>NC_083566.1:29136557-34536557 GCF_019925205.1 Metopolophium dirhodum
CGAACGCGCACGAGCCCGCCACCGCGTTATTATATCTATGTTATCAGTTATCACATCTATAAATACCTACTTACATACGCACTTATGTACAAACACACATACACATACATACATACATATATATATATATATATATTCATACATACATACATACATATATACATACATACATACACACACGTTATACCTCTCAAACAAACACACATTCAAATATATTATAATATAGTCTACATATAATATACATAGGTATTTACATATATCTAAACAATCATACACACATCATTATCACAAACCCCTGAACATATTATTATACAATTTATACACTTATTACTTACATATCAATAAAACGCATCATATAAATATGATATAACCATACACATACAAACTATAATATACTATTAAACATTATACAGTACTCTTCAGTTTTCATTCTGAACTTATATATACATACATACAAACACACATACACATACATGCATACATACACACTTACATACATACATACATACATACATACATACATACATACATACATACATACATACATACATACATACATACATACATACCCACATACACATACATACATACATACATACATATATACGAACATACGTTATGCTCATAATATAATATAAGGTACCTACAACATCACACATACCTATATACAAATATTATACCATAATATTATATACTTATTACTTACATATCAATAAAACGCATAGGTATATTTATTCATATAAATATGATATAACCATACACATACAAACTATAATATGGTATTACACACTATACAGTACTCATCAGTTTTCATTCTGAACTTATATAATAATATTTACAACACACACAAGCTCAACATATATATTATATACCTTATCATACATAGGTACACGCATGCATGCATAGATACATACATTCATATCACATCACATCACATACACACACACACACACACGATTCCAGTATTCCATATAGTATACAAACAAGCCACCCAGTCCTTCGTTATACATGAGAATAAATCTCAAACACACACAGACATAAACTTGTAAAAATATTTATTTTCAAAATATACACGTCGGAATATAGGTACATTCGCTTGCATTCACACATTCCTCTCCCCGACAACATACGGAAATATTAATTATAATATATATATATATGTATATATGGTCAATCGTTTAATCGTTTACAGATGATGATGAGTTTCATTCACACATTTCTCTAGCACAACACACTTACACTCATATACCCATAGGATAGTTCATACATATTTAGATACTTACATAGTCGCATATTATATGCATACATACACACATTCATCAGGTATCACAAACACCCAAACATATTATAATATATATGTATATGCAGTATTCATTTATATTTAGTTTATGTACATATATTCACACATACAACATCACAAACACACACACAACCAAACATATTATACAGCTTAGGTACATATCAATATATTAAGACACAAAAGTCATACTTACAAAAAACATAGTCGCAATTACGTAGATGCATTTAAACATTCCAATCCATCCACCCTAGAAAGTATTTTCACCCCCGCCATCCCTCGTCAATTACGACTACAAAATTGTAATTCCTATTAAAATACATAGATCTAACTATTTTATACAGCTCAAAGGATTACTCGACAACATACACAAAATTATATATTTATGACACACAATATTATGAATTTGTGTAACTAGTAGGTATACTGACTAAGGAGAATAGACGATATCGACTCTGAGGGTCTTGGACGTCGTCTTTGAGTATATAGTTTGGTCACTAAATGCAAAAATTATAGTATCCTATTTCGACTTCACCGTTTATATACCTGCTACATTTATTTTAATGTTTGAAATAATACAACATTTAATCTAATATATTTGAATTAAACACAAATATGCTTATACTTACTTTTCATTTTAATATTTTAATTTTTGTGTAAAATAAAAACAACCGTGATATTTAAAAACAAGTTGTAACAATTATAAATATAATAATATAACATATTTATATGTTTCATAACACTTATGTATATAATACGAACTCTACCTTATGTACGATTAACTGCTGATCGATACATTAATATTAAAACACACACACATAATTGCAAGGGCTATGACCAACACACACCATGGATTAGTAAAGCAGTTCACTATACACCTCATATCTCAATACACACTACGACTATGTATGACTACGATACAGTCACATATTATAATAGAATATAGCTTAGGAATATTATATTTGCGAGTATTATTATTATTTGTCAGTGCTTAGTAGACAATAAACCATAATTATAACTGAAATGGAATCCTAGTAATTTAAATATATTATTTAAGATTCTGATATTTACATATCTGCCCCTAACCTATTTATATCTATAGGATCCTACGATTCTCCCTGAATATATTATATTTAACTGCTCGTCCCCCCGATCATGATACAAAGTTTTTTTATTTATTGGTAATAATGCTACATAAGGTTACACCACAGCCGTCTCAATCAACATTCGCCAAACACCCCGCACCAGCACCTACGCAATGTGAGACGTAGATTATTCTAATATTTATAGGAAATTAAATAGTTTATATGAAACAAAAAGACACGATATATAAAAAGTATTTTCAATTATTAAAATAATATTAAGGTTTACAATAAATATTTACAAGGTTCTTACTTATCCATTAAATGGATTATAAAATTGTATCATTATCTGAGTAACATATATTTCTCGGTATTTCGTCATCTTCTAGGTAATAATATATAAAAACGTATATGATGCCTCATCCATATTATATATCCAACGGTATATTAATTTTCATATCTCCTTTATACTTTCGAACCAACGGATACATTATGTATCAAACAACGTCTTGATCAATTGTTATGTAATACATCTGAGAAAAACAACATTCATCAAGACTAGTCATGCATCTACATGTTTGTTTGCTAATAAAACCTTAACTATTGTTAATCAACAATATTGATATATTTTAAGAACGAATGAGAAAAACATACATGTAAAAGCCATTATCACTTGTGTAATATTTATTTTTTACATTATGTATCACACCTACCATATTATTATTACACAATATATACCCCTCTTGATCACTAATCCTTAATCATTACCTATCACTTATTCAGTATTCTTGATCCCTTGATCCTCTGATCTCGTGTTCTATATTTTTCATACCTGTGCATGAGAAAACACATACACGAACGCGCATACAACAACTTACATATTATCAATAACCTGACCGACATATATATATATATATATATTAATTCATGCATGTACACGGGAAAAACACACAACATTACCAGTCACAGTCACCACCAACGAAACACTCTCAAAAACATATTTTTTCACGCTTACATATGAGAAAACGCATGTGTGCTTGCACATCAACAACTTACATATCACTCAAGTGGCCGATGCGTATATTTTATCAGCACATACGTACAACAGTCATATCACTTGTATAATATTTTTATTTTACCGTCATACACACACAGGCATATAACACCACCGCCATATATTATTGTATAAGTTATAATATCGGAAAATTAAGAACTATTAACAATATCTCTCATTTCAGCAGATACTTTATGCGGTTTATTACCTAAATTTAGAAATATACAATAATTAACGGCACATCTGTAGTACCTATCTTACCAACATCTTTATCAATTTAACAATTAAAAATTTTCATATTATTAGTCATTTTCCATACAGGCTCATGCTACAATGTGCATACATGTGGGAACATACATACATTCCTGTTATTGTATGTTTATATACACAATACTATCAGGCTAACCTATCCTGAATAATATTACAGATACTTATATTTTTAATCAATCATACATACATTGAAATATTGTATGAGATTACATTAGACTAAAATCATAGCTTATATATACATACATGGATTATAGGTATATACGAGAAAAAATAAATCTCTTTAACTGTTATTATTGTTATTATTATTCGTCATGTGTAGTGAGAATTATAATATATATATATATATATATAACAATAAGTAAAAAAAAAAATAATACTAAAAACTATTATCAACCCATCACTTAGTTCTATAGTTACCTACATGGATACGCGATACCTAGTATGATATTATGAAAACCCACATTAAATCATATATACATATTCGATATTACAAACGCCTAAACATATTTTATAGTTAACATAACTATATATACATATAAACATTCATATATATATATAGGTACACATCAATAAGTCATCTACATAATATAGGCATACACATATATTACTTACATAGTATGCACACACTTGTATACCTATATCCTTACATATTTGATATTCTTATATATTTAAACAGTATTCATACATACATACATACATACATAGACTCGATTATTTCAAATAATAATTCACATAAAATATTTTCGGTATATAATTTATTCAATACCTGGATTCTTTAACATATATTAATTATTATATATTTACATTAGATAGGTACATGAAATATATCACAACGTCGCCGTGGATACTGATGTAACGATATCCAATATACAACAATTAAATGCAATATAGTACCTGATCATATATTATAATTTACTCATTTTTTCGTTAAATACGTAGGTAGAATTTATGCAGAAACCTAAAAATATACTCAACAATGTGAATACACATTAAAATGTACTGATTTTGATAAAAAAAAAAAAAAAAAAAAAAAAAACATTGCTGTCTGTGTGTAAATACAGAAATCTTGCTAAAATAAGTAAAAATATCAAAATTTCAATAAAGCATATTATGGAAACATCACAATATTTTAGTAAAAAATGGGCAAAAATATCATAATTTCATTAAATAATATGTAATATTATAAAAAATATCATACCCATGTCTAGTTTATTACCATCAAAGGCATATATACAGTTTAGTTATTAAATGTATCTAAATGCATGACCATCACTATAACGAGTCATTATTACAAGTCTCAACATCCGAAACATATCGTTGCACTATAATATAATAGTTAATACATACATACATGCACACACATACACACGTACATACATTTGCATACATATTTACTTAAACAGCATTCGTGCATACATATAGACGCGATTGATTATTTCAAATAATAATTTATATAAAATACTTTCGATATATACCTATTTTATTTAATACCTGAATTCTTAAACATATATATTAATTATTATATATTTACAGTAGATACATGAAATATATCACAACGTCGCTGTGCATACTAATACTACAATTAAATGTAATATAATACCTACAAAATCATATTTAAATTCCATGGTATTCGATAATGAGAAAGATAATATTATATTATAGTTATTTTCATCACATATTAGCAAAAACAAAATAAAATGTACCTACGTCAAGCTGTGATAATCTTTCACTTATGATATCATATAGTAAACCATATATATTTCAATTATTTTTAACGCATATCTTACACAGATGGCCCAGCAAAATAATAGGAGTTAATTATTATTTATACAGTTATATCTATACTACATGGATGCTTATCACTGATACTTTTCATGTATTAGGTATTCTATATGCTTACTTTGTAAAATAATCATGGAATCGCTTGTATATTACCTTCACAAGCTTGGAAATATATATATATATATTTTTTTCTAGTGAAAATTGATAAAAATACCTTAATTTCTCCCAAATTATTATATTAGGTATATTAATGTCGATAAAATCTTATACAAATATAATTTCTATGTCAAGGACATGTCTAAAATATCGAAAATCTCAATAATTACATATAACTATAGTCTGCAAATCATTCCATCAATCATATCGCATTAGATATATTTCAAGTTTTATGACTCATTCATTATATTATGTTAAAACATGTAAACATTTCATAAATTCAATAAAAATGTGTTCAATTATCATAATCTCACTGTAAAAATAGGTATATATAACTAATACATTACCTTTAAAAACCGGTATTTTCATAGATACTTTTGCTAAAAGTTATTATTTTTATTTAAACATCATAAAAACTGTATTCATAGAGCCTCACTCGTCAGCTATATAATATAATATACCTATACTCTCATTACAATCTTCACTGATTTTCATCATTATACCTGTCTTGAAATACACAAATCTATAACACGTCGATCAAGACCACTATATTTTTATGATTTTCCATCAATGTAACATAGAAATCATATATTTGTCTCCAATTATCGCTAAATACATGAGGGTATTTATGCTGAAACCATACCCGTTCATCTATTTACTTCACAAATAATGTAAAACACACGTATATTACCATCACAAGTTAGGATATATCTTGCCATCTCTAGTAGATATTAAATAATTAGTCATAGTTTGGTTTTATATAGGTATAAAATAATAATAATATAATATTATATTTTTATATTCGATCGTACATATACATACTGATCATAAATATAAACATATTTATACTCCAACACATATAGACACTATTCAGATCTTGATAAAACTATCTGAATAAGACGATACGTATATATTAAAAATCTCGCAAAAATGTATAATTTCAACAGTCTACAATGCTGATATAAATATAGTTTTTATTGTATTTGACTTTACTCTAAATAATTGATAGGGACACATATTTGTATAATAATATCATATTTTCAATGAAAATATATACAAACTTCATATTCGTATTAAAAAATCATATTAGATGCATCCACATGAGAAATATTATATTTCTGTAGTTCTCATAAACATCAGCATATTTATACCTCAAATATAAACTATTTTCATACTAAATCCATATACAAATATCGTAATTTTATTAAAAACACATATTATAATTATTATCATTATCATCATAAACCGTTATACATAATATGATGATTTCATACGTTAACTGTTTAACTCAAGATACATTAAAGATCATCCAATTCATAATTAACATTCGTACGGTTCGAATTCAGAAATCACAATCACTCGCATACGTGCACGACTATATTTCCCCCTCCACCCCTCCACTAGGTTAGGTTAGTTTCCTGTAGGTTAGACTAAAAAAAAAAAAACAAAAAAAATACAAAAATTAAATTAAAGATTACTTCATCTACACTCTGTGAACGATGAAGTAATGAGTCATAATGGATCTTGACCTTTAATACGATTAAAGATTACTTCATCCTTCACAGAGTGTAGGATGAAGTAAAGAGTCATAATGGATCATGACCTTTAATTTAATTTTTGTATTTTTTTTGTTTTTTTTTTTTTAGTCTAACCTACAGGAAACTAACCTAACCTAGTGGAGGGGTGGAGGGGGAAATATAGTCGTGCACGTATGCGAGTGATTGTGATTTCTGAATTCGAACCGTACGAATGTTAATTATGAATTGGATGATCTTTAATGTATCTTGAGTTAAACAGTTAACGTATGAAATCATCATATTATGTATAACGGTTTATGATGATAATGATAATAATTATAATATGTGTTTTTAATAAAATTACGATATTTGTATATGGATTTAGTATGAAAATAGTTTATATTTGAGGTATAAATATGCTGATGTTTATGAGAACTACAGAAATATAATATTTCTCATGTGGATGCATCTAATATGATTTTTTAATACGAATATGAAGTTTGTATATATTTTCATTGAAAATATGATATTATTATACAAATATGTGTCCCTATCAATTATTTAGAGTAAAGTCAAATACAATAAAAACTATATTTATATCAGCATTGTAGACTGTTGAAATTATACATTTTTGCGAGATTTTTAATATATACGTATCGTCTTATTCAGATAGTTTTATCAAGATCTGAATAGTGTCTATATGTGTTGGAGTATAAATATGTTTATATTTATGATCAGTATGTATATGTACGATCGAATATAAAAATATAATATTATATTATTATTATTTTATACCTATATAAAACCAAACTATGACTAATTATTTAATATCTACTAGAGATGGCAAGATATATCCTAACTTGTGATGGTAATATACGTGTGTTTTACATTATTTGTGAAGTAAATAGATGAACGGGTATGGTTTCAGCATAAATACCCTCATGTATTTAGCGATAATTGGAGACAAATATATGATTTCTATGTTACATTGATGGAAAATCATAAAAATATAGTGGTCTTGATCGACGTGTTATAGATTTGTGTATTTCAAGACAGGTATAATGATGAAAATCAGTGAAGATTGTAATGAGAGTATAGGTATATTATATTATATAGCTGACGAGTGAGGCTCTATGAATACAGTTTTTATGATGTTTAAATAAAAATAATAACTTTTAGCAAAAGTATCTATGAAAATACCGGTTTTTAAAGGTAATGTATTAGTTATATATACCTATTTTTACAGTGAGATTATGATAATTGAACACATTTTTATTGAATTTATGAAATGTTTACATGTTTTAACATAATATAATGAATGAGTCATAAAACTTGAAATATATCTAATGCGATATGATTGATGGAATGATTTGCAGACTATAGTTATATGTAATTATTGAGATTTTCGATATTTTAGACATGTCCTTGACATAGAAATTATATTTGTATAAGATTTTATCGACATTAATATACCTAATATAATAATTTGGGAGAAATTAAGGTATTTTTATCAATTTTCACTAGAAAAAAATATATATATATATATTTCCAAGCTTGTGAAGGTAATATACAAGCGATTCCATGATTATTTTACAAAGTAAGCATATAGAATACCTAATACATGAAAAGTATCAGTGATAAGCATCCATGTAGTATAGATATAACTGTATAAATAATAATTAACTCCTATTATTTTGCTGGGCCATCTGTGTAAGATATGCGTTAAAAATAATTGAAATATATATGGTTTACTATATGATATCATAAGTGAAAGATTATCACAGCTTGACGTAGGTACATTTTATTTTGTTTTTGCTAATATGTGATGAAAATAACTATAATATAATATTATCTTTCTCATTATCGAATACCATGGAATTTAAATATGATTTTGTAGGTATTATATTACATTTAATTGTAGTATTAGTATGCACAGCGACGTTGTGATATATTTCATGTATCTACTGTAAATATATAATAATTAATATATATGTTTAAGAATTCAGGTATTAAATAAAATAGGTATATATCGAAAGTATTTTATATAAATTATTATTTGAAATAATCAATCGCGTCTATATGTATGCACGAATGCTGTTTAAGTAAATATGTATGCAAATGTATGTACGTGTGTATGTGTGTGCATGTATGTATGTATTAACTATTATATTATAGTGCAACGATATGTTTCGGATGTTGAGACTTGTAATAATGACTCGTTATAGTGATGGTCATGCATTTAGATACATTTAATAACTAAACTGTATATATGCCTTTGATGGTAATAAACTAGACATGGGTATGATATTTTTTATAATATTACATATTATTTAATGAAATTATGATATTTTTGCCCATTTTTTACTAAAATATTGTGATGTTTCCATAATATGCTTTATTGAAATTTTGATATTTTTACTTATTTTAGCAAGATTTCTGTATTTACACACAGACAGCAATGTTTTTTTTTTTTTTTTTTTTTTTTTTTATCAAAATCAGTACATTTTAATGTGTATTCACATTGTTGAGTATATTTTTAGGTTTCTGCATAAATTCTACCTACGTATTTAACGAAAAAATGAGTAAATTATAATATATGATCAGGTACTATATTGCATTTAATTGTTGTATATTGGATATCGTTACATCAGTATCCACGGCGACGTTGTGATATATTTCATGTACCTATCTAATGTAAATATATAATAATTAATATATGTTAAAGAATCCAGGTATTGAATAAATTATATACCGAAAATATTTTATGTGAATTATTATTTGAAATAATCGAGTCTATGTATGTATGTATGTATGTATGAATACTGTTTAAATATATAAGAATATCAAATATGTAAGGATATAGGTATACAAGTGTGTGCATACTATGTAAGTAATATATGTGTATGCCTATATTATGTAGATGACTTATTGATGTGTACCTATATATATATATGAATGTTTATATGTATATATAGTTATGTTAACTATAAAATATGTTTAGGCGTTTGTAATATCGAATATGTATATATGATTTAATGTGGGTTTTCATAATATCATACTAGGTATCGCGTATCCATGTAGGTAACTATAGAACTAAGTGATGGGTTGATAATAGTTTTTAGTATTATTTTTTTTTTTACTTATTGTTATATATATATATATATATATTATAATTCTCACTACACATGACGAATAATAATAACAATAATAACAGTTAAAGAGATTTATTTTTTCTCGTATATACCTATAATCCATGTATGTATATATAAGCTATGATTTTAGTCTAATGTAATCTCATACAATATTTCAATGTATGTATGATTGATTAAAAATATAAGTATCTGTAATATTATTCAGGATAGGTTAGCCTGATAGTATTGTGTATATAAACATACAATAACAGGAATGTATGTATGTTCCCACATGTATGCACATTGTAGCATGAGCCTGTATGGAAAATGACTAATAATATGAAAATTTTTAATTGTTAAATTGATAAAGATGTTGGTAAGATAGGTACTACAGATGTGCCGTTAATTATTGTATATTTCTAAATTTAGGTAATAAACCGCATAAAGTATCTGCTGAAATGAGAGATATTGTTAATAGTTCTTAATTTTCCGATATTATAACTTATACAATAATATATGGCGGTGGTGTTATATGCCTGTGTGTGTATGACGGTAAAATAAAAATATTATACAAGTGATATGACTGTTGTACGTATGTGCTGATAAAATATACGCATCGGCCACTTGAGTGATATGTAAGTTGTTGATGTGCAAGCACACATGCGTTTTCTCATATGTAAGCGTGAAAAAATATGTTTTTGAGAGTGTTTCGTTGGTGGTGACTGTGACTGGTAATGTTGTGTGTTTTTCCCGTGTACATGCATGAATTAATATATATATATATATATATGTCGGTCAGGTTATTGATAATATGTAAGTTGTTGTATGCGCGTTCGTGTATGTGTTTTCTCATGCACAGGTATGAAAAATATAGAACACGAGATCAGAGGATCAAGGGATCAAGAATACTGAATAAGTGATAGGTAATGATTAAGGATTAGTGATCAAGAGGGGTATATATTGTGTAATAATAATATGGTAGGTGTGATACATAATGTAAAAAATAAATATTACACAAGTGATAATGGCTTTTACATGTATGTTTTTCTCATTCGTTCTTAAAATATATCAATATTGTTGATTAACAATAGTTAAGGTTTTATTAGCAAACAAACATGTAGATGCATGACTAGTCTTGATGAATGTTGTTTTTCTCAGATGTATTACATAACAATTGATCAAGACGTTGTTTGATACATAATGTATCCGTTGGTTCGAAAGTATAAAGGAGATATGAAAATTAATATACCGTTGGATATATAATATGGATGAGGCATCATATACGTTTTTATATATTATTACCTAGAAGATGACGAAATACCGAGAAATATATGTTACTCAGATAATGATACAATTTTATAATCCATTTAATGGATAAGTAAGAACCTTGTAAATATTTATTGTAAACCTTAATATTATTTTAATAATTGAAAATACTTTTTATATATCGTGTCTTTTTGTTTCATATAAACTATTTAATTTCCTATAAATATTAGAATAATCTACGTCTCACATTGCGTAGGTGCTGGTGCGGGGTGTTTGGCGAATGTTGATTGAGACGGCTGTGGTGTAACCTTATGTAGCATTATTACCAATAAATAAAAAAACTTTGTATCATGATCGGGGGGACGAGCAGTTAAATATAATATATTCAGGGAGAATCGTAGGATCCTATAGATATAAATAGGTTAGGGGCAGATATGTAAATATCAGAATCTTAAATAATATATTTAAATTACTAGGATTCCATTTCAGTTATAATTATGGTTTATTGTCTACTAAGCACTGACAAATAATAATAATACTCGCAAATATAATATTCCTAAGCTATATTCTATTATAATATGTGACTGTATCGTAGTCATACATAGTCGTAGTGTGTATTGAGATATGAGGTGTATAGTGAACTGCTTTACTAATCCATGGTGTGTGTTGGTCATAGCCCTTGCAATTATGTGTGTGTGTTTTAATATTAATGTATCGATCAGCAGTTAATCGTACATAAGGTAGAGTTCGTATTATATACATAAGTGTTATGAAACATATAAATATGTTATATTATTATATTTATAATTGTTACAACTTGTTTTTAAATATCACGGTTGTTTTTATTTTACACAAAAATTAAAATATTAAAATGAAAAGTAAGTATAAGCATATTTGTGTTTAATTCAAATATATTAGATTAAATGTTGTATTATTTCAAACATTAAAATAAATGTAGCAGGTATATAAACGGTGAAGTCGAAATAGGATACTATAATTTTTGCATTTAGTGACCAAACTATATACTCAAAGACGACGTCCAAGACCCTCAGAGTCGATATCGTCTATTCTCCTTAGTCAGTATACCTACTAGTTACACAAATTCATAATATTGTGTGTCATAAATATATAATTTTGTGTATGTTGTCGAGTAATCCTTTGAGCTGTATAAAATAGTTAGATCTATGTATTTTAATAGGAATTACAATTTTGTAGTCGTAATTGACGAGGGATGGCGGGGGTGAAAATACTTTCTAGGGTGGATGGATTGGAATGTTTAAATGCATCTACGTAATTGCGACTATGTTTTTTGTAAGTATGACTTTTGTGTCTTAATATATTGATATGTACCTAAGCTGTATAATATGTTTGGTTGTGTGTGTGTTTGTGATGTTGTATGTGTGAATATATGTACATAAACTAAATATAAATGAATACTGCATATACATATATATTATAATATGTTTGGGTGTTTGTGATACCTGATGAATGTGTGTATGTATGCATATAATATGCGACTATGTAAGTATCTAAATATGTATGAACTATCCTATGGGTATATGAGTGTAAGTGTGTTGTGCTAGAGAAATGTGTGAATGAAACTCATCATCATCTGTAAACGATTAAACGATTGACCATATATACATATATATATATATTATAATTAATATTTCCGTATGTTGTCGGGGAGAGGAATGTGTGAATGCAAGCGAATGTACCTATATTCCGACGTGTATATTTTGAAAATAAATATTTTTACAAGTTTATGTCTGTGTGTGTTTGAGATTTATTCTCATGTATAACGAAGGACTGGGTGGCTTGTTTGTATACTATATGGAATACTGGAATCGTGTGTGTGTGTGTGTGTATGTGATGTGATGTGATATGAATGTATGTATCTATGCATGCATGCGTGTACCTATGTATGATAAGGTATATAATATATATGTTGAGCTTGTGTGTGTTGTAAATATTATTATATAAGTTCAGAATGAAAACTGATGAGTACTGTATAGTGTGTAATACCATATTATAGTTTGTATGTGTATGGTTATATCATATTTATATGAATAAATATACCTATGCGTTTTATTGATATGTAAGTAATAAGTATATAATATTATGGTATAATATTTGTATATAGGTATGTGTGATGTTGTAGGTACCTTATATTATATTATGAGCATAACGTATGTTCGTATATATGTATGTATGTATGTATGTATGTGTATGTGGGTATGTATGTATGTATGTATGTATGTATGTATGTATGTATGTATGTATGTATGTATGTATGTAAGTGTGTATGTATGCATGTATGTGTATGTGTGTTTGTATGTATGTATATATAAGTTCAGAATGAAAACTGAAGAGTACTGTATAATGTTTAATAGTATATTATAGTTTGTATGTGTATGGTTATATCATATTTATATGATGCGTTTTATTGATATGTAAGTAATAAGTGTATAAATTGTATAATAATATGTTCAGGGGTTTGTGATAATGATGTGTGTATGATTGTTTAGATATATGTAAATACCTATGTATATTATATGTAGACTATATTATAATATATTTGAATGTGTGTTTGTTTGAGAGGTATAACGTGTGTGTATGTATGTATGTATATATGTATGTATGTATGTATGAATATATATATATATATATATGTATGTATGTATGTGTATGTGTGTTTGTACATAAGTGCGTATGTAAGTAGGTATTTATAGATGTGATAACTGATAACATAGATATAATAACGCGGTGGCGGGCTCGTGCGCGTTCGCGGCGGCCCTTTGTAAGGTGTAGCGTTGGTGGTGTTGGTGGTGGTGGTGGTGGGGGGAAATTATAGAATGTTTATTGTTAGAAATATCAGTGGAATATTATATGTTCAAGTCACTGTGATAATGATGTGTGTATAATTGTTTATATATATGTAAGTACCTATGTATATTATATGTAGACTATATTATAATATATTTGAATGTGTGTTTGTTTGAGATGTATAACGTGTATATATGTATGTATGTGTGTTTGTACGTAAGTGCGTATGTAAGTATTTATAGATGTGATAACTGATAACATAGGTATGATAACGCGGTGGCGGGCTCGCGCGCGTTCGCGGCGGCCTTTTGTAAGGTATAGTGGTTGTGGTGGTGGTGGTGGGGGAAATTATACATCTCGTACGTATGTGAACGATTGTCGTAAACACCAGTTAAATGAGATAGAATTTACATTTTAATCATAAGCGAGTAAGTTGCGCAGTGGTGTGGTTGTCGTATGGGAAGCGACCTGTTCGAGTTCGAATCCCGGTTCGGCAAAAAAATTTTTAAATTATTTCCCGCGGCTAATTGATAGGGAAGAGTGGCGGGGGGATTATCGTACAAGTGCGTGATTGATGGTGGGGGTATCTGAAGAGCGGGGTAGCGGGGGGAATGTCGTGTACGTATGTGATAGATCTGCTCAACCCATGGGTTGAGCAGAGGTGTATAGATGTATATGGGTTGAGCAACGGGTTTCGCGGGTTGAGCCATCAGGTATAGGGCTGAGCCAGCAGGCTGGGGTTCCAGAACTCTCTTTTTTATCCTACTCGCATTGTTCCCTATTATCCTTATTACCAGACTGAAACAAGAGTAGGTATTATAAATTATAAAATATGTACCTATCCTTATAAATCTTAGTAGATAGGAAAAATATTTTAAAACGTCAATCATCAATGAGTATTTGTAGGTTCTTGAATTTAGATTTATTTTTTTAATAAATATACACATATAATATAAAAATAATTATTAAATTATAATTAAAGTAAAAAACAAATATGTAGGTACAATTTTTGATAATAATATGGTATATATAAGTAATACAAATATAGGATAATATATGGTTAATAATTCATCGTGATCGTGAAAATACGATTTGTTGAAACATAATTATCGCATCAATTGTAAACAACAAGCCATTAAATCCGAATGCTGACGAACATAAAACTAGTTCAAACTTGCCCATATCTTTATGAAATTGGAGTAAAAAAAATGAGGATGTAATACATAAAAGTACTTGTACGACTGAGCCAACGAGTACCTGCAGAGTATCATAAATCATAATATATACATTATACATTAAAATTTAAAACCATAACATATAATGATTTCTTCATCTATGATTATTAACTAATTAAATAATTCACAAGATAAAACTTATTTTTCATAAATACCTAATCATAACAATTAATAAAATGTTCTTACATAAAGTTGAAATACTTATATAAGACTTTAAAGTATTTATTAATTGTATCGTATTAATTTTTTTTTTCTATTGGATAACCCGCTGCAACATAGGCCATTGGGTGTGGGGGAGGGCACTGTAGATTTTTGAATTGGGTAGGTTGGTACACGTGTGTGTTGTGTGTGGCAGAATTTCAAATGGGGCACCCGTAGGTTTCTGCCGTGCCCCGGGGTATTAATTATTCCGGTAATTTAATAGTTTAATAGATTACCTACCTACTTTTTGTATAATTAACTATAAATAAGAATACTTTCTGAAAATATTTATTTTTATAATTATATTATTTTTAATTGTTTTAACAATTATAATGTTTTTTTTTAATATGTGATGATATTGGTACAGGTATATTGTATAATAATATATGCACTTATATGTTCGTCGAATATTGTCTATAATTCATCTAATAGGTAGGTAGGTTATTATTTATCAGCAATACTTATATTGGTACCATAACTATCTTTGGTCTTTACCTAGTTACATATTATATAACGCTTTGATACCTTCTAGCTAAACTGTAAAGTGTAAACTACATATAATTATTATAATATAATTTGTTTACTCACCAATTTCTTAGGAATTTGTTCTTTTATCAATAGTCCACATATGACAAGCATGGTAAAAAACAAACTTACATAAATGGAAACTTGGGTAAAAACAATTTTGAAAAACCAGTGTGACTCATGGTTTTGTAGTTGAAATATCTTGATATAATCAGTAACATTTTTATTTTTGAATCCCATCATACATATGGATATCATAATTGGGATTAGCTGAAAATTAATCATAACATATAATAGTCTTTCTATATTATATGAAAAAGATAGTAAAATGTATGTAATATTTTCCACGCATTTTATTTTAAATATTTTAAACTACAGATAGTAAATTCCAAGATGCAAAGGGAGGTTTACACTTGGGTTGTGTAGGCAAAATTCCCTTAGGGAGGTCTTCGACAAAAGATCGAAAGCAAAAGAGCAAATGCAAACGTGCAAATGAAAATTAGCGAATGTAAATATATTAGCGAAAACATATTATAGAGCAAAAAGATACATAAAAATATGATTACAATTTAATATTGAATTGATTTTATTTATACTACCGTAGTTTGGGATGACTGATCATTTTTAGAACTTTTTTTACACATTATTACTCATAACTCTTGCATACTTAAAATTTATAAATAAAAAACTGAAAAAACAGTCCGTATAAAATATTTAAAAGACAAAAATGTAATTAATGATGAATTTTTACGTTCGCTCATAATATTGTATTCGCTATTTGATTTAGCGCATTTGTGTTCGTCCTTCTCTTTCGTTTATTGACGGGATACCTTCCTTGGGGGGGGGGGGGGGGGGGAATGTGAGCAGGGAGCAGAGTACAATAATAATTAAAAAAAAAAATACAAATTAAGATAAATGCTTATTATATATATATAGGTAATAATTACTTGTTAGTCATTAATAAATAATTATTATAATAGTTTAGTTAAATGTTAATATAAATGTATTGTGTATAATATATAGCCATATAGGTATATAAGTACATTATTAATTATTATATATGTACCTATAATGTAAAGGTAAATTATGTGTACATTTTGCTCTACAATTTTGACGTGCAATATGCTATATTTTCAGGTAGTAGGTACGTGTTGGTATAGTGTCATGTAAAAATGTAAAACTTATATAGTTATATGTGGCAATCGTTGTTGGTAGGCATATCATAAATGTGAAAATATGTACGTTGTCGTACGATGAATATGTATAAGTATTAATTTATAATTTTAGTGCACCATTGGCCATCTAGCTACGTGTTATGTTTGTGGCGTTTGAAGGGTATATATTATAAAATATTTATCATTCAAATGAACACGCATTGTTGTGACTATTGTGAAGTTGTAACTATACAAGTTACAAGGGAACAATAAGAAAACCATTAAACATTTAGACATCTATGATTTTAGATTTAAATATCTTAAGTGTTTTCACTTAATACTATATTATAAGCATTTACTAATATATTACTAAATGGATGAATAAATCAAATACATAACTAATTAAATAAGTTCATATAGATATAAATTGTTTTTATATAATTTATTATATTTTTGTTGTGGATTAAAGATAATAGATTAAAGATAATATTAAATATAAATTGAGTTCTTATTGTTAAGTACATCTAAGATATATGCAATCAAAATATTTATATTTATAACAGAGTAATATTAAAAATACGGATAAATATATAATTATTATTAATTTCATCCAATAGGTATTTTGTATGCAGGATAGCATATTATCTATTCTTAACTGATTTTAATAATTTAAAGGTCATTTTGAAGGATGAATCATGCAGTTTTGTTCAACCATTTACACAATAATATATTAATATTCGTTCAACGAAAAAAAATAAACATAGCATAAATACGAAAATGCAAGGTGGCGATAAAATTATAAATTAATTAATAAAGCAGCGATCAAAAACAACAGACTGCCTGTAGCCAATAGGTATATAACAGTGAAAAAATTAACTTGAGTTAGATAAGTTAAATCGTTAAGAATGTGTAAATGATTCAATGAATAGTTAATAAACAATATATTTAATGTATTGTGACAAAAATACTGATAGTGATACCAATACTTAGTCAAAAAGATGTACCAAACTATTGTTAATGAATGTCTGCAGTGCACTATAGGTACTTGTTTTCTCTTCCTGACCTACGGGCCACGAGTAACATCGAATATTTGCGTTCAGCAGTTCGGTTCTGAGCGTTTTATAGCTTTCGACTTTCGTATATAGTATTAGAGTGAATTTACCTATTGTCAATCTTAAAATTAATACAATTATCTGTGTAATATGGATGTTGGATTATTTGCGATATTTTTATGTAAGTTATGCAAGTATGTAAGTATGTAACATTGTAACATATTAAAATTAAAAATTTCACATATTATTTCACTTTAAAATTGCAACATTGCAAAGAGACAACGTTCATACACAGATAATGTTCGTTACTAATTACTTTTATATTATTGGAGAATCAATTAATTCCAATTAAATCTAACAACACAAGATTGATTCTGCTGAACGCAAATTTCCTATGTTGTGCATTGATCAGAGAGAGAAAACAAATAGTGCGCTGACATCTTCATAAGAATTCATACTAATTCCTAGTAGTCTAGTATTCCATCTTAATATCTTATTTTTCATTGTTTAGTTACTCATAGCTGTATTATGTTTAGGGAATTACACGTTTGGGTCAACTAAATTAATTAATGGTTCATTTTTTATTTAAATATCATTGTATTTACAGAATGATAAAACAAAAAAATAATTTAATTAGTTATAATTAATTATATGTAGGTATATGATTTTAACTTAAGGCGTCCGGTGCCAATGTAATTCTGTCCACAAAAATACACTTTACGAGAATAATAATCCTGTCCTGTAAAATTAACCAAATTGTATGATTTTTTTTCTTTTACTAATAAAAGGTTTTATTCTACAGGTTACACTGATTACGTTTTTCAATATCTTAATCTAAAACTTAATAATAAATCTTTAAAATTCAGACCATTATTTGAAATAAAATAAAAATTGGAGTTCAATGCCTATAAGAAATCTTCTTCTTTTAGATCAATAAATGGTTATCAAAATCCAATAAATCTACAAGACCCTTAGAGTGTTTTCTGTGAATTTATTTTTATTGACATAATACACTATATGCAATATGCATGTATACACCCCACCCCTCACCACCCTAAAATCTAAATAGATATCGGACAGTAGATTAGTGGAAAAGTATTAAATTAAGGTGACCACTAAAATATAAATATAATTTTCAAATAACGTATTATTATTTATTTTAAAAACTAACTAGGAATCGGCTCATTTCCAATTCTGACTCCCTATACGCGCACTATATATTATTTGCAGTGAAAATGACCGAGTTCTATAATAAGTACTAACGAATTAGAATCAATCATAATGGACGATTGGACGTCATAAACAATATTAAAACCACATCAAGTACCACCAGACAATGGAAACACGACTTAGTATATTTGACAACTTTCAAGAAGAACTATTTTGGATTTGGGAGGGGGGACTTCTATGTAGCACACTTAGTAGGCGGCGATGTATAGTACATCCTTCAACTGGACGAGATCCTCTAACACGACGACGGAGGCTCTATAGCTGCACGAAGACGACTCGTGTGACGGCGGCGACGGAGACCATAGAGTTCCCGGCGCGTGAGTGATAGATGACTTTAATTATAGGCACGAACATATAATAGTATAGGGTAGCTAGGAACACGGATGTCAGCAGCGTCCGGCTCGAGGAAACGAAACGTTTCTGGGTTCGGTAGTGCGCGACTCCATGGTGGAGCTATCGGCTGCGGCAGATACGGTGGCGACTGGACGCCAGGGCGAAAACCACGGAGAGTATATCAGGACAGAGGTGTGTTTTAGACAGCACGTCTACCGATTCTCTCCCCTTTTCGAGCAGTGGTCTGATCCTGCTGGCCGAGTCGCAACGCTTCCGGTCGCCGTCGATTCCGCATCACCGATATTATAGTTTTGTCACTCGCTCCGAGGTTTGGTCACCGTCGTCTTCTTTTTTTCTTTTTTCAGACGCCTTTGAAAACTACTGAGAATTTATGACCTTTGCAATGCACCATCTAAATTCACTTTTCCACCGGAAAAGATACTTACGTTGAAAATCGACAACTCATCGTGTACAGTAACAAAAAGAAAGTTACAAAGTCACATTTCCCAACTTTTTTTGGAGAGCAAAAACGAAATTTAATTTTTCGTAGGTTCTTCTCTGTGGATTTTTTAAAACCTACCTATAACTTTTTATTCAACTAATAAAAAGTTACAGTAATTTTGTAATTTTAAAAAAATAATTTATTTCAGATAATGTTAAGTATACACTGAACAGTTTAATCATTTTGAAAAAGTATTTCACTTTTGGTGTCTTTTAAGTGATTGCTTAAAATTATATACATTATACATAACAAGGTAATACTTTTAACAGTAAAACTAAATAACAAGAAAAGTACTAAACTTTTTGATAAAAAATGTTTTTTTACATAAATATTGTAAACAATAGTAAAAATTAAAATTTTTAAAAATGTTATTTTTCAAATTATTCAAAAATATATTTCCAAAAGCCAAATACTTCCATTAAAATTACTAGTGAGTGTTTAATAAAAATCGCTCAGTATAATTTCTATAGAAAATCCTGTATGGGTGGTACCTACTCCTTTCACCAAAAAATGATTTTTCCCTTTCACCTGATAATATTAATATAATTCTTCTCGCCTACGGTTTCACTTTTAACAATTTTAGAAGTTTGTTTCAAAATTATTTATGTTTGATATAAAGTTATAATATTAGCCATTATAAGGTAACTATAATGTTTAATAAGGATAGATCTATACTAATAATACGAGTGTATTAATTGTACGACAAAAGTCAATATTATCTGTTTATGTATATCAGTGTTGGGTAAGTTACTTTAAAAATAATAACTAATTCACCTAAAGGCTACCTATTAAAACGTACCTAACTAGATAACTTTTCGTTACTAAAAAACAAAAGTAAACGTTGTTAACTCTGATGTAATTAATTACAATGCCGTTACTTTCAACATTTTTAAAATTATAAAACTAAAAATAACTTCAAATGAAATAAACGATGCTGCGATACCGCATGCAGTAGATTTAGTACCTACCTATTACTTATACACTAAGTAAATACTAATTATTGTAACGAGATAGTTTTGATCAAAATTGTTCAGCATTAAAGTATGTAAGGTTTCTAAATATTTCGAGACATAATGATTGATGTGTCATGTGTGAAAGCTACACAGAAAATATTTGAGTATCGTGTGCACGTTTTCTGCTAAAAACATAGGTAATATAACTAATAATAAAACCTATTGTATAATTAAACAACGACTCATTTTATTTGAAAATAATCGTAAGTTCAACAATGACTCAATCATATTAATTAAGTAGGTATGTGTACATAATATTATTTAGATATCATTGTCACATTGAATCAAAAAGTGTCATTTTTCTTACGATAACACCACCTCTTAAGGTGGAGTAGGACATAGCAAAATGTATTATGATATTAAATTTATTAATAAATCGTAAACAATATATAGGGTATAAAGAAAGGCATTTTCGTGCTAGATATAGTATTATTTTGTTTTATTAAATATTAGGTAATATAATTTTTTTTTTTATTATTATTACATTCATTTTGTTCAGCTGCATTAATGCGCATAAGAATACATAAGAATATTGGATACTTATTATAAACAATTTACAATATTAGACAGAAATCGCAAAATTAAAATTCATCAAAATAATAGTTCTTTAAAGACTTAAAGCATAAACTGTAATATAATATTATGTACGATGGCGAATAAAATAGAAAATCGAATAAACAGCGTACCTAGTTTTTTTTTGTTTAAACTTGTTTTTTTTTGTTTCAGCGCAATAACACATTAATACGTACACGTGGACACGTGGTTGATGTTGCGGCAGTGAATAACCACAATATTTATAAGTTATAACAATGATATCATAAGTAAAATATGATATTATAATATATTGTGCCAGTGTGTCACCCATGTATTATATTTTGTCGTCGCCGCATTGCACGTGCGTGATCAGGATTTGTGGTTTAACGCGAACGTCAGGAAGGACCAATATTAAACGAAAATATGAAATATATGCATATATTATATTAACAATTCATGTCTGTTGAAAATTGGGGTTTCAAAACACGATTCCAAAATTTTTTTTTAGAATCCAGTAGATTTTAATAACTATTTATATTCACAATTTTGCATGCGTTTTAATTTTTAATGCAACGTTGAGCCATAACATTAGTTTTCTCTCGTTATTATAAAATATAAAAATGTATTAAATCACAATTTAAAATTAAAAAAAAACTCCAGAGAACGTTTGGTTGTTGATGCTTACAGCTAAGCGATCATATTATTATTTATTACTAAAGACAGGGTACATGCATTGCTTATAAAATGAAAATAATGCAAATTGATAAATAGTTATTATAAGTTATTCATTATGTATCAAAAATATTAGGTATACAATTATATTTAATTAAGCACCGTATAATTTGGATCACCTAGTTGCACACCTATATTCACTTCAAAAGTCTTTTTTTCTTTTCCCTATTATTTTTAAAAGTGTTATGAACTTTTGACTCTCCTCCTCCTATGTACCAACTAGATCTAATTTCTACTAGATAACACCGCCTTACGGTTGAAGATCAAAGCAATTTTTCCACAGAAAAAGTATCTTCATGCAAAAAAAAAGGTGGGCAGGTGGATGTCGCTCTGCTGTACAGTAGTTACAAGTGGGCCACTGTAATGCCGTAATGGATCGTGTTAAATTTGAATTCAATGATATAATATGATATTACTAAGTATATTTGATGATATTATTGAGAATAAAGTAATTTATATATAACATATTTACGTGGAACCTTGTTTTAAATTTTCAATCCTTAGATATCAAAGTTGAACATTTTATACATTTTTAACTACAAAATAATTATTGAATTTTAAATTTGTAAAATTTGTCAAAATTCGGACTTAAAATGCTTATAAATAAAAATTGTGCCTATGTGTTTATAATATTATTCAAGTGCTATTGTAACAATAAATCGGGAGCTTTGCATTAAATTTTCACGCTTTTTTACCCAACAAATCAAATTTTATTGATATTTATAGAAAAATAAACTAAAAAAATTGAAAACTTACAATGTCCGTAAGCAGCTCAAAAAGAGTCAAAATATTTTCAAAATTGTATGCTGTATAAAAAATGAAAAGGGGGACGGAGTGGCCGAGTGGACTAAGGCGTCGGCTGCGATGCAGTCGACCCGAGTTATGGGTGGCATTTTTCTTCGGACAGGTCACGGTGTCCGAAGAACAAGTGTCGCCATCCCCCACCCGGGCATGGCAGATACCTACGGGTGCCCAATCAAAAATTCTGCCAAACTAAACACATACGTGTTCCTCCCCCTACCGACTTAATAACCTACAGTAAAAACTAAAAATAACTAATGGCCTCAGCTGCCGACTAAGGATTTTTAATATTATGCAAATGTCATTGTAACAATATAGTAGGAGCCTTGTATTAAATGTTCAAGCTTATTTAGCTAACAAATAAAGTTTTATTGACATTCATAGAAAAAAAACTAAAAGAATTGGAAACTGAAAATGTCTCTAACCAGCTCAGCTCAAAATAAGTCAAAATATTTTAAAAATGGTATGGTGTATAGAAAATGCTAATATAAACATTCAATCAAAATTGCATGTATCTACGGTCATTGGTTTTAAAGTTACACCAAAAATCAAAATCGATTTTGCGTAAAAATTCTCGTTTTTCCTTAATTATTATATTAAAATAAAATAAGAATAAAAAAATGTAATCAAGGCAAAGGTAATGCATTATGCGGGGATCTATGCAACAACCAAATTATTATACGATAACAATTTCATGAAAAAAAAATGTTTACGCGTCATGCAAGGAATATAAGATGTAACCAAAAGTTTATGTTTTATGAGGACCGTAGTAGGTATAGATTTTAATGTCTGTTTGTTCAGAGAATACGCGTGATATCTGAGCTCAGTACTCTTGGGGATTTCCATTTTACCACCTGATACTTTTGGGGAATTCCACTTTACCTCCCGCTGGACGGAAAAACGTCGCTTTCCAACGGTTCAACCGTCATCGAAAACTAAACTTTCGGTGCAGGTGTGTCAACAAATATTTAAAAAAATAGAAATGCAAAAAAAAAACCCAATATAATATTATGCATATAACTGCTTTTACGTCATTTATAGGTACTAATGTACTAAATGAATTTATAATTTGTCTTATAATGCGCATACAAGTAAAAATATGTTAATAATGTAACTATAATATAAGTCATAAACACCCTAACCGGCCTAACCCCAAAAAAAATAATAATAATATAATCATGGATAATTTTATATTTTTTCAGTTTAAGATAATATAATATGATTTTAGACGTTGAGCTTGATAGTAAGAACATTTAATTTGAAGGTATACTGGAGTCCGGAATCGGGATTTATTTTAACAACTAATCAAAGTTCCTAAATTGTTACATCCGATACACGTGATTTAATTATATATTATTAATTATTACGTTATAACAGTCCTCAGACGATTTTCCACACGTCTATAGAAATTCAAATTTGAGCGGTCTTTTAAACGATAGGTAACGATATAATATTAAGTAGGCATGGGTAGGTATTATAAAAATTGATTTCAAACTAATTTTGTGGTTAAACTTAAACTATAATATTATTTATATTATACTATTAAGTATTAAGCGGGTCCAGAGCAGTGGGCGTTCTTACCATTTCGGCGATTCTTAACAGCATCAACATGTTGACGGATGTCGTTGGACGGTGGCGATAGGCAAGTATGTTGTATATTATATATTTTTGTATATATGTATATATAATATTATTATAATATATGAATTGAATACGACGCGTGCGCAGCTCTTGCCTGTTGTGATATACTATACAGATGTGACTCCGCTATATAAGTTTATCGAGATAGTGTTCCCGGGGCGTCGAATGGAACCACGCTGATCTGTAAAAAGCGCGAAAACATCAAAAACGAGACGACGGCGACGACGATATTAATATGGATACCTATAACACGAAGATCTACATAGGTCGTCACATGATACCTCTATAATATATGCGTAATGCTATAATGAGTAGATACCCACCCACCTTATAAACCTTGAGCCTGCAATCGTATATTTATCGCAATGCAAATAACACTCGAAACACCGTCGTCTCGCGACGGCAGCTGTAAAGGTACTCTACAATCGATTTCGGCGAAGTGCGCGCGCGTTCGTATCGTCGTATCGGTGTTATCACTATGTACATCATATTATTATTATTATTATTATTATAGCATACTCGATGTCGACGCGTAGAATTTGCGATATCGCGACGTAAACATCGATGTGTGCTCCGACACGGCTCTTTGTTTTTATACGTTTTTTTTTTTTTTAGGTCAACCGTTATATTACATTTTAGAGCAATAATGCGGTACCATACAACTACCTATACAGTATGTATTATAATAGCCCGGGCACCGCAGTCTCCACGCGGCGTGTCGACCTTGTGGTCGGAATGGTTGTGTGAAGGAGGGGGGGGGGGACAACGTGTGTAATATGATAATAATTTACATTATCATAGGACTAGATGGCGTAAGTGTAATACTATTAATTGTAATAATATTCGGACAAACGTAAATTGCGTAAAAAAAATATTTCATGTATACATTTTTTTAAAGTAAATTTCACCCGATACATTACATCTATGTAGACATGTCACATACTCACATGTAGCACATCGCGCCCTGCAGAGGCTATTTTTAGGGTTCCGTACGGTAAATCGGGACCCTATTACTAAGGCTTCGCTGTCCGTCCGTCCATCTGTCTGTCACCAGGCTGTATCTCATGAACCGTGTTAGAAACCAAAGTTAGAAAGTTACAATTTTCACAGATTATGTATTTCTGTTGCCGCTATAACAACAAATACTATAAAAACCCTATAATATATAATATAACTGCAGTGTTGCCAACATGTTTAATGTTTATAGATAATGGCTTACGCGCTGAACGCGTATTTTTATGGGGCGGTTCGCCCCAGTATTTGCTTTGTGATAGTTGAATTAGAATATAATCATGTGGGTGGTGGTGGTAACTAATTTTTATACTTTGCCCCACCAATTGTAAAACAAGTCCGGGCCACTGGATGATGGTACGGAACCCTTCGTGCGCGAGTCCAACTCGCACTTGGTCGGATTTTTATATAATACGATAGCCATTTACCATAATGTATTATTACCCAGAGGACACCACGAGGATGCGGCCCTCAATGTCATCCAAAAGTTGTAAAAATTGTCTTTTTAATTATATACTATGGGTGGATATAACTATAAGTATCTATAAAGTTTTAAATTTAAAATTTTTTTTATTAGGTAAATTATACGGCAAGGTGACAATAAGACGGTCTTATTGTCCTTTTCCAAAATTATACCTAGAGTAAATAATAATAATATAATAAGTTATATTCTAATATCACCATTTTAGTCCATAATAATGCGACATCATTTTCACATAATATATGAGCCCTCGTTAATATATTTTTTTTATTTTATTACTCAACAATTTTTTCCACCTATACTGTTGAGAATTTTTTTTAATTTTCAATCAAAATAATGTTGACAATTTTTACTATTCTTACTCTTTTTACCACTGGTTCACTGTGGACGAAAAGTACAATCACACTAATATTCTAGTCTTTATGGTTTATGCGATATGAATGATGCTTTGTGATTACCGATCATCGAAATAAATAACGAGATTATTAATCACATAATCTTATACATCTACCAGGGCCGTAGACACGGGGGAGGGATGTTAGCGAGTTCAACCTTCTCATCTTTTACATGGGAAGGTTATGTAAATGTACAAACATTTAAAATTACTAACATATTTTAAAGATTTTTTTACGATGATGAACCCCCTACGGCTCCACACTATATTAAGTTCCTATCTACGCCTGCACTGACACATATATATCATATTATATAAGAACTCTCTGGGTGAAAACGCTCAACAAATTTAAAGCTGCATTAAATTATAATATATAGTATAGCTAGGTAGTCCCATACTAAAAAGCATCCCACATCCAGATTCGTTTAATATTATTCGTATTTCAGGTCGTATTTTAGAATTTTATTAAATTAATATAAACAATTTTTTTTTTATTTGTCTTGAAATTTTAATCATTTCTGCTTCGACTACTAAGGCCAATAGCATTACATTTGTATATACATTACTCCATACAATCATACAATTTTAAAATCAGTTTAACTTCTCTTTATAATGACATTTTATGCTCGATTAGAGTAAATACGTTTAAACATATTAAAAAAAAATAATAATTTGTATAAATATTATTTACATATATAATTTAAAAATATATTAAATCAGTACTACATTGTATGTAGAAAAAATGTCTGAAAAACTAATTAAAAATATAAATATATTAAATACTAATCATATATGTACCTAATTTATCTTATATAATGTATTGAGCATAGCAGAATAATAATTTATTTCATAAGAAATTGTTAAATGGTTATAATACAATATAATAATAGTTATAATAATAATATTTTCATTATTACGGAAATAAATTCCAATTACAGTTTTTTTTTATATATATAATATGTATATAATATAATATTATATAGGTACATTATCAGTAATTTATATATAACAATAATAATAATTTAAATAATATATTTCGTTGAAAACATTTTGGTGCCGTTAAATTTGACTTCATACAGTACCAACATATTTTATTTAACACTCAGTACAATAACGTATCAAATCTTAAGTTTATATTATTTGGATATGAGGCGTGTAAAAAAAAATAATGTGCTTCACCCACCAAATCACGAGAAATTAAAAACTGCAATACATCCCGATTCAACTATGTAATATGTTGAAATAGGTAGATAACGCTTTAATAAAATATATCATATCATTTTTCGAGGAGTGAACGACGCTTCAAACGCGTTCTTCTATCTCTATCTTTTATTTCTCTCTATGATGTTTAGCTCATCAGCACTAAAAATTCGTTAGACATCGACGACGATCACCTCTGTGTGCGATGGCCTTTCTTATAGGTATTTCAGTATTTTATTTCACACACAGCGTAAAACGTAACTTATCTAGTTACTTAAAATTGTTAAGTGGGTACCTATAGGCTATAAGTATATATTATAAATTATAATGTACCTATAATCGTTGAGTTTAATACTTTAACACCTAATTGACTAATTTTTGTCTATATTGTATAATATAAGCTAAATTCAATTGCGTGAATCATGTGAATTTAGTGAATATACAATTATCATAATGTAATACAAAATACGTATTGTCATGGTTCTTCGCTTATTATTATATATATAAAGCTAGCGTGCGATTGAAATAAAACTATTCGCATCGGCCCAGCCAGAAGTTTTTTGGAGGATATACTTGGGGTATGAGTGTATGACGTATACAAACTTACTGTTTTACTAAATTAAAGTGTACGTTGTAAAAAAGTACGTAGGTGGTAGGTGGTGGGTATATACGTATGTTTACCTACTATTAAAATTAATTAAAAATTATTGAATTGACGTGAAAAAAAAATTGCCCACTCCCATAAAATAGATAATTACTAGGTATAGACACCTATATTAGAATTTTGAGAATAGCCGGTTTATTTCGGTTATTTTACTGAACAACTAGTTAATTATTTAAATTGTTGTTATATTTGAAATTTGTTTTGTTATTTTGTTATGGAAAATAATAATGAAAAAATACCAACGTTTATATTGCTGCAGTAATTTGATACAATATTGAAAGCGTGATATAAAAATTCACGGGAAGCGATAACATTTGTGTTTGTTTTTTTAATGTTTAATCATACTAAGTTTGTTTAAAATGGAGTATGCTGAGTATGTATTGTCTTGCGATGCATATATCTTGAAAAAAAACTGCAAAATCGTTTGCATACAACATTACAACTGCTCACTTGGCAAAAAACTATCACAGTTAAATATTTAAATAATATAATATAATATTAATATATATAATAATATTGAAATGGATAATGTACACTGTAATACACTATACGTGCATGTACTAATAAGTAATAACACTAATAACTATGATTTCTGAGCGAAACAGCGCAAGCGTATTGGTTGTTCTATGTTAAATTTAAAATGTTTTACCAATGATTTATTCATTGCGTTCAAAATATGGTTCTGACTTCTGAGAGTGATTATATGATTATATAATACATGTATTTGTGTAGTTCATAAACCTGTCTATGGCTACAGAATTTGTGCTAATTTTAGCTGAATTGTATATAAAGAGCTAGTCATAGAAAAGCGCAATTACCTGGTCACGTCATGTAATTTTAATAATATGATTAGGGTTTTTCTAAACTTGTAAAAGGACGAAAAATACATAATTCTGCAGCTAAACATTTTAGAACCAACACCATTATCAATACCTCCATGCATTTTTAATCGGACAAAGTTCAGTGAACTTAGTTGAACTTCAATGTAATTTTTAAACAAATATTTATAATATTGTGTCTGTTGAAACTATTTTGTATAATGCGTTTCGTGAATCTCTGTGAGCTGGTCCATCAAACAAATTTTGAAAGCCTGGATATTGGTACACAAATAACCTTTTTTCAAAAAAATGATACCTACATTAATTGCAAAATTAAAATATTACATTTATAAAATGTCCGGTTATTTGAAAAATATATTTAATGATTTTTTATTATTAAATCCAGTAATTGGGCCACTGATAAGTGATAATCACCAAAATTGCCGATTACAATTTTGAAACTTATATTTGTGACGATGCAATGTTATCTATACATGGGTTTAGCATTTTGAAACTAAAATCAAAACAGAAACTTACAATAAAATTAAAAGTGTATAGGTACGTTAAAGGCAAGGACATGGACTTTAGTTCAACGAATTAAATTCGGAAATATAAATATGGAATATTATAATATAAATATAGAATATTAACTAAAGAATATAAAAATAAGACAAAGTAGAAAAAAACAGATTTAACTTTGCAAAATTGTTATCACATTATTTTCATAAATATTTGTTTTTTATATGACTATATTATTATAAATTAATAGTAGAATTATAAAATATTTACTTAGTTTTATCTTATATTCATTTTTGAAAAAAAAATCTGTTTAATTAAAATCATAATGTATTTATATTAATAATAAAACTGCATAGCTTTAGAAAAATTCTCTGCGCCAACAGAAAAAATGTTTAACGTTTTTTTCTTTATTATTACAAGTTTATTTTACAATGAGGTATTTAAACATTTTTCTTTAAAATACACATTATAATTTATAACCGAGAAATGGTTGTAGAACATAAGTATATTAAAAATGTTTATTACTTTATGATTCAAATATATTATTCACATTTTGCAATTTGGTGATATCTCAATTTATTAATTATATATTTTATTGTTCCAGCAAATTATTTAACATAGTCTGCGTTTTAGTTTAATGGGATTGGAAGCAGTGATTTTCTGTCTTTGTCTAACACACCTATTTAGACGTATATAACATAAACGACTGATCTAGTGGGGCGATAAAATTTCTAAAAACCAAATTTGAATTTGTCACCAAAAGTCTATTTGACATTAACTTTCCCGGATACTTAATTTTTTAAATTTAACTTCTTTAAAAATGTAAACACTCCATTTAATTTTTAGCATGATTTTTTTTGGGATTTAGGGAGATATTATCAAAAATATGGGAAAGTCTAAATAATATAATTTATATAATAAAAGTACAAAATAATAAACATTCATTCAAAGTACAAAGTATACGGCGGTAAATATAGGCAATTTAGCTACACCACTGTGGTTCGTTAATTTTATTTATAGTATATTATTATGGTAGATTAAATTATATTTTGCCAAAAACATGATATACGTTTTATTATTAATATCAATATATTTTTATATCATATGCTATGGTTATTTATCAATATGGTATGAAATAATACTTATTTTAATAGCTTAAAACTGATCTAAAAATTGACTGAACATTTCATTGCGTTTACAAAATAAACAATAGTAATATAGGACGGCTAAATTTCAAGTATCTACGATTAATATTTTTTGAATAAAATTAAAATAACTTAAAATTAAAATTGTTATTTTTTGTTTAATTCTCAAATGTCGTCAAAATTCAAATATAGAATATTCATAAAAAATAAGCATAATATGTATTTTTGATATTTTTAAATTGCTATAAGAAGAACTGTTAAGGAATTATATATAATTTTCAAGCTTTTTGACTTTTCGACAAAATTTTTATCAACATAAAAAAAAAATTTAAAAAATTTAAAATGTCAATAATAGGTATATATTATATAATAATAGCTCAAAAAGAGTCAATATATTTTTAAAACTATATACCTAATATATAGAAAACGCTATAAATTATAATTAATATTCATCGTTATTCATTTTTGAATTACAAAAAATAAAATGTTGAGTAAATATATTCTCATTTTTCTGTATTTTTTTTTAGTTTTCCTTTATATTTATTAAACTTCAATTTTTCTACGGTACTGTGACCCTAAATGCTTAAATTTATTGCAGCAAACACTTTCCCAACTTGTTCCATATAATATTAAACCTGAAAATGTACCTACCATTTTGTAGCGACTTGCTACTTTATTTATTCATTTGAAAGTTCAAAGAGATTACTATTCGGGTAAAAGTATAGTTCACAAGGTACCTAACACATATATGTATATAATATATATTATAAGTTATAAGTATAAGAAATGTACAGATTACTTGCGAATATTTAACAACTTGTGAGAAGTTTGCAATGAAAAGTTGAAAAGGCCAAGCCACCTGCAAGGGTAGAATAAAAATGTTAAGAAAACAACGTGAGCGGGAATAACTATTATGTACCTATATAAGTGCATATATATATAGTATGGTGTCGTGTGAATTCGAAAAATGTGTAACAACTTTTGCCAGATGGCTTGAATACAGATATACCAACGGTGTGTTATATTAAAATATAAATAATATCTTGCTGACATTTATATAATAAATTATGGCAACAATTTAAAACTGCGACCGCTGGTATAGTTATTACTATTATTTTACTGCATCAGAAGCATGATTTTTTTTTGTCCATTTTATAACAATTTAATAATTTACTGACGTTTAATATGCATTTCGTATTGAACAGTTATATTTCAAACAAAATCAATGAATAATATTATTGCAATGTCATATTGTCCTGTCTTAATATTATTATACTATTTAAGTGCGCCTCAAGTGCACACTGAAGGTCATTGCTCAATTAACTTTTCTCTTTCTGGACAATAGAAAATAACAATGGATAATGTCATGTTTTTTGACATTTAAAATTATTCGCGTGATACGCAATGCTGAGGGTTAGATTATTTTAGTTTTCTTGAAACAACATTAATTTAATTATTACAATGAAAGTAAACCATGAAATACATACTGCAATATTATTTTACATTTAATATTTTAAATAAATTTAATTAAAATTGTTTTATTTGTATAAAATAGGTACCTACCTATAGTATATATTTAATATAAAATTGGTACGTTAAGCACACGTGATAAGTGCATGACAGGAATTAACTAAGAAAAGTGATGAAAGATGCCCCTCGTTGATGGCACTATTTCTATTATAAATATGCTAATTAATGGTTGTTGTAGTTATTAAAATAGTAATTATAACTTCCAAAACCATTTAAGATAAGGTATATACAGATAGAATAATAAAGTATTCTTATTTTTTACGTTGGTAATTAAAAGTATCGAGATAGAGAAATAATAGGTGTTTTAGACAATATAGCTACACGCCTATACTGCCGTCCGTAATGGGATAATATTACATTATTGTTTGTGTATACGTGTATAAGAACACCGGTAAGAAAGGAAAGAAGAGGGTTAATTAATAAATTAAGATCATAAAAAAATGTCGATAGTGACGTTTCATTTTTAGAATTATTAGGTATTTTAATATTAATAGAGTAGGAACTAGGAAGCAGCTGAGCCCTGAGGAATACTGCATTATGGGTTAATCGGGAAACACAGAGAGTTGAAAAAGGGCACCGTGTGTTTTTTATTAGGACTATGATGGTATGAATGATTATTTTTTCAGTGCTTGGGAAGATATTCATAATTTGAACATCCCTTTAAGTTGGATGTGTGTGTGGGGCATACATAAGGCGCACTTGCTAGAATGTTTTTTTCCAAAATTAAATATTAAATATTTTTAACTTTAAGAATTTCTATAAAATATATTTTTTTAAAACCTACATAACAACAACATAACAAAAACGTTATGTATGCATATATTACCACGATAAAAAAATACAATAAAATTATATTAATGTAATAATGTATGTTTTTTTAATAAAACTAGATACTTAAGAATTAGCATTTAAGCAGTGTATCATAATTATTCATAAATCATACATTTTTTTAAACAATACATTTTATGTGACCACTTGTATGTCTGATAGAGCCAATTTTTTTTGAAGGAAACTACTTTAAAATTAATTTACAATTACCTAAAATACTATGTTCACCGTTGAGGATTCCGGGTATCGGAAACGCTGTAAATCGTACTTGTGATAATAAGATTAACAGATTTGATATATTATATATATACTTTAAAAACAAAATGGATATTTTAATAAGTTTTAACTATTTTTTGACCCAAAGATTATTTTGTAAATGGCACAATTTTTACTAAAATAACTCAAAATTGATAAGCGAAAATATCAAATAGTATACTAAAAATATTAATTAAATATAAAAAAAACAAAGTAAAATACATAATCTTAACATGGGTATTATAGGTATTATACTGCAGTAACAACAATTGTTTTTATAATAATTTAACCAATTTATTTTCTTAAAAAAAAATAAAATATTTGTACCTACTTCATACTTAAAATTTAAAATACCTGTCTCTAAAAGTGAAATTCTCAGCGTGCTCCTGATATCGTATTTAAGTCGAATTTTTATTGCTTTGTTTCAATAATTCAAACATATTTCATATAATTAGTCACGTGATATAGTACCTAATGGAAATTGGAATTAATAATATTATATAGTGATCTTAACACATGGTTATGTCGGTTATTCTATATATCTATATACAAATTATAATATGGACATTTGACACTGTATATAGTTTTGCGTCACTATCGACAAACCGACAAAGGGTCTTAAAAGCTCTGGATCCCTTCGCAAAGGCAAAGCTGACTCATCCGATTCGTTACGCTCGCTTGGGTTTTCTTGGCGCCACATTTATCATCGACTCGACATGTTATATACTGTATAACGACAATATAGCTGGGTGTTAAAGGCTAGGCTATAATCGTATTTTTACTCTCTGCGGTTTTATTAAAAATTAAAACTGAAAACATCGAGTCGACGAAATTCTCTAATATATATACGCAATACTATATTATAATACTGATTTCATTCATCACGTTGGTGGTATTTTGCATAAAATTCACGATGTCCACAAAATAACCGGTATATAATACATATAACAACGATAATGCACTATTATATTGGATTTTAAGGATATTTCTATTGGACACTTAATTGTCTAATTGTTAATTAACTAGATGTGTATATACATTTATATAGTCATATTATTGTAGATATCATTGCTAGTTAATGGATTATACGATCCCTAAGGAGTAGGTAACGACTACGGCGCCAAAGTCTAGACTATTACATTGACTGTTTGCAGGTTGTAATGGTTGTATTATATAATATTTACGTGCATTTCTCAATTTCTTTCGACCGCACGCGACTATACCAAGTATACAGCCAACGTACATGAATGAATCCTAAAAGTTTATTAATAAGTTCCGTGTCATACGTTTTTAAAGCGAATTGCAGGAACCACATCGGAGTTACATTAAACTTTAAAAGTAATCTAATATACTTTATTATTCATTAAAACGCATCGATATTCGATACAAGATTTATCGTGATTATTTACCGCGCACATAAAAGTCGTCAGCGACAATAAATTCCAACGAAAGAAGTTTAATCAAAAAATGTTTATAATATAATAACAACATTAATGACAGAACTTTGTGTGGAAATGATTTCTGCTTATTATATATTAATAATATATTTATGATTATACCTACCTGGCTACCTGCTGTACAAACATATAAGGGGTGAATTAATAAAATATATAAATTAATAATACATAATATTATTTTTGTCGCCGTTGATGACTCAAGGCTGAAACACGATCGATACCAAACAAATTAGCATATATTTACGCAGCTATATTCTATACATGAAAATACAAAACCACGTACCTAACGGCTACCAGACCTGAAAAGTTCACAATATACGCCTTTTTTATACATATTATTATGAACGTTTATACAGGGTGATTCGCCAACCATGCTCACACCGCTTTTATCCTTTCATATAATATATTCATTCAAATTCTGATTTCCAGAACTTTTTTGGACCATATTTTCAGATGGGTCAAAAAAATAATTTATACACTGTTATATGGGTACCATTTGAGGTTTTTTTCAAATGAGAACCTATCTTATTTCACTGTAAAATTTTAAGTATGTATATGATTTCTTTGAAAATGTTGATACATCTATATCAAAATTCAGACCAGTGTATATATAGTGTCTATATTATAAATGTTTTTGTAGTTAGTATTATGGGAAATAATCTTTAAACATTATGGTTTTAAATTAACAATACAATATAATATGTAATATATTTTACTGCATAGGCTGTACTTATTATATATTTGGATAATATTTACTATAGTATACTATTATTACTATTAAGTATAGTGTTTTAAAATATCATTATCATATTGCCAATTGCCCCCGTGTATTTAAACATTCATGGCTCGGCACATGCGACTGTAATATTATCCTTAATCCTTATGTAGTACATAAGTTTAATAACTTAGAAAATACTCATTTTAATTTCGATGTACCTACTTATGAAATATCAATTATAAATTATGTGTAGTTAATATACATCGACATTTAATAAAAATTATCTGACTAATAATTTACAGTAAAAATAGTGGTTTTCATTTGAAAAAAAGAAGTTTGTGTCGCTCCATATACATGATTAATTCTAAATATTTTAAAATATGGTATTCAAGTACCTATGATGATTAAAAACTAAAAATCATAATTTGGATTAATGCATGAATAAAGGAAAAATAAGGTGTGCAGGACGCAGGTGATTCACCAAGCGACTCTGTATTATATTATTATTACTATGGTAGCCAAGTGTCTGACGCCTGTAACGGATGATAATACACTCGTGATTATTTTTAATTTAATAAATTACAAATTGTTACGAGTTGAACAAAAATAAATAAACATTATTATTGAACTACCTATACCTATTTGATATTTAAATCTATGAAATATATAAAGTAATTTATGTATTTTTAACGACATTACCTACACAAGAACTATCTCTAATATATTAATTCAACTATTGTTTATTTATTTTATTTATTCATCGATCATTAGTAATTACATGTTCAATACATGTTTTGATAATTGATGTATGCATGTAAACCTATTATACGAAGGGATAGTCCATATAGATGTAATTTAAAATATTGGTTTTAGACACTTAATTTTTTTTACATTCAGCACATTTCCTTTTTGGTTTTCTATAATCATTGGGTAAAATGGGAGAGGGGATGGGGGGCTTAGTCTCAAAAAACAAATGAAAAAATAGGTAATTGTAATATTTCCCTTTATAAATTAAGGACAGTATATTAAATATTTGGACAGTCTAAAATGTCTATAGAAAAAGTGCTAACACCATATTTTTTTTGTAAAACTAGTAAATATTACGTGGGCCTCGCAGGCTCTGCATATTTAAATTAGGCCATTATGAAACTGTGGAAGATTTGAGTGTATCCGATTCTGAGTCTTGTTAATATGACATCAAATATTCAGGGTATATTTCGATAGGGAATATCCAATTGTCGGTGTTGTGTTTGATTTGATTAAGTTTAGTGGTGAGGGATAGTTATTTCTGTTACCATCTGTAGGAATTTATTTATTATTAGCATTTGTCCCTGAACGTCGTGATTTGTGTGAGCGATGATATTGAAGATGTGATAGCGGTTTTTGCTGCGAGGTCAGCGAGCTCGTTTTCTATGATGTTACAGTTTCCGGGAATTCAGAAGAGTTTGATTTTGTAGTTATTGTTGTCTTGTAGTGTGTATATTTTGTTTGGAATATGTAAGGCTTGGAGGTGGTGTTCGGTCATTAGCTCGAGAATTTTTGTTATGGTAATTGATTCTGCTGTAAAAACTGAGCAGGAGCTGGGAAGTTTGTGCATGAATGCCATGTGTTCCAAATTATTGCGGCTCCAACCCCGACTTGGCTTTTGGAAGCGTTTGTGTAAATTTGTTCACTTATGGTATAGTTTTGTATTAAATGAAAATATTCTTGCTTGTAAATAGAGGAGGATGTGTCGTTTTTTTTTATAATAGGTATGTATTAGGTATGAGAGTTCGGTGTTGGTTTCGTTGAAAATAGATTGTTCTCCTGGAGTTATAGAATTGTTAAAATATAATATTATAAGTAGAATGGTAGAAAGTTTGAAGTGTATAATAAATATTTTTTTGGATTTTAACAATATAATATAATATTAACTAATATTGTTATATTTCGTTTCAATACCCAATTCTGTCAAAATTCCATTTTTAAACGTTCATAAAAATGTAATCTGCCTTATTTAGTTATTTAGCCTTAACTTTTATTCATTTCAATAAAAACAGTGTATGAGGGCTCTTATAATATTATCATACATTAGGGATTTAAATATTGAAACATAATATTTTTAATTACAGATGGTTTATAGAGTTTCGTTATTTTTATACCAAAACCTACCATTCCTTTCTCCCCCCCCCCACACACGCGCGCGCAACCATGTAATTGTAGCCTATTTACACTCATCATCGTATTATGTTATCTACATTATACTGCCGGATGAAAACGTTTGTGTTTTTTTCCGGAATTAGTCCACACGCCGAAAATTTAAACCTCATTGAGTTGTGTTTACCCTAAGCACTATCTTCCAAATCCTCGGATCACGATCGAACCATGATTATATTGTATACTACAATGTCACCGGAAATCGCTAAAACATGTTCCATTTACGATATATACATGATATAATATATTGAAAATCTATATACATAGACGCACAGTTATATATTATAATAAATTTAATATATTTAATGCATGTTATGCATTTAATTAATGGATATAAGTTAATGATTAATTTATATTTAAATAGTATTCAAATCAGAGCCAAATACCAAGGAAAAAGAATAATATTATTATAATACAGTGATCTATTCAGATTTCAGTGGATGGTGATCGGTGACGATGAGTGGTAATCTTTCTGTGTATATTCAGATTTGTCGTATTTTGTGTTTACAATTATTTCGGTTGTTTTAAATAGATACAAATAAATAATACCATTCGTTCAAATTACAATGCGTAGGTTATACTTCAGACAATAGATTGCAGAGGTCATTTATATATATGCTGGGCTTCGCAGTAACAGGGTAGGCAAATATTACTTCAAATAATATATATAGATATAAATATATAATATGCAAGAGTATACGTGTATAGTGTCAGTGTATACAACACTACAACAGTTACCAATTACTTTGAAAAAACGTAACGATACATATACAAGATACAATAAAGTTACACAATATACCTAAACTTAAACGCTACAACAGTTTTACAGTTACCAATTACTTTAAAAAAAACGTATCGATACATAAACAAGATACAATAAAGTTACACAATATAGGTACCTAAACTTAAACGTATACATCTATAGATACCATCAGAAACAGCAGCACTATTGTTCACGATACTCGTCGACATTATATTTTCTCAGCGGTACGTTATTCATGACAACTACTATATATATAGTATAATCTATAGAGTATAGACTATATGTATATTAGTATTGTATATGATGAGGCAGCCGCAGAATTCATCAATATCGCGTTAGCGATATAAGAGCAATTTCATACCCGAAGGGATTTCGACCAAGTAGGTATACCTTTACAGCACTTATATATCATATTAAATATTATAACGACGACATTATGCTGGTAATATTTCAAGGATATATTTTTCATCATCGTCGGTGTGACGGTATATAGGTACCTACATATACGGTTTAATAAACGGAATACGTATATTAATAATCTTCCCTTTTTCTTTTTACAGCATTTTCGGCATTTCTTCAGACCGTGCAGCATTCGCGACCTGACCGCGGGAGGGTAAATTGATTTTCAATCGTGCCGGAAATATGCATTCCTCCCTCACCCCACCACGCACACCACCAAACCGTACACACACAAACACAGACACACGTATATATATATATATATTAACTTCATTCGGTTCTGCAGCAGGCATCTTACCGGCAAATCGTATTATTATATTTTCATCTCCTCTCGCTGCGGTGGTATTAGCAGCGGATGAGCAGAGGTGTGCGCGCCGTATAACGGCAGCGGCTACCACTCGTTGGACGGGGATGAGGGTAAGAAATAAAAAGTAATGCGATCTAGGTTATGTTCCCCCTTACAACGTTACAACCCCTTACTACCCACTACCCCCCCGCGATAGGAACGTGCGCCCGCTTGTCGATCGGTGGGGGCGACGTACAGGCGCCACAGATGCCTAGCGGTGGCGTCGCGTTGACCGTTGTGGGGTAGGCGTGGCCAGCGACTTCGGCGCGTCGGCGGCAGCTTATATCGAACGCGCACGCGGCGCAACTGGTCGGGAGCCCTCACTGACGCCGCCGCCACTGACGCCGCGAAGTACGTCGTCTCGATGTCCCGGCACCACCGCGTAGTCGCACCACCGTAGTCATATGGCTACACGACGACCACCACGGTGGCCACCGGCTGCCGCGATAATCATCGCCGCCGTTGTCATCGCGGCCGTACCCCATCTAGCCGCCGCCCAAAACGCCGTCAAAGACAAATCGGGTAAGGTCGATGGTATTAATGTCAAATTAATAACTAATTATATTAATCATTACAATATAATATATTATAAATAGTATAAGATATATATATTGGTATACCTGTACAAATACGATAGCGACGCTTATTCTGTCTTGTATACATAATATTATGCTATATATGGCGACGGAGAATAAAATAATTTAGTATAGGAGAGGACAAAAAAAGATACCTATTATAAGTATATTCATTTTTCGACCGATCGTCATTTCTTTATCCGGCGTAATGCCGTATCATCGCAGCATTAATGGTGTATAAATTTCGTCGAGTACAACACTTCCCATCCGTAGGCCACGGTGTTCCCTCCGGTACACAGTCCGCTAATGATCCGCAATCCCCATAGCTCATCGTAGCCGATCACGTCTTTGATGATGAAAAACGTCGATACCAGGTGCAGGATCACAGCCAGGCCCGAAGAGTATAGAGCCTGGAAACGATGACGTCCGATATAGCAACAACAACAACAATAACAATGACAGTATAAAATAATAACAAAAACTGTGACGAAGTCCGAGCACGTGCGCACTTGGCCTGGAAACCGTGAAAATTAAACTAAATTTAAAACTTTAAATCTGTACAGTTGATTTTTTTTCTGTATGTCTCGGTCTAAATACGTATTTATTTAAAATATTTAATTAGGGAGGGGGGAGAAATTAGATAGTTTTCCGAAAGCAAGGGGCTTTTGTCCCAAACACTCCCTGTTTTAATATTACAAAATTATTTTCATATTATAACATTGTATAGATTTTTTTAATATATAATATAATAAACACATGTTTTTTAAAATTTATTTAAAATATATAAAATTATAAATTCTATAATTTTCAAAAAATCCTTGTAGGTAGGTATTTTACTATTTTCACGTATTGCTAACAATATAATATACATATTATATCGAATTTCCCTCGCCGCCAACCCAATATAAATACGTCTGCACTGGCTCGGGTACCTACCTACGATAGATTATACAAACGCGTCCCGAGGCTTATGTCTCAATGATTTCTACTACTCGTTCAAATATACTAACTGTATAGTGTATGTATATACCCTCATAATTTTATTAAATGTCAAACATACCGCGGAGGCCTGCAGTGTGTTTTGCGAAACGTACAACAATCAGCCGGGTGATATTGATCGTCGGGCTAGCTGTAGTGTGTGTGTGTGTGTGTGTGTGTGTGTGTGTGTGTGTGTGTGTGTGTGTGTGTGTGTGTGTTTGGGTCGCGCGCGTGTTGTTATTATATTTCGCATCCAATTTTCTGTCGCGCCGACGGAATATAATAATAATAATAATAATAACATACGAAATTATAACGGACCTACACTTCCTCTACACCGGTTGTTCCGACACGCGAGTTTTCCCCCTCGGCGGCGTGTGACAATGAATTTTTTACATCCAATATAGAGCTCGGCTCATTAATTTTCCCTGCACACAAAAGTGTACAATTTATGAGTGTGTGCGTGTTTATAATATAATATATGTATAGGGTCACATCCCTTCGTTATGTGTTCGACAGCCCTTTTCCTGTGTGTGCGTGCGCGTCGGTGACGGCGGCAGGTAACGTCGTCGAATTAGCCGGATTATTATATTATTAAATAATAAATACTATAATAGCAGTGTGGCGGGTACCTTCGGGCAATTTCGCGTTTGAAATTTTTATGACGTGTACCTACGGTGTACGCTATAGTCTTGGTTTTATATTTATAGAACTTCGACATGTAGAAAACTGATACGCATACCTATCTATGTAGTTTGCAAAACGCGTGTTCAATAAAATATAATTAATTTTGTTTATTATTATTTCGTCGGAAAAGTTTATTATATTATAATATTATGAAATCGTCATCATCAATCGACAATATTGGTAAATTGTATAAAAAATTGCACGGCGTACAGAATAATAACAACCGTACATTTGAAGAAATAAATTATAAAATTAATCTTTACACCTACGATTTACAATACAATTATTTAATATGCAAAAATCGTGAGTGGTGGGTGGAATTTAAAGGAGCAATGAACTCGAGGGTTATTTATTCGTTTTTATTTGAAAAGTGATAATATAGATTTTTTGTCGGGGGGTGGGCGAAATTATGAAAATAAATAATTATAATCTGATAAGATTTAACATTGAAAATAAATTGTACGGTTAAATGGTAGTATGGTCGTATAAAATAATAACAGAATCGTGTAATTTTTAATAGAAAACATACATAAAAAACACAATCTTATCATAAATTATTTTTAACGTCTAATTAAATATAATTTTTTGCTCTCTGAGTTGCTGAAATTAACATAAATAACAATGCTGGAATTTCAATTGTTTCAAAAGCGGAAACGGAAATCTAATTATTTGCAAACTGGAAAACTATTTTGTAATTTAGTTAAATAAGATGCAGGAGTAAGTAAATACCAATATTAATTACCAGCCCAACAAAAAAATATTTAGTATTAAAAATATTATAAATATTGATGTTTATGCATTTATAATTTATATATCTATGTTTTTTACTATTATGACCTATAATATGACATGTCTTATCGTATTTTATTTATAAACTAAGTTGTAGATGAACTTGTGTGACTTTACACAGGTGCAACTTTTAATTTTATGTGTCATATAAAATGTCATCACGGCCAATCGACGATATTTTCTTTTCTAATATTTAAACACTTGCAATTGTCCAATAGACGGGTACTTGACAAATATATACTGTGATTGAAAAAATAGAAATAATTATTTGTTTTAAGGTCAGTGTTAAATTATGTACAATCTATACCCAACATTTATTCAACAATAAATACAATCGTTACATATTCTTATTATTTTTTTTTTAGTAGGTACTTATATTTCATGTTAAATACATAAATACATTTGTTTCATTTAATTTCCACGAACTTTTTTTTACTGCAAATTTCATAACGTTAACTCGATAAACTTTGAATAATGCCGATAATATACAATTTTCTTCAATCAAATATATTTTTTATAAAAATAGAGAACCTTTGTTGAAACAAAATATAAAATAAAATTTTAAAATGTTAAGCTATATTTTTTCCATAATATAATATAGTAATACTTCGTACCTGCTACAGTGCTACCTATTATTTTGGCAACAACGTATCAATAAAAATATATAGGTTATAACTTATTAGCCATACCTATATATATATATTGTATACATATTATTTTTACAAATTTAAGCTTTTAGTTAAATGTAGTTTATAAATACTATATTATTGAAGGTTTATATCAAAACGTAGGTACAATATCTATATATGTAAAAAAAAAAATCGTTGAATTTTGTGACACGAGTTCATTAATAATTCCATACACATGATGTAGTATTCAGTTTAAATTTATGGCAAAAGCCTTCGGGCTATTTGCTTACCGAGCATATACTTTATATACTCGAACTTTGAACCACGCACATCATAGGAAGCGTAAGAGAGGAAATACGGAATGATGGGAAGTTAACGAGAGTTAAAGATTTCAACAGAGTTTCTCTAGGGGACCGTTTAAACTATATAAACCTGTAACGACATACATTTACCATGCGTGTGTATCATGTTAAAGGTTAGGTCTTTAAGGGCGGTTTATATAAATATAAGCTTTGGCCTTTTAGGTTATTCGAGCAATGTGTACACATCATGTACAAGTATAATATATTTACCAATTTGTCGGAGATTGGTTCTGCTATACATAAGCTCACCAGAGTGATTATACCAATACCCAAGTAACTGTACAGCGTTAGGTACACGAAATCTGAAGTGAACTGGAAATATGTAACAGATATTTCGGAGAACACTGGTATGATACTTCCAAAAGAAAGAATCTAAAAAAATAAAAATAAAATATATACTATTATTATGTATGTTTTAGATTTTCGGAAACATTTTAAATTACATTCTTATATTAATTCTTTTCTAAACCCTTAGTCGATTAAAGATAAGAATTGTTAATATGAATAATAATATGAAACTGTACAACTAATTTTGACGTATAAAATTCGTCAGGGCCGTATTGAATTGGTACTAAAATTCATTTTACATAAACTTTTTTAAATATAAATGTTTTTTTTTCTAAATTAATTCGTAACGTAATACGTTTTTCAAAATATTATTTTTATGAATTTTCAGACATAAGTAGGTAAATCTTAAATTATTTACTATCCATATAATTTTCATCATACGTTTAACTAGTACCTATCAATGCTATTTTTAATTTGTCAGGCCTTTCTGTTACACTCAATATACAAGTTCGGATTAAGATCTCAAACGGCCTAAAGGCCGGATTATGGTTTCTTCCCCACAATCAATGTAAAATAAAACAATACTTATAACGATATGTTACTGAAACTCTATACATGCCCATCACATCAAATTTTGGTACTACTTTTTATCGATTTACTATAATCTATATTTTTAAAAATCAAGATAGGTATATTATGTAATCATTTAATAAAACCTAATTATACTATTAAATATAACTTTAAGTGTGTATTATATATGTATTTACTAATAGAAATTATTACTAATTATTACAATATTTTAATTAATTAAAAACTATTTGTTATTTTTAAATGTTACTTTACATTTCTTTAATTTTTAGATGTAGGAGCTTCTGTTTTGTGTTTTTATAAAAAAGATATTCCTATTTTGATTCGTATTACAGATTCTGTACAACTAGTGTTGTTTGATTTTCTTTCGATATTTGTTGTAATTCAATAATACATTTACACCAAATACTTCGTACATTTTGCAAGTTTTTCGTTAAATCAAATACAAGATTGAATTATTTATTTAAAAAAATCCCCTTTTTTTGTTTGATAACGTTTCTTTGTTGATCGTATGTTAATTTTTTATAAAGTATGTTTAAAAATTTAAAACATTATATCTACTATCTAAATTAAAATTTAATTTATAATTAGGTTGGCCCCCATATAAACAAGCCCTGATGGTATATACTATTTTTATATAAACATAATATAGTATTATGTATTAATTTTTCAGGCTGGCATGAAAGTTAAATTACATTGTTTTTACTCTATAATAAGTACAAAAGACCGATTTATTTTAAGGGGCCCGGTGCCAGTTTTTTAAATTTTCCGCAATTCTATTAAATTTGAAAATTCGATTTTATATTTTATTTGCCAACTTTATTATAATACTTTTTTCTACTAATCTATTGCCCGATTCTATTTATGGGGGGAGGGGGGGGGGGGGTTGATAGGGTGTCGAAAGAATGAGAAAGTTAGAGAATATAATATTGAAAAACGAAGTTCAATGCAGCCTGTAGAATATAACCCTCTATTAGTTAAAAAAAAAATATCAAGTTTGGTTGATTTTACAGAACAGGATCATTATTCCCGTGGAGCGTATTTTTGTGTACAAAATTGCATTGGTATCTACCGGGTGCATTAATGATAACATTTTAAGCTGAAAAGACTAAATGTGCCCTTTAAATACGTAGGCCCCAGGGACATACACCTTAACATTTGGACCTTATAATATAATATACAATTACACAATATCATTATAAAGACAACTATGCTACTACCTATACACCTACTGTATTTTTTAGTATAAAAGCGGGTTAATGTTTAAGCTTAATGTATTATTAAAAATGATATATATGTATTATATCTACACAATGGCACAACGCTACAACACACACACACATCATGAATATCATCATCGTAATTTTAAATTAGATAGGATAGACATTACAATTATCACGATTAATACATTTAAAATTCCGAGGTTTTGTTGAGTTATCCACAGAAAGATTTTTACTTATAGAGGGGTGAATGAACTATGGAACCAACATACTATATGCGTATAGGTACAACAAAAACAGGTTGTAGTGAATTATAATAATAATGTATTAGTATAAGTATTGATAACTATATTAATGATTAATGAAGACAATATTCAAATGACATTACAAAAATATTTTTTTTCAATATAGAATCACATGACTCTTACAACAATGATAAGAAAATAATTAAATAAACCATGGTCATAAACGCAGACCATAAATTTAATCGTGTTGTCTTATCTAATTGTGTAAACTGTAACTGTATGGTATCTATTTCATTATTTAAGGTGTGAATAATCTTCAATAAAATATTTAAATATCCCATGTATAATAAACCGATAGTTGGAGTTATTTAATTCTTATATTTATTCTAAACTATGAATATATTCAATATTGTTTATTTATCACACGTATTTATACACGTTTATGTATGCAGGTAATACAATATTATTCCGTACAAATGATCAAATAGACTTCTGGAGGTATATATATATTTTACATGATAATTCTTAAATCTTCATATTCCGATGTGTATATATGTTTATTATGTTACTTAAATAGTAGGCACCTACTGAATATCTATTTGTATTAAATTATTTAGGTATAGGTACATATCATTTATCAATGTGTAATATGTATAGTGTTATAGAATATAGACTATAGTCTATAGTTGATGGTATATTACCTATATGTTGATAATCGTTTATTAATAATTAAGTACCTACCTACTTGCGTTCAATTTCAAATACTAAATATAAATTATAAAAACATATTATAAATCATTATTATCTGTGTGGAAACTACGTAACACACTAGTATACTTCAGCAGGGTCAGAATTTTTGCACCAGGCGGACCAATCTGAGGCCAACATTTTTTTAGGGAGGAAAAACGTTTTTATTTAATATTTATCACAATTCCCAAAATACACCCAATATTAAGCACACTATTAATTGTGGTACAACCATAATAAAATGTCACAAAACATTTTTAAATTAAAGATAAATATTATGTTTTATGATAACAATTTAAATATAGAACAAACTCAAATAACAAGTATTCCTTTTTTAATAGGTAAAACAATATAAATACAATATTTAAAATATTAAAATCAAAAACAATTTAAGTATAAATTAAAAAAGTGGGTAAGTGGATGTCGCTCTGCTGTACAGTAGTTACAAGTGGGTCACTGTAATGGATGGTGTTAAATTTGATATCAATGATAAAATATCATTGTATGAGAAAAACGATTTTGAATGAAAACGGTCAGTCAACCTATGATAGTACCAAGTATATTTGAGTATATTATTGTGAATAAAGTAATTTATATAAAACCAAATTTACGTGGAACCATGTTTTAAATTTTCAATCCTTAGCTATAAAAGTTGAACATTTTATACATTTTTAACTACAAAATAATTATTAAATTTTAAATTTTATAAAATTTGTCAATATTTGAACTTTAAATGCTTATAAAAAAATTGTGCCAATGTATTTATAATATTTTTCAAGTGCTATTGTAACAATATATCAGGAGACTTGTATTAATTTTTCACGCTTTTTTACCCAACAAATAAAATTTTATTAATATTTATAGAAAAAAAAAACTAAAAAAAATTGAAAACTGACAATGTCCGTAAACAGTTTAAAAAAAATTCAAAATATTTTCAAAATTGTATGGTGTATAGAAAATGAAAATATAAACATTTAGTAAAATTTTCATGTATCCACAAATATTTGTTTTTGAATAACAATAAAATAATAAAACCGCCATATGAGAAATCCAGTAAATATGCAATCTTGTAAAAATATGAATTTCAAACGCTCATAAAAATTTAATTTGATTTGCTTGTAGACATTTTTTTCATTATTCATGTAGACAAACTTATGAATAATCTTGTATTACATTTTCAAATCTTAGATTTAAAAAGACACCACATGTCCACATGTCATGAAGTCCCATCAATGGATGGTCTCTTCACTCAAAACCCCTGCCTGAATTAATGTAGATAATAGTAACTTCTCAACTTGTTGCTATGTTACCCATATTATTTTCTTTTTTCTTTTTCTATAATTCTTTCTTCACTTGTGCTTATTGTAAACCACTAATTTACAGATTGTACAATTCTCTAGTTTAAAAATTAAAAAAAAGAGATTTAAAAAAAAATTTTTTTATAAATTCTTAATTAAAAATAATTTGCTAATTTTCGTGATTTTTCCGTATTTTGTCAAGATATGAACTTTAAATGCTTATAAAAGAAAACTGTGGTGAAGGATTTTTAATATTTTTCAAATGTCATTGTAACAATAAAGTAGAAGCCTTGTATTAAATTTTCAAGCTTTTTTAGCCAACAAATAAAGTTTTTTCGACATTCATTGAAAAAGAGACTAATAAAATTGGAAACTGAAAATAATCTTAAACAGTTCAAAATAAATCAAAATATTTTGAATATTTTATCGTGTATAGATAATGCAAATATAAACAACCAGTCAAAATTTAATGTATCTTTAATTATGTATCTTAAATTTCATGGTCATTGGTTTTAAAGTTACCTCAAAAACCAAAATTGATTTTGTGAAAAACTAATTTTGTGTAAAAATTCTCGTTTTTTCTTAATTTTTATGTTGTTTTTTCCGTCGCTTATGAAAACTATTAGAAATTTTAAAACTTGACCTTTTGAATGCACCAACTAGATTCAGTTTCACATTGAACAAGATACTTTTGAAGAAAATCGAAGCAGTTTTACTGCCCCAAACTGTGATGACAGAAAAAAAAAAATCACACATTATTAAAAAATCAATACATTCATCGTTCCACCCAGAATCTAAAATGTAAGCACTTATATGAATTTGATTGCATAATAAAAATTAATTTGAAATAATAAGAAAGACAAGATAATAATATAACATATTTATCATCTTTTACAATAAGAATAGTGTACAAAAAGTCAAAGACAGCTAAAAATTACATATTTTCAAAATAATATAGACAACAGACATATAATTTATTTTAACAATATTCTTCTATTTTTATGATATTCGTCAAAACTATTTATAATATTATCAGTATTTATCGATTTCCTTTAGACAATAATATAATATAGCATTATATGAATCAATAAATGCAAAAATGGCACATGTCCATAATTTTTATATATTTTTACAGATTTTTGTTTATGTTTGATAAATACATCGTTCTGTGCAAACGAGGTACATGTTCAGTTTGCAGGTACATTATAAAATGTCTAATGTCTAACATTATTGTCTATATAATGTACATTTTTAATTTTTTTCTTCAATGTTTTCTATAGATATTAAGCTTTTTGTCTCTCCTGAAGAATTTATGAAATGTGGACATTTACCCTTTTTGTATTTAGTTATTCAATTATAGCATAATATAATAATATTTATAATTTCCCAGTAGTATGTTTCTATCCTATCCATACATGAAGCAGAAGAAACAGCCAACAGGAGTAGGTATTGTTATTACAATAGTACCTATCTTACATAACTTTATTTTCACTCGAATTTAGACGCTGGTAAAAACGCGCCCGTTTATGAAGCTCGAATACATACCTACTTTTCAACCCGATAAAAACGATGTTACCTACATACACATTAGCTTACAATATTTTTGTATTCTTATAAGTTATGAAACAATGACCGATTATGATTTATTTTAAAATTAAAAAAATTGAATGAATCCAAACAATGGTGCCACTGAAGAAGTATAATATTAATCATCAAATATTATTATATACAACATTTAATGATAAACCAAAGAAATCAAAAAAAATTACAATATTTATAATATTAGTATATAAAATCAGGTTAAAATATTATTTTAATTAAATCATATATTTATACATTTTTTTTTAAATACAATACTCACTACTTGTGCCAGTTTAAGACGAAATATTATAGATTGTATTAACGAAGTCATGATTTAATTTAAATTATTATGTTATAAATGTACTAACAATTGATATTACAATTTACAGTCTACAATATTATTCTTCACTATAGCAATATAGTTAACAACTAATGAGTGGTATAAAACTAGCACTCTGCCGATGCTCACACATTACTTATCTGTCATTTATGGGCGAGGTTGGAGACAATATAGTTAAGTTACCATAATGGCATAATGTATTACAACGGTTATAATAAACATGATAAATTTAAATGTAAATCATCGTCCAAATTATAAAAAATAAATGACTCATATCAAATCACTTTAATTATTTATAATATTGAGATAGTAATTTATAGTAATCCATATTTACTAACAACTTCAAATTTAGATATTGTTTTGAATTATCAGCATTTTTATCGTCGATCAACAGTACAATTAAATCAAATCACGCACGCGCAGGTGCAGCTCATAAATGTTTTAATCAATAAATTAATTAAAGTGAATCGTGTAGTCATATTATGCCGATCGTTCGGGATATAATATATTGAGTTGACAGAGTTGAACAAGACTTAACTGTATATGATATCACAATAGTAATCCATCACATAAATCACCAAATATTAGACACGGTGAGTGACAGGAGTGATTTATGTATGAATTGATTTAGGTAGATGCAGATGGTGATGGTGGGTGTGGTAAACATGACAACTAATGCTAAATAATTTCGCATCTGCAATGTTGGCGTTTGATATGTTATAAATTATATTATTATATATTATAGTTTACCCTTTACATCTTATAAGAATTTTCGCTGATTCGGAGGTAACGTTACCTACATATAAGTGGGCGATATTATCATTGTTACGTAATACAAACTACACTGCAGGCGTTGATAAACTAAGTAAATATTACATATATCTACTGAATGGATTCGTATGTCTGCAGGCATTTCTATGAGTCGATTTTAACTCAAAGCTATATGTTTCGATGATGAAAATGAAATCAATACCGTTTGTATACTTTTTTATAATACGTTCTTTAAAAAGTTATGACTATTGAAATATTTTAATACAATTTTGAATTATTTACAAACATACTTATTTACAGACACATGTATATATCAACATATATAATCACAACGCAGCAGTAAATTAGAGGTGCGTCCTTTAAAACCGGCAAATGTGTTTCTAATAGATTCGTGTATTCGACCATAATGTGTAAACACTATTCTATAGAGACCATATTATATAGAACAAAATATGATATACATATTAATATTAATTTAATAAATGTGTACAACTAATACAATACTATAAATTCATAAACGCAAAAAATTGACAATTAATTTTAATGGTTCGTCGATATTCAATCGGTTGATTATAAGTTATTCCATTATGATTTTATCCCAATAGGTAGTTTATTGTTATTTGTTAAATATTATATTAAATATTAAATGTATATCGACTATAATAGAAAACATTTTGTATACAAATAAACGTAATAATATAATATTATTTATATTGCCTCGTAAATTTAATGTTTTACCATAAACTACAATATGAAACAACTGAGCTTTCACCAGTTGTGCTAATTTTATTTACTTATTCATTCCATCATTGTGCTGTAACAAAAACCAATTAGTACATTATAGTTTATAATTCATTCTCACGATCAGTACATCGAGAAAATGTTTTGGTTTGGAAAATTAAAAAAAAAGACAATACTCGCTAAACAAAGCTACTATCAAATAATACACAGCGTGTTTATCGACACTTTGTGCAGTACCAATAACCTCGGCGTTAATCGTATCCGGCTATGGGTTTTTCATTAAAACCACGTTTGTACGAACGGAAATTAATGTATTTCATCGTTTTACAGAATTACAACGAGCTATTGACTGGCTTACTTTACAGAGGGGCAAAGACTGGGGATGGGGAACCGGCACGGATACCGCCCAGGCCATTGTGGCCATGGAGATGACGAAAACCGGAGGACGTCTGGAACGAGAACTGAGCGCCAAACAACTCGAAATCGAGCTTTTGGCTAGGCTATGGCAACACCATGACCCAGATTCGGTTACCCTTCAACAACAAGACGACGAAGACGAAGCGTTAACTGTAGCCAACATAGCGACGTACTCGATGGCGTTGGCTAGTGCTTGTCACGATCCAAGACAATTCCACGGACATGATTTGATTGGTAAAAGCTATAAAAAAAATTGCAATAGGCAGTTAAACAAAAATTGTAATAGATTATAATAATCAAATATCGGAATTTAAATATCGTGCTAATTCAACTGTTTAATTTGCAGGTTCGTTGCTACAACACGAAACTATATCCGATTTGGATTTCTCATATAGCTCCCTGGTGGCGTGTGAATCGGGTACACACGTCAGAAAAAGACACATTAGAAGGTTAATGGAGATAGCCAACACTAAGCACACAGTGGGTCAGTTAAAATACAATAGATTAGAAAAACAATAACTTTACTGCCTTTTGTTCAAAGGTTTAATAATCGTATACTATAGGTCCATAAAATAATAATAGAAGTGAGCATTTCCCAATATTTAGTAAAAACAAATAATATAATATATTATAATATATAGGTACATAGAATTTGGTATTTAACCAATTTTATTGTGTCACCTAAACGGCTAAACCATCTTCAGGTTATAATAATTAGTGCGATCACAATGATAACGATTGTTTAAAATGTTTTAACTAATGTCTAATAACTAATAAGTTAATATTTATAAGAATTTTATATTTATGTTAGACGTTAGTACCTATTTAATATTTATAATTAACAGTACAGCTGTATTAATTTCATCACTGTAAATTCATTAGGTATCCTTATTATAACCCAGCCCGGTATTAGTGATATCTTATAATATATATCAATACATATAATATGTGTTTTTGCTAAACATTTTGTGAAATTAACACTTTATATTTGATACTATTATTTTGAATTTTAATAGACCGGCTATATGTTTCCTAAACGAATTAATAACGTATTGTATCTTTATTTACAGATTCATTGAGTGTGGCCATATTAGCGCTCCAGTGCGTGGAACACGACCATCGCAACCGGAACGTTAAACCGTTACTCAAGAAACCATTAGCGACATTGGTAGCGCTCCAGCAGCCGGACGGAGGATTTGGTAGTCTTCACACGACTGCACTTGCAATCCGAGTGAGTACCATAAATCATAATCTATACATTCCACCATTCCAATGTAATTAGTGGTAAATTATTAAAAAACAAATGGTTTGTGGCTGCTAATTGACACAATGATTTGAAGTCAATTGACATGTGTAAAAAAACAGATAACTTGTTAATTGTATATGGAATCGATACCGCCTCGTATTGTTGTTAATAATGTTAGATGAAATGGATTTCCGCCTATGGTACTGGCACCGTACAACTGAATCAACTTGCTTATATTATTTCTATAATATTAAGTTTCTTCGTAAATAATTACAATTCGTTATTCATCGTATGATTCTGCTATACAGGCGTTACAAGAGGGCAAAGCCACGTGGAACCGAACAAACGCTGTCGACTGGCTGTTAAACCATCAAGGACCCGACGGAGCTTTTTTCGACATTGCAACGACGGCTGAAGTGATAATCGCCTTGGCGCGTGTGTCCGGCGTCGCCGAGGGGATAGCCGACCACTGCGAGGTCCGGCCTGGAGCTGGTGAGTGTTCGAGACGGGGACGGGGCTAGTTGGTTAGGGTTGTTATGAGCTGACATCGTAATTCTTGATTATACACCTCTGTTGGGTTACGAACACAACTGATTTATAATACAATATGGTGAATAACGATATAGATAAGGACAACGTCGGTACCGCGGTGATCATACCACACCCATCGGCCGTCGACACCAAACGTCCGGTGTCCGTCAACGTGAGCGAACCCGTTGCCACCGACGAATACCGTCTGCCACAGATGTCGGACAGCGGCACCAATGTGACGGTCAGTTATTCACTGTGGATCGGCAGCAACATCACGGAAAAACGATCAATCAACATCACGGCCGATCATAACGTCACGTTTTACGAGATCATGCAAAGAGCGTCTGATTTAGACAGCGCTTTCACGTACGTTATACACAAATAATTCATCGTTATGTTTATGCGATGTCAAATATCTATATTGTACATAGGTCATAGATGTAATAGATTAAATAATTATTACCAAATTACTAAAACTATTGGGAATTTTAAATTTGTACCTCTCGGATTCACATTCCCATCGAACAAGATACTGTTAGATACTGAAGAAAATCAAAGCAGTTTTACTGCCCCAAACGGTGATGACATACACAAAAAAAAAAAACACACATGACTATAAAGTGAATACATTCATCACTCCGCTCAGAATCTAAAATGTTTTAATCTATAATCTATTGTCAGCATTGAAAACTTGGAACATAAAAAAATATAATAAAATACAATATTGAGCGTAAATTACTTACGTGTTTATTACCTAAGATTAAATAAACATAATACCATTAGGTGCATGTAATAATAGAATATAATATTATGATTAAATTACTATCATTACTATCAACATAGAACCCGCTTGATGATTGTCCACAACTCCAATCTTCTGAACTTTAAATGCTTACAACTAATTAGCTGTAGGTACTCGTTCAAAATTATATTTTTATAAATCGAAATAATCTGAAAAATATTCAACTTAGCAATATGAAATTAATAATGTGTAATATTATCGCTCAAAAAACAAAAATAATAATATTTTTTTAAAATAATGTGTGTCTCGTTTTAATAAATCTTCCTGTGTATATGTTTTTACTATAATTAAATTATTTTCCAAAAAGGCACGCAGAAATAATGCAATTAGATGACTGGACCCATAGGCGTGACTAGACTTCATCGGCAGGGGCAGCCTAGCTAATGACCTTATTAGTGAACCAAAAAAAGCTCTATACACCCAAAGCCGTATTTTTTTAAGCCCCCCCCCCCCCCACAGTGAAATATGTATATAATTTTAAAAAAAGTCTGAATTATCTATTTACAATAATAATCTACAGTAACTTCAGAAATATTATTCATATACAGCCTTGGATTACACCACCTAGATACAAATTAAACATATAATAATACCTATATGCATACCGTACCGTCGTCGTCTGTCTCAAGTCTTTATAGGTTTTTCCGATTTCTGAAGTCAGGAAATTAATATGACAATACATGATAAATAAAGATATTATCTACCTAATTATGTTGAACATATCTTTGTAAGTAAATGGTAATTATAACTATACACACAAAAAAATCAAGTTTAAAAAAAAATAAATGTTGTGACCCTTCTGATTTGAAACTCGGTGGACTAGCACCTTTCAAAAATTGCTGGGGCAGCCCAGGCACCCTAGGCTGCCACCGTAGACACGCCTATGACTGGACCAAATAGTATACAATTCTATTATATCTTTTGCAGTGTTATATAAAATATAAAATTGAATAATATAATTGAATGTATTACCTATATTATGTAACATTAAAATGTATCTATAATAGGTATGTTATATAATAGCTACGTATTTACGTATACATTTAGTATATAGTAATAATATTACTTCACATTATAATAATTTTAATTTAAAAAAATGTGATTTTGCAGTTAGATACATGTAGGTGTCAAATTTTAATTGATCATGTTTAATCACCCTCTCTTTAAATAGAAAATCCACTGAATATTACTCCCTGTGGTAATTTGTATAAACATTTAAGAAATAATTAATCATCAAGGCTTACATAATAATTGGTTTTTATATAGGTTTTCAGCTACGGAATGGCCGAATGGTCATTATGTGCACACCCCTTTCGGGACTTAAAGAAGAGCCTATGAGTTATCATTTTTGGCTATTGTACAAACTGAGATCGTGTCCTGACCCGCAAAATCCTCCAAGCAATCAACTAGTAGCCCCGACCGGTGTTGACGATCTAATCGTACAAAATGGCGAACACTACTTATTTTGGTACAAGAAGCTTTAAATTGTAAAGGTTTGTTTGATTTTTAAATATGTATAGGTACAGACTCTTATATTTGGTCTAATAACTAATAAACAATTAATCATATTATTTCAGGATTACAAATGGGAGTTCAGATGTTTATATACAACGTTTAAAATATTATGGTCGACAATAATTAACAGGAATAATAATTTTTAAAAAAATATATCTTTTTTTCTAGGGATTAAGTGATATTCATTTTAGACTTGTTGAAAACTATGTGTCAAAAGTTATTTTTCTCTGTACCTACGCTTATAAAAACAAAAATTAACAAAACATTTTTATTTTTTTTTTTTTGCAAACTTCTTTTAATATTGTAATTGTTTACCACATACTTACCACATGTTTATACGCTTCTATATACGATTTTTAGATTAATAATTAATTGCATTTTGTCAAATGTGGCTTGTGTACATTATATATATTATATAATATATATATAATATACACTGTTACTAACCATATACAATATATTGCCTTAGTCACTATATCGTCACTTAATATGCATGCAACATTGTACAAGCATAATATTATAATGCATAATTTATTGTGTTAATAACCGATAACTTTGAAAGGCTGTGGAAAACATTATCTTTCAAGATCCTCTCAAACTTATTATAAATAATTTTTCAATAATAAGATATAAATAACATTTATAGTTATACTCAATACACAATCAATTGCTTTTATTTATTTTTAATGAAAATATTTTATCCGTCTTATTTTTAAATTCCTATATAATGGTTCAATTTTCTTTAGTAGAACTGTGTAGGTATATAGCCATATATAGGTTGCTCAATCTGGACCACAGGACATGACTCCCTGGACGATAATACCAGGATTGGATCGTCAATTGTCATTCGTCAACTACGTTTTTCGTGTTTAATTTTTATTACGAAAAAAGTATATAGGCATAGTATATAGGTAGGTACCAACATATTAATAGTTGCACCAGTTGGATTTTTGTAAAGTGTAAACTTTGACAAAATGAAAATTTTTCTAGCAAATCGATATCAAACTGCGCCATAAAAATAAAAAATATAGTATACAAATTGCAGTAAGATATTTTTATTATAATTGAATGAATTGATAGTGTTTCATTTATATATAGCCATATCATATATACCTAATATATGTATATGTGGCACAAACTATTAAACCTTTTGAAGCACGGTATTTTTTTTTTGACACCCTCCCCATAATTGATGACCCGGTTAAATAAAAAATAAAATCCTAATATATGTATACAGAAATTATTAATAATAAATATTTTATTGACTAACTTATCCACCCACCTTCCTTAGGCCTGCACCCAGTGACTTAACAATTTACCTTTGCATCACCACCACAATACCAAATACCTACCAATATATTTCAATAAATATCAAAAATTAATTTATGGATAATTTTTTAAACACTCATAGGTAATAAAAAGTGTATTTAAATTTATTATTTTATTGGGTGGAGCGAAGTGTAGCCCGCATCTATCCCCATTTCGACGCAATTTGTTATTGCTGTCTCTTCCGAAACTAGTGGACCAATGTTCATGAAACTTGAAATATATAATATATATTCATTAATATTTATAAAGGGTACATAGATGAAATATGGCGTTTTAGGTTTTTAGATGCTGTCATTAAGTGTTTAAGTAATTATGACTAATAACTCATCTAGACAAAAAGAAGAAGTGATTGATACAATTGAAGACCTGACTGACTAATCAACGTATATAGCCTATACTAATATGGTTAGTAAATAGTCGTGGTACCTTCAGACCACAAGGGTGTACTAATAAACGATTTTTAAAAATTCAAATTTTAAAGATGGGCTCACTTAGAGATTTTGTTTCGGCAAACGAAAATTGAATATTTTCCAAGTGTATTTATATATAGGTAGTTGCCATTGGTTACAGAAAATAAAGAAGTTATTTATTCAATCAGAAATTTAACAAGTGTATAATCTAAATATTCGATTCTGGGCATAGCGTTGAAATTAGTTATTGGTGTTTATATTATGATGTGTTTTTTTCTGTAAATTATCATCTTTTGGAGTAGTAAAAATGATCTAATTATTGATTTCAGCATCTTTTCTGATAGAAAAGTGAATCTAGTTGGTGCATCCAGAATGTCAATAGTTTTTGAAAGCGTCGGCAAAAAAAATCAGGAAAAATGTGAATATTTACGCAAAACCAATTTTATCGATTTTACTTTTTTGGGGTAACTTGAAAATTAATAATGTAATAATCGTAAATACTTGATTTTTTTCACCAAATGTTTATATTAGAATTTCCCATACACGATAACATTTTCAAAATATTTTGAATCTTTTTGAGATATTTATAGCCATGAAAGATTTTTAAATTTTAATTATTTTTAAATTACTATGTCGATAAACAATTTTTCGCTCGGTAAAAAAGCTTGAAAATGCTTCTCGTAAGGTTTTTATAGGAGTTAAAAATATTAAAATATACCGTAGCTTCTCGTAATATTTTAATTTTTCTTTTCATACCTAACATTTGAAAATATAAAGAAGATTCCTCATAAGTTTTTCTACCTTGAACCAAAAAAAAAATAATAACCGGAAAGTAACGCTATTATAGCCATGATATTTTTGATTTTTATTAATTTATTTTTTAATTTTTAAATATTATTTGATTATTTATACAACTAATATACAAGTATGATTGACACACCGTCTCCGTTCAGAATCGTTTTTCTTATTCAATAATTTATCATTTAATTCAAATCTAATACAATGATATACCCGAGTACCCCACAACTATACTGTACATCAGAACGGTACCAACTTGTTGACCTTTTAGATTCTGAGCGGAGCGAAAGAATGTATTGATTTTACAATGATTTGTGTTTTTTTTCCCGTCTATCAGCAACATTTCGGACAGTAAGCTGCTTTGATTTTTGATATCAGCATCTTTTCGGATAGAAAAGTGAACATAATTTGTTCTTTTGGGAGGTCAAAATTTAAAATTCCAAGTAGTTTTAGAAATCGACAAATCGTCGAAAAAAACTCGAATAATAAATAACGAAAAACCGCTAAAAATGGGATTTTAATTTCTAACGATTCGTTTATCACCATAGCAACGAATAAAAAAAAATAATATTATAAGGACTACGCTGACCGCTCAGAATCGTTTTTCGTATACAATGGTTTATTATTGCATTTAAATATAATACATTCATTACAACTACTGTACAGCAGAGCGGTACCCACTTATCCAGCTTTTTATTAATACATTTGAAAAAAAAAAATGTTTATGCCATATTTCTACTAATTATTATAGTAATTGACGGTCCAGAATCACTATCCCGTGTCTCATTAAATGTCCCCTCCCACCGTACAAGATCATCTGTTCCATTCCATATACCGTTTTCTTCCTCAAATTACTATCCTAACTCACCGATAATGCGCATCTTAAGCGCACTGCCAATACTGACCCTGCATTCTCACTGTAAAATTGAGCCTCGTTCCATAAAGCAAATTATTACTACTATATTCATGTATTAAAGGGTTCGTCCCGTATTGTAAAATAAATAAATAAATAAATATAATATGTAACTAATGGAATTTATTTAAATAAACAAAAATAAAATTATTTTATCCAGGGCTAAAAAAAATTCATATGATGTGAGCTCTTTAGCTATACGCCTACTACAGTGGTTGAAAAAATAAGCTATAAACAAGCTCCATAATTCTGTCTCATAAAATCTATTGATATTTGATATGAGTTATATAACTTTTTTTGAAAACGGTCCAGTAGTTTATTCCAGGAGTCTATTAATTTCAGATAAGCCAACATCCATTTCAGCTGTATAAACCAACTTGGCCCGTGAAAAAATGTAAAAATATATTGCTAATAATAGGTGTATCTAGGTAGGTATTTAGTATTTAGTGTACCCTCAGTTCACGGGGAAATCGGCGTCGATGTACGGTGTACCTACCTCGCTTTATGAACTAATTCGACCGAGATTAGCCAGTGGCATAAATCGAATGTGGTTCAAACTACTCTCTAAACTATCCTGATATCTCTAAGAACAATTTGAAATGTTTACAAAAATTAGGCAAGTAGATTTGGAGGGGAAAAGGACAATAAGACCGCGTGGTCTGATTGTCCAAAAGGTGGTCTTATTGTCACCTTGCCATGATTAAAACTAATACAAACATATTTGTTTTAAGAATTTAAGATATAGATAGTTTCTTGAGTCAATGGCAAAAATGTGACCATTTAATGCATGATTTTAACTCATCTGCCCGAGTAACCAATGGGAAGCATTTATATACAAAAATGTACTATTTTCTACTAAATACATATATTATTACAATATTATAATCTGTAAGATATGACCAACGGCAAAAATTTTTTTAACAAAATAAATGTTCGATTTCCAACGTAAATCTCAAAATCCTTATGTGAACCGCTCTTCAAAATGCGAATTTTGGTAAATATTTTCTTAGTGCACCCTTACATAGGTGGTACGGATGAAAATCTCCGCCTATATAGTTTAGGCTCTACGTTGATCAGTCAGTCAAAAATGCACTTTCAGTTTTCCCCAATTTTTCTTTCCGTAAAAACTAAAAGCCTTTTTCGGACTATTACGAACATTTTCATTAAAAAACGAGCCAAATCGGTTCTCAAATGATGCGGTCACTAACATACAGTGTTATATTTTATTTATAAATTATAGATTATCGTCATAGGTTTGACAACAATTTTTTTTAAACATCCTGTGTACCTACAGTTTTCTATTAATCTTCCCATGCAACATATGGTTATTGAAGAACAACTTCATAAGCGTTTGTTGTTTATGAAAATACAATTCCGGCTACGTGGACATTATGTCATCTGTTAATCAATTATCCACTTCAGTTTACGACAAAAATGGTTGCCCAGAGAAAAGTTTTTAGATACCTAGTTTCCTTTTTAATCTCTACAGGTATGATATATTTTAGGGAGACGTATGTACCTATTGCTGTCCTAAGCCTCAAAAGGGTATCTCTAAATATTGACATTTTGGTAAAATGATGTCATAACAAGATTTGGAATGTAATGAACTCATACGCTGTTCTTTAAACCATAGTTGGCAATTTTTTTTTTAAAATATAGAATAATTGATTGGTGATATTTTTTATTGCTTAACATAACTCTAAGTATAAGATAGTGGATTTACCCTTAAACTTCTAATCAGAATAAGAAGCCAAAAGATAGTTAAATTAATACTCAAATTAAGTGTTACAAACATAATATGTTGTAATTATAACTAATAAGTAATAACTATTTCTTAAGGGGCCCGCGGTGCCAGTTTTTCAAATTTTCCGCAATTCTTTAAAATTTGAAATTTATATTTTATATTTTACTTGCTACTTTAATTACAATACTTTTCCAATAATCTACAACCCGATACTTATTTAGGGGGGGGGGGGGTCTATAGAGGAATTATATTTTAAAAAATGACTTCAGGGGAATGTAGGTACAATCATAGAATTGTCAGATATTTTCCCTATTGATAACTATTTTTTTATCTGAAAGAAGGAGACTTCCTACAGGCCGCATCGAATTCCGATATTTTTGTTTTATTTAAAATAATTGTATAATATAATTTGTAAAAAAATACTTAAAATTGTATTATTTTTGAAGACATATTATAAAGTTTGAGATCAAAACATTGAAAAACGGAGTTCGATGCGGCTTGTAGAATATTACCCTCTATTAGTAAAAAAAAATTATCAAATTTCGTTCATTCTACCGAGCAGAATAATTTTTCTCGGAGACGTATTTGTGTGTATCATATTATAATAATTATTGTAAGTTGATGTATCATTATTATTATAAATTATAATTTATACCAGATGGCAAAATGTCTGATAATAGGGAGATTGGAGATACCTACTATTTTCAAAAGCAATGTAAAAACATGCTTATTTCACATAACTCCAATAATTTGCATGTCATTATATAGGTACCCTATTTTTGCTAATTATTAGGATTTACAGTGAAAATGCTTCTGTTTTGTGAACATTTATGTACGTACCTTTAAAGTTACGACTAGGAAAAAAAAGTGGAAAAGTTCTGAAATTGATAAAATATCACTATATATAAACCCCATTTGACCAATAACATAATTTTGACCAGAATTTTTCTGAATCATGTCTGTACGAGATTGAAGCGAGTAACCGACATCATCTTGTTTTTCTCATTGCCCATACTAGATGAACATCTAAGGAAATAGTTCAAAATTAATATCAAGGTTATTTTCGATTTGAACTCTGTGTATATCAATGTTTACAAATTAATTACACGTATAGTTTTGACACATGCACCCCCGTTAAACTTCATTGCGCATTATGCGATGAGAACGGAACTTACCCACCATCCATCACGAATATCTTTTTTAAAGTTTTTAGTTTTTAATTATATTTACTAGAGACAAGATACACGAAACAGGCACGAAGTCATTGTTATACCTACATCACGTATACCTACTGAATTAAAATAATGTTTTACTGATTGTCTCAGTGGCATCGTTATATAAAATCTTAATTCTGATACATAGTTAATCATTTCTGTATAGTTTCAAACTTTCAAATAAGTTAACAATAATGTCAATCGTCGATATCAAACCAGCCAACCTCGTGTCTTTTATTTATTGCGCACGCCCTATAATAAAACACGCGTCTGCATCACTTGTCCTAGACAAAAAATATATATTTTAAATTATCCACCACATAACTTAGAATAATATTTCTGGTGAAACCTGTGCCATATAATGTAGCCGTAGTGTGGTGAACCACCGTCGTGGGAACGTCACAGCGCATTTTCGCTCCGAACTGCGGAAATATGAATTGGTAAATGAATTAACTAACTCAAACGGAACGAAATGTACGAGTATATATGATCAATGTTTGGATTAGATAAAAACGATTCTGAGCGAAAACGGTCAGTCAGCCTATGATATTACCAAGTATATTTGATGTTATTATTTTAAATAAAGTAATTTATACATAACCTATTTACGTGGAGCCTTGTTTTTAATCCTTAGCTATAAAAGTTGAACATTTTATACATTTTTAACTAAAAAATAATTATTAAATTATAAATTTGATACATTTTGTCAAAATTTGAACTTTAAATGCCTATAAAAAAAAATTGTGGCTATGTTTTTTTAAAAAAAACTAAACAATTGAAAACTGACAATGTCCGTAAAGACAGCTCAAAAAGAGTCAAATTATTTTCAAAATGTTATCGTGTATAGAAAATACTAATACAAACATTCAGTGAAATTTTCAAGTATCTACAGTCATACGTTTTTTAATTACAACAAAATAATAAAATCGTTACAAGAGATATCAAGTGAATATCAAATGTTGTTAAAAATATGAATTTCAAACGATCATAAAAATTTAATTTGACTTTCCTGTTGACATTTTTTTTTTTTTTGATAAAGGTAGACAAACTCATGGATAATCTTGTATTGCATTTTCAAATCTTAGATTTAAAAAGAAAAATTTTTATGAATTCTCAACTCAAAATAATTTGTTAATTTTCGTGATTTTTCCGTATTTTGCCAAAATTTGAACTTTAAATGCTTATAAATAAAAACTGTGACTAATGATTTTTAATTTTTTTCATCTGCCTATGAAACAATAACCTAGGAGCCTTCTATTAAATTTTCAAGCTTTTTTACTCAACAGATAAAATTTTATTAATATTTATAGAAATAAAAACTAAAAAAAGGTGGATAAGTGGATGTCGCTCTGCTGCACAGTAGGTTACAAGTGGGTCACTGTAATGTATGGTGTTAAATTTGAATTCAATGATATAATATCATTGTATAAGAAAAACGATTCTGAGCGAAAACGGTCAGTCAGCCTATGATTTTACCAAGTATATTTGATGATATTATTGTGAATAAAGTAATTTATATATAACCTATTTACGTGGAGCTTTGTTTTAAATTTTCAATCCTTAGCCATAAAAGTTAAAAATGTATACATTTTTAACTACAAAATAATTAATAAATTATAAATTTGATAAATGTTGTCAAAATTTGAACTTTAAATGCTTATAAAAAAAAATTGTGCCTATGTATTTTTAATATTTTTCAACTGCTATTAGAACGATATATCAGGAGCCTTATATTAAATTTTCACGCTTTTTTACCCAACAAATAAAAATTTATTGATATTTATAGAAAAAAAACTAAAAAAATTTAAAACTGACAATGTCCGTAAACAGCTCAAAAAGAGTCAAAATATTTTCAACATTTTATGGTGTATAGAAAATGCTAATATAAACATTCAGTGAAATTTTCAAGTATCTACAGTCATTCGTTTTTTAATTACAATAAAATAAGAAAATTGTTACATGAGAAATCGAGTAAATATCAAATGTTGTAAAAATATAAATTTCAGACGCTCATAAAAATTTAATTTAAGTTTCTTCTAGACATTTTTTTTTTGATAAAGGTAGACAAACTTATGAGTAATCTTATATTACATTTTCAAATCTTAGATTTAAAAAGAAAAATTTTTATGAATTCTCGTCAAAATAATTTGCTATTTTTCGTGATTTTTCCGTATTTTGTCAAAATTTGAACTTTAAATGCTTATAATTAAAAACTGTGACTAAGGATTTTTAATTTTTTTCATCTGCCTTTGAAACAATAACCTGGGAGCCTTCTATTAAATTTTCAAGCTTTTTTACTCAACAGATAAAATTTTATTGATATTTATAGAAAAAAAAACTAAAAAAATTGAAAACTGACAATGGCCGTAAACAGCTCAAAAAGAGTCAAAATATTTTGTAAATTTTATGGTGTATAGAAAATGCTAATATAAACATTCAGTCAAAATTTCATGTCCCTACGGTCATTTGTTTTAGAGTTACACCAAAAACCAAAATCGATTTCCTCGAAAACAGATTTTGCGTAAAAATTCCCGTTTTTCCTTAATTTTTCTTTTGTTTTTCACGTCGCTTGTGAAAACTACTGGGAAATTTTTACTTTTGACCCCCCAAAGTACCAACTAGATTCACTTTCCTATCAGAAAAGTTACTATTGAAGAAAATCCAAGCACTTTTACTGTCCTAAAAGGTGATGACACACAAAAATAAAAAAAAAATAAATAAAAAAAATAAAAAAAAAAACACACATCATTGTAGAATCAATACATTCATCGCTTCGCTCAGAATCTAAAATTGAAAACTGACAATGGCCGTAAACAGCTCAAAAAGAGTCAAAATATTTGGAAAATGTTACGGTGCATAGAAAATGCTAATATAAACATTCAATCAAAATTTCATGTCACTACGGTCATTTGTTTTAGAGTTACACCAAAAACCAAAATTTTTCTTCGAAAACAGATTTTGCATAAAAATTCCCGTTTTTCCTTAATTTTTCTTTTGTTTTTCACGTCGCTTGTAAAAACTACTGGGAAATTTTTACTTTTGACCCCCCAAAGTACCAACTAGATTCACTTTCCTATCAGAAAAGTTACTGTTGAAGAAAATCTAAGCACTTTTACTGTCCTAAAAGGTGATGACAGACACAAAAATAAAAAAATAAAAAAAAAACACACATCATTGTAAAATCAATACATTCATCGCTTCGCTCAGAATCTAAAATTATATGGTATGTAACAATGCAATAGCTACTGACTTGTGAACATCAATTGGGAATGAAAAACATTTAAACATTATAGAATCCACATATATTAGTGGAGGTTAAATTTTTTTTTATTTTTTTTTCAGAATCGTTTTTCTTATATTATAATATTATATCATTGAATTCAAATTTAACACCATCCATTACAGTGACCCACTTGTAACCTACTATACAGCAGAGCGACTTCCACCTACCCACTTTTTTTTATTTTAAAGGAACAAAATCTGTATAAACTCTAATTATTTTACATTTGTAGGTACATAGAGCCATACAATTCTTAAAACCCAAAAATCAGTCATCATATTATGTGGAATATTATACAGTAAAGCTTTGGTAAGATGGAAAACCTGGTAACTCAAATGATTCCGTCTTAGCGAAGTTTAGGTGTCATAATTTTTAACAGTACAATTATAATTACGATCGTTGTGACAATCAGTAATATTATATTTAAAAAAGGATAAAATAAATATTCAAATATTTACGAACAGTTAAATAATACTATATTGATAATAATAATACATACTGTTATATTTAAAATAATCATATATGTTATATAATTATGTATTCGTTTTTCTTAATATACTTTACACAACGACAACGATAATAATATACACCTAATCCTAAATTGAATTTCGGTTTAAAAAAATAAGGAGATTAGAAATAAAACACAATTTACATTAAGAATCAAAAAGGTGAGATTATACATTTGTAAACGTACTATATTACACATTACATTATCTAAAAAAAAAATTGTATAATAACGAAAAAATCACAGAAGAGTAAAAGCAAAAAAAAAAAATCATATTTATATATTTTGAGTTTCTTGATAATAGTGTATATTATACTATAATATTTTTTATAAACATTATGATTTAAGACAACCAATATAATTAATATTCATACAACAATAAGATCAAGTTTATATTTCATATAGTTTAAGAATAATGAGCACAAACCAAAGCACGACTCTGAGATATTGCAGGTTGATTTCTTTCATCCCAAAAATATAATTCAAAACATAATTTAAATGTTCGAATGAATATTACTATTTACACAAAACATACATCATAAAGACAAATGGAGAACAGTAATCATATACCGTGCGACAACATTTATTTTTTAAATGTTTACATATATATTTTTATAAAAATATTTTTATTTTTTATTAACTCTTTTTTTGTTGTTAAGGGAAGACCGAACAAATCTAAATAAAATATAATAGTTAAGATTACAGATTTTTATCATGAATTGCAACAGTACAAAATAAAGGATAGTTCGGTTATTTATAATCATGGTACAGTAACTTAGTTGCGTTAATTTTTATAAATTTAACAGTTTATTAAAATACCGAAAAATGAAGCAGGTTCATACTCGCGTCATATCTGTGATGTATTAATAAACCTAATATAAAGTATAATTACATTTTTTTGTCCTTAGACCTATCTATGATATAGTTAATAAAAAACAAAAATAATAAAAAAAAAAGTTGGAGGGGATATCTGAAAATATACAAGTAAAAAAAAATCTATAGAACATTAACCCACCAATGGTCACAATTCATCATGGGTAAATGGTGAGACCACTCACTACAAATTTGTTTTGAAAGTTGCATTTTAAGCATACTTGATTTATTTTACTAAATACACAATATTTGCATTGTTGTAGAACACATTCATAATATAGAACAGGCGGCTGAACAGCAACTACTGCTTGCACCTTTACTTTTTTGTCTTTGATCTAAAAATAAAAATAAAATAAAATAATTAGGTATATTAAGCATTATTTTATTATATAAATTAGTTAAATTTATAGAATTAAATTGAGTGTTTATGGAAATGTGATAGAAAAAAAAAATTTGATTTTCCCAAAACTAGTTCAGAAATTAAAACATTGCTTTCTTTTAAAAATATTTAAATTTAATGCCATAATAATCAAGTTTTAATAGTAATATCGAAGATGGCAGTGGCAAAGCCAGAATTCCAAAATAGGATGGGGGTAAAGTCAAAAAATTAAAAAAAAAATACTCAACAATTAATTATAATATTTATGTTCCTTCAATGTTTTGTTACGGACAATGAGGGGCGTAGAATAATAATGACAGTTAAATTTCAATCGGGGGATAATCATTAATCAAGGATCTAAAGGACTTTAAGGTTGCCTATCAGTATTCTTAGATGTCGACTGTTGATTAGAAGAGTAGGTGGTATCATCACTAAACCACAACCAGTGACCGATAATCATTAGTTCATCAAATGTCTCACCTTGTGAATTAGGTTCAGGTAGTGTTTCCCTTGGTACAAGATGCATAACAGTGGTACGGGCTGGCACAAGGCCTAGAGCACCCAATGTGACGTTGCTGTGTAAAAAACGACCCTGATATATCAGTCTGAGGATCTCGGCTTTTTCGACTGCTTCGTCCGCCCAATCTGTAATCATTACAAAACATAAATAAATATGTTAATATACTGATATAATATTATAATAGAGTAAATAGACAATAGTATATACTATATAGTATAATATTTCTAATCAATGGTAAAATGAATGCCATCGACAAGTATATAAGTAATAAACGTGACACCGCCACAGTAATTTAATAATTTTTTAGATGATAAAATTATTAAGTATAGTAAATACACTGACTAAATTTTAAATTATCATGCACAACAATAATTAAACACGATAAATACAATGAAAAATATAAGTATAAGTGCTATCATCAAAACAATTAATCTTCGCTACGATTTTACATTCTTCATTTCTGCTTCCGCAAAAAATCTCAAAATTCGTAAAAGTAATAATAATAATTCCAATAAATGTAATTTATGTAATTTTATTTTTATTTCTAAATAACTACTGTACAGCCACAGTATGATATCAGCAAGCTAATTCCTGGACAGATAGTATTTAGGACATTTAGCTAATAACGATTTCCTTATTTTATTATAATTTAAAAAAACAAATGACCATAGACATTTTAGATTCTGAGCGAAACGTTGAATGTATTGATTTTACTGTTTTTTTAAAAAAAATTTTTTGTCATCTTTTAGGACAGTAAAAGTGCTTGGATTTTCTTCAACAGTAACTTTTCTGATAGGAAAGTGAATCAAGTTGGTATTTTGGAGGGTCAAAAGTAAAAATTTCTCAGTAGTTTTCAAACGCTACGTGAAAAACAAAAGAAAAATTAAGGAAAAACGGGAATTTTTACGCAAAATCTGTTTTCGAGAAAATCAATTTTGGTTTTTGGTGCAATTCTAAAACAAATGACCGTAGGTACTTACATGAAATTTTGACTGAATGTTTATATTAGCATTTTCTAAATATTTTGAGCTGTTTACGGACATTTTCAGTTTCCATTTTTTTAGATTTTTTTCTATACATTTCAATAAAATTTTATTTGTTGGGTAAAAAAGCTTGAAAATTTAATAGAAGGCTCCTAGGTAATTGTTTCAAAGGCAGATGAAAAAAATTAGAAATCCTTAGTCCCAGTTTTTATTTATAAGCATTAAGAGTTCAAATCTTGACAAAATACGGAAAAATTACGAAAATTAGCAAATTATTTTGAGTTGAGAATTCATAAAAATTTTTCTTTTTAAATCTAAGATTTGAAAATGCAATACAAGATTATCCATGAGTTTGTCTACCTTTATCAAAAAAAAAAAAAATGTCTACAGGAAAGTCAAATTAAATTTTTATGATCGTTTGAAATTCATATTTTTAACAACATTTGATATTCACTTGATATCTCTTGTAACGATTTTATTATTTTGTTGTAATTAAAAAACGTATGACTGTAGATACTTGAAAATTTCACTGAATGTTTGTATTAGTATTTTCTATACACGATAACATTTTGAAAATAATTTGACTCTTTTTGAGCTGTCTTTACGGACATTGTCAGTTTTCAATTGTTTAGTTTTTTTTAAAAAAACATAGCCACAATTTTTTTTTATAGGCATTTAAAGTTCAAATTTTGACAAAATGTATCAAATTTATAATTTAATAATTATTTTTTAGTTAAAAATGTATAAAATGTTCAACTTTTATAGCTAAGGATTGAAAACAAGGCTCCACGTAAATAGGTTATGTATAAATTACTTTATTTAAAATAATAACATCAAATATACTTGGTAATATCATAGGCTGACTGACCGTTTTCGCTCAGAATCGTTTTTCTTATACAATGATATTATATCATTGAATTCAAATTTAACACCATCCATTACAGTGACCCACTTGTAACCTACTGTACAGCAGAGCGACATCCACTTATCTACCTTTTTACCTAATATAATAAATATTAGTATTTTATATAAGTACATGGTATAATTTCCAAAATATTTTGATTTTTTTTGAGCCTTAAACATAGACATTTGACATTTTGGAATTTTTTTATGTCTATTAAAAAAAAGGTGGGCAAGTGGGTGTCACTCATACAGTAGGTTACAAGTATATAATATTATTGTATAAAAAAAAAGATTTTGAGTCAGGCTATGATATTACTAAGTATATTTGATGATATTTTGAATAAAGTAATTTATATACAACCTGTTTACGCGGAACTTTGTTTTAAATTTTCAATCCTTAGTTATACAATTTGAACATCTTATAAATTTTTAACTACAAAAGACTTTTTAAATTTTAAATTTTGTCAAAATTCAATCTTTAAATGCTTGTAAAAAAAAATTGTGACTATCGTATTTTTAATTTTTTTCAACTGCTATTGTAACAATATATTAGGAGCCTATTACATTTTCACGCTTTTTGACCCAACAAATACAATTTTATAGAAAAAAAACTAAAAAAATTAAAAATTGAAAATGTCCGTAAGCAGCTCAAAATCAGTCAAAATATTTTGATCATGTTATCAAGTATAGGAATTGATAAAATAAACATATGGTGTAAATTTCAAGTATCTATAGTTATTCGTTTTTAGATTACAATAAAATAAGAAAATCGCTACTTGAAAAATCGAGTGAAAATCAAATTTTGTAAAAAATTTAACTTCAAATGCTGAGATTTTTATTGAGAATTTAATTTGACTTTCCGGTAGACATTATTTTTGCACATTATAATATATATATAATTGGAAATTTTCGTGATTTTTACGAATTTTTTCAAAATTCAAACTTCAAATGCTTTTAAGAATGACTATGTATTTTTAATATTTTTCAACTGCCATTGTAACAATATATTAAGAGTTTTGTATTACATTTTAAAGCTTTTTGACCCAACAAATAAAATTTGATTGACATTTATAGAAAAAAAAACTAAAAATGTCCGTAAACAGCTCAAAGTCAAACTATTTTGAAAATACTAAGGTGTATAGAAAAGATTCTGTCAAAATTTCATGTGTAGAGTTACATCAAAAAAACCAAAATCAATTTTGTCGAATACCGATTTTACGTGGAATTCCAGTTTTTTCTTATTTTTTTTTTTTGTTTTTCCTTACGCTTTAGAAAAGTAGTAGGAAAATTTTACTCTTGTCCCCCCAAAGTACCAAATAGATTCACTTTTCTATCAAAAAAGGTACAGTTGAAGAAAAACCAAGCATTTTTATAGTCCTTAAAGGTGATGACAGACACATAAAAAATAAAAAACACACATTGTACAATCAATACATTCATTGCTCTGGTCAGAATCTAAAATTTAAATATATAAACAATTTTTTTTATAGACATTTTAAGTTATAATTTTGTCAAAATTAGATATTTAAACAAAGAATAAATTATTTAGTTATTTTTTGTCATTCAAAAATATTATTTGTGAGAACTAGAAACATTTACCTACGTAAATTATTATATTTTATACACATATGACATTTTCTGATGCAATGTTTTCTGCAAAAATTAATTCAACCTACTGTATTACTCATAGTAAAATAAGTTATTTTAGTAGCAATAATATTATAAAATATACTTAGTAAATAGTAATATAGGCTGATTGACAATAGCCTATGCTCAAAATCGTTTTTCGTATGCAATGATTATCATTGAATTCAATTTTAAAACAAACATTACAGTGACTTACTCAATGACGAGTTACACTCGACAACACAGAGTTATATTATTCTATGGGCGATGCCGCGACACCATAGAGTAATATCATTCTATACTCATCTACTGTGCAGTAGAGAGGTTACCTTCCTGCTGCTTTTTAATATCAAAATAATAATAATAAAACATTGTTTTATTAGGGGGATATAAATATTTAATATATTAGCAGTATTATCAAGTGTTTGAAAAGTTTCAAATCTTTCAATAAAATAAATATCTAGGTACCTATTTTATACAATAACCAAATTAAGGCGATAAACCATAAATTGTATTATGACCTATAAGTATATTATATCTAATTAGATATTTTATACATTTATCGTACTTGTTTGGTTACATTTTGTCGCATTTTAAATATTAGAAGTCGTTCAGATAAAATTAGATTTTTGAGGCGAGAGAACTAGTTTGTGTCGTTTTGGTTATCAATAACAGGTACGGCGATTAAATTGATTATTGATTATTATAATACCTAATATACATTTATCATAATTTATTTAACAATAAATAATAATAATAAAACCATACACATACAGCTAGCCAGAATGCAAGCCAGATAGTGTTTCAACACTTGTCACTACGCATCGATATGTATACTGTTATATTTTATTACGACTACACTTTTACGTATAACGTATAAGTGTTATTTACATTTTTTTTTTGAATGGTCAAGGTTTTTTTAGATGTAAGTGAACTATTAAATATAGGTACTGCGGAACCGATGTATTTTTCGTAAGAATGGTGTACCTACACTCAACAGTGCAATTCAAAAAGACACCAAAGTCAGCCAGTCTTATGATAATCAATAGTAGGTAATCTACGTTTAAAATATAGTCGGTTAACAAATTAACTTGATTTTTAAAACATCGTAAAGCAGTTATATTATTACGTAGACATTTTTGTAGGCATTTTGAGCAATGTAATGGATGTATTGATTTTATTCATATTTGTGTCTCGAAAATACTTTTTATAGTGGAAAACATGTTTCGATTTTCAACGCTAGGGGTGATTTTTGAACAAATTAGATCTAATTTGTACAGGAGGGGGGTCAAATAGTCAAAAATTTCCACAGCTTTTCATAACAATCGAGAATTTAAAAAAAAAGGCATATGACATGAAAAATAAATGTGCATATATTTGTATCTTTAATATTTTAGATAAGCTAATAAAAAATCGTTAAATGTCCTAGCGTTTTTACTAAAAGAGAGTTTTTAGACAGTAATTAAAAAAAACTAAAATTTTCAAAACTGTTACCATATAGGGAAAATGCTGATATAAATATTTGGTGAAAATATCAAGTGTCTACGGTTATTAGTTTTTGAGTTCCACCAAAAAAATTAATAGATTTTTTCAAACATTTGTTTAAGTAATTACCATATTTTTCAATTTTTTTTTTGTCTGTACGGCAAATCGGTTACTTATTTGACGGCTTTTTTAATATCAAAATTGTACATCTACAGTGTAGATTCTACACTTTAACTATCCTCAACCGGAGATTGTATAAAATAACTAGTTATTCTATACATTTTTTAGATATAGAATTAATTTAATTTAAATAGTCAAACTAAAGCAGTACCTATACGTTCAATATAGTAACCTATACATTATATCCCGCATTATATTATAAAATAACGGATTTCATACTTTAACGGTAATAATATATATGTAACGGTAGCATACCACTACCACTAATGGTTGGCACTTGGCTGTCCCCAATCAAATATTTATGTTAAGATACTAAATAGTCATACGAAAATATCATATTATATCCTACATTTTCCTCAGCTAGATTAGATTTTTAGGATTAAGTATCTTAAATTTAAAAAAATTGAAATTTTTGAGGGGGATGACTGCTAGAAAATTTGTACTAACTTTTAGATTTTGAGCGGAGAAAATATTGATTTTAAAATAGGTAATGTGTTTTTTTTTATTTTTGTGTCTGTCATCACGGTTTGGGGCAGTAGAACTGTTCCGATTTTCTTCAACAGTATCTTGTTCGATGTTCGGGATGTCAAATTTTCAAATTTTCAATAGTTTTCAAAAGCGCTAGGAAAAACAATATACAAATTAAGGAAAAACGGGAATTTTTACGCAAAATCGAATTTTAGTTTTTGGTGTAACTTTAAAACAAATGAACATATTATATACATGAATTTTTCACTGGTTGTTTATATTTGCATTTTCTATTTACGATAAAAATTTGAAAATAATTTGACTCCTTTTGAGCTGTTTACGGACATTGTCAGTTTTCAATTTTTTTAGTTTTTTTTTCTATAAATATCAATTATATTTTATTTGTTGGGTAAAAAGCGTGAAAAATTAATGCAAAGCTCCTGGTATATTGTTATTACAATAGCAGTTGAAAAATATTAAAAATACATAGGTACGCATAATTATTTTTATAAGCATTTAAAGTTTACATTTTGACAGAATTTATCAAATATAAAGTTTAATAATTATTTTGTAGTTAAAAATTTATAAAATGATCAACTTTTATAGCTAAGGATTGAAAATTTAAAACAAGGCTCCGCATAAATAGGTTATATATAAATTACTTTATTCACAATAATATCATAGGCTGGCTGACCGTTTTCGCTCAGAATCGTTTTTCTTATACAACGATATTATATCATCGAATTAAAAAATTAACACCATCCATTACAGTGACCCACTTGTAACCTATTCTGTATAGCAGATCGATATCCACTTAACCACATTTTTTTTAACTTGAAAGCCATTTTGTTGTGTATAGTGTATACCTACCTAAGTTATATCTTATAGCTTAAAAATTAATTACAAAGATCAAAATCTTATTTTTCAGCTGTTATATTAAGTTTGAAAAAATATACTAAATAAAAAAATTTTAATTTTGAAATGTTTAATAGGTATCACGATTTTTTTAAATATCTAGTTTCCCAGTTAATATAACTTCCAAAGTAAAAAGAGTGATAATTTTTTAAAAAATCCGAATTCAGTGCCTCGGTCACTTTTTTGGAAAAAAAATTTAAAAATAAGCGTGTGAACTAACTATATGTATGCCTAAAATGTTTATGTATATAGGTAGTTTTTTTAATTTAATGATACGTTTTAGATGGAACACTATTTTTTATATATATGATATACCTTATAAATGCAAAACAAAGTGAGAGAAAGTCTTACAAAACTCAGTCACCAGTCGACCGGCCCATTTACATGGTCTATAATTCGCGGCAATCAGAAAGATAATTTTGAAAGAGGAAGCTTTCACTCCAACGATAAATGACGAGATATAATTTCACAAAAATTGCAATATTGAAATTTGTCTACTAAAAAGTTATCAGTATTATTTTTAACTAAAGATAGATACTAAATTTTCTCTTAAAATTTATAATTTATAAATTATCATATAAATATGTGTTATGTCTCGTATGTTGACGAATAAAGGAGACTATATTATGATATTCCGAGGATAACTTGGCTGATAAAACTAAAGATAAATAAATAGGACGGAGTATTTTATAAAATGGAAATTGGAATGCAAAATGGTTAGGCAAAAATAATCGCACTTTTGAATTCAATTTCGATGTAAATAAAAATTATATATATTATTATTAAATAGGTACTATTAAAATGTTAAATAGTTAAAATACAATACCTAATTATAGAAATATAATTGTATGTATAGTAAAATAAAAAATACCTATAAAATATTAATAGAAAATAGAAAATATTATTTTTCAGTTTCAATAATATACGATTCTATTTTATAAGACATAAATTATTTCCTTAGTTATATTATTTAATGCATTTTGAACTTGACAAAACATTTTATCCTCTGGACTTTTATAATATCATCCTCAGATCAAACGATGAGCTTCAGTTTTGATGATTCAACACTAATGAAAACTTCATCGTATAGATACTACACGACATAGTATTAACTATTAAATATTCTACAAGTGTTTACAATAAAATTATCTGTTTTTACAAGTTGAATAGTTGCATAGTACAATAAAATCCCATTTATTGCCCCACCCAGTTGCACGTAACACTTGTGATTTTGTACAGAAACAAGCACACGCTTCAGACTAATAATATTATAATTGTTTGATTTTATACACAAGAACAATCAGCGACCAACTAATAACGCCAAAATATAAAACAATCTTATTAAAATAGGTACAGAAATTAAATATCAAAAATAAAACTTAAAATTATAATTTATAACTCCTTACATGTAAAATGTTGAAAATATATAAGTATTAACCATTAAATTTAAATACACTTAAAAAATATAATTGGCTCGTTATTATTATGTAAATATAGAACATATATTGGTAGGTATTTGTAATAATAATGAAAATGTATTTTTATGACGTAAATACAGCGTGTTGTTTGTAGTAAATAATCGTTTTCTCTTACGTCATCAACTCACAAGCAATAACAATGTGTTCTTTTTATTTGTTTCAAGAAAAATGTACACACCATTATTACTATAAATTAAAATATTACTCAAAACTTTTTTAAGTTATAACCTTCCAAAGTTAATACAAGTCCCCACAAGTTTAGTTAAGTAAGCTACATTCTAATTTGTAAATTGTAGTATCTTAAATTTTAATTACAAGAATAATTAGTAGTAGGAGCTATTTAATTTATACTTTATTTTTAAGCTTAAATAATCTGAAATAATAGCTATAACTTGTAATTTTTGCATTAAACGAGAATTTATGTTAAATGAATATCACTTGAGCAAAAAAAATAAAACAAAGATGAACATATTATGTTCAAGTAAATTAGAAGGATAGAAACAATTTGTTTATTAAATAAATGAAGAAAAATTCAAAAACATTTGGTTTGTTATACCTTATACATGCTATTGATAATTTATAAACTAAAAGCAAACGTTTTAAAAAATCTTCAACTTTGTTTTGGATTAGTGTAAAATGTAATTAGTTATTACTAATATGCCTCTATGATAGGTTTAAAATTGCCTTACGACAATCATCGCTAACAACAAATTATATTGATGTAATAAAAACTTAAATTTTGTAGGTTGTTAATTTTTAAAATTAGTTTTGATTCGTAAACAATTAATTTACAATATTTTACTTTTGCTTATAGACTTTTACAGTAGATTCTAAATGAAATACTACTTATTTATAAAATCTTACCTTCTGGCCAATTATCAAAAATTGCTTGAGCTATATCGCCCGCCGAGTCGTTAGGGCTAAATATGAATTCTTTAGTTTTACCGCTGACAAGAATCAATCTGAGGTTTATCTGTAACATAAATATAAATATTCAAAATATCTGTTTATATCGATTACCAATAAGTTCTTAATTAATTTAGTGTAGTTATTTTTATATAACCTTAGTCTTTAACAAATCTTCAGGGTTAAGACCATTTACTATTGACACTAGAACAACTAAATCATGATCTACAGACAATTTATCGCTCTTTGGCGTATAACTGAAAACCATTTTTTTAGTTTAAAAATGTCAACCTCGATGTTAACTGAGTCAATATAGGTGAGAAACAAAATCAGAATTGAAGATTCTAGCAGACAGTCAGAAAAAAATTAAATAAACAATTGAAGACTGGGAAGTAAAATTCACATCCTACTCCTATAATTCAATGTATGCCTTTGTTTATAAACAAGGACGACAGTATACGTACGGACATCACATAAGTATTGATATATTATGTACGTGCGTTGGTTTAAGAATACCATATTTAATAATATTATCACAATAATATTGAATGATTAAATAAATAAAATAGATTATTATATTTTTAGACGAAAATATAATAATATCACTACACTTGTACCTAAAACGGAATTAAATTGACGATTGCAAGACATAATTTTGAGCGGAATAACCATATTATATTTAAATATATTTTGTTTCACTGATACTCAAACTAGTCAAACTATACTATAAACTAGAATATACAATATTAACTAATAGGTAATAAATACGTACATAGGTTATCTTACTATTTAATCATTGAAATTTTAATCAAATTTTCAATTTTTGCTAAGCGCAAGTTATTTAGTAGATATACTATAATTCATAATAACTCGCCCAATAGTATTATAATATTATTGCAATTAACTATGATTTAGAAATTGAATAAAATATATAGGATGGACATACATAATTATGTATTTATTTAATACTTTAATTCCTTGGGTCATTCCTATATTTTTTAAAAACGTAAAACATCATGTAGACAAATCTCTGCCCTCCGTGGTGTCGGCTTTTATGACCATCCCGTCCAAAACATTTGTCTCCACCTTGACATAATATCAAAACATAATTTCCCGTAGATATAGTAATTTATACCTTTACTCTATGATAATAAAAATATTGTCTTCTAAAATAGGAATAGTAATTTCTTAAAAATAACCTTGAGAGTACCTACATATTATTTAAAATATCCAGTTGAATAAAATAAATACACTTAATTAATTGTTTTTTTGATAGTATTTAAAAATTCGTTTGTAGTTTATTCACGGAAATAGGACACGTCTGTTGCAAAAAGGGTGGTCCTGCTAGTCGGAAATGGGTCACCGGGGCTCAGTTCCAAGGCAAAACGGAGGGAGAAAGAGAACGAAACCCACCGGGTGAAGGGCGTAATCGATATTCAGATGGTTCTGTGGTAGACTAAGAGACAAGAGGAAGGGAAAAAACTGCTGATATCAAACAGTCGACCAAACACCTTGCAGAAAACAAAAGGTTATTTTCAATTATTTTTAAAATAGGAAAGAAAATACTTAACAAATTTTAAAAATATGCCTCAATGACTAAGTATTGGTGTAACTACTAAATATCACTGAAATTATTCTAAATATTAATGTATTTATATATTTATATATAATTTATAAATAGATTGTATGATTATGTAGATCAATATCAATATGAAATATATGAAATACCTACACCTACATTACCTACAAAAGATTATAAAAGAAAATGATTGTAATTATTAAAATAAATTAAACAATTCATTTAAATTTAAATTTACTTTTACATGAAAAGAAATATAAATGAAATTAATACAATTACAAAATATGTACCAAATTAATTTTTTTTTTTTAACGGATATTTAACCCTAACTAACTAATTATTATTTATATTTTTACATTTTAACGTTTTATTATATTTTGATAATATGATTGACTTTTTGTATGACAGATACAAGTTATTATCCAGAAAACATTTCAGTAAAAATAATATGTATGTTTAATATCTTTAAATAAAAAATGTATTGGTATTACATTGATCTGTTTGACGTTGGTCTATTGTTTAAGTGACTATAAGTAGGCCACAGCAAAAATATTTAGAAAAATAATACTTATTGAAGAGTGTATACCTACTAACCAATGTTATTGACACAAAAACACAAAGACACGTATAACGTATTGTGTAAAATCTAATACAAACAGTTAACCTAAGGATGAATAAAATATTTTTTATCTATAAATATAAAATATATCAACTGACATAACCTCGTTCATAAAAATTTTCATAAATATCTAAGACATTGAATGGGCTTCTTTAAAAAAATTAAATCAATATACCTCACCTATTAGATGTCCTTGTAAAATGTGTGCCTATTTCATTTATCTTTTTTTTGCAAAATGGCAGAAATAGCTTGACTAAAATACGTATTATTAAGTAAAAAAAACTATAAATTATAATATTTAAAACGTTAATAAACTGATTCATTAATCTTAAGAGGATGTCCACCCGCTTGAGTTGACTCCTTCTTACAAATATACAACATAGAAAAAACTGTCGTGCATAGCATAATTTTGACTCCCTCTGTATTTATAGTATAATTACCTAAAGTCCACACTGTAGAGAAGAACTTTATCTGTGTAGGAGTGTTTTAATTTTTTTGATAGCACTAACTAATAATAAATAATTAAATGAAAAAAAAACCTTATGTTATAAAACTGATAAAATTTAAATGTTATCCAAAGAATAAATACACTACGACACAGATGAAGTTCTGCGTTGTGAAAATTCGGTAATTCTACTATACCTAAATACAAAGGGAGCAAAATTATTGTCCCGCGCAAAACATTTTTCTACATGTTGTACATTTGTAAAACAGAGACAACATAATATTATGCGGGTGTGACGTCTTCTTAAGTAAGATTGTTTTTATAAATTCTATGCATTGTAAATGATATGTATAAAATATTAAGTATGAGTATTTACAAAAAAAAAAAAAACATACACATTTTAAGTACCTATAAAATCAAATTTTTATTTTACAAATATTAAAATTAAGAGTTAGTTGTTATCTGCATAATATGTGTTTTAATTAACATTTTTAGATGAAAATGATTTTAGGATTTCATAATAATCACAAACAATCCTAAAGGTACATGAATTTCTTAACACTCCATATTATATTATATTATTAAGAGGGCATTACACCCGCATGCATTCTCTCTGTCTCTCTGTCTAGAAAAATGTACACTCAGCTGTTAGTTTAAAAATTAGAGTGAATTGACCATTTAAAATATTTTTATGTAAGATTATTATCTAGTGAACATTATAAGTTTTTTTTAGATTTTAATTTTGAAGCAAGTTATGAGTATTTAAAAATGTACAAGCAATTTACAATTTTAAAATACTCATAACATGGTTTAAACTAACTAAGATTATTAAACTAAAATCCAAACAAACTAACAACTAAACGTGGATCAGTCCCGCGTAAGATTTGCTATGTTATGCGTTTGTAAGACAGAGAGAACCACATGGTAGCGCCCTCTTAAAGAGGTTCGCGTTCTAATAAAAAAGTCAATAGGTATTTTTAATATTATCTACTACTCGTCTAATTAAACAATAATACAGTATACATTGTTAATTAAAAATAGATACTGTATTTTTATTTATACTTGTTTATTTTTAAGTATATTATATGAATATACAAATAAAACTTACGGACTATTTAAATAAACTAAAATATAACACGAATTTTACATAGCAATAATACATTTCAATGGCATCTGGGTCATTAAATAAATAATAATAGATACAAATGTTAAGACCTCCTGGAAAACAGAGTGGTACAGTACATTTTGAATAATTATAGTTTTTAATACATCGAACATAATACGAGAATTTAGAAGATATTACATTTATCAGAAATTGTATAAATGAAATATCGATATAGTTGTGAATTGTCTATAATATAGAGGTCACGTACAATTAATAAGACTGTAAATTAATGACAACTTTGAAAATTAATTACTGAGCAAACCAAATTTAAAATTAAATATTTAGAATTTTATGAAACACAATTTATTTAATTATACAAATAACTTTTTTTATCATAATTTTAACTCCATTTTTATAATATTATATAAAATATGTTAAGGCGTTATCAGTGTACCCGATTGCCGTATCGATTTTTTTCGATTTTTCGTTGGCGAATTGTGCGTCTCAGTGCCGGTCAAACGATTTTGTCATAAGGGGTGGAGTGAAGGCTGATATTTAAGACTATAGACACGGAAATTAGTCCTAAAGCTAAGTTATTATTAAGAATAGCAATAAAAAACAATAACAAATTGTTAAATACACTTATCTATGGAAAATTTCAATGAAATGTAACAATTATTGATAATTTATAATTACTCTAATTTTCAATACGATTGATCGCGTCGCTAATGCCTATAAAAATGATTTTTTTTAACCAATAAACTGAGGAGTATTAATATGAGAAATCGATGTCATATATTTAAATTACAGATTTTATTCTAAAAACTGTTTTGAAATCATTATTTATTCTACAAGTAGACCGATCAGATTTTTTCATTCAGTCGTAACTTTAAAAACTTTGTTTTTTTGATAACAATTTAAGTAGTACTAAAAATAATCAATAGACAACTAAAAGTCAAATTAATGAATAAGACCTTTTTTTAGAGTTAAAACCATAAGCCCTACAGCAGTGGCGGATCCATTTTTTTTGGAGGGGGGGGCTTCTAAAAAAAGTATATCTAAGCTATAAATACATTACACACTTTAAAATATTTCTGTAAGTAAAAAGAGGAGTCTGTTGTCTGTTGAAGAGGTCTGGGGGGGGGAGACCCCTGGCCCCCCTGGATCCGCAACTGCCCTACAGTTTATCGCTCATGGTTATGCTTATATAGGCGTATACAAAAAAAATATTAATTCATTCAATTGATATAACATTTTTAATTAATAGTACCTAATCATAATGATATAAAGTTGATAATATTTTATATTTACCTACATATTTACAAATTTACAAATTTAAAATTTATAAACTTCAAAAATCTCAACTTGCAATTATTTATTCTTTAAAAATCAAGTCCCTCGAAATAATCTTTTAAACAATGTGATATTTATGCTTATAAATTTAATATCATAAAATACTCATGAAGCACACAAAAACAGGCGCCTATGTATTTATATTGTAAAGTAATAATAAACTAAAAATTTTACAGTTAAAATTACATGCATATTATATTTTTCTACTTCAAAATTGACAAGTGTTACTAAAATATGATACAACATAAAAATAGTTGGGTTTCTTAAGCAAGCCACACCTCGTAATTTTTAAAAGGATTATGAAAAGATACCAGTGAATTATTTTACGAAAAATTAACATTTTATCAACATGTACATTTTGCGAGATCAAAATCTTAATAATTACATATCTTTGTAAATAACTACCTATATACATCATCTCCAATTTTAATGTAAATAAAAATGATCGATAAATGAGTAGGTACACAAAGTACAACAAGTTTATAACTATACTGAAAATGTTTAAGTTTAAAAATATTTTTATGATTTATATCAATAAGTAATAAAAGGGTTGTAAAAATGTATTATAATTACAGTTATCAATATATTTATATGAAATTAAGACGACTCTAATACATCTTTATGTATTTACCTACTCAATTAATAATTAGATTTGTAGATAACACTAACACATAATAATTATTTACACCCGACAATATATATATATTATATTATACACATATTATTCCATATACCTACATACATATTATTGTGTATGGTCAAAATGAAAACATAAAAAAATATTTAAATAATAACATACCTAACGCTATTTTGAAAATTCAATACAACAATATATAACTAACCTCTCAGTATTAAATATAAAATAAATGCTGTAGTCCCATATCCAAAATATGTTTGCCTGTTCCACACATTGAGTACAAGACGTAATATACATATAACTAATAAATAAGACAGCCTGGCTATTGGTGTAACAATTTATGAGTAAAGAAATTTAAATGTTTAGAAATTGGGATTTACTTATTAAAATCTAAAATGAAATTATTTTAACAGTTATCATGAACCTACATTGTAAATTTGCAAATCATGGTCATAGCCAATTTTAAACCAATTTTTTACACCAATAAATTATATTTATAAATACTATAGTCGTAGGCGTGCGCAGACCTCTGAGTCAGGTATGGTTAAATTCAATCTGATTTTAATCCCTCCCCCCCTTGTCATGGTCACACAAGAAAAGAATTATAGAGATTTTCACTACAAACTTTTAAGTGACCCTTTTGTTACTGATTGGAAAATGTAAACAATCAGTTTTCATTATTTCACACACACAAAATTCATCAATATTGATTTAAAATTTTAACCAAATATAATCTACCTAATATGCCTATGTATAAAGTATAGAAAACAAAGGAACCTACTTAAAAATTCTTATGATATAATAATTGTTAGTGAGTTAATATTAGTTCAGAATATATTATTACAATCTACAAAATTGTCACTATTTTTAATTATTTTAATGAATGTTCAAATTTTGACTACAAAATATAAGTTAAAATAAATATTGTGTAAATATTAGTTTCCCAGTGGTTTATTGGTGTTCATTTTTAGACTTAATTTACTCCCAGTATTAACATTTATTTGGTTACAAGGTAAAGTCATATAGGTACCTTCACAATTAACTAATTAATACATGTTTCCTAGTAGTGTTTATTACTAACGAAAATGTTTAGATATTAAAACAATTTCAAAAATAGTTTTCATTAAGAGGCCACATCATGTGTTGTCTCTGTCTTACTAACGCATAACATAGCAATTTGTACATTCTGAATAATTTATTTAATTCTCTTAAGTTTAATTTTATTATGAATTGACCTATTACCAAATGTAGAAGTAAGAATATTATATAGTCGATAACATAGTTTTTTTTAAATTTCAATTTTAAAGCGAGTTATCAGTATTTTAAAATGTACTAACAATTTACTATATTTTTAAAAAGCTCATAACTCGCTTAAAAATTAAAATATAAAAAAAAATGCCATCAACAAGATGATAATCTTACTTCTAAATTTAATATTAGGTCAATTCATACTAAAATTAAACATAACAGGGTTAAATTAATTATTCAGAACATATAATTTTCAATGCTAAATGTTTGTAAGACAACACGTGCGGATATAGCGTCCTAACTCTTTTAATAAGAAAAAAATGTTTGAATGTACATAGGTACCTCGTTAGGTAATAAATAAATGAAACATTGTTCATAACTCATAAATCACTAAATATTTCAGAAAGAAAAATTACTGGTATCTATGGCCAATCCAGATCAACCATTGTGCATTTAATTAGGTACTTTATTTTCTTGTTTTATTAGTCAAAAAACCAAAGTAGTTTTGCAAAACAATTATTACAAAAACATTATATTATTATAGTATATTCTAATTATTTATCAGCTATACTTTATATAACCTATACTTTAACAGTTTAATTTACTATCAAGTAGCAAACATACAATTTTTATACTAGATACTCTAAAATTCATATATTACAAAAATATTTTATTGCTCCTGTAGTAAAATAGGAATTGTTATAGGTATATTACAAATCTAATTAAAATATTTTAAAATAAAAATATCATTATGTAAGACACTGTTTAGGTACCTAGTGATGAAAATAACTTTTAAAATATTATCTACTTACATCAAAACTTTGGTATTATATTCTAGTCTAATAGTCTATACCGAGGTCTAAACCAACAAAATGCCTGCATAGACAACAATATTAAAGACTTACACTATAATTATATTACATACAATTAATGCCAAAATTAATTAGATAAGTGCCTATTAAATAATGTAATAATAAATTGATACAGTATCGAGGACAGTATAGACACCTCATTAAACAACACAACTGTTATAACTGTAAAGTGTCATCATCTGTCAATGAAAAATATTACATGTGGCAGCTTTATGATGCTACATACATTGATGTCTAAACAGTCTATACCATCACACAATCAAGTAATTATTAAGTACATTAAAACATGACCTAAAATAATAATAATAGTAATAAAACAATGTCTACTTATAATTGGGTATTTTAAACGATTGAATATAACTAACTAAAACTCATAAGATAAGCAATTGATACATTATTTTTTTTAAATTATAACCCTATCATCAAAATAAGAATAAATCAATTATAAAAATTATTCTTCTACTGTCCATAGCGGCTTACCTAAATATTATATTAAGTAACTACAATAAAAGTTATACCTAGATCTTAAATTAATTTTTTTGTTTTACCTATTGAACTTGGAATAAACTTAGTTCAAGATTTATGATCATTTTTAAACATACATTATTCAATAGGCACCTATTATAATGTTTAACACAAAATGACAAAGTACATTTTTAATGTACCCAAGTACTTAATTTTGAGAATAATTTGTACTTTTTTCATCTTTAAAATTACTAAAAATTAGTTATGATATTTAGGGCCGTTCTTACAATATCCGGTTAAAGTTAACCGACACTTTACCGGACAATGTAAGAATGGCCCTTAAGTTACAATATTAATAGGTAGGTACATAGAATATTTGTTATTGTCAGTTTGTTTTAATAACTCGAAATGTAGGTTTAATTGATGTAGATGAGTAGTTTATTTATATAATTTTAATTTACTTTTGATAGAAAAAAATAATTTCTACACCTACATAACCAAAAAGAAACAACTGGTAGACTTTCTCTTTAAATTAGTTTACGCAATCCACGAAGAATTGAACATCCTGGATTTACTGTAATTAATAAAACTACCTACTATAATATTATACTATGCAAACAATAAGTACCTACTTGTACCGTAAATTACAAAATTTAAATGTCTATATAGATAACTATATGGCATATACAAATGAATATAACCAATTTCAAAAGTGTATATCATAATATGTATTACCTATGACACATACTTTCTAATAAAACATCAATGTTTTTTTTAACCTATTTATGATGTTAATAATGATTAAAAAGAAATAAAAAGACAAAAATCATCTTAAAATCTTATACTTTTATTAAAACGTATCGAAATTAAACTTGATACATACCTTGTCAGACGGGATGGACCGGATGGACGTAGTCATGTTTGTTTTGATAAGCGACGTCAGTGCGCTACAAGGTAACTACGGATGATGTCCGCTGTCGGATCGCTGCTAAATAATCCTTCGAAGTCATGGACTCATAGAACAGGGACAATTCTTTTTCACCGTCACGCCAACGACAACACCACCGATGAACGTTACTTTTCTTATCTACTTGGTAGCAGTAGCACACAAGGCTTTCGAAATCGGAAAAGCACTAAACAATAACGAAGACAAAACTCCGTTTGCACTATTTCTTTTTTTGCTAGTAGGTAAAATACAACAACCTTATGATGTATCGTAATTATTATTATCGAAGCTATATATCGCACTGACACTGCAAGGTAGTGGCGACGGCTGTCGGCTACCTACCTACCGAACTACCTACGACGATACCGTTAACGGCGGCGGTTTGACGACGACAGCGGCGGCGACGAAGACGAAATCGGACGGCGGCACTACGCCATATTGACGCGATTACGACGAAAAAAGTCCCAAATAGTTATAGTACGTACGGAACAACGTCGGTGGTGGAACGAAAATCTCACAAAATACAAAACTCGGAGGATATTACAATAACTTAACAATAATAATAATATGATATTACGTTACTATTGCTATTATTATTATTATTTATTATTGTTTGGACGAGAATCCGCTTTCGGGACACCACCACCAGCCAGCCGTACGCGAGGAGCCAGCGCAGCGCTAATAAGTTATTCACATCAGTCAGTGGCGTACAAAAGAGAAAATTAAATAAAATTTAAAAAAAAAAACAATAATAATAATAATAATAATAATAAAATGTATCTGTAACTATAATATATTGTGTGTAGTACGTGCGTCTCGCGCGCGCGTGTGTGTGCGCACTAATGCGTATGTGTTGTGTGTGTGTGTGTGCGTGCGAGCGTATGCGTGTGTACGTGACGTGCGCGCGCGCGCTTGATTAGAAGATGCAACTATAGAGAGTGGCGGATCCTTTGTGATGACTGGGAAAACGGTGGGGGCGTGTCAGGTGGTTTCCTATATTGTAACCTCACCCGCTCACCACCGCCACGGCCGTAGGTAGTGCCGTTGCCGTGGTGCTCGGTGCGCTGCAATGCTGGTGCCGACCGCCCGTGTGTAGCCGCTGTGCTGCACGTCGACACGTCGTACAACTCGCTCTCTCGTACGGTATTACAGTCGTGGTTCGAGACTTCGGTTCTCAAGACCACCACCGATCTGCCGCGGGCCGTTCGCACTTCGCAAGGTGCACCGCCGCGCTGCCGTCGGACTAGGAGAATCTTGGCAACACTGTTAAGCGCGCGCGCCCGTCACCGACAGGTCGGCTACAGAACGGGACCACCGACTTGCCGCCGCGGAGATCGTGCGACGTGCGTCGTGCACTCGTGCCCCACACGCGCGCTAGTTCTGGTGTCTTACGGCGATATTATTATATGGTTACCTATATTTTACTATAATATTGTATACATAATATACGTATAATATAATATTTTTATCATAAAATATTCACACACACGTTATTGTTATTAATATTTACTCGATCGTGACATAAATTATCATATGAATTATTATTATTTTTTTTTTAAATAATAAAATGATTATTATATTATCGTATTATTCGTGCGATTATAATTACATACATCCGGCTCGGCCGAGTGTAGTTCGTCTAACATTTCCTTATTTTTATAATGGGTTTTAGATTGTGAACTGAGAGATGAATGTATTGGTTTTACAATTACGTGTTTTATTTTTATTAGTTTGTATCTGTCTGCGCCTATTTAACTTTGAAGGCGGTTTACTGTTTTCTGGTAGCAAGTTCTTACTGTTTGGGAGGGTTAGAGAAAAAAGTACCAAGTACCTACTTTACAAAATAAAGTAAAAACAGGAACATTTTCACTAAACCAGATTTTGGCCAACATCGATATGATGTTTTGTTTTTTTGTGTAAATTCAAAAATATATTACTGATACATTTTTTCTTCTATAAAATTATGTTGATGAAATAAGTTATGCTCGGTTAAAATGCTTGATTAACAAGATTTCTAGTTGTAAATGTATAGCACTATAGCTGTGGTTCTCAGTCGGTGTACGGCAATCTGGCTTAAGAGTTTAGATGTGTCTCGTAATAATTTAAAATATAGAGTATTCTATTATAATATATATACATTTTAATTTTCCCCAAATTATTTTGCTATTTGCACTTAAACTATGTAGCATTCCGTGTCTTTTTTTTACCAGTCCGTGCCTAGGTGCTTAAGGGCCGGTTTTTTTAGTGGTTGTTACTTGTTAGCGTTGGCGCCGACTTGCGTTTCATTAGGTGAGGCAAAGTATAAAAACTAGTCTATCGCATCATAGTCTACTGATCGGCTGACGCGTAGTTAGTATATTCCTTACACGGGGTCCTACGTGAGCGAACTCAACGCGGCAAAAATCAAAACAGCTTGTATTTTGCCGCGTCGCGAGGAACAGCATGGTTAGAATAGGGTTTGCCGTCGCGACGCGTCGCTAACGTAGGACCCAGTGTACGATTTACAAACTAGAGTGTCAATGTACACTCGTCAACACAAGACACAACCACCTGACACCCACTACCCTAGTTAAATACAGAACCGCCCCATAAAAGTACGTTTTCGGCGCCACTGGACTTGTTAGCCGTTATTTATTTATTTGGGACCTCATTACCTTAGAGAGAGTTCGATTTCAAGCTTACTGATGAATCTGAATCATTTGTTGAATACACGATTGTATAAACTATGGTATATGGACAAAACGCGTTTATGTAGTCTAAGGAGAACTCACTCAATTTTGATGTTAGAGTAAAAACACATATTACAAAATTAAAACATGACAACATTTTGAAGGTGAGTTTTTTTGAAAAGTTAAAGGTCATTTAAAAATGCTGAATTCTTTGCTATTTCTCAGCGATATAATGAACGTTATATTGGAAATAATGGAAAAAACGCACCATGTTGCCCTCAGATATATTGTCACAAATCAATTTTATAATAGGTACTTATACTCTAGAACCAAAATTGAGCGAGTTCTACTCAGACTGCGTAAACGCGTTTTATCTATGTCGTACGTGGCGTATTCACGGGTACGAATAAATGAGTAGAGTACTCGAGGCACACTGTCCGCTATAGGTACCTCCTAACCGTTTATGAAGGACGGGTAAAAACCACATATATCTATAATATTTTATATAGTACGTTAGTGTCTGTGGTAAAAACCAAGCTATAATAATGCACTATGGTAAAAACGTATACGTTTTTGACGAATAGTGGTATTGTGACCAAACCCACCAATTTTTAATCCGTATTAAATTAATATCCGATAATTTCTTTTTGCAACAAACCACGGCCAGCGGGGCCCTGTGTCACTGATCAACTCGAACCGCCTTCGAGCCGGCCCTGGCTAAGGGCCTTATAAAAATCCCGAGGCAAAAATTCCTAGTTTATTATTCATTATAATTCTCAGCTCATTGCAGTTGAAATCCTTTATTGGTCCATTAACTGTCCTCAAAATTTTCGTCTCCCTGACTAAAAATTTTAATTCATCATATATTTTGTAATTGCCACGTTTCTGCTTCATATTATGTGGTAACCGGACGTAATAGTATACAACTGTACCTTGAAATCCCTTTATAAAAATCTAGATCCCATCAATTTTGCAGAAGAATGCAGTTAGAGAAGATTTTATACAAAACGCTTAGAAGCCAAGCTATCTCTTGGCAGATAATTTTGATAGATTGAAGCAATCTAATTGCCCCGGGCAGCATTTTTTTGGGAGACAGCAAATTTGTGTATTCATTTTGTATAAATTATAAACTATTATCATTGGACGATTTTGTCATTTTCTATAAATATTTATATTGATTTTAATTATGATTTTAATGCAAGAATGTCCCATACCATTATGTGGCTTTTATTGATGTCTTTTTCAATAAATGTTAATTTTTAATATGTTTACCATTTTATTAATTGTTAAATATGCCAAATACGTAGATAGTCATAGTTTCAGTTTTTTGGGTAATTTAGAACATCGCTAAATGTCTGCCATAACCGTCATATGGTGTATCATCGTGTATCATCGTCCATCGATTATTATCAAGTTTATTACGACCCGAAGAAGCTCTATAGATGACGAAGTGTCCGGGTTGAACACTCGAGAGTTCTAAATGTAGACTAAATTTGAGACTAACTATAATTTGTTATAACTAATTATATAAAAACTGTTTAGAAAAAAATTATTTAAATTATTTACTCAGGTGAAACCCTAACCGAACTAAAATCCTGCGTACGCTACTGCAGGTTAGCCTTAATATTCTTGGATTAATAATTCTGAATTCCTTTACCATATAGATGATTAATTCATGCATACTAAAGATTGTTCCTAATCTTTGAATCTGTGATCATGTTTGCAGTTTGCACTTTCCAAACTAGTTGTTTGGGACACCTTTGTTGTACCAACATATTTCCCCCAAATTTCATGTAAACCCACTTCATCTTGTATTGTTCTACTTTCCTTACTAGATTTATATAGTCGCTTATTCTTTGCACAGGGTCCTTATACGTCCCATGAACCATAAAATAGTTCCGATTTCTAGTATCCAGTCCTTCTCAAAAATGAGTGAATTCATTCATATGATATATAAATAAACACAAACCTAACCTATATAATATTATGCTATTATAGTTACTTACATCATGTTCCGGGGCAAACATCCACTAGATAGCAGAGTGTTGCTGACAGAAATTAACATTACCATACAAATTAAAACAACAGAGCGCGCTCAGTGCATAGTACAGTACGCACACAGATTATATGAAATAACTATATATTTTCATATAATCTGTGGTACGCAGTGACAACTACAGACAAATTGTAACAAAAGAGCGAACTCACGGCAGACCGGACTATACTCGGTTCCATCTAAGAGTGAACCACCCGACCGACCAATACACATTTTTTCTGCGCATCACAATCCGGACATCGGTAATAGCGTTAGCACAGGCACCCAACGACCGACGACGGCCGGCGATGACTGTCGGCCAATCACAGAATGCATAGTCATCGCATGCGGGGTCAGGTACTGTCCGGTGGCTCAGTCTGCGTGCGCGAAAGTGGTTCACTCTTAGATGGCCCAGAGTATATAATTTCGCAGGCGACTAGCAACTAGCATGAACAACATGGTGTGAAGTAACGTGAGCTATAGTCCGGTCTGCTGTGAGCTCAAACAACATATAATGGCGAAGAGCAGCAGCACGACCAACGTTCCCTATCCTTCAATTCAAATTGCATTTATCAATAAATAGAATTGAATGAAAGGAGTTTCATGGAAATCGGAACATCGACCGTAAGTCTGGCTCTTAATTGAGTTGTCCAAATACCTACCACCGACACATTCAAGACACGGTACAAGCGTCACATATCCCGGGGCTTAACATGGCACTTATTTTAGTTGTCCGAGTAAGGTTCGGTGCCGTGACACGTAATTGAGTTGTCCACCTCTGGTACAGATATGAACAGCACTCAGTTGAGTTATCCGGTTATATTTTGGGGCGCATCCAAATAACACACAGATAAGTTGTTATTTGGGAAAGTGACTTGTACGCTGTGTGAACACCACCTACACTGGAGTGTAATGACATCGCATCGTGGACGCCGTACCATACTTTGGCAGAATAAGCCAACTTCTCGGAACGGACTGCATCTCGATGCATCGAAGCATCGGATCGAGACCTAGGACGTGGTGATACCTTACGACGAATCGGATCCTTACCTGGAACTTGGTATTATCTTGTAGCATCGGCGGATCAAATCAACATCCAGGACTTGGCGACAGATCGAGACTACTACGAAAGATCAACGACGACCTACCAGGATGATAACAATTTCCCGGTCCACCACGGGCTAACCATTATATAGATACGAGTTGTTGTTTTTGTATACTTTATGTAAAAAGTAGAGGATAATAAACATTAATAAATATTGTTAGTTGAATTCATTTTCTAACAGACGGACCGTCTCGGATCGGTACCATTTCAATCATATATAGGTACTTAAGGTACTTTATATGGTACTATGTCAAGTGTTTGAAAGTCAAGTGTCATCAATTTATGTCTCATAAAAGTGATGTGTTATAAAATGTATTTCTCATAAACATCATGTGTTATAATATTTATTTTCCATACCTATAGGCTATATTAGATTAGGTAGCAAAATATTTGGAGTACATATAGGTACCTATTAGTTATTAGTAATAACTTATTACCTTTACCTATAAAACCAATATTGTTCCTTATCGTTTAATCGTTTCAGCTAAATGTAATCTTTATTATCGATGTTGCGTGGGGATGCACAAGTACCTATATCGTGCGACAGACAAACATGAAACAGGTATATAATTTGTCATAAGTCATACTCAGTCTACGAGTTAAATTTTTATTTACCTAATTTAATGAAAATGGAATTAAGTTTGACTCCATCCATTCATGAAAAGCGTGGTACAATGGATATAAATGGCTGTTTATACATATTCAATAGACAATACCAACAAAAAATTGAAGATAATCTTGTGCTTTATTGGATTTATCGATGTGGAGTGCTGATACAGACTATTATTAAAAATAATATTCATATTATTGATCCAAAAGGTAAGCCTTTTTCAATCAACCAACATTCTCATGGGCCAAACCCACAATATTTACAAATTAAAAAAATTAAACAAGGCATTAAACGAAAAGCCGATGAAACTAATGATATGCATCAATAATTTATCAAGAATCGATAATGTCAGCGTCCAAAATCAATTTCTGAAATTATTATTCCCGAAAAATGTCAACATACATTAGACAATCAATTGTTTTTTAATAAAGTCATTTTATCGTGGAAATAATTATGTTATGAGGCAGTGCACCAGGCTAAGTTCCAGCAATGCCAGTGTATCTTTACACGAACCAATTCACCCAGTTTTTCTAACCCAAATATCTCTGTTTCTCCTCTTAAGATAAACTTTTTAAATTTAAAATACAGATTAATCTGGTGTAGCTTAGGACGCTGTAAGAAAATGAGCCCTTAATATTGTGCCATTTCAAAATGGGAGGATTTCAAAATTTGCAATATTGTTACTCATTCACTCACTCATTCACTCACTCACTCACTCACTCATCATCAATACTATAAGACTATCCCATATATAGGTAGAAACGTGAAATTTACACGAAGGTAGGTTTTACAGTGTGACTAAAGGGAAAAATCTAAAAATTTTAATTTTTTAAAAATTAATGCCGCTTTAGAGATTGTATTTCTAAACGTATGAAGTGGCACGCATAAACGTTTTCTTTCAAACAGTGATACAATATGGTAATAAGAAATTGTCTGTAGTTGACTTATATATATATTTATAAAACATAATAATGTTTTCGTACATTTATTTTATTCAAATACAAAATATAATATAATTATTCAAATACAGAATATTGTAATAATATTCGTCGGTTTACCAAGGATAATTTTACGTGATAACGTCATAAGAAAACATTGATGAAAAATTGCATACTCTTATGAATTGAATGGAATTATTATCCGTATCGTAATAGCGACGCATCGTGTTGGTGTGGTTTGTTAGATGTCAGCAACTCTACATTCTCGTATGGTCAAGCATACGTGGTTCTCTCCATGGTGACAAGCCTCCAGGAAGTTCACTTAATTAATTTTGATCCTTGTCAGGTGAAAGCCAAGGATAGTGCAATTGTTGAATATAACCGTCTAAGAACTTTGTATAGGCCAGACTTAACAACTATTCTATCTAAAAAGTCTCGACGACAAAAAATGAGAGATTGTACTTGGCTATCTTGTCTGGTATTGACAACGCTCAAGCGCCCAAGAATCTTTCAGCTCCTCGACAGATACCCAAACGGTCTTACAAAAGAAAATCTACGACATATAAAAAAAAAAAAAATATAACACGTCGTCCACGATGCTGAAGCCCGCTAAAATAAATGATATTCCCAATAAAAACCTAACGGTGAAAAAAGGACAAGTTCCAATCTCCCTCCCAAAAAAGTCGGCCTATCAAAGTCGTGAAATCTACATCGTGGCCAAGTCTGCTATTTTTTAATTCATAACCTCACTGCACTCCTACATTAAAGAGCAACACTCTTCTTTTATTTGTATTGTTTAACACTTGGCCAATAAAACATCATTATCGAATGTACTCACTTATGACTTACGTGGGTGATGGGGTGAAGAGAATTCAGAAAAAAGAAAGCGGTTTAGATTTTCTTCTCAAAAAAGACAGCGAATCATAGTAGTGGTATTTACATTGCAGCCGAGTCTAGTTTATGCCTCATTCAGGAGCTGGCCAAGTGTTAAACAATACAAATAAAAGAGGAGTGTTGCTCTTTAATGTAATCCCTTAATGGGCAGACAAACACAAAATAGATGCCCTCCTGAGCTCACACTTGTTACAAAAGGTAAAAAAAAACTAAAAAAATGTTTGTATTTTGTTGACTGGTGCAGTTGAATTGGTTTGTTATTGAATTTTAGTGGGGGCATTCCATTTTGTTTAGGAAAAAGTTCACATTAGCAAAATCATCGTCTTTGATTTTGATTTTCCAGTTTTTCCCCGAAGTTCTATTTTATTTAGATGTAAGTGTAGATTTTGAGACGCGATATCAGAAATATTATTTGACGTAAGTATTGCTGTGTCGTCACTCGTCAGCAAATGAGGCAAGGAGAGTTTGGTTAATTGTAACTTGTAGGTAAATCAGCGGTAAAGATATTTAGATATCATAAAGTATTAAAGTATATAAGTGGAGAACCTATACCATGATACCTTAAAGAAAAAAATAGCAGCTTTCTATAAGCTCTGTAAATATATATTGAAAAATATACTGTATAATAAATACATAATTAGCTATTCTTGTTTTTAATTACTATATAATGATAATGATAAATAATAATATATATTAGAAGTTCAAATTTGGATTATCCGATTATGTATTTATGTGATATCTAACCTTTTAGTTTACTATACGCCACGGTTTAAGATAGAAATATAGAATCTATCTATACGCTGATGCGTATTTTGAAATTTCATTTCACATTTTTTTATTATCAATTAATTATCGTTCGTAACTTCATATACCTTGATAAAAACTGTGAATTGAAATACAAAAATCGTTTATGCCTAAACGAGTAACCAGTTCTAAGTTCAATTAATCACACGAATAGTGCAGTTCTTTATCTTTTGCAACTATATTTTATATTATTTTACATTATTATCATCATTCATCTGACATGATATCCACCGTATCGATTTTTATATACAAATGACGACCACGACGTACTCAATATACCGACTACCGTCTACTGTCTAGTGTCTTGTGTTCACAACTGTCTACAAATTTGCGGTTTACTACTTTACTCAAATAATCAATAACTAAATCACAACTTGAATTTACACAATTATTTTTGTTTTTAATTCGTATTTTAATTCGCAAACTGATTGTTATCGTTGTAGGGTCAAGTTATCAATAGGGTAAGTACTTGGTTCTAACATTGATAGATTTTAAAATATTTCTAAATTAAAAATTGGGTTTAAATAGAAATTATTTTTATATTTATTGTTTACATAAAATATTGTGTTACAGGTGAAATGTGTATGCCTGATTTTCAGAAACCCGCCGACGACTCGCCAATATCTGACGAAGAAGGTGCGCCTGAGGAGGAACAAAGTGACGAAGACATTTATCACTTAAATTCTGACAATGAGTCCTCATCAGATTCAAGTTTAGGTAAATTTTACGATCCATCTTGAGTATACCAATGATGCTTTTATTATTAATATTTTTGAAATAAATTAATGTGTATTATTTTACCTTTAATAGACTACCATTGTTTATCTAATTACTTTTATAATCATAGACCTATAGTTTTAATCTAATGTATTGGCATAGCCTAACCAAAGCCACATATTTCTTAGAGATAACAGTTTATTATGCTGTCTCTTTATTATTCTTACTCAATTAATATTGCAGCTGTTATCTTACAAGACGATGATGAAGTAAGTGATGATGATATTGAAGGAGAAGAAGACGAGGATGATGATGATGATGATGATGATGATGACGACGACGACGACGACGACGATGATGATGACAACGATGAAGAAGAGAATGTTGATGGCAGCGGCAATGGGGATGATGACGAAGAGGAAGAATTAGAAGAGGAAGAAGATGAGGTGGTAGCAGCTTTTGTTTCAGCTAGTTCAGATAAAAATAGAAATCATCCACCTAATTTATCTGTTGGGAATGTCCTAATTGGTGGATTTTCTTTTCATCCGAATACAAATGTTATTGCTCTTGGGCTATCAAATGGTGATATTGCTATGTATGCACATTTTTTCCTAATTAAAGAATATTAGGTAAAAGTATGTATTTATAATATAAATACTTCTTGTTTTATTTATAGGTATAAGTATAGTAATGAAATGAATGAGCATTTGAGGACAAATGATAATGTTCATTTAAAAAAAGTTATGGTATTAGATTTTAATGAAACTGGTGATTTAATTTATTCTGCTTGTAAGGACAATAATGTCTCAGTGTCTGATGCCGAAACAGGAAAAATGAAAGTATACTTTGAAAAAGCTCATACAGCTGGGTTAGTTAATTCAAACTTAATAAATGTCCATAATTTAAGTTTAAAGCATTTCCTTTTATAGGAGTTTTGTAACAGCACTTTCTTTTATTGATGAAAATTTGTTTGCTACTGGTGATGAAGATGGTGTAGTTAATGGTAAAACATAACACAGTCACATATTTTATTGTTATTTAATATACGTTGATAATTAGTTTAATTTATATTTTCCAGTTTGGGATATACGAGCAAACGGGTGTAGATTTTCATTAAAGAAAACTGAGGATAGTATTAATTCAATGATCACTATTAATAATAGTAACAATCAACCCACTTTAGCTTGTGCTTCTGGTGATGGTACATTGACCATTATTGACTTATCAACAAAAAAAATGGTTGTCCAGGTATTTTAATATATTTTTACTTTTGTGTGCATTATTAGAACTGTAATAAAATTATATTTTTAATATTTTTTTTCAGTCAGAACCATATAAATCTGTACTAACTAGCTGTGTAACAATGAAACGAAAAACAAAAGTAGTATGTGGTACTGGTGAAGGATCACTGATTACATTTAGTACAGGAGACTTCAGTATGTTCAACGATGAATTCCCCTGTGTTGATAAGGGTGCCGCAGTAAACAGATTAGTTCCAGTTACAGAAAATATTATATTAAGTGCTTTAGATAATGGAAAAATCAGGTATGATAAATATATATTTTGTTTTTCTCACTGACAGAAAACTAAAATTATAACATTCATTATTTAGGGCAACAAATTTATTTCCCAACTGTCATTTGGGAATTGTTGGTCATCATCAAGATATGTCTGTTGATCTTATGGATATATCAGACAATGGCCATTTAATAGCTTCGACATCTTATTTCAGTAGTATTGTTAAATTTTGGAACATAGAATTCTTTGAGGATTTTGATTTAAAAAACCACTTTAAGAAGATTAATACAAAAGAATTTAATTTGCCATCATCAAATGTTGTTAATGCTACAGACTTCTTTTCTGGTCTTCAATAAATATTTGTAAATGGTGCGTTGTACATAAAACTATATAGATAATGTAAAGACTACAATTTTTATTAGATCCACTTTCAAAAAAACTGATAAAACATTTTATCATATATGATTTTATTTGATATATATCTATATTTTTTAATTTTCAAATATATACTTGTGTAAATTACTTAAGAAAAAGAATAATTCTTATTTGATTTAAATTGACTTCTATGTCAAATTTAACAACCAGTATATTACCAAACACTATCGAAACTATATAATTGAAATTGAGTAGCTTCTGTAAACATCACTTAATGAATTGATCCAAAAGTATCTAACAGACCCTTTTTTTTTTTTTGATAAATCCTCTGAATTAAAAAAAATATTTTTATTTAATAATTTGAATTTCTAATAATAAATAATTCAATGTTAAAATGGAATGCTTGATTAATATCTTAATAGAGTAACCGATGATCAATTAAAGATTTTGACTATAAAAACCAACTAATAAAATAAATATAATAAATTATTACAAAATTAAATTGCTAACTAATTATTAAAAAAAAATGGGAAATACTTATCATGATAATATATATCTAATTATTTAAAAGTTAAATATAATTAGTTATAGTTAAAATCCAATAATAATTAATAATTATACATTTAAAAATAAGTATAAATATAAAATAAATTAAAACGCACATAGTTGGTAGGTAGATATTTAGTATAATAAATTCAAAATACTTCAAGGAGTAATCAAGAGTTTATCTTGACCCAGTTTGATCAGGTCTATAATAATGTGATGAAGGATGAGATGGATGTACAGGAGGTGGAAAACATCTAACATGTTCTACTGCGCTAGCATCTGTTTCATTAGCTTTTAAATATTTGTTCAATGTAGCAAAAATCTGTGAATTCAGTACTTGAAAACGACGTATTCTGTCAACCATACGTTTCAAATGCTGTGAAAAAAAAACCATTTGTAAAGTCTGTATGGCTTAAAATGTATACCATACAATATATGTATACATACAATTCCTTTGACATTATCATCTTTGCTGTCAACTCGTTGGACTCGAAGTATGTGATAGCAAAAGTCAAGTGCCTCAAATCTTCTCTGTTGGCCAAGTAAAACAATCATAGTACAACCTGCCCAATGAAGTCCTTCGCCAAAAAGCTCCCTAAATATGAATAATAGAAATGTATGTGCTAAATCTATACTATAACAGTAATGAATGAATGTACTTACTCAACAGTAAACTCCGTATCACCCACCGGTATACAATACACAAATTGAAGCGCCGACCATAGTCTATGAAATTCTGTACACTCGTCTATGTTCATTACGCCATTTTGAGGTGGTGGACCCACCCATACAGGGTCATCTAACATACCTCGAAGTCTTGAAAGTACCACTTCAAATATCGATAGACCACAACATAAACGCTCACGTGTTAATAGGTCTCCATCACGAGCTATTGTAACTTGCTAAAATTAAAATTAAAATATAAATAATAATTTAATATGTTTATTTATATTACTAACTTTAGCTGTTCCATATCGCTCAATATTAGGAACAATTTGTAAAGCAGCATACTTTGCTTCTAAACGTTTTTGTTTACTTTCTGTCTTTTCACCTTCCTTAGTAAAAGGTCTAGGTAAAATATTCTGGAATGGTGCAGCATGTAGAAGGTCGCAAACTTCTTCTTGAGATAATGCTTGTTCCATCAACAAACAAAATAGAATTGTGTTGCCTAATTCTCGAAAATTGTGAAACAATTCGGTCTTTGCATCAGGGTATTGCACTATATCATTAAGCTGGGCATGGTAATAACCTAGAACACCAGGTGATCCATAATCATATCGTGGCAATTTGCATTGCCTGGGCATAGCTTCCATTAATGTTTTTGCAAATTGTAAAAGATTCCCCTGAATCAATGACTTGACTATTTTTAACAACTCTTCCATAACAACAGCAATTCCTTGATAACCTAACATTTTACACATAGTACGGAAATGTGGGGCACCAACAAATCCTAAATTAGAAAAAAATCAATTAATAATAACAGTTTAAAAATAATAATGAAAAATAATAATATTTACCAGTATACTGTCCGTAAATAGTAGTATACGCAAGATTCAATTGTTTACTGCCCCACAAATATTGGTGTCCCATTTGAGGAGGTTTATCCCTTTGTACAGGTTGTGTAAAACTTATGCCTCGACATTTAACAAAACGATTGGTAGCGGCATTATAACAATAGTTTGGTAAAAAATCATAATTTAATTCCCAAAAAACATGCAAAGTGATACGGCCATATGGAGCCAGCACATTATGATTAGCCTCACGGAACATGGCATCAAATTCATCCAAAGCTAGATGTTTACATAACAATTTGTGACACAATCTGTTTACTTGCATAATACCTTCCAATTCCTATAATAAAAAAACATGATTAAATTGTATAGAATTCTAACAATCGATAAAAAATAAAGTTAAGAAATAACATACCACAATACCAGTGATATCACCACCTTCAAATTTTGCAATAGCTAGTTCCAGAGACTTTAACATATCTGCATTAACTCGCTGTGTAATCAGTTTGTTTAAATCTACACTACGCCCCAATAATTGCACGTGTCGTTGTTTTAACAGAGTTTCATATCTGTTTGCTCTTGGATATAAAATAAGGTATGTACCCATAGCAACACACTCTACACGGAATCTCTTGTCCAATAATATACTTGATGCTAACTGTTTATAGTGAGCAAAGATTTGCTCACTTAATTTGTAAACAAATTGATCAAAGCAAAGATTCACTTCAGCCTCAACTTCATCATATAGAAACTGTTTGCGGAATACAGTTAAAGCATAATGAGCACTGTCATTGTACAAATCTAACGGATATAAGACGTATTCCATCATGGATGGTTCTTTTGTCTTCAAAATATGATCAGTCAATATCCAAGGCATTGACATTTCAATCGGAAACTGAATTCTTTTTTCCATTGTAATTAAATCACTGCATTCTTCATTGTGCTGATGTTTAACAGTACATTTTTGAATACGTCTTGCCATGGTCATTTCCAAATAAAACTCACGATACCATAGTTGTGAAAGATCACAACAGTGTTGTAATGACTCTAAATAAAATTTGATGAATAATAATATTATATAAGAATATATAATAAGGGAAAAACTAGACAATTTAACTGGGACAAATATTTATTGCTAGTATGAAACTTGTTTATTATGAATATATCAATAGGTACAACAAACAAGTAATATATCTACTGGTAATAATATAATATTATAGTAATAACAAACAAAATATCCAATTATAAATATTAAGTTATGTATACATACGACTAAATCCAAGGAGATAGCTCCAAAAAAATGAAGTCTTATGAAATTGATCAATTTGCATCAGGTATTGTCCATCAATATCTTTTCGTAAAGTACGTTTACCACCAGATTTATCTGCAATTAATGATTCCAACATTGTTCTAACCATGTAGAGTTGAGTAGATGAAGGGCCTAAAAAAAAGGAAACACAAAATTGGATGTGTTATTTTTAATATTATTACAATTTAAGACTTACCAACATTCCTTCTAGGCACTTTAATTCCGAATCCAACATCTGGATCCTTTTTCCCTTTCAAAGCTGGATCTGCTGACGGCTCTACACCTCTTTGCCAGTCAGCACAAGTTTCTCGAACTGAAACGAGTATACTTCTAATAAGATCTCTTTTATTCTTAATAGCCTTTCTTAATGGTTCCCTCAATGTTAATTGAACAAAATCTTGTAATTCTGCATAGATATTACGACGAATAGTGTCAGTAAAAACTGTTTCCATTCGAGCCATAAGAACTTGTAATCCTTTTATCATTGCTATTACTTCAATAAGTGCAAATTTTTCTTCATCTGTATAATTGTAACGTGTGGCTCGTTCATATTCTTCAGCTTCGACAGGACATTCTTTGTTTTGATGGTGATCAGTAGGATGAAGTAATTTCCAAGAATAGAGTTCTGTCACAACACTTGTCCACTCAGACAGAAGTTGTAACCCCCTTAATGCCAATTCAGCTGTATCTTTGTTTTCAGTATCTGTTCTTGTTTCTTTATACGTAGTAGTTACTTCATTACTATAACGAGCCAATTCACTGATATACTTTACATGATCTTCTCTTATTTGAGGTAAATGCACCATGAGATCCGCTTGTGGACTAATTTGCGGTGAACTAGATAGAGGCCAACGTCCTGGTTCAAAATGTTTAGATCGCTTGATATAATTAAATGGTGCTATCTGCATGTCTCCAAATAGAGGGACAACTTCTAGATTCTAATAAATAAATAAAATAAATAATTCATATTAATAATAATTTATTAACAATTCAACACAAAATATATATTAAATATTCAACAAATGAAATAATTTTAAACCTTAAAAATTCTGTCAATTTTGCCTAAATTCAGTTTTTTCTTCTGATCTAATTTATTAATATTACATAGTTCATTATCCATGAGGAACAATCCAAATCCCATAACCTATAAATAAAATAGATATGAATTTTACAAAGCAAAATGAAATATAGCAGTATTCATATTTACCTTAACAAGCATATGTTTTTCTGATGGAGTAAGGTACATTTTTGATTCAAACATTTGGACACACAAATTGACAACATCTGATAAAAGTTCTTCATACGCAGGAATTTTTTCTAAATTTTCTTTAACTGTGTCTCTAATTTTATTCTGTGTGGCCAAGAACATAGATAAATTTTGAGATTCCTGAAGTGTATGAGAGTCTGCCATCACTTTCAAAAATTGAGCGGCTCGGCGATAGCTCGAATAATCATTTTTTACACTAGATTTCATATTTTTCAGTTCATCAAGCACAGCAAACATATTAATAAATTTTCCGAGCGTTAGTATATATGCTTCAGATATAAAGTCTTTTCGTTTTTCAGCATGGCACAAACGTTTAACTTCTCCACAAAACCGTTCGATTGCTTTCCTCTAATAAACAATAAAAATAATAATAACGAACATTCTTATTTCTAAGCAAAAGCAGTACATAATATAATTTCTGTAAGAGATAGAAAGACAATTTGATTTAATTACTTGGAAATACATGAACTGAAGTAGTTTGTTAACTTCTGGTCCTAAAACCTCAACAGTTTTCTCATATATCTCAACTCGATTAGGTTGTTCATTGGATTTTGGCTGTGGAATTGCTCTTGAACAACAACGCCAGGTATAAAGCATGACCGCATGCACTTGTCCTTCTTCCAATAATTCATTCTAAAAAAAGGCCATAAAAATAAAAATATATATTATATATTATAAATATAAACACATTCAGCAATCAACAAGTTATAAATTTTCATATTACAAGACTGGCGTGAACAGTGGCTTCTTCAATATATTTTGCTATGCCTGTTACAAATCCATTACGGTCTTCGAAATTTGTATCAAAATCAGCTTGATAAAGAATTGAACACGGTTGTGCTTCTATACATGGTTGTTCATCAGGCAGTGTGAGTTCATCGAGCACGTCCACATTCGACAAAGCATCTGTCAGTGTCACCTTGTCTGTGGCCATATTCTAAAAATACTAATAACACATTACAATTAGAAAAACTTAAGATATAATTGTTATTAACAGTTATTGTGAATTACCGCTGTGTTCCAACTTCCAGGTGAGTCTTTTCAATTTTTAGGTTTTTAACAAAACGAAATGCGTATAAATGGTTTAGATAGGCATTATAGATTAAACTGGTAATATTAAACGAGTAATGTACGTAATCATATTTTAATTGTTTAATTGATTCAAGAACGCCATAATTAAAATGGAAATAAATTGAAAATTGTAAACAAACCCAATACTTGAGTAAATTAACTTATCAGATAAAAATGGTTTCGTCAGGACCAGCAATTCCACCACAATCATTAAAACAACAAAGTATTTATGTTACCCAGACTTCGACTACAATTTATATTACAGCACAGAACAATATGGAACTATTGAAGCGACACTCGATCATCTGGTTTATGTATCCCTCTATGTATGAAGTATTGTACTCAAAAAATTGTACCGTATCCGTAATCTGATAGGATGTTGGTAACGTACGAATGTCTCTTCGCAGGAAAAAATTTTTGTTGGATCCATATCCGTGACGTCACTGTTATCTATGCACGTCTCTGTGATACCATTCTGTATTATCAGCGATACAATAATATTGATACTAATATTGAATGTAATAAGATAAAGATTCGTCGTCTTTTTAATAATTTAAATATATTTTTATTAATTAATTATTAAAATGTTTAATTGTGAAGTTTGCGATTCAAATTATAATTCTATTTCCGGTTTAAATAAGCACCATAGGATTAAACATATAAATATACCTAGATAATATAACCAGATTTAGATGAAGATTATGGGAATACAGAAATTACACATAAACTCGAGTCAATACTTGGTATGGTTAATCGTACAAAGTTAAATGACATAGATCAAAAATATATAGTAAAACAATGTAATAAAATAATTTCGAAATTTGCCAAAAATACAGATTTTAAAAATACTTCAAATGTAGGAAAGAAGAGAAATATTGAACCTCAAACCAGATTTTTTACCAACAAAAGAAAAAGAATTGAATCACCTACTTTATCATCTACTGAAAGTAAACATATTAGAGAATCACTAAGGAATTCTTCCAATGAAACATTATTTATAAGTAATACACAAATGTTTGACCACTCCTATTTATAAATTATCATTATATATAAATTATTTACATTTTAATTTTTAACTAAGTGATTTATGATTGACAATTCAATTTTTTGATATTACATTATATAATAATTGTTTACTATTTTTTTTTATATTATGTCAGAGCTGTATATTATTATAATTGTAACCAAAATGACCACTAGGTTTATGTATTATAGTGAATAGTGATTGTTATTATTATTTATTTATTCCTATTTTGAAATATAACTAAGAAGTTTATATTTTCAAATTTAATAAGCATTTCTTATAATCATTTATATTTTAAATGTAAGCTACAGCTATAACAATAATCTAAAACGGTTGTACAATTTCTACATTCAATATTGGTATCAATTAAACATTTTAATAATTAATTAATAAAAATATATTTAAATTATTAAAAAGACGACGACATTCAATATTAGTATCAATATTATTGTATCGCTGATAATACAGAATGGTATCACAGAGACGTGCATAGATAACAGTGACGTCACGGATATGGATCCGACAAAAAATTTTTCCTGCGAAGAGATTCGTGTTCTTGAAGTTTTCAGCGCTACCGGTGGTTTTATTTGGCTACACACAATTTGTATCTTAGTCCGTGTTAAATGCAGAGGGCGCTGTGAACTCCAGGAACACATAGCGACCCCCCGCACTTTGCCTCTTGGACATACATTCGTGGCCGTGATAATCTGCTCGTTTCCAGTACATAAGTACATTATATCCATGATATCATTATAAATATGATTATATCTAAGGCCGTGGTCCGTGGTATTCATTTTGACGTGATAACTATAATAACAGTTACATTGTTAAGCAAATCAGTATCACGATTATGAACTATAAAGAACTTTGGTTTATAATCGTGCTTACTAGTTGTTACTCTTCAAGTGTATACCACGACAGAATATATAAACTTTAATTATTTAAATTATAAACTATACTATAAATTGTTGTTAAAATTGAATTTACAATATTTATTATTCGCCTATATATTATATATATTTTTTAAATATCAGACAAATTGATTTTATTTTGTTTTTTTTTAGTTAAATTAATAATAATTTATAAAATTAAATTCATCTTTGTGTTATGGTTGTGCCGCAAACTTGTTTCTAGCATCAATAGGTATTAGTTATTTCAAAATAAATTTTTTTTTGCAAGTTCCAATCTATACTCACGATCGTGGTTATAAATTTATAATAATAAATTCACGATTCAGGTTAAAAAATCTGAACTCTAGATCTTTAATGTGGCTACAATTTTACAAATCCAAAATATATGATCATATTTTTGAATTTTAATTTTCAGAATAATATACTAAATATTTGAATATTTAATTTAATTGGTATAATTGTACCAACAATACTCGTTTATAATCTTTCAAATTTAAAACAATTGATACCTTATTTACATTTAAAAAACAACATTTATTTAATGGATTAATTAATTTAAGAATTTGTAACAAAAATTATTAGAATACACTAACAAAAATGTGTTATCTTGGTCGAATACTATTACAAGTGTAGATCACTTTATAATTTCACTATATTTTACAAGGGTATATTGATTATTGTTATGAAATAAATAATCATATTATTTCCAATTTCAGGTAGTAAATGATGAATATGAAACTATTAAGTTTACCATGCAGATATACTCTGAGCAGGCATCTGTATTCCAGTTGTTCAGTAAAAGACATTTTAAATACTCAACCCGAGGGTTGTAAAAAAAAATTAAAGGTAATACCTATCAAAAAATTAAATGGATATACCTATCTAAATAATTTTAATCAAACTTAATAATTAGTAAGTATTGCCTATAAAACTTAGTTTTTTCTTAAGTAATATTGGTAATTTTATGACTTGGTTATTAATTTATTCAGTCTATGACCCATGTAAAACCAATTACAATGCATAATATTTTTTTTCTATCTATTGTAGTATCTATAAATTAGTATTAAATTGTTAAAACTGAAAAAACATACCTAATAAATAATAATCAAACTATAAAATATCATAGTAAATATTTCTTAGTTATTTTACCTTATTTTTAATAAGTACAACTATTATTTGGTTGTATTATGATTATACATGATTGTATGATTTATATTAAAAAAGTTCTTAATTATAATCTATATCTATTAATTAACTTTGTATTTTACTAATAATTGTTGTTTGTTTGAATTTTAGGGTTGGGCAAAAGCAATGCGAAAAATGAAAGAAAACATATTTGTGGACTTAGATGATGGTTCTACACATCGTCGTCTACAAGTAGTAATACCTAAAAATAAGATTCCAGCTTCATTGACCTATGGATGTTCCTTTGAAGCTGAGGGTGTCTTAGTTAGAAACCCTAACTATCAACTGGAATTGGTAGCAGAATCTATTAATGTTTATGGATCATGTGTTGTCCAAGATGGTTATCCATTTGCACCTCGAAAAACTTACCATCCAGAATATGTCAGACAACATTTACATATTCGTCCACGTACAGCAACATTTAGTAGTCTACTTAGGCTCAGAGACAAATTGTCTAGTGCTGTTAGAAATAGATTTGCTGAAGACAATTTTATAGAAATAAATGCTCCAGTATTATCTTCTAATGATTGTGAAGGAGCTGGTGAAGTATTTGCAGTTAAACCAGATAGTGAAAATTTAGTTAAAGAAATGATTACAAAAGATCATCAGTCACCTATGGAAGCTTTTTTTAATGGGCAAACGTATTTAACAGTATCTGGACAGTTGCATTTAGAATGTATGGCGCGGGCTCTAACTAAAGTTTACACATTAGGGCCAACATTTAGAGCAGAAAATTCAAAGTCTAGATTACATTTATCCGAATTTTATATGATTGAAGCTGAGCAAGCTTTTATTGACAATACAGAAGAACTCTTGAGTTCAATAGAAAAAACTACATCTACAGTTGTAAAACAACTTTTGGAGAAATCTAGTGATGAAATAGGCCATTACAGAAACATCATAGGTGCTTCTAAAGACAATGACCCTGTGAATATGGTTAATGTTCCTTATGAAGTAATTAGTTACCAAAAAGCATGTGATGTATTAGAAAAAGAAAATTGCTTTAAAAACTCAATGATTCGAGGCAAACCTTTGGCTAAAGAACATGAATTGTTTTTGGTGAAATATAACGGTCAGAAACCTATTTTTGTCGTGGATTGGCCTAAAGATTTAAAACCATTTTATACTAAAGCTATACCTAATAACAAATCATTGGTGTGTTAAATATTCAACTAATTAATATAAAAAATAATATTTGTGTTGTTATTGTTTAGGTGTATGCTGTAGACCTATTGTGTCCAAATGTTGGTGAATTATGCGGTGGAAGTGTGCGAGAAGATGATTATGACGTTTTGAAAGAAAAATTATCTTTTGTAGGATTAGAAGACAAACTTCATTGGTATTTAGAATTAAGAAAATTTGGGAATGTGTCTACTGCTGGTTTTGGCATAGGTTTTGAACGATTTCTTCAAGTATTGTTAGATGTACAGAATATTAAAGATACCATTGCATTTCCAAGATGGCCACATAACTGTAAAATGTAAATATTGAATTTAATAACAAAACTTGTTTACTGTAGTTATGTACTATTGAATGTACTATCAATAAGATTTATTTGAATATATATTTTATTTTAAATGTTATCCTCTTGATTTAACCTCACAAAACACAAAACATTTTTACTATTAATTGGCCGTCAGGCACTACAAACAATTATATAAAATCTTCAAATAGAAATATTAAAATACTTTTTTTTTAAATAATACATAAAATAATGAGCATAATTCTTTATTATAAACAAGAAATCCAACACAATATTAATAATCAACAACAAAATTGTATTTAGCAGTCACTAAAAAGATGACTAAACTAGTAATTAATAATATAATGATTACTAAATTTTTTATTATTATTAATTTAAAATATATTATACAAACACAAGTATATTATATGCGGAATAAAAGGAAATTAATATTATATTTTACTCTTTTAAACGGCCTATCCACAAGTTGAAACTAAAATTTTTATCCCTGTGAATTTAAAATACACAATATCTATTTAAATGTTATAACTATTTAGTATTTATGAATTAACCAAAATTCTTTTATTCAGTAAATTTATAGTAGGAAATTTTTTTTAAAAATGAAATTAAAATCAATATTATAAAATTAAAATTTATTTTTGGTAAAAAAAAATCAACAATGTGAACAACTTAATCTAATATTTTATATGACTATAATAATATACAAAAAAAATGTACTTTATATTATATTTATAAATAATATATATCACATTTTAAGCAGATACATTTACAAAATTAAAACAGGTATATATTATATACATTTCAAATAATATAATTTTATAGGTTAATTATTCACAACATAGATCACATATTTTTTACATAATTGAACATAATCCTGACATTTCTTTACCTTTATTAACTATTGGATATTCCTTAAGTTTTTTTGCATTGAGCAACAGTCTTGGTTTCATTTCTCTTTGTATTTTAGGAGCCACTACAGTTTCCATTTCAAGCCCGGGTGGTGGTGGTTGATCAGGATCGATTTCCCCAAACGTCTGTGTGAAATCTGGTGGTGACTGTGGTTCAATGGATGTGTTTTCAGAGAGAATGATTGGTTTTGGAACAGGTGTCATTTTTTGACTGATGTTTATCTTGATTGTCCCCATTGCGGGAGCAACTGGAACATTCCATTCAGTATCAGTGTTTCCATCAATAGAACATGTCATTGTAGAAACAGGGGATGGAGATTTAGGTTTAATTTCTTCAGGTACAATTTCTTGAGTGTTTGGGGGGGATGACAAACTGTTAATATTTTCAACAATGGGTTCATCGACTAATTTAGGTGATAAAACTTCAGTCACTTGAATTATCTCCATAGTGTCAGGAATTTCCAAATCTTCATAATTATTTGTCTTCATATTTTCTTCAGTCTGTGATTCTCGAAAAACTGGTTCAGTTTGAAGTGAATTTTCATCAGTTATTTGCTCTTCATTTTCTTTAAGATTAATTGATTCCGTTTCTAAAATTGTTTCTGTTTCCTTAGTTGTTTCTGTTTCCTTAGTTGTTTCTGTTTCCTTAATTGTTTCTATTTCTGTTTCCATAACTGTTTCTTTTTCCACAACTGTTTCAGTTTCCATAATTGTTTCAGTTTTTGTTACAGTTTCTTTATCTAGAACTGCTTCTTTTTCTGTAAATACTTCTTTAATCCCAACTGGTTGTTTTTCTAAAATGATTTCTTTTTTTATTAATGAATCTTTCTCAGTTATAAGCTTCTCTTCATCTTTCAAATGTATTTCTTTGTTTTTTTCATCTTTGATTTTTATGTCTTCTGCCAATTGTAATTCCAATTGTTCTTCTTCTTTAATTTCAATTCTTTGGCTTTCCAATTGTTTGGCTTCTACAATAGCTCGATTTCTCTTACGAATTTTTTCCTCTCGAGTTTTCTAAAAAAAAGCAATTTGTAATATAATTAAAAAACAAGAAAGAATATTTTTAACAATTAATTATTTATTATTAATTTAAATTATTATTTACAATCATATCATCGTGGCACATGGGATGATAAAGTCGTTTATCCTTTTCAACACAATTCTTCAATTGCCACTCTTCATCTTTTTCATTATAAAATTGTTCAAACTGATCATGACACAAATAACAGGCAGCTAGTTCACTATTTTCACCAGCTGGAACACAAGGTACATTTTCTTCTTCTAATTTCTCATCTTCTTTAGCACCTTTTTCTGCTTGTATATCAAACCAACTCGCAGCTAAATGTGGTAGAAAATTTGTGAATTTAATTATGAATCAAGGATTTAGAGAAAAAAAATCAAATTACTATGCTAAAAATGGAAGCGTAAAAATATTAAAAATTTCAAACATATTTTAGGTGTATAATATTGTAAAATAAAACAAATTCGCTAATAATAAAACTATTATAAATACGTTAACTAATCAAGTGGTTCTCAATCAGCACATTGCATACTTTGTCACCAATTTTTTTTTATTTAATGTTATCCATAATACACTTTAGTTTTAATGATAGTCATTTTTTGATTATATGCTAGGGTGTGAAAAAAAGTTAGAACCACTGAATTAATCAACGATACAATGTTAATTTCATTGTTGATAACTGCAACAAATGACCAATAAAGCAACGGGTATGCTAAATTAAATTAAATATGAACAACTGAAAATAAGAAGAATATATAACTAATAAACCAAAATAAAAAATTCATTATTAAAATTATTGATTATCATACTAAAGTAAATATCAAAATCAATCAACTCTTATACTGCTAATTTTTTATTTTAGTAATGTGTTTTTTTTTTAAGATCTTGAATAAGAAAGTATCAACCATTAATTTATTACCTCTTGTAGTTTCATCTTCTTGTTCTTCATATTTACACCAGTCACTAGTATCATAATACCATTTTCTAGATTGAACAGTTTTGCTTGCCATTTTTTCACGTCTATTTTGCCTAAAATGCCAATCTAAATGACTACTATACTTAATGGTAAACTCTGCAGTGAAACGAATACCACAAGAACTGCACTGAATTCCTGTATATAAGTTGTGAATTAATCCTGGTTGTTTTCTGAAATAAGACAATATATTTATAGCAAAATAAAGTAATTAAAAAAATTATAATACTAACTGTTTTAAGGATAAAGGATCTGAAAAATCAACAGGTTTTATGGTTAAATTTTCTGCCTCCTTCTCTTTCTTTTTTAGTTTTGATTGGACAACTTCTTTTGGCTTGTCCTTAGGTACAATTCCACTGTCCACTAACTTCTTAAATAATTCATTAATATCCATATCACTAGGTAAGACAGGAGGTATTATAGGTGCAGACATTGTAGGTGGTACATAAGAACTTGTAACAGGTTCTAATTTCTGAGCAACATTAGAAAGTAGAGGTAGCGATGTCGTTGCTGCAAAATTATGAACAAAATTAATGATATAGTAGTCTTAAATATTTAATTTTGGCATTATAAATTTACTTGGTGCTAAAGAATACGAAGAAGAGAATGATTGTGGAGGAAGTTGGTTAATATCTTCATTTGGTGTTAATGTAGTCATTTCAAAACCGGTGAAATTTGGTGGCATTGGTGGCATTGGTGGAACAGGTATTGGCGGTAAAGATTCAGTAGAAGAATCTTCAGTTAGTACTACACCCATCATTTGAGAAATAGCAGCATAACCTGGTCTAATATTTGGTGGTAATCCTGTGAATCTTAAGTAGTATTCATTGCCTCTTACAATAATTGCTTGTGGTGGTCCGTTATAGTTAACTTTGAACGGTTGGTCATTAATCATAGCTCTCATCAATCCATCAATAAAACGAAAAATAAGTGCGGTATTACCCACATCAATACGCTGTGGTTTAGCATCTAAATAGACAGGTACAGTATACGAGTTATCAATAATAATAGCTATACGACCAGCAACTAAATCTTGTCGCTTTGTGTTGCCTATATTGACTGAAGGAGGAGGGCCTTCAAGTTTAACAGATCTTTTGACACCACCAAGGTCAGTAAAGATTGGAGAGCCACCAAAAAAACATTCATAGAATTTGCCGTCTAAATAAAGTTCTCGAGTAGGTGCGCCTAACCGTACTCTATGAGGTTGACCATCTAATAAAAATTCTCTATCAGGACTATTGAAATGACACAAAACCGGGAAAAGGTCATCAAATATAATGTTCTTTGGGGTTCCTTGAAAATATATCTCTCTAGGATCGTCCCAAGATACAAAAGTAATCGCTGTTGGACCATAAAATCGTACTTCTCTCGATACACCATCAATGCTGATAGTTTTTGTAGCATCATGAGCAATCATATCCAATATTACAGGATCTGAAGGAGGAATAACAGGAACTGTCCAATCAGGTGAAGAAGATGCAAATGGAGCAGTTGGTCTAGGCACTTCATACATAGGCGGTGGAACAAGAGATCTTGTTGAATGAGAATAATTTGGACGAGGTCCTCTAGACCAAGGTTCAACTCTATTTTGAGAGAATCTAGAACCATTTTCAGGTCTTAAATTCCAAATTTTATTATTTCTCCAAGTACGAGTTTTAGAATTTTCTTTTTCATTACGTTTGTATGTTGTTTTACGCCTTTTAAATACAGGTCGATCCTCAGAATCTGATTTTTTGTTAATTTTTTTCGACTCTTCTGAACCAGTAGAACAACTTTTTGAAGAACAATCGCTATCACTTCCGCTGACATCGCTTGGTTTTTTGATAACAAGGTTCCAAGAGCCAAGCGCGGGACTGTTTTCATCAACAGGTTTTTCAATTATAGTTACCGTTTCTACTAAGGAAGGTTTTAAATCAGTACCATTTCCAGTAACAGGTAGAGCAATTTTTGGAACAATGTACTCCTTTAATTTAGTATTACTATCTTCTGTATTATTGACTTCTTCTAATTTTTCCACTTCGGTCATTTCAATTACCTTAAATATTTAAATAAAAAACAATAATTTCAAAATTATATAAATACACAACATTTTATTATTCTTACCTGACACATAATTTTTTTGTATTCATCAAAAGATATGCTTCCTGCATTTAAAGCTTCTTCAGCTTGTCTAAGAATATGGCTTTTATTGTTTTGTGTAGGTTTAGCTCGCATGTCTACGTCCATTGTATCATTATTTTCTACTAATGTTTCATTCAATTCACAAGGCAATTTTTTGGTAGGAGACTTGTATGGTATTTTAAATGTATCTGGTTTTATTTCCTTATACTTTGCCCAAGATTTACCAACCTCAGGATTTTGTGATTCCGATATTTGTGGCGGAGGAGGTGGTGTAGGTACAATAGGTAGAGCAGATAATGTTCGTAAATCCACATCTTCTGCACCAAAGAGTCTGAAAATAATTTTTATTGAAATGAAAATAAATATAAAACTAGTCAAAGCATACATAAACATTGTGCATTAATATAAATATATCATTTATAACTATATACTATAACATAAATCATTTAAAACTAAAAAGAAATTTAAGTTTTTAAAAACATAATAAATAACTTTTATATATTATTTAGTACAAATGTATGGCATATCTGATAAACGAGATAAGATTTATGTTTACATCTATATTTATAATTAAAATAAAGTCCAGAAAAAACGGTTTTCCATCTAAAATTATCAAAATTCATTATCTGACAATAATTTATTGTAGATAAAATTTTAAATAGACAGTATACAGAAATGTATTATCAACCACATTGAAGAACATTCACTTAAACAAAATAATCACATACACAGGAACAGTTTCTATTAGAACTTAAATAAATATGTATAAATATTAGTAAGTAGAGTTAATTTGTAGATGATTATCAATATTAAAATACAAAAGTTATAACAAATATACACACATAATAGGCAACAAAAACTTTTTGAATTATGTTATTATAAGGCATGATATTTTTAGTATACTTACCTCATTTGTTTGTTTAAATTATGCATATAATTACAAATTTAAATTTTTAAAATTTTTATGTGTAGTTTAAAACAATATTTTTACAACACTTGTCTATTTAAAGAGTATTCTGATGATAGAAACTTTAGTTTTTCAAACGTGAACCTACATGTTTTAATACTAATTGTGAATCAGATGATTTTTCTGAAAATGTTGGCGTACTGTAATCGAAATTTGAAAGAAAAGTTTCTGACCAATTCTGTTTTAAATAGTAAGGATAATACTATTATAAAAGTATATTATTATTATTGGATGCAAAATTAATCCATAAGCATTTTGTAATATTAAAAACTGTATACCTGACCAAATAGTAATAGTTATAAACAAATATTTTCTTTTGTATACTTAATCATAATTACCGAGCTTGTATCCATTTTTAAATTATTTAATAGACTATTATAATCCTTATTATCCTTAATATTAAAAGTAGAGTAAATTTAGAAACTTTTTGTTCAGATTTAAATTACAATATGTCAACATTTTCAGCAAAAAACTATCCGATTCACAAGTTGCATTAATACATGTAGGTTCTCATTTGAAAACCAATGTTTGTGTTGCCACAGAATCCTCCTTAAATATTGTGAAAAATCTATTTTAAAATATTGTCTTGAACTACAAAATTATTCCAAACAACATAATTTTAACATATGCATAATTTTAACATAAAAATATGGTGAGCATGCCTAAAAAATCATTCTATATATTTTCTATTTAGCAATATTATTAAAATCTGGTATTTAGATCTAGAAAATATATATTTACACTAAAGTCATTACAATAAAATAATTCTATATTAATCCAAATACTATATATTAAATAAAATGATTAAAAGATTATCTGTGTCTAGTAAGTGCAGTTTTTCCCAACCTATGGATCGCAAAATATTTATAATGGGGGTCAAAATCGTAAACTAATAATTAATAGTAAAAAACTAAAAATGGATTTGAATACAAAAATTATCTATATAGAAACTAGAATTAAGTAATCAATCTCATTATATTATTAAAATTGCTTATAACAAAATTTATTAGTAATATTACAAGATTATGGCATACTTGATTTTTGGTAGAGGGTCGTTCCTACCCAGATAAGTAAATTTGTGGGTCACCATAACAAAAAGGTTGGGATACACTGTATTAGTGTATGGAACATTAACACTGTAATACTTATCTGCTTACTACCATCTTTATATATAAAAACAAATAATATTTTAATATCTACTAAGTTAATTATTATTATTAACAGGTAAAATAAAACATATTGAATTCAAAACAATGAATTTTTGACAAACCATAAAAAAATTAATTTAATAAAACTAACATGATACTTTGTAAATGAATTACATATCTTGAAATCAACTTAATTTGTATCTTACACATTGTATTGTATGCATATATATATATATATATATAATGCAAGGTGATTTCATTATTAACAAAAATACTTTTTAAATAAAAATATCAATATTGCCAATGTTGCTCAAAAAAAAAAATTAGAAATATTAAATTATTATACAGGGTGTCCCGAGAGGATTTACTGTGGTATCTCCTGATAATAAATTTATCATAAATCTGTTTTTTTTTATTATTAACAGAGCAAGGACTAAACTTTTTTATTTTTTTACATGTTTTGGTAAGAGTAAAAAAAGTTATTATTTTATTTTTGAAAAAAATTGAAGAATGCCATTTTAGTTTATTTTTGTGAAAATTGTGACTTCAAAATTTTATTTTTATAATTTTTTTAGTTTATAGGCAAAAACCGGTTTTTTTCCAGTCAGCGAGTCCCTCTCTACGGCCAATGGGTATATCCTAAGGGACACCATATATATATTTAAAATTTTCAATATAATTTTTGGGCATCCTGTGTATGCATAAAACATAAAACATATTCTGAGTATAAAAACAATTTCATGATGATCAATAATTAAATATATACTATATAAATAAAAATAAATACTATTTAAGTATGTCCAACTAAATAATTATGAAAATTATCAATTCTAAGATGTATACAAATTATGAAAATTTTATAATTTTTAAACCTACTAATTATTTTAGTGGTTCACTTTTATTACTTTATATTGAAAAAATTAAAGGAACTTACTCATCAATGATTTCAGATTTGCTCTTTTTTGCTGCAGGTTCTGTATCATCAGTTTTGATTGAATCGGAGGTCCTCTTCACAGTCGGGACTTTAATTCTTAGGTCAATGTCATTTTGTTGTTTGATAATAATGTCTGCAAGAACACCTTTAATTTTCATGAGAGTTCAAATATGTACCTTTGTACTCAATCTGGTTTAGGAAGTTATAGATATTATGTAAAAAAAAATAACAGATATTCTTCTTAGGTAGTTGATGATCCCGTAGATGAAATGTTAGTTAACTGTTGTCATATTAAAATTGACAATGGTTATAATTATTAACCATATTTTAAAAACTATACTGAGCGTTGTTCTTTTTTTAATTGCTCGTTTCCATTTTTTTGTTTATGGAAAATTGTGAGAATGTTGTGATTTTCATAAACCAAGATTAATTTACAGTCAAATATAATAAATCACATTTGAAGCATCTCATTTTAACCTCAATAATATTTTCTTTAAAAACAAAATTTAACAAATTTATCATAAATTTGCAAAAAGTAATAATTTATTTTAATTCTTACAAATTTGAAGTACATTCTAAATCTTATATTTGGACATCTAAAAATATATTAGATTTAAAATAAAATAAAAGTAACCACTAAGAATGTAAACCCCTTAAAAAAAGCACACTGATAAGAATAATAGGTAATAGTGGCATTGTTCCATTCAGAATCTATAACACATATAAATATACATACACTATAATGTATGCATAAATATATATTATTAACAATTCATGTTTTAAATTAACTTATTATTACTTTATAATACAATGTATACAATTTAATCAATTTGGTTGATTAATTTTAAAATTCATTTCATGTCTGAATGCAGATAAAAAGTATTTAATACCATTAATACATTTTTTATTGATAAATAAAAACATATTTTGTTTGTCTTATATAACATCCAATAAACTGTGTTTTATTAAAAGTAAAACAAAATGTTAGTCTGATGCACGAGGAAACGCAATGTCTTAATTTGTATAAATATATATTGTAATAAAAAAAGAATAACAATATCCACCAAACTATTGGCTGATGGGTGGTAAAACCATTCATATACAAGATGATAGGACTTTCTGGAAAGGTGAAATTGTTTTCATTTTATTATGGGGAAGAAAAGCATCCAGTTTATTTAAAAATAACAATAAATCGCCAACAGAGAAATTTATGATAAAGTATAATTGATCAGACATTTTAATCTTACTTTGATTGGATTTTACAGCATGGTTGTCTGAGTCATTTTTCATTTCTAATGGTGCTGGAGTTGATTGTTCAGGTGATTTCTTCATTGTTTGCATGTAGATACGAAGACGTTTTAAAGAATCGGAATCTTCCAGAGAATCGGTTTTTTCTAATTCAGAAATAATGTTTTCAGTACTGTTTATATCAGTTTCATTAATTACTCCAGTAATTAAATCTTCGTCTTTAGAAACATTTATTTCAATAGCTTCATGACTAGGAAGATTAACATCATTTTTAGGTTCGTCTTTGAACAGTTTTTCTTCGATTTTTGGCAATATTGCACCTTTAATAGTCACTGTTTCATCCTGATCGATTTTTACATTCGATAATATATTTTTCTTCTTTAAGTCCAGTTCTTTAATATTTTTTTTTTCATCTCTTCTTTTGTGATATTTTTCATCTTTTAAGTTTTTTTCTTTGCGGTCAGTTTTTTTATGGGTCTTTCTTGGGAGTTCTTTTTTAGAAGGTGAACAGCTTGGACTTCTTTCTTTTCTTTTTGATTCTCGATGTTTACTACTGTCTCTTTTGGGTTTATCAAGTTTTTTATCATCTTTATTTTTGAGAATTGACTGTTTAATATCATTAGTAAGTGATGGCAACGGCTTTACAGCATTTTCCACTTTTCTTAAACGTGGATCGCGGTTTAGAGTTTGTAACAATTGTGTACCGACTGGGTTGATTTTGGTAGTTTGTTGGTTTACATTGAAAAATGGACTAGAAACAACCTATAGTAAAAGATAAATTTTTACTTATTTATGATATTTATTTAATTAGCTAATTTAAAATTACCATTTCTGCATTTTGTTGCTGCGATACAAATGGTTGTGCAGGATTTTTTAACGATTGTACTGCAGGTAAAGATGTTGGTTGGAATTTTTTAGAAGGTGAAACAATAACTTTAATTGGCATTGTAGGTGACTCTGAACTGATTGAAGATACATCAATCATTTTAACTGAATTCTCAGTTATTCTTCGAGAATTTTCAGATGACTGAATTTTTGCATAAATGTCTTCATTAGAAGGCGAAACACCCACCGTTGAAGATGATGTACTCGCATTAAAAGCATTCTATAAATATTTTTAAATAAATGATAGTTTTAAAATGAATATAAAATAAATTTACTTTTGATAGATTAATCTTATTCATTGATCTTTTTTTTTGAATTTCCATTTGATTTTTGGTTTGCAATAATTCCAGTTCTAATTTTTTTTGCTGTAGTTCAAGCAATTCCTTTTGTTTCTTAATGAATTTTTCTCGTAAAGATATATCTTCTTCTACATCAGGTTGTACGGGTTTTGGTGCCTCAGTATGATTAACCTGGAAAACTAAAACATGTTTAAAACTGGCTACAATATTTTTCTTGAACCAAGTTTACATAGTGTATGATTCACTATTAGCAGTATAACTTTTGAACGTTCATTAATAAAACATTAAAAAATTATCAAGAGATCAAAATAACTTTGGATATTTCAGATTATAAAAGTTTAATGTAATTCACACCATGTAAACCAGGCAATAAGAAACAAAAAATAATTATATACATTATTTAGAAATTTTGGATTAACATGAATGTTTGGTGGAGCAGCACTTAGAGGCCAATTTTTGTCAATTGAATGAATCATTACATCAAGGGCATGAAGTTTAGTAGCTGGTACAACATCATTCCAAGTAGAACGTAGTTTATACATATTTCCTCTAGTCTTTTCATCAACCTAAGATAAAAGAGATTATATAGAAAACATTTCACTTAGAAAGTTAATAAAATACAATATAATATTTACTTTAATGAAAGTGCTAGCAAAAAGTTTCTCAATATTTTGAATGAAAAGTGGTGTATATGGCGTTCCAATGTTTTTCATGACCGAGTCAATTAAGTAAAGCACTGGTAACTTGCTGTCGGCCTGCACCTGAATATAATTAATATTAAATGTAAGTTTAAAAACAAACCTGAATATGGTTTCATCCTTGCGGTCCTCCACACTCCTCCAGAGTATCTTCAAGAATTCTCCATTATGTGCAGAAAAAGGCAACCACTTTGATCTCAATTAATATAACGCTTGTTATATTTAAAGATGTTAGTTATTTTTTTTTATTTGTATATATATTATATAACAAAATAGATAGTTTACAATAAACCAAAAACTATAACTACAATATACATTAAAAATATTATTTTTTATCCTAATGTGTACTAACTATAATTTTAAATACAGAGATTTAAGTCTATTATCAATTGAACTAAGGTATTGAAGAAAAAGATAATAAAGGTTGTTCTTTATGCTACAATTGTTCATAACTGTATAAATAAGTAAAAACCAAAATTAATATATATTTTAATATTGGACTAATCACAAGTGTAAATACAGTACTTGGGTAAGCAAAGACAGTTTCTCATATTTTTTTCCAGCTAGATGATTTAAATTGATTAAACCAAATAGAATCTCTAGGTTTTCACATGACTAATATTAAGAAAAACTCAATAACTCACTCAAACACAATAAATGTTATAACAAATATATATGTATATTAAATACAAATATGACAATTTAAAATGATATAATTTAAATCCATTGATTGTATCAACTAACATACTAAACATATTTATGATTGTACTAATATATGTATGGGATAGTTTAACAATGAAGATTTAAAAATATTGTTTAATTTATTCGAAGAATAAAATGAATATATACAAATAATATTTGTCAATAAGAAGAATATAAATTGTATAAAATTCTTTTTTAAAATTAAAATAATTTGATTAATGACAATTTTCAAAATAAAATATGAATTTAAAGCATAGTACAAACTTGTTTACAACGATTTTTGTTAGTAAAATATTTTTTTTTGTTTTAATAATCAATACACATGATAGATATTATATTTAAGACTAAGTGGCTTGATATTTATCAAGTATGAATAGTTAATAACAATTTTTGTAATGTGATATATATACAATTATTTTAATTAATTTTAAGAGTTGGGATATCAACTTATAAATTGAATATACTCATATTATAAATAATTAAATGATTTACTCAATAACTTGAAATATTTTGTTAAAATTGAGTTCTCGAGGCTCTACAATTTTTATTTTAAAAGGAAGAAATTTTGTAGGCTTTATTAAAATAATTATGGTTAATACATAAACAGAAGAATTTTATTAAATTTAAAAAATATAAGTTTAAGAAAATATATTTCTAAAATATTACAATTTTAAGTAATTGTAAATATTTTGAATATTCTAGAACATATAATTTTTTTATTTATCATAATAAGATAAAAAACTATTTTTGTATTAGTGTTGTACATAATCTGCCAATACACAAACACATATTGATTGGTGTTGTTAAATTACACAATTACAATACAAAATAAATATTGTAGATACAATGTATTTAGGTTTTTTGTAATTACACATCTAATTGTAGATTACAACGTACACAGTCATTTATTTTAAATTTTTAAATTAATTAAGTTTTAATTTTTGACGCTTAAAACACAACCATTTATATTATTTAATATAACTAAAGTATATTCAGATAAAATAACTCCCCTGGCGAACTCAACCAAAAGTTACCGTAATTGTGTGTGATGTTTAATTTATAGGCAACCATAAATTACTAAAATGCTGAAGTTACTTTTTTATTATATCTGTAATTATATTTTATAAATAACATTGCATATGTTACATCTCTACATATTGGATATACTTAAAACGTATTATATATATATACATTTCCTACTGTATTAGAAAGAATAAACCCCATTATAATATTTTTTTACTTTTAAAACTTGTATTAACGAAAAATTGTTTCAGGTTAACCCTACAACGCTACAGTACCAGCATTTTAAAAAGAAGTTAATATATTCATATTTTGGTAAAGAAAACTAGAAATTTTAACATTATATAATTATTAGCTCAATATTTTAACTATTTGGAATGATATAAATTAATTTAATTAGTGTTGTGTAATATCATTATACATTTGGTAGTAAAAACGTCCAGAGTTGATTATGAGTTATTAATTACATGTCTAATATATTTAATTCAATGTTGGTTTATATTTGTAAAATAAAATTAAGTGTCCACCTGATAAAAGTTTTACCCATAGGCCATAAAGTAGTATTTTTAAAATGTTTGGAACAGTCATTAAGTTCACAATACCTAATAGTTTGGTTTCTTTTACTAGTTAGACATTAATTAGTAATTATAACCAGTGCTTTTAATAATGAAAATGTATGGATTAATATTAAAAGATAATTGATGTATATATAGAAAAACACTTGTTGAAGCAAATTATAAAACGTAAGATGAAATTATACATAATATTATATAATGCCATATTAAATAAACGGACATTCGAAGAAAAAATCACTTTTAATACTCTGAAACCTATAGCACAACTTCATTTTTGGGACAGATTAATCAGTGATCTTTCTGCATTTATTTATTTTCTTCACCACATTATCAACTAAATTATAATATCCGTATTAACTAAACCAAACCACCAACTTAAGGAATACAATTAAACCCATTGATTGGAACAGGCCGAGGTGTACAATTTTATGTACATTTCATCTATACTAAAAGAATACGATACATCCGCAATCAAAATTAGTTATGATCACTGTTATTTAGATACCTACCTTTATGTTTTATTACTAATTGAAGTAAATAACATAAAGGTGAAACTTCAAATTGTATATGTTATCATCTCATTCAACCAGATTTACACAGATCCGTTATTTTCTGTATATCTTTGAAGTGGTTAAACTTGAGGTCTTCTGGAGTTAATAGTTATCTCCCAACGCAGATAAAGCACTTTTTTTTTAAATGATCATCCTTTAAACTAAATTCTGTATTTTTACCAATATGTTACTTATTGAGAATAGGTGTCATAGAAGTAAAGCAAATGTTAAAGAAACATTATTAATCAATTTATAGATTTTATTTACACTTTCAAATAAATTATATTAAATACAGCACTAGTATTATAATTTTGTTTCATTTACAATACAACCTATTATTTTAAAAAGTAAACCATTTATTTTTCATATTCTTACTGAGCTTTTCAAAGAAATATTTGCCAAATATTAAATAAAAAGAAACAAGAAAAAAAAGAGGACCAAAAAGGACGTAAACCATATTTAGTCACATCATATATTTTTATTTCATGTTGTTTAAATATTGTAAATATTCACATATATTTGTACTTTAACTAAATATATGTCATCATAGCCAGAGGGATTTCAGCACTATCATTATCCAAAACATGGCTATTTTGTAATCTGAATTGATTAAGTAGATATTAGATATTCTACTACAAGTAAAAATTTCCAGTAACATTACATTTAAATTATATTAGGTAGCATCAATGTATTTAAAAGCAAATAATTTGGGTTGACAATGTAGTGAATATCCCTCTGTTATGACTTTAAAATATTCATTACTATTATAAAGTTTAAAAACCTTATGCAGTTGTCTTTCAATACACTGTACAATGATTGGCGCATAAGCTGAGTTCTCTTCAGCCAGCATTGTCAACATGTTTATCAAAGGCTTGCTATTGATGTTGAGGTCAGCTAAGGCATTAAAATATTCTTCCGCTACTTCTTTTTCTTTGGCAGTCATTGTAGATTTTGTTTTGTTCAGATTAAAAGTTTCAATATTTCCACCACTACAACATACATATAAAATATATACATTAACCAATATCTCAAAAGTAATTAACATAAAAAATAGGAATTAGATGGCCCATTTATCAATTTATTTACCTAGTTCTGAATTTCAAATCATTTAAAAATAAAACAAGCAACAAATGTAACAAAATAAAATGTAATTTTTTTTAGTGATAAGACATCAGCTCAATAGTTTAATTAACAGTAATTATCTGTTGTTTTTATGATACTGACATGTCAGGCATAAACACATCATTTTTGCATCAATATGTTACAAGATACTTTATTTATAAAACATATTCTATACTTGATAATTACAAATTGATAGACAGATAATGACATACTTACCTTGTTCCAAAAGAGAAGACACCAGATTTACGTAACAAAACCAATATTTCCCATGGCCACCTGGTGTCTTCTCTTTTGGAACGGGATATAGATATAGGGCAAATATTGAAAATATTTGATATGTTTTAAATCATGACTAATTGCTTAAATATTTTAATAAGAATGACATAGGTAGATATCATTATTTTTACAAAATATGTTAATGTGGAGGAAACCCAATGTCAAACTGTATAAATATCAAATATATTATTATGTACCTATATTTTATATCAGAACTACCTAGGTGTGAAGAAATATTCTATAAATTAGGAACTTAGATACTTTCCTGTTATACGAGACTACGGCTATTATAGCAACTACCACCCATGCCTACCTCCATTATCACGACTACCACAATAGCTGAACGTGAAACATGTGCACATTTTGGTAGTCATAAATAACAGGATTCTGATGTTTCACAAAACAATTGCGGTAGTTGTGATAACGGAGGTAGCCTTGGGTGGTAGTCCACTAATAGCAGTAGTTTCATGTAACAGGAAACTACCAGAACCTAACAATATATGTGTGATTATTATGTAAGATCTTAATAGGAGTATATTATGTCAATATTAAATATCTATTGGGCTATCGGTGATTTATTTTCTTAATATCAGTAATATTTATAAACTGATTTATAAGTAATAACAATTACATTTATTTTTTATGATGTAGATTGGTTATTGAGTTTGATATTTTATAAAACAATACATTGATATTTTAAATGTTATCATTACCCATTGAGACAATATTTTATTTTTCTGTTATTCAATAAACATATTTCATTGTAACTAAATTATTCTACAGCTATACCAGATGATTATATTTTTAATAACAACTCATTATCTAAGTCAAAACAATGTTTTAACATAATTTAAAGTAATAACTAACACTTACAATACCATTATAAGAAATTATTATAATTGTTTTTTTAATGACACGTTATACATTTTATTTCATATTTTGATGTAAAATACTTTTTAAAGCTGTTTAAATGCTTGTATAATAAACACTGAATTTAATTGATGCATAAATAAGTATAAAATAAACAGAAATGAAAAATAATTTTTATTACTTTGCTTACTATTTATTAGTCAAAATCAAATAAAAAAGAAATATTAAAAACAACTTATTATCTAAATTTTAAAAAACTTAAATGGGTTTTTCTTCGGGTTATTCTTTGTCAAGTTCTTACTGTAGAAATTATTTTTTTCATTGCACTTTTCCAAGTAGGTTATAATATATCAGTGAAAATTAAAGATACCACAGAATAAATAAATTTAACTAATTATAAAACAATTTATAAAATCCAAGATTAAACTAGGTTTAATCACCTTTACTCTGTAATAGTGTTGGGAATAGATGACTAAAATGTTATCTAGATGACGATAATAGGTTATTAATAGGAATTTATAAAAAAAAAAAAAAATTGATAAGAATTTTTTTGTATTTTTTTACACTTGACATTATCTATACAGTAGGTTAGCCAGAAATCTCCCTAGGTGAGGGGAACCACTATATTAAATACCATATAACCTTGCTGTATACTACACAAATAACCAAGGGGGTGCCGAATCTCTCGACCACACAAATATACCACTGGAACAATGGGTACGATTTATCAATATTTTTCTACACAATTTATCTTCTTCTTTAAAAAATCAAAAACTGTGGTTTATGTTACACATAATACTTGCATCATTAATTTTATTATGTTTTTAAATTTAAACTAATGATTTTACTCTAATTTAATAAATATACTTAGGCATGCACTTAAATATACGTCTTAATAAAATAAAACAACATTAAATTTACTTATATACCTAATTGTTTTTATACAACATAATGTAGGTTAAGTTTAGTTTTAATTTGTATTAAGACAACGCTATCCATGCGTTTGTTGTCTCCGTTTTATGTCTAAACGTACGACATAGTAAATTTTCATCCACTAGATTCAATGGTGTGCTGTTAGTTAATAGTTTTGGTATTTAAATGAATTGTATTATCAAACATTTAGATATGAACATCATCTAATCGTTGGGTTTTATTTGGTATTTTAATTTTCAAGGAAGATAGATATGAGCATTTTAAATCTGTGATACTTCATATACCTATATCTTACTTGAAAATTAAAATATCAATATTCGCCAATGCTTAATTATACAGATGGAAGTCCTTACCTAAAGGTTTGATAATAGGTCATTTCACTCTAATATAAATATTATCAAAACTAACAGCACACTATGAATCTAGTGAACGAAAATTTGCCATGTCTTACGTGTGTAAGACGTAGACAACAAGTACATTGGTAGCGGTCTCTTAACACATTAGAACACTGAAGTGAGTTCAAATTGTTGAAATAATGTATCTTAAAATATTATCCAGTTATTAAAATATATTATCAAATTGGTTAGGTTACAAGAAAACAAGCGAATGATAATGACAGTTACTGGCGTTGACGCGTTATATTGGGTTTTGATAGATTGAGTCTAAAATATAAACTCTGAGGTAAATAGATTTGTATATTAATTATGTATACTGTGTAAATATTAGTAATATAATTGACATTGAAATGGTGCCTTTGTGACATGCTATACAAAATATTATATGTACCTACCTAGTATTAAATGCATATAATATACAATATAATTATTACATTATAATATATAATATACATAGATTAATTTATTCTTCTAAAACAGTATACACAGAAATACAATTTGTATAACAAATAATACTAATATATAACTGCCACAGATGATCAGAAATAACCATGTTCCTACATAAATTAATATCAATGCAACAGCCACCAATAAATTATGGAATATTGACCACAGAATTGAATAAATCTATTCTGTGTATTGACTAACAATATTACCTATATTTTATATTTTATGACTTTATGACTACTTGGAATTTGTTCATACTATTTAAAACCTTCTATTAAATTACATTAATATGGTTCTGAACACAAAATGTAAAAATGTATAATCATACTATAATATTAAATAAATGTCTATACATAAAAATTATCAAGATAAATTAATATAGGTAACTAAAGTTTTCATCGAAGATAAATAAAAAGATGACCAGTAAAAATTTATCTAGATAAGATAATAGGTAATGAAATTTTCATCTAGATAAGTCGCAACACTCTGTTTGCCGTAAGTTGACTCGACCTTTTTTATTTTTGCGCAAGAGTAGTATAGTTAAAACGTTGTGATAATACAGTTCACTACGTATAAAGCATGGTGTTTCACAAAGTGAAACTGTAGAACTAATGTGAACTGTATTATCACGGTTTTCCCCATATTCCGCATACACAAAAAAAAAGTGGGTCAACTTATAAGCGAACAAAGTATATACATTTTTATTATTTAAATGAATTTATTACATTATTTAATTTAAAAATTTATATCAGGAAAATCAAATTTAGAGTTATTTGTAAGTTGGCAACTTTCAAAATGTATGATGGTTAAAACTAAAGGCATTTAAAATATCTCTGAATTCTTGGTTACTAGATATTAGCAAACATAAAAAAAATTCTTATCATTGTAGGCAAATTATTTTTAGTAAATAGGAACTTTTATTAAATAAATAAAATTAATTTGTAGATCCACATTTTTGTAGGTAAATATTAAGAGTGAGAAAGATACTTTCAACGAGAAAAAACTAGTTATTTTGGCGTATTTACTCGATCAGTTTAAATTACACACCTAATATTTCTAAAATGAAATATAAAATAAGTATAAAATTTCATTCAAAATAATTAGGTATTTTAACATTTATTTAACACTATGAATTATACAATATTAAAAAAAAAAATGTCAAGTGCAAAAGCAATAAATAACTAACTTTTTGTTTCTTTATTTCTTACATAAATATTTAAATTGTTGATGTAATTTTTAAAATTAAAAATGCCTTAGTGATTTAAGGCAAAAAGACTGACATCATTTTTCATTAGAATCAAAGTAACGAAAAATTCAATAGTTCAATTTACATATCTCATTAGGTAACTGAATGATTAGAAGTCAGTAAACGCAAACAACAATTTAATTTGAATACAGTACATTCTAGATTATCCGTGATCTTTCACAAAACTAAGTACAGTACTAAAAATGTTGTTTAATATGTAAAATATATGTTTTTGTGAAAAATCAAATGTAAATGTTATTTAGGTATATTGTATGAATGTTTAAATACAAATACAAAGGGTACCTACTAATCTTTGTTAAATACTGATTAATATTACCTGCATAATATATTTTTTTAATGATTTAATAACAGCATTTTAGTTTTAATTTGTATTTTACTGATTAACCTCAGAATTTGTATATCCGTGGTTTCCGTACCACCCTATTCCATGGATAATCGAGTTTACTGTAATCAATTTAAAATATGAATCGTTTGTCAAAATAATAGGCTGAGATAATCTCAATATTACAGTCATCAGTATCAGTTATTTTCTTCCCGTTATGTACCATAGTATAATATAACCCATATAATGTACCTAATTTTTAAATGATAATACTATTTAAATATCTACTAGACCATAAACCATCTGGTAAATACAAGGCAATGTAACTCTGTGTCTTATAATACTGTTTACCATGATTATGATTTGAATTAATAAATAATGTCACAATATTAATATAATATAAACAATGATTTTAGTTTCGTATAAAAGTTTGAAATAACAAGCTAAACAATAAGCAAAAACACATTTCATTTTATTTTTTAAATTATAAGGTTCATTAATTATTATTTACCTGCTTAATAGCTATTAGATATAATTGTGTTGTATTATTTATCAGGAGATTGACTAAAAGAATATTTTTATTTTGTAGGTAGGTACTAATATGAATTAATCACTCTTCTAGAAATGTAAAATTTTTTAATTCGTTATGATTTATATATCAAATATCAGGTTGTTTAATATCAGCTCATAGATCTGACAAAATGAAATATCAGATATCATAAAAAAATTGTACAAAATAATTCAAAACAACATATTTTAATAAACACATTTGATTTAAACTTACATACTAGGATGAAACCATAGACCTATAAACTTAGAGAGAGAAGTCAGGAGTATAATACAGAGTGAGCGAGAAAAGAAACGAAGTAGTAAAATCTATTCAGTTCCTTATACGATATTTATGTGAGCTTCTTCACTACTTTATGTTCTTTCTCTCTGTTATATATGAGATATATATATGTGATATATGATCAACAGGCATTGATAGCAGGGCGGAGAGGAATGCACTGTCCATTATATATGTCTATGGATCAAACCAATAGAATTCATTTAAATTATATAGAAGTTTAACCTAGAAAAATTAGTTGCTTTTTTAAGCAAACCTAATTTACGGACCATTAAAAAAAAACATATTTTAGAATAAGCTCAATGATCTGGTCATAATAATTAATTACTTTAAATAAATATTTCAACAATAATTCTTGCTACACCAATTGGTAAATAGGTACAATGTTCTCACTGGAATAGTATTATGCAATTATAAAGCTATAATAGATCCATAAACATACATTTTAATACCTGTAAAGATCACATATTGTTTTATCTAAATAGGGGAAAAAATTATAGGTAAGTAAAGTAAATTAAATGGATTGTGGGACCTTAAAAAATATGTTAAAATATATTATTATTTTCATGTACCTATGCACATAAATAAAAATTACCAATATAAATAAATTTTTCAAAAAATCGTTTATTCTAATATTAAGAGGACGCTACACCCGCATGCGTTGTCTCCGTCTTACAAATGTACAACATAGCAAAAACTTTTTAGCGCTGGAAAGAACCGAGAAAATCATAACTAAGAAACGAGATTTTCGCCACATAAAAAGAAGCACTTTGGCTGTGCAACATTGTTTTTATTTTTTTGATATAATTTATATGATAAAAGTTTTTCAAGTTTGAAAACACAAACAATAATGGTTTTTGAAACAATAAGAACTTTTTTCATGTAAGTGATATCAAAAAAATATTATGTTGCACAGCTATAGTTCTCCTTTTTATGTGGTGCAAATCTCGTTTCTTAGTTATGACTGTAGTTTTCTCGGTCCTTTCCCGTGCAAAATAGTTTTTTGATATGTTGTACATTTGTAAGATGGAGACAACGCATGCGGGTATAGAGTACTCTTAATGGAAATAAAATATAAAATATCCCTAATGCATGGTCCATATTATGTGGGGAAAACAACCACAAAATAATGTTAAACTTATAAAATATGATTCTGGGGTTAGGTTTATAGCATATACATTAATTGAGTTATGTATTAACTCAAATGGTTACTCTCTGAGTAAAGATAACACAAAATGCTATATGAATATAATTATGTAGTTGCGACATTTCAACAATTTAACTAGGTATTCAATAAAATTACATAGACTGATGAGACAACAGATGGCGAGTTTCAATATGATTTTAATAATTTCATCAAACTTAACTTTAGTGGTGAATACCTTAGTAGGTTAAGAAAATAAAAATGTACTATCAAATATATTTACGTACTTTAACAAAGTACATTGACAATATTAGTGTTATCTATAAAACGCTAGCGCGATCGTTTACGTTGAATGTTTCGTCGGCAACCCGAGGTCGACATTCAGCAAAAACTTACTACCGAAGACGGTATCGACGAGCGAATATGGGGTACGAAGAGCAGTCGGGACATGCGGCTTTAGGAACCTCAGCGAGGTCGCGGGTGGAAAAAAAATATGGCACACACCGTTATGGCCGCTGCCGAAACGCTCAGTTTTCTGACGATGACAAAAGCCCAACTCCCGAAATATTAACATTAAGGATTCCATATTTCTAATAATATATTTTCGAACACTCGGAAATGTAATAATAGTTATAGAGAACCCACTCACCGGAATGCGATGACACGGCGATCGGGTGATGTGCCGTCGGTCCGTCAAGTTGTAAGTTCGAACGTGTCAGTGGTTATGGCGATTGACTGTCATATCCAACGCTTGCTGCTCGAGAGAGTAGGTAGGCGAACAACAAATAACAACTATAATATTATATTCAATGTAACGATTAGTTAATTTTTATATAATAATTTTCGTTGAGTCGGGAAGTGAAAATACGCTGTGCGCATCTGCCCGGATTGCGAAGCAGAATGGTCGCTTAAATGAATAAATTGCACAAGATGGCGGACGTCCGACGATCTAACGTACACACGCACGCACGCGCATAATAGCCTACTTTTTCGTTGAGTAGGATGCACTGAACAAGTGAACACTGAACACTTTAGAACCGATCCAGGTGGCCAGGTTGCATTATTAGCATAGAGTTTAGTGGTAGCATAGTGGTAGTGTGGTACTGTGGTAGGATCACGACTGTATTGTCTGTCCGAGAAGTCCCGAGGTGTTGCCAACGTTCCGATCCAACATAATCCGTGGTCGTAAAATTATCGAAGAATACCGAACATGTGATTTGGATTTCGGAATATTCGGCTTTCTAATGGTGGTGGTTAGAGGGGATGGGGAAAACTTATAAAAAAAAACCCATCTACTAAGCACAACAGCTATAAAAAAAATTGCTGTACGCCTGTCATAGACCTATCTTTTATAGGTCTATGACGCGCCCTGTACATCAAAACTCATTTTATATTATATATATATCTATACTGTTGCTGTACGCCTGTACACGCATCGACGTAGTATTGTAGTATGAATGTATGATTGTAGTAACTAAAATAATCTATAGTATTAAGTACGTTAATGGTATATTTAAATATAATAATATAATGTACTTATGTTTTCATGGATTTCTGTGGTTGTGGGTGCGTGGGAGTTTACGAGCGATAACGCAATGTTATGTTCGCTTTTTATCAATTTACGTGTTCTTATCAACACGTAGTTTAATGATTATTATTACTATTATTGTTATAAGATTAAATATATATAAATGATAATACCTGTAAATATTACGTATTTAGTATTTACGTGAATATAAGCACACACACGCACGTACATACGCCCGCACGTACATCATAAACACACACATAAATTATACTTACATGTAATAATAAAAAAAAAACCTTTTACCTACAATTTCCATTGTTTGAACCATGTTTATGGGTAATTAATGATACCGACTACCGTTGTTCCTATTTCCGTTTTACGTTACGTTAACGAGCACTCGAATACTCGATACGATGATCGAACAAAATTAATAAGCTGGTCGTTTCTCAGAAATCGTTTAATGTAAATGTCAGATGTTTGCTATGTAACTGTATAGATCGAACGGAATGTTTGGTGTCACCCGTTGAAGTTAAAGATTAATATATTTTTTTAATATTTTCTCGATTCATTAGTATTTTGTGCAATGGAAGACTATAAATTCTTATTTAAAGTAGTACTGGTTGGTAATGCTGGTGTCGGAAAAACTTGTTTGGTCCGTCGATTTACACAGGTATGTATGGCTCTATTAACATTTGAAATGATTATTGCATTTTGAGAACAGATTAATTCAAATTTAATTATTAAATTCTTCTCGTTCTTCAGTCAATTGGGTAATTGATATTATTTCATTCTCTTTACAATGAACTGTTACAATTTAAAGCTATTATTTACACCTGTTTTTTGTTTCTACTATTGAAGCTTAAATTACCGTTTAAAGAACTTTAAATTAAAACAAAAAACCAAGAGCACTTTAGATAGAACATTGAATAATTATAATAATAATAATAATAATATAATGTAATAACATAATAATATAAAATAATAATTTTTAACCTTGATTTCTAAAGATCAAAGGTAGTCTTAAATAAATCAACATTTTAAATTTTGCCTTGTTTCAGTTGATTTAAAATATTACATAAACAATTATTGTATTAAAGGTAGGCATGTAATTTTTAATTTCTATTAATTATTAACTTTATTTTATTGTCAAAAATGTTTTGATTAGAACCAAACTAGGTAGGTATATTACAATGTTTAATGTTTTCTGTTTATGTTTAGGGAATGTTTCCTCCAGGTCAAGGTGCAACAATTGGAGTGGATTTTATGATAAAAACAATTGAAATAGACAATGAAAAAGTCAAAGTAATTTATTAGTGCATTCTATATAGTTATGGACTAAGTACACTTATCACAACTATATTATAATTTATATGTGTCCCTTATGCCTATTGTAAATTGTATATTTACATTATATAATAAGGGGATCAAAACTAAGAAAAAATATGATTTATAAAAACATGGCGAACTTAAAATAGTATTGTAACAAAATTAAGTTTATTAACTTTGTGTCAACCTATCTTAAACTTATTAAACTGCTCAATGCACTTAACACATTAATTGGTATAAATGTGGTATGCTATCTACAATAAATGAATAATCATGTAGTATGATATCTACGTATCATATTTAACAGTCCCGCTTATGGCATCAAAAGTATTTAGTTTGATTACATTTAGCTACCGGTTAGATCTCATTTGGACTATTCTTAAAATTCATTTTCACTTTTCTCCCACACATTGCTTACCCACAATTTTATACCAGCATTCAGATATAGTAATAAATCACTAGTTAATTTAGCGGAAGTTTCATCTTTAAAATTAATTTGAAATAATTAACATAATAATTGTTTAGTTTTATAAAAGTAAGCCTGAGCAACAAATTCTAATTGCACCATTGTTATTAACTCGACGAGTTACACAAGTTTTAGTAAAAAAAAATTCAAAATGGTAAGGAGGAACAAATTTAATTTTGTTATTAATTTAAATTAATTAGTATTAATTAAACTGTTTAAATCACTGTGTGAAGAAAACAACTTAAGCATGTATAAGACTATAGTGAAACATTTGTGGTTTATATGTAAAATCTGCTTAAAATTAATGAGCTCATTGCCTAAATGTAATTTTTACACCTTATATTCCGCAATTGCAACTGTGGCACAATAAGAATACCATTGACAAATAACATTTTCTATATAGATAATATTAACTAATATTATTTATTATGTGTTGCTATTTTTATTATATTAGCTCCAAATTTGGGACACTGCAGGACAAGAAAGATTCCGTTCAATTACTCAAAGTTATTATCGATCTGCACATGCTTTAATATTAATTTATGATATAACATCCCAGCCAACATTTGATTGCCTTAATGATTGGCTTCGTGAAATTGATGAATATGCAAACAACAGAGTTCTAAGGGTTTTAGTTGGTAAATATTACATTTTTTAAATGATTTATTATATTTTAAGGATAACTTTTTAATTTAATATACTAGGTAACAAAATAGACAAAGAAGACCGTGAAATTCCTTCTCATGTAGGTCAAGATTTTGCTCAAAGACATGATATGCGCTATTTAGAAACATCGGCGAAACAAGCAGACAATGTAGAAAAATTATTTGTTCAAATTGCTTCAGAATTGATGGAGGTAAAAAATATATCATGTACATTCTTAAGTGTAATAAATATACTTATAACTGCTAAAAATAAGAATTTGAATATTTTGGTATAATAAAACATTAATTAGTATGATATAATTTATATTTTATAGTACCTATAGAGTGAATTATTGTAATACACTAATACCTTCATAGTTATAAAAATAAGTTGTATAACTATATATTTTTAAAATTCTAAAATAATACATATTACAATATTTAATAATTTAATGACATGGTCCCTTAACTATTTAAGTGTAGGTAGCATTAGGATACTAATATATTTACAGCAGTCCCTATGATATTTCCTATTAAAACCTCATTTGCTTGTATGTTTGACAGTTTTTGCACTATATGAAAAAGTTCATAAACTGAAATTATGTGTGTTCTTTGATATAAGAATCACCTTGTACAGTATTTTAATATTGGTTTTTCATGTCTTGAGAATAGCATTAATGAATATTACAACTTAGAAAAATGTGTTGTTATTTGTTTGTTACAATTTTAATTACATAATAATATGATTTATTTTATTGTTTAATTATTTAAATATTTTTAATTTTCCTATAGCAAGCTAAATCCAAAGGAATATCTTCAGACAGTCCACAGTCTTTACCATTCAACACTAGAACTTCTAAATCCATCAATGATTACTGTTGTAATCGTTAAAAACTTAACTATCAGTATTATTTTATTATTGTCATTGATATTTAACTGAGCTTATCACAGGGTAAATTGTAATCAAACTAATATTTTACCTTGAATCAATCCAATAATAATGTTTTTTACAAAAAAAAGTTACCTGACAGTAACATGATGAGCAAAAATAATTAGTATTATATAGTTTTAGTTTTAACATCAATTGAGTTATTGTTTTCTTTGTTGATATTTTTATGTTTAAAAGTTGTACGAACTACAAAGTGTTGGCATACAAATAAAATGTGTTGTATGTGCATCCAAAATAAATGTGCTCAAATATATGATCATCAAATTTTATTTAATCTGACAACACTGTTAACCTGTATTTTGATCAAAATTAATTGTTTTTTGTTTACAACTAAGAAGTTTTATTAAAATTAACAACTTTCCAAGTATTAAGTATAAACCATATTTCATAGTATCAATTTAGACATTGTTTTTAATTTTTAACACTTAGTTTAAAATGTGTTTGAAGAAAGTGTTTACCTATTAATTGAATATAAATGTTGTTATTAAATAAACAAATGACCCTGTATAATGTACAATTAAAGCAGAATTAACATTTTGTTTGACATGATTTAAAAATTAAAACTATTACTTTTTGTTTTGTTGTATCGTATTTTAGCTATAAAGTGGTAACTTAACTTATAATTACTACCAGGAACAAAATGTTGTGTTTATTTTATACTTATTTATTTATATATGTACATATATATTTTTTTTTACAAAATATTTAGTGCAATACTTTTGTTTTACTATTAAGAAATAAGAATTGTATGTAGAGGAATACTAGGATTTGTAGCATAAAACATTTCTTTTTATATTTGGTATTGTTAATTTGCTGTTACTATTATTTAATGTTTTATATTAATAATAACTGGTTTTAAAAATTACCTTGTTTTTATCTTCTTATTTTAAATGTTATAAATATTATATATTAAAAATCATTTGTTATTACTTATTTTATTAATTTTTTCTAATTATACATTATTCTTCTAAAATGAATTGTTAATATTATTAACTTAAGGATAATAATATTATGTCAGCATTTTCATTTGGAAATATATTTACAATATACAATAATACATTATTTTAGTATTCAAGTATGTACATTTATTTAAAGGTTACAAAATCGTTTATTGCATATTTAAGACATACGTCATAACAATTTGAACACCAATTAAAAATAAAAACTGACTTATTACTGATAAATAATAGAATTAACTTGTTTAGTGAATTAATATCAAGAAACATAATTATTAAAACAATTTTTGATTGTTTTGAATGTTTATTTCATTTTTGAAATTTGTTTGTAGTTTTTAAATACAAATTATTTTTTAAAAGATTTAATAATTACCTAATAAATCACAGTTTTAATACTATATTAATGTTTTTTTTCAAGATGTATATAATAAATTAATATGCGAGTTGTTCTCATAAATTAAACTATGTTCTGTGTCCATTTAATTATATATTTTTTGCCCACAGTGAACAGGTAGTAACAATGGTATAGTAAATTATGCTATAGTATCTAATAAGTGACCGCGGTATTCAACGATATCTATTTTAAATACTGGCATACTGCTGTACATTAAACATTTATTAATGTAAAGTGTAAATAATGTATTTAACAACTTAATATACACACCCATAATTATTTTTGTGTAAATCAAATAAAAAATTATTTTTGGAGGACAGTGATAAGTTGCCTCTTCATGGTAACCTCTATATAATCCTAAATGACTATCATACAAATAATATTACTTATAAATTGAAATTGATAGTCTATGGGCCACAATTTACTACACACAAATGTATTGGACGCATGTACCTATAAGCTAATTAGTTTGATTAGGTTAGTAGGTTAGTACTTAGTTTATAGGTCTATAATTGTTAGGGACGGTACAAGCAAAAATTTTTCCGCCCCTAAAATAATAATATCAGTTTTGAAAATGCCACCCTAGGCGTGAACCTATATCGCCTATCCCTTGAGGTGGGCCTGATGATTGGATACAAATTACAATTTTTTTTCCAATCGTTTGGCACAATCACAGATTTCTATATAGCATAGAATTCTGTGGGCACAATTTACGTTTATACGTACTATTGTTTATTTATTTATTTATTTATATCACAGGCATAAGGCTCAAAGGTGCAATTACATTTTACATATAATTAAAGAATGCAATAAATGACAACAGAAAGTAATTAAAATTAACATTTTATATGACTTAAAGAATACTAAATTTTGAAGACATTATCAACCTAAAGTAAGCATGTGCAAAGTGCAGATTCCAAAGTGGTATCATCAGATTAATCCAGCCCATTTTTCAATTGTTCTTATGTTTATGCCATTGGTATACGTTTTTGAAATTGGGCACACGTCTTATTCGCACTAATTGCATGCTCTTCAATAATGTAGGAAAATTTGAAAATGATTTTATTTTTAATTTAGCTGCTATACTAATTATGTGATTATTGGAGGGAAATAAGAAAATAACCACATAATATAAATCCAACATTTTGATGAAAGGTATAGAACATATCTACACGTTTTCTAAAAAATATATAAAATTGTTTAATTATATAAAATATATAATGTATATAATGTACATATAATTTTGTGTACATATTTCAATGTGGTCTGCAGCCCATAATTCAATATTTGACAGCTGAGGCTGCTCAGAAAAAAGTTCAAAGGTATAATAATATTATATGCTGCCCGTGTACGGACTCCTATAATTATGATAACCAGTTATTACTAAATATTCAACTAATAATCATGCAGACATGCAGACATCTGTAACTCGTGATCAATCCACTCTGCTTTTTATATTTCAATTTTCATTCAGGAAAAATGTAGGTAGGTAATGTTCCGTCCATTTATTAATCTAATTTTTTTTTACTTTTAGATTCATGAGCAGAGCAATTGATGTATCAATTTTAGAATGTGATTTTTTTCATTCATGTATTTTTATATTATTAGTCAAAATAATGCTTCGATTTTTAACTTCAAGAACTTTTCTGGTGGGAAAATGAATCTAGTAGGTCTAAATTTAAAATTTCCAGTCCAACAACAGACATTTTATGCAAAATTAGTTGTCAACAAAATAGATTTTGTTTTTCGGTGTAGATATTTCAAAAACAAATAACCAATAGATACATGAAATGTTCACAGAATGTATTTATTAGTATTTACTATTTTCTATACGCCATTTAAAATATATTGACTTTTTGAGCTATTTATACTTTATAAATTAACGCATAAAAAATTTTTGATTTTTATTAGTTTTACTTAATTATTGTAAATTCACAGTAATTTTTTTAGGAAAATCTGAAGTTAGAATTTTGACGAAATTAATCAAAATCACAAACATTTTACAAATGACATCTTCACCAATCCCTCTCCTATGACAAGGTACACTCATTACCTACTGTAGATACATACACTGTACACCAGAGCGGTTATCTACTTTTCTGGGGAAAGTTTCCCCCCTTTTAAGAATTACAATATATAATAATTAATAATAATATTAACATAATAATAATAATAATAATAATAATAATAATAATATTAATATTAATAATAAATAGGAAGTTCCATGAAAATTCGATAGCAAATACAAATATAAATCATTATCTCACTGCAAGACAAACAGATATTTTTAATTTATTAATTATAATTATTTTTAGTAAATTTTTTTATATAATTTTACTGGAATATATAGTTTTTTTGAAACATATAAATAAAATTATTGATAATTAAATCAGTCTTTAATAATATATAATAAGTAATAACTTTTAGAATTTAAAACGTACAATTAAAAATTAATAAATTATTACAAAATTATTCATTTACTTTTAAAAATTAATAAATAATTACAAAACTATTCATTTACTTTTAAAAAATGTTTTATCATAACCATAGAAGTATCATAAAGTTGTTTTTGCGCCTCTTTATCATCAGCATATGGTAAATATTTTGTAGGTTGACAATTTGCATAGTAACCACCACATCCTTCTAATTTTGGAGAAATGCAAGCATAAGCAACACTTCGTGACCCTTCTTCTGGAGTCTGAAATTAAAAATATGTATATAAATGATGCACAGACAAAAAATGTATTCATATTATACTTTGCAAATATAGTTCAATATCCATGGCATTATCATTTTCAACAATGTTCCATTAAATAATTCTGTATTTACTACACCAGGATGCACAGCCAAAACTTGAACATTAGTATTTGCTAGTGTTTTGTTGTAATATTTAGTTGACATTAGTTGAGCTAGTTTAGACATTGCATAAGCTGCATTTGTAATATAACCTTGACTAAAAAAGTAAGTAATACATACAATAAAATTAGTATATTTTCAATTTGAAAAACATTTTAAAATCATATTACTGTATTATTTAACCTGTTACTAATGGAGCCGAAATTAATTAAAGGAGAAGCTTCATGAGCACAAGAAGAAACATTTATTACTCTTGCATGCTCATTTGTCGAACCTGACATTTTTAGAGCTGGTAATAATAATTCTGTTAGTAAAAAATGACTCAAATAATTTATAGTCCAATGTGCTTCATAACCATCTTCACACTTTTCATATGGTACAAACATAACTCCAGCTATAAAATAAAAAATGTATAATATATGTAAATATACAGGTGCGGTGTAACCACATTTCCGAGGTGAATTTAAAAAGCTATACAAGATATAGATAATTTTTTTTATATTTATTGAAACTACATTAAATAAGGTTTTTTAAAGTTAATTTTTAAAAATTATATCGTCCAAATGATTGCTTTTTCGAGCGATGCACATTTAGAGCCATTTTTTTCAGTTACTGTGACTTCTAATTGATACTGCGAAATGTTAGAAAACTTTTTACGCCCGAAAATTGAAGAGTATGAAAATACTGATGCCTTCTGGTTTCAACAGGATGGGGCCACAGCTCATACGGCCCGTTATTTAACATATTTTTTTTTTTTTTAAACAAGAGAATTGTACAATCTGTAATTTAAAGGTTTACAATAAGCACAAGTGATAAAAGAATAGTATAGAAAAGACGAAATAATAGGGTAATAACAAACGAGTTGATAATTACGATTATTAACAACAATTCAGACAGGGGGCATGAGAGAAGAGACCATCCATTGATGGGACTTCGCGGTGTGTGTTGGTGGAGGTTAGTCTAAAAGTAAATCACAACACCACGTTCGTTTTAGTCCACCTTCTGGGGTCACCAAGGATAGTGGGGATAGATAGTTCCGAAATCAAGGGATTGCGGTGATTGTGGAGATTGGTGTGCATGCGTTTGTAGAAAGACTTGGCAACGTTTTTAACTGTTTGGATGGAAATATCTTTATGGAGAGTATCATTAGAGATGTAAAATGGGGCATTAGTTATTTGCCGAAGGCATTTGGATTGAAAAGTTTGGATTTTATTAATATTGGAGGGTTTGGCAGCACCCCATAATTGGATGCCATATGTCCATATTGGTTTGAAAGTAATTTGTATAAGAGAAGTTTATTTTTAAGGTTTAGATGTTTAGATGTTAAGAGAAGGCGTAATTGACGAGTCCGATTATTTAGAGCAAGCCGTTTTGTGTGGATATGCGTTGCCCAGGTTAGCCAGCGGTCTAGATGGAGGCCTAGGTAGCGAACGTTTTGGGCAGATGGAAGCGGAAGGTGATTAAGGTACACAGGAGGGCAAACAGCTTGCCGAAGCGTGAACGTACAGTGGACGGATTTGGTTTCATTGACTTTTATCCCCCAATCTTTATACCATATTGATAGGAGATTTAGGTGGTTTTGGATGAAGTTTGAGGCCGTTTTAGGGTTTGAGTGGAGAGCCAAGAGTGCCTTATCGTCGGCAAAGTCCCCAGTTGTAGTATAGACAGTAGTAGGTTGGTCAGATGTGAATAGATTGAATAGTAATGGAGCTGCAACTGCTCCTTGGGGGACACCAGCACAGATCGGGAATATTTCGGATATAGCAGAACCTGAACGGACAGAGAAGTGTCTGTCTTTAAGGTAGGATTTAAACAGCAGATAATAGTAGGGGGGGGAGATGAACTGATATAATTAAATTTTAAGTTTACCATTATTTACAAGTATATGAATTTGATCATGATTGGATAATACTTGTTGAGCAAAACTTTTTACGGAAGTAAATGATTTAAGATCAAGTTCATATATTTCAATAGATGCATCAGACGAAATATGCTGTTGGATTGTTTTTTGACCTGCCTTCACATTGCGGCATCCTAAAAATTAATCAAAATAATATGAACATTTGTATATCAAAACATAATCGTTTTATTTATATTTTATTCATTACAGTCTAACAGCCCAATTATTTTTTTATATATAATTTACATGGATTAATATAAAAATATTTTATTAAAAAAATACATTGTATAGATTATGCTTTTAAAATCCAGTAGGAAGCCGGTAGGTATTCAATTTAGAGATATTACAAACTATTCGATTTTCAAACCAAACCGAACCAAACTCTGAGTGTTTGGTTTGGTTCGAAAATCAAACAGGAAATTCCAAATAATCGAACCGAACCAAATACTTAATAATTCAATAATCGAACCAAAGAAATAAAAATAAAAGTCAGTTCTATAAGGTTTCTACTAGGTATCAATAATCTAAAATTTTTAGTCAATAATTCTGTGGTATGGTGGCTAAATGATAAATAAATATTAAATATAATTATATCCAATTTTGACTTTTTTAATGTTCGGCTCGAGTTTGATAAAATATTTGATAAGTTCGGTTCGGTTCAGGTTTGATTAAAAGTGTGTAGGTTTGGATCTGTTCGGGTTCGTTAATTTAGAGAAAAGTTCGGTTCGACCTTAAATATTATAGATCGTAACATCTCTAGTATTCATATTCTTCATATTTTTATAAGTTAATAGACATTGTAAATATATTTATAATAATATCATTATTAAACATAATATACCAACACTAAATAAATATTTAATAGCAAATGAAGATTACCAATTACGATATGCATCTCACATTGAACTAGTTTCTTAACTACTTCCAGGCCAATACCTCGAGCTCCTCCAGTAATAACAGCTACTTTTTCTCGTTTCTTGATAATTTCTTTAATAAAAAAACGAATATATAATATATTTTTTGATAACTTCATAATTGCATCAAATATTCTAAATGTATTAATTAAAACACACTTTATAGTCTTACCAAACTTATTTTTATCACGATTTTTTAAATCATCAAGAACGGCGAAAATTCCCAAAAAATAATAACAAATTTGATATTGTATTATTTTAAAATATGTTGACAGAATTTGAAACATTTTTTATTTCTTTATTATACTTTAATAGACAACAAATATTAACCAAATTTCTCTAAATATTAATTTCTATTACATAGAATACACGATGTATAGTAATAATGTTATTTAATAATTATTAATTATAATATTATAATTTATAAGTTGGATCCTTTGAAATTTAAACAATACAAAAGCTTTCTCTTTCCACCAGAGAAATGTTCTTGTATAATTTTAAATTTAAACTACCTATATAAAAACAAAACTATAAAAGTAAGATAATCATTGCAGGGACTGTTTACTGTAATGCATAGGGTGAAAATTCAGTACAGTGTGTAATGATTCATTTCCAGTATCTGGTGAAACTAAGTAAGTAAATAGTAAATACTAAATAGTACTTTCTAATCAATAATCATGTATTTGGGTCTTGGGAATAAGGAATTATGTAGGACAAACAACTTACAGTAGGGGGGGGGGGGGGGGGGTATAGGATATTCATAAAGTCAACACTGAACGGCATAACTGTATATACAGAGTGATTCATTGAGCATGCCTCACATCCTTTCCATGAATTTATTTAAGACACGAATTAAGATATACTATTATTCGTGGTTTTGGGCTTTTTATGAATACGGAACTGGCATAAAACTGCATAAGTAATCCAGGCAATAAATAAGCTTTCAAGTATTTATGAAAATCTAATCTGTTCACGTCTTGAACATTTCAAAATCAAATAAACGCAATTAAATTGTGTTCATACTAAATGAATCATTCTGTATGCATTATCTAATAAATTATGTAAAATAATTTCGCACAGTTGGCTACGCTACAGCCAGTGTATCACAAGACAACTCGGTCAACTTACTACGGGGCCTGGGACAACTATCACGATCAACTACTATCTACTGGATTTTGATATGATTGTTATTTACTATTTTGATTTTAGACCTTAGTTAGTTCCCGATGGATCAGAATTGAAAATTTGAGAACCGCTCAACAGCTGTTTGATACTTTGATAGTTTGATCATCTGTTTGTACCTTTCTCTCTTTTGTTGTTGTTTCATTTCATTATAACCAAAATTTGATCATCCTTTGTTTGAAAGAGATTTTCTTAAAAACAAAACACCGCTCGCCGCTCCGATGAGCGAGTTTCGTTGCAAAAAATAATACTGATCAATATTAATTCTGTCAACCGTTTACCGTACAATCTTGATCTCGGCACCGTCCTCAAAAGGAACTCAGGGTGTCGTTGAATCCGGCTGCTTATACACACCGGTATACCTATTTAAGACAAACGGCTCTGTAGGAACGAATTTCAAAACTCTTCAAAAATGATTGTATCGTGCAAATGTCTGAACATCCAAATTGAGACCAAATACGAGCCGATCAAATTTGATAAACATTTGTTGGGCGGTGGTTTCTTTTCAAAGGTAAAAATCGACTTTTGCCATTTCGAATTGTATACACCCATCGTAGCTACAACTTTCATATTTTTCTTTTAGGAATTGCTGTGTAGCGAAGTGATTGCTGTCACTAAGCGTCAGGACTGTTTGATTCTTGAAGAAAGAGCCTTTGGGTGGTTTATATACAAATGTCTCAACTGTGATATGATGTGTTATGCTGTATCTTCGGATAAAAACATACTAACAGTTTTGATTAGCCCCGAATTATTGGTAAGATTTATCAGCAAATAGGTTCAATTAATCACATTTGGTATTTAAATTTTCTTCATAATATCAACAAGGTGAAAACTTTTGGTTGAAAACTAAATTAAATATGGATCAAATATATATATCATTTTACTATGCAATTTATAAAATATATCTCAAAACTATATATAGTGGATTCCGCTTAATGTGGACACGTCTGGACCAAACCAATTTTCCCACATTAAGCGATTGGCCATATAAACCAAAATTAGTTAGTTAGTATACATCGGAATTAAAACCAGACCATTTTGCCCAAATTACGCAGCTGCCCATATTAACTGTTGCCCACATTAGGCAGAATCTACTGTAATATTAAAACATTTATTTTATAATGATGATAACTCTTGTCTATCTATGTTTGGGTACTATGATCATTGCTTATGTACTATAAGATTTTGAGTACGGCATGAACTATTGTTTTTTGAAAAAAGATTAATGAAAATTTAATATGCATCATGCAAGGCATTAACGAGTTAAAAAGTTAAAATGTTAATTTTATTTTAACTTTTTAACTTAACTAGTTACTTTTGGCTTTTCATTAACTTAACTGTTAACTTACAAAATTAATTTTTTAGTTAACGTGAAATTAACGATTTCATTTTTCATTTTTTTAAACATTATAGTCTATAATTTAGTTTTGTGTTGGAAAAAAATTAAGTTCACTAGTGTTGTATTAACAAATTAACTTTTTTTTAACTTAATAAAAAGTTAACAAAAAGTGTGTATTAACTTTTAACTTAACTGAGCTAACCTATAGTTAAATTAACTTTTAACTTTTTGTTATTGGTGCATATTAACTTCACTAAAAAAAAAAACTTGTCCAGCCTTGCTAATCGATGTAACCTTCACTAATCGATAAATTAATAGGTTGTGAAAATTAAGTTGAAAAACTTCTTCTATTTAACATAATAATAATCGGATAGTTAATTTAATTATTTATTTTTATCCCTTATATACTCTACACCAATTTTTTCTGTATAAAATATCACTACATTTGTGATATCGAGAATGTTATTTAGACATTTTTTTGTTGTGTTATCTTCATTTGCAAGTGCAAAACATAGAAAATGTATGTTCAGTTATTTTTGTTTTGCTTGATTATTTTTAATATAAAATCGAATTTACCTATTATTAAACTTATTTCTAAACCTATACCGTTGTAAACAATTATTAAACTAAAGGTATTTTGTCTAGTTATTTGGAATTTTCTTTTTAATATTTTAATTTTGAATTAAGTTTATTGGTGTAAAAATTATTAAAATTTAAAATTTCTCATATCTTGCTTCAGAATTAAAGCATTAAACAAACCACAGAAAATGTTGTTATCTTTAAGTTTTAAAATAGGTAAATTTACTCTAATATTAAAATTAACAAATTAAGTAAGAACTGCCGAAGGTAGCACAGAGTATCATGCAGATAAAATGTTATTGAAATGCTTATTAGTTTCAACATTATAATTTATTAAATTTAAAAGCAAACAAAAATCGGTTAAAAAATTCTTATAACATATTATTATTTATTAATGTATTGTATCCAAGATTACAGGTTAATTAATCACACGTTTTTGTATTAAAATACTTGTATTTATCTGATATATAATGCAACATCCAGAGTTTAAAATATATTTATTTTAAGATGTGCCAGTAAATTTTTAACAGTATCATAATATAACTTTTAAATTAAATTACATTATTATACTTTTAGTTTATCTTTGAATTAAAAATAATAATATTTTTATACAGAAATATCATAGAGAATAACTAGATTATTACAATGATTAATACTGTGTATTAAAATGTATATTCTTATTGCATACAACACTTAATAGTTAATAAACACATTTTTCCTTAACAAAATAATCAACATTTCATGTAAACGATCATCGTAAAAACTTAAATATAATTGGATATGAAATTAGTGCTTTCTTTTTATTTTTTTTTTGTTTTATAACCTTAATATATAATATATCTGTATGTAAGATAACTACCATCTGAACAAGTACATAGGTCATTAATCATTATTTATTTATGAAAATCAATTGTTGAGTAATATGATTTTTACAGCGTTTGGTAAAAACTAAAAATATCCAAACCAAAATAATGTTTTCCTTTTTTAAACTAATAGAGCTAAACGTGATCTGCTAAACGTAAAATTTGATATGTTGTGCACTTTTTAAGATGTAGACAACAAATGTCTGTGTAGCGTCTTCTTAATATGTATATTTTTCTTTAAAAAAGTAATAAGTATTTATTACCTGAGAAATATATTTTATGAATAAAATATACAAGTAGTATCATTTTTGAAATTCCATTGGCCACTCATTTACCCCCTTTAGTGATAAAATCACCCTTGCTAAGTAATTATCTACATTTTTCTATGTATTAATACTAATTTCTAAATATCTATTTTATATATATTTAAACTCCTTTTCAAAAGAGAAAATACCGGTTGGCGACCAATTTATGTCTGGCGTGCCGCATTCCCCACTAATTTCCCATTGTTAGTGTGATCACGTGGTTCTCGACGCACCAATTGAATCATTTGACATGCGCGAAAGCGGTATATTCTCTTTTGAAAACAAGTATAGTTACTGTAAGAATCAAATACTGGTTGTTATTTAAATTAAATTTCACTATTCTCTTGAATTTTCATTTTTTTGATGCTACCGGTGAAAAAATTTCCTAGAAGTATCAACTAGACCACTTGCTGTTAGATAGAGCATATGATATTTTTTCACTGCCAAATCTAGTTTCACTAAAAAGAAATGGAACATTGTAAAACCTAAAACCAAGACATTTATCTCCAGAAAAAATAATAAAAAATAAAAACAATTCAATTTATATGGAACCTTTTTTTTCCTTGTTTAACCGACAGCAGAGGAGGAGACTAACATACTACTCCTCAACTGCCATCGTTTATTTGTGGATAAAATTTATATGGAACCTAAACCATGAAATTATTTAATTTTGTAAAAAAATAACTACTCAGTACTCACTTAATAATACTTTTTTCTCCTTATAATTATTAATCATAATTCATAAATTATATTGTTTTCATTATCTCAATTAACCCCGTTTAATTTTGTATAATTTTATTCACAGACTGATCCAACACAAATACAAGAACTAAAAAATTCCGAGTGCTTTTCCCTAATTTATGAAATTGTTATTAATTGGACTGATTCTAATCAATTATATTCTCCACGCCTATCGGGTAAGTACCTTTTTTTAAAATTGTTTAAAGCATAGAAGAAAACATGTAATTTTGTAATTTTTAAGTATAATTAATTTTAAAATATGAAAGCAAAATGAATCACGTTATTAGTCATTTTTATGATGCTATTTCTAAATTGATACTTTCTATTATCTTATGCTTTTGCCACTTGATTTTCCACAAGGTTAAAAAATCTTGTGTTAGAGATAAAATGGGCACATAAATGATTTAAAATAACTAAGTCCTATTCTTATAACTTATTTTCCAATTTGAGAAGTGAATGTAAACAATTAGCAAAACATGACTTTTTATCTTACTTAACTTCTGTTAAAATTCTATAGTTTATATTCCAAAAAAATATTAAGGTTATATTAAAAGTAAGGATTTTAAGGAACTTCCCAGCCGTAAGTATGTATCTAAATGATCTTTCAAGTGAAGATGGGAAACTTAACTGGGCGGGAAACAGGACTTATTATGGACTTGTGAAACTATTAAGTTCAAGAGAGATTATATACCAGCCTAATACGACCAGTGATATTGTACGGATCGAAAACCTGGGCACTAAAGAGGAAATCAGATGAAAATAAATTCTTAATTCTAGAAAAGAAAATATTGCGGAAGATCTTCGGTCTAATAAAAGATGACATCACAGGAGAGTGGAGAAGAAGGAAAAACAGAGAGCTACAAGAAATGTTTAATGAAAATAACAGTCAAGACAATCAAGAAAAGTATGCCGTGCTGGGCAGAACATACAATTCGGAGCCTGAACTCTACTGAAAATGGTGCTGGAACAGAATATAGTAGGAAAAGGACCATTGGGAAGACCAAAATTGAGATGGGAAGATATAGTTAAGAGGGGTGTAGAAGAATTAGGAGGCAGAGTAAACTGGAAGGATTTGGCGATAAATGGAGAAAAATAATGGTCCTGGTTCCTCTGAGAAAAATAGACTATAGAGTATGAAGTACAAGACTTCGGGTCAAACAGGACCTATAATATGCATTAAGATGATGTCAGCACACAATTTGTTTTCTCCCTGAACCATGTATTAACCTAACTTAGAAAAAACACATTCACGCAAAATCATTTTTTGTTTTATGTTTTTGAGTAATGTTAGAGTAAAATAAACCATCACAAAAGTTATAGAGAATAATATTGTTGAGGGTATGACATCAATTTGTCTAAATATTCTCTCAAACGAATTTAATATTCATTTAAATTTGGAAAAAATTCAGTCAAAGTCAAATAACAATAATAATATATAAAATAGATATGTCAGACCCTCAAAAATATTACCCTGTATAATTTTTGTAATAGGTGATTTAACTGAAAAATAGAGGTTACTCAAAAATCATTAAAAAATTTATTTTATGTGACTGCGTTTTATCATTGTTGCTCATAGGTTTGAGAGAGAAATATAATATTGCGCTGACATCCTCTGAAAATAAAAAGGGGTAAATAGCTTAAGAGGACGTGATAACCGCATGTGTTGTCTCCGTCTTACAGGTGCATAATATAGCAAATTTAACCCTCAGCAAAACACATGTAGCTCCGTTAATTTAAAAATTACTTATAGAGTAAATTAACCTCTTATAAAATCTAAAGAATAGATTATTATCTAGAAAACTTCATGGGCTTTTTATTATATTTTAACTTTTAAGCAAGTTATGAGTACTTTAAGATATACAAACAATTTACAATTTTAAAATACTCATAGCTCGCTTTAAAATTAAAATATAATAAAAAGCCCATGAGGTTGTCTAGATAATAATCTATTCTTTAGATTTTATAAGAGGTCAATCCACTCTTATTTTTAAACCAACGGAGCTACACGTGTTCTGCTGAGCATAGATTTTGTTATGTTACGCACTTATAAGACGGAGACAACACATGCGGGTATCACGTCCTCTTAAAAGGAGATTTTTTTAATAAAAAAGCTGTTTCTTAAAGAAGGTGATGGAAAGTTATTAACCTCAGAAAAGGATTATATAGCTGAAAAATGGAGAAAATATTGACATACTAAATTATGGAGAGCCAACTAAAAAGTTTTGCTTTAATTTACAGAAATTAAATACACAAGGATATCTAATCCCAACTACAGTAAAAAAAAATTTACAAGTGCAGATATTTAGAAAATTAAAAATTCCCAGGAGAAGATTGTATGCAAATGGCACTCTTAAAAAGCTAGGGGAAATAACTTTACAATGGATTAGACTAGTGATTTCAGTGACATAGCCACCCTCACCCTACGTCCCCTGTTTTGGGTGTTTAACCCCCATTGCCCCTCTCATTGCCTTTCCCCTCTAATAAATGTATTATTTATTTTTTGAGAACTATAAAAAACTTAGTTTAATTTATACTTAAACCTCCCACCCCATTTCATAATCCTGGTTATACCACTGAGTGATTAGCAGAATCTGGGAGTAGATGTTTGGCAAGTTGCTTTAGTATGTCCAATAAACAAGAAAAGTGATAAATAAGAATGTAACAACTAACTGAGATATCTTATATACTTTAAAAGTAGCATAACAAAGTATTTTTGAACTATATTTTAGATATAACTAAAGAAAATGTAGACCATATTACTATGGGAGAATATCAAGTAGGTTTTGGAGTGAGAAGATCAACAATGGACCAGATTGTATACTTCTTAGTTATAAAACAACTTGTGCATATGACAATGAAATGCAACCTTTTGTGGACTTTAGAATAGCGTACATAAGTATCTATAAAGAGAATCTGTTGGATATCTTAAAAAAAGTCCATATTATCCACAAAAACTGGTGAATCTTGTATCGATCAGTGTCATTAAGATTTTGGTGATGGTTCAAGTGGGAAACAGATTAACTGACCCGGTTACAATGAACTTGGGGTTAAGGCAAGGCAAGTCTATTGTCTATTTTGTTGAACATGTTTTTGGAAAATGTGATTAGAGAAATGAAAATTGTAATTCATGAAGATATAATAAGACAGCCTTATGTTAACTAGATTATGCAGATGATAGTATTGATGGAAGAATATCAATACAGATAGAAGATATTACTCAGTAGACTTTATACATTTTCAATAAAAGTAGAATTACATGTAAGTGAAGAAAAAACTAAGTATATGATTTTGAGAGTACGGAACTTACCACTTGGTTAGTCAATAAAAATAGATCAGTTTGAATTCAAAAGCGTCGAACAATTCAGATTCCTAAGTATTAAATTAACTGATAAAAATAAAATAGCAAATGTGGTAAGATTCATGAATTCAAGTGGGAAATAAATCCTTTTATTAACTCATAAAGTTGCTTAGGTCACGAGCATGGTCAGGAAGAATGAAAAAACAGCCGTTTACGTCCCAGATTATCTAGATTACCTAAGAAAGATATGACTAGTTATACTGTATGGAGCAAAAAACTGGAAGACAATATTAAGTTCATTACTTTTTAAAGAGAATTTATGGCTCAGACAATGATAATATAACAGAAGAGAAGAAACTAAGAAAAAATAGAGCTGGAAATATTAAAATATAGTGATTTAGACGTATTGAAAGTTATCAGAAGAAAATTGCAATAGACTGGCAATGTTTAAAGAAATCAAAAATTGCTGCTACGTGCAGTGACTGAAAAGATCTATATGGGAAGGCTAAAAATGATGTTAAACGTTTGGGTCTTTGGAAGGTGGTTCTAATTGAAGGTACTTGTAGCGTTTTACAGAGAAGGTCAGAGGCTCAGTTGTGGGATGAGATCATCCTGGGGGCCAATAAACCCAAGAAGAGAAACTTTCACTAATCAATCATTATACTCTTAATCTCCTTTAAATTATATTTTATGTAAATTGTAAGTTAACACTTAACAATGACCATTAGATATTTATACATTGCAATTTTGTATTAAACTCAAGTCTCAGACCTCAGTACATTGTAATGCGTAATAAAAAAAATGGCAGTGTGGAACTCTCTAAAGCTGAAAATCAATTGTACTATTAATTATCATTCTTGTAAATCATAATATGTTAATTACTAATTGGTTGTTGGTTTTCTATTTTCTATTCAAATTTTATGTACAATGTATGATAAATTACTACTTGAAACACTTTTAACTTATTACATACATGTAATTGAGTTTTTATCCCATCTAATTAAAATTAATTAATTAATTATGTTCATGTCTATTCTAATTATTAAATAGATTTTTAAAAACATTTTTCAATTCAGAGATTTATCATTCCTTTCAAATTTATCTCTAGTTCTAATACAACCATTGATATAGATTATAATTTATAAGTAAAGTTGAGATTACGATGCACTTTGCATTGTTTTCCAAAGCTATGCGGTACTTGCTTTAGAACAAATATGTTTCATGTATTATTGAACCAAAAGAATAAGTTTTATGGGGGACAGAGTGGCCGAATGGACTAAGGTATCGGTTGCAACGCGCACCATACCGGTTCGAACCTACAGTACCCTCCCTCACAGTTAAAAACCACCCAATGGCCTGAGTTGAAAAAAAAGTTTTATCTTACATTTTTTTGACGATTTTCAATTTTAAAGTATTTTTAGTTTTAATAGCTTTTTTGGAGCTCTTTTATATCTATAATCTATTCCTATGACTAATAAATTATAAATTTATAATCAATGAAATCCATCCAGAATGTGATAAATATATTGTAAATAATTTTATCTATCTGGTTCTAATTTTATAAATTTAATTGAAAATAGGTTTGGTGCCTCCGAAAGTCAAAGCACTGCAACGACAAATGAGTGAAGTACTTGAAAAAGAAACAAAACATGTGGAAGATAAAATAAGAAAATTCACAGAAAATCAATATTCATCTTTGGAAGAATTCAGAACTAAAGCTCAAAATGATTATGAGACTTTAGCTAGGTAAGATATTTTTAATTTTTGTTTTCATATGTTTTTATATAATATTAATTTTTTTAGAATATTATCTGAAAAAGATAAAAAGCCTAAATTTGAGAATTTACCTGCTCGAACAAGTACTAACAAAATGTCATCTCCTATACAACAGTTACCAAAACCAACAATTACTACGCTCAAGAATAATCCAACAATGAATTTAATGGATTTTACATTCAAACCTTATACCAAGGTAATATTTAAGTTTTATTTATCTATTAATTTTGTTATAATTTCTAACCATACATTTGTTTAGGGTAATGAAAATAGTGTATCATCAAAACCTAGTCTAATTAAAAAACCTACAGTCGGGGGAAGTAATGATAGCGGATTACCTCCAGCATCATTTGATGCAGAAGGATTGTTTCCTCTTGAAGACATGGAAAATCTACAAATAGATTGTGCTTCTGATGATGATCTTTCTGAATCTGAAGGTAATAATTGATTAAACGTTTTAATTTGTTAATAAAAGATAACTATTTGTACAGGAGAATCCGGAAGCCATGACGAAGGTATTTGCATTCAGCGTCACAAAAAATTAGATATTGCTATATCTTTACCAGTAGATGTACCCAGATTTATGGTCCATAGCGGCAGTGTTCCAAGTGATGTTAATCCTCGTATTCCAGTAATTAATTATAATTTAATCATTATAAAAAAAGGAATACCTTAACTAACTATACAATTTTTTATTTAATTAGGTTGGACGTGATACTGAAAATAAAATGGATATTGCTGCTAGCATAAAAGCATTAGCAAAAAGTGTTCATGGTGATAGAATTTTCGGAGAACTACCTAGGCCACGTCTAGGATCTCAAATTTGAAATAAGATTCATTATTTTTTCTGTTAAATTATATTAACATACAGTAATATACAATTTAGAATCTGTAAATCATATTTTCCAAAAGTTGGTCTATTGCGGATCCTATTTAAACAGGTGATGAAGCATTGATTTTCAAGAGTATAATTGATAACTTTTAATTTGCTTACAACTTTTTTGGAAATATTTTTAATTATTTAAGTGTGATAAATCTATAAGTACAAGATTTATAAGAATTTATATTATATAATGCATATATATATTATATATATATAATGCATATATTTTAATAATCGCTTCGATTTTGTATTACGCTTGTTGTTTTAAGTTCGTACGTTTAAAATATTTTATATATATTTTTTTAAAAATGAAAGATTGAAATCAATTTTTACATTAAATCTACTTTTATTATGTCATATAAATACTGTCTTCTTATTTTATATTTACGTATGATACCTTAGACTTATAATATACCTATTATAAATATGATTTGTACATTGTGATAGAGTCGTGTTTATAATGGTTTCACATTATAACCGTTTCTTAAGTACCCTTTATTTTTTTACACACATTGTGAACTGTTATACATCTAAGAATTTACATGACTAAATATTCATTTGTTTAGTTACAGTCTACAAGCAATTGGTGCTATTAGTGATTAAATGCAGAGAATGCTAAAATAAACTTTTCGATGTTCATAAAAATAGCAACATCATTTTGAACATAAAAATATAATTTATTAACGAGTGTGTGATCAAACCTCCAGCTAACGGCTGCAAGTAAGAACTGCTGAACACATTTATATGATAACATTAAAATGGTTCAAGGTTCATACCTCATGGATACTTTTATTTTTACTGGTATCAAATAGCATTAAGAAAACGAGTATCAGTGGATTACAAACTATTAAACCATCATATGAATGTATTAAATTTAATTTTTTTTGAATAGGATAAATAATATTTTTTTTTATAAAACTACAATAATAAATGATTGTCACATTTGTAGTAGTATAGTATTATACATCATTTATTACACTTGTACATTTATATAATGGCATTCAAATTGTTTTCAATTCACTGATACTTGTATTTAGTATAACTATCAGAAAGGAACACATGGATTTTGATTTCCTAGGTTAGGTTTTTACACTATCATTTAAACTTGTATACAAAATAGTAAATACTAATAAACATAATATAATACCATATATTCAGACTTTCTTAACCCTATTAAAAATAAATCGTTTATAACTAAACAATTTTAAAAGAAGACAATATACATTGAATTATATTTCTTTGCACGTCAAAATTATCATTTCAGAATTTTTTTAAAGTGGTGCAATTTCTCATAGAGGCTCTTCCTAATTACCGATTTGTTTTAGAAATTGATAGAAGCTTTTTCTGACTCAAAAATAACTTTTGAGAGATTTATAATATTTAAATTTTAATTCACCTTTTCTGTAGAATATATTTATTGAACATTTTAAGTGCTTTAACTAACCATCTTCACTTTGTTTTCTCCTAATAATTTTTAATATTTTATAATGAAAAATTTTTTTTGGTAGTATTATATATCTACTTTCTCGTTTTCATTTTTATTCAAGAATAAACAATCAACTATTAAAATATAATACTTAATAACATTTTTCAAATTTGAGTACCCTGTAATCTATGATGGCTATTGGTATTTGGTAACTGTTTTTGCATTCCATACAAAATTCTGAAATGATGCTCCTGATTATTTCACATTGTGCTCGTCTACTATCGTCTGTCTACTAAGCTGAATAAAATATATCACCTCACCACTGGATGACCGTCCGTTGTATTATACTATAATATTTTTATATACCTACCATTAAAAAAATTTAAAATTCTAGTAGGTAATAATAACATATTGTTTACAACTAATAGTAGCATAATCAAAATGTACTTATAAAAAATAAATAAAAAAATTTCCTAAAATCCTCAAATACATTTTATATATTGAAAAAATTGAATGCCATTTTAAATATGGCAGGGGATAACTCATTATAATAAATTAATGACCTATTTTTAAAATAAGTGTGGACTTGAAATTACTCATACTTACATGGTTATAATATAATAATAAGAATTTCAAATATTATAAAAGTATACAATTTTTCCATAAATAGATCAGATACCTACATGTAAAACATTGAGATATAGAGGAATATCAACATTTTAGATTAAAGTCTACTGATATAAGGTTGCCTCCTGGTGGCAGGGTAATACATTTAATACGGTTTAGAGGCGTTGCGATAACAAATAAGTACCTTTTATGCAATTTATAAAGTCTGCCTATGTTTCTACATCTAATTTTTAGTTTAATAATAGTTTTTAATTAGTAATTATTTTAAAGTAATTTCTATTCCATTGTTCTATATTTTCTTTCTATAAATTATCATTCACTGGTATTTTGGAATTAACTTTTAGTTTTTAATATTTTTACAAATATAATATGTTTATATTGTTTTTGTAATAGTATTGCATATTGTACTGGAAATTAATTAGGACAATGTTAAAAGAAAAAAAAATATAATTTTAAATTGTAAATAGCTTATGAACATTTATCAAATATAAGTATATATATTATATTAATGATTTATTGAATATAAATATTATAATTGTCTATTTAACAAATTACAATTATGAAGGATAAAATAATTCTTAAGTGTATTATAATAAACATTGTCTTATGTAATATGTTTGAACATTCCAAGTTTTTAAACAATGTATGATTAAAAATAAACATTACATTTTAACTATAATAATATGAAGTACAAACTGAAAAAAAAATTTGATTAACAAATGCATACTAACTATTATTTTAAATTTAATACTAGTTGATTGATGTGATTAACAACAACAGAAGTATTAAAATCGATGCTGTCAGAACCATTTAAAAATATAACATCAGTTTTTTTTTTTTTTTATCATTTCTAAATGTTTTTCATACTCAGGCCATGCATACTTTTCAAAATACCCGGGTGGTTCAGGAGGCAAATATGTTCTAGCTACACGTCTATCCCAGCAAATTTCTTTATCCAAAACAGTAAAAAATGTTAAATCTGCTAAATTTAAAATTCTAATATCATCAAGTAAAAGAATTCCTTCAAGCACTAAAATGTTAGAAGTTTGAGAATCAATTGCAGTCATCATTTTATTCATATCATAGGCACTTATTTTATCCCAAGCATGGTAATTAAGTTCTGGAATACTTTCCAAATGATCTTCATATTTAGTATAGTAAAAATCATCTTGATGTAATATTGAAATATCATTAAATGTGTTTGTAAGACGGTTGGCAATAGTAGTTTTGCCCCCACATGTGACTCCTGCGATTACAATAACTAATTGTTTAGCCATGATTTAATTATTTATAGCAACACAAGTATAGATTATAAGACTAATTATAAATAACACACCAATTGAAACTGGCATTACTAGTGCATTATAAATGGATGGAAATAATTGATAAATAAATGATTCTGAATCAGCGAATGGTGGTATGAATAGCCAACAAGTAAAGTAAGCAAATATAGTTAGCACTATGACTATGATAACTTTTCCTAGTATAAAATCATCCATTAATCTTGAAAATATTCACGCTCAAATTTCTCAAAATCTTCATCGGTAAATACAGTACTTTCTTCTTTTTTAGAATTTGGTATTTCAGATGACAAATTGACTAAACGTTGCTTGATCTAAAATCCAAAAAATAAATAAATCATTACAAAAATTAACTAGACATTATACATTTTACATAGGAAAATTAAAAGTACAAGACTTTAGGTAACGGTCTAATACGTGATCTACACATGTCAAGTTAACCTACCGATAAAATTGTATTGACCTACAGGTTTTTTTATTGCAGTTATGGTCATTTTATATACTATTTTTGTTAACTATAATTTACTGTCATTGATATCAGTACAGTTTCGGTTTTATTTGTAATTATGACCGCTTGTGAATTTTCCTTGAGTGTATATTTTGCACATGTACATTTTTGTGTTTTATGAGTTTAAAATGACATTTACTATTGCCTTTTGGTCATTTCTAAAGCCAGATTATTAGAGACGAAGTTACATAATTGTGTACAATACTTAAAAAACTAAGGTTTATTACTAGTCAATAATCCCATAACATGTATAAAAGTTTATGTAATGGTCAACTTGTATACTCTATTCCATCTAAGAATGAACCGCTTTCGCGTACGCAGACTGAGCTGCCGAATAGTGCCTGACTCCCCCCCCTCCCAATGCAATGGCTATGTGTTCTGTGATTGGCCGACAGTCATCGGTCTTTGGGCAACTGTGCCAATGCTCTCACCGATGCCCAGATTTTGGTGGGGATGCGCGGAAAAAACGTGTTTTGGTCGGACGAGTGGTTCACTCTTAGATGGAACAGAACAGACTACAGAGTATAAAATAAAAAGGAATTCTGATAGCAGTTTTAAAAAGGCTTTATAATGTACCTTTATAATAAGGCTTTATTTTATAAAACATTATAATGTACCTAATAAAAAAAGTTGTTAGACGTATTAAACTTTTTGCAAAGATAATGATTTTTTTTACATACACAGATCTTGACAACCTTTGGAACAGTCATTTTTCACTGTGTGAAATAATTGGAAGTTGTTTAGTTCTAAAAGAAAAATAGGTATCATGGTTGTACTGTCTAAATTTATGATTTCCTTTTTCAAGGAAGCATAACTGTGATAAATGTATTACAATGTAGGGACCATCAGCTATTAAGAGAAATAAATAATTCCAATAACAAAAATGAAACAGTACAAACATAACAAAATTATGGGAATTGTATAGAAAGATCATGGGTATTTGGAATTTGTTGGAAACAGCCAGACTTATTAACAGAACGCCAATTTATGTATCGTGGCAAAACTATTATACTAATTATTAAAAATGATATAAAAGCTGGAATGACAATTTATACCGGCCACATATAACAGAGAGCATATTCAACATTAAATTGTCATGAATATATTCATCAAACGGTTCATTATCATTAGTGTGGGAAATTCCAATATGCACATAAATCCAAAGTCAACAACTTCACAAAATGTTAACCCACTGTTGTAACGCTGCAGGTTCAAGTCAGTCAAATATTAAAAAACATATTAATAATATATAAAACCGACAACAGATCACGCATAAGAAATTCGGTCGTTGTCCAATAGCCCTGTACCGAGCGTAGACCGAGTATAGAACAAGCAAAAACTGTAAAGCCTGTACCAAATTAGCACCTGTTTTTAAACTAAAAACACACCAGCTCCGAAGCCCTTACAAAAGTACAGTACCTACATCAATGTGATACCAACCTATATTACAATTATATATATTATATACAATATAGGTAAAATATTTCATTTAACGAGTAGGTAATAAAATGTTATCACTTTTCAAAACTAATTTACCAAACTGACATTTAGTTAGATAATTAAAATGTTTTTTTCAATAACTTGCAATATAAATACTAAAAAATATACATACCAAGTTAGATGCAATGTTATTTACACAACTAGTCCTATCTAATTTATGTAACCGTTCTAAATTTAACTGCACCAAATTCAATTCCTTTTCATTTTTTATTTGTTCTTTTATTTTGAGAACAGATTTTCCAGCATCAGATTTCATAAAATTTGGTACTTTAAATACACTTTTGGCACGCTGTGATTTACTTTTAGATTTATTTAAGCGACTGGAAGATTTGTTGGCTGCAAAATCATGTACTTTATTAGTTAAATTTTTCAAAATAAAATAGAAAAATTTATTAAAAATTACCAGATTTTTTTTGTGTAGTTTTTTGATTTATAAGTGGTTGTTCCTCGAATAACTGTAGAGCTTTTTTTAAAGTAGAATAAGACATAATAACTGCGTTGGTATCTTCAGAACACGAAACTACTTTTTATTTTTTATTTAATTTACTGTTAAATTAGATAACAATAATATCAGTTGACTTATAAGTTATTTAAAAATATTAAGATAAAATTTAAAATACGTACCGAAACATTTTGATTTCAGTACAAAAATATCAGAATTGAAAGAACAAGATATTCCAAAATATGACAGTCAGTCTTCCTTAATCTTAAGACTTTGACTTGAAATTCAAGTCATAACTTACAAGACATTTTATTTACTCACGAACCAATAAGTGTTAAGTAATAACTAATAACTACCAATTTACCTATCAAAAGTACAATGACAACAGCATGTTGCATGTGCTCGTGATAAAGAAGTTGACGAATCTTAAAATGTTAGGTTAGGTAATGTGAAATGTGATAATAAATCATAGATAATAAAGATATGGATAAGGACATAATGGTCTTATCAGCGGTCTTCGAGGGGAACAATAAATTGAGGCCAAATAAAGTATACCTAAATCGAGTATCGACTATCAATCACGGCTATGGATAAAGGAGCCTCAATTGCCTTCCCCTCCGGGAACGCGGCCTCAAATATTATATTATTTATATTATTTATATATTATTATTTAAATATAATATTTAACATAGCCGTGGCTTATCCGTATCTTTATTATATATGGAAAAAACATAGGTATATTAATATTTCTTGATATTATGTTTTTGGAGAAAAACGACAAGGGTGAAAAACGACAAATGGGTTATACTTTAAAAATAAAACCTATAGATATCTGAGATATCATTTTTTAAGTTTGTTTAAATATCAAATAGGCTATACAAATTACAAACCTATTTTTCAGGGGAATTAAATATCAAATAGGTATATAAAATTATAACAAATCACAAATATATTTTTAAGTCAATACCCATCTTCCTTCTGATCTTCTACCTGTAACAAGTGGCAAACCATTCGGAATAGGTACCTACTTCTAAAACGACTTTCTCAGATTGTTTTGGAAAAAAAATACTTGCCACCCAATTCGGTTTTCGATCCTACCATTCCATAATCATCTCAATAATAGGTAAAATTCAATGGTCTAAATCGAAAAATAATGTCATCCTCTAATTTTAAAGTTTTAAACAATAACTGAATAATCCCTTGTCAAACTAGGACTTAATAAAATACCGTGGAAATTGAAATAGGCAATAGCTATCGTATATCGACAGAAGAATCACATAAAAATATCATACTAAAAATAAAAGATAACAATTTAACTCAAGCATTCGACTTATCCGACTTATCTTTAACTTAGTATTAAAAACAAAATGTTCATCTATTAATCTATTATAGCTCTCATTCGGTCAAACGGCTTCCAAATCTGAGGCGAAGCAAAACTGTTTTCAACATTGACAACTGGAAGCATTTTAGCCTTTATAGTTTACAACTACCTATCCAATTATTGGATGCCCATGGTATGTCTCTGACAGTCTGACGTAAATGTACACAATGACTAACATATTCTCACACTCAAAAAACTAACTAATAAAACTATCAAGCCTAAGTATGTATATTTACACTAAATGATTAGTTATGTAGGTAATCATGTATTATGTATAATCATGTGAAAATTAACTGTATCCTAATTGTGATGTAATACTCTTAATAACTAATGTATTGTAATTTGTAAATTAAATATTTTATTTCTCAAATATATAAATTGTTACATAAACGATAAACACATAGTATATTTTATAATATTAATTATTATTATCATAATATCTTCATACCACGATGTAGAGAAGATTTCTTCTCTACATCGTGCTTCATACCTACATTTTACGAAGCTTTGTATATAATATGTATAGGTATATCATAATACCCATATAACTTTTCAATTATAATTTTTGAAATTATGAGTAATTCTAAATAATGGTGAGCTAAAAAAAAATTGCTTTTAGAAACTTAGTAGTATAACGCATAATTTTTTTATTAGCTTTTTGTAAATACAATTATAGCTCAAAAAATGCATAATTATTCATCGTAATTTGTAACAAAATATAGGTATGATGTATATAATAGTTTAAAAGTAACATCCACATACCTACGACATACCACTTATTAAACTAACATAATCATTATTAATTATACATATTTTATATTAACAATATTACCTATTTACTATTGAGTGTTGTCTATTATATTATATTTTTATTCGCAGATTATTATTATTATTATTAATAACTTTATGATTGTCGTTTTCTAAGTTTGGAAATTTTCATTGTAATATAGATAGTATTATAACAGGCTGCAACTGTTCGCTGCAGTATAGTTTTATTTAATTAGTATTATTATTTAATGATAGTGAAAGTGAACTGAATACACCACACAGCACACTTACATAGTAATATATCATATAGTATACAGCTATAATAGGCTATAATATAGGAAAAAGCTATTACTTATTATAATATATAGTAGTTATTACTATTAATATTGTATATATATAAATATATATATATTATATTTACGTAGTTCACTAGCTGTACACATGAATACATGACCTATGTACTGTAATTTTCGAGATTAATATTATGTGAACCATTAAAACCGATTTTATTTTAACGTCTCTATGTTGAACAGTCACGGGTCACAGTTATTGCATCAATAATAAAAGAGCAAACAAATTATTCTGACGGTCAAGAATTTTAAATGTACTTATGTACAATCTACCATTTTTTTATATAAACAGTCTCTTGTACTGGCAAGTAGCAGTACGATTTTACTGATACCATAGCCCACAAGTCACAACTTACAATAAATGTTTAGTTTAGGTAGTAGGCACAGACGGACAGAACAATAGGTGTAGGTATTAGACGACAAGCCAATATGCGCGCGTGCTATCGCCTATCAGCATATGTGGAGATTGATTGAACAGAATAGCTTTGTTAATATTAAGAAATTAATAGAACGTTTTGTTGACATTGATTTGCCTACCTGCCTAAATCATTGTAAATCTGTTTACCTGCAGTAGTCACTAGCCAGGTATCTATACTATTACTATATATATTATAAACATGGTGATTTTTCTTTTAATAATGAAGTTTTTTAATTTCTGATTTTTCAAACTTTTAAATATAATTGAAGCCCATATTTTGAATTCTTTAATTTTTTTACTACTTAAAGTGTGTCATGTGGCGATACAAACTTTTTTTTTTCAAATGATAACACCTCTTTTTTACTGTAAATTATTTAGTAAATAATTTTTTGAACATTTTTATGCACCTATATACTAAATTTATCATTTTTTAACGAGTACTTTCCCAGTAGTTTCCCAGTTATTAAAATGTTTATTGGGGAAATAGATTAACAAAACGCGCTCTGGTGGAAACAATTTGTAACTTCCGATTCGGGATGCATACCTAGATATAGTTTTATATTGGTTATTTTACTTTTTATAATAAATGCATTTTGGTATCGAAACTTTATACGCTTTTATAGCTAACTGTATGGGTTGGTAAGTACAATTTCTACTAATATTATCAAATACATTCAAATACACTTCACTTAAAGCAAAATATATGCGAAATGGCCGAAATGTCGGGAAAATACAGAGGTACAATCTCCCGACTCGAGTCCCGACTCCACGTAGGGGGGGACCCACCTAACCATCAGTACGATAGGCGTTAACAGCACTCCCAGTGTTATCTGTCTTCCCAATATTATTTAGGAATATAGTCCTTAAAAATGGTTACACAAAAATATAAAATAGATGTAATATGTATTGGTACCAGCTATATTTATTATACTTAGGCCAATTTCACGTGTTAAATTAACATTGTTGATAAATCAATATTAATTACAAACAATTTTAAATCATCATATCACCATTTTCCCCATATTTTCCCAACCCATTATGATAACGGAGGGCATTTTCAATAACTTTTTTTTTTTTTTTCTGTTTGAACCGACAGCAGAGTAGGATCTGTAATTTTCAATAACTTGGAACAACCTGCGATCATAATTAATATAAAATTAACTTTCAGCGGTTTTAAATCTACAAAATATTTACTATTATCCTCGTCGCACACTCGCACCGTCCCGGTTATAAGATACAAATTATAAATTAACGCCATTCGGCTTAGAATAGATAGTGATTTTAGATAACAATAGATAAGTGTAACATAAAACTTTAACAATATTTACAAGATAGAAAAATGTGGTGAAAAATATAGTATGAAAGATTATTACCTATTGTCTATTTTAGGTTGGTATTAGATATAAGTAATTCTTGTAATGAGGGCATTTTTAGCGAAGTTGGACCGAATATTTGGTAAGTGAAAAGGCCTGAAGCCTGATGTTGCCTGGGACACGAAAAGAAATTCACTCTAGCAATCTCGCCGTCAATTAAACTTAGGGTGAAATTTACACAAAACCATCGTTTAGTGCGATGAATAGAATTATGACAAACCATCGCAACCGAATGAGACAAGATACTCTTCAATACTGTATGAAAATAAGTTTCTATACTGGTGATGAAGATCCGTCAATTGAATATGTCGAAGAGGTGATAGACTTATATGCAACAAAAAAAACTCGCCGCATACGCTTTAAATGATAATATTAATTATACATTTTTTAAATATTAAATAATTTCAATTGTTTTTATAAGCTGAAGTTCAATTATATCAATCAGGTAAATAAAGTAAATTTTGTTAAGTTGTATTATATTAATTCCACATCTCATAGTGCCCCCCCCTGGAAAAAATGTCTGAATTCAACACTGATCTACTTGTTGTCAATCCTACCGATCATGAACATTATAAGATGTTATTCATGCTACCGAGTACCGATAGACCCGATAACGCGATAGACTTCTGAAAACCGATTTGAATTCTTTATATGTCTACTTAAGATCGATCCGGTCACATTTTAAAATATTTAATTTAATTTTCAAATGATCAACATTTAAATTGCATACATTTTAAATATTCAAACAATATTTATAGGAGTTTAGGAACACAATTTTCACAAAGTGCCTGAAAGCCTGAATGCCTGATTGATTTCAAGTATATTTCAATGTATTGATTTTACAATGATGTGTGTTTTTTTTTTATTTTTTTTTTTTGTGTCTGTCATTACCTTTTAGGACAGTAAAAGTGATTGGATTTTCTTAAACAGTAACTTTTCTGATTTCCCAGTAGTTTTCAAAAGCGACGTGAAAAACAAAAGAAAAATTAAGGAAAAACGGGAATTTTTACGCAAAATCTGTTTTCAAAAAAACGATTTTGGTTTTTGGTGTAACTCTAAAACAAATGACCGTAGGGACATTTTGACTGAATGTTTATATAAGCATTTTCTATACACGATAAAATTTTGAAAATATTTTGACTCTTTTTGAGCTGTTTACGGACATTATCAGTTTTCAATTTTTTTAGTTTATTTTTCTATAAATATCAATAAAATTTTATCTGTTGAGTAAAAAAGCTTGAAAATTTAATAGAAGGCTCCTAGGTTATTGTTTCAAAGGCGGATGAAAAAAATTAAAAATCCTTAGTCACAGTTTTTATTTATAAGCATTTAAAGTTCAAATTTTGACAAAATACGGAAAAATCACGAAAATTAGCAAATTATTTTGAGTTGAGAATTCATAAAAATTTTTCTTTTTAAATCTAAGATTTTAAAATGTAATATAAGATTACTCATAAGTTTGTCTACCTTTATCAAAAAAAAAATGTCAACAAGAAACTTAAATTAAATTTTTATGAACGTCTGAAATTTATATTTTTACAACATTTGATATTCACTCGATTTCTCATGTAACAATATTCTTATTTTATTGTAATTAAAAAACGAATGACTGTAGATACTTGAAAATTTTACTGAATGTTTATATTAGCATTTTCTATACACCATAAAATTTTGAAAATATTTTGACTCTTTTTGAGTGGTTTGCAAATATTGTGAGTTTTCGATTTTTTTAGTTTTTTTTTTTTATAAATATCAATAAAAAATTTTTTGTTGGGTAAAAAAGCGTGAAAATTGAATATAAGGCTCCTGATATATCGTTCTAATACTAATCGCAGTTGAAAAATATTAAAAATACATAGGCAAAATTTTTTTTTATAAGCATTTAATGTTCAAATTTTGACAACATTTATCAAATTTATAATTTATTAATTATTTTGTAGTTAAAAATGTATAAAATGTTTAACTTTTATGGCTAAGGATTGAACATTTAAAACATGGCTCCACGTAAATAGGTTATATATAAATTACTTTATTCACAATATCATCAAATATACTTGGTAATATCATAGGCTAACTGACCGTTTTCGCTCAGAATCGTTTTTCTTATACAATGATATTATATCATTGAATTCAAATTTAACAATATCCATTACAGTGACCCACTTGTAACCTACTGTACAGCAGAGCGACATCCACTTATCCACCTTTTTTTTTTTTTAATTTGATAATTTTTTTATTAGTTGTTGATTATGGATTTAAGAATGAATATATTTAAAAATTGGGGGGGAGACTTAAATAAAACTCTATATATAAATATTGTATATATAGGCCTCCCCTATCCCCTCCCTCCATATTGCACCTATGTTTGACACTCTATATACAGGGTGTATCTTATGTCATTGTACGCGGGGTTTTTTAACGATTATGGATCGATGATATAGAATTTTTCTAAAACGAAAAAAGACGTGTTTGTTTATTTTTAACAGGCAATTTTTTATAACAGTTTCAAAATGTTTAAACACGCAGGTGTGCCAATAGCAAAATTAATTTTATTTTTTTAAATGGTAACTAATATAATTTTGATAGTCAAATCATCAATTTTGGTTCACTAGTTTATTAACTATGGTCCTCTAAAGTTTAGTAAAATATGCATTAATACTTTTAATGTAAATAACTGATATAGGTTTAGTTTACAAGAGCTTTTTTTTTTTTTTTTTTTTTAATATTTATTAGAATATAAACAATCTATACATGAATGTACAATAAGCTTATGTGCTAAGAGAAATCATGGCATGAAAAATTGAGTAAGAAGCCGCCCACTGACGGCACTTAGCATGAATTATTTATACATATGTTTTGTTTTATTTTTATTTTTTTTGCAATATGTTGAGATTAAAATGAATATATACATGTAATGAACATAGTATATTTAAAATTTATAATTGTATTAGGTCACGACACCATTTCCTTTTTAGCCTGCGCCTTGGATTCCCTGGGAGGGTTAGAGAGGAGAGGTTTTTAATAAGAGGATTTTGGTGGGATAGAAGTCGTGTGCGGAAGCGCAAGTAAAATGATTGAGCTTCTTCATTAGTTTACAAGAGCTAAATAATTTTTTCTTATAACTAACTTTTATAACTTGAAATTTAAACCATAGGTTCCCTATGGTAGGTATCGCATGCAAAGTATGAACTTAGCACTTGAAATTCTTTAAGAATTATTTAATAATCGTAATTTAAAATAAACTATTTTCAAGATATTTAGATAAATAGTCAATCTCAATATAGGTTTGTACTTTACTTAGGCATACTTTTAATCTGAGTTAATTACAGATTTCCAGCATAATTATAACAAGAATCAAATAGGTACCATAAGGTATTACCTTAGCCACCTAATAAAGAATCCAAATTAATGCTATTGTAAGAAAAGTATGATAGGAATTTATGATAGGAAAAGTACGAAATAAAATGTAAATGTCCAAAACTAAAAAATATGAAGGGTTATGAATATCAACTCCTAAACCTAACCCATATGGTTCAAATTTAAAGTGTATCCCACTACGAGAAGAACACCACAAAACATTCCACTTTTTTCATTACACAATTTTTTTTAACACCCATTCATACCTAAGACATTAATGTCAACATTCGAATACCATTTACCATTATTACTTTAGCTACCTAATAAGAACCCAAATTTATGGTATTGTAAGAAAAGTAACTGTGAAGTAATTAATTACGATTACCTATATTAACAAATTAAAATAATAATACTGATTTTGATGATTGGATGTTAAAATAAAAATAACAAATTATGTTTGCCAACAATTTTGTTTATGTTTTTTTTTTTTTGAGTGTCATTAGATTACCGATTAAACTATTTAAGTGTATAAAAAGGTAGTTATAAGAAAATAATATTTAGCTCTTGTAAATTAAACTCATACCAATTATTTAAATTAAAAGTATATTATTGCATATTTTACTAAACTTTAGAGGACCATAGTTAATAAATTAGGGAACCAAAATTGATGATTTGAGTATCAAAATTTTCAGAAAAAAAAGCTTTACCGGAATCCATTAAAAATATAGTAGTTACTATTAAAAAAATAAAGTTGATTTTGCTATTGGCACACCTGCGTGTTTAAAAATTTTGAAACTGTTATAAAAAATTGCCTGTTAAAAATAAAGAAACGTCTTTTTTCGTTTTAGCGAAATTCTATAACATCGATCCATAATCGTTAAAAAATCCCGCGTACAATGACATAAGATACATCCATATATATATATAGTAGGGGCCGGTTATAGCATTGATTATAGACGATTATAGACTATTATAGCAAATAGGTATATCGTGTATGACACTCTACAGTATATATATATACTACCTATATACTACCTATAGGTACCTGTACGTACCTACTCGTAGATCCGTAGGAAAATTATAATTTATAGTACCTACATTAATATATTATATAATTTATATAATTATATTAAAGTATAAAATGATGCTATGAGTTTATGACTATGATAATTGATAATACTATATAAATTATTAATATAAACTATGAAGTATAAGTATCTAAACGACAATACATGAATGTGTTTGACTCGTTTGAGATAAAATATACATACTTAACAGGAAACACTCAAGTCAAGTTTTAAACCAATTTCAATAATATGTTTGTACCTATATACCTATTTGCTATATACAGTATTATACCTAATATAATATGAAACGCAGCCACACAGGTCATATCAATACTCATAACTCATAAAGTCATAAGCCATAAGTCATTAAAATATTATAATAGGTATATAAAAAGGTATAAGTATATAGCCGTATAGGTAAGGTAGTCATAACAAATTACGCATTTACGGACAATTTTAAATAGGTAGGTACTTTGTTTTCGTGGTTTTAAATCTTTAACGCATACGTAGTACCTATAAATTTTGTTTGTAAGTAAGTAACACACCCTAGTATAAATAAACAGGGTGTATCTTATTTCACCGTACGCGGGGTTTCTTAACGATTATGGATCGATGACATGGAATTTCGTTAAATCGAAAAAAGAAGTGTTTCTTTATTTTTAACAGGCAATTTTTTTATAACGATTTCTAAATTTGTAACTATACTATATTTTTAATGGATTCTGGTAAAGCTTATGTTTCTGAAAATGTTGATAGTCAAATAATCAATTTTGGTTCGCTATTTTATCAGCTATGGTCCTCTAAGGTTTAGTAAAATATGCATTAATACTTTAAATTGAAATAATTGATATAGGTTTAATTTAGAAAAGATAAATAATTTTTCTTATAACTACCTTTTTATACACTTAAGTAGTTTAATCGGTAATATAATGACACTAAAAAAAAAATCATATGATTAAAATTGTTGGCAAACATAGTTTATTATTTTTATTTTAACATACAATCATCAAAATCAGTCGTATTATTATTTTAATTCGTTATTTCGTTATAGGTAATCGTAATTAATTACTTCACAGTTACTTTTTAGTTTTTTTACAATATCATAAATTTGGATTCTTTATTAGGTGGCTAAAGTAAAAATGGTATTCGATTGTCGACATTAATGTCTTAGGTATGTATGGGGGTTAAAAAAATTATGTAATGAAAAAAGTGCAATGTTTTGTGGTGCTCTTCTCGTAGTGAGATAAACTTGAAATTTGAACCATATAGATTGCCTATATTGGTAGGTATCATATGCAAAGTATGAATTTAGGAGTTGAAATTCATAACCCTTCTTATTTTTAGTTTTGGACATTTACATTATATTTTGTACTTTTCCTATCATAAATTCCTTATTCCTATCATACTTTTCTTACAATAGAATTAATTTAGATTCTTTATTAGGTGGCTAAGGACTAAAGTAATACCTAATGGTATTTGATTCTTGTTATAATAATATTGGAAATCTATAATTAACTCAGATTAAAAGTATACCTAAGTTAAGTACAAACCTATATTGTGATTGACTATTTATGTATCTAAATATCTTGCAAATAGTTTATTTTAAATTACGATTTTTTTTTATTATTTTTTTTTTTTTATTATTAATAAAATACACAATCTGTACACAATAAGGCACAATAAGAGTATGGGCTATGATAAATAAAATATGAATAACGTGAGGAGGGAGGCTCACCAGTGTGGATACCCTCTAACTTGGGGTGAAAGAATGTCATGGAGTGGACGAAATGGGAAGTGAAATTTTGTTAATTAGGGAAGTATAAGAGCCAATAAAAGAGGGTTTAAAATACATTTTAAATCTTCTATAAATTTGTTGATGATGTGGAGAGGTTGATTGACTGATGAAGGGTTGGCTGTGGCTTTGGCATGAGATGTCGGTTTTTGATTTGAGTTGTAACTGGGAACGTTGAAGATTTGTGGTGCAACAGGTACAGCAGATGGTGGCTGGGGTGTTTTTTCGGTTTTAAATTACGATTATTAAATAATTCTTAAACATTTTAACTGCTAAATTCATACTTTGCATGCGATACCTACCAATATAGGGAACTTATGGTTCAAAGCTCAAGTTATAAAAGTTAGTTATAAGAAAAAATTATTTAGCTCTTGTAAATTAAACCTATATCAATTATTTCAATTAAAAGTATTAATGCATATTTTACTAAGCTTTGGAGGACCATAGTTAATAAACTAGCGAACCAAAATTGATAATTTGACAATCAACATTTTCAGAAAAAAAAGCTTTACCAGAATCCATTAAAAATATAGTAGTTACTATTTGAAAAAATAAAGTTGATTTTGCTATTGGTACACCTGCGTGTTTTTTACAATACTTTTTTTTTATAACAATTCTTAAATTAGCTATTTAAATTGAAGAAGTTGACGTGTTGCTTTTAAAATATCTTATTAGTTATTAGTACAAACCACGGACTAAGATATAATGGACTGGAAACGACATGGTCCGATTGTCGGCGGGGATAGGGTGACGGCCACCAAAACGTTCCACCATGGACATTTATATAAATATATAGAACCATAGATACGAATACTGGGTAGGTACCTAATGTTTTCGGCGCTACCGGTGGTTTTTTTTGACTTCACAATATTTGTATCTTAGTCCGTGCTTTATACAGAGGGCGCTATAAACTCTAGGAAACATTACGACCCCACGCACTTTTCCTCTTGTACATACATTCGTAGCTGCTCGTTTCCAGTCCATTATATCTTAACTTAATATGCCCGTGATGGCCACGATTTAAGATATACCTATATCTATATACATATACCTATATCTTAAATCGTGGTGATGGCTACCAGCGTCGTTTATCAGAAGAAGTCGGCTATCTATAGTTATTATATATATCTGTGGTACCAACACGCAAACGATTTGATTTATTATTAATATTTCTTTATTATTTGACCAATTTATTACTCTCGGCAAAACATTTTATCTATAAATTAAATTATAAAATTATTATATTATTATGATTGACGAAATTAGGTACCTATACACATGTATCTTTTTCAGAAAAATAAAAACTTTAATAAACCATTCAATAATTATTAACAGTTTCTACTTTCCAATATGTTAAAAATATAATACCTTATTTATCTAAACATGTAATTAATTTGATAATTTACTCATAATACTTTCAAAAATCACTATACACTTATAAGCTTTTGAAATATAGATATCATAATTTAGCATTGCTAAAAGCAGATGTCTTAGAGCCCTAAAAGCAGTTAGTTTCTTGAAAATTTTGCATCAAATGAATAATTGTCAAGATAGGTACTCTATTTACGTATAACCTACTCCACTGTTTTATGATATTCAATCAATTCAAAAACCGTTTCTACGCCACTGCTACAGTCCTTAAATAATATATATATACATAGATGAGATATGGTGTTGGAGGCGTATGGAAAGGATAAGTAGGATAGAGCGGAAAACGAATGAAGAAGACAAGAAGTACTTAGAACTGTGGGAGAAAAACGTACACTCATAGATACGATTAGAGCAAGGCGCTGGAAAATTGTTGGACATGCCCTGAGACATCCAGAAGAATTGCATAATATAATATTAGAGGGTATGATATAAAGAAAGAAAACTGCAGGACGTCCCCGAAACTCTTACACAGGACAAATCAAATGGGATGCAAAAGTCAAAACCTTTAAAGAACTTAAAGAAAAAAGTCGAGTAATCGGTTAGAATGGAGAATTGTAGTTGTAAACCAACCTTTGGGTTGAAAAAAAATATATATACAATAGATTATACAAAACTGGATTGCAGTAATGCAGTGTATAATGTATATTATCTAAAATTTAAAACATAATAATTTATTTTCAAATTGTAACGTTTACAAAGTTATAACAGCTGCTGCAATGCTGTATACTGAGTAATGGAATTTTAAGTGTCAGATATAATTTTTATAAACAATTAATTTCAGAAATTACAAGAAAATGTTTTTTTTTAATTTTTTATTTGATAAATGTAACTAATAATAATAATCTCTTATATTATTATATTAATTAATATAAAATATTCTTTACCCACAATAATATGGTAAACTATTGTACAATGTACACTATTGCACACGTCTTATCCACGCTTTCGGATTGAATAGTATTATAGGTTGGTGCGATATGGCTACACTGTTTTAGCCCCAATGGTCATTGGGCAATGATTTCTGATCTCATCCTCGATCCTCCCGAAAAAATAAAATTAAGTGTTTTAATTATTTAATGTGAAATATTGTTTTTTTAGCTCTTCTGCTCCGTTTTTCGTTTTATGTTAACAGTTTCTATAAATTTGCTATCATTTTCTGCAAGTTGTTGTGATTTATCGTGTGTTAAGTGTTTGGTAAAATCAATGTAACACGGCTAGTGACCGAAATATCAGCAATGCTTATATATGATTCATGAAAAATGGCCGATGATCAAATCTCTGACGAAGCGCCACTATTATGCAATGAATCCGTTCAGAGGCACGACGACATTAATAAAAAATTTAACTCTAAAAATGCCAAGAAAATAGCATTATGCTTTGTATTTTGGTTTATTGTCATCCATTCTTGTATCCATTTGTTTTATGGTAAGTAAAGTACACAATATCAGGTAGTACTTAGTTTTAAACAACATGCTACTATCAATTCTATTTTTAAGTATTCGTATTATAATCTAGCATATTTTTACAGCAAGAGATTCCTGCAAATGGCTTCTATCCGACGGACGATACAAAGGTGACATGGGCTGGCAACCATATGGTTGCATGATGCATGAGTATAGTGAATTGTAAGTTTAATTTTGGTTCAGTATATTGCTCAAGGTATGGTTTTGTTGCTGCAATAGGCTGTAGTAGTGACCACAGTGGATATTGCTGGTATTGGAGGAATAGGTGCAATGAAACATGCGTTATATGCAATTGCCCCGGGAAAACTATTTGCTTTGAGTATTCAAAAAAAAAATTTTAAAATTGAACTATTTTGATAATTCTAGTTAGCCTTAATTAAACAATTGTATGAATTTAAATATGGGTAGGTAAAAACCGATCAAAATTAACTGGTCAGTTATAGTTTATGGATGTAAATTTATTACATCCCTGTGGCTGTTACTGACTTATATTAGAACTAAGGAGTAACAAAATAGCAGTAGGACCACCAGTATATACATTATATTGATAAAAATTATAAGATTTTGAAAAAAAAAATATTGAAAATTTAATACATTGCGCTATGTGCTTGGCATGCTAAAATAATCAAACTTAAAAATTGAAGAACATTATTGTGTAGATACTATAAAATATTTACATAATGTAGTACAGGTGGACAAATGTCTTTGACAATCTTTTACTTTATGATCTCCATAAATAATATCAGCCATAGGTGTGCGCACGGGTCAAGCCCAGGCTCGACCTGAAACTTTTTAGGGCCATTGTAAAATGTGCGTATATATTTTATTATAATGCTTATGTTATAATAATATGTTCATGGAGATAATGACAATTTTATTTGTCGTGAAAGTATAATAAAATCTGTAGTATGTACCACTATACTACGCGCCACGAGAGAAGAAAACCGTGTCCCGACCGAAACACGTTCGATTCTGCGTATCGCCACGTATTTGACATACACTAAATGGCTCAAAGTGGGGGAATGCCTACAGTCTGCATGGGCGAAACGGGTTCCTTCTCGCGTATACTTCTGGCTTAAAGTATACATACATTTCATTAATCTAACAAAAACATTATACCTTTATACAAATACAACAACTATAGACATTAATAGGTTAATACATCAACATGTATGTTGATGTATTAAAAAATAATAAATTAGCTGCTGTCCAAATATTAGGGCACTATGATTGCCTAGGCTTGACCAGAAATTTAAGTTTGCCCACTATCAGATCAGCCTAATGTATGTAATATTACATTAGTATTATGCAAACAAATGAACCTCACTGTCACAGTGTTGCATAGTTTCATGAAATCCCAAATTGAACACCAAGTATAGAATCATTTCATTAAAATAATAATAGTTGATTGTAATCCCAACATTCATGGGATTTTATTTAATAAACTGTTTTGTAATTTTATGCATATTAATTTAACATCATATTTATTAAAATATTGATTTCAGAGACTGTAGCCGTTGCTTAAAATATTTAGCATTTAGAGGAAGTCATAACCAGTTTCATTTTATTGGTGACTCTAGAATACTAGATATGTATAATGCTTTAATTCATACTATAGAACCAAAAGCACAGTTGGTTAAAAGTTCAAAATTTACACCTTCTCATTATTCTGACTCTGATCATCTATTCCATGATAGTCGTCTGAAATTGGATATAAATTTTTTTGGGAGTCCATATATTGATCCAATGATCAAATATTTTAAAAAATTGAAAGCAAGTAAATTGAACATATGTTTAAATATTTTTACTGTATATTCGGCCTAAATAAAAATAAAATTTACAGTGATATATGATATAGGATGTAAATGATAAACCTCGAGTGATTGTAGCAGGAAGTGCTATTTGGCCCATCATTCAATCAAATGGATCCTTAAACGGTATTCAAGATTATATTGCTAATATCACTCTACTAATCAAGGTAAGGTAATATTAAGTTTAATTTATACTAATTAAAATTAATTTTAATGTATTTTGTTTTAGCCAATTAATGATATCTCATCAAAATCAATAGTGTTGTGGGTTTTGCAAGAACCAGTTGAAGAGAGTAAACTTGATAATTCAATGTCTATGGTTACTAACAATTTAATTGATTTGTATAATGAAGCTGCAATGGATGTAAGTTTATAAAATAATTTAATAAAATTAATTTTCTATGAAAATCTGTTATAATAGATCTCAAGGAACTAAGCTTATTGCCAGCAATTGTTAGATTGGGCTGACGGTATTGAAAAGTATTTGAGTTTATATGAAATTGCATGCTTCTAAAATTGATATAGGCCAACAGGAACTTAATAGGTTACTAGGTATTTTTATGATTAGAGCCCGGAATTATATGCATTTGCATATTTGTACTAAGTGTATGCACGTCTAATTGGTTTTAAAATGTTCACAGTTCATTCCACACCGTATTTAAACACCACATTTTATATTGCATATTTTGCATTTTTAGAAGATTATTGCATATTGGTTCATAAATAAATATAACATGCATATTTAATGGGTTTTTAATAAATTAGCTATTTTAATTAAAGATAAATACATTTTAGTAATTTTAAAGGAGAAAAAAAATCGTTGACAGTGTCTCCTAGAAGAATATTGTTAAAATATTGTCATTTTTGCAACACTTCATGAGATCGGAGCACGTATAGATAATTGATGCATATTTAAATCATATTTGACACTTTAAATGCATATAAATCCGGGCTCTATTTATGATCAATGAACACAAATATTCAGCATCTTTGAATCAATGTATCAACAAATTGTCATAATATATAATTAAAATAGTATGAACAATGTGTCAATGCATGTTCAATTTTAAAGATTTTGTATGCCTAATATTTTTTTCGTAATTATAGTTTTTTAGGAAATTAATACATCCTGTATAGGGCATCAAATTCTCAACCTTACTGATGAAATCATAATTGTCTATATCATATAAACCAATATTTGAAAATCACTTTAAGAGGACGCCACCCATACATTTGTTGTCTCTGTCTTTCACACGCACGATATAGCAAATTGTCGTTCATTAGTTTCAATAGTGTGCTGTTTATTTTGATACTAGAGTGAATTCACCTATTAAAAAACTTTTAGGCAAGGACATTATCTGTGCTTGAGCGTTGCTGATTTTTCGAAATATTCATTTTCAAGCAAGATATGGTATGTGAAATATCAAAAATTAAAAATGCTCATATCTCGCTTGAAAATTAAAATATTGAATAAAAGTCAATGCTTAACACAGATAATATTATTATCTAAAAAATTGATGATTGGACAAATCACTCGTAATATCAAAACTAACAGCACACTATTGAAACTAGCGAACGAAAATTTGGTATGTCGTACGTGTATAAGACTGAGACAACAAAGCATGAGAGCGTCCTCTTAATATTTTTTTCATTTACTTTTGTTGAATTTTTAATTTTTTACAAAATGTGTATTTGTAGTTTATTTATTAGTGATACTTACTGACATGACACTGATAATACTTCCTATTTACCAAATGTGTCAAGTAGTTATATAAATTATGAATTATATGTACAAATTGATAGTTGTTTATTATAACATTTTACTCACTATATAATGTTATACACTACATGTAAAAGATAAATATGTTCTGAATTTACATTATAAGTATTTTTTACTGTTAACAAATAAGTATTAAACTCATAATTTAAATGACTAATTATATTTAAATTATTAAGTATTTTTAAATAATATGATTTTTGTAAATGTTTAGGTTCTAAGTAAAAGTTCAGCTGAAATGTGGTGGAGTTCAAGACTTGTGTCCCAGGGGGAAATGAATGATAGTCTAGATGGTCTCCATTCTAGTAATGCATCTTTACGATTAAGAGCTCAAATATTGTTAAACTTATATTGCAACGATCACATGAATTTCAATGATGGTACCTGTTGCTCAAGTACTGAACCATATACTTCATTACAAAGTTATATGTTGGTTTTTTTTATCATTTGGTAAGTTACTTTAATATAAACTCATTTTTAAATTTTTAATAAATTTTAGATATTTTGTATTTAGTATTTTCATTGGAATCCTAATGGCAGTTAGATATCGACAAAATAGGTTATCTAAAAATGAACCAAGCTATGTGGTAATGATTTCTCTTGCAAAATTGGGTCTTATTATGATTTATTTTTACTTATGTGACAGGTAAATTATTGATTCTTCTATTGAATCTTTTAGAATATCTTATGATGAATAAACTACTTCATTTTCAGAACAAATTTTTTCATGAAAGAAAACAAATATTATTCTGATGCCAGTTTTTGGTTGCCTGTTGGTTATGTATTTGTTCTCGGTTTATTTTTTACTGAAGAAAGTAGATACACAAAAGTACTTCATCGAGATCAAACTGACGAATGGAAAGGTATTAGTTTTAAGAATTTTGTTTTAATTCAATTCTCTTTCAAAAATTATAAAAATATTCATAGATAATTAATTTACAAAAATTTCAGAAAACAGAACATAATATTATACATTACTCATAATAATGTGTAATATTATATGGTTTATCCCGTATATTTAATAAAATAATCTATTAAATGTTTATTCATTTTTTTTTTGGTTATAACTATTTGTTCAAAGTCTTAAGTAGACCTATGTATGAGTGAATTTGATTTATATTTCTGTACAAAGTAATAAAAATATTATGTTTTAGAATAAATATAGTAATACAATTTTCACTTCAACAAATAAATAATTTATTTCTAGGTTGGATGCAATTAATAATTTTAATATACAATTTAACTGGAGCAAGTATCAAAACATCAATTGCAAATCATGTTCAAATATTGATATCTGCATATCTATTTCTTACGGGATATGGTCATTTTTATTACATGTGGCATAGAAGTGATGCAGGACTTACCCGTTACTTTCAGGTAAAACATCGATTTTGTTCAATGTATTTATAAAATCCTCATTCGTCATTCAGATTTTCCAATTACACTCCTTTATCATTCTCTGGTCTTGTGTGAATTTTATACTACTGGACGGAGAACTGATAAAGGAAAGTGATGTGGAACATATGTTTTAATTGTATAAATAATAAATAATTGTATTCAAATTTAATATTTAGTAGGCTTTTTTCAATATTTCACCAGTTTTTTTTTTTATAAATACATATTTTTAATTGATACTTTAAATGTCTGTAAGAAAAACTTTTGAGGATCATTGTACCTATTATACCTATTGTACATTATCAAGCCTCATATTGTATACATTTTACTCTTTTTAATTTATGTACCGACTCAGTATCACAAAACGAATCAGAATATCAAATGGATGACATACACACAACTTTAAAAATATTGGTGCATGTTGTGTGCTCTATGTGTATTTATTTATTTTTATAACATGTATTTTGATTGTTACTATTTTTAAATTTTAATCAAATGATTAAAATCATTATTTTTTTGTTTCACATTGAAACTAGAAAACTTTTAATTGGTTATATTCTATAATAATTTGTACAATAGATTATTTTAATATGCAGGTTACATTTGGATGTATTATAATATACAATTTGTACCATAATAATATAATCATATTTACAGTATTATAATCATATAATTAAATGTATATTTTATACAAATTATTATGTATGCATAGTTGTAACTATGTTCATCACCATAGATTTAGGACTAGGATATTTTAAAAAATGCATTCAAAGCTACCCTTAAAACAATCAAATTTGATGTTATAAAATGGTTTAATTCATTCAGAATATACCATACAGTATTTTATTAGTAGCTATATTCTGTAATTCTTTATTGGTTTTGATACTTTGAGGCACCAACAATGGTACCTACATGTCGATATGTCTGTATTATCATTTATGGCACACAAGTGTAACATAAACAAGCACCTCTACTACAACAGTAAAAATAATATTAAATAAAAAAGATCTTATAAGTCTAAAAATTAGGAAAACTTACCTAAAATGTATAAAGTTTACAACAAATTAGCCATAATATAAACAAAATGTCTGAAAAACAAATCAATTAATTTAAAATTATACCCTGTTCCAAAAGAGAAGACACCAGGCAGCCATGTGCAAAACTAATTTTTCTAAGTAAATTGGGTGTCTTCTCTTTTGGAATAGGGTATAATAATGTTACACAGTCTCAATACCTTATTTATGCCTTTTTTCTTCCACCAGAAATTGATCCAACGGTATAGGTTAATTACAATAAATAGTCAATTAGTAAAAATGTCTATATTTTTGAGGTACAATTGTGCCGTGTATGTGGTATTATAATATTTTTGTTATTCCTAATAGGGAATTGTATTGATATTTGATATTATTAGCCCAAAAAAATTCTTTGTATGTGTTTGGCATGTGGTGCCATTTTGAAAATCAACAACAAATCATGTTCTGTATCCCAATAAACTGTTCCAGTAAGCCAAATATATCAATATTTTTTTTTTGTAATGTATATTTCAAAAACGCGTTATTTTTAAAAATGTTGACTTTCAAAATAGACATAAAAAATTTAATTTTAATATTTACTCTAAAATTTAAATAGTTATTAGTAAGAGAAAAAAAAAAAAATTAATGTACTGATATGTTAGATTTGTATATAAAAATAAAAAATAATGGACATATCATATTTAAACTATAAATAATCTTAAAAATAATTGAATTTTTTTTTTATAGATCTTATTTAGATTGAACATGTTGACTGTAGTGTTGTGTATTTGCATGAACCGGCCATACCAATTCTATTATTACATACCTTTAGTATCATTTTGGTTTACTATTGTCTACTTACTATTAATTTGTCCACCTCGTGTAACTGCAGCTTCATCTGAAATAAGACCGGCACAGTACTTATATATAATTTTAAAAATATTAGCTCTTTTCATTTTCATCACCATTCTTTATATGTCTGAGGTATGTTTAGTTATAATACCCATAATTCATATAATTATAAATATATAATAATGCATATTAATTGATTTTAATTTTTAGGTATTTTTTGATAAAATTTTTCTCACGCGTCCATGGAAAGCCTTATTTGTAACTACAGATGACGATATTCATGAATGGTGGTATCGGTGGAAACTAAACCGTTTTAGGTAACAAATATAACAAATTTAATATAAAATATTTATAATAATTAAAATAATATATGTTTAGTGTTGTTAATGGTGTAATACTGAGTTTTATCATCATCTTAGCTCAACGTTATAATTTAATTGATGACAATAATCACAGTAATTTGGTATCGCCTCGATTAGCTGTATTCTCTTCATTCGTTGCATTCATTGGACTTATTGCGTCGACTGTTTATAATATTTTGTGTCAGAATAAAACAGAATGCTATGAACTATTATCTTATACATCAGTCATTCCTGTAAGACTCAAGATGCAATAATTATAAAAAAAAATAGTGTATGTACCATTAAATATTTTTATTTCCAGATAGTTAGTTACATAATATTAAGAAATGTTTCTGGCGTATTGAGAACGCGTTTCTCCAGTTTATTTGCCTGGTTTGGCAGAATTTCTTTAGAATTAATGGTTTGCCAATGTCATATATGGTTAGCAGCCGATACTCATGGAGTTCTTGTATTATTACCTGGTTATCCAGTACTCAATGGTTTAATTGTTTCGTTCATTTTTATTTGCATCTGCCATGAGGTAATTATATCCCATTCATACTAAATATTATATATCTAAATAGTAAATAATAATATCTAGTATTCTAAATAAATTTTTTTTTTCAATACAAATATTATTTGACAGTTACATGATATTACAACCAAATTGACGCCATATGCTGTGCCATCTGATCATAAAGATTTATTCCGTAACCTTATATGTTTCATCTTGTTGTTAATACCGTTAGGAGCAAACGACGGCATGTTTTAAATACAATATATTCATGCATACACGATAAGTTGTTAATTGTGAAGAATAGATGTTTTTAAATAACCAAAGTAGTATTAATGAAACTATTTGTAAAATACTATATTATTTGGGTTGTTTTTATACTGAAGTTGTTAATTTGTATATCCTATAAAGGCAACTGTTAAATCATATTATTGTTACTATTAGTACTATTAATTTCTCAGAATCAAATGTTTTGACACGAACAACTATAATATTATACTATGATTATATTTTTAAAATTAGTATTGATAAAATAAATATATTTTGTGATTTTTCTCCTTTGTTTCTTGTAGTTATTTACTTTTATATATATATATATATATTATATATCTGTGTCAAATATATAAAATTTTTTTTTCCTTCTATAGTTTATACATAGGTTTTTTCTGCATTGCATACTACTCCTTCAATATTAATTGAACTTTAGTTTCATAACTATACATTATAATACCCTATTGATAATAGTATTTACAATCAAAATAACATTGTATAATTCCATTTAAAACTTTGGACGTTTGATTTAATTATCAGACTTCTGGATAAAAAATATAATTAGACAGCTGCACTAAATTTGAAATATTTGTTTACACAATAATATTATTTTTATTGTAATTGGTTTAGTAAATAAAGGTAAAAAAATTTAGCAGTCATTAGGAATTACAGTTTATAATAAATTATAAGTATAATAAATGTATATTTTTTTTATCATAAGTGATGTATACTTGAACGCTAGACTCAAGTGGACAGAATTCTGAATTAGTAAAAGAGTTAAACTTATAAAACGTACTGTTGTAAAAGTGCTGTGGATTATGAAATCAAAATCTGACTTAGTATCAATTTACTAGTTAGGTTCCTAGGCGTTGATTGTTATGGATAGAATGATGAATGATCTAAATAACCAGATTTGAGATTGCACAGAAGTAATGATATTATACATTTTAAATGTTAATTTGATAAAAGTTTTATACTGTATTTGTACTGTATTTTAACAATTTAATTTCAACAAATATAATTGTTTTATAATATAATCTGTAACAAAATAAATTATTTTTGAACTATTTATGGTCGGAAAGTAAATTTTTATTATTCATTTTTAGCATATTTTTGTTAAGTCTTAGAATTTAAAAACAATCAAAATTTGCTTTAAAGGTGGTCAATGTGGTATCCTTAAATGTAAGTTTAATAATAATAAGTTATTATTAATAACAATTCATTATAATATTAAAGATAATAAAATAATAACACATGATTCGTTCTGCTAAATCTAAATGCAAAATTACTAGGTTTGGCGTTGGCCAGAGAGAAAAACCAAATAGTGTGCTTGACTTCCTCTTAATGACTTAGGCGCCCGGTGCCAATGTAATTTTGTACACAAAAATATGGTCTATGAAAATAATGATCCTGCTCTGTAAAATTAACCAAATTTGATAATTTTTTTTTTAACTAATAGAGGGTAATATTTTACAGGCCCCATCAAACTCTGTTTTTGAATATTTTAATCTCAAATTGTATATGTCTTCAAACATATTACAATTTTAAGCATTTTTTTTATAAATTATATTATTCAATTATTTTAAATAAAATAAAAAAAAAAGTTCGATGCGGCCTGTAGGAAGTCTTCTTTCAAATAAAAAAATTGTTATCAAAAAACGACAATTCTACAAGGCCTGATAATTATTCCCGTGAAGTTATCTTTTTCAATATAATACACCCTATCTACCACACATAAATAGGTATCGGGCAGTAGATTAGTCGAAAAGTATTATTAAGGTGGCAACTAAAATATAAAATTTAATTTTCAAGTTTTATAGAATTGTGGAAAATTAAAAACTGGCACCGGGTCCCTTAATTATTCTGATAAACAGCAATGTAACTGCGATTTTAAATTTAAAATCAAAACGAATGTACTGGGGTGAAAGTTGAATGAGCTCAGCTTCACTATGTATAAATACTCAAGAACAACTGTTAAAAATAATTCTACTGTACACTAATTGTTATTATTTATTAACTATTCTGTATTCAAAATACTTAAAATGATGGTTGGTACGTAAGGGTAAGATAAAGTTTATTAGTTTTCGTGTTATCTTAAGTTCTTGATATAATATGTAAAAGACAAGATTCCTTGTAAAGTGTCAAAGACTAGAAGCGAACTCGCTTAGATCATTAGATCAGTATCAGCTAGTTTTAATTTAAAGGGGGGGGGGGAGTAAAGCAATAACAGTCAATTATCTAGTAAAACACAGTCCCTCCAAGCCCCCCCCCCCCTATTTGCGCCATTGAGTATAACTAATACTGTAATATTTTTTCCCATTTTTTTTTCGTTACAAGTTACAACAGCTATATTAGCTACACTCTAATCTACACAGATTATTGAGTAAATACAAATAGTTAGACCTGTTTACGTTTCAGTATATTACAATATAAAATTAAACATACTTTAAATCTTTAACCGATATTAATAAATAATTAGAAATAAATTACATTTTATATATAGCATAATGGCAGGGCTTGCCATTCAATTGCATCGCATAACTAATCATTTTTCTTAAAGATTGTTGTAAGGAAAATTTGGATTCCTGTTTTTTTTTGTTCATTTTTTTAGAATCAATTGAGAATCTTGTTTTTTTTTAAATTTAAAAACGATCAGAAATGAGGATTCGCATTCATCGCATGTAGCGTAAAATAATGATATGGTCTGTTGGAAAGAAACAGAACGAAATACTATAAATAGTATAATAATAACAGAACTACGGGTGCCGTTTATCTGTGTACGTAAAAAACAATTAAATGCCGAGGGTTCCCATCGGTATTCATTAATCTACGGTTCCAATTCCCAGTTTGGTAGTTTCCCACTGTAAAACAATCGTACCTATATATATATTACATAATAGCGCGATGCCGGCTATTACGAAATACGTTACCAAACTAATAACAATATAGCAAAATCGTTAATCGAAGGTAATAAGTTGAGAGTAGGTCGTATTATAATTTATAAGAAAGAACTTTTGAAAAAATTGGCGATACCCGTTCGGGTTGATGGTTGTAACTATCATGGTCTATACTCTATACTATATAGTGCTTGTACCATTATACCGAATAAAATTTAAATTATTTATACGTATTTTTATTCTGCGCCCGTAGTAAATGGTATACATTTTTTAATTCTATCATAGGTTAAAATCAATCTTTGATTTTATCATTTAAATACGTCGACTGCCGACAATTCGATTTTCGAATGACTACGAAAAATTGATACATCGTTTAATTACATCAATAAATATTTAAATTTTTTAAAAAAATGGTAATAAAAATGTTGTCTGTTTCCATAGAGGGGTGAAATCATACTTTTTTACTCCACACACAAAGACCCTAAGTTAATCCCTAGAAGGTCCCACCGTCCATCCGAAGAAAGAACACGTTTTGGGATCCGGCGACCGTAAATCATACACATACCTACCTAATTGCGTGACTTGAATACTTGATCGGTGGAAAAATTACTTGTTGTAGGTAAGGTATTTTTTATCGTTATGCTGATTTTTTTATAATATATGAACGTTTCAGCATATAGAACGTATAAAACGTAGACCTATCGGTTAGTGAGCAACGCGCAGCGAGTGAACGAAAAACCTGTATCCACTAGACGATAATATTATTTCATGGCCAGATGCAGTTCGGTATAGTCCATAGAGTCTTGTTGTTAGTTTGCGTGTGGACAGTGAGTTGTGTGTGTACGGTAGCGTTACAGCAAATTAAATTATCGCATTTCGTATCATTTGGAAAATGTTTAATTAAAATTATTTGAGGACGTCCAGTAATATAAACGAGCTTAAGCGAATAATATAAATGCGCTCTCGGCATCCGCGTTTAGTTCGGAATATTCGGATAACGCGTATTTGTGTCTCGCGATAACATCGGTGAGTAGGTGATAAATGGTAATGCTAATATGAATAATAAGACTTAAGACGGTATAGTGAAATAGTGAATAGGCATAATGCATATTATCGTAATATCATATTATTGAATTATATTGTACCTACACCATTATTATTTATTATTTTGTAATAGTGAAAAAAATATTTAAAAATACAATGCGGTCGATGTTTGTCAACCTGTCACCGGTTTATTTTCGTATATTGGCGTGCATGTCTGTGTGGCCATCTGTCAAATCGGCTGATTGGTCATATTCATCTGATAAAAACAATAAAAATGTTCTCGTTTTGTAAAAATTTATCACCAGTTCTATTGTGTATTTTGTGTACAAGAATTTTCAATATCACGTATTCACGTTATCGATCGCTCATAAAATAAAGACTAAATGACCTACTATTAAAGTCGTAACCCAAATAATAAGTTGAGACGTTAGTAAACTTGTTTTCAAAGTAAAGGGGGTCACGAATTCAACACTATCAGGTAACAAAATAAAACAAAAAAAACAAAAATGTTTAAAATGACAGTCGCTATATTTAATTGTAACAATTTAATAATCGATTTAAATACTTCCTGAATTACTACTTAGTGTTTTGTATTGTTTTATATAGATGAAGGTTAAAGTTAAACAACACTAGGTTCACAATATTTTTCACCAGTATTAAAAGATGTAGTTGAATTTATTGTTCACGGAAAATGACAAACAATCATCCATCAGCCCAAACTGATCGGTCGACGGATTGGCGGTCACGTCGACCGGCGTTATGAAGAAGACCGCTGTTAATTATGAACGTACTCACTCGTTGGCGGATGACGATGAAGATGGTCGCGAGATAATATTAGAACGTGATCCATTTCGGCGCCCTAAGTCTCACCGTATCACTGTGCTTTCAGGGCAAAATGGTTTGGAAGAGAAACCGTCTAAAAGTGATGTTGATTTACCTAAAAAAAATAGACGTAGTTGGGAGAGAGAAGAAGAAGTGCTTCTGAATAATGAATCATCCCTCGATGATGAAGATGCTGCCAGAAAACTACGAAAATGGAGCAAAAGTAAAATAGATTTGTTAATGCCCAGTTTACGGTCCCTGGTCACTTTGGCCAGGGGCAAGTCATCCTCATCTTCATCATTAAATCAACCCGGTTCAGCAGAAAGTTGGTCACATTTAGAATGTATACGGAATGATGAACCAATTCGTAAATACAATACTATGGTAACATTATCTAATGTAGTACTAAATCGGCCTGCTGGAATCAAACCAATAAATCGATTACGAGATACTGCTGTTTGTTCAAGATGTAGTAGTGTTTTGTCTTTGGCTGCATCTTCATCTAGATATTCATTAGGATCAACATCAAGCTTTGTAACACACCGAGATCAACCTATTGTACTTTGTAAAGTATGTTTAAATGAAGTTCCTGTAAAAAATTCTTGGACGCTTCAACAATGTGGCTGCTCCTATTGTATTGAAGTGAGTTACATTTTATATCTATAAAATTATACTAACCTTTTTCTTTAAACTGTGAATTGTGATAAACCTACCTAATTTAGAAAAAGTAAAATTATTTTACTGATAACTTATTTGTTACATAAATTGAATGCATGTTTCTTAATTTTTTTATATTTTATTATGAGTGGCGCTTATAGTGTAAGCATATTTTAAGCTATATTTTTATTATAAATATATTTCATAAATTATGATAAATTTATCACATTTTTGAAGTTTTTCAAATGTTGAGACAGATTGTATATACGTTTCTTAGGTCAGGTTAGGTATGCTAAAGTGTTTGGATATCTAGTCAATATAGATAAGTTCTGGTACTATGAAAATTAAAATATATATACTTGTATTTATAAATAATATAATAGTTTGATCTTTTCTGTTTAGTATGAACAAAGGTTGTTCATTTTTTCAAATATTTAATTGCATTTTCTTAGATATATATTTTTTGCCTTGATATATCCTTGTTACATCAAATACCAAAGTTAAACTTTAATTGTTTTCTGAATATAGTTAGACATTAAACAAATCTATTTCTCATCTTAAAAGGTACTTAAAGAAAAGGTATATGCAACAAATCATATATTATCAATAATAAAATAAATCAATAAATAATATAGTGTATAGTGTATTGGTACTACCTAATTTATATAATTTTTCTAAGTGTAGTTCTAGTTATATGTGTTTCTTATTTTATATTTATTTATTTGATATACCTATTACTTGAAAAAAATGTCAGTTTGTGTAACTCAGAAACTTAAATTGTAATACAATTATACCAGGTCCGGATTAGGTAGTCTCGGCCCTTCAAAAAAAATTTTTCTACCGTCCCATAATTTTCTATAGAGGCCCAATATTGGACAAATTTTAATATTAATAAACAATAATGACCTTATCACATTTGTTGACAGTATCCTATTATATAGCTGTCATAAAAATTGTATGCAGCATTGTGGTCAATTTCTTCTACCAGCCCAAAATGTTAGCGGCCTTTCGATATTTTCTCGAATGCTTGACTGGCCTATCCGACCCTGAATAATAGTATTCAAATTATCTTCAATAATTAAAAATGAAATTACATCTGATTATCTAACACTATCATGCTACATAATTTTGATTATAGTAGCTTAATCAAGGAAAATTTCAGTTATTTTCAACTTAGGTACTATGGAATTACAAACAATTTATTACATTCCTAAAAAGTATTTATCTCAGTTTATAGATAACCATATTACTTAAAAACTTTTATTAAATATAATAATAATAGAACTTACCAAAATATTAATGCTAAATTAACTTCAAACATTTTCTGAGTTTGATTATGATCTTATACAATACCAATGTACTTTTTTCCATGTAATATTATCAATTAGATAAAGTTATTGTATTCTGGTCTTACAAGAAAGAATTATTATAATTTATATTAAACCTTAGAAAATGATGACTGTGATCTGATCTAATAATCAAATACCTAAATGTTAATTTATTTATAATGATAAAATCGTTAAAAATAACATAACATTTTTGATTTTATCAGTGATGAATATAACGTACATTTTTTTAGAAGGGCAGATATATGTATATATTTTAAAAACCTGATATATTATACCCTACTTGAAATACACCTACCACAGATTTAAAATAATTAGGATATATTATGTATGTTCAGGGAGAATGAATTACTTATATTTATTTTAATTTTTGAATGTTTTGGCTCACTCAAATTGGCAATAGTTAACCTAGTTATGTATTGTATAAGAAATGAATCCATTTTTATATTCCTAGAATGATAGTTATTAATTTAATAAATAAAATGTATAAGATAAATTATGAAGTATAGCGTAGTTCTATAGTCTATAACTATATGTCTATGTAGGAATCGGGAGGGTTTTTCATGTATCCGTAGGTACGGGGGTGTTGAAAAAAATTCCGATTAAAATATTAAATCATTAATAATTACAATAGAAAATTACTACTTGCGCTTCCATTTTTCTGTTCGATATGGATTATTGCGGTAGTTTGACAAGTTGACAACTACTGATTTTCTGACGTTAGGGTATTTCATTTTCGAACGAGTTTTAGTATGATGTTCTTTTATATTACAATTAACAATACTACTATCTTTATTAGATTACCTTCTGCCGACTCCCACCCATCTATATAATGATAACTCAGAATCAGAGCCTGCCAAGGAAATTTTATATTACCGGTCCAGTGATCGATTAAAATAAATTGAAGCCAAGTGCATGAGCCAACTTGGGGTCCTACTATCCTAGTCTATAATTTAAATATTAGTGTATCTTCATACCAAAGCTCCCACAAATGTTTCTATATTCAGGCCCGGATTGAGCAGGCGGTAAAACCCGGTGGGCCGTTAAAAATTCGAAAGATTTGGGCCTACTTGAAGAAATTTTGAATTAAACATTTGGGCCGGTCTAGGCGGACAGCCTGGTAAGTAATTTCTTCCCAATCCGGTTCTGCCTATATTTAAGCTAATGCAGAGGAATCATGTTTAAAATTTAAATAAGTGTAATACTTTCAATAGTATCGTGTATAGTATAATAAACGTTTCACGCTGTTCTGTTAATTTGAAGGCGTTAATATCGCGTTAATATCACAACTTAATATTTTTTAAAAATGTACTTTATAATAATATTAATAATAATAATATTCTTTATTACGGATATTAACTTAGTTTACAATAATAATATATATAATGACAGTATATAATAATTAATAAATAACCGATGCTACAATAAATTAAAAATACCATGATTTATAAGTTTTGAATTTTTATCTTTTTAATGATATAATAATATGTGAAATATGGGGCTCCTAAATATAGAACTGTTAAACGTAAATTGTACTATAAGGCAATAAATCTTGTATAAGATTTTAATTTATAACCTATTATAACAGTCTTGTCCAGTCCCCGTTTTTTTTCTGTATTAGAAATTAGTTAATCACATAGGAGGAGATTGGGGGGCTTAGCCCCCTACAAAAAGATCGAAAGCCCTTCCAAAATTACTAAACATTTTTCTTAGTATAAAATATTAAAATAGGTGCTTATTTTACAACAATTGACAAAATCTTGGAACTTTACAAAATGTACTAAAATAATAAAATATTTAATAATAAAATTTAGTAGTTTTGTAATTTAGTAATTTAGTAGTTAATGCGTACTGAAGAGTGAAGGTATTATTGATATTACAGTGGGGGTGTGAGGGCAAAGCCTCCACGGCTCATTTTGCAAAGAAACATTTAAGCCTCCCCTAAAATTCGATCAAATCTCCGCCCATGGTTAATCAGTCTTTCCCGTATCATAACTCCTTGTATCATAATAATATATACATATTATACTCTGACTATGGCGCATATCTTTTTAGATATCAACCCCATTGTTTTGAAATTACAAGATACCTACAGTAATGTTACGTCGTGGGGAAACGTTCAACACTGCACAGAAAATATTAATGTATTTTACATTTTTACCTACTGATTCTAAGATTTTCGAATATTTACCAATAACAAACAAGCATTATTTTCTGTGTAATTACTCTGTATAATTAAATCTTGACAAACACTTCAAATATCGAGGAGGCAATTTATGGGATCTCTATTGATGAAACTTTATATTTATGACAAATTATTTTGTGTATTAACTATGTCTTAGAAATATTCATAGCGTAATTTATAGAAAAATTATTTTGTAAAACCGGTCTTATATAGGTATATAAACCGTTATAATATGGTATTATTCTCGTATCCAGTTAATTTTTCTTTTTGTTAATTTTTTATTTTTAAAAACATTAATTCTTTTTGAAATAATGAGTGTTTCATGATAAAAGAATCACCCTGTATAGTTAACAAATTTAATTTTAAAACAATATAATAAAATGAAACGTACTTATTAGCTACTACTAAAATATAAAGATGTAATGTCAATTACTAATTGCTAGTTATTTAGGTAGGTACTTCAACACGAAATATATTGTTATATTGTATATGTAATAAGTACCTGCCTATCGTAATTATATAGAACAATAGATTAATGTTTCAGCTAGGCGGAAGGCACACCAAAGCAGATGAGATGATAGAATAGAAAGAACTGGACATGCGACATATCGTGTTGTTGGTTAAGTTTTAAGTTACTAAAAACATTACTTTCCATCATAGCGGTTTATTGTACTATAAATTAAATACTTAAGTATGGGTACTGCAAACGAATTATTAAATTACATTCTAATAAACAATATTTTGAAACGTGAGGTAGTCGAGACAACTTTTTTTTGAGTATTTGTCCAATTTAATATTTCTAGCAAGTTTATGGATTTATTAATATAGTTTATCAACGCGTTTCGTAATTTTGATTTTATAATACATTTTTTATACAATTTTTATATGGATACAAGTTATTGTATTATTGTATTATGCTATTATTTGTTGTTTATTAGTAATTTTAATTTATTGGTTTATCATTGTGGTATTAACTGATACGATTAGAACTGTTAGTGATTCACTAAATATGTGCTATATTTTGAATGGAGTATAGTAATATTACTCCAATATAAAACGTCAGATACGTCGTCTTATATACTTATAAGAGGAAGCTAACGCCTACATTTACTGCGTCATAATTTATTCTATACATTTCGAATATTAATATTACAAACTTTCAGCAGTCAACGATATATCCTTCGTTTTTAGACAACAATATTAATTTATGTAAACATAAAAGAAAACATTTGTAATTTATTGACGAAATAATTTGAATGTGAATACTATGCATAATAAATTCTTTAAGGGTTAGGTTCCTAGGTGAAAATTGGGAAGCTGTAGTGGCTCAGTCCCCCCAAAAATAAATCCAGGACATACAATTTAAAATACTGAAACTTTTATTTTGCAATTTTTGGCAATTTTTGGCATTTTTTATTCATTATGTCTTATTTTGGCCTTTAAAGTTATTTTTTACGATATTTTTAATAATTTTCATCTTATAAATATTTTTTACGTTCTGGACAAATTTTGCACTAAATTAATAATAACTTTAATTTAAAATATTTTACATTTTATAGATTTTTATATTTTTTAAATTATGATTCTAAATTATATCTCAAGTGCATTTTATACTGAATTCTTCAGCAATTATACTTCTTAAGGACTATAGGAGTCTATAATGGGTAGTACAAAGTTGCAAAATATTGGGGAAATTAATGTATACCAATATTAATACTATTTTTAACCGAAATTAGTTTTGTTATATTTGTTGTAATACTAATAATAATCCATGATATTCAAAGTAATAAGTATTCATCAATTTATTTTATTATACCCCACAAATAAAATATAATAATATTGTAACAACCTTAATTTTTGATAATTTATTGGTTCAGAATAGTTTTAAAAACGTATGCAAGAGATTAATTTGATGGTGAAGTGAGCACAAACAACTTTTTTTGGATTTCGGTTTGTAATGTTTGCGGTAAATTACCTGTACTTTATTATCCTATTTATATTGAATTCGTATGACTAAAAAATAAATCAACTTTGCAATAGTAGTATAAATATGGAAAATAAGTTATGAATACTTATGAATTATGATATAAATAATATAATGAATTAATGGTAGTAAAAAGATTAATAATATTAGGCAATATATCGTTTGTGCATCACTAGATTATCAATTTCGACCTTTTTGTAAAACAGTTGCACATCGTCCGTTTGCCTTCCGTCAAATTATCAACAGTTCATAATTTGCCCATCAGATTTAACAATAGAACTGGAAGAGATTTTAAGAGTAGGTAGGTACCCAAAAACGCAAACTGTTAACGAAGTAACTTTCAGCTTAAAATTGACGCTCGTAATGTTCGTTTTTCATTTTTATTGTTTAAGTAGGTATTTCTATTCAAAAATATCACTCAAAGATTAAGAGGACGTGATACCCGCATGTGTTGTTTTCGTCTGACAAGTGCGTAACATAGCAGATTTTACGCTCAGCAGAACACGTGTAGTTCTGTTAGTTTAAAAATTAGAGCGAATTGACCTCTTATAAAATCTAAAGGTTAGGTTATTATCTAGGCAACCTCATGGGATTTTTATTATATTTTGATTTGAACACGAGTTATGAGTATTTTAAAATTGCAAATTTTTTGTACATCTTTAAATACTCATAACTCGTGTTCAAATTAAAATATAATAAAAAGCCTATGAGGTTGTCTAGACTCTAGAAGATAATAACCTTACCTTTAGATTTTATAAGAAGTGAATTCGCTAATAAAAATTTCACTAATATTTAAACTAACGGAACTAAACATGTTCTGCTGAGCGTAAAATTTGCTATGTTACGCACTTGTAAGACGGAGACAACACATGCGAGTATCACGTCCTCTTAAATGACTTAAATGTACGAGTGTCTTATAAGTCATAACTATAATAATTAACCCATAGATTTATCGCAAAATGTATTATGTATATAATTATGATTATTATTTAAAATTTAATTGAATCTGCCAATTCATTTTTAATTGTGTATATACTATATTATAGGTACTTATTAATTATTATATTATGTGAACTATATGAACAAAATAAATATCAAATTTTCAAGTTCAATCAGAACTTTTTTAAAATTTAAAAATTCTATTAATATGTGATGTACCTAAAACTTTACTATACTACTAGTACTATGTACTTTTAAATGTTTTTTATACCCTTGTATTGTTATGTTATGACGTTATATCTTAATATCGATATGTTGATGCGCAAACAATGTATAATATTTTGGCGCAGGTAAACAGACAATGCGCAAACGATGACCGGCGTAATAACAATTAAAACAATAGGTTTACCTATGGATCAGTAGATAATAATGGTAACACAATATTATAAATATTAAGTTATTAAGTAATTAAGTTACAACTTAACAAGCACATTTCTAAACTCTTATTCTATTCCAATATTCCATTGTCTTTGATATCTTTGCTTGAATAATCCACTCAAATCGGATTTATAGTTTGTCCTTCGTGCCACAGTCACACACTACTATCTTTTTAAGTATCCATTTGTGCATCATATATCCACATCGACCCGTAGTCGACACAGACTACTCGTAACTAGGCAGTTATTTTCCTTTAACTTCTTGGTTGGGGTACACAACCAGGATTTTGTTTACTATAGAAAAGTTGATCCATTATAAATTATAAATATACTACCTAATATAATAATGTATAATTCTATAGTATTTTGTTAAACATTTTTTATATACTTACCGTTTTATAAAAATAAATAATAATTTGATCGGAAATTACTGTTTTGGGTAAACAGAGTTCTTGTTAGTTGCTAACTTTCATAAAGTCTTCTACAAAAATTGCATATTGGACTAGTTAGTATCTAATTTTGAAAGCAATCTTTTACAAATTCTCAGGGGCTGTTTCAAGAATTACAATTAATTATTGAAAACTATAAAATTTGAATTTACAAGTAGAATCATTTTTTTCTTCGATCAATTTTTGTGATTTAATCGTAATGTTCACTGTTTTATGCGAACTACCTACAAAATGTGTTATCATACGAGTATATGACACAGCATCAATATTAATTATTAAAAATACGTAATTTGTAGTTGCTAAAAGTAAATGTAATAAATAATTACCTATGTATAATGTATATTGTATATAATAAATCGACGTATGTTAGAGGTCAACTAGAAATAAATAGTTAAATTTAAATAATACACAATAATTAATAATTATAAAACTAAAAACAGATGGATAAGACGAAGCCAGTTGTTAGACATCACAGTTTTCGTTTCGCTTAAAATGGGTAGCGGTGTGTTATTATTACAATTTTGAAAGGTATGAATAATTGATAACACGTTCGAAAAATGATTCTGAATACATCACGATTTACTTATTTTAGTGTTCAATTTTCGCATCCGTAGTTTTTTGCAATATTTTGTTTTCGTTGATGCCAATAATGAAAATCCAGTTTTTTGTTCTATAACTTTTTTTATGATATATTTTTAGATTTCCCTGCGACATGTGCACCCTATTGATAACGATGAATTTGTCTGTTATCACTTGTCGTAAGGTACTCATTACATAATAATATACGTATATATATTAGGTACTTTTTTTTTTTTTTTTTTCCTGTTTGAACCGACGGCGTCGCGGGAACTGCTTTCGCATTACTTCCGCGACGCCGCCCATATATATTAGGTACTATAACTACTTAGTAATATGTTAACTGGAGAGCACAGGCCTTTAGCCCATAATTTTGTCATGTTACACTGAGTTTAACAAAACATTCATTGTTTTATATTTAAATTAAACTTCACTTGAACCCTTGACAAAATTCCCGTTTTGCACAAATGTCCCGGTTACTATTCCGGGAGCATAGTTTAATACTAGTTTACACCATTGATTATAGTATAAAGTGGTATGGTATGGTGGTTGGTTTAGACCTGGCTTCTTTTGATATGGTTTTAAAAATGTATCTATTTGTTATAAGTAGGTATGATAGTAATAATACAAATCTAATATGGACGAAATCGATGTGATCATTGCAAAACTTATATACAGCGCCTACCACACTACTTTACTTACAGTTCATGGGGACGAGATAGAATGATTGAGCGAGTGAGAAAACACTGTAACATTCCGAACGCATAGTTCTTTCTCGGCTATCTCGTCGGCTGGTTTCTCTCTCTAACCGCTGTCTATTAGTTTATTGGTCTATGTATCATTGAAACGTTAAACGTTTTCCTCTGGAACAAATTATAATACTCGTTAGTAAACAAATATTGCTCTATCCTGTCCATAATTTTATATTTGGAGAACTACACTAAACACTTATGTCAATTAAATTTAGGCAACACTGTAGACTGTAAGGTACCTATTCTATATCGATTATCGGGATATTTTCTTGCATTTATTAGTATCGTTATGAAATGTGTACCTATATCTGACATAATGAGGTGCATCGTGTAATGGGTATGAAATAAAAAATAGAATATTGCCTCAAGACATTATGTATGGGTGCATGTAACAAGTTTTTCAGTGAACTGTTTACGAACACCACGAATATACAATTTTTGAGAACTAATCTGTAAAAATAAGATTTTGATTTTGGTTTACCAATTACCAACCATGTTTCCTCCGTTCTAGTTATTTTTTTGTAAACATATAATATTTTATGTCATTACCATTTATCACACTCGAAAAACCCTATAGTCCAAACGTCTTAGCACGATGGTCGTAAATACAAGTTGAACGTATTTTGCAGTAGAACATGATACTGTATGAGTGTAGATCATAGACCATAGCCCATAACAATTTATATTAAGATTTAAATAGGTCTACTATAGTTTTAAACTTTTAAATTCATTTTTATTTTACCTAAAAAGTTAAAAAAAAATAATGTTTCTTGTAATGTAGCTATTCCCGTAAATAAAGAAATAATAATAATAATGTATTCTTATATTTTAAGAAGATGTCTCACTCGCAGGAGACACCACCTTACAAGTTGGTAGCATACCAAATTAACGTGTAACAACTCTAATTTAGCTTCATTAATTTTAATATTATAGTGAATTTACCGATTATTAAACTTGATGGTAACAATATACTCTGTGGTTTGTTGGAAATGTTAATTCAATATTTTAATGTGCACAATATTACAGTTTAAAAATTCTCATAACTCGCTTCAAAATAAAATATCGAAAAAAACACTCCCAATAAACCATAGAATATGTTGTTACCTTTTAGTTAAATAATAGATAAATCCATCCCATTTAAAACTAACTATTGATGCTAAATGATAACTACTCAACGTACATTTGCATTGTATCACACACAACGCATGCAAGTGAGGCATTCTCAACAGTCCTTAACAGGATTAAATAACAAGCAAATAGTATTTAAATTAGAATTAAGATTAGAAATAAGCTTATCGCTGAATATTTAAAATAATCGCTACAAGTTGTACTAAACTTGTTCGTTTTTTAGTTTACTTGGTCCATGTATTTTATTAACAAAAAATATTTCTTTGTGTGCAATGTAAGCAATGTAAATTCAATTCAGTAGTATTTGTTGTAATTTCCATATTTTTATTAGGAAAATAAAACAGGTTTCGGTGTTATATTTATTTAACCTTGAATTTAATCAAACTATTTTTTTAATTATGTTTTTAGTATTCAGATATCAAGCTTAATTGTTACTATTAATAATTTTACAAAAATATAAAAAAAGTAATATTGTAATTTAATAGGTACCTTTATAAAAAGCCTATAATATATTAAAAATAAATAAACAATCATTGATTGTACAATTTGTACAAATATAACAATACAAATATTGTTTATTTACAGTGTGTGAAAGCATATGTGGAATTTGAAATCAACCAAGGTGCATACAATATATCTTGTCCAGATGCTCAATGTCCGAAGCTGGGCATAATCCAGTTAGAAGAAATAGAAGCATTGGTCAGCATTGATGAAATTGAAAAACATCAAAGATTCAGGCTTAATAAGGGTAAATCAAAGTCATTATAAATTTACAAAATATAAAAATGAATTTTAATAATCAATTATCATGTTTATTAAAACTCCAATGACATATTGACATGCATTTAAAGACTTTATGGACTATGAAGTATAGCAAAGCTACAACACCATGTGTTTCTTTTTATACTTTATCATATTCAGTGGCACCTCTAGGATGGAGAAGGGCTTAGCCCTTTTTTAGCCCCCCCCAAAAAAAAAAAAAAAAAAATATCCCTTATTGATTTAGATATAATTATCCTATGGTTTTTTTTTAAATAAATAGTTTTGTAAGGTGTGCAGTAGCTCTTCTCAGAATTTTTACCCTAGTTGCATCTATGATCATAATATTTCAGTCATAATTTTTGTATTTAGAATTGCTTTTATGTTACATAGGTAAACTTTAAATTAAAAAAATTATCAAAAAAAAAAATAATGTAAAAATTATCAATAATGTGTACAACCACATTACAAGTGAGTATTTCTTCCTATGTTTTTTTATGCACTTAACTACATTATCAAACAACTTAATTTAAATAGTGAGTATAGTCTTAATTCTCTGGTGGAAAATGATTATTCTTTGTTTGGTTTTCATTGTGATAGTATTTTATCAACCTTGAACACAATTCATACTAGGTTTAAAGAATTTTCATAAATATACAAAATAACCTAAGAATTTTTTATATATTTATATCTTTATTCATTAGTCATTACACTTATTAATATCTACTAGTCACAATTAATTTTAATCCAACCAGGCTAATCACCACTAACCAATTTTCTTATTATTATTTTTACTTTAAACGTAAGATTTAAAAGGTGGATAAGTGGATGTCGCTCTGCTGTACAGTAGGTTACAAGTGGGTCACTGTAATGGATGATGTTAAATTTGAATTCAATGATATCATTATATAAGAAAAACGATTCTGAGCGAAAACGGTCAGTCAGCCTATGATAGGAGCCTATGAAATAAGTATATTTGATGATATTATTGTGAATAAAGTAATTTATATATAACCTAAACATTTTATACATTTTTAATTAATAAATTATAAATTTGATAAATGTTGTCAACATTTAAACTTTAAATGCTTATAAAAAAAAATTGTGCCTATGTATTTTTAATATTTTTCAACTGCAATTAAACATTATATCAGGAGCCTTGCATTAAATTTTCACACTTTTTTACACAACAAATAACATTTTATTGATATTTATAGAAAAAAAAACTAAAAAAATTGAAAACTGACCATGTCCGTAAACAGTTCAAAAATAGTCAAATTATTTTCAAAATGTTATGGTGTATAGAAAATGCTAATATAAACATTCAGTGAAATTTTCAAGTATCTACAATCATTCGTTTTTTAATTACAATAAAATAAGAATATTGTTAGATGAGAAATCGAGTGAATATCAAATGTAAAAATATAAATTTCAGACGCTCATAGAAATTTAATTTAAGTTTCTTGTAGACATTTTTTTTTTGATAAAGGTAGACAAACTTATGAGTAATCTTATATTACATTTTAAAATCTTAGATTTAAAAAGAAAAATTTTTATGAATTCTCAACTCAAAATAATTTGCTAATTTTCGTGATTTTTCCGTATTTTGTCAAAATTTGAACTTTAAATGCTTATAAATAAAAACTGTGACTAAGGATTTTTAATTTTTTTCATCTGCCTTTGAAACAATAACCTAGGAGCCTTCTATTAAATTTTCAAGCTTTTTTACTCAACAGATAAAATTTTATTGATATTTATAGAAAAATAAATTAAAAAAATTGAAAACTGACAATGTCCGTAAACAGCTCAAAAAGAGTCAAAATATTTTCAAAATGTTATCGTGTATAGAAAATGCTTATATAAACATTCAGTCGAAATGTCATGTCCCTACTAGTTCCCTGTACCAACTAGATTCACTTTCCTATCAGAAAAGTTACTGTTGAAGAAAATCCAAGCACTTTTACTGTTCTAAAAGGTGATGACAGACACAAAAATAAAAAAAAAAATTTAAAAAAAAACACACATCATTGTAAAATCAATACATTCATCGCTTCGCTCAGAATCTAAAATTGTTGTATTAAGAACTTCTAATTAAAATACTAAGATATTATAGCATTATATAGTGTGTCCCCCGCCTTTAATAAAGGTACTATAAGATAACTAGCTAGGTATCACAGAAAATTATAATTCAATTCAAGGTAATTGTGCTAAGATATTTAGGGGATAGTGGTACATTTAAGACGGAAAATATATTTGGTGATACACATTTCTTTAATGTTGGTATTACATATGGTTGTTTGTGTGTGTTTGTGTGTGTGTGTGTGTGTGTGTGTGTGTGTGTGTGTGTGTGTGTGTGTGTGTGTGTGTGTGTGTGTGTGTATTCTTCGTGTTGATTAAATTATTACTTACAATTATTTATACTCTATAACAATATACATAAGTCTTTTTTAATATACTATTACATGTGTATGCAATGTGCATAGTGTCAGTCTAATAATTTAAAACATGGTTGTTTTTAGATTTACCTTTGAAATTAAAATATTTTTTTCTTTGTTATTTCCAATTGGAAACTTACCCTCTATTTGAAATTTTTGTTTTTAATATTCGATTATAATAAAGCTTTTAAGCAACATATTATGTAATACCTATATATTTAGTATATTTATTATTTAGTGATAATTTATAGATAAATAATCTTTTAATAATGATAATACTATTTTAATATGTTGATTTATTTTGGTAGTGTATAATTAGATTGATTAAAAATTAAATTGAAAGTATTCTTAAATTTCTATATATATTATATATGTATATATATATATTATATCATTATATATTTATAATTAATTAAAAATATAATTGTTGTAGTTATTTTTAATTTAATTAATTTAGGCTTCAAAGTTACAGTTTTGATGTTATATTATTTATACGTTGGTTAATTTAATGTTAATACCTATTTCATCATGTTTATCCTTGTTGACAACTTATATTAATTAAAATTTTTGAAAATTATTACTTTAGTAATGACTAAAGACTAATGAGCTACTTCTATTATAATTTTTTGAATTACAGAATCTTAAAATAAAGCAATTTTAATTTGTGTTTTTTGATTTTATTTAAATATTTTTTTTTTTTTTTTTTATTATTTTAATAAAATAAGACATTCCTAGCTGTTACTGGCTATCTATATCTATCGATAAAAGACAATATTATTTTGTAGCTATTTTAAGAGGATAATTATAAATATAAATATGTACAGATGTATGCAGTTTAACTAATAAGACTAAATAAAATAAATATTCTAAATTTTACAATATATGAATGCGGTTATTTAAATATTACACCTAGTAAGTTATATTTGATGATAAAATGGGTCTATTTAAAAATTCCTTATTGATCAGTAGTTAAATAACTAAGTAAATAAAATCTAATTTTTTTTGTTCAATGTCTTATTTTCAATTTTTAATTTTAATCATTATTTTTATTTTATTTTTTGACAGAAGTGGAACTGGATAAAAGTCGTATGTGGTGTCCAAAACCAGGATGTGAAACTGTTTGCGATGTTGGTGATCGCTCTCGACCACATAGTGTAATATGCCCTACCTGTCAAACCGAATTTTGTTCTGGATGTCGAGCAACATGGCATCCTGGAAAACCATGCCCTCCTCCTACTACTAATGACATGCCTACATTTGATTCAGATTTAATTAAATGTTGTCCCATGTGTAGTGTACCCATTGAAAAGGACGAAGGCTGTGCTCAAATGTTATGTAAAAGATGTAAACATGTCTTTTGTTGGTATTGTCTTGCTTCTTTAGATGTAAGTCGAATAATTATATGCAATATACCTACATCAACATTATTTTTATTTCAACTATTCAAATATTATATTTTAATGTTTCAGGATGATTTTCTTTTAAGACATTATGACAAAGGTCCGTGTAAAAATAAATTGGGTCATTCGAGAGCTTCCGTAATATGGCATCGTACCCAAGTGATTGGTATATTTGCTGGTTTTGGTATACTGCTACTTGTTGCTAGTCCCTTGTTATTACTAGCTGCTCCATGTATAGTTTGTTGTAAATGTCGGGTATGCACTAGTGGATCAAAATTAGATGATCCTGATGATGATATAATGGATGAACCAAATTGATTCAGTTAAGTATGCATAATCAAATAACTGAATTTTGTTTTTGTATTAAATCTTATGGATTGATTAATCAATAATCATGCAATAATTGTTCATTAACAATATGCCACCTAGTCATCAAGTTTATTTACAGTGTAAAGCATTAGTTATATTAATGTCTTTATTATCTATTTTATAACACAGACAAATTCACTTTACTAGTATGACTCTAAAAATGTATTATTAAAAAATATTAAGTATTTTTATTTGTATTTTCACTTCCTTATTTGTGTTTAAAAATTATATATATATATATATATATATAATTTCTAAATATAAAAATAAAACAATTTGTAGACAATCTAATAATATATATATAACTAAATATATTGTGAACCCTAAAATTTGACATTCATGCTGTTGATATTGATAAAAAAATTTAAACTAATATTAGATTTTTATTTTCTCTTATAAAAATTTGAATACCTATGTATTTTATTTCCTTTTTTAAATTGACACATTTTGTGTTTTATTTGTTTAAAAAAAATATTATCTAATATAATATTATATTTTATAATCAATTAAAACTAGCCAAAATAATTTCAGTTATTTAGTTTATAAATTAAAACTATTTTCAAAAGAAACATTTTAGGTTGAATTTTAATTTAATAACAACAAATAAATTATCAATATTTTTAATTAATTGTTGAAAATTCTTTTATTGATAGTTGATAGTCGATACTTACTAAAGTGTACTATACATTTTATTAATTTAAAATTGAATTCTTAATAAATTATTATCTTATTTAGAAAAAACACATTTATAAATCACTAAAACTAGCTTTATTGAAAACATGTTTAAATAATGCTATAAAAACCACTGATTTGTTATTGTAAAATTATGTTATTTAAATATAGATATTTTTTAATGTGATAATTATTAACTACTTATGAAGAAAATACAAATCTATAAACCTAATTATTGCAAGATGTTGTTTTTTTAATTATAGCTAATTTATTAAAATGTAAATGTAAATCGTATATACAAATATCTGAAACATTTATAATAAAATTGGACAATTTAAACTTAAAGAGAACAAACAAAACATTTGTTTGCATTTATTCAGTTTTTTGGTCGAAATTTTATTTATTTTATATTATAATCAATAACTAATGATATTTGAGCTTATGAACACCACATTTTAGTTCATATTGAATACCTTATCTTCTATACTTCTATAATAATTTGAAATATTCTATCACCCATAGTAGCTACTAGCTTAATACATTTCTTTGTTCGTAATAATTAATAACTATTAAGAAAATAAAAATTTAGGATCTTTGTAAACTTAATTAATTGAGTAAATATTTGTAAATCATAAGTTTATATATTTTTTTTTCTAGAAGAAAACTTAAATTTCATTCCATTGTTAATGCCAGTGATCAGAAATATTTTAAAATGTATTCTACTCGTGTGTATTTAATTTTTACAAATTCTATACTCTAATTACTTTTTCAATGTAACCACGATTTTTGACCAATTAAATTGTTTTTTTATATTGATCTCTTATGTAATATAATAAACAATATTACCCAAATTATTGAATCATTGTAGTTAATTTAATTTTTGTATTTATGTAAAATATGTATGTTACATTCTATATAATTGTTAGATCTAATTATAATATATGTGATTAGTTAATGTTACTATATACATACTTAATACTTATGTATATTGTTTAGATTAATTTGTTTCCGTTTTAACGCTGTGATAATATTTAAAAAAAATATATTTATGTATAAATAAATATATTATATTGAAACACATACCTGTCAACTGTGTGATAATCACAAAAAATGCTGTCTTTAAATTTGCATTATTAAAATATTGTGCTTCTAATAAAATGTAATTAATACTATATCATTTGTTTAAAAAATATATGTTAATTTTTTAGACTTAATTACAATTGTTATAAAATGGTAACTTGTGCTACAAAATATGAACTATAGAACAAATGTATGTATTGTTACTACTTATAGAAATTACCTAGGGATAACTAGGGGTAGACTCATGGTGCTGATTGTTATTACTATTTTATTTTTACTTATAATTATTGCTATATATAACCCACGACCAATTCACTGAATACCAAAATGGAGTACTAGAAGATATAGGTAATAATTTATCTGTCACCTAATATTCACGTCATGCGTTATTATGCGAAAAGTTACTTGTGATAATATTAATATTTATGTTATATGATTATTAATAAATTATTAGGAGTAGCAGCCATTATAATATTATAGTATCAGTATTTACTATTTAGTTATATCATAATATATGATGCTATAGATTTAACATTTAAAGCACCCGGCCAGGGGGCGCTGCTGAGTGACTGCCCACTAATGTTATTTCTCCTGTCACTCACCATTAAATTATCAAATTTGCTTATTGTACTTAACATTGTATAGAATGTAAATATTTCAAATATAAAATTTAAAAAAAAAAAACATTTAAAGAATTTGTAATATGACTAATCAAAATCAAAAAATAATAATATATATGATCGCCAGACAGTAAACAAGTAAAAATAGGTGGGAAGTGGGTGTCGCTCTGCTGTACAGAAGGTTACAAGTAGGTCACTGTAATGTATGGTGTTAATTGTTAAATTTGAATTCAATGATATAATATCATTGTATAAGAAAAACGATTCTGAGCGAAAACGGTCAGTCAGCCTATGATATTACTAAGTATATTTGATGATATTATTGTAGATAAAGTAATTTATATATAACCCATTTACGTGGAACCTTATTTTAAATTTTCAATCCTTAGCTATAAAAGTTGAACATTTTATAAATTTTAACCACAAAATAATTATTAAATTTTAAATTTGATACATTTTGTCAAAATTCGAATTTTAAATGCTTATAAAAAAAAATTGTGATATGTATTTTTAATATTTTTCAACTGCTATTGTAACAATATATCAGGAGCCTTGCATTAAATTTTCACGCTTTTTACCCAACAAATAAAATGTTATTGATATTTATAGAAAAAAAAAAAGGTGGATAAAAGGATGTCGCTCTGCTGTACAGTAGGTTACAAGTGGGTCCCTGTAATGGATGGTGTTAAATTTGAATTCAATGATATAATATCATTGTATAAGAAAAACGATTCTGAGCGAAAACGGAACTGCTATTAGAACAACTGCTATCAGGAGCCTTATATTCAATTTTCACGCTTTTTTACCCAACAAAAAAATTTTTATTGATATTTATAGAAAAAAAATTAAAAACTCACAATGTCCGTAAACCGCTCAAAAAGAGTCAAAATATATTCAAAATTTTATGGTGTATAGAAAATGCTAATATAAACATTCAGTCAAAATTTCATGTCCCTACGGTCATTTGTTTTAGAGTTACACCAAAAACCAAAATCGATTTCTCAAAAACAGATTTTGCGTAAAAGATCCCGTTTTTCCTTAATTTTTCTTTTGTTTTTCACGTCGCTTTTGAAAACTACTTGGAAATTTTTACTTTTGACCCCCCAAAGTACCAACTAGATTCACTTTCCTATCAGAAAAGTTACTGTTGAAGAAAATCCAAGCACTTTTACTGTCCTAAAAGGTGATGACAGACACAAAAAAAAAAAAATAAAAAAAAAAAAAAAAAAACACACATTGTTAAAATCAATACATTCATCGCTTCGCTCAGAATCTAAAATTGAAAACTGACAATGTCAGTAAACAGCTCAAAAAGTGTCAAAACATTTTCAAGATGTTATGGTGTATAGAAAATGAAAATATAAACATTCAGTAAAATGTTCATGTATCTACAGTTATTCGTTTTTGAATAACAATAAAATAACAAAACCGCTACATGAGAAATCGAGTGAATATCCTATGTTGTAAAAATATGAACTTCAAACGCTAATAAAAATTTAATTTGATTTGCTTGTAGACATTTTTTTTTTGATAAAGGTAGAAAAACCGGAGTTTGTCGTTTGCGCATCATTAGTACCTCAGGTAATAAATTTGGTAGGTCGTTTGCGCATCGCAAATTTTAACAATAGAAAGGTACCTACTACCTTTTACCTATCTACCTATTAGTGATATGACCAGATATATTGGTGAGATAATAATATATATAACTGATAAATGATCATTTAAAGCGTATCAACCAAGGTTGTAGATTTATACGAAAGATGATTAACTAATATTATATATTTTTTTTTTTTTGGTAAATGTGAATATTAATTTTTAAATTTTTTTTTAAATATGAATTATGAATATTGACGATTATTTTCGTAAGTATAAATAAAACCTGGTATACGTAATTTGGAATGCGCAATCGGCCTATAAAAAGGTTATTTGTAACAATAGTTAGGGAAAACACCCTATGCCTTTTTAACAATAGCTATGCGCAAACGGCCTATATAAATGTTTTTTGAAACAATAGCGATCGGAAAACACCCTATGCCTTTTTTAACAATAGTGATGCGCAAACGGCCTACAAAAAAGGTCATTCATAACAATAGCAATGCGCAAACGTCCTACGCCCAGAAAAACTTATGAGGAATCTTGTATTACATTTTCAAATCTTAGATTTAAAAAGAAAAATGTTTATGAATTCTCAACTCAAAATAATTTACTAATTTCCGTGATTTTTCCGTATTTTGTCAAGATTTAAACTTTAAATACTTAAAAAAAAAAACTGTGACTAAGGATTTTTAATATTTTTCAAATGTCATTGTAACAATATTTTTTTTTGAAAATCAGAATCTAAAATAAATAAGTAAATCATAATAATATATTATAATTATTATTGTGATGTATGACCGTCGTCACTTCACCAGTTGTAGGCTTTAACAATTTAAGTAATAATAACTAAATCTAAAATCAAATATTCTTCTTATTTACTAATTAATAACGTAATACGCTTAAACGCCTAAATATTTAATTTTATTATTTCTTATTTTTATATTATTTTATACCATCCTATATTCCCATTTTTATACATGAACATTTATGAGGTACAATATCAACAGTCCGAAACGTCTATTATAATAATAATTAATAAAAATAATAATATTATATAGGTTGCACAAACGATGTACACATGACAAATACTTATAATATGCAATTCGTGCAATATAATGTAATTTATAATTGTGATTATTATTAGGTAGGTATCATTTTTTTTATTTAAATTTTTCTTCGCAGTCGCAGTTGAGTTCCAATGTTCCACCAGGGTTTGATATTTGGTCACACCACATTTTTATTGATTAGAGTGGTCACTTGACACTTCTAAAAGTATAATATAATTTGATAATATTATATTCACAACGTACTCGCATAGTCGCGTACTATATACCCATACAGTTCCACGACTTTGATATTTTACCAGGGATCTATCCGGCCCCTTGGCCACTCGGCCATCACTGTAAATATACTCGTCTTATTGTATATGTGGGCATGTCGTAGAGGAGGAGGTGAAATAGGAATGCCACAATTTTTTTAGATTTTTCAGCTATGAAATTATTTAGTTATTTGAATAATAAAAAGAGGCGTTACTTTTTCAACCTTCTTCGCCGATAATATAAGCACTACTTAATATTTTGAACAAACGGGATAAAACATATCTGTTTCTGTTTTCGGCCGAACCGAAATAACAATTTTTTTACTTTAGTTTTCATAAAATATTATATAAACAGCACAACACCAACTGAACTTTTTTAAAAGAGATGAGGAAATAGGTAGGTTGTGATTTAAAAATAATTTGAAGGACATAACCGTTGCCTATTGATAGTTTTTTTCCTACATAGGTACTTAAAGTTACGACACTGACGCCTAGTCGGAGGATTTGTCGAACTTCGCCGGTGCCGAATACAAAGCGCAGGTTACCTATATTATATATTTATATCTTAACCTTTATATATAGGTATCTACTAAGCTGCTTATTATATTATACACTGGCGTATATTTACGATTTCCCTCGGGGGACGATGACTATATAGACTTATATATATTGTCAGTCTTTGTCTAGTCATATTGAATAGTAATGGATTACGTATCTTTAGAACACTTATCCCCGTAGCTCGTTGTGCCCGTCCGTCCGCTATAGTTGCCAGTATCTATACAGTAACTCAGTGGCGTCATTTCAGTTTTTATTAGATTAGGGCAACTTCTCACTGCTTTTCCGACTCAAAATTGTTTTCACTCAGATTCTCATAGCATAGTGCCATAATGGTTAAGGTGGTGGTGGAGGGGCAGGGGCGCCTGCAGAAAATCAGCTCAGTGGGTGCAATGGCACCCATTGGCCCCTCTCTGTGGGCGCCCCTGGAGAGGGGTGGTAAACGTGCCGACTTAAGGTTGATGTAAATACTAGACTGGGGCAAATGCCCCAGTTGCCCCCCCCCCCCCAAATGACGCCACTGCAGTAACTACATACATTATTGTGTATGGAATTCCCTAGCTTGGTTTTTTTCACAACATGGCGTTGGTATGTATGTTTATCTATACCGTTTGACGTTTGCACATAACAATTTGCACATTTTCGTGATTTTGACAAATCTTAACTAAATTTAAAATTCTAACGCTCATAAAAAATAATTAGGTATATTTTTTTAAACTCCAGCAAAAACAACTTATAAGAAACATTGTATTAAGTTTTAAAATTTTATATTTAGAAAATAAAATGTTATCTCAACATGGGTAATCAACATGTCAAGCCTGCATTTTCGTTTTTGAATTTTCGGTTTTGTCGAGAATTATGGTGCTGCAAAAATATTCCTGATTTTCTGTAATTTTTTTTTTAGTTTTTCATTAAATCATTAATTTTAATTTTTAGTTTACATACTATCGTAAAAGTGTAAAACCAATAAGTACATTCATAATTGCTTCTATCAGAATCTAACAGGCTCTGAGTGCGGGAGAAGGGTGATATCAGCCGGACCACTCCCCGTTAATATGCCACTGGTCTGCAATTTAGTGTTCCGTGTTTTTTTTTGGTTATGTGGCAGGTGGCAGGTGGCATGTCCTGAAATCAAAAGTTACTGCTTCGATATGAATCGACACGCGAGTATTGTAATGTTTGTATACGATGTACATGCAATATTCCAGTAAAATATTGTCTGCACAATGAAATTCATTAAATAATGTATAAGCTTTTTGCTAATCAGTTTATGCAGAATGTAGCATAATATTTTGTACTTACACAACCTACTTTTTTTCTCTTTTTTTTTAACTGACAATGCTCAACCTACTTACCCCGGAACTTTCCTTCTGGAACAACTTTGAGGGGATAAGGGTGCCACACTGACGTAATAACATGATATTGACAAATACGGTTCACAGTAACAAAAAAGAATAGGGAACTTCATGCGACAAGATTCGGAAGGCATCTTCGGCGGCGGAAGTATAGTGTCCTACTTCTCGACCCGATACATCGCATACATACATATACCTTAATAAATAGGTTCCTAACCTAATATACCTATATTTAGTGAGTACTGAGTAGTAATCTTTAGCATTTAGTTTTTAGCTAATAGGCTACAGTTATATACAGGATTACATATTTACATGTTAAGTACTGCAGGAGTAAAATCCTTTGTAACTACATCGTAATCTACCTTTCTACTGTAGGTACAATAACAATTCCAAATGTAAAATCAAAATACTTTTAAAATTACACCTACAAATTATTTAATAATAAATAGCCAAACAGGTTGGTACCTACTAACATCAGTATGAACTAATAATTTGGGCAGTCACTTTTTTATTTTACCATTATTATTTATGCAACAACCAACAATTGATGTTCTTACTTATTAGTAAGTTATTAGCTCATAATTTATAGATTATTATTGATTTTCCAATCAACTACTTGTCTAGCCATGTAACGTTAAATTGTTCATTATTATGCTTTACTCGGATATTTAGTTTTAGAAAATTAAAAAAAATACTTATTTTTATTATTATGTAAAAAAAACCCCGACTAAACATAAATTACAAAAAACCGAGAAACAATGGTGTAAATGAAACTTTATTTAAGAATGATTTCATTAAGGTCTAATTGAGGGATGGGAAAATGCTCTAGCCTCTAGTGTTTATGTACTTTTAAAGCACTGTCTAACAGTGCAAGAATGGTTCCTTTATGTTCCTTTACACAGTTTCTTAATAAAAATATACCATTTCTCAAAGATCAGATTACGAATGTGGTGACATGAAATTTCTCGGGGGTAGTTTTCTATGGGTTGTATTTATATAGGATTGGTAGTCCCCATCGTGATCTATCTAACAGTGAAAGAATGGTTGTTCTATACTAAAACCCCTAAATGCTATGGATTTCTTAAAATTTGTGGTAAGGTGAGATGGGGACTACCTATTTAACGGTTCAATAATGGTTGCTCTAGTTTAAAAAAGACTGTAAATAAAAAATAAAATTCCATACTTCCCTGAATTGATTTAACTGCAAAAAAGTACACGATACGATACAACACGAGAACACTATCAACTTTAAAACAGCTACTGATAAACGCGTCGTGCTAAACTTAGATCTATGTACGTTCGCCTTTCGGGCCTCGAGAATCGAAATTTCTAGAACACGGTATTAATAAATACCGTGTTCTAGAAATTTCGATTATATTTGATTTCCGAACATTCTATTCTTAAATATTGTAGAAGTTTCTAGAATATTTTAAAACTAATTTTCGCCCTCATTTCCTCCCGCGAACTACAACCCATATCAATCTTTCTTACTATGGGAGACCAAGGTTTACCATTAAAGTTAAAAAGTATTAGTATCTAACAGTTACCCATAAGTTTTATGTCACAACTATATTTAGCATAATACCTATGGCAATGGGTCACGGGGGTAAAGCTCTGCCCCGCTTTAAATCTACGACTGTTTATAGGTACCTATGGCGTACTATATAGACGGTTTAGTATAGAAATCAGTGGAGTGGTAGATATCTACTAACTACTGAACACTGGTGCATATTCAGTAAACTGGAAAAATCAATTTTTATAATTTTATTTTTACGTGATAATAAGTCAATAGTTAAAAAAAAATGAATGTTTGTTTGTTCATCCTCTATAGTCTATATATAGACTCAAAAACAACCGAAGAATTTTTAATAAAAGTTTTATAAAAAGGTTCCTTGAGACTTGGGGATGAGGGTTATTAGGTTCGTTTTTAAACCCATACCGGTCGCTATATATTGAGTGGCTCACACATGGATTTTGTTTTGGCTCACGAAAATTGAATATTTTTTTGTTAGAAAACTATAATCTATAAATGAGGTTGACATTAGTTACAGATAATAAAATAGCTATTATACTATTGGATAAATTAGTGTCTTTATTGTACTATATTTTGTAATTTAGGCTAATAAAACTATATTATTTATATATATATAAAATGTTACAAGTTACAACTATTATATATAGGTACCTACCTAGTACCTATACAGGCAAAGTGGTATGGTTGTGGTTTATTGATATAGATCATAGGTAGGTAGCTACTAAAAAAATAATCGACCTATTTTGTCATGTAGTCGCATGTATATCTATATATTTATAGATGTATTATAATAATATTGTACATATCTGTAGGGTTTGGGGTATATGACTGATATGAGCTATAATATAGACATGTTGTTCCATAATATATACCTACATAAGAGTAATTATCATAAAAGAGTACAATAAAAAATTATTGGAAAATTGGATTTAACGTGTAATATAAGATCTGTAATACATTTTTTAAAAATATATTTTCTTTAAAGAGAATTTTTACATTTTAAAAAAGTCGACCCAAAACTAAAATTGAGTAACCTATAGGTAATAATATAACATTAATGTATTGTGCAATCTAATATAATAATTAATTAAGAAAAACATAAAAATTATTATTTGTATTCCGATCACTATATTATTGTGAATATATAGGCACTATATAAAATTTCATAGTCTATGTACCTAATAAGTAATAACACTAATTTTATAATATTAAAAATGTTATGATATTACATAACAGAGGCTAGTATAATAATATGTGTATTGTGCAAATATATTTTCGTACTTACTGCACACGCAACACTTAAGCCGCATATTATACATAATTAATTATTTTACATAAATTAATTTGGTTAATTTTAAATAGTCCAATTTTTATTTAGCTTTTAGGTAGGTATAAAACTATATAAAACAACACTAGAGTACCTACTAGACCATTCCTAATCCCTTATTAATGCTTTTGTTGACATCCATCTACACACCAAATATTTCGTGTTAGTATAATTGGATGAATAGTTAAACTTAAATTATATAATTATAAGTTAAAATGTCTTAATAATAAAAAAAAAAAATTCGTTATAAAAGAAGTGCCACTTACGGTGATAATTTATGGTGCCGAAAAATAGTTATTTTTCTTCAGTGTTGGTACAAATTCACTTGGTCATGTGTTCATTTGTTATTGTCCACTTATCGCTGTAGAACCGTAGGAGCAATAAGTAACTTATTTGCAAAAGTGTTATATTACAGACTACTGTATTATACTTGTTATTCTTATTACTATAGAATGTTCACAGTTAAACATTTTTTATTTTTATTTACAAAATATATAACATTATAGAATCTGTGACCTAGGGCCCAAATGCTCAACAAGAATACTAAGTAGGTATATATATAGGTACTTTATCATATTATCATGCGATATAATTGAATAAGACGGTGAAATTACTTTTGTTACTAGAAGCCACCCAGTAGTGACACTGCGGGGACCACACACAAACAAGGAAAATATCCATATATGGAACGGTATTTTCAGAAAAAAAATTGTCCGGACTAGAGTTTATAAAGGAAAGATGGTAAGATATTAAGATATCTAAAAATAATGATATAACAAATTCAATACAGGTATTGTCCAATGCTTGTTCACGAACAAAATGTTTTTTAAATTATATTTTTAAAAACAGTACAATGTTTATGAAATACAATAATAATCCCAGGCCGCATGTAGGTATAATATTTATACGTCAGAATAATTGAATAATTTTTATTAATAAAAATGTTATTTTGATTCTAAATTAGAATTAAAAATAAATTCTCTAAAATATATTTTATTTAACATAATATTCACAAACACTGTAATTTCGAGTAAATATTCACAGTAAAAATGTCACGCCTATACGCTGTGTCAATTATTTTCATTTTACAGATATTTACGATACGATTTCGACGAAAACATCTGTATGACTGTATATCAACATTCAACCTATATGAATATAATGTCATTCACAATTCATATCAATAATATCTACACTACTTAAAACAATATAAATACTACACATACAGTATAATACAGTGGCAGTGACAATAATGTTGTACCAGTGAGACCAGAAAATGTTTCGCCACCCACTACCTACTACATATTATTTTATTCACGTGATGCGTCTGTGTAGCTTCCACCAAACGATATAACATGATTTAAATACAAATTTATTCAACGGAAAATCCTTATAAATTATATACTCTAAACATTTTTTATAATTATATAGATGCGGCTACCTATTATAAAGGCTAATCATTGTTAACAAAAAAATTAAAATACCTACTGCATATTTAAATAGCTTTAAGAATATACATAAACAGTAATTAGTGCTCTAATTCGGTCTATATCCTAGTATCCTACTATTGATTAAACAAGATCATATATATATCGATAAATTGATATATGTATAGGTACTCCCGCTAACTTCCCGCTGCGTGTGCATATTTTAAATAATAATTCCCGCTATACGGCTATGTCATCAATTTTTAGCGCTCAACAATTAGTGTTTCCAGGATATATAAAATTAAAAATTAGTACCTACTCCCTCCAAACAAGATTCATCACTTTTATCGTTTTTGTACTTAACGAAAGCATAAAAAGTACTAATTCCAGCTATGCTATTAGGTACTGCCAATTTTTGTTTATTTCTATTTTCTAGTGCCTACTCATTTAATTACTAAAACTGCGTTTGATGAGAAGACATAATTTTATGCGTGAATATCCGATTACGTCGAAAATTAAACACGAGACACATTTATGTGTGTTTTAGTAATTAAATGAGTACTAGAAAATATTTAAAAGTATGAATGGAATTTTACTAAATTTTAGATTCTCAGTAGAACGATTAATGTATTGATTTTAGAGTGATATGTGTGTTTTATTGTGTCTCAACTCTTAATACACGATAATTATAGTAGAAAAAAGCTTCGATTTAACCTTTTCTAATAATTCATGGTTAATGAGATTCCATTTTGTATTATCCGACATCCAAGAGTCGTAGTCAAGTAGAAAATATGAATAGTATTATTCATATTAAATATATATTATACGAGAATTAAAGGACGAATTTCTGGATGTTTTTATATGCAGCTCTTTATTCTATACTTTTTATAGTCCTTCTGTAGGTAGATACATATCCTTATATACTACAATAGTTTCTTCTCACTTCTCAGTACCCACTACGTACCTATAGACCCACCACCGCATTTTAGCTGTGAGACGATTGTCTCACAATAACCCTCTCGCACCGCCACATTATTATATATTATATTTAATTATATGAAAAAATGCTAAATATACACTACAAAAATGCAATAATATATTATAGGTATATATGTACTTTATATACTTTTTTAATATATATTATGTAGTAGGTACTCAACTACTACCAATATGGCTGTACACAAAGTTATTTAAGTTTGAAACATGAAAAATAAATTTTGAAATAATAATTTTTTCCGTTGGATATAGATAACAAAAAAATTAGAACGCGACGACACGTTGACACAGTACCTAAATATATTCTATAATCTTTTATATTGTGCATAAATGTTTGGTGCGAAATAATTTATTAGTTAAATTATAGGCACCTACTTTATAGTTTATATGCTGTATCCTGTTAATATTTTTAAGTGTTTGTTTTTTGTAAGTTAAATTTACATTCCAAGACCTTTATTTATTGAATATAATATGTAGGTATTATATATTGTATACCTAATGTACAATCGTAAAATACATATTATATTATACATTCCCATAATCCCATACTCACTTAAAAGTGTCAGCACTGGGTGTCTACTTTTATCAAGTTTATTCATGTATTTAGTTTTTGTATTTTAGCTAATACTCTTATTGTACACTTGAGGTACAGACGCTCAGTTTATGTATATAACAATAAAAATAAAAATAAACATTCCCATATGGCTATTTATCTTTATAGTATAGTCTATATTATTATGTATTTTCATAATGATTTATTGGAAGGTTTCGAATTGAACTTAATTCAAAATAATTAAAAAGTTTTACGTAATAAAGCTTACGGAGGATTTACTTATTTTACGTTAATATTGTAATTTAATTTACCCATTGAAACCGTATTATATAAGCTCACTCGTCTATTGTTACACCTATTTGTTATTTGTATACCTATATAAATTATAATAAAAATAAAAATCGCTCAAAATAATATTCATTCCACGGTGCGGCGCGCGTGGGTACTTATAAACGCGTAGGATGTTTCACTTTTAAGTTCTTTTATTATTGTCTTTGTACAAATGAAAATAGAAGTTCAAATAAAAACTTCCATTAACGATAACGATCAGTATAGTATTAACAATAAGTAACCACCATATGCTAACTAAAAATATGCTCGGGATATTCACGAAGAACAAAGCAGTACGGCGCTACTTGTGCAGACAGGAGACGGAAGATGTAAGACAGAACCATTAATTATTATAAATTAGTATAGTAATATTATTGTGTGGTGTAGAACGTGGTTGGCCAACGCGACGGCATAATATGGCTCAGGTTATAAATATTCATGAAAAAATTTACTTACCTATAGACCTAAATATTAATATTTCTTATAGTAAACAAATTTATGAACTGTAAAATATTTTTAACGATACTATGTGCAACTGTGCAAGTACATACTGTACATATTACTATTGATAATATTAAATATTTATAAACTTATAAAAAAAATAAAACCAATTACGTGAGGTAAATTGGGTAGAAATATAGAATACGATTGTGTACGGTTTATCCTACTAACTTTTTCATTAAATGATATTATCGTGGTTATAATTTTATTTTTAGTGCGATGTTGCCAAATTTTACGAATTTAGCAATTATTTAATTAACAAATCTAGAATAACAAACTTCTTTACGGAGGGTACAACGCAGAAAAAAGTATATTTACTGGAACAACATCAAATAATTCCAACGGTAATTTGATTTTAACTTGAAACTTTTTAAAAAATTATGTCTAAAATTAATATATAATGAAATGAAAATAAATAGAATAAATAAACAGAATCAAACAAATAAATAATTTTTTGTATCACGAACTTGAACCTAAAGCCCAATCAGTTCATTATGTATGTTTTTTTTAAATTAAAATTTTAACAAAATTATATATTATTTAAACGAAGAATAGCAATTTTAGTTATTTTGTTGTATTTTAAATAAATTATTCGTGGGTAAATACTAGAAACTTTTAATGTATTTAACTATTTAAGTATATTATTATATTTTAGACACACAATGATATTTTCAAACGTATTGATTTTTGAAAAAAATAATTCAACCTAATGTACCTACTTATTACTAATAGTTAAATAAATTATTTCAATAGCAATAATATTATAAAATATTCTTAGCAATAACTACGGACTAACAGTCTCCACTCAGAATCGTTTTTCAATCATCGTTGAATTCAAATTGAACACATCATAACTCGACGAGCGGCACCCATTTGCCCGCATTTTATTAAATGTAGTTTAATTATTAATTATTCTTTGTATTACTATCTTACTGAAATATTAAATATTAAATAATACTTAAAAATTGCAAGCCTCAAGCTATCATTGTTTAAGCTCTGTGTTATTGATCAGTCACTAGCAGGCTTGTATCTAGGAACTTTTTACGGGGGGCAGCAAATTTAATTTTATCACTCTTTACTTCATTGTAAAAATATAAGATGTTGAAATAATGAAATTAATCAATTTATTGTATTTAAACAAATAATAATTTCAAACTTTATTAATTAAGTTGTTGTAATGAGTAATGTTGCCACGATTTTTAAAAGTTTGTAGATGTTAAAAAAAACTGTGTTTTATATAAAAGTTAATTTATTACCTCAGGTTTAGGGGGGGGGAGGATTCTGACCCCCCCCCCCCTCCCCGTTCCCATGAATACGTCACTGGACTCACTAGTCAGTGAGTCAGTATCAGGACACGTTCGATTATATTATAGCCATCTCGCCTATATATTTATAATGGTATAAAATATTTTTAATCTGAAATAAAATAATAGTTAACTTTTACAGCTAGATAGATTAAACACAATACATGCAAATGCAAGTACTAAAGAACTAAACTATTTAACCATGTAGGTTAGTACTCAATATTATCATATTAATATTATATTGTTGGTGTTTACTGGTTTATGATTACGAATGGCGGTCGCATAATTTACTTGTATATAGACTATATAGTCTATAAGTACATGCAAAATTCAAAATGCATGAATACCTATAGATGTTGGAAACTGGTAACTACTTCATGTATTATGCACGAATTAATAATAGTTATGTAAGTACCTATTACCTATACGGCTATACTATATTATAATATTATTATTTATTTGTAGTCATTTTTATTTTTATTTACATTTTTATTGGTAACCACGGCTATAATAATATTATATATAACTTATAACCATGTTGGTAAAACAAACATGACGTATAAGTTACTAACCTATACCTGTAAATATCAATATGCATTTATTATTCAGTTACAGATACATACATATATATTCGCGTGCATTATACGATATTGGATATTGGATTGAATGAAATACAATATAATATAATATATTCATGTAATAATTCACATTTGGTACAAAAGGAACTTGAAAAGTTAAAAACCAATAATCAAATAAATAATAATCGTAACAATATTATTCTTTCGTATATTTAGTTTTTAGGTTACAATTATTGGCGTATACCTACCAGTGTAGAATGCAGATGCAACCATTTACTATGCAATATAATATACAATATTATAATATATATTTATATTATATGTACTATAGTCTATAGTTGAATAATTTCCGTATGTAGGTGGAGCTTTATTTTTAAATTTGACTTTCACTTCGACGACGGGTTATTGTACATCGTAACAGTTCGTAAGTTAGATACGTTTTTAGGTTATTAGTTTTCCTCAGGCGTGTCTCATATTATCTAATGACAACACGGGTGACCTTTTTAAATATTTTTTTGGAAACCATAATCAGTTCATTGATCACGATAAATTATAATAACAGTAAAGTACTATACCTATACGTTGTCAGAGAATACATTTTGTTAAAATGTTTTTAATAAAACTTATAATTTATAATTTATAAACTTATAATTTTATACGTTTCGCCGTATAAATACATAATCTTCAAATTACGAATACTTATTTGCAGCACAGAAATGCAAATGAATAAGGATATTTATATATTAATAATCTTCACATATTTCGTACACGCCTATATTGAGATTCACTATAGAACTATTTCAACTATATAATATATTATATACACTGGCACATTATTAGTAAATATGTATAATGTATGTTTTACGTATTATACTTTTCGATCACATTATTGCCGGCTCTTTTCGAAAAGGAAATGATCTAAAACGGACTTCAGGCTCATAGGCGCAAATAGGGGGAGGAGGGGGGGTGCTTAGCCGCTCCCCCCAAAAAAAAACTAATGATTTCATTACTATAATTTAAAAGCATCATAAGAGTATCAAGTATAGACCTGATCTACAGCCCCCCTCCCCAAATTTCAAACACTATTTACGCCCGTGTACCTATTATATAAATACACACACACGTACTTATTTTTGTTCATTGCGGTTCATAATATTATGCAAAGGTAATATAAGCTCCTCGAGTTGTCTACCAATATTATTATTATACCAGCAGAAATTGTACCATATTATATTTGACTTTTAAGTCTGGTTTCGCTGCGCATTTCGAAACGAACTCTCCATATAATATCTGTAATATCATGCGGCTACTATAATAATATACGTATAGTAGTACGTCTATACTGCACACTGCTGCGGGCTTTTGACCGCGGTGTGTTTTATTTAGCATTACACTTATTATGGTGAACCATAAAAAAAATAGCGACCGATATTATGCTCATAATAATTCTAGAATTGTTTTATTTTTTTTTATAATAATAGTTTACGCCTCTTTCTGGATGGCGGTGGCGTCGCGTGACAACAGTGTGTAATACAAAATTGTATATTATAGAGACTCGCGCGCGCGTGTTGTGCACTGCATATTGCTTTTATAATGTTTATATATACAAGATATGTGTATATATATATATAATATGTATATAATATATAATTACTATTAACTACATACGCACGCATAGGTTTTACGACAGTCTTTTAGGCAACACGTATTATTAACCCAGCGTGTACGCGGTCAACACAACACACAATGTATATTTATTATAATACGCGACCTCAACGGCATATTATACGATATTTTTTTACTTGCAATTGTTACAGCAACAGAGTTCATTATACCGACGACGAAGGTGCGATATGATATCATATAATATATAGTATGTAATAAGTGTATTTAATTTTTAATGACGCGTATTAAAGGTAAACGTAAATTCGGGAAAATTTCACTCGGAACGAGTACTAATAATGTCTAAAAGTGACTCGTATTAAAGTTACCGCCGTCGTCGTCGACGATGAAATCGTCAATCGTACACGAAATCGTAAAAAAATGAAGTTTATCCATCGACTATCTGGCTGATGACGATTGACGATCCGTCGGCGATTATAGTGACTGAGTGCGCGCAATAACTATAATATAATGATATAGCATACGCAATAATATGCACAGTGTATAAATATTTATGATGTTGGTACCTTTATAGCATTATGCTCGTGCAGTCGTTCGACGATCACGAAATCCGAGATTTCTATACGAATTTCTCTGCGACTATGTAACTATATTATATGTATACAGTATACTATATTACTACCGATGTATATACGTTATACACCTAACCTACCTACGCAATATTCGCGTTAAAAGTCGAGTCGAGGTGATGGGCACCTAGTACCTATATACTGCCCATAGTGTATACGTATCGCGTAGGTTCTGATGTATCGTACACGGTACACTGCTGCGGTATCGTGTTGTAGACTTCTGCGGTGGGTCCGAGTTGGACGACCATTAACCATTAACCATTAACCCGCGCGGTACCTACTCACAATTCATAAACATATACCGGATACCAGATGTACCATATACCTATGCATAATAATAAGTATACCTACAGATATAATGTATTGTTATAACGCGTGGTCCCCCTAACGGCGGGCGCGTCCTTGGCACGGTAAAAAATTCCGCGGCCGATTGAAGGTAGGTACACTAATAACAATAATATAATTACGTCGGCGGCCGTTTTCGGTGGTAGTGGCGGCACATCTATATGTGTGTAACGCTTATATATATACGCTATGACATCATCGCACATGCGCGCGCGCGCTCCGTAGTTTCGAACTCTCATCACAATAATAATACATTGTTGGGTACTCGAGACTCGAGTGTGTCGCGGTCCGCGGTTCAGTCACGCCCGATACGCCGTCAATCTTCGACGTCGCCGCCGCCGCCGCCGCCGCCGCCGAACTTACATGCCAATAGAGTTTTCCCCACGATCTCCGCCCCGTCACGTCCGTCGACCGATTTTAGTTTTCTCGTCCCGCAACAACTAGTGGTCGCGACGTCCCGTTCAAGTCTCCAGACGCGACGACATGGCCAATTACGTTTCCACAAAAGTAAGCCGTGGCGCTAAATCTATAGCATTATTATAGAATAAATAGATATTATTCCAATTCATTTACATTAGGACATTAGTGATTACTGATTAGTATACGGTATTATAATAATAATTAATAAATATAATAATATAAAGGTTGCACTAAACATGAAAAATACTTATAATATGCAATTCGTGCAATATAATGTAATTTAAAAATCATGTAATTTATAATTGTGATTATTATTAGGTAGGTATCATTTTTTTTATTTAAATTTTTCTTCGCAGTCGCAGTTGAGTTCCAATGTTCCACCAGAGTTTGATATTTGGTCACACGACATTTCTATTGATTAGAGAGGTCACTTGACCCTTCTAAAAGTATAATATAATTTGATAATATTATATTGACAACGTACTCGCATAGTCGCGTACTATATACCCATACAGTTCCACGACTTTGATATTTTACCAGGGATCTATCCGGCCCCTTGGCCACTCGGCCATCACTGTAAATATACTCGTCTTATTGTATATGTGGGCATGTCGTAGAGGAGGAGGTGAAATAGGAATGCCACAATTTTTTTAGATTTTTCAGCTATGAAATTATTTAGTTATTTGAATAATAAAAAGAGGCGTTACTTTTTCAACCTTCTTCGCCGATAATATAAGCACTACTTAATATTTTGAACAAACGGGATAAAACATATCTGTTTCTGTTTTCGGCCGAACCGAAATAACAATTTTTTTACTTTAGTTTTCATAAAATATTATATAAACAGCACAACACCAACTGAACTTTTTTAAAAGAGATGAGGAAATAGGTTGTGATTTAAAAATAATTTGAAGGACATAACCGTTGCCTATTGATAGTTATTTCCTACATAGGTACTTAAAGTTACGACACTGACGCCTAGTCGGAGGATTTGTCGAACTTCGCCGGTGCCGAATACAAAGCGCAGGTTACCTATATTATATATTTATATCTTAACCTTAATATATATCTACTAAGCTGCTTATTATATACGTAATCATGTCTTACAACCGTTTACATTATAATAATTGGTGGAATACCTCACTTAGTGGTTATAACCGAAATATTATACCTTCAAGAGACAAGGGTGGCCGATCCCATTAGTTGGGAGCGAAAGGATTGTGTAATGTATAGTGTGTATATTCGCTAGTAAAAATTCGTTAGCCTAAACCGGTGTGAAAAAAAATTCACCGGTCTGTTTGGATCATAATATCATTTACATAGTTCATTATCCTAGTAAGGGATAATGTGAGATAATTTTAAACCAGTCTATAGCTTAGCAAATTTCTAGATAGTGTATCAAACAAACGGGCGGTTTAACATCACAGAATTACCGCGGATAATCTTGTTGTTGTTTTATTTTTAATTATATTAAATATCGGATTTAATTCGTTGGTCTTATCAATCAAATTAATTTTCTGATAAAAGTTTTAAATATAATATCGGTATTTGCATTTATTGATTATTGTTGCCACTCTTAATGTCACATAAATACCTACATTATAATTAAGTATTTTCAAAAGATTTCCATAAACTTAATAGCTATTTGTTTACTATAAAAACATATTTCAATAACTGCTATTTTGTATAGTATAATAATTTATTATTGATAGAATATAGTACCCACTAATTCATCATGTGGAATATTTGTTTTTCTTATAGTTAGGTACAAGGTACCATTTAAAAACCGACATTCGTTGAGTAGAAAATAAAAATTTTGTCACAATTTATTAACCATAAACTTCATAAAATAATTAAAAGCAGTGGATTATGTCGATTATGATATGACTAAGACACTAAGTTATTAATAATTCAAATATTTAAATGTCTATAACTGACGCTGATCTAAGAAAAGAGCTATTGAGTGTGAATAAAATAAAATCTATTCATTCTTGCAGTATATATAATAATTAGTAGTTACCATAAGTTAGAATCTTATATATAGGTACTTATATTTTGATAATCTTACATAATATGATAATTTATCATAAATAAATTTAACTATCATGTATTTAATGGGTTATATAAATACTAATAGGTATATTAAAATACAAGAGATTACACGCGTGTGTACGTGTATTAATTATGCCGTTGAAATATTTTTTTAATGACCCCCAAAATACGTACAACATCTAAATAAAAGTAACAAAATTGTCCATCTAATTTTTCTTAAGAATTTAGAGTTATAAATCATGAAAAAATTATTAAAAGTAAATTATTTGGTCAGTTATTATTCTGAACCTCGTTGGACGTGTTTTGCTATGGCCTATGATTACTTGTAATCGTACAACAAATCATTGTATGACGGTTATATGAATAATTAGTTAAATAGTTGATAGGTAAGTTAAAAAAAGGTATTTTTTTCTTTTCATGTTTATTGTATTTTACAGAAATTATTCAGTTTATATCATTTTTGTCAAATTTATTGTACTAATTCTGAGATGAAAATTACACTTTTAACTATTTAAAAATGTAGGTGCTTAAAAATAAAAGTAATTACTAACTAATAATTATTTTTTCACAACAACAGTCTTACTTAATAATAATAATAAACCAAAAATCGATCAATTAGCACTCATACATAGGTACTTCTTCTAATAAAGAGTACATATGTACCTAATATATTTCACTTTCTGAGCTATGGCTAACATACAACAGCGTTCAGTTATACATCACAGTAAACACAGTTAGTAGAATGAGTTATCCGTTCATAATATATTATGATATGATTGATTTCAAATGATGAAATAAAAAATGTGAATAAGTAAGTTGCAGATGGCAACTATCGATATTAATATCAATTCATACGCGTACGGATGAACACGATAGCATGATTCATCACAATATACTGGGTGTCTCTTTAGATGTCTTTATTATATAGATATTATAATATAATAATTAATAATATAGATGACCGGTGATGTTAATTTTTAAATATTATGAGAATTTTGTAATAAAAAATGGTTTTGTACACAACACTTATTAATATCATATAAAATTTAATTCGTACTCATTGTATATTTTTCTCTTGAATCGCTAATACATTGATGTTATAATGCATTATGGCGTAGTAATTATTGGTATTTTATCATTGCACTAAAATGTTTAACCATAAAGATAAATAGGAATTATAATAATAATATATTCAATCGGTAACCTTTTTGTTTTTTTTTTTGAAGTGTACTCCTACCGTATTTGCATCACCAAATTTTGATGCAAAAGAAGATGCGATTGCTCTTAAAAAGGCAATGAAAGGCTTTGGATGTGACCAAAAAGTCATAATTGACGTGATCGCAAATCGAGGCGTTGTGCAGCGCATTGAAATCGCAGAGGCCTTCAAGACGTTGTACGGAAAGGTAAAAATAAATTAAATCTTAAAATTTAAAATTTTGGGTTTTATCGTTAGAGCGTGGATTATAATTTATTAACAAATAGTATATGTTATCACGGTGAAAACAATGTTTAGGATCTGAAAAAAGAATTAAAAAATGAACTAAGTGGACACTTCGAGGACACCGTGTTGGCCATGATGACGCCACTTCCGGACTTGTATGCAAAGGAGTTGCATGACGCTATCTCCGGAATAGGCACCCACGAGGAAGTGCTCGTTGAGATATTGTGTACCTTGAGCAATTTTGGTGTACGGACAGTTACCGAATGTTACGAAAAACGTAAGTAATCGGATTAATTAAAATAGAAAGACCGTTTGTTTGGGAAAATTAGGTATAGGTACTAATCATGAATATTACGATCGTCGATTTACTTTGCATAGGCACCAGCTATATGTTAATTGGTAGAAATTATATTTTGATTATTGATACTGATATTGAAATTTGCAATTTTTATGAAATTCGAATTTTATACACTCGAGTGTATAAACATTAAACATACCAATATTTATAATACCTATAAGGAAATTATAATCAAAACAAATATAATAATCTGAAACTTGCTTGAAATACGGCACACGCGATAACTTTTCTATTGTATTTAGGCAGCGTTTTTATTTTATATTCTACGTTTGATGATGTAATCAACATTAAAAAAGAAAAACATACCTATAGTTAGTATAAAGTTTTTTATTATGTCTCAAAGAATTTACACCATAATGACATTGGGATAGTCGTAAATTATCTGCATACATATACCTATATCTAAATAATACTCGTTTCTACACAAGGGACGGATACATTTTTTTTATTTAGTACTATAGGTATATCAAAAACAATAAACATCGAGAATTAATAGCATATTATATTATTGCCATATTGTTATCAATCAATAATTTAGTGCTTTTAGACTTTTATTGTTTAAATATATTATGTTTAATGACTAATGAATTTAAACATTTGTCTTTTCCAAGTACTCGAATGACGGTTGGTTAAAAAATCAATTGGCATTTGACATTAGTAATTTCGTTGCAGTTTTGATTATTATTATTGTTATTATTGTTCTAATTTTAGATACTAAGCACAGCGTTTACAGTGTGTATTTTTTCTTTGCACTGCAATCCTCCTTAGGAAAACTATTTATTTATTTATTTATTTTTTTAGTGGGGGGAGGCATTAAAATTGAGTATACTTTTCTTAGAATCGTGATATATATATATTTTTTAAAGTGTAATTATTTGTTAACAGGTTACAAATTTAAATATATAAACGAACTTACAAAAATTAAAAAATATAGGTACCTACTTGTTTTTGATAAAACTGTGACCATTTTGGGATAACCTTGTTACAATCAAAATTGTAATAATTTATCATTGATTTTAGTTTATGATTATAATTTATAATACGGTTACACGGAACTGGTTGAGTATATGGAGCGACATAACGACTAGGGACTGTCCAGTGGACCAATACTCGGTTGCGGTATCCTGTATATCTAACTATAATTATTTTTTATATTATTTTGTTTTTTTTCATAGTTCAAAAGATTAGTACGTCTGTTATTTTTCTAGTCACAAATTTACATTAAATATACATTTTACGATAATTATTTTAATTAACTAACAATTAACATGTAAACTCTCCTTTTATAAGTGTCACCAATGGGTGGCTTCTTTCTTCAATTTTATCATGTCATACTTTACTCTGAGCCTATATGCTTATTGTGTCATCTGGTACAGATTGTATATTACTTATTTAAAATAAAAAAAAAAAAACGATTATTATATTTATTGGATTTATCTTTATTAAAGTTGTAAATATATTTACATAATATTATTTATTTAAAAATAAAAATATTCATAGTAGGTGTTTATTGGAAATTATTTAAATTTTAATGTTTTTGTCACCACATAATTTAAAACTATGTACCTACCTATTCATTTCAGAAATGTTTTTAAATATAACTTATCAAACTGGAAGTTTCAAATATATAGTATAGTATCATACATTCACCAATATTCAAATTCCCTAACATATTTTACATCAACACAGCGTAAAATCCAAATTAAAAAGATATTATTGTAGTAATTTAATTATATTATTAACACGAAAATGTCTGTAATATGGTTAATGATTTTTGACCAAATGTTGTTCCCGTATAGCTATTAGCTTGTGTACCTATACCCTTGAAGTAGAACGATGATGGTACTATTCATCTTCTTGGTGGGAGTCGGGATATAGGCATATATCTAACTCGAGATACTTTCAAAAATACTTTTTCTTCATATAATTTATTGTTCAAAATATGTTCTCCAAACTTGACCTTCTTGTCAAATAGAGTTTGAAATAATCATAATAATGAGAATTTTAAAGACCACAGTTAATGTTTTATGTCAATAGTTATAATATATAATTATATGTAAGGCATTTAACGTCTGATTAACGATTTAATGAATAGTGAAAAACTGAATGAATTTGTATTTTGTTGGCATCATTATCTAAACAACTCTGTACTTATAATTAACTGGTAATTTTTTCGAAAAAACTGGCATAATATAAATGATAATATTATATTATACATAAATAACGGTTTAACCATAAATATTGTTTTGAAAACATAAATTATAGTAAAATATATAGCATTTAAACTTCAACTTAGTTATGTATTTAAATATAATATATATTAATACATTATTTAATACAGCAACATTAATATATACAGTTTATTGCATGCCGGTTTGTGAAATAGTGTACGAAAATAAAATTCTCTACCCTAATTTATATCTAAACGCTGTCACCTTATTTCGTATTTCGTATTGACTGATTCGTATAGGTAGTATAGGTATATTATATTATGATATTTTTTAAATCACATTTTTTATTGTTCGCGCGTTTCAACAATCGCTGTCAAATGTACATCGACCTTTGACGAGTATTTTACATTTTCACATGCCTAATAATATTATTATATATTATGATTTACGACGACGTCTGTCGTTTTTGGACAACATAAAATACATATTGTATTATAATATTATTCGTCGTAGATTTCTGCACACGAAAACGTATTTAATTTTATTAATGAAAATAAAAACTTAAAAACCCATTCACGAGAACCAGTTGTCTGTATAATGAGTAACCACTTATTTTATTTTTTGAACGGACGCACATACACAAGCTTTATTGTATAGAGTATAATATTATACATTATACGTAATAATAATAATAATAATAATAATAATTGATGAAAGTATTGAACGAACGAGCGTCGTGTCGCGTTTGTTATTTTAGAGCCGTAATAAAATTACCGGTCATCATTACGAATTTACGATATATGGTTACGGCGTCCATTTGAAACTAGGAAAATCAACCGAAAGGCCGGTCTTCTCCCCCGTGGAATGAGCCTATATGTCTAATATCTAACCCATGTATATGGCACGACTACTTATATAAATTGAAACTTTTTTCGAGTTCAGTTATTTACTGTAGTTGTATCATCTATCTCATATCTGAAGTATAGCGAGGTAGTTGTATAATATTATTAATACACAATTATTTTTTACATCAGTATTTAAAATTTTAACTGCCGCGTGAGTGGTTTTTATTATAATATATTTTTTCATACTTAAATTATACAATAGGCATATTATATTATATATTTATATCGTCAGAACAGCCGCATTCACAACACTTAATATTGCTATATGTTATATAGTTGTAAAGTTGTAACTTGTAGGTATGCCAGCTGGTGCATCGTACATATTATATCAGTATGTCATAATATAGTTAAAACGCGATTATAATATTATGTGTAAGAAGTACTTATACCTACGAATAATGGAACCTAAATTACTGTATATATTTATTTTGAACCAGATACGTGTTGTTTTAAAAATAAAAATATTAGGTACCTATCCATCTACCTAAACTAACGAATCGTTAGTAACGGTTGTATTGTACACATTCGAGTCCCATGCGATTGAACCACATTATTCTCCAACGAATATATTATGATCGGTTAAATCCACGTTCTTTGATCCGTTTATATATCACGTTAGCACTCGATATCTCAACAATATAATATACTTATACTCATATTATGTGTATGTGTAGTGACTATTGAACACATGTTTATCTTATACGGCTAAAATAGAACGTGGAATTTAAAACAGCTATTTCTACACCTTATCACCGTCATTCTTGTAATACCACTGGTATGTCGGATATTTTAGAATTGGAAAGTAACACGATATCCCAGACTTGTGCAGTGTATTATTTGCAGACTTATTTAAAAATAATCTCGATAATTATTATCACACATGCACATGCATTACTAGCGATTCGTGGACTGCTTTTTTTCCCAATAAAAACTATTTATTTTGAAACTGCATACCTATTATTATTATTAAAATATATTATACGTATTTCGAGGTACTATAATAATATTATTAAATTATAGTTTTTTGAACATCAGACTTCTACTAACGATAAATTAATGTATTATGTATTTATGGTTTCAGTTTACGGGCATAATCTCGAGAAGGATATTAAAGGTGATACATCGGGCCATTTCAAACGTCTATGCGTATCTTTAAGTATGGTAAGATAATATAATAATACATATTTTATAATTAATTTTATTATTATGTACCTATATGAGATTATATTTTTATTACATCATTGATATTGTACTATATTGTTCATAATTTTGCTTTGGAGAATAGATGACAATTACATAGGTACCAATCATTTATTAATTAAAGATAGGAAGTAAGTAGGATTTAGGTAATAAACTTTACACTTTTTTTTTGTTAAATTTAAAACACTTGGTTTGTATAGGTACCTAGTACCTACCTACTTACCAACTCTGTATATTATAGTGTAATAATCATATGACTGCATTAGTTGTAAATAGTATACGATATGATGTCACCAATGGGTAATTACAAATAGAAAATATTGAAATAGAGAAATGTATGTATATCTAAAATAAACATAGCTATTAAAATATTTTATAGATATCTATTTTATGCGCAAGTAATTAAGAGCCCAGATACGCATAATATAAAGCATATTATGGATGCTTGGAGTGAGTCACAGTTTTTAATTAATGCAATTTTTTCATACAAACATTTTCATTGAAACCGATCACACTGTGAAATTATTGTGGTCACCCGTAGTTATATTATTATTATTTTATTTTTTTTACAGTACGGACGAACCTTTTAGATTTGAATATAAAAAATAATAAAGTGCTTTATGGAAACTAGGGTCAAATTTTACTCGTAGAGTCAAGATTATTATCAACTGATTGTGATTAAACATATTATTTTAACGTGTAGGTGTTTTTGGTCTGATCATAAGGCAATCTGGTTATGTAGGCATTAGATTCCTTTAATAGTGTAGTCTTATTAATACATTTTGGACATTCAGATTTCAGACGCGTATTCCTCATTATATGTAAACTATTATCCAATATTTATATTATTATTTAATAATATTACAGAACCGTAAAGTATTATCTATATTGAATATAATAATATCTAATATATACATATATAGTATATACAGGCACATATTTTATAAAATAGGCACTTTTGTGAAAGTGTATTAAAACATTATACATTTATACCGGTATATACGCAATACGCATTAAATGGTTATAGAGAATTTTATTTATGAAATAATTTTATAAGACATAAATTCAACTTCATAAATCATAATAGTAGATTGTAATACAACTCATAAGGCATGTCTAATCCGCGGCCATCGGCAGATTTAAGGCTAAGTAAGTAAGTAGTATAGTAGTACGCGTAGCAAACTACGTCTATCTCAAAACTGTCAACTACATCTATAGTATAAAAGAATCATCTCTTGCTTTTACATATATTATATATTCTTTTCGATTTTCTTATCAGAATTAAATATTAATTGTTATTGGTTTACAATATTGTTCGAATATAGAAAGAAAAATTTAATTTTTCAGGGAAATCGAGATGAAACACCTACTGTTGATGAGAACGCGGCGCGTATAGATGCCGAGGCTTTGTACAACGCAGGAGAAAAAATAAAATGGGGCACGGACGAATCTGAATTCAACAGGATTTTGGTTACTAAAAGTTACCAGCATTTGAGGCGCGTATTTGTGGAGTATGAAAAATTGGCTTCTAAGGACTTGGAAGAATCAATTAAAAGCGAATTTTCTGGAGATATTTGCATGGGCCTACTGTCCCTGGGTACGAATAATTATTTTTTATCGGAGACAAAATATTAATCATTTTTTTTATAATACTCTACAAGAAATGAAGTGATGTACAACAATTACGATTTTTTTATGTGTCATACCTTCTTCTTATTCTTCTTCACTGGCATTCACAAGACCCCACGACCTTTAAAAGAGTCTTTTCTGCCATCACTCCGTCTACCACCTCTTCCTCGGTCTGCCTCGAGGCTTTTTCCCTGCCGGTTTCCATTCCATGACTGTTGTTCTGGTGGTTTCTTCTTCGCTTATTCTCATAATATGTGTCATACCTACATTAAAATAATCGTGCTCATTGAATTTTCAGTGAAGTGTGTGAAAAGTAAAGTCGAATTCTTCGCGGAGCGTTTGCACAAGAGTATGGCCGGCTTGGGAACAGATGACAAAACACTTATAAGAATCGTCGTGTCCAGATCAGAAATTGACCTAGGAGACATAAAACAAGTGTTCGAAAAGAAGTACGGTAAAAGTTTGGAGTCGTGGGTAACCGTAAGTTTTTTGTTTATATTTTTTACTTTTAATGTTTAATGTTACGTAATTAAGTCGTTTTTATTAATTTATTCTATATTTTTCAGGGAGATACCTCTGGAGACTACAGGAAATTATTGTTAAAAATTATCGCTTAAACGACGGTTTAATTTTAAATTTTTTCACAGGTGACTTCATTTATACATCAAATTATTATTTAAATCATTATATTATTGTTATTTAATTAAGTTTCATCAATTATTTTATATTATATACCTACATTAATTTTAATTGTTAAGTAAAGTACGTATAGCAACTACATTATATTGTGATTTTTTCTAAAAGCGTAAACCTATTGGATTTTTATACTTATATTGCTTAATTTTACTATACGTAATAAACCTATTTATTGTTTAATATTGACTGACCAAAATATATTAACATGATGGTGTACAATAAAAGTGTCAGTAGTATAGAATTTAGTATTTAAATACTGCACTTAAACGTCTTAAACTAACAATATCACTATTTTAAATTCTACTGCTTTTGTGTGAAATTATTTTGCGTAGGTATTTATATTTTAATCTATATCTTTTGGACCAAAGTAGGTACATAATTCTTAAATATAATTAAACTACGCTATACATAGTGAAAACAATAGTATCAGTTTTATTATTTTAATCTTTAATAGTTTATTAGGTATCAAATATATATAAATGTACGTATAATTTTGGAAAAAATATGTTAAATGTGTGCTTGTTTTTGATGGTCCAAATATCGATTTGAAAATCTTCAATGATGAAACAGACACTTTGAAAAAAATGTTCATGCAAAAAAAGTATACATGAAAATATAAGTATATATAATGTTTTGAAATTTGATGAGATTTAAACGTTATTATTTTGTATGAAATAGTTAATTCAAATGCTGTAAATACCAAATAGTGTTAAAAATAAATCAAAATAATCAGTTTTTAAATGTACAGGTTAGGTAACAACCAAAACCAAACATTATTTGGTGTATTATAAACTGTAGTATATTTATAAATTATAATTGTATTACCAAATTTTATATACCAAAATACCAAATAGTATTTAAATTTGATAACATTTTAAATATAATTGCCAATTAATCTGCAGCCTATACACTTTTCCTATCATTAATACTATACATATCGCTGTAAAGTATAAAATGTACAGTAGGTATATAAAATATAAATGGTAGGTAAAGTGTGTTTATCGGTCATCTATAATAATTCAAATTAACTGGAAAACAGTATTTGTGTCTTTTAAATGTGTGTGGTTGGAAATTGGAATTTAGATTGTGCCGTCGCGGTCGGTTGCATGTGATGGACTGTTGAGTTCTATTGTTTTGTTTTGTTTATTATTCATTACTATTTGTGGACCAGAATTACAACAACATACATACTGAAAAATAAATTATAATCTATGGACACTTAGTACTTATAGAAGTTTCATGAAATGCTATAATTATGTCGTTTTATTTACTGATTTTACTCCATGTGTAAAGCACATTGGAATTTAAATCAAGTATTATTGATTATTATTTATTACCATTATAGGTAAGAACATATTAAAGAGAATCCTGGCCCTAGGCTCTTTAAAAATGTATAAACAGACCAACATAAACTCTAAAGCCGGGTTCACACTACACCGTGTCGTATTTTTATTTTTTATGTTTATACCAAAATACAATACCAATAATATAAATATTGTACCTGATGATAACACTAGATAATTTTTTTTTAGTTACCACTTTTCTACATATAAACACACGGTTAAAAGTTGAATATATTCAAAGGTATGCGGTATCGTTACTGTGATTATTTTACACGACACCGTGTTGTAGTGTGAACCCGGCTGAAATGCCGAGTTGATATTACTAAATAATTATGTATAACCGGTATATAGGGGTATAATATTTCAAATTTATATTCAATAGATTTCTCTAGATTGACTAGATATTTAAATTTTGGGTTCGAATATAGAACAATCATTACAAATTGTAATAAGACAAAATTAAAATACATTTAAGCACTTTTTTTTTATAGTCACTTAATCTACTTTAAAAAATAAATATAATTTTAAAAAGGTTGGTAACTGGGTAAGTGTATGTCGCTCTGCTGTACAGTAGGTTAAAAGTGGGTCACTATATAATGTATGGTATTAAATGTGAATGCAATGATATAATATCATTCTGAGCGGAGACGGTTTGTCAGTGTGGATATTTTATTATGTTTGTACCGACATATTGTTATTACTTATTATTAAAACGGTAGCTGGTTATTGAATTAATATTATAAAATTACTTCAAAAAAACTAAAATTGTTATTCTTGGTTATTTGATATGTAATTTCGTCCAAATTTTAACAAAAAATAACTATAAAAAAACAGTGTTTTATATTTTTGAGATTATTTGGTTACAGAATAACCTACTTTCGTGAAACCTTGTTTAAAATTTTCAATCTGTATAGCTATAAAAGTTGAATATTTTATAAATTTTTAACTACAAAATCATTTTAAAATTAAAAATTTAATAAATGTTGTCAAAAATTGAACTTTAAATGTTTATTAAAATTGTTGACCCAACAAATAACATTTATTGACATTAATAGAAAAAAAAACTAAAAAATTGAAAATAGAAAATGTCTGTTAACAGCTCAAAACAAATCAAAATATTTTGAAAATTTTATGGTGTATAGAAAATGAAAATATAAACATTCAGTCAAATTTCCATGTAATTACAGTCATTCGTTTTTGAATTACAAAATAAGAAAATCGCTATATGACTGCAAATCGAGTGAATGTTGTAAAAATATGAACTTCAAACGCCCATAAAAATTTAATTTGACTTTCTTAGACATTTTTTTTTTTAAAAAGGTAGACAAGTTTTTGAGGAATCTTGTATTACATTTTCAAATCTTAGATTTAAAAAGAAAAAGTTTAATGAAATTTTTTTAAATTATTTGCACATTTTTGAGATTTTACGTGTCTGATCAAGATTTGAACTATAAATAGTTATATAAAAAAAATTGTGACTGTGAGTTTTTAGTATTTTTCAACTGTCATTGTAGCAATATATTAGGAGCCCTCTATTACATTTTCAAGCTTTTTCACCCGACGAATAAAATTTAATTGACACTTATAGAAAAAAAAAACTAAAAAAATTGGAAACTGAAAATGTTCGTAAACAGTGTTCAGAGCCGGGCCAATCAATAGCGGTGCTCTTGGCAAAATAAAAATATGCACCCCTTCCCCCTCCAAAAAAAAATTTAATTTAACTTATTTACTTGTAAGCATAATCAATAATGTTTACTTTAAAGCTTAAGAGTTAAGTTTATTATTTTAATAATTAAAATAACAACATTTTAAGAATATTTCAAAATAAAGATAATAATAACGAAGTTAATTGATTTGTATTACCTACTTTGATATGACTTTTATAACAAATTCTTAAAAACAGTACCACATAAACAAGAATCGTATAAGAAATTTAAATAAAATAATACAAATAATACCTACTTCAAATTAAATAGAATTTAGTACAACATATTTATTAAACAAATTTCACTTTTCCGGCTTTTTTGGAAGCAAATTCTTCGATGATTGATGTGTAGTCATATACACATGTACACATATACACATTATAGTCGTTCTATTTTTATTATTATCGGCCACAGGAAACACATTGATATTTCCTGCGGCTTGTATACGTGTAGAAATATATACATTGTTATAAATAAAATATATTACTTAACGATATAATTCGGTAGGTACCAGTTATCGGTCGATCAGTCGATCGTCGTGAATGAAAATTAATTTCAATAATCAATAGTAAATTTGAGGTTTAACTTGGTATACAAATTTATAACACAGTATTAATAAACTCGCATCTAATAAAAAATATTAACATATTGAAATATTTTTACTTCAAATTCAAATTTAATGATATCAAATTTTGCGCCCACCTTGCCAGGCCCTCTGCCCGGCCCTGACAGTGTTGTATCGTGTATAGACGCCGTGCAAACCATGAAATAGCGCGCGCCGTAGTGGACCACTTACGAACTAATCGATAGCAACGAATGAAATGTGTATATTGTATAATATGTTAGTTACCTACCTAGGTTAGGCAGTAATTATTAAATTATGTTAGTTCTGACTTTAGACTATTGTTGTTTATCGTTGTTGCACATAATAATAGTATCATACCTACATATTGTACATATTAAAAACATAAATACCTTTTCACTTTATTTGTAAAAATAAATAACATATATTTCACAGGTTAACTAAGTCTTAATACATATATTTTTTTCCAACATCTAATAAATATAATAATAATATATATGATTGTATAATATGACAACTTCTTATTTTATCTTTAAAATAATATTGATATATAATATTATGTATGTAAAAATTATATTTATATTATTAAAAAAAATAAACAAATATGTTGAATAAAACATAATATTATGATACAATTAAAAATTTAAATAAGTAATTTTGGCAAGTAAAAATGAAAGTAAAAATATTCAATTTTGGGCATTAAAGAATTAAGGAAGTATTCGTCTCTATTAATAGTTAACAAAACAGGCTCAATATTATTATAGATAAATAAATCGCAGTATTTTAAACCTGCACAATACATTAATACCTGGACTTGGGTATAGTATACATTAGATTTTTTTAGTTCTAATTTATTATTTACAAATTCTAAATATTTTAAATTAGGTACTCCATTTTTAATAATTTGTTTATTTTTACAAGAGATAGGGCACTTTATTTCAAGAATTCTTTCAATATTTCCATTTTTGATAACAAGACCGTCTGGGCTGGCACACACCCATGGTGTTTTATGATGGATAATAAGTCCTGCCTTAAGTACTATAATATCATCATATAACTCTTGGTATTTTTCAAAAGCTAGAGGTTCATTTAAATTACCATATTTAACATTAATATTACCTTTCATACCTAAGTCAGTTCTTTTTAGGAAAGAGTTAGCAAGCTTATTGAGACCTATGTCCGTCCAATTACGACATGTTTTAATTTTATGTGCCCTCATACTAGCCGAAATACGAAAATGTCTAGAGGTTTTCCAAATTTCTGAAGAAGACTGGCTCATAGTTAAATTATAAATACTTAAAAGATTGTCTGCCAATAAAGCAATATTAGTAAAGTAAAAACTGTTTTCATGAAAATTAAGTGGAAATTTCGATGAAGGAGTATTATTTATAAACAATATTTTTTGGTTAAGTAATATAAGTGAGAAATGATTTTTATTTAAAGAATATGTAAAATCTAGTTCTACTTGATCAATGATGGAATTCAAAATTTGTTTACACTGTCTTTCTGTTTCAGTAAGGCTTTCTTCTTTTAAAAGTGTGCTTAAGCTACATGGTATACTTAAAATGTTATGCATTGAAATTAAATCTTTATGAGTTACATAATCTATAAAATGTTTTTGCCTTTTACATGGGAATAAGTCTTGAATTGTTCTACCTTTCTTATACTTCAATTCTCCAGCCTTTGAAGGTTTTCCCCATTGTTGGGGCAAGTCTGTTTTAGAAATTAGTTGCTCATTATTAATGTAGTAAATTAATGCACATATATGTTTGCATTTTCCTCCTGCGCCAGCAGGACAATCACAAGATGTATTTTTAACTCTTCTAGTTCCATCAATCTAAATAATATAATATAAAGAATAAATATTAAAAAAGAAGATAACATTTCATTATACATAAAAAAAATATAAGACACATGTATTCAAATACTTTACAGCAGTGAATTTGTCATAAAATTAAAATAAATAGTCTAAAAAATGTGTACATTATCTTCCTACCAAGTATAAACATATTAATTATTGTAAGTCGATATATAATACTGTATTGTTGATTTAACTTACTTCAAGAATAACTGTCCATGGATCATAAGACACAGAAGTTTGCCTTATACATAATCCTTTTATTCTAGGTGCAATATGATTAGTAGCCGGTTTTATTTCTTCGACATTAATTAAATGTCCACTTTCTACTAATCTTTTGCCTTTGTCATTTGGAAAAATAAAACTATATGTGACTGGTTGGAAACCACATTTAATTTTTAAGTCTGCCATAAGTCATAACACGACATACCAACAAGTTCAGACGTTCAGGGTCTGGTGATCGGGTGATCCATATATGGTTCGTGGTTTAGTTAATTGATTAGTCTCTATTGAAAATTGATAAGCTTTAGAAAGCTTATCATCTCACCAGTTCAACAAGGTTATTATGAATTTCATAGAATGTAGTCGAAACAAATATAAATAATGTATAAATAGGTAAATGTATGAATGAACCACATGTGGATCATGGACTAATAAAATAGGTTTAATGTGACCCACATATGGGTCAAGGACTGATCAGTCCTGATTTAATTAAACAGTGCATATTGTGTTAAGACAAGGTACAATCAGAATTGACGTAATATTTGAATGTAGTGAATTACATACAATAAAATACAACGGTTTTACTGCATGAATGTATTATTTACGCATATTTGTTGCTATCGATTAGTATGTACATTATCTCCCCAGAGCGCTAGTTGTCAGTTTGCACGGTGTCTATAGAAAATGTCAAGAGGACGTCGCACCCGCATGTGTTGTCTCCGTCTTATTTTTCTATTTTTCCTAATAATAAAGGCGCATTTACACGGTGACAGTAAACCTTGACAGCCGCAGTCATAGCATACGCTGTCAAGGAACTGACATGGTGTAAATCATTTGGCAGTAGCTGTTATGACACTAAGATAGTACTGTCACACTATCTAGCCGAGCTAGATAGTTGACAGTGCTACCGAGATCGCATGACAGCAGCTATCATAGATTGTCACAGTGTATACGCACCTTAACATATTCATATTATGAGTAACATAATTTACGATAAATAAATTTAAATTGTGACATTTTTTTCTTTCCTTTCTATTGACAAAATCATCAACTATTTTGTTTGCAACGGCTAGTGGTTGTTCCAAAAAATAACAATATATTGTAATGTTAAATGGGGCGTATCTAGATTTTTTAAGTGGGGTGTCACTAGTGCCTTAAATAATAAGTTTATTTAACAATTTAATATTTAGGTATCTACATTCTACAGTGTTCCTGATCCATGAGGATTAACTAATTCAAAGTAGCAATGTAATGGAGACAATGGAGTTCTCTGTTCTCATTAAACACTGTAAATTCACACTAACGTTATACTTATAAATATAATAATTACACTATATCGGTTACAGCTTGATCAACTTCATATCGAAATTTCATAATCAAAAAGAAACAATGTAATCAAAATATCATCGATGTTATGAAACGTAAATTTGGCAATTTTCTATATAGTAATTTAAGTGAACAGAATGCGATGACCTTTGAAGTGAAGACAGTAGCCGTCAAGCACAGTTAACAGAAATCACTGCACATGTAATATGGAATTCTTGATAGATAATGCTGTCACCCGTCATTATAAATATTACATATACTTTGAAAGAGATATAGTAACAAGATAGCTGTTAAATTTCATCAAAATAGCAAATATCCGTAATCCGTGTCATATACGTGCACCGTGCACGCATAACAAACTATACAAATACATAAAAAAGTAATATACATTAGTACACCTTACTATAACCTAATGATATGTTCTATACACCGATATTTAAATTAACACATAATCTGTCTAATGTGCGTGGAACTCGCGTTCTAATCGAGGTTGATTAAATCACGCGATTCGTGTTTTGCTAACATAACTATATTAGGTATTATTCTAAGTCAACAATTTAAATTGTTTTATCTTGGTCGACTATCACTCAATTTTAATATTTTTTTTTTTAAACTGTTTTAAATATATATGATCAAAAAAAAATGGTTATCTTGAAAATTTAAAAAAGTTGACTGCATAAAAAATGTTTGAAAAAAAATTGAATTTTATGCCATTCAATTAGAATTTTCATACTTATTACTGTGAATATAACTGTACCTATTTAAATACATTAATTTTCCAAGGAGATACTATAAGGTTGATACGGGACTTTTTGGACAAACTGTATATCGAGCTTCCAAATATTTTAATCAGGAAAAAAGCAATCACAAACGTTGAAAAAAAAGAGAAAGTTTCTTTGCTGTGTAGTACCTAAGTTTTGAGTGTTCTGGTCGTTGAGTATATTGGACATAGGTGTAAAAACATACATTTGAATTCAATGATATATTATTGTACCTTTACACAATGAAAAACGATTTTAAGTGGAAACGGTCTGTCAGCTTTTATATTTTACTACGATGTCTCATTATGATAAGGTAGTTCTATAATTTACCTAACACCTATACTGTATACTAATACTGTTATGATTGTTATGACTAATGACTTGTGGTTGTTCACCACCGTTTATGAACTACAATGCTCCTTCATATTTTTATATCGTGTAAGTTCGTGTTTTTGATTTTTTTCGAAAAACGACCATTCGTAGATCCGTTCTCTGAAGTGCAGTGTGATTGTAAAATAAGGTTTTATAGATTGTTTGATTTATTATAGAAAGTAAATAGGTATAGGTACAAGGCACTGCATGTTTTTCAAAGGAAAAAAATATTTACCTACTTTATTATCCCTTTAAATCATTTTAAATTGTAATGTAAGTATAAGCCCACTATATGTCTTATGTCTACATAATTCGAATGATTCGTGGTAAAAATTATAGCGCTATATTGGCATTTGAAAGTGATAAGATGTAACGGGGACGCTGTGTATCATTTATATGTTATTTTATTAGTTCTCTGACACAGATCCACTTCCCGCCGGCCTGATAATTGATAAGATTTAAATCGCCAATAGGTGTATCTTGGATTTAGTATACCTTAGTTCACGAACAAATTGGCATCGGTGTACCTAGACTTGTGAACTAATTCAACTGAGATGGACAATTCACTTGTGATGGGTTGAGCATAGCACTTAGTATAAATCAAAAATGGTTCAAAGTTCAATTACTTTCTAAACTTTCCCGATAGAACAATTTTAAATTTTCACAAAATCGGTTAAGTAGTTTTTGAGAATATAAATTTCAGACAAACAATCAACCGACGAATTTATATACGTACAAAAAAAATTATCCTTATTTCTACTAATGATTTCTACTATACCTACTATTACTATTAGCATATAATCTGTAAAGTGTAATCAAAATAAATGTTCGATTTTCATCTTAAATCTCAAAGTCCTTGAGTGAGGAACTGAGGACCTATTCCGGGAAAGTTTCCAATTTTTCTTGCAACAACAATAAGTGACAAAAAGTGGAGAAATTCTTATATTTTTTCGAAATTAAAATTGGACTTCTGGAAAATATTTGTTTTCTGCTTATTGGTCTAAATGCACAAAAAAACTACCAGCTTTCAACAGCCTATGTTAGTGCATTTTAATAATATTCGAACAAAAAATTATTTGTTTTGTTTACAATACAATATATTGATATATTATAATGTACTATTATAAGTTTTATTATTGAATACATTAACCTATGGTATACAATGATATTAATACAATAATACATTATTATATTAAATTTAGGTACCATAGTTGATAGCATAAACAAATAGTCATAAAAAGAGTAGATACACTATTTATGAACAAATAGGTCATAATTAGATATTGCAAAAGCTAGAGAAAAAAATTAAGTGCCCCCCCCCCTTTATCTGGCTACGTCACTGCAGGTGACAGTAATCAGTAAGTATATATACTTTTTTATAGTAATATTTGTAGTTGTGTGTATTAATGGTTAATGGCTACAACTTATAGCAAACACCGAATTTTTTTCAACTCAATGCTCAAAAAAAATTCAGTTTTAAGAGATGCTTAGCGCAAGCTCTATTGCAGCATCTCTTTTCACTCTTGTTCAAACGTTAGTTTCTACCTATTAAAATATATCGTTCAGAAGCTTTTGTGCGACGTACCTATACGTTATGCCGCCTCTCCTGTTATCTGAATTTTGAATTTTTTCGCGCGAATAATTTGACCATCCGGGCAAACGGGTAGAGCAAGAACTATAAAAATCCGGCCAGGAATTCACAGGGATTGAGCACTAATTCTTCACACGAATAAAACATTCAGATTTTGCGTGCGTGTGTGTGGGGGGGGGGGGGGCGTACGATTCTGTCCGATTGAGAACCATGGTTTCAGGTCCGTTATGTTGGCCTAAAAACGTACGTTTACCATAAACCTTTTACTCGTATAGGACATAAGGTCTAGGACATGATATAAACAACATGGTATGATAGCAGAAAGTCGAGGTTTGGTCCAAGTCCACGCAGTACGTCACTTGCTTACCCTCGGGTATTATCGTATTGCCATTAAATTATTATTATAATACTGTACGCCACGTCACGTGCTTACCGAAGGATCTGACTGTCGAAAAGTTACGATCATACCATGTTTAAAACAAGTTGTTTTTTTTATCATGGTCTATGATATAAAGGTGGATTGATCAATCCTTGGTCATAGAGTAATGTCATTACTATTTACTTATGTCCATTTACTATTTAGTCCCAGTTTACGTGATGATTGGAATAATGCCGTATACATAATATGTTTAATATCAATGGCCCTGACAACTACAGCTGCTGACAGACCACATAAATCCATAGAACAATTTATAAATCACAGCATTCAAATATTGTGATAAACTGATAATGTTATGTTGATAAAAGTATTAAATAATATGAATAAATATTCTATTGTCGAATAGTGATTATAGATTATTTTATGTGTTCGGTTTACTGTAGACTGTAATGTACCTATTTACTATTTACTTATAATTTTTTTCTCTTACATTTTAAACCTTAGTAATTATTATTAATTTCGTCCCGACATTGATGTTGTTTAAGAAATTAAATCTTCTCGAGTAGATTTTAAAATGGAAGTGTATACAAAAGCCCCGACCGATTACAAAATCGAAAATGTCAACATTTCATCAAGGTAATAACGACATAGCGCACCTAATAATTGGGCCACTTTTAAATTCCACCGGTACTATATGTTACTTGTAAAAAAAATGTGAATTCCAATGATATTAACTTTTGAAATGTAAATTATATGTAACCCCCCCCCCCCATGCAATATTTTTTATAAATTCTTAGTTACAAGTAAATTTGACTATAATGACATATTTTCTTTCAAAAAGTATTGCTGAAATTAATAATAACACTATGAATATCATAGATTAGATAAAGACTATAATTGTTAATTTGCGTTGGTTAAATATTTGATTTATTGATTATTATCGGAAACTAGATTATGATTGTCATTGTTATACATATTTTGTAAATTTGATGACTTGAATCTATACCTAATGTACCTAATCATAGTTGGCAACAATTAAATTTAGTTTTAAATTATTAATTTTTATTATTGTGTAGATCTATATATCATATTATATTTGCATTTGTGTATTTATGTGTTATAAATCAAACTCCAAAATCAAGTAATCGAAAATTGGTGGAATTTTCATGTACCAATAATTAATTGTAAAATATTATATTAATGCCTTCTTATATATAGTAAACTGGTTTAGATATAGTCACACAGATATTTTCAAATCTTTTTAATAAGGTCTTCTCCAGATGAGGTCTTGCAATACCCATCGCCGTCTTACAAAATATGTACATACATAGCAAATTTGAGTTCAACACAACCAATTTTGTCTTGGTATAATATTAGTAGGTTTAGGTATTAATGTAATATAATTTATGACCCACTATCAATCTTAAAGGTAACAATATTCTGTGTTTGTACATCAGTTTTTATGATAGTGTAATTTTAAATACCTACTCACTTAAACACACATGACTCACTGAAAAATTAAAATATTTTACATAATTGTTCAAACACAATTACTGTCCTTAACTTAAAGTTTATTAATAGGTTAACTCACTCTAATGTTGAAGCTAACCACACAAAATTGTTTAGTACTTAAGTATTTTAGGATGCTAGCACAAATGCGATTGTGACGTTCTCCTAATCTTTTAAGATATTGAGAGTAGTCGTTGTTTCCAATTTTTCCTTATCAACATTTTGAAATAGCAAAGTATATTTTTTTAATAAACCAAAAATAAGGTATTTTTTGCCTTAGTTGGTTTCTAGACTTAACTATACTTATTGCCTAACTAATCAAATGATTAAATTGTATAGTTATTAAACACAAAATTCAGAACTTGTTACATTTTTTTTAATCAACAATCTTTAGAATAATATTTCACCAAGTAAACTAAGTAATTAGTAAATTCAATGTCACGAGTTGTCTATAAATCTATAATATCATAGACCCCAGTATAAAGTATGGTAGTACTCAGACATCCAATATGAAAGGCTACCGTGAATATTATAATCACAACTCTGAACTCATTATTTATATTATATAGGTATTTAGAACCAAAGGGAAAAATTGGGTCATTTTATGGCTGCATGCTTTTATAATGATTAATGACTCATGTATAAAGAACTGTACAATCTAAATAATCTGAAATTGAATAATAATAATAACTGTAATAATTACAAATATTACTTTAGTCTTGATCATGGTGAGACATAAATGACAAATTAATAACTATTTAGATATAAGACACAATTAATGTATATTATACGTCATAGTGTCATACTATAACTTATTAAAATTAAACATAATGTAATACTTTTAATTTCATTGATGATTTATTTAATGGTTGTAAAATCTAATGGTTTCTTTTTATTTGTATCAACAAATAAACATCACAATGGACTTCAACATATTACATAAATTTGATGAGTTTATTATTTATACATTATGTGGTCCATTAGTGATTTGAAGTGATTAATATGTTAATATGTTTCACTGTAGTCTGTGATAGTCTTCATTTCATTAAACTGTAACTTTAATCATGCAAAGGTTCCAATTCTGGATAGAATAAAATTATTTTTTTTTCTAACAGTGTCACATGTTAGGTAATCAAATATAATACAGTCAAACGTAGTTAACTCGTAATCATCAATATCTCAAACTTTTTCCATGGTCCCTAGAATTTCCTATAGTTATGTTAACCTTAGATCTCAAATTTATGAATAACTTGAACTTTTTGGCCAGTCCCTTCAACTTCGAGTTAACCATGTTCGTTTGTATATTCAATCATTAAATAAAACAGCATAATATTAAAACATGTTATAATAAATAATCTTTGCAAGTAAAAGTTTATATTATACTTACAGTATTTGTTACAAGCTGTTTACGGGCACAGCGCATTTCTGGGTATTTACAATAAAAATAAACTTCCCTAAATCAAATAATTAAAAAAAAAAAAAAAAAAAACATTTGTAAAGTTTATTTCATTTTATTAATTAGCTTATTTTTTATAATTTTTACATTTATTAATTATAATTTTTTTTTATAGAGGTATCTAACATTTATCCCTTATTAAAAATAATTTACAAAGATAGATATATATTAATGAATCTCAATTTATGATCAATATTTGTATTTATTATACATTTCTTTGTACAGTTAACTTAGTGATTTTTTACATGGATATTTTATTTTAACAAAAAATGTGATGTTAAAAATTTGAAAGTTAATCATCTTATACAATGAAAGCTGTATTTACTGCATTTTTAATGGTTCAACTGAATAACTAATAACTAACATGTTTTTTAATGCTATGTGTAATAATTTTATAATTAATTTCAGTGATGGACCAAAAATAGAAAAACACATAATTATTGATTTGTTAACTGAAAACAACACTAGTAAAAGTATCAGAATGTCGGTGTTGCAACTCAACAATTTAAGACATAATGTTGCTAATTTATTGAAGCATACCAATCGCCTTAAGACAAAACTTCAACAAAATTAACTTTTAAAATTAATTAAATGTAAAAAAAAATTACAATAAAAATAATAGTTAACAATGTGGTATTTGTATAAAATGTAAGGCTGGAATGTTTGTTTGATACTTAACATAATATGTAATTATTGTAATTATTATTCTAATGTAAATTTAGTTTTTATACAATTATTAAATATACTCAGTGCACACGTACAAATTATTTTTCTATATAATTTATTAAGTATTTATTGTGGAAATAATATTATGTGGCTTATTGACTAAATACAACACTTTGTTTCCAAGTAAGTAGTTATATACCATAGACCTATTGATATCTAAAAATAATGAGAACAAATTGAATACTGTGACGATGACTGAACAACCAATGAGATTTATCACATAGTTTTCAATTAGAACGGTACTGTTTTACTATAATTTTAAGTTTATAATTACCTACTCATAAAATAGATCCTATTTGTAATTTTCTTTCTCCATAGACTTTTCGATTTCGAGTGCCAATTTATAACCCAGCTCAGGCCTCCTGTCACGTCCTTCAACCATTGTTTTTATCTAGAAGGGTAAAAAATCAAAAAATATTCACTATTATTTTCAAATAATGTATATTATCATAGGCGCAACTAAACTAGAGTTTTTTTTTGGGGGGGGGGGGGGAGACGGGGAGTTAAAAGTACCAAACATGAACATTTGAGATTCATTATTTTTCATCTGGAAGGGCTATATGAATAACGAGCCCCCTAGTTGCGCCTAAAAGTATTATTATTTATTATACAGTCGAATTTCGATAACTCAAATTTTTTACTGTCCTTTGTGAATTCCTTTACTTGGGTGAAATACCCAATTTATATTATATATAACCCAAAAATAATTACACAAACTTTTTTATCCTCCTCAGAATTCGAGACTCGACTGTACTTTCGTCGACCGGGTCGACCCGACTTCTATTATAATTAGGCCAATTAGGGTGATTAGGATCGGCGATATGTCTATGGCATATACAATATGATGGCCATTGTCCTTTACAATTACGTAGGTAACTAGGAAAGTGGTTGTTTGCTTTATTTTGCAACCAGTAACGTGGTGAGTGATGTATTACTATATATTAGCTGCGGGTAAATACATATTTTATAACTCCTGACATTTTCAAGTATCAACAATATAGTGGTGATGGTGGGTACCACTCTCAAAATTTGACACAGGAAATTGCCCGTTTTGGCCCTACTGTTTGCAACGGGCATGGACCAATTGCGCCTAAAACAAAGTTTTTGTTTAAGGTCAATGTACCGATTGAGCTCTTTGTATATTGGGTCAATATGCCAATTGCGCTTGCATTCAAATTTGCCTACATTCAGATACAAAAATATTGTTGTTCGATCAAAATGCTTATTTATTGATCAATTGATTTCTGGTTATAATATATTTTATAACAGTATCGAGAATTTTTGAATTGATAATTTTTAAGATCAGTGTGTAATTATTATTGTAAAAAAGTTTAATCGTGAATTAGGTATAATTTAACTGGTATAACTTTAATTTTAAATAATTGACCATCAAAAAGTAACTTGATTAATGTGAAGAAAAAAATGTATTTATTTATATTATATTATTATGTATTTATTGAATATATATATTCAACGGGCAATAGCCCTTTACAAAGTATATAATATAACAATATGACAACAATCAAAATATATATAAATTAAGTAGGTAATAAAAATACAAAAATTTAAATAATGTTTTAAAAATTAAAAATAAATGACTAATAATAAATGTATACGACAAGTAACAATATTAAGTAATAATAATAATTAGATAAAATGTGGTTTTTTTAGAAGCAATACAGTATTTAGTTTAAAATTAACACGAGTAGAATTAAAAAAATCAAGATGGTGGGAGATTAAATTGGCTAACCTAAGAGCTCTTGGTAGAAAAGAGAAGGCTCCACTATTAGTTCTATAATGTGGAATAACAAATAAATCTAGATTGCGCGTATAAAGACGAGGAATTCGGAAACCAATCATTGCTAATAATTCAGGACAAAGAACAAAACCATTAATAATGTCAAAAATAAACATTATATCTGTTAGATTCCGTCTCAGAGAAAGACTATCAAGATCCAATGATACCTGAATTGGTATAATTGAGTCTCTGGAGAAAGGAAGATTTAGTTTATATGAAATATTTTTGAGAAACTTGTTTTGAACATTATCAAGTTCAGAGTAAAATGTTGTTAGATTTTGCGACCAAACAAGGGAGCCAAATTCAAGGTTAGATCTAACTAAAGAAGTATAAAGTAATTTTAAGCATCTAGGATATGTAGTATTATGTACTAATGCTCGCAAAGAAATCGGTTAGTGTATTAATTTATTATATTATTATAATTAACTAATAAGTTTCCCTTAGGTATATTGTAAAATGTTTTGAGCGCAATAATTGGTCTATCAACCCTAAAATGTTAAGAACGCAATTGGTATATAAAAAGGTAATTTTAAGCTCAATTCGTAAACTGCCTTTGCGACGTACCGTGATGGGTGAGGTTGAATTTCACTCGGGTTCAAAAAAGAAATCATCGTATTGCACACATTCCGATCATTCACATAAAACCTATTTAATAACTAATATCAGTCGACGGTGGGCGGTCGGAAGAATAATTCATATTTTTAATATCTAAATTTAGCTTATCTGAAGCTACGGTTTAAAAATATGTATACGTTTATTTTGAAATTATTTACATCGTGTTGTGATATCATCGTTGTACATTTCGACACACATACATGGAAATAGGTACTAATGTACTATACTGTATTCAACTACAATTAATATTTATAAGTTCTATGGAATGATCGGATCAAGTTAAATTTGAACATTACCTGTAATTAACCCGAGTGCAATTTGGTTTCTGCGCAGTGGTGGATCCGCCGGACGAAGAGCACATGGTTTATGGCCTACGAGAATCGCGGGAAAAAAGCCCACGGATAAAAAAATTCACCGAAAAAAATGTAAATATAAATATGAATACATACAAATTCTGATGGCACCATTGCACTTAACTCGTTCAAATATTTAGATTTCCAACATTTTTTTTTTCTAAAAATCGCTTTGGACCTAAATTGCATTGTCTATGTAGATTCGTGGAATAATCTGCGTCTATATAGTATACGCAAAATCCCGAACTTATAACATATAACCTTGAAACTAAGTTCCGACCGACAAATTCTCATTAACTCGTTGAAATATGCATATAGGTTTCCGAAAAAAATCCACAAAAATCGAGCTGAACTGTATTATTTCAAAATATTTGCGCAATATTGCAATAGTGATTAGTGTTTATTACGAAGTACTGAATATTATTTTAGTTACAGCTCTACAATAGGGGATTTGGGTTTTCATTTGTTGCTTCTATAAAATATACTATATTATTACTATATTAGTACAGTAGTGCCTATAAATAATAATATTTATATAATTAAATAAGTACATAAATATGGTTCACCGGTTTAAAAAACAATCAATGGACAAAAACATTTTTGAAGATAATGAGGATTGTCCGCGTTCACTTATTGTAGTGTCCTTTGGATACAACGTCAGGCGATTTTCAAAATTAATAATAATTTGTAGGTAAGTACCCGGTATGATGTACCTATAATTTAAAAATCGTAGCCCTATAATTAACCATTGATATTATACTTAATTTATAAATGTGGCATTGTGTACAAATCCGTAAGCCAACACAATGTCCACCATAACATCGCATTACATCTATTTTCCGTTTTCACTCATGTTTAAATGTTAATTTCTTTATCGCTCAAAAGTATCTGTGCAAGTGACATGTCAACTGTCGTTTCCTTATCCGTTATGCGTTAGCCTAATAGAACTGAATGCATGTTTAGTGAAGATAGGAATGACGTACCTATCCATAGGTTTATTATCAAATTTAACAACACATTAAATGTTTACAAGCTGAACAATTATGATACAGACATACAGTTTAGTCCATTAGGGTCATATCTAACCTTGCTTTTTTACAAATTATTGTTATTGCCGGGCCGAATTTACAATCGTCAAATAGTTTTACACGGTTGTAAACTTAAAATGTATAGGCAATACCTACTGTATATTAAATGTTCAAATCATTGTAATAAAATAAAAATCATTAACGTTTGGGGGACAAATACATCCATGTAATTTCCATCTCAGACTGTGATGTACACATATATATGATATTCAATGAATGTGTACCTACCGAAAACTCGCCGTGACGTCTACCTATCGACTTTTCCAAACGAAAATATCGGAGAGTATTATGTTAAAATCTTTACTGTGTGCCACTATATTAGTATATTATATTAGAACATTCGATCCTTGGAAATACGACCATGGTCTTGTGTACCTGCATATATGGACTGTCACTTGTCAGCATAGCTGATCGCCGATCCCATTTAATTCCATAAATTATTACATGCGCTTGCATGTATGTTTTTTTATACAATTTTAAAATGTATTAAAATTCACCTCGTTTGACTGAACAATGACACCGTGATTTTTGACAACATTGTTTTTGGTTTTTTCAATGTCGTTCAAATCGACGCCGCGGCAACAGTCATCGATTAATATCGTTCGGTATCCGATAGACAACGCATCCGCTACGGTCGCGCCTGAAATAAAAAAATGTCCCCAAAACCGGAAACGTGAAACGACTATAATAACGACACACAGATAGTCATTAAACAATAAAAAATCGTCATGCGTTATGAAACGGCCACAATGATTAATATAACGTTTATAGTGATTACAATTAATTAATGTACAAATGACAATGGCGATCAGTGGCGAAACGGCCGTAAACGTAACTTATAACATATATCATTAATAGCTAAAAATAAATTGTATTATTTAGGTAAGTACTGTTTGTTGTAAAATGTACACACAGGGGCAGATGCGTTATTTGGAAGGAGTGGCAGTGACATTACAACGACGGTTTTTGGTCTGATGCAAAATTTTAAATGTTCTGTCAACATTTAGATGTACTTTGTACATTTTTATGTAGCATACAATCATTACCAAAAAAAAAAAATAAATAAATAAATCACCTAAATATTAACATTCGAGCTGATTGTTTCACAAAATTGTATCAGTTAACAAATAGGGCGATGCATTGTAGGATGTATGACTTGTTAGACATAAATGCATAATATACATATAGTGTTTATGGATGGTGGTGTGGAATATACAAACTGAGCAGTAATAAATTTGACAAATTTTAAAATAAATCGAAATGCAACCACTATACAAAATTAATAATTATATACAAATAAATATGTCAAGTTAGTACGATCTTATGTAGGTATCGAAAAATCGAATTAATGGCGATCCACTCCGGGTGGTGGATCATCATAGGCATGTTCATATAGGAATATTTTACAGATCTGGTTAAGAGTATTTTTTAAGTTTATCATATGAAATGATTGATTAATTTAAATCCACAAATCCGCAAGGCTATTGACACAGCGGCTAGACGCGTAAACCAGCTCATGGGTATATACCTATCTACCTAGGACAGTGGCGTCATTTGGGGGGGGGGGGGGCAAGGTGGGCATTTGCCCCTGTCTGATTTTAAAAGCAGCCCTATGGGCCGGTGTCCAGTTGTTGCCGTTTTACCATTATTATATTTTATTAGTGCAAAAACGTGCCTATAATAATGTTATAATAATATTTTTAGTCAAACATTTGCTGTCTGGGAATTTTATAATATTTTCAGAAAATATTATAGTATGTACTAAGAAATTATTGTCACAATGATACATTTTTACTAATTGATAGTTGGAATATATTTAGACGTATGCGAGGAGTGAGGACGTACACATTGTATGTATGGGTATGTATTTATGTATGTTTGTTTGTGTGAGTGTGTTTTGTGAAGGAAAATGAACAGTTAGTATCATAATCTCGTATAGTTTAATTTCTAAAATCTAAAATGATTACAAATTCTAAAAACAACAACCGATTGATGCTCTTATTATTTATCATTGATCACGGACTTCATAACTTGCGACAGTCGTGTATGATTCAACTATTATGCGTATTGTGTTAATTTAGTTGAGTACCTAAATTAAAATTAATTTTTTTCGTGACGCATGTTTACATTAATCTTTTAATTTGGGCAAAATATGATCTAAAAAAAGGTGGATAAGTGGATGTCGCTCTGCTGTACAGTAGGTTACAAGTGGGTCACTGTAATGGATGGTGTTAAATTTGAATTCAATGATATAATATCATTGTATAAGAAAAACGATTCTGAGCGAAAACGGTCAGTCAGCCTATGATATTACCAAGTATATTTGATGATATTATTGTGAATAAAGTAATTTATATATAACCTATTTACGTGGAGCCTTGTTTTAAATTTTAAATCCTTAGCCATAAAAGTTAAACATTTTATACATTTTTAACCACAAAATAATTAATAAATTATAAATTTGATAAATGTTGTCAAAATTTGAACTTTAAATGCTTATAAAAAAAAATTGTGCCTATGTATTTTTAATATTTTTCAATTGCTATTAGAACGATATATCAGGAGCCTTATATTAAATTTTCACGCTTTTTTACCCAACAAATAAAAATTTATTGTTATTTATAGAAAAAAAAACTAAAAAAATTGAAAACTGACAATGTCCGTAAACAGCTCCAAAAGAGTCAAAATATTTTCAACATTTTATGGTGTATAGAAAATGCTAATATGAACATTCGGTGAAATTTTCAAGTATCTACAGTCATTTGTTTTTTAATTACAATAAAATAAGAAAATTGTTACATGAGAAATCGAGTAAATATCAAATGTTGTAAAAATATAAATTTCAGACGCTCATAAAAATTTAATTTAAGTTTCTTCTAGACATTTTTTTTTTGATAAAGGTAGACAAACTTATGAGTAATCTTATATTACATTTTCAAATCTTAGATTTAAAAAGAAAAATTTTTATGAATTTCAACTCAAAATAATTTGCTATTTTTCGTGATTTTTCCGTATTTTGTCAAAATTTGAACTTTAAATGCTTATAATTAAAAAGGTGGATAAGTGGATGTCGCTCTGCTGTACAGTAGGTTACAAGTGGGTCACTGTAATGGATGGTGTTAAATTTGAATTCAATGATATAATATCATTGTATAAGAAAAACGATTCTGAGCGAAAACGGTCAGTCAGCCTATGATATTACCAAGTATATTTGATGATATTATTGTGAATAAAGTAATTTATAAATAACCTATTTACGTGGAGCCTTGTTTTCAATTTTCAATCCTTAGCTATAAAAGTTGAACATTTTATAAATTTTTAACTACAAAATAATTATTAAATTATAAATTTGATAAATTCTGTCCAAATTTGATCTTTAAATGCTTATAAAAAAAAACTGTGCCTATGTATTTTCAATATTTTTCAACTGCTATTGTAAAAATATATCAGGAGTCTTGTATTAAATTTTTACACTTTTTGGCCCAACAGATAAAACTTTATTGATATTTATAGAAAAAAAAACTAAAAAAATTGAAAACTGAAAATGCCCGTAAACAGCTCAAAAAGTGTCAAAATATTTTCAAAATTGTATGGTGTATAGGAAATGCTAATATAAACATTCAGTGAAATTTTCATGTATCTACAGTTATTCGTTTTTGAATTACAAGAAAATAAGGAAATCGGTACATGAGAAATCGAGTGAATATCTAATGTTGTAAAAATATGAATTTAAAACGCTCATAAAAATTTAATTTGACTTTCTTGTAGAAATTTTTTTTTTGATAAAGTTAGACAAACTTATGAGGAATCTTGTATTAGATTTTAAAATCTTAGATTTAAAAAGAAAATTTTTTATGAATTTCTAACTCAAAATAATTTGCAAATTTTCGTGATTTTTCCGTATTTTTTCAAGATTTGAACTTTAAACGTGTATAAAAAAAAACTGTGACTAAGGATTTTTAATTTTTTTCATCTGCCTTTGAAACAATAACCTAGGAGCCTTCTATTAATTTTTCAAGCTTTTTTACCCAACAAATAAAATTTTATTGATATTTATAGAAAAAAAATTTAAAAAAACTGAAAACTGACAATGTCCGTAAACAGTTCAAAAAAAGTCAAATTATTTTCAAAATTGTATTGTGTATAGAAAATGCAAATATAAACAACCAGTGAAAATTTCATGCATCTACGGTCATTTGTTTTAGAGTTACACCAATAACCAAAATCGATTTTGTTAAAAATCGATTTTGCGTAAAAATTCCCGTTTTTCCTTAATTTTTCTTTTGTTTTTCACATCGCTTTTGAAAACTACTGGGAAATTAAAATTTTGACCTCCCCAATGCACCAACGATATTCACTTTCCCATCGAACAAGATACTGAAGTCGAAAATCGAAGCATTATTTCGACTACTTATCGTGTACACAGACACAAAAATAAAAAAATAAAAAAAATAAAAAAAAAAATAAAAAAAAAAATAAAAAAAAAAACACACATCATTGTAAAATCAATACATTCATCGTTTCACTCAGAATCTAAAACTGTGACTAAGGATTTTTAATTTTTTTCATCTGCCTTTGAAACAATAACCTAGGAGCCTTCTATTAAATTTTCAAGCTTTTTTACTCAACAGATAAAATTTTATTGATATTTATAGAAAAAAAAACTAAAAAAATTGAAAACTGACAATGGCCGTAAACAGCTCAAAAAGAGTCAAAATATTTTCAAAATTGTATTGTGTATAGAAAATGCAAATATAAACAACCAGTGAAAATTTCATGCATCTACGGTCATTTGTTTTAGAGTTACACCAATAACCAAAATCGATTTTGTTAAAAATCGATTTTGCGTAAAAATTCCCGTTTTTCCTTAATTTTTCTTTTGTTTTTCACATCGCTTTTGAAAACTACTGGGAAATTAAAATTTTGACCTCCCCAATGCACCAACGATATTCACTTTCCCATCGAACAAGATACTGAAGTCGAAAATCGAAGCATTATTTCGACTACTTATCGTGTACACAGACACAAAAATAAAAAAATAAAAAAAATAATAAAAAAAAAAACACACATCATTGTAAAATCAATACATTCATCGTTTCACTCAGAATCTAAAAATAGATGGGTGGTTAGGTGGTGCGACTAAAAATATAAATTTACCGCAAACTGCTCGAAAAGTATCGAAAATAATTTCTAGCATGTTAATAAACAGACAAAACTTGAGCTCGTAAGCAAGCAATAAAAAAAAATATATTATAATTTAAGATAATATTAATTTGTAAACATATCATATACTTATAAAAGATATATATATACTTATATACTTATATACTTATAATGAATCAGGTAAAATTGATTTATAGATAATGCAGTTAATAGATTTTCAAAAATAAAAAAAAGAAGATATCTTAATAAACTACTTATATTTTTGCGGTTTTTTTTACCCATTCGGGCCGGTCTAAACCTTTGCCCCCTTCTATTGAAAACTGAAATGACGCCACTGACCTAGGATATGATATAATATATTAATTACACAAATGCCTTATGCCCATACATATATGAATAATATATATATTGATTATTGATATATTATCATTATGGATATCGCTTTTACTTTCGTTTCGCCACCGACAACTGCGTAGATGAACTTATTACACATAGACAATACTGTTAATATTACCGACGCAAACGTCGTACGCCAACCCGCACACGTAAATGTCGGTCGCGTTCAGCTGAGCCAACTGTGTGCCTAATGTGGTCTGAGTCAATTTTTTGTTGTCCCAAAACACCGAATACGAATCCACGTCCGATATCGTTCCTTTATATATTTTCACTGCGTTGTCCACCACCTATATAAAATATGCACAACGGGTTTTACGCACATTGTATAGACAAGTCTCTCGGATCTAGCAATTATAATATAGGGGGACGAGGTGGCCGAGTGGTCTAACGCGACGGATTCGGCACAGCCGGTCCGAGTTCGATCCTCGACCACTGGGCGGCATTTTTCTCCGTGCAAGTCACGGTGTCCGGAGAACAAGTGCCGCCATCCCCCCACCCCGGGGCACGGCAGAAACCTACGGGTGCCCCATTAGAAATTCTGCCAAACACAACACACACGTGTACCAACCTACCCAATATAAAACCTACCAAACCTACCCAATATAAAACCTACAGTGCCCTCCCCACACCCAATGGCCTATGTTGCCGCGGGTTACCCAATAAAAAAAAAAAAAAAAAAAAAAAAAAAAAAAAAAAAAATTATAATATATTATATATATATATACACTAAAACTTCCATAGGTATTACAAAGCCTATGGGCGAAATAATAAAAATTCATTAAATAGAATTACACAAATTTGATTCTAATTTTATCATGATTGAAAAATACATATTTCGATAAATATAAAAATTTCGTTGCATGAAAGTTTCACTGTACCTATAGGTATAACGGACGTACCTTCAAGTCTTTATAGAGCTGAGCACCCCACGAGTCTTGGACACAGTGTTTTGGCCACAAACGTTGTTTAATCTTCGGCGATCCCTCGAAGACCACGGTGTCGTATAACTGTGCGTTGTTGGCTTTGATCTATTTAAATAAACACGATGAGTGTAATTATTAAACCGGTATTCGTTGTTTTTTTTTTTTATTACCGGGGACGACGAGTCTAGTGGGCGCAAAGACAAGTTCTCGATGAACGATATGTGATCGATTGGGTGCCAGTCGAACGAATAGAATACAGAATCGAAATTCACAGTGTCCAACAGATGGTTGATGGGCTCGATAACCTGGATAAAAATTGCATCAAATAGTTTAAAAAAACAATGTGCAACGAGAGAGTTATTATTATTATCTAGTATGTAATATTTTTTACCTCCAATCCGTTCTGTTGCGCAGAGCAGTTGCTAATGTTCAATGAACCGGATATGAAATCATTTTGGACGTCGATAATGAGGAATATGTTGACGGGTCTTATAATCTGCAATATAAATTAAGTTGCCATCTATACCAGAACCAGAGTCATATCTTGCTATGTGAGAATAGGTCATATGAGGTTATTAATATCAGTGGTGTACGAAGGAGACATGGCTGAAGTCCCCCCCCCACCATTTACCGTGTATTATTATTGTTATTTTTTGTTTTATATTTATCAAGTTTCAACTGTAGTAAAATAGTAAGCGTATGAATATATTATATACATATAAGATATAAATATATATATATACGAGTAGATGTATGAATATATAGGTGCGTATATATTAGCTATAACCAAAATAAAAAACCGGCGAGTCGATAGACTCATCATCTATAAACATGTTGCCAACACTGCTTATATTATATATTCTAGGATTTTAAGTATTTGTTATTATAGCGACAACAGAAATACATAATCTGTGAAATTTTCAATTTCCTTAGTAATAGGGTCCCATTTTACCCTACGGAATCCTAAAAAGAAGAATTGACAGAAGTTTAAATTAAAATTTTTTAAATAGGGTCCTCACCTAATCATCTGATTATATGAAATCAGTAGACTGGACAAAATAAAAATAAAATTGTATTTTGTTGCCAATTATTTTTCATATTTTCCTAACTAATCTGTATTGTAAGTTGTAACAACTGTGAGTAATTACTACTCCCCCCCCCCCCCTGTATTCAAAAATCGTCGTTAGTTATTAATATAGAAAATTAAAAAAAAATTGTTTTAATCTTAAATAGTGATATTTATTTTTAGTTACTGTATTAGGTAGTAATATCATCGGTATGAGTATTTATACAATCAATGGTTAGTATCTATAAATTGAAATTACAATACATATATGATAATGATAGCAGTATATAAACTAAACTACAATAATACATAGATATGTCTATAATATATGATTTGAAGTTTTTTATAGGACGTATATAATAAACATCTCTACAACAGTTGTATATTTATTCGATTAAGTCATTATCTTAAATCTTAATTCATCGTCATACTTACAGTCTTAATCCATTTGTTCCAACACATAGTAAATTCTTGTCGATCGATCAAACCGTCCTGAAATCAAAGAGAACAAATTTATTCAATAATCATTTACCTAATCTCTAATCCGTCTTATATACCTTTTTCGTATCGAATATGTTAAATATATGTTTGAGGGTGTGGACATCGAGACTGTACACAATTCCGCGGTCGTTGCGGAAGAGCCCTTTGCAGATTCCATCGAACTCTTCAATGTTTAAAAAACCATCGCTGTAAAAAAAACATAGATTGTAAAGGGCGTACACCTGAAAATAGCCCCACATCAATCCATTTCGACATTTCCGTCCACGGTCATGGTCTAATATTAAGAAAACATCGCACTATCGAGTGTACAATTACAAGGAAATTTTAAAATGTTCATAACTTGCTTTAAAATTAAAATATTAACAAAAAAGTCTATATAATGCTCTGAATAATATTATTACCTACCTTTAAATTTGATGATAGGGAAATACACTCTAATATAAAAAAATAGAGTAAATTAATTCTTCTAAACGTGCAAATACTATATTGTGCGTTAGTAAGACGGAGACAATACTTATAGACTATAGATTATAGGTGACCACAGTCCACCCGACTAGTGACTACATATACAACGCCAATGAATGCACATAAATATATATGTATAGGACTTCAATCTTAGGACCTAACAATTTACTATACATGTGTTTAATTTTTCCAAATATTGATTCAACTAAATACATTATTAGATAATGTCCAATTTTAAATTATATTTTTATTTTTAATTCGATAATAATATGGTAAAATAAGTTTTGAATTAATAACTTGTTTTACACGCCTGTGTAATATCTTGATGGAAAAATTAAAAGTTCATATTTGCACAGTGCACACATACAACATGTCCACATACATGATATATATATAGCCTGGTAAATTTTGATTTCTGAACTTTCCTTGAATGCTTTTTTCAGAGTTTTAGGATCAAAAATTAAGTGTAAGTAGTTAAGTGTTTGAGACTCCAATGATATATAGAATTAAAGCCCTAGTTAGTATAGTATTATATATACAGGTATAATATTTTATTGTGCTCACTGCTCCGCGTACCTATACGACCCGTGACGCCCCGTGCGCACGACTTTGGTGATGTAGAGGTAGACTACAATGCAAGTATTCAAAACATCATATATATATACTGAATAATCATTCATTCGAGTTTTCTGACGTCACGCGTCGATATAACAATTAGTTATATAACTAAATTTGACCCAATTCATTACACGAACATAAAAGTTCAATACCTACTTAAAAAGTCAAAATCCCAATAAATTTATAATGGGACAATCAGTTTGTACTTTGTATTATTTTTATTCATAAAATAAATATCTAAATACCCTGCACTATTTCATTTAAGACTAGAGATGGGCATATCCGGGTTTCCAAAATCCAAATTATTCGGATTTGTCAAATCCGGAATTCACTGATTATCCAAATAATCCGGATTTTTGAAAACCGAATATGTTTTCATTGACTCGTTTTTATATTCTAATACATTTAATTCAATAACATATTTTAATCGAACTGCACTTGGTCTCAAAAAAGGTATTCCAACAAAAATATCATGCATTTAAAGGGGTTAAACGTTTATAAAACCCTCATTTACCTTCCCATTTACAGGCTTAGGACTGACAATGATTTTAATCATTGGCGTAGTTAAAAATGATTGTTTTATACATACCATTGTCCATTATGTTAATATAATATTATATATACCTACATGTATTAAATCATCAAATATTATTATTGTCATTATTATAACTTTTTTTTTTTAACTAATTTTGATAATTTTTGTAGTTCCTAATAATATATATATATATAATTTGTTTATTCTTGTTTTAAATCGTCAAATATTATAATAATAATACACGTGAACGTCCATAGTGACCTTAAATTTTAACTCTTTTTTTTTTGAACGAGTGCAGTTCGACCATTACTTTTTTGAACCCAAGTGCAAGTCGACTATCCCGGGAGGGGAAGGGGGAATGTCCATTTTCCAATAGATCTGTACTCAATAATTGTAAAAATAGTAATATTTTTTTCTAAGATAAGCGTAAGTATATCATTGTTATTTCTTGTCAGGTGGCACTGCGGGAGCCTTCCTACTCTACAATTATTGTTACTTTATGTCACACTTACTTATTATACCTTGTCGACTGTCGTATAATAGATTGTAAATATATATTTTTAAATAAAAAAAAGATATATCACTGTAATATTTTTCTAATTTTTCATATTATGATCTAATAATAGGTACATCTATGATACATCAGTACATCATAATTGTTTTTCTATAATTTATCAATTAAATAGTTTAAGACTGGAACACACACCAAACAATTCACCGCGTTAAGGTTTATGAATTTATAATCAAACTATTTATACATAATTAATTTGTATATAGATTAAATCGGGATAATTCCCAACCACTGTGAAGTTCCATCAATGGAATTCCTCCAAGACCACTAATCATTAAATACTAACATCACTTATACTTAATGTAAATTTATTAACAGTTATAGATGGTATAACAAATATTGAAATATAAAAAAATAGCAATCTAATTTGAGATAAAATTGTTATTTCTAAAACTATATTTTGTGTAATTTTTCAATTTTTCCAGCACATTTCAAGAAAATGTCTAAAAATATCAAATAACAATGAAGAAATTTGGAAGCAAGCATAGTTTTAACAAAATCTAGACCTTGTTTTGGGTAAACATAAAATGCTTTAATCAGATTATTTATAAATTCACAAACATGGCTTTAGACTTACATACTTGCCTTGTTAATATACAGTATATTCAAATAACTACATAGTAGGTACTAAAACTTAAAAAATGTTGTATTACCTTTTTTTAAGCTAAATGACGTTTACGCACCCAAAAAATTTGACATTAGTAAATAATTAGGTACAATGGTACATATATAATTTCTTATCGAAAACATTACTTATTATATAATTTTATATAAGTAGTCATATAATTATAATCCCTTATTTATAAAAGAAACGTTGAATTGTTAGTATTTTATTTATTTACCACCCTTAAAGAAACTCGTGAATCATTGATTAACCTCACCTAAACTATAAATAGTATTTATATTAAAGCTGTTGCCAAGAAATTATAGGTACAATGTGGAATCGATACACCTCAAGGTTCAATAGTTTTTAGAGTATCGAAATACTGTGAATGCTTTAAATACTTTGCATGTATACTGTAAATATATAATAATATACAAATACGAAGACTTACCTACGTGTTTACTTAAATGATCATTATAGTTAAATAAAAATAAAATACCTAGTAATAAATAATAAAAAAAGTCCGATAATTAATATTATTAAAAATTGTCTGTACTAACTGACTGGCTACTACTTTATTTTAACATTTAAATACGTTTTTTGGTTTTCAAAAATCAGATGATTAACTATTAGGTACCTACTTGAAATGTATAAAGATCAATAATAAACATTTAAAAATATTGTCCAAACTTTTTTCATTTTTTTTATACTCTACAATATTTTTTTAAATTTTTCTTGAAGATCAACATTCATTTTTTTTCCAGCTGTATGTCGTCCAATATCTCTTTGACCTAATTTAACTAATTTAAGTTGCTCTTTTATTCAATTTCAACACTCTTATTTTTTTGATTTCAGAAAATTTTATCACGGACATTTTTAACCTTGGATAATTCAACACGGGCATTCTTGGTTAGAACATTTTCACCACGGACATTTCTGTAGACTACCAGCTAAAATAACGTGTACTGTAAAAGTAACTATATTATGCTACTTTATTTAGTAAATTGAACCATTATGTTCAATACTAGAGATTATATCTCTATATATCTAGGAAACCTACTTATATAGGTATACATAGTATTGCAAATTATATAAATATATAAAAAATATAACATCTAAACGATATCATAATTTTCACTATTACTGGCCGTTATTACTCGGTGACGTACATTGTAATGAATAGACCAGTCTATCGTCTAAAACTCTAAAATAAATAAATATAATCACTATCGACACAATCTGAAATACAATTAAATATCTAATATGCCAAGCTGAATAACAACGCAATATATACATACGTAGGACACGTGTCGCATATAATACTATATTATATTATACAAGATAGTAGATATACAATCATACAAACTCTACACATTAACCATATACCTATACCTAACATAAAATAAGTAAATAACTAATAACAGTATGTATACTATAGAACTATACAAAGTGCAGGTATATAGGAACATATTGTGCAGTTGTGGGTGTGCCCTTTTCAGTCAGTATATAATAATATGTGACCGTAAATCCTTGAATATTACAATGGCTCCATATAATGTATATGTACGAATATAGGTAAAGGGCACGGGGAATAAAAAAAAAAGGCGGGACGTAATTAACGCCACCGCGTGTTGCGTGAAGAGTATTTGTGGGAGCGGATGAGTTATTGTAAAAATAATAGCCTGCAGATGGGCGAGACAATAATGAAAAAAAGACGCAAATTCGTAAGATAAAACTTAAAATTACGACAATTTGCATGTCTTGTAAAATAAAAATTCGCAGCCGCCAAAATAACCGGTAATAAGTAGGTAACGTAATACCAACTATACAACACCACGAGAGACCGCAATGTTCAAATAATATAATAAATAATAAATTAACATGACATATATTGTTGAGTAGGTACCTATATTTATACCAATAAGACGATTATTATGTAATATTATAATACCTATACATTTTAATTTTTAATAAATTTCAGTTTTTGCTTAAAAATTGTCGTGGTTGCACACCACACCTTAACGGTTATTCGGTAGGTACTATAGTTCGGTTTATATTATAATATTATCACCTGCAAAAAAGTAGTCGGCCCCGATTATTTTGACGTAAATACCTATTTCAGATGTGCATTTCTTAAAAAAATACTGCTATATATGTTAGTAAATAATAAATTATAATAATATCAACAACAACAATAACCACGTTTATTATACATAAAATTAAGTTATTGACCGTTATTATTGTTGCCGTTTTTTTAAAAATAATTCGTCAGATTAATTAGGTACATACATACGTTATTATAGTTTTGAATATAGATAGTTGAAATGTCATTATTAATTTTTTTTTTTTATTGGTCTTAAGCATCGGCAACTATGGTCATCACTCATCAGCATTTTGTGTGAGTATGTGGAGGGGAGGGGGATACGTTGGTTGAGGAACGTATATGTATGTAGGACGAGGATTAGTCGCTTAAAAGTAAAACCCGGGTGGTCACCCATCCGGGAGGTAGCGACGCCGAACGATGCTTGACCGCAGAACACATTAGTGACTGCGGCCAACCACTGCGCCCACCAGGCGGCCCCTCTTAATAATTTATCAGATTGCGTTGAGATATAATTAAAATAATTAATTTGTTTATATGTTACAATACAAATATTTAATTAAATAAATAGGTATCTATAGTGATTAAATTATTTAGAAGGCCAAAATATACTACAGCTGTTTCTGTTATATAATATATAGAATAAATCATATTATTTTGAAATAATTACGTCCATTGATATTATTTTCCTAGCACATGAACAATAAATTCGGCTGGCTAATATAATATAACCAAATGTCACGAATCATTATGGTTACCCACTTACCCTAGAAAATCATCAGACTGACATTTATCAATGAAACTATTATTATTCGTAATCATAAATAGTAAGGAATATGGAGTTTTAAGGACCACGGTTAAGATACTAACAATCAATGGTGTTGGGTAAGTTACTTTTGAAAAGTAATACAATTACGTTAGGTACTCATTAAATTAAATATTTTTATTTAAATTACATTCCCGTAAACCGATATTATTTTTATCATGTTACATTACTTTTATATTTAAAAAGTAAGACGTTATAAATAAAGTTAATTTTTTAAAAATGTATTACAAAATCAGTCAAAAACGACTAATAAGTAATAGCGGTATGCTATTAATTATTATATAAATTGTATTGGACATAGGTTTAACAAAATGTATAAGTATTCATTCCTGGGATCTTTTTTAATATTGTTGATTATTATCTAAAACTTTTGGAACCATAAATAAATATTATGGATTTTTAATTTTTCTCGAATATCCTAGCCCCTAGTTTTAGTCATACGCTCTACATAGAAAATAACATATTATTCGAGTTATTTCACAGAGATCACTTTTGAAAAGTAATTTTGTTACAATAAATAGCGTTAATTTAAATTAAATAATATAATGAAATTACTACACCGTTACAGTTTTTGCAAAAGTAATTTCGTTACAGTAATATTTGTAATTTGCGTTAAGTTACTACCGAACACATAATAGCTAATCTTTATATATATATAATTCTACTGTACGTGTGTTGTGATTGAACTCCTCCTAAACGGTTGGACCGATTTGAATGATTTTTTTTGTATGCGTTTGGGTGACGCCACGAATTGTTTAGATTCACAAATCCTCCCCCTAGGTCCCACCAGGGGATGTGCTCAAACGGGGATTTAGAGATTTACGGTGGAAATTTATGTTTATAAATGGTTGTTATGGGTTTTAAAACTAATAAGATAATAATTATTGGTTGCCGTGAAATCAGTGTATTCATACAATGCATTTAATTTTTTTGTACGCTACTTTTTGATGTTATATGTATCGCAATTACGTAAATATTGAGGGTATTATACTCACATAAAAGTTACGTACATAAAACAATGCCACGTCTTCGTGGACGAGGAGGAAATATTGGTCGACAGACTCAGCATTCACAATTAGTCCAGTCGTTTAGGAGGAGTTCAGTGACATACTTGGTATAACTTTGATACTTTATAGAGTTAAATTATAAAGTTACGTACAAACAGCACGGGATCCGCGATCTACCGCAGGTAGAGTGTCTACCTGATAATTTACTGCTGCGAATCAGAATTTTTATTCCAAGCAACAGAAAAGTTAAGATAAATTTAGAACACCATACACCGAATATTAAACAACGATAATTGAACAAAGTTTGAGTCATATATAGAGTTGGTACATTTAACGGGAAACGAAGTGCACGGGATCAGCTAGTAGGTAATAAATTCGCTCGCTCAATCGTTCGAACTAAAAGAAAAGCACACTGGTATATATTTGCATCAATGCATCATGATATAATATAATATACGGTTCAATGTTCATTATCCCGGATCGCGGATCGATGATCGATGAACGAGGATCGCTGGATGTTTGGACCAACGATTTTCTAGTACAAGGTTCTATCACAATAACTATCTTTACTTCGGTGAAAACTAAATGATAAAAAAGTATAATAAATATAATGAATAGTTATTAAATATACAATGAACATCTCCACGCTAGATACCAAAATGAGGGACACTACATTTTTTGAAACCACACGATTTTAGTATGCAGAGTTGAGTACTCTGGGAGACTAATTTTGAGAAGCTTTTTCCGTCCGATTTATATGACATAGGCGCCATAGCTACAAAATTTACATATTTTTTGCGCCATAATTTGTAGGAAATAAGCGCCAATTAATATTATATGCCTATTATACCAAACATATATTAGAGAAGCGCCAAAATTAATATTTATAAACAAAAATGTTGATCTTATAAAAAATTGTCAATAAATATAATAGAAATGAATACATTTTAATCATAAAATCATAATTTTAATAAATCGGTTGATTTTTTCGATCTTACAAAAAATTGTCAATAATAAATTAACATTGTGGGGGACGGAGTGACCGAGTGGACTAATGCGTCGGTTGTGACGCACACCGGCGCTGGTTCGAACCTCGGTTAATGGGCGGCATTTTTCTTCGGGCAAGTCACGGTGTCCGGAGAACAAATGCCACCACCCCCCACCTGGGCATGGCAGATACCTACGGGTGCCCACGGTTTACACCTACTGTTCCCTCCCCCACAGTTTAAAAACCACCCAATGGCTTAAGTTGCCGCAGGTTAATTATTAAAAAAAAAAAATAAAAAAAAATTATTAAAATATAATATAATATAGTACTAAATTTTAATATCTATTAACCGTGGTCCGAGGCACACGGATATCCAGGATTTTGGCGCTTTTTTTTTTATCTCATTTTGGCACTTATGTCTTCCACCGATTTTTATAATAGGAATATGTTATAAAGTGAATATTTTTTCCTATCATTACGAAGCGTGCAGAGGGTCGATGGGGGGTGCAGGGAAATGAATAGGGGTTAATTTTATGGAGAAAAAAAACTTCCATATTACATTAATTATTTCTAATTACACAATAAATGGACAGCACGCTGTTAAAATATATGACATATTTTACCCGTCCTTGTCGAAGGCGCTAAAGCAAGCGTCCATAATGGTGCCGGCCACCCACTCGGCGTGTATGCTTGAACGTCGATCAGGAAAGCGGATATTAGCAGCTGGCGAGTGATGTGCGTCCACTGTGTTGCAAATTTCCCGCTCGCCGTTGTCGCGTGGTCCGCGTGACCGCGTCGAAATGTCGAATGTCTATATTTACCGCGATTGCGTCGCGGTGTGTTTAGGGACGGCGGCGGTCGAAAAGACTCGCCGTCGACGAGAGTACCCGAACAGCGCGCCACGTACCTACACTGTATATTTCGGATGGATGTGTATACACATGCACGTATGTGTGTGTGTGATTTCGTAGATATCTGAAAAACACAGAAGGGAAAAAATGTTACGAACCTAATCGATAAAACGTTTATAACAATATTTCGTAATTGCACGCAAACCTGTAACTGGTACTGACGACGACGACGACGACGGCTAGACGCGCGTGCAATGTGTCACATGGCAACGCGGACGTTTCGTTTAAAAACTCGGCTGTAGCGCGTCGACGGCAGGCAACGGCGGCGATTCGACAGCTGTGGGGATGGAGAGGGGCGGAGTAAGAGCGACGGAGTACCGTCTGCCGTTCGTGTGAAAAGACGAAAAGCAAATTCTACCTATAAACATTTATATAACATAAACATAAATACAGGTATCGCTAAAATGTAAATATAATAAAATATTATCGCGTAGGTACGTTCTACCCCCCCCCCCCCCCAAAAAAAAAAAAACTACCTTCACAAGTCGCCGCACTTGTTTTCGCCAATTTTCATTAATGGGTTCGACTCCGCCTTTACATTTATTTTTTTTGCACGTGACCGATTTTTTTCTCTTCATTACTTTTTGTGCTACCCATATTCTTTATAATTGCTTTTCTCACAAATCGAATGTACACTCACACTCACGCACGCACACGCACATACACATACAAGCACGCACACACTGCATTACACCGTCATTATCACGCTCAAGTGCGTTTATGTAACCAAAAGTGCACAAGTTTTTTTTTCGAACGAATTTTCACCATGGCTCACGGGTTAGGTTGTAGATCTAATAAACTTTTATTAACTAACACTACTATTGATTAATTATGTAGTATTTATCAATGAGTATTAATATCTATTTAATACTAACATCTGCAGACCATTGACTATACTGTAACGTAAAACCAATTACCATGGACAAAAGGTAAATAAATAATAATATGTACTTTAACTTTTACACACATTTCAAGCTAACGTCATCGTAATTTTAATTACCTATAGCACATTTCTTGAATGTCACACCCATGAATTAATAATTATTATTGAATAATGAATATAAATATAATGTACTTATAAAATTAAATTTTGTCCGTTTATTTATTGTATTATCATAATTCATAATTCATTAGTCATTACCATAAATAGATGACTTTGTTGTACAAAAATTTGAAAAGTAAAATTATATCGAGTTCATATTCATGTTATAACTTATACTTTAGATTGATATACTTAATAATTGCTCTCAGAAATAATAATAATTACCATTTACCATGTAATCGTTATTGGAAAAAAATAATTTTCAATTAAACTTAATATTATCTATTTGGTTTCTGCGATAAATTAAACCGTTCTACACGTTGGGTAATATAACTACGTTTTAAAATAATGGTATTATAAGATTTAAGATTGCAAGTAACTATTTTAAATTTTATTTTGAAATTATATTTTTCTAGTTTCGACATATTTTATCTACTCACATGATATAATTAATTAATTGATGTTGATTATATCATGTCTACTCATAGACTACCGTTTAATTTTATGTAGACACTATTTTTGACAACGTGCATTTTATCAATTATTATTCCTCCAGATTATTATCATAATTCATAACTACTCGATAAGATTAAAGTCTGTAAGAAAAATGTTTGCTTGCATATTATGAGTATATTTGTGCCCAATGCCCATTAATGAATGATGGCCGATATGGCGATATACAATTTGTTAATGTGAGATCAAATGCAATTCAGATTTCATGTATAAGGTCTGCCTCTTAAATTACGTATTTAGAACGTCTTTCCTATTTAGAATAATGAGTAATGACTCATGTCAATTTGTGTGCTGGTATAAAATATGACAAAACAATTGCGATGTAGATAATAAATTAAAAATTATATCAAATAAAAATATTGATTTGATAAATATGAACTACCTAATGGTTTTATGGAGCATAACATCAATGTAAATCGCCTTTTGAAAACACTACATGAGGCACATATACATTTAATAATATTAAATAACATTCAAAACTTAATAATTAATGCTATAACTTTAAATTTAATAAATAAATAAATAAATATGAGTAAATATGATAAAATATTATTACACAGAAGATCGAGATTCAAGCATGAAGCATCTACTTGCAATTAATTATATTATGGTAAGTCGGTAAGATATTAAACAAATTTTGTATATTACAGTGGTAGATTTAGGGGGCGGGGGGCTGCTTGGGCTGCTTTTTTACTATAAATTACTTAGATATCACTTATCAGGTATTCTGTAGAATTAAACGTATTAATTGTAGACTATACTACTAAAAAATCAGTTAAATTTGTTATTGCCTAGAAGTTGTTTATGATAAGTACCTACCTTAAGGAGTACTTATCATGATCAACTTCGTTTATTATGTTTATTGTTTATTATTATCAACATAGCACCCACCAAAAAAAATCTAGATCCACCACTGGTATATTATATACAATTATTAATATAATAATATTATAAGTGTTATGTACAGTGTAAAGTGTAATGGAATTTCATATAGGTAGATAATGGGTAATATTTGTTTTTCTCATACTTAAAAAAAATGTATACAATGCATAGTTATCATATGTAATATTATCATGTACATAAAAATATAAAATTACTAATTACTAATTATTATTTTAGATTTCGGCTGAGCGATGAATGTATTGATTTTACAATGTGTGTTTTTTTTCGTGTGTCATCACTCATCACCTTTTACCGAATTTTTATCCAAAATTGGTTTTTGATAAAAGGTATAGCTCTAAAACAAATGACCATAGAAAAATATATACATGAAATAATAATACATGACATTTTCTCTGAAAATCTTGTCATTACCGTTTTACAACAATAACAATACAAATATAATAAAAAATATCCACACTAATAAACCGTCACCGCTCAGGATCGTTTTTCGTATGCAATGATAATTATATCATTGAATTCAAATTTAATACCATCCATTACACAGTGACCCACTTGTAACCTACTATACAGCAGAATGTCGCACCGACTTACCCACCTTTTTATTATTATTAATTATTTATTTACCAATAAAAATAAATATGAATGTATGGTTTAAATAAAGGAACAGATTTCGAATAATAAAATGTCAAAGTTCAAAAAGTTTACCCTTCACCTTCAAGAAATTTTATTTTATTTTGACGCGATGTATATAATATAAGGTATAAAAAGTGTTAGTATTCTACAGAATTGCGTGTTCGAATTTTGTAGAATATCACGAACTCGGTTTATTATAGATGGCAAAACTTTGATGGTTTGTACCTACTATCAAATTATTGACGCAAATGTAATTGTTTTAGTTTTAGTCAAAACAACAATTATACCAATAAATATTGTAAAAACCGGGGAAGTCGATTTGCTGTATAGTAGGTTTTGCGTGTACTTCGTCACTTTATGTGATAAATTATTGCATAATATGCGAAAAACCATTCTGAGCGGAGATTTCCGCCTCTATTTCTATGGATATTGTATTATTTATATTTTGTATAATATTATTTATTGTTTAATTTTTCAGGTATTTATTTTTCTATTAGTAATATGGCTTCTGCTTTCTCAGTGGATCGTATTGATTTAAAAATTACGGATATTATACGGTAATTATATTAATATTATATAATATATATTATTGTCAAATGTCAGCATTAACTGCTAACAACTACCGATATACGGTATAAACAGCTTAAAATTATTCTATATGTTTTAGATTCTGAGCGAAGCGATAAATGTATTGATTTTAAAAAAAGATTTGTTTTTTTTGTGCCTCTAGTAAAACTGCTTAGATTTTCTTCAACAGTATCTTGTTCAATGGGAAAGTGGATCTAATTTGTATGTTTAGGAGGTCAAAATTTGAAATTCCCTAATTCCCAATAATTGTCTAAAAGCGCCGGGAAAAACAACATAAAAATTAAGGAAAACGGGAATTTTTACGCAAAATTGGTTTTTTGTATGACACTAAAACAAATGACTGTATATACACCATAAAATATTCAAAATATTTTTACTTGTCTATAGGGCTGTTTACGGACATTTTCAGTTTCCAATTTTTTTAGTTTTTGTTTCTATGAATGGCAATAAAATGTTATTTGTTGGGTAAATAAGCTTAAACATTTAATACAGACTCCTAATATATTATTAGTTGTTACATTGACATTTGAAAAATATTAAAAATTCAGTCACAATTTTTTTTATAAACATTTAAAGTTAAAATCTTGACAAAATACTTGAATACGTAAAAATCACGAACATTTGCAAATTATTTTGAGTTAGGAATTCATACAAATTTTTATTTTAAATTTAAGATTTGTAAATGTAATACAAAATTCCTCATATAAGTTTGTCCATCCCTATCAAAAAAAAATTTCTACAAGAAAGTCAGATTAAATTTTTATGAGTGTTTGAAGTTCATATTTTCACAATATTGGATATTCACTCGATTTCTCATGTAGCGATTTTCTTATTTTGTTGTAATTCAAAAACGAAAAACCGTAGACACTGAAATTTATATCATATGTTTATTTTATCAATTCCTATACTTGATACAATTTTATCTGTAAATATCAATAATATGTTATTTGTTGGGTAAAAAAACTTGAAAATTTAATACAAGGCTCTTGATATATTGTTATCTTAGCAGTTGCAAAATATTAAAAATTTACAATTTTACAATTTTTTTTATTAGTATTTAAAGTTCAAATTTTGACAAAATTTAATAATTATTTTGTAGTTAAAAATTTATAAAATGTTCAACTTTTAAAGCTAAGGATTGAAAATTTAAAACAAGGTTCCACGTAAATAGGTTATATTATATAAATGACTTTATTCACAATATTATCATTAAATACCTATACTAATACCATGCTTGTCCACCTTTTTTAAAAAATTGCATTGTGTATAGAAATAATAAATAATAATATACGGCTATACGACTCTATATACGTAATAGCAAAAAGCTTCCAGTCACCAAGATTAATATTTTTTAAATTACGACATAATAACTAAAATAGTTAAGAGAAATTCGTTATTATATTCTGAGGTGAGCGATTAATGTATATAATTTTTTTAATTAATTAGCTATAATTGATAGCTTTTTATACATTAGCGATTGGGTGATAATGTATAGGACATAGGTACATGCGTACTATAGTACAAGTATAATTAACATGTATAATTCTATACATATTATATAAAATATAAATATATCACATTTTTACTAAATTGTTTACAGTTCAAAATGCAATTATTCTAAAGGTTAATGTTATCCAAATCACCAACCAGTACTCAACATAATATATTTAATATCTATTTAAGTAATTTTTTTTTGTTTTAAATTAATTACTACGGATTTAACGTTTTATGTTGTATATTATATTAATTAAAGTTCTAAATAGGTCTATATACCCAGGTATAATAAAGGTATGTGGCCGCATCGAGTTATTTTTAAAATGAGTATAATATTATGCCTATCAGTTGGTATTCTATACCTAAAAGTCTGGCGAAAAAAAGTCCGATAGAATTAAAGTCCACGATAAAAGTTATGTAAAAATCCAATATTTATTTTTACGTGATACACACATCTATAGGTACTATTTTTTAAATTCTTTTTTTGTGTCTTATTCCGGGCCATTTAGACCAGTCGTTTCCACTATGCCACGCTATGCCTTTTTATCCAATGCTCTCGTTTCTCCATCCCTGATTCTTAGGAATTTCAGATCTTTTTTGACACGGTCGCTCCACCGCTGTCTTGGTCGTCCTATATTGGTCATTTCCGATCGGGCTTTCATATTGTGGCCTTTTTTACTATTCTATCATTCGCCTCCCACACATGTTCTGCTCTGCTAAGTCTTCGGCTTTTTTGAACACCTACTATATCTGTTACGCTAAACATTTCTTTTCGTTTTGTACACGATAAGTAGTCGAAATATTGCTTCAATTTTCAACTACAGTACCTTGTTCGATGGGAAAGTGAATATTGTTGGGGCATTTTGGAAGTCAAAATTTAAAATTCCCAGTAATTTTCAATAGCGCCGAGAAAAACAAAAAAAAACAAAAAAAAACAAATGACCGTATATAAGTACATACAATTTTCACTGGTTGTTTATATAAGCATTTTCTATATACAATCAAATTTAAAAAACAATTTGATTTGTTTTGAACTGTTTACGGAAAATTTTAAATTTCATTTTTTTAGTTTTTTTTATCTATATAAACATCAATAAAATGTTATTTGTTGGGTAAAAAAGCGTGAAAATTTAATGCAAGGCTTCTGATATATTGTTACAATAGCAGTTGAAAAATATTAAAAATACATAGGCACAATTTTCTTTTTTTTATTGATCGTGAAGCCCGGCAACTATGGTCATTAGCTGTTCGTTTTTTTTCGTTTGTAGGGGAGGGAACTGTAGAGTGTAGGTGTAACACGTGTGTGTAGTTTTGGCAGATTTTTTAATGGGCACCCGTGCGTGTCTGCCATGCCCGGGTGGGGGATGGCGGCACTTCTCTCTCGACACTGTGACTTGCCCGAAGAAAAATTCCGCCCGTGAACCGAGGTTTGAACCAGCGTCGGTGAGCGTCACAACCGACGCCTTAGTCCACTCGGCCACTCCGTCCCTCAATTTTTTTATAAGCATTTAATGTTCAAATTTTGACAAAATTTATCAAATTTAATTATTATTTTGTAGTTAAAAATTTATAGAATGTTCAACTTTTATAGCTAAGGATTGAAATTTAAAACAAGGTTCCACGTAAATAGGTTATATAATATAAATTACTTTATTCACAATAATATCATCAAATATACTTAAATATATCATACGCTGTCTGTCCGTCTTCGCTCAGAATCATTTTTCTTATACAATGATATTTTATCATTGAATTCAAATTCAACACCATCCATTACAGTGACCCACTTGTATTGTACTGTACAGCAGAGTGACACCCACTTGCCCACCTTTTTTAGCTTGAATATAAAAAAAAAATGAATGAATTTCCAACTCGAAGTAATTTGCAAGTTTTCGTGATTTTGAAGATTTTTGTCAAAATTACTTCTGTGAATTTACTCTGAATTTTTTTAATTACACCAAGTAAGCCCGATGAGTGCCATGGAGTTGTAAATTACAAACTAAATTTAAGTTAATTAAAGTTTTAAATAATATGATTGTGTATAAATCGTATGGTATTTGGATATTATATATCCTCCGTTATACTTCCAGCTAGACGCCTAACCATAACTTCGAGTAAAGTTGCTTTAAATAGTTGCCCTAACTAAGACATTCCCATCCCTAGAATAAATTTTAAAAAAGTTAAAAAAAATAACCAACACTAAAACCTTCTATTAAAAACTACCCATTTTCCTAACAATCAAACACATTACACGTATAAATATTTACAGGCAAAATAACAAAACAAATACAAAGGTTTACATAAATCATAGCAGTTAAATACTATTTAAGGGGATTCGATACCGTGATTTTCTGTTTTTGTCTAACGCACACGCGACATAGGATTTTAGATGTGTTTTTTGCCAAACATACCAATTGATCTAATGAAGCGATAAGAATTCTAAAAACAGATTTGAATTTGTCGTCAAGTCTACTTGAAATCAACTTTCCCACATTTTTGATTTTTTGATTTTAATTTCTCCAAAAATTAAAATACGAACATTTTTAAATATGAAATTTTTAGGAATTCTGGGAATAATATCAAATATGTGGGAAAGTCGATTTCAAGTAGACGTGACGACAAATTCAAATCTGTTTTCAGAATTCTTATCGCTTCAATAGATCAATTGGAATGTTTGGCAAAAAACACGTCTAAAACACTATGTCACGCGTGTGTTAGACAAAAACAGAAAATCACGGTATAGAATCCCCTTAATATGCACATAGTATGTATAGAATATTATTTATATTATATTATTAATTATTTATAATAAAAATTCTAGTTTATGTAATTATATGTCCGCACGCAACTGACTGTGTACGATCAAATGTCTATTTTGATTGATATACGGTTAGGTTAGTTATGAAATCTTTTTTCGTTGTTGATAAAGTATAGTGTATACTCAATAGTCATATCATTATGACGTATGTTTGTGTATACACGGATGATTAATAATAAGAAATGTATGAATAATATCACAACTTAAATATTTTGACTCTTTTTGAACTGTTTATGAACATTATCAGTTTTCAATTTGTTCAGTTTTTTTTTTTCTATGAATGTCGCTAAAATTTTATTTTCAAAAAGCTTGACAATTTTTTTTTTTATAAGCATTTATAGTACGAATTTTGACAACATTTATCAAATTAAAAATTTTATAATTATTTTGTAGTTAAACATTTATAAAATGTTCAACTTTTATAGCTAAGGATTGAATATTTAAAACAAGGTTCCACGTAAAAGTATACGTAACCAAAAAATCTAAAAATCTAAAACACAGTTTTTTTGTAGTTATTTTATGTTCAAATTTGGATGAAATTATATAGTAAATAACCAAGAATAACAATTTGAGTTATTTTGTTATAAATTTATAATATTAATTCAACTTACCAGCTACCGTTTTAATAATAAGTAATAACAATATGTAGATACATAATATAAAATATCCACACTGACAATAACCGTCTCCGCTCAGAATCGTTTTTTTATAGAATGATATTAAATCATTGAATTAAAGTTTAATACAATCCATTATACATTTACCCACTTGTAACCTACTGTACAGCAGAGCGACATCCACTTACCCGATTTTTTTTTAACAATGTTTAGTCATTATTCGAAAAAGGATATCATAGATAATATTTATATCATATATTATGTCTTATAGTGATAATCTGGTTAAACCATATTATAGTAATATAATTCATCATATTATTACGTTGTATTTAATTTGATCTTATATACATTACCTACGTGGCTACGTTAAGTTCACAGTTCTATTATTGACTGTTACATAGGTAATACAAGAACTGTTCACTGTTGAAAAATCGATAAACTTTTCTGCTAAATTTAAAATAGAGAAAATAATATCATGTCAATAAAAAAATTTACGCTAACCTATCACGCTATCACGCTGTAGACACACTATCAACTTTTCAATGATAATTTATATCATGCCAAACACAAATTTATTTTCTTCAACCGTTATTGATTGTATTTCGTGTATTTATAAAAGTTCTAGCATAAAATTGGTTCTTTGAAAATAAAGAATAAATTATATATTTATGCGATTTCTATTTTTCTATATTTCATAACTTTATAATATTTTATTAGCTTTGCAAAGAATTTAAATATTTAATATTTCTGTTGAAAATCGTTTATGTAATTTTTTAATGAGTAACATACCTATATAGGACGTTTTGCAATAAAAGTGAATTAACAATATATCTTTATAAACTATATGCTATATGAAGATGGTGTCAAAGCTCATTTTAGTACATTACCTATAGGTATAATTTCTAAATGTATTATACAAATTACAAATAACTATAATAAGACACAAATAATTGTTTAATTGTTATAATTTAACAAGTTATTCTTATGAAGTTAATTTCGACTGCCATAGTGATTGTATTTGTATTTATTTCCTATCAATTATAATGTAGTATAATATATAGATATCATTATATGATACGTAGATATAATATGTTTAAGATAAAATTTCAAAAATACATACTTTTATCTACAATGAAGAAAAACATGGTATCTATAAACTATATAGTTATAATTTCGTATTGAATTAAAGAACAAGTATACGAGCCACGAGGTATACTTATATCATACCTACAATTTAGTTTTAGAAAATTCCACACGATGTTTAATTACACGCATTGTACTTATGTATATACTTCCAATTATTTGAAGGCAATTTAACAAGATAATCGTAAAAACGAGAAAATAAAATTTATTACTAGATAAGCATACTGCATACATGTGTAAGTATTATACCTAGTCGGCAGAATTACTATAGTATTTTACATTTATTAATATATATTTTTTTACCTCCAATGGATTTATACCTGACGATATTTCCAATTTATTGAAAATTAAATAGCCAATAGTTAAGCAAATACGTAAGAACCTACACAAAATATTCTATACAATTAGGTATTGATATCTCAATATTTCTATCCCTTACAGGCCTCAATAATGAGCATTTCAAAATTGCTATATTTTAGATGGGTACTTACCTATTTATAAGTTATAATTCACTTTAATATTAAAATATCAATAAATGCCTATGAGGTGTCTTAATATTATTTTTACCGTTAAGTATAATAGATAATAATGGATAATAGCTTAATTCACTCTAATATTAAAGCTAAGTTTGGTTCTGCTGAACCTGAACGTAAATTTGTAAGACGGAAATAACAAATGTAAGTGCCGAGTGTGACATAGTGACGTCCTTAAATGTAGTAGGTACCTACTTAATTATTACCTATATATTAGTCGCATCCACTTATAATGTAATCGTAATTTTCATGAACTTCTCATATCATGTAACTGTGTAAGTCAAATACAAAGTTTATGAAATGGAAACTCTTATTTTACACTTTTTATTTGGGTGTGACAAAAAAGTTAGCTTGCCATCGTCAACACTTCCATTAGAAATAATAAAAAGCTAACCACTGAGCCACTGAAGAACATCTTGAAGAAATTGTAAACAATATTCAAGCTGAACATCAAAAAAAAAGATATTGGGTAAATCACATTGTAGAATTTGCCATATAGAAATGTTAACTGTGGTTAAATTTACCAAAACTATTATTTGTGATTAATGTAAAACCAGTAAAAAAAAATAAACATCGTGAACTTGCACATCAAGGGCAAGGGAAATCAGCTGAAATCGTGTTAAAGGTGTCTTTTAAATCATTCTACTTATTTAATATGTTTTTTTTAAATCTTAGTTGTATTATTATTTTTAGGTCAACAAAACCAGAATTCCTGAATTACAAATTGGTGATTGCAATTTAATAACAGTGCCTAAAGTAAATCGAGGACTGTCAGATCCCGCCAATGTAATTGCAGTTATTGTCCATCAGAACGAACTTATGTTTTTACCTATTAAGTTTCACCAACTCGGAACTAAGTATGGTTTAATAAAAGGGCAGTACAATTCAGCAAGTTTGAAACCTGTGATATCAATTTTTTTTTAAATTTAAGTTAATAGTGAATAGTGTTGATAGTTGATATGTATAGGTATTATTACTGCAATAACTACAATACTAATATACTAATAAGATATCCTCGTGAGTCGTGATTTCATCCATCGATTCTCGACTGCATTTACGCATTGTATTTATTCGAATCTAGCTTATTTAGATCTTAGTATATGACTCTATATGACATATGTTAAAGGCAAGGCTGGGCAAGTTAATGATTTCTTTTTAACTCGGTTAAGTTAAGTTAATATGCAACAATAACAAAAAGTTAAGAGTTAAAAGTTAATTTAACTATAGGTTAACTCAGTTAAGTTAAAAGTTAATACACACATTTTGTTAACTTTTTATTAAGTTAAAAAAAAGATAATTTGTTTATACAACGCTAGAGTACTTAATTTTTTTCCAACCCACAACTAAATTATAGACTATAAATCGTAGGCGAGGGTCGCATTTCGCCCAAGACTGAAATTGCCTTCCCCCACGAGCCACTCATACTATTTTTTGTCACGCCTCTGCGTTTATTGATCACGCCATCACGACTAAGGTAATTCAGGCTAGAATCTATGTAACAACCAGACTATTCTACGAAAACAATATTTCATGAAAGAAATGATATGGTTTTATTTATTTGAAGCGTCATACATGGAGGTTATAATATGAATATAAGATGTAACCAAAAGTTTATATTTTGTAAAGACCGTGGTATAGATTTCAGTATAAATAATAATTATTATATTAAAATAAAATAAGAATAAAAAAATGTAATCAAGGCAAAGGTAATGCATTATGCGGGGATCTATGCAACAACCAAATTATTATTATACGAAAACAATTTCATGAACGAAAAATGTTTACGCGTCATGCAAGGCGCAGTTATAATATGAATATAAGATGTAACCAAAGGTTTATGTTTTATGAGGACCGTAGTATAGATTTTAGTGTCTGTTTGTTCAGAGAATACGCGTGATATCTGAGCTCAGTACTCTTGGGGATTTCCATTTTACCGCCCGGTACTTTTGGAGAATTCCACTTTACCGCCTGGTTTTTGGGGATTTCCACTTTACCGCCCTGTACTTTTGGGGGTTTCCACTTTACCGCCCGGTACTTTTGGGGATTTCCACTTTACCACCCGCTGGGCGGAAAAACGTCGCTTTCCAACGCTTCAATCGTCATCGAAAACTAGACTTTTGGTGCAGGCGTGACAAAAAATTAATTTATTACGATTAAACGAAAAAATGTTATGAAGAATCTATAATCTAGATATATAAATGCTGCCAAAAAATATTTAGACATTTCTCCGCCTGGGGCATGTGCCCACTAACTAAGGCCCTCGTTAAACACGCCTTTGCGTATATTATAATCGTGTGTAATGATCGGTGTTTATGTTTTTAAACGAAAGCGGAAAGATGAGATTATTAACTAATAATTGTATTATCGATACAGCGTTGAACGAAACCGCCGACAGTAAATTTGGTCTTGGTATTTATCGTCAGCCGTACCCATTGATGATGTTTATTTTTTAACGAATCGATGACCAACGAATTGGCAACGATGATCGAGTACTGACTATACTACTGAGCTCTGAGTAAAAAAGTAGTTGAAAACAATAAATTACTAATAAACATCACGAGTCTAAGAAATTAATAATAATTAATAACATGTATGGCCACTGCCCATATATAGGTATATATTAATATTATATTATATTATAAACATACCTAATATAGCATCATTTTCATTCGGATAACCTTTTACGGTAATCATAACGTATTTGTCGATGTAAAATGTTATTAAAAATAATGTATTTATGTAAAAAATATTAATAAAGTGGCCAGGACTTGGGGCAAGGGGTACGAGGCACATCCAAACGCCCCCTTCAACTGTAAATTATATGGTGGATAATTTTTCTGAAATATTTGACGCATCAGAATCAAAATTTATTTGTAATGGTGGTTTTTGAGTTATTTAATTTTGTGTTCTAAGAATAAAAGGTCCATGGTGATGGGTTTACAAGATAATGGGGCTATGGTGATATGAAAAATGTAGTCATTAATATTAATAATTAGTGAATATGGCTCAAGTATAGTAAATACTAGATCCAGTTTTACGTCTATTTTATATTTATGTAAAACCATTTTAAGGACTATTAACCTTCATACAAACATTTTAATAAATGAGAAACTACTCATTCGAATGTCGAATTAGGTATATCAACATTTTCAAAAAAAAAATCCACTAAATAATTTACAATAAAAAAGGGTGGTTAATTTCTGAAAGACAGAAGACAGAAATTTGTATCGCTACAGGACACTTCTTAAAAAGAAAAAAAAATTCAAGATTTTGAAAATATGCTCAATGAGTATATTTAAAAATTACAAAAATTATATAGTTTGAATAAATTCATTATTAAAGAATAAAATGGGGGTGAGCATGCGGCTTGGTGAATCACTCTGTATAATATTTATGCGTGTTGCCACAGTTTCGCTTCTGTATAAGGGCTGCAGTCTAACTACACTTAAAGTTGTGGTTATTTCAAAAGGTAGCTGTCAGCTGTTGACCGCTGTAAAAAGTTAAATGTAATATTTTAAGAAAAATCTACAAGCATACATTTTTTTAGAGATGGGCATGAAATTCGAATATCTGAATTATCCGAATATCCAGATATTTAAATCTGGATTTGAATCAAATTCTTATCAGTATTTCCAGAATCATCCGGATTTATGGATTTGCTTTTTATGTGACTTATAATTATTTTTAATATATTGACATATTATGGGAAAATAAATTATTTTTTTTATTATTCTAATGAAAATATGTTATAGCATTCAATTTATTAGAATATAAAAATGAGTCATTGATCAGCATATTATACAGATAATCCGTGAGATCCGGATTTGACGAATGCGAATAATGCTCACCACTACATTTTATCAACTTTTAATTACCAACTTAGTTTTTTTTATTGGAAAATATGCTGATTTTTTCACAAATTAGCCTATTTGGTGCAAGTTTTGCAAAATAATTTATACGAACATTTTCATTAACAGCAGATCAGCTCTTTCACCTCGATTCGTGTTTTTTGATCTTTTAATTTTATAGCTCTCCAGAACGATAGACCACATATGTGGTACATTTATATTTATATATATATTTTTATTTATTTTTACATACATATATATTTTACATATGTGAATAGTTTTGGGCTTATTTTGACCCACGAATAAGCCATACACATCGCAATTCGCAAAGTGTGATCAAAAAGAAGCCTGTTGCCTGTATGTCTTAACTGCACATCTTTTATTTTTTTTTTTTGGCTACAATAGTACAACTTGAAATAATACGTAAATATTAAAATACGAAAAACATTTAGGTATATGTATTTCAGTTGTCGCTGTCATGAGGAGTGTCTACTGGAATCAGCACAAGATTTTGTATTTATTCAGTAGGAATGTACCTACGCACTATTTAGTATTAAGTTGATTTGGAAAAGTATCTACTATCTATTCGGAAACACTACGACTTTGAAGGTAAACAAAATCCGTAAAAGCTGACAGTAGTTGTACAAAAATATTTTATTCAGATACCGTGTAGGACGTAGGTCTACCATCCCACCACGCACCCCCTCCCACCCCAAAAAAAAACAATTGCAACACATTTTAGATTCTAAACCAAGAGAAGAACATATTTAATTTACAACAATTTGTTTTTTTCGAGGTTTTTTTATACGTATGTGAAACTATCGTGAGCAATCTTAGCCAGTCATAAAAATAGTACACTCTACTCAACGTTTTGTACACCAACCACTATCTTAGTAAGTTTCTTAAAAATGTATTACTATTATAACTAAATTTTTATCTGTAAAATGAGAGTAAGAAAAAAGAAAACAAATCAACTTTAAATAGTAAATAACATTTTAATACATTAGGTAACGGTATTTTTCTATCGTTAGCACTTGCACAATTTTTTTTAAATTTCTTCACTGTCAATATTGTTTGATATGTCTCTCTTAATATGAATGATGGATAAATTTTAAAACCGTTCTTGTATCATGGTTGACCGTAATTAATAACCAGTAATTTTACTTGAAAACTTTTTGAGTTTTTAAAATACTCATTTAATTCTTTCCAAGCCCCTTAGTTGCGCCACTGCATTCCCAACCTATTATGATTGCGACCATAACATTTTAAATTCAACGTTTCACGACCCTTTAAAAAGTGAATATAATTGCTAACATAATTCTCATATTTTTATCAACACTTATAGTATAAGCAGTAAGTACTAAGTAGATACCTCCAACCTATAAAATAATATAAAATAGAAATCACCCATATCTACTTTATAATGTTCATAAGGATTTTTTTCCTCGATCTTTTTGGTAATTCAGTTATTTTAGAAAGATATTTTTGGAATATTCACATAAATCATGCTGAATGCTCAAATAACATGTTAATTATGCACTCGCGACCTACTATGAAAACCTAAGGTTTGGTACCGCTGCTCGCTGGTGTAGGCGATGATGCGGCCTCAGTATCATCTTAATTTTTAACAGCGAGTACTTACTACAATACAAGTTACAACTCAATCCTAAGCACTAAGCAACACGGTTCCTTTAGTAAAACTAAAATGAATAAGATATAGTTACTCACGGAAAGTATGGGTTACGGATAACAACGGATAATGGTGCCGCAAGACGTGCGTCAAGGCACCCCCCGACAATAAATCGGCATGGTATAGTAATGTGGTATGGACGTATAAATGGTAGGTACCTACGCGGGCTACGGTAGTCGAATTACTGTAATTTAAATCCTCAAATTGTGATATTTTATGTTGCTTGTTAGTTATTCCACTATATTTTATATGCGTTTATTTTTTTTTTTTCGTTTCTTTCGATTTAAAAAAAGAATCTTAAACCGTTAAAAACTTAATAAAACGTTCTACAGACTACAATATTCACAAGATACAAATAATATTATCAAAACACATGATACATTATCATGATCAAATTGTTGAGGCACAGAATTTATTCTGTGGCTGAGGCATGAAAAAAATAAAAATATTCACATGGAGATAGTGAGTTGGATGCACGATTTAAGATAGTACTATCAGTACTAGAACATGAATAACACTATAGAATATGTATTTTATAGAATATGATGTATCAATACACCTTGGTTGCACCTAGAGAGCCTAGATAATAATATAAAGGCTCTCTAGTCTCCAGTTGCACCCAAAAAGAGGTTGAACAATCACAATTTTTTACGGGCAACGAAGAAGTGTGCGGAATCAGCTAATAGTAATATAAAATTAATAAAAACAATTTTAAATCTTAAATTTAAGTATCATTTTCACTATTTTCAAAATATTTTCTAAAAAGGTTTCATTCCCAAAACAGAAATGGATGAAAATGATTTACAACATTTGCCATGTGAAGGTGATCGAAAGAGTGTTTTGAAATTTAAAAGATGTGAACCAAAACAATTTATCTCTCTCGCTGCAGAAGTATTTGGGGTCCTGCAATCTTTTCGCAGGTATGTAGTGACTTAACTTAGCAGCTAGCAAAATAAAAAGCTAACAAATGTTTGCTTTTAGAGATGGAGTGTTTTGTGATATTAAGTTGGAAACAGACGATGGAACAATAGTTGTTGGACATAAATTTGCTTTACTATCAGCTAGTCCATATTTCAGGGCTATTTTCACTAGCTTTGAAGAAAGTAATAAAGATCATATTAATATGAAAGAATTAGATTCCACCATTTCGCAACTCTTGATAAATTATATTTACACTGGAGAAATAATTGTCAACGAAGAACATGAACAGGTATTATATATTAATAAGACTTATACTAAAATGATTTAAATTTGTTGTTGTTTATTTCTCAAGGGTTTCTTAGCATCTACAAATCTCATACAGCTAGACTACATAATAGCCTCATGTGAAGGGTTTTTACAAACACAGCTAAATCCTTAAAATTGCCTTGGAATCAGAGCACTTGCTGACTTACATAACTGTACAGAATTTATGTCCAGTTCTCATGCCTAAACAGTTTTTGTATGATAAACATAACTGTTCTGACCTTACTGTTCCATTTGAAGAAAATGTAAGCAAACTAAAATTATTGTTATTTTATATTATGGGTTGAAACTTGAAGATGGTTCAGTTTGCTTAACTATACTCTGTTAAAGTTAAGAAACGTAGTCATGCAGCGGCAATCAGTTCGTCAGGCCACAGTCAGGTAGCACCCATTTGTACCTCCACCCAGTAAATTATCTGAATACCCGTTGTATAGTATTGAAAAGCCCCTGCGCACAAGTCGGGACTACGTTTCTTAACTTGAATGGAGTATACATGCAAATATATTAATAACTGTATAAGTATAATATATCTTATATAGTGGCCGCTTGTAAAAAATATATTTGAATTACGTTTTACAGAATAGAAATTAATATTTTGGTGGTTGTCCCATGTATAATAACAAATGATAGTTAATAAAACCAAATAACTATTTTAATATAATATATATGAAGTACCTATTACATCTCTATAAGTATAATACATTTTAATGTTTCTTACAATAAACTTGGTCTGTAGCTATTAAATTACAAATAATAAAACTATATATACCTATTTAATTCAACTCTTAACAATATTTATATTTCAAATATACTAATATAGTAAATAATTCATGGCTTGCAATAAAAAAAAGAAATCTAATAGCTGTGTAAGAGATCCCAAGAGGTAACCTAGAGTTATTTATTATTAGATCTAGTTATGCAAAATATTCTTTAACTTGTGCAATTCAATTATTAAATTTATTTGTGTTGATGGTATAACAAAAAAATATATTATTCAGCAAAAAATTATTTTGGCAACAATATTATATATTTACATTTTGTTACATTATATTAATTAAATTGTTTTTATATGTTATAGGTATTTTAAAGTGTTATGAATTGGATAAAACATGAAATAGGTTGTAGAAAACATTTTTTGCCAGATTTAATGGAACATGTAAGATTGCCATTAAATTCAAAACCATATGAGTCTGTATGTATCAGACAATGTAATCGAAGAGTCTCTCCTAAAAAACCACCGACAAATTGCAAAAAAGTGGTAAAAACGGGATTTTAATTTCTAACGCTTTGTTTATCACCATAAAAATGAATAAAAAATAATAATTTTATTATAATATTAATTCAACTTCAGACTATAATAAATATTAACGATATAAAATATCCAGACCGACAAACCGTCTCCGCTTAGAATTGTTTTTATTATACAATGATATTATATCATTGAATTCATGTTGAATACAATATATTATACATTGACCCACTTGTAACCTACTTAACAGCAAAGCGACTTCCACTTACCCACCTTTTTTTATTCTTTTATTCTATTTTATGATTATTGTATATTATGATCATTTAATAAGTTAAATTAATTATTACAGCTCCATTTTGAACAGTCAATTTGAAAAAAATCATGCTGTTGGTTGGAAAAAATTAAAACCAAATGCTGTTCTGACATTATTCAATGTCCCCAAACCTTCACCACAATTTGACATAGTGCCTTAACAAAAATGGTATATTATGTTTGTTAAAATAGATTGTCACAGTGTTCACGCCATAGAACACAACACCATGATGAGTATAATTGACGACGGCGCACCGGCTACCGATTTCACAGACCATAATTTTTTTTATTTCAATAGATATAATAATATATTGTCTATGGTTTTTTAATACACATCGTATGCCTTTAGCAATAAATACATACATTTATATAACATTTAATACCATGATTTATTTTGTTACACTACCCTAGTACTGGGGTAAGTTGTAATATACAAATATATTGTTTAATTTTTCAATACATAAAAAAACTAATAAAACATTCCAAAATGATACTATTCTATGAGTTGTGTGTATTATAATAAAATATTACACATTTAAGTTAAAAGGATGTCAGCGCACTATTTGTTTTATCTCCACGCGCAACATAACAAATTTTACATTTACAATAATAATTTTAATCATAATTATTTTTAAAATTATAGTGAAAAATCCTCTTATGAAATTTAAAGTTAAGATTATTATCTAGGGCATTATTATCATAGGCGTTCTATTATATTTTAATTTTAAAGCGAGTTATGCTTATGAGTATTTTAAAATTGTACATTTTTTGTACATCTTAAACACTTATATCTCACTTTAAAATTAAAATATAATAAAACGTCTATAAGAAGCCCTAGATAATAATCTTGATTTTAAATTTTATAGGAGGACATTTCATCCTAATTTTAGTAATTATAATGACTTTATTGTGAACGTACAATTTATTATGTTGTGTGTAGGTCAGAGAGAAAAAACAAATAGTGTGCTAACATCCTCTTAATAGCACCACCCTTTATTTTAGTTTAGATTTTAAACAATAAATAGTGAAGTAAATATTACAAAATCACTAAACACCACGTCATGAGAATAAAATAAAAAAACAAGTAATAAATTCATTTTTTTGAATTAAGAACGGTACATTGAACGTACAAAACCGATACAAAACTGTACCTACCTATATAATAGTTATCAACCTATTAACCCATCAATGATCTTATATTTTCTATTGTGTACACTATATTTTATAATATTAAGTAAATACTCGCTAACTAAACGTTGATATACTAATCGATTGGTATATACAATATAACGTTAAGTTATAAATAGGACATGGATTTAAATGCATTAAAAAACAAGAAAAATGCCTTAAGAAATACGATTTAATGCACTTGTATTACAAATCTTAATAAAATGCCCAGAAAAATTTTACATGAAAATAAAATTAATGTGATTTTAATTAGAGTTTTCACGGTTTTGTAATGTACCTACCTTTATGTAAAAAATATTATAAATATAATAATAGGTGTTGAATTTTTAGGGACATAATAGGTAACTCATTCATGTATGTATTACACTATTTATATATTATGTACCTATATTATACATTTATACGACTATACGAGTAGGTATATATTATATTATTCATAAGTGTGCACACGTCAGGATAGGCAGTTGACCATTCCGTGAACATTTTTTTTTAGGTGTACATGGTCCCTAATGCATATGATATATAATATATTATAGGTGAACAATAGAAGTTAAGTATGTTACACTAAATTAACAGTTGCTTATAACTTATATTATACCGTAGGATTTGGAAAAAAAATTACGAGTAGTAAAATTGTTTCCCATGACTTACGACTTATGAGTTATAACATGGATTTCTATAAATTAAAACCAAAACATATATGTCTATTTCAACTACCCTATATAGGAATTTGCCTATTAATTATGATTATTCTACGACCGGGGGACTGGAAAAACGACGACGACGACGTTTGTATTATCGATCCCGCGTATTTTATAGATTTCTAGTTCGGATTCAAAATATGCGTCTACAACACTTGGACAGCACATTTTTCGTGGCATTAAATATTTATTTTAAGTCTTAAAAGTAAATTAAACCCCAAAAGAATATAAAAAAAAAAATTTACTTTAAGCATCGACTCTTTTGGCGGAATCCGTGACGTGTGTTCATTAGCTGCGACGCCGACGTGAAAACGCTCCAGATAGGTACAGAACTGAAAATATTGTTATTTATAATTTATGAAAAATAAAACCATTTACGGAACGCAGTAGGTATGTTTTTTGTTCGTGTCTGTTTGGCTTATTGAAATTTTAGAATTTTTAATCGACTGTGGCTTCTGAAACGACTTTGAGAATTGCCATAGAATATAAATGATAGATATTATTATTATACTACGTCAATATGATGAATCCACAGATATAATATAATACAACTTTTTATATCAAAGAGTTCCGTGTTAAGGAACAATTTGTTCATTGAAATTTGATATGACAATAACCAAAATAGTTTATAATTTATAATTTGAATTATAACAATAAAATATATTATTTAAATTATTATTGTCGTTTACATATTAATTTAATTATTGATTAAGGCGGTGAATAGATATTAGAAGCACAAGCACATTTTTATAAAAACATAATTGTGTTTTTTATGAATCACTAAATAAAAATGTGATTTCTCGTATTTAGATCTAACACAAAGATGTACAGTATAAATACATACAATTTACAGTAGGTACCGACTATATATCATACCAACTATAAAAAAGTGACCAGTGAATAATCATCATTCAATGATGAATTTTAATAGTTATTACTCATTACATTAATTAGATTATAAATTAGAATAAACTGCAGTTTCAGCTTTTATTACAATATTATTTTATATTTTTAGTTTTTAAAATGCATTGTGCCACCTTGTGCCGGTGGTCTTACACGTAATTTAATAAAATTAATAGGTACTAGCTAGTGATACCCGATTTTTTAATTGAATTATTTACACGATTTCAATCAAAAAAGATTTATAAAGTATATACAACTATGAATGCTTAATTTTATAAGCTATATAGGTAAAATGTAATATGTATAACAATTCAACGTTTAATCGGAAAACGCGGCGTATTACGCTCGTCGTGTATAGCTGCTCCGATGTAAACCAATGCGTTTTTAATTCGACGGAAAACGCTGAGGAACACGCCGCATATAGCCCTTTGATTAGTATAATATGATCTAAGATATAGCCCCGGCCTTATACGTTTGTATTATAAATAATACATTACATCTACATGTGGTTTGCATTAAATCGTGAATTATAAAATGAATTTATAAAAGGTGGGTAAGCGGACGTCGCTCTGCCCTCTGCTGTATTCAAATGTGAAATCTACTTCAGGTATACAATAAAAAGTGTGAAAGTTTATTATCCACAATACAATATACGTATATAAGGCTAAAATGCACTTTACCAACCCCCTCACGATTTTCAACTTTTCTTTTTTCAAACTACTTGTCTTATGAACAATTTTTTTTTACCGGAAACTATTATTTTAAAAGTTATAGCCTTCCAAAGTTTGCGATTACTATTGACTGTCACGCGCAGCGCCTAATGCCTATAACAAATTTTAATTATTTTTTTTATATAGCATATACTTATGTTTATGTAGTTTATATTTTATAGCCATTAGCCTGTCATCTACCTGAAGATAATTGCTTTTTAACAACGTTGTTTAATTCCGAAGCCTACTCAAGCTGGTTTTACACAACAAATCGGGAGGATATTTTCGATTTTTTTGTCCGAGAGTAGCGCAGCGAGCGGTGGCAACGCAGACATCACTTTTTTCGCAACAGTTCTGCCGAAGTAAATTTAGCATATTAAGTATTTATAAGTTATAATAATATAAACTGAAAACATCGATTGACCATAATTTCGAAACTAAATTCTAGCGCCAAATTCTGATTTCACCAACATTTTAACATTATACGATACAAACGTATAATAGTAGTGATAACACGAACCTCCAAGCTGCCACGATTGCCTCGTCTTGATTATGGGTATACTATAGGGCATAGACTATATGAAATATACTGAATACTTGAATGTTTATTGTTTTGTCACTTTAAAAAGCTAGGAAAGTGCTGGTATTTAACTTATATTTAACATCTGCCAATAGTCTTAGTAAGTACTTGAAGATTGAAGTATTTAATGTTTTGGTACTTAAATTTAGACTGCCATGAGTCACAACTCTTGTTAACTTAGTTTAATTCACCTCGTAATTTTTTTTAAATAAAAACACTTATTTTGAATGTAACGTACGTCTTATTGTAACCATTTGTTGTTTTATGTGGACAATACTTTTGACTTATGTATACTGCAGCCAAAATGCCCTACAAAGGTGTAGAATGAAAAGTATTCCATTTTTAATTGATTTAGTTTTTGAACTCCTTAAGGAGCGCTAGGCATGAAATAGATAAAAAATAAAATATAAAATTCTGTTAACTCTAAATGTAAATAGGGAAAATATAATAATGGGTTGTGATAGCCTTGTTCAGAGGGTTTGACGCTTATACGATTAATTTCAAAGCATTTTTGATGGTCAATATTTAGCCCATTATCTACAAACAGATGGCTTTGTAGGCGTTCACCGTGAATATATTGTTATTGTTATTTAATACAGTATCACTTGTTCTGTTTGTGATTAATTACATTTTTTTAACTAGTAACAATACAAATTGTTTTGTAATATTGAACAACTGTTAGAGCTCAAGTGGATATAGAAGTAAAATAAAAGTTGACAATTGTTTACAACAATTTGCCTAAAATCCGAGGTTGGATTGACCTAAATTTATCAGGGTTAGAATTAAATCAGATATAGATTAATTTTTAATTTTTATAGACGTTTTTAAGAAAATGTTAAAAAAATAATACGAAAGCATTAATAGCAAAAATATTTTATATAATATAAATGATTTATTTATTTTTTTATAATTTTTTAAATACAATAATAATATTATATGTTATATATATATCCATTCATAATTAAATTTATTAGGTATGTTTCTAAACTTATATTAAAATATATTAATAACCAATAAACAATAAACATACCTGTAATTCAGACACTAAAATAACATAGTTCCATTTAGGGATATTGTAACATAATTCTAAAATAAACGTTTGAGTACAATGAGATTTTTAAAAATAAAAATAAAATATAAATGACAATAAAAATTATTAAAAATATTAATAATTGCCAATAAAAAAGATATCTATTTTAGGGTATTGTTGGAACAAACAAATGATTCGAAAATTATGTAGAATTCATTGGCGAAATAAAAATAACATTTAGAGGCATAATCGGTGGAGATGTTGACTAACCCTAACTTAAGTATTTCTGATTTTACCCGGCACATAACTTTTATCAATTACTGGTTCTTGTAGGAATATGTGTAAACATCTTTCATTTTGTGCCAATGGATGGCCAGCAATTCTGAAATCAAGAATACAAAAATGCAATTAATGATGGATAACATAAAACCATTAATAAATAATAAATATCAGCTATACTTTTATATTTAATAGCATTGTTAAATACCATTAATTATGTGTTTTTTTTTTTATAAAATGTACATTTTAATTAAAACTATGGAGGTATTATTTCTATTTAATTATAATAAATAATATAGATATCAGAATATTATGTATGTAATAAATATTAAATTTCATATGTAAAAATATACTTGTTTATAAAAACTTCAAGGCCTTTTCGCCGTTCTTCAATAAATTCTTCTTCAAATATACCATCATCATTTCGGAACGGCATTTGTCTTTTCCATGCTTTACCAGGTAAAGGAGGTACAACAATCTGAAAAACACATTTTGATAATAAGAAAACACAATCAACGTAGTTCAATAAATCATTGTATTAGATCGGCTAGACTGAACTGTCATAATAAATATATTTTTTTCCATTTAAATAAACAAAATTTTTTTAAACTAATACAGTTATACAATTATTTATTTTAAACTAATTATACATAACTTTTAACATGATAATAGATAATTATATTTTTTGGTTTTCAAATATAATTCTCGTAAGATAAATCCACAGATTTTATTATATTTAATATAATAAAATATAATTTGCAATAAAATAGCAATGTAAAAAAATATATAAATTTGTTATTCCCGCTCAAGATTTAAAATGTAATTTTACAATCTCTTTGGATTGTCAGTGTTACCACAATCATAGTTTATTTAACATGTTTTTTTTTTTATTATGATTACGCTCAAATCTATCGGCGATAACAAAAAAGTCAGTATTTGCCATTCGTCAGTCTATTCGTTAATTGAAATTCGTTACTCAGTGTATCAGTGATCAGTAATAAAGGTATACTTGTCTATGATCAGTATTCAGATCATTACTCGTAAACATTTAGTTGCACTAAGTTGTAATTTGGATGTTTTGTTCTGTTAAATTTACTACTGTGATTTTAGTTAATATTGAGTATTTACGTATATAAATATTTTAAATTAAAAAACTAGTGTCATGTAATTTAACAAGTGACTCACAAATTTAAAAAAAATGACATTTTTAGAGACTACTGCTGTACCAAACACATCGGCAAATGAGATTCAAGAAAACGTTACTACACATAACATTCTTGTTCTAACAATAATAACTCATTACATAAGAGACTATGCAAAGAGATTTCCAAAACTTATTGACAGGCCATTTGATGCTGTGCGAACCTCTAAGTTCCATCGTACATTTAGTATGCTTGCCTTACACTTAATTCAATGTCCTGATCTTACTTTTGGAGAATTAATCAATTTGATATCATGCGGAAAATACCAACTACCTCAAACCTTCATTCAAACTTTTCACTTGGAAGTATATCATATGATTAATACTAATCTAAATATTATAGCAGAAATGTTCAAAAATATGGATGGTACTTCATTGGATAACGGATTACCAAAAGTACATCAACTTAAAATTGTTAATGGCAGCAGTCCCGTTGGCATATTTTTACGGCGTGTAATGGTATTTTTCAATAAAATGCAGTTTTTACAGACTGAAGCTGTTATAAAGGAAGTAAAAACCCATTGCAGTGCAATATTGAACAAAATTCCGGTAAGAATTATGGCAAACTACATTTTGTTTACTAACATTCATATCATGAAATAATATTTCAGGGACTCAAAACCAAAAAAGTAGGATCAAATGACAAAGAAGAACTTAGTCCAGAAGCTGTAGAAATGATAAAAATAACCAAGACAATCAATGGAATTATTGAAATGATTAACATAAATTATCAGGCAAGTTTTAATCAAAATAGTAAGTACAATAAAGCTCGTTCTTGGTCTCCGCGACAAGTAGAACTCTTTATTGCACAACAAGTTAAACTATTGAAAATTAATGAGTCTGTTGCCCTTGATCCACCAATCCTACAGCAAAAACTAAAAGATATTCTGAGAGCCAATCCTGACCATTTTGACGTACATTATTTAAACTATCTTAATTGCTTGAGGGTAAAAGAATATTGTGGAGCAGTAAACAGTGTTCAACATTATTTTAGTCGTCAAACTTTTAGGGTTATAAATTTAGATGAAAAAAGTAGAGGTTATCAATATACATCTCTCAATATGGCTATATTGAACGCATTTTTCAACCATAATGATGAAGCTATAAGTTATTTAAAAGAAAGTATAGCAGTAGCTCATCAAGTAAATGATCATGTTTGCTTACAGCATGCACTTATGTGGATGTACACATTGAGTAAAAAGAACAAGTTAACTATGTTGAGATGTTCGGTAACTAGAAGCAAAGAATTAGAACTGCATCAGATCACTTCATTTAGCTTACAATCAATGGCTCAATATTTGGTTGAAAACTCTGAAACTCCACCAATAGTCTTCGAAATATTAAAGAAAAGCGAAATATATAACTATTTCAATGGTTTGACTGATCTGCGTATGACAAATAATGTACAAAAAGCAGCGATTTGGAATACATATGGTTATCAACGTATATCAACAATACATTCTTTATTAGTCTTAGAACATGATCAATGTAACAAAGATGTTTATAATATAGAAAGTAAATGTATAGCTATGTGCAATATCATTAATGATTTGATTGCTCACGGTGATTATTATCTTGCTCCCATATTAATCAATGAAGTTTCCCATATTTTTCCATACACACATAGTAAATTCTGGATAATGGCTGAACAGTATTTAAATTTTACATTAGCTATGAATAAGGAAGAATGGCCTAAAGCAGAATTAGCCGCTAAACAAATGGCCTCTGTTAATGTAACAGAAAGTGTATTACGATTAGGAGAGATGTATTTGAAAAAAGAAGACTTTGTTACAGCTACTAATATGGTAAAAGAGTTAATGGAAAATAATGAGGAAAACACAGTACTAACTAGATTGCGGGCATACATAATTGTTGCCAAAGCAAATGAAAGTGCAGCTCTTAATTTACTTATGGACGCAAAATTGATAGCTATTGAATATCATTTGATGTATATGACTGCAATTATAAATGTTGAGATAGCAATTGTATTGATGAAATATGATTTTCCTCATAAAGCATTAAGATTGTTACAAGAGACAAAACAACATATTTATTGTGGCATAAATGTTTATGATAAGGCATACACAGATTTACAAATTATTAAAGCAAAGATGATGGTTAACATAGTTGATGAATTTGATCACAGTCAAGAGTTTTTAAACAAAATTTATAAAAAATTTAACACAATTGCGGAAAAATTTCGATCAATAGAAGCTATCACAGAGTTAAAAGAAATAACATATTTACAAGCATTAATAGCAGATGAATTGGATATGAAACAAAACCGAAACAAGCATGCAATGGAATTTAGGCACTTGGAAGAATACAAAGTACAACAGTAATGAATGATACAATACATAATAATTAAACATATTCTTATACTGTTTTTATGCTAAATTACGATATTGTATTGAATTTGTAATAATATAATAAATTGAAAGTCGTAACTAAGAAATATGCACTTTGTTCTTTCACATTGAAACTAAATAAAACATTTTTATTTGTCCATTAGTTATTTTAGTATACAAGTATTCAACTAAACCTCAACTTTTTATTACTATGTAAATTACTAGACAAAGGTAGAATAATAGATCAGTGTTCAGTTTTTTAAAGGGAGTAAAATAAATTATAATTGTATGAGAAAAATGCATGTTCTGTAAGTATAAATATTAAAAGGTTATTTATTTCTATTCTATTTAAGTTAATAAAATGCAGTACACTATGTATTATAAGAAATATTAAGTATATGGCTAATTAATAAATTATTGTTGATTTAATTTATTTTTTTAAAACAATTTATTATTATTTTTTTAACTCATATAATGCTGGTAAAAATGTTGGAGGTTAGATGCAGAGGCGTGCTAAGGAAGATAATATTTTTTCACCAAATAGATCGAAGCATAAATATTTAATTATAAAAAGTGAAAAAAAACTGACAGGAAAATATGAAATTTTATAAATTTAATTTTTCCATTCTTTGTATAATTTTATATGTAATTAAAATGCACTCGTTAAAATAATATAAGAATTTATTATTATAGATTAAATTATCAATAATTTGATATTTTTTTTTATAATCTGAACAATTTTTTGAGTTAAACTAGTCTTAAACTTACACACTAACCACCAGCAGCATCTGTAAATTGCCAAAATATTCCTTTAGATAACCAAAATAAATTTGAAAGCATAATTGATATCTTTATGATTTAAAATTTAGTGTTTGTATCTATTACCAATGATTATTGTACAGATATTTCTAATGAAAAATAAATAAATTAAAAACATGATAATTTACTACCTATAGATAGTAAACATCAGTTCTACAGTTGTTGACTATTGGAATTTGGAAGTATAACACAAATGCTAGAAAACTAAAAAATTGTTAAGAGGATGCTACACCCACATGTGTTGTCTCCGTCTTACAAATGTACAACACAGCAAAAACTGTTTTGGCGAGGGAGAGAACCAAAAAGGCTACAGTCATAACTCATAACTGGGGCCCAGATTTCAATGCAAAGTGCATATATTTTTGGTTGATCATACACAATGCTTTCTAAGTACATAATTCGTTTCATGTAACGAGGGTTTAAAAGCTACAAATTTTATTTTGCATTTTTTTTGTATATTTCGACAATTTTTCATTTTTAGAGTATTTTTAGCATTATTGGGTCATTATGTTGGTTTTTAATGCATATTAATATAGATATAAAATTTAGCCTATTCAAAATATTATCTTAAGATATATTATTTTCTTGATATTTAAGGTTTATCAGGTTTTTCCATACACATTGTCAATTTTTTTTTCCAATGCAATGCTCAAAATTTAGTTACAATAGGCTTACTTAGAATGTTAATTTTACATACATTTTAGTATGTTTAGAATGAATAATAATTCCCCAAAAACGGCCAAAACATATGAGTGTCAACTGTCAACATCATAGCAATCAATAATTTTTTTTCATTCAAATTTACAGTTTTTTTTAAGTAAAATAATAAAGTAATACATAACAATTATATCTCATTTATAAATTAAAATAAATAAAATAAATAAAATAAATAAAATAAATAAATAAAATTTGTATGAAAAAAAAATATATGGCATTTTTGGATATTTTTAGAGCATATTTGTATGGTTTTAAGTGCATTTAAATCTGGGCCCTACTCATAATAGTTATGGGTCTTAGTTGCTAAGAAACAAAATTTTCACCACATAAAAAAAAACTTTGGGTGTGCGACATCGTTTTAATTTTTTTGATATCTTTTTGATAGTTCTCAAAAAGTTATTTGTTTGAAAAACAAAAACAATAATAGATTTTGAAACTAAAATTTTTTTGTATGAGTGATATCAAAAAAATTAAAACGATATTGCATAGCCAAAGTTCTCTTTTTTAGTTTAAAAAATGTTGTATCTTAGTTATTACTAGGGCTGGGATTTTGATGCACTTTTCATTTTGTTCCTGAGGTTGCAGTATTTGCCTGGTCACAAATCCGTAACATGTACTTTTGAATGAGAATAAGAACATTTATTTCATTTTCTTAATTTTTAGGGCATTATTGGAGTTTTTTGGGTTCAAAATTCAAACTTGAAATTTTATTTTATGATTTTACACGCTAATACGAGTTTTATATAAATTTATATATTTTTTCAATCTATCAAAATACTTTAAAAAATATAAGGATATAATAGTTTTTTTTCAGATTAAAAGAAATCCAAGTTGAAGTTTAGCCTATAGAAAAATTATTTAAACTGCATTGAAGCATTTTTTTAGGGTTTTATAGGGCATTAAATTTTCAGCCCTAGTTATGACTGTAGCTTACTCAGTTCTTACCCAAGCAAAACAGTTTTTGCTGTGTTGTATATTTATAATACGGAGACAACATATGTGGGTGTAACATCTTAAGCGTATTATTAAAATGCATTACAATAGAGTAAACCAGAAATTAAACTGAATAAGGATTATGTTTATTCAAGACTAATTAGTAATTACTAAATTTTGGATCAAATATATCATTCATTAAATCATATTTTTTTTAAAATTAACAAAACTTTAAAACTATAGATGAATTGTTTATTTTTAATTTCAAAATTTGTTTTACCTACTAATAAATACAGTCTAATAATATAATATTGACTTATATTAATTTAATTCATCAAGCGCTTAGATTTATTAGATAAGTTATTACGACAAATATTCCAACAATAACTTATAACTCATAATATAGCCATAAAGGTTTATCCATAATATATGATGTAATATTGATATTAGAATAAGTTGGAAGTACACATTACCTTACTGTCTCGTTCTAGTTCATTGCGCAACCATTCAAAATCACTGTAACGTCTACGGACACTGGATTCTTTGACCTTAAACACTGGTAGGTTTGTCTAAAAACAATCAAACAGTAGCCGCATGAGTGACATCAGTAAATACGTTCTACCCAACACAACGACTAAACTTTATTCAAGGCAACTCACTCGCATGCGAACTTCATAGTCAGTGTATCGTTTTTTAGCCACACCGTGAGTTATCGGGTTCAGTATATCAATTTCTAAAAAATTGGCTGGAGCCGCATACGCATCATCCAATGTTTGCTTCTTGACGTTCAACCGTCTGGTAGCCTCGGCTGTGTCAACCATTGTTTTTTTTTATGTTGTTATAGACGTCCCTTTCACAGTAGTACAGCCGATCGTTGGGCCGCGATCGCACCCGCGAGATGAGCGAAAAAATGTTTTTTTTTATTTCGCGCGGAAGAGGAGTATCAAGGCGTCCTTGGTACCGGTACACCAGAACAGGAGCAGCAATCGATGACGTAACAAAAACCGGCAGACTTGAATGAACAAAAAAAAAAAAAACCAGAAATGGAAAAAAACTATCGCAGAATAATTGGTATTTCCTGTTGATCTGAAGAATTCTTGACGACGGCCTACGACGTGATAACGCAACAATTGAATTATAATATTTATATATATATATATTATAAATACAAATGTACACGATATAATTGGTAGCAATAATAATAATAGACTAAATTTCGTATAGTCGGGAGTTGAGACGATTGAGCGTTCGATGATAATGGGTAGGAAATAATACGACAAATTTAGAAACTAAATAACTTATATCGGCGGATTCTCAAACACGACCACTGTCGCGAAAATCGGGAAATGATCGACAGACGAGATAACGACGGGATGACACGCATGGCCAGGCTTGCCAACCGACTAGACACTGTTCGACCTAAAAATGAGCATTGATAACAGTGAGAGCGCGCGCGCGACACGGTTGCTGCCGATAAAAATATTTACCAAACCAAACAACTAACAACCCTTTTCAACGATTTAGTATTTATTATTAATTACTAATTACTATTATTCATTATTCGATTTTTCGGATTTATAAATTAGCTTTCACCTGCGAATCGTTTCTTAGGGTTTTCAGATGACGTCCATCATTGAAATCGACTGACCGATCATGGACCGACGGCACGTACTACACTTTCCGTTGCGTTATTGACATCGCCGTCACTGAAATAATATAAATTAGGTAACCTTTGCTAGCACGTTTTTTGGCCGGACGACTGCCATGAACATTTTCGAGCTAATCTCCATCATCGTGACGTTCTACGTCGTTCTTATGTTTTTGGATTTCACGTTCAAGGTGGGTGAAGTTTAGTCATAATTTTACAGTTTGCATAATATGATGGCATAATAAGCCTCTGTCTAATTGATCATCGCCGTTAATAAAATCTCGGGAGGAGATCTTGAGGCTAAAGACCGGTCAATTGGTTTGATGACAAATAACGACAGAATGCCCTATTAGGATCACACATTTTTATCAATTGATATAATATTTTTGAATGTTATTTTTAGTCCTGTTCACACTATCCGTATATGATGTTAATACAAAAGACAGGATTAAGTGTTGGGCCTTTTCAATTACGATGGTACACAACGTCGTTAAATCGTCTTATACTGAAAATGTCGTTTTGGCATCCAAAATTCCAAACCAATTGGTTTACTTTTGGGTCTTGGATTACTATTTGTTTGATTATACCATCTATATGTCTGGTTATTGTATCTTCTGCCCAATTGTGTAAAAAAATATTCACGGAGCCTACTAGTGAACCATCAGGCAACCAGCAAGATACATTTCTTGAACCAATAGTAAGTGAAATATCCATTATTTTATGCTAAGTTTTTCTTAATTAAATATATTTTCAGGTACCTGGGATCAATTTACCAATGTCAGACTTAAGCTATTATGTATTTGCACTTATGTTTTCGACGGTTTTCCATGAACTAGGACATGCATTAGCAGCAATCAGGTATTTGATTTTTATAATATTAGTTATTACTCATACTTGTGCACGTAAAATGTCCTCTAAACACTTATTAAAAGTGAGTTTTTACTGTGAACAGGGAAGATATGCATGTGGAAGGTGTTGGTTTAATGTTTATTTTGATTTTACCTGTGGCTTATGTTCATTTGGATGACATTACCTCGTTGCCAAGTAGCAAACAGCTTCGAGTTATGTCGGCCGGCGTGTGGCACAACATAGTTCAAGCTCTAATGGCCTATCTTGTTTTATGGCTCTTACCATATATGTTGTTTCCATTTTTTACAGTTGGGAATGGTGTCATGACCACCCAAATAAACCAGGTAATCAGCAATAAAACAAATATTTTACTTTTGGTTGTTTTAAATTAAATTTTGTACTAAAGACAATCTCATTAAGGAAATTCCACACCAACATATTTTGAATAATATTATCTTTCAAATAAGTATCACAAAATATAAATAGTAATAACTAAAAAAATTCTATTATTCATTTTAAGACTACCTTTTTGGTTTTGTGTGATTGTGTGTTACTATTTAACATAATATAATATGGATTCTTTGGTGCCCTACGACATTGTAGTATAATTTTAATACTCCATTATAAAAAATGTTAAATTGTTTTTATTATAATATGCAATAATATGGTAATAAATTAATGATATTTTCCATGTATTTTTTTTTTTTTAGAAATCAGGTGTAAATGGGCAAGGAGGACTAGTAACTGGTGATGTGATTACAAAATTGGGGAACTGTGATGTGCATGATTTTGATTCATGGATAGATTGTTTAAATCGCACTAAGACAAGTGTAGATTCTGGATTTTGTTTATCACCAGAATTTGTTCAACATCATGACGAAACAAAACCAGGTAAATATAAAATTATGATTTTCAAAATGTTTTATATTACTCAATATTTACTAATTCAACGATTAATAATTATTTTAGTGCATTATGTAGACGAATATATAATAAACTGCTGTGATCCAAACTCAAAGACCAATTTGTGTTTCGAATATATTGAATCGCTGTCCAATCCTCAAGAACTACCAAATCATTCCTGCTTAAATGTTAGAAAAGTTATAGAAAGGTCAACATCACCCTGTGATGCTGATAACCAATGTTCATCAGCTCATTGTTATTACCCTGCAATTCGTAAGAATCATAAACTTGTGGTTATCAAACGTGAAAAAAAAAACGAAGTCTTATTTCTTGGGCAACCTACAGAACTGCAATACATATCTGTTACCCAATATGTACCCAAGACTGATTATTTACCAAATAGTATACCCGAATCCATTGAAAAATTTTGTAAATACCTAATAATGTTTGCAGGAGGTTTAGCCGTCATAAATGTAATACCGTGTTTTTATTTTGACGGAGAAAAAATATCAAGGGTATTAGTGAATACAATACTAAAGGAACATGTTGAACATTTGAGTGTTCGATTAGCAATTTCTATTTGTTTGACAATTTTTGGTTCTTTAATATTGATAATTTATATGATATTAGGGTTTTGGTCTCTAATAAAAATTATAAACTAGATATGTACCATTTGCCTAAAATTATAAATTGTTCCTACTTTCTACTTACGGTCAGGGGGCAACATTATTACTCTTACCAAATTTTAATAATTTATTTATTTTTATTATTTTTCAAAATACGTTTGAACTCAAGTTGATAAGACGTGTATTTTTTATATTTATATTATGTAACTTATTCTAATAGTAGATTTTTTAATGTAATCTTAAGATAGTGCCTGTTCTATATTTCTTAAAGAATTAATACTTAATAGGTATTATAATATTATACATGTGACTCGGCGCGGCGCAGTGGCTGAAATCAATCACGCGACGTGATTAAGAATAAGCAATGGCCGCTGCCACTAGTTCTCGGATGGATGACCATCTGGGTTCGTTGTGCACAAAAAAAAAAACCTTTGTCACACATACACGTGTTCCTAACCGACCTTACCAACAGTCCCAACCCTACTGCACCAACCCTACCAACCTTACAGGCTAATGACCTCAGTCGTCAAAGCCTTAAAATTAATAAAAAAATATTATACATTCAACATTTTATTATTGAAATAATTTTTTAAGCCAAAGTTCATAATTTATTATTATTATTATTATACTTATTTAATGACTGAAAATATATATTTATTATAGAATATAATATCTTGAATTAGATAAATTTTCAGTAAAAAAATAATAAAACGTTGACCTTACTTTTTTTAATTGTTATGTTTAGATACCAAATGTCCAAATAATTTTGTGAAATAGCTATCCTAGTCTTATTTTATTTATTATGTAAATATTAAATATCAAACATGTACCTATATATTTATATATATTTATAATATTAGTTACTAATATACTATAATGAAAATAATATATTTATAGAATTTCATTCCTATAAAATACATTATTAGTCATTTTGTCTATAAGTATCAAACAAGTTTAATTTATATGATACTTTTACCGAATAACTTCTATTGAATTAATAATATGAATCAATTGAATTTTTTATAGCTACATTATTTTCTGTTATTGCTGTATGGCTGTACTTGTAATTATTCTTCAATAAAATTGTATGTTTCATTTTTACAAAATGTTGTCTTTTTAATCCTGAAAGTTTATTGAAAGGTAATTTTAAGCCCAGGGCTTGAAATATTATTAGCGGTAACCAATTACCGGCACTATATTCAAAATTACAGGTTACCGATTAGGTGATAACAGCTTACAAAAAATTTCGGTTACCAGTAACAGATTGAATACCAGTTTTCTAAAAAAAAAATGTACTACACGTACACCACCTTTGTACCTGTGCCCTATCAGAGACGGACAACGATTCACAGTTGTCTATAATATACTAGACTATACGTCGTCTGTTGAGAGTTGAGTTGTGTGCCTTTTATCATATTCTGATTGATATTATAGTTCATAGGTAACGGGTCAGAACTCACTTGTCCGTAAGTTCCCACACGAAAAAAAATTATACCAAATACCAAGGCTGGGCAAAGAAAAGTAACTTAACTTAATTTAAAGTTAAAATGTTCTTATTTTCAAAATAAAAAATTTCAGACACATAATAATGTTCATATAAATTGCTTATAATTTTAACTTTTAATTCGTTAATGCTCAGCCTTGCCAAACACAATAACTTCCTTCCCACTTTATTCAGACTTAGGACTGACAACTTAAACGTAGTTGGTGTGGTTAAAATTTGTTTTGTTTTTGTATTGCATAAAAAAAAGTCCAACTCAATTTTGAATTGAATCTAGTCCGTATAATATATTATAATAAAAATTAATAATATAATGTGTATAATATTTGTATATGTATAAAATAAAAATAATAATAGAAAAAATCAAATTTTATTAGGTTTATTGCGATGGCTCAAACACTTCACATAGTCATACTGTGTAATTTTTTGTAAGTTATAATCTGAAATTTTATTATTTATATAGTTTTGTTTTTTTACTTTTTTTTTGAGGTCAATTTAATTCTGATGTTCTTATCTTTATATATGTATTTGTTTGAAACGTTTTTAAAACTTCTATTATTTTGAATATATTAGGATGATGATGATAAAAATTTGAATTTAATTCAGAATGGAAACTTTCACAAGCGTCATTATCAACGGGCGTATTTTTTTCGTGTGGGAACTTACGTACGGGCGTATTTTTTTTCGTGAGGGAACTTACATATTATGTACTCGCTTACCTGCTATGTTTCGTGTAGGAACTTACCAAACCCCTACCCCTTACAAATAACGTTACTTTTTTTTATCATTTTTTTTTTAACCATATTTAATTTATACGATTCAATTATTATGTATATATTTTACAATCATAGACCTAGTGATAACAGACCTATATTAGTACTAAGTACAAATGTACAATCATCTCACTTATATGGCTATGTAGTCGTAAATCATAAATCATAATTGATTTTTATTAAATTTTATTTTTAAACCGAACTCTTTTCTTTCTGCTAATAAAGTGATAATATTTATTCCTGGAATGTTTAGTAATATTGTCAACTATTATCGGAATCCAAAACAAATATAATTGATTTTTAATTTTTCTGGGATATCCTATACCTGTAACACATTCAAAACTTTACTATTATAACGTGGAAAATAACGCGTTTGTGCGTTACCTCGTAGAAATTATTTTAAGTAAAATTTAATGAAATTACTGCTGCGTTACAGACAAAGTAATTGCGTTACAGTAATTACGTTACGTCACTGCCCAACACTGCCTTTCACACACACAACCGATTCAAAGTAAGAATTGTTCAATAATTTTGTGAGATATTTACTATTCATATTTAAATATCATATTTGCCAGATGTATCACCTGCAGTGGAAATATATTTCAGGTTTACAGATAATTTTTTTTTCTCATAACATTATATGTTCTTCAGTGTAGTGACCAACAATAATACATCAATGGGTTGTGCCTATATTTATACATATATTGATATATTATTATTACGATCGATCGAGTTCGAGCCAGCACCGGGACCGGACGATATTATCAGGCAGCCACCGACTGCATAATATAACCGGCAAAAATCTTCGAAGCGTCCATAATTATTGATATTATGCAAATACACAGGGACTCACCCACGTGCCCACAAATTACAATCGACACATCTACGCTCTCGCCGAGTTCTACAGCGTGACCGCCTCGTGTCTGTGGGTGGGGCGGTGTTATAATAATATATGCACAAAATATATTAGTGTCACCTCAAAACATATTTTGAGCTTCACTGGTCCAACCAATTATTTACTTATTTGCTAAATTATTTCTATTTTACATATTTTATACATATATTTATATATATATATTATATATATATTACGGTTTAAAATGTTTAGGTTATCTAAGGTATAATACAAGTTACATTTTCACGTCTTGCATCATAGGATTCAAATTTGATACAGCGACCCACTTGACCCCTCTAGAATCATACTGTACAGCAGACCAGTAACCTGCACTTGTCCATCTTCTTTTTAAAAATATTATTTAGAAAAAAAGTTGTTTAAGGAGACAATGGAGATGAGACACTGTATAATTAATAATAATGTACAAAAATAAAAGTAAAAGCGAACAAAATTAAGTATATTTTAAATATAATAAAAATACATGTCGACGAGCTGTAATTTATGGTATATATAATATATATGCGGTCTGCAAGTCTACTACATATGAGGTGTGTCCATATAATATTCTTGAGGACGAATTCTCATGTTCGCCAGGTTAGTGGAAACCATGTAACCGGCATGGTGATGGTGGTGATGGTGGTGGTTCGGTACTAGACAATTTGAAACTCCCATCGACATCGAAGGATTGCCGTGGGCATGACTACCTGTCGAATAATATAAAACTTGATCATAGAAATAATTTTTTGATTTTTTTCGACTTCTTAAAACATTTGACGAGGAGTACAATTTATAGCAAATTGTATAGCGAGACAGTGTATTAGATATTAAGAAATTAAAATGCAATCGCATGAGCATGAAATATAATACCTTCATTAAATTAGTAATTCATTAAATAAGTAATTATTAAAAAGAAGATATAGTATTGTATCATACGAGGTGGGGTGCGAAAAACGTAAACAAGTGAATGGGGCAAGCCGCCGGCCGGGACACGGAATGAGAATATGAGATAGATGCTAGGTCAACCGTCAACTGCGCGAAGGGAAGAAATAAAAGAAGTATCTGCATCAATACGGCGAAAGGCAAGGGTTGGGGTGTTTAGGGTGGAGCGAATAGTGGAGTTTCGCGAGTGTCCAGGTGGGTGGCGGATTTTAAGAACTAAGCTGTAGGTAGCGTTTGATAGAAAACGGGTTTGGACATGTTCATATTATACGTAGTTGACACGATTTAATATAGTAGTAACTATTACTATTTAGTATCTTAAATCGTGGTAGTTGATTGCTTGCCAATTGCGGATGGTAAACTGATATATTCCCAAACGGACAAGATATAATTTTTGATAGTGAACAAAATGAAAAGCAACACGACCATTAAATTATGTATAGCTATTAGTTATGACTAACCTACAGTCCCATACTAGGCTCATACCTGTATTAGGCTCATACCTATAGGCTGCAGTAGGCATATCGCAAATCGTATTAAATATTATTATGGTTATCCAAATCCAACAATAATAATATATTTGTATTTAGACTCCTCGGTATAGATACCTGTGGTGGGGACTGCTGCAGGTAAGAAAGCCGGGTAACTTGATGAGTGTTGAAACATTCCACACTGTGACAAGCCGTTCGATTTCCACGCCGAGTACTCGAGGAGACCGCCAAAACCGGAGCCTGCAGTATAGACACGTTTTGTTTAGGTTAGGTTAAATGTATAATAATATAAATTTGAAACCATATTCGCATTTCATTTTCATGTCTAATAATGATCGTCGCCTAACTTACTTACATACCTAATTTGAGAATAGGACTATATTACTATAGTATATAGCTATTCAGACTGCAGACCATCGCGCCGTATTATACATATGATATAGCCAATATAGGTTAACATGTTGTATTGGTACAGACACGAGACTCGATTTGAGGCATGGGCAAGATTATAAATAGGTCAATAGGTACAATATAGGTACCTAATGATTGTTTTAAAAGAACTAAAGAATATGTTGATATTATAAATGAAATAAGTTAAATTAAAATTGTGGTTTTTTATAATAGTTTTAAAAATTCAATGTTTTTTGATTGTTATATTTAGGTATATTATAAAATGTTGATGTGATTATCACAATTATTTTTGACTAGGTATACGGTATACCTACAATACAATTAATTGTTGATGATCAAATGATTAATTGTTAATAGCCCACTACTAAATCATAATATATACTTTGTTGTTACTGTATAATAATGTATCTATGTGATATATGTTATATATACTCACCAGCTGTAAACGGAGGTTCCGCGTGAACGACGTTCGTATTTGACCTGGGTAAAAGGGGTTGTTCTACGTTCGGAGATCTGCAATCGGGTGCGGTTGATAGCGTGGGGTTGTTCCTCGACAGACTACTTCTCTCGTTCCTTCGGAATTTCGCCCTCCGGTTTTGAAACCAAACCTGATCGGACGCACAATGTCTAAATTTAGTGTTTATATTATAATATACCCGACATGCCAGCTGTATGTCCTCACTCCTCTGTATATTATAGTGGCTGCTAATCTACGATAACGATTTGATTTCGATCCATGCACATCATCTGTTGATTATCGTCTATCGTTTCAACTCATAGGCAATAATCATGCGTTACGCTTGATACATTTAATTTTTGCGAAAACAGTATAGGTCACATGCACTTTCGCAGTGCACTGTCGCATCAGGTAGGTGCGTATAGGTACAGTTATAGTTATTTATAAAATATAAATAGGTATGGATTTCACGTTTCGTTTTGTTTTTCCACATGTGTTGTTCAAAACCAACCGTACCCCCCCCCCCCCAAAAAAAAAACAAAAATCCATAATTCCTAACCAAAACAAAATAAACAAATACTAATGGCCATACCTAATTGCCGATGCTTCGGAGTTAAGACTAATAAAAAAAAAAAATGTCATGTTACGATATTGTTTTGATATTGTAATTTTTGTATACAATACTACAGCAACAAGGCATCATAATAATATGGTTTAATCGAGAATTAATTTTGAAAAAAAATGTCTCATATGGAAGCGAGCACGAGGTCATGCGCTTATCGCCTGCAAGAGTAAAAAAGTAGATATTTACTACCTATATGTAAAGCTGGGTAAGTCAATAACTTTTTTTAACTCAGTTAAGTTAAGTTAATATGCATCAATAACAAAAAGTTAAAAGTTAAAAGTTAATTTAACTATAGGTGAACTCGGTTAAGTTAAAAGCTAATACACACTTTTTGTTAACTTTTTATTAAGTTAAAAAAAAGTTAATTTGTTTATACAACGCTTTACGCTAGCGTACTTAATTTTTTTCCAATCCAAAACTAAATTCTAGGATATAGTGTTTATATACAGTACTTCCATATAAGTTAGATTCGAATGATATAAATTTTTAACTTAAAACAATTTTCGATTCATATTTTTTGACATGTAAACGAAATGGACTGAAATAGTGAAATATTATAAAATTAAAAACAAAATAAATTAACTGAACTTACTTCTTAAAATGAAAACTTAACTCGTTAATTTCACGTTAATTAAGAAAGAAATTTAGTAAGTTAACAGTTAAGTTAATGAAAAGACAAAAGTAACTAGTTAAGTTAATGCCCAGCCTTGCCTATATGTACTTTATAGTTTATATGCATATAATAACAACATAATAAGTATGCACCACACCAAGTTTATTTTTTCCACGGGTATACAATAATAGTAATACTAGTACAACACACACACACACACACACACTTGAATAGTCTGCACTGCACACACATGTATATATAGGTACGTTGTAGTATACGTCTCTCATTCGAACGTTAATTGATTCGGACTCGAGCCCCGCACACGTGCAAGCGCGCGGCGAACAATCCATGTTTATATTATACATAATATGCTTTATAATAATATATAATATAATTGTGTATAGCTGTTGCGGCGGCGGCGTTCTTCTGTGTGTGTTATATATTCAGTGTTTCACCGGGCGCTCAACGTCTCTTGGACTCGAGCCCTCCGCTCGCGCGTCACGAAATCACTGGTCCGCGAATTCCGCCGGGCGGACTTGACAGCCTCCTCTCCGCAGACCGAACTTCCTTTGATTTACCGTGCGTAGGTTAGATACATGGATCATATATTTCGTATACACACTCACATGTATATATATATATAAGATACTTGTTGAACGGGCGCCGACCGTCCAAATTAGGGACACATGTCAACACGTGTGTGCGAGAGAGACTTGAGTTGTGTGTGGTGTGTGTGTGTGTGTGTACAAGAAACCCACACGCCACGTCGGCCACGTGCTTCTGTTTCGCTGCTGAGTATAATATATATGTATATATATATGACTTCACGAGGTGATCGCGTCTCTGTCAATTAACTAAACGCGCCGGATTAAAAGTGCGACGGATGCGCCTGCAACAAGTGCGCACCCGGCCCGAGTACGACCGCGAATAGAATAGGTTTAGTACGGTGCGCCAGTGCTTGTCAATCACAATATTTATAAACTCTATTATTAATTGTATGTATAGTGTTTTTCAAATTAAAATGGAAATTATCGTACAATCAAAAATTGTAATGAGGTATCGATATTTACTTATAGGAAATTAAATTATTATAATATATAAGTCACATTTAACAATGCCATATTATAATGACAACTAACCAATAAAAGTACTATCTATCGATAATACTATAGAGAGTACTGATAGAAGAGGATCTTCTTTAAGTTTTTTTCCTTTTCTGATAGGTAGGTAATATGGTTTTTACATACCTATATGGCTTTACCTAAATATAAGTACTTGCAGCCAAATATCTACTATGATTGTGTTTTTTTATACAAAAATGTAATTTTTACATAATAAAAAAATTGAAGTTCGTACATAAGTACCTACTTATTATTATTTTTATATTCGAGGACCTATATATTATGAAACCAGTGGCGAACACAAAGAGGGGTCACAATAACTGACAGCTTTCCTACCCGTAATGTCTTCCTCAGTGGAAATTTATTTCTACAAAATGCCCCTCTCCTCTAGTATTATTAGTAGCGTGTGGTACATATTTAATTTCAGGAAAATTGTTATTAGCACAACCCCCTCTGCAAAAATCCTGTGTGTGATGGCGTGATTGATGCTATCAATTTTAAAATTGTAAATAATATTTATTTAATTTTGTTGTGTAGTATAAGTTCATTATTTAGATAAACGGTTTAAGAATGCACAAAGGACACAGGTACAGACATTGTTTGTCTTTTATACAAGATATTATATAGAAGATAAAATGCTTACTTGAACTCTAGCCTCTGACAGACAAACTCTTCTTGCTAGTTCCTCTCTGACAAATGCGTCTGGATAATGAGTCCTTTCAAACACTTTTTCTAATGCTCGCAGCTGACAACTAGAAAATGTTGTACGATTTCTTCTCGGCTTACTTTTCCGTTGACTGTCTGTCTCTGAGTTCGTTTCTAAGAATAAAGTTATGAATTATAATGTTATATAATATTAGCTTATTAACTCTATATACGGTACTAATAATATTATGTTTATTAATTATGACTTGTGAGTTTATGACGAATATCAACGAATATTGTGATTATATTATATAATAACAATAAATAATCACGTATATAAATTAGATACTGAATGATAAGTACACACGTGGTAATGTGGTATTACTGCTAATAACATATTACTACTCGTATATAATTTTATATTAATATTGTTACAAGTAGGTATTTATGTACATTTTTTAATTTCAAGATAAAATATAATAGTTATTGTTTTGTGTTTGATGAAATAAAATTATATTTCTCTAATTGGCAGATTTTTTTTTAGTGGGCACCCGTCGGCATTTGGTTGGGGGATGGCGGCACTTCTCTCCGGACACCGTGACTTGCCCCAAGAAAAATGCCACCCACAGCCGAGGTTTTGAACCGGCGTCGGTGCGCGTTGCAACTCCACTCGGCCATTCCGTCCCCCTATATATACAATATATATTCATTATTCAGGCATCCGTCACTCATCAATTTAAACTTTTTGACATTTACATCCCAAATACGATGAAGTTAAATGAGTCTTAATTGCCTTAAATATTTTCATTAGTGCATATAAATTAAACTCACCGTGAAATTAAAGCGTTCTACCGTTATGTACACATATTATTATTATTATAGTTACCTATATATATATATTATGAGGAGTTATATAATGTTTCGTTCATACTTCATATCTATACAAGTATGTAACCCATTTTTAGTACAATAATTATATTTAAAACAATTATTATTATTTATGCTCCTTCTTCCAAAATTGTTTTGAATTTATATGATAATTATATTGCATAATATATACATGGTATGGTGTACCAGAATGATCAGACAAATGAAATAACATTTCTTCTAATCAATATTAAATTTTTTTTTATACATTTTATAGATGCTTGCGCTACAAGTACTGTATAGACTTAATTATTATAGGTAACTACTTAAAATTCATATAATAGCCAGTTTGTAATTATAATTTTATTTTAAAAATAGTGACGGTAAAAACGTTTATAAATCAAGTGGTTTATTTTTTGCAGTTTTTTTTAAATATATTTTTTTGGAGTAAACTAATTAAAAAAATAGGTAATAACTTTTTTTCAAATATCTCTTATGGAATTTTCAGCCAAAGGTAAATCTTAAATTATTTATTATCTACCTATATAATTTTCATCATTTTTTTACGTTTAACTAATAAGTAATAGCTAGTATCAATTTTTTTTTCATTTTTTAGTCTTTCTGGTAGGTACTTGCAGCCTACCAGAAAGACTTAAAAATGAAAAAACACCCTGTCTAGATATATAAAAATATATACCTTAATATGATAATGTATATGTATTATTCTAAAGTAAATTACAATAAAGTATTAACTATTAGGCATTAGTTACCAAAAATTTAAACATCCGACAAGAACCTATTAATTGTTTTATACCTTATACAAGTTATGTAATATGAAATATATTATTATGGATAATAGATAAGCGACATACCTTTTAAAGTCTGACTTCAAAGTTATTCAATTTTATAAAAAGCTATTATAAATTATAATTACCTACAATATATTATGTTATATAAAATAAATTAATAAATAAAATAATAAAATGGTGCCTTTTGTAGCACGGGGTGCAGGTTGACCGCTGTCACTAACATGTCCTGAGGTCTAGCATCGGCCGGTGTCTGTAGCTCCCAGGACCTGGATAGCCGGATGGGTGATCACCCTGAGTTTTAGGGACGAATCCTCTCCCTATATAGTATATATACACGTGTTCCAAACCAACCGTACCCTCCCCCACAGTAAAAACCAGCTAATAACCATGTAGCGTTGAAGTCTTAAAAATAAAAATAATAAAGTAATTAATAACAAGTATTTTTATTTATTTTTTTTTATTAATTCACCCGCGGCAACTTAGGCCATAGGGTGGTTTTTAACTGCGGGGGAGGGTATTGTAGGTTTAAACACGTGTGTTAGTTAGTTTGGCAGATTTTTTTTTTGTGGGCACTTGTGACTTGCCTGAAGAAAAATGCCACCTGCAGTCGAGGTTTTGAACCGGCGTCGGTGCGCGTCGCTCAGCCACTCGAGTGGTCACACACCGTCCCCCAACAACTATTTTATAGACATTCAAAATTGGAAGTAGGTACAAAAAGTAAATAAGTCCAATAATTTGTTATCAATGTACCTTGGTCGCATTGGCGCAAATATGGGGGGGACTTGGGGGACTTAGTCCCCCCAAATGTCGGTCAAGTTCCCCCAGTTCAAAATCTAGTAGTTAGTACTAATTTTTATATTCTTTGATACTAGCAATATGTAACTAAGCAATATAGTAACTAAGCAATATGGCCTTTGGAGAGGGGGGCTTGAGTCCCCCCCAAAAAATTTAGTCAATTTGCGCCTATGCTCGGTCGTATATATTCAATATTGTATCTTGATTTTATATATTATAATTAATACTTAGGATCAAGTACTTAACAACAATATATAATATTTGGTGTGCAGAACAATTTTACTAAATTAACTATATGGAATCTATTTGTTGTATAGGTTCTTTATTTAAATTAAGTAATGAAATACGACTAAATTGATTTTGTCAAATATCCAAAATTAAAAATGAAGAATCTTAATTAAGATGCATAAAATATTTGATGTTTTTTCTGAGGAGACCAAATGTATTTCAGCGGCTCATTAGTAGTGTTTTTTAAATGTAATTTAAAACATCTGTTTGAATTAGCATACATACTTAAATTTACACGTTTTTTATTTAACAAGCTATAGTACAAATTAATCATATATTATTTGATTGTTTACATTAATAATTTAAGTACCTACATAATATAATGTTTATATAATTTCTCATCCACCCACATCCCGTTCTCGACCGTAATATTCATTCTAATATCAATTATGTTTTATTTTTTTTAATTAATAGGGTAAAAATTAATTTAATAACGTATGTATATTATAATATACACCCAAGATGAACACAGTCGAGAGGTTTAAATTTACGGGAGACTAATGCAATGGAACATGTCCAATGACACAAATGACGACGTTAGTGTTTTGGTCTATTAACCATATATTAGTTAACCGGCCTAATAAATAACATTAACGAAAACATAAATCAGACGCATTTTAACAACATCCCGGGCACGGCGTGTGCATGACATTTTTAAGTTATTATGCATTTCCATGTGCCTCCGTGATGAACCGCTCGTTTAAATACTTTTTTTGAAAATGTTCGGTATAAGTTCCTTGTTCGGTTGTTTGTGTTTTTTTTGTCTTTTTCTTAGTGTCTTTGTAATCAACCACATCGATTATTTTTAAAGAAAATAAAGGATATTCAATAAATAAAAACTGCACGAGCATTACGACACGATTAAGTGTATATTATAAATGTTGTATTAACGATGATAAACACGGCCTGCGCGTCTGGTCCGTCAAAAGTGTGACGACAAATAACAATAATAAATATATAATAATCAAATTATAATACTTCGGTATTACAGCGTATATTATAATAATTAATGTATAATGGTACATTAATTAATCGCACATATACTTATGGGAAAACGACTGGTTTATTTTATAATAGGTATTTACTATGTAGTATAATATATCTGCAGTATGCTACATGCGTACTTTAAGTATTTCGCATGCCAATAAAAGAGAAAAGAGGAAAATCGAGGAGAAGATAGCTCGCGCCCGCTCGAATATACATTTGGCAAGCGTCGAGCAATTAAAAATCGTTCGATCAATCGTCGGGGCAAGTATACGCGGATTCCTGACCTTTAAGTCGCGGGCACGGAGACGTCGAAAAAAGTGGACGAGCGAGCGCGAGAAGAAAAAAACTGAAAAAAAAGCCACGAGCCGGACGTGCAATGAAATGCATTTTTGTCACGGTTTTAGGTCCCTAAATAATAGCCATATACATAATATACATAGCGACGGGTGCAGGTGGCGAATGCGCTTTGCTGCAGGCTTGCTATATAATATGTCAACCCTTTATAATCAGCGTAGTAAATATATAGGTATAAATGTATAATATACAATATTATAATTTATATGTACATTATATTAGGCACCTATATAATATCAACGCTGTGGATTGAGAGCTTTTCCGCATTACTTTTCTACTCAATATGGGTATTTGCTCAAAATAATAACTCGAGTAATTGTCATACATTATAATATACTTGTCCGTATATTATAATAGTCTAGCTAACCCGCGATAGAAACTACGTTTTACCTACTGTAATCATCGCATATACCTATACGTAGGCGATATAACGTGGCCGCATCGATAGCCTTTGTGGATTTCGAAAAACACTCGTCAAAACAAGAGTAACGAAGTAGTAAAAATGTACTAATCGCCGTAAAATTCTCTGCTTCGCTCGAAAACCAATAAAAAAAAAAAAAAAAAAACCAGAAGCAGTTCTCGTGTCGCCACCGTGTGTGCCGACCTAAAATATACTGGCTGCTGCTCGACAAGACAACAAGTCTCATATTATATTAAAATAAAATTTATACATTTTATTATTATGCATTAGATGTGACACGTTAATACATAGTGTCACGCGTAGTAGGTATATATACGGCGGCGACTGCAGGACTTACGGCCGCGCAGTCAGACGGGCTCGCGTCTCTGCGGCAGCGGCTAAATTTAAATCCATAGACGTCTGTGAATGCGAAATAATCATCGCTGACCATATTGTATGCGATTCATCACCAGATAAAATGCACTTCAAAACAATAAAATAATAATATTTAAATTTCCATACACGTTACCTATATAGGTTATACTGCTTAGGAGATTAAAATCCCTTAGGTACCTGCGCAGTATGGCTGTATACTATATACTATTCCGACGTATAACTTTTAAGTATCTGCTGCAGCCTATTTATTATATATACATATATCAGCTGTTTAATAATTTAATTTCAGAATGCCGAACTGTGGTAGAAGATAAGTAGGTAGGTACCTAACGGCTACCCCGTTGACATTTTAATTTATTAAATGCACAATAATTAAATAACAATGCAAATCTGTATGGATACAATCGAAATGGTGGCAATAGAACACTGCAGTTGTATAGGTACTGTAAAGCAACGAGTCTTGTAAACATTCCCCCCAAAATGATTTGCCTTAGTGCCCAATAAGAGTCTATATAATTATCAGAAACATTTTTATATTTCATGTAGATCTTTATGTTTTGTAGAATTTACGCTGCGAGGTGTCATTTTTTTTTTTTTTTGGTTCCAATTTGTCGAGTTATTTTTACTATAAATATAAAAAATGAATTCTTTTAAAATTAAAAGCCTATCAAATAGTTTACAACTGTAATTTGTTACTGCATTTTTTGTTGACACGTTGATAAGTTATATTGTTATGTTCACATCGTTCAACAGCTTACATATCCATACAGGATGTCTGTATGTAACAGAAATAGCTGACGAATGTACCTAATTAAGTAATGTAGTAATAATTATGTAGTATTAACTAACTACCAATGTAATAACTTTTGTTATACTCCAATATTCCATTTATTTTTTAAATATATATAAATTAAAATAATATTATAAAATTAATAAGAATAAAAGTTATTAGGCACATATTATATATAGTCATAGTGAATATTATTACATAATATTGTCATATATTTCCGTTACACTCTATTTATATAGGTATAATCGTATATATATATGTGCGCATGCGTGTAAGTGCATTGTGTATTAATGTATTTTAATATGAATTGTGTTGTATTAAAGCCCTGCAAAGTTTCTGATGCCTTGTAACCAATTATATATATACTTAGATAGTTAGACTTGTTTAGTATGTATACAATTTGTCACTTTATGGAAAGTGGTGTATGTAACATTATTCTCTTCGTCAGATACATAAAAAATGGCATTACTATCATAAGATATGGCTGATGAAGAATATTATTTAGATTTGGTTTATGTTTGATGGACTTTTTCAATTTTCTTACGTTTAGTTGAAAAATATTATTACATTATTTATTTTCATTTTATTACGAGTTATATTACTATTAAACTTAAACTATACTGCAAGAAGATTTTTTACACCTACCCAAAATATGGATTTTCATGTCCTATAAATTATTTTCTTACAGCAAAAAATAACTTTGTTGTATCTGTTATTATAAATTACAATATTATATATGTTATGCAATTTTAGCATTTATCATACACCAACTCATTTTAGATTTGATTCAATTTCCGCGAAAAAACCTTCTTTAGCACTCGAGCACTCCAAATATATAATATTTATACTGATATACTATAATTATGTTTATATGCCTAAATTATAAGCTTTACGGCAGACTGCCAAATAAGCATTTAAAATTATAATTCATCATCAACCCGGGTAAAATAGTAAAATATTCATTAGGTTTAGTATTTTATTTTCGATTGATCAGATTCGTGTATAATAAGTAATAACAGTAGTTTATAGGTATAATGTCCTTTATCTTCCTTTTATTGCTGTAGTACATATATAGTATAAATCTATTATCTGCTATGTACAGTACCTATACACAGTCCTAATTATTTTTTCGTTTAACATACAGTTATTCCAACCATGTAGCGAAAATGAAACAATAGTTTAATAAATTAATAACTGAAAAATGAATCATTATTTAAAAATGAATAACTTAATTTTCTGATGAAAACCATACCATACCATAGGGCATAGACCATAGAAAAAAGATTAAGGAATAGGTATGACGTTATAAAGAAGAAGTCTCTCACACTCTCACCCGCACTTGCTGTCTCCGTGCTCCGTCTTACTGACATAGCCACATAGGTACAAGAGCAAATTTGCGTTTAGCAGATCAAATTATTTGGTATTAGAATGGATTGACCTATAATCAAATTTAAAAGTATAAGAATATTATCTGTGTATTTGCTGTATACGTATGTATTTATATGTACACTGTTGTGATTTATAAGACGCATTCGGATTTTATAATCATACGATTATTTTTTATAAGCATTTAAAGTTCAAATTTTGACAAAATTCATCAACACTTCGAAAATGTTCAAACTATATTTCAGTTACAAATTCATAAGATAGACATTTTGATCCCCACAATTTTTCCTACCTTCAACAAATAAAAAAAAAATGACTGGAAATCAATTTTTACGATATTGGATTTTCATCGGTAAATTATCCATTTTCCATAGGTACATGATAAAATGTCAAACTATTTTGACTCTTTTTGAGCTATTTTTAGCCATGACATTTTTTAAAATGTTGTAAATTTTTTTTCAGTTAAAAATTCATGAGATTTTTTTTCATAGTTAAGACTAAAAATTTTAAAAGAATATTTCACACATGCTTTTTTACTTATAACAAAAAAAGAGTTGACTTAAACTCAACTTTAATTTTTTATGAGCGTTTGAACTTTTATTTGTACGATATTCAGCGGTAAATAATCGAATTCCCATTTATCGATTTTTGATATTTTGTTATAAGTAGGTATATGGTATATCCAAAACAAATAACCTTGTAAATAATAAAAATTATCACCAAAAATGTATATTACAATTTTCCATAAATGGTACAATTTTTAAACTATTTTGACTCTTTTTGTGCTATTTATAGCCATGATAATTTTTTTTCATTTTATAAATTATTTTTCAGTTGGAAATTCATACAAGTTTTTCTAAGCTAACATTAGAAATTTTAATAGAAGGTTCCCAACAAGACTTTCTACCTCTATAAAAAAGAAAAAGTTCACCAGAAAGCATGAGATTTTTTTGATTTTTATTAGTTTTTTTAACTATTGAATTTGATGATTTATACTAGACGTATGGGTATGACACGATGGATCTGCTCAGAATCGGTTTCGTATACAAAAATTTATCATTGAATTCAAATATAACACATTCATTACAACGACACGCTCGACAACTACTGTGCAGCAGAGTGGTACCCACTTGTTCACCTTTATTATTCATTAATATAGTCTGCATTGGCATAATATTGTGATAATGTGGTCTATGGGATAGCAAGGGGGGCATTTGCTCATTTACTTGGCTAAATGTAAACCATCATTTTACACGAATTTTTTTTTTGTTTATTTACATTTCACCTATGAGTGTAACTTTTATTCCTTGTAGAACATGAATAGTAGAAAAAATATAATTTATAAAAATCATTTTAATGGTACCTATTGTTATTATTAGAAACATTCCGTATAATTGATCAGAGGTAAAACATAAACTATACACCGATATGGGAACTATTTATTAAAAATTAAAATTAAATGTACATTGTCTTTAACGTTTACATCTCAAATTAAATTCTACACTGCACTAATGTACCAGTTACATATTGAATGTTAGAATAAAGTATGTGTGTAATATTGTGTGTAACATACACAATATTTTTTATTTAATCAAACTGCTGAATAATTCAATAATTTTGATATCAGTATCTAATTCTATTAATTTTTTTATCTCATCAATAATCAGTAACGCGAGCTTTTAATAAATACTATTTACTTTTAAGTATATTATAATTAATACTATATAGGTATTTAGTACTTACTCAAATATTTGCTTAGAATTTATGACATTTGCTAATTATTAAAACTTCATAAATTAAGAAAATTGATGTCGTATAGCGTGTGTACATTTTTACCGTTCGTAAAATGTAAAAAATAAATAACTATTAGGTACCTATATTCGTAGGATTCTATAATATATAATATTTCCACTACACTTTTTAATATATCATAAGTACCTATGTTTCACAACACTAAAATATTATAGTAGGTATTTTACTACCATCTGGTAATCCACAATCCATGTATCCATTTTTGACACAATTGTATCTATTTTTAATTTCTGCACAAGTAGGTAAGGGATATCTATGCGGGTGCGTCTTACATATAGACGCAAATTGGGAATAGGAATATAGGATGCTTGAACTTGTGGAGCCTGGAGGGGTTATACCTAGTCACTACCTACCTAAAAATGTTTAATAAATCCTAAAATGTCTTGTCTTTAAAATTCTTAAAAAAAACATCTAAAAATTTAAGTATATTAAAAAGAAAAAAGAAATTGTATTAACTATGTATACCTGATTAACAAAATATAAGTAACATTTTGTTATTTTTACGTATATATAATACTTATGTGCCACTTATTTGAGAATGCTGATGTGTCGTCTATAATTTTAAAAGAAATGTAGCAAGAAATGCGTTACAATTATACAAAATGCCAAACTACCTAAGTACCTAACTATAATAATTCCTTATAATTCATAATTTTAACGAACAGAAAATGTGCAGAATGGGTTTTTGTTCAAAATATAGGCTGTATAATAAACAAAAATATAAAGGTCATCGATATTTTGAAAAAATTAGCATCACTCGGTGCAACAGGTCACTTATTAATAGGATATAAAGCACGTGTGATAAACCCATAATATATACAGGGAAACTTCCATATAACGAAGTCATAAAAAAAATCATATTTTGGAGAATTTCGTTAAATAGAATTGAATAAATGCAGTTCTAATTTTGTTTGGTTTTTAAAAATATTTCGTTAAACGTAAGTTTGTTATATGGAAGTTTCACTGTATTATGATATAATACAAGTGGAATCGGAGCTCCTAGGAATCAGCCCTCCCGATAAGTTTTAGTCAAGCAATATATTTTTGGGTTAGTGTCAGTATATAATATATAATACACCTATATTTAGCCGGTAAGTTTCTTCTATAGTCGTAGACCTTCCCTTCCTGCGAAACTTGAAAGATATACGCTTGCAGGCTAATCCAAAATTCATTACTCTTTAAAATGTATATAATGCTAGCAATTAATATTTATTACTTTCATGAATCTATAAGCTACTACAGGTATAATATATTATGTAATGTCCTTCCAAAAATCGAATCCCAGGTTCGCGGATTTATGCGCGTCGTTAACTTCGTTCATGATTATATTTACATTTTATTATACTCACCGACTTCGTAGCAGGGTGTCGTGCATGTGGCCGCCGGCCGCTTATTGTCGTCGGCCGCGATGGCCGGCCTCCGGACTTGCAACAGCGAGTCCACCGTGAACCTCTTGGTGTTTTCGGACGCGTACTCGTCCTCGGGCCTGCCGTACCCGCCGACGGCGGCGCCCTGTTCGCCGAGCATGTGCAGGACGAAACCGCTTTCGAACCGCATACAAAAAAAAAAAAATTCGCGACAGCTATCGAGTATACGGCCCGCGATGTTATAATGTGGAACGTAGATTATTATTGTACGTATTGTGATGCCTGTGCTGAAACGGACCGCTGTATGTGTGACAGTATATCGATATTTTAGTATAATCAAGAACAAAATGTATAAAATACGTATTCTATACGTCATACACACCTGTGCCGTATAATATTATAACAGTTTTTCGGTATTATTGCACGATAATATCATATAATATAATATGCGCTCTATACCGCGGAAGTGCAGTAGTTGTCGACGCGGAGGCGGTGGCACGCGAAGACACACTGTGACGACTCCGAGACGTGAGATATCCAGTGGCGTCCGCTCGTAAATATATATATAAAAAAAAGACGAGACCGCCTCTACAGTGGACGCGCGTGCGTGCGAGAGACGAGCAGACGATATTATTTAGGGGGCGGCGGCGGCGGCCTTTTGGTAGGAGTCCAATCGCGGGTGTCCCCGCGAATTATGGTGTCTGTTCGAAAAACTGACAAGCGACCGCCGCCACTGTGCGCGCGTAGAGGTCTCTCTATATATATATATACACACACGCAGGCATATACTATTATAGATAAAGGTATATATGACACTTTTAACAGCGCGAACACTATAATATAGCTGTAGCTCATTATTTCGAGTTTTTTTTTTTTTTTTTCGGAAGACTCGAGAAGATACATAATAACCATAATATTATGTATATAATATGTGCGATTTTAACATTATCGATAATCATAATATTATGGGTACCCTCATTTTGTCGTCCCCGGGGTAGTTTTAGCTATAATATATCATGTCGTCCCCGATAGTTCGCCATTATATCATTTTTTAATATTTGAATATTATTATATTTTGTAATACATTCATATTATATTATATAATTTATAAGCCATGAATATCATACATTTTTTATATTATGTTAAAAAAAAATCTATTTTTCATCAAAAACGTCTTATACATTTTAATATATAATAGAAGTTATCGATTAGCTTTGATTCTAAGTTTAAAAAATGTGGCTGGTAATTTTCAGAGTATTTACTCATTAAAAGTTAAATTATTTTTTGAATTCCGATTCATTAATCATGGTGGTATACTAAATACCGATTTGAAAACCATGTAATAATAATGTAAATAATATAGATAGGTACCACAAGCGGCACAACTGCACAAGCCAATATGGTCCATATGCAACTACCGAGGCTATGGTTTACAAATTAAAGAATATTTTATTATTATTTCAATGTAAATTATGAAGTAACAGTAACTTGTTTTTGTTATTTACAAATATGTTATATGTTAATACCTTATTGATACTTTGATATTCTGAGCGGAACTATGAATGTATTTAGTTTACAATAGTATTATTTTTTAAATTTTGTGTCTGTCATTAGTCATTACCTTTAGAGGCAGATAAAATGCTTCGATTTTCTACTTCAGTATCTTTTCTGGTAAGAAAATGAGTCTAGACGGTACTTTGTGAGTCCAATTCCTAGTAATTTTCAAAAGCGTATAGGGAAACACCAAAAAAAAAGAAGCTGGGCAAGTGGGTGTCGCTCTGCTATACAGTAGGTTACAAGTGGGTCACTGTAATGGATTGAATTAAATTTGAATTCAATGATATAATATCATTGTATAAGAAAAACGATTCTGAGCGAAGACGGATGACCAGTCAGATGATATTATTAAGTACCTATATTTGATGATATTATTGTGAATAAAGTAATTTATGTTTTATAAACTATTTACGTGGAACCCTATTTTAAATTTTTCAATCCTTAGCTATAAAAGTTGAACATTTTATAAATTTTTAACCACTGAATAATTTGTAAATTTTCAATTTGATAAATTTCGTCAAAATTTGAACTGTAAATGCTTCTTAAAAAAATTGTGCCTATGTATTTCAAAATATTTTTCAACTTCTATTGTAGCAATATATCAGGAGCTATGTATTACATTTTTACGCTTTTTGGGCCAAAAAATACAATTTTATTGATTTTTATAGAAAAAAAAAATTGAAATTTGAAATTGTCTGTTAATAGCACAAAATGTGTTAAAATATTTTCAAAATTGTGTGGTATACCTATAGAAAATGTTCGTAAACAGTTCAAAACAAATACATTTTTTTTAAAATGTTATCGTATATAGAAAATTCTATTATAAACAACCAGTAAAAATTTCATATATCTACGTTCATTTGTTTTAGAGTTAGACACCTGAATGCACCAACTAGATTCACTTTCCCATCGAACAAGATACTGTTGAAGAAAATCAAAGCAGTTTTACTGCCCCAAATGGTGGTGACAGACACAAAAATAAAAATAATAAAAACAATTATTGTAAAATCATACGTTTTCATCGCTCCGCTCAGAATCTAAAACTAAAGAAAAACGGGTATTTTTTCATAAAACCAGATTTTGACATAATCTATTTAGTTTTTTTTAGTTGCACTTGTCAGCACTTGAGATATACCAATATTATCAGCGATATCATCATGGACGCACTTGAACTATTAAAAAGGTACGATGTACTTAACGGGACGCACTCGGACGACTAAGTCCGAAAATACAAAATGTTCTATTAAATTGTCATTTATTATTATATAATGTTTTCAAGAAGTAATACATTACAACGTATGATAAAAGCTTGGAAAAAACTATGATAAAAACCTATACCTAGCTAGGTACATACTGTTGGGTTCACTGATACGACATTTGAGAATTATTCTCGTATCTTGGAAGTAAAAATATGTTGTTTATAAATTCGTAATTAATAAATTATAATAAAATTATGGTACTAATACTATTAAGTAGGTAGTATGTACGGTACACATTTTTACGAAACGTTTGATGATCGAAAATGATAAAAGGTTCTGACAAAAGAACACTGCTGCAGCTTATGCAACATGTTATAATATAGTAATTATCGTTATGTTTTTTTTAAACATCAGTTTTGTCCAATGAAAGTTTTGTTATATATAGTCACGATAAACGATAAATGGTTACAACGCAGTTAACAGTCTTAGTATACATGCAAAGGTTAGGGGTAGACGAAAATCCCTAAAATAAATCTAGTTAGTACCTATATCTAACCAAGACATCTGGTCATGTGGATTATTGATCTAAATTTGTAATTAGAAAATATAACTATTAACTAATGTTTAAATGTCTAATGAAGTATGACATAATAGCAAAATAATAAATATACAAACTGGGATTTTATTTTCATTCTTTTCATTAATTTGGTTTTCTAACATGATTATTACTAAGTGCTATGTGCCTATATGTGTAATATTGGGTAGGTATTTTATTTACAATTTCGGCAAACAAATATTTTATGAAAAAATCAAATATTTATTTTTATAATTACGTAATAGGTATGCTGCAGGTAAGTAGATATGTTTTTTTTCCCTATTTTTATTTTCTGTATCACTATTTAAGTACATCCGTCATCTACAGATTTAAATGTTTGCAAGATTTTGAAAAACTTAAAATGTCTTTAGATAGTTTATTTTTTATTTAATTTTCCTTATTTTTTAAGATTCAACCATGTTAATATTCGGACGCTTTTACAAATTCGGGATGAAGTCACTGCGCATGCAGACTTTGAATTTTTAGATGTTGAGACCAATTCATATTTTATTCTAAGTCTTTCGAATTTGTGTTTAAAATCTGATGATGATCTTATAACGATTTCTCTCAAATTAATTACATATCAATTAATTAGTACTAACCTTAGTTTAGTTTTGTTGTTTAATTGACATTTGACTTATCAAATTCTTTGAGTTTCTTGATGACTGGGACCTTAACATTATTTTAATATGGTTTGATGTCGATGAATCCTTGATATTCTTGATAACACTTTTAAAATTATTACGATATAATTATAATTTTGAACATTCGTAGGTAACTATATCATAATTCATGGTTAATAATAAAACATTTCCAATAATTTTTAAATTTACAACATGAAATATTATTAGATAAGTTTATCCGCAGGTGTGTTTGCCGTTTAGTAAGTACCTACCTAAATATATTCCATAGACAATTTATTTTATTTTAAATATTTATCAAATGAGGCGTACTAATTCAAATTTACGTATACTTAATTGTACTGTCCATTTCTTTGCTTATAATTTGATAGAGTTACAAATTAAATTTTCCTGATTTTTATTAATTTGTATTTCGAAAATATTATTAGAAACCTACGATAATTAACATCGTCAAGAAAAGTACCAGATAATTTTTTAAGGAGGTTTTCTAAACTAAAGTATACGCACAGTAATGTATACTGTAGACAATGGACATGCATAGTTCCTTTTGAGTTGTTGCTTGTTCCTACAGACATTTAGAAGTACCTACCGAAAACACATAAGTAGTCAATAATTTTTTTTATAAATTTTCGAAATTCAATTTAAAGTTCAGAGTTAATTGATGTATCCTTTTTTAAAACACTATTAACGCCCATGGCTCAGGCTTCCTACACCTTCTTAATTTTCATATCCCCACTTTCAATTCTCGGTCCATTCCTACACATTCGCAATTCCGTTCCACCATATACTATTCTTATGGCGCTAATAACCCTATTGACCGAAAATCTCGTGTAATTAACCGGCTAAATTATTATGATATGTTTATTTAATGTTATCTATATGTGCACTGTTTAATATAACTATTTCATATTTGTTTAATTCAATCGTTTATAAGCAATGATACTTTGGTATTTTTATATTGTACCTTAATTGTTTATGTTATGTTTTTTCTGAATTATGTAATTTTTATTAATTCTCTGTAATTTTATATTTTATGTTGTACTGTATTTGAGCCTTCGGGCGTTTACTCAATAAATAAATCAATAAATCAATATAAATCGTATACCAATAACTACCAGAAACGAGCTTGTAGCTCAGTAGTCAGTTGGTAGGTATACCTACGCATCAGATATTATTAATGTAATTTACTGTAATTGGTGTGCCTGAAATAAATAAATAAACAGTGCAATTAATATATTGACCCTAAAATACAAATTTTGTTTTAGGCGCAACTATAAAGGTCCATGCGGCCCCTTTCGGGGCATACGTAAACTGTGCCCAAATGACCTTTTTTTTGTAAACTGCGCCCGAATTTTTATCTATGTTAAAAAAATATAATGTAAACTGCGCCCAAATTTTTATCCACATTAAAAAGGTATAATGTAAACTGCGCCCAAATTGTACTTACAACTTAAGCTGTGCGCCGTTTGTAAAATATATAAAACTTTTGAATTATTAAAGTCACTATGATTGTGTACTTTTGCAATTATATCACAGAAATTATATTGTTGTCTAAGAATACCAACACGTTATCGAATAGTTATTGCAGCAATACGGCATCTACTGATGGCTTATCAATCACTACATCCGGCATGGGGCTACTTATAGTACATGTCGTATTCAGTTTATTTTTTTTTTTTTTTTTTTATTCATGGTACAGCATCAACTACTAGGTTATTAGCTTGCAACAAAATTGGTAGTTAGTACATAATAGAGTATAGTTTTACAATAAATTCTTAAATTAAATTATACATGTTAATTTGTTTTAAAAATATGATTATTTTGTTGGTGTTGTCATGTGTAGGGCTGAGGGCTTCAAAGAGGTTGTCGGGCATTTTTAGATATTCAGTTTAATCAGTGAAGTGGCCGAACAATTCGTTTCGCAGCGCGAAAAAAGCTTGAAAATTATTGAAAAATTTAAATTTTGGAAAACTAATCGGCCTCTGAGTTCGGGTGAGGATAAGTGGCGATGTACAGTTAAAACTTGCACAGCATTTTTAAAAACTGTAGGTGATGACGAAATAATCACTGAACAAAATTTAAACCATAGCCATAAATCTTTAAGTGATCAAAACCTCCAAAAACAATTCGTGACTGGTATTGTGAAACGCGAGGCAACTGAAGATATATGTACCAAACCTAGTAAAATATTTTGTAACGCTATTAAAAAATTCTAGCTTTTATACTACTCATCCAAATATTTTCATGTTCTTAGAAAAGTTAAACGAAGTTTAAATAGAAACATATATTAAATTAAATAGTATAAATGTACCAAAATACCAAAATTCTAAGACAAAAATAAACACAAAACGTTACAAAATTTAATTAATAAATATAACAGTGGTCAAACTCCAATTGATGAATATGTATCAACAATATGTTTTTTTTTGTCCCAATATTGTACTTTTTAAGATTATATATTTTTTTTAATTTTTAATTTTATTCTATTAATTATTTATGCTATAATATGGCTGTAACGAATCAAATATATTAAAGATTGTAATTTTAGATTAGTAATTCTGTAATTTTGTTTAATTTGGCAAAAATATAGCTATTCAATTTTTAAAAGTTTAGCCGGGCGCAGTTTACATAGTATATAGTTAACATATTATGTCACCTTTTTACATTTGATAAAACTCGAGCGCCGTTTACATATCACCTTTTTACTCACGATAAGAACTCGGGCGCAGTTCACATGTATGATTTCGTGTTTACCTGTACGTTGGGCGCAGTTTACAATCGCCGTTCTTTGACACACCGCACATTTGGCAGTACGTCACAAAATACCTTACGGTACGACTTTCACACCTATATAGGTAGGCACCCAAGTAAGAGCTAGGTGCCAAATCTACCGCTTTTTGATCGCTTTATTCGATACCCAGGTCTAGCTATCTATACCCTATAGGTCTTGGTGACTGGGGTCGTTGGGATACCCACCCACACTATTCCATGAGGCGGCCGCCTCATAAAATAGCTATTTACGACGCCACTGATCCCTTCAGCGTGTAGGTATTCCATAAGTCTTGTATTGTATTTGTACTATTATATAGATACGTTCATGCGTGGGTATTAAATATTAAACTGATTTGGACAGTACCCAACTATTCCGAGTTCCAACTGCTGCGTAGCATGGGGTTTTCGACTTTTTCGCCCACCTGTAGGAAAATATATTTACTGTCCAATGTACGGGAAAATGCAATCATCCAACGCTTTAACCGGCATTTAAAATTAAACGTTCGATGCAGACGAATCTGTATTTATGCGTGCATAACGGAGAATCTCGTGCATGTTACAACACTCAAGAAAATGATGATGAACAACATAGGCAAAGAAAAGAACATATCTGCCTGGTCACAAAGTACATCTGCTACTCATATCTTGTTTCTCAGTCAGGATTTGATCATATTATTTAGATAAACCAAAGATGATCTAGGTACAGACTACAGCTGGCTATAGTATTTTTTAAGAATGTGCTTGACGCGGCCCGGTGGCTGCTATCAATCACGCAACGTGATTGAAAGTAAGTAAAGTCCACTGTTATTAGTTTCCGGATGGATGACCATCCGGGTTCGTTGTGGCAAAAATCTTGCCATACCTATAGTAGCTAATGGTCATAGTCGCCGGGCTCGAGTTCAATGGGAAAAAAATATATATGTATAATAATGTACTCTAAAAGTCTTAAATATTCATGAATAATATTTTTAAATTATAACAAAATAACTAAAACTGTTTTTCTTGGTTTTAATATGTAATTTCGTCCAAATTTGAACTTAGAATATCTGTAAAAAATAACTATTTTTTCATATTTTTGGTTACAATATGAACTATTTATGAGAATCCTTGTATTAAATTTTCAATTCTTAGTTGTACAAATTGAAGATTTTATAATTGTTTGATTACAAAATAATTTGAATATCATACTTGAGGTTTAGTCAAAATGTGAACTTTAAATAATTATAAAAAAAAATGTGCCCCCGCTATGGATCTTTAATATTATAACAACTTTTAACGAACCTTGTATTAAATTTTCAAGTATTTTGACCCAACGTATAAAATATTATTGACATTTTTATAGAATAAAAACTATAAAAGTTGAAAGTTGAAAATGTCTATAAATTCAAAACATGTTAGAAATGTTATCATGTATAGAAAATGATAAAATATCTAAACATTTGATGAAAATTTCAAGTAGGTACCTACAATTAAGATTTTGAATAAAAAAACTAAAAAATATCATCATCACAACTCAAGGACAGAAATATTGTAAAGAACAAAATAATAATTGAGAGGCAACAAAAAAATTAATGTATTACGAATTTATGTTATAAGGGGCGAAAGGGGCTTTCACCAGCACCTCTGGATATATGTATTTATGTATTATAGTATATATGTTGACTGTTGTTATTGTGTATAAATTATATCCAATTCAGAACTTTATAATTTATTTATTTAAGTTAGTAAACAACTATTAACAATCATTAACCTATTTAATTTTTTTTTTTTTTTTTTTATTTAAAGTTTACAGGCTTCAACTACAAAGGTTATTAGCCAACATTTATGTTTTAATTTAACAAAGCAAAAAAAGGAAAAAAGAAAAGTAGATTACAATATTAAAAAATTACAATATTTGTTTAAATAGATTTACAATTTGATTTATATTAAAACTATATTTTGTTGATAAGGTTGTCTTTGGTGATGAATTCGATAGTTTTTAAAGTGTGTTCTTCATTTAGAGCTTCTTTGATGTTGGGTGGTAGGTTGAGAAGAGTGCGGGTTGGTTCGTGTACTGGGCATTCTTCAAAAATGTGTCTTATGGTGATACGGGTTTGGCATGTGTTGTATATAGGGGGTTGATCTTTACTGATGAGGAAGGAGTGTGTGAGAAAGGTGTGACCGATTCTAATGCGAGTGATGGCAATATTTTGACGTCGGTTGAGGTCCGGAGGTGTAGACCACTGTTTCACTGTTTCACTTTCTTTGTCTGAATAACACACACTAGCACATATTCTTATATAATGAATGATAATAGTTGATAGCTAATAAAATATCCATTATATGAATATTGAATAATAATATTGATTTAGGGCATAGCTTTAATAATAACACTATTTAGAAAATTGTGAACAATTATTTTTATTGAAGTATAATAAGAATTTGTCATGAAAACATGTTATCTTCTTATTTTTGTTTATCTGATTCCTAGAAAATGTATTTCTAATGTTAGTGATTTTAGAATGTTTATATGCATCATAAAATAATTCTAATTACACCATTACAAAAATAAATGAACTAAATGTCTACATAACACAAAAACAATATTCTGAACAAAAATATAATAAGAATAGAAACATAATAAAAATTAACTTAATAATAGCCAAGGTGAGGGCTATGGGTTCTGAACAGGAACTTTAAAAAAAATGTTTTCTAGGACTTAACTAGTAGTAAAAATCAAATTTTACATGTCACTTATATTATAATATATATATAAAAAAAAATAATTTATTAGTTTTCCTCGTAAAAATAATTTAACAATTTAAAGGTATTAATTTGTCTGGGAAATGTAAATCTAATAAGGAATTAAAAAAAACTATGACTATTTCAAGCGAGTATAAAACAATTATCATTCACAGAAAATCAGAATAAAAATAGTTTGTCCCTAAAAATAACTGAATAACAATATAGCCATAAATATAATTTTAATTCAGTCTGATATGAATTATTAAACATCACATTTGTATTCCTTCATTATAAAACTATGCATACATATCAGTCTAGAATGTTGAACAAAAATTATGATTACATTTTCTAACAAGAAAAAAGGTATTGTTTCAAAATTTGAATTAATTTTCATATTATATTTCATACATAATTAACCTCTGAAATAATAATCTTAATATCTAACGAATTGAAAATAAATAAATACATTGTAGCAAGGGACAAACAGTGTTGATATAATATATTTATCTATTTTTTTTTAAATTCTCAATAAACAATATTTTAAAAAAATGATGGAGGATTAAAATGAGAACATTTGTACAAATATAAATAATAAACATCAATAAATTAAAGTAAGAAAAAATGTTGTACCAAAAGAATAAGTTATTTGAATGAAATATAAAATTTATTAGACGTCAATTTATTTGCAGCAAACTTTTCATAATTTATGAATCAGATAAAAAAGTTGGAAGTTGGTTCACTACAGAAAAGACAGTAACTTTAATCCTTACACCTACTGTAAGATAAAAATCATGTAAATTGCAAACCCAATGTTTTCATGAAGCTAAATCAGTAGCTTAAGCATGCTAAGATATTATTTTAGTAGTTCCAAATATCAATTTTTCAGCCAAAGTTTAATAGGCTTATAGTTCAATTATCATTGATAGCCAATTTATAAAAATTCCAGGTTAGGTTGAATTCAATTCCATTTCATTATATTATGTCCCTCCTTCTGAGGCATCACGACCACGTTGTTGTTCCAATAAACGTTCAAGTGGCGATGGACCTGGTCCTGACCACAATGACTATAAAAAAAAATTTATATAAGATGAGGTATGATAATTTTATTTTATATTTAACCAATAATACCTGCTGGTGGAATGTAGCAAATGATCTGTTATTGGGCTCTTGACTTGTATCCATATTACGAGGCATCATAACATTAGGTTGATTAAATAGTGAATAATATGGACTGTTGTTTACACCATTGTAATAATTACGTTGTTGATCATCTCTTATATTAAAATGCTTAAAAATTGTATAAGATAATTAATATTATTTTTTTATTTATTATAAGTATTCATACTTACATTTAAATTATTTTGCAATGGTGAATTATGTGTTACTTGGGGAGGATTAACATTTGACCAAGTGCCATTTGGGTACTGCCCAATTGGAGTTTGGTTTTGCATAAATGGAAACATTGGATGATTCTGTTGGTTGCTAAAAGTTATAAGAGTTAAGCAGAATTATTATATCTGTATAAGTATTGTATTATTCAAACAATTAGAGTAGAGCATTCATGCAATTCTACAAATCAAAGTAATGTTTTTAGAAAAACAATACATTTTCTTACTTTTGAGGTTGTTTAATGCTATCAATCCAACTGGCTGGTGGTTGAGGCCAAGCAGAGAAGTTTTGTAATGGCTGACCAAACCTAAATTGACTTTCAGAAGATGATGGAAATCCACTCAGCTGCATATGACCAAAAGTATTCATAACTGGATTAATATTGGTTTGAGATGAGTTTAAATTGTTGACAGGATGCGGCAATTGATAGCCAATAGGAGTAGGTTTTACAGCATTTTGATCTTTTTCAAATTCTGAAGAAGTCTGATCAAGGTCTTCCAATGACCATTTGGCCTCACTGCTAGACGATGAACTCGGAGATGGTGACCGGAATTTTACCTACACATTATTTAAACGACAAATTAATTATTAATAATCTATAATATATTGTCCTATACTATGCAGTAAAATATTTACTTGTTTGGCTTCAGTATCTTGATTCTTTTTGAACATTGAATCAAAGTCAACATTACGCAATACTGGTTTTATATCTGAGTTACTAGATGATTGAGGCTTCAAAATACCACTTTTTCTTTCACCTAAAAATAAAATATCATATCAAGGTAATAACAATTTATTCATTATACTTATTAATAATAATTTATTGTAATAACATACTTGAACTAAGTAACTGCCGCTGTTGATATGATGATAATGTTTCAAGATCAGCAGCGAGATCAATTGAATGAGAGCTGGTCGAACTATTCGGTATTATTTCAAAGCTCCATCCTTTATCTTTTTTTCTAACAAAAAAAAAAAAAATAATTAATTAATCACAAACAAATTAAAAATAATCAAATATTCTTACATTGCTTTAATTAATGAATATGAAGTAGACGAAAACCATACACCAAAATCAATTAAACGATTAGCTCTTAGAGCATTTACATTTATTTTTGTAGCATCATCACCATTTAATCTAAGATAAAATAATAAGATATATTTATAAAATTAAAGTGTTATAAAAATTATTATATTTAATACTTACATGAGCTTAGAATGTACTGATTCTAACATAACAAAGCCTTGGAGTAATCTATCTTCTGGTAAAGGAATATGAGAATCTAATAGTAATAAAACATTTATTATGACACATTTTGGATTATTATATTAATTAATAAGTGGAGATGTGGGTAACCACTCTGCTAAACAGTATGTGTTGAACCTACGTTGTCATTGAGTAAGTCTTTTATTGGTGTGTTAAATTGGAATTCGATGAAAAATCATTGCATAATATAAATAACAATAGTTCTGAGCGAATACAAGTCGTCAGCCTACATTAATAAGTATATTTTAAAATACAGTAGAGTTGTGATAATTCAAAGTTAAAGGGGGATAAAAATTCACTTCAAAATATGTATTATTCGAGATATCTAACTAATTTATAGGGGAAAAATTTTCCAGGGGAATAAAACACAATTCAAGTTGTTAAGTCTTTTGAAGTATCGAGCCTTGACTGTATATTTTTATTGCTTAATAGCAATTATTATAATTATTAATACATTTTACAATTTTCATTTGTTATTTGTTAGAACATGTTATATGTTAATATATTTAAAGTAATAATAATGTAAAAAAACAATTGTCAATTAGTTGAATTAAATTTAAGTAAGTAAATATAGTATTTATATTAATATCATACACATGGCTTAATTAATATACTAGGTTATTGCAATAGTGCCCCCACTATATCATTTTATCATGTTAAGGAATTAAAATGGCAACGTAAGGGGAAGACCTATACTTAAGCTATGGACTGTACCCTTACACTTCCATTTTATTTTGTTTGATGACAAAATAGCCTATGTGCAGTAACCTTGTATATTTAAGCAATGATCATACTATAACGATACATTTTTTTACTGACAACTATAGAACAGTGTAAATATATTCTCAGTAAAAATAGACAATAGCTTAAAATGTATTATCTAAATATTTTGAACAATTTTGAACAATTTCATGAGTATAGTAAATAAGAATAGAGGCATTAATGAATAGTTTCAAGTCCCTTCAAAAATATCCAATTTTGTCGAATTTGAACTTTAAGTCTTTAGTCTATACAAAAAAAATTATGCATTTGTATTTTTAAGATTTTTAGGTTCTGAATGATCTACTTATGAGAAACCTTTTATTACATTTTTGAGAATAAGCTATTAATAAAAAATATTTTATGAAATTCTCACAAAATAATTTGCAAATTTTTGTGATTTTAAATGATGATACAAATATTTTGAGTGTATTTTAATTTGTTTACTCACAAAATAAACATTAAATTGTGCATAAATCAAATAAAAAGTAAAAAAGGAGGGCAAGTGGGTGTCACTCTGCCGTACAGTAGGTTACAAGTGGGTCACTGTAATGGATGGTGTTAAATTTGAATTCAACGATATAATATTATTGTATAAAAAAATCGATTCTGAGCGAAAACGGTCAGTCAGCCTATGATATTATCAAGTATATTTGATGATATTATTGTGAATAAAGTAATTTATATATAACCTATTTACGTGGAACCTTGTTTTAAATTATCAATCCTTAGCTGTAAAAGTTGAACGTTTATACATTTTTAACTACAAAATTTTGTTTATTCAACTTTGTCGAAATTCAAACTTTAAATGCTTATAAAAAAAAATTGTGCTTATGTATTTTTAATATTTTTCAAATTGTAATATTATATCAGGAACCTTGCATTAAATTTTCAAGCTTTTTTACTCAAAAAATTGAAACTAAACAATGTCCGTAAGCAGCTCAAAAATAGTCAAAATTTTATCGTGTATAGAAAATGCTAATATAAACATTCAGTGAAATTTTCAAGTATCTAAAATCATTCGTTTTTTAATAATAACAAAATAAGAAACTCGTTACATGAGAAATCGAGTGAATATCAAATGTAGTAAAAATATGAATTTCAAACGCTCATAAAAATTTAATTTGATTTACTTGTGGACATTTATTATTTATAAAGGTTGACAAATTTATGAGGAATCTTGTATTACATTTTCAAATTTTAGATTTAAAAAGAAAATTTTTTCATGAATTTTTAACTCGAAATAATTTGCAAATTTGAAATTTGAACTTTAAGGCTTATAAAAAAAATTGTGACATTGGATTTTTAATTTTTTTTAACTGCTATTGTAAAATATATCAGAAGCCTTGCATTAATATTTCACCCTTTTTTACCCAACAAATAACATTTTATTGATATTTATAGAAAAAAAAACTAAAAAAAATTTAAATTTGTTATCTGTATAAACAGCACAAAATAAGTCAAAATATTTAGAAAATTTTGAAATTTTTATCAAGTATAGGTATAGATAAAATAAACAAATGTTTTAACTTATAAATCTAAAGTGTCTATATACGGTTATTCGTTTTTGAATTACAACAAAATAAGAAATTTGTTACATGAGAGATCGAGTGAATATCCAAAGTTGTAAAAATATGAACTTCATACGCTCATAAAAATTTAATTTGATTTTTTTTTTGATAAAGGTACACAAACTTATGAGGAATCTTGTATTACATTGTCGAATTTTAGATTTAAATAGAAAATTTTTTCAATATTTAAACTTGCTTATAAAAAAAATTGTCTATGGATTTTTAATTTGTCTTTGAAACAATATACTAGGAATCTATAAAAATAATGGTTTTGGTTTATGATGTTCACATTAATTTAATGTAATATAATATAATATATATATACCAAAGTACCTCCTGGTATGGCAGATCAACAAAAATAATTTTTCACTGGGCAGTATAATAACAGTATAAGACAATTAACTATACAATAGTTTGTAACTCACAATCGTCATTGTTTAGATCATTTGATAGCCCGTTCAATAGTTTGCAAAGGCCAGGCCAGATTTGTAAGCGACTTTTGAAACCAGGAGAATTTAGAACACTTATATCACTTCTTATCCAATCCAGAATTAGTTTGACTTTAAAAATAAAGTATAAAAATATTTAAATTACAACATGTGTTATTGATGGTTTAATAACATTTAAATAAGTTTTTCCATTGAATGAATTCGGTATTTTTTTTTTTTATTACCTGCAGGCAATGTATAGTATTCTGAGATATTTTGACTTTCTTTCATTGTGTACAGTGGAAGTAAAAAAGCATTGAGAAAAGTGGCCAGTAAATCAACAACAGGAAAACACTGCATCTTAATTGACGTAGATTCATTTCCAATATAGTTAAATGCCAACATATTAATAGCCACCATCTAAGAACAATTAAATATATAAGATACGTAAATATTAATAACAATAATAATATTAATAATAACCTGCTGTAATTTAAATGACGAAAATGATTCAGTAGCAATATGTGGTGTAAATGACAAGGAAAGACTTTTGATGTATCCATCACAAGCTTGACGTTTCATTATATCTTTTGACATCAACACTCCATGGAATGCGAGAAATAGTTGGATAAATTCAGTACTAGTGATTTTTGTTTTATACAGCATGTCTTGACTAAAAAACAATAAAATATAAATAGTTATGTATCAAAACAAATTATTAGTTGATTTGTAGAATTTAAAACATTTTTTTTTAAAACTGTATTATATTCACCTAGAGCTAATATATTTGTTTAATGTGAAATTTAGATTATTGACAGCTGCTAGAAACGGGTGTCTAACATTAATGCTTCTCATGTAATAAAATACTGTGCTCAAACTATCTCCTCGTGATGCTTCCAATAGAGCCAATTGGTTGTAAGGTTGTCCACTGTTAGGGCTTAATTGAATGGCATGTCTGTATAAAAGTATATTGTTTGTGTTAAAATAATATAAATTTTCTAAGATAAATACACATCACACTTATTTGATTATTATTTCAATTTTTACAACTTTGTTTAAGTTTAACATTGCTATCTTAATTTGAAATTATTGTTGTATTAATATTAATTTGTTTAAAACAATTATTACTTTAGTAATGCATTATTTAGTATTTGTTATGATTATCTTATACTATGCCACTAAATCAAGTTCCCTATGAAAAACAAGAGTAATAATTTAATTTTTATCAATTTTTAAATAAAATAAAATACCTAATAACTAATAAGTTTGTTTGTTTTTAATAAAACTAATATATCTATACTCTATTCAGAATTAAAAAATAACAAGCGGTGGATAAAAACTGGTAAATAACATCAGAACTCCTCAGTCCCTACCATTAATAACCAACAGTGACAAAAACATTGTGCCACCGGTTCAGAGGTTTGGATCTCATATGGCAAGTATTCTGAATAGAGTATAGTTATACAGTCAACTCGCGGAATAACGAAGTTCGATATAACGAAAATCTCGGTGTAACGAATAAAACTGTTGTTCCCTTGAAAATCTCGTGATATAACGAAAAATTAAATGTATTTTTGTCCCCTCTATATAACGAAGTTTTTTTAGACAAAAGTTCTCGCAATGTAACGAATTGTTATAATTTTGGAGATTGATGTTACAAATTATACGAGTTTGTTTCGGCTATTATTATGCGATAAGATAATGTTCATGTCGTTGCTTATAAGATACACGTCAATATAAATTAAGCTATAACGGAGTTTATTTCAGCGATTATCATGCGATAAAATAAATGACTCTACAACGTTATTGTAACCTCTACGTTATGTCGTTAACGTTTTAGTTTAGTTTCGTTGTTGTGTCAAATTTGGAGAACACTATTGACCGCATAAGCGCAAGTAACAACAAACAAAAAAAATAACCGATTTAAAAAAAAAATAAATATGTCTATATATGTAATAAACTAAAAATAAATTGTAATTAATTAATAAATAATATGTATGTATGTAGTTATACAAATCTAATAAAACCTAGATTTATTTTCTTTTAAATCTCGTTTAAACAAATTTTGTTGATATATGCTTTTGATATAACGAACTTTCGATATACCGAACTTTTTTCTCAGTCCCTTGAAATTCGTTATATCGCGAGTTGACTGTATTTAAATTTAAAAAGTAGGCATTACTAAACTCTAGTCAGAATAAGAAAGGTACCGGGTGGCGACCGGTTTTCGTCCGGCGGTGGTCAGATGCTTCTTCCACTAAGACAACAACTTGGTTCGGCATTCTGAACGAAGCCACAAGTCAGCTGCACTGCTGCACAGTACTTTTTTTATTCTGAATAGATTATAGATAAGGATCAATAGAACAAGTGTATGCATTTTAAAAGAAATTATTGTTATATCCAAAGATGATTTTACAAAGAGCTGAGTTTACTGTTATGTACTTATGGAAAAATAGTTTTGTAATAAGTACTATTTTCTAATATAACATGATAATTAAATAGTAATAGCAAGGAAGACAAGTATTTTAATATTTCAGAGATACAATGTGGATACAGGTGGTTTAATTTAAGTAGATAACAATGTTTATAATTTATTTACATTCAAACTATGTACCTGTAAAATGATTCAGCTTGTCTATTTTGATTACGATAACGAGCAATGTCACCCAGGTGTACCAAACAATATTGACAAATGTAATTGCATGAGCTTTTTTGTGGTTTTCGTAAATATGTTGATCCTAAAGACTTATCATCCGTGTCACAAAATCCATACAATTTTCTATGGATATGAATAATATATAATTAACTAAATTGAGTACCATAAACAATAATCATTACTCATTAGCCATCACATACTTATGAAATGGTAGATCCAAATCAAATGTCAAGCATATGCTGTGCAAAAGCATAAGATAAAAGCCATATGCAGACTCAAGGCACGATAAGAATAGTGCGTTCCATTCATTGCGTTTGGCATTCTAATAAAGAAGTAAAAACCATTGAAATAAATATATAATACAGTGAAGTGAATTCATTAACTATTAATGTATAAATTTAGTAGGTATTTGATTCAGTCGACTTTGTGGATGGTACCTTTTTGTCTTTGGCAAGTTGTTGCAACTTGTTGATGTTATTTTTAAATCCATGATTCCATAAGTCTTGTTCAACTTTTTGGTCCAGCGCATATTCCAAGTCCAAAGTCAACACTTGCTGGTAGATGATCTGAAAAGTAGAAATAAATTGTGATTAAAAAGAATTGACAAGCAACAGTAAAGTGTTTAAGTGTGCATACCCTCAACTGCTGTTGATACGCCAATGTCTCGGGGCTGTTTATATCTTTGGATGTACATATTTGTTCTTTCAGTTGATCGGCTTTCCTGGAATAGACGATACATAGGTAAAATTAATAACAACAACCTTCATCAATCAGCACCCAAATGGGCATTCATACTTCAAAGTTTGGATGGCCGCGATGGACACCATGGTGCAATAGTGTCCCCCCACACATGGAACAGTATGAATGTATTTTTCGTTCAGGCAACGATCTCACTGAGCCGAAGGAAGGAAACACAGCAGGACACCGTCAACGACCAGTCATTACAGTCCAATCATTGTCGGCATTCTTGCATTTGAAGACAATAATTAATATTGTTATTACCTACGTATCGTAATATATCAGGTATAATATCGTCAAGGCTTAAGGATTAGGAGGAGTTCTTCACACTAAATGTCAGATGTCACAGACACTGTTACGACTACAACGTACGAGTTACTCTATCCGCTATCGGTCCTCGGCACGCGCGTTATCATTTATCAGTTATTATACACAACCATAGATGATAATAAGGGAACGCTCACTTTCGGCGGGACCATTGTCGTTTTTAGAACACCGACTGATAAGAGTTGTTTGAATGTTTTCTATTTAAAAAAAAACCCATTGGCGTAAAAAAAGAATTGAGTTAATTTTATACGACTACTAACTTTAGTCACTCGGCAGTTTGATTGATTTTTTTTCGAATTCAGTTGGTGTTGTGGATTTTTCTCGCTGTCCGCGGTTGAAAATTGAACACTCGTTGGGCACACTGTTTCGCGGCGACCACCACAACAACAACAATAATAATAATAATAATAATAATAACGCATCATCGTTGAACATGGCGACCTTGTACCGCCGCAGTTGTACGTAAATATCATATTAAATGATTACGAAATATAAAAATGATAAGTTGGTACACAATCTCTGTAAATGTGATTTTAGCTCTCCAATACCCCGACAAAAATACGTTTCCTTAACGAAAAATCCGTGTTTTTTCCGGCGACTTTGAATTTCCGCTTTATCGGACCCGCAGCCAACATTTACAGTCGGCCACCGGAAAGTCCAAGAGAGGTCTGCGGAGCGTGGACTGGGAATTGTGAACACACGACCGCACGCCGGTTTATCAATTCTCCTTGGGTGAGTAAAAGACAACAGAAAAAAAAATACGACGGCAAAGCCAAACGTATGGGCGTACGTTGTGATGCTCTTTGTGTTTTTCGCTGTTGCATTGTCGCTCGTCGCAGTGATGTCTTTGAAGTTTGAGCGGTTTGTCCGACGTTTGAAACTTCATTGGATTTGCTCAAAGCGGAATTATCATAAAATCCGTCTTCGATTTTGATATTTTAACGACTTTCTAGTTTTGACTTTCGACTTGCGACTTGCGACTTGCGATTGCTAAACTGCCAAAGTGGCAAAGTCCAATGGCGACGTGCGTCCTGTTAATGTTAATATGATATTGCTGTGTATCATTATATTATGTGGGTAATAGGACATAAAAAATGAAACATACATATTTTGCTGGTTGTAAATTGAGATAAAAAATAAAATCGGGCCGCTTAATAAAACCTATTTTCCTAATTTTTTTCCTTTAAATTTTATGGTTTTATTCAGCCTACACACTACACATTGTCACGATTGAGTGTCCAACTCAAACGATTCCCGTGGATTTGTATTCGGGGTCACAGAGTTTTTGAACCAATGATCATAATATTATTGTACATTGTAATAATTTATAATATGCCTCCAAACATCTTTTCCAAAAAAAAACATTTGAGTAGGTTGTAGTTTAACTTCATTATACATTGTAAAATCTAATATTAGTGATTTTTGGGCTCAGAGCTACAGAAGTTGAGTTCTATTTGAGTTCTTATTTGATATTTTGATTTATTATAAATGTTTTATAAATTAATCATTGTCCATTGAATGTTAGGTATATTACCTAACCTTACCTATGAAACTTAAAATGTTGTCTGTTTGTTATTATGATATATTATCATAAAATTAATGTTTAGATAAACTACTTTACTTTTTTTGTTTAAAACTATTTAGTGTATACGAATGCGATCATTGATACAAATGTGTTTTAGATTATAAAGAAAGATAATGAACAAAAAAAGAGATAGATGGGATATTTGCCGCACCTGTGGTAACACAGCGGATGTTGAAATATTTGGCCGCGATGGAGTGACTTTACAGCTAGAAGAAAAAATTAATACCTACCTTCCTATTACAGTTAACTAAAAACAATTTATTTAATGGTTTGTTTCGAACCTTGTCTTACCATCTTTAAATTGTAGGTTTCCAAGGATGATAACCTACCACTCAAACTATGTAATCTGTGCATCAGCCGGCTAGAAAATTGTCATTGCTTAATAGTATCAACTATTGAAATGAATAAAACATTAGAAGAGGTTATGAAAAAAAAACAAATCAAAAATAATTCCTATAATTTTGTAAGTAATACTATTTATTCTTCTATACTTAAATAACTCATGTATGCATCACTAGATATTATCTTCTTTCTATTTTTGTATTTAGAAGTATATTAAATCATATATCATTATTAGATGTACTTATCATTGATCGGTACTTAGCAATATTTGATTATTAATTTTAAGCACATTTTCCTGAAAGTAATGAAACCTAACAATATGCTATAAATTGTTTTTGCGGTAATTTTATGTTAAAACTGTTTACTGTTTACTAAAATGTTTGCTCCTAGCCTCCTATTGCTAACCACCTTTTTCAATGGTTTGGTGTTTCTGGTACCACAAACCCTTGATAATATATTTTTGTTTTGGCAGTGAACAAACTTCATATGTAGTTTCAGTAAACAGTCAGCAAACCATTTGCTTTTGTAATCTTAACGAAAACACGTATAGAATAAACCATACTGCTATTATAATAGGTAAATATGGGAAATAATGAAGATGAAAATATTGAAGATCTGGATCAGGAAAATACAGCATCTATGGAAATTATGGATATAAATTCTGCTGACGAAGATGATTGTGGAGGAATTGTTACAGTTAAAGAAGAATATTTAGAAGTATTACGTTTTTTTATTGCTACGTATTTATTAAATTTGGTATTTAATTACAATAATGTTACTTTTATTTTTACTTTAGTATGAACCAGTGGATGTTGTTGGTATTGGGACTGATCAACTATATGATGATGCATCTGTTGACGAGTTAGACTTAGACATAGGAAAAATCATAGAGGATGATGAGGAGAATGGTAAATTTCAATGTGCCAAATGTCAGCGTGTTTTTAATACGGAGTCCAAAATGCGTCGTCACATATTTACTCAACATAATCCTGAAGAAATGGAATGCTTCCATTGCTTTATTAAATATGACTCTATGTTGCATTTTGAACGTCATATTGCTACACACTTTACTCGAAATGAATATCTTTGTGACTTTTGCCCTACTATGTTTAATCGGGTATCTGGACTACTCGATCATTTAGCCAAACATAAAAATGATCGTCAAAGATTCACTTGCCAAGAATGCGGAAAAGTGTTGGCAAACAGACTTTCATTCACAATTCATCAACGAACTCATACTGGTGAAAAACCTCATGCATGCAAATTTTGTGACAGAACATTTTCACAGGTCAGTATATTATAATATTATTTAATATTGTGCATACTGAGGTTCAATATAATGATTTTAAATTGGTCACTAATTTAATTTCACTACATACTGTTTATTTATTAAAATTAAAATTAACTATTAATTTATTTACTAGCTGTACCGCCCGGTGTTGCCTGTGTCAAATATTTGTTTTCTTTTTATAAATACAAAAATGTACACAATTGCCATATTTTTACTAATTATAATAGTAATATAATCAGGCCCGCCGCTAGGGCACAAGCAAGTCATGTCTTGTTTTAGGACGGCATACAATTTTAAAGAAATTGAAGGGGGCAAAATTAAAGTGTTTGCTTAAGGGCGGAAAATATCTAACGACGGGCCTGAATGTAATAATATGTAACCAATGGCACCCCCATTTAAATATACAAAAAAATATTCTTTTTTTGTGAGCTGAAAAAAAGTTCATGTGTGAGCTACTATTTAGTTACGTATAGGGGTTGAAAAATAAACTATAAACACCCCTTCCCCCATATCTCAAGGAACCTATTTATATAACTTATTAAAAACAGTCCAGTAGTTTTCAGAGTCTATTAATTTTGTACAAACCAATATCCATTTTTAGTTGTATACCGGACTTTGCCCTTGAAAAAATGAAAATAATATAAAACCAAGCAAGTGGGTAACTTTTTGCTGCACATTAGGTATCTAGAAAAGTCACTGTGATGGATTTATTAAATTCTAAATTTTATTTAAAATCATTGTACATGAAAAACGATTCTGAGTGAAGATGGTCTGTCAGTCTATAATATTACTAAGTTTATTTAATGATATTATTGTGGTTAAAGTAATTTATTTTACTATTATGCATTAGTATTTAGTTTTATACTAGTAGATAAAATTAATTTTTGCCGAAAAACTTGCATTTGAAAATGTTATTGTGCGTATAAAATATAATGATATATTTTAAAAGTTTCAAATGCCTACCCAGGAATAATATTTTTATATTACAACTAAGATCGTTATTCTTTGATTAAATATTTAATTTCATCTAAACTCTAACTTTGTTTTACATTTTCAATCCTAAGCTATAAAAATTGAACATTTTATAAATTTTTAACTACAAAATAATTTACAAATTTTTAAAGTCAAAATGCGACCTTTAAATAATTATACGAAAATATCATGCCTATTTATTTTTAATATTTTTTAAACTACTATTGTAACAATGAGTAAGAAGCCTTGCTTTGTATTATATTTTCCAGCTTTATGACCCAACGAATACATTTTTTTTCGAAATTTATAGAAAAAAAATTCAAATTTCAAATATCTGTAAAACCTTCAAATAACTATCTTCAAAACCTGTTTTTTAATTACAACAAAATAAAAAATTTGTTCCATGATAAATCAAGTGAATACCCAGTGTTGTAGAATGTTGAACTTCAAACGCTCATAATAAGGATTTAGTCAGAAATATATTTTATTTTTACTTTTTATTTTTTATTAATCTTGATAAAATTCTAAGGTCAACACAGTCAATGGGAGGGGTTATAGTCCCCTTAGCCCCCCTGGCTACACCACTGATTTAATAAATATACATTTATAATATCATAGAATATTATTTAATATAAAATTAGTAGGTATTCCTGTCAAAATTTCATAAATTAGTAAATTAATTTTAATGGGCTCCCCTTTACTACATGTCTAACAGCCCCCTCCTTGTGAGGGCCCTGCTATACTTCAAATCAGGATGTTTTAAATATTATTATTTAAAATGAAATATTTTGATATATTTTATATTATTATAAATTATAATATTCATAATATCATTGTTGTAGATTTCATCAAAACAATATCATGAACGAACTCATACAGGAGAGACAACTCATCACTGTGAATTTTGTGGCAAAGGATTCAATTCGAAATTGACACGTGATACACACAGGCGTATTCATACAGGTGAACGTCCATTTGGATGTCCGATGTGTAGTGCTACATTTCGTTGTTTAGCAAATTTACGCCAGCATCAAATGGTCCATGAACCAGTGAAGCCATTCCAGTGTGAGATCTGCTTCAAGCGCTTTGGGAGACCTGAAAAAGTGCGAGTTCATATGCGTACACACACTGGTGAAAGACCATACAAATGTCCAATCTGTGGACGTGGTTTTACACAAAAGAATGACATGCTCAAGCACACTAATGTCCATAATAAGCCGCCACGACGGACCAATTCACAAATAAAAAATTCCGATTTAGTAATTTCCGTTAATAATAAATCTCCACAGTATAAAAATGTAAGTATAAATGAACTACAGGAAATGTGTTATGATGTCTCCAACAGTTATGAAAGTTCAGAAAACGGAAACGAAACAGAAAGTAGTTCAATGCTTTAATCGAAGGTCAATAGCATTTTAATTGAATGTTACACATTATAAATTATATTGGCGTAAAAAAGTTATGTTTTTTTATTAAGTCTTAGACTATTGTTAAATTCATCATACTTATTACTAAACATCATATTAAATTATTTTTTTTTACAATACATGTACATTTTACATAACACTAATTGTCAAATACGATATAGATTAATATTATTATTATGATAAACTATTAGTTATTATTGTTTAATTTTAATTTTGTGTAATAAAACTACACATAATATGTTATACTTATTACACTTCAATATTATGCCACTATGGTGTTAATAATATTATATTATCATAGAGTTGAAATTGACAGTTTGAAAGGCTATGACGTGTACCTATAATTATGTGTAGTTATGTAAATAAATTCAATTTGCAAATTAGACTTTATTTTAATTGAGTGTTTTTGTCTGTTTACCAATAAACCACTACAGAACATCTGGTTTTGCTTAAAATGCCGTTGACCTGTTAAATATACCTAACCAAGAATTTATTTATACTCTGTCCAGCGAGAGAACGTCTCCTTGCTATCGAAAGCGGTTCCCCATGGCAGGGTGTTGCGCGGGGGAACCAGTTTTGGTCGGTGCGCGGTGTATTCTCTCAAAGGACAGACTATAGAAAAGTTTATTCTTATTGGAACTCATGAATATTTTGCTTAATCGTTAAATATTCCTGAATTATTTAAGTTCCAAATTATTATCTAATTTAAAATTGTTCTGAATTTGATTGTAATAATAAGCTAGGTAATCTACCTAACAAAGTTCATCACAAAATATTCCAAAATCGTGTCCATAGATCGAAATAGATCTTTCTAAATCCTAATAATTCTCTGATCGCCAACCAAGCATCTGCAAAAAAGACAAAAATAATCCTTGCTGACGCTTAAAACAGAAGTGGTGCAGATACCAGATATTGGCATAAACCGGAATTTGGACGATGGTCAATAGATGGTGTACTTGGACGTTTGTGTCCCCGGGCACATAGTTGAGCCTCGCTCGCCCTTACCACAATAAAAAAAATTAACGAATTTCTTATCTATGTGTAATGTATGTGTTATAAATTATAATCAATGGTGTTGTGGCGTACGATGTTATACATACAAATATAATTTTAAAAAAAGCAAGTGGGTTTTGCTCTGCTGTACAGTATGTTACAAGTGGGTCACTTTAATTGATGGTATTAAATTTGAATTCTATTAATATTGTATACCATACGAAAAACGATTCTGTTCGGAGACGGTTTGTCAGCCAAGGATATTTTATATTATATTTATATTATTATTATTAATACGATAAAAACTAATAATGTATCTTAGAAATTTTAAGTGCCCACAAATAAATTTTAAAATTATAACACAACTAAATTCATTCTTATTTGTTTAAATATCTGATTTCGTCCAAACATAAACTTCAAATAACTATATAAAAAAAAGCTTGGCAAGTCAGGAATCGGCATGTAAACTTTATAGATTTTTAATTTTTATAAATTTATTAACTGATATCACACCCAAGCGGTATAGCAATTTGAATCCAGCTTACAGCTTTGTAGTGAATTAACGATTGGAGATAAAATTCTGAAAATCTTCAATACACTTCTCCTAGCCAATGTGAATCTAACAAGACCCTAAACAATAAAATCCGTTTTCCAGTTTCGGAAATCTACCTCGCTAAATGAAAATCTAGTGATAAATAACCCTTTTTTTACCTGTAAAAATTAAATAGTTTTTTAAAAAAAATTTTAATTCCAAATTTAGTATCTACTTGATAATCCATTTTTAATGAGTTATCAATCAACTATCTAGCTATCATAGTTTAGGAGAAAAGTAAAAAAATAGAAATTTTGGGACTGTTTACGTCGACGTTTTTATGGATTCAAGTAGTTATACCGCTTGGGTGTGATATCAAATCTCTCTAATTAATATTTTATATTAAAGCTAGCTAAATTACCCACCTACTCATCATTATTGAGTTACATTTTTATTATTTTCCTGTTGAACACAAATTCTTGAAGTTTTCAAAATGTAGACTTTTTTCATTTCAATTATCATACTTACTTGATTAAAAATCAAGAAAGTAAAAATAATTTTTATGTATATAGGTACCTATATTTTTTTTAGATTTTTTGGTTACAGTATGATTTACTTACGTAGAATCTTGTTTTAAACGTTTCTATAAAAATTGAACATTTTATGCATTTTTAACTGCAAAATAATTTGAAAATTTTTGAATATGATAAATTTTGTCGAAATTTGAACTTAAAATACTTATAAAAAAATTCTTGCCTAAGTATGTATTTTCAAAATTTTATAACTGATATTGTAACAATGCGTGAGGACTGAGGATCCTTGTCTTAAATGTTCAAGCTTTTTGACCCAACGAATACAATTTAATTTATATTTAAAGAAAAAAAAAGAGGGTAAGTGGATGTCGCTCTGCTGTACAGTAAGTTACAAGTAAGTCACTGTAATGGACGGTGATCAATTTGAGTTCAATGACATAATATAATTGTATATAAGAAAAACGATTCTGAGCGAAAACGGTCAGTCAGCCTATGATATTACCAAGTATATATTTTGATGATATTATTGTGAATAAAGTAATTTATATATAACCCATTTACGTGGAGCCTTGTTTTCAATTTTCAATCCTTAGCTATAAAAGTTGAACATTTTATACATTTTTAACTACAAAATAATTATTAAATTTTAAATTTGATAAATTTTGTCAAAATTTGAACTTTAAATGCTTAAAAAAAAAAATTGTGCTTATGTATTTTTAATATTGCTATTGTAACAATATATCAGGAGTCTTATATTAAATTTTCACGTTTTTTTACCAACAAATACAATTTTATTGATATTTATAGAAAAAAAAACTAAAAAAAATTAAAACTGACAATATCTGTAAACAGCTCAAAAAGAGTCAAAATATTTTCAAAATTGTATGGTGTATAGAAAATGAAAATATAAACATTTAGTAAAATTGTCATGTATCTACAGTTATTCGTTTTTGAATAACAACAAAATAGCAAAATCGTTACATGAGAAATCAAGTGATTATCAAATGTTGTAAAAATATGAAATTCAAACGCTCATCGACTCTCTTGTAGACATTTTTTTTTTTTTGATAAAGGTAAACAAACTTATGGATAATCCTTGTATTACATTTTAAAATCTTAGATTTAAAAAGAAAAATTTTTATGAATTCTCAACTCAAAATAATTTGCTAAATTTCGTGATTTTTCTGTATTTTGTGAAGATTTGAAGTTTAAATTCTTATAAATAAAAACTGTGACTAAGGATTTTTAATTTTTTTCATCTGCCTTCGAAACAGTAACCTAGGAGCCTTCTATTAAATTTTCAAGCTTTTTTAACCAACAAATAAAATTTTATTGATATTTATAGAAAAAAAATGGAAACCGAAAATGTCCGTAAACAGCTCAAAATAAGTCAAAATATTTAGAAAATGTTATGGTGTATAGAAAATGCTTAGGTATATAAACATTCAGTTAACATTTCATGTACCTACGATCATTTGTTTTAGAGTTGCATCAAAAACCAAAATCGATTTTCTCGAAAACAGATTTTGCGTAAAAATTCCCGTTTTTCCTTAATTTTTCTTTTGTTTTTCACGTGGCTTTTGAAAACTACTTGGAAATTTTAGATTCTGAGCGAAGCGATGTGAATGATGTGTGTTTTTTTTTGTGTCTGTCATTACCTTTTAGGACAGTAAAAGTGCTTGGATTTTCTTCAACAGTACCTTTTCAGATAGGAAAGTGAATTTAGTTGGTACTTTGGGGGTCAAAAGTAAAAATTTCCCAGTAGTCTTCAAAAGTGACGTGATAAACAAAAGATAAATTAAGGAAAAATGGGAAAGCATTTAAAGTTCAAATTTTGACAAAATGTATCAAATTTATAATTTAATAATTATTTTAAATTAAAATATATTATAATACAAATATTGGTTAGGTTACAAGAACACAAGAGAATGACATGGACAGTTACTAGTCACGTTGTCGCGTTGTATTGTGTTTCGATAATCTGATCCTAAAATATAAACTCTGAAGTATATAGATATTTATATTATAATGGATACTGTTTGTATGATAGTAATAGAATATTGACATCGGGTATCACGCGAACACTGCGGTGGGATGTCAACCAACAACCCAGCACCGATTTAAATCATCTTACAAATTACAACGAATACATTTTTCATCACGACTTAAACTAGACTATTATTTTTTTAATAATTTAAAAATGTGTTCATTGCTATTGTAAATTTAGATTTAATTTGAGAAAACATCAATTAATCTCAAATTACTATACTATTATATACATTTTACTAAATGTATAACGAATATTATTAATTTAAAGAAACATAATATGCCTAGTGTTTTATTTTTTTTTGACACTGCTGTCTAGCAGATAAAAAGGTGCAAACACTATTTTCGTCACAGCCAACTGAAGTCCTTGGGTAAATAACTAGATGGCTATAGTATCATTTTTTTTTTTTGAGACTTCAAACTGCATGGTTATTATAGCTGGTTTTTACTGTGGACAATATTCCACACCGCATTATTTTTAACTTGCAATTCACTATGTCATGCGATAGGTTCAATAAAAAAATGAAAAATGATCTTCGTTTCTTTCGACACTCGGCAAACCCATTCGGTTTGTGTGGGGGCTACGGTTGGTACGCGTTTTTTATGTGAGGGCAGATAGATCGTCACAAAGAACCCGGGTGGTCACCCATCCGGGAGCCTGCTCGACCGCTGCACACATTACTATATTAGTGACTACATCCAATCACCGCGCTTCACCATGTCACCGTGTACAATGAACTCTATTACCAACCACGTTAAATTGTATATTATATTATGTTTATATATTTACCAGTTTAAATTCTTGCCAAATGTATTATATTTGACATATCAACGAATTGTATATACAATATTACAATCCCTAATATAGCAATAGTACTGAGTAGTAAAATATATAATGGTATATACAAAATACAGATTAGTGTAAATTGAGTCATTTGTTGGTCGTTGCCACATCGATAAAATCAAATATTTAAGTAACTTGATCGTCATATTTAAAAGGTGATTTTGAAAGGATTTAATATGGACAGGTACTTGTATATTTTAGAAAAATTATGGTTTCAGAAATATAGTAAAAATATATTGGATCAGGTACGTTATGATGTTATTTAGTATTAGCAAGACTTAAACAGTTAACCTAACTATTAATTAATCATAGAAATAATAAACTAGGCACAGGATCACGGTAAAATACAAATTTAATGTTTAGAAAACCATGTAAACATTCAAATTAATAATTTTGTTTATCGTTATAGCGTATCTACTATACAGAGTGTGACAGTATATATGAAAAAAAAAAAGAAAATTAAATACGCCCATTTATGTTCAATTATTACTTAATAATCGTTAGGGATCAAATGTGTACCGGTTATTAAGTATTTTTTCATCGCTCAACATTTTAATAACCCAAAATATATAGATCTGTTAAAAATTTGATATAGATATACAAATATAGTATATAATATTATAATAATTAAAAAGTATAAAATGTATCAAAAAAGGATAGTGAAAAAGTTCAACAAATCAAAGTATACTATATCGGTAGCTGATGCAATTAATAATTAAGAAAAATAAATCAATAATGGTAAGTTAATATTGTAATATTGTAAAATATATCCATTTTTTGAACTTATGGTACCTATGATATCAACAAACTGTGCAATTGGAACAGAAGTTTTAAGTTTTAAGTAGCTAGTACATAATATTATATAATATATAGGGGTCACTAATTAATATTTTTGAAGGTCCAAATTAGGAATCTGGACGTTGTTGGCGACCATAAAAATTTCAGACGTCAGTAACACCCAATGAACAAAAATAATAAATTGCAACACTTTCAATTATTGTCATTAAATAATTTTTTTTTGCTGAATCAAAAAACTTTAAAATTTACCCATAGACCATAAGTCATTTCATATTAGAAGTTCAAAAGTAATGAACATATAAAAATTAATGGCACACATTTTTTTACAAGCATTTTAAATCCAAATTTTGACAAAATCCATCATAATCGCAAACATTATCAAATTATTTTGTACTCAAAAATGTATATAATGGTCAATTTTTATAGAAAAGTTTAAAACAAGGTTAAAATATTTATAAATATAAGTTATACCTATTTAACTATTGCAAATAATAGGTAACAACTTGGCAACAAAAAACAGCAGTAAAACAGAAATATTTACACGACACCAGTTTTGAATTAAATTTATTTTGATGTTTTTGTTGTAACTAAAATGATTAGGTAACTCTAATGAGTTAAAATCTTAATCAAATACTTAAAGTACATACATTTTATATTTTTATATAGACCTGATCTTATAATGTCTAAAATATTTTACATTTTGTAGAGTCCTGCATAGTACCTACCTAATAACTTATTATCATAGCAAAATTACATTAAAAATACAACATCTAGGACGTTACCAAACAGGCATGTGATTTTTATTTATTAGATTTATCGTTACCAAATGTATTCATTTATTCTTTCCATTATTAAGTTGTGTTTTGCTACTTTTATAATGTATTATGAATTTTTTTCCTTTTTTTTTTATTATGATTGTGTTTTTATAAAAAAATGTTTATATTATATTAGCACCAAATCGAACTCGACAAGAAGAATAATATGAGTTCTAATATTTACTACAATAACCATAGGTGGTCTTAGGATTTGAATTTTGAAAGGAATTTAGTCTCGTATACATTTTAAACATAATATAACAAGCACATATTATAAAGCACACAGCTTATAAAATCCATCCTAAGTGCTCCTATAATTGTATGATTAATTTTGATTAATGCATTCTAAACAACGACCTGCAGCCACACCTTAATTGGTTGACGGAATATAACTTCACGCGTGAAACTTATTAGCACGGTAAGTACTGTGTTGGCAGCTATTTTAAGTCGAGGAAAAATAATTCAATTAACTGAAAACATTACTTTGCTTCACTTTAATTTAAACACTATACATAAATATTAAATACCAAACTTAAAAAAAGTTAAATGCTTATTGGAAACAATTTACTGCCAAAATATTACACTATAAATAAACTAATTCTATTCGATTAAACAATGTATCGTCGTCAACAATACTAAAGCCAACACAGTATAATATCAGTATTATATGCGACATAGTGTTTACTGTTTATACGTCATAATAATATAATAATAATAATAATGGGGGACGGAGTGGCCGAGCGGATTAAGGCGTCGGTTGCGACGCACACCGGTTCGATGCCGGCCGCGGGTGGCATTTTTCTTCGGGTAAGTCACGGTGTTCGGAGAAAAGTGCCGCCATCCCCCACCCGGGCACGGCAGATACCTACATGTACCCACTAAAAAATCTGCCAAAACCAAAAAACACACGTGTTTAAAATTTACAGTATATTCACCCTCACGGTGGAAACCACCCAATGGCCTGAGTCGCCAATAAATTATTACTAAACTTTATAATATAAAAATGTTTGGTTTTAATAACACTATAAGACAAAAATGTCAATTTTTGACTTAAGTCATTTATACCATACGCCAAAGATTTATCTTATTGACAATTTGTAAATTATTTTGCTGTTAAAAATTTATAAAATGTTCAATTTTTGTAGCTAAGGATTGAAAAGTTTAAAACAAGGTTCCGCGTAAGTAGTTCAAACTGTAATCAAAAAATCTAAAAAATATATTAACACAGTTTTTTTTTTATAATTATTTGAAATTCAAGTTTTGACGAAATTAGATATTTAAGCGAAGAAAAACGATTTTGAAGAAAAAAACAAAATTATTTTATACGTTGATAATATTATAATTTTACTATATTATAGCATAATACAATAATTGTACTATATTAAATGAAACAGAAAGCCGGATATTAGTTTTTTCTAGCAGTACCGGAATCGTTAGAAATCCATTACCTAGTGCGAATTACAAAAACAAAACAAATCTTACTAAACTAGACACACACCCGACTTGGTTCGTTGGGGCGTTGGTCACATATATAGTAAACTACCTACACATATCGACACACTAAAAATAAGAAAAAAGTGGATTTGATGATTACACGAAAAAAATCATTTCATATATTTTATTATTGTGTAAAGAGTAATGAGTAATGACTCATATACAAATGAACACATTTTAAAGGCAATTATTTATTAGTAAAAAAATATGTTATAATTTTCTATATGTGAAAGTAGGTACCTACTTTATACTAATTGAGTAAGTTCTATACCTATTTCGATTTCAGCAAAGTATTTTCAAAATGTATTATTCTCGGTATAATATAAAACAAATAACCTTCCACAGTATTTGTGAGCCACTTCAACGATTGTTCTAATATACCCACATTGCAATATAATAATTTCACTAAGAAAATGATTAAATTATTCATTCATATATACACACATTAAAAAAATTAGTTTTCAATTGGTAAAATCATTACAATCGTTCAAACGTGACAAACTCAGAAACACTATATTATTTATTTATTTCTAACATTAGACAGTGTTGTGCCTAGTACCTACCCACTAGATTTGTGAATAAATAAAACATATAATCAACTATTATGAGTGTACGATCAATATTAAATACTTTTAACCAGTTATTTTTGATCTGCGGTTTGGGTAGTATCAAGTACAATCAAAGCGATCCAAATACGACAATGGTGTTTTATACCTGGCGATGTACAATAATTTGCTGTGGATTCAAAACATTTTACGACGCAAACCGTTATTGGGTAAACTATATATTGAATTTGATTCAAATTTTTACATACCATAGTACAAATTACATCATTCACACAAATATTTACCATTTTTAAATTTTTCATCGAGGTACCTATGCTGCAGTTATTAGTTATTACCATTATTATTATAATAATATTAATATCTTTTATTGTTATATACTTATATCCATTACTTTGAAGATACCCTAGAGGCCTAGACTTTATAAATAACAATATTTTTGGACTGTACATATGAAGAAAAAAAACAGCTTCATATATATGTATAATTTGTACCTTATATGACCTGTACAAGTTGTCGATGATGATGACGTAGACCAAATTATAACATGTTTTTTTAATTTAAAATAAACCCTTTTATTTAATTTAGTTTTAATTTTTTGTTGAATAAATAAACTATGTCATTTAAATTAATTTTATATTGATGCAAAAAAAAAACCAATAAAAAGTGGCCGCAACATAAAAAGTAAATTTTAATACAATATAGACGACGACGCGTATGAGTGTAAGACGTGAAAGTTATAACACTTATATTAGCTGTGCACGATGCACCTCGTTACCCGTTTAAAATGCCAAATCTATATAATTCAAACATTGTTCAATTCGTTATTTAATATTCAGTCTAATGATGTTCAAAGCTTAAAAATCGTCTGCTATTTCTATTATAATCTTTAACCAATGATAACAATTATTTATAAACAAAAAAAAATAAATTAAATTTCGATTTTTATCGACCACCGTGTATCTCAAAATACTTGTGCAAGCACCACTTACACTTACATAGTGGTACAAAGATACCATGCAAATTTCAAGACTCAAGCTATCATTGTCTAGGCTCTACGCGTTAACCAGTCAGTGAGTCAGTCAAGACACGTTCGATGTTATTATACTATAGGTTTAGAGTCATCCAAATAGGGGACCACGAGGGGCGTACGTAAGTGTACCTATAACGTCTAACTCTAAAGTTTCACGGTTATACCGAGTTTGTAATTTTTACCTAATTCACTTACCACGGATTGGATACAATATTGTGCCATAGCTTGTCCGATGGTTTTCGACATAGTTGTAGATATAACCGGCTGACTTCGCACGGGAAAAAATGATTAATTAATACAGAATACGTCAATATATCGGTTTTGGTGTACCTCGGTTGTATCGTGTTTTAATATGTGTTTGCGGCTGTCTCGTATGATGTCAGTGTCAACGCCATAGCGCCATCACTGGCAGTTTTCGAATATTCGTTGATTGGTGTGAATTCTTTGTTGCGCGGGTTAGCGGTGTTGCCGTGTGTGTGCGGGATCACACTATTCACATATATTCAATATTATATAGAATTTTGTAATATGTACTAATATGTATAATAATAAAATAAAATTATATGTTGCAGGCCAAAAGATTTGATAAAGACATATTCGACATTACGTCGTTTGTAATGATTTGTTTTTATGAGACGTCATACATTGGGCGAATCTTATCCAATATGTGGCGGCTATTTTTTGATAATAAACTATCTGCGGTATTGATTAAACTTGAAGGAATTCACGACAAATTGATACGTCTGAACGTGATCAGGCCGATGAAAGTTAAAATGCATTGGCTTTTATGTTTTGGTATTCTTGTCCATTTTATAGCTTATAATATGCGTACAATGTACTGGATTATAGTTCAATTAAGATTCCCAAACATGATTATATTATCTTCGGTAACCATCAACATATGAACATATTTTAATAATAATTATATTTATACACGTTAAGGTGAATGTCACATTCGCCAAAATGTCTGGTGAATGTCAATTTCTTCTTAGATGTAAACATTCACTGTTCAATTTTGACATGTACCTATACTATCTGTTTTTGAGGAATGTTAACATTTTTTTAAAGAATATGAATAAACTCAAAAAGGAACTTTTATATTAATATAAACTTAAAAGATAAACTATACGGTATCATTAGGTATTTAACGTTAGTCTAGGTTAGGTACTAGCTTTTAGTTTATACTAACTAATAATCTCTAACGTGTCTCTCTAACCTTCATCTCTAACCTCCACCTGTGAGTGTTGGTATGTTTTTAATATTCATTCAAAATGTTAACATTTACCAAAAGTTGACATTCACCAAATGTCCAAATGTCTATATTCACCTTGACATATACGTAATAAAAAATAAATTGTTCGTTCTTTATTTCTCAATAATATCTTTGTCTTAACTATATAATTTTTAAAAATTTTAGGGTTTAATTTAAAGTTTAATAGTATATACTTTAAATTATACACATTTAATTGAAATTCACTCATATCGTTTATATATATTTTTAGATCACTTGGTTGATTTCAAATATTTGTGCATGCGTTGCGTTTTATGAATACATATTACTTATATCATACATCAAGTGGATGGTGTACATAATAAATGAACAAATTCCGAAAAATATATCAACCATTAGTACCTTCAGAGACTTGTATATGGAAGTTCTAGAATGTTTAAACGATATAAATAGGTCAATATACGGTTTGCCGGCCATAGTGTGTCATGTTGCAGCAAATGTTGGGTTTATCGTTATACTATTGTTCTATAAAGTTATATTTGCTGATAAATACGGCAGTGGAGACGTTAGTCTTGTAACCATCGAAATTGTAACAATAACTATAAGAACAATCAGTGTTATACTATTATATGGAATTGGTCACGCCACGGAAAAAGAGGTTTTTATCATAAAATATTAGATTTATACAATGACTCTTTACAAAAAATAAAAATATTGTGTGTTGCAAGTACGCGCGGATGAAGTGATACTTCTTTTGGAGTTGCGTGTTGATGAATAACGCGTGTGTTCTATAAAAAATATTAATAATAAATAATTTAGGCTTCTTCAACAATACCTATATTTTTGAATACCGATATCGTTTGGTTTCGTGTGATATGGAATCACGATACCGAAAGAAAATAATATTATTAATATTATTTAAATTATGTATTCATTATTTTTTAAACTTATTTTTTGGTTTTCAGATAAATCGAATGAGCCTTGTTTTACATCAACGGTCCTTAATAGAAAGAAACCCTAGAATAAAACGTCAGGTAAGTTCATTGCATTTATCATTTTCGTAATACAATTTAATATTAAGTTTCTAACTATACTTACTTAAGTGGCTAAGCCATTTCTTAAATAATTTATTTACCTATATTATTTTTATTACTATTTAGATCAAATTTTTTATTTTACGAAGATATCACGAGCACTTTCATTTTGAGTTGTTGGAATATTCAAGATTAATCTAAGACAACTACTCATTTTATCACAAAAATCATTTGCTTACTTGGTCATTCAAATTCTGTTTGAATTGAATAAAAATAAAAATCAATAGTTAAATGGAATTGTAATATAAAATATTTCTAATGAAATAAAAACACGGGATAACTAATGACGACGGGCCATACGGGATGTGAGATGATTCTATATTATATTACATTATACATACACATTACACATTTATGTACGCATTCCTTATACACACCGTACACACGCGACACATAAATTATAATCCACAGCCTTCCGAACGGAAGCCCTGTAAAAACAACACGATAAATTACCATCCGAACCTTTGTCACACCACACAAAATAAGATCATAAACATGTCATAGCTCATCAGTACTTTAACATTACGCTTAAGCTACTACACACGTCAAAGATAAAGTAATTCCACCAAAATTGCCCCATTTAAGGATGTGACAAAATCGACACAGACCCCAGGCTCTAAGTAAGAAGCCGCATGACACAACGTCCACGGCAGGTGTGCACTACGATATATTTTTGGTATTTGTTTAAATGCATTCACACTTGTACCTATGTATTAATATTGAGTCATTCGAACATCCGGTATGATCTTTTGACTACTTATCTTCTACTATACTGACCAAATAAAATTGTTAATTACTTCATTCCACGTAACTTAAGACTGTCTACCATGTATATTACAAATCATCAGTCGTAACATTAAATAGCAGTAGTTCACAGGTTAGATTACACTCGAATAGTTATCAATGTCCGTATGAGGTGCTATATGGTGACCACGATCGTAATAATCTCAAAAAACTACACATGTAGAAGCATTACATAGGGATATTATTTCGAGTAGTTTACAGCTTGGTTCACGTTAGAGTTGTTATCAATGTCCGTGACAGGAGCTATATTATGGTGACCAGTGATCTCTACTTTTCCCCTAAATACTCATGTAACTTTCTTGTGTATTTAAAATGTGATTGGAATTTATTCCGTAATAAATAATATTATTATTATTATACATATTATGTTTTTGAATGAATAAATGATAAATATTATATTGTTTCACATTTAAAAAAAAATGTTAAATCATTAAGATTAGTTGATATCAACACAATAGATATTATATAGCAATCAAATTTGAAGTTCTTTGGATAAAAATACTAATAAACACATTAATATGTACAATGAATGCACAACGATAATATTATATTATTATGTACCTATACAATTCATTTGAGAAAAAATCTGTGCTAAAATTGAAATTTTAAATAACTACTTTTAGATTCTGAGCGGTGAGATGAATGTATTGATTTTACAAAGTTGTGTATTCTTATTTTAGAGTTATCACTACTTCCGAATAGTAAAAAAGCTCTATTACCGTTTTATAGCTCTATAGAATGCAAAAACGTCACATTCAATATCATTTTTCATTTACCCACTAAAAATATGTGTCAGTATTGATTATCTATATTTAGTCTTTAGCTAATTTTTTAAGTATAGAGAGCCATATTTACTTAAGGCAGTATATTTATTTTAATTTATTCAATTAATCACTGAAATAGTGAAATAATAATTCAAGACTGCCTTATTTCAATTTGTGGCGTTCTTGTCATAGTAAAAAAAAAACTATATTTATCGTGAAGTTGAGTGAATAACAACAATATTTTAAGTGTTGGTGGTATTGGATTTTATAATTTGTGATATATTTTAGTATATGGCTGTTCTTAAAATAAATTTCTGTATGCAATACAGTCACATCTCAAAGTATTGCAGTCCTGCATTTACTTAAAAATTGTAAAATGCCACAAGTCTAACTTTTTGGGTTTAAAAGAGTATTTCATAATATTTAAAAAAGTTATAATGTAAAGTATGTTTATAAGTATTTGAGTTTTTATTTTCAAGCGCATAGGTAAAAAGCAGTTTAAAATAGCTTAGATTCAAACTTAAAATCGCATTTTCTCAAAACCATAGGTGTAAATAGTGTTTGAAATTTGGGGGGGCTAGATAGGGTAGATCAGGTCAATACTTGATACTCTTATGATGCTTTTAAATTATAGTAATGCAATCATTAGTTTTGGGGGGATTATAGAAATTCTAGGGGGGGCTAAGCCCCCCCCCCCAATTTGCTACTATGCTCAAAACTATACATTTTGTGTTGTGACATTTTTGTTCTAGAGGTGCGAATTTTATGATCACTTCGGAGTTTGTTGATTGTGCATCATTGATCACTTGACATTAAATTGTATGTGAACTATATCCATAATAGTCATAACTAAACAGCTGATATACTTGTTCGATTCAATCGATTCAGAAACCTGCTTAGTGCATTTTTTAAGCCAGATATCTATTACACGAGTACACCTACCTAAGTAGGTATATATGATCACGTAACGTTTAGCAAAACTGTATAAGAATAACGCTTGCCAAGTCAGGGATCGGCATGTAAACTTTCTTGATTTTTAATTTTTAGAAATGTATTAACTGATATCACACCCAAGTGGTATAGAAATTTGAATCCAGAAAAATGTCGGCGTGAAAGGCCCACACAAAAAATCATTTTCATTTTCATTTAGTGAGATAGATCCCCGAAACCAGAGAGCGTATTTCGTTGTTTAGGGTCTTGTTGGATTCACATTAGTTAGGAGAAGTGCAGTGAAGATTTTCAGAACTTTATCTTTAATAGTTAATTCACTACAGAACATAAAAAAAAAAATTAAAACAAATTTTATTGGGCGTTTTTTTTATGTTTTTCAGCATTACAGCTTTGTAGTGAACTAACGATTGGAGATAAAGTTCTGAAAATCTTCAATGCACTTCTCCTAGCCAATGCGAATCTAACAAGAACCCAAACAACAAAATCAGTTTTCCAGTTTCGGAAATCTACCTCGCTAAATGAAAATCTAGCGAAAAATAACTCTTTTTTTTATCTGTGTAAAATTAAATAATTTAAAAATATTTTAATTCCACATTTAGTATCTACTTAATAATTACTTTTTAATGAGTTATCAACTAACTTTTTAGCTATCATAGTTTAGGAGAAAAGTAAAAAAATAGAAATTTTTGGACTGGTCACGCCGACGTTTTTATGGATTCAAGTAGTTATACCGCTTGGGTGTCATATCAAATTTCTCTCATTAATATTTTATATTATAGCTAGCTAAATTACCCACCTACTTATCATTACTGAGTCACATATTTATTATTTTCCCATTTAACACAAATTCTTGAAGTTTTCAAAATGCAGACTTATTTCATTTCAATTACCATACTTACTTGATTAAAAATCAAGAACGTAAAAACCATCGTTAATCGACGAGTTAATGAGTTAATGTTCAAAACACGCATAAAATCAGCTGAAAAATTTCGGTAATACATATAATATACGCTTTTTAAATTTATTTTTAATCATAATATTAATACAATATTTATATATATATGATTTCATGATACATTTATAATAGTGTTATAGGTATATAATATAATATAATAGTTACCTAATCATTCCTCAATAATGGTATCGTTATTGTTTTAATTTGATAACATGGTAAATAAAATGTATACAAATCATATTCAATAACGTTTAAGCGGTAGGTGTACATAACATAACAAGGTTCATAAATTATATAGATACATAACTCGAAATAACAACCGGTATAAATTAAAATTCTTTTATATTTTAATAACGATTATGCTGTATATACTGTCTAGCGTGACGCAAGTAATATCGGTTAACGCCGATTTATACCTGCGATTTACAAATTATAGAATACATATACACGTTAACAAACATCGGTTCGAGATAAATGTTATCATCGAATGAAAAAAAAAAATCGTATATCGGAATATAATATAAGTAAAGGTAAAACTATTTATTACAATAACACTATAGTATAATTATTATAATAGTCTATAATAGGGAAAAAATTGACATTCATTTTGATTAAAACATAATATAATATGTATCTTATATTACCCCTAAACACGTAAACACACAATAAGTAAAAATATATCGGTTATAATATGTATCTAAAATTTCATGACGTCGAGTGGCTGCTGCAGGAGCGGGATTGTTGAATTATAATAATTTTACCGGTAAAATATTTAGAAGGCTACGTGAATTTACGTGTGGTATTCACACGTCGTATGTACAATATAGAAGGCGATCAAGTATACTCATCTCCATTTTTTCTTTAATAATTAACTCACTAAAATTCTGATTATTGAATTTTTTGAGTATACCCACTTTTATACCATATTTTCAAGATTTATTACCTATGCCATTTGAGGATTGTCTAGTGGTGATCAAAAGTTTTTTTTTTGTCATATTAGAGCCACTTTTGTTTTTCATTGTACGTTGTTAAGCAGATTTTTTTTTTATAAACTTTGATGTTTACCAATTGAAACTCAAACGAGTAGTTTCTACATTATTTGACTGCATGTGGCCATGTAGAGGCACCTACTAAGAACATCATAGTCTATGGTAGTAGGTAAAAGGCATGGGAGTAAGACGATTTAAATATAATGATAATAAATTTACATTTTATAATTTGTAAAAATTGCTTGACTATAATTAATAAGTACCTATTAGACTCAATATAGCATCCATTTTACATTTGGTGTAAAACTATTATTTAGGCTTATTGTCCTTGGTGCATAAAGTATAATATCTCAGAAACTACTCGTTTGAATTTTGATTAAGATGTAGATTTTAGGTATCAATATATTTTAAAAAAATCTGCTTCGAAGTAAAAAAGTGTGGTTTTCATATGAAAAGTGAGTATGTTTCGTCACTAAACACTCCTAAATATTATACAAAAATATAAATATCATAAAATATTGTGTATAACTACAGGTACTTAAAAGTTCCAAAACCAGAATTTGAGTAATTAGATTATTAAATGATAAAATGGGGGTGTCATGTCGGGTGTACATGATTCGTGAATCACTCTGTATATATTTTCAAATGTCATTTGAAATATGTACTGTTGTGGAAATAATAAATTAACATAATCTGAAAATGTCTATGTACCGATATCGGAATATCCCGCTATAAGTATCAAATATGAATATAAATCTGAAATAGAATTTATACACTGCCACTCGATGCGATAATAATATGTACGTTTATTAAATCTTAACGGCTTTATACTTTATATTTTCGATTTCAATATTGTACCTACTCGCATTTTTATCGATACCGCTAAATTCTATTCGATAGGAAAGGTTACAAGTACCTATACCGCCATTACTATATAGCTACTTGAAAAACGATATGATAATTTTTCACACATTTTTATTTTCATAATAATAATATTTTATATTCGTTTTATCAGGACCCGTTCCCAACACTATGGCTGGAAAGATAGATTTTCATTTAAAAACTAATATTGTTTAATAATAATTATTATAATATAAAATATATTATAAATGTTCGACTACTGCGCTGCATACTCGACGGACATGTCGCCGACAGAACAACAACGCATAGATCGTGTAAATATTAACATATAATTTTAGTATAATATTGTATATATATATATATAATAGGTAACTCAAAACGTTAAAAAAAAACATCGAAATCTTTTAGGTATAAATGTACATTTAGGTTGAACCCTGTGTGGAGATACGAAGGATACGGATTTATGTGTGCCGGACGTGTATTATAACGATTATCTGTCGAATGTTGATTTCAACAAATGGAATGAGTAGTACCTACGTGGAGAAATTCAAAATTTTAGAAACGTGTGACACGTGACTTATATTGTCCGGTTCCGTCGGATAAAACCGTATTTTATCCATTTAATCCATCAAACGGGAAAAGCCACGGTTTTATATGGAACCATAATAATTATTAAACGCCTTCAAAAGTGGTTGGATGTGGATCGATGGTTATATTTCCACTATAGTAATATATACAATTTGGGTAAGTATACTTGATAGCAGTTTCTCTGATAAAAGCCGTCGCTGAAACTCTGAAAAACCGCGGTGGTGGATGGCGGACGTTCTTTGAGAATTATTTTATTTTTCCGGGCATTGGGTTTCTGTTAAAATACACTGTTTCCTATATAAACACGAATCGATATATGATGGTTTTCGGCTAGAAAAAAACGAAAAAGGCTTCTGAAATTTGGGCAGCGGCTCAATCCACACCCTGCGTGTACGGTCACCGCAGTTTATAGATACATTATAACCACAAACTTACAATTGTTATGTATGACGACTGCGTAAATAATACGTGAACGTTCAAATCATGCGTATGATATAATATATATTAATGCATAATATTATAATATATAGAAGAAGTACCTGTATACAGTTGTATTTAGTATTATAATATGTATAATAATAATAATAATAATTCAGTCGGATGAAAAATAATAATGTAACGCACTCGAGATATCAAAAAAAAAACGAAAAATAAATAATGTCAACATAATATTGTGCGTGTAATTTTGGCGGTTTTTGTATTTTTGATCATAATATACCTTCCGACGATATTATTTCGTCGCGGACGAATAGAGATACGCGATCGCGTCTATTCGGTCCAAATCTAGCTAGGCTCAACTCGAGAGTTGTGAGTAGATAGTTCGAAAAAAAAAATTGAATCGCGACATCCGGAGACAGAGACTTCGTCAGGAGAAGGGCGTTCCAGTGCGACGCATGTTCTGGAAATGTTGTGCAGGTGGTTAGGAGGGATGGTGGGATCATCCACGGATGGGCTGTTGAAAATAATTAAAATAACTGTGATCCCGAAAACATAATGCCGCACTTACAACAACGCTTGCATGTTTAATACCTGACATATAGTGTCGATTCCATATTAATTCCCGACAACATATATTGTGAAGTTGTAAGATGTCCTTTTTATATTCGGATAAAATTGGTGTATATGAGTGATTATATTATTTTTCCAAAGTAAATTTCGTCGTAAAATCGATCAGTGGCGCATTCTGTTAGCAGATACCATAATAATATAGGTTTGACCGTTTGGGTAAGTTGTAACTTGTATGTAACAGGGTACGACTATGAGAAAAAAATAACAGCGTATTCAAAATGTACGTGCACTATTATACATACAGTCAATTAAATTTTATGGACATTGAGTGCTTTTGACATTTACTTATTCTTCTATCCGATTTCATAAATGTTTTTTTATTTCTACTACAATTAATATTAATATACTCGCGCGTTGTTAAGAAGTTGGGCACCGGAAGACAGATCACAGACAAGTTTTCATATAATACATTGGTAAGTATAATAATACCGTCGTATGGAATATATAGTTTAATTTAATGTTTTTGAAAATACACTGTTGTTGCATTTAAACAAAAGATGTTAATTCACGTGAAATAGTATTTTTTAAGTACCAAGGAATTAAAAAATATTGAACACGGGCGTTAAATATTTTCCACCACGTGCGAAATTTAACCAAAAAATAACGATCCGAATTCACGAGTCCCGAGTCAAACGATGCGCGCGTCCAACATTTGCGACTGGAACTCTATATTATATTCAGAAATTATGACACAAATTTAAAATTAAACCTTATGAATATTATAAGAATTTTTAATTTTATAGTATTTTTATGTGTTTTATTATACCTACCTATAATAATATATATATATAGGTATAGGTATTTGTGGCTCGATGTCGAGTAATCCGATGACAAAATGAAAGAATAACGGTAGGTAATTAATAATTTAATTAAATATTACTAACTAAACTAAATGTATAAGATTTATCATTTAATTGACAAAAATAGAAAATTGTTTTTCCCATAATCTTATATAGTACAATATAAAGAACGGCAGAACGTATGTACCTATAATAAATTTATTTTTATGCGGTATGTATGATAATATACGTAAAAGATGGTAATTTTTATAGTTTTTATTTCAATATTAGGGAGAGGGGGCTACTTTGTAATCCAGAAAATAATATTTAAGTATAATTTTTAAAGAAGACTATAGGAGATGTGCCCTAACTTGTTGAACATAACTTTTCACACAGGTTAGTATATAGTATAACACTCTATAACATTACATTTTAAAATTTTAACAGTATTCCAATCATAAATTAAATAATAAAAAAAATATATCTGATCACGTTTTTAAAATTAAAAATAATGGTTGACATTTAAAAACCTAGTCAATAAATTTGATTTAGGGTACAAAGAGAGGTTTACTAACTACGAGACTTTCAGAATATTCATGAATTTTGTGTATTTAAAAATACCAAAACATAACATTTTACACAAAGTCAATATTTTAAGGTATTGAATAATAAATAGCCTAACCTACTTATCGGAATAAAATATTATTATGCACTTAAACATTTCGATCACCATATTGTACTACATACCCTTAAATTATTGTAAAATAATGATCAGAAAACGTTCGCGCTTTCGATACACAGTACTGGAAAGTATGTAGTTGATTATGGGTCGAGTCAAGTTATTTTCGTAAGTCAGCGATTCGCAACGATTCAATGTAATAAAATTTAGTAAATGTTTATTGATTTTATGCGTTGTTTTGTGTTTTCTATTTTCAAACGGTAAATGTGTATAATATTTGTATTTATAACATAGAAGGATTTTTAAGAGATAATATACAGTTAATAATAATAATAATTATAATAGTTTTAAAGGACTGCAGTAGGTAGCGTATCTATACGGTTTTGGCACGAATGCACTTATTGTGCATTTAAACCGCATTATGATATGGCGCGCTCCTTTTCCGCTATCACGGTAGTATAATATATTATTATAATATAGGGGTATACGGTATCCGTATGGGTGTCGGGAATGGGATTAATCTTTTTTTTTTTTTAAATTAAATCATTAAAATCTTCCCACCGGGTCTGTGGACAACCACGGCTGGTCAATGGCGGTGGCGGACGGCCGCCTGAATATGCCACCGAGTGATGCGTGGTAATAACAATTTTTTTTAAAAACATAATATAGGTACGCGTTAAAAAGTATTTTTGCATTATTTTTTTATTGTGAGTAACCACCGGCGGAACGTTTATGTCTTGTGCAGCAGCAGATTAGTCGCGTTCAGACCTGTCGTCGGCGATGCTGTGCAGCTCCTGCTCGCCGACGTCCGGGACTTGCTCTCCGACAGTTTGAGGTTCTCGACGGTCTTGTTCTCGTTCGAGTCGTCGCCCTCGTTGACGCATTTCCGGTCGTATGGACCGACCACGCCGGTGAGCGCGTTCAAAGGTATCCGGTACAGGCGAAGCGGTTTAGTTTCCGGAGACACTGAAAACAAGAAGCGTCTGGCATTATGATTCGAACGTCGTATCTACATTATTTACCTTCTACGGAAACTAATAGTAAAGTAATATAATAATATTTTACTGTAGACACCGCTGATAGTGTATTCGGATGTACTCTACAGGTGGTGGAGTCGGATCTGTCGTATATCCGAATATGATTTAGATTTTCGTAAGTGTATTTTTCGATTACCCCATTGTATTATATTGAATTATTGTAATGAATATTATAATGAGTTGCAATGAGATGATAATTTCATACGCTGTCATCAAGATTATAGGCATAGTAAATAATTGATTAATTTTATTACTATTTAGTTATAAAATTATCATTATACGAATCGGTATTTTCAGAAAATCTATGTTTTTCTGGCTATCTTTAAATCCAAAATCCAAATACCTAATTTTATAATATAAATGTATTATATATATCCCGGTATTATAGTTTATTTACTCAGAACCACATACGCGTTTAGTCACACGGGGATGTGCCAAATCTGTGGTATTTACGAGAAGAATATGGTATTCACCCAAAATTCTTCCCTATCGATAAATGTATTTTTATAGTATAATATAACTTATAAATGCACATGTGAAGTATATGATTTTCACAGAGGAACAGAATAAGGAACAAAAAAAAAAAATGCGAGTAGGGTAATGATAAGTTAGTCACAGGTTTTCGTTACACATTTAGATGATGAGGAAATTATTCATTAAAACTCTGGACGTAGCATAAGTTAGCGGGAGTTAGGTTGAGTTAAGTTTAGGCTGCGTTAGTTAGCGGGCAATTCAAGTACCTATTGTTGTTATGCAGTCCTGCATTCAAAACGTTAAGTTTTAGCTCCACATCAACGTTTTTAAGTATCTAAAGTTGATCGAAATCCCATATGCGGCTGTATTTTGCACGTATATTTATAGGTTAAAAATGAATTGGAATAAAGAGAGTTATTTTTTTTTTTAAAGTTATTCTGTATCTTTTTAAAATATTCAATATATTATGGCTTTGCATTTATGGTAATATTTATCTTTAGGTCATGTTGATTAAATATATGTTTGATAGTATAATTAATGCAGACTGCTTTCCCGAATTGTTATCGCCATTGTGCCCGAGATGTACTTATTGCTTCATATAATAATGCCGGTATATTATTATAAGTATAGGTACAATATGAACGTCACCTCATCCCGATAAAGCAATATTTTGTATAATATATACACTTTTGATGTTAATCGAATAAATATAATTGAGAATTTGGTTGCATTGTATCTTCTATATTATGTTAATGTTATGTTATACTACCGAACAATAATTATTGAAGTAAGGTGTTAGGTACGACACGTACGTGTATCTTCATTGGAAGTGCGCAGTATAGTCTCTCGCAAATGAGCCATCGCTGTAACTGGGGAAATCAAATGAATACATACAGGATTTCCCCGTATGAACGTGTACTAAAAAAGTACTATTAATTGTCCAAACATTAATTGCTCCGATTGGCTAATACCATTCATAATTTTTCGTTATAATATGATGTGCAACAAACAAATTGATAACCCGTAAAATATGCACTGTTCTTTAATCTCGGCCGTGTACGATGTACCTACTCAAAAATATAGTCTCTGAATGCCCTTTGTCGTTTTTAATTGAGATACGGTAAAGCACTGAATACAATGTCATATACATTTGCCTGTTATACCGCGGTGTGCTAATAAAATATTTCCATAATACCTATAACTAAAATAAAATATGCTAATATTAATTGTGTATTCACTATTGTTGTCGAAACGATTTAATGACGTCTTGGCCGCTATACACAGTAGTCTTACAATATTTCGATGAAAAAATTCTAAATTCAACGGTACCTATTGTTTTTTTTTTTTTAATATTATTATTATTTTATCAAAAGCATAATAACTAAATAAACTTCGCGGAATAAATCAAACATGGCAAATTAATTGAAGTCAATTTTGAATTGAGTTTCTACGAGTGCGTATACAAATCGAAATATATTTTCGCTAGACCCTCGAAACGAAGACCTACCGTCGCCGTGGGTCTTTAGTTATCGATCAAATAATGTTAATACAGAATTTTATAAGTATGTTCAGCGGTATTAAATCAATTTCAAAAACAAAGAAATACTCGTTTGATACTTCTGATTTAAATAAAGTATACAGAGAGATGGAACGTAATACAGCTACTGTATGATTTTCCAACCTTTGATGTTAAAATGCACGTTTTCTTACATGGCCTTTGATTTACCTCATTTATAAGATTCGTATATTATGTGTTCAGTAATAATGTTGCTTTTTCAGCCTTCCTTCTCTACCACTTAAACTTAGACCATACAATTAAAATGTTAAGCATTGTTTGTTTGTTAATCGATTACGTTTATATTTTATTTAGACAAACTTATGGAATTATTTATTATTTTATGTTGAAAACCTGAAAGTGTAGATAAGGATAGATTATATGTAATATACAATATTAAGTTCATTGTTTCGTGAGAATATGAGTCTTAAACCTACTTTACGGTTAAAATTCCGCTGAATATAGTGTTTATTCAAACGACCCAAGTATATTGTAGTCTGTAGGTACTTATAACTATGGTGTATATCAAGTTATATATTTTTCACCATTTTTGATATAATTTATCACGTGTCAAAACTTCAGTACCTAATGGCGTAGCCAAGGAGTGGCTGGGGCGGAGGAATTGCCCCCCGACCCATAGACCATAGATAACAAATATATTAATATTTAACGAAATTTTAAATTTAAGAAGTAATAGACACTAAAATAATTTTTGATAAATGGTAGCCCCTCCTCCCCCATGAAATTTCTAGCTACGCCCTTGTGACAGCACCTATATTATATTGAACTGTACCTAGCTGCATAATCAAATAAACATATTTACAGTGTGGCGAAGCAGGCGGTGACATGCTTTCTCGTTCTGCTTTCTGTTGGTCCATTTGCAGTCTCTCCATTTTCCCATGGAAAAATTCTGGAGCAGTAGTTGCAAAATATATGTCGTTCTATGTTAAAAAAAAAATAATTACAAAATATAAAATAGAATACCAGTTGTAATACGTAATTGGAAAATATATTATCCGAAATGCGAGATTTGATAAAAAAAAAAATTGATGTAATCGATGACTCGGTACCTTGGAACAAATTAATTTTAGTTTCGGCATAGCCATAGTCTGAACAAGATTGCCATTGATTATAAGTCTGATTTCCATTGTATCCGTGGTAAATGCTATGATGTACGGGAAGGAACACACTGTGGAAACACAAATAATTATATTTTTTATAAAATATCTAAATATCATATAGTAAAATTCCTTGTGAGGTATATGTTTATTATTTAATAATATTATTACAGTATTATGTTATGGCTATGACCAACATTTTTGGAAAATTTCTAATTCAAGTTGGTTCAAACAGTATGATCGCCATTGATCGGTATTGAAAAATATTATAGCAATTAAATAACAAAATAATAATAATAATAATAATTATTATTATTAAGTTATAGATAATAATTTGGTAGGTAAATTAAAAATATACACCTATTTGGATGTCGGTTTGATGTATCCAGATTTTTCATTCTAAATTCAAGTCTAGGTATTAGAATAAATTCACTGCACTAAAGTGTGATTAGAGACCGTGAATCGGCAAGTCGATTCCGTACTAAAAAGCTGTTCTAAATGGAAAATTATTCTTAAAAAAATGATAGGTAGAGTACTATAGTATATAATATGATCGTTCAATATATGTACTTATAACATACTTTTAAAATATGTATAATAATATTATGTAGCTGATAAAACGTAAAAAAAAAAATTGTTGTCTTGTCGTTAAAACAAAACTGTGTAATGTCACGTCAGACGGATGAAAAAAAATATAAAACCGTCAGACGTTCGACTAAACGATTCTGCGGTCTCGTAAAGTTTGATCTTTCACCAACACCCCAAACCGCAATGCTTAATTAAACGGGTCTCTTATACGTACGGTTCATCACAAAAATGATTCATTATAATTACCTATGTCTTTCGGAATGGAATTCCAATGGAAATCAAATTCGGTCGTATTGTTCGTTTCGCTAAGTTTTTGAAAATGACAAGTGTCTGTAAAACACGAAGAGCGATATTAATTATAAACTCATTATACAGCCAACATTAATATACTAGAAAGAAATCGAGCGTGAATAGATCATATACAGAACCTGTAATGAATTTAAACACGAGTAATTTCATCTAAATTTATACGTGACGTATGCGAGTGTATGATAATTTTTGTGTGTGCTTCCATATATGTATGAATGTATGTATGTATGTATGTATGATGTATGTATATAGGTACTATTTTTTATACGTACAAAGGCATGTGTGGGTGTATATATATTTTTTTTAAAAATGGTAGCCTAAAGCAGATTATTACTAAAATGTTGGTTTAAAAAATATCGAACATTGAAAATCGAATTGTTTTATTTTTATTCATAAGCTTTTAAAGTTTAAATGAGTACCTTCAGGCTACGACTACTATTAATTATTATTACAACAACAGTGGACAGTTGTTCGTAGAACACCTCTGCATTTTCAATACGTTCTGCATGGAAACTATTTGATATTCCCCAGAATATTTAGACTGAACAAATTAGCGTATTCGGTTAAACTGATTATACTGCATATTATAAAATGCAGTATAATCCTATTCATGCCTATAATATTATTGGTTTTATCGATGCTTTTTTTACTGTAGCGTGTGCGTGACATGATCAGGACGAGCTGTGTTGTTGCCGTGCGGAAGGCGAGACGGGTAATTGACACGCTATATACAGCACCTCCGATATATAATAATGCACGCCCACCGATAAATTATATTTTATCATTATAAAGTTTAAGCGAGTTTTTTTTTTATTTTTTTTCAAATTGAAAAATATGACGCACACTGGGGGGTATAATTTTTCCATATAAATCGACATATTGTACTGGCAGAGCCGTTCAAACTTTTTCTGGATGAGGTGGCTGTAGTGTACACAGCTAAATAATGCGAACTGAATAAAAAACCTATACTATAACCTGTATGTATATTGTATATATATTACATTTTTAACCGAGAACGGGCGTTGTACTACCTATGTCCTATATAATATACGTTTCCAAGTGTAAGTATGTGTGTGTGTGTGTGTATGTGTGTTCACGAATGGAAATAAAAAGTCGTTACTGTTATAGCACAACAGCAACTCAGGTTCCTCGTCCTCGTAGAGATCGGTGGCCGACACCAGGTGAGCTTTGGTGCCCTCCTGGACGGCGAACAACCGCCGGGCGGTGCCCGATCCGTCGGTTATGATGTCGAATTGATGTTTGTATCCGACGCATATGCTGCACGCGTCCGAGTTTCCACCAACGGCCGACTCAATCAGCGTGATGATCGACGGCTGTTCGGCGATTTGGAATTCCTGTAAAACATGTCAATAATGGTTGTATTATCGATCATCCAAGTACGCCAGATCTCCTTTTTTTTTTTTTTTGTTTTAAATATCCACTGCGTGTCCGCCCTCTTCTCCCTTATAGAAGTAGAATAACCAAACTTCAACAGCCTTACCCAATGACTCGCCCCTAACAGTGAAAGCATTCCATAATACCTATTTAGTTCCTATACAAAACCATCGAGGGTAAAATTAATCTAAACCACAAACCATTGTGCAGAAAAATCTAATCAATAATATTAATATAACTGTATGTATTTTATTTTTCTATTAGTAATGCAGGGGTTGAATTTGAACTAGTTTATGACAAACTCATCGCATATCAGCGTATAAATTTGATATTATTTATTATTATAGTATTATATGATAAAATATTTTCATTAATTTTTTTAACTAATTGGTCAATACCAACGTACTGTAGAATGGTAAAATGGATTCAAATTAGTCTGAATATTTTTAAAAATTTATTGTATGTACACAAACACAATACTAGTATATGCCTTTATGTATACAACTAATTTCTACAATAAATGTATTTTGAATTACAACATAATAACTACAATCGTTGAAGGATAAACGTTGTTTAATGTTTAAAATGTGTAAATATTCAATTTTATTTCATAAATTTATCTTCAAAGGCTTATAATAAATGTGACTATCTTTTTTCAATATTTGTAAATAAACTGTTTAACTGGTTAAAATATATGAGAAAACATTTATGTATTTCCAATATATTTCTAGTTCTTACAGATTATTTTGAAAATTACTTACAAGTTTATTTTTACTCCTTTTATTAGGTTTTTATTCTAGTGAACTCGTAGTAAGTATATGTCCATTGGGCTATACAGTGTGTTCAATTAGACGCAGAAAACCTCTTTAAATATTGGCTTAGTGAGCTGTATAGTATAATTAATCGTATTCAGTATTTACACGTATTCTGGCAATGTGGAATATACCACTAGCAGAGTTTTGGGGACACCTAATAAGGTCGTGAATTGAAAATGTACGAGGCCTCACCATATCATATTACATACGGATATGGGACTCAAATTGCTTTATTTTGTTTCCGTGCCTGTGGCGGTCACAAAATCCTAATTAAGTCTACAAAGATATACCACAATTGTAAAAATTAATAACCTTTAAGCACGACCAGTTGAAAACACGAAGCAAATAATTTCTGAAAAAGAAAGCGTGCGTGTTCAATTTAAAAACTAGAAATAGGTACTATAAAATTACAGAATGCTGAATGATGCATAACCATATTATTTTTTTATATTATCAATTAAAATAACACAATTACTGAATTACGAAATAAGTGTAGGTAGTACCTATATTGTATTATTTTAATAAAGTCTTTGAAATAAAATAAAAGTGTTGCGGAATCTATTAATAATAATATTATAATAAAAGTGTCAACAAATATAAATCAAATCAAGTTTTAATCCGGTTTACTTAAAATCGTTAATCATACTTAATAATATTTAGTATTTACCCTATAGGATATAATTATTCATTATGGCATTATAAATAGATCCCTGGGGCCAACGCCATGAAGGCTCTTGACAAGGGAAGTTGACTTTGTACGGATGTTGCAGCACTGACTTTCAAGACAATGCAGTGGCATTATCAGAATTTTTCAAAATGGGGAGGGTTTTGTAATTTTAATTAACTGTAAATTGTAATAAAGTCTTATAATTATAATTATAAAGGTACAAATGTAAAGTGTAATATGGTTGAATATTAGCTATCAATTATTATGTATATCGAGTGAATTGGACAAAGATAGAGAGCTAGTGTGAACTGTGAAGTTTGCTTTCCGAATTAATTTTGATCACAACTTCGTGCTCGTTAACTAACGAACTTCACTTCTACATAAATGTCAATGATTAGTAAAATATATTTGAATAAAGATAAGACGTAAAACGAATTAACCCGTACAACATTTAATATAAATTAGTTTGTTTGACTTATTGTTGTTATTTTCCGAACACCCGAGTCCCGACTATATTATCAGTAGTACCATACCTGTATTTATACGTGTATTATGCATAACAATATTATATTTACCCTCAGATACATGAACCCTTCGACCGTGTCCGTGTCGCTGGCCGGGCACCAAGCTGTCCAGGCGGCCGAGTGTTTCCACTGCATCAGCGTCAGTTTTCGGTTCACACAGATTACCTGTCGAGCAGAAAACCGAAATATTACAAGGACCACCTACCAGGTATGGTGGCGATAGTTCGAGTTGAAAACGCGGCGGGTCGTTACCATGGCGGTTTAGACACATACATATATATATTAAATTATATCAGATGAGTACCACCCGTCCACCTACCTACCTATCAAACCGGCCTATGATATACGATAATTATGTACCTGAACCATATATCATAATACGTGATGCTGGCAATATACGAGCAACATCGGCGTCCGAAGGCCGAAATTCACGGTGTATAAACTTTTCTCGACTTCTCTCTCCGCCTACCACCACCCGCACTCAACACCACAATAATTAAGTGATTGTAGTCACTTGCTGTAACGTCGATGTCGTGCAGTTTAATGTGTATATACGTACTTTTTAGTGAACAGCATTGGTCACGCAACGGGATAAGAAGTTTGCACGGTCTGTATATTTTATGTAAACTATAATAATGCCGAGTTACACACTCCAAACAAGGTTTAGTTATCCACGACCGCTTACGTGCATCTTGACGATTTAAAAGTTGTATTTGTCATCGAAGTTGTGATGAATGGACGTGGTACAGAAACCGGGGAGATTTAAAAACGGAGACGCAGATCTCAAACTCGGGACCGTCCTTGCAACACGAGGCATGCCACATGTCTGCTTAGATCAGTGGTTCCCAACCTTTTTGAGACTATTACCCATAAGTCAGGTTAGATATTAACAAATACCCCTCCCTATCAAAAAAAGGTTGAGTAATAAAAAAAATAATGATCATTTACATGAGTAAACTTAAAATGAGTACTTAAAATAAAAATAAATAATTTAACTTTTACCCCTCAAAAAATCGTGTTTTTACCCCTTAGGGGGTAATTACCCCCAGGTTGGGAACCGCTGGCTTAGATATTATATAGTACGGTCGAACGTGTGTATATAGTGTTTAATAATTATTATAAGACGTTTATTATGTATATACACATATTATATTGGTGTGCGAATTATTGAATATGGTGCAGTATTCGTTGAGAAAAAGGGATGTTGACATCAGAAATAATATATATGATTAATAATGAATAAGTAACTATCTATATTAAAGCAATTATTATCCTGTCTTCAGTTGCAAACGTATTAATAATATATCTTCAGTTTTTAATTGATTTTTAAAATCTTTTTCTATATTTAACAGTGATTATAAGTTTGAAAATCGTTCATGTGTCATGCAATCCTGTAGCCATTTTTTTATTCATCGCATTATACGAATGAATACATTACTATAAGTACATTATCAATCAAGTTATTTGGGAATGGGGGGGCTTATAAAATATTTGAGGATACTAAGTGCACCGTAGCCCCCTCTTGTGCCTATGGTCCAGTGGAATTTTCCCTACAGTTCAACCTGCAGTGTACGGTTAACGCGGTAAAACACCCTACCCCTACACTATTAATAGTGGTCGTATATTAATGCGTGTATAATACAGTTTGGGTATAAACAAAAAATGTTTACTTTTAATTAACCAACATAAATATTAAAACCGTTGTTGTTTTCGCTTCTGCCGCAGAGATTAATTCCGCCGAAAAAATAAATGCGTATTATAATATGCATTATAGCTATAGAAATAACTACTATTACACAGTGTATGTACCTTATGAGTTATGGCGAACGCGGTTCACCGATTTTACGGTAACCCTGTCCATCACTGCAATTTGATCGTACAATGTTAAATACTCGCAAAAACTAAACTTACACTATTATCATTATTATTATCATTTGTGTTTATACGTTAGCGGTCTGTGTATCTTTACGCATTTACGCGTTATTATATATCGCTCCAAATAAAATATGTTGTTGTGTTTCATTATATGGAAGACGAGTTTTTTACCTTGTACTAAATATACTGTATACTGAATATATTGTATAGGTACAATTACTGTACTGCAGCGTACAGGGTGTTTTTTAAATGAAATAATAAAAATGTATCATTTATATTATATGCTTTTTCACTTTTAACTTTTAGGTGAACCTCACATAATATTTAAATCCTGAAAAAATCTAATATCTATTTAAAGTATTTTATACCAGCTATTAGATCCTTAAAACTAAAATCGAATAAGATGTTGTCTTGTAAACGAAATGTCGCAGTAAAACAATAATAATAATAATAATAATAGGCGTTATTACCATTTTGAGCCTCGAACCACCGGGCTTACTAATCGCGTACATACTGCAGCCCCTCGTGCGTTCTAGTTTATGATCTTTGAGGTCCGGTTTGCTTTTTACTTCCGTCTGCATGTCCGCATCGAACTCAGACAGTCTGAACACGTATATCTTGCTGTCGCGCCCTGCAACCGTATAACAAAACAAAGTTTAACAACCGTAAACGACGACGACATTATCCGACCGGTGATAACGCGACGCGTTTTCGAAAGGACAGAGCTACTCGTCGGTCGTCATCGTCACCACTCACTACTATAATAATACACATACGAACCTTTTTCGGTCCTGAACAGAAGGATACCGTGGGCTTCCACGATGTTCAACTGGTTGGCTTGTATCGTCTTGTCGAAGATTTGCCTCTGGGACACGCTGTCTGCGGACCGATATAAAAGAAATGCAAATGTTATGGATTGCAGATCAAACACGCGAATAATAATCAATATCTACTTATATATTGTCAGAATCTAGAACATTTTTGTTTAACGACCGATGACCAGTTTTTAGTGGTGCCATAATATTATGTATAATTTGTGTGCGTCATGAAAACCACAGAATGTAAGTAGGAATATAGATAGGTCAGTGCGTACACTGTGCACTTCGAAGAAAGGTTCATATGCGTTTAGCGCAGAACAGTTTTGCAGACATAAGTAGATCGATAGCGTATAATTCTATAATGTATTAATGTATATATAGGAGTGAGGTTTAATGATATATAATTAAATAAACTTAATTCCCGCGGCACTCAGATCCGCCGGACTACCAGAGAAAATCGAATTCGCGCAGTCATAAACCATTAAAATTAAAGGTGATACAATGGCTCGCAGTTGTAATAGGATTTGTATTTAAAAGAGTTAAAGGCTAGTATAAATTTGGTAGATTTTTAAAACGTATATAGAGGTATTTTTGTATAAATTGTATAAATTATATAATATTTAGTCGAGAAAACAATAACTTCTACCGAATTTCCAATAAATTAATAATTCAATTTACAGCCATTGTTGTATGTGGTTACAGTGGGAGAATAATAACTTATATACAAATAAAATAAATTCAAATTTAAACGAAATATTTTTAATTAATTTTATGTTGAAACCACTACCAAATGCTTTTATTCTGCGATAAAAAAAACATCTTCCGTTATGATTTCGGTAATTTAAAACGAAATATTCTAAAAATATATTTCAGAAACCTTTATTTTCTTTTGTGTTGAATAATGAAATCAAGAGTAATTGGTTTTAGTTTAAGTTATATTTCTAAATATCATACAACAAATAAACACCGAATAATACGTTTTACCTTTCAACAATAACACCAACTATTGTATTAAAGAAAACGAATGCATTTTCGTCATCGAAGTAAATTTTCATTGTCACGCATTGCAATACAAAATTATTATAAATGATTAAATTGTTGCACAAATCATATTATCACTTATTTTGTTTCTATTGTTTTTCGAATCAAACATATCTGACACGTATATAACTTGAGCTTTTGACCTAAAAAATAATTTTGATACGTGTGGGCCGCTGGCATATTATCATATACGTTTGTTTTCCTCAATTATGTTTTAGTTGTACTGTTTCTGAAATTTCATAAATACACAATAACAATGTCGGAGTAAAATGTTTGTAATCAAAATCTGAACGCGAACATTCAATCATGTGAAATTAATTGATGTCGAAACTATTTTGACCATATTATTAATCAAGTTATCCGGCATAAACATTCGAGTTACAAACGTTCAATATTTTACTTATACGTAATACCTAATCTATGAACTCAATTATAACGAAATATATCTAACTCAGAAGTCATAATATTTGATCATATAAAAAATAATAATATGATAATAACTCTATCTTAAACCTCTGTGTAAAAAGCCATGAAATCATCTGACACTAAACAATACATTTATTAAATAAATATATTTTATATTTTAATGTTATTTGCGGTACAATTAAATAAGAAAATAACTTTCGTATAGAAAATACACTCACGCTTAATAGTATGATGGTACTTATCAAAATGTTGATGTTTCTCACGCCTTATTAACCTAATAATATTGAATTATGCAATTAAATACTAAATAAAAATAAGTTTTTGTAATTATTATTGTCAACTGTAATATCATAAAGTAAAAAAGTAACTACCTACTATAATTTTGTTTATTAATTTATTATAAAACAAAAATTTACTTTTACATCGGTAGGTAGTAAAAAAAAAAAAAATTGAATCTTTATTAAAGTCATATTACTGTGATATGTATACAATATAAAATAAAGTTAAATTAATTTTAAAGTATTTATTAATATAATAATAATAATAATATTTTTTTCTCAAATTATTAAATTAATATCTTATAATCTAATCAAAAATATACATTTCACAAAATTGAAAAACACTTTATTTTTATAAAGTTTTCTAAACGAACAAGGGTTTTGAGGATAAAAACTTAAAAGATTCTTGTTAAATTAAGGTTTACATGAGAAAAAAAATTGAAATTTTAAACTGTAATATTAGAAATAAAAATTAAGAAAGTTTTTAATATAGCTGCAGGTATAAGACAAACAGGGGACTTAGCTGCTCAATTTTTCAATACATAAACTTTTTTTATAATATACTACATGGAAAAAATAACAATATTTAAGATATGGTTTTGGTGAGGACGAGAGAGAGCCGATCTTATCTTTTGATGTATCGCTATTTATTTTTGAACGAGTGATTTAGGCTAGAGACACTTGGTTGATATTTATGGGTAGGAGAAGGAAGTGTCTTCACCAGTATAATTTATTATCATCCATTTAATGACAGCCCACTCAGCTCGTTCACCCTTGAACCACTTGTTCGAAAAGTGGACAGAGATTAATATATATAATATTATAATATATATATATATATTATATCTATATAATAAACTGAAGGGCGGGCCGCCGTGTTTTCTTATAACAAAATATAGATTAAATAGGTAGTATATACGTCGAGAAGCTAAAAATAATGTATTACTAACACTTTGTTACAATTACAAATATATAAAATACCATTGATAAAATAACGCCACAGTATACTTCTCAGTAAAAACTTTACTAAAAATAAATATTATGTCTCCCATAATGTTGAGAAAACTTAATGATTTTTTTTTTTTTTTTTTTTTTTTTTTATTGAGTAACCCGCGGCAACATAGGCCATTGGGTGTGGGGAGGGTACTGTAGGTTTTATATTGGGTAGGTTTGGTAGGTTTTATATTGGGTAGGTTGGTACACGTGTGTGTTGTGTTTGGCAGAATTTCTAATGGGGCACCCGTAGGTTTCTGCCGTGCCCCGGGGTGGGGGGATGGCGGCACTTGTTCTCCGGACACCGTGACTTGCCCGAAGAAAAATGCCGCCCAGTGGCCGGGAGTCGAACCCGCGACTGCCAGCGCCGCAGTCGACGCGTTAGACCGCTCGGCCACCTCGTCCCCCCTTAATGATTTTGTTATACTTACGCAAAACATGTTATAAAAATACACGCGATTGTATTAAATCACTTGTGTTATTTGTACGTAAATAATAATACTAATGTCATTATAACAATACACTCGTAAGTCGTAACACGGTTGAATGAACAAGTATTTCAATGTCCATTATGAATTACAAAATATTGTAAAATCGTATTTGTTGAATTGCCTACTAGATTTACTAGCCAATGGATAGGGATGAGAAAAAGACAAAAAAAAAAGTGAATATTAAAAGCATATTATTATTCTTCTTTGAATTCAACGTCTCCGCAGTCGTAAGAAGTCTTAGCCTCGGATGAAATGTAAAATAATTAAACAGTAGTGTTTATTAGTTCATCGGCAGTTGTGGACGGATTAATTTAACATACGACCAGTAATAAGTAAACAAAACAAAAACCCAAGCTAACGGTTAACTTCTGTGAATAATTTACTGTTAAACTGTAAGACGCGTTGGTTATAGTTACTAATAAGACTTTAAAAATATATAATCTTACAGTGTAAGACTTACACTACATTATTATGTATCAATAAAACGCTTTATACTGAAGGATATATACATATATAGATACATAGATTCACTTTTGTATGAAACTGTTAGTTACATTTATTATTGTTTAAATTGGTTTCCTCGTGTTTTTCAATGTCTGACTCAACAGTAGTTGCTTCAATGATTCGATACATGTAAATACATTTACATTATAGTAATTTATGGTATTCAAGTCTTAATAGTATTTCTAAATATGATTTAAAGGCTAAACTTTAAAGTTTAATGATTGCTTGTACTAAAAATTATTCAACCAGGAGTGAGTTTTTTGGGCCATAATGTAAAACAGTTGTTTTTGTTTTACTACCTTTATAACAAAATAATAATATATATATATATACAGCTTTTATTATTTAATATTATGGCATCGTTTCAATTTTGATTTTATAACATAAATTTAATTAAATTTTATGATTGTGCACCTCGTTTATTCCTGGTATCGTAAAAGTATGATAGTAATATAATGTATTTTAAATTATTATATATTATTATAATAGAATATGCACTGACTGATTAATCAACGTACATAAACTAATAACTACGATAGCTAGAGACCCGACATTTTCATGGTAACTTCAAAGCAGTAAATATTTTATCTCGTGTATCATAAATATAAATATTATTTAAATTGAATTTGATGTGAATTCGACACTATTAATTAATATAATATTCCACGAAACGCGCACATATACGTTTGGTTGTCTACATGTCTGTATGTCCAGGAAAGACCGAACAATGGTTGTAACGATTTTGAGAAAGTTTTAACAGATATTGTATTGCATAACAGAAAAATGGAAAATGTTTAATAATATATTTAACTTATTTAACTAATTAAATAGTTTGTAATAATATAGAATATTATGTCGATCCTAAACATTTGATAACACGGCTTTTTGGATAGGCAATTTAGCTACACCGCGGTATTGAGTTCCTATTTTTCCTGTATCGCTAATATCGGGTAGTATGAACAATCACTAAACATTTAATGATTCAATAGTGAGTTAATTGCCCCTTAAACATGTTTTAGTGGCCACCGATTGGTCCATTAATTTTTATTGAACAATTAAATTAATATATTTGCATGCAACCCGTCACATTAGAGTACCTATTATTAACTTTTGATACCATTTATATACATCTGACTTATACCTACAAATAAATTGTTCATGTATATCACAATAATAATAATATACAAATTTATAAGTAGGTATAGAAGTATCAAAATATCATCACGGAGACTTATTTTACAGTTATTCCTAAGAATAGTATTTGACCAGACGACATTACGGATGTAGTGTTGCAGATCGGCGAATATCTTCAAGTTTTGAAAACACGTTCGTTTAAATAAAATTATTTCATAGTTACAAAAGAGATTCACCCGCATAGAACAGATAAATTGGTTTTTATTGATAGTCGATGAATTCTGCGTCTTCATATTTATAATTGTATTACACTTGTCGTAGTTTTAGGTAAATGCTAGGCCAAATATTAAAATGAATAAAACGTACAGTGGCTACGGTTTTTTCCAAATGAAGTTGCACGATTTTGAATTTTGCCCGTAACATGTTAACATTACGTGTACAGTTTTATTTATTTTTTGCTGTTACTGTCAAAGAGAAGAATTTGGTATTATACATTATTCAAACATTTTTTTGAACAGTACACCTTCTAACTTAAAAAGTATAAACGTTTTTTGAAAATAATTTGAATCTATGACAAAACAATGGTTTAGAAAAAATATTTTTTATTCGGTACCCCTATCGTTAGTTTTTAATTTTTATCAATGACGACATACATTTTTTAATTATGTGTTTATAATATTTTACTAAGAATTTTAATTTTAATTTAAAAATCATGTATTTCAACACGAGATGTTAATTATTTATCACTTATGAGTATTTGAGTGAACACTTCACAGGGTATTCTTGTGCTATTCCAATCCACTCGTCAGCACTAATCAAATTATACAAAAAATAATATGCTGTGGAATATGAAATTAAAAGTGTATGTTATATTTTAAAAAAGTAAAAATAACATAATATAACAATATAAACATTGTAAGAATATAGAAACAAAAATGTTGTTTTGTAATGAATTAAAAAATATTATGTAAAAAAAATATTTTCAAAATCATTTATATGTTTCTATACCATAATGTGTGTTAGCTGATTGTCAGTATGTTGTGTCGTATAGTTAGTCGATCGCCGACTTTAATGTCCAACTCGTCTATATAGCTAGTAAAGTAGTTACACGTGAAATTCCGAAAATCGCTATGCACAATAATTAATATGTACATATACTACATAGCACAACCGTTGCGGGCCAAGTCTAGTAATTGCGTGCAATGTGTACAGAACGCATAGCGCCGGTAATATGGGAAAACATAAATCGATAATAGCAATAAACGGTTTTTATCGTTCGTCGTAAGTTTGGCACACCGACAAATTATTATGTGTTTGCAAACGAGCTGCAGCCGACGGACGCGTGGCGTGGTTCTCCGAAATTCACGATAACTCAAATCGAAACGCCTTCAGTCGTTATCGTGTCCAAACAAATACAGACGACACATAAATTTATTTCCACTGTAAAACCTGTATATCGTCGTAAGCATAGACGGACGCACGGAGTGTGTCGTAAGCGACCAGCGCGGGTAGAGTGTCGAATCCCCGTAACGTCACACGGTTATCAGATTCGATTCATTCATCCGGCGGCCACAGGGCCATTTAACGATTCAACGCCACACACTGTTCCGACAATGTTTACCCTCATTGACCCTTTAACGAAAACAAAAGTTACCCCATACAGTGCGCTAATGGTCTAGTTGCTAAAGTGTGAATATAATACACGTATATTGTATTTATTCATACAATATATATATATATACAATATACATTTTATGTACATACATATACAATATACATACAAAATATATTATTATTTTTGTGCTGCGATAATATTTTATTTCACCCAGAAGGGAAAAGTGTGAGAACTTATTTACAACACATTTTTCCTTTCTCACAATTATAACCGCGTATGGTTTAATGTGAAAATAAATAACTTTGTTTATCTACCGGAAAATTAGTGATATAAATTTAAATGAAAACCGTGCTTTTTTTTCGTAATTTGCCCACCAGTGCAATTAGTGCAATTAAAATTAGTAAAATTTGCGGAATCTGCAAGTGTCTTTTTTACATTTTCATTTAGAATAATTAATTATTAATCTCGAATCACAATTTATTAACATATATTTTGAAATATATAAATAATATGGTGTAGATATATAATTAAAATATATTAACAATTACCTTATACGCTCATAATTAGTAACTAAATTCTGCCGAATTTTTCCATATGTTGGTCGCTTGCCTATTAGTTACGCATTGACGCATTGTGTCATACGTAAATACATTTTACGTACGTCTTGGTATTAACTATTAAGACTGATAATATTTTATAACTCATGTAAGTAATATATTGTGAACAACGAGTTAGGTACCGTTTATTTGATTTATAACGTATGGTTTGTATAATTTATTCTAAATAGAAATTATAAAATATGTTTTGGTAGCCACCTGCGGGCTTGTATTATACGAGGCCACTGTATCGTAGGTACCGCACTATTGCGATATTAATAATTATATTACACTCTATGTATTCTCATTTCTACAGCTGCAGGGACTACACGATTGGTTTACTACACGACTTTCATGTTAATTAATTTTCAGCAGATATACGTGTTATATGTATAATATTATAGTATTATAGTTATACTGTGTACACGTATTTTAACCACTGATTTGCATGGATCAATTTATTATTACAAACAAAACATACAATATATTTTTACGAAATCGAGACGACCGATGATTTCAGCACACATGAACTAAGAAAGTATAATAAAATATAATAAAATAAAAATGACATCAATAAACGAAATAAAGTCGACCTCTGCATATTTCGACGGATTTTGCACCATTATAATATAATACAGGATGATTTATACGTCTTCTTCCAATTTTAAAAATGTATATTCATTTTATAAACGAAGATACAGTGATGGAGTGAAGAAAAAAAATTGTTCTTAAAATAATCAAATTGTAACATTTCGTGTTAAACATTTTCAATATGACCCCACTGGCCACCTGACACATGCGTCTATATAGTATTTTTTTTTTCATCCATCTCAACAATAACTGGTGGCAGTTCGTCGATTTTATACAAACGCTCACAATACAAGTTTGTCAGCAATGCAAATAAACTTGACCATCTTATTTTTACAAAGGCATGTATATAGGTCGTTTATCTGCAATAATCTACGGTTGCTCAGCTATATAAATTGATAATCGGATGGTGACTTTTGATTCACTCTGTACAGCATGCGCATTATAATACAAGTTGTTGTACACCCACAGCAGTATACACTGGTATTTTAAAAATATATTTCTTGAGTAGGGTAATAATGCGCGCAACTACTCGGTATACTGTAACAAAGTAATGATTAGGATGAGGGACATTTGCGACACAATTAGATATTATACGTAGCAGACCTGACTATATTATGGCGGAGAGCCGTCGTTCGTGTACATTATGAAACGCAGTCCGGCGGCTAATAGAATAAATGGTTTTCTTTGAAAAGAAAAAAAAAAACGTTAAGCGCAGTCTTAACAATTCGTCTCGCCGTACTTCGAAAGTTTTCCGGGCGAGTACCAGTTATTAAATATTATGACCGTCAATTCGAGTCGTTGTCAAAAAGTCGCGGTGTAATGTGTGCTGAGGGTCGAAAGATCAAATGTGAAGGCGTCAAGTTTGTTGAATCAACGAATCGAAAAATATTTTAAATCTAGAAATCCCCGACAACGTAAGACGAGAGCGTCTATTTGTACCGGTGTCCATAAAATATGACTTGTGTTTATTTTTGAGTTGACCAAATTCAACGAGATTTTATCAATGAGATAATTTTGCACCAATCTCCACGGAACCAAAGACCAACCATTTCAAAGTCAGTAGCAGTAATAACCGGTGTGCAACCGTATATGTCTTTAAGTAAATTCCAAAAATTGTAAGCTCTTTGAGCAATACAAAATTAAAAGAAAATAATGCACCTTAATAAATGTAAATTATATGTAACCATGTAAAATAAAGTAATAGATGATTACCTACAAAAAATGAGAGTAATTCATTCACTTACAATCTATATACAATATACCTATAGTAGTAGTAGTAGTATATACAATATTATAATATATAAATCGAGATAACGGACAACTTATTTGTTGTATACTTATAAGTTATAATATTTTTGCTCGAGCACGCCTACCAACATGTTGCATAAAACCATAGCGTATAGGTATTATAGTACATTATATAGTAGCTGTACCTTATATTATATAGTTGACCGATTTTTCTGGGGACTGTGTAACATCGTAGGTATTAAATGTCTAACCCAATTTAAATATTTTGTTGAACAAAACTATCAATATTGTCTGCCCGCAGTAGTAGACATTAGGGTAATTTTCTAGTCATAATAATTGTAAACTATGTATTGATAAAATATTTAAATATTAAATTTTTACAAGATTGCAAGATAATATTATCTACGTTATTGCCGCCTGAGTTGCATCATTGACGGTGACGTCATAATATTATAATATATAAAATATATTATATTATTGAACAATTAATACTGTAGCCAATTAAAAAATGAGAATTTCTTCCATTTTTAGTGGTTAACAATGGTGTGATCGGACGTCTACATCATCGTTAAGTGTGCGCACGCATTACCTAACACAACTATTACAATATACTGCGCAGTTTACACTTGCCTTCGATTACGAACACGCCGCTGTTCTCGGTGCTGATGACCAGCCGGGTGTCGGCCCACGAGTCGCCGCACACTATATCGTGGCCAAAGTCCGGGTAGAAGCACTGCGGTTCCCAGGGCGCCCGCTTGAACAGCCCCGTGGTGGCCAGGCTGGTGGGCGCATCCCCTTTGACGATGGTGTCCAGCTTGAGCGCCTGCCCGATCCGTACGAACTCCACCTGCCGTGCCTCCTCTTTGCGCCGCGAGCTTCGCGGCGGGTCCGGCAACACGTCGCTGAACGCCCGTCTGTTCAACATTGCCTGCGACAAACGCATTTTCGTTACGATATTTTTTCGATACGTCCCAATGTATTGTATATTGTAATATTATTATGAGCATTTGGGTGTGATATGGTTCGCGATAACCGTTGGCTTTCGAGGCACGGTATAATGTACATTTTTTCAACACGTCTTTTTTTGCGATTCAACACGCATCGTCAAATACATATTTCGTCACGGTGACAACTATAAAACATGTATAGTCCTACTACTTACGTCCCCATCGTGCACGACCACCTCGTACCCGATCGCCGAAATGTTCAATACCTCGGGGGCATTAAAAAAATCGTCTTTGCGCTACCACTGCGCGTTTAACTCGATCTATCAGCAAAAAGTCGCTAATGCAGTGTCTCAAACGAAAACATTTGTTTTTGTTATCATAGAGCAATGACGATTATCATTGAGGATTTCCAAATAAAGACTACGATTTGAAATACGGTGTAAGATTTGATGAATATTGTATGCACTTATGTTATATTATAATATAGTATATTACCGATAGATATAGTTTAACTAATTTTTTTTTAACGAGAATGATGTAGTAAGCCAGTTACTACTTAACAACACCATTGTAATATAATAGTAATTATACTATACTATAGATTAGCTATACTGTACTTCGGCATAAATCGGATATTAGAAACGGAAATAGGATTTCCTCCTGTTTAGTATGAGAAGACAGGCTCACTGAATAATATAATTACTCGGGGAGTCCTGTGTACGACAATAGTCAAATATAAAAATATAAAATGGTTAATTTAATTACGACGCGGTACGCGACAAAGTTCAATATAGAAACATAAAAGAGTAGAATGATTATTCAATTGAATCATAGATTAGCATTTTTAGCAATACGTAGAAATATAAGGAAGTCATAAAATGCGTGGGCCGGAACGCTGGTCACACACATCACATCCGTGAGCCGAGATACAGTATCTATAGGCAGGGGGTACGGGGAACTTCATATATAAGGGAGCCCGAATCGGCCTGTTTTCAGACGTGTACTACCACCCATTAGTGCAAGCACCTTCACGCCACTCTGTACGAGCATATTTTGGACTTAGAAAAATTATCAACAATATAATAAAATTCACAATAAAACACAACTGTCTTTTATTTATTATCAACCACGACTACAACATCGAACAAATTGTCTGCGACCCGCAACTATAATATCTCGGCAGCCACTTATCTGCTATTAGAACTACGATAGTGGGTACCAAACTGTCGAGAACATTACAATGACATAGATGTAGCTCTAGCATATTATAATTAATCAATCACCAACCTCATAAAAATTATTAAGTTATTTAGTACAATTATTTAAAAAAAATAAATAGCAATTCAATTTTTTAGATTCTGAGCGGAGCGATGAATGTATTTTTATATTATATTTATTTGTCTAGATTTATTGTAGTAAATCTAAAAATTGAGTGCAATGGAAGTTTTTAAGATCGTAAAAAAAATCCTATAAATAATATTCACTAATAATTGCAAAATTTTTTTAAATCTTGTAGATAAATGTTCTTATTTAAAAACCATTTACGTTATTATAGGCTTAATCTTTAACATATCGATGTAGGTAAGGAAAATCCAAGGAATATAATACAAAATATCGTCAGTTCAAGATTTCAAGTGCATTATTATACTAGTGATGAGTAGGTATTTAATACATTATTATATGACAATAGTTTTGATATTTCTTACAACTATACCTATTACAAAAGTACAAAACACATATAGCTATCGGAAGAGATATGAGTCTCTAACTTTACGAAAGAGAAGCCTTTATTTTTTTTTCTTATTTGACAGTCGCAGTATTGTATAATAATATTATTATTGTATAATATTGTGATGAAATCCACTTATTTATTATATAATAATATTATACGAATGACAAGCAGAACGTAATACTAATACATAATAATTATTTTAACGAAATAACTGTTAGTGTAAAATATTAAATTTGTAGGTAGGTTAAAAAGTGAATTCAGTATTTATATGATGGTGTACCTATATCAAATTGATTAAAAATGGATAAATAATAATTTTTACTGTCGCACTATATATGCTAATAATTAATTGGTTAATTGTTAATTTTTTGACAACATTTTTTTTTAATGCAATAAAATTTTTGTTTTTTTTTTTTAGGTTGAGCCTTTGACAACTGAGTTCATTAGCCGTGGAACTGTGGGGGAGGGTACTGTGAGTTTTGAACACGTGTGTGTTTGTTTTGGCAGAACTTTAAAGTGGGCATAAAAGTAGGTATCTGGTATCTGCCATGCACGGGTGGCGGATGGCAGCCTCTCTCTCCGGACACCGTGACTGCCCGAAGAAAAATGCCACCCATGGCCGAGTTCGAACCGGCGACGGTGTGCGTCGCAACCGACGCCTTAGTACGCTCGGCCACTCCATCCCCCACAATAAAATTATTTTCTTACTTTCTTTCAAGTATACATTATTTTAGAGCGGAGCGATGAATGTATTGATTTTACAGTTATATAATTATATGTGTGTTTTGATTTTTTTTTCTATTATCACATTTTTGGGCAGTAAAAATGCTTAGGTTTTCAACTTTGCGGGTGATTTCTGATAGAAAATTGGACTTAATTGGTACCTACTTAGAGGAGGGGGGGGACTCAAAAGTAAAAATGCCCAGTTCTCTTGAAATTGATAAGAAAAAAAAATAAGGAATATCGGGAATTTTTACGCAAAACCGGTTGTTTGACAAAATCTATTATATTTTTCTGATGTATGTAACTCATAAACGAATAACCTTATAGATACTTAAGCTTGTACTAAATGTTTGTATTATAATTGTCTAAATTATAATATCATTGAATTTAAATTAAAAAAAAAAAAATTATAAAAGTTAATCATGGACCACAAGACAATTTCACTGAGGGAGGAAAAAAAAGTTGCCTAGTAGTGGAAATTTTGAAAAATCCGTCTCTGTGGTGTGCAATATATAATATTATATCACACGCCAGCTGCTCAACACGAATCGAACAATATTATCATCATAATAACCACTGTTCGTTCGGTAGAGCGTGTGGTTAACCTACCTCTACGTAAATATAATACTATAATTTATAATACATAACAATATTACACCAATATAATTATGTACCGTATGCGTATCGCGTTGTCTTCGCCCGCATGCTGTGTTCGTGGTCGGTCGTTCGGTTATCGCGTTACTACACCTACATAATATTATACAATATACATATTATTCTCATCCACCGGTGAGTATTTATAGCCGACGGCGAGACGGGCTCTACCCACGTCCCGTGAAAATTATACGATCAGCAGGAAAAACGCATTCAACGATATCACGCTATATAGTGTGCCGCCGACGGTGTCGGTTTCGAAATAATATTATTACCTCAACGTCCAACAAGGAAATAAAATATAATATTAAAAAAAAATCCGTCTTAGATAATACAATACCTATAAGATACAATACTATTTAAAATATGAGGCTATATCATAATATGATATATTATGATATTATATAGGCAAGCACCCGTTATAGCTTGGCAACCAGAATTCGAAATGTTGTATTACCATCCATCATACTGAAGGATTTGGGTAACCAATCGACATACTCAAGGTACTAGGCTGACATTTTCGTTACAAATTGGTTAGGTACTATCACGATTGAAGATAGTATGGTTGCCCAACGAATCTAGAAAAGTGTCTACCGAAATGAATCTCCATTATCAGTATTAAACAACTGGAGACTTACGCAATAGCGCTTATTTGTTGTAGTGACTATAAATGCAATTACCTTTCAAATGTAAATTGTAGTTCTGTGATAGCCACTATGACATTTAAGCGCTAGTGCTTAAGTCTCCAGCTGTTTAATTTAACTTTAATACTGATTATAGAGATTCATTTCGGTAGACACTTTTCAAGTATGGGAATCGTGGGTCGATGGGCAACCATACTATCTATAGCCGTGGGTACTATTAAAACCTTATAATATTATGGGTATAGTTCAAATACTCAATTCGGTATGCTAGGTCTATGGAGCACAACAGATTTCTAAGTGTTAATCGAGCAAAAGTAATACTAAGGAATTGTGAAAAAAAATTGCCTAAGAATGTGTGCATTAGTTTTTGGTAGGTTGTGCATGGTAAAATTACTAAAATGTAATCACCACATTACGATAACCTATTTATTTAAAGCTGTAATTAGCGCTGATAATGGTTCAAATAAGTACGTACTATATAGAAGCAATTTACCAGTGTTGTAGGTCTTCGAGGGTTAACTTCAGCCAATTCGAAAATTAATCAAAACTTCACCTTTAAGAACTTCAAGGCTTTGAACAATTTCTTTCAATTTCTGTCGATATATATTTTAGATAGGATTGAGTTTTCACGATACAAATGGAAAACTACCTAATTATTTTAGAACATGTACCTAATACTTGTGTCCTCTAGAATTTATAATAATAGTATTATGTATGTAAAACTTACCACGCTATATTGTGTACGTTTTCGTAATAAAAATTGAAACACATCGAATACAATTGAATATATATATATAGATTGTGTGGTGGAGTATACTCCATAGAGCATCCAATGTCTATTAATCCAATTGAATTTGGTAATTACGGTGATATATTATTGATTAAACCGAAAAAATGGGTATAAGTAAATTGTGTCCAAACGACTTTTTTTATGTTAACTGCGATCGGATTATTGTCTTGGTTGAAAAGGTATAACGTTAACTGAGCCCCACTTCTTATCATCGTATCGGTAGAAAATGGGATTGTAAACTGCGCATGAAACCAATATTTGAAAATTATAATTCAATAATAGTCAAAGTTAAAAATAAGATAGTTTAGTAAATAAATATAAAATGGTAAAACCCCAATCAAACAATATGTACCAACAATATTCTATTATAATATTAGCCTGTATATTTAAATATTTTTTTATAATCATTACCTAATTAAAATATAATTATTTTATTACTAAAACAAGTGTTCTGTGACAGTCTACAAGAATGTAATTTGTATTTATTTATATATTTATTTTTTTTATTGATCGTAAATATTTATACATAGTCGATAATTGTACGTTTGTAAACTCCCAGCTTATGAGTTATTCACGCGTGAACTATGGCGTATAATATGGCGACTATGGCGTATATACATGTCATAAGTATCACCATTTTTACTAATTTTAATTCATGACCTTATTAATTTATTTTTATTTTAGCTGGTGGCGCAAAAACAATTTTATATAATTCGTTGGTTACCTATCGTTTGTCGAATAACGTATTCCTAATTAAGAACTTGAATGTTTACCAGTTGGTTATAATAATATATTTTATATTTATAATAAAAATGTTTGTTTAAAATATCTATATTGGTTAAACAAATGACGCTTTTAAACACTCAATCGTGGACGGAAAAACAATTTAACGAGAGGGTAACAATTGTGTAATCTGTCTCTGCAATAGGTACCCTATTATGTATGTGCGGCGAGTCGCGTATATTGAGGAGACACCATAAAAGAGTCCATCGATGACGCAGTTATTATTGGTTTCAATAAAACTAAATATAATACAATACTATTATAATATATATATATATATATTGTAAATTTACATATGCCTGGTACCATCACTGCAATAAACGAATAATTATAATAACGTAATACATATTATTATGTACATACATTACACACATATATATACATAGGTATACGTATATTTTATAAATAATAAACACTGGAGCAACGCGTTCGTTAGCAATTTATTCGCTATGGTGAACTGTCGAAACGTTCCTCGAATTTTGCTACGTCTATATACAATATTTGGTGTTATTTCACCGTAGTGGTTATAATGAAAATATCTAATTTGACCGACCGACATGTCGATAACGCTCGCGTAAAATAATATAACATCACATGACCAACAAATGCCGACGAGTGGTCCACTTTAAGTGCCCAAGCATAAAGGTGTAATCACCTCATTCTAAAATTGGATATATTTTCAACTATACTTTCATGGACGCACAAAGTCATAGCGCAGTAAAAAGTTTCAATCGACTATATTATTTGTATTGTAGTATCACAATATTATCACGAGATTTTAAGGACATTCAATAATAATAATTTATTTATTTAAATATTTATTTTATTAATTTATAATTTTGTAACTCAAGACATTACGAGGTATTTTATCTAAAAGGAAATTATTAAGATTTTGTACAGAAAACTTTTCAAAAAAAAAAAAAATAGTAAAATTCTGTAAAATATTTTTGTAAAAAATTAATATATTATAATATGCATTTAACAGCAACAATGACTGAGAGGTCAAAAGTTGTATGTCCAATTTTTTTTAAATATTTTTATAAGTCCTTTGGGTTAGTTTGGGTCGTAACTTTCTTTTGGAAAAATATTATAAGTCTATACCATTGTTAAACATGTTTTCAATACTTAAATTTTAAGCACACTTACAACTAGACACCTATAATGAGACATATAATACATATTTTATCAAGGTCTAAATATAAGCAGATAAATATAACAAGTCCGGACTTGATACTTTTGTCTAAATCAACTCATTCAATTAATTCGAGTTTTATTAAATTAGCGATTCTTAATAATATGTCCATTAAAACCTTTTATGTCTACGGTAAAAATACATTATTATAATTGCCATTTATAACAAATCCTATTTAAATTTAAATAAATGGAATAATTATTCATATTGATCATATCTACAATATTATAAGGAAGTTTTTTTATATTTTTAGTATACCAATAGTAATATTTTGTCACCTGAAAATCTTAAAGTGGTAACTTTTGTGAGCTTGGTTCAATATATTATTAGCTATGGTGGTTGCCTTTATGGAGAAGCGCATATAACATTGATGTAAATAAATTAAAAGTTACAACCAATAGAATTTTGAAATTTATATTTTCAAGAAAAGGTTATACCCTAGCAATAATATTTATAATAATTGTTGTCTAATTTGGATACTTTGAATTACAAAAATGTATGTCTGTTTATGTTTTAATACAAGACATTAATTAAATATTCCGTACATACTTATGCTACTAGATATAATAGTACCAATGGGATTGTAATCCATAATGTGAAAACTGAGTTGAATAAGTTTTAGTCACTGTTATTGTTTTATTTTTGCGAAATTTGTGTTTGATTATAAATTATTTTATCTGTTTTTAGTACCTAATAAGTAGAGCGCGGATTTCTATGCAATTGCATATTTGTTTCCTTTTAATATTTTTGGATTTTTGTCAGTATTCTCTACGAATCATCATAATTTGAAGCAAATGGTGACATTTTTTTTTGCATATTTCTGCATATTTCAATGTTTTTGCATAATTTTGCATATTTACGCAAAATTCAAAATGTATTGCATATTTATTGCATATTGAAGCAAAAATTTAAAAAAATGTATAAAATAATATTTTGTCAAGTAGAAAAATTAAAATACATTTTATGGGCACGACGTAAATTTAATACCTCTTGCTGTATCAGTCAACTATCGACATACCACCGACTCAGTAAATTCAGTTTCATCGTTTGTCGTTGTCCGTAAATTGTTAACATTCCGAAAATAAGTAGTTCAATTTGCAACAAAATTCGAGGATGGATTTCTTCAGCAAACCAAGACACCGAAGTTTTCACTACAGACGGAAAAGTAGTATTTTGTAATCCTTGTGGAAAATCTATTTTTTGTGAGAGGAAGTCTCAGGTAGATCAACACTTAAAAACAGTTTAGTACTTATACAAATAGAAATAAATTTTGTTTATTTATTTTCTATATTTTTTATATTTTTCAATAATTGACGAAATCAAAGAAAAAATTAATTCTATTCCTGGGCCAAAAGGTGCAACACTTACTACAAAATTAAATGAGCTTTCCAATAAAAATAAAGGTCTAGAAATTCTACGAAAAATAAATGCAGTACTATCAGGCGAAAACGTTCAGCTCGAAGATGTTTATCAAGACCCGAAAATAATAAGTTGCTTCAAATATGCCCCAACAACTTCGGTTGACGTCGAACGTTCGTTTTCAGTATTTAAAAATATGTTAACTGATAAACGTCACAGCTTCACTGAAGAAAAACTTGAAATGCATCTGATCATTCATTTTAATAGTAAATAAAATTAAAAAAATTTAAAGAGAAATTTATATAAGTATTTAATATTTTAGTATTTAAGTAATTAATTGTTATAAGAAGTTTAATTTGTAAAATTTTAAATAAATAAAAAAAATGAATTTCATGATTTTTACTGCATATTTTTGCATATTTTCATGATTTTTACTGCATATTTTTTGCATATTTTCATGATTTTTACTGCATATTATATGGCATATTTTGATACTTTTTAGTGCATAAAAATCCGCGCTCTACTAATAAATAATAACTATGTCAAATTTAAACACTTCATTTATGACATAAGATTTAATGATTAGAATATAATATTTATATTTGATACCTATATCGATTGTAAAATAATGTTAGAATATAGTATTGTATATTTGTAGTTTATTTTAACATAAGTATTTTTTTGGGCTGGGTACAGATATTTTTATTTTCTAACCGACTTTGCATAACACTTTAATTTTAACCATAAAACCGAATAAAATGCAAAAATTACATAATTCCCACTAGGTAGGTATATATACAATTAATGGTTATCTACTTATTAATACATATTTATAAATTTTCTTCAAAGTGGAAAATATCGAGTAGTTTCTCAAACTTATTATATATTTTTTTTGTTTTGTTTTAGCTACATCATAGCCATAGTGGATAGACAAAATATGTAATTTTTGTGTGAAACTTTATTATATAAACCTTTTGTTATTGTTAAAGAAGTATATATTGATGGCGACAATGCAAAAGGGCTTAAGCGACATTTTTTATGAAATCGACTTTTTGTTATTAGGGCATAAGCGACGTCATTCTCTATCGATAGCTCTTACTCATTTATCGATACGATTATTATTTACAATATAAAACGAAAATTTAGATTTAGACATAAGCGCCGAAAAATGTAAATTAATTAACAGGTATGTGTATAAATAGGGAATAAGCGACATTTAGTTTTAAATGTTAGCATAAGCACCATAGGATTTTACTTTATGGGGCCTAAACGACAACATCATTATTATAGTTAATAATAGATTTTATATAAAAAACCATTTTTTGTTATCTGTTCGGTTGACGATAAATAATCTTAATCTTAAAAATGCAATATCGTATGAAGTTATTTTAGATCATATACAATGGATGGAGCTATGTGTGTGTTTCTCGTATACCGAGCTGTGTCCAACATAACCCCCCACCACCCATTTAATTTCAAGGTACAACGAGTTTTAAGTTTAGGTGCTTATGTTATTAATATAAATTTTTTTTTTATTAATTACCTACCTATAGTATATTATGTGATACACATTTTTGGTAACAAAAAATGTTTTGATATTAGAATAATTATAGGTATTAGTATGTATTAATATGATTACTTATATGTAAGATTTAAAGAAGATGTATTATCAGTTTCAATCATTTGTATTTTTTTTAAATCTAAGCAATGCCTATTTTACTATTTAATATCTATCCCTCAATAATTACGTAATTACCTATAAGAAATCGATTTATTTTATAATAATATTTTACATTTATAATTTAAGTTATATAAGCTTATTTAAAATATTTTTAGGTGGATATGGTGCAATTGTTGAAGTATTTATTTCCACGACAGAATTCAAGGGAATGAGTATGGTAAAACAGCACCAACTTATTACCGAAGTATATACCTAACTATTATTTATATAAATTATAAACCAAGCATGTATACAGAAATTAATTCTAAGAGGGAGGCGTGTGTATATAACTAAATTAAATTTCAAATTAACCATAAATAGCCTTGTTAAGAAAAAAAAAAAAAATATTTTTAAAATATTTCGAAGGATTGAACCCTTCCCTATCTATTCTGTTTATGATGAGCCTGTTATTAATTATAATTTATAATCATATAGAAACCTTAGGTAGACAAACTTATGAGGAATCTTATAATCAGGGCTCGGGACTTATAGCACTTAAAATCATTAAAATAAGCGCTTGAAAATATCATTATAAGCACTCAAATAAGCATTTAAAAAACTTAAATTCAAGCAAAAATATTTCATCAAAAAAAAAAAACTTTTTTTTTACATTATGAAGTAGGTACTATAGACATAATTTGTACAACTGTGCTAAAAATAATGATTAGGAAAAGTTTCTAACTAAAAATTCAAAAAAAAAATAAATAAATCTTCATATTATAAAAAAAATTAATTATCACTGTCGAGACAATTTGCATTATTATTTATAATTTTTTTGAGGGATTTTCCGAAAGTTAAAATGTAAACGATATTTACAAATAATTGAAAAAAAAATTTAATTAATTAAATCTTACTATCATTATTGCATTAAATGATTTAATTTTAATTCTATCAAAAACAACTTTGCAGTAAAAAACCATAAAAAAGTAGAAAAACTGGTAAAAAATTTTATAATTGAACGTGTCGTAACACGACATACACTTCCTTGCACTCTGCTACATTTTAAGTTAATCCATAATAATAAACAAATGCTTTAAGTTCCGAGCCCTGCTTATAATACAATGTAAAATCTTAGAATTGAAAAAAAAAATTTTATGAATTTCTTAGTCAAAATAATTTGCACATTTTCGTGATTTTTGTCAAGATTTGAACTTTAAATGATTATAAAAAAAAAATTGTGACTAGATTTTTAATATTTTTCAAATGTCATTGTAACAATATATTAAGATCCTTGTATTAAATGTTCAAACACCAAAACTAATATAGTAATGGTTATGTCTGTAATCGATCGGGAATGACTGTTATAAACCATTCCTCAGCTGCAGAAATAATCTAAGTCTGTACCATTTACACGAAGACATTACAAAACACACACGTGGTATGCACACTCGTATATCGATTGTCATATAATATTATACTGAATACTCATTATTTAAATAATATAACCTAACATTTCACATGGGTACATAATATTTATTATAGTAGATTTATCAAAAACTTACCACTTTACTAGAATCCGACATGTAGTCTGAGTACAGGTCTTTGATGAGCATGTCGAGTGTTCGCTCTCGTTTTTTCGCAAATGTGGGTGTATTGAACGTTGCTTTCTCACCGTTTATCACTGGAATGGAAAAAATATAAATACAATACAATTTCGCAGTTAATGGCATTTTTATTGCAACAACAGCTGCAATTGCGACGAAATGGATAATTGAATCCTTAACGTAATTGCAATATCTTATTGCATTAATTTTTATGAGATTATAATACAAGTATAAACCTATTTTTTTTCACAAGAGGTGTTCATTACTATAAACTAAAATCAAACGGGCACCAAAAACTAACGACATTAGTTGTACGTGTCTGCGACAACGTTATAGTATTTGCCGTATCGGTTCATACTTTTAAATCGCCTAAATGTGTTGATTTTATCAATAGTGGTGTGAAAAATGTATCATTGAAAAACAACTCAAGGAAACCGAAACGATAACAATAAAAATGAATTTGTCTGCATTTGAATATTTCTAGTAATTTTTGGAATATTACTTTTGTAACGATCAGAATTTCTGTTAAACATGCAGTATTCCAACTATTGATAAAAGTTCGGAATCTTAATACTTTATACAATGTACTATTAGAGAATAATACATGAGTTATTTTTTATTATTTTACTTTTGTTTTTGTCAATTTTAGTGTTTTTGAAGTTAACAAATTATTTACAGTTATGTTAATTAATTGTACATAATATATACGATTCTGCAAAAGATGTTTGACAAAAATTAAGACAATTATTTTGAAAATGTATTGATACTTTTTTAATAACACTAACATCAACTTAAAAATAGGTATCTATTATAACTGTCCTAAATACTATTTGTGTATCAAACAAATACTATATTTATATAATAATATTATAATTATTTATAATATTAATCCTGAACCTCAAAATTTGAACAAATACATTATATAGAACTATAACCACAAAGTTAAGTAATATTAAGAAAACAAAAACTCAATTAATGTCTTAAGTTGTAGTTTGTTCCTTATGTGGTCTCAAAATAACAATAAAACTTTATGAATATAAAATATTACTTATAAAATATCGTAACAAGCAAAAAAAATATTAACGTCCATTGTACATTTTTATTTATCGGAATATTTGTATTTTAAATAACGTATGGGAATACGAAACTTATTCTCGACAAGACGTCATGCTACAGTTTGTACTAACATTTTTATATATAGCACGTTAGATTAACATGACATTTTTATCGTTTATATGCCTTTATGGTAATGATTTTGGATTTGAATACGTTAAGGTATATTTATATTCCTTAAGCAATACAATCACCTATTTGAATATTATATTTTCGTCACAGCTATAAACGTATATATATATATAATATAATACCAAATTATGCAAGAATAATTTGAAAAAAATATTTAATTGTAAATAAAAAACCCTTTGATTTAATATACTATTTTAGTTAATATACAAGGGGTATTCAAAAGTAAGCTTCCTTATGGCTATGAAATATAAGAAAATATATTGAAATCGAAAATATATATTTCCTTACATCAGGTTGTATACTATTTTCCACATATATTGTCACTGTACTTCTAAATATATTTTTAGTAGGTTTTTAACCGGTTGGTAACCTCGATGGCGACTTTGTTTCACTCCCGAATGATTTTCTACCAGAAAAAGTTTATAATTTCGAAAAATATAAAAACATAACGAAAGTTGGCTTTTCCTGGTATTAAACACATTTATTGGAGAACAGTTGTTCAGGAGTGAAACTGTAGTCACCATTGAAGTTACTCACTGGTTCTCACCCTTTACCCCGAAGGTTTGAAGAAACTTGTGCCACATTACAAAGAATTTATGTAGAAGAACGGCGATTTTTCAATTCACTTTTTGGTTTTTCCTGACATGCTGAAAATTACTTTATGGATAGTTATGTATCCTTCTTAGAATAAATATAAAATTAAATTTATTTTTGTATGATAATTATTTATTACGCAGTATAAAAATCTTCTCATAAAACAATCATCGCTTACTTTTGACAATGAGAAATTCTCTGAATTCTTGAGGCACTTTGAAGACTGGAGGACACGGTAACGATGGACCAAAGAGTGGTACAGATTCTTCGGAGTAAACCACCAACTTATAGCTGTTGTCCGACGAATCGTACGCGACCAGCGCAAAAACATCTGATGCGAAAAGTTCATAGGAAAATCACTATATATGTGGTCTTGTATCAATCTCCTTATATTGTGTGTATTTTTTCATATAAGTTATAACGAACATTTATTAATATATAGGAAATGGTATGAAATTATATATTTGCTTATCACAAATAACATAATATTTTTTATGGTTTTGAGATTTTTTTGTTAATGTGCAGGTTTTATAACAGCATATACATAATTTATTATTATTACAATATACTTTTAATATTAATTGCGTAAGTACCTCATTACTATACTCCCGTCTTCAGTTTTTTAAATTTATCTTTCACTTTAGCTTATCGTCGTCACCAACATAATAGACATATTAATCTCCTTTCCTTTTTGCACTTATAAATATAAATTTGTTTAGGAACCAATAATTCGAAACACCAGCAATAATTCTTGTTTTGTTATCCCACACCACTCAACCGCAATCACTAACGAAGATCCGTCATTCCTCTTCTAAACTAAATTCGTTTAATGTAATTTATTTCACTTACATTTTTACTATGTACTCATAACCTATGTCTCTGTGTATATTTTTTATAATTGGGCTCTTGCCCGTAATTATTATAAACTAAAATAAAATTTTATTTATTTCACCAAGGCTTTATAAAGATTTAAGTTTTCAAAGGATACGTGTAAACTGTGACTTGATGAACGCGGGGTTGAACTGAGACATTTGCGTCGCACCCCCGTCCACGTACACAATGTTGACGATGTCGTTTCCAATGTGACGTTTGCGTTCCACCTGTTTAAATTGACGGGACGACAACCATTATAATATTATTATTGTAACATACGGGGTAGCAGTTGTGTGGTTAGTGTTCGTTTCTTAAATATATATTTTTTTGTTTTTCCTTCCCATTAGTTCGATTTTCGTGATATAGGTACCATAATATTATATTATTATGTTTACCTGCTGTCGGTTGTCCTTGGAATACGGCAACATTGTGGACACGTGAAACATGATTTCGTGCCCTTCGTATATCGTGTACGCCGAATATTCGCCCGTCATGTCTCCTGTGTGTAAAATAAATAGTTATATATAATATATTGTCATAGCGTAATGTCTGTATAGACGTACAGTGTACACGTTTGGGAGGGGGGGGGGGGGGAGGGGGGACGATAGCAAACGAAAGCCGTAGAAATTATTATGGTCATCGCTGGTGGCTAAGGCATATAGTAAGGTATATATTTTATATTATGCATACGACTTGCGAAAAACACACCCACTGGGGTATCACGCACACTTACCTTTTACGTCCAATCCTCCCCGGTACTTGTCCCATCCTTTCAGTCGTACCCTGTTGCCCAATAACGATACGAATTGATTGAATTCTTCGCTGCCGTTTTCTACGAAACAAAATACGATTATATTAAACATATTTTATATACTCAATACATACTGGTTAATGTATACAGGCTCTAGCAATATTATTCCGATTTTCATTTCGCATTTTATAATCCGGTGTTGGAAACACAATTATACAATGTTCAACGGAAGTGTAGCTGGGATCGTGGGTAATTCTGACAAAGTGGCTAGACACCTAAACTATATGATTCACCAAATTTAATTAATTTATTATCATCAAATTTCAAATAATGCAGGTTCTCTCTCACTACCTCTCTCTCGCCACACAAAGTAGAAACGAAATATAAAAATAAAAACATTCAAACTATTTACCCTAAATTATTAAAATATTTGGGCCCCAATATGCACGTGCCAATGTGTCTACCTATGCATAAATTCGTTTAGGTTACATATTATATCATTAAATTCGTTGTGTACGATTACACGTAATTATTAATATTTATATATGTTGTTTTCAGCAGTGATAAAATACACACTAATGTTCGAATTTTAGCCTACTGATCGCTTACTAGTTACTTTGGTGTGTGTGGAGCCTAAATTAGGCTAATTAAATTTACTAATTTAGATTTAAAATATACATGGACAATAAAGTGGATGATATGATAAGCAGCCGAGTATTAAACAAACGCCACTGTTTTTTCATGATAAAATAATAATTAACAAATAATGAACTATCAAAAAAAATATTTTGAATATTTTGGAATTTGTTCTCTAAAATATGTACACTGGCTTGGTATTTACACACCTACACCTACACACACACACACACACACACACACACACACGTATATATATGTGGATGATTTTATTGAATTGAATTTCCATTACTTTTGTATACATACACTTAAATACACAAACATATTATATTGAATACATAATCCTCAGTAGAAATGTTTCATGATAATATTAAAATATTACCATCGAAGATACTTATCGAAATGCGCTGGTTTGAGTTTTTGTATGGTGTATAAAATACTTGTGCATGTATGTATAATATGCGTATTTCGTATGAATAAAGTATAAACATTAAACATTAATTTTAATAAATTACTTATACGCGTTAAAATATGTTCATCGAGTATCAATGTTAATGTACAAACGTTGTATAATCGGTTTGTAGAATAATATATCATGTCCGCGGATATTATTTTAATATGAGAAGTTCGCACAATATTTACTTATATATAGATACGTGAATAGTTTTAATAGAAACGACGAAAATGTGTAATGTTAGATGACAAAATATGCAGTGCATTAAAATAACATTTTTATCGTAGAACGTATTAGTGCTTTCTGACCGTGATAAAAAAAAGTAATAGTATAGTAACAATTAGAATGATGAAGTTTTTCTGTTTTTTTGTTTTATTGACACTCGAATACGAGTCTCGTTTCTGTTGGCGAGAAAATACCAATAACTCGACGTTTAAATTTCAATGGATATTTTTATGAATGTTTAGGGGTGAACATGGTCGAGTAAACTATCACAGAAGGGTTAACGACACAAAAACGAACGAATTTCATTCAAAAGTACTTTAAAAGGATGAAAAATAACGTGTTTATAATATATATTTAAAAAGAGGATCAGAAATATTACGTCTTCGGGGGTAAGAATTTATTTCGAGGAAGTGTATGTTTCCACTTTTCAGTTGTAAATCCTAGTTTTTATTTTATGGCGTCGTCACATTTATCACTTTTTATATAGTTTTTTAATAAAATACTTATTGGAATATATTATCTGTATAACAAGCACCTATTGGGGCAGTATCATAACATATCAAAATATTTTTGGTTTTTTTACCCTTCATTTAGCGATGATCGAAGTATATGCATTTGATACTTGAAGATTTACTTCGACACGATTTTTTATTTTTAAAAACTGTTTATCACTATAATATTCACTATTTTTCGGTCACCCAAATAACTGTCAAATCGAATTTTTTACACCTCGAGATTCAGAACGTTTTAGTCACTCTATCGAAAGATGATATTATATATTTATATTTAATCCACCAACTTATTTCATTCCGATTACTTTTGATAGTTATGCGTGCTGAAATAGTAATGCTAAATGAGATTTAGACGTTAGTAAAATATAAACGCTTGCCAAGTCAGGGATCGGAATGTAAACTTTCTTGATTTTTAATTTTTGGAAATTTATTAACTGATATAACACCCAAGCGGTATAAAAATTTGAATCCAGAAAAATGTCGGTGTGAACAGCCCCACAAAAAATCATTTTCATTTTCATTTAGTGAGATATATCTCCAAAACCGGAGAGCGGACTTCGTTGTTTGGGGTCTTGTTGGATTCAGATTAGTTAGGAGAAGTTCAGTAAAGATTTTCAGAACTTTATCTTTAATAGTTAATTCATTACAGGACATTAAAAAAAATTAAAACAAATTTTATTGGGCCTATTTTGATGATTTTCAGCTTTACAGCTTTGTAATGAATTAACGATTGGAGATAAAGTTCTGAAAATCTTCACTGCACTTTTCCTAGCCAATGTGAATCTAACAAGACCACAAACAACAAAATCCATTCTCCAGTTTTGGAAATCTACCTCGCTAAATGAAAATCTAGCAAAAAAAACTCTTTTTTTTATCTGTGAAAAATTAAATAATTTTTTTAAAAAAATTTCAATTCCATATTTAGTATCTACTTGATAATCCATTTTTAATGAGTTATCAACTAACTTTCTAGCTGTCATAGTTTAGAAGAAAAGTTAAAAAATAGAAATTTTGGGACTGTTCACGCCGACATTTTTATGGATTCAAGTAGTTAGACCGCTTGGGCGTGATATCAAATCGCTCTCATATTAAAAATCAAGAAAGTAAAATAATATTAAATGGATATTTATTATCAAAAAATATAAAAAAAAGTATAACCTAACCAGTGTTTTCCAAACCAATTCCGTTAATGACGGTTTAGGTATCCATTTCATGAAATCATAGGTTGGTAATTACGTGAAGTGGAGAAAACGCGGTTCCATTTCTTGAAATGGATCCAAACTTTGTACAATTCACGAAACGTACAATAACGCGATATGGATGTGACATAATATATAAAATGTACTGCATAATACGATGCAAGTGGAGGATAAAAAGATTTTTGTTTTTACATAATAAAATAATCTTTGATAAAATATATTAAATATATAATATATTTTATCAAAGATCATATATATTATATATATATACTATACATATAGGTAAATAGGTTTATAATTAACCTTAGTAATATACTATTGTTCTTAAAATTGAAATTATATGTACTCATACGTTTAATTTTTAGATTCTGAGCGGAGCGAGGAATGTAATGGTTTTACAATGATGTTTATTTCTTTTTCTTTTTTATTCATACACTTTTTCTCCCTCTAAACTTGCTCAAAAGTATCAAGTATAGCATCTTTTCTGAAAGGTAATTTTCTTGAGCTGGTACTTTAGAGAGATCATTTTTCGATTTTCGCAACGCTACTCGAAATAAAAGCGGTTAAAGAAGAAAAAACGTACGATTTCATGATTTTATAATATTAAATAATTACGGACGACGTTTTTTACCAGGAATATTGCTTCAAATGAAAAATGACAAGAGATATTTTTTGTTGTATTTTGGATTTTGTTCCTTACGGCTTAGTTCGGAAAATTTTAGCCATTTTTGAGCTATTTAAAAATATTTTAATTTTGGTAGTTTTTTAGTTGTAATTCGGTTAAAAACATTCGTAAAAACTTGAAATTTGGGTTGTTTACTTATATTAGCCTTACCTAGACATGGTAAAATTTTCAAAACATTTGAGCGACTTATGAGCTTTTTCTTTTCTTTTATATATTTTTTCATTTTTATGATATTTCATAATTATAAATTATAATTATAATTATATAAATTACATATTTATATAAATCGTTCTTAAGCTGTTCTTAAAACGATTTATTTATCACCATAGAAACGAATAAAATTAAATAAAAAAGATTCCCTCGTCCGCTCAGAATCGTTTTTTTATCGAATGCAATCATTGCATTCAAATCGAATACAGTAAAATTACACTATCCTGTCCGAGGCCCGAAGGGACGATGGACAAACATCCACCACCGAAATGCGCTGACCTACTTATTTCAATATTATAGGATAATATATTATATATTATAATATCAATACCTCTATGTAAAAAAAATTGTTAATTATTAATTATATTTTATAGTACATCCATTGTATTAACTACTGAATTCTGATGAACTATTTAAGTTATAGTCACTCACAGCAACATGAAAACATGATATTAACTCAGAAATCTAACATTTTCTAGCAAAATGTAGTGTTGAAATCAAGGATAACTTACAGGTTCGAGTAATTCTCTCGTAGTTCCTTTGTAAGTACCGTTAAAACCATACACAATATACAATATCATATGTTATAATTTTAATTGCTTATAATATACATAGTTAAATAATAGATTATTCTTAAGTGCATGCAGTAAACACTTATAGTGTTATATTCCATTTAAGTAACAAATGATTTTCATTTGGAATTAAATCAAATTAATTTAACTCCGGATTATTATTTCTATTATAATGTCATTAAATAACATATAAAAATCCATGGAATCTAGTAGTTAGGATTATGAAATATTCAACTGCAGGTACATAACCTTAATACACTTTATAAATGTTTTATTATATTAAACAAATAATAAATCGATTTAATAATTATCATGTCTTATGATGATTTTACGACTGTTACATCAAAAATTACAATAAAACCAGGGCCGATACTCTTGGTTGGCAAGTATAGGTATCACCACAATTCATAAGCAATATGAGGAGTAATCAGTTTTTTTTAGCTAATAAGCGAAGTGAAAAAAGCGTTTAAACATATAAAAATAAATGTTTAATTTTATGAGGTACCTAGTAAAAATTATTATTTTTGAATATTGAATAAAATCCGGTAAATGTATTATGTCAAGTTACATTATATATTTTTAAATTCCACACAGCTTTGTCAGTTTGGAATTTTTAAAATATTTTTTGTACAAACTACCATTTACAATCGACCGACGTTATTGCTTATTAGTGCGTATACTTGTTGAGCGGAATGTTTGCCCCTATAATGCATACATCGAATTGAAATATCATGACTCGCTATACCGTATATACCTACGTTTGATTAACAAAATACATATATGGCTGTATAGTTTATTTTATATTTTATATTTTTTGTTACGTTATTGTATGATCTTTGAGGTACCTATGTGTGTCACTTTAAATTTTTACAAGTACCTAAATGAGTAATACTAAATGGTCTATGAGTTAAAAATATATAATACTTCACCCAACATTTCAAAACTCAGCGAAGTACAGATATTTGAAATCACTAATTGTTTTTTATTTTTAGTTTGGGGTGTATTAAAAGTTAAAAAAAAATATTTGATGGATATCAATATTATTAGAAAATAGACATTAAAATATCAAAATGGTGACAATTTATAGTAGTATACAACTACGTACTTTGGCTGAATCACTAAACGCTGAGTTAGTCCATCGATATTATAATAATATAGGATAGACAATAGTTGTAGACTAAGATATAATGTACGAAAATGTGTTGTACATTAACTTAATTAATTAAACGAATATTAAGGCGTCTTAATCGGAATCGAAATATAATTGATGTGTTCGAAAATAATCGTCCTATAATACACATTTGGTACAAGAACGATCACCTCGAAGGCCAAGCCTTAAATTTGATAACAAGAAGGGTACGGTGCGTCATAATATGACGAAAATGGTATAAAAAGACGGTCGGAATGGATGATGGAGAAAAAAAGGTCAAGAGAAAGACTCCGACGCAGATGGTTGGACAACGGTCTATATATTATGTATACATGAGCACGTCGTGAGGGGACATAGTCCGCAGCCGATGAACTGAGTGAGACATAACATGTCATATAGAAGGAAGGCAAGTGTGTGAATGGTGTTGTGGGCGTAAGCCTATAAATAGTCAGCGAAGTGTAAAACAAAGTTTTCCCGAGAAAACACATAAGTAGCACATAATATTAATATGATATAAAACCGGAAAACTTTTCCTTCAACTTGGAACATAAATTCTTGATATTTTACTATATTACATTACACGTACATCGTTATATATATCATCATACATATTTTAATCTTTAACACATTTTTTTAATCATTTGATAGTCGCAATATTAGGTTTAGAAATTAGATACCTAGGTATATATTATAATTTGTTAAATGCAATTGTAAAATTGTTCTCCATTGTCATACCTATTACATACATATCTACCTAATAGAAGATTCGTCAAAAATGTATAGACACAAATTTGGTTGGATCAATTGGTTAGTCTTGTGTACAAATTATAAGTAGCTACAATAGACATATTATTTATTGATCCAGTTCTTGGTAGTGTTCACGAGATTTGAGAGCGCTGGCTGTTAATTTTTATATTATCTTTACTCTTTAGGTTCATTGGTTGATAATTGTATATTGCGCTACTTTAAAATATAAAGTTATTATATAGTTTGAAATTAAACACGACCGGCAAAACTTATGCCGGAATATTGCTTTTTTAGGAACATTTTTGATTGGTAAAAGACATAAATTAGTTGTCTATGTTCAAACTTTAATTATAGTGTTAAAGAAAATATCATTGTATTTTAATCCAGTAAATAATTAATTTTAGTACAATATTTAACTGGGAGTTTTTAAGTAGGTAGTCAAAAAACTTATTCGGTTACGTACATTAACATATTATATATTAATAATAATATGATATACCTAATAAATGTATTAACTTTATATGTCTTTAATATTACTTATGATTTTTAAGTTTAGAAGTGTGCCCTATGGAATATATTGGTTACCTATCGTATGTTTGATATAAGATTGTACCTAATTAGTCACTTTCAGATTAACGAGGAAAATTATTGTTTATATTTTATTGGAAAATAATAACGTTTTAGAAATCATCTAGTTTGATATATTACTAGTATATTATAACACTATAATATAAAGTGCATTTTTTTTTTAGATTTAAAATTATTATAAACTGAAAAACCCAATTATTATTATATTGAAAAGTAAAAAAAAAATCACAAGTCAATTATTATTTGGAGCTGTTGACGTGAATAGAAACTTTTTTAAAAATATATATAATATACATAATTTAGTTGTTAGGAAATAACTTTGGACCGACACACGTGTATCAAGTCCATTAAAAGTTTACAACGAGCTTATAACGAGTCCGTACATGCAGAATCTATATAATAATGTATTCCCTGTATTTTTATGTTGATGTATATAATATTTCCACAACGTTATTGAAAAAACATATGTGAAATATCACACGTATTAAACACGTAGACGAAGTGTGTCAAAGCAGCAGTGCGGTGAAAAAATAACTTTGCAAAATGACATATTTCATTTTACAGTCAAATAAATTTATTTTATTTTTTCTTATATTTATTTATACTTTAAAAATCTCAACTATAATTGCAAATTATAACATTTTAATATTTGCTTATATTTTATAATTTATTTTATATAGATATTCAGAACAGGAATTTTTATACTTGAGATGGTATTATTTTTAAAGTTAGGACCTCAAAAGTCGTTCGGTCGTAAATGGAAACAGAGATAAAAAAAACTTTTACGTTTCTTAACTGTTACACGTATGTCTAAACTTTAAGTCACTAATAATTAATGATAAGAGTTTGTTCGATAGTAATTTTATGTTTACATCAGATTTAAAAAATCACGTTTATCGCAAAAAATGTAACGGCAATAAAATAATATGTAATCCAACGACGAAAACAGCCAATTTCAAAAGTCTGTAATAGTTTTTTCAGCCTTCTGCAATCAGTATAAATAAATATTGGACGAGCCTTAGACGACACCAAATTTATTGAAGTAAAATCCTTTGATGTGATAGTGTTGTTTCACGAAGATTTGGTCAATTTAATTTTATGATCGAAAAGCACAAAAAAAAAATTAATACCACGTTACAGTGGTGTAGATAAATTGCTGAATATCTATGACGCCATGCTAAAATAACCGTATCATTCAATTGCATTGAATACAAATCATTCTAATTTCCAACGAGATGTTTTCTGGAAAAATAGATTTAATGGGGATACCAACGCTAGGACGAAATGTTTTATTATAAGAGAGCTTAGGTTATTTCAAATTCTCGGTCACTTACCGTTGCTTAACATCTCGTCGTCGGTTAGTTGACAGGGTTTGGTGTACAGCACGCCGAATTTGAAATTCACCGATCCTTCTTGTTCTTCCAAAAGCAACAAATCCTGCAAGCATAACAATTTAAAAGGTTATAGATTTTTCAACATTTCACGAATCATTTGCTTTACCTTTTGAATTTCTGGTGAAAATATTTCTTTTGGACCTTTCTCTAACTTATCCATAGCCGGAAAATTACTGTAAACACACAAATGCATAATAATTAATGATACGTTTTATGTGTACCTACAAATTACAAGATAATTGTTCACGTTTATGCGTAATATTTATTTGTATCAAACTACGGTATTTATAGACTCTATTCTAGATTAGCGGTTCCATCAAACGTAATTAATGTTTAACACTTCGTGGTTAGATTTCATATATTTAGTCAAAGTGGTTACCAATCAGATTTTTCTCGTGGTGCATTAGAATTATTTACTGAAAGTTTCGACACACTGTCGATTAACATTTCTTACTTTTTAATAATAAGTTAAATCAATCAATATCAAACTCAGACAAAAGTTTATTCATTGATAATGATTATTAGGGGCGGTTATAGATCATTTTTTCATTTTTTTTTTTGGTACTTAGAGAACGCGTTTTTAGTTAAAATCATGTCTCAATAACACGCAATTACGCAAATATAAATTACTTATTTTAATTTATATTCAACTATTTGAGAAAAATTAATATTTTTCTGTAGAAATTTTATAAATTTTTATAAATTTGATAGGACATCGACATGCCAGCTCGAATGATTATTATTGTTACCATTGCATTATAGTATCTTAGTGTATGTCGGGTAGTGGGTACCTTATAGACGTCTTTTGTTCTCATAATTGATGATCATACAAACATGACATATATCGAACTAAAGCTTTGCGTATAGTTAAGTTGAACTTTTTTGAGTGTCAGGACGCAATAAAATCAATATATATCATTCGAAATACTCGAAGAAAATTGTAAGTTCGTATATATTAGATATATATAAGATGTACCTTCCGACGGTAATTAATGGTGAATGGTGATAACACTGTAGATTAGGGGATTCAAAACAGGTTTATATAGGTATGTTAAAAATTGTAAATAATAATTATAATTTTCACCTAATCAATCAAACATACGAGGAATGGATTAAAAAAAATATTAAACCGTGTAACTGTTACAATTTTGTTTTTGAATCAACTACGCGTAAATTCAATAGTATAATGTTGGTAGCACTGTAGTCTATGAAGCAGATAAAACTGGTGAGTGGAATTATTATTTTTTGCTCAGCTGTCATTATTCACTTAATAATTGATTAGTAGCTCGATTCACAACGTGAATTTGCCATGGAGGTATTTAAGGTAGTTCCCACTTCCCAGAGAGATGTTACAAAGACCGGCTATAAGCACAATGTCAGCGTACTTCATAAATGTACAACATCTTGCGCCAATTAATTAAAAGCATAAGATTTTTAATCTCGAGATACTTAATGAGGAATATTACTTAATTTTTGTATTCAATAATAACTTGCAAATAAAAAACAATGAAAAAATGCATAAAGTTCGGTTATTTTTCAAATAAATTCTTTTAACATTTTCGTTTTCAATTATGTACACCTGTCATCGGTGTAAAATGTAGATGGTGTATGTTCACTTGCCTAATCTAATTTTCGAAAAAATGAAATAAAAAAAGTACAGTGATTAGCATCGCGAATAACTCAATAACATCGATACTCGATAGATATAGATAATAAATAATAATACAATATGCATATTATTGGGTACCTATTATATTCTCACGCGTCATAGCGAATACATAGAAAATACCATAATCATAACTAAGAATAACATTTTAATGCTACGGAAGTCACAAAAACAAAAAAGACATAAAAATCAATTAAATAACTAAAAATTGTATTTTATTCAGTTTAAAATAGTGAAGACTTCAAGATTCTAAAACCGCAAAATTGCACAATATTATATCCTATGATAATGTTTGCTTTATTCTTTTTTTCGCATTTTTTTACTTGTTCGTTAGAGGTCTAATAATAATGTACAATTTCATTAGTGTCAATTATAATATATATAGGTACTATACCAATATATCTTTTTTTAAACCATTAAAAAAACGCTCTGAAAGTTGAAAAAATTATGCAAAATATATAACTTGAAACATATTTTCCCTTGAGTAGCAATATTTTAACTCGTTAGAAAATCAAATTTAAATCGCAATAAAATTCCGGTCCTGAATAAATATTATCGTATAGCCATGTATTTCAAACAAATATCGTGCCACAGAATTTTAGATGATCACAGAGGATGTCTTAATATATCATGGCATGTATAAACAATAAAATAATAATTGTATATCTCTACAGGTGGACGTCCTCGCAGGTACATCACATTATATTATATTACACTATTATCATATAAAATACATCGCAAAACAGCCGTCTACAACGATCACCGCGGCAGCAATAATAATACGTGTCGTCGTCGTTGTTGTCTTCGTCATTCAATTACTTCACTTCCGACCGAATCTTTTCCCACTTCGCGTCGCTGACACACACACACACACACACACACACACACACACACACACACACACACACACACACACACACTTACTTACGATAGTTTCAGGCCGATCGATCAACACGTTGTCGTCCGTTTATCGTTCGCGTAATCCGTCTTTGCGTTTGTCGCGCACTCGGCTGGTTTCCAGAACGGATGTATCGAACGGGAAATTCAACCCCGACACCGTGAACAGGGTTGAAACAATCCATTAATACACCCAGAAAAGTCGTCCAAAAAAAATATTACACCCAACGTCATTTTATACGACAGGCGATGACGTGGGCCGGTAGTATTATAATATTACTATTGTATATAATATATATGAATATTTTCCTGTATACACGGTGTATGTTTGCACACTACACGATGATACAACAATGATATTATTATACATCGTTATTATTTTTATGATCGAAATTTTTTGTCCCAGCTCGATTTTCATTTCAGAAAAAAAAATATTTAGTTTCCCTACAACTATACATATTGATCGAAACATATTTCCAAAATTATTTTTTGTTGATCATTTCATTCATATCGTACACGGAATAGGACTTTTTGTGATAAAACATATTTTATTTGTCGAATGACTCAATAATCATTAATCAACTGTGTAAAATTCGTAGGATTATAATTAATAATCAATTAATAATAGAAATGCCAAATTTATTATTATCTACGCAATATTAAGTTCTCTTTTGTATACGCTTATCATGCTAAAAAGTATCTCGAATCTGTTTTGTAATAGTATACTATACAACAGGTGTCGATGGCTCACAATAACACACTGCTTCGTGTTTATGTACCGCGGTAAAATATGCCAGTAGATTGTAATTTTTCCTTCTCCTCGTCTATTTTTATTCCACTCTCTCTTCTCTATCCATCTCAATAATATCGTAGGTTTCAACGACAACGCTTTATTGGCGAAATTATATAATATTATACTTGTATAATAACTTTGCAGTCTTGGGTCGCGAGTCACGACGAGATTATAAAATAATAACACAATGGAGGACACGGGGTATGTATAATGACATTAGTCGGGATTTCTTCTTACCTTTTGTCTCATATACCCCCACTGCCCCACATAGTAATATCACACGTATTATATTCTGTACCATAAACACGTATTTTATTATAATGCATCAATGGTATTAATATTGTTTAAAATCATGCCGGGTTTTCACGCTAAACACCGTGATAATGAGGAGAAACGTATATCTTATACGTATTCTATAATAACATATTATAGCATTAAGTATTGTTATAATAAAAACATTTATCCCCACGTTTCTGCAGCAAGAGATCAGAATTTCAGGAAGACAATATTGTTGCGTGAAATTGTCAGATATCACATGGATATTTTATCACCCTTTATCCTATTTGGCTAGAGTAAAATAATCATTATACTCACGTTAGAATACACTTAAAAAAAAGAGTAAATTTAAGTATTAAACTAGCACAATATTTATAATAAATTACAAACTAGATTACTTCACAGTTAAAAAATGTTCTAAGACGGTTTTATAACTTAGTTATTATAAGTTAAATGTATAGTAAGTACCTATTTTATAAGAACTGGTTCGAGATTATAAGTCCCAACTAGTTATAATAGTATAAGATTGGCTCTCGTAGTCTCGTGAAATGGTGGTCAAGTTGTCGACCACCAGACGACCAGACTCCGTTATATTATGTAATATGTACAACTATGGTTGTTCGCCAAGATAAAGGCTACTTTTTCCTTGGTTCACCCGATTTCTCAATTTCGTGATATTCGGCTGACGTCGATAATAATATGTTTTACACGATTTTTAAAAATTAGAACATTGTTATCATTCAATTATATGATTAATGTATCCAATGATAATAATTGCTCATCATATTTAGGGTGACGTTAAAGTGATTGGTAATATATTTTGCGTTTAACAAAAAAATGTAGGTATTATTTATATTGATAAAATATGATTTTGTAGTCCATAATTACTGTAGATACTCCGATTTCTCCTATTGGTCATATACGATATTTTTATAGTATTTTAATTTAAAAAAGTTTTTTAAATTATAAAGTACAACAGTATTTTGAAAAAATAAAAGACTTCATTATTTTTTTTAATCTTAAGTAAAACATCTAAATTGTAAACATATTTTCAAAGGGTTATGTCGTCTATATTATTAAAAAAAAGAATTCTGAAAACAGATTTGAATTTGTTGTCAAGTAGTCTACTTGAAATCGACTTTCCCACATGTATGATATTATATTCCCCAAATTCCTACAAATGTCATATTAAAAAAGAGTATTTAAAAATTTTCGTATTTTAATTTTTGGAGAAGTTAAAAACAAAAAATCAAAAAGTGGGGAAGTCAATTTCAAGTAGACTTAACGACAAATTCAAATCTGTTTTTAGAATTCTTATCGCTTCATTAGATCAATTGGTATGATTGACCAGTCTAAAATCCTATGTCGCGTGTGTTAGACAAAAACAGAAAATCACGGTATCGAATCCCCTTAACTGTGATAAATCATTTAGATGTACACCAGGTACCAACGGTTTTGTGATTCCATTGGAAAATTATAATATTATTGCGTATTAATACCATGATTGATCGTACTATAGTAAATGTATAAAAACCATACGTACGATATTGCAATGAGTATATTATAATAATAAATTAGCACTGGAAAATTTCAAAAATCACAAACATAAGTAGGAGGTGCCACTATTGTATACGATGATTGATATTATGGTTTCTAAGCTCGTACACCGTTTAAGAAGTTTCAAATTAAATAAACGAATGAAGCGAATGTAACTACAACGAGATGCCGAAGCAGCGGCTGTCGCGCGAGGTTTGATGGTACATGACATATTATTTTATTATCTTATTCGCCGTGAAATAATAAAACTATATTGTTAAAATTTACACCGTGTTGCTGCGGTGTTGGCATATTATAATATTATTATGCTCGCGATTAATTGCGCACCGTATCGGAATTCCCGTGATCATAGCAACTGGGATAATAATATATAATATTATATTGTAGAGTTGAAGTTTAGGCAATATGAAAATTTTCGTCAAGTGTGAATGGGCGTCATTAACGCACGCGCCAGTAGGTATTATATTATGTGCCGCCGCAGCACTTCAAAGCTTTCTGAGAGTTCGGGTGATAATAAAGTCTTAGTTGACGGCCCTCGGTGGGTGGATAATGTTTTGCGATTCACCGTGTATCATGCACAAGGCGATTAAATTGATTTATGGAGACGCGCTTGTCTTTTTTCACATCACCTCGCGATTCGCTCGACTACGCCTATAGCAGCCATGTATAGGATCTCGATTAAATCGGATCGAGCCGCAACCCACTCGTCGTATTCGAATGAGCTATTATAAGCCGCGACGATAATATTTTGCGATAAAATGCAGTTACGTTCGTGAAGTTGGCCTAAAGTACAATTCATATTTTTTGACAACGCGTTTTTAAGCAGTGATGAAAAAAAATAAAGATAAATAAATAGAAATGGAATTTAAATTTAAATTTAGCATTATTTGTTTTGTGCAGACTGCTTTTGTACTTATAGTTTTATATTATACTAGCTGATCCCGTGCACTTCGTTACCCGTTAAATGTACTTTGTTCAATGCCTTATTTAATATTCGGTGTATGATGTTCTAGATTCATCTTAACTTTTCTGTTAATAATATTAATAAAAATTCTTATTCGTAGCAGTATATTATCAGGTAGGCAATCTATCTGCGGTAGATCGCGGACCCCGTGTTGTTTGTACGTAAGTGTATGATTTAACTCTAAAGTATCAAAGTTATACCAAGTTTGTCGTTTTTACTTAATTCCACCTATGGTGGATTAACCACCGTTACATATAATATCAAAACACAGCATACAAAAAAATTAAATGCATTGAATGAATACACTGATTTCACGGCAACCAATAATTATTATTATAATAGCTTTAAAACCCATGGCAACCATTTATAAACAAAAATGTCCACCGTAAATCTCTAAATCCCCATTTCAGCACATCTCCTGGTTGGACCTAGGGGGATGATTTGAGAATCCAAACCATCCGAGGCGTCACCCAAACGCATACAAAAAAATTCATTCAAATCGGTCCAACCGTTTAGGAGGAGTTCAGTCACAACACACGTACAGTAGAATTATATATATAAAGATAACTTATTATTTGATAATAATATAATAATAATAATAAATATTATAAAAAAATCGTATGATCTCAATACTTCGAAAGAATCAATTCAAATACATTTTTTTGAGTAATGTTAAATAGGTAAGTGATTATTATTATTATTGCTATAGTTATTATCTATGACATACATAATTTTTTTTTCGCATGATAATATGGTTATTGGTTAATTACTCATAAATCATCGTTTTTGTATTTAGTTTTTTAGACTTTTTTTTTAAATTTTTAAATTTTTCTCTCTGTAAAAACCATCCGCGTACTTCAAGGAATATTATAAAAAAAAATTAGCGAAATCACAATATTTGCATTATAAATGTTTTTCTGTATAAATACAACACGACGCATTGTTCATCCTTCACAAGGCAGTACCCAAGAAAATGTGCCCGTTGCTCTTAAAATCAAACCATGGTTTTTAACAGCAATATCGTGTAGAAAGTTAAAAAATAGTAATAATAATACTTAACATTTCGGGGGGGGGGGGGGGGGGGTGGCGTGTGCGTAAGAATATCAAACTCACTATATAATCTCCGATTTGTTATAGAGGCCGTCGAGGCGATCCATGAAACATAATATACACTACATACTCAGTACATAGTATACATAATTGAATTGTGATTCACCAAGTATGTTCACCCCCATTTTGCTCGTTAATAATAGATTTAATCAAATTATGATTTTCAAATCTTTTAAATATACTTCGTTAGATTTATGATAATGGGTTAGGTAAATATAGAACGTATCATGTTTTTAAATGTTTAGTAATATTAATATTAATCCAATAAAATGTTATGATTTTAAAAAATGATTCAACCAAGTATATAAATACTCGATTCAATATTACATCTATTTTATATTTTCTTAAACCAAACTATTGCCTTGAGTACCTATATGTATTAAAATCTAATTTTAGATACAATTTTATAATTGTATCTAATTTAATAACTCAACAAATACCTGTTTTTGATTTAGATACATTGACATTTTTCGAAAAAATCGTCTACCTAATTAAAAATTTACAGTAAATAAGGATGGTTCTCATTTGAAAATAATTAGTTTTTATCGTCACGATAAAAACTAATAGATCAACTGTAAAGTGTTGACGAAATTTTCAAAGTAGGTGCTGTGGTTCAGTAGCTGTATAATGTATAATAGGTACAACATTTAGGCGTATATTGGATTTCACTGAAATTATAATTATAATCATATTTTTTCTATGACCACAGTACATAGAACACGTCATCGACAATATGGATTCTGAGTATATAATTATGCTGGTTTATAATAATAATAGTCTGATTCTATATATTACATAAATACATAATATGGGCGTAACCCGTTACCACAGAAATTATACCATACTCCGTTATCCACCGAATAATGACAAACGATTCCAGTTTTCGATAAACCGACTAAGCTCCAACCACGGATCAAATTCATAATATTCGCACGTCTGAAACTCATCATCTCGATTCTGCCAATCCAAAACACCCATATACTGGGAGTGGAAAACAACGAAAACCATATACCTAACTTATTATACACCACATTTTGAGTCTTCAGTAAGTGTTATTAATTTAATTAGATTTATACAATAAGTAGGCAATTTAGTTCTAATAAAGTTAAACCTCTAAATGAAGAGTTGTTATAATGTTACGTAGAAGGTAGTAGATTAAATAATATACATTTTTCATATAATGATTATTGCGATATTCGACATCATTGTTATAGGAAGTCATTGCAAAAAATAGAAGTATGTAATTATAGAAGTATCTGTAAATACTGAATAATCCAAATTAAACTGACTTTTTAAAGTTTCATATTACTTTAGTTTATATTTCCAGCATTACGACGATAATAATATATTATTATAATATCTACGCTATATACTAGGAAAAAATGTTATTTTGTTTTAAAAGTTTAAAAATGAATATTAAGTATTAAGACTGTGGAAATTATTTGAGAGAACGATCAAACGCGAGTTTATTATGCTTCTGTGCACAGAGACGATTTTCTAGAATACAGGGTGATTTTTTAAGCATATGCTTACCCTATATATATATGCCTAAATTATAAATATCTTCAAATTATATTTGAAATATTCTATTTAAATTATAAATATACATGGAGACCGTATTTTCGAATACTTGAGATTATTTGTACCACTTAAAGATTATCCTGTGACAATACAAACTCCTGTTTTTCAAATAAGAACCCTTTTTTTCACTTTTAATTATGCAGTAGATATTTTTTTTGAGAATTTTGATGTATCCAAATCAAAGTTTGAACGGGGTTAGTAGATTTGGGGGTTTAGATGATTTGAAAATTTTGGTAAACATTATTGATTATCAATATAAATAATTTGTAAAAATGATCCAAGTGTAATGTATACTACATTTAATATTACATATAGCTTATATTTTTGTAAAACCATATTTAAGGATTATTATCCTTAGTACAAACATTTTGATAACTTAGAAACTACTTATTTGAATTTTGATTTAGATACATCAACATTTTCCAAAAAAAATATCTGCTGAATAATTTAAAGTGAAAAAGAGGGGTTCTTTTTTGAAAAAACAGGAGTTTGTATTCTTTGCTCCCGGGTAAAAAGGGCTTAAGTCAATTTTTCACAAAAAATTTTTTTTCCGCAAATGTAAAGCTTAATTTTTGCCGAATTTTTTGGTACATTTGGTATAAGCTAGAGACGAATATTACTCATATCATTGAAGAAATAAATAGGGCATATCTAAACATAACCGTTTCTACGTCTGGTAGAAAAGGCGTAGGTATGATGACTTATGCCTGGACAAAAAGACATAAGTCAAAATAAGTGAAATCAAAAGAGCATAACTACAGTTATCTCGTTAAATATTCATAGTAACAAGAATTTTAATGGTTACATGCATTAAGAATGTAATATATATAATATAAAAATACCCTAAATATGTATGGATATAATGCACTTACAAGTAGGAATTTTCAAACTTTGATACTGCTGTCGCAAAAAGTTGGTAAAATGTACTTAAGCCCTTTTTACCCGAGAACAAAGTATTATTATTTGAAAAATAAATGTTTGTATCGCCACAGGACACTCTTTAAGTAGCACAAAGAATATCATGAATTTGAAAATATTGTCTTTAGGTATATTTAAAAAATCTAAAGATCATAATTTGAATAAATTTAATATTAAGGAAAAAATTGTCGTGAGCATGTTTAAAAAATCACCCTGTATAATGTATACATGTATACTATACATATAGGTATATATAAAAAAAAATAAGGGTGGCTGACCTCATATAGTTGAGAGCGAAGGGCGACGAGGGAGAGGAATTGCCCGTAGCATCATTTTTTCCACTACCTTATTCGTTTAGGTACAAGACAATCTCGGATTATGGTAAAGGAGGAGATTTACCATTTACCCAATACACCGCTGTATATAAATTTATAATAAATTACACCTAAACACGCATTTATAATGAGTGTCATTCAATTTGTGTTTCAACTTACATAAAAAATGTTCCGTGGCGTACAAACAAAGTGCTTTGGATAGGTACCTATATTTATTTATTCATTTTCGCATTACTGCAGTTGTCCCGCTACAGATTTTCCGTTAACAAACTACAGAAACCGTACTTCAAATATAAATTATACGAGGTCGTTATATGGTGGTGCAACAACAAATATGGGGGAAACTAATGAACGTTTAAAATTCAAAGTAGGTACAATACAGAATAAAAGTATAGTTAAACCGTTAACGCAAAATATCTATAATTGAGATTTGACAAAATACTATAAATAAATCAATGATTACATAAAACCTAGCTAGTTTTTTTTATTAGTTATTAGATAGTATATATATATTACTACAAATATTACAGTAAGATATGTTTTATTGATTTAACTTATAAAACAATGTATATAAATAAAAATATAAAAATAATGCTTTTAAAAAGATAGTTTAATTGTTATTGTAATTGTTCAATGTTCGATAGTTTTAACAGAAAATAATCATTCGATACTCAATAAATTAAAGTTGATACTTTTTAGTTCTTTTAAAGTCAGGTAATTAATTTTAAGTGAAACAAAAACTTAAAAACAACCTAATTTGATATAATATATAAAAAAAGTTTTCACTTAATGAATTGAGGTGAAAGGAAAGTTTAACTTTCATGAAAGACATTAAACCTCATATAATATTTAAAATAAAATAATAAATTATAGAAATCCATTTAACTTTGATAAGACTATTAATAAAGCATAATGAGCACTTCAAGTTTTATAGTCGAGTTTTGAAGTATAAAAAGGTTTACGTATAGTTTTGTAATTGAAATAAATAAATAAATAAGTATAGGTGCCTGCTACGAGTTTTCACTATTTTAACCTGGAAATATATTCAACGTCAGAATGAGTCTTTCGACGAGTTGATAACATTTTGCGACTTTACGTAAATTTGATTCAATCTTTTACTTTTGATCCACCTATACATATTACTGTTTTATCGTGTTTTTAATTCGATATCGGTAACGCAAAATAGCAAGAGGGGACTTAAATAGCTAGAGCTTTACTACAAGGTTGGTCGTGTTTTCATAACTCAAGTATGGGTATGGTAATTGGTAAATTATTTTAAATCAATCCTTACGTCTTTCTCGATTGTCAAAATTCAAAGATATTCAATATAGGTCGTAGTACCCTTGCTTCACGATTTTAGATGTATGACATTGTGTTTGAAAACCGATGATGAAAGAAGCAGAATATTATGGATAACGAAATGAAGTAGGTAAATTATAAACTATAATAATGAAAATAAATAAAATGTTTCGAATTCAACTATAAAACAATGTTATTGTGGAAGTCTATACACAATACATTTATATTGCTATTTAGGCGGACGCCTAGGCGCGTCAGAGCCATAGAGTAATACTGTTTAACACTAGGCAAAAATTAAAAAAATACGCCCCTTCCTTATCTAAACAAATTGAACATTATATTATATTTTGATATCTTAAAATGAATCAAATAAACTCAACTAACTGAATTTTTAAAATGTTCTAATATAATATTAAATAATATATGTATTTAAATAATAAATAAAATATATATTTAAATAGTCTAAATAATATTTTTAATTTAGCTTTTTATATTATGAGTTAGGACTATATAAATTTTTATAATCACTATAAATAAAACATTAATTGTTTTTGCCATTTTAATTATTATTTAATACAAATTAAATAAATATTCAAATTAATTTCCGTTGATTTAATATTAGTGAAGTTGTCAATGGTATCATCATAATTTAATTTATTTTAAATTTCCGTTTCAATTGAATAAAGTATGTTCATACTAGATAATCTTACTTAGCTCATTATAAATCTTATTAAAGTAATCTTTTAATTAATTTAAGTTAGCTGAAACTTCTTTCATATGTCTATTGTAATTCTGTACGCACTGAGGCAAAAATCCTAATAGAAATTTCAATGTTCTGATAAGATTATCGAAGTTTATAATCATGAATCATTCGTAGTAAATTCAAAAACGAAGTTGATTCAATACTTGTAAAATATACTGATAATGCTTCATGTTTAAAATATATTATCTTCTCAACAATTTCATCTTTATTATATTTTATGCTTAAGTCGGCAGTTGATTATTTCAAGTTGCAACGCACTTTCATTTTAGTAAACGGAGATAAATCCGAAATCATTTAAGATATCTATACTACGGTTATCTAGAGTAGATAACTGTGGCCTATACAAATATATTGATTTAGATATTATATTTGATTAATTAAATAATTAATTACCCACTAAATTTTAAAGACGTGTTTACTAAACTATAGTTAATAACAACGTGTTAAACAATATGGTACGTACCTGCAGCTAATAATAACAATATAAAAAATATCTAATTAGGTAATAGTTTATTTAATAGGAACACTTGTAAATTATACGAACTATACGAGTCAAGTGCCTAGCTCGCCTCACCGTATTGAGCAGCTCTGTCAGACTATCAATACTGACAATAATATAGTGATGATCGCGGGAAACTGTGAAATCGGCGTCGGATTGAAAAGAAAAATAATAAAAACCCAGAGACGAACTTTTATTGCATTTAAAATGCAATTAATTACTCGCCGTACCAATTATAACAGCGGCGCTATTATACTATCGTGGTGGCCACTATTCAGTTATCTATAGGTTCTGACGCATCGCATAGTATTATAACATAACATATTATTACCCTGGTACAATTATACGTATTATTATTATTATTATTTTTATTTTTTTTTTTATTAGATTTTAAGGCTTTGATGACTGAGGTCATTAGCCTGTAAGGTTGGTAGGGTTGGTGCAGTAGGGTTGGGACTGTTGGTACGGTCGGTTAGGAACATATACGTATTATTATAACTATGTAAAATGTAATATGTGACGCGCGAAAAAAAGCCCAATCCAACTAGTTGCGCCAATGCACTTTAAAACGATACACGTATGTACAGGCAGACGATATAATACCTACGCTTTTAGCCAGGATAATCATATGTATTATGCACGTATGTGAGTGGTGTGTATATATACGATGGGCACGCTTATTCAAATCGGATTACACAAGAATACCGGATCTACGCAGTTTTTAAAAAAAAAATCTATTTTCAGTGTGTGTGTCCCCGGTAAGCTCGACGACGTCCTCTCCGGATGCATATAATATTATTATGTATTGTAACGTCATCTGCTTATTACGTTACCGCCGCCCAGTAAGATACTGTATAATATAATATGCATATTTTATTCAACAACCGAATATACAGCGCAGGTCTGAAATACAATAAACGTATATATGGGCTGGCAATATACGTTGTCATCAAAGTATAGGTAGGTACTTTTAAAAAAACGCCTAAGGTTATACATTATTTCTCATATTATTATGTATTGTACACGCCATATAAAATATAAATTATAAGACCAGATTTAGTATTACACAGTAGGTAACGCACCCTTCCTCATTCCTTGGTAACCATAGTATTATCTACTGGTAGTGCCTACTACCCAACTGCGATAAACACAGCTCGCGGATATCATGTCATTGAGTAATTTTATGTTATAAGTCCGACGGTTTTTAGTAACACACGGTTTTGAAACTCTTTTGTCACTTCGATATTTAGTACTTACGAATGTTTTTTTCATAAAATAGAATTCACCACCGAAGGAAAGTTAAATCGTATACTTTAGTTGAATTATTTTACTAACTATTAAAAGATTATATACTACACCAAAATGAAAACCAACAGCTACACCTAGTTCATGATTAAAATTCTGTGGAGAAGATTTTAAACGTGACTAAGTTGCACTATTCGAAAATAAACACCGCTCAATATTGTACGACTTTTCAGTTTTTGAATATTAGGCATGACTTTCATTTTAACTCATTTTAAGCTCTATTTCTAATTTCTATAGATTTTTACAGTCAGTATTGTAATAGTATATGCATATGCAGTTTTTTTCGATATTTATAATTTTAAAAACTGTCATTAGTTTATAATAAGTAAAATGCATGGTTAGTAATTACTAAATATTAATAGATGGTGTATAGTACACGGGTATAGAAATTGCCCATTGAACATTGATAATACAGCACAAAATAGTTAGTTTTTATTTCTGTTTTAATTTGTGTGATATTTTAGATATCTGACACCAACGTCGCTTCGATCACATCGGGTGGTAAACAGGTATAGGTACCTATTTTTAGAGTAGTATAAAAATATATTTAATTTGTGAAATGTTGTAATAACGTTGGTCATTAGTAATTATACACAAAATAGCGTATTATAAAATGAGTATATAATTGGTATATATGTAAATATGTAATAAATAATTTAAATTTAAAAACTATTTAAAATGTTTGATATTTTGAGTAGGTGTACAAAAATCAATTTAGGTAACATGACATTTATAAACTAAACGATAGCTTAATTTTAAAACTAATTTTGAATCATATTGTACTAAAAAATGGGTAAACTTCAAAAGTAAAGTCAAAATGTACTTGAAAATGTATTTTATGATTAATTCAAATTGCAAGGTATATTGATTTCAGACTATCGAATATTTGTTCAAAAATAATACCAAACCACGTTAAGTAATCAAAAAAGATTCTGTTGAATAAGAATCACATCAGAAATTGTTCAGAATCAACCGAATGGGGATTTAATTGTATGTTATTTTAGTATCCTTTACCCGGGCGCTTATACATTTACTCGAATTCGGCTTAAGTGCGACACTCCAGCTTTTCATACAAATCCTGTTCAGACTTGACATATTATTTCGACGCAATTATTATATGTGACCGACTCGCCTGCAGATTACAGTCTAGAGTCCAGACATAGACACGCACGCACTCGAGGGCTGAGAGCTAATATTATATATATGTATTATATTATTATATCAGATCCAATCGGATAACTCAGCTTTAATCCTACGCATATGATCGTTACGTCTTCTTTATTTTATCCAACCAGTAATTACGCTAAGGAAACATGCTCTGCAGGCTATCCCGTTTTATAATGTGTCTTTTCAGCGACTTATGAGCGGGCAATCAACGTATAAGATAGAATGACGAAATCTTCTAACAATCTTCTAAGCCATAAAAACGTTTCGGAAACTAAAACACTTGAGGTTCAAACGAAAACGATTACAACTCCGAGTGAAAATATAATTAACGATACAAAATAAACGAAACCAACCCTTTTGTTTTCGAGATTTAGTACATGCGCGAGGTATGCATAAGATATTCAAAATTGTAATGCATCCGCATTGGTCCAAATCAAAATGTATTCGTCACAGAATATGAAATATTAATGTAATTTTTATTTCAGACGATAACCTGCCACTGAATAGCTTAAGTTTAAATTGATTGAATGCCTAGTGAAATGTAGGTAACTACACTTTAATCGCTGTTATGAATAATTTTGATACAGCACGATTATATTTTATAATGAAGCATAATATCATATGTTATTAATATAATGCGTGTGGGGTGGACACTTTTAGATAAGATTAATACTAAAGATAATTATTATAAATATGATAATTTATCATCACATGACCACGGGATGATATACGTTTTAATAGGTGCACGAGTTATGTATATATTATTTTAGATGTGTAAAAAAAAACGAATTTATATAATTTAATCGTATTTATGACCATTATATTTCATGATGAATACTTCACTGGGATGTAGTAAAAATAAAAATCCTTTAACAAGGATTGTATATATATATTATGTATTTTTTGTTAAAGTCATTAATTAAAATCATTTTATAACATTTGCGTTTGGGGCGTGTAATATTATATTATATAGGTACAAGTACTACAACTATGTTCAAAGCTATAACCGCGTGATTAACACAAACACAACGACGATATCGACGGGGGATTATTATAAATGAATATTATAAAAATGTAGGATACCACATGTAACATAAATGAGATGATCACTTTCATGATTACATCCATGAATTATCATTATTTATTGATACAATTTAATGCTATTTCATAGTAATTAAAATCTTTATTTTCGAAAACATCACTCCACTCCTTAAGGGTAGACGAAGGGGAATACCTTTGAAATAATTATTCTATAATACAACGAATAAACGTTATATTAATATGTACCTATAATTTATTAGTTTTCGAAAAAAAATTCTCATAAATCGAACTCTTGTCGATCTCGGCAAAGACGATACGATACAATATGTATTATTCAAAGAAGAAAAACGTTGTGTGTTTATATTTACGTGTAAGGTAGATTTAATCATTGTGCCAAATATTATAGGTCAAATAAACAACTGTTTTATATTCTTTTTTTCTGTTTGCATTTAGGATATTGGGATATTATAGACTACACGTATTTTAGTGTACAATTATAATAATATGTTCTAATAAATTTTACATTGTACATTATTAATTTACAAAAATATTTAGCTTAACTTAAACATAAGCTGCGCAATTAAAACTTATTCAGACTTTTTGTTTTTTGGTAAAAATTAATGAATAAGTTATGACTTATGAACCACCTACCTATTGTTGTGTTTCAGAGAAAAAGAATCTTTTATGAGCCAATATTAATATCGAATACTACGATGTCATTATATTGTATTTTATGACTTATTGTCTTATTGTATAATATGTCGTTTATTATTGTATTTTATATTATTGATATTATTTAGTCAACAATGTATATTTTACTATCTATATTATGAAACATTGTACAGGTTATGCTATATTATATATTTTAAGCGGAGCGAGGAAGCTAGTGGTTTTACAATGGTGTTTATTATTTTTTTTTTAAATATATATCCTGTATACAAAATGTCTACCAGAAGGAGTTCTTCGATTTCAAGATATAGTACCTTATCTTTTAGCAAATTGAATCAAGATGGTACTTTAAAGAGGTCATTTTTCGACTTCGATAGTTATTTAATGCCACGGAAAAAACTACTGACAAATTACAAATTACCGCTTAAAATGAGATTTTAATTTCTAACGCTTTATTTATGACCGTAGCAACGAATAAAAAAATTGTAATATTATAATATTAATTTAACTTAAAGGCTATAATAAATAATAAAAATTTAATAAATCTAGACTGATAAACCGTCTCCGCTCAGAATCGTTTTTCTTATACAATGATATTATATCATTGAATTCATGTTTAATACAATCCATTATACATTGACTTACTTGTAACCTATTGTACAGCAGAGCGACATCCACTTACTTGGTTTTTTTATACACTTTTACTATCATTATTTTTATAACAGTAAACAAGAAATTAACAGCTTCTCATACGTCTACCAAAATCGTGTTTGTCGATAACTGAGAAGAAAATGAATTTCGTCTTATCCCAAGTCCGTTTTAATTAGAGAAACAAAAACACAGGTACCAACACTAGCTAATTAAATTGTATTTATCTTCATAGAAAATTTATAATCAAAATCAAATTAATTCGATACCAAAAAACCAAATTATAACACTATTATTATTATAATTAAAATAAAATCAAATATATATATTAAAACAGTACTGTAAAATGTGTTGTTTGTGACAAACCAACATTATTCGATGTTTTAGCCATACAATTTTAACCTATATTTCAAAGGTGCGTGATCACAACACGAAAACAGCTTATGTACGAAACAACTAGCCTATTTCGAGTCCGTATTTCGTCTATAAGCAAACGCATCGGAGAATCTACTGAAGTCTGGTGCTTACAATATAGTTGTACATAAAATTCGGAAGTAAAACAATATTATTATGACATCATTTTATGACCGACTATAATTTTCTGCTTATGAAAACCAATATTTTAATATTACAATACTGCGCGTGCATCACTCGTTTGTGTAATAGGTATTATGATGTTCTACAAGGTACCCATTCCACTAACAATATTTATTCTTAAATCGTTACCAAATGGAAATTATTCCATTCTTTTAATATTGTCTGCTTAAAAATCTACAGTAAAAAAATGGTGGTTCTCAATTTTAAAAACAAGTAGTTTGTACCGTCACAGGACATTTTTTAATTGGCATATAAAAACTAAATGCAATCTATAGTTTATGACGTATTAAAATGTGGATAGTCATTTCCAGAATAAAGTATCATGAAGACAGTAAAGAGTTTTTTTTATTTTTTCCGATCATATTAAATCGTCTGTCGCCAGCAGCTTTATACGACGAAGCAATTTTTTTTAATCAAGAGACAGTGATTATAATATCTGAGAAGATTTTAAATACATTTTATTTTAGATTTTTTGCTATCATAATGCAATCATTGTAGAATGATGCTATTTAGTATTAACAACGAACAAAATTATTACATTTAATAATGGTGTTTTTTTTTTAGGTTTTGAAAGTTTGGTTAATCAATGTAAAATTATTTTGGATAGTTTAATTCCCTAAAATCCCCTTAAACTGTACCGAATACACAAATATATAGACCACCGCAGCGTGTTATAATAACGTATTTTTGACATATTATAAAGCCTAACGGGAGACTTTTGGGCAAAGAGTAGCATTAAATTCCACGTCGAACCCAACACTACCCCCGAACTCTACCACATACCGAGAAATATTCATATATTTAAACCATAATTCATTTTTGTTAAGTACCCGCAGCTTGAGTTTCAACCGTAATAGCATTTTAAACATGAACAATATACTCGTTAAAAGTACTATTGCACTTTAATGTTATATTCATTGGATAATATGTTTTTTTTTTCGTAGATTTTTATGCAAAAAAAAAAATAATATATTAAAACTAATAAACAATTTATAAGAAGGGCTAAAATATTAAATATCACCAATCAGACCGTACATATTCGACAAAACCTGGTGATTCATTCCTATAAGATATTAATATTATAGTCAAATATATTAAGTTTTTATGTCGACACTGATTTTTTATCAACTCTATCGGTTAAAACTGTTAAAACTATACTACGATTCTGACGAGCTTTAATTTTAATACTTAAAATTATAAGCTTTTAAAATGTTGGTAGTTGGTATTTGGTAAGTTGATTCGTTCTATAACATAATATACCTTTATCATATAAAATATAAATCATAATGTAGTTATTTTAAATAAATAGTATGTTTGAATACAGTATTCAGTACTAATTGAATACCTACATTTGATAATATGAGTTATAATATTATGTTATAAAATAATTGTTTTATTAAAAAATTCATAAATAGATATAAATATATTCATGCAATCTTCTAGTCTGTTTCTATACCACTTTCTTTTTATAAATTTAAGACTCGGTGAAGTCAATAGTTAGATAGAATGAACAGTGTAGGCCCTTGTATCAATAGTCGGTGGAATTTATAAATAGTTAAGTTTCTATATAAAAATGAGACAATATTTAGTTTCCGTTTTTGAAATCAACTAAATAATAATGTAAAAGATTATTTATTAAGCACATATATGTATATAACTATAGTTGCCACGCTTATCAATGATAATGATTTGACGGAATTCTTACAATGAGATTGTAACCAAAGAGTAGTTAATATAACCACATGGCAAACATTTTCATCTGCCATATTCTATGTTAACAATTACAGAAGTATACAAAAACACCGAATAAAGTTGTAAATCACTTGTAATACGTTTTAATTTATTTTAAAATTGATTAATTTTTTTTTATCACGTAATCCACGCATACCTATATTTATTAAATGTAAAACGTATTAAATACCTTCACGTTTGATTAACTACGAGTTTTAACAGTTATAATATGTTATACAATAATACGGATAATAATATGGATTTAAATTTAAAATTTAATATACATTTAAATTTGTATAATATCAGCTGTCATTACAATTACGTAAATAAAATATCAATACCTAATGGTTTTCCAAATTTACTGTAGGTATTATATAATATGATTTACTGTATTTTCTAAAAGTAATTTAAACCTTACCAGGAAGTGTAATTTTGAGAAGCAATGTTGGTACCCAGAAGGTGGTGTGTACATTTGTACTAATTGATCCATATTTCTGGGTCCGGTCCACACAATTTAGTTTGCATACCAAATGTTGTAGGTACCCAATTAGAAACACGACAAGAATAAATTTAATTTATTAAAAAACAACGTATGCTTGAATTTAAGCCCAATCTCCAAAAATGACACAACAAGTATAGAAAAAAATAAGTCAAGATCACACAGTTTATATTGTTAATACTTTATAATGGTTTCATCGGGCTTAAAAATAAATACGTACCTTCCTATCCCGCACTTACCTAGTTTTTACAATACGCATCGTTTGAATACTGACTCAATTTGTTTTAATAATATTCAAATTTATTAATATATGGAGGACAAGTAAACAAGTAAACAATGTTTATATTACCGCTTATAAACAATTATGAATTGCTGTTTAAAAAATTACCATCTTTAATTTATAGTCAAAAAGATAAACTTGGAACAAAATCAAAATGGTTTAGCTTTTAAAATCAACTAAAATTTGAATACTACCTGTTAAAAACAAACCATTTTTGTATTTTGATTCTTAATGTATTTGAAATAATATTCATACATTTATACGGGTGATGTTGGTACCGTATACATTGCTTACCTACCCTAGTACCTACTAAATTTAATTTTCAAAAATATCCGTATGAAAAATAATTTTAAATCAAAAAAATATGTAGTTTACATATTTATACATATGCAATTTTAAATGTACTAGATATCAGTTTAAGTGATTAGGTTAATTGAAAATAACATTCAAAACAATTTCGTAGATACAACACATACCTAATGTATCTATAGCAAATGTTGTTATAACAACAAATTTAGCACTATAATAATATATGCTACCAATTATTTACTATGTAGCTTAAAGGCCGGCTTAGGTGTTTGACCATCAAGAGTCGGGACGACATTTGTTTGCCGTCCTGTAACAAAAATTAAATACAAACTTATAGTGAGTAGTGACATAGGTAATTATAGGAAGAATCCGAGCTTCACCTCTAAAAAAATTTAAATCTTCCTCGTTCACTGTCCACCAGATTTAACCGAATCAATTCATGGGGCGCAATGACACCCAGATTAAGTTTATCAAGATTACTCTTAAATTTATCAAAATTATTTTACTTTAGACTGACATTAAAAATAACACTAATAACTTTCTCACTAATAATAAGTACATGTGTATATGCATATACCTACCAATATTTTAGATTTAAGGTGGAGTGGTTTATTTATGAAGTTTGCATTTTATTTACCAATATTTTTTCTAAATATGATAAAAACTAATTAACTATATTATGTATAGGTATTATAAAGTATATAATACAAATTTATTAAATCTATTTTAAAACTATTTAGGTATAACTATAAATAAAAATAAAAATAATTAATTTAAACATAAATTATAGTCATAAATATATTTTCTGTATTTTATTTTCAGTATAAAATAGGGTTTTATTCGCTTTTTTATTAGTTGAATTATATTAATTTTATAATTCTTATCTATCTACTAAATGTCTTATGTATATATTTTTATATTCTATTTGTGCGTCATTTTTTCACATACATTTTTCTGTGAATTACTTAGAATAAATTGACTTTTCACCTCTAACAAATGCGCCTAAGTTGTCAACACAACACTAACTTTTAGAAAAAAAAATATTCAACTCGTATAAATCCAAATAAATTAAATCAAATTCACGATTATGGTTTATGACATGTCATTATGAATTTATTTCATATTATTATTGTTTAAAATAATTTAACATAATATCTAATACTAACATATTTTATAAGAGATTTAAGATCGAAATTATTACACGAGGATGAGATGAACATTAGTCTAAGATTATTGAAACAAGTAGCATATTCACATAATACATGTACCATAACAGAATATAACAAACGGTTAAGTAATCAATTCATGTATAATGCATAACCTAGTAATTTGCATAATTCTATACGATATCAAGCGATGTGCATTACACTAATTGTTAATAAATTAAGATTTTCCTAATAACAATAATAATTGTATAGTAATAAACAACATATTATGAAAAAAATTGACATCTCATATAATACGGAATAATTAATAAATTATTATTTCATGACAAAATGTTGGTGCTTATCCTATCTCTCTGCGAACAATGATATTGTGTATGACTAAACTTGTAATAACCCTACAATAACAAAGAATAAATGAGAAAACAAATAGAGACGGAGACTCGAGATTTTTAGCGTAGTATAAAAAAAAATTTAAGCAAAAAGTAATTAGTAATTACAGTGCTTTGGTTGGTTAACTATTGTACTGTTGTTGAAAAATAAGAACATAAGGTCCTAGGCATAATGTAGGTAACAGTTTTTAAAATAAAATTTACATAGCCATACAAAAGTTTTAAATTATAATAATAGTGGTAAAATAGAGGATTAAATACAATCCAATTAGAAGTTTTCTTTCTCTTGACTTTTACTAGATAGGTTTCAAACAAAGATTTCGTACCTATTTTAATTTAATCAAAAGTCTATTTAATTTTAAAGACTGTTATGGGTGGCTTTAATATAATTATTTTCCAAATACCACCAAGAGAACGAATTACAATTCTTAAGCTTAAATATTCAAAACTACGGACTGTTTTTTATGCTAAAAAACCTATTTTAATTCCATCTATGCAGTTCGATCTAATTACGTGACATGGGTTTTGAAAACAAGTTTGGATTTCTCATATTGTCTTCTTTAGATCCTACTAATACCTACATTTTAAATAAATTTGGACATAAACTAATTAAAATTAAAAAATGTAATATAATTTAATATATATTTTTGTATATTTAGCAGTAAATTAGATAAATAAATGGAGAACATTTTTCATTGGATCCAAAGTAAATATTAAACGTTGAGACGTTCAATATCAAAATCACATAATTGGTATGATGGAATGAAAATTGATGTATTTAGTAAAGAAAAAATATGCGATTATACGTGACATGCCAAAATGTTGACATGATGTGCGAGAACAAGACGTGTCCCTTTTTTAAAACCACATCTAAACGCATACACGCTGATGATTATTTACTATGCACACACTACCACGATCAGCATGCAGAAAATCTTATTATAACAGAACTCTTTACTGACAGTGCCATTTTTAAAATCCCGATAAATCAATTCTTCCTCTACCCCAGATGGTGCAAATTATTGTAGTATCATATTATATTATTTTATTTTGTACAGTTTGAATCAGATAATATAAGATGCCAGACACTATCACTATAATACTGTATCGAATTATTTTATTATAATTCATATTCATTACCGAAACAGTTATTAATTATAAGTTATAACTATAGTTAAACAGCCTAGTATTTGCATTTGGTATTATAATCAACATTTCTATCAAACGTTACAATCAGTGTTGTGATTTAAATTTCAACAGATTAAATAAAAGCTTATGAACCATTGTCATGAAATCATTTTGCATGTATTAATGTTTATTTCAAGACAGTTATTGATGCTGCAAGCATACAATTTGTTTAAGGGACCCTGTAGAATTTTAGAATCCGATGATGTATGAATTGAACAAAATAATTTAGCATCATCTGCAAAAAGTAATAATTTTATAGAATTATCAAATATTCGGGAAAAATCATTTAATAAAAACTAGAAAAAACAGGGGACCTTAATGTGAACCTTGAAGAACACTTGGCGTATGTTAAATTCATTAGAAACTTGGAATGAAAGTTTAACGGCTTGAGAACGGTTTTGTAGGTAGGAAGCGATTCATGATAAAAATGAACCATTAAAACCAAATGCCTTTAACTTATGTAATAAAACACCATGGCTTTTTGTATCAACTTGACAATTTTGATCATATATGATTCTAATAGATATTATGTTTGATAAGTTAAAAGATTCGTTAGAATGGAATGTTTAAGTAAAAAATCATGTTGATTTGGACTTAAGTAATTATAGCCAATAGGGTTGTTAATTTTTTTGTAATTATTGCCTTAAATAATTTAGGAATAACCGACAATTTAGAAATAAATAATAAGCGTATATTACTTCTATCCCCAGATTTATATATTGTTGTATTAAATGATTTTTCCAAATATCCGGAAAATTCCTAGTAGTGAGTGTCAAATTAAATAAGTAAAACAAAGGTTTAATTAATGATGATTTACAAGCTTTTAAAATGACTAAAGGATTTCATCTGGTCCTGTACCAGTTTATACCTATACTTAATGAACTTAGAATACCAACAATCTCAATCTCCAAAATAAACCAAGAGTTCAAATTAAGATCATAATTATTTAACAAAGAATCCTCATAATACATCAGTATTTTTGGAATAATCAACGAATACGAAGGGAAAATAATCAGCAAATAATTTAGTGGTGTCATTAATATTGTCAGAAACAATATTATCGAAATAGACAGTAGCGCAGGAATGTTAGTTTTGTTTGACCTTAAGGACTGGATATATTTCGAAAACGATTTTATATTACTATTTATATTATTTTAAATTTTTAATATAAAGTTAACTTGGACATGGATATAATACATATATACTAATATGAGTTTATTGGTCGGTGGAATATGTTTTGTATATAGTAAACAAAAAAATACAGATAAAGAGAATAAAGTAACATATTTTTATTCATAAAGGGAAACCTGAAAACGTATTAATATGTAAATTTCCATTTTGTTTTTCTTGGGCATACACTTGGGAGAAGTAAAACTAAACATGTTATATGGTCTTTTTTTATTATTATTATTATTTCGTCAAAATTTCCTAGTTAATCCCATGAGTGGATACCAGACAAGTTGTTTATAGAGTATATATACATTTTTCACTATAAGGTGAAAGAAAATTTTTTTTAAATAAAATGAAAAATAAACATCGACTTATTTTCTTGGTCAAAAACGTATACAATTTCACATTGTGTTTCATATATTATTATGAATATACTTAAGTATCTTAATACCTAATACCTGTTTTGGGCATACCTAGAAAATAATATTATACTTGTATATACAATCATCGGTGTATAAGTTAAATATATACCGCATTGGAAAATCAATAATAGGTCTACTATGTTCAATCTAAATATTAAAAAAAATTACAAATTGCTTAAAATGATAAACTCATTTTATTAGTAATTTTTTTCTCTCAATCATTAACTGACATTTCTATTACACAGTTTTCCCTCGTACGAGTTGTACGGTACAGTAATTGTAAAATGATTATGTCTGTCAGGTCATTGTATGAAACAAACCCGAAGAACAAAATGTAAATAAAATATAATCTCGACCATACACAGTACACACAACAGAGTATACATGGGCGTTTCCAAAGTTTTATTTCGAGGAGAGACTGGTGAAATTAATAAACATGTACCTATACCACACATGTCTGACACTGCAGTCACACAGACAACATATTGAAAACAAATTGTATAAGCTGGGTGTTATAAAAAACAAAGGTAAATATATAGATATATAAGCAAGGGAATTGATAAGGAGTAAAACAATATGTTCAGTTTTGGATTTTAGTTTTTTTTTAATTTTTTAATTACCAGATGATTAAAATAAAAAACTAATTAAACCACATCAATGTACGCAAAACTGTTAACTAAAATCATGTGTCACTAATTTTATGTAATTGAAGGCACCATAATGAAACTAGGTGGTGCTGATTGTAGTGTTCCCCTTTTTTTACTCATTCGGATTTTGCGATTTGTTTCTTTATGTTTAGAATTTTAAGTTTGAAAAAGAATGTTGATGATAGTGTACCTTTTTTTTTGTTTATATATTATTTAAGTCAAACCTTAAGACTTAAACTGAATTTATTGTTGCTATAAAATAAGTAAGGACATAGTTTTTAGATTCTGAGCGGAGCGATAAATGTACTGATTTTACAATGATTTAGGTTTTTTTTTTTTTGTGACGATCATCACGGTTTGAGGCAGTATAACTGCTTCGATTTTCTTCAACAGTATCTTTTCCGATGGGAAACTGAATTTAATTGGTGCATTTAGAAGGTCAAAATTTAAAATTGACAATAGTTTTCAAAAGCGCCGGGAAAAACAACATAAAAATTAAGAAAAAACGGACATTTTACGCAAAATAAGTTTTTGTCAAATCGATTTTAGTTTTCGGTGTAACTCTAAAACAAATGAACATAAATACATGACATTCTCACTGGTTGTTTATATTCGCATTTTATATACACGATATAATTTTCAAAATATTTTGACATGTTTTGAACTGTTTAGGAATATTTTCAGTTTCTAATTTTATTAGACTTTATTTTCTATAAATGTCAAAACTTTATTTGTTGGGAAAAAAAGCGTTAAATGTAATACAAGGCTCCTGATATAAAGTTACAATAGCAGTAACTTGAAAAATATTAAAAATATATAGGCACAATTTTTTTTATAAGCATTTTAAATTCAAATTTAAAATTTAATAATTATTCTGTAGCAAAAATTTATAAGATGTACAACTTTTATATCTAAGTATTGAAAATTTAAAAGAAGGTTCGACGTAAATAGATTTTATTATATATCTAAATCACTTTATTCACAATAATATCATCAAATATACCTCGAAATATACTTAGTAATATTATAACTGACTGACGCTCTGTATCTTCGCTCAGAATCGTTTTTCTTATTCAATGATATTATATCATTGAATTAAAATATTACACCATCCATTACAGTGAACCACTTGTAACAAACTGTACATTAGAGCGACACCCGCTTGGCAGGCTTATAGGCAGGCGCGTCCCCAAGGGGGGGGGGCGAAGGGGTGTTTTCCATAACTATAACAGTTTTTAATGTATAAAATTACTCTCATTGTCGTCAAAATAATAATGATCAACATTTTAATTTACCGTTATACCTATAAGTAAAAAACTAATCACCACAAAGATAATAAATAATAATTATTATCTATGGATAACCATACTGTTTAGATAAAAATAGTAAGTAATTGTACTTAATTATGTTAACAACACTAAAAATTAAACATTAAAGGGGAATTTATGAAACAATACTTTGTTACGTAAACTTATTTGTAAAGTAGTCACATTAAAAAAATAAATTAAGTCAGTAAAATTGATTTAAGTTCGCCCAAACTATTGAAAAATACGCTAGAGTAATTATTGATTTAAAAAATAAATTCGCTTATTTACAATTACTTATTTGTATTAAATTGAATATAATATTATTACTGTATATTATTGCCTGTTTGATCCCCCTAAGTACCCAATAAATTTTTTTCATTCTTACACGAGAATACAAATCTAACTACTATATTTTTTACGTATGTATATTTATTGCAATAAATAATATTTAATTATGATCGATATTTTACTATGCCATTGTTACTATTATTTTTACTGTTGACGTCCAAATAACGGCTATAACTATTCTGTAATGGCAACGTACATTTGCCCTAGATCGGCGGACTACGGCGGCACACGTGTAATAATGTTACGAAATATCGACGAATCGCACGAACGATGTGAATAACTTAGTTTGGAAGATAAAATATAATACAATATACCTGTTGATTTTGCATACGTGTGGTAGGGTGGCCAAAGCACCGCGGGGACTCATGGTCGTTACGGCGGCCATCCCTGCGAGCACACCTCCACGACGGCGTGGCGTTAGATTGATGAAGAAACGCATTATTATACGACCCAGTGAGGATTTCCCATTGATATAACGCTGCGGCCTGTGATTTAGTTTGTTTTTTTTACGCTTTTCGTTATTATGATAATAATATAAATATATACGTAAAATAAAATAAATAATATTATTATTATCTCAGAGAAATGGTGGTGGTTTTCATTTTTCATCGTAAAATAACCATGGAACCACAATTTTCACGCAAACGTTCGCGTATTATTAAAAACCATCAACATTTTACAAATTCAACTCTATTCTACTTCTTGTTATTATTGTTGTTGTAATGTATTTTATGTGGTTTCTACCAAAATAATAAGTATAATAATAAATCTGCCAGTTTATACAGGTATTTTGTGTATTATGCCAACAGTATGACGTTCCTAGGAAATATAATATTTGATAAATCAATTTTACGGTACGTATTACTGGGGATCGTAAAATAATGGACGTTTTACACATGTCATATACATCACATGAAATAGGCGCGCATAAATAAAACTTCTAATCATAAGCACGTTGTCCGTGAAAAATCATTTATTAACCGCATATACCTTCGCTTAATTTACGTTCCTTCAAAGTACTTACAGAGTTCCGATTTTGCAATATATAATAATGTATTATTAATAATTGATGAGTAGCTACAAAATAATTATTAATACTATTTTGTTTTGTCGGGAAAAAAGAGCTGAAAAAATCACTAGAGAATTTTTCAGCGGCTAAAGACTTTTTTCATGATGTGAGTGAAAGAACATGGAAAACTAAAAAATGTGAGTTATTTCACACAGGTAGGTAGGTAATAACTAATGACAATGGTTTATGTGGAAGTATAAAGAAATATAGTAATAATATTTACAATAATAACGATTCTTCAAGATTGAGAATTCTTAAAGGTAAAAACTAGATGCACGAATATATTTTATTTAATCAAAAAAAAAACCATAATCGAATACAAGATTATATTAAGATAAGTTCCATTCTATATTATAGATCTACGAAATATAATATCGATAGTTCAAATTGTTATCAAAAAAAAATCGGTATTTTTATGTGTTAATCACGATTATTTTGTATTATTCACATTGACTATTACAGGCCACATAATTCGAGAATCACAACGAAAAGTAGACTGAGTATATTTTGTTTTTATGTTTTAACAGAACATAAATTTATTAGATCCTCTCTAGGGACAATGTTAAAATGTCACACCCCAATTAAAACCTAATCACGGCCATGTGTGATTCTATAAGGTCTCCTGGGACCACCAATGTTAAACGTTCTGAGTCGTAAAGTTTCGTATGGTTTTACTATATAGGTTTAGATAAATAGTATATTATTATACGGTATATATACTGTATAATAGCGTATGATCTTTGATCACATGAATAGTCCACTAAATTTATTAGAATGTATCATGGTAAAACATAAATGTGACGGTTAGAATGAAAAACAATTATTCATAAAACAGAAAAATTGTAGTTTATCTAGAAAAGTTGTAGGCGAGAGAAGTAACCTAACATAATATTGGTAAATGTATGGTTCTTGTTAGTAATTTTAAAATTAATTATGAACTACAAACACATTATTTAGTTAATAATTTATTATTTTAACAGAATAAATAAAATATACATCAAAGAAATCATTTTGTTAAAATAAAAAAAAAAAATCCTAATATGTATATAAATAGTATTATATTATTTTATCAGTACTTTAGTAGGTACACAGAACATAGGCAGTACTTTACTGTATAACTTGTCAGTTTTGACGAAGGTATTTGAAGTTATTTTTAAGAGAAATTGTTAAAAATCCTTTATATTTGTCAAATTAACATAAATAATTTATAACAATAATTATAAAACATAAACGACATTAAAATATACGTAGGTACCTGCCTACACATATTGTTTTAGAATGGGTACGAATTAAACGTCGATGTAAAAGCTTTTTGTTTATTTAGCTTATACATGTTTTTTCCAATCGATTAATAATAAATAATTATCACATATAATTAAAAATAGTATTCAATAAAATATTTATAGAATAACATCATAATAATATAATGTTTTTTTTGAATTAATAGTATTTGTATTGAAAAATTATACTACTTAACTAATTTTGATAAAAAAATCAATTAAATTTAGTATGAATTGTTATAATAATCTATTCTTTAAATTAGAATAATAGTATTGATAAGTAGGTAATAATATTTTAAGATTAGATAAATCGTGAATTAAAAATTTTAATTGTTAAATTTAAAACAGTTGAATCTGAACACAATGATAATAATGATCATACACGTGTTGCCTATAACAAATTGTTTTCCAAGTACGTGATTTGTAAAATATTTTTTTAAAAGGTTTCTAAGTTAATACCAAAGTTAAAATTCTATGAATCAGTACTTAAGTTACGTGATAAATACAAATGATACTTCTTCATTAAGACTAATTTATTGGTTCTTATAACTAATAAGGAAAATTAAGGACTAAAATATTAATTGTATTTTATTAATTTATCATCGTAGAATACAAATTAATTCAGAATTATTGTAACAGTATACAATACAGATTTACTACAATAATTAATTACAAATTTACTAAAATTAATTATCATTGCTGAATACCAACGAATACTTAAATTTTTACTATTTAGTGTTATCTAAATGTTCATGTGATTAGTGAACAACACAATTTCTGAGTATATACTTTCCGAGTATTTTTACTCATATAATTGATGCTAGAGTTGTTAGAATGTAGGGCCTCGCCCAAATGACTAAATAAAACTGATCTTCGTGCCAATGTAATAATCGTATAATATATTATGCTTACCTCAAAATTTGCTTGACTGTCATTGGCTTGTGTGGAGTATGAGGTAACAGGATTTTTTGTGCTCCCTAAAAATAATTATAAAAACCAATTCACATTACTTTTTGTTTCCATAATGATAATAACATATCAGGGAGAGGTGTCATTGGTTTTGTTGACTGAAGTTATTCTTATAGTTAATAGTATATAAGTTATTTCTTATACAGTTATACCTTAGTTATTATTTAATGGTACATTACTCGAAACAATTGGTTATTAATACCAATACCTTTCATACACGTGAACCCCACCTATTTTACTTGATTTTTGATATAAACAGTAAGTTAATTATCTTCGTTTCTATTGACATATCTATGTTTATCAAAAATCGGTCATTTGTTCTGTCAATTTTAAAATAAATTGAAAAAGTATAAGAATTATTAATTCATAGTTTGTTAAATATTATTTCTTTTTTGACATGTATAGTTTATAATAATATGTAGATGATATAACTAAGTATGTTAATAAACTAACTTTTCGGGATTAAAAACAGTTTATATTATGTTGGTCAAAAATACCAACGACACAACACATTAAATATTTTAACATGACATCTCTCCCGTGTAAATACTAAGTCATAATACAAAATACGAAATATTATATTATGTTATATTCGACGGTTGATTAGATGTTATTAACGTTTTCATACGTTGTTATAAGTATTTTATATAATTACAATTTACAACCATATTATATTAAATATACCAAAAGGTCTCATAACTTGTTTAAATGCTATATTATAAGCTTTTAAGTAAATTTATTACGTCTTATAAAATAGGTAGGTAATAGGTACTTACACCAGTTTCTTAAATCAGTCTAGATATAACTAAATACTTATCTGTAATTTAAACGGAGAAATTCTAGAATGGTATCTATACCAGAATAGAAACAGTTTAGTATGTTCTAAGCTAAGAAAACGAAAAATGGATATTCTGTAATCAGAATTCCTATTGATGTTTAACATTTTTTAAATTCATTACATTTCAAAATTCTTGGATAAAAGTATCAAACTTTGTTATAGATGAAGGATATACAAAATGATCCAGTAATGTATCGAATATTGTTCAGTATTTACTTTTTTATGGAACATTGAATGATAAGTACCTAGGCATTTATTGATTTCGTATTATTATTATTATTATTATTATTATTACTAGACATAATATTATTGTTGTAAAACCGTAATAAGTATTCAGTATTATCGAAAAACGTAACATAGGTAAGAATTATTCATATTTAAAAAAGTATGGATAAGTATAATATAAGTAGTACATAAAAAAATTAAATATTTGTATAAAATATGTTCGTAAGACAGAATTGCGTTTAAAAAAAACTTTTATTGGAGAAATCAAAGTACTTACAATATTTATGTACAAAGTTATTTCGATCTTAATTCAATATCGTGTAGATTTGTTTTTAAAATAGTGGACAATTTGTCGAATAATTACCACAAAAAAATAATTAAGTAGGTATACCTACCTAGAAAAAAGCTTTATCTAATGATCGTACTTCGTCAATTAAAACATTATACTTGGTATACAATTTAACCATAAAGTAAATTCTAACAAAAATGCTATAAATAATGACATAATATTATATTTTCATTTTCTATAAGTACACCATACAATTTTGAAAATATGTTAACTCATTTTGAGCTGTTTACAGACAATTTCAAATTTAAATTTTAGATTCTGAGTGGAACGATGAATGTATTGATTTTACAATGAAGTGTGTTTTTTTTTATTTGTTTTTTTTTGTGTCTGTCATTAACTTTTAGGACAGTAAAAGTGCTTGGATTGTCTTCAACAGTATCTTTTCTGATAGGAAAGTGAATTTAGTTGGTACTTTGAGGGGGTCAAAAGTAAATTTTTTCCAGTAGTTTTCAAAAGCGCCGTGAAAAACAAAATAAAAATTAAGTAAAAACAGGAATTTTCACACAAAATCTGTCATCGAAAAAATCTATTTTTGTTTTTGATGCAACACTTAAATAAATGACCGTAGGTACATGAAATTTTGACTAAATATTTATGTTAGCATTTTCTATACACCATAATATTTTCCAAATATTTTGAGTTGTTCACGGACATTTTAAGTTTATATTTTTTAGTTTTTTTTTCTATAAATATCAATAAAATTTTATTTGTTGGTTAAAAAAATTTAATAGAAGGCTCTTAGTATATTATTTCAAAGGCAGATGAAAAAAATTAAAAATCCATAGTCACAATTTTTTTTATAAGCATCTAAAGTTCAAAGATTGATAAAATACGTAAAAATTACGAAAATTTGCAAATTATTTTGAGTTGAGAATCCATAAAAATTTTTCTTATTAAATCTAAGATTTGAAAATATAATACAAGATTCCCCAAGTTTGTCTACCTTAATCGAAAAAAAAATGTCTACAAGAAAGTCAAATTAAATTTTTATGAGCGTTAGAAATTCATATTTTTACAACATTTGATATTCACTCGATTTTTCATGTAACGATTTTCTTATTTTGTTGTAATTAAAAAACGAATGACTGTAGATACTTCAAAATTTCACTGAATGTTTATATTAGCATTTTCTATACAGGATAAAATTTTGAAAATAATTTGACTCTTTTTGAGCCGTTTACGGACATTGTCAGTTCACAATTTTTTTAGTTTTCTTTCCTACAAATATCTATAAAATTTTATTTTTGTGTAAAAAAGCGTGAAAATGTAATGCAAGGCTCCTGATATATTGTTACAATAGCAGTTGAAAAATATTAAAAATACATAGGCACAATTTTTTTTTATAAGCATTTTAAGTTCAAATTTTGACAAAATTTTTCAAATAATTATTATGTAGTTAAAAATTTATAAAATGTTCAACTTTTATAGCTAAATAGGTTATATATAAATTACTTTATTCACAATAATATCATAGGCTGAGTGACTGTTTTCGCTCAGAATCGTTTTTCTTATACAATGATATTATATCATTGAATTCAAATTTAACACCATCCATTACACTATTACAGTGACCCACTTGTAACCTACTGTACAGCAGAGCAACATTCACTTACCCACCTTTTTTTTTGGTTTTTTTTCTATAAATATCAATAAAATTGTACTTGTTGGGTCAAAAATCGTGAAAAATTAATACATGTCTCCTGATATATTTTAAAAATACATAATATGCATGTTTTTTTTTTTACAGTGACCCACTTGTTATTTACTGTACAACAGAGCGACACCCACTTGCTCGCCTTTTTTATCATTAAAGTAGGTTTTCATTTTAAATTGAATCAAGTAAATTTATTTATTTCAGATTTATAGTTTATGTATAAAAATGTATTTAAACTATACGTATATAACTTTCAATATTAATTTTTTTCAAGTGACTGTCATTTCGTTAAGATATGTAAATTTAATTTTACTATCCAATAGTAAATCTATTCTAGTTCAGTACTGACAGTCATTTCAGTTTACTTTTAATTGATTTAAACGCATCTTAAAAAAAAAACAACAAAAAGAGCTTTTGTTTGTGCTTTTGAGTGGCATCTTGAACCCGAGCCACTATCATATTGGCAATCTAGTTTAATCATAAAAACCTATCAGCAATCAATCGGAAAATGTAGTATTTCAAAAAAATACACTACTTAAAGTGTTTTCCAAATAATGCATCAAAATAGCATATTTTAAAATATATATGATCTATAAAATATATTCTTATTTAAAGTGTTTAAACTTGTATAAAAAAAAATATAAGTATTAAGTTTAAAATTTACAACATTAAGCCAAAAGTGTAATAAAAATGTATCTGCAGGATCAGGTATACGTTTTATAGGCCTATATACGATTTAAGTGTTGTGCCGTCATCGAGAATATGATTCATAAAGGTTAAGTACAGTAGTTAAAGATGCATTTAATATTGAATTTACAAAAAAAAAAATATATAATATTAGAAACATTAACTTAATGCTTGATATTATGTTTAATACTTTAATAGTAAATAGTTCGTATAATGTGTTTTAATAGATTAAAACATATTATCTATATTATGCTTGCGACTTTAGAGGACTTCTATACAATATTTTATCACAACAAATTAACATTTGTTTTTAATTTAATATATTTAATAAATATAAAGTCACTTGATAATTTTGTATAATAATGCACAATTTAAATTGGTTATATTACTTTTACGATTCAAGTAAGTTTTAAATGTTTTAAAATTAAATATATATATTATTTTAAAATCCGAAATCAACAATAAATACATAACATTATGTAAACTTTAACGTTTTAATTATAATTAATCCTAGGAAAATAAGTGATTAAAGTTGTTTTCGAAGGTATTTATTACTTTGTATAATTATAGTGTTAGAAGTTTTTCTTAGCTGTTAGGCTACACTGAAGATTGATGAAAAGCCAAGTAACTCAATTCTCAGGCGTTTTTTTTATACTTTACCTATCATTTATAAATAATTTATATCATAATAACTATAGGTAGGCCTATTAACCATTTGACATTTATGAGACAGGATTTAGAATTAATTGAAACAAACAATAATAAACGTGTCAATGTTATTAGGTTAGTCATTGTTATTTAATAATATTTAATTTTTTTTCGTATATTAAGTTATTTTACAAATTGTAAAGCAGTAATTAAAATGAATCAGAAACAAATTAATATTAAATATTTGAATGTGAATCATATTAGGATGATTTTGGAACATCTAGAATTGTAGACACTTATCTTTTATATTTTATAATTTGTGTTTCAAATCCACAAAGTTAATTCCATATTCTAAATATAAAAGTAAAAATATATTGTTAATAAGTTAATTATTATTTATGAATTGCTGAAAGTTTCTGTTGTTAGTTTTAAATATTATTTAGTGTATCTATTGATATTTATCTTCATAATATATCACCTACGCTATGTTATTCACTTAACTAAATTATTATAATGATACGTTGATACAACATAATGTAAACAATAAACATGACTAATTTAACAATACATATTCTATTCTACTTTGCAAAATGATTTACATGCCAAAAAAAAATTATAAAAATTGAAATATTTCATAAATTATTATTTATTTTGAAAATTGTAGGTTCCATGAATTTTTCAAACGTTGTATAATAATATTATTATAACATCTTAGTAATAAAAAAAATGTTTTGGAAAACATGAGTTTTAAAAATGTACACAATTTTTTTAATAATAATATATAATTGAAATAATTACCGTTTTGCGCCATAATATCGCTCTATATTGAGGCACGCACTGATGATTAGCATCCGTCAGCACAATGGATAAAAAAAATGGAAACTTATCCACATCCGATCCAACATAATTCTGGTGCACTACGCAAAAGTATTAAAAATATTCTTTAAGTATATAAATACAACAAACATTTAAACAAATTTAGGTATGGCTTTCGAAATGTCAAACATAATTGAAAAAAACAACAGTTGGTATGTTAAAATACGTAAGCAAGCAAAATATGATTTAAAATGTATACTTACATTTTCCCAAAAAGTATTTAAAGTACCATCTTGTCTGAAATTCTGGATTTTCCAGAACTGGAGTACAAGGTGATCCAAATATCTGAAAAATGTATTAAAATACAAATTGTTATTTCTAAAAAAACATAATTTAAAATAGAGTGAAAGAGAAGTATTATTATAATGTACCTATTCATGTAGATTTTCTAATATATAATATATATATTTATAAAACAGTGATTTTACAAAAAAAAAAAGTTTATTCCAACAAACAAATAATAAATGAAAAAATCTTATTTTAAATTATTTCTTTTATAGAACGCTTAATTATAATAGGGATATTAATATATATAAATACATTTAAGTACATTATATTTTTATTGTCACTGAATTATTTTGAATAACACAATTTGTATAAGTACTGAAATATTATTAAAAAGAACACATCATAATTTCAATTATTATATTTATTATATTATAATCACCATAATATTATAATATTATTATGATTGTTGTTTATTAATTGTTATTGTTAGATTCAAATATAGAACCAAATTGTCCAAATGGAACAATACTTAATTAACATAATTTACTCACAGACCACAATCGTAACTTTTGTTACGTAATTCTTGAACGTGTTAAATATGTCTTATTAATGATATATTATAAAAGAATCATAAAATAACTGTCCATATTTCATAATAAAATACAGAATAATATACTTAACATTGTTAATTATTATACGTCGGAACGCAAATAGTAAGAACAATGGTATAACAATGGTATAACAATTTAATTTTGATTATCAAATTACGCCATGAATGTACCTATCTGTAGTTTTTCTTATTCATTTGTTTTAAAATAATCAATATTGTATTACTCTTCATCTTTATCAAAAGCTTGCTTAAAAGAGATAGATATTCATATAAATAATGTACTCATAAAATATAATGTACTATGTTAAATTTTTATTGATGATAAATAAAAAAAAAAAGAAAGTAAAACGACGGATTAAAATTGTTCATAAAATACTCCATATATGACCTTATTGTGTAATTTAGTTTTCATTCTCGATAGGAATAAATATATCATTTTGCACTTCAATAAAGCATTTATAAAATAAACTTTTTTCGACCCTTGAAAATCGATTTAATTGAAAAAATATTTGTAATTCTATCTCTCTTTCTCTCTTTTTTTTGTCGATGGTTGTTGACAAATTTAATGGAGAAAGCCAATAGGTGTTATGTGTTTAATCGAATTGTTTTTTTTATCTAATAGCTTGCCTAAAATATATATCAAAAATAAATATTTGAAATTATCAGTTTACATTAGAGGTAGAACTAAACTCAAATAATTGAAGTAAAATACGTAAGTAGATATATTCTTGAAATAACACGAGGGTAAGTATATAGGTTAAGTTAGTATTGGTAGTAAAATAAGTACATTTGTCCTCTAGCTTAGTGGATCTATTGTATTTAACGTTATTATTATTAATTTATCACAGACATTAATTAAAATAAATATCACCAGCAGAAAGTGTACAAGTTTATGTAGTTACTTGAACTGTAATATGTTCAGTCATTATGATGAATTACAAAATCTCTTACTTATAATTTATATAAGGATTTATTTAAAGTAAATTTTGATTCATCTACTTATCTATTCAAGTGAAAATATTTTAAGTTCATAAAATATTATTAAAATGTTCAATTTTACGTCATAATACGATTTAAATCGATGGGTTTTTACTTATCTTTAGCCTTCGAATTAGGTAGTCAAAATGATTAAAGTGTATGTAGCTTTTAAAAAAAAACATCATTGAATACTATATTATAATACGGTATAATAAGTAGTATATTATTATGTCTATTATAACAATTTTAAAATTGAATTATGTAAACGTCAAACACATTTAAATACATTTATCAACTTTTCATGATTGTACAATGTTTTTGTAGTATTGTTTTATTTTTATTTTAGCAAAAAACAAATGTTTTTGAAAATGTTTTGCCCCTGAGCCTGGATTATGACATACAACACTAATCAGTGTACCTAAACGGTATATCACTATACCATATTATGCAAAAGCGTTGATGGCATACTATTATATTATTAAATATATATATATACAGGGTGATTCACCAAGCATACTCACCCCCTTCTTTTCTTGAACAATGCATTTATTCAAAACATGATTATTTTTATTTTTAAATATACTTATTTAAGACCATATCAAAATTCATGAGATTTTTTCATTTTTGTACTACTTAAGGAGTACAAAATATGCAGATACAAACTTCCGTTTTTCAAATGAGAACACCCCTATTCAACTATAAATTATAAAGTAGATAATTTTTTTGAAATTATTGACGTATCAAAATCAAAATCTGTATGAGTAGTTTTTGAGTTATTTAACATTGTGTTCTAAGGATAAAAGGTCTAAGGTAATGGTTATAAGTTATGGGGGCTATAGTGATTTGAAAATTCTAGTCATTAATATTAATCCATCAATATAAATAATTTGTAAAAATGGACCAAGTAACTAGTATAATAAATACTAGATCCAATTTTATATCTATTCAATACAAATTTATTTAAAACCATTTTAAAGGACTATTATCTTTAGTACAAACATTTCCATAGCTAAAAAACTACTCATTCGAATTTTGAATTAGGTACATCAACATTTTCAAAAAAATTACTCACTAAATAAATTACAGTAAAAAAAGGGGGTTCTCATCTTCTCATTTGAAAATATGGTCTTTAAGTGTACTTAAAAATTTTAAAAATCAGAATTTTAACAAATGTAATATTAAGGGAAATAAATGGGCGTGAGCATGCTTGGTGAATCACCCGTATATATTATTTTATTCAATCACGATTTTTTCAATCATGTTTATTGAATGCATATTATGACAATTAAAATATTATACTGTAATATTATACTGTATTATGTAGGTACGATATACATTATACATAATTTACATTTTTTTTATTCACCTGTACCCACTTTGCTTAAATAGTAATGAGTCCCATACACTCTATACATATGGCTTATATATTGTAGTATAAATTCTTCACATAATATAACACATTAATTTAAGACCAAGACATATACCATTGATTAATTGCAGAATTTCCAGTCAATTTTCTTTAAAAGGAAGATTTAGTATCCATTTGTCACTTACGTATTCGGGAGGTAAAATATTCATAGTTGTTAAAATGAGAATGATTAATAAAACACTATTCGCGTAACTAGGTCAGGGGGAATGAAGCTAAATTTAAAAAAAAAACGTTCAATTGGTAAAAGATTTAAAAAAGATTTACAACTGATAAATACGCAATGGTATTGTGGTTCGCGTATAATAAATTAATTTAATATTTAGAACATAATATAACATGAATCGGTATTGCATTTGCATGTTACTGTGGTTAGTCGTGGCCGATGATGATATCGATTATCTATAGCTGTATGTCTGTATTAATGGCAGTACGAGTTTATTATTACAATTATTATTTGTACAGTTATTCGATTTATATATATAAAAAAAATACATCGGTATCTAGTAGGCACTTACACATTATACAAGATTAGCGTTTTTATTATTACGGAAGGGTGCAAAAGACATATTTTTATCAATACGTATAGGTTAAAAAACCGTTTTTCACAAAAAAAATATATTTCTGTATAGGTAATTTGAAGTATTATTACATTTTTAATTTTATCACTTCCCCTTACTTTGTCTAAATGACGTCTTAAAACTCAAAAGTGAAGAAACGAAACAAACATTTTAATACACGTCAGCGTTCCGGTTATTTCACTCTATTATACGAACTATATGTGATATTACAATAGGATAAATCAAAATGGTTAGAACTTAGAAATCTGACTAGAACCATATTCTGCTCTATAATATTGGAATATAAAATAACAGATTAAAACGATAAAAACCCCACATTTAAAATATAACAACTAGTATACTAATAAAAACTCGTTAACTCTCTATGGCGTTTCCTCAAAATGTAGTACAGGATGACGTATTCATTTTCAACGAAACATGAAAATTGAAATCGCTTTTATACGCACTCACATGAAAGTACTAATCCTAAGAGAACTGACACAGGCCACACTCATGGACAAGCGTGGATAGAGATTTTCACGCAGTGAAAACTGTGGTTTTATGCGATGACGTCATCGACAATAACGATAAAGCACCACGTCCCGAAGTGACGAAACCACCGATTTGTACTGTACATCAGTGTTCGGTCCGTCGATTCATCGAAAAAAATTGTAGATTTCAGACATAATTGTGTATATTATTACCAGAATATCATACTGAATTCGTATTAAATTTGCTGCAGGTCGAATACTTCGAGTGTGACATAGCCGTACATATTAGCCGTACCTACTACCTGCATCACCCTAAGTACAAGACTGCCACAACTCAAAAATTATAAGTTTTTAAGATAGTTCAATTTTAAAATTGAATCCACTCGACCAAGTGATTAGTCCTAAAGCTTTAGTTTTAAAACCTTACTGCGGTTATTTATGTTATCTATATAGCTTACTTACCTATTGTTTTCATTTTAAACAACGCTTATAGTTAAATCTCAACCAGAGATAATAATCATAATATGTATTTGAATAGGTAAAACAACTGGCACATTTGGTTTTGTGTTAGTGTTCCATTTATCTGACCACAGGTATCAATTAATTGTCATGTGACAATAACCTGCAATATCGCCTCTATTCAGATTGTTCTGAATAAAACAAAAAGCTAGCAATTCGTGAGTGCCAAAAACCGAAATATGACGGTTTATTATTTGTTCACGGGTGTCAACCAGTCTAGAATTCACTTTAATGTTAAAACGCCTCAAATAAAAAACGAGGTAGTGTTTGTTTCTCATATTTAACTGTAAAAAAACAATACCACTACGCAACAAAACAACAAAGCAACATGTCAAAATGTTTTTCAACCAAAATAATGAATAAATCTGATACCTATACAATAGGTACCGACATAAATGTATTATGAAATCGTAGGTTGGGCCACGATTTTTGCCTGTTGGGAGTATAGTCGTAGGTATAGAATTATTTAAATAGAATCAAGGATACCTGCAGACTAAAGAAAGAGGCGAAAAAATTCCGAGTTGCGTCTGAAACTCCAGTCCTGTACCAATAGAGCAAGGGTGCGATATTTCATCGCACACGGTGAACTTTGAAGAGTTTGATAATAATTAAATAATATATACATTTTCACTATCACGGAGGGAAACAAACGACGAGGTTTGTAAAATAAATAAACAGAAAAGTAAATTATTCAAACGGTATATTGTGTATATATGGAAGTGGTATAAAATACATAGGTATAGCTGTGCTATCTACACATTTAATTTGTTGAAATTTTATCGTTGTCTGCGGCGAGATATTATTGTATTAATAAATTAATATATTACAGTGATAAGATGCACAGCGATTTTTCTAGGTACTGCTACTGTGCACATAACATAATAGACGGACCCGAAGACAAGTGGTCCGAAATGGTTTCGATCGAATCATTTTAATTAACAATTTCCAATTTCCACGTGGGCAATAGATGTACTAAATTGATTTATTTATTTTTATTATCTAAGTATTTACCTGTATTTAATTTTACTTTAAATTATTAATACAATTGTTATTGTCATTTTTATGATCGGACCCGGCAAGAAGAGGACATGGGCAATATTTACGGATCTATTAAAATCAATTCTAATCGAAAAGATCAAACTGGTATTAATTTAGCTACGAGAAACACGCATTTATATATACCTTATGGCACCTGCAGTGGAGACATGAATGGTTTATAAAAAGGTTTATTTTTATTGGTTTATTATTTTTTTTCTGCTCTGCAATATTCATTACTCGCACTTTCCCGTCGTCTGGCGGGGGACCGATTGATATTGTGAAATAAATTTAATGCAAATTTCCATAAGATAATATTCACCGTGGAAACGCGTTTGTACATGTATACACGTACCTAAATGGCTACATGTGAACGGACGTGTGTATAACAAACGGATAAGGGAATCGGAGGTTCCTCCAATCGTGTTTTACCACGGTGAACAGTTAAAAACGATATTAATGTTTGATTTAGAACCCTAGGTTTAAACTAGTAGCCAGTGGGTAATTAATCATCAGCATAATATTTACACTTCCTAGTATACGTGTCGTTGCACACGACATTGAATTTAACTTTCAAATATTTGTTATGTCTCCACACCGTGCATATGGTGCATGCACAATGTATCTACATCCTATATTTACAGTAGTTAGCATTATACTTCCAACGAAAATGATTGTCAAAAATCACATTTTACATTTTTAATAAAATCAATTCAATATATTATTATATACAGCTGACACAGTAATTCTTCGCTATTGCTAGGTTTTTGTGATTATTCAACTCCTTTTGGGTGTAACACGCTGTGGAAATCATGTCTTTTTAAGCATAAATTATATTATATTTTATTTGCAGCCATCCCAACCGGCGTTGTCCGTGAGGTTCGCTTGTGACTATGCGAGCAATATATTATCAGGTAGGTGGATCGCGAACCCCGCGTACGTAAGTGTATAATTTAACTTATTTAATTTAATTTAAATTATCAAAAAATGCAAAAAATTCAATCCACTGAAACCGTGGTTAGAACTCGATACATTCTGTTCTAAAATACACAAACTTATCTCATTAATAATTAACACTAATAGCAATCATTTATATACAAAAATATCCATCGTAAATATCAAAATGACTGTTTGAGAACTCCACCGGGTTGGATCTCTTATTTATCTTTTTTCACGACAACATATTATTATGTAGCCTATCTTCTTCCCCAAGGTCTAATCTACCTCCTTACCAAATTTAATCGAAATTTGATGAACGGTTTAGGAATGCATAAAGGATATAGCTAGGTAGAAATAATATAAATATTTTTTATTTATGTATTTTTTTTTATTGAACTTAATTCCTAAAAACACTTGACTTAGGATTTATAATCGATAAGTTTTATTACTTTTATTATAATATTATGTGGCACATGATGGTTGTGTAATATAAAAATGACAAATATTGCTTCAATGGTTTTCTCTTAATTAAAAATGTATTATATTGGCTTTAAAAAAAAAAAAAATCAACATTTTATTTTGTATAATTAACTATTGGTGGGGGAACGGTATACGTTACTATAAAATAAGAATTGTATTTTTATTACCATACAGTATTATTCTATTATTTTGAAATTTATATTGACATTTCATCTGTTATTCCTAATTGTTTTTTAGAAATATATAAACTTAAAATGTTTTATTTGACGGTATTTTCACAGTTAAAATATGCTTCAGAGGTTGCCTAGAAAAAATATGATTATTACTTATTGGATTTTATTTGATACCCCGATACCACATATTATAGGTGCATTACGAACAAATTAACCACAAAACATTGCAGCTGTAATAGTTATAGGTGGATTTTAAAAGTGTTTCCTATGATGTTTTTTAAATTGTTGTATTTAAGACTTATAAATATATAGGTATCTAAAATATATTATTTAGAACAATAAAAAATTTAAATATCTAATAAATAATAATAGTAGGTAGTAATAAAACTCGGAGAGGATGAAAACAGAGTTATGCATTCCCTATCGATTCACCCATCATAAATATAAAAAAACTCAGCATAATATAATATTATTGTCTGGCATACGAATACATTTTTTTTTTAATTGATTGAAAAAAATAATATATACATAATTATTTTAACAAATATAACATTTTAAATTATCTATCTACTTTAAGCTAAGCTTGTGTGGGAGATATACAGTTACAGATTTTTAAATATAACGATTATAGATCAGGGGTGGCCAAACGGTCGATCGCGATCGTCTGGTCGATCTTGGAAGATTTCTAAGTTGACCCCCTTGTTAGAATTTATCAATTATTCTTATACATTTATAATTTAGTATAAACAGTTATTAAATACATATATTTCGGATTAATCGCTTTGAGTGAAATATAGTAAATAAATATGTAAATTGTAATAGTTACTAAACCGGTTGCTTTTAAACCAAAACTGAACGAGAAATCGGGTAAATATCCAATGTTGTAAAAATATGAACTTCAAAGGCTCATAAAAATTTAATTTGAGTTTCTTGTATGCATTTTTTTTTTGATAAAGGTAGACATGTGAAGAATATTGTATTACATTTTGAAATCTTAGATTAAATTCAAAATAATTTGCTAATTTTCGTGTTTTTTCCGTATTTTGTCAATATTTGAACTTTAAATGCTTATAAAAAAAACTGTGACCAAGGATTATTAATATTTTTCAAATGTCATTGTAACAATGTAGTAGGAGTTTTGTATTACATTTTCAAGCTTTTTTACCCAACAAATAAAGTTTTATTGACATTCATAGAAAAAAAACTTAAAATAGTTGAAAACTGAGTATATCCGTAAACAGCTCAAAACAAGACAAAATATTTTGAAAATTTATTCATGGAAAAGGCTAATATAAACATTCAGTGAACATTTCATGTATTTACGATCATTTGTTTTAGAGTTACGCCAATAGCCAAAATTCGGACAGAGTAACCAACGTAGATGTACTGGAAAGGATGTCGGATGAAAAGTTACTATGGAATAACATAGTCAGAAGACGGAACGAATGGATCAGCCATATCATGAGACACGAAGGATTGTTGAAATTGATTATAGAAGGAAGAGTAGAAGGAAAAAACCGTAAGGGTAGACCAAGATTAGAATTTTTTCATTCAACAGATAATAAAGGACCACGGATGTGACTTATATATGGAAATGAATAGGAGGCGGGTAAGAGAGAAGAGTGGAAGATGGCTACAAACTAATTTACGGATTGAAACCATAGAGAGAGAGACATTCCAAAATTGTGATACCTACTATCAGAAATGATAAAGAAAGTGCGTATTCATATAATAATTTTTAAGAGTTTATAATATAATATATTTACTAACGAGGATTTAACATTATCATACATTATTACATGAATAGTTTATATTTTAAATAATTTAAACGTATTATGTTTCCCTTTTCCAATGAAATATGTACGATTTTAATAACTTTAACAATTTGTACGGAAGGACAATCTCTGTAAAAATTATCTATTATAATCGTTGGATATAGTTTTAGAGGAGAAATCAGTTGATTTTAGATGCGGTTTATACTTAATATATTTAAGCCATATAGTATTATGATTGTAAAAATGAGGATGATTACATCCATCTCAGTTACAATATTAATAAAAACATTTTTACGGGTATAATCTCTTTATAGAATTTTTACTACACATCTAAGTATACTATTACCCGAACGGCCGGACACAGCAATAGTTACATTATAGGATTAATATATAAAATAAAAGATATTATAGAATATTGTTATCCATAGAATTTCATCTCTATTGTATAATCATTATATTATATTCATATATTCATAAATTGATTTTATTCGTTTAGTTTATGTTCCAAAAGCAATAATACGGAGTGTTTTAAATAAGTATTATCTGTTTGAAACGATTGCCCATTGCCATTAATAATTCATTTTTTCAAAAGATCTTAATCTTGTATTTTTTATATAAACCAATATTGTTCTGTTAAAAAACTAGTTCAGCAAAAAACATTAAAAATCGAATAACCGCACGCGTTAAATTGTCATCTAGGTTAAGTTATAATATCCAAAATAAGATGTAATCGTTTGAGAGTATATGATACCTCTAGGTATAAATATTGTGTATGGCCATAAAACAACTAAATTTAAGGATATAATATGTTATATGATACCGTGGTGTTAATAAAAATACATGTAGGACGTAGGTAACTATAATGTGTTTTTTTTAGTTATATCTACAATCTATATACGTTAACATTATAATAATATATTTCTTTAAGCAAATGTAATAAAATCATATAACTTAACTCTAAACCAAGCATTCATTAACATGAACTCTATACATATAGGGTCCCTATAAGTATATATAATGTACATATATATATTAGTATATTACTATAATATACAGGTTATATGCATTTTTAAATATGATACATTTGTATTATCCAAGTAATTCGAGTCTTGTGTTCGTTATATGATCACAATACAATCGTAAATACCTACCTAATAACGAATTTTATTTCTTAGTTGGATTATAAATTATAAACTGTATGATATAATAATGTCTAGTTTATAATAGAGTATACATCATATACATAATAGTATTAATATTGCTTTTAGGCCATTCAATATTTTGATAAGTGGGGGAAATTACAATTGCCTGGGGATAAACACCGAAATTTTGTTTCACTTATCTATACGATTATATTAATTATCATTACTTATAAATAATTAAACTATAAATGATTCTATAAAGACCGTACAATATGATAATAAAATTTTAATAAATCTTTACAAAACAATCACTGACTTAATAAAGAAAATTAAATCCCGGTGTATAGCTGTACTGATAAATAAATAAATATTAAATGTAATAATATGTGGTAACTCTATAAAAACTCGATATGGAAAAATAACTCATTAATCTAAAAATTTTAAATTTTTTGACTAATAATTCTATACTATCGTGATAAAAGCAGCCAAGTGGCAATTGCCAGAAAGTCGATGGAATTTAGCATAATATGTGAAAAATACGGTCAAAATTTTACTGTGTCAACAATTATATCTCAGGTTTTATTAACGTATCAGTTGTAATTTCAGATATCAGAATTCGACAACGTACAATTTCGACCGTGTTCTTTACACTTCGTGTTTAATCCCTAAAGCTAAAATTGATTTTTTGGATACTTATCAGCTTTTTCCACAATGGCACAAAATTGATGCTGATGAAAATCAGTCGAAACAGACAATATTATTGTTAAAAGTTAACAGTATTAAAAAAAAAATAATATATATTCATTTTTAAATCAGCAAACGAAATATGAAAATGTGAACTTACTCAGACCATACCCTCCATTTATAAATATTGTGTTAGAAATCTGATTCATAATGATAATCAAATTGTATACTACTTATTTTTGGATTTTGTTCATCATTAATGCATCTATTCACACTTTATTTTATTTATGCCATGTATCTTTAAAATGTTTACAAATTAAGTATAGAAAATTATTTACAATTTCTCTCATAAATTATTCGAGGAAAAAGAGGTCAAAAGCTTGATGATACGACGTAGATAGAAGGTACTTTATATTTTTTTCCATACCCTTTAGTTTCCGAGAAACCGAGAAAAACGTCGTAATAACGATGAAGAAATATAACCTAGCCTTCAGAATCGTATATTTTTAGAATTCAACGACTTAATCATCATTACCTTCAAACATAAAGATAGATAATATACTCGCTCATGTGGCTCATTTAACTACATTATTGTTTATTAGCACTATTTGTGTAATCGTGTATAATATATAAAATATATAATATAGATATATAATTATGATATATTATTATAATATAATATTATTATCATATACTTTGTGATAAAATGAATGCAGAACAACCCGGAACTTCTTACCTTGAAAACTATTGTTCATTTTTAATTAATAATTATTATACACCACCAAAAGGACTAAACCTATATGTATCTGACACCAATTAATTATTATACATATTTGTTAGTATCGAAAGGACATAACACTATCCTGGAATATCTTTATTTTCACCATATTAAATATGTAATCGACAATCGTAAAACAAAATATTACATTACGCATAAATGCAAATTTGTTTAGTAAAAATAATATAAAATATAGACTTAATGTATTATTTTATACAAACACTTTTTTTGTGACAGACGACAGTATAAGTTCTCCACAAGATTAAGAGAATTATTCATATCTTACTTATAGCACAATGCTTATGTAACATATAGTTATTATGCATTAGCTTATATTTCAATTTGTAAGCATAATATAATAAGGTTTGGGCCACACGATATACAAGACAGTTGCAATTTCAATAACGCAAATGCTCTATAACAGCAGGAACATGTACTTTGTAAACTCAATTAAAACAACATTTCTATACGTACACGTATCACGTGAGTGTATATGAAAGCTTGATACATTTTACTAAGAAATTATAACTTAAGTTTTTGTTAAGTGTTTGATTATAATTATTTTAAATATATAAATGTAGTTTTTAGTTACCTCTTCTTTTTCTCCAAGAGAATCGCCATTTTCGATTCTAAATCTTCTTCCTCCCGGATCTTGGCCAGATGCATCCAATTGGGGTAACTAAAATACAAATCATAACATTAGGATATTTAAAAAAAATATGTTTTACAATTTATATTAACTATAATTAAGTAAAATTATATTTGTATTGATTCGTAGTATAATATAATAATTATCACACGAATATCCGGTACTAGGACGTGACATGTCTCTGGTTTTTCAATATTGTCAGGTTTTTTTATTTGCAATTGAAAATGTGATAATTTAATTTTTTGCAAACATACGGAATTTACGACACGTAAAAATAAAAATCCCTGATAGATGCAGAGAAAGTAATTTTACACATTACGCAATGATAATAAAAAAAATGATCTACGACCTTCTATACGAGTTGTATCCGTTAAAATGTTCAAGGACAAATTTTATGATTACACTGTAGGTAATCAAAATTGATACTGACAGGGTATATACTTTTAAGTGCCTTAAATGTTGTATTGAAACATATTATGTAATCAATCAATTTAAATTGTATTAAATAAGATGTTGCTGAAATTCATTATATAATTGAACATCTTTAAAAATGTATATTATGTAATATTATGTTGTGTGCAATTATTTTATTTTTAAACAATTTAATCAACATTTGTCTGGAAAACCAAATATCTGAAAAATATATTTTTATTTTGTTTTATTCAGTTTAATAACCGTGTTCTTCACGTTAGTGACGCCAAACATGGTCTGCTGGTGACAGCTACCGTTGCATACCTAACATTCTTTTTTAAATTAAGCAATTTCCAATGATGGTAGATTTTTTATGCAAAATGGCATTAAAATGCTTATCTAGATAATATTGATACAATATATATAATAGAAAAAGGAAAATTATTTATACATAATTTGAACCTTGCATTTAAAATATAATGTAATTTTTCTATAAATATAATTATACTAATTAATAAAATCTTATAATATTATAGTTTTATACCTATTATGATTTATTTTCTATGAATCCATAAACATTTATTTATTTATACAAAGTTCTCACTATAAATCTTTAAGATAAAATGACGCTATTGCCAACTCAGTTAAATATCTGATGGGGCAGTCCCCCCCCCCCTTGCCACCCCAGATTACGCCTACGATTTAGAGGCATAAAATGCGTAAGTTTAGACCCATTTTTTTTGTTAGTAGGTACCTCCCTATCTTTAGTTCTTTTAACATTTACGACATACATTAATACCAATTGTTTTAAGATTTTCTATTTTATAATACCTAATTTAAAATATTAGTATGAATATAATATATATACCTAAATATTTAATTTAACTGACCTAATATTTAAGTATCTTTAAATGTGCATACCTTTCTACATGCCCGTGTTTACTGCTGTCAGTTTGGTATTTTTATTATTCAGGTAGTTCACTGTTATTTTATCCATGATAATCAAAATGTATAGGTTGTAACTTATGATACATTCCAGCAAGTTAATCAACGTTATATGCTGCATTTACATTTGGATAAAATAAAAATGAATTATATTTGAAATGCGTTCATTAAAATATATTTGAATATTTCGGCCGTGTAAATAATAATACGAATATACGATAGTAATAAATTATTGCACATACAAAATACAACTGTATAGTTGTATAGAACACTATAGTTCAATGAAAATTGGCACCATTTAATGTTTCTACGATTGAGTAATATTTCTTGCATTAACACTAATAGTATAATTTTTACACTCGTAAAGTCGTAAATACCATTGTATTAAACGCGAATAAGCTTAATCTCCACCCTAAAAATATAAAAATAAATAATACATCGGGGCATGTTTAGTTTGGTGGTTGGCCTCAGTGACTATCCTGTTCTTAGATCAAGCATCGGCCGATCGTTCCCGGATGGGTGATCGCACGGGTTTTTAGTGACGAATCCTTGCTCCGCATACACGTGTTCTATAATCGACCGTAACCCCCTTAAAAATGCTAATGGCCATAGCTGCTGATGCCTACGATTTAGTTTTATTTAAATGGATGTAACAAAAGACATCTTAAATTATTTTTATTTAGATAATATAAACAGATACCTACATATTTTTCATAAATCAATTATCAATAGGTAACGTTTAACACTGGATTGCAAATATAATATTTATACGTAACTACTCAAATAAACGTTATTAAAATAATACTCCACTAAAACCTACCGAGTTCAAGGATACAATGACTTTTGTTAAACTGTCAGTAAAACGAATATACATGATATTATACTTCTTTATTTACGCAATCTAAGTAAATACGAATAGTATACAAAACGTATTAAAAACATGGTGTTAAGCCGGCCTATAGAGCCTGTATACAGTGTATGGATAATATGGATCGTCAGAAGCAACGATGTCACATAATTTAATACTTTGTACGTACTAGTACAACGGTTTTACCTAGTATTTGTGTACAACAAAATGAAACACACTAGCACACCCTCTTAACACATAATTGGTTCATATAATTTTATCATTTGCGTATCCGATTACCTACCTATATTATGCCTACTCCAATATTATATTATTGTGCATAATAGAGTTTTTAAATTATATGGAAACGAGCTTGGTACTTCCATAATATATTTTTAGATATTATGATATATCGACAGCGTAAATCGGAATGCCTACTGTTTAATAAAAATATATTTAAAAAAAATAATTGTGGGACATAAACGTAGAACGCTATTAGAAATTTTCCACTTCGAATAAAATGTATGAATCATAAATAATATGTTTTCATAAGCAACCATTAATTGTATATATACTTAGTGAGGATTAGGTAATTTTAACATTTTATTCGTTTCTATGGTGATATACAAAGCGTTAGAAAATATCGGTTAGAAAAATAAAATATCTGTCGCCAGCACAAAAATATATGTACGTTAAAAAATAAAAATAACGCATAATATATTATATTTGTATATAGAAATCATCGGCTTTTATTTCGTCGATAGAACAATTATTATTAACAAAACGTTCTTAGATATCATTTTAATATCAGTCCTTGTGCGATTGCTGCTTTCGCCGGCATTTCATTTAAATCCTTTTACAGCAAACGCGAGCAATCGAGCTTTCGTCTCTATACATACGATATCGCCATCATCGCCATTAGTCGAAAAATAGCAACCCGCATATACGTTACGAATTTTAGTGCCTCTTTCTTATAATATAATGACACGGTTGGCATCATCTTCCCGGCAGCCGCGTACTCGACAACTGTTATATTATAATTTATAATATATATTTATGAATATTATACGCGTTTGCGAAATAAAAAATCAAAAAAAAATCGAAAACCAACGATGGGGGGTGGTGCTGCTGTAGTGGGTCGGTTAACGACAGCTAGGATTAATCATGGACGCAAATAATGATAATTATTTATCGTCCGCGTCGCCGTGCGCATAACCCCGTCAGGCAAGTTAATGACGTGACGGTAGCGACGCGAGCTCACGCTAATAGAGTGAATTCGGTATTGTCAAAGAAAAGGAAAGCGAAAAAAAATGAATTGAAATACGGCAGTGGTAACAATACGAGCGAGCGCAACTATGGTGGCGGTGCATAGGTGGTGGTGTAGGGGTGTCTCCTTATCTCTGACACACGCCGCCGACTTCGATCGATAACCCCTTTACTCGATTTTGATATAGCATCCTCACCCCCACCCACATTTGAACATTCGTCAGAATTCAGAAAATATTTCAACACATAATATTATTACCTATGTTCTAATAATATTATCAATTGTCGGTCAGATAAAATCCCTGTCACTAAAATAATACGATATTTAAATATATGTTTATAAACACACACACCTCCTGTGGGTATACTTCCGGTGAACACGTCATCATCACCATGACCTAAATAACTAAACACACTTTATGTACGATGAATATTACAAATTGAGATTGTCTATATACATGCAGACCATAGATACTACCTTAACAACTATTATGTGATCGGTTAGAGTAATGTACTAATTACAACAAGTGAGTAGACGTTTGAAACTGTATATAATATGTGTAACATAATAACTTACAAGCAACATATTGTATTGAATCCTAACTAATTCACGAATGACTACGTTTTACATTTTGAACAGACCACACTTTTCTGTCCGTCATCAATCGTTTATTGAATATAAAGATAAGGTAATTTCACTTTGATATTCAAATTTATAAACATAATAGGATTTTTATTATGTTTTAACATGATATAATATAATAAAATATATAATATTATGAATTTATATGAAGGTGATGAATAACTTGTCTCCATAAAATATTTTTAATCTTTTAAAATAATGAAAAATGAAATGAGATTAGGTGAATTCTAATTATTTTATAAGAAATGTGTTGAAAATATTAAACTTTAATAATCCGAAAAGTGTAATTATTTATAATTTTTAAACATAATACGACGACAATTTTTATCTTGATAAATTAATAATTTAATGATGAGAAAAGATAACTAATTACCTAAAACTAAAATAATCCAAATGAATGGGTTCTATTATTTTTTTCAAAATTTAGTGTTTTTTTAGTATTGTATAATTTATTTTATGGTATTTTGTAGGTACCTCACAAAGTTGTTATGTTTAATCGTAAACGTTTGTAACCATAATATTTTATGTTTTTCTTTTCAGAGTTTTTAAATTATAGAAAATGTTGCGTGTCTAAATATAAAATCCTGAACTAGTGGTTCATTAATCATTTAAAATTTAAATATAAGGAGTGGTGAGGTATGTTTCTTTGTTTACCTAAACTTGAAAACTCATATATAATTGATCAATATTTGATAGTAATTATTAATTAACATTTTAAGAAAAGTTTGATTTATAAAAATTAAACTATAGCGTGTTGCTATGAAATTAAATCTAAATAAAACAATTTTTATTTAAAAACATTTGATAATATTATAATACATCAAAGTATGAAACAAATATCAGTTAAATAAAACTAAAAAAAATAGATACAAATAATAAAATGGCGATCAGCCAGTTCTGTATTTATCAATATATTTTAGGGAATAAAAGTGGACGAAGAGTGTAATAATAGTTCCTCTGTAGTGAAGTTAAATTTTTAAAATTTTGTTTGTTCATAATAACATTTGAAATGTTTGCTGATGTTATTAATTTTTTTCCTGTCTTTTATTTCGAACGATTACGCATGTAAACTAATGTATATAAAAGTGTGTGGACCAGAACATAGCTAGGCTTATAAAAAAAGAAACAGTGGAATTTAACGACCATATAGGTTTATGTTGTATTACCAACAAATCATACTCGTATGAAAGCGAAAACAGACAGTTAAATTAAATATTATGAATATGAATGCCGTTATTGTGTTTGAATATTAATGTACCTATGGTCTGTGAATATACATACAATAGTGATTATGGTCCAGTAAAAGTATCAACAAACCGAAGAGGCCATTTGGCATTTGCTTACAACTTTAAAATTACCTACCCATATTATATATTTTATTTTTTTTTTACAAAATTCTTCATTAGGCCATCTGTTACAGAGCTGAACAATAAGCTTGATTAATAAAATAATAAAAATAATGACACAAAAATAAAAGAATGAATGGGCTTATCAATAGAGGTACTTCGTCATGAAATATGACATATTTTAGAATTAGAATTTTTTAGTTGTACTCGACATGTTGTATATCTACCATAAAAATATACAATGATATGTTTCAATAAATATAGACACAATGTACGTTACTCCTGCTATTCCATATAATATGATATTTAAAATTTTGTTTTTGCTTATATTTAGTATGCTATTTGTATACATTTGCATGAAAACTTTCTAAATGTGTACGCTTACAGTTTTCACTTCAAAAACAAAAAACTGGGGAACTGCTGGAGAAACGTTTCCCTAGCACCCCACAAGAGTATATGGCGGTGTAGAGTTTTTTTCGGTCCCATTATTTAGTACCTACTTACGCAATTCGCTTGAAATTATATGCCCATCTTCGAAATTTGACGATCTTCCACCCAAGTTCAAATAGTGATAAAAACATTTGGGTATTTGCCCAGCACCCCCCCCCCCCCCCTCCAAATAGAATCGACTGCGTTATTGAGTTTTTTTGGTATCATAATTTTAGAATGCAGTTTGTTTCAATTCGTACGCTTGTCGCTTGTTTGAAAAAATAACGGTTGTAGATAAGAAAATAATTTTTTTTTGAACATTACGTGAGTTTTTAATATTAAAAAAAGATTTGCAACTCAACCAATAAACCTACAACCCAACACCATAAAGATAATCATGGAGGTGCTTTCCATCCATTCTTTATGTTATTCGTATTTGGGGGTAGTAGGGTATCGTATGTCAATGTAAACTTGTTTAAGACAATTTATTGTATGCATATAAATATTATATAGCTAGGTAGGTACTCACTCTTAATAATGACTTGTACCTACTATAATTATTACTCAATATTATTTACTTATTTTTAATTAAATTTTTGATTGATAGGTTATACCAACTACGAGTTAGTGGTATTTTTTGTTACCAAATATGAAGGTATTAAATACATTATTATATGTATGTATTTGGAAATATTTTTATGGACCACTTAAAATGAACCATACGTTTACTTATAATAGTTAATAAAATCTTTGAGTATTAAATATTTCTTTTATAATAAATGATTCATGGTAAAGCTACAGTTCTAGTAGCTACACAATTTAACCAAAATCCTCGACTGGCTCCTGTTAGTGGTATACGTAATTTCACTATATTCAAGTGGCAAACATTTAAGCGTCAGGAACCTGCGACCGTTTAGATATGTATCTCCCTGCGTGGTTATGTCCTGCGTTCCAAAGATTTACGGTTCCAACGAATCATCAATCTTCAAAGACTTCAAGGGTGTACACAAAAAAATATACCCAAGTTACGAGATATAGGGGTGGAAACTTCTAGCCTGAGTTCTTCACATTAACTCTCCGACTTACCACGGAAAAATCGTTTCGCAAAATACAATTCAACACTGTTTCAGCTCTGTGCTTACCAACTTAATACTTGAGAAACTAAACTATCGGAATTACAACAAGACAAATGCGTGTGTTATCCAAGAGTAAATGTACATATTTTGTCAATACCTAGTTTTTAAGTCAACACTATATAATTATGTATACGACGTTGTGCTTTCATAATACGTCAACACGTCATATTATGATATATATATTTCAATAAGTTGAACAATCATATTTATATAAGTATAAAGTTCTTGGTAAGCGACTCGTAGAATAGAACTTTTTTTCTAACACTAGTAACACAAACTTTGCAAATTCCAACTCTTAAGTGTACTATAATTTTGAAATAAAATTAAAACATTTATCCAATGAAATTTCAAAAGCATGTTGGACATGATCAACATAAATAATATGGTGTGAGTATCAGGTACGTTTTAAATCTGACGGACGTCAAATTAAATAGTTAATACGTAAATTTTTCAAAAATAAAAATAATAATCAACATTTCTAAAAATTGTTTACTTATATATTATGTCTCATAGTGTCTGTATCGCTTTATAGGTATCTACATATTGTGGTATTTTCACCACAAAATCCTATTCATGAATGAAAAAACAGTGAAGATTATAATTATTATATTCATAAAGTTATGAACTATATTTTAACTCCAGATATATTTTCTTAATATTATATACATATCGTATATCATCTGATATATTATTGTGCATTGCCGGTCGCTTAAAATGAAAAAAAATGTATTTAATAAAGTTATAATAAATGTATTTATTTGTTAAAATTGGTAATATTTTGCTATCATATTTAAACAATATAGGATTAAATTCTTTAAATAAGTTATATATATATAATATGTATTATGTATGTAATATGTATATATTCATAAGTGCAAACTAACATTATGATTTCTATGAAATTACCATAAGGGTTAAATTAATATTGTTCATAAGAAATAATAATTAATTATACACTTTACATATAAACAGCATTAAATACTTACATTAAATCCGAATTCGATGTAATAAAATAAAATTTAGGTTTATAATTGATTTATAACACTTTAAATCCCTGAGAACAATAATAATTATAAAAAGCAAATTGGAAACGTCAAACAAATACTTCACACAAACCTAGACAAGCTCTACATATAAGTACAATATATGTGTATTTCTAAAATATATAGACCAGAAAACAATTGTCATGGAATTCTTAAAACAATTTTAAATGAAGCCATTTAGCATAATCTAGACAAATAATTGTAATGAAAATTTAAAAATACACATACAACATTTATTTAAGTAACGATCGCTCAAAAATTTCTAAATTTGTTTTACAAACACCTATATTATGTTATTGTGTTTGAATTATATTAAAATCAACAAAATCAATTATAATATACAGAGCTAAAATAATGTGTCAACGGTTTTGATTAATCTTAAATGCACTGTTCGAAATTCGAAATAGAATTAAATTCTAATATAATTTTGTTGTATTTCTACTTAAAATTACAATTTCCCATATTTAAAGTATAATAATATTATGGTCATTTAAAATAGACTACAATCGTTAGTTAGCCAATTGTTGTTGTATTAATACACTATATAATATTATAAAGCATAATATTTATATTTTTGTGTTCCTATAGTTTTATATTTATATGTGAGATTAAGTATCAACCTATACATTGATTTTTTGTGTATTTCAAATTTTATTGATATTGTATTATTTACTTAAACTATTCATGTATTTTTTTACCTATACAATGACTACAGTACTAAAATATAAGCATTATAATAGAATCTTAGATATTCACAGTTCTTTGAAATTATTTGAAAATTAAGTAACGACATCGATCACTTTACACAATTATATGTTATTATTACACGCGAATATTAAATTAATAGTAAAATGAGGTTTCAAAAGTTCTGTTAGTTTTGGTGTGCCCATACGTATTTGTTCAGATGCTCTTAAATATAGTTGTGTATTAATAGGTTTATTTGTAAGCATTATTCTTGAGTTGGATTAATACATTCATTTTCGTTGAGTTGTTTTCGTATGACTGATGGTCCTATCCAACGACGTATAATAAATAACCTGGGCATTCTACTCAGGTTCATAAATATAATTGGAGCAATTTATTTATTTGTTTCGTCCATATAGTTAATAAAGTATATAATACAATATTAATTAATATTATATTATTATTCATACACCCACGTATATTATTTTAATTAATTTATCATAAAAGATTATAAATATATTAATTTAAAATATTTTAACAATGAAACCATGTATTGTATTACCTTACTTTATCAAACTATTAAATCACTAATTAATTTTAGCATTGTTTATTCTAAATTAAATATATCTGACCAAATGACACTGCGGAAGAAAAATGATTTATTTTAACAATTTAGGTATTGTATTCCTTATTAAAAGCTTGTATTACAACACAGAAAAATAACTAAACCAAAACAACTTTAGTAAGTTTGTAAATATTAGGAAATATAAATATAAATACGATCAAATATTTAAACATACTTTCTTAGTTGCTGATTGCATTTCCATAAACGTCATGAACGTATAATATATAAACGACGGCAAGTTTTTTTTATGCAAATTTGTAAACCCCATTTCGATAATGTTTGAGGAATTGTTAAGTAAAATCTTTATAAAAACACAAGACGGAAATTTCACGAAAAAATTCATAAAAGTTACATTTAGTAAAAATAATGTTAGGTACCTACTTATTTATAATATTATATTCAAATTTCTTGACTAAGAAATAACCCAAAAGTCTCAAATCTTATAAAAAAGGACATATTTGAATGATAAACAAATTGCACTCAAGTAATTCTTACTAATAATAAACTCGGGTACTAATTACTAGGTATTTTATATTTACAATATAACTTAGTTGTGTTTATTGGTTTGTTGAAAAATCCAGTAGGTACCTACTTATATTACTATATTACTATTAAATTATGTAACAGTATCTGTAAATTTAAATTCGAGAAGTCAATATTTCATAATAATATGTCTTCAAATTGAATACAATATAATATTATGATAATGTATGAACTATTTGTATATTTTGGTCTTATTACTATTATTTAGTAAATGTCAAATATTGTCTTAATATTATATAAATATATATGGTATGGAACTGTTATATAGTACATTATTTCTCGTTTTAAAATTACTATATTAATGGTTTGATAATAATAATCATAAAATGTTCATGGTTCTGTTGTTAGTTAGAGTTTGTAATTTAAATTTTCAAAAACGATTATAAATTAACTATTTACTGTCATGTACATCAGCTGTTAAATAGTTTATGACAAAACCATGTGTGTTAAATGTTTACAAGATTTTGATGTCGAAGAATGACGAACAGTAGCCACGCTCGAAAATAAAATACAATATCACACTGTTTATCACACCGCCTGAGTTGAATTTTTATGCAAAAAAAATTAGGAAAATAAACATTTAAAATTCCGGACCAAGTATATATTTAAATTATGTGCTCATGTTATTAAGTTATATTATTATAATATTATACAGCGTATGGGATGTTTGGCATTCATTATGATTCACTGATATCAACCCACAATAACGGAGCATTATACATTTCATAAAATTATTCACAACGTAGTTCAGTTTACCACGGTGTTTATTGGTATAGTTTAAAAATTTAAAAATTTGTTCGAAAATAATTTATTAAATATTTATTTTAAAAATATAGGTGCGATTAAAATATAATTTTATTAAAAATAAAATTACGGGTTTACAGTAACATTTTCTATTTTTTTCAAACATTAACATCTGTGGAATTTGAAAATTACGTTTTCCGAGTATAGTTCTCACATGAAACATTTTGATTAATCTTTCTATTAGGAAAAATGATAAACGTTGAGATTGTAAAACCGATTAATTAACTTCACATATCACAGGATCTATAATACACAGTACCTACGATAAAAAAATATGAAAAATATTAATTCCTATTCAGAGAAAATTTTGTGCATAATATACCTATGCATAGTATATATTCGAACGTTATGCGTAAGTGTGTAAGTTAATTAACACCACCCAATATCGAAGAATTGCATTGTGTCGTTTAACGGCTGTCGACCAAACATGACAATTAAGCTTATACAATACAAGATGCTGCAGTAGTAGTTTGGTTGTGTTCGATTTATGTCAGAGCTAAGCATCGATAAATTTTACTAAAGAAAGAAAATGGGTTGTGTAGGGTAGACATTAACGAAAACAGCGTAGTGCTTATGTGTTCCAGCCTTACTGCCAACAGAGAAAGAGAAAATATCACCCAGGATGATTGTCAATAGGTAACCCAAAAACCCGACCCCACATCCCAATAATACAACCTCGACTTTTGATACGAAAACAATAAGATTGGTAGTTACTTACAAAACACTGCGAAAAAATGATTGCAAGCACCGTGATTTGTCTTGCACATAGACACATAGTGAAGGTTTTTTACCATCAATGAACGGAGCATTACTTCCTAATAAATAATAGGCAGAGTCTGCAAGTTCTCGGATATATTATGTACCTAATTATTACTTAGATAGTAACGAATGGATTATTAGCAGATGTTTATACGACCGTAAGAGTATAGATATAATACAGATATAATATTATACAGCATTTTGTTGGTCTCGTTTCACAGGTCCACAAATTATAAAACAGTAGGTTGTACTATTGTCTATTGTGAGTTGTGACAAATTACCAAAAACAAATTTCGGCATCGAAATGTGCTTTTAAATTGTATGGTTGGACTAGATGGATTTTAATATAAAATGGTGGAGCCCCTTTCATCTAAATATGTACAGACAATACAAGGAAACTACAGATAGTTCCTTGTATGTATTGAGGCTCAGAATCCATACTTCAATGTTCACTATCTTAATGCTTATGAATAAAAAAATTATTCGTTTAATTACCAACACTTTGAGAATATAATTCAGAGTATAAAAAAAAACTTGTGTTATATAATTAATTACCAAATCACTATAATATGATAAAAATAGTAAGGAATATCAAAGCTTTATTTTTAGAAAATACTTTTCTATGAATATATTTGTTCAAAGACGTATTGTTTATAATACATAATATATTAATATGTATGCATAGGTACCTACCTACTTAATTAAGTACAATCGTATAATAGATTAATAATTAATGGAACTTTTTCAAACAAAAGCGTATTATAAATACCTAATCACATTATTTATACTGGATAGAGATATTATCATATTTAATAAGGTTCGTTGATTAGTTACCTACCTACAGAAAAAAAGTTGTAATCAAATTATTTTATACTATACAACTCTCTAATTATTAAGTACTAAAAATGCGCTCATTTTTTTTCTTTAAAAGAAAAAAATATATTTACGATACCTTAAAATACAATAGATGTGTCTATGATAATTATTCAGTTAATCTATTAATTTAAAAATACTATTGAAATGTATGTATAGTTAATTCAATTTATAAAAATATGTTTCATTAGTAGGTACCTAATGTTTTTAAATTGTTAGTGTGTCATATCGAATAAATTTTGCAAGCAGGTCATGCGTTACACTCATTCTTAAATAAAAAATAATAATATAAAAATACTTAATAATTTTAAATTATTATTTTATTTTTACAATATTTATTGCTGCAGTGGAGTAAGCCGAAGGGTCGTAAATGTTATAACGCGCATACACAGTGCACTTAAAGTAAAAATTAAGTATAGAACAGTTAAACCATATTTTCTACTTATATTATAATAATATTTAGAATGTACAACAGTGCCGTTTAAAATTCATGAACTCTGAATCAGGATATAAACTGTTAATGTCTCTTGATTTAATCAACAGTTTTTCAATCATAGTCATTTCCTCGATTGAATTATATTCTTACTAATTTAATCAAGTTGAATAAAGGAACCTACCTACCTTATTATTTAGTATAAAATTATATTATATATACATAAAAAAATTAGTAATGTTGACATTACAGCGTTGGCTGGGAATCAGCTATAGCATAGTGGCTTCGAAAAGGGTTTGTAGAAACTCTCATACCCAATGGCTACCAAAACGGTTATGATATAAAACGGATATTTAATATTTTTACCCTCTAAAAGAGTTAAGCCGAGGAGATGACAATTTTGGTGTAATAGGTGGAAGTTACAGAGGAAAACGGATAAAACGACTAATGGAAATCTCTGAGCAGTCACACTAAAACGCTTTTGATAGAGCTTATATATTTTTTATATAATAGACACAAACGTAAGCCTTTCTTCCGGAACGAATTAAATCAACTATGATGCTATATACGAATTTCTGCAGTCTTTTTTTATCAGTAATTCAGACAAAAAGTGTGGACAACAACACAATGCTATATACCTACCATCAAAAATACACCTTATATGTTTACCTACAAAATCGTATCACGAATTTAATCATTTATCTTCAAATTCTCTTTTTTCTATTTATTCTCTGAAATATCTTCCTAATGTGTTTATTCTACACAAGTTTAAATTGGATTTCAAAAGCACTTAAATGTTAATCATTTTTACGCAGATCCATTCACTCTTATTTAGTATTAAAAAAAATGTTTTCCCTGTATCTCCCTATATTAGTTAATACCGATAATTTACTTACTAATTCAACAGAACCGTAATGACGCCTGCTGAAGACACCACGTCTAGATATGAGATCATTAGACGACGATCTGAAAAAAAGTAAATTATTATTTTAAATTAATATATTTTTTAATTTTTAATTTTGTTTAAGTGGTAAGCTTTAAAAAAACTTTAACTACGATAAATATTATCCAGAATTAATTCAAATTAATCTACTCATAAGATGTTAAACGCAGGAAAATAAGCAGTTACACAGTATTTACTTATTTACTTATAGTCTAAAACTAATATGTGTATAATGTATATATTATATTATATTGTGTGAGTATAAAATGTAAAAAATCCTTCAATAAAAATATTTATAAATATTTCCAGTTCATGAATAAATAAATTAACTACCTATTAAATATTATAACAACTTATACGAAGACTATACTATTATCAGCCTAACTAAACAAAATATATTCAATATTATACACAGAGAAAATAAAAAAAAAATATGGTTTCTTTAACACAAATGTATTTATTATACATTTATACTAACTACTATTTTAAATTAAATGATTTTTTTTTATTTATTATTAATTATTCCGCGGAAACTTAGGCCTTTGGGTGGTTTTTAACTGTGTGGAGGATACTGTAGGTTTAAACACGTGTGTTTGTTAGTTTGGCACAATTTTCTAGTGGTCACCCGTAGGTATCTGCCACGCCCGGGTGGGGGATGGCAAAATTAAATAATATATGAGGTGTATTGCTTATGTGAAATTGTAGTTGGTGTTTTGTCGAGTATAAACAATAAACAAGTACCCAACTAACAATAATCTCATATTTTAAATTATAAATAATTGAAAAAAATAAATATAGTTCAGCAACAATAAAAGTTACTACTACATAAACTAGGTAAGAATATTAAGACGAAACAGATATAATCAATGAAAGAAAATCATTTGAAATGACATGAATCATAGCATACAATTAATTATGATAATATTATATATATTATATTGTAATTGAGTACCTAACTATTTTTATCTAGGTATTTATCAAGTTTCATCTGAGTTGAGATATGCGTAACAATAATTAATTGATAACATATTTTATTTACCCGTAGGGACATATTTTATAATTAGGTATATAAGAAAATAAAATTACTTCTTTGTATTTAATACAAGTCACTTAACACGTGTACTTTACACTGATATATTGCAAGTAATAATATTTGGTAATAGATCTACTATATTGATATTATTTAAAATTATGGTATTCACCTTAAGTTCACAAAAAAGGTAGGCTGTACATTTTTTTTTTAAATTAAAACATGTACTATAAAATAAATCAACTATTTTTGCTTATTTACTTATTTGCATAATTTTCTTTTAAAAAAGGATGAAAATAAGACAGTAGGTAACAGTTGTAAAACAATTTATTGAAAAAGTTTTTTCTAACATTAAACTTTAACAAGAAGCCATTAAAAACAGTGTTTTTGGCAAGCTTTTGGGTTGAGCTTTCTTTTCCCTACGGGTATCTATGTGTGTACATTATATTATTTCCCTTTGATAACACAAAACCAAAATATTTCACATCAATAACTTATGTTACACATTTAATTAACTAGGTAATGTTCTATACCAGTAGGTAGTTAAATATTTAAATGTATTACATATATATTTGTACGTACTATAATTTTAATTATACGATTAGACAATACTATTTTATAGTTTATAATACTGAAATTAATCAAAATAACTATTTATTTTTGTTTTATATAAAAATCACTTTAAGAGTAAACATAGTAGAATACGTATTTTTTAAATATAAAATGTTGTGATTTTTTTAATTATATCTAATGGTTATCCTATACCGCTATTACATTAATTGTCACGTCTTAGCAATACAAATTGTCAGTTTCAAATAATATAATGTAAACCTAAATTAAAATAATGAATGAGTTACTCTAACTGTTAATCCTTTATCAAAAAAAACTGTTCGAATTATATTTTAAATTTTTTTTAGTAATAATAATAATTTTAATAACAGTATAGTATAGTTACTTTATGTTTTTTTAACCTATGTCGAACTTTAGGACTAAGCCTGGATCCATGACCAGTGTCCCGTACTCCCGTTACGTTTATAAAAACAAATTTTTAATTCATTAACCTAAATCAAAATTAGTAAATATTACTTAACAAAGCTATTTATAGTAATATCAATATTATGACATCAAAAATATCAATTCGATGTAAATTAATACAAACAATGTTTTGAATTGAGCTCAAAACGATAACATATTATTATTTAACATTTACCAGTGAAAAAATTAACCGCATTCATGAATTTGACAAGGTTTTCAAATCCCCGTGCTAGTGCACATGTTGCAAAGCTTCAAAACACGAAATCGAGCATTCATAAGAAAATATCAAGTACATGAGAGTTTACGCTTGTATGCATTTTTATGACAAAAATTCATAAATAAATTCAAATTTTCCACTTGAATTGATACCGTAAAATATACAACATTATGTACTCAATAAAATTCTTAACGACTCAAGTATATTTGCATTTAGAGGGATTCAAGAAAAATATGTATACGCCTAATGTTTTATCTTATAGCATTATTTAGTGTGCATAGTTGATTCAGTATGTCACTATTTTACGATGGAAATATTGTTAAAAATAAACATTACCCAATGGAAATGTGTTTACAAAAAGACAAATCTAAATATTACACGTGCTATGAATTATAATTTATTTTTATTTTATCAAAAACTATTTGCTATAAATTACAAACATCGTGTTAACAATTTTAATTGTTGAATATGACTGGTTTTTTTCAATGAATTACAGCCCACAATGTAGTTATTAATATTTAAATCCTAATCATATTCAATATACTACGCAGTACACTGGCTAGTACGTACTCATAATTACATTAATTCTCATCCGGTAATTATACATTATGTTACCGACGTGTGGATGAAATAAATATTTCGTGGAAAGAGGTGTGCCACCCGTGTGTACTTACCTACTGTTGTTTGTTTGTTTTGTTTATTTATTATTATTGTTTAAGAGTTATTATTTTAAACAATTACGATCAACTGTTCTTCGTCGTTACTAATTTTGTTACTATTTAACAATGTACAATTTAAACAATAGGTATACGATAAAATTAATCTAAATTATTACTTAATACATTATTATTATAATTTTTTTAAAATAGAATCTAAATTGTGTGCCCTGATTTATAAGAAAAAAATATTTTTGAAATAACTATGGACGAGGAGGAGGTCTCTAGGTCTCTTCTGTAAGTAACCCTTACGCCGTGTCCAAAGTAAATGCAGCGAGTGCGTGCGATTTATACTCAGACCGTGCTGTTCCAATTGCGTCCGATGCGGCGAAGCTGTTTTGTTTATAGACGCATCGGACGCATTTACTTTGGACACGGCGTTAGATTTCCAAAGTTGGTCGGTAATTTTTTTTGTTTTTTGGTTGAGGCTTCGACAACAGGTCATTGGCCTGTGGGGGGAGGGTACTGTAGGTTTTGAATAGGTGCGTGTTTGTTTTGACTGAATTTATAAGTGGGCACCCGTAGGTATTTGCCATACCCGAGTGGGGTGAATGCCCAAAGAAAAATGCCACCCGTGGCCGAGTTCGAACCGGTGACGGTGCGCGTTGCAACCAACGCCTTAGTCCGCTCGGCAACTCCGTTCCCCTCAATAATTATTATTGTAAATTATTAGACAGGAAAAAATATGCTTAGTTATTTTCAATACCAAAGTATAGTTTAAATTTCCGTTATTCTATACAGAGTCTATACTTACTATTTGGTAATAAATGTAATGATTACTATTGGAAATTGTTTTTTAGTAAATATATTTCGTAATGTTTAAGTGCAATCTGAGGTGGGTGAGTAAAATGGAATTGGAAGAAAATGGAATTTTCACATGATTTTCTAACCTTAGCCTAACAAAAAATGTAAATGGACGAGCGAATTATGGGTTTGGTCGTGCAAATACGTGCTGAATAATGATGGAAAAATGTGGGAAATCCAAATATTTCACTTCGGGTCGGTGCTGAAGACATGTGCGAATTAGGACAAAATATAATTTATTTCGATGCAAGTGCCATGCAAATACATGCTAATTACTAGGGATCAAAATTTCGATAAAAATTGAAAAAATTTGGGTTCATTTAAAATTTCCGAAAAAATGGTTTTGACGAAAAAAACTGTTTTTTTTTTATAAAATATTATCATATACCTCCAATGAAGTTGTGTTGTTCCGTATTTTCCTAATAATTAATATTTTCATTACTCATTTGTTAATCGTGCGCTGTCTATATTTATCTACAACTTCATGTAATATTAATTATAAAACATTTAAAAATACAGGTGGTTTATTTTCAGGGGAATAAACTCTTCCATATAAATATCTATTTGATATGTAACTACGTTATTTTTAGAACAAATATTGAAATATCCGTATTAATATTTTTAATAGATTAAATTTTAAATTTAATAAAATGAAACATTGATAACTGTATTGGCAAATGTGAAATTACAATTACAGGTTCCTTATATATTTTTTTTTAAATGGTTTTTTTTTAACTTAGAATATTTTAATTTTTAAGCGTAAATAAAATTTTATTTTTCCGAAAATTCAGATATTTTTTAATTTTCCAAAAGCTTTGATTTTTTTTGGAAATGTATTATTTTAATATTTTCCAATTTTTCCACATTTTTCAAAGCTCTGGGAAAAAAAGATTTTTTTCAGAAATTTTCCCAAATTTTCCCGGCATTTTGATCACTCCTAATTACGTCCTCAATATCAGAGTTGGGTAGACACAAATCACTGACCCCCCCCCCTCCCCTTATTTATCTTTGATTTACGCTTGAACCAAATGCATTCAAATTATGAAATTTGTCGTGAAAATTCTTGTTATTTACATGATAAATAATTGCATAAGAAAATTTTCAGTTGTGGTGGATTTGGGGACATGCGTGTTATATTTCTCAACATACAAAATATTATAAATTTAAGATATTGAACATCGTATATAAAAAAAATGCTGTATTCAGTTTAAAAATAGGTAGTCGATACTTTTTAAAATTATTTTAGTGTTTTTACATTACTTTCACTAAACGTAAATCTGGAAATATCAAACAATATGTTAATTTAATATTTTTAAACATTTGATGACATGCCAAATATTCAGTATAAATCAATATAGCTGATATGATCTATAATTCCATTGAATAAAGTGTACTATGGGGTATAATTTTTCTTTTTATGATAGCGTATAACATTTTTTTACGATCCAAATACCACTTTGAGAAGTATGATAACCTGATGCACCGTGGGAATTGAAAACGTTTTTATGGATTTATCATGAATCTGGTAAGTAGTCCCATGCTACGACTCGCGAAATAGTACCTAATAATTAAAAATGTTTGTAGCCAGCTTGTCATTCGTCCAATAATTTCAATGTCTTGTGTCCACTGTGACAATAATGAACATTTGGTACAACGCAAAATTTAAAGATTTGTTTAAGATAAAACTACTATGTAATCCCATAAAGGTTTTTAGATCTAAAATCTAAATAAAACAATTTCTGGAACTTTCTACATTGGGTTTCATATATAAGAATGAAATGTTAAATTAACTTTTTGAAAATTGTTGTTAAACCCATACAATTAACAACAGTTCCATTTTATAAATTTTAATCAAAATAAATTTAAGTATTACATAGGTACGATGTTACCTAATCATTCAGAAAATTTTTTTTGTGAATTACTATGTCTCTACTCTAATCAGTATGTATACCTACATTGAATAAAAAAAAATAAACAACATTCTTATCAATAATCTAATAAGACTAACATTATAATTACATTTAACTTAAAATCTTAACCTATACAATTTTAATTTTACTTTGACTAATATTATGAATAGTTTCATTTTAGAAGTACCAACAACATTAATAATTAAATACAAAATAAAAATCCTATTGTTTTGCAATTCGTTTTCAAACACAATATATAATATTATATACGATATTATAATATGGACTGAAATATTTTAAATTACTATTATAGCCTATTAAAGATAACCTACTGTATATACATGTATAATATTAGTATGTATGTATTTTCAACGGAATTAAATGTAAAAAGCGGTATATAATCACTATAAATTGAGAATTATATTTAAGTACTTACATATAATCTATGAGAATGTTAATAAAAATGCAATTTATTGACTTTCACAGTAGATTCTCTAAATGTAAAATAATACCTACTTTGAAAATGGTTTTTACAATATTATTATTTATTATGGGTCACTGTTATTGTGATTCAGAATTCAAATAATGAGGACTCATTATTTAATAAAAAAATAACTTACAAATATTAGACACTATAATATACCGATATCTGAACACAAGAGATAAGTATCAAATATCCGGTCTCTAAGTTTTTTTTTATTTTAATATAATTAGTAAACAAACAATAAAATCATGTTACATTTTCAAGCTCCTCGAATGGTTAGCTAATTTCAAAGTTAAAATTCTTTGTTGGAGACACCTTAGCCGAGTTGTATTATTTGAAACTAAAATTAAAGTTTGTTATTAGATGAAACTATAAGAAGTCATTTACTGATTAATAAATTATATTTTATTTCAATGTATTAAAATAATATTTTTAACATTTATAGAACCTATTTAAAACTTAACATTTTAACGACTCTAAATTACAAAGTCCATTTGAAGCCGATAAACGGTTAACTTTTTGATACATTATATGTTAGGTACTTTTAGAATACCTAATATTAATTTTTAATGTGAGTTTTTGGAAAATACCTACAAAAGAATCAATAATTATTTTTTCTACACAAAACTTAATGCATGGGTAATTGAATTGGGGTTTGCTTATTGATGATCTGAAAATCTTTGAAAACGCAACACAAATATTATCTAAAATAATATCTAAAAATAGCAATATGTTACTTAACTAAATATTTTTCACGAAAAAATAATGTAATGTTGTGTTGTTTTTTATGGCGTGTCAAACAGAGTCTATAGTATAGTCTATACTATAATAACATGAATAGTCATTCGACAAAAAAACCAATACGCTATTCATGTTTTAATATAATAATATCGCATTTGGCCGAATTATCTAAAGATATCAAGATTAAATTCTTTTTTTACGGTGCACTTTCAAAAATCCAAACCTCCCGCTACAAGTCATAATAATAATAATAATATTGTAGGCGTTAAGATTTTGCAAGTTCAGGACCTTAAATCAATTATCTTACACCACACACCGCGCTTATTTGTCCCAAACGTCGAGTGTATATCTTAAGTATGCAACCCCACGCGGACGGTGTTTCGTTCGCGAACAGCTTTAGTAAAATGAAAATACTCACAGTGCGGACGAGGCCCGCCTCCTGTTGAGCTCTCTGACCGGTATGGCGGCCGGGTGAAGGAGCGTGGCCAGGCCCAGCCGTTCGACGCACAGCGACCTGGACCGGTCCCTGGCCGCTATGATGCCAGTGGATGACGCGGCGCGGGGAGGGGCGGCGGCCACGCTCAGCCGCCGGCCACCCGGTAACGTGGACGGCGGTGGCGGCGGCTGCTGTTGACCGTCCCTGTTGTCCACGCCTCGGAGACGCGACACCAGCTTCATGGTGGTCGCCGACGACGTCCGTTCGGCGTCGCCGGCTGATCCGTCGCCGCCGCCTCCGACGGACGACCGCCGTCGCCACGCTCGCGAGTCCGTGTTGGAAACGACAACAACGACAACAATGATATTACGGCAATGACAGTCCGACGGGTGTTCCGGCACGCGGCTCTTACAAATCGGTTGAACGTCGCGGGCGGAGGAGAGTTTGTCACGAGTTTCCCGCGATTTTCGACTTTTGTTATATTTGGAATGAATACTCGAATACCTTTTAAAAAATAGTATTCAAATATTTCATAAAAATAGTATTCCGAATAAAGTATTTAAAATACTTTTTAGTTTTTGTTTTAAATATTATTCAGAAAAATTTGATATTAGCGCCACCATATATAATTTAGTAAATCCAAATATAATATAATTTAAGTTGTTGATACTTGATTTAAAATATGTATAATAATTAATATTGTAAACATTTCCAGAAATACAAGGAAAAAAATTTTTTACATTTTAGGAAATGGATTTTGAATACTTTAATCGGAATACTACCCAAGATTGGTAGGTAGGTTATAAGTACTATAATATATTATAATTCGACATAAAGATAATATTTTTTAGTGTGAAAACTGCGATGTGTGCGTGTGTGTTAATGTGAATCTATGTCTCCACTTATCACCCACCCTAAAATCCCGCCACCACAATCTCAGAAAATTCTGAATATTTTTACATAGAGATAATTTAGCAACTCAGTATTGTAATGAATAATAATATCTGTATCGCCGACACTTCATCACCATCGCCCTCCCGTCATCCGTTCGGTAAATACAATAACAATATTTAATATTATTATCAAGTTAACCAAAGTTGTCCGTTATTGGTTTAGAAGGTGCCATTACACTCTATCGTGTCCTCCATAATTTAATCACAGTTTTTTAATTTTCTAGATGCTGTTCTTATTTTTTTATTATACCCACCTACTATGTTCCCATAAAATTGAAAAATATTAAATTTATCGACGTGCGGTTACAGTGGCCAAACGTTCAGGTCTGACCATTGAATTGTTACTACTGTTTAAACTCTGAAAGGTTACACTGGCTAACCTCTAATCAGGTTTTAAGTATTTCTACGAAAGTTATGTAAACAGATAATAGTAAGTACTAGGTACTTGAAAAAAAACCGTTGAACAATATTTAAATATTAAGTACTTAAATGTACTTTTAATTTTTAACTTTAACTAAACCAAATTTAACAACTAATTGTTTGGTGCAATAATTTACAAATCGTTGTGAGAATTGTATATATTTGGATACAAAAACCAGCAGTTCAATAATATTGGAAGTAGTTTAACAACACGTGCCATTCTTGGAAAAGACTCTTCACAGGTAATAATCCAAAAAAAATATAAAATAGTATTTTATGTTGATAATCAATTTTATTTAGTTTCAGCCCAGCTACCAAACACAAGAGATTTAAAAATAACAATACAGCGAGTAGGTACGCCACGCTAAACAAATTGCCCCAGCCAACCCAAATTCTTTACATTTCAAAATACCAGATTCATTCACAAAAACATAATGTGGAGAGCAGTTTCTTTTTTTTCGACAGTGCAGGTAATTCTGGAAATTTTGATAACTGAATTTTAATATTTTTGACATGAAAAAATTAAGAACTTCTAACATATTCAAAACATTGGTTTACTGACGGTACATTTTCATGATGTTCCAATTTATTTTACCAATTATATACGAACCATACAATTCAGTTTTCTAATATCATACCGTTGGTATATATTTTGTTACCGGACAAAAAAGAAAGCACTTATAAATTAGTTAGAATACAATGTTTAATAATTTAAAATTAATAAAACCAGATTTAAATCCAACTTCATCCAACTTGCATCCAACTTCGAAAAAGCAGTAATGAATTCTATTAAAACCGAATTTCTACTACGTTTTGTCCACTTAAGTCAATCCATATGGAGTTATATTTAAGAATATGGTTTATCAACTGAATATTGTAATGATCCTGTATATTTGTTCTGAAAAAATTAGCTGCGTTTCCCTTCGTTTCAACAGAAATGGTAACAGAATACTTTGAAGGCCTTTTATAAAATGAATTTTACACAAAATATGAAGAACTGTTGTCACCACTAATTTCATACTTCGAATGTACTTGGATTGGAAGTTTAGACAGAAGAGGAAAACGAAGATCTCCCTTATTTGCAATTGATATTTATAGTTGTTTTAATTGTTTGAAAGATGATCTCCCAAGAACCAATAACAATATTGAAGGTTGGCATAATGGATTTTCTGCGCTTTTAACACCTTCGCATCCTACCGACTATATAGAAATTTAATATTTGTTTGAAAAAAGAAGAAAGTATTAATAAGAGGGCTATTGAACATCTTATTGCTGATGTACCAGTAAAAAATCAAAGTATAAAACTACAGCAAAAAAAAATGTTACATTTTTGCGAAGATTTTGAAAACCGACCACACAATAAATAGGTACTTACTTAGGTTAGCCCATAATTTAAATTTAAATAAGTGATTTATAATATAATATAATGTGTATTAAGCAATAGTAATGATTGTAACATGGTTTTAATTAGGTATTTTATTATATTTCTTATGTTTAATTAATTTAGTATATTTTATTAAACATGATGCGCTGACTTGTCTTGCGCTGAAATGTTATAGCTGAATTGTTATGCGCTAAATTGTCCGCAACCTTTATAATCATTAAAGGCTATTATTTATGTTATTTTTACTATCTGAACCATCTTGTATTCATTTAGGGAGGCACTGTGATTCATAAATAAAATCATTTTATAAAAAAGTTATGAGCACATAAATTCAAATATGTAGATAAATTTGTCCAATAAAATATATTTTTTATCCAGGGCACAACTCGTGTATCAGTAATTTTGTCAGGACACAAATCATTAACTGCAGTTTTGTGGCGTTAATCATTAATATATTAAACATTGAAACAGCCTTTTTCGTGCAACTGTGTTACCAAGGAGAGGCAGAATAAGAATCCAACCTTATCTTTTAAGACACGGGATTAAAATTTAAAGATAACAATAACCACTTTAATTTAACTGCGTGGTGTACACAGACATTAAATAAACCGTTAATTAAAACTAATCTTTGCATGTTGCGATCATGTGTGATCTTTAAAATATAAGCATTGAGGATTTTCAAAATTTTTAGTTTCTAGAAACACTGTACTTTCACCATAAGTGTATTATCCTCCTAATACGTTTAATATGTCACATAATATGAATACGTTTTTTTTTTTAATTGTTCCTGAAATGTATGAGGGAATTTCGTGTTACTGTTATCTGCTCTACCGGACCATTATTTCTGCAAACGAACTTCGCTCCCCCCTCCCCTCACACAGTTCCGCAGAATAATTAACTCCGTACATTGTTTTGTTAATTATTATTATGACTATATTTATCCCCACTGTTCTATTTTTTGTCTTTTGACGAGTAAAAACCGGTAAATGATTTTTTTTTAAAACCAACTTAAATAAAACGAAACTATCCATTACAGGATGATTAGTAGTTGCATGAATTTCATACAATTTGTAAAATGTATTTACAAAGGCTAATTGTAAAAATTAGAAATATAAACTACCAAAATACTCCAAACGCTTTGACTATAGTTCATGAATATCAAATATTTAATTTACTACTAATGCGAAATATACGAATATCTCGAATAAACACAATTAATTTATTCAAAACAATAATTTGTTGTTTGAACTACGTATATAAATATGATAATAAAATGTAATTAGGTATATATTATATTATTACTGTAAAAGTACGAATAACTGTGAAACCTACCAGTGAATCGATTAATGTAAGAATTTCGGAATGAGTTTAGTCCCCGAATGGTTTTTGTAGTTCATACTTTTACAAACGAGATTTGGTAAATCTTAGGATAAACGACCAGTGTTGGTGAAAGTCTAAAATTGTTTACCAATTATTGTGTGATATTTTTCCTCTTGCTTTATACTCAGATAATTTAATTAGTTATTACAAATTACAATAGCATACGTTATCATAAAAACAACTACTATTATTTTTTATGTATATTAGGTACTACATTATAGCTACTAGTTTATTAGATCCCCCAAAAAACAATCCACCAAACTCCGTGTAAAAAGAAAGATAAGTATGAAAAAACCAGCTCTAAAAGTTGTGATATAATTTTATAGCTAAGTCTTTGAAATTTATCATTTATATTAAAATAGTCTGCTAGATAATTAAAATTAGCTTGACGATAGAAAATTATTAAATAACTTTTTTAAAACACTTAAATTTATTATGGTAGTTAAAGTCGAGTACTAGGCACTAGCTAATGTAATATCTAATATACTTAAATAATAATAGCAATAATTTTTATGTTAACGTATAGGTACTATTGTAATTTGTAATTACTAATTATATTATACGAGTATAAAGTAAAGGGTAAAATATCAGTGATTGATAAAAAAATTTGGACTTTCACCAACACTGGTTCTTTATCCTAAGATTTACCAAATCTAGTTTGTAAAAGCCCGAACTATATAAGTCATTCGGGATTTGACCAAACTGTTTTGTGTACCCTAGGCTTCACCGGTATTCGTACTTTTACCATAACATAAATTTATAATATAGGTATTACCTACTATGTAATAATAAATATAATATCATATAGTATGTGTAGTGCACTCGACAAAAGTGTATCCGTGTTCATGACAATAGAAATATCTAACAAAATAACTGGACATTTCAAAGAGGAAATGCAAAACAATTTAAAAACATATTGTGATAGAGGAATTAGAGTGTTTCGAATTGTCTATTCGTTGGCAAACATAACGCGATATTCTGCAGTTAACATATCTACCATGGCATCGAGTATGGATTAAACATTACAATCTGCACTCGATGTTTAAAGTAGAGTCAACACGTAATAATTTATTGTTAATCAAAACACGATTTGGCCACGATATAATACTGTGTAGTGTTATATTATTTTAAAACCAAAAGTTTTTTGATGATATTATTAAAACACGTATAGTATACTATAGTATAGTGTGTATGCAGTTCATACTAATATTCTATACGTCGTGGTAGATCGGCGGCGGTTCCTTCGTTTCATGGAAAAAAATATTTGTCAACGACTACAACAATGACGACGGCGTATAGATACACCTACGGTGGTTTAGAAAGGTGAGCGGATTTGATTTTTCGATCAAACTGACGATATATATATAATATATATTGGGATATGATGTTTAAATGTATAGAAGGTATATTATAATATAATACCTATATAATAATATATTTGATGAAAGACGCCGTGGCGTTGGGAGATTGCGAGCGTTTGATATATTTTCTTCGTTGAACGAAAGAGGACGGGAAAACGCGGTGAAAACGAGAGAGGAAAATCGGAATAGAAAATAAGACCAATCTGCCAGCTGAGTAAATCATTTTACGTACGTCGAAAATATACGCGAGCCGCTTTTTTTTTATCTGCGTTCGACGTGCCGACGCCGACTGAACACTACAAACGTGTGAGGTATAGAAATATATTGTGGCGAGCATCATATACGTGTACTTCGAATCCTACGACGTTGCGTGGGGTAGTTGTGTATGACAGAGTAAAATTGAAAAACCACAGGTTAAATTGGCCGTCGAGCGCAAAGTCGGTGGAATTTTTTCTGTCAAATTTTCGGATAAAATGGTTTTTGTATATCGTAATATTATTGATATGTATGATTTGAAATAGTTGAAAATGATTGCTTTATATTTTTTACCATTGCTTGTCGTGGTGAATTACACTTTTAATTATTCACTTCTCGTATTATTGTAAATTATTGTAAATATTACGATTTTGAATAGTTTAGACAAGTGGAGTAATACAACTATGATTTTATCATAATCTATTAACAAAACTTTAAATTGTTATAAGAAGTTCGAATTACAATGATAATTCCATAAAATGGCGGTCACCGAAAGAACCAAAAAAAATTATCTCTATTATTAGGTGATTTCTCTCTCTCTCTCACACACACACACACTCTCTCTCTAACTCTCTTTCTCTCTCAAGAGACAATACTCAACAAATCTAAAAAAAAAAAGAAGTCCACTTTATAAAAGATAACAGACTGTCGGAGACGACCGTTAATATAAGTTGAATGTACTTAGAATGAAGAAAAAAAACATGAAAATTGACTGAGAAAATGAGGCTTATGTTGAAAAAACTCGTATGTACATCGACCGGGCACTTAGAGTTTTACGTGCCCGAAAAAACCGATGCCAACGATGGCCACGCGTAAAGCTATTGAATTAAATGTGATAAATATTATTACATTCGTACCAAAATCGTAATGAAAAACATAAAGGTACGTATTTTGGCGTAATGCGTGCAAAAAGTAACAATAGACTGGTATCGAGATTTATTTTTGAAATCACTATTAGATTTATAGGTTAAATCAAACATTATTGTTATTTCTTATTGAACAATTTAAAATTGTATTTGTATTGTATTGAATTGGTAATAAGTAATAACTATTAATAATAAGGGACTAATTCGTAATTACTCTACAGATTGTGTATTATTTTGTGTGACAATATTTCGTAAACGTTAAATTTTAATGTGAATGCCCCGTTATTATAAAGATGGTGGGGGTTTAATATTTTTTGGAACTTGTCTTCAAGAGATAAATCCTAAAAACAGTTTTGATAAAGCTTTGCAAGCTTCCCATTTCATCTAAACTTAATAAAAAAAATATCAAGCACTATATCCGGCGCGAGACGGGACCGGAAACTGGGCTGGAAATGAAAATTTCAACTGTATATTATTATTGTTATTATTATAACAATAACCAACCGTTAAAGAAGCGGCATTTGGGTTTTCGCGAAACCTGCAGATGTTATGATACCTATATGAAATTATTGATAAAACTCGCTGCCGATATATTATGACGGGACAGCGAGGTATGGGCTAAGAGAACGGATGGATGGACCGCACGAAGAAGTAGAAGTATTATTCTTATTATTATTACTATCATTATATTATATAGATGCGTGTGTAGTGTTGCGCGCTGCGTGCGACCGCGAACAAGTGTTGCTGCCAGCCGAGCCGTAATAATCTGCGAAACGCGGTTATATAGGTATATCTCGCGAAAAGGACCCCATTTGTCATGTGTCGGGTAACCGTGGTAGTGGTGTGTAGGACGGGCATTTTAATAGAGGGCTGGAGGTCTATTATAGGAGTGCGGGTGGATTGTGTGTCGAGGAGCAACTCTAATTTGTGTGTTCGTACGCCACTGTGGCACGCACGAGGTGCTTCAAATCCTCTCGCCGCATATACCAGAGACAATTATTACCCCCGACGGAGGCGCCCACGGAATGCTTGGAATGTCCGATATCATATTATATATATACACACACACATCCAATGAGACGGTATAACAATAGCGGTACCTACGATATTTCCAATGGCTTTGACGTAATGATGGTGGTCGGATATGGACGAGACGAAAGAAAGAAAAATGTATTACTTTGAAGCATTTAAATGTGCCCGAATGATCGGATGGAATTCCGTTGATACATAATAAATGCAAAGAACGAACTATAGAATTAAGATTTAAAAAAAAACAACTTGTAGTTAGGTACTCATAATATTATATAATACTCATTTCTCGAAGACATCTGCAATAATTAGAGTATCGCAAAAAATACCAAAAACTTTGGATGCAGTGCAGCCTAAATCTAGAAAATAATTAGAAAATAATATAATTTATAAAAAAAAAGTGGGTAAGTGGGTGTCGCTCTGCTGTACAGTAGGTTACAAGTGGGTGACTATAATGGATAGTGTTAAATTTGAATTAAATTATGTAACATCGTTGTATATTGTATACGAAAAATGATTCTGAGCGGGGACGGTTTGTCAGCCTAGGATATTTTATATTATATTTACCTATATATTTTTTTATTAATATACAGTTGCCGGTTTGTACTGCAATTTAGCTACACTTTAAATTCTTCTTAATTAATAGTATACTCATTTAATTTTAGCAAAGTATTTGAGTATTAGCTAGTACACATAAGAAAAAATTATATTACATTTTTTTCCTTCACCGACAGTGTAGAATATTTGCATGACAGAAATAAACGAGCTAATGCGTTCTTTAAAACAAATAAATTACGACGTTTTCGTTATTGCACACGGGCGTAATCACTTTGTGGATACACACGACACACCATATTAAAATAGCAAAACTAAATACTAATTCCCCATCGACAATTTGTTTAAAGCACAACTAAACACTATAATATACTATGATATAGTAGTATGTATTACAGGTATATATTAATGTACTAAACACAAGTTTAAACTGGGGTATTGTTCATGATAATATTATACTTTTTGAACAACAGTGTGCAGACTGTCACACACACTTATGATATACACAAGGACATTAAGGATAGGGGACACCAATAAAATACAAGTATCGAGGTTGTAAAAAAAAAAAGAACTATTTAAAACTAGTTTTGTTTACGATATTATAATTTAAAATTCACATGAACTTTAACTCGTGTTTTAATAACGAAGGGATATACCTATATATATATTTATAATTTATAACATTATATTTTAATGTTAAAAAAACGACAATTGTATGAGAACATGTGTCATGTTTAAACATTATTTATACCATACACACGGATGAGTAGTAAACACCTAATAATAAGTCGAGAATAAGTGAAAACAAATAAATTTGTGTTTTACCTAATTTAATAGAATAATATTGTATAAGTATATGCGCGATAAGTAGCTACGCAAGTAGTATAATAATATTATATTGAATTTATTCGTTACAGAAAAATTTAGGCTTTATAAAACATATTATTATAAGATTAATTGAGTAATTTTATTTTATCTTATAAAATGTCTAGATTGGTGCGATGTATTTTCCTAAAAGTATATGTATAATATTGACAAGTGAATAATGGAACTTGGGTAATACAATCTGATTGTGTAAACCTTAAAAATCGAATATCATATGAACCACTTTCAAAATTCCATTCTCGTATCACTTTGTAAGGAAAAAACAATACTGACATTTTATTTATTTTTATGGATGTACATGATGATATTATCTTTTTCAGTCAACTAAGATTGATGTTTCAGTACATTTTACATAGCATATTTTTTCAATACTAAAAAAAATTAATTCACACGATAGAGTCGGGAAGTTACACACATTAAAGAATCAAGCACATATACTAACATTCGCTATTTTAATTCAAAAAATGTATGCCTATTTATTATATTGAGCACTAAATTGGTAAAAGTTAGAAAATTATATTATTATAGTAGGTACGCGTACGAAAACTAAAATTAATGTTTAAAAAACTAATACGAACAAAATGATTAGTATAGAGATGTAAAATATATATTTTCTACATGGATCGAATATGTATTAAACGTTTAAATGAGACCCAACTAATACTTTATTTTAATACTAAAGGTATAGTTATTTTAAGCATATATTTTCTGATTATTTTTTAGTACTAATCATTTGTACATTTTATATACATCTATAAAAATTAATCATGACAATTTGAATAAGTTTTAAATATATGTATATTTTATACTTGACATTTTTAAAGACAAAACTTTTTTTACGATTTGAAAGTTTAAAATGTATAAAATAAAATATGATCCACAGGTCAATCAAGTTTGAACATTATTATAAGCTGTCAAAACGTCAGGTATAATAGAATATATAATAAGTTTCACATTTTTATATCGTTATTGTGTATAGCTAGGTTACTATTATTATAGTTACACAATCAGTTCTTAATAATAGACTATTTATATTTTGAAAACATTAAATAGGTGGTTAGGTACCTTTAATTAAAAAAATTAAAACTATTTTTAGCAACGGCAAATTAAGTTAATGCACATAATATTATATTAAATAATTCATTAACATTATATATATATACATCGTATAGGTATGTTATATTGTATGGACGTACCTATGGTAGATTTTTATAAAATTTATAAATATACATTTTTGGCAAGTTTTAAAAAAACCATCATAATATCATAATAATGGTTGGTTTTAAAAATATATCTAGCAAAAGTTCCAGTTAATTGTAAGGTATTATTGATATTACAAATAACAATAGGTACCTACTTAAAAACTAAAATTATATCAATAACTAATAAGATAAGTTATTACTTTTATTAACTACAACATAATTTAAAAAGTAAAAAACAATTACATGAACCATTATGTCGACAAAAAAAAGTTAGAAAGAATATTTTTCAAGCAATAAGTAAATATGAGATTGACAGTTACAATACCTATATAAATATATGTTTAGCGACATTGTATAACAAGTATATAAATGCAATGGATAATAATTTCATACCACTTGAACATACATTCAAGGTAAATATTAAACTATTATAAAGCACTCATTTGAATAAATTATATATTAACAAGTGTCATTTAAGCGAGTGATTGATATTGAGCAATTTTTTACAACGATATTAAATAAAATAAAACATGAATAAAATATAATACAATATATTTGTATTTTTAACATTTATTTTGAAATACACAACCTTTAGTTACAATAAATATATTATGAACTTAATATAATTATCACACGAATTATTTGAAAATAGCAACCACTCAAAGGGGAAATTTTTATTATTCGAATAATTTAGTTCAGTATTAACAAAATAATACTGTACAGAGTAGGTAGGTAGTTTTACTTTACCAAGCAATAATATTTTCTTTTCAAAATGGGTTAATTTTCTATTTTTATTTATGTTTGATACTTATATAAAGCGTTATTTTATACAAGTATTATATTTCGTATTATATTATATATATTTATAGAATGGAATGGATTTATTTAGAATATTTTTGTAAGACTGTAATTAGGTAATATTAAAAAAAAAATTAAGGTATGAACTCGAGATTAATCTTTTACGTAGTTATAGTTGAGCAAAGGCTTTTCAGTTTTGATATGACCTACCTAATAATATTCAACCATTTGTAGATGAAACCAAATTACAAAAATCATGAATGTTGTTTGAAATAGACTATAGAGTTCAAATGATTCGTATAATTACATTTAAGATCAAAAATTTAACTTAAATAAGTAATTATATAATATATTCAGTTGATTTAAGTTATAACGATGAGCATATTGTCATTGATTAATAATTATGTATACATAATGATACAATAAACAACTAATAACTTATAATGTTTAAATGCCGTATAATAATATAATATATTTTGCTATCACATTTAGTTTAAATAAAAACTATATACCAACTAAACTTACTGCATAAGTTAGTAGATATTACTAATATATATTTTATTTTGTTAAAGAAAAACATAATTCATTTATCAGGTAACATATTATATATATTTTGGCATCGTGTTTTATGTTTAATTAGTTGCAAATGCAATCCCAAGAAAAATTCCTAAATCCGTCAATGACACACACACACACACGCACATGCATTTTCTCGAGAAAATTATCCAACACGGTTGACAATTTAGCATTTCGATAGTAATCTATTATTCCCCTTGGTTGGCAAGCATACTATATGATTAATTATTCCTTATCTTGCATAATATTTCTTATGGTACCGATACTATAATATTATATCGGTATATAGTAGATTATAAGTTATAACACCATATTGTTATGTAAATTGTATAATATATAATATGAAGTTCACACAAAAGCCATGTTAGGAAAAAAGATAAATCCACTAGAACGAATATGAAAACTTTTATTAAAATTGTCAGGTACTTATTGGTGTGCTTGGAGATCAGCTTCTAAATATTGCGTGTTATGTAATTTTGTAGTAAGACGAAAACTTATATTCGCACGTACCTATACCTGGCACGTACAACTTTCCCGTATGAAACCCTAAAGGGTTGTTTTTCTAAAATATTTCCGACATTTTCTGGAAACAAAAACAGGAGGCACGCGTGATAAACGGTTTAAAAGTTTCATCCGGGACAATCATATTATGCACATTGCATGTTATCATAGCTATCTATTATACATAATAATGCGATACGTCTGTGTACCCGTGAGTTAAATACGTAGCAGGACATCCCTATATTATTCTGTGACCCGAAATTATAAAATATTATGCATTCACATCCGTTCTCTGCAATGTCAACGTACCTTTATATTGTTACTGTTTTTTTTTTTTTTTAAATGTTAATATCACATAATATTTTCTATCCGATCTAAGTCGTCTCAGCGACAACCAAACACAGAACGTTGCCGGGCGATTGCCAGCTAATACCCTAAAATATGTGCACACATAAAGCGTGTACGTACGGAGTTTTACGACGACATTAACAATTATTAATTCGCGAACCACGTCCGTTTTTTGGGTACAACGAAACCGGACGGCGGACGAATCGAACTGGGGAGAAAAAAAATACTTCGTCGGCGGCGGGAGGGATCGCGTATCGGACGACAGCGGTCGACCGACGACGGATTTGCACTGTTCAACACGTGCGCGTGCCGCCCTATCAACAGCCGGCCGGCACGCCACGGCGTGACGCCCGCGCGCCGCCACCTAGTGGACCGCGACCGCCGCCGCCGACCGTTTTCGGCGCCCGTCGGCGAACAGCCGATTGTTACCCCAGTCGCCAAAGTCCACCGACAGACGTCGCCAACGTTGTCTAAGTCCGACCGAACGACTTTCCAAAAATAATTATACCCGAACGCACGTTGATATAATATAATATGGTTTTAATGGTTTTTGTATTAGTCATTTGTTGTCTTTCACTCGGCCACAATAATATTATTATATACCTATTGTGAGATTCAAATAAATAAAAGTTTGTACCCCATGTCAATAGTATGATATTTATATTATCAGGCAAGATGCCGATTGTCGAGTAAATAATTTTATGTAAGTAATTTCAACTTTCAAGTATAATGTTGAGTAGTAATGTAAGCGTCAATATACTTATAACAAACATATACAATACCTACAACATGTTTTGCAGACTAGTGCTGGATAGATGTATTTAGAAGATATTATAATAATAACAAAATATATAATTATACTATAATAATCGGAAATAATTTCTCACTTTAGTCGTTCGAATACAATTTAAATGGAATAAGTGGAAATCACTAGATAACATGTACTTAACCACCAGGGGCCTTGAACTCGAATTAACCGAACCCCTAACGCCTCTAAAAACCGTTAAAAAATCGAACACTCGAAACCCATATAACCCGAATGATTCTGTTTTAAAAATACCCGAAATAACCAAAACCTGAATAAAACATTCCGGTTAAGCCAATAACACGAATAACTTTGTTTCCTTACAATCTCATGTGATAAATCATTTTGTATGTATTCTCTATACTAAAATATTTCTTATACTTAATATTTAAATATATTTTATTACTTTATTAGTACATAAAATAAATCCAAATATAGCAATATAAAATAATAAATATAGACATAGCCTCAACAAAACTTAACAACGTGTTGACAGTCGTGACCAAGATATACCAAATACTAATAAGTATTATATACCTATAATTAATACCTATAGTGTTATTTGCTAACCAACTTCCCAATCCGTTTTATTATAATTTAGTAACGAATATCGTAATTCATGCCTATATTTACTAGTTTCCAAAAATCGAAAATTCGTAATTTTTATTTTATTTTATTTCTCTACGACTCAACGCCCCTATATGACCTACCTTTTTTAAACACTTTAGTTAACTTAGTTATAACAGTCACTTGGTAAGTGGTAAATAAATAGGTAGGTATCTAATTAATTCCCATTGTCTTAGTTCTTGTAGTTTCTTAGAAAAATGTAACTACATTAAAAAAACTGAGTTTGGTCTAGAACAAATGTTGGGCATTCGTATTAGAAATTTATATTTTACTATAAATAACATAAATCCTTTTTAGATTCTGAGCGGAGCGATGAATGTATTGATTTTACAATGATGTGTTTTATTTATTTTTGTGTCTGTGTACACGATTAATAGTCGAAATAATGCTTCGATTTTCAACTAATCTTGTTCGATGGGCAAGTGAATCTAGTTGGTACTTTTGGGAGGTCAAAAAGATTTAAAATTCTCAATAATTTTCAAAAGCACCCGGAGAAACAAAATAAAAATTAAGGAAAAACGGGAATTTTTACGCAAAATCGGTTTTTTACAAAATTGAATTTTAGTTTTTGGTGTAACTTTAAAACAAATTAACGTATATACATGAACTTTTCACTGAATGTTTTTATTAGCATTTTCTATACACGATAAAATTTTGAAAATAATTTGACTCTTTTTGAGCTGTTTACGGACATTGTCAGTTTTCAATTTTTTTAGTTTTTTTTTCTATAAATATCTATAAAATTTTATTTGTTGGGTAAAAAAGCGTGAAAATTTTATGCAAGGCTCCTGATATATTGTTACAATAGCAGTTGAAAAATATTAAAAATTCATAGACACAATTTTTTTTTATAAGCATTTAAAGTTCAAATGTAGACAAAATTTATCAAATAATTATTTTGTAGTTAATAATTTATAAAATGTTCAACTTTTATAGCTAAGGATTGAACATTTAAAACAAGGTTCCACGTAAATAGGTTATATATAAATTACTTTATTCACAATAATATCATCAAATATGCTTGGTAATATCATAGGCTGACTGACCGTTTTCGCTCAGAATCATTTTTCTTATACAATGTTATTATATCATTGAATTCAAATTTAACACCATGCATTACAGTGACCCACATGTAACCTACTGTACAGCAGAGCGACACCCACTTATCCACCTTTTTTATTTTAAATTTGTTTTTGGCTTTCGGCTTGACAATTTTTGGGGGGCCTCAGCTTTCAAAAATTGTGTCTGTTCTAGACTATTGAACATCCGTATTAACTAATATTAACCCGAATAATTAAATTCCGAACGTTTGTTTACATTTTTTATTCCGGTGTTTGAATAGTCGAATACTTCCAGCACCCGAAACCCGAATAAATGATTCGGGTGCTAAGCCCTGCTTGTCACACAAGACTTTTAATGCCCTATAATTAAAATCTGAACCAACTTTACAATTAAATATTATATTATACAAAAATGGTGGGGATGCTAATAATTTTATATATTATACTCGCTGTGATTGTCTTTCTGTAATAAATTTAATTTATTTACAAGATAGTAATCTAGTATAATATTTTAATAACTTTATTGTCTAAAGATGAAATCTGAATCCTGCCAGCTGCTATGTATAATAAAGTTTCGCAATGCAATTCCATTTTTCGTTTCCCAAAATCATTTGACTTTCGGTTGTTGTAGATTCTGAGTGGAGTTATGAATTAATTGGTTTTACAATGATGCTTTTTTTGTACCTATTTATTTATTTTTGATTTTTGTGTCCGATAAAACATTTGTCCACCTTCGGGAACAGTAAAAATTCATTGATTTTAAACTTTGAGAATCGTTTCTGGTGAATATTGGCAAAGTAAATTAATTTGTTTCTGTGTTATTTAAGACATCATTTTCATTATAAATATTATTATATATTAAACATTAATTTTGTGATGTGTATAAAAACCTCAAAAACCTGTGTAATATTATTAATTGAATAGGTATACAATTTGTTTCATCAAATGTATCACCAATAAACATATTTGTTTATTATACTCTCCTGAAGATATGCAATATTTGACTTACCCTTGACAGTTACTTTAATTAAAAACTAAATAATATTTACAAAATATAGGATACTAGATAGTTTTATTTTACAAATTGATTTAAATTATTATGATATTAGAAAATTTAAATGTCTATATTATCATAACACTGTACATCTCTGTAGATCTCTTCAGATTGGTTATCGGAATCTCGATGACGCGTGATATATTTGTCAGCACTCAGCATACCTGTTTTAACTCGTGTTTTAATATGAAAGCTGTGTTTCCTATATATTATATGTTTAGGTTAGGTTACGAGTTACCACAAATTAAGCAAAGCTCTGTCTATCTAACGGTATTAGCTTGGTATATGTGTTCATATTGTAATAATATTGTAAAATACATTGTATAGTCATAGTGTATACGCATGTAAACTCCGCCACAGCCCACAAGTACCTTTTTTTACTGTAAACTCCGCCAGAAAAAAAAAACAGGTAAAATTGGGATTATGTAAACTCCGCAAATGAAAAATATCAGGTAAAATTGAGGTTATGTAAACTCCGCCAGTGAAGAAAATATAAAATTAATATAATTATTATTATAAAATAAAAATAATAATAATTAATAGTCGTCCACATTAAAATATAATAGTTATAAAAGCCAAAAATAAATAAAATTAAAAATTATCTAACGGATAAGAGCATACAGTAAATTGATATAATATAATATTCATAATAAAACAGGCGGAGTTTACATTAGACCTTTTAATTACCTAAATAGCTTCTTTCAGATATACCCGGAATCTTAGAAATGAATACAACTGCAGTAAGGATAATAATATCAAAGTCGGACCTGGTTATTATAATATCATGTATAATATATTATTAAGCATTGTAAACATTATTTGGCCCCAGATAGGTGTACCTATTCCATAATTTCCCCAACCCAGGAACAGTTTAAAAGTTTTATAATTGAGAAATTTGGATTGGTCCATAATTACTTCATAAAATAACGTATTATTGACAAAACGTGACACATGCGGCCTATATTGTGAATATTTAGAAATTATAAAAACTAGATTTTGTAATAATAAAAAATGTACCTACAATATATTCAAAAACGGGTTTTGAGCAGTACCTACCTTAGGTATTTAATTTCTTTAATTGACGGGTATAATATAACCTTAATATATTAAAAAGAATCAAGTCTGTTGACCTGTCAACTATAACATTATACGACGCTAAATTAAATTTTCTTGTCGGGTGATAATCCCATGTGTCCGCACCTGGACTTAATCCCAAGGAAGTTTTTGTCTGAGTTCTCCAGGTCGGGATAGTCGAATTGCACTTATTACCTAAAAAGAAATGGTCGAATTGCACTTGGGTTCAAAAAAGGTAATGGTCAAACTGCACTCAAGTAAAAAACAGGTAATGGTCGAAAAGCACTCGTTCAAAAAAAGGAGTTAAAATTGCAGGTTAACTATATGGACGTTCAATTTTATTATTATAATAATATTTGATGATTTAAAAAAAGAATTACTAAAAAAATTATAAAACTTTAAAAAAATTAATAATATTTGACAATTTATGACATCAAATGCTTATAAAAAAAAATTGTGCCAATGCATTTTTAATATTTTTCAACTGATATTGTAACAATATAACAGAAGCCTTGCATACAATTTTAACGCTTTTCTACCAAACAAATAAAATTTTATTGATATTTATAGAAAAAAAAAACTAAAAAAATTGAGAACTGACAATGTCCGTAAACAGCTCAAAAAGAGTCAAATTATTTTCAACATTTTATCGTGTATAGAAAATGCTAATAAAAACATTCAGTAAAATTTTCAAGTATCTAAAGTCATTCGTTTTTTAATTACAACAAAATAAGAAAATCGTTACACGAGAAATCGAGTGAATAATGAAAAGTTGTAAAAATATGAATTTCAAACGCTCATAAAAATTTAATTTGACTTTCTTGTAGACATTTTTTTTTGATAAAGGTAGATAAACTTATGGATATTCTTGTATTACATTTTCAAATCTTAGATTTAAAAAGAAAAATTTTTATGAATTCTCAACTCAAAATAATTTGCCAATTTTCGTGAACTTTAAATTCTTATAAATAAAAACTGTGACTAAGGATTTTTAATTTTTTTGATCTGCCTTTGAAACCTAGGAGCCTTCTATTAAATTTTCAAACTTTTTTATCCAATAGAAAAAAAAACTAAAAAAATTGAAAACTGACAATGTCCGTAAACAGCTCAAAAAGAGTCAAAATATTTTCAACATTTTATGGTGTATAGAAAATGCTAATATAAACATTCAGTCAAAATTTCATGTACGGTCATTTGTTTTAGAGTTCAAAAACCAAAATCGATTTTCTCGAAAACAGATTTTGCGTAAAAATTCCCGTTTTTCCTTAATTTTTCTTTTGTTTTTCACGTCGCTTTTGAAAACTACTGGGAAATTTTTACTTTTTACCCCCCAAAGTATCAACTAGATTCACTTTCCTATCAGAAAAGTTACTGTTGAAGAAAATCCAAGCATTTTTACTGTCCTAATAGGTGATGACAGACACAAAAATAAAAAAATAAAAAAAAACACACATCATTATAAAATCAATACATCATCGCTTCGCTCATATCGCTTCCCTCGAACTTATATTGTTTAGGAATTATTTTTCATTTCAGCGCAAACAAATAAATTACAAAATCATTATCATGATTATTTTTAATTTTTCATTTTATGCCTACTCATAGTATTATTTTAACGACATAAAACTAGTAATTAAATTAGTTTCCATAAGTAATTTTAAGAGGACGCTATACCCGCATGCGTTGTCTCCGTCTTAAAAATGTACAACATATAGCAAAAAACTGTTTTGCGCGGGAAAGAAGCGAGAAGGTTACAGTCATAACTAAGAAACAAAATTTTCACCACATAAAAAGGAGAACATTGGCTGTACAACGTTGTTTTTATTTTTTTGATATCACTTATTTGAAAAAAATTCGTACTGTTTCAAAAACTTACTTGTTTGTGTTTGTTAAACTTGAAAAACTTTTTTTATTTAAATGATATCAAAAAAATAAAAACAACGTTGCACATCCAAAGTTCTCCTTTTTATGTGGTGAAAATCTCGTTTCTTAGTTATGATTGTAGCCTTCTCGGTTCTTTCCCACGCAAAACAGTTTCTGCTGTTGTACATTTGTAAGACGGAGACAACACATGCGGGTGTAGCATCCTCTTAACTAATGACGTATTTTGTAAAATAATAAATTGTGGTAATTGAGATAGCGTAAGACTTTGACAGTTTGACTAGTGACACGCATAAAATGAGATAGCAATAGGTACCTTAAAAGTTAAGAGTTAAGGCAAAGACGCCAAGCGATCTAATAACTACAGTGGAGGTTTAGATGTTTGAACATTAATTCTTATAGTTGGCTATAGAAAGATTAAACTAGCTATAAATAAAATTAGAGCAAACTGCTAAACTTTAATTGAATTAAATGTGATACAATTATTTATTTTTGACTAAATTCAATTTGGCTATACATTAATTTCCCATGTCAAACCTTAAACTTAAAATTATATTATTTACTATAAACAGTTAGTGTAATAGTATAACTATAATATAATTTATTATAAAGTCAACAAGTATACCAAGAGCAATGCAATTATGATGATAATAAAATAAGTATTTTATTATTGTGATATAATAATTTATAATATTAATTATTAATAATACACACATGAATTTCAAGTTGATCTATAAATGTAGTTTATATCTTATAGGTTAATAACAGGTTTAATGATCAATTATCTATAATTCAAGCTCACATTCAATCTTGTAGGTCCATAATTCAAAGAGTTATCCAGAACTAAAAGGTGCTATGTCAATCAAATTAACACATTCGTTATTTGATAGCAATCTAAATAGCACCTTTTGGTTCTTAACAATAGTGGTATAACTAAAATGTTCTATCTACATGATAATATAAATTAGTGATAACCAAAAAGTACTATCTTATATTCATTATATCAACCATACAATAATAATATGATGGTACAATATTATTAATTATTGTACATTTAACAACCAAACAAAGATTTCGGTTCTCGGGTCGTACTCGGGAAAATAATTGTGGGAGGGGGTGGAGGGGATCTTATGAAATTTAAAACTATATATAACTTTAATGTTTAATTATTAATAAGGTTACATAATCTGAGTAAACTTCGTGGGGGTAATGGTTGAACCCTTAACCCTCGCTAAGTTTGAAAAACTTTATCATAACTTTTCACAAATGACTGTTTTTTAAATGACCTAACATCCATCACTACATGTAGTATTGAATTTTGAATTTCCAAACCACAAAACAATAACTGTAGAACATTTATTTTTACACATCTGCTGAGGTGGGCGACAATTAATTTTAATTATATCTTAAGTGTTTTCCTTTATAGCCTAGTAAAAGCTCCGTCATTTTCACGTACGGAACACTTGAAAGAAAACCATTAATTTATTTGATAGAATAATTTATATAACTTTATATATTTTATATAACTCGGCTCAGTGATTATCGTACGCACTCCATAAATAAAGTAATAATATCATAATAAACAATTTTCAATTTCTCATAGTAGCTCTTTTTCCACAAAGTCAAGACGTACCATCTATGCGATTTTCCCGTACGAATAGACCAATAGATCTGAACCAATGCTTTATAGAATATTATATAGGTCTAAACAATTAATTATGTAATAGGTAATTAAATTATACCGAAAACTAAAATATAAAAATATACGAAGCTCATTAAACATTTCTTAGAACAACAACTATTTTCTCTAATTTGTACAGCTGAAATTGAAAACTGAAACAAACCAAATGTATTAGTCTTGTTTTAGTAGAAACATTAATTTAATATTTTACCTACAAATTGTATGTTTTAAAAAAAAATAAAAAAAATAGTCCATTAAAACATGAACTCGGCTGTTTAAAAGTAGACATTATTTACACGTCATAAATACGAAATTCTATTGCTGCATAATATTGCTCACATTATTCATTATCGAAAAAAACAATTTGTTGTGTGTTCAATGGCGCAATTAGGGGCGTGCAAAAGGGTCTTTATCACCCCCAATTTATAATTTAGCATCCCATGTTTTTTTTTAGGTCTAACTATTACTATTAGTGAAATACCATCAATTTTAAGTTTTTAAAGTATGAAATATTTACTAAAAAAAAATCAAATCTATTTTGGTTATATTGGGGCTTTTTTTGCAGGTTTAGCACAGTGTAGGTTTTCCTCTTCACATAAGAGGTCCATGGGACAACTTTGAGTGACATAGTCTATTAATAATTACTTCATCTTTGCGATTAAATAAATGGTGTTTAGTATATGTGTATGTGGTAGTATTTTTGATTTCTCTGAGTTTGTTGTACGTCGCCATTAGGATTCCCATGAATTGGTGCAATAGGTGCAAATATTCATATGGATGTCAATAATTGAGGAGTAGGTACGTAATTTCGTCAAAGGGTTATTTGATGATTCTCGAGCTATTCTGTTAGATTTATTATTGCCATCAATTCCACAATGACCTGATGACCATTTTCTAGAGTTTATAATATATAAGTGCATTTAATAACAAATAGATTTTGAATTTAAAAAAAAAATCGTCTGTTTTTATTAAAGAAATTATTTAATTTAAACTCTCTGTATACCATATTAGTGGGGTCTATACCATACCTATTATTTCAATAATTATAATATGGGGACAGGAGAGATGTTAAATAAGATCTTTTAAAGTTGAAATGTAGTAAAAAAAAATAAATAAATACCATAAGATCACTTTATGAAAATTTGTTTTTAATGTTCTAAGTTTTATAAACACTGTAAATTATATGTTTCAATACGTCCAACTGTACATCACCGATAACTATTTACTATCTAAAAAAAGTTTTTAATAAACTTTTGCCGTTTGAACTCGACAACAGTTGGAAAGTAAGTTTTATACTACGTGTTCCGTGAAATTGAAGTTAAGAATCAAGTTAAAAATGTTTTTTGTAGGATTAATAGCTTTGACATCAAAGATACTTTATAATATCCTTTTCCCAGTGCATTATACATTTAAATCAGTGTTATATTACAATAATATAAAAATATAACATTGTATATTTAATTAAATTTTACTTATTATAATGCTTGTTAATTATTATTATTATTATTATTATTATTATTATTATTATTATTATTATTATTATTATTTATACATTCATGTTTTTTACAATTTGGTTAAACATATGTGTACTGTACTACCGTTGTTTGTTTGAAAAACATGATCAGATTATACTCATTATAGGTTCTCTGAATTCTTAATCTCACATTATATTTCATCATGAATTTATTTCGATGAATGTATTATGTATCCTGATTTAGTTTTAAATACTTATGACATTTTACACACTGTTTGTATATTTTCACGCGACATTAAAATATAAAAATTAAAATTGCATTTAGATAAATTAAATAACATAATACTATTGGCTGAAACCCACATTTGTGATAAACAGGGACGAACCGAAGGTGGGTCATAGGGGGGGGGGGGGTGTAACACCCCCCCCACTCGGCAATATTTGATTTTCAGTCGGAAATATGGAATTTATTTTTCACCTGAATTAAACCAATTTCTTTAAGACGAGGAGAGGAAAATTAAATAAATTGTTTAAATGTTAATATTGTATTAACTCAATATTTTCGTAATGGGTTATGAAGCGGATTCGCAAAAGCACATCGAGACTGCGAGAATCAGCAGTCGGCACAAGATAAAAACTTAATGAACGGCTCATAACATAACACGCATACTTATAACGATATACCTAAAAATATTAAATCATGCATATAATATACAGTAGAAAATCGATAAACGGTCTATTTCTTCCATCCGTCATCGCCTCGCTCGTCGCATTTAAGCGATGTGGGTACACTACGAGCTTAGATCATATACTAGTATAATATGATTTAATAGCATGTGGCGACGGTTGAGGCGGGCGATTATAATACGTTATCGAGTGAGGGTACCTATACATTTTTTTTGGAATATCCAAAATACGCGATAATTGCGTTTCAAAGAAACACTCAATAGACGAAGATTACCGATTATCTTGTATCGTATATAATGTATGTGTTTGATGTCCGTACAACACTGTAGTTGACAACAGTCTGTTGTACGTCTTATTTGGTATTTTAATAAATAATAATTGTGCTTACTTCACAAGTTATTTTCCGGTACAAGGTTTAGAATGTACCACGAGTTGTAAATTGTAATTTTTCATTTAAAACCTACCCAGTACCCTGTTTATTTCAAGGCTTAAAATATCTTATATCTATATAATATGGTTCATCACTTTTATAATATAAAAATATAAATTAATTAATATAGATATAAAAATATAGATTTTAAAAATATTATACATATTTCATTCAGAATCTAATATTTTTTATTAAATTGAATAATTTATTAAAAGATTAAAACCATTGGTAAATAATTAGGTACCTACCTATATTTTATGCAAATACAATTATAGAGATTATTTTATATTTATTTAGTTTATGATAGAAGAGGACGATTCTTATAATGTAGATAATGATTTGGCAACAATAATAATAAGTGATGAATTATAATTATTACCTATTTCAATATTTCATATTATGTTTGTTGATATTATTTCATTCTTATATAAATTAAAAATAATAAGTTAGGTATTTCTAAGTTTCAACTTCAAATTTAATTTAAACATACATTGAAACATAAGGTAATAAAGAAATTATAAATGTATAGCATATTGTAACTAAAAATAACCTAATAGTTAACAAACATTTTGAATTTAAAATTCTAGTCGGCAATTTTGAAGAATACACCCCCCCATGATTTTTTTTTTTTGAGATCGTCCCTGGTGATAAAAGTTTGTGTACATTGTGTTTATTGATATTAATAAATAATAATGTGTTATGCGTATAAATATATAATGTTTAGTGTATAATGGTACCAACAATGGCTACACCTATAAACAGCTATTTAATGAGGATCTAAATACAAGTGTACAACATACGTACAATAATATTCTTAAAACTTATTCATTTCATTTCACCTAGTTATAGGACCCAACAGAGTTGTACACTGTTTACAGTTCATAATACCTATATATTACATGTGTGTAAATTAATTTTATTTATAATTATATAGTTATAATATTATACTTATATGTATATATTATAACAGGTACACCGAATGAAATTTAAAATGGAACCACATTTTTATTTGGGTGAAATAATATCATAATATTATTATTTTAAAACACATCACTATTTTGATGTTGATCTTAATATGCTGTAATAATTTAGACTTAGTCAATACCAGTAACCTTTTCTGATGACGCGTATTTATAGAAAATAAAAGTAAAAGATATCACTATATAAAATCAATTGTAAAGTACATTTAGTATGAATATCGTAATCAATTCAACTAAGTCAAACAAATTCAAATATAATGCTCAAAGAGTTTACTGCGTGCAATTATTTTAATTTTTTTTTTAATTTTACTAGTCTTTAGCATAAGAGTTGTAAGACTAGGTACTCTAGATTCTAGCATTTATATCACTAAAAATAAGTATTAATACTGCAGATTAATTTGTTGTACCTATACTACCTATCAATGATAAAAAAGAAGCTCATTAGATTTAGTAGTATGAACACATACTATAATATTACCATACATATTCAAAAAAATATATACATATATGTTGGCAATAATATGTTCATAAACTATTATCTTATCTACTATTTTTTTTAAAAATTTTAATCTATATGAGTAACTATGATTATACGCAGACCAATTACTACGCGTGTACAGTCGACAATTATTGTTTTTATACAATTTCACTAACTTATAATAATATAAAACTTTTTTTATGGGATCTTAGTATCAAATGTTACATACATTATTTTACTAGAATTAGTATTAAAAAAGCCAAGCACATATCTCGATTGGAGCTACTCTATCAAAGTCGAGATTAAAGTATATTATTTGATGAGGTGTTTCGATATACATATAGGTATAATACATTCGTGCACTGTTATCTAATGATTAAAATGGACATGGTACGTTCTGGTTGTTTTGTTTTTAACTTCACTGAGTTCAGATCGGTCTATCCAATTTCACCGTTGTCTATTGTCACTGCAATAATGTTATAATAACGCTGCAAGTCGGCAAATCCATTATAATATACTTATATTGACGATCTATTTTACTATTATATTGTTAAGTAGATCGTGAATGTTATAGTTAATAACGCGAAGCCATAATTTTCAATAATAATAGTGTATAATAGTATGTACTATGTGTCACGCACTCGCCCGACCATTTTACCGAGACCTACTCGGATTTTCCAAACCTGGACGACTAATAGTCGACTATATTAGCTCACCTATACGTTTATACATTTTAATACAATACGTTATAAATAAGCATCGTAGATGCTTAAATCATTTTTACTATTCCTACGAGAAATCCGTCAACAACATAATATTGTAAGTAATCAATGTGCACCCTACCTTATGTGCGTAAAACTCGGGAAACGTGTGTCGCATTTTGGTCAGGCTGTATGTGATGCGGATGCTCGTTGGAGACTAGTTTCGCCGAAATGTAGTTGAATTGCACGGCATTATAACTACTTGCCTATATTATGACAATATTACGATCTCGCGGACGGTACCGCGAAGACGGTTATAATATTGTTATCGATGACATTTGATGGTGATGGAATTTCGTCTCACTGCAAGACACGATATAAAATATTTGCGGACGGTGATGAGAAAACGGTTCGATTGAATTTAATCATCTGAAAATCGCGGAAGTCGGACGTGGAGAAAACGGATCGTTGTCACAAGACCGACGGAAAACATCGTGGTGATCGGCGTTCCTCGAGTATAATTATATACGCAGACAAAGATATGGACCGAGACCACGGCGGTCGAGGTTACTGCGGTTGTCGGCGTATACGAATGGCCGCGGGTTTATAGAAGCTCACTGTCGAAAATCCCCACGGAATTCTCGTTCGGAAAGTTGTCGGCGATAAACAGTTATCGACGGAATCCAGTGAGGTTCTAAACAAACGTGGTCCAACAAGCACATACTCATAATGGTATAATTACCTACTCGTCGAGACACTTTCCGTTCGTCAGTAAATTGACGTATGAAACGATGACCGGACCGTCCATTTTCACAGATTATTTTTCGCGTTCATAGGTATTGTATATCTATTGTGTTAAAGTGATGTGTAATGTGACAAAATACTATAGCCATGGATTCCAAAACTCCGGCCTACAACTAACCGATTACAAAGTCGTACGCGAGTGCATATTATAATTTAGTGTTTAACTGTATTAGAGTCTTAATCATCTATGGGAGTGTCGAGGTAGGATGCACTAAATCATCTTCATTATTCTCGGGTTCCTTGTAGGAATATAAAGTTTCATACTTTCATCCGCCCCGACGGGACTCATTTAGAAATTAGGATTTATTGTACTTAGATATTGTTATAAAATTGGGGGATTTGGAAATTCCTAGGAATATCTTGGTAAAATAATTACGTATCGATTTGTTCAACACATTTCGCAGTTATAGTTAACATAATATAATTGTGTAAAATATATCGATTATAGTTATTAATTATCATGCATTATCCTTTGTTTGTTTATGAGCAGGTGACTGTAAGACGCAAATGTATACAGTTGGTTCACAAAGTCGGAAGTATCCGATATAAACGTTATTAGATTTCTAAAGGAGCATCACCCTAATCATAGGAAAATCAATACGTTTAAATGTAAATTAGTCAATATTTATGTTTGAGAAATTTCCGATTTAATGACCAAAATTCTATAAAAACAAATGACGAGCGAATGTTTTTTAATCTCATTTTATTGAATGTTTGAAAAAAAACTAATTAAAATAAAAATAAAAATAAAAGTTAGGGATTTATGTCGGAAAAAAAAACTAATAGGTTCTAGTCGTATTGGTCTGAAATTTAAATACATTTTGTTGTAATTGGAATGTTTTGCTGATATTGCTAATAATCCAAAGAAATTAGTTCATTTTTTAAAACTGCAGTTTTCGTCCGCCATAATAACAAAAAAATTAATTTTTTTCTATTTCAGTTATAAAATAATATATCTGATATCGTAATTGAAATGTGATAATACAAAGCGTACTGTTTTCAAAATAGTCAGTAGGTATTGAGTTATACATAATATTATTTTAATAAAAATAGTAGGGAATTATATGGCTTGGTTAGATGTTTACTATTTGTTTTTACCTCGATGGTTCAATATTAATGCAAAACGCACAATTTCCATCAACAAAATCATGTTACAATAAACTATTTCCAAATTGTATACAACGTATCTTAAATACGAATAATATCAAATAAAATACCTTATTATTTTTTGTTACATTTTCATATTGAAAGTGAAAGCAAAATAATAAATTAAACACGTATTATATAATATAAGTGCTACAAAATTAAAATAAAATGATGCCCAAATTAACTATAGTGTAGCTGTGGACCAAGATATTTCGGGATAGGTACCACTGCCAATTATTCACTTCACTCATTAAAACTGGAATACCTGTCTTATAAATATTATTAACTATACTCATTCAAAATCTGATTATTAATATTATTTTATTGTATTTAATCCTCAGAAAAACATTGAGCTTGGAAAATGAAATTATAAGTTTATAAATGTATGGTGTGATTAAGAAAAATACAAATAATTTAATTCAATAACAATGTTTTGTAATAACTTCAACTTTAAACTAAATAAGTTAGGTTCCTCAAAATATTCGTTTAAAATATTATTAATATGATTCGGTACTAGCCGACCTGTGATTGGTTATTTATTTTGTCTTCGGACGATGAAATGTGTAATTTTTTATTCAAATTGTATCGTTTAATGTGATCGGCAAGTAAATATAAAAAAAACGGTTAATGAAAACGTATTGAAATGTTTCTAGCGGTATAAACGATGCATATATTTTTACTAAAACTAATACAGATACAAAAGAAATACATAATTAATCTGTTGTCGATGAAGAATTTTATAAAACTTCTGAGTATATAACGTTTTTTGTTCCATCTCCTGTTGAAATCAAAATCATTAGATGATTCGGGTCCCCAGTTCAAGAAAATCCCACGTATAAATTATTGTCCATGTGAAAAGCACTCTGAACGAAGATCTACGCCAACGTACCTAAATGTTTGACCTTGAGCTTTGTTAATCGTAATCGCAAAGGGGATAATATAATATAAAATCATAACCCGACAAAGGGCAACTCTTTCACCAATCACCTTGGTAGGCAGTGTTCAATAATTTGATTTGATGCAAGCTTGTATCTGATCAGCCCAAATAACCAATGACAACCGATGGTAAATAAACACTGATTTCTACTGTTAACTGTAACCAATGGGAACTATTAATAAATAAATATAAAATTTTCAATGTGAACCTCAACGTCCTTGTTTGAGCACCTCTTTAAAATGTGAATTTTGGCAAATCCTTTCTTATTGTATGGTGAAAGTACTAGACGAACCACTATTCCAAATTTCAAGTTCGTATGTTGAGTAGTTTTTGGGATACAGCGATCAGTGAGTCAGTGGTATTTGGATTTTAGGTATATAATATATAGATCCCCTCTCCCTCCTCTCCGACAAAAAAAATGAAAAATCGGGCGACGTGGTGACACTCAGGAAGGTATTTGGGGAAAAAAAATTGGAAAAATATTAAATAGTGTAGTCACAAAATTGGAACATAAAAAAGGCCTGTTCTTTTATATATATATAAGGATTAGATTAGCTTTGTTTTTAATTTTTCAAGAACTTTATTCTTATTTGTTAGCGCGATCGTAGAAAACCCCTTACAATTTTATATAGTATAGTAGTATATATTAGATAATATAGATATTATATTTAAAATTGTTATATTTCCATGTTTATGAAACAATTTTATTGACCTAGTATTGAATTCCTACAACTATTAATGTACGTCAACTTGTATAGAATAATGGTCTTTATATTAGTACAAATTGTTCCATTATTGTTGTTCATGGAGTGAAGTGGAATTGAAAAGCTTTCAATAAAAAGTGGCCAAAATGTAGAATTACTTCTCAAACTATCTCCATAATAATTTACAATATACATAAATAGGTTGCATAATCAGGAGAAAAGAATTAATTGTATTTTAAAATCAAAACTTTTTATTTAAGACAAATTTATTTTCGAAATTGAATGAAAGCTTTTATTATTATTTAATTTATTAATTGAAAGAATATGAAGTAAAACTTAATAGAAAATTATTTATTTGAACACGTTGTAATATGTGTAATGTACATTGTATGTGTATACATTTTATTATATTATATTGTAATAGTTATTTTAAAAACTAAAAAAATAAGCTTACATCAAATAAAATTAAACGTTTTAATATTTATTCATCGTGATTATAAACGTTGATAATTTAATATTTTACTTTAACTATAATATCATGTTATATATAAATAATCATAAGCTTATTCTAAAACCACACATATTTTAATAATAATTGAAGTATGACTAAATTGCGTTTCAAGTTTCAACACACTTCAGATCAATTGCTCCAGTACTTATGTTAACCGTGTTACGAATGTTGTAATTCACTGATTTATAATATCATTACATTTTTTACTTTTTATTATAATAATATATTAATATGCATATAATACGTCTCATGTGGCATAATATTATTGCAACGTAACAGCTACTGTATTGTTACAGATTCCTAACATAATAAATTATTTTATTGATTACTTTATACGAAATGTATAATAATTCTTCGGCCAGCTACATAATACGCACGGCGAGTACCCATCTAGTAAGATGCGTTTATCGCTATTGGTCCGGGTATTGCTATTTGTCACAAGCTTAATCGGTAAAATAAAATAAATAACATAAACATTTTATTTCAACATAGTACGTTAAATTTTACTCGGTATAACTAAGTGTCTTGTCTTATTTAACCCCGAAATTCTCTCGTATTCCCCCGTTTGGTAATTACCTGTCACTGATGGGTACTTTGTATCAGAGTTAAAAAATGTTTCATAGATACACGTAATAATATATATACACCTAATTTAGTTTGCGTGCGAATGGGCACAGATTTGAAACCGGAAATTTACACACAGATCTGGATTACATTTACTCAATTGTTATGAATAAACAAAAATCACCTAGATAATTCCTTGAATAAATGCCAATTATAGTCAGCCAGTAGAAACGATTTATCTACACACTTTTTTTGCAATTCTGCTGTTCACATCAATTGTGTTTAAAGAGTTCCTTGGGAGTTGGGACCCCATTATATCATCGCGATGACCTTTTTAATCCTTTCTTATGCTTAATTTAAAGTTTAAAATTTCTTTATATAACGTTTAAGCGAGTTATTAACAATACAGCTAAACCCATTGAAGTATATACTTAATTTTCCAAGCACTAGATAGTTTTACTCTGATTGGTATTTCCTATAAAATAGGTCAACTAAACTAAAAAGAAGAGCATAATAGTGTTTAAAAATTGGTAATTAATTTCAGAACTCCCGAAGAGCATATAGTAATGTATTATATTCATTTTAAAAGCAATAAGTGTAATTAAATTTAATCAAAAAAGCATATTTTTGAGAAATAGTATTTTCTCAAAATGTTTGATATAGATATTATTGTATAAAATGTGTAAATCACTCAGCAGTATTTTATTTCAAAATTTACATATCAATGTATTATTATGTATTTTTTTCGTTTTATCGTACTGTTGGTGTATAAAATATGTACAAATTCAAAATTATCGATTTATTAATAAGTTTAATTAATTTAAATAATATCTTACAAAAAAAGTATACAGGGTGATTTTTTTTTATCGTGAACCAGTTAATATCTCGAAAGTATTAGGAATTTTAAAATAATTTTTTTTTTTAAACTTTCTAGGTTTTACTATTTTACACTGTGTTACAATTTTGATAGTTTTAACTTTCTCCCTTCTTTGATAAAACACTATCAACTTTCGATTTTCAAATGTGGCAATACCTATTTTTGATAACGAAAATCTATAAACATACTGAAAAAAATAATTTTAACGTTTACAGAATTTAATTTGAGTAATCTGTTTGCGACTTATTAATGCCTAAATATTCGTTAAATTTACTGCTACTGGGCAATTTAACAAACCTAACAGTAAAAACCAAAAGTCAAAAGGAAATCATATCCCAATTTAACAATACCCATAAGTCGTAACGATCATAATCGATAATAACTAATAACTAATAAGTACAAAGGTCACGCGAATTGGACCTTAAATCTTATCACCACTCCCAGACGAACACATCTGTGATGTTAACCGAAATGTTTCATAACATGTGGTTATTTGTTGATAACCTGATAATTGATAACGCTTGTCACTTCATACTTCATAATTTTTATATGACAGTTAAAACTTAAAAAGCTTATAAATTATAATCTAAGACCGTGCTTAAAAGTTAAATTATATTAAAATACATAATATATAATTAATTCATTATTTCAATTAAGTTGTTTTTATAAGTCATGGTAGTTAGTGCGTTTAAATTTTTGTTAGCTAGTTCTTATCGTTTGGAAATGTTTGCATTCGTTTTAAACTGACATCAGAAGATGTAATTTCGATAATTTGGTATATTTAACTATTTACACTAAGACTTAAAAGGTACTCTATATCTCATAGAAAAATTATATTTTTATTCATTACCATCATTTAAAATTGGAGAATGTTATGTATAGTTTAATTATTTATCAATTTGTTAATGCCTTCAATGTCATATTTAATTATGATAGTATAACAATTTACTAAGGCATGATACATATCGAAGACTTCATAATACACCTATTATTGTATTTTTGTTTTTCTCTGATTGAAAAATTTTTTTATTTCTCTAAAAGTCATTCTTAAGATTTCAAACGTGACATTATTTTTTTTATTAAACTATATTCTCCATATTATTCATATTGTGTCATTGTGATGTCTGATGATATATTTTTACTTTAATGGTTTAATAAGGTTATTCATACAAAAGCAACTATTTTGAGAGCTTATGAATGCCTTATAATTATTTTCTACTAATTTGTTTAAACATTGGTCGCATTTAATAGTGTAATAAATATAGAAACCAATACAATGTAGAGGATGATTGAACTCATTTAAACCTTTGGCATGGACCAAAATTCTGCAAGTCTAAAATGGCAGTCATAATCATATTGTATTGAGAGTGTATAACTTGTTGCAAATAAAAGAATTGCGAGTGTTTTGAACAATTAGTTGGTACTTATATTAATATAACTTTTTAAAGACTTGTAGACTGTAGTTTATTTTACAAGGTTATTTGCACAAAACCAACTATTTTTACCCAATTTGAGCATATGAATACTTTAAAATACCTATTTTTTAAGAATTGGTTTAAAATTAGTTTCATTTAATAATGTAATAAATATAGCAAAATAGTAAATATTATACATATAATTTATTATTCGATTGAACCTATTGTACGAAAATGTTTACTAAGTTTAAATTAGGTATGAAGTATGTTTTTATTAGGCATTTAAAACTGCTAACTTTCATAAACTCTACATTTCTTTAGATACCTACCTATATTGGATATTAATGAATAATGAATTTGCTTTTAAATTTAGTTTACTCTGCATAATATCTTGATTCCTCGGTAATTTTAATATACTAATATTTATTAAATGGTTCAACAATTATTTGTCTTTATATTAGTGAATGTTGATCCTTGCTTATCAAAATTGTACACATTTCAAATCTATACATTAATTAATATTAAATTAAGAATTTAAAATTTGCTCTAAATCCAGACGGAAAATGCTTCTAAAAAATATCCAATCCCGGTCTAAAACCTAACCTTATTCACCACTCAGAATATATTACAATGATTTTTTACTGATGCAATTGATATATTTAAAATACTTGATAATTATGTTTGATATTATGATTGGGACTTTGATGTTGTTATAATTAATTTAAAAACTCATATTATAAAATTTATAATAATATAAAACTTTATTTTGCATATTATAAGGTTTCTACTTATTAGAGCAAAAAAATGTCATAAAAATCTAGTTTAAATTGCTTACACAAATGTGATGTATTTTACCAATGTTGTGTAAATATTGTGTGACTAGGAGAAATAGGTACAATTTTTTAAAAAAGAAAAGTTTGATAATACATTAATAATTATTAAATACATTTTTAAATAAATTCTATATTTAGGTATCTGTATATTAAGTTAATAAAGTTGTCGGAAAAGTATGAAATACAATTCCCATATTATACATAAAAATATTGCTGATTTGATAAAAGTATATTTTTAATTAAATTCAAGTTTGTTAACCAAAGTACAACATTAAAACACTATCAAAAAATATAATATGCATTGGAATAATTGGTTTAAACTTTAAATTTATATTTTAAATAATACACATAATTTAGTATTTACTTAAAACGTACTCTGTGGTTAAACGTTCAAAGAATAATAATTAATTAATAATTAATATTCGATATTTGATAATGGAAACTAACATTAACAATCAACCAATAACCACATGTTTTCAGAAACAGTTTACTGGCATTTATTATCGTTTATCTACTTAGGTACGTGATGGTGATAAGACCATATACCAGGAATCTGCAACCAGTGCTATATTATGTAACCATGATAGTAAATTGTAAAATTATTTTTATACTTTATATCTGATACAGCCGCGCTGCTGCTGGCTAGTCGTTCACTGACACTCGGTGTTCTGGTGGGAGTGATGATAGGATACTTTTTTTTTCTAATAGTATTGTTTATCTATGATATATCTTGTTATTATCGATTATGACCGTTATGGGTATTGTTAAATTGAGATAAAATTTCGCTTTGACTTCTGGTTTTTACTGTTGGGTTTGTTAAATTGCCGAGTAGCAGTAAATTGAACGAATATTTAAGCATTTATAAGTAGCGCAAACGGATTACTCAAATTAAATTCTGTAAACGTTAAAATTATTTTTTTTCAGTATGCTTATAGATTTTTGTGATAGTACAAACTTCTATTTGTTTCAAATAATAACCCCCCTTTTTTATTGTAAATTATTTGGATAATTTTTTTGAAAATGTATTGTCGTGCCTAATTCAAAATTTGAACGAGTAGGTTCTCTGCTGTTATTGAAATGTTAATTCTAAAGATAATATTCCTTAAGAATGATTTTACAAAAAAAAAAAATTGGAATATGTAATATTGTCTACTAGCCACTAGGTCTAGTATTTATTATACTTGCTCCATTTTTACAAATTATTAATATTAATTACGAAAATATTTAAACCCTTTGACCTCCATATCTTATATTATATCATCATGGACTTATATTATCACAATGTTAAATAACTCAAAAACGACTTGCATATAGATTCTGTTCCGTCAACATTTTTCAGAAATATTATTTACTTAATAGTTTACAGTAAAAAAGCAGGGTTCTTATTTGAAAAACAGAAGACATTATCTCCACTGAATACTCCTTAAGTAGTACAAAAAATCTCAACAGTTCAAAAATATGGTATTTACTCTATAAGTATAATTAAAAATTCCGAAAATCAGATGTCGAATAAATTCATTATTGTAAAAAAAAGGGGGAACAAGATTATTAGTGAACCAATTTTTATATAATATTATAATAAAGCATAACTAATGATTAAGTAATGTAATACCCGTACAGGTATACTTAAGAGGTTGTTTAAACTATATGATATCAAACATCAAAAAAGTATTAGGAAGTAACATTATTAATATTTTTTTATAAAAATTACAAGAATTGTAAGTACAACTATAAACGAATACCGAACCTATATAATGTTACACAATACAACTATAAATCTTTGCATTTTCTATCTAGAATCTACACGATGTAAATTATAGTACTTTTACGAGCTCCAAAGAAATATTTAAATAAATATAAGGACAAGAGAACAATGAAGGGATGAGACTGAAAAAAAGAGACTGAAAAATGTTTGCAATAAAAGTCGTTTTAAATCAAATAATTCATCATTAAAATGGGTGTCATGGTCTATAAAGGAATTCCTTAAATTAAAATTTCCCTACATCTATTGATTAAAATAAAATATAAATAAATATATTTTATCATTTCATTTTTAAATATTAATCAATTCATATTAGTATAATATTTTTTATAATATATGAAATTACCTATACTGAACGATAATGAGATAAATATGATTTACTTATATTTATTCAAATAGCTTTGTAGCGTAACTTTATAGTAGGCATACCACATAAGTTCCATTTGAATGTTATGTGCTTAATTATAAGTCCTCATTTATACAATCGTATTTAAATATTAATTTTATATTTTTTTTATAAACCAAGCAAAATGTACATACATATACATTTTTTTTTTATCGTTTTGAAGTGTTTCGCAACAGTCAATTGCATTAATAATAATAATACAAAATAGTTAATATGTTTTCATGCATGATAATATTATATTATAATACATGAACTGTTATTAAATAATTCAATTTAATCACATCACTCTTTTATAGAACTTTTTAATTTAATTAATTTCACTGAAATTGTAATTCAATATTTTTACTAGACTAAACTTAATTACTTAATTTGCTATCTGTACCGTACTTTTTGAAGTGTGTTTCATAATGTTCGCAATGAAAGAACTTACTATTAAAATTAATTTGAGATTATGAAATTGCATGTAGCCGTTAATACTGGTTACTTATTTTCCTACCGCTACCAGTTAACCGGTTAATAAAAATAGTACTTATTACATAGTTTTTTTTGTTCATTTGGTCATATTATAGGCATGTCAGTTGTATGCATACAACATTATAAATGAAAATATAATTTATATGTCCAACCAAATGCCGTAATAAGTATAATAATATAAGTTTAAAATGTTTTTATATCCATCAAACAACACCGGTTTATAGTATGCTGAATGCCTGAATACATAGGGTTCTATGAAAAACTCGAGGAAAAACTATAATAAAAATAATCGTTGACGTATAACATTACTTGAATTCTGAGCGAGTGCCGTGATGTATTATGTACCGTCAATTTACACGTGGACGGTTTAAGTAAATATTCTTGTAAGGAAACTCTTTCTGGAGTATTTTCCCAGTAAATTCCGTAAATATAATATGATAAATAATTTGTGTATAAAATACCGAGAATAATAGGTAAATCATATTTTGTTTATTAAATATAATATAATATCCGTATATGATAACTGTCAAATGCTGCCGGGTGCTTTCGCGAAATTTCATGAAGGCACTTTTAGAATTTTACACTGCAGTCACAAGTCCATATTATATACAGTATGCACGCAATATGGGCATTGTGTTGTCTGTTAGGTACAAAAATGTCCCCATGGGTGCCCGCTTTAGGTACTGGGGGGGGGGGCATGCCTTCTCCACTATTTTAATTAATATTAATTGTTTTATCACAAAAAAATAGTATAGTATGAGATGCATAATCAGAGATTTTTGACTTTGCTCCCAACCCTCGGCTTTAATTCCGCGGACGCCTTCATCAAATATATCTTTTCCCTTGAGCGTAAAATCGTGTTCATTTGTCGTTCAGTGATTATTGATTAATTAAACAACATGTTGATTTACTGTTTTTTTTCAAATTAATATATTCTGTTTCTCAGGAAATGATTCAAGTTTTTCATCAAATGTTCTTCCTTATATTGATCCTAAATAAATATTTTCATCCGGTGAGTTGTGTCCAAAATGGCAAGAATTTATTAGTTAGTTTAAGTCCTTCTAAACTCTAGAGTGTCCGCTGTCAGTGGTTCAAACCTTTTAAAGAAATTATGGACCGAAGGTAGTTTGGAACCTAGAGACCCCGCTGAGAGGGGCCTTTAATATTTTTACTCGTCAGTCTCGATTTAACTTTCCTTAGAGATAAGTTGTTTTACTGTTTAAGTTATTAGTTGTGTTAACTATTAATTGTTACAACGTTGATTTAACTTATTCACTAAAACAATAGTATTCATAACATTTTATGTAAATCTGTACATTACTTCTTCGCTATTATGTCTGCGTACGTCATAATTATCAATCAACCTCTTCCAAACAGTCAAAATGCAAATAAAAAAAATAAGTAAATAATAATAATCATTTGCATAATGAATTAAATTATTCATAAAACCTTTTAAAATGTGAATTGAATTACATTCCTATTAATTTATCTGTTATTGTTACCTATTGAAATTAATTTTAACACTAAAATTAGTAAAATTACGTTTCAAATAATATTACATTCGAGGCTTAAGCTGAATAATAGATTTATGGTGAAAGGTATTTATTGTATTAGTTATAGTTCCCCTGTTTCAAAATATTGTGAAATATTTTTACGAAAAATGTTAAATGGCTGTCGTTCTTTATTATAAAAGTATACCACGTGTGTCCACGCTGGTAGTTACTGGTTGTGGTCGCCATTACGATAATCAATAACAAATTAATATTTTATCGATAATGCCATAACGGTTCTGTAACAATTATAGACCATACCGTTTAAGTTATGATGTCGGAAGTGACGAAATTGCCTAAACATCGCGCCGGCTAATTATTATTAATATCGTAAATAACAACTGAATTAAACTAATTTCTAAAGAAATACCTTCACCATAGCTCGGTTTGGCGTATGCGTTTTATATTCTGTCGGTGAAAGTTCAGATTCAAATTTTTCGTAAATACCTACTAGATCCAATATAATATGTGTTTCATATTTTTTTAAACCTATTTTTAAGAATTATTTTCTTTAGTATAAACATTTTGATAAGTGAGAAAGTTGTTTGAATTTTGAATTTTAGGTAAGTACATCAACATTTTTAAAAAAACTATCCACTAAATAATTTACAAAAACAGGGGGTTCTCATTTGAAAAACAGAAGTTTGTATCGCAACAGCTAGGACACTCCCTAAGTACGAAAAATCTTAATATAATTTGAAAATATGGTTTTTATAATATATATTTAAGAATGTTAATAATCTGAATTTGAATAAATTAATTAATAAAGGAAAAGTTGGAGGTGAGCATGATTTGTGGAACACTTTGTATATAATTTATAAATATTATCAATGTCCACTATGTTATAATAGTATAAATAAATTTACTTTACAGAGGACCAACACTGTCGCAGAATTCAAATTTATGAGTAATATATTATAAGGTTTGTCATAAGTTTTTTATTTTTCAATTTTAAAGTGACGCATGTACAAATTAGTACATATTAGTTATTTAGAAAAAAAAACCTTAACACGAGAGGACACAGCATATCTATTCATTTGACGTGGGATTAATTAAATATCGATCCAGAGTCCAGCTCACATAGTGTTGTCACTGGGTCAACATTTAGTTTTTCATTTTATGCGTGTCTTAGGCAAAGATATTATATTTTCTTTAATACCTAGTCAAATTGATAAATTGTTAAACTTGGTTTTTAAATTTAATCAAAAAGTGATTTTAATCTCACGATGGTTTAAGTTTTTCTATAAACACAACAAAATAATAATTTTTAGGGGGGTGGAGTGGCTGAGCGGACTACGGCGTCGGTTTCGACGCGTACCGTCGCAGGTTCGAAACTCGACCACGGGCGGCTCCTCTCTCTGGGTAGACAACCCGCCAGGGTATGGCAGAAACCTACGGGTGCCCAATTTGAAATTCTGCCAAAACCAAACACACGTGTTTACCAAAAACTTACAGAATCCTTCTCCACAATTGAAAAAACCACCCATAGGACTAAGTGTACCGTTACAATAGTTACAACCGTAACTTCCACAATAGCTAATGATCATAGTATTAGATAATATATAGAGCCCCTATAAAACCAATAAAAAAAAATAATTATAATATAATAATAATTTTGCATTTTTGTGCAATGAAATCTTTAATATTTACAAGCTGCATAGATTATAATAATATGAAAAAATATGTCGTGATATTTAAGATAATTAGATAGAACTTATTAATGAAACAGTGGTGGTGGGGTACATGAGTTAGGTATTTGCTCGAAGGCTCACCGTAAATGTTTATCAACTTACTATAGACAAAGTTATGTGCGTAATATAAAAACGATTTAGATTATCGAGTACAGTGTCGAATATAATATTATGATGAGATATTTAATGCCTACGATTAACTACAGTATTATAATAATATCATCTGATTACCGCAATACAAAATTTATCAATTCAGTATTGTATTATAAGTGAACATTTTACTTGGGTAACGAATATAGTTCAATAGCCGACAACAGTACATTTGTTAACGAATTGAGATAGCATATCATTATCTAAACCATATTTTATACGTACAGTAAAAATAATGATTAATATTGCGGGTGGAAAAAAATAATTAAATTAGATCTTTAGTCATTCCAGGACGAACTTTGGTGATACCCTCCTCTCTTATAGTCGCTGCTGCTAAAATATTTCATATCACGTATTCAATTTGACTAGTTAAAACCGGTCGAAAAATACATGATTTATAGAAATAATCACAGCCGATACATGCCATAGGCTTTCAGCGTTTCATAAATCAAAAACTATTTTGCCGATTAGTTTGGAAATTGCACACGCATACGCGCATAAATAAAATTTAATTATCCAAGTTTCGTATTTTATTGTTTTCAATCTTTAGCCAAACTTACAAAAAGTGGCTGGCTGTAGAAGGGAAGAAACAACAATGTTCAAAACTAACGCCTTCCAATTAGATGGTTTCTATAAATATGATGTTATCGAGATTTTTAATACAAATTTACGATTTATTTTGCGGGATAAGAAATAATCAATCGATTTTCTGAAAAAGGCTAGTTGGTTTTTCATGTATTAAACTTGACCAGAGAACGCGTCTCGCCAATTAATGAATGAAAAAAAACTATTTATCTTATTTAGTTTATATTTATTGTTCAATTGCTCAATTATTGAAGCAAAAAAAGCATTAAAGGCAGAGCATATTATTGATTTAATATTTTTACGCGATTTTCCGAGCCACGATGATTTATTACGTAATAAATACTATATGCTATCGTATTTGATTTTTTAAACTGATATCGTAATTTATATATTTTACTAATAAATAAATAAATTTTTTTGTACGATTTTTGGAGACGGCTATTTGTCAATTTTAAAAATAATAAAGCAATGGCCTAATGGTCCACCCAAACCATGCCTTTATTTATGTGAATATTATGTAAATTACCATTTCTTTTTTATTTTATTGTATATGTATCGAGAAAATCAGTCATTTATTGATTATTATTTGGTTAAAAGAATTATCGGATATAAATGAGTTGCCATATTCGATTAGTAAATGATTTATTCATATAAATCAACAAATCTACTTCATTTTTTTACTGATTTGAAAACTTCCTTAGCATGGAAGTGTTTCGTGAAACGGGTGTAATGCAATGCTATACCAAATCGTTTAAATTTTTAATAAATTATATTTATACCTTTTCTTGTATGTTTTCATAAATCATTATAAATTTCGTACATAAATTATTCTGTTGTAATAATTACAGTAAATATGAATAAAAATTGTCTTTATACTATAGTATTATGTACGAGTATATTATATTATGTACTACCGCTAAGGTAGAATTTTCATTGAATGCAATATTCTGAAAAAATTCACGACGATACATTATTATGTTTTTTTCTTTACAGCAAAATATTTTTCTTTCATTGAGAATAGTCAAATGTCATTTATGTCGAACAAAATAAGGGTGAGTTATGCAATTGCATATAGCAAAATGTATATAAAAATCATATACGTTTACTTAAGGGGTAAACCTCAACGGTCCGGTCGTTTCAAGGATTTAAATTTAAGGATTTTTAAAAGGAAAGGTTATACGATTTGCACCTAACCACAATAAACGGGTATGCGGTATACAGAGTGAATTCACTTGTTTCCCCTTGTTAACGTCTGAATGCTGTAAATTTGTAGAACAAAAACACTACGGCACGTTGTATACAAAGCAGTATCATAGGTATGTAAAAAATATGCACATTGCACATGAATACAATACTCACTTCACTGAAAACACTTAGTAAAAGTATTTTATTTTTGTTGTTGTTTTTTTCCACCCCCGGCTAAGAGGATTCATTCAAACCTTAATATTCAAGAAATATAATAAAGACAAATATAATAATATACAGATCTTGTAACATATGCGGGGTAACGTACTTAATGTAATATTTTATACGATACAACAAATATAATATATTTTTATAGTATTCTACTATAACTTTACTATTATAGTAGAAAACAAAAAAAATAAACGTAATTTCTACTTTACAGTCTGAATATTATGTACATTTTATAATGTTCAATATGAAAGAATAATGACTTAGAACTCCATTTTTTTTTTGATTTTGGGATTATTTTTGAATTAAATTAAGAAAAAAAAAGGTGGATAAGTGGATGTCGCTCTGCTGTACAGTAGGTTACAAGTGGGTCACTGTAATGGATGGTGTTAAATTTGAATTCAATGATATAATATCATTGTATAAGAAAAACGATTCTGAACGAAAACGGTCAGTCAGCCTATGATAGGAGGCTATGAAATAACTATATTTGATGATATTAATGTGAATAAAGTAATTTATATATAACCTATTTACGTGGAGACTTGTTTTAAATTTTCAATCCTTAGCCATAAAAGTTAAACATTTTATACATTTTTAACTACTAAATAATTAATAAATTATAAATTTGATAAATGTTGTCAAAATTTGAACTTTAAATGCTTATAAAAAAAAATTGTGCATATGTATTTTTAATATTTTTCAACTGCTATTAAAACGATATATCAGGAGTCTTATATTAAATTTTCACGCTTTTTTACCCAACAAATAAAAATTTATTGATATTCATAGAAAAAAAAACTAAAAAAATTGAAAACTGACAATGTCCGTAAACAGCTCAAAAAGAGTCAAAATATTTTCAACATTTTATGGTGTATAGAAAATGCTAATATCAACATTCAGTGAAATTTTCAAGTATCTACAGTCATTCGTTTTTTAATTACAATAAAATAAGAAAATTGTTACATGAGAAATCGAGTAAATATCAAATGTTGTAAAAATATAAATTTCAGACGCTCATAAAAATTTAATTTAAGTTTCTTCTAGACATTTTTTTTTTGATAAAGGTAGACGAACTTATGAGTAATCTTATATTACATTTTCAAATCTTAGATTTAAAAAGAAAAATTTTTATGAATTCTCAACTCAAAATAATTTGCTATTTTTCGTGATTTTTCCGTATTTTGTCAAAATTTGAACTTTAAATGCTTATAAATAAAAACTGTGACTAAGGATTTTTAATTTTTTTCATCTGCCTTTGAAACAATAACCTAGGAGCCTTCTATTAAATTTTCAAGCTTTTTTACTCAACAGATAAAATTTTATTGATATTTATAGAAAAAAAAACTAAAAAAATTGAAAACTGACAATGGCCGTAAACAGCTCAATAAGAGTCAAAATATTTTGTAAATTTTATGGTGTATAGAAAATGCTAATATCAACATTCAGTGAAATTTTCAAGTATCTACAGTCATTCGTTTTTTAATTACAACAAAATAAGAAAATCGTTACATGAGATATCAAATGACTATCAAATGTTGTAAAAATATGAATTTCAAACGCTCATAAAAATTTAATTTGACTTTCTTGTGGACATATTTTTTTTTTGATAAAGGTAGACAAACTTATGGATAATCTTGTATTACATTTTCAAATCTTAGATTTAAAAAGAAACATTTTTATGAATTCTCAACTCAAAATAATTTGCTAATTTTCGTGATTTTTCCGTATTTTGTCAAAATTTGAACTTTAAATGCTTATAAATAAAAACTGTGACTAAGGATTTTTATTTTTTTTCATCTGCCTTTGAAACAATAACCTAGGAGCCTTCTATTAAATTTTTAAGCTTTTTTACTCAACAGATAAAATTTTATTGATATTTATAAAAAAAAAAAACTAAAAAAATTGAAAACTGACTATGTCCGTAAACAGCCCAAAATGTTTATATTAGCATTTTCTATACACCATAAAATTTACAAAATATTTTGACTCTTATTGAGCTGTTTACGGCCATTGTCAGTTTTCAATTTTTTTAGTTTTTTTTTCTATAAATATCAATAAAATTTTATCTGTTGAGTAAAAAAGCTTGAAAATTTAATAGAAGGCTCCTAGGTTATTGTTTCAAAGGCAGATGAAAAAAATTAAAAATCCTTAGTCACAGTTTTTATTTATAAGCATTTAAAGTTCAAATTTTGACAAAATACGGAAAAATCACGAAAAATAGCAAATTATTTTGAGTTGAGAATTCATAAAAATTTTTCTTTTTAAATCTAAGATTTGAAAATGTAATATAAGATTACTCATAAGTTCGTCTACCTTTATCAAAAAAAAAATGTCTAGAAGAAACTTAAATTAAATTTTTATGAGCGTCTGAAATTTATATTTTTACAACATTTGATATTTACTCGATTTCTCATGTAACAATTTTCTTATTTTATTGTAATTAAAAAACGAATGACTGTAGATACTTGATAATTTCACTGAATGTTTATATTAGCATTTTCTATACACCATAAAATGTTGAAAATATTTTGACTCTTTTTGAGCTGTTTACGGACATTGTCAGTTTTCAATTTTTTTAGTTTTTTTTTCTATAAATATCAATAAATTTTTATTTGTTGGGTAAAAAAGCGTGAAAATTTAATATAAGACTCCTGATATATCGTTTTAATAGCAGTTGAAAAATATTAAAAATACATATGCACAATTTTTTTTTATAAGCATTTAAAGTTCAAATTTTGACAACATTTATCAAATTAATAATTTATTAATTATTTTGTGGTTCAAAATTTATAAATTTTTATCTTTTATGGCTAAGGATTGAAAGTTTAAAACAAGGCTCCACGTAAATAGGTTATATATAAATTACTTGATTCACAATAATATCATCAAATATACTTGGTAAAATCATAGGCTGACTGACCGTTTTCGCTCAGAATCGTTTTTCTTATACAATGATATTATATCATTGAATTCAAATTTAACACCATCCATTACAGTAACCCACTTGTAACCTACTGTACAGCAGAGTGACATCCACTTATCCACCTTTTTTTAATTCGTGTCTGTGTACACGATAAGTAGTCAAAATATTACTACGATTTTAAACTTCAGTATCTTTTACGGTGGGATTGTGAGTCTAGTGAATGCATTCTGGAGGTCAACATTTTAAATTCCCAGTAGTTTTCAAAAGCACCTGGGAAAAAAATTAAGGAAAAAAGGGATTTTTTGCACAAACCCGATTTTGGTTTTTAGTAAAACTTTTTTAAAATTACCATAGATACATGAATTTTTCAATGAATGTTTATATAATTAATTTTTATGCATCACCGTACAAGTTTAGAAATATTGTGACATTTCGAGTGTTCGTAAGGTTTTTTAAAATATTGTCGATAGAATATTTTATGGTCGATCAAACAACTTGAAAATATAATACAACATTCCATATAAGTTGTTAGTAGAAATTTAAAAAAAAGTTGAGCGTAAATCTGAAATAAATTATAAATATTAATTATAGGTACTATAGCAAAATTTTTTTTCATAATCATTTTAAGTTCAAATGTTGACAACATTTATCATATTGAAAATTTATAAATTATTTTTCAGTTACAATTTTATAAATTGCTCAATTTTTATACCTAAGGATTAAAATTTTAAAATAAGGTACCACGTGAGTAGTACTGTAACCAAAAATCTAGTAAATATATAAACACAGTTTTTTTTATAGTTATTTGAAGTTCAATTTTTGACAAAATTATATATTTAAACGAAGAAGAACGATTTTTAAGAAAAAACTTACCTGATTATTTTATACGTTTACAATATTATTATTTTATTGTATTTTAATATTGTAATATTATTTTATTATATGAAACAGAAAACCGGGTATAGTTTTTGCTAGCATTACCGAATCGTTAGAAATCCATTAGCGTGAATTATACAAACAGAACAAATCTTAATAAACTCGCCAAACACCCGACTTGAGTTCATTGGAGCAGACAGATGTTTAATAGATACCTATACTTATAGATACTCTAAAACTTTGAAAAAAATAAATAAAATTGATAATTACACGAAAAAACTTTGAAAAAAAAATATTTTATAATTGTATAACGAGTAATGACTATACACAAGTAAATACATTTTAAAGGAAATCATTTATTAGAAAAAAAATCTTAGTAAGAATAAAGTATACCATTAAATGAATAGAATAATTAATACTATTGGTAAATTTTGCTTTTGAAAAAAATAGTGTGTACCTTTTACCTATATAATTAAGATACAATAATATGTGAAAATATGTTCTTTATATGTAAATACCAACTTCACCTACTCTAAACTAATTGACAAGTTCCATGCCTATTTCAATTTCAGTATAGTATTTTCAAAATGTATTCTCGGTATAATATAAAACAAATAACCTACCTCAGTATTTGTGATCCACTTCAACGATTTGTGATACATTATATAATAATTTCACTAAGCAAATTATTAAATTATTCATTTGTATACACACATTAAAAATATTAGTTTTCAATTGGTAAAATCATTACAATCGTTCAAACGTAAAAAACTCAGAAACACTATTATTTCTAACATGAGACAGTGTTGTACCTAATAGGTACCTATACCCACTAGATTTGTGAATAAAAACATAATATAATCAACTATTATGAGTGTACGATCAATATTAAATACTTTTAACCAGTTATTTTTGATCTGCGGTTTAGGTTGTATCAAATACAATCAAAGCAATCTAAATACGACAATGATGTTTTATATCTGGCGATGTACAATAATTTGTTGTGGATTCAAAACATTTTATGACGCAAACTGCTATTGGGTAAACTATATTATATTTAATTTGATTTGAATTGTTTCATACCATAATACAAATTACATTATTCACACATACAGGGTGTCCCGTGAGGATATACCCATTAACCGTAAAAGGGGACTTGCCGCCCGGGAAAAAAACAGAATTTCGTCGTTTACCTATTAACTAAATCAATTATTAAAAATCATGAGATTAACGAAAATAAAATGTTGAATAGTCAAAGTAACAGATTTAATGGCTCTTGGTATATTTCTAAACGTAATTCAAACTACTGTCTAAACTTTCCTGATAACTCTAAGAAGAATATCTCTGAAATGTTCGTTAAAATCGGTAGTTGTTTTTGAATTTAGGCAACAAACATAATAATATAGAAGAATAATTTTATAAATAATCTCTCATTGTGCTCTCACTCTTTCCACCGTGAATCCCAAATCCTTGTTTGAGCACTTCACTCAAATTCAAATTTCGGAAATTCCTTTCTTATTGCACATCTATAGATCATTTGAGGAACCACTAAAATTCTAAATTGTAAGTTCGTAAGTGTTGTAGTTTTTGTAGCGATGAGTGAGTGAGTGAGTAAGTGAGTGGTGTTTATATAATATATGACTTATATATAATTAATAATTGTTGGTCTTAAACAATAAGAGAATAATTTATATTGAACATACACGAGTGGAGTGGTATTATTAGTTTGATAACGTTATGCCAGGTTACATAGAAAAAATCAATTGAATGAATCACTTAAATTCAATGGATCAGTCGTGGCCAGTGGGCCACGAAATCATGTTTAAGGGATCATTAACTCACTATGTTGATTGATTAAATGTTTAGTGATTATTATAGGTTCATGGAATCTGATATAATTGGTTATATTGTTCTATTTTTATATTATTTAACATATTAATTTATAATGTTTTGTACTATGTAATAATATGGATTAACAATAAAGTAAAATTATATTTTACAGGCCACACGATTTGATAACGACATATTCGACATTACTTCGTTTGTAATGATTTGTTTTTATGAGACGATATACATTGGGCGAATCTTATCCAATGTGTGGCGGCTATTTTTAGATAATAAACTATCTGTGGTATTGATTAGACTTGAAGGAATTCATGACAAATTGATACGTCTGAATGTGGTCAGGCCGATGAAAGTTAAAATGCATTGGCTTTTAAGTTTTGGCATTCTTGTCCATTTTATAGCTTTCAATATGCGTACAATGTACTGGATTATAATTCAATTAAGATTCCCAAACATGATTATATTAACTCCGGTAACCATCAACATATGAAAATATTTTTATAATAATTATATTTATATATTATGTTAAGGTGAATGTGACATTCGACAACATTTCTGGTGAATATAAATTTCTATTAGATGTATTATAGACATTTACTGTTAAATCAAAAACACTATCTGTTTTTGGTTAATGTTGAAATTTTATAAAAAAATATTTATAAACTCAAAAAAGAACTTTTATATTAATATAAAGTATAAACTATAAATTTATATCAAATCTAGCTGACCCTCGTGCCCGTAAAAAATCGCAATCGGATGAATATTTTAGGAATACATAAAGGGCCAAGGTAGATAGGTAGAAGAATTGTTTGTCTTTAATATATATTTTGTATAGATTAACTATTAATTAACAATAAATTATTTCATTTTATTTTATAAATTACTTGTTGCAGCAAGATAAACTCTTATGATACTTTGAGTTACATAGAAGGCCTGAGGATCAAGCACTACATGTCTACATTTATTTAATACACATTTTGTCTTACGAGTTACATATTCTTCTAGTATTCTCAAATATCCTGTTCGGTTAGGTTAGGTACTAGCTTATACTAGCTTATATTATACTTATAGTTATAGTAGCTAATAATCTCTCACGAGTCTCTCTAACATCCATACAGATAAACATTGATAAGCAATAACAGAACAACTGCTAATTATCATAATAAATTATTATGAAAATCAAAGTTACTAATTCTAACATTCACCAAAACTCAATTGTGAATGTCGACACTCACTGATAATCGTTATGAATTTTGAAATTTAACGTTGACTGTTGGTATATTTTTTATATTCATTCAAAATGTTAACATTCACTAAAAACAGCAGTAAATGTCAACATTCACCAAATTTCCAAATGTCAATATTCATCTTAACATAAACATGACAAAAAATAAATTGTTCGTTCTTTATTTCTCAATAATATCTTTGTCTTAACTATAATTTTTAAACACATTAAGTTGAAATTCGCTAATATCATTTAAATATTTTTTTTAGATCGCTGGGTTGATTTCAAATATTTGTGCATGCGTTGCGTTTTATGAATACATGTTACTTATATCATACATAAAGTGGATGGTGTACATAATAAATGAACAAATTCCGAAAAATATATCCACCATTAGTACCTTCAGGGACTTGTATTTGGAAGTTATGGAATGTTTGAACGATATAAATATATCAATATACGGTTTGCCGGCCATAGTGAGTTATATTGGAGCAAATGTTGGTGTTATCTTCGTACTATTGTTCTATAAAGTTATATTTGCTGAAAACTACGAAGTTAGAGATGTTGGTCTTGTAACCATCGAAATTGTAACAATAACTATAAGAACAATCAGTATTATACTTTTATATGGAATTGGTCACGCCACGGAAAAAGAGGTTTTTATAATAAAATATTAGATTTATACGATGAAATTCTTCAAAAAAAAATTAAAATAATATATGTGCGTGTTGCAAATACGCATGGCTGAAGTTATACTTCTTTTACAGTTGTGTGTTGATGAAAAATGAGTGTGTCCGATAAAAAATATTAACAATAAACTATTTAGACTTCTTCAATGATATTCCGAATTATCGACATCACTAAATAACTAATAAATAAATAATTAGACAAATACGATTATCGATATCTAAATTTCCGAAAAAAAAATTCATGATATTGATAATGTTGAAGAAGCCTAATTAATATGATTAATAAACAATAAACAATAATACTTAATATTATAAAAAATAAACACGGATACTGTAAAAATGTTGATGCTAACTACTGCGTACGGAACAGCTATCAGCAACGATTACGCTCAAATCTGTCGTGACGGTCTTTTTTTTTTTTGTTACCCACCATAAAGAAGTATAGCTTCAAAAATCTCAACCATATTTATCATTAAGACAATAATAGAAACATAATACTTGAAGACTTTATTATTAAGACTAATATTACTTAAAAGTTAAATTATAATAATACTAGCTGATCCCGCGCACTTCGTTGCCCGTAAAAAATGACAAATCTTAAAAAAATTGTGATTATTCAACTCTTTTTGGGTGTAACTCGTTGCAGTAAGTGCAACTCAGACACTTTGGTAGGCAATCCGACTATGTTGGATCACGGACAATGTGCGACAGCATTTCAAGTAGGCAATCCACCTGCGGTGGATTGCAGACACGCCAATCAGCGGCTATAAGTGCAACTCAGCCATCTTTGTAGGCAATGCGTGAAAATTCGATTTGATGCATGCTTATGTGTACCTGATCTGCCTGATAACCAATGGCAACCAATAAAATAATAAATACTAATTTCTACTATTTATTTCTCCTATAACCCATAGAGCAACCATTTATAAACAAAAATGTCCAACGTAAATCTCAAAATTCCTGTTTGAGCACCTCATCGGGTTGGGTTTACCGGGTAAAATTGCGAATCCAAACCATCCAGAGAACCACTCAAACATTCACAAAAAATTTCATCATCATCGGCCCAGGTGTTTTCAATTGATTAATTACTATACATATTTCACACCATTTTTATATATATAGATACATTATATAAAAAATGATATATTATATACGATACAAATTCAAAAGCTACTTAATAAATTGCATTATTTCCACTTAACCATACCATGGACTTTGAACCAAATTAATTACTTAGAATATCTACCTTCAATATGTTGTACCTAATACCTATACGTTAAGTAAACAAAATACGAATATATATTTTTATTTATTTTTGACTTAACGCTAAACAGTTAACAGTAATTATAATATAATGTATTTATGTTTACTTATCATTATTAACTTATTATTATAAGAAACTTATATAATGTGTTTTTAAAACTAAGACATTTGAGTAGGTAACAAAAAAAATAATATAAGTGTATATATATTGTAGTGGTTCACTTATTAGTTATTATAATGTCTAATGATAAGTTTAAGAATATAATTTAATTTTTAATAAAATAATCCCAATACTATGATAATTCAGAGATTATACCTATATTAAAAACGAATTGTACGAATTGTTTTCCGATATTTTATCATAATTAACAATATTGATTTAATTCGTGATAGGATTATTACACGTTTCATACATCATAGTTTGAAGTAAATGTCAAACTTAGACTTTAAATACTAAAATTAAAAATTAAATTAGAAAAATATTTCGGTAAAATACGATTGAGAACGTTCGATATTTTATTTTTTTTCCAACGTTGCCAAATTTAATCTAATGATAATTTGTTGATATTGAATTAGCAATATATTATGTTAATTGTTATTAAAATTCTAACTGAAACTCCAACAGAAACAATATTAAAAATAGCTATGATAGGGTACTAAGACTAATATGTCTATGCCCTATGGCAAAAGCCAATAGGTTAAGTAGATTTGGGGTCTTAGATGATCTAAAAATATTAGTAATTACTAATGATCTATGAATATAAATAATTTGTAAAAATGATTGAAGTGTAACAAATATTACCTACATTAAAATATGTCATATAGTTTATATTTGTGTAAAACCATATTTAAGGATTATTATCCTTATAGTATGAATATTTTAATTGTTTTAACAATTATTAATTGATGACTTTTTTTCAAGAATATTTATTTTATGCATACGGGCATGAATCAATAGCCAAATAAATGATATGGCAACGTTGCACGTAAATTCATTCTCAATCGTATTCTTTTTTGGGTTTTTTTGGGTTCAGTGGTAAGTTCTTTGTTATTTTTAAGTGTTCTCAATCGTTCGGCCAAAAAGGTATAACGTTCTCGATCGTTCGATAGCCAAATATTTTACATTTTATCTAGTTTAGGTATCTAATTTTATTTTCTCGGAACAATTCATATCTACACGCCGATAAAACACACACAAAAAAAAAGGTCAGGTTGCAGGTAGCTTGAAACCCAACTGTCGCCGTGCCACATATAGGTATACAATTTACACGTTTATTTTAATTATTCATAATAATTAATAACTAATTATTTATTCACTTTATCGGACTAAATTTATACTATATGACACTCACAAAGAATGTAGCTTTATATTGGTGAAAGAATTTTTGAAATCGGTTCAGTAGTTCCAGAGATTACCCTCAACAACGTAAACTAACAACACCTCTTTTATATAATAAGTATAGATTATAATAATATATATTTTATATAGGTCGATCTAATTTTTAACATTTAAAGTAAAAAATAATTATACAGTAAATGATTCAAATTTAAAAGTAAAAAAATATAATTTAAATTATTAATTCATTATTTTTAAACTTATTTTTTTCATTTTCAGATAAACCGAATGAGTCTTGTTTTACAACAACGGTCTATAATAGAAAGAAACCCTAGAATAAAACGTCAGGTATAATTCATTAAATTTATTTTTTTTGTAATACTATATAATATTAAGTTTCTAACTATACTTACTTAATTGGCTATGCCATGTCTTAAATAATTTATTTATTTGAGATTATTATTTTTATTACTATTTAGATCAAATTTTTTATCCTACGAAATTGTCACGAGCAGTTTCATTTTAAGTTGTATGGAATATTGGAGATTAATCCAACGCAACTACTTATTTTATCAAACAAAGCATTTGCTTACTTAGTTATTCAAATTCTATTCAAATTGAATAAAAATAAAAATCAATAATTTAATTGTATTTTGTAATATAAAATATTTCTAATCAAATAAGAACACGGGATAACAATTAATAACGATGGGCCATACGGTATGTGAGATGATTCAATATACTTATACATACACATTAGACGTTTATACTTGATATACGCATTTATTATACACTACACGTGACACATAGAACACATGAATTACAATCCACAGCCTTCCCTAAACAGAAGCCCTGTAAAAACAACACAATAAACTACCAGTCGAACCTTTGTCACACCGCACAAAATAAAATCATACACACATCATTGTAACGTTACGTTTAAGCGACACACATCGAGGGACGAAGATGATGGAATTTCACCAAAATGGTCCTATATAATAGGTAATAGGAAAAAAAATCCCCAGACTACGATATTACTCACAACCACATGCAACATGAACAAATATTTTTTAAACGTTAATTAGCATCTATAATTACCATTTACCACATTATTAATATTTAATTACAAATACTATATTATATTATATTATGTTATTATAAAAAATATATATTATAAATAAAATTTTGTTTTAAATTACGATAATATATTATGTGTAATATGCCTCGTGCCTACATTTAATAAATTATTGTTTGATAATTATTATTATTATTACCTATATTTTGTATAATATTTTTGTATACTATGTTTTTAATAGTGATGGGCACTATCGAATAGTCACTATCGAACTATTCGATAGTAGTTCACTATTCGAACTATTCGATAGTCATTCCAAAACTATTCGAATAGTTAAAACATTCGAATAGTCACGATATATTCGATAGTTTTAAAACTATTCGAATAGTTATTCATTCGAATAGTTCGAATAGTCGAATAGTCGAATAGTTCGAATAGTCGAATAGTTCGAATAGTCGAATAGTTCGAATAGTCGAATAGTTTATTCATTCGAATAGTTGAATAGTTCGAATAGTTTTTATTCATTCGAATAGTTCGAATAGTTCGAATAGTCGAATAGTTCGAATAGTCGAATAGTACGAATAGTTTCTTTTTAGAGTTTTAGACCATTACATTTTTTTTCATTGTTTTTTTTCTAAGTGAATTTAGAATTATCAAATAAAAAATTCGTAATAGAGTATTTACTATTTACTATTTAAACAAATATGAAGTAATATAATCATGTTATATTAAAATATAAGTTTATCCACATTATCTGGTAATAATCTATTTTAATTGAAACTTATTCGAACTATTCGATAGTACTATTCGAATATTATTCCGAATTATTCGATAGTGCTATTCGAATATTATTCCGAACTATTCGATAGTGCTATTCGAATAGTCTTCCGAACTATTCGATAGTACTATTCGAATAGTCTTCCGAACTATTCGATAGTTTATCAACCTATTCGATAGTTTTTATTTAAAAACTATTATTCGGTTATGTAAAAAACATTCGAATAGATATTCGATAGTTTATTCAAACTATCGAATACTATTTGATAGTGTAAACTATTCGGTAGTGCCCATCACTAGTTTTTAACTTTAATATTTGACGTATCGATCATTCGAAATATTTTTATATGCTATATTTGTGAAGTTGTTAAATTAATTAAGTTGAATTACACATAATAATTAAAATAAAATATTATTTATAATGTATAATTTTTTTAATAATATAATATAATTTAATATACGTATTTGTAATTGAATATTAATAATGTGGTAAATGATAATTATAGATACTAATTAACGTTTGAAAAATATTTGTTCATGTTGCATGTGGTTGTGAGTGATATTGTAATCTGAGGATTTTTTTCCTTGGGATTTTTTTTCCGGGATTCATATAATAATATGTGACAAAATCGACACAGACCCCTCTCCATCGGTAAGGTGCTTCAAGACCCAACGTCCGCGCCAGTATGCATGTATATCTTTGGCATTTAAACAAATGCATTCAGACTTGTACCAATGTATAGTGGATTATTCGAACATCCGGTATGATCTTTTGTTTACTTATCTTGTACTACTGACCAAATCAAATTGTTAATTATTTCATTTTAAAGAATATAATTAGATATTAACATAAGATATTTAACTTTTATAGCTAAGGATTAAAAATTTAAAAAAAGTTCCATGTGAGTATAGTTAATTCTGTAATCTGTAACCATAAAATCTAAACAATATATTAACACAGTTTTTGTTTTGTAGTTATTTTAAGTTCAAGTTTAGACGAAATCACATACTAAATAACCAAGAATAACGATTTTAGTTATTGTGTTGTAATTTAAAAATATTATCTGTGGGTACTTGAAACTTCTCAAGTATATTATTATATATAAACATTAAAATATGATAATGTGCAAGTAATATTAATTCAACTTACCGGCTACCTAACCTAACCTAACCGTATTACTAATCCCGATATGGATATAATATAAAATATTCTAGGCTGACAAACCGTCTCCACTTAGAATCGTTTTTCATATACAATGATATTATATTTTCATTGAATTCAAATCTGTGGCTTAGTACAAGAGGGAACAATGTCATATTTTGACAGTGTTCAGGAATTAAAAATATTAAAATGGCCAATTTTAAAAATGTATATAAATATCTTAAATTGTATGTAGGAACTCTAATAATGCTGTTACCTAATTACATTTGTTTTTATTTCATTGTACGGCTCTCATTTTGTTTTTAAGTATAAATATGTACGTTTTAGTTTGACATTGGCCCCCCAGAAAAAATAATAAAATTACTTTGGTTTGACATTGGACAAAATCTAAAATTTAAAAAATACAATTTTTAATAATTAAAGAACTTGACTTTTTTATGAAAACCTAATAATAATAATATTCAATTGAGCATAATATTAGTAACTTCTACTTTTATAAACTTTATTAATTTATTTCGAAATGGCCAATGTCGTGGCTATAGATTATACGTGACCAATGTCGACATATTAGGCCCATAATAAATCGGTTATTATTTTATCGATTATTGTCAAAAAGGCCAATGTCAAATCTAATTTGGTCATACAGCATAAGAGATATGGGCTCTTTTAACACAAGTAACATAAGCAAATTTTAATGACACTTGTAACCTACTGTACAGTAGGGTGACACCTACTTACCTGCTTTTTTAAAATTAAATCCATACCCACTAGCATATATTTATATTATATTATACATCTTAATTGTTGTACACCTACCAGTGAGTCAATATGATATTATTATTATTATGTAAGTATAATGCATTCATGGATTACGGATATAATTGTTAATTATTATTTAGGAGTCATCTAATAAGGTACGATTTGATAACAAAGTAGGGATCTATTTTTATTTATTCAAACGGGCTAATGTCAAATAACAATATTTCATTTTAAGTATGATAACAAAGATGCATTTAAACAGAAAAAATAAAGATAATAAATAACAGAAAAATCATATAGAATTAAGAATACTGAACAATATGATGGAAATAATTTCACACAAAAATCTTATATCATAATTACAAAAAATAATCAATAGAGTTAAAATTAAATAAACTAATTTAGGAATCATAAGTTAATCTCGTCATTCTATTTACATAATATTACATTTAAATATTTGTACACAATCTGGTTGATCGTGTCATTTAATTAGAAAAATGTCTCGCCACATTTTATGAACTGTACATCATGAACATAATAATATTATAATACACGCGTAGGTAAGTACATTTTTAAACACGGTGAAAATCAGTTTTTCAATCATTGCCAACTGCAGTCACAAGTACTATCACGATAACGATGCCACGATGATACTTACTAACAACCGTATCTTTTACATATGATCTCAATTGACTAAACGTCATTGTATTACACATTTATATGGAAGGTTCATGACGTATATTATTATGTTTTTGAATATTGTGTGTAACCGTTACGCTGTTGAAACGACTTCTAACGAACGCGTCTTATCAAATGCAAAACTATACAGGTAATACCTATATACGTTACATGAGTAGGTACATGAATATTGTACGTGCAAATATTTTACATAATAATACACCCCGAACCAACCCATTTGAGATGTTCGAAAAAATTGTCTGCATTTCAACGACTTATGTCTTATTCCTAAAGTTTGAACGATTGTCCGATTGTCGATAGGTAAATTATAGTTTCCTATTGGTATCGCAAACAACAAATAGAAGGGGTTGGAGTGACATGATTTAAACCACACCCATAGTTAATAAGATTACAATTTATTGCATTGTTCCTGTGCTAACAAAATTTGCACTCCACGCCCTTTCGTCGGGAAATCCGTTTTTTTTTTTTAATATTGCATCACCCCCGCTTCATCCACTATTTTTAGCGATATAAATGAATTGGGAAACTAAGGACGTACCTATCAACTTTAGGAATGGTCATACAAATTACATGTATACTAAATCTCTACATGATTTTTTTCCGACAATTTCAAATGGGTGGGACCGGGGTGACATAAGTACGTGAAGAAATCCGGCCTGGTTCTGACGCATATAATTTTCGGGTCGAGTTCCGGTTTCCTGTTTCCTTACATAATATTACATTGTCGGGCCTCGAGAGCAGGATAAATCAATATGCGTTTTGGCGTTTTGGTATTTCGGCTGCAGCACCCGTAGAATGAAGATTCGCTGTTGTTGTTCATTCGTGTGTTATATTAGTGGGAAGAGCATACGAGAATATTTTAGAGGAAATAAATAATATTATAATATTTTTCTAGATATTATACGCATGATTTAATGACGTGATTTAATCGGTTATTCGGATGATATTTGGTAGCGTGTATAGGGTGCCGTTTATTTAAACGAAGCACACTCGATACCTATAGTCAATAAACTAACCTAGATGTTAAAGCGAATAGCGGTTAAAAATATCGATGTCTACGATAGTCGATAATATGAGAAACGCTCTGTAAATTGCATACATTTATATTATTGTGTACAATAATACAATGTCTGTCACCTAGAGAATACGCTCTACAATTTCACAATTTTTCGAATATGTGCTGACAAAGAAAAAACTTAAGACAGACAGCATGTATTTTTATTTAACCAACATTTTTTATATCTTCCCTTATAGTACACATATAAAATAAGTAATAAGACTCCAACTAGTTAATAATATTTGTTGAGAGAAATTTGTTGCCTACGATTTTTGATTTGTTTTGATATTTAATAGAATTACGCATAATATTTTTCTTGTAGATATCATATTACACAAGTTATATGACGTAATAAATAGTATAGGCGACCCATGTTACTTAAAAACTTTACCAATTTTATATTTGTAAGTACTTAATATTGATATTAAATAAAAACTTTGTAATAATGTTTACCTAAGTCTTAAATAAATTATTTTTGTGTTCTAATTTATATTTAACATTCTTTAGTTTTTATTTTTTAGTAACGAAACTTTAAGAAAGCCAACTGCAAGACAATGTAATTAAAAAAAAGCTTGTTACATTTTTCGTACGGTGAATCCATTATTGATATACAGGGTGATTTATTAAGCGTAAAACACTCATTATCTCAAAAAGTATTAATGTTTTTGAAAATATTTTTTTGCACAGTTTCAAGTTGTTAAAAAAACAACATTTTTATTAAAAAATTATATTTTTAAATATTTTTTATCCTTATAATTTTTTAAGTTTTTTACTTTTTTGAATGACAGCCTAGAGTTTTAATTTCATTTTCCAAAGCGAAATATTTTTCTAAGTATTTTAATACATAAATATCGAATTTAGGACGAGTAGTTTATGAGTTATAAGTATTTAAGGTTTAGACAAGCAGAGTAGTGGACATACATTTGCGGGGTAACCCCATACCACTCCACTCCGCCCATCTAAACTTTAAATGCTTATAACTCATAAACTACTTTATTAAATGTCCCTTAAATGCCCATAGACTACTCGCCCTAAATTAGATTTTTATGAATCAAAATACTTAGAAAAATATTCTGCTTTGGAATTTAAAACTCTATGCTGTCATTCAAAAAAGTAAAAAACTTAAAAATATTATATAGATAAAAAATATTTAAAAATATAATTTTTTAGTAAAAATGTTGTTTTTTAACAACTAACTTGAAACTATGTAAAAAAATATTTTCAAAAACATTAATACTTTTTGAGATAATGAGGGTTTTACGCTTTATGAATCACCCTGTATGATGGGCAGGACCGTAAGTTATATGCTTATTTCGTCTCTTGGTGGCTATGATAATATAAATAAGAAATGCAATGATTTAGTGCCAGACGTATATCTAAAAAAAAAAATCACACTTAAATGCATAAATATGAGAAAAATAAATTATCTTATTTATATAAGTGTTTATATAATATGTTTAAGATAATATTTAGATGTACAAACTAACTGTCTCTATATAATCATACAAGTCCTTTGATTAAACATTTTTATATGGACACAGTTCTAAGAAATTCTCCAAGATAATTTTACACGCCACTGTGCAAAATTTATAAAAAAAAAGTATTATTGCTAAATCATTCATTTTTCCTCTCAGTCATCATGCCTATGATAATATATTAATTGAGTTTTTTCACATTCGTATTTCGCAATTTATCTGTAACCATATCTATAATATTCTAAACATATTACCTATAATATAAAAATAAATCACATTATATTTTATAAAAAATATGAAATATAATATATTTATTGAGTTAACGTGATAATGGGAAGTGGTATTGGTAAATACTAAATGGTAAGTACTCGTATACTAGCTGATCCCGTACACTTCGTTGCCCGTTCAATGTACCAACTCTATATGACTCAAACTTTGTTCAATTCGTTATTTAATATTCAGTGTATGGTGTTCAAAATTTATCTTAACTTTTCTGTTTCCTGGAATAAAATTTCTGATTCGCAGCAGTATATTATCAGGTAGGCAATCTACCTGCGGTAGATCGTGGACCCCGTGGTGTTTATACGTAACTGTATGATTTAACTCTAAAGTATCAAAACTATACTAAGTTTGTCGTTTTTACCTTATTCCACCTACAGTGGATTAATATATTCAATTAATACAAAATCCTAACGCAACCGTACTAAAATCCAATGAATAAAAAAAAAACAAATTTAACACTTTTTAAATTAGCCTATCTTCTCCCCAGAGGTTTAATCTACACAAAAACATTCATTTTTATATTATATAAATATATTGACAAAAAATAATAATACAAATCAACAACCATGCCCGATTAACCAATAGCAACCAATATATAATACACTATTATTAGTTTAATTTTCAACAAAAAACTAAATTTTTATTTTATTTTTTTGGACAGATGGCGCCACTGTTGTATTTTGGACATCCAGATTTCCTACTTTCTCGGTGGATTTTCCTAAAATGTTCTTTCATAGAAACCTTTTCCGTGATATACTCTTTTGTTTAAAAAAAAAAATCAAGAAGATCTGATAAGTAGATCCAGAGTTTAGCCTGTACAAAGATTTTAATTTCATATTTATATAGTTAAATAGCCAGTATATAATCATACAACAATATAGAAGCGAAACTCGGTCAGCTGATTGGGGTTTTGGTTACCTATGATCTGAAGTCTGAACCTATGAAAAACATGAAAACGGTTCCACGCACCAGTATGATGTTAGACCCATGGTTACCAATATTATGAAAACGGTTCCAAGACTATGGCGGAATACGCTACGCGGGGTCGGCTTGTTTACCATTCCCTATTTCACGTATGCCACGCCCCCCTTGACACCGTGTTTAAGGCCACAATCGCCCGATCGGTCAAAGAATTCACGGAGTTTCATACCCCTGATATAATATTGCATCCAAACTATCATAACTATACTAATATCGTCTGATATATTTTAATTAATTTTAACATTGATTCTGTAATTTTAATGTAATAGTAACTAGTAGATATTTTATATTTTTCATTGGTCTTAAGCCCGGCAACTGAGGCCATTAGCTGTAGGATGGTACTGTTGGGTTTTTGGTACGGTAGAGAATGGTCGGAGGAACACGTTTTTGAGTTTGGCAGAATTTTCCGTAGGTATCTGCCATGCCCGAGTGGGGTATGGCGGCTTCTCTCTCCGGACACCGTGATTGCTCGAAGAAAAATGCCACCCGTGGCCGGGATCGATCCGGCGTCAGTGCGCGTCGCAACCGACACCTTAGTCCACTCGGCCACTCCGTCCTCTATAGTGGATATTTATTAATTATTATCTAACCCTAAAATACATTGCACAATATACGAGAACAGACATTTTGACATCCTCGTGTTTATATAACATGTAGTTTTGTCACGTGTATATAAGTGAACAGCGCATGCGCTCTAATTACTAGTGTTTAAATATCATCAGAACTCTGTATTATAATAAAATTATTTGTTTTTAATAATAATAATAGTGTCTGTATCATATTTATCATGGATCGTGATGATCGAGTTTAAAATTTTTAATGCTATTCAAGGATTTTTAATAGCTTATAAAACGCAAATTTGAATTCCTTATACTATAGACAAATAATGTTTTATCCATTATCAAGATTAGCGTTTAATTCAGAACAACTGCGCAGATATAGATGCACAGCGTAGTAGGACATATTTTATTTTAACGGTAATCTTATGATCGTAATAGTACGACGAATATCACGTCTTTTTAACCGGGTGTAAAATATGTCCGATATGTTCTACCTACGACTGCGCTGCATAGTGCACAGTCGGTCAATACATATTATTTATGGACTCCGCGGTTAACGTATTAATAGTATTGATAGCTCCAGATAATTATCAGAAAACAGAGCCGGGAGGGGGGGGGGGGGGTAAAGCTCCCACACCACCCATTTACTTTTTATTAAATAAATATACCATATTTATAAGATGATATAACATTTTTGAGTTTTTAATTATTAAACAATATGTACAAAATAAATTTAAAAAAAGCGAGTCAGTGGATGTCGTTCTGCTGTACAGTAGGTTACAAGTGGGTCAATGTATAATGGATTGTATTAAACTCGAATTCAATTATATAATATCATTGTATAAGAAAAATGATTCTACGTAATTTCACTAAAACCCATACATTTCAAAATGGTGTATACCTCTTATATGAATATATTTTTTGGAACACCAAAACGTAAATTACAAGAAAACGTAGTTTACAGTCGATAAACCAACGCACTACAAAAAAAGATCAGAAACCTTCGACACAGACCACATGATGTTCTTTTTTTTTATTATTTAAAAATATATTTACAGTCTATACTACAGGTATAATGAGTAAGTGTGGTGACATGAAATAACATTTGACATAGGAATATTAATTGTAAAGTAGGAAGGCTCCCAGCAGTGCCACCTAACAAGAAATTCATAATAATGTTAAATGAAAAACAACTGTAAGATACATTCCAAGAGACGAGAAATATGAACGAAAATATCGTCCGGCGAAACAATACAATAAAGCATGACCGTCGTAGGTATCACCAGGCAATATAATATTATATTCGTTTCCACCAGCTGTGTAGGCATGGTCTTTTTTCCCCTAACGATTAGGTACTATAATTAGTATTAAAATCTGTTATACGATGAATTTATTTAAAATACATAGATACTATAAAATATTGAAAAACAATATAGGTAGGTTATTATTACATAATATTTTGTATTCCTTTAATTATTACCTAAACTGAATGTGAAATATGTTATGGGCTATGAATTCCATGTATTCATAAAACCAGTATCATAACGAATATATAGAATAAGTAACAAATTATCTTATTGTATAGAATATGTAGCTTTTTTAGTATAATAATATTTTGTCTACTTAATTGGTCGGCGGCCTGTATTAATCTGTTGTTATTTTCTAACCATTATATGTCTGTTAATAGACGTACAATATTAGTGGCAGGTGAACAAGCGTTCATACGGGACCACCAGGTTTACGTCATATAGCACCGTGATAACATTATACGCATACGTAATCAACGAATAAATAATAATCACCCACATACCACATTTTATAGCTACAGTTCTTCGGTTGATTTTAAACAGTCGATCGGAATTAAAAGACGGCCTAACCCGAATAACGCATGTGCATTGTGCACGCGTGAAAATGCCATATAATATGTTCCCATTTTGGAACTCAGTACCAGCAATGTAACTATCTATAACCTTTCCTAAAGTTTTTCCTTGTTACCGATTATTGCTGTAACAGCATAATATTATAATGCAGACATTAAAGGAAAATGTTTTTGAGTACCTACAAGAAATTACGTCTGTTGTAAATGATGATGTCAACGGTACAATATAGGAATAAAATATCTATTAGATATAATAAACAATAAATAATTCTTTTGTTAAATATGAGTATAAATAATACATTATTTTATTGTTGACTTGGATCGATGTAGGTATATTGATAATGGGTGGGCGGTGGATCATTAATAATATATTTTACTATATCAACCGTGTGCACTGTGCATCTATGGTACGATAATTTATGTACATGCGCGTAGGAGGCGCAACCCGCATAATACGCATTGCATATTATATCGTATTTATTGTATTGGCCTACGATATACTATTATATTATGCGTAATAATGAACGTCCGTGTGGTGAATAACCTACCCACTATATAATATAATACACTCACAGCTAACTCCGTACAATATAATATTATTATTACGGGGGTACAAAGCGGGGGTTTACTAAAATATTATTTTCGAACATTTACCCGGTTTTTAAGTATTCAGGGCAGAGGTCGGTACGCGTCTCGTTTAAATTACCTTCTTAGAATTTGATTTCCACGGTAACGCATATTCGATTAATACTTCTGTTGGTTGTTGCGATTGGCGGACACAACCCGAAGGAAATAAATAAAGAAAATCAAAGAACGCACGCATACCTACATAATATTATAATATGTATACTACAAAATTGAAGGTATTGTAATGTCGTGCTCGCCACAGTGGCGGTAAAACGATTTTGTCAAGGGAGTGGGGTATGGCTGATTTTTTAACATGTACTATATTATGATTATTAAAAATATAATTGATTGTTATCAGATGTTAAACATTTGAAAAAAGGTCATGGGGGGATTTACTGCTGTATTCGTCTTAACCTGTACCAATACCGCCGTAATGTATGATTATTGATTATATAATATGTTATATTACTATGATTTTTGTGATCATGAACAGGAAACAGGTTATACCTACCAGGTAGAGTTTGCAGAATATTCGTCTTATAACATGTCAAGAAATGTCGCAGAGCAAGTTTAAAATTATTCGTAATTTGTATGATACAGCGAAAATAAATTCAAAATTATTTATTTCCCCAATAGCTTTGTTTTCTGTGTTATTTTACCATTAGAAAACAAATTAATTACGAATATTTACCAAAACATTATCTAAAACGATTGCACCAGAAAACTTCCATGGAGTAGGTGTCTTGTTTCGTATTTATCTATTATTATAAAAGATATTGCGGTAGACACGTGACAGTTTGCATTTTATAAGTGTGGCAATACTGCGTAAAATCGAATTATGATAATATAATATTTCGAAAATGAAAAATACGCTTTATTATTCTACATGCACACTAGTTCGCATGAAAAAAAATAATCAAATAACCTTCGCACCACCATTTTCTTTTTTATTATTTTTATTATTATTGGAAGTGCGGCCGCTTTGCAGAATCTCATTCGTATTATGCTCAACCCCCGTCACTACTGGATTACGAAACAATAAACACGTTTTCAATCTCAAATTTAAAACGTAAAAAATTGACACATCCCTATAATGAGAACCTATACGTATGGTACATAGATTTCTTAAGAAAAAACTTCTTCGATACGATATATTATATTACCGCATGTAGGGTTTATTATGCAACAACAACAGGCTAGATATGCGAATGCAGCTGTAAATGTACCCTACATTTTACCATTTTTTTTTACTGGTAAATTATTTTTTACCCAAAAATTTGTTGTGGGCCCCTCTAATAAAATTCAATCAAAAACGCCTATCCCGAATAAACTGTAAAGAGATATATTTTTTATCAACTGATAATAAATAACAATATAATACTTCAGGGGTGAAAATCCTAAACGTACTATTGCCAAAATAAAATTAACATAATCGAGAATAATAATTTAGAAAAATCAAAACGTACTTTTTCCAGTTTCACGCCAAAACGTACCATTATTCATATTAAAAGAATAGGAACCAATCATTAACTATACAAAAATGAACTATTTCCAAAACGTACTATTACCCATGGTGTAGGTATACCTTTAAACATATAAGGATGTAAAAAGTTAATCTAAAACGTACTAAAATGTTAATTAATTTTGAAATATAAACTAAAAATAAATCTCTAGAATATTTAACATATTTGAATCGTTTTAAATATAAATAATAAATTATTAAATAACTTTAAGAAAAACCTTTTCTTCGAAATGACTTGTCTATTTATAAATGGTTTGTTTTTATTGGAAATGCTAAGATACAGAAAAAACGCTTCTTCTGAAAAATAATAATAAAGTTTAGCTGGTTGTGGCTGGCTCTGGTAATATAAGCATTTTATATGCTCGGTATATATTCAGTTATTATAATTTATAATGGGTTTTATAATATTTTGTATCTGTTTCATAATATTATATTTATAGATGCAGGTTAAGCCATATTATCTAACAAAAGTCACCAGACGAAGCACCGAACGGATGCTTTACATTAGCTCGACCTGTCACTTAAATTTATATTCAATTCGTTTCTACTGATAAAGTCGTAGGATGTTTAACATAGTTATTAAAGTCACTTATTAAAATATTTACTGAGTCAAATATAGAATGAGAAATAGTGCAATTATCAATTTGATTCTACTCGTGTATTATATAACTTAATTTTTAGACTTAAATCCACATTATTGATGCTTCAGAAGATTGAAAAGTATAAAAGCAAAACCTATTATAATATTAATTACTTCTACAATTTGAGATTTTAATTTAAGTAGCTACTCGTAGGTACAATATCAAAACTGTATTATAACGATTTATTATAAAAGGTAAATATGTATATTCATATCAAAAACTGTATTTTAAATTCAAAATAAGTAAAAAAGGGTAACAAACACCGTGATAATATAAGTACATATCCTTAGTCCCTTAGTGTTAATTGTAATGTTTTTTTGTAAAATATGCACCCTAGGAAAATACTCTAAGTTACTGAGGCCAATAATAAAAAAAAAAAAAAAATAGATTACTTGAAATAATATCTGATTGCATGATATGTCATATTATATGTGATGAGAAAAATAGTATGTTTAATAATATTGTTTCTAATCTAAATTCACTATTCATGGCATGCCAAAATCACAATGCATATCGCGATGGTAATGGATTCCAAATTTTTCTGTTGAGAAAGTTACTGTAATAAATTCTTGCATTCTATTCTTTTGACCAAAGTTTGGAGAGTTTTGCATAGAAATGTGTATGTAGAAATGAAATATTTCACCAAAGTTGTCTGTCGAATATATCAGTTATCATCACAGTTCATAGAATACAGATCATTATTTTAAAGTTTCTCTTTTAAAATTACGACGGTATTTAGTATTAAACTATCGATTAGCGTGTATTGTGAATAAATGTATATAATATGTATGTAGTAAATATTTAATATAAAATATAATATACATCAGCTTAATATTAAATCTCTGACATGCTGTGGAAATAGTATAATGAGGGAATGGAAACTATAATAAATTCTTGATTGATTAACCAGAACAACCGATAACTCGTGTTCCACCAGTATATATACTATAGTGGCAGAGAATATTTTGGATTTTGAATGATATAAAATTTTAAACGTATAACGGTAATATGATATTCTAGTAAGGTATTTTAAAAGGATATTATTATACGGTGCACAGTAAAATTTTTATTGGAACGAAAAAAAAACTTAGGTTCATAAATTGGTGTGGGACTTGGTTGGATATGGGGGAAGTGGGATATCGGAATACTTTTTTTTTTCAAAATTCGTATTTAAAAAAAATTCTTACTGCTCCACTCGTTTGTTGAGGGCGTGCTTAGACTTATAATCTATTTGTGCCTTATAGTAGGCCTCTCTACATCATACGGTGGGTGGATATATTATAATCTTCCCCCAGTAGTCACTATAATACGTCACTGCAGTATGCGGGCAATTTACTATTGTCTCAACATGAAATGGATCGACGCTTACGTAAAAAACGCGTAGGTTCTCTTCGTCGCATAATATTATACCCATCATCTAACCTGTGTATTTTAGTATAATGAGTCTATAATACCTTTGGGCACAGACAATCTATTTCAACAGAAACTACAATGTCGACAATTACAGGTACAAGTCGTAATTACACTGGTATATTATATGGCTGCCGTATGGCTAAGACTTATTCTACCAATCTGTATCACCAAATTAAAATACCATACACCCTCGTATATTTATAATTATATTGTACAAGCTGTCCCGACTGACTTTGCTCATGCCAAAATTATTATTATCAACTGTAGACTGAAAGTTGTAACTACTGGCAACTTTATAAATAAAAAAAATTAATATTTTTTCGTGAGACGGAAAAAAAATTCAAGTGTGAGTTATTCTTTTGCTACTATCTACAGGAGTTGAAATAAGCTTACCAGTTACCACCTTCTCCATGACATACTCTATAATTAAAAAAAAATCACATGATTATCGGATGACTGGTTTCCGAGACCATTTGCATCAAAGATTCTCATTATCTCATTTATTATACCTATTATATAAAATAATATATCAATCGCTAAAAAAATGTGTCGTTGTTTTATTCGACGTGATAATAATTATAATATGACATTATTAATTGAAACACGTGGTAAAACGGCCGTTGTCCACCGTGAAACTGTATACGGTAGTAGACTGAAATGTCTATGTATAGCAAAAAGAGTCATATAATTGTACATAGAAATTGTATACCTTATAAAAAATTAAAAACCATCAAACCACCCCGAGGGACTCGCATTATCGCCCGGTGTCGTTTGCGCATCACTATTGTTAATTTGGACCTTTTTTGTAAGATAGTTACGCATCGTTCGATTTTTGGGTTATATAATATCATTTGCGCATCAAAATTATTTAATAATAGAACTGAAAAAAGGTGTATACCAAAAATCGCAAGTTGTTTTCTAAACTTCTAGTGATATCTATCATTTACAACGAGATCCTGAACGTCAAAAACTATACTTTAAATTAAATAAAACTTTTTACTAATAAAAAAAATAAAAAAAAAAATGTCGAGATTTTGATGAGTTTAGTCAAAATTTGAATTTTGAATGCTTAATAACAAAAACTTATTGCTATTTATCACTATTATTTTCAAATTTAGAAAATTATATACTACTCATTATCTATATAATATCATATTATTTATGTACATTTATAATATAAAACAATTGAATTGAATTAACGCAATTTATTTTTAATTGTTTGCATATATTTATTACATATTATGATATATGACAATCATTGAATTTTCAACCAAAAATTATTTTTTATATCCTCCTATATTGTCCACTGAGCGAAAAATACCAGTCATTTTAACAAAAATATAGATTAAATTAATAATATCATTGTTAATATTCAGTCAACAATTATTGATACTGAGATGAAAAATTTGTTAAAATAAGAATTAGCAAATTATTTGATTTAATATTTTTTTTGTTTGGTTTAACTAATATTTCATCTTAGTATCAATAATATATTTGATCGACATTTTGTTAAAATAACTCAGAGTTTTGTTAATTTCATCAAAATGGTTATTATTGAACTTAACTAAAATATACTTAGTTTAATAATATTAAACAATTGAACCAATAGAATATTTATGATTTTAAAAAAGTAAGTATAATCAATTTAATAAACAATCAACTAATTTTATAATATTATTATAAATATTATTATATTAGTATATTATTGGATTAAAAAATGAAATTAATTGCATATTTATTTAAATTTATATTTCATAGATACCTAAATACAATAAAATACCTGTATAGTCTGTAGATATTCTATTTACTCGCAAGTATGTATAAACACAAATTATATATAATCTAGAACCCACTAACATACAAACATACCATTTTTCTGATATAGTGAAAAAAATAACCAAGTATATTATTCTATTGTAATGAATATGTTTATTAATGATTTATATAGTTAAATTTATTTATAAAAATAATTATGATAATAGGTATCTATTATGAATATAATTAAAGTTACATAAATTAAATAAATAACAATTTGTAGGTAAATTGTTATATAATATTAGGTAATGGGAGGGGGGGGGGGCATTTTCATAATAAAAATAATTATATACAAATCAAACAGGGTTCCTATATATATCTATTAAAGATAGAAAAATTATAACATATAATAATACATTACATAAATATAACAAAATAAGTATATATGATTTTGAAAAACTATTAGGTTGGTATCTAAATAAACATTATTAGGTATTGTGTTATAGCATTATCATATACAAACAAACAACATTCAAATTATAAATTATAAAATATAATAATATGTAACTACATTAAAAAATAAAAATAAAATAAATGTAAATAGGTACCTATATAAACATCATTTTTAAAAATTATAATTTATTAATTATTTTTAAATTTATTAACTTAGAATATTAATATTAAAACTAATTTATCTTAGTTTTGAAAGCACAATAGATACAGCAGAATGTTAATTACTAGTATTCAATGTAACTGTGTAAATCAGAATGGATAACAGAAATGACAATTTTTATTCTTTATTAATTAAAAAATTTTAAATTATCTATACAAAATATAAGTTAATTAATCAAGTAGCTTTTGTATTGAAAAAAAAATATGGTTTGGAGAAAAATAATATAGGTAATGGAAGTAATTTTGGATTAATTATATTATTTAGTATTTTACAAAATACCTAATTGCACATAATATTATATAAAACATTATATTAAATTTAATTATTTATTATAAATGGTGTTATATCTTATATAAACCAATAAAATTATTATTAATTCTTGTAGAAAAAAAAATGTATAGTTTTATAGTATAGTGGATGTAACAGTGGCACAACCAGGGAGTGGGGAGGGGAGGGTCCAACAAAATCTACAGAAAATCTATTTAACAATTTTTTAGCATACTATTAAGATAATATTTTAGTTTTTAAGCTAGATATATGTATTGATTTTACAATGTGTGTTTTTTCCTGTCTGTACACATTTTTATAGTGTTTCGATTTCAATGTGACAGCAATATTCTCACAGACTAAAAAAATTTTGTCATAATATTATATTGTTATATCAATCTATTATTTAATTTATATTACTGATATCTATTATTCCTAATGCCAAAAATGTGTACGCTATATATTATATTATTAAAAAAAATTGTATATGATAATATAAGGGAAGCTTTAAAATATACATAAATAAAAATAAATACATAAGTCATGTGAGGGGGTCTACGCCCTGGGTGCGCCACCGCGGTGTAGATAAAAGTTTGAAACATATAGATAGACACATAGGTAGGTACTTACGAATTACAAGCAGCCAATGGGTAAAACAATATATTCACAAATGAATAATTAATTAACTGCAGGCAACATATTATATATAATGTAAGTTATACTATAGGAAAGTCCGAAAGTACGTACACGGTTTAAAACGGCGAAACAGTGAATAATGAAAAATATACTCGGCAGAGATTGAGGAGAGATGATTCCTCGTCAAAATCAAGAAGGAAAGTGTCCATAATATGAAAAAAAAAAAATAGGCATAAAAATCATAATATTATTAGTTAAAGAACACAATACACGATTGTAGCCCTTGTATTCCAAGTATCAATAGAATCTCCGAGTATTTTACAGTTTTTCCAATAATAATATTGCTGATATTTCTTGATATTTATCTATACGTTTATGATATAAGTCTATAAGTACCTGAAGGTACTTATGGAAAATATTCTTAGGAAGTCATTATGATTTCTACAATCAATTAATTAGAATATCTACGTAGTGAAATTCTAAAAACAAGAACTACTGCAGTAACTAGAAGCAAAAAGTGGTTAAATATTAAATTCCTATTAATCAATAATAATATTTATAATAATATAATATAATATAATATAATATATTAAGTTGTATGCTTATTCATCTATGTTACGACGAAAAATACAAAAAATATTATTGATAAACTATTATACTTACCTACTCAGTACTTACCTTTTTAAGTTTGACAGTCGTAAATAATAAGTAACATTAATATATTATGATTCTCCATTTCACCAATCACCTTGAATATTAATAGGTAAATTATAAATAAAACAATAAACTATTCCACTTCTCTAAATTCCATGTTTATCACATAACGGTAAAAAAAAATGTTGTCTACACTAAAAGGTACACTGCAAAAATACGGGTATCAACATATTATATAGGATTTATTTTTAATAATATTATGTTGAATTTAACATTAATATTGTTAATAATAAATATTAGTATGGTTATTTCGATAAAAATATTTTGTAATTTGTACAATTTAATATTTATTTAATTTTTTAAATTTTTTGTAAAAAATGAACAAAAACCTTATTGATTTAAAAATGCTTTTTATAAATTGAATGACCCCTGTCTATTAATTCAACGTATTTCTTTCTTAAATAAATGTTTGTGTGTATAATTAACTATACTGATAGTATTTGTTGATTTTACCTATAAATTTTCTTTATATATTTTTCAAATTAAAATAATAATTTTTATTTTAACATATTACTATTTGTTAATAAATGAAAATTAAGCATTATTGAATTTACTTATGAATTTTCGTTCAGTGTTCAGCACGTTGATGCGCATAATATAATGTACGATAATTTGGTGCAAGTAAATAGACCATGCGCAAATGATTTACGGCCCGCATTATATCGTCGTAATCCGTCCTATTTTCGAAGCGTATTATTGTCAATATTAGGAAACCATAATGATCGTCATACGGCACATTTTATAGAAACACAGTGTCAAGTCGCACTCCGAGATCTAATAAATCTTTTATCTGCACACGTTTGGTGTTAGGGAGTAGAAGGGATCAGGGCTGTAACCAACATACAAGCATAATATATATATATATATCCATGTTGACTGGCCACTAACTCCAAATTGTCTATTTTCGCTTTTACCGTCAGTACAACGCAAAGCAATCGGACAAGGTTTGTTTTTTTTTTATTGTTAAAAAGCATTCATATAAAATCGAATATATACTGTCCAGAGCAATCTGTATTATACAATTGCTTGTGTTTGTCAAATAAATGTGCGCATTTTTAAATTAAATTTGCTTTTGTATCACAGTTTCAGTGAACCTGAAGCTTTAACCACGTATGTGCACGGCACACTAAACTACTAATAAGTATTAGTAACACTGTGTTTCAGTACCGTTTGTACGGAATCAATTTAATTTCGTTTTACACGTTGTGTTGTAACTAATTCCGTGTTAAATATAATAGGTCGCTGATTCCATAGAATAGACCACCAAATGATTATTGTATATAAATATATTATTATCCGATAGTGTTTATACGAAAATCATTCATAAAGTCACGTGTAGTGAATCACATAATAATAACAACGACGACATCGTAAAAATGGTATAAGTAAAATAATCCAAGTAGGATTAAACACTTAGTTTAATTTGCAGTAATATTTAAGATAAATTTGGTAAATCATGTAAAACCAAAATATTTGTTAAAACGATGTATACGAAATTCCAATCGTATACGATTTTCATAAAAATAAAAATATGCCCAATTTGTACAGGCCATAAATATATTTTTAATGAAAAAAAATTACGTCGAATGACGTGAAAAAAAACTAGATACTTAATGTAGAAATACGTACCGTGAAAAATACAATAAAAAAACATATTATTTTATTTTGTGGATCATAGTCGGATATAATATGTATTTTTACTTGAAGTATATTTTTAAAAAAAATGATCATGACGTGCTAAAAAACCTGACTCCAAATATGAAATATTATAAATAGTTACCTATCAAATGAATAACTCCTTTTTTTAAATGCCAATTATCAACCAGACGTCATTGTTATCATGTGTACCTGTGTAGAGTTCCGAAAACCATTTTGTCAGCATATCCGAGAGAATACACGAGATGACACGATATAGTGTCTGGACTTATTGTACAAGTTTTTTTCAAATCTTCTTTTTTTGCGTGTGCTGGATTTGTACTGGTGTCACTAGATTTTCACACTGCGCGTGACAGATCAATCGTGAATACGCAGTGCAAACGCTTAACATTATAATGAAATAGTTTAATCCAAGTTTATTCTGAATTATAGAGGTAAGTTTGTGTTGTATGTCAAATACGTTTATTATAATAATATTTTTTTTCTATATATTGTATTTTAGATGTAGATTAAATATTATATACAATAGGTACCAATACACAATAATATCATTCCTATACGTATTTAAATATTTATTAGCTTTAAATTGTATAGTACCTGTTTCAGATTTTTAGAATATCATAATATACATATCTCGTATATAATGGTTATACACTTATTGTACGTAACCAAACGTACATTTACACGTTACACACAATAACGGTACCTTCTAAAACATATAAAAACACACACAGAAAAGTATATCGCTTGTAATAATATACATACATATATATCATCCGAAGTTGTAACATTAAACGGGACTAAACTTATATACAAGGCCAACACAATAGAATTTGTTGTCTTATGCCGTTATGTCTATCTCGTGCACAGTATACTAAGATTGATTTCCATGCGGAAAGTTATAAGGAATAAGTTTATATTATAACGACGTGGGGTTCCATGCGTTATATAATTTATACGAAAAGTTTATTTAAATGCCCTGCTGGGTCCAACGTTGCCTATATATTATATTTTATAAATATCTTAAAAGACCGTCCGAACTCATATAATATTTGACCCATTAAAAATGGCTGTGAATATGCAATAATAACATCAAAGGAACGCATTGAGAGCTTGCATGGTATAATATGCGTATATATTTTATCAAACGAATTGAACATTGACCCTATGGCCTATATCCATTATAAAAAATTTGGTTCCTAGTCAGATATAAATGTGTTATTGTTTGTGGTTATATATATATATATAGTTAGGGACATGGGAATTTATTATTTTGGTTTTTATATTATGCGTCGGATAGACGATATTAAAATAAAAACGTATAATATAAACAAACAATATTCTACCGTCGAGATTTTTTTTTTTCAAAACGTAACAACATAATAACAAACGTAATGAATAATAGGTCTATAATAATATTATATATGTAATACGAACCAGTATCCGAAATACAGAACAGAATAATAACGCAGTGATTTTGAATCACAAATTGATAGAATTATAGGGTATTGATTTTTTTTTCAGCAGTTTGTCAATACACGGAGGAAATAACAAAACAAATTGTTTTTGTACACGATTTGTCGGACATTTTTCATTTTTATACAACGTAAAACGAAAATATATTTATAAAACGCACGTCGTATTGGTAAAACGTTTCATTGGATTTTTTTGTAATGCGTATTATCATCCATCTTATTTTTAAAAGGCTCAAAGTCGGCGGGTCAACTAAATTCTAAAAATGCTGTTGTAATTGTTTTTGTAAATTTATTTTTTATTCAGTAAAATTGGCCTCTATTGTTGTATATTTTCCATTGTAAACACATTTAAAGATAATTAAATAAATGTTATTCTTTTTCTGTTTTTTTTTTTTTTATAACACAAAATAATATTATATTAAGGCGACGGTTATATAAGATTATTATAATATTGATATTGCTCTTTTTTAGTCGTTGTAAGACCGATGTTCAATGACAGAAATGCTCGGCAAATATTCATCACTGGTGGTGACTATGCCATTTACAATAGCTTACCTGTAAAACTGTTAATAATTTTATTATGATTGATCTCTTACATTAAATGTATTAAATTTTAATAATGCAATATTATAATGATGACACGGCGATATAGATAGGCAATTTAGCTACACCAGTGTCATGGTTCGATTTTTCCTATAACATTATAATTATATTATTATTAATTATTATTATCATATTTTTTTAATGTATTGTAATAGTAAAATATAAGTATTATAAGTATTTTTGGGCACAGATTAAAAAACTATCAATGTTTGATGGATAAATTAGAAGCACAGTATTATGAATTATTTATTATGGCGCAATTACTAATTATTACTATATACATGCTCAATGAAATCATATACATACTTTTTCTATATTATCAGAATGCTATTTTGGACTATTTAGAATTTAATAATAAAAAATAGCTTTTATTTTATTGGCTAATCGTAAATTAATAATTTATCATTTAGGTACATGTGATAAATATTAATTAGGAGCTTAATGTTTTCAATTGTTATTTAAAACTGTTTTAAAAGTAGGTAAGGTACAAATTGTTTATTGTTAATACAAATCGTTTGTACCTATATAATTTCATAATAACTTTCAATTAAAACCCCTTAGGTACTATCATAAGGCACAGTTCACCGTGTTTTTAGATGATACCTGCAATAACCAATAATATGAGAAAAGAATATGTATTTTTGAAATTTTTTTTGTACATATACTCCAAGAAATAACTTTAAATTTCTTTTATATTTAAATTTCCAAACAGAAACATCTTTTATAGTTTTTGATTTTTAAATCTTGCACTAATATAATATTTTAAAGAAATAAAAAATGCACTCTACCTAACCTCTCCACGCAGACAACATATAATCGATCACAAATCAATATGTGCAATTCATATTGGTACCTACTAGAAATGTGAAATCTATCTATGTTTTATCTATAGTAAAATGTTTATTTTTTGGAATTGAATAATATTCTCTTACATATACAACAAAAATCAGTTACTCAATCGGAATAAGTAAGTATCAAACCAGAATCGTTTTTCGAAAGTGAATATAAATCGTCTACTTTCTCTTGATACATTTAAAAAATTCAAAATCCATGTTAAACATATAACAATTCACTTTTATACAATACCGTACGTGTACATAATATAATAGCATATAATATAGATGTAATACATTATTATGATACCTATCATAATCATCTCGTTATACAGCCATATAACCCGCAGGTGCCAATATTATCACGGAATGCCTATCGACATAATATCTGTACGTTGAAAATATTATCCGTGTATAATACCGTGTAATATACCTAGGTACGTGGTGTATTTAAAACACAGTTTTTTTTTTTCCGTTCCGTATTCTCGAACCGTCCACAGACCCAAAGTCCGCGGTCGGTATCCCCGAAATTCCTTTTTGCGCCACGGCCGGTGCTAACCGATCCGCACGCGAAGTTTTCAATGAGTATACACACGTCGTATTTGTATATAATATACGAGAGTCTGCAGTTGTGTAGTTGCAGTGTATATATAGATATGTACATTGTGTATTATTTGCGCACGGTACGTGTTACGGTTTTTAGTGTTGTTCGCGCTCGAAAACTTGTTCTCGTTTTAGTCATTCATCCCACGCACGCTGAGCTATAGTATATAATAATACGTATAATATCATTCATACACCGCCAACACAATTTTAATATATACACCGCGTACTCGAAATCTCGTGCACACATCTATCGTTTACGGTTCAACTTTTACGGCAGTCAGGCCACCTCATCGTCGTCATAAATCTCGACCGGGCGTTCTTTTGTACTACGCATTTCTATACGCGTGAGCCAATAATATTTTGACTTTTAACCGATACGATAATTATGCAGCAAACGTGCTATATTCAACACAATAAAACACCGTTTTTATAGGAACATAATATGAGTGAATAACCATCAAACATATTATATTAATATTATTATTATAGCGGAAGAAATGTTGAAATAACGGAAAAAATCAACGCACGCGATGTACCTAGTCAATAGAACTATACAATTGGGATACCTATATATTTTGTAATTTATTATTTTTCAACTCAAAAAAACGTCTACAATAATACGCATTATTAAACGTCATTGTACTACGTTTGAGAAATTTTTTAGTAGTATATTCACGTGTTTGCCACGCTTTTATATTAATACGCTTGTACCAAGCAATTTCTTTTAGTTTTCGTCATTGAAACCCGACGCTCGTCTAATATATATTACTTAGGTAATTATTTTTTTAGGATATTATAGTATTTTTATACTTGATACCTAGTGTAAGACTATAATATTTCCATAGTAATTTTTGGAGCACTTCTCCTTGGATTGCTCTTTTAACGTCTCTATAGTGCTGCGTTGGTTCGTGGTGTTTAGTACGAACATATTTTAACCACCCCTCCGTTAACAACCTAATTTTGTTATACTCAACGCTAGCCGACAAGCTGACCTAGCGAATATATAAATAATAATTATTCAGTCCAATGAAGCTAAAGTGTGCTGAGGCGACACTAATATTTGTGCATATAACACCGCCACACACGCAGGCACAAGGCAGTCTCGCTGTAGTCGTGGAACTCGGCGAGAGCATAGGTGCGATAGTTGGACGTGGGTAAGCGACAACTGTAGCACGGGCTAAGTGTTTTATTTTGCGATTGTTTTATACTTGCACCAGTAAAAATGCTTATAATTTATTGAATAATAATACTTTTGGAAAATGTAACAAGACACTTAATTACTTACTTTATCTTCCAGTGTATCTATTCGTTACCATGGGCAGTCAAAAAAGAGTAAGGCGTTGTCAAGGTTAAAGAGATCCTTGAACATCCAGTATACTCGTTATCGTGGCCAGTTATTCGAGAGTAAAGTAACCTTAGAGTTGTAGAGTGTAAATCCTGTTGGACCTTGTTTAATTATCCTATGGTGCAGTACTCGTGATGGTCACCAAAAGGAGAATTTAATAAGCTTTTACCACAGGTGTCGATAATTTACTCGTTCGACGGTTTCGGGAATCGGAAACTTAAATATAGCTGCTAAATACGCCAATGTTTTGCGTGTCGTATACGACAATGTCATACATTATCAAATTGTTTTCAACCATATAAGGTAGATACTATCGTCGCTAGGTCAATAATAAACGCTTTAATGCTGTAGTAAATTATTATAGTTTTAATCTTGTTATATCGAAAAATATTGGTCGTAAGTTATAGTACCAGTTAATTGATGTTTATAAGATTGATATTGATGCATTGAAGAAAACGTTTCCTATTACCTATTTTCTCATTATACTACATATTGCTACTATACCTATAATACCTTCATATTGTATTGACCTGTCTTCTTATATTGATATTAATATAGTTATAGGCCATTTATTAGGCGAGGAGTACTAAGTTTTTATGCTGTTTATCATAATAATGTTTGTCCAATTTCGTTGTAACACATACACAGTATAATAATATATTGTAGCTTGGCTTGGCGCATTGGCTGCTCCCAGTCGCGCAATTCGACTGAGAGTAAGTAACGCCCGCAGCTACTAGCTCCCGGATGGGTGACCACCCGGGTTCTTAGTAGTTACACATACACGTGTTCTCAAGTTAAATTAAATATATATATATATAATTATATAATAATATATTTAATATACAAAATATAACGAAATAGGGCATTTTAACGCAAAGTGATTGAGCGATTCCAGAAGCCAAAAGAATAAACGTTTGGTATCAGAAATAATTTATATGATAGTTAATATAGGTGCAGTACCTACATGTATAATTGTCATGATGTTTATGCAATAAATATATATTTAAAATTTGAATATATTTATTTTTTAATAATTTTGCACGACGACGGTGTCTTTTAGCGTGTTTCTGTGATTAGATTCTTAAATAAGCCCATTTTACTAACGGTAGTTCTACGTGCTTCCTGGAACTTTGCCACTATTTAATTTGTTTTAATAGCGACAAGTGCAGCCGTGCAGGTGTGAAGTGAATCGTTTCCTACCATATACATTACGCCAGCATAATAAAAGGACACACGTACAACGAATGGGAATCTTTATGATACACTTTTTAGGAATTAAAATGGTTTCTGAAACATTTTAGAACATTTTTTTTAAATATCATCGTTACGCGAATTTTTATTATTCTGGGAACAAGTTCATTTCCAAGTGCTGTCTGAGGAGGGTTGTTTTTCATTCGGGAAAAAGCTATTATAAGCTTACAATCACATGGTTTTATTTTTCAGAACCGATGATGGTAACAGCTTAAGCCCTTAATAAACTTTCAGCTAACTTTTGTTAGGATTTCCACGTCAGCTTTGCAAGGACAACCAAAAACTCTGCATGACCATCCCATAATAATGCCAGTATTGCGCTACTGTTGTACTTAACTAAAGTTATCATTAATTGCATGTACTGAGAGTATTAAATTATCTTTACACATTAAAAATGTACTACCTATGTGCATATTATAAGATTCATTTTAAATAAAACATTTTAAGCATTTATTAATTAACGTAATTGTGTTTCAGGCATTTAAATTTTAAATCACAATGCAAGACGAAAAATAATCAAATCTACAAAAATTAGTTACTGTTTATTATACTACTTTATATTTACGTAGAACTTGTGCATAATAAATTCATTAAGAAACGTATATATTATAATTAATGTAAGGTAAAGTAAAAAAATGTATTTAAAATAAAAAGAGCAAAAAACGTTTAACATAATAAGGCATTAAAATAATAATAAAAAAAATGATTGGATTCTGAATAAATTATTATTTTATGTCTCGAGTTAACCAAATTAATGCATTTCAATTTCCTGCTGCAAGATAAAAAAAATTGTATCGAAATATACCTGTTGAAAATTGTTGACAAAATATTACGTTTATTATCATAAATTATTTTATATACATTGTAAGTATATGTCATATAGTGAGCGCTATTATATGTGTTACCGACATTTTCACCAACAACTAATGTGAAAAAAAAAACATTTTACATTTAATAAAAAAGTGTGTGCATCAAACATTGAACGCACATTGTTAATATCTTCCAATCGATACATTTTTTTCTTATTATTAATTTTGAATTAAAATTATTGGAAATTATTATTTTATTAAAGGGCGAAGTTTTTCGTTATTATAGTTTATACCTGTTACGGTATATAGTCATTTTTGAAATACCTAAACATGGAGGGATATAAAATTGTGATCTTATGTTTCCTATTAAATATCTAATACCGCTAGGTACAACCAATTCATAATTTTCAAAAGGTTATCACAAGTTGAATTATTGAGTTTCCTAATAAAAAAAAAGTAATATTTAAAATATTCTTTATATAAGTGCCAACACCGTCAGTTCAGCTGTCGACACTGTCAAAAAGCCCTACAAAATACAAGCACAACAAGTAATACGAAATATGGATGATCGGAGAGCAAAGTTATTTTTATATTTTATTTATTTTAATACTTTAAGTAGTTTTGCGTAGAATTTACTACAAGAAAAAGTTTTACAATTATTCAATTTCTCTCTCGTATTTATTTATTTTGTTGTTTATATTATTTTGACTGTACACGTATGTCGTATATGACGACGAATATAACCTATATTTAATTATGAAAATAATAGTTAGTTAAGTATATACCAGTTTTGAAATAAATTCTGCTCAGAGCATATCGATTCGCACTTGAATTTTGTAGGAAATACCACGAAATATTAAATTAAATTTTTAATTTTTACATTTGAGTTGTTATTTTTAGGAAAAAAATGAAAATTCTCTTCTTGTGCAAATAAAAAGAAAAAAAATTCCAAATATTTTGTTTTTGGTCAATTCGCAGAGTATAATATTTTGTTTATCACATTAAATTCGCGACCTTCGTTGTACAGAATAATCCTGTATGGCTGTATAATAATTAAAGACCGGATTTAATTGATATTGCAACTTTTTTTGTAGTTAAGATAAATCAAATCTGGTCAAATATGTACACGATTTGTATTAATTACTGTCTTTCTGTTTAATTTTATGTTGCAATTTATTGCAATTTTTAATGTTTTTGCAATTTTTTTCAATTTTGTATATTTCACGTAATCAAATGTACAAATCAAATTACCTTTAGGAAAAAAAGCTTTCCTAAAAGCACCATCGAGAATAAATAAATACAGAAAAGAAATGCCGGGTATACCTTTACCACCCGAACCTATTATTACAAGATGGGGAACATGGTTAAACGCTGCACTTTTCTATGCAAATAATTTTGAAAAGTTTAAAAACGTGATTGAAAGTTTAACAGATGATGCTTTAAGTGTCGAAAAGCTGAAACTGCTTGTACAAGATAATGCAGTCAAATGTGGTTTAGCATTCATAAAATTACACTTATCTGAGTTATGCACGAATCTCAAAAATTTGGAAGAATCTAATACTGAACTACTGAAAAGTATGGATATTTTTAGAAAAATTGAAGATATTTTAACAAATATTCCTGGTCCAGAAGGGGAAAAAATTAAGGAAAAATGTATGTATGTAATTGAAAAAAATGAAGAGTATAAAACTTTAAAGTGTTACTATGAAGTCATGTCAGGTAAAGCAAATGTTAATTTAGATATAACGCCTACTTTATTAAATTGTTTTAAATATGCACCAATAACGAGTGTTGACGTAGAACGTAGTTTCTCGTTGTACAAACATATTTTAACTAATAGAAGATTTAATTTTAATGAAAATAATTTAGAAATGTATTTAATCATCAATTTTAATTCAAAAATGTAAAATTAATATTAAATGTAATTAATGTAATATTAATTAATGAATATATAAATACGACTTGCATTTTTATAGTGCAATTTATTTTGCAATTTTTATGGGATTTTTGGTGCAATTATACAATTTTATTATGCAATTTTTGAGTGTTTTTAATGCAATTAAATCCGGTCTTTAATAATAATATACCTACGGCGTATACATGGGTAATATTTGTGTGTATTGTGATGTACACAGTTATCAGCTAGTGTTACGCGCCACTGTCGACAGATAGGTAGTGAATCCTCGAAGTTTGTATAATATTATATACTGAGTTTGGATATTTTAAGACTTCACACTACGCGTTGAATAAGATATCTGTTGCGCACTATAGTCTCCAGCCAATAATCGTACGACGAATTTTAATATTGTTTGCATTTTTAATACGATATTATAGAATAGGCTTATATAGTAGACAATAGTACAATAAATTATAGGTTCAGTGAAATCGTCACCGAATATAATATGATGTGGCTATTTGCGAGTACCTGAATCGTTCGTTTGAAATGGCAGCGTCCGATAAAACGCAACGGTGCATGGAAAAAATGCACCAGGGCAGATTAATAATTATCGACGTGGTCACATCGCCGACTAAACAATATTATTATGTCTCGCCATTATAAACAATAAACATACGCAGTAAATCAGATTATAAGTAATATTATTTTTGTTTTATTAAACCGGCGGTCGTCACTCGTCATAACCGCACAGTTTACACCGTTCAATAACGCACACATTTATTCTATTGTTAAAAAGGGAAATTTGAAAGGTCGATAGTTCAAAACCGCACTTGATTGACAAGTAAAAATTAAACATATTTTAGTGTTACTAAAAATAATTCAATATATAATTAAATTGAAATAAACTTACATCCTAATGTTTTTAAATGATCAATTAAACTAATTTCGTTGTTAACGAAACGATCATATACTTTTAAAATCAATTTTTCTTTCTCCCTACATACTTTGCGTGTACGATTCACGTTGCTGTTTCGTAATGAGTCGAAATTTGGTTTCAGTAATTATCTGTTGTTGATTTAACACATCTATCTAAAAAAATTAAAATAAACAAAAATAAATCAATGATAACCAAAAGTTTACCGAATGAAATATTGTTGGATGTGGAACATACAATTCATGCCTAATAGTTGACTATGGTAACTTTCTGCGCCGTTCGTCGTTCTTGTACTTTTATTGGGCTCTTCTGCCCACAATATTGGGAAAAAAATTATCGGTCTCAATATAACTATCCAATATGTAATCAGCAAAATCATAAATGATAATTGTATACGTTATTGATATTTATCAATGTGTGCGGTATTGAACTGTTTGATTCGAGGAAAATATGCGGGGTTAAGGTAGAAAAGTGTGCGGTTTTGAACGAAGACCTTTTTTTGAAAATGTGTGGTTATATGAACGACGCTCTATTATACGATACACCATTATGGTTATTGTAATATTAATAAATTACAGTGAAACATCAAATGCCGTGGCGTGTATTGTTTCAGATATTATAATAAAAAAAAAAAAGTAAATTCAACATAATATTATTATACAACGAGTTCATACGAACGGATATCGTGTACATCTGACCATTATTCAAATAAACGTCGAGGTTGTCGTATTATACTTTGGTGTACCGTTTTCTCGGACAATTCGCAGTAATTTTACGGCTGATACGAAAGCAGACAGTGGCGTAGTTTATTATTATTGTAATATATTTATGTATGGTAATATTACGTAAGTACATTGTTTAATGTATAAGAAAAAAAAATTCGAAAATATTTGTTACTATTTCTTTTGTCAAAAAAGTTCATTCCCCAAAATGTGTTTTTAAGATTAGATATGAAGAGCAAGGACGTGACTGTCAACATAATATATGATAGCAAAAACCGTGGCGAATTTTCGGTGCACTTTACGTCTATATCGGTCTATACCTAACCTATTTCGACACTCATAAATTGTATAACAGGCGCGGATCCAGAATAAATTTACGGGGGAGAGGGCATCTTGGATAACATTTCAGCCCAAGTCTTATAAAAACAGTGTAAACACTATAATAATAGCTAATAGGTAAACATTATTATTCAAATTTCGATTTTAATATTCCGTTATTTCGTTAATAATCCTTAGGTTGAATTAAAATTTTACATAACATATTATATTAATTAAATATATACATTTATGTAATAAAAAAAAATGAATACATTACAAAATCATTTCGTCAGTATATACAGAGTATAAGCGCTTATGAAGATGTAAATATGATTAAATGCATTATAGTTCAGTGTTAATATACATAAATATTAATTATTATACATTGCATGTTTGTAGATAGTCAAATGTTTGAAAAAAAACGTACACATTACTATGACGAAAAAAAAGTTGAAAAAAAGTTGAAAAGTGGGTACCACTTTGCTGTACATATTTTGGTGTCATGAAAAATACTATTACATCTAAATAATATATTATATTTTCCTAAAAATTAATTTAATTTTCGAACAGTATTATAATACAGTAGGTTGAATTAAGTTTTTCCCAAAACATTGCTTTTTTTAATTTTTTTATTGTTCGTATAAAATATAACAATATAGTTCAAAAGTTTCAAGTACCCATGATAATATTTTTAAATTACAACAAATAACTAAAATCGTTATCCTTCGTCTAAATTTCGCTAATTTCGTCCAAAACTTAGAATGTCTATAAAAAAAATAATTGGTGCTTATATATTTTTTTAGATTTTTTGGGTCAAATATGAACTTTGCATTACATTTTTAAGCCTTATTTATAAAAGTTAAAGATTTTATGCATTTTTAACTACAAAATAATTTAATTATTATATTTGTGATCTAAGCGAATATTGTCAACATTTTAAATTCAAATACTAAAAAATTGTGAATTTACTCTTGATTTCTCTTCTTTATTTATACTAATAACATCTTATGAGGAACCTTGTATTCAATATTAAAGTTTTTTGACCGAACAAAAAATTATTTCCAATTTCAAAAAAATAGAAAATTTCTCATGCCTATAAATAATAGCTCAAAAAGAGAAAAAATAAAAAAAATAAAATATATACGGGAAATGGTCATATACACATCTAGTGAAAATTTAAAATATTCACAGTTATTTGTTTTTAAATTACTACCAAAAAAACAAAATTTACTTTGTCGAAAACTTGGTTTGCTTAAAAATTCCAGTTTTTTATTAATTTATTATTTAGTTTTTCCCGACGCTTTTAAAAACTTAAATTTTTACTTGGAAATTTGCTCCACACAGAACGACAGAGTCTAAACGTACATAACTCGTTGTTTAAAATATACCAATTGGTACAAAAACATACAGGTATGCCATTTAAAATCATAAAAATGTTTACAAAAAAGAATACAATTTCACACAAGCGATTACAGTATATGATGAATAAATTATAATTTAATGTATAAACTTAGTTGGTATTGTGCGTGGACGTTAAATATAATACATTAAATGTTTCGTTTTAAATATCAAAGCGAGTTAAATTAGAAACTCAATCAGAAAGTAGGAATAACAAGACTATATTATAATAGCTATTCGTTTAGAATAATATGTCTCACTCTGATTGGGAGTGAATCGCTTATTCGGTTCACGTGTTTCGCGTTTATTATACAGAGTGATTAAATTAACAAACACTAACGCGTTACTACGAACAACATTAATTTTTCTTGACATTTTGTTATTAGAAAATTGAAGATAGATATTTGAAGCAGTTCTAACTTTGTTTCCTAACATTTTTAAATATAAAACAAGGAAGCAAAAATGCATTATTAATTTTTAAATCTAATAAACCATTATTATAAAGAAATGATAATTGTAATCACATACAAAGCACCTAATTGTATAATATATCTTCAAAAAATCTAAATAATAATTGCCCGTTTTCATTTTAAAAATCACTCTGTATATACATGGTATGTTAAAACGGAAGTATACGCATGTTCACGTAAGTTGACATTTTCAAACTGTTAGGTCCAGTCAGTTAATTTTAGTGTGGTCATCTTTATTGTGGGTTGTACCCGTAAAACGACAGTAATGAAACTCTCCGGTCGGTTACTCGCTTTCAGTCTTCGGTTTATGTGTACATAATAATATTATATAGCAAAACATATAGAGTCCACATCGAGGGTGGGCAAATTAAAAATGTAAAACTCGATAAAGTTACTCGATATAATATAATCATAATATTGTCCGCGATTTTAAAATAGTTTAAGGACATTTTGATGGGTAAAATAATTAATATCTGATATTCTGATATAATATTAACGAAACAAAAGAAATTACACCTAGGTACAACACATTATGATAAATACCTAACCTATGCAGTTACAATTTAAACGTTCATAATATTTTATAGCTGGTTTTTTTTCTACGCCCAGACATTTATTTTAATACTTCAACGCGTTGTTCAAAAATAATATATTATAAATTTAGCTAGGTATGTATGTAGAAAAAGTTTAGAAAAATGTAAACGGTCCATATGTATTTATGAACAACGTTTTATTAAGAACATGCGAGTATTTAATAATACACGCGAAAACCAGGACAATGAATGTTAAAAGTACGTAAACATAGTAGGTACATTTCCCAACTACTTTTTATAAAAAATAATAAGAGCTAAGTAGTAACTGTTCCACTATTTATTATTTTTTATTTGCATTAAAGAAATGAAAAAGCTAGAACTATAAATCTAAAACCATACATATTATTTAGCAAAACGGCGTTTCTCGTACGATTGTATCTTTTAATCTTACAAAAAGGTAGTAAATAATCTACACCTTAGAATTGTAAATATGTATAATAACTATGTAGGCACTGCGCAATAGGAGTATACCCCTTTATTGTTGTTATATTAACTTTATACACTTATAACAACCACAATGTTCCTATAGTCTTAACGCAAACATTTTTAATGGCGTTTAGTGTTTAAATCGATAGCTTTTTCGAAATTATGCGCACCTAGGATATTTATTATTCGTATTTCGTATATCCAACAGACGAACGAGACAACAACACAACAATTGTGCGTTCAACCGGAACCATGTAAAAAATCGACGGCTGTCAGATCATACTCTATATGCATTATATGCGATGTCGCCGTGATTATATCGGTCACATATTTTATAACTCAACTACTATCGATATTTTCTACAAGAAGACTTTATAGCGGAATTCAAAATAAAGGTACGTATAAGTATTTTCGACAGGCGGTTTTGTTTAATAAATCAAGTTCTCTTCTCTCTCTCTCTCTCTCTCTCTATATATATATATATATAAATGTTATGTGTGTATATTATGTGCGTATGTTGTTGTAAATAGTGTCGATAAAGGGCCCCATATATAATTTTAAATCGATTTTTTATTACGTCGTAAAGAAAATATTTCAAATTTGTGACTTTAAATATTAAACCTATTGTGCAGTCGCTACAACGCGGATAATGGATTACAAATATAAATATATTGCGCTGTTTTGGGAGTACGTTATTATTATACTTCGAAGTGTGTTTGGGGTAATATTCATTAGGCGTTTCTGTCTATTGAGGAGGAACAGCGTTGTGGTAATGTTTTCCATTACCCTATTGCGAAAAGTCGGACGCGTTTAACACGAATGGCTCTAATTTATGCAAATTCGTATAAATTATATGTATAATAAATCGTTATGAATAAAATCACCTCGATCCTGGTAGCAGGTATGTATATCTGGTTTTATACTGGGTACTCTTATTAACATTAGAATGATTAGAATTTTTCCGTCGTTAAACTTCGATTGATGTTTCCATTTGTATCTACTTCCTATTGTTTTCGTACTCCGGTTGTTCATCTCAGCGTGAAAGACCTTATTGCAAGTGTTTTTGGGTTTTATTCCATTGCCAGTGAACAGTGATCCACCAAATAATATTTTACGACAATATAGTTTTCAAAACCATGATATTGATTTTTATTTCAGTGACGGCCAAAACGTAAAATCATATTATGTTACATTTTAAAAAAGGAGGGGGTAATCTCTATAACTATACTTAGTCGATTCTAAAAACTATTACACTAATTGAAAGCTACACGCTATCTCTGAGTACCTTAGTAGTTTAATTATACACATATTTAAATGACACATGTGCATGCGAATCCGTGGCTAACGGCTATTATGAAAATTGATGCAATGAATAGATATACATATTTATAAAAATAAGATTTATAGGTGTTTTTAATTGCCTATCAACCTAACCTAATATATCATGGCTTCAAAGTTGGACTAGGATTGATCGAAAAAAAAAACTTCAATAACGACAGAAAAGCCATCACGATAGTTTCAGAAACAGTTTAAAGCAACTGGAAGCAACTGAATTTAAAAGGAATCTATCAAAGGAAAACCATTGCTGGGCCACCTAGTAATATTATATAAAATTAAAACTACTCTTTTGAAGACGATAGCTGGTAATAATTTGCAAACACAAATCATAAACGTGTCAAGTGGTTAGTAGATTATTTTTCAGAGCGTTTTCGACCGTACAAGCCACAGAACACTATGAAAAAAAAAAAATTACGTCGAATACAGAGAACACATTATATTTTAAACGTTTTAAAAATACTATAATATTATACTTAATGTCTTAATCGTATTACGTAATAGATAAATTGTATATAATATGTACGTCACGATGTACGTCCTCCACGTGTATAATATAATATGACTTATGATTTTATACAGGTATGTCGCGCATAATAATATGGAAGATTTGACAGAATAGTTTTGAACCGCAGTTGCATTAAAACACGTATGCTATATTATCTTCGCGATACACTCTGTATACAATTCGTACTCAAACTAGTACGGCGTGCTCATAAATATGTATAATACACACAGCAGAATCGACGGTATGTGATATTACTATATCTGTGTATTGCTTTGGATAATAACAATTTATATTACGTTGCAGGTTTCGGGCCGAAGAAGTGCATTAAAATACCTCGAAACCCCAGAGACTATAATATTATTATTTGCATTTCAAATGACGCGCGCCATCGATTCAAATATTCATGTCGTCTTCATGTAAGAATTAACGGCTCGCTCATATATAGCATACACTATACAGATTACTGCAGGTATTACATTATCACGAGGCATAACAATATAATAATATGACGTATATGTATAGTATTGTACCGTGACAATAATATGTGTGAAATGTATATAGGTCCCGACTGGAGCATCCAGTGTTCAGTAACAACATGTTATGTAGGCGGAATTCTCATCTTTCCGCTTTGGACTCCGCGACCTTGTGTACATGCGCCGGGTCATTAAAATACAATATTTTATCATTTGCGAATATTACGATTATGAGCACACGAATGTACGCTGTACAGTTTACACAGTATTGTGCATATTGCAGGGTATCTGTACATTTACCAACGCTTGCTGCCCAAACGTTAAACTTATGTACAACATAAACACGAAATCTCCGTGTTACAAGACATATAATATTAAACTATAATGCGGGTTTCCCGGGTCGCATGTAAAATCGATTAAAATAATGGTTCAATAAAATGCAATGTACCAATCATTGGCCACTAAATCGTGTTTATGGGACCTTTATAGCTCGCTATTGGTTCGTTAAAACACGTTTAGTGATTGTTTGTTATTTTTTGATTTTGAGTTTCAGTAAATGAAAATAATATCGTAAATTGCGATAACTTCGGTGGCGGCTATCCGATGTAAGTACACACGTTATTAAAATCAGTTTTTAAAAACCGTGGGCAGTGATACGGTATGTCGGTCAGACCTTACCAAGTAGTAATATATTATATTTGTACAATTATGTCCTACAGCGAATTGTTGGTATTCTCTTCTGTAGAATAGTTTCCGATTTAAATCCAATCAAGTAAACGTATTTTTAGTTTAGCAACTTATACTGTATATATATTATTCAAATAACACAAATTCGAATTCAAAATATAAATGCGGATCTAACGCAATTTAACAAATGCGCTCATTCGAGACTTCTATAAATTTGGTTAGAATACCAATTGGATATTCCATGTAGGTACATAATATACGGTATACGCGGATGATAGACGTTACCAGCCGGGTTTCCCGATCAAACTTATTGCATTACAGTTATCTACAAACTCGTCATTTCGGGACACGATGTCGTATGTATAGCGCATATTATGTATTGTCCCGGATACGAAACTATCACAGCCGTCCTCGACAGTGACCAGAGTATACGGTCTTAATGGCAACCGAAATGATCGGATGAGACTTTTGCTTTAGAGTACGAAGCTAGGACGAGTAAAATACGGTTACACCCGGTAAAATGTATCGTAAATTATACAATATCAATTACACTTTGTCGCAAAAATTAAAGGTTTGAAAAAAAAAATATATATAATACATTATATCAACTAACTTATTGGTATTATACGGCAGCAAGTACATGTTATATTTTCTAAAAACAAAAATAGTAAATACCATGTGGAACTACACGTATAATTTGATAAAAACTTTATGCTGTTTCGGAATATTGTATAACCGCTCCGCAGACGTACACACGACATGCAATTTCCGTTCAATTTGTCATGACATTATACAAAATAATACGTTGCAATATTAATAATAAAAAGTGTTTGCACTATTATTGTGCATTATTGCGGTAAAACTTCAAATGACGTATTGAAAATAATATTCAAATCGTTGACGTGACACAAACTCACAATGTGGTTCACACTGAAAGGACTCGTCGACTAAAGTTTAACAACAAAAATAATGTGTATAGTGATGTCATACGCAGGGACACCAGCAGTTTTATATCAATGTACAGTGATTACCGAGAAAGTTCTGCACAAGGATGGTCTTTTAGCTACTATTATTTGAAAATGCGTGGTGATTTTTGCGGCCAATAGTTTTACAATCCCAACGGTCTTTCGTTAACCTAAATAATGGTATAATCTGTAAGGGCTTGTGGCGGGGCCTATCCGTTTATCCCTTTCGGGTTCAGCCGAATGCTCTCAAATTTTGCACCCTAATGGATCCACGAGTATATGCATACAAAGTAGTGCATGCTAAGGAAAGTAGTCCTTTAGTAGGCCCTTTAAGGGTCATCTAACGTTGTATGTATTATTGTGTTAATAAACGATGCTACGTGAGCCACGGGGGTCAAGCAATGGTCAAACAGTTCGGTCCCCTTGTGATGCACCCTATAATGCCACAAGGGAAAAAAAAGAGTTTTACGATAATATATTCTCGCGTGACCTGTATATGTTACAAATAGTATGATTTCAAATGTATGGATTAAAATATAAATAAAATAAAATATTATTTAGGAAATAAGCTATAGGAAAAATGTCGTTTATAGTTTAAAATATTATGACCTATGAGAATAAAAAACAGCTTGTAAAATATTTTTTTTCGTAATCGTCACTATGGACCATAATAATATGTTGTAGAACGTCTTCAGATTATAATATATAAAATGTTTTTAATTGTCGCCTACCATAATGTTAGATATTAAAAACAAATTTATTATTTCAAAAATCATCATTTCGAAATTAATTAAATAAACTCTAATAATAAAAACTATTTTAGATACTTACCTACTATAAACAGCGAGTGAACCATGATTATAAATGCGATAAATTATTATTTTTAATTAAAATTTGGTATTTAATTTATTATGGCACGTAATTTTGTTTATCCATCATATTGTTCAAACGGTTCTTATCTTTGTATTTTTACTATTGTACGAAATAAAAATCAATATTTTTCCCGAAAAAGCGGTAGATTCTTATATAATACGACATTAATTGACAATTTAAACATTACGTCATGTATTTTAATTAATATGATGTTAAACCAAGCATGCTCTCCCCCTTTTTTTATTTAATATCTTAATCTGATTTTTGGAGATTTTTCGTACAACTATTGGAGTGTCGTTTGGATATACAAACTTATATTTTTCAAATTAGAACCTCCCCTCCTGTTTATCTAATATATAAAAATCTCACAATGTTTGTTACCAAACTTCTCCGAAACGGCTGGACCGATTTTCACGAAATCTTTTGTGTATATTAAGTAGGTCTCAGAGAGTGATGCAAACTATTTTTCATACCCATACGTGTAAAGGGTGGCTCATCACAAATATGTTTTAATATTTAACATGTAAATTGTATATTTATATATTATTAGATTACGTTTCCACCTACCTGCAACCTGACCTTTTTGTTGGTTTTTATCGGCGTGTAGATATAATTGTTCCGAGAAATTTATCCAACTATATATTATTATTATACCGATTATGCAATATGTATACCCATAATATTAAACGACCGCGTATTTATCGCATTTAACGAATTCATCAGAAACGACTCGACCGTTGAATGGGACGGTCTAACACAACAAGCTTTCTCTCTCATTTATAAGAAAGGTTAATAATCACATAATATATGAACTTAAATTGGATCGATTTGTGTATTTTGTACAATGCCAGCAAGACGCAAGTGCGTCTGATTTGGCCCGTCGAACGACCAAAAGTACAATCATGCGAGATAGAAGAGCACAAAGAAGAGACGTACAAATCCAACCGAATAATGAAAATGTACGTGTGAACATGGTGCGATTGCGTGAGGCACAAGCTGAACAAAATCAAAAAAGACGATTAAAAGCGCGTCAATTCGTAGTTGACACACGCAGAGCAAATGGCCGACAACGCCAACAAGTACATAGAGCATTTGCATCCAATTCATTCCTTCGTCTAGCATTCGAGTATGGGCCCGATATTAAATATTACGCTCATTCGAAAGTAGAGATTGGTGCTATGGACGAGGAATGTCCGCATTGCAATGCGTTTGAGTTCAAAAATGAGCCAGCCGGTATGTGTTGCGCGTCAGGAAAAGTGCAACTACCGGAAATTGAAACACCACCTGAACCATTGAACGGTTTACTTATCGGTACGGTTCCAGATTCTAACCTGTTCCTGGAGTCAATTCGAACATTCAATTCATGTTTCCAAATGTTCGGAGCAACAGAAATAGTTAAAAATAATGCTGCAAATGGTCAACAATTTAATTCAACATTCAAAATCAAAGACCAAGTTTATCATAGAGTGGGCTCATTGCTACCAATGCCAAACGAACCACATAAATATTTACAAATTTACTTTATGGGCGGCGAGGACTCCGGAAGCGCACTTGCCAATCGCGTGGATGCACGTTGTAGTTACAATAACCTTAATTATTCACCTTTTGCCGGACGCATCGTCGGCGATCTGGACGCTTTATTGAATGAGCACGATGAATTGTTGAAATTATTCAAATCACACATGCACAAATTACAAAGTGACAATCACGCTATTGTCATCGATCCTGATAAAACACCAGCTGGAGAGCACAAGAAGTAGATTCAATGCACATGTAGTTGACGACGTTGTTGGAATCATGGTTGGCGACCGTACAGCAGCTACACGAGAAATCGTGATTCGAAGAAGAAATATAATAATATTGAGTTCATTGCTGATACACACGACGCTCTCCAATATCCGCTAATGTTCTGGAAGGGACAAGACGGATATTGCATAAATATTGAACAGCGCGATCCCGTAACATGTACTTCATTCATTGTGAACATCATTACTTAATTTGAGTTAATATTTATGAATATATTATAACAGGAGACGAAACAAACAAGAACGTTAGCTCGAAAGCTTATTATGCGTATCGTATGATGATTAGACGCGGTCAGGACAACGTCGTTCTACGTTATTTTTAAATTTTTATAATTTATGATAGAGATGTAATTTTAAATTTATTAGTTAAGATAAAAAAAATACAATGAATTCAAAAAAATTAATATTTGGTGTATTGTTATTTTTATGGGCCGTCATCTTTCACAGTGCTCCATTCATCTCTCAGTCATAAACCAGTATACGACATTCCCACGCACTTACAATAATTTAATTATTTTTTATTTGAATACCGAAATATTCATTAGATATAATTTATATGGCAAAACAACGTTTGCCGGGTCAGCTAGTACTACAATATAAATACTATCAAAATAAAAATTGAAACGAAAAATGTTTGATCTATAATAATATAACTTTGTTTACGAATATGAATCTGTTACCGATAAGTAATTCGTTTGGAAAATATGGGGACTAGCAAAGTGATTTGAGAATTTTAGTAATCAGTAAAAAATATGGTCAAAAGTATAATGAATATTAGATACATTATAACTATTACATCTATTTTAATCAATAAAAACCATTATGCGGACTTATTCCTCGCTCAAATTTTGAATTAGGTACCTATTATTTATATCAGTATTTAAAAAAAAAATGTTACACTGAAACATTTACAGTAAGAAAAATGGGTTCTCATTTAAAAAATAGAAATTTGTATCTCCACATGATCCTTAATAAGTAATACAAAAATCTCAAGAATTTAAAAATATGGTCTTTAAATATATTTAAAAATTCTAAAAATCAGAATTTTAATGAATTCTTTATTAAAATTAAATACGGGGATGAGCATTCTTGGCGAATCATACATTTTTTATAAAATAGTTTTTATGAATTTTTAAAATAAGTTTAAAAGTACTCTGGAATCTGAATGGCATCCTACATAATATTATTATTGTATAGACATTGATTTATTAATCATAATTTTATAATGTACAAGCCGTTTAATTCGTGTATGCTTAATACAAATTATTTTCCTAAACGTATTCTAATAAAACAATTTTACGTTGACAGTACAGCAGTGTATCATATTTTATGGAAGACTTAAAAAAATTGTTGTGTGATCAATTATACGTTTTTAATGAACCAAAAATAAAAACGATGTGGTTGAAAGTTTCGTTCACGTCTTGTGTCACGATAAATTTATTGTGTTGTTGTAATTTTTTTTTTTAACACTATACCTAGGCTTATGTTATTTATAGCTTCAGGCTGTATTCCATTGACGACACAACAGACGCGACCTTTTACGTTTCTGCCAATAATTACCTTCCATACATAAGTACAAAATACGCGTGTTCGCACAACGCACAGGTACGGTAATTATTTCAATGTAAATAATAATTTTCGTATAAATAAAGGCAGCTATTGTTGATTTGAAGAGAGAACGAGTAAACAATACGATTAACGCACTATCGTACACACTACACACGTATTATAAGTGTAGGTAAGTACACGTGTTTATGCACTCCGCCGTTATTTAACAACTGCACTACAATAATATTAAAACAATTTAATAATATTATAATATCATTACAAACGGACATGTGTTTTTCGTTTTCAATGATACGGAACACGATGTTCAACACTTAAAGCATTTAAATTCCGTTTATTTTTTTATCACGCGGTTTTCACACACGCATGGCGCACGTGTTTCACACACACATAAAATGTTTTGTTTATTCACGCTGTATACAATTATCAATATAATGAAAACTAACAAATGAATAAACGTCTAAGCCACCAAAGCTATAATAATAAGCAGTATATTATGTAATGCCTGTAATAGTATAAAGATAAGTACATTGTTTTTTTCAACAAAATATTTAGTTATCATACTTCAGAAATTTTAAAGTCCCGCAACCCCTATAATATCATGTGTGTGCTAGGTGGTATTTCAAAAAATTAACTTTTTTTTTTTTAATGAGTCAAGTATATTTTTTCCAAATTGACTTCAAATGTTTAACTTTTAGATGTTAATAATATATTGTTAATGTTTATATTTATCTTATAACTAAACGCCATTAACGTTAACAATCAACTCGGTTGACTCGAAATCATTTTTTTTCATTAGCTTGACAGCCTCTAGATGGATGAATATAAAATATCAAATACATTTCAAACTTCTAAGTTTCTATAAAACTAACTTTATGATGCGTGTGTCGTAATTCATCTGCGTAGAAGCACTTGATGACTTCAGTAAGGTTTAGTCGAACACGAGCGAATAAATAAATAATAATATCGTATAACAATGCATTCACACAATATTCGTACAGCTATGTTTTTCGTTAAACAAAATAGGGAACTTCTTGTTAAAACCGCACTATTGCGTCATTTATTTTCGAGTTTAAACGACGGTCGATCTATAGCCGAGGTGTGACATATGAACGCCACCCATGCCTCTATAAAGCCATAGATATAGGTACGTCATATAAGCAATATTATTATACATAAAATATTATAACATTCACACGCAGATCTGACCTTTATGTTATTATATTATTATAGAATATATACGACGACGACGACGACGACGACGACGACGTGATCGATGGCCAAATGCGAAATTACAATATAATCTCAGTGTCGCAGCCCTCCTCGATCGGTAATATGCGCGACACCGACTTTCACGCTCATCGGCCATTCCTGCATACGCGCGGGTATAACGACCACGACTGTCGACTGGAATATCTTCGCGGCCGATTACGCCATCAAACACACTCCATCGTTCGGTTTGTGCGTATTACAATACACCGTAGGTACGAGACGATTGTTTCGACAGCGATGAAACAATACTAACGAGTTGTGTCGACAAATGCCTAGTGTTCACTCGACATGTCCACGTTTTACTCTCGGGAAACGCGAGGCACGCGCGCGAAATCCTGCAAATATAGTATGACACTCATCGCGTCACAATCGCAATGATAATTATGGTTTTCGCCCATATAACACCTATGCTTAGTTTTTAAATAACAAAAAGATATAGGTCGTTTTGATTCATCTAACTATATTATATTCGTTGAAAAATATAAACGGTTGCTTCTGTATTTTTTGCTTGTACGTTTGGATGTTTATAAAAAATATGTCTCACTTCAGATAAATCCAAAAATATTGGTAGACGTCAAAACATATATCGTTTGATAATTGTCTCGTGTTTGAGCCCAAGGGCGAAAAAATAACAATGGAAAACATACGAAGAAATATTGTCCAAAAAGAAAATGTGGAAAAAAGTAAATTCTATACCATGTTTTCTGATTCAACGAGACAAGTGTTGAGTGTTAACCGTGGAGTTAATGTCTCTCTATGCATATTTGAGTATAATATACAATTCAGACACTTAAAAAGAACCAAAAACGGAGTTGAAAACTTTAAAATATTATTTTTCACAAGGGCGAAACCTACATCTCCATTTTAAATGTGTAGAGGTACACAAACCCATGTTTCGATATATTCTAGCTACAGCTAGAGTATGATTGATACTTGTTCGTGATAATGACGGACTTCTACCTCGAACGAATAAACGTGTGAAAACTTCGACGAAGTACTGAAATAGAGTGGACACGTGAGTGTAAGTGACTACATATAATTTTATATTAAATTATATTGGATGATCAATATAATGATGTCTTTGTAATAAAGTTTGCCAGGATTTTAAATCACTTCCATTCTACTTAATCATGAAAAATCCGTTTTCCTAAGGTCTTGCAACTGCCATATTTATATTATTAAGTTTAAATTTCAACTCGTTGTCCCACTTTAGAAACTCACTCTTCTCGACCTTTCCCTGTCACCACCCTTCAACTCAGTATGATAAGACTTATCCCATCATTATCCCAACGCTGTTCTAATTTCGAAACTGTTTGATGTAAATTTATTTCTGACCTTAATTTAGAGATATTCATCTACTAACGACCCTTCGTAGATTCACATCCATTATTAATACAAAATATAAGTAATTGTATTTTTTTTAAGAAAAAATTCAAACATTTTTCGCTCAGAGTTTAAAATGTAACGTTGAATTGTTCAGTTTTTAATTTTTAATAGATTTTCTGAGAGTATTTTGTTGACAGACAAACAAATATCGATGTAGTTAAAAAATTCGAGGAATGGGCCAATTAATTATTCAGTTTTATAGTTATATTTTATTATTATAATTATCCATTAGGTAGGTACAATTATAAAGTAATTTGAATGAAAAAAAATGAATTCATAATATAAATGTTCATGTGTTTTTAAGCGTAGGACATAATAATAGGAACTAGCAAGTATAACAAACCTAATTTAATTTGAATAAAACCAAACAAATACAGTTTTTGTGTCTTTTTTTTTTTGTAATGCATGATTTTTGTGGGATGACATCAAATGTATTTTTCACATATTTTAGAGCACCTAAATGTCCTATAGTATATTTATAAATAATAATAAATCATCATTGGATCATCATACCAGAAAAAAAAACAAAAATCCAATCGTAGCAGAATGCCAAAATATATCATTAAATACAATTATAGAGTGAAAATCTTAAAAAAAAATCACCAGTAATGAATCAATGTAATAAAGAATGATTTCTCGTAATGATGCAATATTATCGAAAACTTCGAGGCTACCGGTTTATAAATTATAATGTTTATATCAATCGAAGGGCTCTGTGCAATAACCAGACAGCTCCAATTTTCAGAATTGTTTAGGGCGACCATTTGAAAAATCATTATCTCATTCAAGTACTCCCGTAGAAAATAATTAACGATATTTATGATAGCTACGAAGATAATAATCAGATTTGTATGGTTGTTGTAGGTACCAATATAAAGATATTTCTTCCATGAAATCGTTTTCACGGTAAAGTCACTTTTGGGAAAAAAAGTGGAGCTCTCTGGTTATTGCACAGAGCCCCGATAATTTATCGTGCTAATGCACAGACTTATGTGCTACACTCCTGTATACTACCTATATAGAAATCTGTGTGCTAACGTACGAAAATTGCCCGTTTAGGTGGTCCGCGTAACGATAATATATAAAATATAAACGTGTATGTAATATTTCAATTTACAAAATAAATATTTAAAAAAGTGAAAATATTGTTTTTATGATAAAACCGTGTCTCCATGCAGAACCCTTGTCAATATAAGACGGTGCGTTTTCCGCGATTTGAACAATTAAAACTCGATCGAATATTAAACTCTCGTTTACACGAGAATGGTAACCTCGCTGAACCGTATCGACTTAGATTTGAGGTTGGTGTACTTAAATATATCTTAACCAATGGGCCTCCTTCCCCCCCTACCCCATTCCATAAATCGCGTTTTCATGTGCCGTTTCGCTACGGCGTGTCGCTACGGATTATTTATGCTGATTAGTATAATAAATATCGTTATACGCGACGATAACGCGGAAAACAATCTTACAATGCAACATTGGCAAGAGAAATTCGTGGTGAATTTCTTTAAAAATGTCTGTGATAGCCAAAATGATTCTGAAAAAAAAAAATCACTGTCGACAAGTTCCAAAATTGTTACGAACAGTGGAATCAACATATCCGGTGATGTGTATGGCTTTCGGAGGCTATCATCATATTGAGTTCCTTTAAAAGATTCAATTTCATATTGTGAAAATATTTCCATTGCTCTTCTGCCACGACGTCATTACCACGTCGCACTGCAGTGGTTTAAAAATGAAAATAGTTCGCCAAAAGTATAATTTCCACAGAAATCTTATAAAACGATCTGTTACTTACATAATAATTATTTTAATAATACCTAATTCGTGTTCGTATACCGATTTAACGGGCCTCCATGTGACCTGTTTTTTTCTCAAAATCTTTTCTTACCGGAAAAACTCTTAAGTCTCGTAAAAATATTTAAAAAGATCATAGTTAGAAATTTTTTTTTTTTGGTAAGAGAAACACTTCTTAGTTCTTACAGAATTGAACTTCAATTTTTGATTTGTTTTCCTTAACCATAATAAAATACGATTTTAAATTTTCAAACTTTCAAACTTCAAGTGTTCATTACAAAGTAACAAGCAAATATGAGCAAGTAATGATAATATTTTTGTAGTCAGTATAGATAGTGATTTAATTGGTGGTGTAATATCGTCGGGTAACTAGATTAAAAAAATTATTAAATTTATATGTTTATAAAAGCTAATAGGTTTATCATCTTATTATTTGTAACATTGTACATTTCAATGACCATAATATGCAGGTTATAAAAATTGTAACTTCATAATTGGGTCATTAAATACTATCTTTGTAACTTATCCAACATATAGATAAATTGATGAACACTTCAATTTCATTATATTTTATTTATTGTAGACAATTAAACTATATGACAGTTATTGACAAAATATTATAGTTTTTAAGAAAAAAAAACTATATTTTGTCTACTTTTATATTATTTTATGAGTATACCCAATAATATTTTGCAATACGTTTTTACATATTTATACGCCTTGGGTAGTATACAAAACCATTTTATTATCTTTATTTGAGTATTTTAAAATTCAAAATATCGACTTTTGGCCAACTATCTTCATTTTTGAACCACTGTGCGTCATTTGCTTGGGTTTTCGTGAAACCTTTACATATAGTTATTATAAGACATAATATCAACAACCATTTAATCACGTTCCACGTTCATATTTTGATTTCAACACGAAATTGTAGAAATTGCAGGTGTTGAACAATAAACAATATTATAGTGCTATTGGTTGTTATTATATTATTGTTAATAATAATAAAATATTATTTTCATTTCGAGGATAAAGAAATATTGATAAATCACTTTCATAGAAAACATGTTCAATCTAATTTTTAAAGGAATTTGTAAACAACGAAAATATTCGTTAGAAAAAAAATGTTATATAGGTAGGTTATATGTTATACTATACTAACCAATAATATAGCATAATCTATTAAACATTGAATTAAATTTATATTTTTTTAATTAAATTAAATTGTCTATAAAGAAAAATTCATCACGACAAATACATTATAAAACTGGCCGATTTTCATCACAGTTGAAACTTTTAGTTTTGAAAAAAGTCACGTTAAAGTAATTGTTATCAATGAAGTTTGCACATGTTGATGTAAAACACTCGTAAAAATGTTAATTTTTTAAGTAACTTTCAGCATAAAACAACCGTATCCGTTTTAATACATTTTCATGTCTTTTCCGACACACACACACACACAAAGATACCCGTATTTAAAGTGGTAAGAATATTTCAATAAAATATACCAAAAAAGCGATTACCTATTATTCGACCTCTTTGTTTTGAGCCTACAATTATTTGACAATTATAAAATCCAACTAATGCCTTTAAAAACCTTTGATACTATTAAGTGCCATAAACCCTCTCATTATCATTATGGTCTCAAATATATTGTATTACTTGTTTTTTGTTTGTTTTTTGTCATTTTATGCGCAAATATCTCAAAAGTCGTTGGTCATTAATAAATATTCGTTAATAGTGTGCTTGTAGAATTTGCAAGGTTGTAAACTTTCTACTACGCATCACCAACGAGAGGTGGGTACTGAGCCATATATTTATAATAATTTATTAGTTTACGAAACAGCAGTCGTGTGGCTGCGGACGAGGACAGACATTACATTATCACTCTGTACATCGATCGTCTGCGGTCTGGCCGCATATTAGGATTTAAGAAAAAATTATAATTGCTTTTGTATCAAAACTGTGTAGTCTTTGTAGGTTGCACACACAGACCTATAAACTAACGGACAGCGCTAAGAGAGACAAGTCATGGGTAAGGTATAGAGTGAGCGATAAAAGAAACAAAGTAGTAACATTTATACAGTTCCTTATGCGGGCCGTATACGGGTTTCCTTCACTACTTTATGTTCTTTCTCTCTCAGTTATAATATGGTTATATGATCACCTAGCACTGATGGCAGAGCGAAGTGGAATGCGCTGTCCATTAGTTTATAGGTCTATGGTTGCACTTAATCAGACGTGGATACAAGTGGGAGTGGTTATGGGGGCTGAAACCGCCTTTTAGGCCTAAATATTTCACTCTTGCCTACGTAATTATATAATATATACAATAAGTCCCTCTCTTTTTTCATTTCTAGGTCGACGCCTGCAAATAATAATAATATCTTAATCGTGATAAGTAATATAGTGTGCAGATAACATATTATTAAATAATACACAACGTTAAACGCCCGTGGTAAACGGCTACTGCAGCTGTGATATATAAAAATATTATAATAATATTGTGGAAAATTCATAACTGAATATAATGTATATAACGCTATTATGAATAAAGCCGTGACCGTGTGGGTATATGGAGTTTTACTCCTCCCATAAGACGTTTAATATTATTTTCAACGTCCCTAGGTACGTGCTATAAGTTTATAATATAAACATACAATAAAACAAATTATAAAACTATGATTTTTACTTTTTAAACTTTGATTTACCAACCCAATATTATCTTAAATGGGCAACTTCTCCCATCAAGCAGTCTTTATGTTAAATCAAATCTTGTTATCGTTTAAACCTACTTTACAAAAACTGTATTGATCGTTTAATCCAACTTAAAAGTAAAAAAAACTTTGATTAGGTAACTAATACAATAGTCAATAACAAAATGCATGATGTCGTAATATTATTATGGTTTTATTTGATATTTTTAAATATACGTTAGGTGTACACGATAATATATAATTTTATTTTTATTATTTTTATTTGAAACAAACAATTTATACAAAAAATGCACAATCATTAGCGTAATATATAATAAGAGTAGGTATATGAATGGGGTTATTAAGAATTCACCCATTAGTGGAACTTCACTTGATTAATTATATATTGTTTTCTTTGTTGTACATTTTCATTTTTATTATTTCCAATTTTGTTATAAAATGATTAAAATATTATTGTATATTCGTGATGCCACTTCGAGGATTTCCTGTTAGTGTATGATGGAAAAATCCTTTGTAAGAGAATATCGGAATGAGTTTGAGTAGCTTATGAAAGCGCATATAAAATAAGCGTGCTGTTGACTGTGTTGATTGTTGCCATTCGAAGGTGCATTAGGATAGACCACGGCGTTATTATCTTGTGCGCAAAATATTATGTCGTGTATGGCTCGTGGCAGTGATAGCGCTACGACTTAAATAGTAAACGTTGCTTGTTGTTTTATACCGTGCACTTATTTACGTTTACATTTTATAAAGAGTAAGCGTGCATTTACGGATTCACAAACTATCTAATTAGATAAGGTTGACGATAGGTAGCGAAGATTTGTACGTTGTAAATTTGTTACAATTGGCCACGAAAAGAAATGGGATCGCACAATCAGATGCGCCTTGGATAGGAGCAATAAAGCATACCAACTACTATGGAACCACGAATCTAACAATAAACTCCACCAAATCAAGACTTCTTTAAATCCGTATCCCTTCTCCTGCACAAGACGAGAACAAACAATATAATATGGTCGTGTGTAAAAATCGGTCACACAAACATCACCCACGTACACTTAACGAAAAAGGAACCAAGACATATTATGGGCAAATTCTGCGACACATCTTTAATATTCAAAAAACAACTCCCCTTTGAATGCCCATACTTTGCCAAAGAGTAAAGTCTTTCCACAGCCAACGAATATAGAAGATATTTTATCAATAAAAAACCTTTAATTTATTAAGGTATTTCCTTAAAAAATCTAATCTCTACAACCACCACGTTTAAATATTTCATATGCGTACCTACTATTATAACTATTATTATTCTTATTACCCAATTACACTTGTAATGTATGATTATTATGATGAATGAACAAATTATAACGTAAAATATAAAATGCAAATTCATATTTTCCTGGCTATAATGACTTTATTGTTGAAGTCGTAATAAAGAGGCAAAAGTAGACCCATACACGCATATTGCGTAGGTAGGTGCTGATGTGAAAAATTATTATATTTCTCCATCAACAAATCGTAAATATAAATTTTAAAATTAGTCCATTGTTATTCATACGTATTGTCTTCTATAATCTTTAGACACATAATTTATTTATATTTTCCATTGTTTATGATTGTACTTCTTCTAGAAAATCTTAAATAATGTATTGTTCATGTATAATTTGTTGTTGGAAACGATTATTACTGTACCAAAATATCGTTATAACTCCTTGTTATATAGGGCATAATTCAAAGATAAAATTCTTTTTTTGTCCATCCATCAAATAGGATTAAGGGCATTTTGCTATTTAAATGATTAATAATCTGTGTTTTCCCGCTTTTCCATAAATTGAATCAGTAATACGGGAAAACACAGAGGCCCAACATTACTAATGTGTACACATATTATATTAGTTTATATAATACTAAACTATTATATAGGCAAGTAAGTATAGGGTTGGGTTGGTCCCTTAAAAATAAAAATTTTAACCTTCTACCTCTTATTATTGTGATTCGTAATATAATGAAACTAAAATAATAAAATGTGTACAAAATCTAATCAGCATAGCCTCGAGAGTCAAGAGGGTTGATAGTATTGATATAATAATAATAATTTAGGTATACATAATATAGTATTTACATATTCTTTGAGTTTAGATCGCAATGTATTCATATCCGTGGTTATTTATGATATTTTTGTTGTTTTTATTATAAAACGCTTCAATAATGTGTAACGATGACACAATCATTATTGATTTGCCCGGTTACCGTCATTAGTGATATCCGTTTGTTAAACGCGCATTATCGCCAACGGTTCCTAAAAACATTTTCGGCATTGTCACACGGTGGACAATTTTATACTATTATTTCGTAATTATAATAATAGTATATATTATAAACGATTTGAACGTAATATTTATTATAAGTTCACATTCAGATCAAACACGAAATTATATCATAATACGGCGCTTCGAGTTTCACACGCGGAACTGGAAATTGTAGAATAATAGTTCTAACAATAATACCCTTCGTTATTATTCATCTTCTCGCACTGTGAGTATAATATTATTTTTATTATTATTAATGTGGTTGTTGTGTCGTTTTCTCATGACTATTATTATGTTATCGAGCAATGTCCCTGATGTACTAAAAAACTAAAAACAAAAAGGTTGGTTAAAAAAAACATAACCAAGTAGGTACTGACGCGCGTTTTTAATAAACATTTTCATTTTAATTTTTAATATAATTTGTACGAGTCCATGGAAGTGATCAAAATTAATTATTAGCATCGAATGGGAAATGTTTTATTTTAATCTGAAATATTTAAATTAATATTTTTTAGATAAACATTTTTTCATTATATTGTCTCGTGGCTTTTTGCGAAGACTCATCGGACCTCGGATTGTTCAATATCTATAGTAATACATAGTTTTCATGTATTAGGTATTACTATTAACTAATGATTATGAACTATTGAGTATTCATAAACAATAATAGTATTACGTATTTAAAAAATATCTCCAGTTTCTTTTGATGTACAAAAAATATTATTCAGTAACGCATTAGACAAAACACGTTTAAGAATAGATTCTAGGTCCTTATCGTACAAAGCTACTGACAAAATACAACTATTCAATATGCCCCCAACTAGTTTTCAAAGTCATTATTTTAGCGACTACATTAAAGTGAATTCTAAATATTTCGTGCTATGTGATTCAGGTACGTTTGATTATTGCAATAAATCACTATATCAATCGTCATACGATTAGGTGTAAACAATTATAAATTCACATTAATTAAAGTTAAATCAATTTACGTGAATTTTTTCAATTTTCTACTATAAAAAATGTGCTGTTTAATATTGCAATGATTAAAAACAAAAAAATCACATTAACCATTAATTGTTGGATAACATTCTAGCTCAAGGCGTGACGAGTGTTTTATATTTATTGAATTTTACCGACAAATTGAATGTGAGGGTTGATCGGATGTGCTCATGGATTACATGTAAAAAAAATGAACGGTATTTTAGTGTTTTCATTTTATTTTATAAGTGGAGCGAGAAATGTATTGAATCAACGAAGATCTGTTTTTTTAGTTTTGTCAGTGAATTATTTTTTTCTAAGTAGAAAAAACGGTCCAAACATTTTACGTGGTCGTCAATGTATTTTCAGTCAGTATATTTTATTTAAATGTGGTTAATTGAATTTATCATCGTAATGAAAAACTACCGATAAACTATATAAAAATAAACGTATAGTGATTTGGTAGTTTTGTCCTAATTCGAAAAGTAATAATCCTTGAAAGTCTCAATTTCAAATACATTTTGGTCTTGGGAATTGGGGTTTTGGAAAAACTAGTTTTGAAATCCATACCAATCGCAACGACCACAATAATTGTAGACCGTTGCAGATGGCGTTGGCTGGAATAAACGAAGAGAACGTTCTGCAGGAGAACACGACCATCCGGTCGCTTAACGCCACGTACGCGGTGCACAAAATTATCGGCACCGGTCGTTTCTCGTGCGTCTACAGAGCGACGGAGTCGGGCACGGGCAACGCGGTGGTGATCAAGGCGCCGAACGATTCGGACTCCAGCAGACGGCTGGACCGGAAACTGTACCTCAAGGAGCTGGACTTTTTGAACAGGCTCAAGTCCAGTCAGTTGCGGGCCCGGTACGTCCGGTTGAGGGACACTGTACTGCTCAAATCGGGAATGATGTGTTTCGTCATGGAGAGACTGAGCATCACCCTGCAGGCCGTGCTGCACAACATCGGCCCGCTGCCAATGTGCATGTGTCGGCCGATCGTCAGACAGATCGCACAAGGTACGTGTGCAACAGTAATAACGGGAAATAATACCATGTGAAAAACGTAGAGCTAAGTACAACAGGTACGTCTAAATCTGCAGTGTATACGCATGTAAGTACTCGACGCGGTGCGCAGCGTTTCGTCACATCATCACATGAGTCAAAACTCAGGAGAAAACTGAGATTTTTATGTTAAAGCGATAATATATGACCAAGGTTCCGTAAGAATCACGGTGATATGGCGAAATTTGACTTGTTTTCGAGTAAATTACATTAGGCATGGTATACCATAATATTTTCTATATATTCTATAAGTCCAACTTTTCCGATGAGAGATAAATGGAAACGCATTGATATTATTGCTAATCGTATTTTGTGGGTCTTAATATTTTGCGATAAGCATTGAATATTTAAAAAAATTTATTAACATAACTTGGCGTGGTCCAACTACAAATCTATTTATTTTTTTTATATGATTTATTATTTCTGTTTGCGAGGCGGTGTCTGGATATATTATAATGTGGCCTTGTTGTAAGAATGAAAGATAATGATTTAGTGATGATAAAGAATGGATATAGGTAACCTGTAATATATATACAATATGGTCAAATTATTTTTCAAATATGTAAATCATATTGTACCAACCATTGGATTGTGAGTCTATTTTATTTGAAATATCATCTGTTTTCAAAAACTTCGGCACCACTGATGAGACATGAGAAGGGACCGGATGGAACGTCGCTCTATATATTATTTATACCTATTATTTTTTTAAATTATCTGAACAAAACTAATTTATTAAACTAGTCACTTAAGTTAAATTATTAAATAAGTTAGGTAGGTAAGTAATTAGAAAATTAACTAATTAATTAATTAAAACATTTTTAATTAAAATAACTTTAACAAGTTGATTTAATGATGCCTAAAATATAATATGCTCTGTAATAATGCACAGTGTATAATAAACATTGTACATGACGATATTAAATTAATTAAGAAAATTTCATTATCATCACTATGTCAGTCAATCTTTGTCCTGTATTTGGTCAATGTCCCTCCATAGTTAATCTTTTTATAATATTTTGGTTTTGATATTATCCATTAGGTAGTGTAGTATTCGCTTATTGTTATTACATATTAGTTCTTGGAATTCTCTTCTAATAGACCTAATATCCGATTTGTACAATTAATTACTAATAATGTTTATTTTGGACTTTGTTCAACCTGGTCATGTTCTGATCATGAATATGTTTATCTATTATCATCCCGAGGGCATTGTTTTCAAAGGTTAGTATTAATATAACAATATACAGTTTTTGTGTGTTTAGTAATGTAACCCGAAGGATAAACCAGGTTAGTCCGAGCACATCGATTTTTCCCATTCCAGCTTTACACATCCGTTGGCTTAAAATATATATCGACTGTATATCATATGTTTAGGCATCTGCAGGTATACCTATATTATATAAATATTATTAAACGTACTCCTATTCGTTTTAAAATGTCAGACTTTACACTGTTATAATGTACCATCAGAAACTCTCACGTTCCTGCATAGTACGTCGTTATGTACTTTATTCGGGGATAACGTCGTGAAAAAACTAACCCAGATAATGTTCAAATTGACCCATGCTTACCTTTTCTTTTGGACGGGTAAATGTCTGAAATTGGGTAAGATCAATCTCGCCCGGGTAATGCCGACACAAAATCGAGGATTGCCCGTACGATAATACATTTTACGTGCACAATTAATTTTTTTTTTTAATTGATCTTAAGCTTCGGCAACTATGGCCATTAGCTGTAGTGGTTTGTTTGTGGGTTGTTAGTGTCGGTAGGGGAAGGAACACGTGTGTGTTGGGTATTGGCAGAATTTTTTATTGGGCACCGGTAGGTATCTGCCATGCCCGGGTGGGGGATGGTGGCACTTGTTCTCCGGATACCGTGACTTGCACGGAGAAAAATGCCACCCGGTGGTCGAGGATCGAACTCGGACCGGCTGTGCCGAATCCCTCGCGTTAGACCGCTCGGCCACCTCGTCCCCCGACACAATTTATTATTGACCAGCTAGTGACTGTCGGTTCGGATCGACAGAATAAATGACAAATCAGTGTATTATGTTTTAATGTCTTTTTGATAAGGTGGTTTTACAAAAAGTATTACTCATTTTAATCAGACAAGCTACTCCCAAAAGCATTGCACACTATAAAATAATTCTTTGATTACCTATGTCCTATACCATTAATTTCGTTGTTATTCAATAAGTTTACAATTTTATCATTATGAAGCACTGAAGTATTCACCGACTATTCAGTAATTTTGAAATTTTTATTTGGGGTGTTTGGCAATGAATTTCCAAACATATAATTTAAAAATTTGTTCTCAGTATATTTTTATAAAATCTAATTTACATTTTTTATTTCTGAAAAAACTTCAACACGTCAAGTACAATAATACAATTTAATATTATAATGTAGTACCTGTAGCTAAAAAAAATTCTATAAAAAGGTCTATGATTTGTTTTTAATATGTTTATTTGATTTTAACACAAATTGACAAGAACCGAGTGTAAATGTCGAAAAAGATTTTATATACTTTTTTTTTTTTTTTTTATCTTAACGTCTTACAACATCTCGATCAGCTTTTGTTTTTTGATTTGATTTATGATATTGTGTTCGCTCCGTCGGCTGTCCGTGTTCACGACGTACGCGTAATAAGGCTTGGCCGGTCTGAAAGTTTTCGGGATCGTGCACGCCGACCTCAAGCCCGACAACATAATGTTCACGTCCGGCATAGGGACCGATCTTCTGGTGAAGATCATCGATTTTGGTTGGGCGTTCGACATGAAGAACGTGCACACCATGCACCAAAAGCAGATCCAGGCGATCCCGTACCGCGCGCCCGAGGTGTGCTTCCAAGGCAGCCTGGACCACGGCCTGGACATGTGGGCCCTCGGATGCATCATGCCGGAAATCGTTACCGGCGTCAAGCTGTTCGACGTGGACGAGGAGGAACTGTTGATCAAAATGATTATACGCACGCGGCCCGTTCCCGAGTACTTGATATCGGATTACCCAACACATTTCTACGACACTCAACTCCCCGTCGGTTGGATTCAATTTCAGGTGATTTTTATCGACACAACACAATATTATTATCGCCATCGCCGTCAATCATTTTACCCTCGGCGTGTTATAAAATATCACGTTTTGGTCGCCGTAAGGGTACCCACCATGCGACCACTCCATATACCTGAGGTAGTCGTCTGTATCCATCCGACGCCGAACAGTTTAGTTCAATAGTTTAATTAACACTCACACTCACATAATATCGTATGCTGTTACATTTAAATAAGTAGTAATTTATGAAAACTAAAAGTTAGTGTCTTAAAGCATTCACGTTTATGTTGACACGTTAAGTAAACCAAGAAAATCTACATGACCAAAACGAATCATGATAGATACCACTATTATACCACAATGTTTATACAATTTTACTACAGTTTATGCACTAATTTTTACAATGATAAGCATCTGCGAAAACTCACTATAAAAATATTAAATAGTTTTAAATAATCTATAATAACTACTTTAATAACTACTCTTTAATACTACTATATTGTTCGATGTACTGATGCACAATAAACATATTTGTAATAAGTCACTATAAAAATGAGTTTGGAAATCTTCCGCATGTCTCTGCCGTACCATATTATGCGTCATAATATCGATTAGGTGTATACGATTTTCAAAAATGTAATCAATATAACATATTATTATACATATTATGACATTGTACATTTCGTTTGTTGGACGTTTAAATACAACATAGGAGTTTAACTGCAGTCAGTCACCCCTAGCACTAATTATTGTGCCTACCTATTTCGCACTGAGTTTTTTTTTTTTTTTAATCCTATCGTCGCAGTACAACTAATTCAGAACACGTCGCTAACAATAATTATTCAATTCCAACTTTCGAGTATGGTTGTTAATAATATGAAACGCCTACTGCTTAATATGTAGAATAAACGGCAATAATAAACTATGACGTGCGTGTGTTGATCACATAATAATTATAGGTAGTGTCATTCCATCGTGTTCGTTGCATACATTTCACTAATTGTATTGTGCACAATTAATTACCACTAATTACATAATAATATTATGTAGCCATGTAGGTAGGTGGTATACTCTAAGTAAATTTAAAATATACACTACTATAAGTAATACTGGTAAGAGCATAAGTAATAACACGCTTTATAAACTTGTTTTTTTTCACAGAAATCAAATTAAATGTTTGAAATGTGCTATGTACGATTTTTAATACTCGTTCCGTCGAATCTAATTGTTTTTCCATGTTTCATAAATTTTCCTCGTAGCATACCTGTATTTGTATGGTGTATATTATTAATACTGATTTTTTGCTTTCGGATTCTACTCGATTTTTTTTCCTCAAAGAGAAACGTCTGATATGAACAGTGTATATAATATGTATACGTCGTATATATCTATAAATATATATATATATACTTATATGCGTTATTATTAAAAGCTGGATACGGCCTATTGTAATACGGAGGAATTGTTTGATAATAAAATGTATATATTATTATATTGTTTGCGGTCCGTTATTGTAAAGTTCTCACGAAACTGGAACGGTATCCGACTGCATATACATTGTTATTGGCGAGAATCTGAATCCGTTTCGTGAGTAGAAAATATAAGTCGAAAAAAAAATAAAACAAACTGTACGTTAAAAGCCATTTCGAATTTGTGCTACTGCGGAAGAATTACTTAGGACAGCATATTTTATTCGAGACATTATTGTTATTGAGAATGATAGTTACGGTTTTATCCAAACGTCGTCCCGTGCAATAATATTTATTGTTCGTGATGCATTCCGTCGGGAAAATGTGTGCGACTTGAGGTTCCTCCTACACAAACTCAACAACAAAAATATGCGTTCGTAATGTTCGATTTTTGTCGGTATATGGTTCATGGTTCGAATAAATATGGTATATCATATGGTGTAAAACTGAAACGTGTACCGAAAAATTTGCTATCGATAGTCAACAACTGTACAATTATTCAGTATAATATAAGTACGAGTTTGTTATTGTATTTTCAAAAAACGATGTAAAGAGAATAATAATATTGAGATGTACATTTTATCGAAGTGAATGCAAAACTAAACTGTTTTTTTAGTTTTTAAAATTAAAATAATAAACTAATAAAAAAAAATTTGGTAATATTGTCACCTATAAATTATAATGTGTTGATATTGTATTTCATACTACTATAATTATTGCAAAATGTATTAACGTATTTGTACCTATTAAACTAATATAATACATGTTTGCATTTATACAAAATATTATAACATGGTTATATAATATCTTAAGATGCCGTGAATCAACGTGATTAGATGTGCAGTATTGTATATGAATACAAAATATTTATCTCACGACTTGATATAATTAATCGTCAAAAAAATGCAAGTACGAAATGTTTTTTGAAAAGATAATATTAAAATACAGATATACATATTTACTTCCCATACTTTTTTTGATTTTAAATCATCATATAGGTTAGTAATTTCTAATACAAAACCGTTATTTGAGTAGCTTATAGGCCGTTGACAATATTATTTTATGAAAACACTACATGCTTAATAAAGTCAAGATTGTTCAATAATAATTCACTGTCGGTCATGGCATCTTATTCCATTTTATCACCGTTATTATTATTTCATGTAAATAAATTTTGTTTTTTTTTTTACAAAATATCGTTCCACCATTTCATTCGTAGCGTTTATCAGGAGTGCGTTGCTGATGATTTACATAAAAATCTAATTTTATATGCTAAAAAAAAAACCAAAAAAACGAGAAACGTATAATATTATAACGGACACGTATAACACCCATCGTCGCTTCAGTTGACATACGATATACGAAGTTGATTTCCGGTCACCAACTCGTATTAGTGTTACTATTAGTGTTTAATAATATTGTATAGACATCTTAAGTCGAGCCATTTTTTTTTTAATGCGTATAATATAATGATTAAATAATGTATTTTATAATTGCACGCGTGTAACGGCATTGAAAAAAAAAATACCTACTTTTTTTAAAATACTTTATGAATACTGTTTTTCCATTTTCAGAATTTGCACTATGACGTGATCGAGCAAAACGACCAGCAATGCTGTGAGGACATCAACTGGTTCATGGACTTGGTATATCAAATGTTAGTTGTAATGCCGGATACGCGTATAACAGCGGTCGACGCACTCGCGCATCCGTTCCTGACGATCATGCATTTCATCAAGTACCCGAGCACAGCGATGACCAAGAAAAACGCCAAGTTAATGGAATCATGTAAGCTGGACATTTGAATCGACTTAAACCCCTGCAATTTATATAGTTCTGGCCCCATACTCCACACTTCTGATCTAAAAATCAGCCAACACTGCCCGCACCGATCTGCACCGTCGGAGAAAGCTTTGTTATTTTTTATAAAAATATATTATATTATATTATATTGTGTTGTATTTACTGTACAAGATTACGATATCGTCTCGAAGATAATCGAAGACATCGAACGTGATAATAATACGGATTACTGTGTGCAATACCATTCACGCTGTGTTAAATATTGCATATTATTATACTCGATAAATTAGTTCGGGAGATCACGGTTTATATTTAATTATGTATAGCTAAATATGTTTGTCCGTCGCGGCTGTGCCTACACGATATAGACGAAAGTATGATATTTCGACGTTTTGCGTCCCGAAATCACCTATACTATAGTGATCCCTTGATAGGATAACGGTCTGAATATTAATCTCCGCGAGGACTCAAGGATCAAGTATAATATAAGACGCCTACCGTATGGTTTTATATCGTACTCGTGCGGCCGCGGCGGCGAGTTGCCTGCAATAAATTCCGTCAATTTTGTCACGTTTTTTAAATCGCCTGACTGTTATTGTTACTGTAGGTATACTTTGTACGTTTGTTTTATATTTTTAATAAAAAAACAAAAAAAAAAAATGCTTACAAATGTTCACAAATGACAATAAAGAACCTTTTCAACTGTAGAAGCAGGATTTGAGAAAAAATGAACAGAATATGAGATTGATGAAAATCTCCACAAAATGGGAAAACGATAGGTAACCATTCTGCTGTACCCATAGTAGGTGTCGAGTGTATCTGGTCTTTGAGTATGCCACTATACTATGAGTGGAAGATAATGTTTTGAATTCAACGATAAATCATTGTATATGAAAAAATATTCTGAGCAAAGATGGTCTGTTAGTAATTAGTATGTATTAGGTTCTAAGTACATTTTATGATATATTTATACTGCTATGAAAGAAATGTGTTATACTATTTGTAATACGGCACGAACTACTTATGAGGAACCTTGTAATAAATTGTCAAGGTTTTTGCACGAGCGAAAATGTTTTTATCGATATTTATAGAAAAAAAAAAATGAAAAACTTCAAATATCTATGTATATGATTAGCGTAAAGAACTCATATTTTGAAAATTTTACCATGTATAGAAAATGCTAACATAAACATTTGGTGATAATTTCAAGCGTCTACGATTATAAGTTAATCGTTTTTGAGTTAAACTAAAAACAAACCAAAATCAAATTTCTCAAAAACTGGTTTTGCGTAAATATTTTGAAAAATACTGGACATTATTTACTTTTGGCCATTGCAAAACTAATATTGGTATTAATCGCTTTGTCCGGAATCTATAATTGCGGACAATAGCATGGTTGTCGTAATCGGTGAAATACGCGTGTACTTAATTGAAAGTCTTGCATGCACTCATAGTCACGGATAATCATCGCACCAGCTTGCGTACAATATATTATATATTACGATACAGTGTAACGGCGGTGCGTTTTAAAATTCCACCACGGAAACCGCCCTCTTCAGAGTCGATCCCTCGGGGTCGTAACGGTCTAAATATGCCTAAATATGTCCCGTTGTACAAACTCACCCCCGTCCACTACGCCGACGTCGTCATTGCCACCGACCACTTTTATGCATGCGTATAATAGTGGGTGTATTATACCTACGTGGTTGGTAAAATCTTTATACCCCGCTGCTAAATACGTGTATATTATTTTAATAAAATGTAATATCGTCACGGGGATATATATTACAATACAGACCATTAGTTGTGCAGACCCTGCAGCCGGAGATCAAGCTGCAGAGGTCACATAATATAATATTATAACAGCTGCGGGCAAACGCGCCTCCCCGACGAAAAAGTACCCACAATATATTTACCGTGCAGAAACGGTGCACTGACGATACACCTAACTCGACCTATGTGTGAGCGCGTGCGTATATGCATTATAATATTATGGTATAACGTCCGTGGTACTCTAATGGTATATAATATTATAATACGGATGGACCGCGGACGGACGATATTCTACATTATAGTAAACCCACGGTGGAGTGCGGCAACAAAAGAGTCCGGCCGGGATGCTTTAAACAAACACACCCGAGGGGTGTAAATTAGTAAATTACTTCCGTCGTCCGGTCGTCGCCGAAACAAACAGAGTATTAATAAGGCATGCCGGTTACACAGCGACGGAAACCATCAGAAGACGACTCGACCGACCGCCAAGTATAACGTCCGTTTTCAGTCGTATTATAAAATCTTATGAATTTTTTTTTGTGCGACATCCTACATTTTGATTTTCATATTCCAAAGCAGAATATTTTTGAGAGAAACTATAATAAACACAAACTGAATTTTCAACAAGTACTCACATAATTGTGTGGTTATAAATAAGAAAAAGTCCGGATTTGCATGCACTAAATAAATAATAATAAATAACAATCTTCGTAATATGCACTTATAGATGTACAAATTATGTGCAAGAAAAATCGAAAAATGTGCAATATTTGATTATTTTATTAATAGATTGTCCCTAATACATTAATTTAAATGCTGCAATTAAACCACTCCCCCTTCCCACCCAAAAAGAAAAAAAATTGATATATAACAAGCATAAACATACAAAAGTTGTAATGCTTGTTAGGAAAAAAAGTTACAATAGTGAGTAAGCTTATACACCAAATTTTCATTTATTAAAAAGAAAAACTATAAGTCATAATAATATGCTCTATATTTTCTTTTGTGAAATTTTATTGGTGATTTGTTAATATACGAATATACCTATATACTTGTATGACAAAAAACTGCGCTGTACGTCAGAACTTGTGATTGGTGCATACTACAATAGCCAATATTTTTATTTCTGGTGAATAATTTTATATGTGAAAAACGTTAAAATGATTACTTTCACCTTTAATTATTTTTGAAATGTCTTTCAAGAATTTTATTCCAGTACTTTTTACTGATAACGACGTCACATTTCGTTTGAACAACTGCACTACAGCTTTTTTTTTTAGGAAGAATATATTTTATTGAATTTTCAACTGTTCTATTATTTATAATTTTTCCTTGAGTAATGAATTTTATATTTTGAGATTTTTAATACTTTCAATATTAATTGTAATGTTATTTTAGTTCAGGCACGATCGGGTTTCACATTAAATTTATTCAAAATTAATTTACAGATTGTCATGCTTTTTGAATCGTATTGAAGACTTTGAATAATACTTGAATTTTACAAAATTATATGAAGAACAAATTTCTGATTCTAGCCAAGTGCCCCACCGCATAATAATCGGCCGTCGAGGTAAAGGATTATTTGGCAACATGTCTTTAATTTTGTTGCTATATTAATACGAATAGCATTCTGGATGATTTGTTATTTATCTATATATAATATATAGTTATGTACACTTATATGCTTACCCTCGAGGTTTTAATAAATGAAAAATAAATTCAATATATAACTGAATTCTATACAGATCTTTTAAAAAAAACCTTTTTTGCACTATGTATTTATTACCTAAATAATCAGCTATATCATGAAAAGTGTTTATAATTTTTTAGCCGCTCGGTGAATCTTATGTGTCACACAAGTCATCACGGACAAGATTAAGAGAAAATGGCTTTAAATGGTTCGTGGCTTTATATATTATGGTGCAGGGTGCCGTATCAGAAAACATCAACAAAACCACCTAAAGGTATCAGCTATAAAATATAAACCATACTATATAATATACTACCTTTATATAATGGTGAATCTTTAAAATAATATAATTATTTCTCAAAATAATATTTGAAAAATAAACATTATGAAAACGTGGAGATTTTTGATTCAAAAATGATTTTATGAATCGTTAAACTATCTAGTTTGTTTATAAAACTTCTATTTAATAAAACTACTAATTATATTTAATTTGGAAAGTTATAGATTAAATGTTATAAAAAAACTTCCCATCTTTGAGAAATAATTAGGTATGGTTATTAATTATTTTTGCTTCCATCTGCGTAGCAAATTATATCACTTTAATACCACAGCAACTGATAATATTATCAAACGTTAAAAAAAAATGTCTAGTGAGTTTTACATCGAACCACTATCAAAAGACATATTTGTGTAAAAAAAGAGGCCAAACATTGTAGAATCCCCTTGTTTTTAAAGTGCACTTACATTTTAAAGGGTATTGAAATGTCCACTCCACTCCATACAAACTACATTTTAAATACAAATAAGGATTCACGATGTTTAAAGCTTATTTATCATCGATATGTTTATAAATTTAAATTTGACGAGACTAGACTCACATAATATTGTCACTATGCGCGATCGATCAATTTATATCGATTTAAATATTTAAATAATATAATCACTGCAGTTGACCTGACTGTTATTTTTAACGAAAAATAGATAGGTACCTAACCGCTGTTCATATTATTAAACAGTAGATAAATCATAGTAAAAATGTCAAGTTACAGCTAGAGACATTTGAGGGGTAATTAAATCAAATTGTGTATTGAACAAGATACCCTTTAAATTTAATAAAGTATGTTTTAAATTTAAAACAATCGTTGGACTTAAAATTAAATGCCATTTATGTTTAGAAAGTAAGTTTACTTAAGTTTAGAAAGTAAGCGATAAAATAACACATATGTGTACAAGACGTAACTGTAGTATTTCTCGTCTATTTTGTATAATCTATAATCTTTATGCTTAATTATATGTTTTCGTTTAGTTCTATAGTTTATTGTCAGTGGTAATCAATTTTACATGACAGATATTATAATTGGCAAGGATAATATTTTTAATCAAGACACAAATACGTATAAGTGTTATTGTGAGAATATCAATAAAATAAAAATGTAATTTTTCAAATATACTGTATTGTATTATAACTAAAATGTCGATAGGTACCATAAATTCAATACGCCTTCGCACAACTTAACTTTATGTCGTTGTAACATGTATTGATCGAATTTCAATAAAACGTTGAAAATAAATAATGAAAAATAATAATTTCCGAGTGTAACATTTTTATATAATCTAATATAATGTAAACATACTACACAACATAAATTTTCAAGGGAAAAAAATTATATTTTTTATTAAAAAGTAAAATACCAGAATAAGCGTAATATAAATATATACTTTTTATTAATATATTTGTGTTTTTCTTTTTAATTCTGTTTGTTGTGTACAGTTTATTTACAAATAATGCGTGCTACGTTGTATACAGAATACTTTGTGATCCGTGAATTTTAAGAAAATAACTTCTATGAAATTTTATCTAATATAAATTCAGCTCCGTATCCTAATAATATTTAATTTTTTTTTTTTATTATTGATCGTGAAGCCCGGCAACTATGGCCATTAGCTGTTTGTTTTTGTTTGTAGGGGAGGGAACTGTAGGTGTAACACGTGTGTGTAGTTCTGGCAGATTTTTTAGTGGGTACCCGTGGGTATCTGCCATGCCCGGGTGGGGGATGGCGGCACTTATCTCCGGACACCGTGACTTGCCCGAAGAAAAATGCCGCCCATGAACCGAGGTTTGAACCAGCGTCGGTGTGCGTCACAACCGACGCCTTAGTCCGCTCGACCACTCCGTCCCCTAATATTTAATTTATGTCTTGTTTAATAAGTGATATTTTTAATATCGTATCATCGTTGCTAAATAGTAGTGTAACGTGAATACTATTTGCTTGGTAAGGAGAACGAAAAACCCTAATATCGTCAATTAATTTCATTAATAATATAAAGGTATTAAATTGTCGGAAGAAGGAATATCATTAAACTATAATAAATTATGTTCTGATATAAATATTAATGTAATAGGAGATAATTAATCGTTAGTACTCGGAGAGCTGAAATGAGAAGACAAAAATTATTCGGAAATAAAAACAACATCCGATCGAACTCATAATATTATTATAGTCATATTGTAATACAAATATAATACTTTTAAGTAAATAATGGATGTAGAATATCCGGTGTGCCCTGGAACCTTTAGTTAGTACTATCTGTGTATGTACTACAAATGAGAGAAAAATACCAGAAAATGTAATTCTTATAATATAATCGAACTTGTATAAGTTGGATAATCATCGTAGAAATAATACATATACATAGTATCATATTAATTATCTTATATACGTTTTTTTTTTTTTTTTTTCCTCTTCTGTATGCTCTAGTATCTTTAAGTAAACTATAATTAAGCTGTAACATGTATATCTTAAACGCCAATAACCCTGGCAGTTGAGGCGTATTTCTAAATAAATAAAAAAAAAAAATACATATACAATAAATCTAACTAAACAATATGTCCCTATCGATTGTACGTCATATTATCGATTTGATTTGCATAAAATCATTCGCCAAAAGGTGGCCTGATAGTCTCAATAACGAAATACATTAGTGTATGTTGTTCGCAAACATACTAAGTTAAGCGCATTTACAGATGTGTACAAAATAAAAATAATTTGGCAAAAGAAGAAAAAAGATATTCACTTTGATTTAAATTTCTAAAGAAAGAATTCGACTAAGGATTCAGAGATGAAAACATTTGCCCTCGTACATAAAAAAAAACTTTTTCATTAAAAGAAAACAATGAGTAATTTTGAGTATTAATAAGAATTAAAAATTATGTAACGGCAAGTTAATTTATTATGAATCATAATAATATAAGTCTATGCATAAATGGTATTCATTACGTTTAGTTGTAAAATATATCTTTCTTACAAACAACACGCAGTAAACGTAGATTTCCGCGCAGTATTGTATTTATCTGTCTTAAATGCAATATAATAGAACTTATCGTTATTTTATTTCATCAAATTTAAACTCAGTCGAGTTTTCGCGAAGTAAGACTACGATAATGATGACCGACACTCGATCTCTGCATCCCATCCACCCTTTTTGAAATTTACATTTTAACATTTTTATGTTATTATTTTTGTTTCGTTTTAATGGTACAGCGACTTTTACTTTTCAAAACAATTATCGTCTTTCAATGTATACTGTATAACTAACTACATTTCGTCAATCCGTCCTGCCGCGATAATGGACAACCTTCAAACTTTCGAGAATACGGTTATATTTATATTATATATATGAGCTGTATAAGTAAATATACCAGCCATATCCACCGGAACACTGCTGAGTCTTATAAATACCGGGGGATTCTGCCGCTCCCAGCCGGCAGACACAAAATCAATGGAAAACATTGAACCCGGTCGGACATAGGTGCTGCAATAAAGAGACGCACGCAAACTTATACGACTTCGCGATTCTTAGACGCCTTAATAATATAATATAGCAATATGCATGCGGCGTGTTTCGCCGTTTACCTACCATGTTTTCCCAAAATAACAATATATAAAAACGCCCCCGAAAAAATGACTATTTTCTCAGCTCCCGACAACGTTTTTACAGTTTCATTACCCTGCAGCGGTGCACCCCAATATTTTTCAACTAGTGAGCTACACTTTTAACTTGAACGGTTCTAGTGATCGACCCATAATTAATTTTTAATAATATTTAACCCCGCATTTTCTGTAAGATTGTGTTAAGTTCAATTCTGATTATGGACTCGATTGGTTCACGTGAATGGTTTGAACAAATTGTACGGACCCTATTGTTCAATTAAATTAATGATCTATAATGGTGATTGAATGGTTAGCGGGGGCGGCGCATAACTTATATTTTAAAGCTCAGCGGAATCGATAGACAGATATTATTATGAACAGAGTCGACACAAAATCGGTTGAATTTAAAATATAGGTACACGTTTTTTTTTTTTACATAGATTATTTAAATTTTTAAGCGTAAACAAAATTCATTAATTTTCCAAAAATTCAAAAAACTGATCGCATAATCGCACTATATTTGTATGAATGTAATAGACCTACAATTTTGCAGAATATGATAATTGTGACCCAAATACGTCGAGATGGTATTAAATATACCTCTAAATTTAGATAAAGTGCCTACATTATTTTATCTCTCCTAATTTAATATTTGATGGGTTAATAGTCCCACTGCAATCATCCTAAAGCAATACGATCATATTTCCACGTCTTTGTCAATACATTATTTCGATTGATTTATGAAAATATGCTATACTGTTATTTAATATTTTATCACAAGGTCAATATAGAAATATTCAAGTAATTATATTTCAGTTAAACTATTAAATTAAGTTTTACAAATGCATTAAAAACGGATATTATTTTGGCATACAAATACATAAAAAAAAAGATAGTAAAATATCACAGGTATCGGAATACCTATATTATATTTTTATTGGTTATTGCAAGATATAATTACATGCATTATACACAAGTGTAATATTTTTACTCGAAATTACCATTGCAAGCTTAAAGTTTTGCTCACGCCGACAAACTAAAAAAAAAATGTAATTCCAAACACCGATGATATAGTATATTATGCCCCATACTGTTTTTACTACCGCAGCACATACACTTTTATAAATATATTATGTTGTGGCCGTAGGGAAGTTTTGCTCGATAATTTCTGCTGCGTATGTACCTAAACTGATTGTTATCATTATAATAGAAATGTATACAAAAAAATAAAGTCTGAAAAATATTCGCGGTTTATCGTGATGCCATAGTTAACGCACTTCGCATGCCTACTTATAGATATTAAGTACCTATCTACACAGGGCGATTATTTTGACAGTAAACACTCATTGTCTCGAAAAGCATTTGAAAATACTTTGTTACATACCTAGTTTATAATATACAATTTTCGATAAAAGAATTACATACTTTTCTTTTTTTTTTATACTAACTTATTAATTATTATCTTTGTAATTAAGTCATAATGAGTGGAGTAGTGGATAAAAGTTTTAAAGGGTATCTCTATGACACTCCACGCCGCTCATTATACCTTATTATATTCCAAATGCTTGTAACTAATCATGTAGGTATCTACTATAATGAAACTCGTTCAAAATTCGATTTTTGTACAGAAAGATGATCAGAAAAATATACTGCTTCGGAGTATGAAATCCTATAAAGATAGATACGTTCATCACCTTTAAAAGTAAAAAACTTTAAAAATAATCCCGATAAAAATAAATTCGTTTTCTAATGCCTTCAGAGCTCAAACGTTGTAATATAAAATAATATTTTCAAAAAGTTAATACTTTTCGAGATTAAGAGCGTGTTGGACTTTATTCTTAAAAGTATCACCTAGTGTAGTAGTTGAAAAAATATTGTGGATAACATAATATTATTAATATATTTATAGTTGGACACAGCTAACGTCAGCATCAATAAAAATAGACATACTCGTTATAACAAAATATTTCGCGTTTAACCTTTGTGTTATATTTTATAAAACATTTTTTTGAGTTGTTTATGTTGCAGATATTATAGTGTATATCTTTGTACAAAACAATGATGCATTTAATGTATATTGTATATATTTAAAAAGAAATAAACTATACATCGTCTCGCATCGAACAAACATTAGTAAAAGATGGAAGTATGATAAGGTTTCAGAACAAAAGTGTACATGATATCGGATATAATATATTATTTTGTATAGATTCAAACAGCGACAGATTTTTATCCATAGCACACATTATATTAAATTTAATGTACGTATCTGACTCGTAATATACTCGAGAAGACATTACTTTTTACAACTGTTTAATAATCCTTAACAATGTTACCAATTGTTTATTTGTTGGTACAATTTATATGAACACCAAATCTTTTATTAGCACCCCTATTTTAGTTGTGTTTCAAGAATCCCAAATATAAACATATTATTTCCTTATGGGTAGTATGAATATAAAAAGGAAGAATAAGTCAATATCAGTGATATCACTACTATTCAGAAAACAAAACACCGTATCTGTCTTCTTCATAATGGGTTTTTTTCATTTTTCATAGATTATTTGAAACGAGAAAAATATAAGATTTTGATATTACTATTTGTATCATTATTATTGAAAAAAATGTATAATTTAACAGTAGGTATGTATAAAATAATGAGGTACAATACGTAATTAATATGATACATTGTAAGAGAGATGAATGAAATAAAGAGGGATATTAAACTAGTTTAATAAAAGCTAGGTATACATTTTACATATTAGAATATGCTATCCTTTTATGTATATAACATACTTTGAGTCTTCCTTTGTTCAGTGTTTTTTTTTTTATTATTAATACCGAGGTATATTCTGTTTGGTCTTTTCGAGCTGAGTCCTAATATTTTCTGATATGATGCTAAGATTTAATTACTACAACTGCTTTGTTCCTTTAAACATTATTTTCTTTCTAACATTGCAATCAAAAAAAAAATATTTCCTAAGGGTCCGACGACCAATTTTCTAGAAGTTCGTACCCAGCCCCGAATGAAAAGCTACTCGGACGCCGTGTCAAACAAAATTTCAGCGTCAGAAATCGTCTTTAACATGACGTTATCACAATTAGTTTCAAACTTAAATTTAATCATCAGTCTACTAGTTTCTTTTTTATCCGCTGTTCTAAATGCATTTATCGCTAAAAGTACTATTCACCTCTAGTCAATTCATAAATTTATATTATATATACTATCGGACGTGCCCGGACTGACCGATCAAAGGAGAGTCTAAAGTATGATAGCTGGATATGTCATACAAAGTTTTTGAGATGAACGATGGAAATCGAACTTTTTTTTCATTTATAATTGGTTAACATTGGTTAATTAATATTATAATAGTAATATAAGAAATAGTTGGTATTTTTTTGTATAATATCTATAAATGGTTGCCATTGGTTAATCGGGTAAAAACATTCATCAACAATCATCTCGTTTACATGGTCTCAATTAAAGGAACTATATCTTAAAACTTAATGTTTATTTGTAGCTTATTCACTCAAAAAATCCCAGGAGTGTTCTTAGAGATATCGGAAACGTTTAGAGATTAGGTAGTTAGAACCACGTTAAAAAATATACCAAGTGCCAATCCTATCTTATCCGGGACTCGTGGTTGTCCATTTTGTTCAATTTATTTCACAAAGCTAGGTAAACCGACGCCAATTTGACCGTGATCTGAGGTGAAATTAAATTGAGATACGTCTATTTATAGCGTTATAATATATATTTGTTCATTTTTGCCCGGACGAAGTCATCGGGTTATACAACTTGTATTCCACACCTATAATTATCTCTACTATCAGCACAATAATTGCCTCATTACTTCAATGTTCATTTATAATCTTTCATGTTAATAACTACCCCTATTCAGTATTCATTATATACTTTACTATTAATTTAGTATATATAATGTATAATCCATGACGGTTTATCATTTTATTATTAAATATATTTTAAATTAAGTTGTATTATTAATTATTATAATATATTATTATCACGAAAGTTATAGCCATAATTAATATTTATTATACCGTTATTTTGTATGTACACTCAATTCATTGTTGAGCTAATTATTGCTTTTGGTTAGAAGCTAATAAAAAAAAATCTATAGCACATTAGTTATCTCGGTTATACTATTATTTTCCAACTTATATAATATTGATAAGTATACATTATGCATTATACATGTTTTGTAAAAAAAATTGTTTGGCGCTAAATAAATTATCAAAACGAACAAATAAAAATTGATTTATACGCTCAATACATTATGAAAATCTTTAATCTAAATTTTTTTTCTATAAGCAAATAATATTTTATAAACGCTCCATAACCGTATATATAACCACTATATAAATGATATATTGTTATGTTTATACAATTATTGTAAACCGAGCTCCGCTGATCATCGATTTCCAAATGCGGTGATTTATCATCGCTTTCAAATATCTTTTAAAATGTATTTCATTTCTCGAAAAAAATTCATTTTTTTACGCTCCGTTAAAATATGATTACGATATTTATTCAAATAGTTGCCGTTGGTTGTGGAGTTAAGAGGCCAGAACCTTTGAGATGGTACATTTTAATGGAAATAACAAAATGTATAAAAAATAATATTTCAGTAAGAAATTGTATAACTTTTCAAACCGTCATAAATTCACAACTGTTTATACAATATATAAGCAAAAACTTGCGGATTCTTTGAATATTTAGAATACATTTTATGTTGTTTATTCAAAATAATTGACGACAATATTGTTATAAATAAAGTAGTATAATTCCGTTATTCGAATATGCATATAAATGATGGGAATATCTACTGGTTTTCTCGAGTTATCCAGTGTATAGTTAATTATAATTATTTCTTGAAAGTATTCTGCCCGAGTTCGGCGATCGCTTTGATTTATAAATTTTAATCATCGTTAAAAATGTAGTTTTAAACGTGGCAATTACGTACACGTAACAAATTGTTATTGTTGACGAAGCATTAAAAAAAATGTTATGATCCATTTTGGATTATTATATTAATTAAAAAAAAAAAGCGCACCTAACAACATAAAACCTCCGATAATTTATCGATTAAACGAGCACCGGCGTCAGTGTGCCTACGAACCAAACTATGTATAATAGTATTTACGAGTTTCGTTACATTATACGACTTATTATAATATTATGATTTCTACCAGTGGTGTATTTTGGCAGGGGTGGTTGGTGGACAGGCAGGGGTGGACTAGCAAAACTCTGTTGCGCCGTTCTAGCTTATTGAATTCCTAAACACACTATACTCGATGCGGTTGGACAAAGACGCACACGTATAATAGGTATTGTATAATATATAATATAAGTACCTGCTAAGCAGTAAACGTATTTACAGGCGAATTGATACGGATCGTACGACGCCGAGGACATTCTTTAATTATTCAATGTAATGCTGTGGCCACCGTTGTTGTGCCTCGGTCGGATACGTTTATATTTACGTCGATTCGTCGCGAAATTGCATTACAGGTCGGTGGTACCTACAGACATTCGGCGTATTTTATTATTGCAAACGGGATTGCAAGCTGCCGTGCAGCGGCTCATAAATCTCAATTTTAATCGGCAAATACTGTGCAGCTGATGCAGTATATACACATAGAATATATTGTACAGTACTTATCCTGCAGCACCACGGTCGAGTATGAGCTGAATAAAAAAAAAAGATAGCGATAGATAGTGTATAATATTATAATGTATTTCGGAAGCCGAGTTTGGCCATTTAAACCGTGTAATAGGTATCGTCATCGTTTTGTACACGTCGTGTCCGCATTAATAACTCACCACTGAACCTATTTATTTCAGACATGCATCAAAATAATATCGGTAATATTGTGCAGATTATACGCTTGTATGAAAATACGATTATGTCAGCGATGTAAACTAAAGTGGAGTAATGTAGCGAAATGTGGCGACTTTTACGAGTAAAAAATAAAATCAATAATCTAGATACGGCGGCCGTGTTTCTTAAACGATCCGACGACTGTTCCGAATCCATCCGCAATGATAATATTATGCTCACGCCGCCGCTCTAAGTCCGTTTTGTGGCGGTGAAAATGTTATCGTCCACGGTGGTGTCATATTTTACCCACTCGAGACTGGAAAGTCGACAGTATTGTTGGGCCGTTGCTGTTGCAGCACGTAATAATATGACCACGACTAGACACCTGTACAACTATTGTAATATAATATTATATTATCATCGTAACACGCAGCTTATTGAATGCTGTATATACGACATTTGGAAAAAAGAAATTAAAATAAGTGATAATAATATCACAACAAGTCATCCGCGCCGTTCCGTGTCAAAAAAGCATCATTTTCTTTTTATTCTCTAAAGTCGTTTATTTTCCGCATTGTACATTCGGAACTGTAGTTATACACTAGCCGAGAGCAAATTATTTTCACTAAATTAAAAATATTTTATAATACGTTAGGTGTTGTGTTCACTTCACAATGATTCTTCATCTCTGTAAAATGTTTTTTCCAAGTAAATAATTTCAGTATTGAGTACATAATATTTTCAGTTTACTCGGCGAAATACAATATATATGATGATATAATATATCTCAACGTCTTAAGGGTGCAAGAGATTTTTGTTTTTGCTCAGTATTTTATGACGCGGAACGGCGTGGAGTAATTTGCAATGCTATATTATTATTGTCTTCAAGACGTATAAAATAAACGTATCGAAAATCATACTTTTATCACATAAACAAAATTCTAGCGATCAAATTACTTACTCAGTCCCAATGATAATGTTACAGCTTTGTTTGTATTCTTTAACGAGATGTGTTTATTTTCCTTTCCTAATCCCGAGTGGAAGGCCGAATGTATTATAGCAATAATAGTATTATAGGTATATATATTTTTCTTCTGCTACAATCGGGGCGGCGACATTAGTGTCTGCAGGGACGCAGTGCTGCAGTATCAAATTTCCGGCTGTCGGTGTCGCTGCGGATCCATTTGAAATTTTTTCCCGACGAATAGGACTCATATTATATAGTATTAATCATCGTATAGCACGATAATAACAATAATAATATAGGTAATAGGATGGCGCATAACGGTCGCGTTTGCGACGAAAACAGGAAATAATATGAGCTTGTTAGTCGTAGGAGCGGCGCAAAAGAAAAAAAACAACCGTCTGTGTTTGCTTTGAAGCAAATTCATTTAGTAATCGGATGATTACGAGAAAACACGCCTTGTTAACGCAAGAGTCTTTGGTGCATATACGGCATGGCGATCCTCTTACACCGAATAAACCCGCTGGATACATCAGCTAAAGTATAGCGCGCAGAAGGCATTTCGAAATAAGTTTATCTCAGACGTATAATCATTTAAGAATATTGAGAACTCAGAAGTGAGAACACACTATATTATATTACAGTACTATAATATAAGTATATTTTTCGTCTGCAATATTCGCAACTATTGACGATGATAGACCAGTGTTACATCCCTTATATTTCTGACGGCATCATGGCTGGATAAATCACCCTGGATGTCGATATATCTAACGAATTTCCACCAACTTCCAAGCATCCGCACACTGATTCCGAGTGAAAAGAACTACGAGACGTTGCGGTTGACGTAATGACGTGTGCCCGAAAAATCAAAAGCCAGACAGTGGTTTTTTTTTTTATATTACTCTTTATCGAATTTATTTTATAATAAAACGCATTGGTTCACATGTCACAAGTGACATTGTGATAACTGATAACTATAAGGGATCTGATTTATATGTAAATACTTATTTTTTTTTTTTATGAAGTACGACATTATTATATAAACCAATTCTGACATGCATAAAATCCGTTTCAAAAGATTCCTAACAAAATGTGCATACTTTTCATTTATATATTTTATTGATGTATAAGACGTAAAATGTATAAGATGTCAAAAATCCGATCAAATAATACTACACTGCGTATCATAATATTAATTTTACATTGAAAGCAAAACGATATGTAATTTCGGCTCACGTTTATCTTTAACTCACAAAGTCAATTATGCAGTGCAGGTGACGAAAAGGTCGCGACTGAAAACTCAGACCGGAGTCAGCAGGTACATACCAAAAGCAAATTTGATTTGTAACCTGGGCTTGAATTATTTTTTCAAGTCTTTCCTTGACACGCACAATTATGTTATACTCATAGCAACTGATCCAAATATATATCCCGTCATCAAACGAATCACAAATAATACAATTCGAAACCAAAACTAAAAACTAGAAAAAAACCCAATAGAAATCACACTTTGTGTATTTCTTAGAAAAACAAATATTATATTATTTTTATTCTGCTTGACAAGGTTTTGTTTACTTTGAGATAAAATTAAAATTTAAAAACAAACATTTATTTTGTGGTCGATGAAAAATATTATGAAGCGTAATGCTAAATAATTCTCAAAAATAAAAACATTATACCTACCCTGCAATAGTATAAAAATTAAAAATCAGTGCCCAGCTCACATAATATTATCACAAATATATTTTATATTCCCAGCAAAATAGAGGTCGCGCTTTCGTGACATACAATAATTTTTTATATTCGGTACCTACCTGAATAATCGGGTCCGAGATTACGATTGGTCCTTTTATTATATTTTGAGCATTGCCTGCCGATTTTAAAATCACCAATAACAATAATATTATGATTATTATTACAGTCGCAGCGTGGTCTGTCACGGCCATCGCTCCGTCGGGGCTTTTACTTTTTGGTGACGGGATTGGATTCATTCAATTTACCAAAATCGATCGCTTACCCGACGCATTGTGAAAAAAGTGTGTGTATTACACATATTATTATTATCACCGTTTTATTTATTTATTTTCGATTTTTTTTTTTTTTTTACTGCCGATTGCATGAAAAACGACCAACGGTAGGTACAAAACAAAGTAATAATATTGTTATATAAAACGAAGAGCGCGTGTTGAAGTAGGCGCGCGCACACATACACAATTATTATGTAATATGTGTAAAGGGTCGTCGACATTTTTACGACGGGCGTTTACCTGCACTCTCCGATGGTCGGCCCAGTAGATGTGTAAAATAATATAATAATATGGTATATACGTACATAAATTGTATGTTTATATATTATATTGTTATACAGGCACATCGGCACACGAATTTCGTATTAAACCACCATCGGCCGCCACCGCACCTCCAGTTGTCGTTAAGTTATGTTATATTTTTTTTTTTTTTTTTTTGGTTTTTGGCTCGACCTTTCGGTACTTGACGGAAATATACTATAGTTATGTAGTATATTATACATGATATTATTACAACGGACTGAGACAATTATGAACGTTGTGCGATTTATGAAAAAAAAAATACTGTATATATTAAATTGTAATTACCTAGTAAGATATACCTAATAAAATGATCAAACTTTATTATAATATTATGTTTCTCATTAAAGACTATATTTTCTCATCTCGTTATGTACTATCTATTTGTATACATTTGTTAGGGCTGCAAACCGATTTCGCACAAAGTGATATATGTTTATGTTGAGGTGAATGACATCATTCAACATTTCTGGCGAATGTTGACATGCACTATCGGTTTTTGGTGAATGTTGACATTTTGTAAATCGAGATGAATAAACTCAAAAAGGAACTTTTAAATTAATATTAATTTAAAAGATAAATTATAAATTTATATTAATATAGAATTCAATTATTTATTATTCAATATTAATTAACCATACATTATTTTAGTTTATAAAATAAATCTTGCAACAATATAAACTGTCATTGCATTTTGAGTTGCATATAGAAGTCCTTTGGATCAAAAACTACACTTCTTTTTGATGCACACTTTGTCTCACAGTCACATCTCCTCAAGTATCCCACCAGATCGAGGAATTGTAGCGAAATATTTCCTCGAGGACATGGACTGAACAGTAAGCAACTTTTTCAGTAGATAACAGTTTTTCTTTGTATACACCACATTTATTACGGGTTAACCTATAATTGTTTATTACACCATCCTTTGTTCCTAGTGTGTAAAATTCACAATCTATAGACTATTGTGGTCCAGGCGTATATTTTGACGGGTAATTTTCCACACAAGCTTCTGCATGAAATTCATCAATTAGTGGGCAACGGTGTACGCGACATAATTGAAAAAACAAAGTGCACCACAAACCAGCGTGGTTGTACAAAAATTAATGTTGGCATTTTTTTATGTAGTACGAAACGTCATGACAGTTTGTAATGTTGCAATATTACGTAGAATAATTTTCCCCGTTTTTTTTAAAACCATAATTTTCACACGGTAAAATAATCATAATTTAAATTGATAATACAGGTATAATATCGTTAAATAATAATTAATCATAACTAAATGACATTAATTTACAATTAAACATATTATTGTTTCTATTTTATATTATTATCTATAGTGCAAGGAAAATGGGAAATTATAGCGCGCAATCGTGCCGCACCTCATTTTTAGTTCAATAACCCAAAACACGTGGAGGGGAGGGGGTTGTGCCTTTATATTTAAATTAATTATCTAATAATATAATGTTTTTGAACTGTACACTGTGTCCTTGTATATTTTTTTAAATCATTTTTTATATAATTATGTTTACATATCCGTTCAATAGTTATATTAAGATGCTGTGGTCTTGACCATAAGTTTAAAAGACAAATTACAGTCACAGCCATCAAAACGTATGTATTATCAAAGCTTATCAAATATTATTTTAGTTTCGGATTGCAATTTTTTATAAACTAAAATAAAACGAATACTGCCACAAATCAGTTTATGTACACTTAATAATTTCGAAGTGCACAGTAAAATAAATCTCGTATTCCACACAGTGTGGCGTATCACAAAAGTAGACATTGCGCCTCCTCTCATAAATACAATCAAATGTTCTTTATCGCATGCAATTGAATGCTATAATTGCAGAGGCGGGTTATATCAGTAGGTACTTAAACATTGGAGAGCACCAGTTCGAAAAACTAAAGGTCAGTGGGCAGGCTCTCAAGTAAATCGAGCCTTACAAGAGCGAACAAATTCGAACTTATTCCCAACAAAAAACACCGCATCTACCACCCATCGCATATATTACAACATATTTTGATGAAATAGTTGATATGTCATAGGTACGTTTAATATCTAATAGGTATATATTGTGAGGTTGTTTATTTTCCGAAAGTCAATCAATATGCCCCTTACCCTTCACGTCAACAGTAAAATCTTAGAATCCACTTTAAGGTAGTGGCTCTCATAGTACGCCGTTATTGTTATTACGGTGTGAGTATGTACACGGCATATATCTTCAGTATAGAATATATACGTATATCTAATATCCATACGCACGTTTGGCATGCGATTTGCGTTGTGTTTTCGGGCGTCTGAAACAATTGGATTGATTCACGTCGTTTTCAATCTCACCAGACAATACAATTTTCCAAAGTATATTTACACACACACACACACACACACACACACATTAACACACTATGAATAATATAATAAATATATATATATATTTGTGCAGCTTGTACATTTCGATAGGATAAACCCGCCATCTGTGGTTACATTATATTCCTATACCATGGCAGTGGTCATTTACAATATAATATAATACCATTCGAGGTACTCGTGACTCGAGAGTGGTCCAAAAGGATAAGCCACACGTGCCTGGTCGATGGTTGTATATAATAATGTACATAGTATGTACATAATATATTATTATAATTTATACCATGATGGTTCGCAGTAAAGTCTCTCCATTATCATCGCTACGCGCGCACCTTATAATGGTATGGTCGTAGGTACTTGGTACAATGATACTATATAATACACTGTAATATTATATAATTAATATAAATATAATATTATTAATTATTATATGTTTTTTATGCACCCGACTACTGCAACGTAATCCTAAACTGGTAATACGTACGTTGAATTTTCTATATTCGTCGTCATCATGGCTTATACACTTTTTACCATTTTACAGCGTTCGTTTAATATGCACCCGAAGTTATTAATATAATAATATGTGCGCTTGTACATTATGTATACAGGCCGCGGACGAGTCATTAATATACGACTTAAACGTGATCACAAGTCGACTTTCGTTCCTTGTATATCTGGTCTTTGCCCTGTATAGATAACCGGCCACTCGTTATTTAAAAAATATAATTTTTCTAACACAATTAAGTTTTTATTTAAATTTAATTTTAAACATGTTATATAGTTTAACAGTTTTAAATTATATGTCAATAAAGTTGAGCAATAGTGCAATGCAATTAATTGAGCCCAACTTTTCAACATGGTAGACATTCAAAGTTTATATTTTTGTTACTGACTATCACTAGTCTGTTTTATTCAACACCTAAAAACTAAAGATCGTACTTGGGTATTTGTGCATGGCGACGAGATCGCAAAAGAGGCCGATTCCAAAACTGGCCATGTATCAAGCAATACAAATAAGAGCATTGCTGCTCACGAAAGTAGGAGTGAAGTGAAATCATAAACAAAAGAAAGTGTATACTTAGCTACAATAGTATATATATCATTAGATATAAAGTATTGTTTGAAATATATAATTTGGACAAAAGTAAAGTTTGTTGTACCACTGCATCTAAATATATACATAATACTATTGAAAACTTTAAAGGTGCAATCATAAGCTTTTGACACGGTAATTTAGGTGAGTGTCTAAATAATATGACCCATTCACCCCCTTTGCATTGATCTGATTTAACTATTGTTGGGTATACCAACCGACAGGGTTTCTTTGTCACAACAGTTACGTTGAAATGGTCGTTTACTATGCCTTTGTCGTAATCGTGATTTTAAGAGTAGTATATACCTATACAACTACCACCTATTGTATTATTTTATTATTTCTTTGTTTTTCTAAAAAATAGTATTTATTAAGTATTCATATTACTAGTGTACATCTCATACGCATATAAAATTGTAACCTACAATATACTAACGTATGGTTGAAAATAAAATATGGACATTCAAGTGAAGTGAAAATAAATATTCAACTTATAGTAAATCGAGTGGTGTTTCCATTTCTTAGCCACCGTGATAACTGTTTAACCCTTATTCGTTGTAAAAACTCAAGATAATAATACCTATGTGTGATCGACTTATTTTGTTATGTTTATGACAGTGGATAGTTTTTACATACTATTGGGAATGGTGAAAGGGTATGGGCTCAAAAACCGTGTTACATTGAAAACGAAATAATTGACTGTCGACCACAAAATGGTTACCTACTTGGATGATTTAGCACATAATGTGGGGGCATGTCTTATTTTATAAATAACGCGAATCATATAATGTTATAATATTACGCAGTGATTCCGCTCAGAAATTACAAATATTTTAAAATTGTCCGCGAACGCGTTAAATCTTTGATACATTTCCCGGTTGAACTCGTGTCCCTGGGTTTATGGCTGGTACTGCGAATTCGAACAATTAATGTATGATAATTTCCTATAATATGCAGTATAGTATAATAATACAATTGTGTTGACGCAGAACGAGTGGTAATGAATTAATGTACTGCATCTCACATTGTTATACATGCTCGCGTTTCGAAAGTTTTCGATTTATTCAGAAAAAGAGAGGTTTTATAACTTTTAAAACACGTTATTCTACGGTCGGAAAGAAGAAAAAAAAAAGGTGGGTCATGGGTACGTAAGTTAACATAACTTATAAGTTATAAATAACCGAGCTCATCGTCGTTGTTTTGGCGGACCTCCGTCGATCGGCGTGAACGACGAACGCGGGAAAACCGGGTCAACATATTCGTGCACATACTACACACGGCTGTGGCGGCGGCAAGAAGGGATCGGCTCCTTTTTTTTTTTTTATCCCATCGGTTTTTTCCCTCTTTTTTTTACGGCTTTTCCTCGCGCTCCGAGTTATCGAAATTCGGATCATACGCGAATACAATATACTATTGTAATACCAATAGCTATATAATATGCAATGAAATACAATATTTTATTAACGTGTATTACAATATTGTACGTATAGCGTTAGGTACATAATATACCTACCCAAGTACCTGCCTAAGTCCTATAACCAATGCAGTCGGAAGAGGGGCGGTTTTCGCCCCGCAGAACTGTCTCTCGCCGAGCCGGAGTGGCTATAGGGGCCGTCCCACACGCATTTATCTCACCGTGTGTGTGTTTTTCTCGCCCACTCAATTATATTTTTACCAATATAACATGATATAGCTCGTTAGTTTCACTACAATCTCACAAAATTGTCTTCACAGGACCTGCGCCGCGGGGGCCAATCATCCCGTGGACGATTCGACGGAAATCAATTCGCAATCTTCTCCAAATCTACCCTCCCCCCCCTCCCCCCATTTCTCATATTCACCAACAAGCAAGTGTGTACTAGTTATGTAATATGTATATAGCAGCTAGTTGTACAGATGGATCGCGGCTCATCGTATGCGAAAAAAAATACTTTCCTCCCGAAAATGACACGAGACGTAGGCACTGCGACATGATTTATGGTCACCGGATTTCTATTTCAATTTTGTTTTAGGCGGTCTGTTATACAACAGTATTATAATACAATAAAATATTATATATTATACGCATATATATGATTATGGATTTGTGTGTGCCTCGCTCTATATAATAAATCGATGCTCTGATAACTGAGAATAAAATACATATACCCAACACATAATATTATGAAAAACCATACGAGCACATAATATGTATATGTATTATTATAATAAATCATGTCAAATAAATAACAATCGACTCTCGTGTTTTTCGTTTCCGAGTTGTACATCTCACCTCCGACGTATTTCGTATAATCAGACATGGGGAATGGACGTTGAAACGGGAATTTGTGCTTCGTATTTTTTGCAACGTCCAAAATTCCAGTTTCAAACTAGCACTCTGCTAGAATAATAAAAACACACGTCTGACATCGATTTTTCGGTTTTTTTTCTCCTTTGTCTCCGACGACACGGAAAATTTATACCATGTTTGTTGTTACACCGACAGCACCTTTCAGAGCTATCAGTTTGGCACGAGATTATTTCTGCCACTAATCAAACTCGATTTTTTCATCGGCATCGGGGTCCTCCCACACTGTTACGGTAAACATTTAATTTGTTTTTTTTTTTAAAGATATTAACTTTTTATATTATTTGCGACTCGATGATAATATATTATTTACCGTGTCAATGCGTCATTACGTCATATACCCATTTATACAGATACAGATGATACACTCGATACCATGTTGCATAGTATGTACGTCATGGTTCTTGATTTGGGGGGGGGGGGAACAACAGTCTTCTTTATTTTTTTACTTTTTTTACCACTTCTATTTTTTTTGAAACGGAACGCTGTGAACCTAACATTTACTATCATGATGAATTAGTAAATTGTCGGTTTTTCTGATACAACATATAATAGCCATAAAAAATATATAATATTTTTACCTTGTACCTAACTAAGAAAAAAAAATGAACTGTTCAAATTCCTTTTAACTATATAAAATACAGTGAAAAGAAATGTTAATGTGTATTAAAAAAAGAAAAACGGAGTCAATTCATATCAACACTTATGGACCATGTGCAATGCATCATTTATTAATAATTGACCGATTTGATGTTTTAAAAGAAATATTTAATAAATAAGTGTTTTTTCCTATACACATTATTTTGTAGAACAAATTTAATATTCTTTTGGTGCGATTGTTGCTGGAGGGAAGTTAATGACGTGACGGTACATTTTGTGTTGGACGCGCTCTTTCATCACACACCCGCTGAGTTTTTTTTTTCCAAATCAAGCACTGCGTATATAAATTTTATTATAAATTTTAAATTTGAGGTCCAGTACAGACACCTGCACGTCGCACATTAGATAATAAGTCGCGTTTCTACGATATGGTTGATTTATTGCCATATAAATAACTACCTAATAATACGATAATACATAAATAAATAAATAATACACGTCGGCCGTGTGACGTAACAATGTTGTACACATTACACACGCCCACCCATACACAGATAATAACATGACAAATCGACGTGACGTGCGGCATACTCCTCTGTAAGCGTCTTCGGCTCGTGCACCATTATAATAATATATTATATTATTATATTAGGGTTTACACGCTGGCTGCCGTAGAGGGTGGAATAATAATTGAATTATACTGCTGCTTCTACTTCGCGACTCCGAGTGTAAGGAGGCGATGGGTACCTACACGCAGCTCTTGGGGAATACACATTATTTTATCAATATCTCAACATTCCCTGTCCGCATATTTACCACCGCCGTCGTAAATATCAAATTTGTAATATTATACGCGGGGGGGGGGGGGGGGACCGTTTATTTCTTACATTTCGGCTCGGCGTATTATTTTTTATTTTTTCTTTGGCCGTTATAAACGTCCGTCTAAATATTGTGATACGTAAAAAATACCTCGTGACATTATGATATTATTATTGTGCGACGGGATAGGCAGCTGGCGGGATGATTCGTTTGAAAAACAACAACTTAAAAATTGTCGAAAAAAACTCGAGCTCACGAGTAACCCGCCCGCCATTGATGTAAATAGCAGCGACGTGTATAAACTGCATAGTAATATAATTAATATTATAATATCGTATTTAAGAAGGTAAATAAGCAATAACTATACAAGCCACACCGACACACGTAAATCGTTCGGCGGTTTGTTCTTCTTTTGCGGTAATTAATTTTGGAGAGAGAGTTATTATATTCAACTGCAGTATACCTACCTTCTGCATATTATCATTGTATTATGTAAAACTTAATATACTCGTACCGCGGTCCCTTTACATAATATTATGAACACTTATATAATAGTCCTTACACAGTTGGGTATACCATTGGTACTATTATAATATTATTATCTTGGAATGAACGCGTATTACTTAGACTCTCAAATTGATTAATGATGGGCTAAGCGTATGTTTAGGCAAAGTTTCCGACTGAATTACAATAACATTGTGGTGCGAAATTCGTCATGTTTGATTTAATTTACATATAAAATACATATTATTATATTGCCGCTGTATATTATTATAATATATGACGTATTTGTTGTAAAATATAACACGTTTTTGGTACAATTTATGGTAAAAAAATTGTAATTATTTTAAACATTGTACTGTGGCGACAGTAAGAAAACGCACCTTATTTAACTTATTTACTTCACAACAGTATTGTATTTTAAAATAATTAACTATTACAATAAAATATAATATACATGTATATATTATGAACAGTTTATGAAAATGGCATTTAATATTATGCTGAATCTAAAATAATAATTGAGTTACTGTCAAAATATAATAACATTAGATTGTAGAGCCGATAATTATAGTACCTTATTGTTTTTAAGAGTCGAACATTTTACTCGACCAATTCGTTTTTATTATCATTAAATTATTTTTATCATAAATTTAGATTGGATTTTAATATAGTTAAGTTAAAAACCATTTATAATAATAAATTATAATATGATCGTATTAAATTAAAATAATTTTTATAAACGTTTGTTACGGATTTACAACAATGTTTGATAGTACTTGCAAGTTAAGGCAATTACTTTAGTTAAATAATAATATATACAATTGTAAATGTAGACGCAATAAAATATTAACTTGTGTATTGTGCTCTACTTCACCATTAGAACAATTAGAATAATAATTACACACGGTAAGAAAGTAGATTATCATAGTTATAACATAAACAATGATCGTGGTTTGTTTAAATAATAATATATTCACCACGCGTTAGGAACTACTGCCAGCAACAATTTTTGTTCGTTGACTTACTGATAAAAAAAAATGTTTTGGATCGACAAACCGACTATAGCAGTACTATTACTTCGATGATTTTGCACACATAAATCAAATATTTTCTAACTAAAAATACGAAGAATTATACGATAATAATATGCAGTGGCGCACAGAGGTATTTTGAGAGCACTTACAGTTATAACAAGTTACCTGTGCCACCTCCCATTTTTTTATTTAAAAAATTATTCTTACGGAGATTAATATTATTATAGACAACTAGCTGAACCCGTGCACTCCACTGTCCATTAAAAATGCCAACTATATGAATGATATGTTTTAAATCAATGGCAACCATGTCCATTTATAAACGACAATTTCCATCGGAAATCTCAAAATCCCTGTTTGAGCACCTCCCGGTGTTGGTCCTCTCCCTTTTTAAATTGGCCTATCTTCTGCCCGGATTTCTAATCTATCTCTTTATCAAATTTCATCAACATCGGTCCAGCCGTTTAGGAATGCATAAAGGACACACACACACACACACAGACAAACGCTCGTTTATATATATATATATATATATATATAGATACCTAATATAGTTTATATTATTATAAATGTATGCACTTCCCTGTGACACCACACCCACTCACAAACCCCTAAACAATCCTCGAGAGAACATGCAGTTGCAGTACTTGCACTGTCTGGGCGCCACTGATAACAATGCGAATGACCCAATAATATCGGTGTTTCGCGAATAGAAGGGTAATATATTGTTATAACAACATAGATCCTCAGCTGCCAACGGGGTTTAAAATTGTGCGCAGTAGCACGCGCTGTATACAATAACAGCTGATGTGAAACGTGCAGTAGCAAATTGAAAAGCGCGCAACACTTCTGATTCATACGCATCATACTGCTCAGTCAGCGAGTAGGTCTTTCGTTTTAAAATATTTTGGTGAGTGAAATCAGGTGTGCGGTAGCAGCAAAACTCGTGAATTTTAGGCACGGTCTCCCAAATTATAATATATTATAATTACCTACCTATATATATATATATACACTGCAGTACGTCGCCGCGCGTCAGATACAATTTTTACATTTTCATAAAACATTATTAAAGACTTAACTTATTTGCACTGTGCGAAATCATACAATACTATTTTAATATAGTGTCCGTGTTGTATAACGTGTTCGTGAAACTAGTTAAAATCCATCAAACTGTCGTTTACTGAGGTATTACGTCTGATCGTAGTAATTCTCAACGACCAGCGGCTTATTGTTGATACGACTTGACGTAGCGTACCATATAATATTATGTTGCGTGCTGGATTGTATCGTACAATATAATATTTTTTAATGTCACATATTTTTATTATACTTATAAATGCTCCTTCCGCTCTCTTTACGATATGTATTTTCATCTGAAAGGATTAATTTCCGTTTTGTTCGATCATCTACAACGGCTGCAGAGTTCTGCGAAATATAATATTACAATATATTATAGTGTATACCTATATTTTTATAAAATGCAAAAATGTCATAGCGTCACACCTATTACTATACTGGCTGCAGTAATATATCTATTTTCTAACAATTTGTTTCTGCGGCATAATATAATGCGATACTGCACTGTTATATTATTTTATATAGATCGTTATAGGATCAGAATATAGACGCTAAGAGAGTATCAATAATACAGTTCGTACAATATCGATTAATTCCCCAATAGAAAAATATGAACTACCAATAAAGGGTAACAACTATATAATATATATATATATATTATATACAATAGTTCTGACGAAATATATAATAACATAGTTTCTTCTGCAAATAAATAAAAACGATGACCTACATTTCAAGGTTTGAGCGATTTTTTTATGCTTCACGTATGATATATATATATACTATATTATTATACGCGTGCAGATATCGCGAGCATTGCTCGTTATGAGATCGGTCTTTCGAGAAAAATCACAGTTAAAAGACTATATTTTTTTTTTCTGCCTAAACAGAATATTCGAACCCTTCAAACGATAATAAAAATAATACTGTGATCGTAAATCGTACGTATTATTAAATGATGCACTGTACAGTCTACAGATTGTCTCATACGTAGTTTTTTTTTTATTTTTTTTTTTGCTTTAGACACCGAGAATAGGCAACAAACGCGTGTTATTGGTGTGTTTGCACGCCGGTGCCAGCTGTTCGAACTAACTCAATATTTTCCACTTTTCGAGTCTGGTCTTAGCTCTTAGGGCGTAAATAATATTATTGTTTTGAATATTGAGCAATTGTGAAATTGCATTATTGTTGTATTATTATCTACGATTTAAAATTGTAATACTCGCAAAGTTTGCATATTGTGTATGTTTATTTTATTTATTTATTTTAATTAACTCACGACCAATCGGGAAATTAGATAAATAATGTAAGGATATAATATACAACGTTTAGTACTTATACAATAATCAACCCTTTTTTTTATTTCTTTTAATTAACTTTTTTTTCTGTTGAATAATATTATTTAATTGGATATTTTTTTTTATTCTTTTAGTTCTTAACTATTGTTTCTATTTATAATCCTTGTTAAATAAAAATACCATGCTGTCATGGTTATCCTTCAGCATTACAACAATGTTATATCATATATTAATTATAATTTATGGATAATTCGATATCGGTTTTCGTGGATTTATAACTTAAATAAATATTTTTTTTCTCCAGGAACCAGTTTATCGTCGACGGCGATCGAAACGGTACGTCGGGACCTGAATTAGCTTATTAAGTCAATAACAAAATATATATTATGCGATAAGCATTTGCTTAACAGCTATTAGACTTTATAATTTAACAGTACGAAAATATTATTAGTACTACCTATTTTCCAAGAAAATGGTTATCAATATTACCATTATCGTTTATGGTATATCTAAATACATACCTATACCTAACTAATACAATATATAACTCTCTGTGGAGAAAAGTTAATTGTTGTGGTGCAACCATCATTAAAAAAGAACCCAACATGAGTGATCAGCATTTTTATTATTGAACGAATCACGTTTTTAATCAAATTTATGATTATAAAAAATTATATCGGAACTAAATAGAATTTTTTTTTTGTGTGTTTGAAGATTAATAAAAAGTATTATTTATAAAAACTATTTGAGTATTATTCAAATACCTGCTTAATTATTTATAGTATTTGGGCGGTATTCTAAATAATTTATTTTAAAAGTATTTTAGTAATTACTTAAAACTTTACTTTACTGTACTTTTGAAAAGAATTTTTAACAACACTGATAATATGAAATAACAATAGCAATACTCCTGAACAAAGCTACATCCTCACAATATTCAAATTCATATCAAGAACTGTTACCTAATCAGTAAAATATAAAACAGTATGAGAATAGCATACCTACGTTATATTATAATTTCAATAGTTTGTAAATACTATTAATAATATGGGTAACCTATTTTGATCAATTCAGCTTCTAATCATATATAATACATTAATAAATATATGAATACATCAAATCGTATTGTAGTGAATGGAGTAGGTATATTAAAGTTGAACCCACGCAGTCCTCGGAGGGTTATACAGAATTATCCGTTTTGGAAATGAGAATAAAACAAATATCCTATACACCGAGACATCGAGTTAACAAATATGTTCCAATTTTGATTAAAAGTAGGCAACTCTTTGGGGAGACACGACTACAAAGGATTTACGTTGTCGATATAATATGGGAATATGCATATAACGTTATATACATATTATACGAATTAAAATATGGCGGTATCGAATTACTGATCATCCTTTGGTGTATAACGCGATGCATAACGCTTCGATTTCGATTTTAATTGGCTATTTGGGATGCGGACGAAAATAATTTTGAATAATATTGCACGGGAGCACGATGAAAGATAATATAGGTAATGTCATATACCTATGACATATATTATTTTAATATTTTTTGCCCTAGAGGATTTAATTCCACGAATATCTATTATGCAATACATGGATTGTAGGTTAGGTATTGGATTGTAGTTACACGTCTAGGTCGGTAGTATACTAGTATTATAGGTCATCTGCTATATAGCTTATATTATATCTATGTTCATTATTAGATATTATTCGTAAAGTTAGTGTAAAACTTTACACATTTGATTACTTATTACGTCACAAAATAAATACTTCGTAATTTCTCTTGGTACCTACGTGTTACACAATCGAGTCATATAAATTATAGCGTATTGATTGGCACAATTTTGAAGGGAACGAAAAAAAAGAAAGAATATAGTACAATAATATTATATACGTTACATAATAAAATGTTTACGCTGCATCGAGGGTTTTATTTTTCTTATTCTTGAAAACTACCTATGAGGAATTGACCATTGTTTTATTTTGTGAAAAGCATTACACCTGTGTCCAATTACTCGACGATCGATTATAATTTACAGGACGGGATAAATTAAATCTTTATTGTAAATAGTACACTATACATATAATAGATATATTATAGTCACAAACGCGCGTAACAACAATGATGAATTTTAAATGTCTCTATATGTTATAACTTTATGGCACAGATCATCAGAACATTCGTTCCATGTCTCCGAAGTCCACCTAAAAAAGTCAAAACTTAAATTAGTTTGTGTTTCGTATTTGATTTTAGACATTATGATTACGATGACCGTAGTCCGTAGATGGGGCAACATGTAACCTGACTGCCAAGACAAATTATTGTAATGCGTATACCGTTTTAACACAAAATCTATACACATATTATAACTTTGTACCGTAGTTGCGGTGAAGTCCAGAAACGCGGTATAACACTATAATATTATAGTTGTACAACCAACTTATTTTTGTCGTTCGTGGAAACAATATCTCGGCGGTTGGATGTCAAAAGTATAAGGTCAGGAGATATTTCAGAACATTTCGAACCTGAGTTTCGGAAGCTTATAATATTAAGCGTACAGGATATAAATTCCAGCAGGTACAGTTAAGTTCTAAAGCTGCGAGCGTATATTCCACATTAAAAAAATTACAACATTCGGTTAGTTGTAAACCACCTGTTTAGTACCCTCTCCCCCGTTACGTATATTTCAAACTTTAATATGACGACCAGAAAGAACAGAAAATATAATAAATTTATAATGAAAAACGAATTAGTCGAATAACTGTATGAAAAGTAGTCATGTTTGTTGGGAACTGTATGCACACCGTATTAAATTGCAATACGATGTCTATATAGTATAAATTAGTGAAATTTTGAATTTCATCGCATCTTTCGCATTTAATTTTTTAATACTATAATATTAAATGTCAAAATAATAGTTATATGAACGATCAATTTAAAGAAATTATGAGGGGAGGTTCGAAATGTTATATTGTATTAGAAGGCGTACTTATTCCTATTTTTATCGAGCCCTATAGATATCATTTTATAATATTATTATATGTACAATTCATTGTTAACATTGGGTTATCGACGGTTGGCCCGTCGTTTTGTCACTAACAAACAAAATATATAAATAGAGAAATCGCCTACACGAAACTCCTAAAAAAACATAATTCTTTGAGTTCCGAGTACCTACTATAAAATATAAATAGAACTTATCCTCACGTTCAATGGTCCTACAGATTATTTCATCAAATTGGCTTTTTCACGCATGCAAAAACTAATTGTACCAATTCATTATTATTATTTTGTTCAATGCTTAAGTTATAATTTAAAGTGGGTGTCCATAAATCCCCTTTCGACTATATAATATGCCCTCGAACGACCACGGGATATATTGTGTTTGATTTTTGTTTAAGCGGTGATTAGCTGTCTCTGTCAGTCACGCGCGTGACATAGGAATTTGTTCGTAATTCCATTATCCGACGTGACCCGTTCGATCTAGTGATGTGAATAATGATTTGGGAAACAAATTAAAGTTTGGGTGAATTCTAACTACAGGTCTATATTTTCCATCTCCTGTCATTTTTTGTTTTTATAGTTTTCAAAAACTTGAATCACACGATTAGTACATTTTGAAAATTCTTATTTGAAATTGTATAATATATTATATAGGTAATATGAAAATTGCCGTAAACGTGGAAAATAGAATTTTGAATAAATTCCTGTGTTCCGTCGCTTCCAGTCCACTCGAATTCCGTAAGGTGGATAGTATGGCTTTTGGGTATAAAACAAATATTATTATTATTATTGTTATTATTATTATGCTACCCACCTGCAGCTGTAGGATTAATAATATTATGTTCTGGCGCCATCACTGCTCGTGGCGCAAAGATATAATCATTCTTGTTGTCAGGTTGTTCGATTACTACAAAGCTTCGATTATAGCAGTTGTTATAATTTTTATATTCGTAGTAATAACCAATAATGTATATATATTACATACCTTAATTTATTATGACGTATGTAATATTATAATACACATACCATATATACGAAAAATCATAAGATATGAATCTGTATGTAATATAATATAACAGTAAGAAATAAGTGTAATATTAAATAAGTACATAAAACTATGTTTTATTACTAAACTTTGCATAAAAATATATTTATTAAAATAGTTTGATGTATTTATCATTCAAAATTAAATTATTTTCATTAGTCAGACTTATTTTTAAAAAATATCGCATTTTTTTTTTTAAACTATTTAAGTAGGTACCTAACTCAACAGTACAATATAAGGACTCTCAATAATATTGCATTGTTTTACAATCATAGTTTTTTTTTTTTTTATATAATCCGTCTATTCATTATTCTATACCTATACTAATAATACAATATTTTATTTTAAAGCTAAGCGATACACCTTATTTAAAATATTGTTATGAAAAAAAAGCACGATTTCTTCAACTATATAATACTATTGATTCAAATGAAAAAAAAAACAATAGGTACTAAATATACTTAATTAGCTACTTAATATACTGACAGATTGATCAAGTCCGCAACAAATTGTGTAGAATTAAATTCGTAGATCACAGAATAAGATACTTAAAATGAAGGCTCTTTATTAAACTATTATATGAAAGCGTTTTCAAAATTGTACAAAATTTATACTCGTTCAAGTCTCACGTTGTATTGCCTACACGCCAAAATCGGCCGATTTCAATAACCGTCGAAAAAAGGCAAGCGCGCCGCCAAAAATAATGTATTTATGCCTATGTAAGTACGCGTTTATCGACTTACCCGGTCCACGGTAACACCTTGCCCGAACTCTCAAAACTCGAACTCCTCACGTCGTACTTGTGACCCTTGAACCCGATCTGATTGTGCAGGTCTACGCCGAGACGCTTCATAGGTCCATCGGACCCGGCGGCGGGTCTGATGTTCCTCTGCAGGTGCAGTCTACCGGTGGATTTCATCGGACGACCGGCGACGCGACGATTTTCATCCTCTCGCGTATAAACGGGACGAACGGAAATGTCGAAACGGTAAAAAAACGATCGCGTCCAACACAAATTATATTATTGTAATAAAAACAATAGCGGCGGCAAGTATGAACATAATATCATTGGAAAACGACGACGTGAAAATATATGAAAATATTCTGTGTCGATATCACAATATCATTTTTGTTACTATATATATAATATCAGACACTATTATTTGGCTTTTTACGACGGCGGCGGCTAAGCGATGAGCGCTGTGATGCACACACACCGGACGAGATCGAGTTCGGCAAAAGCCGGTCGCGATACTGAACCCGACGGCGCGGCACACTTGTTGTGAACGTCGGCGGCAGGCGACGCGCTTGCGTTTCACGGGCGAATTAGTCGTGTAGCTGTCGCCGCCTCAGCCTCCACCACCAACCACCGTCGTCGTCGTCGTCGTCGTCGTCGGTACCAAATTTTTATTATTTTTTTCGTCACCGGGTCAGATGTTCCCAACACCCAACTCCACACCTCTCAGCCCGCCGATCTTGTCCGATAAATTTATATACACGCACACGTCGTACGCATTATGTTCCACGACGGTGGTTGGTTTGGGTCTATCATATAGAGTAAGTACGTTACGGTCCTACCATTATTTTACGACCGTATAATATTATTATATAATTATATAGGTTACAAAACAGTTCTAGGCATCGCGTTAAGTAGGCAGGTATACATTACAAATATAATATAGGTGAGTATGCGGTTCACAACGGTTTTGTCATTGTGCATTTCGGACGCATCCGCATCAGTATATAATATCATGACTCATGACGTAAATCAGAACAGCTGTGGTCTTAACGTCAAAAAAAAAAAAAAAATTATTATTTTCCTGGAAATATGATGCAATGTAATGTTGAACAGGGATTCGAGCGCCGATTGTTGGGAGATAAGACAAACATTTCATTTAATCATCTAGGATTAAGTATATTGACAGTAAAATGTACACACTGAACAGACAATATTTAAAAAAATGTACATCTACTGTAATAGCTATGACAAGACAGGCTATAATATTATTATAATAAATTTTTGGCGAACGATTACTCTATTGTTTTAGGTAAGGAGTATTTGTCTCAAAAAATATCTCGATTATATTATGTAATATAAAAGAACCGAGCGAGATCACTTCCTCAGACGGTTCGCAGTATTTAGATATTTTGCAGAATCAATAACCCTCCCCCCCCCCTAGAAATGTAATTTATTGACCGTATTATATTGCAATTATTATGTCTGTACTCTGTAACATGATATATTACAACAGTATAGAATACGATGAGGTTTAAGTTCAGGCTATAAACATATTAATTTATTTCTTATTTAATTGTATACGTACGTATAACACGTGTTATAGCCTATATATTATGTACCTCTGCAATGACTGTATAGGTACAATAACTACCAATAATTATTATAAGATTCGCGATACCAAAAATGTTACTAAAACAGTCGTTTTACTAAATCATATAACAATATCAACCTCACAACGATATAAGGTCAAACGTATTCGAACAAAGTGCGTAAAACCAACATTGTAGAGCATGTCAAATTTGTTTTTAATTTCGCTACATTCGAAAAAATCACTAGAAAAACAAGTGAAATAAAATATATTACATGGCTCTGTTGCAATGTCCTATCATCGTACCGTTGGCGATCCTTTCGGTGTTCAATACGATTCAAAGTAGTGCGTGCCCATAGTCTATACATTTTATATAATATGGAGACTACCCAGGCATGTACACCACATGAAAAACGTCACGTGTCCTGCACATTACCCGCGGACTTTGGATCACCGTACTCAACTCGAGACACGGTCGACGAACGACGAGCCAGCTTGTACTCTCAGCTTGCCGTTCCGGTGGACCGTGATGAAATGGACCTACCGTGATGCAGATATTTACGACGATGGAATAGATGTGACCACTATAATAATATGCCGCTTCCTCAGTTCCACCGCCGCCGACGTCATCCGAACCCTTTCGAAGACTCCGTAAAATCTCGGTCGATGGCCGAAAATAAGGAAAACAAGGAAAAAGGTAAGACTATGTCTAATGATAGTTTTAACTTATAACCAGGATATATATATATATTAATATAGATAATTTTTATTACTTATACTTTGTGCAGAAATAATTATTAGGTTCGATCAATGTAATTGATATTACTGCCTACCTATAATACTATAGACACACGAAATTCTAAGTTTATATTTTCGACATTTTAGTTCATGCCACCCCACTACTCCAGCAACATTGACAACAATAACTATATTATTATTTATTTATAAAAGTTGTATTTTGTAATATTATTAATACATCTGAATAACGATTATTGTATTTTCGAATGTTTTAGATGATGAGCGGAGGGATAAATGTAATGATTTTCAATGACTTGTGTTTATTTATTTTATTTTTTCGTGTCTAGAGACACTTTTTCGAGTAGAAAAAAGATTTCATCACCTACTTTGGGGGGGGGGGGGGAGGAGGAGGGATTCTGGTAGCTGATTGGATCTACTTTGTACTTTGATTAGTAAATATCTCATTGCTATTTAAAATAATCGGGGGGCGGGGAATACGCACATTAGTTAATATTTTTTTTATTATTAAAAAAACGATATGGAGTAATCTTGGTTAGACGTCTCTAATCGTATTTTATCGTGTACAGTAAGTTATTATATTATATAATTATCATTGAATTACAATTTCACACATCCATTACAGTGACTTCCTCAGTGACGAGATGCAATCGACTTCTACTGTATAACAGAGTCACTCTGTGGTTACCTTCTCGATGGCTTTTTTTTAAATGTTATTTAGAAAGTTCACTTTGCAATTTGTATTTTAAAATGCATATTTTCCATCTTTAGTATAGTGCATGCTTATCCCGCAAGACTATCAGCTAGGCCCCAGCCCTAGCTGTAAATAATAATAAATAGGTACATTATAATATTGTTGTAACATATTTGTGTCGTATATCATTAATCATTGTCTACGTCTAATATTATTATAAAATGTGCAGCTAGGACATCATGCATATTTTGGAGCGTGAGAAAATGTCGGTCTTCGTTGCGTTTATTCGAGATAATTTCAATAATATATTATTGTAATGCATTACTCATTATCTCACATAATATCCGATCTGCTCTTGGTCGTTGCGAACGGGTCGATGTCAGACTAGCGTGTTAAAGGCCGATATACCTTACCATACTTTGTAGTGCGACATTTGTACGGCCTTACAGGTGATAATATACGGTCTCTGCGTGACTGCGTGTCGTGTATATCCGAATATCATATATTTTAGGTAGGTATACACACATTATACGCACGTCTTTGAAAACAACAATTTTTATTTATAGTACTACCGAAAACCCGCGTAGGAAAACGATTTTTGTCGAGGATAAAAAAGAAAAATGAAAAGTTTTACAATAACACCTCACGATTGTTCACTGTCGTCGGTGTATGGGATATCGACGAACGATTTGGTATTCAAACTACAAAACGAAAGACAATGTAAAAAAAATATAAAACAATGTACCTCTATAAAACGTGCGATATAATAATGTATATAATATATTCGTTTCCTACGTTATCTATACATAATGTATAATATACAATATAATCAACAAATAAAAAAAAGAAAATACAATTTTTGTTATTTTCGACCTAGGTAGTAACGAAATGGTTTCCGTACACCTTCTATGGTATCATTGTATTAGGTATTTGTTGCCACGAAAATATTTTTCGGGTTTTGGATCTAAATACGCGTTGTACTATATAGGTACTATAAAATTGTTCTCATGATTTTAACCGTTTGGTCGCTCTAAAAGTTGGAAAGTAAAAAAATAAAAATGTTTGTTTTTGATAATATCCATTTCAAAATATTATGTCCACGAATGTTTAGAACCGTTTTTGTGTTATGTTTTGTATTTTTTCCAGAGGTCGACTACTTATAAAGGCCTTAATCAGGAGGATACATCTTTTTGTTCGAAACTTAAACCCGACGCAAGATAATATCTCTTTCGTTGTTTGACACGTATATTGTTCCTCAGATTTCATATAGTTGTAATAACTTGTAAACATAAGCAGTAGCTTTACAAATCCGGAGTACACAACAATGCATCGTTCTCATAGTACAATTATTATTATCATTATCATCATAATATAAAGTCATATAATAATAAATTTGTTATTATTTAGGTTTCCAATCCATGAATATAGATGTTTCTATACCATAATATATTTTTTTTTCGAGCTTTTTGTTGATCACCCAAAAAAAGTGTTAATTTATGTAATATTGTTTTACAATTCATTTGAATCATAATATAACAATACAGTTAACAAAAGAAAATGTGTTTTAATCACATACCGGCTACCGTAATATAGCCATCATGTACTTATATTGTAGGTATCGTTTTTAGTATTTTACACCTCATTGAATTGTTAATAAATTAGAAGAGTCGTTATAAAAACGAGTAAAATGACTTTATCAATATTATAGTTTGAGGCGCTTTTGAATCGATATATGCGTGTTTGGTTTAAAGTTAATCTGTGACAGTTTCAAATACAACAACAACAACAACAATAATAATAAAATATATTAAACCGTTAAAATTTAATTCACTCGTTTCCTTCGGGACTTGTAAATTGTAAATTTAGTTCTCTAATATCACAAAATATTTAACAAAACAACCATAAAACGTCATCAACATTATTAGTTTTATTACGATCGTTATAATAAAAGTTTGGCTTTTTTCTTTTATCGCGTGCACACTATAATTTAACATCAGTGCCTGTATTATATGTATATACACATACATGACAGATGATAGCTGGAAGGTGACTTCGTTAATCATGATTTCTTTACATCCGTTGTTATTTCCTAGGTAGGTACCGAGTGAATATTGGAGCTTTATTTTACTATTTCGCGTAACTGCACAACTTCCATGTTTTAGCTACCTAACACATATTAGAATTTTCATAAAATATTATACTACCAAATATTAGGTATATTATAGTTATTATTTTAACGCTGGTATTGTATGAAACGGATAAGACTCAAAAGAGAGCCGTCGATGAAAGAAAATTGTCGTATTAGATAACATAAAGATATATTATATAATTATTATTTAATATTGTTGGCTATTATTTTTACAACCGTCACAATATATACAAATATATTATATAATATGGAGTCTATCTAGAGTCTACACAAAGCTGGACAAGTTAGTTATTGTTTTCAACTAGTTAAAGTTAAGTAACAAAAACTAACTATGTTAGAATATAGCTTGAATTCTGAAATTTTTTGAATTTCCAACTTAGATAGCTAGGAGTTAGTTTAGTGAAAATAGTAACTTGAATTAGAGTAGAAGTTAGAAGTTAGTTTATTTTTTTAAAGTTTAAAATATAAATTTAAAAACTTGTTTGTTAAAAATATGTAAAGCGTACTACACAAATGAATTACTTGGTATCTAACTTAAATTATTGGTAACGGTAGAAAAATTGTATTGAAAAACTGATAATTTAATTCAAATGTTTCAAGTAGGTAGGTAATAACTAATAATGTTGATTACACACCAGCTATCGTGCAAATCTCAATGACCTTTCATTTTATTAATAAATATTTTTCAAAATTAAATGTAAATCTCTGTTTTATAGAAAACTGCAACGACTCAATAGTTATATCTATTAGGTATTTTACGCAGGGCTGCAATATCGACGGCTGCGATAAGCCTTAAAATATAATACCATATATATCATACACGAAGTAATAGTTATCGTAGTACCTGCGTGTATCTCTAAGTATACCATGAAATTAGTTTCGAATTTACCAACCAACCGACAGGATAATATTATAATTGTCAATTACGATTATAATATAATTTATAGTAGGTAATATACTGCAGAGGTAATTGAGTTATATACCTATATTATTTGAATTGAGATTGACGAGATAACTTATTATATATTATCTGTTATAATCGTCAGCATAAGCCAATTACAATAATGAAAGATTTTTATTTTGATATTCAACAAATTTATTTTTATAGAGGTAACGCCGTCGCAATGTAAAATGCACAGCGAAATTCAAAGACTAGAAAAACGAAAAGAAAAGGGTATACAAATCTCGTCCGGGAGGAGTCAATAAACCTCATTCTTACCGCTTATTAAAAATCGTTTTTTATCCAAATATTTAAATCCGTACATAGGAAGTGTGAATTATTAAATCAGCTACCTACGTTAAATATTTAAAAATTAACCTGACCCAACAAAAATATAAATATTAATTTTGTGCTCCGTAAAGATAGTTTAATATTTATGATATACTTGAATATTTTTCTACTACTTTTTCTCCTACAATCGATAACTTTATATATGGTTTCATAGGTACCATATTATGCCTAGTCGTATATAAAGGTATTCACTATAAGTGACAACAAAATTACTATCAACTCCCTTACATGAATAATTCCGTTTTGAATAACAATTTATTGAATACGATAACGATTTTTTTATTAGGCCCAACAGGCGTACAGTTCACTATACTGTTAGGTTTTGTATCGCAACAAAATTGTAAGTTTATGCATCGAGGAATTTATTTGAGTTTGCACACAGTCGATTTATATACCTATAATATACGTACATTTATTCAAACTCCTGCATAAAATCAAGACGATCCTAATGTTATGAGATCGACGGGTAATACATTTCGGGGAAAAAATATTGGTTGGTATAATTTTATTCGGATGTACAAGTATAGATTCGATTTGCTTTCGAATAAATTACTAGTGCTCGTAGGTTTGAAACACATATTATGTGAATTACGACAGTACGATGATACTATACAGGGTGATTACTTTAAAGGTAAGCACTAATTTTCTCGAAAAGTGTTTACGTTTTAGGTTTCAGCATGTAAAAATTCATACTAGTAGGTAGTTATTTAATAATATTATTATTTATGGATGAGATTAGTGGAGTGGAGGGTACTACAGGCTAGCCCTCAAAGTGTAGATGCACTACTCCGCTCATCCAAATTTTAAATATACATATATTCAGTTATAACTAATGAATACTGGTGTTTAATATCATATTATGCGTTATAAGTTAATAATATTCAATATGTACAGAATCAAAACCAATTTTTTAAACACCCTATTATTATGTTTACATATTGGTTACTTGTACGTACAGATTGCAATTAATTCTTGTACGCAATATCGTGGATTATAATATTATAATAATAATAATAACGTTAAAATAAAATTCAGATGTATCTTCCGCGAACAAAATTGTTCAAGTCCAATTTGAATACCTACTATAGCAATATTTTAATATTTTTCTTCTGACTTTAGGTACGGAACGATCACGTCGTGGTAGATGTCAGTTGGTTCGTCAATAGATTTTAAATTTAAATGAATGCACATGACCTCGTTCGGAAAACATGTTTCGAACGAACAGCGTAATATACTGCAACCGTGTAGAAGGCGAACGCAAATGTGAGTATGGGTCTTGATTGGAAGTGTGATTTTTTTTTTAGTCATCTTCTGTAGCGATAACTGAGTACAGATTTGGATATGTTTTGTTTCTCATCCATTACCTTGGGTGAAAGTGAAGATGAAAACAGATTTATTTTGCTAGGAGTTGAATTTGCATTTGTTATACCACGGTTATTGGATGAAGTCTACCATTATACGTAATAGCAGATATAATTGGGCATGAAAAACCGATTATACTAGCACAAATAACAGGGGCGCTAAGGATGCATAGTACCCAAAATTTTAATCGTGTTCCTCGACCAACCGGACCCCCTTTTAGCCATAGCTGCCAATGCTTAAGATCAATAAAAAAAAGTGGGTAAGTGGGTGTCACTGTAAATTGCCACTGTCATGGATGGTCTTAAATTTGAATCCAATGATATAAAATCATCGTATATGAAAAAGGACTGTGAGCGGAGATGGTATGTCAGCCTAGGATTTGAAATCGTTATTATTACTTAATACCACGGCAGCTGGTAAGTTAAATTAATATTATTTGTATATTATCATATTTGCTTATAGTAAAATACTTAATAATATACATTTTAAACTGCAAAATAGTTTGTACATCATTAATTTGATACATTTTGATAAACTTTAAAGATTATAAAAAAAAAATCTTGCCTATGTATTTTTAATATTTTTAAACTGACATTGTAACAATGTGTGAGAGGCTTTGTGTTAAATGACCTATATAAATATATAATACAATTTTTTGACATTTATAGAAAAATAAACCTGAAAAAATTAAAAAATCAAATATATCCGTAAACAGTTCAAAACAAGTCAAAATATTTTAAAAACTGTATAAAGTATAGAAAATGATTTAATAAGCATATGGTGTAAATTTTAAGTATACGGTTTTTAATTTTGTACTCCAATTTGGACAAAATAAGAAAATCACTCCATAAAAAATCGATTGCACATGTTGTAAAAATTTGAACTTCAAACACTCATGCAATTTAATTTGACTTTCCGGGAGATATTTTTTTGACAAAGGTAGACGAACTTATGAAGAATCTCTCATTCAATTTTCAAATCTTAGATATAACAAGGAAATATTAATGAACTTCAAACTCAACATAATTCGCAAATGTTCGTGATTTTTACGAATTTTTACGAATTTTTACGAATGATGTGTGTTTTTTTTTTTATTTTTTTTTTTATTTTTTTATTTTTGTGTCTGTGTACACGATAAGTAGTCGAAATAATGCTTCGATTTTCGACTTCAGTATCTTGTTCGATGGGAAAGTGAATATCGTTGGTGCATTGGGGAGGTCAAAATTTTAATTTCCCAGTAGTTTTCAAAAGCGATGTGAAAAACAAAAGAAAAATTAAGGAAAAACGGGAATTTTTACGCAAAATCGATTTTTAACAAAATCGATTTTGGTTATTGGTGTAACTCTAAAACAAATGACCGTAGATGCATGAAATTTTCACTGGTTGTTTATATTAGCATTTTCTATACACCATAAAATTTTCCAAATATTTTGACTCTTTTTGAGCTGTTTACAGCCATTGTCAGTTTTCAATTTTTTTAGTTTTTTTTTCTATAAATATCAATAAAATTTTATCTATTGAGTAAAAAAGCTTGAAAATTTAATAGAAGGCTCCTAGTTTATTGTTTCAAAGGCAGATGAAAAAAATTAAAAATCCTTAGTCACAGTTTTTAATTATAAGCATTTAAAGTTCAAATTTTGACAAAATACGGAAAAATCACGAAAAATAGCAAATTATTTTGATGAGAATTCATAAAAATTTTTCTTTTTAAATCTAAGATTTGAAAATGTAATATAAGATTACTCATAAGTTTGTCTACCTTTATCAAAAAAAAAATGTCTAGAAGAAACTTAAATTAAATTTTTATGAGCGTCTGAAATTTATATTTTTACAACATTTGATATTTACTCGATTTCTCATGTAACGATTTTTTTATTTTATTGTAATTAAAAAACGAATGACTGTAGATACTTGAAAATTTCACTGAATGTTTATATTAGCATTTTCTATACACCATACAATTTTGAAAATATTTTGACTCTATTTGAGCTGTTTACGGACATTGTCAGTTTTCAATTTTTTTAGTTTTTTTTTCTATAAATATCAATAAATTTTTATTTGTTGGGTAAAAAAGCGTGAAAATTTAATATTAGACTCCTGATATATCGTTTTAATAGCAGTTGAAAAATATTAAAAATACATTTGCACAATTTTTTTTTATAAGCATTTAAAGTTCAAATTTTGACAACATTTATCAAATTTATAATTTATTAATTATTTTGTGGTTAAAAATTTATAAAATGTTTAACTTTTATGGCTAAGGATTGAAAATTTAAAACAAGGCTCCACGTTAATAGGTTATATATAAATTACTTTATTCACAATAATATCATCAAATATACTTGGTAATATCATAGGGTGACTGACCGTTTTCGCTCAGAATCGTTTTTCTTATACAATGATATTATATCATTGAATTCAAATTTAACACCATCCATTACAGTGACCCACTTGTAACCTACCGTACAGCAGAGCGACATCCACTTATCCACCTTTTTTTTTTTTATTTTTTTTTTTATTTTTTTATTTTTGTGTCTGTGTACACGATAAGTAGTCGAAATAATGCTTCGATTTTCGACTTCAGTATCTTGTTCGATGGGAAAGTGAATATCGTTGGTGCATTGGGGAGGTCAAAATTTTAATTTCCCAGTAGTTTTCAAAAGCGATGTGAAAAACAAAAGAAAAATTAAGGAAAAACGGGAATTTTTACGCAAAATCGATTTTTAACAAAATCGATTTTGGTTATTGGTGTAACTCTAAAACAAATGACCGTAGATGCATGAAATTTTCACTGGTTGTTTATATTAGCATTTTCTATACACCATAAAATTTTCCAAATATTTTGACTCTTTTTGAGCTGTTTACAGCCATTGTCAGTTTTCAATTTTTTTAGTTTTTTTTTCTATAAATATCAATAAAATTTTATCTATTGAGTAAAAAAGCTTGAAAATTTAATAGAAGGCTCCTAGTTTATTGTTTCAAAGGCAGATGAAAAAAATTAAAAATCCTTAGTCACAGTTTTTAATTATAAGCATTTAAAGTTCAAATTTTGACAAAATACGGAAAAATCACGAAAAATAGCAAATTATTTTGATGAGAATTCATAAAAATTTTTCTTTTTAAATCTAAGATTTGAAAATGTAATATAAGATTACTCATAAGTTTGTCTACCTTTATCAAAAAAAAAATGTCTAGAAGAAACTTAAATTAAATTTTTATGAGCGTCTGAAATTTATATTTTTACAACATTTGATATTTACTCGATTTCTCATGTAACGATTTTTTTATTTTATTGTAATTAAAAAACGAATGACTGTAGATACTTGAAAATTTCACTGAATGTTTATATTAGCATTTTCTATACACCATACAATTTTGAAAATATTTTGACTCTATTTGAGCTGTTTACGGACATTGTCAGTTTTCAATTTTTTTAGTTTTTTTTTCTATAAATATCAATAAATTTTTATTTGTTGGGTAAAAAAGCGTGAAAATTTAATATTAGACTCCTGATATATCGTTTTAATAGCAGTTGAAAAATATTAAAAATACATTTGCACAATTTTTTTTTATAAGCATTTAAAGTTCAAATTTTGACAACATTTATCAAATTTATAATTTATTAATTATTTTGTGGTTAAAAATTTATAAAATGTTTAACTTTTATGGCTAAGGATTGAAAATTTAAAACAAGGCTCCACGTTAATAGGTTATATATAAATTACTTTATTCACAATAATATCATCAAATATACTTGGTAATATCATAGGGTGACTGACCGTTTTCGCTCAGAATCGTTTTTCTTATACAATGATATTATATCATTGAATTCAAATTTAACACCATCCATTACAGTGACCCACTTGTAACCTACCGTACAGCAGAGCGACATCCACTTATCCACCTTTTTTTTTTTTATTTTTTTTTTTATTTTTTTATTTTTGTGTCTGTGTACACGATAAGTAGTCGAAATAATGCTTCGATTTTCGACTTCAGTATCTTGTTCGATGGGAAAGTGAATATCGTTGGTGCATTGGGGAGGTCAAAATTTTAATTTCCCAGTAGTTTTCAAAAGCGATGTGAAAAACAAAAGAAAAATTAAGAAAAAACGGGAATTTTTACGCAAAATCGATTTTTAACAAAATCGATTTTGGTTATTGGTGTAACTCTAAAACAAATGACCGTAGATGCATGAAATTTTCACTGGTTGTTTATATTAGCATTTTCTATACACCATAAAATTTTCCAAATATTTTGACTCTTTTTGAGCTGTTTACAGCCATTGTCAGTTTTCAATTTTTTTAGTTTTTTTTTCTATAAATATCAATAAAATTTTATCTATTGAGTAAAAAAGCTTGAAAATTTAATAGAAGGCTCCTAGTTTATTGTTTCAAAGGCAGATGAAAAAAATTAAAAATCCTTAGTCACAGTTTTTAATTATAAGCATTTAAAGTTCAAATTTTGACAAAATACGGAAAAATCACGAAAAATAGCAAATTATTTTGATGAGAATTCATAAAAATTTTTCTTTTTAAATCTAAGATTTGAAAATGTAATATAAGATTACTCATAAGTTTGTCTACCTTTATCAAAAAAAAAATGTCTAGAAGAAACTTAAATTAAATTTTTATGAGCGTCTGAAATTTATATTTTTACAACATTTGATATTTACTCGATTTCTCATGTAACGATTTTTTTATTTTATTGTAATTAAAAAACGAATGACTGTAGATACTTGAAAATTTCACTGAATGTTTATATTAGCATTTTCTATACACCATACAATTTTGAAAATATTTTGACTCTATTTGAGCTGTTTACGGACATTGTCAGTTTTCAATTTTTTTAGTTTTTTTTTCTATAAATATCAATAAATTTTTATTTGTTGGGTAAAAAAGCGTGAAAATTTAATATTAGACTCCTGATATATCGTTTTAATAGCAGTTGAAAAATATTAAAAATACATTTGCACAATTTTTTTTTATAAGCATTTAAAGTTCAAATTTTGACAACATTTATCAAATTTATAATTTATTAATTATTTTGTGGTTAAAAATTTATAAAATGTTTAACTTTTATGGCTAAGGATTGAAAATTTAAAACAAGGCTCCACGTTAATAGGTTATATATAAATTACTTTATTCACAATAATATCATCAAATATACTTGGTAATATCATAGGGTGACTGACCGTTTTCGCTCAGAATCGTTTTTCTTATACAATGATATTATATCATTGAATTCAAATTTAACACCATCCATTACAGTGACCCACTTGTAACCTACCGTACAGCAGAGCGACATCCACTTATCCACCTTTTTTTTTTTTATTTTTTTATTTTTGTGTCTGTGTACACGATAAGTAGTCGAAATAATGCTTCGATTTTCGACTTCAGTATCTTGTTCGATGGGAAAGTGAATATCGTTGGTGCATTGGGGAGGTCAAAATTTTAATTTCCCAGTAGTTTTCAAAAGCGATGTGAAAAACAAAAGAAAAATTAAGAAAAAACGGGAATTTTTACGCAAAATCGATTTTTAACAAAATCGATTTTGGTTATTGGTGTAACTCTAAAACAAATGACCGTAGATGCATGAAATTTTCACTGGTTGTTTATATTAGCATTTTCTATACACCATAAAATTTTCCAAATATTTTGACTCTTTTTGAGCTGTTTACAGCCATTGTCAGTTTTCAATTTTTTTAGTTTTTTTTTCTATAAATATCAATAAAATTTTATCTATTGAGTAAAAAAGCTTGAAAATTTAATAGAAGGCTCCTAGTTTATTGTTTCAAAGGCAGATGAAAAAAATTAAAAATCCTTAGTCACAGTTTTTAATTATAAGCATTTAAAGTTCAAATTTTGACAAAATACGGAAAAATCACGAAAAATAGCAAATTATTTTGATGAGAATTCATAAAAATTTTTCTTTTTAAATCTAAGATTTGAAAATGTAATATAAGATTACTCATAAGTTTGTCTACCTTTATCAAAAAAAAAATGTCTAGAAGAAACTTTTTTATGAGCGTCTGAAATTTATATTTTTACAACATTTGATATTTACTCGATTTCTCATGTAACGATTTTTTTATTTTATTGTAATTAAAAAACGAATGACTGTAGATACTTGAAAATTTCACTGAATGTTTATATTAGCATTTTCTATACACCATACAATTTTGAAAATATTTTGACTCTATTTGAGCTGTTTACGGACATTGTCAGTTTTCAATTTTTTTAGTTTTTTTTTCTATAAATATCAATAAATTTTTATTTGTTGGGTAAAAAAGCGTGAAAATTTAATATTAGACTCCTGATATATCGTTTTAATAGCAGTTGAAAAATATTAAAAATACATTTGCACAATTTTTTTTTATAAGCATTTAAAGTTCAAATTTTGACAACATTTATCAAATTTATAATTTATTAATTATTTTGTGGTTAAAAATTTATAAAATGTTTAACTTTTATGGCTAAGGATTGAAAATTTAAAACAAGGCTCCACGTTAATAGGTTATATATAAATTACTTTATTCACAATAATATCATCAAATATACTTGGTAATATCATAGGGTGACTGACCGTTTTCGCTCAGAATCGTTTTTCTTATACAATGATATTATATCATTGAATTCAAATTTAACACCATCCATTACAGTGACCCACTTGTAACCTACCGTACAGCAGAGCGACATCCACTTATCCACCTTTTTAAGTACACTTATACTTAAAACCAAACTTTTAAATAATTGTTGACATTGTATTTGTTTCTGATGAAAAAATGAATCTAGTTGGTATTTTAAATAGGTCAAAGTTAAAAATCCTCAGTAGTTTTCGAAAGCGTCGGGAAAAAAAATACTAATTTAAAAAAAAAAAAAAACGATTACATTTTTTGGTGTAACTCAATAACTAAAACTAATTACCATAGACACTTGACATTTTCACTAAATATTTATATTAAAATAATTTCCATATATTGTAATATTTTATTTTTGACTTATTTGTAGAATTAAGAAATAGAAATGTACAAGACATTTTCTTTTCATGACTAACATAATACATTTTAATTGAATGTTTCCCATAAGTTTTTCTAACTTTATCAAAAAAAAGTTCATTGAAATTTACGCTATTTATAGTCATGAGATATTTTACTTGATTATTTAAACAAGTATGTAAGCGACACACCGTCTCCGCTCATACTCGTTTTTTTGTATGCAATGATTTATCATTGAATTCCATTATAAAACACCCATTACAATGAATTGTTTGACAATTACTTTACAGCAGAGCAGCACCCACTTGTGCACCTTTTTTTTTTTAAATAGTACTATAAGTATGATTGTTCAACAATTATAATGTACTAGATAGACTAAAAATAAATATACTAAACAATAAACCCTGTTTCCACAGTAAATTAAATTTTTAATTGACAGATTTAGAATATTAATTTTTAAGGGTGCAGGGGAGGTTGTAAAGGATGATGACGTATAGTCTTTCATAATGGATTTACATCAATTAGGTATAAAGTATGTGTTTTATTTAGCCTGGTACCTATAATTATACTTGACAGTTCGTATAATTCGTAAACAATAAATGTTTAATAAATTTAAAAACTTTTAAACTACTATTTAGAAATATTACTTTGGTACATCAGTATTTAAAAAAAAAATGCCTAAAAATGTATTGATATGCGATTTGATATGATATACTTACTGTAGACATACCTTATGATATATATAAGGGTGGTTATCAATAATTCTCATTTGAACAAAAAAGTTTGCATTACCCCCAGGACACTCCTTAAATGCCATATAAGATCTGAGTGTTTAAATGTAATATTAATGTGGTCCTTGATGCACATAATTTCAAAAATCAGAATTTGATTCAATTATTATTTTTAGAATATTGAGAATTCATTAAAATTTTTTTTTTTAAATCTAAGATTTGAAAATATAATACAAGATTATCCATAAGTTAGTCTACCTTTATCAAAAAAAAAATGTCAACAAGAAAGTCAAATTAAAATTTTATGAGCGTTTGAAATTCATATTTTTACAACATTTGATATTCACTTGATATCTCATGTAACGATTTTCTTATTTTGTTGTAATTAAAAAACGTATGACTGTAGATACTTGAAAATTTCACTAAACGTTTGTATTAGCATTTTCAATACACGATCAAATTTTGAAAATAATTTGACTCTTTTTGAGCTGTTTACGGACATTGTCAGTTTTCAATTTTTTTAGTTTTTTTTCTATAAATATCAATACAATTTTCTTTGTTGGGTTAAAAGCGTGAAAATTTAATATAAGGCTCCTGATAATATATCGTTCTAATAGCAGTTGAAAAATATTAAAAATACATAGGCACAATTTTTTTTATAAGCATTTAAAGTTCAAATGTTGACAAAATGTATCAAATTTAAAGTTTAATAATTTTTTTGTAGTTAAAAATTTATAAAATGTTCAACTTTTATAGCTAATGATTGAAAATTGAAAACAAGACTCCACGTAAATAGGTTATATATAAATTACTTTATTCACAGTAATATCATCAAATATACTTGGTATTATCATAGGCTGACTGACCGTTTTCGCTCAGAATCGTTTTTCGTATACAATGATATTATATCATTGAATTCAAATGTAACACCATCCATTACAGTGACCCACTTGTAACCTAATGTACAGCAGAGTGACATCCACTTACCAACCTTTTTTTAGATTTAAAGTCTTAATTGTTTTATTGGTTTTTATAAAAAAAAATGATTTTTAACATTTTTTTATAGGTACCTACATAAACTTTTTTTTTAAATGGAATTTTATAAATAGCTTTTTTCAGCATGAAAAAATATTATCTGTGAAGTGGACCAAAAAATGATTTTGTGGCTTGTTTTGGAATATTAGTCCGAGGAAATAACATTATAGCGAACACCCGTTTAAAAAAAATCCTATTCGTATATTTGATTTCATCATACCAAACTCGGTTCAATACAGTTTTTTACCCTTTGTACTCGTACTATGATTTCTTTTGAACTTGGTCCCATTTCATGAAATGTCGCATAATACTAAAATAAATATGCGTTTATATTCTGGCTGATTGTGGTATGGTTCCGGGATTAAACGAGAAGCCGAATGATCCACGTCTTCAGTGGATTACACAGTTCGCGCGTTTACCCTACACTATAATATAGTATCGGAGTAGATAATAATATTATGAAAAAAAGGATAAATCTCGAAGGAATTTAATATGTTTATAAATTAATTTTAAAAAAAAGGATGAACCATACTTGTTAGTTCTTCTTAATTTGTCCGTGTAAAAAACAGAGAAAGGATGATAATATAGTGTGTTTAGATTCTTTTTTTGATTCTATATCGATTATCAGACTATATTATACGAGACGATTCATTACCATCAACATGTTGCGTTCGTCAAGTCGATATTATGATGTCAATACCTATTAATGTCTAACCTACCAATAAAACAAACCAAAAATCGTCATCCCGTAGAACACGCATTCATAACAGGTACGTTATAAACCTAAATTATATACCTAATTTGGCTGTACATTACGAGAGTAACCCAATATCGATTGAAATACATACTATTGTCAAGGCTGGACATTAACGAGTTAAAAGTTAAAATTAAGTTAAAACGTTAAGTGAATTAATTAAGTTAATTAACTCGTTACTTTTTTTTTTTTAAATTAACTTTTAACTTAATATGTAACTTTTTTTTCAAGATTAACGTGTTACCTTCAAGTTAATTTTATTTCAAAAGTATCTAAATTAAGTTAATTTTTGTCCGAAGAATAATGCAAATTTTTGAATGGGTTTTTGCTTTGATGTATCATTTTAAATTTCCCCAGTAATTTTCTTGAGCGTAAAGAAAAACTATCTAATAATCCATATTATGTGTCTGGAATTTTTTATTTTTGTAAATTAGAAAATTTTAATTTTAAACTAAGTTAAGTTACTTTTTTTTCAAAGTTAACTCTTAACTTAACGAGTTAACGAAAAAAAATATGAGTAACTTTTCACTTAACTCAACTTTATTGTTTTAAAATAACTTAACTTAACGAGTTAAAAAAAATCGTTAACTTTCCCAGCCTTGACTATTGTTATATTATAATGAGAAAATCAATGTATTGTTTTCTTATACAGTTTACTTTTCTTCGTATTCAGTTTCTGAATTGATAAAGATAAAATGTTTGCGGGCCATTTTAAAACGACAATCATTGGTCAGTGGCCAAATGGTATAAAGCGTTTGCAATAATTTTAGTTTTTTTAATAGGCGAAAACTTATGGTACGCACATGCATGCCCGGTCGGACTTTCTAGACAATTGCCTGCCCAAAGAGAGGAGACGCCCGTGGTCGAGATTCGAACCGGTGACGGTACGCGTTGGAACCGACGCCGTAGTCCGCTCGGCCACTCCGTCCCCCGACAGTAAATTTAATATTGATAAATGATTATATTGTATAAAGATGAAAATGATCTAAATTATTATATTGCAATAATTATAATAGTTATCGTTATATTATCATTCTATCGAATATCAACACAACAAGCAGAAATAATATTCTAAGGAAATCCTATAGGCTATAATTTAAAAAATAGGTACCCACCTATTGTGTTGCAATAAATATTCTTAATTTTAACCAACTACTTAACACTCGTTTATAACAATATATTATGGGAACACATTTCTTGATTTTGAGTTATTAATATAAATATCTATACATATATTTATATTTCGACATCAAGTACAAAATACTTCCGTTGAGAAATGAACATAAACTAAAAACAACTGAACTACTTCACACTGAAGACTGAACTTAGATTTCACGAGAATGATATATTACCTCAAAATTGAAAAATGTTGCCGTCCTTTTAAAAGTGGAAATGCGACGAGAATAATATACCGAACATCCTATACTTACGAAGAGTTTATTCCGGTCAAGGCTATAGAATAACATGACAAGTTCTCGTGACGCTCATCAATGACTTACTCTGAACTAATGAAAAAAAAAAGTTATCTTAGTAAATGATATTGTAGGTATTTGTTATTAAAGTTTTCCTGAGATATCCCTACGAAACTATCAATTTTTTCACATAGAAATGTTAGTCAATCTTATTTATATATATATAGGACGAATAACATAATTAATAGGCACAGCTGCATTGTGATCCGTAGAGTAATTAAATTGTACGCAATATTTTTTCAGTTGTTCTTAAACTCAGGTTTCTCGAAGACCGAGTTTCATCAAATTGCAGGGCATTATTTAACTGTATATTGTTATTTAACATGTACATTTAACCAAATATTTTTGAAACAGAGGAAAATCCTTTTTCCGCAGTCATGGCTGTTGATTCATATCTATAAATATAATATTAGACACAACCACTAAATTATCTTTAATAATATACCAATTTCTCAACGTGTTAAACGTCATGTTATGTTCCCGCAAGTTCAATACATAACACTATCTACACATAATTATTATTATTATTATTATTATTATTATTATTATAATTTATAATCGTAAGTTTCGGTTAACCAACCTACCTCTAATATAATCAATTGAACATATTTCGAGAACATATTAACAGCGTGTCGCCATCGAATGTTGGACAAACACGTGGTATGACACTGTATGTTATATTATTATACACAATTATACGTAGGTTAGGTTTGGTTAAGGTTACCTTATGCCGCAAACCTCGTGGTATAACGAATGTACTCCTATAACTTGTCTGAAGTACCACAAACTTTATAACAAAGTTCAAACCGTGATACGACGGTGAAAATATGGTGTTATATACGAACATTTGTATATTTTGTCATTAGAAACTTCAAACAGTTTTCGCTGGGTAAACTCGCATTTTAAGTACACAAATTGTCTCGTTACGTGTAAAACATTACTGTATGTCTGTATGTGCCTACAATTATTATTATTATACAGTTATTATTATCATTATTTTAAAGTAAAATTCGCTTATGACGTAAACAAGTGGTTCAGGGATTAATATTAAATTATAATACAATTATTATCTGCACGACTGCGCAGGACAGATTATTATTTGAAGAAACGATAATAACCATAATAATACAATGTAGGTAGGTCTTTGACACATAAACAGTACGTCATGTTCATTGTTTCGAAAATTAAAAACAATTATCGACGTTTTGTTTTTGGGAAATTCATAGTGGACATCACAAATATTTTGTATGCTGCCCTTGTTTTTTCACCCTTGTTACGGACTTCATATTTTTAATGTAATAATATTAATAATATTATCATACCCGAGTGTGGGACATCTGTAAATAATAATCGTCTATATTAATATTCCACTTTAACCTAACTCACAATATTACTGTGACAGTGAAACGATTTCAACACAGTGGACAAGACTGCAGCACCTACTGTATAATAAGTATTAACTTAAAATCAGTACAACACTTTTCAGCTTTCACATAGCCACTATTTTCTTAACCAAACGATATGTAAAGGATCGAAGGATATTTTAAGACGGATTTCACAAATATCTTAGAAACAGTCTCAGATGGTTTTCTATCATAGAATTGTCAGTATACTTTAGAGATAGGTAGGTCGTAATATACTTACAAATCACTCATTAGTCTTGCGGTTATAATTTAAAGATTGGTCTTCACACCACTAAACAATGTCTTGCAAATATAATAAGTTCTACAATGTATATATATTTTTTTAAAGTTAAATATATCATTTAATTTAATATACTATAATATGTTAATAATAAAAAAAAAACAAGTGTTCATATCTTTGAATATTTGGAACAAATGATAGATTAACACGCAAGTACGCAACACGCGTATGCTTGTTTCTGAAACTTTTATCAACTTGTAATTTTTAAATAAAATATTGTAGAACATTGAAAATTAAAAAAAATATATACATTAAGTAATTACGATTTATTTATCAAATTATAAATATAGATTGCGTATTTGAATTCAAAATTCTATAGTAACTCACGACATTTACCTATACCTATGAACATGGCGCATTTAGGGGGCCGCCCATTCACGGTATTTTATACTTTTTATTACATTATTTTGAGATGGATAATATGAGTTATAACTTATAATTTGAATTTTTTATATTTTTTAGTTTGTGCAACACAAAATTGGTTCAACTTAAAACATTTTTGAGTTAGTGAGGGCACGTGTGGGTATGGCGATTTCTCGTCCTTTTCAAGCGACAGTGTTATATTAAGTAGGTATAGTTTGCACAATTCCGGAAACCACAAGCTACTAAATTTCAAAATTGAAAATAAATGAAAAATAACTCAATGTTATTGACCTCAATAGAATAATATTATTATAATGTAAATACATTACACCTAATAAAAATAAAATTTATTAATACGCTCGTTGATATTATGTACAATTTTAAGACAATAATAAATAATAATACTATATTATATGGTTATTGGAAATTCATGTTTCCCAAAAATGTCTCACAACAAATTAAAACTTAAAACTACGTTTTTTTGTAGATGTAGTTTGATCATTATTAGCCGATTTTCAGTGTTGGTGACCTCCAGCAAGTGTTGTGCAAAAAAAAACAGCTTAATGATGATTAAAGTTTCTACGGATTTTATTGATAGATAAAAATTCGTAATTTTAATAAATATATAATGAATGTGTATATATACATATAATTTATATGCATGAGTAAACAAATACTTTTATAATACGGTTAACAATAATTAAAAATGCAATTAAAAATGCAATTTATAATTAATAAAAATTAAGTATTAAGTGAAATATTTATCGTTGACAATGGTTAGGTACATATTATTTAATCACAGTGTAATATGACTAATTTAAATGATTAGTTTTGTCACTCAACTTTTTCTTTGTTTTAGCATCAAGCATGTGAATTATTTTTAGTACTGATAAAATAAGCTTATGTAGTTTTATTGAATTTTTTTAAAATTTTAGATAATAGATGTAATCATGTTACAATGCCTGCAGTATTTTGTTATCATCGAGTAGTTTAGGTTATGTATGAAATGTACATACTGTGAACATTTTTACTTTATTATGTTGTATACACATTTAATAATAGTATTAATGATATTATGTACTCCAGGGCCGTTTAACACGTCGTCGTATCCACCAAATTCTAAACTAAGAATTATTACCATATTGTAGTATAATATGACGATCGTTTGCATTCGTATTCCTTTTCTTATATTATGTGTATGTTTGTGTGTGAACGTGGATGAGACAGCAGAATAGTACGTATTTTATTTAAAAGGATGATATTGCTCAGCCAATCCGTGTAATCCAATATAAATAATGGCATTTTTATATATTATCGACATCGTGTAGATTATAGGTATCTATGTATTATATTATATATACAAATATATATGTGTATATTATATATATATATATATATATATATATATGCGAGTATATCGTGTATATATACACATAATTATGTATAATAATATATTATATACTGTATATAGTAAAACCTAAAGTATTTTATCTTCGTGACTTCGTTACGGAATCTCAATATTTTCGGCCATACCCCTTCCCAACGCCCATTTCTATAACTGTTAAGAGGTGCACATGAACTAAATCGTAGACATTACTTGACACAAATTTTAAAGTATACCTATAAAGACCATATTTTCAAATTCCTGATATTTTGTGTACTACTCAAGGAGTGTCACGTGGCGATACAGAAATTTGTTTCCCCCCTCCATTTTTATATAATCAATGATACTACCAACGGGTTGAAAAAAAAATGTTTCAGGAACAATCGTTTTTCCGTTGCTCGTTATATTATAATAATTGTATTTGTACTTATCCGACTTTTACCTATACCTGATAATAAATGCACACTGTTTACTGTAAATATTAATATAATGATAACGTCCCATTATATTTTTTGGTAATTTACTATACGTCATAGTGAGGCTTATTTCAATTATTTCAAACTATATTTTCGTCTAGAAATATAACCCATCATTTGTTTATACATCCCATTGGGTTAGAAACATAAAAACTTTTTTACTTTTCCTTGCAGTTTTAAAAATTAAATTGGATCCATGAGCGCTCCATACAAATACACCAGTACGATATAATTTATTATGCACTATCGTATCAAACTGTTGAATAAAAATGTATTCAAAAACTCATTTGAAATATAATTTAATTGACATATACTTTGAAATAGTCATAAAAATGTAAATGTGCCATTTTTGAATTTAATGGACAAATATTATACCTATAGTAGTATAGTATTATGAGTTATGACTTATGAGCTTATGACATAGTTGCGCGTAAATATATGATTTTATCGACTGAATGCATGTTACCTACGTGCAACAATTTTCAAAAATGTTATCGGTTATTTACTGTAATAATATGTTTATAGAACTGCACCAATCTGCAATCGTATTATTGAATATTATTTGGTAGGAGTTGGGTGATTTTAGGGATTTTTTTTATTTCGCCATTCTCACTACTCGTTGCAGCAATGGATTTAACTTCACGCATCTCGAATTAGCTAGCTTGTGTGAATATAAATTATTGAGTATCTTGGGTATCGTTTCATATACAGTACCTATACACGCATGGTCCAAATGTTATCAATACCTCATTATTATAGGTATGCTAGTAAAATCGATTTCTATACATAGGTTAGGTTAAATAGGATAGGATATTAGGATATTAGGTTAGGATAATGTATTCATGTAACGTGTATATTAAATGGCAGATTTAATTTTTCCAGTAGAAAGTCGACACAAATTAAATAATGTCTTTTAACAAATGGCGACGATGTGGCGTGCGATTAACAGTTTCGAATTTCCACATAATCTATATATATATACGCTGCGTCTAACTATAGTATAGTTGATATGTGTAATTATCAATTTCCATTCGTCTCATGGAAGTAAATATAATACAAATATGACATTACCATCATGGACGTCTCCCGCGAAAATTGCTCTGGAGTTCTGAAAAGTCCCCTGGGGGCCCGTACGAAATTTGCATAACGCATTAACGCGACAATGTTTTTTGTTCTCGCTTCACACCCGTACACTCTATTCGTCCGCGACTATTGTGCAGATTTAAATTAAGTTGCCGAATAATTTACAATAGTATATACAGGACGTCTCACCACGTGAAGTTTGGGGTCCTCGTATATACACCCTGAACCCACCGGCTATATCTATGCAATACTAATCTATGCGACGGACATATTTTACAATTTTACATCCATACCACTTATCCCGACAATACACTTACATTTATCTTATAATTTCGCGTACAATTTTTCATTAAATTTACTCGCAATACGGATGATCTGCAGTTTCAACTACCTATACTTTCAAGTCACTGAAGCGGAAAAATGCGTATAGTAGGTCGCACGCTGTGCCCTGCATACACTGCAACATTTATTTTGCAATATCGTTCAATTCGGACCAATAATACATTCATACATCTTGTTATAGAAAAATAATAAATTAGATAACGTAAGGTTGCAATGGATTATACATATTATATGTATTAATTTATTCCTAAACATGTTGACGTGTTGTTATCGTTTCCACAGTAGTCGTAAAACTCTGATGTACACATTACAAATAATATATTATATACCATATTATACACCTAAATGTAAAATTATTATTGAGTAAAAGCTATCTATGTTATATTATTATACTATAGGCCAAGTATAGTATGGTTGAGGTTTAGATACTAAAAAAAAATCCACTGGTTTTGACAAAAGAACAATTATTGAGATTATTTTCAACTGAAAATCAAAACGGAAACGATATATGGGATCGATCATAATAGATAGTATTTAAATCTAAATAACGCATATTAAATTCCATAATTGTTGACCAATTGGCATCAAATTTCGCACACATATTATTTGGGAAGGGTCCCGGAAGGGTCGTAAGCGTATTATAATAGAAGCCACAGGTGACAGCTATTATGCAATATAAAGGGACAAGTGTATTGCCTGGCTTATGGAATCAATCTAAGAGCAGATAATTACAAAAAAAGCTATAGTGTAATCATATAATAGTTTAGATACCTAAAAAGGTGGGTAAGTGTATGTCGCTCTGCTGTACAGTTGTAGATGTCAAGTGGGTCGCTGTATATTATGTATAATGGATGGTATTAGTGTATTGCATTTGAATTTAATGATATAATATTATTGCAATATACGAAAAACGATTCTTAGCGGTGACAGCTTGTCAGTGTGGATATTTTATATTATATTTATATTGTTACTAGCCGGTAAGTTGAATTAATATTATTAAATTACAACAAAATCACTTAAATCGTTATACTTGGTTATTTAATATGTAATTTCCTCCAAATTTGAACATAAATAAATTATAAAAATAAAAACTGTATTTTTATATTTTTGAGATTTTTTGGTTACAGAATAACCTACTTACGTGGAACCTTGTTGTAAGTGTTCAATCCTTAGCTATAAAAGTTGTACATTTTATAAATTTTTAACTGCGAAATCATTTTTAAATTTTGAATTTAATAAATGTTGTCAAAATTCGAACTTCAAATGCTTATAAAAAAAAATGTTGCCTATGTATTTTTAATATTTTTCACTAAAATTAGTATTGGATATAACATTATGTAAATTATTTACCATAATATACTCATTCGTATATACAGTCATATATCAAATTAAAAAAAAATAAGAAAACGAACGTTACAAGTTGCATATTAAATTAAGCTCGTAGATCCAAAATCATGCATATTATTTACCATAATATTGAATTATTAAATAAGACGAAATAAAAACCTATATTACCCATAAATATAGTTTCTAATAGCTAGTGTCTTACTCCTTAGTGTATAGTTTATGAATTTGATATTTTTGTAATAGTTAATATATAATATTTATTAAAAGATTTGGTCTTTGCACGTAAAGTGTCTTTGAAATTCGCTCAATAAGACAATACTCAATGTTATTGTAGTAAACGTATAAAAAGACTAAGAAGATTTCTAAAGATAAGCACCATTAGGCAGAAACTCTGGCATGATATTTCGATACAGACGATGGCAGAGGTGTACTCAAGAATTTTGAATTAGGGGGGGGGGGGGGGGTGAAGTTCAACAACGAATTGACTAATCAAAAATTGAGATATACAATAATTATAATTATAATATATATAAGTACCTACATAATATATTATATTTGTCAAGTAATCATGTGGGGAGGTTGAACCCCCTACTATCTCCTAGACCACGCCCCTGACATATGGCGTTCTAGAATATGCTTAAGGATTATCTACATATTGTAACGAAATAACAATAACAATGAGATTATTTGCTCGTCGTTCATCTTATTTTAAACGTTTTAACCAATTTTTTTTTTGTTGATATTACTGTGTTTTTCGGTTACACATAATATACAAAGAAGGCGTTAAGTTGGTCTATAGACTTATTATATATCAGTCGCAGAAGAACAAATTGTATTTTCGTTTGTGTTCCTATTAAATGATTGTCGATCACTTTGGGGGCCATTGTATGGTTTTTTTCGATTGGAATCTGAAGGAAATTAAATGTTTTGTATAGGTAAATAAAACTAATACCTGGGTCATATTATTTCGTCAATAGTTGTCAGAAATAACGATTTGAATTTTTAATCGACTTATTTTTGTGTCTATATTATAATTTATGGTATACTCGCAGTAATTATAATTTATTCCTGCCAATGCAGAACTTCCTTTTATAACTTAATTGATATTTGAGTATTCGGAAGTTGAATGATTTTCGTTTCATCACTGTTTTAATGATATGCAACTTATTCTATATTTTTTCCTAAGTTACAATATAGTCGTTAAGCGTAATAATTATATGCTTAAATACATCAACGATTGCTGTTTATTTAAAAGATTGCTTAGGAAAAGTGCATATTTATCAACCGTGGGGAAATTATTTTACATAAATAATGCACAATATTATGTATTTATGTTGAAAATATTATTTATAATTTATATGATAAATTGTTGTTTAAGTATAAAACATAGTCGTTGATGCAAAACATTATTTATTTAACTATAGGTGGCTGTTTGTAATATTATTTTACGACTCAACTATAAATGGTCCTATTGTTGTTAAAACAATAATTTTCGTCGGTGATTGCACCTTTCCCATTATTATATTATTAAAATTTGGAAATAAAATTTTTATTTACATCTCAGCGGACGTCGTGATGAACGTGTATCTATTTATGATTAACACATTAACACACGACCTACCTATTTATGGTTTCCAAATAGGTATAATCCATGTAAATAAAATATAATGTTTGTGTTTATGTATAAGCGATCCACATCGGCCAAGTATATCTCACTAATAGTTCTGAAATTGAATACATATGTAATCCTGTATAAGAAGATAACGAGCACCTAGAAGCCAATTTTAAAATTTTGTATTTTTGCATGAGTGGCTCATACGGGGATTTGGTGGCTCACAAAATACGAATTTATCTTTTTTTTTTATATATGGTTGTCATTGGTTACATGAAATAAAATGGTTATTTTAAATGTATATTAGGTATATAACTTCAGGAGCGTAATTAGTGGGATGGATCCCCCTCCCAAAAAAAAAACTTTTTTTTTACCGTTAACATTTTGATCAAAGTATTGATAATGACCATTCGATTAGGTTAGGTTGATGATCATGATGATCATGTTAGGATCAGCTAGTATATTATTATTATGTGCACATTTTTCAATGTTTATTTTTTTATTATTAATAACTAAAATACGTGATCATTAAAATTATACCGATTTATTCTGAAAATATAATATATCATAACAATTATTTTATAACTAATTATTTTTAAAAGTAAAATCCCGCTTTACTTATCTAATACGATGTTTTGATAATTTTTTTTAATTTTTCTATCTCTAAACACATATATTCAGACACGGTATATTATTAACTAATATATTTACACTATGCCAACAGCTCGCAACGTGATCCCGTCTGTTGTTCGTTTATTGTGCAAATTTGGTGTTTGAGAGTATAACACGCTTGGTTGTAATAAAGGTACCAATCAAAAAACATATTCAACAAATATAAACAGGTTGAATCAACAGACAGTTTGTTTTTAGTATGTAATACCTATAAATTGTAAACCGTTTGTCGAATACTTATACAATATATACCTACACTCTGAACCAATATTTAGATTTCGTTAATTACACATACATATATTATAGTAGTATGATATACATATTGTACTCGGAATCAATAACTATTCATATTTAATGTTTGTAATTTCAAAAAAGGTGGATAAGTGGATGTCGCTCTGCTGTACAGTAGGTTACAAGTGGGTCACTGTAATGGATGGTGTTAAATTTGAATTCAATGATATAATATCATTGTATAAGAAAAACGATTCTGAGCGAAAACGGTCAGTCAGCCTATGATATTACCAAGTATATTTGATGATATTATTGTGAATAAAGTAATTTATATATAACCTATTTACGTGGAGCCTTGTTTTAAATTTTAAATCCTTAGCCATAAAAGTTAAACATTTTATACATTTTTAACCACAAAATAATTAATAAATTATAAATTTGATAAATGTTGTCAAAATTTGAACTTTAAATGCTTATAAAAAAAAATTGTGCCTATGTATTTTTAATATTTTTCAACTGCTATTAGAACGATATATCAGGAGCCTTATATTAAATTTTCACGTTTTTTTACCCAACAAATAAAAATTTATTGTTATTTATAGAAAAAAAAACTAAAAAAATTGAAAACTGACAATGTCCGTAAACAGCTCAAAAAGAGTCAAAATATTTTCAACATTTTATGGTGTATAGAAAATGCTAATATGAACATTCAGTGAAATTTTCAAGTATCTACAGTCATTTGTTTTTTAATTACAATAAAATAAGAAAATTGTTACATGAGAAATCGAGTAAATATCAAATGTTGTAAAAATATAAATTTCAGACGCTCATAAAAATTTAATTTAAGTTTCTTCTAGACATTTTTTTTTTGATAAAGGTAGACAAACTTATGAGTAATCTTATATTACATTTTCAAATCTTAGATTTAAAAAGAAAAATTTTTATGAATTTCAACTCAAAATAATTTGCTATTTTTCGTGATTTTTCCGTATTTTGTCAAAATTTGAACTTTAAATGCTTATAATTAAAAACTGTGACTAAGGATTTTTAATTTTTTTCATCTGCCTTTGAAACAATAACCTAGGAGCCTTCTATTAAATTTTCAAGCTTTTTTACTCAACAGATAAAATTTTATTGACATTTATAGAAAAAAAAACTAAAAAAATTGAAAACTGACAATGGCCGTAAACAGCTCAAAAAGAGTCAAAATATTTTCAAAATTGTATTGTGTATAGAAAATGCAAATATAAACAACCAGTGAAAATTTCATGCATCTACGGTCATTTGTTTTAGAGTTACACCAATAACCAAAATCGATTTTGTTAAAAATCGATTTTGCGTAAAAATTCCCGTTTTTCCTTAATTTTTCTTTTGTTTTTCACATCGCTTTTGAAAACTACTGGGAAATTAAAATTTTGACCTCCCCAATGCACCAACGATATTCACTTTCCCATCGAACAAGATACTGAAGTCGAAAATCGAAGCATTATTTCGACTACTTATCGTGTACACAGACACAAAAATAAAAAAATAAAAAAAAAAATAAAAAAAAAAACACACATCATTATAAAATCAATACATTCATCGTTTCACTCAGAATCTAAAATCAATAGCACAGTTGAAAGAATTCAGTACCTATATTTAAAGCTGGAATGAATAATGATCATATACCCCACTGCATGTATATTATTATAGTTTATTAGGTAAAACTTTAAAATTTAATTTATTTTATAATTCTTTTATCATATCCACACTGATAGGTACAACAACATTTCGTCGAAGGTCTTCAGCACATTTAGAAAATATGTATAGTACAATATATTTTTTCTATGATGTTAGATCAAATAAATTCATAATAGGAATACATCTGCAAGCGCACATAGTATAGGTCTACATCACGTCCACAGTATTTTGTGTGTGCAACAAAGAGTAAGTATATTATTATGTTTGTGAACGGCAATCGTGATTGCAGATTTCCGACAAAAATCGACTCACGGTGTTCGGCCTGGAGTTAAAAAATGACGTCGATCCCTCGTCGGAACCACAACGGCCATTTTCGAGGTTTTTGTATGTAACGTCAAATGGACCTAAGCTGGCAGGTAAATGGCGTTGATTAACCCATGAATAAATCAATCTCGCTTGCAGCCGCCCGGCAGCCATAAATCTGAAAACCAAACTCATCGGGCGGTGGCGTTTAAACGACCCATTGACGGGTGCTTTTGAAGCATTTATACATTTTTCAACGGTTCGTCATCACGTCACGGTCGTTTCGCAGTCTCTGCCTACATACACATTGGCAGATACGATATTGTTCTGTTATCAGTTATTACTAAAGGCACCGCGTGAATGTAAAACGCAGTACTTAATAACTTAGTAACTATAATATTACTGTCTTCTATATTTGCGCGCAGTGATTACTGTATATTTCAATTTTCAGAAGCTTTATACGCTTCCGTGCAGTAACACTATGCATTATAATTTACAAGTAGTACACATTTGTATGTTTACAGTACGATTAATGTTTTCTCCACGGTAATTGCACCATGCGCAAGCGGAAATATCCCCCTCAGAGCACACACATTTTACCGTATTACACATCACGGGGAGATTACACACTCGTTGTCCACCTATTTACACTATTTACACCGCAATTTGAGATGGCTTGGGTGTGCTCAGCATCCCGAAATTTTAATTTAGCACACCCAAATTTGTTAATGTCAATTTACATTTTAAGCTGATTTCCGTAACCATAAAATAACATGTGAAAGAATAGAAAGGCTTTAGAACCCCCAGATTTTTCGTTGAAATTGCGCCCCTGCGTATAGCATTTTACTGGGAGATTTCACATTTTTTGTCCACTTACACATAATATTTACTGTATTTTAAAATTACAGGGAGATCTCCTACTCAAAATCGGTTTTGCCGCTTACTCAAATATATTTACCATGTACAAACCAATTTATTTTCAACTTATCTTATTATAAAACTGAAATAGTTTATCAAGAACACAGATTATTGAATAAAACATTTTTTTTTTTATTGTTTTAAATTAATTCTAAATACACAAGTTTTATAATAAGGTTTGTTGAAAAAAAAAATTTGGCGTGTAAACGGTAAATGATTTTGAGTAAGCGGCATAACCGATTTTGAGTGTGCAATCTCCCTGTAATTTTAAAATACGGTAATTATTTTGTGTAAGGCGAGAATTTGTGGACAAAAAATGTGAAATCTCCCTATAAAATTATGTACGGTTAATATTTTCGCGTGCGTGGCAAATATAGGTAGACAACGAGTGTGTTATCTCCCCGTGACGTGAGATACGGCAAATCAGTTTGCTCTGGGTGGGACATTTCCCCTTGTGAATGGTGTATTTACCGGTAAGAAAAAATCAACCGTACTGTGAACATACAAATATACACTACTTTAACATATATTATATATTATTAAATTATAGTCATACGTTTTGTAGAACGAGCAGAGAAGCGTCCCCTCTCTCTCAAACAAAATAAAATGTTGGGTGATTATTCAGCAAGCATACTAATCGAACCACTCTAACAGTTGTAAACACTTTCATTAAAAATTAAATGCATTTTTCACTCAGAACATCAAACAGTTTTATTTTTGTTGAAGCTCTTCTGGGAATACAGTCATGCGTTCGGCTATGAGTACTTTGATTCAGGGGCGGATTTAAGGCACGGTGAACTATGCGGCCACATAGAGCAGCACATTTTTGGAGGGAACAAATTTTCATTCGGCATAGGGGTGGTAAATTGTTAAATCCGCCCCTGCTTTGAGTAGTATAATATTATAATTTATAATAATAAACTTTAACCCTATAAATTCGGCTATTGTGCACTACGAACTTCAAAGATTTTTATAGAAATAGGATGTACACGAATAATTATCACTAACAGTTATTTGTAAAAGGGCCTTTTAAGTGGACTACGCACGCGAACATAATATGTGACTCACGACACTGATAATTATGCGTCGTGGTGTCGCAATCCGACATCCTGTTAAAAAAAAATCGTAAAAACAGATACAAAACGGGTCTTCCCTCGATCCCTTACCCCCCTCCCCCTCCCTTCTCACTATAGTGGACCAATAACATGATGCCGTTCAAACCGGATGCTTAAAAGTCTCTACTCTCTGGACATAATTATACAAAGCTAGGTACTCTGCAAATAGATCTCTGTCCGTCTCTCTGTCTCTATCACTATATATATTTACGTAGGTATCTTGTAGATCCGAAAACTGTAACCCGACATCGTGCTACGATTTGTAGATTGCCGAGCGTCTCGTCCGGATTCGCCGCTGCCGCCGCCGCCACCGCCGCCGTCGTATTGATTTACCGGCGCTACGGTTAACGGTCGCGACCGGGAGACGACGGTGCGTGTGGTGGAAAACGGCGAAAAAAGAGAAACAAACGAAAGAGAGAAAAAAAAAACAAAAGTTTTCCGCAGAAATGCAGTACAATATACGCACACACAACGTAAATAAGTAGTTTGTTAATGAAAACACTCGGAGAATAGAAATAATTAACAGTTCCCGACGGCCGAGCATAATGACGACGACAACAATAGCAGTAAGTTACAAAAATAACAATAATAATGGACTAGTTTCGTCACAAAAACAATATTCATACTACAACTATTATATTATAATATATATAATACAACTGCTAAAGTATACATACTATAACAGTATCGTATAATAATTATAACATGTATTGTACAAAGTGATTTATTTCATCATTTTTCATTACTGTAGATAATATATAATATATATTTTGATATTAACATTTAACAGTGATTTTCTCAGTAAACTGTCAGTGTGTTTAATAATTTCTTTTATCGATTTAGGTAATCTTGTTCATAACTTTTTTGCCCGTTTTGGGTCAACTATTAGAAGTTTTTTTTTTTTTTTTTAATAGATAATAATATTGCGTACATATTATTATATTTACTTCATACATTGTCCATAACCAAAGCAGATTATTATTTTCCCGGCGATTTTAATTAACACAATTAATTATTTTCTGGTTCACGCATAGGTAACCAAATTGTAAAATTAACCCACGGATTATATAATATTATGTGTTTAGGTGATATAAACATATACAATAAAAATGTAGTTTTACAATATTATAATTGTGTTTGACAAATGTTGAAAAATAAATGAAAGCTTTTTACGGACCTGTCGTCAGTTTAACACTATTACATCGAATACAAAAAATAAAAACGAATTTCAGCGGTATGGCTGCAGGACATATTTTGATTTATTGGCTACACAAATTGTTATGAGTTTAAACCAGAGTATAGGATATTAGTAATAGCATATTATAATATACGCTTTTACGCGTATATTATTATTTTATTGCGGAAAGTCGTCTTGAATCTTTGATGTAAACATTATCTACATTCCATCAGTTACAGCCTGTATATGATATCGTGTATTATGTATTAACCACGATTAATCTCAGCACAAAACAATTTATATTCGTATCCGGATCCGGTAATTTTATTCCAATCCCCAGTATTAATTATACAATATTATATTATTGCGCATTATATTATTATGAACACATTTCGAGACTTCAGATCTAAAGCCTTTGCTCCGACGTACACCTACATCGTATAGGCAGCTGGTGGGTAGTGTATAGCATTTCGATGTACCATATTATACACTATACGTCATCTATTATACAGAGTGATTCAACAAGCATATTATTATGCTTAATGCGCATACCCATTTATTCATTAATTAGGAATTTAATCATATTCTGGTTTTTGGAATTTATAAGTACCACGTTTTTATCACAAAGGGACCACGTTTTCGAGTATTTTGATTTCTTATACCATTCAAGGAATATCTTAACGTAGAAATACTAACTAATTTTTGTTCAAACGAGAATCAACCTTTTTTTCATATTAATATTTATGAGCAGACGTTTTTTTTTTAAACTTTCGATGTATCTAATTTGAAATTTTAACGAGTGATTCAACTTTGCAAACTAATGATAGTGAGCTTAGACAATTTGGGATTATTATGATGGTTTAAGAATTAAAGCAGTCAATATATCAGTCTATTAATTTATAATCATTTTCCGAGTAAAAATATAATGTTAAATATTACATTTATTTTATACCTATTTGTGAAAGATATTTTTCAAGGAAAATTAGTATTTAAGAAGTCCGATCATTAATTATTTATTAATTATTGTGAATCGCTCTGTATATGCGAACAGTTCACCGATTAATGTGTATACATAATATAATATTAATACGGCTTATATACTTGCAATCAAACGAATATATTCTCTCGGGAAATCCTCTAACCTCACATCCCCTGCTGTCACGTCCATAAAATATCTATACCACACCATTTCCGATAAATTCGATTGATTCGATCACTCTCCGTATAATAATATCATCACGCTTCTACAGTAATATTGCGTTATACCTAATTTATATACGCGATGGTTCACTCGTGTGTGTTTGGAGTGCAAAGCGTAATAATATATTGACCACAGGTGGTGTCATTCGATCGCGTTATAAAAGGTGATACCTATAATATACGACGTGATAAATCAACGTCAAAATTATTGACATGACCGTTTTTTTTTCTGGTCTCCAAAATGACACCGGCCAATTTACTAAGATAAAACACTAAAGCTCGTTGTATGATATATAAACTATATTATCTATGAACTATTAATTGGCCATTAAACCGTTGTACTAGGTGTATAAATATACACGCAAGTACAACTATGTAATACAATTTAAAAAAAAAAAAAAACCTTAACTATTATGGACAGGTAATCATGTTATTGCTGATTAATCAAATTTATTTGAAGGTTTTATACTACCAAATATTCTTAAATACCTTTAAAAATATTACTTGTGCCGTATTTAGGTATATCATATACCTATACTAACTGGCTCACTAATGGTATGAGTAGACTATTCGAGGTTGTGAAGCAGATATTATTAATTTAGTATTAATTTAACTCTAATGTGTTCAAAATATAAACACGTTTTTATTTTCCTTTTAAATAAAACAGTGCACGCCATTCTGCAACGTTCACCAGACACGTATGAAAAAATATTAGTTTTAGCGGCCTACGTAATATTTACACTCATCAAAACACATTTTATTCAGTCATCTCCAACAATTATCCACCATGTACTAGTATTATTATATTATATATTATAATATATTATGATATTATTTTAACTACTAATGAGACATACACATTTAACATCCTTAGAGTAATACTATAATTTAAAATTCAAGTCATTGTGGCAATTAAATAGCTGGTATTTTTTTTTAAAACATTTAGGAAGCATTATGCACTAATATTTAATACTTAATATTTACACATATTTTATATTATATAAAATATGTGTTAAATAAAATAATTACTTCGTCGTATCATTAGCATACTAAATTTTATTTTATCTGTTTCTTCTACACTGTCATAATAATAATATATTAAATAAATATTATCCAGTCCGATCCATCATACTTCTCGACAATCCGATAAATATGATGTTATATACCAATATACAACTAACGTTTTAATCAGTTTATACGATATGTAATTCTACCTGTACGACTTTGGTTAGTGTTGGTACTTTTTTTAAATAATTTTATAGCGTTTGCTGATTTGATTAAACATTGAAAACAAAAATATCGTCGATAAAAAGACAAGAACACAATTAATTCCATGTGCGATAATGATCTACAGATACGCCAAGTGTAAGAAAGTTATAAATAATACTGTATGATAAGTAGACCTCGGATGTTTATGACTTAGCATATTTTTTTCGCGCAGTCAGAATTACACCGGATTGAGATATAAATTTGATTCTTGAAGTCTATATTAGAAATAGACAAACTTTTTTGCATATTTTTGCATATTTGACATTTTTGCGCATATAAATGCATATATTGCTAATTTCTAGATTTAGTGGCATTTTAAATATTTAAATATTATATAAACATAACACTTTTTACTACCTAATATGTATTTTAGTTTATACATTTATATTTATAGCATTTTATTTCTTTTATGTATTTTGCAATGAAGTTATTTTAAAATCATTCAAAACAAAAGTTATTCTGAATCACTATTATCCCATTTTTTGTAATTGTTTAAAATAGATATAATATTTAGTATACATTTAATAGTGTTCATAATTTGTTTTGAATTAATATTAACACCTTTTTTGCGTATATTTTTTCATTTTTGCATATATTTGTTGAAAAATAGGTATATTTTTGATATATTTAAAGGCATATATAGCATATTTTGAAATTATAAATGCATATTTAAGCATATTTTTAAATTTTTAAATGCATATTTTAATGACATTTTGGTCATTAACATCCGAGCTCTAATAATAAGTATTGTTTGGAAAAAATATAATGCATAATAACAAACAAGTAAATTCATCTAATTATCAACTGAAGCTGCATCGTTATAAATGGCAGCTGTCCTGAATACAATAAATAAGTTTAATTAAATGATTTCTTATATTGAAGGGTGATTCGCAAAATATACTTACCTTAATGTTTTCTTTAATTAGATGCATGTATTCATAATCTGAACTTTTTGATCTTTTTTCAAATTGTTGATGAAAGTATATTGGTAAATAAGAATTCGAACGAGTAATTTCATACGATGATTACCATGATATGACCATTATTTTGTCAACATTATCATCAATGTAAATCTATTATTAATAGTTCATTATTTGTAAATCTTATCCAAGTACAATAGTACAATTTACATGTACTACCTATCACTCAAATATTCTCAGTAGGATAAAACAGAAGCTACTTGGTCAAATTTTGATCTAAATTTTAGGTACACAAACATTTTAAAAGAAAATCATTTGTTAAAAAATTTATAGTAAAAAACAGTGATCCTCATTTGCAAACATGAAGTTTGTATCACTATCATATAAGACACTAATGGTACGAAAGAATCTAAGCGTTTAAAAATATGGTCTTTAAGTACCTATACTTCCCCTAAAGATCCTCTTTACCCTTTTACAATATGATAAGATCTTAACGGGGCATGGCTGTTTTTGGCAATATCTCCAACAGAGCACCCGATCTCTCACCAGTCCATCCATCACTACAGAGCACAAATTATTCTCTTGTCTGAGTGGGGACACGTCGAGAACCGATATCCACGGTCGTTTGAGAAGCACCCCGATTTGGGCTCTCACTCACTAAGACTGACATGCCGGAATTATTGTGTACACCGGTTTTTAGAGATCTTCCCACCGATACGGATGATAGGGCGTCGGTACTATGCGAAGCACGAGAAGCCTTCATATTATTTTTTTTTTTGTAAAACGGTCGAAGAGATCATGTAAATCTGAAGAGGAGTAGTGAAGGGTACTACTACAGACAGTTGCTAGAAAAGTGACCAGTAAGATATCAGATCAATATTGCGAAGTCGTCGGAGGTGCCACTGACCTAGTCTCTTCATCCCCCTCCCCCCCCCCTCCTCGTCAGATGGGGTTTTAGCCCGTTCTAGAAAAAGTTTGATGGGCATTTTATTTTTACTTTGCATTGTATACATTTGTCGTGCTATTGTAGCTCTGTCCAATATTTGATACGGTTTATTGACATAGCTCCCACCACAGCTGTAATACCACAAGAAAAACAAAGAACCTATCTATAACTACTGAAAAATTCTAAAGATCAAAATTTAAATAAATGCAATACTATAGGGAAAAATAGGATGAGCGATACCATTTTGAATATAATATGCTCTATTCTATAGCTCTTCAATAATACAATTATCGTTATTTCATCATCACTATTCACCCTAGAGGAATTCTCCCCCCTCCCCTCCCCCCGTTGGAAACCACTGCCTTAGGACATAGGTTATATCTCATATAATATATACCTATATATTAACATAACACATAACCTGTGATTGTATAGGGCATAGGCCATAGTGTATACTCAACAATAATAATGTGGTTCATAATAGCTGAAGCAGATCAAAAGCCATACGTGTGAATGCAAATTCTGAATATCCTGTGTATTTGATGTTTCAATTTTGATTTATCATATATTAATATAGTTTATAAAATATTATATTATTATACCGTACATAGTTTTAGTGCAACTGTTCATGCGTGTTCATAATATTTTAGTAAGTTTAATCATCGGGTTAGGTATTTGTTATTATGATGCACTTACTCATCGTATTTGTTAATTTATCAATATTCGCTATTTGTGTTTTTGGATATTGTATTATATCCATACGGAGTAATAGCTATGGACTATGCAGCCATTAGCAACAATATAATGTGTGTACTCGACCGTTTTGAAAATTCAGAGGTCCACTATTTCAAACTTTTAGGCTCCGTTACCATGATCACATGTGTTTTCGACAAGTTTACTTTTTACGGTGATGTCCGCAGACCGTGGTTTGAATTCATAATATTATACACATTAAAAGCTTATACTTATGCAAATCGACTTAACATTTGAAATTCGTTGTGGATACTTAGTTATAATAATACTGTCGGTGATTTATTTTATTTTAGATTAAAAATATTCAACGCATGGCAACATTAGCAACAGTAGTGCCGGAGCGTAGAGTGTGATTTTATTTAGTCTGCTGGAACCTGCAGCTATTATTTTTAACATCTCCCATTTTATAACAGACTGTTAATAATAAGAACAACAAAAAATGGTTTTTGAAATACATTACACCGGCACATTATAACATATATCATGCCAGTATAGGGGAGTCGCATTTCGAAGTTTTACTTATAAAACAATATAAGTACGAAGATGTGTGTCCCAGCTATTCAATATTATACACAATTCAACAAACGTACTTACATAGTTCGTAAGTTGAATTATGGCTACTTTATATTGTATCCAGTTATTCATCAAGAATCTCGTAAATTAAATAACTTGCTCGTGTAACATAAATATAATATTATTATGAAACGTATTAAAAAATTGTTATATGATAAAACCATAAATATAATATATATTATTATAATAGACTATTGATCATTATCGTATTATAGTGCCAAAAAGTAGAGGTTAGAGGCACAAATAGTATATAGGTATGTATGTTGGAATTCAATCACATTAGCATTTTTTTCTAATTATATATGTTATATAACTAAGACAACATATGTTTTAGAAACATCTACACCAAATTAACTTTGTATGCAGATATTATGCGAAATTATTATTATTTAATATTTGCATTATACATAATATCTTAAACTTTCGACTATTACCTATATACAATTATTTATATTATTACACTAGCTATTCATATTGTTTTATTATTTTTTTTTCGTAAATTTATTTTAAAATCTGTAAGTTAATAATTTTACAATAAACGAAAGTGATGTGTTGAATAGGTTGTTATGTTTCAGACTTGTGTGAAAAACCTATACACAAATGGAACTTCAGTAGGTATGCCAATTAAGAAATCGCAGCACCATCTTTGATTTAGTCGTCTCCAGGGGGGTCACCTGGGATGTTAAGAGGAAATAATTCGGAGATGAGAGGGTTGCGATGGTTATGGAGGTTAGAGTGAAATCATTTGCAGAAGGTTTTAGCTACATTTTTTAAAGTTAGAATTGAGAGGTCTTTGTGCAGAGTCTGATTTGAGACATAAAAGAGTGCTCTAGTAATTTGAAAGGTTTGGATTTTATTTATGTTCGAGTGTTTGGCTGAGCCTTTATTGGCATAAAAGAAGTTTTTGTTCGTCGCTTTATCACCACATGGGGGTGAACCGTTTCCACAATACTTGCCCCTATAAGCATAGTTTAATTTTTCAAGTTAACATGTTTGGATGTAAGATGAGGTAGTAATTCGAGAGGTTAATGTAAGGCGTAGATTGTGCAAGTGAGGTAACCAAGTTAATATAGTACGTTCTAGATGTTAACCTAAGTAACATTATTATATTTAATAATTTATTACGGTGAAGATGCATTTGTAATAGGTATATCGTTTATTAGAATCAAATATAGATTTCTGTGTTTTTTTTCTTTTTTAGTTTCATCGTATTTAACTGTATAAGTATTTGTAGTAGGTATCTACCTTTTTTTTTACGTAAGACTAATTAATATTAATGTTCAATATTACAATGTATTTATTTAAACAGAAATTTATTAAATGTATTATTATTGTTTATAAACTTAAAGTTTCTAATACTGTTGTTAACCGTTTTCATATTGTTCAATGAGTTAAATCATTTTTTTTAATGTAGTTTTAGTTGTTTTAGTAGTCTCTAAGCTGTACATGCGCAAAATTACATGTCTTACAATTTAACAAATTATTAATAACATATAAATGCATATAATATTTAATGTTTATCAATTAAATATTTTTATAATATCTTATAATATCTGTGTGGTAATTGTAGTAAAAATGCGTTATTGTAAAAAAAAAATTGTAGCAGTTGTCCAAATTCATTAGGAGTATAACAATAATTTTATGGTATACTGTTATAAACTATAATAATAATCAAAGGCGTGGTAAAAAAAAAAAAATAATTAAATAAATAAAACCAGTGAATTTATTTTTATGTACCAAAGTTTATAATATGTATAGAGCTGCAGTGCTGCATATGGGTAGTATACCGAAGTTTTCACTTTGACCTGTACACGCGTGTGGACAGCTACACAGCGAATAAATCAGATTTTTTACGTTACTATGCAGATTACGCTCATTTATTAATTAATAGATAATTGTTCATCAATGGAAAAAAAAAGGAACCATCATTGTATTATAATATGATTATGTCACGAACCGATGAAGTGTAAACGTGTGAAAAAAAATAATGCAAACCACGTTGTATTACCTACTGCAATGTGTCGTTTTTGTGATTTTATAATATTAGCCAATATTCGATTTGTAATATATTTTTTTTTTTTAATGCGACAAGCTCCCATTTTCTGACGAATTGTGTTGAAATAGGTGATGAGTTTTCGGAGCTTACAAAAATATCAAATTCCCGTTACACAAGCTTTCGCCATTTACTGGTTATTGTATTACGACTTTGATTTACTACAGTAGATTACTACTGACATGTTATTATCATAGTAAACGAGTGTATCAATTATTATTGTGTATTAGTTTTATTTTTAATCGACGCGTCCTTATAGTACAACTTTAGACAATATAGACGAGGTTGTAATTTTTATGGATCCAATAGTGACGTCACTATGAAACGGAAACTCTGACGAAAAACAATATGGTAGGGTAAGCAGACAGATTGTCCGAAAGTAACAATAACAATAGTATGTCATTAATGTACATCGTGCACGCAATGCAATATTGACCAATAATCGGATAGCGGCTGACGGATCACGATCCTATTGGTCAGCGATAGGTACATCAATTATATGTTTGTGGATATTGGATATTTCGTTGACAAAGCTCATGAGAATTTTTTTTCATTAAAACGCGAATGGCCAACCGATATAATATGCTAGGTACATTACAATATTATTATGTCCAACGTCGTGTCATATTATGTCAACCAGCGTGTTAGTTTCAAAACCAGCAAAGAGCAAATATTTTGAAAATTGGTTTTTACGGATTTTCTAGAAAATCACACTGTGATACAAGTCCTGTATAAACATATTGAACATCAAGTACGGCTATAACTGGTATAAACCGACAGTACAAAAATTGTGGTTGGTTTTATAATCACCTATTTTACAATGTTTATTTCAAAACTAGCCATATGACGAAATTTGCAACAAAACCAGCTATATTAAAACTAGAAATGTAATAGCTTTTGTAATAATATTTTTTTAAAATACGTATTCATGCAGAATATGTAATTTGTATATATTATATTCGTTTGATATATTTTTATTATGGTATGAATTATAATGACATATTATGATGATTACTAGTATAAATTATTATATATTCATATTGTTTTGATAAATTACTTATCAATTATTATGCTATTATGATTATATTATATTAAAAAGTACTCCAAACAAAGCATTTTAAAAATATCTTCCTTCCAAATGTCCATAATTCTTATAAACGTAATAGTAATATTTTTAATCTTTACATATTTGATATATTTTATGAACGTGATAGTACAGTTTGACGTACTTACTTAATAATTAAAATTGATTATGACAATCATTACACATATTGGTATTATAATAATTGTACCTATTTCCGTTACATATTTTACTAATTTTTCCACTTAAATAGGAGTAATTTTATCACAGTAGGATGGGATAGTAGCTATAGAAGGCCGTATAAGCTCACCATATTTTAGAAACCATTTACTGCAATTCTGTTTAAGCGTATAAGCAAAACTTACAATTTTTAAATATATCATGTATTTAATAACGGTATGTTCTTTTAGACCATGGTTAAGAGAAATCAAAAAATGTTGAAAAACGTTTTCGTTCATTTAAGGGCAGTATAATAAAATATAATATTTTATAATGCCGACATGTCATTTCATTATTATTAGCTGTCGTAAAAGTTTTTATGACACTACGAGCTCTGCAAACGACCTTTATATGCGTCAGAGTGCGTGTACCTCGTTTTTACTGGTTATTTTCCAGTTTAATTGTACCACGTTTTATGTCTATATAATATTATAATAATATACATAGTTAAATATTATAGTCATATTCATGCATAATCTATACACACATGTCACATACATATTACACACAAATAAAATTGAAGCGTCTGTCTGTTTTTCCGGGGTAATCTTCCAGACTGCCGATTTGTATTTTTACATTTCTGGTTGCCATTGGTTACAAAAAATAAAATCACAATATTAATTAATGTTATTTAGTCTGATTGTCACGAGCGAGAAAATCTCTTATTACAAATATCATAATGTTGAAATACATCCGGTGAATAGCCCATTTCGTTTTGATAATATGTCCACAAAGTGAGGTACACTGACATCGACTTTTTTTTTTTCAGTTTGGAACCGACGGCGCCGCGGGAGTTGCTTTCGCATTACTTCCGCGAACACTGACATCGACTTACTTGCCTGTGAACTGAGGTAGAGGTATACTCATACTGATACACACAGAGTTATATTATTATGCACTTTAATATTTGTTTATTTTTTCTAGGATGGAGTCGGGTAGTACAGCTAGTATTAAAATTTGTGTTTTTTTACTACATTATTGAGCCATCTGTTATAAATTTGAACATTATGCTTGCTTATTAGGTGATAAATTATAAACATTAAAATGATGATATTGAAGTAACAGAGTGAATAGAGACCTTTCAGTGAAGGTACATCATCGTTTGTAGAATATAATAGTATATTATAATATAACACGAATACATCAAGTGGGGTCACTCTTTATATAATAAAAGCCACAAATCAGACGTTAGTGATGTTTTTATAATATAAAATATCTTGATATATTTACCTATGTACCTATAATATATTATGTATTAGAGCGATTTACAATACCTAATTTGTCGCTAGGTATGGCGTAGTGCATTCAGTCACGAAACGTGTTCTGAGTGCAAGCACCGGCCGATGTCAATAGTTGTTTTTAGTGACAAATCCTTGCCACACATACACACACGTGTTCCAATCCAACAAACAGTTAATGGCTATAATGTTTCTAGACATAAGATCAATAGAATTTTTTTTAAAAAATACCTAATTATTAATAATGCGTTCCTTACACAAACGCAAATTGCTTACTATGAAGGCACAGACTTGCAGAGATTCGATTTTTAAAAGGGCTTTACATAACATATTATTATGATATGTTACAATTTTCAAATATATTCAATTATTGAATCGGTTTCTCTTATTTAGTCTGGGTGTATATTTTTTTATGGAAAAACATTGATTTAATACTTATACTTATCGGTTATTTCGAATTTCTCGGATAAGAGTTACTCCAGGTTATGGCGTTTTATATTTTCAACGAAATTATAGTCATATAATACTGCAGTGGTAGGTAGTAGGGTTTTAGCGTATAAAATATTATAGTAAATTTATGAATACGAAACAAAAGGAAGATTATTCAAAGAAAAGTAATTATACTCGACCTTTACACTGTGGTTATCGCTTAAGCGAAAACGATAATTAAGAAATATTGCAGCCCGGAGTGCGACATTTTAATTTTAGTTTATCGCTGGGCGCGGGCAGACACTTGCGGATGTATTTAAAAAACCGTTGGGATAAAACAGTCAAATGAACAACGAACGGCGTATAAAAGATTAATCCCCTGCAAAACCTACGAAATATATTTATTTTATTATTTTTTTATCTTTTCTTTTCGTATTTCGCGTTAAATTTAAAACGTGACTCGCACAATGTTTGCTATACTTATAAACGTATAATGTTCAGAGCAAATAATATAAATATACATTGTAATATCGCGGTGCACTTAAAACACGAATAACCGCACACTGTATAGGTATATGGGTATTATAGGTATACTATAATAGTCTATAATCATTATGATTTTACGTCGTGGCGTATAATACATTAACACATAATATTATATTATAATATGCTCGCAAAGCTGTTTTAATCCGTCGCAGATTACAAATGTCTCGTTGAAAAAGGTGTCGACGAGCATAAACAAATTCAAACTGCTAAATCTGCTGCAGCGTTTTTGTCAGATATAATAATATGATATTATCACTCGGCGCTCAGCGTGACGTGTTTTGTGTCCAATAATATAGGATGTATTCATTAGCCATACCTACGGTATTTCATGCAAACGGACTTATGGAAACGGAAAAAATAAATTAAAATTAAACAGATATTATTAAAAAATTATCCATACAGTATACGGAAGTCGCCATTGAGAATACGGAAGTTATACGTGCACACGCATACACGCATATAATATAATTTATAGGTATAACGGAAAACCGGGCGGGCCGGAATTTAATTTCGTAGTAAATCTCTTCCCGTTCACGTCTTTTCATTACGCGGACCTTATAATCTTGTACAGTTGTGCATTTTCTTCTCGTATATTTTTCGTCACACCCGCGGAGATTATCTCTCGAAGACTACTGGGGATTGTGACGAATAAATACCTCTTCAATGGAAACGCCATGTATAGCTATATGTACATACCGTGTGTTTCGTTTACCGAATGATGTAGAGGGGAACTGCTGCACGGACGGAATTATTCAGATTTAATTCCGCTCTCTAATTACTATTGTACAATATAAAGATGAATGATACAAGAGAAAGCAAAAACATGTGAATCGTTATGATATACCGTGAACGGACGCCGGTGTGCTCCACGAGTACTCCGTACGATATACAACCGCCTAACCGTCGAAATAATCTAAATCACTCTATTTCATTAAATTATAATTCATTTTTAATACACATATTATAATAATAAATAATAATGTGTACCTAATGCGCGATGTCTGGCATTTTATAATCGTAGACGTACATCGTAATTTGCGGTTTTGCACTTCTATGATTATGGCTCCACTTTAAAATAATTTCAATAAATTGCGTATCATTATTTTATTTGCATTAACTTCGATTGCATGGCCAATAAGTATCATAACATACTCGGCGTGGAATGACAACGTACCTGGGCGGTGGACCAAAATAGGTTCGCCGCGAGCCGGTCGGCTGCGATTGACCTACAAAAATACTTTTATACACGAAAGTTGTGGCCTACTAATTATGACAAGTTGACGGGGTACAAACAGTACACCAATTGTGTGAATTGGTACGTTCTTATTCTATGACGAGTATAGTTTATTTAAAAAATCTAGAAAATATAGCACTATAATATATTCTTAATTTCAATTAGGTACCTACAGTTTTATACACGATTTACATTTCTGCAACTATAGAAATAGATATAACTGTCTTCGTATAGATATGCTTTTATTTTATTTTTGGAAAATTTGTAACTTTATTTCGCGGTTAAGGTTTGATTCATGCTGCATGGGTATGATGAGGTCGATGAGATAGTTGCGGTATACTGGTGACCTTAAGTTGTCATGTGTTTGACTATAATATGTTACTATCAATCCACAAGTTCCATAGTTTATTGGTTAGTTATATAATTAGTTGTGAACAGGAATCCATGCATTATAAATTATAATCTTTAGACCAGTATTACTTGTATTTTATAATCATTATTGTAACCATGTGCAATTTTTACTGTACGTTTTCGTTAGGTAAATCGTTATCATAATACCTTAACGGATTCGTTTTATTATTTCCTTGTTAAAATAACAATATAGCAAATTAGATGGAGACTAAATTTTATGCGTTCAATTTGCCGAGTTTAATCTAAAATCTATTAAATTTACATAATATAATGTTATATGATTAACCCCTAAATATTCCAATAAATATATAATATATTATTAATCACGATCGGAAGTATTTATATTGTTATACCAACCGAAGACTACGTTTTAGTGTGGCTCATCTGCCATAATATCAGGGACCTATATATTATAATATATTGTACAAGTACTACTATAATTATAGCGGCTGCATAGTGTAACAATAAAAAATAATTATATTTATTGTGAACTCGGACAACGATGTGTTAACGTGCAAGTTAAGTATGACAACATCTAATATAATATTATGAACTTTATATGCTTAAATTACGTTAGGTTGACTAATCGAACAGGTTATGAATTCAGCATGTACCGATATAGACTGTAAACAAATGTTATTAACAGAAGAGGGAAAAACCACCAGATCAGATCGATGAGTGAACTTGAAGTGGAATTTATTTTAAAAAAAATAATACCGGCAGTGAGGTAATAGGTATAATCATGGTGCGCCATCTATTGGCGTGCCGAGAACGCTTCAGTTAAGTCTCACGCAGATAGAAATGGTGACAGTCGTATCTAAAAATCCATTCGACAATAATATTATAATAATATATCTTCTCAATTTTTTATTCATCGGATTTTAGTACGGTTAGGTTAGGTTAGGATTTTGTATTAATTGATTGTATCAATTCGCCGTAGGTTGAATTAAGTGACAGTTACACATTTGGTATAATATCTTTGATACTTTAGAGTTCAATTATACACTTACGTACAAACCACACGGGGTCCGTCGTCCGTGATCTACCACAGGTAGATTGCCTACCTGATGATATACTGCTTCGAATCTCACGGATAACGCCGGTCGAGATGGCTATACACTAAAATATAATATCATTTACACTTAAAAATACATTGCTTTCACAGCGTGTTACACTCAAAAAAAGTTGAACAATCGGAATTTTTTTTTCCGGACAACGACGGGTAATTCAGCTAGTTTAATATAAAAACCGATGGAAGATGGGTATCGAACACACGGTGTCGTATATAACGTAGATAAGTTTTAACACAATAGCACAATATGGGTAGTGATGGAAACTGTTGAAAGCGTTTTTGCGAATATACAATACGTCATACCCGTCCTACCGTATTGACTCGCAATTATTTGGTTTTCAATTTCTCGGAGAATTGTTACTTAAATTTCGTTTAGTTATAATACTATAATACAATATACCTAAATAGATTTTTCAGCTATCGAATCATCGTATAACGCATAATACTAATCATTATGTAAATGTGTAATACACTGACTGTTTGTTGAGTTCGATAACACAATTTGAATTTCACCGCATAATATTATCAATACATTATAAAAGGTAACATTTACTATATAATATACATGCGAGTACCTATACAACATCACAGTATAATAATATATTGTATACAACATACGCACCATTTTAAACCAATCTATTGTAAGCATCAAATATATACTTATTATTAGGTAACGTATAATACGATTACTTCACTAATAGTAATAATAAAATTTAACAATGACAGACTTAATGAAAAATGCATAACATACACCATAATTTTAATGAGATAGGTAGGTGTTATATCGCAATATTATTGTAACCAAATTATTTTGTTTTATTCGGTTCATCTTTATTTGTAAATAAAAATGCATCTATTACGTGTGCAACTTTTTTTTTTATGATAAACAGTGTAATTCAATTTCTAAATTTGCAAGTTTTTAATGTGAGTAATGCAGGGCATTCAACCAAATATATGTTTTTCAATTTTGATTTCGGTTTCAGTTATCGGTATTTATTTTTACCGATTTTTATTTTGGGTTCGGATATTGATATTTATTTTTTCGATTTCGGTTTTTAACCGATTTAACCGGTGTTTGAAGTATCCAATATCGGTTTCCCTGGCGTAAAGAAAAGTTACGAATGATATTATAATATTATGTGTAAAATATTATTTTGTATCCGATTAGAACATTAATTCGAGTGACGGCGTTCTGAATAGGCAAATGTGATGCATAGGTGCGTCGTGCGTAGATGTATAATACTCGCTTGCTAGCTTTCTCTCATGATGGATATTTAGTTTTGATTATATTATTATTATTTTTTTTTTTATATGTAACAATATAATATAAAAATTTATTTTTATTATAATATAGTTTAGGTTGCTCAATCTTTATTGGTGATCGGACAATTTATTGTACACAATTAAAAGTGAACTACTTTTTTTGTTGTGTGCATTCTCGCATGCGTTTTCTCATGAATCAATAATACCTTTTGTAATTTATAATATTACTTATAAAATATTTCAATCGAATTAATGTTAATGTTATAATTTAAAAAATATATCGTATTTATTTTAGCCGTTAACAATTGAATTTATTTTGAATGTTTTGATAAATTATACAAATGCTACAGTTTTCAAGAGCCAGGCCGTACTCGATTATCTATAGAAAATATGTATTCCTTTGCACCCGATTGATTTATTCATTATATCATATGCCTCATCGGAAAGGTTATAAAAAAATGAATACTAGAAAATTCCACATGAACTGTATTTGTGAAGTGAGTTGGATTTTTTATACATACGATAAGTTATTAATAATATTTGCGTATCTAATACAGGTCGTTAAACAAAACCATTTGCCAATATATGATCCATACATATAACGAAAACGTGAACAACAATGTGATGTACGCCTGCAGCATTATTGTATTATGCGTCCATGAGTGTCCCGGCTTAAAATTTGGTTTTCAAAGATTTCAAATGACCGTCGATACAAATTACCCTCTACAATTGTCAGAGGTTTCGATATAGATCCATGCCGATGTGATAAGTACATATTTGAAAATCGCCGATCTAATGATCCCAAAATATTATTACCGTCATATCATAACCGTCATATTATGATGCAAAACGAAAATGTTTTTAAAATGAAAGTTATGCTCGTATTTCATGTATTTTAATTTTAAAACGTTGACTCAAATATTATATTTAAATATAATTAATGTGATTCCCATTCTCTGTTATTAAAAGTAAATTTTTCGAAATTCTAAAAAAATGGACTGGATGACGAATTCTTCTTTAAACCATTCAAAATACCACTAACTGGATCTGATTTTCTACCAAAAAACTCCCTCAAAGTTGAAGATGTTAAAGAATTGTTGTTGCTCTAAAACGTGATGTAATGCACAACCAAAAAAAAAAAAATATAATATTGTAAAACCAATACTGTATTTTGAGATTTTTGTTTGGTGTGATCACAAAACTATACTATAATATAAACATTATCATTTATAATGATATAATAATGCACCTAGATACTGTATTATTATTATGACACTGTTATTTTTTCGTAATTAATGTCATTTCTGCCGTTCTATTGCGACGTCCTCGAAGTGTGTGTCTATAATTATAATGATATGCGTTTGAATGATCCGATTCGGCTTAAACACGTGGTATTTTGTGAATCCGTGAAACCCATAGTTATGAGAATATAAATCAGATAAGAAAAAAAAATCGTGGTTGACCTTTATTTTAAATATTTCGTATTATTATAAAAATAATTGATGGTTTTATGCTTTAAATTATATTTTTACGTAGAAAGTTCTTGCACAAAGCACTTTGAAAAACGGTATTATGCAGAGTTTTTAGAACATAAGACCGCGACAACTTTTATTTTAATAAGATTTTTTATTTTTTTTTTACTAACAGACATTTAAAAAATGTACCTCATAATTTTTGTTTAGTGTTCGTGTAATTAATTAAAATAAATACTAAAACTTTATTACATCTGATCAAAATTATATGTTCACGATAATAGCGTAGTCGATAACTTACTTTCATCGTTTTTTGGAGGGTAATGGAATTGAGATAATTTATAATAATAAAATGTCGTCGTGCATTATGTTTCTTTTGATTTCTTTAACTGTTCAGATTTCACCAACGAAATAAATATCTCTCTTTTTATTTAATACCGATTAAACCAGTTTAAGCGATTGATCGTTATGGAATCTGAGTTTTTTAAATTAATATTTATGACATATTTACGCATACCCAGAATTATGTATAGGTACGTAAAGACAGTCTGTTTACACCACTCTTATCACTCTATCACTTTTAAGTACCCGTTTCACGCTAAGTTTGTAAGCACCCGAGGAATCGAACGCATTTATCGTAATCTTTTACAAGAGTACCAGCTAAATCCAAAGGATGGGATTCGTCCAAATTGATTATAATAATCTAGTCGTGTCGTTTATTATTGACAACTCACATTTCAAAGAATTTTCTAACTTTTCCAACAGCTCTACAGCAGCGTATCTAACTTATTAGTAGATATAATATAATATTGATATAATATAATTATTCATTATAAACGTAATGAATGTAATAATATAAAAACAACGATAGGTTTAAATTATTATATATATAATATATATAAATATGTTTAAAACACTCAAAAGAAATTCAGCGGGACCGAGAGAAATTCAAATAGGATTAAATGTTTTTATATTGAGTTTTGCTTTTGCTAATTTTATAACAGTTATAATTCACTATAACAATTTTTTTTTTGAACGAATATTATAATATGTTACACTATACCATACATAAAGCATAAAATAATTCATTCAAAATTGTGTTGCAATAAGTCGTCACATAACCATTCAATTTCTCGAGTTGTCAATGAGAATAATAGAAAATAATGTTATTATGTTATGTCTTTTTTTAAGATCATTGTTAAATAACAATAATAACAAAAGGCATTGTAATGTTTATGAGATGCATAACATGTACTACAATTAATTAATAAGATATCGCACAACAATATTATAACCAAACTATTTAGTTTTAATCGGTTCATCTCTGTATTTAAATGATGTAATTTAATATTACGTATGCCGCTTATTTCTTTATGATAAATGGTCTATATTATATTCTTTATCTACATTTTGAAGTATTAATGCGAGCGTAGAGATGCGTTACGAATGATATTTTCACCCGATTACAATATAATATTTTACAACACGATTCTAGTGACGGCGCTTTGTATGGGCAAATGTGATGCATATGTGCGTAGATGTATACTTTATCACACTCCACTCTCTCCCTTACATGCTCTCGGTCTATTTCTCTTTATAATATATTATTATATTTCTTTCCGGGTATAATAGTAAATAGTAATTAATTTGTAGTATACTAATAATATTATTATTAGTATATATTATATAATATGTGTGTGTGTGTGTGTGTGTGTGTGTGTGTAATATACAACAGTATAATATTATACTTAAGGTTAGAACGGTTATATATATTTTATTATCGTGCCGAAAATCATACACAATTAAAAGTAAATTATAGATTGATTGATGTTAAAAGTACTTATGCTATGTAATTAGCAAGGATAGGCAAGTTAATGTTATTTTTTTAACTCAGTTAGGTTAGGTTAATATTATTATTTTTTCAATTAAATTAAAAATTAAGTTAATAGACATTTTTAATACATCAATCAATTCGAGGTTAAAGTTTTGGTACATACAATTCGTTAAAATATGTAATACTCATTAAATAGTTTGGGTTAAGGCTAGCGCACGGTATTAGTTGGTAAATGTTTTGTTCGTAATTTTATATTTGACGAATTATTTTTTTTAAATGCTTTCACGAGATTTTGTATGGAATTGTTCAAAGATTTAGGTTTTAATGCTTTTGATGAAATATACACAGAGAGCGCTATCTAGTACTACAACGAGCCTTACGTATATATAAGAATCTGTTCTGAACATTATACTATCGATTTTAACAAACTATTGATCTCATAAAGTATCAACTTTTATATAAAAAAATAAAAATATATTCTAACAAACATCGTGCCAATAATATTGCGTGACCATATTATTATAATGTGTGTGTCAAATAAAATGTTGTTGTCGTGATTAATCTGATTACGCTTACATTATATTATTTAAATTATAATCATAATAAATAATAATGTGTGTATTGTATATAATTATACTTTCAAATCAGTGCATTCACATGCAGCTTGATCAATATGTTGTCTAAAGAAATACAAATTATCAGTGGCGTTGTAATCATATATAAAAAAAAAAATAATAAAACCAAATCGTTAATGGCTGAACAATGTCAAAATTTTAAGGACATATCCGTATAATATTTTATTAAATTTTCATTACAGAGAAATGCTGGAACTCATTGTAAAAAACAGTGGGTAAAAACATATGTATTTGTATTGTTATCAGGGGTGGACTTACCATATTTTTACGCACCTATAGGCATTACAACACTAGCGCTCTGTACATTGGCGTGCTCCCATGTTTAATCTTTAATATTGTAATTGATGTTTTCTTATAGGTAGCCAGGTAGGTACTGATTAAAGTGGTGAGCACACTAGTCTCTATGATCGTAATCGATTAGCAGATTTCTGAGCAGTATGCACTATGCAGGAGACGGGCGACAGTGCCAGCGTCGCGCGTCGTCGCAATGTTTATTATTATTAATTACTTTATCAAGACATCCGATTTCCAGAATGAATTCCAGTATTATAAGAATAGACTAGTTTGGTGGCCGCTCGCCCGCGCACACTTATTGTGTTGCCGGGTACGGGGTGAGGCGGGTCATTCCATTTAATATCAAATAATTTACTTGCTAATGACTGTGCGAGCTGTCCCCCACTTAGCTAGTAGACCGGCTTTATACAATGTACCCGGCGGCCCGAGGCAGAATACTTGACTGCCTTGGCTGGCGTTTTGCGCATGCGCCATTCACAATATTGTATGTGTTTACGCCGCACACCTCGAATACCACCTCCCACGAATGAACATAGGCAACTGCCTCGTCGAGTGTCGATGCAGACCCTCTAACGGTCGCAGGGTTAAACTCAAACAGCAAGGTTAATATAGCTTATAAATAATTAAAGCGTTACTGCGACGTGACTACGTGAGCCATTCTCCGGTTTCGTGCAAGTTGCATACAAAAAAAAAATAATATAAAATATAATAGTGTAAAACATAGATACTTTTTAAAATTTATATTTATGTGTTGGGGCAAAAATGTAAAATCAATTAATTTACATTGTTAAATTGTATTAATATTTAATATTATTATTATTATATTAATTATAATGAATTACAATAGACTAATATATTTTAAGCATAAAAGAAATTTGCATTGCAGTAATTATATTTTTTAAATTATATTCAGGAATCTAAAAGTTTTAGGTTGTTAGGTCAAATGCTATAGATTCAAACCTATTTGTATTCAAAATCTTTTGTACAAAACTCATTTGGTATAATATAAATTTATGTTCAATGTATATTTAGGTAATATTTCTATTATACATTTAACTCAAACATCCACCAACACGAAATACATAAGTAGGTAATCAAAGAAATAATTATCTGCCATATCAACAATTGACTACTATTATAATATGACGGTAACGAATTTAACTCGTATTTTTTTACAGATTTTGTACATTATGTGTATTGGGTATGGTTTATATATACTAAATTCTTGGATTGGCTAACGTCTGGTTATGCATGTGTAATTATTATAATATAGGAAAAAATTAAAATACTTTATTGTTTTCATATTTGATTAGCCCATGGAATTTAAAATAAATAAATATAAATTGTTTACTGTTTCATTTTTACAGTCAACATATCATAAGCTGTGTACCTATGCATTTTTATTATTGTGAATGTAGGTATGTATTTTATGTGTAGGTTAATACTAAATTGTAAATACGTATTGTTTAATGAAATTCACAAAAAAATTACTCGAATGGCTTGGCTTGGCGTGAGTAAGTAACGTCCACTGCTAATAGTTTCCAGATGGGTGACCACCCGTGTTCGTAGTAGTAAAAATCTTGTCTCACATACACGTGTTTGCTTACCATAATAACCGTAACAACACTAACCGTATCAACCTTGCCAACCATAGTTCATACTCCATATAACAACTAATGGTCATAGTCACTAGGCTTAAGTTCAATAAAAAAAAGGTGGGTATGTAGATGTCGCTCTGCTGTACAGTAGGTTACAAGTGGGTCACTGTAATGGATGGTGTTAAATTTGAATTAAAATGATATAATATTAAATTATAAATTTTGTCAAGATTTGAATTTTAAATGCTTATAAAAAAAAATTGTACCTATGTATTTTTAATATTTTTCAACTGCTATTAGAACGATATATCAGAAGCCTTATATTAAATTTTCACGCTTTTTTACCTAACAGATAAAATTTTATTGATATTTATAGAAAAAAAAACTAAAAAAATTGAAAACTGACAATGTCCGTAAACAGCTCAAAAAGAGTCAAATTATTTTCAAAATTGTATCGTGTATAGAAAATGCTAATACAAACATTCAGTGAAATTTTTAAGTATTTACAATCATACGTTTTTTAATTACAACAAAATAAGAAAATCGTTACATGAGAAATCGAATGAATATTAAATGTTGTAAAAATATGAATTTCAAACGCTCATAAAAATTTAATTTGAATTTCTTGTAGACATTTTATTTTTGATAAAGGTAGACAAACTTATGGATAATCTTGTATTGCATTTTCAAATCTTAGATTTAAAAAGAAAAATTTTTATGAATTCTCAACTTAAAATAATTTGCTAATTTTCGTGATTTTTCCGTATTTTGTCAAGATTTGAACTTTAAATGCTTATAAATAAAAACTGTGACTATGGATTTTTAATTTTTTTCATCTAACTTTGAAACAATAACCTAGGATCCTTAATTTAAATTTTCCTTTTTTTTTAACCAACAAATAAAATTTAATTGATATTTATAGAAAAATAAAACTAAAAAAAATGAAAACTGAAAATGTCCGTAAACAGCTCAAAATAAGTTAAAATATTCGTTATGGTGTATAGAAAATACTTATATAAATATTCAGTTAAAATTTCATGTACCTACGATCATTTGTTTTAGAGTTGCACCAAAAATCAAAATCGGTTTTCTCGAAAACAGATTTTGCGTAAAAAATTTCCGTTTTTCCTTAATTTTTCTTTTATTTTTCACGTCGCTTTTGAAAACTAGGTACTGGGAAATTTTTACTTTTGACCCCCCGAAGTACCAACTAGATTCACTTTCCTATCAGAAAAGATACTGTTGAAGAAAATTCGAGCAGACATAAAAAAAAATAAAAAAACACACATCATTGTAAAATCAATACATTCATCGTTCCACTCAGAATCTAAAAAAATATTTGAAAACTTTTAACTTTAAATAACAAATACATTTTAAAAAGCTGGGGAAACCGTTTAAATTTAAAGATGGTTTTGAGCGTGTCAACTATTCATTGGGTAGGTATAACTGTTATAGTGTAATGGATGTGATCAATTTTACAAAGTGTTAAATCATTTGATACGAAAAAAAAATCTGAGCGAAGACGGTCTGTTGCCCTATATACATAAGAAAATTGTATTATATATTTATATTACACTATATAAGTAATTTATTCTTATAATAGAAATTCGATGGGTTAAAAATCATTTTTGCCAAAATCATAATATCATAATATATTTAGTTTATAGTTATAAAAATAAATTAGGTATATACTAATATTTATTGGGGATTAAACATTTAATGTAAATAATATAAAATTCATAATTCTTGCTGGGTTAATCTTAAAACCAATCACTCCGCTAAGAATCTGAAATCCAGCACAAACATAAACTATTCATTTTTAAATATAAATATTTACCTATAGGCTATAGTATAGTAGACAGTGGTATATTACATAAATAATTAGATACTGTTTTATTTTTTTAACAATGAAAAATATAAATATTTTTTTTGCAATAGAGATTTTAAATGTAATGTTTAACCAAAGTTATATCACAAAACTCGTTAAAAAGCTTAGCGTGAAGTTTTCGGACTGGTTTAAAAAAAATGATTTACAAATATTTATGTAAATATAATATGATTATTAAACATTCTATAAAAACTAAAGTGAAATATGGTTATGAACTTTAAAATAATATAAAACATGAATATACATATCTATGTAAACACTTAGTCCGAAAAGCAACTTCAATACAGGCCAACATTTTTTTTTGGTTGAAAAAGTTTAATGAACTTTTTATATATTATTTAAACCTTACAATATAAATTTTTAGCGAAATTTTTAGTGAGATTTATTTTAAATGGCATATAATGCGTAATACGCTGTCGGACCTTAATATTACCTATAATAAATGAGTTATAAATTACATGGTACAGTCACTTTAGCTAATATATATTCTTTAGTCTTGAGTATTCTTGTTTTGAAAATTCTTCACTTAAAAAAAAATGTATAATAACGCACAACATGTAAATATTATATTCTATTCATAAAATAAACATATCATTATAGTTAACGTCTTCACGGTGACCACGTAAAGGGAAATAATCGTCTTATTTGCGGCCATAGTGCGTCAGGTATTATCCTGCAGTGGCAATGCGGTTGCGGGTTCGAATTATTTTTATGAGTGTATAGTGTATATAATTTAAATTATTATATTATACTTTCGAACAAATTTAATCTCCAGCAAAACTTTGATGTGCCGTATTGGATTCAAACAGCTGTATGGTTACAAAATCTCGCGAGCTTTCTCGGGAGTTAACCGTGGAGTAAAAAAAAAAAATATACGCTTTTAATAAATGTATATATTATATTATGAATAAGGTAAAATAAATTATATAAGACCAAGTCCAAGGAAAAACAAACTTCGGTTTTCTGTGAATCATTTGTTCGTCAAAATATTATTGTGTCGATGTGACAATATTATATTGTATAGAAAATAATTGTTTTTGTTATGCAACAATATTTACGATTTGTACGGTCATACAATTATTATTAAACTCCATAATATACATTGATTGATACAACGTATGTAAATGTTGTTACTACTACTATTGTTAAAATAAAATAAATACTCGAAACTTGTTGATTTTCTAAAGATATTAATTAGGGTTTTGAATTGTTTGATTGCGTTTTATTGAAAAATAAATTTAAATATTATGTATCCAGAAGTCATCTATATAACCGGACGTTATTTTTACTGGAATCTCCAAGTTGAGTCTCTAAGTATAATTTTAAGTTTGATTAAAACCGACTTATTATCCGAAATTTTTTATTTATTTATTTTATTTATTGATAGTATACTAATATTATTTATCTACCTTACTTAATCTAATTTTTTTTTTATCATTCTAGTTTTAATCTTTTAATTGCGTTTTTCATAATTAAACATTCATAGCGGGATTACATTTTTTTCACCATCCCTAAGTTTATACCTAACATCCTTGGATTTTTTATTAACACAAAATATAAAATCCAAAGTATAATTTTATTACGATCAGAATTCATTGTTTGTGATAACACTGAAATAACAATATAATATTGCTTTAATACGTCGCAAAACGTTACTATTGTTGCAATTCGAATTGCACAGCAATGTTTAAGGCCTCAAAGAAACCCAGATCGAGTTGTTCAGGTGAATTATTTTTACACGGTTCACTCAACTGTGTAAACTCGGATTTATTGTGGCATTGTGTATTAGATCTATGTAAGTACACTATACAGTATACGCGAATATCTGATAAAGATGTTAGGTATCCCAAACCGTATAGTATTATGGTTTTGGGCGTATTTTTTTTTCAGTGAACGTATCTTGCTAATTTTTAATCAATACTTCCTAGATAAGAAAAAAAATTGTATATTTAACGGTAATTCGTTTATTATCATACATACCTATTATAATATTACGTTATAAGGCAGATAAGATGACAATTTTGACGGTGAATTCCAACAAAAATTAAAGCGTATTGCTCGTTAAAAACGCAAACATCGATATTATAATTTTTTAGAATGTGACATGCATATTAATTGTGTAATGTCCCCTTATGATTATGTACGATAAATTAATATTCAACACCATTAGATTACTATAAGCTTTGATAGTTTAAATATTTATAGTTGATTTGTACATCCAGATGCCGGCGTTATAGGTCTAATCCTATACACAGCAATGATTGCAATTATTGCAGCGATAGATGAGGGTAGGTGTGCGTCTAATCCACCCATCTCAGTCCTAATGTTAACTGAGAAATTCTATTTATTAAAAATATGAACAGCTATAAGTTAGTACTACACATATTTTTGGTCTAAACTATAAGCAGAATGTGAGGGGACGCTGTGTGATATGACCAATGTCATTCATTCAACCATTCTTAACACGGCGCATTGTATAGGCAAGACCGCTACATGGGTTCAATTCTAAGGATAACGACATTTGTATGCTTCAATATAGGTACTAAATGTATATTAGTTATTCATAGTGTTATGATAATAATATAATTAAAATTAATTTTTATAATAAGTTCTTCATATTATTACTATATTGACATGTATAAGACCGCAAATTGATGCCGTAGTATTCAAACATTAAATATATTTAAACAGTTTATTATAGTTATTGTGTTTCGTAAAGGCAAAAAATATTTTTTTGATTAATTAAAAAGTATTATTACTTTAATTTTTTTTGTCAGAGAACAATAGCTTTCCAATTAGTGAAGATAATAATTTTTTTGAAGAAATTGTATGATGATTTTATTGTTTCTTTTTTCTAAATAAGTATTATAATATATTATTATTAACTTTTTTCACTCAAAGACATTTTTATAATTTGTTCTTTTCTTTATTTTAGACGTTTAGGTCCGGGTTTTTCTTTTCTTTTTCACTGAATTTTATATTCTTACCGCTTAATATCATACGCTAGTCTTCTTACCAGTTTCATAACTGTATTTAATTTAATATAATATAATTATAGCAAAACTCTGCACGAACGATTTCCGCCGACAATTCAAGATATATAACAATATTTACTCTATTTAAATGTGAAATGTAACTCGCGACGCGTCATTTTCTGACACGATTTCACACATTATAGGTATTAGATATGTAATTATAATATACCTTATCACGCTTTTGTATAAAACATATTATACCATTAATTTTATCATGTATGTTTTCGTTCCGATAACTGACGTCACTATGTAAATAATACGGATGGTTTATTGATTTCATCAATATTTCTCGAAAAGTATTCTGCTTCGGAAATGAAAAACGTATATTATTGTAATTTTAAAAACCTACACACTTACATAATAAAAACAATACAAAAAAGGTAGTTAATAATTTTATATCCTTCAAAAAAAATTTCATACTGTAACTTTTTCAAATTATTTAAAAAAAATATATTTCCAATAACGTTACTGCATTTTTTTATAGAGTATTTTACTATTCAAAGAAATAAGAATCAACCTGCACGAATTGCACCTCCTATAACCGAAGTACCAAACATAATAGTAACAATGTAAAGAATACTAGGGCATATTTAATGAATAATATTTAAATAATTTAAATAATTTAAAAACATAATTGAAATAATATAAATAACTAGTCTGATGCGTAAAACATTCGATACTGCATTTTAGTGATGGATATCGGATTACAAATAGTAAAAATAAATACCACCTGTAATACTATATTTATTGTGGATCTTAATTCAGATAGTGACGAACAATGACTATTATTTGTTTTAATATTATAATATAATAAAAATATTATCCCTATTATAGTGTAAATATAGTGTGGTATAATGTATAAAATAATTTCACGATGTACCTACATAATAATATAACACAAATAACATGGAGACGTGTTCAAAATAGTAATAATATTAATATGTTTTCAGTGTCTTAATATTCGACTCCCCTTTCCCCCTCTCAACCATTAGGTGATTGATTACCGGTTCACATTCAATAATTTAACACCAAGTTCAATTTTTTTCCCCATGTCTAATCTATATATAAATATAATATATGCAAATACGAAAATAGAATATTAGGTCTTACATAAGAACGTGACAAAATCAAACTATATAAGATCTGGACCACTGCATCGTTGGGAGTTTCGATGAGAATTTTACTTTAGCTGTCTGTGGCTTAGAGTATCCCAAACTTTGTGCTGTGATTTGCGAGAACCTTTTCACTGGTAGGTTGCAAAGGATTTTGAAATGCTTAAGGAGTTTTTATAACGAATTTTGAATAAAATCAATGAAAAAAACACGAGAAACATTTATCTTATTTTTGTATAATATTATATTTATTGAGCCTACTCGACACAAATATCATGGCACACATTTAGCAATGTAGGGCATGTGATATGACGTGTTTTCTCATGTGAATTCGTAAGCTTAATACCACCCTACAGCATAAATAATATATTATATAATATATACGGTGTACACGCGTGGCGGTAGGTGGTAGTTAGGTGTGCATATCACCCACGTGTTTGTTTATTAATTATTTATCAAACAAAATATTAATTACCGTTTGAAGAACGCGTGTGTTTCACGGGGTCGTTATAATATAATATTATTATGTACGAAACAATTCTCTATTTGTTTAAAATACGTGTATATGGCTTACACGGTTTTCGTTGAAATGGAATTGCGCTAGCCTGTTTGTGTACATTACAGGGCACACATATTATTGCAATACATAACAATATCTTTATATGTTATGGTACGACATTTTTTTAAGGTATTTAATCAAAACGTTCTTTTTGGAATGTCATAGTGGTTTAATCGAATTAACGGAGACACGGAAAAAATCCTCGGTTGGCTCAATTTCAAAAATTAGGTTAAAATAAGAATGCTAAGTAATTTTTACATAACCAAGGGAACCCGAAATATTATAGTGAATATTTGTATTTGTATTAATTACCTGTCGATACTCCATTAATATGTTTATTTGCAAAATTTAGTACAAACAATTTGTTACGGTTACAACCCAGTCCGTTCACACACACACACACACACACACACTCACCACACACTCACACACATACACACACACAATGTGTGCGTTACATACTATATATTATTATTAGTTTTTAATTCATATGACTCATCATTAATAACTTATAAGTGCATATTTTGTGTCTGAAATGTATCCTTTTTTCTTTCCTATATCCACCACTCGATACTATATAATACAGTAACTTAGATATCCAATTAAAAAAAATGTATCGCAATAATATGGACCGTAAATTTAGAATATTACGACGCGTGTGTAGGGCAGAGCAGTGGTTCTAAACATGGAGGGTCACGAGAGAGGGCAAAACTAATGTGTGTTCTTTTTCACTAGCGTTATTAATATCCAGGACCGTGCGACTTTAGAGTAATCGGGCAGATGAAAAACGCACGCGATTAACGCACCTTCAACTTTCAAGTAGCCCGTCTTGTATTATGATATTATACGTCATAATATAGCGTCGTACGTATAATACTATAACGTATAATATAATATTATGTACACTGCGAGAATGATATTATTACGAAAACATTTGTTCGTGTCGGCTGATGTCACTCTAAAATGACTGAAACTGGATTACACGCATATGTTGTCGTAATAATATAAAGCACGCGTGTCGTGTATGTAGTAGCTACGTATTAAAACAATAACAAAATATTATACCTTCGGTTGAGATTATTAAAATGAATATATAATAAATGAAATATACATATTATTATCTTGTTATAATTTTACAAGATAGCCACTGTATAAAATATGTCTATACTGACGTAGTATATGCTATGGCATAGCACTATAATATTAGAGCAAAAAAAAAAAAAAAACCAAGAATTAATCGTTTGTCAAAACGCGGGTAGTATACCCATGCAAATTTTATTAAGTGAGTATTGACATTTTTAAACTACGTTCAACACTTTATTCATAATAATTTTGTTTTTATTTTCATTCGTCCGACGACTGACACACATTTCATTGTTATTATTATTCAACATTCGTCTAATCCTTTGCTACGGTATAATATAATACCCAGCTAATTACGATTGAATCGTTCTTCTGTCGGCGTGCTGATTGATAGGCTTCATTCGTTATACTACGAATAATATCGTCGAACCTACATAATCTTCTTCTTATCGGCTCCAGGCTTTATATAGATGTTTTATTATATTTCTACCTATACATAATAATTACACGCGTTACAGTCACGATTACGACGTTTTAAACATCCGTGTACAGAAAATAACTAACGAATAAAATATGTTTGAAAACCGATGATGTATTCGTATACCTATATCAATAAATTGTGTTCGTACAGCTATGAAAAATATGCATCATTGTAATATTTATTTGATTTCTTTCCAGAGTTTTGTGTTCACATCAGGGCTTGCAAACGTTATAATAACGTTATGATTATAACGTTATGTTTGATAAAAACCGATTGAAATTTGTAAACGTAATTATAACGATAAACGATAAACATAAATAAATAAATAACACAAAACAAAACGTAACGTTTAACAAAATATATGATATATCATTAAACAAAACATAACGCAAAACGGTATATATTGTATTCCATTAAACAAAATAATTAATTTCCAATTATTTAATAATACTTAGTATTATTCAATTATTTATTCGATCCAAGAATTAATTTTATCCCGTATCCGGCCTATCCGGGAGACCCCGTATTAGATTTATTTTAAAATTTAATAAGAAGGTATTAATAGAATAATTTAATTACCAATAGCTAATAATAGTGATACTCAGATAATATTGTACTGTACTATCTGTACTACGGTCGGAATTTATACCATTCAAGTTATTCAACTATTGTGTTCGGTGATCATTGGTATTTATTTTGTTGTTTGTGAATGTTCTATTTAATAATGGTAATATGGTAATAAGTATAATTTAGATAGTATAAATTATACTATGTTGTCTACACTCTATAGTATATTAGCTATGTACACACTTTTATAATATTGCCAATACATATTATTTAACTTTTAACAACATAAATTATAGATTCTGATTATTTTGTCAATTGTAGGAAGGTATAAAATAAATGTTGACAAAGTATGTCGAAACAATCAGAGTAAAATATGTTTGAAACATAGATTCCTGCTTAAATGATATTCTCAAGCACAATATTGTAAAACTTACTAAATAATTTTAACATTTAAAAACCTAATAATACGTTCAAAATTTCAAAATAATGATCATGATTTTTTTTTTTTATATTTATTATTTTATAATAAAGTCCTTAGAGCCTAGGCAATTTATTAAATTCAATAATACATTATCACTTATAACTTAAGATTAATTATCATCATACTGTTTTATCATTTATTTTGTTTCCATTTCTTTACGAACTATGTATATTGTAATTTAATCTGTATCACTGTACTCTACCTACTTAAAACTCAGAATAGGGAAATTATGTCCCCAAAAAAGGTCATAGTCATATACTTTTAAATATTAAATAACGATAAACGCAAAAATTGTATAACGTTTTAATTATGAATAACGTTAAACGCAAAAATTGTATAACGTTTTAATTCTGAATAACGATAAACACAAAAGTTGAATAACGTTTAAATTTTGAATAACGATAAACTCAAAATTTGTATAACGTTTTGATTGTAAATAACGTAAAACAATATTTTTTTTTCAAATGCAAGCCCTGGTTCACATGCATGATAAATACAACTGTTTTAAATGTAACGGAATTTCGTGTGATGTTATAAAAATATTCAAACGTTTTCGCCATCCAATAATAATAATAATATGATATTCAATAAAAACCTTCGTCTCATCACAAATGATTCATAATAATTGAATTATGACGGTGCGCGCGTACTTGTCTATACTGCATAACGTTTGCTCTAAAATAATTTTTTGTATCGCACGCATCAGTGACGCGACCTCAAAAAAATATTAGAAAATTGCTTACACCCGGGCCCCGTATTGACATAAAAAGTTCCCGGGAACCACTGACACAACCGCGTTCACAAACCCATTAATCTCTCTAACCAGCTCGATGGCGGTTTACTCGTATACTTATTATAATATATTTTAATTTATAATGTACCCGCGCCGTCTTCCCGGTCGTCTTTGAAATGAAATCTTTGCCGTTTAAAAAAAAAAAAAAAACCATCGCTCATTATATAATAATATTGCAGTGTGCACATATTTATTATTATCGTGTAAATAGTGTGAAATACATATTTTCAAAGAGTTCTGCAAAAAGTATGATAATATATAATGCGGAACACTTCAATGAAATATAATGTGTGGAAAAAAAAAGTGATTTATTGTGCGAAATGTGAAGTATGAGATTGAAATTATGTAGTTGTGCGCGAAATCGCGGGGAAATAAATCGTTGGTTTTGATTCGTAACGACGCGCGAAAATAAAAAATGAACCCGTTGTTATTTGAACGAAATATATATAAGTATAATAGTTTTGCTGAATAAGAACAAAGGTCGTATGAATCGCATTATTTCAAATCATAATTCCATGCGGTCGTTAAATGGTTATTCATAATATAACGAACTGTATTCATAAAATAGCCCAACGTTAATTAAATAATCGTATTGAGGTGGTATAATATTAATATTATACATTATAATAATACGTTGCAGTGATGTTGGCACACACCGTAATATAATTTAAAACGGTAATATAAGAACAGACCGTCCTCGTTATAATATTATTAAATTTTCGCGAAAATGGTAATGTGTGCACCATACACATAGATAGGTTATACCTACCAATATAAAGTGATGTTATTTCAAAATAAAAGACAATTTTACAAGACATGTTACTAAAATTACTACGTACGTCGGTACTACAATTTTAATTTATAATCCGTCGAAAACAGTAGCAAAAACAAATATAGAAATATTTCAAAATTACATAATATTATTAGTTATAAGTTGTAATGATCAAACCAATCATAAAAGAATCTGTAAATTATTTGATGAAACGCTTTTTTTATTATGGCCAGAAGGAATAAAACGATATAATATATTGCATTATTGCTATTTGTTTCTGATGCAGCGCCGTATATGGTGAAAGCAGGAAAAGCTTTGTCAGCTTTACACACAAAAATGATTCAAATCACATGTCTCGCTAATGCAATGCATAAAGTTTGCGAAGAAATTCGAAAAAATTTTCCAAAAATTGATTTACTGATTGCAAACGGAAAAAAAATATTTTTAAAAGCACCTTCAAAGGTATTAATTTTTAAAAATAATGCTCCTGGAATACCATTACCTCCTCAACCCATAATTACCAGGTACATGGCTAGAAACTGCGATATATTACTGCGACAATTACAAAGCATTTTGCGAAGTTATTAATATGTTAAATGAAGAAGATGCAGTATCCATTGAACACGTAAAATATCTTATACAAGAACCAACATTAGAAGGTAATTTAATTTTTATAAAAACTCATTTTAGTTTTATCCCAAACAAAATTACGTTTTTGGAAAAACAAAACGTTTTATTGGCCAATTCTATTTCGTCTTTTGAAGAAATTGTAAAAAAAATAGATGAGACACCTAGGAGTATAAGAAGATCAATCAATAATAAATTAAACACAATTTTCAAGAAAAATACCGCATATGAATCATTGAAAAATATAACATAATATATTATTTACGGTACACAAGAATCAATTTCCAATATGGACCAAAATATAATAGTGATAGTTATTCCAATTTCAAGTATGCTCCCGTGTCTTCAGTGGACGTCAAAAGGAGTTTTTCGACGTATAAAACTGTTTTAGCTGACAATCGACGAAGATTTACCTTCGCAAACTTGAAAAAGACAATGATTGTCCAATTCAATTCAGATTTTAATGGTAAGTCAATTGAAAAAATTAATTTTAGTAATAAAATACATATCTTAAGTAAATAATGTATTCAATTTTGTAACAGAAAATGAATAAAATGGTTTTTCTTCAAATTTTCTAACAAAATCGACTATCAAAACTCTGTTGAACTCTGGCTGAAATACACTGATCTAAACAGAAAAAATGAAGTAATTCAATCGACTCAGAATCGGTCACACGAAACTCACACACAGACATATTATGGCAAAGACAGATCCACCCCTATGCGGCTATGCCCAACATGCAATACAAACTACTCCATTAAACATATCATCGTCCACTGCCCAAACTTCAACGAAGCTAGAAAAGATTTCAACATCCCAGACAACCTGTCACCTAGATACCGGATATTCGGCAGAAGCTCATGTATCGTATCGGATCGTTACGACGCTTCACGACGAACCTACTAATTTCGATATTTTTCGCGTATCCAAATCCGCTGACTTCTATCCGAAAATCTGCTCTGCTCCCACGAGTCACGACAAATTTCGAAAATTCCGAGGGTTCGAATATTTAAATGAAACAAAGATAACTGTGCGTTCACTAGATGACCATCAGACATGATTAATGTGAATTCTGAAAGGGGATTTTTGTGATACTGTTCGTGTTAAAAAAATAGATTTATTTTTATTTCTAATCACCGACATATTTTTTCGGAGCAATACAAAATATTATTAAAGTAGGTATAGGTACTACTGCTATACAATTAAAAAATTGATGGCACCAAAAATTGATTTTTATTATTGTATGAAGTGCTTCAAATAAGAATAATTTTAGTGCTCAAAAAATTGTTGGAAAAATTTTTATTTCCCTAAATATAAGTCGTGTTTTACGCATGACGTCATAAAATCACACCGTCACGCAGCCCGTATCCAAACTGTAGACGATTAAAATAATTACTCGACGTTTAAGTTATAAAAGCAGTAAGCGCATTTCTAAAAGGGTTTATATGTTTCTTCATAATATGAACGTATTATTTCCTTAGCATTGTTTTATGGTACCTATAGTTTGTAGGAACGATTCAACATGAAAATGTACAAAATAGCAAAGATAAATATAATATTATACTTAGTAATTTAAAGGTTAGGTTAAAATCATGATTTTATGGTGACAAACGTTTACGAAATATATGGTTTGACTTCGGACCGAAATATTAAACTACCAACTCTATACTATATGCACGGTAATTAAAAACGGATAGTCATAGATTGTAGAGAATATGATCCCAACAAGGAGTATCCGAAGGGTTTGGCGATTATTTGTCTTTACATTGTTACTTAGATTTAAAATCATCACCTGCACACACACCCCGCCGAATGGGTTGACGGTTGTATAGTATATCATTATTGTTGTGGTGCATAAAAATCTTCGCACGCGCGCTAAACCACCACCGCCGCCGCCGCCGCCGCCGTCCTCGTGTCGATAATAATAATTAATTTCCTCCTCTTTGGGTGAACGAATCTCGTTTGAAATATTCAATGTGCACTGTGTATCATATTATACCTATACTGTATAACATATTATATTATAGTATGCATACTTATTATTATTATTATTATTATTATTACGAGTGCAGCGGAAGACGATTTAATGGAAACCCGTGAATTCGAAAACGACAGACGGCGCAACGGTCCCGGGGGAAGTAGCAGATAATATTATTTACAGTAAACGCGGAGTGTACTAAAAGGATTAAACATGATGTATTATATTAAATTTATAATATTTTACATGGATATATAAAGACAATATTATTATAATATGTAATATACAATGTCGTATCCAGGTGGTTTGACGGGTTACAACCCAACCTCCTGAACATTGTTGAATAATAAAAAAAAATGTTCACGAATTTATTAATCATTTTTAGATAAGATTTGTTCAATTGTGTGCCTACTTAGGAAATTGTTAATGACAACGATAACACGAAATCTAACACTTTATACCTGAGTACTGAGGTTCCTACATGAAACGGAATTGATGTGCAACGATACGAGCCGGCACAATGTGTATAAGTTACATAATAATAATTGCGTACTTTGGTTTATTCATCGAGACCGAGTGCCACCACAAAGTCTACAAAGTTGCATTGATAACATTGAAAGGGTCTTACAATAAAATACATTATTGTAAAACATTACTGTAGTTTTTTCATTAAATCCGTTTTATTTGTGAGTTGTGAGTATAATAAATTGTCAATTATTATAGGCTGTATTATCGTTAAAACTATAGGTTCAAGGTATATGTATTTAATATAGGTACCTATCTTAAGTTTAGGTTAGATCGGAAACACTTGGACCACCACCGTTTTCAGGCTTCATACCTATTCTGGGCTCTCGAAAGATGTTCTAGGAAGATCAGAAGTTCTGGATAAAGTAAAAGAAAATTGTTTTTGTGTACATGCATGCCTGCATAGTGCTTATACCTAATTCGAACGGTACCTACGATTAGATTAAAATCTATACAATTTCAACTGTATCGTTACACCATATATTTTGTTCATAAGCACTTATTAAATTCCTGATGAATGTTCTAAAAGTAATATTTAGTGACAAAGGGGAAAAAAGCTTAATTTTTATGAATACGAATATCGATGAATTATAATTCTTAAATAAATTATCCCGTTTAATAAAAATATTTTGATAAAAGAAATTTTAAAAAACGGTTAAAAATTTTGATTTATAATATACACATAGAAAATATAGAAATTATTGATTTTTTATTTTTTAAAACCAAATATAATATTTAGTAATATAGACTGACATACTAGACTTGGCGCAGAATCGTTTTACGTAAATGGGTACAATCATTTATCATGGTATTCAAATGTATCACATATTATATTACGGTGTGTTACTTAATGACAAATTTACTACTCTGCTGTGATAAGCCACTATAAGCGGGCACTAACGCCAATTTTTGTATTTAATGATAAATTTACCAAACAACCAATTTCAGACGATACATTTTACTACGGTCCATTGACTGTACCACATAATAATTGTTGATAGAGATTGTATAAATGTATTTTATTTTATGCTTACCGATATTTTAGTTATTATAATGAAATCCGAGGAATTATTAGATGATAATTTTTAAAGCGAAAATCCTAATCAAATTTTTATTCATAAATAACATATTATAATAAATTACGATGATGATATAAAATAACTTAAATAGTATATTGAACATTCGCGACAAACCTGTTTCGTTGACTACAAAATTGAATTTTAGATTTATTTAACAGGAGATAATGTTTGACATCACTACATCAGTATATTTAATTTTGTTGTAGTTATTCTAAAAAGCATTCTACGGGGTTCGAAAATATGTGATATTAAAAAATGGCATAAATTCTTGCAAATAAAATTGTGTAAAATGTATTGTTTATTTAGCCACATCATTACATTTTTCGACTAACGAAATATTAACTAAATATTAAACAGTTAACGTATTTATTCGATTGCAAAAATAGTTTAAATATGTCTAATGAATATGTTATTCAGAAACAACGCGATAATATAAATGGACGTCTGTCATAACTCATAATAATCATACGTTTCGTTTAAAAATAAATATTATTATTTGAATGATTGAAGTACTGCCAGTTTTATGGTGCCAAAATATAATAAAAATTGATTTAGTTGATGTCCATGCCAATAATACATAGATAAAGCGGACTTTTATGAGTTTTTATACATTTCTACTCGTTGCCGGTTAATATGTTACATAAAGTGTTGATGAAATAATAAATATTATTGTATATTTTGAGCATTTTTAGAAATATTTCGGTTTGTTAAGTGCTTATTTTTAAAATAGTATTTTAAAAATCCAAAAATGTAATTGATGTATTTCGAGTGTTTGTGATCACCAAATAGTAAAATTAAATATATACCTATGAAAATGATAAGAAAAACAAAAATTATATTTCTAATTTCCATTGTATCTCTATACGTTTCGTGAATTATTTTTCATTTTATATATTTACAATAGTTTATTGCGTTTATTTCATATTTGTTTTGATCTTTTTTTTCACCTGTTAAAATTAAAATCGAATGGATTGCGGTGGTTCGTTTTTATTTGGTTATTTATTTGCTTTAAAAAAGAATAAAGCTCCTTCTTTTCGAGTTCCGTCGGATTTCAGCGTCAGTCAAACGGCTCCTCTCTATTTTTACAACAATTGATGAGTGTCAGTCTTCCAGTCAGATATACGTACATCAGTATCGTCCAAAATCACGATTATTCTCTCACGCAAGGGCACGAGGCATGCTTTTTAGAAATACAAAACAATAACCGTTTAACACCGTAACGGTATAATATGTCTCACCAAAAAAACTGTTATTATTATTTAATATCTAACAATTAGTCTTAATTAGGTCATTGTAATATAACGCGTGGTAGACTATATAATATACACAATTCATTCTATAGTGGGGTTAGCTTGATTCAGTGAGGCTCAATATTTATTTTCCTCATAGCTTTGATAGATAAATGAAATAAATTTATAAATACATAGTTATAGGTACGCTATATATGTCAAACAAATTTACATAGAATATTGTGTAGGTATTACAATATATACCAACTATTGTTTAATAAGTGTAAATTGTCAGGGTTTCACACTTTCATTAGGATAAAGTTTAAGTATTTTTCAAATCAGAAAAAAAACAGTTCTTGTAACTATACAAAATACAAATAGTATAGTATAGCATTAACTGTTATTTTTTTATTTTATTTTTCACAAATCAAAGAATTAATTTAATATTCGTAAGTTCTAATAAATTGTACTAATGAAGCATTTAAAAGTAGTAAGTTATTTCTCTTCACCTAAATCATAGAAGATAAATGATTTATTTAATTTATATAATTTAACTATAACAAATTTCATTTTTCCCGTACATTTGTACGTTTTTCTTCGAGAAAAACAAATAAGTAATGGTATTAAGTCCAATGGACTTAATAAAAATAGAGTTTAAAATTATGACTTAACAATTCATTATTATCAATCTAGAACATAAATTCTAATCTAACAGCACTAACAACCAAATACTAACGATCCCAAATGTTTATTCAATTAATTAATCTGAATTACATTTTTATTTTACAGTTTTAATAGGACCTAAAATATCGTAATATTATCTGCATCATATGTTGAATTTCATAGGTATATTTTTCTGAACATGGGATACCCGACATTTAATATCAATAATGTGCCATTGGACATTTACCCATATAGCCATATATTGTATGGTAAATATTTGCGATAAATTGCACAAAAGTTTGATAAAAAAATTTAAAAAAAATACTAATTGAATATTTGAATAGATTATTATGGTAGACATTGAGTTTGAGGTTTAAGCACATATTACACAATAAGATTTTAACATTTAATAGTAAATATAATATTATTGATCACCCAAACACTAATATAATATACTTTTGTAAATGCAGCATACATTTATACACAAACTTAAAAAAGTAAAAAGACTAAGTTATTAGGTACCTCAGTAGTAATTTTATTTACTCTCTCAGTTATGTGTTAACAGTCATATTGATTTTTGTTTGTTTTATTTTTTACTTTTCTACATTAGGTATAGGAATACTTAATACAAATGAAAGATTATTTTTTGTGATGAAAAAACTATCTTGGCAAATTACAAATTATTCTATTTTACCTACTTATAATAGGTGCATAATATATTATTATAAGTGAGCTTGACAACGGAAACTGTATATAATATTATACACGTAGTTATATAATGTATATAATATTATACAGGCGAGAAGTTAACGTCATGTTTCCTCTTTGTATTTTATTTAATGATATTATATATATGCAGCACTTAGTTTTAAACAGAATAAATTATAAATCGGACGAGAATGTCCCCATTTAGTAAATAATTAAAATATAATACGTACATAGAATAAAATTAAAATTGTATACAATAAAAATAATTTTTTTCTTTTGCTTTTCGAAAATTATAATATACCTATATGACATCTGACCATGTCTAGGTGAAGTATAGCAGAATAAAAGAGCATTAAATCTTTTGAATGTTAATGGGTTAATTTTTTTTTTCTGCTACAGTGTTGTAGTGTCTGATATTATAATAAACTCATTCGAGAGGAACTTTTTTCATACATAAGAGTATAAAGCATAAGCAGATACACACATTATCCTCAGTGCTAATGTGTGTAGTTCCGGAATGTACTATAGGGAATGGTAAAAAATAATTAATTCTGTGGAAAAATAAATTTCAATTTAAAACTCTACTCAACATATTATTCTATTTTTTACGAACCAAAATTATGACACAAACTCCGTAGGTTAGTATGGCTATCCCTACAGGCATGGTTATATTAGGGCATACTTATATTATTATCAAATTATAATTATAATCCGTTTCGGCTTAATAAGAGTTTGATATTTGTATTTGATAAAATTTGAAACATTGTACGCGTGTTTGAATATTAAAAACTAAAAGAATTTAATTTGGCTATTGTTAATCAATTTGTCGCAGGCTCTTTGTGTAGAGTTATTTTGAACCCTATGCCATATTCAAAGTGGATTTAAGACATAACTACACAATCAACATTTTCATACTAATTATGTTGAATGAAAGGACGACTAGATACATATTTTTTATAGTCTACATGGTTTTCACATGTAATGTCGATATATTTTTGAAATCAATGAAAACTGAAGGAGAAGTTTAGGAAGAAATAATCAAAAGAGCGTTTTGAGTAAATGGGTTTATGGAATGTATGCTTTGAGCACAATATGTGAAGATATAGAAACGTTTTGCAACATTTTCTTAGATACCATTGATCAGCATGTTGATATAAGAGATTCGCGTATCAAAAGACATAATGACGACGTAAACAAAATTATTGAATGGTTAACAATCCAAAATCCTTTCCCCACAAACGAATAAAATTATGTTATTATCAAATGATGAGATTATAACTGTTATGATCTTTATAACATAGGTAACGTCATTATGAATAATATAGTTTGATTAAAATTTGATAATCCAAAATCCTTTCCCCACAAACGAATAAAATTATGTTATTATCAAATGATGAGATTATAACTGTTATGATCCTTATAACATAGGTATCGTCTTAATGAATAATATAGTTTGATAATTTCAAATTCAAGCAAGCAAACTGAGTTCTCCCGCTTTTGAGTGTTAAAGCTCAGCTAAAGTTTATTATCATTCAGTTCCTATTGATCCTCTATTACTATTTCAACAAATTATAAGATCACACACACGGTTTTTGCAATACGTATCGATATTATTATGATATGATACGACTCGCCGATCGGTAACAAGATACCACTGGATACTAATACACACCACGCGGGACGATACAACGAAATGGCGGTTCACTGATAGCACACAACGGCGGCGCATGCGTGTCGTGAACCGCATTCAATCATAATTAAATTCTGTGGCGTCGTCTATTTTGTATGGTCTGAACACGCAGTAACCACCGTAGACTGTAGGATTGCCCATATCACGAACATAATCTTGATCAGTGGAAAAGTTGTCACCATGTGAATTGTATGACATATTTATAAATAAATTCCAATTATCAGAGGCATACGCAACAATTGTATTTCGGATACCTGGCATCTTTCTTGAGTGTTAAACAAATGAAAGGAAAATGCAGGCACCATCACCGACATCTGGTACAACAAATTTCTTCAATGGATGACATTTATTTATAAATAAAAGTGAAAATAACTGTAATAATAATAACAATAGCAATAGCAATAACAATAACAATAACAATAACAATAACAATAACAATTAATAACAAAAATAAACAAATAATAATGATAATAATAATAATAATAATAATAATAATAATAATAATAGTGGAGGTGAAGGTGATGGTGATGGAAAAGTGAATAAAAATGGAAAATAGGTGATTGAAAAAGGTGAAGGAAAGGGTGGCGAAGATGGGGAAAATGTGATTAATTTTGGTGATGTAAAACAAAAAAGGTGATGTAAAATAAAAAAGGTGATTGAAAAATGGAGAAAAGGTGATGTAAGACAAAAAAAGGTGATGGAAAGGGTGATGCATAATAAGGAAAATGTGATGTAAAAATGGTGATGGAAAAGGTGATGGAAAATAAAAAAGGTGATTGAAAAAGGGGGAAAAGGTGATGGAAAGGGTGATGTAAAATAGAAAAGGTGATGGAAAGGGTGTTGTAAAATAGAAAAGGTGATGGAAAGGGTGATGGAAATGGGGAAAAGGTGATGGAAAATGGGGGAAAAGGTGAGTAAAATAAAAAAGGTGATGTAAAACAAAAAAAGGTGATGGAAAATAAAAAAAGGTGATTGGAAAATGGGAAAAAAGGTGATGTAAAATAAAAAAAGTGATTGAAAAGGGGGGAAAAGGTGATGGAAAGGGTGATGTAAAATAAAAAAGGTGATGGAAAGGGTGATGGAAATGGGGAAAAGATGCTGTTAAATTCAAAAAAAGGTGATTTAAAAAGGTGAAGGAAAGGTTGACGAAGATGGGGAAAAAGTGTTTAAAAAGGTGATGTAAAACAAAAAAGTGATGTCAAATGAAAAAAGGTGATGGAAATGGGGAAAAGGTGATGGAAATCAAAAATTTGATTCTAAAAAAGTGATGGAATAGGTGATCAAAATGGGGAAAAGGTGGTGTAAAATAAAAAGGTGATTAAAATGATGATGGAAAATGGAAAAAAGTGATGAAAATGGAAAAGGTGTGATGGAAAAGGTAGAATTGATGGTTGTGATGAAAGTTGTGATGGTAATGGTAATGGTACTAATTTAATAATATAAATAAATAAATATAGTATAAAGATGATGGCGCCACTGTTTTATACTTATAACCTCTTATTAGGGGTTGAATTTCCGAAAATCCTTTCTTAAAGCATGGTGAAATTATAATATTTATCCATCCTGAAAATTTCAACCAGATAGGCCGGTGACACACATGAGAAATTTGTTTCATAAGATTTGTTTCTTACAATGAATCACACGAAACATATTTCATGGTCAATACACACAGAACAAATTTGTTTCATAAATATTTTTTTCACCTACCCACCATTTAGTTCACTTAGTTCATTTTAGTTGGTCTAAAGATGTCGTCCGATGATGACATTATTGTTCTGCAATGGTGGTTAAATCGAAAGAAGAAGATGATTAAAAAAAAAAGAAGATACTGGGTGCATCCTGCGAACCTAATTAATTTAAAACATAGTGCTACTATTGTTGCAAACGAATTAAAGATAGTTTAAAAAGGTAGTTAATACTATCACATAATCATAATCAATATAAACAATATAAATAAACATAAACAATATAACATAAACAATATAAATAATTATAAATTATCATATTTGTACATACCTATTTACGTCGTTAACTGCGCGGGAGTTGATAGTGAAATGACGAAACAATTACAAAATTGTTTACAAAATATTTGTGCGATAACGTTTCGGAAACAACAGTGTGTGTTGCTCCATTTAAATACACGCGTTTTCAAGTAACGAAACAAATTTCTCATATGTGTCACCGGCCATACGCTACCAGTTTGGGCGCTACGTTGATCCCTCAGGAGGACAAATTCCTTTATATATACAGACTTTTTTTACATCGCTACAAATTACATTAAAATAAATAAAAAATTATTAGATTTTTACCGAATTAATTTCGTATGTATCTATCATAATGCAGTATGAACCAGGGTAAACGATAAGAAAATTATCGATTCGTATATTACATATTCATCTTCAACTTATTATGTTCTAATGAATAATGTATAAAGTTTCTTAATCATGGTCAACATCTTCAAAAATGGTTATGACTTATGAAATATTATGATTGACTGTAAGTAATTACTCATTGGTTTGTCATTTAAATAGTATATTGTGTGGCAAGGGCAGAAATTGCCTTCCCACACGAGCCACGCATACTAATTTTTGTCACGCCTCTGCGTTAATTGATCATGCCATCACGATTCACGGCAAAGGTGATTCAGGCTGGGATCTACTGCAACAACCAGACTATTATACGAAAACAATTTCATGAAATAAAAATGTTTACGCGTCATGCAAAGAGGTTATAATAAGAATATAAGATGTAACCAAAAGTTTATATTTATAAGAACCATAGTATAGATTTTAGTGTCTTTTTGTGCAAAGGATACACGTGATATCTCAGCTCAGTACTTTTGGGGATTTCCACTTTACCACCCGGTACTTTTGGGTATTCCCACTTTACCGCTCGCTGGACGGAAAGGATGCTTTCTAATGCTTCAACCGCTATCGAAAACCAAACTTTCGGTGCAGGCGTGACAAAAAATATATTTTAAAGAAATTGATCTAAACAAATTAAAAGATCATCGATGAAATAGCGTATTAGACTATCGTTTCCAGACTTCCAGTCCATTCTATCTAAGTCATAAATATTATAAGAATGGACATTGGGCTTATCAACTGAGAATAAAATTAAATATTTTTTGAAGTTATAAGGGTTCCTTTATAATTGATGATTATAGTACCCTTGCCTCAAAAAAGGCCTCTTGTAGTCTATCTCTCATTCTCTCTCCTAGATATTGAACTTTCTCTATTCCCCAAAAAAGACTGCAACCTCTAGTGAAGCCAGTATAAGCGTTTCATTCTTCATTTTCCATTCTTATAATCTTAGTCCGTGATATATAATATGAGATAACAGATAACGAAAATTACAGTATTATAATATAATATTATTAGGTATGTCATTATGAATGTATAAAAATAATAAATAATAAATACTAGTATATGCTATATGGTATTTTCAGTTATTACCGAGGTACGGCGTTCTCGTTTATTGCCGGGGTACGGTATTTTCAGTAATAGCGGTAATATTCTGAAATACCAAAAATACCGGTAATTATCTGTATACGGAAAATACCACCAGCTGACATTTTATCCTCTATTCAGAAGGTTAAGTATGGAAAAAGTTTGTGGATGATTCCAAAGAAAAATTCCTATATTTGGAGGTGTCGCTATTTAGAATTGTCCGTTAGCAGAGGTTTCAATAATATTTTTATAGCCTCGCGATTTCCGAATGTAAATCTCCTTAGCAAACCGGCCGCGGTGTCGTTAATATTCGTTTATCGTCAGCTAGCAGAAGTCTTCGAACTTTGCGATAGTATAAGATGCCTACGTAATATTAATACATATTATATGATTAATTATCCGTCGTGTATCCATCATTATATCGAGCCATTTTCGCGAGTCTGCTGCAGTGATCGTCTCCACGGCTGGTGGTTGAAATAAGTACCCTACTTTAAAAATAAATAAATAAATAAAATCGCAATATAGGTTTCTATAAGGCTATAGCTCTATATAGTAGGTATGTGAATACACCGCGCACGACAGACGGTGGCAAGAAACATTAAAAAAGTTCCATTGTGACATTGACGAGCAACACGTACCTACTATACTACACACTTCCGATATACACTCTAATCGCATTGCTGCTGGAATCTCACGCTCGTTGTACAAAAATAAATAAAAAATAGTGACAACGAAAATTGAGCTCCGATCGTGATACGTCAATATGGTATATTATTGTACAGGCACACGCCTACGCTTAGTTATGTTGACATTTTGTTATTTCGTAAAGCGGCAGTGGCTAACGCGTTGTTAGCGAAACAAAACCATTTTTAATCAAAAATATTTGTTTTTTCCATAAGGTTGTGCACGTTGCGTACGATCGGATATTCCAAATCAACAAGAAAAAAAAAACTCTAGTAAGTTAGTTAAGTACAAGCGTATAGAACGTAAAGTTTTAAGTAAAAAGTTACCAAATAACACGTATTTACCTCTACAACTTTAAAGTTAACATAGTTGTTATGGAGAAAAATATCAACTTATACTTCAGTTGAAAACATTTTTTCCATAATATTTACCCAGGTAACACAGTTATGATTTCGCAACTTTCAATTTATTTTATATACCTAATAACTTAACCTACGATATACCTATAACTATAATAATTTGGTAAAAAAAAATCCGTCCTCCTACATTCCTATTTCATATTATTTCACACAGAATTATTATTATTATTTTTTTTTTATCGATCCTTAAGCCTTGATGCCTTTACATCTATAGGTATTTAAGACTTCATCAGAATAACAGAATCACTAGACATTTACGGTCACCAACAATGATCTTTTTCCTAATTGATATTTTTAATTTAGATTTTGGAAAACCTACACTTAAGTATGTTAGAATGAGTAACGACATTTAATATCTATTAAATATTCAGTTAAGACTACATTTTTTTTAAGATTATCTTTTTTCATGTAATTATTACGGTGGCTTAAAAAAATATATCAGCAGTAAAGTTTTCCAGAAGAAAATTAAACTTGGGTGAAATCAGGCATTGTTTTTCGGATAAAAAAATACTATATCTCTATTATAAAAACTTTAATAATACAATATTTAAATAAGTTTATTTTTTATTAAATATTACAATATTTACATATTTGTATAAATATTGTTGAGTTACACGTTATAGTTGAAATACATTTTTATCAGGTCCGTTGAACAAATAATTATGGCACATTCATTTCTTAAGAATATGTCTAGTACACGTTAAGATACATATTATGCGATATGCAAGGTACTATATAGGTATGATATTATTCTGTCAATTTTATTTACGATCGATTTGCCCAAACCGTTAGTAATATTATGTGCATTATAATAATGAAATATCCATTGTAGTGTTTCTTGTATTACCTAAACTCAACAAAAAAAAAAATTATGTCCGATTATGTCAGAACAGTCGATTCATCATTTGTGTAAAAAGTCGGTTTGTGTATATATTTCCAAATTCAAATTACGGCTGATATTAATATCGAATATGGCCATAACTCATGAACCCCTTATAATATAGTTTGAATAACATGTCGTGGTCGGCGTGGATGTGTACGAGATGAGCCAAACACATGTTGAACCATCACGTAAAAATCTGACACACTTAGACAGGACGTATTACGCGACCAAAGACAATAAGTTTGAATGTTCAGCGCCGATATGATATATAACTTCCACGTGGTTTGCTTATGCACTTGTTACATTATATTTTTATAACATGCTCACGTTCACCCACTCACCCAATGATCATATCGCTGAAAACCCAAAATCCATTCTTGAACGAACGCCGCAACATGTATGATTGTTGTACCTATATAGTGCTCGGTGGAACGATGATATTGCGAGTTTTACATAAAATATGATGACCCAATGCAATTTATAGTAGCACGCCCTTATCTGGCAATTTATTTTTACGACCCAACGCTTTGGTACACCGTTGGATGTGCGGATAATGGCTTATAATAATAATAATAATAATAATAATCGTATTAATATAATAATAATTATAAAATCATCGAACCTGTGTTTTGGGGAGATAGGTACCTATAAATATTTCATGTTATGTGACACGTCCGTAGCGAATGTATTATCATTTAAAATATTATCATAAAAAACAAGATTCAGTTAAAAACGCTAAAAAACACAGATAAATTTTTTTTTGTACTGCACAGTTATTTGTTTACATATTATTTTATTATAACTTTTCATAGTTTAATGTATTTTTGTTATTAAATATATGTAATGAAAAATATTGTTACGTATACTTACATAAAAATAAAATAGTTTTAACTTAATATTCTATCGATAACGTATAAATATTTAAATAAGTAATTCCACAATACTCTTAATTAAATTAAAAATAAACTAGAATAGTTATAACTGTGTTAAAATCAGGTGATTATTTATAAAAACATCGAAACATGTAGTAAGTATATAAATAATAAGACAAATAGTGGGGGACGGAGTGGCCGACCCGAGTTCTATACCTTGGTCGCGGGCGGCATTTTTCTTCGGGCAAGTCACGGTGTCCGGAGAACAAGATCCGCCATCCCCCACCCGGGCATGGCAGATACCTACGGGTGCCCAAATTAAAAATTCTGCCAAAACAAATCACGAGTAAACAAATGGGTAAATGGCCACAGGCTAATGACCTAAGTAGTCGAAGCCTTAACCCAATTAAAAAAAAAAAAGACAAATAGTACACATATTATGAAGGTTATATTATGGTACCTATAATTTGTTTACACTATCTAAGAATAGGTATACATTTAAAGCATGAACAATAACCTATTTAATTAATTTTGAATGATGTATTTAGTAGAGATGTTCCGGGTACCCGGCAATAATTACCCGATGGCCGGGTACTCGATATCATATTTTTTAAGACTCGGCTCTTATACTCGGTACCCGGCGTAATACCTACATTTTTACACGGCCCTTACTCGCCCGGCGTAATACTACATTTTTACTCGACTCACATCCAATGGCAAACGCTGATAATCTATATTTTATAAATATATGCATACCTATAATTATGAATATAACGGGAAAAATCTGAAATTCTAGGGTAATGAATTATAATTTATTTCGGTACCTATTGGAATAACTGAACCGATTTACAATAGCCAGTTGATTATAAGCAAATAAAGTTTTTAATCTATGAATTACAAAAATAAATCTCGTGTTTGCTGTCTAATGTTTATACATGAGTTATATGATAACAATCTGCAATCAAAACCAGTAATAAAATATAAATTATTGCTATACAGTTAATATTCTCAGTTATAAGTAATCAGTAATCACTTTACAGTCTACACTCTACAGCTCGCACAGCGACGCACTCGTTTGATCTGAAATCTGTATTTTTCCGATTTTTTAAATTTTTAATCGGCCAATACTCGATACCAGGTTAGTATGAACAATTTTACTCGGCCAGTACACCGAGTACCCGGCTTAGTACCGAATTTTCTACTCAGAACATCTCTAGTATTTAGTATTATGTGCCGTTTTTTTAAATTTTTTTTTTAATCGTTTATTCTTGTCTTCATGTCAACCATCGTTTAAATACATAATCGGTATTGTCTTTTGAAGTTTTTAGTATGGTATTTTAGCGTTTTCTATTTATCCGTTTTTCTTTAAACAGAATATTATACCGAAGTTAATTAAATATAAAAAATTCTCAAAAAATGAAAATCGGATAACTTAGAAGTCCTATAAATCAATAAAAATCTGTAATTATATAATTATAGTTACTAATAATAATCACACGAGCCACGAGGTATTCATTGTTAAAATATCTACGTTTATAATCGGTTTCATTATTGATAATTGCACACAATGAATATAACAAACAAAACCTACCTAATCATCAGCCAAACAACGTTTCCAAAATACGCACACGATTTAAAAAAAATTATAATTGTAATCAATAAATCCGAAATTCTACGTCAACTAATAAAAATCAAACTATACCACCAATGTATAGATTGTATAATAATAAAAAGCGGTTAAGTGAAGCAGTGGTAGAATTTTGTCCATCGTCCCTTCGGTTAGTGTATTATTAAAATATTCGATTTATATGCAATGATTACGTTCAATAAAAAACGATTATGAGCGGACGAAAGAAAATGTATAAATTACAATTAATATGTATTAATAAATAAACATTAATTGTATATTATAATAAAGCTAATTGGAATTATGTAATTTTTAAATTGTATTTGTTTCTATGATGATAAACAAAGCGTTAGAAAATAATAGATTAGACAATAAATGTTGGTGGATTTTACCATGGCATTAAAAAATTATAGAAAAAATCGGAAAATGACCTCTTCAAAGTCCCATCTTGATCTAATTGTCTAAAAGATAAGATACTATAATATGTTGAAATCGAAGCACTCCTGGTAGAAATTTTGTTTGCAGGATAAAAAAAAAAAATAAACATGAGTAAAACCATTAGCTCAGTTCAGAATCTAAAAATAAAATGTACATTACTTATATAATGACTATAATATTATCTTCAAACGTCTTATATGATATATATATATGAAGTATAATATCACTGACTATTGTGGTGCGTCTCTACTATAGACACAATAGACTCTACGGAAACAGTTAATGTATATAGTGTTATGTCAGTCATCCATTTTACTTATTGTGTTACGTAATACAGATTGTAAATTTTCTAAAAATAAAAAAAAAAAAAAAAAAATAGTCCACTACGTTATTATTTCCGTCTACATAATATTATTAATACGTGTACCGTGTACTCACTATGCGTTTTATTTCGCCAATTTCCATCACGGACGTCCTAATATACGCTGTGTGTCAATGTTCACAGAATGATTAACCGGCAAGGCGTGTTCGCTCAATAATAATAATATGTACCTACAGCTGCATATACGTGTATTGAAACATATACCTTTAACTATGGTCGTACACAAAACAATATGCAAAATACAATGTGGTGTATAATTTTAATAAGCAGGTATGTGCTTACATATAATTATCGACGGTGAACACTTTTCCCATTTTCAGTGACATCATTTCGTACAGATTGGTAATAAAAAAATAATTAAACGCTAATAGCACACGAATTCTCGGAACACGATCAGTTTTTTTTTTATATAATCGGCTATTTAGGTGAGTTGCGGCCCGACATGTCGTTAACGTGTTGGACACCGGTGAATCGCGGCCCGGTCATATTTTATCACTAATTTAATTGCGGCCCGGGAAATGTATTTATTTTGTGTCGGCAGTATCGGCAGTATCTTTTCTAAAGTAGATACCATAACGTCGATAGTTCAAACGAAAAATATTACAATGTTAATCTGTTCACCACTTATTACCTATACCTACGAAGACTACAAATTCTGTTTGAGTGTGTTATACAGTATATATTATAAGTGCGTTATGGAGTTTGTAAATAGTGAAAAATCGAAGTCAATTATTGTCTACGAATGCTACAAATTTCGTTTCCACAAAACACTAAGAAACGATGTACAGCGGTGGCCTTGCAGTGTCAAAAGTTGTAAGTGCTTTTTAAAATTATCTCCTTTAAATATAATTGTTGAGAGTAATACTAATCATAACCACAATAAAAACGACGAAAAAGATCTAAATAGGCAAATATTAAGTAATTCGCTGAAAAGAAAAGCCATAGAAGACATTTCTTGCAAACCTTCAAAACTTATTCGTTCAGAATTGAAGAAAGGCAATGTATCGACTTTGACAACGAATGATTTATCATTGATTCGACACAATGTTCATCGTGCCCGTTCATTTGTACACCCCCCTCTTCCAAAATGCATTAAAGAATTACATGCTGCTTTGGAGTCTATGAATATCAAAACTAACATAGGTGAGACATTTTTGTTTATTAACAACAGAGAAAATTTTATAATTGGTTTTTCTACGACACAAAACATACAAGTGCTGTGCGATTTAAATAAATTTTACGTAGATAGAACATTCAAAAGCTGCCCTAAACACTTTTATCAACTTTTTACTATCCATGGCCTAAAAAATTATGTACATTTACCACTAGTGTTTTTTTTACTACCCGACAAGTATAATACCACGTACAAATGTGCATTTCAACATGTGATTCGCCATTCCATGTCCATTGGTCTAACGTTCTCTCCTACTGAAGTTGTTATAGATTTTGAACAAACTATCCACAGTATACTGTAGCGGAAGTCTTTCCTAATGCAAAAATAAGAGGATGTCAATTTCACTTAGGGCAAAGTTGGTCGAGGAAAATTCAAAGTTTAGGACTCACGAAAATGTACAACACAAATACAGATGAAAGTTATGATTTAAAATTTTTTTTTGGTTTGCCATTTTTGGATTCTAACAATGTCATTGATTGTTTCACGGATGACTTTTTAGTAATACTGCCCGCTAAAGATGATCAGGTTGTACAATTTACCGACTATGTTTTCGAAAACTATATATCCCCGGACGCCATGTTTCCCCCCAAATATTTGGGCACAGTTTTCTGCTAGCTGTAACCATACCACTAACGGCTATGAAAGTTTTCATTCACACCTAAATTTATCGTTCTACTCTAGTCATCCTAACATCTATAATTTTATTGATGTGTTAGTAGAAATTCAATCAGAAACGTATATCAAATGTAAAATCAATGGAATAAAAACGAAGAAAATATGTGAAAAGAAGCATTTATAAGACAACAGATGACAAAGCTAGCACAAAAAGAAATAGAGCAGTTTGATTTCATTCAATCATTAAGTTTTAAGTTTTTGCCCAACCAATAATCTAAAAAAATTAATTTTACCATAAATTTTGCCATTTTCACATAAATAATAATAAAAAATAAAAAAAAAAACAAAACAAATTTTTGGGAGACAATTCAGCCAACCTCCTCGTGGTGTCTTCTGGGTAACGCTGATAGGCTGATATGAAGTGATAAATAAAATGTGGCCGCAACTCGTACTTAATTTAGGGATCGGGCCGCAAATCACCAACACCGATATAATCATAGTTAATTTTTACTTCTGAAAATCACCCTCAAATATTATTATTTTCTATTTGTACGGAGTTATTTTTGTAGTTAGGTACCTATTTGATCAAGTCGCAAATTTATGTTAAGCACCTTGTGAGTTGCGGCTTGATTGTCTTGATTTCTCCGGGTCTTATGAATTTCAATATTTAAGGTGCCTATTGATTTAGCTAACTTTTCCACAGCAGCAATAATATTATAATGACGTATTTAAAATTTCTAAAACTGTTCGTTATTATTCGTATTATTTTATATGCACTTACCATAATCTTATATATATAAATCCCGTGTCTCGTCTTTGTCCGGAATAAACTCCGAAACTACTGGACCGATCTTGATGAAATTTTTACAATGTGTGTAATTTGGCCGAACTTAAAAGATAGACTAATTTTAAAAGGGAGAGGATCAACCCCGGGAGGTGCTCAAACGAGAATTTTGAGATTTCAGATGGAAATTTTTGTTTATGAATGGTTGTCATGAGTGACGTCATATAAAATGATTCGTTCTAAAAATTTCAATTCAGAATTATTATAGTGAATCGATAATTCGTTGCCAAGAGAATAAACAAACCATTTATTATATACATCGACGATTTGTTATTACGTACATATACATATTCAATCTGTATTATTATTATGCGTCTATAAGCAATGATGGGTTTTTAATCTATAGGTATAATAATAATAATAAAAAAAACTATTTGCTTTACAATTTTAAATATAAATTATAATATAATATCTAACTATAAAAATGTGAAATGAAAATCTCTGTACAGGCTAAACTCTGGAACTACTTATCAGATTTTCTTGATTTTTTTTTAACAAAAGATTATTTTACGGGAAAGGTTTATATGAAAGAAAATTTTAGGAAAATCCACCGGTGTATAATAGTTTATAATAGTTTATAATAGTGTATAATAGTTTAGTCTGTATAGTTATAGTCTGTGTATTTATATAGTTATATAATATCTATATTATTAATTTATATATAGATAATAGATATGTTTGGTGGGTAGATTATACCTCTGGGAAGATGATAGGTTAATTTACAAAGGGTTAAATTTGTTTATTTTTTATTCATCGGATTTTAGTACGGTTAGGATAGGATTTTGTATAAATTGATTATATTTATCTACCGTAAGTATAATTAAGTAAAAACGACAAACTAGGTGCAACTTTGATACTTTAGAGTTAAATCATACACTTACGTACGAACAGCACGGGGTCCACGATCTACCGCAGGTAGAGATTGCCTACTTGATAATGTACTGCTGCTAACCAGAATTTTTATTCGGGGCAACGGAAAAGTTAAGATAAATCTTGAACACCATACAGCAAATATTAAATAACGAATTGAACAAAGTTTGAGTCATATGAGTTGATACATTTAACGGGCAACGAAGTGCACGGGATCAGCTGGTATAATATATAAATTATAATCATGTATATAGTTTTAGATTTGACAACAAAATTATATTGCGTAATATTTATATGTATGCATTGTACGGCATTACGGTTGGTATATTGTTTATAAATATTTAAAAAGTACCTTCCTAAAAGGCGTACCTTATCTGTTCTTTTTCTTTTTTTTTTTTTTGAATAGGTACAATGACAATATTATGATACTATATAGATTTGTCGAATAGGTTAGGTTAGATGGTTAAGTGTAAAAAATTGTTCAATAACAATGCTTCACTCCGTCTAAACCTTGATACCGAAAGTGGTGTTAGGTACAACGCGTCTTGTAAATTGTATATTATTTAATATTTGTATGAAGTTTTTTTTTTTGTTTAAACAATTTATTCGTTAATTAAATTACAATACAAACAAATGTTTGTCGTAATGAAAATTTCACATAATCGGAATGCGTTTACTGTCTAACTATATTTTACCAGGCGTCTAAAATATTATATTTGCTACGACTGAGCTTTGCGTGACGATATTATGTCATGTAGTTCTCATTTAGAAGTTATAATGACATACATAACTGTATATGTATATTATATATAGCTATTACGCCTAAAAAAATGTGCCACTTATTATAAAATCATCATAAATTGTCCACACAACGTTAATTACTATAACGATTATAAACGCTTCTTTAATACCGGAGTGCATTTTATAACCTTTTTTTTTTACTACGCCTGTAATCCTTTTGGGATGTTTACTCTTTGATGATTATCTCTCAAAACATTAACACCGCAGTACCTACTTATAACATAGCTACGTAGGTATATAATATATATATAGTATGACATAGTATATAAACCAAACTAATTAACTATTCGATAAGATTTATAATATAATCCTACTCAAAAAGTATAATAGGATGATGATTGATGAGGTTAATGCGTTTTATAATAAACTATTTGATGTTTTGTACGAAAAAAAATCTTAATTTATTTAACCGCTGAGGTAGTATTTTCTATTGAATGCCCTGAATGTTCCTAAAATATTCCGAATAATACCAATCTCCGGTCTAACCGTGATGGACTATACTTAGCAGGTACACGCTTGTACCCAGGTGCAGCTCATATTATTATACATGTATTCATAAAAAAAAAAAAATGCTGTGAGCAAATAAAATGTTCGAGAATAATTACAATATTTTTCTCATGTTCACCAATGTTTTGAGAACCAAATCATTTAATCAAAAACAAATATTTTTATAGTTATTTAATACAAAATTATTTTATTTTATTAAATTATAAAAATAAACGTATTACTGGTTCGCATCACAATGCATCAATGTAAGTACATAGAATATTGATATTGAATTCAACTATTATGAGTTATGACGTATTTAATAAACATGTGGTTATTAATTTATGATGAAACTTTTGAATACTGTTCTGCTTTTTTCAGAACATCATCGAACTAACCACCTCCGACTTGTCTACAAAATATTGATAAAAGATTTAATAGTTGTAAAAAATTAAACTGTTGTGTCAAGAATAAGATGAATCAACATTATACATTTGGATACATTTGGAACCTAGTGTAATGAATGATGTACACTTGGGTACTGAAATAACAGGCTGTAAATCGTATGATACTGAAATGTGTGGAGCAAAATTATTATAATTATCCTTCTCCTCTCCTCGAGTTAGGTTAGGTTACGTATCAAAACGTTGATGTGGAATGACTATAGTATCATCGATTTCATAATTTTTCCACAGTATCATTATCGTCATGAAAAACAAGTCCACTCGCTAGCTTTATAAAAATATGTCATCTAAAATGCAACCTGACGAAAACACAATCGCAAAGATCAACCGGTCCATGATGCGCGTCCGACCGTGATCCGGATGTCGGATTACAATGTAACTATTACTATAATTATATTATAATTTTGATGCGCTTACCCGGTAACGTACAGCTGGTCCAGCGGAGGTCCGACCGGCTCGGATCCCAACGACATAGGCCAAGCGATGTGCAGCAATGAATCTCGGACGATCACGTCCCAGGCGGTGACGTGCGCGGTGCCGGTCCATTCGGATACGCGTTCCCAACGGACCAACCGACTGCGGTTACCGCGGTTTCTCCGACGCAACATGGTCATCGTGTCCAACCTGTGCTGCTGACTGTTTCCGCCACCGCTGCCGCCGCCACTGGACATGGCGTCCCTGACTTTGTCGTCGTTATGATATTACGGTTGCATCCTGTAAAGCGGAAAATGCAACGATTCGGTATTATAATATTATATTATTGCGTCTATACCTACATCGCGGAAGGACGGCGAATGACGGATATTATGATGGAGGTTTTAAATTTGTTTTTCATAGGTAAAGTGGAAAAATGTTTGAGCGGGCCGTGTGTATCACAAAACTATGATGATACCCGTGTATTTCGTCATGTATATAATATATATATCACTACAGCCAAATGTTTTATATCAACGAGTGTATAACATATACATTCGATAGATGTTTTTAAAAGCGTCGAAAACATGATTGGGAAACATGAGGTTAGACCCATTAGCGTGGCGACGACGTAAGACGGAAACTTCATTGTTCGTCCCCTTTTAAACAGCATTTATCGGAAGTCTGCGGGTTCAACACAAGAATAATTCAGTGAATCGGAGAGACAGAGAACTGAATTAATCTGCGGCTTATATTTTCTTCGCGCTAACGTTGTATTCCCCTTAAACCACGCCGACAGTCAAACAAACATACGAACAAACATCGTAAATACTATTCGATCGTATATTCGTGTCGCGTAAAGCATGCTTAAGATCAGATCTTTATCGAAAATGGCTTTATTTTTTTGCTTACGCACGTCATCAACACGCCTGAGAAACTAGCCAAAAATATGTAATAATTCCAATATTATTGTACCAATATAATAAGTATATTATATTATATGGTTTGAAAAATTGTTTTATCGCTACTTTTATCTTATTTAACTTAATACCTATGTAATACTTAATCTAGTACTTTTTGTACAGAAACAATTTTTACAAAATGTAAAATACTGATCAATTAATATTCGTATCTATTATTTTCAAATCGTTATAGCCCCCAACCTATTATCGTGGATCTATTATTCTTGATATTCAAAGATAAATTATTTAAAAAATACTTGACCAATTAATTTCAAATAGGATGCATCGACATTCTAAAAAAAATCATAAACTTAACAATAGTTTACCAGCAGAAAGAGCGATTGTCATTTAATAAATAAGCTAGGTATTTCCACAGGTCACTCCTTAAATGGTATTCAAAATCTAAGTATTTGAAAATAAGGTCATTAAGAATTAATCATTAAGAAAGTATACGTACTTAAAAGTAACACAAAACATGATCAATCGAATACAACCACTATTAAATTTAAAATGTGGGTGAGTAATCTTGGCGAATCAACCTGTATACATACAAGGGTCAATTCACTGTACCTTTATCGTACTTCTGAACTACGCAAAGACTTGAAATAGCTCTACATTTCTTTAGAAAATTGTTTTCGAAAGTAAAATAAATATTTTCAGGCGAAACAATAATGTTTACAAAAAACGAACCACGTATAAACAAAACGGTTAAAGTCGGGTACATAACATCGTAACGCAAGCGTGTTGGAAAACATAAGAATGTATTTTTATAAAATCTAAACATGCTTTTAACATCGAAGTTTGTATACGGGCTGTACGGTATTAATATAGCAGATGTTTGTACTATTGTTTTATTTATTTATTTTTTTTTTTTCATTTAGGCGATAGGTGATAGGTTGGTATTTTGATTTTTGTCACACTAATGTAATACGACGAGAGAAAACACCTGGAATAATAGTTTCTATGCAATAAAGTCAATGGACAATGAGAGTTGACGCAGAGAAAGAGCTCACTGGGAATAAGAGGTATACATGCGTGCATTATAATTTATTATATTATGTATAGCTGGGGCGAGAATTAAACATTAAAAACAACCGTAATTATATAATACTGGGTCAATGCTTAGTTCACAAAAGAAATCGTACAGTATCCTTCCTCGTTGAAATTAATAAAACGTGCGAGGGTTGAAACATTTTATAATATTGCATTAAAAGCGCTGTGCGATCATTTGTCACCTTCAAAAGACGATTTTAATCGAAATAAAGTCGATTGAAACGACACTGCAGATTATCGCGAAATTTTAAGACTATAATATATACACACATATTATATATATGTTCTGTACATATTATTCGTTCGTTCGATAAAATGGAATTAGCAGAAATTTTAATCAACAGCCATATTTGAAAGTAAATAAAATATTATAAACAAATATTAATTGTTCTACCGATGCGAAATTTAATTCAATATTGTAGTTTAATATTGATAGCAACATATCGATTACACACACTAGTAATGGGCTATAAATATCCACAGACTTCGATGTTACATAACACGAAATGCTATATATAAGCCTATTAATCTCCTATACAAACTGCCTTGAAATAGGTACTCTATCATTTTTAAATTTTTTATTCGACTCATTCAATATTAAACGTTTTCAAATATATGCTCCGCGATACCTAAGCTGTGCACTTCATGAATATCTTATCGATTCCCTTATAAAATATAGAAATTCGCAATTTTATTTCTACTTTCTAGTTATACTATGATAAAAGGAGTAAAAAAGTAAAATGTACGAATATACTCGAATATTAAAAACATTGAATGATTATTATATGTGTTAGGTATTATTTTTAATAAGACAATAAAACCACTGTGTTTTATATTACGTCATATGTACACTAATACGATATTATACCCGGGCACTTATACTTTTTTATTTCTTGTATAACCTACAACAGAGGAGACTCTGTGTGAACAATACTACTCATCTGCTTTATGCTTATTAACTCTGTGGTTGAGAGCCAAAACATGATATGTGCAAAAATTCGATTTTGAGGTTATGTATGATAAATGTTGTTTTAATTCTATATTTTATTGTGTCAAAATATGGTATCTGTAGCTCTAATATCAAAGATGTTATAACAACAATTATAAATGATATCTTTTATTGGATGACAAATTATTTTGTGGCATTATATGATATTTCACTTATCAAAATTGATGTTTTTTTTTTATTTGGTCAAAACCTGATATGTGCTGATTTTCGACGAGTATCATATTTTGTCCATTTCTATTTATAGCACTTATCATTGTTTGACACAAGCTATTCTTATTATTGTATCATGGTTTTACAATAATAATATTTATTATTTTCCCGCTATTGCTTTGTTTTTGCTCATTTAAAGCGGCAATAACCAATATCATGTACCTACTCATGTGTTTAAAAATTAATACTTCTACGAATGATAATAAAATTATATTTGTTCATTATTATCAGGCATCAGTATTCACTATTCACTATATTTTCAGTTGTTAATGTTGTTATAATAATAATATATTTTTATTTAACGTAATTATTTATGAAGTGTCAAAATATATTATTCGTAAGTTTGTGAAAAGACGTGTTTGGTGTTCATTGTTCATGATTATAACAAAAGTATTATTTTAAATACCTAAAATGTCGAGAAGTAAGAAGTTACTGACTTTAGCTTTAGCTAAAGATTCACAAAGTTTTCATGCAAACGAAGGTAGGTGTATTATTCTAAAATTTTAAATCATGTTTTTGATTATTATTGGTTTGTTTTATGTGCCATATTATATTATTATAGTTTTTATTAATTTAATTTAACATCTTGAAATTAAATACTATTCATTTATTATACATGTTATAGAATTATTGAAATTGCAAAATAATACTATTCACCAGAAAATAGCAAATAACAGTAATAAAAGTGAGTGTTAGTAAAAAATTTCAATTTAATAATTTTAATTTAAAAATATTCTAATATGTATGTATACTAATAAAATAATATATTATTCTCCAAGTTCAAATTTATCTTTATTTGTATAGTGCATTTCTAAATTCATTAGACTAATATAGAGTATAAAAAATTAACAATATTATTATACTTGCAGAATAATAATTTTATTAGGCAATATAATATTGTTGAATGAGGGATAAGGATTTAATATATTTTTATTGTAGGTATTTAATTTACTTTCTTTTTGTATTTTCATACAGATTTCAGAAATGTAAATACTGATGTATTTAGCAGTAAAGATTTGCCATTGAAATTTCCTTACCAAAACACCGACAGTGAATATAATATAGGTATGTTAATTATAATATTATTATGTCTCGATATTTTAATTTACTATAACTTCATTAATACATTAAGGTATTATGGAAAAATTTGATCTCTAGGTGCCTATTATATTTTTAATTTTTTTTAGAAAAATCCTATGACTTACGTTCCATACCAAACACATTATCAGCACATTTAATACATGACCCAGGAGATGGAATTTTAAGCAGTATGTTATTAAATATTACCTTTCTATTATTAATAAAAATAATACTAAGCACCACATAATATTAATTATTTTACATGGATAGAAAATTCATCATCATCAATATTCGATGATTCAGATGCTGACCAAACCTATAATCCATTCATAAAACAGAAAACTACAGAAGTGTGTAGCAATAATAGTCCAGACTGTATAGAGGCATCCATCGATTCGTTTGGTAATTTACATATTCTCTATAGTATATACACTACCTACACAAATACAATGTGCATACAATCTACTTAAGTAATATTATAAACAAAGACACTATATTTCTAATTTAGATTTTTTATCCAAAAGTAATGAGGTAATAACTGAGTCATCTCAAAATCTTGATTCTACTAAAAATATTCAAGCTGAAGTAAATATAAATGCATGTAGAAAACTTTCATATTTTACGAATGAAGATTGTGCGAAAAGAAGTTTTGATGAGGTATCATGTAGTTACTCTCTAGGTAATGTACAATTTTAACATGGTTCGAGATTATAAACAGTACAATAATTATTAACTAATTAAATATTTTATGTCAACAGATACAATTTATTTGATTAACCAACCATCTACATCATATCAAGTAGCAGATATGATTGAAAACAATCCCAACAGTTTATTATTACAAAGCAATGAGTCAACTGCAAACAACCAAAATATTATACATGATGATGGTGATGAAATTGGTCAAGTTGTATGTAGTAAGAATAAACGATACAAAAAAGGTAAACGTAATTTTATGAGTAATTGTAAATATCTTGGTCAAGAATATGAAGACAGAAATGGGAAACAGAAGCCAAAAAAAGTATTTAGGACTATCAAATTGTGTTGTAAAAAAAATTGTTTTAATCTTTGCCCTGAAGATATACAAAAATTAATATTTGAAGAGTTCTACGGATTAGGAAACTTAGGAGCACAAGATCAAACATTAATGGATGGCATTCAAATAGAAGAAAAGAAAAGGGCAACTACATTTATTAGAAAATCAGCACCTAAAACTACCCATAATAGGCTTATAACTGTCATGTATAATCTACAAATAAATGGTAAAATGTTGAATGTGTGTAAAAAAATGTTCCAAAATGTTTATGGTATAGGACGTGGAAGACTAGATGTGATCATTAATAAAAAAAAAAAATCTAAATCAGGAATTTCACCTAAATCTGGGAAAGGTAAATCACAAAATTTTCAACAGGAAGAAAGAATAAAAATTTTGAATCATATTCAAAGTTTTCCTGCTTTTGAAAGCCACTATTCAAGAAAAAATACTAGTCGTTTATATTTATCACAGAATTTAAACATTCAAAAAATGTTTGATCTGTACAAAGAACAATGTTCTAAAAATGGTGAAAGTTCTCCATCAAATTGGCTGTATAGAAGTGTTTTTGCAGAAACAGGACTTAAGTTTAAGTTACCATCTGTTGATACTTGTAAAACTTGCGATGAATACAATATTAAATCAAAACATTCTAGTGGTGAAGAGCTACAACTTTTAAATACCATGAATCAAAATCACAAAGATATGGTAGATGCAGCATATAAAGCAAAACAAGAAGATAAAAAACTATTAAGTACTATTCCTAATCTTAAAGTTATTGTTTTTGATTTGCAGCAATGCTTGCCCACTCCAGATTTGAAAACAAATGTAGTTTTCTACAAACGTCAACTTTGGACTTACAATGAAACTATACGAGATATTGGACTTAAAGAAACATATTGTTATATGTGGCACGAAGCTTTGGCTGGACGTGGATCAAACCAAATTGCTTCAATTTTATTTAAATATATTTTAGAAAAAATACCTAATTCAATTACTCATTTGGTAACATATTCTGATACTTGTGCTGGACAAAATCGTAACATAAATGTAGCAGTTATGTTTATGTTGGCTATTCAAAATCATCCCTCTTTGGAAATAATTGACCAAAAATTCCTTGTACCAGGTCATACACACTTAGAATGTGATACTGATCATGCAAGAATAGAAAAAGCTAAAAAATTATCTGATTCTGAAATATCCATACCCATAGACTGGTACAATTTTGTGAGAAATGTAAGAGGCAAAATACCTCTTAAAGTAGTTGAAATGGAAATGGACAATTTCAAAACATTTTCAGCTCTGTTATCAAGTACTTTTGTTAAAAGAAACTTGGATGTGAATAAAGAAAAAGTAAATTGGTTGAAAATTACATGGTTACGATATGATAAGAATTTTGGCACTATTAAATTCAAAACTACACTAGACCCTGATGCCCCATTCCGCATTTTAGATTTAAAAAAAACAACTGGTAAAACAAGAGCTGGAAAAGAGACTATAAGTGCATCACAACTGGTAATTCCACAGACATACAATAAACCAAATCCAATTGATTTTGAGAAAAAGAAAGATCTCCTTAGTCTACTACCATTGATAGATCCTTTGTATCATCCGTTTTACTATGGACTCAAAACCAAGTCCAAACAAACAGCTGCAAACTTAAATGAAAGCTCATCAGATGATGAATAGTTTTCAATTATTTACCTTTTTATAAGTAGGTTACATTTTAAATTGTTAATATTATATTATTATTATATTTATATTATTATTTTGTTTAATTATTTATATAATATGTTATTTTTTAAGTCTAAAGATACAAATAATTTATTTTAAATTACTAACCATTTTTTATGAATACCTAGCCACCTAGGTTACATTTTTAATAATATTGTTACTTATTTTTTATTTTAAACTACAAATGTGGAGTATCTACTATATTAATTTATTACAAGTCTGAGTTTTTATTTTATTTTTTATTTACATATTATGTTATTTTCTATGTCTGAACTCTAATAAATTGAGATTTTAAAGCAATGATAATAACATAATAATTTTTTTCAAATATTTAGAAAATATAAATTTTGTGTCAAAATATGTTATGTTATTAATTTATGTAAAAGAAAAAATGACTAAATATGATAACTGCATTTTAAATTCTTAATGTTACTAAAAATTATAGAGAATATTATTTTTTTTCTATTATCAGTTATTTATATGAATATTGCACATGCATATTGCACATTTATATGGTTAGACAACAATAAACAATGAAAAAAACACTCATAAAGTAGAATTTTTGTATTTTGATAATTGTTGATTTTTTAAAATCGTTCTCCTGTAAAGTAATCATTTTGCACATATCATGTTTTGGCTCTCAACCACAGAACTATAACTTCATTGAATATAATATCGATTATTTATCTTTAAAATGAAGAGGTATAGGAAGGTAGGTACTATCGTTAATCGAAAAACGTGAAAGTGACGACATCGGATTTAGATTTTTGTTCTTTATCGAGCTGTTTTTCGTAACTCGACTACTATAATAAGAATCCGCAGAGTTTAACAAACGCGATGCAATTGTTTAAAACAAGAGATAGAAAATTAAAACAATACGATTATACTAATAATATTTATGCAACATAGTTTAGCGCGTAGACATTTTTGGATGTTCATTATGCGAATTCGGGTGAATATAAATGATTTGACGACATAATGCTTAATATATAGGTTTAAAAATATAATCAATGTATATACATATAGGTACAGTAATACCGTACAGGTTCGTTTTCGGGAACCTTATAATAGGATCCGCACATTATAAGCTCATATTATCGGAGAACATTTTTTTCCCCAAGCTTATAGTCCTTCCGGCCGCGACTTCAGCTGTAACGCGCGAAGGTATATAATGATATAATATGTTATTATGGATTTTTGGTATTACTATATACCTACATAATAATAATATTATCATGTTGTACTCGTATGGTATTTTTTTTAGAAAATTAAAAAACTTTTTGTCAAATCGAATACGCGCGTGTCGTTTACCAGGTCCCGTTATATTATGGAACAATACTAATCGATAACGCACGCGTGCGTCGCCGTCAGAAGAGGAGCAAAGCATAACAGCAAACATAATGATATTTTCATGGCGAATTTATGTACGAATGGCGTTTTCTCGGCCGTAAATATTTTATAATAATAAGATTAATAATATTTCGATAGAAGGCAGGTGGGGATTAGGAGGTAGATACGACTTAACATTATGCAACGAAAAAGACGACTTGAGATTTTATGGTATATATATACCTACAGCAAACCGCGTATGACTTGACCTGTGCATACGTTTTTTACCGAGACAGATGTCCCGTTTAACTGAATAAATACGAAAATGTATTTGCATACCGCGTGAATTGTTTCTGTATAATAACAAAGTTAAAAACAACTCTATTTAATTAAAAAATTATACATTTTGAGAAAAAAAGATTAGCGAATACATTTAGACTTCAACGGTTTTGACGGGACGACGCGAAAGAATGATGTTACAGTTTATCGTCATTATTAATAATATCATAATCTTCAACATTTATACAAACTTAGCTTTCAACCATACTTTTTTAATAGGACGTTCGCTAATTGTTTTCCTTCTCTGACCAACAACATAATAATATACGAAAACGCGTTTACAAAAGTATAATTTTTTTTATAGTTTTTGAGGAACAAAATAGAGTAAAATTACCAGTTAAAAAAATTTTAGATAGTAATATTTGTGAGGATTTTATGCTTTGGTTTTATATTAAATGTATTATGTTTCTTTATAATATAGACCTTTAAAAATAAAATACATTTTGTAAATTTAAATGGATATTCCATTTTACAGCATTTATATAACATTGTAAGTTAAACACTCAAAAATATTATTTAATATTTTCAAGAATTTCTATACTATGTTATTGCTATTATTATTTTTTTTACTCCAATAGGTATTACTAAAAAACCATTTTGCATTAGTGTGTTTTGTGTATGAATATGTTTCATGTGAAGAGAGAAAACAAAATAGTGCGCTGACTTCCTCTTAATTATAATTTATAACCATCTTTTTTTGTGTTGTTTATTTGAGTTCTCATGTGTTTTAATACGTATATTTAGTTTAAGACTAAAACTTTTATTTTATTATTTAAATTTAAGTACGTTTTTGCGGAAACTGTCATTAAATTTTAAATAAAAAAAATATCATCAAAGGACTTCAACATTATAAATCTCAGTCTCTACAAAATTATACAATATAATAATGCTGGGTATACAAATATATTTGTTTAATCTTGGTGTAGTCTATGAATGAGTGCAAGACTATTATTATACGAGTGAGGGTTAATGTGTGTATAATAATACATTTTGATGATCAAAGAAATTTTTATTTTTTATTTCAACATGCTTTAAAATTTGTTTTTGTTTTCCAGGATACAATTGTCGATTATGTTAGATGTTAGCATACATTTTGATATTTAATAAAATATCATTCATAGTTTGGAATTAACATTATTACACTGTAGATACTATTAATTATTATTACACAACTTTACTTGTTTAATAATATTGTTATTCAATACATTTAGAAAGTATTTACTCGTTTATATTTTCCCCATGCACACTTGACATTTGAAAAACGTTCAAAAAACACGCTAAGTACCTACCTGCGTATAATAATAATTATTATTAATATCACTCAGAATGGTTTTTTTAATGCAAACATTAATTGTAATTTTTAAGTTTAAATAACAGGTACAAGTACATTGGCATTGGTTTATAATATGTATACTGTTTGAATGTTTTTATTTTTTAAATTCAATCCTCCGTATACATTATATTCTAGTACCTACGTACAACAATATAAAAAAAATCCGTTATCCGGTTTAATATGTTATAATCAGAGCTAGGATTTGTATGCAATAGAAAACGGTAAAATATGCATTTAAATTTTTATATGATAAACGCAAAAATATAGTTACAAAAAAAATATTTATTTGTTGAAATACATAAGTGATTGGCTGTTTGTCAGTTTTTCAAATTTTTCACAATTCTATACAATTTGAAAATTAAATTTTATATTTTAGTTGCCCCCTCAATTATAAGACTTTTACACTAATTTACTACCAATATTTAGGGGAGGGGTTGATAGCGTGTATTATATCGAAAAAAAATGACTTTACGGGAATAACTCTCAAGCTTTGTAGAATTGTCGGATTTTATGACTATTTTTTTATCTGAAAGAAGAAGACTTCCTACAGCCTGCACCGATCTCTGATTTTGTATTTTATTTCAAATAATTGTATTCAAAAATTTGTAAAAAAATGCTTTTTATCTTGTATTTCCTTCTAGCAATTAAAAAAAAAATTATGAAATTTGATTGATTCTAAAAGGTGGATTACACCACTAAAGACTACAAGGTTGTTGAGAACAAAACGGCATCGGCACCGGCCGCCTTAATATAATGATATAATTAAGAAAAAATAAATAAAATAATTTAGAAATAAAATTTATAATTCACATTTACTACGTGTGTTAGATGCTACGACTACATATTTTTTCAAATTTTTGAAAATTAATGTCAAACTATTCAATCTTTTATCGCATACCTATTGTACCATAGGATTGTATTTATAAAAATAAAATTTATGTTTGAAAAAAAAAACCAAGTTTTATGAAATATACTATAAAACGTGCATTTTTGCATTCTCATAATCGAAATATGCAATAATATTAATTTTATTCAATATATGCAATAATATACATTTTATCCAAAATATGCAAAAACATGCAAAATAAAAATACCACCAAGATATATCATCATGAGGTGATTCGTGGACATTAATGACAAAATCATTAATCAGAAGTCGCAAAAAAAACATGCTGTTGCATATAAATCCTAGCCCTGGTTATAATGTAAATCTAAGCCTATACAAGTATATATTATAATATGCGTAGCTTTAAAGTTATCGTCGGATAATGATAAATATGCACTTTTTAGCCTAGATTGAAGTTTATACGTTTTTGTGGAACCTATTTATTTTTAAACTCAATGGTTAGTCCATAATTGTACCATCAACCTTCGTTTCCAAATATTATAGTTCTATGAGCCACACAAAATATTTTAGTATATTAATTTATCAGGAAATTATTATGTACAATATAATTGAAAGCAATTTGAAAACGATTTTTTTATCATAATATATAGGTAATGTGGTTTTTATCCTTCTTTGTAGTATCAGTTTCAGAAGTTATTATTATTATTGTTATTATTATTGTTAAACATCGCTTTTATGATAAGTACTATTAATATTAATAATAAAATCGCTGAAGAATTATTAAAATGATGATATAAAGCATAAAATCTAGGTGGAATACGATTGTATTGAGAAAAAACCAATCTATAATAATAATAATAATATACAGTATAAAAAAATATAAAAGACGTAAAAATGACTGTTAGATGTTAGTTTTTTTCATCTGTAATTTAGTTGAGTGGTAAATTAAAATATATACGAAAAAAAATAATGAAAAATTTATTGATGAAAAATTTAAAAGTGTGTGGTGCTCATACACTTGACATATATTCCCAGTCACTATCTTATAAACATGATTGAACAAAGAAGTGTATGTGAGACTTTCCTTGGCTTTTAAATTTTTCATCAGTAAATTTTTCATTATTTTGCTCTTATACTTGACATATACTGCCAGTCACTATCTTATAAACAGGATTGAACAAAGAAGTGTATGTGAGACTTAGCTCGGCTTTTAATGTTTTGTATGATGCACCACACACTTTTAAATTTTTCATCAATAAATTTTTCATTATTTTTAAGTACAGAGAATTATTTTTGTCTTTTTAGTGCAATTTTTAAAATTTTTTTTTAAATGTTTTTATGGAAAAGTGTGTTTTTAAAATTTTTTTTTTTATTTTTTATTTTCTACTTTTTAGTTGAAAGTAAATATTTTTATTAAACGTTTAAGAAATATGTTATCCGGTGTTTTCGGTACCTATATCAGAATACCGGTATAATGTTATTTGGTAATAATTACCGTTGTTACCATAGATATTATAATAATGGATAGGACACGCCTATACTTGCTTCGTAAGAGGTTGCGGTTTTTTTTGGGGAAGAAAGAAAGTTCAATATCTGCGAGAGATATTACGGCGACGTCGTGGGGACAATCCTTTTTTTTTTTTTTGGTCCATGTCCCAAAATGACAACGGATTATTGTATTGTCATCCAAGACCAAGGTCTATACCAATTTTCAGAATTTTTCATCTTCAAAAAGTGCCTCAAATCGAGCGCGCAAGATTTGATCACAGACAGACGTGAAACCAAACTTAAGAAAAGTGTTAATAAAATCGGGTGACAGAGAACGCAAACCTAAAAAAGAAAAGTAATTGCGTGTTTTAATAATACCATAATAATAATAAAATAAATAATAATATGATCGTCGTCGGGTAGCAAACAGGTGTCTGGTCTTTTCGTATATTATTTCAACAGCTCTGTCAGTTTCCTGCTTGGTTTTTTTTTTTTTATTATTTTTTAATTAAACTCATCACAAAGCCGAAGCGTGCGTTAAGCTAAAAATACACTGGTTTACCGATAATACTAGTAATAATAATTAAAATAAACAAGTCATTTTTAAAAACCATGTAAATTTGATTTTCGAAAACTGACCCGTCATACGTTCTTATCTAGCTATTTCGGCTATTGCATTTATTATTAGTATTGGTACATATTATTATGACGAAGACAGATTAAGCTAGGGGTAGAAAAAAAATTAAAAATGCATAATATGATACCAATAACATAATTATGTCACTATCATAATAACGGCCGAGTCACAGGTGGCTGCGATGAACGGTGAGACAAATGAATTATCGGGGTAGCCAGCGATATCGAGTATAAAAATATTTTTATAATCATATTAATCTTATCGGTTTTTAAATAAGACGAAACGACGGGGAACGTGATAAAAAAACATAGATAATGGATGATTTGCTTATTAGACGAATATATATATATATACCTGCAATACTTTTATAATTTAAATTTATCGAATTAATCAAAATTAATTAGTAAACTGTCAAAGTACCTACCTGTATATTCAACGAGTGGAAGAACTTTGAAATATTAAATTGAGTTAGACCGACAATGAAACGATTATTTATAACATAAGCCTAAGTGGATACGATAATACTAATTATATACATATTAAAATAGTATTTCACGTATAATATTAGATATGTGCAAGTAATAGGTATAGTTTAAAAAACTGTTGCGCATCATTAAATTGATATTATAAATATTATACACGGGTGTGATCGAGAGAATAACATGAATTATATTACGATATCGGATGACTGTCCAATTTGTTAGGTTAGGTTACCCACTAATTAATGTTATATACGTTTAATGGTCTCTGTAATATTATAATAGTAAGTGCCATCACCAATGAAAAATTAAAAACTTCAACGACAGTACCTCATATTATTATATTATGTATTTACGTCTGAACGCCTCGACGAGTATAACGCAAAATGGCATTTTATTTTTAACCCACCTGCTTAGAGTCTCTTTTTATTTGCCACCTACATTCTTTTCGTATCTTTTAGTATTCATTCGCACACACTTACACACACGCGAAAAGTCGTCTATTGAATTTCAGTACAAACTTTAGTTTAGGTTTCATAATAAGCCTTTATATTATTTAAATAATTCAAACCCGTATTTCGTCTATTACCAATGGATGTGTTACCACTCACTGCATACAAACAATCCAAAGTACCTGCACGTAATATTCGTAAAACGTACGATAACGCGACATTATCACAAGATTCCCCAGCACGTGAACTCGAACTCTAGCGCGAACTAACGCGAACTAACGCGAACTCTGACTGATTCATACAAATAAAATAGAACTTCATAGTAACTTAAGCTACAACAATATTGTCATGCCGTGGTCAAAAGTGCAACAGTAACAACGATATAGCAAAAAATATTTCTTATTTCTAAATGTCGATTTCCGTTCGATATTTCTGTGATGCGTTTATAAAATATTTTTTAGGTCAGTAAAAAAGTTTGTTAAGTGCAGGGTATACCATTAGGTATACCGGATATAATAAAGTTACTTATACACCATAATAATACGTCCTACAGTCCTACAAAAAAAAAAAACCCAAGACTGGCCTGGGCTTTTTTTCACGTAGTGTTTTGGACTGGACCGGGCTTTTTATGAGTTAACCATTATTTTAGGGCCGGGCCTGGGCTTTTTTTCACAATATTTTTAGGACCGGACTGGGTCGGGCTTGAGGATAAAATTGATGGACCGGACCGGGCTGAAAATGTACTGCCCTTGCAGGTCTATAATAGTTGTTAATACTAATACAGTAAATAGGTTAAATTAATTTTTGCTAAAAACATTGCGTTTTAAAATTTCATTGGACGTATAAAATAGAATAATATACTTATGCTGTGTTGCATAAGCAATTTATTAAATTTAATGGTTCACTAAAAATTTAATGGACCAATCACGGGCCACTAAATCTTGTTTAAGGGACCATTAGCTCACTATAGATTCATTAAATGTTTTGTGCAATCCGGCATTAACCACTTAGGTAAATGCTTTAAAAGCGCCAAAAAATAAAACTGTGTTTATATTTGTTTTTAGATTTTTTGTTCATTGTCTGAACAACTTAAGTATGAGAAACTTCTTAGTCGTAGAGTCTATCGAGTCTTCAATGAATTTTGTCAAAATTTTAACTTTAAATAATTATAAATTTAAATCGTGTTAATGTATCCTTAATGATTTTGAACTGATATAATAAAAACGTTGGCGGAACCTTGTTTTAAATTTACAAGCTTTTTGACAAGGTAAAAAAAAATGTCCACATTAACAAAAAACTAAATACAACATACAACATGCATTTACATCGAGAAAAATAAAAATTGTTTACGATCTACCAAAATATACAGTAAATAGTAACAGGTACATAATTCGTCAGAATACGTGTTTCAATTATTATTGTATCAACCTGCTTTTATAATATATAAATATAATACATTGTATTTTTTGGTAAAATGAATTTAAGAGTTTTTGTGTATTTCGTACTGATAACACCTTGTATTTTGACAACTATAAATGTCCACTCACACAAGTGGGCGTATATAAAAATTACATAAGAAAAACATGAAACTTGTACAATTTATTAATCTATAACAAAATTTTAATATGATACGTACTATGTTAAATTACTATTATATTATGCATACGTCATATTCTTACGTACATATTATTAGTGTGACGGTACGCGGTTATAATACGTCCTGCTGCTATAAATTATAATATATAATTCATATAAATATTACTACACATTATAAACGTACCGAATGCCATGTATACGGTTATATTATTATATTATTCATATCGCTAACTGGGTCGTTTGAATTTAAATAATGTTTGAACAGCAATAATGATTTGGAATCTTAATAATTCAAATCCGAACCGAATAGGTAGGTATTATAGGGGAGCTACGCAATATAATATAACGTATACGCAGACACATTCCCGCGGTGCGTCGTATATTGACTTTATGTGCTTTGTATATACTATATTATGCATATATATAATACTACATTGAATTTATAATATATATCTATATAGTATTATATAAACCGAAAATAATCAAAAGTGGACATCTTTGTTACGGATTGGCTCCAAAAATCCTCATTCAATATTGCCATGGAGTTGATTTTTAAATTTAAGAGGTTATCACGGAGCAGGTTTGGACATACATTTAGTACGATAAAGTTAATAATTCATTAGTTGTTATAACTGTTAGTTTTGTTTTTAGGTCGATTATTCTTTAATATAATATTACTATGTATTAATAATTAATAATAATAATATTAGGGTTCTAAATTTGAAATATTTCAAAATTGAAAATTTCACTGTCCTTGAAATATTTCAATGAAATTATGAAAAATATTTTTTCTTCTTTTAAACGTGTTCGGTTCTAGATGATTAGAAACAATAAATTGATTACACACTTAGAATTTAAAAAAGAACATATTATTTTTGTTGATTTATTATTTCATATTTGTATATTATATATTATATAGTGCTAAAAAATATTCCCGGCATTATTTTGAGAATAAAAACATTTTTTTACATGAGTTTTAAAATATTGTTGTATATCAGCGATCCAAAAGATAATGGTTTGTTATAAAGTTGAAGTCAATTCCAACAATGAATGAAATAATAGTGTATTTTCAGTAATTATAAAGTGTACAAAAGTCGTATAATATGTGTGTATATGTGGCTGAGTGATGTGTAGGTGCTCTGGGCTCATTATTTAATACTTAGATCATATAGTTTGTAATGACTATTATAGATTTGTTCAACAACTTATAAATTATATATGAATATGTTACATATTTTTTTTGTTTCATACAATAAACCAACTTTTAAAAATATTCACTTAGAAGTTGACGAATATAAACTTTTAGGTATAATAAACATTTTATTTTTATTTTTCATCAAAATGAAATATTTCAAGAAAATAAATTTCATGAAATTTTAAAACCCTAAATGTATAATAGTCGTATGACGAAAACTTAGACACGGAATAATACTGTGAGGTGAGATGATGAACCTACTATTTAACATATATTATATCTATATTTTCTCTCTATATATATATATGTAACAAGTATATATAAATGAAAAGCTGTTCGTTAGTCTGACTAAGACTCAAAAATGACTTGACCGATTTGCCTGATTTTTTTTCTGTTGTCTTGTAATCGTCAAAACAGGGTTTCTATGAAAGAATTTGTATGGACGAAAAAGTAGGAAATCAGGATGGCAAAAATACAACAGTTGTGCCATGTGTCCGGAAAAAAAATTAACTAAATAATAATATATTTTTTTTTATACTCAGTCATTTTTTTCAAATTCTTGAATATTTTTTGTATTACTTAAGAAGTGAAGTATCCTGTGGAGATACAAACTTCTGTTTTTCAAATCACAACCCCCTTTTTACAATAAGTTATTAAGTGAATGATTTTTTTTTAAATGTACCCAATTCAAAATTTGAATGAATAGTTTTTTAGTTATTAAAATGTTTGTTCTAAGAATTTATAATAGTCTTTTACAGACAATTTATATTGATAGAATTCTAAGGAAAAAAGTGTTTTACTAAAATTGGCTATCTTCTTCCGATTAAATCCGGGTCTGAAAGGGTTAAAAATGGTTTTATAAAAATATAAAATGGACGTAATACACTAATACCTATTGGAATTAGTATTTATTATACTTGGCGGATTTTTACAAATTATTAATGTTGGTAGATTAATATTAATGACTAAAATGTTAAATCACCATAGTCCCCACTTCTCATATCTTATAAACCCATAACGTTTTATCCTTAGAACACAAAGTTAAATAACTTAAAAACTACTAGTACGAATTTTGATTCTGATACGTCAAGTTTTTCAGAAATATTATCCACTGATTAATTTACCGTTGAAAAGGGGGGGTTTTCATTTAAAATGAGGAAAACCGAAGTATGTATCTCCACAGGATACTCATTCTAGGTAGTACCTAGTACCTACAAATAATCTCAATAATTTGAAAAATATGGTATTTAAGTATATTTAAAAATTCCAAAAACCAGATTTTGATACACTGCTTTATTAAAAAAATATGGTGATCATGCTTTGTAAATGAAGCTGTATATATTATAATTTCAGCGGCAGGTTAGTGTAGGAACAAGATATCTCGCAGAGCACGTGCATCTTAATAATATGTGTATAATAATAATATTATATTGATCGAGTATCCGAGCTAAGTCAAATACAAAACATTTGCACCAAAGATTGTTTGTCAAACAACCATCATGTTGCAGGTACTTATTTGTTATACGACTAGCGTTTGACGTACATATAATTAGATCTAAGTTGTTAGCCAATTAGATATATTAAGTCAAATATGCAATAAAAATATGATAAAATATTCAACGAACTATCAATAATTTCTTAGCTATAATTAAGTAAAACAGAAGCCCCTTCCAATAAAGGGTATATTTTAACCTATTTTAATAGATTAAATGGAAATACTGAAATTACTTACATAAAATAAACTAAATCATCTTTGTCAAATATACTCTAAGCCATATCTATATCGAATATCTAAAGCATTTTGAATATTTTTCGTCAGCGACTAAATCACTGAAGAATTCAACATTAATATAAATTATCACCGTGGTATAATAATTGTGATGTGAGATCCAGCATGACCATTATAATAATTTCGTTCAAGTATAGAAATGTCGGGAAATGAACAACAAAACCTCGGGACAGTTAGTCATCACTAAAATAATGTATAACAATATACTTAATACACGAAAAATAAAAATAGTTAGTTTGTATATAAATAGCAGACAATTCGTTTATTTCGTAAACATTTCTGATAATTTTAGAAAATTGTACTTACAACAAAAAAAAAAATGCATACAAATGCATTTACATCTTACACCTAATGATAATATAAATAAACATAGGCATTGCCTGTGCCATGGTGGTTGACCGCAGTCACTGATGTGTGCTGTAGTTAGGTAAGGTGGCCAAGTATCGTCCAGTGTGGACGGCTCTCGGATGGGTGACCACCCAACCCGGGTGGAGCTTTACGACGAATATAAGCCAACCGTACTAACCGTAACCCCTGACGCACCAAATGACCTATTTTTCCGAGGTTTAACAAATAAAAATAAATTAACGTTAACATTATAAATGTAGGTATCGTATATTAGTATTTACAATAGAAAAAACTATGATTTACTGTTTTTTTTTTCTATTTTTGTAAAAAATTGTTCAAAATACCGTTTGATTAAACTTGTTTGCGAATAATAATAATTTTTCTCGTTTCGGTAGGTACGTCATTTATACACAAATATAATACAACCGACATTCGAATGAGATCGTGGTAAAAATCCAGGAATGAAAAATATAATTTGTTAACAGACGAAATCGTGCCACTGTATGTCATCATAATACACTTAAGATAAAAATATATATACCTTCGTTTATTCGGAATAAAAACAAACCTCTGTTTTGATTTAATTTAATAAGCAAACAATCGCGTATTTGTCTAAGATGGCCTGTGTAAACTATAAAATATTCATCGTGGAATAGATGGTTCTATTCAAGTTGTTTGCGAAAAGTATAGTGCTCGTTATAATGTTATGTACAGTGTACCTACATAATAATACTATATTATTATAGTACGTGTCGATTAAGTTACAAACGATTTGACGGGTACTATAGAATAAGCACACGTTATTATATAATAATAATAATAATCTTTATTACGAAAATCAACTCCATTTACAATAATATTTGTAATAACAGTATAATATAATAATTAATAAATAACATAGGTTATAGGTACAATAGGTACATATTATAATTTTCTAGGTGGTACCATTTAAAATTTTTTTTTTTAAATTTAATACCTTGTTTTCATTAACGTAAGAAAAATATATTTACAATCCATAAAGTATGATACGATAAATAAGCTTAATTATAGGTAATTAGATTAATAACATTCATTGTTAGGTTAATAACTAAGTAGCAATGCTCTCATCACTCATCAGTTCCACATGACAAGACAATTATTAAGAATTTATGTTTATTTAATATATTGTTTGTGTTTATTTTTTTGCATTTAACAAATTTCCGAGTTAATGTATTTTTAGTATTTTGGTAGGTACCCATTAAAACTTTTTCTACGGTATGTTTTTATTTGCATGCATTTGAAACAGGTTGAAAACAAAATTAATATATAACAATAATATTAACAATTAATATTGTTACCATGTAATTTCGATATTTTTAATTTGTTAAATGAACACTTTATGAGGAACCAAATATTACATTTTTCATACTTTTTGAAACAGCCAAAAATTTTAACAACGTTTATAGAAAAAAAAAAGTTAAAAGAAAATAATAATTTCATATGTCTATATAAAGAGTTTGAAAGATTCAAGATATTTTTAAAACTGTACAGTATCATAAAGTATCATATAAAGAAAATGCTAATATAAATATTTTGTGAAAATTTCAAATATCTAAAGTTATTCGTTTTTGGGTTACACCAAAAAAATAAAAACATTTTGTCAAATAGTAATTTTGTGCACAAATTTCTGCTTTTCCTAAATTTTGGTTTTTCACTGGTTATTTTGATATATACTTGGAGTTTATTAATTTTAACCCCTACATAATATTCACCAATTAAATCCAAATTGCCATCAGAAACCACCCCCAAAGTTGGAAATCTAAGCATTTTTCTTCCCCGAAAAGCGAAGACAGGTAGAAAAAATACGTCATTGTACAATCATTAATCATACATTAATCCCCTCGGAATTTAAAACAATAATTGAACTCCAGATAACTTACAATAAACATGTTATCATTACTTATGTATATTATTATCATATATAATATATAATAGTAATCGTACACTTAGGCCATTGGGTGGTTTTTTTTTCAATTGTGGGGGAGGGTACTGTAGGTTTTTGGTAAACACGTGTGTTTGGTTATGGCAGAATATCAAATTGGGCACCCGTAGTTTTCTGCCACGTCCGGTCGGGGGATGGCGGCCTCTCTCTCTAGACCGTTTTGCCTGCCCAGAAAGAGGAGCCGCCCGTGGTCGTGATTCAAACCGGCGACGGTATGCGTTGAAACTGACTCTCTCGGGCACTCCGTCCCCCCATATACTATATTTTGTGGAGTTATATCAATGGATATTATTTTTCTCTGATTATATGAACCGCATGTAATTTAAATGTTTTCTGATCAAATTTGCTTATTTTAAAACTAAATATAATAGATTGCGAATAAAAAAAATGTAATATAAAAAAAAAAAAAGAAAATTGTAACAGTCCAACCTAATCTATATATATTATGCACCCAATAATATGTCACAATAATATATTTATTTTCCATTAAACTCGCTGATTTAAATTGTTTAAGTATTTTTACGACGTTTTCCGCTTCAGTATAGGTAATACTGTATAATATTATGTATAGGTAGTAAATATTTAGTCGAAATTCTGTTAATCAATTATAAGACACGCGCAGTATTCACGCAGTTTTTATCAAATTATTTGATTTGTAGTTAAAATTAGTGAAATTGAATATCGCACGAAATAAACATCTTAGATGTTTGTAAGTTGGGACGTAGAAAAAATATATAGTGGCCTGGTATTGCACGGTGTCATATGTGTTCTGAGCGCCAGCGCCGGCCGGTGTCACTAGTTTCCGGATGGGTGACCACCCGGGTTTTAGGGGTTAACACGTGTTAATATCAACCGTACCCATCTCGACAGTAACGGGCTAATGGCCTAATGACCTTAATTGTCGAAACCTTAACTAAAAAAAAAAAAAAATTATAATAATATACCACTAATCAGATATTATTATGTTCGTCTCTTTGCGTTCACTTTCGTAAAGTTAACGTAGATATTTTAACGTTGGTATAGTGGCAGAGCCGTGTCAAGCAATTCAGCGCCCCTTCCCTACAATTTGGGCCACAGGTAGCTTATTAATCGCAAATAAAGAAGGCACCCAGAAGCAACTGCCCCCTTAACACGGCTCTGTATAGTGGCAAAATTGGCTATTCGTGAACTTTAACTACGCGATGCAAAAGTGATTATTTTTTTCGTGAACCCGGTAATATCTTGGGATTTACAGTGGACTTTCACAATTTTTTTTTTTTTTCTTAAACATCAAAAGACCATGCCGTCTTAGATTTGTTGGTGATTGCCACCAGTAATTGAATTTATTAAAAGTTAAAAATTCATAAGGACGTATATTATGTGCTACGACAACATTTCCGTTGCTCATAATAAAATAACCATCCTATTTTTTACTGTGTGACTGTAATATTATGTGCGTGATTATAGTCATCTCATTAGATCTGGTAAGGAAAAACACTTATGTGATGCACCTAGGTACATTAATAATTTCTGTATTGGACTCTGTGGCGATCTGGAAAATATATCAACGATATGAACACACAATAAGCATTATTCACCATTCGTTAAAAAGCGTTGCGGTGATGATGACAGTTTCATATTTATTACAATCAAAAAAACAATAACATTCGAATGGGTTTTTGTGTGGGCAAAAAAAAAAACGAAAACAAATTAAATTGAGTTAGGCACCTCAAGGCGATGTAAAAACGTTAAACTCAGTTGAAATAAATAAATTGTATTTGTTTTGGGTCACACAGAGTGATTTGTGAATTTTAATTTTTTTAAAGACCTTATTTATTTTCAAATGTTATATAATATGCTATAAAATATCGTAAAAATTATTTGTGGTATAATCTTACTCAAAAATATACCCTGATTCCTGGAGGTAATGTTTGAAAAAAAAAACACGGTAACGGGCACCAACTCGGACTGTTGCATAAAATGTCGGGAACTAATAATATTCGGATGTCGATGTTCAGGTATATCGTATACATATATATGAACCAATTCGGATGTAACTGAATATTTAATACTTATATTATTAATTTATATGATTGTTGACCTCGAGCAGGTACCCGTACAATATAATGTATAATGTACCTGCCGATACTAATAATATATATTATATTATTCGCATATACGTGCACTGCACTATCGAGACGGAATTCATCCGGTTGGTTGTTCGAGTGTTTCGTCCCGGTCGCCATTTTCCGATCCCGCGTGTACTGTTTATACGACGAGCCGTTTTCGAAATACAACAAACACAATATTATAACTCGTCTCTAAAAGTTTAGTTTTCCATTAGCCACAGCAGTTATACGTTACAGCCACTTGGCTTTCCATTCCAGAAGATGTGTAGCAGTATTGATTCGAAACTGCCGTACGTGTAGTCTGTTGTATAGCAGGTACCTAGATAACATAATATTGAAAACATTTTTTACCTCCTACGGGAATGTTTTTTTTTTTTCAATAACGGTCTCGCAATAATAAGCAGGTACGATTCAAGACTAAATCTGGAGAACTTCGTGCGTAACATAATAATATAATATGATGTTTGTATCATTATTGTTTTCGTTTAACATTTGGATTTGAAATTTTTTTTCTAGTTATTAAAAATCCGTTGCTATAATCATATGTATTTTAAATCGTGCATCTCTACTGCCAGTGTACTTCCTCGATATTATAAATTATAATGTTTAGGTAAGACAAGTTAAAACCCGATTTCAACTAGTTATATTACTAATGTATGAAAATGAAAATATGAGAAAATATTCCCGTAAAAATTAATGAAACTAGTGTTTATATCATATATTATGATCAATTGCAATTAATAATAAGTATCTATATATTATTATAACCAATAATAGTTTGAAATTTTGAAACGAACACGAACTTAAAATAATTTGTTACTGTTGTAGTTTATTTATTTTTGAAGTGCTCACAAACACACGCTCGACATAGATATTAATGTTATTATTAGACGTAGGTATATATTTTTATACTTTCTGATCGCGCACCTCCGCCGCATTTGTGTTACGCACATCGACACAGTCCACAATAATAGACGAAAAGCACATACATGAAGTGGATGAATAATTCAAAAACAAGAAATAAACTGCATCCTTGTCTCTAAAGAATCGTGAGTTTATATATATATACATATAGATATAAAATAAATAAAGGTAGTTAAGTGAAACCGAATCAGCTGCGATGCATGGATTTAGGATACCAAGGATACCAAGGATCCGCGACCGTGGTTTGTCAGTACTCGAAGCGTGTATGTGTGTACTGTGTATATATAGCTGGTATATATCTTTATAATCCTTATGCGTGTGTGTGTGTATTCGTGCTTGTGCATGTTTGTGCATGTTTGTGCGTGTGTGTTCATGTAACGGAGTACCTAAAGTTCTTTTTTCACGTCCCATCACTTTTTCATTACGATTTTTTTTTCATTTTTTTTTTTCGATGAATAACAAGTATAATATTGCTTTTTTTGAATATTATATAACCCACACTAGGAAAAACTAAACTTAAACCAATTTTTTTTTATTGTTATTTAAGTCGAAAGAACACCATTTTCGACGTGAAAAATATCGACAATTCCGAAGCTCTATGAACGTTTCCGTGATTTAAATTTTTAAACTAATTTATTCAAATGTCGTTGTGTTAAAATGTATTTTACAGTGATTGTGAATATTATTATTAGTATTAAATATTTATTAATATCATTAGGATTATTATTTATATATTAAAATATGTTCTCGCTCGTGGTAGCAAGGCTATCACTCTGTGATAACAGAAATAACCAACAAATGTAATCAACCATTTATGTTAAAACTGTTCTTCTAATCAATATATAAAAACAAATTTTCAGAAAATAATTAAGAAATAATAATCATAAATAACATAATATAGGTATTTTTAAAACAAAAGGTGGGCAATTGGTTACCACTCTGCTTTACAGTAGGATTCGAGCGGATCACTTTAACGAATTTGTTAAATTTGAATTCGATGATATTATATATTATACACGAATACATAATATTTTTGAATAACGACAATATAACTAACATTGCTATCTTCGTATAAATATATATACCGTCGTCCAAATTTGAACTTAACAAAACCATAAAAAAAAATCATGCTCGTTTATTTTTATATTTGTTGGTTTCAGTATGAACCACATATTATGAGGAATCTTTTATTACATTTTTAAGCTTTAGCTATACAATTTTTAAATGGGATGAATTATTAACGAAATATTTAGTTATATTTAAAACAAACATATTATTAAAGTTACACAATCACTATACATTTATATATTATGTACGTATAGTTTTTAACTAGGTTAGTTGATATTTTCTCAAATTAACTTTAAACTTTTAAATTACTATTGTTAAGTAAAGTTTACTTTACTGGGCTAATTGTACCTATAACAGTCTCAACAATGACTTAACTTAACTATCTCAATGTAATTATTTTATTAGCTTCCCAACATTTGATATTATGGAATATTATAATGGATATGTTGTACATTATCCGTAGTAATCATTTAAATTTTTATCTTGTAGGAAGATTATAATATGTAGGTACATGCAATATATTATATTTCATTAATATTGTCATAAATGTATCTATATTCTATAAATACCATACTTTTTTTTTAGGTGCCTACATATTTTTTTTTTTGTTACAGCTTATTTTCTGCACGAAATTACAGTTGTTTTTATATTATATAGGGCCAATAGAGTGTATCACGAGTCGGAAAAGATTTGATTTATTATTTATAATTATAGTATGTGCATTGTGCATAATATTTTAGTAGGGTACTAGGGCAGATTTTTTAGCCCGGTTCGATTCGCCCACGATAAACACCCAGGCGGACGAATCCAACGATCCGAATAAACACAAACTGATTTATACTTACATAGTTGCATTTTAAACAATTTCTCATAACCCACTCTCGCCTGACTTATTGTTTTTAAATAAAACATTACGAATTTTCATAACACATTTGTGTTACGTGGCAATAACTTTAAAACGTTGTCCATCTCTAAATTGATTATTATAATAATATACATTTATCATAATTTATTTAACAATAAATATTAATAATAAAACCATACACATACAGCCAGAATGTAAGCCAGATATTGTTTCAACACTTGTCACTACGCATCGATACGTATTAATTATTATATAATACAACATCTTTCTTTGCTCTATGCGCGTCCACAATACTGTTATATTTCATTACGACTACACTTTTACGTATTATGTATCCCGTGTTATTTACAATTTTTTTTAAAAATAAAAATGGAAATGGTGAAGGTGTTTTTAAATGTACGTGAACCAATAATATAGGAACTGTGGATCCGATGTATTTGTCGTGATAATGGTGTACACTCCACAGTGCAGTTAAAAAAGTCACCAAAGCCAGTTTTATGATAATTAATAGTAGGTAATCCACGTTTAAAGTATAGTCGGTTAACAAATTAACTTAATTTTTAAAACATCGCAAAGAAGTTATATCATCACATAGAAATTGTTGTAGGCATTACATTTTGAGCTATGTAATGAATATATCGATTTTACAATGTGTTATTTTATTCATATTTGTGCCTGAAGATACTTTTTAAAGTGAAAACAAGTTTTGATTTTAAACTTTGAGGGTGATTTTTGAACAAATTGGATGTAGTTTGTACGGGGGTCAGTAGTAAAAAATTCCCACAGCTTTTTAAAATAAAAGGTGGACAAATAAGGGTACCACTCTGCTGTACAGTGTATAGTATAGTTGTCGAGCATGTTGTTGACTTGTTGTATAAGTCATGAGATGTGTTCTATTTGAATTAAATAAATTTTGAATAAATAATCGCATACCAAAAATGAATCTGAGCAGTGAAGATGCGTCAGCTAGTATACTTGTTTAAATAATCAAATTTAATAGTTAAAAAAAATGAATAAAAATCGAAAATATCTCGTAACTTTCCGATGAACTTTTTCTTTTTGATAGAGGACGAAAAACTTGTTTGGAATCTTTTATTAAAATTTCTAATGTGAGCTGGGTATGTACTAACTTACAACTTATAAGGAACCTTGCATTACATTTTCAAGCTTTTTTACTCAGTGAAAAAGTTTTTATCGAGAATAACTATTTGAAAAATGCTTGTAAAAAAGTTGTGTCTATTTATTTTCAATAAGTATTTTTAAATTACAATAATAATGACTTATGAGGAACTTTATACTATACATTTTTAAGGTTTTACCCAAACAAAAAATGTTGTATCGATAACATTTTCAAAAAAAAATTTGGAAATTTCTATGAAAAATAACTATGATTAACAGATCAAAAACAGTCAAAATATTTTTAAATATTTATGATGTATATAAAATATTAACTCAAACTATTTTTAAAGTATCCATACGGTTATTTGTTTTTAAGTTACACTAAAAAATCAATACACTAATTTTTATTAAAACTGATTTTGGTAAAAATTCCGATTTTTCCTTAATTATTTTTTATTTTTATTGATTATTATTAAGAACAATACTGAACATATTTTTTCTTATGAAAGAAACGATTTGGATTTATTTATTTTAAGCCATACATGGAGGTTATAATATGAATACAAGATGTAACCAAATATGTATGTTTTGTAAAGACCGTGATATAAATTTCAATATAAACAATAATTATTATATTAAAATAAAATAAGAATAAAACAATTTAAACACGGCAAATGTAATGCACTATGCAGGGATCTATGCAACAATTATTATATTATACTACGAAAACAATTTCATGAAATAAAAATGTTTACGCGCATGCAAGGAGGTATTATAATATGAATATAAAATGTATACAAAAGTTTATGTTTTGTAAGGACCGTGGCATAGATTTAAAAACCGTTTTGTTAATCCATGAATCATGCATAATGGGTAAATATTATCTATAATACATCGGTTATTATATCCATCGTTATTTTAATTTATTGTATCAGAACCTTCACATTTATAGGATGTTAATTAGATCTACTCATTATAATATACCTAATGGTGTTTTGAAATAATATTAGGCATTAGCTGAGTATATCGACTTCGCTCGTGTAAAGTTTTTTTTTTTGTGGAAAATCCTATATATAGAATATACGCTATATACGTGTATCTCGGTTTGTGTGTATCTCAGTTGTCGGCGGTTCACCTCAATTAACGGACAAATCGGCGTCAGTGTATCTAGCTTTGTGAAATAATTTGACCTAGATGAACAACTGCAAGTCACGAGTTATAACACTTGGTATGTTTTTTTAACGTGGTTTGTACTAATTACTTTTTAAACGTTTCCGTCATCTCTAAAAACAATTTGTGAGATTTTCGTCAAAGTCGAAATCAAGTAGTTTTTGAGTATACATACATTATATATATACAGTATAATATGATACATACATACATTTAGTTTTAAGATATAGTTTCTTTATTTGAGGACATAAACGCGACAATTTGATGCATATGCTTGTATTGGATCTGCCTGAGCCAATATCCTGATCCTAACCAATGGCAACTATTTGTAAACAAAAAAAATTTGTATTTCCATCGTGAATTTCAAGACCCCTCTTTGACCGCCTTTTTAAAATGCGAATATCGGAATATCCTTTCTTATTGCACATCTAGATCATTAGAGGAACCACCATTCCTAACTTCGGGATCGTACGTTTTGTACCTATAGTTTTTGAGATATAGCGATAAATAATTGTGTAAGTGAGTGAGTGAGTGCGGTATTCGGATTTTATGTATATATAGATTATAGCTAAATGACTTATACCAGTATATGATTATCAGCTTTTACCAATATCGTGTTTTTCAAATAAAAAATATAAGCACACCGATATTCCTCCGTAGACTGTGTTTATTTTTTCAATTACGAGAGGTTTAATAAAAACGTTTTACTGACATGTTTTCCTTGCTTTTTTTTATTGTAATCCGTAACAATTTATTTATAAAACGATCGTCCCTTCGTTATCGTATATGTTTATTATACAGGTGTACGTACTACGATAGATAATATAATTTATTCTTTGAAAACAGAAACCGTTTGCTATAAAACAAAATGCTATGCATAATTTTAATGTCATGACTTCCAAACTCCGTGAGCTAATTAGATTAATAATTGTCAACGTTTATTCTGGAAGGTTCGTTACCTTAGAAATAATATAAACATAAACTTTTATATAATATACTCAACTGGAAGTTTTACAAGTTCAAATTATTTTGTAACAATCAACCGAATCTTATGTACCCACACTAAGTATATAATAAATACATATGTAGATACTATATAGATTATATAAATATTATATAAAAATGGTCGTCACAGAACAAGACTAAATTCATCAGGTTATGCACTAGTTTATGACTTATATCTATATGTATACAGTACATTTGTTATTATACTTTCGCCACCTCAACAAAGCGTATTTTTCTGTTTAACGTAGTATTGGTGCTATGTTTCGTTCGAGAGATTAAATTCAAAAGTACACTGTAGGTACAGCAGTAATGACCTTATAAGGTCTTCAGATGCAGATGATTTTATTTATTTTTCCATCGTGGTTATTTTTTTCCTCCATATTTTATGTGATCTATAATATTATTTAGCGAAATTCCGGGGACAAAAAAAAATGAATAAACTACGATCACATAAATAAAAATGTTCTTTACGTCACCATACGCATTTTTATAACCCGACGAGAAAACTGCCACCGCGTGCAGTCTGTCCCCGGCGTGCCTGACCTGAGTCCACATATAATAAAACAATATACCTATTATAGTGTCCACCGCGAATCCAAAAGTGCAATATTCCTGGTTTTTATGTTGTACATTAGAGTATGTACAGTGCGTATGTGGATCGTATAAAAAATAAATTATAGAAATTCGTGCGACAGAAAGACAGTTTTAGAGCAAGAGCGAGAGAGAACTGTTTTTAGCCTTGTTGGACTTCTATAATATTGTAAAAACGAACATATAATCATTACTTAAAATATCCCACGATGTCACTAAAATATAATAGTATACCCATCGCAATAATTGTCAATTTCAACGTGTACATCAAGATGGAGTTTTCCACGTTACATTCTACAATAAATTTATTTCTTATACACACATTGTATTGGGATCCCTTCCAACAATGAACCTGCAGTATCCAAATACACGTAATAATATGGATTTTCATAAAATATTTCGTCGATTTATTCAATTTCACGATGATAATAGACAATCATAGCTTGGCATTACTGTTTTTTCCTGAATGGATCGACACGAATTCACTGCTTGATGGAGTGGACATTTAACGTTTTTTTCGAAATCAAATAAAAATCAGCCATTAGATTGACATTTTTCAGATTTCTAGTTGATTACAGGAAAATCACGAAAAATCTTAAAAATTGTGAATACTATTTTGTTTTGTTATGCTGCAAAGAGCAATTTTCAAAAAATCACAATTAACTTTAAAAATAATAAACAATATAATGTATATGATTATAATAATATGCTCTTTATCACTTTATTTAGAATCCAAAAACAATTTTCATTGAGGAGAATCTCGAAACATTTTAAAATAATATTAATTTTAATGACGCATAATGTCTACCTACGTTATAATATCATATCATTGTATCAATCCATTGTTCATTGTTGTATGATTCTTCAATAAATATTTAAGTTGTACAAATTATACAAAATAAATGCTAATTATAATTAGTTATTTTTAACTTTTTTTTATTTTTATACTCTGGCCCACTAGATTTTAAAAATTAGCATTTTATTAACTTTGAGTTGCACATCCCTCCATCCCTGATATATAATATATAGAATACGGTGTAGGTCACTGTAATATTATAGAATTAAAAAAAAATATTGTTACAGTTTTTTTAATTATTGATGAGTTAATCAAGTGAATAAATGTAATCATAATATTATGTTCAATATCATAATAAAATAATACGCATTATATAAAGGTAAGTCAAAAGTGGATGTAAATGTAAAATAATATTTTTATCTAAATAAGAATTATTATTGGAATTTCAATTATAAAACAATAAGTACTTGTTTTTGAGAAAAATCTACCCTTGGGTATAAAAAATTCTTCGCATTTCTATCGGGTATCGACAACCATATATTTATAGAAACTTCTCGTCTGGAGTGTTACCTACCTTTAATTACATTAATAATATTTCTATAACGCGTGTTCTGCGCTTTCACGTACCAACATACATCCACAATTCATCCTGGCTATTCGAACAAATCGAATAACGCTATTTCATCGTAATATTGTATTATCACTTAACCGTCGAAACAGCTAGTAGTTACCATTATTATTTAACCAAATAATTTCAAAACCTAATTATAGTGTAGCATATATTTATTTACTTTACATTTGTTGTACAAGTCAATTAATAGTTCATTACATTAACATAAAGCCCCTATATTACAATGGGTATGTGTACAGAGCTAATCTACGTGAAAATATTCTATATTTAATGTCCAACGAATACGAATCCAGGGTAACAAAAACCAACTAATAGGACAACAAATACAAATAAAAAAAAATATAATAATAATTCATATTTAGTAGGTATAACGTTATAAAAATAATAAATAGCTTGCTTGAATATGATTGTCAAATGATAATAATATTATATAGGAGCTCACGACTTAGGTGTAAATAATAACAAAAATAAATACTAATATTATTTGAGTAGGTATATGATTTACATTAAAATCTATTTAATTTATAAATTAATTAATTATTAATTAATTATTTTTTATTTAATAAAAAATATATAGATTACAAATCATTAATAAGATAGAAAATATCATTAACCATTTAACTACAAAAACGGTGATAAAATTGTCGGCTTAAGCTGAATCTTTATGACGTTATGACTATAACCTAACTTATATTATACGATAGAGATTTAAATATGATTCTTGTATAACACCAATAACCAAAGCTATTGTTCGTTCCTTGTGAATTGTAATGTTTGTATTTTATTTTATTTTATAAAATAATATGATATGTAACATATTGTTATTTACTTTGATAATATTATTATATAATATGTATACATTATTGCAGTGTTCTACTGTTCTCAGACTTGGGTAGTTTTCCGAATACTTTTAAATACTTTTTTTTTTAAAGTATTCAATACGGTATTTTGAATACTTTTTACAAGTATTCTGAGTACAGTATTCGGAATACTTTTTCCTTACATAGGTATACTCTTATATGTACATTACCAACTAGTTATTACTTGTTAACAGTGTTGAGCCCAGATAACAAAAATAATATCTAGATAAAATAAAGATAATTTCGTTAACAATTATCTAGATTTAGATTCAGATGATCATTTTTACTTTTATCTAGATAAAGATAAAGATACATATTTTTTTATCTAGATATCATAATAGATATTTTTATTTTTTGTTTAAAATGCGCAAAAAATAAATATATTGCTTAATTATTTTATACGAATTCTTTTAGTATTTTACTATTTTATGACCATTAATTTTAATAAACAAATTTTTCTATGCAATTCCTTATTTTAATTGTTAAACAATGATTTATTTCTGTGTACCTACTTTTTTACTTCGACCCGAACTGAATATGGAAATACTGTAAGACTTATTAATTTTTTTCAATCATCACTAATTGGTAACTTATATTATATTTTTTAAGAAGTCAAAACTCCGAACGCTATACCTACAATTATTATCCTAATTTAATAAATAATAATTGCATGCAAGTATCATTAGGATGACATTCACTTCAAAATAGAATTACATGTAATAAATTATAAAAAAACAATTGGTTAAAACATTCTTAAATGTATCCAAACATTGCAATATCAAAACAAACTTTTTAACTATCAATAAACTTCAATAACATTTTTGAATTGTAATATATAACTAGATATCGTATATACCTAGTATTGGAATTGTAATCTATAACTAGGTATATACGTTTAGTATCTTAATTAAAACAAAATTCCATTAATATGATGATTAAATATAATATTTATAATTTTAAATATTAATTAAACAAAAAAGATTTTAAAAAAAGATTTTTTTTAAATATACTAACAAATTATTTTAAAATAAATCAGCTGACAGTACAGTTTACACTTTACAGCTAATATGGAAGTATACATAAAAACGTTCAAGGTTGAAGGTTCAACGTTGAGCGACGACTGCGAGTGAACGTTAGCAATTGAATATAATATTATTGTTTTCGAGATATACCAAATATTATTATGTTCTGAGCTATTTATGTTCGATTTACTCTCCGGACACCGCCTCACTATCCAAAAATCAAGATAATATTATTATTATAACGTGAAGTTGTGAACGTCTAGCGGGACAGTGCCGAATTCCGAAGACTATACTATACTATATAATTTATAATAATATACTATAACTATATAGATTATAGAATATTTCCATTACGAGTTCACGAAATAATGTGCGCTGCTGGACGAGGGTTTTACACTTTTACGTAATAACAATATTAATTAGCTTTATATAAATAGACAAGAACGATATTATTTCATTGAAACCATTTCTATAAAATAGTAATCAACATTAGACGAGAAACGTAATAATAAATAACAAAACACATTCGTATGAATATTATATTATAAATAAATTATAATATTGTGATTTTATATTATTAGATTGTTATCATCAATACAATTACTGCTATGAAAAAAATAAATATATTCACGTTTAATTCAGAAATAGTGTAATAATATTTTGTTTGATCAATGATAAGATAAAATTAAAAATTAAAAGTACCAAACTACCAACAAACCAATCGAAACTAAAAATTATTTATTTATCTAGATAGGTATACAGTTTATCTTAGATGACAATCAGATACCTAATATTTTATTTATCTAGATGAGATAAAGATGCTGTAATTTTATCTAGATCCATTATCTAGATACTGCTCAACGCTGCTTATTAACTATATTAATTTTAATATAAGTTATAACTAATAGACAGCCAGATAGGTGTGTATTGTCGAGATTATAATAATGTTCATTTATAAACACACGGAATTGAAAAAAATAATATTTTTGATTTTGAAATCTAATTCTACTAAAAAAAAGTATTTGAAAAATATTCGGAATGCTTTTTGTGAAGTATCATAAAGTATTTGAATACATGTTGTGAATACTTTTTTTGAGTATTCGGAATATGTATTTGAAAAAATTTTAAAAAGTATTTTACCCAAGTCTGAATTTTCTATAATTTATTATAAAGCTTATAAGCTCATTAGCTTATAGCGCTTATTAATCATTACAAAATTAAATATTTTTTTTTATCTGATTTACCTAAACTGGCTAAACTTGAATGATTATGCAATACGTTTTACATTTTTATTTACAAACTAGCCAACCCCGACAAGCGTTTCTCATGACAAAATTATTATTAACTGTCGACTGTCGCCATACTATACATAGAAACCCTATAAATAAACAAAAACAATTTTACTTATTCGTGAGCTGAAAACAAACTCATTTGTGAGCTACCCTTTTTATACCTGTGGGGGTTGAAATAGGGTAAAAACCAATGAAACCTTATCCACGGTATACTCTATCATTTAAAAACAAACCACATGACTATCGGATAAATGGTTCCCGAGATCTTTGGTACCTACCTATCATTTTCACATTTATATACCTAGGTACCTAATATACAGATTATAAGAACAATGTTATTATTATAAAATATTATATTCTTGAAGCTAGCCACTTTCAATTTTTTTTCGTTACTTGAATTATTTGTTTTATCCGTTTGATTAATTTACCTTTGAAATTTTAGTATAGACCTTATTGTCCTTGGACATTTTTTTCCACTATACCGAACAGGACGGCAATCGCGGAATTTCGGTGTTGGACTTCAATCAATAAAAACATGAAAAACGCGGTGTCCCATCACCTCGTATAGCGTTCATATTACATATGATTATATAATATTACAAAACAATCGGTTTGTTTAACATGAATATTAGACAACGTATGGCGCGTGATTCGTATAATTGTACGAGTATTTCGTAAAAAACAATTGAGCACAGCCGCTGTTTTTCCAGTGCAAATTATAAACACATTCACAAATTCACAGTATAATAATATATTTTGTGACACCAACCGAAACTAGTCGTATCGACCCGAACGGCATAATTTCTCATATCTGTAAACGCGTGAACGTTCAATTTATATATTATTATGAACGAGTAAATAAGCAGGCGATAAAGTAGACAATCAATTCCACGTCCACTGAATTTCCACCCGACAGTAAATGCGATAATTGTCATAATTAATATTATAATATCGGAAATTCGCAGGACCGCGAATAGAATTGATCCATTTAAATTGTTATTTTCTACGTGGATGATATTATAATTATAATATATTCCCCACCTTGCATTGAAACATATACATAACGTCACCTTCAATCGACGTTCGCAAGTTTTAAAATCGAATTAATTATGTCAACTCCACATATAAAATTGATTCAATTTACTAAATAATTTTACTTGCGATCAAAGTTGCATACAATGTATAACGGTTATGTAGGTTATTCTGTCTGAAAAATCGTTTCGATTAATTCAATGAAATTAATGGTCAATTTCTTTTGATCGACTTATAAATCATAGACTTGTAGATACTCCATGCGTCATTATGCAACGAAATGAAGTATTACAACTATATTTTGCCTTTTGCCTGTCTACCTAGGTTATATGTATTAGTTGTATTACGATTGTCTTATCGCTATGCATGTATAAAGAGTCGAGTAAGACAATATATCTTTTCAAATATGCAGTATATTAAGTTGTCAGTAGGTATAAGTACATCAAAATATTATATTATGAGTATATTATACCCTTAAAAATTATTATTCATGGATAAAAAAAAGTTTAGTTTCAGTAAACAAAATTCCAAAAGACAGCAATAGTGTATTAATCAGTCTCTTGTAAAAGGATAATATAATAATATACTAATTCATATAAGTACCAATATAATAATATAAGCATTAAGTATATAACTATAAATATTATTGCCTTACAGTTTCTATACAAATAAATTATAATTACACTTTTTGTCAAATTTAATTTTATGATTTATACGTTCGTGATAAACATAGTGTTATTACTCAATTGTGCCATAGGTTAAATTACTCAAACGTTAAACATCAAATAAGTCTCAATTTATAACAGTTTTGTATCATGTCCACATTTTGATGTATATTATTTGTATATAGCTTGTATTATTAAACTTGAGTAAAGACACTTTAAAAATCGATTTTACGAAATTATTACCACTATACGTGTCTGACAATAATACCACCATAAACGTTAAACATGTATTCATATCGATTATTATCGTACTTAATTATTAAGTAGTCTAGTGTGTCATTTTATATCAAATTCATTAATTCCATGTTATTATAATAAACACGTTTTGTAGAGTATACAATATAATATGGTTAAATACATGGAAAAAGCATAGCATAGTAAAATATCTACAGTGACTTGAATTATTGATAATATATTTATTATATTTTATGTATGTATGTAGTATTATGCCATAATATTGTATTAGATATAAATTATATAATACCGGCGTGTGACGTACAAAATTGCCGAAATCGACATAAGGCTCAAATGGGTTCCAGAGACGTGCGTCGACGGCTCAGATCATCCAATATTCCGGAAAGTGTACCAAAACGTAATGATTTTTTACAGTGTATTTGTGACCTCCCTAGCGATTTCCGCGCATTCGGTTACGGTTGAAAAACCATCTCCCGTTATCGAACGGCGCGTTGTGTAGGCAATTTGACTACGGCAATTGAAACACAGCTCGGGTCGCGGTCGTTATTATACCTAATAATAATAATAACAATAATCCGAAATAATATAGGTACCGTTTTCTTCAATATTCGTCTACGAAATCCATTTGCAGATTTCCTTTCGCCTCGACGTTCCCGATATAATATCTTGACGGTTACCGTCACAGAACCAGCTGATTCACATGATATAAAAACATCGATATATTATCAAACCGAGCGTATTGGACATCATACTAACAATATTATGTTGCGTGTCATTTTAATGTCGGAAATCGAATTCTAGAGGTTTCGTGCGATGCCGTCGAATTCGGTTCGGTAACGTCCCCCGATATCATATAATATTATAATACAATTATTAAAGAATGATGTCGTTCGTTTCGAAAACGTTTAAAAGACATGATGTGGTTAGATTTTGATTATTTCTCACCGCACGTGGGAGAAATGAAAAAAATAAAACCACCTCACGTATTTTCGTTTTTGGTCCACACACAACACACACACGCACCCGTCCGATATGGAAGATCGACTAGACAGTCGATGGAGGGGGGGGGGTCTGGGGAAAACCCTGTACGTGGGCCATAGTCACGTACTTGGAACGGGACGGGCAACACGGTGTGGTTGAGTGTATGTACATAATAACATATGCATACTACCCCTATAACGGATCGGGGGTGGAAAATTTAAATAAATATACGTAGCCACGGTTTATCAATTATTTTCGTACCCGCCCGCGCGCAACTATGATATTATAAAATACTATTTTATAATAGTGTTCAATTTACACTACAGCTAGGCCACATACATAACATCGGTGAGAATACATTTTGTAGTGGCGTGCAGAGTCTGATTTTTAGCGACGAAAATATTATGATTATAGTGTTATAATTACCCGCGAATCCCCCCCCCCCCCCCCGAGTTTCTGAGGACGTGTACAGCGCTTAGAACTTTGTGGCGTTTACAAATCATGTCAGTCGTATGCGGTGTGGATGGTACACTGCACGCACTATCAAGTTTGATAATAATCGGCGGGTAATGCATCGGGCAAGTCGAGAAAACACGAATCCAACGCAACGTCTGCACTATACGAAAACGATTATAATTCGGTGCTATGCGCAAATACGATACCTGCAGCTACAACAATAAGTTCACATAGTAAATTATGACGTAATTTAAAATATAATATAAACAATATCATTATATCGTGTATAGTTTCGGTACCGTTATATTATTATTATGCAGTCGATATAGTTTGAAAGAGAAATCTCGCAACTACACCTGCGCATAACTATAATAGTCGAACGGTTTATTTTGTTCGACTCGCGGCAAACGGCACTTCGCGAAATGCACTTTTAGGTGTATACAAATAATTACAATTTATAATATAGGATAGTGTAGTTTTTAAAAACAAAAGAACACGCGCATACAATCGCGACTGAGGTCACGATAAAACGCACATGTGTCAATGCGTACGTACAAATTCGTGCGACCACAATATATAGGTAGGTACCTATAGACAATATTATATTATGTACGTATGTATATAATATGACACGCTTTAACTGCGCCGGCGGACAAATTAGTTTTTAAATGTTGATCCCAGGTGTGTTTGGATCGCTCGCGTATTTACATATTATTTCGCGTGTACGCACACGTCCCACGTTCGGGTTCTAAATTGTTTTCCGACGCGTTTAATTCCAATGTAAAAAAAAAAAAAAGACGGAGAGTAGGTAACCACAACTCTGCTATAGGTACTGTTGTAGGTGTCGAGTGTAGTCACTGCAAAAATGTATGTTGTGTTAAATTTAAATTCAAATTTGTTCAATCATCGCGGACGAGAAAAGAGTCCGAATGAATACGAACGAACACGGTCTGTCTGACTATATATTACCATAAGTATATATTTTAAATGATATATTATTTATGTCCAAATGAAAGTAATTTAATTTACCATTATTAATAGCAATACGGTATGTTGAATTTATGGTTGCCGAACACATTGAATTTTAAAATATCATTGTGTGTATAAAATATATTATAATAATAATATATAGATACATCTAAAAAAAATTCTAACAATAACAACTAACGAGGAACATTATTGTATTCAATTTTCAAATCTTAGCGCTTGAATATCAAACAATTCATGCATTTTTAATTATAAAATAATTTTCAAATATCCGTGATTTTGATGTAAAAATGTATATACTGATTTGTATAGAAAATGTTGGTATAAACATTAAGTGAAAATTTCAAGTATCTATATATTTATTATTGAATTATAAAAAATTAGATGCATAAAATGTCCATATTTTCCTAATTTTCTTTTTGTTTTTCCCAATAATTTGGAAAAGTTCTTGGAATTTTTTACTTTTAACTCCCTAAAGTATCAGATAGATTCACTTTCCTATCAGAAAAGATGCTGAAGTTGAAAATCAAAGCATTTTTTTTACTATAAAAAGTGTCTCCAGACACACAAAAAAAAATATAAAAAAATACACACATCGTTGTAAAATCAATACGTTCTTCGTTTCACTCCGAATCTAAAAGAAATATATTATATTACATTATACGAGAGTATGCAAAACAAAAATAATCCATTCGTTTGATTATGGCGGTCCACCATCGTCGTCTAATAGTTTCCCGATAAGGTTTTATTTTTTTGCTAGTATCATATTATAATATTATAATATTATGTAAGTCGGTCGAAGGTTGTATAACATCATGTGATCTGGAACTGCGATTGTGCCCACACCTGCATTACGCCGAGATATATTATAGCATAACAATTAATGTAAATGGCTCAGTAAACAATATATTAGAATATATTATTATTGCACGTTCAAATACGCATTTTTGGCGTATACGTCATTATCAAACGCTAGCACGCATACCTAGTACCTACAGGGTGGGCACAAATAGCTTCACTTGGTTCTTTTTATATCCGAATGACAGCGACTGCACCGTATAGAAATAACACTCTTACCTATATGATATATTATATTTATATGGTATAACAATATAATAATCTATGAGCCAATAATAACCACTGTTGTCGCGGCTTTAATCGAATAAATAAGAATAATAATTATATAATATACAAAACTATTGCTGCTGTTATTGTACTAACCTGATTGCGGCTATGTGTTTTCGGCGCAGAAGTCACTGGTATCACGGAGTCACGAGCTCTATACGTCATATATTATTATTGTACTGTAAATATAATGTTAAAAATTATAATTGTATGCACTGCACACGCGAGTCGAACGAAAATTGTTTTTTGTTTTTTTTTGCAGTCAACGCGACCCCCCCGGAGCGAGCGATTGATAATATTGTCGTCGTACACTTGCGGGAATGTGACACAATCATTTACAATTTTTTTACGATGTTCAATGTATGACGATGATATTGTCTACGGCTAAATATTATAATAATCGTTTACCTACCTACGAGTACGTCGCGGCTCGCAACGCGATTCAGACCGTTAATTCGGCGCTACTGAAACGAAATCCTTTCGGAAACGGCTTTCCGTGTAACAGGTAGCGGCGGCGTCGTCGGCGGCGACCCCTCCCCTACCATCACCGAACGCACTTTCCCACCTGGTCGATCACACCTTCCCCTCGTCACGACTCCTTCCCTGCTCGCCCACCCGCCAACAACAAGCATATACCCGCAAACCATACACCCCCAACCCCCACCCAACCAAAGACCGACCGTTGCCGAAACTTTGCGACCGACTGCTGCAGCTCATTGGTGACTGGCGGTTGGATGGTTGAAAAAAGGTGGTATAATGATAGTATTACCTATATATAGGTATGCGGCGGGCGGTCAAAACACGCGCTAGGGGACGACGCGAATTACTTGCATAATAATTAATGTTATTAGTTGTTACTAGGGCTCGGATTTAAATTCCCTAAAAATATCGAAATTATGCCCTTTCAAAAAATGCATTCAACATGTCGAACGTATCATGGTATTTTTTTTTTCACATTAGACATTAATACGGCGTATGGAAAATATTGAGTATGCTGGAAATTGGACTGGATCTAAATAATGCCCCGAATTGTGTAGGTACTTATTCAATCATTTTTTCTGTGATGTCGACTTCATCTTTAGAATTGGGAACAGTATCGCTTGGCTTTTTGAAGTTTAGATGATAAGTGCAACAACAAAACGTTACACCAAAATACTTGCCGGTAGACTTCCAATAAGGATGGAATAATATTATTGTAGTATAATTTTTAATTTAATTTTAGTTTTAATTATTACATTAAATTAGGTTTAAACTGTTTTGAATGCATTGAATATGAAAAATGTGAATGATATAAATTATAATGTGTATATTGCTTACACATAATATTTTAACGTTTAATGCCGGATTGCACAAAACATGTAATGAATCTATAGTGAGCTGATTAGTCCATTAAATATTTAGTGAACCATTAAATTTAATAAATTGTTTATGCAACCCAGCATAAGTATATCATAATATTAAGTTGACTAAATAGTAAATAAATGTTTATTTAATATAGTAAATAAACATAAGTGTAGGTAATACCATGCTGGCTAAAAAGGAGAATAATATATTGTTATGTATAGTACACTAGTACACTGTGTAAATGTTTAATCGAATACAATTTATTTATTTATTTATTTATTTATTTATACCGTAATATTAAAACGGTGAATTATTTTAATATACCCAATAAGTTTTGATTTTTTGAATTTTATATTTAAAATTGAGTGTTTAAACTTAAAAGTAAAGTTATAAATTAATTTAATTGTTTTTCCTCCACTTAAAATAATCAACATTCAACACTGCAGGTCGTATAAAGAAGTCCATATTTTACTGCTCTCTTCACATCTCACTGATTATGATTAAAAAATGCATGATTTTATTTTTTACGCATTATTAGTAGTTTTCAATGAGAATAGACGAGAATATGTGACGAGAATAGTATTTTAAATGTTATAATAAGGGCTCGGAAGTTGTAGGGATTGTATATTATTCTATAATATGCTCTCGATTTATAGCATTAAGCTAGAAGAATCCAAGCTATGCAATGGTCAGTTTAAAAATCGAAAATTTAAAATGCATATTTCGTCGATTTTAGGGGAAAAGTGCATATTTCTTGATCTTCATACGCATATTAATTTATTTTGCATATTTAATATTTTCTAAAAAATAAATTGATCTTTTTCTTTCTTAAACTGCGTATTTTAATAATAATATTGAATATTATATATAACTCCATATGAATGTAGGTAGGTATTTATTATTATCACTGCAATCGGCTATAAATTTAACGACAACGGTGCGATGCGCATTTAATCTCTATCGCGCCTATATTCCGATGTACTATCTTTTCGAATATATTTTTTACCATATTTTTCAGTTCAATAAAATGTCAAAATGCCATACAGTTTTTCACCATATTTTATATATTATAAATTTATTTTTCCAAATTTTACATTTCTTTTAGTACAATATTTAATAACAACAGAAAATGGCGCTTTTTTACAGTTTTAAATTTGTATGAACATTTATCAAACTATTTGCATATTTGACATTTTTTTCATTCATATTTTACAATTTTTTTGTGCATATTTACATGCATATTTTTCCTTTTTAGCTCCTATAATTTTTGAGTACTATAGTTATAACTTATAATATACATATTTTTACTTGCCGCTACTTTACAGCAGTTTAATTGCAAATGAAGTGTCAATTTAATTTATTTAAAATTACTTGGTTGGCTTATATATTTATTGCCACTTTTCTAATATTGGTTTATTGTTACTGTTACATTTTTCACAAATATCCATATTATGTAAGTATTAAAAAAAATGAAGTTCCTTATAATAATAAACCCGTGTAACTTATAACTGTATGAGTGTTGGCTGAAAAAAATAACAGTAGGTACATATTAAAATAAATTATTTTGAAGAAAAATGCGTTTAATAATTTAAATAATTAAAGTCTTGTTATATTTCTTATTGATTTTAAAAAAAAAATCCAAAAATTCATATCTATATACAAAAATATTCAAGCTGCATCATCAAATTCCATAATGTTCAATCCAATCATGGACAGACTTTTTCAAATTTTACCATCATTAAATTATTATTTTTCTAACTATTGTCAACCGTGACGGTCCTTCGTCAAAACACATTCCGATATTAACATACATACCGTCTACCGAAGTATTAAACAAATCTTATATATGTACATTAAAAACAAAAACGGATCCACCATTGATTGTTAACAGTAAATAACTTTGTGGTGAAAGTGTGGATAAAATTGACACATTATTTGTGTGTGTGTGTGTGGATTAGGCCTTACCCGTTAAGGTACCACATTAAAAAAAAAACGCGCCATGTGTAATACCTCATGCACTGAAACGGACTTCATTATTCCAACGTTGTCGTTTTTGAGCAAAGGAGGTGTGGAAATTTGCACACAACTACCTGTTGAATAAAGAAATTACGATGTATATAATGTAATAATGTTATAGGTATACCTAAGTTTACCTAAACGTCTTGTCTTCGACGCACATTTTTAGCGTTAAGCTATAGGTTTTGTTATAAATAATTTGAGAACTTATCGTGTACCTATTGCATGCTTACCCAATTTGAATGCTAGTTAAGGATTTATTAAAATTCTGGTTTTTGGAATTGTCAAGTATAATATACGTAGTCAAACTCATTCAAATACTATAATAGTTATTGATAAGACTATATATTACTACTATGTATTTTCAATAATGTGTATTTCACGACGTTTAAAAACTGTATTGAGGCTAGGTATATCAATAGTTATTTTTCGAATGATAATGTATAGATATAATTATGTCCATATCGAAAATAAAATAAAAATGTCACTAAGTTTCATAGTTATTATACAATGTATACTTTATATCCTACTAAGAACAAAGGCCAATGACGTGCTTGCCTACCAGGGTGGCTAAGTTGCACTTACTGCAGCAAGTTACACCCAAAAAAGAGTTGAACAATCACAATTTTTTTAAGATTTGTCATTTTTACGGGCAACGAAGTGCACGGGATCAACTAGTAACTTATAAATTATAGTGAATAGAGTTTTTAAAATGCATATAAATATAATTTTCTGATATTATACAGTTACATACCACTTCTTTTTAAATGCTCAGTCAAGTCGATTGTACAATTTATAAGCTGCAACAAAAATTGTATTATTAATAAACATTTACAAGGATTTAGGGTTGAATATTATAAGAAGATTTTAATATTATTTAAAAAATAAATTATAATAATTATGAGTGGAACTAACTGGAAAGAAATACCTTCGAGCTTCGAGAGTGGTGTAACTAAATTTCCTGTCTAAGACTACACGTTATAATTGTCTCAAGATTGGAATAAATGTACATTTACATTAACTTTGCAACATTAATAATACTATTATCATAACTTTGTAAAATACCGGGAAAAACGGATCTACTAAAGCGACACACATAAATAAAACAGTTGCTGTAGTGTTGCCACTGATTTCCCGTAAGGATGTGTCTCTAATAGTTTAACGATGCTACTTTACGACGCGACGTCGTTCCAGGAATACTGAAATATCAAAGGTATATTAAGACATTTCCGGTGTTCACCGATAAAACTAGCAAGATTAAAAATTAAGTTATAAAGCAAATGTACCTACAGCATTCATAATATATTACATGAGTGTATGAATACTTTATAACGTCCTCGAGCACCTTATAACATGTATGAGTGCAGGGGTGTATTTATGGGGGTGGCTGAGAGGGCTTTGCCACCCCCCCCCCCCAAAAAAAAAAAAAATCCAGGAATTGTTTATTAAGTCTGCTTATTATGTCTTATCAGATGTAAATCGTAAAAGTTCAATATAATTTTATAAAGAATTATTAGTGACAACGAACAAGTTATTCATGTAATGTGAGTATGTGACTGACGATTTTGATCGTAACGATTATACCTTTGAGTTCGGTACATAGTGCTTAATTTTCACGTGTGGTACTGCTGCATTATCGTAATTTTGATTTATTTTACCTAGAATTGATTTACCGATATACTCGCGTTGTTTAGTCTCAATCACCGTACAATAACTACACGAGCCCGTAGGAGCTAAAATTATATATTTATACCTCACAATGAAACTATAACTTCATTGCAATATTAAGTATTTCAGTTGAAAAACCATATTCTTATTTAAAAAAAGCTGTTGAATTTTATTAAAATGATTTACCGGGGCTAAATGACGTTATAGAAGCAGAGTACGAAATTTGGCAAGCTAAGTGGAAGAATATTGAAGAAAACTTAAGGCCCACAACTGCTATAGAGGCTTTGAGTATCTGTGATAATTTAATGTACCCAAACATGTATGAATTACTAAAAATACTAGCTATAATACCTGCAGTATCCACCGCTACAGCTGAACGCAGCTTTTCGACGTTGAGAAGACTCAAAACGTATTTAAGAAATACAACTTCAGAATCCAGACTAGTGGGACTTGCACTATTAGCTATTCATACAGACATTGACAAACCAGATGACATTTTATTAGACAAATTAGAGGCAAAGAAAGAAATTTAAATTTAATATGATTTGTTATATTTTTATTTTATATTTTATTTCATTATTAATTTTTTGAAAACATAAAAAAATCATAACAAAAATTAAAATTGTGGACTAATTTTCTCAAGTTTTTAATAAGCTGATTAGGGAATTTCAGTTGGAGAAAATACCACAGCCTCCCTCAAAAAAACAATCTAAATACGCCCCTGTATGGGTGTATGGCTGACCGGGTTCGATTGTAACGCGGAAACGTACGGAGCAGTTGTCGACATTAATTGAAAACGATTAAGGGCCGTTCTTACAATTACTGGTATAGTGTCGGTTATCGCTAACCGACTAATAAAGCCGATTTATTTACCGGAAGAATTCAGCCGGTTGAGTGTTGGTTTAACTGGACATTGTATAAACGGCCCTAAGTTGATTCAACCGAAAGCTAGTATTCAAGTATTCATGCCATTCATTTTAGTTTATCGAATACTCTTATTGTACCCATTAGGAGTAGACTGTCTATACATCAATAAAAGAAAAAAGAAAAATTCAAAAATTTAAATTAAATTAATAATTCCTTATTTAACCAGGAAACCATTTGAACATTTTTTTGACTTTATGAGCGACCAAATTGATAGTTTTGAAAATCAAATTAAAGAATTTTTTTGTTTTTTAAGACAAATTCAAACAGAAAATAAATTGATTAAGGATCAGAACATTAAATTATCCGAAGAAGTTTTACGCCTTAACAAAAAAATTAACTCATTGGAACAGAGGTCCATTGAAAATAATATTGAACTTGTTGGTGTCCCCGAATCCCCCGAAGAGTCGCGTGCTATATAGTCGTGTGTTATATAGTTAAAAAAATCGCACCAAAGCTAAACGTTGAAATTGTAGCTCATAACACGTACAGAATATTCTCTGCAGGTAAAAAAATATAATAGTATTTGGCCAATTCAATACTAACTACTGAGGTATAACCTCGTTCGATGAAAATTAATTCTATATAGGTTATGTATTAAATACTAGATATTTAAATTAAATAAAAATATGGAGTAATATTTTTTTTTTTACACAGTATTATTACTTTTTTTATAATTTACCTTATTTTTATTATTAAGACTCATCCAGTCTAAAACAAGTTTACTTCGAGATTAGGACTGAAAATATTTTTAAAATAAAATAATTTCAATATTTCCGAAAAAATGTTCTTGTTCTTCTTCTTATTATTATTATTATTATTAAACGAAAATAATGTTGTGTACGCGTTAACTTTTAACACGGTGATATTATGATGTAAACGATATTATATAGTGCTGGTCTAATAAATCAGTGTTGACGAATTATAAACAAAACACTGAGGCAATAATACTATTAAATAATAATTTCAGTTTGACCGATGGGCTGAAAAACTCGACTAATGACGTACGCGCTTGCCCGGGCCGCAGACTTAAATATTTTATAACCATCCAAGTAGATAAATAATTAATTATATGCGTATACATTATTATATTATTATTTCGTATAAACTGTGATCGTGAGCGAAAAGTTTGAGTTTCAGTGAGAATAAATAGTCTGTTTCGACATTATAATATTATTTATTATTTATTAAATGAAGTTACGATAAAAATCTAAATTATTTCAAGAAAAAGCCAGTTTTAACATTATAACAGTACCTATAACGGGCTAATAAATTAGATCTAATAAGTTAATAAACTAGATAAATGGCAAAATAATTTTTTTTAGTTACCATGTAGTTTAAAAACCTCATGTACTACCTCTCATTGATTATGTCACTGTAAAATATGTGTTAAATTTGAGTTCAATGACGCATTTATTTTATAATTGCATATGAAAAACGATTCTGAGCGGAAACAGAACTGTTCGTTGACCGTCAGCCTTTTCTTCTAACGATATTTTATAATAAACGTACATTGCTATAAGTAATTATTTATTCTTCTATTAGTTATAAAGTATATTGAACTTCTTTATTCCAAAACCAATATTCACATATTATTATGTTGTATACTTAGTTATTATTAATATATTATTGTTTTAAATACAATTACTGGAAATTATTAAAACATTTAGATGTAATTCAATACTGTAGCGAAAGAACGGTGTGAATAGATTCGTTATCCTTCTAATCTAAATATTTGGTTAATAAACCAACAACATCAAATTTTCTACCAAAAATCACGCTCAAATTTGTAAATCTAAGCATTTTTCTATTTTTAAATTATCGTTTTCACCCACTGGTACGTCAGCAATCTCTCCCTCCACTCTGACCTCAAAATCCTACCCACTCATACACTAGCCATCCACTATTATAAATCATTTCATAAAAACACTTTCAACCATTCAAATCCTCTAATCTCAAACCTCTCGTCTTTTACTCTTCTTGATAACCCACCCCGCCGTCTTTACTGGAATTGGCCCAGGGACCACCTTAACATTAAAAAAAAAAAAACCCCGCTTAGAATAATTATGAAGATGATCTATAGTTCAAAGAATTAGTTATAAAATGATATCAGAACTTTTAGAGCCGTTTTTTTTTTTAAACGGAGTTTGGCGGAGTGTTTTTGTTGAGATAATAATATTCGTACTTAACAATAATATTAAGCTAAATAATTCAACTTAGCTTGGTGACTTTATAAAACTTGATTTGGAAAACACTGCATATTTCAATGATATAGTGGGCTATATTATTATGTACACGTTATGCTATAGTATTTTGAAATTTTTAACTTAAGTCGCCTAGCTAAGTTCAATTATTTAGCAGACTATTTTAACGTAAAGGGTATCTATATAGTTCAAAGACTTTGCTATTAAATGATATCACAACTTTTAGAGTCGTTTGTTTTTTACATGCTGAGTGTTTTTAGTTGATATCTTTTTATTTCGGGAACACATTATTTTTACAATGATGTTTTTTTCTTTTTAAAAAAAAAAAAAATTATTTTATAAAATAAATGTATAAATGGTTTCCATTGGTTGCAGACTATAACAGTATATAGTAGAAATTAGTATTTTTTTTTTTTTTTGTATATTGATTGCCATTGGTGTGGGATAGTGCATTGTAATGCGGGCCGCGGGGAATAGTATCTAATAAAATATTGAAATCACGCTACAATAATGTTTAGTTAAATTAACTCTGTTAATATTATTAAAAATAAGTTGAAAATGAAGCATGCACATCCACGTGAAATGTCCAATTAGATGATTGTATTTTCAAACTCAATTATTGAACAAAAAATTTGTTATGCTTTCTCAAGAGATTTTTTTCGTGAGTCGTGTTGTTTCCCGTGATTATAATAATACGTGGCTAGTTTTCGCGTGTTGCATTGCCTATGTGTGTGCATTTTAAGGCGCTCTTTTATTTTTATACTATTATCACGATGGAACGCCCACGCATGCGCATGTGACGTTTTATAACTCGTATAATATTATTATAATGTACAATATATTAATAATAATAATATTCTATATCAAATGTAAGATATCAATATTATTAAACGTAGTGCGAATGAATTATGTTTTAATATTCAACCTCGAGACGAGCCAAACACGAGGACTGGATAACAATATACCATATTATTATAATATACGAACGGATGCCCCAACGTCGGATTAAAGTTAGTAAGACCGCGCTGGTTTTGCTGTATGTATATTGGTAATCGAGCGGAAATCCTCGGCTAATCCCACACTAGTGTATTCCCAATAGAGGGCTGGATCTATAATATAATAACGCAGTGATATTAGCGAAAATCATATAATATTATATGTATATGAACTGCTTTCTCGATCCCACTTCATATTATTATTCAGTAGAAACACAAATCCGTGGCAGCGGATTACGCGGTCGGGTCAATAGTATGTATTATTATTATGTACCATAATAACACGATAAAATGAAAGTAATAATATTCGCGTGTTCCTTATACATTGGTATTAAACGATATAATACAACGCGATATTATACGAATATGATTGACTTATGTGTACGTTTTGTACGATCATTACGATTATAATAACGGATTCTTTATATTTTATCCTGAAAAATATTTAATATTTTAGTGGTAGGTACCACCTACCTTAATTTACTAATCGCTACCTAAAATACCTACAAATTAAATTGCCTACATGATTATGATAACTAGTTTATGATTGTAAAGTGACAGTTATATTTTGTTTTACTATTCCTGATATTTTAATCCCTCGTCAATTGTATCTTATTTATAAAATAACACTCATAATATATTAAATACTGCAGTAATCCAAATTCGATGAAAATGAGTGTAATACATACGTCTTAGAACGTGAAATAAATATGAAATTAAATATTATATGTTATACTAATTAATAATTATACAAAAACTGTATATTTATGAATGATACAATTTTTCAGTAAAATTTTTTTGCAAATTAATAATTTACGTTATTTATTATAATTATTTTGTCCAACTTGTCGAACATTCATTCATCAAAAAAAAATTAATATGATAAATTGTATAAACAAAATTATCTTAATTTTCTAAATTGTATTGACATTACATAATATAAAATTATATTCTACAGGTAGATTTATTATGCTTGAAATCAAAAATGTGTTCATTTATTGTAATTTGTAATTAGTTCTTTCGTTATTTTGTTGCATTTTCAATTCTTGCTGCGGGTTACCCAATAAAAAAAAAATATATCTATATGTTATATGTTCTAATTATATAATTTTCAACTTGTACTTTTCAACACCACATTTTGTGGTGTTTTAAAAATTGACACTGTCTTACTTTTTAAGCTTTAGTTAATAATCATTAAAATAACATCAAACACACAACAATTTTGAAAAATAAATGACGTGTGATCTGGTACACTTTAAACAAACATTTCTGTGGTACATTTTACCTACCTATCAAAAAATCATCTAATATTTAATCTTTTTTTTATCTTTATCTTGATACCTATTTCAAAATTGGAACTTTAAACACCACTGTATACTGGGTGATTCATTTAGAGTAAACACTTATTATTTTTAAAAACAAACGTTCAAGAATATATTTTTTTTACATTATTTATTTGAATTCATTTCAAAACAACATATTTTTTTTAGACAACATACATTTTTAATTTCATAATTCACAGCAGATTAGTAATCTGATAATTTTCAAGTATTAAAATGGAATTTTGACCGAGAAATATTACCTGGTTATAATAATTTAAGTTCAGATGAACGAAGTAGTAGACAGAGTCTAACAAAACATATTTGAAGTAATCTGTGGTACTCAACTCCGCCTATCTAAACTTAAAATACTTATAAGTTAGGTATAACTAATTAATTCCGCATACGTAATTTATTTTAATTTTTAAACGGTCGAGCCCTTTTTAATACAGACATGCAATATACATAAATTATAAAGTTCAATTTACATATTATATACACATTAGAGATCAAACGTTCATTGAATAATTTTCAAATCATTTCCTACACCAAGTCAACACTCGTCAGTGTGTTGTGACTTTGTGAGAATCGTAGTTGTCGGTGTCTGTGTATAATACTGTTATACAATATTAGATTGCTTTTATAGGACTCAGATATTATTATTTGAAATGAAAATACTTCAAGTTTTTAAATTTCTTGATTTATTATCGGATTGAGACTGTACAGTGAACAAAGGTAAATTGTCACCTAACAAAAAATACCTATTGAATTTAATAAATGATTTTAATTTAAAAATAATTTAAATCGCAATCCCACTCGATCGCATCGATAAATAGAATATTTTTAATTTGTACAATCTGTATAATATATTTTTACAATAAGCACAATAAATGAACGGGAAATATCTAAGCCGTATTTACTTGATTGGAGAAACTATTCAGTAATAGGACTTCGTGACATGGGTCTTTACGATTTAAAAAATAAATTAATAAATAATGTACATGGCTACACTTGATATTTATTTTTGTTTTTTTCCCCAAAATCCAATATCAAATCAAGTTATCAAGTTATCAACTTACCTATATATACATGGTTTCAATATTATTTCTGTCAAATGTTTTTCTTACCTATATGCGTAAAAGTGCCTACATAGGTATGCATACAACAGTACCTACAATGCTATAATAGGTACTTGTGCAATCGAAAACCAAGTCCATTATTTTCATACATAGTTTTCGCCATATTTTAAAGTCTACAGCTACAGTAGTCACTAATGTTTTATCAATACGCACCTAACTCAATAATATTGAAAAAAATTTTTTTTTGGAAGTTTTTACGCAACTGATAAAATAAAAAAATAATTATTGTTGCTACGTGGCGGATAGGATATGTATTTTAACTTTTAATAACGCATAAGGGTTTGAACATTATTGAGCTCATTTCGAAAACGAGACCAACTACAACTCCAGCATAACGGAAATAACAGAAGGTCATTATTATTTATAGCGTTGGGTAATTATAACTCCGGAACTGTTTTTACATACGTCCAATAAATACAAAATGGAATTTTTTAATATTACATTTGATTCGTAAATACGGAAATAAAAATAATTGCATTGCATTTTCAGAATAATCTTCAAATTAATAGCACTGGAAATGTATAATATTTTTAATTAACAATTATAATATAATAATATAATATTATTATTCAAAATAAAAAAATCTTTTGAAAATCCACAGATATTAATCTTTAGTTTTTAAAAACAAACAATTTTTAAACTCTAACAAGAAATATTGTATGCATTATTATAGCATCGAAGTGTTTTAAATTTACCGAAAAAAAAATAATAAATAACAGACCAACTTAGAGATTCAATATTTTGTGTTTTTAATTCAACCATTTAAAAAAAAAAAAAATATTTATGTTTAAACTATTATAATTTTCATCATTTCTGTTAAGTACATAACCACTGGACAGTCGGTTTGTATTGTTTATAATGTTCCTATATATTATATAGATTTTAAAATAATTGGACGTTATGTATAGAATAGTGCCATGAACTCGAAACCAAACGATTTTTACGCATTCATTATGCATTGTACTGTCACAGAGGCGATCATAAAAACGTTTTTCCCCGTTTGGTCGGAAAACCATTATCAATTATAATTTTATTATGGCCGATTGATAATAATATTCGTTAATCATACATTCAGGCAAAACCGGATTAAGGGTGCACAGGGGCCACGTCACTGGTGCTCACGTATGCAAAGGACACAATATTATCATACAATGTTGTCTGATTGAAATTCAATATCTGACTGTTCATGTGGGACCCAAGGCGGGTCTCTTATTCCTGGCTTGCATTAAGACTTAGTCTTTTTACAGACTCCTTGAATATAAAATACGAATTTGTAAAATGATTGTCATATTAGAGATTTTAGAATGGTAAACTTATTAAGAGTTATGCATAAAACGTTAAAAATGCAAGTTCTGTAACCATGGTTTTTGGATATAGAACGAGGTAAGAGATTATGGTTCACGTGACGCATAGTGTTTGTACATGTCAGAGTGTGCTCCAACGTATCGGGTGGCAGAACCGAAGATTTTCAACAAAATTCCTTTTTTTTCGTTTTGGTGTTTTTGCTTATCTTAATATCTTATAACACGTACAATATCCAAAATACAACAATAGAGATAACACAATATTTTCAAAAAGTTTTTATTTAAAAGGCTTTTTTTGGGGTCCATTTTTTTAAGTTTTAAAACAAAATGACACATTTTTAAGGTCGTATTGACTTGATTGTTTCTTATAATTATTGTTTTTGCCGTAAACTCGTGGGAAGGAACAACGGACACGATATTATGTACTTTAAATTGAAAGGCGTAATCGATAGGCAATAAATATAACTACAAGCAGAGTTTTCTTTCCTGTATCTATTATAATAAAAGGAGCGAAAAATAATAATTTTACAATAAATCAATAAGCAGTGTTCAGACTTATCTAGATGATTATTTGTTCATATTTTAAATATTTATAAAAATTTCAAACCAAGTTTATGGTTTATAAATAATGTAATTATTTTTATTTATATCATTATTATTATTATGTTCCTAGTGCCCAACTAAAATATACCTACATTTAAAACCCATTTAAAAAAAAATTGTATCTATTTTTTATTTAGATAAATAAGTATTCATCTTTATATCTTTATCTAGATAAAAAAAATACTTATCTAATCCGAACACTGTCAAAAAGTCTTAAAAAAAATGTTTATTGTGTGCCAATAAAACAAGAAAATTTATCATCGGTTTTGAACATGCGGACTGTTGTTTTTCTATCTTCAAAGCGATCATATTATAAAAAAGTACAATAACTGATATGTGGTTGCGACATTTACTCCGTTCATGCACATGCCCTACTTCACCTACATGAATTAATTTCACGCCGTGAACGTTTATTGAGTACAATTAATTTTAAAATTCACGGTTCAAACCGTAATTTTATAAACTCACAATATAATAAGCTCCACTGGTCTAATCCGACCACTATACCCAATACACGTTTAATTGATTTAGTAAAGCTTTGTTTATTTTTTCATTCATTTTTTATATTTAAGGCCCGGAACTTGATGCATTTGCATTTTTTATTCTAACTCATACATTTGGGGCTAGCCCTTATAGAAATCCGACATAATGTCACGCAAGTTTCGATAGTACAAATTTCTTTTTTAAATGTTTTCGGTATTTCTTGGTTGAAATATAAATTTTTATAAATTTAGGTAATAATCGTTACCTCCATCCGTTCACGGACAAATCGGTGTCAGTATACCTAACTATAGTAGCTTTGTGAAATGATTTGACGTAGATGGGCAACCTGCACAAGTCGAAGATAAGATTTAGCACTTGGTATATTATATATTATTTGACGTGGTTTAAAATACTTACTTAATTGAGTATCCACTTCAAAATACATTTTATTAAATTTAAGATCTTAAAGATCGTATACATCATAATAATATTATTAATATTATATATCAACAAACTTGCAGCAATATTGTCAAATATTTTACATAATAACATGTGCACTAAAATCGATTTTGTATTTTTGTATGTTTTTACCACTGCATAATTAAAAGGTTAACCAGATAATTAATTTGAGTATTATCAACAATTCGGCGAAGGAAAATATTGTTGAAGTGCATTCAAAATTGGGTTACGTCATGATGGTTTTAACCACATGGTATTATTATTATAGTCATAATTTAATTATTATTATATAGTAACATATTATGTTAGTGTCAAACATATTATATCACAATAACATTTCATAATATTTTGTTTTTAAGAATTATATAGGTATTAATATTATAATACTATAATATGAATCCAATAGTGTAGTAAATGTCAATTTACAAAATTATATTGTTCATACATTTGAATTACCTACATAAATTATTAAATGATTCGTTTTAAAAGGTTATAAGGATAAAATTAAATCAATAAAGATGATCATTTCACAATGATAAATATTTTGATTTATTATTTTGCATATTATTATAAATATTACAATATTATTAATAATGTATAATAATTAATAGTCTATGCACTGTTTATAGTCAATTAAGATTTTCCAGTTTTCACTTTAAAAAAAAAACAAAAAATTAGTACAAGTGAACAATGAAAATTCTTATTGAACTTTTTTTAGATTTCATTAAACTTACAAACTAATCGTTAATAAGTTATTAACTGTAATAATAATATGACTTTTAAGACACTTTGTATTTAATAGTACTCGTTACATTGTACAACTGCAAGTCAACAACCGACACGTATTATATAGGTACCAAGCGAAAAGTATAGAATCTTCGTAGAATATAAACCAGCAAAACAAAGGACAAAGTTATTATATTATAGGCAATGGTTAATAGTATATCAAAATTATAATATATTGTTGTGCAGAAGTTATGAAGGATGTACACAGACATGGGCCATTCGCGTTTGGATTTCGATTAAACGATTGCGCCCACATTATCACAGTTTCGTTTGAAAATAAAAATCGGTTAAACACGATATTCGTCTATTATAATATAATATGGCTAAGAACACGAAACGATTTATCGCAGTGAAATCGATGAGTGTAAAGTCGAAAGATAAAAAAAAAAAAAAACAACAAAAAAAGTGTCAACGTCGGAACGTATAAACACACGCGCTAATAATATTATTATATTATAATAATTTTACCTGTACAAAGGGTGATTCTATTATCGTGAACCTACAGACAGTGTCTCAGAAAATATGAAAAATTAACAAAATAATTATTACAAAAACGATTTCTCACGATATCGCAATCGGTAGCCCTGTTCACGATAGAATAAAAACTCTGTATTTAAGACTGCTGCGCGTGTGTAGAATAACGGTATGCGTATAACGATTAACGAGTACGAGTCCAGCGGCTTAAATATTATATAATATATAATATTATTATAACATTATTAGTTAGTTTGGCACATTGCGGATCGCGTGGTATCCTGATCGTAAACCTAACTTTGTTAAAAATAATAATAATAATAATAATAATAATAATAATAATAATTGTATTATTATATCGATAAGGTCCCGTAGAATCGACGGCGATGTAACGGCCATCGATATTTAGTCTGTTTCGCGCGTTTAATGCATTGCCTACCGTATAAGTATATTATATGATTATATGAATATAGTATAGTTAGTAAAAATTAATAAAACAATTAATCAATATAATGACAATCAAAATAATAATATGTCGCGTGAGTCGTAGTGTGGGCGATATAATATATGGTTGTACATATATATGTACATCCATAATATATAATGAGCTGCGTGCGGGCCACTGTTAGAGGGGTGGGGACAGATTAGGGAGGGTTCACTCGACATAATTTATTATATGACGTATAGTACGCGTATTATTGCACCTGACCAGCTGGGACACACACTAAACAATGTGCCCCGTCAAAATAATAACAATAATAATAATATATATAGTAATAATAATAATAATAATAATAATCATAAAATTAATAATCGTACAAAACGAAAATCGAAAAAGAATTGAAAAACGATTGCCGGGAACAGTGTTAGGTCGGGGGGAGACCGGAGCTATCGAATATGTATGAGGTACACATTATTTAGTATTTATATATATATATATATATATGCGAGTACGACAGAGGGTAAATTCTCGCTATATAAAATTATACACATATATAATATATTGTCTGCAGCTGGCGGGTGTGTGGGTGGTTTTCGTTCATCTGTAAGTGGCGTCGTTTTCGTCCGAGTCGTGGAACCACTCTGCCGCGGACACTGTGCGACCGCCGAACATCCTCCTCCGGCCAGTCGTAGTGGCGTGCGTGCTCGTGGCGGTGGCGCTAGATCCGTCGAACTCCGTCTCGGCGGAATACGACGACTGCTGTTGCTGGTGCTGATCCTGCTGAAGCTGCTGTTGTTGGTGACGTGGACCGCCAGTTGACCTGAACGAAGACCTGGGCGTGTGGTCCGGGCTGCTGAGGTCGTCTCCGTCCTCGTACGACCGGATCCGAAGTCCCCAGTTGTTCTCGGTGAACTCGGACGCGGACCGGGCCAGCGATGGTTGGCTGAGTGACCGGACAAGACTGCCGCCGTCGTCGTCAGCGTAATAAGACGAACCGCCCCGGCGGTACTGGTACTGGTGCTGGTTCTGCTGGTAGTTGTAGTTGTACGCCGAGCTCACGTCACTGTAGTTGTCCGGCATTTCCGGTCGCCGGAAGTCCACCATCATCTCGCTCATCGACCTGCGAACGCGAAAATAAAAACACACCAAAAATTACTCGATTTTGTAATATTATTATACGATTTGGAAACACAAACACACGCAAACATCACTCTCTCTCTCTCTTATCTCTGTCACTCGCCGATTTACATAAAACGTGACTTTTGAAAATGGACCTATGCGTTATAAATATATATGATCGCGTCCTACATCGTATTATATTTTGTGAATATAAATAATATTACTACTTATGTTTTAAATTTTGTCTGCATTAACTTTTCACTGATAACCTAAGACTCTATGATACTCAAAAAGTATCTAATACGATTGCTCTACACTCAATGAGTATTTAAAAAGATTTAAATAAATGGTGAAAAGCTATTAACGCTTCTAAATTCTTAAACATATAATTTTGTCGAACAAATATAAAAAATTACCCTCTTTCCTAACCAAAACCCACTGAACAATAATTAGGGTCAACATAACCATCTTGAGAAGATTTTGGGGTTGGGAAATGAGACAAGGTTGGAATATTTCCATTATCGAGATAATGACATGAATTGTTCGGAATTATATAATGTTCGCGTGATAAGTAGAAATTACCATCTGCTTAAATTATATTATTGTTATTTATGATGACTACAAACAAATAACAGATTCGGCCAACTATACATTAAAAGTATCCACCATCATCTGTTTTTTTTAAATTCTGTAAAGGTTTTGTTCAAATGAAAAAATAATAATAAGAATACACCGCTAACGTCTGTTATAAGAATTTATAAACATATCACTATAAATTCGATTTTTCATACACCGACATTTATGCATCTTAAAATATATTTATAATTTATAATTATAATGTGTTCGTGTCAGGTTATCTGTTATCACGTATCGATGTGTATTAATTTTTATAAACCTTTAATGTGTTATAGAGTATAGTTAATTTAACCAATAAATTAAATCGAAAACTATCCCCTTCCCTTTTAATCGCTAACCACGGTTTATTAGCCTCAGGATGTGACCGTGAGTGGGAAAAACAGATCGTTAACACATAAATCATTCCTAACTACAAAGTTTGACTGTACATTTTTCTGAATTAATCATATCTCACGTACAGTCCCATGAACACAAAAGAATATTGTTCGATTTCTTAAGATATTTAAAAAAAATTAGTTAAATCACACTTTAATAATATAATACAACCACGTGATTTTAAACTACACTAGTTCTTTAGAAAATAAACGCACTGCCAAATGTCATTATCACTCGGTGTGTTGATGTTAAGTCAAATACTATGCACTCAATATCTTACCTGACATCCATGTCGGATTTGAAGCTCGACCTGGACGTTCTCCTGGACCGGGCTGGTCCCATTGGGCCATGGTCGTCGACCGCAGTCAACGTCCTCACGCTAGACCCACCGTCAGAATCGTATTCGTAGACTGTAGGCAGCGAGTTCCTTCTGGTTCTGGCGCCTTCAAATTCGGTCTTCTTCTTAGTGTACCTGTTGGATGACCCAGCGGCCTTCTGGTCGTAGTGCTGTGGTGGTGCGATCACGCGTATGATAACGTCCCACTTTTCCGGTTCGAATATCCTCTCGTACTTGGGATCGCTGCGGATGCGCTCAAAGTCCTCCCGAACGGTGGCCTCAGTGATGAGCTGTCGGAGCGTCGACTCAGTTGTGATAATCTGCCGCCATTTACGTTTGTCGTCCAGGGTCAGTGTTTGCTCGACCCTGTACCTGGCGTTGGGTTCCAGCTCCGGTTCCGGTTCCAGGACGCGGACCAACGATTCCCAATTGTCCGGCCTAGGCACCGGCACGTCCATGGTGCTCAGGTACCTGATGTGATTCTCCTCAGAAGTGGCCGCTGCTGACATCACGTTGCTGTTGTACGACTGAATCCTGGACTGGCGATCGACGCCAGCTGGTGGATAACCGGTCACCGACGACGCCTCGGAGTAACTATCCCAATCCGTTGCCGTGTCTTCACCCGACTGCGGGTACAACGCGTCTGGGTTCGGGTAGTTCTTGATGGTCACGTCCCAGCTTGCCGGCGGCGGAACTGGTCGTGGCTTGTACTCAACCACCTCGCGGCGATGCCGTTCGATATCCTCGATTGTTTTCTTCTCTGTGATCGTCTTCAGGAACACGTCATCAACTGTATGTGACGTGATTTCTGGACGTTTGGTCGGTACCACAGGTGGTTCAACGACGTCCAATTGCATCTCGGTCGTGTACTTGGACGTGGTGGCATACCGATGGTTGTTGTCCATTGTATGCAGTTGCACCTGTGGCGGGGGTGGCGGCGGTGACCTTCTTATATCATCATTGGTAGCCATCACGTTCTCCTCCGTCCTATACCATTCGGTCTCGTCTCTGTCCTTGCGCACCACCGTCGAGTACACCGGCCGATACCGTTCCTCGGCCGCTGCCGTCGTCGTGGTTGTCGACATCGTCTCGTCCTTTTCAAGGATGGTGGTCAGGTTCCGTTCCAACGCCGCCACGCTCGTCTCAGACTCGGACGGTGGTGGCGTAGGGCTGGGCGTGGGCGGTGGGGCCCGTTTCACCCGGAGCTGAACGTCAAACTTCGGTTGAACTGGTGGTGGCGGTGGAGTGATGGTCGGCGCCGGCAAGTGTTGATACCGTTCTCCGTAGTATTCTTGCTGGAACGCCCGATTCTCGTACGATCCACCGGAACTCGGCGACCGTCTCAAACTGCGACCGTCCACGTCTTCCGCTTCTGAGTGCCCGGAACTGGGTGATTCAGACGGATAGTCGCTGGGCAACGTGTCACCAGCGCTGACCAGAGCCATTTCCGAACCGGAAGAGCTGTCCAGGGTCGGGGCTCGAGCCCGCGGTATCTTCAGCCCATCGAACATGGACAGGCTGGAGTCGGACAGTTTATCAGACCCGACAGACGACAGTGGGTGCCGGCGAACCACCTGCACTTGCTGGTTGCGCAGGCAGTAGTACGAACAACCAAGACCCAGCAAGACCAGTGACAGGAACAATATGCCGCAAACGATCAGCAGGATCTGGAAACCCTTTAGTGGTGGTTCCAGTGGAGTTGACGGTAAATCGATGCTGCACGAGCAAAAAAAGTCAAGTTAGATATTTACGTTTGGGTGAATGTACACAGAGTATGTTTAAAGGTGTGCTGCTAATTGAGTGGGAGGGGGCATTATTAATCATTAAAATAAACATTTATCATTTGAATCCTTGAAAGTACCGAATTTAAAAACAGTTCGTTATGTATTTTCATATCATTCGAGTATATGTATTATAATATAATGCACATTGCATCTAACCTTTAATTATGTAGCTACATTTTTACATAAATCCTTGGACCAAAAAAAAACTAAATCTTAAAATAATAATTATTATCAATGAGTAGGTATACTTCCCGGGAATTTTGATTCTTTAAGATAAAGCACCCGGCACATAAATTATTATTGTATTGGTACTAAATTAGTTTCCGTTACATTTCAATACATTTTGAATTTATAAAGATCAATGATTTAATTAAAAATAATGTCGAGTCAGTTGTATTAACTACCTGTATTATACATTAGGTATTATTATGTAGGTAACCTTGATCAATCTATAACTTTAATATTATATAGTCGATGTCTGCTTTCAATGACAATACTATGATGTTTATTTTATGATATGAGTTCGGATCAATATTTATGATTTTAGAAAAAAATATAAAAATTATATATAAGTACTGGTTATTATACACCAAAAATACGTTTAACGTTTATATTCACTTACATTTTGTTAGGAATACCAGCCGGCGGTGGAGCAATGGGTGGTGGATACCTGCACACTATAGTTACCACTTCGTCACCGTCCATTTCTAGGAAGGGGTGGAACCTGACTACGATGTTGTTGGTGAAAACTCTTTGTGGATCCTAAAATAATAAAACACAAAACAAAACATCGATTTAAATTACAGGTAGAATAAAAAAATATAATTGCAAATAATTATATCGGATTTTATCCCGCGTACTTGTCTTGTACCGCATCCTTTTAGCGGCAAGTCGATCCTGGCCGTGTTGTTGCCTTTGCCAGTCACCATGCAAGCGCTGCTCCGGTCGAAGTCCGCGTAGGCCCTACCGTAGAACGGTTCTTCGAACTTGAGTTCAATCTGAAAACGAAACACGGTCCAATGTAAATCACACAACCACGTCGAAACAATAACCATATTTTAATATCGCCATTAACGTATTATATTATTTATTAATGTAACAGGTACTACAGATGATGTGCACGGCTAACCTGCATAAATCCGGCGGCACAGTTTAGCGCCGCTTTGGTCCTGTTCAGAAATATCACTGGCGACAATTCGTCCAGCTTGGTGACCTTGCCGTCCAGCACCGTGGACTCGGGCAGGCCCCGGTCTGGACTCGGGAAATCGATGCTGTTTTCGACCTGATCGTAGTTCGACTGGGCTACGGCCACCGTCGCCAAGGCCGATGACAGCAGCAACAGCCGTAGTGGCAGTGACACGCCGCCGTTTTTAGTCATTTTCAGTTCTGGAAAAATAATAACATCCAAAATATCAGTGACGGGTCGGGTTTTTTCCGCAACTCTTTTGTGATTATTAATTTAGATATATTTATAAATAAACTCAAATCTTTGATTCGCTAAGACGATGCTATATAATAATATTATTTGCACGTCTGGCGCGTTAAGGTTGTTTTATTCGCGCCAACGCGCCTGCCTATACGTCGTCGAACCGCAGTGATAAACACGGCGAGCGACGCAAGTCGAAAGTGAAACGTCTATCTTGTCAAGGGCGGATTACTGTTTACCATATACATATATATATATATATTATATCATGATTTTTTTACCATTCACTGGAGCATATACCGCCGCGACATTGCACAACGTCCCGCGCACATCCGCCCACCGTACTACCCGACGCCGTTAAAAATACGTGTCTGTGTGTACACACGATTTCATGCGAACTGTTCCGCCCGTCTATATCCTTGCACACATACGTCACACACACATACACACGTACTTGCGACGACTTACACGCAGTCGTCGACAGTTTGACTATAATAATACATACCCACTCCGAGAGATGGTGCAGTATGGGCGCTGCCCTGCAGAGACGCTCTAGCTTTCGAGGAGGACGCCGTGGTCACGAAAACGAATCTTGAGATATATACCTACCATAACTTATTATAATATACTTATATTAACTAGACTATAATATTATTGTATTGTATTATAGCGGGTGTGTATAAAGCAGCTATACTTTGGTGGCGATCGCGTGTTAACTATAATATTTTTAAATTTGCACGTTTTTGTTTTTTTTTTTTTTACGACTTGTTAGATTTATTGCCGAGAGCAAGCTGTAAATTAATTTCACGACTTTACAAATAAAACATCAAAAGTGTTTCTAAGGCCATATTTTTGCGAGCTTAGAGTGATTTTGATTTCAAGGGCATATTTACAGCTTTTACGATTTTTCAGTCCATTAAGTATACTGTTTTTAGTGCATATTTTTGATTTTTACGTGCAGAACTAATGCGTTCTTAAAACCTTTAAATTGAAACTTCTAACCTTATAGTTGTCAGTTATTACAAACCGTCGAGTAATTGACACAACATATTATAATATTGTTAATTTTTTTAATTCGTTTTCAACACAGTATACGGCGATGCAATCGTTACTCATTAATCACAAAAATATATCGCTGCGGTGGCGTAAATGGTACCTAAATCTGTTAGAATACTTGTCCGACATCGATGTGTCAAAAATTGGGTTGTGTAGACACGATTGTCAAAATCCCATCAATAGTAAGTAATATTATTGTTCTCTTACAATGTGTAGTCGTTAAAATGAGAATGAGAATCGGTCGGCAACACTGTTTTTAAGGCGCAAAAAATTACACACAGCGTTGTAGACTTTTTCGATCGGATGACTGTAAAACACGCGTAAGTATTAATAATATATATTTCACGACTTAACGACAGTTGTACGACGAGCATTATTCACACGGTCATATCGATTTCCGAGTATGACATTTAAATACCAAAGTTCTTACACCACGCACAACTAACGACAGTTCCGGTGTGATTGTAATGTACGTGCAAATAATGGGGGGAGGAAGGGGGTTGTGCGATTTTTTTTCCCATCGTCGTTATGCTCGTGAAAATCTTCCACGACGACTGCTTTAACGATACATCAGGCGAAGTATTTTCTCATCGCATTTATATCTGTCTAGTCACCGAAAGATAATCATAAACTCGTTTGGGCAGGCCTTACAATAATATTATATAATAATATTTTACCTACGCGTATTTCGAGGGGGGGTGGAGGTGACACGAACGACGGTTAAGGCCAGAGGTGCAGCGTAACAAGTTGTATATTATGAGAAAAAATAAACTATATCAATATCATATGCACAATGTAGGTACCTATATAGTATTATAATATAATGCATTGAAGGTTTGATAGACTTTGCACCACGAACTCGATATCGACTGCTGCGACGGAGTGCGCGCATATATATTATATACTATGTATAAAAGCAGGTTTTCAAAAAATGGAAGAAAAAAAATGTCGTAAAAACCGCACTTAACCTATTAATATATTACTATGATATCGACCGGCGGTATAGACGAGCGCCACGTCCAAGGACCTCCACTTCCCGCCCATCCACGGAGACCGCCGCCCAATACGCTCACCTATATAATATGTCCGCTAAACCCAATAACACACGCGTCGTACACAACTAGTCGGGCACATCGTTCACGACTAATTCGCGGTGATGGATACGCACGTACGATTCATAATGGCAATGATAATTATTGTCGGAAAGAAATAAATTGTGAGCGTGTATGTTTTTTTTTTTTATTTTTATTTTACGACGTCCTCTATTATTCAGGTGCGTTACCCTGGCACCCCAAGGTAAAATTTTCGACTTGAAAACTGTTGGGTATTATGTTATTTGTTATGTAACAATTTGTAACCACAAAAAAAAATTTTGTAATCACACCGGTACCCCCGAAAAACCACTTTACAAGTTCCGGGTGCCAGGGTAACGTTACCCCGGCGCCCCGTGCAACAAAAAATGAAAATTTCGACTTGAAAACTGTTGGGTATTATGTTATTTATTATGTAACAATTTGTAACCACAAAAAAAAATTTTGTAATCACACCGGTACCCCCGAAAAACCACTTTACAAGTTCCGGGTGCCAGGGTAACGTTACCCCGGCGCCCCGTACAACAAAAAATGAAAATGTCGACTTGAAAACTGTTGGGTATTATGTTATTTGTTATGTAACAATTTGTAACCACAAAAAAAAATTTTGTAATCACACCGGTACCCCCGAAAAACCACTTTACAAGTTCCGGGTGCCAGGGTAACGTTACCCCGGCACCCCGTACAACAAAAAATGAAAATGTCGACTTGAAAACTGTTGGGTATTATGTTATTTATTATGTAACAATTTGTAACCACAAAAAAAAAATTTGTAATCACACCGGTACCCCCGAAAAACCACTTTACAAGTTCCGGGTGCCAGGGTAACGTTACCCCGGCACCCCGTACAACAAAAAATGAAAATTTCGACTTGAAAACTGTTGGGTATTATGTTATTTGTTATGTAACAATTTGTAACCACAAAAAAAAATTTTGTAATCACACCGGTACCCCCCGAAAAACCACTTTACAAGTTCCGGGTGCCAGGGTAACGTTACCCCGGCACCCCGTACAACAAAAAATGAAAATGTCGACTTGAAAACTGTTGGGTATTATGTTATTTATTATGTAACAATTTGTAACCACAAAAAAAAAATTTGTAATCACACCGGTACCCCCGAAAAACCACTTTACAAGTTCCGGGTGCCAGGGTAACGTTACCCCGGCACCCCGTACAACAAAAAATGAAAATTTCGACTTGAAAACTGTTGGGTATTATGTTATTTGTTATGTAACAATTTGTAACCACAAAAAAAAATTTTGTAATCACACCGGTACCCCCGAAAAACCACTTTACAAGTTCCGGGTGCCAGGGTAACGTTACCCCGGCGCCCCGTGCAACAAAAAATGAAAATTTCGACTTGAAAACTGTTGGGGATTATGTTATTTATTATGTAACAATTTGTAACCACAAAAAAAAATTTTGTAATCACACCGGTACCCCCGAAAAACTCGATGTACAATATGTATGATTAGTATTTTATATACTATACCAGCGGTTCCCAAACTGTGCACCGCGGTGCCCTAGGGGCACCGCGAGCACTTTCTGGGGGCGCCGCGGTCTACGTTTCATAAGTTTAAAATGTATATAAAAACCATATGCCCAATTACTGGGTTTGATATTTATCAGTATAATATTATTACTAGATATGATTTTATGGGTAATAAATTATTACAAATAATTGTTGATTGTTGACTGATTGTACCTTTATTATATTCTAATCATGTCAGACGATGTATTCAATTAACTATTACTTATTAGTCTGTTATTTCAAACTGACAACGAAAATGCACTGAGAGCTTCCTACATGGTGAACTACCGAATTGCTCAAAAAGGTGAAGCTCATACTATTGCTGAAACGCTTATAAAACCATGTCTTATTGATATAGCAACTTGTATGCTTGACGAAAAATTTGGCAAGGCTCTTACGCCGTTAATGGAATTACGAACTGAAGTTCTTTCATTTTTAATGGACCACAACGTTACATTGGGTAAAATCATGAATGATGTAACACGGCTCTGTCAATTTTCATACTTGGCTGATATTTTTAGCAAAATGAACGAGCTCAGCCTTTCCTTACAAGGAAGGACTATGACAATTTTTGATGCCAGCCACAAAGTAAGTGCATTCAAAAGGAAAATTGATTATTGGGCACAGTGTACTACTAAAGGCAAATTTGAATGTTTTCCAATAATGCAAGCCTTTTTGGAAGAAAATGATGAGCAGGCTTCTACTAATATTGTCAACGAGATTATTGAGCACCTCAAACAGCTAAAAAATTCTTTTGAGCAATATTTTCCTGCAGATCGGGAAGTATTGTTGAAAGACCATGAATGGGTACTGAATCCATTCTCAGTTTGTATGAAACCTTCAAGCTTATCTTCAAGTGATTACGAAAGGTTGATCGATTTAACTTCTGACTTAATATTAAAATCTTCCTTCAACAGCAATGCGTATGCCGAATTTTGGTTAAGTTTGAAAGACAAAAGTTATGAAGGTTTAAGCGAGAAAGCGAAAACACTATTTTTACCCTTTGCCACTACTTACTTATGCGAGTCAGGATTTTCGTCATACGCTGCAACTAAAACCAAATACCGCAATCGCCTCAATGTTGAATCTGACCTCCGACTCCAATCATCAAAAATAAAACCTGACATTGCAAAACTGTGCCAAAATAAGCAGCCACATACATCACATTAATTAAAATTAAATTGTAAATATTTTTCATTTGTTATATTTGTATGTAATAATTATAATCATAATAACAATAATTTTTATTTATTTATCTTTTTAAAAATGCATTAATTTATAATTAAATTAGTTGTGTAGCTTAGAATGCTTAGATTGTATTAGGTTTAATAAAATTAATAAAATTGGTTCTCAATGAGTACTTTTTTTGTTCTATCTTTCATGTTATATACAGCAGGGCACCGTGGCTAACTTGGTGCCTCTAAAAGGGCACCGCGGAAAAAACAGTTTGGGAACCGCTGTACTATACGATATCGGACATGGCTTCATAATTGGAGAGCAAGCTATATTTGATGGTCAAATGAAAATGGTCATAATTAATTAGGAGGTACTCATATAAGATTACCTCGGCAATATTAAATTAATGGATGCAATGGATACAATTTCATCAACAGCCAATAAGCTGTTAAAAGGTATGCCATCATACATACAAGTTAACCGGTGTTCCGAACCTAACCTAACCCGATCTTTTCTGTCCAGAATTTTCTTTAGACAATAGATATGAAGTAATATCATTGACTGCTTATGAGGGGAAAATAAACATTCAAGAAAATATTAACAACTTCTTAGATAAGGAATTTATTGAGTGTAAAAGCTGCAAAAGTGAGAGAGTTATAACTGCCAGCATAAAAAACCATTTGTTGATAGAACTACTATCATTACCTACAGGTACTTTATACATTTTTAAATAAAGATAAAGAAAATCAATAAATTTATGTTTTTTAATCATTTTAATTCTTATACATTGTTCTATATTCTCAGATCTAGAAGCATCAATAAGCATATCCAATCTGAGTGATATAGGAGCAATCCAAAACAATTATGCAGGAGAAGTCCATTTGTATTTAGATGATATTCCAAAAACAATAAAAATTAATGATATTTATTTTTTGAGAGGAGCTATAGGGTTTTGTGGACAAGACCGGTGGGGATTAAGAGTGACCACAGGACACTATAAAGCGTTTGCATACAGATCAAATGACCAATGGGAAGTGTATGATGATCTCAGAGATGGCATATCATTAAATACAAAAAAGAAGGAAAATATTGAAATGCTATTGTATTCAAAATAAATTGTAAATATAAAACGTCAACATTTCGAATTAATTTTTATTTAAATATATTCCGTTTCCAATTAATACGTGAGGTGCTCAACAGGCATGTGACATTTATGTAAAATAAAAAAAAACATAGTTATCTTACTACAATTATTAGCAATTAATTAAAAATAATGCTAAAGAACACTTTACTGAAAATTAGAGTGAATTAGTAAAGTATAAGTTTAACTTATTTAACTATAAAAATTGTATTCAATGTAAATAATATAAAAGTATACTAAAATTAAATAAATAAAATTACAGGTAAATCAATATAAATTAAAACGATAGTCTGTCAGTTCATACTACTAAGTATATATTTTTAGTATACATTTATATTGCTGTAATTAATTGTATTAATCGAAACTTCTCTTTAGATCTAAATATATCACCTCATATTTCTCAATTGGTAGTAAAATGAGGCTATTTCAGCAATAATCAATAGTTTGTCAACAATTTGGGAAATCCATCGAAAATTGGATACAATTTTTTTTTAACTTAGAGTTTTGTACAACCTAAGTGTAAAATTGTATTCAAAATTTGTCCAAACATGAAAACTATTTTAATTATTCATTCATAACTTCAAAAACAATGGTCTAAACTCTAGATACTTGAAAATTGAAATGTAAACACATCTATATAAATGTCTTCCAAAATATTGAAAAACACTAAATACATATAATATATATAAAAGGAAGAAATCAATATTTAGGGACCACAAACATAGATGGAAAACTTTTTTTTTGAATTTAAAATGAATGGTTCAAATTGTCAACTGAACTGGACATAAGATATTGAGTTTGGTTCTAAAATCTTAATTTAGAAAAAAAATCCTATTCAACTTCTGAGACTCAGGTAAGCATATAATTCAAACATACAATTTTCAATTAATTTAAATACGAACTAAATAATGAATGTAAAAAGACAGTAGTTCCGAAGCACCGATGTGGTTACAAATTGTTACATAGTAAATAACATAATGCCCAACAGTTTTCAAGTCGAAATTTTCATTTTTTGTTGTACGGGGTGCCGGGGTAACGTTACCCTGGCACCCGGAACTTGTAAAGTGGTTTTTCGGGGGTACCGGTGTGATTACAAAATTTTTTTTTGTGGTTACAAATTGTTACATAATAAATAACATAATACCCAACAGTTTTCAAGTCGAAATTTTCATTTTTTGTTGTACGGGGTGCCGGGGTAACGTTACCCTGGCACCCGGAACTTGTAAAGTGGTTTTTCGGGGATACCGGTGTGATTACAAAATTTTTTTTTGTGGTTACAAATTGTTACATAATAAATAACATAATACCCAACAGTTTTCAAGTCGACATTTTCATTTTTTGTTGTACGGGGCGCCGGGGTAACGTTACCCTGGCACCCGGAACTTGTAAAGTGGTTTTTCGGGGGTACCGGTGTGATTACAAAATTTTTTTTTGTGGTTACAAATTGTTACATAATAAATAACATAATACCCAACAGTTTTCAAGTCGAAATTTTCATTTTTTGTTGCACGGGGCGCCGGGGGTAACGTTACCCTGGCACCCGGAACTTGTAAAGTGGTTTTTCGGGGGTACCGGTGTGATTACAAAATTTTTTTTTGTGGTTACAAATTGTTACATAACAAATAACATAATACCCAACAGTTTTCAAGTCGAAATTTTCATTTTTTGTTGTACGGGGCGCCGGGGTAACGTTACCCTGGCACCCGGAACTTGTAAAGTGGTTTTTCGGGGGTACCGGTGTGATTACAAAATTTTTTTTTGTGGTTACAAATTGTTACATAATAAATAACATAATACCCAACAGTTTTCAAGTCGAAATTTTCATTTTTTGTTGCACGGGGCGCCGGGGTAACGTTACCCTGGCACCCGGAACTTGTAAAGTGGTTTTTCGGGGGTACCGGTGTGATTACAAAATTTTTTTTTGTGGTTACAAATTGTTACATAACAAATAACATAATACCCAACAGTTTTCAAGTCGAAATTTTCATTTTGTGTTGTACGGGGTGCCGGGGTAACGTTACCCTGGCACCCGGAACTTGTAAAGTGGTTTTTCGGGGGTACCGGTGTGATTACAAAATTTTTTTTTGTGGTTACAAATTGTTACATAACAAATAACATAATACCCAACAGTTTTCAAGTCGAAATTTTCATTTTTTGTTGCACGGGGCGCCGGGGTAACGTTACCCTGGCACCCGGAACTTGTAAAGTGGTTTTTCGGGGGTACCGGTGTGATTACAAAATTTTTTTTTGTGGTTACAAATTGTTACATAACAAATAACATAATACCCAACAGTTTTCAAGTCGAAATTTTCATTTTTTGTTGTACGGGGTGCCGGGGTAACGTTACCCTGGCACCCGGAACTTGTAAAGTGGTTTTTCGGGGGTACCGGTGTGATTACAAAATTTTTTTTTGTGGTTACAAATTGTTACATAATAAATAACATAATACCCAACAGTTTTCAAGTCGAAAATTTGACCTTGGGGTGCCAGGGTAACGCACCTCTATTATTCTTCTGCACACACATCATGCCTATAATAATAATATATTGTTATTGTCATTGCCACGGTCGCCGTGGGTAGTGTAATATTAAATTTCGGTTCCACCGCCGCCGACGGTGCTACTGCTGCAGTTAAACGGTCGTCCGTGTATCTCGTAATTGCACAACATTATTACGATCGTAATATAATAATATTATTGTTGTATAACGTGCAGTTTTACTACCTATCCTATAGGACCTATAGTATAGGTATAGTTAAGTGATGCGAACGTCGAAATGCATAATGCACGTATAGAATACCGACCGCCTGTTATAACAGTAATTACATATTATTTATTGTACTAATAATTATTAGTATAATATTTCATCGTACATAGTGCCTGTATATCCTGCAGCGAAAAAGGGACAAAGCATAGCTCGAATTCTATCCCCTCCAAACGCATTTATATAGGTATAGGTACAATAGTAGTATTGTTGTTATCATTATTTACTCAGTTTTGTCATTATATCAATGATTCGACAAGTTCAGTACTTACCGATTTAATTCTGTTAACCGACTGTTTACATTGTTAATTAGTAGTTGCGATTTACTACGAATTATAATGTCCCATTTAATGATATTAGAACAATAGAACGCAGGTAATCTTTATAATATGGTGTAAGAATTTCGTAACAACCGTCTACCAGAGCCCTTGCCTTCAATCGACGGATCCTGCATAATATGGGGATACACGCGTCTTTGCGTAAAATGGATTTTCGCGTGGATCTCTGCCGAATTTTCACCGATTTTATAAAAAATTAATGAAGGATCGACCTCTTATCTGACCCGACCTGCACCATTGAGGCGTCGTCGCGGGACCGAATTTCGTCGGCGACTGTGACAAATGTAATGACAATATTTGTATTTCGTATACATACATAGGAACATATTATATTATATATTATTAATAATAAATTATTATTACGAGAAGAAAATATAGCTGGACGCGGGTGTAGGACATAAAAAATTCGCGTCGAACGCGGTCTTACGATACCTTCTCGTATGGCGGATTACACAACTCAACAATAAGCGGCGACAGCGTGTAAAACGTTCGATTTACACACGGTCCTGCACCGATCTGTGGCCATCGACATTCGTGGTTTCGTCAGCTATTCATAATAATATTATTCACTAATCGAGTAAAATATAGTGTCGTACGCCTGTGGCCTGTACACTGTAAACACTTCACTGTAACTATTATAGGTACCTGTATATTATAATATTATACCAAACGCTATTATAAAAAAAAAACAATGTTCGTTCCATAAAAGTGCAAAAAACCGTTCGTATGATATACCTGATAATAATAATGGTATACCCACACCGAGTATATTATTTAATATATAATATAAACGAAATGGTATATTGATGCTGTAACCGTTTGAATATCTTACACTGTCTTATCTAATAAATCTGCATAGCGTGTATGTATATGTATATGAATGTTTATTACCGGTATAGGTATATAATAACATGCGGGTGAACAGTTATCATAAATCGAAGCGTGACCGGCCCATAAAATGGAACTCTCTAATTCAATTTTACCACACTTACGCAATTATTCGCGGCCGGTCTTGGCCGGTTTCGGTTTCGTCCGAACCCTTAGGTTATTGTTATTCATTATTTCCTATATTTGACCATAAAATATGTATTCTGTTATTTGTAGGCCGGTCAGTCAGACGGTCAGTCGAACCGTGTCACTTCCCGGGCACGGGGTACACAACGATTTTATGCGACTATTGAGCTAATAGTCGCACATTCTGATTCTTGAACAAAACGTTTTTTCCTCGCCCATAACATCAATCTGTATACTGTTTTGAACTCTGCGCTAAAAACCTATGTGCCCGTGCTCCATGATTATAACCTCTGCATAATATTATGGTATCTACTTGCAGCAATCGTGTATCGAATACAATGGCCACCTTCTTCGTTTGGTGAAAATAAAAATTTACTATGATATAATAATATATAATATTATTAATATACATTATATTATATAATGGTGAATTTTAATTATATATTATTAATTATATAATACGTGTAATTGGTGCAATATTATGACAGAATATAAACGTCGTCCATCACTGTCGCGTGTCGTACAATATTACACATCTATACTATAATTTTATAACCATAATATTACATGGGCGGTATGTCATTTTTATGTATTTTGACGCACGAATTCTACGGAAAATAAACCACCTGTCCACGTTTCACAATAATATTTTACACGCATATCCGGATGGATTTCTGTAGGATCCGCGGCCTGGGGGTCAATCATTTATTGCACTGCGAACCATTGAGTTATAGTCCAATCGCGTAGGTATAGGTATATATTATAGATGTACCTAATCTATTATATTCGGACCCGGCGATTTTACGATACGCGTAGACGTGCTCACAATAATCATACGAGTGATATCAAAAATCTGTCAATATCGTGTATATTATGCAACATAATATTATACTCATATTATATGCATAAATTATTATGTATACCTACTGCACGAACCCGTGCAGATGACGTGACCCTGAAAACGTCCTTGAGAATCCGTAACGTTGTATTAATACGGTAAACTCCTTTTCTATATGGCTTATGATATTATAAATAACATTATTACATATTATACGCTTATACGCTATTATAGGTCATGGATGGACAAACATTAAACGGTCGATCGATGGCTTAAAAGTAGATCCGAAATTTAAAATACCTGTACACGCGCATATAAAATGTGATTATAATATGTCGATGTATGTCTATATTTTACTGAAGATTTTATATCTTAATATATTTGCCTATTACAATATGAAGTTTTAAAAATATTATTATAAATCGATACACTACCCACCTAAATAATATACGAAAAAAGTCCTATTTTGTTTTTACGGTGGTTTAACGAAACGCCCTCAAAAAAGGTATAACTTAGGTATAACCTATTTTAATATTAAATCAATTTTCGAAAAAAAATGATTCCCGTAATCCCGTATATAACGTACGACCGAGGTGAACACAATATTTGGAGGCACAAACACGAGCTCGTGTTTCAGCTGATTATATTAGTACTGTATTACAATATATTATACAACCTACCCAATATAAAACCTACCAAACCTACCCAATATAAAACCTACAGTGCCCTCCCCACACCCAATGGCCTATGTTGCCGCGGGTTACCCAATAAAAAAAAAAAAAAAAATATATTATACCCTCACTATATATATATATACGTGCAATATGTGATGTTAGCTCGAGGAAATCACGGTGTTATATATATTAATCAGTATTATATAATAAAATATATTATGTTCATTGTTCGAGATACGACAATAGTCAGTATAATAATAATAATATATTATAACAGTTTTCCTCCCCAGGTATGTATAATGATGTCGTTTGTACTTTACTCCTGTAAGCTGGAACATGAACTTGGAGGCATAATAATATGTGTATGCGACGTTAGATTGATTTACAACGGACAATCGGTTGCGTGCAGGCATATTATATTATTATATATATTATATTATGTAGGAACTGCTGCAGGTCTTGTGGACACAATATGTGTATTGTTCGTATAGACGCATATGTGATATGTCTGTTACCTATATTATACACTGTGATCACAATAATATATAATATTACCGTCGTTCTTTTCCTCGTTCTTGCTGCCAATAAACTCGCGTTATGCAATGCTGCAACTATTATAATATAATATTGTTGTATGTTATTATTTAATCGGTACGCGCACGGTAGGAGTTTACATCGTCGTGACATCGTGCGTTACACACGACTAAACGAATTAAATAATAACATAGTAGTATTATAAGGACAATAAATAATATCATTGTGTGCGTTAAGGAACCGACAAAACGAAAAAAAAAATTTAAACCTCATCGGCACATATGTAGTTAAAATAATATTTTATACACATTATTATGTATAGTGTATATACAACACCTCTGGAGTGAGTATAATATTATCGCGGCGTTTTATCGCATCGAGAGAGAGAAAGAATATTGTTATAACGATTCAAGTTCACGTATCTATAATGCCGCGGAAAGTGTTGAAAAACGTCATGTCGTATCACTTACTGTTGTTTTTTCGTTGTTATTATCGTATGGTCACATGCGCATATTCACCATAGTATTATACGACGCGAAATTGAAAAAAACAGCGATTTTCTCGTATATTGTATTTGTAGTCTATTAACGTGTTTAGACGGTTCGCGGGGCTCGCACGACGATACGACGTCAGCTGTATATAATAATAATATTATGATTATACTTCGTATATTAAAAACGGTTTTATCGTCACGTCGCGCGGGTATGCTACGGTATGATATTATTCGTTGCCTGCGATTTACTAAGCGACAGCGTTTATATCCATCGAGAGACGCGTCCCGCGAAAGACGACGAATAATTAATAATATATTATGTACCTACCTATATATATATATACGCGTATGTCGCGCGCCGACGGTTTTTTCGTCTCACCGGTGAGCGAATTTCCGGCGGTGCTAACGAGTTCATATACATGAACAAAATGAGTATTCGTTAAACGGTTTTTTTAGTTATATAATAATAATAATAATAGATTGGTATTGACGGTATTGACTGCATATATTAAACAGGGTGTCTCGCCTGCACGTTTGTGCTCGTCAACAAATTTTTTTTCCAATTAATATTTCGTAAAACGATTTTTATAATGTTACTATTTATTGTTATAGGTATATATTATAGTTTGTGTTGTTTACCACACAATAGTTCGTGATAAAACAATATTAACACCAATTTTTTTTCTTTAAAACACATTAATTAGAAATAATATAGTACACTGTGGGTGTATGTTAACATTTAAATAAATTCTAAAATACCTATAATATATCCATTGAGGGTATTCGGTATCCGTTTTAATTTTGTAAGTTTTAAAGTTTAGGCAGCAGGTCGATGATATATATGATAGATATAACCGTTGATATATATGAGCTTTACTGTAGGCACAATATTTATTGTAACCGCATAGTATGAACTAAACGAACAGACACCCTGTACATCTATTACATCTTATAAAATATTTAGTGACGCGAGCAAACGACGATCATCCTGTTTCACCTGCAGCGAGACCTCTGCTCGGCGGCACGGGGCTTTTGACCCCAAAATAACAACCGTCGGATGAACGGGAGGAAACGACGATTGGTCTCGGTTACATGTTTTACATGGGAGGGTATTATTATATCAGCTCTCGTTGTGCTGCACGATCGACGTCGATGTAGAACGAAGAGAAGAATTACGGAAAAACGTTTCCCGCTTGCACTTCCCTAGCGGTCACGAGTCAATTTACCTAACCACTGCACCACGGCCTTATAAAATATTAATATAATCTAAAATATATATTAAATAATATCGTAGAATCTACAAGAGTCACCTCCGGTCGGATATAAGCAGACAGAAATATACATATACGCTGTGGGTGTGAAAAGGACGCAAGTGCAGCGGCGTCGTTAACACCGCCGATAGCTGTTTGACGACGAGAGTATAGTTTTCGAAGTTTAGACTTATATACTGAGACCGGAGGGGGTGATGAGCTGTCTCCAAAATCGTATCGCCCAAAATCGGCGGATGATTTTAATTAGGTTAAAACTATCAACTGCTGCGAGGTATTATAATAATTTATCACTACGATACGACATATTATATTATAGTCTGTATAAATACTATAACATCTAACAATATTAGGTATGCGTGGGTATACACTATATTATACACTATACCCGCGGGGACTGAAAATGTAAACAACTTATACGAGTGAACTACGTATTTTATATAGAGTTAATCAGCTAAAGACCTGCTGCGTAGGTATTTTTCAATATTTTAATTTCATAAATATAGTTATAAATTATAATATTAATTGGAAGTCGACAAGAAGTATATAATTACTATTATAGTGATTAGAATAATTTAAAATAACGATTCGAAATAGGTAGGCCTACGTAGAAGTCTGCAGCACTTTTTTTTTTAATGTGAAACAACGTTTTCTATAAATTATAGTAATAATAATTGGGGGACGGAGTGACGAAGCGGATTAAGGCGTCGGTTGCGACGCACACCGGCGCCGGTTCGAATCCGGCCGCTAGCGGCATTTTTCTTCGGGCAAGTCACGGTGTCCGGAGAGAAGTAAATATACAAACGTAAGCGAATATAATATTATGTATACAATCATAGGTATTGCTGCGCCCAATATTATGTACCCGCAGACATACTATCGCGTAATATTTAAGTATCAATGGCCAATGTACTGCAAAATGTCTCGCAGTGTTAGTGGAAAAACTATGAAATTCTGATCTATATAGTGATTATTTATGTTAAATCTTAAAGATATAAATTATTGATATTCACTAATTTTTAAAATAATAGGTAATAATAGTATACATAGGCACATAGCCGTTTAGGTAAGTATAATTTGATTTTAAAATATTATGTTTATAGGCATGTCGTGCGCCTTAGGATAGAGATTAGAGGTGTGCATATTATATAACGTGCATATATAAATATATATATGTAAAGCGGTTAAATGCGAGTACAAACACGGTGAATACCCTGCAGTACCTACCTATAGGTGCACACGATATTATAATATTTTTATACTCGACGTCGAGCTGCCGCAACATTGCAGCATCGCAGCGTGCGTTAAAGTCTCCGCCGACCGACGACGGCACAGTCGGAAGGTTCAAAGATCGTTTGCCCGCGACCTACGCTTACGACGCGCTATATGCAGTACGCGCGGTGCAGATGTGCACATCCCGCGGCGGGCGTGCTCGCGTAATCGATCATCGTTCGGATATTATATTAATATATATCTATCCTTCTCTAGACGAGGTCAGTACGATGTGGGTTATTATTATTATTTTTATTATACATAATATTATATTATCATGTTTTAATTTATCAGCGTTTCGGGCCACGCGTATATTGCAATTTATGATAATATTATTATGTTATTTTATCGTATAGATTAAACGAATCCGATCGTCGCGGTTCGTCGAATCATATAATAATCATATTATTATAATATATTATATAGATGGTACCTAGGTATATTGTATATTATTATATACGAACCTATTATAACTATCGTTACGAAATTCAATTTTACATAATATTTTAATGGAATATTATCATGTTATTGTTGCTTTATACATTTCCCTCCAAATATTTTCACCGACTTGCGACCACTTGGAGGTTGAACGTTTCGCGAATTTTAAGAGCGGCTGCAATTACGTTTAATTCTCTTTGTTAAACACTATTAAAAAAAAAGTAATAAATATCCCATACCTGCAATTAACACATAACAATACTCCTAACATGGACATTGGACACCGTATGTACATGTAAGATATTCAGCGCGTCGTCTCTCTTTACAATTCATTCGGATTTAAATTCGAAACGCACACGGTTTATACATATAGTATTATATTACTATATTGCAACTATATAATATGTGACTGTAGGTATACTGTAGGTAACCTCGAAGTGTCTTCTTGAATATATATTTTACAACGCGATTCGTTCAACGGATATTACGCACTTTAACGTACGGTCGCACAAGCTTTTTCTCGATAAATCACTCGCGTGTCACGCAGGAAACAACAGTAAATTAAGATAAAAAGATTTTGTCTCAAATATTACGCGTATCACGTATACCCCTTTACAATATGCCATGTGATGCTTATCCGTCTTGTTGATATCTATACGTATAGGTACCTATATACACATATAATATTGAGTAATATTTTTACCGTTTATATATTCGAAGATTTCATTTATGATCGTCTTCGGTGTATAGATCTCACATACGAGTAACAATCATCTAAATAACGTGACTATAAAATATATTTAACATTCACGAGTCACTGAAGCACTATATAATGTAGTGTGGGTACATAAATCAAAAATTATGAATTCAAAAAAAAAATAATACTGATAATGATAGAATTACATAATACATAGTAATAGCAAACCCATGTATTATTATGACGTGGAAGCATTCTTTCGAATTATAATTGAGTTCTATTTATCTTCGGATATGCGGGGATAGGAATTCGTGATGAATTGATCTTTGATGGGTAAACAACAAAGACTACCATTATAATGTTGTCGTAAACCAGAAAAAAAATACTTTAAATATTATTAATGATATAACAACGCGTAATAAATTAATGTATTGAATATATTTTCATCGTTACCCTTTTCCGATCTCATGTAGCGGTGTACATTGTGAGGGTCATATGTGACTACCGAGTGCAACTGAAAATGTGTCGGGTGTGTGGTCACCAATAAACTATACATTTTAACATTACAATGATTAATATTAATTGCAGTTCTCGGTAACTGACTAATCGAAAACGAAACACGTTTGTATACGCTCTGTGTGCAAGAATCCAAAATTAAAGTATAGTCTGTAACACTATCCGTTATTGTTTCGTTCCATCGACGAGATAACATAATATGTGACAAAATATTTTGTTTAATTCACAAAAAACACGAAAATTGTAATTAATTTATCCGAACGACATCGACTATAAACAGTTACAATATCGTTAAATTCGGGTGTGCTATTGAAAAAAGAGTGCTACCGAAAAGATATAATATTATCATGTACGGTATATGAAATAATATGCAATTTAAAACAGCGCGTGACACTACCGATCCTAATTTTACATGTCTGTCAAATAATTGGTACAACCACTTGAATAAAAGAAATTTAAAAACGTTGCTGATATTCTAAAAATGAATTTGCAAAATATTGGCGAAGGTTTTGAGAAGACCACATAACACATGGAAGTGGCGTGTCTTCGCAAGAGTGTGCTTCTACAGACGCCTTTAAAATATATTATAATCAAGCCTCCTGCAGCGCGAAACTCCTACGAACACACTTTTGGATCACACAAAGACGCCTGCACCTGTTTGAGTGATAGCAATATCACGAAGACGTCGTGTATGTTTTCAGGTTTTTTACAATTTTTTCCGTTTTATTCTTCCACTCGAGTGGATCGTCGAGACCTCACGCGTATATCGACCACTTCACACTCGGAAATTTTTCACCAGAAACCGATGCACCGGCCAGTGGTTATAACCACTCGATATACTGCGGCAAGCCATGTAGATATTTAAACGGTATATTTCATAGGATAAAAGTGGTGTAATGATAATATTATTGTGATGGACTCGCGGTAGATGGTACGTTACCGCACTCGACGTTATTGAACGATACAATAAATAATTATTGTAAACGATAATCGCCGATTATTATTATTATTATAACGAGATGGATTTGTGATTATTCTTTACGAACAATATAAATCGTCATGGTTTCAGCGGGGGGTATTTCTGTATGCCTGCCTCCTGCAGTCGTCACAGCCACGCGCGAGCTGTACCTACTCATAAATAATAAGTAATAACGATATAATATTATATAATTAATTGCTATGATAATATTATAGGTACCCTGTCGACTGCGAGGTACATCTTTTTTAAATCACTATATTATGTTGAATTCGGTCGAATAGATAAGATTGAATGAAGATTGAATGACAATTCACACGATTTCAATATATATATACAAGTACGAAACAGCACTAAAGATAATAACAATAAAACACGGACATAATAATATAACATTACGGCGAATTAATCATTATGTCATGTATAATAGGTATAGAAATCCCTAATTTTTTTTTCCTAAGTCTTGAAAATATGAATGATAAGTTGGAACTATTATACCGTCCGTAATGGTATATGGACCAAAAGAGCCGTTATTGAAAATACCTTAATTTGTCACATTCAAGATCCCAAACTGGAACTTAAACCAGCGCATATAAGATCGTTTCAATTCCAATCGCCCTGATGCATGCATTTAGCTGACCCATTGCGAGCGTACCTCGGAAAACAAAACGGTCGAAATCGTTATTATCATTATTATCTCGACTCCGGTCGTCACGGTGGGAGGGAGGGGGTGGGCGCAAGTGACTTACGATGACGTTGCCGAGTCATTCGGTTTAACGCAAGTCAATTTTCGAGCGCGAGCACTAAACAGTTCATTAGGCATTCCTTTCGCGTGTGTGTGTACACAGCGCGCCCGATAGCTATTATTATAATAACAACTCTTATGTACCTATGTGTGTGTGTGTGTGTATGTGTGTGTGTGTGTGTGTGTGTGTGTTTGTGTTTGTCATGCAAATGTCGTCCGGAATATTTACACTGAGGCCGATAGACGGGGCCCGGCAACAATAAATATAATAATAATATGACCTCATCCAAAAAACGCGCGCCAGCCGAAAAGTTGCGTTCTCTGACGACCGCGACGTCTTGTCGGCTGCACGGTATAATAATTATATCTATGTACTAATAGTTGCTCAACTGTGAGGCGGCGGCGCGTATACCGAGAAACACAACGCCATAAATAGTGTCAACTCGGCGCCGCCTCCGGACTAGGATATTACGGACGAAACGTACACTCATAATACGTGTTGAGGGTGGGGGGGGGGTGAGGAGAGGGGTAGAGAGAAAAATAAAAATAAAAAACCACATTCTTTTCTCGTCCTATAGGTATAGGTATAATCCGTTGTTTTATAATATTTTTTTCTTCGACAGAGTCGTCCTCACGATTGTTTACCGCGTTTTCATCGATCGATCTCGACAGTTATATAATATTTGTGTTTTATTGTTATGCGGTCGAACGTCGAACTATTACAGGTATAACTAAAATATCCAATCCCGTCACTGAATTCAGAGCAATCCAACCCAGCAATAAAAAAAAGAAGCAGGTTGAAAGAATTGGAATTGTAGTTTTCAAATTCGAAACGGCTTACTGATGACGAAACCCTTCAAAAAAATTCTCACTAATCTCTGTACAGAGAACCGCACCACTATATATGTCCGTGCAGACGCGCACCTATTGTACGTACCGTAGACGTACAATTATTTTTATTATAATATATACATAAGGCACTTAAAATTGTTTTTCAAACACAAGGTTAACACATTATATCGATCGAAAACGCCTCAAGTAAGACAGTTTTGTCGACTTCAGGTGGACTGTCTACGCTTTGTACCTATACTAAACTAACCTTATATTATACTGCAGTATTAATGATATATTGACTTCAACACCACTCGAATCCAAAATATTATTCGACATATGAAATTAATATAATATTGCAGCTTTTGAACTGGGTACTTGTATACTATTTGCTGTACGATTATAGTTGCGAAATAAATCGCTCATAATACATAAATTACTATGAATATACATAATATATTACGCGAAAACAGTGTTAACTCCCATCCGATACGACGCGGGAGAGATTTGTGCAAATTATATTATTATGATAACGATGATGTACCGTTGCTTTGTGCCGTCGTTGAAGGACTTTGGGTGCTCATAACCGCGGCAGCAGCAGCCCAGATGACTAGCTATATATATATATATAGGTATGTATAATATTATATCGTTTGCATAATCGGCTATACCTATTTTATTTAAGTATTCACGCGTACCTCTGTACGATAAATATATATAATATTATATACCTATTGCTGAGCATTGCGGTTTTGTGACGACTTCCTTACCTACCCGCCAACCCGCCCACCCACCAACGAATACAATATACAATGGAAGTCTGGTGTTTCCCGGTCGCGATTGTCGTTCGTGCCATTCGATGTCGTTCCGAGAAAACCACTGCACCGGTGCATCGTCCGTGATGGTGTCGTCTCTGCGGTCACGCGGGAAACTAAATAGCTGCAGGATTTCGATATAATAATATTATAATCGTCGTATATCATGTAATATGTGCGAGCGCCATAATGATAATGATGTAATATTCTTATATTATCTATGGTGCGCGTGCGTTGGATTCAACGACGGATATCCCTCGGCCTGTACGGTGGATCGAAAACATTACAACATTGTTCCAATCCGATTTTCGTAAATCATCTCGAGCACACGCCCACGCACGTTCGCGTGAACACGTGCCGTAACATTATCATCAGACGTGCACTCGAAATGTTATAAATATTACTATTATTATTATCATAATATATGGTATAGGTACGGTGCGCAGTGTGAGTTATACCTACAAACTGATAATACACACGCGGAGCAGCGGTATACCGTCACGGACCACCGCAAGTAGTATGATGTGCGCAACGAACGCGCGTGACGGCAAAAATCTTCGCGGAGACCCAGTTTGGGGGGGAGGTGAAAGTTCGTTAGCGCCGTTGCGGGGGAACCCGAGCAAAACGGCGCTTCTTTTTTCTACACAACACCATGTCTCGCCAGCGGCGCGGACGCGTATAAATAATATATTATTCCTATAATGATATATTGTAGTAACAACCGCGCGCGTCTTAATACGATTTATAATGCATATAAGCCTGTCGAGTGTATTGCCAATAATTGTATAATATCGAAATGTAGCCTGCTATAATACATCGATGCGTGATAAACGCGAGCCGCCTCTGCGCCATCGTCTCCACGCCAGGAAGTCGGCGAACCCGCGATACTCTTAAAAAATAATATAATACGCGCGCGCGTGTGTGTGTGTCGTGTAAATAGTCTATCGACCTTGTTGTTTGTTGCGCGGACATTATAATAATATTGAAAATCTGTGCCACGCCTCATCTTGTGTATTTAAAAGAGTATAATAATATATGAATGTGTGTGTGTGTGCGCAAAAACCGTAGGCGTAAAGATTTGCCGCGGGACGTTGTGTTTTCCTGCCGCCACCGCTGCCGATGTTTTTGTTCTGGTCGGTTAAGATATAATATCATGTACGATACACATGCCTATAGTTAAAATGAGCACAGCGTCGCCATATACGCGTAGACATAATTATATATAATACCTATATAATAATAATAATATGTATTTAGATCGACGTCGGCCAGCTAGTCGTATACCTATTATAATTAATAATATTATCGTTTTGATAATAATATTAATAATATTATAATATGGTTTTCGGGCGTAACGCGCGTGGTTTTTATTTTAACAACCGCGCTCGTCAACGCCACCCGGTCGGATTATTTTTTAAACAAAAACGAGTTATTCACGGTTTTATAATCGGTAGCTGCTGATATTACGGTAATTACGCGTCAATATAATAATATGATTACGACGTGTTGTGCACTTTTGCAAAATTACAGGTCCAGCTTAAGAAGACAAAAACCAGATTAAAAACGAGATTATATTCACCATTTTCTCGCTGCGAATCGCGATCGTCGTTTATAAATTATTGTAATACTTAAATCCATATTAAAAGTTGTATTGTAAAGCATCTTAGTACGGGGTATTACGTTATGTTATGGATCAGCCGCGGTTCCCAACCACTTGTATACCAGCTGCCGTACCACCTGCTAAGTTTTGAAAAATGTTCGCATACCAGTTTAAAGAAAAGCCTTTAAGATATATACTTACTTCAGTTATGAGTAAATGAAAGGCCTTTATTATGAACTAAATAAATATTGTGAACACGTGTTAATAATTTTTCTAACTTTTTCATTCGCCGCGTAGATACGCCTAGTTTATACGATCTACTTTCTGCGTACCTTTGGCATAAGAGAAATATTTAATACAAAAATAAATTTAAGCTAAATACGGCGACGAGTAAGATAATATCTCTTCGTGATGAAACACAGTGACGTTAAATATTTTGACACGTAGGTAGGGCGTGAATTTATTTGTATTCGTAGGTGTTTTTTGTATTCAAAATCGATTACTATTTTAATCACCGGCTATATATGTATTATGTATACAAGAATTGCAATTTAATTTTTCATTCATTGAAAAAAAAAAATATTAATATTAATATCACGTGCGGAAATGTATTAAATACATTACAATAGTACATATGTGTATACCTAGTACTTACTATAATATATTAATAGACGACGGTAAAATAATATCTAAGACGTCACGCGTACATATGTTTAGGTGCGAAACATAACTTCGATGGTTATTACTTATTATTATATTTTTATCGAGACATTCCGTTTCGACGGTATACTTGTTTGAACATATATATTATATACGATGCTCTAAGACGCGGAGATGCATTCCGTCCGCTCGAGCATTTTATTATTATTATTTTTTTTACATTTTTCTCTAAAAATTATTTATTTTTTTTAAACCTAGCCGGGAATTTAAATAGCCGCTCCGTCTTATGAAAAAAAAAATGTTTCACCGCCATGCCGCCCCTCGCCTTTGTTACACACTTACGTGACATCAACGATAGTGCATGAACGCAACCATGAGAGCAGTGGACCGTGAGAAAGTCGGCTTGTGCCAATGACGACAATAATAATAATAATAATAATAGTAATAATGTATAATAATACAATAAAAAATGGTATTTTTCCCTACAACTATTATATTTATTTGTTGTCCAGGAATTCCGGACATCCTTCACTCCGGCCCGCGTCGTCACCCTTACCTTAACCCACCCCGTCATAAACGCCTATCACGATCGCTCGTATAATCTCGAAGGCTCGAAGCACTAGTGAATCGCGAGCAAAAATAACACAATCATATTGTTATCCGCCCCATATTCGCGCACACGCGAGTTTTCGTACTTAAAGTCTATATGTGACTATATTATGTATGCATGCCAATAATGCACTGGCCGCTGCGAAAGTGGTTATGTCAATCATCGCGGGAATCGAGTTTGACCACTTTCGGTTTTCGGCAACTTGTGCACCTATATAAAATATAATAATATAGCATAATTCATAGGTACCATATATTATACACATTATAGACAGTGAACACTATAATGACCAAAAACGGGAATATTGTTAATTTGATCGTCGTCGGACGTGACTACTCTTCACTTTGTACAATATAATCTTCTCTAGGTATTCGTCGCACAAAACGAATACGTCAATTAACTACCACGCGATTATGATATTATATACATTACCACCAGGTTTTGAAGTGTACAGTGCAGATTATAGGTCCCAAAAATTGTCTAATTATTTAACTATACTATATGTAGGTACCCTTATGTTATAACTAAAGACCGGATTTATATGTTTTTACATATCGTTACTGGGTCTATGCAGTCTTATGAGAGTAAGAAATGTGGATGATTTGTTCAATTCTGAATGCATAGAAAAAAGTTTTTTTTGCATATTTGGGAATATTTTATGGGTTAGAGAATATTTAACTCATTTAGCATATTTTGGAATATTTCGTAAATTGTGAGAAAAAATTTATATTTATTTTTAATTTTAATATTACGGTACCCAGAAAAAATTTTTTTGAACATTTACAATTTTTTATTTTATCATTTTCAACTCTTACTAAAGTGCAATAATATTCCATTAGAATACGAAACTTTAAATACCTAATAATTAACTCACTATTAATATAAAATTGAAAAAAAAAAAATTTTAAATGCATATTAAAGTAAATATAATGATGTTTATTGATTATTTTTGCATATTTTTGTTTTTTTTTTTGTATATTTTGCATACCATATTTTTTAAATTTTTAAGTGAATATAATGAGAATATTTTAAGGTTTTTTCGAGAATATTAGCATCATATTTAAGGTATTTTAAGAGAATATAAATCCGGTCTTTAGTTATAACTCATATTCATATATCTATAACAATCTCATCGTGTGACTCGTGAATATAAATATCAACAGCGCGTAATAAATGATTGGACGTCTGTTGCATTAAATAATTTTCATCGCGTCATAATCGAGTCGATAAACGTACGTCAGCAAACGGTTTTTAACGTAGTATTCCGAACACGAAAAACTGCGTGAGTATTTCAAAATGAATGTCCAAGAAGAAATAATAAGGATATGAAGAACAAATTGGGATTTGGGCGAAGTTAACGCAGCCACAGTTTTATAATTACGTCGAGTTTTCATTTTTATTTTTCGTTTTATCAAAGCAATATAAACATCATAGGTTACGTTAGACGTCATATATTATGCGGCTACACGAATTTCACGTGTTCGTTATTGTTCGGATCCACGGTACCGGAAAGTTGAGAATAAAATAAATCGTAGGTATATGATAACGATTTTACAACTCTCTGTTTTTAATTTCTATCTGTTATAATAGTTAAGATATGATAATTACTAAGAGCATTCTTTTTAATCTTGATTTAATGAACATTTTCCCTACAAGTTTTATGAGGTTTTTACTTTTGATAAAATCGCTTTCAAATAAATATGATTTAATGTAACAACCTCATCGCGGATGTATATATAAATACGTATGTACATAATATTATTACTGTTTACATCAAGCCTTCAAATTAAAAAAACCCCGTAGCAACCTGCAGTAAATATGTCCATGATGCGATAGTTCATTTATCGGCCAAAATTGTAAATTTTTTTCCAAACACGATATTGTCACAATAGGATATAATTATTATTAATTTATATTAATATTTATTTTTAGCTTTTAATAGCTGTTAATGTGGGCTTAAAACCGCTGTAATTGAACTTGCTTTTATCAAATATAAAAATATGAAAATATATCGTATATATATATTATATTATTGTCATGTATGTGAATTGAACGCGTTGGTATTCGTCCGTTTGATTTAAATGTTTCCATCTGTTCGAAAAGTGTCCCGCACGCGCGGTGTCGGACGGAAGAAAAAAAATCGGGCAAAACGTGTTTTTATGTTGTAACGGCATTTATGGTGTTATTTCAATAGTTGTTTGTGTGTGTGTGTGTGGGGGGGGGGGGGGGGATGAAAGGAAATTATATCGAATTTCAATCGTACGAAAAAAAAACTAATAATAAACAAAAAAAACCGTACACTGCACCCAAAACAATGATCGCCGGGGACAAATACAAAAATAAAATCGCACATTACCATTATACGGAAGACGTGCTGACGCGATCGCATTGTGACACATAACCACGGGGACGGCACACAAATACGTCATATTAAATTATTTTAGGTACCGAAAAATCGGAGCGAGTGCTAAATCGTCGAGCGTTTTCCGTTTATGACGTGGTGCGTGAAATAAAATATATTACTATATTGTGCGGTGAGAGATTTATAATATTATATTCACCGTAAGAGTTTTCCATATAATATAATATAATCCAGGGGTCACCAATGAACACTTTCCGCGGGCCACATTAAGAATTTGGAAAATTCTCGCGGGCCATACAAATTCAGAGCACATAATATTCATTGTCATACGCCGATTGGCCCGAACTATTTTATTTCTTGATAAAAAAAAATATACACGCGTTACCTATATAACTATCTCACTAATGAAAATAGAATTACATTTAATAAATAATTAAAACAACTATGAATATAATATTTTTATTGTGAAAAATGGCAGATCTTGATCTCAACTAGCTGCTTCAAGCCGGGGTTATGGTTTGTGGTCCCTATCATCATCATCGTTTTAAGGTGTTCGTTGATGAGTCGGGATCGGAAATTCGTTTTTAACCTAATAATGTACAAATAAAAAAAATTACCTGCAACATTTATTATTACAACAGTGGCTCGTGATAATAATTACGTATTAAAATGTTTTTTTTTCTCCTTATCTGCGGGCCTGTCAAAATTCATCCGCGGGCCTCCCATTTGGTGACCCCTGATATAATCTGTATTAATCGTCAACGATGAATATTGTGTCCCGGTAATTTTTACCGTACGAGCACCTTTTAAAAATAATAATAATAACAAAACTTTCTTGTCTTATTCAATTCACATCCTTAAAAGTCTGACGTTGAAAACCCGCCCGAAAACGTAAACAGGGGGTTGGTGAAATTTTCATTTCACATCGCGAACCTGCATCTGTTCTATAAAATATCATGTGATAAATATTTTACAATATACGCATAATATGTATAATATTATGATGTGGTCATAAATTGTTATAGTGTATTTGACGTTATATTTTATTGTTATTATTACCATTATTGAGTGTTTATAGAAAACCGATTTGGCGTAATCGAAGGGGTTCAGCTCTTACATGTTACATCACTATAATATTATAATATATCGGTTGAATCAATAATTACTATTATTTATTGATTCCAGCAAAGTCGAAACCACTCTATGCCTTTCAAATTATGATATAAAATATGTAATATAGGTGTAACTACATATTGCGTAAATTGAGTACGTTGAAATATATGATTATTGATATAATGAGTTGAAATTATTATGATTATTATTAAAACAACATTATATTTTGCTGCACGCGGTACGCTGTCTCTGATATATCGTTCATATCTGTCCGCCTGCCTAACAATTAAGTAATATTATATAAACACACAGTCCTGTCTCCACTTCCAGCCAATATTTTAAAATGTATACATTTACCTAACTTATACGTACTTGAATACTTCATGGAAAATTATGTCCTATTAAGTTTGGAAAACCAAAAAAAAAAATACAATAAAATGTGGCCATAACTTCCGATAAATATTAAATTTTTTTTTTTACTTTTCATAATGCAATTTACAATCTGTAACAAACAATAAATAAAATACATTCATCGTTCCACTCAGAATCTAAAAGATGAATGATTTGATGGCCTGGAAAAAAACGGATTTAAAGAAGCCTTCCCCATCACTGTGGGCACTTAGTTTTATGATAATTTTTAAAATATTAACTGGAGATAAAACAACATTAACGGAGACACGTAAGTACAATGTGATGCGAAAATACTCATGGTAAGCTTTCCAACATATTTTATATTATTGTATTTATAGTGCTGTGCAGCAGTGAAACCTACATGGTTTTCGGTTTCGCTGAAAACCGTAATAATAATAGTAATATTATGTTACACGGCCGAACGAAAACCGCGGTGTGCAATATCGTCGGTATTATCGACATTTTCCGGTGTATAGTACCTAATACCGCTTTGGGACCAAACTTACTACATAATAAATAATAATATATTATTATATGGTTATAATGTATAACGTATATTATAGGTACAGTCTTTGTATATATTATACTCTCGTAAATACGACGAAAGTAAGCCGTGATAAGTTGTAAACGGGTGGCGTATTATACCTGTTGCTCGGTTTCGGATGGTTGCAAGTGGGTGGAATGATCGTTTATATTATATTTTTATTTTCGCCGTACCCCACGACTTATGATCTTGCCCCTAACGGACGCACACGACGTCGTATTGATTGAAAACTGTCGTCGCAGTCTGCTCGAACTGAAATTTTTTTCCACATTTTGCGGTCGTCAATCCGCAATTTGTGTACTTGCCGCTTATACCCATTCTAATTATATAATTTACACGGTCTTAAGTTTCGCAGTCAGCACCGAGTGCGTGTGCTAGTGTGTCAACGAGTGCACTGCACAGGTATTAAAGTTGATGTTGTTTTCGTGAGCACGACGACCGTCTCGGCCCATCTGTTCGGTCCGCTTGAGGACGACCTCCTACTAACGTACGTGCAGGCGAGGGCAGACCGCCGATATTATATTAATGATATATGCGACTGCCCACGCGTGTCAACATTTCCTTACGTGGATAGATAAACGGCGGGTTAAGTGCCATTTGTATGTAAAAAAAAAATAATAATAAAATAAAGATAAATAAATACAATTTGAATTTTAAAAAGAATATAGATATATAATATTATGCAATATCTCGTTTATTATTACCAAACACTGCTGATGACATACACACTCGACTTGGCGATACAGTTGTTTAAATATTATAATGCATCAGTTGTTCTAAATGTTGTCGTTCAAAATATTCATTATATTATTATCATGACGGTATAAAAAATATATTGAAATACCAATACGCACATTATAATGTTATTATTTATTTTTTTTATTTGAATTGTTTTATTAATTTATTATAATGTTACATAATACCTACAAGGTATGTTCACCACCCCAAATCATTCTTATAATAATACAATTAAATTTAAATATTATGCAATTTAAGGATTGTCTTTTAGCGTTATACACTTCTTTTTTAAAATAAAACGACCACCTTCTTTTGTAAATTATTGATTTTTTTTTTTTTTGAAATTTGTGACGTATGTAAATTTAATCAAAACTCGAACAACTATAGTTTTCCAGTTATTAAATTTTAAGTGCTGAGGATAATAGTCAATGATAAGAGGTTTAGAAGATATAATAATAAATTGTTAAAGACATGCTTGGTGAATGTGACCCCGTGTAGGTATTAGAACAACAAGTCAATGTGATACCTATAATATAGGCTATAGACTGACTATAATAGTCAGGAAAAATACTCATTGTTCCTCAGGATGAAGAATCCTCCAACTGGAGGAACTTCGAGTACTTGATAATATAATATTATATCATAAAAGTGTGCGTAGCGACTAGTGAGTAGACTATACCGTACATGACGTATGCTGGTCGGGTTTTACGGTGACTGTACGTGAATTAGAGTTTTTACTTTTTATTATTGTATGGCAGGCGAGACGGTGGAAAATAAAATATTTAGCGACGGGTCGAAACCGCCGAGAATTCAGCTGGCGGTCCAGCGACGGGTTTAACTGCCGGAATAATTTGATCCCGGGAATTTCCGGTAGTAATAATATTGCATAATACGATCGGTGGGTGTTACGATGATGAGTGCAGCCGGCTGGGTGTGTGGGTCGTAGCAAAACGGTCTTATAATCCATCCGGGTCGTGTGCCCGACGATAGTAATTTTGTACGTAGGTATTAATTATTATACGCACGTTATCTCACCGTACCTGCGCGAATAATTTTGTCGACATAGCTCTGTAGTGCATGATATATAATATTCATTTGTGGGCCCTATATCTCTGTTCATGGAATGCATTTATTCGTGGAAATCTATAATAATAATAATCAATCACTCGGACGTTTCGAATCGGATAGCGGGGAAAAAAAAACTCGGATTTATGTAGTTTTATAGCTCAGCGCGACGTGCGCGTGCTTTACGGCAGCCGCAGGTCGTAGATCGAACCAGCGAATACCGCCGAATAATATCATCGTATTTCACACAACGCTCACGTGGCCGACATTATTTTTATTGGAAACAACATGTTTTTTCAGAGATTATCGTCAAATTTGTAATAACCGTTCAAGGACGAATATTATTAAAAAAAAAAAAAATAATAATAATAATATAACCCATTCATACGCGTCGTGAAAAAAATCGTAAAAACCTACAAACACACACACACACACACATGTTATGCATAATATACGCGCCCGTGTATAGTCCGTATTATCTTCATCCTTTTGTTTCACTTTCACTTTTTATTTTATTTTTTCCTACGGCCAACGCTGCCGCCGCCGCCGCCTCTATTGCTAATTGCAGCGACCTACTTATGCAACGCGCGCCGCCGCCGTTCTTCCTCAATAACAATAATATAACATAATATACCCGCGAGAACGTATAATATTTACGCATTAGACCTAATATATACGGTCCGAGCGTGTACCTCGGGTGTATAATACAAAAACAGGTATGATAATAATATTATTCTATGCGAGTCTCTGCGTATACGGTCCAAACGCATGTAATAATATCGTTGGTGTACAAACAGAATACGGTGCAGATATTATTAAATGGCTACTGTTCGTTTCCGCGGTATAATTTTGAAACCGCGGCCTTTTTACCATTATGTGCGTATGATGATATTATTATTATTCAAATATTGTGTTTTTATGTTTTGCGTTTTAATATTATTAGGTATGCTGTATGACATAATATAGGTACGCGTGATGAAAACAACGCTGGCGACGGACCGTGGTTACTGTTATTATTTATCTAGCGTAGCCTTTAATACCAGTAATATTATAATATGATCGCAATAAACCAATTGTTATTGATATTGCACACGACGAGACGAGGCGAGTATTTAGCATAACAATAATAAAATATTGTACTTATTACACGTAGGCGCCTTGTTAGCCGTTGATACTCGTCTTATGCTTTTACGTTGAAAAATGTGCACGTCAAAGGAATTTCGCAGAATTTTATTACTCGGCAACATTTAACGACTGTTGTAACACAAGCCGATTTATAATAACAATATTATATTATTATAATACACCGATATCGATGGCGATGTGTATCGGCGCCGCCAGCAGTATATATACATTGAAAACCCGAACGGCGAGTTAATAGTTTGAAAAAAATAATACCTTTTTTTATTAAAACTTAAAATACAATGTTATAATATTAATTTAAGAGTATACTATTGTTATAATCTGCTGTTAGGTCATTTGTTTTAAAAATATTTTTCGAGTGATTTGACGTTAAAAACCGATATGGGTAGGTACGTCATAAGTTAGGTGTAACTAATATGCATCTACGATAATATACGATATAGCTGTGCGTTCTCGTCACCGTGAAATTTATCTGAAATTACTATTATCATATTATTACTAATATTATTGTACCATGTGGTATTTAACTATTTTTTTTTTATCGAATTCCGATGTACCCACTATATATTCTCGTTTTGTGAAATTTTCATGAAATTTGAATAAAATTCCATGCGAATAATAATACAACAGTCATATTATATTATGTACAGTAGGTGTTAAACGTATACGAAAACTCGCGTACAGAATATCATAATAATATAACAATCGCAGAATGTTTACCGTAGTTTCAGACGAGAATATAATAATATCCTATATCGAACGAAATGCCAACAACAGTATTTCACTTTGACGACTACGTATATGGGCACCAGTTAACATATAATATGATCCAACAAATGGTTGCAAATATTATATTATAATGTTATATACCTCTAAAATGACGATATTAAATGGAACGCGATATTGTTCGTGTCTAGCGTCCCTGTAGATCCGAATTTAAGGCTTTATAATGCTTCCTCCAGTAGTCCTTCATTATTACCAACGTGGAACATTTAATTTCATGCGATCTCTTCTAAACTCTTTCAGAACCGCCGCTTTTCAGAAATGAAGATCTCCGTCCAAAATGTTCAATATCTAAGTACTGGCGAACAACAAATGCATTTTATACGATGTGTCAAGAAAATGTAAAAAATGGTTATTTTCTCTGCATAACAAGTTATATATTTACCGTCAAGTTTGTAACTATTGCAGTATACAAACAAACGGAGAAATCGGCAACAAACGGTTCCACTGAAATGATTTTGAATTTTGATAAGCCCTTAACGTGTAAAGAAAAGCACACTCTGCCAGCGTGCCAACATTTTTCTACCAACTGTTTTCTTTACATATTTAATTTATTGCTCGTGTCTATTATACAATTTAAACAATAACTAAAACGTCATATTTCTGTGGTGGAATTCGATATAAAAATATATCGTTCAAGTTTAAAATATAACATGGTTAGAACAATAAAATGTTAAACATGTTACACATTTACAAACATGCGTGAAGAAAATGCTGCATGCTCGAGTCAATCAGGTGATGTTTGAATAGGTAGGTAGTAAAATAATGAAATATACAAAAACGAATTTAGTAAATCAATTTATCACATTCTGCAATACTGTTGACAATACATTGTAGAATTGTGTGGATTTATTGAGTAAGAATATCGTTGAAGAATAATATTTTGTTTTTTAATTTATTATAAGACGAACAAAATTTTCGGTAAACAACACGACACAAAGCTAACAAGTCTTCGTGGTCATGCCAGTGGTCGAAATGGCTCAAGATAAGTGGAGGGATGCCTTACAATTTAGATTTCCTGATATCATTATAACATTCTTCTACACTAGTATAATATTTTATACATTTTTTCAAATTTTAGTCAAAACTGATTTTTATTTCTAATATTTTTTTGTATAGATTTAAGGTTATATAGTTAAATTTGTAATTAATACTAAAAATATGATATGTAATATAACAAAATCTATTAATATTCAAGTAAAACATTTTTTCTACTTAATTTAGCATCACTTTTTCTTAATTAAGTAATAAAAGTAAATAAAAAAAAAACTTAAGAAGTAACAGTATTCTACCCATGGGCTAAATTTAGAAATTGATCGACTCGCACATATTACACATCTACTTATTAGTTATCAACAAGATATTGTCAGAAATTACGTTTAGATATTTTAGCATATTGCTAGTTGCTACGTCCCTACTTATTATCATCAATATTGTTATTTTTCTGTGATATACGTGCAGAGAGTATGACGTAACATTTGTTATCAACGCTTATCAATTTTAGTATAGGTGAAACTGCTTATACTAAACAACACGATATAGCCGGGCCTCAATGTTATAAAACAATATTATTTTCACCGAAAAAATAAAAAACTTTCTTATATATAAATATAAATATGATATTTAATTGTACAACACAAGTCTTAGGAGGGATGCGTTATTCTAGACAAAATAAGTAGAGGGATGAAAAATGTAAGTACAAAAAAGTAGAGGGATGCCATCTGGGTCATGTTATGTACATACGTGTGCAGTGTGCAGTATTACGTCGGCTTAGCCATGAGCCAAGGGAGAAATATTTAATCATTTGGCGAGCCTGCGTGGAAACATTTTTTTTATTTCAAGCTATTTATGATTTTAGAAATGCAAGTTTGTATTTTTAGTAGCAAAGTACTCCAAAAGTTCGTCGGCATGCATGAGGTATCCAATTAATATATTTTATAATATATAGAGCTGGTCAGATGGAACACGAGGTTCACACTCTTTAAACTAATTCGTTAAAATCTTTATTTATCTGTGTGTGTTGAACATCAAAAATATCTCCAGTGTGCCAAAAAAAAATGAAAATATTAATCAATCGGTTTCGTGATGATATTGTTTGACAAGAAAGCTGCAGCGTACAGCTCTAATTAGTTACTATCGCATAATATACAACTGCTATAATACATATTACAGTAGGTATTCTCAAACTGCGTATACACTTTACGCACTTATCCTTATCTATATATACACGGTGAAAACCTGATTATACAATACCTGTAGCATACGCCCCGATCATATATTATAATATATTGCAACATCATTTACGAGTAAAAACCAAGTGGTACCTATTAGAAATATATAATATTATGTATCATCCATATACGACTGCGACGTTCACACTTTTGCAATAATATCGTGTACATATAATATGCGCGATTAGTTTCCGAGTGGCGACCGTCCATTGTTGTTAGCGAATTAGAAACCCGTTTAGCCCGTATGAACAATGTACCTTCCTATGTTCTGCAAGTATATGATGCCTATGTAACATATGTTTTCGATCCTCGCCGAGCACATTATAACAATAATCGCCAGTGAGGCAGCCGAGCGCAGCCACGGCCCACGTGCGAATAAATGAAATTAAATTTAAAAAAAAAAAAAATCAAGTCCCGACGAAAACCTTCGTAGTAACAATATGATTACCGCACGTGGGGGGGACGCCGGGCTGCAAATGGCATCGGCGGGTATCGTACGTGGGCAAAACGATATTATAGGTACGCGTGTATTATAATAACGTTTATGCAAAACAACGTCCCGGAGACACTCGAGATAATATATTGTTATTATTATTATTATTATTGTGAAAAAGGAGTAGTGCGGTGTTTCGAGAAATAAATGCACATTATTATTATATTATACGAATATACTTGGTATACGAGTGTAACAGCAGCGTAGGCCGAAAAATCCTTGCCGATCTCCGACGACGGCCCACGCCGGTAAAATCGCGTTACCGGAGAGGTCATCAAACCCCGGAGACGTCATCGGCGGTGGTGTGGCACACGATCCGGCTTTGGTTCTTTGTAAATTTGCACGAAAACAAAAATTATGTAAAGAAAATATTCGCATTGTTTTGTCGAATAATATTATCGTTCAGATCGCGAGAGATTTCCCGATTTCCGCATGAATTTGCGACAATTGAAACCGATATGACACTCGGAGCAGGACGAAGCAACCGACGACCATGTGCGAATCGACAGCTGTCTTCCGTCATTCGTATAAAACGCTCTGCTTTATAATATATCCGTCGCCGGCGTAATATATTTTTTCATTACCGTCTTCGTTATCATCCTCGTCGCATGTTATCATATTATTATTATTATCATCCTTGTGTTGCATATTATCGTATAGGTAATTATTATAATGCAGCTGCATTCGATTTTCGTCTCCTTTACCCCGCCCGAATCAATGGCAATAAACCGTTCACGATAGGTAATTACGAACGCCCGTGCGCGGTTTACGATCCTGTCGAATTAAAAATGTATTTACGATTTCCTCATAGGTTTTTGTTTAACTAATCAAACAAATAAACATATCCAATTTTCGGCGTAAAAGCAAGTCTGTATAACCGTATACCTACATATAGATTCTGCATCACGTAGGCGTAGGTATGTAACCTCCACTGTGAATTTTTCAAAAAAACAATCTATTTATAATATGTATAAATTAGGTAATTGCACTGAGGAAAAAAAACATATTGGCCATCTGTCACTATGTTTGAATGCGAAACGTCAATAAAGAGAATAGAGATAAACACTTTTGAACACGATTTTCACATCGATTTGAATCCTGCGCCGTAAAATCAGAATTCCTTAACAAGTAGTTGAGTAACAATGGCTATTAGAACGAACCTATTATATATATATATGCCTACCTAGCTACGATGTCTACTGAAAGTAATGAGACGATGTGAAATAGGCACATTCCAACGGGTTATTATATACGCGTATATACGCGCTGGACTGTAGGCAAAAACGTTAGACGAGACTTATACGTCATTATATTATATATGTATATAGCAAACGCTTTAAAAGTTAAAACGAAATAGTTCACAGGAAATTGATGACCGAAGATTACTTCGGTAAATATAAATTTTTTTTTTTAACGACCGGTAATTTCATCTGCAAATCAGCAACTTTATTATTCTTCCTTCCACGTTGTTATATGCCGCAGAACACCGACGGCCGACCTATCTATACATAATAGTAAGTCGTGTTAATCTGCAACTATATAGGTGTATGAACTAATAAAGATTCAATGTACCTATACAATCATTTCTGTTTGATAATCATTGACCTTCCTTTGTGTTATTAATTAAAGCGGATTGTATACAAAGATCACTGTAATTCCGAAACTATATAGAACATATTATATTAATTTTAAAAATGCACCAATGTTCGGCCTTGGCGAACGTTTTGTGAAACACGTACGTGCTATAATCATATCGTTTGTAAGAATCTATTTACGCATATATTATAAAATATTTTAATAAGGGCTGTCGTCTTATTTAAAACAAAAAAAAAAACTAAATAATACAAAATTATACAGATAGCGGATCTAAATAAGAACTAAATAACTGAAATGATATGGGATCTGTGAGAAAATAATATTGTTCTGTCCGCGGAGCAGAAAATATATAATATTGGAAATAAAATTTAAAATTTTATTGCATATGTTTTCTTAACACATCAAATTACGTCGTAAATTATCGGACTATGCAAATCGTGTGCCGAAACTCCAATTCCAGTGCGTTTATATCACGCCGGAGATCTTTTCAGCTGAAAAAATCATAGAGCAAGCACCTTATAATTATGACAGATTAAAAACGTAACTGTGTGTCGAAAATATATAAGCAGGTAGGTACCAAAATAAAGGTATACGCGTATGTATAAGATAATATGATAAATTAAGATATACTGTATATACATAGACGCGTCTGTTTGCGATGGACGGGAAGATAACGTTTTAATGAAACATTATGCAAGTAAATACACAAAAAGGCGGTGTCGGGGTCAGTGCACAAGCGTGTTAAGAAAACTCGCAGGGCACAGCGTCCTGCAGCATTAACGTCTCCGGTGAATAATCTTCTTATAATCTTATCTTATATAGGTACAGTTTCCTACATAGATGTTACTGCTGATTCGCTGCTGTAGTGTGTTCACCGTGACGTTTTAATACGATATTAATGTAATTATATTTATTAATACAAATTATGTAAGAATCCGGGGGTGGTATATATAGTGGCCCATTTACAAGCGGTGCGGAGACGGCGGGAGACCACGGTGATTTATCATCCTCCCGAGCCTTTTTTTTTCTATTTTATTTAACAATTTATTTGATAAATAGTTATGTTGTAATACAATATCCGAACCGTGGTTATTGATGGGCTCAGGGTTAGGATGTGTATGACTTCAAAAACATTTCCATGACAAATATATACTCGAAACATATCAGAGTATAATATGTGCTTAACAAAATCAAAAATCTCATTATGAAATGCGTTCAAAATTGTAGTATTATTGATCTAACATAATATACCATAGTAATTAATATATTTTATAATATTTTATATACAATATATACAAATATACTTAATTCGATTATATTATTAATAGAACCTATAATAACGTTTCATATTCATAGAGTCAGGAATATGACGCCAACAATATAATACATATACCTCCCATATAGGTAGTATATCCTACGGGCGTATGTCAGTAAAAGCATGCGTAGGATACCTTTATATAATATAACATGGTAATAATCTATTATTAAAAAAATGTTCTTTGAAATCTAAAATTTAGGAAAAGTAAAAAAAAATTATACTTTTGATATTAAAAAATGCAAAATTATACGAAAAAAAATGTAATATTGCTGTTTATGGATTCAAATGGATTTATATTTTGGTCTGCATCGTACACGGCTGAAAGGAAAAAAAATGTAAAAGTCATCAAAATCCTAACTTTATATATTTATGATCATACATCCACAAATACATAAATCAATTTGTATTTAAGATTTTTTTTACAACTAAATTAAGAAGATTTTTTCATCTGAATAAAGTAGGCTGGTACTACAAACTATAGGATCCAAAACAAAGAATATATAGTATAATTATATTATATAGTCACTTACAACCTCAGCTGCTATTATAATATGCCAAGATACACCTACTCCTATCAGATGACACTGACAACTCTTACGATGACGAGACATACATTGCACACAGACTTATAATCTTTTAATATGTTATTTAATCCTACTATAATAAATTACTGTCACGACACACTTTTTATTACTAAATCTTAAACTTTTAATATTCTATTATTATACACAATATGACAACTAAAATTATCAATCTTGTAATATCATTGATAATATTATATTATTATGTTGACACATTTTAAATTTAATAAATAAAAAATACTTTTACTTATTATTTTAGCCGTCGATTAGATGACAGTTATATTATAGAGAAGTACATTTTAGACTTGTCTTCAATGCTTAAGTACCTACAGCGCAAGCATGTATTTTGACATTTTGTTAAACACGCCACTATCTAACAAACTGACTACGCGTTTCCATAAAACGCTCACACTACACACATAATAATAATATAATGAGCGTACAATTTTAATATTGCAGTGACGTGCTTGCATATTAAATCTGTCGTCGTGTCGGACGTAAACTGTCATTTCGTTCCTTTTTACATATTTTTATCTCTGCCTACGGCACGACATGTGTTCGGTATACCTATGTGGTGTATATTTCATTCTAAGCTCGGTGCTATATATTGTGTACGATTTTTTTCGGATTCCATCGCATCGGACGGAGCATAACTTACGAGGACGACGACAATACTGTACCTAAGACGTACGGCGCAATAATAAAAATAATAATAATAATACAATGTCTCTCAGACTACATCGTATAATGTTTACGCGCGTGTGTGTATAAAACAACAACCTTGCAGGTGCTCCGGTCGGGGGTGCGTGCAACATGCAGCCGAGTGCAAGACGCATACAAATTGGACGTGTCTGGTGTCCGTTTGTTTATGTGTATCGCCCCCCCCCCCCCCCCCCGATCGCGATCGATAAAAATCCGGAGACTTTAACGCGACCGACGACGGCGTTGCGATAATTTATTAGCACGTTTTGTGCTCGTGATGGTAGCGGATAAAGTGACGAAAGGACAAATATAAAAAAAAAAAACCTTCACAGTATCTTATATAATATTAATATATAATACAGCAGCGATTTGTGTTGGTCTGTTTGCGAGCACTGGTGGCGGTCGTGTCGTCGATGTAGCCGCCGCGACGCGTTATCGGCCAGAAAGACGAAAAAAACATTTTCGGATTTCCGCGAATTTCCTTCGCGGGCGCGACGAAGAAAGCAGAGAAAACAATAATTGTGTGGGCATAATATAATAATAATTTGCGTTTGTAGTTTGTACATAGTACGCACAATATAACATACACGTATATAGATACTACACATATATCCGGGCAAGTGAATAACGCGCGAGGTACTGATCCGTGATGCGTGCGCATGTTTATATTTTAACCATCGTTGCCGTTTCACGACGATAAAAACTCTCATCTGTACGAATTACATACCTACATAATAATATGTTTTCTCTGCCTCCCTTCGCGGAAAATAAACCCCACTGCAAATAAACTATTGGATTTCCATTTATGTAATTGCGTTTTTCCTGGCGTACAGTTACGCAACATACATAGGTACGTATATATATTATACATACACGCTGTATATGTATACCTGCGTGCAGCTCCGCAAACCGTCTGTTTATAAATTATAATCCACAGCGACAGGGCCATGGCCATTTTACCGAAATCCAATACCTACTGTAAAATTTGAAATAAAATCCGTATACATCCGTGCACGCTCTCCAATTTGTGTGCGCTAACGAGTACCATTACCTGTACTATATATGTTTTGACCGACTTTAAACGATACCATTACCCGAACACCGGGTGTACTTATATACGACAATCTCATGACATAATATTGCAAAACCCAAGCCTCCTTAAAGTTACAATAATAATGCGTTTATTTTGATACGGCCGCAACGCGCGTGGCGTCCGTTCCATTGTGACCATTGTGCGTGTGCTTTTTCGCGTTTATATAATAACAATATATAATATAAAAGGTAAATCTTTGTTATTCGCGTGCCCGCGCGGATTCGTGTTTCTCGAGGTTTTTCGAACGGTCGACCGATCATAATTATTGTGACAACTATATATAGTGCCTATAGCTGCGACGCTAAATGACGTAGTGCGCGTGTACCTATATAAGTAATATGTGACGTTACGATTTGTCCTTACAAGGAACTGCTCCCAATCGGCGGCACACATTCGGTAAAAGTGAACGTTTCAAAAATGTTGTTGACCCTCTGAAAATTCGTAATAATGACACATTTTACTCGAGACGATTGTATTCTACTCGCGCAAAACCGCCAACAGCCGTAATTTCTTCGACGGTATATTATAAGCGATCGGCCGCCTACAACATGCAGGTGTATATAATATTATATGGGCCGTTGTGGGTATTATATATAAATGAATACATTAAATGCAATCCGATATCCATCATGATATCATACGATATGAGCATAATATTTTCTCACATTTTTTTCCACTACAGTTTCAAACATTTAGTATAGGTATACATAGTATATTAATATATATTTTTACCTACGTAATATGCACATATACATAAATACTGTCCAGACGATTGGGTAAAATGTATGTCTATAATATTGTCGTATTGTGCCAACTACTAAAGAGTGAAATTCCGGCGACGATTTTACAATTATTTTTTCATACGTCCGACGCCATATTATAAATCGTACTATGAACAGTTTGAACTATCGAAATTCTACTCAGAGTTCTCTACAGAAACACGAGTGTTTTAAATCCAAGTCATTATTGTATTCGTTCGATCGGCAGCATTCCGACTCGACAGAAACCGCGGGGTGCTCATTATACGAATCAAAGATGATTATTTCGTACACTTCAAAAAGTATATAGGCACCGTATTATTATTATATATTCTAATATTTGTCTATTATGCGCGGGGACTACGGTAATATTATAATAATGGGTCGTGCGATGTGAAATAGGATCTACAGCCTGTATATTATGCGCCTCCGAGACCTGACAACGAGTACCCCTGCAGGCCTGCTATAATAATATTCAGTGGTGTAGTGGGGCGTATACGCGGGTATACGGCGTATAACGACTTCTCCAGTTTTTGGTTGATGCGTATACTTATAATATAATTTGTGATACGCAGGTATACGGGTATACTGTATAGCTATAAATCAATAATATAAATAGTATTAACGAATAATCAATAATACCAAACATATTTCCTTGTTATCATGTTCATTAGGAACTGTTATTATTTTTACATTTTACACATCTATTTTTAACTTCATTGCATTGATTTCTATTTATTATATATATATATTATACGTCTAAAATTATAAGCTTATCGATAACGATAGCCGACGCTGAGATTCACGGTCACATGCATTACTGAAAATAATTTTGTCAAAAAATATTGTTTTATGTACCTACACTGTGTCACACAATAATTACATAAATATAACAATTGATCTACAAAAAATGATATTTTCATTTATTTTTAGTCATTCAAAGTTGTGATACCTAATTTATATACTACCGAGTATACATTTAAGGCTATAAATATTAATAAATATTTAGGTTTTTTGACTTAAAAAGAAGTGGGGATAGGGGGGTTAAGAAATTAACATAGGTAATCATAAGCAATTTAAATGTATAATCATATATTTTAGGAGTATGATTGTAAACTATAGAGACTCAATTGCGGTAAGGTAGTAGTAAAGTGTATGTAATTATAAATATATCATTAGTAATAGCGTAGTATATATAGCGGTTGGGGGGGGGGGGGAGGGGAGCAGCCCCCACGTTTACATATCAAGCACATTAAAACGTATACTCAGTAAAAAAATTACGACTACATCACTGATAATATTGTATTATAATGATTATAATTACTGGCGCACGCGGCGAGGAATAACGCGCGCGAGCTCGCTCGCCCGTCGGAGTCCGCGGTTCCAGTCAAAGGTTGCCACGGCGAAGTCTTTATAAGAATCCCGAAACAAAAACCATACACTCGTTCGTCCTGGAGCTGTTCAGCGTAGGTATAAGTCTTGTGGATGGACATAAAGGAATTTTTATTTTCTAATCACGTATGTCGGGTACGCAGGTCGTGCACGCTGCGTATTGGGTCGACGACGGCTCGGATCGTCTTCGTCGTACACACAACGATGAATGAGTACAACTACACATTATAATATTATTATAGTACCTACGGTGTTCATATTGTTATAATAATAATATTATACACACGCTCGAGCACAATGAGCCGTGTCACTGATAATGTATCCTACACTAGTCGCCGCAAGCGTATAATCACCCCCATTGGTTGATAGGTTGTGGTGGAACATGAGAGGGGGTGGGGGGAGTTGGCGGAGCAATAATAATAATATTCTCATTTCGGTCGCGCCGAAAGTCGAAACAATAGACCGTCGATTAATGAGATCGATAATATTAATAATAATCGACCTTTCTGCCCTCTCATTGCTTTATACGGTGTTCAATATACATAGTACGATTATACTTATACAGTATTATAAGCCAGTCCATCACTTCGTTATATACCCTTGCAGTGCGTACTCGCGACACCAAAATATATTGTGCTTTCTTTCGGCAGATATTTGGAGGTATATTCACACACATACACACTCACAACACAATCAATCATCTTTTCATCGTATCAATATTTTTCATTTTTAATTAGCGCTCTTTAACTTTAACTTCAAATGACGTTAAAAATTATGTCGACGGCATCGGGAACGATTCACATCTAAATAACTCTGAAATGAGTTCAATGGCATAAATATAGATGATATATGCAGGCAAGCGACTGCATTAGGATTTAGAGAATCCACTGATTCGCGCACCTGATTCCGCGTCCATGGGTGCTTTTGGAGTACATAATACATATTGAGTATTTTTTAGGTAATTAACAAAAAATAATATTAGGTACTTTAAAAATGCAATGATGCACTTGCAGATCAATATTGACAAAATGTCCAAAATCAAAAACATTTTTTATGAATCCCATAATGATATTTATAAGACATCAAGTATACCAACAACCATGATAGAATAAACATTAGTATAACAAAAGAAACAGTACCTACTTTTATATAGGTAATAAGATTTCATAATATGTATACATATTTAATTTAATAAAAATACACTGACAATTGCACTATTAGGCATGTATTGATTGCGATCTTAAATTTTAAATTTTAATTGAATAGAAAATGAGTTCTTTTGGATTTTAGCATTGTTCCTGAAATCGTATAAAATATACGCCACTGAATGAATTTCTTGCGTTGAACGAATCGCACCGCACATTTGATATTATTACATACGCGTATAATATAATAATATTATACCCTGGGCCACCGTAAGTCAGTATTGTAATCGTGACGGTTTTTTGTTTTTCATCCGAGCAGACTATTTTTTTTCGATTCGACTGCTGTTTTTATCCCACGCGCCACGCCACGCGTTTAAAAACGCGACTGCTACATGCACGTTATATTATAAACAATAATAATTTATATATAATATATATATATATATATTATATATATATATTATATGTATAGCATACCCGATGACTATACCGCCGACACTTCCTATAATGTAATATATATTATATTGTTATTATTATTATTATTATTATTTTATAAAAAAACGTGTCTATGCGGTGTTTTCCCGGCAGCGACAGAACAATGGCTGACGAAGACGACGACGACGACGACAACGACGATGATGATGATGATGATGACGAGGTAGGTTATATCCTTGGCGTTTTGTGTAAACGCATCACACCGGTGCAGACTTCCTATACAGATTTCGCACGGATTACTGCGCCGGAGGAAGAAAAAAAAGCCCAATAAAAAATCAATCTGTTCGTCAAAGCTGAACAGAATATCCAGCTGCATACACACGGGTACAGTATACGCAATCGACCAGCGCCGCCACATAAAAGGGTTGACCATGAGACCGATGGCTACATTTACGCTACACGCGACGACCTGGAATAACTATATAGGTATAATATCATATAGTGTAATAGTATGCAGTATTATATTATATTGTCGAGTCCGCGCGGCGATATTTTAACCGACCTTGACTTGTGATTTAATTTTTACCTCGTTATTAAAAAGTCTTCTGTATAGGTATCGGTTTTTTATTTATTTTTTTTTGCCAATGTCGCGAAACCCTTTACATAATATTATGTATTTATGTAGGTACCTACGCATTATACCTACCTACCCAGCTTGTCACAACAGTAATATCGATTATCGTTTTTCTCTCTCTCTGTATATATATATATATATGTGTGTGTTTGCATTATATTCGACGATTACAATACTATTATAGGTGCGAGTAAAAAAATATTATCATCATAAAACCATATATGCGATAGTAATGATAATAATATGTATATCGTAATAAACCCTTGTCCGGAGTCAAACAGGAGAGAGACCTGTTGTCACATTATAATATTATTATCAAATCAATTGCAATACCGACCAGCTGTTATGTACGAACAGCGGTGTAAAAATGTCGTGATATGTGTCAAAAAAATTATCGATACCTACATTTTTTTTTTTAACGAAACCCAACATAAGTACAGATATACCACAGTGAATAGGTAGTCAACAATAATATTGAGTAAACGATCTTTTTCATCCGCCGAATATTCAAAATCACGTCGTACATATAACATCGGTTCTTATTTTTGTGAAATATGGGAGACATTAATATCGTGTAACAGCAGTGCATGGCGACTATATATATTATAATATTATAGTCCCGTTTTACACGGAAAAATGCAACGACGGCGACAGCAACAACAGTAAAATATAATTAATTGAACGTCGTCGGTTTCCCGGTCGAGAGAGAAATGTGTCGTTTTTCGAAGTCGTCGCCGACAATGGGTACACCTAGCTAGTATATTATTCTTATTACATCATAATAATAATATTATACAATACATGCGAGCCCGTTAATACGGCACACGCGCGCAGATCACACGACGAGATAACACTAATTGTTTATATTATAATAACCCGACCGCGCCACGCCGCCTTTTACACAGCTGCAGCAGTTACGATCTACAGGTCGTCGCCGTCGTCTATGTGTTTGACGTACCATTTCGTATTGTACGCGTTGCCGGCGAAGACGTCTGAGCCGGTTGTCGTGTTAAGTACAACGTGAATTACGCTTTTAATAATCGACGACTTAGCCCATGATATAGGCACCTTATGATATAATATTATATTAATATAACACGCTCGCTGCAGCCCGTCGATCTCCGGCGGACTCGCAAGTCATTTCATACACGAACAAGGCCCGGCTCGGCCGTTACACCTGCGGCGGTGCGCAATAATTGCGTATATTATATTATTATTTTAATACGTTGCGTATTATATATAATGACAGCCGACGACTGGTTTACTCGGGCGCCGCCGTACCCCATACCAGAGCGTGATATCCTCCGACTACTGATGATGAGTTCCGTTTGTATCATTCCGCGGTGGTCGTATATAGGTATGGGTGCGAGACCCCCGCGTGGTCGTCTCCTGGCGCGCCGCCGACGACAATGTATATTGCATAATATATTATCATATACCGATCGACTTCGATAAAAAAAAATTAATGTGCGCACATACGCGGAGTGTATCCCGGTACCTGGTATTTACCGTGATGGTAAAAATGTGTTTTATTTGCTAGTAATAGTAGAAATGCACACTGCAGAGTACAGTATGACGGTTTAATTTCGGTATAACAAATTCAGCAGTAACTGCAGTCTTCTCCGAGATGCGTGTATAATATTACTATCGAACAATATTATAATATTGTACATACGGATAACTTACACAGCTATACGAAAAACACTGTAGCTGCAGCTGTACCGTAGTAGACAACGCGAGAGACGCATTTGTACCTTAAACGCGTACACATAGTGTTTAGAACTCTGGTACTATTGACTGAATTATTTTGTTTAACGTTCGTTGCAGGTGGATCATATTAATTAATATAATATGAAGAGTTTATCAGTCGTCGATTTAACGAATATGACGTGTATCGTCTATATATATATACAAACTGCAATGTACAGACGCGCCTGCGATTATAATATATAATAGAGGTGCACCGCACATAACACGTCATAGTAATATTCGAGTCATTCCATTTCCCGGGAACTTGCGAGTAAGCGATACCATTATAATTCTACTACCTATACGTATACAGTGAGTTACTGCTTACTTTTTAAGTTTTCCACACTGCATACTTACTTATTTCGAAAAAAATTTACTCTTCTTCAAATATAAAATAACATTTTATACTTAACCGTTAATCAATCAACCAACTGTTTTTTGGAGAAACAACTGATGAATAATGATTCTATTTATTCTATAAAGATTTTGTACAATATATAGACCGAATATAGAACGAATTATCCTTAATTATGTTTCATTACCTATTAGCAGTTAGTTTTATTTTTAGATACCTAAGCTGAGTACCAACTATCATGCATTTTTAAAAAAGGTTACATTAAGATTGTAAAATATATTCATTTAAATACCAGTAGACGATGGAGACTTGGTGGGATACCCCTTGCGGCTTGCAATCATTTCATTCCTCGCCAGATCTTTAAATGCAAACTCACAAAAAAAATCGATTTGTTCGAAATTGAACACAGAAAAAACTCAAAATAATCAACCATTACATGGGTAATGGGTGATTCACCAGGCATGCTTCACTCATTTTTTCCTTTAATAATGAATATATTCAAATTCTGATATTTAGAATTTTTAAATATACTTAGACATTTTTTTCAAATTCTTGAATTTATTTGTACTACTCAAGAGTGTCCTGTTGCGATACAAACTTCGGTTTTTCAAATAAAAATTCCTCTTTTTTACTGTAAATTATTTAATAGATAATTTTTTTTTTTTTTGAAAATTTGACGTACCTAGTTCAAAATTCGAAAGCGTAGATTCTTAGTTATTAAAATGTTTGTACAAAGAATAATAGTCCTTAAAAATGGTTTTACAAAAATATCAAATAGACGTGATAGATATTAGAACTAGTATTTGTTATACTTGGGACATTTTTACAAATTATTAATGTTGATAGATTAATATTAATACTTCAATTTTCCAATCACCAGAGCCCCTATATCTTATAAGCCCATTGCCATGGACTTTTTATCCTTAGATCACAAAGTCAAATAACTCAAAAACTATACTCGTACAAATTGTGATTCGGATACGTCAACATTTTTCAGAATAATTATCCGCTGGCAAAGAGGGTTTTCGTTTGAAAAACAGAAGTTTTTCGGACACTCGTCAAGTACAGTACAAAATATCTCAAGGATTCGAAATTATAGTCTTTAAGTGGGATATTTGAGAATTCCGAAAAGCAAATTTTTAATAACCGAACTATCGAAGAAATAAAGGCGGTGAGCATGATTGGAGAATCGCCCTGTGTACATTTGCGTGCATAATCAATCATGTCATATTTCGAATAGTTACACCACGTACGAAATATGTATAAATAATGTATAATATGTGTGCATGAGTATTTCAAGCGTTTGGCTTTACCGTTAGCCACTCGAGTCCTGCGCGGAATGACTTTGATGGGCTCGGCGGGCGACGTGGGCACGTCCTCGCCCAAGACTTTGGATATTTTGACGTGTCAATACAACGAAACGCGTAGGAGGTATATACGGATTGAAATAATTATTACCAACTCGGGCGGACCTCTGCGGTAATCGCGCGGGACGCGAGTAGGTACGCGACAACAAAATATATAATATAATTGCCGTGTCAGCCGTATATCATAGTAGTGCCTATGTATATGTATAATAAATACGTATGAATAATTGGATTTCGCGGGAGCGCTTGCGATGCGTTTTGTTTGGATTTATTGTTATCGTTTTTATTACATATTATTATATTATACAAACGTCGCGCGCTATTTCAAAATAATAAAAAAAAAAAAAAAACCAAAAAAAAAAAAACCGTAAACATAAAGAGATTAAGTAACATACAGGTTTTCGGCCGTGTGTCATAGCCAAACGGTCGTACTGCTCCTTTCGCGAGATCGAAAAAATGTAGATATAAAACAAAAACCCACATAATAATATTATATATAAACATATTATACACATATAGGTGTATGGTAGTGGTCGTCCTTTATAATATGCTGCGGCGAGCGTATACATACGGGGCCGGAGGAGACTAGTTCGGTATGACCAAACATGGTCGGGACTGGTTGATTTAGCGCATTATCTAACCAGATACTTTATCTCGGCTTACACACGCCCCGATGTTCCCACCCGAACGCCGCCGCGAACCGAGGAGAGGAGATATACGCGTATAATACGTTATTACGACGTGCTCCTTATTTTTTGTTTTTATCTCTTCGATCCAACCCCCCCCCCCCTCCTCCCCACTTCGAGCCGGTGCCTTATATTATTATTATATATAAAATAATATAACCGAGCGCAATCGCTGTCGCCGTCGTCGTCGCATACCGCGGTACAATATAGTGCGGCGCATATATTATGTATACCTATATATGCGTTACGTATAAGTATAATAATAATACAATATACGCCACGTGGTATCCTCTATATATATATATATGCGCGTGTATAACGATACGGACTCCGGAGTGACTTTGTATATAATATAAACGCGGCGACCGTATTATACGCGACGATAATAATATTAATACTACGCGGTGGCGTAGGTACCCCCCCCCCCCCCCCCACCACCCAGCCACTTCTCCGGACACCGTGGCAAAGATCAAAGTTCAACCAACTCGCGGTTCATCGGCCCTGCAGTGCGAGCACATATTGTATACGATTACGCTATAGTATACACATAGATATAGGTGGTACTCTGTGAGCTAATATACGTGCGGCGGCGGTGACTTCAGGACTTCGGGACTTCTGTGTGCGCATCGTATGCTGGTCTCCGTCTCCTCCGGCTCATTACCCCCCCCCCCCCCCCCCCCCGACACTCTATACCTCGACAGTCGTCCTTCGTCACCACGGTCGACACGTATATTATATCGATATATAACCGTACGATATTATATTATACGGGGTGACGCGGAGGTTTCGTGCTCGGGCTGGTCGGGCCTTCGGGCAAATCGCCTGGCCGGGCGGCGAATCACACCGCGCGTGTAATAGTACAATATAATATTATAACAGTATCGGTTCCCTGCCGGAGCTCCCGAAAAAAATCGCGAGGTCGTGACGTTCGGTTTTTTTTTTCCAGACGAAAAAAATATAATAAACGAATTATACGTCTTGGCCGCCGCCGGATTAATCGAAATGCACTCTTGTTGGCTACAGTACAGTACGCAATATAGGCACGTTGCAGGTGCGCCTACTATAACACGGTATATAATATTAATCGTCCGGTCGATCGGGAAATGGTCGAGACCGCGTTTTCCCGCCCTCGTATAGGTACGTACACGTATTATACGTCATAATAGGTATGCGCTGTGCGCACGTAATATATGTTTTGATATTTTACCATCATTATCCGTCGGCCTGGCCGGGAGGGCGTCCGTTTTATCGTGGATTGAGTACACGGGGCTGCAGCCGTGCAACACAATACGCGATGGTTCACCATGTCCGATACGGCAATAAAGACGATAAAATAATAAAAATTTTTATATTATATTATGCTTTGGAGGGTACACCGGTAACATAATACCGAGAACACCTGATGGACATATGCACAGATGGGAATAGGTAAATTAATATATGCATGTGTAACGACCACCTCAGCGCCAGACAGGCGTGATATCGAGTATCGATTTAATAATATAATAACGTCTGAAAAATAATAACACGTCGTCGTATAGATTCCCTGTATATCGATATATACGATACGACCACGCGTTTCGAAATATTCAACGCGTTCGTGTATACTTACGAGAAAACAAATTAATAAGTTTATTCGATGTAAAGTCATAATAATATGTATAATATGTGCGACTCAGTGGCGTGTAGAACATTTTTTGAGTGTGAGGCCCAATGCATTTTTATTTTTAATACCACCACCACCGCCATTACTTTTATAAGTACAAACTGTAAGTCCCCTACCTTCCCTACGGTTTGCTATTTGTTAACATTTGATTCTCTATTATGACAAGTCAATCTCATATTATTCTCATGGCCTCACATCAGTACACCCCACCACCCACCCATTTATGTTGAGGCACAGGCCTCAAAAAATGATGTTTACCACGCCACTGGTGTGACTATGTGAGAGTGTTACACGATCACCTGTAAGTGTGCATATAAATAATAAACTAGTCTGTACTTTTATGCACGGCGCGGTTAACAACTTAGTGCCTATACATGGACGGAGTGGCTCCAAAATTATTACCGAGCAAATATCAGGTACTTTCAGGCCACTTTTCAATTTTACCCTTGCTCCCGTTGATGCGGTAAATTAACATTTTGGTTATTACCATTATCTTTTATTTATTAATAAATTATTACATCATCACGCACGCGTATACCTTCCATATTATAATAAATTAATAATACAATTATCAACTATATACCTATAACAAAAGTCAAAATGATTTCAAATGGTTGAAAAAGTTTAAGTGTGCCTTAAATTATTTACACGGCTAACCTATATTTCGGGTATCTATATATGCGTACCACCGTATTGGCACATTTTAATAGGGTTTTTTTTAACAATATATTGCAGTAAAAACATTTTCTTTTGTATGCATTTAGACGTTTACGATGAACCTATATCTATTGTATAACATCTAAAAAATGCTCAGTAAAATGCCATGATTGGGACATGGTTGTAACATTAACAGGATTTTAAATTTGAACTGTCTATCATTTGCAGGCACGATATTATGTAGTGCAAAATCAATCGATTCCGCCATTCTCGTGGGTTCGTCTTTGAATAATAATAATAATATTGTCGGACGACCAACACACTCTCTGTTATCATTTCAACCCGTTACCGTGATAAGTCGTGTATATAATATTATACCATGAATACCACGATTGCGGGGCTGCTATTTCATGATTGTTATGTGCACGTACCGCGGCGCACCATACAAATCGGAAACACTTACCAGTGTATTGTATACGTGTGGTAATATTCGCGTGTGAACATTAAAATATGACATTGTCGCGTGGAGACACCGTAATCGATCGTCGAAACGAATATAATAGGTACATGGATATGCGTCGTACAGATGTAGTAAAAAGGGTGCAGGACAATCAAACACGCCAGCTAAGTCGATAGTATAAGTCTCGGAAACGCGTCTGCGGGCACGGCGCAAGCGTACAAGTTACATGCCTGATATTATAGTATAATATACTATGTGGTTTTCTATTTGTTTTTTGTTCCGGATTACCTTATAGACGAGAGAAATTCACTGAAATTCTGTTATCGTTGTTTTTAGTTTTTTAAGGAGTCCTATATTATCATCAGTATATATTATTAATTCAGTTATAACCAGCGCACAAATTAATATATTTTAATGCGATAACATCACACGAGTCACTAATAAAATATATATCAACAGTATAATATAGTTATTATACTTTTCGCATTTTCACTTACAATAGAATCTCATTTTTGTTACGAATCGTTTCAAATCCGCGAATCGCGAGTTCCGTGTCATATAATAATATATACATACTATAATACGTATAGGTACAAAAAACCCCGATATTCGTGATGAATTGTATACATTATTCAAATTATACAGACATGCACGTTGTTGTAAAGATTCCGTCCCCTAGCTGTCTCGCCATTCCCACACTTACCCCCCCCCCCCCCCCCAAACCCATTCGTCCGAAAAATATAATTCAGGAGGTCGCGGACAACGATTGACAGCGGTGCAGGACAACAAAATGTGTGACCTACTACGGCAGCGTTAGATTGACGTCAGCGTGCGATGACGTATCTGTACAACCATCACGCGATGCACAAAGCCGCGTGTCCGACATTTAATATCTTATTGGCCGTTTGTATGTCGCCCGTGACCACAGTCAACCGGACCACACCTGTTGTTGTGTTATATAAGTATGTGTTTAACACGTATATATTCATATTATATTATATAGGTATAAAATATACGGTGACCTGCGCCGCAGTGAAAACAAAACGTCGCGGCGCTATAGTCGTATATTATAATAATATATAGACGTACCGCCAGCTACCAGTATATAATAATAATAATATTATGTACGTATAGGTACTATTATAAATTACACACCACCAGCCACCTGTTCAGAATAGTTCAGAAACGCATAAAAACGTCATCGTCGCACTGCGCTCCGTGTTGTTATATTGTTTTTCGGCCGTATGGTGAACCAGAAAAAAAATGTGTACACAATTCGGTTTATTTTATTAACTCTTTTTTTGTGCTTCTCGTTCTCGTTTCCAGACGCGCGCGTGCCGTCCCGTTTCGACGGAATTCGGGCGTGATCGTGCGATAAACATAAATAATATATTTTATTATTCAATTAATGCGTAAGATAATATGTACTGCCGGCCGGAAGGGAAAAGCAAAAAGACACGTCGTGTTCGTTTAATACCGATTTCAAATAAAACGATACACGCGTGGTTTTCCGATGAACAAAAAAATAAATACGTATACCCACGATATTCATTTTTCGTACCTAACTGTTCGTAATGAAGCTTCGAAACGTAGTACCTATTATACGGTCTACGAGCAGATAATACACGATATTATAACAATATGCGTAAAAGCCAAATTGGAATATCGACGAGTCCGTTTCAACCGCAACGTACATATGCAACAACAGTCGTTTACACATATTATTATTATTATGAATCACAAATCGAATTTCTACGTATTTGGTCCAATTTTATACCTGTGCATATATTATGATACATATATTATAATATATTGTCCGAGTGACTCAACGACGGCGGCAAGGTCGTCGTCAAAACAAGTGCCTACGGCGGACATTGACGGAAAGAATAATAATAGTATATAATTGTCGACGGCCATAAAGTGGAGAGATCACGTAAAATCGTATCGCTCTTAGGTAATCAAATAAATAAATCGATCGCGTGTCCACCATCATATTGTGTACAATAATAATAACAATAATAATATAACGAGGACGCGTAACAATAATGTTTAAATACATAGTACGAGTGCGTCAAACAATACACATTAAACTGCATAATGCGGTATTAGGACGTATATGGAAAAAGTGTATGTTGTTTTTATTTTTTTTTTGCGGAAATGAAGATTTTGCGTACATAATATAGTGTGTCCGGTGACCTTCAAACGAAGAAAAAAACCAAACGCGAAAGTCACACATTTTCCAAGTAAAATAAAAAAAAAAACCGTAATGGCAGAATTATACGGAAATCGTAACATCGCGAGATAATAATGTAACAATAAATTTATCGTAATGTCGTATAAAAATATTACAAGAATAATCGACAGACCTCGAGAGATCTTCGTGGATCGCTATAGTATGTGCGTCAGCTTGTTAGATTTTACTCGTCACGTCTTCGAGTGCATTTTATTATTAATCGGGACGTATAATATATTATAATGTATGTAAACGTTTCCGGTCCGTCGTTTCCGGCGCCTCGTAATTTTAGATAGTAGTACAGAGAAGATCTCTATACCATGTTACCACGTGTCATAACCAACGTCCACCAACGCCCGTGATTTCGCACCGATTCAAATTAAATCTCAATAAGTGGTTACAGAAACTCGGCATTGGTAGACCCCGAAAACCATTAAAGCCCATATTATAATCACACGTCCTGTGATTTCGCACAAAAATAGTCGCTAACGTAACAATTTAATGTATTATGTATATATTATACGTGAAACGCTATTATAGCCGCAGGTTCGGTTTTTCAATATTACAATACCGACCTTCGACCACGCCCCTAGATTTCCCGTCCGGTCCGGCGAGTCGAGACTATACATAAGATAGATATATAGATATAAATACTATATAGATCCGTACACCTGCAAGACAGGCGGCGACGGAAATCCGCAAGAAATAATAATAATATAAATTATATGTATCATATTATAGGTACATACCGCCGTCAACAGGTCGGTCGATTTCTGTTTCACCAACTATTTACTAGCTCACATAATAGTATAATACATATAATATTTTAATAATTATTACTTATCGTACGTGACAAATGTCGATCGATAATTGTGCAGAAGAATAAAATGTAACGACGGCCACTATTATGGGTAAGTACATTATAATATACGATGTAGTAGTTTCCGCCGTCGTCAAAGTATATACAAATAAGATATAAATAATTGTAGTTTTAGACTGTCAAAATCGAAATATCGTCACCAGTTATTACAATGAAAAAAGGGAGTGCTGAAGCCCTCTATTTGTTCAGTTAAATAGTCTTATGACCACGATTACGCAACGAGGAACTCCCCCCCCCCCCCGTCCAATAATCACATATTTAATTATGGCTTTGTACTGCACATATATTAATATAAAATAATGACTAATCAACCATTAATGGCCTAAATTATGATTCAGTTCTTTAGGTTCGCGTCTTCTATCATCAAACATACTTTGTTTCGTCCTAATACGACAAGGGTGTACAACTGCCGTAGAACCCATGAGCAACGTAATCGACGCCTTTTATATTTTATGATCGATATGAAGAAATCGCACGTCTACACGTTTATTCGAACTATTCCATTTTGTACTCGCGCCGTCTTACAAATGTACAGCATGGAAAATTTGCGTTCAGCAGAACCAATTTTCGTTAACTAAAATATATTATGACATCATGTCCATAGAATATAAGAACAATATCGGTTTTTAAGATATTTTAATTTTTAAGCGAGTTATATGAGCGTTTTAAATCGTAACGAACAAATCAATAATATATAATATTATTATGTTCATAACTCGCTTACAGATTGGAGTACCATAAAAAAAAATCAATACATACAAACACGAAAAGTGGTCTTAGTCCTTACCTTATAGTTTTATAGTATTATTTGACTCATCTTACAGCAGATGTACCTATGTATATCATATATATATATGCACGTGTGTACCGCTATATCGTAATATGCGTATTTATATAATGATAGAGGCAAAGAAGACCACACGCCCGGCGTGTCAGATCGTTACAATTTCGACCGCACCCCGTATTTATTTTATTATATACGTTTTTTTCTCCTAACGACCGACCCTCCCCCGTCTACAACACTGCAGTAATATTGGCCGCGTTACGACAGTGTTATTATTGTGTTATTGTCGGACAGTACCTATATAATCTTTGTTTTTTTTCTATACCCTATTCCCCCGTCCCTCTGTACGGACACTAGACAGTATATAGACACGAACCCGAACGAACAGCCGGAATACGCATCATGATGTACATACTGCGGTGCCGCATCAGAGTTACACCGCCCCGCCCGTCGTCGCACATCTCCGTGCCAACACGCTGTAATAATATTATTATATACTCTGTCGTAGGCACTGTTATTACTCTAATATTATTGTTATAGCTATATACCCGCACTTTCATTGCTGCGCACTACCCGTACTATATACTACCGGCAAGTGGCAACCATAATAATAACGATAATACCCGTCGGTCGTCGAGACGGCTTCTGGCGACAATACAATACAATATTATACTATATACATGCGATAAAATAAAACGCAAATGGCCACCGCAGTTATGTAATTGCAGCGCAGGCCGTACAGGTACATCGCCGTCGTAACCGCCCCCGTTCGGACCGGTCGCGCGACGTGGACCTGACCGTGGGAACGGGAAGAGCACCGTCCGCGTCTACCGATTTCGGCGGGAAATGTCTCGTCGGAGTCGGGGGACTGCGGGTCTTTCGGCAAACCTTCACATCATTAGGTGTTCTACAAAATGATAATAATACGGTAGTCGTATACGCGTTTCGTGGATTCGAAGAAAATAACGTAAAAACGTATCGGCAGGTAGGTATACAGTAAAAATTAAAAACTAAAATAGTCGCGTCTAGCCGCCCCATAATCTAACTGGATCGAAAACGCGCGGGTATCGGTATCAAAAGTGGTAATTTTTTGCAAATCAAACACGAAACTTAGGTAGGTTTTCCCAAACATTAGATCGCACCCGTTTTCTTATCTTTATCGTTTTCCGGGTGACCGAAATCCGTACGAAATCGTAATTTGGAACGCGAACTACGATTCACCGACCATTTAAAGGCGCCATGCGTATTATAGTGGCCCACCCATCTCAAGTGTGTCGCATTTCTCGCCTATTGTTGTAAAATTGTATATCTTGTGACTTACGAGTTACGACCATCACGATACGTAAAATACATATACTCTACCGTCGAGAATAATGTGCGTGTTCCACTGTTCCTATTGAAATCGTTTTGTTATAATATTAGATCGTATTATTGATATAGTTGTCTGAGGGTTTTATTTTTTTTCCTAACGAAGCAACATTTTTTTATTACGTAAAATGTGTATAAGTATACCAATAAATGTGCACATAATATAATCAATAAGGCAATTAAAAAAAATCGATATCAATATTTTGTATAACAATGTATTATAATTTATTAACATTAATTGTTTATATAAGACCTATGGATTTCTAAAATGTAATTTCAGTCTGCGTTAGTGTTTCAGTAAAAAATGGTATTCGTAAAATATCATATATTATTATTATAATACTATAATAGTATAATTTTATCATTATTACCCAAATTCCAGGCATCTAAACTGTTTAAACAACCGGCAAACAATGCACTAAAATATCTAATTACACTCGTTTTGTTGTACGACACATATACAGTAGATATTATAATATAATATATTATACAGTTTAAACTTAACATTTTTAAATTTACTCATATAATGCTTTTTGTGTAAATAATTCGTACTGCTAACGATTTTTCGGACACTTCAACCATATTCGTTCGTGTCTTGATAAAACCTAATAATATACTATATCTGGGGTCAGTAACTTGTTCACCGCTGAAATTAAAGGAGGAAAAAAAACGTCACGTTTTATCGTGTGGAAAATAATCCGAAGCCCTCAGGAGCAACAACTGTATCAATATTTAATAATAATAAAAAAAACATTTATCGAAATATATTTACGGTTAATGTGATTATATAGATTTTCATTTCACGAAAATACCACAAACTCGTGCAAATTTAGTAGGAACAGTCATTCAAATTTTGTATTTTACATGAATGACAGTCGTTTTGTATATTATAGAACATGTTCCAACGTAACTTTTTTTCATACTTATTCGTTTAAATGATAATTTTATTCTATAGGTACCTACTATTTACTAATCAGTACGTTTTTAAAAATGTGTCATATTCATATCAGTAAAATTGAACTTATGGAAAAATTTGTGTAAATACCATATCCAAATTTTAATTTTCAACAGAAAAAATAAGAGAAAAGTGTGTTTATTAGATCATTTCGAAAGACTTACGTTAACTTCTTGGAGTGTGCCGGTATATGACACAGAACATGTATAGATGTATACTGTATATATTATATTATGCACTCTTATCCAAACAAAGATAACGATATTTTCGAAAAGTAAACATTTCTTTTTCATTATTGTCATTATAACTTAAAACTTATATGTATTACTGTATTATAGGACTATGAAATATTAAAGAACCAATGTCGTATAACACAATATTGACAATATTTGTATATTAATAGGCGTGTAAATACACAATACACAATACACATGTAATAAAATACTACACGGTGTATAAATTGTTATATTCTTACAACATAATGTATCAATGTAAGACAGTAATGCCTAATACCATAACCTTATTATATCAGAACGCCCGCAAATGTGCATAAGACGCAGGAGAATATGAACAACCAAAACAATAATACAAATTTACGTAGTCATCCTCAAATAGTCAGTTGGAGTGTGTTCAGTGATATTATAGTGACCAGAGGTGGATTTCTTATTCGGTCGTTTATATTACAATCTATCGGAGTGTACTTAATACATGATATACATACGACCCTCGAAGGACGACGCGTAATCCTATCGAGAGCGAAAAATGAAACCTACCTGAGCGACGTCGATCCTCAACAAGTCCGCGACTCGATTTGATGTAGTTGCGATGCACACCCACGGTTAATATGGTAATATGGATTGGTGGCGGCGGTCGTCAACAATCCGCGGTCGGCCGCCAAGTCCGGATCATTACTTGCTGTACCACGAAAACGTGACTAAACGACATTCGATGGAGTACAGTTAATTTATGTATATTTTAAAAGAATTACGCTATTTCTCGATCGAAAAAAAATAAAAAATAAAATGTTTATTCGCTTTTCTGTATTCTTACGACACTCGCGATTCACTGTAGGGAAAATTTACCCGCCGGCGGCGGAACTGGCCGATTATACCTAGACCAAGTGCATCCGACGGGGGTAGTCGCAATGAGGAGATGTGATCAAAAAAAAAACCGTAAAACACGCGTGTCCGACGGGCGCAACGTCACGGGTAGTACTGCGTGCAGTATTGCGGCGGACTCTTTGATAACGCGGCGGCGGACCCCCACCGTGAAGCCGCCGCCGTCGCCACCGGTTCACCTGGCCTCTCGCCGCAGACCGTATGTCTGCCGAGCGCGCGCTCGCGGTATCAGGTAAGCCTACGGGTGTAACCGCGTTTATACGACCGCGTTATTATGCATTTCGTCACTGCCACAGTTTATGGGTTGCCGAATCGTCGCCGTCGTTCTCGTATGTGTAACTGGTAGATTTATTATAATATTATTATATATTATACCCGCGGACTCGGCGGCTGAATAATACTGCATATCGGATTAGACATTCGTTCAACTCTCCACGCGTCATCGACGAATTTGTCGGTCTTATTTGTTGATGACGAGGTGGGACATTTCTCTGCTCATTGTTATCAACTGTCAAAAATGTCCACAAAGATCGCCACTCTATATATTATTGTGGAACGCTGGAAGTAGACGCTTTTTTTTGGTTCGCAGTACTTCGGAAACAACCTACGACGGACCAACATTTCAAACTAATAGATACTAGCTAGCACATAAATATTTTATTTATTAATTAACCCGCGGCAACTTAGGCCATTGGGTGACATAAATATTATATATTGGTTGATTCCACGCACTTCGTTGCCCGTAAAAAATGACAACTCTTAAAAAAAAATTGTGACTGTTCAACTCCTTTTGGGTGTAACTCGTTGCAGTAAGTGCAACTCAGCCACCCTGGTAGGCATTAAAGACCTGCAAGGGCCGGGCCGGACCTTTGAAATAAAATAAAGGGTTGGACCGAGCTTTTTAAGTCTTGGAACTTTATTCCGGACCGGGCCTGGGCTTTTTTTGTACAATTTTGCGGGCCGGGCTGGACTTCGAATAATAAATCAAGGATTGGACCGGGCAATTTCTTTGACAATAAATAATCACAATTTAAAATAATAATTGATAATGATAAAACCGACGTTGGTATATAATAATATATTGATTGGTGGGTATAATAAAGCTATTTATATGCCATAATAATATTATATACCTATTTTTTTTCACAATATTTTTTGGACCGGGCTGGGCCGGGCCTGAGGATAAAATTGATGGACCGGACCGGGCCGAAAATGTACGGTCCTTGCAGGTCTATAGTAGGCATCCGACTACACCGGATCGTGAACAAAGTGCAACTCATCCACTTAACACTTTGGTAGGCAATGTTCGAATATTCGATTTAATGCACGCTTGTACCTGATCTACCCGAATAACCAATGGCAATGATTGTTAAAAAATAATTATATCTACGGATTATTTCTCCTATGACCATTACGTATAAATAGGTATACAATTTACGAGTAAAATTTTGTTTTTTGCCGATATTTACTCCTTAAAATCAAAATTTTGCAAAATCCTTTCCGAGTGCACGGTGAAATTATAATATTAATCTACCATCATCGTTTCAAATCGATAGCTCTATTAGTTTGGCTCTGCGTTGATTATGAATCAGTCACTCAGGACAGTCTCGTATATATTATATACAGATATTGAATATCATATGGATTGAACGAGTCCAAACATTTTTCAGTACAATATATTTGGTACATCGTACATTTTAGGCAGGATATAGCGAGTTCCTGATAGATTGGCTGTAGTACAGAACGTTATGCCATATATACTTGAAACATTTTTTCAATACGACTTCGGAAAGCACCTGAAAAATGTATAATGATTGTTTGTCGAGACAGTTTTTCGCTGCAGCTAATGTGACTGCAGAGTATGTATAAAATAAATTAACTTCTTTTGTTATTTTTTGGTGCCATTAATCACACAGAAAGCAACTTTTTATCACTTAATTTATCGTTTATTTCGATTATTTTGATATCAAAATTCATTTTTTTGGAATACGTCCTAATCTAATGAGTTTAGGGATGAAGAAATGTATACCCATATACATATATCTATCACAATATGTTTTGTTGATTTTCTTTTCAAATACACTCATATTTCCAAACTCTTCAATTAATTAACAGTATCTATTACGTTAATCCACATTACGCTTTATGATTATCACATTTTTCTTTTAGACTTTTATCTAAACATTCTAATCTATACGCATTCAAAGTAACGAATACCTAACTAACAATTCGCATTCAACACACAGCTGTTTAATTAATCTCGAAAACATTTATTTCTAGTCGGGGAAATCAACTATGAAAATTACACAACTGTGAGATGTATTTTCACGATTCTTGCGGTTTTTTAATTAATGTGCAATAACGCAATACAATGTAAAGTTATACAATGGAGTCTCTCCGCCTGCAACTGCAGCAAGTATAATCGGCGCATTATATCCCATGAACTACGGTCTACGAACAAATACATTGTAATGTATAATATTATTATATTATTTTTATTATTGTTTGCGCTAAACAAATTATTTCACTGAAAATATTCAAAACTTTAAGTAAATGGTAAACAAATCGTATCAAAAAAAAAAAAAAAAAAACACGCAAAAAATTAACGACACCCGTTTTTTAAGCGAAATATTTACATCTCAGGTGCTGCAATAGCTAATATTAGATATAGGCAATTACTGTAGACGTGTAGCGAATATAATTTTCCCGTTCGTCAAGTTTTTTATGCCTAAAATGCCATTGACATTTTTACGGAGTCTGAAAATGTCTATCTTGATCAATTCTATAGTCGTTTATATAATTATATATATCGCACAACATGAAACGCTGCAGTGTTTTTCATGGAAAACCCAACGGAAGTCACAATATTGTTTTTAATAGGAATCGCCTACATATTATCTACGTAATCCGGACAATCCGGTTACAAAGTTATTTACAATGTTAAATAAATTTAATATAAAAGTCTCGTTTAAGGATTACCAAAGATAAAACAGATATTACATTTTATTGAGACATAAAGTCGTAAAAAATTCGCATATTAATCACATTAGAATATAATAACGTTATTGGTTTTTGTATGTTTTTTTAGCATAAAACGATGTCTCCAATGCTCGATGTAAGTAATTTGCGACCGAAACTATAAATCATAGCTCAAGTACTAATACTCGAACCTGTATCTATTTATAAGCACAATATAACGTTCTATGCAATTTATAGCAGTTGTCAAATCATTAATTCAAAACTTAAGAACTATAGGTAGGTACTATTGTTCGGTAACAAAAATCCAAATAAACTCATAATTCCATTGTTTAAGTATATATTTTTTCTTTTATTTGAACGATTAAAAAAGTATAACTTGTATGATGTTCTAAATTTTAAAAAAGAACTTGACCCAATTCCCACCATTTTTGCGATACAACATTTGAAAGGTCTATATATATACGTAGTAGGTATGGAGCAATTTAACGACTTGAGAAATTGTTCAATATGACAATATGTACAACATATATAGGGACGTACACTCATGTTGTACACTGAAAATTGTTAAAATACGTGCAATATAAGATTGTTCGTACTACATAATACTTTTTATCGTTTTTTAATACAATTTGTAGCCAATTAACGTTCATGATATTCCATCCATAAATTATTATATTATTATAATATCATACACACACGTGTAATGTAATATACCATGGTAATAGAGATATACAGCATGCGTGTGTACCGCCAATCGCCTCATAATGCAGTTGGCACAATTCAATAACTTTTTCCCGTTTACTTTTCACCAAAATCAATAATTGCAACAACAATAATAAATAACAATATTAATAATAATAATGAAAACAGTTGGGCACGTCATCATGCATTGATTATAATATAACGCGTTATTACGTCTGACGATAAACGTGCAAAACGGAAAACATTAATTCATATTTAGAAACGGTCTGCGACCCTAACCGGATTCGTATCCATCATCAGCTGTTCCGTATATTATTAATTGCGATTTCCGATACAAATCGGTGCAGGGTATAATATTATGCAAAATACCGTCGAGTTCACAGCCCCATGTGCATCCGCGGAGGAGGCCTATATAATACATTATTCTACAGGTATTGAGGTATTATTAATCTATCATTTGTAAATGTGGTACAAGTATAATATCTAAATTCTACATCTACTTTATATTTTTGTAAAACCTTTTTTATGGACTAATAATTATCCTTAGTATAAACATTTTAATAACTCGTAAGCTACTCGTTTTTGAGTTAGGCACATCGACATTTTAAAAAAAAAACATTTATAATATGCTTAATTTGAAAAATGTCAAATAACAATATTATGATTTTAATTCATATGTCGTTCGTGGTCAAAAGATTGTTTCCGTTTCTATAATTTCGTAATTCATATTTAGAAACGGTCTGCGACCCTAACCGGATTCGTATCTATCATCAGCTGTTCCGTATATTATCAATTGCGATTTCCGATACAAATCGGTGCAGGGTATAATATTATGCGAAATACCGTCGAGTTCACAGCCCCATGTGCATCCGCGGAGGAGGCCTATATAATACATTATTCTACAGGTACACTAATAATATTATGTATATGTATATATTTTTTTTTTTTATAACATTATGCGGTTCTCGCCCAGAGCACTGCACTCGGATCCGCAAAGATTATTACGTATGCATAATATAATATATATTATAAGTAATGTATATAATACGCGCGGGTTGTTCCAGGGCGTTTCCTCCGTATATGTCCGACGAGCATATAGTAGGTAGGTAGGTAGGTTGTAAGCATAATAATATAATATATAATATAATATAATATCGCCCAGTCGTGTGTAGTGTGTGCCCGATACGTGTACACGGATTCGACGTGATATAACGACTGTATACACAAACAGCAACAGCATCGACAACAACAATAATAATAATAATATGAAATTCGCCATCGGCTGTTTATTATTTATTTATTTATTTTTTTTGTTGCATTGAAACGTTTCCTATGTCCGCAGACGTAATAAATTCGTTCGGGCACATTGACAACGAAGAATAATAGTAGGTACAGTCGCTATCGTTATTTCACCACCGTACAACTTAACGTAGGTATACAGTGTGATTCACCAAGCACGCTCACCGCCCCCCCCCCACGATTTTCTTCTTCAATGATGTGGTTATTTAAAATATGACTTTAATAAAATTTTTTATATTCTTGAGGACAAATTTTCAAATTCTTGAGATTTTTTGTACTATATATAATGTGTGACCTGTGCAGATAAAAAACTTCTGTTCTTTGAATGAGAACCCCTCCCCCCCTTCTTTTTGAAATAAAAATTATTTAGCGGATAATTTTTCTGAACATTTTCTCGACGCATCAGAATCAATATCCGTCATCGTTCATGTTAATGGGTTTGGAAGACACGGGGACTATGGATAAGTATCATGATGATTTGAATATTTAAGTGATTATTATTAATCTATCATTTGTAAATGTGGTACAAGTATAATATCTAAACTCTACATCTACTTTATATTTTTGTAAAACCTTTTTTATGGACTAATAATTATCCTTAGTATAAACATTTTAATAACTCGTAAGCCACTCGTTTTTGAGTTAGGCACATCGACATTTTTAAAAAAACATTTATAACATGCTTAATTTGAAAAATGTCAAATAACAATATTATGATTTTAATTCATATTTCATCGTAAAATTAAAAATTATACTAAAACTGACAATACCATGTATAAAAAACATTGAATAAATTAAAACGACCGTCGTTCGTGGTCAAAAGATTGTTTCCGTTTCTATAATTTCGTAATAAAAGAGGGATACTTACACGTTGCCAATATTCTATCAAATTACGGATACGGCACAACTTTTAGAGTCCATTACTCGGTGTTGTACAGTTATAGTTGTATTTGAGTTAAAGTATTTGAGTTATACATTTTTCCGTATTGAATACGTTTTGAAATAATTTTTATTTGGAAGTATTTAAATTATGGGTATTTTAAATACTTTTTTAGATTCTGAGTGGAACGATGAATGTATTGATTTTACAATGATGTGTGTTTTTTTTTTATTATTTTTATTTTTGTGTCTTTTCTGATAGGAAAGTGAATCTAGTTGGTACTTTGGGGGGGGGGGTCAAGAGTAAAAATTTCCCAGTAGTTTTCAAAAGCGCCGTGAAAAACAAAAAAAAAATTAAGGAAAAACGGGAATTTTTACGCAAAATCTGTTTTTGAGAAAATCGATTTTGGTTTTTCGTGCAACTTTTAAACAAATTACCGTACATAAAATTTTGACTGAATGTTTATATTAGCATTTTCTATACACCGTGACAATTTTCAAGTATTTTGACTTATTTTGAGCTGTTTACGGACATTTTCATTTTCCATTTTTTTTAGTTTTTTTTCTATAAATATCAATAAAATTTTATTTGATGGTTAAAAAAGCTTGAAAATTTAATAAAAGACTCCTAGTATGTTTCAAAGGCAGATGAAAAAAATTAAAAATCCATAGTCACAATTTTTTTTATAAGCATTTAAAATTTTGACAAAATTGATTTTGGTTTTTAGTGCAACATTTACTGTAAATACATTACATTTTCACTGAATGTTTATATAAGCATTTTATATAGATACACCATACAATTTTCAAAATATTTTTGCTCATGTTATTGCTTATGGCTCATCGTTTTTAAATACAAATATTCGAATACTTAACATCCTATTGAAGACCACGAAGACCAAACCGACCGCTATTAATGCTGATGAGCAAATTTCTCTACTTTTTTTTCCAACATACTCAATGTATAATGTACAAATTATAAGTTTACTATAACGACCACGATGGTCCACAAGTACATATATGTAAGATTATTTTATAACATTGTAAAAACATCAAACCTATAGGTAATGTTAAAGCAATTAATTAAATTGATTAAAAATTATTAAATTCCGCTACCTTTGCCTTGGTGTCATTATAATGTTGTCTTGTTACATAGTAGGTTTATTAAATAATAATATATTATTTTATATTTACATTTGAAAACAATCTTAATATTTTGATATAGTTTACATTCTTCATTATTTGTTACAATAATTCATTATTTTTAACTGTCACATAACTTTCTTTTTACATTCAACACATTTTTGGTCATGCCGCTTTTCATATTAACAAACGATTAATATTACATAATTTTGTTCCTGAAAGTGAGTGAACTGATATTATTTGCACGTAGGTATAGGCAACTGCAAGTATTTATTAGGTATATGGGACCACCGTTCGAACGGATGTATCTTAGAGGAGTGTTAGTGTTAATATTAAATATATTCGTTTATAAAACAATATTAAACCGTGTTGATGATGAACTGCAGTGTTTTTGTAATTTTTATCGAATTGTATGACAGTTTTTATGAAGTACCTACTATAAGATATTATTATATAGAATATAGACATTTAATTGCATTTTTTAGAGCTCATTACTAGTTTAAATGTCTTATTGTCATATTCGACTATTAAATTGATTGAAGTCATTTTGAATGTATTAAAATATAACGCTGCACAACTGTTCAATGTATGCGTCACAATAGATACACAATAATTATATATACGCACACATAATTATACTATACACGATAGAATTATTTTAATTTCACGTTACAGAACTTTATGGTGATTACTGATTACAATACAATCTGCGATATTTAAAGACATATTATTATTATTATTATTATTATTATTATTCTATGAAAATCTGATTGTATGATTTTAATAATAATATACTGAAATACGCAGACATTTCACTGGGTAGGTATTTCAGGAATATTATATGGTTTTAAATATTGGGTACCTATACGTTAATTTTGTCAAACGCTACAGCTCTTTATGATATACTTTCTTTGGCCTTTAAAACCAAATTAATATGCAAGGTAACGCTAAATGTGTGTATTTTATATATATTTTATTTATAATTGAAGTCTCATTTTCGATTATAATTAGTAGTTAGACATGTAATACACTGTCTTTGGACGATTGATCAGAACGCGTTTCTATATTTTAAATGCACTTTAGTATCAATATTCATCAATTTTGTTTTACGTAAAATATTGATCTCGATAAATCCTAGAAATCGGCAATGTATTTTCCAAATAATTCAATATGAAGAATATAGGCGTGATTGTGGAAAGTGCGAATCAATAATCTTCGTGTTATATTTTATTTTCCAAGCCTTTAATGCAATAAACGTTTAATAATTAATTTAATAAGGTTTTCCGATTATTGATTAAATAATTTAAAAGGAACTAGATAATATCTCGTGTCACAGATTGATTTAAACGGTGACAGTCAAATATCGAATAAAAATTTTAAAATGTTGAGTTTTCCGTGATAATTAAAAATAATAATTAATAATTAGCGTATTGTAATGATATGCTCACAAATCGTTTCATTACTATATAATCATATTCTACAGCACTTATTAGCACCTATTAATCATCCAATATTACTATAACATAAATTAACAATTTTAAAATGTACATAAGTTGATTAAAAACCAAAACATCTAAAAATCCTATGAGAGGCCTAGATAATAATATAACTTCCCTTTAAATTCGTTTAAATCCTTTAAAATTACATCAGCTTGGAGTGGCAATATAATAATAATACAATATTATTTTATTATGATTAGATTTACTGTTTTACATGTCGATAAAAAGTTAAATTACCTTTATTTTGTTAATATATTATATTTACAGCCCAGATAATTATACAACATTTAAATTTTTAGTCTGTACCTCATCGAATCGTTTTTCTGAATTATTCTACAATTTTGGGATCAACAATTTTTTTATTCGCCCCGGGCTCCGCTAGTCATACAGACGGCCCGGAATGTACTATATCATTCCTTATGGCATTGTGATGTTCAAAAACTATAAACAAATAACTTCTATACAATACTAAGGTATAGGTATAGTTGGTACCAACAATAATTGTATAACGATGAATAATCGATTTCACGCGACAAGTGGATTTATGTGTATATGTATTCATACATTAGGTATATAATGGGTAAATGCAGCGCTGTAGTGACACGGTATGGGTAAATCATTAAGACAGTCGTTGTATGAATAACGTTGTCCAATCAAATGGTATTTGACCGTCACACCGTTTGTTTATATTACCGTACATAATAATATATAATAAAAAAAAAATAATAATAATACTATACATAGGTACACGCTCAATGGGTCTCCTCTGTGTACAGCAGCGCACTAGCGTGTACCTCCTATATTATTAACGATTTGAAAACGCGTCGAGTCATCGAAGAAATGCTTTCGGTTGTAACTTGTAAGTCAATGCGGTGACCGGGACTCGTGACGCGGACCATAAGCATTACGCTGTATATTATACAACATTATGTATACCCTGTACCTGTAGTGCACGTATAAAATAATAATATGTATAAATGTATAGTAATAATTATTCGTATTTTAACATCTCGTAATCATCGCGACTGCACCGGCACCGACGTCGGGCGGTTTATCTATTATTACGTATTGGTTGGTAGGTAGGTCCTACTCATTGCCCTGCGATGTCCTACGAGGGGTTATTATTACTGTTGAGTCCGACCGGTGACTTGTCTCTCGAACATCAATCAATAAATGACAGGCGGCGTCAATCATAATAATATATTATTATGTTTGGCCGCCGTCATTCGAGATGGACGCGTTTTCTATGTAGGTAAACCCACACGATATAATATCGTAATATTATTATTATACCGTATCGATTATCGGATTATTATAATAATATGTACATCGGAAACGACGACGATAACAGATCCCTTACGGCGGCGTTATATATTATAATATGCGACTGTATGTATCACAGGTGGTTTTCTGTAGATTTACCGCTGTTTGTATTGTAACATATTATGCAAATTATAATAATATAACATTCCTGTTGTTATCTATGTTATTATTGTTAACAGCGAATCATACAGGTTATCCACGGGGCAGTATAATATGTACCGCCGGTCCGCCGGTGGTTGATATTAGCGCCACCAAAACGAGATAAGAAATAAAACAATTGAATAATAGTCACCAACGTTCAATCTGGTTTACTATTAAGTATTAATATGAGATTATAACATGGGAATATAAGTTAATTTCGTTTCTAATTTTCCTTAACGATGATTAGATTTTACTGAGTAAAAAATTATAAAATATTATGTGCGAATTTGCACATTGTAATATACATTTGAGCAGGGCGATATGAATTTATTAACTTTATAATGATGTGTATTATTTTAGATTCTGAGCGCAGCGAATGAATTTATTGTATTTAAAACGATGTGTGTGTGTGTGTGTTTCTTAACATAATAATATATAATATGTTTTTGGGCTAGGTACAGATATTTTATTTTTCTAACGTTTTCATTGTTATGGTTACTTATTAAGGGAATTCGATACCGTGATTTTCTGTTTTTGTCTAACACACGCGCGACATAGTATTTTAGACGACGTGTTTTTTGCTAAACATTCCGATTGATCTATCAAAGTGATAAGAATTCTGAAAACAGATTTGAATTCGTCGTCAAGTCTACTTGAAATCGACTTTGCCACATTTTTGACATTATCCCCCAAAATCCAGAAAACGTCATATTAAAAAAAAGTATTTAAACATTTTTGTATTTCAATTTTTGGAGAAGCTAAAATCAAAAAATCAAAATTGTGGGAAAGTCGATTTCAAGTAGACTTGACGACGAATTCAAATCTGTTTTCAGAATTCTTATCACTTCATTAGATCAATTGATATGTTTGGCAAAGAATCCGTCTTAAATCTTATGTCACGCGTGTGTTAGACAAAAACAGAAGATCACGGTATGGAACCCCCTTAACAAAAACATTTATTTGATTCATAGAATGTAGATGAAAATTATCGAGTAGCGGGTGCTATAGTGTTTTTCTAGTTGGTGCATTCTGGAGGTCAAAATTGAAAACTCCAAGTAATTATCAAAAGCGTCGGAAAAAACAAACAAAAGAAAAATTAAGGAAATTAATGGGAATTTTATTTTTTGGAGTATTGAAACAAGGTTTCTCATGACATTGTAATTTTACTGTAACCGAAAAGTCTAAAAATTATATAAACACAGTGTTTTAGATAATATTTTAAGTTAAAATTTGGATGAAATTATATATTCAAGCGGAGAATAATGGATTTAGTTATTTAGTTATTCTTTTTGTAATTTAAAAATATTATTCGTGGATACCTACTTAAAATTGTTGAAGTACCTACCTACAACAAATTACATTTTTCGACAAAAACGAATTCAACCTACTATTTTACTGTTAGTAAAATAAATTACATTAACTGGTACTTTAACTAATGTAATATATTTAGTAACGTAGGCTGATAAGCCATCTTCACTTAGAATCGTCTTTCGTATCATATTTTGTATCATTAAATTCAAATTTAACACATCCATTACAGTGAAATACACACAACACCTAATGTACAACAGAGCAGTACCCATTTGCCCACCATTTTCTTGTTCGTATGACTTGTATAATATAAGTACTTACTCTACTTATACTATTAATATTGGCAAAGCAAATTATATTTGTTTTTTATACCTTTGGACTTTGACACGAATGACATATTTGATATTATAATATATTATCTTAATTCTTTGGCACTTTTATATCATATTTAGAGTCATGTCGATACACTATTAAGGCGACTCATACTACACCGTGAATCCTGGGAAAAAATTATTTTGAAATCAATAGTAATTTGTATATAATATAAAATGATTCAAGTGTTAGTATCGATGGACTAAATGGTAAGTAGGTAGTAACTGGTTTAACACATACCTCGAATAGGGTTGGATTCTATTTTCTGGTAGGCATAAATGGAAGTCCAGCATTGCCTGCACCCGATAGGCAGGGCCGCCAGCACGGGCTGCGATCACTGCATCAGTGACGCTGACACCGTCGACCACACTTTGTTCGAGTGCCAATATTGGTGTGGTCTAAGGGAGGATCTTGGCTTAGCCTAGGTCACCCTCCGGCCGTGGTGGACATGCCGGCCATTCTGTGCAGCCCAACCTTCGAGGACTGTCCAGTGGGGGCCGAGGTGCTCAATAACGCGAAAGAGACGCTCGGGATCTTCTACAATATGGTGGAGGAGATCTTGATTCTCGAAGAAGAGTAAGAAAGGGAGAGGCAGGCAGGGAAAGCTTCCCCTGGAGGTCCAGGATAGCCCGCGAAGTCGTCATCGTCAACATCAACGATCGATAACCACAAATAACCATTTTGATTTTGTTTCCTGTCCGTAGAATTATATCTTTTTTTATATTATAAACGATGGCGGCGCTGTCGACGTAATGCGCAAGCAGTTCTGGCCCTTGGCAGCGTCAACGATAACACGAAAAAAATAAAGGTATATAATATATATGGAATACGATGTATTATGGTAATATTATGGTATACCACTTACCAACCGCCATATTCAGCTAATCACATTTCCAAATTGTGTCTCGGAAATCACGGTTCACGAAATCACGACGGAGTGTGAAGTCGCATTTTTAACGCACTATATTTATTTATTATAATATATGTCATAACTGTATTTTAAATAAATAAAATTATCCAATCAAAAAAAAATTCCGTGTGATTTTCAAACATGCGTTCGGTATTTTTATTATAGTGTTCTTTGTTCTCGTACCATTTGGTCGATGATTACTTATTGTGTCTTATGTCACTGTACAGTTAATTAACAAATTATAATAAAATGTGAAAACATTTGAGACCATACTTAGCTCTAACCTGTATCTCCGCGTACATGATATATTATATATAGTATATGTATATGTACGCGTTTAACATTCATTATACTACGTGAATAATGAGCACATTTGCCGACTTCGAGTATAATATTATAATAATATGTAAATTATTTAAATGTAAAAGCTCTTAAGAGCCGTTCTTGAAACTATTTTTATTCAAACAATCGTCACTCGCATATTATGCGCTCTTTACACGTTTTACCGGCCAACATATTATATAACCATAATAGTATCTAATTAATGAGAAATAAATTATGTTTTTTAATTTTTTCTCATTTACTTTAATATAAACGCGTTATAGCAAATATGTGCCATACCCATTCTTTGTGAAATTACGAACAAATTATAAACAAATTTAAACATTTTTTTTTTTTTAATATCAAAATAAATCACTTTGATTCAACTTTTTTGTTCATTAAAGCTATTCTACTTCAAAGCTACAACTGCTGATATCAGTTTTGTTCTCAGCCGGTTATACTGTATATGTTTTATATTTTTTGCTCAATTGGTATGATCAGTACAATAATTTCGGTAGCAGACCGTATTTAGATGTCATAGTCTATTCTCTATAATATAGATACGACGGAATACGGATGGTTGTATTTAAATGCAATTGTATAGGTTATTATAGAGGAAACCAATCCCGTCGATATACAACGGGTCGTATTAGCCTAAACGAGGTCCGTTTAAAAATGCTTACATACTGTTACGCAAAAACAATCGGTTCGTTTTGAAATTTATGCAATACAAAAAAACACACGCACATTTTGAACCGACTGCCAAATCGTAACCCCACGACGAGGGTCCTCCCCATCACACATGTTTCGATGATAGTTTGATATAGTTGCGTATATGCCTATGACCGCGTTGCTGACCACTCTGGTATTATTAATTAGCGTACCTATATATAATATTATAATATACACTCCGCACTCGTGACGCCACGCCGTAAAACGATATTATTTCGACACGACCCAATGCTTGTAATATATTATATTATAATAAAAGCGAGCGGAGAGACGATTTATTCGCTGCAGCGTATAAATCCGCAAGTTATATATTATTATCTGTATACCCACCGAGTGCATTATGGATCCATTCACTTTGCACAACGCGTACCAGCGACTATACAGGTGCCCATTACACGTCGTGAATATCATTAAAACTACATACATACACACAGGTCGATTGTGCGTACAGCGCGATAATTACAATTTACAACGTACCTATAATAAGATATTACACTTCACCTGCAGCAGCCGCGGCACATCATGTATACTAATATTATATTAAACACACTGTATTACATTCTCGTAGAATGCGGTCGAAACGATTATTAATATAGCGCATATTATGCCGTATATAATATATATAATATTATATATATATATATATATATAATATATAATATATATATATGTAGCTTATGGCGGCAGCGAGCATCCAGCGCTCGTGTAAACGACATTTTCGCCCAACTCTGCGGCGATAAAAGCGCACTGTGCAAGTCTCTCTGATCGCCGACTGCACCGGCGATTATTGCTATGCGATTTATGTGTTACACGTTAAACGTGTTTAATATATTATTTATAATTTTCTACGTCGCTACCAATGGCCGGAGTAAACGCACGTGATACGTGCCACACCGACTGCTGCAGTTTTGTATCTGTAATCGCGGTATCTGCTGCAGAAGTATCGGAGTATATCTGAATAAGACTGCGAGGTTACACAATCTTTGTATATAGTCTCGTAGTCCGGATGAATAAATAATAATGGGAATATTATACGTTATAATAATGTTCGTCTACCCAATACCGCGAGTGAATCATAATGTTTCGTTGTTTTGGGTTTATATCAAAAATGTATTAATTATTTAGGTCCGAAATATTTTAATTTAATGCCACTTCATTTAAAAAAAACCTCATTTACTCTACAACTGGGAATCTTAAAATTGCATGTATAAAAAAGCAAATAAACTTATGGTTATTTTCTTTAGTAAGTGTTTAAAGATTAAAATGCAACTTTTTAAAATTTATTTCACATACTTTTTTTTGTTTCTATATGTAACAATCTTAGATTTAATATTAACATTTAATAGTGTAACTATAAATTTGTGTCTATCTTTATATAATGTAACTCTCCATACCTCCATCACAAGCATATGCTTAAGGGAGAAAGATAATATATTGTAAAATTTAATCTTAATGTTTTAATTTACTTGAATTATAAATATTTTCTTTACAATAAAATTTATTATGAAAAAAAAAAAAAAAATATCGATGAAATGGAATTTAAAAAAACGGAGAATAGTGTTTTCAATTTTTAATAGCAACATTTTTAATCAAGTTTACTTTTTCTATTAAACTATTAATGCAACTAAATCTGCATTATACCATATTCATTGAGACTTACAAAATTTACCTACAGACAACAATATTTTTAATGTTTAATGCTATATAATAATATTGGAATTTAATTTTACTAAATTTAACACCTAACTCACCGCGAATAATTCACATAGTTTCTCTTTTTTTCATACTCCATAGGATTATTAAAATAATACGAATTTAATTCGAAGAGCAATTAAGGATAAGCGAATGATTATTATATAAAACTACCATGGGCAATTTATTAACGTGATAGTATAACGTAGAACTCTTGAGTAGGTACAACTAAATTAATAAAACCAACACAATTTGCTCTCAAAATAATATACCTATACCTACTTGCATTCGACGTTTATTTTGCACCAAAGTATACGTGAATTTGAAATCCATAAATGGTTTACATAATATATCTCTCATTCCCCCATCATACAATGTTTTGTTTTTCCTAAAGCTTTAGAATTTATTTGTCCTTCATTAAATTACAGCTATTGTATTATCTGCGGGTAAAAAAAATATTGCCAAATAATGTATCTTGAGAAATACGTATATTTATGATTCACCTATACATTTATCAGGAGTTGCTTAAAAAATTGCATACTTCACAATTAAAATTGGTATAAAATAATATTTTATATTATTACAACTGCAATTATAATACGCATCAATTCTTATATCACATTATTTTTGTTGACTTTTTTGATAGTATTTCGACGATGACAGAAATTTAATTCCAATTCCGATTATAATAGTAGAGTAGACCGCAAACAACTGAATCCAATGGAGTTTTTGCTGCCATGAGTGTGATGTGGACCAATATTATTGCGTTTCACGGAGAATACTACCACGTGGTTAACCGTGTTTATGAAAACATAATAATATTACATATTATTTTAATATTTTATATTATTTGTTTTAATAGTATGCATATTGTTTATTGTTTATTATTAATTATTATTATTTCCCAATTATAATTGAATAATAGAACAATTTATGTATTTTGTTTTAAATAATTAATATAAAATATTATTAACTAACAGCATGCAATTGTTGACAAATTTCCCACAGATTTTCAAAACATTTCTGATGCGGAAATACAACTGCACGATTTCATTGTTTTAATGTTATGCAGATTGTAAATAGGTATTGGGTTTGTAATTAAAAAAAAAGGTACCTATATAATATAATATACATTTTATGTAGGTATTATTATATGATTCTATCATTATAATAAATTACTCATTTTTTAATTATTGCAAAGGTATTACTAGAGACAAAAGTACGTCGATTAACTTAAAGGAGAGAATATCTGATTATCTGATCATTATTTTTTATTAAGTTGTAACTATAGGTACTTAATACAATAATATCATATTATAGTAGGTAATTGATAATATATAATGTCACGGGTCTTCATATGAATATGAAATGAAATAAATAAATAATGCACCTACATCAACATTTAGCAAGTACAATTTGTTTAACTGATATTTAATTAAATACATTTATTTCAAATAAATAAAAATATTATTCAACGGATTATGAGGCATTGGGATACGCGCAATGTACCTATAGGTATAGTTAGGTTGACAGAAAACTTTTCACAGCGACCACAATTCGAAGCAAATAAATAATATATTATCCTCCAAACTTGACTTATTATAATATAATATAAATAATAATGATAATAACGTAATATAATGTGTATACGGTATACCAAGAGCTTCGACAAGTACTATCATAATAATATAGGTACAAGAAACATACTTTCATAAAAATAGCAGAACATTTTATATTTTTATGTTACTTACAAGTTACAATAATATTATATGGTATTACACGCTATCTTCAATTTGTAAGAAACATTTTTTTTTTTAATAATTTAACTGTCAACAGAGTAAATTATATAATATGTGTTAATTCGCCCGTTATTCATACCTACATTATGTTATTAAATTGTAGCCGTTTAAAGAGCAATAAACGTACGCGTTATCGGATTATTATAACATAATATATTATTATAATATAATATTGAAGTTTCAATGGGAAATGATAAATCAAGTACAAATAAACCCTCATATTAAAGTCGGTATTTAATATATCGTTTTCAAAAATAGTTACGTGTTATTATTATTGTGTATATATTATGTTATTATGGCCGTGTTTAGGACGACTGAAAAAAAATAACAATATAAAATATTATATAGCTCTAAATGTATATATTATATAATATAGGTACCTATAGTTTGTTTTATTGTCAGTATTATTAAGGGCATTCTCCTTTATAGACGCGTATTATCTATCCCTAATCGTAGTTTTAAACTATAACATTGGATATAAAATTATACACATTTTTTTTTCGTACATTAATTTGATGCTATATGTACAATTTGTAAATAATACTTTTTTAAATCCGTACATCTATTTATGGTAAATATAATATACAAGTAGGTAATTTATACAAACACGAAGGATGAGTTAAAAAATTATCCACCATTAACACGGTTTAGGTACGTGATTTTATATATTTTTTTTTTTTTAATGCTAAGTCTCCACATCAGTTTCTTATTTTACAAAACTTTCTCAAAGGATTACCTGCAGGAATATTATCGGAGTCAAGAGTAAGGACCAGTGCGCATGAATGATTTGCAAGGTGAGTGATATTAAACTGTAAAATGATATAAGATTAGAATTGGATACATTCAAAATACATTTTTCGTCGCTATAACACATAATTATAGGACATTTATAAAATTAAACTTATTTAGAGTTCAATCATAAAAAGTAATTTTCCATTAACGCAAGAATGTGTAAATGCATAATGAATAGTATGTACTAGGTAGGCAGGTATAATAATTGTTAATAAAACGAAAGTAACTGAAATTTCAATTACGATCGTATCGCTTTGAATCATATAAATCATAATTATATGTAATAATTATTTATATTTTCTACAGTCTATATGTGTATACATATTATACGTATCAAGAGAGTACAGAAACTCTAAAGTGGCGTATTTAAATTTCGATGATATTTCAAGGAAATATTCAGTAACAAATAATTTAACACTAATAGAAATTCTATAGAAATTGTTAAATAATAAATAATTAAACGATATTCAATGAAAAAAATTATAAATGTATTACTTGGTAAAATTAAAAATGCTGTACCTAATACTATTAATATTCGATTCCAGAGTATTACTATTTATTCTCAAATATTATATTTTTTTTCGTTTTCATGGTACGTCATCACGCACATATACACGATTCATACTGATATCGAGTCTATAAAATATATTATTTTTATATTTTAACTAGGTATCTGCAAACATCAAAGTTGGTGTTCCACAGGGAGGCATTCTATCCCCAATACTTTACAACTTATATGCTTCTGATCAACCAACCTCCACCAACACCATTGCGGCAGACTATGCAGATGACAAACTTATCATATCTATGAATGAAAACCCTATTGTAGCATCGCATAATCTACAAAATCATCTTTCCCTTATGGGAACTTGGTACTATAATTGGAGGATTAAGGTAAACCAAACCAAATCTAATCACACAACTTTTACCCTTAAACTAGAACAATGCCCCCCAGTCACTCTCTATGGCTCACAAATTCCGGCTACTTCAACAGTAAAAATCTTGACCTAACCCTTGACCGCAGACTAACTTGGGCCCAACATACACGTATAAAAATACTTCAGCTAAATCTACGACTTCGTATGCTTAAATCTTTACTAATGAATAACAGACACACCAGCCTTAATATAAAACTTCTTATGTATAAATCTCTCATCAAACCCATTTGGACCTATGGTCTCCAACTGTGGGGAAATGCAAAAAAATCAAATACAAATCGAATACAGACTTTTCAAAATATTGCATTAAGAAAATTAACGAACTCCCTTCATTATGTTTCTAATCATACTCTACACACTGACCTAAAAATCAAAACTGTTAAAGAAGAAGCAGCTACTTATTATAAAAGATTTCATAATCGGCTTGCAACTCATTCCAATCCTTTAATCAAAACTCTCTCATCAAACGTTATTCCGGGTAATCCTCCAAGGCACCTAAAACGAAATTGGTGTAGAGATATGCTAACTCAATATAAAATTTAAAAAAAAAAAACTAGGTATCTATTTATTTATTTATTTCTTAATATTATTAACATCACTTATGTTTATTATTGTTATTATTATTTTTACTAGGTAGGTATATAATTTATTATTTTGCTACTAGCTGCCCGATCTTCCTCCGGAAGAAATTATTTTTTTATAATTTAATTTAAAAACTTAAGACTATTTTTTTGGCTATACAAATAAATATAACATAATTACATATTGCAGTTATTGTTATTGCTAGTTTCTGAAAATGATTTAGAATTTTATTTAGAATTCAACCACTGGAGTGGTCAATTGTATTATTTTTATTATAGAATAGAGATAAGGTAGAAAAAAATGTAACAATAAATTATTTGTTCAATGAATAATATATATTTCAAATGGAAAAATGCAAGTGCAAACAAATGCAATAATTAATAATAATAACAATAATAAATACATAATATACAATCAAATTAAAAATATAGACAATAATAAAATTAATAATCAATGTCTTTTTGTCTTCTATTAATAATCCTATTCTCTACCACTTGACGTTCGAGATTTAATCTAATTTTTTTAAATGTAAGTTCAGTAATTTCACTTTGCAGCTGTTCTTGGAGGACGTATATCTCGTCAAAACGACGTTTCGTAGACTTTTCGTCTTTCACTATGTGTGAAAAAATCTTATCATCTACTGATGTTAAATATGCGTTATCTGTTATTGAAAAAAAAATACAATACACATTATAGAATGTTGCTATGTAAGTCAATTTGTTTAAACTATTTTAAAAACCTACCTGATTGATTTAACGTAGTGTTATCGATTGACGATGATTGTGTTAAATCCATTCTATTGACTTGATATTGGCCCTCCTTTTTATACCATTCTTTTAACACTTCTTTTTCAGGCCAATTAGGGTTAGTTTGTATAACCGTAGACTGCGTTACAGATAATTTTTTACCTTTTTTATAAACAACTAATTTACCCTTCTCAACTGAAAGAACGTCTTCTATTTTTCCACTAAATACAGAAGCTTCTTCGTTCCATAGCGTAAGTGTAATCTAAAATTAAATATAATATAAAATCATTTATAGGTATTTAAAACAGATAAAATGTTTATTGTAATATAAACCCTATTTAGGTACCTCGATTCCAGTATTATCTGCTATTATAACATCTCGTAGTTTCAGTGTTTTGGTTGGCTTCACAATGTCTACTATGTCTTCTATGCGAATTATTACTCCAATAGTGTCTAGAAAGTAATTAAGTAGTAAATAAAATTAATTATAACGGAAGACTATATAGTAATGTGTAATACATACCAACTATCGCATCATTATTTAATGATATAATACTATCAAACGTCATAAGAGTGACGTGTGTTGGAACTACATCCGATGTATCTTCTATTTGAGTAATAATTGTCATAGGTCCCATTATAATTTCATAATTATGATTAAGGCAATTGTATAATTTATTAGCTTTGTTAATTTTTCCATTTACTATGCTAAAAATCTGGTCTTTCTATAAAGGTACAAATCATAATGTTTTTATAGATATAAGATACATTTTTAAATTTAATAAATCGTAATTGACGATCGTAATATTATTATTTATTACTATTCTTCATATCACACCTTGAAAATTGAGCACACATTTTCGGCATCGTTATTAAAAGCGGTGAGACGTATTTCTCCCGTAGCATCAAATATATCCACACAAAAAAGTTTTCCTGTATTATTTTTGAAGGTATTTTCGTGTCTGTCTTGTGGGGTTTGACCATGTTTGAGTTCTCTTTTTATTTCCGTCCAATTTGGATTACTTGTAAAATGTACTGAACAAATTTGGAGTTCCAAAATTACGAACGTAAGTCATGGCATCCATAGTTTTTTCGTGCATGTATCTAAAAATTAATAGTATGTACAATTTTAGATTTTTAAAATTAATATTACAGTACATTTTTCGTAGCAATTTTAAGTTATAAGATACAAAATATTTTACTACCTTGGACCTCCTGTAAATGAAGAAGGTAAAATATAAAGTTGTCCAATGTCATTCACATGACCGTCATTTTCTATAGCATCACGTAAATGAATGTAATCTTCCGCTCTTAATTTTGACTGATTATTTCGTATAAATAAAAGCCGTTCTGATTCTATTTTGGCATACATATCAACCTTTAGAAAAAATTAAAATTAAAAATTACATTATTTTTAAATTCTTATAATATTTATACATGTTTTTGATTAAATTGAAAAAATATTGTTTACTTACCCAATATTTATTAATAAGTTTTCTATAATTATGTAAATGATTGTAGATATGATGCCTCACCATCATTCTATAAGCATAATACTGTTTTGAAGAAACAGTTTTATGACTATTGTATTCATTTAAATTAACATTAAATGACAAAATATCAATAGCATAACCATCTTCACCGTGTAGAAATATCAGTGGATATTCTAGAGAATCATAAGACCTTAAAAACACATCTGAAATGCATTATTATATTTATTAATATTTTCTAAAAAGTGTTTTGAAATATTTGTTGAATTTTCCAAAAGAGTTTTCATTGGTTCTGGTGGTTCATCGATATTTGGAATACGAACAGTTCCATTTGAACAACACATACCAGCAGATTCTCCTTTAATTAAGAAAATAATATAAAACGTTTTCAAAATTCTAAAAATGTATACACTAAGGTATAAGGTACCTTTAAATTTCATTGCATTGCAATATTGACAAATGACATCCATTACACCGATACAGACATCATTGTCGTCATAATATGGATGCTTAGGTTGGTATAAATAGGCAGACCGGAATTTTACCCACTTGAACGGTATATCACCTAAAGTATATGCATTTATAATAATAAATGGTAGTGAAACATAGGCGAAGTATAATAAACAGATATGTCCAAGTTGCCGAGGGTTATCTTTCTTTAATAAAAAAATAAATAAATAAACAGAAATGTTATTTAATAATGTATATACTATATATACCACATACCAAATAATGTGGGTTCAGCATTTGGTCTTAACCTCTTACGCTGTGTAGTAAAAAACATATTGGTTTCAAAGTGACAATTGCACACTCTTAAGTTTTTATTATTCGTACGAATATTGGTTTCGCGTTCCAACAAATCGGTCCTGTTGCAACTATTAAGCCATTGTATTAACCTATAAATATTTAAATCATTAGGTGGGCACACTTTATAAAATTATTAATTAATAATTACAATTATTAAGTATTAGGTGTTATTAAATACCTCTCTCCTCCATTTGGAATTGCATACGATGAAATTGCCTGATTGCAATTTGAACGATTTTCACAATGTAAAACGATGCACCTCTTATTACTCATAATAATAATTATTATTATTGAAATAATTATATATTTAAATAACACTTGACAAAAAAAATAATGTATAGTTAGTATAATGCTATACGACAAACTACTGAACGATTGGAGTTGGAGCTGTCGATCTCATCGATCGAATAAATAAGGGAACGCGCATGCGTATTTTTTGTACATTATTATTGGTCAATGATTATAAAATAAATAAACAAAAAAAAAAAAGAAACAATAGACATCGTTATTCGTGAATATATGAAAATAATAAATTGCTAATCAGTTAATTATTATTATTATTATTATTATTATTATGAGGGTTCAAAACCGGTTTCCTTCGTCTCCAAAATCAAGTTAGATTCTTATTATATAGATAATGTAGGTTACTTCTGAGACTGTTAAAACTTTTAAGTTTGATTAAAGAGATGATTCGATACATAAAACATTGCATTTATTTTGTAACCATACATACGACATCGATTGGATGGTTTGTATTTTACGTATTGAATTGTAACTATAGAAGTTATTTGCTAAAAAAGTGGATTTTTAATTTTCGAAAATGTATTGCTATATTAATGACATTAAAAACATTCATAAACTGTTTAATCTTTAATCAATTGATATATTTGTATTGTTTAAATTTAATTTACGATTGTTAAAAACGACATTTTAATTATTTTCACCATCACAATATAATATGGTATAGGAAAAAAGTTATAAGGATGTCAAAACTATAGGTTAAATAAATGCTATCAACACTCAAACAATTTGTCATTGACTCCCATTATATTATTATTTTTCATATAACATAATATTATGTACCTAAATGTTATAATTACCTATTATAGTAATTTGGAAATTTGAAATTTAAGTAAAATGAATGTATCGCGTGTTATTGCTAGGTATTTGATGAATAATTATAACATTTTTTAATAACACGATTTAACAATAAAGTTGTTGAAAAACTAAATTACTTAAGTTTAAAACTAAGTGGGTTCTGATAAAACTGTATTATACTACATAAGAGTATAAGACCATAATATAGTTTTCTCATTATTTTTAATATATTTTAGTAAAATGACCATGAACTAGCTATTAATATTATTATACCACGACAGTTTAAGTAGGTTATGTGTTAAAAATTAATCTAGTTCAATTTTGCATGAAATATTTTTTTTTCGAGATTTATGAAGTTTTTAAGTTGAAATATTATTTATGAACAAAACTTATAGACAGACATTATTTATGTATAATAATATTATGAACTTCTGCGCTGTATTTTCATTCATAGAAAATATCTTGTACACAAGTAATTACAAAAAAATAATAATTTACTTTTAAACGCAAACAAACATAAATGTGTGAGCAAGATTTTCACCTGTTCTAACATAATATATATGTATATATACATAGGAAATTTAAACACTAAGATGAATTATTGTTCACATTTATCAAGCATAAGATAATTCAAAAACCGGAAATTAAAAAAAAATTGAGTCATTCAAAATATGAATTTAAATTATAAATTTTAACAACTTTGGATTAAATATTTTATATTATACATTATATATTTATAGCCATCGGGTTGAAAGTTCATTAATGAGACTATATAATATGTTTTTGTTTTATATTAGGTAGGTACTTTAAGTTTATAATGTCAAAATTAAGAAAAACTTGTCAAAAATAAAATGCAAAGTAATATAAATCAATGGTTTTGGTTTATAATCTATAACAATAATAAACGATAGTCTTATATAAGTTACATTTGTATACAACTTAAGACTTAGGTAAGTACTGTGATTCACAAAATTAAAGATCCCAACACGTGTTTAACTTTAAATTATTTATCTAAGCTAAGGAATTTGAAGTTTTTGAAACTACTATAGACACATGATTTACTCCAGTCAACATGTCAACATTTTGTAATTAAATTGCTTGTACCTACTTAATGTATATTTTAACTTTTAATACGTTATTTAAAAAATATAAAAATAAGCTTTAAATTTTACGAATTTATCTATTCTTAATTTTTTTTTTGTTGGTACCCATATTATAATATACAATACAAATCTTCAACAGTATAATATTATATATAATTATATAATATTGTGTGGTCATTAAATTATATGCTACAATAATAGGTACATAACGATATTTTTTTAACGAATTCAGTATATACGCCCAGGACAGAGAACATTCTATGTTCCCGGTATCACTCGCAGCATCACTCAACCAGGACCCCAACTCTATTTCCGCCTCAATCAAATTTATCATCGCTGCCAATATACTTAACAATAATATTATATTACCTTCCCATCTATTATTTTAGTAGTACTTTTATCATGATTTGTGCATCGTTATCCCTGGTAATTTAGCCTTGTCAATATCACACAATAGTCGTTGGGGTCGCGGGCCATTATAAATGAAAAATAAAGATGCACGACAATATTGCACAGCTATAATATAGTGGGTAGTAGGTATAATATTATGTCGTAAGCATAAACATTATGTTTGTATATTATTAAAAAAACAATTTCGTTTTTTATTTTTGTTTCAGGTAGGTTTCAGGTAACTACTGAAATATCCAGTGGCATTATGTGTTAAATTATTAATTTCCATTAAGTATACTTACGGTTGTATAAGTTTTATTTAATGTATTAAATATGCACCTATAATATACTATATACCTACTATAATACACTATGAGAGAATTTTATAATAATAATATATAATATTATACCTTTTGATACAAAATTTAGTTATTTCACGCATTTGTTATAAAACTCCGAGCTATGGCGCTACCCATAATAATATGACGGTTATAACATGGACGGAACTAACTATACCAAAATGTACGTGAGATCACAAACCTAGTTCCTAAAATGTGTTTGTATAAGAGAACTAAATAATATTAAACAAGTGAACGTTCGTTGTCCTGAGAATCGATGGTAATTCTGGATGGACACATTATAAATATACAAAGTAATATTTATAATCGTATTATTTTATTGAAATTAACCACCGCCAAGCGCCATCAATAAATATTGAAAAAAAATATCGAAATCAAAAGGCGACGATTTTATTATAAAATATTATGTCCGTCGAGCGCCGCGCCGGCTGCGATTTATTTTTATTTTGGAAAACGATAAAATTCGCGGAGGCAAATCGGAAAGGAACGAACTATTAATTATCATAACTTGCCCATCGATAAAACTACATCAGATCCGGGTTAGGTATATACCGTATGATATTATATATACGACGTGGACGTGACGCGATCACGGAGAAACGCTCGTGGGTGGCGTAGGAGGCGACAGTCGTGAATGGCGAGGAGCGGGCTGGTGGTGACGGAAATCGATAGATCTTCGTAATCCGGGCAACAGAAAAAAATTACCAATTTTAAAGAGAAAACTTCGTGGTAAGATAAAAAAAATTACGCGTTGCCCCACAAAAAAAAAAAGTACGAAACTCACGGATTTCGTGACGTTATCTGAGCGATATTACGTCGGGATATATACCTACCTAGCTAGCTATTAATATACCATATTATACGTGATGGAGGTAAATGATTTGTATGCAGAGCGTCCTCTTCGATTGCATTTTAACCGATCGATTATCTTTAAATGTGATTTTGGAAAACTGTCATTATTATTATTATTATTATTTCCGTAAACATTGTTAAAATAAAATAATGTGCAGGAGATTATATATATTTTAATGTTTTTCAAAAGTCAATGTGCGTGTGGTTGTGGTTTATATTATACTCAAAGACTACTCGACCAATTTTCACGAACATTTCAGATGTTGTTTTTGAATATACAAGGAAGGTATATACAGTACTTTGAACACGGCCGAAGGGTGGCGCTGACCAGATTTTCTCTTTTTATATTATTATACACAGAAGAAAACCCGACCAAAACATATTTTAAAAACTTAAAATATTAATTGTTGCTATAAAATTAACAGAGATATTGAATTACGAAACTGTAAAATATAAACAGAATATGACAATATAGGCCACGGGGGTTCACAATATCACTATTTAACATTCAAGGAGATATTTTTTTTTTATAATAGTGATATATTTTTGAATACTACAAATATTTAAAATAATAATAAAACAGCAGCAGGTATTATAATTACCTATACCAGAAAAATATGGTCGAATAAATTGTTTCAAATAATGGTTTACTAAGTTACGTATATATCTTATATTATAATATACAGATACAATAGGTTGTTGTATCATAATATTTTCACAATATCCAGTATTTTTTAACTTGATCTTAAAATACCTATAGAAATAAAAAACATTGTACCTAGCACGCGTTCCTGAAAAATCCGAGACTGCCCAATTTGTAGAGTTAATAGTTCGTTATTATCTTATATTCTTATGTCAACATTTTAAAAGTTGTAGGGTATTTATTATAACTATTAGAAATAGTAATTCACTGTAATACTGTATATACCTAGTTTCCAAAATTGATCAAATAGCGTTGGTAAAGTGTGTCTCACAGGGTCGGAAGTCACTCGAGATGGTTACCTACACCTTAGATCTTAGGTGCATAGTATACAATATAAATAAATAATAATACTAAATCGCCGTTATAATCGGTTTTGATTTACGACCCGATACATCGCAAAACGCGTTCTATACGTGTTTGGTTAGCGTAGGTAAAATTCGCCAAAGGAAATCTGAAATCATGAATGTTATTTAAATATACGTCTGGAGTTATTACAATAAAGTTTATATTTATTGCTGTACGGTTCGGTTTAAACGCAAATATAATAACGATGGTCGATGATAAATAAATCTCGCCTATTTCCACGTCTTATATCATAAGATTTTGTTCTCTTATGACTTATAATATCACTTTTATAGTTATAGTGTTATTATTATTGTAAAATGTTATGTAGCCACGGATTATTAAAATATTAATTTTGTGTATAGCTATATATAACGCGTCGGGACGACCAAACTTGATCTGAACAGATAGCCGAAAAAGTGAAAGTGAAAAATGCTGTCTTTCAAATTTAATTTATACCAACCCACCTATTTTTTTTTCGGGAATCACTAAAATAAAAGTATGGCGCAGGTCATGTATAATACGACGAGCGATGTACAATCTCTTCCACGGATCGCTCTTAAATTTGTATATTCATGAGAGCTTTCTTCCACACATAACAAATATAATATTACAAACAGAAATATATTTTCTTATTAAAATTAGATAAATTGTACAGTTCGGAAAACGTCGTAGGATAAAAATGGTTTAATATATAGAAGGGATTAAAAACTAAAAGAGTAAAGGGTATTTATTTTTTTTTAAAACATTAATTTTGAGAGGTGATTTGATTTGAAAGGCAGGCAACTCGCATCTCTCCCGAGGACGCCAAAGTTGCTCAAAAATGCAGCAAAGTGAGCATTTCTGATGACATTTGTATTTATTGTGTGATGTCTTCGCTGTATGGTAGCGATGAAGTTACTGACCGGCGACCGCGGCAACCGTGTTCTCGGTATCTGCATTTTTTTTTTGGAGAAAATATTTAACTAACTGAATACGACTATTGTACGATTAACAAAACTACACAAGACGTATGGCGAGTAATATATTGGTGGACTGAGTGATTTTTCAGATGTTTTGGGGCTTCAGCTCCGCATGCGAATTATATTATATATACCTATCACCGTATACGCGTGTATTATAGTGCCATTGATCATTGTATTGGAACGAGTATCATTCATGAACCACCGGACCATGACCTGATAGTGATTTTACAAAGCGTTTTGGCCTTCGTCCGTCGGATAATAATACGGATGAAAAACGAAAACGGAAACAGCCGGACGGACGGACGGGGAGGAACCTGCGTTTATGGAACTACGTCGGAACAAACGAATTTTATCCCAACGAGGTATGTCTTACTTACGTCCTTATAACCAGGTTCAGTCATTTGATCGGTAAATTCTGGAGGGATTCCCGTGCCATAACTGTCGTTTTTAGACAATTTAATTTATCAAATTAAAAAGCTATACGGATTCGTTTTGCGCTCAAAACAAGATTGGACAAAATCACAAATAATCACACTTGTGGGTCGATTCTATCCCACGAATTCGTCAGCTGATACTTTTTATATTCATATCGAAACCATATACTCATATTTTATGTAAAGAAATAATGAATATCAAAATAATAATAATTATTATTATTATTTTAGTCATAAGTCCACTATATACATACGCATACCTATACATCATAATGTTGCTGTGAAATACGCATATAATGTGTGTAGATCGTCGTTATATAGACAGCCTTTGGGCCTTTCACTGCGGACAACATCGTGGTTACATAATATAATATAATATGGAAACAAATTACGATTTCAGATGTCTTTTACGAGTTTACGACTTGTTCTTGTGATTTGCATAATATACACATTACATACTGACTATACTATACGTAGGACGTGTTAAATTGCGTGTTGTCAACGAGTTTGGTTTTCCCATATATACCTAGTTTTGTCCAGCAAAAAAGTGCTCGCATTATAGGCATACGCGTATCGCATAACTACGTTGGTGTATCATATTATTATTATTATGTCCTATACGTCTATATAAGGCCGTTTTTAATAGCGTTACACATTGCTATCATATATTATCATAATACGGCCGGACTCGGATAAAACAGCTTTTTTCGTGTGTCGTGCGCCGCAACCATGTCGGACGACGAGAAATAAAACTAAACCGCGCTCCATCGTGGCAATAATAAAATATAACATTATATTATATTTATACGTCGTCGCAATGTTTTACCGTTTAATCTAAATCGTGTTAAAACGTTGTTACGAAATTCCGTTTAGTTATTATTTTATTATTCGTTCCATCGGTATAAATAAATACATATTATAATGAGTATAAATAGGTATAGTATGATAGTAGTACATATATATATATATAGGTATTATATTAATATCTTTGTAATCGTTGTTCGTAGGTACCTATATATTATAATATCATAAACGTTTTTCGATAATATTAAACAATTTATTATATATTATTGCGTTTCATGGTTGTAAAGTTAACACACACTGACACACGAATAAACCAAACAAAACTAGGTACTATTACCAGAGCCATAGCCATGGAGGGCATGAGGGCACGCCCTCCCCCTCTCGGAGTCCTTTTTTTTAGTGGCCATACTGTTGTATATAGATAACACTAATCCCTTGAATTATTATTAATTCTGCTGATTTTTTAACATGCACTATCTGATTATTAAAAATAAAATTTATGGTTATCACTTATCAGATATTAAACATTGAAAAAAAAGTCACGGAGGGGATCTTTCTCCCCTCCCCCCCCCCCTCGTTGGACTACCACTGATGGTCAAGTATTGTTTGTTTTATATTATATTATGTATATATTTGATAAAAATTATAAGTTATATGGTTTCGCGTCAGTAATACTATTGGAATACAAAATTAATAAAATTGTTAAGTTGACAATAATGTTAAAATACATTTAGGTATTGTTATGTTAAATACTTAAATGAATACAATACTTACAAACATAGTTGTACTGTTAAAATAAAATAGTACCAACCTACACATGTACTAACTGTTTTTGAACAAGGGGTTATAAAATAATAAATGATACCTAAGTAAGCAAAATAAAAAATTGGAGGAAAAAAAATTGAGTGCCCCTAAACCAATTGTCTATGGGTACACGGCACTTGTTCTTATACAAAACTTAATAAGCCTTCTGAGCGATTTTTGAATGATAAAATAAACGCAGATAATACATCGACCAAATGTCAAACGGAAACGTTACACCAAATTGTGATTTTCATTAAACAAAATGGACCTCAAATATTCGCACATTACGTGCGTCAGAAAAATACGATATTATTTAAATACATTGTTTAAATAAATTTAAAATATACTAGAATGACTTCCCTTGTAAAATTTGATACAGATGTAAATTAAAATTAAAATAAAGAAAAGAAATAAAATGTTCTTACGGTTCATGAAATATAAATTACATTGATTTGTCATTATCTGCTATGTCGTTTGTAGCAAAAAATAAATATTAATAGCTTTCCCAGGCACTTGGTTAACGCACGCTTATTTGTTGGTGTTTTGCCTATACAAAGTCTAATAAATCCATTCTCTAGACTTCTTATACTGATGTTGTTTTTTGATAAATACCATAGGTATCCTATTCATATACAGTATACAGTATACACTATACGTTTCTCGAATGCTTTTAGGTAATATATTATAACTGAACTTCGGGAGCGGCTGGGACGCCCCCTGGAGGCTGTGAACGTACAGGACATACTGTGCGGACTGGTCTTCGGGGATCACCCGGATGATCTCCAGGAGAAGGCAATAGCCCTTCGCGATGCAGAGGAGACGTTCAGGATCTTTTACAAGATGGTGGAGGAGATCCTAACTCTCAAAGAGGAAGAGGAGAGGGCTTGTCAGGCGGCTGAAGCTGCAGGCGAGTGACCAATCAAGCACGTGAAGCGAGAGCGGCGGGTTACGGTCGGCTCGAGAAGAAGGAAGTACAGAACGGAAAGTTTAGGACGGCTCGCTCAGGCCGGTCTGAGAAGAGGACCCTCTGAACGAGATGTCTTGGACGGCTGGCTTAGGCCGGTCCGAGAAGACTTCGAACACTGATGTGTTGCAAAATTGCAAAACTGCAAAATTCACCATGTCAAGGGATTGCCCGGGCTTTTCCCATTTGGCCTTAGCCATTGTAAAGACGTGTAAGGCATCGTGGAGCTCGTAGCATAGGAGTATACATATACCAGCGATCGCTGCGGAAGCTATATGTTATGGCGCATGCGAGCCGAAACCAACTGTTGTACACATTTATATGCTTACTTATTTAAATAAACGATGCTGCATGGGGGCCAAGGAATGTGAAAGCGTACGGCACCCATGTAGTGATGAAACCACAAAAAAAAAAGGTAATATATTATAATATTTGTACACTATATGCATTTATTATTATTTTTTTATACGAATGGCCAATTAGCAATATTACGCGATTTGTAACCAATTATTAGTTTAAAAAAATCAGTATTTAGTGTGTGCATCTAAATAGTATTTTCATAAGTCTCCACGACAAAAGTCGCCGAAACCGTTCAGACTATTCAAAGAAATATGAAAATGAAATTGCAACACGGGCGACTATATTATTAAGAGTTCGACCAACGTCACAGTGTAACACCATGTGTATGGTTGAATTTCAAATCATTAAAGAATAATTAATGTGTATAATATGTATGCTCGTTCGTATTATATACAAAAACAGTTACCTACTATTTTACGGTTGCTTTCAAAGGTTTTTAGGAGAAAGACTTTTTTCAAATTAAAATTTTAACATTTTAAATAAAGTTGTTTTAATTAATGTCCTTTACGTTACAAACACAAAGTTGGCCATTTCGTGTCGTACCCGTATAAATATATTATGCAGACTAAAACGAAAAATATACAACTCCCGGGCACGAAAATGGTTTAAAAACGAACAGCACGTGTAATGAGTACAGAAATATTATTATAAATTTAAAATCGTTAAACACGTTTTCCATTACAAAAAATAAAATGACATATTACAATAATTATTATATCTCCTCCGTCGTCGCGTAGGACGTCGTGTAAATATGGTAAAGTGCAGCAGATTATAATATGGCATCCGCATGTTTATTGACGTGATTTATTTATTCATTTGTCATTATGGTCGTAAGTGCTTAATAATAAGAATAATAATAATACGTATATTTCCAGTGGTTTAGAAAAAAATCAGGCCGCCGGCAAACACGCCTCGTCCCGATAGCGACCTGTGACTGCAACCGACTGATGCGATCACTTAAGTTATACGCGCCACGCGGGTTTTGTTCGGACTCGGTATTTGCATGACTTGTTGGGTTACACACTATATAGTAGCAAACAAACGTCTTCAAAGGTTTTACGTTAATTTTAATAAGAAATTTAATATACGATCTATCTATACAACAATAGCGCACAATACGTGAGATAGGTAATAAAAGCATTATTGGGGGGGGGGGGGGGGGGTTTAGGGATTGAGGAGCCGCCCATTAGCTGCACTTAGCTTAGGATTGGTACATAATTAGAGGATCAATTTAGAAGGTCACGACACCATTTTCTTTTATGTCTACGGCGAGGATTTTCAGGAAGTGGAGAAGGGATATGTAAGCCGATTATCTACAATGGATTTTGGAATTTTATTTTAATATATTAAAGAAACGTTTATAAAATATATTGCCGCTAATTCCTCAATTGAATTAATGCCAAGGTCTTTGTGGAAGGTCAGATTAGAGACAAAGAGCGGATTACATTTATAATCTTACAAAGTGTGATATTTTGGAATGCTTGAGTTTTGTTTAAATTTTTAATTCTTAGCCGAACCCCCGGGTTGAATCCCAATATCCCATGCCTCTATATTGGCTTTAAGAGCGTCTTATATATCAGTAGTTTAACTTCAAACGTTAAAACAATAAAAACACAATAGGTACATATTAGATTGTAGTATACGTCATCATCCCGTCTGTCGGTTGTCGTCAATATTTTAACAATAATGATTGAATGGTCTAACGGTTATTGAAGCAAAAAATTATACCTATCTGCAGAGCAGCATTATACTGTTATAGAGGGGGTGTTAACAGGACAGTCGGAGGTTATGGTATGGCACTCGCTCAGCTATAAATGGCACCAAAGTTATTAACAATTTATGTTGGGTATGCAAATTGTTCAAGAAAATTCCGCATCACGACGATTTTCACTGGTTACACCACCTATACGCGTGCATAACAAAATAAGCAAATTAAATTTAAAATACTAAGCCTACAGTCTGCTACAATGGCTATTTATATATAGATACTATTAAAACATATTTTTCTTGTTGGTATTATTAACATAAATCATTTTAGATTTTAAATAAATATAAAAACATTAGTTTTTGACAATTGGATCTCAAAAAATCGATAGAATGGTAACAAATACGAGTTTTTAACAATAATTCAAAATGTACTATGACACAACACTTGTTAAATATATACAAGGGGGGGGGGGGGGGGGTGGGGACAAGAATTAAATCGTTATAAGTGCATAATATGATTCAGTCTTAATATTACCTACTATAAATTATAATACTATTATAATTTAGTCGTGACCATTCGTCTAGCGTCCGTTCCCATCGAGTTCCAGACCACGAATGCGCTCTTATCGTCTTTAAACGTCTAGCGGTGTACCTGTAAAGTGAGTAAATATTGTTAAAATGTTTACGTAAATAATCTCCATGCCTCGGTTTCGGGTGACTCAACGATTAAGGAATAACGAAAACAAAATCATAATTTGAAAATTTCAATGAGGAAAAAATTGTCGGCCGAGACACACTCAGATTCGAGACAAGTGACAACCAACTCCGTATAGTATACGAAGTACGAACACGTATTATATTATGATAATTTATAGATAATAATATACTTTGCTGTTTTATATTAGTGTAATCGTTGCAAAACGCGTTCGCGACGTCTTCGGCTATACCGCGACACCGTTTAATAACATATTATGTGCCTATTATCATTTATCAATGCTATTATAATAGTACACGCGACGAAATAATAATAATAATATTACGGTTATTAACGATCACGATTTATTGTGCGCAGGCGAAACTCAGCGCGATATTGTCACGATTTATTGTCCGCGTCCCATTATATTTACACGCGCGTTACACATATTATATTATAATATTATTATGGTATGCAACGGTCGCCACCTGTAATTACTATTATCGTCGTTTAAATACCGTATTTGCATATGTAAACACACACATTTACGATAATATGTTGTCAATATTAGACTTATAATTACACATTATTGCATGTACGTATCCGGAAGACGCTGCAGGGACTGCAGGAATTTTCACGATTTCATAACACCGTGTTTTCGTTTGTCGAGATAAAAAAATTAAGGTCAAGTACCTTTACTGTATCTGTTTTTAAAAATACGAAACCCGGGCTTTGGTTGATCGGTATTTTATAATGGTTGACCATAATATGGACTTACCAACATTACATTTTTAAGAATAACAAAAAAAAATATAAGTGTCATTTAATTACATATTACTGCAATATTACGTCCTTATCTAAAATCTAAACATAATTTAGACATAACTTTGATCACAAAGTAAGTATATACAATACATTCAATACATATATTATAATTTTAAACTTTGTTCCTGGTACAATAATAGTATGTTTTATTTATATTAAATGTCCATAGCTAAAAGTGAAATAATAGATTTTTTTTCATTAATTTTATTAAAATTTAATAAAAAAAAAGAACTTGTTTAGTCTTCAAAATTAGTTCAGATATCGGTTTGAATTATTCAAAAATCAATAAACATGTTTTGATGGCCTATGGCTTTTAAACATTTTCAATAACTGAGTCTAAACTATCTGGTATTAAAACATTACTGCAGTATTTTGAAAATTATGGAACTCTTATTTACTTTCGAAGAACTCAGATACGATGTCTTCTGAGTTGTATAGATTCTAATGTTCTATAGGTTTTATATGTCGTTTTTGAACTGCACGAATAATCATATATTTAAAATGGTATGAAATTAATGACAATCTGAATCTAAATAACTTATAATAAAATACAAACAGATTAAGACATAAATATATATATATTTTACTTTTATGACCAAAATAAATGTATAAATTAAGTTTTTATTTTAAAATAACACATAATAATATAGGTAAGTACTGGAGTATTTAAATTTTACAGTCAGAAAGTATTTATTTTTTCTAAGTCTTAAAAAATTCATGAGGAAATACCGGTAATAACCAAAACCCAAAATCTGCACGTGTAAGTTTAATCACAAACAGTCCGTTTTTATGAATTAAAAAAACTTTTCTTAAACACAACCAAAATGAACACCAATATAATTGAGTATAATATATTTTTCGTATAATATTTTTAGACATTTTAAATGAATACTTGCTATTGTCTTCTTTTAGAATAGTATTTTTGTTTTATAATATAATAAAACCTCAGTAGGTACAAGTAGGTTTACTCATATACTTGGGGTGGTACGTCTATAATAACCATATCGGCATAATATTAATAATTAGGTACAATTACATAATAATATAATAAGCTATGAGCCATTTTGGGAGATTTATCAATAAAAACTCTAAAACCAAAAATTACAAATATATATTTTTTTAACAATTCGTTTGGGCGACAATTCACGAGTTTGCAGTGCGCACATTCGTTTGTTCCAATGTCCGACGACCTTTTTTTTCCAGGGCAACTTGTAAAATGGCAGCTGCACCGTTCTAAATATTATTATTATCTTCTCCTCCACAACCGTTGCAGACAAGATTCGTTTACAGTCGTCGAATAATATATTGTAATATAGTCGCCTGCAAGTCGGTCGTCGTTTACCCTGTAACTATAGAACATAATAATAATATAATAATATGAAAATAAAAATAATAACAACAAAACAACGTTACAATAAATTCATAAATATATTATAATATGTTGTATTCAAAGACATCCGACAAATCCAAGATTACAAGCTGCAGTGTTATTATTATTATAATTTTAATGATTTGTGAATCGTCTGATTTATTATAATATCATCGTCTCTATCTTTTATTATCACCCCACGGGTTGTCCGTATCTACAATATAATATAATAATATAACCCTGCACATTGTACGTCATAAACCTATATATATATATATATACGACGTGCGTTTATACGCGTTATAATCGGATTTTTATACGCGGAAAGCAATAAAAAAAAATTTAAAAACCGTCTTTCCTTAGTTTTCAAACACGCGTTGCGTAATCCAAATACATCTTTTCGGTTTTTTTTTCTTTTTAATGTCGTCGTAAACCGTCATCACACTCGATCCGACGAAACACGCGAAGACTGCGGCTGCCGATCCACATATAGTTTTTTAATAGTACAATATATTATAATATACCGAATACCCCCTATACCATACCTGCGGTAGTAGGTATATATTATTATACATCGCGGTTGAGCAACGTCCGCTTTTACTTTTTTCGAAGGTCGCCTTATACTGAATATTATAATATCTAAATACCTCATCTATCCGTGATAGTCGTTCCCCGACCCCCTACGGTTCGTTTATTATTACATCGTATTAATAATAATATGTATTATAATAAAATGTGTGGTTTCGTTCCCGGGAGAGTTGTAAAATAAACAAAAATTAACTATACACACCATAATATATGACGTCGAAATGTTTTCTTCTCGCTCCTAGGACACGATTCTATACGTTCCCGGTTCCCTGCATCTATATGTTAAGTAATACACAATATTTATGTACACGGAATCATAATTTACACCGTCTTAACTTTCGACGTATTCCTTACCGGCTATACCTATCTACTATGACAACATTTGACAAATGTCTTATACATGTCGTATATTCGTATTCAACGCTGTGCGGTGCAGCACACATCACAACGTTGTAATATACGAGTATTTAAATATTCTGAATAAGACACCGGTGCAGTGGCCGCGCGGAGTCGAAATCGTTGCTAAAGCACAATATTATATTTTTCTCGTAGGTACCAAAGTCCAGGCACGGTCGATTCGGCGTTTGATTACCTTAATTGATATACACGATTTGTGACGCAACATGTCTAGAGCCATGTGGCCGTTATTAGACGACTATAAAAACCAAACAATAAACATGCTGCACCATAATATTATAGTGGACCATTAAACACGTTCCTATATAGTGTCATCGGATTAAATATAGACGCGTGCACGCGAGGAAAGCAAAAGAATTCCTCGGCACCGCGCCGCATCGGACGGACGACAGAATAAATTCGTAGTGCGCAAAATTATGATATTATATATTTGTAATCATGACGTATAATGTTATTATAATATCCGTCGACTATGCGATCGTCATCGTCGTTTCAAATTGTCTGTCAAGTTACATAATATTATAACCATTAGTGCGGGGGGACAACTCTTGAAGAATAGTAATAACGCACGAGCACGGCGTGAAATGATGTGGTCAATAGTATACTCATAAATAAATAAGCGCTGATCTCCTCTGCAAGAACTGCAGCAATAAAACGAATTATGTTAAAAACGTATGGAATCTATTATTTTTGTTATTATGTTTTTTAATAAACATAATTCTTAGCGCGTACCACGACGAATATAACTGTTCTTAATATTAAAAAGCCTCCGTAGATTTTATATTTACTCTACTTCACCAGACTCACCACATGATGCGGTTTCCTCAGACTTCAAAAGCTAACCCCAAAATGTATTCGACGATAATTTAATAATCAATTATAATGTATATACCTAAGGGAAGGCGTTATTATAGATAAGGCGAAAAAATGGCGTTGCGTTGAATGGGTTTTCGTTCGTTTTGTTTGTATTGTTATAATATTAAATTCCCCCCCCCCCCCCAAAAAAAAAACTGTAATCACGAATGCCGAACCATAGCAGATATCTCCTGTGATGGATCCATTGTAATATCGTATTATATTTACAGTGTAGATTCTATACGTTTATCACATTTCTATACGCATCGACTGTTATATTCAGCAAAAACTACAATATAATAATGTTTAAAAAGAATAATGAAGCCTAAACTAGGAAGTGAAATATTAAAACCGCGGCAAATTTCTTTGAAAAAAAATCTGACAACAATACGTATTATAAACATAATAAATAATAATAATACGATGATCGGATGATATAGTATTATTTTAGAACAATATTCTAGAAACTGAATTCTGCATATAATATTATTATATACGTCAACGAGGACAAACTGTGAATAATAATTTTAAAAAAATTAGCCGGCAGGGGAGGTGGGGGGGTGTTATAAGTGTGGGATGGCCAAATGAAACCGCTGATAAGTATAAAGATTATTAACACTCAAGTCGGACCTGTAGGGTACCTACCAATACTGCAGTGGTTCTTATACTACACGATTAACGTCGGGGCGTGTACCCATCGAGCGTGTTAAAATATAAACTGAAACAAGCCGCGAGCCCTTGACATAATAATATATAATATTATATTGTATAAGCCATTATGTCCATCGAGGCATCGAGCCGGCAATGGTATCAAATACCAACTGGCAGGACATAAATGCGAATCGTCAAAAAAAAATAATATGGTCTGGTGAAACAGCCACATAACGGACGACGTCGTCGAGGCAAACTTTGTATTAGGAGATCGCCTTATTCGTTCTATAGTCCCCCTGTCGCTTCCGAGAAAACGGTAATAAATTGGCGGTCAAATTTTGGACGATAATCAAATTCTGTTTTATATTTATAAACTTAAAATTTCACTTTATTCAAAATCTATATAGTCCGAACCTCTTGGAAAATATTATACAAATTATCATTTATAATAATTATAAACAACCCAACCGACATGATTCGAAAATAATCAGAATAAACGTCGTACCTACATACAAAGTTATTTTTCAAGCATGCTCACCCCATTTTTTTTCCTTTATTAGTACATTAATTATTAAAATTTTGATTTTTATAATTTTTAAGTATGCCTAAAGACAATATTTTAAAATTTCTGATATTTGTTTAAATTACTAAATGAGAACCCCCTCCCCTCTTTTTTAATGAAAATTATTTAGCAAATGGTTTTCTTGAAAATGTTGTTGTATCTAAATGAAAATCCTAATAAGTAGTTTCTGAGTTATTAAAATGTTTATAATAAGAGTATTAATCTTTGAAAATGATTTTATATGAAAATAAAACTATATTATGTAATAGGTATTAGATGTAGTGTTTATAAAACTTGGATCATTAATTTTAAAAATGATTTATATTAAAAAATCAATAGTAATTACTAACTTTTTAAAAATTCTAAGCCCCCAATCTACTATTATATCTACTTTATACTTAACCCGTTACCACATAGACATAGAATCTTTAGTACACACAGTTTTATAACTCAAACACTACTCGCTTACATTTTGACTTAGATACATCAAAATTATCAAAATAAATATCTGCTAATTAATTAAAAAGGTGGGTTACTATTTGAAAATCGGGAGTTTATATTGTCACAGGATCATTCTTATGTGGTACAATAAATCTCTAGGATTCGAAAACATGGTGTCCAAGTGTCTTTAAAGGTTCAAAAAAATCATAATTTAAGCATAAAAATATGATGAGCATTGAGCATGCTTAAAAATCACCTGTATAAACATTATATAATTATTATGTTACGAAATTTAAAAATTTTAATCGTTAAATATAGTGTTTGTACAGGTACGTACAGGTACATATTATTAGAGGAAGTGTAACTATAGTAGCCGGTGGATATACTGCTTAAACTAACGGAAATTTAAACGATTTTCAACGATAACGGATATCATTAATTTATAAGTACCTATATATACAAGTGATAATCGGCAACGCTAATAATGATAGATTATAAAACCCTAAGAATTAGTCGATTAAGTAAAAAAATGTCAGCGATTCGTGGATATTTACATTTCAGTTTTGCGGGCGCGATAGAAAAATCTCAAACTGTCGTCGTAAAAGTCGAAGCAAAACGACATTATTATTACTATTATTGTTTATGTATCTGCACGCGCGCGATATCGTTACACTCGTGATCGTACCGCACCGGATGGAAGAAAATGCTAACCACATATGGTACCTCACACATTATTATATTTATACCATACTCATACATTGCCGAGCGTCCAAGGACATTCTATATAGAAACAAGGGTCTCTGCTGTGATGAATCCGCTAATGGACACCGCGCCTATAGCGTTATTCCGGGAAAACGTTAAACAAATTGGAATAATCGTTTCCGTTTGCGCGGGGCGTGCGTTGTTCCGGAAACGTGTTTATAAGACTTAACGCCTGGTATATATATATACATCGTGTGTGTGTCATTGATGGCGTTCCAAGTGAAAAAAATCGTTTTATTATTATTTAAACGCCAAACATCAAAAAGCTCGGCATCGCGAATAACTGTATATAATATTATGACAATAAAAAAACGTTCATTAATGGCACGATCGTAAACGCTGAAATCGACCCGCTAATCGCGATACCCGCTCAAAAATAACTTTTCCGCGCAAACCGAAACCGGTGCCAGTTCCGATCGTGCTGCGGCGGTAAAGTCGCTAAAATACCAGATCGTTTCCACAACAGCGTACGTCGTATATTATAATGTATTATAATAATAATTATAGACCCGCGTGTAACGACGTAACAGTAAAGTTGTACAAACTGTTTAGAAAACTGACAAAATAATAATGTGTCGTCGTCGGGGAAAAAAATCGCTATTTGACGAGACGCGTAAATACGCGTTATATACCTATAATATGCCATAATAATATAGCCAGCTGCAGCTGCGGTTGGACGACTTCCAGTCTTTCCGTCCCGGAACGGCTTTCGGTTGGGATACATAAATTTAAATGTATTCACAATTTTTGATTTTTTTTTTCATGACGAACGTGTTTTTTTCATCAGATTTTTTCGTACTGGATCAATTTTGTGTTTTCACCATTTTTTTTATCTCGATGGTTTTATTTTTATGTTATTCTAACGGTGGCCCTCATTTTTGTTTTCATATATATCGAAAAATCTTGACGCACTTACAATTAGTTACGAATATTGAAAATTTATGAAAATAAATCGTCTATCTACTATTATTTATAAGCCTTACAATAAATATTGGATTATCTACACTAATGTTGATGGTTAAAAGTAATGCAAGCTGCTTTAAGCAATTAAAACGCTTGTATAAGGTATAAGCGGCATATGTCTTGTAAGACATTTTACCTCGGAAATTTAAAAATACGGGTCCTATTCACTTTAATACTTTTTGGAATAATGTGTATCATAATATATTTACTGAACTTAAAATATAGGTACATCCAGAATAATTATAATACGTGTTAAACGCATACTCTGTATCAGCAACTAATAAGTTGTCTTACGAATTTCAGATGGACCCCTCCCTCTAACCAAAAGGCATTATATTATTCGTTTATTACGAAAATGTAAATTTGTATTTCACTTTAATAACCGCTCGTTACGGTCCATTTTTTTTTGTGCCTAGGTATATGCGCATAACTTATAGTAAATAAGGTACGTAGAAAGAAGACGAAAAACCACCGGTTGCATCGGCGTGGTTAAGTTATTCGTTCGAATGCAACGCGCTGTTAATCGCTATGTATTACTCTCTCACAAACACCCATATACGAGTCGATTTTGGTTATCAGACCTTGATGAGGTTACTCTAATTACTCGTTTAACCAAGTACAATAACATACAATATTGGGTACATATTATACATTCCGGCAAAATGTTTTTCCGTCGATCGCGGTCATTCGGTCAGATCACAGGCCTTCTTTGTATAATATACTGTATATTATATTATACTTTAGAGAAAACGAATCCAAGGTGAAAAGAAAAACGCACAGTGCGTTAAAGGTGTATCCAACAGTATGCTGCCGAGTAAAATATATACTATTTTCACGTGATACTTATAAGTGAACAAAACATATTATGCATCGTGGCGTGTGGAGGACGACTTTCGACGTACGATGACACGCGATTACGTGTCGATAAACTGTCCAAATAATCAATTTGCCCAAGACTGCAGATATTGTCTTCCCGTACGAGCCACACACACTATTTTTGTCACGCCTCTGCGTTCATCGATCACGGCAAAGGTAATGCAGGGATATATGCAACAACCAGACTGTTCTACGAAAATAATTTCATGAAAGAAACGATTTGGTTTTACATATTTATTTTAAGCGCCATGCATGGAGGTTTTAATATGAATATAAGATGTAACCAAAAGTTTATGTTTTGTAAGGACCGTGGTATAGATTTCAGTGTCTGATTGTTCATGGCATACGCCCAGCACTTTTGGCGATTTCCATTTTACCTCCCGGCATTTTTGGGAATTTACACTTTAACGTCCGGCACGGAAAAATGTCGCTTTCCAACGCTTCAACCGTCGTCGAAAACTAAACTTTCGGTGCAGGCGTGACAAAAACGTTGTTTACGACGATATATTATTATATATGACGTACTATCTTATTCTCTGGAGTATGGATAGATGGAGTAGATAGAGTAAAGACCGACTGTAACGCCAAAGTCAGCGCGACGCCTACATTTGATTGTTAGTATAAAAAATATTATAATAAATTATATTATGCGACATTATTCACTTTGTATCACCATAACAATATTATTTACACACGCGTGCATGGAGAGGAAAAATATAATATACGTCCACAGTTCAAAAAAATATCAATTGATGCTTAACGATATTATGTATTGCTCAACCAATTATTACGTGCATCTATTATATTATATATAGGTAGGTACATCTGTATACTAAACTTGTTTGCTTTGAATCGAGCGCTGTCTCCGACGTCAATATCTGTCTATTGTAAAAACGCCTATGTCCACAGATATACATTTATTCACGCCGACTGGATAATAATAAATAATTATTGAGGAATGCGGCGGTGGTTCGGTCCTTGGACTATTGTTACGATATACCTACAAACAAGCGTTTGCTCTGGCCACACACGGCATTTGAACGAAATAATGATACCTGCTATACTGGTGAACCGGTTCAGTTGAAAACCATATGGATAGATAACCGCGAGGTATATAGTAAAGTTCGAGGCGAAATCATGAGACAAAAATATTTTGAAAACAATGAAAGTGATATTATAATATCATTATATTTGTGAACAGTGAACACAATAATATACGCTCTCTGAGCCCAGGGGCTGACAACATTTGTCCTTTATACATGCACATTCATTGACTGCCCACAATTCGCCCTACTCCATGAAATCGACAAGGCTGAAATTCTACCGATCAATAAATTCTTTTACTTATTTGCGAGCAAATTGTTTAAGTAAATTCCTAATGCCTGTGATATTCGAGTCACCTGAGATTATCAACTTCGCAGTTAGCTGTAATTACAATATATAGGTCCCGGGTAGAAATTTTTTGTTTAAAAATATTAATCATTATTATAATGTTATACTTATAATAATATTTTTAAACAAAAAATTGCTGTCTGGGTATAGGAACGTTGGAAAATAATACAAAAGCGTCGCTCTCGAAATTATATGTAAACAGGTATATAAGTACAGGAATGTCTAGAAAAGCTTGGTATCCGAACATAGACATTTTTATTTCTTTTCTAAATAATTTAATACTGTAGCAAATAACGAAACGTTCGGTGAAAAATATCATTGTTTAATGACAAAAACAATAACATCTGTAAGTGTGATAGACGATTGTGTAAAGGCGTGATCATATATTCATAAAATATGTAAGCAATTTACAACATTTTGAAATATCTAAGTGTGTTATATAGCGATTATAGCATATGTACCTATAGGTATTAATATAATAAAATAGGTTTAGCTGTATGCCTATAGAAACGTTCGTAACGTCACAATATCGAAAAAGGATATAATCATAAAGCTGTTAATTTATTGGCTGTCAATGTCGGGGAAAAAACTATTTACTCATTATTGACATGATTAAACAAAGCAAATGAAAGACATATATTTATTGTGTTACGTGATAAAAAGAACAAACAATAAATTCAGTTTTAAGTTAACGTAATAACGCGTATACATAAAAACAAATAACTGCGTATAAAAAAGAAATATAACTATATACCTATATATTTTATTGTACTATATACCTATATTGCCCCCGTGTTGAATACAAAAGATGATTCAGGAGACATCAAATTTAGACTGAGGCAAAAATAAAACGCGAAATTTCGGTCAAGCTCTTTTTTATACTATTATTATTAGATCTATTAATAAACCCTTATTCAGCTCCGGCTTGAATAAACACTATCGGCAGACGGAACACAATGAGCTCGAGACAAAAAAAAAAGCTGTCTGCCAAGTATTACGTGTATGTGAGTATATTATATACTTAGGTAGATATACAATAAAACGAGAAATAATAAATCCGGCCATAATGTCGTGAAAAATCAAAATTTAATAGTCTGGACTTTATTTTTATTACTATAAATTTGGTCGGTCATTCCCGTCGTCAGACGAAAAAGAATCGAAAAAAATCGGTTCCTCGATCGGCGCAATCAGAGCCAATTTATACGCCAAATAGGATTGTTTTAGTCAATGGTGCCGAATGTCACACATCGTTATAAGAACACGCGTCATAGTAGTCATACATACCAGTAATTTGATATAGGTGGTTAGATTGTTTGATATAGTTGAATAGGCGTGCAGTATAAATCGGTATAATATAATAATAAGATGGAGTGAATCTGTTATGACGGTGATGACGGTGCTAATAATATCTTGCACTTGCAAATTATGTTTTTCAGTGCGGTCCCCATCACAGAATCACGTATCGCAGGGCTAGTATATTATATTAGGACATTCAGAATTATAAATACCAAAATAAGAGGAAAATAGTAAATATAATAATATTATATAGGTAGGTATAATATGTTTCCTCGATTCAGAATCCCGCGCGAATATTTATATTACAATATTTTAAATTGTAAAGTCTAAAAACCAACAAAGCAGAAACAATAGTAGACATAAAAATATATCTCCGGCGACGAACAATTATTATTATTTTCATGTAAAACCTCACACGTCTAAAATACCGTTTCCTTCCTACACAATAATATAATAGCAGTAATATAATAATATATTGCATTATAATATACTGACCAAATATTATACGTTGATTCGTTATCGATTTGAGCACAATATTATACTGTTGACTGCAAGCCACCGCCGCCGCAGCCGTCACGCGTCCACCGTCCTGACCGTCGAGTTTTTGTTGTGATACGCTTCCAGTCGGTGCGACAAATCGTGCACGATGTCTCTGAACACGACTGAGTCGACGTTGTCGCCGAGCACGTACAGAAGCATCCAATCGCCCAACTTCGACCGGCGCACGATGTTTCCGATGGCCTGCCGTTTGATCAACCGGAATCGTATGCAGAAAAGGTACACGCGCATCCGCGGTGACACTATTATGATGAACCTAAAAATTATGAAAAAAATGTTGGATATTCAATAAAAATAAATTGACCTAGCGCTCTTATACCCACCCTATATACCTATATAATTTGCCTAACCCATGCCGTGGACGAAAATGCGCTAAAATATGTATCAAACTTCATATCTATACCACAAATATAGGTTGTTGCGACTGAAATGAAATCGTCCGAGTCCCATATAATATGTATTAGGTACGTCATTGTTATTAACAGAGGCGGGGGCGTAAAGTCAATACACAATTTAACCGAAAATGTTGAAATATGTTTTCGATTTTTCTTTATTGCGATAAAATGTGTTCCCTACATTAATAATAGTTATATTATACAGTATACACGTCATACAAATTAAATGATACGCTCTTATGTCTGACATCTACGAGATCAAAGCACAGTTTACCGCAGTATAGGTGACTGGTATATAATATTATAGTTCACCTATAATATTATACCTATAATGCTAGTACACATTATTATAAATTATAATATACTGTTGAAATAGCGCGTATATTAATATCATCCTCCCGCTGTTAACGTATAATTAATAACGCCCTTATTGAGACTAAAAGACGGAAATTTCTATACGACGTTATAATATATTATACATATATTATGTATTATAAAATAAATAATATTATTATTGTTATTTTTACAACGTGACGTGTCTGATATTTGTTTTATTTAATAAAACTGCACCGAGAATAATTGTTCGTATTATATTGTTATTTTTGTTTTCACGTCGACAGTATTATTCGCGCCGCGGTCGATGTAAAAACAATAAGTCATCGGTTGATGTATTTTTCTTAAAACCGGAGAAAACAACGTCTGCTATATTAATCATTACCTCCTATAGTCCAACAAATGATATATATATACTATAGTTACACATTTTCTAGCGTGCAGCTTCGTTAACGAAGTAAAAGAAAATGAATGCTAATCAAATTATCACAGCTTTCGGATGGATACGCTCCGAAGAGTCGCGTACAATATATTTCCTCGGAGATTTATCTTTTCAGTTTCAGACACATAAACGAACCTACAACGGTAATTTGTTTTTGTTTATTCGGTAACTGGCATGAATGTATAAGCTGAAAAATATACACAAACTACAACCAAGCTATGTATACCTGCATATCATCTGTTTTCTGTTCTAAAAATATAGGTTAAAACACAATTTAAACATTACAAAATTGAACCAATAGTAGGTATCGGAGTGTCGTCGAGATCCTTCCAGTGCAACCATATCGTATTAATTATATTAGACTTAAATCAAACATTTTAAATTGATGCTATTGCATATAGGAACGACCATAAGCATAAAGTTGACTGCATGTTTTGTTATCGGGTTATTGTTGGGATAAACTTTTGTGCGACGCGATTGTGTATTTTGTTTTATTTTCTACTTGTAGTTAAACCTGTTATTGTATACTTAAACTGACGTCTTTTGTAGGGCAACATTTTATATTTTACTATTAAATCTTTAATCGTAATAAATAAATAACAACTGTCTATAAAACCCTTTTTGGAATGTATACCTGCAGAAAGTAGAAAACATTTTATACGGATACTAAAGAACCCTGCAGGACCCTAACATCCGATTCAATGAAATTGTGTATCTATTATAGTGACTATAATATATTGTACCTTCTGTGTAAAAACTAAAAGTTGTTTGGACGATCGTATATTATTGTGTCGTCCGATTTACGAATTTAAAAGAAAAAAATGTATCTTTCGAACATTTTCAAATCATTTCACTCCAACGAAATTTTTTCTTATTGTCTAAGAAATGCCTATTCTCGTTGGTACGATAAGTAACAATATTATGTTATAATAATTTAATAAAACCAAGCACGAGATAAAACAATTTTAAATTTTGGTACGAAAATATTGGTTATTGCACAACACAATATTACATTAATATATAACCTTTACGCATAGGTGCCTATATAAGAATCCTGCAGCAGTAGCATCAGACGCTATGTAATGTACGCCGAGTCTCGATAACTCGAATCTCAAGGGGAATAAAAATAAATTCTACTTACGTATGTTTCGCGTTATATACCTAAAACACTTAAAGGGACCAGGCAAAAAAATTGAGCTATCGAGACTCGACTGTAATTTTATATTTAAGCATAATTTTGAAATCAATATTTTTTACATGTAGGTATAATATATAACATGAAAAAAAACATTTCATCAGTATACATTATATGACACCAGCAAGCACGTATACCAATACCTGTAAACGATCACGGCTGCCGACAAGACGCCGAGGATCATGAACCAAAACCACAGGAAGACGTAAATCTTTTCGTTGACGGCGTTTAGAGGTAGTATGCATATGGAGTCGTGGGTCTCCACCTCGCCGGACACGCCGAATTTGTGGAAAATGCATTTTGTCATCCTGGGAAATATGAAGATCATTGGGTCCACTCGGTCTTCCTGGTCGCTCTCCAGAAACCGGATCACGTCCACGCCGAACGTCAGAAACGCACCATCGAAGAAGCGGTTCATCATGAACATTTGACCTGTCGTCGACACAAAAAAAATGTTATAAAAATTTGACATTTTTAGTATAATTGTAAGACATGTAATAAAACAACAATTTAGTTTTATATTTTTAATTGTTCAGTAATTGTCTCCACATATTAGTTTTATATTATTAATTGTTCAGTAATTAATCTTTGCATAGGTAATATAATATTATCGCCGTAGTATTATTATAAATTGTATATTATAATACATATTATACAATGTTACATTACACAAACGAGATGACAGATAAAACTATATATTTGGCACAAATTCATAATATCTTAAAAAGAAACACACAATTTAAACCTCAAACGTAGATAATGTACACAGTAAATAAATGTCATCAAATATAGTGCACTTTTCTCAATTCAAATGAGTTTGTAATAATTAACTAAACAGGCGAAATAAAGAGTATATATAATGTGTATAGCGTTTTAAATGTTATCATTCTTATTTCATAATATGAATATAAACTAATTTTATTCGTGTAACGTTGACGTTTACAAAAATAATTTTAGCACTTGGTTTCAGGACCACGTGGTTATGACCGTAAACCATAATAATAATAAAAACAACTAAAATGATTTCGGTAATTTGAATAAATCAAATATTCTTTTAATAGAAAACATATTTTATAATATAATATACAGCATATATAACTATATAATCGAAATTCTTTGGATTTTTAAAATAAATATCGAGATACGTCATTATTATCCACTGGGAGTGTCAGGAACTGGGCAAAGCGTCATAAATATATATTTTTATCTAAACATTATTATACTGCAAGAAAATTCTCGAAGAACGACCGCAAATGTCTAGGATTTTTAATTTTTAATAACTACAACCCGACGTTATGTGTATAATTGTATAATATAGTTTATAATTATTTAGTTTTTAGACAAATTATGTAGAACTCTAAACTATAATATGGATCAGAATTTTATGTGAATATTAATTAATTAATGTTATATACATAATAGATAAATATAAATCTGACGATAATGCTAATAACACTGAAGATCAATCACGTATTTGAAAACAAAATAATTTAATATTATGCACGATGTAGCTTAAGCCCAGAGTGTGTCTTTGATGTCAGTTAAAAATAAGTGATCTAAAACCTTTAGAAACTACGGTATAAAATAAAATGATGGACAGCAAAAAATGCGTAAATATTAATATACTAACGACGAACAACCTTGTTTCAAACACTGTGGACTCCTATACCCCCCCCTCCCTATTCCCTATCACCAGGAAATATGGTATCTATACTATTGTTTAAAATAATTAATAATAATATAATACAGTCGTATGTATATACAGGTGACACCGTATTTTGGTTCTTTTTATACAGTATACAATCAAAAGAGCACAAGTTCGTGTATAACAAATGCTGTAGAGAACTCCACCGCGTGCGCCGATCTATCCAATCGACCTCTTCCCATTATCACGCAGATATATAATAGATTGTGCTGATGCATAACAATAGTAATAAGACGGCAAAACAACCGCTAAATGGCCGTCGGCAGGAATTATATACGGTATAACGGTCGTATGTATGAATAATAATATATAGGTATATACGGGTTGCGACGGGTACCAATTTTATAAGAGATTAGTCTGACTATAGAGCTGCAGTGCCCGTTCATTGGGCGCGATTACGACACCGGTCGGGCACAAAACTAGTGGTAAAAAAAAATATTCAACTGACCGCTAATTATTCTGTTTTGACACAACTGTAGTTATAATGCACACCAGAAATCGGTTCCGAACCCTGCCGCCGCCGCTGCTGCCGCACGATAACATTATAAAATACGGTAATTCGTGAAAATTCGTTGTCGTTTTTATATATATTATTATAATACAAATATATTATACCTATACATATAAATATATAATTGTATACGTCGTCGCGACCCAATTGGTCGTCGGGCGTGAGCCGAATTTCGTTTGCACCGCCGCCGATATAGACGATTATCATTGTCGTAATAAGAAAACGACGCGTTTCGGATGTGATTTTAAAATATTATATTGTCACTGATATTATAAGAGCGTATTGTTTAGGTATTGTTATTGCAATAATTATTATCATCAAATTTTTATTTTTCAAAAAGCCAATGACACTGTTATTGTTATTACAATGACACTATGTCAGTATACATCGTTTACGAAGATTTTTCACGCGTAATTGAATAAAAAATTATATTAAGATATCCACCGCAGTCGCGTGCCCGTATAATAATTGTCTAATTTTTGATAATTTTGCAATAATTCAATAATTGCATACACTATTGAAGCTAATTCCGTCGGTTTTCTGTACGTTATATTAGCCCTGGCCGTCGTCATCACTCGCTGGAATAGTGTGAAAAGTGAAAATACGACATTTTATGTAATAATCGAGACGTAGAACAATATTTTACGACGACTATTAACTCAAAAACAATTTTTTTTAGATACTTTTTCTGCAACATGTATATTATTATGGCGCAACGTCTAATAAATTATCGATTCAGTTCAACGATTCGTTCGGTATTTTTTATAATTTTTGTACAAATTTGCATTGCGTATAAAAAATGTTGGCCTTAGAATAGAATATCATCCAATGCAGTAAATACGCGTAAAATTGAAAAATCGCGCATTTTGTATACGACTCCATCGAGATTAATGAGACAGTGGGCCGAAATCACGTTTTCCCACGCACCCGGATTGGACAGGTGGTCGTCGTCAGTAGAAGGCAACGGACATTATAATGCTATCGGCCAGCGGATCGTAGGTAGATATATACATGTTTATTATACAGAGTATACCTAATCCAGTAATCCATTTATAAACCACTACACTAATTTGCTATTAGCCGATGTCTGTGATTTCAAAAACAAAAACAAATATTTTTTGAGGCATATGGTTGTACCGTTACATTTTTTGGATAAAAATCTACTTTCCGTCGTAGATTTTTAAGGTTTTACCACTTTTTGTGGCGAATAATAGCAAATCATATTTTATAAAATAATTATGTAAATTTTATTTTGTGACTATTAAACGAGCATATAACATAAGGCAATGTGGGATGGCTTTAGTTTTTACATTAGACACAATTATACATCAATTTAGACATTTGTTTATTTGTATACCCATATAATCATTGCATATATTATGTAGGCGTGTAAACATGCCCAATGATGATGTCACATCATATTTTGCAGAATTATTTTGCATTGAATCTCTTTTTTAATTTTGGATAAATTTTGATGACCGCGAAGACAAATAGGTACATATTATTACTTCAAACTTTAAAAAAGGTTATCAGCCGGGAGTCGGGAAAAACTCGTTGAGACGTCGTGTACGTAAGAAATGCTATAATGATAAACGAGGTACGTTTAATAATATATATCAACACGAGACTTACCCACGACGTTCATGAGCGCCATCGTTTCGCACAGGTAGTACCTGTAGGTCCACCAGTTGTGGTACCGCAGGTTCTCCCACAGGTAGTCGAGCAGAATTTTTTTCTTCTGCTTCTTCTCGGCGTCCGTGCATATGGCCACGTCCAGGTCCATCATAAGCGCCCGGATTTTGCCACCTTCCCAGTGTTTCCACAGCCATCTGGGCGTGTAGAACAATATCGCCTGCGTGAAAAAAATAAAATAATAATGTATTAAATTGTATAGGCAAAACATAACATCATTACCTACAATAATCATTATACATTGCAAGGGCCGGTAATGATAGTATCTTTCCCACTGCAGTGCATGCTACGAATATCACCTTTAGAATAATATACATAACTTCGTCCTACACCTCACCACCTCCTAAAATCTCGATCGGAGCCTCTAGCTAGATCACGCCACTCATAAGCACTTTAATTTCTTTTTTCTCTGAAACACCGTGTGGATGCAATTACATCCCTATGCATCCTCCTCGTGGCACCTTCACACCACTGTGACGTTTACCGACATCGCGAGAGCATACCTACAAACGCGGGTGCACACAATATTAGTATAATATATTATATGAACCAAATGTGCGTCATGTATACCATATAGTAATATGACGAGCGACTATATTATTGCATACGACGAGAAACTGAGCACGCGGGACCGATCAATCATTTTGCGGACCGAACAACAAATTGGCCAACATCCCGTACACATATACACACCCCCTCGCGGTCCCCGCAGTGGACGTCGTTTTTATTGGCCAGTATATTAAAAATAATTAGAAGTAATTTTATATTTTCTTTGGCACCATTGTCGTAGTTTTGGCACCGGTCCGGACTATGTGCACATTGTGTCAATCTCCGCCGAGAGTGGACTTTTTTTATTATTATTTTGTTATTTCTTCGTTTGTTTGGTTCGGTTTTTTCTTAACTTTTTTATTTTTGCGTTAGACCGTTGAGTGATTTACGAGACGCATTTGCCGCGGCTTCTTTCGCTACACCTCCCCTCCTCTCCTCAACATCCCGTGAGAAAACGAGTTGAGAAACCCGAATCGGACGTATGAGAAATATTTCGACGGAATGTGACGGGGGACCGACCGTTGGACGGACAGCCGTCTGTCGACGCCCGACCGAGAATATAATAATATTAATATAATGATATTGTATTATAATATTCGGCAGAGCGCCCGTCCTGCATGCCGTCGCCGGTCGGTGAAATTTCTTAATTAGAATTGTTTCGTATGGTCTGAGGCGGTTGCGGCGGCGGGGCCAAACGGCGTCCAGTTGAGTTAATTTTAATGTTATAATCTTGTCTAGCCAGAGTGAACAGTCGTCGTCACGGCCGGGCTGTTGTTATTATTATTTGTTTTCTTCATATTATTATATATTTATCATTATTTTTTATTATTTTTATTTTTTGTAATTCCACAAAAATTGAGGCCAGCGCAGTTCAGTTACTCAAAGCTATATTATAATGATCCGGACCGTCACTATGTATACATAGTAATATTATATACTATATGGGATCACTGCGCGGATGCTTTACGACTATACCATTGTCTCGGAAACGATGGCCTTAATCCACCGTCACATTTTTAGGCTAATCTTGATAATATGGAAGAAAAATAATAATAACGTAAAAATGATGCATCCGGCGATCGAACACAAAACAGAGGGGTACGTAAGCTCATGAAGAATAAAATTAACGTACATCAAGCGAGTGATAAATTGAAAATTAAATATCAAATATTTTGGTGTACCTAGCCGTACCGTACCTAACTATAAAATTATAATGTTACACATAAAGAATATAATATACGGTTATTTACCTTGAAAATATTTTCTATAAAAAAATGTATTTTGATGATCTATGGGGTATTATAATAATATTATAATGAAAGATAATAATATACAAAATATACGTGTTAAAAGTAGGAATATGTATATTTTTTATTAATTACTGTGCACCTACCAAATCCATAATACACGTACATACTCGTACAGTATATATAACTGCAGTGTTGGGAATAGATAACTAAACAATTATCTAGATAAGATAAGATAATTTTAACAAAATATTATTTAGATAACGATAAATACAACAATACATTTATCTAGATTAACCCAACCTAACCCGCACGCAGGTTCTCGTATTATCGTAATACCGCCGTTAGCAATAATAACAAGAAATATATTCTTCTAATTTAATAAATAATTTATATTATATTAGAATTTTAGTAACATTGGTTTTATAATTTTGTAGGGGCACTATAATATTTATCTAGATACATTTATCTAGATAAGCCCATTTTTTATCTAAGCTAAACATTAGATAAATCGTAACAAAATTATCTAGATACTTTAAAAGATAATTTATTTCAAAAAATATTATCTAGATAATTACCAATACTGTATATAAGTAGGTAAGTATTGAAATTATTATAAACCGATTTTGTTAAATCTAACGGTTGTATTGCTATTGTTTCGTCGCGAGTTGAGTGTATAATATTTAAATTAATAATACATTATAAATTATAATATATACGTTGCGTATTATACAGTCATTTAACAAGAAAAAAATTTGAATAATTAATTAGAATAATATTATTATCTTCAACGATATGAAATCATTTTCAGTATGATGTAAAAATTGAAATATTAAACAATAACATTTTATTATGTTATAAATTTAAACTCGAGTTCACCAATAGCCATTTCGTCAACATAATAACATAGTGATCGAAGTGGTGGATGAGGCATTTAGGGATGCATCCAGCACATTCTCTTCTCAAGTCCGTATTTTATATATTATACATCACGATGTGGTACGATTTGGACACACCGTTAAGCTGTATTCAAATGTGTATTATACGTTCATTATTTGAGCATTGTGCCCACGGACTGGCGGTGACCACAAAAATGTCAAAACCTAATATAAATTTCCATACCTAAGACATCGTCTAACCTATAGACCGATGATAACGACTCTGTTAAATAAAACCACCGTGGGTTCAGGGTTGGCTTCCCGTCCATCGAACTGCGTTGTACACTAGGTATCTTATGTCACACCAAGGGAGCGGAAACTAAGGCGTCTCGTCTCTCGACGTCTTGTTACGAATTCAGTCGAGCGGGAATTTGCCTACGGCGCGGCATGCTTCGGGGCGAGTAACTTGATAGCCGACACGATTATAATATTAGCGAACGAGCCGAAAAGTAAACAACAGTAGGCACTGGACGAAATGCAAAAAACCAATAATACGACCTAACTTGCACGAGGCTTTAATATATCATGACTTTAAACCGTTTGATAACATAAAATAATTTTAAATAATACGTCACCAAAAAACGTTATAATCATTATGAAAGTCTTATAAATCTTGTACTTTTTTTCTATCCAGTTTTATTTATCGTGTTTCACGAATAGTCGATGTAAAAATGCCTTAGTTATTACTATATTCAATTTTGTTTCCTTTTTTTAGAAAACTTACAATAGTATTTTCGAAGTAGAATCCGATCGCTTATCCACCGTAAAAACAACTATATATAACCTATTGCCACAACGTTCAATGACAATCGAACGAAATTCCTGAGGGTTTTTTGTCTCGAACGTAAAAAATTGGACAAAAAAAGACTGTAGCTTCAGCAAAAGTTGAAAATATGATTCAACGAAATCTCGTTAAAAATTTAGGCTAACCTGGCTAAGGCTGACCTACGTATTATATACATAGACGTATAATTTGTATATTAATGGTATACCTAACTTTGTTATCTAAATCATGTTGAAAAATAAAAACATGATAATTAACGAGATCCAGTATAATAAACACAAAAATGAATGTATATAGTATATGCAGCCTATAACCTTTAAGGAATTCATTATATTCTCATAATTGATACGTTCACCGCGTGTCCAACTTTTATAATTGGAGCAGCATGTTTACCGGCTATGTATGCGCGGTCCAGTTGACTTGGATATTTCAAAACTAGAACATTACACACATCGAAAATTAAAACGAAAAGATCGAACGTCACGGACAGTCGTTGAGTATGCTACAAGTTAATTATCCTATATTTGGACATAATTATCAATGTCGAAAGTCCGTCAGATGGGCACAGTGAAAATACGAAATTTCGATTTATCACGACATTCGGTTTTTGTGGTAATAAGCGTAAATTCTTAACCCAAATCGCCCACCTCAAATCTTGTTCTTCGAGATGCCGCGGCGCCAAAAGTCAAATGTATACGAGATGAACAATTTTGAATTTAAGCGATTCAAAGTCGGGAGACATACTATTATTCTTAAGTCATTTCGTCAAAGGACCTTTTATTCACAACGCAGCAATCAATAATATCATTTTTCTCCACTGACCATTATTTCCTCAAAAAATAAATAAATCAATAAAAATATTGACCATTTTCCTCTAATAAGGAATTAAGAATATAATAAATATATATTTTGTAAGTCATATTATATTAACCGAAAAAAAAAATTATTTCTAAATTATTAACAGTTATTATATTTTTTTATAAAACTATGTTTAGTACAGATAAAATAAATAGTTAAAAGGACTAAATAAGCTAAATTATCGGCTATATTGTATAATATTTGGAGACAGACTTTTTATGTTTGAAAAGGAAAATAAACAGTGGAGGAAAACGGTATTTAATTTTTGGAGAAAAATGGACCCAATCATAATATAATTTATACCTGAGAGTTTGTATAATACTATAGTATAGGTACTATAATACTACCTAGTGGCTAGTATATACTATCGTTTTAAATTCGAACGATGCCGGCTGTTGTGTGACGACAGATAATTGATACCGGCCGATGCAAAATGCAAATACGCGCGTACAGGACACGTCTGGCCCGAAAAACTCTAAGTCTTAATGGGCTCGGCCGATGATAATAATATAATGGACGCCGGTCACAAATGCTTTTACCGACCATATGTTTTTGATCTGCGAGCGTGACAACCCATCCGAAAATCTATTTTGGCGGATAATCACGAGACGTGAGTATGGTGGGAGTATGGGGTATACCTATTGTATGGCGACCATACAGGTTACCTGTCTATAATACCAGCCAACCCAAAACTTTTAATAAAATCCATTATTTGTTAGGTGCTGACCGCACCATATCTATTTGACTTTCGACCAACGACAGTAAAATTGTTGTGCCGAATTTCAACGCGCAGTATTTTATTATATTATACGATTAACAGACAAATAAATTATTGAATAATGAATATAAATTACAATTTATTATGAAATAATAAAATTTGTTCTTTATTGTTCAATGTTGGGGGGCACATAATAATATATGACCAACATACACGTCGTACTTCCAACAATATATGTCACAGCCCATATTAATTGACATCACCATTCATACTGCATCAACACATATTATTTTGAACAATACACGGTAAAATACAATGAAAAAAATGATCGATAAGTAATATCGAACGACTTTTGTCGGGTTTGACCGACAAATATTAACTGAAGTTTAACATTTAAATGCCTACGAATACATTTAAAAAGTAAATGATACATTTAAAAAAAAAATTAAAAATAAAAATACGTGTAATGGCTCGATGAGTGACGGTTGATAAAGTTGAAAATGTATAATATTTTAATTTTTACATAATAGAAAAATAATATAAAATGGTAAACATGTACACTCAAAACATGAAATATATTATATTGATAAATAAAAACTTATACATTTTACTAGTTTAACCATACTGAAATTGGCCGTTGTTCACAATGATCAAACACCGTGTAGCGCGAACAATTATTATTCCCGAACTTAATGTGTAGGTATTCTAATAATCGTAAGTTATTATTAGACAAATTATTATCGCAAATATTATTTCAACTTTCAAGTAGACCTATGACTTAAACTTTTCGGATCAACGAAATCTCTAACAAATATAGTACGCATTATAATATTATGCACGTTTATATTTTATACTATGAACATGTTCAGTGGGGCTCATTATCTTCTTGAAGAATAAATGAAAATATTACTTATATAGTTATTTCTTCGTACAAAACACACATTGTCATAACCAAGTGACCTCGATACATTGGTGACTTTGATGGTTTTTAGCCAAAGATTATAAATCATTTCACCGCGTTTGTCGCCGTCAAGAGCTTCTCATCTATTGACTATATTATTAATATTTTCCAATCATGATCATGCAAAATGAATACTGTATATGCAAAGCTTTTATCATTTTAGTTAATAATATAATTATTTAATGATTTATCTATGAACACAGAATAAAATATTTCGTTTTCTTGACAATCGGAAATAATTTATGTATAAATATATTTTAAAGGTCGAATTATTTAATCCATTGAGTACCAGTACCTATTTAAATTGTCAAATACAAATTTTAAATTGTAGGTAGTAAACGGGCACTGGAGTGTATTGTATATTATATACCTTGATATGTGTACCTATACATATGTAATATTATGTTGAATACTTGTATTGTATAATACTATAATGTAAAGGACCACTAATTTTTCATCTTAAATTTTATTAATATGATTCGAAATGATTTAACAATAGGTATACCTACGACTTAATGAGTTGGTTGGGTAAATGGTGTAATGATGTACACGTGTGCCTATATAAGGTATACTGAGGTATGTTTAATTGTTTAAATAATTGTTTTAAACTCAACGAACAACGAAAGAAACGTGTTTTCAAACAAAATACAATAACGAAGAACTTAAACGGTTTTCCTGATTCGAAATGAAAAAAAATTATATCCTCCCCCCCCCCCCCCCCACCCCACACCATCATCACAACCACCATTCAGTCGTCACTCGTCTCACTGAGCACGGCGACATAGCTGACCTGCAGCTACATAATATATACAATCCACAGGGTTTAAGTTAAACACTATATAAGCGTCCTGCCGCTTGCTATCTTATATTTACAACATGTTTTTACGTATATGATGATAATAGATATCCACGGGCAGGTGTCACCGGAGATTTTAACCCACAGAATTTTACCGGCCAAACTTTTGGGCGCGATCTCTGTCAGGGGCGACGGCAGTCTTTACGACTCCCGTCCGCGGATATCAAAATATATATACGTTACACGCACCTATTATGCCAGGAAGTACCACGGTGCCTAAGCTGAGCGTACAATGTTGAATGTATAATATACATATATATATATTATACATATATATAGTTAAAGGAGTGCATGGGCATATATTTACGCATTACCGTCGAGCTCTACGGGAGTCGAAAAGAGTAGTCTTATTTTTTACTGCGCGTCGTAAAAAACGGAAACCGGTCGTTGAAAAAAGTAAGTTTTTCGTTTTTATCCCTCGTAAAACGAAACGACACAAACGCTTGTAACCGACGACTGCGGGCAGCGGGCGATAGATTATTGCCTTTACGACATTGACTGGTTTAAACGTGCGCAGACGCACGTGATTTCGAACGGGTAATCATTATGTTATATTACATAGCATATTACGTACTGTTTTATTTTTGTTATAACGGCGAGGGGACAAAAAAGAATAAAAAAAACTCCCTTATTCTGTAGAGTAACATTTTTTGAGTTGTTTATTTTAAGTAGTCCTTGTACATATGTATGCTATAGTAGTATAGTATACTACTACACTGTACCTAAATATTCCCCCGTAAAAGCGGACTTAAAGTAAATTTTTTGACGTGAATCTTATCGATACGCGCTCGCGGGATGTTCGTTCGGCGTATAAAAAACGGTCGACCGAAACTTCAGTCGTCCGCTCGATACGCGACTGCCCGCTCTAAACCATGGCACGAGGCCTGCTGCAGTTCAGAATATTGTTCACACACACACACGCACAAAATAATTTCGACTGGGACCCGAGTCGGCGGTCTAAATATAAATTGCCTAAAATAAACAATGGATTGTGTTTTGTTTAGTAATTTACTTGATTTAATGTATTATTGACCCTCCATTAACCGAAAAATTAGAACTCTCGATAGAGTGATCGTGCTGGAGAAGGAGTGAGAGAGAGAGGGAGAGTGTAAGAGAAAGACGGCGACTTATTCGCGCGTGCGTGTTTACGCAATCCGAGTTCGTAAAAAAATTACATAGTTGCAGCTGACTATAACTACTTTAATTCGCAGGTCCGAGAACGGCGCGTGAACCGTTTGTTTTCGTATTTTATCATTATTGTGACGAATGCAACGCGGTGGCGTTTGAGCGGACGTATAGAAAACATTCGAAACCGGTCCACGCGATTACAACAACAATAATATATTATTATTTATTATTTTATCAATGAATCGGGTCATATTAAAATATAATGAGTTTTGTGAAATATCTTTGTGTACAGCGTACGCCAACTTGAAAATAGACGGCATGACATAATATTATTAAAATATTACAATGATTGACGATATTGCGTTTATATTAAATTATATCACATATGGGCAGAGATACGACCAAATATTAGAAGGGAGCTTGAGTTTAAACAGACTTACGAGTTTCATCATACCTGAATTTATTTTTGACTTAATTTCGATTTTCGATAACGATTACTGACAACAAAATATAAAAATGTGTAAGCTATTATAAAATAAAAACACAAGTGCCTACCTAATAGTCTTCCAACAGCAGTATATATGACTTCAACCACATTATTTTATTTGTAATACATTATAATATTTCATAGCAAATGCAGCCTAATCAATTTCTGTATCGATTTCTTTCATAACGAATCTGTATAAAAAAATATAAATATAAATCCCTTCAACCTACAATTTCCTCCTAATGCCGTAACTATTACCAGATTTAAAACCTAACTCCAATAATCAAGTACCCATCAAGATGATGATTCTAATAAATATTTTTAAGAGTTCAAATAAGTAAAGACCCCAAAATCCCCCCTCCCAAATCTTCACCTTAGAGTTAGCTGGTATGGAAAATGAATTACTAATGAATCGATTGGTTCAATAGTATAGGCGTATAATATTGTACATACACGCAGAATAATAATAATAATAACATTCAGTATAGACTATAGATCGTAACACGCAGTAAAAAAATGCAAGAGTATAGTTGCAGAGACAACGAATCGACTAAAAGATTCATATACTATATTAAAAAAAATAGTGTAATATGTAGATACATCTTGAAAACTTGTATGACCGCCGCAACGTCGTCTGCGACAGTGTCACGCGAGTTTATTAACATGGCTGCACATTACTCAAGTTTGAAAGTTAAGTTTTTTCCGAAACTTTTAACTTTACTATACATTGACTTTTTTATGATGCACTACAGTTACAGTACAAGACATGGTTTATTTTTTATCGTGCTGAGGGGAAAATAATATTTAACATTTAATAAGATAAAAAAGTGTAGTTCTTCCTACGTATAATTTGTTTAACATAATATGTCGGCGTTGGCTATTTATTGAGGGGCAAAAATGCAGGCAATTTCTATATACTTACGTAGCGCGGAGACCATATAACAGGCCTTAAGGTATAAAATATAATAGAACAGTCTAAAATGACTTTGCAGGGGTAAAACCAATCACGCCTCGTAGAATAGTCAGATTTTGGTCATTTTTTTTATTATTATTTGAAAGAGGAAAACTTTATTTAGGTCGCATTAGACTCAGATTTTTTATTTATCTTTAAATAACGCTAGCAAAATACACTTAAAAATAATCAAAATTGTTTGTTACAGTCTCTGAATATAGAGTTTTGAAAATCGGAGTCCAGAGAGACCAGTGAAAAACCTTTATCATTTAAAAACAAAAAAAAAAAATCGAAATCTAACTATTTCACGCCGAAGCGTGTTTTGTTATACCAAAAACGCGTCGACTCCGACACCTTCTACCAGATGATAATGACGACCCAACCTCTTCCATTCAACCTTATTCCACTGTTAAACGATAACACTTTATGACAAAGTTGAATGATGGTGTACCTACACTTATTCACTTTCTAAAAGTGCAATATTTAAAAAAATGTCATTTTTAACTTTTTCAAAGTAGATTTCTTTTACAGGCTGATAATAATAATTTATAGACCTGACATGAATGCGCTAATTAAAACGAAAAAAAAAGGTGACTCGTCCTGCCTCCAGTTGTATACAAATTAAGCGCAATAATAATAATATGTATATTGTATACGTTGAACGACCTATAATATTATAATAATATATTATCGTAAATCGTAGTCGTAGTGCATATGGGCAAACCAACAACGCCCGAACGCGATTAACCTTTCAAACCCGAAACAATGTCAGGCGGCACTGAGGACATAATAATTATTTATTATAATAATAATGTGATGTATCATTGACTTGGGTCTAGGACACGTTGAAAATTTGCCCAATACCGTTATCATTGTTGTTATTGTTATCATTATACATACTAGGTGCACGCTTAGGCTCGCTCGTCCCGGTAAAACGTACGCGGTCAATTATCGTCGCACGGGTTACGAATTTTTTTTTCGTCAAAAATAAAATGTTATAAACTTATAACTATGTCATTGTACCGTGCGTTTGTCGCGTGCACAAATTCCTTCGAAACAAAATAATATTATTTTTATTATTACAAATCGACCGCGTTCGGCGTTAGTGCGTAGGTATACTAGCTGCATGCACAGGCAGCGGTTAAAAACATATGGTATAATATTATAACGAATAGATACAATATTAAATTACATCAAAACGAGTTTCAAGCGTTCAAATTGTTCCGATTGAACAAATCGTTTTTTGTTTCGGTCAATATGCGACTAAACGCGTGCACACAACCACGCTGGTATAGTTTTTAAGTTCATGTATGATATTACATCTTGGGTTGGTATAATATAGTACAAAATTACTTGCATATGCATCTCGTAGGTATGTGCTTAACGCTCCTCCCTCAAAGCCTTAGCGCAGATATGTGTTGAAATGTTGAATTGAGAAATAAGATTTATTATAATGTACAAACGCAAAAAGAATATATGATACATTGTAATTCATTTGTTTTATTCTCAAAGGTAGGTACGGAAAACAATTTATTATTTAGATTACCATACCTACAGGGAATACCTATCGATTATTTTCCTTATAGGTAGGTATTAAATAGGTGTACACGGTGGACCCGAATAAATTAAACTACCTACCTATTTATATTTACAAACTTACAACATAGTACGTTGGTGCAACAGGACAGGATCTGAGCCTTTGAAGAATATTAAAGTATTTATTTCTTAAATTCAGTTGAACAATTTTAAATGTTAACTAGACATTATTGTTTTTTATTGTTATCATAGTATAATAATATTATGTTTTTTAAAGACATCGAGGACGAATTTAGGACTCAACATCGTCATTAGTCGTATAAGTAATATATATATATATATATATTATACTGGCAATAAAGCCCGTTACTGCATGCACAAATAACAATAAAATAACATCATTATTTTATAAATTTATAATATGAGAAAATCTAGTTCTCTTTTAAACACGACGGACCGACTGGTACATAATATTATAATATACGTGGGGCGCTTCCGTTTGTATATTCGCTTAAAAGTTATTGCTGAGTGCGGACCCGCACTGTAGTGGGTGTAAATGTGCAATCGAATAACTATTCGTGTCGTACCCGTACTATACGACTTTAATGGAAGTGACTCATAATTTAAATAATATAGTAGGTAGGTACTTATGTAAATAATTATTTTCCGGCAACGAATCATTTTTTAGACGCACTTATAACGTTAATATATTTATATACAATTACAATAATTGTGTACTCCAAGTCTAACATCATAACTTGCAGACCATCATATTCAAAGCTGGACACTAACTAGTTAGAAAGTTACTTTTTAAATATCTTTCTAACTTATGTACTTAACTAGTTTGTTTTAATTCATAATAACTTTGTAACTTAAAGAGTTGAATTCAATATGTAAAACAACCTAATCTAACTGGTTAAAAACAATAATTACAGAACTAGTGATTTTTGTTTTTTTTTTTTTTTAATTTTCCGAAAATCCAAATGTTTCTTAAAATTGCTGGGGGCCGACTGTTAGTATCTATATTATAGCGGTGATCATAATTTACTAACGATGAATATTGAGTATTTTCAATTTTATGATAAAAACATTTTTCTCCGCATATAATTTCTAATTAGTTATTTATTTATTTATTTTTTTTATTTAAAGCCTCTAGTATAAACTATGATTGCTTGACAATTACATAATAAAAACAAAACAATACAAAATTAAGGTTAACGCATCATATCAAATTCTTATATACTATATAATGAAGTTCTAATTAGTTATTTATATTAGTTACATTTCTTGTAATGTACGTTAACCACGATACCTATAGTTATACTGGTCTATAGATTCACATTTTATACGAATATACTTTATTGTATCATACTGTTTATATATTTATTTGTTATACATAATGACTGATATTCCAATTCGAAATTAAGGATATTACTTAATACTTATTACTTATTAGTTATTACATACCTATACTTGTAACATTTGATCAAATTAGTCATCTGTTGTTTAATAAAAATGTTCTATTTTCAGCAATAATTTAAGTTTGATACCGAGTAATTAAATTATGTAATATTTTACATATTATTTTAAAATATCTGTAAAAAAACTAACTTCTAACTTCTACTCTAACTTAAATTATTATTTTTAACAAACTAACATATATTCTAACTTCGTAAGTATTAAAGTAACATAGATTTAACTACCTAGTTGAAAATAATATCTTACCCAGCTTTGAATTCATATTATACCTATTATCATAAAATACTATTGAAAAGAGACAACTGCAAATCAACTTCGGTTTATTGAGCCATCGCAAAAAATAAACTAAAAAATGACTTACATAATTTATTACAAACCATCATTCACATATATTAAATTAATTCAAGAAAAACGCGTGTAGGTCTGGCCGTCGTCTGCATACGACAGTATAATATATTTTATAATTTAATAATATGTAGGTATACACAAATATACAATATATTATATTATTATATACACCACGGGTGTCGCGAGCGATTACGTTATAATATTATGCTAAATTATAATTTATAATAATAGTATAACGTTATATTATTATAGTCTGTACGAAAGATCTCATCCGAAAACAATATCTCAACCGCTACTCTTCTATTTACGACCGGAGATAATCTATTTAGCTTATCGAATCCTCCCGTGAATTCCTGAATAACAATGTCACCGTTTCGTTTCGTTGAACTTTGGATGCTGTTACTTGATATCGTACGGTGAAGTGGAAATAGTGTTAATATAATACAAATATGATTTCAAAACAATAATACTGGTTGAGAATAGATTTAACTTATCCAGTGGAAGCATGAAAACGGTTTATATTTTAACACTACAATATTAAGTATATTGATCGTCAATCATCGAAGCGTGTAATTTTTTTTTTTACTTACAATTTTGTTTTGTCAAATAAATCAGTTTTTTTTGGACACTCAAGAAAATCAAAAAAAGAACTCTCCACAAAACACCTGCCAAAGTTTAAAAAAAGATGAACATTTTCCAATTGGTAGGTAGACAACGCGTCATAAAAATACAAACAACAATGTAATCTCTTTTTTTCTATTCTCTATTTGAACGGAAACTGAAAGTCACTATATGGCGACATTTTCTGTTTTATAATAATTAACTAAAGTGTTGTCTGTGCCGAATATTCGACGGCACCATTGCACTACACCACACGCGTAGATACATATTAATTGTGTATTCGTTCTGGAGAGAGAACCAATCATTTTTCTATCATCCCTATTGCAACGTTTAAAACCAGCTGGGGCCTCAATTTGATGACGATATCAAAAATTTAAAAACTCAATTTTATTTTAATGCATCGCAAAATGCATATTTACCAGAAACGGTTTTAATTCAGTAACTGCGCTTAACCATAGTAGGTACAAAATGTGAAAAATCGTCCGTGAAGTTTGTGAGCGAGCCACCAGCACACTTAAAATTGTATGATAATTTTGTACTACGACACATCAATACGAACATAATTGTATTTAAAATAAATGGTAAACTACGATGATAGTGTTGTTCTCGTAGCATCTGAAACCAGACGTTTACACAGTCCTGATCGGCCATTTCGATGTTAATCGCGGCACCGTTCTGTATCATAGCTATTATAGCAGGTAGTAGTGTATAGTATACATAATAATATTATAGGTACCTAATAATAATGATCGTGTTTAAGAGCGTAACGCGTATCGTGCATATACGTCAGCCCTATAACCCCCACCCCCACCGACGGTCTATTCGGCACGTCCCTGACGTTTAAAGTCGATATTATTTTTAGACGTAACCAGCACGTAAATCGCATTGTCCAAAAAAAAAAAAAAATAATAATAATAATAAAAAAATGTAAAACAAAAACTAAAAAAAAGGAACGGTACGCGCGTGCGTGTAAAAAAGGGAGGTGGAGAGATGATGGGTTTTAAACGGCTGTTCCGGTGGCCTCCGGCCAAACGCGGACCGCGGTGTAGGTATATATGGTATCGTTTTTCAACCGCACGTGCGATGATCTTTACCAGGTGGCACATTCCTCCACTCCCGCGGACGCTACAGCGTTTATTTTTTCCACCATATATATAATAATATTATATCTGAAAACGCGTTTGATGCAGCACGTGAATTCAAATCGTGTCGATACGTCATCATCATTGTTTTTTTTGTTATTATCGTTACGATCATTATTATACCGTGTTACGATCGTAACGGAATACGGCAAGACAGAACCGCATACGTGATAGTTGGCGTCTACTATGGGGTGAGAGTGGGTGCAGAAGAGAAGGACTAGAGGTGCTGGAGTTAGGACCAAAGGTTACTTTCGAGCGAACATGATTTTCTCTTAAAGATATAAACATACAGAGAAAATTGTGGATATACATTTGTGAACAAAAAATGAATAGTGCGAAATACGCAATAAATATTAGATTAATCATAAATCATTGCCTAATTATGATACAGGCAACTGTTACGTGACAGTGTCCACCATAAGAGGTATTGGTCTTTTGCTATCAAATTTTTCGTGATCAAATGTCCACTTTTTTGTAAACAGTTTTCGCCAAACATATTTGACGCATATCCATCACATATGTAATTAATATCTATATACAAATTTATGTTATAAATCTGATAATAAAAAACAATAGTACTTAAATCCGTGACTGGCGGTATAGTACCTACCCATAAATGCGATTGTTGAGACTGATCCGACTATAATGTAGTCTTCTCTTAAACGTTTTTAATAGTCATTCAAGTCATTGTTAGGTATACTAATTATAAACACACAAATTGATCGGATAAACTGATAAAACAATAATACATAGTAATAAAATACAATAGCATTGCAAATAATTATACACATCGGAGCACATGACGCGTCTCATTGTTTTGTCCATTAATATGACGCGAAAAAAAATTGTGAGTGTGAAAAAATGTAAAATGTTTCAAAACCAGACTTATAATATTAGATAGGTTCCTAAGTACTGTTTAAACGACTAATGTGCGTCGGAATATCGATTACCTCAATCGTCTACACAGGTATGAAAATATAGTATTTAGAATCGAAAATTCGTCATGAGTGACATGAGTTATTATATTACTCATTATGGTCTTAAAATGTTCAATGTGATATCGTTATAATATTATGTACCTACTAATTTCGCCCGTAAGACAATATAATACATCAACACTCTAATATATTATAATGAACAATTGCTTTCTATGACAAACCGAGGTCGATGGTTTGGCGCGTAGCTTTGGTTTTTGATTAAACGCAATAATAATTTTCTACCACTAAGCGTATCTTCGCGAGTCGCGACACATGTAAATAATAATAATTATGATGATTATGACGATATAGACGTTGTAAAAAAATTACTTAATTTCACGGTACGACTTTACGCGATTTAAATTTTAAAATAATGAACTTCGCCCGAAAGACATACATAATATTATGTTGGTAATACGTATGTGTGCAGTGTATAATATAATATATTATACATAATACATATGCGTATATATTATATAATAGTCACTAAGTTTTATACAGTAACAATATTATAGGTGGTACACGTTTACCTTCCAATCATAGTTTGTCGAGAGATCATTATTATTATTATTGTTATATATTATTATTATAATATATAATAAATATAATTACCTGCGAAATTTTTGTTTCTGCAGATTGAACGAGAAAAAATAACACCATGTCACCTTTGGGCACGTGTAAATTACATTATACATTATAAAAACTCAATTTTGTTTTTTGTGCAAATACTTCCATCGCATCTCTCACCGATTATCATTTATTGTTTACACGTGCCATTATAGTCCGTGTTCTATAATTTAGTATGAAATTATTAAGACACAATGGCTATATGTATAATATAAAACTGTAAGGCTATAGCCTATAACCTACCTATAGAGCCATACAGGGGAAACCTGGGTAAGACTAGGACTAGAGGTAAGATGGGACATCGCTGTATCTCGGAAACTTTATAAAATGATCTAATAGTCAGAAACTATTGACTTTTGGGAAAAAATGGTTAAACAAAAAATGCTTATATCAAATAATAATTCAAATTATACGGTTCACGGGTGCGTTGAATTTAACAGCAATATAATATGTGATGTAATATTTTACGAACATAAAATAGTTAGTAAGTAATTAAATAATATTATTTATTCTTAATCACTCTTATATAACTTTTAATGGCTAGTTTTGTTAGGTTTCAATTAATGTGACTTTGGCAGAGTTTATACTTATTTTAAGAATAATAGACACGTTATATTAAAATATTACAATTTGGGATAAGACGGGAAAAATACAATGGGGCAAGATGGTCCATGTCCCATTGTCCCATGTTATTATTATTTTTTTTAAAGTTTTAAATTACCTAGGCTTTATTTGTATCCTGTTGTATGAATATACCTAGTATACTCAAGTAAATGTTTTATAAGCAAATATAACTATAGATATTATCATTTAGACATTAGATGTGAAACTTAATACTATTACTATCATTTTCCTGATATATTATGTTAATGTACATCGATTGTATGTGTTTAATGTACTTGTAGTTTGTACAATAAAAAAATAAAGATTTTAAACTTGAATAACATTTAATTACCTATATGATATGAAATTAATTGTATTTGTTATGAATAGACCTATCTTACCTCAGCCATGGTCCATGATGAGACAAAAATAAATTTGTATATTTAGTAAAAATGTTTAATTAATAATAATATAACAAAACTGGTAGAAAATTTAGTAATTACACATAGTATTACACTATTACATACATTGTAATAAAGAATCTTTATTTTTTAAAACTAAATATTAATCTTCTTATTAAAGTTCGGTGTCCCATCTTAATCACCCCTATATTATATGTTATCCTATATACCTGTATTATAAAAATATACTGTACATGGTATTTAACTGAGCACGCTTACCCAGGGGGGGGGGGGGGGGGGGGTTATAATTAACTAGTTATTCGTATGCCGGTTTTTAAATTTTTTTTAGTAGGTATAAGTACTCAAAGACTCTATATTTTCATATACTTAGATTTGTATACAATTTAAGGAATATACTGAGGAAATTATAAAATTATAAGATTATAATAAATGATTACAAGTACATTTACAAGTGTAATTCTTAAATCAACAAAGCCCCAACATATTTTTAAACCTATTATCATGGACTATCATCCAAAGTCTATAAAGTAACAACAAAAAGGTGGTTTTCATTTTAAAAGACGTATGTACAGAGTAAAATATGTATCGAAGTATTTAAAATTTTAGAATGGTGTTCAAGTGTAGGCACTTAAATATTCTAAAAACCAGAACTTGAACAACTTCATTATTAATAAATGAGAAAAAATGGGGATGAGCATATCTGAGACTGAGTTTCACAAACTCCCTGTATAATATTAACAATATTTCTCATATTATAATGGTGTGAACCCCACTCGATTAATAATGTATCCAAAAATGTTTATTTATTTGCGATTTTTATTTTTTTGATCGTATACAAATTACAAAGACGATATATTTTATATTTGCTGACGTCAATCGTTTTTATGGAGCACAAAAGAGCGTAAATAAAATAAAAAAGCTTTTGTTTCATCATCACTGATTCTGCTGCCGTCTCACGTAATTTGTTAAAGCATTATAGGAACCCACAGAGACAGAATTCCAATCAAAATCTAATTCATTCATCATCGGACATATTATTATCATCCAAACACAAAATTGTAAATGTTGTTAGAAAAAAAACCCCCGACCAGATTTGGCGGTGTTGAGTAAATTTAATTATTATGAATGCAAATTTGGTTTCTTTGAATTATCCGAACTCCTCCGAACATTCAAAATTATTATTTTTATTCGATTACTGTTACAGCCTTTAAACTACCCAAGTTTGAATACTTACATTATGTATACTATGAATACTATATATATTATATATGTACCAATATAGGTGATGCACCTCGTAAATGTCAAAAATTAAATTTTTTTTATAAATATGTACTTTCATTGACGGGAATGCCACCTCCATGTAACGGTAATATTTTTTGGTCCCCGCAAGTATATAAATTTTTTAATTTTTTATTATTTACATAATATTATGTATCTAATATCATTTTTCTAAAATTTGCATGCACTCTATACAGAGGCCGGCCATCTCTAAATTTCAGTTCTGTTAACAGTCACCTCTGTAGGACGGCCACGAGTAAATAACGGCCTCTAAATAACGGTCATTATTTCCTGTCCCTTCAATGACCATATGACCGTTATATGGAAGTATTAGGGTTAGAAATAATAATAATATACTTACGTCTTACATATAAAACATACACGTCAAAACATTAATCAAACACGTTTTTGAGAACCTAAAAATGTAAAAAATCAATCGATGTCCAAATAATGTGAAAGCAAAATATTAGAGGCAATAAACTTTATATACATATTCCATATTATACACGTTATTATGGCAATAAAAATGTTTTTATGATGCAATTAAAAAGCATATTTTAACGTTTCGTTGTAATGGACAAAAAATAGGTTGATATATTAAAATATGTACATAATATTTTATGTTATTGATCTAATCGTATTACTAATTATATTAGAAAATCGTTAAGCATCATGACAAGTCGTTATTGATAACGCTAGGCCGGCTCTATATAATATACATATTGTATATGTATATATATTTTACCATTTATAAGTATATTATACATCCTAACAATAATATTATATACCGAGAAACGAATTCGGTTTGTCACGCGTGATTATGATGATATAATAATATAATATTTTGTCTTAAAAACAACAACGTCGACGAAACGCCCGTTTTCACGCTCGTAGGCCACACATTATATTGTTGTGCATTCGTGTAGCGACGTTTGTGCCTAGTTCCGACGAGGAGCGTTAAGTCGTGTCAAGCTAAACAACATATTTTAGTGTACTTATTATTATTGTTACAGCCCGCGATGAGATTATTTGTTTGGAATTCACACGATTTACGACCGATTACGTCGGTTGCGCGGGTCGACGTTTTACGAGTTTACTTATGTGTGGTCGAGAGTTTTCTTAGGCTTTTTTTCCGCTATTTACTTATTTATTTATTTGTTATTATAATTTTTTTCTTCTTTTTTTTTTTTTTTTATTGAGGTTATAACCATCGAAATTTACTATATTTAAACGTTACGACCGATACCGCGGTGTATACGAAACACGAGTTGCGCCGCTATATACATATAGACAAATATCGTACGAAAATACGCTACGTCACGCGTGCATAATATTATTATATGATAGACATTAAAATAGTTAGACGTATACACCGTAAACAAATATATTGTGCGTTTATTTTTTTTTTTTCCATTTACAGGGAAATAACGCAATGCGGTGACAGTGGTATGACAAATCGCATAGTGATTATTATCAAACGGACAGAAGGAAACGCGTTTCACTATATAAGTGTCTTCCAACATTATCATCGATCAACGATTACTGTTTAATAATATGAGCTCCTAAGCGGAAATAGTTTTCTATCTCCCATCGGTCACCTGCAGAAACCGTCACAAGGTGTTACTGCAGCGCCCTTCCGTGAGAAAACTGCAAATAAACTAGTAAGACCGGCTGCGATGGCCATAGGAGAAAGAAAAACACTTTCGGTCATCAATACTGTAGCCCGAATTCCAGATAATTGTTTGTACGATGACGTCCGATTACGTGATTTTCAAACGTCTCCATTAATATTCCCACGGTGTGCAAACCTCTACTCCGATATAAATATCTATATAATACTTTAATTTAGCAGCACGACTGGAGAACGTTTTGGGGGACGATTGTATCGCCCAAATCAGATTTTAGTCAAATCCTCATTACTTTCTCACCCACCCACCCCTCACATAACATATGTTATATGTATATGTGTATACCTTATACCTATAACAAAATAGTATCGGAATTTATTAGAATTACAGCATAAAAAGTAATTCATCTAATTTTATGCTTGTATAAAATATTAATATTAATATAAAAATATAAAAAGCGGGTAAGTGGATGTCGCTGTCGCTCTGCTGTACATTAGGTTACAAGTGGGTCAATGTATTAAACTTGAATTCAATAAAATAATATCAATGTATAAGAAAAACGATTCTGAGCGGAGACGGTTTGTCAGTCTGGATTTTTTATATTGTTATTATTTATTATAGCCTGTATGTTGAATTAATATTATAATATTCATTTTTTATTCATTTCTATGGTGAAAACAAAGCGTCAGAAATTAAAATCCTATTGTAAGCGGTTTTTCGTAATTTGTCAGTAGTTTTTCCCGTGGTATTAAATAACTATTGAGAAAATCGAAAAATGACCTCTCTAAAGTACCATCTTGGTCCAATTTGCTAAAAGATTAGATACTATGTGTTGAAATCGAAGAACTCTTTCTGATAGAACTTTTGTATACAGGATAAAAAATTAATAAATTAATAAAAAAATAAACACCATTGTAAAACCACTAGCTTCCTCGCTCCGCTCAGAATCTAATACCATATTAATTGGGTTAGTATGGTAAATTAATTTGAAAATAAATAAACATACCGCAGACAAGGACAACGGTCCTAGCAAAACGGAAAAGGAACTTCATTGGAGAAGAACATCGTATAGTGCAGCAAAACAAAATGGGGGGGGTCCATTGGCCATATTTATGCAAAAAATATATGTACCATAATATGGGCATATGGAATAATACGATTAAGATTTCTACAAAATATGTTATCGTAAATGGTTATTGGTTCTATTTCATATTTGATATAATTAATATGGATATTGATGATTTTAATGTCTATAGTGTGTAAAGCCCCCTAGCTACGGCCCACGTGTTATATTTAAATATAAAAAAAAACCTGGCTGCGAGGCTGAGTGCAACAGGAATTACCCACATAGCTGCTATATACTCTGCAGCACGACGAGATGGATCGACAACATACGCTGCTGAAGATCTATAATATTATGCAAGAGCAGAGAGCCCACTAGGGAATTATTTATTTTTGCCGAAACAAAAATGTTATGGTATGATACCTTACCTTTAATACCTAGCATATCATTTATGAAGTGCTGTTGAGCAAGTGCCAACTAACAAACTAATATCATTCTGTATAATAACATAAATCGAAAGGTGACTCGGGGAGGAAATGTGCAGCATGCAGCCACGCGGTGGTGTCCTTACGACCTTACCTGGAAGAAGAGGCAGAAGCACACCCACTGGTAGTAGCCGTACGTTTTTCGGTCGTCCGCCTTGCCGCGGGTGTTGTCCACGCCTGGGTACGGGACGGCGACGCCCACCTTCTTCTTGAACGCCTCCTTGATGGTGTACGTCGAGTGTATCCAACAGTACGTGTTGAGCACGTCCTCGGGTATGTCCTTGGTGTGCACGCAGTCAATCGGGTTGCCGACGTACTGCCGGGTGGTGACGATCAGGCTGAACGCGGACAACAGCATCACGGTCAGGCTGTAGTGGAGCCGGAACACGGGCGAGTCGATGTGCACGTGGCTGATTTTCACCAGGCTCTTCAGGCCCCGGAACACGTCAAGCATGGCGTACCGTGCCGGCGGGACACCCCATCCGTAAGCACCGCCGCATTCCCGCAACGGTCGCAATCGTCCGGGCTGTCAGCTGTCGCTGTCGGCGCCGTCCACGTCGACGACGACCAGCAGACGGCCGCCGCCGACCGCACCCGCGGCCGACATCATAGTGGCCACCGCGGTGCTGCTGTTGTTGTTGTTGTTGGTGGTGGTGGAGGTGGTGGTGATGATGGCGACAGCGGTGCTGCTATCGCTGTCGCTGTCGCTGCCGCGGCGGTCGTCGTCGTCCTCCGGCCTGCGGCACAGTGCCGCTCCTTCTTGTCGTTCCTCCGCCAGACACCTGCGAACGAAACGCCGGCACGTCATTAGAATTTATATTATACAATGACGTGTCTTGTCTACGAGAGAAAAATTGTGAAAAAAATATTAGAACCATTTTTTTATAAAACGCAAGAAAGACGCATCAAGAACGAGTAACAACCTATACTCAACAAACCACGTGTTAAAAACGGATCGAGGGAATAATATTCACTATGAGGTGGCCGTTTAAACCGACCGCCCCACAAATGATCACGGGACCGATCTCGCCAGTAGCGTATACTTTGATTTAAATTTGAATAAATTGCAGTGTGGAGCTACCCTACCCTATCCCGATTCCCGGCCACGCTAAGACTGCAATAAAGTGCAAAAAGTAGTTCGTTCAAATATTGCACGCGTTCAACGCTTCAACGACATACTATTAAGGTATCGTTTACATACGATACGACGACGAGTTTGCGTAACCCTAAGAAAACGTACCTACGTCTCGTGATCGATGTTCGCGTGTCATGATGATATTATTATATGATGCCTACACGCGGTGGATATTGTGTTTCCGATACGATATAATAACACGTCCGATCCGGAGACCCAAATACTCAGCCGTGTTCGCCTAACGCGTGTGGTAATATTTAATATACACGAACGCGATTGGTGGCGCCGCGACGACGACGTATAACATGTCGAAGGAAACGAATAATATATTTTGTTTGCGCGGGCCCGACATGCCGCACGATATTATTATTATATGATAATATACGCACTCGTATTTCAGCTTACGTCATTTAAGTCGAAGAAGAAGAATAATAATATGCTTGCACAAAACCCGCGAATTTCCTCACAGCGTGCCGCCACGATCGGTTCTAAACCAGCCGCGGACGACCGTTAATAACAATATTATTATGCGCGGCCGATTTAAAATTGCGCGCGGTGTTTCGTAATCCGTCCGTGTGCGCGTTTCCAATTAGACGAATTATTATATTATGTGGGTATAGGTTCCTTGAAATCGGCCGTTGCGGCAGACGAAGAAGACTTTGAAAAATAATAAAAACTTCTTACGATAATTATTATTATGGTAATCGGTAGCGTATATATTATAATATATAATACACGCCGTATGTACATTTTGACGTGTACGCGTATTTTAATTAATATAGTAATATGTATACAAGAATCATAATATATAAGCTCGTGTAAAGTGAAGACATACCCGGTCTGGGGAGGTACGTACCACCTATAGGCTATAAGTACACGTGACTCACGCGACACGATTATCAACGAGTAAAAAAGTATAACGACGACGACGACGACGGATAAGACGATAATAATAATAATAATAATAATAAATACGCATAAGACGACAACGTCTTTCGGATGTTTATGTATATATATATATGTGTGTGTGTGTGTAACCGCTAACAGGGTTAAGATATATTTTGTATTAATATGATTACTATTATTATTATTATCGCATACACATAATATGCGGTCGTGTAATAGACGTATATGCACAGTGTAATGACGACTGTCTGCTCACCGCCGCTGCCGCCGCCAAAAGGCCGGGACCCTAAGAATACAATATTCCTCGTCCCCCAGGTCGTAAAAAGAGAAATAAAGAAAAACGTTAAGACGAAGCCATTTTTATCGTCACCCGACGGACGAGTTTAGCCGGCGAGGGGTGACCGACTCGGATCTGGTTTCGGATTATGCGGCACAGAGAGTATACGAGACACAGAATAATATTATAAATCAACCTCTATAATACGCACGTGATGATAATAATTATGTACAACGCGTGTCGTTCACAGATTCTTTATACGGTTTATGTATTTATTAATATTATTGCCAGCTTCTATATAATATAGCAGCGCGTCTCTAAACGACGGTAATTATTTTGTTATTATTATTGTCGCCGTAAAATAATTTTAACAAGCTGATTCGACGCTGAGGGACAAGTAACACTATTATGGCGTACCCTGGTAGAGTCGGATCAAAACCGCTGTTGGCAACCGTCTCACAATCTCGCCCCGCGATCTAAACTATGTCTTTCTGAACATAATAATATTATTATCGTTCGGTAAACCGTTCTCGATTTACGAATCGCCTAATAACGATGGGCCTGATACAACCGATAGGTATTCGTCCTATTTTTTTTTTCGATCATTATTAGATAATATGCATTATGGCGGTGTTTATCGTAAACCTTTTAACAAGTGCGCACCGCCAACGCCGTCGAGTAAATAAAAAAATCGGTAAACGCAACCGCCGACTGACTTTATGTACCGCATAGATACAGCTATAATATTATTATTATATACCGGCACGAAAGCGTTTATTTCTGTTTTCACGCCACTGTACGTATTAAAACGGAAACGTAAATTAATCGACTAAGGTCCTCGACGAGACATTATTGTATATTCGTTCATTCAATAATAGCATATTGCAAGCGCGTGTGTTGCGGCTATCGTTATACCATCTACCAGTATTCTGGTTACGGTTTCAGAAGTGTACTCACCGTCGGGGTTATTTTACTCCACTATAGCGGCCTAAATTGAAACGCTTCTAAAAAATCACCATACGCAAGTATAAAATATATACGACCTATAACACTTACAGAGTGCTAGAGTGGTATTATCATCGTGCTCTGTCTGATGTTTAAGGAAGATGCACTTTTATTATTGAAACGTGGTCGATAAATTTAGTTGTTGACACACAAGTTTTTATCTGTAAAATAACTGATTAAACGCATTGTAGGTAAGTATGTTTTTGAAACGCATATTGTTCAAAAATTATTGCTTATGAGTTATGAGTAAGGCCCGGCGCCGGGATTTCAATGCAGAATGCATCTTTTGGGTGATTTAAGATAATTGTTTCCATGTACCAACAAATTTTGTTTCATGAAAAAGATACTTCAACAATAAAAACTTTATTTTGCAATTTTCAGTAATTTGGTTAGTTTTAATGCATATTTGTAGATTAAACAACTTACTTCTTTAAATTTAAAAATTTATAATATTATCAAAAGATAATTTATTAATTTATTTTCTTGATGGTGTAATGAATTTTCGGATTTTTCTATACAAATTGTCAATCGTTCTATAATACGCCGCCGCATCAAATCATTGATCAAATTTTTTTTTAATATAAATATGTTAAGTAAATTATTTTAAGCTATTATTGTAAATAAATTAAGGAGGTAACAAATAATTCATTGAATTAAAAAAATAATTTTATCTAACAATTTTTAAGGGAATTTTTTAGCTATATTTAAAGCTTTTTTAAGATTTTTAAAACATTTAAATCCGGGCACTACTGATGAGGTAATTTGTATAAACATAAACTAAAAAGTAATTCGTTTTATTATTCATTCCGTTGAAAACACGATTCAAAAACAATTACAGATAAACTTATTTCCCGCACCAAATCTATTTAACATTTTATTATACATTGGTCATAGTCGATTGAGAAAACCGTCAGTATCATATTATGATATAGATTATAGTTCAGGGTTTCTCAATCTAAGGTATGTAAAAGAAATCTTGCTTTATAAAAAAAAAATATATCATTATAACCGTTGAATATCGGTTTTGTCTATAGCTTCTAATTCCTATTTTGTGTCATCGACATATCTGTGCAAAAAATACACGTTTCCACTATATTAATACACAAAAAAATAAATATAGAAATAAATTGAACATAGAAAGGGTTTAAAAAAAAAGGTTAAATCATTTTCTACATTCTCAGTTCTTATCTGGAGTTCACCAGAGTTATAGTCGTCTCTAGTTTTGTTACGTTATTGTGATCCATTATCTCTTAGTTATCTTCTAATAAGATTTTTACGTTCCACTTATAATGCATTTTACCAGTACTAAATGTCTCGTGGCCTCAACTCATAAGGAATATTTACTCGAGTGTTCTGCATGCAAAAACGTTTTTCCCCTTTTTTCACACACGCTACTGAGCAAAGTTATACAAAATGTCAAACAATACGTTCAATTTATTTCTATGTTTATTTTTTATTTAAATTTCCCAACATGAACCCTGATATTGATGTCCTCGTTCATTCAAAACAATACCAATCATCTCATTTAAGGATTAAAACCATAATAATTATAATAAAAAAAAAATAATAACTGTAGGTACCTACCTAACCTACCTATTTCATTTTACATTTGAGCATTAAATATTTATATTTTCATAATTTTTTTTCTTCTTTTCTTTTATTTTTAGTATCAATTACAAAGGTTATAGTTTACGATTTTTTTATTTATAATTTTATAGTTAATAATCTAGTTCTTAATAAAAGGTTCTTGTACATGTAAAATAACGTATACATTTTTTAATAGACAACCAAAAAAGGTTATTAGTTCAAAATGGTAGAGTACGCGAAAATGTTTAAAATGTGTACCTTTAGTCTTTAGGTAGAACTTGGATATAAAAATATTGAGAACCGCTGTCATATGGCATAGGCCTAGGTACATTGATCAGTATTCATTATTCAACATAATATTATTAATTAATAAAATCGAAACGATATAGGTAATATTTTACACATATTTAATTGTAAATTACACAGAATACTAGGTACTACTAACTTGGATCGTGTCACATTTCCGTGTTCTTTTCCTTTAGACTATAAAATAAAATGATTTAAGTGACAATCTAGACAGATTATTGTTATTTTTTTCGAATGTTGACCAACTACCAATTATCTGTGACATTTTTCTGACCTGTAGTGTAGTTATCGCATTGTATAAAATTGCACTAAATTATTATTTTTGGCATAGTTCAAGATTAATGGCATACAATACACTTTTTTACATCTATCATTTGACCAAATTAAAGGAATGCTTTAGATTTTAGCTGTAAAAACAACATAACCCATTATAATAAAAACTGATGTGACACGCACTAATATTTCGTAAAAAGTTTTCGTAATAGACTATAATTAGTAAAGATACAAACTAATCTTCACGATTTTCGGGCTCAGTATAATATTATCGAATAATTTATTATCGTTGATGTCGAAACACGAGAGTAAAAAACCTATATTTAAAAACTCCAGTAAATAATCCTAGTGTATATTATATTTATTTTTATCAGATTCAAAATAAACATAAACTTGTAGAAATAACTACTGTGTGTATACTGTCACTAGTAGGTGGTATAATTGGTAATATTTATTATTTAGTAAGTATACTTCGAAAAAAATGACTTGTTTAACGTGCGCTCTTTTACTAATCAAAAAAACAGCATGTTAGTTTTTAAAGAAAAAACATACAGAACATGAATTATTTTTAGTGGTAGCTTTCGTTTTTTAGTTAATTTTAATACACTAATACCTGATTTTCAAATTCAACATGTTTTTGCATAAAACCCTTACTTTTACATAGGAACACAGAGCCCTTTGATTTTAGAAATGTGTAAAATATAAATAGTCTGAGCTATTTTCTAAAGATATTGTATCAAACATTATTTTTTAAATAATAAGCAGTAAAGTTAACAAAAATAAATAAATAATATTTATTTCACATTCCTGGTTTATAATTTTTTATTTAATAAGTAACTATAGTAAGTACGTATACTAACTAAATCAAGAGTTAAAGTGGCAATATTGTCAATAACCTAAGCCAGAGGTTAAAGTCGTCCTGCAGTCATCATTTCCAACTAATTTAATTTTTTTTATATTTGATTTGTATACAAACTGTATGGTACAAATGGGATACAAATCGGGTAAAAAAATATCAAATCTGCCCGAAATTGATTGGTCGTCTGCTGGACGTTCCGGGTGCCTACATGACAACATCATTACAGAACCTGAACTTAAGATTCGATTTTACGTCAAAAGGAAAGGGTATACATTGTTTTAAGAAGGGTATAAATTAATACAAATCTGGTACAAAAAGATGAAATTGGTTAGAAAGTAGAAATTATGAATTACGGGTAACTTACGGGTGCCAGAACAACCCACCTCCAAACCAGTGTGTCGCAACAAATAAATAATTGTAAACTGCTTCTCACATAAATTAAATAAACGTTGTTGGTTAATGTCGTGTTTGGTAAAATAATTTGAATCAGCACTTAAAGTACCAATCACCAGTTTAGATTATAAAATGTTGTATATTAATGGTATCAATAGAATTAATATTTACGTAAGACATAGGTATTTTTTTCGAATCAGGTTTTTTGAAAACCCGTGCCACGTGGTGAAAAGACTTTCCGATTAGTGATGATCTCACTAAACGTTGCTTTGGTTGTACCGCGGAAATGTTCATTCCATACACCAGAGACTTAGGTATGAAAAAATTGTTTTATTTAAATAGAAAATATGTGTATGTAAAATCAAAATGTAATCCTAACCTAACAGACAACAGATTTAAGATTCAATCCATAGTTTTTCGAATGCGAAAATCTCTCATCTCGTCGGACAAAACGAAACGGTGATGGTTCGTAATGATGTTATTATTATAACTTTATATGAGTATTGAATATAATAACTATTAAGGTATAATATATTTAGGGGTCAATCCATGTCAAGATTGTAGCGTATTACAATAGTTAAAAACTATTATCAGACGTGTGGGAACGCGAGTTGCTTTTTTTAACGGTGCAGATGTGATAGCGACGAGACGACGAGTGACGTTAAAACCCGCGCTCGATACCGATCAGGTAGGGTATAATAGGTCATAGGATTTGTTAGGTAAGGTAAGACTATAATTTTATTACATAGATGGTACTCACTTTTTCCGGTAAGGTAATACGGCGACGAGAAATCCGCGTTTCGGGGGTTGTGTTTTTACTCAGAAACCGGTTCCGATGTGCGAAACCCCGAGTATGGGCTCTTACACCCCCGATAAGAATGATATGATTATCAAATCCCACACTGGTGTATTACAGGACGTTATGATAGTGTATATAAATGACGCGTCGGCGGCTGAAGACGATGATCGCTGTCGAAAAGTGTCGGCTAGCGACGACCGCGGACCTCGCGCGATAAACCGAACCGAATCGAATCCGCCAGCGTTTAAGTATAATAATATAATATATTATTATTATAACTTACAATAATATTATACTTAATAATAATAATAACATGATATTATCGTACACTGCTGAAGTTATAATATTGTTTCGCGTGATTATGTTACTTGTTAATGATATTATTATTGTGCGTCGTCGTCGTCGGCTACACACGGCGGTGGCACTCGCACGACTTGTAGACGTACGCACAGACGCCTAAGTACGGAGACGGAATCCCCTGAGCGCGACCACGTCTCCGCCGCCCGCCACACACGCACGCGATATTCGCTCCACACACGCGTTCTATATTTAAATCGCCCTTCCCTTCGCCCCGTTCGCCAGCCAGACAGTGTGTGTTAGTGTCGGCGTGTAAGTTCGAGTGTGTGTGTGTGTGTGTGTGTGTGTGTTGGTCTGTAAGCGAATGTAAGTTCGAGTGAGTGCGTGTGGTATAGAGTTTGTGAGGTAGTGTGCGTGTGTGAGTGTTGCGGTCTCACCGATTCGATTGACTCTCACTCCGGAGCGCCTACAAGTTCGTTTTGTGTAAGACGTGTGTGATGCTTGTGCCTACCTAACTATAATAATATATATAGAAAAAAAACATGGTTATAACTTATAAATAATAAGTTATAATATTATCATAAAATATGTACTCTCGTCTCTCTCTCTCTCTCTCTCGTCTCTCTCTCTCTCTTTCTCTCCTCACTATCTCTCTATAGGTACTGAAACGATCGCGATTTTTCGAATCATTCGAGTCGAATGTGAAGACTGAAGCTGCAAGATACTAAAAAACATTTTTTAAACCATTGTGTGTTTGGTATGAATTTCGACGTACTATACGTGTATATAAATTTTATATGTATATAATAGGTATGTAATATTAGTTCTGGACTTCTGATAATAAATTAATCATTTGAGTGTCTGTTTTGAAACATATCAATAGTTCGTTCCATGTGAAGATAAACTTGCAGATCTATAAATTTACTATAAAGTTTTCTATAATTTTGTTTTAATTGCAATTATTTGCAGGTACTTCTTTAAATGTATTACCTAGGTACTATATTAGTTTATATAATTCTGATTAGTGATTGTTGTAAAAATTGTATTATACTTTGTTGGTCGCTTCTGTTTGTTTATAATTTATTGTTTTATTTGAACCTTTATATTATATAGTTGATTAGTATTATTTTGGACATGCGTTATACACTTACACGTATCTTATCAATGTCATACAAGTTTCTGCTAAATCGTCAAAGTTAAACGTACACCAATATACACTTTGTACTGAGATGCATTTTTGAGCCGAGAACTGTTAACAAATGAAAGTCAAAAGACGATGTGAGTGAACACGCAGGATCCAAGTGAATTTTGTTCTGCCACAACATTTTCCTACCATCCATTCATTATTTACACTTAATTAATGCTCGATGTGATATTTAAAAAAATATATAATTTGACTATGACACCAACGAAAATGATAAACACTTATTCCTATTTAAGTAGGATGTTCGTAGTCTCCACCACTTACAACTCCATACCACCATACCACGTTATACTTTTTACACCACTAAAAAACTAGGATACGTCTCATTGTGCCGATTTCTCAGACAAAATCGTAAAGCTTTCCCTTGTGTTTTTTTTATTTTGATAAGTGATAAATTAACGTTTGATTTTTATTTAATTTGGCATGGAAAACACTGTAACGTCCTGTTTAGTGTTCACATAATGCTTAAAATGCAAACATAAATGAAACGATTGAAGTGGACCAAAATGTATCTTATAGTCTTTAATTATGGTAAGTTGTTAAGGTTAACTATCTCACATCCTCTGCACCTATATAGTATAAACTGCATAGGTATACCACACGGTCCATACCGCTCTGGAGTTTGGAAAGCATATACGCAAACCCGAATTAAGGATTAATTGGGCCCCGGGACACCATACACTTAGTGGGCCCCCTTTCAACGTTAAGTTCAAAATAATTGTATCATTACATATTAACGACTTTAAATTATTGTATAATATTTTACATAATTGTCATTGTACACGGGATTTTTTTAACAATTATAGATCGATGTTATGGAATTTCGTTTAAACAAAAAAAATTGTTTCTTTATTTTTAACAGGAAATTTTTTTATAACATTTTTAAACACGCAGTTGTATACCAAAAATAAAATCGACTTTATTTTTTTAAATAGTAACCACTATATTTTTTGATGGATTCTGGTAAAGCTTTTTTTCTGAAAATTTTGACAGTCAAATGTGAAATGATCAATTTTGGTTCGCTAGGTTATTAACTATGGTCCTCTAAAGTTTAGTATAATATATGCATTAGTACTTTTAACAGAAATACCTAATTTACAAGAGCTAAATAATTTTTTCTTATGACTATCTTTTTATATACTTAAATAGTTAAATCAAACATCAGTAATCTAAAATGCTCAAAAAAAAAAAAACATAAACAAAATTGTTGGCAAACATAGTTGATTATTTATAGTAATTTTTCGAGGTATAAAATTGAGAACAATTTTATTTTATAATTATTAAAATATATTTTGGGGATAAAAATGGGCCCCCAAAATCAATGGGCCTCAGGACCATGCCCCCCTTGCCCTCCCTTAATCCGGGCCTGCGATATACGGTCCCGTTTTCAAACAACCACACTTTGTAGGTTTATTATAATATTCAACGTTGTACTTACGTGGTATTTCTTTTTAATTTATTCGAAAAACTGATTTCCAATTCAACGCCTACGCATGTACGGGTAGCACTTTGCCAAAATCACGAAACACGCTGTTAGTATAGACGATTCCGTACAGTATAGTTGCAGGTGACAGTAAAGAGTAGGTAATATTTTTCAAATATTTTTTCTTCGTAGGATCATATTATACACATAACCGTTGAATGATCAAATCTAGAAAAAACGTTTGATATTTATAATTATATATAGGAACATAAAAAAAAAGATATGCCTAACATTTTTAGTGTTACATAATATTCTATAAAAATAATATAAAGATTTTTTCAAGCGTATATATTGGTATCATAAAATCAATTTTTTTTTATCAATCGCACTCAATAAGTCAATTCACGACCACCAAGGGATATACATATGTATTATGTATAGGTAATTTTATATCGTAAGTAATACCAATCGGCAATCACCGACGTATAATTTGGTTGATAAATTAATTGAAAAACTTAAATATATATGTTTGTAATTACCTAAGTATTTATTAACCAACACCGCATTAAAAACTTTTTTTGTATATATTTTTAGGTAGGTTTCTTTTAAAAAAAAAGAGTGACAAGCCTATATTATTCTTATCAAATGTATAATGATTCAACATTACATAATATTTTCCATTCGGTAATGCCAGTCAAGTAATATGTTTTAAACCTATAATATATAAAGATATTTTTTCTTAGTTTGACTGCTCTATTATACGTGAAAATATTTGTGAATACATACAATTATTTACTATCTACTAAACCTACCTACCTATATACGAAATATGTAATATGTATAATGTATGGATATTATTCAGTCTGCCCATATATATGGATAAGTTTTTTTGGAATAATATCCTTCATTAGTTCGTTATAGACTAATTTAGTATAATATAGCTTGAGTGTGTATATGTATATCTATACTGCAGTTCCCCGCTGAGATTTTATATTGAAACTCGGAAGTTTACGCCATAGAAGGTTATAGTGAATCATATCAAATTTTGTTCATTTTATATTTGCAAGAATGTTATAACTAGGGACCGGATTTCAATGCAAAGTGAATATTTTTTTGGTAGATCATACACAATGCTTTTTAAGTACATAATTCGTTTCACGTAACCAGGGTTTGAATGCTACAAATTTTATTTTGCATTTTTTTACATTTTGTTTACATTTTTTGACGTTTTTTTCATTTTTGGGTCATTTTGTTGGTTTTTAATGCATATTTGTTCAATATAGATATACAATTTAGCAAAGCTGGGCAAGTTAATGATTTTTTTTAACTCAGTTAAGTTAAGTTAATATGCACCAATAACAAAAAGTTTAAAGTTAAAAGTTAATACACATTTTTTGTTAACTTTTTATTAAGTTAAAAAAAAGTTAATTTGTTTATACAACGCTAACGTACTTAATTTTTTTCCAACCCAAAACTAAATTATAGGATATAGTGTTAATACTTTATACAGATTTCCATATAAGTAAGATTCGAATGATATAAATTTTTAACTTTAAACAATTTACAATACATATTTTTTGACATGAAAACGAAATAGATTGAAATAGTGAAATCTTATAAAATTAAAAACAAAATAAATTAACTTAACTTACTTCTTAAAATGAAAAATTAATTCGTTAATTTCACGTTAATTAAGAAAGAAATTTAATAAGTTAGCAGTTAAGTTAATGAAAAGCCAAAAGTAACTAGTTAAGTTAAAAAGTTAAAATAAAATTAACTTTTTAACTTAACTTTAACTTTTTAACTCGTTAATGCCCAGCCTTGCAATTTAGCCTATTCAAAATATTATCTAAAGATAAATTATTTTCTTAATATTTAAGAAGGTTTATCGGGTTTTTCCATACACAATGTCAATTTTTTTTTCGATTCAGTTTTTATTTTATCTTAATTTATTATGATTACTGTGGAGCATCACCCATATTCGGTCAAATAACAAATAATCAGTCAGTTCGTGTTACATCATAGCAGCATCATAGCAGTCAATATTTAAAATTAAAATTTTTTTTTAATAAAATAATAAATCAATAAATAATAATTATATCTTATTTATAAATTACAATTTGTACAAAATATATATATGGCATTTTAAGGTCATTTTTGTGGTAAAATGCATTTTTGAAAGGCATTTAAATCCAGGCCATAGTTATAACTTATATTGTTATTTATATTATAATTTTTTCAATATAAAAGTAGACAGGGAAGGAAGGTCGTAGAATCAGTGTTATTTTTCCGCATTAAAGGAAGGAACGCGGATTTATGGGAGGTACAAGTGTACAACTACACTCCCCATAAAATTTCAAACGTCTAATTTTCTTTTCAATCGAAATTCATAACAATTTAGGTACCTAATAGGTTATTAACTATTATAATTGCAACAACTCTTTTATAAAGGAAAAAGATCCCATCAGGAAGAAAATCCCACGTACCTACTGCTTACAATTATAATTTATAGCTCATTATTTCAATAGTTGAGTCACTATGATAACATTAAAAATTTAAAAATAATATTTATTCATTTCAAAACAAAATTATAAAGAAAGAATAGGTACATCTGCGTTAAATTTGTCATAATTTTGTTTGTACGCTATATAGTATAATATACTAGTATAAATTATTATGTTATATACATCAAATTAAGTAATTCTATATACTGCTATCATAAAAGATTCGTTTATAATATTTATGTACGAGCATTAATATGTGTCCTTATTGAATAATAAAGAAATTGCTTATTTTTTATTTGTGTGTGTAAAAATAATAATTGTAACCTTCAACCTAGTACCATTTATTGTATTATACAATATACTATGTTTAATCAATGCTACTACCTATAAAGTTTTAAAAAAATTGGTTATTCGTGATTTACTATATCTTTCGAGTAGGTAATAAAATAATTTTTGCAGTATAAAATAAATTGATATATAAATGACATTTGACAATATGACATAATAAGCAGTAGTACGCATGCAGTATATATCTATAGTGATAAGTTAGTTATCTACTTCAGTGATATATGTGTATGTCTTGTGATACATGAGCGTGTGTGCGTAAAATACATGAACTAGTAAGTTTGATTATGTATTATAATTAATTACCTGTATTAAGTAATAATAGTAAGAATAACACCTTTACGGCTTTGAGTACCAATCCATACAGATTTTCAAAAACAAATCCTTACCTATCTATCATCTATGAGCTTTTACTTGTCAACAATCAACATCATCAACATTTCAAAACTTACTGAACTTCGTCGACTACTAATCACTATAATATATTATGCATCGGCCATCCAGCGTAGTGTAGAAACCCAACTCTATTACGTTACCTACCAATTTTTACAAAGTAGATAGGTAAGTAACTATGTAGGATGTAGGTAGGTACTCCATTCCTTTTCCCTAACTAAGTTCCAAATTTAAAATTTACATTTCATTATTTCACTCTGTAAACATGACAAAGGTAACACACATCGTGTTGGTATCTAATATATTATCCAATAGTTGAGCAAAAACATATACAATAGGTAATAAAATACGGTTAATAGAAAGAACTATGCAGAAGCTACAGAGAATATATCTTCATTTGAAAAACGGAAAAACGATAGGTACACCATACCGGACGAGGTGCGATTTTGTCCAAAAACGGCACAAATGGCAAAAAGATTTCGTGAAAAAAAACGGACAGTGCAGAACGACTCGCTTGTACCTATACATATAATTTTATATAGGGTTCATTGTGGTTTAATTGCTGAGCATAGAAACTGAAAACCAGAATAGGAAAGAACGGCTTGTGACGTCATAGAGTTATTTTAACTACGGGATTATCACTGGAATACATTTTTTCGTCCGCACACCGCGTTGTAGTATAGGTATATATCGTGTATAATATATATAATATGCTATTGCCGTAATACGCGATCCCCGCACGCTGGAACGGATTATTATTATTTTTACTATTACTATTATAACTATTATTTTTATTTTTATTTTTTTTTTAAACACCGCTCGCATTTTAAATAGACATTACGTCGCAGTATAACATACTTGGAGCCTGGAGGTGTCGCCTGACGGAGTCGATTTATAACTTTACGGATTTATTTCTCAGTGTCACTCTCTCTGTCTCTCTCAAATCTCTGAATGAATATAAATGTTTATGTATAAGTCACAGCTAGTATATAATATAGTCGCAGACGTCTTCTACAATTGTACAAAACTCTCGACAGAAATCTCCATCAGCAATCACACATTCACACTGAAATGAAGAAAACATTTACTATAAAATTATGTCTCGTAATGTGAGATTTTAATCTATTCTGATATCTAAACCCAATAAATTAATTAACTGTTACTTCCATTTAAGAGGACGTGATACCCGCATGTGTTGTCTCCGTCTTACAAGTGCGTAACATAGCAAATTCTATGCAAAGCAGAACACGTGTAGCTTCGTTAGTTTAACCATTAGAGTGAATTGACCTCTTATAAAATCTAAAGGTAAGATTATTATCTAGACAACCTCATAGGCTTTTTATTATATTTTAATTTTTAAGCGAGTTAAGAGTACTTTAAGATGTATAAACAATTTACAATTTTAAAATACTCATAGCTCGCTTTAAAATTGAAATATAATAAAAATCCTATGAGGTTGTCTACATAAAAATCTTAAGATTTTATAAGAGGTCAATTTACTCTAATTTTTAAATTAACGGAGCTACACGTGTTTTTCTGAGCATAAAATTAGCATAAAGACAGAAACAACACATACGGGTATCACGTCCTCTTAATGGGCGACTATTCATTCGTTCCTAACTCTGATATTATAGTGATCGCTGGAAAATATATAAAGTATAAACAATGCATATGAAATTAAAAAACTTTAATACTGTGGCACTGTGGATGAGAGGAGCATATGGACGCTCATTGTATGGCCAATGCATTTTAAAAAGTTTAAACATTTAATTAATAAATATCAAAATTCAAATTATATTGTAGTATATTAAGCTCATTTTAGCTCAATTTTGGGTTATAACCCTATAGGATTATCATAGGATACCGGAATCACTTTAATTCTTGGGAGACAAGCAATAACAGCCTAACAGCAGTAAAACTTTAACACGACTAAAATATTATGTGGGTGGTGCAAAGAAAAAATTCTTATCTCACTGGCTAAAAGCGTCGAGCCTCCACTTTATTATATAAGTTAGTAATTACTGTAACTAGCTACCTAACTATAAAGTAAGTTAGGTCAACATAACGTCGTCGCGGCAGTAATGCGAAAGCAATTCCCGCGGCGCCATCAGTTATAAACGGAAAAAAAAAAGGTCAACATAACCTAGGCACTAGATATACCTAAATATATTCGTTAGTTATTCATCAAGGCGATTGGTTATTGTATTTTAGACGTGCAGATCACATTATAATATAAATAATATAGGTAGGTACTTTTTTTGTTAATTTTCGGCGTGCATTACATATACGCCCGTCTGTTATGTCATTGCATAAGTACAGTTTTCAAAATGTTTGGAACCACCTATATAGTATTGTTTTTCTGGTTTTCTGATTATTTAGTAATCACCAAAAGTATTATGCATGACTACACCCGACGAATCCAACATGTACCTAAACATGCACACGCATGCGACTGTGAACAGAATGCAGATATATAATATTCGGGTGGTGTAAACTATTACTGTAAATAGTATAAAATAAATAATATATATATTTTATTTACTTTTTTCAGGTACTTATCGCCTATGTATCATGTGTGGAAATTCTGATTCCAAATGTTTGACACCTGCAACGGCACAACGCAATGCACATACGATTGTTACCTATTTGTTATTCACACAGCGAGCCCATTTTCACATCACATAACGTATACCGCAGGTATCTACGTGATAAACCAGTAAGATAAAAACTATAAATTTTATAGTTTTATCTTTCCGGTGTAAATCATAGATGAGTGAAATACACGCGCACCTGCTCAAGACCAAATAAAGCCGTAAAAACTTGCATTATGGTAATTTAAGGACCGAATCGTCGCAGGTCGCCGCAGGACATCATAATATTATAATATACGAATACGGTACAATGCAATATACACAGAGATGTCATGATGAATGACACTTCCTTAAATATACGTTTTATTCATACGCTATATTAATTTTAAAAAATAGCGATTGTAAGTTAGGTAGGTAAACGTGGAAAACGCGTTGCAGAAAATTCGACTAATACAACACCCGCAGAAACATGAAAGTATACGATTTTAATTCACTAATCGAAAATGTCCAACAGCCAATCACATGTTACAATCTGAGACTAGTAAGTACCTACATAATGTTTCTAGTAGGTTAGTATACAGGGCTGGCAGTATTTTGAGTATACCACTATACCGTGATTCGGTAATTACCGATGTTGGTGAAAATACCTGATACATTTAGAACTTACGATTTATATATAGGTGCCCAACTATAACAATTACAAACATAATTTTTAAAATAGATATACAATTTTCATGGGTTGAAACACTTATAAATTCATCGAAAATACCGATTATTGAGGTACGGTATTTTTGGGTATTTACCAAGATATTGTACAACCAGTAATACCGTAGATACCAGCAGTAAACAAATACCGAACAATTTCGAAGAACTATTCAAAATTTGAAACACCACCAGCCCTATGTTAACAAATATCAGGTACTTATAAGTAACTAAATAACAATAATATATTTGAACACATGTGCCTGTCATTCTAGTGTTCTGAAAATCAATAATTTGTTAATTTTTTTATCATTATACTCAAGGCTGGACAAGTTAATGATTTTTTTTAACTCAGTTAAGTTAAATACATATGCATCAATAACAAAAAGTTCAAAGTTTATTTAGCTATACATTAATTCAGTTAAGTTAATACACAATTTTTATTAAGTTAAAAAAAAGTTAATTTGTTTATACATTGCTAGTGTACTTAATTTTTTCCAACCCAAAACTAAATTACAGATTATAGTGTTTATACTATTTATACAGTATTTCCATATAAGTTAGATTCAAATGATATACATTTTTAACTTCAAACAATTCTATAAAATATAAATAAGTCAATATATATATATATTATGACGTGAAAACGAAATAGACTGAAATAGTGAAATATAATAAAATTAAAACAAAATAAATTAACTAAACTTACTTCTTAAAATGAAAATTAATTCGTTAATTTCACGTTAATTAAAAAAGAAATTTAGTAAGTTAACAGTTAAGTTAATGAAAAGCCAAAAGTAACTAGTTAACGTCCAGCCTTGAATTTATACTTATTATGATTACCTATTGAATGACATTTATTTTGTCTACTTTGACAAAATAAATTAAAATAAGCATATTGGACTAATTTACAGGAACCAAAATGTAAAAATACAACAAAAGTCTTTTTTACATAATATTCGAATATGTATTATTACATTATTCAATTTTTTTCTTTATGTAAAAAATATAAACTTAATATTTAACTTAAACACATTAGTTTTTTAACATTAAATAGCCCTGGAAACTCAAAAATTACATCTTAAGTTTAAAAGTGAAGACTTAAACATTAAATATTAATTTTATTAATAAAGTTTGGTATATTTTAAATATTGTAAAAAAATCTTGATATTGTAATCATATTATTAATACTAATTTTACTTACATAATAAATAGAGCTGTAAACATACTACTACCATTTACAACTATTACCATGTGCAAGCATTTGGAGTGGAATTTTCAAAAAAGTAAAATTATAAACAAGTTTTTTTATTATAATTGTCTTGAAAATTCCATAAATTGTATCTAAATATTTCTATATGTTTATGCTACAATGAGTATAATATAAAGGAATAGGTAAGAAATGCATAATTTGATATAATATTATTATATAATAGTATCAAATAATTTACCATATTATGAATCTTTCTTACTAAACATTAGATAACAAATTAAAATATAAAAAATATAAAAACTTCTCACTCGAAAAGGTGTGGATTGTCAAAATATTATTATTATACAAGTTTAATTTACATATAATTAACTAGTGTTTATGATGTGTTTCTTTGACATTCTTTGCTATCCAACATAGACTGAAAAAAAAATATTGATTAAAACTTGTACATGTAATGAAAAATTAAAAGCTTTAATAATATTATCAGACTAAACATTTTTTCCTAAAGTTACATCTTACTAATGATTTTTTTAAAAGGCAAACATATATAAAAATGTTATACACATCATTTTAACTTTAAAATATACACATTACACACAGTACATACTACATACATGTATTATACTTAAAATGAGGTATTTATGTTCAATTTAAAAATACAAATCTTAATTGATGACTTGACTATTAATTTTTTTCAAAATTGTTTTAACTAACTTTCATTTAAAAAATGTACATAATCATATTTATGAAATCAAATATTATGTGCTTTGAACATTTCACCACATAAATGTATGTATTAACACTACCACAGTAAATGTTATATATGTATAAAAATTGTACAAAAGTTTCTTACAAACATAAAAAATAAGTACAGTTTGATATAAACTTTTTTGGATGATTCTGAATCACTTACCCACATCACTTCTTCAACTCATGTAATTCAAAACTTTATTTCAAAGACTCTTTGACAAGAATTTATTAGTCACGTTCGGACGAAAATGTCATGCAAATGTAAAACCATTAAAAGATATAATAAGATTTGGCAACCAAACTACATAATTAATAATTCCTAATAAAATAATATGTTATATACAATTATCACCTAGTATTCATTATGATACGTAATCGTACCAATATCAATTAAAATAAATGTTGATGTAACTAAATTACTAAAGTGTTAATTTAAACATTTATCAAATTTAGATATTTGTATTAGTCTTAACTATAACAATAAATTTGCCTGGTCCTTTGATAGTTGTTATAACCAATTTCTATCGGATGTATTATCATTGTATAATACTAGTATCTATAATCAATGGTATTATAAATTTTATAACCAGCCTTAAATTTCCATTTTAATGAAATATAACTAGTTTATACAATTGTTCACAATATTTAAAATTGTTTGATCAATATATTTATGAAATATTTCAACTCAAAAATACTTTTATGCTAAAATGGCAATTATGATTTGTCCTAAACATATAATATAGAAATATCAAATACCTACATAAACTGTTAAACTAAGAAATACTTTTAAATTATACCATAGGTAGTCAATTAACACATGTCTTGTAAAATTAGTAATAATTTTATCCAATTAAATATTTGAGTTAGAGGGTACAATGCATTTAATTAGTTGTTATAAAAAAAAAATATGCAGTCATAGCTAAAAAAAATGTCACTACCTTTTAATTATACAATTTTGGATAGCCTACATCATATTATATGAATATTGAATAGTAATGTAAATTAATAGTAAAATAAGCTAATAATGTTTGATCTTACATGCAAATATTAATTTCATAAAGATGTAAAAATATTTTTTATTACTTTTCAACATTTATCATATTATCTTGTTATAATTGTATTATTAGTAAGTAATACAAATTTAATAAATAATTTGTAGTATTATACCTGTACTATTAGTAAATCTGCTAAAATTTGTAAATCTTGTTCAGCTTTCATAAGCTAAAAAACATAAAAATAATATCAACCAGTAATATTATTAATACGAACAGTCTAAATAAATTTATAACCTCATGGATATATTCTATTTTTGACTCTAAATTATCAGAATGAATTAAATTTTGTTTATCTATTAGTTCAAGAAACTCTAGAGTAGAAATTTTGATTGAGGCCTCATTATTTAATGGAGTTATATTTTTGTTATTTGAAATCTTAATACATCGATCAACTTCTATTTTTATTGATATCAAGTCCATAAATTCTGAGCTTGTATCTGGTGGTTGTTCCTAGGAATAGTAGAATATATTTAATATATATTGACAGTTTTGTACTGTTTATTTAATATGTATTGATAAATTTGTATTATTTACAGTGGTGTATTGGTACATGTACGCAAGTATACATCAACAGATTTTCGATTAAAGATATCTTTTCGAGAAAAGATACTGTTGAAGAAAATCTAAGCATTTTTACTGTCCTAAAAAGCGATGACAGACACAAAAAAAAAAAAAATAAAAACACACATCATTGTAAAATCAATACATTCATCGCTTCTCTCAGAATCTAAAAGAGTTGTGGTTTTATTTATGTTATTATATTTTTAAAATATAAATTATATGTAGTATCTGTTTACAATTTTATTACACTCCAATCCAATAAGTTGTATGAAAATAAAACGTTATTTACAATAATCTAATTTTAAATTAATATTAGAAGTTCTAAACATATTATAAGGGATTAACCTAATTTTGTTGAGCGTAGTGAGAACAATTTTTTTAGGTTTAATATAAATATTTTATTAATGCCTAAACCCATAAATATATTTACCAATACGGAAGGATGGGCAAGTTAACGATTTTTTTTAACTCGTTAAGTTAAGTTATTTTAAAACAATAAAGTTGAGTTAAGTTAAAAGTTACTCATATTTTTTTTTGTTAACTTGTTAAGTTAAGAGTTAACTTTGAAAAAAAAAAATAACTTATAACTTAGCTTAAAGTTAAAATTTGCTAATTTACAAAAATAAAAAATTCCAGACACATAATATGGATTATTAGATAGTTTTTCTTTACGCTCAAGAAAATTACTGTGGAAATTTAAAATGATACATCAAAGCAAAAACCCATTCAAAAATTTGCATTATTCTTCGGACAAAAATTAACTTAATATAGATACTTTTGAAATAAAATTAACTTGAAGGTAACACGTTAATCTTGAAAAAAAAGTAACTTAGTTAATTTGAAAAAAAAAGTAACAAGTTAATTAACTTAATTAAAATTCACTTAACGTTTTAACTTAATTTTAACTTTTAACTCGTTAATGCCCAGCCTTGCCAATACGGCAATACACCACTGATTATTTATTAGTTATTACTTTATTAGCAATACACAACATAAAATATATATTTTGATTATTTACATAATTATGTTTTATTCTCACAACTTACCTCACAATCTGAGGATGTTTTAAAATCATTATTTTTATAAGGTAATATTGGTTTATTTATGATCTTGATTAACTGGTCTGAAATGTCATCAATACTTTCACTGTTTTCGTTTAATTTCGTTTCAACTTTTAACTTAGATATAAGTTCTGGAGGAAGATAATTTTTCTTTTCAGCAGACTAAAAAAACATAAGAAGTAAAAAAGACGATTAAGATTTATTGAACATTAAAATTCTATAATGTAGTATTAAAACATGTAAAACGAACAAGCTCAAAAAAAGAATAGTTTATAGTGAAATACAATAAAATATCAACCTACATAAAACATTATCATTTGGTATTTATAATTTATATGCATAAATAATGTACCTTAACATTTCATTTTGAATTAAATATATATTATTTCCTTTTAGTATTTTGGCTGGTCAAGCATTGATTACTCCACAACCCACAATATATTAGAATATAATATAATATAATATAAAATCAATGGAATAATAAAGTAAACTTTGTTTTACCACTCAATACGTTTTACATAATAGTCTACTCTATACTTCAAACAAATAACAATATTAATGACAGATTTATATAAACTCTTACTCGAAAATAATTATTTTTTTCATAAATGTAATTCATTAGTTCATCATAACTCGGATATTGAATTGCAACTGTTGTAGTATCAAAGATTCAATAATTTTTTTCCACGTAGCTGTATGTAACTTAGTTGACATATTACCCTAAAAGTATAAATGTATTATTAGTTTAGTCAAAATTGATATTAATAAAATAATTAATTGATTAGTACTTCAAATAAAAATGTTTATATTAAAAACTTATTTTTTTTATTAAAAATGACAATACCCTAAAAAAATTATTTATTTACTTATTATTTATTTATTTATTATCTTTGTTTACTTTTAAAAAATTTTGTGCAGCTATTTTATCCAACAAACCAAATGACACAAGTATATGTTCTAAATCTAAAACAAATTATATATTATATTAGTAACAATAAGCATATATTCTAAAACTCATACATTATTCAATTAATATATAATTGTTAATTACCATATGTATTTGAGTATTCAGACTCAGGATCAGTATCCAACAACAATTTATACACCAAAAACTTTATAAATTCATCCCTGCTTAGCCCATTCTGGAATATCAATAATTGGAGATCTTCGTCATCAATATCAACTAAATGCATTAAGTCAACCTTGGTGAAACGGTCACGTACCAATTCCAAAAAAGCCTTCATAATGTAAAATTATGATGTACAAGTGATAAACTGTGAAATAGTAATAATTAAATTCAAATATACCCATAATTAATTCATTCATCACTATCCTATGTAGTGATAAGTGATGAAACCAATACAAACAACACCTGTCTTTGTATTCTGTCAGATTAAAATAGCTCATATCAATTTGGATGAACGGACAAAGATTTAACTTGAATATTGGCTATGATATTGGTAGATTTTTTGTTAGTTAAAATGTTTAACAAAAGTATTATTGAATTTAAAGTTTAGTCCTTTGTGACTATTACTTACATTTTACTTGTTCAGTAGATCATTATAAAATACAGAGCAAAAGGTCTGAAACCAAAATTATGTTTACACGTTTACGACTTACTTGGTTTAACAACTTTAAAAGTTTAAATAATAAAACTAATATTGGTTTTGGTTAAATTTATAATTTTGTAGATTTCCAAAAATAAAACGGTCATTACTCATCAAGTTATCAATGTATCAATATTATCACTTATCAGTTATACAAATTATTACAAGATAATACCACGGACCACGCCGGCCTTAGAAGATCTTAAATCTTATCTTTTGGACAAAAAATAAAAACACCCTCAACGGCCTCAACATTCCAAATAATATTATTTACGCTCAACTAAGACTTCTGAAGTTCTTATTTTACGATTGCTAAATTTAGAATTGTTATTAAATTATTGTTAAATCATATGACGTATCTATTGAAAAGAGATACATAACTACATTTTTAAAATTGGATATTTTGACTGTCTGCACACATATAATTGCTCGACATTTGCTGCATTGTCGGTTAAAAATTGGATCTTGACTTTTACGCCCCAACAGACGATACGACGAACTGACATCCCCACAAACCGATATCGATACACGCACTGAATGAAACTATACAATATTGGCTATCATATTATATTATTAATATTTATTATGTTTGTAATATAAGCCATAGTTATAAAATATAGGTATATTGAAATATAATATGCAAAACAAAACAATAAGTTTCCACTTGGCACTTTTTCAGATATCGGAAAAAAATGGAAAACACGTGTATGGAAAATGCTAATATAAATATTTGTGAACATTTCAAGAGTCTACGATTTGGAAATAAAAAAAATCTCTAAAATCGATTAATGGGAATTCGATCATTTACCACTAAATATCAAATATTGTACAAATTATAAGCTCAAACAATCATAAATATATTGTATGTTCCGTTGAAGTATGCTTTTAATTATGTACAACAATTTAAAAATGTGTAATGATATACTCACACACCATTATAATAAACTAAAATTTTACAGAATAATAAACAACGGCCAGACTGTCGTTTGTATAAATCGGTCGCATCAAATAAAACCATTAACAACGACAATTATTAAGATATCGGGCACGCACTTATAACGGTATTACGTATAGGAGGTGTGTGACTTTATTTTATGCTGACGCCAAAGAATAATCTAGTTCCCAGGCTCACGATAACTTTTTGATAAAGCCACCTACCACTCTCTGGTCAGCATCGTCGCGTCGTCCCTTAAACCAGTGCATGAGCACCAACCACCAGAGTAACAACCTCTCAAGTCCCAAAAAATTTCAATCCCGATTTCAACGAGCGACAACTGGACTTCTTATGCGAGCAATAATCAGTGCGTTCTTTAATTCAATTTGTGTATTTGAAGTATTACTTTGTTTTATCTAAAATCTAAAACTCCTATAATATTATCTACAAACAACTGCGAATCAGGTAAGACATACCTATAATATAATATTTTATGTTGATTGCAGTTAATACATTCTATGTGCTTTTTTCCATAAAATTATATTGTAAGGTGTATTTGATCTAATTCTCGAATATACGATCTCGAGAGCCCTCCGAACACCTGGAGGAAGGTAATAGCGTAATTTTACCACTCTAATTTTACTATTTTAATATAACTATCGACCGGAGTCGTATTTATATTTATCTATTATCTTATTTCTACGTTATTTTTTAATGTCTCATGGCAAAAAATAGTTCAAAAAGAATCAATATTGTTTGAAAATTTTACCATGTATTTGTAAATTGTAATTTTTACATTTGGTTAAAATTTCAAGTATCTAGGATTATTGGTTTTTTAATTACAACAAAACATCAAAAATTGAAAGATGAAAATTTGTCAATTTACCAATGAAAACCCAATATCATACAAATTTTTAATTTAAACGTACATAAAGAATTAATATTACTTTCCAGTAAACATTTTTTTTTGTTTAACTAGCTCAAAAAGAGTTCAAAAATATTAGCATTTATGGACAATTTTAATATCAATAATTTGTAAGAATTTCAAATATCTACAGTTAATCATTTTTGAGTTACACCAAAAAATAAAATCGATTTTTTCAAAATTTGGTTTTGCGTAAAAATTATCATATTTTTTGTTTTTCTAAACGCTTTTTAAAACTATTGGAATTTAGCAACTAGATTCACTTTTCTATCAGAAAAGATACTGATCTCAAAAATCGGAGCATTGATGCCAAAATGTTGTTGACAGACAGAAAAAAAAACCCATTGTAAAATGATAATAAATTTATTCATAAATATTTCTCAATTTAGGTGTATACCCAAAACAATATTTACGACTACACCACTGGTTGGGGTACCAAATATAGTATCAAATACTATCAATAGTCTGGAAAAATACTATGAAAATTAATTTTTGTACTTCCAGTAATATGATTTATTGAGAGGTTTGAAAAACATCTATTAAAATATATTGTAGAAGATAAGTTAATCTGTGCCTGTATAAAAGTAAATTTTCGATATTTTAATCACTAAACTCAACTCAATAATTCAAATTCAAAAAGGAAAATACCACAAGTTTTAGAGCTAAATATTGGACATTGAAAATAAAATATCGAAAATCGACTCATACACAGGCCTAGATAAATTACTTCTCTTCAATGTGTATAATAAGTGTTCATACCATGCACTCAGTAAGCTATATTATTAGAAATACGAAACCAAGTTTCAGTGTTTCACTAAAATTTACATTTGTAATTAGTGTGTAGAACTGTTAAGTGTTGCGTTTTTTTTTTATAATGATCACTTACTACACACGCATGTACACGCATGAACACACATACAGAATTGCCTACATTGAACTTCTTTAAAACGGTAGGTATTTGATTTCAATTAGATTCCAAAACTTATTATTCTGTTCGAACATAAAATTATTGGTTCATTGATTAAGCAATAAGGAGCCTCGCTACTGCCGTCAGTTTTAAATCAAAATACCTTAAGTTTTGACAAACATAAAATTAGTTTACGTTGAACTATTTAAATTCTGAAAAAAAATTGAGCTTGGCTGACAACGGTATATAGATCGTATAGTACTTTGTAAAAATTAAATTGTATATTATTGTAAATTGTAATTGAAAACTTGAAAATATGAGTTTTTCAAATCATAATTCAAATTCAAATTCATATTAAAAATGGAATGTTTCGATCTACGGACATTTTTCTGCTGAATTCAAATATTTTTTCAGAATCAAAATCAGACTACGTTTAAGTTTACTATCTTTAATTTTGTCAAAACAATAAGTAAGTTGTCGTAAAATTCGTATATTGAATTTTATATTGTTTTCGAGTTATTGACATGTGCATGCTCGTACGACTCGTACGAGGCGGTATCAGCATTGCATTTAACTCACACTAATAATTATTTACAACTAACGCATAGATCCTGGACGGATAAGACGAGGTTAAAAATTGCCTAAATGTGGCGCCTTAAATAATAGCCATAGCTAGGCCCCATAAATAATTAAAAAGTATAATCATACACTTATATTTAAATAAATATAAAAAGTAAAATTTATCCACCGAAAAATTATTTCAAAAAATAAATATATTGTCGAGCCTACACTGCTATTTTGTTACATATTGACATATTGTGCAAGATTTTATGCATTTTACTGCATGAGGTATAAAATAATTTATTGATAGAAAACGAGTAATGAAGATTTTGGTCCCGTCCCTTACCCATTCTCCTTTATTATCATAATTCATAATAACCATAACATGTACAGTGTGTACATACAATTATTGTTCTGTGATACAATCGTTGGTTACAATGGTGTAACTAGGAGGGCTAAGGAGTTGTAAGTGGCCCTAGCTTTCCCCACCATTTTGATTTAGTCCCCAAAAATATCCTCTATTAATTTTTATACAAGCCCATTATGGATTATTTTAAATTAATAGTTTTGTTAAGTGGGCTGTTAGTATCCCAGAAATTTAAACCTAGTTGCACCTATGGTTGGTTGCATAGCACGTAGATACCTACCTATAGTTTTTTAACAAAATGCATATACATTATACATAATTACATAATAATATAATTTAGTCTTATAAGAGTGTCACTGCGTTTCAGCATTATTATACATACAATAAATTAACAACGAAATTATTACTCGGTGTGCTTATTGTAGGTACTACCATGACAAATTTAATTTAATTTGTCATGGGTACTACTTGTAAATTACTAAATACTAATAATTACCAATTCAATATGCAATTCAATAAGGACCAACAATGACCAATGACCCACCTCTGGATCAGCCACTTGTTAACGCAATTCCAATATTGTAACCATGTAAGTATTATACCAGGATTACGAAATTAATTCGGCCTAAGATATGGTTATAACCATAACGTTCTGCAGTACACTTGACTGATCGCAAATACAAATATATTATTATTATATTGTACATTAGGTTTCAGAACTATAATATAATATGTTTCTGTGACCAAACGGAGCTGGCCGAACACGACTTGCTGCAAGTGTACGTTTCTGTACTCTGTACACTAATAATGGGTACCTACCTAGCTTTATAATATTGTATTATGTATAATATATACTGGCACACATAGGAATAATATAACATGGGACTACGCACTCGAGCGTACACGAGATAGGGTACCTATAGTATCTACCTACATATAATAATATATATATATATATATACTATGTACATTTTAAACTATAATGTTATACAATTATAGGTACATATAATATTACAAGTGTTTCGTGCAGCCAGCGCCGGACACTGGTAATCTGGTAGGTATACGTCAATTATAGAAAATAATTGATAATGTATATTTACGGTTACACGCTGTGTATTGTGTGGGCTATAATAATAATTGTTACGCGAAAAACACAAAAAATGCCTATAAATCGGAACAATTTTTGGTTAACTTCATATTATACTACTGGTAATGTTCAATTTTGATTATTTTGCATTATTTTGACTACTTACTGAGTACACGAACACAAAAAAAAATTAATACATTCTTCGATCTGCTCAGAATCTAAAAGAAGACATACACTTTTACATTGAGTTCCTCATTTTTCTTTTTTTTAATTATTTTGAAAGTTACTAGTAATTTTTTACTTTTGAACCCCAAGGTACCAACTATATCCAATTTGCTAAAATAAACCATCCTCAAAGTTTGAAATCAAAAAACTTTTAATGTTCCAATAAGTGATGACAGCCAAAAATTGTTTTTGTCCAGATAGAAGGAATTTATTATATTTTAAATAGTGTTATTTCAAATTTAAAAATAAAGCATATCATAAAATAGTGAATATGGTACATGGCACATGCTATACTTAACAAGTATTCCAATGTACCATAAAACCATACTATTATATAAAAAAATTATGCATAAATAATAATCAATAATCAATAATAATAAATAAAAATAGAATTGTATAAAAATAGTTAACTTGAGTTTAGGAATCAACCATATAAAAATATGTTTAAAGTAATAATTGCAGTTATAACTAAAAAAAAGCCTGTGACCCTCATCCCTGCAGATGATATACCTGAAACGAATAATTAATCATTTAACAAATATCAAAATTCAATTATTGAACACCTTCAAATTTACTTGAAGCTAATTTTTTGTTGTACACAGGACATCCTTGATATGGAATTTTTAATTTAACATTAGTAGGATAATAACCACTTATTTTTAGTGTTTGAGCAGGCAAATGTCCAATTGCTAATAGTTTACTAAAATCAGATTCCAATTCATTAGCAAGGGCACCTAATTAAACAAATTAATTAATAACCTTGTTAAAATTAATATTTTTTTTAAAGTTACTATTGATATTAAGAAAATATATTATAAATAACACAATTTCTATTGAATCTTGTAATGTTGATAATTTAACTATTATGATGAATAATAATTTAACAAAATATACCTTTAAAATGGACCAAATATTGAATACAAGCGCCATTATGCAATATTTTTGTTTTTCTACTGTCTACAGTTATCATCCAATCAGGAACCCCCATTGCATTTCTTACAGCTTCAAAAAAATGTGTCGTTTCATATTTAGTAGTTTTTCTTACATTCACATATTTAATGATATCTTTATCATACTCAATGTTGGCACATCCTAATTTTTCATAACCATTTTTTGAAAATACAATAATTGATCTACCAATTGCTGAAATGTCTCCTTCTAAAATTGTATATTTATTTTAAAAAACCTTTTACTTAGTATACATATATTGATATATTGAATAGTGAATACTATTACCTAAAGGTAAATTTGGATCAGAAAATACCATTGAATGTGAACCAACGTCAATATTACCCAAACGGCCAGATATATCTCCAACATAACACCGTAAAGGTTGATCGGGTCCACATTCATCTTCATACAGCTTGACCTATTACATTAGAGTGAAATTTACTATTTATTTATACTTAAATAACTACACTATCAGTTAAAATGAAACTTTTTACATTCACTACAGTTTTAAAATAAATTGACTACATATACTTTACATTCAATGGATCAGCAAGTTGTGTGTAGTATGGGTTCCAAATGTACCCAGCAGCAGTACACCGAGTTCCATGGTCTTTAACAGTGGCATCAATACCAACTGGGTTAACATAAATTGCCCATTTATGATTTTTAGTCTACGGTTAAATTATATTAATTATTTATACATCAGTCAAATTTAAATGTGTAACTCAATATTTACCATATTTTTATTATATAAACCTGGGTAATGCAAATTAATTTCAATTACAGTATCACTTTTACTTCCGTCATTATAAACTAGTTGAGTCTAAAATATACACAAAAAAAGTGTTCATAATTACATTACAAAATATCAATTAAATTATCTAAGTACAGACCATTCGTATATAACCATAAAGAAAACCATTAGGGTTATGAAATGAAGCCATTGCTCTGATTTCTCGAGCTTCTGAAGGTGCATATCCTCTTTCTATTGTAGAACACACCAATCTATTAACATTACACACACGATATAAATTTTGTATATAATCAATGATAAATATGAATTTATTTAACTATGATATTTATCCACCTTTTTTTAGAAGGCATGCCATGTATCATAACTGATCGACCTAAAAATACTAATTGACCAAATAACTGAGCATGTGTATCATTTCCAATTGCAGACACAGTTCTAGCACCATGTATTGAGCCAAATCTCAAACTCCAATCACCATATCGTAAACCTCCATTCTCTTTATTATTCCATGGATCCCAAATTTCATATAAATTTGAACTTTCACAAGGTAAGTCTAAACCACCGTCAACTGAATTCTATTGTAGTATAAATATTAAATCACAAATTATAAACTTAATATTCTAAAAATTAATTTATAATAGACTTACTGAATAAACATAATAATCAAAACCGCCTTGTACACCTTGGAGGTTGATCTCAAAATCAACTGGATCATACTCAGAAAGTTGGAATAATTCAATTTTACCAGAAACAGAATTTATGTCAGTATCACTGTACCAGTCCTTTACTACAGCTTTTCGATGCCATACTTTTTCTATTCTAAAATTAGTATTTAACAATTTTAATTAAACTTATGACACAGAATAATATACATTTTAATCAATTTCTTAATTATTTTATCATTTATATGTTATATTTCTTACAGCCAACCGGGGAAATTTTACATTAATACAGTCAAAATTATTGACAACAGGACCCAACCATATGATGTATCAAACATTTAATTACATCCAGTCACACAAGTTGGATAATTATGCGTGACCACAATAAAGTATTAAAAATTTAAATAAATAACAAAAATATATTTATTAATTAATTGTATAATTATAAATTTGTTATTGTTTTCAAAATTCATAATATATACATTGCACATCAATATCATTTAATTTCCAGGGGTTTTGGAATGCATATCATTTATTTTTTGAATATAATTTATTGTTTTTTAACTACAAATTATTTCATAGTTAGCATATCTTATTTTAAATTATAAACATGCAAATTGTAAAATGTTTTACTCAATAAGTATCAAATCCCATTTACCTAACTAGTAACTAATAATAAATTATGGTTTAAAATGAATATAATATCGTGCAAGATTTGTTAATTATTAAATACATTCACCATATTATTTTCAATTTTAATATTACTTTGAACAAGCTAAACGATCCCCACGAGCTTCTGGACCATGGTCACCATAAATCACCAGTGATTTACCAATAATTGAATTTATTCCAAACAATGACATATATTCATCCACAAACATATGTCTACTCACACCTATTGCGTTTAATTTATTACCGGCTATCGACAAACTATTCAAACGAGAAGATAAATCACCTACACTGCAGTATTTAAGGGACTTACTGCATGAAAATGTCATATTATTTTTCACAACCTATTTTTGAAGATAGTTAATAATTACACAGAAAAAAAAATTAGAATTTTATAGTCATATAAATTAATAATACCTTGTGAGGATCATATATAGGACCTGCACTTTTACATCGATCCATCCAATTATAAAAGTCTTTTCCAGGTGGTTGTATATTTATAGACCATCTATGTTCGTCTGAATCTTTAAGTGTTGTACCATCAGCATGAACTAAACTTTCAACTATTATTACAGTTTCAGTTGCTCCAATGTCAATAGGTTGTCGAAATACAATTCTACCAACTAAAGGATAGCGAAAAATTGCTTCTGATGTTAAGTAAGCTACTTTAGTTTGAGAATTTGGACCAGTAAATGGTATCAATGTAGTGCAAGTCAATATTTCTTTATTTCTAAAATAAAAATATAACATTAATTTCTATATAAAATAAAATGTGTTGTATTATTTACATGTATATAACTAATGATCTGTGAATAACACTATAGCTTCCAAATAGAGGTAAATATGTATCCCAACTAGAACTATCGTAATTATATTTTCCACTTAAGTCACCAATAGCATATTTATCTAGAGTTAGTCTTTCAGCTTCAGCAGGAAATAATTTACCAGTTGGATTAAAAATTTTACCAATACCCAAACAACTATTATTTATATTTGATGGTGTCTTATATGTTTTTGGAATTAACGGCATTTCATGTAATCTTAAAGTTATATCATTTTGGATTGAATCAACTTTGCTATAAACATTAGTAACTTCAAATTTTGATTTTTGCCATAATGTCAACTCAAGTTTTATTTTTGTTTCATTAACAAATCCCCTGTAAAAAAATAATACATAGTAATGCATTTATATGTATAATATGCTAATTTAATCGTTTAAAATAAAAACAAATACTTGAGAGTAATGCTTTTTTTTAGATTTATTTGTGCACAATCTAAAATATTATCAGCACGTTCACTATCAAACAGAACCATGTATAAAGCTCTACTATCATATTCAATATCAAATGTTGCTAGATTAGTATCTCGTATTAATGATTTTTTACCAATTTGAACTGGACCAAGTCTACCACCTAAATCACCTAAGCCATTAGATTCAGGATCATATAAAATCTGAAGAGCATCACAATTCAGTTTTGACTTATCTGAAAAATGAATAAAATACCTTATTATTTTAATAAAAATAACATCATATTAAAATTATACATAGTATAATACAATCATATAACATACCTAAAATAGATTCAAGAACATCAGTTGAAAATATTTTCCAATTATTAGTAGTGAGTTCAGTTTTTAAACTTTTTCTATCTTCAAGATTAGTAAATATAACAGCATCCATTAAACTTCTTGATATACCAACCCAAACTATATAAATACTGCCAAAAAACCGAGTTTGAAACTTAGCTTCAGCCACTCTCAATTCGGAATCATCTTTTGCCTGTAAAATAATTATTTATTTTATTTAAAAATATGGTATTGGTTTAGTTGACACCCACCCAGGAAGTATTCTCCAGCCACTCAAATTTAGTTACATTTCTTGCACTTTTTATGTTCTAATTATCATACTGTAATTATAGTTTATACATTTAGAAAACAATTATAATAATTATAATTAAATTACCTACACATATAATACCAAATATTATTAAATTCAGCAGTAATTCTATGAATTAATAAAAATATAATAATAAGTACCTAGGCACTTATGTTCATGCCTTAAAAAATGCATGAACTTATGCACTAAAAACTGGAAAAATATGCATTTATATGTACTAAAAATCCAAAACCATGCATTAAAAAAACAAGAAATCATAATCATTTTTTGAAATAGCAAGAAATATCCATTCATATTTTTAATCATTTTACGTTGCGACAATTCTCATCATCACAGTAAAAAAATTTAAATTATTGCATTTTTCATAGTATTTCAATAAAAAAAAATGTACGTTAATATAATATCAATAGGAATATCAAAATTATAAATAATACCTATGTCCAATAAAATAAAAAACCTCTAAATAATATGTAAAAATATGCAAAATAAAACTTCAGATACCTAACCATAGTACCTGGGAAAGGATTTGTATGTCATCTAGCATTAAATACAACTTACCACTTACCAACATTGATATGCAAATGCATGAACTTACAAGCTCTGCTAATAACTATTAATTGTATACAAACATGTACGGGATACTGAGTAAATAGTAATATTTTTCTTTTCTGAATAACGCAGTTATAACTTTTCTGCTTATAAAATCTATAATAAATTTTGTAAATACTCAATATTATAACCATTATTATAAATTAATTATCACTTAATATATTTACAAATAATATTTATTATTTCCGATTATTGTTATTTTTTTTATAAAATTATTTTTACTAAATAACATATATTTTAAATGTTTAGTTTTAGGAAATAATTTAACTTAACCTCTAACTAAAACTAATTATAAATTGAATAATAAACAGTTAGAACATGAAAATACGAGAGATATAAGTGGCAGGCATCAACTTTATACCTGAGTGGTGGCGGGAAAATACTTTCTTGGCTGACGTCAGCTAAACCAGAACCAACATTTTAATTTTGAAGTCCATTAGAAGTTAAAAATAGCTATCAACTAATAGAAAAACTGTTAATAAATATACATTGTATACATTTTTTACATCCATGCAATGTGGAATTATACAATGTTAATTTACCTGGTATAAAAAAAAGAGACTAACAGAAACAAAAATAAATAAATATAAACATATTTTAATCCCTATATAGGTACTGTATAGACAAATCTAATATATAATGTTAAGATTTAAATTATTATCTAATACTTATCATATATTAAATAGGTAAAGCAATTTATTTAATGATGCACATTTCTTATTAGAATAATAATAAATATACATACCATAATTGTTGAGCAAATAGTATTACCAGCATTATCTTTAAGCAACAAAGATCTATACCAAATTCCCAAAGGACCAGTAAGTTCTAATATAGATTTTGAAATTGAAAACTGAAGTCTTGTATGATTTTTTAATGTTAATTCTCCAAATGTATCATCAAAGTTTAATAATCTATAAATACATTTATATAGTTTATTGTTCAGTGTAAATAATATTACAACAATTATTCAAAGTAAATATATTACTTATTTCCAAGGTTTTTGTCACTACATCGATCAGCTAAATTAGTATAATCAACGGGAAATTCTTTTATTTGCCAAGACCATTGTAATGAGTCACCAAAATTTTTTAATGAAACAGAAATTAGAATAATATCATCAATCAAAGAATGTTGAGAAAACAATATTGAACCATGGATTAGGTTTTGGGAAAACCTTGAAATCAACTGTACACTGGTATTTATATTGTTAAATTCATCTAAAACAAATAATGGTATTATAGATGTAAAAAAAATTTAATTTTAAAAAGACAACAAATTAATTTTCACATATGGATACAACATATATCTAGGATAGATTGGCGCTTATGCATTAATTGTATGTAGTTTTTAGTTTATACTGTACAGTGTACACTAATAAAGCTAAATATTAAAATTAATTTAAAACACTTACCATCATCCAGACTTTCACAGTACAAGTAGGGGAGGATGACTAACACCAACAAAAACTTTGGAAAAACCATTCCAATGGTTGAAAAAAAATATAAATTCAACTCATTGAACCAGCATAAACTAGGAATAAATGTTTTAATTATTAAGTTCACATTCCCGTGATTATAATAGTAAGCATTAAAAATAAAACGGTAAAATTGTTTAACTTCATATATTCTTATAAAAAATTGTCATAATTCAATATTCGTCAATATTACAGCTACTGACTTACCGACTAATAAGTATTAGTACTTAGTATAGTGACTACTGACTACTGCTACAACAGTAGTCGTGTACCTACTATTATAGTATAATACTGTAGTCGTAACTTGTAGTATACTGCCTACAACTTTACTATAGTCTGTGACTAATACAATACTTGTCGGCTGTCACTGTCGACCAATTTCACTGTAGTTCTCACTTCTTACATGACACATGTACCATGTACGTGATGATAATACTTATCAAATGATCGCAATATAAAATTTATCCATAGACTGTCTAGTATTCCTACCAGTTAGTAGCCTGCTGCTGGTATATGCATGATATAAGGTCTATGCAGCTATTATCACTTGTTGCGTGTCAATACAGCACAACCACGAGATGAATAAAATAGTTATTCGATTTAAAACAACGCCAACCTAAGCAATTTTGATATATTATAATTATTTTCACGTTAACAGATGGCGCTACTATTAAATACATAAACTCTTGACCCGTGCTTAGTTTTCGTAGAAGTGTGGAACTGTGGAAAATATCCGGAAGGCGAAATTCAGAACCCAGAAGTTAGTGAAGGAGGAAGCTTGTTCGTTGATGGACATTGATCTTTACTACAAAAATAATATCGTACATTTGAAAATTGAAAAATTGTATTAAACTCTCCTTTTCCACTGTTATATAGAATTTAATTTTGGTAATTTTTTTAATAAGAATTAATTATTGTTTAACATTCCTGTAGTTATTTTAAAACATACATTTTTTTTAGCTAAAACCGAATTTGAAATGGTAATAGAATGTAATAAAAAAGAACGAGAAAAACTTTTCAGTCAGTCTAATGGTGCACTATTACCGGGGTAAGTTGTTTTTTTAGTTATTACTTGCGGGTATATCGCTGTATATTATGGAAAGGCCTGTATATTTATGATGTGAAAAAATCAATAAAAATGTCTGTTCCGTGTACCATGTTATATGAAACGTTTGTTGACACTAATTATTATTTATTTATGTGTTTAATTGTAGTTTTTTAAATTTTAATTAATGTTATATTTTTAAAAGAAAATTATTTTTCACTCTAATTAGTTAATACTAAGGTATTTGTATATGATATAGGCATTATTTTTAAGACAATTATCAATTATTAATCCGAATTTATTTATACTGAAACTACCTTTTTAACGACTTAAAAATTGTATGCAAATTACAATGTTGAAATATAAAAATATACTATAAACATTTTTTATTTGTAGCTAATTTTTATTTTACTGCTAAAATATATATAAGCCCATTAGTTATTTAAATAATAGGTAAGTAATAAAACACACAACGACTTTTTAAATTTATTTAATTATGGATTTAATTTAGTACCTATGTTGTCTAATTATTTTGAACCCATTGCATGATTTGAATAAATTATCATTTACATTTTCTAACTTTTATAATTTAAACTTAGGTAAGTACCTACCAAACAATAATTTATTTTTAAATAATTTATGATTATTAATTATAATATTTTTATAATAGGGATTATACACAAATTCTATTTAAACTATACAAATAATATTAAATGTACGACATACCTATAAAATATTAGGAAAATATTGTCCATGGTAGTTTTTTAGTGAACATTTTTAAAAATCTCCGATAATTATTAATATCAGACGTATTTTTTAGTCTGGTGAACAAAACAGTTACCTATAGGTATATTTTATCGGACGACTACGACTTACGAGTTGGTTCCCAATTATCGAATGGTTTCCCGGGTTGTCTACAGGTAACATTCAAATTGGTTCCGATGAGCTTTCATAATTATAGTAAAACTATGTTAAATTAACTTTTCAAATTACTATGATAATATATTCTACCAATAATTTCCTTCCCATTTTACATAGACTATGTAGAATACCTGAGGTATGGTTAATTAATGTGGTGCCATGTAATGATATAAGCTTATATGCAGTATAATTATATACGTTAACGTTATATGCCTACGTATTTCAGTATTTGTTAATGCTAATAATAATAGAATAGTATAAAAACAATAATACGGTATCATAATAAATCGGTTGATTACAATAAAAAATATTTAAAAAATAATAATGTGGTATGAATATATTACATACATTTCTAACGAATAATTTTAAGTTCAGAATTTGACAGTCATTCAATTTTCTTATACTTTCACCAATAAACTTTTAAATACTCTGGAGTCTAGGACAAAATGTCAAAACATTGGAACTTAATATTATTGAAAGTTAAAGATCCATTAATTTATATCGGGTCATTATTCTCTTTATTATATTATTATAATATTATATATTGTTTATACCTAGCTATAATCAGAAAAATGTTTCGACATTTATCATATACTTCGTGAGTATGCAACATATCCAATGCATGGTTTATTTAACATTTTTAAAAATTTTTCTATGATTTTGACTAATTAATAATACTAATCTGAACTCTCAAGAACGTAATGTCCCAGAATTTCTTTTTTATAGACATTTTTGTTTTAGTTCTGCATTTTTCCATTTTATAAAATAAGCCTACAATTTAATATTTAAATCAATAATAATCAGCGAAAATTATTGTGACCCTTGTGGAGAATCAAGGAAAATAAAACCGAGAAAAAAGTCCTGTCATAATAAAAAAAACCCTTACCAACAAGCATTCAATGATTATGCTCTAATTATTGATATTATTTATTATAATTTATTTTAACATTTAACAAAGTTTGAAACAAGGTAAGTAGTTAATTCTGTAACCAAAAAATCTAACTAATATATAAATATACCTAATATATAAGTATACATTATACAGTTTTTTTTATAGTTATTTTAAGTTCAAATATTAGATATTTAAACAAAGAATAACTTTTTTAGTTTTACCAAATTAATACGGTTACCATATTAATAATATAATATAACAATTTATAATTTTTTAATTATATTTTTAAATTATAATATTTTTTTAATTTCATATCTTGATTAGTTTTTTATAATTTTAATATTATTTAATAACGATAATTAAGTACACTAAACATTGTTTTTCGTTAGGTAATCATATAATATATTTAAGAGGATACTACACAGCCATTTATTGTCTCAGTCTTACAAGTGCGTAACATAGCAATATTGTACTCTCAGCCGATCACGTTTATCTCCGTTAGTATAAAAATTAGAGTGAACAGACCTATTATGAAACTTAATGGTAAGAACAGTTCAATTCTTTAGTAAGTTATACGTATATATAATGTAGCGTAAATTAAAAATCCTCATAACTCACTTAAAAACTGAATCATTATAAAAAACACAGATAATGTTCTTACAATCTTACCGTCAAGTTTCATAATAGGTCGATTCATTCTAATTTTTGAACTAACGGAGTTAAACGTGATCTGCTGAGCGTACATTTGCCATGTTACGCGATTGTAAACGGAGACAACAAAGTATAGCGTCCTCTTAAGTAATTGTATACTATAATAGGTATCGTTAAACTTTTGAAAAATATACAACACCTACCTAAGTTAAAAATCAAAATATCTGCAAGAAGAAAAAATACATCTAGTATAATATTATGACATTAAAAAAATAACTAGTTATATTATCACAGTTAAATAATTTACAAATCATGAAACAAAATATTTTATGAATATATAAAGTCGCACAATAAAATAAATAATATTTAAATAAATACCTAAGTATTAATTCAGAATTCTTATAAAATAATATTTTATTAAAAGGATGTCAAGCGCACTATTTGTTTTCTATCTCTGGCCCATGCGCAAAATAGACAAAACGCATTAACGCAGAATTCTTTTGTTCTATGTTTTTAAGTAATCTTAAAGTAAAATCACCTATCACAAAAAAAAAGAGAATAATATATTTGAGGGTATGACATATCGATTTTATATTTTATTGTTATTTGATTTTGTATTCGACTTTCAAAATAAACAAAAAAATGTTGTAAGTTTAAATTATGTTTAAATTGTTTTGAGACAATATTTAGACAAATTGATATGTCATTCCCTCAAAAGTATTTTTTTCTATCTTTTTTGAAATGGGTGATTTTACTCTAAGATTACTCAAAAACATAGAAAAAATGATTCTGTGTAAATGCATTTTGTCTATGTTGAGCGTGGGCCAGAGAGTGAAAACAAATATTGCGCTGACATCCTCTTAAAATACAATTTGTATAATTAAAGATAATTTTTTACTATTATAGTTCTTTTTTCCGGGGTTTTAATTTCATGGATTTTTACCGGGGATTTTTTTCCCGGACTTTTTTCCGAATACCCTTGTAGGTACTGGCAGCTTGAGACGAGTTTCGTCCAACACTTTAACATAATGCCGCAATAAAAAGTAAAATATAATATTTCAGGATTTCAAAAAATTTAAATATTTCAATAAAATAATTTCTTCGTAGTTTAATTGTTAAACTTTTATTGTTATATAAACCTTAATAATAAAACTTATAAAAATCGATAATAAACGATTATATTAATGTGGTTTGTGTGCGTGCTCTGGATAGCATAAGTTGTATACAGTTGTTTAAGTTGTATACAAACTTATTATTTTTTTTTTTTAGGTAATTGATAAATACTTTGCAGTTCAATGTTTTATATACGCAAAATTATGTTTAATTATAATATATTTTTATTTAACGATATTTAATGCTCAAATTAATATAATTTATAGAGATAAAATACAAAAAAAAAACGATTGCCTGATAATATGATTATCATTTTGAATTTGTATTTTACTAAGTTAGTTAATTATTTTTTAATCCCATAAATATATGTATAACATCGTGGACCTACATTTTAATTTCATGTTGTTTAGTACTTAATGCTTATGCATTTTATAATATACGGCTATACGAGTATAATATACTACTCTATATTACATTATTACATTTTTTACCTTTTAATCCGTTAAAATATACGTAGGTACTAACGTACCTAATATAATAAATTAATAGCCACATACCGTATGCTTACGCAGTTACTCATATGTAAATATGTTTTAATTGTTCGTAATTTACGCATAATATGTTTTCAAAAAATGTTCAAAACCGTTATATTATGTAAAAATTAATAGGAAGTAAATACCAATTAAATAATTGTAGAATAATTTGTTTTACCAAATAGAAAATTATCCATAAATCGTACTTAAACAGTAAACTCGGATTTCATGTAGTTTCTTACTAATACATATTATACTCTATAGGTAGGTACATAGGTATATTCAATTTTTGTATACAACGCAGTAATGAACAATTTTGAAATGAACAAAACAGTGTATTCCTAATAGTATAATATGACCCTGGCCTTGACAATCATAATACCATATCCTATACTTATTAGGAGTTATAACTACATATTCAAAATTTCCATATATATACGAAGTCGTTATTCACTCCAAGGTGCATGGCCACGGATATATTCTTTTCATACTAACATTAATAATAATATATTGGGTATATAGTATATACGGCCACACATGCACTATGATTCACGAAACATACTCCTTATATAGTTATATCCTTTAAAAATGCAATTATTAAATTCTTATTTGTAGAATTTTTTAGCATATTACTTAAAGATCATATTTTCACATACTTAATTTTTTTTTCATTTATATTTTTTTTTATACTGTTTGTTATACAAATTATAAATTTCATTGCAGCTAAAGACAATAGTGCTTAATAATGGTTTTTAGTTTTTGCTCACAATTTCAAATAATATATAAAATATGGTTTCTATTAATTTAGAATTATTACTTACATTTTCATATCTCTGGACTCTGATAAAGTGATGAATCTTTTATCATGAACGATGGACCATTATCATTATAGTATAGGGTCCCCAGAATTTGAAATCACCTAACCGGGACATCAAATTGAATAATCTTTTTTTGCTTATATGAAATAAGTAGGTGTATTCTTTTTTTATTTAAATATTTATTAGCCAATACAATTTTTTTACATTAACTTACTACTATTGTTATTATTTTCTACTACTTATTACTTATATTGATACTTTTCGTTTAAATGGATTTTTGTTAATAGTTTTATATTATTCTTATTTTTTTATAAAATTCGTTACAAGTTAAATCAAAATTAATTTTACACACCATTTAGACTTCGTTCGGTATGTTCATTCATCTTTCCCCTATCATAATAAGATAATCATATAATGAATATAATGATACAGTGTACAATATTATTCTATGTTTTATTATTAAATAATACAGTGTTAGAGTTATTTTCTCTCAGCTTCTATTAACCGGGACAAACTTAATGACCGGCCGGGACACCTGGGCATGCTGTTAAAACCGTCCCGGAAGACAACCCTAATTATAGAACCTACTATAGTTTGACAACTCTCAAACTACTTGTTAAAATGTTGATGTATGTTCATAACATTTTCAAAACAGTCATCCAATTAAAAAAAAATACAGTATTAGAAGGTTCATTTAAACAAAAAAAATTGTCACCACAAAATACTACTTGATAAAAAAAAATGTATATATTTTAAAAATACTAATTCTGTATGAATAAATTTCCATAGATAAAAATGTAAATAACAACATTATTAAAGTGCAAAAGGAGCGATCATGCTTGGCAAATCACTGTGTGTATATTATATATGATTGAATTATATTAATATTTATTGAATTATAATCATATTATATATGATTTATATATGATTGAATTAATGTAAAATTAATTTGATTTTGCATTTTTGGAAAATACATGTTAAAATTTAATGTGCAACATGCTTAATGTGTGCTACATGCAACATGCTTATGATTATTCATGGTTGTGGCTAGCATAATATTATATGACTTTTAAATTTAATAGCAATATTAAAACAGTAAAAAACATTTAGTAGGTAGGTATAAAGTAAAGCCATATAATCTAAAATTAATCTTATTATATAACAATAAGGTAGATACTAAAATATTTTGTGCTGCACAGTCCAGTTATTTTAATTACTTATTTCCTCGTTTTAATGTTTTATGCATGAGATTTAACGAATAAGATATTATAGGTACCCGCAGGCTCCAAGCAAATTAAAAGAACATTTTTCTCTTTATACTTTATAGCAAATGGTTTTCTCAGATCTCACTTTCCTAATTATGTCAGCAACTATAGCGAATGTAATTAGTAATGGTTCATAGAAGTTTTCTCACCGATCATATTTATTCGCTACGCGTGTTGCCGTGTTATTGATTTATATTTAAAAAATGTGAAAATTTCTATAAAAACAATTTAATAGTGTTCTTACTTATTTTCAATTTGTACTATAAAATGTATAAAATGTGGGTTTAAAGATAATAAAATCGTTTTAAGTCTTCGTTAAACGAATTCTGAACTATTTATTATTTAACAAAAAAATGTGACAATTCTATTTGGCCTTGATTAAAATCTCAGTCAAAAGTAAACCTTTCTATATACCATTCCGTGTCAACGGCTTGTTATTGTTGTTTGGCCCTGGTACTGGTAGTACCAGCTACTCTTACTTTCCGCCATTACCCTATAATACATAATATACATATTACATATACCTATAAAGATAGTAGTTTATGTAAAAGTATGCATTTCCTGTCTATTAGATGCTTATAAAAAAATATTTCATGAACGTAAAGGTAACTTGTCGTTAATATAAATATATATTTTTGACTTACATTTTTTGTAAGCATATATTCTGATATTGTTCACAGCCCGTAAATAATGTAAATAATTTGTAAAATAGTAATGGCATATCATAAAATATTGAATTATTGAAATAAAACTATACCTACCTAATTATTTATGTTTTGATTAGCGGGTTAGGTATATTCTTTTAAATTAAACCAATAAAAAAAGAATAAATAAGTTAGTATTTACCCAGGCGGCCTGGGCCAGGCCATATGTACTGTATTAATAGTATATAATTGACTAGGCACTTTTCATTGTTGTTCAATAATTATAAATCTGTATATTAAAATGTGCAAATTAGATTTATAAATTATATTAAGTATTTATATATAGGTAATTAAATTTCGATACCTAATAGAGATATTAGGTATACCAGCTATTACCTATAAAGGCCATATATAAGACTGTATAATATATTAATATATTAGTATATCACATATAATTATTCGCAAAATAAGTATAGACGTATAGTATATGAGTGCTATTAATAATTTGTATACATCAAAAATACGTATAGAGGAGCTCGTTAAATATATTATATACTTTAAATATTTTAGTTGAATATTTTGAGTTAGAAATTCATAAAATTTTTTTTTAAATCTAAGATTTGAAAATATAATACAAGATTCCTTATAAGTTTCTACCTTTATCTAAAAAAAAAAGTCTAGAAGAAAATCAAGTAAAATTTTTATGAGCGTTTGAAGTTCATATTTTTACAACATTGGATATATTCACTTGATTTCTCATGTAGTGATTTTCTTATTTTGTTGTAATTCAAAAATGAATAACTGTAGATACATGAAAATTTGACTGAATGTTTATATTTTTATTTTCTATACAACATACAATTTTGAAAATATTTTGAATAGTTTTGAGCTGTTTGCGGACATTTTCAATTTTCAATTTTTTTATTTTTTTTTTCTATAAATTTAAATAAAATTTTATTTGTTGGGTAAAAAAGCGTGAAAATTTAATGCAAAGCTCATGATTTATTGTTACAATAGCAGTTGAAAAATATTAAAAATACATTTTCACAATTTTTTTTTATAAGCATTTAAAGTTCAAATGTTGACAAACTTTATTCACAATATTATCATCAAATATATACCTAGTAATATCATAGGCTGTCTGATCCTCATTGTTCAGAATTGTTTTTCTAATACAATGATATTATATCATTGAATTCAAATTTAACACCTTCCATTACAGTGACCCACTTATAAGTGGTAACCTACTATACAGCAGAATGACACCCACTTGCCTACTTTTTTTTTAAACGTGAACTTTCTGAATCAATAATAATTATTTTCCTTTTTATTCATTCAAGCATAATTATAGTCCTATTATAGCAGGTAAAAATTTTAATTATTCCATATTAATTATAGGCAACACATGCAGTGGATCAGTAAATCGATAAGATTAGCAAAGTTTTGTTATATCATTTTATTAAATATAGTTCCCTAACTATCTTACATATTTATTAAGTTTATAACGTCTCACCTAATTTTAAGTATTAAATATAGGTACGTATTGTATATATATACCCGAACCTCACCACAATAATTATAGATAAATATAAGAATATTCATATAAAATAATATAAATACCTAATTTTGTATTTTGTAGGTACACTGGTCATTGTCCAACATTGAAATTCCGGTTTGGGAAACGATATGGAGCTAATACTTTAGACATTATTCAGGTTTGAATATAATATTGAAACTATCAACTATATGATATAACATAATTTATCAAATTTTGATTTTTAATTAAAAATGTATTGGTACATAATTTCCATTGGTTTTATAAATTTAAGGAACTTCGTGAAAAAGGAGTGTTAAAACAATGTGATTTAAAAAATGTGTACCTGAGAGATAGCCCATTAGATGAACTACCTCCAAAACCAAGTACAAATGATTTAAAAATTAATATTGACAAAGAACAAGAAACGGTCAATAATTATCAAAGATATATTTTAGGCTATACCGGTATTTTTTTACTTTTTATTCCCTGTAAAACGTTAAACGTATAACATCACTAAGTTTGATTTATTAATATATTTGTTAATTATAGGATATATACCAGGGATGCATTTTCGGTATGGCAAAACTTTTTGTAGACTTGCTCAAGAATGTGAAGACAATATGCTTGTCAAATTATCGTCAGAACAAAGTCGAAAAGCTATTGATAGACCTGTTCGTTTTTTGCCACCAAAAATGGTTCCAGATAAAGCCAACATGCGTCTACAACATACTTTGAATAAATATAAAAGAAGTAAAGATTTTAAAGGTAATAACATTATGTTACAAATGTATTATAATTAGTGTCAGAAAATCAAAAGACCTTTGTTTTTTCTCGTAAATTTGTATTTTTTGTTAGGTATAATTTAAAAATTGAAAATCTTACGATTTGAGTATATTTGACCTTTTAACCATATATTAATGAGTTCGTATAGGTTTAGTGCTATTTATTTATATATTTAGTAAAGCAACATACACTAGAATATAGAGAATAGGACGTGGACATGCATGTAATTTCCTAAATTATATACCAAATGACAAATAATAAATATACATATATTTATATTGAACATTGGTGTCATGGGGGAGTTATTATCATCGCTAAACAATTGTTAACAATCAAATTTACGCACTACATGTGTGATGAAAGACTAAATGATTGAACGATACCATGGTACTTAATGTTGTAAAAGAATAAGTTAATACCTAGTATCAATCCAGAAGACGCTGTAGACGTATTTTCTAAACTTAAAAATAGACGGTGTCTACTTTTTTAAAATATAATACTTTATAGAACAAGAGTAATAAATATAAAATAGAAATTAATAAAAGTAAATAGGTACCTATTAAGTATGTAAATTAATTTTTTTTTTAAATTGAATTTGTCTTCAAGATTTTAATGCATTAGACATTTATCTATTGGTTTTCACGGGTAAAGTAATCAATTATTTGTTATCTTTCAGTTTTTAAATTACTTTTTACTATTTATGTTGATGTTATCCATGATCTATGGACAAAATTAAAAGCAGGATAATATATTTATGTTCACGCTAAGAGGTACCACTAAATATTTCAGTTCGATGACCTTGTATTGAAATGGGGTTTTTGTTGAATGACAGATAGTACTTAAATACACATTTTCAGATAATTTTCAAATTTTTAACGCTTTCGATGCGCGCATGCGCGATACAACTTACTTTTTTTAAATGCTAACATCAACTTTTTTTACATAATATTTAGATAGAGTATTTTTTTCTAAGCAATTTTTGTATAAAAAGTTTTTTTTTAATTACTAAATTGGCATATGAAATTTAACGATGAAATTTAATATTTACGAGTAATTTGTTTTTGACGAAATTTAAACTAAATTCAACTTATTGATACTTATTAATATCCAATATCCTACCGTTTGCTCACAGATAAGATAATAAAAATAACTTTGACGACATTTTCCAGTATATAAGATATTATAATTCCTGTTCGTTATACATTTATTTTATAAATAAATATTGATAAATTATTTTCGCTGACTATATAGTAATAATTGCTTTAATAATTTCAAACTAGTCTTGGGACAATTACTATTCATGTAACATCGTGTTTTTTTTTATTCTGGTTTAGTATTACATTTTTTTCTGAAAACATTGTTATTGCTTTAGTACACTGTTTTACATAAAATAAATTTATTAAAATGAATAATAGTGAAAAATTCGAACTTATTCTAATTTTTGGGAAATGTAATCGTAGTTCTCGACAAGCAGCTCGGGTGTACGCAGATCGGTATCCAGATAGGTTTCATCCACGTCATAATTATGTCCATACTCCATAGACTTTTACATGGATTAAATGAAAACTGTCAATTTCCTAGCAATCAAAATAGACAACGGCAGCCTAGACCAAATAATTTTGATAAAGATACTGAATTACAGGTAATGGCCTACATACGTGCTTATCCACGTTCATCAATAAGACATGTATCTCGACAAATTGGTATATCAGTTGGTGCAGTACATAACATTTTGAAAAAAAAATAAAATGCATCCTTATAAACCTGAGTTAATCCAACATTTACGAATCGGAGATAATGAACGTAGATTACAATTTTTGTCATGGTTTAGCGTTCAATTTGAAATCGACAATTTATTTTATAATAGTATTTTGTGGACTGATGAATTTAAATTCACAAACAACGGTATAATGAACAAACAAAACAATAGGTTTTGGGACGATACAAATCCACACAGGTCCCGAGAAAAATACTTTCAGACAGTTTGGAGTATAAATGTGTGGTGTGGTTTAATTGGTGGAATACTTTTGGGTCCTTATTTTTACGACGGAACACTTACAGGTAGAATATATCTAGATTTTCTTGTTAATCAATGACCGTTACTCTAAGAAAATTTTCCATTATAGCCATGCGGGAAAATATGTATTTTCAACAAGACGGTGCACCAGCACACAACGCCATCATTGTTAAACAATATTTAGATGAAATTTTTCCTAACCAATGGATTAATTCCATAGCCGGCAAGATCTCCAGACTTGACCCCATCGGATATTTTTTATGGGGGCATTTAAAACATGTTGTACCTATATATGCGGACCCACCTATTAATCTCCAAGATTCAAAAAATAAAATACGACTGGCTTGTAATAATTTGAGAGAAGAACAAATAAAAGTTGCCACATCAAGGGAATTTTTAAAACGTTTGGAATCATGTTTGGAACATCAAGGTGGAAACTTCGAACAATTTATTAGATAGAACTGCGTAGAACTTAATTTTAAGTTAATAAATCTTGACTTCAAATTCAAAGTGTGTACAATTTTATAGTTTTCATTACCTTCAATTAGCTATCTTATTTTAGAAGAATGAATGAAAAAAATGAGAGTTACAATAAAAAGTGTTTATTTATATCTTATCTGTGTGCAAACAGGTATTTAACAATATTGGATATTGGATATTAATAAGTAACAATAAGTTGAACTTAGTTTAAATTTCATCAAAAACAAATTACTCGTAAATATTAAATTTCATCGTTAAGTTGCATATGCCAATTTTGTAATTAGAAAAAATTGTTTAGAAAAAAACACTCTAACCGAATACGTAAAAAAAATTTGATGTTACCATTTAAAAAAAAGTAAATTGTATCGCGCATGCGCGTATCGAAAGCGTAAAAAATATGAACGCTATCTGAAAATGTGTATTTAAGTACTATCTGTCATTCAGCAAAAACCTCATTTCAATACAAGTTCATCGAACTGAAATATTTAGTGGTACCTCTTAGCGTGATATATAGAAATATATATATTTATATGGCCAAGTAAAATTTCAAAATGATCTGCTTGGAACCCTTGCACAGTTACACACCGGAAAAAAAATTGAAATGACGCCCCTGATATGAATAAGTATATTTATAAATTATTGAAAAAATTATATTTATAGATATGTATATCATATTATATTATTATATACTTATACTGTTTTCATTTTTACTTATAAGTAGGTATTAGTATTTAATTCCACTATATTTAAATTATAGGTCTAATCAATGGTATAATGTAAATCGATTTAAAATTAATAAAATATGCATACATATTATTTAGTTGATAAAAAAAAAAGTCCAAACGAATAAACAATACTATATTATGTCTGATAAGTTAACATACTTTCCAATCTTGTTAGAAATATATTAATTTACTTCTTAAATTTTTTTTTTTGTTTGAATTTGATGTAATTTATATTGTATGTTAAAAATTATGATTAAGTATATAATTATTATGAATTTTTTTATTAGATCACAAAGTGTCTTCTGAATTACCACCTATAGCCGGTTATACAGGTCATATTCCAAGACTCAAAGTATCTAATATTTCAGTGAGTCTACCTTTTCATCACTCAGCTAAACTTGGATTGTCGGTCTTGAAACAAGTAAGATTATATTTAATAATTATCCGTTAACAGTATTATGTTTCAGTAATAAAGTGAAATCGATATTTTTATTATAAGTCGTTAGTTTGATAATAAAAATATAAAGGGAACAAATAAAATACTATACAATAAATTACTAAATAAATAATTACTTAACTTTCCATGTATCAACTATAAACACATGGACATATTTCCATTGTATTATTTTTCCACTGTATGAATATTTACTTGTAACACTCAAATTTAATTACAAAAATGGTTTTCACAATGTGATAATAGTACATTGTCCAAAATCTAAATAAATAATCGCCATAAAATGTTTATTTTATTTTATCAAGTTAGAAATAAACAAAAATTCTTACGATCGTAAATTCTCAAATTTTATTTAAAGAATTATTGAAAAATACAATTTAAATTTCAATTCGGCGATCGATATAATTTATATATAGGTATTATGGTTTCAAATGTTTCAATTAAATTTTATTTTAGATTCTGAGCGAAGCAATGAATGTATTGATTTTACAATGATGTGTGTTTTTTTTTTATTTATTTTTTCTTTTTTTTCTTTTTTTCTTTTTGTGTCTGTCATCACCTTTTAGGACAGTGAAAGTGCTTGGATTTTCTTCAACAGTAACTTTTCTGATAGGAAAGTGAATCTATTTGGTACTTTGGGGTCAAAAGTAGAAATTTCCCAGTAGTTTTCAAAAGCGACGTGAAAAAACAAAAGAAAAATTAAGGGAAAACGGGAATTTTCACGCAAAATCTGTTTTCGAGAAAATCGATTTTAGTTTTTGGTGTAACTCTAGAACAAAAGACCGTAAGGACATGACATTTTGACTGAATGTATATATTAGCATTTTCTATACACCATACAATTTTGAAAATATTTTGACTCTTTTTGAGCTGTTTACGGACATTGTCAGTTTTCAATGTTTTTAGTTTTTTTTTCTATAAATATCAATAAAATTTTATCTGTTGAGTAAAAAAGCTTGAAAATTTAATAGAAGGCTCCTAGGTTATTGTTTCAAAGGCAGATGAAAAAAATTAAAAATCCTTAGTCACAGTTTTTATTTATAAGCATTTAAAGTTCAAATTTTGACAAAATACGGAAAAATCACGAAAAATAGCAAATTATTTTGAGTTGAGAATTCATAAAAATTTTTTTTTTAAATCTAAGATTTGAAAATGTAATATAAGATTACTCATAAGTTTGTCTACCTCTATCAAAAAAAAAAATGTCTAAAAGAAACTTAAATTAAATTTTTATGAGCGTCTGAAATTTATATTTTTACAACATTTGATATTTACTCGATTTCTCATGTAACAATTTTCTTATTTTATTGTAATTAAAAAACGAATGACTGTAGATACTTGATAATTTCACTGAATGTTTATATTAGCATTTTCTATACACCATAAAATGTTGAAAATATTTTGACTCTTTTTGAGCTGTTTACGGACATTGTCAGTTTTCAATTTTTTTAGTTTTTTTTTCTATAAATATCAATACATTTTTATTTGTTGGGTAAAAAAGCGTGAAAATTTAATATAAGGCTCCTGATATATCGTTCTAATAGTAGTTGAAAAATATTAACAATACATACGCACAATTTTTTTTTATAAGCATTTAAAGTTCAACTTTTGACAACATTTATCAATTTTATAATTTATTAATTATTTTGTGGTTAAAAATTTATAAATTTTTAACTTTTATGACTAAGGATTGAAAATTTAAAACAAGGCTCCACGTAAATAGGTTATATATAAATTACTTAATTCACAATAATATCATCAAATATACTTGGTAAAATCATAGGCTGACTGACCGTTTTCGCTCAGAATCGTTTTTCTTATACAATGATATTATATCATTGAATTCAAATTTAACACCATCCATTACAGTGATCACTTGTAACCTACTGTACAGCAGAGCGACATCCACTGATCCACCTTTTTTTATTTGAAAATTATTTTTTAATCAAAAATGTATATAGTTTTCAATTTTTGTAGCTAACTACTTATTGTAGAAACCTAAAAATAAAGTATAATTTCTTCAAAATTTGGTTAATCGAATGTAACGATTTCAGTTATTTTGTTATGATTCAAAAAATATTATTCGTAGAAACTTGAAACTTTTTTTCACAATTTATATTTTTGTTAACTTACCATCCAATGCAATAAATTAATATATTAATGAAATTTCCAAAATATTTAAATTAGTGTAAACCTATTATACGAGGAACTTATTCATACTGTTATATACGGGCATAATATTCATATCTATATTATTAGATTTATAGGCAGTTTCAGTGGTATAGACAGTGACGTAACCAGGATTATAAAATGAGGGGGGTTAAATAGCCCCCCCCCCTGACTACGACACTGGCTATAGGAATATTATATTAAATAATAATATACTTAACTAATTAACTAATTATAATATAATGTATGTGATTTGTATTGCTGGTAAAAATTAGCCCATTGCTTCCAACTACCGTTATACTAATAAAAAATAACTGTTTAGTGTTAAAAATCACAAAAATGATTTTATAATTTATAATTTTTAACATTTTCAAGTTAATTAGGTACTATGGCTTGACAATTTAATTCAATTACCCTCATCATAAGGTTTTCATATAGAAATTTAAAATACAATTTATCGTAAACGTATACCTAAAGCACAATAATTCTTTAAAAGTAGTGAGTACGTATTATAAATTTATAACTTCAAATTTTGACAAACCTTGTCAAAGCCACTGACAAACTGACATGAACAAATTAATATATGGTATTTAAATAAATAATCAAGGAATCAAACTTTTTTACTCACAAACAAACATGTTATCATATACAAGTTGAATTTGAACTAAAATAGTCAACAATTATAAATAACTCAAAAAGAGCCAAAATATTAATACATTTTATAATGTCTAAAAAATACTAATACAAATATTTGTTAGAAATTTCAAGTATCTATATGCGGTAACTCGTTTTTGAATTTATAAAAGAAAAAAAAATCGGTGTTGTCAAAAACTATTTTTACGTATAAATAATTCCGATTTTCGTAATTGTTTGTCTTATTTTTCTATATAATCGTGTTAAGGGGATTCGATACCGTGATTTTCTGTTTTTGTCTAACACACCCGCGACATAGTATTTTAGACGTGTTTTTTGCAAAACATTCCAATTGATCTATTGAAGTGATAAGAATTCTGAAAACAGATTTGAATTTGTCGTCAAGCCTACATGATATCGACTTTCTCACATGTTTGATTTATCCCCCTGATTCCTAAAAATGTCATATTAAAAAAGAGTATTTAAAAATTGTCGTATTTTAATTTTTGGAGAAGTTAAAATCAAAAAATCAAAAATGTGGGGAAGTCGATTTCAAGTAGACTTGACGAAATATTCAAATCTATTTTGTGAATTCTTATCACTTCATTAGATCAATTGGTATGTTTGGCAAAGAACCAGTCTAAAATCCTTTGTCACGTGTGTTTTAGACGAAAACAAAAAATCACGGTATCGAATTCCCTTAAGTATTAGTAAACTTCTACTTTTAACACCCACCTTCCTCCCAATGTATACACACTAGCTCCAATTTTCTATACCAGAAACTGTCAACGAGTTGAATATGAAGCATTCTTTATTTATTTCTACTATAAAAACTAAAAAGTATCGTCAGACGACAGACACAAAAGAATCATTGTTAAACCAATACAATCATTGCTCCGCCCAGAATTTATTACAATTTTAAAGAGGCTTTTCCGCCGTGACTTGTCACTTGTAAGCTTCCCTCCTGATCTCTACCATTGAGACTGAATTACTCACACTGTTACCCATACTAAAGAATGGTATAGAACTATAGAAAATAATTGTGTATGCTATATACTACCCGGAGATTAATTATTCAAATATTAATACAATATTATAGTTACTAATGTGGCTCGGAGCGGCGCAGTGGCTAAAATCAATCACGCGATGTGATTGAGAGTAAGCAACGGCCGCTGCCACTAGTTCTCAGATGGGTGACCCCCCCGGGTTCGTAGGTTAACCCTACCACACATACACGTGTTTCTAACCGACCGTACCAACCGTCCCAACCTTGCTGTACCTTACTATGCCAATCTACAGGCTAATGGCCGTCGAAGTCGTCGAAGCCTTAAACCTAATAATAAAAAAATAAATAAATATAGTTACTAATTTAATTTAATTAATTAATTTCAACATATTGTATATTATAAAGTCTATTCAGCTCGGTGTCTGGAATGTACTATATTATGTCAATAAAACCTTAGAAATGTTTTTATGTACAAATGTCATCTATTTTTTTAGTTGTGTTAATATGTAAACTATTTCAAATGAGAAATCAATGAAAATTATTTATTAAATATTTTTCAGGACAACGGAAATGCTGTCAAACAACACACTAGATAATTTGTAAAGAAATTTTTTTGTTATTATTATTTATCTACTAAGTAGATATTTTATTAAAAATAGTTTTTCTTAAATTATATTTAGGTATAATATGTAAAATTTTTACACATTTGTTTTTGTTTATATTTATTTATGCAACTAGTTACCTAAATAATTGATTTTTCAATGTTATTATCAATTCAGACAAATTGTTGTAAATGTTTAACTGAAACATTAATGGTGTCAATTTATTTATTATGAATAAAATCTATTTAATAATTTGATGTTTCTTATCAATATTTTTGTGAAGAGTAAAGACATTTTATTTTATTAATGTTATAGCTTAGCGAATTTTATAGATGGTGCATGTATAGGTAGTTATTAGGTACCTACACCTGTATTACGATTTCCGAACAACAGGTCATAATTTTTTATAATTACTTATATTTTTATATTTTAAATAATTGTTTCTTGTAATAGCACTAGAGGCAGAGCTGCACGCTTCGCATGCCCACTCTTTTTTTTGCGTGTTGGGGGTAATAACTCTAATATAAAAAATTTTAATGAAAAATAGTACAAACGTTATAAATTATTAACATTTAACTTAGACCATTTTAGATGATCCGTATTGCTCATATAAAAATTCAAGAATACATCTCTATCAGTGTTTCTTTTATAGGTAATAGGTACACATTATACAAGCCCTTAAATTGGATTGAATATTGATTTTGATTCAATATTGGCTGAATGATCCTCGCAATACATCATCACGATCATCCATTCTTTTCACAACAACGCATCAATGGCTTCTCATCTTCATAAATATAAATTTTGGCCAAATTTCTGATTTTCAGACAGTAAGTTTGTACATTTTGATGTAGCTCTGTAGCCTTGACTTTCATTTGACCAATTATTCTCATTTATGAAATACCGCTACCTGGGTTTATATCAGTGTTCTGGACATAAAAGAAGCGAGTGCAAATAAATTATTATAGATTAAAATTTACCCCCATATTTTATCTAAAATATCTATTGGTTTTACCATCACCGTACAATAAATCTTTTAATTCTTATGGATACGTATCAATATGCATCATGTTTAGGGAGTTTAACTTTGGCGGCAGCAAGTGCTTGCAGATCTCCTATTTTCATTTTTAAAAGACGAAGCAATACAATATTGAAATTTTTCTGTTATATCACCAATATCTAAATAAATTTGAAATCCTAAAATTCATTAGTAAATGAAGAAATTGGGTATACTTGGTGAATCACACTTGTGTAAGTATCTGATGATAATTTTTAAGTTGAAGGTATACTCGTAACTTTTATAAAAATTTAAACGTCGTAAAAATGTCAACGTACAACAAACCAGATAATGTTAAGAACATCAACGCAAATTATCCAATTCACTAAAATAATAATATTAGGGGTGATGGGGGGGGGGGGAGTGTGAAAGGATGGGTGATAAAAAAATAGTAACCTCGTCTGCTACATTAGTCTGCACTCGCCTAGCGTCTTCAGGATAAATAAGCAACTTGAATAAATAAACTATTATAGTATGTAACACTGGTGAGGTAGAGGAACAGTAACATAGTATGATCGTTGCCTTCTCGTATTATTCGTAGTATACACTATGGAGTATGAACTCCGACGTGGTTAATATAACCAAGTGGCCGACGAACAACATCGCTTTGTACAAGCAGTTGGACCGCGTCCAGAACAGATGGTACTCGCGGTGACATATCCAACGTTACTTTGGGACGTCAGGTATCACCGGGCCATGAAGTCCAATATCCGGCGGTTAGACAGGATCAGTTTTCGAACGCCAACAGGCAACAGTTGATGCCAGCACACTATACAATTTATTGCGTAGTGTGCCACTTACGTAGCGATCACCAACCGAATGGCACAGGGGCGTATTGACCAGTAAGAATAATATAAGAGTGACAGTTCATTTTCGCCATCGACGTGCACACCAAAAGCTCCCCCGAAAACAGTATGGTTCTGAGACGTCAGGGCAATGTTATGTATGTTAAAAACATTTTTTTTTTTTAATTATAGAAAACCCTTACGGCCTAACCTAAAGACAAAAAATGTTTGTCCATGGTTTTATTATAATAATGTACCTAATGTATTAATATATTATAAATACATACCTTCTGGCGTGTAGACAATGAGTCGAGAAAGCCAATGGTGACAGACTTAATCGCACTTCAGCAGATTATTTAAAGATATATAGGTTATAACTTATAAGTTTACCTATATGTGTATGATTACATTGAGCTTTTACTTTTTAGCCACTATGGTATTCTATCATTCTCCAAATTTAATATTTATAACAATTATAACATTATCAATCGTTACACAATAATAAGGTAATCCGTTCATAGTATTCATATTATATTATAAATTATAATACAGGTCCCTATTATACATTATACATAATACATAGGTAAGTAGGTAGTTACGATACGAAAAAAGTTAAACGTCATAAATCTTCTATAAAACGTTACACACGTACATAATATTTCCATTAATATTAATGTTGATATTTATTATTTAATATTCTATATTTTAATATACTTTTATATGCACTTGAAGACGACGAATGTCGATTATTATTTAATTATATTTGGATGTTTTATCTTCTTTTACGCTGCAACTTTATATATAATCAAGATAATATATAATATAATCAAGATAATACCTTTATATTTATGTAAATATGTTAATCATATTTTCTGCACCGGCGTTTACACACAGTATAGGTAGGTAAGTAAAATAACAAATAAAGTACAAAGTTAAGTATAGAGAGGATTTCCTTTTTATTTCGATATTAACTTTCATCAAATTTTTCATTTGTGACCTACCAATTGATACACAAGTTGGGCAAAATCAGGGATATTAAATAAATTAAAAACTGGTTATTGATTTAAAATAAATACAAATTATTCATCGTCACCAGATCCCAAAACCATGGAGATAAGGTCTTCGGTGTCGATCAATCCTTTTTTGTCAATTTCCATGTTGTCAAAAGCATCTTTGACTTCTTGGTTGGAGAATTTGTCACCCCAGTTCAATAGACCGTACCTCAGCCTAAAAATACAATTACCAGTCAAAAATCTTGGATTTGAAAATTGTTAAATGTGTTTGAATACTTACTTTTCGCTGTCGATTTTACCGTTGTCATCAAACGACTTGATGGCAGCAATAACAGTCTCATCATCGTCGGTTTGACCTAATAAATACATCAAATTACGATATTAATTTATGTTATAATAATATAATAACACATATTATTGAAAGCATTAACAGTTTACTGACCTCCTTCAGACATCCTAGCTGCAAACAAGGTCAACAATTGGGTGAAGTTAACTGGGCCAGAAGCTTCGCTCAACATAGCTTCGAGTTCAGGGTCTGTGACTAGCTTGCCCACTTTGTCCCAAGTGGCTCTCAAGTCCTCTTTGCCCAAAATGCCATCTTTATCCCAGTCCATCATCGAGAAACCCTGTTCAATGAATTATATAAATTATAAAATAATAATTTATAAATCACAGATACTCTATAGGTACCTAGTCTATAATATGATTATAATAGGAATTTAACAGATTCGGCTATATTACCTCTTTGAATTCGGCCACTTGTTGGGTTGTGAACATAGAGAACACATTACTGCCAGATCTGCGGACTTTCTTGGATGAACTTTTACGGCTGCTGTGTTTTGTGCTGGAATGAGAAGGAGGTGCTTCGGGTTCAGCGACTGGTGCTGGTGCTGGTGCTTCTTCCACTGGTGCGGCTTCTTTTGGTTCTTCCTTCTTTACCTTCTTCTTCTTTACCTTCTCTTTGTCAGCCTTAAGAAATAATGTAAGTTTATAATATTTATATGTTATGTCCATCAAAAAAAAAATAATAAATAAATCTTTGATTTAAAATTATTACATATTTTAAATATATATAATGTCATCTGTCCCTGGGATTCATATGTAAGATTTGTGGTGTAATATATTTTAAAGCTTAATAATATTCCAATAAATTCAATAATGTACACAAAAATTGTTTACTATTATTTGGTACAAGGTATATTTAGATATCCACATCACTTATAAAATTTCCCAAATATTTATGAAAAGATTGAAATATCAAAAATGATTACTATAAAATCGTTCGAAAATTACTCAATATAATTTATAACCATATTTATAACCATGTAGGTAGGTAGGTACTTGAAAAAATATATGAGAGATACTATACCTAAATTTGAATAAGTTAAATATGATTGCACGAATGCATTAATATTGCATATCTTATGTGCCGGCAATACACTATTAAACAGTATCTTTTATATTTTCTAATTTTTGTTTTTATAGTCTCCTCTATTATTATTTCAGCCTACATGCAGATGAGTTCAATGGAATTCCTAACTTTAGAAATACCTACAACGTAATTTGGGGACTTGCCAATATGATGTCATGTACGTGCCATATTCTAAATATAAATCTAGCTAAGTCCAGATAATGAATAAGACTTATTGCCAACTTTATACTTGATCTAAGTATCTAAGATGTTCAAAAATTCCAATTTTAACATAAATTTAATATGCCTGAATTCATTATAGAATAATACAAATTTTTGTATTAGTACAAAATTTAGTATACAAGGTTTAAAAATGTTTCATAGTATTCATAATAATTATTATCATAAATATTCTAGTTAAAATAAATTAAAATTAGGATAGACAGATATAATAATTAATTGATGGACATCAATTATTTTCAAATATATTTTCTTTTACAATTATTACTTATTACAGTGCATCGTATAATTAACTAATGTTTAACATACAATTAATAAATATAGTACCTAAATCGTTTTTAAAAGCTATAGAGATTGTGGTTTTAGACTATTGACGAAAAAAAAATTATTAATATAAATTCATATAACATGGCCAAGTTGATGGATCGAAATAAATATCGATAAAAAAAAGTAAATAGGTATATACTTAACATTAGGTTTAGGTGTTTTATGAATAACCAAATTTCAATTCATTTTTAAAACAATTTTTCTATTTATACATTCTTAGTTTTATGCTATTTAATGGATTTAATTTCTATAATATATTTAATATTTTTATAAATACTATAGGTAATTTATAATGTATAAATATAAATACATAGATAGTTTAATAGAATTTCATATAGTTCATAATTTCTTGTTATTATTTTTCACAATCGATTCGACTGAACGTTATTTTTTTAAAACTTTTTAATATGATGAAATTTAAAATATATTTTTTAATTATTTTTAATATCATTGTATAGTTGTACCTCATCTTACGACTTACAAGATATAATTTAACTATAATAATAATTAGTTACCTATTATTAATTACATAAAAATAAATAGGTACTTGATATAATATTATTTAATATATTATTTATTATAATACAATATGTATAAATAATAATATATGAAGATTATTTGAGTAAGTTAAGACTAGGCATCATAGTTTATTGTTTTAATTATTAAAACTTAAAAGTTATTTTAACCAATTTAGTTTAATTTATTTAATAACAAGTTTAAAATATTAGGTGATATAGAGAAGTGTACTAACCATTTTGTTTGTTTTCTGTAGTCGTTATTAATGCCAAGAGAAGGTGAACACTACTGAGCTACTGTGCCCAAGCTGCTTGTGGTTCTCAGATCTTGGAGGTTTAAAAATACAATACGTATCGGCTAGCGAAACACTAAACTTAGCCATACTCAGTCATATGGTGTTCGTGTTTTATTTAAACTCGCATTCACTCCCCACTTCTTTCTTTCTATTAATTACGCATATTGCCCTATAACAATTTTTTTTTGGCATCTCTATCACAATATACTCTTAGTATATACCTTTAGAAAACGAATAACTTTCTCTAACACCCTTAAATTATAGGTTAATGTTTTCATTTGACCTAATACTCGAATTCACTATCAATATAAGTACGTTATATTAAAAATAGCCAAGATAGTTACATACAAAATATTGTTTTGTTTATATTGGGTATGTTATTTTATACATTTAATTTTAATAATACTAATTTTATAAATAATAAATTAAATATAAATTTTTATCTGATAAGTAAATAATTTCAACATTGTTTAGCTACAAGCCCGGTAGGGCCGGCGAGCTGTTGCAAGATTATTATGACACATGCCGCTTTGGGCATTTGGGCCGCTTGCTAAAATATCTAGCTAATATAAACATTTTTATAAACATAAATAATAATACAACACGGAAAGCTGTTCAAATCAATGTCGATTTTAGAACCTTCAGGGTTTAAAAATATTAAAATTATGATCATCTTCAAATTTCAATACCTGGGGGTCGATATTTTGAAAAAAATTGATGAAGACATCACAGTTGGAAGTTTGGCTGATTAACTTCAAGGATTAAGCTTGTCAATAACACTAATAACCAGGAGGCTATAACGAAAGAGAAGTTAATATAAATATAGAACATGATTCCGAAGAAAACAGAGATTTGATAAAAAAATTTTAAGTAAAAATAAAAAATCTTGTCAAGTACTGAAAAAAAAGTATAGTATATCGTTAAATCACTATACAATTAGATTATATAATAATATATTGGTATCTACCTAATTACATTCTACTAAAAATATAATACTATTTCGATGAACTATATTCGCTAAGAATCACTAGGACGTATTTATTTTTTGATATCTAGATAGGTATAGATAACTATAGATTTTAACTCTATAAGTTAAAATTTATAACATTTAACGAACTGTTAGTTCTATTGAGTTTTAAACGATTGTTCACGCATACTGACATGATATAATGTACAAATATGAATAACTAACAAGCCTTTATACCTAAATATTAATAAATATTGTGATGTCATTACTTGAAGAAGAGTAAATATAAATAAACTTGCATTAAAACTGCTTCGATTTTCTTCAACAATATCGCTTGTTCGATGGGAAAGTGAATCTAGTTGGTGCATTCAATAGGTCATATTTTAAAATTCTCAATAATGTTCAAAAGCGCCGGGAAAAACAACATAAAAATTAAGGAAAAAAGGGAATTTTTACGCAAAATTTGTTTTTGACAAAATTGATTTTAGTATTCAGTGTAACAAAATAAACGTATATACATGAAATTTTCACTGGTTGTTTATATTTGCATTTTCTATACACAATTTTTCAAAATATTTTGATTTGTTTTGAAACATTTAGGAACATTTTCAGTTTCCAAATTAATTAGTCTTTTTTTCTATGATTGTTAATAAAACTTAATTTGTTGGGTAAAAAAGCTTGAAAATTTAATACAAGGCTCTTACAATATTGTTACAATGACATTTTAAAAATATTAAAAATCCGGAAAAATAACGAAAATTAGTAAATTATTTTGAGTTGAGAATTCATAAAAAATTTTCTTTTTTAAATCTAAGATTTGAAAATATAATACAAGATTAGTGAAGATTATTTATTAGTTTGTCTACCTTTATCAAAAATAAAAATGTCTACAATCAAATCAAATTAAATTTTTATGAACATTTGAAGTTCATATATTTTTACAATATTGGATATTCACTCGATTTCTCATGTATAGCAATTAATTGTTATTTTTGATATGCTAAAAAATTACTTTATTCACAATAATATCATCAAATATACTTGGTAATATCATAGGCTGACTGACCGTTTTCACTCAGGATCGTTTTTCTTATACAATGATATATATACATATATATATATTGCGTGAATGCGTAAAAATCGAAAAATAGTGAACTCCATTGGGCCATAACTTCAAAACTAAGTCCGACCGATAAAACCCCACATTTTAAAAAAAAAAATGTTAAAATATTCAATTCTAAGTATTTTTTTTTTTTTTTTAAATGCGCGTGTTATGACAGAAATGTAGTTTTTGAAGTTTTTCATCAATAATTTCAAAACGAAGTTTGTCCGTGCTTTTTTCTTATAAAGCACCCTAAAATACACATTTTGGAAAACAAATATTTGATAGGTTGCTAAACTAGAATTGTTCCACGAATTAGATTGTATGATAATCGTTGGCGTCATTATTTTTGTTTTATATTATAGACGTTTGTGTAATGAAGTGATATGAGATATTTGAATTTTTTTCTGCCAAAAAGTGTAACTATTCGACTATTCGAGTGTAAAAACTAAAATTATAAAAATAGATAGGTTATAAATGCAAAGATTCAAGGTGATTTTATAATACTATCCACGCTATCTATCAAGTATCAAGTCCTTCATGACCATGATTATCTATTGGTAAAATAAGCTCACGATACGCGCTCTGGTGGCATAATCCTCAACAAATCCCGGAAAAAAAGTCAGATTTAATTTTTTTCGGAAAAAAAGTCCGACAAGAAAATTATTATACGGAAAAAAAGTCCGGTTTGATTTATTGTTTCATAAAAAATATTTGAACTTATTTAATTAATTCAAAATTAATAATATATATGATTGGTATGATCTAATATAATTTAAAACTATAAAGAATTAAAATTTCACGTCGTTATACAATCTACAGAAATAGAAGGTATTAAGGTAAGGTAGATAGAAAAAATATACTAGAATATATGATAGAAAAATCGTGTACATTAAAAGGCAATAAAGATAGCACAATTAATCTGTATTATAAGATAAAATATGAATGGAAGTTAATTTCTAAAATGCGTGAAGTGTTAGGAGTAGATAGAGCTAAAATAGCGTTACAAGAATTAGGTGAAGGGATTCCAACACCAAAAAAACGTACCGGTGAACGTTTAAAAAACTTATGTTCTAGAGTGGCCATTGACGAAATATCGCTGGAAGAATTTTTAATTAATATTGGCCATATTGCATTCGAAAACGAAATAAATATTAGTTTTAAATTTTAATTATTTATAGTTTTAAATTAAATTTATATTATATATTATACATTTGGTAATTTTATTTTTTTTTAAATTAAACCGGACTTTTTTTCCGTATAATAATTTTCTTGTCGGACTTTTTTTCCGTGTACTTTTTTTCCCCGGCTCCCAATCCTCAACACGCATATTCGAAACGTTTAGATATACCTAATTTTATATTGGTTATTTTACTTTTTATAATAAATTAATTTTGTTATCGAAACTTTATACGCTTTTATAGCTAACTGTATTGGGAAGACAGATTATTACTGGGAGGGCTGTCGACGCCTATCGTACTGATGGTTAGGCGGGTTCCCCACTACGTGGAGTCGGGAGATAGTAGGTATTTTCCCGACATTTCGCATATATTTTGCTTTAAGTGAAGTGCATTTGAATGTATTTGATAACATTAGTAGAAATTGTACTTACCGACGTATACAGTTAGCTATAAAAGCGTATAAAGTTTCGATACCAGAATTCATTAATTATAAAAAAGTAAAATAACCAATATAAAACTATATCTAAACATCCCGAATTGGAAGGTACAAATTGTTTCCACCAGAGCGCGTTTTGTTAATCTGTTTCCCCAATACGTTGGTAAGTACAATTTCTACTAATATTATCAAATACATTTAAATACACTTCACTTAAAGCAAAATATATGCGAAATGTCGGGAAAATAAATACAATCTCCCGACTTGAGTCCCGACCATAGAGCTGTAGGTATACTTTATGGTCCCGATTCGTCGTAGGGAGGAACCCGCCTAACCATCAGTTAGTACCATGGTTAAATATATATTATTATATAATATATAATATATTTAGCCATGATCAGTACGATAGGCGTCGACAGCGCTCCCAGTGTTAATTTGTTTTGCCAATATTGTGGAAATAAACAAAGAAAAGCGAGGGAAAATTTTAAACTGATAGCATATTGCATTCATTTTGTCATTTTGATGATAATAAATATTGAATTAACAATAGAGAATACTGAATAGGACTCAACCTAAAATACGTATTACAAGCAAAATTACTTTCTTTTCGGCCGTGCGGCGTGCGCCATATAGCAGTCTGGCTCTTTTTCATCCTGCGTACCGTTGCGTATCGTTTTTTCCTTGTTACAATATTCGAACTTCACAGTTGTCTACAACTTGGTCGATCACTAATTTATCTGTTTTAGTTTTTTAACTTTATTACAATTATTGTATTATTATTACATCCCATACATTTATAAACACTCACCATTATGGATACGTGGACTGCTGATATTTGGAACGGTAATGAAGAGGAATGTAAGAGAATTCTGAGTGAACCAGGAAATTGGGAGAAGGTAATGGAAATTGATTGTTTGTCGATCTGTAAAATATGTGTACCTGCATTTATTAATGAAAACAAAACACATGCTTATTTTTTTATATCCATTTGTAAAAGTTTCCATCAACATTAAACCTAGCGGTTGAACTCTGGCCACCTATACTCTGTTACAAAAGAGAATAGACTAGTTCTACTAACTTTTTTGTCCTTTCTCCAGTCACTACCTATACTGTTATGTGGTAGATGTGTGCCTGCCGGACGGAAACTGGTGGCCGCCTGGTGTATTCTCTCTTGGAACTGAATATAGGAGCAGTTGATGATATATAAATATATAATTATGTCTGTGACTCGTGACATGAGTTTATGATTGACCTAAACAGAAACATGAATAACTTTTATAAAATATATTATTTTATTTCAACTTTAATGTTAGTTACCTACACTTGTTGGGACCAATAAAATAATAATTGGAACAGAGCAGTTTTCTGCCTAGTTAATTATCACTTATTATTTAGTTCCTAATATCAATAAACAACTTTAATGAATATGCAAAAGTCTTGATCATCAAGAATTGGTTTTGTAAGAATTCCTAGTGAGAATACTGTTTTAATAATTCTATAATAATACCTATTGGTTTTTAATTTAAACTATCACTTTACAAACATGACTAGACGAAAAATGTTTTCGGGTATCTTTTCTTAATAATATTTAGATATTTACTAGAGTTTAGTAGTCTTTACTTAGTACCTAATATTTTTTAATCTAAGGTAACTTAAAATTTGAATGGTTCTTGAGGTCCGTTTATAATTATTATTCTAATTTTACTACAGATATGTTTAACACGCATTTATTTTACTGTAAAAATGTAAATAATTTTAATTCTTAGGTACCTTTATTATTCGATGATAAAATAGCTCTTGGAACCTTTGTACGATTTAAAGGAATGATACAAGATATGTTAAATCCAGAATATTATAGTAGCAATTTTAAAATTATCAATTCTGAAAATGATGAATTTACTTTGCATCAAGCAAAATATCATAGCAGTACTAAAAATCTCAAAGTAAGAATAATGATTTAGAAAAATAAAAAAAATTGAGTTATATTTATTTATACGATTTATTCATTTTGTAGCCTGGAGAAGAAGTTGTATTTGGAGATACATTGATGGAACGACAAATTTTGGCCTGTATTCCAATTCCAGGATTGAATGAATGGGCCAAAGATGTAACTAATACAAACCAGAATACTGAAGCTCAACTGTATGTTAATTATTAAATACTAGGTATAATCTGTTTTACGGAAGAAAGGTACTGTTTTGCGTGTGCAGACTAAGGGCCACAAACCGCCTGCCAGGCAGTCGAAGTATTGCACGCACTCTATTATTACTAATGTATCACAATTGGTTCACGTTGATGCAATCATCGTGCTTACTCAGTTCTATGACCGTTATAGACAACAGACATTATTACAGGTGGTCTTGGGTGGGTGAGTCGTAAGGATTGACCTGTTTTCGCCAAGACCCTTTTACCTTGCTTTTGTGAGACAGAGTATACTTACAAAATTATTTATATTAAATTATTATTAAAATATAACATATTGATTTAGAGAAGAAAATATAAATAAACGTATTCGTCTTGATCCAGCATGTCAAAAATACTCTAAGGAAATATTTATTTTTGTAAGTATTAATTTTATTGTTTTGTCATACATTTTATCATTATAATATTATTATTTTTAATGTAAACATTTAAATATCTAGGTATACCCTGAAGATATTGATAGCAATGAATTAAAGCTAAACCAAATTGTAGAAGTTGTAGGATTTCTTGACCGACGTACAATTCAAGAGGGTAATGGAGATTTAGAAGAACAATCTTCAATAGCTAAAGAAACGCATTGTATTCATGCTGTTCAATTGAAACTACTAAAAGCCTTAATTCCAGATAATGGAGAAATATGTAAGTTAAATGTTTTGTTTTTATATTTAAATTATGAAATTTGTATGTGTAATTAATAATATTATTGTAATGTTAATACATTTTCAAACAGATAAATCCATCTGGAATGATGCACCAAACATTCACGCAGAGCTAAAATTTGTATTAACTCAAGCATCATTAGGAGACTCTTTAGTGGCTGACTATTTATTATTTTATCTTGTATCTACCATGTATGTATAATTAATGTTAAATACTACAAAATGTTTCCATTTGATTTTCACCTGAACACTTTTATTATTTATGTATGTTTATTATTCAATATTTGTATAGTTATAATAGACAACACGATTTGGTTCCTGGAAAATTCTCATTAAACATTCGTGGTATTCCTCATGGTATTGGGCAAAGCTACACAAAACATTTGTACTCACTGATATCTTATTTGGTAGTAAAAAGTGAGTATTTACCAATCCAAATACATACTATGAACAACATGGATATGATTCCAAGGTAATATATATTTTATTACCTACCTATACAAAATTTTAAGAAAATTTTAAAATATATTTATGCATATAATATGTTTCTAAACTCCTAGACACTATATTATTGATACTTACTAAGATAATAATAAATAATATAATTATATTAAGTATTTGTCATCAGTCAGCTTCTATTAGTTACTTCAGAGTTAGCATGCATTTTGTGATTCAGTAGTTATCAGCCACTGTTCACTGAATATACTATTTAAATAATTTTTCCCATTGATGAATAAGTTATTAACTGCTAAAGATAAGAAAAATTGTATTTTGTTTCAGAAAATGCTATACTTCCAATAGACTGCTGAATGGATTTTTACAGTTGTCAGATAGGACACATTTGGTCTTAGATGAAACAGATTTACAGCCGGGAAATTTGGATAGTAAAGGTAATTCAATATGTTTATGTATATATTTTTTTTAAATTTTTTTTTAGGGGGGGAATGGTTGGAACAGTTGGTTGAAACATGTTTTTAGGTTTTGCAGAATCTCAGATTGGGCACTTGTAGGTTTCTGCCATGCCCGATCGGGGTATGTCGGCCTCACTCTCTAGACAGTTGCCTGCCCAGAGAGAGAAGCCGCCCATGGTCGAGGTTCAAACCGGAAATGGTTTGCGTCGGAACAGACGCTGTGTCCACTTGGCCACTCCGTCTTCCTATATATATATTATTTTACCATAATTACAGAATTTTTTTTACATCCAAAAACATTTTTTCTTTTGTGGATCTATGCAACTAAAGTAAGAAACATTATTATCCATTTTAGTGTAGAATAATAATTGACTAAACTTACATATTCAATTTTAAATCAATAAAAAGCACTATAGCAAAAACTTAGTATTTGTACATTTTTTTTGGCGGTTACAATATTTTAGGTCTTTAACTGATCTCATTTTATTTCCATATACAAATTTATTATTATACAATTTATTATTTAAATTCCAAAAATTCTTCTCTCAGAAGGCAAACATTTATAAACAGAAACAGATTCAGAATATCCCAAGATTTGTCACATATTTAGACTAATAAATAGGGCTGGGATTTCGATGCACTTTTTATTTTTTTCCAGAGGTTGCTGATCGGTGCTCGTCTGGTCACAAATCACTAACATGTACTTTTGAATGAGAATAAGAAAATTTATTTTGCAATTTTTGATTTTAGGACTTTGGGTCCAAAATTCAAACTTGAAATTTTATTTTAAGATTTTACATGCTAACGCGAGTTTTATATAACAGTAAATGATTAGGCGTTCTTTAAATATTCACCCATCACTTCGGTAGACGTTGCAATGAGCTTCTCCATCTACATAAATTTACTGGGGGATAACAGAAGATTGTTTTTATTCGAAAATCTTAATCTTTGTTGATTCAGTGTAACAGTTCAGAGTGTACATTTAAAGGGATTGGAAGCAGTGTATTTATTTCATGTTTTATACTTAAAAGCCTTACAAGATTATGCATACTTAATATAATCAGATTTCAAATTCTATAAAAAGATTTGAGTATATCTACCATTTTTCTAGGTTATTGTGGAAATCGATTTTTGATATTTCTTTAAAAATTGTTCTTAAATCTTAGTTTAGTTTTTAAATTTTTAGATTTACTTAAATATCTTTTTTAAGAAAGTTAAACAGTTATCCTAAAATCGACTTCCACAATAACCTAGAATAAAGGTCGATCAACTCAAATGTTTTTACAGAATTGAAATCCGATAATTTTGAGTTGATGTCATTTTGTCAGGCTTTTATAGATTGATATAAATTAGTTTCTCGTTAGAATAAAATATATTATTTCATCAAATGCATTGACTTGTACATGCGCGTGTGAACCGCTAGTTGTTTCCCGGAAATTATAATGAATATTTCATCGTTATATGTGGGTAATAGTGGTGGCGCGCTGGACACTCACACAATTGTTTATTTACTGCTCACACAACAGCACTATGTGACTTCAACTGATAAACTAATTGTGTATCGTTTATTCCTTAGAAACAGAGCGCTTTCAGCCTCCTTAAATGAACATATAATCCAAATCTATCATAGTAGTTAGAATAATATAAGGAAATAAATGTTTTTTCGGATTAAAAAAAATCCAAGTTGAAGTTAAGCTTAAAGAAATCCTGAAGTTTAGCCTATATAAAAATTATTTTAATCACTTTTTTTATCACTTATATTTTACAATTTATTAAAAATAATAACAATTTACCTAAATTTTTTAGAATTTTTAGAGCATTAAAGCATTTTTTAGAGTTTTTTAGGGCATTCATTCCCAGCCCTTCTAATAAACTATATAAGTATTAGTATACAATAATTAATATTACTTTTTATAAATTATTTATGATTTTTCTTAGGAATGCTAAATCTTGAAGCTCTGAAAAATATAATTTCTAACCAACAAATGAAGTATGATTTCACTTATTATGGGATGGAGTATGAAACCGAAATACCAACACTGACATTATCAATTGGAAAATCTCTTCTACCTGTAACTTAATTAGTTTGTAATAGTTTTAAAATTTATAATTCATAACTGTATATATAATTTTAGTGTGATATTGATATTGTACTGAAACCAGACCCATCTTGTTCTGATGTCGAAGAGACAATGAAGTCAGTACACGACTACCTAAAAAACCAGTTACCTTTTTTGGACAAATTGAGAAAATATATTGCAATAATTTCAACATTTCCTTTTAAATATGAACAGGATATTTTACAAGTAAGTCACCAAATATTAAAGGATGTCAGCGCACTATTTGTTTTCTATCTCTAGTCCACGCGCAACATAGACAAATGCATTTGCGCAGAATCGTTTTTTCTATATTTTTAAGTAATATTAGAGTAAAATTACTCATTACAAAAAAGATAGAGAATAATATTTTTGAGGGAATGACATATTTCGATTTCTCTAAATATTGTTTCAAAACAATTTAAACATAATTTAAATTTACAACATTTTTTTGTTTATTTTGTAAGTCGAATACAAAGTCAAATAAAAATAAAATATAAAACCGATATGTCATTCCCTCTAAAATATTATTCTCTATCTTATTGTAATGGGTGATTTTACTCTGAAATTACTTAAAAACATAGAAAAAACGATTCTGCGCAAATGCTTTTTGTCTATGTTGCGTGTGGGTCAGAGAGAGAAAATAAATAGTCCTCTTACATCCTCTTAAATTATTGTGAAATAATATAATTCATTAATCCACTTTTATTTTTTATTTAGGTGATTGAAAATGATTTTGTAAAGATGCGAAGAGCTGATCCCAAAAATGTTTCTGGTGATGACTTGCATATTTTTTTGATGATTTCAAAGTAAGTTTTGAAACTTCTAACTTATATTTAGATAGTTGATGTTTGCTTACTTTCAATTATATTATTTTATAGATTAATTGCCTTATGTTCTGGAAAGAATGAATTTGATAATGCAATTTGGGAAAGCGGAAAATCATTAGAAAATCAACGTAAATTAAGAAATAAATAAATTATACATTGAATGTATAAATTAGTATTGTAAAATACTTAAATGTTTAATATATTCAGGTCTAAAAACACAACTGGCCAACATTTTTAAATATTCAATCTAATAAATTGTATTACATAAACCAGCTACACATCATAAATAATAAACTGATAAATACATTATTTATAATTAATAGAAAAAAAATAATTCATGAAGATATGCATGAATGATCAAAAATGTATTTTCATTATTTCAAGTTTTCCCTTATATTTCATGCTTTCTAATGATTTTATGGTGCAACTCTTGGTTTAGATTTAATAAAAAACTGTTGTTCTCTTTTTTTTTTATGAATAAATAATTAATAAATTAATCCGATTTGATATAATATTGTTATAAATATAGCAGTTGTGTTTATAACTAATTTAAAATTCACAACAAAATATAATGTTAAGGAGTGTCTTCTTTAGAAGGCATATGTCCATATTTGAATGTCAGTCTTAATTCACCAATCTCAGTTATGGGAAGAACATCGGGAATCCATTCAATAATAAATGGTATTGGTTCTTTTTGATGTTCATTGACAATACCTTCAAAACAAAAAGCTCTTTAAAATGTTTTTCTATAAATAGGTACCTAATAATCGTCATACATTTACATTAATGCATATTATTGTAATTACTAATTTGAATGTACTAACCAACTTTTAGAAATGTCTTCAAATCATTTGGTTGTATAAGTTGATGAGATTTATCTGTTGGTATAATATAGTCATTCTTTTCACGCTCAAAAGCATCGTATGTTCCATCTATGTTTCTGATGAAACTGCGACTAATATTAAGCGGTACTAAAGGTGTTTCAAAAATTTTTTTCACTATCAGTATATTAGTAATATGCCAAGTATGCTTTGTGAATGTTCCTAAAGGTAATGAGTCACGCTTCACAAACACCGAAGTATAATTGGGCAAACGTTTTTTTTGAGAAGCCACACACATACGTTCTCGCAAACAATCAAAAAACGTCTGTAAAACAAAACTTCTATTTATATTTTTTGTGTAAAAATAGAAAGCTTTTGAAATTAATTTTATCATTTAACTTTGTAAAGCAATTATGTCCTCAATTCCTTCTTCAAATATCACTCATATCAAAAAATGTATTACTCACCTTATGAATATGAAACACCATAGTCGGAGGATTACCATCAAATTGATAATGCATTTCTTGGTTGATGCGTTCTGTAACCGAAGACATCCATTTTTCGAAATTTAACACCGGATTAGGATTTATGAATTGTGGTTCTTCGTGACCTAAGCATAAAAACTATTTGTAAATTCAAGTATAAATTTTAATACATAATATGAATATCTTACAGCTTTTCTTCTTTAATCTCGAGTTGTTTTGAGGTTTTTTAGATCGTTTCTGAAAAATAAGTTATATATTTTTTATATTAGTTAAATGTATAACATTATAACAAAATATATCTTAAGTTGTTTTGTTCAGAACAAACAATTAATAAGAACTAACATAATATATGCCATTTGTTTTACTAATCATGAACTAGTATAGAATATAAGATAAGTCTAATTGTTTAAGTTGAGGCTTTTGAAAAAATGATAAGTATACAATAATAATATGTAAATCAATTGGTGGAATTGAAATCAGTACTTTTGATAATATATTTGGAACTGTTCTTTGATATTTAGGAGCAATGCTTTCTAAAACGCACGTTTCATTAGAGATAATCATCTGATCATCAAAAAATGTGACTGGTCCATTACTTTCTTCTGCCATTGCAACCTGGACATCTAAAACAAACATTAAATCATTTTTTTTATATTTGATACTTCCATCTAAACTTTATTCCCCGTAAATTTACCCACTTTTAGTTTCTTGCGCTCACAGAATATGGTGAAAACATTGTGACAATACAGTTCACTGCAGTTCTACAATTTCACGTCGTGAAATCCCACGGTGTATACATAGTGAACTGAATTTTCACAGCATTTTCACCAAACTCTGCGTGCACACAAGAAAAAAAAGGGATAAGCTTACGGGGAACAGAGTGTATAAGTTTTGATAATAATTAATAAGTAATAACTATAGTAACTATTAGTTAGAATTATGCACATGATCAACAGTTATCATTTGTATAATTCATTTTTAATACAATCTTCCAATATTCCTCTAAATATCAACTAATATTCTTCTAAAAATCAACCAATAGGTCGTGATCCTTGCATTACAGTGACCCTACTGTATAGCAGACCGGTACCCACTTTTCCACCTATTTTTTATACCTAATGTGTATTTTTTTCTTAATTAGTATTACAACTTGAATTTGTTATTTACTTATAGGTATAATAAAAACATTTTAACAGCCTAATGATGACATAGCTCCAGCATCTCAATAATACTAAATAAAATTATTCACTGTAAATCTAGGTACTTATTATCTTTAAAATGATAGACTTACTTGGCAAATTGTCAAGTTGAACAATAGTTGCCGACAACGTAGAAATAGATACAAAAGGATTAAGATTTTTTTCAAACTCCTGTACCATATATCGAGAAGTTGCTATAGCACTTAAACATGCAATGTAATGACAGCAAAAGTATGTATTTAAATCTGGTATTTGATCCTAACAAAAATAATATTCGGTGTAAATAGTAGAATAAAATATAGATTATAACTTATCAAGATAATATTACCATTTGATCAACTGTAACCAATGTAGTAGTACAACAAAAGCATCTATTGTATTTGCCAATGATACAATGCAAATAGCCCAAAGGGTTTTGAGTGGTAATTATGCATCGGACAACAAATATATTTTCTGATACACGTTGTAAGTATGGTTTTTTCTTATCAACAAAATTTGTCCATACTTCCTGAATTATAAAATAAAAATAATACGAAAAACCGCTTTATAGCTGAATAGTCTTACGTTATACAAAAAAAATTCAAGTTATACAAAATTATAAGAGTTGGTAGCTTATAATAAACTGTATATTATTAACTATTGTAGTTGAAAGGAATTTTTTTTCTTTAAGACATTTAAATTATCAAGGTATCAGTGGCAAATCTAGGATTTTCTCATTGGGGGAAAGGGGATATACAATTTTTTTATGTATATACCTACTAAATGTGTTAACATTATATTACTAGAGATTTAATTTATCAAACAAGGTTAAATGATGTCCTTAATAACCTTGTTACAATATTAATTACTCATCAGGAGATACAGGTATTGTTCGATGAACAATCAAAATAATAAGCCATTCAGTCGTTTCTACATAAAGAAAAAACAAATACTAAAATATATTTTCATCACCATGCACCCGATTAATAGAATTTCTTAGATTACCTATAGGCTTAACATTTTTACTGTTGAAAAAATCTTATCTGATATAGCTGTTGATACTACCGAGATTTTAATTAAATATTTTCATCACATAAATTGTGGTTTTGGGAACTGAAGTTCTTATAAGTAGAGTCTACGGGTCTCGTTCTCCAGTTTTCATATGCATTCTGATAATTATATTCTGTAAAACTACTCCTCCAATATTAGAAAAATATTTCTGAATATTGTTGCCTCCCCCTGATCCAAGATCCACCACTGCATGATATGGGTTCTAAGAGTTTACTGTATAAATAGAGCAACATACTTGTTTTACATTTTGAGGAACTCTAAAAGATTCTAAAACCTGTTGGTCAATTTGCAATGATTCACCAATTGTATTACAATCAAAACAAGTATCTATATGTTTGCAAGGTTCACTTTCAATATTCGTGTTTAAAACGCTTTCCTATAACAAATAATATTTTTATATCAAATTATTTTATAATTTTAAAGTATAACTTGATTTTTTGTTAGAAGTAATTCTAGTTTTCGTATTTATAATATATTTTTATAACTACTAAATATAGAGTATAAGCGACTAATAATTACAAAAATAGATATTGTTAATTAACTATTAAATATAATTAGTCGTGAGTGTTGAAAAACATTACAAAGATTTAATATAGTTCTTTCAAAATATGATTTATTAATTAATAATACGTCACGAGGAGTTATTTTTATACTTTAGTATTTAGACCTAAGCAACAAATACCATTAGCAAAGTTATATTTCATTATATTATTATATAAGTAAGGTCAGGATGTTTGTGACTTATAAATTTGTTTTAGTGGTATGACATAGCAATTATATTCAATTTTATATAGCATGTATTCACATATTTTATTTGTTTTTAACAACAATTTTTTATAAATAATGTAGATAATCTTTCATTTTTTTTTTTGTACCATCATACTTGCTTTTTTAGACATACTACTATAACCCATTGGAAGGTATTATTGTTATTTGTTGGTATCACAGCTTACACCAGTATGAAAAATGTTCTATAAAGAGAACGCCACACAGGCATTTGTTCATTGTTGTCTCCGTCTTACAAACGTACATGGCAAATTTTACGTTCACAATAATACATTTACTCTGTAATTTCTAAAATTAAAGAAAACGTACCTCTAATGCAATTTTAAGATCATAACTTACTTAAAAATAATTATATCATTAAAATCCTCCAATATACTCTAGATAATATTCTTACCTTTAAATTCTATAAGAGGTAAATTCACTCTAATTTTCGAAATTACAAAGTAAAATGTATTGTTGTGAACATAAAATTTAACATGTAAACATGTTATACGTTTATATGACTAAGACATTAAATGCCCTTGTAGCGTCCTCCTAATAATATTCTAAAAATATAAAGGGCATAATATTTTTTTCTATTCATTTACCTAGTTTTAGTTTGTACTTTAATCTATGCTGTTATCCATCTTATTTAAATATGTATAAATTATATACCAGTAAAAGCCGTTCGGCGTTAATTTTATAACAAATAAAATAAATAAATATTATATTTTTTAGATACATGAACATGCATTTTTTAGTTTTTAAACTCATAAACATCCTAATTTTATATTATATATGAAATGCTTAAAAATTATTTAAACATAGTATGCAAATATTTTTTATAAATCTGTAGTGTTTGAATAATTTATAGCAAATATTTATGGAAGTAGTTAATATTTAAAAATATGTATGACTCAATATTAAAAAAAAACTAAAAAAGTTTCAAATTTAGATGTGTCAACAATGGGTCTAATTAATATCAATCAAAATATATAATGATAGTTAACAACTATTATAATACAATAATTAAACTTGCATGACACTTCAGAATATTTATATTACTATCGAATAAACGACCACCACAAGAACGGACTAAACAAATTCCAGTATCCAGTTTGTTGATTTCTTTATTTTTAGTATCTGGAAAGTGGATGAATCCTCTTTCATTGAAATCAATATTTTCAGAAGAAATGTAAGAAAAAATCTGAAACGTTTAAACACTATAATGTTGTTGATTCAACAGTTTAAGTGGTTAATATACCATTGACGAAGGTGTAAGTAGACGACACACTTCAGATGGTGAAACTCTTTTATTGTTTGGTTTTAACATCAGATCACATGTCTTGCACACCACAGTTCTTGTTCCATTGTATGTTCCACATGATGGACATTTTTTCACACCTCTTTTGGTTGATCTGCCCAAATCAGATAGTAGTGCTTTAATTTTATTTGAATGCGCCATCAAATATTATTGGTGTGAAAATAAAAAATGTCCAGCTCTCGCCATTCGTAGTACGATGATGTTTAATGTAAGCACAATATTAGCGCCACAAGTTAAATAATTTTCACGAGTGTTAAGTAATTCATTTTAATGTAGCTAATATGTAAATGTAATGAATAATAATAATAATGAATCAGAAATCATAATTCATAATAACTATATTATAATTCATAATTATTATTTATTACATTTTGAAAAACAATTTATTTTATCTAACTCGTATTATCAGTTTATATCTTTATCACATAAAAACAAAAACACCAGACAGTCGCCGGGTTTTTTGACAACACTGATAAAAATATTTTTGAAATTCGTAAGAAACTAGACACTAGGACACAGGTAGAAAATCAAAATGTTTTATTTCTATTTTAATCTTGTATTTCAACCCACTCCCGCCGAATACAATCTGTTGATTTATCATCATTCAGCGTTTGATGACCATGCCAGTTACAACTCTCTACGAAAAACTAATGAAAAACGCACAGCCGTCACGGTGGCGAAAAATCGTCGCTGAAGACTTAGATTTGGATTATTGTGAGAGGTTTCTGACAGCAGCCGAGAGCGCCACTCTCCTGAATTACATAGAAGACAACGTGAGTTACTACGACGGTCGACTTTCACAGGTGAAAGTCTTTGGACAGTATTATCCCATACCCAGGCAACAGGTTGCGTTCGGCGACGCAGGTGTATCGTACAAGTTTTCTGGTACAGTCGTACCAGCGCAGCCATGGCCGCAACCGCTGTACGATCTGAAGAGGAAAATTTGCACCACCCGTGGAGTCGATTACAATTTTGTTCTGGTCAACAGGTAAATAACGTAGGTGGATGTTATGACCTTAACGGGTCGTTCTAATTTGCTGAACCGCTGATCAGCAAATTAGGCAGTATCAATTCATATTTGATGATCAACATTTTAAGGTATAAAAATGGAGAGGATCATATGGGCGAACACAGGGACGACGAAGTAGAATTGGACAAAACAGTACCTATTGCGTCTGTATCTTTGGGCCAGACGAGGAAATTTGTGTTTAAACATACCGATGTACGGAAGAAGATAAGACAAGTAGAACTTGTAAAATTAGATTTACATAATGGAAGTCTTTTAATGATGAATCAGCCTACAAATGAATATTGGTATCACTCGATTCCCAAAGAAAAAAATGCAAAAAATATTAGACTTAATTTCACATTCCGTAAAATCAAATAAATTAAATTATACTGACCAATTTTATTTATATTTACATGATATAAATATATTAATTATACGTTTTTAAGATATTCAACATGTTTTTTTTTTAAACTAACTAGTAGTAAAAAAAACTACCTAACCTTCAAACCTACATCCATTAATATAATTTTGTTTTATCATTATGCATATTATGTACTATGTTATTTTTATTATGATCCACCTACATAATTAATGGGCAGTATAAAATATGTTAGCTTTATAAGCAATTGGTAATTAAAAACTTTCATTAGACTAAAATATCTTAAATATTTAAAAAAAAATTTACAATGATTTGTGTAGTTCATTAAAAAGTGTAGGAAATAAGAATTATAGTAATGTAAAAATTACTCAATTACATACTTATTTTCTGCAGACTATAATAAATAAAATCATAAATATATTTACTGAATACTGATACCACAAATAGAATCATTATTGAGCTTACTCCCCCCAATTTAAATATTTTAAATACACTTAATGCCTTATAGTAATACTAAAAATTCAAGTTTTTTCAGCTTACTAGTTTACGACCATACACAATTTGAAAATAACTAATCAAAAATCTATTTCAAACCAGCACAAATATTCATATAAGATAAAAATAAAAGAACACCAATGTAAAAACAATTAAAACAGTTATTTATATTTAACAGTTTAACAAATTGATAGCATAACTCTGGTATCATATATAATTGTTAAAACAAAATTAATTAAAAAATGCTTGCACAAAATCTAGATAGTATTTAATTTAATAAATACAGCAGTTCATGTTTATTAAATTTAAAAAAAAATCATTACTTAGGTAATGGAATACAATTTTTTTGTTAAAAATAATTATTCACAATATACTTGCACAGAAACTAGATAATATTTAATTTAATAAATGTGTCAGTTCAAGTTTATCAAATTCAAAAAAAAAAATCATTAGGCACTTAGGTAAAGGAATACAAATAACAATTTGTAAAATAAAAATAAAAATTATATAAAACTTAACTGTTTAGGGTTTAAGTCCAGTTTATAAAATATTTTTTTTAATTAATTAAAATCTCTTACACTTAAACATTAATATATTTGAACTATTTTCTTAACTCAATGCTTGATTTAAAATTCAACTTGTTTTGCAATTTTTTTTTTTTTTGGAGAGTCTAATATTCGTCTTTTTAGTCTGTCCAAAAATAAAATGAAACAATAAAATAATAAAATTAATAATAACTTTTTCACTGTCTTACCCAGAAGAAAAGAAACGATTAGATGATCCTGGTGATTGCGGTTGATTTTTGATTGGAGTACTATATAACGGTTCATCAGAAGCAATGCTTTTAGCTTTCAAAGAACTAAGCCAAAAATCATTAGGCAGCATTAGCAGTTCTCTTACAACCTAAATGAAATAATATTCATCATATTATATAATATTTGATTTACTTACAATTATTTGTTAATTTGTTTTAGTGTTTTGTCAATATTGAAAATTAAAAAACATTAGTGAAAAACTTGGTCAATTACTTCAAAAACAATTTCAGATTTAATATGTAATTCATCTAAGGAAGTACTTGGAACATCAATAATTGTAGGTCCAAAAATAATTGCTAGACATTTATAATCCATATTGCATTTTGATGACATAGCAACCCTAAAAAAGGTGAAATTAGATTATTTTTTGAAAAATAAGCATTTTTAATTATTAATTATAAGAATATACTTTTGCAAATGAAGAATGAGGAATGCAAGTATGTTACGGTTGGTATGGGGCAATTCAGATACAACTTGACTAAGTGACTTTGAAACATCATTTTTATTATTTAATGCATCAGTCAACTTTGATAAATCACTTGGAGATATAAGATTTTCTTGCATACGAATTAAGTCTTTTAGATAACTGCATAATACATGGATGTCTATATTGTTTAAATTCGGTAAACCTTTACGAAATTTGTCTTTTAAATTTTTCACTTCTTTATCAGAACCAGACATCCTGTATAATCCAACTGTATCCAATCCTCTTTTTTCGATTTCACTAATGCAGTGAATGATGAAAGGTGGGACACCACACTGGCAGTAAAAATAATTAATTATAATAAAGAAAAAAATATAAGAATAATACATTACTGACATTTAAAGCATTGATTTTTAGATGATCAACTACACATATAGTAGGTATAAAATCTTTACATTCCAGATGAGTTATAATTTTACAATCCAAACATTTAACCATGTAACTGTTAAACTTTATTCTGAAAATAATTTTTTAGTTGTAGTATTGAATACAAATTAATTATTGATTACTGATTAATTATGAAAGCAATAGATTTTTTGAACAAACTTTTTATGACAGTGACCACACATTTCTGGAATGACAATAATTTTTTGAATAAAATTATGTTTTTTTTTAGTTATATTATTTTCTGTTTCAGAATCACTGGTGGACAATGGCTCTGTAGAATCTAAACATTAATAGACAATTATTTACCTTTATTATACACCATTTAAAAATAAATTAAATGTTTACCACTCGATGATGATATTAATGCAACTTTTGAAGTTTGTGTTGGATATGTTTTTATAACAGATTTAGCATTTACACTACCCAAGTCCATAGTTACAATAGTTGTAGCAATAATTTGTTTATTGGTAGTATTCACGTTTTTGATCTAAAATAATTTAATAATATAAAATGTATTAATTTTTCAATAAAAGGAGAGTAACATGATAAATGTGTAATAGTTGGAACTATATATGTTGCCAATCAAATAAAGATAGTCAATACTATGCAAATAAAATTAAGTTGCAACTAGGTTTTTAGTGTTAAGAGGATCCATTTAAAAATATACCTATATAGATAATTAGAAATTTTTTATTTACCGCACATTTTTTTGTATTCAGGTGATTGAAAATGTTGCCAGTAGAATGCTTTTCTATGAGTGCAGAATTTTGTTTTGGATTTTTCAATAAATGATCATATGAACTATCTTCAGAATTACTATAACTAATATCTGATAACAAAGCACCTAAAAATTATGAATATGCTATATACCAAATCAACCATATGCTATATTTTTATTAGTATTTTTACTAGGCGTAGTCATACACTTTATGTTAAGAAGAGACTATACCTGTATGAGTTCCCTCTGTCTTAAATAACATATCAGATTGTATGTTCTAAATAATCTATTTAACTGTTATGTTTAATATTAGGGTGAATTATACAATTTAAAAGTAAGAATATTTCTTAATGAATCTAAATTTTTTTATTATAACATTGTAAATTGTGTGTACATTTTAAAATTCTAAATGTCCAAATTTGTGAATAAGTCAATTCACTCTAATATTAAAAGTGACAAGAGTTAAATGGATTATTCAGAACGTACAATGTGCTATAATATGTGTTTGCAAGACAGCAACAACACATTCAGGTGTAGCATGCTATTAACAATTAATTTAATTCAATAATATTAAAAATTGTCCACTTATAATACAAGTTTATAAATTAATGAATTATTTTTAATTTCAAATACTACCAAAAAGGTAATTACTTGTTTTTAAAAATTAACTACAAAATAAATACTAATATACCAGTGTTATTAAAAGTCTTTTTTTCATCCAATTGTACACAATCAGAATGATTTATGAATGAGTTATGTGAATTTTCTACAATATCTTGTTTCTTAAAAATACTGTAAAATTGTTCTAACTGAGATTTCTAAAACAAAAAAGTACAACAAAAGCGTAAAATTTAAATTTATTTACAAAAATTACCACTCTATTTTCCTGTGCTGGCTATATAAAAAACAATAAAGACTGCCAAATAAAATCAAAACTTTATAAATAGCTTATGTATTTTTACCATGGTTTCTTTTTCAAATACAAGTTTTTCTCTTTCTACTTGAACTTCATCTAATAAACGGGCAGAAGTTTTAAGTTTATAAGTCAATTTAGAACATTCATCCTGAACTTCTTCTAGGTTTTTCTTGATAATATCTTTATCAGATTCGCTTTGATTGATTTGGTATGTTAATTGATCGATGACTTTCAATTTTAGCATGTAATCTATAAAAATAATTTATCAATAATTTCAAATATTATAACTGTTGGACGTAAATTACAAAAATAAATAAATTAATATTAATAATGAATGTGTATATTTATCTTATTTAATTTTTAATGATCAAAATAAAATATCTTTTTCTAAATAACAGGTATAGGTATATTTAATTAATATACTTTTATTAGTTAATGATTTTAAACTCATTAACTGAAGGTTAGTAGTTGTAAAGTTGATAAAAGTTACAATTTAAAAAGTAATGAAAAAAGTTTCAAGTAGGTACCACCTTAAGTATTATAAATAAGACAGATTCTGGATGACGCTTTAAAGAGGTAATTTTATTCTCTGGTTGTCTATAAAGATTTTAGATGTCTATTAGCTAAAGTATAGCAACAATTTAGTTTGCTTACAATATGAAGAATAATTAGTGAGCGTGAGTGCAGTGTTTTAGAATTTTAAACGCGCACAAATATCAAAATTCTATATAAATATATCATTACGTACTTTCTGAATTAGGTACAATAAAATATTCAAAAAAGATTTTAAGACAAGATTCCCGAAAATGTTATATTATAATATTTTTACACAAGATGCAGAGTAAATTAAATTATATTAAATTTAACTCTGTTAGTGTTGACATTTTCTGTAACATCCATAGGTAGGTAATTGTTTTACTCTAATAATTAAAGCCAATAGGTTATAACTTGCATTAAAAAAGTTATGGGATACCAGGATAAAATATTTATAACTTACTTATGTATCTAGGTACCTACAATTTTACGCATTTTTAGTTAAACATAAAAATATAATATAAAAGGCACACGTTGCATAGTGATATTGCGATTGCTTTCTATTTGTCGTCGCAAAGAATCGAAAATATGCTTCAAATTCGTATTTCAAATTTTAAACTATTAGTATTTATCTCTATATACAACATTACAACTCACCTCTCTCGGTCGCCGTGTCCAAATACTTGAGTGTGCTGTTGACGAACAAATCGTATTGCAAGGCTAGGGATTTGCAATGTTCCTCCATGTTGTACAGTAATGTATAAAATATTGTGATCGTCGATTGAGAATGATCTATCGAAATTCGAAATCGAACTCAGAAGAGTCGGAACCACTGAAGACTGAACTAAATTTAATTCAGTGGTCGGAACAATCCACTGCAGTTGATTTAGTTGCTAGTTAGTAGTTACTAACAATAAACTTTAAAATATTCACAATTCACTTACCTTTCGATAATTGATAAATATTAAACAATATAATATAATATAATATATAGTAATAACTATTAAGTAACAAGTCATTAAGATTAGGTACTCAATAATCATTAGTGTGTTATGACTTATTAGTTATTTCTTATTAATATTATTATGGTAAACCGTAAACGGCTAACGAGGTTCGAGCAGCGACTGTCACGCAGACTAGCGGTCGTTTTACAGTACCCATAGACCTATAAATGGATAGGTTTAATTTTATCTAAAAAATATAAATAATAAATAATAGTGGTTTTTGTATTTTTTTTGTCGTAAACTCGTAATGTCGGACACTTGGACCCATAGACAATAGACTTTATGGCTTATTATTGTTATATTATATTTTATTACCTATTTATACAATTATACCTACGCGGCTACGTCCCAATAATTCTACAGTATCAGCTACTAGTGCCTACGACGGTTAATTTAAAGTTTGAATTTAATGGCGTTCGTTTGTATCATTGATAATAAGTATTTCGGGTCACGAACTTTATAGTATATATTATATCCGAATAAGTACAATATACGTAGAATAACATCGTAGACTATGATAATAACAATATTATTAAGACTTGAAATAGGTACCTATATAAATTATTATTCATTCAAAAATATTACATTATTTTAATAGTTTGTTTTTTGATTTTTCACATACAATTCATAAACAATTAAATCATTAAAATAAAAATATATATATATATGTAGCTAGGTAGGTGATAAAACTATAATAATATGGATTAATGAATAATGAATACTTAGTGATTATTTTAATACATTTATATATATACTTATTAGTTATTAAAAATAATTAACAATTGCCGACTGCCGTACTGGATTCCACACTTCCACCGACTCCGATTTGAGTACGAAGTACGTACTACGTATAAGTCCACGTACCTATAATATACATATATAATATATTATAGGTAATTTTAATTCAGCGATATTTTATTCGGTACTACGAAATGTCAAATATATTTGTTTTTAGAGTTTATGTGGAATAATTGTTTACAATGTGCGTTTCTCATTGTTTTAGATTCTGAGTGAAACGATGAATGTATTGATTTTACAATGATGTGTGTTTATTTTTTACGTTTTTTTTTTGCGTGTCTGTGTACACGATAAGTAGTCGAAATAATGCTTCGATTTTCAACTTCAGTATCTTGTTCGACGGGAAAGTGAATATTGTTGGTGTATTGGGCGGTCAAAATTTAAAATTCCCAATAGTTTTCTAAAGCGCCGGGAAAAAGAACATAACAATTAAGGAAAAACGGGAGTTTCCAATTTTATTAGTCTTTTTTTCTATGAATGTCAATAAAACTTTATTTGTTGGGTAAAAAAGCTTGAAAATGTAATACAAGGCTCTTTGCCTCCTTCCTACTATACTGTTACAATGACATTTGAAAAATATTAAAAATCCTTAATTACAGTTTTTTTTTATAATCATTTAAAGTTCAAATCTTGACAAAATACTGAAAAATCACGAAAATTAGCAAATTATTTTGAGTTGAGAATTCTTAAAAATTTTTCTTTTTAAATCTAAGATTTGAAAATGTAATACAAGTGATTATGAGTTTACCTTTATCAAAAAGCTAAATGTCTACAAGCAAATCAAATTAAATTTTTATGAGCGTTTGAAGTTCATATATTTTCACAATATTGGATATTCACTCGATTTCTTATGTAGCGATTTTGTTATTTTATTGTTATTCAAAAACGAATAACTGTAGATACATGAACATTTTACTGAATGTTTATATTTTCATTTTCTATATACCATACGTTTCGAAAATATTTCGACTCTTTTTAAGCTGTTTACGGACATTGTGAGTTTTCAAAATTTTTAGTTTTTTTTCTATAAATATTAATACAATTTTATTTGTTGGGTAAAAAAGCGTGCAAATTTAATTCAAGGCTCCTGATATATTGTAACAGTAGCAGTTGAAAAATATTAAAAATACATGGGCACAATTTTTTTTATAATCATTTAAAGTTCGAATTTTGACAAAATTTATCAAATTTAAAATTTAATAATTATTTTGTAGTTAAAAATTTATAAAATGTTCAAGTTTTATAGCTAAGGATTAAAAATTTAAAACAAGGTTCCACGTAAATAGGTAAGTAAATATATAAATTACTTTATTCACAATAATATCATCAAATATACTTAGTTATATACTAATATCATAGGCTCACTGACCGTTTTCGATCAGAATTGTCTTTCTTATACAATGATATTATATCATTACTTACCCACTTTTTTTTGTGTCTGTCATCTTCAATCCTCATTGAAAAATATTTAAATCTAGATTTAATCTAAGCTTCAACTTTATAAACTTCAACAATATATTTTCTGATAGCCAAGTGATCTAGTTAGTACTTAGGGAGTATATGTAATTGTTATTGTTGTTGTTATTATTTAAGTGTAATGTATTAATTTAAAATGAACAAACGGTGGAGGCGCTGTCGATGTAATGCTTAATAGCAGTTCCGGCAGCGTCGTCGATACCACAAAAAGAAAGTACCTACTTAAGGAATAGGGAGTCAAAAGTGCATATTTAATAATTAATTACTTTCATTATTTTTTAATTGTGTATTATATTTTTTTCTTTTTAAATAGATGACACCCCCCCCCCCTCTAATTTTAGTTCTGGATCCACACCTGATTAATAAAGATTATAGACAATAGTAAAATATTTAATAAACTAAAGATTAATCATTCATGCAATACTATAGAGAAAATAATACTTCTATTAGCTCTGTAGACTATAAGCAAAGACCAAATGCTATATCAATATTTATAACTTACCTATTATATATTTAAAAAAAAAACACAATTCATTGTAAATACTAAAAACAATATATTGTTTATTTATTTATATATTACGTATTTATTTTTATTTTTACCAATATAGTTTTATTATAAATATTAAATATATTATATTAATACAGTTATAACAGATATTAAATCTACCTATTCATATTAGTAATAATAATTCATAATTCGAAATGCGTGATTAAAATCACTTAAGCTGAAGTATTTAGAATTCATAAATACTTCAGATTTAATACCTATTTTTAATTTTTAATTTATGTAATATTAAATCACACAAAAACTTTTCGACCTAAATCGTAAGACTTAAATTTAAAGAGGTAACAATACGTGTTTTGTTACAGTTTAAAAGTGCAGTTGAATGATTTGATTTACACTGTAATGTTTTCAGATACTTCTCTATCTTCATAATGTGCGAATTTCAAATATACTTGTTCTAAAGTGGTTTGGCTAAAGCTGTACTCCTGAATGTCGTACATAGTTTTTGCTGTAAAATCAAAAGTAATGTTAATAACCTTAATAAGTAATGGTTGACAGACGAAAGTAGATAGGTAAGGTACACGACTACACGAGTTTCAACAAATTAATAGATTTTCTTTCGGAGTTTTTTATGAGTCCGTGATCGGTAATCAATGAATTATATACAAAAATAAAACAGAGGTGATTTATAAATAGTATTGTTAAGAAATAATGAATTAAACTGTAGATATTACTATTAGTAAAATAAATTACTATAACAGCAATTTATTAGTTATTAAGTACTAAGAACTTACTACTTAGTAATATAAAGGGTCACAGGACGTCTCCGCTCAGAATCGTTTTTTGTATAGAATGATTTATCAATAAATTAAATTTAACCCATTCATTACAGTGACTACCTAGGTACCTACTTTACTGCAGAGCGGTTATCTACTTGCCCGCTTTTTCAATTTTAAACCACGGATTTATAGCAGGGTGACCGCCTTTTACTATGACTATTCCTAATCTAAGTATAATAATAATATACAACCTACACAGTACCGTAACCAGAAATTGGGTTTTATATTTTTTTTGGGATGGGGGCCTTAATTTTTTTCTCTAGTTTTTATATACCTAACTAGAATACTTATCACATGTTACTTTATAACATTAATGTTCAGAAAAAAAATTCAGGAGGACTTCCCCCCAGTGCCCCCCAATGCCCCCCACCATAGCTACGGCATTGAATTTACAGATCTGTGTAAAATTTAAACATTTTATTCAGCAGAATTTTACTATGGTTAGGTGACGAGTCCTTTTATTTATTGAGTACCGAGTACAGTGATTTATGAAATCCTACTAAAACGACAACTTATAAAATATTAAATACCATTTTCAAGATTCAAAAAACAATGGGCTAATGATTCAACTGTAGATTGAGGAACTCCAAAAACTAATCGATCAGCGAATTCTTCTTCAGGAATCGCATTTGGAAATGATGTTATGACAAAACTTTTAACATCATCCATGTCTCCACGTGGCTTTAATTTTATTTCCAATGTATATCCAGCGCCATAAAGGTTTTTTAAATACTGAGTAGAACCCAAACATCTAACAAATGTTTTTAAAAAAAGTTATTAAATGTAAAACATTTATAGTTTGTATAAAAATAAGAATTACCTGAGTTGACCGTTAACCATTATTCCAACTCTAGAACACAACGCATCTGCCTCTTCCATAGAATGTGTGGTTAATATTGCACCTTTAGATCCCTGGAAACTGCTAATTATAGCATCCCATAAATATCTCTTTGACCTTGGATCCATACCAGTGCTAGGCTCGTCTAGCAATACTAGCTTAGGATTTCCAATCATTGCTAAAGCAAAACTTAATTTTCGTTTTGTGCCACCTGAACAACAACTCACCTGTTTATCTGCATGTTCAGTTATTTGAAGGCCTTCAATATATTTCTCAACAATACTAAAAAAAAATGAAGCATACTATTAAAATGTTAAAAATACATACATATTTAAAATAACAGTTTTAAAGTTGCACCTAAATATTTATCTTAAGACATTTTTATTTTTATCAAGATTTTTATAATAATTTACTTTTTAATTTGATCTTTTGAGATTCCTCGAATAGCACCATATACCTGTAAATGTTCTCTGATAGTTAATGAACTCCATAAGGCATCATGTTGAGGACAATATCCAATCATTCTATATGCAATATCCACAGATTCTTGAATATCGTGTCCTTTAATAAATATCTTAAATTTAAGACAATTAAACAAATATATTAAAATTTCTAAAAATGTATTATATAAATTAAAATCAAATAGGCTTCGAGAGTGTTAAATGCTTTACATACTTTTCCTGTTGATTCCTTTTCTTCCATGGTGATAATACGCATAGTTGTAGTTTTTCCAGCACCATTATGACCTAGCAATCCAAGAACTTCTCCTGAATTTACAGCTAATGATAGATTTCGGATTGCAAGTTTTTTCTTATTATTTGTATTTGTTCCTTTTTTTTTTACTAGACAATTTATACTTGAGTTCATATTTTGAGTTGTGAACTCTTTTTTTAAATTCTATATTAAATTAAAAGACCCAAAAATACAGTTTGAAATAATATTTATGATTTTTTACGCACTAAATACCTGAACAACAATTACTGGCCAATCCACTTGATCGTTGACAATATTATTTACTTTTCTCCGTTCAGCTTTTACATCATCGTCACCCTCATCAAGGGTATCAATAGTAATTGTTGAGGTTCTTTTATTTTTTGATTTAGAATCTAATATCTTCAAAACAACCCATAATGCTGGAATCTGGCCTATGCAACCCATTAAAATTGCAACTATTTCTTTATTAACATATTTTATAAAAGGGGCATGATCATCGTTTTCTCGATACACACTATTTATGAAGTAAATTATAGCAAAAGGCACGTAGACGAAATTTGTTGAAGAAAATAGAACGTGCAGTGCAAATCCTAAATCACTAACAATACCCAGCATATCTAGTGAAGCTACTATTATAAACGGTACACCACCAATTAGTGACGTCACATTTGGTAGTATAGATTGTAATGAATCAGTTTTTTCAAAAAAATATGATACACACGCAGTAGCTAATATTGCCGCGGGGCAATATGCTATAAGTAATATTATCATAGTTGTTATTGCAAATGGAGTATCTAAACCTTCAACGTGGAATAAAGCTATAAGAACTATAAGTATAAAGAATATGCCGAGCAACATTGAAATTAAAAGAATAAAATAAGAACTGAAATATTGCATAAAAGTTACACCGTTGATACGAAGCTGGTTTTTGGCTTTAATCTATAAAATAGAAAAAATAATAAAATCACAAAACTCCACATATTAATATATTATTCAGAATTAGGTTAAGTAAAAAACAAAATATTAAATCGTATTGGTACTCTGAGATATATTTTCTGTTATATATTGAAAATTTATAGTTTTTAACTTATATATCTTCATGTATATTTAAAATATTACACGAACCATTAAGTAAAATATTATTGTAAAAACATTGAAAATGTAATTAAATTAAATTAAATACATAATATGAAACACGAATCTACATTTGATTTAAATTTGATCATATACATAATTTGTTTCAAGACAATTTAAAATTAATCCATAGACTATAGAGTACAAATAAAATATAATATTATTTATGAATTAACTTATTTGATTATTACCTCTCTATCGTAAACAAGATCAGCAGATAAACTCACTGGAACTAAAACAAATACTATGCCTAAGAAGAATGCAGACGAACAACGACTAAAGCTGTACTCGTTTTGCTTGTATTCCATTTTAAATGGTTCTGTTTTGATATCAATTTGATCTCTAAAAAATTTATTTAAATATTAAAAAATGAGACATTTTGCTCTAGATTAATAAAACACTGTTTAGTATTAGTCGTGTTTATAGGTCATACGAGTGGATATAAATTATAATCAATATTACATATATTTTAGATCACTTTTTATCTAAGGTAGGAGAGACAGCATGTCAGCATACCATTGTTTTGAATACAAAATTAAGTTAATATTATAATATTGAATCAAGTAAATTACTCAAACTATATATAAAATTATTATATACACTATAATTTATAGTACTATAGTACTTTGTATGACCTGCACTTAAAAATAATTAGTATAAATCTTGCAAAATAAATTATGTACCAATATTTTAGAAGATTTTTTTATTTTTTTTTTATCAAGTTTACCCAAGTAAGGTGCTAGTGATAGAATTCAATATTATCGGCAACGAATGTATAAATGAGTCGTTATAATATATTGTAAGTGCAAATATTGATGAATAAGTCGTATTATATGTGTGCCGCTCTCGCAGGACTCCTAGATGAGAAGGCAAATCTAATAATCCAGAAAATGTGCCATTGTAAATATCTGAATCCATTGTTGAATAATTTGATAATTCTTCAGAAGTTACGACTAGCCGACTTTCTTCTTTATAGACATCTAAAAGTTATTTTAAAACGTAATATTAAATTAAATACATATACATTATACCTACCAATTAAGTTCAAATTAAATATATAATGAAAATGAAACTTATAATATAATATAATATAGGTGTACTATCATTGGTTATAACTTATAAACTTATAACTTATAAATAATGGTACTATTAACCTTGCGTTACACACTTACACATGTTCAATTTTATTACATGATTACACGCACACGGTTATTTTTACCGGGTATGTATATAATCTCTACACAATATCAACATTTACAAAATTGATCTTAATTTTTTAAATTGTTACATTTTTATTTAATTATTTTTGATTATTTAATATTCAGTCTAACTATTATAAGACTAGATATCAACTTTATTATGGCAATAAATTACTCAAAAAAAAATGTATTTACATACCATTATTTAAAGTAATGCTTCGTATTGGCTGAATTTCATGACTTAATTTGTTCAAGATAATTCCAGTGGCTAAGAATACGACAGGTAATAATATCATGACATAAAGCTTATGAACATCTCGTAATACTCGCATGCTTCGCATTTTTAAAAGAGCAATTATTGTACTCCAATTAGTTGGATTGTATATGATGCTTGATCTCACGGTGACATTATGTATCGTATCAATTGATCCTCTGAAGTTAAAAGAAATTTTATTTTTAAATTATGGACTAATACTTTATGAATTATAACATTTATACATGAAAAAAATAAAACTAACTTATAATCGGGTTTAATAGCATTTATTAATTATTATAGGATACAAACAAAAAATAGCAAATTAATCAAAGATTCTAAATACATTTTTTTTTTTTTTACTACAGTGGAACCTCGTTAAGGATAAATTCAAGAGAAAAGAAATTGTTTTGACTTGTCAATATTTTGGACGTTAGATTAGGTTAGGTTAAATTAGGCAAAAAAACAGCATTTATTTAGACTTATTAAGGTTTTCGACTTATTGAGGTTCCACTGTATTTAGTTTATATATTTTAAGGGTTTAAGGGCATTTCAGGTAGGTACATTTTTACAGTGAATATTTCAAGTTTTGTCAAGATATAAGTTACAACGTCAATACTTAATTATAGGGCTTTTTAATGATATAAAGTCCCCTGTAGCCCTGTTTTTATAGTATTGTTATTATTAATTTAATACTTATAACCTATTGGCTATTAAAAATTATTAATATGTATCATGATCAATCACCTATTACAATTTGTTACTGACTGTCCTTTTAATAGTTCAATTGCTAACTTCTCAGCATTATCATGTTGGCCTTGTTCAAGATACAAAAATACTTCTTCTAACGTAGTCATTGATACACCATAGTTTTGAATACCCAAGTCGTTAGTTGCAGACTTAATTTCTGTTTCAATTTGTCCAAACAGAGGTGGGAATTTACTCACACTGTCATATGGTAGTACAAAAGATAATTCATATCCATGGCGCCTTGTTCGTTCTGCATTTGGTACGTGTTCTTTAATCATTTTTATTATGGAATTTTCCTTTGCTTGGTTATTGAGAATCAATCTATGAATTAATATTCATTAGTAATTAGTCATTAATTAAAATAGTTTCAAAAATATGTAGTAATATAAGTAAGATATATTTGCGAAAATAAATTGGTAATTATTCTCGAATTATTATAACAATGTATACAAATTAAATATTTGGTTATACTGTAATAGCACTAATAGGTATAGCCGTAAACTATGTTCAGAATTGTACAGAAAGTACTATATTTTGATAATAGTTTTTGGCTTTTAGAAATATTATGCAAATTAAATCTCAGTAAGTATACATACACAAAATACATAAAATTGGTACCTATAATGATTTCAATTTTTAAACTTACGTTAAATGATATCCAATACCAAATTTATTTTTAAGGAATATAGATGAACCACAGCATCGTACACAACCTTTTGATATAACAGCTATACGATCAGCTAAGATGTCAGCTTCGTCCATAAAATGGGTTGTTAACAGTATTACCTATACAATTGTGTTATATGAATATAGGTCTGTACATAGATTTATTCGTTATAAAAGTACCTTTCCTTTTCTTCTCTTTTGAAGAAGTGACCATAAATGTCTTCTTGCTGGTGGATCAACACCTGCAGTAGGTTCATCGAGTATTATGATTTTTGGATTTCCAATTACTGCAATACCAACCGATAACTTTCGTTTCTGTCCTCCACTTAAAGTTTTTGCTATATCATCTGCTTTATCTGTTAAATAAAGTTCTAAAAGCATTCTTTGAACTTCGTCATCAATTTTTTCTGAAGTTAGTCCCTTAAAAAAATTAACAAACTTGTCAGTGTAATAATATGCAATAATGTTATTATCTATATTATGTATGGTGTATGGTGTATGTATAGTGATTTGTGATTTGTACATGGTCATAGAATTTTAACGTTCTATGTTAATCACTTACTCTAAGAGCAGCAAAGAATTTAAGATGTTCTCTTGGAGTAAGCCTTTCGAACAATATATCATATTGCGGACAAACCCCAATCATTCTTCTGATTTTAGTCACATCAGATGGATTTCTAACATCATAACCAAATACTTTTATTGTGCCTGATGTTGGTCCAGTAAGTCCCGTTAGTATATTAAATAACGTGGTTTTCCCAGCACCATTGTGCCCTAAAATGGCAGTTATTTCTCCTTCGTATATTGTCATATTTATACCTAAAAATAACATTAATATTAACTACCTATAGAAGTATAATTTAATATAAACAGTATACAATGTGTGATGTAAATAATTGTTTTAATTTTAACTCGTTACCACTACCGTGAAACATGCTTAAATGAGGAAAACTGTATTATCCTTTATTACGAATTAAAGTTAATTTAATATAAATGTATAAAATATATAATTTAAGTAATTAATTTACCATTTATAACATTTTTTGTTGATCCTTTGAAAGACTTGCAGAGGTTTGTTATTTGAATTGCCTTAAATTCTTTCATACAATCTGGTACAGGTTCTAAGTCAGGATTTGCAACGGAGTATCTATCGATCTCATCAAATTCTATTGATTCTGGAACTTTAGTACACCAAAATGAAGACTTGAGACAAACCCAAGGAGATCGATTTCGTTCATATTGGCTTGAAAAAATCATGTCAAAATAATATGCTAGAATCACATAGACAAGCGTATCAAATGCCATGATTACTAAACTTTCGCCAAATGACATTCCTGGACCATCCCAAATATTACTAAAATGGAGGCCTTCGCCCGACAAGTCCATTTGCATAGCTTTATCAATAGCTAATGCAAAACCAGATGGACTTAATAAAGATACTAGCCATAATAGTTTTTTACTTGACGGGTCGATAAAAGTATGCAAAAAATACATTAAGCTTATCAAATTCAGTACAAAATTTCCCAGTATTCCAGCGGTCTAAAAAAAATAATTTCTTATAAATGGGGGTAGATATCTATAATTAAAATCAGTGGCGTAAGTAAGATACACTTTCTTGAAAACAAATTTACAAAACATTTATCAAATGTAAATCAAATCGTACATATTCATAAACCAATAGGTTAATAATGATTTTAATAAATAATAATGTTTAATTTTAATAAATAGATTTATATGGTTTATATTTGTTGATACTACGAGAGGGTAAAAACACTTTAAATCACTAATGTGAGTAAATAATTATTAAAAACTGAGTGACTGAAGTCTCGGCTAATTTTAATAAATATAAAAATATAAAATATCAGGTGACATTATTGATTTTTTTTAACACATAATAAATGTGTTGAGTTATAATATCCTCCTATATATTACGGATATAAGGATATTTTAAGTATACGCCACTGAAATTAATAATCATATAATATAGGTAGGTACTTACTCGTGATTTGTCGAAGAATGGAGAAATCATAAAACTGAAGAAAATAACAGTAATTGAGTACATAAACACTAATAAAAATATTAACACCCAGTTAGTGTTATTGAAAACTCCAAGTAAGTATAATATTATAGTACTGGCTAATGACAGTACTATTGCGTAAGCTGCGTAGATGTTGAACCATGAACACCAAAAGACCAATTCTCTAAGACCCATTATTTTCATACCTTCTTTTATCTTTCTTTCTTTCTCACCAACTAACTGTACTAAAAGATATGTAATAAATTGTGATAAAGCAATCACTACATAAAGAGGTATAACCATATGAAATACCATTAACCAATCTGAAAATAATTTTGATTTTACAATTATTATTACAATAGAATCATCTAAGTAAAACTAAAACAATAAATTCACACTCACTTGCTGTATACGCTGGTTTAGGAAAAAGTACAAAACTGTAATCTGGTAATGTTACAGATGTATTAGTGACCAGAGAAATCTTAGTAATATCAACTAGAGTCTGAAGGGCTATAAATCCTGAGTATATGTAATGAATTGCTGGACATGATATTTCTTCATTGTGTTGATTGTTATTATGGTGATGTCTATGGAGAAACTTTTTCGTTAATTTATTAACTGATACTTTTCGACATTGATGGCTGGATCCATAAAGTTTAGATGGTAATGGTGATGAATCGTAAAACGGATTGGTACGAATCTTATAACTAAAATAAAAGTATACAAATGTGGATTAGTTTGTAATAATTTGGAGAATATAAAGAATTAAATCAAATATTTTATCAAAAACATGTAAGTACTGTGCTAAGTTATTTTCTTGAAATGTGTTTTTTTTTTTTATAATAACAATACAAATATACAACTATGTCTGTTTTGATAAAATAATTAATCGTGTGCTCCATATTTTACGAAATGTATGAACATTTAGTTAATTATTGTGTATTTTATCATAAGATACAGATAATAAGATATAGCTACGTTATCCTTATTATTATATTAATACGCTATATAATACCTTATTGATTGATTTTTAATAGGATCATCATCAAATAATAAGGCTATGTAAACCATTTCTGGATTATTTCTTTGTATTTCAAATATATCTTCTTTGTTTTGATAAATACTAAAATTAATCTTCTCTCCATCTCGTCTCATCCAAATTTCATTCATTTTTTCTAAAAAAATCTATAATTGGGTTTCACGTTAAATTAAAACATTATCATTTAACAACTAACAAGTATATAATATATATAAATTATTACACATATTTAAACAAAAGTTAATATCCATAATCTAAATCGTAAAGTTTACCTGTACTTGTTTCGTTGATGGCGCTACAGTTATATTTCCATATAAATAATTATACATATCAGAAGATTCTTGCGGTACTGTTACTGGCGGAAAATGAGGATTGGGTATCAACAATTTTATCGCAACTAAAAGCCCTAACGTGTACACCGGAATAGCGATTTCCTGAACAACGTTAAATTATTTTAATGATTTATACAATATATTATTATTAATATTAATTTATTTTTTATAAAAACGAATATACTCACAGACAATGTTTTCTTGATTTCCCTCCGTTTAATGAGCATATTTCTAATTGTCATTGCTTTTATTTGGTACCAACATTCGAAATTAATTGAGAACTTCATTTTAAGAACTCAATTGAAACCACACGGACAACTGAAGTCAACTCTATTCATATACGTAAATATTTTAACAACGACTATATTGATTTTTATGATAAAGGTTCCCAAGGTTCTACTAAGTAATAAATATCTAATAAGTCATGCAGGGACACTGATGACTTTTTCTTTCATTTTTCTAACCGAAACCTATAATTTAAACTTGCCTCTTTTTTCGAATTCAATATTATATATACCTATGGGTTGCATGTATACTGTAAATTAAATATGTATAAAGTATATATATTTTGCATACGTATTATAAAAGACAGGTAGGTATAAAATTCTTATTTGTTCATAAAATATGATAATAATACATTCAATTTAATACACATACCCTATCATTAATTTTTTTACTATATACCTTAACCGACTTAACCTAATGAATTGTTTATAATACGTAGAAAAATGCTATATTTTTACGAATAAAAAGTATAATTATTATTTAGAATTTTTTTTATAAATTGAATTTACAAATTAAATTGTAATAGTTTTTTTCCTAATTGAATATTTATTATCTAGGTTATAAACTAAGCATATAATATAAGCTGCAAGGCTGTGATAAAATACAGTTGTGCATTTTTTTTTCGATTAAAATTTTTTTTACGTAATTATATTGCGTTAGTTGGGTGTATTATTTATATTTAGAATGTTAGAAATTTTCTTTAATATATTTTTATCTCTACATAATATGTTTCAGTGGCGTAGCCATGGGAGGGGCTAAGGGGGTTGCAGCCCTTCCCCTCGAAATGTTGAAAAAATTATAAAATTATTTTAATGGTCTATGATAGTTGCTGAAAAAGTCTTAAATTATTTAAAATCTACCATAAGTATTAACACTTTTCAGCTATCTATCTGTGCTAGGACGTATTTAATGTGTAAAAGTGTAAAAGTTGATCAGCCCCCGTCGAAAAAAAATCCTGGCTACGCCACTGATATGTTTCTTATTATTTATGAATTGTTGCATAATTTAGGATGTAGATTTTTAGAAACAAATGTAGGGTTCTTAGCGTGTATTTTAACAGTTATCTTAATGCATTAATAAATGGACATCTCCACCTCTCTGATTATAATCGTAATAATTGGTTAATTTTAGATTTGATATCATCTATATAGTTAAATTACATGTAGACCATAGGCATACCTAATAATACATATAGCATAACATAATTATAAATACAAATTAATACTGACTAGTGACTACTGTATGATAATTTTGCTATATCCTACAACAGGTTACCTATATTAGTGAATTTCATAGGTAACCTAAACAAGGTCACTTTCTTGTGTTTACTTACCTATAAAAATAATTTCAATAATAACAAAACAATCGTTTAAATAATAATAATAATCAATAACAGTGAATCTATAAAATAAATACTACTACAGTTGGAAGTAATTATTTAATAAATAATACTATTAAGAAATAAGTACTAAGGAGTAAGGACTAAGGAGACCAGTGACGTATCCAGAAATTTGTTATGGGGTTGAGGATATGTAGGTACTAACTCAATAATTAATTTTTTGGTAGGTACTGGTTTCAGGTTTGTTATATCCCCGCCCGAGCGTGTGGAAACTTTATAGCTCCGCCACTCAGGTTTTTTTTATCTCGCCGACATCCAATATAACATATATCTAAAAAACGTACCAAAATAAAATAATAATAATAATAACAAATAGTAGGTAATAATAATTAATTTTTTAATATGTATAGTAAAAGTACCTGTATTATTATATAAACGGTGATAATAACTCATATTTTTTAATTCGTATGATAATAATATAGGTAAGTTTCCGGCATTTGCATTGGGGCATTAGCCCAAATCTTTTAAGTTCATTTTAATTATATGAAATAATATTCTAAATAATATAAAACTGTAAATCGAATAACGACGAACAAAAACGTACTAAGAGCAATCACGGTGGTTATTATTGTTATACCGTTTGATGTTCTATCGATATAACGGTTTGATAATTCCATTAATAATCAACCCATATTAAGTGATAAATTTACCTATAGGTCAGAGGTATTGAATCTGTGCGTCGCGACTCCTTGGGGCGTCGCGATAGATGTCGAAGGGAGCCGCGTCAAAGCACCGGAAACCAAAATTAATGTAGGTTTAATTAATATAGTTTATGATTATTAAAGCGGTTATGGAACGATAATGAAACACATTACCCGACCTTTTGAAGTTTTATTTCTAGTACTAATGTTATTATCACCCATATTGGGTATAATATTGACACATATTGTATCTGTACTGTTTCAATTTTTTCATAATAATTCGGGAACCGTAAAAATATTGTGAACACCCAAATGAGCCGTGGGATGAAAAAGTTGTAATATCTCTGCTAAGGTAGTTTATACCTTTATGGTAGGACGTAGGTACCTACTACCTATAGGCTATACTGCTATAGTAATGGTAATTTGTTTCCAAGAACCGTTCAATTATTAATGCGATGTATTTATTATTATGCATTTCGGCGAAGAAGAACCCCAAGTATTGAGGCTATACAGTTATACACGCTCGAGCAGGGATCTTATAACAAGCCAGTACACTTTTAGATTCTGAGCGGAGCGATACAATGATGTGTGTTTTTTAATTTTTAATTTTTTGTGTCTGACATCACGGTTTGGGGCAGTTTCTCCAATAGTATTTTGTTCGATGGTAAGCTAGTTGGTGCAATCGGGAGGTAAAATTTTATAATTCTCAATAGTCTTCAAAAACGCCAGGAAAATCAACATAAAAATTAGAAAGTAAACATTTCTCAGTATTTTTCAAACGCGACGAGAAAAACGAAAGAAAAATTAAGGAAAAACGGGAATTTTTACGCAAAATTTGTTTTTGAGAAAATCGATTTTGGTTTTTGGTGCAACTCTAAAACAAATTACCGTAAGGACTTGAAATTTTGACTGAATGTTTATATTAGGATTTTCTATACACCATAACATTTTCCAAATATTTTGACTTATTTTGAGCGGTTTGCTGACATTTTCAGTTTCCATTTTTTTTAGTTTTTTTTTTCTATAAAAATCAATAAAATTTTATTTGTTGGTTAAAAAAACTTTAAAATTTAATAGAAGGATCCTAGGTTATTGTTTCAAAAGCAGATGAAAAAAATTAAAAATCCTTAGTCACAGTTTTTATTTATAAGCATTTAAAGTTCAAATTTTGACATATTACGGAAAAATCACGAAAATTAACAAATTATTTTGAGTTGAGAATTCATAAAAATTTTTCTTTTTAAATCTAAGATTTGAAAATGTAATACAAGATTATCCACAAGTTTGTCTTTATAAAAAAAAAAATGTCTACAAGAAAGTCAAATTTAATTTTTATGAGCGTTTGAAATTCATATTTTTACAACATTTGATATTCACTCGATTTCTCATGTAACGATTTTCTTATTTTGCTGTAATTAAAAACGTATGACTGTAGATACTTTAAAATTTCACTGAATGTTTATATTTTCATTTTCTATACACGATAAAATTTTGAAAATAATTTGACTCTTTTTGAGCTGTTTACGGACATTGTCAGTTTTCAATTTTTTTAGTTTTTTTTTCTATAAATATCAATAAAATTTTATTTGTTGGGTAAAAAAGCGTGACAATTTATTACAAGGCTCCTGATATATCTTTCTAATAGCAGTTGAAAAATATTAAAAATACATAGGCACAATTTTTTTTTTATAAGCATTTAAAGTTCAGCTTTTGACAAAATTTATCAAATTTATATTTCAATAATTATTTTGTAGTTAAAAATTTATAAAATGTTCAACTATTATAGCTAAGGATTGAAAATTGAAAACAAGGCTCCACGTAAATAGGTTATTTTTAAATTACTTTATTCACAATAATATCATTAAATATACTTGGTAATATCATAGGCTGACTGACCGTTTTCGCTCAGAATCGTTTTTCTTATACAATGATATTATATCATTGAATTCAAATTGAACACCATAAATTACAGTGACCCACTTGTAACCTACTGTACAGCAGAGCGACATCATCTACTTACCCGCCTTTTTTTAAGTTAATTTTTTTATCAAATTAATTCAAGTTTATTAGGTACTGTATACAACTATTCTTAATAACTAGTTATTAGTAAGCAATTATTAATAAGTTATTAATAATAACCATTGCATTTATTCTAATAGAACTATTATTGTATTTAATTTCGAATTTTTTTTGGTACCTATATAATATTATTATAATATAAGCTAATTTATTCAAAACAAAATTATATTTTTAAGTAATTATGCTTGTTATTACCTGAACTCGTTTTATTTGGAGTTTGGACACTAATCGTCGAGATAAGATAAGTGAGCAATAAACACGTTTAATTAAAGTACGTCTACTCTTGTGAAGCGTATATATAAAAATGTCATATTCGTACTAATTCATTAGACATTTAAGTAAATTTTTTAAAAAAAATGATGTTGGAATAGATTCCATTAAATACATTTTTTATCGTAATTTTGTTTCTAATTTTCAATAAATTGTTTCATTTTGCTATTGCTAGTTAGAAATTGTACCTAATGTTTATATTATAATAGAATGTTAAATTATGGACGTCTTCGTCTAGATATGATTTAAAATATCGTCTGTCGAGCCGATATAAACTGTAGTTTATACTTTATAATACATTATGGACGATGTACACATGGTCAATGGTTTAGGTAAAAAAAATGGGTTTAATACATCTTCTACTTTTCCCTCCGCCAGTCATCCATATAAGCGATAGCACCACACTTCACTTATATACATAATCTTAAATCTATATAACTATATAAGTCATTAATTCATTATGTGTCGTCATTATAATGTTAATAAAGTTCATTTTTAGGTCATGCGAAGACGAACACAAATGCTCATAGTTTATGTTATGGAATAATTTCGATCATGATAGAACATTTTTGTAACTAGATGGTAAGAAAAATAAATTCACATGACTTATCTGTAAATAATCATACCTATACGTAATAAATACAAGTACACTAATCAACATTTTTAATATTTTAATTGAATGTATAAATATTAGATAATATAAAAATACTTAATTCCATACCAATTTAAAATTAATTTACAAATTTATAATGTTAAATATTAATTTTCAAATGTTTATTATTTTATTTTTTTAATAATAAAGCTTCAATGTCTTTGATTATTATTTATCACATTGACATTTCTGTCAGTGTACACCATTGAGTAATACTCTATGGTGTACCTACACTTTAGAATTTAGATACCTATTTGGCTAAATAAAATTAAAATTGTTTTAAATGTTGACACGTTGTATTTATTTATATAAAATATCTAATATTAAGCTCACGAACAGACACGAACTGCATAATAGAGTTTTTATAAGTATTTATCATAAAATTTTTCATGTTTTTAACAATTCCAATTCCAATGTCTATGTATATTTTATATTAATTATTGAAAAATTAAAGTAACTAGGCATGTATCATATCATACTATCACTTTTAAACTTAAATACACTTTACAAGTACTGTAAATACAAATTATAATTAAGTACAATTATTGATATAACCAAATTGAGTGAATTATTAGTTATTATTATAATAATAATACATTTAATAGTTAATTAGTATATTTATTTAAACAACTTTCAATTATTTTCTATATTACAATAATCTTCTAGACTCGTCTATATATCTACTTATGTGATTAATACCAAATTCACATAGTTGAATTGAATCTACTAGCCATGTAATGTAGTCTTTACTCTTTCGAATGAACCTATATATAATATACAGGTATTATTTATCTTATGAATTGAAGTTTAAAGAATAGGTGTAAATTTCATTGTTCCATCAAAAAATCCCAGAACGAAATTCATTATAGATTTTTCTGTAATATGAATTCCGTATTCCATTACTGAAATCCTTGCCATTGGTATATCTATTAGGGTCAACAATGGAGCTGTGTCATCAGTCAATCTCGTAAATTGTCTTAAAGTATCCGATGTGCAATCCTATGAAATTAAATATAAATATTAAATTTGTGTTTTATTAATTATAAAAATGATTTTTAATCATTTTATATTATTATTATTATTAAGTATTATTAATGTATTATAATAATTTGTACGTACGTCGGGAGCTATAAAAAATAAGAGATCATATAATGCATTTGACCGGGTCTTTGCAACTTGTTGTGCTACAGGCAACAAAACACCTTCAGCCAACTCTAATTCTTCTTCTTGGTCTCCTTCAATGAATAACACAACAGCTGGGTAACTCTGAAGTTTTGGTAGTAGTCTCGAAGAAAGCGAATAAACAAATCGTCTTCTCCATGGAAAATACTGTAATTAACAAAAATGTAAATTTGTTAAGGTTAGGTTAGGTAATAATACAAAAATATCTTGCCACTCCATCAGGGTCTTCCGTAATTTCCGCACGACCATTTTCTGTGATGATATTTCCATTGTTATCAATTAATACTAGGTAAGGAATACCAAGAACATTAAAACATTCAGTTAGGTCTTGTCGTAAAGTAGTATTTGAAAATGGAACAGAAGGCCAAGGCATTGATGATGCATGAGAGTTATAAGACTGTTCACTTCTGAAAAAAACAATAAGTATATTTTTTTTTAGTTTTCACATTTTGGTGTGAATTCAATTTTAAAAAAATCTTATCTTTATGACGATTATCTAATTGACTATGTAACTCAACATTTATTAGGTGTTGATATAAAGTATTTTCAATTAAAAACTAAACTAAAAAAAGGTAGGTAAGTGGATGTCGCTCTGCTGTACAGTAGGTTACAAGTGGGTCACTGTAATGGATGGTGTTAAATTTGAATTCAATAATATAATATCATTATCATTGTATAAGAAAAACGATTCTGAGCGAAAACGATCAATCAATCTTTTTTACCCAACAAATAAAATTTTATTGATATTTAAAGAAAAAAACTAAAAAAATTGAAAACTCACAATGTCCGTAAACAGCTTAAAAAGAGTCGAAATATTTTCGAAACGTATGGTATATAGAAAATGAAAATATAAACATTCAGTAAAATGTTCATGTATCTACAGTTATTCGTTTTTGAATAACAATAAAATAACAAAATCGTTACATGAGAAATCGAGTGAATATCAAATGTTGTAAAAATATGAATTTCAAACGCTCATAAAAATTTAATTTGACTTTCTTGTAGACATTTTTTTTGATAAAAGTAAACAAACTTATGGATAATCTTGTACTACATTTTCAAATCTAAACACAAATATCATGGAAAATATTATAATTAATAACTATTAATGACCCCTGCTGCTAATTTTGGTTCAATGAAGGGTACGGTGGTAAAAATATTTAAAATATACAATATGCTTCAAAGCCTCCACAATTTCGCGCCGCCACTGCTAGAAGCCTTCTATTAAATTTTCAAGCTTTTTTAACCAACAAATAACATTTTATTGATATTTATAGAAAAAAAAAACTAAAAAATGGAAACTGTAAATGTCCGTAAACAGCTCAAAATAAGTCAATAAATTTGTAAAAATGTTTACTTTTGACCCACCAAAGTACCAACTAGATTCACTTTCCTATCAGAAAAGTTACTGTTGAAGAAAATCCAAGCACTTTTACTGTCCTAAAAGGTGATGACAGACACAAAAAAAAAACACATATCATTGTAAAATCAATACATTCATCGCTTCGCTCAGAATCTAAAAGTGGGCAAGTAGGTAACCGTTCTGCTACAGTGTATATGCATATTGGGCATAGGATAGGCGCGTGTTTACGGATATGGCCAATATGACAATTGACCATGGCCATCCTGTGAAATCAGCTTCTGGCAGAATTTTGAGTTTATGACCATCTTAATGTTAATACTTAATAACATAAATATTAAAATATCACGCTACTAAAAATAGTAAAATATTTATCACTTACAACATCGACGAGTCAAATTTGGTGGATTCAGATTTCAGAGCGCTATATAGACATTTTATCGTCGATGCTTAAAGGTTATTCGGCAACAATTTAGTATAGCCTATTGGTATTATCGTACTCTTATAAAGAGTTCAGGAATCAGCATGTATTTAAGAGATGTTGTGATAGAGTGAATCAACAATTTCTAAAAAAATATTTGAGGTTTTTTACGGGAGCTGACTCAATAGTTATCCATCTACCCTGACATTTTTATTATTCACAATATCTGTGAATAAATTCTAGACATGCCCATGAGTATATCGTATTATCGTAAATGTATTGAATGTACATACTAATGTGATTGATGGTCACTTTAATAAATGTGTTTTAATTTATAACTCAATAATTTACCTATCTTCGTATACAAAAAAAAATTTGAACGAACACGGTATAACTTTTTGGTAACCATGGTTGCTATAGTTATTTTTTTTACTGAACGATTTCTACTTTTAACCCACCAACAAAGAAGAAACTAGATCAAATTTTCTACCATAAACCTCCATAAAAGTGGATGATCAAATATCTTCCGACACAAAAATAAAGAAAAACACTCATCAATGAGGAAACCAATACATATGTATAAAAATATTCTTCGTTCCCTTCAGAATCTAAAATTATTAAGTATTATAGTACCTATTTGAAAATATAAAAACAAAAAATATATTTAATTATTTTAAATTATTTTATGATAATAAGTACTTATTATAGGTTATATATTATAATAGAGTACAGGGTATAGGTATATAATAGTTGACGATAGTAATATTGATAATATTTAATGTCTAAATGTAATTTAGTTCTACTTAAGAGGACGCTACACACGCATGCGTCAAATGCTCATAACTCATTTTAAAATTAAAATATAAAAAAAAAACATAAGAGATTCACTAGAGTTTAATATTTTGATAATAGGAAAATGTACTCTAATATTAAACATAACAGAATATAATAGATATGTAATTATATAATAAATGGATTATTCAGAGCACACAACGCTATTTTATGCATTAATATTAATATTGTAAGACAACACATGATGCGGGGTGTACCGTCCTCTTAACTTGTTTAATACTAAGTATAATTATATTTGTATTTACAATACAATACCTGTCAGAACTGACAAAAATTATCTCGAACTGGATTCTTTTTCTTATACTATCGTAAGCATGAATGAGTTGTGGAATAAATGCTTTGCATGGTGGACACTAAAATTATAATAGTTTATAAGTTATATTAAACTACTCTGTTACACTAAATCGTTATTAATACCCAATGCGCAGAAAAATATAGACCATATATCGTTTCATTGGATTCATTTGAGGAGAGTTTTAAGGCTTCTTGACAAATTTTTTCATTCCATAAGTTTGTCCATGGAAAACTTTTTCCACTACACGACAAAAGTTTGAGACCATTTCGAGTATGAACTTTTTCCAAATAGCTATCATTCAGAATTAACAACGTTTCTGCATTCCCAACACGATATTTGTGTCTCAAACGAATCTAAAAACCACAACATAGATTTAAGAACAAAAAAAGTAGGTATTGATACAAAATTATTTTAAAATTAAACACAACCTTTTTTTCAGATTGTGTTATTCTGACTTCTGAGAAAAGCTTAGCGATAAATTTTAGACTTAAGGTAAGATAAGCTACAGTCTAAAACTAATAACTAATAAGTATTTTGTTAAAAAATGGATTACTAAATTAAATTTGTTTTACCACTTTCTAACATTTTAAGCCTTAGACACCTGTAAGAGTCTCAATAACATAACCACCAAATACTACGCAGCTGCGTATACGTGGCATGCACTTTTTCAGCTTTGTAGTATAATTATATAATATTAGGAAAACATATTAAATACAAATGAATAATTTAAATATTTGCATTATAGATGATAGGTAAATTAAATTTAAAATGAAATGCAAATATATCAAAAGGTTAATTTATTTATCTAATTTTATATACTACCATAGCTGCCCCACCTGGCGTTACCAGTGCCAAAAATTTGTTTTTTTTTATAAATATATTTGTAAAAAAATGTATATACCATATTTAAACTAATTTTAATAGTACCTAATATAATATGTAACCATTAAAATAAATTTAAAAATAATATTCATATTTCGTAAACTACACTTTAGCTATAGATATATTTATAGGGGTTATAAAATAGCCTATAAATACACTCCAAGTCTCAAGGAATCTATATTGATATAACTTTTATTGAAAATTACTCAGAAGTTTTTGAGTTCATTAATTACAAACAGGCAGAAAAACATCCATTTTTATATCTATAGATTATTTTTTTTAGTTTAGAGATAGCTAAACCTATGCAGTAAAAAAACATTTTGAGATTTTTATCGTCAACATAAGTGTTAACTAAACAGTTTTTTTAATGCATTAAGTAGAAATGTAAAATATAGTATACAACTATCGATCCTATCAGAATATAAAATGATTAATATAGGTAGTAAGTACGAGGTATCTATTAACTATTAAGTATGTGCCGAACGTATACTAATATTGAATATACGATATGTACGATGTACCTACATTGCAGTCATTACACATACAAAAACACTGGGAAAGTTGTTCGACTGTTCAAGTGTGCGTGTACCTCGTAGATAGAGTAAACGGTCATACAACTAATTAGGACTGATAAACAATAGTTGAATAATATGATATAATTATTGAAGTGATTAAATATTTTGCATAATAAATGTGCAGCAATGTGTTCTGTTATTTTCACGTGTAGACTGTGTAGATTACAAATATGCAAACACTAATTAAAAAAATTCTAAATTTTTTGAACCCCTTGTATACATATTATTACATTTTTTAAATGTGAAGCGGAAACGGTACCTATGTCAGATTATTATTGTATTTCTAAGGATATTTTATTATATTATTTCTATTAGATATTAGTAATTTATTAATTATTTTTCTATTAGGTAGTGGTAAATTTGGTTGAACTAATTATTGCTAAAAAACCAATCGTAAATTGTATAAAGTAATTATTATTATATTTAATAATATACATTATACCTACAATATTACTAGGTAGCTGTTATTAACGTATAAAGCAATACCGACGTATCGTAGAACGGTGTGAATTGATTCATGGCATAAACAGCTTAAAATAAATCTAAATATTTTTAAAATTGTAGTATGTATAATACATAATAATATACGTAGTAAAAAATTGTTATAAGTCCATGAAAATTATATTTTTTTAATTAAAACAAAATAACTTAATTCGTTATTTTTCTTCAATTAGCCAATGTAGATCCCCCTCCCAGAAAGTAATCAAGCCACCTGAAGGTTTTAATATCTCTACTTCAGTTATAACTTACATTTTATATCAACAACACCTCAATTTTGTACAAAGAAATAATTTATCGAAGTGTATTAATACCGATACCATTGTTAAGAGGATATCAGCTCACTATTTGTTTTCTCCCTCTGTACCACATGCAACATAGACAAAACGCATTAACGAAGAATCATTTTAACTATGTTTTTAAGTAATCTTAGAGTAAAATCACCCATTACAAAAAAGATAGAGAATAATATTTTAGAGGGAATGACATATCGATTTTATATTTTATTGTTATTTGACTTTATATTCGACTTTCAAAATAAACGAAAAAAGGTTGTAAATTTAAATTATGTTTAAATTGTTTTGAGACAATATTTAGACAAATCGATATGTCATTCCCTCAAAAATATTATTCTCTATCTTTTTTTTAATGGGTGATTTTACTCTAAGATTACTTAAAAACATAGAAAAAATAATTCTGCGTAAATGCGTTTTGTCTATGTTGCGTGTGGGCCAGAAAAGAAAACAAATAATGCGCTGACATCCTCTTAATATTGTATTTGCACAAAGCATATGTTTATAACATTAAAGTAAAAAAAAATAGTAGTTATATCAATAATTTATTTATACATTATGTTCCTATTACCTATACACGTTTGGTGCTTAATCTATAGAATAAAGTTAAAGTAGCCACTATAGCTAGTAGATTGAAGCGACTGAAAATGTGTGCTTACGCAAATGGATAAGGTAAAAATATTAAGCCCCCCACGGATGTGACCAATTATCCACCTATGTAATTTTATCGTCACAGGACACTCCTTAAGTAGTACAAAAAAATTCATTAATTTGAAAATATGCATATTCTAAGTATACTTAAAAATTCCAAAAATAGAATTTGAATAAATTCATTATTAAAGGCAAAAATAGGGGTGAGCATACTTGTTAAACAACCTGTATAGTATGGGGGTCGAGTGCACCTAGTCATTGAGATCACTGTTATGGATGTGCTAAATTTTATTTTAATGTTAAATCATTGTCTGAGCCTGACTAATAAACAACGATAAAAAAAATGATTCTGCATGGAGACAATTTGTCAGCATATAAAGATATTTTATTATATATTTGTATTGTTATTGGTAATTAATTTTTTTTATAATTAATAGGGTTAGTTGAACATTTGTTTGTTATTTTGTTTTTATTTACTTAAAAATATATACAAAACATTTCACTATTACATACTTATCAAGATTATGTAGATACACAATTGCCAATTACATTTTCAAAATATTTAGATTCATTTTAAGTTAGTATTTACATGTTACCTACATGTTACACTTAACCTACTCAAACCTTTATCACTCTACGGCAGATCTGTATTAACTTACAAGTATTGAAGTATGTAACAACTAACAAATATAGTTATATATTACATGAAATAGTATGATAATAGAATATGTGAAATTTGTTATTGGCAAAAATTAGTTCAACATTATACTCGTATTATTTATAGCAATATTAAATATAATAAATTACTATCAAATATCCATAAAAATATATAGACTGATTACTGATAAACCGTCTCCCGTCTCCGTTTCGAATCATATTTTGTATTCAATGATTTTACATTCAAACTTAACACACCCATTAAACTTTACAGCGACCTACTCTATGACGAGGTACACTTGACTGACTCCTATTTCAACAGAGCGGCTTTTCCGGTTTTATTAAGATCACATATTGCAACTTTATTTTATCGCTATACTCGTTATATTATAATCTATGTATTCTGATATAAAATATTTCATCAAAGTATTCATGTTGACTGTTAAAAAAAATTAATGTTTTGAAGGTTAATGAATACTTGTAATTTTAAATATAATGAGGTAAGTTGTAGGTATACAACAAAAAAATAATACAAATATACAAAATAAATTGTTAAAATAATATTATGCTTTAGTCATTATATTTAAAAGAAAAAATACGTTTCAAAATCAAAGTAGATGTACCGACATATTAAACTGAAAATTGCCATATGAAATAATTAAATCAATATTAGTTAATAATTAATATTGTTTAATTTTACATTTATCTTATAGCAGTTATAGCACGTATAAAAAATATTTAATTAAATATCAAATTAAGTTTTTAGTACAAAATTTGTAGTTTAAAGAAAATAAGAAAGATGGAAGAAATCGAAGATAGCGTGTTATGTATCAAATAAAAATAAAAATATAATATATTTTATTAATAAGATTAATATTTAATGTTTTTTTTTTTTTTAAACATTAACTGGGCGTATTAATAAATTATTATTATCAGAGTAAAGCTGAAAATGTTTTTAAAAATAGCATAAAATCAATATAGTGCCCATGTATGTATAGGTACCTATATACTGTATTACCAACTACTTCAACAAAAGCACCTATAGGTTTGTTGTAAAAAGTGTTTCACTTAATGGCTTCCTTTAAACAGTGAAATTAAAAGTATAGAGCATCATATATGTGGTAGTGTTTATAGCGGTATTGATTCAACAATGGTCGAGGTGTAAGTGTAACAATAGAGAGGGATATTGAATGCGTAAAATTGCAATAAATCAGAAACGTTTCCCCACTATGCTTAATGTATATGGATGCAGGTGCGTGCTGAAGAGTCACTATAAGCAAAGCGGACAACCCCAGAGCAATAAAATGCAAAAAAAAATTACTGAGGGTGCCAAATCTTGGGGAGATGTGATGTGCATGAAAGTTTAAATGAGAATGATATAGGAGAGGAGGGACTATAGTTGTTATTAAAATGTGAGAATCCCGTGGGGGTTACAATAAATCGTACTTTAGGGAATGTGACCATAGGAGGTCTCTGTTGTATAATAATAATACTACGTTATCCCTAAAAGTAAAGTGAACACCCAACAAATTTTTTACTACGATCTGTTACATTATAATATAATATTATTTATAGATAGGTACATAATATATTATATTATACATATATTATGTATAAACTATAAACAATTATGTTGCTTTAAATATGAGACGCATTATTTTCTGCTAACTGACTTAATGCTTGCTATAATTTGTTTTTAATTATTTGATGAAATTAAGTTATCTTAACATATATAATATATTTTTCAAAAAATATTGTACACCAACGGAGTTTTAAATATATCTTATTGCGGACCAATGACCATTAAGCTTGTATTGCGGTGATATTAGGCTTATTTCAATTCTCTTAATTTGTGAAAATTATTTATTCCTCCTTTCTCTAGCATTGAAACGATATAATTATATAAATACATAATTGGATTATGGTTTTAACTATTAAGTACTTTTAAGCCCCAAGTGAGTTATATCGTTCACGATTGATCAGACTATCTACATTATTTTTTATATTTTTAAGTCCAATCGTATTTTTATTTATATATAGATAGCCCTTAGATTAATCCTTTAAATATATTTTCGTTAAATTTAGAAAAAGTGTTTAATATTTTTATTATTTATGATATTATTTAATATTTTTTTAATGAATATTTGTGCACAAGGAAAATTTGTATATTTTTAAGCTTACTCTCTTCTCCGCGTATTCGTAAAGAACTGAATGCCATGGAACATCATTGGTCAATTCATCAAAATACTTGCGATCATCAGCTAAGTCTGGATAACAAATCTGGATAATATTTAGTGTCTTCTCGTTCTCGTTTACAGTTTTATATAGATCACGTAGAGCCCGATCGTCGGTTGGGACAATTTCACTGCCTAATGGAACGAAATACAATGCGATTAACGACCCATTGAACGTCGACTCATTTAGCTCCACTGTCGCCGAACCGTATAACAAACGGTCTCCGAGGAGTTCTGTTAAACGAGATGATAGACATAACTTAACAGCCATTTCTTCACATATTTACCTAAATACCTAATACAAATAATAACAACATTGTGTATATATTATATTAAACAGTTTGAATTATTTATTGACTTATTGTATATACTAATAGTCTAAAAGCCCTAAGAGCAATATTATGTTTATATCCAAAGATCACAATTAAAATTTAAAAAATGTAAACAATATACATAAAACAAGATATATTTTTAGAGTGATCGAAATCCCGTAATATAAAAATGATAAATCATTCCACAAATATTGTTACAAACATTTTTAGTTACGCTGTGTATCGAATAGTACACATACAAATATTATATAAATATAACAAAGAACTGTAAAATAATATAATTTAATTGAGAATAACGAATAAATATTTTATTAGTTTTCAACTAGTACAAATCAATATTAAGATAAAATAATATTACATTCCTATTGTAACTAATTCAAATATAATTCAAATAAAATGTTTGTATAGGTTCAAGTTTTATCTGTTACATTAAATTTATTGCTGTTGATTAAATTTAATATTTTATACTTCAGTAAGAATTAGCTATAGCTAATATGAAGTTAACCTATTTCATAAATATATTTTAATAAACCAAAAGTTGCCACATTAAAAAGGAAACAGAATATATTTACACTTTATACACTGTTATATAATATAAATACTAAGTAGGTGTACATAATAATATATAATATTGAATCCATTACAAAGCGAAATAGATAATAACTAATTATCACTAAATTGTATAGCTATAGGTACACGAACAAATTAAAAATTAGAATTAGATGGTTATCAATTCAAAATTAATTGTAATTTTAGTATGTTGACAGAGAATATTTAATTTAATGAGTAGTATATTATATAAAATATTAAACTTATATATTTGTATTAGTGTATTTTAGTAATAATGTATTTAAGCATTTGACTTTAACTACAGTGTTCGACTAAATATATAGTTTATTAATTTATTATAAATAGGTACCAACCTTAATTTGTATAAAAGTTTATCCTAACTAATTTTAATCATTAAAAAACATTATTTTGTCTGTGGACAATAGAACGTATCTCTTATAAAGGGTCGACAGAGCACCCGGACTGACGTCATGAAGCATACTGAATTGCCGAGGTGAAAGGGAATAGGGATAAGGGATCGTGAAACTCGGCGTTGTTTATACTACATATATTTTATACGGGTATATATATATGTACATATTAGATACAAGCAGTATGCCACCTCTGAGGGAGAAATCCCTTTTTACTAGAAGTACAAAACTTTCAAATTTCAATTATTATATTTAAATATAGTTATATACGTATATATTATATCTCCTTACTAAGCAGGCTTATACCTTATAACTTATAAGATATTTATCGTCGAAACACTGCTCGCCAGCGTGGAATATTGATGTACCTACATTTAAAAAAAGTCCCCCAGTTCAAAATCTAGTAATTAGTACTAATTTTTATATTCTGTGGTACTAAGCAATATGGCCTATGGGGAGGGGGGCTTGAGTCCCGCCCAAAAATTTAGTCAATTTGCGCCTATGGTCTTACATTATATTATTCTACCTAACATTTAAGTCAATTAAAATCTATATTTCAAATATAATAGTTTCATTCATTTTGATCTTTGTCATATAAATTCGTAAAGATAAAAAATATTTAACAGATTATTATGTTGTGTAGAAATATTTCATTAGAATATTTGTTTTTCTTGTTGAGAGAAACTCAAGTAGATACCTCGTGGCTGGTACATATTTATAAACTAACATCTGAAGTAAATTATTAAAATAAAATAAATAAATAATTTAATTATATGATATATAATAATCAATAACTAAATGTTATCTTTTTCTTTATTAGTAAATTAAATATACTGTATAGGAAGTTTATAAAAATAAATTACTGCAGAAATCGAAGAAAAAAGTAGTAACTATATACATATTAATTTGAAACTTTTAAGTAGGTTATAGGTATATAATATATATATATATTATTATTATTATATTATATTTATACCAATTAGGTATAACTATATTTGGTATAACTAACATTTTGAAGCTAATAATTTACCAGCTACATATTAACATATTATAAGTGTATACCTAACTGCAAAAACCAGGAGTGGCTCCAGAGACATAATTAGGAGGGGGGCAAATTTTTTGGCAATTTCGATGATTATTTTTTTGTAATTTTGTTTTTAACAGTATAAAATTTTTTATAAATACAACTTTGGGAGGCCGCTGGAGCCCCCCCCCCCCTCTGGAGCCGCCCCTGGCAAGAACTTAAATTTTACGCATTTTTATAGGCGAACTATATAGTGATTATTGTATAATAATGTATGTAGTGACGATTTTATATAATAATACATTATTATTATTTCAATGCTGTAAAAAGAATATAAATATTATTTATAATTTTTTAATTTATTCGCGTGTATAATGCTTACAATGCCAACTAACTGTATAATTAATAGTATCGTACAAACTAAAAATGTAAAATATATTTTTCAGTATGTCTACAACCGACGTTTAGTTTTTCTCATTAGGTACCTAAATGGTAGGTATTTAAATTAAAAAGTTTTAAAAAATGTTATTTTTATTTTTCATTTTTCATTTTTTACCTAGTATTTAAATGTTAATTATCAAGCAAAATACCTCTTGACGTCACCAAGGGTAAGAACATTTTTTATTATAACTATTATTTGAGTGTTTTTATTAAGTACATTATACATCCATTAAATTATCGACTGATAGTACACAACACGCCAGTATAAAACAAAACTAAAGGGGAGACTAATCGTAATTTGCTGACACACCCATTAATCATTATAATATAGAACATGTAAGTGTCAAGGCCTTAAAATACATACAATTCTCGTGTCTCGAGTACATACTTGACACTTTGACTTTGCAATTTGGTTTACCTGCTTCTTCCCGCTTTGGCGCTTTCCGAGTACCAATTAGAATAGTATCCAGGTACTCTCCTGCAGGCTGCAATAGTACTTGACTGGTTTGTATGCATAGGCGCAATTTGGGGGGGGGGGTGATTGGAGGTGCTTAGCACCCCCAAATTTTTGATACCATCATCGATTTTTTATTGATTATAACCAGGGTTCGGGACTATTATAGCATTTGTTTATTTTTATGGTTTGATATAAAATGTATATTTAATCAAGGAAGTTGGTATGTTATTACTTATTACTAATTGTCAACATATAGCAATTTTCAATTAAATACGATAGATGCGACAGTAGTGGCGTGAAGCTAAGAAAAAAAGCTAGTTTCCACTAATGTATGGTGCCAGAGTTATACCATTGAAAATTAAAAAACCGTGCTAATTAATTGTGCTAATCCATCGGCCCGCTCAACAGATCAAACGGCTGAACATATAAGGTCATATACGGACATAAGGTATCAATCGATCAGAAATATTGTACAGATGTCAACGGGGGATCTCACAGGCAGATTGTTAGGATTTCTTAAGAGTTCAAATCAAAAATGTTTAAGTACTTAAAAGGGTGATTTTTCGTTAGCAACGAAAATATCGTAAAATATATAATATTGTCCGGTGCTTATCAATCCCACTCGTTGCTGCGGTAATTAGTAATACAATATAAACAATATGAATACTAACGATGCTTGCCCTCATGACTAAATAAGTCATGTTTGCCCTCAGAACACTCTAGTCATGACAAAATATATAACTAAACCAATTTATATGTCTGTATACTATAATACAGGACACTCTGTATTAAAATAGTGGTGAACAATTTGTCATCATTACCCCCTGAGATGGTATATAATTTGCCCATATTTTGCTATATTGCCCATGTTAATCTTAAGGAGTAAAATAGGCAACTATTATAACAATCTCGGGGGGCAATCAATATTGTAATGATATTTTGATAAGAAATAGTTCGCCAGTTTTTATATGCCAGTGTCCTGTATTATCGTAAAGTATTTGACTAAACTAAGTTTATAGGTCTATGATCGTACCCCTGACTTCTCTCTCTAATGGCCATAATAAGCGCTGTCCATCAATGCATAGGTCATAACGTTAGTGTTAGTGCATAGTTAGTTAATAGGTCTATGCGTTAGGGACCGAAGAAAACCACCGAGGCCCCACTATTTATTCTTAAACCGTGGTTCAGAGTCGTGATCCAGTTGTGATAAGAACTAAGATTACAGAAATCATTTTGACAAATTAAAATATGCTATGCCATCTATATGTTTTATATTAAACTACTACAGTACTTTCCATGGCAGACTAAAATTGTGTTGGTTACACTGTAACGTTGGCATTTCATCAAGGAAATTGTTTGGTTAACATTTTTAATGCCATTTGTTCTACGTCCTGAAATTTGTAGCGTGCCGTCAAATTCTTTTTTTTCCATCGACCCTCGGAAATAAGTAAAAAGGTAAGTTTTTAGAAATTGTATATTGCATTAAAGACTCCATTTCATGTACTTTAATTACGTACATTTTTTTTTAGATAAGATGCCAGCTAAAACGACTTCTGTTAAAAAAAGGGTGAGTATATTATGCACCTAGCATGTTCACTATTTCTCTTATAATAACTGGAATAACTAGTATTGTTTTTTGATATCTTTAAACATTATTTCTTGTTGAGATTCTTAAACAATATGACATCGAAAGTTATATTATTTGACTTATTTTTATTGAGTTACCATTCACTGCATGTGTGTCAGTTATCATATGCCGTTCATGAAGTGCATCTTTCTTTTATAATGAATACAAATTATACCTGTAATTATCAATCATAAAAATATATTTGCTTTCAACATTCAAAATTAATTATTGCTCATTGGTTTAAAACTTTTAACTGTATTAAATGACAACAATTTAATTGCCCTAATTGGTAGATCAATATTGATATTATATTAACCTAACCTAGTGTAATGGAACCAGTGTGGTGGCTTATTTTAACCCTTTGACAAGTGATTTATTAGCTTCCACTCTGCGTGAATTGGTTAGGTCAGGATGTATTAAAGACGTATTTATGCCTTTAAAATAATTCTAAATTCTGATAGCAAATTAATGATTTAGTTAAATACTTAAATGTATAGCTGGTAGATAGTAGCACATGACTTGTTAACTATTGTCCAACTAATACAGACATAACATAGATAAAATTAGGATTTTGTGTAAAACATCGTAAATATACTTCCATACTCGTCAAAAGGGCTGGCCTACCCTTTACGCCTTTTTAGGTATCTACTTCTAACATTAAAGTATTGAAATATATACCTAGATTTCAATGAAGAAATTAAAAATCATACACTTAGTATTCTAATATTTTTTTACTCATTTGAAACTTGAAAGTATGGTTAATATGTAATTGATTATTGGGGCCCCGTTGATTTTCTCAATATAGCTTTGATTCTGCCACTTTAACCTGTAGCCATCCTGATTACTCTTTAACTTAATTAACTAAAAATTAATTTATGGTAGTTAATACTTTCCTGTGATGTCATTACTTACAATTTCAAATTGGTAGAATCGAAAGGTTTATTTGTTATAAATTATAATATTATAAAATTATAAATATTATTTATTAAAACTACCTGTATCAATGTAAAATCAAAGTATCTTTGCTCCTAGTAAAAAAAAATGTGATAAATCAACAAAATCCATACTGATCATTTTACCAGTGCTATTAACCTGTCAGTGTGTGTAAGATAAATTGATTTTATAATATCGGTTTTGTTTAATTTTTAGTTTGTGTCTGATGGTATGTTACGTGCAGAACTCAACGAGTTCTTGACACGAGAACTTGCTGAAGATGGTTATTCTGGCGTTGATGTCCGTGCTGCTCCATCACGTACAGAAATTGTTATTTCTGCAACACGTACCCAAAACGTATTGGGTGACAAGGGACGCCGTATTCGCGAACTTACATCTCTCATCCAGAAACGTTTTGACTTCAAAGACAAGGCAGTTGAACTTTTCGCCGAGAAAGTAGCACAACGTGGATTATGTGCTGTTGCCCAAGCAGAGTCGTTACGTTACAAGTTGATTGGTGGTCTAGCTGTCAGGAGGGCATGTTATGGTGTATTGAGGTTCATCATGGAAAGTGGGGCTAAAGGATGTGAAGTTGTAGTATCTGGTAAATTAAGAGGTCAGCGTGCTAAATCAATGAAATTCGTTGATGGACTTATGATTCACAGTGGTGACCCATGCAATGACTATGTCAATGTTGCTACTAGACACGTTTTGTTAAGACAAGGTAATTGCTGCAAATTTTTAATATTTTATTCATGAAAATTATGGATACATTTTATGTTCATAGGAGTTTTGGGTATCAAGGTAAAAATTATGTTGCCGTGGGACCAAACAGGTAAACTTGGCCCAAAGAAGCCTTTGCCAGACAATGTCAGCGTTGCAGAACCTAAAGAAGAAATTCTACCCATTGCACCAACCAGTGATATTAAATCAAAACCTGAAGTAGCAGTACCTGCTGTTCCAGTTGTACCTGTTGTTGGTTGAAATGATTGTATAAAATAAACTAAAGTTTTTTTTAAACACAAGTCTTGTTTCAATTTTATTATAAAAAAATGTGGAAGTAGGTTTCATTGGTAGAAACAATAGAAAATGGTGGGATGGTTTTCTGTGGCCTTCTGCACAGACCCACAGGCAGTTGTCTATCTAGAGACTAAGTACAAGTGGGTTGGGGCTTAAACTGGCGACCGCATGTTTGGCATTGCTGCTTTATTTCATTTGGCCATTATCCCCATTTATATTATTGTTAATTTGAGTATATTTTAATAATGTTGAGGTTAAAATGTATTTAAATACTATTCAATTGCTAATATATTGTATATACATTTTTCAAGTTTGTTCTTCAAATGTTAACTATTATAACATGATTTACCTTAGAATCCATCAAAGACTGGAATTGTAAGTTAGTCAATACCTAGTGTAAAATATAAATTATTTTAATTAAATTGGATATAGAATAATTTATAATGAACTATTTATAAATTCATTTTTGCTAATATGATAATTTATTGATATGAGAATTTCTATTAAGTTTCCATACCATTATTTACTGTTTTCTTTTGGCTCTAGATTAAAGGAGCACAAAACACAAAAATAGAAATTTTTTTAAATGTTAAATTCTTGTAGCTGACTATTAAATGATTAGGCGAAAATCTGATAGAAAAAAAATGATGACTAAGAGATATTAACAAATGTAGAATAGCTGTGAGACATCATTGGGCCCGGCTCATCATAAATGCCTATCTTAAACGTGTAAAAGTTCCTCGCTTCAAACAACGATATACTAATCTAAAAATTTAGTTTATGTTTAAATGTGTGATTTTATATGTTTAAGACAATAAGTATCTGAAATTCAATATAACTTAGTTTTTTAAACATTAATAAACCTTTAAAGTGATATTTTTTTGTCAACAGCGCGTGGCGCGTCATGGTCTTTTAAATATAAAATGAAAATTTAAATATATCTAAAGATTTTGAATATTTAAAAAACTAAACCTTTTATTGAAATTATGATACTTGTATCGTCTTAAACACATAAAACCACACATTTATATGTAAATTAAATTTCAAAAATAAAATATTTAGGTTGGTAAATTGTTGTGTGAAGTGAGGAACTTTTACACGTACAAGATGGGCAATTACGATGAGCCGGGCCCAATGACATCACATGTTTTTTTTTCAATTGCTCATAACTAGTCATAACTTATTGAATAATGTGAGTAGAAACGTAAAACCCATAACATTATTCTTATAATTGAACATTCTTTCGAATTAAAAAAAAAAAACGTTTGTGTTGTGTGCTCCTTTAAGTAGACTTTAAATGAATCACAACTAAAATTAAAAAGTTTTTCATAAGAGCCTCCCATTTGCTTTTCAAAATTTTAAAAATATAGTTCAACATTCATTATCAACAGATGGTAAATATTTTCAAAGAAAAAAAATTAATTTAGTCTGTAATAATGTTTTAAAACCAAGATTTTCATCCAGAAAAAAATCCTTGATTTGGATTTTGAATTAGAAATTTGCTGATAATGTTGGTATTGCGTAACTCATAGCTTTATCTCAAGTCTTGATCATAATCATTTTTTTCATGAGATTTTAATTTATTATATCGACTATTAATACTGGTTATTTTGCTTATTATTATTTCAATTAAATACAGAAAAACTTTCGTACTTGGTTTGTTAGGGTGAACAATGAACTGAATGAACAATATTATTTTAGACCCTAGATTGAATACATAATTGACTAAAACACATTGTGTTAACAATTTTTCAATTACAATTAAAATTAAAAACTATTGGCCAACCATAGAATTTGTAAAGTATTGTATAATATTATAGTACAAATATACAAATAACCTATGTTAATTCTATTGTATCTACATAAATATTAGGTAATAACCAAATTATTTTTCTGCAAAAAAAAACTTAATAGCTTAATAATAGCTTAAAGCTATCAATGTAATTGAGAAGATATTATTCTAACTATTAATATTAAATTGTATTTTAAGCAATAAGCTATCTGCCTATCTATAATATGGTAACTATGTTTTTCAATTAATCTAATAACCGCAGTCTTGTAAAGTATTTGAGTAAATGTATTTAAATACTTTTATAGTATTTAGAATACTTTTTAAATACTTTTTGGTTTAAGTATTTGGAAAGTATTTTAAATACTGTCTTGGACGTATTTGTATTTGAAAATCAAATACTTTTGAAAATTCGAACAAATTATTTGTCGGTCGTCACTTTTTTGAAAATTATTATACAATTTTATCTAGAAATTATAAAAATATTTTTCTTTCATAATTGTTGAGAACTCCTGTCCACTAGCTCTGTATATCCACATCATTTATATTTCATTAAGAACTGTTTAATTAGGTACCTATTATTAAAGAATTTCTATAATATAACAAGTTTTATTTATTTTCATTTTTCAGTATACAATTGAAAATGGTACAAAAAGTTCTAGTAATACCTAGGTGAATGTATCATGAAAATTTTAAATTAGTTATTACAAAATTAATTTAGCAAACTAACTAGTGGAAAAGTAAAATAAAAAAAAAGTATTTGAAAAGTATTTAAATACATTGCAAGTATTTATATTTTGTTCTTAAATATTTTTTCTTAAAAGTATTTGAAATGTATTTTAAATACTTTCTGAATGGATGTATTTGTATCTGTATTCAAATACAATTTTAAAATATCTTTTACAAGACTGAATAACTGTTTTGCTTTGTGTAATGTGTTTTAAGTATGATACTTTATTATTAGTTTCAAATTTAATATTGTATAACACCATGTCACCATCCATTGACAAGGTTAGCCAAAACATAACCTTTTATTATCCAGATACATAATACCATTTAAAATGTTTTAATTATTAAGAACACTTTATGAAAAATATAGATTTTTTCTGGAAAAACTATAATAACTAATGACATACTATAGAACTACAACAACTAAAATGTTCAGTGACAAAAATAGCTTATACTTTTATAGTATTGTTGAAATAATATTTATTATTTGGCCATAAAGTAATTTAGTTGCTGCTAAATGGTTTAACATAAATAATAAAATATTTATGAAAACATTAGAAGTAAGAACTCAGTCTGAATTTATTAAATTACAAAACGGCAATTTATGTGTATACTCTTTGTATTTAATCGAGGACAACATTCAATAATTTTAACATTTCAACTTTAAATATTTGATAATAAATAAAAAAGTTAATTAATCCATACATATTTAGTACACAATAGGTGAATAAAGTTCAAAGGGTATTATAATGTTAATTATAATATTTTAAATGCACAGTATATATTTTTACACACAAAATAAAAATAGTATAGACTTTTTAGACACAGATATTTTTATTTTTAATCAATTAGGTATTGTTGAAAACAATGATGCAATGAAAAAATATAGTGTGTAACGTGTTGGGGTAAAAAGGTAAATAGATTTTCAATTGTTACAATATTTGAGTTATATTATATTTACAGAAAGTTACACATTAATCATAGTACACACTACCTATGGGTCTTTATGACCATTTTCTTCTAGTTTAACCAAGCCTAATTTTTTAGCTTCAACCTCATATACTAGAAGTCTCCACATTTTTACAACAAACACTTCAGCTTCTTCGTCAAGTACCATCTGAACATCGTCGAGTATAGCCTGAGGACTGCTACCGGCTAACACTTTTGAACATATAAAATCTACCAGCGTTGGTTCTGGCTCACCGATATATTCAATGATTTTTTTATTTATCCACGGCCTAATGCGTTTTTCCATCAGTTGGTTGTCAACTACTGTCCAATCAAGATGAAATGAGAATAAGTCATCTTTATCAGTGGGAATGCGCTCAATCAACTGACGGATACTTTTTTTCTTTTCTTCGACTGCTTTACTTTCTTCTTCTTTTTTGTCAGTGTAATCGAGAGGAACCAGTTTTCTTTTTTTTGGCCTAGGCAATTCTTCATCATCGTTGTTAAACACATCTTTGACATCCATTCTTTTCTTAATCATCAAAGTGGTAGGTTGAGTCATAGGTGCAAATTCAGGTGGTGGTGTTTGAGACTCAACACTGGGTGGTGTAGCTGGCTGCTGCGGACTGGGTGTTAGTGCTTTCTCCATAACATGCCTCTGACGTTCCTGTTCAACTTCCATGTTTTTCTGATTTTCAATTTCTTTTTCAATTTCCATTTCATAGCGTTTTAATTTATCTTTTTGTTTTTCTGCAACATCTATTAATAATTTGGGCTTATACATTTCCTCTCTGGCTTTTAATACCTTAGCAAATTCTAATTCTGGATCTTTCAAATCAACGTTATTATATATCTTTTCTCGAATGGTTTCTAGTTCATCCTTCTCTTTTTGTCGGTCTCTTCCGTCTTCTTCTATTTCTTTTTCACGCAGTTCGATTCGTTTTTGCAAATCTCTGCCTTTATAATACTTCTGGTCATCTTTGTCATCATCGTAATCTTCTAAAAATTCTTTAAGTTTTTTAGCATTTCTTTCTCTTTCTTCTTCTATCATTTGTTTTTTAGCACGTTCTTTGGATAATTCTTTTTTCTTTTGATTTTCTCTGATTTCCCATTGTTTACGTTTCTCTTGATATGCTAGTTCTCTCTCTCTTCGCCTATCATCATCTTTTTTTAACTCCAGCTCTTCTTCTTCTATTTCTTTTTCTCGTAATCTATTTTTATCATAGTGGCCTCGGCTTTTTTCTGGGTCTTTTTCTTTACGGTTTTCCTTGTCAATACTTTTTTCTCTATCTTTTTTTTCTCGTTCTCTTTCTTTGTCTCTTCTTTCTTTCTTTTCCCTGTCTCGCTTATCCCTTTCATCTCTTTCTCTTTCTCTTTTGTCTCTTTCTTCTTTTTCTTTTTCTCTTTTATCTCGTTCTTCTCTACGACGTATCCTTCTATTTTCTTCAGAATCTGGACTATCTGGAGTTGCATGTCTTCCATTTAATTTTTCCTTTTCTTGTTTCTTTTTTCTTTCAACTTCTTTTTCTTCTTCTCGTTTTTTCATGACTTCTCGAAACTTGCCTATTTCTCGGAAAATTAAATTTTTCTTTTCATCTTCATTAGGCACCATATCAAATCCAACACCATCAACTATGCTTGGTTTGTCTTCTTCTTCATTTTGTTTTCCTTCTTTGGTCATTTCATCATTGTGGTCTGTAATTATACTGTTTATTCTTTGTCGACAGTATACTTCGAATTGTTGATTTTCTTCAGAATCATCAGTACCTTTTTTTTCAGCCTTAAACTGATCTAATGTTTCTTGCGCTTTAGCATCTACTTTCACCACAAGTTTTTTACCGCCTACCTCCATATCATGTAAAACTTTAATAGCACGTAAGGCAGCTTCAGCTCCATAATATTCACAAAAACCAAATCCTTGAACTCTCTTCCAAGAAGCAATATTTCCACAAGTTGCCAAAATGTGTCTTATCATAGTGTCAGGAGCTTTTTCAGAAATGTTTCCAACAAATACAGTAATGGGTGGTTCTGAAGGTGTTGGTTGACGGAAGTTTTTACGAGTAGCGCGTGGATTGAAACGCGGAGGAGCAGAGACTACATGTGGTGTTACAGGTACAACTAATGGAGCTTGTTGCATTGGAGACCAAACCATAGACTGAGGCATTGGAACACTGGGCACAGTAGGAGTGAAAGGCATAACTAAATAATTTGCAGAAGTGGTAGGTAAAAATCCAGCTGAAGATACTGCGGTAGTCAGATTTGGATCATCCATAATAAGTGAAATGAATAATACTATAAGTTAAACAAACAATAATATTTGTAACTATTTTGTTAATTTTAAATAATACTGTGAAATACTATCATGATATAATATCTTACCTGTAGGTACTTCATATGTTTAGTCACCACACAGAATAACACCAATTGAATTTTTTTTACACAAACATATAGATATAACGCTGACTAGCTGAACAAATTTGGGTAATGTGCACAGTATACACAATACAAATACAAGTAAGTAAATACAATATTGAATATATTATATTATATACAACTTATGTAGTGTTAACAAACACACTTTTTAGAAGTACTGAAGAAAGCAATTTTATGATAAAAGTATAAAACAAATTAAATAGTAAATTGATAAAAATGATAGTGTTTATTGTATTTATCAAGGTCTTTACTTCATGGAGGAATAACCAAAGTCCCCCTAATTTCAAACCACGGTTTAATATAATATTATACAGGTTAGATATCGGCCGCCTAAATCATAATTTTGTATAATACAATTTTATTACATATCTGAAGAATAATTTGCATACACGTATTTAATAAAACGTATACAATTGTATTTCATTATATTACTTGAAGTTATGATTTCATTTTGATGAATTTGAGTTAGTCATCTCGAATAAAATATATATCGAAACTATATCCCCCTTCAACTTCGAGTGTTATCGCAACTATACTGATCGTCAGTGGCGGCGGGATATAGGATTATTTGAAGCAATTGCTTCATGTCTGAAATGGGTGGGTGGGTGTATAAATATATATATAATCGTAAGACCTCAACACAAATATCATGGTAAATATTATAATTAATAATTATTAATGGCCCCTGCTGCTAATTTTGGTTCAATAATTGGTGCGGTGTTAAAAATATTTAAAATATACAATATGCTTCAAAGTCTCTACAATTTCGCGCCGCCACTGCTGATCGTATTACATTATAGCATTACGATTTCCGATTAATGATTACTAATTACCTTAAATCAAAAATAAGTCATATTATTATATTAATAATAATAATAAAATATATATTATAATTTTTATTATATAATAGTACACTTATAAAAATGTTACGACATTAAATACTTCTTAGTTCTTATTATTACTGATTCATCATTTAGGTGTAAGTGTATAATGTATTAATGTAAATATATAATACAAAAAATAAAAATAAAAATGTTCACAACATATTATGTAGAATGATTACAAATAGCTTTAATAGGTATAGGTATTATAATAATAATAAATAACAAAACTACAGAAACAGAACTACGTCAATATTTAGATATATAAGCAACGTGAAATTTGGGGATAAAATAATATTATTAATACAGAAAAATTGGAAAGTCTTATAAAATAATCAATTTTTAATGAAATGTTGTAGTTGATATACAAGTTTCACGGTACCTATATTCATTTATTATACTTAACAAATGCATCCCCTAATGCTACCACATAATGTGTGCCCTCCGCAACCACCACATCCACCACAACCACATCCACAGCCACCTCCGCCATAGCCACCACCGCCGTAGCCTCCATAGCCACCACCGCCATAGCCTCCATATCCACCACCACCACAGCCGCCGCAGCCTCCACAGCCTCCACAACAGCAGCAACCACCACCACCTCCGCACTTAACATTAACAGGTACAACGCAAGTCTATAAAAAAATAAATAGTTACTGACCGGGAAAATCATTACAAGAAATTCAGTAGCTATAGGTACCAAATAATTAAACACCAACTCACCTGAACAACGATTACGAAAATTACGAGTAAAAGACTAATTGGAAAAACTTTAGACTTTGACATATTTTGAACAGCGGAAATCGTATATATTTATAACAGGATATTGAACTATTTGAACTCATCTACCGCAGTATACTGAACGGAAAATGGAAATATATCGCTTTATATACTTGTATTCGATACAATATATTGTATATCAGTCTAAAAACAACGGTTTGGCACATATTTAAATAAAACGTTTTGTTTTCAATTTCCACGGAATAAATATTATTATACAATTATTCTCATTTCTGCACGATTCGGTAGTATGTTTTGAAAAGCATAAAATATATTCTTATTTCATTTTGAGTTCGTGCTTCAAATGTGCTATATCATATAATAAACATTATAATATTATTTCGTTCAACTTTTATATACCTACCTAAATCAAGTATTTCTTTTTTTTTTTAATAAATTAATATGTTTTCCTTATCTAAGGATAAAAATAATAAATAATACAAAAGTAATATCGATAATAATACATATTTTGAGGAACGGAGTGGCCGAGCGGACCAAGGCGTCAGTTGTGACGCACACCGGCGTTGGTTCAAACATCGGTTCATGGGCGGCATTTTTCTTCGGGCAAGTCACAGTGTCTGGAGAGAAGTGCCGCCATCCCGCACCCGGGCATGGCAGATATCCACGGGTGCACACCAAAAAATCTGCCAAACCAAAACACACGTGTTTACTAACCTACAGTTCCTCCCCTAGCTAATGGCCATAGTTGCCGGGCTTCATGATCATTAAAAAAAAAAAATATATATACACATTCTATACAATAGTATATTGAAATACAGGGTAATTCGAATGGTGTGTTATAAAAACAGTAAGCACTAAGCTTAGCGTTACTGTTATAGTAGTATACTAGTATATAATATCTACTGCATATGTTTTTGTTTTATTATAATAATAACTTAGGTATTATTTTTGTAAATAGGTTGTAGGTAACTCATAATTTTTAAAAAATTACAAACAAACAAAAAATGTTTTCGTTGCAATTTTTATTGAGAAAATCGTGTCCAAGGCATGACCAACGGCTTTTCTATTCTATACAGTAGAGCCCGGCCGATAGTCCGGACCCCCGATAACCCGGTGAACGCGGTAATCCGGACGGCAAAATTCCATTTGTTCGTAAATAGATTTTACGAGAATTCCCGGAATCCAATTTATTAACCTATAAGATATTGTTATCGACAAATACAATTTCGTCATTTTTATTACCTACTGTTCCTAGCAAAGACTAATAATATGTAGGTAATAAATCGATGCCCGATGGTCAGTTCGTTTACTTCTTTCTTGTCGAGCGGTTATTATTCTTGTTTGTTCCAATGGCTCCTCGTAAACACGTAACTTTGACTTAAGATCAAAAATATATATTAATGTATTTCCACTTGTCAGTTTTTTTACGAATTTTGTTTTACATAAATTGTTGTAAAACTTTTAATTTTGACATTTTTAATTCATTAGGTATTATAATATTATATAAAAAGAATATTGTTGCTTTTATTTGTATATAAGTTATAATTTGTTTTCCTTACGTTGTAAACATTTACAAAAAGTCAATAAACGAGTTTTGTTGAATTTTATTTTTTATTTTGCTTATAAGTTAAATAATTTTAAGATTTACGGAAAGACGATATTATAACTTTAAAAATAGATTCAATATTATTATGTAGTACCATGTATTAGTGTATTACAAAATAATATGATCAGTATCACACCTTAAGAATCTAAGATAGAAATTCTAAACCGTGTTCAGATCAGTTGTATTCAGTGGTCAATGATTGTACCTATATTAGTTGTATGATAACAATAACAAAAATATTCAAACATTATGTGTTTATAAATCGACTATTATAGGTAATAGTGTAGACAGTAGACTGTCACATTATTATTAAGTTTATTACGTTAATTTACGTTGACTGCTGAGACATTTTTATATGTATAGGTTAGTGGCGCAACTAGAAGGGGGGGGGGTACATTGTTACATTATTACAATATATATACATATAAGCTAAAATCCTGCATGGTTAATAATAATACATAAATAATTTTAATATATTATACACTATAAATTACTCAATTATTATTGTCATATATATAATATATAATATTGTTATACATCACAAAACAAAATAGATTTATATTGGAAGTGTCTTCACTGGAAGGCTCTTAAATCTGTCCTTTCCTCAAGCCACTTATTCACTTATCTATTTTACTTATTGTTCATTTTATGTAACAGATTGTAAATAAAAAAAAAAGAATAAAAAAAAAAAAGATTTATATTGAGTCTTCGTTTTGAAGTTTTAGCTATTTCATCAATTATCATCAATGGACCAACATAAATATCCTGGTGTATATTGAGGACTGCCAATTCATTTAGTCTCATTTGACCAGTAGTATTTCTGAGATAATTTTTAAGCCGACACAAGAAAGAAAAAGACCTCTCTCCAGTAGCTGTTGTGACTGGTAGTGTAATTAATATTTGCAATAACTTTGAGATTACATGAAAAAAATCAGGATTACAATGGAAAAATAGTTCTGTTATTGTTAACGACAAATTTGGTGATTTGAATGCCCAACTGTTATACTACAGTTTAAGTTCACCATAACCTACTTCTAAGCTAGTCAGTTACAACCCCTTAACCACCCCTGGTTGCGCCACTGATAGGTACTTATCCAGCTTCCAGTGTACCGTGTACTTACTTTTGTATTATATATTTATATTCTAATAATGAATAAACGAAAAGTGGTGCAGCTCGTCTTTGAGAGAAATACAAAAAACAAGGAACTATTGTTTTTGGCCAATTATTCTAATAAAAAAGTAAATACATTTTTTAGAATACAGAGAAACGTTGACACAACTTTAGTTAAATTTTAGGTGGTGTTAAAATGATGTATACTTATCTCACTAACCCATGGCCACCAAATATAAATTCCAAAATCATTAATAACAAAGTTTTGTTCTATAACTTTATTTAGTAACATGATTACTTATTTAATTGTTTATATTACACTTACAAAGTAAATAATTGTCTTAGTATTACAATATAATATTTTACAAGTTCCAATTAATATAACAAAATATACAAATAACAGGTAGATTTAATAATAAATTACACATTATCGAAGAAAATATACTATATGTATACTAATTACCTGATGTCTAATGACTCGATTATTATTCCTACAAAACAGATTGTCTTATCCGCATTGTTGCTGAAGAACCACCGAGTCCATGCAAACAAACATTACAAAACTTCGGATATCAGTTACAGTACCCGTAGCCCACCTAAGGTACGATACGTTTGATATTGGTTAATAAGAATATAATGTATTATTTTAAACCTATTTTCCTTGTTTTTGTGCTGTAGGTACTTATCCAACAATGATTCTGTGTTTATGTTATTTACAACATCTTTCTTAATATTTATATAGACAAGTCAGTAAACCATAATAATTGCTGTAACATAAATCTTGTCCTCAACCAATTTTTAATTCATTGCATAGGCACTTGAAAAACTCTTAAACTTGGTTAACGTTACAAAACTGGTTGCAATTTGTAACTGTAATTAGAACTAATTTGTTTATGTTAGGAAAGACTTTTTATTTAAAAAAAAATCTTATATAAAATAGAAAAATTTCTTTCAGATTATTTTTGGTGTTTTATAACAGTGACCAAAGAATGCTAAATTAAAGCTTAGGGGAGCTTTATCACCCCCCTCCCCCTAGTTTTTCTTATGCAGAGCAATAAGGTAAGTTAGTCAGTACTCAGTCAAATCTCCTCTAGCATACAACATTGTGTTAGTAATTTTGTTAATGGCATTTCGCATTTTTTTCAGTCTGAGATATTTTGTATTGAAACGTATAAGCAATATACTGATAAATGCATCTTTAAGCAGATTTTGAAATATAAAACATATGTTATGTGTAATTGAGTGGGTAGTTAAGTATAATATTATTTAATTATTATAATTATCATTATTATTCAGTGTAGTGCTGAAACAAAGCAAATAGTATCGGGGAACATTTATTTTTATAGTTAAAAAAAATAATTATGTTAAACTGTTAAAACTATAGTCATTCATTTTTAAACTTCAAGTAGTATTTTTGTTAAATTATATTATTAATGTATTATTTTAATGAAATATTATAATAATCTTAATATAAAATAATTTATGTGTTACTGAGGATTTGTTATATACAATAATTTTAGGTACAACAGTGTCTATAAATATTTAAATATAAATTTAAACAATTTAAGTACTAATACTTAATATTATTAGGTATACAATATTCAGAATATATTAGATTATTAGATGGAAAGTATTGAGGTCCTTAGCATGATACAAAATATACTGAAATGTAGCCAACACTAAGAAGTCATAACATAAAATCATAATAAAAAGACAGTTTATGTGTCACTGTATCACATTTAAAAAAACCTAACTTGAGTTCAAGACGTGTTGGCAGTAGCGCCAAAGTTCTTAAAATGTGGTCGGGAAATTTCAAAACTTTAATATCTTAATTAGGTACTCTAATATGCATTTACTCATAATAAAGTTATGATGTAAATAAAATGTGGACTAAATGTGGATTGCTGGTTCATTGGCGCAACTTGATAATAAGGGGAAAATATGAGATGAAAAATTACCAGTGGGGCCCGGTCTCTTAACTGGAAAAACTAGGAATACAATTCAAAATTAGAAATTAATAATTAACTCGAGGGCTAATTTTTCAGCCATGCAATTTAAAATGCCTATAAATGGATTATCGTACTTTTGACGTTGCATGGTTAGGTTAGGTTAACCAATTCACTGTTTAGATTTTGACGAGGCGGACCTCTATGTCTCTTTTTGCGCCATTTAGAGGATCTCCATAAACTTTTTATGACCGAATCAAATAGTTATGGTAGTTGCGATAACCAATAAGTAACATTTATTGTTAATGTATTAAAAAAAATAATATGATATGTGTACATTACAGATTATAGTTGTAATATCGTGTATGAGATCTCCGAAACCGGGGTCCCCTGTGAATAGCACGCTCTACACTCCTGAAAGTTGTGCGACTGTACCGTTCAAATTTTTCAAAAAAGAGGTCGGGCCATGAACTTCGGCGACACTTAGTGTAGGTAGGGGAATTGCCTCGGGGGCATCCATTTACACGGGCGTATTTAAGGCATTTTGTATGGTTGAACACCGAAGCATTGATGAAAGTTTCACTGTTCCACTTGCACCCTGCTACATGGGCATACACCAGACATTCAAAGTGTCCACCGACTGCTGCAGCACTACACGTACCTGCATCCCACGGACACCCATTTTCGTGAGCGTAGATCAGGCAGTCCAAGTTACCACGCGCCGCGGCATTCCTGCACGTCCACTCGTCCGAAGGGCAACCATTTTCCCGCGCATACACCAAACAGTCCTTGTGACCGTTTAACGCCGCCCTGCTGCACGTCCACTTGTCCCAGGGGCACCCATTATTTCGTGCGTAAATTAGGCAGTGCAAGTGACCGTTGAACGCAGCGTTGGTACACGTCCACTCGTCCCAAGGACACCCGTTTTCCCGTGCGTAAGTCATGCACTCTATGTGACCATTCAACGCAGCGCTGCTGCACGTGTGCACGTCCCACGGGCACCCGTTTTCCCGAGCGTATACTAGGATATCCATGTGACCGTTCAATGCAGCGAGGCGGCATGTCCCCTGGTCCCACGGGCACCCATTCTGCCGGGCATATAACAAACAATCGAAATGTCCACCCGACGCGGCGTTGCTACACGTTGACTCGTCCCACGGGCAACCGTGTTCCCGTGCGTAGACCAGGCAGTCCATGCAACCGATCAACGCAGCGTTGGAACACGTCAACTCGTCCCATGGTACACCGATCTCGTGAGCGAGTTTCAGGCAATCGATGTGTCCGTGCAACGCTGCCTCCTCGCATATTATGTTTTTAATCTTCTTGTCATTGTTGGCGGACTGCAACCGGCTGAACATGGTGTGCCTATCGTTGCCAATCGTTGCCTCGATTTTTAATACTTCGAACAGCAACTCGCAACAATATCGCATATCGACGTCCGGTGTTTCCATCAAGTCGTACTTGTTACGCTCGATCTCGTTGCAAGCGTAGTACGCAGTTTTCAATAGGCTTGGTAGTTTGAACATTTTCTCGTTATCCTACGACGTAACCCCGTTCCAAACGTACGGTAGTGTGCTTTCCGCGTAAGTGGCCGAAAACTCAAAATAGTCACTTAAAACATTTAAAAATGACCAACGATAAAACGATGAATCGTCCACGTTTACTATAACACGTAAGAAAAAATGATGTTCAATGATGAAAATATTACTAGCAATCGATGTGTGATCATGAACACGTAATATGACGCACGAACATTTTTTTTAAAAATTCAACTGCTTCTGAGTATGTACAAGCGACTCGAGGTATTTAGATTATACATTAAAGTGTGAAAGTTTAAAATCTAAAAACCTTTCAAACAAGTAACAACCAACAAATACGAAATACGAATTAACAACTATTAAGTAAGAAACTACAGAGGGCAACAATTATAATATTTATAATACTCTGTACTACCTGTCTGTAGTATACCAGCATACGATGTAGAGAACAATATAGCATAGACATATAATAGAATAAATCCTATTCTATTATAATATGTCTATGCAATATAGACATAATATAGACATCGTGATTCGTGACAACACCATATTGTTTATCGTGATTCGTGATAGGCCGGGGCCTCATTGATATCATGGAATATAACGTAAGAACTAAAACGTTGATTTTATTCCATGATAGTATGACGAAAGTTAGTTGGGTAGTTTGGTGACGCCGTGACGGCCACGGACTCACAGGCTTCTTATTAGGTATATTATTTTAATTTTAAAGTGAGTTATGAGTATTTTTAAATTGTTTGTACACCCTAAAATACTTATAACTCGCTTTAAAATTAAAATATAACCAAAAGTCTATGAGATACCCTAGCCCCTAGATTATAATCTTACCTTTAAATTTTATAAGAGGAACCCATTCACTCTAATTTTTTAACTAACGGAGCTAAACGAGATCCACTGAGCGTAAAATTTGCTATGTTACGCACTTATACAGGTACGTATACAGGGTACCCCCCGGGGGGGGGGGGGTTGGGGTTCAACCGAAAATTAATGGTTGTGTAATTTTTTTATATTAATAGACTATGACCCCACCCCTTTCCCCCACACAGTATATATTTTGTCTACGCGGAGCTATAGGTAAGTTGGGTCCGCCATAATTTGGGTACATTTGAAAGCGGTAAGTTGAGTGCTGGGTAAAAAAAAAAGTAGTAGGTAGGTAAGTTAGGTCCCGGCTAAAAAAGTATAAGAGTATAAAACTATAAACCCACTATTACACTTACACTCATTTGAACATACATTTCCCTAAAGTGCAAAATAGTAAAAAAAAGGTTATGTGGGAGGGATCTATCCCCCACATCCCTCCCCCCTGTAAATACGCCACTGATCAACATTAACATTATACTTATACTTATAGACTTATGGTATAATTTATTTATAATCTTAAAAATAAATTGAATATAAAAAAACGATATGGCAAAAAACTGAATTTATAATTTTGGTTGAGGGGCCTTACCAAAAAATTAGCCTCGGACCCCAAAATTTCTAAGTAGGGCTCTATATCTGAATCTGTTCCTTATTTAATATTAGCAAACTATATCGTGGAGATACGGTTAGTATAATATCTATATACATATATAAAACTGAAATCAAGCAAAAGAGGAAATCTTTGTTACGGTTTGGCTTCTAAACTTCTTATCCAATTGTCATGCAGTTTTGTTTAAATGAAAGAGGATATCACGGAGGTAAGGTTTTAGGCATAAATAAAGTCCGATAATGTTAGTCAATAATTAGGTATCTATACATATAAAATCCAAATACCACTGACTCACTGATCGCTGTATCTCAAAAACTTCTCAACGTATGGACTTGAAATTTGGAATAGAGGTTCTTCTCATATTTTCACCGTGCAATAAGAAAAGATTTTTATATATTAAATTTGTTTTTTTTTTATTCATCGGATTTTAGTACGGTTGCGTTAGGCTTTTGTATTAATTGATCATATTAATCCTCCGAAGGTGGAATTAAGTAAAAATGACCAACTTTGTACAATTTTGATACTTTAGAGTTAAATCATACAATTACGTACAAACAGAACGGGCTCCGCGATATACCGCAGGTAGATTGCCTACCTGATAATATACTGCTGCGAATCAGAATTTTTATTGCGGGCAACAGAAAAGTTAAGATACATTTTGAACACCAAACACCATACACCGAATATTAAATAACGAATTGAACAAAGTTTGAGTCATATAGAATTGGTACATTTAACGGGCAACGAAGTGCCAGCGGGATCAGCTAGTATTATTATATAATAAAAATTGTATATTCTATTCCGACGCAATGAGAAGGTTTCATAAAAAAAAGAGTTACAAGCCCGAAAGCCATCACAATAGATAATTAGTCAATATAATTTATTTATTAAATTGACGCCGAATAGGCTCAAGTATACACATAGATAGGTAATACATTAGAGTATAATAAGCTAAAATTAGAGTTTTAATACAAGATAGGTAATGAAAATTAACATAATAGGCAAGAAGGCTATATACTACAGATTAGAATAATGTCTTTTTAGGTCTGGTAGAGAATCAAAGAAGAAATCAATATTTTCCTAGTGTAAGGAGTCTATCAATGGACTATTTTATCCACCGTTTTTAAGGTGGGTTTTCCATAAAATTTAGCTTGTAGGATATAAGCGGGAGTGTTAATATATCGAGGTACGTGCGGAAAGAAATGCGATCAAGAATAGGGGGACAAGATATGAAACCATTAACTATTTTATATAAAAAGATATATCAAATATTTTGCGACGGGTTGAGAGAGAATCTAATTTTAAAATTATTTTGTTGAGACTTAATTTTAGGTGCAATGCTTAATCTTTTTTGTACCCTATATAAATCGTATAAATTTTCTTTGAACTCTTTGGAGTCTCTATGGTATGAAAGATCGTAGCAGGGTTCCATATAATATTATTTTTGTGTAGGTATCATTGTACCAATATGGGTATGTACATATTAAAAAGATAATATAAGTAGGTACATATTAATATAACATATAACTCATCTATACAAAAAACATTGTTAAACAACAATAAAATATTATTACTATTTTCAAATGCTTTTTTATTTTAAAATCATTTGATTTTTATATCTTGATCAACTGCTTGACTGCATTAATTAATAGGTAGGTAGATAATCTCTTATACTGGAGTTGTTTAACGGTTATTTATCCATCTTCTATCGGTTATTCGGTTCAATATAGCTGAAACAAAATCATTTGATCTATATACTATTATAAACTATAAATGTATATCCTCGAAGGTACAATAATATACCTAACTCATAACTTATATACATTTCATGAGATTATAAATTACAAGTGTTCATACAGTCTCACCAGTTTACAAGGACACGGAGGACACTTTTTGTATGTTTTGTCGATGATTCCATTAAGAGAACCATAGTTTGAGTCGCGCCGGTGGGCTACGGGTACTTGTAACTGATATCCGAAATTTTGTAATGTTTGTTTACATGGACTCGGTGGATCTTCAGCAACATACGGATAAGACAATCTGTATTGTAGGAATAATAATCGAGTCATTAGACATCGGGTAATAAGTATATAGTATATTTTCTTCGATAATGTGTAATTTATTATTAAAACAATTCAGTATAATATACTTTGCCGGTGCTGGATGAACATTTGGTGGGACTTGGATGTCGTACGGAAATCTGCCACAATCACTAGAAGAACCAATGATGTGACCAGTCGGTAGCCCTGATGCCGACAGACAACTTTTATCAGTATTTTGAGCACTATAATAAGGACATGGGGTATTTGTAGGACAAACAGAGTTCTGAAAAACGATAAAATATATTATTATAAGCATAGAAAATAATAATAAAAACTATTATTATTTTACATAAGATATAATTCAATTGAATTAGAATTCATTATATATGATGCATTGATGCGTTATAGATACCTACCTGATAATTTTTATGGTTCAAACATGAACAGGTTTGACTCAAGGAATTGTAAGGGTTATATTTTGGAAAACCACACATCGGACAATAATACTAGAAAAAAAATTCACCACGCACACGTTTGAGTTTATTTTTATTTATTTTTATTGAAGAAAAAACATGATAGGCTAATTTGGTAATTGTTATTATGTAAATATGTACAAACATCTTCACGTTTATGTTAGGTACCTATAGTATTTTGCTGTGCAATAATATAATACAATACAGGCATAATATTATATTATATACTTATAATATTATAGTCCTTGAGATCGTTTTTGGTTAAAAATAATATACACCGTGAAACACGTATTTTTAAATTCAAAACAGATACAATTATGAGGCATTCACGGACGAATAAACTTATATATGTATACACGCCCAAGTTTTTTTCCATTTATTTTTTTTTCACAATTTGAGATATTGACCTATGAAGTAATTATATTTTATATAAATATAACATATTCAATCTATTATAATCATTTTTTTTTTATAAAGTCTTATTTGGTTACGGCATATAATATTATATTCTATAAATTTCACTACCTATGCCAAAGTAGTAAGTTTGTAACTCTAAATATAAATAATATAAATAATGATTGTTTATATTGTAATATAGGTATATATGATACATAGGTTCTAATTTCTACATAATATCATTGATTATAAATACTATACTAGTATAGTACTATACTAGTATTTATAATCAATGATAATATATTATACTATTATATTGAAACTTACCAATTCCGAAGATGATGCATCCACAATCTATAACAGTAATATATTTATTTTAAAAGCCATTTATATAGGTTTTATACAATATTTACGAAAATAAATATTGATGTATAATAAATTATGAATTATAATAAATATCCATTATTACCTGAACAATTAAAAATACCACAACAGATATATCTATAATGCTGTAAACACGAACCATGTTCACACAATAATACAATTGTAAAAATAATTAAACAGACTGACTATTGTAATATAATTATTAATTACATATAACATATAAGATATATATATATATATACCTATATATAAGGCTTTTGTGGCCAAGGATTTCTGAAATATCGTTTGTTATTGTTTGTTATCATATTATTATTGTTTAGTGTTTAGTGTTTATAATAACGTAAATCCCAATAAACGTCAATTTTGTTTTAATTCAAAATAATTCAGCGATTTTTATAAAAAATATATCACGTATTTAAACGATTTTCCTTGAATAATATTTATTTTCATATACCCAACTTATGTTCTGGCATTCAACGTGAAATATATAACACAACTTACTTACACGTATGCTTCCAAATATAATTTCAAAAATTTCCGTATCATAATTAATGACTTACAAAAACAATAACATGCAATCCTTGTGTCTATTAATCCTGGTTTTAGTCTCCATCTGGTTGAGTACTGGGCATGGTGCTGCAATAGGTCAAGAACTTTGTAACTGCCTACCTACATTGGTAAGTACTAAGTATTATTTTTTTTAAGTTAAAAATAAATAAGTAAAATACCTAGTCTAACATAAAAATATTACATATACTTGGTCTTTAGATTAGAACACCAAAAATATCAATTCCAAAACCCGGTCAGCGAGTCATCTGTACTAAAATAACTGGCGCCCAAGAATACACACCAATAAAAAATGCTTGCACTTGTGTAAGCCCACGGGTAAGTGTGCAGTACATTGCATAAATATTATAATGTTTATACGAATAAAATAAAACACACACACACATAAATAGGTAGTAGAACATACAGATAATTCAACTTTGGGTTTTAAAAAATTAAATGAATACATTTCAAGACTTAATTGCTGTAACTTCTTTTACCATTACTTTTACTAAAACCATTTTTTTGTCTAATGAAATTAAAATATCGACAAATTGTTACACGCAACTATCTTTATTCAGACTTTGATTACATTTATTTAAAAAAAAAATAATTTTAGTTAAAATATAATTATTTTTTGAAATGAAGAAATAAGGATAGCTTATGAAGTTATGGAACAAAACTAATTGTATACTTCAGCAGTCGGCACATTGCACATGTCATAAGGTCACATTTAAAGTAGTATATCATAATACATATTAATATTATTTATTAACAAGTTATAAATGTTAAGGAGTTTAAAATCAATTGTTTATTAATCCAGTACATAAGGTTTAACATTACATCAAACTAAATAGTTATTGAGCGTTGTATTTTAAAGAAAAAATAATAGATGTTTTCAAATGATTTAGAAAATATTCTTTAAATACATGTGCTTTTTAGTTTTTCTTCAATACCCATAATATAACTATATAGCATATGGAAATAATTCTTCACGCTAGAGATACGCAAAATACCTTATTATCTTCGAGCGTTCCAGCATCGACGATTTTGCGTTTACTAATTCTTAGGAATGTAAACGAACTAATTCAAACAATTTATTTGCTGTTACTATTGATTAATAGTTTAACACCTTGAATGCCTCAAAAGTAGCAATTTCGTGTCCACAGGTGATGCCGGCCTCGGTGGCTAGAGTGGAATGCAACTCGATGGCCACTACACCGGTCCGGATGGGGGGCGGCCATAGCGGTGGCGTGGACGCAGCGCCGCCACTATTCGGCGAGCCGGGCGGCGCGTTTTTCCCGGAAACCGCGTATGGAGGTGTCTCTCCACTCGCAGGAAGTCCGGTGTTCCAAGACCCACCCGGCCCGAATGGTATAGACGAACCGCCGGTGGATCCGACAGGAAATGGGTGCTGTGGAAACAATCCACTCGCGGCCGTCGCGGTGGATCCGGTGTCGCTGATGCTAGCGCAGGCCGAGGCCAACCGGTGCAGGGCCGACGTGCGCGAGGGCCGCCTGGCATTCGGGCAAGTCGCTGTGCCGAGAGACGCGTTGCCGTTGCCACGGGCCGTGCCGGACATCAACGAGGAGGGCCTCTACGCGCTGGACAAAGCCATCGTCGAGCTGAAGACTTGTAAGTCACGGTTCGCAGACGACACGGCTGCGCTGGCGACGGAAGGTGACGCGCTTCTGGCCCTCGAGGAAGACGCTTTGCGACCTGTGGACGACGCCGGACCGATAGTGACGCTGCCCAGCTACGCGGACATCGGCTACCAGACCGAAACGCCATCCTGCTCGCCACTGGTAGTCGGCCGCACGTCTTGCCCTGTGTACGAGAACACCGTGCCGGTGCCACCACTAACGGACGCCAATGTAGGATACTCGTCGTCGCGATGCCGTTGTACTAGCGATAAGTCGTCTTCGCTGCTGAAGTGCTCGTGTGGCAGGTGCTCGTGCGGTAAGTGCTCGTGTGGGAAATGCTCGTAGTAACCTACTATGTATCTGAACCAGCATGGCATTTTAAAATAGTACAATTACTATTTTGTACACACTTTATGATATGTGAAAAATACACCCAGGTACAATATAATCAAACGCATGAGCTCTGTATTTATCCAATCAAATTCAATAGCGTATAATGCTTGAGCCTTGACGATTAACTCTGTTTAAGATGAACGTGGACAAAAGCCAATTAAAAACATAATGCACAACCGTATGTTAGTATGAGGTAACTTTAAAATTATGTGCACCAATAAGGATATTGTTTATACAATATGTCTGTGCAGCAATTTATTTTTGTTTATTCTGTATAAATATTAATTATCATTTATCACTGCAGTCTACGGCAATATATTATTATTATTAACATATTTATAGTTTATTGAATTTAATAAAAAAAATTATGAAAAACAGTGCATAAATTATATGCTGATAATTATTAAGACTTAAGAGTAATTGCTCTTATCGTTACGTTCGTTTAGATCGAGATCCTATGTTACATTGTTACCTATATATTAATATTATATGTAGTCCTTAAATAAAATCCTCGTGTTTTTCACCCATATTCTTATGTCTATATTAATATTATATTGTATTTAAAATGTACAACAACCTGCTTGTCTACGTAAGAGGTACCCATGGAATCGTGCAATCGCGTTGCGCATGATGCACTTATAATAACGATCGCGAACGATGTTGTAGGTATATTAATTGTAAGAAAAAAATATAAATATTGTTTGATCTATGTGGCGACGAGCTAAGTGCAATGAGACGATCTGTTGGGTTCATACTAATAATAATAATAATAATAATAATAATAATACTAAACATAATATGGTGATTTCGTAGCTATATTGTCTTAACGATAACAATATGGATACAGGATAACACGTGCACACGAACTGAAGTTTTCGTGATTCGTGACGTTTAATAAGATGTGTTTATAGGTATCTAGGTACCTCCGCTATGTTTAAACCACATGGCGCGTAATATGTTTGGCACAGAAAATATCCTTATCCCATAATAATCTTATTATTATTTCGCCATGTACCCATCTTCTTTTCTAATTGTTTCGAACTATACGCTGTTAATTAATTTTAATCACACATACGTATTTTAAACCTTGCCTGGTATAAGTGTATAAAAATAATAAGTAATATATACAGAGTGCCCCCTTCCCCCACCAAATTGTTACATATTATAATTTTACTAACGTCGGAAAACCCTCTAGAGAATACTATGAATACTTACAGTGTATATAAATATATAATGCATATGATCATACATTTATCATGGGTTATCCATATAAATAATAATATACCTAATATAACATTATATAACATTATAAGTTAGTACCTGCCCAGCCCCCCCACAGAATCAATAATAGTAATAAACATTTGTAAAATGCTACCAACACGTTAGAGTAGCTATATTGCCTATACTTTACGCCTCACAACACGTTATGTTCGACAACTTACTCTTTGCACATTATTCGAAAAAAATTTGTATTTTCGTGTTTTTACATATTTATGGAAAGACTATTGTTGCATACCTTCTAAATCTATATACTAATGATATCACAACTCAGGGGCGGCGCTATACTGGGGCCAGGGTGGGTAAGTGCCCCCCAACATTTGAGTTTGCCCCTCCTTTGTCCCCCTATAATTTAATGTTAAATATTTTAATCTAATGTGAAAATGCATTTTATTAAATACTATATTATAATACTATCCTAATAATTTGTAATTATTTATATTCATTTAATACTAATAACTAATGGTATGTTGATATTTAGATATAATCATACTAATTAAATTAAATAAATAATGCTAACATAATAAATTGCATTTATTTATTTTTATCTTAATAGGTAATACTAATATGATGCTATTTACCCCTCTCTGTGGCTCTGTATTTGTTTAATTGCAATGAACATAAAATATTAATGTGCATGTAAAACATTTGTATGTCATAAGTCATAAAACCTTATTAAAAGTTTATATAAAACATATTATAAGTACTTTAGGTTATAGTGTTATAACCATAGCACCATAGCTACTGTCTACTTTGGATTCCATTATGTTAAAAATATGTAAGTAAATAAAGACATTTTATTTATTCGGTAATTATTATTTTTTGATTATTTAGAAATATAGCATATTATACAAAAACATTTTTATCAATACTTTATGAATATATGATATAAGCAAATTAGTGGGTGGTCGAGTAGTGATACATAAATGCCCCACCAGAAAAAAATTTTCCCCCGTATTGCCACCCCAATAAAAAATATCTGGCGCCGCCACTGCTACAACTTACTATTTGTTTGGCACGATTTAGTCATGTGGGCAACCTCACCCGTTTATCATCATAGATCACAAACTTTATTATTTTTACCGTAGGTACCTTTCATAATATTATTTTGAACGTATTATTTTGATATCCGATATTATAGCCATCTTATACAGGTACCTACTACCTATATATTATACTACCGATTATAATACTGTGTTATAATTTAGCGTTGAATATTATAATAAAAATATTTATACGTAAACACGCATTTTATCGTTTTTCACGCACTGACACGACTGACACATACGATTGAAAGATAATAAACCGATCGTGAGGCATTATTGAAGTATATAATATTGTGCCGTCTCCTTTTTTACAGCAAAGTATAATATAATATTATACATTATAATATGTACCTATAGAACCTATTACGATATTTGGTACGATTTTTTCACGCACGCGTCGATTTGTGTATAATATATGTATATAGTTCGCATAGTGCATCCATAATGTTTTTATGCTCGAGTTATTGTGGACGATTTATCGAGAAAAAAATTGATTGTCGGTAAACACGACGTGTACCTTATATAATATATTATCATATCATATATTCATAAAAAAAAAAATATTAAAAAAATGTAATCCTACAAACAAACGCAACAATAATAATAACAACGTCCTGCGCAGTGGTGATGAACCCCGAGAGAATTGTGTGTTGACGGGAGGGGGGGGGTGGATTACACGCGGAACCTCGCGGGCGGTCGTGATGCGCGTAAAACGTTATATACAATATACGATGACGGGTCGAAAGACTCGAACGCGCGAGACGCACACACACTATATATTTTGACGGTTTTGACTGCGCGCGGGACGAAAGATTTCGACTGAGGATTGCGCGCCGCACGACGACGTCGTCCTTGATCGATCGATGACAATGGCCGCGATTCTATTATAATAACAATATTGTTACCGACGAAGACGACGATCCGCACATTGTGCGCACATATTGCGTTATACCGCGCGCACGTCAAACGCCCGACGTGTATATATAATACGTCACATATATTTGTGCGGCGCACTTTGTTGTACGGCGCGTGAGAGCACCGACAGACGCGATGTTTGCGCGCATTTGGTTCGTCGCGGCTGCAGTAGCGGTGATGCTGACGATGGTGGCGAATGCGATGACGGTGGTGACCACGGCCATGGCGCTGATGACGACGACGACCGCGGTATTCGGTGCGGTGACACTGGACAGCGTAGCCGTCCGACTGGGCCTGCCCGAGGGCCGGGGACTGTCCGGAGTGTGCCTGTACAGAAACGGGCCGAACAAGCGGCGGCACGTCATGTTCAAATCGGTGGCGTCGGCGCGCAAGAAATACGGGGGCGGCGGCGATTACATGGTGGCCGGCGACCTGGCTGCTGACCGGGTGTACGAGGGCACGTTCGCCCGGCTCGTCGACGGCGACCAGGTGGCGCGGTTCGGGTGCGACGGCGGCCGTCGGTTCGAGGTGGCCACGCCATTCGTGGTCCCGGAATCGGATCTGGACACTATTCTGGCTGTCAAAGAGTCGATGGAACAGCGGTTCGGCGCCCAGCCATCCCGACGGGATCCGCACCGATCGGTCACCGCGGAACACATGTCCGTGACGCTGCGTGGTCTGCGCCCGTCGTTCGCAGAAACCGGGATCGACGCCGCCGCCGCAATCACTGTAGACGTGTTTCAGCTGTACAAGAAACCGCCGTCGGCCGCTAGTGACACGGCTGCAAAGCAGGTCGGGGGAGTTCGGTATTCAGCGTACCCGTATGCCAGGTACGCGCTCCGGTATCCGGTCAGCGACCTCGTGTTGGCTGACTTGCCGCCCGACCAAATGTTGGCCGTCAAGTTCCGCCGTTCGGCCGTCACCACCACCGTTCCCGTGCAGCAACATCAGGCCGACCTGCACGCGAACCGAAGCGAAAATGCCATTTTCATATACACCGGCGGCCTTTATCCTCGCGGTACCGCTAACCTGACCGACATGTTGGACGAACGCAGTGCCGGCAGTGGTGGCAAGTATGCCGACGAGGCTGACGTGGACACTGCGGCCACCTCGTACCAAATGGACGCCAAGCAAGCTCACAGCGACTCGTACGGTAAGATCCTCAGCTCTCAGGCGTGGTTGTCAGTGGGTGAAAGAGGGGTGTGCAAGGGGATCTCCGGATACGAATACGAAATGTAAAGTCATTGTTTGACGGTTATATACCTATATACTTTGCAGTTTGACTTGAAAATTGTAGGATTTAAATTTTTAAAACCTGTAAAGAAGTCGGTATGTTGTATCGTAGAAATTAGGTAGGTTCTGAGCGTATCTTGTCACTGCAGTGTTAATATTTGAATCCAATGATAAGCCATTACTCATTACTCATTACCATAGACCTTATACTATGTAGACCTTAGTATAAGGTCTATATGCTCATTACACACCGATGTCCAATACGTTTCAAAGAGGAAATGGACCCGACCAGCTATATATTTCCAAAGATACTCTAATACTGTATATACAGTACACTAATAAGGGTTTAATTTTCGCTAAAAACATTGTATATAGGTATTATAAATTGGTACAGATTAAAAATGGAGTACATAAATTCGTAGACTCATAGTATAATAATAACTTTAAATTAGCCAAAATATTTTGAAAATTTCATTGAGTATAGAAAATTATAATTCTGTTAAGGGTCTCGGTGCCAGTTTTCCAAATTGTCCACAATTCTATATAATTTGAAAATTAAATTTTATATTTTTGTTGCCACCTCAATTATAAGACTTTTCCACTAATCTACTACCCGATACCTATTTAGGGGGGATGGGGTGTATTATAATACAATAGTAGAATATTTCCCTCTAGCAATTAAAAAAAAAAATTATTTAATTTGGTTGATTTTACAAGGTGGTATCGTTATTCCCGCAGAGTGTATTTTTAAGGACAAAATGGCATCGGCACCGGGTGCCTTAATATTCTGTGCTTTAGTGATATGTTTCAAGTTCCTACGATAGAATTTTTTTGAGTTGTATCGTAATAACGAAAATCGTTTGTGGAGAAAATGTTATTATACGTTTGAATATTCAAATATTCAATAGTGCAAAAATGTAAGACCTAGTTTAAACTCCTAACGCTCATGGGACATTCGGGTGATTTTACTTGGACGTTGTGTGATCAGTTGTGCGTATGATATAGCAATAGGTTATAATTTTTTTTTTCATATTAGTATTTTACCCCTCCCCCCTCGCACTAATTAACTAATTAGTATCCTAATGTTTGTGGTATAAAAATAATGTTAATTGAATACTTTAATTCATATCAATGGTTTTGTAAATAATAAAAGCACCTATATTATTAAATGAATTAAATTTTTTTCTTTTATAAAAAGCTATAATATTATGTATAGGTACGTTGTACATATATTTTAGATTGTAGAACTATCTATAATGTATACAACACAGGTATATATAGGAGTCATTATCATATAAAATACTGGTGAATATTTTAATTGGACAAAATAATATATGTACCTATATATACTCGGGTAATAGGTCGTATGAGAAAACCGAATTTAGCATACCTACAAGTTATTAACATTATGCTATATTGCTATATCTAAATTATAGTAATATGATGTATTAATATCACAGTGAGTGTCAGTGACACAGTGGTTAATAATTAGTATTGCAGACTCCCTGCTAAACGCCATAACAGTATCAATTATTTATCATCAGTTATAATAGCGTTGTTAATGGACTCTATAAATTATAATAATAATCTAATACGTGCATCAAGATTTAAGACCAATCTTGAAAAACATGACTAAACCATTTCATCAATGTGTAGACAACATCTGTATAATAATAGGATAAGCTATTATATATAATAGTATAAACAACAAAGTTATCTTTTTTAAATTAACAATTTAAACAAGTACCTATTACCCATAGGTATTCAAATGGGTATCTATTATTAAAAAAAGACATTGTAGTTCGATGATCTCTCAAGGCATGAAATTGTCGGTACTTATGCTTTGATAAAGAAATGGATTTTTATAAATATCAATGAAAATTTATTTCCATTGCGGAAAATGTAAACTCGGTCGGGTAATATGTAATAAACTAATAACGTGAAATAAAAACGCCAATTGTAAATATTGTCGATAATTTTCTCAGTAATATGCATAGACCTTATACTATATTACTATAAGGTCTATAATATGACATAAACGTATATGTAACACATAAACACGGCCAAATTGTATCAGCTACAGCCTACAGGTAACAAATGATCTATATCTTATAGTGCAGATACCTACAAAAAATAGTAAATTTCAATAAATAACACTTAATAAATACGAAAATATTGAAATTCCTATTGATGAATACACAGCAGAAACATATATAAATATAACTTATTAGTTATTACCAGTATACCGCCACCTATTTGAAAATAAATAATTTTATCGTCATACCTTAATACCTACATATAACTAATTGTTGAAATAAAAAATTACAAATTGTATGTACTTACCTACCTATCTAATATACCTACTTAAATTATGATTTTCTTTAAATAATTTAATAAAAAGAAAATTAAAAATAGTAAAAACAATAGATACCTAGGCTTTTTAGTAGATAATTATATATAATAGTCTTCATTGAATTATGTCATGATAATAATGTTTCGTGCAGCTGGTCGACGGTTGAAACTTGAAGGTGCGGTTCTAGGGCATTCTTTGAAAATATGTTGTATAGGTATAGTTAGAGGGGTTCGAAACTTCGACAGATACCGACTGTATATTTTGAAGGTTGTTCACTCATAAGAAAAGAGTAACTTAGGAAAGTGTGTCCAATCTTGTTTTGATGATGGATATATATTGTCTTGACATCGGCTGACATCCGGGGGTGTATAGTGTCATAGACTATATAGTACTTAGGTAGCAGGTGCCAAGTAACATTGTTTCACATTGTAGGTAATGTCAATATTTGTATACATTCAAATTGATTACATTTTTTTCACAGATATAATCAAAAACACAGTGAAATGTTTCACAGATGGTATGGTTTACAACGGATATCCGTGTCGGAATTCTGATGTCTGTATACCTTTGGGCTGGTTATGTGATAGCCAAAAAGACTGTATTGGTAAATCATGATATATACCTATTTAATTAAATATTTAAATATCATAGCATGATATTATAGCTAACTGTACGATACCCAAATAAATTAAATAGCTGTATATTATATGTTTTTTTTATTCTTTACCGTTGTAGAAGGCGATGATGAATACAACTGTTACAATACAGAAGATACGAATGGCGGAGAAAGTACTAATAGTTTGTACAACAATAATGACAATTGGTATTATAGCCGTGGTACTTGCAAGAAGTTTGAATTTCGGTGTCGCTCTCGAAGAATGTCCGTCTGTTTACCCAATTCTTGGTTATGTGATGGACGAGTAGATTGTGATGATGGGCAAGTAAAAACACTTAATTATTCATGAAATAAAAAATCTTGTGTAAATATATATTTAAAGCGCACATAATTTGTACAAATAAAAATATATAATACCAAATAACAGATGGGATGAAAATGAATTCAATTGTGGCCGAACGTATGGTGGACTAAGACCAGGATTTGGTGACTTCGGCGCTCGAGAAGACCAAACGTGTATAAACAAAAATAATTTTAAATGTTGGCAAGGAACAGGATGCGTAGGTCTCCGTGCTGTCTGTGACGGGATCAAAGACTGTGCCGATGGATCCGATGAACGTGTATGCGACAATTGGAGTTCACAGTGTAATCAATTTACAGAATTTAGGGTAAAAACAAAAATATATTATGTATACCTACCGGTGGCAGCTCCAGAGACATGGTGGGGGGGGGGGGGGGTACTGCCTAAGTTATAATTTACAGAAAACTTTTGATATTAAATAATTTTTTTTTTTGTAATTTTGTTTTTAACAATTTACATTTTTTTAGAAATATGGCTTAGGAGGGGGTCGTGGCCTCTTGCCCCCCCCCTCCCCGGATTACATACCTATTACACTTGAGCACATATCAGTAAATACTGTATAATTTATTTTATTTTTTTCAGTGCTTGAATAAATATAATACATATAATGCACGTAGTTGCATACCACGGCAATGGGTATGCGATCTACAAGACGATTGCCCACACGGGGAAGATGAAACAGTTACCAGTTGCTTAGGAATGGATCACCCAACATATAATGGTTTGGAAACTGATATTGAGGATTTTTAAACGGGAAATATTTCAATAAGATCCAATAAACTTGTAATCATCAAAAACTGTTCTTATATTATATACTGTGTTAAATTTAACGTTATTATCATCTGGTATAGGGTTTTAGAGAAAAATGTGTTCGCGACCATTAAATAAACCTTGGTCTTTACGTACCAATTGGCATGTATCCAATGTATACGATCGATGTACCATTGAAAATGTTTCCTATAAATAACAAAATCTTATAGGTAGGTACTAAAACCTTCATGTTTTGTATTAAATTTAAATTCATAGAAATATAGAATACCCAACACTGTAGTTACCTAACAACTATATTTTATTATATTCCAAGTTTAAAATGTCGTTACAAACAGGCAACAGCTGATTATTCGTAGGTAAATTTCAACTTTCAATCTTGTAATAATTAGAAACACTTTTTATAAAATGTACTACCGATCTAAATCTGCAGAAAAAATTGTCGTTGATATTTAATAAGACTATAAGAGTAAAAGGTAAGTATTGCTTATACTGCTCTCCTAAGCCAGAAGGCAGTAAGCAAAAATGTAGTAGTTTTGAGAAAAATAACATTTTCCGAATCACAATATAAAAATTAAATAATTACGCCGTATTTGAGCAATACTAAGCAAAATTACCATATACTGTGGTCAGTTACTGTCTTTTTGCTTAGCATGTGTTCGATACTGCCTTTTTGCTTAGTATCATTCATATATTTGAAAATAGGTACATATGTTTAATCACGTTTATTACAAAAACTATTGCATTTACGGTACTTTTGCTAAGAAATCAAAAAATGCGCCTTAAAATAACGATTAATTTTATAATATAAACTCATTTTTCAAATTTTTTCACTTACTGCATTTTGGCTTAGGACTTAGGAGGGCAGTTTACGTACCGGAAGTATTAAACATTTTAATTTTTTTCAAAATGTGTATGTTGTTATTGCAGAGAGCTTACTGTAGGGCGTAATATATTATCAATACAAATAAAATATTTGTAACTGGTTCAATACGAGTTTACTTGATATATTATAATGTTATATATAATGTGACAATAAAATTGGATATTAAATATTAATTTTAACGTAAGACACTAATTATTTCATAAACTGAACGTTTTTTACACCATTTTATATATTATAACGTGGAACTTTATTTTAAATTTTCAATCCTTCGATATAAAAGTTGAACATTTTATACATTTTTAACTATAAAAAACTGATTAAATTTTATATTTGATCAATTTTGTCAAAATTCGTACTTTAAATGCTTATAAGAAAAAAATAATGACTTTGGATTTTTAATATTTTTCATCTGTCTTTGAAAAAATATATTGAGAGCCTTCTACAAAATTTTCAAATTTTTTATAAAATAAATATGTTATTGATATTTATAGAATAAAAAACTAAAAAAATTGGAAACTGAAAATGTCCGTAATCAGCTCAAAATAAATCTAAATATTTTCAAAATTTTATGGTGTATAGAAAATGAAAATATAAACATTCAGTCAAAATATCATGTATATTTATAGTAATTTGTTTTAGAGTTACACCAAAAACGATTTTACGTAAAAATTCCCAGTTTTCCTTAATTTTTCACGGCGCATTCGAAAAATACTGAACAATTTTTACTTTTGAGTTTTGACCCCCCAAAGTACCAATTAGATTCACTTACCTATCAGAAAATATACTGTTGAAGAAAATTTAATTTGAACCTTCCCTAAACATTTTTCCTATTTGCGCCACTGACCTGTATTTTATATTTGGCCAAAACAACCCAAATAACTATTAAAAATCTGTGCAGCTTACACTTAAAATAGTTTAATCCACAGGTATTTCATTTGCCACATGCAAAACCATCCTAGATCAGATAGTTGTAAATAAAAGTATTGTTAAAAACATAAATATTACCTAACCGTCATAACCTATCTAAAATAACCCACTTTTTTAATGCTTTGTGTTAACTGTTATGATAATTTTTATTATTATAATAAAATATAAAATATTTTTTGTCACGCCTGCGCCGAAAGTTTGGTTTTCGAAAAAGCGAGTGAAACAAACGATTGACGCGTGGGAAAGTGTCCTTTTTCCGTCCAGCGGGCGGTAAACTGGAAATCCCAAAAAATGCTGCGCGCACATTTCACGCACGTATACCTTGCACAGCCACTGAAATTTATACCACCGTCGTCGGTCTTTAAAAAACATAAACTTTTGGTTACATCCAGTGGCGTCATTTCAGTTTTCAATAGAGGGGGGCAAAGGTTTAGACCGGCCCGAATGGGTAAAAAAAACCGCAAAAATATTAGTAGTTTATTAAGATATCTTCTTTTTTTTATTTTTGAAAATCTATTAACTGCATTATCTATAAATCAATTTTACCTGATTCATTATAAGTATATAAGTATATATATATTATCTTATATAAGTATATGATATATTTACAAATTAATATTATCTTAAATTATAGTATATTTTTTTTTTATTGCTTGATTACCGGCTCAAGTTTTGTCTGTTTATTAACATGTTAGAAATTATTTTCGATACTTTTCGAGCAGTTTGCGGTAATTTTATATTTTTAGTCGCACCACCTAACACCACCCATCTATTTTTTTTAGATCATATTTTGCCCAAATTAAAAGATTAATGTAAACATGCGTCACGAAAAAAATTAATTTTAATTTAGGTACTCAACTAAATTAACACAATACGCAGAATAGTTGAATCATACACGACTGTCGCAAGTTATGAAGTCCGTGATCAATGATAAAAGCATCAATCGGTTGTTGTTTTTAGAATTTGTAATTATTTTAGATTTTAGAAATTAAACTATACGAGATTATGATACTAATTGTTCATTTTCCTTCACAAAACACACTCACACAAACAAACATACATAAATACATACCCATACATACAATGTGTACGTCCCCGCATACGTCTAAATATATTCCAACTATCAATTAGTAAAAATGTATCATTGTGACAATAATTTCTTAGTACATACTATAATATTTTCTGAAAATATTATAAAATACCCATACATCAAATGTTTGACTAAAAATATTATTATAACATTATTATAGGCACGTTTTTACGCTAATAAAATATAATAATGGTAAAACGGCAACAACTGGACACCGGCCCATAGGGCTGCTTTTAAAATCAGACAGGGGCAAATGCCCACCTTGCCCCCCCCCCAAATGACGCCACTGGTTACATCTTATAATCATATTATATTTCATGAGATATCGTTGTCGTATAATTATAGTCTAGTTGTTGCATAGATCCCTGCATTACCTTTGCCGTGATCGATGAAGGCAGAGGCGTGACAAAAAATAGTATGTGTGGCTCGTGCGGGAAGGTAATTTCAGTCTTGGCCCGCGACTGAAACAGCTCACTTCCTGCCCTTACCACACAATATAATATAATAGTTTAGAATTAGATTAATATTCAATAAATATAGTCTTAATCACTCATTTACAAAAAATAAACATAGGTATATTTGATTTCAACAATTAAATTAGTTAACAGACTTTTTCTTATATTTTAAATACAGAGATACCCATTATAAGCCTAATATATTTAAAATATCATAATAAATTGAAATGCGATATATATCTTTGGTTCTGAAACAGAACAAAGAGGAACTATAAAAACATCAGTTTAATGAAAACTTTGAAAATTGGAAAATATCTTCAATCTTCTTTAGAGTCATATTTTTTAATATGAAGTATAGACATTGTTTCAAATAAACAATAACATCCACAATTTACAGCGCATAAAGATTCTTTACTAAACCATTGAATCAAATGATTAGCATGACCACCATGTCCACATTTTAGACAAACATGAGCTGCACCTCTTACAGTAGAATTACATAATGTACACTTCAGACTAAACTGTTGACACTGAAGACAGTATCCATCTTTAACTGAGTCATTACATTTTAAACATTCAACAATGAATTTGAAAAAAAACGCACTACTCTTTTGAGTTTGTTGTTTCAAAAATTTTTTAACACTGGTTTGCTGATCTAGTAAACCTAAATTATCTAATACGTCCATATATATTTTTTTGTATACATCATAATGCACATTTTTCTGGGCATCAGAATCCTCTAACAGTAATCCTTGATCAGAAATTTCATAACATTCGGTTGATTCTTCTAGTCCCCTAGAAAATGTGAAACCTTCTGACAGACTATTTGAGCGCGTATACACGGGTGTAGGTGTTCTATCCTGTTCAATATTTTTCAAAGCCGGATTTGGATTAAACACACAACATAATAAAGCAGCGGTTTGATAATCAGAATGGCCGGCATAATGTGAGATTAATGAATCAATCATATCAATGGTGAATGGATGATTTCTCCAATTATTAATTTGATCAATGGACGATGTAACTTTTTTTTTTACATTACATTTTGTATTGCAGGCATATGCAGCCAGTGTCCAAGTTTGAACTAAATCTTTTCTTTTAAAGCCATTTGTAATCCAAGCATTTTTCAAACAAGTACTGAAAACATTAGATACATCTAGTTCATATTTTGATGCTAAATCCTTATTTATTGAAAATAAACTCGACACATCATAAATTGAAACTATTGGTTTATCTAGCTTGTCTTTTCTATAACTTCTTGAGCTTCGACTACTTCCATCAGTGGGAGAATTTTTATTACTAAACCAGTAAGGTTGAAGCTTTTGTAGTGGAGTGTGATTTGCACTGTCAATTTTTTGTAGAGAAATAGACGGGAAAATATCAGATTTCCTTTTTAGCGGACTATTAAACCACAGTAATGCGCCATTGTTACAAAATTTTAAACCCATTGTTTTATGCTGTAGAATATTACAAGTGTCTTGGTTAGATATGTAAGTACTTGTACGTTCATAATGTGATGGCGATTGTGAATACATTGAGTATGTTTTCTTATCGTCTTCAGAAAATTGAGATTCCGAAAATGATATCCGGGACTTTCTTAGAGACACAACAAGTTCACGAAGACAAAACTGCACACAAGTCAAGTTTTTAGACACTTGTTTTATAGCTGAATCATATAGTACTTTATGAATTTTATTTTTCATGCTTGCATCATAAGTACTTTTGGTAATTTGAAACTGAGGTTCGACGTTTACAGGGTAATCTAATGGAAATGTCATATGTATAGTTATTGAATTATTATTGACTTTTACCAAAGCTATTAATATACGTCGATCTGGATCTTTTTGTTCAATGAAGATTTCTGAACCAACATTCAAAGAAAGAAACTCTTTGTGTAAATTTACAATAGGTTCCTCACCAACTTCAGTATTATAAGAATCATCACTAGCAGACATAGAAAAACTTCCATCTCGACCTTCACTTTCAAAGTTTACATTATCAATGTCATTAAGTGCATCATTGGACACATTACTTGTGTCGGAAGTTGGTGCATTTTGATCAATATCCAAATTATCGTCACACGATTTTTCGATATAATCCATAGGCATTTCCTGAAGAAATGACACAACGTGCCATAATCTCATGGTCTGATCTTTTGACCATGTTATAAATTCATATTCAGATGTTTTATCTTCATTATTTTTCATCCATTGAAACTCTAATATTGTATCTGAATGACCAACAAATGTATGAACAGGTGAATTAATAGAACTCAAATTCCACAATATTAGATTATTGTCCACTCTTTTCTCTGGAGGAACCAAAACAATTAATATACCATCGCCAAAAGGTGTATATTTAGCACTCCAAACGGGCGTGACAGTATTCAAAACATTTTCTGTCTTTTTAAGATTATTTATTTCGAAAAACTTAACAGTACAATCTTGACTACAAGTGACTAATTGATTTTCATTTGTATAACTCCAATCCAAACAATGTATATTACTGAGATGGGCTGTAATATAATGAATTGGATTTGCAGCTTTTCTCTGATCCCATATTTTGACTTCCCCACCATGAGCAGTAGCTATCAAGTGTTTAGTTAAATGATTCCACCGCACTCGTAAGGCAGGAATAATAGCTGAAAGAGATAAAGCTGGTCTAGTGTTGTCTCTAATGTCCCAAATATTTACAAATGAATCCATAGATGACGAAGCCAGAATATTTGGATCAGAGGCATGCCAATTTATGTCTAATATAGCTCGTGTGTGGCTATTTAATCTTGTCGAAGAAGCTAGATTAACATTGTTTCTCAAACTAAGTAATTGCAATTGAGTGCTCTGTGCCAATGCACAAATATGTTGGTTGTGATATGTCGGATTCCACTCAAGAGCTTTAATTTCATATTTACAAGTTCTAGGAAATAGAATATTTGATGATTTATAAATTTCAACAATACCATATTTTTTACGGCCAGCTAACAATACTATAGAACCAGTATAGTCTATAGCCATTCTATGAGCATCAAAATCTCTAATTTCAATAGCATTATAGTCACTACTCCACCTTGTAGCCATTTTGGACTTTGATATAATCTAGAAATAAATAAAATTAAAAATGCGCACATGTTTAGACATGTTATTTTCTTAAATTACTTAATTTGTTTTATTTTTCTTACTATAAATTCAAATATTGTGATTTCAAAATCACCAACACATAATCAATGCTAACCACCTTTGCTAAATAATTTGCATTTTCACTTTACGAAAACATTCTCTTTTTTTCAAATTGGTATTATCTGAAAACATATTTTAAAAGATATAATTTTATTCAACATGAGTAAAAAAATTTCAATGAATATTTTTATTTATTGGAAAAGACAATAACACCTACAAAAATTGTCATATTTTCCAAATAAAAATATTTAATATCTAATAAATAGTACTTTTGATTTACAGTGGAAAATTATACATTTAAATGTTATAAAACTAATGGTAAATAACAATGCCTATATTTTAAACAATTTATTCTATGGATCACAAAAATTAATATTAAAATAACTTTGTAGGTTAAATCCCTTATCCTAAGACTCTTTTTACTTATATAAATGTAATTGTAAACTTAAGGTTAATCATTTTTGTTACTACTTCTAGCATATATAATGTAAATAATAAAATTTAAAAGTAATTTATTTATTTGTAAAAATGTCATTTAAAATATCTACATAACAACAAAAAATAATATTTAATAGTAACACATTTACTCATCTAAAATCAATATAAAAATACAGTAAATATTTTGAAAATTAAAAGTATGTTGTAACCGCATGTGTTGTCTCTGTCTTATTAACGCATAATATATCAAAATGTATGTCCAGCAGTTTACATTTTGTGTTGTTACTTGTTAGCTTACATATTAATGCATTTACCTAAATTCATTAATATTTAAGATATAACACTGATATGTGTTTGTAAAATTTAAAATACTCAAACCTTTTTTATAAAGAACCAAGTACTTATAAGTAAAATTTGGTCACAGAGAAAGATAGGTTAGAGGTTAGTAAATTATAAAAACAAAGAATATATAAAATATGATAATGATTATTGTATTTGTATGTTGTTATACATTTGAATCATGGATTTATCTGAATATAACCATTAACCAATCATGAAGCCATAAAAGTACGACTATAAACAAATAAAATCAAATTATTTCTTAGCAATTAACTACTAACTAACAACGATATTTTAATTAGTGTAAGTAGGAAACTTTCAATTTGCAAGTTGTAAAAATATAGATGCCTATAAGATAAACAACATTTTTTTTTACCTTTACATCCAGAGATAATTATTAATAGGTATGTACATAAGGATAAGAATAATTTTAAATATGCTTTCTGTACTCACTATTTAGTGCTGTCTCTACGTCATAGTAGTACCAGTTAGTACTTATGTAGTATCATGTCATCATGATTAACAATTGTTATATCATGTGTAGCATGTACCTAAGTATTTATCTTAATAATATAATGCTACCACAGAATGTATGAAAATATGAAATGAACTCTATTACTTCACAGTTCACGTATAAAATATCACAGAATAAAATGGAAATACAAGTATACAACCTGTAAATTGTTATCACAGGTGGCTGGCTTATCTCATCGACTCATCAGTATTCAGTCGTGGTCACGAATTAAGATATATCTTAATTCGTGGTCGTGGTCATCACGATTATAAATAATTAAATATAATAGTGGTGGTGAACGTACTTCACGGTTAATAGATAGTACTATCTTAAACCATGGTACTCAATAATATATACGTGATAATGTTAGATATTGATAATAATTTATTTATTTTGTTTATTACGTTAAAAGCCCAATTATTATACAATTACAAATTACAATATATTTAATCATATGTAAAAAGAAAACCATAGATATTTATTTACTAGTTAAAATCACGTATACAGAATCTATATTGAGCAATAAATAATAATAATACGGCCCCAAACGTTCTTATCACAGACTATATTTTCATCACATATATACAAATTACTTAAAATATATAAGCATTTCATCTATTCTGTGATATAAGTACTAGCCCTCTGCCATATTATGGTCTAACAGGGGGAGACCCCCGACCCCCCCCCTCCCCCCCCAATGATATTAACTAAATGTGGATATCAATTTTGGAAACATTATAAAAGTCACACTTATAACTTCTTTATTGTTCTGTGAATATGATTTCGGTGGTTGGATGGGTCTTTTGCATAGATAATATAAGAATATATTATCTTATATTATCTATGGTGTTTTGTCGAATGGTTTTTTGTCGTTGGCCTTATGTCGGGTGGCTTTTTGACGTGCTTCCGTCGGATGTTATTTGGTGATAACAATTTATGATAAGGCCTGGCTTTTTGGCGGTCTCGTTTCGAAGGCGGGAATGTTTAAAAGTCGAGTTTCAGTGTCTAGCACGATAGTATCTTTAATCGTAGTGTCTAGAAATCTCCCATGGCCCATGAAAATCGGAAATTTAATGATACGATCCCCCTGCGTATGTACGGTGCTTTTTCGTATGTGTAAAAAAGTGTAAATTCGAATACCATGTTAGAGTGTCTAGCAAGTCAATCATCACCCGTCGAAGACGATTGACAAAACCAATTTGGTTAATCCGTCTGCGGTGGATAAAGTGCTTTGCACCGTCGCTCGTCTAGTGCTTTTTCTTATGTAAAAAGTGTAAACTTGAAAACCGTGCTGGAGTGTCTAGCAAGGCAGTCATCTCAAGTCAAAATCAATTAACTTTCAAGCACGGATTAAGATATACAGAACTGAAAACAAACCTTTATAATTTGATCAAGATCTGTTACAGAAAGTTAACGAGCGATCGTGGCGATAAAATTGAGTAATTAAAATTTAGTCACTGTCCTGTTAATCATAGTCCGTGCTTTGAGCTTTCAAGTAAGCCACCTAGGTAGAATCCTGGAAAAAAACCAAAATAAAAAAAGGTGGGTAAGTGGATGTCGCCAGTGGCGTAATTTCGGGGGGCACCTGCCCCCCCAGAAATGTTTGTGGAGGCAAAAGCATCATTTTGCCCCTCCAAATAATCCACATTTAAAAAGTATTCTTAACAAGACTTTTAAAATAATATTAAAATATTTTTTTCCTCAAATTAATTTATAAAAGTTTATATTGTTTTTAGGTTTCTCTTGTTGAATGATATTATGTTGACGTATTGTCAGTGCTATTGTTATCGCAATAATCGCATTATTCGTGACTATTATTATCCGTTATTCGTGAACACGTTATTATCTTGAAATTGCGATTATGAATATAGGAACGGCCGAACGGGAAGTTAATTTTTTTAAATTTTCAATCCTTATCTATAAAGTTGAATATTTTATAAATTGTTAACTACAAAATAATTATTAAATTTTAAATTTGAACTTTAAATGCTTAAAAAAAAAAATTGTGCCTATGTATTTTTAATATTTTTTAAGTGCTATTAGAACAATAATATATCAAGAGCCTTATATTAAATTTTCACGCTTTTTTACTCAACAAATAAAATTTAAATGATATTTATAGAAAAAAAAACTAAAAAAATTGAAAACTAACAATGTCCGTAAACAGCTCAAAAAGAGTCAAATTATTTTCAAAATTTTATCGTGTATAGAAAATGCTAATATAACCATTCAGTGAAATTTTAAAGTATCTACAGTTATACGTTTTTTAATTACAGCAAAATAAGAAAATCGTTACATGAGAAATCGAGTGAATATCAAATGTTGTAAAAATATGAATTTCAAATGCTCATAAAAATTTAATTTGACTTTCTTGTAGACATTTTTTTTGATTAAGGTAAACAATCTTATGGATAATCTTGTACTACATTTTCAAATCTTAGATTTAAAAAGAAAAATTTTTATGAATGCTCAACTCAAAATAATTTGTTAATTTTCATGATTTTTCCGTATTTTGTCAATATTTGAACTTTAAATGCTTATAAATAAAAACTGTGACTAAGGGTTTTTAATTTTTTTCATCTGCCTTTGAAACAATAACCTAGTAACCTTCTATTCAATTTTCAAGCTTCTTTAACCAACAAATAAAATTTTATTGATATTTATAAAAAAAAATTTTTAAAAATGGAAACTATAAATGTCCGTAAACAGTTAAAAATATTTGGAAAATGTTATGGTGTATAGAAAATGGTTATATAAACATTCCAGTAAATTTCATGTACCTGCGATCATTTGTTTTAAAGTTGCACCAAAAACCAAGATTTTCTCAAAAACAGATTTTTCGTAAAAATTCCGGTTTTTCCTTAAGTTTTCTTTTGTTTATCACGTCGCTTTTGAAAACTACTGGGAAATGTTTACTTTTGACCCCCCAAAAGTACCAAATAGAATCACTTTCCTATTAAAAAGTTACAGTTGAAGAAAATCCAAGCACTTTTACTATCCTAAAAGGTGATGAAAGACACAAAAAAAAATTTTAAAAAACACACATTGTAAAATCAATACATTCATCGCTTCGCTCAGAATCTAAAATTTTTATGAATTCTCAAATCAAAATAATTTGCTAATTTTCGTTACTGGTTTTGCTTGAAATTCAATTAGAATTTTAATAACAATTAACATAATTTGTAGCTGGATTGTTTCAATATCAACAAACTATCATTCGAATAAATTTGGCAATGCGGGAAAAAAATAAAATATCAACCGTTCTCAATCGTGTTACCAAAAATGCCATTCTCAATCGTATTTCTCTGTTTTTACAACCTACGTTAACCGATGTACCCAGAAATACGAAATCATAGCTAAATACACAATATTATTTAGCCAAATCATTTATTTAATGAAATCATAAATTAAAGTACTATGTAATTCTAAATTGGTGGGTTACACATAACATTTGTCCCCCGCAATGATTTAGGATATAATTGATTGGTGGTACATATTGCGTGATTAAGTATTAAGATTGTAAGGCAAAACATGTTTGGCCCTAAATGATTATAAAAATATATTAATTTACTATATTATAACCAGGGCTCGTAACTTCATGCACTAAAAATTATCAAAATATGCATTAAAACATGCACTAAAAAGTTCAAAAATATGCATTTATATGCCCTAACATTTTTAAATTATGCACTCAAAATATGCAGTGTAAAAAAATCATGAGCAAAATTTAAAATAATAAGAATAAATCCATGAATTTATTATATTACTAATTCCGCCACAACATTTTGCAGACGGCCCGCAACTGTTTGTTTTTCTTTCGGCATTGTTTAAATTAATAAAAAAAAGAATAATACTGTGTACGGTACCTATGCCTCACACGAAAACACTAAAACATGTAATTGAACGGACGAACTCATACGAGTTATACGACTGATGTGATTAAACTCATCGGAGAGTGCAAGAAAACTATACTGTTATTACTGTACCAATGTACAAAATTATAAATGCGGGTTGGTGAGAAGCTGCACGCGTGTACAAGTTCGTTTTGACGACGAACTTTGTACGGTGTAGACTGTAGGATGACAGTGGTAGCGATTACATTGTTTCCGCGGTACTACGTAAAACGCATAAAATCTAAATAGGTATGTACTAGGACACTAGGTAGAGTGAAACACACACTGAATAAAAATAAATCAAAACACTATAATTTTGTTAACGGGAAAGTAAATAAAAACAAGACATTTTTCAAATATTTGTCTAAAAAATATTTATATGAAATAATATGCACGAACGATTGTAAAAACTCAACTATATGCTAAATATGCCTTAACACCCAAAACATTCACTATCAAACTTCATATTGTTATTACTATTGTTATGAAACGGATTTGTATCTCGGTTAGCATGTTTTCCTGTGTAGCAAAAAAAACATGCTGATGCATGAACTTACGAGCCCTGATTATAATAAATAAGGACTATGATAATTATAATCCTTATTTATTATTAAAATTTAAGTCAAAATGGAACATTTGAAATACGTAGATTGAGATGGATAGCTATAACTAATTATTAGTACTATTATAGTAGTGAGTTGTAAAATTGTATTTTAATGTAGGGAAGTTTTCGGGTGGTACTACTGAGTACCTTCCCACTTTGTTATATTCACCGCTACTCCACTCAACAAAATTAAAAAAAAAATTTAGGGAAGTCTTAAAAACATAGTTTTTAAAGAAAATTGTTTGAGCCCCTTTGCCACATTTCTAAAATTTGAAATAAAACATCAAATATTAGTTATTATCGCTCTAATAATGGTCAAAACCATGTTGTTTTAGTAAAATATTGAATGCATATATTTTATTATTTATCTTATTAAATATAAAATAAGTGGATATTTAAATATTCTAGTTTTTTAAGTACAAATAGAAAATAGACTAATGATAATGTAGAATATTTATTGTTTTATAATTTCATTAAGATAAAGGTTTTAAATTTTAAAATCTTATAACTATTATACTATAGAAAAAATTATTTACAAATATGTCATTTAATATTAATTGGCTTGACCTGGCCTCATGATAAAATTTGTCTATTTATGGAATTAAGTTAACTGTTGTCAGGTGTTATATAAACTTGTAACACAATTTTCAATACAAATTAAGATTGAAAAAAATATAATTATAAGTTACAGAACTAAAATATATGGTTGAAAAAACATAATATATCATCATGAAACAAAATCAAAACTAATAATAATACTTATTTATGTAAGTAAAACAGAAAATGATTAAGTATAAATTGTTCAATTAGTTATCAAAAATAATTGAGTTACTCTTGAACACAGTTTTTATTGGAAAATAACCACAAAATTTAAAATAAATCTTAATATAATATGCTTAAAAGCATAGCTTATTTCAAATATAAAATAAGTTAAAATGAAAAAGTTATACTAAGATCTTCCTTAATATTGTCTTTTTTAATGCAACCAATGAAAAACAACATTGGATGTGCGTGAAATTTAACTAATTGTATTGATCTTAAGTACTTATATTTTGATGAAATAATAGTTTTCTAAATAACAAAAATCACAAAATAGAAATAATAAAAATAATTATAAATGAAACTATTTGAATTTATGATTTAATATTAATATTGAGAAATAAAAAAAATAATAGTAACTATTTACAATCTTAAATATAGCTCTTTTAACATACTGGTTTTTCATTAATTATCATAACTATAAATCAAATATACTCGTCATTTTCAAGTAAATTAAACTGGGCTATCTTTTAATATTGAACCAATTTTCTTATGAGCATATTCCAAGCATTTCCCTAATTCAGGGCTACAGCCATGTTCAGCAATTGTATTAAAACGGTATGTACGGAATACATTATTTTCAATGAAGGTTACAGCATTCATTAATGGACACAATATTACTTTAGTATGATCTGTGAAATTGATCTAAAGAAACATAAAAAGAACAAAATGTATAGATTTATATAATATGTATGTACAAAATGTTAAATATGTTACATACTTGTAAAGTGCCATTAGTAAGTTGCATAATAACTGATGAAGTAGATCTATACCACTGGTACATATATGGTGTACGACTCAATTGGTCTGCGTCTTTAGCTAATATATCAGCACCAGCTTTAATGAGATGATCATTCATATACCGTCTGAAGTACATTAATAACTTCATTTTTTTTTCCAATGCAGGTGGGGTATGATCAGTTGTATGGTATTGTTCAGAACCACTTCTTTCTATGTAATGAACATCTCTAAAAAAATTTGTCAGAAATTATTTCAATGATAAATTTAAATATTATTATTAAACCTTACTTTAGATTGGCTAAAAGTACTATTCTGGTAAAATCATTGAACATAACACCAACACAATCATCAGACAACTCATATCCAAATCCATATTTATCGGAATAGTCGACCCATTTACTAACCCAAATAAGAGGCTGCGCAGCAGGATCAGTGTTTTCCTCTAAAATTTAAAAAGTATATTAAGTAAACTGCTAATAATACAGTATACAATTTTGCCAAATTCATACCCATATTTTTCATTCCTTTCATGGATGGTTTAGATTTTAATAAATTTCCCAATTCTTTTTCAAGGGACATCATATATTCTTTGCAGTCATTAGATGATACTCCATTTCCAGTAGTAGGTTTGTTTGGAATATTAAACATTGGTAATTTATTAACCGGATCTTGAGGTTTTGTAGCAACTTTGATGATAGCGGCTTTCGGGCTATTGAGTTCTAAAATTAATTGTTTACATAAAATGATGACATAAAACTTTATAACAATTAGCTTTACCGATTAAATAATTACCATTGAGTGGTCTGCGATTAGAAATTGATTCTCTGTAATTGATTGAATCAAAACGAGGAGCCATTGTAAGACATGACGCAGGCAATTTTTTAGGCATATAACCAGTAGTAAAGAAATCAGCTTTCATTATATCATTAACACACGGACGTTTTTTAGGATCATATTGAAGCATTTTATTAATTAATGAACTGGCATTTTTATTTAAATGGGGAGGTAAACTGTAATCACATCGTGCAATTCTAGCATATGTTTCTTTTAGAGAGTTTGTCTCAAATGGTGGTTTGCCAACCAACAGTGTATACCTTGAATATAATACAATATTAACAAATTAAACATTTTTAAATCATTTTTTTTTTTAGAATACTTACATTATACAACCTATGGACCAAACATCAACTTCAAAACTATGACCAGTCTTGCTAAGAATTTCTGGAGCGATATAGTTTGGAGTGCCACATAATGTTCTACACATGGTTAAAAGTTGTATTTAATTTAATTAACTTAACAAAATATAAAAAAAATTACTTTTTACGCTGTCCATCGTATTCAATTCTAGCAGCTAAGCCCAAATCTCCTATTTTCACTTCCATTTCATCATTTAAAAATAGATTTCCTAACTTCAGATCACGGTGAATAATGCCCTGGTTATGTAAATATAATGTGCCTTCAAGAATTTGAAATACATAGTATCGTGTTTCAGGTTCTGTAAGAGTTTTTCTTCTCCTAAAGCGAAAAAAAATTAATAGCATAATTAATTAATAGTCTACTAATAAATTTAATAATAATCTACCTAACACTGTCTACATAATTCAGACATTTTACTAATTAAAATGACAATTATTTGTCAAGTACCTATACTCTATTTATGTTAATAACCTATCAAATATGATAGCTTTAGTTGGTTTAGGTAATTAGGTAGGGGCGAATTATCAATTTATAACTATCCAAAATATTTGTAAATAATATAATGTAGTTTTTATTGAACTTCAGCAACAGTGACAATTATTAGTCATAATATTTCCACAATTATTGTTTTGTTTATTTGCCTACTAATATTAAAATGTGAATTATCAGAAATACATCAATTTAGTATTATTTTCTAATGACAAAATGCATATCATAGCTTTCTACTAAGTTAAATGTTATAAATCAAATATGCTAGGGATAAAGTAAACTTGATCAAATTAATATTTTAGTTTAGAATTTAAAAAAAATATGTAGTATAAATGTCAATAAAAATTATAGAAAAAAAAGTATTCAAATTACAATGTTACATTATAGATATTAGATGGTGCTGTAATAATAAATTATTATTAGAGGTAAAATATATACTATATGGTTCTATATTGTAATATAATTATTTATAAAGTTCCAATTCAAAACAACTTTGTCAACAAAATTCTAGGAAAAATCAATATTGTGTTAAACTCAGAAACCTGATAGGTACTGAATGACACACTAGGCTTTACAGATTGCATGACAATAACTCCTTAGCATATTTGACCTAAATCAGAAAATTACATAGATAAATTACTTTACTTAATAATCATCATGAAATATTTTAATAGATGTTGAAACAAAATTGAATCGTTTTTTTTTTTTAACTTTATAATAAGGATATAATAATTAAAACTATAATATTATATTGTTATATAAATAAATGCCTCATTACTACAAAATAAATCAACTATATTTATATTAATTATTATTAGTACTAAATGTATCTAGAATTGAACATTTTTTTCTATAACTAATTGCTTGGTTTTAAGAGAAATATTTTTTTAGATCAAAATGTCTATCATAATTCAAATGGTCATTTAAATTGTATTTTATTGGCAACAATTTATAAGGACACCATGTTTGTAGTCTCTGTTTCACAATCGTACTTCATTGCAAATTAGTACATAGAAGTTCCAATTTTGTGTCATCTAATTTTAATATTAAACAAACTTAGAGATAAAATTATTATCGGTTTTTGAAGTAAATTTTCTTCAATATTTTATTTTAAAGCAAATTATGGGTATAGGGAATATCGCTATTTAAAAATGCTCATCTTGCTTTAAAATAAAAATATTAATAAAAAAAAAAAAACTAGATAATGTTTTTATGTTTAAGTTTAATAGGTCAATTCACCCTAATACTAAAATTAACAACAGAAAATTAGAACTACTGAATGCAAATAATAAGTGAAACAACACTAGCTTTTTAATATAAAATTATCCCTGGAAATATATTGCATTACTTATTAATAAATTTCAATACAACAAGAATAATTTTAAATACATATTTATATGTTATTCATTATTTTATTATTTTAAGTTCAAATAATTAATGTATTATAAATAAAATCCAGATTAGCATGTATTTTGATATTTTTTTTTTTAGTGTACTTATGGAAGTAAGAAATTTTAATAATTTGTTAAGCAGAGAATCCATAGAAGAGTGTAATAGTGCCTACAATTTTAATTTTGGGAATAACTGCACATTTGAAGAAATTTGTATAGGTATTAAAGCATATTATGCCTTGTTTTTTTTATATACGTATTTAGAATAAAAACTTATATTTTAAATACAAGCTTATTTTTGGTCGAAAATCATATTATTGCATATTTCATAAAAAAATTAAAAGTTAAGAACATTAGATATAATTTCAATGTTTTTTTTAATGCATAAATGGATTATAGTATGAGCATATTATGATAAAAGTATTTTTTAGTGCATTCAATGAATCTGGAATTCAATTATAATTAATAAATACAAGGCAGTATATGGGTAATCAAACCTAATAAATTATTATTTGAATATTATTAGTGTAATTTTAATTTAGTTATGTGAAAAAACATAAATTTCTATTGACATTTTTTTCATTTAAAATTAAAATATGTACCTAGGTTAAGGTATTTACTTATTAAGAACCCAGCTTATTATTAAAAAATACTTACTTATGCAGTTCCATCATGGACCTTTTACGGCAAAGTTCCAAAACTATATAAACAAAGTCATTATCCTCAAAGAAACTATGAAAAGTAACTATGTTTATATGTTTTAACATCTTGTGAATATGTATTTCTTGTGTCATTTTATCTTTTTGATTGTGTTTCAATAGATATTTTTTAGAAACAATTTTCCCAGCGAAGATTTCTTTGGTTTTCATATCAACAATTTCATAACATTTTGCAAAACCTCCCTGTAATATTTGTAAATAGTTTTTAAGATAATATTTAACGTGTACACATGCAAGGCATGCAACTATTGCCCCTGGCCGGAAGGGCCAAACAAGACAGATAGGCCCTATGGATTTAGAAGTTATCAATCATTATAAAAAATGTGAAACCACATGACATTTCAAAAAATCAATTACTAAGAAAGAACAAAATTTTATTTCATGATTCAACAACCCATCATTTAGAAAATAAGTGTAACATTTTTTACCTATTATTAGGCACATCATTCTAATTACATTGGACTGATGAATTAGTAAATTAACGCCATGGTATATATTATACAAGGACTAGGTGCACATAGCTATAACCAAGAACCAATGGTATAGAACCAATTAAATATACCGAAGATTAATATAATATTTATTATCTAGGTATACATAAAGATTATAAATTATAACTAAATTATCCTGTTTGTATGAAAAAATGATTTTTGTACTTAACTTAAAATTCTGTGGACGGTGGACACATATGATTTTAGTTAATAAGTAAAAAAATATTAATGATACCTACCTAAGTAATAAATAAAAATATTTTACATATAAAGAGATGGACAATTTTGTATTAATAATTTGAATAAAATTCTGTCAATATAAAAAATATCAGATTAAACTTGGATCATACTTAAGCTATAGGCGCAACTAGGGTTAAAATTCTGGAGGGGGCTATATCCCACCTAACAAAACTATTTATTTAAAATAACACATAGGGGGTTTACATATAAACCAATAAGGGATATTTGGGGGGGGGGGGCTAATTTTCCTCATAGTTGCGTCAATGTCTTTAGCTAGTAACAAAAGTTAATGTGAAAATTCATATTAGGTTTTAAATTGTTTTCTTTCAGAAGGACTTGGTCACTAACTAATTATTGCGAAATCTGAAACAAAGGACTAAGGACGACAATCTAAAAAGATCAACAGGTACGCGCGCACGTATATACATATTTGGAAATGAAATGGTCTTTATTAAATTCGAAGTAGATAAATGAATCGAGTACTAACGACAAGTGTTACAACGACCCAAGTTGGAAGTCGATGGTTTTGAATCACAGTATTAACTAATGGTAAACATTTATTTAATTAACGGTTTCTTCCCGAATGACGAAAACATATCTGAACGTATCATGAGACTATCGTTATTACAGATTACTCGCCACTAACCAGATGTAAATAAAAACGGGTAAACGCCGCTATATATTCTCAACGGACAACAATTCGACTCCCCCTAAGAAAAAACTTTTAAAAAAAAACATCGTGCGCACGTCCTGTCCCAAACACCACACAATTGAAAATCCACGTTACCTTTCCGAGAAAACTGCCCTTTTGATACTTCTTGTTGGTCTTGTTGTCGAAAATTACGTCCGGGATTCGCACCTCTTCTTCTTTTGGTCTGGACGACATGTTGGCTATTGTCGATCAAATACCGTTTCTCGTCCGAAGTGACTGGCAAGCACTTTACGATCACCGCCAACACTAGTGTACCGACTACTGGGTAAGCGGCGGCTGGAGACGTTAACACACGAAGATTCAGAAACGCAACACGTAAATAAAATAAGATTTATGTAGCCGTTGCGACGATTGGAGAATTGACGATGTTGACGATGATAATAATAATAATAATAACAATACGGTTTTGACTTTTGTTTGATTAGGCGGCGGGAACCAGTAAAAACGGCAGTCCCCGGGGGTGGAGGTGCATAGGTTATGTGGCTGTGTGCGTGTGTTGGAGCGCACGTCGAACGACAAAAGTCGGCGGACAGAACTGTCTGGTGATGGTCAGCGGCGGCAAACGGTCGTAACTCGTGTAGACGGGTTTATCGGACGACGGACAACGGGCACCGGTCGCGGAACGAGACGTTATGAAAATAACCGTTAAATTGAAATATACGTTTGCAAACATGCAGCACACCGCCCACTGCACCGTCAGTAACCACCAAGCGCTGTGCGACAACGATCACTGCGCGAGCGCGGAGCGAATACGCGATCACCGTATGGCAACGGGTGGCGGGGCAGCGGGGTGTAGACGAACGGCCGTTGGCCGTGGAAGAATAAATCGCCCGGCTACGATGTAGAAAATGAAAAAAATCTTAATTGTTACCACCGGACTAAATAGTAAATACTAATTGGTTCAGTGGTTGTTACCACAGAACGCTAACGTATTATTATTATCTAATATCTATGGACTATGCCACGAGCCCACGACTGTTCACTGTTCAGGTCTGATCAAAATATTAGATGTTATAATATACAACATAGTTAATATTATAAATGACGGATTCCGGAAGATACTTATATGATCACAGATATATACTACTATAAATTCTGTGTTCGTGATAGAATCTATCGGGTTGCCGTGTTTACTTCGAACATTAAAAGTTACGACCTTCTGCTACACCGAATTTCTATTATCATACAATTATTACGAATATCAGCTGCTACGAATAAACACATTCCACGATTTAATGTTACATCGAATTTATAAAATAATGAAATTTATGAACTATTACCACGATATGTGAATACCACTATATCATTTTACTACGTGAACAAATTCACTTTAGCTACCAAGCTTTTTTTTTTACATTTTTTATTTAAAACATGTATTTCAACAAGTTAAAAACGATAGTGCAAAAACAAATTTGCGGAAATCATTATTTTGGAATTTATTTTGGAGGCTACGATTTTAAACTTACCAACTTCAAGATCATGAATAATGTAGGCTTATAACATCTCAATCAAGTATCCACAAGTTCAGTAAAATAATTCCTTTTAGACGTTATTAACATGTAAAGAGGAATTTGTGGAGTCCAATGTCCAAATTAATAAACCATTCACACCTCATCGTGAAGGCGTGAAACGTGATAATTTATAATTTGTCTTTTCGTCTTTTTTTTTCGGTAGGAACTAAATTCAATTTGAACCACTAACAGTAACCTACTGGCTACTATGAAGTATGAACATACTGAACACAGTACACACTATACACGCTCATGGCCCAGGGGGTAGTAGGAACCATGACTAAATAAATTTAGTTAGTCATGGTAGGAACTAGGATTGAGATTGAACCAATTGAACTCAACTATGTGGTATCCGCGGTATAAATAAGGAATAACTAATGGTTAACCATTAGTTAACTACATGGTTCAACCACAGAATATATGAAATTTAATATAAATTTAAATTTAATTTTAATATAAAATTTAATCTATTCTGTGGTTCAACCAACCACAGTTCTAGAATATTTCACGGTGAGCCGATTTTGTAATAGGTAAACGGTATACCTATTACCTAACCATAAATCTTAATTTATTAAAACTAGTAAACATTGATTTGCATAATGTAACAATATTTTTATGATTGTCTATTTATTTTTATTTTTTTGAGATTTTACTTTGTAAATGCTTATTTAGAGTTAAAATTAATTGTTGGTTTTTACATAAGTACCTACAAAACAAAAACCTTTGAATGAATAAAAAAAAATGAATTTTTTTTACATTTTCTCAAACAAAAACATTGACACAAGAATTTTATTAAATTAACGACTAAATAATTAGTATTTTAGGTATGTATTATATTTAATATGTTTTTGAACCTCTGGTATGAGGTTTCTTTGTAAGTTCAAAACTGCCTAATATGTTTAAGATGATGAACTACCAGAACTACTGATAAATCATTAATCATTATGTCCATTTTCTATTAAAAAATGGTGTTGAAATTATTAGTCATCTATGTACTAAGCATAAATAAAATATCTACCTACTAAGATAAGTATAATTTGCTAAATTTCTGTATTAAAGAAAAGTTAATGATAAATTATAAAAAATATAATTATTCATAAATAGGTTTTTGTCAGGAAATCTGTCTTAAAATTAATAAACTAAAATTGTAATATTCCAGTTTTATTTGATCGTAAATTTTTTCTACATTTTTATATTTATTCATATACTTATTTTATTTTATAATACTTAAATATTGAATACTTATATAATACTTATATATACTAATACTAAATATTATATTATACCTACTTATTTTTATATTGTTGACCAAATTACCATCACACTAATAAATATAGGTATTTTAAAATAGTAAACGAAAAGTAATGATTTTAGTTAGAGAATAATGTTTATTATAAAAAAAAAAAAAAAACTACTAATAGGTAAATGGCTCAATGAAGTCGAAAAAAAATACAAACTTATATATTATTATAAATTGATCAGCAATCAGCTTATGAACATTTGTGCAACACCATCCACAGTATCATCACATACTTCACAATTGTATGGAAGTGAGATTGTACAATCCATGCACCTCCATCCATGTCCACAATATAGGTACACATACCTTGAGCCATTTTGGGCGTCCCTATAAGCCCTCCCACAACAAATGCAGTTACTGCCTGTCGGGTCTAAAAGGCTGTTAATGTTGCGTATCCATGAGTCTATTGCAAAAAGTAAATATATTTTTATATTAACCGTTAAAAGTCAAAACATACCAATATATACCGTTATTAAAACTTGTCAACATAATATTTATATTTAGGGTTCTTGGATATTCTGCCCTGCAGACGGGACATTTGGACAATCGCCGAGCACACACATCACAACACCACCCGTGTCCACATGGCAGAACAATATTTATACCTACAACGACAGCTCTGCGTTGCCAACAAACAAAACAACGATCATATTCCTCGCCTGCTTAAGTATAAAATAAGTTATAGTTAATGTAATATTTTTATTTTTTATATTATTACTTAATTAGTATTAATAATAGTTAATAATATTTTGTTTAAACTAATAACAATTTTTACATTAGGAATATAATGTACATAAGACGTGTAACCTAGTATTTGTGGTAATGTCTGATCCTCCAAATTGATGATGTTCAATTCTTCAGCATCTGTTCCAACCACCACGATCTCAAAATTTTCATCCTCTTAGAATACAAGTATTTTCATATTAATATTGATTTAAACAATAAATATTTTGTCTTACCTAAATGTTCATTTTCAGCTGTAAGTGCTTCAACTACTTCAAAATGCACAACTACAGAAAAAGATAAATATTAAATCTGCTTCATTATAATTTATATTATTTGTAAACATTAATATAATTTGTACCTTCGATTTCTGGTTCCGGTAGAACTTCCATTATGTTGTCTATAAACAAATTTAACATTTTAAACATATCTATAAAATTGTTTAATTTATCTTAAAATTTCAGCCATACAAACCTTCCATTGCTTCTTCATTTAATCTCTGATGAGGAGGGAGCCTTCTGCTAGTATTGGGACGTCCTCGGCGTCTCTGGCCTCTTGCTGCATGTAAAACAGGGGGTCGAACAGCAGATTGTACCCGGGCTTGATGTTTGCCCCTTCCAGCACCACGCATTATACGTCCTGACTGGCATTGTGGTGGTTGAAGAGGTCTAAGTACCAATGCATTTGGTGGTTGAAGAGGTCTAAGTACCAATGCATTTGGTGGTTGATCATTTAATTGCTCATCTATTTTTTATTATTTATAATTGTTTAGTAAAAATTAAATTAATAAAAACAAGATAAATTTACCCGTTGGTAAATGGCCAATTTGTTGATCCCAGTAACCACTTGCAGAGTGAGCAACTCGTCGAAGGAATGCTGAAATGTCGTATCGGCCATTTCTGACATTTTGAAGTGCAGCAGTTAGTAATTGGTTATTGGTGTCTCTACTTGTTAATATTGCTCTCCGAACCTACAATAACATTGGAAATAACTACATTGGTAGTCTTAGTAAGTAGTATCCTAAAGAACTATAATGCTTAAAACAACTAAGAATTAAGTTTTGTTTTTATTCTTTTCAATATAAACAAAAGTAACTTAACGTATAGTATATTAGATATTTTATCATAAATAAACAATATTATTATTATTTTTAAAACTATAATAATTATAATATAATTTTGGTATGTATTGTGTGTGCAATTATACTTTAAAAATAGCAGCAAGAATGCAAATTGTAATTATTTATTAAAATAACATCCATCTTATGACTAAATAGATTTATATCTACTTAGTTATGATGTAACTTTTGTTATTTTATTGAGTAAAAAAATAAACATCAATTTATATTTTATATTATAATCAAATATAATTTATAAAGCACAACAACTATATATATTATAAATACATAATATTTGCTTAAAGATGTTCCTTTTTTAAATTTTCCATTGAGTAAAATAATCATTTTAAATTCTTTTATTTTGCTTTATACACTTTATTAAATAATAAAAAATATACTTAATTTTCATTATAATATAATAATTTGGAAAAAAAATATGGAAATAGTTCCTATTTTTTTAATGACGTAAATTAAAATCTGTTATGTAATTTGACAGAAAAAATGCATCTTTTATGTAGGTATATTAAATATTTATTACCTAGTGTTTATATTTATATTTACCTGGTGGCCATTTATAATCTGCTGTGTTTCTCTCCTTACTCTCCTTTCTACCAATCGTAATCGATCTATAAGTAATGAATTCAGAATTGTTAACCTAATATTTTATACATAAATTAATTAACTAATTATGTTGCAATTTCTAGTTTGAGTACCATAGAAGGTCCAAATCGGTGGATGTCTGCCAATTGTTGTCTGAATGGTGCTATGGAAGCTTTCAATATAATTATTGGTTCTGATATTGACACCATATACAGAGAAACCATGTGGTCCAATTGTATTCATCCAATAATTCTGGAAGTAGTGGAAAAGCTCTGTGATATTTTCAGCTACATTCATGTCCCTGGCTAACCTTTGTACTTCCAAGAACCCACCAAGAATATGGAAATTTTCGGGGTAATCTTCAATTCTCTCTGGTGGCAGGTGTGGCAATGCCATGATCTATTGGTAATAAATTTAATTTTTAGCACAATGATAAATTTTTCAAATTAGTCAATTAACATTACCATTCTGACTATAGTTGCTATGTGTGGGTTATTGCGCACTAATACCATCAAGTTGTGCGTTTGAATAAATCGCACTATGCACTAAAATAAAAAATAATATTTAATGATGATAATTTAGAATAGTCATCAATCATCATATTTAGTTTAACCTTTAATGTACACATGGCTTAGAACAAAAATAATTTCTGCTAATGTTAAATGTTTAACTTAGTGATTTAATTAAAATGCAATGATCTTGTAAAAGAAAAATTAATTTAAACTCAGTTCAAATATAACTGGTGCTATTATTAGGGTTAAGATGTCAATACATTTTACGGTAATGATTAATAAATTACATAATATTCAGTGAATCTATCATAGGTATTTTAATGTTTACTTCTTGATATATTTAAAATAAATTACAGTTATATTTTGTTCTAACAAAGAAGTATCAGAATTAAAATTTAAAATATTATTAAATGTATTATAATGCGCTGTATTAAATATTTATATTAGGTAGGTATGCATCATTTTATATAGTTTTATTATAGGAATTTATAACAGAATTCATTCTGACCTCACTTTGAGTATAACAATATTGTATTATTTTAATATTTTGAGTAAAATCAAAAAAAAAAAAAGCTATTGTAAGGAAGACAGTCACTGCAGGAGTAGTTATCAACATAAATATGAATGTAAGTTAGCTGACCTGATTAAAATGAAAGCAGCACCCTATCAACTGACTTTCGGGTAAAACTCTTCTTGTTGCATTTCTAAGAGCAGTCTCGTAGTCTGTTATGACCTGTAGCCCATGCCAATTTAATAAATCAAAAGAAAGGTCATATCTTAGAAATTGCCACAATCTTGAATATACAAGTTCAGTCCTTTGGTTCAGTATTGCATATACTACTGGAATAGACTTACAAAAAACAATAAATTATTATTTTCATTTTCTATTTTGATCATAATATTTTGGAAATTATTTAACTTCATTAATATGTTTAATGATGAAAATAAAACAATTGTTTTAAGTTTGATTTTCAAAACTGAGAAAGCTAATATTTTATACTGATTTAACTATTATATAATTTAAATATTTAACTCAGATTTTATGGTTTTAAATTAATATTTACTATGTTGTCTAGAAGTACATGAATGGTAACCAATTGTTCCATGTCTCCTGGAATTCTTGGAAGCACAGCAAATGTTCCATCAATAGCTATTACTGATGATCGCCTCATGTATGGTGAATAATTTTGTAAAAATACAATATTGGCAAAAACCAATCCACCAAACACAGTTTCTTCACCAACTAGGTACTCTAGAGGGCCTTGATAGAATGGACTGGTCATGTTGTCATCAAATAGTGACATTAAACCCCGCCATCTCTGAGATACAATCGTATCGCCCATTACTGCTAATGAAGCTGGTACTGGGGGGTTGTATCTTTTTCGGATACTCCGCATCATATTTAATGCAGAATCCACGGTAGTGAGCATTGCTGCATTTGGGTATCTGCCAATATTATTGAAAAGGTTAGTTGTATTAAGTATTTCATTATAAGCAGTAAAATTATGTTGAAATTTTTATAATACTTTTAGTATGTTATCTTACCTTCTAGATTCTTCCTCATATATCACTCTGGGTGATGTGCTCTCAGCCGAAACTCTGCTTCTTAGAGCTGCCAAAAATTTTCCAATCTCAACATCATGCCCGGGCCTATGGGTATGCATACTATACATATCAATTGGTGCATTTTCTGGCTCCAGATCCATCGAGGCTGTTGCACGGCAACCCCGTTCGTACCTTGTGCATCTTAGCTGTCTAAACAATTTTAGTATTACACTAATTAATTAAGAATAAAAAAAAAATGACTTAGAATTCAGATCATTTACAAAACACTATTTCTAACCTTCTATTGGTGGAGGTATGGTTTTGAACGTATGTATAACCGTTAGCAGCTAAATATACTAAATTTCCTCGAATACCAGGCACTCTTCTTGACGGATTGTTCTCATTGCCTCCTACAACATCTAAAATATTTCCAACTAATGGAGATCTAGATCGAGACCTTCGTTCACGATGATCATCTAAATGAATAAAAAAACATTCTAAAATGCCTTTTATATTGGAGGCTGATTTTGTATTTTAATAATTGTAATTGATTGTTATGTAATTTTAAATTAGCTAATGTATTTTTTAATAAATAAAATGTAACCGTTATTTTAGGTAATTTATAAAATCAAATGTTTCCAGCTTATTCAGTCATTGGTTCCAAAAACACTTAAAAAGTTGAAACTATTGTATGCACATTGTATACACAATACACTTTGCATTGTTTTCCAAATCTAGCTACTGTGCTACACGATACTAATTTTATAACATACACAAATAGAATAAGAAGTGTTTCATTTTGCGTTTTTTGACTATTTTAAATTTTAAGGTAATTTTAGTATTTTTGGGGGATTTTGAAGTTTTTCTTAAATTTGAATTTTAAATTTTATTTTACAACTTGTAAACGCTTTTACATGATTTTTTACACGTAAATTTTAGGTACATGTTAAATTTAATTAACAATACCTATATACAGATAAATAAATATTATATGATCTAAACTTATAAAAAAAAAAAGAAATAATTAATTTTTAAGATTTGAGAGTTTAAAACAATCAGTTCTATCTGAAAAACTTATTACAATTCTTTAAAAGTTTAAAATGCATATTATTATTTATACCAAATTTATATTAGAATTTATATCGATATTATAAAAATCAAAATAATATAGTGAATTATTCAGAATATATTCACAGTTTTTTCAGTGTATTCAAATCCCCGCCCTAATAAGCATTATGATAATTGATCCAGAAAAAGCCAAGGTGGGGAACTGTCCTTACTGCCTCCCTACGGTCGCCTTGCTCAGTCTGAATGTGTGATAGAATATGCTGTTTATTTGTTTAAAAAACGACTTTGTAGGCACACTATACAGCGGTGTTTAGAGATTTTTCGAAAGCATAATAATATTATTATGTAACTCGCTAAAATATTACTCTCCTTGGCAGTCCTTGCTGTGTTTTTACAAAAAAATATTTATCTCTACACTCAACATTTTAATATAATATCTAAGTCGTGGAAGAAGTTTTCCTGAAAAGTACTTGTAATTAACAAAATGTTGACTTTTATATAGGTAGGTAATATATAAATGTTTTGCTCCTTAAAAATAGCTGTACGCATAATATTATGATAAATTTAAAAAACGAGCATTAAATAAAAAATATTGTTATAATATAAGGTATGTAAATATTTTTTTACTTACCATCAAATTGGTCCATGCTGTACAATTTGGATCGAAATAATATTTTAAGAAAATACTGTACGTGTCAGTACCTAGGTACTTAAACTTTGATATTTTACAAATTAAGTATAACTCTAGCAACGCTAACACTAACCGTCTAAGACTAAACAATATGGTTTAACGTCTTACAATATAACTAAGATAATTTCCTTGTGCAAACTTAATTGTTGATCTTGATTGGCTGTTCAAAATACTGCTAAAATTGTTATCGAATTACCTAACCCGTTATTAAGTTCACAGAATAATTTGGCTCATTGCTAATGCGGGTACTTATCGAATGACTCCTTAAAATCTCCTGAAACGTTATAGATATTCATCGGAAAACTTATCTACTTATATATCAAGAATTACCTATACTTTTATAACCAGTAAATGTACACATTTTAGAAGTGCGTATAAGAATAATACCTGTTTCGATTTTCTACCTACATTTTTGAGTACCTACTCAAATGTCCGCAAGTCTCCAATACCTAAGTTTTACTTTTAGATTCTGAGCGAAGCGATTTTTTTGTGTCTGTCATCACGTTTTAGGACAGTAAAAGTGCTTAGATTTACTTCAATAGTACCTTTTCTGATAGGAAAGTGAATCTAGTTGGTACTTTGGGGGGTCAAAAGTAAACATTTTCCAGTAGTTTTCAAAAGTACCGTGAAAAACAAATGGAAAATTAAGGAAAAAACGGGAATTTTTACGCAACATTGATTTTTGACAAAATCGATTTTGGTTTTTGGTGTAACTCTAAAAAAAAATAAATACATGAAATTTTGACTGAATGTTCATATAAGCAGTTTCTATACACCATCCCGTTTTCAAAATATTTTGAGCTGTTTACAGACATTTTCAATTACCAATATTTTTAGTTTTTTTGTCTATAAATATCAATAAAATTTTATCTACTGTTTAAAAATTCTTGAAAATTTAATAGAATGCTCATAATATATTGTTTCAGAGGCAGATGAAAAATCTGTTTTTTTTCTAAGCATTTAAAGTTTAAATTTTGATAAAATACGTAAAAATGACGAAAATTTGCAAATTATTTTGAGTTAGAAATTCATAAAAATTTTTCTTTTTAAATCTAAGAGTTTAAAATGTAACACGAGATTTAACATAAGTTTTTCTACTTTTATCAAAAATAAAATATCTAAAAGCAAGTAAAAATAAATTTTTATGAGCGTTTTAAGTTCATAATGTTACATAATTGGATATTCACTCAATTTCTCATGTAGCGTTTTTCTTATTTGGTTGTAATTCAAAAACGAATAATTTTAGATGCATGAAAATTTCACTGGATGTTTATATTTTCATTTTCTATACACCATACAATTTTGAAAATATTTTGATAGGTTTTGAGCTGTTTACAGACATTTTCAGTTTTCAATTTTTTTAGTTTTTATTTTTATAATTGTCAATAAAACTTAATTTGGTCGGCCAAAAAGTCTGAAAATTTAATACAAGCTTTCTAATATATTGTTACAATATCAGTTGAAAAATTTTAAAAATACATAGGCACGATTTTTTTTTATAAACATTTAAAGTTCGAATTTTGACAAAATTTGTCAACATCTCGAAAATTATCAATCATTGGAATTAAAAAACTATAAAATGTTCAGTTTTTATAACTAAGGGTTGAAAATTTAAAACAAAGATTCTCATAAATAATTCATACTGTAACCAAAAAATCTAAAAAATATATCAACACATTTATTTTTTACAGACATTTTAATTTCAAATTTAGACAAATTTTCATATTTAAACCAAGAATAATGATTTTAGTTATTTTGTTATAATTTAAAAATATTATTTGTTGGTATATGAAACTTTTAGAGTATATTGTTTTAATTGTATATGCACGCAATGTCATTTTAAAATGTAATTTTTTTGGGAAAAATGAAATTAACCAGGGGCGCCGGAACAATGGGGGCAGTGGGGGCAATTGCCCCCACAAGATAAATACTGTGGGGGCAAGGCCCCCACGACTTCATGGCCTAATTATATTTACATTTAGCCCACAATAGTACAATACCTGCATTATACACAATACCTGCAGCATCAGCCACACCAGAAAGGTCATTTAGTGGGCTCAAGCGTTTAAAAACCTATACACGTTCAACTATGAGTCAAAAGCGTTTGACTCATTTGTTACTACTACACTTAAACCAAACTATTTTGTATGAAATTTCCTTGGATGATATCCTAAAAGAGTTCATTAGCCGTACAGCAGAGAGAAAAAGTGTATTTGGTAAAATGTAAATTATTCATTAAAATTTGAACTGTATATTTTATTTATTATTATTGTATAATAAAATATAGTTATGGGATTTTTGATTAAAGATTGTACAACAAAGAAACTGTGTATGTGAAAAAGTTAATTACAACTGTAATTTGTATTGTTAATAAATTTATATTAAACACCACTATTTTTGCTCCTATACCCTCTAGAATAAAGTTTGAAATATTTTGCCCCCACAGCAAAAAAATCGTTCCGGCGCCCCTGAAATTAACCAATTTATAGTAAATACTAATGACTAATACTAAAATTAATTACTTTATTCACAATAATATCATCAAATACATTTAATAAGATATTATAGACTGACTGACCGTCTTCGCTCAGAATCGTTTTTCTTATTCAATGATATTATATCATTGGATTCAAATTTAACACAATCCATTACATTGACTCACTTGTAACCTACTGTACAGCAGAGCGACATCCACTTACCCGCCTTTTTTTTTTATATACATTGACGATTTTTAAACATGTGTAGGAACTAACAAGTTCAAATGGTAGTATAGGTGCTTATTTATTCAAACGTTCGATAGCGTTAATAGTATACTATAATTGTACACTGTAGTAGTGTAGTTAATAATAATTAAATATTATTATAACCAATATAACCAGAAATATTATTAGGTATATAATACAAATATATAATAATATTATTTTAAATATATATAATATTTAATATTATATTTTTCACGGCCCGCTTGTGGGCCGCGGCCCAAAGGTTGGGAACCGCTGGGCCCTATACTATATATAACCACAAATTTGAAACGGCTATTAGTTCTAAAATAATGGTTTCTGTAAAACGGTTTTCATACCATCGTTTTAAGCATAAAAACAAATCGTTTTATAAAAAATAAAAAATCGTGAGCTGTACGGGAGAGTACATTTTTAAATTTTAGTTAAACTTCTTCAAACTATTCTACAACATAACATATAAATATTAATAGAATATTGACTTCTTCACTTCAATTATATTAACACAAAACTATTTAATTTTTACTTTTATTAAACATAATTTATTTCAATGATTTCCATATATTATATTCTGTACATTTGTAAGTACAGTTTTTTTTTTAAACTTTTTTTACTTACAATCTATACATACGTACGTGGGGTGACATAAAATAACATTAATTACGGAATAGGAAGGCTCCCAGCAGGGCCACCTGATCAGAAGTAAAATACAGTTAAACAAAAAAATATAAAAATATAAAACTAATTGTTTTAAACAATGATAATAGGTGCCTATATAGGTATAAAAATTAATATTAATAACAAAAGGCCAAAAGGGTTATATAATAAGGATTTAATACAAATTATTATAGTTTAAGCTAAACAGTTAAATAATACACAAATGTTGTATTGTTGTTTCATGCATAGAAATTCAAACATATGTAACACGTCACGTAGGTATATATAGGTAACTAGTGTATACACTATACCTATCGTGAAGTGAAATCTAGAATTTTTATCCACCCACCCACCAAAACTTTACAGCCATCGAATATGGTTTAAAAACACACACAACTTTTTTTGTTAATATTATTTTATTTGAGTTTCTACATGATTCTCACTTATACCCACCCATTAAGAATTGAAGCGATCGCTTCACATGATATATGAGTTCGGTGCCACTGATTCAAGTAATTGTATCAAGTAATACTATCATTGATTATAAATTAGTATTTAAACTAGTATTTATAATCAATGATACTATTTAAGAAATGTCCTGTGGTAATACAGACTTCTGTTTTTAAAATGAAAACTGTGTAAACCCCCCCCCTTTTACTGTAAATTATTTAGTGGATATTTTTTTTAGGTACCTATACCAAATTAAAAATTCGAATGAGTAGTTTCTGAGTGGTTATTAAAATATTTGTACTGAGGATAATAATATAGTCCTAAATCAAAGTCACCAGGTTTTTATCTTACCTATAAAAATAATTTTATTCGACTAAACGGTTTAAATGATAATTACCCACACAGACTATTTTTTTTTTTTTTTTATCAAAATAATTACCTTCGCCCAAACGACCACCGCCAAATAATATTGGGCTTACATAGCCCGTAAATAAATAATCAATAATAATTTTATAAATAATAATAATATAATATAATAAAATATGTTAATAGTCAATAAATTTAATGTTAATATAACGTAAGTACCTATATGTTCAAGAATAAAAAAATAATCAAATTTAAAATAAACAGTAAAGTAGGTACTTATGGCTATTTTAGAAGAAACAAGAAAACACTTAAAATATATTATGTAAATAGGTTATGACGTTATGCGTATGAAAATTGATAATATATATTATTATCATGGATGTATATTGTATATCCATAGGTGCCATTTCTTTTTTTGACTTTGAGGTGCTTTACATATTTAAATGAATCAGACCATTGGGGGGGGGGGGGGGCTCTGTCGCTGTTCAAATGGGGAATGGTAAACTCCTACAAATGTAGTGTTAACTCCTACAAAAGATAGTGTTAACTACTACAAAATACAGTGTTAACTCCTACAAAAAATTAATACCGCTCGTATTGCTAAAAAAATAACATTCAGGTAGGTATGGTACATATTATTGTTATTATATTATATTATTTATATTAGAATTGTAACCGTCGAACTGCAAATTTATAAAAAAATCACTATTGTGTATTGGCTATATTATTGTAAAAAAATTTAAATATTATCAGTAGCCAGTAGGTTACCTGGTTACCTAATGTATTGTGATTAGTAGGCAATTCATAATTTGTAAAACTATATTACTATAATATTATTAAACCTACTTTATGCTTGGTGGCCTGTGAGTGAATCCGATATCTAATCACGTGAATAATGAATCATTGTTTTAACTTAAGAAAATAATTTCTAAAAAATCGTTTTTTGGATTATGCAGATTAGATACCTAACTAATGAAGGATTTAATACTTCAATAATCAATTCAAATACAAGTTTTGGAGAGGCTAAGGCCCTCCAAGTCACCCCCCAAATTGCGCCTATGTGCATATCTAAAACCGTGGTTATTATTTCGTAGTTGTATATTTTCGGAACAACTGATATTCGTAGCAATATTTTCGGAGTAATATCATTATCGGAATTATGATTGTTCGTGGTATCATCATTTTCAGCAGCCATATTCGGAGTAACTGATATTCGTAGTAATTTATTCGGAGTAGTACTATATTCGGAGTAATCACTTTTCGTGGCTATGGTGTTAGCCCGAATCTATCTAGTCCGTGATATCAAGACTATAGTATTTATAATCAATGATAATATCTATGACCCTATGGGTCTGATACTATGATTGGTAATATTGGTATGCAAATTGCAAATATAAAATATAAATTCATTCCGGTAAGACGTATATGAATTTACGTCGTGCTTGCTATAATTGACGACAGTTGAAACTTGATAAATATTTTTAAAAAATTAATAATAATACGGTTAATGGGGCGCTTTAACCGGTTAGCCACCCCCTCCCCTCATTCTGAGCGGAGACCATGATATTACCAAGTATTTGATGATTGGGAATTTTGAATTTTGACCTCCTAATGTACCAACTAGATTCACTTTCCAATCGAACAAGATACTGTTGAAGAAAATTGAAGTTACATAATATATACATGATATATCTAATATTTGATATAACTATTCTCATAAAATGTTTGTGTTTCTACTAAAAAGGTTCAATAAAAAAAAAAAAAACCTTACGTAAAACAATAAAACTCGCTTTTTCATATGATTTATCAACTTTTGGTGTTTCAAACAGGGGGTGCTAAATTAACCCCCCTAGACGCGCCTGTGAAGATCGCTATCTATCTCATACCATTTAAACCTGAACTAGCGTAGATACAGCGCTATGTTTTTGGACAGCTCAATTATAGCGTCTCTACTCTATTCAGAATAAAACTACACCAAGCGGCCACGGTAAAAACCGGTTTTGCTACGTCTATCTGGTGTGCTCTTATTCTGAATAGACTATAGTTAGAATTTTGATAAAATTTGTAAAAACCACGAAAATTTGAAAATTATTTTGAATTGTAAATTCGTAAAAATGTTTCTTTTTATATCCAAGATTTTAAATTTGAATACATTAATTTAACAAGCTTGTCTATCTTAATCAAAAATAAAAAATATTTAGAGGAAAGTAAAATTAAATTTTTATAAGCGTTTAAAGTACAAATATTTACAACATTGGAGGATACTCGAATCTTATGGAGTGATTTTCTTATTTTATTACAATTCAAAAACAAATAACTGTAGATGCAAGAAAATTTCACTGAATGTTTATTTTATCATTTCTTATACATAATAAAATTTTCAAAATATTTTGACTTGTTTTGAGCTGTTTACGGACAATTTCATATTTCAATTTTTTAATTTTTTTTTTTCTATGAATATCAATAGTCTTATCTGTTGGGCCAAAAAGTGTAAAAATGTAATACTGGGTGGGGCAAATCAAACAGTGCAGTTTTGAAAGGTTGGTACTTCACGTGTGGTGGGGATAGTACGATTATGGTGGTTTCATTTCGTCGGGCAGGCCATGCCGTTATTAGTCATTACCATGGTTTGGTCTGGTGAACAACGTGGCTTTGCCGTCCGTACATTTTTTGAAAATGGTCGATCGTTCGTCGCAACTCAGCGAGCGTTCCGGCTGCAGTTTAACCTTGCGCGTCATGATACCGTCCCTCACCGTAATGTTATCGCGAATTGGGTGCGTACATTTGAAGAAACTGGATCTACACTAAGACTTAGAGGTTCAGGAAGACCCAAAACGGTAAGAACACCTGAAAATTTGATAAGAGTGAGTGAAGCTTTTGTGCAGTCGCCTACGCGTTCTGCCCGGAAACATTCAATTGCATTGGGCATTTCTAATCGGTCAGTAAGGAGGATTTTGCACCAAGACTTATTCTTCCACCCCTACAAAATTATGATTGTCCAAGAGTTGAGTCCACCCGACTATGAAAATCGCATGAATTGCTCACAAGAAATGTTGAACCGGATCCATGTGAGGTCAACATTTTTCAGTAGTGCCGAGGCTCACTTTCATCTCAGTGGGGCGGTGAATAAGCAAAATTTTCGCTATTGGGCAGAAAATAATCCACGGCAAATTCACGAGACACCTCTTCACTCTCCAAAAGTGACCGTGTGGTGTGCGATTTCAAAATTTGGGGTGATTGGGCCTTATTTTTTTGAGGAGAATGGACAAACCGTAACTGTCAACGCTGAACGTTACGTTTCCATGTTGGACAATTTTTTTGAACCTCAATTGGAAGAGTTAATGGAAGAAACAAATATGGGGGACATCTGGTTCCAACAGGACGGGGCTACAGCACATACTGCTCGAGTTTCAATGACGAAGCTGCGACAGATGTTCCCTACACATCTCGTCTCTCTGAGGGGTGATTTGAGGTGGCCTGCGCGCTCACCAGACTTGAGCATTTGTGATTTTTTCTTGTGGGGCTACCTGAAGGAAAAGGTTTTTAAACATCGGCCTCACACGTTGGAAGAACTCAAAGACCGAATTAGGGAGGAAATTGGCGCTATACCAGTCGAAATGTGTCAAAATGCGGCAGAAAATTTCAGAAATCGCCTTCATCAGTGTATCGCTGCTGGCGGCCATCATCTTTCTGATGTCATTTTTAAAACTTGATATATAAAACGGCATGATGTACTGAAAAAAATTAAATAAATATAATTTCTGTAAGTTGCGTAGTTTTTTTTTAATAGCCTTTCAAAACTGCACTGCCTGTTTCGCCCCACCCAGTACAAGGCTCCTGATATATTGTTACAATAGCAGTTGAAAAATATTAAAAATACATCAAATTTAAAATTGAATAATTATTTTGTAGTTAAGAATGTATAAAATGTTCAATCTTTAAAGCTAAGAATTAAAAATGTAGTTTATTCATACTGTAACCAAAAAATTAAAAAAATTTAAAACACAGTTTTTTTTTATAGTTGTTTGAAGTTTATGTTTGGACGAAATTATATATTTAAACGAAGAAGAACGATTAGAGTTCATATATCTGTGGCATAGAAAGACGATGCCGCATCTATATGTTTAATATACAATGTTACCCATTAATTATACTGTTGAATAAAAATAATTATTTTTGTAAATATAATTTGGTAATTATAATTTATATATTTTCACATACATATAATTATATAACATATGTTTTCATCACATCTTGTTATGCAATTTATAAAAATGTTGTGTCCCTTGCACTATTTATTTTATATAGGATATAATTGAATGCAATTGACATATTAATTTTATAATAACTGAATCAAAATTAAAAACCTCAAGCATACTATTTTTCACTTTTCACTTTCAAACTCACGCACATCAAAGATAATTTTAAAACTTTGATTTTAGAGTTATTAAAACACACTTTAAAATTGAAATATAAACAAAAGCCTATGAAGTGCCTTAGTTTCTTAACTTAAAGTTCAGATCAGTTTAAGTAATTTCTTCACTCGAATATTGAAGCAAATAACAAAAAATTGTATCTGCTGTGCAACAATTTGCTATGTGTTACTTGGGTCAGAGAAAAAAATAAATATCGCTCCAACAAATGCTGTACTGTACAAGGGAGCCAATATGAACTATTAAAATGTAATGTAGTATTTTTTAAATGTTTATTTAAATTTTACTTGAAAATCTGATCAACCATCTGAATTTGTGAATATATTTTGAAGGATTATTCATAATTTCTATATAGTATTAAAGCATTTATTAAGTTTTAAAGTTTAAAATATGTGGTTAACAAAGTTTTTTAGTAGGTGGATGATGATAGTTGGTTAGAAATTCTTCATACTCTACACTTAACAGGATTAATGTTGAATTTGGAGTAATTAAAATATTGTAAAATAATAGAATAATATTCTTCAACAATCAAAAATAATCAAATTAATATCATAATTGTATAATTGGTTTATATGGAATAAGACATCAAAAGAATTTGGATTTGTTTAAATTATAATAAATATGGTTGAAATAAATAACACAGACTTGAAATATTAATAAATAATATTTAATTGTAAATTTTAAATATTTCATATTTTATAGAATAAAAATGTATTCTATACCAATTTCATTCAATAGAAAAGTTGAACAGATATAAGGTTTATGATTTTATACTTATAATAACTGTATGAATATTCATGAAAAGGAAAATAATAACTATTTGTTTAAAGTTGTTAATAATTATTACGGTTGTCTCGTCGTTGTCTGTTCCAATCCTGCCCACCATGTCCCCCATGTCCACCATGACCACCGTGTCCTCCATGGCCGCCGTGTCCACCATGTCCACCATGGCCGCCATGCCCACCATGACCGCCGTGTCCACCATGTCCGCCGTGTCCACCACCACCTTGTCGCCCGAAGTTTTGTCTGTATTGTCCTTGATTTTGATTACCTCCTCTTGGGAAAAAGTTTCCTAAAAGATAAATTAATTACAAATGTAATAAATCCATACTTTCATAAAATAAACATGTTTTTGTTAATGTTTTAATTTACCTTGCTTCATTTCAAAAATCCTTTCATTGGAATCAACAAAGTTATTAACTTTATCAGCCAGTTGCAGAGCAAGTGATTGTAACCTACTAGGTTCACTACGATGCATTACAACTGTTTGGGTGGGATCATCAAGAGAAGCCATTAACTCTTCATTAATAATCATTTTCGATATGATAGAATGAGTGGTGCTTTTTGGGAGTTCAAACATCTCAGACAAAGTCTTCATTGAAATAGAGTTATAAACATGAGAATAAGTAAACAGGTATGTGCGTAAAGATTCTTCTTTTATCAAACGTTCCAACATATCTCTGACTCTATCACTTTCATAGAACAATTCCCATACCTGTTAACACAATACTTAATTTAATAAATAATAAAAATAAAATTTAAACCTCATTAACTTATACCTTAGCATTCATTTTCTCGTTGATTATAAAATTGCGAGAGGCAGACCAATTTCCATTCCTCATTGCTTTACTAGCAGCGACTACATGTTCCCTCATTGATTCTGGAGGACCAACTAAAGACTGACGCTCACTAGAACGTAGTTGTTGGTAGAATGTTTTAGAAATCATACGCCGACGAGCATCAAATTCATGAGCTAGATTATAATTTATTATTTTAATATGCAATCAGGAAATATTTTTACATAATATTATGTTTACAAGTTTATTTAATAATATTAATTAATAATTCAATTTACCAGCCATGTATGGAATTTCAATAAGCATTGCTGATACCAGGTACACGCATTCTAAGAGTTCTAAATTAATATGCATATGGAAAGGCATTTGTCTTTGTTTTTCCACTTTTTCCTGTTCTTTGCTACGTTCGTGTTGTCTCTTTACATAAATAATATTTTAACATTACAATCAAATGATCTATTATTAGTAAAAAAAAACTATAGTATTTACTTGTGGTAGTAATCCCTGGGCTAATAACTCTTTTACTTTACCAGTCATCATTAGATCAACCAGACAGTTGTGAGCATCTTTAATGTTTCCTTGACGGAATGCACATAAGCCAATATGAGCCATGGTACGATTGTAAAGAATCTGTATTTAATTTATGTAATATAATTTAATAACCTCATAAATAATAAATATAAAGATATTAGAGTTGAGATGGTAATCAAATTGATAAAATTCTCAAATTATACTCTTAAAACCATTACTTGACTTAAATAGATTTAAAATTAACACTAAAATTGACTTGACCGTTTTAAGGAAAAAATAAATATCTTTAGAATTTAAAGACAATATTCAATTTTTTTTCCATACCAACAAAATTCTTAACATATTCAACTCCAGCGACACCAAAGAGCCACATGACCAACTAATATTTATATTATACATACCTGAGTGGCAGGATCAGAGTGTTGAATGGTTTCTTGTAAATGAGACATAAGTACCAAATCTCTTGCTTGGAACCAATTATCGTGTAAGGCATGATGATATACATGACATAAAATTGCCCTAGTTCTCAAACGATCTGTAGCATCTTTGTCATAAATGTATTTGCATAAGTTTTCCATTATTTGAACATTTGTTTTATGTGATGCAAGAATTTCTCCCTAAAATTAAATATTTATTAATACTGTTTAAATGACTAATCAATAGTTAAAATTAATGTCTATATTTGTACCTTCTTTTGCTTTAATACAAGTGGATCAAATTTGTAGTAGAGATGGTCTATTTTACGCATATAAATACGACAGACTTCCGACTCAATATTTTGGTGTTCCAGAAACAGTTGAACTTTATCAATGATGTCACAAACACGTTTTTCATCCTTCAATCTATATGTTTTTAATTAAATTTATTAAATCAAAGAAGCTGAAATTAGTTTTGATAGAATTACAAAACACTGACCTTTGAACATAATCATTGCTGTGAGGATCACATTCTTTCAAAAGTTTTGTGAATTCTTCATCTAATCGTTCAACAATTGTAAGCACACATCCACGTACCCTAAAGGTCGCCTTGTCCAATGTCTCAGCATCTTCCGCTACCGATTCTCCGATAAAGATTGTGTCTTTAACTGGGAGAATCAAATCCAGAAGTTCAACAATACAATCCAATAATCTAAAATAAATTAATGATATTTTAATATTCAACAATAAATTAATTAGTTATAAAATGATTAACGTACTTGCTCCAAATTTCTGGCTTCATAGCATCAGAAACTTTCGGATTGTAATCAAAAATAGAAGAAATAATTGACATCTTTATTTTTACTCTTAATCCTAGTCCTAAACTATGAGCTTCTGATACCAATAACAATTCATGTAACAGTTCAATTTGTTCTCTTCGATCTGTACGCTTCTTTCCTCGGGCGGCAACTACTTCTATTAATTTACGTAAAACAGCCTCTGGAGTAATTTCTACATCTTTTGCAAACATTTTTGGTTTTTCCTAGAGTTCATAACAAAAATAAAAATTAAGCAAAAACAAATTATTAAAAGTAGAACTCGGAACTTTTTCGGAACATGTATTTATATATATTAATAAATATTTAGTTTTTAGCTAGGTAGAAATTTAGGCATAATTTTTTATTTTTGGTTAAGCCTTGAAACAACATTTTTTATATTCCTAAATATAAAAATTTAAATGTACCAAATAGGTACAGCAATTAGTATTAATCATGTTATTATATATTTGCATGAATAATTAGATTGTTTTTACTGGACTGATTAATTGTTCAATTCTTGGTATAGTACAATTCAAAATATAGACAACGCAATATTATGTGGTGGCTCTTTATTTTTAAATTTTTTAAATCAATGATTTACTAACATAATATGCATTAATATGTTTAAAAACCTTTAAATATGCAAAAGCATGTAAACTTAGGCAAATATGCAAAAATATGCAATATACATTTTTGTATTTAGATTGTATGTACTACGAAACGAATTGGTATCGAATCAGATTTTTAATATGCAGCCTCCTAAGAAATAATCAAATGCATAAAGTTTGAAGCCTTGATTATAAGTAATAAAATTTGTTCCAATTAATATTCACTTACATATAGGATATTAGGCCCTTTGTTTACTGTCTGCCATTCAGAACCACTTCCATCATCTTCTTGCCTTATTTTTTTAATTTTTTTTACGCGGTCCTTTTTCCTATCTTTCTTTTCGTCGTCATCTTTGTCCGTTGATCTATTAGTAAAATATTTATGGTATAAAAATGGGAATAGTTATAAGCATAAATAATCAAAATAAACTTACTTTTTTAAAAACCGTTCTCTTATACTTTGATATTGACCTTCATCTTCACTACTTGAAGAAGAGCTCTCAGAGTCACTACCCCAATCAAAAGAATCATCACTGTCAGAATCACCAGCGGCTTTTGGTACCTAAATTAGAAATAAGTTATAGTAAAATTATAAAAAGTAGTATCATTAATTGTAAAATAAGTGAATTAAAATTAAATAAGAAAATCCTAACCTTGGGTATTTTTTCTTCTGTTTTCTTAAAAGACGCAGCTGGAACTACATCTTCACTTTCATCAGAATCTACATCTTCATCTTCTTTTTGATCTTCATCTTGGTCTGGGAGTTCAGGATTTTCTCTGAATTTAGCTAAATCACTCTCAAAATCTTTAACATACTTCCTAAATTTTTGTCTAAGGGATGCCAAACTTTTAGAGTTATTTTTTGATAAGTTTTTACGTCCTACTCGATCATCCCAGACATCATTAATAAAATCTTCCATTTCAACTAAGCAGCGAACAAAAAACCGTGGAGCTATTCCATTTTCTTCTTTCAATATAACTGCATTGAATGCTTTAGTGTATGCACGGGTGAGTTCTTCAAAGCCTATAAACAGATTAATGGTATACTAAGATTCTTAGTTTAAAGGTTTATATTAACTTACTGGTCAGCAAGCTACTCATATCTTTGATTTTCTTATGATTTCTAATCTGTTTGATTGTCATAGTCAACTCTTCATATCTCTTTTCTTTGAGTGACCGTACAATACGTTTTGTGTCTTCTTCATCATCACTGAACTACAATGAAAGAACAATAGTTGGTAAATTACTAAAAGTTTGTACACACAATTAATTTTTACTTTAGTTATTTTCAGGGTTCAAAAAACCCTGACCCGGTTGGGTTAAATGGGTTTTAATAATTTTCAAATGAATGCCGATTCCTGACACTTTTTTACTAGGACAGTTCCCAAAATATTAAAGCTTAAGACATATACCTACTGCTTATTTAAAATTAAATATAACTAATTACCTATAAGTTATAACTATTACATTTAAGAAACTTATAAAGAAATATTAAAAGTTTTGGTGTGCCTACCTATATAAAATTATACAGTTAATTTGTTTATTACTAATACCAGTAAACATTAAAAAGTGTTTATAAGTTGTTTTATTATTATTACTTAATTTGTATTGTTTATTGTTATGAGTTTAAAACTTTAAAATAAATTGTTATTAAGAAAAGTAAAATTATAATATTAAATGTTTTTGTTTTTATTGTTACTAAAAAGTAATAGAAATAAATAGGCATGCAGTTTTAAGTTTGTTAATTTTTTGTTTGTTGTGTTTTTATTTGCTGGGTTTTTTTACTGGGCCCAGTACTTTGAACCCTGGACTTATTTTGTTTAGCTATAAAAATTTAATAAATTTACCTGTAATAAATTTAAGTTAAAAATATGTGTAGTATAATTTAAGAAAGTAGGTTGTTATTTTTTTTTTTAATGAAATTGAAGTTTCAAATTTGTTGAAATTATCTATAATAACATAACAATAGTTTTCTGTAAATGCATTTTTTTAATCTAGAAGACGTAACAGAAATATAGTTTTAAAAATGTGATTATTCATCTCAGAATCTTGGCATTAAACTAACAAATTCAAATAATAACCATTATTAAGCGCACTAAAAAGATAAAACTTCTAAAATTTTCTTGTACGAAATTTCAAATTTTTGATATACAGTGAAACTTCCATATAACGAACTTCCATTTAACGAAATTTTCTGTTTAACGAAATATTTTTAAGAATTATGACCTTCATTGTTAATTACACGTACATTTATCTCCAAATAACGAATCTGATGTTTCTATATAACGAAATAATTATTCGATAAAAACCAGTTTTTGTAAATGTTGTCACTATCAAATTGATAGTTTATGTCATAGTTCTAAAATTGTACATGAACAATGTACCCGATAAAGATAAGACACCGAAGGTAGGCAAACTGATTAATTTTACTGTAGTACACTTCAGCTCCAATATTGGTGCAAACGAGTATACATTCTTTCGTTTTCTCTTTGTCCATACAAAAAAAATGTCAAAACGTACCTAAATGTTTATCCATCGCCGATAAATTTGAAATTTTGATGTAAAACTTGACGATATAGAAACTTTTTACGAAAGAAGGAATATTTTCAAAAATAATAAGCAAACAAAACTTACTTATTATTTCTTTTAAATTATATTTAAGGTTAAAAATTAAATTAAACTGTAATATGATATTTGATGTTGTTTTTACATACATACGGTATACATAATAAAAAAATAATAAAAAAAAAGTTGAAAAAAATACGTAATTCTATTTAACGAATTCCTCTATATAACGAATTTTTTTTGCTGCTTATTCGACTTCGTTATATGGAAGTTTCACAATAGGTACCAATATAAAAAATAATTTATACTTCTTAATGTTCAAAATCTAAATTTTCCTAACAAAAAAAAATTATCTACAAGTTTAGGATAAGTTTATTTTATGTAGTATACAAACTTAGAAGTGGTATAAGTACTAGATTTATATAAAATTTAAAATTAAAACTGTAAATAACCAACTATTAGCATCAACTAAAATTAAGATATTTTTGTGTCATATTTTTTCAAAAATTAAGTTAACCATACCTATTTACAAGTATTTTGAAAATGGTAAAATATTTAATGCTTTCGGGCTTAGATTGAAGTAGTTGTTTTAATATCAAATTTCAACAATATTGTATTTTTATTCAAACTTCAAAGAATATTATTTTACTTAAAGAAATTAACCTACATAAGAAAATATAATAAAAAGTTTCTAATGAATGCAATGGGCAAAATGTAGATAGGTACATTCAATTAATAGTATATATTAATTGTTATCAACTATTAGATATAACATTTAGAAAAAAATATATTTTGTAGTCTAGTATGAGTAACCACTACAGTAGACAATTTTGAGTGATGTACCCAAAACATTTTTGTAACAATTTAAGTAAATATTTATCGGTATTATATTAATTTAGTGTTCAGCATAGTATTAAATATTTATGAAAGTTACTTACTGTGAAATTCGCTGTTGGTTGGCGTATAATCTGTTCTTCCTCGGACGATGTATCGGACTCGGAATCCGAGCCGGTTGCGAAGAATCTACTCATAATTGATAACTATGGTATTAAATCTGAAAAGCAAATCTGAAATCACCTCTTATAAGAAATACGGCAAAAGTTTTAAATAAACACAAATGAAATGTATAATACCTAAATGTACCAAAAACGTGGAGCCGTAAAAACACGCAGGCGAAATTGCAACTTGCAAGTACAGACGTACAGTGATTAAAATATGCAATGGTGGGGTCTAGTCACTGATGATCCGTGTTCCGTGAGCGTGGATGCGGTGCGGTGATGTTGATAAACAATATCACACCACGCCACGCCGCAGTGTAGCCAAAATAAAATAACAGTATGTGAAGGACGGTGTCAAAATTATTTCTAGTTTTTACCGCCATCCCGTATTTTCATAAAAATTTACAGAAATATTAATGATATAAATATTAAATATATAATCGTGAACCTTATCCTTTAATAATCTAATGTTTATTGGTATAATTAATGAATAATACTGAGTAGGTACTACAATAGTCAATAATGCCTATGATTTCTAGATTATAGTTTCGTTAGGATTGTATATATTTTGTATTGGATTTCAGTCTTGGGTGAAATGCGGCCCTCACCTCGTGCTGCACACGTCGGCCGCGACTAAAACAGCTCACTTCCCGCCCATGCAACACAAATACACAATATGTATACTAATATGTATTATTTAACTTTCATTTGAAATACTTTGAATGATTATTAAAAAACATGTAAACTCCTAAAGTGTAAACTCCTAACCCCTAAATCTAAATTAATATATTATCTTATCAACGTAAAATTGTAAGAAATTATGTTTAGATGTATTAGATCTAGCTGTCACCTTATATGGCCCAATTTAAACGTGCATACAAATAGGTACTTGTTTCTTGCAACTTAATTAATTGTAACAAGATGGATTTAATCTACCTTGATTTTTAACTATATCCTCCTTGGCTACGTCACTGTCTATAAATAAACTAAATACTTATGTATTTAGTTTATGCAATAATAAAATGTTTATGTAAAACCTGTTGAGTACTTGAGTTTAGAAGTATGTTTGTAGGTTGATCTGGACAAAAATGACCTCACTGCTTTTAGTAATAAGTAACATTTTACTAAACGCATGACGTACACATATTAAGTAATATATTATAATGTAGTGCCTTTATTATGCTAAAAGTCGACCTTATACATATACAACTATAGAAGTGACTTATTGACCTTTTTATTGTAACTTTTATGGCGTGATTTGCAATTTGAGAATAACAACGATATTAATTCTATATCAAGTCGACCTGGGATCTAAAGGGCCCAGGAGGCAAAATATTCAAAGTGCCTCTCAAAAATACCAAATCTCAAAAAAAATAATTTAAAAGCGTTTTATAGATATTTATCACATAATATGGATCGGTATATATATATATAATATATAGTAATATAATGTCGATCAAACATCACAGTACGTATTTAAACATAATCATAGATTCCAAAATATATTATTATTACCACGGACTAAGATATTATGATTTTAATATCATTAAAATAATAAAATGTTTATTATAATATTATTATAAAATTATTTAATGGATCCAAACGCATACCACTGGGCTATATATATAGTAGGTAAATGTTGGTAAATAATTTTATTTATTTCTTGAAAAATACGGGTCGGGGCCTCGGAGGCTTCACGCGTCAAAAGTATTAGAAATCTTATTGGAGTAATTAAAGAAACTGTATCATTTTTTTCTGCATCAGCCAAAAGAACAGTTGTTTTAAGAAAATATGTTGGGCATCAATTGATTGGCTTATGCGAAACGAGATGGGTCGAGACCCGAGAGACATGGAGGAGAAGAAGTAGGAGTACCGAGTAATGAGTTGTATGCAAGATATGCATGACATTATTGATGCATTGTTAGAAATTACATCATGTAAAGACTTGAATACTTCTGGAAAAGCTAAATCCCTAGCAACAGTATTGCGTGACAGTGAAATTATTGTTTCACTTTGAAGTCTTTCTCGTGTAGTCGTATGCTTAACTACACTCTTCCACTAAGTAAATGTTTTCAGAAAAAGTCTATTGATTTACATGAAGCAGCCAATATAATGAAAGATACACTATTTTGTCAGAATGCCGAGAAAATGTTTCTACTCGGTTTAGAGAAATTTATAAATCGTCTGAGAGTATGGCTAAAACTCAAAAAGTTGATTTGAAAATTCCAATGAGTTGTTCAAGACAAACGAATCGTACAAATTATCCAACAAATAATACTGCAGAAGAATATTATAAATTAGCCATATTTGTTCCATTATTATATATTTCCATGCCATTAATGATTTAAAAGCATGTTTTTCACAAAAAAAAACCACTAGAATGCTCCAATCTTTCATATTATATACTTCCTAACAAGCTTATAAATGAAAATACAACTTCATATTCATTAAATAAATCAGACATTATCATTAAAGCATTAGCAGACGATTTTCAAGGACTTCTTTCAAATGATAAAGACATGGTATTTACTTTATTGTGTTCAAAATTCAGATTATAGAAACAAAAATGCAGTCGTGAAAAACTTGAAAACATTTCGGTAAATTTCATGTGTTACAGAAATACTTGCAAAACAATTTCATGAAAGAAACGATTTAGTTTTATTTATTTTAAGCGTCATGCATGGAGTTTAGTGATATGAATATAACTTTTAAGATGTAACCAACAATTTATGTTTTACAAGGACCGTGGTACACAAGCAATTTAATCAAGGCTTGTAACTGAAAAACCGATTTTTGTTTTTTTCGTTTTTGATTTTGTATACCGGTTAGGTTAAGTTACCTACTCAGTAATTGATATAATTTCTATTTTTTATGGTATTTAAAATCAATTTTAATCCCTAAGTTTTTAATACTATTGACTAAATTTAGGTGAAAAAAGTTTCATACCTAGTCTACATTGATTAAATATTAGCCATTACTAAAAAGTAACGATTACCTACTATCCATAGTAATGAAAAAAATCAGTTAAATCAATGAATATAGTTAATTATTTCAAATTGAATTCTAATTAATGAATGGCAGATACATCTGTTATACTGATAGCCGTTAGAAAAATTAGTTTTACCATCTCGAGGTCAAAGATTGTAGGTACCCATAGCGATATTGACATATTGTATTCCAAGCAATCCCTTTATCAGAGCAATGGCAACTAATAGTTAACTCATAAAAAATATAATATATTATAAATAAATTATTGGATAAAATTGTCCACACAAAATAATTATTGTGTTGCAATATTGTAATTATGAAACAGTTGTTTTCTTTATAAGCTTTATTATAATATTATATTTCACATTTTCACATAAATAAGAACAAAATTTAATATTTTAATGACATATTTTAAATTTTGCATTGCTTCTAACTAGCATGATTGCTTCCAACAGTTCTGCATCTAATGATGTTCTCAAATCAGAGACAATGAATTTTAAACCGGAAAAGCTCCTTTCTACACTAACCTGAAAATGAAATAGTACAACTTGTAGAAATGTTGAAATATAAGCACAAAATAAATATCATCATTAGGTAAAATATATTTTATAATCATAATAGAGACATACACTAAACCTGAGTCGCTGGAACTGCTAAGACTACACTTGCTAACTGATAAAGTTCAGGATTGGTTAACTGCCGTATAAGTATAAGGAATTCGCTCAACATGTTTAAAATCATTCAAAATATTCAATATACTTTCAGAAGTTGTAGTTAAGGGCAAGGTAGACGAATTGGATGTAACAGATGATTGTGATAATAAATAATCTTCACATGGATCTGTTGAGGTTTGGCTTTTTTCAATAGAACTCTCAATTGTTAATTCATCATTAGCTAAAAATAAAGTTAAATACAGGATTGACTTAACTTTTAACAAATAACTGTATTATACAAATATTGGACAGATTATTCTAGAAAGTATATTAGTATAGAAATCAGCATACTATTATTTTTTAGTCAAATATCTATTGATTTCTATTTAAATGAACAATATAATAAAATATTGACATGTTTTATACAGAAATACAGAATTCAAATTATTTATATTGTATAAGAATAATATTTATGTCACCAGTGATCTATATAAAACAAAATTGGTAGGTCCAGGAAGTAATGAATCCAGGATTTATCCAGGAAGTAATGAAAACTATTAGTCTATTAACTGTTAGAAATTTAGAATTCTAAAATATTTATTACTTGTCCAAAGATTTTCATACTCAAGAGTAGGTACCAATACTTTATGAACATTTTACTTTTTACACTTAATTTATTACTTTTTTGTTAAAAATATATGTAAAACACGCTAATATTAAAAATACAATTTATTACTAAGAAAAGCATTATATTATTTTATTTTTTTAGTTCTTCATGTAAACAGTGTTACTACAATTTAAGCATATTTATTGAGTAAATAATTTATATCCATTCATATATTTACCAGTAGTATCTGTAAATTCGCAAATAGGAGAATCTTTATTCTTCAAGAAAATTTATGTTTCCCATGTTTCAATAAGGCGAGTTATAGCTTTTTCTTGTTCTTCAGGAGTTAATAAACACTAGTGCCGAGGATCAACAAAAATTACTAAAACAATTTTGAAATTGATATATGAATATTATATTGTAATTATCAAGACGTACACACACATATGCATGTATTATTATTAATTTAATGTATATTACCTGCTAAAAATGTGTTATTTGTTAAATAATTTTCACGAATTCTTTTATCCATGTGTCTTTATTATTTTAGCTAATATAGATACATTAGTATTTAATCCATAAGTAGCTTTTAGCCAAATACCATAAAAATCCCCAATGGTAATGTTTTGTTTTGCAATGCAAGTGTTGCAATTTGCACTGGATGTAGAGCATTTACCTGAATTAAGGTTTTTGGAAATTAATAAGTATAAGTAATTACAGAATATGCATATAAAAAATTAAAAAATAATGAATTAAACACACGGAAAGTTGTATAGGTACCTACCAAATATAACTAAGTAGGCAAAATAATTATGAGTTTAATTTTAATGGTATTATGTGATTTAAAGAACCTGTAGAAGTTGTAGGACAGCTATAAAATAATTCAAATATCGAAAAGTATCAATAAAACCATAATCTTGATTCTTGATGACTTGGCAAAACTAAGACTTTTACTTAGTATGGGTATTATAAACATTTAAGTTATCAAAATTAAAGTTAACTATAGTAAATAAGTAATATATATTTTTATAATATATAAACTGGTTAATTTAGCATATAAAATGATTACATTTATGATTAACCGAAGATTATTAATATTTAAGAAATTAATATAATTAAGTAATTAACTATAATGAACTAACAACACTTTTTATAGACTGCCATTCGCAGTTTTTGAGATGTAGGTCTGGGTTAGTCTCCTCATGCGACATACAGAATTCTTTGAGTTCCAATAACCGATAAAGCATAGCATACATTGAGTTCAACCTTGTCTCGATATCAATTATTGCAAATTTTAAATTCTTTCTTTTCAACCAACATGCATATTTGAGAGTTCTTAGTTTCTTTACAATCTGTAAAATATAATGTTTACCTTTACATATTAAATAACTATTAAAATGAATAAAAAATTGGTAATATTACATCTCTAGCTTTGGAAATGCAATAAGTTATGGGTGCTGTTTTTATACCACCAAGTACATATAATTGTAATGAATGTACAGAGCACCGAATGCAAGATGATATGGATCGAGGTTCCACAGCAGCAACAATAACTTCTTCTAATTTATCTATATATAAATCAAATTACAACATATTATTATTTAAATTAAGTATAAAGAAAACAATAAAAATAAATAAAAAGTACAATTATATTTTAAAAACAAACCATGATCGATCATCAACTTTATCACTGAAAAGTTGATTTAAAATATTTTTTGATGATAGTAATGTTGCATGCTCAATTTCATATTCATCATCACTCTTGTTGTCTTCTGAATCCACAGTCTCAACAGTGGTATCTTCTTCAATTTGTGGTGCTTCAGCTTCACATTCTTCATTTATATTTATTATTTTACTTAACTTAACCATATTTGATGCATTATCGCATGTAATAGTAAAAATTTGTTCTTTTTTCACATCGTAAATAGAAGTATATCATGAAGCTATAATACAATAGATGCAACATAATTACTACATATTAATATATTAAGATAAAATTAATTTTATGATAATAATATGTATTAAATATACCATTTTTTAAAATTATCAGCAGTGTGCTGTTCATTAAGTTCCCTCATCTCTTAATTTTATGAATTGAATATTAACTCCCATTATGGAACGGTTGTGACGTTTTACACAATCAATTTTTAAACTTACTAAATTATTTTTAATATTTTCAGTAATTTCACTAATGATTGTTTTTGAAGTTGAAAAAATGTGTTTCTTAATGTATTGTAGTTAATAGTAGATCCTAAAAATTAGTTAGTTGAGATGTTTGAGAACTTACATTTTTTCTTTATATTTTAAAACAATAAATTTTATTTTTCACACCTTATATATTATACTTGAGTAAACTCTACTATCTGTATTCTTAACTAATATTCCCTATATTGTCAACTACTCAACTATCATTATTAAACTTTACTTTAACTGGATGCCCCTCCAAAACAATATTCCTTTATCAACAAAGTGCAGACCATTTGTGTATTGTAAGTATTTGCTTGCAAGTATTTCTACTATGCCAGAGGCCAATTATACTTTTTATTTATCCAAATAGTGTTTGTCTTACACTCTATACATTTGATTATATTTTATTTTTTATTTTGTTATTTAATAATTTTTCTATTTGATAGTTATAATCGACAATATGAGATGTCTAAATATGGAATATCTGATGATATAAATACCCGAAATAATTTAATATAATATTTAAAAAAAATAAACATTTATCCCATAATTAATATCATAGTTTTAATACAATAACCTTAATCTATATTTAATTATATAATTTGAATACTGTTGGTTAAGTTGGTTGGTTAACCCCACTATACTGGTATTTGACATCTCCTGTAGGTATCTAAAACTTGACTTTTAGGTTAACGTTATAAAAATATCCTTATACAATAGTTGATTATTAACCAAAGCTAATTAAAGCCGTTTTTTATTATAATTATTTTTGTTATTATAATGTTTATTTTTCCCTGTACAATTGTTCATAAGAGTCACGTTACCAAATGTTAATTTGATATTTTATCGTCATAAGTAGTGACATATTTAAAATTATGCTGCAGAGTGACTTCTTGTATATAAAATTTCAGGTGACAAAAAAATAAATATATCATTAATGTAATAAGTGCGATCTCCTTATATTTTAAACACTTGTGTGGTTATATATTATATATCTTAAACTAATTACTACAATACTACATATCTGAACTGTATATTTATATTAACATGCAATAAACACAAATTAAAATAGCTTAACCGTTTTCTTACTTATATTATTTATTTACTTTCTCGATTTTCATGATGCAAATTTCGACCCTTTATCTTCAATCTTTACTCATACTTTTTCCCCTACTACAAATCTGATTTGCTTTTTGAGTGAATTTTAATGTTTTTTATTTTTTAGAAACTTTTCCTCCAGTAATTTTGGTAACTCGTCTCCTATGTTATTGTGGCATAATGTCCCGGCGTTAGATCAGTTATCGGTGAAATTAATTCTGCAAATCGACGGATAAATTTTCTAAAAAAATTGTACAAACCTAAGAAACTCCGTGTTTGTCTTATTGTTTTGGGGGTCGGAAAATTTTTTATTTACAGCCAGACCTTCGGGATTCGGTTTAACTCCGTCCTGATTTACTATTTGCCCGAGTATCTTATCAATTTCGAAATATCCGAATTTACACTTTGTAGTTTTTAATTTAAATCCTGATTCTCTTATTCGTTGTAATAATTTCTGTAGTATTATTAATAGGTCATCAAATGTTTTTGCATAATTTATAATATCATCAACATAGTTAATAGTTCTAACATATTATAATAATCCGGCGAGAGTTTTTGCTACTGCTTTTGAAAATTGTCGTGGTGAATTTTTATAACCAAATGGGAACGCGTGTCCATTCATACAGCCCGAATGGTGGTTTAAATGCTAATTTGTATCTGTTTGTTGTTCCTAATAGAATATTCAGAAATCCCTGTTGCATGTTCATTATATTAAAAAAAATGTTGCTCCTTTTAAACAATCAAAAATCGTTTGCATATGAATTATTGGAAAATTTTGATGTGGTACTTGTTTATCACTAATCTCTTTGAACCATCTGCTTTGTTCACTAGAAATGCCGGGCTGGCGTATGAGGAAATAGATGGAGTTATTAGACCGGATTTTAATAATTCATTAATTTGCCTCTGTAGTTCCTGTTGTTCTGTAGTTCTGTTAACGCTAATCTATATGGTGGTAAATTAACAGGTTCTGTTGTTGTTGTTGTTGGTATAGCCGTATAGGTATATATCCTACGTCTTTCGCCCCTAAGTCCATTGAGTGTTTGGCAAAGCAATCTTTATATGTATTTAAAATTATTTTTAATTGTGTCTGTTGTGATTGGGTTAGTTTCGGATTTATATCAAATTCTAGTTCGTCCGTGTTTTATTTGTCAATATAATTTGGTACATTATTATAATTTAACATTTCATTATCATTTTTCAGATTAGCATATTTTAAACTATTTATATGATGGAATTTTGTTTTTTTATGTCTATCTACTAAATTTTTTTCGTTTTTATTTTTTAGTATATTACGATATTCTCTAATATACGTTCCGCATATATCGCAAAACATTACTTCTCCCCCCCCCCCCTTCAGTCCAGTAAGGATGATTCAAATATTCGTGGGATTTTAATGCCGACTCAGTGTTGACAATCCTGGCAAAACTGAGTGTACCACATAATCGGTGTTTTGTTTACGTCATTATTTTTTATTTCTATGGGACTGTTTATGTTAAATTTATCTAATGAGTATTTTTTTTTGTTATGACAAGATAAATTCGATCGTGACATTCGTCTAAGTACCGGTTTATGTGTTTTGTAATAGTATTTATATCGGGTATAACTGTATACATGCATGTGTTATGTAAGGTGAGCGGTGATGATTCTCGATTTATTAATGCTGGATTCCAGTGATTATTTTCATAAATTACTCCTATCGTCGGTCGGTTTTTTTTCCAGTATATTATAGCGGTATTTAATGCGTTATTATCTGTGTTTTTGTGTTTTGAAATAATTGTTAAATTTTTATTAAAATGGTCTGCTAAATATGCTATATCATCCTCTGTCATGTGATATCCCGATTTTGTATTTGGTATATTCATTTTCTTTAGTATTTTTATAATGGATACCTCTAGCCCTTCTTCTCTCAAGCAAACACGTAGTGCATGTGCACCGCAATCTCCGTCAGAAGGTACTTCCTCGATTTTGTTTAAGTACCTATGACGCATCTAATAAAATATTTTCCCTCAATGTATGGTCAATATTGTCGGAAAAAAAATATCCCATTCCATTATTTTTCATTTTGTCGGTAGTTCCATTATTATTTAATTTTGACTTATTTATGTTAGTGGTTTCATTATTATTTAATATTGACTGGTTTATGTCATAAATAGATATTGTTATGCACGTATTTCGAAATATGAACCTCAGCATACTGGAGATAACGGGCCATTCTTTTCCGTCTTGTCCTTCGCATATTTTAGATAATCCTACTCTTTTAATTTGTTGTTCTAAGCAAAATGTGCTCAAGTTTTGTAATGTCGCGAATATGTTAACGTACGTTGGTTTTTCGTAATAGTGTTTTTTTGTAATTAAATATAATAGCTATTGTTTTTCTGTTTTAATAAATGCGATTTCCCTTACTCTTTTTTTTGTAAAATCAAATTATCGAAATTGTTAAATTTTTTATGAAACTGTAGAGCGATACCCACGGTTCATCGTTAGGCATTCGCTGAAAATGTTGTGAATTATTATTAAGCAATAAAAATTGTTGATATTCGTTTAATATTTCGTGGGAAAAGTTTTGTATTTCGGTTCCCTGTATATCGTCTTTGATTTCCCGAGTTTTTATTGGTAATTTTACTTCTTGATTTTCGTATCTGAATAATATATGATTGTCTTTTCAATTCATGACTGTTTGTGTTTTTATCAAAAAATCTAAACCTAATAAGATTGGGGAGCATAAACTATCTACTACCACTGCCTGATGTTGTATTGTGACCGATGCTATTTGTGTTTTAATTATCGTTGAGCCTACAATGTTTAATTTTGAATTATTGGCTGTTTTCAAATCTATATCGTTAATTGACTTAATATTATCAAGTAATAATGTCATCTTTTATCTATAACTGTCACGCTGGCTCCTGGATCTAACAGTAGTTATGAGGTTATGTCGGTTCGTCATAAATTTTTCCTAATATTTCAATTTTATGTTTTATTTGTTCGTTTATTTTGTAGCAACTTTATATTACATGATTTATTTCATTGGTTATACTATTGTAATTCCTGGTTTTTGGAAATATACCCTTCACAGACCCAGGTGTCCAGGTGCAGTAGGCCCAGGTGCCTGCAGGACTTTTAGTTTTTTTTGGTTGTAACAATTTTTCTTAATATGTCCCACCTTGCCACATCCATAACACGTTGGTATCGGCCTTGGAGGGTTCCAATGTTGATAGTTTTGATACTGATTTTGTTGTTGTGTAAATGTATTTGGTATATTTTGAGTTTTTGACTAATTTGATATTTTGATTGTATGTAAACCTAGATTTTTGTTGGTTCGGATTAAAATACGGTGAAAAATATTGATTTGGAAATTGTTGATCATAAACTTCGCTATTGTTATTAGCTCTATTGGTATAATTTGGTGTATGATTTTGTATCGGGTTTTCCCTCATATCTGTGGTTAATTGTTGAATGTGTTTTTTTAGAATATTTATCTCTTCATTTAATTTATCTACAGTTGAATTTTGTTTTTCTAACCATTTTTGCTAATTCGTATCTTTTTAAATTTTCTGTTATTTTCGTTATGTTTGTGTTGTCTAAAATGTCTATTTTATTGTATATTTTATCTGGTAAACCCGCCAATATTTGCTCGCAAATTTCTTCCTCCATCATGTTTGGATTAATTTTATAGCAGAATTCCATCATATTTATTATAAATTCATTTAAAGTTTCGTTGTCCATTAATTTTCTTTGGTTTAATTGTATTCTAAGTAATTTATCATTCCCAATATTAGTAAATTTCTCCTTTATTTGTTGTTTTGTCTGTTCCCAGTTTATGTTTGGTGTTTTGGTTTTTATTAATTTAAACAATTTTGATGCCGAGTCTTTCAAATATAATGGTGACAACGAAATTGTTTCTGTTTCGCCACAGTTGTTTATTATTGCAGCTAAGTCAAAATTGTCTATAAAAGAATCAACGTCCTCTCCCATTTTTCCCGAGAAAGTTTGGGGTTGATGGATCATTTTTTTAAATTTCATTTTTGATTTTAGTTCGTTTTTATTGTTATAATCAATAATTATTTTAGTTGGTTCTATGCAATTTGCTTAATTTATATCCAAATTTTTACTATATAATGTTTTGTCTAGAATAGATGTTTTGTCATTAAGATTTAAACTGCTTTGATCGTCCTTGTTTTCTGAATTTTTTATGACTTCTGAATGTTCCGTTACGTTATTAGTTAATATCTCTATTGATTCGTTATTTATTTTAATATTTTTCCATATGATATTACGTGCTTAATCTCTTAATTGTTCCTGAGTATGGACGTCTGTTACTATGCCGAATTGTTCGTGTAAAATCGTTTGCAACCTATCTTTCTTTATGTATGGTAATTTTCCTAGTTTACCACTGAAAAATATATCCAATTCTTCTTGTGATAAGGAAAATTCAAAAATATTTAATTTTTCGTCGTTTAAATTTTTTATGTTACTTTCTAAACGTTCTACTCGAATTTTGTTACTAGCACTAAATAATCTGTACTTGTTCTAACGTTCAATTATCAAGAAATTCTAATAATTGTTTTCTATCAGGTTTCAATAAATTAAAACTCTAAGACACCAATTTAATATTTTCTGTATTTAAATTTATAGTTAGATTATTATCGTTGTTTTTTAAATACCACATTCCATTATTTATCTACCACTATTAATAAAAAACACTCGTTCTAAATAGATTAACTATGGTTAACTTTGCTAACCTCTTTTTATTTTATGTATGTTTAATTTTTAAACAATTCGTTATATTCTAACATATATACTAATATATTGTTACCTTAATACTTAAAATCTATGCTTAATATTACCACTCAAAATTTGTTATTTAAAACTTTTCTGGCTTATAATTAAATTTATTTATTTCACATTCGTTTATCTTTCTTAAAACTTAAATTTTCTCTTAAAACCTATATAGACATATAGTCAATATTAATTACTTAAACTTCCTTTATTCAAAACTTTATCTCACTTAAAATTAAATTTTTTCCTTTAAATTCAATTTTCTCTCTTAAAACTTAAAATTCCTCTTAAAACCTATAGTCAGTATTAATCACCCAAACTTCCTTCATTCAAAACTTTATTTCACTTATAATAATTTTTTCCTTTCAAATTCATTTATCTCTCTTAAAACTTAAATTTTTTCTAAAACCTATAGTCCGAATAATCACTTACAAATTCGTTATTCAAAAACTTTATCATGCTTATAATTAAATTTTTACTAAAGAAAAAAAAATATTTTTGAAACTACTTTAAATTATAAATTTATCAAAACTGAAACAAAATCCTAGGATCCAAATATAACTGTTATTATTACAGGATTCGGTGCCTCCACCAATATGTAACGTGGTCGGGGGAACGACCAGTTAAAGATAAGATATCCAGGGAGATCCTATATAGATATAAATACCGTAGCCAGGGGCAGATATGTAGATATCAGGATCTTAAAGATATTTAAATTACTAGGATTCCTTTTCAGCTATAATTATGTTTTATTGTCTATTAAACACTTACAAATATTAATACTCACAAATATATCAACTATGTTCTATTATACTATGTAACTAGGTACAGCTGTATCGTAGTCATACGGAGTCCGGTAATCGTAGTGTGTATTGAGGTCTAAGGTGCACAGCGAACTAACTTACTGTGTGTGTGTTTACATATTGTGTGTGTTGGCCATAGGCCTTACAATTATGTGTGTGTTTTAATATTAATGTATCGGTCAGCAGTTAATCGTACATACGGTAGAGTTTGTATTATATACATAGGTGCCAATGTAACATATTTATATTTGTTACAATATTTTAATTGCGTTTGAGTTTTAACACCCAAATATATGTATGTTCGTTTTGGTATATTCATTCTATAAGTTTATTGAAGTACCTATATAAGAGTATATTATTTATATATTACAATACCATTTAATGAATAATTAGTCTAACTTTATTGATACCTACATTAGTTTCATTTTCATATTACATCCAAGTAGAGCTTTGGAGTTACAGGAAATGTATTTTTATTTTATGTAGCGTATAGCTTTTTTTAAGTAGTTCATCACTAATTTATTTTAAAATTTTAATTGCAATTGTCAGCATTAAATGTAATTGTTTTACAATGTTTTGAATTAAAATATAAATTTAATTGTACAACAATACAATAAAAAATTCATAGTGTTAGTTTTATAAGTGTACAAAAATAATATACTATCATAATATTTTATTTTTATACAGTATACACCGATACATATTATTACGAGTGGATCAAACATACCTACCCATAATAATGTACCACAAATAAGAGGCCTCGCGCCCTCACTAGGTACTGTCGTAAATTTTAGCTCAAAAGACCTTAAGTTGTAACAAAATTAAAGTTAGTTTTCGTTGTCTAATTTTTATTCTGAAAAACCCGAACTCGTCAGAAAATTGTATATCGATTGTACGGAACATTTTGTAAAAATTAAAACTTATATTATTGTCAACTGTAATTTATTACATATTGCCTAAATGTTGCCCCTCAATTAATATTAGACGTAACGAGGCCCCTTAACTAAATTAATAATAATATCATTACTAGGGTTCGGATTTAAAGGCAACATATCAATAAAAAAAGCATTTAAAATGCCAAAAAAGCATATATAAAAAAGCAATTAGATACATAAAAAATGTACCAAAAAATTAAATAGTTTGTGTATTGTATATTCAACCATAGTTTGTATTAAAAAAATTCACTACCATGTACTTAGACAAACTGCCTTTGGTAAAATGTTGACGGTTTCGTGTTTGGACTTGAAATATTTTTGTACATAGATGATCTTTTTACATCCACGGAAGTTATCGGGGCGGACTGTCGAACAATTTTTAATCTAGTATCCACGCATTATGAATATATTTTAGTCTATAGATAGGTAGTAAGGGTGCTTTTATAAACGTTAAATTAACTGACCATACCAAATAGTGGCAAATATTCGATAAAGTATTTGGTAGTATTTAGTAATATTTAGTATTTAGTAGATATCGATAAATATCGCCGAAAATAAAACTCATTAAAAATAATTGACAGACGACAGTCGACAATGCTTAGTCTTCAGAAAATCTTATCGAATTGTACCGACGTATGTTGTGTATAAAACTATCAAATCAATTAAAATTAAACACAATAAAGTCATTTATAAGTAAAAAGGCAAAAAAAGGGGAAAAATACATTCGTCATCTTACGTATTAAATGATGCACATTTTTGTATAAAAATTATTCATCTATAATTATTATTAAAAAAAAAATTTTGCCTTCAAATCCAAACCCTAATCATTAGTGACCAAAATAGACTTTCATCACTGTACCCTATACTAAAGTTCGACAAACGACGGTTTCTTAGAATTGGTATTCACTATATTGGAAATAATCATGAACAAAAATTATAAATTAACAGAGAAGGAATTTTTATATTTTATTTTATATTTGAAAAATCCAAATTTTTAAAATTCTCATTGTGACGCCTTCGGACGTGCCTGTTTGCAGCAGCCTTCTACTGAAAAATTAAATCAAACTAGGTTTATATAGGCTTATAGTTTTGTTATGGCCGATTGGGTCATAACAAACGGGGGTCTTACAGACTTGGGTAAAATACTTTTTAAAAGTATTTCAAATACATATTCCTTAGTATTTGGAATACTCCACAAAAAGTATTCCTAATATTTTTCGAATACTTTTTTTTTAGTACTTTTTCAGTAGATTTAGATTTCAATAACAAAAATATTATTTTTTCGATTCTGTGTTTATAGATGAACATTATTATAATCTCGATAATACACACCTATCTGGCTATCTATTAGTTATAAACAGGCTTAGGGACTTATCACTTATAGCTCTAAAAATTACACAAATATGCTTCTAAAATCATTGAAATATGCATTATAATATGCATTTATAATTTATATGCATTAAAAAAAAAAAATTTACCACTAAATCTTGGTTAATCTCACTTTTAACTTAAAAAAGTTATTAGTTAAAATTTATATCTAATAATTAATAAACTGTAATTAAGAATTATTAATCAAAGATACAACTTTTATTATTGAATATGCAACAACTAAATTTGAAAAAATAAATATTTTCCTTAACATTTTGAAAAATTAAACCGAGAATTGAATATTTATAATTTAAAATAAATTTTTTTTTACATAATAATAATTAATAATCAATAATTAATAATTATACAAAAAAATTACAATATTTTTAAATGGTATAACTTTTCTACTTAAATAAAACAACTGTTTTATAAAAAAAAATATATTCTCTTAGGAAAAATTACATCATCAATTCTGCATCATTTTGAGTTTCTTGAAATTTACATTATACGATTAAGTATACTTTCTTATGTTTTTGAATGTAAATCTCCGACGATTACTGGGCAATACATTTTTGTAAATTGAGAATCTCCGTTCAGCGTCTATACGTTCGATACAGGTTTATATAGTATTATTTATACTTACACAAAAATTATAACGATATATGAAATGTAGTTTGCAGATAGCTTATTACTGGAAGTATTAATATATTTTTTTGTCGATCGGTTGAAATATGTATATATAGTTATATGTTTCTATATGCACATTCAAATTTTAGATCTGATATTATGGCATCGAGAAACGAATTTATTTCGCACTCTGCTATATTTAACTATAATATTAAAAAAGTATGCAAATGTTAGAAGTCCCTAAGCCTAGTTATACATTATATTCAAATTAATATAGTTAAAAAATAATAATTAGTAATATATAAGAGTATACCTATATAAGAAAAAAAGTATTCAGAATACTTGTAAAAAGTATTAAAAATACCGTATTGAATACTTTCAAAAAAAGTATTAAAAAAAGTATTTGGAATACTACCCAAGTCTGGGTGTCTATGCCCTGGTACTACACACAATATTAGTCCCTTTTATATCTTAATTCGTGGTCACTGTAAAATATAAATATTATTATTATTTAAAATTAGTGAAATTTCTATCAAGGCTTAGGAAATCTAACCATCATAATTATTAATTAATTAACGCTTAATAGCTGACACTACTAATTTAAAATAACCCATAACTCATAAGGGACTCTGATCTATGATCCTACCTATGAAATGGTAAATCTTTATTATCTTTAGACGAAACATAACAAACTCTGCAAAAATGTAGTACAAATAAATTCAATTAGGAGTTAAATAAGTCAAATGATGAAATAAATAATATTAATATAGGTAACAACCAACAGGTACAATTACTACAATTAGTACAATTATATATTTATATTATTATAGAATAATTACAATATACATTTATATAATATTTAATATTATATATTTATGTTTTTATTATAGTTTATAATTTCCAATATCTATTATCTATGCGTTCAGCAATGATAATAATCACAAAATATAATTTATGATAAGACCTCTGCCAGAATGAGAGGCAATGATAAAAACATTAAAAACCACCAGTCTTTCTCTCATCCACATTCCGGCGGGCTAACACCATAGCCACGAAAAGTGATTACTCCGAATATAGTACTACTCCGAATAAATTACTACGAATATCAGTTACTCCGAATATGGCTGCTGAAAATGATGATACCACGAACAATCATAATTCCGATAATGATATTACTCCGAAAATATTGCTACGAATATCAGTTGTTCCGAAAATATACAACTACGAAATAATAACCACGGTTTTAGATATGCACATAGGCGCAATTTGGGGGGTGACTTGGAGGGCCTTAGCCTCTCCAAAACTTGTATTTGAATTGATTATTGAAGTATTAAATCCTTCATTAGTTAGGTATCTAATCTGCATAATCCAAAAAACGATTTTTTAGAAATTATTTTCTTAAGTTAAAACAATGATTCATTATTCACGTGATTAGATATCGGATTCACTCACAGGCCACCAAGCATAAAGTAGGTTTAATAATAGTAATATAGTTTTACAAATTATGAATTGCCTACTAATCACAATACATTAGGTAACCAGGTAACCTACTGGCTACTGATAATATTTAAATTTTTTTACAATAATATAGCCAATACACAATAGTGATTTTTTTATAAATTTGCAGTTCGACGGTTACAATTCTAATATAAATAATATAATATAATAACAATAATATGTACCATACCTACCTGAATGTTATTTTTTTAGCAATACGAGCGGTATTAATTTTTTGTAGGAGTTAACACTGTATTTTGTAGTAGTTAACACTATCTTTTGTAGGAGTTAACACTACATTTGTAGGAGTTTACCATTCCCCATTTGAACAGCGACAGAGCCCCCCCCCCCCCCCCCCCAATGGTCTGATTCATTTAAATATGTAAAGCACCTCAAAGTCAAAAAAAGAAATGGCACCTATGGATATACAATATACATCCATGATAATAATATATATTATCAATTTTCATACGCATAACGTCATAACCTATTTACATAATATATTTTAAGTGTTTTCTTGTTTCTTCTAAAATAGCCATAAGTACCTACTTTACTGTTTATTTTAAATTTGATTATTTTTTTATTCTTGAACATATAGGTACTTACGTTATATTAACATTAAATTTATTGACTATTAACATATTTTATTATTTAGCAGTTTAGTACCTACCTAAGTTTAGTTGCTCTTAAGTCCTAAGAATATGCAATTTTAAATAAACATAATATGTTAATTATTGAAGTTAACCTGTATTAGGTGAATAAATAAATAATTGGTATGTAACGTACCTATGGCCTAGAATAAATCTTAGATTATATTATTATTATTTATAAAATTATTATTGATTATTTATTTACGGGCTATGTAAGCCCAATATTATTTGGCGGTGGTCGTTTGGGCGAAGGTAATTATTTTGATAAAAAAAAAAAAAAAATAGTCTGTGTGGGTAATTATCATTTAAACCGTTTAGTCGAATAAAATTATTTTTATAGGTAAGATAAAAACCTGGTGACTTTGATTTAGGACTATATTATTATCCTCAGTACAAATATTTTAATAACCACTCAGAAACTACTCATTCGAATTTTTAATTTGGTATAGGTACCTAAAAAAAATATCCACTAAATAATTTACAGTAAAAGGGGGGGGGGTTTACACAGTTTTCATTTTAAAAACAGAAGTCTGTATTACCACAGGACATTTCTTAAATAGTATCATTGATTATAAATACTAGTTTAAATACTAATTTATAATCAATGATAGTATTACTTGATACAATTACTTGAATCAGTGGCACCGAACTCATATATCATGTGAAGCGATCGCTTCAATTCTTAATGGGTGGGTATAAGTGAGAATCATGTAGAAACTCAAATAAAATAATATTAACAAAAAAAGTTGTGTGTGTTTTTAAACCATATTCGATGGCTGTAAAGTTTTGGTGGGTGGGTGGATAAAAATTCTAGATTTCACTTCACGATAGGTATAGTGTATACACTAGTTACCTATATATACCTACGTGACGTGTTACATATGTTTGAATTTCTATGCATGAAACAACAATACAACATTTGTGTATTATTTAACTGTTTAGCTTAAACTATAATAATTTGTATTAAATCCTTATTATATAACCCTTTTGGCCTTTTGTTATTAATATTAATTTTTATACCTATATAGGCACCTATTATCATTGTTTAAAACAATTAGTTTTATATTTTTATATTTTTTTGTTTAACTGTATTTTACTTCTGATCAGGTGGCCCTGCTGGGAGCCTTCCTATTCCGTAATTAATGTTATTTTATGTCACCCCACGTACGTATGTATAGATTGTAAGTAAAAAAAGTTTAAAAAAAAAACTGTACTTACAAATGTACAGAATATAATATATGGAAATCATTGAAATAAATTATGTTTAATAAAAGTAAAAATTAAATAGTTTTGTGTTAATATAATTGAAGTGAAGAAGTCAATATTCTATTAATATTTATATGTTATGTTGTAGAATAGTTTGAAGAAGTTTAACTAAAATTTAAAAATGTACTCTCCCGTACAGCTCACGATTTTTTATTTTTTATAAAACGATTTGTTTTTATGCTTAAAACGATGGTATGAAAACCGTTTTACAGAAACCATTATTTTAGAACTAATAGCCGTTTCAAATTTGTGGTTATATATAGTATAGGGCCCAGCGGTTCCCAACCTTTGGGCCGCGGCCCACAAGCGGGCCGTGAAAAATATAATATTAAATATTATATATATTTAAAATAATATTATTATATATTTGTATTATATACCTAATAATATTTCTGGTTATATTGGTTATAATAATATTTAATTATTATTAACTACACTACTACAGTGTACAATTATAGTATACTATTAACGCTATCGAACGTTTGAATAAATAAGCACCTATACTACCATTTGAACTTGTTAGTTCCTACACATGTTTAAAAATCGTCAATGTATATAAAAAAAAAAGGCGGGTAAGTGGATGTCGCTCTGCTGTACAGTAGGTTACAAGTGAGTCAATGTAATGGATTGTGTTAAATTTGAATCCAATGATATAATATCATTGAATAAGAAAAACGATTCTGAGCGAAGACGGTCAGTCAGTCTATAATATCTTATTAAATGTATTTGATGATATTATTGTGAATAAAGTAATTAATTTTAGTATTAGTCATTAGTATTTACTATAAATTGGTTAATTTCAGGGGCGCCGGAACGATTTTTTTGCTGTGGGGGCAAAATATTTCAAACTTTATTCTAGAGGGTATAGGAGCAAAAATAGTGGTGTTTAATATAAATTTATTAACAATACAAATTACAGTTGTAATTAACTTTTTCACATACACAGTTTCTTTGTTGTACAATCTTTAATCAAAAATCCCATAACTATATTTTATTATACAATAATAATAAATAAAATATACAGTTCAAATTTTAATGAATAATTTACATTTTACCAAATACACTTTTTCTCTCTGCTGTACGGCTAATGAACTCTTTTAGGATATCATCCAAGGAAATTTCATACAAAATAGTTTGGTTTAAGTGTAGTAGTAACAAATGAGTCAAACGCTTTTGACTCATAGTTGAACGTGTATAGGTTTTTAAACGCTTGAGCCCACTAAATGACCTTTCTGGTGTGGCTGATGCTGCAGGTATTGTGTATAATGCAGGTATTGTACTATTGTGGGCTAAATGTAAATATAATTAGGCCATGAAGTCGTGGGGGCCTTGCCCCCACAGTATTTATCTTGTGGGGGCAATTGCCCCCACTGCCCCCATTGTTCCGGCGCCCCTGGTTAATTTCATTTTTCCCAAAAAAATTACATTTTAAAATGACATTGCGTGCATATACAATTAAAACAATATACTCTAAAAGTTTCATATACCAACAAATAATATTTTTAAATTATAACAAAATAACTAAAATCATTATTCTTGGTTTAAATATGAAAATTTGTCTAAATTTGAAATTAAAATGTCTGTAAAAAATAAATGTGTTGATATATTTTTTAGATTTTTTGGTTACAGTATGAATTATTTATGAGAATCTTTGTTTTAAATTTTCAACCCTTAGTTATAAAAACTGAACATTTTATAGTTTTTTAATTCCAATGATTGATAATTTTCGAGATGTTGACAAATTTTGTCAAAATTCGAACTTTAAATGTTTATAAAAAAAAATCGTGCCTATGTATTTTTAAAATTTTTCAACTGATATTGTAACAATATATTAGAAAGCTTGTATTAAATTTTCAGACTTTTTGGCCGACCAAATTAAGTTTTATTGACAATTATAAAAATAAAAACTAAAAAAATTGAAAACTGAAAATGTCTGTAAACAGCTCAAAACCTATCAAAATATTTTCAAAATTGTATGGTGTATAGAAAATGAAAATATAAACATCCAGTGAAATTTTCATGCATCTAAAATTATTCGTTTTTGAATTACAACCAAATAAGAAAAACGCTACATGAGAAATTGAGTGAATATCCAATTATGTAACATTATGAACTTAAAACGCTCATAAAAATTTATTTTTACTTGCTTTTAGATATTTTATTTTTGATAAAAGTAGAAAAACTTATGTTAAATCTCGTGTTACATTTTAAACTCTTAGATTTAAAAAGAAAAATTTTTATGAATTTCTAACTCAAAATAATTTGCAAATTTTCGTCATTTTTACGTATTTTATCAAAATTTAAACTTTAAATGCTTAGAAAAAAAACAGATTTTTCATCTGCCTCTGAAACAATATATTATGAGCATTCTATTAAATTTTCAAGAATTTTTAAACAGTAGATAAAATTTTATTGATATTTATAGACAAAAAAACTAAAAATATTGGTAATTGAAAATGTCTGTAAACAGCTCAAAATATTTTGAAAACGGGATGGTGTATAGAAACTGCTTATATGAACATTCAGTCAAAATTTCATGTATTTATTTTTTTTTAGAGTTACACCAAAAACCAAAATCGATTTTGTCAAAAATCAATGTTGCGTAAAAATTCCCGTTTTTTCCTTAATTTTCCATTTGTTTTTCACGGTACTTTTGAAAACTACTGGAAAATGTTTACTTTTGACCCCCCAAAGTACCAACTAGATTCACTTTCCTATCAGAAAAGGTACTATTGAAGTAAATCTAAGCACTTTTACTGTCCTAAAACGTGATGACAGACACAAAAAAATCGCTTCGCTCAGAATCTAAAAGTAAAACTTAGGTATTGGAGACTTGCGGACATTTGAGTAGGTACTCAAAAATGTAGGTAGAAAATCGAAACAGGTATTATTCTTATACGCACTTCTAAAATGTGTACATTTACTGGTTATAAAAGTATAGGTAATTCTTGATATATAAGTAGATAAGTTTTCCGATGAATATCTATAACGTTTCAGGAGATTTTAAGGAGTCATTCGATAAGTACCCGCATTAGCAATGAGCCAAATTATTCTGTGAACTTAATAACGGGTTAGGTAATTCGATAACAATTTTAGCAGTATTTTGAACAGCCAATCAAGATCAACAATTAAGTTTGCACAAGGAAATTATCTTAGTTATATTGTAAGACGTTAAACCATATTGTTTAGTCTTAGACGGTTAGTGTTAGCGTTGCTAGAGTTATACTTAATTTGTAAAATATCAAAGTTTAAGTACCTAGGTACTGACACGTACAGTATTTTCTTAAAATATTATTTCGATCCAAATTGTACAGCATGGACCAATTTGATGGTAAGTAAAAAAATATTTACATACCTTATATTATAACAATATTTTTTATTTAATGCTCGTTTTTTAAATTTATCATAATATTATGCGTACAGCTATTTTTAAGGAGCAAAACATTTATATATTACCTACCTATATAAAAGTCAACATTTTGTTAATTACAAGTACTTTTCAGGAAAACTTCTTCCACGACTTAGATATTATATTAAAATGTTGAGTGTAGAGATAAATATTTTTTTGTAAAAACACAGCAAGGACTGCCAAGGAGAGTAATATTTTAGCGAGTTACATAATAATATTATTATGCTTTCGAAAAATCTCTAAACACCGCTGTATAGTGTGCCTACAAAGTCGTTTTTTAAACAAATAAACAGCATATTCTATCACACATTCAGACTGAGCAAGGCGACCGTAGGGAGGCAGTAAGGACAGTTCCCCACCTTGGCTTTTTCTGGATCAATTATCATAATGCTTATTAGGGCGGGGATTTGAATACACTGAAAAAACTGTGAATATATTCTGAATAATTCACTATATTATTTTGATTTTTATAATATCGATATAAATTCTAATATAAATTTGGTATAAATAATAATATGCATTTTAAACTTTTAAAGAATTGTAATAAGTTTTTCAGATAGAACTGATTGTTTTAAACTCTCAAATCTTAAAAATTAATTATTTCTTTTTTTTTTTATAAGTTTAGATCATATAATATTTATTTATCTGTATATAGGTATTGTTAATTAAATTTAACATGTACCTAAAATTTACGTGTAAAAAATCATGTAAAAGCGTTTACAAGTTGTAAAATAAAATTTAAAATTCAAATTTAAGAAAAACTTCAAAATCCCCCAAAAATACTAAAATTACCTTAAAATTTAAAATAGTCAAAAAACGCAAAATGAAACACTTCTTATTCTATTTGTGTATGTTATAAAATTAGTATCGTGTAGCACAGTAGCTAGATTTGGAAAACAATGCAAAGTGTATTGTGTATACAATGTGCATACAATAGTTTCAACTTTTTAAGTGTTTTTGGAACCAATGACTGAATAAGCTGGAAACATTTGATTTTATAAATTACCTAAAATAACGGTTACATTTTATTTATTAAAAAATACATTAGCTAATTTAAAATTACATAACAATCAATTACAATTATTAAAATACAAAATCAGCCTCCAATATAAAAGGCATTTTAGAATGTTTTTTTATTCATTTAGATGATCATCGTGAACGAAGGTCTCGATCTAGATCTCCATTAGTTGGAAATATTTTAGATGTTGTAGGAGGCAATGAGAACAATCCGTCAAGAAGAGTGCCTGGTATTCGAGGAAATTTAGTATATTTAGCTGCTAACGGTTATACATACGTTCAAAACCATACCTCCACCAATAGAAGGTTAGAAATAGTGTTTTGTAAATGATCTGAATTCTAAGTCATTTTTTTTTTATTCTTAATTAATTAGTGTAATACTAAAATTGTTTAGACAGCTAAGATGCACAAGGTACGAACGGGGTTGCCGTGCAACAGCCTCGATGGATCTGGAGCCAGAAAATGCACCAATTGATATGTATAGTATGCATACCCATAGGCCCGGGCATGATGTTGAGATTGGAAAATTTTTGGCAGCTCTAAGAAGCAGAGTTTCGGCTGAGAGCACATCACCCAGAGTGATATATGAGGAAGAATCTAGAAGGTAAGATAACATACTAAAAGTATTATAAAAATTTCAACATAATTTTACTGCTTATAATGAAATACTTAATACAACTAACCTTTTCAATAATATTGGCAGATACCCAAATGCAGCAATGCTCACTACCGTGGATTCTGCATTAAATATGATGCGGAGTATCCGAAAAAGATACAACCCCCCAGTACCAGCTTCATTAGCAGTAATGGGCGATACGATTGTATCTCAGAGATGGCGGGGTTTAATGTCACTATTTGATGACAACATGACCAGTCCATTCTATCAAGGCCCTCTAGAGTACCTAGTTGGTGAAGAAACTGTGTTTGGTGGATTGGTTTTTGCCAATATTGTATTTTTACAAAATTATTCACCATACATGAGGCGATCATCAGTAATAGCTATTGATGGAACATTTGCTGTGCTTCCAAGAATTCCAGGAGACATGGAACAATTGGTTACCATTCATGTACTTCTAGACAACATAGTAAATATTAATTTAAAACCATAAAATCTGAGTTAAATATTTAAATTATATAATAGTTAAATCAGTATAAAATATTAGCTTTCTCAGTTTTGAAAATCAAACTTAAAACAATTGTTTTATTTTCATCATTAAACATATTAATGAAGTTAAATAATTTCCAAAATATTATGATCAAAATAGAAAATGAAAATAATAATTTATTGTTTTTTGTAAGTCTATTCCAGTAGTATATGCAATACTGAACCAAAGGACTGAACTTGTATATTCAAGATTGTGGCAATTTCTAAGATATGACCTTTCTTTTGATTTATTAAATTGGCATGGGCTACAGGTCATAACAGACTACGAGACTGCTCTTAGAAATGCAACAAGAAGAGTTTTACCCGAAAGTCAGTTGATAGGGTGCTGCTTTCATTTTAATCAGGTCAGCTAACTTACATTCATATTTATGTTGATAACTACTCCTGCAGTGACTGTCTTCCTTACAATAGCTTTTTTTTTTTTTGATTTTACTCAAAATATTAAAATAATACAATATTGTTATACTCAAAGTGAGGTCAGAATGAATTCTGTTATAAATTCCTATAATAAAACTATATAAAATGATGCATACCTACCTAATATAAATATTTAATACAGCGCATTATAATACATTTAATAATATTTTAAATTTTAATTCTGATACTTCTTTGTTAGAACAAAATATAACTGTAATTTATTTTAAATATATCAAGAAGTAAACATTAAAATACCTATGATAGATTCACTGAATATTATGTAATTTATTAATCATTACCGTAAAATGTATTGACATCTTAACCCTAATAATAGCACCAGTTATATTTGAACTGAGTTTAAATTAATTTTTCTTTTACAAGATCATTGCATTTTAATTAAATCACTAAGTTAAACATTTAACATTAGCAGAAATTATTTTTGTTCTAAGCCATGTGTACATTAAAGGTTAAACTAAATATGATGATTGATGACTATTCTAAATTATCATCATTAAATATTATTTTTTATTTTAGTGCATAGTGCGATTTATTCAAACGCACAACTTGATGGTATTAGTGCGCAATAACCCACACATAGCAACTATAGTCAGAATGGTAATGTTAATTGACTAATTTGAAAAATTTATCATTGTGCTAAAAATTAAATTTATTACCAATAGATCATGGCATTGCCACACCTGCCACCAGAGAGAATTGAAGATTACCCCGAAAATTTCCATATTCTTGGTGGGTTCTTGGAAGTACAAAGGTTAGCCAGGGACATGAATGTAGCTGAAAATATCACAGAGCTTTTCCACTACTTCCAGAATTATTGGATGAATACAATTGGACCACATGGTTTCTCTGTATATGGTGTCAATATCAGAACCAATAATTATATTGAAAGCTTCCATAGCACCATTCAGACAACAATTGGCAGACATCCACCGATTTGGACCTTCTATGGTACTCAAACTAGAAATTGCAACATAATTAGTTAATTAATTTATGTATAAAATATTAGGTTAACAATTCTGAATTCATTACTTATAGATCGATTACGATTGGTAGAAAGGAGAGTAAGGAGAGAAACACAGCAGATTATAAATGGCCACCAGGTAAATATAAATATAAACACTAGGTAATAAATATTTAATATACCTACATAAAAGATGCATTTTTTCTGTCAAATTACATAACAGATTTTAATTTACGTCATTAAAAAAATAGGAACTATTTCCATATTTTTTTTCCAAATTATTATATTATAATGAAAATTAAGTATATTTTTTATTATTTAATAAAGTGTATAAAGCAAAATAAAAGAATTTAAAATGATTATTTTACTCAATGGAAAATTTAAAAAAGGAACATCTTTAAGCAAATATTATGTATTTATAATATATATAGTTGTTGTGCTTTATAAATTATATTTGATTATAATATAAAATATAAATTGATGTTTATTTTTTTACTCAATAAAATAACAAAAGTTACATCATAACTAAGTAGATATAAATCTATTTAGTCATAAGATGGATGTTATTTTAATAAATAATTACAATTTGCATTCTTGCTGCTATTTTTAAAGTATAATTGCACACACAATACATACCAAAATTATATTATAATTATTATAGTTTTAAAAATAATAATAATATTGTTTATTTATGATAAAATATCTAATATACTATACGTTAAGTTACTTTTGTTTATATTGAAAAGAATAAAAACAAAACTTAATTCTTAGTTGTTTTAAGCATTATAGTTCTTTAGGATACTACTTACTAAGACTACCAATGTAGTTATTTCCAATGTTATTGTAGGTTCGGAGAGCAATATTAACAAGTAGAGACACCAATAACCAATTACTAACTGCTGCACTTCAAAATGTCAGAAATGGCCGATACGACATTTCAGCATTCCTTCGACGAGTTGCTCACTCTGCAAGTGGTTACTGGGATCAACAAATTGGCCATTTACCAACGGGTAAATTTATCTTGTTTTTATTAATTTAATTTTTACTAAACAATTATAAATAATAAAAAATAGATGAGCAATTAAATGATCAACCACCAAATGCATTGGTACTTAGACCTCTTCAACCACCAAATGCATTGGTACTTAGACCTCTTCAACCACCACAATGCCAGTCAGGACGTATAATGCGTGGTGCTGGAAGGGGCAAACATCAAGCCCGGGTACAATCTGCTGTTCGACCCCCTGTTTTACATGCAGCAAGAGGCCAGAGACGCCGAGGACGTCCCAATACTAGCAGAAGGCTCCCTCCTCATCAGAGATTAAATGAAGAAGCAATGGAAGGTTTGTATGGCTGAAATTTTAAGATAAATTAAACAATTTTATAGATATGTTTAAAATGTTAAATTTGTTTATAGACAACATAATGGAAGTTCTACCGGAACCAGAAATCGAAGGTACAAATTATATTAATGTTTACAAATAATATAAATTATAATGAAGCAGATTTAATATTTATCTTTTTCTGTAGTTGTGCATTTTGAAGTAGTTGAAGCACTTACAGCTGAAAATGAACATTTAGGTAAGACAAAATATTTATTGTTTAAATCAATATTAATATGAAAATACTTGTATTCTAAGAGGATGAAAATTTTGAGATCGTGGTGGTTGGAACAGATGCTGAAGAATTGAACATCATCAATTTGGAGGATCAGACATTACCACAAATACTAGGTTACACGTCTTATGTACATTATATTCCTAATGTAAAAATTGTTATTAGTTTAAACAAAATATTATTAACTATTATTAATACTAATTAAGTAATAATATAAAAAATAAAAATATTACATTAACTATAACTTATTTTATACTTAAGCAGGCGAGGAATATGATCGTTGTTTTGTTTGTTGGCAACGCAGAGCTGTCGTTGTAGGTATAAATATTGTTCTGCCATGTGGACACGGGTGGTGTTGTGATGTGTGTGCTCGGCGATTGTCCAAATGTCCCGTCTGCAGGGCAGAATATCCAAGAACCCTAAATATAAATATTATGTTGACAAGTTTTAATAACGGTATATATTGGTATGTTTTGACTTTTAACGGTTAATATAAAAATATATTTACTTTTTGCAATAGACTCATGGATACGCAACATTAACAGCCTTTTAGACCCGACAGGCAGTAACTGCATTTGTTGTGGGAGGGCTTATAGGGACGCCCAAAATGGCTCAAGGTATGTGTACCTATATTGTGGACATGGATGGAGGTGCATGGATTGTACAATCTCACTTCCATACAATTGTGAAGTATGTGATGATACTGTGGATGGTGTTGCACAAATGTTCATAAGCTGATTGCTGATCAATTTATAATAATATATAAGTTTGTATTTTTTTTCGACTTCATTGAGCCATTTACCTATTAGTAGTTTTTTTTTTTTTTTTATAATAAACATTATTCTCTAACTAAAATCATTACTTTTCGTTTACTATTTTAAAATACCTATATTTATTAGTGTGATGGTAATTTGGTCAACAATATAAAAATAAGTAGGTATAATATAATATTTAGTATTAGTATATATAAGTATTATATAAGTATTCAATATTTAAGTATTATAAAATAAAATAAGTATATGAATAAATATAAAAATGTAGAAAAAATTTACGATCAAATAAAACTGGAATATTACAATTTTAGTTTATTAATTTTAAGACAGATTTCCTGACAAAAACCTATTTATGAATAATTATATTTTTTATAATTTATCATTAACTTTTCTTTAATACAGAAATTTAGCAAATTATACTTATCTTAGTAGGTAGATATTTTATTTATGCTTAGTACATAGATGACTAATAATTTCAACACCATTTTTTAATAGAAAATGGACATAATGATTAATGATTTATCAGTAGTTCTGGTAGTTCATCATCTTAAACATATTAGGCAGTTTTGAACTTACAAAGAAACCTCATACCAGAGGTTCAAAAACATATTAAATATAATACATACCTAAAATACTAATTATTTAGTCGTTAATTTAATAAAATTCTTGTGTCAATGTTTTTGTTTGAGAAAATGTAAAAAAAATTCATTTTTTTTTATTCATTCAAAGGTTTTTGTTTTGTAGGTACTTATGTAAAAACCAACAATTAATTTTAACTCTAAATAAGCATTTACAAAGTAAAATCTCAAAAAAATAAAAATAAATAGACAATCATAAAAATATTGTTACATTATGCAAATCAATGTTTACTAGTTTTAATAAATTAAGATTTATGGTTAGGTAATAGGTATACCGTTTACCTATTACAAAATCGGCTCACCGTGAAATATTCTAGAACTGTGGTTGGTTGAACCACAGAATAGATTAAATTTTATATTAAAATTAAATTTAAATTTATATTAAATTTCATATATTCTGTGGTTGAACCATGTAGTTAACTAATGGTTAACCATTAGTTATTCCTTATTTATACCGCGGATACCACATAGTTGAGTTCAATTGGTTCAATCTCAATCCTAGTTCCTACCATGACTAACTAAATTTATTTAGTCATGGTTCCTACTACCCCCTGGGCCATGAGCGTGTATAGTGTGTACTGTGTTCAGTATGTTCATACTTCATAGTAGCCAGTAGGTTACTGTTAGTGGTTCAAATTGAATTTAGTTCCTACCGAAAAAAAAAGACGAAAAGACAAATTATAAATTATCACGTTTCACGCCTTCACGATGAGGTGTGAATGGTTTATTAATTTGGACATTGGACTCCACAAATTCCTCTTTACATGTTAATAACGTCTAAAAGGAATTATTTTACTGAACTTGTGGATACTTGATTGAGATGTTATAAGCCTACATTATTCATGATCTTGAAGTTGGTAAGTTTAAAATCGTAGCCTCCAAAATAAATTCCAAAATAATGATTTCCGCAAATTTGTTTTTGCACTATCGTTTTTAACTTGTTGAAATACATGTTTTAAATAAAAAATGTAAAAAAAAAAGCTTGGTAGCTAAAGTGAATTTGTTCACGTAGTAAAATGATATAGTGGTATTCACATATCGTGGTAATAGTTCATAAATTTCATTATTTTATAAATTCGATGTAACATTAAATCGTGGAATGTGTTTATTCGTAGCAGCTGATATTCGTAATAATTGTATGATAATAGAAATTCGGTGTAGCAGAAGGTCGTAACTTTTAATGTTCGAAGTAAACACGGCAACCCCATTCCGGCACACGACCCTCTATTTTATTGAAAATATAGCCATGGCCTATCCATTCTTTAATATCTATGGCGATCATACCATGTTGTTTATATCATGCTTAAATCATAACCTTTTGTAACCTAACCTCAAAAAAAGCCTTTTATAGTCTCTCGTATATATCTAAGACCGTGGTATATATTGAACGTGTCCTATCCACGTTCTTATATACCGTGGTCCTATACATTCTTATCTATGAAAATATTGTGGCTTTTGAATAGATAATAAAGAATAACTTTATTATCTATGGGCTTCTGCCTCCCGAGTCCCGGCTCCACATGCATAATTCCCGCCACCGGAATTGAGATTTGAGGCATTAGTGTATTAGTGGCTGTTGGCACGTAAGTTGGACAATATTTTAGTCTTTATTTTAAATTCGGAGGTTTCACGCACGATATAAGATAGTATAGAAGTATATTTAAGTACTATCTTAAATCGTGGTCTCATGCCTTGCCTTTCCGTTATCTATAGAAATCAAAACTTTTTTAATAAACCATAATAATATATTAATATTGTCTTTCGTTAGTCGTCATTCGGCAATGGATTTGTTGAGCAGACAAGGATTGAGGACCGACGGTCGGAGGTCCGGTGAGTTGCGCAGGATACGGTGCAAGATGGGTGTATTCAATCAGCCGGACGGCAGCGCGTATCTGGAACAGGGTAACACAAAAGTTGTCGCGGCCATTTACGGACCACACGAGGTACGAGGGTTTGATTGGTAACAAATATGTTTGTTTATAGTTCTGCACGAGCTATTTAGCGTTCGAATAACGTTTGTAGTCGATACAGACATGCCCAAAATCCAAATGTTTTGAATTTGAAATACTGACATTCATTGTTTTGATAAGGATTTTTATTGAAGATGACCTAGCAATTTATGTTTAGATTCGAACCAATCGGGCTAAAGCACCCAATGACAGTGCGGTGATCAACTGTCAGTATAGTATGGCCACGTTCAGTAGGAGCGAACGAAAGCGTCGACCGAGAGACAACAAATCAGCTGAGCTTACGTTGCATCTCAAACAAGCTATGGCTACTGCAATCAAAACCGATCTTTATCCTAAATCTCAGATTGATATTTTCGTACAGGTAATTGTTAAGAACTTGTTCAGATTAATATCTAAGTATAAATTAAGTTAGGTTAATGTTTGCACTATGCCACCAACAAATACTAAAACTATAATAATGATTTATTAAAAAAACCATTAGGGCTGAATTTGTATGTAAGAATTAGTATACATTAATAAGTGATATAGACATGTTACTATTATAGATGCTCATTGATATTAAGTACAAATTTTTATTTTACATATTTCGCTATTTATTCCATATACTTACATAATAGTGAAAGATCATTTATAATTAAAATAGTAACAATGTTAGTACCTACCTTATTACATTAATTACATTTTTAGATTTATTTTTATAACTTTCATGTGTCTTTACTTTGTTAATTAATAATTTAATTATTGAAAAGCAAAAATTGTTTATGTAGAATTTATTTACCCTTTATAATAATTGTATATTAAATTTGAGTTGGCCTGAAGGTTGCGTTACAAGTGTTAAATTATTAATTCTAATGCATACTAAATACTAATATCCTATGAATTGTGTTTGAGAATTGTCATGTACATCATAGATATTTTATTCATTTTAGGTTTTACAATCAGATGGTGGAAATTATAGTGTATGCGTTAATGCAGCTACATTAGCTCTGATAGATGCTGGAATTGCCATGGAAGAATTTGTGATCTCGTGTACATCAAGTCTAGCTAATGGAGAAACACCACTAGTGGACATTAGTCATCTCGAAGAGACAATGGGTGGACCCAGTCTGACTGTAGCAATATTGCCAATTTCTGGAAAGGTATACACGTTTGTTTTATTAGCAATAATATTATTGGTTTGTTATTGAACATGTTTTATGAATTTAAACTCCAGATTGCTATGTTAGAAACGTCACAAAGAATTCACATCAATCATTTAGAACCTGTATTAACAGAAGCTGTTCGAGGATGTCGCTACATATACGAGAATTTGAATAAAATCATAAAGAAACATTATGAAGAGATAGGTGGTGCTTTAAATTGGGGAACTGAGGAATACAATATTTAACTTAAAAATTCTTGACGTAAAAATAGCATTTAAATACTTGACGTATTGTTATATATTTTTGTATAATTTATATTGCATGTAAACTATGTGTATAATACATTATTAATTGTTTATGACAATAATTATTTTTTTTTCAAAAAATTAAATATTTCTATGCAAAACGTGTTAGGCATTTTTTTTGTTGGCTAAACTTTTATAATATTTGAAAATAAGATAGAACCCTTAATGACCTTTTTTTAGATTCTAAGTGGAGGGATGAATGTATTGATTTTACAATAATGGGTTTTTTTTAATTTTTAATTTTTTTATTCGTGTACACGAGAAGTAGTCGAAATAATGCTTCAATTATCAACTTCAGTATCTTGTTTGATGAGAAAGTGAATCTAGTTGGTGCATTGAAGGGGTCAAAATTAAAAATTCACAAAAGTTTTCAAAAGTGCTGAAAAAAACAAAAAAACAATTAATAAAAACTGGAATTTTTACGCAAAATTAATTTTTTTTTCAAAATCGTAAATTGTGTAATTTATTAATAAATAACCATAGACACTTAAAATTTACACCATTTGTTTATTTTACAAATTCCTATACTTGAAAACATTTTGAAAATATTTTGACTCACTTTGAGCGTTTACACTTTACAGACATTCTCAATTTTCATTTTTTTTAGTTTTTATTATTAATGTCAATTTTTTGTTGGGTCAAAAACCGTGATAATTTAATTCAAGGCTCCTGATATACTGTTATAATAACAGTTAAAAAAATATTAAATATACATAGGCACAATTTTTTCTTATAAGCATTTAAAGTTTGAATTTTGGCGGACTCAAATTTGAAATTTAAAAATGTATAAAATGTTAACTTTTATTGCTTAAGATTGAAAATTTGGAACAAGGTTTCAATTACGTAGGTTATTCTGTTACCAAAAATCTAAAAAATATAAAAACAGTATTTTTATAGTTATCTTATATTCAAATTTGGAAGAAATTACATATTGACCAAAAATAACGATTTTGGTTATTTTTTGTAATTGTGTAATAATATATTAACTCAACTTGCTGTCTATCGTTTTAATACTAATTAATGACTAATAAGTAATAACAATATGTAAATATAATATAAAATATCCTAGACTGACTGCAAACCGCTCCGCTCGATTTGTTTTTCGTATACAATGATATTATAATATCAATGAATTCAAATTTAATACCATCCATTACAGTAATTCAGTGAACCAATTGTAATCTACTGTATAGCAGAGCAACATCCACTTACTCGCTTTTTATTTTTAGATTCTAAGCGGAGAGATGAATGTATTGATTTTACAATGTTTTTTTATTTAATTTTTTATATTTGTTTCTATCATAAGTTAGATCACGAGTTAGATCAGTCATCCCTTTTGGAGTAGTAAAAAATACAAATGCTTCGTCAGCATCTTTTCTGGTAAGAATTTTATATCTAGTTATACTTTATGAGGTAAAAAATAAAATAAAACAGTAGTTTTCAAAAACTAAAAAAAAAATTAAGTAAAATCAGATATTTTACGCAAAAACAGGTTCAGAAAAAAATCGTTTTTGTTAATTGGCTCAACTATAAAAATAATAACCGTAGACACATTAAAGTTTCGCCGAATGTTTATACAAGCATTTTGAATTTACCATACAATTTTCGAAATATTTCGACTCTGAACTTTTTTTAGGCATATGAATTAAATTTAAAAAAAAAATTTTCTAAAAAAATATATAAACACAATTTTTTTATTTGTAGATATTTTAAGTTCAAATTTGGAAGAAATTAGATATTCAAACAAAGAATAACGATTTTAGTTATTATTTTTGTAATTTAAAAATATTATTCATGAAGCACGGATGTTATTAGCTGGCGGACTGTCTTCGCTCAGAATCGTTTTTCGTACACAATGATATTATATCATTGAATTCAAATCTAACACATCCGTTACTTTTCTGGACACACCTCCTGTACAGTAGATCGGTACCTACACACTTGCCCATTTTTTGTTATATACCGTATGATGTGGATAGTGCACTACTCAGCGATTTATCTCGGAAATAATGAATACCCATACCCTATAGTATGACACCCCTCCCCAATGAAAATTCCCGTCTAACTTAGTTGAACTAAGGTCGAAGAAATAAAAATAAAAATATTAGTATGTTTTCACCGGCAGTTTCTAAACTTTTTTGATTCACCGCGCACTTTTTGAACCGAGGTTTTCCAAGGGCACCTACCCTTCCCAAGTCATAGCATGAACAATTATAAGAAATAGAAAAAAATAAATAAAACCAGAAAAAAATGGGCGATATGAACATGCATGCGTACAATATGCATAATATTTATACATTTCTTTTACAAAATCGTAATTGTTTCCATCGCCGCCATCGCCGCGTATCAAATTTATTTTTAGACCGCATAAAACTCTACGGCAGCGCGGCACCCCTGCTGTAAAGACACCGCGAAGCACACACTTTGGGATCGAGAACCGCTGGCTTACACTTTATTGAACATATTTATATTTTATACCTATTACGACACACAAGTACATCATAATATTTTATTTTTAGTTAACCCGCGGCAACTTAGACCATTGGGTGGTTTTTAAACCGTGTGGGAGGGAGGGTACTGTAAGGTGTAAACACGTGCGTGTTGTTTTTGGCAGATTTTCAAGTGGGCGCCCGTATGGGTATCTGCCATGCGGGATGGCGGCACTTGTTCTCCGGACACCGTGACTTGCCCGAAGAAAAATGCCGCCCGCGGCCGAGGTATCGAACCAGCGCCGGTGCGCGTCTCAACCGACGCCTTATTAGTCCGCTGGGCCGCTCCGTCACGCGTACATAATATTATGATATTATAGAACCCAAACAACAGAGATATTATGCTATTTTTGAAATAGGTACTTTAATTTTGTTTAAATAAATAAATCTGAGAAATCCGGGTACGAGATAAGATGAATTTTGATGCGACAGCCGTTCCTTGAAACTTGCAGGTTTCCCGGAAATCGGGAAATCATACTTCAACCGTAGTCCGCAAAGCATATAATTATTATACATTTTATACGGCGCATTGGGTTTGCAATTTAAGGACATATTTTTCAATATATTATGCGGGTACTTATTAGTTATTACTAATAATTAATAAATTATAATCAATGGTAATAACTTATTACCATTGATTATAATCAATGTTATTAGTTATTACTTTTTTTTTTTTTATTATTAGGGCTAAGGCTTCGACTTCTAGGTCGTTAGCCTGTGGTACTGCAGGGGAGGGTACTGTAGATTTGTTTACACGCGTGTTTGTTTTGGCAGAATTTTTAATTTGGGCACCCGTAGGTAGTATCTGTCATGCCCGGGCGGGGGATGGCGGCACTTGTTCTCCGGACACCGTGACTTGCCCGAAGAAAAATGCCGTCCGCGACCGAGGTATCGAACCCGGGTCGGCTGCGCGTCAACCGACGCCTTATTAGTCCGCTCGGCCACTCCGTACAAAACCATAAAAATGTAATTTAGACAAAACTGAATTAGTCTGTATGGCGAGTAAAAAATTGAATGTATCGATTATTAAATATTTATGAACCCAAATTGTAGGTACAATTTTTTAGTCTTTACATTTAAATTGATGATAGTAATGATATAATATATTAGTTCATGGCAATAAGTTTGAGTTTATGTTATATGTGATAATAATAGTAATAATATTAATAGTATTAGTTTATTCTTCATCTTCTGATGTATGTCTTGAGGCAGTCGAGGTTTTAGCCGCCTATTTTGGGTTTTGTTTCCTAGTTGGTAGTGAGGTACAATAAATATATAGACGATTTCTGAATCAAAACTATACATTTAATATTGCGTTCTAATTTGTAATTTGAAGACTTACCTTTTGGGATTTCCAAGAAGTATTTTTATTACGTCTGTTGGTGCCTATTGATCGGAGAGATGAGAAACTTTCGTAGCATATAAATTTGTCACTGGCCACGCTGCTATGGTCAGTAATATTAGTTTAGGTTTATTTTAGGTTCGAGAAATTATAAACCAACTGGTTATCGCGAAACTGCTGCAATTTTAATATGGTACGTTTAAATATTTACGACAATCGCATTTTTGTAATGATTTGACAAATAATTTTAATCGAAAAATATTGTTCCGGATGTTGGTGTTGCAAGATAGTAAGTTGCTGTTCGCAAATAATTATTATGATAACCAACAAAATTCTCATTATCGTGTATCATAATAATATGGAACAATTATGAATTTTTTCGGTTTGATTCAGGGTCGAAGCGAAAACGTGTTTTTTTTTTTAAATTCGAGCTATTTTGTTTACTTGACAAAAAAAAATTACCGTGTGGATTTGATTTGTTCACAAAATTATGATATTCACTTCTACGCGACTATAAGACTGAAACAATAACACTGATATTATATTACATTTTGATGAATTAAAATTTTTTATTTAGTCAACGACAGCGCGTTATGTTGTCGATACTACATGATCGGCAAACAGTTCGTAAATATACCGCGAATTAAGAGTATGAAACATATCTTAGTTCGCGAAACATACTTATCGTAGGTATACACCAGTACACCACGTATTGCTTGATTCTTGAAATATACTTATCGTAGAGGTGGTACACGTATTGCATTTATGTGTGCAAATAAAAACAAATATTTCTGAGATCAGATTTTATTTTATCCCAACAATCGTATACAACATCTGAACGGATATGTTACATTTAAAATATTGAAAAGCTGTAGACTGCAGCAAAAGATAATCGATTGAGTATAACGATATCATCATCTCATTGTATCTTTTGTTCTTTACAGTATTTAGTAAACGGACGCTTTTTAGTAGTGAAATTTAATTTTTTTCTCGTCAGGAAACCGTAATGTTTTGTATACTAAACAACAAGTACCAATTAAAAATTAGGTGTAATAACTTAATACATCAAAAATTAAAAAAAAAAAAAAAAAACAACTAAAACATACTAGTCCGATAAAACGTTTATACACAAAATAGTAATCATAATTATTAATATAATATATATATACTACCTAGGTCGGTACTGTACACGATTCGTAGAGGGCAGGGATAGGGGAGATCCCAATAGGAAATGGTATAAACGCTTATTTAATTATTTCAAAAAAAAAAAAAATATATATATATATATATTAACGGGTCACGATATTTATCCGTTTATAATAAATAAGTAATAATAATTTACATTAACAATAATCCCTCAAACACAGCTCGAATACTCGTATTATGCGTATTATGAATAAAACATTTGATAACAATGTAAAATAATAAAAACGTCTCTGCCCGTGAGCGTATTGTTAAAATTTGAGCATTTGAAAATGTACACGGTTATTATTTTGTTTCGTATTTTTAAGATATTATAATACTGAACGTTTAATGACGGTCAATACCATAAGACCTAAATAATCGAATGTACCCATCGTGTTGGGTACGAAACGCGTGATTTGTTAAATATTATGTATTCGAGGGAAAGTATTCGTAGGTAGGTGTACATATATAATATAATATGGGCAACCGAAAAAGCGTGAACGATATTTTAGTTGGAAAAATCAACCACGACGAGGTTATTCTAGAACGACTCGAATTTGTTTTCAAAAAGTTTTTACAGGATTTAACGGATTACACACGGAAATTAACGGCGTTGTATATTATGCCAGTCGGACGCGTTGTGCCCGCGATGTGTCTAATATAAAATAATTATATTATTATTATTATATTGTTATGGTGACATCGAACTTTTATAATATATTTTCGTACCAAACTCCTATTGTTTTCACGTGTGCAGCAGATTCTTTGTAACTACATCAATTGTTTTTTTTCTCATTAAGTATACCTATATAATATAATTAATAATAATAATAATAATAATAATAATAACAAAACAAATAAACAAAATTAAATGACAAAAAAAAAAAAAATCAACATCCATAATAATATAATATACTCAATAGGTGTATAGTATATACACACATATATACATATATATGTGTGTGTGTGTGTGTGGGTAAATTTGGCATCGTTTAAGACTAGAACGATACGGCGTACGAATCATCGACAATCATGATCATGTAATATTACATGTAGTGGGTATAAAATATTAGGTACCAACAATTATAGTTATTTCAATGTTATCATCGTAGCGGGGGGCGTAACGCGATGACGACAAAACGTTTGCAACAGAATTCGGTCGTCGTCGGGCGCGAAAAGACGGAGTGACACACGATAAATGGCAGACGGACTATTTTTTCGCGCATGACGCATGTCTGTGTCTCTGCAAGCGTTTGGCGCAACACGAGACGTCGTGTACATGTTGTCGGAACAAAAATTACGCTTTCAACGGTGGTGGTGGTGGGGAGGGAGCAGCACCGCGGTTACCGAGGTCCGTAGGTGTACACCGCAGTCGGAATCGGTGGCACAACGGTGGCATTATTGTACCGGCGGTGCCGCGGTGGCCGAAGACGCGATGATCGCACCACCGATGTTAGCGGCGGCTGCGGCGGCGGCGGCTGCGGCCGTGGACGGTTCGATGCCGGTCTCGGAGTCCGGACTGCCGTAGCCGCTCGACCCGTCGTCGACTCGTCCACCTCCACCTCCGCCTCCGCCTCCTCCGCCTCCTCCACCACCTCCCACGACGACCGTCGATTGATGTGCAGAGAGCACCGTAGCACCGGCTGCTGTGGACAGGAACTGGTGGTGCTGTTGCATGTGTTGGTGTTGCTGCACATGATGTTGTTGATGCTGCTGCTGCTGCTGCTGCTGTTGTTGTTGTTGTTGTTGTTGTTGTTGTTGTAGATGTTGTTGCTGCTGACCCGATGCTGGTGATGCTGTTGCGCCGCTGTAACCGATGGCGGCGGTGTCGTACGGTGGTAGTGGTCGCCGTTGCTGCTGCTGTTGCTGTTGCTCGACCGAGGTGGCTCTGCACCGGTCCACCTCGTCGGTCGATCCTACAACGTCTCCTGCTGTTGCTGCTGCTGCGTGGGCGTGTTCGTTTGCCGCTGGCTGCTTAAACGACAAAACAGAAAATCGGAGTTGAAAGGACGTATCAGTGATCGTATTTAGTATTATGCAGTATAATAGACGTATTTAGACATATAGTTATATCAATCGGTTGACTGGAAAACGACGATTATACCTCTTGATCGGAAAATCAAGATGTATCTTACGAAAAATTGTCTATTGATCGACAGGAAACCTCGCCCAACGTGTATTATACTACGTACGCGAGCAAAATGCCGTGAAATTCCCTTTTTTACTGTTCAGTTTTTTTTTTTTTTTTTAAAGAATATTATTAATGATTTTTTCTTGATTAGGTGTGTGTGTGTGTGTAAATTATGAGTATGTCACTATGTCAGAAAGTCTTATGTGAATTTGCGATGGTATAAAATATATCCGAAACTCACGTATATGTATTATAACTCAGGCGTTAGCTAATACTTATAAGTAAACTTTTTGACGACGTCTTCTGAACTGAAATTGAATGGTTTCTCTAGAGGCCACTATATTTTAATACAGTTCAGTAACAAACAATAGAGTCGATCGAAACGACATTATTATTACCTACGCAATAATAATAATATAATATGCTTCCCCAAACGGAATTTTACATGTTTATATTTTTTTTATAAAAATATATTATAAATTTGAAAAATGTTTATCATGAGTCAATGACATTACAGGAAATACTGGTTAAAGAATTTTAATTTTGAACAATACACGCATTTTATCAATAGTATTATTATTTATATACATAAAACCAATCCTAGTATCAGTAAAAAATAATCAATCCTCATTATACCAATACATTTACGTATTAATCTATATTATAATGAATCGATTCACGAGTACCTATATAGCTAGTTAGTGGGAATATTTTAATTATTAATTTTTTAATAACTGAAATTTAAAGTTGGAATTTATATGATTACCTAGGTACTGAATATTTTTTATGCCGTCATTTCATTTTTTTTATTTTAAGTGGCTTTTAGCAATTAAGCAGAATTTTTAATTATTATAAAAAAATAATCATTTTTCATATTTAATACACCATCGAGAACTTAATATAGGAAAGCTAAGAGTATACAATTTCTTATAGCTCTTCTATGATATGCATGCAGTTTTTGAATTTATTCGCCCTACGGAATACTTTAAAAACCTTTGCATTTAAACGTTTTTATGTTGATAAGTAATGTGCACATTCGGGTACATATACGTACGCCATACACACAATAATGGTAAAAAAGTTGTTGTTTTATATGTTATACGATGCATTTTTTATGATATATCCAGAGTCAGAAAGTTCCATTTATATTGCACACGCATAAATGTGCCTGTCAGTTTTGTGAGTACTCTAGCTATCGCAATTATTAATGTAGGATCATAAAATTTTAAATTGAAACACAGTCGTCGTCTAAATACATCGTGTAGTTTTATACTTTTATTATGACGGAGGCGTACGATTATCATTTATATTTCCACCGATACAGGCAATGTACGGGTATACATAAATTATAACGCATGTCAATGATACAAGTTTATACAGAGTGATTCACCAAGCATGCTCAGCTCTATTTTTTTCTTTAGTAATGAATTTATTCAAATTTTGATTTTTGAAAATTTAAGTAAATTAAAGTACCATAATAATTTATGTTCAAATATTAAATAATTCGATTTTTAAGAAGTGCCCTGCGTTACCAACTTTTTATAAATTAGAATCAACCTTTTTTCTTGGAGATTGTTAAGCACAGATGACTTTTGAAAATGTAGTGCATCTATAATTAGAAGTTTTAACGAGTAATAAGTTTTGAGCTATTTCACTTTGTGCACTAAATAAGGGTAATTTAATGTAGGTGGTAGGTCCACGGTAATAATATATATAGGTATGTAATATGGGGCTATGATTATTTCAAAATAATTATAGTAGTTAATATTAATCTATTGCCACTTAATAATTTGTAAAAATTATAGAGATTAAATAATAAACCTAAACCTATTTTTTCTAAAATATTTTTTAAAGACTTTTATCCTTATTGTTATACGTTTTAATAACTTAGAAACTATTTTCCAGAAATTTTGATTTAGATATTTAAACATTAAAAAAAAAAAACACTTGCGTCACAGCTGACAGTAAAAAATTTGGTTCTGGTTGGAAAAAATAAATTTGTATCACCATATGACACCCATTGAATGGTATTAAAAAAATATCGTATTTGAAAATATTTAAAATTGAGGTATACCTTAAAATTTCAAAAAATCAGAATTCGGAGAAATTCGATAGGTAGGAAAAAATGGGGGTGAGCAATGAGCATGTTTGGTGAAGAATCTTGTAGAGTGTAGAATATAGATGATGCCGTATATAATATAATCGTGGTTCGTTGGTGAAAACTGTTGCGGAACGAAATTTCTCTACTGGGACGTGCTCTCTAGTCGACTTCACACAAAAACACGTTGTCGAACTTAATAAGTAAATAAAGGTAACTATTACCTACTTCCTATTTACCTAGCTCTGACACAGTGACACCTAATCTGTATAGTGACACCACATCACAAATCAAACTGTTATGTATACAGACAAATTATCTTACGAGTCAGTGGGTGTATGTGTGTGTGTAAAAGCAAAGTTTAAAATTAACGGATTTGAACGATCTAGCGTACGACGATACTTTTTCGCGTACAAAATATAAAATTTATAATTTTGACTGGGACGGCATAGAGTGGTTTTTGCGGAGATCCCGTGATTGCTAAATGCATAGAAAGAATTATAGGCCAGGTAGGTACATAGACCATAATAGTATAAACATAATATTATAGAACCTATATAATATAATGCAATGCTGTGTTAACAAATTTGGCATACCGATGGAAAAATTGTATGGTGTATTATATTATACTTGCAACAAAACGATCAAGAAGGCAACGATAACATATTTGTTTATAGCGCTATTGTGCCTAAAATCTGAAATGACTAATATTTTAGTTAAATATCCACTAATTATTAAAAAAATAAAATAAGATAAATATTATTTGAAGATATGAATTATTTTTACAAACCATCGGAAAGTAGCATAAAAAGCACGAAGTGGACTCTTGTGAACCACCCCCCTCTCCCCCCCCCCCCCCAAACACAGCACTGGATTTACTCGTATAGGTAGTCGTATATATTTGGCCTTTGGTAAGCAAGTCAGCGTTTTAAGTGCTGGGTTGTGTGTGTGTGTGTGTGTGTGTTGTGTTACGGTGTGGTGCGAGTATAGGGCTGCCCCATCGGATGTCCTACCTGTAATCTACTGACTTGCCTTCTTATGTGCGCCAGACTGGACGAGTTGTACGTGGCCATGTTGGCGAACACCAGCCGTTCCTCGTAGTCGTATTCGCACAGGATCTTGTTCTCGCACAGGTAGAAACGATCGCCCACGCAAAACCTGCAGACACACGACCACGCGAACGTTTTCAATACAATATATATTATTAAGTGTAACTAATGTGCAAAACGTTTCGTATCGTCTCGACACGCCCGGTATACGAGCGGGCAGACGCGATACGACCGCGAGTGTCATAATGTATATCATAATAACGCCGCATCGTACGACACATGTATACATAATATAGCTTATATTTTAAATCGTGTATAGTATACGCGATAATAATATTGTATATTATAGTATATTATACATTATACACAACGCGTACCTACCTATATATATGTATGTTTATAATTTATTATTGTTACGTTTTTTTTGTTTTTTTTTACCTATGATTACACTGTTGACACGCGAAACACTCTAAGTGGTAGACGTTGTTTTTGGCCCTCATCACCATCTCGAACGCCGGTATTACCTTGTTGCACGCCGCGCAATTGCCGGTCGCTCCGAATAACCTGAAAATTACATTAGCCTTACATGAATATTATAATATCGTGTCGTCGATTAAGTGCGACGGCGGTGGGTTTTGTCCGTGTAAAATAAAACGCACACACTCTTGTACTCTTTATACCTACGCGAGCGCGTGTGCGTGTCCGTTACTCAAAACCCCGGTGTGGCTGGTCCGGGGGTGAGTGCGAGAAAACGGGATATATAAATTTAGGATAAAAATCTGTTCGAATAATATAGCTGGGTACCTAATAATAATTATATAATATCGGCTGTATTATAATATAAACCGTTCGTTTTTCTCGGCGTCCATACTCTATTATATTATGCGTAGAGGTACCTGGTACATTACAAGTTATAACACTGATAAACCGATTTAATGGATTTTTGACGTTTAATTATTAGACGCGAGCGTAATGTGTGTCGTGTGTGTGTGTGTGTGTACACTGTACAGGTACACCTTCTTTCTGGCTCGGCGCAGAATATCATAATAACAGTATAATATATAATATATAGTATATACTACAATATAATACGTATTATACATCTATACTATACGTATATATTATTGTATAGGTGTATAGCCGTATGGGATACACTTTGCACAACAGATGTTCGCGTTATAATACATTATACTGCAGGACGCCGAAACGAGATGCGTTTTTGATACACACGACTGGGACCGACCGCGTGCGTCGACGCCTCCGGCGAGTATTATCTCGTTATAATCTCTATACGCAGATAATAAGATAATATAATATGTACAAATGTATAATGTTCATATTATTATAACATGTATAATATGTGTATACCGATATTATAATACCAGTATTGTGTTATTGCGTCGTCGTCGTCGTCACTGTAGTTGTTGTATGGGTACACAACAACTATAGTGTACTACTTTAAAACAAAAATGTTCAACCGAGTCGAAACGTCCGGAAATTAGGTTTAGAATTTTTACCGATTTCTATTCACACCGAGCAAAATGTGTCCGGTCGTATCGGCGTTATAAGTTATAACACATATTAACAAATTTCAAAAAAAAGCCTATTTCCGAACAGGTTCGAGAATAGGAAAACCATTCAACAGCTTCTAAAGCTATACCTACTATAAGTTATAATACACAGCGTAAGTGATATCGGAAACGAAGAAAATGTAAAAAGTAATCAATAACCAAATTTTTACGATCGCATTATTTATTTCCAAACAAAAAAAAAAAAAACAGAAATTTCAATATTAAAACAAAAAACTAGAACAATACATATTACACGTATTTGCTCATTATTATGTACGTTCGACAATAGAAAATTCTAATTTGTAATTATATGCATGTATACGGGCGCATAAATAAATAAAAATATAGATAATTTCAACGATTGTTCGCGTTTCCTGTTGACTGTTATATATGTTGATAAAAATGATAATATTTCATCGTATTAACATTTGATTATCAAACGATAAATAAAAATTATACGATGAATATCATACTATAATATTATGAATGGTGGAAAAATGAATCAATCTCTGGCCGAAAGGTCTTATTATTACATTTTTGTCGTGAGGGACGGTCACGTGATATTCGTTCGTCAAATTAATTCGGTCGTCCAAACGCGACGACGACGACGACACATTGTCCGTGTCCATTCATTAGAGAGAAGTTTGCCAAATGACGAAGTCTCGTCCACACGCCGAGGGGTGCGTGTCTGGCATCTGTGTGTGTGGGTACAGTTAAAGGGGTGGTAGTATATGTATGTATATAATAATAGTAAAACAGTCGGCCTGCTCCATTTCTAAATATATATGTATATATATAATATATATATATATATATTAACTTGGCTGGATAATATGTGCAGTGTGCTTATATATACGTGCAGATTGTGTTTTCCGTCAGCGGCAGAGAGTTGACTTTTGTGCCGGGCCAAGCAGCGGCGTTTTGGCCGACATACGGTTTTAATTAAATTCAACAGCCGCCGACGGGCTATGGAGAGAGAGACAGTGAGTGAGCGAGTGTGTGAGAGAGAAAATCCCCCCTCTCCCCCACCATCGTAAAATCCACTCTCTGCGATCACTTTCATAAACGGATTTAATTGAATCCGGAATAGGTGTCTCTCCACCCACGCACTCGGCGCCCATTCGACGCGATCCTCTAGACTTATTTTTATTTTATTTCCATTGCTGATAATTCGGCATTCGCGCTAATTAAACCCTTTCCCTTCACCAGCGTCACCGTCTCCTCGTCCTCCTATTTCACCATTTACCCTCCCCGCCGCACGTATATATATAGCAGAACAACGACACAACAATACGACTACGTTGCACCGTAAAGCTTTTATAGTATATATACATATATAGTAAGTATATAATAATATACCTATGTCCGTTTGTATAATAATGTATACATCGTGGACAGGGACAAGAAATTACTTTTTTTTTATTTACAGTCGTTTACGGAAATACCCGATTAATCAGCCATGAAAGTAATTCACAACAATTAACTCGAAGCAACGTTTTGCGCACAGCGACCAAACACCGAAAGGAAATATTATCAGAAATAAGAAAACAATTTTGAGTTGGAAAACCTGCAGTGGGGATCACGCATTGAGATCGAACGCGTGCGATTTCTTTCAATTTTATAACGCCAGAATTCGGACGACCATACAGTATTATTATATATAGCTGTACGCCAGCAAGAGTCACACGTCTATTTAAATTTCACAACCGATCCGATCAATAAATCACTGCGTTTCTTTACCTGAGGTAGTCCCTTTTGCAGAGTATCAGGTTGGCTTTGGTGTACAACGTGGATCCGACTTCACCCAGCCGACAGTCGCAGCAGCCGCATTTGAGACAGTCCTCGTGCCAGAACAGGTCCAAAGCCTTGAGCAGGAACCGTTCGGTTATGCGTTTGCCGCAGTTGGCGCACTCCCTGGCTATCATCGCCGTGCTGCCGTTCAGACCAGTTAACGTGGTCGCGGTCACTGTACCGCCGTTGGTCACCACGCCGCCGTTTGTTTGTTGATGTTCTATAAAGGACAACGAGAAATTTAGTATTAAAACAATACTTTAAAAAATACGGCGTAAGAGTTATTAAACACAAACAATAATACCAACCACGTGAATATCATTATAGGTACATCATAATATTATATAAAGTTAATAAATACGTTTATATATAGAATCAAATCAACTCGCGGAATACCAAAAAATACGTCGAATTGTACTTGCGTAGATAGTAAAATAATTTTAAGAGGGGTATAGTTGTTTTAATTAATAAACTATTGAAAGATAATTATCAGGAGAATTATTGGGGTAGACTAAGTCTGTTTGGCGAACCTTGTAAAAACTAATTATGTATGTAGTAGAAAGTGTACATCGCATTACTGTTGTTGATGATGGTTTTTACTAATTAAACTTATTCAATTTACTCACTCAATAATATTATAATGTACGGGCCTAAGAATTTATTATATACATTAATGGATTTAATCGCCACGTGTAGTTTATGTTTTCGAAAATATGTTAATTCGATTAAAGTGTTGCGTGAAGTTTTTATAGTTAAATAATAATATTTGTCAATAATTTTTATTTTTTATTAATATAATTTAATAACCGTAAATTACAAAGCATAATAAATTGTATAATGGACAATGGCAAAGCAAAACAAAAAAAAAAAGGAAAAAATAAACAATTACAATTTAAAAATTTTTTTGCAGTGATGTTGTTGTAACTAATGAAGAGGAAAAAACGACGGTATATGTACTACATACGCGGCTGTAATATCAAAGTAGCGTATAGTAACATTGTTTGAAATTTGCCGAACAAAATATTGCAAATTAAAGTACACAATGTAGAGGTTTCGTCTGGGCTCTTTAATTACGTGCCGGCTAATTTTTATTTTTTAATAAAAATTAATACCATGAACTGCGCTTGTAAAACAGCGGCTCACCCGCCGCCACCTTCTCTTACACGCTGCACGCCATTACATTATGCATCATCCGTCTTTTCAAACTTAATTTTAAACTTCTCATAAACGATGCTCTAAACTTATTTCATTTAAATTTCATTTAATTTGTATAGATATATATATACCATACGATTCCCGCGCCCGACGAACATCATCCTCCAGACTTTAATGAATTTTACTCGCCACTTCCCTCCACCCATTCGACCGTCCATCAATTTAATCCCAAAATCGACTTAATGAAAGTTCCGCTTTCTTCACTACTACTACATCCTGCGAGACACGACAATACTTAAAGCTGTTTTACAATGGACTTTTCCCTACATTTTCTCCCCCCCCCCAATACTCGCCGACTATACATATATATATATATATATATAACTATATAATGTACGGGACGGTTTCATCGATTACAGAAAAAAAATTCAAATTACCGGTAAATTATTAGTGCATTTACTTACAACCGCAGTCGTTTTATGTGTGCGGGGTAATTTTAGATCCGATCAACGTGGTAATATTATTCAAGTATAATCGACGTCGATTCGAGTAGCGTATATATATACAATATACTTATTATACATTATTATAATACTAACAAAAGTTATTGTATTACATATCGACAATATTCATTACACATTTTTAACATCAACGCGTATAACATATTAACATAAACGTTATCCACACAATAATATTATAGACGTATAGTAATAATACATTACGTGTAATGACTATATAATTTGCAATACGATTATCATTACAAGTACATGGAGTAATAGCACTTAAGTACGTAACAAGTAAAAAAAAACACGACAAATAATTATTTTTGGTTAAATAAATGTTTGATAACTTATAAAAATAATATTATTATATCTATACGTTCATGTTTGAGTATAATATTATGTATCCGGTATACAGTTAAGTATAAGAAAATGATTTATAATACACTTGAATAATACAATAACAATAAAAGAAAAAAATGCCATGCGCTTTTGAATAATGTGACGCGTTTCATCCGTGTATTAGGTTATTCGACGATTGTCATAAAGCATAATAAAAAAGCATACAAAATGCATCCAAACGGCGAGAAGAATGTACGACCACTTAAGTGAGTGGGTCTCTCTCGCAGAAAAGCAAAGAGTGTAAGCTGAATCGGTAAAAAAATTGAATTAAATAAAACGAAAAAACTTTGATCAATCGATAAGACGTCTCTAAAAGCATTTTAAAACGTAAAAAAATAAATTATTTTATTTATTTATTCTAAAATATTACAAGGTCTTTTCGTATTATGAGCGTGTGGCATTTTGATGTCGGCAACATAATAATCCACTTACCGCGGCGAATTCTGCCAATAATAAAATCCTGCAGCTGGCCAAGGAACGCGTATATACCTGTATGGCTGTATGCCTGTATATATAGTTAATGCAATCGCTTTTTATTGCGCTTTGATCGAGATATCTCTTTCAAAATAAGTCTCGAGCGATTTTTTCTCCCCTTTCTTCGTTTAAAATAAATAAATAAAAAAAGAATATAATTATGTTAAAAAGAAAAAGGATTTCTGTCCTGCCCGAAATAGTGGCTTTCCATTAAGCTTCCGAGGGGTTTTATACTGCCCTTAGGAGCCGGACAATCCGGGTACGAAATGGATTCCGTAGTCGCGTCGCTCCCGCAAGCAGCAAACGAATGTCACGACGTGGACGTAATTAATCTTAGTTTTTAACTAATTACCTTTCTTTATTTCTTTTTTTCACCCCTCACTTATCTCTCGGGGTTGGGATTTGAAGGGGTAAAACGTGGAAAAACATTTTCTAAACCGTATTATTCTTTGTCGGTTTTTTTTTTTTTAATAATCCAAAAGAGCTCGCGGAGAGAAGGAAATTATATACTTTAATTATTTCTCTTTTTTTCTCTCCCACCGTCACTGCTACCGCCGATTTAATTAGTACGGTTAAAAAGAAAGGTTAACAGAAAAATAAAATGAAGCCCCTGCACACCCACTTCTCGCTGCAACCACCGCCGCCGCCACCCCTACCATCACCGCCACCACCAGCAGCCGGTGAACATGCGAGGTATAAAGAGTAACAGGGGACGTGTAGATGTGGAGGGGAAGAGACTAAAGCGGTTTTAATGATTTTTTTTCGCTCGGAAATTGTTAAAATTAAAATTAATTTTGTACAAAAAGAGAACGTATACAATAATAAAACGCGCTTAGAACTTTTTTCATTTCACCATCACCGGGCGCGTCGAGACACCTCTCTCCGACGTTTTGATGTGGCATCTGTGATATGGTAAAGTTTTAAAATTAAACAAACATTTTACGAACACGTCGTATATCATTTTTTTGTTACTTGTCCCTTTCTATCCTTCCTTATACATATATATTTAACGTGGTTATTTGTGTTTTTCTGATTCTGGTACGTTAAAAAACTATGCGGTCGTCAAATTTTTTCATCTCCGACGGTAATTATTATGAAATTACGACGGAAATGATTTAATTTTCATCATACCCTAATCGTGTCAAATAATTATTTTATAAATGTACTGCACAATACCTATTTGTTAGTAATACTTTGAACTGCAAAGTTCGATTAAAGTAACAGAATATAACTAACCAAATAAACCTTATACTCGCGTTACGCGTATACAATACCTTTACACTTCAAAGGTATATTGAAAGATAAATAATTAATGTTTAGGTAACGGAATAAACTTAATTTTAAGACACTTTTAATTTATGTGTATAAAACAAAAACAATTTAATCAATCCGTTATATTAACGAGAACGACGCGAAGAGGGAAAATAATATCACATTTATTTTTTATACTCGAATAAGCTTAAAAGTTTTAATTAAGCACACCGGATTTAAATAAACCATATAATATACATACGTTTTAATAAACATTTAAATTATGCAAATACAACAAAATAATTTTCCATGCACAGATATTTTAAACGTAACGAGATTTTACGAAATATAAATACATTTTTTAAACGGTCATAAAAATTAGAAAGCGTCAGAAAAGTTTAAAATATCTATTTACAAATATACAAGACGGCAAGATGCATTATACATATTACATAAAAATATATACTTTTCTATGATATTTTTAGGACGACGAGGAAAACAACTTTGGTGATTGCTGTTGTTGATTCAAATTTTCAAAATATATAATACATTTATTTCATATTTATAAAAACTACTACTGGATAAGTACTAATGGACCATTGTATAAAAGCATTATAATTGCTGCATATTATATGACCCGCAGTTCTCTTTACAAGACTGCGATAATAATAATAAAAAATGTATTAATATAATATTCTGATTTTAATCCGTTAATGCACAAATCAAATAATCGACTGTATGAGTTTTTTTTTTCTGTTCACACTGTGACGATTCCAATAATTTTAATGCGTTTTTTATGCTAATCGAAAAGTTTTGGACGTGAAAAAAAAATTCACCGGAAAAAGGTTTCAACTCTGTTATTTATATTTTATTTACCACTATTTTTTTTTTGGTTCAGTAGGATAATGGAGAGTGTTTTATATTTGTTTTTCCTGCGTAAACGAAGACGGACAAGTCCCAATAGACAGGATAGCCAGAATATACATATATACAATAGGTATACATATAATATATATTATATGTATATATATTTACATCAGAAGTAAAAACAAAACAAAACAAAAAATAAAAGCTCCCAACTAAATTATAATAGCAATGCTAAAAAGGTTTTACATTCGGATTCCATTTAGGTTTTGGGCCGGTCGAGAATAAATCCATCTTTTTTCCCTGCCCAATAGACAGGTTACACGTATTCGCTATTACTGCCGGACAACTGGAAAATAGACTTAACTCCGCAGCCGCAGCCACTTCCTCTACATCGTCAGGAGTCTCTTGACGTTTCCAGACCAACCTACAAAACTTTGTACTCTATATTATATATATATGCGCGTTGGGCGGCACCACGCCACGGTGAAAAATCTTCCGTCGCAGAAATCGGGAGTGGATAATCGACATTTATTTCGAGAATTATAAATATAATGCTATATACCACCTCTATACATTATACACATTACATTTACACATAATAATAATAATAGTAATCTAACCGGGATGGCGTGAGTGTGGCGGCAGTCCGTCGGAGGAAGAAACCGACCGCGTTAATATTAAACTATTTTAATCTGTAGTCATTGAACAACGAATAAAAAAAAAATAAACGCTATAATATTATTATTATTATTATTATTATTATTATTAAAGCTTGGTGTAATCACAGCGGACGGAGCAGGGTGAACCAGGATTAAAAGCAATTTTTCCATCGTTGTCCTCAAAAGGAATAACAAAAGAGGGGTGCAGGGGTGTCGACGACGGTAGGCTCGGGGGTGAAGTGTACATGTGGTGGCGGTGGCGGAGGGCGAGGTGGAAATAAATTACTTTCTCGGCTTATTATTATACCATGCGTATATATATATTATATAGGCGGGCGGGGACGGGACCGGTGAGGGTCACATGGAAAATTGGAAAAGGCGCGAGAAAACTTTAACTGCCATCCCTTTCCACCGTCCCACTATATATTTATATATATGTTGGAGGGCCACCTTAATTAAACGGACGGAGAAAGGGGAAGACGGGACGCTCGGGTCAACTGGCCAGGCTTATATTAAAACGACGGCAAAGGGCCCCGGAGAGTCCGTTAATTATAAGCCTTTTATTATAACAAATCCCACCCCCGCACGCCACTCCAACACCTCACGGAGGGGGTTTTGACGTTTAACATGGCCGGGATTAAAATCGGAGCTTTTGTTTTCGGTACAAAATAATTTTACAATTAGCCGCGCGTCATAATGATTTTTATTACTCTAGTTTTTTATTTTTTTTTTAGATGACGAAATCTCTGAGTTTTTAGAGCACGAACTTTGGTATCTCAAACACGATATTGTGGGCTGTACGGGAAAAGAATATAACCAATCCGCTTTCGTCAAACGAAACATGGTTTGAACACGTTTCTCAAAAATTAAGTGCACTCCAACGAATTACCACCGGCTGCAGCCGTCACTTACCCGAATTCGATTTAAGAGCCGCTGCTTTATTAATATACACTAATTAATTAAAACATTTCATTCATTCCTCGGTTTTAAAAATATACCTAGTCACGATATTTTACAACCCATCTTAGATTTTATTAGATATACCGTGACCGAGGTACAATACGAAATAATTGCATTACACGCGTATACACCCTTTTCAACGAATAACTCCTGGGTTTCCTTACCATATATACACATACATTTTATATGACTATAACGCCAATTAACCTAATTAGTATCATGGACGTAGTACGTACGCACTACGGTTATGTAAATAGTTTGGAAATTATCGATACGCATGGTTTTATTAATTTTTTTAAATGTATTCCTAACTTTGACACAATATATTCACGTGATTATGATATTATATGGTTTAACCTTTATATGTACGCGATTAGAAAACATCCTAAACTCTATAGCTTTAAATGCTTCGATTATAGATTTCGCTAAGCGTTTTGCTCGTCGTGTAATTGAAAAAAAAATGTCCATAATAACAGCGTCAGCGTGTACCTATAGGCTATAATAACAGTTAAATCAGAATACGAGGACTATAATACAACGATCGCGTGTTGACAGACGATCGTGTCGAGTTATATAATCTCGATCTATTGCAATAATTAGTTAAAACACCTGAACTGATCTGGAGCGCGTGCAGGATAACACTAAGCACAATATAAATATTATGTAAATCACAGTGGGTAAGATAATAATATAATAATAATATTATGCTGGCGAGGCGGCGGTTAATCGCGAGGCGTATTCCGACAACTCGCAAAAATGCGTGTGGCTCCGCCGAAACGCACACGCGGCGTGCCCACCACCGCCGTTTTAATTAAACCAGTGTCCTCCTATCACCGCGGTACGTTGGCCCTCCCCTTTATTACACACACACACACACACACACACACACACACACACACACACACACACATAAATACTGCTGCTGCCGCTCGAAAACATCAAAACCGTATGTACAGGGTGTCCCGTGTAATTATGGCGAATGATTAAACAGAGAAAAGTAACCTCCAGTTTCCCGTTTCAACGTCGAAAACCCTCGCGGAAAGCGCTCGGGCGTTCCGCTAACGATGCAACTCATTAAGAAAGACTTGAGTCCCCACCCCTGCCCACACACCGCCCCTCCACCGCCACCGACGACGTATTCCCTGAATTTCTCTTTTTCGACTAAAGCAGGGGCGGTCGTGGGCGCGCTGCTATGTATAATTTAAATAAACCCCCCGCCGATCACGCTCGCAGTATAGTTGTCTGCAGTGGCCTATCCCTTCGTTCGACCCTCCTCCTCCCCTCTCCCTCGGTTCGCCGTCAAAGCCGCCACCGCTATACACTCGTTTTAAAACAAACACATATATCTCCTAATTGGTTGCCAACTTTAATTGCTCACGGCCACTGCTGTACAGATAAGTAAACATTATGTACGGGTGGTGTACACACTACACACAACATAAAACGCTCCCTAAGTCCCCCGCATCATTAAAATTTTCCTTTATAATTGTATTTCGTTATTTTTTTAGCCCGCCACTCGCCCCATACTACCGTATATAGTCGCACTAACAATGTTTGCATTAAACTCATATACACACATCCACGCACGCGCGCGCGTGTATACATATTTTGCACGTATAATTACGATTGGGCGCGCACGAGCCTTTGAAAGGGAATGCGAGACGAAATGGCATTTTGACTTCACTATATATATTATGTAGGTACAGGGTACTATATACCCCGGTCTATCCTTCCTTCGGCCGGTAAACAAGCAATATTCGCCGGACTCGGGCGATATTATAATCAACGAGGTCTGCCCCGTCTACCCTCCTACGCTATACACTGCTGCAGCTACCTTTTCTCTCGCGTGTATATAAATACCTGCGTGCGATTGTGGGTTGCCCATCGTAAAACAACGGAGCCACGAACAAACGGAACACGTAATTAAACTATTAATCGAAACTAGGTTCTGACGCAGATGAGAAAATAAGGAGACGACGAGTGGGGGAGAGATCGCGTGCACTCTATAAAGGGAGTCGAGTGACAGAGAAAGGGACGAGGAGAATAGTGAAAGAGGGGGAGAGAGAGAGAGAGAGAGAGAGAGAGAGAGAGATACACACACACACACACATTCACAGACTAACAATCAAACAAACTCGGAGAACTACGTTGCTTAATATGCAAGTAATTAATTCCACAATAAACAGGCCTGAGCCGTTTTTGTCCGTTAATGAATTTTCTCGGACGAGTTAATTAGCGTCTTCAAAACACATGGCACAACACAATGCTAAATAATAATAATAATAATAATAATATGATATCCTACAGCGTTTACAAAATTAGTCGCAGCTAAATTAATTACGAATGCCATACACGATACACAGGTATACGTTTATAATATTATGTAATAGTCCATATAATCTAAATATATGTTTTGAACTTCGGTTTTGGTCTGAAATATAGGCAGTTGGATGGGAACGAGACAGCGAGTACTCGGCACTACTTTTCCATGTTGTGTACAGCATGTATGTCGATTTTAACAGTTTGGCTGAATTCAAATTTTTAATATTTCAGTGTATAATGTATAATATGAATAATAATTATTTTAGTCTTCAAAATTCCGGGACGTATGCTATACTATGTAGAGGGGAAAACAATGGTTAGTATTTAAATACACTTCTCAGATATATGTTATAACATACAGCTATAATGCTATATAGATATATAGTTTTAATTAATTCAGGTGTTTAATACCGAATCAAGACATAAGTTTAAAACAATATAATGTATAATAATTAGTATAATTTATAATAGTATATTATACACTTTGGCTGTAAAGGTCATTAGAAAATACCTTCCAATTGTGCAGCCGTTGTATATATGCGTGAGTTAAATGAAAGATTATTAATTTTACAGGGTACAAGTTTATTTTGTTCACGTTGCGTATAAAATTAGATACATTTAATTAGCGTTAATCTGAATTTATTACTATTATTACAGGTTGATATTATTAAGGAGAATTATTAAGCCAATGTTTTAAAGCGTACCTATTAATAATAAAGTTTTTGTGTACATATCAGCTATACATATACTATTATTATAGTATAATACTAATGTAATATATTGATGAAAAGCTTTAACTCTCCGATTGTTCGATGACACGGATTATGATTGTAAATTATAATATTACATAGGTAGGTGCATTCTTTGACGACAGCGATCGATGTATAAATTCGTTTTAATAATGCGTCGCATTGAGGTAAAGTTCGTTGCGCTAAAAAAATCAAGCTGTCAGATCCAAACTATATCCGAACTATATACCTATTCCGCAGTCCAATCGAGTTTGTGAGACAATGAAATGCTGTGAGTATAGGTTGACAATGATTGGTCGATATTACACAACGTTTGGCAAAGTTGAGTTGGCTGTTTGTCAAAAAACAACAATAGTTTCTAAATTCCTCGCGGGGTCTAACGTTTCTCTGGACACTGTCTTTCGTTATATAGGTGCTATTCTTTGCCCCCTAGAGTCACCGTGTGCTGTAACGGGCGTATACCAAATATATATATATACATACATACATCCACTGATCGAACTCCGCCACAACACGGGCCGAAACAAAAACATTATGACTTACGAGCGTAATAGCCGGAGTCAGCTTTTACACGGAAAAACGTTTTGTGGGCCGACAGTTATAAGGTTATTTGTCATTCGGAAGGTGTGTCCGGGCACGCTGTCCGTTTAGAGCGGGGAGGAACGCCCGACTTTCTTCGCCCTGCCTATAATCCATTCAACGGGGGATTCCCCGGGGTGTCATCCGCTTTCTAAAAACTCGATTTTTCAAAAAAAAACTCCCGAAGAAAACAGTAGAAGTTTGCAGAAAACGGACATCTCCCTAAGGATAATTCGATACATATATCTATATAATATAAGGGTCCGAGTGAGTGGCACACTGTGTTCAATTCCGCTTATTGCCTTCTAATGCTCGCGCATCGATTTAAACGTCGCCCGTAGGCCATAATAACGTAATAGCATTACGGTCGTATATAAAAATGGACGCGTGTTGTTGCCGGATTATTATTAACTTAGCGAGATCGATTTATTTACACCAGACTGCGCATCGCGCCGTGAATAGAAAATTGAATCGGTCGCGCGTCCTCGAAAATTCCCCCGGAATCGACACAGTGTTGTTGGCTACGTGTCGAAACGCAAATATTCCAGCAATGTTTTCGTGTTGTTTTTTTTTTTTTTTTTTGAAACTATTATTTAAAATAAAGGATTAATAGCTGGATCGCGAAGAGATGTATTAAATCACACGTGCACGTGTACCAAAAAACAAATAATACTTACACAACCTAAATATAGGTACTCGCGAATGTTCGCACACGTGTCCGTTTGATCATTTTGTAAAACGATATTATGGTTAATGGTTATTCAGATTTATATAGAAATTTCGAATTTTCGCAGAACTACCAAATAAAAGACGCCGCCGGCGATCGAGGTCATCGCGTTTATAGATCTATTAAAAAAAGTTGTTACCGCATCCCCACAGGCCAACATAATATATATACCATTCCCGTCGATCCAAATAATCCTGAACAAATATCTTTTCATCTTTATCAACGTTTACTTGCGAAAATGTACAAATGGGAGCACATGATTAACGGGGTGGCATGTAAGAAAGACGAGCAAATATTGTTCGACGCACGCAGACCCAGGAGGAGTGTATAATACATATATATATGCATGAATTGGTTTGGCTGTCGTCTGTTTGGTTAACTCGAGAAAACTATTCGATTCCCGGTGTAGCTATAATATATATTAATAAACGGAATAAAACGTACTGTGTGCTTTCAAAAACATATCAAAACCCATAACACATTAATCGTTTTCGATTTTACTCTTCCCTGACGTATTCATTTCTGTTTAAACAATCAAATATTACCAATGGAAACAGATACTTTCGTGAACTTCGATACAAACAACCGTGTGTTTATATTTAAACGTATACGATTCGAGTGACGGTACAAATATTTTTATCACGAGGGCTTTTAATAATTATGAAACTAAAACGTGACTAACGACGCAATTTATTTCCAACTACACGACTTTTTAGCGTGTTACAAGACGATGACAGTCGAGATATAACTATATAAGACGCGTATGGAAAATAAAAATTCTACGCGTAACGTCAACAAGAAAAAACACAAACAAAAATAGTTAACAGAGAAAAACGGACTTATAAGATCAAACGTAGATACATCTAAACTAGATATAATACACTCAAATCTCCTTACGTGTTGTCTAGATTGAGAAAAAAACAATTCATTTTAAACAAAATAAATAGCGTTAAACGTTTCAACATTCACTGCTTACGTCAAAGAGTGATATTTTTATGCTAATACGGTATTGTTCAGAAACATTAAAATAAACAGAAGATCCGATTTTCGTCGTGTAACCTCGCCTAGCTATAGTAACATAATATAGCCCTATTATAGGACGAACATTCTATTTTTTTTTTTTTTTTTGTTTTTCGTTGAAAATAAAAGTGTGACAAAATGTATGTTTCTCTCGTCTTTTATATACGTCTCCAAAACGGAACACACCGTAATGCATTAGTCACATACGTATTTTATAAACGCACTCACGCCACATACAATCGGTAGCCGACCAATAGAACTTTTTTCCATTCATACACCGCTGCAGCTTACACACATAGTCTAAAGCGTAAACTCTAAACTGTATACACACGCAGTACACTCTCTCTTTACTAGGTCTATTTAATATGTATCAAATTTATGTTCTGTGGGAACCAAGCGCGTTTTCCGACCAACGCGTATACAATTTACTATCGAAGGAACATTCTTCGGTTTAAGGGTTTATAAATATATTTATATATTTTTTCAATAAAACACGAACGGCGGAGAGCTATTTTTTCTCAATATATTATTATTATGAAAAAAAAAAAATTAATAATAACAGAAATGACTTTTGGATGGATTGTAGGGGACCTCATCCGCGCTGCTGCTGCTGCACACGCTCCTATAATATATTACTATACCACTACTCTCATACGTATTAAATAATATATATAAATATAAGAAGACCTTTAAGACCAGTAGGAACGCGCGTATATAATATTGTCATCGCCGTCGCGTCGTCCGGGAGATGGGAGAATATTAAATGTGTATATGGAACGCAGCGGATATAACCGTTTCTCACACAGAGCCAATTTAATATCGAGGGATTTTCAATATTCGTTTATGCCGGGGCCGGACGTTGTCGGTTTACAGACACGTTTGGAGCGGAGACGACTTTTGGATTTGACAGATGAGAGACATTTTTTCTAATACACTTCGTATATATGTGCGCAACGGTACATACAAATATATAATGTATATAGTATAGCATATTATAAATAGTGGCTTACTAATAGTGCAGTATCGGTTATATCATTATATAAATTACATGTGTGTGTGTATGTGTCATTGTGGATTCTATATATCCGCCGCCTTCTCACCCCTCCGACCACCGACACGATGTGTAACTAATAATTCCGCAGCCGGAACACTAAATAGGTGTACCCGAAATCCCGTAGGTTGTAAATCCAAGAGTGAGGGGGAGGATAGAGAGGAAAAAAAAGAGAACTGCAACGGCGGTGGAAAAAAACTTTGGAGAGAGCATATTATATAGCACGCGTATATATATACGTATTTATTTGGACGGCGCCGAGGGTTTGGTGTGGTGGCGGGAGAGGGTCGGGTTCCGATCGGGAATTCGCGTATACATGTACGGACGCAAAACAAAGGGTTATGTATTGTTACACACATATTCAATTTGGAAAATGGCCGCCCAAGGAATAACCCGTCGTTTTTTCTTCATCTCCCTCCCCAGGGCCAAAACGGTCGGTTTTCATTTCCGCGCATTTTCTACTCTTCGGCGCGCACGATTTATTTAACACCCGTATTCCTAACGTCGGATGCATTATGGAACAGAAATGTTCCATTTTCATTCTTTACGAGTGACACGCGACTATAATACTATACTGCAGCAACGCTATATTGCTACCGTATATATATATATATATATATATATAATATGTATACGTTGTACACACAATAAACATATACGCATACCCATATAAATATATAGGTATATGTATATATAATAATATATCTGCTACTAAACTATACGTACACCGCGCGACCGGGGCGGGGTTTGATTTTTAATATTCACGTGTGACTTACCGTTTTCTACAATGTTCAACATCGTCGCACCAGTCGGACAGTTTACAACGGCGTTTCTCCTACGGACATCCATCCCGGGCGTCCATTGCTGCAGCAGTAGGTGTCCATCTGAAACGGTTAAAAATATACCAACTGTTAGCCACGGCGTGCAGTCAATGACGACGAACGAAAAAACATAGGTTATCGTATACGGTTTTACACTGTGTTTTATTGTTTCCTTATACAACTGTAGAGCAGTAGTACGGCAATGGTACAGCGACGATCATTATAAAACGGTAGATAAAAACTCGCGTATACATAGTAGGAATAGGAAGTGTACCTTATATATACACACACTGCACTGTATAGGTATATAGATCCATACGCGATCCAATTCTCCATCGTGAGAATATATTATTATTAAAACGTCGTGTTAAATCTCAGGATTTATTTTATTTTTTTTAACGTTTCGTCGAGAACGTGCTGATAATCACGAAGTTCTTTTTCCCGACTTCTAAATAATCAAAGAAATCCCGGGGCTAAAAAAAAAAGAAGTTTTCGCAGTGATTCCCTATGCAGAACTCGTATTAAGGTTAAATTGTCCACCTGTTTCGCCGACGAAAAAAAAAAGTAAAAATAAAAAAGACCAATATTATTTTACCTTCCCGGCAGCAATTTTTCCCCCATACGTTCGTGTGTCTGTCTGCGCTGTGTGTGCGCGCACGCGCATATGCGTGTGTGTGTGTGTGTGTGTGTGTGTGTGTGTGTGTGTGTGTGTGTGTGTGTGTGTGTGTGTGTGTGTGTGTGTTAGCAATATAATGAACGCATTTTATTTCAACAAAAAGGCACGTCTCGATGGTACACTCAATCAACTCCAATTCACCACCACCGACGGGCGTCGGTATTTCCTCGGCCGTCCCCCGCGCCGCCGCTGATTGCGAACCGAACACTCGTTTGCTTCATTTGCCTTTACATAAAACCTAACCGCATTATAATCACGTATGCGCGTGCTCTTCACTACCACCTCCATTACACTAGCTGTGTGCGGTGCGAAAAAAAAATTCAAATATGTATATATTTTTCTTCAAAACTTATCCATACATAGACACATGCCTATAATAATATGTATGTATAACGCATACACGGCGGTTCTTATATATGGGTATGTATATAATACATATTACATATACATACGTGTGTGTGTATAAATACGTTTATAGAAAAGAAATCGGATTTTTAAGAACGGCTAATGAAAGAAAACCTTTTCACGGTCTGTTCGGTGCGCACTCCCTTATGCAACGGATTCGCCCCCTCCCCCCACCCCTCGTAGGTTATTATATTATAAATATATTCGACGAACGCGTACACATACACATGACTATATACGAGTGTAATATAGTATATACTGATATCTGCAGAGTTCGGAACATATTCGATGGTTGTAGGTATTTGTATGATATGTATTGTATAATAATACGTAATGACGACAACAACAATAACAACGACGACTACGACGAAAATAATAAAAATAAAAATCAAGATGGGTGACCATTGCGAGGGGACGAGTGGAAGGATAGAGTGCTGCAGCTGATGGTTTATCCACGGTCTCCTGAACCCAATCAACAGTCCCTTTTCGGCGGAAGCGAAGGGCAATCGTTTCATTACGGTTCATTGTCGACGGTGGCGGCGGCCGATAGGCAATCGTCACAATTAGGTCGTCCTTTGAGAAACGTGTTTTTACCCGCTTCGTCTCAATCAGCAGAGAATTTATATAAAACGCGGTACTCCTCACCCCCTCACCACCACCCACTCACACCAATAACATGTGAATCCTATGTGAATTTTCAATTTTCGACCTTTTTCCTTGCTTCTCCACGTCATCAGACACATCATTCTAGTAGATTGCAACGGAATATATATTATATTTATGTAGTATACGAAATACCTATATGCGTATTCGTCTTCACAGACTTAACCCGCATACGAATATGCGTAAACACTCCAACAGAAAGACTTATATTCAACTTTGCGCTCGATTGTATTCAATTTTTTTTATTTTTTTTTTCAATTTATATTTTTTTTACGAATTTTTTTTAAAATAAAACCAACAGTGAAATAGTGAATTAACACCGTGAAAACTCACACCGTTTCTATTACACCGCATTGTTTTGTTTATTTGGATTACGGTGCTTTATATTATAGTGCCTTCAAACTTTTGAACATTTATTACTAAATCACTTTGCAAGAAATGTCTTATCCAAATTTGTTGGGTTGGATATTTTCGCTTTTACATTTATTTAAAAAAAATATACTGTAATATTTATCTCGATAAATTATTAAATAGGTAGTTAATTTTAACTTAAAATGAAACGAAAACATTTTATAATATACGCATTAATAATATATATTATGGAGTATTTCATTTTTAAATTTAATCTACGGTTTTTATTTAATGGATCTTGCCAGTTACCAAAACTCAAAAAAAAACTCTTAATGTAATGAGAACTAAGTTTTGATTGTTATGCGGTAGGATTTATAAAATTTAATTACTTAGATCCTAAAAGTAAAATTGTTGAAAAGGTAATATTACTTCGAACTTATTTATAAAAAAAACACTTTAATGTTCTGTGGGTAGTTTAATTGAATTGGATTTAGAATAAAGTTAAATTTGAAAAATAAATATTTGTAAATGGTATTTATTATTATAATTTTTTTTTGATTGTATTCGCATTATGTTTTGGTAGTTTAATTAATTGTCTCAACTCTAAATAAGCATAATAGAACTATGGAATAAAATTAAGTGTTTTTACATTTTTTTAATACCAAAAACCTTAGCAGAATGGTGTAGTGTTAATTTTTATTGTGTGGAAGCATTAAAATAGTTTTCAATGTAATACACTTGTGATAAATGAGTTCGTTTCCGATTTAGGCGTATTCATAAATACGAAAAAATAAATATGCATCGTCATTAACATCCGGGCTCACTAAATTAGTCTAATGGGTTTTTATTTATTATTATTTTTTTTTTTTAGGAACACAATAGCCACCAGCCCACTGCTCGAAAACGGTAAACAGATGGTATGGAATAAAGTTAAAATCCGTCTCCGCGCTTTATGCGTAACGCAAAAGGAAATTGCGGGAAATAATTAAACGGAACGTGAGATTGCGAATAAGTTAGAAAATGACGGAACAAATATTTCAATTAACAGACACCGTCGTATATGGACGTATATAGGCATTTGAATTGAATTAAAAGCCATTTGAAAACGCAGACTTCCATAAATGACTCCTAATTATCGTGTTAAAATCACGTATACTTATATACGGGGTAGTTTTGAATAAATCACCAGCAGTTCACCGTATAATATAACAATCGGGCCTAACCAACGGCAATCAAGAAACGAAATTAAATTAGTTTAGAGTTTAAGAAACCAATTTCCCCGTTTCCGGGCTGAGAGGCGAGAATAATATATTTGGTGCCGGCGCGCATATAGTATAGGTTGTCGGTTGTTTAATTTTGGAAATTACTGAACAAACAAACGGCACAATGGATAAAATTGATGTATCATTCGTTTAATGAATAACAGAAAAAAACGGACTCCCTAAAGCACAGTAATAATTTTGATGAAAGCACCGCCACTGCCGACGCACCGCGGCGGCTTTTCCCCCACAACCACCAGCCCGTCGATTCCGAACAATCCGAAAAAAAGCCATTAGGTTTTTAAAAGTTAATGAAATGTTTATAATTAAACATTACATAGTTGTGTTAGGTGTTCAACAGCAATGGCGCCGGGTTTCCTCGATTAATTTAAAAAAATAATAATAATGGAATTGGATTTCCCTCACTGCTCCGCCATCCACTAACTCATTTTTTTAATGAATTTTATAGTGACGTACGCATTGGCCGCTGTGATGTTTAAATTTCGCTGACTGTTATTAATTCTGTTCAAGGCTCATCGATCTGATGGAACCTTTATTAATATGGGATTTAAAAAAAAAAGAGGAAATGGAATAGGAGCCCGTCGGAACGAACTGGGGAAAACCGGAAATTAGCGACGGAAACGCCGTTGGGTACAGACTATGCAAAAAAGGGTAGAATTCGTTATGTACACATGGACATGTATGTACGTATGTATGTACCTATATGTATAAGTGTCCTAATGTGTGTATACGTATAGGTATAAGTACATAGGTACATAAATACCAATTAAATATTACAAAAACGCGTGTGTATATTATTTTTATTGACAATTATTGGGTTTAATTAATACTTATTACTTTTTACAGTATTTAATTATGTGTAAAAATTTTTCTGAGGTTTTTGAAAATGTAATTAATACATTCGTCGTATACTATGCTAATAAGCAGTGTGCCGCATTGCGAGTGCGATTGGTTATTTGAAATACAGGTAAGATTGACGTTTCAAAAATAGATTTAAACTAACCAAAATCGTTTGATTTTAAAAGAGTAAATTAACATTGCAGTTTGTACTCTGCTGGATTCGAATTGTGATGATAAACCATGTGTAAAAATAAGAACACAATTCGGGTACGGGGAAAAAATAATAATTAGATGAAAATAGTACCAAATTTTCTACGATAAATCATCCATCACCTCTAACTTTTAATATAACCTATGATTGATGGTGACAAAATAAAAACTCATTTTTCGAAAAACATTATATTAAGGTCTTACGTAATAAAAGTAATTGAGGCCAAACAAAATACTCGGAAAACTTGGCCAATTTGTTTAAGTGTTTTCCTCGCAGCACTATAATATATATATATATTTATAATACATATACCTACTTACAACATAGGTACCTACGTTTCTATATACACGGCTGCAGTAACGTGTATGCATTCATACTATTTTAAAGACGATTTCTGACGTACACCGGAGGGAAATAATTTATCATTACCCTGGAAATGATTTCGTTCGCGTTGGCGGCGGAAGGGAAACAGACCTGCAGCGACCGGATGTGGATGATATTGATGTTTTATTTATTTATTTTATTTTTATATCTCTATTGCACAAGCGTAAATATATTGGTACACGGTTAATTGAATTCAAAATTAGTCGATACACTATCGGTAATTTTAAAAAAAATTTAATTACCCTACGACCTACACTCACTTGCAGCATTGTGTGCATCAATGTGTGTGTGTGTGTGTGTGTGTATATATATTAATGAGTTTAGCACGAGCAGGATACGCAAACGGCTCTGCGTGCCGGTGGGACGAGGGCGCGGCGCCAGGAAGGGAGGGAACAATGAATATTACACGGGATTATTGGTAATCCCACTAAAAGCGTCAGTTTGATCAAATTTATGCTGTCCCGCTCGCGCGTCCAATTCACAATTAGCCGGCACACGTTTCGCGCACGCCACCCGCTAACCCACCCCCGCATCGGCCCGCACGTATACGCACGCCGTTCTCCCGTGGTCCGGGCGGCGGAAGATCTCATTCGTCGTAAAAGCTTTTGCCGGGCGGAAAACCCATTCGTATTGTTCATTAGCGTTGATGAAAATAGCTTTTCCACCGAGGCAATCAATCCAAAAGAGAGCGAAAGACATAGCTAGCGAATGCGCGCGCGTGTGTGTGTGTGTGTGTATGTGTGAACGGATAGAAAGAGACTGTTGGGGGAGGAGGGAGGGGGAGTATTGATTCTCCTAGCCCCCAGAATTAATTTGTAGAGTGGTTTGCGGTTTTTTTCCCTTCCCTAACCCGCCTCTTCACAGAAGTTGTACGCTACGACCACTCGTATGTGTGTGTGTGTGTGTGTGTGTGTGCGCACACGAACGTCGTTCCCCTTAAACGATATTGCCGCCGGTTCCATTTATTTATGAGCCCGATCTCTAAAGTCTAAAACAGTGTATATAATATATATATATATGCGTGTGTGTGTGTGTGTATCGGGGAGGCGGCGACGGCGGGAGATAAGTCTGCAGTATACTGCGCGCGGAGACGCTTCTAAAAAGAATAACACGGGTTTTCCACTTTGGCATTGTGTTAATGCGCCGTCCGCTGCACACACAAAATGCGAAATGCATTAGAAAAACTCTCTTCCGTCCCGTCCTCTGATCGTCCGTCTGTCTGTCTGTCTTTCTCTCTCCGTCTCTCACGCGGCACTCCGCACCACCGTCGTCGCCTCATCGTCTATCTCGCTTTCCACTATACCACCGCTCTGCCCGGTTTACACTGTGCGCGCGCGACGTCGTCCCTGTCACATCCAATACTTTCGAATTCCGTTAAAAGATTCCATTTACTTTTATAGTTAATGCCTCTCTCTTGTTCTGTGTTTATCTTTCGCCCCGCCGCCACCGCCGCCGCCGTTGGTCTCCCCTCCGTTTTATTACCTCCGATACATTAGTTTAGCGTCATTACGCAAATTCCGATGCCCGAAAGCTTTTTAAAAGCTTCGTGTTTTCGTTTGGGTTTCCTAAGAAGACGACTATATACACTTCTGCAGCTGCGGAAACAGTGGCGCGGACATTGTGCGCGAAGTGTGGGGGATGACGACGGTGAAAAAAAGAACCTTTTCGAGTTTAGCCAATCCATCCAATCGGATTCGATTTTGATTTCCCGTGTCTTTAGCGGGTGAGACCGAGAGCTTTTGGGAAGCCGTAAATATATTCTTATACTATCCACGTTCCTATATAGGTATATTTTATAGATATAAAGTATTAAAATATCGTTTGAAATAAAAAAGTACAATACGATGTATTCAATTGTTATACTATAGGTTAGTAGTAAAAAAGTTCTCATCATTACCTATTATTAGAATGAAATCAAGTCTGATAAAACAATAATTTATTTTATGTTACACTAATACTGCAGTTTAATATGTTTTTATTATTTTACTTTGAATTGTTATACTGTTATTGTATTTATTATTTATAGATATAAAGTATAATATTATATTGTGAGCCCATGTGTTTTCTATTATAACTGCCTGCGCATTATTCATTATGTATTCAGTTCATTTCGTTCGTGAATAGATGACGTACTTTTCAATTATAATTTGATGGATGTCATACGACTATAATTATAATACTATAGCACAGAAGATATTATATCTGTATCGTTTATATTCGCAGCCTTATCGAAAGGTGTATTAAAAATTCCCGAAATTACAAAGCGACAAGATCTAGAAAATATTGATATGGATAATAGACTATTACGACTTTATACACATCGCACCACATAAGTCAATATTGTATACCATAATATTATTATATTAGATATTTAAAATTTTAAACGCTCCATCGTTCTTGGCATTCCAACGTCCAGAAGTCTATTATAGACTGTACACAAATGAAATATGAACATTGGACATAATATTATATTATTGTCGCGCTGCGACGAGTAAAAGCAGTGGAAAAAAAACGAACATTATATCTACGTCCTAATGCGTTATAAATTATCTGCAATGCCGATTTATTTATACGCCTAAAAGAAAACAATACACTATGTCACCACCACAGTGAGTTATTACAAAGTTAGGGAACAACGCTCGGAATAAAACGTAGTAGGTACTTATTTAATCGATTGTAAAAAAGTACGATTTTAACGACTGCAGTTTAAAACGTATAATAATAATATGTTCAAGTAAGCGAGTCAACGATACCTATATAATACCTAATAATATATAGTTATTCATGGGCCATGTACATTACAATATTATCGATATGTCGATATCCATCGCTGCACTCGTCTTTCGTCGATTAGTCGCAGGCGATTGGTACTCCGGGGGAATATTAAAAATGTACGATAATTAGAATCACACATTACAATGTAATTTCTTTCTTCTTCTTCTTCCTCATCAGCTTGTCGGCCCATTAAGGGCCATCGCTGCCATCATAAAACCTCTCCACTTCTCTCTGTCATATGCGTCGTCAAAGATCGAGTCCTCTTTTATATTGTTGATGTCTTGAGCCACGACATCCACGATCCACCCATCGGGTCCTTGGTCTCCCTATCGGACGCTTTTTGTTTATTTTATTAACTAGCACTTCTCTCATTACTTGTCCGTCCGCTCTCCAGACATGACCAAACCATTCTAGACGTTTGCATTTTATATATGATATAATATTTGGCCTGTAATATAGCTCCTGTAGTTCTTGATTTTTTTCTTCTCTCGTATGCTTGCAACTATGTGTTATGTCTTGGGCCATATATATTCCTCAGCACCTTCCTTTCGAAGGTAGCGTATGTATAGACGTTTGCTATCTCCTGTGGTCAGCGACCAAGTCTCACTCGCGTATGTGACTATTGGTCGTAAATAGTTGTGGTACAATGGTGTCTTTGAGTTGCGTGATAGAAGTTTCGATTTAAGCAGTTTCATTACGGTATACTAGCATCGATTATACCGCATGCTATTCGATCGTTAATTTCATAATCATGCATATTGTTGTTGCTGTTTATATGTTAACGCCTAGATATTTAAATACCTCAACTTTCTTGAAACTATAATAATAATAATAATAATAATAATATAATATCCTATTGTACATTATAACGCAAAAGATGCATGGTACATACGGGGAATCGCGGTCGAGGGACTTCCGTATAGGATGGTCCAGACACAATAATCGTGGAGATGATTGTACACACGTTACAAGTTGCAGTGCACACTGCGTCACTGCAGCGTATGTGGGAATGCAACAATTTTGCGCAGTTTTGAAAAACAAGTTCGAGAGGTAAAAAAATTGCCTGCCGACAGCGTTAGGTTACGACGCTAAACGAGTATAATAATAATAAAATCGGCGTGTTATTCGCGGCGGCATTAAATTATTATTATTAAAACGATCGCGTTCGTGCGAAGGCCCGCCTCCACGCACGCGTTTCAAACTTCCGCCTCCGACCGGTGTGAATATCTTAATGACGTCCGTTAATTAGTCACGGGTTGCTCATCATAGATGCGCACATAGATATCATGTGAAATATGCTACGCAGGTCGTGCGTACGACGGCAGCAGGCGGTTTGTGATTTATTTTTGATTTTTTCGACCTGTCATATTTTTTACGCGCATAATACCTATAGTAGTGATATACCTACATGATAATAATTTTTAGTTCGCAAACGCAACTCGTGACGATAATGATAATAATTCTTAAACCGTGCAGGTGATATTATATAGGTATGTGGGTAGTCGAAAGACGTAGAGGTACTGCATATAGTATAACATTATATTATATTGTGTACACGGTTTGTCCGTCCGCACGCGTTTCCGGCCGGAACATAACGTTTCATCTACGGCCGAGCGGGGAGGTCGTGTATCGACTTTGGGGTTAACGGCTGGACGGTCGGGTGGGCAGAGGCAGAGGAGAGTGTGCGATTTGATTGAGAAAGAACACGGGTTGTATATACGCGTATACGATATTGTCCGGCGGCGATGCGGGCGGAAGGCCGTGCGTGGGTGCGCGCGTGTGTGTATACATATATATTATATTATATGTGTAACGGCCAATTTTCCGTCTGGACCGGCCCGCTATCATCCCCAGGATAAACCGCGCGGAAAATTGGGAATTCGATTGGAGTGCGTTGGTCTGTTGCTGTTTGTGTGTGTGTGTGTGTGTGTGTGTGTTTGTGCGCGCGAGGTATATTATACGGCACGGCAATTTCGAAACTGTCCCGAGACCGATAACGCGATATTGTCTGTCAAAAACGGAAACAATTTCACAAAATAAAAATAAAAAAAATAATAAATAAATAAAATATACGCATATATACATTTTGGGTCGGTTTTTCGACCGCCGCTTACCTACACACACACACACACACACACACACACACATTGTATGTATATACACGACCACGTAGGTAAATACTATATGTATATATTGTTGTATACACGCGCACCGACATGACGACGTTTTTACTGTCGTCCGTTTTTCGTAAATCGTTTCTCTGTTTTTGTTACCAATGATAGGCACATTTAGGTACATACCGTTTATTGTTTAAGATTGAGTGCAAACGTGTAGAGAAGCGTAATTATAAATTAGAATAGTTTATTATACATAAAGTCACACTGATCTATACGATCATCGTACCTAAACATTATTTTGACATTTATGTTTTACTAGAGGCGTGTTCTTCTCGGGATCGCAATAGACTGGTGAGAACGATGTAGACATTATCTATGACATTACCTACATAAAATATATACATTAAAAAAAATGTGTAGGTACTAAGAGTTTCATAAATGTATATTAATAAACTGAATTATTATACAATATATTATAGTTTTTATCGTGCGATAATGGCATTATCAATTATTTGAAATTAATTTTGGTGAAATTGGGCACCCGAAAACTTGCTATAACTACGCCACCACTGATTATTAGTTGTTACCGACATATTGGGTAATATTTTATTCTGGATGGTTTTAGAGTACGTCGTATGTGTCAAGGTCGACCTTAGCGAGGCTACCGAAAGTTCGAATTAACGACACACGAAAGTGTGACGACAAAAATCTCATAAACGTTTAACACTATATAATATATTATTACTCTATGTTATATTCCGTGTACATGCTATGACATGTTTTCTACGGCCATATCCACAATAAATTAAAAAGACAGACTTATTAAAATCTACTCTCGGTAACGAAAAAATTACGCGGTATCTATTAATACGATGAAAACAAAACTATTTTTCACATTCTTGTAACTCGACCCGTTCTCTGCAGGCAGTTCATATTTTTAGAACTATACGTCGAGTATATACCTACCTAAAGTTTATGCTACTAAGAAATCGAACATTAGAAAGTATAACAACTAAAAACGTTCTACGAATATTGAAATAACATAATCAAAATAAATAAATGTGATTCAGTTCAGATAAGCTATTAGTATTCAACATATGCACACATACATTGATTGTATCATCGATATCGGGGATTCGAAGCTTCGCATCAGCCGCTGTTATAACTCGTTTCTAGTGAAATCGCTCCCAAAACTTGGAAATAAAATACATAATAACTAAAATTATGGCGAATAAATTAGCCGAGGAACAAATAATATTGTGTTAATAAACAAGTTTGGTACTTTTTACCAGGATGAACATCGACATCGTTATCGGTTTGAAAATTATTTAATTACAAGTCAATAATTTATTATAATTTATCATATAAATTTGTCGTGAGGGTTTGAAATTACTGGTAAACCGCAAATATCAAGTTATACCGAATCGATTTACCTCTTATATACTGCGGCGCGGCGCAAACCCATCAACTAAATTATGTTGAGTAATGCCTCCATTATGTCAATACAGTTAACATGATTTCGTTTTGAACGTTATACTCCGCCAACTATAATGTACAGCGTACAACAAAGTGAATTTAACTAACATGTTTATGTGCAAATTTCTACTATACTTGATAAAATAAGCAAAGCCGAAAATGTATTTAATAGTAAATCAAAACGTTGGAACTAAAATATAAGTTTCCGTAACACGATTAAAGGATTTCCTGACGAGATTGTTTCGGAGTTTAAAAAGGTTAATTCAAAAAACTGAATGGATTAATCAACTTGGCGAAGTTCTTTTAAGAGGTATAATTTATTTTCTTTAGGGTCTGATGGGTTAATTGGGAAGGGATTACTTATTAATGAGAATTGTGCTGTAACAAAGTTTATTACACAAAGTGCGATGAATTAGATTTTCATACATTTTCAGACATTCTAAAATATAACTTAATTTAAATGTAAAATAAACGCGACGAGATAATGACTGGGGCGCGTATTAATAGCATATACACAGCCACACAGGTAATAATATGACGGTATTATGAACTCAGGACCTCGACTATTCGGAATCAGGATACTTATATTTCTATATATATATATATGGAGTGAATCACTTACACGTTTCCCGGTGTTGGCTTTATGAGGAGAACGAAAAAACGCCCATGGCCCTTCGGTATATTTATGTACCTACTCGTTGGAATATACACATACACCTTGTTAACTGTTAAGGAGTTGAGTTTGTAAGATTGATGAAAACGCTGCAGACATCGGGGCAAACAACTCTTTAAGGCGTGAAATGTGACAAGACGCATTACGTCTATATATATAACAAGTGGACAAAGGAATGTCATTTTATTTTTAAACCATTCAACGACCGATCTCGTAAAATAAAAATAAATATTTAGGCGCTAATACACATACCAGGTGGGCCGGATGGGGATCACGCGCGTCCCTTCCTCCAACACGGCCTCTGCTCTACAATATTATGTAACTAATAGTTCTTTTTTGATAAAAAATATTGTTGCCAGTAACCGAGCGCGCGGTCTGCACCAGTTCTGTTATACAGTTGTGAGTGCACGCGTTTCATAAGAAGCAAACAAAGTAGGAATTTTGATTTTACCCAAAAACGCAATTACCTATATGTGTCGATAAGTTTGTAAAAGACTCACCGGACATCGCGTTCCTGAAACGGGAACAGACACAGTCGACGCAGCGGGGTCGTATTGTGGTAATTGATCACACGCCCGAAACACGGTCAAAGTGAACAAAGTACGTACAACTATAATTATTATATATTCGTATACCAAATCCACCGAAAACCAAAGTCGTTACGCTAATTGAAAACGATTTATTTGAAACGCCGCACGGAGACAAAAATGATTTTTTTTTCGTCGTTACCCACGGAATCCGGATGCAGTCAACGGCTTATACCTACCTACAATCCAACTGCGTATATTATATTAATTTTGTAATTACGAAAAGTCGGCGGTGACGACTGTCTGCGTGATGGGCGACGCGGTAATGTGATATGACGGTAAAATTATGGTAAAAACAAGCGTGGCGTCAGAGCCGAATAATAATAATAACTGAAGGGGGTTCGGGGTTTTACGCGAAATGAATTAAAAAGGGCGGTTAATGAAAAACGACCGCAATATTATTATTATTATATCGTTGCGTGTATACAATGGCGGTTAACGACGACCGTAAAATGCAATAATAATAATGTATATATATATATATATATGTACTATTATAAGAACACTCTGCTGCCGCCGTGCTTTGCGGGAGCCTATAATACATAGGTATATACAATTATATATCTGTGTGTATTTACATAATTACGATAATTGAGAATTTTTTATTTAATTTTAATTATTGCCGTTTAGAAAGAAAATCGGCGATGGTGGTGCGCAGTATAAGCGTGTATAAACCGTTTCGCTTAAAAATATATCCATCCCGAGTCAATGGCGGCGGCAGCGGTGGCTATCGAGAACAATTAAACTTATCGTCGTTATTAAAGAGCTAACTTTTAGCCCACTCAGCGCACGTTAATTGGTACTCCGCCGCCGCCACTCGTTTTTCTCCGTTCCTCTTCTCTCCGCGGCGCCGGTCTTTGGGGTCTATGGGCGCGACCGACGACGTGGCGGGAGAGGCTGCAGTAGGAACGCGGAAAGAGGAATAAAAATAAAAATTGTGTTCAACAAAAGCGAGACGGATAACAAAGCGAACCGCACGCGCGCACGCGCGCCCAAACAAACCAATTAGTTGAATTGAAAACTTAAGGTTCAACAAATGAATAATATATAAAAGAGGAAATGGACATAAAATATAATAACCATAAAATGGGAACTTTGCATTTTTTTTTCTCTTCCGTGTAATTGGATTACGGGCGGGCGCACTTGCAATAATTAATATAATTGATACAATTGAGATTTGAGAGGCTCGTGCGGGATACACGCCCTTTCTATATATAGACGATGCTGCAGTGGTTTTCCCCGCGTCCACTGCAGCAGACTCTTAATCACCGTCCGATTAATCGTTGAAAATAAAAGGATACTTCAGTGTCTGAGAAGATTTTAAAATTACTTTTTCAATGTATCTATACAAACCAAACAAAAACGTTCGATGTACAAGAATCACATTATATTAAGACCAATGCAATCAATCCTCTCTTTGTCAATCGCTCAGAATTTAAAAAATAATACACGGATTTTGTTCGAAAATAAGCTCGCTGAAAACTGCAAAGTGTATAAATACGCATGCATTTCCAAAGAGTTATTGGGTAAATAGTAAATTTATAATATGTAAATATTTTTTAATACACGTTTAAACATGTTGCAGGTACCTGATTGCTGGTTTATTATACAATTATGTATAACACGTAAATCATGATAATTATATTGTATAATACCATATACTTGTAATATCAAAGTATCAAATGCTAATATTATATATATTTATCTCGTACTACGAGAGAATTATACATTTTTAGCGCCGGAAAAATTCGTATATTGCAGTACAAAATCAATTGTTACAGGCCATAAACTTAACATAGGAAGCGAAATGTTTCCTTAAGTACACCTCACATTATAATATAATACGCAGATTGGATATACATCGTGTTAAAATCGACTTATGCACAGCTGCAATGCGCGATGTATTAAAAATGCATTTATTAATATTCCGGCGGGTCCGGAGGTGGGCGAGAGGCGAGCTGCAGTACGCTAGTCGTTATGATGAGAGAGGGGGGGGGGGCCCGTGGGAAAAGAGATTGCCGGACTCATTTTCCCCCGTCCACTGGGACACGACCACCATGTGAAGTGTGTGTATACTAACCCTATGAATTAATTTCGAGTTTTAGTTCGATTATAAAATATACGAATCCGAAAACAATTTACGGGGCCGCCGCCGCCGTGCATACTAGCTGCTGCAGTGTGTGTGCGCGAGTGTTTTTTTTTTTGCTTCGGCGCGGACACTGCACACAATATAATAATAATCGTTTTCCCTCGCCACTGCCACCGCCGCTTTTTCCCCTATTACACACGAAGATCGTGTCCAAACAATGGGCCTCATTGTGTGTGCAACCTTAAAGCATTTAAATTGTTTTTTTTTTCCCCGAATGGAATTCGGAACAAGCCAATCATGTGAGACGGTCACGTTTTAATCTGGTTTTTGTGTACGTATATGTATGTAAAGTAGCGTATGTACACATATTATATACATATTATAATATATTTTAATTTCCTTGAAATATTTTACTAACCCTACCACCGGTGTATTTCCCGTCCACCAGTCGACGAAACGGAAAACCTCATTCCCAAAACCTATTAACCGCGCAATATATGACGTATATAATATACATATAGGTATTATAATGCGTGATATCGAAATCGAGAACAATTCTAGTCCGTCGCGGCGTATAATATTCATTAACCGATAGCGCGGGTAATCGTGTAATAATAATAATAATAATAATAATAATAATAATAATATTATTATTATAGTGCGTTTCGTATAATTATCACGACGACGGAGTATAGGTACACACAAATAGTCGAGCGAAGGACCAGCGATTTTGTCGTCATTAATCACGTGGGCATTCAGCTATCCGAACAGACGAACAGTCCAATTAACTTGGTTGCCGGTCGAGAGACTTGGGTGCCGCCGACGACGATATACGTCCGTGCCGTGTGTTCTTTCCTCTCGACCTCCTCATCGATATTTCCAATTTATAACCACTCCACGCCGCCGTAATACCTAATTACTTTTTTTTTAATTTACTAATCCGACGTTCGCGATATAACTCGTATGATGGGATTATGTATATATATAGCCGTTTGTTGAATACACGGTGAGCTGCAGGTTTCGTTGTGACGTGTTGTCAAAGGATTCGGCGTTAGGTATATTATAATATAGGTACATTTTACACGCCGCAATGTGATACACTGACACGACGTACCTACATTAACTGCAGTATTTATTTTTTCATTTACGGTTTTTATATTTGCTTCAAAACCTATATATTCTGTCCATTTTTAACACATGTAGCCATGTAGGTCATTTATGACACGCGCAAACACAATCATCGTGCATTATACTCGATATGCTCGTCTTTATCCGTCCAGCTATTATTGTAGTAGCCGATCGTTTACACTCGCCAGTCGCCCCGCGGTATATTATAATTAATAATAGATATAATCGCGATCTACGCGTGTTTAATATATTTTATTACCTACGAAATAAGAGACGAGTGTGCAGATAAATCCATGTCCGTCAACAAGAGAAGTGTATCTAATGTTTACAAAAAAGTATAATTTTATTATTAACCTATATGAAGGAATACGGTGTTCCGTTCAATTATCAAATTTATTTAAAAAACAGCTATATACGAATATACCAGCTGCTGTAGTTTACGACAATATCATAGTTTATTATAATATATATATACCGCATCAATTAAATACCTGTTATACCTATTATAAACGGCGCGATTTTATTTTCCGGTTACTAATAACACACATTGCATCGAATGGATATTAAATAGGTATATTAATATAAAAAAATAAGCTTGATCATACTGTTGATATATAAACGACATGCAATGACTTAGGTAGGTATATATATGTAAACATTAAATAGAAAAATAAACTATAAACCAATCTGTTACGCGGATCAAACGAAACGACGATGATATACTCGATAATCGTGGGAATTTGTGAATCAGAATACGTGATGGCGGTACATATCGAAGTCGTGTAAACCGTCGCCGTCGTCGTGTTATAAGCCTTTTTCAGAGCACACTTAAAATCGAGTTTCAGCCGCCGCCGTCGATTGTTCCGCGATCGACCGGTCATCAACAATATATTGACATTGCAGTGGGCAATAATAACATATACTTAAGTCACCGCGGGGCAGATACACCGCGGTGCAGCTATATAATGCAATATTGCAGCAATCGTCATCGCCGGTATCGTTTATAAATGCACAGATAGGTATATAGTTAGGTATATAATATTGTTCCACACGTTGTCCGGCGACAGTGGCGGCGAGACAGTTCGCTATATTATTATTATATCCGCCCGACGTGCGGTAAAAGTCGTCGTCCCACGGACGTAGTAACATAGAAAACGACGAAAGGTTTTTCCATTTTTTTTTCTCTTCTACTATTCTCCTCAAGTCTCTCACATCTTGCGCTGCTCCTCCCATTTTCATTATTGGTTGTAACTTTTTTTCCATACGCGTATAAGGCGCGTGTGCGCGGTTTAATTGTCGTTTCGTTCGCGTAAACCCGGTCATATTATCGTGTTCACCGCCGCTGTCTTATCGGGCGAGGAGCGTACCATATATTATTTATTTTTTTCCAATTTTGTATGTATGATATATTTTTTCATTTTATATGGCACGCAACGAATTCTAATTCTTCGTATACGCATATATAGGTACGACATATTGTCGTACGACGTAGTGGCAACTCGTGTATATATAATATAGTATTATGTGATGTGTGTACTACTGTGTAGTGCGTATGTGTATTTGTGTGTGTGTGTGTGTGTGTGTGTGGCGTGCGGGTTGCGTTTATACTTCCTTACGCGCACATGACGCGTTACATAAATCCCCAAGTACGGATTGTGCGCGTGACTTGAAATCTTAAACGCTAATGCAACTATATGCGGCTATGCGCAGTGTTATTGGCTTCGATCCAAAGGAAAAGAAGAAGAAAACCGAATACAATACCTATAATAGCATTGATAAACCGACCGTGCGCGGTGAAAAAAAAATTAATAATCACATTATATATTCAACACACTGCAGCGTACATACGCTCTGTATATATATAATGTACCAAATACTCTCGAAAGTCGAAATCCTTTATACATGGCGTACGCACACTGTATATACACGCGTATCGCATATACATAATATAATATTATATTAATTATATTATGTGTTTAAATTTAAAAACACCAGACACTGTGTCACGTATATCGGCCTCCAAAGACCGCTAATGCCCGGGTATAATTTTCGAAAAAATCGATTACAGCCACCTGTTGCGTTAATAATAATCCTACGCATACGACTGGCACAGTATATTTAACGCGTGCAAACCGCACAAACACGTATTTCGTATTATATATAAATCTAAGTACACTGCAATAATATATATATATATAAATATATTGTATCGGAAATGATTACATGAATAATACGCGAATGCACCTATACATACGGTGGGTGAGTTGACGACATGCGTTTTGTTTACGATGTGATTGCGAAATGTATTCAAATCTCAACAGAGAAACTATATATATGATACATATGCATTATGGGCACACATAATTTATACATACATATTACATAGGTAAGTAGGTACTCTAATTAATTCGGCCGTCACTAGCGGTTGATATATTGAACGAAAGCTTATATATAAATACAATACCAGATTCACTAAATGATCTACATAATATGTGTGCATGGGGGGGGTTTTATTATACATATTATATAAAAGGTATGTTAAATATGACAAAATTAAGTTTCTCTTTTTAATTTAAAATATATATGTACAATGTACGCACGCAAGCGATTCAATCTCGATCTTTAGGATCTATATAATAGATTAATATTTCTTTCACTTTAATTATAACGAGAACTTTATTATTTTAACTGTATAAGAAACTATAATCTATACGTATAATTTGCATGTATGTACCTATCTACTTATGTAGTATGTATAATGAATGGTGCGCAGTAATAATATAATAATAAGGAACACTAAATGGTTGTTATATCAACAAACTAATTTCGTTAGTGATCTACAAACATATATAACAATATTGTTTGAATAAACAAAACTAATTGCTACCTTAACCAACGGGTTTTTCAAATTTAAAAAAAACGGTTGTTCAAATCAACAAAGATTATATTGCTGATTCTGTACTTACACAAAACGTAAAATAAGATTGCAATATTATTAACAAACTAATTTTGTTAATGAGACGGTCTCGTCCATTAGCGAAAAAGTTTATACATAAGTTTAGGTACAACTGTGTGTATATTTTCATAAATATAAACAGGTAAGAAATAACTATATATAGGGTTTCGTAGTTTTAGCATAGAGTTAAGTTAGTGTTAAGAATTTATGATTTGTTACAAAACATATTTAAAGGGTTGATATTGCACGCTTGTAAAATTAACTAATTAACCTTCATCAAAATATGTTAAATTATCACACAATATAACATTAATATTGTGAAATGTATGAAATCCAAATTATATTTTAATAAACGAATGTCTTATTATAAATAATGAAATACATCATACATGGCGTATACTATAAATGCTTAGCAATTAAACAATGTATATAGGTGCTATAACAACAATAACTGTTTAATGCAATTAAAACTGTAATATTTGTTGAACAACAATAGTTGGTATTTATTATTGTTTTGTACATGTGCAATCTGCTCAAGTATATAAATATACAATAATAATAATCCACTGAAAATTAGGTCCTGCACTGACTAGCTTTCGGTATAAATAAGATAGAAATGATTGCATTCGTACGCGTTTAGGAGCGTTGCAAAAAAAAAGTAATCGTACACCCAATGAATATATTGTATATTATAATTTATGCGTGTTTTTTAATGTTTTTTTAAAACAAAATTAGTTTTCTTTTATGGTCTCCGGAAAATTCCACACAAATTACTATGGTGAGAGAGAGGTGCAGATTTACCTATATGCCAACTCATACTGCTTAAAAAATTATATAAAAAGTTTGTGGGACTAACACAATAACACTTCATATTCACATACACGATACACCGGTTTCAATTTAGACGAATTTCCGACCATCCCTTATATTCGTGTGTAATTACAAATTACCGACATTTCTGCTATATAGATACACCATTATGTAGGTAATTCACTAATCAAAATCTTATTATTGAAATTATAAATTAATTCCAAGCATCATTATGTAGTTGAAGGGGTAAGTAAATAGAAGGTTAGGTTAGGACGGTGTAAGGAATATACATTGCGTGTCTGATACGGATTCTATCATTACCTATCCGCAAAACATCGATAATCGGATAGTAATAGTTTTTTAGTTTTGAAAAATAAAAAATATAGAGATGGCATAAAATAAACGGATTCATTGATTGAAAATAAAATAATGTACGTATAGCCTTCGATACCGATGGTAAAATACGATGTCGTTTTCCGCGAGTCTGTGACAATGTCAAATTTCCACAGTTTGAAATAATAGTTATTATTTATCATGAAGTAAATAATATTATAAAACGTATTATACAAAACATCTACCTAGCTATTATGTCTATTAGGTCTCGCATCGAGTCGACGTATGACGACGTTATGGAAAACCACCCAAAAACTTTTACCGAAAAATAAACAAATTTTCACTGCACACAATTGATCGGACATTCGGACCATCGCGCTATGAAATCCAATATTTGTTTTGACATATTATATGTTTGAACCTTTACACTACTATACAGCCTACTATAGCTACAATATAATATATATTATAATATGTACGTCAGTACATGTGTATTATATTTACATGAAGATTTAATTTCACGTATCGGTCACTATCGTACATAATAATATGATGGTAATGAATTATATAAATATATAATATTATCATAATATAATCATATTTTCAAACGTGAAAAACAAAAATAACGCCATTTACGAACTCATCAGCAATAATATTATAGTGTGTAGGGTTGAAGATTCGTTTGAATATTGCGTACGGACGGACGGACAAAAAAAATGGAACGTTCCATCTAATATTATATATAGGTTCATATTATTCAATATTAATATATTATATTATTACTATACATTATATCCTCGATAGAGGAACCCTCTATCGATTTTGTATCATACCATATTATATATATGTTAATTTGTTAATATTAATCCAGCTTCATGCTTCCTGATTTAATTTTGCCATATTTATCTTAATTTTTAAAAATGTTTAATTTAGTTTACTAATCTATTACGAGTACTATTGTGGTTACGGTAATTATGTAATTATTTGTACAATTTTCAAAAGGGTTTCAAACCCGTTTATTGTAATAAAATAAAATAAATAAAATAATAATATACCGCTACAATAATGGCAGTAATGGCACTCGACGACGATTATGGAAATAAACACTGAACGCTGCAGTCTGCACGAGCCAATTATTATATTAAATCGTTGCTATTTTATCGATTTCCATCTAACAGTTACAACTACAGTAATAATAATATTATAATATTATATTGTATACGCGAACCGATAACAATTGCAAGAGTTTTCGTGTACCTACCACTCGTTTGTCCGTGGTGAGGGGGTGGGGGGGTCACCGCTGCACGCGCGATCGCCACTTCGAATTCGCACGTTGAGTAGATTTGGTGCGTGAGAATGAAATTTTTTTTTCCACGTCCGTTTTTTTTTTTTATGCGTTATTATTTATTATTATTTTATCGTCGACGTCGCCCCGCGTGCCGCCGTTTATCGAATGAAAAATTTTCCAACCACCGTCGTGAGTCATCTCCGCCGCCGAACGGGCAGTCGGCGCGGCGGCGATAAGAGCGCAGCGGCGGAGAGTCACGTGCTCGACACACACACACACACTCACCCACGTGTGTGTATACATATATAATATATATACACATACATACGGAGGCTAATTCGATTATGTGTACACAATGCGGTCCCCAAATTGCCGTACTCGAACGGCCGCCGCCCGCGAGGACAATGGTTGCGGAATTAAAAGCCCGACACGCACACCGCACTACTACCGCTAGCTGCTATTATACCGCGGTACCGGTACATAAAGTATAATAATAATAATATATAATAATTTAATAATATTATAACGGCTCGAACACAGTTTTATGTTTTCATTATTATCTTTATCATTATATTAATCGCGTTTACACACTGCTGCTGAGCCCCGGTTGCTATAATATTATATTATATTATATCCGCCGCCGGCGGAGACAAGTGACGTGAACTCGATTCAATCAGTCGTACACAGTTCCTCTCGAAACTGGCGCGCGCGATGGTGGTCGGAAAAAGGGTCGCGGCGATTGTGGTCGTGAGAGGGGCAGGGTGGTTCCACCGCTGGAGAGCCTTTTAAAAACGTTATCTGATCAATGGGGTGCCGGGTGGTGGGGCGTTGGGTTCCGTGCCAAATTACCCTCATATTTATATAATAACGCGCATGTGTACGTGTCGTCGTCGTATCGTTTTGAAAACTTTTTTATTTTATTTCAAGCTCGTTGCCCCGTTTTGTGTTTGCCTGCATGAAATCGATTGAAATAACGCGGATTATGTGCCTATATAATGTGTGCGTGTGCGTGTGTGTGTGTGTGTACGTTTCATATTATAATTAATAGTAACGATAATCTATTGGTATATATATATCATATAGTTTATATTATACGACAGATACAAACGGGGTGTACACGCTCGAACGACGACCGGTGACTGACACCGCCACAGCACCCTGACGACGACGTTCCACGACCCTTCTGCAGCAGTATATACCCCAGCCAGACCAATCGCCCGAATACCTCCGCGCCGCCGTTTGTTTACAACGATAATTACTACGACGCACGTGTGCGTCCGCGCCCATCCGGATAAATTAAAAAATATAATATTTATATCACGATGTACGTGCGAATGCCGTTTATTAAGATAATTTTTGAAAACTATTGCGCAAGTCACCGCGTGTTACGCGAGATTGTGTTGGCCGTAGTCGAAACAAATTTTCAAGGGGGGGGCCTCGAAATATATGGTGTATACCCCATATAAAATATTATAAAAAAACACCAAAGGATGTTAAATGTATATACTTACGTTTAAGCTACATAATCCGAGACAATTTTTGGGGGGGGGGGGGGAGATTTGAACCTTTAACATCCCCCCCATCCCCCTAGGTACGGCCAAATATTTGTGAACACTTGGATATTAATTAAAATTGTTCACGAGGTATCTTTTTAATTTCCAACCACGTAACTATAGGATCTATATGGGTTATATATACGAGTTTACGCACACGTGCCACCAATAGTATAATAATATTATATAGTATAATATATAGATATACAGTAGGTACTCGAGCACGTTATGCTTACGCAGTACATATATGGTACAAATATAATATACAATAATAAGCAACATGCCCACAAATATTATATAATATGTAGTGTTTGTTTTTTGTCAACGACATGTAAAAATGTGTCTGACATATTATGCGATATAATAATATTATATTCTACCAATACGACTATACGAGGTTTTCGAAATCTGTTTACTAAATGATTATGAATAAAGGTATATTTCCGTACAGGGGGGACGGAGTGGCCGAGCGGACTAAGGCGTCGGCTGCGACGCAGCCGACCCGAGTTCGATACCTCGGCCGCGGGCGGCATTTTTCTTCGGGCAAGGCATGGTGTCCGGAGAACAAGTGCCGCCATCCCCCCACCCGGGGCACGGCAGAAACCTACGGGTGACCCATTAGAAATTCTGCCAAAACACAACACACACGTGTACCAACCTACCCAATTTAAAAAAACCTACAGTGCCCTCCCCCACACCCAATGGCCTATGTTGCCGCGGGTTACCCAATAAAAAAAAAAAATAAAAATATTTCCGTACAAATATTTCCCTGAATAAATTATGCTGTTGAATAGTAGGAGTAAGCATACACAGTAAAAATTCTCAGTTATAACTTTTAACTTACAAAGAAGTGTTTCCAATTGCATAAATTTTTTTGTTTTTAAATCACAAAAAACTTTAAAAAACACGAGACGGTCAACTCGTTACGTTAAAAAAATCAGCTAAACGACCATTATGAAATACCGGTCATAATCGGCGCAGTCGCAGTGAGTTCCGTTTGCAGAGTTTCTATTGTGGATCTGTATTATAACTTATAAGTATATAATTATAACTAGCTGATCCCGTGCACTTCGTTGCCCATTAAAAATGCCAACTCTATAATATGAATAATATGTTTCATTTAAAACCCATGGAAACCACTTATAAACAAATATTTCCATCGGAAATCTCAAAACTCCTGTTTGAGCACCTCTCGGGGTTGGTCTTCTCCCTTTTTAAATTAGCTTATCTTCTGCCCGGAGGCCTAATCTATCTCTGTACCAAATTTCATCAAAATCGGTCCAGCCGTTTAGGAATGCATAAAGGACACACAGGCAGACAAACATTCATTTTTATATATATATAGATAATATATTATATAGAAATATACATATAAAGCCAATCCGCAAAGATTCGCGAGAGTGCTTAGAGGTAGGTCTTACGGTGGCTGCGTCAATGTTTTTTCGGCACATTACCGCGATATTAGCTTTCAGACAAATTGAAATCTATCTAAAAAAAAAACGTGCCATGCCGTCTCTGAATATTTCATGGATATCAATATACTTTATTGCAGCGACCGGCAGTAACTTAGGACGTCACTCTCGGAATAAGTTTCCATTGGACTCAGTTTCTCTCCTTGCCCCCTCCCCCCTCACCACCTCTTCCGACCATATTGCCCAATTCCACAACGAATGTCTTAACGGCATTATTTAATAGCTTTTAGGTTTTTCGTACGGTGCAACGGAATGAGAGGAAAAAGCCCTGACATTTTCTCAGCCTCTCCGGTATATTAAAATTTTATAAATATCGCTGGATGTCTTTGAGGGAGAATAAAAAGAAGAAAAATATGCAAACGGCCGACTGAAAATCTAATAATAATTATTATTAAAAAACAGGTTTTTAATAAAATTAATTTCGTTTAAAAGGACGTCGATTTTAATCGACATAATATACTCACAGTAAGTCTATCAACTATTCGACTTTATACCATGATTAACCGACGTTTCCTATATAGAGTGACATCCGTGCAAGTATTTTATCAGGCACTTTTATATTTAATAGTCTACTTGTAAGTATTTCGTTAGCCAAGTGTCTTGCTGTTGGGCGCAGTCGTTAAAATACACTTGGTTCTACCACGAAGACGGAATTCAAATACATAACATTCCAACAGTTTGACTTTGTACAATTACATTAGGAGTGCTTATATACTGACTGATCTTAAAAAAGTAACATGATGTAGTGTCAATACCTACGATCTCATAATCAATTATTAACCAACCAGAACTTTATGTACGAGTATATTCTTTTTGTATTAAATATACATAGTAGGTATACACATTTATACACGATATTATAAGTATGTACATATATGTAAATAAACGTTTTTTATTTTCTTATTTGTATAAACTATATTATATACATCGTTACAAAAAAAAATGTTTGTTTATACCACTTCAATGTAGTGATATATTATATAAGTACTTACTTATATATTTAACATTATCTCGTCACATAATATTATGAAGCAGATATCTATTGAGAACAATGGTAACATGAACAAATATCTAAATAATGCGATAAATGTCTTACCCCAAAAAAATAATTAATAAACTATTATAACATAAAAATTATTTTATATATTGCTTTGTGAATATGATTTTTTTTGTCATGGCATAATTAACAGCTAACCGATTAATAAAAAAATTCGATTAAAATGTCCAAGCTGCAATTAGGTATATTGTTTGTAATATTTTGGTCGTAGAACCAGAAATCAGAACAATCTTCAGCGCCGATTTCTTATTAGAATTTATCTTAGACATCTATTTATCGACTGAATCGTAATTTTCGTTATTCAATTCCATCTAGACACGCCTGTCATATATTGTTTATTATACATATATCTATGAAATATAATCAAAAAATCAAAGAAAAATGCGGTGTAAAATCTTGTTACGGTTTATAATAAAATTCGACAAGACATTTTTTATTCTTGCTACAAAGTGAAGTCGGCAATTTCAATAAACGTTTATAAATAAGAGAGTCCATTTATTTTTCTAACACGGTATAGTTATATATGAGATATATCACCTGACACAAAAACGTATTGTTCATTTTTTTTTGGAATACATATACATATATATGTATAAATAAAATACATTTTTAAACTGAATTAGAATAATACATATTATTATACATCAAAATCGAATACCAAATGAAGTCCATAAATGGGTTATAGGGGGTGGGGGGAGGTTATGATATACACACTTACTATTGTATACCGTATACATACTGATCAATACAATATGGTAGGTGATCTTATGAAATAATAGAGGAAACTGTGTGTTTTAAGTGCTCCCGGTATTGTGGTAGGATGGATGGGTGGACGTACAGGAATAGTAGTATAGTGAGGTCTGAGGGTAGATTTAATTAACGTGGGAAGAGTGCTGAATCGGGAACGTAATGAATTTCCACGCAGTTTTCCGGAACCGGCTTCATTAGCGGAAAAGGCAGTCCGCGGATAATTCGAATGGCTTTAAACTCTCGACTCCGCCCGACCGCCCACCCACATTCCACGAATCGTTACTATTAATTAAAAAAATCCGCTACAACAGTTCGGTATTTCAACACAAACTTATATATATATATATACCTAACTGCTACCATCCCCGTCTATGTATATAAATTCGTTTATGTGTAATGTATGATGTATATATTATGTATTATTGAATGTATAACATTCGAATACATTTATTTTCTTTCCAGTTATTGTTTGTTGTTCCCTCTACACCGCCAGTGGTATTACATTATAGCAACTGTGCGTTGATGAAAATCGAAAACTGATTGGACCGTAATGACATCACGGTACCTATGCGGAATTGTGGAATTTATAAATGTATTTTAAAAGTGAAACTCTACCCAGAAAAATAATTTTGTTTCGAAAAAATTAAACAATTTATAAAATTGGAAATCGCCTAGGTATATATTTGGCTGTGGAGATTTTGGTTTAATTTAATGGTTTACAAAGTTCACGTGATTCAATTGATTATTAAAGACACGTTTATGATTTGCTTAACAATGTACGATTTTTATGAAATTTACTATAATCTATTTTCATATTTTTTTATGCATATATCTACACTGCTACATACACCTATATCTATATTATATTAAACAATTATAACACATAAACATGTATAATATTTTATATTTTTTTTTTATTAACAAGTATATTATCCAAAATTATATTATTTAATTCGAAGAAAATTGAAATATAATAATTTTTGATCTATTATAATAATTAATAGCGCCAGTATTATAGTTGCAAATGCAAAAATTTTTTTTGGAATTCTTATTTTAATAAAAATATAAGTTTCGTATATTTTTCAATATTGTACTCTCATACCTGTATTTTACTAAAATAAATCGATACCATGCTATCATATTGTACTAAACTTATGCACCAGTTGTATTTATAACAATTATAAAACTATATTATGTATAAGTTATAACCAATAAACATGTCAAAAAGATTTTTTACTGCTCTTTATGAAATAAACTAAAATATATGAATAATATAATATATTGTATATGTTCAGATAATTAGACCGTATTCCTAAACAATAATAAGATTTTGCGTTTTTAATAATAACACAGTAGCTTTTATAACATGGTATATCAGTGATTTATATCGGAGGTGCATAACGTGTATACGTTGTGTGAGGCGTACCTACCTATATTAATATAATAATATATGCCATTGTCAGCCAATAAGTATTATTTTTCCTATTTGCAATATTATGTTCCGGAATAATAATAATATAATGTCGTTATTGTTATATCCGTTGCGGCCGCCAATTTCAATAATTTCCACGAGGGTTGAAACATTGAGCAATAACCGGAACCTGGCAAAAGCTCTCCCCGTCCTATCACTCTTTCTCTCTCTCTCACTCTCTCTCTCATTCCCACTCGTACCGACAGCAGCGGAAACGAGTGGTGGTGGACCACACGGGTCCGCCGGGGGTTCCGTTGACTTTATTATTAGAATTTCCGATGGGCTAGCCAGCCTGCCTGCCTGCCTGCCAGAGAGGTCAGAGAGAGAGAGTTATATTACATATGCGGCGAAAAGGTCCAAATCGATATAACACCGGTGGAGCGGGTGCGGGCGGACGACGAAGCGACAACGACGGGTGGCGGGGCGAAAAAACCTCTTAGCAATATTGCGAAGAGATGTAGGAGTGTTTGATCGAAAACACCTTAAATAAGGGGGTTCACGGCGAGGAGTAGGTCATGAATGAGACGCGCGCGCGGAGGGGACGGGACGGCGTGGCGGAGGGATAAAAAGGGGACGGGGTAGGGCTGGGGGAGGAAAATCGTTTTCCGAATCTAATATATGAATGAAATGGGGAAGAAAAACCAATTTCGAGTATCGCCGCCGAAACCAATACCCGTCGGTCGGGTGTTATTTAATCGATAACTATCACACATGATACATGGGCTGCTTGCTCTGCTGCTGCTGCTCCTTCTTTTTCCTTACACGCACACACACACACACACACACACATGCATGCACGCACACGCATATATATATAGTCGGCCCTCTGCGTACTCTGCCGTTAAATTGCCTTTGCGACAACGACGACGACTACTATACTATATACCGCGTTTCCTATATATACGCGCCATTACTATTATTGTTATTATTATTACGACGCGCTCCTATCCCGATGGACACACACGGGTGAAATTTCTTTTTGCATAATATCCACCTCGAACGGTAGCAATCGATGTCAGTATTATAAATCATAATTCCGTTTTATTCTTGTACATGTATAAATTCCCTTTGGAATTTCGTCGTACGTTTTTCTTTTGTGCGCACCCGTTTCCCCGTACAACCTTAAATGCTTAAACCGCCACCTTCTGCCCACCACCTTCGAGTTCAAAAACGCCGACAAACCACATCGGCAACAATCGATAATAATATGTAAATATAATATTATATTACGTATATTACATATTCGCACATATTTATTTACACGATTGATTTGCGTTCATTTCCGTCGTTTGCGGCCGTTTCCAGAACACCCGCGCGACATCCGGCACCAAATCAAAAGTCAATCGCTAAATGATTCGATTTACAAATTACAGCTACCCCGCCAAATTACACATATTGGCGAATGGCGTGTTACGACTGTCACGTATCGAAATCAACAGCGGTTAAGCGTGTTCACTCGCACAATGACGTGCAGTTCCTATATACGGCAATAATACTCTATATATTATACACTCCACGAGGGGCATTCGTCAAAACGATAAATGAATACGCGATAATACTATAATATGCGTATATAATGTAGATTATGTACAAGTGGTACCTTAGTACCTAAATGCGTTTCGGGGGGGGGGGGGGGGCATTCATTTTTTACAAAATATATATATAAGTTTTCTCTGTCTACAGAACTTTTAAACGGTATTATTATTGTAGTCGACTGTTTATTACGCTATTGTTGTATCGTATTCGCCGGGGAGCTTAAAAGACAATGGGATTGCGTCTATATACGGGAAATGTTTGCTCTCGTCGATAAGTAATATACTCATATTATATAATATAATAAGATATAATATTATTAAATACGTGCTGGCATTAATAAATTACTCAGAATTCTTTAACACGTGTTTATTCAGACTCCGAGACCGTTGTTTGATTACACGTGATTTATTTAACCGACGGTATATACCAATATATACCACAGTAATGTAATGTATATAATATTATATTTCAAGTCAGTGTATAATGTCTTTACACTAAATACAATTGAACTTTGTTGTTTATTTAACTCGTGCCAGACAAATTGTATTATATTTTTTAACTTGTCTAGAGTGCTATTGTTGTATATTACGGTTTTTTTTTGGCTCTCGCTACAATGCGTAATTTATTTCGTAAGTAAGTATAACATCCAAGATATATGGGATCATTATAGTCGCAAATATGGCACATTTCATTTTTTTATTTCATGTAATACTACTATGGCTTTTAAGTGAATAACAAAATAGTATTTTTTTGATGAATTATTGATATAAAATATAAATTACCCTATATAATATATTTTATTTGTTGTATCTCGATTGTAAAATAAACAGTATTGTAATAATACGATTCAATGTTTGTCGAGATACTTTATCTGCACTCGATTAATATTTAAATGTAAATTATGTTAATTAAGGAAAGTTGTCAAGTAAATTATCTAAATAACTGTACCGAATCATTATAATATTATATCATGTTCTTTGCCGTACCTCATTAGTTAGTTGGTTAGTTATAAAACATGTGATATGACATTTCCTGTCATTATTTTTATTTCTTTTATAAACACCATCTTTCGGATTTGTAATTAATCAGACACCAAATGAAAAAAATACGTATTTTTAAAGTTTTTATTTTAAAATTTAAAACAGCTAAATATATATTGTTCCTATATAAGCATTACGCAGCTTACCAATTATGAGTTAAAAATAAAAACAAAGGAAGGTGCTGAAAGTTATGGAACCGATAGCAGTCGTGCATATAATATGAGAAAATGGTCAGATATGTTTTCATCATGCTTTATCATCATATATGTATTTATTTTAAATATTAAACATACACAACTACAACCTTATAATTTACATTTTACTTGTTTTTTTTTCATACAGTTAATATCTTTTCGAATTCGAAATATATAACAATACATTATGCGTATGATTGAATAATATTTGAATCGTAAGTTGTTGTAAGGCTTATATTCCCCATACATGTATACGTCGTCTCGTGTTGTTCATAATAATATTTTTGTAACTTTTCTTAGCCATATTATTTATATCGTGTTGTCTTTACAGTACTTTGTATATATATAAATATGTATAGTACCACTTCGGGAATAGTGAAATTAAGTTTGATGATATTGATATAATGGTAAAAACGAATTCGAGCGTAGGCGTACCTATATTTTATTTTATTTAAAATCATCGATGCCGGGATAGGCGATTTTTCAGCTCTCGTAACGCGTAAGAAGACTGGTGGAATAATCGTTTACGTCGAATAATCTGAAATATTTACATGTATCTTTCGCATGGGAAAGAAAGGATAATAAAAAAACAAATAGATTTCCCTAGTGTGCTGTGTTTCCGTAGACAGTACAAAGAGCAATGGATTAAATCACAAAATGAGTGCAAATAAATATCACGGGATTTTTTTCTTTCTATCCTGAATGCATTATATTGTTATTGTCATATGCATTGTAGCGAATGTTTGTTCTCACGCATCGGCAAAAGAATAATAATAATAAAACGTTTTAATGATTTATTTTTATACACATGCACACTGCAGAGCACTTAAATCGTATGCAAATCATGAATAGTAAAAACCGTAGTACATCGGTACCCCTTAAATTACAACCCTTTCGAGGTATTATTATCATAACAAAATCCCTTTTGATTGAGGGTTTGTTATGACACGGGTCGGTGGCGTCATTAAAAACTGGAAATGGTAACGACGACGCTTTTGGTATACCCCCTCTTTATGTTCGTGACGCGAATATCGTTTTCTAATTCTATAATATATAATATACCACCTGGTGACTGCATCAAAGTCTTAATCGTATTAAATATATACATTTAGAATTCGACTGTAAATAGTAAACAGTGGTTTCACTACATGTCTATAGTCTATATATAATATATATACCTACCTATTTCTGAGTCAAATCTATATGGATAATATAATAATAATATAACATTTATCGAAAAAATAAGTACTTGTATAGCTGGTTAAGAAGAGAGTGCGGAATTTAGACGATCATGGTACCTACTTATACATTATTCACATAAAATTATAAGAATTATATAATATTACAAAACATAACATATACATTAGAGCTGCAGTAAGGGTGCGCAAAGTTGAAGATTTTCTACATGTATCTAATTTCGGTGTTTTCGTCATAAGTGACCGTCTTTGTATGTATGTATGTATGTATGTATGTATGTATGTATGTATGTATGTATGTGTGTATGTATGTGTGTGTGTGTGTCTGTGTGTGTCTGTGTATGCGTACTCACGTACGATGGTGGCTAAGAGGAAACGTGACCGGACGGGTTGCAGAGGGGGATGGTGCGCATTAACTTTTCACGAATGTAGCAGCCGAGCGTACTATACTCTCTCCTGCAACCGAGACGAAGGTTGGTGGCGAGAGGGATACCCGAATCCCTTATTGTAGTCAATTAAGGGAACGGTTTTTATTATTAATCGAACGGTTTGTCACTTAGTCCTCCCCGCGTGCGCCAGTGAGTGAGTTTGCCACCACGGAGCAGCATCCACTCTCTTTCTCACCATATATATATATATATATAATATATAGGGGCGTGCGCGGGCGCGCGCGTGTGTACTCTTTCTTCGGGTCTCGTCTCTCCTCTAAAACGTGTAAGCGGATAGGATTTAGACAGAAGTATACGAGCTCGGCGTTATAATGGACTCGAGGAGCGGATGGGGCGAGCGGCGCGCGGGAGATGAGTGAAAAACCAGAGAGCTCCATTAGAGCCCATTAATGGGTTTTGAGTGGTGACTACGGCGGCGGCGGACCCGGAGAGTGGTTCTTCTATACCGCGACCCGCCCGACCACGGTTACCGCGGGGTTATATCGATAAGGGACGCGCGCGCGGCATCCACCACTGCCTCCGTTGCACCCACCGACCGCTGCCACACTATATATATAATACATATACAGTATATACACCGTCAACACGAGACGAGAGTGCGCGTGGATGGCTTTAAAGTTGTGCGACGAGTGCACCCCGTCTTTTTCACCGCCGATCCAGACCGGTAACACCCGCGAGTAATGGATGAGAAAACTTATAAAGGAAAGTGCGTATATACAGTATATAGACCCTAAGTGTGTACATATACCTGGACGACTCCGGACGGTGCAGGTGGGGCAGGCAGTGGGTAAAGTGATGCAGGTAGGTCGCGCGACGGGAGGAGTTGCAATTGCGACTTATAGACGGAGGCACGCGCTCGCCTTTGGGATTTTAAAGTTCGACGCCGCGGGCTCTTTTTATACATACATGTAGGTATCCCCGTCACGGCACTCTAATAACATTTTGGCAGCACAATATCGGTCACTGGTCTGACAACACGAAGCCTGCTTTTTAAAAAAGTATATCGACCGTTATTATTACCCTTTTTCAAACGGCCCACAGACTACACGTAGATTACATATAGGTATATAGGTTACAACTAGGTACTTGGACTTTCCTCAAAACACTCACACAAACTATAAGGTGTGTGTGTGTATATATATATATATATATATATATATAGGTACGATTTGGCTTTTTAACCGTTAATTATATAATGACAACATTGATAAATGATTAATAATTTAGCTGGTTTTACGCTGCGAGTAAAACGAAACGAATTATTTAATTATACCTATATACATTTTTTATTTACTTATAGGTATATAATACGGTATGAACGATCATATTATATTGACAATGGACAATATTGGCAAACGAGTTAATATTTGTCGAACGACCAGTAAAAGATACATAAACGCAATTTTCTTCTCTAAGAAATATAATTAAAATCGAAATAATCGAATCATAATAAAGAGAAACAACAGGTTTTTAATGAAAGTTTAATTTAATAAAAATAAAAATTATGCACATAAACCTAGTTAAAAAATATAAAATACATGAAATTTATATATAAAATATAATATTAGTATTTTTACGAATATCGTGGAAGATTTTATAATATTCACCCCCATTTGAAAAGATTATATTTTATAATCCCTATATCACATAAATACGGAGGGTCGACTGGGTCGAGTTATAATCGTGTTATCAAAAACGTCCAACATCATAAACTGGTATCCGTTAAAGTCAATTACGGAATAAATTTAATTTGTTTCACTTTTAAAAGAGTGAGATTTCAGCCACCTGGTACTACAGCGTAGTACAATATATTATATGTTATATATATATTATATTGCATGGTACATTAAATTATATTCGACGAGAAATATTGAAGAAATGCAATATCCACGTCGGTCGTCTAAAAGTATAGGTACGGTGTTTATCGATCTGCAATCGCCCATAACGCTGTAGCTGCGAATTTCCTTCTGCCGATGATGAAAAGTAGGAAATAAAAGTTTGTGCACCGCCGTTGTAGGGAAATGTAAAAAACTTATAGGCACATTAAAACGTACCGGTGTCATAATTCTCACGAGAAACCGAAATCGAATGGGAAAGGATTTTTATCCGGGAGGTTTTTTTTTCTCATATATATGTATATACATGTATAATAATATGTATATAAGTATACTTTATAATTGAAGATTACAGCTATCTCTGGGCGGTTTGCAGGCGATACTAAACGAAAACAATATCAAAAGCTCTTTTACTGCGGCCAGATTTTTATAGTAGTGCAGAGCTGCAAGACCTAACTAATTACGACGGCACTCAGGCGGCGGCGAGTAGATCCGGATTTACGATCCGGCGTAAAATTCCCTGGCTCCTCGTAATTGCGGTTGCTTCGGTAACGAGCGGGTAAATGGACGTCGTTTTAATTGCTAGACTTTCGCGTGCCTGTGGTGATATACACGACGGCTGAAGGGTCGGGTCGGGTGGTCATCATTGTCAGCACAGGCGGCGGCGGGATCCGAGGCGAATTAACCGAGACTAAAACGAAATTCCGATTAAAACAGCTCGGCAGAGGCGATGTTAATGTACGAAACATATCTCACGCATGTGAATAGTTACTATTTTCATATATTATAAAATGTAGCAATTTTAACAATGAATATTACTATACAATAAGGGCGTTACAGGGCTGATCTTGTATAATATTAATTGTAATACTACAACGCTGTATTACCTATATACAATGTTAGTACGCAGTGGTGTCTTATATTTCAGACTTATTATTAGTGGTGGGTCGGGGGTTGCAAACACGCATACAGAACCCTCTCACCAAGAAAAATTGACAAGGCGTAGGTACTTATACTCTTGGCTTTTTAAAACAACAATAACGCTAGTTATGGCTCGTGCGTAACATAATATAGGTCATCTATGGATGACCAGAAGTCGGTGACCGAAAAGGACCTCTCATTATTATCTATATGTAATCAGGACAAGTAGGTACCTATATAATATAATATATTATGTTGTGAGGTGCGATCCTATGGCCGCCCGCGAGATCAAACTTAATTAACGTCAAAAGTAATCGACTCGCCGAAATATACGGGAAGAGCGGACGGGAGTGGCCGTGCGGGGACGTTTTAATTAATCAAGGAAACTTTTTAGAAATCCCCTGCCGAGGCGGCGGCAGCGGAAACGGAACGTTTTGACGGTTTGACGGTGCGTATTCGCGCGGCGCATTGTTCACGCCAACCGGTGTACATATTAAATTAATCCCATTAGGTATTAATTTTCATTATTACACGAGCAAGTGCGTGCGTGCAGCGTCCCTTTGACAGAAACTTCTCCACCCTCGCCACAGCCGACACACATATACATATAATATACACTTGGCACACACACACACACACACACACACACACACACTGCTTATATATATATCATAACGACTGGAGGGTGAATGGCACGACGAGCTAAAGAGGGACGAACACAAAATTGGTTTCTACGTTGCATAATTGCGTAAACCGTATTTTCAGAAAACCTCTGCCTCCCCACACACCGCTTCGCACACCCGTTATTTAATAATAATAATATGTGTGGCTGCTCTAATTACATTTGACGACGGCAACGACGAGAACAACAACATCCGGGAATTCCGTGCGGACGAGGCGGCGTTACACATGTGCGCCACCGCCACGTCACCGCACGGCGGCGAAAAGCACACAAACACGAATTTATTAGATTATTCTATTATACACCTACAATAAAATAATCTAATGAAATAATAATAATGTGTGTTCGATTTCCGGGCGGCGGTGGCGGCGGAGGAAGTGTTGTGATTTTTTTTTTATAATAATTTCAGTAAACTCAGCCTTTGCCATCGCTATAATCGGAATGCGAGCGCATTTCTATTATTAATATAATAATATTTATATTATGATCAAATGTCATCGATCGCATACTCCCGTGAAAATCTGTCACGGAATTGTCGCACTTCCCCTTCCACCGGAACGCTATGATGATTTCCACGGATATTTATTCGTTTCCTTGTGCAATAATAATAATTTATAATGATAAGTTAGAGCATAATATAATATAATATACGGTTTTAATACCTATATAATTATTTCTTGAGAGTAATGAACGCGTAAAACTGCTGCAGCAGAATCCATACATACCTATTTATGGCTATATAATAATACGATACACACTTCTTACGAGTTTATTGAATAACTTAAAATATAAAGAACAATTAAATTACAACTTGGAAGTAAAAAAAATAAAATGAATCCACTCGCCGAGTTAATAACACAAAATAATGATCAATATCGACATAATAATATATTGTTCCGAATGAAAACAAAATCCAATTAATAAAAGTATCGTAAATAATTTATGTTTTAATTTTTAATTGACCTGGTTTTGTTTGTTTGTTGTAATTTTTCATTTCATTAAGTACAGTTACCGAGATAATAAGTTTTCTAATAAATTTCTTAATTACTTCTTTGAGTTGTTTCGAGAACGTTGTTTCTTTTCTGAACTAAATGTCAATTTTTAAGATTTACGCTTGAAGTCGTTTTGTTATATTCTTCCATATTATCCAATTATTATTTAGGATTTAGTAAAAATAATTAAAACTTAATACTTTAAATATTTGATATTTCTCTACATCTAATACTCGAATATGTGATAATATTGTAGAACATGGATTTATCTCGATTGAATGTAATCAACGGATCGATATCGTTCGACTTAGAGACGATGTTATATAGACACGCGTATAGATATAGATTGACAATATTACGTGTCTTTAACAATAATCGCTTCACTAATTATACGTTTACGGCGTATTTACGATTTTAAATGTCTTATATTAAGAGGATGTCAGCGCACTATTTGTTTTCTTTCTCTTACCCACGCGCAACATAGACAAAACGCATTTGCGCAAGATCGTTTTTTCTGTTTTTAAGTAATTTTAGGATAAAATCACCCATTACAAAAAAGATAGAGAATAATATTTTAGAGGGAATGACATATCGGTAATATATTTTATTGTTATTTGACTTTGTATTCGACTTTCAAAATGAACAAAAAAATGTTGTAAATTTAAATTATGTTTAAATCGTTTTGAAACAATAATAAGAGAAATCGATATGTCATTCCCTCAAAAATATTATTCTCTATCTTTTTTGTAACGGGTGATTTTACTCTAAGATTACTTAAAAACATAGAAAAAATGATTCTGCGCAAATTAATTTTGTCTATGTTGCGCGCTGACATCCTCTTAAATAAATATGTGTTTATTAATATATATACTATATATTGTACATAACAGACGAGAGTATACACGCGTATATCGCTCATATAAACGGCTGCTTATCGTTTGTACATAATGTAATGAAATTGTTTCATCTTACGTTTTCACAAGTACCTATTAGGATTATAAAATAATTTGATAACTCTAGCTGTTTAAATATTTAAACGAGATAATTGTACCATTAAACGTGCAATCGAAAACATTTGATACTATGCGTGTATAAAAATACCACGGTATATAAGTTAGCAATTTCGAGCGTTTAAAAATATGAACAATAAATCAAGTAACTCTATACATGCATTAATCCTATATTATGAATCACATTAAATTTAACATCTGTTGGAATAATAATACGATTGCAAATATAATATAAGAACTAAAATAGTATAATGTTGTTCAACAATTTACTCACCTACAACGGCAGAGAATTGCTTTTTGAGTTTTTTTTTATATTGTGGATGTCTGAAAAAAAGATTTTTTTATATTAAACAACTATCTATTATATACAATCATCTGTCGTATAATTTCTAAACCTGTTCTAATGAACAAAAAAGACATTTCTAAAAAAAAATAGTAATATATATATCATGAGTTATAATATTATACTTAGGTATTTCACTTCGAAAAAAATACAGTGGACATTTTTACGCGAAAGAACCTGCAGATCATCGATTTTCCACGTGCCTATATTATGCTAGTGGAGATTACACACAAATAATATTATAATAGCAATTTCCATAATGCGAGGAGCAGATAATGATTGCGTTTAATCTCGTAATTTCGGTATATATAGTTGTCACGTTATCACGTGTTTCCGGCTCCGGGTATCTGGTTACGCGCCACATCAGTTTTATGTTAGGTACTTTAAATGTTGACTCGTCGTACATTTATAGTATATTATAATAAATATTATACTTTATAAAATTGAAAATACCACAGCAGCAAGTGCGTAATATGTGACTTCTTACGCGATTTATTATTACTATTTGTATAACTCAGACTCAGACTGTCCCAAACCAAGTAATCTTAGTCAGTAAGGTCAGTATAAACCTGAAGCAGGGGTCTTCAACCCGTCATGACGTCTTTATTTGAGGCCCGTGAACAAATTTTAAGCACATTATCGTGTATGTAAATTATACGTTGGAGTAATAGTATTGATTATTTTTTTTTTTTTTGCTTATACCTACTATTATAATATTATTTTACTGCAGTATATTATACGACGTGCGGGATTTTTTGATTTAATAGGTGGCCCGCTACCTAAAAATGTTAAAGACCCCTGGTTCAAAGGCTATACCTACCACCTACGTGTATAGATCGATCGTTAAACGTCTGTACTATTATATCGTCTTTTACTTTTTACACTCGTAAATATTATTAAAATATGTAAGTGTGATTCATCGGCGTAATCAAAGAAGAAGGATGGTTAAGAGGGTTACAGCTATTTCCCGCGTTTTTTGGAGACATTCTTTAATCATGCGCACTGAAATACTGCGAATTCTAAACTCTGACCAGAGCTGTCTATAATCTATGAGATATTATGGTCATATGGAGACATTGACGGGAAACAAATATTAATCAAAATCCTAGCTCTGCTAGCTGCCATAATCAGTTACTCATCGTACTTGATTATTCCTAACGTAAGAATATACTGTTGCAAATTGCAATATAGTTTACAATGTTTTCTCTTCACTCCGTGAACGTTTTTCACTTTAACTTGAATTATAACATATTATACTTATATTGTAGAATCGACTGTGTAAGAAAAAAATACTGGAATAGCCACGGTGCAGGGAAACATTGATAAAACGTCTTTTGTGGATTATAATATATCTTTGGAGTGTTTGGTATACTTGCTCAAAACTCTCCCCGAATAGGAGGAACGAAGCAAGTAAAAAAAGTTCGATAAAGTTCTTTATTATATTGTCATTATTATTATTATTATTATTATTGTTGATACAAAAGTTTAAAAAATATATAATATTAGTTGTTAAACTCTGTGTTTGTGTCACTGTTTGATTACTAATTACTTGAACACGCAAGCACCACCACCCCCCCCCCCCCCCCCCCCCGTATAAATGCTGAAAAAGCAGCGGACGGGGGAATGTTATATAAATATAATTAAGTTACCTATTGTACACGTTGCATAATATTGTAATAATAATAATATTCCAGAAGGTATTTATACATTAGCATACATTATATATAGCGCTGTAGGTGTATATATAGGAGATTACGCTAGTGGAGCACGGACGGGGGGACGAGAACGTAATCCGGAGGCAGTTGTGTGACGTTTACAGTAAGGGACGGATTAGTCGAACAGGTTTATATATTGTATTAAATTAATTATACAGTATTATGATATAGTACGCGGTGTTAAACTGCTTTTTTTGAATGCTCTGGGATTTTTTCCTCTCCCAACGCCCGTCGCCGCGTCACGTTGTCGAGTTTAAATTTTTTGTTGCATACTACGTAAAAGCCCGGGGCATCGAAATACATCCATTTTTGTTTATTGGTCCGTATTTTACTGTCGATTTACATATAATATTATACTATGTTTCTATGTATGCATATTAAAACGAGGTGCCTACGCATACGAGTTACATACGGACGTCGACCGACGGAAACGCGTTCACCGAGGTAATTATTGTACATATAAAATGAACACCCTATTCACGCCGAGATCATCTATCCCAGCGATACTCAACCTGCGGCCCGCGGGCCGCATGCGGCCCTCCAACGATTTATATGTGGCCCGAACAGAACTCGTTGAATTGATAAAAAAATATAAGTTTCAAAACTAATATTATTATAAATATAAAATATAACAATAGATAAGGATGATTATGTTTTTGGTATTTTTTCTATTTATAACGATTTTGATGTATTTTATCTTATCGCTAAACTAAATTTTGGAATTTAGTGCCAGGAAAATACAAAACCCTACAAAAATGTGCCCACTTTTTGATGACAATGTTCACATCAACATATCTATGTGAAACTTCATATTCAAAAATGAAATATGCAAAGAATGTGTACAGAAATCGGCTTACTGATTCACATCTTGACGACTTGTTAAGAGTAGCATGCAGCAACTACAAACCAGATATGTCCAAAATAGTGAAAAAACTATCTCAATTTCAAAATTCACACTAATTAAATAAAAATATTTAATTAGTGTGAATTTTATTAAGTTTATTAAGAATAAATATTTAATTACATTTTTTTTATAATAAATTTTCAAATGTTATACAATATACACAATAAATAAATTTATTTTTAGTTTTTTTTTTAATTTCCGTTTTATTCATTTCAACTTGCGGCCCGCGTAATATTTTAAAATATTTTATGTGGCCCAAATAAAAAAAAGGTTGAGTATGGCTGATCTAGCCACTGTAGGTGTGTATAGTAATGTACGCATAGCAGGTGGATTGTTGGACGAAGAAAAAAAATATGGAAACGTTTCAAAAAAAAATTATTTTATCGGAGCGTTTTTTTATTTGTTTTTTGAGTGGCTGATTATTGAGAACTATAATTTCGATTTGCACTTGAACGCAGACCGACACGATTATGTGCTATATATGTTATAATATGTATAACCTACCTATATATATTATAATATCATACATATACGAGTATATAACCATTCAATTTACAACCGTCTCGGATTGAACAACCGCCGGAGCGCAATCGAATCCGATATATATTATACATTTATTGATTTATCATACACCGAGTGAATGGCGGTCGAGTGCAGCTGCTGCAGTTGAGTATATCTTTGATAAGGGTCGTCTGCGAATCGCGGCGTTACTCAGGTTATAGGCGATCGCGACGCGCGTAAGTACGTTATCGTATTATGTTCACCTATACATAGGTTATAGGTTTAAACTTTTGGCCGAAAACCGGCTCCCCACGCGAGTTTAGGAAAAACGTTAACTTTGTTTGGTTTGCCACCGTCGAGACGCGTTGTACGTACTACAATGTATGAATTATTAATCATCACCGCAGCAGAGTTGTAGTACGTCTTTCGTATTAAACATGATACACCACCATTATGTTGTACTATATACAATAATATGAAGATATATAATATTATAATAACATTAAATATAATCGTTTTTACCAGTGCGAGTGGAGGTGAACGAGTTGTTGTTGTTGTGTGTGTGTATGGGGGGGGGGGGGGAAGGAAGGACCACCCGAGAGAAATAAAGACGACGATCTCGACGCGGCCCGCCTGCACTTCAATTTGTTCGCACAGATGTCATTCCGAACTAATTAACACGCATTGCAGGAAATAATATTATGCTCAACAACGCCCAGGCGAATTAGCGCGTGCGAACCACGCGCGAGAGTAGGTATAATCATTTCAATACCTCACGTCGTCATTTGCTCATTACGCTAAAATTAACGTCGTGTTTAAATCGAACTCAATAAACAATATGGGGGGGGGGGGGGGAGACACGTATGTGTAATGTGTATAGAGTATACCGCGAAATCGCCAAATCGATATTATCAGATATGTTATTATATGGAGATGTTGCGCGATTTTAAATTTATCGTACGGGCGGCGCGAAATTTGTACTTGCCCTAGTGATTGCCAAATAGTTATAATATACGGTGGAGGGGAGGAGGGTGTGGATGTGATGGTTTTTTTAAACGTTATTTAGGCCGCTCGCAAAACGATTAATAATATTGTCTACAACGATCTCACAATAACGTCGCTCGGTCTCTATTATTTATACAAAGTCCGACACCTTCACACGCGACACGACCGGCTTTTTTCTTCCGGTTATATATTATATTGTTAATATCGTGTTCCACGCACGTTATAATATCCTCCCTTATTATTGTAATCGCGCGGGGACATTTTGGTTCGCGTTCCGACGAGTGTACTTCTATATTATTGTATTATAATGTGGCGTAACTATAGGGGGAATCAGAGATTGACACCCGAGAACTGCAACTTAAAAAAATATAGTTTAAAATTCTCAATGAAAATGTTTATATTGTATACACTTAACGTTAGAAAAAATCGGTCTAAATCTTTGAGAGCGACTGGGACAAAACATTGAAGTTACACAATAAACTGATCGTATATATAATAATAATAATAATAATAATAGTGATTTATTTTATTTTATATTATTATGTTTCGTATTTAGGGTCAACATACACATAAGACGAATCTGCTGTAGCGTTTCGATGATGCGTGTGGGGATGAGGGTGCAAAATAAATACTGCAGAAAAGGGACACACGTAAATTATCTAGACAGACGAGCATCTACAGAGTAAATATTTGGCACCACGTGTTTGTGTTGAGTGTTAATGGACGGCGATAGATTCTGTTGGCCAGCACCTATACATATTTTATTGTATACATAGAGCTAGCGGAGAGTTTTTCTCTGGAAGAAAAAAAATAAAGAAAATACATCGTGGACAGATATAAAGAGACCCCGAAAATATAAAGAGAATCCCATCGCTATATACAATACTTAGAAGATGTGTGCCATTGTACACATAATAATATATGAGGCCTATACGAAATCGAAGTGATCTCGTTGTTATAATACGTAATATTATAATTTATATCATAAAGTAGGTATAAAGTTAGCAGTTTCAATATGATAATACGAGTATGCATTATAATATGTTATATTAAAAAATGTTTTCTATGAGCATAAAAGATAATTTAATTGCGACCCAAGTAAGTACCTACTTAGTACATATATAGGTTGGAACTTATATATAGTTGTACATAATATACCTATATAATAATACCTAATAACAATAGAGTACCTACCAAGTATTTAGGAAAATTCTCGCGCACACCAAACTCATATTATGCCTACATAATATACAAAAACAATAAAACTACGTGATGCCGATGAGGAGCCCGACGTGGCCATACATCATCAGCTCTGCTTTCGGAAAAAAAGATAGAAAAAAATAGAAAAATAAATATAAAAACGATGAAAAAACCACAAACGCCAACGTTGGTCGATCGGGGTTGGTAATGTAGGGGAGGGTTTTCAGTGATGGAAGGAGGGTGCCGAGCTCGTTAAGGGTACGGTTGCGGTGGCGGTGGTGGTGGTACAGCGGCGACGAGCAAACGGCGCCTTATGGTCTGACGTGGGGTTGTGCCGCTAATTGGGCCGCGCTAACGAGAATACAAAATGCTCTCTTTCTCTCTCTCTCTCTCTCCTTCTCGCTCGCACGCGCCTCGGAAAATTCGCTGCAGACAATCTCTGTCTGAGTTTTGCGATATTCGTACTCTGTTAATTCCTGGGGGCACATCTCGTTTGTGATGCACGGAGACTTCGGCGCGAGTACGTTATTAAGACAACAATATTTATGTTGTGTAAATAAAATGTCTTTTCATGGAAACCTTTTAATATAATATTATTTAACTGCGTTTCCGTCGGCGAAAACGCCCGTAACTCTCGGGGAGAACCACACGGTGGACTTGTAATTACGAACGGCACGACAACGCTTCCGCAGCGACCGTACAAAAACACTGCATCGAACTTATTATAAAGGGCCAATTAAAAAAAAAAAAAAAAAATTATACATAAATCCGAGGGGACGCGGATAGGAAAAACAGTGTACATGGCTCTCGTTCCCGCGCCGAGGTAAATAATAATAATTAATACCAGATGTTCGATTCGTCAGCATACAGAGTATAGTTGTAGTATCGTCGTCGTCGCCGTCATTATTATTATAATAATGTTTCGAGTGTCGGCGGCGGCGGCGGCGACACGAGACACTAATTAGACGCGCGCCCGCTTTATAACCTGCAACGCCTCCGAGCGGTTGGCACCGGAGAGCTGCGGCACGGCGGCGTGCCCTCCTAACAAGCTGCATAGTACGGAACTACATAATAATAATAATAATAATAATAACGCACGGCGGCGGCAATCGCACAAAATATGTGAAATGATGATTGAAAGACGGCGTTCACACGGCCATCGTTCGCAGTCGTGCAGCACTATTATACAACACACGTGTATATATAGTTGTGTGCAGCTACATATACATTACATTATTGTGTATGTACGGGGGGGGGGGGGGTGTTATATGCCACGAGTCATGTCGCACTCCGCCGATATACACTGCGGAGGAGCCTACGAAACGAGCCAATTAATATCGTATGGGGAATACCTACTCCCAAAGTTTTGTGACGAGTGCACTGTGGCCGTCCCGATTTTATCTTATTTTAAAAACCTTTACGATTAATTGCCAATCATATTTCATCGCACTCGACGTTTTATGTGCAGGCCGATTATAATTGGTGTGTATTCACAATAATGTATACACAAATTATTTATACATCCAATTATATTTGACTCGTTCAAAAGTATAATCAAATCGGTGTGTTATCGTAGAAACGAGTACATGGCGTATATATAGTTTTATATAGGGCCGTCTACCGTTTGGCTAATGGCGGAGGATACAGATCTCAACCAAGGAGTGGGTGACAGATTTTTTTAAAAATAACCCATTGGAGCGGTGTGGTGTTTGTTAAGTCTCGGTGAGCTTTGTTGTATGTATACAACAGTATAATATAATACTGTTGTATGTATACAACAGTATAATATAATACTAAACATTTTCTAAATTTGAAATTTGTTTTTAGAGACAGCGTTTTTGTCTGCAGAGTCACGGATGAGCATTTATAAATTATAATTATAAAATTCAAGCGGTTTTAAGACACGGGAAGGCCTCGAGGCCCTCATAATATATACCTCAAACACACGGATACATGTTATTCCGGGTCTTCATTTGGTCACCCAACCGATGACGACGACAACGCGCGACTTGGCTTATACCAGTTATACCACATACGCGGTAATTCGGTTACGCTCACAGCCAAAACTTCTGCCTACAATACTTACAAGTTGCAGTGTTATCCAACCGTCTTCGATAGGTACACATGCGTATTACATATATATATATAGGTATATTCGTGGCGTCTACGCTAATTGGAGGAACGCTCCAGGTATTCTTTTCTCCGACCCCTGTCCGCAGCGAATGCTATATATATATATATATATTATTTATATTATTGTATCGTTTATACTTCTTCGACTACTTCTCATCAATAACTAGCAGAGCGAGCAACGCGTCTCGACGCCCCCTAGGGACGCGCGAGCACCCGTAAACAATCCTGTTATACGCCGCCAACGATTCAGTGAAACCATAATAATAATAATATCATGGTTATAGTGACGGTATGCCTTGTATAACGTACTTGTACGGTACATCACACTATATAAAATAATTTTCTTTTTAGTTTTTTTTTTTTAAGGTTGTTTCGACAATACACTTACTATACGTGGCATATATAGGTACTGCAGAGGGTATCAACCTTCCTCCAATGTGTGAATCCTACCTCCCGATCAACATTCAATTAAACAATTTATTTTTGGCTATGAATCAGTAAACTTCAAGTATGACTAAAAGATGAACTGTTGGGACTTAATTTATATTAATTATTATAACGTTTAACAGTTTAAAATGCTCCTTCAAAAATGCAATGGTGAGTTATCCGCGAAACCACACAATAAGAGCCAGAGGCCGAACATTTGCGGAATTTATACGGTATACATTATTTGTTAACCAAATTAATTGCGTATTGGAACTATACAGTGATACGTGAAAAGAGACCATGTAATGGAAGGGTAGGTTATGCTGAAAAAAGACTAGCTGTTATGATGAAAATAAGAATACTGTAATAATGTGACCAACAACCAACAGTTATATCGACTAACCATGGTAAAAAAAAACCCGTTAAAATACTAAATAATTCATTTTACTCTACCTGTATTCAATTCTAAGCCACAAGCCATATAAAAATAACAACAAACGCTATGAAATAAACGTATCAATAATTATAAATTTTAGTTTTCAGCGTTTGGTTTGAATTGAAAATAAAAATTAGATGACCTTATAGATTTGAATCAAAATAATCGTTATATTTTTTTTACGTCTAATTTTTAACTGTCTACCAGTTTTCATACAATTTTAATCTAAACGCACATTATTATTATTATTAAAATACAGTATAATATAAAAAATATTACACTTTAGAAAATCAATTATTATTTTTTTTTTTTGGGGGGGGGGGGGTTGAGGCTTCGACAACTGAGGTCATTAGCCTGTGGAACTGCGGGGGAAGGTAATGTAGATTTTTGAACACGTATGTCTTTGTTTTGGCAGAATTTCTTAAGTGGGCACCTGTAGGTATCTGCTATGCCCGGTTGGGGGATGGCAGCCTCTCTCTCCGGACACCGTGAATGCCCGAAGAAAAATGCCGCCCGTGGCCGAGTTCGCAATCCTGCCTTAGTCCGCTCAGCCACTCCGTTCCCCAAATCAATTTTTATTACTTATTGATTCGTATACCAAAAATGTACAATTGCACGTTTACTATAATTATTTTTTGTTCAGAGGACTGTTACCGAAATATTTGGCATTGTTACAGCAACAATAAACGTATTTGTTTGATTATTTAATGGTGAACCAGTATATAACGCTAGCAAGTAGCAGTTAACTATAAATAATAATATAATATAGATAGTACCTATCTACGTAGATAAGTAGCGATAGGTATAGTCTATTTTCCTCGTGTATTTAGTTTTACTAATATAAAGTAATATGTATATTTAAAATGTGTTATAATAATGTACATCGTGCTCTGCTGTATTTACTATACTATTATAAATCGATTTACGAATGTTTTGTGTCAAGCCCCAAATCTCAATACTTCAGATTAAATCATTAAAACTTATTTCAGAATACCAAAGATTGGTAACCTACGTATAGGTGTAATCTGGTGGGGGCGGGGGGGGGGGGCAACTACCCCTCAGATATTTAACTGAAGGGTAAATAGTGTCTTTTTACCTTATAGATTTTTTAGTCTTACCAAGTCCCTTCTAAGAATTAACCTAAATGTTCTAGGTAATTAATAAAGGAAAAAATAATAAAAATACTAAGAAAACATCTCTCTGTGCACATCGAGTTTCAATCAAAATTTTAAAAATGACTACAACTGTTGAAGCAATAAAAAAAATTATTTCTATTTTACACTAATTTTGACAGTATAATAAAATATATTATTATGTTTGCTAGTCCACTTGACGACTAGTGAGTCAGTCATTGTTAAACTAAATTTCTTTTATCCCTATCTGCGTGCAGTGTCAATCGTCATAGTTCTATACTCTTGAGCATTTAATAAATGACAGAATACGCGAAACGAATTGAAATTGAACAATAAAACAACAATTTATGTGTTTATGTTTTTACGAATTGACAATAAAAAAATTAATTAAAAACTGAACGATGAATATATTTTCCAATTTGTCGGCGAAACAATGAGATAGGGACAGTTATCCGCGAATATGACAATACACAAGTGATAAAAAACAAAAAAACATTTCAAACGAATTCATTAAAACCGAATATTATTGGGTAATTATATTAATTATAATAATTGTCGAAAAAGGAATAATCATTTTTCATGTGACAATTGTGAAGCAGATAAATATTTTAATATTGCCATAAACTGTATTGTTTAACTCGGCTCGGCGTATATTATGTGTTACAACGGGAATTCAAGGACAGTGTATATAGTGTAAACAAGTAACTATCGTGTAATTGTGAAAACAACTAAATGGAAACTAATTAAATCGGCAGTAATAGTATAAACGCACAATATAACTATACGCTTACAACATAACAAAATTAGGCAGACAGTATACCTTCATATAATATAAAATAATAACTGTAACAAACAATATAAATTCTAATTTTAAATATATTAAATTTTAGTTACGATTTTTTTTTGTACCTAGGTAAGAAATGTTCGGTAGGTAATCATTTATTTAGATATAATATAATTAACAATAGACAACTTATGGCTATGGTGATTTGACCATTTCGAGTGCCATGCATATGTTACTTATTATTTTTATGACCAGGTCACCCAGATGATCTATTTTCATGACCTCTCTTTTAAATGTCCCTATTTCGCGATTGGCACGTTTATAATATGATCTATGTATTACAGGTAGTAATATTACTAATAATTATAATTTTTACATCGTGTTTCGGGTATAGTTTAATATTAGGTTAATTTATACCAGTGTAGCAGCTGCAGACCCATGACAATATTATTTATCGTGTGCCTACGATTTACGATGATACACGTGCACTTTTGTAAGGCCGCATACTACAATTTAATTACATATACTCGTTAGTGACAAAGTTATTGTTAATTTTCGAATCAAAATCGAGAACCAAATTTTCAGACATGGTCCATGTAAGCTATATAGGGGTAAGTTTCGACACGCACACACACACATTTTTGTCATTATATATATTATATATATAACACTCCCGCCGACTTTATATACATATTATACGCGTAGATTGCGTGTCGCCCGAAAATGGGTGGGGAATGAGGAGCGGGGTCTTTGTTGGGCGCGTTGTTCTATTACTGCGTCTAATTGGTTCATACTCATTAAAAAGCCCTCGTCGCTAACACCGTAGTCGTCGTCATCGTCGTCGTCGCCGGCCGAGTTCTAATTTAACCGGGGCGAACCTCATTATATTGTCGACCCGTGTCTGACGGGTGGTGGGGTGTCGGGGGCTGGAGCGGTAAGGTTAGGGATGGAGGGATGTTATATATATATATATATGTACACACACGCGCGCGCGTCGAGCAGACGAACTTAACTCGCTAACTAACAAACCGCCTCCTTCGCCGCCATACGCGCGCACCTATCTATATATATTGTATACACTACCCGTCCCGACTTCCAAGACTCGGAGAAGAGTATAAGGCGGTGGCAGTGGCGGTGCGTTATTATTATAACAACGCGAAAAGCCACGTCTTTGTTCTCTCGAAAACGGTTTCTAATTTTAATAACGACGACGCGTTTTAATTCGTACAAATATATCATGCTATACGGCGAATAAAGGCGTTCGCAGCATGCGGAGGTCGAGACGTACGACTGCAACCTCATTAGCTAATCGCAATTTTTTAAACTGCAAAAACACGAGCGAACGTTTTGTGAACAACGCAGTTTGGTTTTTATAACACTGCAGCTATTACATTTTATTAATTTATTATAAGGACACTACTATATGGGCTGGTAAAATACTCGTTTTGAATACCGCCGCTATCAGACGTATATTACAATATTATAAATAACGTATATTATATACAAAGACGAAAAAAGTTGATTTTTTTTTTTACTTTAAAATCAACTGGATTACCAGTTTTTGAAACGACTCGTCAGATCGAGGTGGCAAATAAGACACCTGCAGCTGATGACGGTAATATATTATAATATACGTATATTATGTGAGTGTTGTACGCCCGCCGCCGCCGAACGTCATCTCTTATCCGACAACTTGACCGCCGCCGCCGATTACTTACCGGCAGACAACGATTGCGGTATATAGAATGTGTTTATACACATAGGTATGTTGGAAAACTGAATGACGATTAAATTATTTAATCGTTTCATATCGTCCGGATGCGTACGCTTAATTTTAAAATAACTCCCATACGCGTACATAATATATTAACATGTAGATATATATATATATACATATCCATTATATACATTATTCACATTATACACTGCCTATATACCCGTCAAACGATAAAAAATAAAACATTAGTTTTTTTTTTAACGTTGAAAAACGTATTTGAACTTAGGATAAGTTTTAAGTAGTATTGAAAACAGGTGTGTGAGTGTGCGAGTTCACAATACGAAGACTTCGAAATAGGTTATCGTATTATACACCTGTATAGTGTATAATATAAAATTATATTATTATGCGGTGGAGATAACTAATCCCTCCCGTACAAGAATAATGTATAGGTCGGTCGGTCTTATAAGCAAATCGAAATCATCTACGTCATTAAAAATACGTGTTCGAGACACTTTGGATGTAATTTGTTCGTTATTATTATATTATATTATTCTACATAACATTATTTTCCTAACACTCGATTCCGTTCATTACTACAATATCGTTTTGTTCTCGTGGTTAATAATGTGAGCATTATTAACGATATGTACGAGCAATTACAGAGACACGTGTTTTATTTAGAATAATTATCATACATAATGATCATTTTCCTTTTTAAATAGTTTTCCTTGTGATAATTTTTTTACGATAACGTTACAATAGAAAGCCTTTATTTTTAAAATTTTAAAATATTAAATATTCTCAAAACGAAGGGTAAATACATTTATCTTTAATTATAATCACGATGATTCATGATAATTAAAATTATCTAAACATTCTCATATGAGAAAAAAATCAACAATAACAGCCGAATTATAAGAACTAAGAAATGCTATGAGCGGTTAAATCCTAATAAAATATTCCATTAAAAGGTTACAAAATATGTAATTGTCTAGATTTTAAATAAATAAAAAATATAACTGGAAAATTAATTTGAATGGGTTGCACCTATTACTGTTTCTAGACAAAATATTACAATATGTGCCTTCAATATAACCGTCATAGAACTATAGAAGTATCCGCTTGAAAGAAACAGGTTCGTTATGTAAATATTTGCGTTTCGTATTGACTGTTGAATTGAAAATGTTTGGTAAACAGCTGTGAAATTGTATTTATTTGTATTTGTAACGGTTCTAACTACACTAATGTTTAAAATCATTCCAGCTTAAAACTTTTAAATTCAACTGTATACCTACGCAGGAAATAAACCTTTACAGCAAACACGCGTCAAAATCTGTTTAGGGGTTTATAAATATACTTTCTTGCCTTCCTCGAACGCTGCAGGCAACAGGTAGGTACTCGAATTTTTTCCTGTCGAACATAATATAACGTATCTATAAACGTTTCGTTTGTCTTAAGACCTCTTTCGATGAAAACCGTTTATGTAATATGTATATAGTAAGCACCTACCCGCGGAATGATATTATAGAAACGCCACCAGAGCTGATGCTTTCCGTGAAAGTCAAAAATATGTACACAACGTTAATATGTAGGTAATTCACTCTTCACACACACAAACACTCCACAAAAGACCGTATTTGTTTAATATTCCGCAGTTTTCATACGCAAGTCTTACCATATTACGGTTTCTCGGTAGTTGGTCGTGATCTTCTGAGCAAATATCGAAATACACAGCAGTGCAGTGCATACAGCAAAGGGTTATATTGGATTTGGATGCGAGCGGTGCGTTATGGAGAGAGGCAAAAAACGTCAAAGAGAGAACGTGTCGGCTTTTATTGGTACCAATAGAGAGACCAACGCTTACTCGGAACATTAAAAAGACCCATTTCTTTTAATATAAAACCCACACGGAAACATAAGTCTGTTTGTAAACCGTTCAGACGCCAAAAGACAAAACTGGTATTTATTCTATCACTGCTGCGGAATATCGGACGACCGAAAGTATTGCATTTTTGTCGAACATTTATGTTTTAGGTTTTCTCAGTTATACACAATGATATTTTGTGTTTTAATTTAACTCAAAAACCTCGTATCATACAAAATAAATATGACATAATAATATTTGTACAGTGTTAATTTCATCAACACGACGAAAACGATCAGATATATTTTTATTATTTGTTCGGCGTTTGGCCACTCGAAAAACTTATGACTCTCTTATTTCTCTCTCTCAGTTCTATCACTTTAGTAACTCGTACTTTATAGCTTTAAAATAAAACAAGATTTCTTGTATAATATATTATTATGTATACAGTAAAAACGAGTCGTGTCCCCACTAAATTCATTTATTTGATTGTTCCGGCCTAACAGGGGCTGTGTTCATATATGAAGAGAGACTGGCGCATTTCGAGTGGTCGGTCAAATATGTATATGTACACTAATGGTGTGTCCGATTCCTAATGATGTACAAGCAATGTCAATTACAGAAAGTGTTTTAATTCCCCTCTTTCCCCGACCCGCCCAGCTGATCATTTCGTTCTCGAATAGGTTCCACGTTCCCGCGCCCGAATAAAAGCTTTTAACACACAAATGGTGCAATGTTCGGCGTGTGCCAACGATTACTAGCTCACGTATATTGTGGACTCGAACCAAAAAATAACACTTATATTTTTTCTCCTAATGAATAATTTTTTTACCACTTAACATGCATTAAAACTAATTAATTTAATTCAATATTTGCATAGTATTTAATAACCATAAAATGCGTATATTTAAAAAAAAATAAGTGACCATGCATAAATAAATTTAAACCAGTACCACAGCTGCATTCATTGACATGAATGTCGAAAAGAATAATTACGTTATTTTCACAAGAATTTCAGAACTTAAATATTCATGTTTTGTACACTCATTATTAATAAGAAGAAGATAAAACAACTAGTTCGTTCGGATGAATAGTTTCGCCGAATATATTACAATATAATATCCATTGTTGTGCTTGTGTATATATATAGTTATATATATATATTATATAACGTTGTGCGTATATGTTTATAGTTAATGAATAAATTATTTAATTTAAATTTAAATAAATGATAAATATCCATTCAAAATATTAATTTTCAAAATAAAAATTAGATAAATTATGACCTACAATTTTAATTTTAAAATATATTTTTGGGACGCTAATATATGAAAAAATGCACTTTCAAGTTGAGTGCCTGACTCCTAAAGTGTCCATGACAAGATATAACATCATAAGATACAAATATTAGAAGTTTTAATCCTTTCCAATCTAATCCCTGTAAATATTTCATACAAATAAAAGGATAATATAATACTTTACTAGGTACCTATTTAGTTTTTTTAAAAGAATGGTTTAGTTCAAAATAAAGCATAATTCGAAAAAGTAATTAAATTATTGAATTGCGTGCATTTAAATAATAAACATATTTTATTTAAATACAAAGGTACTATATTATGAAATATGAATAACTAAACATTTTAGCCTGTTAATTAGTTATTGACTATTTGTGTAAACCATTTTTTTCTTATTTGGAGAAGGAATTATTACTAATTTGTTACATATTTTAATTAAACTTGAAAATCAAATAGCCATTTAAAATCTAATTAAAAAATAATTAACGATAACTTTTTTATTAGTTTAGGTTTTAAAACTTCAGTGTAGTTTTAATAACATTAAATCTATATACCTATCTATATAAATATTATTCATTAATCTTTCATGTATAATATTTAAGTTAAATTTGATTCTTTTAGCTCATAAAATAATTTATTATAATTAATTAAGTCAATAACAAAAGTATATTTTAAGTGTAGCCGTGTAGGTACTTCAGACTTGTAAAGTAAACAAACTAGAATTTTCTTTCTTAATAATTATTAACAAAATAAATTATGTTACAAAATGAAAATAAAACATTTGCATTTACCTGATATTCGGAGTAAAATTCAGGCTCCATGTATAAAGTTAAATTAAAACGCAATTGATATTATTTCATAATCGTTTTTGCATCCGCCTCAGGATAATAACCATGAAGTGGAACTGTTACACACTATATAGGTTATTAATAATTACAATAAATAACCAGTGAATACGAATAAAAAAATATACATAGTAAAATAACTCCAAAATGTACTGACCAAACAAAATATTTTATATACGTTTTAACGTGAATACGTGATGTGTTAGTGTGGCACAATAGAAGGTAGATCCATGAAATTGCCATTTAGGCCAATTATAAAACAACTACACACAAAAAGGGTCGTAATTTATAGCAAAACATAAACTATACACGCGCAACCGAAATGCATTTGTTACATTTTAACCGAAGTTTACTATAAATCCAGAATATTGCGTGCAAGGCGTAAAATTATAAAATTACCTACCTCAAGATTTAGTAGGTATCTACCTACTATGTAAAAAAATAATTTTAAGATTTACTAATTTTAAACGACGTAATTTATTTAATGAGATTTGAACATAGTTTTATATTTTTTTAAACCGATAGTGCACTCTTGTAATAATTCAACATTATAGGTGATAACTAATAATAAATAATTAACCAAAACTGCGTTCTTTATTTTGTCGAATTGTTGACTTTCAACAAAATAAGGGTACTATACATATCGCTGTACACATTATTGTTATTAACAATATATAACACACGTCTAGAACAGCTCGAAAATGATCCTGTTTGTTGAATTATGTCTAACAACCGAACCTCTGTTGCCAAAAATATTACACCCTTTTTCATCGTGTCGTCACAATTTAATTCACACGACCCGAGGCGTTATATTACCCCGGCTCCCCTTACGTTTTCACCCGAACGCGTACGTTAAATCTTCTTTTTTTATGATTATAAAATACTGAATTTTCGTACGGGGGAATATTCGAAATACGTGTGGTGTGCGTACGTCTATAATGAGATAGAAAGAGATCGCGAAGGCCGATTTGAATAATAAAGCCAGTGGACGTAAAAGAAAAGAAAAAAAAATATAATAACGAAAAATAAAATAAAAAAAACCGTAAAGGGTTGTTTTTACAAAAGGGGCAGTGGAGTGGTCGTGGGGGGGGATCATCGAATTCATCTTTTGTGTAATAAAATCGCGTCCGAGTCCACAGTAATTGCACCGAGGACGGAAGGATGCGCGCGGGTCGACCCAGGACATCGTCGACATTTGCATGCGCTCATTGAATGCACACAGGCCTAGTAGACACGTAATTGGAGTGGTCTGCGTTTTTGTCTGCAGCTTCAGTCCTAACGAATCTCTTGTTTGCGTGCAACCGCAATCTTTACTCGTCGTCATACAGTGTCCAGGAAAACCTACCGACCCCGAAGAAAGTAGACAGCGTGCGCTCCCCGGGGTGACACGAAATCCCTACGTTTTTTTCTGGCTTATGACAAATGCAGTTTTTAATGACTTTCCATTGTGACTTAAAAAAAAATTTCTATTTCTATTAGAAAATGAAATAATATATTAGGTATATACGAGTGGACACACATAATATGTTGTAGGTATATAGCTGGCACATATACGTAGAAAAATGTAATACAATAAATTGAAAAGTCAAATCCTGTAATAAATTTGTATCTCTCGAACGGATCTAATTACAAGTATTGGCTTAGAGAATAGAGAAAAATGAAGAAAAGAATTTTCGATTTTGCCGGGTTTTTTATTTTTATTATTATTGCAGAAACCTTATCTTTAGTGACCATTCGTTATTTTCCGGTCCGTAATTGACAAGAGAAAAAACACACACCCTCACCACCACGGTAGTAATCTATTTCTCATCATACACACGGCGATATATATAAGGCTTGGAACAGAGGGCATGTAGGAGAAGAGGTGAAATGAGTTTAGTTATTACCCTGCACCCTCCACCGCAGTCTTCATTTCCACCGTGTGTTTTCGTAGCCGACGTTAAAAATTATTATAAGATGACTGTATATATGTATACGGTTAATGGAAAAATTATCGGAGTGAACATTTTTTTCATTAGATCTACTCCTATACCGTTCAATATTGTTTCCTGTCATCGATGTTCGATTCCAATCTCTTTTGATTGCTACAACAATGATAGATTTATACAGATTGGATATAATTTATATTATTTTTTATGTTACGGGCAGTAATCCTCAATTTTAGGTAAAGTCGATAGTAACAAATTCCAGAAATTATACATTTATAGCCGTCGGAACGGAGATGTAAGGAATTCATAATTTGATATTATCCTATTATTCACAATCCTAATACCAATATAGGTAATAGGTAATATATTATATTTTCTTTAGCAAAAAAAAAAAAAATCCAACGCTGATAAAATAGGATAATAATTTTTTTAATTTATTTCATGTTAAAGAACATGTATTCATATTTATCACATATTCTAACTTAAATAGGCGCCAACGCAATATTAAAATAATGTCTCGCAGAAAGTAATAACAAATAAGTTTAGAAAATGTTTTGATAAAGTAAAAACTATTTTCTCAATGTTACAATGTAGGTAACTAAATAATATGTCATACACTGTAGATATACTAACTATAATATAACTATTACCTAACTAATAATAAATAACCATTTCTAATCTAGAATGAAATATAGAGATTTTGTATTTCAATTTTAGATATGATGACCCGAAATCAATAAAGATAATTAAAAAAATAGTTTGTATTTTGTTCGATAAATTTAATTTTTAGCTTATAATTAATGTTTAAATGGTAACGGATATCGGGATATGTTAAGGATATATATCTAGTTTAATTGTATTTAATATGTATATTTTATCTAATTACATATTTTAAAAAGATATACTAATATAGCCATATTAAATGTAGCTGAGATTTATTCTATTTATTAATATCAATTAAAGATAAAAATATTTTTAATAAAATATGGGTTCTACATTTTACTATAGGCAAAAGGTCCACATAATATCACACATAAATATACAGCATGCTGTCTACGAAAATGATGAGATAAACATAAAATGACAACTGATTATAACTATCAATTTTGTGATTACCCAAATGCAGTTAGAACTAGACAATCTTGAATTACTCGGGTGGAAATAAATAATCAAATAATTTTATCTTTGGTATAATGCAGACTTTTTGTGAGAAACTCAACTTTTTCCAGATAATGTCGACTTCAGTCGGAAAACTGATATTATGACGACCCTAACATAATGTGATATTAATATAATAACTTATCAACGACCGTCGACCACTGATCAGTATAGGTACCTTACTATACAATTTGGTTTAGAAGAAATATAAAAATGCAATTTCTTTATAGACAGTCATAAAAAAATCTATTATATTTTCAACAAAAATGTTTTATAATATATTTATATTATATTATGTTCTTAATATCATAGTGGGAACTGCAGGGAACATAACCGATGACGTCACGAAGAAATTAAATTTTCTAATATCAAATGTTGACGACCCCTGACCCGGGTGGTGGTCGGAGGGTAGTTTATATTGCTTTTTTCTCGTTTCGTATCATCCCTAGGACCTTACAAAGGAATGGGAGAAGGGTAGCAGCAATGGGTATTCCAATATTGCAGGGCAATATTTTATTTTAGTTCACCTGTCATTGTCGTAAGTGCTAACACACAAACCAAACAAACTTATTAAATTCTTGGACATTTTTTTTGTCTAAACAAAAACGTATCTCACTATACCGCACAGTTATAGTTCAATTTCTGTCATAGATAAATAGGCTCTTTATTTGACTATTCATATGTTTGGTAAATATCATTAATGTTTTTTATACGCTTCTTTTTCCGATTAATCATAACTACGAAGTATAGTGGTGTACAAAACTTTCCGCATTCATCCCTGGACATAAATTAAATAACTTATTCCATTAACTGATTTTGACAGTGTTTGCGTCCCCTTGATTGTTTCCCATCACTTGGCTCTCTTTGCAAAACAGGGAGGACTGAAGAGATTTAAATTAAAAAAAGAACAGTGGGCGTGGTGTATATTGAGGCGAAAGTCATTAGCTCACCACGAGACGGCGAGCGCCTGCGAAATTGAAAACGGCTCCAAGGGTGCAACCGATATTTTTATTAGATAACGTCCAACCCATCCCTTCTAGTGGAAACACCGGAGAAAGACCGGAAAATTTTACTAGGGGTAGGTTTAATAAAAAAAATAATCCTCCAAACTACCCTACGCGCTGCAGTGGTCAGCAAAGTGCACCTATTATAAATGTATATGTGTAATAACTTTCGATATAAAAATAACGTCAGAGAAAACTAAATTGATTAACTCCAATAAGTTTAAAAAACAAAATAATAATAAAAATTATTAGATTATAAAAGTATGCATTTAAACTAACATATTTATTTAACAAAATCATCTTAATTTATATGGTACATATTATATAAAATACAAATAACATAAAATAGGTAATTAATAAAGCATTTATAATTGTACCAATTTCATTAACGCGTACCTACGTACACATTATCTTGTGATTATACCGATTATATCTACATGGCTACATTTTATAAAATGTATTAGTACCTACTGGGTAATGACAAATATGCCAATGTAAACTTAATCAATTATTACTATATAATGTATCTATTATAATATAATATGGAAAAATATAAAAATAATATTTTTAATATCTTTTGCATCATATTATAATAAAATAATATTATATACCTACATCTGTATTACATAATTGCAAAAAAAAATCCCTTTAATTATTTTAGACGATATTTTTCCTTAGTTGATAATAATAACATTATTACTAAAGATAAGTGTTATAAAATAATAATAATGATAATCTCGGTAGAATGAGAACCACTGGGCCGTAATTGAAGTGGGCCGTTGACGGACGGTAGGGTGAGATTTTTATTAATAAAAACTATCCGTACGGAGAGAAAGCGAGAGAGCCGCAAGGGGACGGAAAGAGACACGGTGTATGCTGTATATATAAAGATATCAAGAGAGAGGGGGTGAGGTAGAGGGGGTAGTGGGACAGGAACAGCGAGAGGGAGAGTGACAGAGAGAGGGAGATGGGCGCACTGCTGCTATACAGCAATCCTTCAAATCAACATCTCGTTACACCACCGCCACCTTGGTCGGGTGTGTGTGTGTATATATATATATACAGGAAGGATAGTTTTGACGTTGTTGAGCTTTTCCGGAAGCCGGAAATCACCCTTTTACCTTGTGCTGTCCGAAATGTGTGTACGACCGGGTAATTGACCAAAACGCTGTCACACTCGCCGTGGTTATTGTTTTTAGTACAACATGAAAATTTCACTAAATCGTCTCACACCCTACTCCGTACTTTATTTATACTATATTTTCCTGTATCTAAAAATAGGTATAAAATGGAAATGTTGCACTCTAATTCGTGTTCTTACGGCATAATAATAATATGCATCTGTCACTGATTTCATAACGTCTATTAATTTAATTTTTTTTGTTATGTAGTATGCAGTTATTCAATAGCATTTTTTATCAATGCGGGTTAGGTTTAACCAAAACCTTTTTTTTTTTTAATTCAACAATATTTGTTCCTTATTGGTAACTTGACACTTTTACGTATATAATTATATTTTACTAGGCGCGCAATGACATTTTCAAAATATTTAGATTAATATTATATCAATATACTATAAAAGCAATTTAAATATATAATAAAATATACTTAGTATCATAGGTGACCGCTTAGAATCGTTTTTTGTATGCAATGATACTTGCCCATTTTTTGTTTCATATTCTGATACAATTGGATAATGAGGTATAATATTTTGTTGAGAATTCAAAAATTCTAAATTATACCTAGGTACATGATTATTTAAATAGAAAATTATTTATTCAAATTATTTTGATTATTTTGAAAAGTACCGGACATAAGATATAATTTTTATTTTTGATCCTCCTCCTCCCGCCCATAAAGGTACGAATTTAATCCAATTTGGTTCCATAGTTCATAAACCATCATTAATGATAAAGATTAAATCATTTTTCTACTCCGAAGGTGACCACAGGCTCACGCAAAAAAATTATAAAAAATAACATTACACATTGTACATCAAATATTCATTTTTGATGTATCATTCACCTCAGAATTTAAAAATTTAAAACTAACCTACAGGGTTTTGCTTTTATGTATGGAATTACCTATTTAAAATAAACAAACAAATATTATATCTTTTAAATTATTAGCATGAAATGTACAACCAATATAATACCTATGGTGTAAAATTTGCATAAATTATTAGTTTAAGTATCAATGGGTCGTAACTCGTATATTAAATTAGTACACTCTAAAAATAGTTGATCTTATTTCTGATCGCCCTTCAGCTAAAAGGTCAAAAGTATTATCCCCGGATGAAGCGATTATTATTTTGAAAGTGCTTTTCGTATCTAGAGGGCCCTCCCCCTGTCGTATCGATGTCATCCGTTAAGGGTTATTGCTTCGTCGACAATAATCTCACTTATTGCACTTCACTCGGCGTGCAAAAGCGATCGTATTCATCGCGTTTCACATAATATTATAATCTTTATCTACTTTTTGACCACAAGTGGAACTCTAAAAGTGAACACCTTTAGGTGTCTCAACACAATTTTCTTCAAGTAAAGCCCTAGTAGCAACCCTTAACTCTTAATTTAATTTGATAAATTCGAAATACAATTTACAAAACTGCAGTCTTTTGATACATATTATTTCATTATCGAAATGCACACAGACCTACTAAGAAATATTTAATAACATTTAATGTCTTCTCTTCGGGCAGTCATGGTGCAGTCTGGTGAGAGAGGCCGCCATCCCCCATCCGGGCAAATACCTACGGGTGCCCACTATATAATTCTGCCAAACTAGCGAACACACGTGTTTAAACCAACAATACTCTCCCCCCACAGTTAAAAACCACCCAATGGCCTAAGTTTCCGCGGGGTAATTAGTAAAAAAAAAAAAATTAAATACAAAATCATTAAAAAAAAAAAAACACAAACTGATGTTTAGTATTAAATTATCGATTATTAGCATGTTTCTTCTTATTATTTTTATTAAAATATATATTTTATATTTTTGTGATTTTATTTTATTACTCTACTGAACAAATGTCACTAAATTTAACCAGTTTATGTAGGTAGTTTTGAATTACTCGGTTATAACCTTTCTCTCAAGTCTTCGTAACTACATCCCCACAAAAACTGGAAAACTTGCAAAAGTAATGGACATAAAATCCAATAAGATACTTTTGGGCTATATCTACGAAACTTTTAAAAACACAATTTTCAACCAAATAAGTAGTTTTGCGAGTTTTATAATTTGCACTTCCGATAGACATTCCTCGTTATTATTCTTGCCATTATTTAAAAATTATAAATTAAATTTAAAGTTATTTTTTTACCAAAAATATTTGAATGCTTTGATAATTAGGTATATGTATATAAATTCTAATAACTAATTTTCCTACAAATAATATTCTTAAGCATTTCCTAATGAGTATTGTTTTTGTAAAACTGATGACCTGAAATAACACTTTTACAGTATGTTATTACAGTTATTACATATAAGTACTATAACTATACGTTATTAATTATTACACTTAACGTCCTTAAAATATATCATAATTAATAATAATAGTGATTCACTGATTATGGCGTTTAGTACTGGTTATTATGTTAAGTAGATTATTTTAATTTATTATTGAACTATGGTAATTGTTTCTGCTTAAATTGTAATTTAATTTCACTAAATCTATTACCTCATAGTTTACCTACTATTTAAAACGAAATATGTTGTACATTATAAATAAGATATCTGATATTATAATTAGGACGAGCTTCATAAATCGGTAAAAAGAGTTTTCAGTATTCACTTTATCGAATGAGATATTCGTATCAATTACAGAGTCAAAAGTTTCCACTCAATGGCTATTAATGTTTTTATTTACAATATATTTAAAAACAATGATGCTGCATATAAATAAAGACAAACAAACTTATTTAAATTTCAAATCAAATTTTCCCTCTAAGAGACCCTGTTTTTCATTCGTTTACTCTCCACTCTCGCACCCGACGCTTATCGTTTTTACTTCCTTTAAATCGGCTGCACGCGGTCTCTTCCAATTCCTAACTCTACAATGGGATGAATGAGAGGGTGAAAGGCGGTTCGCCATTGTTGTTTTTTTAAATGGTTTTTAGTATTTTATATCGATACTGAATAATGAAGTGACTACTATTTGCGTTTTGGAAATTGTTTCTCTGGTCCCGGGTACTTTTTTCCCATTTCTCCCACCGCCAGTGCTGGTATAATAACATATCAAAAAATAATATAATACTACCCCGGCGGTCCGATCCAATTTTGGAGTACGTTAAACAATTATTTTGGAGACCGGACAACAATAATACCTCCTACCCCTGCTCCTCATATTTCGCGGAAAATTGGATCCCGAGGAAAATGTTTTTTTTTTTTTTATCAATTTTTGACGACGCCCGCAGGGCTCTACATTTACATAGGACCTTTTACGTGTGTATACATGCGGGTATACGAGTAGAGTGTACTGTGTGCATATCCCCAATTCAGCAAGCACGTTCTGATCGCAAATTGAAAAGCCAATTTCTGGTTTGCCTTTTACTCCTATTCCTCGGGAGAACAGCTGCATTGTCACTGATCGAAAGTAAATGGGGAGGAGGGGGGCGGAGAATCTACTATTTAAATGCGACACCGGCCCATTGACCCACGGGGCCTTTACCGGAATTCTTATATAAATTCGAATCCGAGCGTCTTGGGAAATCCGTTTCGATCGCAATAGTACAGTGTACCGCCGAATAAACAATATAAATCTCTCGATTTTACACAAAACTACAAAGTTATTTAGGGTAGGGGACAGAGATACGTTATAATTGAAAATGGGGGAATGTCGCGTAATATCACCCTAGAGACGTTCTAAGCGTTTTAAACGGTAAATTAAAAAAATGGGACGAACGAAAAGAATAAGAAGTCTTGGACATAACTATATATAAACGGCACTTTTTAATATCGTCAATATCCGTACAGCGCACAGCCCTGTTTGCGAACAATATGCCTTGCGTTTTCGGTATATTTTTTAATATTGTATTCGGCGAATAAACCGTTCATAAACCGAAACGCCCAGACGGTTTTCCTTTTTTATTATTATTATTATATATTTTATATGCATTTCTCTCGTTCTTACCCTGCTCTTTCTCTTACTATTCCAACCTCTCTTTCTCGCGCTCACACACACACACACACATACACTGCCCTTCCATATGTTCATGGTGGTAGGGAAACTATGGGAGAACCGAGGAAATTACTTTTGCCAATTTTACATTACATGGTCGCCATGCCGCGACGCAATAACCGCCAAAAAGTTTGTAATAATATACACTCTCGAGGCCTCCGGACAAGGGGTGAAAACGTATATTCAATATAACATATAATATCAAAAGGATATAAAAACAACATCGAAATTCCATTTTGTATCTTTCGATTCGTTATTGAATACGATAACGTAAAAGGACACCAATTAATAATAAAAAAAATCTGGGAACTCGCCCTGCTGTATATTAGGTTTCGAATGTCCCTCCACAATCCTCATTATTATTACCTATAGTATTTTATCAATTCTGTAGAATGAACTAATTTTTGCTATAAACATTGCATATAACTTTTTCAATATATCGTAAAATGGTGTGAATTATAGGTCCAAGGTATAGCTTAGAATTAATCTAAATATTTGGAAAATTTGATTTTGTAGAGAAAATATTAATAATAGGTTTACAAAGTAACAGAAAGTAGTTGCAAGTCTCTACGGTTAATATTATTTTCATTTACAACTAATTAACTTAAATTGTAATTTATTGTTTAATTTTCTGAATTTGACAACATTTTAACTTCAGACCTTTAATTATAAAAAAAATATTATGTTTATACTATATATTTTCAATATTTTTAAATGTCGTAAGAACAACAAATGAGGAACTATTTATTTAAGCGTCAAGCCTAAATAAAACAAACATACGCTGAAAAATAAAATTAACAAATTAGATCATTTCAAGTGCCTATATAAATATCTTAAAAATTAAATTAAGGACAGCCTAATTATTTTGAAAATTTCACCGTGTAGGAAATGTTGGAAAAGTAATAAAAGTAATAATATTTCAAGTTTTACAGCTAATATATTTAGAATTACAACAAAATAACTAAAATTGTTTGAGGAAAAAATTAATAAGTTTGTGTAAAAATGTAATTTATTTTCAAACTGTCGTCAGTTCTAATATTAAATAATTTATACCTCATTAAAAACCTCGTTATAGTATTCGATATTAGAAAATAGTCAGTATACAAACACTTGATATAATTTAATAAATTTAACTTAAGCTTTTATTAAATAATACGAGGATACGGATAACGTAATAAATATTTAAGATTAATAATAAAATAAAGAATAATAAAATGATTGATTTTACAATTTAAGTATATACATTCGAATCATTCGATAATAATATTTATTACTGTATAACCAAATAATTGGTTAAATCACATTTCTGTAAATTGTGACATATTATTCTTAGCTATGTGACTTCGCGTCAAGTCGTATAATTATTACATATGATTTTCTGTCGTTTTCACTCGAGCTGACGTTCTCAACAACGCCACGCGCATTGTGTAGATATAATGAGAACTACATTAGATGCCAAAGAAACCGTCTTCAAATAGTTACATCGTTAGCATCTTTCCATTAACTTAATACAACAACAAGTGAACAAAACCATATATAGGTAGTGGGTACTTATATAATTTCTTTACTAAGGAACAAGGACTTGTAAAACATTCTTCTTCGCAAACATTAACATATTGAACATGTTGAAAAGATGATATATAATTTTGCTAAATTGTATACTTTATAGTTGTTTATTTTAATTTTAATGATTACATTTTTTTAAGATGCAAATACCACAAAGAAAAAATAAATATTCTAAATAATTATCCTAAAACGTTAATATTTATTCAGACTATATACTGTAATATACGTATAGAATACACGCATAGTTTTGAATTTTAAGTCAAAACGCTGTTTATGTTAACTATCAAACCTGTGGAATTGAAACAATTTTAAGGTGCAGTGCATACTGTACGTCTATATATCTACCTACATATACTATTACGTATAAATCGTAGAATACGATAGCAGTCGTGTACCAACCTACCTATTTAAAAAGTAATCCTTCATGTTGGGTACTGCGTGTTTGATCCGATGCGGTCACGTCTATGACGTTGTTACTAACCATTTTTATCTCGATAAATTTCATAGTTAATGATCAAACACTAGGAAAATCTATAATTTTCACACAAATACAACCGACAAGTCTCGAAAACCTACTAATTTCTCCGGGTAATTCATTCCCGTACCATTGCGCGCGCCGGTCGATAGACAATTTAGATTAAATTCGGCCAAACTAAAAACCGATTGACATTGTTCAGAGTGAGAGGCAGAGAGTGCGAGTAAGAGACAGTGGAAACTGAGACGACGGCGGGGAAAGATCGCGGACAATACCACCAAACTCCATTAATACGCTTAACGGTGCGGAAGAGAAAGACGAATCACGCGCGCGGTGAGGGACAAAAAGAGCGAAAGAGAGACTGCGGGAAGTGGTGCAAGGAGGTGGAAAAAAGGATTCCAATCGAATTTAATTATAAATATTTTTAATTATCACTCCGGCAGTCGTGTAGTAATAACGCCCGCATGGTCCGCTCGCGCGGATCACACACAAAAGGAGGGAAAATAATTAAAAGCAAATGAAATTAATGATCTTTTCTATATCCTCTTCCTCCTCTTCTTCCTCGTCATCACGGCATTACCCCACCGACCATCCCTTCGCCACCCCGCTACCGCTCAGAGTAACCGTCTCCCGAGCATAGCCGTCGTCAGATTAGCTAAAAAAATATCTAGTTGCGACTTATACGACGCGCGCGCTAGAGCAGCACATTACATATTTATATTATTAAAACCATTGCCCCGCAGTTGTAAATAATCATCATATTTATACATGTCTATAGAGACGATGATGCCATGATATATATCCACCGCAAACGGGTAAGTAATTTTTTGAAACACTGTGTCCTAAGCAGAGGTTTATTTCATGACCTGCACCCGTCCAATCCTATCTATTATATATATTTAATTTCATAAAATTTCAAATAATTTTAAAACAGAAAGTAGGCAAATATATGAGTTATTAGAAACCGTGGCGCGTGCAGGGGGACTACAGTGTCATTTAAAAAACAATATATTATTATGTGTAATACTGATTTTATATTATAAATATAAGATACACCGTACGAGGACTGAAGAGGCATATATATCTACTGTCAATAAAATTTATTTTGACGGCAACCTAAAATATATTATATTATGGTCCGTCCACTTTAGACCCATTTATATATATATATCAAGGTATAATAATATATATAATACACATACAATCTAGATGTCAAACCGAATTGTTTTTACCTCGACGGATATCGAATTGCCATTAAATCGCTCTATGCGTATATATTATACGTCATAATATAATAAAATGTACCTACACTGCGCGCTGCCTGATATATAGGTATATATATTTATATCACTATTAACGGTGAGAAATTTGAACCAAGCCGTGGTAAACGGGGTGAAAGCTCGTGTACCAAAAGCCCCAATGTATAGTGATGATTTCCGAACAATATCGTCCAGACTCCTGAATTCCGACGGTGTGCACAATAGCTGAATATACCGGTCGACCCCGGGTCCGACTCGTGTTTGAGTACACGACGGATTCCATTTGTCGTATATAACAGAATTGCTAGGGATTTGTCGATAAATAAAGGATATGTGGCAGTGGAAATTACCTGACCACGTGGGGTTCTTGGCCCGGGAGGGGGGGAGATAAATGAGAAAACTGACGATCGGATTGTTGATTGGTTGACAAGCAAAATATGCTGTGTGTTGGGGGGTGGGGGGGTTCGAGCCACAAGTGTGACAGGACCAAAAGCAATTACCCTCTACTAGCCGCCACCACATCCTGTATACCACCGTCTTCTCCCATTCGTTTGACTACCGACGGGCGACGGTACGTGTCCACCAAATTAGCTTGAGTTCGGCAAACCTCTTATTCCATTCAGTATTTTTCGTTTCTTATTTTTCCTTCGCACTAAAACCGATTAAAGATTTTTTTCACGAGTGTTGTTATAATAACATTTATCATATGGATATCGGAATACCGCGGCTTTTCGACAATATAGTTCAATATCCACCACACAATATTTTATATAGCGGCAATTATACGTCCAATAACAAATGTGTACATACACATTATAATATGAACTTTACGATGCGACATCAAAACTATTTATGTATATTACTATGTGATTTACTTATGGTTGTGTACTCGTGTGTATGTATGAAGGTACTCCCAAAACATACGACTATATAATACGCATCTATACTGTTTTCCGAGACTTTAACCTCTATCACTGATGGTTAATGGTTATTTGGGAAAGCAATTTTAAAGTTAAAAAAAACCTTAATTATTTGGTAAAGACAAACAAAGTATACCTAGGTAAAAATATAATATAATATACCATAATATAACAACACGAGAATCCGATAACAGCGGGAAATAATTGAACGAACTATATGAAAACATTAGCGACTAAGTGTTTGTATTTGTTTTCTACTCCTCTCTCGCGCGTATTCGGTTTCAAGATAGTGTTAATTGACACGTTCGTAATTTTTTTCCATGATACGTGACGGCACTTAGGTATCCCTTATCCTACACCGATACATAAACAATATTATTCTCTTTTCGCTCTCCGGAAGTATACCACCCACCCCACCCAGCCCCCCTGCCCATCTTATCCATCCACCCATCCGCTATATAAACCGACTGTATATCAACGCCACGTACCTATTTGTATACACATATATACATTATGTTGTGTGTGCGTAATGCGTATACTGCAGAGGACGGACGGGGTCTTATCTCCGACACCATTAGCATAAAACAGCAGTTTTCCGTTTTGCCACATAACCGGTCGTAAAGACACCACCGAACGAGAGCTGTTTACTTATTAAAACTCAATTACCCGTCGAATGTGCGTTTAATTCCGCCGGGCTGCCGCCCGAAATTCAATTACACGTTACTCTGTTGTAACGATGACGGCAGCCGCGGTAGAGGATGGCAAAAGTAATTTTGACACACACACATAAACATAATATACGTTTACGAATGTACGTATGCCCGCTCGCATTCATACAATCAACCATCTATACTATATGTTATCAGACTTGGCAAATGTAATCGTTTTCTGTTTAGTAATGAATAATCGTTTTTCCATAGCGGTTCTCACTTTACACTTGTATATTTTGTTCACCTATTTTCTCAGTCAGCGTCAATGAACAATCTACAATTTACATAACATTTGAGAGTCCGTATATTATTTAAAATCGAATTAATAAACTTCAAATTAGATAAAACGTTTTATATTACTTGTATTTTGTACAAAGGAAATTCGTACAACTTTTACCAAACACGCATAATACATTTTATGCATTTATGTGCAACTACTAAATTAAAACTATATATGAATAGTAAACTATAATATATAAAAAACCGAGTATAGTGAGGGTGTCGAGTGTACCTCTTTATAAAGTAGGTCAATTTAATGGATGTTAAATTTGAATTCAATGATAAATCATTGTAATACTATGTAATAAAAAACAATTACGAGCAGAGACCAATATTATGTAAACAAAATAATTCGTGATTTTGACGTTAAGAGGATGTCAACGCACTATTTGTGCTCTCTCTCTATCTATCTGATCCACACGCAACATGGCAAATTTGCATTCATCCGAACCAAACTTTTGTTGTTAGACTAAATATTAGTGAATTGACTTATCAAACATAAAGTAAAGAACATAAACTTTATAAATATAAAAATTGAAATATCGTGAATAGTCAACGTAATAATAAAATAATACATAATATATATATATTTTTTTTTTATTGAACTAACAATTTATATTTACAATCTGTATTTACACATTAAACAATAAGTAAATTTGATGTGGTTTGATTGACGGGAGGGGGAAGTCATCCAGTGGCGGCACCCCGTGGATAATATTCTTAAATTTTAACTTTGTTATGATATCAATTTGCTCAAATTTTAAATCTGACAACACAAAATGGATTTATTGAACTCAAATTTTCCTTTGTTACACGTATAGGGCAGAAAGAAAAAACAAATAGTACGCTGATATCCTCATAAGTACTGATAATATAAACATTAACAGAGTATAAAATTAATAAGCCGATTTAGACGATCGTGTTTTTTCGATGGAATGGAATGGCACGCTGTGATCCGGCTCTCAAGATTGGTGTGAGACATGCCAAGAGTGTGATAAAAAAAAATTATGCTACTGTCTGTAAAATAATAATTAAAATTTTCTAGTCAATCAAATTAAAATATTTTTATAGTTTGTACAAAGATTTTTTTCGGAAAAAAACATAATAATGATGGAATATATTATGGAATGAATGGCCCTAGTTAAAATCTATTTCATTATATTCAAATCTACGTAGGTAGCTATTATTCAACTATCCCCCGAAGTTCCATCAACGGATGGCTCCTAACCTCATTAAATAAGTCCCTATCGCACTTCACTTGCAGCACTTATTGTAAACCTTATACAGATTTTGTAGATAATATAATGATAAATCAAAAATATATATTCTTAAAAATGATTACAAATATTAATAATCAAATTAAATATGAATATAATACTTAATAACATGTTAATATTATACAGCAATATTCGAGTAATATCTACTTACATTTAAGGTGAATTTAAAGACAAAAATAATATATAACAATATTACCTACTGTTTTTTGATCTTGGTCATAACTCATTAGCCATTACTATTAATATAATTATGTTTATCAGATGGCATTTATTATGGAACTTAAAATATAACAAAAATATTACTACTTACTAGCAGGGCCTTGCACCCGAATTAATCAGAACCCGTAACACCCTTGAAAAATCAAACACCCGAAACCCAAATATTTTTTTATTTTATGATCTTCATATAATTCTACATAATTTTGTATACATTTTATGAGGTTAGTTCGGTTTTGTAGTTAATTATTTGTAATAACAATAATTGGACATTATGCTAAACAATTAAAAATTAAGAAAAATACCTTTCTAATAAAAATAACTATAAAAAAGGTGGTTAAGTGGATGTCGCTCTGCTGTACAGTAGGTTACAAGTGGGTCACTGTAATGGATGGTGTTAAATTTGAATTCAATGATATAATATCATTGTATAAGAAAAACGATTCTGAGCGAAAACGGTCAGTCAGCCTATGATATTACCAAGTATATTTGATGATATTATTGTGAATAAAGTAATTTATATATAACCTATTTACGTGGAGCCTTGTTTTACATTTTAAATCCTTAGCCATAAAAGTTAAACATTTTATACATTTTTAACCACAAAATAATTAATAAATTATAAATTTGATAAATGTTGTCAAAATTTGAACTTTAAATGCTTATAAAAAAAAATTGTGCCTATGTATTTTTAATATTTTTCAACTGCTATTAGAACGATATATCAGGAGCCTTATATTAAATTTTCACGCTTTTTTACCCAACAAATAAAAATTTATTGTTATTTATAGAAAAAAAAACTAAAAAAATTGAAAACTGACAACGTCCGTAAACAGCTCAAAAAGAGTCAAACTATTTTCAACATTTTATGGTGTATAGAAAATGCTAATATGAACATTCAGTGAAATTTTCAAGTATCTACAGTCATTTGTTTTTTAATTACAATAAAATAAGAAAATTGTTACATGAGAAATCGAGTAAATATCAAATGTTGTAAAAATATAAATTTCAGACGCTCATAAAAATTTAATTTAAGTTTCTTCTAGACATTTTTTTTTTGATAAAGGTAGACAAACTTATGAGTAATCTTATATTACATTTTCAAATCTTAGATTTAAAAAGAAAAATTTTTATGAATTTCAACTCAAAATAATTTGCTATTTTTCGTGATTTTTCCGTATTTTTTCAAGATTTGAACTTTAAACGTGTATAAAAAAAAACTGTGACTAAGGATTTTTAATTTTTTTCATCTGCCTTTGAAACAATAACCTAGGAGCCTTCTATTAAATTTTCAAGCTTTTTTACCCAACAAATAAAATTTTATTGATATTTATAGAAAAAAAATTTAAAAAAACTGAAAACTGACAATGTCCGTAAACAGTTCAAAAAAAGTCAAATTATTTTCAAAATTGTATTGTGTATAGAAAATGCAAATATAAACAACCAGTGAAAATTTCATGCATCTACGGTCATTTGTTTTAGAGTTACACCAATAACCAAAATCGATTTTGTTAAAAATCGATTTTGCGTAAAAATTCCCGTTTTTCCTTAATTTTTCTTTTGTTTTTCACATCGCTTTTGAAAACTACTGGGAAATTAAAATTTTGACCTCCCCAATGCACCAACGATATTCACTTTCCCATCGAACAAGATACTGAAGTCGAAAATCGAAGCATTATTTCGACTACTTATCGTGTACACAGACACAAAAATAAAAAAATAAAAAAAAAAATAAAAAAAAAAATAAAAAAAAAAAAAAAATAAAAAAAAAAACACACATCATTGTAAAATCAATACATTCATCGTTTCACTCAGAATCTAAAATTATGTTTTTTTAGAACTACAAACACCCGTATTAACCAATATTAACCCGAATAATAAGAGTTATTATTTATTAACACCCAAACGTTTGTTTAATTTTTTTATTCTGGTGTTTGAACCCGAAACATGCAGCACCTAAAACCAGAAACCCGAATAAATCATTCGGGTGCAAAGCCCTGCTACTAGCTTGAACGGATTTCCAATATAACTCTCATTCATTAATGACAATTATAAAATTATCGTTTTAAACTGATTAATAAAATACATAATATTATTCATTTTCGAACAATACGTGTGTCGATTGTATACTATACAAATCCAAAAGGTGTGCGAGATTTCTAGATGAATTACAAACCTGTCAAGAGCATTTTTTTAGAGAAATATCACCTTTTATATTTCTTGTTCATTGACTCGGGAGTTCTAAATATGCCAATTTACGACTGTCCTTTCGATTTGAGAAAAAATAATTGTACGATTTTCCGTATAGCCGTCGTTTGGCTTCGATGTTCGTGCATTCTGGGCATCTCGTTATGTTCGTCCAAACAGCGCCTCCGCCGATCGTTATATATATTATATTTCCCCTTACTACCCCTCGTTTTAAATTACATACAGTTGTTGTTGCTTCTCGTTATAGTAAATGGCACAATGTCAAACATGGTCTTGGTTTTTATCCTTTTCTCTACCGACGTTTGCAACTCTTTTCCCCATCACACCCCACCGCACAATCGTATTTGTATAGAAAAGCACGTTACAGATATCTATAAAATATATAGATTTTATTTTCCACTGTCACTACTATACTATATAGATCCCGCTTCAAAGGTTGTGGTCAAAAAAGTGTGAAATTTGACAGTTCAGTCCGGTGGCTTGCGAGCTTCCAGTCCTTTAAATTTTATTTAGCGCACACACAATCACACATTAACGTTGCATATAATATGTATAATAAAAATCGTTCCGTTTTTAACACTTTGCAATTAATAGCCATTCAAAAGGAAAAAAAGCGGTTGAGAGGTGAAGTGAAAAGCGCGGCTAAAAAAATCCATTAGTAAAATTTCACCATTTCCGTCCGAGGTCAAAATTAATTTACGATAATTGTTTTTTTCTCTTTCTCTCTCTCTCACTCCTATCCCTCTGAATGCAATATATATATTTTTTGCACGCCAAGTACTATACGTTACACGGGCAAGCTAATTACGTATCGCAATTATTTTTCTTTCTTTCTTTCTATTTTTTTTGTTTTTAATTTCCTGTGTTTAATTAGCCCACCTCCTCGCGCAATTGCCACTACTGCTGCAACGATAATTCCACCGGTTCTTTTTATTTATACGGCCGACAACTATTATTATTATGCCTCGTTAACCCGGTGTATGCGATTATTAAAATAAACAATATAAAAGTTTAATCCCGAAATAAAAAATAACATTTGCACAGACATTTAAATTGGATTTTTTTCCCTTCCCCTGCAGGAATGTTTACTCGTTTGGGATTTTTACACTGCGGATGTTTTGATAGAGATGGAAATTTATAGCAACTCTAAAGAGACCACATGTCGAATGTATATGTGCAGAAGTATTGAAGAATTTTTATAGCTAAAATAACACCACATGGTACACATGTGTCACGGCAATCCAGACCATGTTGTCGGGGGTAGAGTGAAATAACATTATCGTCGATCAATCGATGCCAACAGCAGCTATTGTTCAGTGAATGTCGGATTTTAACGGAGTAGGCATATAATGCAATGATCTCTTAAACTAATATTTTTTTTTCATTGTGAGTTACTAGTTTTCTATTCAGTTTTCAAATAAATGACCAGAAATCTCAACAATGTTTTTAATTAAATGTAAATAACTTTTTTAAGCCATTTGAGTGTGTCCCTATTTACCACGTGACTATCGGATAAAACAACCCTCAAATTTTTAGTATTTTTGTTAGTACAATAAATTCTATACAATTTAGTTACACGTTTACAACCATTACGCATATACTTCCTATATTATGTTATAAATTATAAAAAATCACACCACAATAATATAACTGAACCGTGAAATTATTAATCAACAATTTTAAATTCTATAATATAAATATATTATGAAATTTAAGATAATGCCAATTTTACCTTGATTTATTATTATTATAATTTATTTATTTGTATAGATTTATTAATTTTTTCAAATACGTATGTCATACAAATTAAAGTAACTATTGGTACTCCAAGCTTCGGCATGTATTAATTTTATATACAGACTGAATTGTCATGTAGAAAAGAGGGTAGATAATAGTAATTCGTAAATTAATCCTGCCGGGTTCGTTTTCTCTTGTGTCTCCGCCTCGTCCCGTACCATATTCAACCGGAAAACAACGGAACGCCAAAGTAACCCTTTCCTCGGGACAATAACCCTCCTCCCGTTCACCGATTTAAAACAAGAGGAGGGTCAGGTCGTTTGCCGTTTAATTAAAACTAATCGGCCAGCTCTGATGATCGATTTAAAAGTTTCACTAGTAATACCCGACATAATTAAAAGTTGTAAAGATAAAAAGTCACTTCGGCCTCCAGAATACTCTCGTTCTCTTTACACAACACTATAGATACATACACGTACAGGACGATTCGTTAAAACAAACTAATATTTAATTATTGATGAGTAAATGTATAACATATTATAACCAATCATCTATAGAAAATATATCGTACCAATAACTTTGTCAAGAAAAAAAAATCATTAAGTAAGCCACGACATTAGTTTAAAATGTAAATGTTAGAAGTAGAATATAATATGTTAAAATGATTTCTATCAATTCTCAACGATATGAATTTTAAAAAAAAATATTTTAAAATCTATAGATATTATATTATATGATAATTATATACATCTTAAAAATATAATGTAAATAAATTGCACGAAAATATATAAATCTTTATTTACTACACGTGATGAAAAACAAGGAACGAAATTGGGCAAAAATCTTAAACGAACCGCCCTGTATACACATATAAGCTCGTCGACACAGAGAGAGGTAATTTACATTCTAATTAAATCAGACCCGCCTTCCCACCGCATCACGAGTCCCCCTCCGCCTCGTTCAGCCGTCAACGTCGCCCGGGTAACTTCTGTAGTTGTTATATTTAATTGGGTTCTTCTAGCTAAATAAACTAAGTAACTTCGCTTTCCGGGCTGGGAATCGGAAGAAAAGGGAGAAAATACCTTTAGCTAATGAGGTTCCTAAAACTGTGGGGCGGAAAGGTCGGGTAAGGGACAAGGGTTTATTTACCGGATTAAAAACAACTACAGACAGTTCAAAATAGAAAGAAGGGTGCGTAGAACGATTTTTTGCATAGTATAAGGTGGAGCCATGACAAAACTTTACATCCCCTAGTTTTGCCAAAATAAGTACATAAAATCACCACTAATGAAAATCAATTATCAAAAAACTTCCTCAAAGGATTTTGACTTTTTAGGAGACTATCACTCGATTACGTTATAAAAATAAGATAAAAACAGTGAAATAAAGAATATTCATCGCCACATATTTGAATTTACGCGTTCAAATAAACATATTGTAAACACCATAAGTTGAAATCAATTGAAAATATTGTCGTTAAATAATAACTGGGTTTGTTAACCGAATCCGTCTGTTTTAAATTTTTCATGTACCTATTCTGATATTCAGATATTATCATTGAATTATTTCAACGAGAACACGGTTAACCCGAAAGTAAATATAAAAGATAAGTTAACGTCGTGTCGGCATACTCCACCTAGGTAATCGTTTTTTTTTTTATAAATATATATTATATATAGATTTGTTATTGCATGCCATACCTATACTTTGAGTGTAAAAATGTAAGCAGGTACAACACTACAGGTACTTATACTGCATAGTACGTTTATTGTTTTTATATAAGAGAATAATAAACATTATAATACTGTTTCAGACGTTTCAGTTTTTTGTGTATTCAGCCGTTCGATTATTGTTTGTCCCATTATTACGATTTTAATTAATTGTATACATATTTCGCCAAAAATAATGAAATCAAAACGCGCAATTAATCGAATAATTATAAATTTGTTTAATACCAATTTTTATCTAATATAAAAATACAATAAATTATAAATTGAATTACACGTTTTTCATCATGTCTAATCAATTATTATAATTGAATATTTTAACACAGTTCTCTCAATCGCGTAAAACTGTTAACGGGATGGCTTTTATTCGATTATAATTAATTCACTTTCTACGACGGCATGCGTTTGAGACTTGAGTGTTTAAGTCACTACTTATAACCTCTTCACCACCGCACATTTACAATAATTCGACGGACAACGATTGTCACAGACGAAGAGAGCTTAAACACCGTTGCGGTTGAAAATACTCGAATCAGTAAACAATAACGTGCGCGAAGTATATAAGAAAACAAGCTACAGGTATACGACCTATACCTACCTAAATTAGAGCGCAAAAAGGTACCTGCGTATTATACCTATAATTATCATTATAGACAGACGCGCAGTTTAGGGGGCATGGGGGCTATCCATAAAAAATAATTTCTTTCAAAAATCTGTACAGAAGTTCAGAGTGTTTATAAGTTATATTCACTGTCTACAGTTTTTACTATTGGATACATGTTTTCCCTCAGAATAGGCCTAAGAGGGTAAAAAGTAAAAAGTAAAATGTTTGGCACAAAAGGATATTGCTCCCCCCCCCCCTTAGGAGGCGAATCAAATCCGCTACCGATCATAGGTATTATGATATTTTTACCGCCACTGTCTCGCGAATATTATATAAAAGCCCAGCGGAGAACAGACCGCGCGCGAAGACGTCGGATTGCTGATTATTTCACAATAATATTATATTACGACACTCCTACGTACAATATGCGATGAGCTTAATGACGAGGGTAGACACTGTGGCGACGCCTGCTGAGGCGGTGTTAAATAAATTATTATGATATTATCACAACGTCGGCGCGCCAGACCAATGATACGCGCTGCGGCCACACATAAATCGCCGACCGCCGGAATCGAACTCGGACGTCGCACCGGCCACGGGTATCGGGCGACGGCGACGACGACGCCGCGCCGCGTCGAGTACGCGCGCGAGTTTCGCCGGTTAATTGTTTTGCGCGCGGGGGGTAATTTATACCGATTGTCTAACCGGCGGGCACCAACAATGTGTTTAATTAATTCCCGGTATTTCGTAATTATACGCGCGCCGCGGACGCACTCGCATCGGCCCGCGCTCACGCACACAATCCGTGTAATTGCGTTTTCGCACCGACCAACCGTCCCCACCCTCCCGAAACCGTAGGCCCACCCCCGCCGCGGCTACACGCCGACGACCCACCGCTGTTTCGGCGGCGGTTATTAAAATTTCTCACTCCTCTCCACACACCACCCAACACCCCCCCCGGTCGACGCCGACGCTCGTCACATGCACCGGCCCCGCGAGACCGATCCCCGCGATCGCGCGTAGGTACGCGTCCTATGTATATATACCGGCGACCGCGATCCTCGAGCTCATTCGCACAATGGCTCTTTGATTTCCATATACACACGCACGCACACCGATACGCGTAATATTACGGAACACGTTATTATTGTTATTATTTTATATGGTGCGCGTTTAGAGGCGCATAAGGTGATGGTGGTGTCCTCTTTCGATCGACACACTGTATATTATTATAATATGCTGCAAGCAGAGCGGCTCGATCCGCCGTAATTAGGGCCCTTTTGTGCGCGTGTGCGTGTGATATTATATTATTATTATACGCGTTCGCGCGCGAGGGATAACGAACGCGCATTCAAAAAAGGGGGGGAAACGGTTTTCGTTCTTCAATCGCGAGACGAACTACATAATAATGTATGATATTATATAATGCGGCAACCGAGTATCCGAGAGAGACCTGCAGTACGCGCGTAAACTGCAGGAGCCGCAGATTTTCGGGTGCGTCCGTAATAATAATAATAATAATAAAAATAATAATAATAATAATAGTAACCGTTTTTGTACGTTTTTACAAAAGACCGTTCTTCCGCGGAGACACGCCGTCGCCACCGCCGCCATCTGGAGTCCGCCGATAAACGTCGGACCGGGAGAGGATGTATACACGAAAATGAAAATAAGAAAACAAATTTTCTCCTCCGACGGCGAGACACTGATTTTCACTTGTTCGCTACTTTATATATCTCTCTCTTTCCCTTTTTCATCCCCTCCGATACGACAGATGTCCGACGATCCCCGCATAAGACTACACGAATAACACCGGATTCTACCCACGCGTTTATACACAACAACTATGATAAAATAATGTTAATAGTTAAGAGTTGCTGCTGCAGTAGTCAATAATTTTACCCGTTCTATATCTACTATTCGTGGTATACGTCGTTATCAAAGACTTACAACCATCAATAACAATACTTAGGTAATACATTTTCCACGTTAATCTTTTTATGAGACCAATTCAATTACTTGATTTGTACTATATTATAGCTAATACGAAATGGATTGTCGGAAGAAATGAAAAACAAATAACTAAACTAAAGAAAGGGTATAGGTTCGGTAAAGTTAAGTATAGTAACCACCGGCCGTAGCTGTTCGTATTCGACCACGTGATAATAACGTATGTACGATGCTACTATACTCGATTTAAAAAACAATACAGTTCCAAACCGCGCGTGTCGATAGTTGATAGATACTATAATGGAATTACATTTTTAAACACCTATATTATACATTACACTTTTTTCCGAAGAAAATTAAATACTTTATTAGTGAGGTACCTACTATTAAAGTGATTATACGCAATTTGGCGTTGTAATAAATAACAAAATGTTTAGTACCGTATTTGTAGACAACATTGTGTGACGTATAAAATATTATTATATTGATATTGAGCGCATATATTACGTTGACTATTAATATTTATTATACCTATTAAATTATTTCGGAACAGATCTACAGTGAATATATTATATATATATATATATATATATATATATTTATCATCGTAAATTCATAAAACGTAATAGGAAAAAACCTGTTCCCAGAGTTGGCCGTTTAAATTAACGAGTCGTTAAAAAACTATTATCACGTACTTTTCGTTAGAACTGAAATTTCAAGCAACGATGGTAACGCATTGGCGATAATGTCTGATAAAATATCGTAAGCCAATCATTTCCATTCTTAAAAAGTTAGAAATCAACAATATCTATGTTGGTACCGAGGTGGCAAGATAATACAAAATTAATAAGTGTCAATGAGAGGTCCATACTACCCGTATATAGATAAGTGTAGAACGATAAATACGAATATAAAATATCATCGCCAACCAATTGAATCATAAGGTTTGGGGAGAGAACTATAGGCAAGACCAAAAACAGAGCTCAAGAGTTGCTCCCTTTGTCCCCCAGATATATTACGAAAAAACCCATCGCTGACAGTCGTCGTTGTTTTTTTTTTTACAAGACGACGAAGTATTTAAAAAAAATGCTTTAAATTGTATTACGCGTAAGACGCGTTTCGAGAAACAATGTGATTTTAATTATTAAGAACCTACTTTTATTTTACGTGATTACCACCGCAAATGAGACGTATAACATAGACGGTCGCGTATTAATAATCACACAGCGTGTCGTATAGCCCCCGGGTTACAGTAATGAGTTTTTTTTCCGTACGAGGAAAAACCACTATTCGTGATTGTTTTTTATTGGTTTTAAATTAGAATTTATTCTATTATTGTGATACATGTAATATATTATGCGCATTTAGTTAAAACTATAATTTATCATACCTACACCTACACCTACCTACATGTCCAGTTTGTCCTACACGAATAACACTATAATGGCATTAATAATATAAGTAATAACGTCTTACCTGGTCGTTTCTGCAACAGCGGCGGTCGACCGAGTATAATACTCTCGTGCGTGTCTTCCGACTAGGTGAAAATATCGTTCTTTTCGGACACGGTCTGAGAAATCAAATTATATATTATATAAAAAAAAAAAAAATGTAAAGAAAATATAATTAAATGAAAACGGCAAACGACACACGATTGGCGGTGAACGATATTCGCGTGGACGGGACACGAGTGAGCGCGCGAACGGAACGCCGGCCGACGACTGAACGTGAGAACGGGCGACTAGACGAGCGCGAGACCGGTGCGGAGCTGTACCTGCGTCAAGAGATCATGCACGCGGGGCGCCGTGGTGCCAGACTGACAGACGTCGGCGGTGTGCGTGAGCGTGGCGACCCATCCGCCGCGTTCCCGCGCAAATCGCATCGGCCGCGGTCGCCGTCGTCTTCGGAAACCGTCGCTGCCGCCGACTCCTGCGCCGCTACCGCCGCCGCCGTTATTTTTTTTACCCTATCAATTTTTAACTCACGTAGTTTTTGGTGTTTTGGATACGGAGACGAATTATTTTATAACCTCGTTTTCACTGCATGATATCCAGACATCACCTATCTGTATGTAAATTGATTTTTGCACGACAATTTTTTGTTTTTTTTTTTTTTAATATCAGCAGTGAATACTATTTATTTCGACCACTGAACTCGATGATTACAATATTAATGGTTATCTGTACTCAGATATAATTATATATTGTTAATTCAATTTATATACGAACATTTCTCAATTACCATAAAATATTGTGCTCTCACATTTGTATGTATATGACTATATTATCGTACAATATCTGGGGTTGTTGTTGCAAATGAATTTTTTTTCTCAGCTTTCTTGCGAATAAATTAAATATAATAGTTAAAAAAAAGTTACTGTACAATGATCATTATACCTATTTAGTAACCCTTGCAGATATCTTGAAAGGGGGTGGTTTCAACCACATTTTAATTGACCCCCCCCCCCGCCCCCCCCCATGTAATGTGTAAACCAAAAGTATTTAAATTGTCGGGACTTTTATTCTTAAGATTTCTTATGGTAACTTATATCTTCAGAATTATTCATGTATAAAATATAAATGCATCTAATAATGACGAAACGTGTAAATCAAAAAATATATTTCGTTCAGTACCTATGTACTATGTAGGTACATTAGAATTTACTAATTACTAATTTTGTATAGTAATAATTAGGTCTGACTTATAGTGCTTAAAAAGCTCAAAATATATATGCAACTAAAAACCATAAGTATACACTAAAAAAATTAATTCAAAGTTCATAATTTAAAATAAAATATTTAAAGGGTCATCAACTTTACTTCAAAAATTTTTCTGCTGAATTCAAATATTTTTTTTTCAGCATCAAAATCAGACAACGTTAACAAACTTTAATTTTGTCGAGAGGCCCCTTAAAAAAAGATGGATAAAATATTTAAAAAAAGATGGTAATTAAAATATTTTATAAAAAATTATAAATAATAATATTTTGAATATGAAATGGAAAATCTAAATACAAATGATATATTGAAAAAGTTAATGGAATAAAAATGTGATAAATATAAATTTATTTCTTCGTCATCTACATCGTAATATACACGTAACGAAAGCACTTCGTGGGTGCCGCACGATAATCTCTATCTCTTGACAAATTATGGCGGAGAACCGTAATACCGCAACCATTATATTAAATATAGGTATGGTTTATGCGGACAACTAAAGTTCAATTCCTACACGTGTAGAGCGGGTAATAATACCTATTCGCGGTGGCATAAAACATAAAACATCGAATACGACCGCTCAATAGCAAAATTTTTACTTATATTATTAAACCGGTGAATGTCCAAATGTGTTTTTATCAATTGTGATTTGTCCTCATTCGTCACATCCATACATCAAAAAATTGCTAGATTGCTTAATTTTTTTTTTAAATGTTTAATTGAGCTTATACCTACTAGTGTTAGATATAGACAATATTTAACTTAAGTAACATTATTATTAATCGCATTGTTCTGCGATCTTTCTAGAGAAAAATGAAAAAACGTAAGTCTTTAGCCCCAATAATAATATAATAATATGGTGTGCGTGCATTTAATATGGTGGCCCACAAACGTGTTTCTGCCCAATTAAACATATACACCGAATATGGCTAGTACAAATATATACTATAATATTATACTCGTATGTAATATAATAACTATAATTATAATATACTATATTTTCGTGAACGTATTACATTTCACTGCACTATAATAACATTGATAATGCGTACTACAATAACGTGAATGAAATTAATTATAAATTGTTTTACAATAACTCGGGTGTTGATGGCTGCGGGGGGGGAGGTTATTTGTTTGTATTGCATTTTCCACTCGGACGCACACCATAATAATATAATATATTATACTTGAATAGTTGAATATACATTATATGCCATAACCGTGCATGTATACCTCCTAATACATAGCTTCCTTTGATACTGCAACGTATAATAATCTCGTGTATAATATAATAATATGCATAGGTATTAACCTACCTACCTACCTACTGCTGAAATTTATCGCACTATATAGGTATACGCAATATTATAATATTATATATAAATATGAAATGAGTAGAAGTGGTAGAACGATTTCGGTTGTAAATTAAAATACTTCGAATCGGTGTAGCGGCACGCATGTGCGCATATTATCGGTAGATTTCTTTAGTACATAGTAAATATATATATATATATATATACAATATCTGTATAGTCACAGTGTATAATACATATGTGTGCATGCGTATGTTTACACTCGTCGTCACGGATATATACCACCTATATTATACTGTATAATCCGGTAACTGTTCGGGATTACTCGCGTAATTAACATATTATACATTTATAAATTAAAACAACAACAACGTATTACAATATGTATATATATATTATTATTATTATTATTATTATTCGGGCGGAGTGTAACGAACTTTAAAAAGCGGGCAAAACCGTTTCTCCGCGGAGATGTTTATCGCACCGTTCGGAAACGTATATTACCTACATAATATTATTATTATACATACGCACTTGTATGCACTGCACGCGCGCGCGAAGAGGTGTTAATCATTTTGCGTTAATGGTAATAATAATAATAATAATACAGAGTGTGTAATCAAATTTTTTTTCATGAACCGACTAACGCTTAAATATTTGAACACATTACGGAGGATAACTCGCGTACACACAAACCGATAACAACTGCAAAAATTACATGTTTTTGTTATCCGAACGTAGCTACCTAACTACATAATTCAAATCGAAACAAAACAAAAAAACGGGCCGTGACCAAGCAATCTGCACAAGCGATCGAGTGCATAATACGTATTTTTATATGGTAGGTATATATATATATGTTCGTATCCGTACAGAATTCGTTTTAGCTCAAATTTATTTTAGGCTGTATTATATTATTATTATTATTATTATTATTAATTATTATAATAGATTTCGAGAACATTGTTCTATTTTCTCTTTTATGGCTGCATATTATACGATGCGTAATTAGGACGGGGGACATATTATATGGGAGGTTTTAGAAATACTCAAGCCAACCCCATTCAGCAGGAAAACCATGACCCTCGTTCGTGGAAACAGTAAACAAATACCTATATATTTTAGAGGTGAATTTTATGACACTTTATTATGCATTATTGCATTTTGCAGTCTCCGAGTGAGTAACTATATAGTTTATATGGGTACATCCTGTCAGCCTGGTGCCGGCGACCTGTGTATAATATAATAATTGTATGGACTCGCCCGCGCCGCGACCCACCGCCGAACGACTAATATCGCACCCAGCGATAGTATTATATAAATTATAATTGAATAGCTAGATGGACAGTATAGACTATGTATAGAGTATATAGACAAAGCTGTGTCTGAGTAGAAATAACGAAGCGAATATTCGCCAACAACGTTTCCGAGTTGCATCTATAAATTGGCTGGACATGGTCCCCTGTCAGCGCGCGCACACGGCTGTCTATTAACTATTTCTACTTTGTATTATATTTATATTATGATCGTTTAAAAAGTCACCAACTCTATTATATATATATATCATATAAATAGTTGTTTTTAAGGAGGAAAAACTCATCGGGGAAATCATTATCATAGATCCATCGCACGTAGGATCTTGGCTACCCCTGCAGCTATATATGTACGTATATTATGTACATTATATAATATTCTATACGGATTTCGGACCGTAGAGTATTAAACGTCAGTCATCGCGGATCGGACAGCCACCTTCGAGTTTTCTGATTAAGAAAAAGTACGCGTGGAAATTACTCGGACCAACTACACTGCGCACCCTATTCCACCACCCGCCTACCAGGCCACGGGAGATTCAAAGACTGCACGTGAGCAGGTGGAGGGACTTTAATAATGATATTATTAACCACTGCGGCAATATGATATTATACAGACGTGCAGTATACCGCGTGCGCGAAGTTTCGTTCACTCTGTACAACCGATTTATATCCACCTCGTCGGCTTAGCAGCAGCGTTCGTGTCGTCGTCGTACCCAATCTAGTGTACACGAATAGGTGGTGGTATTATTGAGTATTCAATTCAGGGGTTCTCACTGTTATCAGAACAGTTATAGTTTTGTTATAGTATATTTAGTATTGTTTGTCTTATATAAAAATACATTTTCTGTAATATAATACATAAAATAACGACCAATAATATTAATAATATCAGTATATTAATCGTGTCCGTATGACCTTACTGAGATTGCTGTCTAAATATTATTATAATTTATATTTATACCTACTATACTTACGTTTAGTTGCAGTGGTAAAATCGTGGGAGCATTCATGGAGCATTCATGGAGATGATGAGGACCAATCCACTATCACTTAAAGCTTTAAAAAAAAATTTCCCATTTACCAATTTTTACCTGGTCAGAAACATCCTTTTTAAATGTGAAAATCCGATTTATTAATTATTTTGTACTTAAGATATATCGATGTTGGTGAAGTATGATTGGTCCACATTATGTATATATATATACTCAATATTATGTAAAATTATAAACGAGAAGTAATACATTATACATTCTTTAAAGTCTAAGTATAAACTGTGTATACATATACAGGGACACAGGATGAAATTATATGAAAAATTTTTTACATCGTTATTTTTTAATATTATTTTATTGTTCGGGGAAATATCTTACGAGAATATTACCTATTAGTTGCTGCTTGCTACCACTATCAATATACCTAATATTATAGGTATCAGTATATAATATGTTAGTATTTAATATTCCAACACTAAAGAATGTTATGCAGATAATAATATAAGAAAAAAAATTAGCAGCTATATACACCAATAGGTATACCAGAAACTTGTGTTTTTATACTCGATAAATGAACAATATTTATAAAATTATAATATTAATACTCGATTATTACTTACATTCTCAGCTTTTTTCATTGTTAGTTAAAAAAATGTAGTTTACAATATTTCTTTTTAATATTAAGTTCCTGGAAAAAGTTATTTATTTTAAACAACATAGATCTTACCTATAATTTTCAATTATGTTTGACGAGTTCAAAATATATTACAAGCCTATTTTATCCATTCCAATAAATATGATTAGATTATATACTTTTGTATACAGATTATCAGCTGATTATATAATATAATATTATATACAAATACCTAACAAATATAAAGGTAGGTAGCTCATATGTATGTTGAAAGAGAATCCCAAATAAAATATTCTTAATAAGTTAAATAATCTAATAATCTAAAATAGATCAATAAAAAGGTAATTTTTTTACAACCGGCAAACATAAGATGGTCCAAGTTTTAATTATTTTCAATACTTATTACATAATTGTTTGATCGTTATAACATAATAAATTATAATATTGTATCATATAAATAAACTTAATGCTATTTAGTATATTTTCATACAGTTTAGAAATTAGAGCCATAGTAGTATAGTCAAAAGGGGATCCAGAAGTCACCCAAGTGAATGGGGGTGGGGGAGGGGGCGAATTTTCAAAAATTAAATGACATTTTTTTACCCCTATATTATAATAAAAAAGGTGGATAAGTGGTTGTCGCTCTGCTGTACAGTAGGTTACAAGTGGGTCACTGTAATGGATGGTGTTAAATTTGAATTCAATGATATAATATCATTGTATAAGAAAAACGATTCTGAGCGAAAACGGTCAGTCAGCCTATGATTTTGCCAAGTATATTTGATGATAATATTATTGTTAATAAAGTAATTTATATATAACCTATTTACGTGGAGCCTTGTTTTAAATTTTCAATCCTTAGCCATAAAATTTATAAATTTATACATTTTTAACCACAAAATAATTAATAAATTATAAATTTGATAAATGTTGTCAAAATTTGAACTTTAAATGCTTATAAAAAAAAATTGTGCATATGTATTTTTAATATTTTTCAACTGCTATTAGAACGATATATCAGGAGCCTTATATTAATTTTTCACGCTTTTTTACCCAACAAATAAAAATGTATTGATATTTATAGAAAAAAAAACTAAAAAAATTGAAAACTGACAATGTCCGTAAACAGCTGAAAAAGAGTCTAAATATTTTCAACATTTTATGGTGTATAGAAAATGCTAATATAAACATTCAGTGAAATTTTCAAGTATCTACAGTCATTCGTTTTTTAATTACAATAAAATAAGAAAATTGTTACATGAGAAATCGAGTAAATATCAAATGTTGTAAAAATATAAATTTCAGACGCTCATAAATATTTAATTTAAGTTTCTTCTAAACATTTTTTTTTTTTGATAAAGGTAGACAAACTTATGAGTAATCTTATATTACATTTTCAAATCTTAGATTTAAAAAGGAAAATTTTTATGAATTCTCAACTCAAAATAATTTGCTATTTTTCGTGATTTTTCCGTATTTTGTCAAAATTTGAACTTTAAATGCTTATAAATAAAAACTGTAACTAAGGATTTTTTCATCTGCCTTTGAAACAATAACCTAGGAGCCTTCTATTAAATTTTCAAGCTTTTTTACTCAACAGATAAAATTTTATTAATATTCATAGAAAAAAAAACTAAAAAAATTGAAAATTCTGACAATGGCCGTTAACAGCTCAAAAAGAGTCAAAATATTTTGTAAATTTTATGGTGTATAGAAAATGCTAATATAAACATTCAGTCAAAATTTCATGTCCCTACGGTCATTTGTTTTAGAGTTACACCAAAAACCAAAATCGATTTTCTCAAAAACAGATTTTGCGTAAAAATTCCCGTTTTTCCTTAATTTTTCTTTTGTTTTTCACGTCGCTTGTAATAACTACTGGGAAATATTGACCCCCCAAAATACCAACTAGATTCACTTTCCTATCAGAAAAGTTACTATTGAAGAAAATCCAAGCACTTTTACTGTCCTAAAAGGTGATGACAGACACAAAAATAAAAAAAAAATAAAAAAAAAACACATCATTGTAAAATCAATACATTCATCGCTTCGCTCAGAATCTAAAATAACATGAAAAATCATAGACTAAGAGGAGGGGCAAACGCCTCTTTGTAAATTGTAATCGCCACTGAGTATAGTAATAAAATACTAGATAGTATAGATTGATAGGTATTATTATCATAACGAAAAGGAAATGTTTAGTTATGTTTTTATTTATATTTTTCATGAAGTAAAAAATAGTTTTACAGTTCAGAAAATAATTTAAACGTTCATAAGAACTCTTCAAAAAGTAATAATACATATAGTTGTAAAACCTTCTTTACATTGTAATTGGAAAACATGTCTAAAAAAATAATCTAAAACTATGTCGGTATTATAATTTATAAACCAACAGTTAATGAACTCTACGAATTTATGATTTTGTGTAAGGAACTGATTATTATATTCTTGTATAACATAATATTATAACTACCTAATATTATAATTTTAATTTACATATCTATAAGAAAATTCTATTATTATGTTTCGCTTAATAAACAACGTGATATTAATTTATAATGCTTAAATATTTTTAAAAAAAGTTCTCATGTTGCATTTGTTAAATAAGTACATAATCTTAAACTTAATAAAAAAAATTTGACCCATAACGATCTCATTAACGTATTATACAAAGAAATGTCTAGATTAATTAACAAGTGTATTTTTTTGATTGAGTGGGTGTCATATAGACAATAATTTCTACTTGGCAAACCAAGTTGCAGACGATTTATATCTTATTCATTTTTTAATGTCATATTAAAATTTGTGTTTTTCTTAATTAACAGTGAAATAAATACGTAACTGTTTCAAAAATTTTCCCAATTTTAACCGTTAATCAAGACATGTTTGTTGCATTTCGTACCTATGTATAAAGTTTAAACTTTAACAGTATATGTTTGATATTATATTAATTATAGTGTTATATCACAATGCATTTAAATAATAAGATTAAAATAATAATTATCCTTACAAAAATAAAAAATACTTGTAAAAATAAAAAAATAAAATAAATTTGTGCGGTTGCCAAAAGGTTTGAGAAATTTATCTTTTTTTATAGGTTTTTCCTGTCAATTAAAAAATTTAGGACACGTAAAAAATTTAGCGTGGTTAAATTATTATTAGTAAAGAAACGTAACATACTCATAATTATAATTTATAACTTATAAGTAATGACCTCTATTATAAATAAATTTTTTTTCTCCGTAGTCTTTCAAAAAAATAATAAAACCATCGCAATTATATGATACGGTGGAAATCGATATTTAAATTAATTTCGGAAATGAAAATACTCAATTACGGAATAATTATAAAAAAAAACCATCTCTAAACACCTAGGTCTAGGTGTATCCATAATTAATATTGAAGTATGTATACCTATATTATATTATACAACTTATATAAGTTACTTTTTGTTGAATAATATGTATTATAATATATTATAATATAATACAAGGGTTTAGTTTCGTAGTAGAGGTAGAGTGGATTAGATAATTGTATTTCGATACAGAAAAACTAATTAACTCATTTTACGGTCGGACAAGACGTGTTCGCGTTTTTATAATTTATTATATTATACGGACGTATAAAACATATATTTTTATGTCATTTTGAAACACTGAAATAATTCTCCTTTCACTTTTGGACGATAATGAGAAAATTTAGCGGGTTGTGAAAACAAACGGTTATATTTGTATATACCGCATCTATGTATACCTATATAATATATATCAATATCATATATGTGTGTGTCTGTGTCTGTGTATGTTTCTCGGCGACGCGTTTAATGAACTCCGGTATACAAGTGGTACGTAGGTATAATGTGCATAACATACACTGTTGTAGGTGAGTGCAGCTCGAGCTTCATCGCTGCGCAGGCGGGGAGGACCGCGTCTGGATTTCGGGAAAGGGTTTGTTCGGCGCGCAGTGTTATTATTTACCAGGTCTCTACATCGATTGCGCGTCGAAAGATACGACGATGGTGGTCATCATAATAATATTATACACATTTTACCTACGCCATAGTTGCGTATAATATATGTATACATAACTCTCCATATTATGATAAACTCAGCGCTTGTTGTTTCGCAGATACCTAATATTGTCCCAATAACAGATACAGCAGGGTGTATTAAGTTTTCAGAATTTATAATATTGAGATTACGAAATGCGCGCTATATATGGCCATGAAATAATAATATAGTACGGGAAATATCCTGCAATAGAAGAAAATACTGGGACGTATTGGCAATGATATGTATATTATATGAACAGGAGGTACGTATATTATATTATTATTATATTCTTAATGCGATTTTTAAATGGCAATATTATTTAACACTAAATGTGTAAGTACGATTCCGATAACCTACATAATATATTGGCGGGCTTGTGGACAAATTTGAACGTATCCAGATATATAATTCTTATTTTTTCAGGGATATTTTGAAACTTATAACGTGGTAAAGTATCATCTGGAGGGTGAAATTTCCACTGATTTTTAATGACTTGGATGATTTAATTGGACCCTTTGTTAACGTAATAAACCCTCTATAAAAGTGTCCTTAGAATCACAGATACAATAAAACTGAATCTAATAACAGTAACGTCGGTGTAAAATGAATACACTATAATACATCGTCTCGTTTTTAATCTAATAATTTTCACAAAACCAATTATAGGCCCGCTGAAAATGTCACGATCAAATGAAATTTGATAAACCTACTATTATTAAATCAAAGTATAAGTATAGCTTTTAGAATTAATGAGGTAATCAGACATTCACCGCCACTGTTCGCTTAAGAATTTTGAAACACATATCATTCTATAGCCATGTAAACGTCACATCACAGAAGTACAGAAGCTATGTGTGAGTTTTTATGGCTATATTACTCATATTATATATAAATAAGTATTAAATATAGCCTATAGGTACACACAACACTCGTCGATGTTGAAATATGGATATGATCGAAAATATCTGCCATTAGGGTCGATTCATTAGTTTCACGATAGCTTTTTTCTCTTATCTTAAACGTCAAAATATTCCTGTTATATTATATTCAGATTGATTTAATTTTGCATGTGCGTCATCCATAAAAAAATTCAATATTCGATTTCCGTTACAATATAAGTTGCACGCACGGAGATTTGTGTCATTTCCACTAGCTGCACGATTATCGGTATATACTTATACGATGAAAATGAAAATGAGAAAACCCTGCATTTGTCTGATGGGTTTTTATATAGAGATAAGGAACTGGAGTATTGTCATTAAATACTGATTTAGTATTTTTATTGTTTCATTTACCTACAAAGCGTACTCAACAATAATATATTCTTAAGCTTTAAAACTAATTCGTTTTTCATACACCAAAGTATTTGTAGCCATGTTAAAAAAATTTATCAAATACTATAAAAAAAAAATGCATTACCTTCACACCTCTTCGATATCGAAAAATTGCAATGACGGTTCCGAGGACAGGTTGCGTTCAGGTCTCATTTCGTCTTTAGGCGTTCTTAATAGGACGCCACATACCCGCATATTATGATGTCTCCATTTTACAAACGCACAATTTGGAAAATTCGTATTCAGCAATTCCAATTTCGTTAATTAAATTGTGTGAATACTATCAAACTTAAAGATAGAAACATTATATGTGTTTTCTCGTGTGTTTTTTTTATAATATTTTAATTTTTAAGCAAGTTATGAGAATTTTTAAATTGAAATATTTTACATACTGATAATTTGCTTGAAAATAAACATATCATAAAAACACCAAAAAATACGGATAATGTTCTTACATTTAAGATTGATAATAGGTCGGTTCACTCTAATGTCCCTATGTATATAATATAGTATTCTGTTTCCAGCGAGAGAACACGCCAATCGAGACCGGTTCCGCAATGTGCGTAGCGATAGCGTGAGGATGCACAGAAGAACCGAATTTTGTCGGACCACAACGTGATTTCTCGCTGGACAGAATATATTATTATACACAAACTTAAATTTTCTTATGACGTTCAATTCAATATACTGGCGTTCTCTGTAAAATTGCTTTTTCTTATTATCGCTTGACTATTTCTTATACAATAATTTCCTATGGATATTGGATATCGCCTAAATCGTTTTATTGATTTCCTAGTTAAAATATGAAAAATAAATAAAAACTGTTAAAAATTATCATAAAATATAGTTATTTTTTAATTTAAAATATGTGCAGCTGTCTGCTACGTTAAAATAAAATACATGCAAATCACATGCGTTGTACATACAACCGACTTAAATCTTTCGTTTGATGTTGTAATAAATGTTTATAGTAAATAGTAGTTTATTATTTATAGTAAACGTTACTCTCTGCATCATCTATGTAAGCCATTATGCTATAGGCCTATAACTTATAATAAAATATACAAACCGGCCACGGGGTAAACATTATGTAATTATAATATTTAATATATGCACCTATACCAATGAAATATAACGAATATGTTTTTAATTATATTTGATATGCTCGCTATTAATTTTTAATTAACACATAAGATTTATATATATAATATTCTCATTATAGATACACGAGTACATATCATACATATATATAATTATATAAATATAGCATATTAATATCGTGGATGTCCTATATATAAAAAGAACCGCGAGTAACCTACATTTAATAGAAGAGCGGAATAAAAATTGTTATATACCATTGGTTTTGAGTGCGCATAATTTTAATTTAATCAATAAAAAGGTATAGGTACAGAAGAAGTGCAGTTTTAAAATAAACCGCAATGATTAAAAAAAAAAATGCGGTTACAGTACCTTTTAATTGAACGCCCGCGATATATTATACTCTGCACCTAAACAGCCGAATAACTACTGCATAGAACCGAATGTCTTACAACGATATCATATAAATTGTACCGTACGAGCATATAATATGGATATATATATATGTGCATAAACTGCCCTATTGTGGGAAAAAACAAACAATAACGTCCGGACCGTCGTAAAAGAGCCGATGAAACAGAAACGCAATAAGTGATAGAGATAGTTTCTAAGAATTCCCTACGGTTTGTTTTTGATTTTCGACCACGACTCATTTGAAAGCCTCGGCAATGGCGGTGGAGGTGCAGACAGCGAGGTCGTGAAAGGATTTTCGACGTGGTGTCGAAACGGCGACGGCGATTGTTTACCCCTCTGTAATTTCCCGTGATTCACTATTTATATGTATATATACGTGCTGTGTATATATACAGAGAGCCGTCGTATATAACTACCCTCGTACATTATGCGAACCACCCGAAACTGACAAGGGATGTCCGCCCCTAAAAGTTTCCCGGACGTCCGAGCCGCGACGTACATTAAAAAAATTAAAAACTTTAAACAACCATATATTTCTAGATGATTAGTCGAAGCGCACAATGTTATCATATATATATATATATATTATGTACGACGAACCTGCGCTGCCGTCTCCGCGAGCACAACGACGAGGAACGTCCTACAGCTGCAACGTCCCGTAGTTATTATAATATGTAATATAAACGATGAGAAGAGCGTAGATAGGTGCGTGGAAATGGGGCGGGCAAGGTTGCAGTAAGATTTATTCGAAAAAGAGTAAAGAAGAAAAACTACCTAATTTCCAGGAACAAAGGGAAAAGTTAGCGCCGCCGTCGTGTATAATAATTGGCCTTTTCGGACTTGCATTTTTCCTTCTTATGTATTTATATTTATATATGTATATACAATTTTTTTATTTTATCCCTCGTTATTGTTATTGTAAATTTTAATTAAAAACGGCAATTAATTCTTGTTATACAAATTACCGGGTGGCCCGTTTAATTAAGAACTCGTGCCTGCGACAATTTTAAGTGAAATTAATGCGAGACCTATGTTTAGTGAACGGCGGCGGCGGAGGTAGTGGCAACGGATGGGAAATATGAACTTTGTGTTTGAAGGATAAAAAAAATACAACACAAAGGCCTTCCTGTATGACGACGGCGGCGGCCATGACGACGACACCGGTGTAACACTGTTATTAATCGCACGTCAGAATTAATGATCTGGTTCGGTTTGAAATTAATGAATCTCAAGTCTTAAAATGGATAGACGGCACACATTAGTCGGCGCAGACGTTTCGTCAAAATTCCGCGTTGCGGTAATTAGAAGTTCTCTGCGCGTGGTGCGCGTCGGTAGATACTCTCGCAAAATATAAAGGACTAAACAAAAATAAAAAAAAACATAGGAAGCGAAACTATACGTCATATGCAGCAAACGTAAATACATAGGTACAGTGTAAAAGTTGTATACGAGAATAGTCTGCTTGTACACCGTGGACTTACGTATGTATTATTATGTAATATACACCGTGCGCAAATAATGCATGTATATTTAATATATACATCGTATACATCGTACCTATAATAATACAGTATTGTATATAATTATTAATTATCGTTTAAGCGGCTGTGCGTATTATATTGTAATCCTAAACATTTTGACCGTCCTGCAGCACTTGCGTACTGCGTATACAGCGCACTTGCAGCATATAATTCGGATATGTACTTGAATGCTTGATGATGATGCCTTGATGGGACTTATTGTATAACACGTTATGTATAGGGAAACGAGTAGGTACACTCATTATTTCGGAAAGTTTTAACTTAATTGAAAACATAATTTTTACATAAATTGATCATAGTGCTCTGCAGTTAAAAATAAATAACCACCAATTCTGTGCGGAAAGCTTTGATCGCTTGTTATTTTTATAAAATAACGTGTTAAGTTTTTCCAGCGTTTATACATGAATAAAAGAGAAACTATCGAGAATGTTTTGAAAAACTACCTTTTATATTGTATAGGTTAGGTTTGTAATTTAATATAATATGATGATGTTATATATATAGATACTATCCAGTGACCAGCAGACTCAATTTTCGATCGGTGTGTAGGCTACGTGAAACTTTTTGAGCACTTCCGCAGTATTTCTAACCAAAAAAGTGGTAACTGGACATATCTATATATATATACATATATAATATAGGTATATATGATATTAGGTAGGTATAAGTAGGTATACGCGTGTTTTTATATTATTCGTTGACCGTGGTACTCGACGCATAATATATAATATGTATACCGCTGAGTGTACTTACTGATCGTTTTCGGAAATGTCCCGTACAGAATAATAAAATTTCGTTTTGTTAACTTTTCACCTTTTCACACTTTTCGGCGAAATTTGAAACAATTTGGATGCTCTTCCCACGCTGTTCATCCGAGTTGTGGTAATACATTTGTTGATTCGCGAACGCTCTTACGAGTTGGGTGTTCGTCGTCGCAATCGAAGAAAGGCGTTTATAGTACAAATATATTATTATATTATAGGTACATCTATATACTATAGTATTTATATTACAACATTATTATCGGTTTTCTGAAACACGCGATGAAGAAAAGTATCAACATTACAGGTACCTACACATATATTATATTATATATTGTGTATTGTATGATGTAGTTTTGATGCTTTGTACAGCGTAACAAATGCGTAGTAATAATTCTTATTTATTAATGGGTAAGCTTAGGCACTTTGTTATTTGTAAAATTCGTTACAAACCAAAACAATAATATCAATATTATGCATGCATAGACGTTACTGCAATATTTGTACATTGGCCATACTCAGCTTAAATTAGTACCTATATAAAATAAACAATTAATGCAACACAATACTTGGAGGTACCTCAGTTATCTGAGTCACTATTATAATGGCTAAATATGTTAATTTCAATATATTATTTTCCTCCAAAAAATGTATCTTAGATATATTTCGAGAAAAAATATATACCACATAGGTAAACTATTTTATTTACACGTCAGTTGTTGTTACACTTTATATACCTACAGGTCACGACCTACTACGTACATAGTACACACAGTAAACATATTTATATTTGGTTCCACTATCGTTAATGATGCATTCGAAATGTTATCCCTAAAAAGTGTGTGCATTGAATAGTATATTATTATTATGAATGTAGAGGGGAAAAAATAATTATGAAATAAATAATAAACTCACTCTTTTGAAACCTACACACAATTTTAAATTTCCATCGCTATATTTGTTTATCTTAAAGTAAACACTAAAAACGAAAAGTTTTCATAGCTATTTACCTAGGTACATAGTATATACATATTCTTAATTATCTCACCCATTGATTTACTATTTACTATTTAAGTGCATAATATAATATAAATATCATTGGGCGATGAATTTATCGGACTTATCTTCGTTAAAAACAGTGCTTTATTACAATGTTTTAAAATAATAATACTATTGTTTTCTCGGTATTTAGATATTTTTAGGTACAAACAAATAACAATGAGAGTTTCTTGAAATGTTAACTTCACTGCACACAGTGGAAGACATATTATTTTCAAAAGTTGAAAGTTTCCAAATAATAACAACCACAATGAAACATACAGAATTGTATAAATTAAATAGTATTCAGTCACAAAACTGTATGCCTCATCATTCTTACTTAGAAAAAAACAAAAGGAAAAATTAAATGTAGAAAGTTATATTTATTTGCACTACAAGCAAAATTTAACACCCGCCCTATCGATCTGTTATTTGGCATCAAATATCCGACCCGGGTTCTCGTCAATGAACGAAGATCGTTGTATGGACCACCCAAAAATGTGTTTCGCGGTAAATGACCATAGTCTATAAATATCTAAATTAATAATAATATTTTCTATTGGTTTTCTTTGGTTTTTGATTATCAAATGAGTACTTATACACTATATCTGTTGTGATCGAAACGAACATAAAATCAAATCACAAGTCGTATAATTATACGTAACTATATACATATAATCTATATAATATGCATATCAATATTAAATGGAACATTGTATGTATATAATCTGAATTAATCTACTTAATAAAACATTAAATTAAAAATATTCTCATTGGATTTTGAGGCGTGTATTCAAAGTTTTTTTTAATGGAAACTCATAGTTAAAATCTCATTATGGCAACCGTCACAATTTATATTGATCCAAAGGATAAAAAAAATTATAAAACTTAAAAATATTTTAATAGAAAACTGAAACTAAGAAATAGCTCATAAATATATTTATTAATTTTCTAGGTACACACTACACTATATGTGACTATACCTTATAATATGGACGTGGGTATCACGAAAATCAATAAACAAGCACGAAATACCTGTTAAAAGTTACTCAATTAACTACTAGACTATTGGGACCTACATGTTTTAATAGTTTCCATAGTAATTGTTATAAGTTAGGCAAGCAGATTTTTTTTAATACATTAATACACGACTTAGTATTTTAATAATTTCCTCAGATAATACAGCAGAATTTACTTATTTTAAAACTATAATATTATATTAAACTAAATCCTTTCTAATGAATTATAAAAAACTATTTGCAGTATTAGCCCGTGTTCATAGAATAATAAAATTATGTTTATAAACATAAAATTAGAAAATGTCTATGTTTAATATAGATTGCAACCATTAAAATAAAATAATATTTTAATAGCTGCATTACAATAAAGTACCAAAGTTTTAGAATATTACCTAACCATGGAAAACAGAATTATTTTTGTATCATAAGTAGATTCAAACTATACGAAACATAAATTTTAATTTACATATGCAATCTATATTTAGGTATAATTTTATAATAATATCGACCGATCAAATTAGTCAAATGGATCGATCACCCTTGCATTAAAAAGTTATATTATCAGATCATATTAAGTTATATACAATCCAACATTATTATACCTTAATGTATAAATGTATAATAAAAGTTGTATATATATAAAGTTTTTATTCCTTTTGAACGAATCTATTTCCTTCTAGATGTTAAAGTCATTACTTTATATAATAAAACCGTTGTAAACATTTTATATTATAATACGATACATAGTAATCATAGATAATGTCTTATCTTAGTGCAGGATTTATATAAGCCATTCGATCAGAGTGTATACTCGATAAAATACTTAATCTAAACTCGATGGCTGATGATGATGACCACTAAACACGATTATTAAACCATGGCGGGAGGGTATAATTTAAGTTTATATTGATCATCATCAAATGGAGTAGTGTGTGGCGTCGAAAACTTGGAAGAACTTTTATTATATTATATAGAACTTTCTTATGTACTTTCCTATATTAAATGGTCTTTCGAAAAAATACATTCACACTCACTAACTTAGAAGACTACTGGCCGTGTATATGTCTCTAGAGTAGGTACTTATACAGTTATACTGTCAAAAATAAATATGTATATATTTTTTTAATGACCCTTAAAGTTGACTATATTATAAACATAATAGCGTTTTTTTATAAACATATTACACACACGTCAATGATTGCTGTTAACAAAATGGTAAAATTATAAAAATAATATATTATAATTATAATTTTCAACTCTATAACCACTGACCAGTATTTTAGAGCATTTGAAATATGATGTGATTGGAAATTGGATACGTATAATTTTAAATTTTAAATTTACTGATTGGTTTTATTTTCTCAATTTTTTTTGATTTTCTCGATTATGGATGTCAATGTTATAATGTTTACATATCTTCCACCTTAACGAATATTTAGATGAATATCTGCGTCCAATTTTTTATATCAATTGAATATTTTCTTACACGTATCTTGTATTCCACTTTTACAGCAACAAACAATTATATAAAAAAAAAGCTTCACTGTAAAACCAATAGATCACTTGTCTCACTCACAATAAAAGACATCTCTCAGCTAAAAACATCGAGACGAATAAAATCGAACTATAATTTTGACTTTTGATAATTTAAATTGCTTATTGAACTCGTTTAACCTCTTTTGCATGACAACTCGTATAGTAAAATGCCTATCTATACAAGAGAGGAAAATAAATTTAAATATGTTTACTGTGTTTGTAAAACGTTATATACCGTTTAATATTTATTAACACGAATCACTTTTTTATGTATGCTTCGAGAGACTTACGTGTATTTTTATTTGTATTCGATAAAAACATAATGTCAATCATTGAATGTAAATTGTGTGTATTTACATGATTTGTGACAACAAAGCTACATAAGAAAAAATATGTTAATATATTATTATTATTATGGTCGAAGATTTGGAAATAATAATTTTTTTCCGTTAAATGTCAGTAACATAATACATAAATACAAAAACATTTTAACTTATGAAACGTTTACCATCAGTTCATAAAAATCAGTCGTTACAATAATAATTTTTAAAAGTCAAGAGACAAACACAGCCGGCAGTGTATTATTTAAAATTGTATTTTAAATGCAGTGTTAAATATTTGTTATTTATTTATTTTCTCCATCGGTTTTCTCGTATTTATTTATTATTTGAACAACAAATACGTATCCTGGTTATATAAGTCGTATATTTAAAATATAATTATTAATTGTTCTTTGTACAGTTGTACATATAATATGGTATTATAGAGAAGCGTTCCGCGTTCACAAAATAAAATATGTTTTTAGTAATATAACTTTTTACACCCTTTTTTAATAATATCTAGGTGTTATGGCCATTGATTATGTAACATTATCTTTTAGGTATACATAAAATCAATTTTATCTCGAAAAGTATGAACAATTCTACGAAAACAATAAAGTAAAAAATAAAAGTCAAACAGAATAATATAGAACAACAGATGACTAACAGAGACAGAGTTCAGTGTTGGGCAATGGCCACTCATCCCGATTGGCGTGAAATAATGGTAAATTGGTAGGTACCTATTGATAATTTGATACTAGTATATTATTTTAGTTTGAGAGTGAGGAAAAATCATCGGATACATCAAATAATTGTCAACTTTCATGGTTTTCCTTTGGCTTGGGAAAACTACTAAGAAACTGGAAAATTATCTCTTAAATGTTCAAAGTAGCCAACTAGACTCGTTTTACAATCACTACAACTTTTAGAGCACTCCTATCAATTCGAATATATGCGTTTTACAGAATAATAAATTAATAATAAGAAAAAATAACAATACTTAGCTAGTTTTACTTAGAATCTAAAAATATAAATAGAAAAACCAAATGTATTACCTATAATAATATAATATGTAGGTTCTAGGATATACCTAATATTAATTATTAACTATTAAGTATCTAATCATTGGTATTTGATAAGCTTTATTGGTATTTGTTCATTGTTGAATTATTCTTAGTAATTATTGAATTATATTATAATATGTTTAAATTAAAAATATTATTTTACTAATATATAATATGAATTATTATGAATACTATTTATATTAGGTAGTAGGTACACTTACAACTTATTTCGATAACCAGAAATCAACAACCATTAAATACTTGTTAGATACCTAGTACCTGCATAACGGAAAGTGCTTAAAAAAAATTAAATTATAAATTATAATTATTTTTTCTATTAACGCATAGGGATACCTAGGTATAATATATATTGGCATTGCATTTTAAAATACATTAGTAACAATAATTGTTATATTCATTTATAACTTAGGTACCTACCTACTATATATGTATATATATGAACTCGCTATGCTCTCATTGAGTAGGTTACCGTAATAAATGTGCTAAATTTGAATTCAATAATAAATCATTATTCATTATATATTAACAGGTTGACCGTCACGGGTTTTTTTCAAGTTACTTAAAATCGATTTTGAGAATCTATTTAGGTTCTCAAAAATATTACTAGGATTGAATATTGAGACCACATTCACGGTAAACTGAAATCGATTTTCAGCGAGAGCATGTTTAGACTCACAATAACCAGTATTTTCGAGTCGGATTTAAAATGCACAGTGTTGCCACTTTCTGATGGTATAACAAGCTTGCAGATATCATTATTAGTTTTTTTTTTATCAATTTTTGTTCAAATCGCCAAAACTGTTTCCAAGTAAACCTATGAAAAATCCCCGTGGCGTACGGGAGTAAACTAGTGAGAGCCCAAAAAGGGGCTCATAGCGGTCAACCTGTTAAAAGACTAATCCGACTTCTGAGCAAAGTAGACGGATGGATCATCACCCAGGTATCTAAAATTATAATTTATTATATTGCTACTTATAAGTATCATCTATCAACTATAAATATTTATATTACTTAGGTATTGTTAGTATTTTTTAATTCAGTACTCAGTAGATTCAAATAATTTGTGTGAAAAAGTGGCATACAATTAGGTATATAACATTTTAACTGCTAAGTCAATATACTGGCGTACCATCAGTAAAATTGTGTGAATAGGTTTACACTTTCGCAGTATATAAAATATAAATACAGCTTGATCTAAATGGTTTAAACATTTATCATAATAATTATTGTGAAATATAAAACTTCAAATGCTTAAAAAAAGAACTTTTTACCGTCGTTTTATTTAAACGATTATAAATATATAGTATAAGAGAGAAATATTGTATTAAATTTTAAAGCATCGGTATTAAATTTCGGTTAAAATGAAAATACTAATAAATTGATTACCACCAAAATGTTTGTGAATTTGTTGCATGAATGTCATGAACATTTTAACTTAAAATGGTAAAAAATTACGTCATTGTAAAATATTATAATAACATCTGTTTAAATAAACTATGTATCAGTGTACCCGACGTACTAATGTACTTATGTACCGTATTTAGTATGTCTGTATATTAATGTAATTTATCTTAACTTAAACATTAAATGCTTAATTTTTTTTATAAAATTTTATTCGTTTGGTCGAAAAGCATAAAAATGTAATACAATGCGCCTCTTAATGTATTGTTACAACATCAGTTGAAAAATATTAAAAATACATAAGCACAATTTTTATTTATTAGTATTTAAAGTTCGAATTTCGACAAAATGTATCAAATTTAAAATATAAGAATAATTTTGTAGTTAAACATTTAGAAAATTTAAAATAAGATTCTACGTAAGTATAGGTTATTCTGTAACCAAAAAATGTAAAGAGTTTTTTTTTATAGTTATTTTATGTTCAAATTTGGACCAAATTAGATATTTAAACGAAGAAGAACGTACATTTCACCAGCCCCCCCAAATATAATTTTTGACATTTTTTTTTTGCGAAACATTAGTGTGCCATTAGTGTGAATTTGTGTGACTATTTTCAGAATTTGTGCGATACTGGTTTAACCGTAAATTCAAAAATATATATGGGGGGCTGTAGAAATGTTCCCCAGCCCCCCCTCATAGAAAAAATTACAATTTTCAAAATTTTCTTTTGCCAAACATTAGTGCGTCATTAGTGTGAATTTGTGCGACAACAACCAGAATTCGTGCGACACCCGTTATACACGGAAAAATCGTTTTTCCATTTTGAGCATTTCCCCAGCCCCCCCTCATAGAAAAAATTACAATTTTCAAAATTTTCTTTTGCCAAACATTAGTGCGTCATTAGTGTGAATTTGTGCGACAACGACCAGAATTCGTGCGACACCCGTTATACTCGGAAAAATCGTTTTTCCATTTTGAGCATTTCCCCAGCCCCCCCTCATAGAAAAAATTACAATTTTCAAAATTTTCTTTTGCCAAACATTAGTGCGTCATTAGTGTGAATTTGTGCGACAACAACCAGAATTTGTGCGACACCCGTTATACTCGGAAAAATCGTTTTTCCATTTTGAGCATTTCCCCAGCCCCCCCTCATGGAAAAAATTACAATTTTCAAAATTTTCTTTTGCCAAACATTAGTGTGCCATTAGTGTGAATTTGTGTGACTATTTTCAGAATTTGTGCGATACTGGTTTAACCGTAAATTCAAAAATATATATGGGGGGCTGTAGAAATGTTCCCCAGCCCCCCCTCATAGAAAAAATTACAATTTTCAAAATTTTCTTTTGCCAAACATTAGTGCGTCATTAGTGTGAATTTGTGCGACAACAACCAGAATTCGTGCGACACCCGTTATACTCGGAAAAATCGTTTTTCCATTTTGAGCATTTCCCCAGCCCCCCCTCATGGAAAAAATTACAATTTTCAAAATTTTCTTTTGCCAAACATTAGTGCGTCATTAGTGTGAATTTGTGCGACAACAACCAGAATTCGTGCGACACCCGTTATACTCGGAAAAATCGTTTTTCCATTTTGAGCATTTCCCCAGCCCCCCCTCATGGAAAAAATTACAATTTTCAATATTTTCTTTTGCCAAACATTAGTGCGTCATTAGTGTGAATTTGTGCGACAACAACCAGAATTCGTGCGACACCCGTTATACTCTGAAAATTTTGAGCATTTCCCCAGCCCCCCCCACCAACCCACCATTATGGAAAAAATTACAATTTGCAAATTTTTCTTTTGCCACCATAAATTTTTGCACTGTCTTCCAGGTAAGTCAAAATATTAAATTTTAACATTGGATCTAAATCAAAAATTTTCATATTCAGTCATCACCAATATTACTTAATGTATTCAGATATAAAATAAGACCTTTTATATATTGCATGCTTGTTTAGAAAATAATATCACATTATTGTATTTTCAGTATAATTTTAAATACGATTTTTTGAGATTTGTGTATCATGAAGATACTTATATAGATAAGTACAATCAATTATAATGTTGATGTTATATTTTAAGGTTAAAACATTTGAGTATATGACAAGACACTGAGTTGAACCGAATACAATTTTGTTTAATGTAGGTAAATTTAAATTGAATGTAATGTTATAATATATTTTACTTCACCGATTACTAGATAGCCACTAAGCCAGCAATGAAACAATACTGCTTTGGGACGCGTATAATATGTAGCGTGTCAACGAGGTCCGTTTCGCCAGCACTGCCACTTTCGAATCATAATACCAAACCTTAATAGTATTATGTACTTTTTTTTGTACAAAATTGTACAACCAAAATTAAATTTTGTACAACCCTCCTAACCCGAGAAAACCCGGTTTTGTTATGCGCGTGCTGGAGAAACGTTTCCCCAGCACTGCCAATGTCAAAAATCTAAAAAGTTCAATTTTAAACTGTACAGTATTATGTACTTTTTTTTGTACAATTTTGTACAACCAAAATTAAATTTTGTACATCCCCCCAAACACGACCAAAACCGTTTTCCTATGCGCATACTATTATGTACTATACTAATTGTGTACATTTTAATTGAATGACAAAACAGTTTTTCCATTTTTCAAATCAATTACCTGTATTTTCCTTTATTTCCTATGCCCATACTATTATGTACAATACTTGTGTATATTTTAATTGAATGATGATACAAATATAAAATACATAAAACGTAGGTAGTATACTATTTTATTCCTCTTTTACGTAATACTTAATATACCTTCCATTCTAATTTATTATTTATACACATTTTATCATACCTTTTTTTATCCAATAGATAATGATAAATACTTAATATACTTGCTTACAGTCTCTTCCGTGTTTGAAATTATGTCATTGATATTTGATATTAAACCATTTAATTTATTGACGTGAATGATGTGATTATATTTTTAATACCAAAAGTCCGAAATGTAAATTTATCATTATACGTAAAAGAGGAATAAAATAGTATACTACCTACGTTTTATGTATTTTATATTTGTATCATCATTCAATTAAAATATACACAAGTATAGTACATAATAGTATGGGCATAGGAAATAAAGGAAAATACAGGTAATTGATTTGAAAAATGGAAAAACTGTTGTGTCATTCAATTAAAATGTACACAATTAGTATAGTACATAATAGTATGCGCATAGGAAAACGGTTTTGGTCGTGTTTGGGGGGATGTACAAAATTTAATTTTGGTTGTACAAAATTGTACAAAAAAAAGTACATAATACTGTACAGTTTAAAATTGAACTTTTTAGATTTTTGACATTGGCAGTGCTGGGGAAACGTTTCTCCAGCACGCGCATAACAAAACCGGGTTTTCTCGGGTTAGGAGGGTTGTACAAAATTTAATTTTGGTTGTACAATTTTGTACAAAAAAAAGTACATAATACTATTAAGGTTTGGTATTATGATTCGAAAGTGGCAGTGCTGGCGAAACGGACCTCGTTGACACGCTACATATTATACGCGTCCCAAAGCAGTATTGTTTCATTGCTGGCTTAGTGGCTATCTAGTAATCGGTGAAGTAAAATATATTATAACATTACATTCAATTTAAATTTACCTACATTAAACAAAATTGTATTCGGTTCAACTCAGTGTCTTGTCATATACTCAAATGTTTTAACCTTAAAATATAACATCAACATTATAATTGATTGTACTTATCTATATAAGTATCTTCATGATACACAAATCTCAAAAAATCGTATTTAAAATTATACTGAAAATACAATAATGTGATATTATTTTCTAAACAAGCATGCAATATATAAAAGGTCTTATTTTATATCTGAATACATTAAGTAATATTGGTGATGACTGAATATGAAAATTTTTGATTTAGATCCAATGTTAAAATTTAATATTTTGACTTACCTGGAAGACAGTGCAAAAATTTATGGTGGCAAAAGAAAAATTTGCAAATTGTAATTTTTTCCATAATGGTGGGTTGGTGGGGGGGGGCTGGGGAAATGCTCAAAATTTTCAGAGTATAACGGGTGTCGCACGAATTCTGGTTGTTGTCGCACAAATTCACACTAATGACGCACTAATGTTTGGCAAAAGAAAATATTGAAAATTGTAATTTTTTCCATGAGGGGGGGCTGGGGAAATGCTCAAAATGGAAAAACGATTTTTCCGAGTATAACGGGTGTCGCACGAATTCTGGTTGTTGTCGCACAAATTCACACTAATGACGCACTAATGTTTGGCAAAAGAAAATTTTGAAAATTGTAATTTTTTCCATGAGGGGGGGCTGGGGAACATTTCTACAGCCCCCCATATATATTTTTGAATTTACGGTTAAACCAGTATCGCACAAATTCTGAAAATAGTCACACAAATTCACACTAATGGCACACTAATGTTTCGCAAAAAAAAAATGTCAAAAATGATATTTGGGGGGGCTGGTGAAATGTACGTCGAAGAAGAACTATTTTAGTTTTATGTTATATTTTAAATATTATTCGTGGGTCCTTGAAACTTCTAAAGTATATTATTATTATATACAAATAATATAAATTCGACTTACCTGCGAAAATTCTGACGGAGACGGTGTATAAGTATAACTGTATAAGCCAAGGATATTTCATATTATTATTAATAATCCTTGATATTATATCATTGAATTCATTTTTACCATCTTCATGCATTACAGCGACGCACTTGTATTTTGTAACTAGAGCTCTCAAATTTGAACGTGAATTAAGATTCATGTGTAATTAATTAGTAAATCACGGATATTTATTTTACGTGTATTTAAAACATAATAAACGTATTAATTTATAATAAAATATTTAAAATAGATATGTTATAGTAATTTCCGTCAAAAAACAAAAAACTATTATAACATTTTTGAAGCGTAATTTATGAAATTGTGTTTATTCATTATTATTATTCAGAATTGAATATCGAACTAATTATTTCAATATAATCTGAATCTTATATTAAATACTATTACTATTAACATTATTCATTACATTTTTAATTATGTTTACAAACTCTGTTCCATTGTACTATAATAGCACATTTATTATAGCATATTCTACCTAATTGGGTAAATAAATAATTATCAGTGTTGAAGATAAAATGAGAAATATTTTGTTTTAGATTCCAAGTGGAGCAAGGAATGTTTGGTTTATTTTTCATTTAAATGTCTTCAGGTTTAATACTTTAATTGAAAAATAAAAATGATAATACAATTTGAATAACTAGTTACATTTCCAAATTTAAATCATGATAATAATTTAGTCATTAATAAAAATTCTCAAAATTCACCCCTTTCAGTCATTATTAAATATTAGTTTTCTTATCGTTCGCAATACGTTTGACTTTGATTTAATTTAATGTTTCACAATGAATGCCCATTAGAACAGCGTTAAGTTCAGGATACTATAAATAAGTACATCGTATTAACTATCAAAATGTCCGTCAAGATATAAATTAACATGTATAGATATTTAGATTTAAACAGAATTGTGGAATGTTCATCAAGGAGGTTGAAGATTCCGTCTCTAAAAAGTTTAATATTATTCTCTAAATAACTACAATATACCATTTGCGAATTTATTTTGTTTTCAAAGTTTGGCAACTTATAAAAGTAAATCGTGTTTATAGATTTTTGAAATTGATTAAATATAGGTAGTTGAATCATAAGGAATGTATAATACGTATATATCTAATATAGATGGTTCACATTGAATTAAAATAACTCTATCATTATTCTTCGAAATTCTCTCAAAAATGTATTAAAATCACCTCTTTGTAGAGCCATTTGAGTTTATTGTACACTCCATAGTAAGAGGGGCTTCAAAAAGTATTTTCCCGAAAACAAAACACATCATTGTAAGCCTAATAGATTTATCCATATCTAACGCTCAGAATCTAAAACAATAATAAGATAGATATAGAACTATATCATTATTTCAGTTAAACAGCATAGGAAAAATATTACATGGATAGATTGCAAACAACTAAAATTAAAATCATCGTAAACTTCCGGAAGAATTTGTTCATTTATTAAAACCCATATTAACGAGATCGAAAATGTTTAAGATTTAAAGTTTAAAGTAAATTAAACTTTCTTATATAAATCAAATTATCAGGAACTTTAAATATTTAATTTCATAAAACTTTTTTCTATGAATTAAAACTTAATATCATAAAACTATTAAAAGTTTAACATTATATAACTATATTGTATATATTATTATCTTAATATACATTTTCTTCTGTCCGTGTGTAAGTATTCAAACTCCACCTAAACGGCTGCACCGATTTTGATGAAATGCTTGAGTGGTTCCTTGAATGGTTTAGATTCACTATTTGACCCGATTGGCCCAACTCGGGGAGGTGCTCAAACAGGGATTTTGAGATTTGAGATAGACGTTTTTGTTTATAAATGGTTGCTATTGCTTATAGGAGAAATAATTAGTAGAAATCAATATTTATTTATTATTGGTTGCCATTGGTTATTCGGGCAGATCAGGAACAAGCATGCATAAATCGAATTTTTGCACATTGCCTACCTGTGTTTTACTTACTGCAGCGAGTTAGACCCAAAATGAGTTTTACAATCACAATTATTTTAAGAGTTGTAATTTTTTATGGGCAACGATGTGCTCGGAACCAACTAATTATATACATATTTAAAAAACCTAATTAAATATATAAATGTTATAATCGAGACTTTTTTTTTCCGTTTATATTTATTTAACTTTAGTAGTATCCTTAGAAGTACTTTTAAGTGAGTCGAATGAATTCGACGTGATGAAGAACTGACGAATAAAACACATGAATGTAATTATAGTTAACAATAACAAGTGTGTTATTCTATACCTGTGTTATTAGATTCGGTTTTTACAAACAATTTAAAACGTGATACTTGACTTCATCTTTTTCAAATGCAAATTATAATTTAATGACTCATATATTACCTATATATACGCATTATATTGATACGATTTTTGACATTCTAAACATATTTGGTACCATAAGTATAAAGAATATCTATGATACAAACATAGGCTCCTAAGCATAATATAATTAATAACACAATACACAATAATCTACAATTCTCAACATAAAAAAACATTTTACAAACATTTGTTAAATTGGATGCGGAATGTAAATGTTTCATTTTATTATAATATTAAAACTTCTATTAATATTGTACGAGTTAAATTGAATTTTGATGAAATTAATTATAACAATATTGTAAGAATATAATGTGTATAGATGACTATAATTAATAATTATTCGGTACTTAAAACCATTAAATCATGAATAGAGTTAAAATATTATTGTTATACACAATGGTTGTTGAGGTTTACCACGAGAAGAATATAATTTTGTCACGTGGAGGAATGATCGTATTGAAAAAGGGGTGCTAAAAAAAGGTGGTTGACGAGATATAAAGGGCCAATAACAAGGGGATAGGATTAATTAAAAGGGAGAAGTCGACCCTAAGACGAGATATTTAATATAAAAGTTGATGATGAAGAATGACAATAATGTAATTAAACCTATGTTCTGATTTTATAACCATAATAATTATTTTACGGAACATTTTGAAGTTTAATTAGGAGTACGGCTCAGAGCTCTTAAAAATGAAAATCTTTAGGACCATAGAGCCGTTCTTCAGCCGTCAATCACATTTTCTTATTCGTTTTATTTTTTTAATCATATCAGTAAGGTATTACTTTATAATTAATAATAATCATATAGCGAAAAGTACCTGCAGCTTGTTGTAAATTTACATAAATACATAATTATAACTATAAATGAATCACGTCTATTGTTAGCTTAATTTAATGGTTTATTTTTATGTACTTTCAAACCATTTGTAAAGAATATTTTTACGACTCTAACATTCTTTTAATTGAAACAGAAGTTTAAAATTGTCTATGGACATTTTTTTCTACTATTCCGAGAATAAAATCACTAAATACGAATTCAAATCAAAGCATATTTGTACGGATTGTATACATTTACTGGCTTACTGTGTTATGCAAAGTACCCTTTACCTATTTCATAATATTAAATAAATTAAACCGTTGAAATATATTTGTATCTTGTCAAAAAAAAAAAAAAAACTGCTCATAAAATATTCATTCAATTTATTGAATTTATTTGTTATTTATAAAAAACCATGGTTATCAAAGCATTAACAAATATTTATCAATCAATTATTAATACATTAACCCATTCTATATAATTTGGAATATTGTACATCAATCTAATACCTACCTATAATAATATGTTTAACAATATTATATGGGGTCCAGAGTGGACGACAAGATTATATGAATTATGAATGCGCTATAAGAAGCTATAGTTGGTAACTGCTGCAAGCTAATATATATTATAATGTGTATATGACGATACAATATAATAATAATATAACCCACGTAATACAATGCGTTTATAAATCAAGAGTGAGCGAATTGTAAATAGATCCTAAAAGTTACAGTTAACTGTTAAGTATAACGACCCAAAATCTAGTCTCGCCAACAAAATATGTACTATAGAATTAACAACAAATGCCTTGGTGCGTCTACGCGGATGGCATTCGCGGTTAAATTTTGTTAAGTTGATTTAGACGGGCAAAAAGTGCTGCGGAACCTAATGAGGACTTGAAACTTACAGTCGGAAAATTCAAAATAGTCGGATAGACGGACCGAATAACGAAACGCGTGTTTTCCTTGTTCATCGAATCATAATATTTTGTCCAAGTCCATAATACATTTTATTAAAATTTAATTCACACACCTTGGAACGAGCGTTATTGGAAGTTACGCGAATCGTGGCATAAGCACCGGACACGATCGTCGGGTGACCGAACGGCCGACGGACACTCTAAACGTCATGCATATCATACCGGACGTGGCGGTGGCGGAAGCGATGGACGAAGGATGTCTGCCGCCGCACTGGTAAACTGGTAATTTCGGTGAAAAGCCACCGGTGTGCGCGCGTTGGGCGGCGGCGGCGGCGGTAATTCGATTGCCGTCTGAGGCCGCCTTGCATTATACATTTTCCATAAATTAATGGAACGACCGGCTGCGAGAGAGATCTATTGCCAATCCAATTAAATTGCGCTCTTTCTGCACCGCGCGCTCACCATTCCACCGGCCACCCATCCACTTCATTTATACATATATATATATATATCCTTTCCCGACCCGTTATTCCTTCTCCGACTGCCCCCCTCAAATTCCCTCTCCATCCACACCTATACATATATAGCTTCCTCGTTTGCCCAAACCACCACCACCGAACCAATCAACATATAGATTTCTCTTCCACTGCAGCGTTTTCCGTTGTATATATATATTATTACATACCCACACACACACACACACAATATATATCTCCGAAGGGCGTAGCTCAATTTCACTAATGTTTTTATTGTTGTTTTTTTTATTATTATTATTATTATTTCATTTTCACCCCCTGCGCCACCCTCTCTACACAAAAGCGAATAGCTACCGTGGTAGAACATACAAATTCAAGCGCGCGCTCTCAGATATAATATACACATTAGACTCGACCTGTATACCATGTGTGTGCACTCGTATAAGTGAATAACTAAAGCGGGTGTAATGTGTGTGTGTGTGACGTGTGTGTGTGTATACATTGCTGATCGCTGACCACCGCATGCGTGGACCGACGTAATGGAATTATAATTGAATGGACTTGCCGGGCGTTTAATATGGAATAAGCGCTCGGAGCTCAACTATAAAAGATTAAAAATTGAAAAACAACCAGATATCAACATTTAAGGGCGGTGGGTGAGCGAATGAGAAGATACAGCGGTAAATACTCGACTGGCTTCCATCCACCCCTCGCGACCACCCACCACACTGTACATTTATATTGTTATACCGCCGCCCTCCGCTGAAAGTCCTTCGCGCGTATAGTTGAGAATAGACAGCAGTGGCGGCACCAACTATTATATAGGTATATACCTATGATACCGTGGTAGAGCGGGGGCGATGTATAAACTTTTCCTGATGCCGCGCCGGAATCATTACGATTATTAGTCATTACTTTTTGTAATTTCGATTGATCGGTTTTTGTATCAATTTAAACGGTGCCAGCGGCGCAACACGATTAATGTCATAATAATACGTCCCAAAAACTGATTTAGCTGCTTATAATATTGACGTGGACGGCGATGGAAGTGGAAGTTGCGTGGGGTGGAAGGGGCAGATCTCCTTCCATGCGCTGTAAAACGAATTTAAAAGTTAAAAACAATTATAAACGAAAAACTTTCGTAAAACGACGTCGTCTGTCAACACATTTAGAACACGTGTATACAATTTAATAGTGTGAAGAAGTATAAGATCACCGGGTTATTATTGAGTATGATATTCTAAGCATTATCGTTTAACCTCTTGGCTCTGATATTTAGTCATAGAGCTTTAAAAAAAAAAAATTATTTAAATTTATTGTACATCTATTATATTCTATATTACATAATAAACTATATAATGTATAAATACTTGCTTTCTACCACGTACGTGATTGTTAAGAGGATGCTACACCCGCATGCGTGTTACCGTCTACAAACGCATTACATAGCGAATTGTACATTCTGAATAATCCATTTAACACTGTTATGTTTAATATTAGAGTGAATTGACCTATAATCAAATTTAGAAGTAGGAATATTATCTAGTGAATCTCGTGAGCATTTAAAAACGTACGAACAATAAATTTACATTTTGCTATTAACTTGCTTTAAAATTAAAAGTAAAATTACGAGATTTGCTAGATAATATTCTTACTTCTAAATTTGATAATACTATAATAGATCAATTCTAATGTTAAAATTAACAGAGTTAAATGGATTATTCTGAATGTACAAATGTCTATGATGTGCGTTTGTAAGACGGGCGTAGAGTCCCCTTAATACAATATTTATTACAATATTATTTTATAACTATTTATCAACTTAAACATTTTTCATTTCAGAATTCTTACACCGTGTAATAAAATTAAAATTAAATACAATTTTCATTTTATTTCAATGATATTAATATTCTAAATTAAAAGTTGACACCCGCAAAAATCTCTATTAATATTCAACAACGTCACCATAATTTATTAAAGTTTGATTTTAATGGCCATTAAATGGAATTGTTACGTTCAATAAAATTCTCTTTGTAGTAATTACGTATTTTAGTTTTACTTTAATTAAAACACAAATATTGAAATACTTCTGATTCTTAAATATTTTTCAATTTTATTCTTTATATTACACATTGTGTAATAATATTTTTTATTATGTATACCTAATATAGTAATGTATTATCATTTATTTGGAATACCTCAAGAATAATTTTCTTATAAACATCAAAACCCAAATATAATATGACATTTTAATATTTAAGATAAATGGTTGCTTCAATATTTTATAAATATTAGAACTTTGTGAAAGTGGTTTACTATATTAAATGTCCTTAAGAGTATTAGAATACTATAGAAATATACTAATATAGTCTGTAAAAAGAATAAAAAAAAAATGAATACTTTTTTATAAATTGCATACACAGACTTTATTGATTTATATTTTTCAATTTACTTATTTACTAATATCATAGATGTTTACACTAAAGCTTTAATAAATAATAGCCAATAGGGACTTTTTATTACCTAGTTTATAAATGTATGCTATTTTCTCGTAAGCTCTTAAAATTAAATTAAATATTTAGTTTTTTTCTATTAAATTTTAGAACTTTCAGTTTAATTTACAAACACAATAATTATATTATACTTGAACATTAGAAAATACATTTTTTTAAGTATATTTTCGATCATATGTATTTTGTAAAGAACATTTCCAACAAACACAGATATAATCTACACGTGTAGTAAAAAAATTCTATTAAAACAACTAGTTAAAAAATCTAAAAAAAAATAATTTAAAACGTTATTAAGCCTTGGTCAAAAAAATTGGAAATTCATCAAAGAAAATCCACACTAAGTGTACCCAACATCACCCTAAAAACTAACGAATGTCCTCCACTTAAACTAAATAACAACATAATTCCATATTTCTATTAAAAGTATTTACAAGTTACAACTATTAACAAAATACCTATAATCTATAGTCAACTATAACAAGTAATTGAACTCTTGTCTACATTTGCTACGCCCTATTATAATAAAATCAAACACAAGTTTCAAATCTCAAATCTCAAATGTTTATTTACAATTTAATCATCAAAGGAGTAAAGTCGTATGGAATCCAAATATGGGCCATGAAAAACCAGCGAACATCTAACAAGCTTTTCAGTACATCGCTTTAAGGCTTATTACAGGTACCCAGTGACGCAATAATACTTGGGTGCTCGGGGTGCCAAGTTAGGGCCATTAAGTCGTAACGTAAGTTTGAAAATACAATTATCTAATTGGAAATTTTACGTAGAAGTGCATGGTGTAATTTTCAGATAATTTTGACAATAGCAATAGAGTTATAGCCAATTTAACTATAGAAAATTATTATTATTAAATTATTATAGAAATTATTGTAGCGTATTTTCAACATTTTATTAGATAATATTTCCCTCGTCCTGCATACAATGCACTATCCAATTTCTATGGCAACCAATAAAGAAAAAAAAGAAAAAAAGATCATTGTAAAACGAATAATATGTTCCGGAACTAATAAAGTACTATAGTACTAATAGTAGAAATTAGTATTATTATTATTTTTTTTTTTAACTAATAAGGTATCAACAAAAAAAATGAGTGATATCCCAACAAAAAAACTCCGCCATAATCCGAGTAAAATAAACAATAAGTATAAAAAAAAACGGCTCTAAAAGTTGTGATATAATTATATATGTAGCTAAGAACTATAGATATCATTTATGTTAAAATAATAACTATAGTGTTTTTTTTAATCGGAGTATGGTGGAGTGTTTTTGTTGGGATTCATTATTTCATAAACTATTAATGTTTTTGAAAATATTATTATTACATAATTATTAGTCGTTACAAAACAATATTTTATGTACAAATGTATGTATTTTAGTGATTTTACTGTTTTTTACTATTATAATTTTTCAAGTTTTTAATTGTTTAAATGACAAATTTTATTTTTAATTTTATATTTGGAAGTAGAATATTACTTGGAGTATTTCGATGCATAAAAATCAAAGTTCTAATGAAGGTATTTAAATTTTAGATAAGTCGCGGAGTATATAACCATACATTTTGGGGTACCATGAGTATCCGATCCGGGGACCTATCGATTCCGCTAATGTAGCATCGATTCCGCCAGTATCGACTCCACCAGTTCAGGTAGTCTAGAAACAACCCATCGTTTCCGCCACCTACCAATTTTTACCTCAACCTCGCAACTACTGCTGTCAACCTGTTCTTGTTGTAATAATAATAATAATATATCTAAAAAATAATTCAATAATTCATATAATCAATATTTTGAGTTGGTTTGAAAATAGTTTTTTTTTTTCAATACATTTATTGGCTGTTTTTCGTGGGTTTTATGGTCAATATCATATTTTAAAATGTCCGTTAAAGATTCGTTTACGTATATTTCTGCACTACACTTTTTATTAACATATTTTCACTTATACGCACATGAATATTTCACAAAGTTTGTTATAAAAAATTTTTCATTTTTTTACTTTACGAAGTATAATGACACGAGGATAGATCGAGACTAACCAGATTAGTGTTGAACAATAATATTAGTAGTTAGATAATCATCAATTAGCAGTAACATTTGTATACAGGTATTTTATATAATATTTATAATGTAGCTATGTAAGTAAAATAAAACTAACATTTTTGTTCGGGAAGATTATTTTTTCCCTGACGGAATCGATAGGTTGATTTTAGACTACCTGCACTGGCCGAATCGATAAACCTTATCCCCAAGTATAAAAAGGTCTGGCGGAATCGATGAAACCCCTCCACTCCTCTTTATTAATATAAATTATAAACTTATAAACTATTCGTCAAAAAACCATTTAAATTTGTTAGACAGGAAAATCAATTTTTTTAAAAGATTTTGAAATATTGAGTCAGGTAGTTTTCTTCGAACAGATTTAATTAACCTGTATATACAAATATTTAATGGTGCAGGAATAGGGGAAGCCAATCTCTTTTTGCATCATAACATACTTTTATGGTAAAATAATCTGTTTTATTTTTAAATAATTATTTGGAAAAAAAAATGTTTTCTTTCATAATACATATATCAGCTGTTATTTAATCTATATTCACTTTTTATACTTTTACTTTCAAACCCAACTGACCACTGATCGTATTTTATCTATGTTGTCGTTGGTATATTTAATCTTTTTGGTTTATTATTAAATATAGACTGCAGTCTCATAGAGGAGTTAGTGATTCATATTTAGTATTCATAATATTAAAAAAAGAAATATAAGACATTAATTAAGATTGAGAACTATTAAGAGCGAAGATACTTTTTTTTTACAAAAATGCATATTGTTTTAAAAGACTTGAAGGCGCTACGTTTGGACTTCCTTGGTGCCATTGTGATAATTTTTCCCATAAGGTCCGAAAAACCTAACCACTGAACGCAAACGGTTAGCAAATGCTGAAAATCGAAATACAATAGTACCTACCTAGTTATGTACCATCGACATTCGATGCCAAATATACAATAAATAATATATCAAACATTTTTTTTGGAGTGCAAATTTAAATACCTATATAAGTTATATAACCTTTAACGGAAAACGGAAACGGTGATACCGGGCGAGGATCACTATTTGGTGGAAAACGGAAACCTTCATTTTCCCTTGTTTCTTATTGAATTCATCACATATTATTCGTTTTGAAGAAATATCAATAACTATTTGAGGTGTCATTTCGTGGAACCGACACCTTGAATTTCGAACATGATGTCGGACTTAGACAAATAATTTACAAACACAGTGTACGATCAAACGAAACTCTAGTATAAGTGGATTAACATATGGATACTCGATTAAATACACATAGATACTTTTATAATTGCATAATGTATTAATGTACAATATTTGTTACCTATTTACATATACAAGAGCGCCCGCAGTTGAAAATTCAGGGGGTGGACAGCCTTATAGTTTTTATTAATAATCAAACACTTTTATAGTAAGAACATTATCTGTGTTTTGTTGGAAGTTTTTTTATGATAATTCAGTTTTTAAGTAAGTTGTGAGCATTTTTAATTAACATTTATTATAGTATAACTCACTTAAAAACTGAATCATCGTAAAAAAATGTTTAGATAGTAAATGTTTAGAGTTGGTTGCCACCAATAATTATACAAATATAATAAAATTACCACCTTTATTGTTTTCATTATTATTATTATTATTATTATTATTTTACAATTGATATATTAGGTACCAACATTCTTCAATATATATTAGGTACTTAACTTTATTAGTTTATTGTATTATAAAGTCAATGGTATCAGTACCGACAATACCAGTCGCCAGTGAATGAACACTTAAGAGTATTTTAACATTGCGGAAAGCTTATATTGGTTTTAATAATGCATTTTGGAATGTAAAATGAGTTGCCTACTTAAGAAATTATGTAAAATAATATCTCAAAGAAATCAATATTAAACTTAAACATGAATATCAATTAATTTTTAATTATTACTTATAAAAATCAGGTTTTTTAACACTTTTCTTAAGTTTGGTTTCACGTCTGTCTGTGATCAAATCTTGCGCGCTCGATTTGAGGCACTTTTTGAAGATGAAAAATTCTGAAAATTGGTATAGACCTTGGTCTTGGATGACAATACAATAATCCGTTGTCATTTTGGGACATGGACCAAAAAAAAAAAAAGGATTGTCCCCACGACGTCGCCGTAATATCTCTCGCAGATATTGAACTTTCTCTCTTCCCCAAAAAAAACCGCAACCTCTTACGAAGCAAGTATAGGCGTGTCCTATCCATTATTATAATATCTATGGTAACAACGGTAATTATTACCAAATAACATTATACCGGTATTCTGATATAGGTACCGAAAACACCGGATACCGATATTCTTTAAACACTACAGTCAGCAGTGAAAATAAGAGCAACAGACTGTTCGTAACTTCATGTTCTACCGATGTGGTTGATTAGATCAATCTGTCCGCTGCCAAAATGAAAAATAAGTAAATTAAATTTCTTATCAAACTCCTTATCAATAAAAAGCAACATTTAAGAAAATCCCATTAAATCCTATCAAAAACTCAAAACCCAGAGTTTCCCCTTGACGGGGGACATCGTAGTGGCCTCCCGGACCTAAATCAAGCAAAAAAAAAATTTCCAAAATGGGGGGAGGGGGTGCCCCCGTTCCCTAAAGCGGAAAACTGTAGTCTTCAACTTAAAGAGGCGTTCCCCCTTAGCCCGAGGTCTTTAACTTGAATTCCCGCCGATTTATACTTAACTCAAAATGTGGGGGGTGGGGGCTTTGGTTCTCTAATGGTGGAAATTCATCTGGGGCCTAAAAAGCTGAGATCCCCCTCGGTCCGGGGTCTCTTAGTCAAATACCCGCTAAGTTATGCTTGGTCAAAAAACAATGAAGAGAGAAGAGTCGCACCTGTTATGCGACAAATCGGTAACCAACTTTTACAAAACAGTAAGCATATTATGAAGAGTTTGGTCGACGCTCACAAGTACTTGGGAATTCTCAAAATAATCTTGAAACAAATCGAGAGCTTGGTGATATACATGCTTTTAAATTACTTTCAACTAAAAAGTAGAAAATAAAAAATAAAAAAAAAAATTTTAAAAACACACTTCCATAAAAACATTTAAAAAAAAATTTTAAAAATTGCACTAAAAAGACAAAAATAATTCTCTGTACTTAAAAATAATGAAAAATTTATTGATGAAAAATTTAAAAGTGTGTGGTGCATCATACAAAACATTAAAAGCCGAGCTAAGTCTCACATACACTTCTTTGTTCAATCCTGTTTATAAGATAGTGACTGGCAGTATATGTCAAGTATAAGAGCAAAATAATGAAAAATTTACTGATGAAAAATTTAAAAGCCAAGGAAAGTCTCACATACACTTCTTTGTTCAATCATGTTTATAAGATAGTGACTGGGAATATATGTCAAGTGTATGAGCACCACACACTTTTAAATTTTTCATCAATAAATTTTTCATTATTTTTAAGTACAGAGAATTATTTTTGTCTTTTTAGTGCAATTTTTAAAATTTTTTTTTAAATGTTTTTATGGAAGTGTGTTTTTAAAATTTTTTTTTTTATTTTTTTTTTAAAATAAATTAATACTTCAGATGCAGTTGACGAACACTCATATATACCAGTAATCTTTTTCAAATATATACTTCGTTAGATATTTTATAATTATACGTAATATTTAAATAATAATACCTAATATTTAAAATTAAAATATTAATACAATATCATATTTTTTAAAATGTTAAATCGTAGATGTCTATTGTAAATTGATAACTGAATAAATTTTAAAATTAATAAAATAGTAATTCAGTTAGATAAGTATAGTGAGAAAAAATGTAATAGTTATTTTTTTCTATACACTTTTTTAAACATTTTCATAATAATAATAATAACTCTTAAATCTTAATAGGTACTTCAACATAAGTAAAATACTTTTAAACAAGAATAATAATATTTCAAACGTATAAACCAAATACATTTAAAAATAAATTTTTAATTACAAACAATATCTTCAAAGTTAATTAAATATTAACTTAGTTAAACAAGTTGATAAATATATAAACTATGTACTTCTTATATAATTTAGTTGGTATGTATTTTTTTATTATGTACATTTCCTTAAGCAATTTTATTTTTAAATAGGTGTATCTTTCTTTTTATATAAAAATAAAAAAAGTATGATGATATACCTATTTTCCAAATTAAAATGTTTACAAAGATATAACGAACGTCTTATTACGAATTAATAGTACAATATTGAAATACAAATTTATATTAATTTATAGTATAAATTAATAGTGAATATTTTGAATTTTAACATTAAAATGCTAGATGTATATTTTTGGATACCTACTCTTATTTTTTAGGAATATATTTTTGGAAATCAAATTACGATTTTTATACAAATTTATAATTTTTTATGTTTTAATTTCGTTTTTATGGATGTCATAATAATTGGTGTTCATTTTCACTATTTTTGGATGAATTATTTCGGGTTACCGGAACACTATGTAAAGAAATATGATTTTAAGTTTTTTTTTTAATGTAATACAATATACATTTAAATTAATAAAGAACTAGGTATAATAGAAAAACAAATTTATATTTAAATTTGTATTCACATTTCCATTAATATTGAGAGTGCAGTATACAGTATGTATATTGTGTATATTGTGTATTCACCTAAAAACGTGAAAATTAGTTAAAAGTTTTATCTAAGGATATTTTGAAAAGTTATAAATATTCAAAGCATTGTAAATAAAAGGATATAAATTAGCAGAGTATCATATACAAACTTTAATTAGAGCGATAAAATGGGATATTAAAGTTTTGATATTTAAAAGGAGCATTATTAACAATATTCCATTAGGTACCTACTTACCTACAAACTTAGAAATCGAAGCTATTATTATAAATTTACTACAAAGTACACTTTTAGAGATTTAAAACTATTGACCCTTTTTAACATTAATTACTATTAACAGAAGCACATTATTTTTATTATAAGATAAAAACATATAAAGGTAGGTATTAATTATTTTATAATTTATAACAACTACTATAACAATTCCAATATGTGTTCACGTAAATTTGTTTGCAATAATTTTTAAATATAAAATAATATTTGGATTTTATTTTGAACTAGTCGATAAATATTTTTTCCTGAATTTTGTACTAAAGAGTGCGGACTTGACTAATAACTATTCAAGTTCAATTGCAATTAGTCTTAAATAGTCAAAAGCCTCGTGAAAATTCAAAAAACAACAATATATAGTTTTAATTATCTTATGTTTAGTATACCTGCATATTATGTATAATGTTAATATTTTATTCTGCAGATCATGATTCATATATTCATATTATTTTAGTATCATATTTAAATACCTACGTAATTTCACTTATTATCAAATAATCAGATTTGGTGATAATATTATTTTCCACAATCCTCTTTGTAATATGACGTTATCACCTAGGAAATTCTTTCAAAGCTATGCAAACATGTTAGTGTTTAAAAATATAAATTGGAATTATATAAAACGATGAAGAAGATTTTAATTTACGTGGTATTAAACTTCATCGAAAATGATTTAAGTGATAAAATAATATTCCTGGAAATTTTTTTAATATTCGTATGTTTGTTTAAAATGTTTATCGTATAAAGTGATATCCAAACCACATGAACTGAAAAAATTAGTAAAATTTAAGTTAGCAATTTTAAATGGTATATTAAAATGAAATAAACAAAAATTGTTTACACTAAATTTACCCCGCCGACTGGGTAATTTAAAAATGATCACTATGGTGGATGTTTTATAGCATGACTGTTAGGGGAACGGTTAGTAGAATGAATTAAGGTAATTTAATTTTGTGTTTAATGTTTCTAGAGGGATGTTACCGTATTGTAAACTATTTTGTATCGAGCGACTATACGATACCCAAAGTGGGTCGAATATAATGGATTTAATTTATAAATTAAATTTTAACTTTTTAATTAGAACAATTTTGTTTTTAAGACATTTTTCTCATTTTATTTAGTCTGTTGATAATATTATGAATACTCTTTAAAAGTATATACCTAGAAAAAAAAACAATTACAACTTTTTATTTAAACTTTTTAACTAAGTTGAATAAATTACTTTATTTAACTTTTAACTTAACTAATTATTTTTATACACCATATATTATTAACATTTATTCTCAGCCTAAAAGGTTACATTTTTTTCACTGTGAAAAACGAAAAAGGTTGAATTCCATTGTGTTTGAAGCTTTGAAATGTATCTTTGCATATTATCTTCTTATTTTTTCATTGAAATAATCTAATTAATTTAAGTTTAACACTAAATTTAATTTGAAAATATAATTTATTTTATTAATTTGTGTAGGTATATTATTTTACCTGTCATGTCGCACTTATAATAGACAATTTGGACAAATTTTAAAATTAAAAGTTATATTTAAAGTTGTTTTTCCGTATTTAAATTGCAAAATCTGTACAAATTAACACAACATACATGTGATGACGTTATGCGATTACAGAAATGGCTAATATGAGTAAGAAGCCCCTCATTAGTGACACTAGGCTTGGGTTATTATTACCTAATATATCATAATTTTTACATCGCAGACCATTTAAGATAATGTGTACAGTGTACACAGACACACAGTACACTATGTAGACTATAGCCTGTAGGTATTATATATATATATATAATTAGTAGGTATTTGAATGACTGTGTAGATAATTAAAAGTACTGAGATTAGGTAGAGATTTAAATTTGGACTACGAGGTACATTGCTTATGTAATACTACGTAAGAAAGGAAATTGAGGGATTACAAAATAAAGTAAGATCGGAAAGAAATTTCAATAATGATTTTTATTTTTAGAAATATTGGGCAGGTATATTGGAGTATCGTAGGTACATTGGGTATAAATGGAGTCGAAAGAAATAGGAGCATACGATGGGTTTATCGTTAGATGGGGAGAGTATATACCTAGTTGAAAAGGGACACCAGGTGTTTTATCATTAAGATTTCGATGATTTAGCCAAATTATATTGTCAATAATTAAGAAAAAAAATTCAGTTTGGACATCCCCAGAAGTTGGATATATGAGTAACTGTCTGGTCGGACTTGTCACACTTAGCTGAGTTGCATTTGTATTTGATATGGCGTGGTTTGAAAAGGTGATGTGGTGGGAAGCATGATTATAGAAGTTTGAAGTGTGTCATAGTCCTGACAGTTGTGTCGTTATAGTGAACTATTCTTGGTTTTATACTTTTATATATGGTATTTTTTCTTTGATGACTGTAAAAAACATCGGTGTTCATAGAGTTGTGTTGTAAAGGTTTCTGATAATGACCCTAAAAACAATGCGATGGGAGGAATGTGTGGTAGCTAACGTATATTATGTTACACTCAAGATTCAAGATAGCATTATAAATTATAATTTAAGCGCCCGCAAGAAAGTTATGCGAAAGCTGTTTCCGTGGTGTCGTTGGTTCCAAAACGAAAAAACATAAGCTACCCCCACGATGGAAAATAATCTAAAATTAAGATGTGGACTTCCACGACGATCATTTATTTTATCAGAATATTATGTTGAAAACGAATTGAGATAGGTGTCAGGATGGGTGTCAGAATTCGTTAATCGTCAATGCTGTAAATATATTATTATGAGATAGGTTAGCTATGATTTATGAGTAAGGTTATTTATATTGCAGTCCGCGCGTGATGATAAAATTATGTTATTCTTTGGTATGCACTATAAATAAATTTACTGAATAGCCATAATATATGATTTAAAACATTGATTTTTTTTCAGTTAGCGATGCTGGAATTTTTCGATTGATATTGCACTATTGCCATCATATTATTTAACTGTTTTTACTTGATGGGGGAACTGCGATATTTTCCATTGGTCACCCAATGCTCGCCGACCGTGCCTATACGTGTTTTTTTAGCGTCCGTTATTCGTTCGATTTTCGGATATAAACGGATTTCGCGTCACCTCGCCGTCCGAATATAATATAAGGCAGATCCAGTCTGGAAGCATTTCGGAAAAGCGAGTATTGTCAGGTAAACATTTGTTGTATACACTCCACGTTTTCCAGCAGCGATGATGTTATACTGGAATTGATTGTATAATATTTTGCACACAGTGGAGCGTAGGTATATTATGTTTAGGTTTGTAAAATCCAAGTAAGACCTTAGTGATAAATAGTCAGTTGTAGTCAATGTTAACAGTAACCGCGGTATGACGATGTATAGACGTATATAGTACCTACATATTATAACGTATAATTGGATAAATGTAAACTGTTGTTGTACATTATCGTGAGGCATACTCGACCTGTGGCTGACAATGGTGTAATGAGAGTTTTACTATTTGGAAATTCGGTGTTGGGGAGATAAAGAAAAGCGTCGCGTTCCGATCAATGCGAAAAATAAAGCGTGAACGTCAAAATGCGTCATTTGTATATCTGAGCACTATATTATATTATATAAAAACAAATCTACCCACCTGCCTTCACCAATAGACTATTTTTTTTTTAATAATATTTTTAAATTATAAATTGTCGTTCTTGCAGGTTTTACAGTTTAATATTTAATGTTAATCTTTTAAGTCATCATCTGCGTAATTTTTACCTATTTTAAAATTCCAATTATTTACTTAGTTTTTTTTTTTAATTGTATAAGATATTAACATCAGCTCGTTGTGTGTATTATGCTGTTATTATTATTTAATTTCTTGAATGTTTATTTTAAAATTAATTAACATTTTACGGGTGCACAATAGTTATTATAAATATTTTGTAATGAGTTTATAATTATTTAATTTATTTAAAAAATCTTATGAAATTTATTACAAAAACTATAAGTTACTAATAGGTATAGAATACTCAGATAAAACAAAGTAATTTTATTCATTGTTTTCATTGTACCTAAGCAATTTTTTTTTTTAAAAAACAATAGGTATTATACTTTTTACCGTAATAACTTTTTTTTAGAAACTGAAGCTTTACAATTTCAAACCAAATAAACGCATTGGTATTACTTATTTAAGTAAAAATACCTGGAAATAATTTATAAAAAAATTGTTTTTAAATTATAGGTTTATAATAAATATATAATTATATATCAGCCAATAGAGCTATAGCTATAGTACCTCAGTGGTAGAAAATACCATAGTAGGTATCTATAAACATATAGTGTTATAATGTTATAATATATTATATTAAAATGTAAAATATAATATATTGTGGGTACACAGTTTAGGATAGTAACTACAGTAGGTTACTCATAAAATTAATTGGTATACCCTATACCTAATGTAAATTAATACATTTAGGTTTGGTAGGCAATGATCGAATAATATTAGTGGTTTACAGTAAAAAATACTCATTATAAAAATCGCAGAGGAGAATTTTTTCTAGAATCGTAAGAAGCCCGATTTTTGATACCGTATTCCAATCGTATCCGTAATCGCATGGTAAATTAACAAGTTTTTTATTTTTTATCGATTAATTGTTTAACTAATCAATAAAAGACTAAAGTATCAAAAATCGGGCTTCTTACGATTGTTAAAAAAAATTCTCCTCTGCAATTTTTATAATGAATATTTTTCACTGTATGATTTTCATTAAATTTTGGTGAAATTCTCGACTAGAGAGTGCATAGTTGACCGTACAAAATGATCATAATTTTACTGTAGGTATATAGAACACGAATACCGCTCGTGAATCCAGGTCCTACAGCAACAGCAGCAGCTGTAGCATGTAGAAGCGTGTGTGTGCGTTAAATATACATATACTTGTATGATCTATTTAGGTGTATACAATCATATTATTTCGAAAAGCTTTAACTTTTTTGAAAATGTTTTTTTTTTTAGATATTTTACATCATTTAATAACTACTACCCATAGATTTAAAAGAAATATTATAATTAAATTTTTTTTAAGTTTTTACTTTTTGAATAACAACATATATTTTTAAGTTCATATTTTCTAGCAAAATATTTTTCGGAGTTGTTTAATACAAAGACGCATAAAAATTGAATTTAAATGAATAGCTATTTAGTTAGTTCGGTACATGAATTTAAAGTTTTGAAGAGAGTAGAATAGAGCGGCACAGGCTTTACACACAGAATGTTGGTCCATTACTCTGCTCATCAAACTCAAAATAGGCATGTAACTCATAACTAGGTAATTAAATACTCGTTTGAAATTCGATTTTTTTTTGTATAGAAATCTGAATTCGAACTTAAAAATTAATGTTAGGTATTCAACAATAATTTTAAAAATTTAAAAAATGATAATGATTATCACCGAATTGTAAATAATATATTAATTATTCAAAAATGTTTCTCCGCAATGGCGTATATATTTAAAAAAAAGTTAAGACCTTTTAGATTATGAGTATAGAAATTTAAATAGATTACCGCCTCGTAGTTGTATAGTTGCACACACCATTTAATATTATAAACATTTAAAAACTAATAAAAAATTACTTAAAAATGTCGTATACCTCAATATTGTTCAATATATTTAGACACCTTTTTTGAAAGAGTATTGTATTTTATGGCCAAATGGTTTTATTAAATTATTATGATACAAATAATATTAGTCCCTAGCAGGCTATATTTTAAATTTAACACAACGTTAGTTAGAGTATTTGAAATCTTTCAGATGGGTCAATAAATTAGAGGTTGTAATGTATTGAATTTAGTTATTTGATTTTATTATTTAATTTGATTGCAATAGTGAGATTTGAAGAGTGGAATTTTGAAAATGAAAAGGGAGAATAAAAAGATATTTTAATATCTATAATATAATATGAAGTCTCCGGGGACTGCTGAATTGTCTGCATTTCTATATAAATAAATGATTTATTCAGACCTAAGAAATCTATTTATACGTGATAAAGTATATCGTGTAGGTATTGGAGTGTTTAAAATTCAAAATATTTTTTTATGCAATATTATGATGCTAATTTTTTATTCTTGACTTTGGCGTTGCATGCTGGACAGAGCCAATTTTATATACGACTTATTCAATAAACGTTATCTTGTATTGTATGTATAAATAACCACTCTGTATATATATATATACATATACCTATGTAATGTGTATAGACGGTATGGGCAGTTTCTGCGCACATAACACGTTTTAAAAACGAATTATTATATTTCAGCAAACAGGGTAATGGTAGGCGAATAGCAGCAGTGTACAAGGGGTGGTCAAGGGGTTGGATAAAATTAATTGCGTCCGGTCCTTATATATATAAATATGTGTGTGTGTGAGAGAAAGAGAGAGAGACAGTGTGCACGCGTATGTGTCTGTGTACGATTTGCCCCGTCGTCCGAAAAGATAAAAGAAAACTAATCAAAAAGTTTTTAATTAGAATTTTTTCCGCTTTGTATTGGATTTTGTTTGTGTGTAGTTGGCCGGAAACTAATTATCGGAAGTTTTTTGCTGTTATCCAGATTCCAGCTAGGGTTATGACGTGTCCGTTATTTTTGGGGAAATTGTGTTTGCTATTCTTATTCCCGCTTTTCCGTCTACCAACCACCAGTGCCAAAATATAAGGACGTATCTTTATATAATACGTATTATATTGTAGTAGTATCAATAGTATACATCATACATTCTACCAGGGTTGTTGTCTATGTCATCACTAAGAAAAATAGTTCTGATAAGCAAAACTATGCAAATTTAAATAACATATAAATGGAATCACTGAATTCAGAAAAAAATTGTACCCGATGGAAAAAGACCCCTTTGGACCCAAGGGTGTAAAAATTATAAAAATTATATTATAAATGTATGTGCATGATACGTTAAAATACTTTTCTGAAAAATATATGTCTATTAATGATGTACAATATTTCGATTAATAGCTATTAATTGGAGATATCTAGAGATTTCAAAATTACGTGAAACAGTATTGGATATAATGTATAATGCCATGAGTATCAATTTACTGGGCAATGGAGGGAAATTATTATATTATGTTATCCACGGACTAAGATATAATGAACTGGAAACGAGCAGCTTATATCACCACAGAATATCACGGCCACAAAAAGAGGCAAAGTGCGGGGGGGTCGCAATGTGTTCCTAGAGTTTACACTTTACAGCGCCGTCTGTATAAAACACGGACTGAGATACAAAATGTGAAGCCAAATAAAGCCACCGGTAGCGCTGAAAACATTAAGAACACAGTGTTCTTATCTAAAATGACACCTTTTCGTGGTCGTCCATGTCGTTTCCAGTCCATTATGTCTTAGTCCGTGGTGGCCACTGATGAGCTGCTCGTTTCCAGTCAATTATATCTTCGTGATGTTATCACGTTAAAACGGTTGATTATATTTCTTTAACCTTTTGATAAAATAATATTTTTATTCTCGGCACAACTTTCATCGAAGTTTAATTTTAAATAAGGCGGGTCTGGTAAGAGTGCACTGACTTATTAGTACTTATTAGGTAGTAGGTACCAACAATTAATAATTGTCCAGTTATTTAAATTAGTGTTACATTAATTATGCTTGTTTATTTACGAACCTATATTTAAGGAAAATGTTAACACTATGATTAATATATTTTTTTTTAAATGCGATAGTATAATTATTGTGCACAATGTACTTTAACTATCCCATGTAACACCAATGAAAAACCCAGTTCATATTATAAGCCTTATAAGTGTTATTCAAATATCTCAAATGTGATCAATTTAGAATAAAAATTAACGCCTAAATCAACCAAGTGTAAAATAAAATATTATAATAGCTAAATAATTCTATAAAAAAAATTATCTTGTCTTTTATCTAGACGTTTAATATAAATTCTAATTTTTGTTATATATTTATTCGGTTGTATTTATATACTTATTACTTAGTGCCTTAGTTGTATTATGTAAACAGATTTTTAAAACAATATATAGTTATTCCCGAGAAGTTACAATTATGCGATTATGGGTGGGTATAATACGCCAAGCGAAGATGTATTTGCATAATATATCAAAGGGAAAAAGTCAAAAGAAGAAGCATCTAGCTATCGAAGGATATGACACAAATTCTTATGGTAAACCGTGTTGGCGGTGCATCGATCTTTTCCCCTACTTTGACATTTGAACCTCAAATTAGGGTAATTTATATTTTATAAATTAAAAAATATATTATAGCACTATACTGTTATGAATTATGATATTTGCATGTGTTCTGTTGCCTTTTAATGTTACTAAAACGGTGCATCATAATTAATTATAATATAATTATGTAGTAGAGGTGTCTTTCGTTCATCAACAGTCGTTACAGTTTTGTCAAGCGGTATATATGATATATATTTTTACAAATAACATGATCTCCAAATTGGTTTTGTTTGTCAAATGAAGTAGTTTGATAACTGTGAGTGAATTTTTTTTAGTACATTTTTGCAGGTTCATTAAGTGATTGTAAGTTTGAATCGCTGTGGAGGGCAGCGTTTGTCATGTACCATGATCCATGGATACCTGCAGTGCTGCAACTAAATATTTATCGTTGGGGGTGCAAGGATATTTTAGACTGCCCAGTCAAATATAATTTTAATAAATTCAATTTCGTTTGTATTATAAACACAGTTTGACCAGATACAAATATGCCAGTAGATAAAGTCATAATAATATATTTTATTCTTTATAATAATAATATATCCCAACAAAAACAGTCCACCATATACTCCGTGTAAAAAAACGGCTCTAAAAGTTGTGATATCATTTTATAGGTAGCTAAGTCTTTGAACTGTAAATATCATTTATGTTAAAATAATCTGCTAAGAAATTGAACTTCAAACATCGAATACACGTGTAATTATAACTATAACTTTATACGGCCATATAGACATTATAGGTATTTTAACTAAAATGCAAAGGATATTTGTCAATGTACAGTCGTCTGTCGTTTACTATAAGTTATTTAGGGTATTGGTATTTAGTATAGTGTATAGATTGAACATTTGAACATTTAATGGTTACATAAAGCTCCGTGCACGTTTTACACATTATACATTTATACATACATAAACATTAATAAGGTATTACGCATACGTAGTAGTTCCTCATTATTTCATTAAGCATTATAATATTTTATCAACATGGTAAATATCGCTCCATAAACAATTTTAAATCATTCGTTTATAGGTTCAGGTACATCACATATAATATATAGAATTGCGCATCGAATGGCCGGATCGATTTTGTTAAGTCAGCTCTGAAAGGAATACGTTAACAATGTAACTTTCTTTTTACATTTATTTAATATTATATTATAATATGCGTTATGACGATTTAGCGGTGGTTATAGTGGTGGCGGACGAAGGGAGACGTAGTTTAACTTCTTATTATACTTAAAATGTTGCGTCCCATTAGTCTTAATTTCAGAAATCCGGGGTGGAATTTATAATACTAATACATAATAATATTATCCCAGATTATATGAAACTATATTTTACATAGGTACTGATTATAGTAGATACCTGCTACCAATTATCAATTTGGAAGAAGGCATATTATTATAGGTAGGTACTAAATATGATATACCTTTTAGTTGGTTGCTAGTTGTAATATTTTAAATGTATAGGCGTATATATTTAATTGTTATTACATAAATATTAGTAGGTACCTATGCATAATTTATGGAAGCTTAAAATGTTCATATTTATAACAATTACATTTTTAGTATTTTGTTTGTTTAGTTATTAATTAAATACATTTATTTTCAAAATATTGATTAAGATTTAAGAAGAATATTTTTGGTAAAATATAATAATTATGTACTTAGGTATTTTTTGACGGGGAGCCAAGATATTATATTCCCAATAAGTTATTCCCTCTATTTGCCATCATGTCAGTTTAATATTTGTTACTAATTTACTCTTTTTCTTTCCTTTTTACTCGTTGACAATAAGTTATTGTACAAAAAGCACAGATTGCAAATACTCTGATTCAGATGATTCAAATAATGATATTATGTTTAAAAAAAATATGACCTTGGACGCATATATTTTTTTAGGATACAATAATTAATAACCCCTACGATTTTTCCCATATTAACCGCTGCGTTTCATACAGTTTAAAAAGAACAAGAACAACGTTAAATTAATTTAACTGTCGCACTAATAATAATATAAGACGCATTTTAAATAATTGTATAATACATGTATAAATATTGTTGGGAAATAAAGCAGTTCAAACTTTAAACCCGCAAATAATTAACATTCTAAAAATCGCCTCTGGCAAAATTTTCCAAAATCTTTGCCAAAGATATACCTTTTATTCATCCATAACAACAGGGGCTGTGTTGGCGTATACATCGCTAATTTAATTAAATTCGCCAAAAGAGTAGATGTAGTTGAAAGTATGAGAGAATTTTCCGTACTACGAAAAGCGTTTTAACGATTGATTAAAAAATAATCAGTACCATCGCGATACGTTCGTACAATTTTTCAATCAAATTAATATAAACCGTATACATAGCAACAATAATTACATTCAATACAATGGATGGTAGATACCTACATTGTATTCATACAAACGCACGTCATAATGTATTGCTCAATACCAAACGAAGCCATGATATTATATTTTGCACATAATATACCTAAATGATAAATATAATTTTAGTACAACATTAATATGAGTAATCCATAGCTAGACTAAATGTATAGTGTATACTCAATTAGTTATTACTTATGAATACTAAATTATATTATTCATACAGAGAACAATAGTGGAAACCAATTCAAAATAATATTATAGAAAATAAAAGCTAAATGCCTCAGTTGTCGGGCTTAAGAGCAATAAAAAAAAAAAAATTCAAGCCTTATACTGATTGAACAATAACAACGGTAGGTACCATCAACCATATTAAGTGAACCAACGTTAAACAAATAATTGACTTACCACTAAACATAATACCTATATCGTATTATCTACTGTAAACACGATGTAAAGAAGATATCTTCTCTACATCGTCATTAAAGGTATCAAAGCAATAGATAATAACTGGTATTGTCATTTGTATTTGTCATAATATGGGTACATATTTTATGACTGTACCCACTGTGATATTCATAATTAGTAATTATAGTTATTAGCTTATTACATATTCATAATTTATTTCATCGATTAATCAAATGCGCAATATTAATGACCTTTTTTTACTACACGTACTTACACAACATAAACGCACACATGAATATGAAATATGAATTACCTTCGAATTACTCATATTTAATATTTTTTCTATAACTAAATAGTTAGGGACCTCCACCCATTTAAATGTTTTAACTATCTACCTAAAACCATTGATCATACATATGATTAATGCTAATACATAATTTTACTAAAACGATTTTTCAGGATAAAAATTTAATATTAAACACAGATTAGACTATTAGAATATTAAGACCACAATAAATACCAGCATCAGTTATTAATAATATTTATAATCACGTCTAATCAAATACCGTTAATCGTATTTAAATTCCCAATACCATAATCGCATACCTACGGAGAATTTTAATCTGAAATGATAACCAAAACGCAATTTACCTATCTACCAATATAATATACACCAAGCACTAGGTACATATTAATTTGACATTAAATTAATAGCATCCATAGAATATGTCGTTTAAAAAAAAATTGGGCGAAAGTATAACGTTAATCGTTATTATAATTTATAATTATAATAGGTAACTTAATATACTAAATTAATTTATAATTTTTAATATACCCTAGTTATAACACTATTAACTGACGTTATATATGTATTATATACAGTAAATATTGTATATTAATTACACTAATTCAACAATTTATGGTTTATAATTGGCTTTATCGATACAATTTTTAATTATTTAAAAAAAAAACACAAGTTTTTTTTTTAAATTCCTATTGTTTGAATAACGTCATAGGTACCTACTTTTCATTATCTATCTGTTCATTCTTTCTTCTTATTATTGTATAACTTCGTTGTAAACTAATTTAACTCTAAACCTCAATATAAGCATTAGCTTACAGGGCTTTAGTAACCTTTACTTAATATTTAAATTGGTTACAAAAATAAACTAAAATTATTATATATATAGTTATATATTGCCCTATTAATATTAACTAACCCTATTCAATCACAAGAACCTAATAATTAGTATTGATTTTTATCTTTAACAATTTGTTTCACATTAATTATTACCTACCTAATAATATTGCTTATTACAATTTTCAAACAAATTTAGTAAAACAATTGTAGATAGGCATTATGTTTTTACTCAAAATGAAATGTTGGAGGTACGGGTTCCCACCTATATTATTATATTTCCTGATTTAAAATCATGTAAAAAAATTGATTTTCAATAGATGTTTAATATTTTAATGTTAAAGTTTATTTGAGACGTATAGTGTAAATGTACCTACAGGCTACATGACCAATCTTACAAATTGCAACATTTTTATCAAAATATAGGTTTTTAAGTAGGTACCTTTTATAATAATACTTAACTATAGTATTATAGCTCCAAAAAAATAGAAATGGTTTTGATGAATCTGGAAACAATTTAACATAAAAGTTAATTTTTCGTTTTCTGTTGTTTTTTTGAAATATTTTATAAAACTACTTAACAAATTGTGATTAATTTTCAATCTATCAATTCGGAAACATAAATGATTAAGTTTTACATTATCAACTTCTTATTTTCAAATAGAAGCGTTTTATAAAAATAATTTTGTATCATTTTTTTATTTGTCAATATAAATAAATTATACAAACTACCCACCATCCTAAATAAAATTATTGAATGTAATCAAGTATATTGTCACATCTGACTACACCGAAATCGTTATAACACCGTACGTGTCCTCAGCCCCCTCTACATTTTAATTTTCAAAATTTTTTTGTCAAATATTCAGCATGTAATTCGCATGTATTTGCATGCTTTTTAATTAAGTTTGGTATCAAAAACTAAGTGGAGGCTGTAGACAATTGTCTCCAACTACTCCACATATCAAAACTACTTATTTTCAAATTGTAGGTATTCTAATCAAAATACTTGGAATTGCAAAATTGTTTCTAGGCCAGTATTTTGTATTGTAATGACTAATGATATTTACATTATTATGCTACAAAACTTCATAACTTAATATCATAATAATAACATCGAGTCATTGAATATGTTACTCTTAAACCCAATAAAATAACAGTACCGTGTACATTACTATAATCAGAATTATGTATAATACTTAATATAGTATATATATATATATATTCTGTAATTAATATGAGAAAAATGTGCAATAACAATAATACATTTTGTACCTATCAACCTATGTACCTTTCAAGTAAACAACAACAATATATCAGCCCAGTATGTCTTCAACAGTATAGTGTATACATAGATCGCCACAGTAACCAACTATATTCATTCGAAAATAAAAAAAAAATTGCAACTATATCTAATTAGATTTAGCATTTGACACTATTGACCATTTAATATTATTAAATAATTTTTACAAATTTGGCATCAAAGGACAAGCCTACGACTTATTAAGCTCGTGTCTTAAAAATAGGAAACTCTTTGTTCGAATAAATAATTCCTTAAGTCAAAAAACACAAATACAACTCAGAGTACCTCTGCAGAGTACTAACCTTTCTACCGCCCTATTTAATATTCAAATCAACCAACTAAATGACTTAAACGTACATGGTAAACTAGTTTGTTATGCTGAATACATTGTTGTGTTTGTCGAGGGTAACTCTTGGGACATGGGTTTTTCATATATTATATGTTACGGGCCAAAGTCGAAATCTGGTAAACCTCAGAATTGCTCAGATCGCGATTTGCCCATAATCCTTGGGCAAAATGTCATATCTCGGCTTTTGCTGAGGCCGATGTGGGATGGCTTAAAAATAGAACACGGGAAGCCACGCCATTCGCAGAGCTGGATGGACGAAAATCAGTTTAGAATAAGTGAAGGTAAGGATTTTATCGATTCGCCAAAAATAGTGCATATCATCAAACCGGCATCAAACCACCCCCATATGAAGCCATGTTTTGTATATGTCACTGAACTATGCTGGACGGCCTAAACGGCTGGACCTCAAATTGTTTGTGTGTGTTTGAGTGGTCACCTGGATGGTTTTGATTCACAATATTGGACCCGGTAGAGCAACTCCAGAGAGGCACTCACACAAGGATTTTGAGATTTATACGATGTAAATCGAAACATTGTTTTTTGCTCATTAATGGTTGCTATTGGTTACAGTTAACAGATTATAATAGTAATTCTGAACCCCTGTTCTGGGTGGGTGGTGCCGGTGCGCTGCCTATAAGCTTATTTTCAATTTTGTACTTAAAGATAATAGTTGGTATACCGTGTAATAAAGTACCTGTGTCTTAAGACTCAAGAGTTACAACTAGTAAGTATTATACAAGACCACAGGGGTATATAGAGCACAGTTACAGAGTACACTTACAGATACCAGTCTAATTAGACATTAGGATTGTTTTCTATCTCTGGCCCGCGGGCAACAATTGCAAAATTACCTCCAGAATAGACAATAAACGCAAAAACGCAACATTTTTTTTTTTGATTAATCTTAGAGTAAATTACCCATCATACAAATTATAGAGAATAATATTTTTGAGAGTATGGTATGACATATTGATTTGTTTGAATATTGTCTCAAAACAGTCAAAACAATTTAAAAATCATTAATATTCACACTTTTTTTGTTTTATTTCGAAAGTAATACAAAGTCAAATAATGAGAAAATATAAAACCAATATGTCATACCCTCAAAAATATTATCATCTATAATTTATGTAATCGGTGATTTCACTTTAACATTAGTAAAAAAAAAACGATTTTACGCAAAATAATAGAAGAAATAATTAGTATAATTGCCATTGGTTACTTGGGCAGATGAACTTTTTAAAGCTCCGTTTTTCAAGTCGTTTAGTCCATCCCGCCTGTAACTTGTACCTATATAATAATTTATTACATTGTACATAATAATAATAATAATAATAATAATAATATTTATTAATTCTCCAACAAAAACTATATACAAGTTAAATTACTATTAGACAAATTTTTATGTTGGATCACCTCCAAAGACAAAGGCTGCGCTGAAGGTGAAAGTTCATGCAATTACAATATTAAATAAACATATCAAGAACATAACATAAGAGAAAATAAATAAATAAAGTAGATAATAAACAGTATAAGAAAGTAATAGTGAAATTACAATATAAAAATAAAATAATATAAACTATAAGCAATTCAAATCAAACTATAAGGTATTTAATCCTAAAGACATAAGTTTTCTTTTTAATTGTATAAAATTATTAAATTCATGAATGCAAATTTTATATTTAATACAAAAATTAATAAACACAAAATATGGTCCAGACTGACAAAAAGTAGTTCTTAATATAGGCAGGGATAAATTAATATCTTTAACAAATCGTGTGTTATATTTATGTGTAGGAGTACTAATTGTGTTAGTAAATTTAAAAACAACCGCAAAAACATGTATTATATGGAGAGACTTTATATTTAAGATTTTATATAGGTACATTCATTATAGCTCTTATAAGACCGAATTAGGAAAATATGAGAACATTACATTTTTTCTACTGCACACATCGCACAACGACAATGGAAAAGTATATATTTTTTGTATTGCTATATCATAGTGTATTATACCCCAATAGGCAATAACGATGACGACGGGTCCTGACACACGACACACGAAAAACGCGTGACAATATTATTATATTCAACGTGCGAGCAGATCTAGGTACGCCGTGTGTCTCAACATCGTGATGCTACACACCTGTTACAAACCAGGGTGATGATTAGAGGGGTGGGAGAATACGCTCATTTCCTCTATTATCCTCGTTCCCACTTCCCACTCATGCCGTTTAAAATGTTTATGTAATAGTAGCAGCCAAAAGTCTTTTACGTAATACCTGCAGGCTGTTGAAATCCAAAATACCTACTGTGTATTGTATAGATGATACATTGCGGATTTAAAACGATAAAAAAAAAAATTACCGAAAGCATCAATGAACACAACCTAGACATCGAGAAGTACGACACGTGTTCTATCACTGACAACAATATTTTGCTTCCATATTGAGGACGGCTCGCGACTGAAAGCTTGTACTACACAATGCGTAGGTACCCAGACAGCAATTTTTTGATTAATAATATTATTATAACATTATAATAACGAATAATATTGGTATAACGTTATTATAAATTATAATACTATTATAATATTATCATTACAAAATGCTGTCTGGGTAGGTAGGTATAACTATTTCTCTGTACACTTGACACTAATATTCTATACGTACTGCATGTACATTGTACAATGAGTATGATTAAACAGGTACATCGGCACATCACGCGCTGTTTTGCCTAATCGACTGCTTATAATACTATAGTAATTAACGATAAAATGACAAGTCAATTTTGTTACCTATATCCCAAATTATATAAATTTTGTTAAAAATAATAATGATATAAAAAAATAGTTGTAACAACAAATTACAATAACGAAAAAATTTTGTAAAAAAAACATGAGGCAATTTAATTGTCTGTATTTAATTTGTTTATGTATTTCATATTATCAGTATATAACCATTAACCGTTGTCTTGTATTTCTATAAAACAAAAAAAAACGTTTGAGCTGATCGGTATGTATTTGCAGGATATTTTTTTCACTGTACAAACAATTAATGAATTGCTATTTTACGCAAAGTTAAAAAACAAAAGGTGCACACAATAAAAACAGTTTCGTATGCTGTTCGACATTTTTATTCACCCGTACCTGCCTATCTATGGCCTGGGAGAAAAATTCGGGCCGGGAAAATGTATAACCCAGGCGGCCAGGCCACATTTTACATTTCTATATCTATGTCGTTATCAGGTTGGTTGCTGTGAGGGGCTGTTCATATGTTATTTTACCCCCCCCCCCCCCCAAAGCTACATTATTTATTTACCTAACCTTTTATTTTATCTATATTATAATATGTAAGAGGACCACAAAAAAAATTACTTAATTTCAAATTCCTATAGATACGCCTATCTATATATGTAACCCACAACATGACTAGAATAGTTCTATAATTTTTAACTTGGTTATAGAACTTGCGCAAATGCCTAAATCAGTACTTTGAGCATATACCAGTCTATTATACTTGTCATATTATTACCAGTCTTGTTAAGTATTTAAATACTTTTTTGGTATTTCAAACATTTTTTAAGTACTTTTTGACAGATATATTTTTAATACTTTCAAAAAACTTTTTCTTTGTATTTTATTCCAGAACACTAAATACGTTTTTTTCTTTTTACAATCGTACTTCAACGAACAGTATTTTAGTCTCGTAGGTATATTATCATTTAAAAAATTGGTCTTAAAATAATATTTTATAATGCTTTTAAGAATTTTTAAATTTTCATTAAATACACAGATGATAGATGACACAATACATAGAATTCATATCTACCTTGCTTATGTTTAACTTGACAATATAATAGGTATGTGAGAATTATTGAACCAATTAAGTAATGTATTCATTAATAATTATTGAATTCAAATATTTGTTAATAACTTTAAGTATACATTTGTGAATTGTGATAAACGTAGGTTCAACATTTTAATGTAGATACAACAAAAAGTAGGCACTTTTACTTGTATTTTTAATACTTTTATAATGTACTTGTATTTATATTTAAATACTTTTTAAACACAGTATTCGAATACATATTTCAAATACAAATGATACCAAGACACCAAGTATTTAAATTTGTATTCTAAATAGTATTCTTAACAACACTGAATATTCTGAATAATTAATCACCCTAGAAAAGTCTACCGAACCAACTTTATTGATACTTAATAAGTATAGGTTATTACTATACAATATTTATTTATTTATAATATTATATAAATATAATATTGACTATTATTGTAATAGGTATATAATAGGACATTGTAGATTTCTTCCTATATCTCGGAATTTTATTATTTTTATATAGGTCCAGTGGCGTATCCAAGAATTTTTTAGGGGGGGGGGGGGGGGTAAGTTTACAAATACAATATGTCTTTTATTTACACTTTTTATTTTTTTATTAATCTTGATAAAATTCTAAGGTCAATACGCTGCTATTTTAATTCCTTAACGTAATACAATTATATAGTGGGGCCAGTGGGGGTACTCTTGCAATAACCTTGTATAAAAAGCCATGGGTTGAACAAGGAGTCTGTGCCATCTTCTTATTTAGGTATTTATTTTATTAGATATCATAATAATCTGAAATCTTGAAATTATCTTATGGAACAAAATGTAACACAGCTGCACCTGATGCTAATTACAACGTTTGAACGTTATCATTAATGACTATGAATTTGGTATTTTGAATTTTTTGATGAACTGAATCACTAGCTAGACAGCACGTTTCACTGGTTGAAAGCTCAAGACTTCCATTTTATAAATAATATGTACTGAGTACTAATAATGGCTTAAAGTTTTTTTTAATGAATTCCAAGTCAGTAAAAGAACAGTACAAAAGATGACAATTTTTTTTGTACCCTCGCCCAGTGTTTGGAAGGAATGAATTCTTTTTTAAAGAAGGGCATGTTGAATGAATACATTTTTTTCAAGGAAAATGAACGACATTTTTCGTTGCTACGAGTTTCAATTTACACAGATACTATGCAAAAAATTAAAATTAAAATTTATTTTTTCTTAGGATATGTAATTGCCAATTGGTAATCATTATTGTTAGTCACTTTATTAATATCTCTTATAGGTTATAATATTATATAGAAATCGTTGTCATCGCGTCGACGATAAATAGGATGAACGTCGAACAAATGATGCGGGGTGAGACTTGGTAGTATATTATCTACAGCTAAAATGTATAATAGTGTAGGTATTAGTATCTATTGTTCTATGTTAGTACCTATATGTTACAATATTAAGACAGTCAACACACGTCGGCCAGAAATTTAATTTAGAAGAAAGTCTCAAAATAGAATTTACTAAAATTATTACGTCATTTGATTATTTCGTTTATATGGTAACACATGATAATGTGTTTAATTGTAAAGTCACCTTAAATAATTTGTAAAAATTATTTTTACCTAATTTTTTTTTTATTTGGAATTAAAAAAGGAGTCTCCGAAATTTATTTATTGGCCCCTCACCAACATTTTAAAGCACAAGAGATAAAATATTCAAGGGGATAGCTTCAGACCGTTAATATTCTTTATAAGTACAGTACTTACCTACATGAGTATTAATTATACTCACATATTAACCCTGTGTCCCTGTCTAGGCACAATTTCAATACAAAAACCGAGGGTGCTAAAGCTCTGCATTTTCTGGACATTTATAATTATGAGGCAGTTTGTAATAATATTAGTAAATACTATCCGCGGTACTATAATATAATTGTTGTGGCTACTGAACATGATAATAATATGACCGCCGACCGGGTTGGAAATTGTTCCATGGTAGAAGGCAGAAATAGTAAATTGGGAAATAATAAATAATGTTCAAGAAATTGATTTGAACTCGAAAAATACAATCGTCGAATAAAATTGTTTTAACCATCATATACTACGATAGTCTGATATCTGATGACATTTGGTTTTTTTTTTTTGTAAGCAGAGGTTTTGCAGAGGTGTATCCTTTGATACATAAATACCGACAATTTTGGAGGGAGCTAATTTTAAAATTGGGGGTGCTATTGTCAGTGGCGTACGCAGGGACAGGGTTTTAGGGTTCTGACCCCCCTGAAATTTCTTCCTTTGACAAAAAAATCATATGTCGATCAGTTGATCAATTTTTGATCATTTTTAATAGATATAAAATAAATTGTGTGGCTTGGCGTGGCGCGTTGGCTGCTACCAGTCGTGGAATGCGACTGGGAGTAAGTAACGGACACAGCTACTAGCTCCCGGATGGGTGACCACCCGGGTTCATAGTAGTTAAAAACCTTGCCACACATACACGTGTTTGCTACCTACCGTAACAACCGTTAAAACAATCGTAAAATCAACCTACCGTACCAACCTTACCCCTACCACAGTTCATAACCCCTACAACAGCTAATGGCCATAGTCGCCGGGCTTAAGTTCAATAAAAAAAAAAAATAAAATAAATTGTTAAATATGAGTATATGTCAAAGACGTTGATAATCATAGTTTCAGTTTTTTGGCTGATTTAGAACATTGCTTAACGTCTGTCACAACTCACAACCGTTGTATGGTGTATCATCATGTATCATCGTCCATCGGTTGTTACCACGTTTATAAATTACGACTCGAAGAGGCTCTTCTAGATGACCATAGGTGTCCGGGTTGAACACTCAAATGTTCTTAATGTAGACTAAATTTCGTTAGAAATAATCATATAAAAACTCTTAAGAAAAAAATTATGTAAATTATTTACTCAGATAAAACCTAATCGAAGTAAAATCCTGCGCACGCTAATGGCTAATACCTCCTATTCCCCCTAATTACACCTATGGTCTATGGTCCCTGACTCCCTGTGGTTGTATAGAAGAAATTTATTAGAAATGAAAAGTATTTACAGACACACCTTTATGCGTATACATTTATAGTATAAAAATTGTGTACTGTTTGAGGGGGCTTGTGAAGATTTCTGAGCGATGATTTTTTTGTTATACCCGCGTGCATTTCTTTCTGTCTTACAAACGCATAACATAGCAAATTGTACGCTCAGCAGTTCACGTCGTTCAGCTCTATTAGTTTAATAATTAGAGTCAATTGTTTTCTTGTACAATTTAAAGGTAAGATTGTTGTATAGTGAATCCCGTTGGTTATTTTTAGATTCTGAGCGGAGCGATGAATGTATTAAATTTAACAATGATGTGTATTTTTTTTTTGTGTCTGTCGTCACCTTTTAGGACAGCAAAAGTGCTTAGATTTTCTTTAACACTATCTTTTCTGATAGGAAAGCAAATCTAGTTGATACTTTGGGGGGTCAAAAGTAAAATTTTCCCAGCATTTTTCAAAAGCGCAATGAAAAACAAAAAAAATATTAAGGAATTTACGATTAATTATTTTACGATAATTTATTTTTGACTAAATCGATTTTGGTTTTTGGTGTAACTCTAAAACAAATGACTGTAACATGTAACTTTGACTGAAAGTTTATATTAGAATTTTCTATACAGCATAAAATTTTCAAAATATTTTTACATATTTTGAGTTTTTGGACATTTTCAGATTCCTTTTTTTTTAGTTTTTAATTCAATAAATATCAATAACATTTTATTTATTGGGTAAAAAAGCTTGAACATTTAATAGAAAGCTGCTAATATATTGTTTCAAAGACAAATAAAAAATATTAATAATACAGTCACAATTTTTTTTATAAACATTTTGAAGTTCAAATTTTAACAAAATACGTAAAATTTACGAAAATGTGCAAATTATATTGAGTTAGAAATTCATAAAAAATTTTCTTTTTAAATCTAAGATTTGAAAAATGTAATATAAGATTCCTACGAGCAAATCAAAGTTGCCACAGTTACCAAACGATACCGCATAGTTCACATAGTTGAATATATTTAATTATCGTTTGGTAACTGTGGTATAACAGTAATTATTTTACACGACACGGTGTAGTGTGAACCCCCCTTTAATGGCTTAAATAGTGGTAAGTAGTTGGTACTTGGTAGTCATTGTTCACAAGCATTTTATTAGCAAATATTAGCAAATAAACTCTCTTATAAGCAATTAATAAAAATAATAAACAGAGGCAAAAATCAGCAAATTAAATTAAAAACAAAAAAGAATGAGACAGCGCTATCTAGCGACCAAAGCGAGGGGCTGTTACCTGTAACGAAATTGTTAAGCTACTGGACCACCGCTGTTTATTTTTCCGCTCAATGGTATATGATTAAAAAGACGTATTAAACTAAATAAATTGAAATTATATTTTCACAAAAAATTCGATTTTATGCCGAGCCTGCTACTCAGGTCGCAGGAAAATAAATTGGAAGGTGTGTAGGTATGCAATTCACAATTCACATTATTATATTGTTATTGTTGTATTATTTAACTAGCTGAATCCGCGCACTTCGTGGCCCGTAAAAAAATCACAAATCTTAAAAAAAGTTGTGGTTGTTCAACTCCTTTTGGGTGTAGCTCACTGCAGTAAGCGCAACTCAGCCTGCACCTTGGAAAATTCGATTTGATGCATGCTTGTACCTGATCTGCCCGCGGTTAACCACCCCAATGGTAACCAATAATAAATGAATACGTTTATTTCTACTGATTATTCCTCCCGTAACCATAATAGCAACCATTTATAAACAAACGTTTCCATTGTAAATCTCAAAGTATCCCTTTTTTGAGCACCTCCCCGAGCCCGTAGCGTATTATAATATACAGCCTATTATAGTCGTCCTCGATAAATGGACTATCCAACACGAAAATAATTTTTTTCAATTCGAACCAATAGTTACCGAGATTAGTGCGTTCAACCAAACAAACTCTTCAGCTTTATAATATTATCAGTATGGATTATTTTTCGGTATAGAGGTACCTCTATTGACTACCTAATTAAAAATGTTGACCGTTGTAGGGAAAACTTTTTAACTTTTCATATAACTTGTTTCGGACAAACGTAGGACATTCAAGCCAACCAATTTTAATGCTTACCGAGAAATTGTTTGTTTACAGTGCCCCTTGCCTACTTTAGTGCTGTTAATATAACTAACAACTGTACCTATATATATTTTATCATTTTACATAGCATTTAGCATAATTTTTTTGATGGGAATAGCATTTTGACACCAGTTGCATCTACGGTAGTATTGTGGTATGTATAGGTAATAGGTTAGGTGACTTGGGTTACCATTCTCACCAATAGGCAATAGTAAAGGTCGCCGCCAATCGCAACTATCCGTTTCGGTCATGTACAACAATATAGTTTCAAGTCGGCGGAAAAAACCCACTGGCCACTGCTATAGATCATATTTTAAACATCCGCTGTTCGTCAATTAATTTTAGTTTTTTCCAAAAAAATTACGAAACGTCTGTGTCGGCGTGGAGATGTGCAGGTCGAGCGATCATATTTTCCCATCGTCACAGGATGGCAGCTGGGTTGTGATCACAGTGGTGATGTGGGTGGAGACCCCCTCCCCTTTTTGGCTTGTTATTGTCATATCATAAGATATAAGATAGTGCTATGAAAGTATATTTACCACTATGTAACGTGGTCAAAAATTCATATCTGCCCCCCCTCCCCTTTCGAAAAAGTTTTGCACGCCACTGCGGGGCGGTTTCCACACATAAAAATCTACCTACACTAGCCGTGTATGATCCAAAAACCATATCACTGTTCCATTTACGAGTAAATCGGGTAGCAAACGAAAACTGGTCATCACCAAGCAGCCAGGTTTGGCACCCATTGTTTTAAAGCTACCAGAAAGCGCCTAGAGAAGTCCGGAGTATGATCTGATCTTCAATTTTTTGTATTTTATTTGGAATAGAACATGACAACACATTTTAGATTGTCGTGGAATTTAGTAAATAAGTATGCACAATGTACATTGGTGGTCGTATATATTTGCTATGGTGGTAACTGGTATCGAGCGGTCGCCGACGAATGTATCACAAAAAAAGTCAACACAAAATTATTTTATTTTTTCATATATATATTTTTCAAATAGTTTGTTTTTTTTTTTTAATTTTAAAATTTTATAAATTATAGGTATAACATAAAAATATTAAATGATAATATAATTTTTTCTATCCTTAACATAATAATATTATATATAAGAATAATTAATAATCCATTGCAGTTTTTTTTTTTTTTTTTTTATTAACAATCTTTTTTTTACTTCACAATATTATAATAGTTAACCGTATTTGGGATAAATCAACGGGAAGGAGGCGGATACGGAGGAGAAAAAAATTAAGGTAACGGGATCGACCCGTGAGCGTCGGCTGTGCCAGACGGACAGGGTTTACAATATCTAATAATAATAATATGTAATAATAATAATAATAATAATAGTAGTATAGTATAGTAATAAGTAATAACATAATTGCATTTAAATCGCACAAGAAAAAAATTAAAATACTGTTCGGACTATAATTATTTTTTAATAACACAATAATTCAACTAATCATTTTGTGTGCGTGACGGAATTATTAAAATAAAAAAAAATGTATGATAATAATAATAATAATAATAATAATAATAATAATGATATAATATTACAAACTAAAACATGTGGAAATTGGTAATGTTTATCTGTTTGTATGTATATTATAATATAACAAAAAAAAAAAATTATAATAAATTAAACACTAACAAAACAACAAATAAAGTAAAATGGGACTACATTTTTTGTTTAGAATCTTTTTGGGTAAATAGGTAGGGGGATGAATATTTTTATTATTTATTTATTTTAAATCTAAATGTAAACATCACTAAATATATTTCATTTTGAATATCATAATATAGTATATAAATTATCGATTACATTTTAAGGCAATATGACTCAGACTTTGGTTTTGTTTAAAATTTTTTGTTTGTATCTTTTATACACATATTGTCTAAAAAAAATGTTACAGTCTAATGATAAGACTATAATTAAATGTAATTATTAACCATGTAAATGAAATAAATTTTAACTTGTGGCATTAATATAAGTCTTTCTAAATCGTTGTTTTAAAACAACATAAGGCAATTGAACGAATTTGTTGGTCACATTCACGGGTCAGAAAAATTGTTGAAAAACTGACAACAAAAAAATCTCCGGACCACGTGTAGATACATAATACAAATATAACACTACTACTTATGAAAGCACGTAAAGTTTATAAAATATATATGTATTGTGTATATTATTAAACATTATATAAGTTTTTGCAATAATATTGTATTTATTATATTAATAATCGATAATAACTCACAAAGCTCATTCTAAGATAGTTTTTAGAAAAAAATTGATTGGGAAGAGTGAAAAATTAGTATTTATACACATTTATAATTTTATTATATATAGAGTATTATATTAAATATCATAGAAGAAAAAAATATTATTTATCACTTTATCTTTTGCACGACCTAGTGCGTTCAAAAGACAAAACTCGACAACACAATTGATCGACCCTACCGATGCTCTAGAGACGAGTCTTTCATCCAAAAAATCAAAACAAAAAATTTTTATAATAATAATTAAACGTTGGTGTCGTTTTGTACACATTTGGCTACTACATACTTTACTCCACACAAAGGTAACTCTTAAAATTAACAAAAAAAATTATTATTTCTTTTATTATTTAGATTGTTTGACCGAGCGTTAGAACACCACTTGGAAACAACAACCAGGTAAATTTAACTAAGCGAGGAATGAATTCCCACATATATATATATATATATATATATATTATATATAGTATATACATTATACAATATATATTTAAATTGTTTTATTTTAATTACACAAATCTTCTTTTATACATTTTTTTGTAAAATTTGTTTTACATGCAAAACAAATTATTAATAATTATTGTTTACTCTACAACATAATTAATCAGATGTTTATAACTCGTTATAAAAAATATATATATATATAATATATATAGATACATTACATTTTTAATTATAATTATTCATAAAACAGATATACTATTTAGTATTTAATTACATTTTTTTTTTTTGGTATTTTTTAAAAGTTGTAAGGTTAAAATAATATGTAACTTAATGTCATCAAAAGATTAAGATTACAAGATTAATACGTATTAATGACGTATATATACGTAGTACATAAAATTAATAATAATAATCGTATAATATTTAAAATCCCATGTTAAATACCCAAACCAAAATTTGCTTTTTAAGACTGTTATTTAAGAGTCTTGCTCAGAACCAAATTTTAATTAATATTTTACGTATATATGATTTATATATATATAATTTTTTTATTATAAATATATATTAATATAACTTTTTTTCTTTTTTTTTTTTATATAGTGTTTTGTGTCAAAATATAATTTATCTTTCAAAGTTAAAATTATTTAAAAAAAAAAAAAAATACACAGAATATACTGAAGAGAATATGAAGTAGCTGTACATGAGTTATATACAGGATATATATTATAAAGTAGTTTATAAACAATTTGCATGAAATAGAAATTAAATTCCTCGTTACAATGAAGCCCAAGACGATGATGAAATGCGACAAGACTGTACGGTCTGTACTTTATTTTATGTGTGCGATGACTTAGCTTCCGAGGTGTTCATCTAATATCATGGAAGGTAATTTTTTATGTTAAACTCACATCTCATACGGGAAATGGCAATGCGAGCGTACAGTGTGAGATCATGGCCGGTACTATGCAGTGTGAGAGGTCCACAATGTCGGTCCATCTCAACAAAGAATTCTGTAACACAAAATAAGGAGACAATTTTTTTAGTGGTGCACTCTAAATTTTAAACAGTTAAATCTTTTATATCTTACGCGTATGTTTCCCGCGCATAACTAAAAGGTCGGCACGTTGCCACATTTCATGTGCTGCTGCCAAATGACAATACAATATGTGCTGCGAATGAATAGCATTGTGCACAACTATTGGAACACCGATCACACCTGTCACAGCCCCAGATGCAGCTCCACCACTGGGTGTAATGCTACTACTACAGTATCCTGAAGAGTGACTCTCCACAGAACTGGCTGGTGATGGAGATGGTGAAATGGGACTTGAACCCACATTCTGGCCAAAAATTTTAGTTAGAACCATACACAAATGCAAATACTTCAAATAAAAATATTTACCTTCAGGAAATGTTGCTGAACAGTCTTGAAATTCTGTCGATTTTGGTATACAAGTAGTTTAAACAATTTTAATCGCAAGAAACTAAGACACCTCATCCTGTAACAAATAGTTAGTAACTTATTGATTTGTACAAAAAATAATCAAATTGCTTTGAATATGTAACATGTACTTACCAAAGTATTAACAGCCTATTATCCCTTTCTGGATTATCAGCCATTTCAAATATTTCGTCTAGCTCCTCGTGATCACAGTCTGCACGGTAGTTGTATATTTTTGACCAAATAACTCTACAAAAATATCAGAAAACATAAGAAAACATGTTAAGAAGGAACAATTAAAATACATACTTAATTAAGTCAACAGTGTCATTATAAATCTTGAGCACTGCTCTTTCCCTAGTCCCATCATTCTCCATCAAATGTCCACTAAGTACAAAACACAGTATACCGTCCAAATATTTCATTTCTTGAGTAATGGGATCAGGCTCGTACTCTGCTAGTTTGGTCAATGCTTGTGCCTCCTTCAACGGGACCTCTTGGTGCATACTGAAATAAAAAATTAACAATATTGTAAATAATAATTAAGGCAAATATTTCTCTAGTGATCTTACTTGTTTTCGGGGTACAAGTCAGTTACAAAGTAAGAGAAGAATCTTTTCCTTGGAGGATACTGGTGGTGCATGGATTGCATGCGCCATGATGGTTGTCTGGGAGGAGGTTGTACAGGAACTTCATGCATGCGATCCACCAAGATATCATTTATTAATCCGTCACCCTGATAGAAAACAAACAATAAATTGTTATTTTATAGTTACTATTTATTTTATATTAATTATTATGTTATACAGCAGTCAACTAAGAAAAAATGTAGGTTATAAACTTATAACTTATCTATAAAACAATAATGAATTGGCTGCATAGGCGCAATTTGGGGGGGCTTGGGGGTGCCAAGCATCATCAAATTTTTATTGACTATAATATTATGCCACAGGTATTTGGATAAATTTATTTCTAAGACCTTATCATTTTCATTTTCATAATAATAATAATAATAATACATAGGTACCTACCTATCAGAATAATAATATAGATTAAAGTGTATTATGTTATAGGAATATAGGTAACTATTTATATTAAGATAATATAAGCCCACCACTGATCACTTTAGTCAACATAAATTTAACCCAAATTGCACCTATGATTGGCTGCACATCTCAATATTGAAAAACTGATAAACTGAATGTTTCTCACAATTTAAATTTGAACTTACACCTAATGGCGCACTCCAGTTTACAGCTTCGAGTTTTACTTATTTTAATGTTTATTTAACCTTTTCACTGCTACACTATTTATCCACTGCAACCAGTGTATGCTACATAAAATAAAACATTTATTGTTTTTTTCTTTTTTTTAAGATTTTTTATTTGAGATTGTTATTATAATCTAATTATTTTAGTTTAAAATAATGCGAACCATGGTTTTCAAAACTTGTACGGTTGCCGGAAATTGAGAATATTATAAAATACAGTGACATACTAGTACATCTGGAGCAGTGAAAGGGTTAATTTCCATTTTTTTTTTCAAAAAATTATCACTCTTTATTTTAATATAATATAAAATGTTATGAAAAATGTTTTATATTATTTTTATTCTTTTTGTTTTAAGTTTATAACTTAAATTTACTATTAAATATTATACAGCAGGGGTGGCCAAACTTTTTTTGATTAAGATCTACTGAAGGGTATATTTTTTCTTTTAGAATCGACTAATGTAAAAAAATTATTTTATTTTAGTAATAAATATATTTATATAAATAATAAAATAAAAGTGTAAAGTTATATAAACGAGTGTTTCACATTCAATTTTTAAATAATTTTAAAATGTATGAACATTACAATGTTGACTTAGAAGTGTGTCATTGCATATTTGCATAATATGGTCAGTTAATTATAATCTCAGTAATAGTCGCTAACTGCCAAACAAAGACGCTGCACTAAAGTCTAAATGATCATCAGAAAGTATAGCTCGGTACCTATTCAGCTTTTATATAACTTTCATGTGAGAAAATTCAATTTCACACTAACAGGTTAAACCAAAATTTATGTATTTAATAACTGTATCTATTAAATGACAAATGCACAAGAACAATTAATAAATCCTAACAAGGGAGATTGAGACATCGTCCAAGATTGACCAGCCGATTGTGATCAACTATTTGACCACCCCTGGTATACAGTATGTCCAATAACTTTTGAAATAGTATGTGTAAAAAAATATAGAAAAAAATATGTTAAATGTACTCCTCATACTTAATAATAACTAATATCATACTATAACACTAAATTAAGTTAAGCACTAAAAAGTAAATTAACATAATTTAAAAAAAAAAATTATTGTAGTCTACTGGCCAATATAGAAAAGTATCAGTAGTTAATTTGAACTTATTTAATTTGTAACTGTTTAAATGCACTTACTATTCCTGTAGCATATCTTCCTAGTGTTGCTGACCCAGTTGGATTGTGAAATTTTCGTCTTTTGGACGCATTAGGAGAGTATTGATCTAGTTCCAGTGAACGTTTATACCGAGGGTCCATTATTTGAACAGAGGTGGTACTATAAGGAAGGAAAGGAGGTGGTCCACCATCTTCATCTTCAGATGATTCTTCATAAGGGCCGTGAATCAAACCGCTGGTGGCAACTGGACGTTGTAAGTATGACATGGTACTATAATTAAAATATACATATTTAATAACAATTAAATCAATTACATTATGCCAATTCAAAACAATAAAAATTACCTGTGCTCAAGGGGTTTAACTTTTGCTTCTGGTATTACTGCACAAACAGATGTTGGCTTACGCCATACATTAACATTATCCATCATGCCTTTGGAATAGCCATCAGAAGAAGGCTGTTGGAGAAGAGGCTGAGTTGTCGGAGCAGTGTTAGCTGGAGATTCATTGGACTTAGATTTTTCTGATCCTGAAATGGTTTGTGATGGACTGCCTTTGTGATGATGTTTATGATGTCTATGCTTTTGTTTTTTTTCATCTTGCCTTGTATTTGCTAAATCAGCACAGGTTCTCAGCTCTTCAGATCTTGCTGGTTTCACCAAGTAATTCAAATTAGGTGGCAACTTACTTAATGGTATTTTACATATCACAGATAATTTTAAAGTCTTTAGGCCTTCTGGTTCTTTAGGTATAAGTGGAATGACTGGTACAGGAGATATAACACGTTCGTTATCATTGCGCATTGCTTCATTGTTATCAATTATAATAACTCCACCTTTGCCACCTTTTCCACCTTTAGATTTTCCACCACTCTTGGCCCCACCATCTTCACGCCGTGTTATAAAAAGTTTCCTTAAAGTATCATTCTTCTTCTTATCTTGCACTTTGATTCCCTCTACATCAAGTTTGGGTGGACTTTCAGTTGCTGTTGACAAGGGTGGCGGCCTGCATTCTACATCAGAGGAGTCTGAATCTGCGCTGCTCGAAATTGACCGTGGTGGACGCAAAGCAGCACTGACTCGAGCTACAGGTTTTTGAGGTTGATTTTTTTCCCAAGATGGTGTTTTCTTTACTGAATGTGAAGACTTCTTTTCGGAATCTTTTTTCCGACTCTTTCGGCTACTATCAGTCCATTCTTCCGATTCACTGCTAGCTGATACCACTTTTGACTTTTTAATACTACCTGGTGGTCGACCTCTTCGTTTTTCATTTATCTTTACTGGTTTTGGCGGTTCATCATCCTCTGTATCTGATGAAACCAAAGGTTTTGACTTGATTTTTGATGGCGGAAGAGGTTTAGGAGTTTTTGTTTGGCCCTTCTTTCGACCTCTCTTTTTTGCAACTGGTTCTTCAATTGGTTCCTCTTTTTTTACTATCACTGGTGTCGATTTCCTTTCTACTAATTTAGCAGGTTTTACTAATGATTTCTTGAGATCCTTTTTCTCACACTTTGCTAAAGCTGAGTATTTCTTGTGTAAGTCCGTTATTGGTTTAGATGATGGATGTGAACGGCTACTATAGGATGAATCACTATCACAACTAGTGTCACGAGGTTTTTTCTTTTTATCGTCTTCGTCTTCGGATGATGACGATGATGAAGACGATGAAGATGATGAATCAGATTGGCTTTTTTGTTTATCACTGTGGGTAGAGTCTGAGTCTGACATTTCCGATAATAATTCAACAACCTCAGATCGCTGCGTAGGAAAGCCTGGACTTGATTTAGGATCGCCCAATCCAACAGGTTCCTCCTATGAAAATAAATACATTTTATTTATAATTTTAATTTTTATATTTTCATGTAAATTTGTAGGGAATAAAAATACATTAATTGTCAATCCCAAATTGATTTAAAAGTTTATGAAAATAACAATCATTATAGTTGTATTATTATTTCTGTGGTTGTTGTTTAACTATATTTTATAAACCGGTTAACTAATTTTCATGGACTAAAAAATAGCGATATTATTAAGAATGTTTTAAAAGCTGGCGAAGATAAAAAATAAAATAACAATAATAAAAACATTCAAAGAAATAACTATGAGCTCCAATGAGAATGCTACAACACTACAGCAGCATTCGTCCTAAACTTAGACTAGTTTTAACAATCGTCACGTGATAACTGTAAACGGTGGTTTTCGATGATAAAACACACTCGTGTGTTTACATAGGTACTTAATACTTATATATTATAGTATATATTTTCATATCATGTTTATCACGCGTGACCGTGGAAAACGGCAATGAATATTATTGTTAAGTTTGAAGTGACGAACAAAATTATCGAAATTATTATTCAGGATTATCAACGGTGGATCAGGGTTTACCCAAAGATACTTACAAATCTCATTGTGTCGGTTGTACCCGCGATAGCGTACAAATTACAGGTGAAAAAGACATAATATTACATACACCGTATTGGCGAACTACGATCCTACAACGGGTCGCGGATTGATAGACTTTAATGTCATTATCAAGAAAAGCCACCGCAACAACTCTCACCTGTTGTGACGTCCTTGTCGTGTTGTTCGTGTCGGGCGTGCTCTTTTTCAAAAAGTTTTTCAGATACCACTTGGGCTCTTCTTCCTGTTCCTCTTGCGGGGGCGGTGAAACGGTTGCCGGTGGGACGGTGTCTTTCTTCTCGTCGTTACTCTCACTGTCGCTACAGCTGCTATCCGAACTACTGTCCTTCTCGTCTTCTTCACTGGACGAGCTGTCTTCATCCACAGACATGTCACTACTGGTCTTGTCGGCCCTACAGACACGCCGAGGTCGTAAGTATCATAAAAGGTCAAAACGCGAACTTGGCGAGCGAAAGCACACCACAGTTGTATAATAGTATTACTGTAATACACAGTAGGTACACACTACACAACTCACTTTGAGGAACCGTAGTTGGTTGTGTCAGACGATATGACGTTGGTCGACGTGGAACTCCGGCGGGCCTTGTCAGTGGGTGGCGATAACGACAACTGTTGCGATTCCTGCGATAACAATATATTTTAGGTAAACAACGATGGACAAAAAAAAAAACCCTCCGCCGGGAAGAAGAGAAAGGGATTGAGGCGGACGGTAAAATATCCAACTGCGTTCGACCTACCTGCATCAGTTGCGTCTGTTGCGGTTGCGGCATTATGTTAGACCCTCTGACCGACGGTTTGACCATGTACCTACAACAACGATAGAAAAATATCATATAGTACCCAAAATCAACAATAATATCGTTACAAAGACCAGCACCCGAATGAGAAGTAATTGTCTCGACCGAAACTACCGTATTCTGTGTTGAAAAGTACGTGTCAGACCCAATTTAAGATAAATATAAAACGGATTTATGTTAAATGACAAATAAAATTAACAATTATAAGCAAAAAAATGTAAACAGTACTAGCTATATAGGTAATATCAGACGACACGCCACTTTAAATAACATTATATTCTAAATAACATATTAGTTATAACAACATGTGCTATGTGGCCTATGATTTCAAGTATACTCACGATGTGTACAGCGAATGGTTGTACGGCCCCGACGGTTTGGCGTCCATAGGCACGGCCGCAGCGGAGACGGAAGCAGCGGCGTCCGGCGAGACGCCGTGCGACGACGGCTGTTGGTTTCTGTGCACGGGATCCGGAAACAGTTGTTTGGATTCACCGAGCAATTTTTTCAGGCTCTCGGACGCGTCTAAAACGGACACACGATCGTATTATAATGACGTCTAAAAAACTCTGTACATCAATAAAATATGCGACCCGATACAATGCCGGCTAAAACGACGGCGGCCATGTGAATCACCGAGCACGCACGTCGCGGCAACGACCCTCTTTTACAACACAATACAACTGCTGTACGACGATCGACGACGAATACCTACTACTACCACCACCACCACCACCACCACCACCACCACTATGACCGCGCGTACTACCCCACTACAAAATCCCGTCGCGTATATTTAATAATAAACCGGTGGGAGCGAACGGTTCAACAGAACAATATAATATCAGTGGATGGGTGGGAGAGAAAAAAAGGGATCGATTAAAGTCGGGGGGGTTAGTATACATAATAATATAAGCTCGTCGTATACGACGCATTGTATTCGTCATAATGATAATAATAATAATAATAGCGATATATCTAGGGTTGAACTGGTGAAGTATACACCGTCACACCCCGCGAGATTTAAATATATTTAAACATAGTGAGAAATTCGCGCGGGAACGGTCTAGAGTTTTTTTTTTTTTTCAATATATTACCTGTTGGTCGCCGCGAGTTTTTACTAGCCTGTAGACACGTACACTCGCACATGATATTATTATACGAGAAAACAAAAACACAAGGCATCTGGTTTTGTGTTTAATTTTTTTTCTACACGACAACAGCTGCAATGTCTACAAGACGCACGCACGCATAAAAACTAATCGAAACACCGGCCCCCACCGATTTTTACGAAATTATTGTAACCCGGACTCGCGGCGGGTTGCGTTATTTAGATCACAGAAAGTGAAAAAAAAAATCTAAAAACTCTCAGCTCAAATTCCGTTTATTGTGCACCGCGGAAGCAGGGAGTCGTGCGGTGCAACGCGACGGTTGCAAATATTCGCGGAGACATTAATGAATGTGCATGGCAAACACAAATCGAAAATCCGATCACAATAGGACGAATATCGATTCAAATCACGTTTAGTCGACTGTTATGTCTCCATTATATATTTATATCGTACTTTACCTACCTGTAGTGTATTATTTCGAGACTAATCTTGTAATAGATTTTATTATCACCCATCGACCTACAGAGGACATGTTTTCTTTATTGATTTACAGAGTACAGACAACACGAGTACACGATAATAAAATACTATAATACTAATCAAACTATAGTACACACTAAAGTGGGTGAATAAACTAAAGAAAAGTAGATTGTAATTTACTTGTATGTTATAACTTATAACTTAAGTAACTACCTACATTATAGTGTACATAGTTATACTATATATGGTATAGTTATATTACGTCATAATCTTTTGATTTCGTGGAAGATTTATTAATGGTCATTAAATATTAACTACATAAAATAATGGAAAAGGCTCATCGACACAATAATGATTAGGTTAGGTTAAATTTGTATTATCGAACTTATACTTTAATGTGTTTACTGTTTAAGCTGAGAGGTAGATACACAATAAATATATACTGATCGTAGATAGAAAGGTCGTCGCGTCTGGCCAGATCGGAAAGCATTTAAATCGTAAGGCGAAAACAATTATACCCACTTCTTATTCCACATCATATATTTAATTCAAAATATGAATTGACTATTGTGATGCGTTCAAAACGACAAAAGGTTAGTTTAATCAATAATTATATTTAATCATAAATTAGAAATTAACACTCGAGAATTATTAAATCATTATATTAAATATAATCTATTAGACTAGAAATATAAAAATGACACCTCATCGGTTAAAGCTGTAGTGCCGTAGTGCTATATAATATTATAATTTATAACGTTTGAAACATTTGATTACAACGTAGTTTAACAAACATTTGGTGGGACAATAATTCGCAAAACGTTCGCAGCAGGGTTAAACGTCGGGCGATTGTGTGCAGACATTAATATAATATTTGTGAAACGTATTAAAAAGTGAAAACTGTAACAAGTAATTAATAGACTTAACATACAAAACTGTTCCACAGCGTAGTAAAGTGTTACTCAGAGCTATAGAAATATAGTTGACAAGTATTGAACAATTATTATTCATAATTCGTATGTGAATGTGATTCGTTGAAAGTAGTTTTCATCAGACTGCAGTGATTGCAATATACTTAAGCTGTGGTTTAATAATTTATTTTCATAGCCAACACACATCGATTTTGAAATTAATAAAATTATAATTTTTTATTTTAATATCATAAATTCGAGAACTAGACGATTAGGAAAGATTGTTTGAAAATATAATTCTGTAAAAACGTTTATAGATATAAAACGACTAAGGTACATACAAATACAATATACTACAAAACAAATATCTCGTTAACGCGAACACAACATGTGTTTCGTGTATGTCCTTACATAGCGGTGGTCGACACTGAACTGATATCACTATTCACTATATTATAGTATAGTCTTTAGTCTTTACCAGTAAATTATTTATAATATATTTACGAAGATAATGTTTAGTATTGTGGTGTACATATTAATGCTGTTTAGATATATTCTAACACTGTTAAATAATAAAATTATACAGATAAATAGACAGGATGGTACACCGGTTGTCTAAGACATGACTAACGAGTACTCACATTTTGATTTCTTTACAGACTTTTTAATTATAAAACTCAAAGATGAAAAAAAAATAGTTTTAAAAACGTATTTTATTACTTGGATTTACATATTTTATTAAAATTTCGAAGATGTACAAAACCGATATATTATACAATAACGATATCACGGCTAATATATTTCACGACGCCCATAGCGGTATAAATCATAAAACGTTCAATCGTTAACACAATACTCTAAATAAAATACTTAGCTTTATTTATTATAAAATACTAGTATCCATTGTACACGTATGTTAAAAATGTATGTGTTATTGTGTTTGTTGTTACTTGTTCTGTACATACACACTAGACGCTTGAAATATCTGAAGTTTTAAAATTCATTGTGATTTGTGAACTATACTTAGGTTTTATCTTCATTAATTTCATAACATCAAATATGTCATTAAACTAATTTAGTCTTACATACAAATTCGACAATAAAACGAATCCAAACCTGCACATTACATGTTCGCATTAAACTATTTGTTTTTTTAAATATTAATTTAAAAATAATTAACAATATTTAAAAATTAAAATTATCATGATTGACCAAGACAAGACCCTTTATCTAAAGTTTCTATATAACAATAGAACAATTACACGTAATAACTAATAAGTATTAACACTTATATAGTTATATCACGACATCGTGTTTCCAATGGAAGAGCACAACAGCTGATATATTATGTTAATTGCTTAATACATTTTACAACATAATATATACACATTTGATAAATATATACACATTAGTCAATATTTCCGGTCACGAAATAAAATGTTATCTAGCACTGACACATTCATATTCGCTCAAACACATAACGCTCATCGATTTTATTAACAGTATGGTGTAATTAAAAAAGTTTGAAGATAACGTGAAACCAATACCTATACCTATTTAAATGAGATATCCCAACCTTGGGAGAGAAATAGAATCGCGTAATTTTACGTCATTTGTACGGCCGCCACGGACTATAAGGTATGTCTTTTCCGTGTGTACGGCACACGGTTAATATTATTATCAGAAGAACGTTGAATGAACATGAAATGCAATACCGTAATATTATTATACATCTCGGGGTTTAATTTTTTTAAATGTTTTTTTTTTTTCAAGACGACAAAGAACGAAACTATCAAAGAACATTGGCACACGCACAATATTTTACCCGACGACGAAAATAATAATAAAAAAAAAATGTAATACCGCCGACACTACAGCGAAATTAAATGTTAGAAAACGTCACGTTTATTATGCACAAAGGCGAGGCGAAGGGATCGTATTATTATTTTGGCAACTCGTAGCACATATTATAATATAATACATAGAGATTACTATTTTAAGAATTCGACCGAAAACAAACGATACTCGATGGCTTCCAACTAAGGCGACTGCAAGTCGCAAGTAGGTAGTTATTTTTTTATTAGTGCGCCGATTAAAATATCAAGCGTTGATCTCGATGATCGGGACCGGCGTCTTTCATCGTGAGATGGCGAGTCAGCGGCGGCTCCGGACGGGCGGTGGCGGGTTACATACCTACGATCATCAACCGAACACGTAACGAAAAGACGATGCGGCGGACGTTCGGGAAAAGGGTGCGGTATGAACCGTAATCGCGGGCGAGATACCCGTACAATCGCAACGCAGAGCCGGGCACAAATTTTCGGCGGATCAGTGACAGTGTCACATTGATTGGCGTTAAAAAAAAATAAAAACAACAACAACATGACGATAAAAACGCGTTAAAACGCAAGTAAATATTGTAATGCCCAGTAAGTGGCGAGGAGCGCGGCATGATAAGGGCGAACGGTCGGTACGATATTATTCGTATAAATTGTATACTCTGGTTAAGAGAAAAACGACTACTGGGCGGGAGGGGGGTGGACGCCACCCCGGAAAAGGGACCGCCCACCGCACCACGCCGTCGCAAACGGTCCGCCGAACACACGTGGCGCCGTCGACATTTTACTACGTACACAGAGCGCGCTCGCTATACCAATACACCATTATAATAATATGCACAAAATAGAGTATGGTAATGGTGCGTCGTACTCCGTATGCGCCACCCCTCGCCGCAAAGTACAACTGCCGTTGACGGTCGGACGCGACTGGTAAAGTTCTTTCTTGTTTTTTTTTTTATATTTCGTCGCTAGTCGAGCGATACGTACTTTTCCGAGGAAAATTTAAATATTTTAACGACGGCGACCGTGTTTACGATCACCGTCGTCGCCGCCATCGTACCTTTATCTATACCAAAGTAATCCACCTAACTACATTAACATAACAATATGTATATAATAATATAGTCCGACGATAATTTGACCTAGTTTTTTTTTTTTTTTTTATAAATCATAATAAACGTACAAGGAATGCCGAAGAAAATTCTACAGACGGTGACGGAGGACGATATTTGTGCGTAATCACGTTTAAGTAAATCGGGGCCGACCAACAGCGACCCGAAGTGTTTTTCTTATACGTAAGGTATACAATTATTATAACGACATTATTGCAATAATTACTGAGCAACGTGTATGAATATAATATTGAAATATAATTAAACGCGAACGTTGTTTGAAAAAGAAGCAACTAATAATTGCAACGAGTAAATCAATATTTAAAAAAAAAAAAACGGACAAATTTCTCCAGTAGTAATACAGCAAGTACCTATATTTGTATATAAAATATAAATATACGAGTATGATGCGCACCGAAGGAGACCTCTCCGCCGTGAACATACAAATGTGTACCCTACCATCGTAATCGTATATTGTATTTATACGTATTATACCTACACCTCTCCCCGAAGACTTGAGCGTGACAGATTTATTTGAGGATTTACTTTTTTCTTCCGGATTTATGGATATTCTTTTTTCGTGCACACTGCGCACATATTTTGTGAGTTTTGACGGAACAACGCCCCTTGTTACGATCCAAATGTGTTTGGCCCACGCTCCCACACCGAAGCCCGTAACCCTTATCGGCTGAAGCAGTCGTGTGTTTTCAAACGAATCGCAAAGCCCTTGTCGTAAAGGTCAAGACGAACGGAAGGGAATTTTTGAAATTCGATATAGAACAATAATAAATCATAATAATAATAAATAATAATATTATATTTTACAACGCACAGTGAAATACACTATCCCCAAAAACCGGGTGTTTGCGAAGCCGATTACATACCTACTTTCGATAGAAACAACGACGCACAATAATATATTATACTGTAGACTATAATATTATATTAACTACACAGACGAAGAAAATGTAATACTCACGTCTCATGAAATAAAAGATTTTTTTATTTGCATCAAATTGAGTATTTTAAACTTTGTTTAGGTACTTCCACAGTTAGTTTCAAAAGTTAAAATACTTGATTTAGTTTATACAAGATTAAAATGGTAATTTAAAGAATAAAAATTAAGTGATTTAGTTTGTATATGATTCAATATGGAGATATTATCTATCTATCTATTTATTTATTTATTAACGCTATGAGGGCAATAGAATGTACAAACAAATTACATATGACATAACTTCACCCGTACTAATTTAAAATAAGAAATTGGGTTAAAGGATACAAATGCAACGAAGCACCAGTGACGTGGGCTAAAGCGAAAAGGTGTCAGGTAGGTCAACGCGGTGACAATGACGACAAAGACGCGGTAACCAGATAGATGATGATGAGGGGGTCACACGATGGACACCCTACCACGGGACACACACCTTACGCGAGTATATTTATAGAACGTAGTACGAATGCGATTGTGTGTGTGTGTTTGTGTGTGTGTTTACGTTGGCGAAAAAAAAACAAAAACAAAAAAACACTAAAATCTTAATGTGCAGTAGAAAACAAAAAATGTATAAGTACTCCGATCCTCGAGACTCAATCGCATCTTGTTTGACGGAAAATAAAAAAAATTTACAACAAGTCACTTTAGTATTACGAAGCAGTGCAACGACGGGTAATTACCGAAACAAACACCAGTAGTACCTACATAAGTTATAATAAAGAATATAACACACTGCAGTACTACACGCATTATCATTTAAGTTCATGGTATTTGAAATCAAAACCGCGTAAGCGCAGGTACAATGGTCAACAATAATCCAATATGAGTGACACTACAAATGTATTACCAACAAAATTAAAGATTTTAATGGGTATGATGGTGTACAATATAATAATGAATGACAACAACGATCAACTTTCGAAATATCCCATAAAACAACCGTGGAGATGGTGAGAGAAACCTGCGGTCGAGAGATATATCGAGTTTAACATTTATTACGCCAGTCACCAAGTACGTATATATCGCAATAACAGTACTGTATTATAACCACCTGTGGTATAATGGCAGTGGCAGTGGCGTAGTTACGGGGAAAGGAGTTTTCGCCCCCCCCCCCCCCCCAGGTTAGGGTTATACATTTTTTATATAGAAATTATCCGAGTATTTACACTTTTATTTTAGGAAAACCAATTATAAAATCGGTAAATGTAATAGACTAATACTAGTTCAAAATAAAAATGACGTTCAGTTTAACTAATAACTTGTATCATAAATGGACTTTAAACCCCCCCAGAAAAAAATTGTATCTACGCACACTGGGTAGTGGTACCGGGTTATGATCTAGCTGGTAGTCACAGCGATAGATCGCGAACAGCATTATAGGGTTTACACTATGTGTATGTGTGCTTACCTTTGGGACTCATCCTTTGCTGCGGTTCAACCTTTCCGTCTGCGGTGTACTTGGAGTCGACGATAGAGACCCTCGGAGTTTCGGCGATGTCTGACACGAGCGGAAGACCGACGGTCATTTCCTGTAATCATAACGAACAGACGACACGTAAGACGACATTGAGCGATGTACATAATAATATAATATATTATAATTATTATAAAACACAAATACTCACGTTTAGGATGTCTTCGATCGTGCTGGGAGTGTTGGTATCGTTTGAATTATGACTCTGCAAAAATCAAAGAAATTAATATATTAATAAACAGAAACATTTGGTTCATTCATCGTATATTAGATGGGACGTATGGTCTTGGCGTCAATAGCTTTTGGGATTTTATTTTTTGGGAGGGGGGCTGAAAATTTTGATTTTGATGTAGAAATGAAAATGTTTTCATGTATCCCAATTTGATGTAAAATCTTAAGGTTTTTTGGGGGTGAGGTGCTATATACAGCGGTTAGGGTGAGCTTATCCCCCCCCCAACCTATCACTATTTTCGCCAATGCATAAGAAAACCTATTTACATTCTTTACATTTGGTATGGCAAGGTTGGGCTTGTGTGTGGGCCTGTGGTGCGAAGAATGGCTACTCCTCATGCTACTGCTTGTCGATCGGCTCATCGACGAGTAAGGTGGCTTCATTTCACCAGGTTTCAAAAAGTTACTGCTCCTGTGAAAAAAAAAAAACAAAAATCCATTATAATATTATACTCTGTTCGCCGTAACTCGTTTACATTTAAAAAAAGAGGCGACGACGGATTTCAACCGCATGTATTGTTACGTTTAAGCTCGATCACGTTAGTCTATAACCATAACCATTAAACATACGACGTCACGTGAATAAGTATACAACTGTAAGACACTGTGACCTGGGTTTTTTTACTGAACTCACGCCAATGAAGGTCGTCGTGAATGATGTGTTCTATTCGCACAAAAACCGCGAAGTCATTATTATTATTTTTATCGTACCTATACTGCAGAAGATGCCTTGACCTTTAGACGCCAAATATTCTCAGATATTCCGAAACGTGACGTATAGGTATCGTACACGATCGTAGTCGTTTATTATGCGGCGGTGGAAAGTACTGGAAACACGTTTGAGCCGACAACGGGTGTAGACATTTTTTGAAGAAACCGTCCCGACCAAGTAATATTGAGTGTCCCCGTAATTTCGGCGCAGTCGTAACCCGCATTCGATATAATATATAATATTATTATGTGCATACCGAGATTCTAATTAGGTCATTCTCCCGCATGTTTGACGACTATAGATTCAACAACCGCACAACCTAGGTAACTGACGATTTTATTTGAACAATAATATGCGAATACGATATGTATATTATTATAATCCGTTTGACGATTTATCGCACAGATATCGCGAGCGAGCGTGAATTTGGTGAACATGAGTATTCAAATAAACGGCCGACCGGCAGACAACCTTGTTTCGTCCTAAATTAGCGGTAATTTTTTAAAACGATATTTGGCAACCGTTCGAGGTTACGCCGGTGTCACTAGGTACAGTTTAAAAGGAGGCTCTTCTATGGGTGATTTTGGCGAGCGTGTTTATTATTCCTTCTCGCATAAACGATAATAATATTTAATCGCTAAATTCGTTTGCACTACGGAAATCGCATTGTGTTCGTAATACAGACACGCGCACGCCACTGTATAAACACATATTTTAGGTAGGTTAATACTTGTAAATAGAAACTTTTTTGCATTCTAGTCGGTGCACTGCATAAAATCTACATTCATTTTTTATAGTTATCGTTATAATTACATGTACATAAAAATCGATTTAACTCAGTGGTGTACGCAGGGGGGGGCTAACAGGCCCTATTGCCCTTTTTATTATACCCTTTATTATACTTTTTTTTTTTTATATAAATTTAAAAATAATAAATATTTACCAAGTTTCAACTGTCGTCAACTAATAAGCAAGACAAAAATTCTTATACGTTGTAATTAATTTTCAAGCCCCCCCCCCCCCCCATTGAAAAATCCTGCATATGCCACTGAATTGTCACTTATTTATATTGAACTATTAACGAAGTGACGTTGAATCTGTTAAATTGGCGCACTGATTATCGGTTAATCGGGTACTGCCTTTAGTGTTTAATTTGAAATCAACACTGCGTATATTATGTCGTATGTGTGTGTAACATTGAAATGTGTATTAATTGAAAATTTGTTGGCAATTAATAATAGCTAAACAACAGAAGTACAGAATTGTGATTAAAAATGTTTTTCTCAGCCTTGACATGATTTGTTTACACATTACACGCATTTTCCATATTTAAATAGCTAAACTTCTAAATAAACCGACATCCGATCACGTGAAATACAAAAAACATATTGCATCTGTTTTTGCAAGAACGCGTTGTTAATTTCATCATAATTTATAATTACTTAATATCTAGTAAATATTAATAAAAAAAATAAAATAATTACAGTCAACAAAATCATAAAATGTCTAATCAAGAATTCGAACAAACAAGAAGTTGATGAAAGAGTTGTTAAATATGAAGGGGTTTCGGACGACTGGAGTATCAAACCCTGAAGTTGTACTCTTTTTATCCAAAAACAGTGGTTATGAATTACTAGCCGACCCGTCACAGCTTCGCCCGTGATTGGTTGTTTATTTTGCCTTCGGACCATGATATGTAGAATTTTTTATTCAAATATTATTGTTTAATGTGATCGGCAAGTAAATATAAAAAATGGTTAATGAAAACGGATTGAAATTTTTCTAGCGTTATAAATGATAAAAATAAATACAGATAAAAAAGAAATAATTTATGGTTGATAAAGAATTTGATTGAAGTTGATGAAGAAAAAAAAACAATTAAAATAAGAATTTTATAAGACTTCTGAGTATATGATGTTTTTTGTTATATTTCCTGTTGAAATTAAAATCATAAGATGATTCGGGTCTCCAGTTCGAGAAAATGCCACGTATAATTGCCCATGTGAAAAGCACTCTGTACGAAGATCTACGCCAACGTACTTGAATGTTTGACCTTGTGCTTTGTTTATGGTAATCGCAAAAGAAACTTTAACCGGGAATTGAAGCCGTTTGAAAGAAAACGGCAAGTCAGAGGGAATCATGGGAATTCTTGGAATAAATGCAATTTCTCCTTTCGCTGGCCCTGTAAGAATTACGGCTTCTATAATATTATTTCGCAACGATTTTATTTGTAATTTTGTATCGTTACATAAGTTCGGTGGTTGAAGATTACGTAATAATGTAATTGGAGCACCAATTTTTAATTTTAGTTTATGAGGAGGAAATCCCGAAGGAGAAAGAGAATTAAGAAATTCTTGTGGATAATGAATAGCATCATCTGTTGATGTAACTGTATCAATAGATAGACATTCACGTGAGTGTCCATCGAATTTTAGAAGGATGATATCATTAATTTCTTCTGCTGTTACATTTCTTGGAGAGATAATAGCTCTTTCACATAACCACTGATAAGATTTATTGGACAGATTAAAAATGTCAGGATAAACTGTAGAAATCAACTCTTCCACGTTATTGACCACCCGTCCAATCGTGTGATCGACAGAAATGTAACCATTTTCATTTTCTAAAGTTCCATTTCCAATTTTCAACAACTGTGCTGGAAAAATATCGTCCCCTCCGCATAAATAAACTCTCATGTTTGTTCGCAAATAAAGTTTTTCAACATAGTTCCATATAGGGGAAGATTTTAAGCAAGCATTAATGACATCAGCTCGAGTACCTTTAGGGATTACTGGTAAGGTTTGACGGAAATCACCAGCGAAAACAAATGTTATGCCACCCATAAACTTATTATTACACCTAAGATCTTTTAATGTTCGATCAATTGCTTCGATATGTGATCTGTGACTCATTGTACACTCATCCCACTCAACGAATGAGGTTTCTTGAAGAATTTTTCCAAGAGGGCCATTTTTACGAATCGGACAAACGTATTCTGTATCAAATAATACATTTAACGGTAACTTGAAAGTCGAGTGAGCAGTTCTGCCGCCACTAAGGAGAGTTGCTGCTATACCAGATGAAGCTACTGCTAATGCAACTTTACCTGAGGATCTAATTTGAGCCAACAACAAATTAATTAGGAATGTTTTTCCTGTACCACCCGGAGCATCTAAAAAAAAAACTCTTCCTTGATGATTCATTACGCTTTCTGTAATAACATTAAAAGCATATTTTTGATCATTTACTAATTTTGGTAAATTGATTTCTACAAATTCTTGTAATCGGTTATTATCGTAAGAACGCAAAATTGAGAATTCAAAAGGATCAGATGCATTTTCATTTCGAACAGGTGAGTTCATTCCAAATTCAGTTAAATATTTTTCAGACAGACAAACAACTTTATCTTCTATTTCAATCAAACCTCTATTAAATATTTCATCAGAAAAAGTAAATTGCAAGTCATTTAATCGAGTGCGCTCTGTATGAAGAATATCTTCACAAAAATCATTTCTGAACTGTTCCCACAAAGATTGAGGTTCAGACGGTTGACAGAAAACTATGATTATTGCGAATAATTCTCTTAATTTTGAAGGACTTTCTGAAAGAGTTGCCTCCGCTAGAGTATTTTTCCATTGTTCGTCATTTTCTAAAAGCCCAAGAGCAAAACAGGTAGCTTTAAAAGTCGCGTGAATGACTCCATCAAAGGCCTTCAAGCTTTCAAATGAAGTAGGACCTTGTACATAATTTAGTAACAATCTTAAATGGAAGCACTCACTTTGATTTGGGTGAATCGTGTAAATTCTACCAATGGCAGTGTCCATTTTTATTCCTGGCCAACCTGGAACATCTTTTCCCCGTCTTCTCTTTAACCAGCCTCTGCTATTATCCCAGGTGTAATAAGAAGGAACTTCATGATAGAACAGTGTTTTCGCAAAATTATCATGTGAACACAGTTCAAAAAATGCAGTTAGTGTCGTTTTTCTTGGATTTTCAATAACTTGATGAAGATTATTAGCATTAAAGAAAACACGCTGTCCATTTTCTAGATGAACAGCCAAGTGCTGAACTGTCGGATCTCTATCATGGATTTCAAAATTGAAAATTCTCCAAAACGCTTCAGAAGTACATATATATCGACCATTCAAATAATTTGTAATCGCATCGTTTTTACGATTAACAGAAAAAGTAGCTCTATCTGATCCTTTATTAATATATTTACATATGTATTTTATCGCTTTAACCGAATGACAGTATTCTACGTTAATATGCACATTAAAGCACCTAGATAGTATATAGTATAGCACTGGACAATACGGTACAACAGAGATTATAACAGGTAGTAAAAAAAAAATCCGAGTTGCGGTCGGGATCAAAACAGGTTAAATATCAAAATATGTAAAAATCCTAGTTGCGGTAAAAAAATATGATTAATAATTATTATGTTTTAAATATTGTCATAGTTACATATTATTATGCTAAATACAAAAATAAAACGGTCAAAATACGTAACGCACAATATAGGTACAATTGTTTTTAATTTTTTATGAACTTTTATGAACTTTTTTACTGACAAAAGTGGTACTATAACCTTCAGCAGAGTTTCGGGTTTCAGCCAAAAAAAATTTCAGCCAAATCGGTCCAGTAGTTTTCTCGGTTAGCGCGGTCGAAGAAAAACCCTTACAATTTTATATATAGTATAGATTTAAAAAAATTTAAATTATGTCACCCTTATATTAATATATAAGAAAATACTCAAAGGTTTCGAATAAAGTTAAATGCAATAATTAATATTAATTAAACACTCAGGCTTATAATAATATATATAGCAATATATATTTTTTTTTTGAACATAAATACTTTTTTGAACGGAACCTGAGTACAGATATTTTTATTTTTTAACCGATTTTGAGTAACGCTTTTTTATCACCATTAAATGAAAAATTACCTAATTCCCACTAGGTATATATACATACAATTACCTAATGGTTACTTATTAATACATATTTATGATTCAAACATTTTCTTCGAAGTGGAAAACATCGAATAGCGTGCTACGTTTGTCAATACATTATAATAAGTAAGTGGGTACAATAACAAGATATAAGGAGTTTTTTTATACATTGATATCTATCGCAATAATGAAGTTAAAATTTAAATCATTCGATCACTATTACCAATTTTGAAAAAAGAACGCTGTAACAAAACAAAAACGTGCACGTTTATGATTATATTAAAATAAACAGACACCACAAAGTTGAAAGTTTGATGAAATTAAATTTGAATTCCGAAGTAGAACGCATTTCCCGGTAGTAAAGTATTGTTGTTATAAAACACGGCAACTTTTTCTTTGGATAAAAAAGAATAATTCGCAATACGTATGTGGTTGTAGGATTAAATAATATTAATAATATATATTGTACGTGTAACACGCACACAATCATTTGCATGAAAAAAATGTAATGTTACCCTCGGGATATGCACAATGTAGCATACCCTATTTAGAGGTCAAACGGGACATAAAATTACGGGTTACCGTGAAACGAATACAATAAAAATTAATTCCACTATTGAATTTGAAATCATTTCTTTGCTTTTTCGGGTCGTCTTAATCTTATACTTAGTGCACCCGCAACAGAGACACGATTCGACACAATAATCTATATTCGATATAGGTACTCGGTTATTTTTCAAAAACGTGCCAATCTTGCGAGCCGGATTATTACATTATTTACGAACGCATACAACGACAGAACAATAAATTAATAGACTGCAGTGTAAATAATAACGCACACGAACATTGAACATGACGACGTTTACACACCACACGTCAGTAAATGCTATATAAATACAGTAATTTTATATCGAGTACGTACTCGTGCCGTTTTTTTGCCTACATTACCTAGTTAATGTTAACTCAGAAATTAACTATACGCGTGTTTGGGAACGATAATACATTATATTATTATAATACTGTTTGAATATCAAAACGTAAGCCTCTCTGCACAATACCTATTCAGTGGCTGCAGAGTAAACACAGCGACGCGACATAGCCATCGACGAACGCGCGTCTGCGAAAATCAGAACCCCTATGTACACGACATACTGCCATCTCATATTTTAGTTTTTAAAATATTTTATTTTCGTTTCCGCTACGACAGCAATCGAAGTTCTCATCTTCCTGTACACGTGTGACCATGGTGGTTCCCCGCCACCTCGTCCCACCCAACGATTGTCATCAGATACACCGATGGGCGTTCGTATGCACACTTTAGACGGGTGGGGAAATGATGACGCTGTTATGTACCTACCGGACTGAGAGAGGAGAATATTCGCATAATATTATTATTATCATTATTAATTGAATGGTTGTGACCGGATATGCACCCACTGGGATTTTTTTAATGATCAAAAAAATCAGTGTATAATAATGTAAATATGTGACTACCAATGTATGTATAACATAAATCTAATTTTTCACCCACTGGGCTGATTTTCTGCGGGCGCCCCTGTTATCACTTATCATCGACGACGATCGAGTATCGAGAATCTGGTATCAGCACAGCTACAGTGATTGTTGTGTTTTCATCATAGACCTAAAGTGGACTTTCCACTACGAAGTGACTCTGTATCATTTCATTGTGCATAAAAAAATGTGCAGTACGAATTTTTATGAAAAATAGGGGCTGGACTGATGGTGCAGATCGCCGACGGGTATACATCAGATCCTACGACCACGACTGTGGTCTAGTACAAGTAATGCAGTGTGGCAGCATAGTGTCATTGCTGCACACACGCCGTTATGTTATGTTCTCTCGCTCATCAAGTTCCAATAACGTAATGGATTCCTTTGCACGCTTATGAGCGCCGTTTTACGACCGCGAATCCGATTAGCCAACGCCTAACCGAGGATGTCGGCGTCCCCATTCCGGCCGCCCACTCGTCAGCGGCCTAGTAGTTTTATATGCCATCGACATCATTAAGAAAATTATCTTTCAAGGGTCGGGTGGGCGGACCAAACGTTTTGTGTTTACAACGCGCACTTTCGCGGACAGAACTTTTTTATTTCCCGTCGTATTTGCAGCCGCCTATATACACTGCAGTAACGAACATAATATTATCCCGCCCCGGGAACGTATCAGCGAACACGTAAAATACACGCGAGACTGACATTTCGGCCTTTTTTTTCACAGAGGAAATAAAAGCGTATTTATTGCAACATTTAAAGCGAACGGAAATTATAATACACCCACTATTATATAATGGCTAATCGCATAGAATTTTTCAATAGTCTATATACAATATTATAATAAGGCTATAATGACGGCTATATACGATATTAAAACGCACGTCAGTCGATATAATAATATGCACCGTACACGTAATACCTTTATGTTGTATGACTATATGTACGTCCGTTCTCTAGGATAGGACTAGGTATAGGAGGAAGTTATGTTTATAAAATAGTATATATATATATATATATCAGTGCAGCAGCTGTTTCGCGGTTATTATGTTGTTGCATAATATTCGTGCACGGATAATCGTTTAAAAATCGATCGGATGAATTATAATATATGCGTCGCACCGAGCGAGGGAGGAGGAGTATGATATATATTATGCATAATTATTGCAAACTTTTGAAAACCGGTAACGAGAAAAAACTTTTCTCGGGACACTATAATACTATAATATATATACTACTTTTCCTTTAATACAAAAACGGATGCGCGTGGCTTACGAAATTAAATTTATGTTTTATTAGACGAACTGTATAAAATTAAAATCTACGACTCGTTATTTATAAGAAAAAACATTCACTTGGAAATTGATTAATACTTACCATTAAAATAAAATAATATTTTTTTTATGTATAAAAGCTGCTATATATAACCGGATAAAAATTTAGTTATTACGTGATTAAAATTTAATCAAGTTTCAAACAATAATTAAAAACTAAAAAAAGATAATCTACTGTGCACTGAAAATATTTTTGTTTATTTATCGACTAAAATGTTTGTCTCCAGTGTAAATGTATATTTACAATATTTGCAGTCCTGTATACGAAGTATATCTGCATAATAATAACACTTAATGGGTAATTATAAGGTAACACGAAGGCGAAAAAGATAATAAAACAAAAGCCACGCACAACATGGATATAATATTATATTAATTGAAAGTATTTTTTAATTTTTTCTCTGCATGAATACCGTGAGTTAATAGAGTTTGTTAGGTGTAAAGGTATGAATCAATTAGATCATTCTTTTGCGTCAAAACTGATAAGCATTAAACACCGTCATCGAATATCCGTATAATATCGTCGTTTTACTGGCGGACAGCCATCGGGACCACGAGTGAAAGACACTTAAGTTTGATAAGCCTATTGATTTCTATTCAAAAGTAACCGTGGTAACCACATACACGGGTTATCAAAGTACCCAATGCGTACGACGTGCAAAGAAGTAATTTAATTTAATTTTTTTTTTCGTTTTTCCGAAGACAATTAAATTTCGCCTATACATGAACAACCACCGCGTCGCCATATCTTTGTACTATAGACCACAACCGGGCCAAGGTCTTTATCACCGAAACGGTGGTGGTGGTGGTGGTGGTAGCGGTCAATCACACGAGAGAACCGCTTTCACTTGATAACAATTTTAAATTTTCAACCACATAAAAACAGCTTGGGCGTGCACTAAAGTGGAAAGTGGTGGCTGTACCCTGTGTAATACATACAAAACAAATTTCCTCCCAAAATACGATCGACTTAATATTGTTTGAACGATGATGACGTCTTTGGTGAATAGTTACAGTTACGTAATTTTTAAAACATTTTTTTTTTCTTTCCCCTTCGCCTCAATACGCGACGAAGGTAAGTCGGCGGCGTTCAAATGTTCACGCAACAATGATAATGGTATACATGTAATAATGTTAAATATTATTTTCGTCCGAGCACATTACACAACCGGTCGTGTTGTGTCTGAGCATTTGAGTGCCGCACCCACATACACCAGTTTAGTATAGGTACATTGAGCAGTGAAAATGTAAAATTATACGTAGGTATGCAATAAAATGATTACAAATTACTCGTTTACTCCTATCCATCGATGATCGGACTATACTGCAGAACTCAATAATTTACAATAACATTTTTGAAACGTTAAAATAATAATACGACCAACTACATATAGTGTTACATACGTGTCGTGTACACTCGTGTGTATATAATGTGTCCACCACCGACGGCAGGTACAATTAATGTAAAATATACCGTTTTCGTTTTGCGTGAATGTTGTTTGAAAGGAAATTTGCCGAAGCTAAAATATATTATATTATATTATTATGATATGACGTCACGGGCGGGCCACACGTACGCACATGTGATCGACGACACCGCTCAGCTGTTTCGGACGCGAGCACACAATATTTATAACGCTCATTGTATCATCGACACGTCCACGTCACCGGTGTAGTTGTCTCTGTGTTTGTTGTCGTGGTCGTCCATAGCGCGAAACGAATATCAGATTTCAATGATTGCCGATGGCACACACGATGTATAACACCATCGCCGATATCATGATATTATCCGAAATTATATTACGACCCGTCCGGTCCGTGTATTGATGGAACCAAATACGTTTCTCCGATGATTAATAAACGACCGAAAAAATCACGGTTAAAACCGCCGATAGTGCGAATTGGTAGGACTTGTATTGTTTAGTAATAATGGCTTTAAAAATAAAAATTTCGAAGAATTAAAAAAAATTGGTAACATTCATAAATAACTGTTGTGATTATTCATTAGTCTCTTTGTACAAACATAGCTATTACCTATATACTTTAAATAATAAATAAATAACACACAATGTTTTATTCACATCTAATATCTATAAATTATATGCACATTTTTATGGGTCGCCGCCAGTCTATTAGGTTGACCTAAGCTATTTAAAGTGTTTAGTTTCGTCTACGCGTGAAAATAACATAATAACAGCTATAATATTATAATACAGTGACCGGTGAATGCAAAATGTTGATAACCAAAAGGCGTTCGTGTCCGGGCAGGAGAGGGGTTCCACACGACGTTATAAAATAATCGACATAAAATACATCTATACAGTATACACATATACCTAACACACGTTGTCGTTTGTCTTCTTCACACGTTAAAATTGCTCCTTCCCCTTTCCTAGAGTAGAAGAAATAGATTTTTCTGCTTATTGATTGCTAGCATTTTTGCACTCGGTAGAAAATACTTTTTCCACTTTTTTATATTATTATTTGGACACTTTTATCCCCTTATCCCGCGTCGAATGTATACAATATTTCGTTATAGAATAACTACTGCCAAGGTATTATAGAGCCACGACATCCACGCATCGGATTTATCAATAGTTTTGTGCTCTAAACGACTTTAAGTTTGAAACATTTATTCACCTATTCTGCACGGCAATTCTCGGATTATTTTCGTCCTCTTTGTTCGTTTCTCTATTTCTCTATTTATACATGTTATATATAAAACTGCTAACTGCTAAGTCTCGTAAACCGCTTGAGTGATTTCCTACATCTTTCCTTCTATTCGACGATGCCGAATAATAATCCGCAATCGTAAATCGAAGTTTATATTTAAGAGATCGACGGTTATAGCATCCTGAGGTATAACCGAGTTCGATATGCTACGGTCAAAGTTTCGCAATCTTCTGTGGTATTATTAGTAGAAATTAAATTGTACTACCTATTATATATTAAGATTTAAGGTGATTAGTGTTCGGAATTTAGAAATTAAATTAAATTAAACTATTAAACGAATTTAAATAGTTCAGCCCCTTCCACGAGATAAGGTTTTGTCGTTAACGCAATTTGAACTGAAAATTATTAGAGAAATGATAAGAACAACGGACGAAATTAAAATGCTATTAAGTCATTAACTGTATTTTAATATGTAGGTAGATAACAATATGTGCATAATCAATAAAAGAAAAATACAATTATAATATATGCAAGAAACAACAATAGATCTATTATTGAACAACGAGCATTGATTAATATATTTATTTGGTAAAATAAATAAGAATACATTAAGTAAATCGATTAAATTAATCTAACGACAATTAATTCATTAAACACAGCACCCAGGTAATTTTGACTTTAACTCAATGGAAAAAATTTAAGTTTAAAAAATAAGTAAAATAATGATAATTTCTGACTACATGTTTCTTATCTATTAGTTTTGTATTTAAATAATATTTACTATAATTAGTGTCAACAATTGTACCGATTTACTTACGTAACCTAGTTGTAAAACAGTTTATCATTAGGTAAACCGAAATACTTGTCTAAGATTAAATTTTGCAAAACTAGGTTAAATAATACATAATATTCACAATCGTAAAAGCATAAATTACACACACTTCAAACCCACCACACTCGATGTATAGCTAATAATTAATAGATGATCAATCATCCATATTAATAATTATTATAATGTACCGTATATTGTATGCAAAAAATTATTTTTACAATTTGGGATCCAATTCAACTTTAATTAATAAATGTGTATATATTATAATATCATTATCAAATTATAAAATATTTCGGACATAATAGTTACGTAAAATGGACATAGTCCATTTATAATAAATAATATTATATAAGTCCATAAAATAATAATATATATAATATACTTAATTTATTTAAATAGATATGAAAATTAAACACCATAAATTATCGAAGAAATGATAATATAGTATTATTTTAAAATATTACGCGTAAAACATAAGTTACAAGTTAAAACAATTTGATATTAAGTACTACTACCATTTAAAAATAACATAACATCTCATTCAGTCTTCCACAGACCACAGTTATATTATCATTGATTATAAATACTAGTATTTATGATCGATGGTTATATATATTATTATGTTTATATAGGGGTCAAGAACAAAACAGTAAAAGATTTTAAATGTATTTATATTTATTTATTTATTTATTTTAATTCTTTTTAAAATTAAGTTTGAAAATTATAAAATATAACTAAACATACATAAATAATAGGCGAATTCTTATGATAAAATTTTATTTGAGATTGTTCGGTATTTCAATGATTTTTTAAAAAGATATTTAAAAATGAAACGTGCATGTACATAAGAGTCAATACAAGAAGTTGTCATATATTTGAAATGTACCAAAACAACAAAAATTTAAATATTACAATACATATTACCATATATCAGTGGCTGAACCTCCTTTTTTAATAATTCAAAAACATTCAAACATTTTATAATATTATATTATAATAATGTAGACGTGGATTAAGTTTTACAAAAAAAAGAAAGCACCAACAAGCTAATCATTAAATTAATTTAATTAAATCAAGAATTCATAATACCCATAACACTGAATACGTACATACATAACATTCGTTATACATAAACCACAACTAAACAACTTGTATTATCTTCAACACAAACCACACATAACAACGATCAAATAATAAAATACAAAGCCAAGGATTTAAGATCTAGCGTATTACAATAATAATATATTATATTATATTGTTTTCGAATAAAATATATGCTGGTTGGCATTTGAAATAGATCAGACATTAAAATGACAACGGTAATATATCAATGCAACAATGTAGGTAACATCAATGTTGTGAACTCAAGACTGGCAAAAAACTTTCATTGCCACCGGAGTAGGAGAAAAGTGGGTTCTACGAAATCGTCAAAATAATAAGCCTTTTCGGTATTTCCTTGTGACCGATATATAGAATAACAGTTGTTGTATTACCAATTTAATACCACCCCACTACACTCATCCACCCCCACCAAACAACTTACAAAATGGAACGACGTCGAGTATAGCTGAAAAATCGTGGCCGTGTTCGATACGAAGAAACGTTAGAAACGTACCGTTACAACGAGCGGATAGGTGGTAGTAAAAACCAGTGAAAACGTTGAAACGGAACAAACAAAATAATATGTAATTTAATAATGTTATAAAAATATTATATAATACTCATATTTTGAGTGTATGTGCAATAATTAATTCTGCGGATACAATAATTTAATTAAAAACGGAACTAACCGGCGGTGTAAGTCCGCGTGGAATATTGAATACACAATTAGTCGGAGCGCGTAGTACCTACGTTTCGACGGTGGAGATTTTTTGCTTTTCGATTAATTAATCAAAAATCCCGACCAGACGTAAAAGTTAAAAACTATTGGCACGCCATGGCGGCGGTGGCCGTGATACCTATAACCTATTACACATAACAGTATAATCAGCGCTAGAATTGGAGGGGACGGAGTGCTCCTTCTTTTTAAAAAATATTTCAACGTAAGTACCCCTACTAATTATTACATCCTAATCAATAAGAAATTTAGATCTTTGCAAAGTTTTATTTACACTATTGCATCCCCTTTCTATTATTTCCCAATTCAAACACTGAATTATGATGAATTTATTATATAATATTGTACTGCGGTCGCGGTACGTACCTGGGTGGGTTGGCGGGTGGTTGAAAGTGCGCCGACGAAGAGGACCCGCCGCCGCCGCCCCCGGACGACGAGGACCTGGCCATGGCGTGCGACGTGACGGTCGGTTTCTTAAAGGACGTCGCGACAGTGGGTGCCACGGATCCACCGCCGGACGCGGGCGATACTGATCTCCTGGACGACGACTGTTGTTGGCCGATCACAGCGGCAGCGGCGGTGGTGGCGGCGTGATGGTGTGACTTGGCCGATGCTGCGGAGACGGCTGCAGACGACGAGGAGGGATATGACGACGTGGACGAGTGGTGGTGTTGCATCATACCGGCGACGGACAGCGACGAAGACGACGGCGGAGGCGGAGGTGCGGGACTCGGCGGCATGCCGGCGATTCCGCAGCTGAACACCAGGTCCAAGTACGGTTTGGCGTCGTCGAACGAACCCAACTGACTCTGGATCAGCTGGCTCTGTTCGTCGTCGTTTGCATCGTCCACCTGGAACACGCGGTGGTAACGAGAAAATTAGAACGTGGTAGGAGGACGAGGTGGCGGTGGGCACGTTATTATAACACTGTACCACCACTACTACAATACTGCTATATCATACTACTACTACTACTACTACTTCTTTTTACTGTGGCTTTTACACGGTACAGGTATTATACAGGCCGATCGGATCTATCCCTCCCCCCAACACCACTCCGTAAACCGTGAGCCCCGAGACGTAACAATGAGAGGGGCGCGACTACAATCGCTTTTTTTTCATACCTCTCTCATACGTCACGCGTTATTATTTTACAATAATATAATATTATATTATATTATATATAAATAATATTGCCAAGTAGGTACAGCTAGTACACTGTGCACCGCCGAGCAGTGACTGGTGGGAGAACAATATTGGACAGAATGTCGTCTAGACTCTAGAGGGTTACCGGTAATAATAATAATTTGACGTTACGACGCTTAGTGTGCAATGTACAAATGTGTATGGGAACTGGAAAGCAGGATGGCCGGTTGGGGAGGGTGCGAATTCATAAAACCAATATTGACTAAATATAAAAATTAATATTATTATATAAGATATTTAACGAGTTTCCACCTACGACTTAATTATACGTATTATTGTTATTATTATTGTTATTATTTATTTGTTTTTAATTATTTCGAAAAAATAAACGCGAGTATGCGCTTAGCACTTAAATATTAACAACGCAAAACTACTTCTGAGAAATCGCTTATTTTTTTAAGATTTTAAGTATTCGTAGTTGATATTGATTAGTCTTAGTTTTATTTTCCCTATAAAATTTGCCATTATGGCATTATATCTCCAAACAATATTTATTTTCTTAACAAAATATGATTTTATTTAGAAATCGGCAAAGCTTGGTTTAGAAATGAATTTACTTCCGTGTGATATTAAAACCTAAGTATTTTGAATATAAACAGAGAATTTTATTCTTTAACCAAAAAATTATTATAATAATATAATAAATAGACTAGTACTCAAAAATAAATTTGCCCTAATATTTTGATATTAATTATTTGAATTTTTATTTGTTCATGATTTTATACTTTATTTTATGTTTTATTATTAATTTCAGAAGTAACCCGATGACGGACTTCCGAAACTAGCAGTTATGCACTATTTTTACTATATAATCGAAGGGTGTAACCCTAACAATTTTTTTTTAGTATTACTAATTACAAATACATTTAATTATCGCTTTTTCTTACTCCAAAATTCAACCAAGGAAACTAAACATGCCTATTTATTTTGGAATTATCTTGTGAGTGCAATTTCGAAAATAGTAAAATAGCTTCATAATAATTATACATGAGTTTGACAGTTACTTAAAGTTACTATTTATTCATATCACAAATGGTAAATGTGACAAATCTAAGGTTAAGGGAATGTATTTTGTTATAATGTTATTAGTTTATTACTTTTATTTTAATTCCATAATAAATACACAATATGATGTTGGTATTAAAAAAATGAATTCATTGTTTTTATACAGTATAAATTATAATTACAAAATATAATGTTATAGTAAATAAACATTGTCAGAGAAGTACAATTTAGACAAGGTTACGAGTTTTATTGATTTTGATAATTACCTAATCATTATAAAACAACCCAAGTCCGATAGTAACGTGCCCTGACTGGTAGCTTTAATTAAAGTGTTCAGAGTAAGTTAATGATGAATTTATTTTTGCAAATGTCATTGCTTATGATTTATTAGTTATTACAATACTTAGAATTTTAAGGTTGTTCAATAATTTATTGAAAGTATAGTTGTAAAATGTAGCACTTCTTGACTCATACAATATATTTATGAAAACAATGTACTTATTCATAAAATCATAACGTATTGTATAAAATAAAATCACTTATCAATAATTCAGTCAACGGGAAAAAATTTACATTGAATAGACAAAATATGCACGAAACACTTTGTAAATAAATTTGATCCACAGTTATGAAAATGCACACTATAATTCATTAGTTTATACATTCATTTTGTCAACGATCAAATTATAATTATTATTATTATTCATATCATTGTAAACGAAATTAAATTGGACTCTTTAGGACATTTATAAATAATATAGTATGATACACCCAATGACCGATACAGGACCACAACTCGTATAAAATATATTCCTACTTTTCTTATCCATTACATTTTCGATTAAATTTATTTTGTAAGCAAAATCATCATAAAATAAATTACTATGATACGAAAAATAAATAAATTAACAACTGACAAATATTTCATTTTAAATAACATTTAGTTAATTAATACAAGTCCCATTTTGTCTACTTTCGTAATAGTAATATAGTGCAAAACTTTTAATTTTGTACATTACAAACGCAATACTCATGGCACAACAATAATTTCATGATGAACGAACATAATAATGTTTCTATTTCTTGCTAATATCTTATTGCACGTTAACTGTACATAATATATATCAGTAGTTTTAATTACATTAAAAATTATAATATTAAACATAAATCTAAAAATCGTTTCTGGCGTTTAATCATTGATAATCATAATCAAAAGAAATATTGAAATGGAACGAAATATAAATAACCATTGAAATTTGAAATGTAGAATATAATAAATAAATATTTAAAAAACCAACAATATTCAAAGAAAAAGAATCATAATATACATACAATTAATAATAAGTTATTTATTCCAATAATAAATATAAGTACTAACTTAATAAGTAATAAACCAGCTCAGCTGTATATACAATATATACGTGTAATGTGTATATCGTTAAATACATGATATTACACAATTATAGTAGGTAATCATAAAATCATAGATCGAGTTTTTTTTACTGAAACAGTTCTAATATGGCCTGACTTCCAGTAACTATACTGAATAAAAATTGATTATTCTAACAGTCTCGAATCGGAAAAATGTTAGCAAGTTTGCACATTATTTTTGACATATTATATTAAATAAAGCCTACACAACTACATACAATGAAAAAAAAAACGCAGCAAAAAATCAACCGTATAACAAATTAATGATTTTAAAATTTGCTCGTTCATTCAATACACAATGGTAATATATATATATTATGATTGTAGAACAAACAATCCGTACGATACGTTTCAACAATTATATTTATACCAAACCTAACCCGATGCGTACAATTTTTTTAACGAAACATAACAATCGAATACAAATTAAATCAATTCCTCCAATATTTTTTATAGTAAATACATGTACCTACTAACCCCACGGTTAAAATAATATGATTCAAGAATCAAGGTGAAGAACATTTTTTTTTCTATATACCTAAATGTACCCATAATTTCTTGAGAGACGACACAGCAATAATATAATAATAACGCGTTATATGTTGTCCAGCGACAAACAACTTGATATGCAAAAATTTTGATTTAATTTATACATGTACATAATAGTATAGACGTACACAGTTTTAATAAAATATATCAAGAAAACCGATTATATAAATGCACATTAATTTTATAGCGAAATCGTTATGCATTACTACGAAGGCGACTGGGATATATAATAATATATAGATCACGGCACTCAATAACTCAAAGTGAGGCGAAAAAAAAGAGAGACCATTATGGTAATGACAATAAGCCCGTTTTGTATCCGATGGGTGACGGGTGGTGCGTTCGTGAAGCTCTTTTTCGTTTTTTCGTATCGACTATAATATTATATTGACCGCGTCGCCTAGTTTTTTAACGGCCAAGAACGATTACCTATAATAATATGCTCGTATTATACAAATGAATATAATATACTTTATTGTATAACGTAAAGTCGATTTGAACTGAATCGTAAGTATCGATAACATTTTGAAAACCACATAACAACAACAAAAGTGAGTAACGAGACCGCATCAGACAACAACATTAATAATAATATGGCGTTAAAAATGCGAAATTAAATAGCGTAATTATAGATTGTGCAATGTCAATGTGAATTACGACACGAAACGAAATAATTAGGTACTCTCCAAGGCAACGACACAAAGAACACAGACGTTAAACAAACCCGTACAATGCACGTAGGCACTACTATAGGTACTAGGTATACGGTATACCATCCATAGTAATAATTAAATAATCTATCATAATAATATAGACTCATCCAGTGTGCGGTGTATTTATTTTACATGAGCGAAACGTCATACGCAAATAAAATGTACCGTTAACACACCATACAAAATATTATCCAGCCGAAAAAACATTTATAATTAACATTTTTTGCGTTTATTAAAACGAGGATTTATAATAAAACGTCTTACGGATTTTCATTATTGGTAGTCTATTGTGTACGCCCCCGTGGAGAATAACAATACGTTCACGTCTACAGTCTACAGACGGCACACGTGTCACAACCTAAACAAGTCTTGGGGCCGGTGCGAAAAAAATAGCCGTAAAATCGTAATTATTATTCAAGTATCGAAATTCAAAAATATCAAACTGTTTCTTAAATAATATACGAGGTAGATTTGAATATTTGATATTCGCTGGTAACTACGGCTAAGGGGGAGGGTGAATGCTGTGACTTTTTTCATTTTGTGTACTCGGATTTTACAACACTTAAATAAATTAATGAACGCGGTAATCAACCGTCATACAAACATATGACAGTTATAATATAATAATAATTGTTGAGTAATTTTAGCCCTGCTCAGCGAGGACCTCTTTAAGGGGGAGGGTAACTCCCCTGAGATTTTTACTGTTTGAATTGGAGTAGGGGAAATCCAACTAGTTAACGAAAAATCGGTTGAATTAAAATTAAAATTAAATTTCATAACAAAAATGGTAGGCATTTTTCAAATAAATTTTTTATTTACTCGGTAAAATGTCCGACATAAAGTGTTGAAACAAAAGAAAATTAATTAAAACCAGTTTTCGAGAAACTTGATTTTGTTTTTTGGAGTAACTAAAAAAAATAACTATAAGTTACATCACATTTTCACCGAATATTCAGATCTGTATTTTCTATACGGCTTTTACATTTTTTTTTTTGAAATTGTATACAACATGTGTTTTAAAGTATTTGGGAAATTTTCGGGACACCTCGTGACATTAGTAATACAAGAGAAACTAATCAGAACTCTTAGTAAGAGTTACTATATACTATAATATTATGCAATATGCCTAGTATAATATCTTTTAATTTATAATTTGATTTATGACGCACGTCCATAAATGCGAATAATAATATAGTATAATACATTTGTAATATTACTATTATATTATATAATATTATACACCCTTTTGCTTTTGTGCTAGTGGAAATAGATGACAAACGTTTAATTCCCCATTTGAGTTGTTTTAATAAAGTGTATACATACTTGAATATTTATTATTATTATATTATCTAACGAATGGTCAGAAAACCGTGCGTAATCAACAATAACAATTCTAAACAAAATTCCAACATTAAAATAATAAATGTTTTAATTTCAAAAAATATATCCTCCGTACAGTGTAAGTATAATATTAAATAACGAATAGCTAGTACAATAGTCGCTAGTCGCAGACCGCAGTAACAGGAAAGATAATATTGGGTAATGGTAGGTACCTACCTGAAAAATTTTAACTTTCGCATTCATGTATATGTATATTAATAGTATTCATAATATTATATAGTTTAAAATATGCTGTTGCAGTGTTACACGCAAACGGTGCTATGCAATTTTTTCGAGAAAAACCAAAAATACTGTGCGGTTGGTTACTTTTTTTCATGCTGTGCATGTAAGTGTGTGTGAAATTGATATTATTGATGACGAGTGATGTCGAAGACTTAAGGAATTTAGGGATAATCAGGATACAAAGTGAATAAGTCTGAGCCAGCGATGGGTATCAAGTGATCCAAGAAGAAGAAGAAGAAGAAGAAGAAGAAGAAGAAGAAGAAGAAGAAGAAGAAGAAGAAAAAGAAGAAGCATCGCTAGTGTCCTGGGGCCGGGTGACCATAAATGTAATTTGTGATGTGATTAATTGTAAGTTAAGTTAAATATAAGTTTAGGAATAAAGGATAAATGTATAGGTATATGATATATGTATAGGTCAATAAAATTTAATAAGGTAACGCGTATCTAGTGGAGGGAAGCCGAGGACTCTGGGGGTAAAGGAAACTTTGTAGTAGCCTGGAGCACACCAAACGTAGTGATTGGCGCTGATGATATACCATTGGTGTGAATTTTGGACGATGAATGAGGATACGGTACAATAGTTTTTGTAATTTATCTACTAGAGAAGATTCTCCACGTAAATTCTACATAATAACTAATAAGTAAGCTTCTTCTTCAATATAATGCGACTTTCAGATCTTGCTATCAAACATAATTCCCTACCACTTCTCTCTATTCATTGCTAAATCTCTTGCCAATTCGCCACAGGCTAAACTTTTTATACATCGCTCCTTAACCGATCTTCCCATTGAAGACCCATTGATCTTTCTCATTCCCTATGGCACATTAAGTTGGATCAGACGTATTCTTTCTTTTTTCTATGCGCATGACCAGCCCACTGGAGTCGTCTCTATCTAATTTCCCCTCCCTTATCTGGCATATGGTACAATTGTTTAAACTCATCATCCTTCATTCTCTTATATATTCATCCCAACAAAGACCGAGATTATTTAAATTTTCGTCTCAAAAATAGAGCATTTTAATAGAAAAATTTTACGCGAAACCAACAAAAAGTGCTACACAAAAATAAGAGTATTACTAAATTGTAACAAGACTAGAAGAATTTCTCTACAAGGACAAACTTTAAATTACATTTGAAACGCTTGACTTCGGTTTTTGAAGAACGCACACTTACTTGAGCCGTGTATAGCATGCACAACATCAAAAACAGATATTTAAATAAATGATAAAATACAGAATCGTTCAACCTAAAATATGAAAACATTTTCACTATCTATTGTTTTTTTTTTTATTCGGGTTGAAAGACCTTTGATTATATACGCATTAAATGTAGTTGCAGCCCGCTGACAAGGTCGCGTGTTTCTCGTTTAATTTTACGGACGCGAAATGAAAAAATAACTACTTAAAAATAAAACGGAATTTATATCTAAACACATTTAACAATACTTATCTTTAGAGGTCACAGTAGACTTATCGGTCAATTTGTTGCGCTTCATTCGCAAATGAGTCTTATATAGCCTAGGTTATATATACCTAGGTACACGTTTATAGTTAGAATATACGTTGATACAACAACAACGTATTATTATTATTATAAAAAGGCCAATGCAATTTTGTAACAGTGCGGGGATGAGGCAATCGAGTGGGATTGTGTGTGCGTATTCGTAAGACAAGAGCAGGTTAATGGTCGTTCATATTATATTATAGTGTACACATTTCAGGATTTATTTGACACAAGGGGTAAAAAGTTAACAATATAATTTTTACGACAACACGTTCGGAGCGTGGGAGGCGTCTTTTTTTTTAATCACGCGTGTTTGCGATTTCTGTTTAGTTAATTAACGGTAATGGTTTTATCAATCGTCGCATCAAAGGAATATAAAAATACGCTCAGACGTAATCTCACTGCACGTCGGTCCGTCAGTACGAATCTGCGAATAGAAATCGTTATGCAGACTTATATTGATGTGAGACATCACGTGATGCTCTGCACTGCACAAACCCATAATGCAGATAACATTATTTACAGATAATATTATTTAAACGTTTTGCAAACATAATTTTTTATGAATAAATAACGATAACTATTCAGAATATAATACGTAATTATTATTGTTACTTGAAACATCTAGACGTCTGTCTTGCAATTTCGGTCTCCATTTCGCTCCACAACCCCTGCAGGTAATTGCAATACTCTTAACCTAGTTTTCATCGGTATTTCCCATTAATCAATTATTAATAACTGCTTGAAGACTGGAGTTTTTATTATATACAAATTTGTAAATGTAATATACATTAGTGGAAACTCAGGTCAAACTAAAGTTGCAGGTAAGACAATATAGTTTACTAACAAAACTTGCAAAAGTTTGGAGAACGAAAAGTATTGTACACTTTTCGCAGAAATCTTCGTACGAAGCATTATTTACTATTACACTACTACTAATACTTTATAGTTTATTACAATATATTATTCGATTTTCAAGAAATCTTCATCTTCTCAAGCATTCGATCAAATTTCAACGGATTATTTAAAATCTTAAAGCACTACGAGATGCACTTGCCCGTAAGCAAACTACGAATATTTAAAACAAAAGCTAATACGATTGCACGTAAAAGTTTTCAGAACGCTACACGTGATAGTACCTATATATGTATACAATATAGTCACTATAATTTGCATACGTATGCACATACAACGCACATAACGGATTGTACGTCGTATACGGGTTATTTAAAATTGAAGCTTAGAACAACTTTAATTAAAATTCATGTCCGCGATAGACCGGATAAACTGCAGAGAATAGTATAACTTCATACTTTATAATATAATTGCATGTATGATGTAGGTATACAGACACGCCGAAAATATTCCTATTTGCGGATAGATAGGTATAGTTGTGTAATAATAATTGTGTACAAAAACGCAGCGTGTTTGATGGACAACGACTGAATCAGACTATAAATTAATCAATTTTTGTTATATTTGTATTATTACAAGGTACGACATCGTCGTGGTCGGGCGATTGCCCCACTTTGACTCGTGGCATGTGAACCGCTACCAACACTGCGCCTCGGACTAGAACATCGGGATAAACGACGAAGAAGTTTCGAAGACGAAACTCGGCAGATTGAAAAACAGCGATGACCCACAATAGTGAGTTGCAATGACACAATGGTTCTCAACGCCGTTAAATCATACACAATCGAATAATAGACATTAGACTTGCGCGTATGTGACGCAAAAAAAAACAAAAACCTTTTTTTAATGATAAAATAAAAAAATTTAAATGACACATAATAATATACTACGTCACTAGTCGATTTGTACCACGCAAATAACACAGACTTCCACCGTCGTTATAACAACATATAATATACAATGATTAAAACCACAATGTTTGGTGAATGCCGCCGAATGGTGATTGACTATAATAAGCGCACTAACGTTTACCGTAGATTCGTTTATTTTTATTTTGTTTTTGTTTGTAGTTGTAATATTAATTTGCCGAAAAAACGTCAACGCTGAAACGCTTTTTCAGCGAAGAAAGGGCAGTGAGCGGAGGGAACGAGAGGAAACAGTTTTTATCCACTCAAAATGCACTGACGGGCGCGCGGCAGTTACACTTAAAAGTAGAAATCTCTAAAATTGCCTCTATAGTTCGGAAACGGTTTCCGGTTTTAATAACATTAAGGGGCCGTTGTCTCCGTGACACATTTCTATTAACTTCGTTTCGTATAAATGAATTGGCATTAGACAAAGTAATTTATGTGCCACGCCCCACCGACGACAAATACAGCAGCAGTGGATAATAATTAGATAACAGCCTAGGGAGAAAAAAATCTTATATACACCATGATAGTGTAGTAGTAGGTCAAGGGGAATACACCGCTCGAAGAAAATTCTACTGTGATTTCGTGTCAGAAAAATGATTTTGATAGCCGACTAGAAATACCTTACACTGATGATGTCTGTATGCAGAGTTGTAGATTGTATAATATTATTATAATATTATACATATTAAATTGATTGATGCGAGCTCTCCATATTAATTATTTAATGTCTTAAGGATATCATTGTGATTTGTGGTACTAGAAGTAGTGTACTAGTAGTAGTAGTAGTAGTAGTAGTAGTAGTAGTAGTAGTAGTAGTAGTAGTAATAATAATAATGATTTAAAGAAAACACAAACGTCTACTATAAGGTTATTTCAATGCACAGAGCTCACTGCAATATCTCAAACAATGTGGTTTATGTACAATAATCATTAATGTTGCGTAATGTATTTAGGTCGACACAATATTATACAAATAATAATAATACACTTTCCTGATGCTTGCGCGCCCGATGAAGTATATTACGTCGGAGACAGATTAAATCATCAATTAATGAAATATTATTCAACAAAAAGCAATTCATTTAAAAATTAACTAACCAACTACGCAAATGTAAATACAAAATACAAGTTAAAAACGGACGCTTTGGAAACGATACATTATATTCAAATCGTGGATCATTATACGTACACTAACTTCTGTTAGTCTACAGTCATCAGTACATTATAATGAGTCCAAGGTAGATAGTATAAGGTCCATCAAATTTCGAATATGTTTGTTATTACACGATGACAACAAATTATTTTTATTATCTTTACGGACTTTACGCTCACGTAACTTTACAAAGTGATTTATAATAGTATACTTTTACTAGCGGGCGATGTACAGCATCGATTTAAAGCGTAAAACACTGGGAAATTAAATAACTTCCGAATAAATCGGATTTTTATAATAAAAATTCATATAGGCATATATAAAAATATAAAAGTAGAAAAAAAAATCGTTTACATTTACCTCAAACTCGGATTATATTTTTTCCGGGTAAGCCTTATAATAATTTTCGTTCAGAACGAACAGAGTCTGGTTTCGCATTACTGCTGCATTGTATATAATGTATATACGTATACTTCAAACATGTGGCACGGCAGCGGCGGCAGTAATATGGTGCAGGAGCGCGTACGGCAGATCGCAGATACATAGTATTTTATTATATATAATATATACGATATGCCGATGTGATTGGGAATCGACTTTACTGTCTTTGTAAACGAGTGGAACGTGTGCGGGATGACAAAATAACTTTACTACGTCGTCGTAGTCGTATATACTCGTACATGGCCAAAAGAAAGAAAGAGAAAGAGAGAAAGAGAGAGAGAGAGAGATGTAGAGAAAGACTCGAGACATTATTGCTTATAAAAAAAAAAAAAAAGAAAGAAAAATAACCGGGGACGACGGAAAAGAACAAATATAAATGTGTGTAACTATTTAAATCGAAAAGATCGCGAGCTCCGCGTGACACTGAATACATTTCATCCGGTGCACGGTCTGTGCGACTATATAGGTACTATATTATTATAACTACTAGTCGCAGGCTGCGGCAATGTTTTATTTTATACGTACAAATAATAATAATAATATATGAGCAAGACTATGCAGGCAGGTATGTATATAGTGGTTGTCGGTAGGGTCGTCGAAGGGGATTTCATTATAAAAACGCACAATCGGCGAGTCAGCTGTTTATCGAATGTGTATAATATTATATTACTATTACGACCAGATTCGTACCGGCGGTGTACAGATAAATACAACTATCCCGAGTATACTTCGGGGTATAATGGCCGTCTATATATTATAAAGGTGCACGCGTATTTTTATTTAAAATCACAAAATAAGAATTTCGCTCAAAAGAAAGGATAAAATATGTATAAGTCGATGAATATCTAACGCCACCCTCGACATTGCCACGGTAAATAAAACAATATTCGAACACAACCCTATCACCACCCCCAAATCCTCTCTCGCCATAGTCAACCGGTTGTCGTGTGTGTTATATAGGTGATATGAATTGTATTCCTTTGAACCCTGCAGCAGCATATGCATATTATATATTATAATGTATAATATACGTTTATCGCACATTGCCGTCTCGTTTTTGTGTAACCCTATCCAACCCAACGTATTTCATAATAACTTGTATTACATATACATATTATATCAATATATGCATATTATCGTGGGGGGGTCGTTGTCGTTGTCTCTATCGCACGCCAGTGTAGGTCAACGGCCGGCTGAAATCTCGCGGACGGCAATATATAGATAAACAAGTACAAGGGCCACTGCACGCGTCCGTCGCATATACGACTATTATAGGTATACACTATACATTATATAAAATATGTCCATCCTCTTAAATGTATTATGATATCATATGTACGGTGTATACATCAGGGGGCTAGTCAGAAACCAAGTAAAACCTAATCATTAACTTGATGCGTCTTACGGTATTTAGATGCATAATACTGAACATTGTTTGAGTAGGTATCGTTTATATTTTTTAATATAAAAATCATTCCACAAATAATTCTCATACGTCTTGTAGTCAACGAAGTGAAAGAATTATTTGTTATCGATTCTATAAATATTAAATAATAAATGAATAATATTATATATAATATACGCTTGATACAAATAAAAATATAATATATTTAATAAAATACAAATCATTGTTCGTCTGCACCAGTAAAACGATTATTTTCTTGAGTAGGTTTTATAATACTAATATAATAATATATAATGTATATTACCCCCACACATCATGTTTACACGATAACGTAAAAAGAAATTCCAAATAAAACAAATGTATAAATTATTATTATTAATGTTTATAAAATTAATTTTTTTCGTGTATACCCATTTCTCGGAAACCTTTGATAACTGCAGTAAAGAGTACATGTATGCAGACTACATGGTTAACTATTTAATATAGTGGGAACTGTTATACCTATGAAGTATATTAATATAATATATACTATACGTCTCAATATATGTATATATACTTCGCAGTATATTCCAGAGATGGCGTAAAAATCCGAAATAATTTGTTGATAAACAAATATACCGTTCGACGATAATGTTGTGAAATATAAATTAATTTCCTATATCGTTCACCTATAATACGTTTTTGCGGTGAATACAATACGAACACGACGTGTTAATTTCCATTACACGTGATATATTGTACGATATACGACGGACGTGCGGAAAAAGCATCGAAAATGTTTTCCGCAAAAAAATGCTAGATTACATCTCACTTTCTTATAACAAAGATTTATATATTAGTGTAAGATAACTTAGAAAATCGGAACACCCAGAGTAATAATACAGAAGAAAATGTATAGATAATATCCGCGCAGCGTTGGTCTTATTATATACTATATTATGCACGGTCTAAGATTTAACCAAGGACCTCTACTTCCCCCCTAATATCAGAGGGAACAGCACTGGAGCGGATCAGAAGTACGGTGACGGTGGTGAGTGGGGACAAAAATATAAGTAATTGCCCATTTTCTCCGGGCGGCGGAGAAAGGAAATTCCTCGGTTCTTCGCAATATCCGGAAGGCCAGCTAATCTGTACCACACCCAAATCAGACGACAGAGTATATTATAGGTATACAATATACATGCACAATTGAAGCGATGGTACAAAAATAAAGACACGAAACATAAATTACAAACGAGAAATTACCTTTACTGGAGAGCCGAACAGTTCTTTCTTGTCTTTGACATTGTTCTCGGAAACTTGTTGCTGTCTGGACTGCCTTTCTTTCTCACGTTGTTTTTCCCGTTCCATTCTGTAAAATACACAAAAAAAACCATAAATAAATATTAGCCATACTTTTTGCGGCACGTATAGATTCATTATTGTCCAGACGAGATGGGAGAAAGGATTAAAAATATTATCGTTGTATATGGTATAAAGTATAAGCTATAAGCACATACTGCAAAACGGAAGCAACAACACTGTCAATACTACACCTGGCAGACTATATATACAGTATATAATATATATAGCACTACATAATAAAAAGAGATTTACCAGATGGCCAAAGGTTTTGCATACACTAACGGTTGTCCATCACTCAATATAATAACGGACGCATCACGATTCTGCGATATGGAAGGTGTAACATAATATATATTCGGTGCCAAACTCGAGATAGACATAACTCTATACACGGACTAGTGAAAAAAAATAAAAATACCCATAATTGTTTAACTATACTCGCAGGGCTATAGCTAGACAACGGCGAACACATATTACATACATATATAGGTATTAGGTAGGGAACATCTGGTTCGAGAGACAGGTAATGTTTTTATTGTATACGCAAAAGATTCTGTTGAATCCCACAGGCAGTGTAACGAAAAACGCGCCCCCGCGGACCGGCTGCCGCTCGACAACAGACTTCGAGAGAACGGGAAAAGATTTTTTTTTTTGCTTATCCACCGATTAACCCCGACCGCTGCAGCAGCAGCCGCAGCCACAGCATCAGAACTCGCCAGACGTCCAGACCACGGTCGCTGCCGCCGTCGGTTAACTGTGGTGGTGGTGGAACCTTTCTTAAATCGGCAGCTGCCTGCGCACTACAGAGAGTGCACACACCTGACACATGCCGTGTAGAGATTTCCAGGTGGCATACCTATAGACGTGCGCATACATGTATATACGTGTATAATATAGCCGCCGGATGCCGATACATAGGAGGGTCAAATCTTGCACACAGTTCGTCGAAACATTACAGCCGTCACAATTGTATGCTGCAGCCGTGGGATAATTACCGATAGAGTATAATGTGACAATAATTTGCAAACACATATTACACACTTCTACCGACGACACTACACGCGTATTCGTATTCGTGTCAATTACACCGTGAGTAATACAATATATGTATACTATAAGTATAATATAACGTAAGTAATAAGTATGCATACTTGCATAGGTCGCTTCGTAGTATGTAATACACGTAAGCCACATATATATATAATAATAGCTAGGTCTTTACTCTTTTCACCTAGTATGTATTGTAAATGTCAATATATTTATAGAATAAAAAACATAATATATAGAGACGTTGATCGTAAATCATATAATAGCCTACGTGTGTAAAAAATAATACCTACAACTACAATACCATGGGGAGAATATTTTTGAATATCAAGTGGCGGAAATAAAAACAGTCCAACATAGTTTTAGTAGTCGTTACTCGTTTAGTTAGTATAGCTTTACATATAGAAACCGTGTTAAAGGGGTTAAAACGACGACGAATGCGTACTACATACATATAATATTATGTATACACAACGACCACCCTTTTACACTACACCTTCCATTGTTTTAAACGTAAAACCAAAGAATTGCTGTCAAATTACGAGGTCAACATCAGAAGCATCTGCTAAGATATCGATTGAGCGTGCGCCAACACTGCACAGACACGAGATACACGTTTTTTGGCCATGATATACGCGATCGTCGATGACAACCGCACCGCAACGATGCGATATGCATCAAGCTAGTCGATTTAAGTCACGCAAAATTAGGTTCATAATTGCGGGGTGACGCGATTAAAAGTAAAACCTTCTTGTCTGCAGTCCGCCGAACGGAAAAATCACCATCGAGTATCGACAGCCATCCGTCGAGGCGCCACTGCGTCGGATATCGCCAAACGCCTGCACCTCTCACTCACTATTTTTCACGTCTGTCGCCGATGCAGTTTTGCTGTATACGTCGTAATAAATAAATAACACACAAAGCTTTTACGCGGCTGTATCGATGTTTACTATATATACACTAACGACGCATTATGTAGGTACTGTAGCCGGGTTATATCTTTTTAGACAACCACTGACTCCACGACGACGACGACTACCACCACCACCACCACCGACGTCGTTTACATCGGTGTATATTATACACCTATTTTGGCTGTTACACATACACCATATACTAAATATCGATTGTGCTTTTAATATGCACACAATGTACAGAACCGACCCGAGTGTTGTAGATGTGGTGAAAAGGTGTAGTGCGACGGGTGGCGGACGAAAGTGTCTGTTGTATACGGCGGTGATGGTGGCTGTTTCGGCGGCGGAGGAGGAGGAGGTGGTCGACGTGAATGCCACCCGCGCGTGGCGCTTGTGTGGGTAATAATTAATGACGAGAATTGGACTTTTATAGAGCGGCGTGTACGGCTAAGCGAAATATGTGTGTGTGCCCATGAAGCCATAAAGAACTATACACATACACGCGCCGAGAGAGAACGCGAACCCCGAAGACACGGAAAATCAATAGTGGTGTGTGTGTGTATGTGTGTATCCCTCATCGGAGACCGTGTCCAGCAGTACCGAGTTTGTTTTTTTTTCAAATCAACAGGGGGATTAATACCGCTGTATAATAATATCCTTGTATACCGCGTGCGCAGCCAGCAATTCACCCTAAAATATCGTCGTCGACGATAACGATAACTATGACGGCGGCGGTGGCGAACACCCTCTATATGTAACACGATTGTTGCAGCTAACAGTTTCCATCATACGCCTCCGAGCCCGGATCTCGATCTTTCTATATCTCTCTCTCTTTACCGCCCCATGGAATACGGAACCGTTTACTCGGCCAATAATAATAAGAATAAAAATAAAAAACATTATACTTATAATAATAATAATAGTAATTATTATTATTATGGTCGTAAAAAAAATATTACTATTATTATTATTATTATCATTATCGACAGTGTTGGCATTTTATTTTTACGGCCGACTGGAAGAAATGTGTTCCGAACAAGACGCACGCGCTGCACACACTTCCTTCACTTTTTGCCGACAACGTTAAACAGTGATTTTCATTAGCAGAGCGCTTCTCTTGACCACACGGCCTCCGCCTCCGGTGGATCATTTCCACCGATATAATATTCTGTTGCTGCGTTTGACAGGCAGCGGAAGCACTTCAGCGGGCGCGCGTTTTTCGTGTGGTGGCCGGAGGATTCATTAGTATTCCAAAACGTTGTCATAACTCACAGCGTGCACCAAATATTAGATACGGCGTAGACACGCAAAAAAAAAAAAAACGAGGGACGGCTAAGAGCCAGTTACGGCGCCCCGACCGACCGTCGGGTTAATGCTCTACCAATCGGCGAGACGGGTTTACGGTGCGTACCTACCACACACAATGTTACCGGCGACCGTGGTAGGTACCTATACCGTGTTATCGTAAATAAAAGATAAATTACCGTTTTCAAGATTACACGATAATATTGTTACTATATTAATAATCGTAATCGAACTACTGTTGTACAATGTAGTGGCGTAATGCAAACCGTACATGCCACTTCGTTAGATGCGACTCGGGGAGGAGGGCAAAGAAAAAAATGACGTCAAGGAAAATTATTTTGACAACACGCCTCCGCTGCCCGCCGGGTGGTTTAACGGGTGAATTACAATTGGATTACTCGACTTTAACAATTATTATCTCGTCGATAGGCCAATATCGAGTAGCCACCACCGACCGACGCGTTATTGGATCAGACGAATAAGCACGTCATATTACTAAGGTTTATATTAACATCGTGTGGTTTACTGGTATATAATAATATATTAATGCTTCAAATTCAATTAAGGTCTAGCTGAATATACTGCGATAGGATTAACACGTCGTTTTCAATTTCTTTCGCCCGTAGACCGGATTGCAAATATAATATAATGTTAAGAAATATGATCTCATATCAATATGGGCATGTTATCAACATGTTATCAACATAGGTACCTATAATGTAATATGACAACGAGCAGACGAATATTTACAGAGTACTTACAAAATTACTGAGGCAGGCAGTTTTATTAATAGCCGTCGTCAAAACCGAAAACACTTGCACAATAAAATTACGCACACGGAACAACGCTACACTGACGGACCGCCGCGGACTGCAGGTGCGACGATTGCGACGATTGCGACGACATTACTATTTACGTCATGTGTACCCATACCATATCTACTGCAATTATAATTATTATTATTGTGACAATAACGAGAAAAGATAAAACGCAAAACCCACGAACGGCGCGGTCCGTCAGCCGAACGCGCAGTGCAGCCCCCCGCGAGCGACGGGCAGCCGTGAAAATACGGCGGTGGTGTTTTTGGAAATAAAGAAAAAAAATGTCCCAAAGACGGTGTTATATTCTTATAATATATTATTATTACTATTATTTGTCGTCGTCGTCGTCTCTGGGGAACGAACGAGGTAGTACCGGTGCGGCAGAGGGAAGAAAACAGATATTATATACCGTATAGTATTAGTGCACGGTCGCGCGCACGCACACACACACTTACACACACACACGCGAGTTGGTCGGTGGCGCGGGGCGTGTGCACGACGAGGGGGAGAAGAGCTCCGCTGGCAATGGTCGTTGACCTCTATTGTGGCGGCGTAGTCGTAATAACCGTCGACGACGGTTTTTCGTTTGCAGCCGCCAAAGCAACAAAGTACGAACACGCGACGCATCGCCGCCGCGGTGTGTCTTTCGCGCGTATACGAAGCTGCTCTTTAGCGGTCCGCGCGAGTTTCACTCAAGAGTGTCTAGACGGTGCCGGCAGACGCGAAATAAACGGATGGTAATCTTTGTACTATAGCTCGATACCATAACCTTTTTTTTTTTTTTATGATACACCGCCAAAAATACATTTTTCTATCCCCCCCCCCCCCCCCGAGAGGAGCCCGCACCTAACTGCGTAACTGTAGAAACGGTAAAGGCGATATTATGATTACGTTTTTTTTTTTTTTTCTTAATCTCGCCGTTGTTGCTATAAGTTATTAAGGTATTACGACGATCACAGAATTGTCTCGGGAAAAACGAATTTGGACGCGACGACGAAGTGATTAATGCGTTTTGTAAAATAATTCTGTGCTATCTTCGCAAATAATGCGACGGGTGTTAACGCGAAAAAGTGTAAATTAAAAATAACACTGCGTGTATGTATAAGACGCGTGCGTTTTCGTACCTAAGCCGATGTGCCACATGGAATGACACGAGAAATAAAACATGGCAACGGTTTTGAATCGATTCCAAATCTCTGGTGTGACCCACAGAACATAAACCGAACGTACACTATTCTTAAAAAGCTATAAAAAAAAAACTAATAAAAACACCAATGTTGTTTCTCATTCTCTCTTTGCAGCCTTTTCAACAAATTGCTATTTTAATAAATAATACAGGAGAATTTGCAGTGCCCGAATACAAATAATACAATGATGTACACGCATAGGACTCTAAACGGCGCCGACGACAAATATTTATTATAAGTGTTATTTGAATTGAAAAATAAACTCTATCGTTTCAAGTCTGTAAAATCTTATATCAGACACCAGGTTGCATTGAAAAAAAACATAATTAAACATAATATAAACAGAAGAAGGTCAGTGAAAAAAAGCATTCTCTTTGTACTGTGTACATTTTAAATTATTTTAAAAACATAAATATTAGATTAATAATTGTATACATTTTTTTTTCTATTGCCATATTACAGATATGGCACGTCAAAAAACACCGATATCGACCGATTATCGTATATTATCCCCTATATCATTTTATACGTTTATACAAAAACCTCGACGCGGACGTGGGGCTGTTTCCGTTAGTTTGTATTTTTCGAATATATTTTATTTTCAGGTGAACCACTCTCTCGAGGTTTAAAAACAAAATGTTTTTATTTTAAACTATTTACCTGCTGTGGTGTAGACGCCGTCGCCGACGGGTACGATCAGGATAAAATGGATCCGGCCCAAACGTATATAATATACTTATTTCTTATATACACACGTGCACATACATATACACATATGACATATGTACATCAAAGGTACCTAATACGGATATACTATGAACGGTTTTTTTCAGGGACCCATCGATTTGTTACCCACCTATATTTTTACCTGTAGTCATCCTGGTTACTCCAATTATAATTACCTATATAAATATATAAATAGTAAAATACAAGTCAATTTTAATATTTTTTTCCCCATATTGTTGATTTACAGTCTTAAAAATTATCATATTATTTCTAATAATGTGAATATTGGAAAGGAATTTATTTTTTATGTAAATACTACTTCATTTATTATTTGTCAAGGACTTTGTTAAATCGTTGTTTTCTTATGCGTTGATTTGAAAAAAATGTTGCTATATAATATTATCAATAAATTTATATAAGTACTTATACTTAAGTGTCAATTATATACGCTTGATGATATGACTTATCTGTATTTTTTTTTCATATAACCCTGGTTCGACTATAGTAAGTTGTCAATTATATTTTGATACGAAAAACAATAGCTCAACTTCGAATTACTTAAGCCTACAACTTCAAATTTGCGGGATCAATGGATTAATAATTAACTGCAGCCCTTTGTGACGGAATATATGTATCTCTTTCCCTAATAAAAATAAAGGTCTGGAAAAATCGATGAAATTCTTTTTTTTCTCGACGAAAACGACATTGCGATAGTATCTAATAATATAATCTCCCAATCACTCCGTCGACATTTAACCATACTACGGCTCCCTTGACGTAGTTTCACGGTGTATTTCAATAGAAAAAAAATATAAGTATATAATGATAATTAAAACCAATTCTTTGGTTATTGGAATGCATTAAATTGTTGTGTACAAAAAAAAAAAAACAACGCAAGGACAAGGTTTCAAAATGTTTTCACTGTTGTTTTCGAATAACACGGTTTTTTTTTCATTTATTTGATCACCTACATTATTACGACGCAACTACTAAACAGTATAATAATTTATAAATAATAAGTGTTTATAACTTGACAAGAAAATAAAATAGCTTTATAGAAAAGATGGGTGTTTTACTGTTTTATCGCCAACGAGTATCACAATCATGACAGTTCTAGAGAAAAATAAAGAAACACACCATTTGTCTATTGACCAGCGCTTTCCAATTCGTAACGTTCATACGTATAGTTATACATAATATACACGGTACACGTCGTACACCTTGGTCAACTAGGACTACAATTATTTTTAAAACGGAAACTAAGACGTATAATCGGATTTCAGAAATTTGATAAGTTTGTACATTTAGTCTTAAAAATATGTGACAAGAATGTCCTTTTGATTACGCCAGCAGAAAGTCGTTGCCCATATTGTAATTTTTGCTGAATGGTAAAGAACAATAATATATAATATAATAATTTATATAGTACCTATAGGTATATAGGTAATATGTACACTGTATGAATATGCACAAATAAAATAAAATGTATCAAACTCTCAACAAGCATAGTTCACAAATGATTGAAAAAATACAAAAGAATTGCACATAAAAAAAAAACAATGTTTAAAAATTTAGAACTAATACATATTAAGTACCTACATTGGAAATTTGGAATACTTCCAAAAACTATTTATGAAAAACATGATCTGTAAATATATTAACGCCAGAAAAAATTATTAACTTATCAAAAACACGTATAAAATTCAGACAAAAAACGTTCGTTAGTTAAACACGTACCTAGTTATTAAGAAAAAAATAGCCCAATAATTTAATAATATTATTAAATACAAGTTTTGATAATATAATTTAATTAGGGATTTATAGTTATCGAAAAATAATAAAAATATTACTACTTAACTTATCTAATAAGTATAATGTATAAACAATATGTCAATATGTAAAATGTAAATATATAGACACGACACATGTGTATTAATATTTATCAACGATTAAGTATAAACGTGTTTATGCTCGTAAAAGTAATAGGTAAAATAAGTATGTTTTCTATAATGTAATCAATAACTATTAAATAATTGTTGAACTATTGAAGTTATGCAATTGTAAACAGATTTTCTTCCGGTATTAAAATATTGTTAACATCGAAGAAAACTAATGAAATACTTGTTGAAGGCATTTCATATTAAAATATTTCACTTCATTAAAACTTTGAACGAGCCACACTTCCAATTTTAATAATATGTACATGCATTTATATTTTACTAAGTGTAAAAGTTTGAAATATCCGAGAAAACGTATGTATAGAAGAATAATGAGTTACTCTTTAGTCATTACATTTAAAGTTCAAACGACAAAAGAAATGGAAAATATTCAATTCTTGGATACCTTTACCCCCTCCTCCGCGCCATGTTTGAAAAATGCTATAACGACACAAATTCACACACACACACACACACACACACACACACACACACACACACAAGAGGACGTACGAACATACACAAATATGTACACACTGATAAGGGTATGGTATATGGTCAGACGACAGCCAGCATTATTATATAATAATTAGTAATTACAACGATAATGTATTATTTTTATTTCAATTAAAATAGATTGAAGAATGATGATGACCTACGGTGATAATTGATAAGTGATAACCAATACCAAAGACTTGTCGTTAAGAACTTAAGTAAAACTATTTCTCAACGTATAAGTTATAAATTGTGATTGCAGATAAAAATTACAATCAACGATCTAGTGTACATTTTTTTTCATAATAGCTGTACACTAATACGGAGTGATACGTTTATACGTTTCTACCTAATTAACAAAGCATAGAACAATATTTTTTCATAATTTGAAATACTTAGTTTTGAAAAATAATTTAACTGTTTCATATTATGAGGACGCCACACCCGTATGTGTTGTCTCCGTCTTACAAGTTCTCAGACGATCACGTTTACCTCCGTTAGCTTAAAAATTAGAGTGAATCGACCTATTATGAAACATGATGGTAAGAACATTGTCTGTGTTAGTATGTTGGTTTTTACGACTATTCAATTTTTAAGTGGGTTATGAGCTTTTTTTTATTTTTCACTACATTATATACGCATAACTTGCTAAAAAATTGAACTATCGTAAAAAACCAAATAAGAATACAGATAATGTTCGTACCATCAAGATTCATAATAGGTCGATTCACTCTATTTTTTAAACTAACGGAGTTAAACATAATATGCTTATTTAATTATATACCTAAATTATATATATTTATTTTTATTATTATCATCAGAGTTAAAAAACAGAGTGACCCTTCGAAATAATCTTCACTATCCAGATTATATAAGTTGATAAATTAAATATTTTAATACAATATTCGGTTTCTATACACCGAAATGTTCAGTAAATTCTTCTTCTATACACCATAATAAAATTGTTATTGAAAGCGCGCGCGTAACCAAGAAAAATCCATATTTTAGTGAGTAGATAAAAAAAAATAGAGGTTACGTTTTTTTTTAAATTATTTAAATACTGTTTGGATACAATTCTATTAAAAAAAGTTTTAAAATATAGATAAAACTGCAAAGGTATTACATTCGGGCCTTATTTTTTGTAGATCAATACATAACCTTGTACGTGATTCATGAATATGTAATCTGGCCCACGTCATGTAATTATCAGGTTAAATTCACTAGGCACTTGCTAATTTATACACAAAATAAATCCCATCAGAAAATTATATAGATATTTTACAAATGTTAAAATTTTAATGTTACTAGAATATTAATTGTGCTACTATGTTTGGTGGTTACTAATATTGGCTTTCGATTACGAACGTGTAAATGTAAATGTGTCTTTACACGTATACTTTTTGTATTTTTAACGTCTAGCGTACAGTATCCGTGTAAATAATATTGCTTAAAATACGTTTTATATTTTTGTAAATGATCTAATTATTGTATTATTTGCGTTTATACTTGGAGTAAGTATCTGATATGTATCGTATATTTATTATATATATACATAGTACAGTATATATGTTTTCCGTTTTAATTATTATCTTATCGTACAAATAATAAAGACTAGAAATATGTTATATTATATTATGCAGCATGTCGAAACTTAATACATTTCTAATTACATTAGTAGGATAAAGCTCAAAAATTGTATCAAAAATACTTTAGGGATTCGAGATGATACGCTTAAGCCGTGCACGTGATACTAACAAAAAAAAATAAAAATACGTATAATCAGATTAAACTGCTAATAACACATTATATAGAAAATTAATGTTAATTCGGAACATTCAAAACCCATATTATATGAACTCGTTGGTAGTATTTTGAAAATGTTGACATCATATTTTAAAAGATTTATTTCACGTACGACCGTCTTAACGCACGCGTGGAGAATAATTGTCGCCAAATATGTTTCACGGTTTCAATACATACATAGGATTATATCCGAATACAATTTTTACAATATCGAGATTTTAAGTAGACACAAAAACTAAAAAAACATGAAAAACTAAATAAATAAAATATCACCTACCAAAAATATACAAAACGGAATCGGATTCAAATCGTTTTTCACCAAATCGCGGCAAGTGTATATACAAGAGATAGAAATCGCGCGCAAATCGGAACTGAAATCAATACGAGGGAGAGACAAATTCCGAAAGGCTTAATTTAAAACGTTAGCATTGTTAAGACAACACGAAATCCCGTTATCAAACAAAATATTGTACACGGACGTTGGCGCCAGCAAACGACCATCGTCACAATACTAATAATAAAAACAATGTTGACTGCCGATAAGATAAACAACCAGATGAGCACTGTTTGCATAAGTCAGGCATGAAATATCTGGAAAAAAATAGCGCAAAGACAGTGACGGACAGTGTCGTCGTCATTATCGTACACCTGTACACCACAAGACCCGAAAACATCATTACGATGATAATGATAATGTCATTCCGAGAATAAAATCATATCGACTATGATAATATTGTGTACGATAATAAAATCTTCTAATTTCAACTCGATAGTACATAAAAATTAAATTGTTTGCATGACATTGATAATGGCAATGAAAACGATAGACGATGGGCACAGACAGGTTAGCCAGGTGCCGGCCGGCAGGGTGCTGCAGGCAGACGTGTTTGTAACGTACCGCGAAAGAACGTAGTACCACAAGTGCCGACAAAAGGGTCGGGGAGGACATGTGGACGGACAGATCACAAATGTTTATTCCTTCGAATTCCTCGACGTCTGATCTAGAATCTTTGGCGTCCATTGATGTCTTACTCGCTCTCTCTCTCATCCTCTCTCAGTTGCCCCTCAACATAATATAATTATACGATATTACCATGTATATAATATCGTACACATAATATGTGGCCCCCCCGCGGCGGTGAGTTCAGTTTAATACTATTGCGATGAGATCGGGGTGGGCACTGTGTACGCGGGTGGGTAAGGCGGACGAATGAGGACGCCCCTGAAAAGGAGGCCAATAACACCGAAATGTGAAATGATATATTATCGCGCGCGCCGGCGATGTCATCGCGCAAACGGGGCCCGCCGCAGTTGTGCGACGTTGCCGTCTGTTCCGCCAGCGAGTGGGGAGAACCGATCCGGTGCCGCCGACGGTGTTGCTCGGGTCGCCAACGTCGCTCACGCGCCCGCGACGACCACTTTAAACCGATGGCAGCGGCGGCAGCACCTGAGATGGTGGTGGTGGTGGAGGTGGCGGCGGTGGTAGTGGTGGTGGTCGTCGTCTATTCCGGAAACGATTTTGAGCGATTCCTTTCATTTATTTATACATAATAAAATATGATTTTTTTCGTAAATAATAAAATAATCAATAATCTCCGTTGTCGTCCCCCGTCGAGTAACCGCTTATCGAATATTACCAATAAAGTAGAAGACGAAGTCGGTGGTATTATGTTTTAGTTAAAAATTGATAGTTGTTCGAAAAGTAATAAAATAGATAGGATGACGCGACGACCCACCTCACTCCGTAGGTACGGGATGATTATTTATATTATTATTAAGAAGTCGGAAACAAGATTGGGTGAGCAGCTACTGGCGAAACCTTCTATCGGACACACGGTGCGAGAGGTATCGATTTCCGGGACCGTTTTGACAAATCTTCAACAACAAAGCCGGCGCTAACGCGACCCGTGTTGACGATGGATTTTCGGCTAAAGAAGCGAACACTTCCCGGTGTGGCCCAAAATAATCCCTACCGAGTGCCGGCCACCCACCAACTACCAAAGGGACAGTTTTGACGAAAAAACACAGTTCGTGCCGCACAAACAATACAATTAAATAATAATAATATAATAGTTTAGAACAACACGATTATACGCACGAAGACGTGAACTAATTTCGTTGTCGCGGACGATTTTGTTGAAAGTTTGAAACAATATTTAATTATCATAATATCATTACCATAGCGGTATTGGTAATGGTTGATCGTTTGAGACAACATAACGGACGTTTGACAATATTGGTCACTCAAAATATCATCTCATGGCTGAATCTATTGACTGGATTGGGTTTTATTAAACTTTCGTCATAATATCTAAATCCCGAAATAGACGCAACGCGCGACTAATAATAACTCGGACGGTGGACTTTTGTTGCATATTCGTAAAGGATCGTGACGTTTTTTTCCGTTTTTAAATTTTGCGTACGAGTCTGGGTCATGAAGTGCACAAACCCACACACACCGACTTTTGATGGATATAAACGCGCCCATTAACGGTGTTCCGCGTAAATACAATGTTATTTTATACTCGCCGACTACGAAAACAAAAAAAATAATTATAGAACAAACAGACGCAGGTCTAAAATTTTTTAGATATCTTTCGTTATTCATTTTGTGGAATTCCACGCTTTCGTATACGCATCCACAACGACGACAATAATTCATTTTGTTTGATTGCCGACTGTAAGGCACGGTACGTACATATACTAGAATATTATAGATATGTACTACCTATATAAAATATAATTCTTCTATTTAATAAAATGTTCTATGTAATAGTCGCATAGTTTACGATTACGCAATAAGAGAAAGTTTAATTTCATCCGTAAGCACATAAATTCAAAGGGTTAAGGGAAACGGATATAATTCGGTTTATCTTTTACCCCAGTAATTTGAAATACACCTACAATGTATTAGTCCAGTAACGTATATTCCAAGTAAAAACGAGGTAAACATTTCTCAAACTAAAATCATAGTACATAAATAATATAATTAATATGTTATATGGACCAACGTCAAAGTAAATAAATATCAGGGAAAATTGACAAGTAAAACATAATTAACATTTTAACAAAATATAAATGGTAATTAACACTTGGTTGTTATCAAATCCCACTATCCGACAAAACAACAACGAATATTATCGATTTAAACAAAATTCTATTGTAAACTTGTAATATTGTTAAAGTAAATATTTAAATATTAATTCTTTTTATTTTATTACATAATATGAATGTAATATTATACCTCCGGGCTTAGAGCATTTATTAATTACGTCACACAAAATGTTTAATATCATCTATGATTGGTGCTTATTTTGTTTTCGTTATAGAAAACGTTACTAAAAACTTTTTATCGAAACAAAATTAATTACATAGGTAGTTAGATAATAAAATATTGTATTTGTCTCTATACCCATATAATATAAAAAGAAGAAAAATTGTTTGTTTGTTCGGGGTAATCTCTGAAACTACTTTACCGATTTTAAAAAATGTTACCGTCAGAAAGCTACACTATCCCAAAAATCTGTACGTTACATTTTATTTCAATAAGTGACTCTTAATATTTTATTGCAAATTTGAGAATTTTTATAGAAATAATAATAATAAATAATAATATACTATTGTTTATTATAAGGTTTCTATTAGTCACATAGAATAAAATAGTTATGATTGAATATAATTTTTAGGCCTGTATTTTACATTAGGTCATAACCAACAAAATGAGTGTGACTCCTATAACCGCTGTTATGACTGTGTTAAAAATCTTTAATCTATGGGAATTTTTCAAGGTTTTGAACTTCACAACGCCGGGTATTAAATTACAAATTGAACTCAAATTTTGAATCATATAGAGTTGGTGTTTTTAACGGGCAACGAAGTGCACGATAATACGAAATCAGCTAGTATTGTAATATATAGTGTAAACTATTATGAAACAAAATATATAATTCTTATTCGGTAAAAGGATAATATTAACACCATTACAATTGGAAATTATTTTAAGACATAAGTTCATTTTAATTAATTGTGAACGCCCCGAAATAATGTTACATAATTTTACATAGTATATCATTTGTTCAATACGTTTAATCCGAAATTTTATACTGTATGGAACGATTTTTCAAGAACGTATCACATTATAAAACTACAGAGTACAATAGGCAATAGCATTTCGGTACCTGGACAACATTCCATCGCATAACATTTATTTAAATGTTTTGTAGGTACCTACTTAAGACGTTTGAATGTTTTATCCAAAAAGAAACCCTACTAAAAAATAAACATAAGTACCTTTAGAGAAAATAATATGATATAAAATACATGGGGTTTTATTGAATGAAATATCATGTGAGTATGTGACAAATATAATATGTAACACTTAACTTATTATTAAACATAATAATAAAATATACAACGCAAGCAAACAATATACCTACATTATATGATTTACAAAAAAAATAATTTCGAAAGTTTCTTATTCTTTTATTGACAAATAATGCAAGAAAACAAAGTTTAATAAATATAACATAGGTAACGATCTAAATCGACCATATGACTTCTGATTGATAACAATAATGATATTAATAGTAGAAAAACAAATATTCTAAACAACAAATTGGCGACTATCGTAGTGTTGTATAATCACGAATCGAAGCGTAGCAAACACCGAATTACAAACAATGTTAGACGCGAATGTGCTCATCGAAAACAAAATCCTTATTCGACATAATTGACGTTAATTGAACTCATCCTCTTCGCTTGAAAAATAAACCATTATGAAATCGGTCCACAATATATGTTATGATAGTACAATGGCTGTATTATAACGACGGGGAATTATTATTTATTATGCATAATATATAGGTACCTTGGTCATAAACAGAAAATAAGAATGTTTGTGATATAAAAATAAAAAGCTTGAGTACAACGAGAGGTTGATGCGCGACAACCACATATATTGAATGATAAATTCAAATAAGTATAATATATTTTACGCGTTTTTTTTTCATTCTATTGAAATTATTGTAATCGTGATTCGTGACGCAAGCTGTTTACAGTAAAGTTGGAAAATTTTCTCTTGGTTCTCCGTCCGCCGAGCTTTAATGTGGAAAAAATACGAGTGAAGAGAAACGTTACACGACAAGTCTTAATACGTTAAACGTTAAATAGATAACGATGAGCGCGGAGGATAAAGAAGAAAAAGGTTGTGCCACTCTAGTCAAACGCATACAGTGTACGAGCACATACAGATACGGAGCACTTATTTTTATTGAGCAATCGACCGTTTACCTCTTCCGACATTTTACGATCATAAAGTACAGACGATTCGTCAAAGATTGGCGAATTTCAAATTTATAAAACGTCGTGTGTTTTCGTGTAATTTATTCATCAGATATTACGATGAGTATACGCACACACGACAGCAGTTGGCGGTTTTCAAGGTAAAACGGCTGCAACGACGACGGTTTATATAATGATACATTTATACAGGCACTGAGGCACCTATCAAATTATTATTATATCATTTTTTTTTTTGTCAACCATCCATCTCTACTACATACGTGAACAGACCTAATAATAATAAACTCTACGAGATAAGACACACCCAGAAGACCCGATTTCTAATCTCATGTTCGACGCGGGCCCCTACTACTTTGTACCATCCTCATCGCGCGAATGTAAAATTTTCGCCATCGACTTTCCAATAGAAAATGTCAATGTCGTTTTGATACGAAATAAAAGTCGACACGTCATATACGCCACATACACAACGGGTCGTTGTTCACGACGAAGATAATTTATTGATATTACAAAAAAATATACGTCATGTAACAATAAAATAGACGGAGTCAAGAGGACCCAAACGGAAAGTCCTGTTCGACAGCCGACCACTTCTGTAATAATATATATTTGTATATAAGTAGTAATAACGTAAGTGAGTAAGGTGCATGCGACGAGGAGCGGCTCTGTTCGGGTTTCGTCCGCAATCTTCTCGTTAATCCTCTTCAACCGAAGGGGGAAGTTCGCGAGACACACGGAAATCGGATGATCCCGACATCCCGTACACTCTTAAACAAGTATTTACAGTACGGCACTACTATAATACTACTGCCTCTACCTATGTCATCGCAAATGGAACCTAAATGAAAACCGATTTTTTCGAACGGGCTGGTGCATGCGGTGGCGGGGAAAAGAACTTTGACCGGCAGATATTCGACGCTGGTCAGAGACACGTGCACATAGGTGCAAATAGGAGAGCTTCAGGGGCTAAGTCCCCCCCCCCCCAAATGTCCATAACCCACCAAACATTTCCTACATTTTGTTTAAAGCTTATTCAATATTATCAAAGTAAGGCTTTAGCCCCCTCCCCAAATCCCAAACGCTATTTGCGCCTATGCACGTGCACATTAATTTATAGGACGCGCGTTATCAATGCGTGGACAGGGAACGAGCACGGCGATCGACGACCACAACTTTATGTGCTAATTCGAATGCGATAAGAAATGCCCACTTTCTACGACCCAAATATCGGGTTGCCGAGGGGTTTCGGCGACGGCGAAGGACGTAAACGTTTCCATGCCAAGTGTAGGGCGATGGGTGCGGCTACAGCGGGGAAATAAAAACGCGAAAAGAACACTCACGTAGTCATGTAGCTGAGTCCTCCACGATTGTGCGAAGACGGAGAGTTCCTCAAGCCATCGAAAGGATTGGGTTTCGGACGGTAGTTCATGGTGATGACGATGACGACGACTGCAACAGCGGCGTTACGGTCTCTCCGAAGCGGTTCAGAAAGACGACATAGTGGATATCGCACTCAGAGACGCCGACGACGGATTTACACCACCGACACTCGACGACTCTTAACTCTATAAAGCCACAACGATCTACACATCAATTATATAATATTTTCACCAGTCGTACCCGACAGCAACCACCGCCGACACTAGTCACTCGGAACACAACACCGACATTAATTACTATAATATTTTATAGAATCGGACGTATGCACATATACATACATACACACACACACACACACACTTTTACGATACGGCCACAGATTTTAGCACACACGCACAAAACGATTTACATGAAATAGAAATATGTTACACTCGAGGGCGGCGGCCCCACTGACGATCACGCGAAATATTGTAGGTATTGGAAATATTTTTTTTTGTAAATAACGAGTACTGATTTCGTTAGAAAAAAATTGTATAATTAAAAAAAAAAAATTTATTATTATTTTTTACGGAACGGACGAGCGACCGGAGACCAATCGTACGGAAGCCATATTGAGTGTCCGCCGCCTCAGCCGTTGTGTGAGAGGAGACCAGCGCGCGCGCCGGTGGTAGCGGTGTATGTACTCCGCCACCCGGCAACACCACCACCACCACCGGCGAATGCAACGTGGAAGGGATAGACGCGAGCGGCGGGGAAAACGCTACAGTGGACGGGCGGCCGTTTTGGTGGGGGGTACACGCGGCGGTGCATGTCTCGGGCAGGCGGTAGAGGACACACACACAGGCGCGCGCACAGTTGTAATCGGACGTGAAGTGGGACGGAATATTATGGGTCGGGCGACGGGTGGTGGGGCGGGGCGCGCGCGCGTGTGTGTTTGTACAGAGCGATCGCGGTGTACGGCCCATTAACAAGTGAAAAGTTTACCGAAATAAAAAAATCCTCACCCCACATTCTTCGGCACGCATAATCGCCGTGAGCTCCTGCTACCGACTACGCCGATGACGATCGGCCGACTACGATCGATGACGTGTCGCGACCAGAAATCGCGCGCGATATATTGTCAAATCGGTATGCTAATCGCGAACGGATAATATAACGGACCCGAGGACGGCAGGGACGACGCGTAACGGTGTGTACGTGTATTATGTACGAAAACGGTGTGTTAAAAAAATTCCAGGTTGGACGATACGTCACTGTTTTTGCGTCGTCGACACGACTATAGTCACAACATTTTGTAGGTACTTAGTACCTACCATAAAAACAAATGTAATATAAATGTATGTAATATTACGTGAATGTATGTTTGCGTTTCCTTGTTTTCGACTTTTGAAAGGCGACTGTCTCTTTGCCCGCCCTCCCTCCCCCACATACCACCCACAAATACGATACTATTAATGCAGTCCCGGCGGCCCTTTCGCAGTACAGCCAATAACCCCTTTAGTCGTTTATAAAACGATTGCAGAAAGCCAGAAATGCCCACGGGGTCAGTGATCCATATTTCGTGTATTGCATGTATGTATGTATATAGGTACACCACACCACGGCGTGTGCACACTATATTAGTGATAGTACGTACTACGTTATAAAAGTGCATTGAATAAACTGTATTTTGATTCGTCGTTTTCGAAACTGATTATAGATAAATTATCAATGTTAAACATTGATAAGAATACGGCGCGTCTCGAACGATTACGATCCGACAAAAAAGTATGCGTTTACTGATAATTGATAAAAATATGTTTATTCATGATATTATCGTATTATTATACTACTCTACGACTCGATTGCGTCGCAATAACAATCGTCGAAAAAACGTTCATAATTCGTGACAATATTAATAATTGTACCGCGCTGTGGTAGACAACTGTATATTGTATACCTATGTTGTCGAATTTAATACGGCAATTATATAAGACAAACAAATTAAACAAGAAAAACCAACGCGATAAAACTTCAAGACCGCTATTTAATATCGAGCTACGCAATCGAGTTTTTGTTTTTAACACAATTTTTTTTCACGACGATCGTAATTTTTTTTCTCGTCCGTTCAATTCAATTGTTGTCTACTATTAATACTCTCTAGTACTGTGTAAATTTGAAGTCGAAGATTTCGTAAATACGATGATGTCGATAATGGTTGTAGGTTGTATGATACGTAAAGATTATTGCAGTAGGTATAATAGCTATTGCGATCTGCGAGACGACGACAACAACAACGAGTAATAACAATAAAAAAATATTTGTTTTTCACTATTTACACACCGGTAGACAAGTCGTGACGCGTTTCAATAAATATTTTCGACAACAAACACGAGAAAAACGTGTATTATTATGCCATCAATACGACATTTTGTGAGCGTGCATTCGATTTTTGACGGTATTGTGTCGGTTTTCAAAACAGTCGTAAAACGTCCGCCGCCGGCCCGGAAGAAATGACCTAACACCCTGCACGCACGGGCTTGCAACGGCGGCAGTAGTTGTGTGGCAGTGAGGCGCTTGGTAAATTCGTAATTTATCGTTAAGGTTTTGAAAAATCGAAAGGGATGCGTTTTATTATTTTCGACGCACAAAGGAGCGTTTTCATACGTTAGACACGTACGCGTTCGTCTCATATTATGATATTTTTCTCTCGTTTATTTATTTATTTTTTTTTGATTTTCGTCTTTTCCGGTTTCTTCGGTCATCGTTGTACAGACAATCGTCGCCGAAGTGGTTGTTATACGTGTATTATAGTTGTTGCGTATGATATCTGAGTACAAAATATTTATAGATTCGGACCAGTTTTTGATGTTTTGTTTTTTCCTTACATCCACAATACGACCTTGAATCGACGAATATTACACGCTAATATATACCTATAACGCACTTGTACGACGCGTATCTGTTTTTTTTTTTCTGATGCCGACGATGACGCTGAAGTTGAGTCCGGGGAATCATTAAAATATCATAGTTGCATAATTTAATATAGCAATATATCTATATAACAAATAATAGTAAAATAGTAATCATATTTATTTAGGTTTTTATAAGAAAATTCCATCGACAGACGCGAGGCTACCATATAGTTACCGACCCCGTCGAGACGAGTTGGCGCATTGAATACAGTCGCCACAACATATTATGTACCGCAGGATACGAGAATAATGTTTTCTTCGGATTGTTATATATTATACCTACTGTAGGCACATGAAAATAAATACGATTTTCATCCAATTTACTTTCAACGTAATTGCTCAAACAATTACCTACATAATATGCAGTCATGTAGTATAAACTATCTATACCTAGATAGTAGATACATGGTAGTATACGCGTAGAATAATAAGAATTGCAGACACCTGAGTAAACACAATCGTATTGTATACAAAGGTATTATATTATGTTCATGGGCATAATACAATTAATGTTTATTACAAATTTACAACGGTAATATAATATATCAAGTGGATTTAATATATTATACCATATCCCGAACGTTATCCGAAATGCGAATAATCTGACAACAGAGGATGGCATTTTGAATCAGCTAGGTAGAAGCCCAATCATCCCATCACGGTCTACTAAAAAACTAAAAAGTGTATTAACTGTAAGTTAACGAGGTTTCAACCTCAGCACAAGGACAGTGGTTAATCAACGAATAACGATTAACTGGTATACATGATGGTACAATTTATAAGACAAGAGTTTTTTTAATCCATCAAAAATAATGTAAATTATATTAATTCTAAGTATCACTCCTCACTTCCCTATGTTTAAACTTTAAATAATTAGAAACTATAAAGGATAGATAATTTTGAATAAATAATATATTTTTGAAAATAGCCTAAGATAAAAATTCAGTTATTCTATGAAATAACTAGTCATTTTATACATAATGCCAATTTTTAGAATACAATTGAAACATATAATTATTCTTATGCACATTGCCTAAAATCAATTATTCACGTTTCTGGTAACATATTATAATATATAAATGGTTAACCTACACATCATATGTATGCTCCCACGTCATCTAATTACGTTCGCTAAAGTGCCAGCACAGTGCGTATATAGCGTTTACTTGTGCCGCACAAGACGGATTTAATGACGTCAGCGTTTAATCCGTTTAAAACGATGTGTGCAATAAATAGCAAAACAAGTTTTCTTAGTTGATCGAAAAATACAAACGCGCTTTCGATTTTACTCTTCATCTCTATACTGTCCCACAGGCCCCAACCATATTAAGCCATAGAGACTAAAGCAGTAGGTTTGCAAGGTTATATACAAGATATTATTGTATTTTTCCAGTACATTTCTTCTTCGTGGTTAGTTCCTCTTCCTCTTCCTTTCCCTAGTCGTCGTCGTCGTCGTGTGATATGTAATGTCGGGTCCAATTCGTCTGCGATTGGTTAATTCGATTTATTTAGAATAGTATGGACAAGTCGATGTGTGCAATACAGACGTGCGTCTGTACCGAATCGATTATTATTCACCGGCAGTCGTGTATGTATAATGATTATATGTGTCACGTTGTGTACGGTTTGAACCTCCCGAGTCAATTTGTTGAAAGTTTAAATAAACAACGAATCCTGCGAAATGTTCAACGCACCAAATTGGAAAACAGACGACTTTTTTCAGTCGTCGCGTTATAATTTAGTTCCGACCATAAGTCATAATATATTTTATAACTTGATAATATTTTACATAAGTAGGACGTATGCTATTATGCGCGGTATAATTTTCGTGAACGCGCCCGATGGTAGAACGCGTAAGACAACACAAGTTTATATACAATATTGAACAGCGAGGGGAGCGACTTGTTTTTTCAAAACCGTTGGGATGTGATGTGTGCAGTGTGCATATAGTAATAATATTGTACCTTTTTCCGCATGTCTATATGACTGTATATCGGAACGACCGCGACCGTGAAGACACCGGTATAACACCTGTCCGACGCGTGCACTGCAAATGCACGTGTGCCTACACGCGACTGTAATATAAGTCTTCCCTGATACATACAGCTATATAAGTCTATAACAATTGTATAGCAAGACCCCACGCTGACATCACGTGAATCACGCCGAAACTCTCATTTTATCGTAGCATGTCTAGTGTGTTTATAAATTATAATAATAATATGTATTTTGTGAATTTGAAATTTATCCGAGACTTAGTTAGTTATATACTTTACTATTATAGGCGCAGAAGCGTACACAAAAAAAATTCAGCGGGGGAAGGGGTTCATAATTATATATATAAATAGATTAGAAGTAGGAGAAGTAGTTTTGAAGAAGTTGTAATAATACTACACACAACGGTTCGTTTTTAAATCGTTATGTATATTACAGAAAAGATAATATTTTAAATTGGAGAGATTGAATGAGAACCACCGTCGACGTGGGGAAAGTAAATACATATAATAATATCGCCTCGTACATCCATCGCTACACAACTTACTGCTGCAGTGTTACTGACCTTTCGTGTGATATATAAATAAGATTGTACAATCCAACGAGTTCCCCACGTTCTACGAAATCTTAATACATACATTTGTCAGTCAAAAGAAGAGCTTTCGCGGCGGTCGTTCGTCTCCCATCGCGTATAAATTACATTGCAAGTATTTCTCGGCGTGAGTCTCGCAGTTTCTCGGTATATTTGGTCGGAATTCGGGTTTTGTTCGAATTAAGTGAGTTTTGCAAAACGAAACGAGATAAAACCTTTTCACATCGCGCGAAAGACCCACCACCCGCGCGGATCATCTTCTGTATCGATCGACGACTGTGGCGACTGGCGGCGATGGTTTATGCCACGCGGTTTACCTGCAGGATTGACGTTGAGACACAAAACTTATACAGGTACACAGATGGGATTGAGAAAGCTATCTATATAATATGAAGTTAAAAGTACCCTGCAGGAGTCAGGAAGTGCTAAGGAAATCGATTCTACGGCTCTAAACGCACGCATCCCGTCATTAAAAACTCGGGGAGAAACGCTATAGACTGACGGAGAATAATCACCAGGGGTAGGAAGTAATTTTTTAAAAATCAGTGATAATACAGATTACAGTTGGAAGGTATATAGTAGGTATGTACCATGCGTATACCTATAATATTCAGCTCGCCTATATCAACACCTTGGCGCGTCACTTAAGTTACATAACGTTGACAACAACAATTATTATTGTTGTAATGACGCAATGATACGATTTATTTTTAATCTTTTAGAAAGTCACTTTGTAATGCAGCTGCCTCACCGTCACATATATACAGCACGGATTTCTTATATATATATTGTACGTATAGCGTAAAGCGAACGCCACTTTTCGAAGATTTCCCAACAGGCGGATTGGTCTTCAAAACGTATATATATAAACGATGAAAATTCATATAATATTCTATTCAGTTTGCAGTTACAGTTACAGTATTATATATATATATATAATATGATATTATGAAGTCGGGTGAGTATAATGTTATTGATACAATTTAATGAACCACGCACAAATTTACAGTGTGTATAATATTATAATATATAACAATAAGTGGGTACATATCGTTCAAAATAAAGTTACCTCGCCCAATACGGGACCAACTATATAATAAAATAAACACATTAAAAAGTAAAAAAAAAAACAATAATCGTAAATATACGTTGCGCATACTCCTTTTCCTCGAGCCGCCGCCGACGCAGGGAGATTATAAAGCAGTCGACAAAAGGATAACAAAATAATAATAATACAAAATTCCAGACCGATCATTCATTTCGTATATACTCATAGCAGCATAATATATATATTATTATAAGAGTTGAGTGTTGTGCGCGCGTGTACGACAACGTCTACAGAAATATTATGAGCCCGAAGTATTCTACATCATGTCTACAACTCTCTCGACGATGATTTCAATCTACGGTGACCCGCTTGGAATTCATTTAACCCGCCGGTGTAACATTGAATAATATCGCGAGGCGTGTATATAATAATATGATAGTGATAAGTACAAATTATATTATTTTTATTTTAGTCAATGGCCGTCGAGCAGTTCGGTTTTCTTTCCGTGTTTAAGTGTTTTATAACTTATGACACGGTGGCGGTATTGACCGTATTGTCTTTTTAGCAGTCCGCGATCGGAACGCAGGGTACGACGGTCGGACTCATAGAATATAATAAACGCAGTTGCGTTGGACCATAACATGCGTGCCTCCATAACATTTCAACATTTATAATTGTAATCAGTGGCGTAGCCAGAGGGGCTAAGGGGATATACCCCCCCCCCCATTGACTGTGTTGACCTTAGAATTTTATCAAGATTAATAAAAACATAAAAAGTGTAAACAAAAGACATACATATTGTATTTGTATACTTAGCCTCCCCCCCCCCGCATCCCATACAAAATTCCTGGCTACGCTACTGATTTGAATTAATTAATTAAGTTACATATAACTGTAATATTTATTTGAATGTTTTGATTAATTTAAATAAAAAAAAAAATAAAAAATAAAAATAACATTGTAACATGTGAAGGTATAGTGGACGAGAAGTACAGAGATAGAGAGACAGAGACAAAAAGTCGCACGCGTTTTACTTTATTAAACTTTTGATTTCGCTTAGGAAAAAAATTGAAATAAAAAAAACTATTCAAACAGCTTTGCGTTGCCGACACCGCCACCACCACAGTCGTAGTTACCGGGAAATCGTCGGGATTGTTTATGCATATATATATATATATACACACTTCTTAGTGGCTATCGATTTTTCCTTTATTTTTTTATTTGTTTTATATACACTTATTAGTAATATTACTTATACTATACGACCACTACTGTTCCAACCAATACTACTACTATTACTGCAGTAATCATGATACTTATACCTAATACTACATTATTATTTATTTCTACTACAATAATCGCTATACTATGACTATATTACTACAGCACTGTGAACTACTACTGCTGCTGCAGCTTTTGTACTCAAGAAAGGTATTTAGGTCCCCTTTAGTCGCGCGTATTTCTAAAGTCAACATTTCGATAGATGTATATAATGTATATAATACTATTGTAGCTATTTAGTCCAAAAACGTAATTACACTAAAACACGAAATTATATTTGAAATTAAATATCGTATTTATTTACTGATGTTTACGTCTATACCTATAGGCTATAATAATTACAGTATTTTTCACACGCAATGAATAAAATCAAAGTTTTATTTTTCACTCACAAAACGATCAATATATGAACTCCAATAACCTCGAGGAAAATTAATGGAAGTGTACGGATTGAAAGAGCCATACAAGTTTTTAAAAGAATATTTACATTAGATAGGTAGATAATACCGCAAGGAGGAATATAGGGATGACGAAATAATGAGAATTTTGCTGTCAAAATAATTATGCCATTTTACAATGAGTAAAATTGAAAGCAATAAATTTATTTTATTTTTAATATTTAATATAAAAATATTTATTAAATTGTGTTCAAAAATATAAAAATAATTGATAATACTATTATAATTATTAAGTTTTATACTTGATTTACATATTTTTCCTTTTTTTTTATGAATAAAATAAAGAAGTTATATTAGTTTTATAATATAATAAAGATATTATTTGGAATCACTAAAACAAAAAAAGGTCGTCTAAACTGTAATTTAAGGGGGGGGGGGCATGAGATTTTTGAAAATTTACAAGAGAGGCGTAGAATAAAAATGTTGGAAATGTGTGAAAAATGTGGAAAAAAGTGGAAACCACTGAATTATATTAATATTTAAATGCTAAAAAAAATCATGAAATCTGATTATTTAAACTGATAACTGAATCACGGTTGAATTGGACTACCTATTTGCACATTATTTATTTCATTGGCTAAAATTATTTCGATCAATGTTCGTAAAAACCATATACATTTGTTTTTAAAGAAGGATATTATAATATATAGGTTAATGATGGAAGTATGTGCGTGTTTATACAAAATTAAAATTTTGTGAAATTTCAATGTAGAATAACTCACACACGTCAACAATTGTTTAAAAATAAATGTTGAATTAGTCATCAACGAATTACATTTTTTTATAAAACGTGTGGTTAGAAATTTTTTTTATTATTTACTACGGCAGTGTTTTATTCTTTTTGTGAAATTATTAGATATTACGTCATTCTCTCGTAATTATAAATTGAGATGATGTTATTATTATTATTTATTTATTTATATTTAATACTATATAGGCATATAGTATGTTAAAAGTTGATATATATTAAGAGATAATATGATAATTATGTTTGTATGAATTTGTAATAATTTATCTATTTCACTATCATGCTACACTGCATATATTGTAACATATATTAACATGTAATATTATACTTAAGGGGCCCGGTGCCAGTTTTTCAAATTTTCTGAAATTCAATAAAATTTTATATTTTAATTACCACCTCAATTAAAATACTTTTCCACTAATCTACTATCCGATACCTATTTAGGGGGGGGGGGGGGTCGATAGGGTGTATTATATCGAAAAAATTATTTCACGGGAATAACTGTATGGCTTTGTTGAATTGTCGGATTTTAATGAATATTTTTTATCTGAAAGAAGAAGACTGTCTACAGTCCGCATCGATCTCTGCAGATTTTGTATTTCATTTCAAATAATTGTATTAAAAAAATTTGTAAAAAATGCTTTTTATCTTATATTTTTTTAGACAAATCATAAAGTTTGAGAATAAAATATTGAAAAACAGAGATCGATGTGGGCTGTAGAATATTTTCCTCTAACAATTAAAAAAAAAATTATGAAATTTGGTTGATTCTACAAGGCGGTATCCCCGGATCCCACAGAATGTATTTTTGATAACAAAATGGCATCGGCACCGGGCGCCTTTACCGCTTAAGCTTAAAAATGACAGCCACTGCATTGGAAATTTCGTGGTTATCGAATATTGTAATGGGGTAAGAGACATTTATATTAAAGTGGACCCGGTGACAAAAAATACGTTACCCTGGCACCCCTATGTTAGAATTTTTCACAAAAAATTGCGACCGGTTAAATAAATAATAACAATTATTATTATTTTGTCCTAAACGGAGGTCCTGCGAGTGTAGGTGGAATTTGTCTGCGTCCAACGGGGTTAAGAAATCATTCACCTGGATAATAACGAGTGAAATGTTTGTGACAAGTGGTAAAAGAAGACCGAATAAGACGTATAAAAGTGTAAAAGTGTAGAACAAATCGACGCGTGTTCAATTTAGGTTCAACAGGTACCTACGCCGAGTTGACCAGCAATAATATACCTATAAAACGTCTGTTGCAAAGATTTTTCAATATTAAATTATGGCAAAACATAATTAAAACGATGAACAATGTGTTATAAAATATATTATTTTGATAGAAATTTATGAATGAAGGTACGCACAACGGAGGTTAGTGTCCCCTATACTTTAATTTGCCCCACATGTAATTTGACAAATCGAAATTAAATTAAAATATTTTAAATCTTGTATAATTAATTTGTAATTTGTATGATTATATTTTTATATTTTCTTAAATAGCCGTATAATTTAGTCAAAGTATTTAAAAGACAATTAGAAGGTAGTATATTATTGATGTAATAAGGTACTTTTTAATTCGTTTTTAATAATTAAATAATCGACAATAGGTATAGGTAATTTATCTTTTTTATTCCTGTTTGAGAAAATTTGTTTATCAAATTGAGGGGGTATGATAACCATATAATATTGAAATATCGTAGACCCTTCTTCCCACCAATAACCATTAAAAAAGTATTGCCGTTTATTATCACGTGCGTTCAAATCAAAAACGTCACGTGTTGGCTTATAAATTATAATATAATAATATATTATATTATGCTGCCCAAGAGTCGGTGGGTGAAAAGAGCACTATTACAATTAATGGATTGACGACGGAAAACATTCGATTTGAATAAACGAGCTCTTGTTGGTTAACCGGTCGTCGTACGACTGAGCGATAACGACTTAAAGTTGAAGACTCTCTAATCTCGGGACCAAAGGTACGGTTTAGTGTTATTGTTCTAACGTTTTTCAGTTATATTCTAATGCCCACTGTGATATTGTTATTAAGGTATAAAAGTACTAAACCGTTTAAACCTATGGCCTGCGAAGTGCAGACACTGTATATGGTATAACATAAATTAATTTAATGTAAAGTGCAGAAATACCGAATTCCCAATTATATTACATATTTTATGTCTCGAAACGACTTTGATGTTGGCGGTGTTCGACGAAGGCAGGAGGGTAGGGTTTATGTAGTATCCGTGGGTTCTCGATTCTCGTATACATTATATAGTACAGTATAGTCTATATAGTAAGTTTACAACTCGATCCATCCAATACCACGTCGGAATTCTCAAACTGCTCATATACATTTTATAACAACAACACAACATTACATTAGTTCTACAATAATAATAAAGCTATACGTAGAACGCAGTCGCTTGCTCTTATAATATTATTGTAATACGGTTCACCTACATAACACTGACCTACCTACACACACAACACTGCACCTTGTACACCTTCTAGTGTTCGCAACGCTTTTCGACATTCGTTATCGTGTCACCGCTGGTAAAATATTAATAACATACTTTTTTTTCTCAAAATGTACACGCGAATCACACCCACCCAACGGAAAATCAATATAAGTTCTCGCAGACGCGTGTACATAAATAATAAACAAGGAACGTAGAACATCAATACGTCATAGTATTATATTAGCCGACTGATTCCAATCTAATGCATCACTATATTATGTAGAGACGCTTATCGTTCGTCAGGTCTACCGAAACGAATGCACACGGCTTAGTACTGGAGTGTCCGGAGTAGACGCATAGCATAGGCAGCAACCATTGATTTTAAAATACACTAATTAGTAAATAGTATACAATTATTAATAATAATAATATGTTTAAATTATAAACGTAACATGATTTCAAACGATTATAAACACATCAGTGTTATAACCACTATAATATTATTATAATCGTTAGTCGATTTGTATATTATAAAAATCAATGGAAATGAAATGACGTGCGTAACAAGTAACAACGGTAATCGCTGTAAAACGGCGACGTGCATCGCGCGATGTATAATAGATTAGGTACATACACGTAGGTACCTATATTCCGACTGTAGGTGGGAGGGGGTTATGGAACGGGCACGGAGAAAATGGGAGTGAGAGAGAGCTCGTTAAAAATATAATCGTCTCATCGCAGTTTCCCTTTTATTTCGGTAATATCTGTACATGCGCAGGATCTCGCGTACTATACACTAATAATATTATGTACAACGATATTATAATATACACAAAATCTAGGTAATTCCACTGTATATATTATATGCACGCCGTTTAATCACATAATGTAATACAATATTATATTATATTATTATGCATTGAAAAATATTTATAAACGTCACGTTGTATAGGTATATTTTACACCGCGGAGTGTGGTGCGGTCGCGGACAAAAGGGTTTCGTGATCGCTTATACACACATTCATGCGTGTATAACAATAATATTATCAATACTGCCCGCCGCAGAGTGGACATACGCTATATCCGCACGCATGCGAAACGAAAAATAATATATTATTACAATAACATCGTATATATTATTATTATTATTATTATTATGTTTTACAGCAGGAGACGCGTCGCAGTAGTATCGCATGATGGTTTCGTTAAAACATAATAATATTAAAACACACTGCACGCAGTCGTACATCGTCACATCGACGTCGCGCGACGATTTCGCGACGGATAAAAATAATAATGCAATATTATCACAATAATATTATTCCATACACACTCACACGGACACGAATACACAATGACGACGTAGTACGAATGTGTGTGCACGTGTAGCCGCGAGTGCGCATAGTTCGCGTTCGCACGAGCGATCGTGCGCGTGTGTACGTGCCACGTTGATGATTATAATGAACGGCCTCGGTCCGGGTTATAACGGTATACGCGGAGGCCCGGTAATAATAATGATAATAATAATAATATAATATTATATCGGTTCCTCCACCGCCGACTCGGCCGGATATAATTCGTAATTGAAGAGCACAGGCCCCGGGTACACATTATATTATTATTATTATTATTATGTGTAGCGTATTATAATGGAATAGGAGAAAAAAACAAAAAACACGGTGCACGTATAGAAGACCTACCTACCTACCTACCTCCTGTGGCAGACAGAGGGAGACGACGACGAGGTACGAAAATATTGTTTAGAATGAAAAAAAAATCGGTGAACGGCCGTCAAACTTTTACCGAGGCTCGCGCGAGCGGAGACGGAAAATAAAAAAACCTCCGCGCTCAACAATAGAACTGGTATTTCTCGGTTCAATGACAAGGCTGTCGGCGTAAGGTCGGCTGCGGCGCCGCCGACAAAACACATAAAGCGATCGTCGTTACTGTACCATTACAATACGATGCGATGGGTCATAATATTCTTCGATGTCACACTTTTAGTTTTTGGCCGGTCGGGCACAGCATTTTCCTTTCTCGCGGGGGGGGGGGGGGAGAGGTCGACCGTCCGATCGTGGCACCAACAAGCTGGTGTAGCTCGCTGCACGGTGGTACCTACGGGAAAGCTGCGCGGGCATCGCATTTCCTTATTCCCCCATTGAATGACGCTCAAGAGCGTTGCGATCGCGTCGACGGTGAATCGAAAACGGGACGGCGGCCGCGACGAGTTTCTTGATCCCTTCGTCGGCGGGGGTCCGCGGAGCGTCCCGTTTTCTTTCGGCGTTGTCGCGCCGAACACCGCGCCATCTATCCGACGCCCCTAGCCACCCTCCTCCCCGCTACCCAACCGTGTCGCAAATCGACTCGCCGTGCCACGGTCGCAGCGGACTGCAAACCAATGGTAATAACAATATTATCATTACTATGAAATTTTTTTCGCGAAAATCAACCGGACGGCCTCGACGGTTTATGGCGAATTTGTTTTTTTCCCCATACCCGTTGCACACACGAGCGCCGCGGCCGTTTTCCCGTTCACCGATGCCGCCGCCCACCCCCCTCTCCTCCTCCAACCCACCGCCGAACAGTTCCCGTCAATCGTTATCGTAGACGCGTTTCGCCGCAGTGGACCACATGATAATGTAACGGCAAAAATCGGCAATGCAATAATAATAATTAATAATGTTTTCCAGACGATATATTGTGTTATTAATTTAATATTATATTATATTTGTTACACAATCGTGCGACGGTCGCAAAGTACGGTCGCGGTGTCAGTGGCGTAATTATTAATGACGGCGGGAAGGGGTTATGGATATTATTTTTTTTATAATATTATGCCGAACACGTAATATGGAATTGGCATTTGAAACAACGCGGGACTTTGTCAGCATATACGATTTTTTTTTTAATCGTTTTTACCTATTAAGTGTGCAGGAGTATTTTTTTGCTTTTAATGGCGTAAAAGATAGGGGGGGAACTATCATAATGCAGAGTGCAACAGAAATAACTGACAGATACACTACAATACACTGTATTACTGTCTTAACTCTTACCCGGACAGCAAATGTTTGACTAAAAATATTATTATGACATTGTAATAATATTATTCGTGATTATAATGTTACTGTATAAAATGCTGTCTGGGTAATTGTGTAATAATTTGCATTCTCATACATTTTATATGGTTTTATCATAGATTGATAATTAAATATTGTTATATAGTTAATACAATATTGTTAATTGAGTATTAAACAATAGTTTACATATTATATTGTTACTAATTTTAGTTAATACCGTTTGTCAGCTATTTCTATTATATACACTTTGTACAATTTATAATACACGACTAAAAACATATTTTATTTTAGGGTAGGTACGTAGTTTGAGCAAATTGCACATCGCCCCCAATCCTTCTCATACCTCTGCTCTAGAACCAACCCTAATTACGCCACTGACCCTCCACCGCCCCTATGGAGGGGGCATGCGCTGGTTGAATATTATGAGTGCTTACTGCTTACTCGGTAGTCGTTTTAAATATTATACATTTACGTAACATTATGATAACAGTCAACAGATAATATTATAATATGTGCAAAGTGTATACGGAAAAATCAAGCATAACTAAGACTTACATGTATAGCTGCAGGTTATCGCTAAACTTGTTATCCGGCTGGACGGTGTCTGGACAGACGTTTTTTAATGCAGTCAAATATTAACGATGTGCTCTATATTAATTAAAGACTTTTAATATAAATGAGAAAATTACTTATTTTGCTACGGAGAAATAAATACAATTTACGTACTACAGTGGAAAAAATTATAATGATTATTATTACAATAAATTGTCTAGCAACGTGGATTGCGTGCACGATTAAAATATATAGTGCTCAAAGTGCATTTTTCCTAATCGCGTTTTTCTGTTTTTCCTTCGTAAAGTATACGTAGATCGTGCATAATAATGCTATTAGTTGTTTTCTAAAATGTTTTTCTTCTATCAATAAAATAAACATAATAATAAAATTGTACTCTAATCGAATTCGTAGTGCACAGTATTATATTTCGTCGGGGAAATAAAAACAATTACACACAAATATTGTGTACTGTACACGTGAAACGTAAACATAAACGCATAATATTATTATTTAACTTAAAAACTTCCATGGAAAAGAAAATCGATTACAATATTGCAAATAACGCGAGTTCTCGACGTCGGCTCTACCGAACTGTGGCTAACGCGCACATTAGTGAATAGATAAACGGTTTATCTGCGCATAGTGTACATAATATCGAAAGAACGTAAATATTATTGTCAGTTGCACGCTCACAGGTTTCTTTACTATTTAGCGTGTAAAAAAAGTGGAAAACCGTAGATCGATGTAGTGTAGTACTGTACGCAAACAACATGCACTGTATGTCGATGTACATGGTGTATCATTATAATATGGCGCACTCGCGATGTTGTCGAGTTTCTTTTGTAAAAAAAAATTGTCCCATAAACGTACGATTTCGTACAACGACCACCGGGGGGGGGGGGGGGGAGTTGGCGGGAAGGTAGAAGGGATTTCATTCTCAAATCGAATTATAATTTACTTTTCGTGCGGGCGGGCGGTCGCTAAGTATAAACAACGAATGGCACCAATAATATAATGCAGATTACCTTCGGAATGTATAATATTATTATGTGTATCGATTGAAATCTGTATCAGTTTTAGACGCGCAATGATCAATTCAGTGGTGGGCTGATGCTGATTTAAAACAACGTTTTCGTAAACCGGAAATACACACACACACACACACACACACACACACACGCACACACACAATACGTAGGCATGGGTATATGTAGTTTATATATATTACGAATAAACATTCTTTTTAATTTTTTTTTTTTAGAAACCCGATATCAAATGACGTTCATTATAGCTGACAGTATATTGCTAAAATCACATTTGTTGGGCGTCGATACTGCAAAATTAGACAATTCGCTCAAACAGAGTTTGCCGTTTGGGGGACGAGGTGGCCGAGCGGTCTAACGCGTCGACTGCGGCGCTGGCAGTCGCGGGTTCGACTCCCGGCCACTGGGCGGCATTTTTCTTCGGGCAAGTCACGGTGTCCGGAGAACAAGTGCCGCCATCCCCCCACCCCGGGGCACGGCAGAAACCTACGGGTGCCCCATTAGAAATTCTGCCAAACACAACACACACGTGTACCAACCTACCCAATATAAAACCTACCAAACCTACCCAATATAAAAACCTACAGTACCCTCCCCACACCCAATGGCCTATGTTGCCGCGGGTTACTCAATAAAAAAAAAAAAAAAAAAAAAAAGAGTTTGCCGTTTGGTTTTGAAAATGAACGTACTGACAATACCACAATGGTAGGTATTTATAATATTATATGAGACGTCGATTCCAGCGAGTCGTTCTTCTTCTTCTTCTTCTTCTTCTTCTTCGTTACAAACTCCTCGACAGATCTGCAAGATTGCCATTATTCGATCACAATCGATCGTCGTTCGTGGCGTCAATGAATTAACTGGGTGGTAACTATTCGGGATTGATTAAAATACTCGTTCGTGTTTATTTTTCGATTTATACAGTATAATAATGTAGGTATTACAATTATTATTTCGACCTTCCGAGAACATTTTCTAGGACACGATTTTCATTCGTTTCCGACCTGTCGATTAATTTGCTCCCATTCGGCATACCATACATAGTGATATACATAACGTCTATTATTATATTATCATATGATACCTCGGCGAAGAGTCCGCGGTACACGGGACATGACGTCACGGTGAATGGCAATCTGTACATACGGTACGAGTTTTTACAAACCATAAAATATGTACAACACGAGCACCGAAATCACAAGAGAACCGCAGAGTACCAGAGTACCAGAGCACTGTGGTATTTTTCCTGTAAAATCCAGTATTAATAATTATTATAATATTACAGGCTGTGAACGGTTTTTTGTTGACAGAGTGAGTTTTACGCATACGTACACCGCCTCCGCCTCGTGCTTTTTAGTTTTAGAACTTGTCAATTTCACAAGATTTGTTGTTTGCCGTTTGGTAATAACAGATGTTTTCAATATGCGACCATTGCCGTACCCCGCCGTCTGTATAATATATTAATAATATACATAATAATATATTAAGCTTGGACGATATTATAATGTAATGGAGTCGTATCATTCTGTTAACTGCCTCGTCAATCTAACGACCGTTTCGTGCCAAGTCAAACACAAAATAGCGGCACCCACAGTCTCGTGATAATATAACACACGTCATGATATAAATATATAATATGCATATTATTATATCTATCATCTAATTATATAATATAAAACAATTTTTACTTGATAATACCTACTATCCCACGTCCGTGGTACACCCCAACCGGTATCCGTCAAGAGACGACCAGTCGTAAATGTCATAATAATTTCTAATATCGAAGTATCGAACATTGGGTCATTGCGAAGAAAACGATTTTTATGTAATACAATATTATTATCTCTGTATAAAGGAGTGCAATTCTACTGCGGCGTTTTACGTACAACGTCCGTTTCTTTTCTTTTGTTTTCGTCCATGGTTTATTTTTTTTTTTTATTTCGATAATGTCCATCGTTTTTGTGAATATTATATCCCGTCAACAATGCGCTCGCGAGAACCGTTTCGGTCGTTTTTTTTTCATCCTCGGAAATGGAAGAGCCCGCAGCGCGGTTAACCGCAGAACAGGACACGGACCCGCTGCCCAGTCTGTGCACTCGGCCGATCGGCTTTCGAGGACACAGTAGTATATTATAATACACGCAGTATATTATATTATTATTATTATTATTATTATTTATGCCGACCGAACAATTGATTTTTCGATATTCAGTTATCTGCACGGGGACACGTGCAATGCCTCGCCGTGCGGCGGCCACGGCAACACGACTGCGACGGCGACGAATAATAATATTTAATACGATAAACGGCGTTCGTCTTAAACGATTATTCACCGCAGACACGATAATTATTATTATTACTGCTAGACATTATACGCATATTATAATCAGCACAGTGCACGATACGTGCATACTGCGCTATATTTTGTTCCCCGGTATGATAATATATAGGACGTAGTCGGTAGATGACATAATACTACCTGTATAAGTTACGCGTAATGCTTTTATTTTTAAATAAGACGGATTCCGTCTCCGCGGCCGATGCATAATTATTAAAACGCTGTACGCGGTGTAGGTGTCATCTTCATATTATATCGAATACTCGAAAATCAACAACAATGTTGGCAATATAGTATGAATAATATTATAAATGTTTTTTTTCCCCTACTCAAACTAATTAATAATCATAATATTTCCAATTCTAGATAATACACATCGTTGCTATCACTATTGAGATTTAAACTATTTTACGCTTTCTTCGTCGGTCATATTTAACTACCAAATATTATCTTAATTCAAAGCCTAATTACTAATATTACTACTACATTCCAACGACACGACGAGCAAAGACAAATAAGGACTAAGATAAAATACTGAAGGAATAGTAGGTATATTAAATAATTTGATGTACCTACTCAAAATACAATTTTTATTTTGTACACAAACATGATAATTTATCAACTAGGTATGTATAAGCCTATTTGAAACAGTCTTGGTGTATAGTTTAGTCATTCAATCGATGCAGTAAACAAATTATAACATTTTTATAAAGATAAGACTAAATATTACCCCGAACAAGCGCAACTCTTTATAGGACATTAATAATTTTAAACCTTTATTCTGTAATATTTTATTTTTTCGGTAGGTATAAAAGAGAGTAATATCCTATATAAAAATAAGTACGCATACGGTAGGTATTACATTAGTCGATATCTGATGGCACTGAACACGGGCGAGACGTTGGACGGATAAGTGGATGTTTGGTGTGTGAATATACGAAAATATGAAAATTATCGCTGAATAAACTTCAAATTCAAGGTGGTCGAGTCCAATAAACTGTTACTGCAGTTGTAATGTTGTATATATGTACGGGGATATACACGTATAATAATATGTTACAACTTATGAATTTCGTGTATATGTTGTAGTCTGATGCATAAAAAAAAAATGTATATTTAGTTTAAATCTATCTACTTAAATCAGTTTATTAAATAATAATAATAATAATAATAATAATTTTCCAAACCAATAACAACAATGTATCCTTTAATAATTTAATATGCATACTTTAATGTAGACATCACAAGTATTGAAGTAAGTATAGAAATAATGATCTAGTTAACTATCTAACATCTGTTAAGGAAGACGAATCAGACCTGTTTTACAGTTACACGGTTGAAGTTATACTCGCGTTTTCATTTAAGCTCGTTTCACATATAAGTGTACCTATATAACCATATGCTTATACATATTACATATGCTTTAGTTTGAAATTATATATTTGTTATTAGCAACATGATATGACAACGATCGTACATATATCTGTCAATCAACCGAGGGATCGGAGATTTAATGAATTTTCCACTTGAAATAATATTGACCATGGGCGTAGTTTTGGTATAATTATCTGTGGGGGCTGTATAGGACTAGAAAATTATAAAAACATTTAAAACTATATAGGTAATTTCGGATAAAATGTAAAAAATGAAAGTAAACACCACGAAGGGGCTACAAAAGTTTCTGTGGGGGCTGTAGCCCCCATGCATACTACGCCCATGTTATTGACAAAATGGATTCTTTGATAAACATCAAAAAAGTTTCTATAGTATATACATTATGCGCGTATAGGTACACCAACAGGAAACAACATCTTAGCGAGTAAATGTATCAAGTACATCGACCAAACAAACTTTTTGTTATTCGTGAATGTTTAAAACAGATTATAATGTTGATTCCTTTGACATTTATTAAGCTACCCCTATGTCATATAAAGGGTTTGCGCAAATGGAGTTGCAAAACAAAAGTTTGAAAAAACACGGACGTACAAAAAGAATCTTACAAACGAAATACGCCAGTGAGATTTCATTTGTACAATTTCTTAAAAAAGATTTTTAAGTATGACAATTTATATACCCGTGTCTAATTGTTGTAATAATATTGTTCCTGTGAGGAGTGAGTACTTATATAAGTGTGTATTATGCATCGAAAACACAAAGTATTGTGTTTATACTGTAGAAGTTCATACATTTTACGCAACTGTACCTACCTATATTAAATATCAATTTGTTTCTTAATATATATATTATATATATATATTATATTTATATGTAATATCAAAAATATTTTGATATTATTCTCTACAGCAATGACTACGTAGAAAAACCGGAAAAACCGGAAAAACCTTATAAGTTTTTTTCTAACGAGTCCACTAATTAATAATAATATTAATGGGCACATTAAATAAATTAATCAAGATGTTGCGTGCAGGATGTTATCTATATTATAATAGATAAGAAGTTTAAAACAAAAACAGAGTGAAATAAATGTATATAAATTACTTAACAAATATTGATAGTTACATATTGCTGTTGTAAAAATCACTCTTGTAAAATGTGATAGACTTATGGGTTTTGTTACGTAGCTATCGTCAGTACACATATATTATTACAATCAACAATGATTATAATTATAAATACTGGTATTTATTAGTACTTAATATTATTTATTAATATTAGCCGATAATATAATATAATACCAACAAAACATTACGATTAAATATTTAATTTAAACTGCTATAGCAGTAAGTATTAAGTAAGCTAACATTATACACTACACACGCAACACGATACACATTACACATTTACACAGCATAATAATATAATATACCATAATATATTATCATCAATAATTATTATAAATCAAAGTATTTATAATCAATATCTAATCAATAATATTATTTAAGTCAATACAAAATATATTATTGGATATACTATAATATTATTAAATGTTAAGTTTAAATTCTATAATAGGTACATATTATCTAATAATATTAATAGTAACTGGTAAGTAAGCCTCTACACTGTCGTGAATCACTTTTGTGACATCTCAACTATTTGAAAAATGTAATAACAATAATATGTACAGTATACCTATCGTTTTTTATTTTTTTTATTTTTATAACGAATTCTTTTAAAATATTTTCACGCCGCATAAGCATGTAGAGCAAAACTGATTTCTACGATTAGCACATTATTGTCCTTACTCCTTTCTCTCTTAAATTTATAAAACGAGTATATATACCTAGTCGGGCTAGTCTACAATAGTGATACATAAAAAAAAAATCAACTGAAACCGCTCAGTAAATTATCCAAAAATAAAGTAATTCGGATCATATTGTCTAATGATTTGTACCTACCGAATTTGAACTTGGAACCGATGTGTGATCATTCGGTGTGCTCTAATAGTTTTAACATATTATTATTATTTAAACCGACTTTTGCGAAGAGAAAAAAACCGTATAATATTATGTAATGCGTATAGGCGATTTTATTGTTGGTTGTATAAAAGCCAACGAGCAGGTCAAATTGTCAAACTATTGAACATCAATTGTGAACACATCATCACAGTACACTTTTCACGTTTTCGCACATCGTTTATTTCAATAATTTATCAAACCCTATTATGAAATGCTATTCACACTCCAAAATAATGGACTGAAACGTCGGGGTTTTTTTTACAACGTGTTACAAATCGTGCTTGGGTGCGGTTAAAAATCAATTTTAAAATTTGGACAAACCATAGTGGGCCCCATTATACGGAAATAACAATAACACTATTAATTAACGAGCACCTGCAACGCGGATCGAGCCATTAAACATTCACAATCGTTCTTAAGATACGGGGTAGCACGGATTAAGTATACAAAGTATATTATATACATGTACTATAATGTTCTTGTGGTGAGTAAAGTATATAACAGTGTTGACGTGTTGTGCCGTTGCGGCATGACTTACAAACAAATGACACATTCACACGGTCGGGGCGGCAAAAAAGGTCGAATCGTGTCAAACAATGCGACCATAATCATTCCCCGAGCTAAAATATAATAATATAATTTAATAATGAGCGTATTATACCTGGAACAGTCCTATATTATTCAAATAACGACAAATTTCTCGGAGCAATATCGTATAATATATTACAATATAGACCGCGAGGAAGTACATTTTCTGTCACGGAAGTGAAACACGCGTCCTTTTAGAGCCGCCTATGTATACTATGTTGTATAAATATAGTTCTTATAATAATACCACGTCATTACAGAAATGTGGACTAATAATATGGCATTGGTTAATAAAGTTTTTGAATGCACCGAGTAGTGAGTTGTATATATGACATATTATGTGTGTTAAATCATTCGTGTGATGTGAAAAGCGAGTAGTAACTAATTTTCAAAATAATATTATTTATGTAATTTTCATGTTGAATCATTATAAATTAATATTGACTTATAATGCACTGCAATACTGCAGTATTTTATATTTAATATACAAATGAGTTGATTGCGTGTACTCGGCACGTGAACAAAACTAACATTTAAAATTGATTAATTTAATTAATTTTTAATTTAATTGTATTAATAGCTATGATTTAATTGTTAATTTTAATTTATTTAAGTACCAGCAATAAACTACTAATACTCGGAAATCTAACATAATGCCGATTAAATCATTTAAAATACCATTCGAGGACTTGACATAATGCGTTATAAACGTACTTAACACATTTTTTACTATAGGTGTATAATGTATTACGGGATCATACGATATTATAACCATGTCAGTCGACCGATGGGTATTATATTGTTATAATATATTGGGTATCCAGAAAGGAATTCATTTGTGACAGATATATAATATTATTATATTATTTACCTATGTATATTGTATCCAATACGCTTATATCCTTATTTTAATTTTTAATTACATTCAATTTCAATTATATTGATTATATAGTAAATAATTGAAAGTGTTTAAAGAATCGTTTTGATGTTTAACAATTTGTTCAATTGGCCGTTCTTACTACGCCAACAACAATTCCATCATAATATAATGCCATGCGCGTTATTATAGTTGTAACTTCATTGTAATACGTTTTAACAAATACGATTAATTGTTGTTGGGAAAATAGATAACATAATAACAATCACATTAATAAAGTATGAAATTAATATGAAAATCGTTATAATCTGTTCGGAAATACGTAAACGCGATTACTTACACGATGTATATTATAATTTATAATATTCTGTGTATAACTTCGTATACGAATGTGTGTATGCACTATAATATACACATTACAATGCACATAAATATTACGAAATTATTTTACTTTGACTGGTTTATATTACGGACGGATTTTAAAAAAACTTACAAGGATAGAATTATTTTGTCGGCAGATTGTGTAGTTATTGCACGTGATAATACGATGATAATGTGCGGCGATCATCCGTTGCGGTTTAACAAGTCTACTGCGCTACCAATTTCACCGATGTTGCTATACAAACGCCTAGAGTATCACAATAGTGTATTAATAATATTATGTGCACTCGGTAGTCTTATGAACCCCCCGGGTCGAGTGATACCATACACGATACGCGGATTTTTATTAGAGTTTCTGGCATGGAAAATTCCCTGGATATAAATAAATAAAATAATAATCTCGAAAAATGTCGAGCGTCATACCAAACACATTACGGATACTCGAGACGAACTTGGCAAGTGTAACCGAAATATTAAGGGCAATAATTGATAGTTTGACGTGTATCACAATACGAACGTGCACAAGGCAGTCAACTCGTTCAGTCATTCTTGCGAACGGTCGTTCGACTAATTTGATGATCGGGACGATCGGGTTAACTTGAAAACGACGACAATAATAATAATAATAATAATAATATGAAAGGTCGTATAACCGTCCGTCAGCGGCGCTGGAGGAGGAAGATGCTTGAATGAAAGTGGCTGCTCTTATTATCGCGCTGCAGACATTGAGAGCTAAACACTCGAGGACGGTCGTGTGTGTGTGTATGTGTGTGTGTGTGTGCAACAAGATCTATATACGCACCGAACACAATAACGATAAATCGAGTGTGTCGGCGGCGGTCGTGTGTGTATAGGTACAATTTATGGTACACAATATACGGCCATTGGTATTACTACATAATAATGTTATTGTAGTCATCTATTGCGACACGGGCAGTTGGGCGTGCATTCAAAAGACAATCAAATTATATTATACCTCTTAAGCTTTTGCAAACGAACCGTTCGCCCTTAATAGGCACACCTCTATGGGTTTTTCGTTTTCTAATTTCCCATACTCGATTCCGAGAAAAGCCGCAAAACGGACAGCCGCTAATCTATCCAATACGACTAGATAATTATATTATAAATCATAATGATATTATTACATTATACAATTATCATAATACTCGTGTAGCGTAGGCGGGCGCGGTGCAGCGCGCTGGCAACACTGGGCGGACGACGACTGCCGTATTGTTATTATTATTATTGTATACTGAAATGCACAAGCCGATTTGTACGCCGTTTTCGTTTTTCCCCCTTCGTCGTTTTCCTGCAGGGAACTCGCGTACCTACACGACGCAAGTGTAGGTTTTCCGTATATATAGAGGTATACGTCCGTTTCCACGCCCCGGTGTGATGCCGGGCGAGTGTGAGAGTGCAGTCGGAGCGTATAACACGTGCGTGCGTGTGCGCGGGCGTATATGCGCGAGGGGAAGGAAAACAAAAGGAAACCGGCGGAGGCGGCGCGGCAGTTCGGAAGAGTTTTGTGTGGGCGGCACGTGGGCCACGTTGCGGGCGAAAGGGGTTTTTTGATGACGACACGCAGCATCGGATCAATGGTTCCTCCGCCGCCCGTCCGTACGCCCGCGTAAATACGCATCGACGTCGTGACGTCACCGACGACGGCATTTCCGCAGGAACTGACCCCACCACCGACCGCGCCGGTGCCTCCCACGACGGAAAAAACGTTCGAAGAAAACGGACGAAAGAATGCTCGTCGCGGTCGCGTTTTCCGCGGCGTACGTAGGGTACGATATTCCAGTAATGTATTTATCGTATCACATCTACAGCAGCTGTTGTACGTACCGATTGACGCACGAAGCGGGCGGTGGCGAGGGGCGATCGGCGAACATAATAATATGATCATATTATTATTATTATTATTATTCGCTGCATACGACACACGACGGTGTCGCTGTACTCTGTCGAGAAGACACCCGTTCCCAGACCCCTTCTCCGAGAAAATATTTAGGCGCGATATATTATGTAGGTATTTGAAAAAACCGAAAAAAAGCTCAAAGAGGGAGTCGATCGCCGGTACATATATGACCATGAACCATATCCTTACGGGCGCCACTGTGACTTATGGCTTAATATAATATAGTATTAGTAGTATTACGTATTATTATTATTACAAAAGTACCCGGTGTGGTGTTGTGTTTTACATTTTAATGTATATAATATTATGTCGACATTTTAAACATTATACTGTGTATGTAATATGTACCTATGCGATATAAACAGAAGGTACAAGTGTCGAGTGTACAAGCCACAAGGACTTATTATACCTAAGGCTGGTAATTGCGTTTGAATTTCATATCATTTTCATTTCAAAAATCGCGTACATCCGCTTTTTATTCTTTTCACGCGTTTATGTCTACAACCTTTGTGATATATTAACATAAAATAATACAATATAATAGGTACACTGCACCCGGGAACGCATTAATAATGGACGACCGAGAACGGAAAGTAAGGTATAATAATATAATATTGGATTTCATAATTGCATATAATATCAGGTGTAAGCGAATATAAAAAAACTCGCACCCCCACAACCGCGTTACTAACAAAATATATAATATAACCCTTTTTGTCCTTATGAAATATGAACTGTATACTCGTTATAAAATTATTATTAATTTTTGTTCATACTTATTATTATATACTATATTACATCTCGTATACATAGTCGTAAACTGGTGGTGTGGGGGGGGGGGGAATCGCATATGGGTGAAATTTTCTCCCGGAAATCGTTTAATTTTATTCAGAAAGTATAGTATTTTCAACGATTAGCTACAGACAATAATATAACCGATTAGTTTCAAGGATTTTGTTTATTTTGGTGGATAAAATTAATAAAAACGTTATTATTATATATTATCTGATATTCTGATCTATAATTTGATGACAACAGTCATGACCATGGGCTCCGATTTTATAGCACTATAAAATGTACTTCAATGTACAATAACAATATAAAGTAGCAAGCAGAACGTTTTCACAGGAGTTACCCCAACCCAATCAATGCCATTCGCCATTAGTTTTATATATATTATTTACCTCAAATAATATGTTATTATACCACAGGCATTAAGTAAATCTAATCTGTGGCTATACCTGCATTAAATTATAAAGTTTGCTCCCATAAAAGTTGTCCAAGTTACGCCCATATATTATGTATAAAGTATATTATTATTTATTTTAGACTATAAAACGTAGATTTTGAGTGCCGAGTCAATGGTCACGCCGCGTTCAACACAGATGCCGCGTTTTTATCATATTACCACATTTACTTTTATCACAAATTTTCATTGATGGCTCGACTTTTTCGTTCTGCACAATTAAAATTAGTCTGACGGTCCGTACAAAAAGATACCACATCTCAAACGCTTTACACGGACATATTTTGAATTTTAAACAGTTCGTGGGCACAAATTAATTTTTTTTTAAAACAGTACAGATGTGGTGCCGAGAAATCACGTATAAACCGTATACGATGTAGACTAATGACATTATTAACTTCCATATGAGGAATTACGAAATGTTGAACAATATTTTACATAACAATTTGTATATTTAATAAATTGGATATTTTATGGAATATATTTTAATTGTTTTGAATTGAAGAACGTCTACATATTATTTTTGCGTACTAATAAATATACGTCTGAAAAAACCTACTTTTGTGTGTTATTAGTTGATTGTAGATACCTAAATATTGTACATCGTTATACAATAAAACAAGATTACATGATTATTATGTTTATATAGGTATATAATATTATTCATTACGCATGTATGGTAACAATGAACTTATACAATTATATTATATTTTATCATATTATGTTTGTAATGTTTACCTATTTATGGATTATGACGATGTATAAATAGTCAAATAACTACTAAACAATGATGAATGAATTTGTTATTTTAATGACGCCCATTGAGTACTTACCCATGTATATATAGGTCACAGAAAATATGTACTATCGCAATATCACACCCCCTTTTATTATAATAGTTAATAAGTAATTCATAACAACTATTAAAAATTCACTATTTGCGAGTTGCTACTTCCATTTTAGTTCGTAAACGCCCAAGCAAAGATGTTTTTCATCGTAAATCTTTCTAATCGTACAATATTATTGAACAGTAGGTAATAAACGTATTATTTATTTATTTTAATAGCCATCATAATAGTCGAATAGGCGCCTAAACTTTTTTATAATATTTACCTAGCGTCCTAGCCTCACAGATGACGTATCATCTGGCTGTTGTGACTCCGTGTAACAAGAACGTAACATAAGAAATTTACATTCAGCGGCAAGGTCAGGTTTTAGGGTTGAAAATTTGTTCTGAGTACGACCTTGTTCAGCAATTATTTTTTATCTTTATTATTTATAATATTAGAGTAAATGTACCTTTTACTTAACATTAAGGTAGCAATGTTTCCTGGGGTTTGTATAATATATACACTCTGTCCAGCGAGAGAACGCGCCGATTCTGCGCATCCCCTCGCGCCACCTTGCTATCGAAACTGGTTCCCCTATGGCAGGATGTTGGGCGGGGGAACCAGTTTTGGTCGGTGCGCGGCGCGTTCTCTCGCTGGACAGACCACAGTAGTTGTATATTTATCTGACGACGTTTATGTACCTATATAATAACTGGATATATTAAACCAATAGTTAACACTTTAATAGAATTCAAAATTAAATTATTTCAAGTTACTTAATAAGAATTTATGATTGCTATGGATTGGCCGGGGAACACTGAATACGAATTAAAGGAGGACATTTTAAGTGTAACAGGTCACAGGTGTAAAAATGTTGATACAACTTATTAGCCCAACAGTTTATGAAGTCCTTTATATTGGTGTGTAAAGCGCATCACAAAACTTCTACTTATAATATTGTGTGAAAAACATAGTCAATAACGTATAATATATTCCAGAATAAATCTAATATAATATATTTAACTTTATACATAAAATAATATATGCTAATTGCAATTTAATCATATAGACAGTGAATGTGCATGTATTATCAATCTTGCAGTTATTTATCATTAATCTAAAACCGTACAAAATCATAAATGGAGCTTGGCCGGTGTAACCAATTACTGAATTACTTGAATAATTCAGTAAATTTTAACCGGAACAATAATATTTCTCAACCAACTTGAGGGTTTTTCGTGTAGAACTGTAAGCCGAGTGATATATTTTATAAATTCATAATATTATATAATAATTATTGGTTTGCAACTAACTCGAATCGAAAAATCTGTCGGAACTCGCCACCTTCAACGTAAACGCTATAATATAGAGTAAATAAGTACTTTCAAGTTTCAAGTTACGATGACACAATAATCTACATACTAATGTCAGCTAGAAAGTAGGTATCATACAACGATAATGTATCGTCTATTCATTATTTCTGCAGTCAATAACGTTAATTCATTAGCGGGTATATTATACATTTCCCGATGTGGACTAAAAAATGAAAGTCGAAATCATTCGCGTACATGGCTTACCACTATTACAAATTTACCGAACAGGATTATAAAATATACCAGTAAGTTCACAACATCGACAAATTTAACAGTTGTGCCAATAAATTATAAATTTTACATTTTTACATTGATATAATAGCTGCCACTAATTATGCAGGATAAAATCACAAGTTATTACAAAACGTATAATAAACGACATAATTTATATAATATTTTGATGTTGCATGTAATGTATAAACACTATAAACAGAGGTTTTCTCACTGTGTTTGTCCCTAGTAATAACGTTTATTCAATTCGGTTTTTTGAAAAATAATTATATGGGTATAATAATTCAATTAGAGTCACAGTTTTTAATAATTTATATTCTTTTAACTCAAAATAAAATAATTGAAAATATTGTTTGCGTGTTTCTTGAATATCTGAATAGCTATATTTATAGATCTAATTTATGCGCCTGCCTAAATATTTTAAAAGTTGAATTATTTATTATTTATTTCCATTAAGTATTCAAACAGTTATGTAAGTTTTAAAGTTTAGGGGTTGGTGGTGGGTATGGAGGAGAATATATTATATAATATACATAATATTATACATAGTAGGCTGCAGGTGGATAACTTGCTGAGCTCTGAGACACGCTGTATATAAGTTGATGTGAAAATATTATTGAATATTATGGTTAGCTGAATAATTGCTGCCTGCCATCAATATGTATGACGATGCCGAAATCCTAAAACCCTTTACCGGCCAAAAGCTATGCATTTATATTTTGTAGTACCTATAGTAAGATGTTTAATATAATGTTAATTAAAATAATTTCAAGGGTGGGTAGAACTGGATATTGCAATAAATATTATTACCTATATTATTGAATAGAAAATAATATCATGAGAGATGGCGTCATGGCGAATCCCTTAAGTACACCCCAAGGGCCTTGAATGCGTACAGAACATTATCACGTAGCCCTAAGGAAATTCACATTTATACTATACCCACAGATAAACTATATTTAAACCTCTTTTGCTACTTATATGTATACAGTACCTATGTTAATTCATTTTAAAGTCAGTAACTCTAATTCGAAATACAGAAATTGTAGTGCCGTTAACATATAGTGGAATTATAAATCCATGTGCAATAATATTCTAGAGATATGTTATAAATTTACAATTTACTCGGGTTGTAAATATATATACCAAATACTAGTGGAGTGGGATATTTTTAGTTCCTGCCGTGTTACAACTTATAAAACATGTTGATGACAACATTATTATAGTGAAGTATATAGTAACTATATTGTCTATATTTATATAGCTAAGGATATTGTGTGTAAGTAGCTATACACGGGACATATCACTATATCAGATAAAACAATATTACTCGCGTATTAGTTTCAATATAGGAGTAAAAATTATATAATAATATGTTAATTCCTACTTCCTATACACAATTTCCTTTCTTTAATCACATTTAGCCATTTAGGACTCAAATCACTGACAATTTTTTTGTTTTTAGATAGTTATATTATTTCAAATTGTTTATTATTTTGTACATTAATAATTATAAATATATATGTACTTTATATTTTGTCACAGATGTGAGATGTACCTACGAAAGCTTAAAAAAAATATATTTAAAAATAATAATTTATATCAGACCAAATAAAATGAATACCTTCTGCAAAAAACCATCTAACTTATACCGATGAGGACCTCCGACGGACCGTGCGATAGCCAAATCCCACTTTTGTCGAGGTGACTGACGTTTAAGCCAGCTAGGCGAGGATTACCACCTAGGTCGCACACTGCACACGCCATGACGTCTTGATCCGTTTGTATACGTAAGTAACAAAATATTGGTAACACGTTACCTGGTTGGGTTACCTACACAAGTCGAATAATATATCCAAATCGGCAAGTAAAACCGGCTTTTCGTAAATCATGAGCTGATATAACCGGAATATTTTCCGTGGATCAGCCCAAGTTCGATTCTCAACAATTCTCGATCAATCCGTTTACGCATCGACCGTTTGTTAGTGCACGTAGCTACTGTGACAAATGTTTTCCAGTGTAAAACAGTTCTAATGGTTCTATAATATACAATCGTTTATTTTTGAAACACAATGGCACATTATTATTCGTAGGTTTCTTGTACTGGGCCATTCTTATAGTCCAGCGGTTCTTAAACTTTTGGTGATCACGGACCTCTATCGAAAGACCTTAAGAAATAGCGGACCCCCAACCAATTTTCTTTCGAATACCTTGTTTTTTATAAAATATCTCATGCTATCATCACAATCAATATTTTAATACGTAATTTATTTTACAAATCACATAAGTGGGTACATAAAAGCATAGGTACACATAACACATTTATAATTATTTTTATTACACAAAACGTTTCATAAAAATTTAATGACACGAGTGTCGCGGACCATAGTTTAAGAACCGCTGTACTTTGGCGCTTCTATATGAACGTCATTTAGAATTTACATATCCTATATAGTTGCACATAATAATTTACAGTGTATATTTTAGGTTAGGTTAGGTTATTATTAAAGTCTGCAGATTTGTAATATCCAAATAAAAGCTCTCTGAAATAGTCTCACGTCGGCATGCCACTAAGCCTTTATAAATACAGTAGACAATAAAATATATATTTTTTTAATATATGTAGATGTTCTTAAAATTTATAAAAATTCCAAAAATCATAATTAAAATATGTATTAGGTATGTAAAACAAAAATTAATATCTATGCTGAGGCACGGAATTTTCGAATATACCTACTTCTCTTGACCCTGGGGACCCCTGTTCATAAATCTTCCACTGATCCTATACTTCCCGCGTATCTATAAATTGAACAGTTAATATTTTAATAACATATGGGTACGACTGCAGAACGAGTGAAATATTATACACATATTATATATACAAAAAAAAATTAAAATTATCATTAAGAATAATATAATGTTTTGTGTTATTTATTCAAAATATATGTATATAAAAAAAATAATTGCAAAATCATTGGTTATAATAACTATTGATGAAAATGAACTTAATAATAGGTAAGTATCTATTTTTCCGTATTTATTATTTCATGAATTATTATTCTCATTAAATACATATACTATTTTATTACTATTCATTACACAGTCCTCTTAAAAATCACTAGTAAAAATAGTACCCACAATATATTGCCTATATCCATCTTTATATTTTAAGCCATGCAAAATACTACACACTATATAATTGCCTTCTATTAGTGATTGTCAAGTTCCAAGGTAATATACCTACGTGATTAATGAAAAATTATAGGTAATTGCGTAATTAGAACCAGTCGTTATTATAAACCTCACAAACACACAATACTATAATACAAATTCTCGAAAAAAGATGGACTTTAAGAACCACTATTTTCTGCACCTAATTTATGTATTATAGTTTGAAGTCTCGCACCTAATGCCCTTCATAAACCGTAAAACTTGATTATTTCTGCGCTTGCCTTTACTACGATAGCACGACGAAGGCATCAGCTGATTATAGTCACTCAGTGTTCGTGTTATGGTCCGTTTATGATATAGTGCATTGATTACTGCGTTGAAAATGTAAGTACAACATTTCAAATTATTATCTCAAAACGTGCTAGGAATAGGGAATTATTAATTAATCATGCCAAATTAGACTTAACTAAAAATTAAAAACTATACATAAGTCTGAACGTAATTATTAACTAAATAAATTGGTAATAATTGGTACGTATAATAGCTTTTATGGGCTTAAATAAGCGCTATGTTGAGTTTTCGGAGTTACTAATTTTGTACCTATATATGGTAATTAACACACGATATATTTTATAAGTTCATTCATACAAATTAGGATTTAAATAAATACTATCGATTATAGGTAGTCCACAAAAACGAAACGATGTTAAATGTATTTTTTGATGTAATGGCTGGTAAGTATAATTAATTAACCTAATTAGTAAATTATTTAAGTAGCCTACCTATATTTAATTTGTTTTTATTAATGAGCATTTGTTTTATTACTATTTAAATAATTACATTGCGAACTTAATTTCACACAATAGAATATCCTGTCTTATAAGTTGTTTGTTTAAATTGATTTCGTAAGACGACTTACGAGTATGTCATTTTGGGGGGGTATGTTGAAAATATATATTTTATCATTTTAATATAGAGATTATTATTTATCATATTGCATTTAAACAATATTTTGAGAGTAATTAATTTACTACTGAAATACACACATCGTTTTATTATATTATAATTAAATACAAGAGGAAAAACAAATACAATTAATCGTTGAAGTTTTCCCGTGTAAGGTTATTAAATGTTGTATAGAATAATATGTGGTGGATTCTTCTAAAAATTGCGACCATATTTCATTGATATAAAATTTTAATTAAAACTGAAGCAAGAAATAATTAAATCACAGAAAATATTAATTATTGCATAATGTTATTAACGGAATTATTACTTTAAAAACATGAATTAAACATATTGACCCAAAGTACAATAAATATTATATATTATATTTTCGATTAATTGAATAATATGCATCACAACATTTGTGCACATTGATTACCAACGTTAAAAAGTATAGTATTGAAAAAAAATCAAGTATAAATGAAAAGTATAACTTTTTTTCTCTACAGCCTACTCAAAGTTATCGATAATATTGAAACTTTTTTAAGTACATACTCCGCGTGTTTGACATTTCATTTTTATTTGTTGAAGAAAAATTAGAAATGTTTGTAGACTTTTTAATTTAAAAGATAATATTTGAATAAGATAGGTATAATAAATACTTCACTACTTAAGTATAGGTATATACATTATGTGGGATATAGTATAAAAGTTCCGCAGGTTGAACACGATTCCTAATACTTTCTTACGAGTCACGAAATGGTTTCAACTTTGTTGTAGACTGTCGGTTTTCATAATATGAGTGAAGGTTTTGTACACAAAAACTTGAAAAAAATACCGTCAACCCTTATTGTATGCGTAAAACAACAAGTCATATGGTATTATAACAAGTAGTTGTAAAATGCATGTAGGGATATTAAACGTACAATTAACTGGTGTCTGGTAATAAGATACAACCAATTATAGTATTTGATTACTGATTATAGTTACCGGTTAATCAATTCACTATAGTTAATTGATAATAATTAATAAGAATAATATATTGAATTTATTATAAAATGCTGGATTACAGTGTAGGTATTTGAATTTACATATAAATCGGGATATAAATATAATCGTATTTAAATCACAAAATACATTTGCAAGAAATGTAAATTTGTGTAAATTATTTTATAATGGTATTATTACACTATATTATATTGGACTTAAAAATTTTGAGATGTATGTAAATAGGTATTCTTTATTTTAATCGAAATGCATGCGTTAATTATAGTATATGATATACAAATGATGCGTTAAAAATATCTTCACATTATTACGTCGTATTGAAAGAGGCAAACAGCTTTTAGTGTTATTTATAGATATTTTTTTATGTTAATTACAGAAAACTAAAATTCAGGCACAATAAATCTACTAGTTTAACTAGTTTATGTGTTTAATCATCGTTTTAAAAAGATAATAATCTGAGTAGAGAGCTAAGTCGACTTTTATATTATAGTAGTAATTTGCTTACATATTGTATTGTGGATCAACGATAGGAAACGATTTACGCGTAACATATTATATACCTACTAGTTTCTGTGTGTATCAAATAAAATGAGAATTATTTTTAATGTGTATAGTATCCTACTGACCTAAAAAAAAAAATTAAAATAAAACAAAAAACTGGCAACGTAACCAGACCTCCCGTGTATGGTGAGATGTGGTCACGCCTTCTCGACCGTAATTCGCGCTTAAATGCCTTTAGGTTGCCGTATCGATGAAATCACTTTTATATTGCACAGAATGAGGTAGGTAAATAAAATACCATCGTCGAACAATGATAAATATTGATGTATAACAGCGATATTACTTGACGTCACTGTTATAGTATTTGTATACTATAGGTTTATAGAATACAAATAATAAAATATAATGTCAAGATACAGCTAAACGATAATGCAGTATATTATACAAGACAATATCATTTTGTTTAAATAATAGTACAAATGTAATGATGTGATTGCGAACTGATAAATGTTAACACATTTTAGACCGGCTATTTTTTTTAGACTGTAGGGTCGATGCACATAGTTTTATAATTACGTATATGATTTTATAAATTATATCAGAAAAATCTAGAACATTTTGGCAACCTGTAAAGAAATTTAACCATATAAAAAGCATACCTAAGAAATTCAACAATAAAATAATAGATGTTTTCAATAATTATTTTCTCTCGTATTTTTGTACAATTGATGATAAAATGAATAATTAAAACAAAATAACGAAAATGTGTTATCGAGAATAAAACAATAAATAAAAACATTAAATGTATACAATATATTATTATTATTATTATTTGTGTATCAAAACGTTCAATATCAACATCGAACACAAATATTATTCTTAAACCATTAAACAAACAGTGTAATTTACATAAAGATATTAAACTTATTGTTTTCGTCAAAAAGAATTCAATAAAATGTTGCATTATAATTTATAGGTCGGACAATTTAATTGCGTTTCGATGGGCTATATTATAATATTACACAACCATCACTGCAGTGTCATTATAGACAATAGTTTAAACGTATGTTTGATCTGTGTCACGTATCACAATCGTTCGGGATATTTGGGCGTAGTACGAAAAACAAATACCTATACTGTCCTATATATCAAAATAAAAAAAAAAAAACGCGTACAAAGCCATCGAACTGTATTATACACTGCAGGACAAATATTATTAAATGTGTAATGCGTGGCGTATAATATCTAACGTACCTCCTATCTCTGTGCGTATCGCGACATGTCGCACATTTCCATTAGGACATTGGGTCCACGCCATCTGATTATATCATACAATATAATATAATATATTATAATGCACTGTTCGTGTACAGGTATGCCCATACAGATATACTCTGTAGACTTGGAGGACAAAACAAATTAGACCCGATGACTCAAAACTTAGTGAACTAATAAATCTATACGGCCATCTTCATAAATTCCAATTCCCGACAAAGTTTTCCAATCAAGAAGACATTGCCCGTGGCGTCGTACTCCGTGTTGCGTATATATATAGTGTGTGAATATTACATATATATATATATATATATTATGACCGACGCGTTGCCGCCATCGGCCGCACCTATCGCACAGGCGCGCGCGACCTACAACACGTCTAACCCAAGGACGGCGGACACTCGCACACATGTGCATTATATTATACACATACGTACGAGTGTATACATATTTTTACTTTACTGTTATCTTATTAATGCGGTTTTATCGCCGTGTGACCCGGCTGGTTATAATAATAATAATAATAATAGGCATTCGAGTTTTAGTGACGTTTACAACAACTACTGCATATAGTGTCGTGGAAATATTTTAATGGTCATAATCATATACCGTGCCGTTTTGTATCGAATTTCGGCTTTTGAGACGTCCCTGCGATCGTAAACCGCAACGACCTCGTTTATAATATTATTTTATTTAAACGAATTTACAACTGACAAAAATGTTAACAACGTCGAAACACCAAACAGCGCACACCTTACTGCAGTGTTACCCGATAAAAAAATAATAATTAATAACAACGTTAATCGAAAAGACGAATCATTACTGTTATGTGGAGTGCCTATGTTATTATCGGTACCTGATCAATGACTTGAAAATAAATTACAATGATTTTATAAAATGACGTGGACGTAAATTTGCGTAAATAATAAGTAAATAATCGAAATAATAAATTATATCAATCAAGCTTTTATGTCAATAAAATTGGACAAAATCTGACCGATTAAATTGAAAAATGTAATACACTCCTCGTATTATTTAAAAAGACAATGAGTATAAAGATTATACAAAAATAAACCATAGAAAAAATAAAATAAATCAAATAAATGAAGTAACATTATGTGGTTAATTATTTTGAAACGCATGAATACGTTTTTGAATCGAAATAATCTACTACATAGTATACCTCTCTGGCTCTCTCTCTCGCTTTCATTTTCTCTCTGTCTATTGACCGTATTCTAATTTACTACACTATTACAACGTACACTAAAAAATATTTTATATGTATTAAAAGTATTATTTAACTGTTATTTTTTATAAATTATGTTATTGACGGACTAATAGTAGGTACTTATATATCAATATTATTAGATTAAATGATGAAACTCAAGTGCTCTATATCGATAATAAGGATTAAGGATCATAGTTCATATTGTGTTCATAGTAAATCAAATACTATAGCGCCTATCTGTAGTAAAAATGCCTAATATCAGTAATATCCCATCAAAAGTATAACAAGATTTAAAAATGAACACGAATCCAACTAAATTTAGTTGATACTAATGGTTTTACAATTTACATTTATGTAATACCACCACTCGTTATTACGTATTAAATTAACGTAAGTACATTAAAATTTATTATAATATAGTCTCACCTATTTAATGACTTAACTATTATCGGAGTTATTATTAATATTTCAAATAAAATATGTATAAATCGATAACGTGACTACATATCATATAAATTAATACCAATAAACAATAAATTTATTACATACCATTATCTCAGCTTTTGCATATATTTAGTACTTTAGTAGGTATCGTTGCATAAAATGTATAATGCAAGATGTTATTTAATATCACGAAACACTTACCTGAAACATAAATTAAAATCTTATACAATATTTTGATAACAATAAACATTAAATTTAATTACAATTTTTAGATTCAGAGCGAGGAATAAATATAATGGGGTTTGCAAATAATGATGTTTAAAAAAACAAATAGTTTCTTATTTTTTTTGCAAAAACTTCTTTGGGCGAGTGTCTAATAAGTTCCATGTACTTAGCACATTTATTTTTTGGTACCGAGTCTTGTATACTCTCATCTCTTATATCAGTACATCGAAGATATATTTTAATTTTCACGGTCTTGTTTTTAAGTGACAGAAAAGACGGCCGAATCGATTTTAAATTATTTCAATTATCATTCATAATTATGCCACAAATGTACAATACATGTATTGTATATAACCACTATGTTGATCGAATCTCGCACCAGTTTTCTGTATCCAGTTTGACATATTATGTTTAAATTTATATTTTATTATATGTCTGAGTAGAGTGACATTAATGTTAGGTACCCCGCAAGTACACTACTATATACACTTATCTATAAAGCTTAAATAATAATAAGTTCCAACTAATTAACTACTCGTGACCACGATAATATTTTTTAAAAATGTACATATTTATTTTTCTAAAATATTATTTTACATTGACATAAAATTATGTAAAAAACATATTTTTATAACATTTTTTGAAATAATGAGTGTAGACACTTAAATAGCTGATCACCTTGTATACCAATATATACCCAGGCGCGGACTGGCTGGGATGCTGGGATACTACAGAATCCCTTGCCCTAAAATATATTTGCCTAATATTATTTATTATATATTTAAAGACTCTAGACACCTAATGAACAGCAGATTTTTACCAACTTTCGATTACTAGGAATCTATAATATTGTACAATTTCGATTGAAAGTTAGTTGTAACTTGGTACTTATTTACGTTTTTAACGTATGTTCAATATTTTCTTAAAACAAAATAAAATATATTAATATTCTATAAATAATCTACATGTATTAAATTTGCCCCAACAATTTTTGTCATTTGCCCTTTAAATTGTGTAGCATCCCGTGCCCTATTTTACCAGTCCGCGCCTGTATATACCTATACCTACACCTATATTTTTTAAACTTACATATTTTATATGAGTAGTAATTTTAATTTTTAAATCATTAAATTCTATTTACCAGGTTAAATAACATAAGATTACAGCATAGAGACATAAAGCAACAAAATGTCATCGAGTTTCAATATTATGGCTGAACTTTATAAACTTTTTTACGTTGGTATACGTGTAAAAACAACGTTTAAAAGCTGTAACAATACACAAAATAATAACTAATAATTTTCACAAACAACTGTTTTTATAGCAATATATCACACTGTAGCACGTCTTTGAATGCATATAAAATAATATTATGTACACCTATAATCTAAGACGTTAAAAGTTGAAAACTAAATGGCGTGTTTTACCTTTTAGATAAATATAATAAAATAAAATCAATAGCTTAATTAATGCACTTCACGTGGCAAAAATACCATAATACAAACTGACCTAATATTACAACATAATATACACACTTAAAATATAAAAGAAGACGTTGGTTAAGTACTTAAGTAGATACCTACGTAACTATATTATAATTGAATACGTACATATTACACACACACACACACACACACACACACACACTGCACATATTTAGGTACTATACTGCAGACATATGCAAATACGAGTACACGACTGATATATTATAGAAGAAATTATCACTTGCCTCAAATATTTAACAATAAATAAAATTACCCAACATTCAAAATGTAATTTTTAATTATATTATGACATGACTGAGTGTCTGAGTGTGTTATAAACAAAGCTTATTTTTATTTAAAATAGTCTGAATTATATCGTTATATAGGTATTTATGACTATTCAAGTTTAGATCTGAGAAATATATTATAAATTATATACAGATTACACTACACTATTAGGTATATTTTACAATTTGTATATCTCAAATAGCATTTCTATTATTATATTATATGTTTATCTTTTTGTAATCCTAACGACCACCAAACTTATAACAAAAATCAAAACACGTTTTAATAATATGTTAATTAACTTTTATTGTTATTTATGGAATTTAGTATTATTTAAACAATATACTAAATACAATCTATTATAATACCTATCATACTAATTATCCCGCTTATGTCGTACTTTGCGTATTATAAATAATATATGCCAAACGCTGATAATTTTTTTAATATTCTTCATCACATCGTACATATTTAATTAATTTCAGTTCAGCCATTGTAATATTTTATTTTTTATATGTCCTTATTTATAATACTGTACTCGTTGCCGTTGTGTCGTTAAAACCGTATGAACAAAAATAAATATAAAGCTTGAAAAACTAAAGGATTCATTTTTAAATAATAATATTATGAACATAATAGACAATGGTCCATGTAGGTCGGACTTTATACAGTTATTATATAATATCTGGTCCGGGTACATAATACAAACATAACACATTTGGGCAACAGGGTGATAACCGATAAGCATTGAACAAAACGCATACGCTTTAGACTGAAATACGACGTGTTTGGCCGATTAGTCGTGGAGGAGATGATGACCCCAAAACAAGACTGTGCGCCGAGCCGCCAACTCCGGCACACGTTGCAGATACTTGCAGCGGCCGGCTTGCATGGAATATTATGTGATGTATATACCACTATAATAATATGATATACATATTATATTATGATATATATATATAAGTTATACAATTTACATATTCGATATTATAGTTTATGTTTATATTTTAACAATACTTCAGAGTTCGGAGAGTCCGTCGGGTCAATGTCGGGCGTATTATTGCATGTTTACAGTGGGGATATTTAGGCCGCCCAGTGGTGGCCAAACCCGGTAGAGCAATTTAATTATTCGTTGAACCAGTTAAAAACCAACAAGGACGACCGTGAACTTGTGAAGTAACGTTTATCGTCTATTCGCCATTATATTACTACCAGAAAACAATGTACCTATATATTTCCCGTGAAAAACTTTGCAAAAAAATATTATTATAAATCGTTTTTAAAACAAAATTTAAGCACATCGAATAAGCATTAAACAACTCAAAATAGTACAGACAATATTTGATATTCACTTGCGTATGACATATTTTCTATTTGAAAACTTTGCCAAAATAGTATTTTGAATGTTTTTAACATGGAATCTAAAATTTGCATTATAATATTTTGTTGATACATTTTTGCTTCAAGGAAGCTTAACATTATTTTAATTGATTCGAATACGCTTTACCATGCCTATTTTTTTTATCGTTGATAATGACACATATATAAAGTGGACATTTTGAGCTTTAAAAAGCATTATATACTAATAGAAATTGATTTTCAATTAATATAGGATAAAACGGAACAGGATTAAGTTTTTAACGATAGGAGGGATAAGGCCTGTTACACTGCCGTATACGTATACAAAATAAACAGCTAAAACTTTTTAAACGGCTGTTAAACGAACACGACACACATTTATCGATCAACCATCGCTATAACCCAAAACAATTAAGAACCTGTACATCACTACTGCGCAACAATAACAAGGTCGGAAATGTCGATTAATTTATATAATATACCTACCTAATTCACCGAGCATACGTTTTTTGGTTCTAATTCATAGTAAGCACGGACACAATATATCTACCAATATAATATAATATAATATAAAAAATGAATAGACAATTGTAGGCGGCGTTCGATAAACATTCTCTGATCGTATTATCATATCATCGCCGTACGTGATCTCAATCTCGTCCGCAGTCGATCTCATTACAATACATTCCTAGTCCACATTGCAGTACTGCAGCGGTATCAAAAGTGCCCGACGTGCCTAACACTTAGATGCACTTAAATAAAAACCACCAAAGATCATTTTACACATCACCCTGGCACGACCAACCCCGGAAGGGACGTCGCGCGTCGGTCATAATATGTTATCAAAACCATACGACGCGTATCTTATGTTCACGGTGAAGACTATAGAGGTACGTTCGGTATAATATTATTCGAGTGAGTGTGATATACCTTCTCCCTGCACGTCCGCAAGAAGAAAAGTAAAAACGTCAGTGAAACGCGATGGGAAAAAATGTGGTTCGTTAACGTTAAGTTATATTCGAGAAAACCGCGACTTCGTGTTCGTCTATATAGGTATAACTGACGTCTGCCACAAGTGTATAGGTTCAACTATAGGCACCTACCTAAATAATATATATTACATGCAATATAGTTCCCGTGTACTAGAGTTTCCCAAAGTAATATACGTGTAGAGGTATACAGCATATAATTAATAATAAACAATGAACGATATTTATTTACATTAAGTAAAATGGCGAAGTCGCAAAAGTAAATTGATTATTTATTTAGTTATTTTTATCTATATATATACCAATAGTATTAAATATAAACAACGTTTTCTAAAATACTACCCCCTCCGAGACTCGACTACAAAATCGGTACAGTTAATATCTAAATAATCAATCTAGATTCTGGATCATGCTTCCTAATACACTTGTATTCAAATTATATGCGTGTATTGTCAAAATATGATAAGCATAAATAAGAATTATTATAAAACTAAATACAAAACAAAAGTAATTCAAATTTAGTAACTAAGTAAAAATGTCTAGGAAGTAGGTACTGAAATTATTTTAAATAAAATTACACTTTTGTATTTAATATATTTAGCATAAAAAATAATTGTAGGTTTTGTAAGAGCCTACCTATACTTGCATTTTGCATTATGAAGAGATAAAATTAGGTAATAGATTATTGTTTCGTAATAAATATTATCATCGGAGAATTCTGTGAAGTATAATTTTTCTTTCACTCTAAAGTCTAAATAAGTATATAAATTACTGATATTCCCATCATATAAATACAATAATATGATCATTCATGGTTAATTAAAATATTTTTAATAAATAATGGAGGAGTATTGAAAAAAATTATATAATGATTGTCGATCAATAATTGATAAAAGAAATAGAATTAGTAAAATAATAATAGATACATACCTAATTACCCACTTAATTGTTAGCAACAATTATGATAATATATTGAAAAAAAACCAGAGAAGTCGCTCTGCTGTATAGCAGAATTCGAGTGTACTACATCATTGAGTACCGAGTAGGTCACTCAGTCACTGTAATAGATATTTTAAATTTTAATTCAACGATAAATCATGTCATACAAAAACGATTCTGAGCGGAAATGGTATGTCAGCTTCTCTATCTAAGGATATTTTATAATTTATTCATATTACTAGTTGTAATATATTTTTCTATTAATAATCTGGTAGGTGAACTAATTGTTGCCAAACACATTACATATATACATTATTTATATTAACCATTGAATATTATAATTTTAGTTGTAGGCTATATTATATACCGCATAAACCTATTCACAGTTCAAATTTCTTTATGAGAAACTTTCGAACAACTTTGTTCAATTCTCATACACTTTAAATTTGTTAATGTTATATGGTTTAAAGTACAAAATAGTTTGCAAATCTATCGTGATTTTGACAAAATTTGAACTTTTGGCATTTTGAACGGAATCTCGCGCAGGTTTGAAGGCGTATGACATAATATGGTTTTTGTAATCCACGAATATATAGTTGCAGGAATCGGAACGGCGTGGATGGCGGCAGGTACAGTCGAAATATGTAATAATCGTTAATAATGATAAATTAAATATTCGTCAAGTAGCTGTAAAAATATATTATGCGACAACGCGAGAACGACGGATGTTCGCAGTAGTGTGCCGCTCGCGCATAATATTACATCAGCTCTCGTCTCCGCCGTTCGGCAGCATATTATCATTCGTCTCTCGTCGAGTGTGCAGCGCTCGCCACCGTTTTCCGCCGAATTCGTTCAACACGTTTAACGCGAATTTGCGGGAACGGACGTCCGAGCGAATAATATAACAAATTGTAGTTTTACCGGATGCGCGGAAAAAAAAACCGTACGAAAACTGGCGACGGCGGCGGCGGCGGCGGTAGCTTTCTATTTCGCGGCGGCGAATATTATGGCCGACAACTTTTGAGATTCCACCTTTCACTCGGAAGATTCGCGCCGTCCGGATATTTCACAGCCTTCGGCTGGTAACGTGACCCCCGGGACGACCGATGTTTTCGACAACATTTCACACGAGCATTTACGTTGCCGCGGGCCGTACGGTTAAGGCGCGTCTGTATAATAATATTATTATTATTATTATTATTATTATTATTATCGTACGAGACCGCTACCGCCGACATTGTACGACGGCCCGACCAACCATATTGCTATTTGGCGGTTCGCGTCGACAGGACAACGTAATGAGTGTAATCCCGCAGACTTAAACCGCCTTTAATTCGACTTTAAGCCGATGTTTACGGGTCAACGCGGCTGCACACTTTCCTATACACGAAACCCGATTATTGTGTTATGATATAGGTATTACGTGTACCTACGTATACCTACGAACTGTTGAGACTGCGATTTTAGGTTTTTCTGTACGAATAAAATATGTAATGGTGATAAAACATTTTTTTTAATATAGCCGCAAGTATAATGTTTATAAACGTATTTCCAACTGCAGTAGGTAACTGCAAGAAATATATTTTACTATTTTACTATTAGAGAATCAATCGAGTGCGCAGGAATACAAAACAATATCAACACAATGAATAATATCTCGATGACTTATTCTGCCTCGACGCAGGTAATAAATAAAATAAATTCAATAACGCCTAACAGTACATTTTGTACACGATCTGATTGTGCAATCGATAACATTGTTTTAAAATCAAATTGTATGAAATATCAAACAATCATAAATGACACTGACACTTCGTATGTATATGAATAATCAATATGAACTGGTTGGTGATGAGTGATGACTAAACTCAACCACTCGATACCTATATATTTTGAATTTTGATAACTGCATGTATAAGGACAATCAGGCTATCCTAAACTCTTAATATTTTAATGATTCTCAAAAAATGCTTCTACTAAAATAATTTTTAAACAATATACTGATAAATTTCACATTGCCAAATTTCTCTGGTTCAACCGTGAGACCAGATTTAAACCGGAAAACAACCATGACTATTTAGCGCCTGTGTGACGTGGAATGTGATGGGATCGTGGTTGCTACCAATCCAAATCCATATGTCTAGAATTAGTCTTCTAGTCCAAGCGCCCTTAGGCGACTGCTCTCCCAGCGCCTCTGCTAATCCTAAAACGTGGACCTTCTGGGGTTTTTCCTAAATTCTTTGATGCTCTATCCTTCTGAAGCAGTATATATACCAACTATATTTCTGAAAACGTTGATAGGTAAATTCACAACTTAAATAGTCCACTGCAGCCACCTTCTGAGTAACCGCTGAGGAGGCACGTAGCAAAACAGTTTGCTATTCCCTCTCTACTTTATGTACACCCTACCGGCTACCACCCCTCTCCTTATCAAAAAATATCTAAAAAAAGGTGGGTAAGTGGATGTCGCTCTGCTGTACAGTAGGTTACAAGTGGGTCACTGAAATGGATGGTGTTAAATTTGAATTCAATGATAAAATATCATTGTGTAAGAAAAACGATTCTGAGCGAAAACGGTCAGTCAGCCTATGATATTACCAAGTATATTATTTGATGATATTATTGTGAATAAAGTAATTTATATATAACCTATTTACGTGGAACCTTGTTTTAAATTTTCAATCCTTAGCCATAAAAGTTAAACATTTTATACATTTTTAACTACAAAATAATTATTAAATTATAAATTTGATAAATGTTGTAAAAATTTGAACTTTAAATGATTATAAAAAAAAATTGTGCCTATGTATTTTTAATATTTTTCAACTGTTGTTGTAACAATATATCAGGAGCCTTGCATTAAATTTTCACGTTTTTTTATTTATAAAGTGTTTCCTTAATTTTTCTTTTGTTTTCCACGTCGCTTTTGAAAACTACTAGGAAATTTTTACTTTTGACCCAAATATAATTTAAAATAATAATAATATCTAAAATATTTAAAAATGAAATTGAAAGGGCCAGTTATTCGGGGACATTGACGTTTCTTAGGGGTCAGGCCCTCTAAGACTCTCCCCCTTTTGTGATGTGCCTGTGAGTGAGTGAGTAATGTCCAAAAACACTCTTGCAAATTCTTGATGAAAATTAAAATATATCATATTTTAATATAGATTTCGATAATTTAGGATAACTTAGGTGGGCCATCGCCATTCTATACAGTTACGCAAAAACGATTTACTTGAAAATTCTTAAAAACAAACTTACAAATTACTTGCAAAATATTATTGGTGGTTTAAAGTGGATATTACTATGGAAATGACCAATTTCACGTATATAAAAAAAAAATTGAACTAATTATAAGTTATATAGTTATAAAGTTATAAATAATGCACTTTTAGTGCAATAATCGATTTTTGTGTAAAACACTTTTAGAAAATTCTTCAGAATCTATACAAATAAAAATAATATTGGTTGCAATTTAAACTTAAAAACAATTATTACAACCTAAAAAAAAAAGTAAGAAAACGGTTCTTTTTTCAAAATGTAATGTTATGAATATTATGATAGTGTTTAATTTTACGAAAAATAACACAAAAGCTGAAATGAGTGAAAAAATCACATTGCGTGTTTTCTATACCAATAGTATTTTATTCACACATAACAATATACTTAAGGCCATTTTAAGTTTTAACCCTAACAAAATATTGTTTATTCAACCAGAGTTCAGTGACTTATTAAATTGGAAGTACATAAACGCGTACAATTTATGTAATCAGACATCTGACACCTGATTTCAATTATAAATTACTGCCATTTGAAAAATTTGAATATTCAATTTGAATTTTGAACCATTGTAATATATACTAAGAGCGTAAAAACAATTTTATAAATAATAATATAGCTGTATTATTATTACAAAATGTAGGATATTATGTATTCGTAGTTTTTAACCTGTAATCCGTTTAAACTTAGAGTAAATATACTCTTTATAAATATTATACTTGTATAAACTTCACGAGATAATAATATTAAATATATAAAAACATAATGTTAATATTTGATGTCAACAGACATTTTTGACAAATAAAAACACACAAAACTGTGAAAAATATGGGAGTTTGAAAAATAATCTCTACAAAGGATAACCGGTATTCTGTTTCTATTCAATAAAAACGCTTGGGTAAATCTGTTTCGATTTTTTTCCATCCCAAAAAGTATTTTTCAAGTTAACGAATAAAAACATGATAATAATTAATAAAAACCAATAACTTCGTTTTAAAATTGAAATAATTACAAAATAAAAGTATCCTTATATTCTACTATTGTTAAAGAATAATTGAAATCACCTATGATTTTTTTTATTAATTTTCCATATTTGATATTCAAAGGTGTATGACAAACTTTTAATATTAAGTGCATTGTAAAAAGTTGGTGTTAAGGTTATATGAATTTATCCTTTTTAATATTAATTAATGACAGATGTATAGTTAAATAATTTTTTCTAAGGTCGATCGATTTCTGCGAACAATATTTTACTTATTCCAATACGAAATTAATTTAATGTAAATGTTATGCCACTACTATATACTACTATAACTATACTAAATGTAAGATCAGGGGTTCAAAGAAATATAAATATATTTTTATATAAAATATTTATGTTTAAATAATACAATGAACGATATTATAATAGTAGGTAAAACACTTAGCATAATTTATATTTTAATTCAGTAAGATTTAAATTGTATTTAAGATTAAAAATTAACAAGGGGGGACATTTGGACTTAAATTGCAAATATTCAAGGTGTTATTTATTTATTTATTTTTATCTATTTTAAAAATTAATGTAACTTGTAATAGCTTTAAAATCTATCCTCAAATGTCCTAACGAATGTTAAAACTATGTCGATGCATAATATGTACTTCGTTTGTCTATATACACTATACTTTCCTACATCCAGTGATAATATTATCACTGGATGACATTCACGATTTGATTATGCAACGTTTTCAGATCTCGACTGACACCGTCATAGTGTACATTTCATACGAATAAATCATTACCTACATGATATTATCATATCCGATGAGATTTTTTATATAAACATTTAATTAGGTTTATTATATAAAAAAAAAAAATGTTGAGCATTTGTTTTTAAAATTTGGTTAGTATACTCATTGCTGGTTCGTATTTCACTTGGGATAAAAAATAAAACGGTTTGATGTATTTTATTTTATTTAAGGGGGACAAACAGAGTGGAAAAATTCATTATACATTCTCGTGCACTACTTTTTATGAACCACTGGGTATTTCACGCGATTACAATGTTCATTCGATTGTGTCCAACTGTAAAGAGGACACCGAAGCTTTACATTTATTAATTCGTGACTGTTCCTACTGAGACAAAAACAAATGATACACAACCGCTGCTTATTCGTTCAACACGTCAAACCAAACCAGTTTTCAATTGTGTAAGTCGGGGACAATTCATTCGATGTAAGTAAAACACTATTATTTTTAACTAAAAACACGTTTAGTTTATTGTAAACACATATTATACCACTAAATAAACATAATTGTTTAGTAAAAAATCCAAAATACATAACGTTTGGTATTCGGCAGACTTATTCACAAAGACGTAAACAAAATATATTTAGGTAGCCAATGTCGCAAATAAATGTCACATTTTTTTTATAAATTCATTTCAGTATTTTTACATTTTTATTGAACATTTATATATTAATTTTCTAACAGATATTTATATTCCACACAAAGTAATTCATCAAATAAATAAATTTATGTTTGTACTGTAGTTTGTGTTGTAGCTAACATTAAGAACGTTATAATTTTAATTAATGGACTTTCAAAGTTATAATTATATTTGCAAGAAACTTGAAATATGTATGGGGATTAGAAGAGAAAATTATAAACGAGATTTGTATTTTATTTTTTTTGCCAAAAAATGTAATAAGGATTTCTCTGAAAGAGTTAACGTATTCTCGCGTTCAAGGATTTTCATAATTTATTATAATACCAATTGCCTTATCACCTTTTGAAGTAGGCAGGTATGTATTTATTTTCTAACGCACTCTCCACGAAAATTAATCTTTTATGCGCGGTTTACGCTACAATTAATAATAATAACTATAATAAGCATATAGGTAATTTTATCATTAAACTTTTTCTGTAACTATTGAGCTTTTGACAATGTAGGTTGATTATAAGGTCCCTGACCTTTTTATTCTACGCAAACCACGCAAACCACGCAAAACCGGTCTCAAGGTAATTTAAGCGTGTATTCGTGACATTTTAATGTGCCGTATTACACGCATATAGATACATTCGCATAGAAATCAGACTGCCGCAACGATCTCCAGCACTACTCCCCTCTATTCCACGAGATCCCCCTCACATGATGGTCACGTTTTATAAATAGTAGTTGTTTAGTAATATCCAGTTTTTTGAAACCGTAAACGCCTTGGTTACGTATAGTAAATTATGTGAAAAAAAAAACTATACGAAGACACTCAGTTCGCGAACATAGCACGAGCCGAGTACATCAAGATGACCAGGTGAGTGAATTAATTAAACAAACAAACCTACACACACGAATAATTTGTTATTGTTGTTATAATATAATATGTGATAAGCAGGTGTAGAACGATGAGCTGTTGATAATTTATTTTCGTTTAATTTGTCTGTTATGATAATGAATTTTTTTTATACCTATTAACGTGCCTTATACTATTTAATACTACATTTGATTGTTTTAAATCCGATACGCGGTGATATTATTGTTCGAGTATGTCGTTGCATGTAGATGTCGCGTATGTGCTCTAATACCGCGTGTGTACATTTTCTTCTATTTTATCGAATAGAAATCACTTTATTGGAAAGTATTTGGTGAACGTCGTGGTATGACGTCAGTATACCTAAGCACCGATAACGTCGTAAGGTATCACGAGAAAATATGATTCCGTTAGAAATATATATTTCTCAGATTTTGAAATTCTGTAATGACACTTAGATAATAATTCACAAAAATTGATTTCAGCAATGAGGCATACGGTTGGCTAAGAATGAGTATGCTATACTACTGTTTTTAAAATTTAGAAAATGCTAAGATTTGTTATTCCATTTAAGGAGTGTCCTAGCCCCTGGGCGATACCATCTTCTTTTTTTTTCAAATAAGAATCAACCTGCTTTACAGTAAATTATTATGTTGATTTTTTACTTATAAACTCAAACTAAAGCTTATAATGTAAAATATGGTCATTACTAAGTGTATTTAAAAATTCCAATAATCAGAATTTGAATAAATATATTATTAAAGGAAAAAATGTATGTGTGCATGTTTAGTGAATAATACTAGATAAATATTGATGTAAATTCATATTTATTACAAGCTGTTTGCAAATATATACCAACTTAGTTAGGGGGAGTATAGGGGAAATGTCCATACTGTTTAATAAGGAGAAAATATGAGCTATAAAAATACGGCTGTCACCCCACAACAATTTGTTGCTAGTTGGGCCTACGGCATCGTGTACCTCTTTACGTATATAATGAATTGTTGACTTTTTGGTAATCGTCTCACTAATATTTTCCAGTCTTCTCTAAAACTATATTTAATTATAAATTATAATATACAAAGCGATCACCTTATTAGTACCGAATTATACGTTATTAAATGTTCGTCAGTTATAGGTATACGTTAATACCCACCTTCACTAATATCTTTCACATAATTATAATAATAAAGTTTAAAACAAAATTATGATAATAATATAGGTACATATCGCAAGATGTTGCATTATAACAGTGCCGCAGTAAATACATTTTGTCTGAGGGAGAGAACGTGCGTTTTTATTTGACCGACAAAACGTGCAATGTTTCGTAATCGAACCGATGTGCCCCGGAGAGAAAGTGGTCTTTGCAACCGGTCGGTATCATGCATGATATATATAATATATATATATTATATATACATATGTATACATCGCATGTGTTCCAAAAAAGGTTTTGCACTTGGTGATAAGTAGATTTATTCATAAATGAGAGGGTGTATAATAGTAGTACATAAGGAAGCTGTTATCTAATGTGTGTTGATATAATATACTATATCGAATGCATACAAAAACTAGTTCGGAGAATAACACAATGTAATATAATACATATGTATATACGGTCCATAGACAAACATTTGGAAGGGATAAAAACGTCGTTTTTAGTCCTGCAATCGATTTAAACGTTTAAGAGAGAAATATAATAAAAAACAGGTACCTAGACATTGTTTGGAATTAAACAACACAATCTAATACGGGTAAAATCGTATTAACTCGTTCGCCCGCCGCCGCAGTCGGACGCAAGAGAACGTCCATCCGAATAATGATTACGACACGTAGAAAATTTATATTTTGCGCTCGATTGGTTTTTTTCCACTCATATTTTATGTTATTATATATCTAATATTATCATTATACACAGGACATTAGACTGCGTTTACGGGCGGCCAAAGGGTCCACTGCCCGATGACATTGCATCCACCAGACGCCTGTTGGGCATGACCGAAGAGTCGATACGCCGGGATGTCTGCGAGCTCACTCAGTGGCTTCGCGACCAACCTAACCTGCCGAACACGTTGGATGGAGGTGAGATATTAACACGGCCTCCAATAATAAATAGCCCCGGTAGGGAGTGGGACATGTGAAAAGTAATTATATTTACATCACTGTTGTATTATTACGTTATAATATGATATTTAATTGCGTCTGTAGACACGTTCGGGTCTGCAAGCCTATACTATTAAAATAATGTACTGTCATTTTAAAACCTTTTTAATTGACCATATTTTTTGAAGATCCAATAATCTCAACAAGCAGTTAAGAGCTAATAGTTAACCGTCCACGCGATGGCTATTATTTTTATACCGTATAGTTAATAATAATTAATATACTTACCTATACCATGTATTTATATGTTACATAATACCCAATTAACAAACTCACGGTCTTATAATGTATGATAGTAATGAAAACGAGATTTCTTGTGTGCGTAACTTACCTGAAACAAATAAATAGCAACTATTATATTTACGAAGAAATTTGCAAAAAAAAAAAAAATGGCATAATATATAAAATAACACATTTTCTTGAGGAAAACAATTAATAATTAATAGATAATATATGAACAACTTTTTATTAAAGTGGAATTGGATTGGTGGATGGAGAACTACCTGGTTATGAATAAGAATGAAGTGGAAAGAGTCAAAGACAACTTGCCAGTATACTTTCAACTAAAAACCATCTTGCCGGAAATAATGAGCAACCGAGATCCAAAAACGAATAAGGAGATGATAAAAGGATATGACACGACGTAAGTTTGTTTTCTGTACGTTCGTTTTCAAGTTTTCGTTAGCACGAAAATCTAATGGGCACAATAATACCTGTAGCTAAACGGACGATAGGTAAATGCGTACGATATAATATACGCGCGTTAATATTAGACAAGTGCCTACTTGTTCTGATGAATATTGGCAAAGTGGAATTTAATATTTTGAGTTTTTTTTTTGCTTAGACTCGTGGGTTTGGTACCTACGGTAATGGACGGTGGCCGAAAACTAGCAGTGTATATGCATCGCCAAGATACGCCGACATCAGATTACAGCCCAGCCGGTATAGCCATGCACTTGACATGTTTGGCCGACCTTTATCTCGCCCAAGGAATAGATCATACAAAACTCGTGCTCGTTATCGACATGAGGACGGTGCGGTTAGGTCATTTGGCCAGATATCCATTAGGGCTGTTACGCCGTTTTTTCTTATACGCCTGGGTAAGCCGTAATACTATATGATATGAATTAATGCGAGTGTGAGCTCACGTCGAGTTCGCAACAATACGGGTTTTTTTTTTTTTTAAATGTGAAGTATCAAATAATATTATAGATTTATAAAAATATGTTTTTATTATAATATGATAATACAGGTACCTATGTATAATATATGATTTTATTGTTACAACGGTTTTGGTTGGATAATGTATGTCCAGAATTAATTTATTAAATCTGTTTAATGCGTAAATATAATTACAGAAAGCTTATCCAGAGCGCGTGGCTCAGATCCACATAATAAATCCACCAGCCATATTGAGTGCGATAATGGCGATGTTTAAACCTCTCCTTAAGGCGAAAATTCGAAAGAGAGTGAGTGTTATACAAATGCATTTACAAAAAATTAGATTTTTGAATAATTACGATTTGATTTTAGATGATTGTACATCGTCATTTTGAAACTTTCTTGGAGCACGTGCCATTAAAATATATGCCTAAGGACTATGGAGGCGAATCACCGTCATTGATTGAGCTTCATGGTAAATCGACAAAATTACATTTTTTTTTTAGTTTTGAATTATAATTAGGTAAATAGTTAAGTAAATAATTTCCAATTGATAAACAGGACTACTAAAACCTTCGTAGCTTTTTTTTACTGTCCCATAAAAATACTGATAAAAAAAATCACTTAGTAAACCAATGTTTAGTCATTGTGGTGGTCTCGTTTAGAATTTAATACTACAAAAATTGTTACAGAGGCTTGGCGTCAAAAAATTATCGACCATCAACCATATTTCAAAAAGTGTTCGGCTAAACATAGAGTGGTGGACAAAAAAAGCAAATGTGTTGAATCTTCTGAAAATAATATTATGTCGTCGAAAAACTGATTAGCAATTAATATTATTACGATTTATGAATGTACATTATAGGTATACTTTTATGAAAATAACCGTGTATCAACATTAGTTTAGTTTTAAAATTAATTAAAATATCAATAATTATGAATTGAATCCATGTTTATAAACCATGTGTATATTGTTTTGATTTTTCAAATTAAAAGGTCCACAGGAAAATAAACACATTTTTTAAGGTCGTTAAAATTTCTTTCTAAAAGTCTTGTATTTTACAATATAATATAGTAAGTAAAGTTATAAATAGGTATATAATGCATTTAATATAATTTTGTACACCTACATAATATATATTATAAATGTCATGGGAAATCATAAATCATAATAATTATTATACAAGTATTATTTAAAATGTATTTTTACTATTGAACAATTATTACAATGTGTATTTCAAACATACACTAAAAGCAATAATAGATAATTCACTAGGTAATACGTTACACGATAAGACCTTTTTTATTCAAGCGTAAGTTTTTATTTATTGCATATGATTAAAAAATGACTATAATTATACTTTTATTTATTCTATGGGTAAAATATTTCACGGCGGTCAAACAAATATTAAAATCCTAACCTATCTACTTGGAAGTTTGGCCTTAAATATATTATTATCATTAGGTATTATAGTTTATCAAGGTCGTTTTCATATCGTTTATAATAACATCACTAAGACATCACTGCATAGTATGCACTATGCATTTTAATACTATATGTCGAAACACAATAATCCGTTACTCGTTTGTCTAATAAGAATATAACTATTTTTGTATACTACTAATTAATAACTATTTATTTTGAAAACAAATTAATTTATTATTATTTTTATAAAGCAAATGTATTTTTTTATAAGATATGTTTCCAATCAGATAATCAATTAAAATGTTTTCATAGATACTACTGTAAGACATAGTATCATAGATAATAGATACCTAATCACAGATAACATGAGTGTGAAGGTGAACGAACACATATAGGTTATCCACGCTAATTATGCACAAATATTAATAATCATTCGATCCCAAAATAAATTGTGTATTTTAAAATTTCAATAGGAAGTACCTATATATAGCAACAGTTGCTTAATAATAAACAGCAAATTGTCTACAATTTATCATTTAATAAGAAAAAAAAATAGTTATCAATATACGACAATTTTACAAGACCTGAGAGCATTATTCCTGTGAAATAATTTTTTTCGATATAATACACCGTATCAACCCTCCCCCCCCCCCTAAATAAGTATCAGACAGTAGATTAGTGAAACGGTATTATATATAATCAAGGCGTCAACTAAATATAAAAAATAATTTTCAAATAATTTTATAGAACTAACTGAACCCGTGCACATCGTTGCCTGTTAAATGTACCAACTCTATATATGACTCAAACTTTGTTCAATTCGTTATTTAATATTCGGTGTATGGTGTTCAAAATTAATCTTAACTTTTTCGTTGTCCAAAATAAAAATTCTGATTCGCAGCAGTATATTATCAGGTAGGCAAACTACCTGCGGTAGATCACGGACACCATGCTGTTTGCACGTAAGTGTATGATTTAACTCTAAAGTATAAAAGTTATACCAAGTTTTTCATATTCTACATTTCTGCCTATGGTGGATTAATATAATCAATTAATACAAAATCCTAACCTAACCATACTAAAATCAGATTAAATAAAAAAACCAAATTTAACCATTTTTAAATTAGTCTATCTTCTTTCCAGAGATCTAATCTACACACAAACATTTAATTATATATATTGATAAAAAATAATAATACAAATCAACAAACATGCCCAATTAACCAATAGAAACCAATATAATATAATACTCTATTATTATTTTAATCTGCAACAATAAACTACATTTTTTATTATTTAGTTAATTTTTTTCTGGACAGATGTCGCCACTGTTGTTGTTTTTTCATCAATATTTCCTACTTTTCCGGTTAAGTTTCCTAAAATTTTATTACATAAGAACCTTCTCCTGACAATTACGAACACAACAAAAAAAAGAATTAGCAAAATCGGTCCAGCCGTTCACGCGTCATGCGATGATCAAGGAATAGACGTTGTTGTTGTTTTTGGCCATGTCTCCAGGTGTGCACTTTAAGAGGCCATAACTCCGGAACCACTTTTTGCACAGCGTACAAACTTCACAGAAACTATCTACATATCAATCTTAATATGCTCTGAAATTTTTATCGAAATCGGTTTGGTGGACCATCAGTTATAAAATGTATTCAAAATGTACACTTTGAAAAAAATTGCGGAAAATTTGAAAAATCGGCACCGGGCCCCTTAAGATTGTGTTTACATAATAATACAAACACAGAAGACGTATAGGTAGTACCATTATTATATAAATTAATAATACACACATATACGTAACCCATACAATTACGTTCAAATATAGGAATTATAAATCAATTAATAATAGCGTTGCATAAATTAAATAATACAAAATAAAACAATTCTATTGAAATAAAATTAATCACTTCTACAGAATATTCACAACCTACATTTTCAAATAAACCATTTTGATAACATCAACTGCATTACCATTTACGAATCATATTATAAATAAGTTCAAGATAAAATAGTAAACACTTAACTTAACACAACCTGTACTTGCACATTTTACATTCATTTGGTTATTTTGTTTATTATTGTACAACTAATAAGAAATAAACAGAAACCGTACATTTTTACCTATGTTCAATAATTTATTAATAATCAATAATTAATTTAAATCTAATAATAATTTTGGTGTACTGTACTACCTACTGTTTGTAAGTGAACGTACTTAATGTATATGCATTTAACGTAAATACTAAACTAAATTCAATGTCTACAAATTACGAAATTTATATTGAACGTAATAATATTGATTCCAACTCATCCACCGTTCCTGACATTGCTACATTATTAAAATTAATGAGTAACAATGACAATTATTCCCTTCCGAACATTTTGAATAAAAGTTTTGCACAAAATATTCACACTTCAGTGTTAGGTACTGCTTTTTTATTTTTATTAACTCTCTTGTTTAATATTTCACTCATTTTATTCACCCTGTCCATTACCGGATAGTGGATCTTGATTTCCTGGGCCCCGCTGGAAAAGAAAATGTAGGAGGCTCTTAAAAAAAATACCGTCAAGGTACTTATTTATATTTTATAATAGGAAAACAAATGTATTGTCAACTAAAATAATATATAAAACGTTTAATACATTTTTTTCTGTCCAATATAATGGTACTATAAATTTTAATACAATTATTTGGTCGTCATGTGGTACGCCGCTATGCGCTTATGCCATTATATATACGCCATGTAAAATACTTAGATATCCATAATATCTGGGTCCCCTATTATTTCAAAGCAACAGCTTTATCGTTTTAACGTAATGGCAATATGGCAGTGTATCAATTTATAATGTATGATGATAATACGATTTTTTGAAATTAATTATTGTGCTGTGGACGGTATAGTACTGGTTGCATCATAATTCATATAGTACTATCCACAAAATAACTATAGGTTTAACGGAGAATAGCTGTTTCGGACATTATTTAATTCAAGATAATTTATACATATATATTAATATATTTGTTTAACTTTTTAATACTTTTAAAATTGTATTTTATTATATGAATAATCGATGTGAATTGTGTATAGGTATCTTCCAGACACGCATATCGCCTGTGCAAAAGGAATCACCAGCCCTATGAGATGAAAAATACATTATTAACATGTCCCTTTTGTGGCCTTGTGACTGCGGATATTGGAATTATTGAATAAGCCGTTTATTAGGCGCCACAGTGTTGAGCTACGTCTTGCAGGGTTAACTATATAGGCACGTAGTATAATATAATATACTACCTATGTTATTAGACAAGATAAATTGCTATCTAGAATATATCTCAACGATTTTTTGTTTCTGAAAACTAACGGAAATTTAGTTAATTTAATTAATTAATAAATGAATACCAATAAAATATATTTGCTCGTCAATTGTATATGTTATAACCATAAACTACGTATATGGGTATACGCAAATTGCAAATAATTTAAATTTCTGAATAGGTTTAAATCCATAGTTTTTTAGTTGAAGTTGTGCTTGCTTACCTACTTATCTGGTATATAGGTACTTATTTATTTCATATTTTTTCATACAAAGCGCGATTCATAACTCATAAGTAATAGCCAATATGTTTAGGTGTTAATAATTTACTGGTCGTTGAGTTTCCATTATACCCGCCGATTACATTGCAACTTTATCATCAGCCATCAGTCATCACAAATTAATCTAGGTAGGTAGGTACTCAATAAATCTTTGTGCTCAATGTAATAAACGTACCAAATTAAATTACAAACAGACGATAAACAATAATTATTATGATAGAGATTGTTTAATTTAAAACATCATAATTAATATAGCTTGATACAAATTCTACAGTTTTTTTTATAAAATATCGTTTATTATCAAGGATAAATAAGAAAAACAATTTGAGTGTGTTAATATACCAATATTATAAAAACATCAACGTATACAACTTAAATATTTACAATATCAAATGTTATTAACCATCACCGAATCAAACGAAGTAATTACTAATTTTTTTTATAAAATAATATAAAGACCAATGATCATAATTACTAAGCAAAATATTACAGGAATCGCAGTCTTGAAAATAAAGGCGTATTTTGATTTTAAATTTAAATAATATTCAAATGTACATACTAATAATAATATAATTGCATTACATATATAATATGTTTTGATAAAATGTAAAATATATAGGTATCCAGTTAGTTGTCTGCTGGACTCTTACCTTGAGTCCTTGAATAAAAACAATCTAACTTGGCAAATATTCAAGAGCAAGAAAATAATACCTTTTTTAATTGACTGTTACCAGTAATAATTATTGATTTGACAAAAAAAAACTAACATTTAAAGGTTGACAACAAATATTATTTATTTATTGGTTTTTAACCTAAAGTTAATTTAGTAATAAATAAATTAAATACAACTAAAACAGATTATTATTAAATAATTTGAACTACAAATTTTAAAGTTTAAAATGTAATTTAAGTTTATACTTTTAAACTAAGTAAATTTAATAAAAGTAGTTTTAATTTATTACTATAAATAGTACTAATAATTTCCGCAATAATATGATTTTAAATATATTATAATAATAATTTTTCTATAAGCTTATTACATAAATATCTTGTACAACATAAATTATAGTAGCAGTATAGCACACAGGTTTCCTATTGAATTTAATGTAACATTTAACTGTATTATATTTATCATCATAAATATGCTTGATGATATAATTAAATGATATCTGATGTGATGAACAATTTATTATTTTGACAATGATATAAATTACGACCGATACGAGTAAATTGGAAAAAATATAATTTAGTTTCTAAAGGTTCTAAAATGCATTTGTAAATATTTAGTTGTAAGTGAAATAAAGCCATATAATGTACCAATGAACGCAAATTACAGTTTGAAATTTAAATGGCTTAAATACAGAATTAAAATGTATTTATAAGGGTTTATATACTTCATCGATTTAAAACATTTTTACTTTTTAGCAAATGCCATCGGTATTAAGGCTAGAAAAAAAAAACTCGTATAAAAGACCGTCGGGCGCATCCGTACCGATCCCACTGATATTAGGTACTTTTATTCGCGAAAATATAATATTATATTCCAATAGGATTAGCTAAAACGCTTTGAAAAATTAATAACACATAATGTATAATATAATATTATGTGTCGTATATATAGCTACAGTATATTATAGTATTTTACACACACACACACACACACACACGCTCATTACCTGCAAAGGTTAATGTTAAAAACTACATTAATATACCGGATTGGTTGATCATTTGGTGGATAGGGTAGGGGATGGCCGAGCAAGCGATATTTGCCAGCGGACCACGCGCGACCTACATCACGTCATATCCCAAGGACGGCCACGCGCGTTTCTGTATGGTTATTTGCACACGCGAGCGCGCGCACCAAATCACAATTCATTAAATTTATTTTATTTCGTATTATTATTATTATTATTATTATTATTATATTACTGTTATCTCAATACAGGTTTTATTGTGCACATCATGCGATCGTATTCTCGTAACACGAAATACCCGCGTACGAAATCGATTTTCGCGACTTTGAAGTAGGTACCTAGTTGTTTTCAGTAACGTATCTGTTGTATATCATAATGTATTTTTTTAGTGTTAATATGCATAGGTATTACAAATAATCAAACGGAAATGTTTGGAAATCGATAAGACCGCATTCGTCCGTAAGTGCGATCATTTTATATTGGATCGAGAACTAGAGTTTATCTTATAATGTATGCTGAAATATATTCTTATTTCTTGGTAGATAAAATAACGTTATAACGAGTAGGTAGGTCGTGTTACTGCACCACAGTGCACTGTTACATACGTGTTATAGGAAAAAGTCGCACGTGCATAATATTATGATAGTGTATAAGTAGTACGATAGGTGTCTCTAGGTATCTACCGTATACGATTAGTTTTGAATTGTAAGACTCGTCATAAACTTCAGAAAACAAATTTAAGTATTCATAGGGACGCATAGTGTTAGGTATTCAGAAATCAATATACCTACGCATGTCTACGTTGTTATCTAAGTCGATTATTATTTATTGATAACTTATTTAAATTCTCTGTATTCGTTTGTACATAAAATATCATACTTTACAGAAATAAAATTTTAAGAATAATTTTTATTGATGAAGCTCATAATCTAGACTTATAACAACGAATGTGTTCGTCAAATTAATACTAGTTTTAACTTTAAAGTTCAATGCTTGTAAAAATATATTTTCTCATTTTAAAGTACAGTTATCACAGTTAAAGTACAGTTATCACATTAAGGCCTTAAAAATTCTATTGAAAAGTTATAAAATAAAAACAACACAGTTTTGACGTTTTTATAATTCTATAAAGACAAACGAATAAATCGAGTCAATATTTATTAGACATTTTACTGCGTATACAAGTATTTTAAACATATTATAATAGTATAACTTGTGATAATTTCAAGCGAGAGTTTTGCAATATTGCAATATCATATTAAATTAACAATTAATAAGTATTCAATTTAACATTGTATACATTTGTTAATAGATCAACATTCAGTAGGTGTCATTTGTCAATTTATCGGTGATATGAACTAATACAATTAAAACATAAATTACAGAGTAATTGTATAACAAGCGAAGCGAAGATTTTTTTAAATTACATTTTAGATGATTTTATCGTAGTAGTTATGGGATTTATTTTTTACTTCATAGTTCATAGTATGTGCGCTACGTAATGTATCGTAACAAATTACATGACTATATATTATAGTTTTATCAGAATATGATGTTTGTCAATACATTTGAGCAAAAAAACTAAAATTGTATTCACTACTGATTAGGTAGGTATATTATTTTATTTATGATGATTATGTATAACGCATGTACTAGGAACTTTCGCCTCAATAAATACAAAAAATTAAAATTAAAAAAATGCATGATAATATTATTTATACCTAATCATTTCATGATTGGAGTATGTTTAGTCAACATAATTAAAAATGTATTAAGACTTTCGTAGTCTTAAAGCATAAAATATTTAAACGAATTATAAATTGATACTATAATTAGGCGTCAGTGTACCGCTATTCGCTGCAATAAAGCTAAAAGTTTACAAGACTTGAAAATAATACAACATAAATGTACATTTTTTAATTAAAAGTATAAATGATAATAAATAGATATAGTAATTAGTAAGTACCTATACGCTCGTTGGTTTGAAATAATTTTTTCGATTTCATAACTTAATCGAATGAAGAAATTGAATTCTTATCGATATTCTTACATGACAAATAGTCTCACATTGTATATCTATTTATTCCTACATAATACATATTATAGTGTTTATATATACGTATAGAATAATTTTAATTAAACATAGCGTATAGAACATCGCAATCAAGCCAACAATCGTTATACCATATACCTACGTATACATGGTATATGATATAATAATTATAACATATCAATAATATCATTAGCTTACTATAATTCAGTAGAATTAAACAATTTAAATGTAAGTCGTAGATAATATACCTATATAATATTAACATTAATGAGATAACACACCGGAAGTTTTCAGGTGAAATTATATATTATACACACTATAATATAGCCACCCACCATAGTGTATCCAGGTTCTATACATAGATATTAAACTCGTCTATATTTTATTCTCATTAATTATGACGAAAAAAAAAAAAATAAATAAAAATAATAGCGACTGCGCGTGTAATAAGTATTGCGGTCTACGGAGTGTAACTCGTTATTGTAAAAATACGTTTTCATATAATATAATATAATATAATATCGTCTGCGGTCTCTTTCACTGCGTCCCAGTTCGAATGCTCGCATTCCAACTCTCGTTGCGTCACACCCGCGCGCCCGTCTATTCACTGGACCGAACCACATGACGTTTTATCGTACTCTGTGTCCGCACAGTCCGCTCAAGACATCCAGCTATTGTAGTAGTCTGTCAATTAGTTTATTATTATACATTGAGCGCGTGTAATCAATGTCATCGTACACGCAAATCATGCATTACACGCAAAACAAAAACACGCGCTTTCGCAGAAATTAATGACAATTACAATACATCTTACAACAGTTTATATTAAAACCACGCATTTCCGTCCGCAAGTCACATCTGATCAGATAATATAAAATCAACGAAACCTACCTCACCCCCCCCCCCCCTCCCGCCCTACCGTATATAATCCGTTCCAGATCCACGCCTGTTTAATCATAGAAACGAAATTGCTACCCACGTATGCGTTTTCGTATATTTGAATCGACCAATGAATGGTTCGCAAATTACTCAGTTTTAAACATTATTATATATACAAACTAGGTTACAGAAACGATACGATTTAATGTAATACTACGATATGTTTATTTAGTGTGGTAACAAAACAGTATAACGTGTTCCGATCAATAAATCAAATTATTTTCTAAGTTGCTCAATTCATTTTATACGTCATATAAGTGCATGTATATATAATACAGCGTATACATAGCACCTATGTGGCTATGTGTTACAATATGTATAATCATAAGGTAAGGTTATTGTAAGGTTGTAATAATATTAGTAACTATCAATTTGATTATGATTTCTTTCAAAATTATAAAATTTAAATCAAAATATATAATTTGTCGAGTTAAGTTGAGACCATGAGAGTGGTTTGGATCTTTAGGATAGGTATGTCAATGTCAGGTTATATTATATTATATTATAGAGGATTAAAATCAATATTACAATATAAGATCATGTATTGTTTTTTTAGTTTTTACACAATTTGAGTCTACACTGTAAAATCAACAGATTTATTGGTAACCACGACAACCAGGTTGTAAAAGCACGTAATATTGTAATCATTTACAAAAAAAAGCAACAGTTAAATAATACTGGAAACTAAACGGATAATTTCTCGCGAACAGACGTGAGAATAGGAGCAGAAGTGGTATAATATGATCGGTATAGAATCGTAAAATAATGGGAATTTTATTGTTTGTAGTGATATTTCAATATTTGAAGTTTAATTTTTAAAGTTTAATATTTAGTGTTTAAAAATACTTGGTTAATTTTCGTATGACAATAACTTTTTAGATACTGTAAAGTATAAGTCTTAATCATTTTCACATTTTTCAATCTTGTTACAAAAATTCATTACACAATATCTTGAGTTTGTTGTCTCAAGAGTAAAAAATGCAATGACTTCATTAAGTATTTATATTTTATAGTAATATGAATTGTTTATATTAGGTTTAATAATATAATGCAATTTTAGCTATTATGTAGCTATGTAGTAAAGGTACGATTTTCATACAGACACGATAGTTTAGTAACGCATTATCTCAAATAATACTTTTATTGTCGGTTTTTATTTTAAGTGTTTATTAAATAACATAGGTATAATGTATAGATAATGTATCAAGAGATATAGGTAACTATAAATAATTATTCATTAATAATACATATGATATGAAAAGTTAATACTAAGTTAGTTAGTTAGTATTACTAACTAGTAACTTTAAATTCATAATTTATAATAATTACTATACAATATTAAATCATTAAAAGCTTACTATATTACTTAAATATAATATATATCGATAGTTGACTTCAATTGAAATAATATAATAAGTTCTATTTAAATAATAAATATTAAACAATATTATTTTTATGTTTATATATCAATATCCTACACTAATTTAAAAATGATTATTTGTCATTTGAAATGTATATTTGTATGTGGTTAGCCTGTTTTATCTTTAAATATATTTATACATATTATACAACATATTATCAAAATATTTAAAAAAAAATGTTGGTATTGATCATTGATTATTACATTATTTTGTGGTTAAGGTTTATCGTTAATAGTTATTATTAGAAGACTAAAAAATACAGTCAATGGTGCAAAAAACGATTATATATAATATACTATATTAAATGCAGTCCATCGGTTTTTATATATGTTTCCAGAATATATTATTAAAAACTTTAATTGATAGGTCTGTTATAAAAACGATGAATACCTACTGTAATAATACTAGTATATTATATACCATATAAATATAAGAAAATACGATGTTTACGTTTTACTGCATTAAGATTGAAAACCAAACACAATATGATATATAATATGTATTAATATATTTATATATCATCATCATATAAGGATTGACGGATTCTTCTCATTAGCAATAATTCGCATCATTCTATTTATTCGGTTGATTAACTTCATATCTAATTGGTGGCACCACTGAGCACATTTAGTCGTTTAGGTACAAAGAACGGATGCGTATGACGGGCATGGAAGCCTTGGATTTAAAATCGACTGGGGAAAGTAATTTAGAAAAATTTAAATACTCCATCAATTGTGAACGAAACATTGAAGTGCTCGAAAGACTCGTATTGGCGGAGGAACGTAGATTGAGAGTCTCAGTCTAATACTACACGGAAGTGTGGGTGATCGATATAACAATTAAAATGCCTTTATACTAATGAATGTACGTTTAACCTGCTCAAATTTGATTTCTACCTCACCTATATAGTGTGTATGGAACGTGAATTCGAAATTGCAGACCCGTAAAAACATCTTATATAACGGCCTAAAGTCACGACGGCAGCTTGAAATTAATAATTAATATATTAATGAAAAAAAGTGTAGACGTACGAAGTGTAGATGCGCAATAAATTGATTTGATTTCGTAACAGGCGCAATAAAAGACTTTGATCAGTTCACGATCCACGGGTTTGTGTAACACTAAATATGAGGTACACGAGAACATATAAGCACTAACCGAAAACGATTCCACTGACGTGCAGTAGAATGAAAAATCAGACGTCGATTATCGGAGGCTTAAAATATTTACGCGAATTCAAAAAGCCAATAATAATATACTATTGTGAACATTATAATATCCATACGCGGTACGCGACAATATACCTACGCGTACTTTGTGCGTTCAATTTTAATACAAATGACGGCGAGTAAATTACAAAACAAGAGTGCACGCGGATGGGACACCGGTGCAAGATGAGTTCTATGTATTCGCAAAAACGTATTTAAGCCGTCCCTCGAGCAGGCGGGACCTAACCTATACGAGGATTATGATATACATATAGTGCGTAATATTATAATGGTATATGGGCAACGTATTATATTAGACGTCCCGCGCGGATTAAAAGTATAGTCAGTGCGCGAAAAAAAAAATCGGGAAATTCACAATAGGCGCTTGAAAAAACCCGCGGGAAAACCGCCGCCGCACCGTCACTGTCGGTGATCATTGCGATCGCCACCACCACTGCAGTATATAGCTTTGTGAGCGACACGTTACATTATTATTGTGACAGCTGCAGGCGCTGCTTATTCGAGGCTAAATATGCCTATAAGTTCGACAGGTGTACTGTGCAGGGAACTTGTTGGCTATACCGCGTATACACTATATGTATATAGGTATACAAAGCGCCTATACGTATAACGTATAAATTTACCTATACGCGGCTACGCGTAAATACTTGGCACTATAGGTGACAAAAATGCATTTCATATATTATATGCTGATACAATATTGTACCTATATTATTATGTTTTTGCGCATGCATGACGAACTGTGCGTGTATTGTTTGCTGTTGACGCGTTACTCAGTGTCCCTTTGATTTAACCTTTGGAATTCGATATTGTTTACTTAGCACGCCTACACGGACATTTTTGGTAACGGTATTTCCGCAGTTTATGCGCCAATCGCGTATATTCGCTTTTACTTTGTACTCATTTGGGATCGGTGTTCGTCCAAATGTCCAATAACATGCTATCTACCTACATATTTACTAATATCATATTTTATCTACTTTATCATTTTGCTGCAATCGAGACTAGACGGTATATAGTACGTGTTCAGTAGATACATCATTTTACGACAATAATAAAATAATTAGCTATTGTATTTATGATTCGTGAAGATCTACTTTAATAGGTATATAGTCATCAATTCATTGTTCCATCAACAATGGTGCTGAAACACAAACGATGTATAAACGCTATGGAGACCCGTCAAAACCAAGTATGTACCTATAACATGTATCACACGAAACAATTATATCATACCTATTAGAATCCCAACTCTAGGAAGAACACCATCGCTCTGTTCAACCATATACAGATGAACTGAAAATGTATTTGAATAATTCCTCAGAAATGTAAGAAATGTATAACATTTGCAGTATACAATACCTACCTAATAATGAAAAAATTCAAAATTGACAAAGTAGAAATAATGTATTATAATGGCAAGATAATTTTAATCTGTATAATGTATATAGTTTACTAATAAACCAACATAAAATTTCAGTAAATAACATATTAGAAAGGTGTACTCGTCTAAAACGGTATCGTAGGGTCTTATCGATCTGGGTAGATATAATATATTGAGGGGGTCTTTTGTATTAAATATAGGTTCATCCAAATTATCAGAAAGTCTTAGGATTCCCAATCATTCGTTGTATCCATTTTCCTACCTCTATAACTAATTCTATACCTTAATTCCCTTCAATTGCGTTTAATGTGACTTGCCAGTTGCCAATGAAAGAGTTTCCATATCGATTGAATTGTATTAGGGTCATAATCTATGGTACTCTAAACTCTTATATTATCTTTATCGAAATATATTTTTTATTTTTATATTCATCTAGAATAATATATTTTAAATTCTTTGTTAAATACATTTTAGATCTTAACAGTTAGCATAAATTATCTGCTTTATATTGTAAGTATTTACTTTATAGTTTATTAGCCACGGAAGTGTAAAAACTACATAACAAATTCTACGTAAAGTAATAAATTATTTTCAAATTTTAATATTATATAAATGCACGACTAATTTAAATTGTGAGAAATGGTCTTTTCTATTTCGTATTTATTTTAAGATCCTTAATTAGTTCAAATTGTCCTTTTAATACCAATGATCAGAATATTTAATGATTTAATAAGAATTTATCAAAAACGTTTGGATATAATTTTCATAAATTTGCTATTTAAATGTACAACTGTACAATATTTAGATAATATTTGTTATTTCAATTTTAAAAATAATTAATTGTTTGAGTTTATTTAAACGACTCGTTGTTTACAATTTTTTATAGCAGACTATAGAAACTATTGACTTAACTTTATATTATGTGTGCTCCCTAAATTATAGGTGTACAATAAAATTAAAATAAATACATATTATAGATACAATTTAAATGATATAAATATTATTGAAAATATGTTAACTGCTACTTTCTAGTAAATAAGTCATGTTTTGTAGCACTTCGAGGTCTATAACAAAATAATAACAATGTACCTACACTAAAGTTAATTTAGTTTTAATAGCTCCATTACTGATCATACTTATTGTATACATCAACAAGTCAACCGATATGTAATTATGATGATGTATGAACAATATACTCGGATTAAGTTAATATTTTATTTTAAAAGAAAATAAATGTAGGTATAATCTGTATGCTATATATATAAGGATAGTGTCCACTAGTACAAAGTCATTATCAATGTTTAAATTAGTTTCAAAATGTGAAACTGAAATTGGAAAAAATTAAAGTGTTGTTGTTTACGGTCAAACATAAAATGTCACAATTGTTAATGCAATTTTAATCACCATATTATCAAGAAAAAAAATAATGGATGAAAATAAAACTCGACTAATTTCTTTCTTATCACATAGTAATATTAAAACGGGCATAATGCGTATACCTATTGTGATACCTACGTATGTTTCGAGTTTTACAATAAGTACCTACTGAAGTACCTGATGGACTGGGTGTGTTTCTGACGTAAAATATTACACAACGAATCGTACTTAAAATTTTGATCAGATAAGCTGTGACAAAATTTAGATTAATGTTATATGGGTTATTTAATTAATACCTTTACCTAACCTAACCTACAGAGCTAAACGTCATATACCAATCGTTCTCACGGGTTCTAGACTATACTGTTTATTTAAATACTCAGGTGCCTACATAACTCATTGAAATTTGTGTAATTGGTACAGTTTTTAAAATAAATTATATTTAAAAGTTAATAAACAAAAAAGAGGCAACACAATCATTTTTATAAAATCTACTAAAAGTCTACTAATTTACTTTCGTTGTTATTTAAAATTGGTATTCACAAATAATATGGGTAATTAATATTTTATGAACTATAAATTCATAGTTTATTAAAAATGAATTCGATTTAGGTATACAATTAAAACTGTAATTTAAAATATAGGTATAAGTGGTATAACCATTAAGTGGTATGGCCATTAGCTGTTTGTAGGGTTGTATTGTGGTAGGGTTTGGAACTGTGAGTTTTTACACGTGATTGTTTGTTTTTGGCAGAATTTTGAAGTGGGCACCCGTAGGTATCTGTCATGCCCGGGTGGGGGATGGCGGACTTTCTCTCCGGACACCGTGACTGCCCGAAGAAAATGCCACCTGTAGCCGGGATCGAACCGGCGTCGGTGCGCATCGCAACCGACGCCTTAGTCCGCTCGGCCACTCCCGCGTGTGTTGTCTCCGTCTTACAAATGTACAACATAGCAAAAACTGTTTTGCGCGAGACAACTTTTTACGCAACATATTTGGTGTAGGACTACCAAATTTTCACAACACGTAAAGAAGAAATTTATCTGTGCAACAGCGTGCTCTTTTTTTAATAGCATTATCCAATCATTTTTTATAAGCAAATGTAAAAAACAAAAAAACCAAATGTTTAGAAGCAAATAACTTTTATTGTATTGATGTTATCTAAAATATGGGCACGCTGTTGCATAGATAATTTTCCACCCTACATGTTTAGAAATTTTGGAGCCACTTCTACAAACATAGAAAGATAAAAGTTGTCCCGCGCAAAACAGTTTTTGCTATGTTGTACATCTGTAAGACGGAGACAACACATGCGGGTGTAACATCCTCTTAAGATGGTTTTAAATTATCATATATATTTTGTCTTAATGGTCTCAGACAATTTATAATAAAGTGTTATCAAATTTGTAGAGGGAAATAGAATTTATTGTTATTGTTTATAGAACACATTTTTTAAAATGTGTAAATACATCCGTGATTTTATTTTGAACAATAAAGGTGTCAAATATACTAAGCCCCCCCCCCCCTCCCATTAACCGTATTATTATTACTTTTTCCAAGCAATAGCCATACAAATTTAATATTTTATACATTTTGAACTACAAATTAATTGTGATTTTGTCAAAATTTGAACTTTAAATGCTTATAAAAAATAAACCTGCCTATATATTATATCGTTAATATTTTTAAATAGCTATAATAAAAACTTATGATGAACCTTGTATTAAATTTTTAAGCTTCTTGACCAAACAAATAATTATTTATTAACATTTTTAAAAAAAAAAACTTAAATTAATCAAATACAATCAAAGTGAAGACAGACCGTTTTCAATTTTGGCCTCCCAAAAGTATGAACTAGATCCAATTTGCTTCCAAAAACCTCCATTGAAGTTTATGATCAGAGCATTTTTTCAACTAGAAAAGTTGAGAAGTTGACGTTGTGCAAACATTTTCAAATATACCTCACTTAAATGTCTGCAATTATTAGACTGGACAAATAAAAATAAAATTGTAATTAATTTTCAAGCCCCTTCCCCATTGAAACATTCTGCGTATGCCACTGGATAAACCTATGTCACACTTTTTATTAAAATCAAAAAAATTAATATTTTTAGTCATAGTAAGATCATTAATGAATATAACTTATTTATGTGGTTTGTCATCAACCAGTAAAAAAAAATCAAAAATTATACATCAGCTATAATATAATATATTACCTAATTTAACGAAGGTAATGATTCTATTTGATAGAACCTCCAAGACAAATTCCTAACCTTTATTATACGTGAAATAACTGTAATGACAGTTCAACAGAATTTTAATTCGATTAGTTAGTAACTTAGATAAATTATCATTACATGAGAAATAGCTACTGAGATGTAAGCATTAAATAAAAGAGAAAGATAACAAAAAAATAAATATTGATTCGTTTAAAAATAAGCAGTGAGTTTTAATATTATTTTTAATAAAAAAAAAAATAATTACTTCATAAGGCGATATTATATAAAATATAATATAAATAGATATAAATAAAATAAATATAAATAGTTACCTAGTTGAAGTAAGTATTTTATAAACATTATTTTAAGAACATCCTGTTGGTAGGTCCTGTTCTACCGATAACTTTTTTACGGTAGACTTATTAAAATTTAAAAATTCCAGTCAAGAAACAGTATTCAACTACATTCAATTCAACAACGCGTTTAGCTCTTACTACCTTTTCTTATTTTAATATTTTAGTTGTGAAAATGTAAGAACAGTTCTATGGGTTTTTCGGAATAGGTAATATTGTTGTAAAATATCAATAAAATAAATTGGATTATTCATTTATCTGAACTCAAACAATATAAATACAAAATAATATTTATTAAAAATGGATTCTGACACCTAATTAATTTCGCATTTAAATGCTATCTTACAACTAAATTTTTCTCTTTAGAATTAATTGTTTATTTTAATATGTAATGAAGTACCTAACTAGTAAAGTAAAGTAGGTACTGAACTATTTACTATTTATTTTTAATACTTTTAACACACGTAAATAAATGAGTTGATAAAAATAAACATATAATCAGTAATACATTCGTTAGAATGCCAAAAATTACGCTCGGTTAAAAAAATGTACATCCGGTTTAAATTCAAGGAGACACCGCAGTAACGCTGACAGCTACGAGAAATCAACTATACCTATAAAGCTGATTATTATGGGTTATTATGCACCTGATTTCTGATTTATTATTCATACAATTGATTAAAACAAAAGTATTTGTATTAAATATTTTTGTTGTGGTCATTTTATTTGCTTTAATAGCAACTATATAGGTAACTTGCAATTTCAAAAATCAAAAAAATCCGAATCTGTTCTGAATTTTCCCTCTCTAGAATCAATGGACAACTTTCTCGCACTGTTGCCAAGTTTCATTTACAACGTAATTCGTGAGATCCCTTGTAGTTTTTTTATGCATGAATAAAATGCGAACTTTGTTTCCCCCAATTCAATTAAATAACTTAATATATATTATATTTATGTTTATCATATCCATGTATTTGTATATTATAGGTAATATGTAGTAATCCAAACCATAGTAGTGCAGCAAAAAAAGTTAATAATAATAAAATAATAATTATACACCATGAAGTATAATGTCGGTAACGTGAAAAAAACATAGAAAATTAGATTTACGAAACGAAACTGTAAAAGTGTAAGTAAATACTATTACCTAATTATCAAGTTATAAAATATTTAAGTACGTACTAAAAATTTGATAAAACATATGAAATTCCATTTTTCACAAATTATTTGTTTTGATTGTTGATGAAAATAATAATGTATTCATTTTGTGTTAAATGTATATTGATTTTTAAATTTACACTAAAATAACAATTTTATTTTATTATTTATGAATTAATATAAAGAATGGGCAAATTCATGAAAAAAAAAAATACTAATACCAGATTCGTTGAGAAAATAATAAAACGTCATAATGTGTTGGTACCTTCATTCATACTTTCTATATATTTTCTATACCACATTACTACATTAGATAATATAACAAAATAAAACACACGTTCAATTTTACTTTTATTTTAAATCATAAGTTCGAATTGAATCAATATAATACATTATACATAAAACTCTACAAAAAAATCATCGCTCTATAACAAAATCAGTCGATAAACGTATACATTTTTTAAATGAAACAGAACTCTGTTAGCTAATAATATAACGCAACTCATATAATATTATGTAAGTAAAATTTTATATTTTTATCGACTAATAACCACATTGTGTTGAAGCCAAAAATATGTAAAAAAAAATACTATAACGGTATAATTACCTACATATACTTATGTTTCTACGTTTTAAATCTGTATAAGTATCAAGTATGTATAGTGTATACTGTATAGTATTATTATTATAGTCAATAGTAAGGTATGTATATACTATATAGTAAGTATAATATACCATACCGTATAGGTACACCAGTCACTATAGTACCTAAATGGTAGGTAGGTACTAAACATTGCGCGTAGCTAATGTGTATTTATGGAAGTCCCTAATTGTATATTATAGATTTATAGTTATACATTAAATACATAATAAAGTTATTTAAATATACCAAAAAAAAAAAACACATTATTAAAAGTCTAAACGCTTTCAAAATATTTATGATCGTTTTATAAACACATTTTTTTTTGAAGTTTTCAATGAGCATGTTTTTTTAAAAATTTTTTAGAATAACTTATTATAATAAACCATAGGTTTCTACTTTTAAGGCATATTTTGGGGGCTAGAACAAAAGGTCAAGGACTATCACCTTGAATATAATATTCAAATAGACCTTCCTCTAATGTCCACAATATTGCATAGGAAATATATAGACACAAGGACAAAAATGTCTACTATGCAATTCATAAAAAAAATATCGTGCAAATCTGCTTTCAGTAACTGTGAACAATAAAATTCGGTTGCTCTAGACGTGCATAAAAACCACTCTCATAACCAACTTAAGCTATGTGCTACTTTCACTCATGTACCATTATCACACAACTACACAAGACTATGCTGCGCAGGTAATAATATTGTGTTATTAAAAAGGTGTCCGTGAATCTCCTCGATATGACGCATAGTATCATAATATTGTAGTAGCCGTTGTTGGTATTGGAATTTAGCATACTAAACTGCAAATTGAAAATAATAAGTACTTGATAATTTTAAAAAAAAATTTTCACTAATGATATTGCTTTTAAAAATCCCTTTGGTAGAAAAAATAGTTAATAAGTAAGTAAATAGTTGAATTTTATTGCATTAAAGTCCAATTCCATTGTTTTAAACATTATGCGTTTATAATACATGCATTTTCAGTTTAAATGTAGGTATTCATATCTTATACAAATCACGGTATAAAAATAATTTGTTATGAAGAATTAAATAATTGTTATATATATAAAATATAAATATATGGTTATAGGTAGTAGGTACCTAATTTGTTTTAATATATGTTGTGTTTAGAAAGTCTGGATAACATTTATCTACAATTTATAAAAGTGTAAAATTTTTACACACTTTCTAGGCACCATTTGGTTTGAATAAATAAATTGTTGAAAAATTAAATTAAAAATGAAATTTAACTTAAATGAAAAGTTGAAAAATGTACTATGTGGTAAAAATTAATTGATTTTACTTTATTACTTAACTTATATATTATAACTAGGAGAAACATTTAGGTATAATAAATAGTATTAAATTGCAGTTTGTCTGCAGATCGAATAAGAAATAATTCAATTCATATGTGATTTGTATCGTGACTATTTAACTACCTACCTATTTCAGTTTTTATATTTTCCAAATAATAATTCTAAGATTATTTATTGATTTATTTCAAAAAAATAAATCATTCATAAATTTAATAAATTATATTCTCAAATACTATAAATGCAATTTTGTTGTATAATACATTAATACAGCATTTTATTTTATGATTTATGATTCATGTAATATACATATGGTTTATACATCATAATATACTACATTCATACATTATATTTTACTATTTAATAGTAGTTAATAAATAAATATTACATTTACATTTTATCTCTAAGAGCCATGATGTATAATAATAATATAATATAACTATTATAGCTTTATGCTTTGAATGCTGCAAATACACTTCTAAAGTTTTAATTTTAATAAACTATCATTGATTTCACGTATAATGTTATATTACACAACGACACGCCACTATACGACGAGCTTGTTTATGGAAAAATTTATTATTTCAACTACTGTATTACTAATACCTATAAATATAACAATATAACATAATATGAAGTATTCCTTAGAAATTGGCTGACCGTTTCCACTCAGAATCGTTTTCGTATGCAAAGGTTTATCATTGAATTCAAATATAACATATCCATTACAGTGACTGTGTAACAGTACTCAGTACTCAATGATGAATAGTACACTCGACTCCTACCTAAAAAGCAGAGTGACCCTGGTTTTTATTTATATTATAAGTTATTAATTACCTACCTATTGAGTGCTTTTTACTCAAAGTAGCAAATAACCAGTACCTAATAGACGTGTACGTGCATTAAGCATAATTAATTGCAATCACAGGTTTTATATTTTATATATCGTTTTCTTTTAATTTAAAAAGTTCATTTCAGACTTGACTTTTTTTTTACAGTTTTTACCATTTATAGCAAGACTTTACACCTGAATTTCACAGAACCTGGTCGTGTAACACATGTAAAACCCCAATAAAATATAACCAGAACGAAACATCCAAAACCCATACAACTCAAAACATTTTTTAATTTTTATCCAAACACCCTCGATTTAACCAAAACCTTAATACATTTTTATCATAAAAAAACCCTGGAAATTCTCTGCTGTATAGGTAGTACGTTTTGACTATACCTACCTCATCATACCTCATTATACCTCGTCATTGAGTAGTATGTGTTAAGTTTATCATTAATAATAATCACAAAGTATGTTATGATAAAACGATTATTATTTCTTAGCGAAGGAAACGGGATGGATCAGTATCTATATTTCTATAAGGATAGTTGATGTTAAATTATTATTATTTTCTCAATAGGCTATAGATTGATATAGTTTAGTAATTTTCCCTGATTGATTCCCCTCTGTACTCCTCATAACTCTCCATCCCTCTGTAATATTTCACGTATTCTTTTTAACTATCCATTTGTTTTATCACAATGAAAATATCCCAACTATTTTAAGTTTATAATATTTTCCTCTAATTCACATATTGTTATTTTGTCTATATGTAAATGTTTTCTATGATATTTTTATCAGCAAATATATATTAGTTTGTTTATACCTAAGCTGTATCATTGGTTTTGACTTTTGACCAAGTCTACTTAAAAAAATAAATAAATAAAAATATTAAAATTTTTTTTTTAAAAATATCGCATATTATTTAGTCAATTCGTAGGTATTGCAAAATTGTGTAAATAAGTTTCTTTACCAAAAGAAATTTGGTATTTACGTTTTAAAATTGAAAATGTTATGAACTTTTAATTTTTTCCAATTATGTATAAAAAAACTGACTCCTCAAAGTACCTGCAACTAGATCAAATTTGCTACTAGAAACATCTACAAATGTTAAAAATAAAAGTACATTTTCTGTTCCAAGATGATAAAACGTAACGTCAGATAATAAAAGAACAAACATCATTGTAAAACCAATACATTCCTCGCCCCCACTCAGTATATTATATAAGTTCAATATATCGTTAAGTACGTATTTTCTACGGTTAACAATTGCGATTTCGTAGTAAGTTATTTAATAATAATTATTGATAATCATAGAACATTTTTTAATTTTTAAGTGAAAAAAACTGTTTTTAGTCTAGGTTCAAGACAATCATATATCTGAACAAACTTTTTATTGATAAGTAAAGGCTTCAACAATAACTGTTAATAGCCTGCAGTTGATAATAACTAAATAAAAATAAAAAATTGGATTGCTGTATGAAACAAAATATTATAAGAATAATTCAATAAATTAAACGGGCATTTATAATCACAATAATCATAGTTATGGGCTTATCAATTTATCATAATAATATTTTATGAGATGAAAATATGAAATAATATTCTAAAAAATATCCTTTAAATGAAATAGGTAAATCGTTTTCAAATGAAGTTGTCCCCGGACTACTAATACACGTATTAATCTATAATCTATATTAACCCTTGTAAGCACACCCGAATGTTTATTTACATTTTGTATTCCAGCTAGTGTTTAAACACCCGAACACCCGAATATAGCCAGCATCCGAAACCCGAATAAATAAATCAGTTACAAAGCCCTAATATGCGATAGCTTAAATATTAATTCAAATTAGTTTTACATTTCAAACAAACCAAAAGTATTATCTGTGTGACTGTGTTAATTTATAAATAAAAAATCAACAATAAAAAAACATCAAAATAAATATGTTTCTAAAAAAAGGAACGTTCTTTTATAAATATTTTAGACTTTGGTCGAAAAGTAGTTAAATAATTTGACTTGTAAATTGCAATTATTTTAACTTTTAAGTGAGCAATATCAAAATTATATTTAAAACATAAATCCCAAGACTTTTTTTTTAGGTAAATAAGATACACGACTACGAATATCCATTTAAGACTTTCACTATGGAAGCCTAAACATGGTAATAGACATATGTATAATTGTTATTATGCCAAAACCCATGTGTGTGTATGTGAAAGCCATCCGATCGCGTAAAGAGCGCTCGATGATTACATGTTACGTCTTTCAGAAGGCTAGAAATAAAAATCACCGTGCCAAATTCACGCCAAGTAACCTAATAAACGAAGAACAAACCGATTGTCACATATTTTTTTCTCCTCTCGGTATCTCCAAAAATAGTCGAGATGATTCAATAGTACTACTCAAGATATTTGCGTCGGAATTTAATTAAAAAACAGATTCTTTTTCTTGTCGTCCCGAAACGATGAACCCATTGTAGTTTCGTTTAACTTTTTACGTTTGGGAGTTCATTTTAATAACCAGAGTATAATTTTTTCAAATATTATCGACGAAAAACGAAACAAAATACTTTACATTGTATTTTTTAATGTATTGAGATTAATTATATTTAATGGTTCTATTGTATTTTTTGCACTTTCTACTTTATCAGTTGAGTTTTGTAACTGACCTAATTCAATGGTGTTGTTGATGTAGGTTAAGGTCGTAACAGTCCATGGATATTTTATATCGAAAAACTAGTTAATGTGGACAATTTAGTATCCAAGTTATATAATTTAAAAAAAAAAAAACCGTAAATATAAGATAAAATGACGAATCCCTTATAATGAAAAGACGTATAATCTAGTCTACACCAATAAATAATTTTGTCTTAACGATTTGTTTCTATTTTATTTTTTTTTTTTTTTTTTTTTTTTTTTTTTTTTTTTTTATTGAGTAACCCGCGGCAACATAGGCCATTGGGTGTGGGGAGGGTACTGTAGGTTTTTATATTGGGTAGGTTTGGTAGGTTTTATATTGGGTAGGTTGGTACACGTGTGTGTTGTGTTTGGCAGAATTTCTAATGGGGCACCCGTAGGTTTCTGCCGTGCCCCGGGGTGGGGGGATGGCGGCACTTGTTCTCCGGACACCGTGACTTGCCCGAAGAAAAATGCCGCCCAGTGGCCGGGAGTCGAACCCGCGACTGCCAGCGCCGCAGTCGACGCGTTAGACCGCTCGGCCACCTCGTCCCCACTCTATTTTATTTATAATATTATATAATTATGAGGTAAAAGATAGATTTGTGTTTAATTACAGCCTGTTGAGTGCTGACATGTTGTATTAAATTTAGATTCATTTAAGTGCATATGGTATGCTTGCCAGATTGCGCAAGCGTTCATTACAATTAATCATTTAAAGATTGACTTGGACGTCTTGAAAATCAAACATTATAAATTTATTTAAAATTAAATTGTATTGTTTTTTTACTACCTAACACATATTAATTCAAATGGTTTATAATACCAAAGTTTAGAGACGTACATTTGTCTCCCAAAACCCTCTGAAGTTTCAGAAAATTTTTTTTGAAATAACATAAAAATTATTTTTGAACTACTAAGAAAAAAATAGATTTGTCTTTAATATATTTTCATGTAATATTGTAGTATAATATAAACAGTTCGTTGAAAAATATAAAAACATTTTAAAGTAATAAACTATTTGTATAAATATAAAAAGAGCAATTACTAACCACATGTTCCCAAAGTTCATCTTTAAAAATTAAGCATTGTTTAAATTTATAATTTTTATGTAATATTCCGAGCAGAGCAATAAATGTATTGGTTTTACAATGGTGTGTGTTTCTATTTTGTAAATAGATTTTTGTGTCTGCCATTGCCTTTTGGAGCAGTAAAAATGTCATAATCTTAGTTGTTGAGGGTGGTTTTTGGTAGCAAATTGGATCTATTTGTATTTTAAAAATTATCAAAATATCATTATACTTTTCTTAATAATTAAGAATAGTTTTTGAAAAATTAATTTTGTTATATTAATTTAATTAAACAAGTAATTACCATTTACTTGAAACTTTCACCAAATGTTTCGATTAGCATTTTCTATACATCGATATTAAAGATATTTTTGACTATATTTGAGTTATTTATAGACCTTAAAATGTTCGTTTTTTAAGTTTTTTTTTCATTTATTCATAAGTTTTTTGAATCTAAAAAAAAATGTTTAACCTAAAATCACATACATTTTTACGAGTGTTCAAAGTTGAAATTATGATGGCATTTGATATTTAAACACATAATAATGATTTCTTCTAAAACAATTTTCTTTAATTCGTAAAAATTCAAAAAATATTAATCGCATAAGCTTAAAATATTGCCTATTGGTTATTAGTACATTTATTTTTTTTTTATACGCAATACAATTTAAAATTTATCTAAACTAATTCTAAGCTTCTAATAGGCATTTATAATTGTCTATTACCGTTGATAAGTATTTATTATTGGTCAAAAAGCTTGAAAATAGAATCCCGGTACCTCATATTATTATGTTGTACTTAAAGCAATTTAAACATATCAAAAAATTTAAGTATATTTAATATTGTATTCGAACGATTTCTTTTAATAAAATTGCCAACATTTTCAAATTATTTTGAAGTCAAAAATTCATAAAATATTCAATATAAATAGCGAAGACTTGAGTACAAGATTATTGTTGCAGCAATATGTTGATTTTAGTTAAGGTATTCATATTCTAATGGAATATTGTTGTAGGCAGTTTATTTTGTTTTAGAAGTTAACTATTTTATAGGATTTACAAAATTGATTTATACTTAAACACTTAATTTAAACTAAAATATAATGCAAGCATGGGGCAGGATATGGCGTTGGGCACTCCCATAGATTAGTTCACCTCGATGAGAGCCAACATAGTATCTATTAATACAATAAATTTAAAAACAATGATCATTTTTAAATCAATCATAGCATTTAAATACCAACGATTCTATACCTACGTAATTCTGCAGTTTACTATTGAACTGTCTTACATTTTAAGTCTTATACAACACTCATTCAAAAACATTCTTATTTGTACCTATATTATTTAAATTATTTTAAAGAAAGATAGGAAACAACATAATAATAAATACTGTAATAAATATGATTTTCGACTTATTTTCCACTAGTTAGGTTTAGGTACCTCATTAAATACTACCTAAACACATATTTACAATAACTTATACACATTTAATCCTATGTACAATTATAGTAATTTCATACATTTAATATCCAGATATTTTAAATATACCTAAATATATGTTTAGTTATACTATATATGTATAAGTACCTATAACAATGATAATTTTTAAAAAAAATCCAATGATTAACCACTGCTGATAAAATGCACGTCTTCAAACGTATCTATTACTTTTTACTTTTTAGTTTTTTAATATTATGTTACCTGGTACCTGCAATAATGATAATAATTAGGCACTGTAAAGAATGAATAGGGAATTACCCGTGTTATATTATATGAAATTATAAAAATATTTCTAAAAATATTAATATTGATTATATATTATATATTACATTATGAGTAACTGTTGATATTCTTTAGGTAGGTACCTATTGTGATAATAAAGTGGCAATATTTTTTGAAAAAACCAAATATATTCATCTAAATTAATTAATAACTATCATTCTAATTATATTATTATGTTAAAAACGTTGAATATATTAATGCCTTTTCAGTTACATATTTATAAACTGTGTGATGCCGACAGACACACTTACTAGTTTAACAAATTATGTTGCAATTACATTTTATAAATCACTGTGATCCAGTGATACTATCTAAACCCAGATACCAACTGCATCCCGTAGAGTTATCTCCTTTTGAACCTAATGTATTTAATAATATACGCGTTAACAATGTAAACATATAGGCGTGCGTTCGTGGCAAGCCCAGTCGACCCCAGAAAATATCAACAAAGATTATAACAGCATAAAAATTGCACAGAAACGTTCATACAACTTACTAAATATATAACGTTGCTTAGGGAAGTTTACAAAATGTACTTAATTCCTGGGAAATGTTTGTATAATTATTATTAATTATAATTTATAAAAATTACTAATACACTACAGCTGAAATGTTGTAATAAATGATACATTTTAGTCATTGGCTAACAACTCAAGACGTGAATTGTAGTTATTTCCTGAATTATCATTATTGCCAATTACATTTATAATTAATAATTATTTTCTATACCTAACTTAAATATTTAAAAAAAACAGTATATTCCATAACTTATTATTTCTTAATAATGAATTATATAGGTACAAGTTATCAAATACCATTAATACTTGATAAGTACTTAATCCTTATATGTTACATTAATTACTTGAATATTTTTTAAATAAATTCTAAGCCATAACAAATTTAATTACATAAAGCTTTCCTAATCATGCCTCCTTTATCATTAAATTGTTTTTAAATAAAATATGTTAATAATTACATTATCACTTAAACGAGAATTTTTTTGTTTTTGTTTAAAGAAAATGCTTCAACAGCAAATGTTATTTAACCTGTAACGAGATATGTATAATATATTTAACAACTCAAAATATGTTGAACGATATATTTTAAATATACCCATTTTCCGTATATTATTGTAGTTCAGCTGTTGAATATGCATATTAACTAACGAAAATATTATGCCACATATGATATAATAAAAATATTTTATTCAAGTAAAATTACTAAGGTGAGAAAAGGGGGAACTCGGTATAGGTCCTCGGCATAGATTTTTTTTTTATAACAATAAATAATATTTTTTTGATATGAAATCAATAAACCAATGAACAGTAAATATTATGAATACTAAATTAAATTCTAAAATATAAGTGCAGATTCGTAGAAATGCTAAAATAAATTATGAAGATAAAAGATAAACAGCAAGACGATTAGATAATACGTGATACCTACTTCAGACAGGTATACTTTTTGGAATCGTAGTCAATACCCGAATAAACTACCGAAAACAAATTTGAAATTGCTTTATTGATTATATTTATTTTTAAATATTTGTTATAGTCATTTTAAATTCTATGTGTAGCACACAACTGTATAACTATAGAATATAGGTAATTTTATAGCTGCAGTATGGCAACTAGCAAGTGTGAAGTTTTTTTATTTGAAAAAATACTTTGTAGTTAAAAAAAAGTTCTAAACATTTGACACAATATTGAAACCTAAATTGAATATTTTGCCTTCTAAAGAGAAGTATTATTTTTAGTTACTCTATAATTTCGGAGAACATTTAAAAAAAATAACTGTGAAGAAATTTAATTTTTTCAATTACATTCAGTTCTGTATAGAATTATTTTTCGAATGCAGCGATTTAAATACAATACTGAAAGACTTAAAAACACTCATAATAAATCATAGTGTTCCACTCAACTCTAATACCTATCTCATTTTATTTTATATATAATATGCAATACCTAATTATAACGGACAATTATAACAGGTAGGTAATTCAAGAAATAAAACATCACCAGTGTCTACATACATTTTAATTTCAATTAAACCATAAAATGTAAAAATGTAATAAATAGTACCTATATCTTTCAATTTAAAAGCTACACACGTGTAATTATGTTTACATCCAGCTAATAGTTAATTTGTAGAGGAAATAAACTCCACAATAGAACATATTATAGGTAATAAAAACCATGTTTTTATAAAGCTTTCAAATAACCTTTCCTAATTTTGGCACTTGGTATACAATTTGTCTTAATCAGTTAGCTTTTTATTGTACAAGAACAAGTCTTTTAGCTGGGAGTCAATCTAAAATTCTAAAAAATTTTATTTCGATACACTTATGTTATCAGTCGCTATGTTAACATCGCGTCTATGTTTATGATAATCGCGTAAATAAAACATAATTATAATCATTTCTTTGTAATTCAAAAGAAATGGTCATTCCCAACGAGGGAAAGTTTGAACGATTGTAAAATCTAATGATAAAATTATTAATAATAATTTAAATAATATATAATACATAGCTCAGTGACGTAAATAGCCATCGCTCACAGAGGCCCGCAAAAGTTTTATTAGTTACATACAAAAGTTAAGTTTTTGTGATAAAACAAGGGATCTTCTATAAAGAGCTTTTTCATTTAGGCCAATATTATATAGTTACGCCACTGACACAGTTATTAATTTATATGATACAAAGTAATTTTTACACTTGATAACTAAATTCACTACTATACACTTACTAATAATTTACTAATTCTGAAATAGTTAAATTAGGTACCTATTGTTTAATACGTTGAACTGAAGCCTGAAGAATGAAATGTGATTTTATAATCACTCGAACTTTCTAAATAGTAGTATATTCATTCTTGTTGATATTAATTTCGTTAATATTATAATTATTCATTATTTGGAAGATTATGTTACACATTTTTTGCATTGACAAAAACAAATAGTATTCCAATTGATATTTACTTATGTAGACGTATAAACAACTATGCATGGGTTCAATAGTTATGTTGTATTATGCTGTCTGCAATGTTAGTAAATATATTTTTCAAATGAAAAAAAAAATTAGTATGTATTCGTTGAAAATTTATTTTGGAATGCCAAAAAGTGTCGTTAGTTAGGGGGACGACACTACTGTTGGCTGTCGCCCGCTGTGACAACACGTGACGTCACGAACAGCTGTTGGACTGCGTAACTACGTCAGTATGAACTGTATGAATATTCCCGTTCTTATTACCTATTTTCCCACCATCAGAATGGCAAAGACGCAAAGACGTATACCCACCGGGCGCGACTGAGAAATTTAAGCTCGATACATAGGCGTGTGTGGTAAAAAAAAAAAAAATCGAGGCACTCACTTGACTTTTAGTGGCGTAGCTCCTTTCAGCATGTACTCCCTTGGGTTGTCCCAGGACATCTTGCTGTGGGCACGCAGTTCCTCCGGTGGCCTATACATTTGTGTGTGCATAAAAACAAAAACAAAAAACAAAAAAACGGTAACGGTTAATTAAAAAATCACTATATTAACACATATGGCGAACCGCAGCGAACTAAGGGGTTGCGGGGTGAGGGGAGGGGGAGCGGAAACTGCCCCGGTGTCGAGGGAAATATCACGGGTATAAAAATGTACAATATAATACACACTATGGACGCACATCGGTGTGACGCGCGCGGCGAGAGAGTAGTTTCCGCAAACTGGATTAGCGGCGTGTTGAACGCGGATAATCAGAAAAGTCGTAGCGACCGACGGCAGTCCCCACTACACCTACGTGAACACCGTTCTACAACGATGACGGAGGCAACGTATAAGTCGTAACACCGTACGTTATATAGTGATAGTACGGACATGAAGGGTTCCCGCCCACTATCGGCGATGGTGTAGTTAAGTAGTTATAAATACCTGATAATAGTATGCTATTTGAAATTTTCGTTTTTCAACGATCGAAAAGTTTCGAGTGGCAATATAATTAATTAGCCCATAAATATTGATTTCAAATTGCGTAAATGATATATGTTTGTGATGTGTGAACAGATCGAAGAATCGCCTACCCATTCTTTTACAATTCAACTTGGTACTATACCGTGTCAGTATAGTATTATATAGGTACCTCTGCTGCAGGTTAATTAAAACCTACTGTACTAAATACCAAATTACCAACTACCAAGTTCAACAAAATTAACAGATATAACATGTATATACCTACAGATCTCGTGTTAAATGTACAACTACCTATAATTTGTATAAAAATGAGATTTCTTTATAAATATTTGATACGAATAGTAATACAATACTATAATAGCACTGATATTATTAAGTTACTTTTAGATAAAAAAAAAAAAATGATATGAAATTTAAAAACTACGAGAACTATCAACTATTGTATTAAACTATGATAACAAAAAACGTTTGATACAAAATACTGATTCTTTCATTGATTCAAGTATTTCAATATTTTTAACTAGGTCTTTTAAATATTTAAAATATTATTTAAATTTTTAATTTATGAATAGGTATTGCTAATTTATGATTAAATTAAACCTATGATTAGATAAGAATAACATTACATTTGTAGTGATCAATTGAAAATAAGCACCCATTTTAAAAGGACAACTAATGTGTTTTCTAATCTCTTGTCTGGAGTTTGACTTGAGCACCGATATATTTATGTTACAATGTTAGACTATTAGAGATGCCTACCTATTTAATATGTTATGAATTTATGATCAAATTGAAAGATATTATTCGATTTGAGATACATAGGTAGTTAAATTGTTTTTACAATTAAAATTTTCTATTTAAATAAAATTATTAGTAAACAATATGAAAAGAAATAATATATAATATCTTATTTTCAATGACCTAGACCCACAGTATTATATTGAGGCGGAGCTACGGGGTGTGCCAAGTAAGTATATAGACACACCCTATTTTGAAAATATATCTCATATAAAGTACCTTTATACATAATACGGTATGCTTATTAGAATTAAGAGTTATTCAAAAACAATTTGATAAAGTGGTTCGTCAAAATGTAATTTTAAAGCTTAAATCAATTCAATTATTATGGTTCTAAAATAAATCATTTTTAAATATTGAAACTTGAATGCTTGATAGTACCTATATCAAACAGAAATTAGGTAGCATTTCATATGAACAATACAATTATAAATGCTTAAATTAAAAATATTTATTTATGAAAAAATATAATAATTTACTTAAATTGTTATTATTTATTTCAATTTCGAAGTTTAATTTCCTAAGTAAACAGTAGATATTCAACAGGTAAATATTTCAAAGATAAGTATAGTTTGAAATAAATATTTTTTAACGATATAATTAATTTGAATGATGATTTAAATAACGCTAAAGCTCCAATTTTGGTCAAAGTTACTAGACGATGTCCAGACATTAAAGTATTATAGAAGTTATGGCATGTATCCAGGCCTTAAAACAATTTTTAGTTTTTTTAATCTGTTTAACAAATTATTTTTTGACATTAAATTTAATACATTTCTTATTATAAAAATTCATAATGTATGTTTGTTTTATTAATTTAAAACTAAATGCCATTAAATTATATGCACACATAATTTGACAATATCAAAAACATATTGTAAATGCAATACTTAAATATTAAGGTATACTTAATCTAATTTACCTATCAATATCGAAAGAATACAATCAACTAGATACAATATATTTGTCACTTTTACCTACTTTTTTTACTTAAAATTAATTGTATTATTAAAATCAAACAAAAAATTATAAAAAATAAATAAATATAAAGCACTAGGAAAGTGACATTTTATCACGACATTTTATTACTAGATATAGTGACATCTAAAATACAACATGCATTTTTTAATATCAAGAAAATATATCTAATACATTTAAAGCTATAGAAGCGATGGTGAATATAAGGTTGCATATACATTTTATTTTTAAAAAGTCACATTGAAAATAATATGTAGCTATTATTTTCCTGTTGGCATGCTATGATGCAGACATGTTTCCACCAACACGTTTTATTTTTCAATACTACAACGTAATCAATATTTTCAGAGCGTATGTGCACCAGCCGTGATAACAATTTATATTGCTTGATGACAATATAACGATGACAAGGATATTAATAACATGATGTAAAAAAACATCGAAAAGATTTAGCAATTTATATAGAACTCCTGTTTATGTTCAGTCATACACACTATAGAGCATTTCAATGAATTTGGGAGAAAATAAAACATTAAATAGATAATATTAAATAGGTAATAGTCTATTTTACATGTTATATTTATACAAATATATTCAATAGTACTATTTTGTAAAAACTGTAACAATAGTTTCAATATACAGTCATGACTACCTAATTTCAAAATTGTAACTGTTGAAACTAATGGTCTTATTTGTTTAATTGTCGAGATATAATAATTTATGTTGAAATCTCATTAATAATAATAATAAAAAAAAACTACCTAATTCAAAAAAAATATGTCATTGTCGACACAATATTTAAAAATAATATGGTTGGGTTGTTAAAATGCATAATTACCGTACTTTATAAAATCGAAAACACCACATAGGTATTAATATTTTTAAATTGTACTGTAGGTACGTCTGTACTTTGAATCATATTTTAAATACAACTCGTGCAATTTAAAAACAGAATATTTTTGAAATGTTTATAATTGTAGAATGTAGATAGTATAAAAATATTTAAAAACTACAACAAATATGTAAGTATATTATTCTATATATTTTTATTGTAAGGTGTTGGATACTGGCCAATCAAAACGTTAAATATAATTTCCAAGGGAACAAGTGTGACTAAAACGTTAGAAAATCACAAGTATGGCGTAGCCATAATATAATACAGTAATTTAAGTATGATTTGATAGTGAAAATAATTGTAAAAGTAAATAACTTGTGAAGTAATTATTGCATATATCGTATAATAAAAAGATCACAGTAATAGCATATTATATGAATTTATTCAATAAAATGTTTAATTAAATATGTTCATTATAATTATTGTTTATTTTTACTTTCCACAGTTTAATCGTTTTTAAAACATACAATAGGATATGTTAGGTTTTTAAATATCTATTTTTTTCTGTAATTGAGTTCAATTATATATAGTTATATATTAATTATAGTCAAACTATATTGTAATGGAAATTTACTATAAGGTTAACTATTTCATATTTATACAAGTGTACAATACATGCAGTTATACAATACTGTTAAGGAATGATTAGATATTTAAAAATTCAATCTAACTTTTATTTCTATTTTGTATTCTATAATCTAGAGTCTAGACATATTCACTAATAATATATGTTTTATCAATAAATTATTACATAAAGCTGGATATATAGGTACGATTAATCGTGAATTGTTTCTAAAATAGAATATTTATTCAACCTTAATTTGTCCTCGAAAAAATCGTCACATGACTCAGGTGATTTCCGGTGTAAATACAATGGTGTAAATACCATGGAAACCCACTTGGTGTACCTATAGATTCACTTTTGAATTGGGACTATTGGGAGTTGTCACGGGCATTTTAAAAGAATACCATTATCTACAGTGATAGCTATTTGCGTTGTTATTGTTAAGTTTTAAACATAATTGGTTGCAAAATTGAACTATGTAAGTACTTTTTGTAAAAAATATTTACCAATGGATAAAATTTAGTTGGTATGTATTAGGTTAACGAGAAAAAATGAGTTCCCAACATAATATTATTATCGTGCTTCAATTAATCTGAGTAAGTTAGCACTCTTTTTATAAACTATTGACTAGAATTTAGAACATGATTTTATTTATTTTCATCTTTTTGATAGTACCCAGGTATATGTTATCTTATCCACTATGGGATATCTCAAATGTATTTATTATGATAACAATTTTATTATTAAAAAGGTAAAATTTCCAGGTTAACTACTAGGTTTCTAGGTATTAGAGCAATATTAGCATAATATTGTCTATTGAATCCACATCCAACGTTGTACTATTTAATCCTAATAGAGGACGTCGTACCCGCAAAGTTATATGTTTATAGAAAATTTTCGTTCGCCAGTTTCAATAGTGTGCTGTTGCCTGTTATAGTTTTGATATTAGAATGAATCGACTTACTATCAAACTTTTGGGTAAGAACATTATCTATGTTTGAACGTGGAGTTTTATACGATAACTCAGTTTTTAAGTGAGTTATGAGCATTTTTAATTTACGCTATATTGTATTTTATATGCATAACTTGCTGAAAAATTGAACTATTGTAAAAAACCAACATACAAACACAGATAATGTTCTTAACATAAAGTTTCATAATAGATCGATTTACTCTAATTTTTAACTAAATTTTTTAACTAATGTGATCTGGTGAACGTAAACTTGCTATGTTACGCACTTGTAAGACGGAGAAAACAAATGGTCGTGTAGCGTCCTCTTAATGATACAAAACCGTTAGTTCTATATTTCCTTCTACAATATTACAGAACATTTTCTTGTAAGTTAGCTAATAATATTTCATAATAACATAATACCACATGTAGGTATTCAATCATTGATTATACCTATGGACTATAAATGATAAACTTTTTGACAATGATTCGAAATTCAAGATGTACACAACAAACGACGTAACAATGTCCGAAATATAGTAGGAGTACGAAAAAAGGAATGACATGGTGTTAGCATGTTGCAAGTAAATAAAATGATAAATGTGGCCTTTAAAAAATAATCTAGTAGTGAACCCGTTTTCAAATCATGGCTCCTATTAAATGTACGAGTGTACGAAAAATAATCATAAATATAAATAAGTATAGTAATATCATAATTTCTATAATTTGGAAACTATAGTTTCGTTCACACACCTCAGTACAATAGGAACAATAAAATACAAATTTATTTTGTCAAGGACAGTAATGAGGGACATAAGTTTAACGTTATTTATTACAATCTTTAGTTAGTTTTTCACTGGCACTAGCTGGAAGCCACAAAAAAAAATTAAAAACTTCTAGTATAAGTATAGAAAATTATAATATAAATATTTGGTGAAAATTTCAAATCCCTACAGTTATTCTTTTTTTTCAATTACGAAAAAGAACAATATAAAGACAATTTTGTCGAAAACTGGTGTTACGTCGATAATCCTGTTTTGTAAACGTAAATTGTAAATAAAACATAGATTTATTATAAGATAAGATATTATTATATTTATTATTATTTTATTCATTTATTGTAAGATAAAACCCGCTCGCTATAAAGAAAAAATGTGGAATTAAACCTTTATTTCAATAAAACTGATGATAAGCATTATAGGTACTTTAGTACTTAATAATATTTAATATGTCTCGTCAATATAGTAAGGTCAGATTCGTTATTACTTATTATACCAACCGAATGATTCGAATATTATGTTACATACATATTTAATTTAATTACGATGATTCTATTAAACATTAAAATTAAAACCTAACAAAAAGTAAGTTAATTATATTGATTGTAGTCCAAATTTAAATTACTATTGTAAAACTATAGTTTCATAGGCAATTCTCACATTTTCCTCCCAGTGGGATGTTTTATTGCATTGTATACATTTTATTCTTCTATAGTTCTATCCTTTTCAGTCTACTCGCAGTTATATTGTCCTGGCATTGTACCAATAGGACACAAAATATGTGCATGATGGGAAACCGGAAGCAATAAAAGCGCAATTTACTCCATCGGTTCTAGATAATAATTAGTACATTTATTGACAATTAGGTCTGATAAATTATATTAAAATATATGAAATCATCTTAGTTTATAGAATTGAAATTGAACAGTTGAATAATTTAAATTATTTTATACTTGTTATATGTTGTAATTTGTAAAAACTAATGAACACAGAATAGTATAAGATTTAATAAAAATTAAAAATATTAGTATTAAAAGGTTATCTATTGGTTGAATTCGTTGGTAATCTAAACACATAACATATATAATGTTTAACAACATAATTAGAAATCTGGATATGAAGACCGGAAAATGAGCCACTCGTATCACTTTATTTCTTTCGCAGTAACTCAGACCAGGATGATGGTATACTGGTATTTATATAATTACTATCAATTTTAATGAAAATTCTGATTGAGACACATATAAATAGGTTATAAGACTCTTTAAAATTTTGAGTTAATCGCGAAAATAATTAATGATCAAAAGATTTTTGACATGCATTTAATATTTTTATGCATAAAATAACCTTATATAGTTATTTTCAAATGTTAGTATCTTCAAAAGTATCTTAAATCTTAGTATCTAAAAAAGTAAATTTCAGATGAAATTAAAATAACGTAATGTAATTTAAAAATTGGTCATAATCCAAACCTTATTCTCTTCAAATTAAAAATATTTCTATTAGACATTTTCAAGATTTTTGATTATTATGGTTAGAAATTTAGCGTAACATATGACTAAGATTCTAGGTAGGTATTACATTTTCAAATCACAACTTACAAGTGTAAATTCTCAAGTTTTATAAATTTTTCTCAAGAAATAGGGGGGTGCATTTCGGGATATTTAACCAAAAAACAATTTCATATAAAATTTAAAAGAACTATATATGAATGAAGCTGGGTTAAAATAATATTTTGGTGGTTGTTTAATTTTTACTTGCGCATAGAGAACATTTAAATAGATAAAGAATACTTAAAAAAAAAATTAAATAGAAAAACTTTGCATTGTTATTCTTGAAAATATTAAAAATCAACAACGAAAATACTAGAATTCAACTCGTCATAGTTATATTTCATAGTTATTTACGAATATATATATATTTTTTGTAATATAGTTTTGCAGCAATTAATATTTTTCTAGATATTAATTGATACACAATCGATATTTCTCTTAAACAATTTACTAGATATCAATACATTTAAAGTTTGAACACTGCACCGAACAACAATCGGTAAAAATGTACCTGTATACTTTTTTAAAACCAAATTACCAAACCACGGTCATATTATTGTCAATATTAATAAATTCAAACAATTCAAAAATGTAATTTTCCCATTAAAATTATAAACAAACTGTGTACAGTGTACCTATAACATATTATTATTATTACTTTGTTTGAGATATGGCAACGTAGGAATATGCCTGTGCAGAAAACCGACTGATTTGCATGAACGAATAAATCGCGTAACAATAATATACAAGTAACGATATGGTAAAGGTAATGTAAACGGGGGTTCAACCTTACAGCTTTATACACACAACACACATCCAGTTTTTTTTTAAATAAATTAATTTTATTGTAAGAACAAGTGGGCCTTGATATGACCATTCCACTCGACCTTACGGTTAGGTTAGTCTAGAATAATATATTATGTTATTTATAACAAAAACTTGTAATCATTTAACAATTATTATTGTACTTTTTAAGTGAAAATAGATCAAAATTAATAACTTATCTTTGTAAATATTATTATTTATATATTATTTGCCATATTGTGGCAAGAAATACATTTTTAATATAACAAATACAGAGAAAAAAGAGAATAAAGAAAATATTAATTACTATTATGTTTCGAATACAAATACAAACGTGTTAGAAGTTCATACTATGGATTACTACTTTTGAGTTTAAAGTTGATTGTATAAAGTTATATTATTATTTTAATTTTTAATTTAAAATTATAAAATTAACGTATTAAACTTCTATAATCTTAAATATCTATAATCAAACAAACCGTTAGGTACAATAAACTATATATATATTTAAGTTTGGTTAGAAGAGTGGAGTGAAAAAACTTCAAATACAGAGATTGCTTAGTATGATAACTCGCTCTGACTCCAGTATGTCGCCCTAAATATCCATCGACCCTCTAACCTATCAAAAATTGCAATGAGATGCGTCATAAAGTGTTATTGAGCCATTTCCTTGCAGACTGCACTAGGTAAATGTAATACAATACACATATATAAATAATAAATATACTGTATATAAATGTTTCTATAGTTTGGACTCAATAATAGTTAATAACAAATAACAAAATATTTAACAACTCAAACTATGTTGAACAGTATATTTTAAATAACCCCAACTCCCGTAATCATTGTAGTTAAGCTGTTGTATATGCATATTAACTAACGAAAATATTATGCCACCTATGATATAATAAAAATGTTTTATTCAAGTCATATTATTATGACGAGAAAAGGGGTAACTTGGTATAAGTCCTACATAGCTTTTTTGTTGTAACAATAATTAATGTTTGTTTTTATACGAAATCAATAAACCAACAAACAGTACATATTATGAATGGTAAGTTAAATTATAAAATATGAGAGCAGATTCGTAGAAATGCTAATATGAATTATGAAGATAAAAAAAACAGCAAGAAGATTTATCAATTTACGTGATACCTACTTCAGACAGGTATAATCTTTGGAATCGCAGTCAATAACCAAATAAACTACCGAAAAAAAATTTTAATTGCTTTTTTTGTTGTATTTATATTATTTTAAAATATTTGTTATAAGCATTTTTGATTCCATGTGTAGCACACAACTGTATAACAATAGAATACAGATAATTCTATAGCCGTGGTATGGCGAAATAGCAAGTGGGATGTTTTCGTAGGTTTTTAATTTGACAAAATACTTTGCGGTTATAAAAAAGGATCTAAACATTTGACACATCATTGAAATCTAAAATGAAAATCTTGCCTACTAAAGAGGGGTATTATTTTTAATTACTCTGTAATTTTTGAGAACACTTTAAAAGAATAACTGTGAAGAAATGTAATTTTTAAATTACATTCAGTTCTGACTAGAATTATTTTTCGATCACAATAATAAATTGCATTTAATATTTATTTTCTGGGGTCCACGCTCCATGCCATTTTATAATTATAATAAATCCTTAAAAATTATCAACATTTTAGAAACGGTTGTAGTTTGGACATTTTGCAGTTTTGTAACCCATCACTTACACAGGTACTGTTTTAACAACCCGTTTAACATGCACACTATCGTACCTATATTTAGAATGAAAACACCTGCAGTCATTTAATCATATATACGTAGGTACCTATTATAATGTTGACTTAAATAAAGTTCTAAAGTATTAAACAATAGGTATGAATCTATTTATATGCTGTTATACATTTCAATGGATAAGTACAATTTCAAACGATTAATGGGTATATTATATATTATACTATATACATGTACCTATGGCTAAATTATCTTTTATTTACTTTTGAGCAAAAAATATGTACTGTTTTGGCAGAATTTCATTTAGGTATATAAGAAATGTTAGATCAGAATATTATCAGATAAGAATATTTTATAATGTTTAATGACTGGGATATTAAATAATTTGTACATATCATTTAAATACATTTTTAAAGTCAGTTTTTTACTTTAGCAATTAATCAATTTTAGGTACATTTAAATCCGCCTTTGCTGTAAATAGGAACACATTTCTATATCATCTTTTTTTACAATCTTCCATTATTTTTAATGGATTTTAATAAGTACCTATGATGAATAAGTTATTAGACTCATTCCTTTTCATTTTTTTAAACACTTGACTGTTTCATATTATAACTATGAATATATAAATATCAGAATCTATTATCTAAGCATTACGTAGTTAAGCACTTATTCAGTAATGCACTAAATTTTAAAAGGTATTTACTTGTAGTTACACTAATTATATATTTAACATTTTTTTATTGACATTAAATTTGATAAAAATATTATGTAAATACATATTTTAACACGCTTGTTTTTCTCTTTGTAAAGATGGAATGATAATATAGACATAATATTTAAAAGCGAGAAAAAACTTTTGTCGGTGATTTTTCCTTTGAGTCGAACATTTATTTTTTCAGTTTTAGATAAGAAATATATTCTTTAAATATAAGTAATAAGTCTTATACAGTTATGCACTTATATTAGTGGAATGCAAATTTAGAATTTAAAATTCTAAGAACTTACAGTATTTTTGTTTTAATTATATTAGCAATTTTCTCTAAAATAAAAATGGATACATGTAATATTGTGATTATATTTGTCTTATTTTATCTGGGTATTTGATAATGCTTTCTTTTTAATTTCATAAATAATTCATTTAATTTTTCATTATTTCAAATATTACCTATATTATATACCTAATACATTAAGAGGACGTTACACTGACATATTTTGTTGTCTCCGTCTTACAAGTGCGTAATATAGCAAATTGTGTTCACTCAGTAGAACACGTGTAGCTTTGTTTTTAAAAATTAGAGTGAATTGACCTCTTATACAATTTAAAGGTGAAATTATTTTCTAGATTCCAGGCGATCTCATGAGCTTTTTACTATATTTTAATTTTAAAGCGAGTTATGATTATTTTAAAATTGTAAATTTTTTGTACATCTTAAAACACTCATAACTCGCTTTAAAATTAAAATATAATAAAAGTCTCACGAGATTGCTTAGATAATAATCTTACCTTTAAATTGTATAAAAGGTCAATTCACTGTAATTTTTAAACTAACGGAGCTAGACGTGCTCTGCTGAGAATACAATTTGCTATATGTTACGCACTTCTAAGACGGAGACAACAAATGTCGGTGTAACGTTTCCTAACATTAGCTGCTGGACCTGTATATTAGCTACAGTTTATGGATATCGCAAATATCATGGAAGTATCAGGCAATACATTTTGGATTTTGATGCATTCCTAATTTTGTTATCAATTATATTTATGTAATACACCATAGGTATTTAAACAAACTTAATTATGTATTGATTTTATGCGGTTGATTTGTGGATGTACGGCTCACTCCTCGCTGAAGTACCTAACTATTAGTTATATTACTTAGTATGATAGGTACTATGATAATACTATATAAAGTATATAGTTTATATTAGTTTTCTTCTATAATAGTTGTTGTAAACTGTCTAACGGTCGCATTTTTACTTCCGTGTCATATTATACGAGTACCTACATATAGGTTGCGTATATTACGTATATATATATATATACATACTTTCACGCTTGTCGCTTCGTGTACTGAACTAATTCATATTACAAAATGTTATAGATGTTATATGTATAGATGGTCTAATATGACTTTTCTTCTCATCGAGGGCCTATAGTTATACACACAATATTATATATTATACGTTGTTATGTTTAATGTTTACAACGAAATCCAAAACAATATTATTATGTATAGGTATTACTGTATACCTCTTAACTCAGTAATGCGACTCATCATTTGCGCACTTTAGTCTTAACAAATCGTCAACATCTTGTGTGTACTTTAATTTTTGGAAATGGAGAAGAAATGACCAAGGACGGCCATTGACCTCTATAAAAACCGGTAATAAAAATACAGGACGTCTGGTTGTCATTTTTCATACTCGTACAACACGTATACCTAACTGACCTTATTCATAAGTCAATTTCGTATGGTTAATAAAACAAGAATAATATGCAAATCAATGTACAAATCAATGTACAACGAGGAAACAAATCAATATTAAATTAATATTTATATGCCTTTAAAGTATGGAAGTGTTTTGGAAGTTTAAGAACAGTTAGAAAATTAAAACTCAGAAATCAAATTTTAATTTTAGTAGTAATTTAAGATGTCTTAAACACCAATTAAATACATGAAAAGGGGGACGATATTTCACAATCGTTTTAAGACGCATGTGTATTTTAATATAGAATGGATTAAAGTATTCCTAAGTCAGATAACATTATTAATATTCCAAATAGAATGTGGAAATCTTGGGAATTAGAGACGCGAAGGGAATATATACTTCTTACATTTTTCTGAATAAAAAGTGCGATGATATTCATCGCATGATATGCATACAAAATACAAATTATACTTAGGTATAACAAAACGAATAAATATATTAATTTTTTCCATCGTTATTATTGTCGTCTTGTTTATATATTAAATAAATTCAAATACATTTTTAGCTGAGTTGATTAATACTTTCCGATATAATAAGTGTTTTAAAACAGTCACTATGTATTTGAGTTTTTATTCTTTGATCATATCATACATATTATTTTTCCCATTAACAAAAAAAACAATAAAAATGTTTCCGTTGTTTTAAATTTTAATATAGAAATGTTTAATGAATTCAACTGAAAACAATCCAATATTGTATAATTGCGTGGTACTTTCACAAAGTAGATTTATCCCCTCTTACACGACACGTACTCATTCACACAGGTGTTCTCAGAACGCATAGACATAGTGTTTATGTAATGTAAACGTTACTGTTGACGTGGTTAACTTTTTGATAGTTACTTGTATTATTTAAAATAGGTATAAGGTATAAGATACTATATGATCCACTATTTATTATACAAAATAATGAAAAAAAAGATAACAATAATAATATGTGGACGAAATTACTCTCCCGTCAGACACGAAATATAACAAGTAATAATGGGATGTGGGTGGTTCGTGGGTGCAAAACGTCCCACCGGAACTGAGTAGTTATACATAGTACAGGCACTTATAGTAGGTATATTATAGTGTGGTGGATTGTAGTATAATACTGTGTCCGTGTTTTTATTCACAAAACGGTTTAGTCGCCGAGCACTAAAGTCTAAAAGTGTTTGATTGGGTTTCGCGCGGTTCGCCAATAATTGCTTTATAGTAATTATTAGTCGATGATTAACAGTATAGTGGATTACCACAGTAAATTTCGCGACCTTGCACAGTGGCCCCGTGACGTCACCGCACGGCAGGGAAAACCACAACCGCGGTTGCCCTATATATTCACTCTGCTGTACCTATATGTTACTATACTATTCTACAGTAGAATATGCAATTATGGATTTAATATGAAATCCCTGCACCCCGTGTATTATATAATATTATATTATACTATTTAGTATGATATATAGGTGTACCACTTGTTGTATAACGCAATGATACCACTGCACACACAAGCGCGCGCACGTAAACAAACACGCGTATAAACGCCAAGCGCGCGCGCGCGCGCCTTCACCACACGTCGTGATCGCACGTAAGCGAAAGAAAAATGAAAAAATATCAAAAAAAAACGGACGGCGGCGGCGGCAGTGACGACGCGTCGCAGACTGCGCGCGTGACGCGTACGACGACGTCGAATATACGCGCGACGGGCACACGAGCGTCGACCGCGTGACGGTGTTATCGTATGCGCCGCGCTCGCGTCGTCCGCCGTCGCTGGCCCGCCCGCCCGCCCGCCACAAGGCTGCTGCAGGCCGCAGTCGAGCGGTACGCGCGCGTACGAGTGGGAAAACGCGACGGTGGCCATCGATATGACCGCCGTCGTGGCGTCGTCACCGACCACTCAAACCCCTCCACCCCCCCCTCGCCGACCACGCCGCGTCGGACGCCTGCAGCCGCCGCAGCGAAATTTCGCTTCAATTCGTTAACCGCCGCCACGGCCGTTATGACTTTTTCGTTTTGCATGTACAACAATATTATATTATATTGTATAATAATGATATTATATTAGTTACCATCGTAATCATCTCCCGCGAGTGCGCAAATCACTTTACCAAACCGATATTGTTATGATATTATACTATATTATACATCGGCAGCTGCTGCAGTGGCGTATATTTTACGAATTTCATTCGTCGTGGCAGGGGGTAGTGTGGGGATAAATAATTGAAATAAAAATCTCCCTTTGCCCTTGTACTTCGACATTGACCTAAAATTCGCTCTGCTGTACCTGTACAGTAAGTGTCGAGTGTATATCTCGTCATTGAAAAAACGATTCTTATATTATGCAGGTCTACAAAATAGTTCGCGATTTGAAGAATTACGTTAAAATTTGAAATTCAAACTCTCGTAAGAAACATCAATGGCTTTTACTCTAAAATTTTTTTTTATTATATTGTGGAAAACTTGTATTAAATGCTCAAATCTTATATCCATACCCTAAACCTACTTATATAAATTAAAAATGTTAATGCATTTTTAAACTAAGTACAATATGGTTTATGAGTTTCACAGGTTTTGACGAATTTATAGTCACAATTTGTCAATTTGAAATTCAAACGCCTATAAAAAGAAAGTCTGACTGATCTGATTATTTTGCAACCGTATTGCCTAATGCATTAGAATTTAGAACAGCTTATAAGGAAGAAGGATGCTTCTTTGAATAAAAACTAATAAAAGCTGAAAATTTCAAACGTCTATAAATATCCAAAAAACAATCAATGTATTTTTAAAATATTATCATGTCTAGAAAATGTTAATATAAATATTTGTGAAAAATTAAAATCTACGATTGTTCGTATTTGAACGAGGTAGGTACAACAAAAAATAAGATACATTATGTCGAAAATTGGTTTTGCGTAAATGCCGTATAGATATTGTCGTTTTTTCGTAATTTTAATCATGTTATCTTTTAAAGTACTGTGACATTTCTACTTTTGACACCTCAAAGTACAAACAAGATCCAATTCGCTAGAAGAAACCTCGCTCAACGTTGAATATTGTAGCATTTTTGTGGTAGAAAAAAAGCATCTCCAAAGTTTTAACACAAAAAAAAATATATTAAAAGAATACGCATCATTGTAAAAAACCATTGCTCCACTCAGAATCTAAAATATAAAATCTGAGATAAAATATTTTTATAAAACCTTTGATATTTTAATTCTAAAATAATTAATATATAATTATTAATTTTTTACAGCTATAAACATCAATTAACCCCCCCCCCCCCCCCCCCCCCATGAAAAATATATTTATATACCAGAGTTTTATGAATTTCAAAATACAGTCCATTGGCGCAAATAAAGTGCCAGAGCTTGGGGGACTTAGTCCCCGTAAAAAAATTTGGCTATTTGCGCCTATGATACAGTCATTACTTTTTATCAATACAAATTGTTCCGTTCGTGTCGTTAAAACTGCAATAAATACGTTTTTGTTGTTTTTGGTTATTGTGGATTAAATAAGATAACAATATGATTTGTAATCTTATTGTATAATGTATAATATTATTATAAGTACTGTTGTTTCTATATATTATAATAGGTTAGCCCGCTGATAAATGTTTTTTTTTTAAACAGAAAACTGTTCTCTAGAATATTATAAATTATGGATACATAAATCATTTTAAAACTGGTTTTGAACTCAAATATATATATAAAATATTATATTTATATGTTGGTTTAGAAAGGTTATAAGACCTACGTAACACTGTAACCTAATACCATTAAAATACATCTAACGATTTCATAAGTTTGACAATTGAAATGAAACTGCGTTTGAAAAAAATAATAACAATATAAGTATGTCATAATATTTTTAATAAATTAAATTCTTCATTAGAGTTCTATCAAAGTTAACCAAGCTAACCTGCTTATAATATCTACATTATTATAAAGACTAAATCCAGCGATAAATATTATTCCAACTAAAATAAACACATTTATATGTACGTGAGCTGTGGTAGAATAAAATATATGTTTACGTTAAGATATATGATAATGTATATAGTTTATGTTATTAACTACTGTAGTTGTAACAACTACTGTGTAATTACATTTACATTTTTTTTTATGAGAAATCAGAATTTTATTTTAATTTATACTTCATATTATTGAGCCCATGTTATACCAACTAAAATCTATCTATAACTAAAATTGTCTACTTACTAATTATTTTACAATACATTCTTATAAATTTATCGTTTAGGTTAGGTAAGAATAAAAAGGTAATCGTAATATTTAGGTAAGAATAAATAGGTAATCGTAATCTCTATATCTTAAGGTGTTTATTAAAATAGGTAGGTAGTAGGTACACAGGGTGTAAGAGAAATACCTGTCAAATAAAATAACTTTTAGTCTAAGCAATATTTAAAATTGTTTGTATCATTTACAGACTTGCTTAATATATTTACATGTATAGTATAACATTTTTAATTTTTGATTTTAATACTGAAAATAAAAAAATTTAAATCCGATATAAATATTTTTTTTTTTTAAATTCAAAATTACTAATTTGCAAATCTAGTTATTAGAAAAATATTTATTTAATTCATAAAGTAGATTATTTTTTACAATTTTTGAAATCTCATTATTTTTATTAAGTAAAGTTGACTTCTTTTTTAAATATTTTATGAGCATTTTTAAAAAGGTATTTGTTAAAATCCAAATATGTGATAAATGATAATTATAATAATAAAAAGTTCTATTTGCACTCGATTCGATAATTCCATAAAACTTATTAATATTAATTATTTTAGTTGACAATTGTATATTTGTGTGTCGTTCGATTAAGTATTACAATGACATTATTGCACGACTAATATGAAAATAAACAAAAATATATAATATAATATATTTTTAGATTCTGAGTGGAACGATGAGTGTATTGATTTTACAATGATGTGTGTTTTTTTTTAGTTGAATTTTTTATTTTTGTGTCTGTCATCACCTTTTAGGACCTTCTTTTCTATTAATGTCAATAAAATATTTTTGCTCGGTCAAAAAGTTTGCAAATTGAATATAAGATTTCTCAAAAGTTATATACCTAGTATCAAAGCTATTTAAAAAGATTAAAAAGTGTGCAGAATCAGTGTATTAGTAGCATAACCTGGGGGTACAGGGGATGTTTAATCCCCATTTCTTATCCTGGCTATGCCACTGAGTATAGCAATTTTAATTTCATAAAAAAAAACGTAAGTTTAACATTTATAAAATTATAAATTTGTGTTACATTTTATTTTTTTAGAATGTATCTCTTTTAACTTCGAGACATTTTATAGTTTAACAAAAATAAAATATTTGTGTGGACAAGAAGTGGATGTCACTGTAATGGATGGTATTAAATTTGAATTCAATATTTTAATGATATAGTTTTAATATCATTGTTCTGAGCGGAGACGGTTTGTCAGTCTAGGATATTTTATATTATATTTATAATGATATTTCTTATTATTTATACGGTAACCGATAAGTTGAATTAATATTATAAAATTAAAAAAAATAACTAAAATCATTATTCTTGGTTTTTTAATATGCAATTTCGCCAAATTTTAACTTCAACTATGAATACATTCATCGCTTCGCTCAGAATCTAAAAAACTGTGTTTATGTATTCTTTAGATTTGTTGGTTACAGAATTAACTAAATACGTGAAAATGTACTGTTAAATAATTACTACCATTGATTATAAATAGTAGGTATTTATAACTAATGTTAGTAGTTTAGTAGTTTAATACCACTATATATATACTTGCAAAACTCATTATTTAGGTAATCTTTAGCAGTAGTCTGCTATTTTGTAATATTTTACAACTAAAATAAAGTTAAAACCGTTCAAAACACAAGTCCAAACACTATTATGTTAAGAGTTCAGAAATTGCAGTATTAATATATTCATTTAATATTATCGTTTAAACTTTAAATACATATCTCAGTTCAAGGATTGTAAAAATAAATATATACCAACAATTAATACTTATACCTATATATTATATAGGTTAGTATACATATAGGACATAGGTGGTACCTATATTAATAATATAATGATTTATAGTTTTTATGATTATAATTATTTTTAATAGTTCAAAAACAATATATATATGCGTATTAGTTATTAGTTATTACTTATTATAAATTACTCTAGTTACTAGGTAGTACCTATATATAAGTATGATGCTCTTGAAACACTTGCAGTGTTTACTCAATAAGTAAATAAGATAAAAATCATTAGAAATTTGTGTTTTCGAATACAATTTATAAGTGTAAGCTTACATTGATATCAGTCTTTAATAATGGTATTTTTTATGGTAAGGCTTATCAGTGGCGTGTAGAACATTTTTTGTGTGTGAGGCCCAATGTATTTTTATTTTTACAATATTGACAATATTGATTCCATTTTTTGTAATTAATAAGAATTAATTTACCTAACTCATAAGTTATTTGTAATTATGTGTTGTGAGTTTTGATGGTATTGTTAGATATAGGTAATGTTTTTTATAATATTTAATACTGAAAAGTTTTTTATAAGCTCATAATATGTTGATTTTGATAGTCAGAGTGAATTTTTTTTTTATGTCGCCCAGTGATAATTTCTTAAAATATCCACTGAGGCGTTCTTGACATAAAGAGTGACCGGCATGGTAGCATGCAGATGTCCCTGTTTGGAGGCTGGTTACCGATTCGATGTGGAGAACCCTTTTGAACCTGAATTGAATAGCTGCTCTCCCACATCCTACTCGTGTGTCGGGGCGAGCGTTCAGTCGCTGTATAGGAAGATATGACTCTCTATATATTTTTATAATTGCAGCTGCAACGCGTTTGCGGTCCGACATTTATCGTACGAAGAATATTGTCAACAACTATCCCAAATGATAAATGCTTTCGAAATATCAAACAAAAAGTCATATGTACAATGCACATGCGGGCCGTAGACTAATCTACATAATATATTAGCTCTACTCCTTTCTCATAGACTTACCTACTTAAAGACAATGTCTGTATAGTGTAAATACACTTCTAGAGCAGTCTTACTAGACCGATCTAACTCCAGTTATAATTTTCTCTACAGTGTCCAAGCACCTTAAAAATGTACTGAGTGTGTCAAGTACCTACCTATACACGCCGCACAATAAGATCATGGCCTGGCGGCGGACCTCTTTGCGTCCGTTACGCGCAGCTGGTTTTTTAGCTTGAATAATGTGACAAACATCACTTGACAAAAACAATTGAGTAAAAAAAAAAAAGAAATACTAAAAACTGTGATACCAGCCCACTCCCATACTATTTTCGTAATTTTCTTGGCATATTTTATATTAGGTACTTGTTTGTTATCGCACCGCCAGTACACCGTAAAAAATTTATCGCCCCGCCACTCTTGTTTGTTATCGCCCCTCCATAAATAAAAAAAAATATTTCAATGTATAATATTATTTTATTTTATTTTAATAGTTTTAAATATATAAATGTATAGTATAAAGTTTAAATTAAAAAATGTATAGTTATAATGGAGGCCAGAATTCGGAAATATCTTTGAGGATAGTTTCAAATGCGTCTTGTTCTCCGAGACGTGTTCTCCACATAAACTCTGCCAAATATGATTCTAGAAAATTTCTGTTAGTTCCACGACGCTTTTTATTGCCCCATTTAGCAGAACCCCACAACCTCTCAATATGTTGGGTGTGAGCCCCTGTGTCCGGATCGACAAAATTGTAGGTGTGGTTTTCAGTATTATGTTTGAATCCCACTTGCTGCAAATTATTGTAAGCTTTCCAACAATCTGACAAAATTATTGAGCCTGGTCTTATATATTTTTGTATTATAGGTAACAATGTTTTCTCCGATCGATCTGGTACACTGATTATAAAACACGCTTTAGTGTCCCGACATATTCCACCAAAAATCCATTGCTGTGGCAGAATACGCCCAGCATTATTTTTTCTACGCACAAATAAACTTTCATCTATTTCAACAAAAAGACCGGGACCACCAATTTCTTTATTTTGATTATTTTCAAGCTTCCATACACATACCTCACGTAGATAATTACTCCAATCAACCACAGCATTTTGTCCCATATTTAGTTCACGTTTACAAAATGTTACTGAAGACATTTCTCGGGCCCAGTAGTATATGAAATGGACAATTGTGTGTATTGGTAGTCTAGAACCAGTTAGCCAATTATTAATTCTCAAACCTTTTTCCTTTCGGCAACTTCTTTTCTGACATCGCCATCGCGATCCCTTGATGGACATTATATGGCCATTTTCACACACTTCACTAACTTTGATTATATTATGTTGTTGTAAAAAGCTAATTCCAGTATCACGGTTTGAAACAATTGTAAGTAATTTAGTAAAATTCATTTTAACGTATAAATCGAATTTTTCATTATAGTAGGTAATAAGTAAATTAAATAGTAAACGAAAGCCAGCAACGAACTAATATCCTATATCATAAAAATGATAAAATGTAGTTTACTCATTTTCTAAAATAGATCACAAACGATTAGCAATAGCGATAAATTTTATGCGATGTACTGGAGGGGCGATAACAAACAAGAGTGGCGGGGCGATAAATTTTATACGGTGTACTGGCGGGGCGATAACAAACAAGTACCTTATATTATTTATATTAATACATTTTATTATTACAATATTTATTTTATAATAAATGTACTTATATGGTTATATCTATTATCTAGGATTCTAATTGTTAACTAAATAAGAAACCATTCAAATAAGGATGGGAATTATGATGGATTTTAATAACCATAAAGCTATTATGTGTTCAGTATAAATTATTAATATTTTATATACACGGGAAAATTATACATTCACGTTCAAAAACATAATGAATAGTAAATACCTGTGTTAGACTTAGAATATTACTTTACACGCCCAACGCTGTCTGTGATTGGTCCTCAAGCGTAGCGATCCCCGGTGTCTTACTTTCTTTCACGATATTCGCTCTGGCGCCGCCCGGTCATAGAACACCCGTTGTCGTTTGTTATCGGTACTGGCCACCGCGTATAACCACGCCCCATGCTGCTGCCGTTGTGATTGGCGCCGGCGCGTTGATACGCAACCGTGCTTAAGGAAATCACGATTCATCCTTTTGATTCTATTGGTGCACAAACCTTATTTGATTTGCAATAACCACTCGGTTTGTAGAAGTAACCATGATATCCGTGTTGTTTTAGCTCAATACAAAACAATTTAGCTTGTATTACATGCGTATTATTATAATAAACAAATCCAAGGTCGTCTTTGTCCCATAAGATTTGGCCGATATTACCCCTATCACAGTTTTTTTGAAATACATGCATTTTCTTAAAAACCCTAATATTTAGGTGATTATGAGCACATAATTGCAATCCTCGTATTATTTAGAGGTAAATATTTATCATTTTGAGACATCTGGTGTTAGGTTTTGATTAAAATTTACAACCCTTATCAAATAACGTGAAAATCTAAATTGTAGCTATCATACCTTATAAGATATGTCACTGACCGGTATTACCCACTGGCCGCCATTCCCCCACGTTCCCCTAAAGATAAAGAGTTCTTATCTGTTCAATAAAAGTTTGCAGGGAAAAAGCAGTACCTATATATAATCATCACGGTCAAAGACATTTATCTTTGACAATAAAAAAGTTAGGTGGCAAAATAATACCACTTTTCTTGGCCTTGTTGTAGGAGGATAATAGATTTGAAGCGTTTTTTTTTTAGTTTTGAATATTATTTTCATTGAACGATTGTTATTAGATTGGGCTTCACCCCAACACTATATATTTATACTTACTAACACCTAAATTAGATATATTAGTACCTATATATTAACATCTTTCCCATTCAAACAGGAACTAGTTTACATAGGTAAAGGTACATAAATATTAAATAGATACATTAAAATACATTGTAGTTATATAATAATATATATTATAAATTTTTATATAAAACTTTATATGTTTCTCTAGTTTTTCAATATCAGATATACCATAAATTGCCATATAATAATAAGTATTAAGTATGTTGTTAAATATTTTTTAATATTGGTATACCTATGTCATAATGTCGTTTTGAGCAACCGTTTACGTGATTTTTTTACAATGTACAATTGTTTATATTTACAACTAAATACACAATATATGGAAATTGAGTTTCCAATAACGAACGTGCACTGCTCACGAACCTGCAAGCATATTATACCTATATATTGCGGCTGTACATGATAAATCGAAACCATAATATTTATATCATATTCATTGAACAAAATATGCATATTTCACCACAACTTTTATAGAACCAATGTGTGCCTACCCAATTAAAAAATGACAAATTCAAAACTATTTCATCATAACACAATATAAATGTTAGGTATAATAATATGTAAGTCGTATATTATTTATATTATACAATGTTATATACGTATACCTAACTAATAGTCTAAATAACCTTGAAAAATCGTTTTTAAAGTGTCTGTTATACATCAGACACATTGCAAAATCCAAATAATTAAATATGCATAAAGTAAAATAAAATAATAATACCTATACAATGTATCATATACGTCGTAGGTATAATATACCAATACGCGCAAGCCGCTATAAGTAGGAACCTTTATACATCGTTTGTTATAGCAAAAAAATTAATAATAATATAGGTATTATTACAAATCCCATAAGATATCAGGCTAAAACGTATATAAGAGAAAATCTAATAATCATATAAATAATGTTTTCTTGGTCAATTTTAAGTAACTTTTAATCAAATTGTACGGTGTATTTGTATTATTATGCTACCAAGAGTATGCCGGATTTAGGAGGAAAAACTATTTTGAGGAATAATAACACCATTCCATCGCTTTTATGGAACACAGACCACAGCACCGGTTATAAACTAATTTTCGTACTCCACACATCGCATTATATATATTATTATATAGTTACGGAGAATGGATAGTGTGTACCTAACGTGAAATTGTGTACAATCGTTTGTGAGTGCACGAGAAACTTTCCCCGTGTGTTGTATACTTGTATAGGATGTGCCCGTCGCTGTGTTAAATTTCCTATAGTTTATGTTTACTTGAAAATAGAAAAAAAATATTACAGAACAGCTATTAAACAAAAAAATTAATAAATAGTCTTCTTATATATATATATATATATATATTATTACATGCAGGTTATTGTCTTTATCGTATACACCTATTATAGTAAAAAAAACAGTATGGATACCTATAAAGTAAATGTTATTACTATTCTTAAATTCTTAAAATATATTTTATAATCAATGACAATATAATGTATATGTATCTATTATAATGGCTTTACAAAACCAATATTTTTTAAAGAAAGCGTATAAATGTAGGTATAATATAGGTAGTTTTTTGGATATAACTTTTTCCATACAACATGTGGTATTTAATTGAAACTTCCTTAATAGTCTAGCGTAAAACTCGTACAATTTTAGTGATAAATGACATACCAAAATTCCTGTATGAGACATGAGTAGGTACATGATTTTAAATCTATGTGTAAAATTATGAAATATGAAATATGTATAAATAAATAAGAAAATTATACGAAAAATAAATAGGTACAACTAAGATAGTATTAATCTGTGTTTACTTAGAATGTACAATGTAATTACCTTCTTACCTAAATATATTTATTTACATAAATGTTTCTGATAAAAGAACCATTTTTAAATACTTTTTTATAAATAATTATAATATATAGATTATAGATATAGGTAGGTATAGGTATACTAATTTAGCCACGTAGGTACCTACAACCTACTTGATGAAAAAATATTCTAAGAACATATTTTTATTGCAATTAAGAATTATATTTTATTCATTCTACTTATAAAGTTATAAACATTTTCCGAGCATCTGAGCATATATTAATTACAATAATATTTAAACTGTTACAAGTTAAAAATAAATAATACCAAAAGTGAAATTCATGTCTAGCGAAGTGTTACAATGTTTAGTCGTTTAGTGTTTATTAGAGTTTGTCCTTGTTTTGTTATTTTTTATGTAAGATTAAAATCATAATATTATATCCTAAGAAAATGAATTAAGTTTAAATAAAATATATCTTTTAATCTTACGAAACCTTATAAGATATATAGAATATAGATAATATATAGATTGTTCTAATCTTTAATCAATAAAATACCTATTTAAATTTCAGACCACGGTATTTCAATTTCATACGCCTATACTTTAATTAATTATAAATTATTGTATATGTTATTTTTGATAAAAGTTTACTTACTTTACTATCAATATAATATTATATACCACGTGTCCGCGAAAACAGGGTTTAATCTATAATTAAATTACCCATGGCCGGGGTATATCTACCCTATATACGGCTGTATACCCTATTACCTATACATATTTTGGTACTCGTCTAATATGCTACACCTACTATAAAATGGTATCTACCAAAAAACTGCATGATGTAGTATGCTACCTACCGTAATTATTTTTATTTTATTTCATTGTATTGCGGGAAAGTACATTTGAGTCATTACGATAAATAACATATTATAACAGTTTTTTGTACACAATTATAGCTTAATAGCTATTATGATAACTTAACTGATCCACCAAGACCCATGATACCTTACTTTCAGATATATTATTTTAGTCTATGTTGTGTCTGTGTCCTATTCGTTGCGAGTTTTACTTTTTATTTCTTTGTTTTAAAATAAACAAAAATGAACAAATCAATGCGCTATTGCCTATTTGTACGGGCATATAATACGTATAATGAGGAAACATATGTGTTAATTATCTTTAAGAGAGAAACTTGCTCCCAGAACTTGGTATATAGTTGTTCTAAATCAAAAGAAGGTGTTATTTGTGGAGGCACGTTGAAAAAATATCAAAAAAATAATCATAAAAGGGACTCAAATGGTGATTTATTAAAAACTACTTATTTACGATGCCAAACTTATCACTCATAAAAAAATCCTTTTTTTACATATTACGTTAAAAATGGTAAAAGTAATAACGGTTTAGCATTGAATAAAATTGTTGAATTAGTTTGGTATTGGGCTTATCAAATTCCAGTTTCAATGACCGAAGAATTTACAACAAAAACTCGTAACACAATTGTAGATTGGAATAATCCCTGTAAAGAGGCAAGCGTAAATACGAATATAATAGAGGACGATTGAGAAATGGAGATATAATTCCAAATGTAGATGAAAATGTATCAAGTGATGCTGACGATATTGATAATGGATCATTCAACTCAAAACAATTACGGTACTCGTAGTAAGGTCCATGGATTTTTGGTATGCGTTGTAGAAATGTTTATGGGGTTCTAGAACAAAGATTTTTTAAAGTGGAAAAAATAGATAAGACAACTTTATTACCAATAGGTAATAATACAAAATTAAATAGGACTAGGATCAATTATATTTAAATGAAAAGGCTGTGATAACAGATAAAAGAAGCAAATCATGGGAAGAAGCAAATATTGAAAAAGGAGTTAGACAAGGGTGTAACTTATCACCAACACTATTTAATCTGTACATTGAAAATACTCTAAAGCAATTAAGAGAAGAAGAAATTGGAGGAATTAAAATTAATGGGATGTTAGTACAAATGCTGCGCTTTGCAGACGACATAGCACTGATTGCGGAAAATGAAGAAGCTTTAGGCAACATGTTAATAAAAATGAATGATAGCTGTAAAGAATACAAAATGAAAATAAATAAGAACAAGACAAAAATATTAATATGCAGCAAGCAGGAATTGCTTTCGAACATAACGATTGAAAATGAGAAGCTGGAAACTGTTCAATGTTTTACATATTTAGGAAGCAAAATAACACATGATGGAAGAAGCGAAATGGACATAAAGAGCAGAATAGCACAAGCAAAACAGGCATTTTACAAAAAGAAGCACCTATTAACGGCAAACACTGTTAGCTTAAACACCAGGAAAAATTTTATAAAGAGTTTTGTATGGAGTATAGCCCTCTATGGGGCAGAAACATGGACGATACTAAAAGCGGAAAGAAAAAAGATTGAAGCATTTGAAACATGGTGTTGGAGAAGAGCACTGAAAATTTCTTGGACAGAGAAAGTTAAAAATGAGGAAGTATACCTAAGAATGAATGAACAAAAAGCAATATGGAATACAATCAGAGAAAGGAGGAAAAAATGGATCGGACATATTATAAGAAATAATGAATGGATAACGACAATAATAGAAGGAAAAATAGAAGGAAAAGCTGGAAGAGGTAGACCAAGAACACCATTTATGAAACAGATCATAGACGATATAGAGAAAACCAACTATAAAGAACTAAAAGTAGCTGTAATGGATAGGGATAAGTGGAGAGCCATCAAAGTCATTTAACCAATCTAAGGATTGAAAAAAAAAAAAAAAAAAAAAAAAAAAAAGGATCAATTATTTATTCAGATCAATGGCGAGCATATAGTACCCTAAAAGATATAGGTTATCATCATGAAACCGTCAATCATTCCGAGTTTTTTGTTGATCCTACAATGGGCGCACAAACACAAACGATCGAGTGTATATAGAGACATGTCAAAACTAAATAAGGAATTAAAACCCGAGGAGCAACAGATTTGTTAAGCCGGCAATTAAAAGAAGAATGGTGGCGGTCCATTAATACGCAACACGACTTATTAGAAGTTTTCTGGGATGATGTAAAAATAATATACGTATAATGTATAATAATATATAATGACGTATAGAAATATTATAAAGTACTTGACGACGATAAATTAATAAATTATTTAGTAATAAATTGTTATAAATATTGTTGTTAATTTGTTATTAATCAATAATCAGTAAACGTTTTTTTGGTAGGTATCATTTTACGGTAGGTAGCATACTACACCAACGAAGTAGCGGTAGGTAGCATATTAGACGAGTACCCATATTTTTGAAATCTGTTTGTGGGACATGCAACTATAGACTATTGGATCATCAATCTCCCGCAGACAGAATTCTAAAATATATACAGAGTACGGAGTAATATAGGTAACTGAGTTATGAGTGTGCCCAATTTCTAGGACACACAGTATATTACAATTCAATTTATTAGTTTTTTATTTTTGTATATTTATATAAAATTAAGTTTTTTTTTTTTTATTGAGAATAAAGGCTTCAATAGCTAGGTAATTAGTCTGTGGTTGTGGTTACATTATTATTAATGGATAATAAAGTTATAAATTAAGATTACATAGTTATGGGATAAGTGGTTTTTACAGTATTATATATTTATATTATATTTATTAGTTATGTAGTTTTATCTTAATATTAAATTTTTGTGTCGAAGCTATGTGTTCTCCTAGGGCTTCCTCCGTCGATGAATGTTGGTTGAGGATGTTTCTTGCGTTGACATAATATAGCGGGCTGACTACGTGTTTGATTGAGAGCGGTTCGTTGCATTGGCTACAGAGAGGTTGTTCTTCATGTTTTATGACATGTATATGTGGGTGAGGTTGGTGTGACCGATTTTTTTTTTCTGGTATTGATAATTTTGGAACATTTATACTCTTTGAAATACCAATCACAAACAAGTTAAAATCGATTAAATAGAAAATCACTAAATGGTATACTCAGCCCAATGCCTCTATATCCTATTCAGCGAGAGTTGACCCACTCGCTCGACGAAAACTGGTCGCGGCCGCGACTTCGCGCAGGCCCGTCTTTGGAGCGCTAGTGGTGATCGTCGCCAATAGCAGCTGCCTACTATGACGAGCACTGTCGATCGCCGAACACCGCTGACCAATCACAGACCGCCGGACGCCTACTCGGGGGGTCTGAATGTTGCAGCGGCTCAGTATGCATGCGCGCAAGTGGGTCAACTCTCGCTGAATAGAATATAGAGGCATTGGGCTGAGCCCACTGTGCAATGAGTTGTTGTATCAATAATTCAGCGATGTTTTATTGGAACGTGTAACATCGCAATGCGAGTTGCATACGTGTATGAAAAACATTGCTGCAACACTTAATGCCCTGTTTTTGCTGACATTCAGGAAACAGTGTAAGCACATCTTTAGAAACATAGATGCATTATTTCACGGCAATGCAAATCTAATGTGTTCAAGTAATGTGTATGTAACATCAAAAATCACATACATATAATGTTATGTTGACACATTAACCCACTGTGCTATATTATGTTTCATTAACATTTCAAATCAATTTGTAACATTTATTAGATGTTACATAGATATTATTATTTGTATAAAATTAGCAACTAATTATTTTAAAACGAAAAAAAAAACAATAAAAATAATACACCCAAATAGGGAATCGAACCTCATCGGCAGGGTGTTGTTGTTTATACCTACCTAATGTCCTACGCCTTATACCTACGAGCCTACACCTAACCGATAGAATATGTAGTATAATTGTTGTATATAACACCTAGTGTTTTCATAGTATAGTTTTGACAGCAAAGGTTAAGAACTGTTTCAAGTCCGTCAGGCGTCAGTATTGTTGTAGTGAAAAGTTATACAATAATATAATAAATAGTAAGATAGTAAGACCTACTCTATATAAATTGTTATGTGGAAATAACATAACATATTAATATCAATTAATATTAATTAATAGTATTTTTACTTTAGGTAGGTACCTATCTGTTAGTAAAATAACATGGTTCAAAACCATACATTTCTTTTTTTTCTAATACTTTATAGAGGAAAGAAAATTATATATCTACATTATGTGAACATAATTACCAATGAACCATAATAACCGTATTGTCCGTATTAGTTGTCATCATCGTACAAACAAATAACATGGGTAGCAAATTTAGTTACAAAGGTATGTCCAGCATAATCACATTACATTTTTTAAAGTAGGAAATAGACACCTACCTAAAGGGCATCTAAATCCTGAAGGCTACCTTTATTTTGTTAAGCATAACCTCAAATGGCTCAAACATTACAAATTTTTATCAAATACAAAGCATAATATTATACTTAATATTATATTATCATGTATTCATGTATTCAAATTCAATGTCTCCACTATTAAATTAGGTAATATAAATTTTGCTGGTACTTACAGAGTCAATTGAGGGGGGCTTGGCCGCTTGGGTGTGCTTAGAACCCCGAATTTTGAATTTAGCACCCCCACATAAAATAACATTTATCACAACTATATAATACAATTATTATAAATATGTAAGAAACAACTTTATGATATCGTATACATGTTTCATTGTAATATCGTGTCATCGATAAATCATAAACATGTATAGAATATTAGTTGTTGACATATAAATATTATTTTTATGGAACAATTATATATTATCGCATACATGTTTTATTGTAATATCGTGTCAATGATGAATCATAAACGTTTATAGAATATAAGTTATTAAGAAGAAAAACATTATTTTATAAAACAGTTATAGAATATCGTGCTGATGTTAATTGGTAATGTTTTTTTGAAACCTAAATTCAACATCGCATCAATGTTATGTAACTTCCATTGCACAGTGGGAGTATACCATTTAGTGATTTTCTATTTAATCGATTTTAACTTGTTTGTGATTGGTATTTCATCCCAAGATGTTTGCCACATATCGGTAGTGTGTATATTTATACATATTTTTAAGTCTTGGTATGGAAGAGTAGTAATGGTTGAGGTCTTGAGGATAAGGTCCAGGTGATTGCCTCGTTTGCCAGTATATCCACTTTTTCATTTCCAGAGATGCCCGTATGTGAGGAAACCCACATGAATTCGATTGCTTTATGGGCATAAGCGCAACTAGGGGAGCTGGGGGGAGGGCTTAGCCCCCCAAAAACTTGTAAAATCCCCTCAAAATAAATTATTCAATTATTTCATAAAATATTAACTAATCTTTAAAAATTAAACTATATTTCTTATTTTTTTTTTTTGGAAAAAAATGTAATTATTTCATTTTTTAAATTTTTATTTAAACTGATTTTTTTATATTGTGATAAATAATATGGTAAATATCATAAGCGACATAAGCTGTATGCTTGTATTCGTTTTAAGGAAACAATTTATGTCGGTATATGATATAAATTATTTTGAATTTGGTAAGATCATTACACATAATTTTACTGTATACCTAAGCACTAAAGTACTGAACTATAACATAGAGATAGGTAATAGCGGAATAAAAATCAACTGAAAAAAATCCCCGACCCTAGGAAAAATAACCCCCGTCTGCCAGACTAAAATATAACTGACAACCACATGTAATTTTTAAAACCTATTACATTATTAATATTAATATAAAAATACCTAGATATATTATATAAGTCTTATATAATATCGGTATACTTTTCATTAAAACGAATTAATATATAATAAATATTATTGAAAAATTAACAATAATATTGTTTTGTTTTATATCACGATGTGAAACAACATATGTTAATAGTTCTTTTAAAAGATAACTGCGGATTACTGATTAAGTACATACATTCATTATAATTTATAACTATTTGTTTAATAATTATTTATTTTATTTGATGTATTGATCATTCGAAATATTTTTATTTTATAATCTTTTAAATATTGTGTCTACCTATATTAAGTAAAACTTGTAAAATCTACTTCTAAAAGTAATTATTATTATTTAGATATCGTTAAAATATTATTAGGAAACGTAATATTTTATTTCAAGGATATAATATTATTATAATACGTAATTAAAAAATATTAAGCAAAAAATATTATTGTTAATGTTTGAAAATTATAATGTAAATATTAAAAGAAAGGTGGATAAGTGTATGTCGCTCTGCTGTACAGTAGGTTACAAGTGATTCACTGTAATGGATGGTGTTAAATTTGAATTCAATGATGTAATATCATTGTATAAAAAAAAACGATTCTGAGCGAAAACGGTCAGTCAGCCTATGATATTACCAAGTATATTTGTTGATATTAAGGTGAATAAAGTAATTTATATATAACCTATTTACGTGAAATCTTATTTTAAATTTTCAATCCTTAGCTATAAAAGTTAAAGATTTTATACATTTTTAACTACAAAATAATTATTAAATTTTAAATGTGATAAATGATGTCAAAATTTGAACTTTAAATGATTATAAAAAAAAATGCGCCTATGTATTTTTAATACTTTTCAACTGCTATTGTAACAATATATCAGGAAATGTATTACATTTTCACGCTTTTTTACCGACAAATAAAATTTTATTGATATTTATATAAAAAAAAACTAACAATGTTCGTCAACAGCTCCAAAAGAGTCAAATTATTTTCAAAATTGTATGGTGTATAGAAAATGCTAATATAAACATTCAGGGAAATTGTACAAGTATATACAGTCATTCGTTTTTTAATTACAATAAAATAAGATCGTTACATGAGAAATCGAGTGAATATCAAATGTTGTAAAAATATAAATTTCAAACGCTCATAAAAATTCAATTTGAGTTTCTTGTAGACAAACTTATGAGAAATCTTGTATTACATTTTCAAATCTTAGATTTAAAAGAAAATTTTTTTATGAATTTCTAACTCAAAATAATTTGCAAATTTTCGTCATTTTTACGTATTTTGTCAATATTTGAACTTTAGATGCTTATAAAAAAAAATTGTGGCTATGGATTTTTAATTTTTATCATCTGCCTTTGAAACAATATACTAGGAACCTTCTATTAAATTTTCAAGCTTTTTTAACCAACAAATAACATATATTGTAATAAAATGTATACCTACCTAAAATAGTAAAATCTACATAATATAAATATAGTAGTAGTATATTAGTATATACCTAGAAGATACTATTACTACTTTAAGACTATCAACCATTAAAAAATATTGTTATCAAAATAATTATTTGTTCTTGGTATTATAATATTAAGTATTTAGTAAGTTCAAAGTTGTGTGGAATTTTAAATTTTAACTAATATCGTCTGATATAGATGATTTGAGTCATTTTTAGAATCTAAAACGAATAGGTGTTTAAGTGAAATTACTTCTCATTTTATATGAGGATTTTCGTTCGATTGACGATTATTCTATATATATATATATAATATATATTATAATATGATAACATTTATTTAGCTAACGCGTTACGTAAATTAGTATAATTTAAGTGAGCGAGGCCACTTTTACTTAAACATCTTTCAAAACGAAATCATTGAGTTATTCTCAATAAGTCAAGGTATCGAGAAGGCCGTTTGTATATAATAAAAAGTTAAAAATGTATAGGTACTCTTATATTAATCAATTCATTATTTTAACATGAAAAAATATTTCTGTGCACTTACTGGAATGCTTACATTAAATTATCTTATATATAGGTCGTTTACAAATCTACATAGTATTATGTTCACATGTATTAGTATTATCATTTTCAATAAACAATATTTGTTATCTTTTGTGCAATAAATGTTATATACGGTACCTACGTCAGTACCTATGTAATATTTATATCATAGGAGTATCGTATATAAAATTTTATAATAAACCTAATCATTATATATTAATTATAAACGATTAAAACTTAATATAGATATATCTATTTCTAAAATATCTATCTATGTTTGTCGTTAATAGTAGAGGCTGATTTATAATTTTTGTGGCCAGGTAAATAGACCATACTAGGCACCTACTATAAATAAAAGCAACACATCACAACTATAAGTTATAACTATAAAGAAAATATCTCAATTTGTAACAATATTATATATTTTAATCCCTGCAGTTTATAAACGCGTGTATGGTGTATTACTGTTCCTACTAGTAATTTTCATTGCGAAAAACGCCTGTAAAAACGTTTCTTATAATATGTGTACCATAAATTAATCCTGCACCCCCTAAATTCACACCCAATGTGCGCCTATGTCGTTACTATAGACTATCATTGCTCGGTGTTCACTGTAGTGGTGGATTTACGGAGGAGAGATATAGGAATACTTATTTCTCCCCTCCCCCAGAAAAATGTTGAAAATCCACCGCTGATTATCTGCAATAGTTCTTCAATGTGTTTAAATATTGAATTATGATTATACAGCACCGTTTTCAGGCTTCAGCATAAAAAGATAGTAAAATGTTTACCAGTGTAACGTAAATACGTAATCAAGGAATATAATAAAAAAACTATTTTAAATTCAGTTAATAATAATATTATGAACTCATAGTCAGTGCCCATTGGTGTAAGTTGGTCCAAATGTTGCAGAGGGTTGCAAAAGTTCTCAACATATCTCAGATCCATGGGTGACTTTTCCGCCCCCCCTCCCTATACCACCAACAATTTTTACCGATTTGTATACTATTTTCCTAAATTAATAGTAATATATTTTTAAAAAAATGTTATTTTATTTTATTTATTTGGGGCATGACCGTGCCTAAAATACCTACCCACGAATAATATTTTTAAATTACAACGTGGTATTAGTTCTAATGTCTTTATTTTAAAGTCTAATTATTAGGTAGAAAAATAGACGATCTGAACATAGATGGACCATGAAATAGGTGGTAGGACCCAAAAATATTATATACACTATTATAATATTGTAATCACAAAAAAAAGGAAAATAAAACAACACTAGCAACCATAATAAATATTTGATAAATACTTTATTCTTCTTAATATGATTATTATACCTATACGGCGTACGGTCTTCGAATCTGAAATAATATAGACATATTATAGTAATTATAGTAACTAAACACCCTAAAATATTCGACAGCGTTTATTATGTTGGTTTGGATTTACATCTATTAGTCGAACAACTAATTTTTAAATGTGTAAAACAAAACAGTTTCATAACATAAATTGTAACTGTTGTCTGTTATTCTCAGTAATGTTTTATGCATCCATATTATATTACTTGTTAGTGGGTAAACTGTATAGGGTTCACACATTAGTATGTAATTTTAAATTCATATAGGTATACTCATTTGCATACCAACAAAATTTGTCAATAACATTGGGTATTAGGTGAAGTGTATAAAAAAAACTATTTAACAAAGATTATTACATGTGCGAAGTTCGATATATTTTTGAACAAGTGTGCAAGTTACTATTAATATTAGTAATAGGTACTACTATACGTTCAAAAAATAACATTGCAATTATTCAGGATTTATTGCCCATACATGCATATTTTTTGTCACATTCGCATCGTGTAATATATGTATTTATAAGTAGTTAGTAGTTACCTACCTATACACGCCAACCCAACAATGATTGTATTTGACTTACAGCTATTTGCTTCGTGTTACAACTTAAAATCCATTACAGCGACCATAATATTATATTTATATACTATAATATATTTGCTGTATACGATTTAATATTATATTTTATCATATCCTGTTTTAAATATTAATTGTTTGAACAGTCTTATTGTGTACCTATACCTATAGATAAAATAACAATTTATTTACCTACACCGCGACTGTGACGTATGAATCATTATTTTTGACGGCTATAGGCGTTTGGCATACATTTGATTAATATTTACGGAGACATTTAAATGTAACTTTGATAGTATGTCAACCTATATAATTATTAATTACATAGGCCATGGGGTATTCATAATTGATAACATAATGCACTATTTTGCAACATAGTGATGTAACAATCCGCTAGGTATAGTGACAATTACCAGCTATAGTCTATATATTATTATAACATATAGATTATAGGTAGATACCACTAACCACATACTTACTATTATAGACGTCGATTATACACTTACTTATACACTCATCTGCTTAATCGGTGTTCCAGGAAAAGGTTTAAAATGATCAATGATTATTATTGCTTCCATATTTACAAGTAATAACATTTTCAAAAAATATTTAGTGCCAGTTTTTATTTTAAAAAAGTATTGCCATTGTCAGGGCCATGTTAAGGGGGGGGGGGCAAAGGGGTCATTTCCCCCCGGGCACCACAGCTTAGTAAAATAAAGGGGCGCCTCGAGCTTGAGAAACCGCTGTTGCCAGTTGCCTGTTGGTGACGCCTCAATTTATATTTAATAAAAATTTTAATGAAAAAATTACGATGATTACATCCTTAGTTATATATATTTAGAAATATATTTTTGTCGTACCGATAATAAAATAAAAATTAATCGATTTCAATTGTATGTAGGTACTAAGGTACTAAAGGTTTTCCGATGAGTGACTGCTGAGTTGTGACCCTTCAACCATAATAGTTAATAAATTTGCTAAAGGGAAAGCGAGAAAAAAATTGTTATAATTTGTTTATGTAATGCAATTTTATTGAATAATACTAAATTAAATTTAGATAAAGTTTTCAACATTATAACATTATAACTATATGATAGCTATTAATAAACTTATTACACACTAAATCTATATTAAGGTATTGTAAGGCACATTTAAAATTGACCAAATTAGCCATTTCAGTTCTATTTGTTTTATGTCAACACAACATCAGGGATCAGGATCATCAGACAATTAAAAATATAGATGATAATCTTTCGGAGTCTCCAAAAAAAAGTCATCCTATACTTCTTCACATACCTGAAATACTAAATAACGTGCGAGGTAGTCAATAAGTGGATGATATAACAAAGAGAGGGGGGCTGGGGCGCTTAAAAATGAGTGCCCCTGGGCGCTAAAAAGCTTAACACGGCCCTGACCATTGTATTATAATGGTACTAATTCTAAATAACAAATTTGAATTTTACGCAAAAATTATGTTATACCTACCAGAAGTACTGAAAATTGGTAAAACTATATATCAGCTAGGGGTACCTACGGGCTTCCAGAATTGTCATTATTATCCATCAATGAATATCAATATAAAAACAAAACATTTTATCTGGTAATAATGAGAATATTATGATAATAATTTAATATTGTACCTACTTGAATGATGGGTTCTTAATCCATTCGTATTGCAAGTTCGAAATTAATCTTGACGCAAATACCTATAATCATAGATAGATATAATTATCACATTTCATAAACATCATATGTATAGCCAAATACATAGATAATACATAATTTCATTCTTTGTATATTATATAAGTTCCAAATTTTGGGCTGAAAAATTGATTGATCTTTATTTTTATTTTATTACAAATGATTGTGCAGTTTTGCTTGTTCAGGCAGTTTAGATACCTATTTATCTATATAACTCCTACGATATTATAAGATTTTGTTTTATAATTTATTCACGAAAACTAATTGGAATTGGAAAAAATCTATCACTGTACGTCTTTACTTACATGATTCACAAATCACAAGAAAATCAAGTGAAGATAAATTGTATGAACCTGTTTTTGCTGCCACGTCGTGTACAACATCCCAGCTCAAAATGTTCAATGTTTTGTAAGTCTACAAAATTATGACACGATCTAGTAAAAACTTCAAGGTCTATTTTATCTAAATAATAATTATAATAAAAATTGCTTTATTCATATACGACTTATATAAGTTAAAACGTATAACTGTATAAGTCATACGTTATAAAGGTATATCGTATAGGTATATTGAACATTCTTTAATAGAGTACCTGGTACCAGATAAATAAAATTTTACAATTTTTAAGTAATTATATATTAGGTACCTATTAAATAGTATATCGGGCACTAACTCCTGGAGAAACGTTTCTACAGCCCCCCACACTTTTTGCTTTTTGGTAATACCACAGAATAGAATAATACATTATTAGTTATTACCATGTTTTTATTATGTATTAAGTTGCCAACCTGATATTTGTTCTCAATTATTATCAGAAAATAATCTTTGGTAGATAATGTTATCAATTTTTTTTTATGAAATATGAACTCGTGACATGCGAGGGCGAACTGGTCTCAGTGTCTCACTCTTATGTGGCTTTTATCCAAAGATTTTTGGTAAATTTCAAGTACTTACTACTTGGTTACTTCCAATAATTTAATTCAGGTATTAGTGTATTACAGTCTACAATTTAATATCATCTTAAGTATTTATTCTTTCGCATGTATTAATAATTAAAATAATATAATATAGGTGTACGTCTTATACGTTAAATATGCCTAAAAAGAAAACTGGCCAGAGGAAGAAAGCAGAGAAGATGAGGGCCCGGCAAAAAGGAATTAGGTCTGCAAAGGACAATTTGTCTTTGGCTAAACATCCCTGCAATGCAACAATGGTAAATAAATTAGTAAATAACTATTAACTTTTGTTTTCTATATATTATATTATTTTATTATAACAAACATTTTGATGGAAAGAAACTATTATAATATACTTAAAATTAAAAAAATTAATACTGATAGCCGATAGGTTATTATTAAACCAATGTAATTTTAGTGAAAGTAATTTATCTAGAAATTCTATACAATTTATGATCATTTAAAATAATCCGTAGGTTGTTTTAATGTTAAAAATAATATTATTTTTACCTTTTTCTTAAAAATGATTGAAGGTACTCAACTATTATCCAAGGCATAAACATAAAAAATGTATGTAAATACATAATATAGTACAATCCATTGGGTTTTGAACCCCCTTAGAAATACAATTGTACAACTTTCATGAATTTCAATAATTTTATCTATATTTTATTCTACAAATCATCTGTCATACTGTCATACGTGTATTTTTATAAATGTATGTTGTGCTATCGATGAAGTTTCTAAAATAACCTAACCTATTACATTCTCTTTTATTATTACATTTTTTTTTTTATTAAAAATATGTTATTAAAATTATAAAATGAATAAAGATTATATTTAGTTTTTGTGTAACCATTGTTTGGGTGCCATGTATATTTTAAAGTTGTATTAAATAGGTGTTTAAATATTTCAGTACTTGTTTGTTATAGCTCCCCCCCACAACTTAGCCGTAGCCCCCCCCCCCCCCACAAAAAAAAACATAGAACATACAATTTTAAAATGCTATATTGAAATGGTCTGTTTGCCTTTAATATATTCAGCCCCCCCTAGTCAAAAGTTGACATCTCCTTGCCATCCATAACAATAAATACATTGTATAAATATAAAATAAATACATAATGTTAAAAAATGTATAAAATGTTTAGGCTTTCCATGATTCCCAAAATTATGCTACATATTTTAAAATTGTTTCAAACGGATTACTATATATAATATAACGGATAACACTATTATTTAGTTCTGATCGCCACATAAATTCCGCTATGTACGAGTCTAAAAATATCTATCTGTTCCTCTACGATTTTTGTTCCCCATTAGGCCAGACCCCACATTTTTTCAACAATTTGTGTATGGGCTCCTGAGTTAGGGTCAACAAAATTGTATCTATGATTGACTTGATTATGTTTAAATCAGTGTTGCTGCAAATTAGAATTTATTAAATTAATAAATATAAATAAATAAACTCAATATCTTATATTTTACGATGTATTCATAACTATGGATGGCGGGGATATAACAGACTTGAGTGGCGGGGCTATAAAGTTTTCACTCAACCCGGCAGGGCCATAACAAATCAGTACCTATATTTCAAATCCGTTTAACTAATTGTTTTTAACTAGAGTTTGCAAATACAATTTAGCTGATATAGTTATTATACAAAAAAAAAACAATATAATAGATATAAATTAATTTTTAACTTTTCTTAATGATCTAAAATCTAAAAAAATATAACTTACTTCTTAAGGCAATATTCTTTACATTTTTACTCTAATATTTGTGTATTGATACATTGAACAATTTATTAGCTTAATTACTTTATTTTTTAAAGTATATAATTGTATTAAAATTACAATTTTTTTAATATAAAATTTTTATTTTCAGGAATGTGATAAATGCAAGAAGTAAGTTTTACAAATAGGTATTCAAATTGAATAACATAAAAATATTCGTAAAAAAAATATTGTTACTTGTTCAAAAATATATAATTATTCTCATTAACCATATACAATATGTATTTAATTAATGCTAGGTATATAATTGATTTGTTTTAGAAAATTATAAATAGTATGTTTTTTTTAAAATTTGTATTAAATTAAATTTGTAAATAATCGTTAAATTAGCTTTTGAATCTATTCTCCCTTGCTATATTTTATGAAAATAAGAATTGTTTTTATGAATAATAACTTAAAATTATAGTATGAATAAAATATATCAATACAAAAATTATAATCATATTGGTAATTGGATTTCTATTATTTTTACTTTAGGAAACAAAAAAATCGGGCTTTTTGTTATTTTTGTCAAAATTTACAGCGTTTGCCTCAATGTGCTAGCTGTGGTAAAATAAAATGTCTTATGAAGTCAGGAGATTGTGTTGTTAAACACCCTGGTGTTTATACAACAGGAATGGGACTAGTGGTATGAATAACATAAATACGATAAATACAATTATTTTTATAATAACTATGTATTCTATATTTAGGGTGCTATTTGTGATTTTTGTGAAGCGTGGGTATGTCATGGTCGGAAATGCCTTACAACTCATGCCTGTGTTTGTCCCTTACAAGATGCAAATTGTGCTGAATGTGAACGTGGAACATGGGATCATGGTGGTCGTATATTCATGTGCTCTTATTGTTCAGCATATCTTTGTGAAGATGATCAATTTGAGCACCAAGCTTCATGTCAAGTTTTGGATTCAGAAAATTATAAATGTAATGTATTTATCTAAAATATTGAGTGGTTCATTAAGAGGGCGCTACACCTGCATGTGTTCTCTCTGTCTTACAAATGTGTTTGTTTTTTTTAAATACTCATAACTTGTTTTAAAATTAAAAATTTAAAAAAACCTATGAGGTTCACTAGATATTAATCTTTTCTTTTCTCACACTAATTTTTAAACTAATAGGGCTAAACGTGATTTGCTGATCGTACAATTTGCCATGTAATGCGTTTGTAAGACAGAGAGAAAGCATACGGGTGTAGCGCCTTCTTAACCACGCCATGTAAATTGTTTCAAGCTTGTCAGTATTACTCAGCCTACTAAAAAAACAACAAACATTTTGCCCATAAAAGAAAAATTTTTCTACAATATGAAACCATTTTTATCTTTTCAATATCTTACGAAAAAAAAAATAAAAACAATATTGCACTTTAGAAGTTCTCTTCTTTTTATGCTGAATAATGTGGTTCTTACCTTGATAAAGTAAATAGGTATGTCAGCAACTTTGTGATAACTGATAACCAATATACACCGTCACCGTGTTCGCCAACCACTCCACATCCTATTAATATGCCAGATTTGTTGTCATATATATATATATATATTTACTAATGTGGTATTGACTTTTGGGAGATCATTTTACGACTAAAGGATTGAGGTAAACCATAACTATGGCTGAGGATGGTGGCATGTGTCAGCTGGATCAAAACTCGCATCGTTGATGACATACCTATTTATTTTTGTCAGTTTTCGTGCCATTTGTTACCTTGGTTCATTCTAGCGCGAAATAGTTTTTATAAGTAATTTCATAATTAAACAATAATTACCAATGGTACCACTTATAAGTTACTTTGAATTACCTAGTACTTAAAATTTAAAATTTCCTATTTCAAACTCCTTATAAATTGAATATGTGTCTCAATTTTTATGGTGGCATTAATGAATTATTTTCTTTATAAGTACCTACACATTTTAAAACATTAGAATAAATGTTATTTAAAATTAATTACAGGTCAATCATGCAATAAATTAGGACAGTACAGTTGTTTGAAATGTAAGGTATGTTTCTGCGATGAACACATTAGATGTAAACGTTTCAAGTATTGTGAAAAAGATAGAAATTATCCATGTCCAAAGTGTTCTTATCCAACAGCTGAAGTCAGTGATCTATCATTATCTTGTAAGTATACTATTATACATTTTGTTTTCATTAGTTAGTTACAGTTTTTTTAAAGTATAATTAATAATTTTGCACATCTAAATCATAATTGATGTTTGGAATTATTTTATTTATTGGCTTAAAATCTATTAATTCAATTAACAATATTAAAAAGGTGGGTAAGTGGATGTCGCTCTGCTGTATATTAGGTTACAAGTGGGTCACTGTCATGGATGGTGTTAAATTTGAATTCAATGATATAATATCATTGTATAAGAAAAACGATTCTGAGCGAAAACGGTCAGTCAGCCTATGATATTACTGTGAATAAAGTAATTTATATATAACCTATTTACGTGGAGCCTTGTTTTCAATTTTCAATCCTTAGCTATAAAAGTTGAACATTTTATAAAATTTTAACTACAAAAAAATTATTAAACTTTAAATTTGATACATTTTGTCAAAATTTGAACTTTAAATGCTTATAAAAAAAATTGTGCCTATGTATTTTTAATATTTTTCAACTGCTATTAGAACGATATATCAGGAGCCTTATATTAAATTTTCACGCTTTTTTACCCAACAAATAAAATTTAATTGATATTTATAAAAAAAAACAGATATATATTTTCAACATTTTATCGTGTATAGAAAATGCTAATACAAACATTCAGTGAAATTTTCAAGTATCTACAGTCATACGTTTTTCAATTACAACAAAATAAGAAAATCGTTACATGAGATATCAAGTGAATATCAAATGTTGTAAAAATATGAATTTCAAACGCTCATAAAAATTTAATTTGACTTTCTTGTAGACATTTTTTTTTTTTTGATAAAGGTAGACTAACTTATGGATAATGTTGTATTATATTTTCAAATCTTAGATCTAAAAAGAAAAATTATTAATGAATTCTCAATTCAAAATAATTTGCTAATTTTCGTGATTTTTCCGTATTTTGTCAAAATTTGAACTTTAAATGCTTATAAATAAAAACTGTGACTAAGGATTTTTAATTTTTTTCATCTACCTTTGAAACAATAACCTAGGAGCCTTCTATTAAATTTTCAAGCTTTTTTACTCAACAGATAAAATTTTATTGATATTTATAGAAAAAAAAAACAAAAAAAATGGAAATTGACAATGTCCGTAAACAGTTCAAAATAAGTCAAAATATTTGGAAAATGTTATGGTGTATAGGAAATGCAATTATAAACATTCAATCAAAATGTCATGTCCCTATGGTCATTTGTTTTAGAGTTACACCAAAAACCAAAATCGATTTTCTCGAAAACAGATTTTGCGTTAAAATTCCCGTTTTTCCTTAATTTTTCTTTTGTTTTTCACGTCGCTTTTGAAAACTACTGGGAACTTACTTTTGACGCCCCAAAGTACCAACTAGATTCACTTTCCTATCAGAAAAGTTACTGTTGAAGAAAATCCAAGCACTTTTACTGTAGTAAAAGGTGATGACAGACTCAAAAAAAAAAATAAAAAAAAAAAAAAACACACATCATTGTAAAATCAATACATTCATCGTTCCACTCAGAATCTAAAAGTCACAATAATTTAGAAACAGTAAATTAAAATGTATTAGGTATTTTACAATATTTTGAATATTTAAACCATTAAACCAATACATATCAAACTCAAAATTATTATATAAAGAAATTTTCTAAAATCTTAAACTAAAAAAATCAAGCTAATATACTATGTTATTGTTGGTTAAGTTTATTGATTAAATTAATCAGTCCCGTAAAAGACTCTTACAGATTAAAGTACAAATACAGATACTTAATTTGAAAAACATTCATTTATTACTTATTAGTTATTAATAAAGAACAGATTCTAAGATTTTTACATATATTTATAAGGTTTATAGCAGCTCAATGGGGGTTAACAATTTGAATGATTTGTTAATTAAAGACTGTAGGAAAAAATATTTTGTATATTTGTAAATATTTTGGGGTTTAGAGAATATTTATCCTAAATTTCATATTTTAGAATATTATTTATAAAAAAATTATAATGGTATATTTCTCAAGTTGTCAATATTGCCAAATCTAAACCATCAATTATTCTTGACTAGCCTAATAAAATTATTGGGACCTAATAAAATAAAATTAGAACTATTATTGGTAGATGTTATTCATAACTTTTGAGCTATGACTAAAGTTTGGATGTTAATGACCAAAATTCCATTAAAATATACATTCAAAAATGTCCACACTTTTAATTATATGCCTTAAAATATTATATTAAATGTACCTATTTTTTCAATAAATATTTGAAGAAAAATAAAGGTGGTCAAGTGGGTACTGCTCTGCTGTACAGTAGTTGTCGAGTATGTCGTTGTTATGAATTTTTTATATTTGAATTCAATTCATCGTATACAAAAAACGATTCTGAGTAGAGATGTTGTGTCAGCTTACCATACTCAAATACATAAATAGATCATAAAGAGTCAAAATTGTTTGAACATTCTATCATGTATAGAAAATGCTAATATAAACATTTAAAGTTCAAATGTTGACAAAATTTATCAAATTTAAAATTTAACAATTTATAAAATGTTCAACTTTTATAGCTAAAGATTGAAAATTTAAAACAAGGTTCCACATAAATAAGTAAATTAATTACTTTTTTTTTTTTTATTGGGTAACCCGCGGCAACATAGGCCATTGGGTGTGGGGAGGGCACTGTAGGTTTTTTATATTGGGTAGGTTGGTACACGTGTGTGTTGTGTTTGGCAGTATTTCTAATGGGGCAACTGTAGGTTTCTGCCGTGCCCCGGGTGGGGGGATGGCGGCACTTGTTCTCCGAACACCGTGACTTGCACGGAGAAAAATGCCGCCCGGTGGTAGAGGATCGAACTCGGACCGGCTGTGCTGAATCCGTCGCGTTAGACCGCTCGGCCACCTCGTCCCCCTAAATGAATTACTTTATTCACAATAATATCATTAAATAAACTTAGTAATATATCATAGGCTGACTGACTGTCTTCACTTAGAATTGTTTTTGTATGCAATGATATTATATCATTGAATTCAAATTTAACACCATCCATTACAGTGACCCACTTATTATCTACTGTACAGCAGAGCGACACCCACCTGCCCACCTTTTTTTATTTTGATGGTTTTAGTTAGGTGCTATTCGCCTGAAACCCTGCTTTTGAGTTATAAATTATAATCCATTTTTCTTTATATTATATGAAATATAATATTAGGTATTTTTAATAACTATAAATATTTATGATCATAGCTCGTAATCATAAATATGGCCGACAAACATATGAGGAAGGTGATGATGATGATGATGATTCATATGCTTATGGAGCTGGTAGTTCTGGAGCGAACTATGGAGGATATACTTATGATGAAGGTATTTAATATTAACAATATTCTTTGAATTTAGGAACAAAAATATATTTTGAAATTTTATTTTAATAGCTGATGATAGTGATGATGATGATGATGATTACTCTTCAGAAGATGATGATGATGATGATGATGACGATGACGACGATGAAGATGAAGAAGGTGACAAAGACAAAGCAAAAATTAAAAAATAAATTATCATTAGACATTTTATAGTATTTATATAAAAAAAAATACAAAATTCATCAATCTTATTTGTTGTTTCTTAATCTATTTCAATTTAAAATTCTTTTATAATTCATAGTCTGTTATCTTGACTGCAGCCTATGTTTTCTTTTCACCAATGTACTCTACAGTATAACTTTACTGTTGACACTTAAACATTTGCAATATTGTTTTCTGAAGCCCCTGAGAGTAAAATTAACCTTTATTAAGATCTCCCTTATCATAATTGTCTGTTTTACCACAATAATAAACTTATACAAAATCATGCACACGGTGCAGAATTCTTTGGTAGGCTATGCAAAAGAAATATTTGGCCCACAAAAACAGTGGAGCATCTTCCACTAATAGTGTGGTAATAAAGTCACCAATTATGGTCTTCAAAATACAATATTTATTTGTATCTTTTTATAAAATAAATTATTATTAAATGATTCTGAATATTACAATTTATTATTGACTAGTGATAAGTATGATGAGGTAAAAAAATGGAATAAATGTCAGTACATTTTTAAATATTAGAAATAGCTTATATTCTTCAATATATAATTTTAAATTTTATATCAAGTCTGGAAGTTAAGATTTTTATTTAATTAAGTCATTACAAACTACAGACAAACTATTTCCACACACATTAATTTGTGTGCACATGGTTGTATTACCTGAGCTATATACTAAATATATATTATTATCAAATAATAATTGATAAAATGTTAATTGCTTAGATCATAATATAGTATATGACATAAGGTTAATTGTTACCAAAATAATACAAATTACGATGTTGAATATGGTCACAATTTGCTTTCAATATTTTGCCTACATCTTGATCACAGCAAATAGTTACATGTTATGCCAGTAATTCTGGCAAAAAGTTACTGCTTAATCACTACAAATCAAGTCTTATAAACTAGGTACCACAGAATAAATTAGATTAATAATATATAATTAATTAATTTCATACTAATATATTATAACAGATTAAATTAATTGTTGTTCTTATATTATAAGTATAATATTCTTAATTTTTTTCTGAAATTTAAAAAATAAACCTAATAGTCTTAAAACAATATCTGTTTTTTGTTTTGTGTGTTTACAGGATAAGTAGTCAAAATAATGCTTTGATTTTCAACCTTTTTATCTTTTCTGGTGGGAAAGTTATAAGTGAATCTAGTTGATTCTTTTGAAAAGTAAAAATTGAAAAATTCCCTGTAGTTTTAAATGCTTTGGGAAAAACAAAAAAAAATTAAACTAAGAAAAAACTGGAATTTTTACACAAAACCAGTTTTTGACATTATCAATTTTGTTTTTATGGCATAACTAAAAAAAAAAACCGTACATACATTAAATTTCCAACAAATGTTTAAATTAAAATTTTCTGTACATAATAAAATTTTAATAATATTTTGATTCTTTTCAAGCTATTTATAGGCATAAGAAATTTTCTATTTTTATCATTTTTTTTAAATTAAAATTTTCTGTACATAATAAAATTTTAATAATATTTTGATTCTTTTCAAGCTATTTATAGGCATAAGAAATTTTCTATTTTTATCATTTTTTTAAAATTATTGTTGACAAAAAATGTTTACTTCATAAAATAAACTTGACAATTCAATACCAGGTTCCTCCATAAATTGTTATTAGTGTAATTTAAAAAAAAGTTCAGATTTTCAATAATTTTTTACAAGTGAGAAGTTAGAATTTTGAAAAAATATGTCAAAATTACAACAATTTGCAAATTAGGTTGTTTTGAGATAGAAATTCCTAATAATTTTGATTTTTAAATCTTAGATCTTAAAATGTAATACGAGAATCCTAATAAGTTGACCTAACTTAAATTTACAAAAAAAAGTTAACCGGATAGTCAAATTAAATTTCATGAGCATTTGAAGTTACTATTTTAGTTATTTTATTGTGATTTTAATACTATTTATAGGTTGTGTAAGTACTTGAAACCTATAGAATAGGTATAAAAAAAATTAAACTTTCATATTGTCAGATTAAAACTTTTTAAGTTTGAGCTACTAAGCCCTTATCTCCTACTCATAACTATTAATTAACACCTAATGTAAATTACAAGTATTAGCAATAAAATGTCCCATACTTTTAAAATATAAATCAGGATCCCTAACTCACTTGCCCACCTTTTTCATCTTTCTCTTGTACAGTTGTCAGTTATACACATCGATAATGATGTAAGCACCTATATCCAATAGTATTGTACAATAAATTGTAGATGCAGATAATATTCAATATTGTAAATTAATTTGTAGAAAAACAACTCCATAATATATTTCTCAAATAAAAAATATCCTATCTACTAATATACAATCATTTTTGTATGCTCTCGTGTCTTATTTTTGTGGGTTTGTTCAAAAAGTTTGAACTACTTGTAGATACATTTTTCAGATTTCAGGGATCATAGTATAATACTCGACTTCAATGAATTATCTATTGTGGGAGTCAGAAAAATATGAGATTTAAATTTTTTTCGGCATTCATCTATTGAAGTGTAGTTTTTTCAACTCTGAATGTCTCATCATAACATTACAAAATAATTTTACAGTATCGTCAGTATCGCTGTCGTGACAAAGTAAAAATAAATTTGTAACGATATTTGAAGACTGTTTATTTACACGTTGACGGATTAAATTAGCATTTTTATTTTTTTTATTACCTATTACAAACCAAGAAACAATCAATCAAAATGTAAACGAATAATATTATATTTATTATTATTTAATATAAATTAACAATGTCGTTGACTTTGTAACTATACCCCCGTAGTAGTAGCCAGTAAGTACCTATATATTTAGACATTAGTAATTAGTATTATATATAGTATAGTTTTTCAATTTTCAGCGGTTATGACTTATGACGTTACGTGACATTTGTTATAACTAATAATATTGTTAAATATTAAATACTATTATTATAATCTATATAGTATAGTCAATAGTGGGCTCGAGTATACTATCTTAAATAGTTAAATCGTGGTAGGGTCGTAGGGACTGTCTAGTGAGTGTTTGTAATTTATTTAGTAATTTAGTAATTTAGTATATTATACTATATAATATATCGTACTAAATTGTCCATTATTGAATCCGTGAAACAATTTATTATTAAATTCACGATTGAATCTAATATCTATAGACTTTAGTATCTACAGCTGGTTAGTTGGACTTGGAACATGGAAAATAAGTAAGCCGAAAAATATCAATATGATTATAATGAAGGTGGTGACGTTCGTCTAGCCGGTCGATTATTTTTCAGTTCAACGAGTTCACAGCTCAACGTGATATCCCTAATCACTAATCAGATATTATCTAACTCTTGTCGTCCAAACAGTTGTATACCTATCGTATTATTATATTATTTTTTTTTCTGACTTTTGTACTTAGAATTTTTAACAAATGATAATAATAAAAACATTAGACGGTTGTTTTCAGTTGTCATTATTTGCATTTACATTTTATTGTACGTGACCTATACTATACAGTATACATTTCCCGTGAAATGGACAGCCGGCACTCCATTCATTGAAATATTCATTAAAATGTTTATTTCGATTTTTGACAAATTGACAACATCGTACTTAAATGAAACGAGTGAGTATATTGAAGCCATAGTAAACATGAGTATAACCATATGTATACATTTGCAAGTCCTCTGGTATTGCCAGCTCCAGTTTAAATCTGAATTTTTGTCGTCTGCCCCGTTAAGGTGAAAAAAAGTCTGCAGACAGAGAATATACCATTGTTATTAAGCCAAGCGGAGAGACAGTTCGATGGAGATGACTCCGACTGCTTTTTGTCTAGTGATGACATGACGCCATTTAAGAAGCACAACGTCTACTACAAAAGCAGATGGGCTAGGGTCTCTTCGCTCCTATTCTGTGGGTGAGTATCTTACAAATTACAATACTATAGCAATGAACATTGGTGGATATTTACGAGTGTTTTGCAGTGTGTTTAGTTTGGCTTGGAAACATACTAACTTTACTGCCAATCTAATGGGTGTATTTTGTCATAATATTTGAGTTTATTTAGGGTATGAAAAATTAAAAAAGCTCATACATATTACACAATATTCAAAATACTTAATAGGTAAGTTGTAATTTTAAATTTCAAAAATAATATGCAATGTATACATATGTACATTTTACATCAGTGTTATAAACTTATAAATTATCTATAAACTCAATTTATATTGCTAATTAGAGATTACTATTAACGAAAAATGGTAAATTCCAATTAACGACAGTGGATTTTGAATTAAGCCACTAACAAAACAGTAGTAGTAACTAGTGAGTACTGAGTAGTAATATTGATTGAAATAAAAAACATTATTAAGTCTATGAATTATGAGTAACAATATTAGAAATACCTAGAAGTAGAATAGTAGAAATAGCACTAAGCATAGTAATATAGTAAGTAGCGTCTGCAAATTAGACTCTTCCTTATGACTTCTATAGGTTGGTAGGTTCAGCAGTTCAGGACATCAAAAAATGTATTAAATATCTAGTAAAATACAGCAATTTGTCAGTATAAATGGTTATGTACATGGGTACAGTGGCGTAAACTGGAGATTGCAAAGGTATTGTATTGCAACCCCAGAGATTTCTGGAATTAGTTAAATTTTTGAATTATCTCTCTATTAATTACTATAATTCATAAATAAAATGAAATAAAAAAAATTTTAAATATATTATTAATTTAGCCAAATAGTATGCAAATTGTTAATAAATTATTGGTTGTATTGGAAAGAGGCAAAAAAGCCATCAACGGATCTGAGATATTTTGAGAACTTTTGCAACCCCCAAAATTTGGATCAACTTAAGCTACTGTGCACCGACTTTGTGTTCACATTATTACTAACGGAATTTATAATAGTTTTTATTATATTACATATTTACATGATAACGTATTTACGCCTTTACTTGATATGGTTAAAGAATAATGACAGTGTTATTTTTATCTTGGTCTACTGTATAAACCATAATGGTCAAAGATTTATTTAATAGGTTTATTAATAATTAATAATTATTATTATCTTAGTTTGTGACCGATGTGATAAATTCACTTATCACTCATGTCTCACTTTTGTCACGAACCAAGTATAATTTATCTTAGTTTGTGCTTTTGTTAATTAATCATTTTTATTTTTATTGTTGTCAACGTGACAACTATACATATGACAGGCAACGATGTTTACGAGTGTAATTATTGTAAACTAAATTGTAATTAGGTAGGTACAGAAATTTGAAACATCCCAAAATGCTCTATACTCTGTATTATAGTATAGACTCTTTACTACAGGGAACAAAAATTTATCTCAACAGTCAATTCTCAATCATGCACACATTAGTGATACCAGTAATACATTGTAGCATTACCTATTGTTGCATACGCAATTCTTGAATTAATTTTTCATTATTTGTTGGACGTTGGAATAATAGTTTTTAAAGTTTGAATAATTCCGCTTGTCTTGCTGCGACCGATTGATCAAAAACGCGTGAAAAATATTTCTATGCATTTTTTATTTATTTACATTCGTACTGAATAAAGTAATTAAAATAAATATAATTATAAAATAATAATAAAAAATATAACGATAAAATAATTATCTATTATGGATTTATTATAATTAATAATAATAATATAACTCAATGCTGCCCATAATTATAATGTGTACTTATTGATATTGTCAAGAAACATTTTATCGGATTTTTTTATCGAGATTCCCTCTGGATAATGCGACATATTACTATATTAGATAAATCATTAGAAGTATTTAAGTGATTCAATTCTCAAATAATAAAAACAATTAAAATCCAGTTTACTCGTTTTGTTGAAATTTAAAAATCGGGTCCTACATGAAATAACGTCTCTAATAATAACATAATTTACCCCCTACATTAATTTTTATCTCAATAATTCCTAGTTGAGACAGTTGTACAAACAATCACTAAACATTTAATAAATCAATACTGAACTAAAGCTAATGGTCCCTCAAACATAATTTATCGGCCAATGATATCAGTGAACCATTATAAATAAATGAATCAATTTTTCATGCAGCCCGGCATCATCTACTGCGTGTCCGTATTCGAATCGCGGTTATTAACTATTTATAATGTATATTATATATATATATATAATATAATATATCTATTCATTATATCATAATTTATAATATTATAGACTTAAATCCAAAACATTGCAATAATATAATTGGTGTTTGAATAGTATAGTATTTTTGATTTTTATAATTTCCGTAGTGATAATAATAGGTTAAAAAAAAAAATTCTTTTAACATGTCGTAACTATATTACAAGGTGAGAGCACTGGAGCCAGGACTCTGGAGGTGCTATCATTCGCGTCTTTGTAAATAGGAGGCTCCTATTGCTTATGTTAATACCTATTACTATATTTAAAATAATGAACGCAACGCTCGACGAACCATGGACATTCTATTGACGAATACAATTTTATCATTCTAAAATGTTAGTTTGACATTATAAATAATATTAAATATTGAGACATTATTATTGACTATTGACCACGATATATAAAAGATAATAATATTATATAATGTAATTCTTGGTGGACATGTCATAATTGTCCGGACAGTCGTGAACGCATTTCTTTTTATCATCGTAACGGCGGCGTCGCGGTCGGTCACTCGGTCTTGGAAGAACCGGCGGCGGTGATAATGGAGTTGCGCAACGCGTTGCTTATGCCATGAATTGAACCTTGACATTCGCGCGCGTTGATAATATCGACTCGTTTGGTCGTTCGGTCGGTGATTCGCCTGCGCCAAGCCCGAAGAACGGGACCGTGTCCGTGCTCCGTAGTGTTCTGTTGCCGCCGCCACGTCCCACTGCCCCTCCGACCACTTCTCCTTCCCCGCCAAAACCACTCGTCGGCCGTCGCAGCGTCGCCGCTAAGCTGCGGTTCGGGCAGTTGCCAGTTCAGTGTTGTTCACTGTTCAGTGGCCGTCCGATCTGCGGTCGAACACGTCGTTTTTGTCCTACATACTCGTTGATCCGACCATATCGTATCCTACGACTCTTTGTGAGCGCTTTGAAAACGATCTGCGCATCAACCAAAAAATAAATAATAATATTTGCGAAGTAAAACACGGCAATCTCGACATTTTTCTCGTCGCCTGTTACCCTTGTCGTGTGTAAGATCTCATACTATTCAATTTTCTGCCGTGCGCCGCGTAGAGCTTTGTGTAGGTCGTCAACGCCGCCGCCGCCGTCTATAACGGGCGCAATCGCAGAATTATGTGATTGATTTTATGGATTCGCCCGCCGGTGCAGGTGTTTGTTTGGTGGAAATGAACTCGTCTTCATCCACGACCACTCTGACCGTCAAAGAGGACATTCCGCTTTTGAATAAGCCTCGGGAAACCAATAACGTCTTCAACAGGTTTGACTCAAACACTGAAACACCTCTCTCTGCCACCCACCCATCAAAATTGCCCGTTGTCCATATTGCGCAATTACAAATGATAATAATATTATTAACTAATATCTGTTTGCTAAAACCTCATTTTATAAATAATTTAATAAATAAATATTTTTTTTGTACATATAGGAGGTACCTACCCTATCTGTTGGTCTCTTTTTTTATATCGACCAATTATATTTGGAAAATACCCCTGAAAATACCTGTCTGCCACATCATCCTGTCAGGAAAAACGCTTATACAGCTTCCTACTTATTATGTGATGCAGTGTTTGTCATCTTGGTGGCATCTCTGCAAGTCAATTGTGATCATTTAACAGTTTTACACTCACAAACATACCTATAATGGTTTTTTCTTCAATTACCTTTTTGTCCTGTAAAATGTCAGGTTCATTCAAACTGATTTCACTTCAATGCCTTTAAATATACAACAATATTGTTCCTAATAATTATTTATATTTTGTTATACAGCTAAAAGTTTAAAAATTTTCATTAGATCATTTTTATATTTTATCCAAATTTGCATTCATTAGGTATAGGTAAATATTATTTATTGTCATGCCTATCTAATTAATTGGCCACATGTTCAAACTAAATTATAGGTATAAGTAATCCATTGTATAATAAATAAAATAGTTCCTAGGTATTATTTATACCTACAATAATATTGTAGACAAATAGGTATAGGTATTATAGTATAATTATTAATTTACAATTAGTAATTTAATTTACCATCCTCACAATATTTTAATCGATATAATATTTGGTAGGTACCTACTTAATATTTTATTGACTTTTTTACATAGTTTCTATATACACTTATATTAACTTAGTGGACATAATGAAAGTGGTTAAGGGGCATGAATAGGCTGCAGTTTCTATTTTCTGCATTTTTATAACGCTGCGGGTGTCCTGGAAATAACAGTAGCATTGCTTAACGTGGCAAGTATTTTAAGACTATTAGGCTAATATCATTAACTATATCTGTATATATGTAAATCAACTGTGAAACTTCTAATTATTTAACTTAGGTATGCTTTGATGATTAAAACAATTAATGAAATTGAATATAAGTTTTTAAATCTTTTATTAATTAATCCAACAAATCTTTCATGCCTGCGGAAGTCACTTATTATTGGAATTATTTAAGGGGTTATTTATTATTTGATAGGTATTAAGTACCTAATAATTACTAACCATACTGTATGCTATACATATATTTAAATTATTAAGTAGGTACAGTTATCTAAATCGCTTTCAAGATTTTTAACAAATTTATTTTCTACTTCTTGACCACTAGTCACAATCTACTTAGTTTTGGAATTGAGTTCCTTGTTTTATTCTTTACACTTTGATAATCATAATAACAATTAATTCTCTAAACTTACATTTGTATTAATATTTTACATTTACATTAATTGTAAAGTACATAATTGAGACATGATAATATGATATGATATCTAGATATAACATTTAAAATGATACACCTGCCTATGAATGTATGGATGTTACCTGTTATGTTTGTAAATAATTATAAAATGCATATATTTGTAGTTCTAATAAAATATTTCGAACAATTTTAAATAAAATTCAAATGTAAACCGTACTTGGATATAAAAAGATAAAAAAATTAATTAAAAATTATTGTCTATGACAAAAAAATCAATAATACAGCCTACTGCAGTACTACATATGACTTATTAGTTAGGTTTCTGCTCAATGAACCACATTTATTTCATATAATTACATATCAGATACTTAAGGTATAATTATTTTTGTATCTAGATTCTAGTTCATTGTTTTATATTTTTATTGTATAATATGAAATACTACCAGTGATGTAGTCCTAAAAAAGTTTATGGGTACACGCCTAACCTGCATACCACGATTTTTGTCAAAGGTAGGTACACTCATAAATATAAAATTACCCTCCACTATACCACTGCATACTACCGATGGGTACTTTCCTGTTATACGAGACTATAGCTATTATTGCGACTACCACCCAAGACTATCTCTGTTATCACGACTACTGCGATTGTTTTGTGAAATATCACAATCCTGTTATCTAAGACTACCAAAATGTATACACTTTACTATTACCACAGACTACTTTATTTTTATTAATCATATTTAATTCTTTTATATTTTTTTTAATATGCAGGTATTGTTGAAATGTCTAAATTCTAATTTATTATATAAAAAAAATATTTTAATACCCAGTAATCATTCGTCATATATTTTACACGGTAAACGCTACACTCAGCGTACAACCACTAAAAACAATAAAATAATAATAATACAAAGAATAATATTATTGTTGATGTTGCCGAAAACGAAGATGAACAAAAATGGTAAATCCATAAATAAAAGATGGTAGTCGCGATAACGGATGTATAGTCTTGGGTGGTAGTCAGGATAATAGCCGTAGTCTCGTATAACAGGAAAGTACCCTACAATGAATTCATATGGTATCAATAAAATTATGTCCTAAATTAGATAAATCAAATACCATTAATTTAGGTACAAAAAACCTAAATGTTTTAAATTTATTGACATTTATTTTAATTTTTTTTTTATTGTATTTTTAAAATGTATAATTATAAAAATAAAAATGCATATTTTAATGATACTTAAGCACATAAAGTCTACTCTTGATAATAATGTTTTATGGTTTTTAAGTAGGTAATGATTAGATACTTATGTCTATTAAATATGTTGATTTGTTATAATATTTACAAAATTAAGCTATAATTTTTTTCAATCAGGTGGTTATACATTTATTTTAATTTAGGAAGGGAGAAGATATGATGAATGTGTCATACACTCATACATAGACTCATACCTTCATGTTATACAATAAACAGTAATATGTGACTCGTATGTGACTATCAATATTGGTTCTTTATCTTTATAATTCGCAATTCCATACTAGTTGTAACTTGTAAGTAAATAAAATAATTATATTTTTATACGCTTTATGGATTCTTAGATATTTTTATTTGTATACATTTAAATTAAATAATCGAGTAAATAATGGCCTAATTTTTCTGTCATAACTGTCATAAGCAAAACAAACTAATGTATCTACCGACTTATTGTCTTATTTAATATTATTAGTAATGCTAAGTATATAATGAATTAAATCATTTAGGTTATGTTGAAATTACATTTATAAAATCTTAATGTTACTAACAATTATTTTAATTTATTTTGTAGGTATCATAATATATAACTTTATTTCTATGCATCTGATAGTTTTTCTTTTTACCTATTCATTATTTGAATCTTATTCCCCATATATATTATATATATTAATATTTAAAAAAAGAAAATGTTATTAGAAAATTACAACTAATAGGTACTTACATATCTATGTACGAGCTATATATATTTAGATAGATGTTAAACGTTAGTACAGAAAAAAATCTAAATAGGTTCTTATTTTTATAATTTTTTTATGTGGCATACTGATACATTGTACTATATAATATGGCCTTTTATATTTTTCTAGATACTCAAACTGAATCGTAGTTCATATTAATTTATTGAATATTTGAGATACAAAGAAAATACAATATTAGTTCTTAAGTTTTAAATTTTAATGTTTTTTTTACCTATTATTGAATATGATAATATTTTTAGTTTTAACAGTAAACTAGTATTATAAGTACCTGGTAGGTACTCGTCTTAATAAAATTTACTTTATGTATATTAAACAAGAATACTTAGTATTCTAGAGCGTTAATATTATAGGTACCATATTTTTTTACTAATGATTATAAATAATAATATTTACCTACATATTAAATTACCTAATTATTTATTATATTATACCCCGTGTTATACTAAAAATATTAAATTTGAACTTGATAGTTATGTCTTTCATTAGTTACTGAATATTATATTAGTATATAGTTGATACTAGAAAATGTATTATAAAATCATTTTAAATATCATATAGAAATAATGAAATGTAAGAAAAATGTCATAGTATACAACATTATGTAAAAAAGTTCAAAAACATATATGTTTTTCTCCGGTTGTAGTACACACAGTATACACAAAAGTAAATTGTAATTATAGTGAGGATATTCAATTTGTGTAAAGTCAAGAACTCTGATACTATATAGAATTATACTTATTTAAGAAATGCAATTGGTTTATAATAATACTAGGTACATAATAATACACTCAATTTCAAATAATAATAAATCGACATGTGCATGAACAATGACATTGGGTGCTTTTGGGTAGCTATTATTGTTAGTAATTAGGATTGTGCAAACAAATACAATTTTTTGTCTGCTGTTCAGTTTTTTCTTGAATGGAATAGAGTTGAGTGAACATGAAATGATTGAGAAAATGTATAAGAATTTAAAACCTTTTTTTTTAAGAGGACATTTTATCCGCATGTGTTATATCCATCTGACTAACGCATGACATAGTCAATTTTACGTTAAGAAGAATCAATTTTACTCTGTGTCTGTTATTTTTAATATTAGAGTCAATATCTATTATCAAGTTTAATGCTATGAATATTAATAATAATCTAGAACCTCATTGGTTAGGTTAGGTTAGTTTATTTTTATATTTTAATTTCAAAGCAAGTTGTAATTATTTTAAAATGTACAAGATATTTACAATTATAAAATGCTCATAATTTGCTTCATAATTACAGTATACCAGTGTTGGGAAAGTTCCTTTTAAAAAGGAACTCGTTCCCGTTCCTCGTTCCTACTGTAAGAAAGGAACTCGTTCCCGTTCCTCGTTCCTACTGTAAGAAAGGAACTCGTTCCCGTTCCTCTTTCCTGTCTCGAAATAAGAACGCGTTCCCGTTCCTTTTTAAAAAGGAACGCGTTCCCGTTCCTTCATGTTCCTTTTTTTGCAATTTGAGTGGTGGTCAATGGTGTATTTTGCGAACAATTTTTAAGTCAGAAATAATCGAACCGAGAGAGTTAACCGATTATTTCTGACTTAAAAATTTTTCGCAAAAAACACCATTGACCACCACTGAAATCGGTTAACTCACTCCTTTCTAGGAGCACCGATTTTTAACAAAAATGATTTGTCTTAGATTTTTTTTGTTATAATTCAAAAGTTGTATAGCGTAGACTTGAAACTTTATATATATACATTCATATTGCATAATTGCATAATATTATACATTTATATTACTATAGTAGTATAGTATACAGTGTATAGTGTGTACTATACACGATACACCACACATAGAGACATGCTATAGGTTATAGGCTTATAGCCCATAGGAGTATAGGACATAGTATGATACAACAATCTGTTTTTTTTTTTAATTCAATTTATTTGAAAAAATATTTTTATACTGACATTTTGTTTTGTTTGAGAAGAACTAATTTGGCGCGCGGAACCGGAAACGACCCGGAACACGACACGTAGTCGACCGACGGCGTCGCGGCTCAGTTTTGGCGCGGAAACACACTATATGCGCTTCATAAAATATACTGTGGCACTCAACGTGTTAAAATTTTTTCATTATTTGAGGAACGGAAATTTTCGTTCAAGTTCCTTCAAAATAGGAACTCGTTCCCGTTCCTCGTTCCTATATTTTAAATGGAACGCGTTCCGAGCTTCGTTCCTATAAAAGGAACGCGTTCCTCAAGGAACGCGTTCCTTCCCAACACTGCAGTATACTCAATTCTACGAGGGGCTCTAGGTAATAAGCTCACCTTTAAATATGATCAATTCACTCTCATAAATCAAAATGATAACAGAGTTAAACGGATTCTTCTTAAAATAAAATTTACCAAGCTGGTATGCATTAGTAAGATGGAAACAACACATGCGCATTTGTCCTCTTAATAGAAACATATAAAAAAGACAAAAGTATATTATGTATATAAATTTATAGTAACCTCGTTTATATAATATAATAATAAATACATCAATGTAAACACATTGATAATTTATTTTTATGTAAATAATGTTATTGTTGTTAATCCTACCAGACCAATGGAATAAAATAATTTGAATACTTACAAATATAATAGGTATATGTTATCTATATAAATATATTAAAATAGGAAATAAAAGTAGGTATAAGAAATAATGGCATTTTGTTTCATTTACATAAACTCTTTATTTGGCATTTAAATACATTTCATTATATTTGTTGTTTGATTATATGACAAGCACACAAATCTTATTATTAATAGGCAAGAAAAAGTTATTTATTTGATAGTTTTAATTTTAGCTCTTAAAATATTTTTTTTTCTGAGTGGCCCTGCAAATGTTGTTGCATGTTTCCTTTTACCTGGTTACATTTTATAAATTAGTCAACTTGGTATTTATTATAAAATATAAATAAAAAAAGTTATGCCGCATGAGTTATATACATTATATTATTGTGTGTTGTCTTATTTCAAATGAGACCTCACCCGAAAGCTTTATATTCAACTCTTAAAATCCACAATTAATAATATTGTCATTAAACGCAATAATGATTTTTAAGGTTACAAGATTACATTTACAATTTCCAACTTATTTCTATTAGGTTGAAAGAATTTTTAGATAAATAATTGTTTTTTTTTATATAAGTAGGTTCCTGATTAATCACCAAAAATCCATTAAATGAATTTATTTTTCCTTATTATTTTAAAAGTTTGACAAAAGTACCTAAGCCATAATAGTGCTTTGACAAGTTTTTCGTATTTCATGGAGTTTGTGTCCTATTATTTCAGATTGTGACACATTCTCCTGCCTGTTTATATTTTTACAGTCATGACAGAAGAGAAAAAAAGTAAATTAAGGTAGGATCCCAATTTGGTATTTTTACTAATATAATATTATAATAGCCTAACTATAAATTTTAAGTTAGGTATGTCAAGACCTAGCTGGGCTAACAAATATCAAAAAGGGTGAGCAAAAATTAAGAATGATAATTTTTCCTATTTTGTTTAACTTTATAATATTTAAATTTATAACCCATATAGAATTCTGTCTTCAGATATTCCTGAACAGTAGAATTTGTTTTTTTTTTCAATTTTAATTTATATAATAAAAACCTATATTTCTTTTAGAGATAGGATGTAATTTAAAGGTTGAATTTTAGATTGATATATGTATTCAAAATATGTACTATTTTATACTAATAGTGTTATTTGTAGATTAAAATTGTACTTATTCATATTAAATAAATTCTATAAGTATTTTTTTTTTCATTATATGATTATTAAATTTTAATATATTACCTATTATATATTTTATAAAAATTACCAACCAATAATATTAAATCATGACGCTAAACAATAATTTATCATGAAACTGTTTTTCTACCTTTTAATATAATTGAAATATATTTTTTTGTAATATGTAATTGATAAAAACATTACAATGTTTGAATTTTAGATTTATACAGTTTAAATTTTGATTAGGTTATTCAAAAAAAATTATAGCTCACCCTTTTTTAATTTTTTGGTTTTGTAGTCGGCTGTTTAAGGTTAGGTGAACCTAACCTAATCTCGTATTAAACACGACTAACACCAAAACTTACATACATTTTTAATTTAAATTTTAAAAAGAAAAATTACTACAATGAAATTAATTATTACTTCATGTTTTTAATTTAATTTTATGATTGAAGTGATAGCGTGTTTTTAACTACAACACATTAAGCTTATAGTTAGTTAGTATATTATTTATGTAGTATTTGTTTTTAATATTTATGTAAGATTATTTTGCTTATTTTTTTTTTATTAAACCTACTAACTTAAGAATAATTAAATTGCTTAGCTTTTTACATAAGTTAGCTTCTTGCATGTATTGTTTTGTTTCTAAATGGGTAATTTTATATTAATTGTATGTTAAAATAAAATTTATCGAGTATGAAAGTAATATTAATAATAGGACTAGTAACAAAATACTTAAGAACGTATCATGCGTAAAAGACATTATATACATCATACCTACTTTAATATACTAGAATTTTTCAGTTGTAGGAGCATTTACATAATTAACCTGTGTTAGCAATATATTTTTTATATTTGGTACATACATATATTTTATACCTACTATTTATTAATTTTTGGTTTTACTGTATTAAATATTTAATATGATATTTGGGATTCTAATTAATTTTTCTTATACCACAGAATAAATATTTTATCTTACTTTAACTTTTAACTTTCTAAGTTATAAAATAATAATAAAAACTAAAAATAATTTTGGAAGTTTTTAATAGTTACCTACATTTTGAGATCAATAAATGTCAATATAATATAAATTACAGTGATAATAATTGGTCATTATTCATTATTGATAATAAAATATAGGTAGTATTCGTTTATAATTAAATCAATGTTAATATTAGGCCATTATTAATTAATGCTGTTTTTGAAATTGTTTATATTGTTTATTGCAATAGGTAGGTACTGTTTTATCTTATAAGTTATAAACCACCAATAATTGCATTACACCAAAATAATATTTTGTTAATTTCTTAATTTATTTGTAAGCAATCAATTAATATGTCTTGGTCTAAACTAAATGTTAATATTTGTTATCCAATGTGACTTACAATTTAAAAAAAATTTTAGTTATTTTTTTCTTACTATGTATAGAGAATGGGCTTTTATTTTTATCTTTATCATTCTATTTAATTTTGAATTTTAATGGATTTTTAAAAAGTGGCCTAAAAAAATAACTATCAAAGAACAAATCCAACTCACAAATATTTACTTAATACATAAGTTCAACATTTATGGCCGTATTCATAGTTGATGCTTGAAAATAAGTATTGCTTAAGCCAAAATAAAAAAAAAATTGATAATAACTAAAAGCAATGCTTAAGGTAGGTTGTGACCAACCTTAATTTAAGCAATACTTATTCTTAAGCATCAACTTAAGGAATACCTTTTATTGTTATTGATTAACTTATCTAGAAAATTAAGATACTGACCAGTTATTATCATCAATGCCTGAATTGTCTTAGACTGTAAAATATATTAATTTAAATATGTATGGATATTTTATATTATTGTATTATATTTATGCAAGTAGAGTATTGTTAGATATAAATTTTTGACAGATTTTGCCAATGGATTTGGCAAAAATGTTTCCGCAAGAAGGAACTTACTTCACGTACTATTGTCATTGGGAAACAAAGCACCGAAAAGTATTCCCCAAATGTCATACGCAATCAGAAGTACACCATAATAACATTCCTCCCAAAGGTTTGAAACTTTATACTTTGATAATAATACGACTTATCAATTAAAAAAATCATTTAAATGTATTTCCAGGTGCTCTATCAACAGTTCAAATTCTTTTTGAATCTTTATTTTCTTCTGATGGCTATGAGTCAATTTGTACCTGAACTAAGATTAGGATACCTCTATACATATTGGGGACCACTGGTATTAAACATTGTAAAAAAATAAAATTATCAATACTTACTTGTGGTATTTAATGTTGTAGATATTTGTATTGGCTGTCACATTATTTCGTGAAGGTGTTGATGATATTCGAAGGTGGCAACGAGATGAAGAAGTAAATTCACAAAAATACAAACGTCTAATACGTGGTAAAGATCACAATATTGGTACAGAGTATGTATCATCGTCAAAACTCAAAGTTGGAGACTTAGTAAGATTTGTTTTTTGTAATTATTAATAAAATACAGCTAAAAATGTATTAAGTTTTATTAAATTTAATTATTAGGTGCTAGTAGAAAAAGATCAAAGAGTCCCAGCTGATATGGTGTTATTAAGAACTACTGAAAAATCTGGTGCTTGTTTTGTACGAACTGATCAAATGGATGGAGAAACTGATTGGAAATTACGTCTTGCTATTGGAGACACTCAAAAATTAGATTGTGATGCACGTTTGTTTGATATTACAGCTACTATTTTTGCTGAAAAACCTCAAAGAGATATTCACAGTTTCATAGGAACATTTAGAAGAGTAAGAGAATATATTATTTTATTATTATTATTAAATCATTAATTATTTATAATATATCATTTAGCAAGATAATGGGGAAGAAGTGAGTCTTGATGTAGAAAATACATTATGGGCTAACTGTGTTGTAGCTAATGGTTCAGCACTTGGTGCTGTTGTTTACACTGGTGCTGAAACCAGGTCTGTTATGAATAATTCTCAGCCTCGAAGTAAAGTTGGACTCTTGGATATAGAAATTAATCAGTTAACTAAGGTATTGTTGACATTTTTTTTTTTAATACATTATTATTATTTTTTTTTTTACTTATATCGTATGTTCACATTATATTTTAATTTTCAGCTACTTTTTTGTGCTGTGGTTGGTCTGGCCTTTGTAATGATGTGTTTAAAAGGTTTCAGTGGTCCATGGTATCGTTACATGTTCAGATTTGTATTACTATTCTCATACATTATACCAATCAGGTTAATTTACAAAACTTTATTTATATGAACAATAATAATAAATTATATACTTGTTTTTGTTGTTTAATTTAGTTTGAGGGTAAATTTGGACATGGGTAAAGCATTCTATTCATGGTCTATGCAAAGAGATGAAGAAATGCCAGATACAGTAGTAAGATGTACAACAATTCCAGAAGAACTGGGCCGGATATCATACTTATTTTCAGATAAAACTGGGACACTTACTCAAAATTCAATGGTATTTAAACGACTTCATTTAGGGACTGTTTCTTATGGTGCTGAGTCTTTTGACCAGGTTAGATAAATTTATTTATACTTCTATAATTAGTATTAAGGTATAATATTAATTATTAATATTGTTGTAGGTTGCTGAACAACTAAAAATGACCTTCTGTGGAGCAGTTGAGCCCACACATAATCGTAATTTGTCTCAGGGTTCGACATCATTTAAGATAAGACGCTCTGAGCAAACTCGTCTTCATGATGCTGTTAAAGCTATAGCGCTGTGTCATAATGTGACTCCTGTTATTGAAAATAATGTTCAGGGCAATATGTTAGTTTTATTTTTTTTACAGACAGCATTTGATAAATAATTGAAATTAATTTTGCATTAAAAAAAATATATGTTAAATGTTTGATTTTAGTACTGATAGTCCAGTCGAACTCAGGTCTGAAGCTGATCAACACTATATTAAAGAAAGTCTACTTTCTCGTTCACAGTGTACTTATCAAGCTTCTAGTCCTGACGAGGTATACATATCTTATATTTGTTAAAAACTTAGAATTTTATAACTTTAAAAAATTGATTTATATTTGTCATAGATTGCATTAGTAAAGTGGACTGAAGATGTAGGTTTAGCTGTAATAAAGAGAGATTTGACATCACTTCAATTACGTACATCTGCTGGAGATATACTCAATTATACAATATTACAAATGTTTCCATTCACATCAGAAACCAAACGAATGGGAATAATTGTTAAAGATGTTGCCTCTGGAGATATTACATTCTATTTAAAAGGAGCGGATGTAGTTATGTCATCTATTGTTCAATACACTGACTGGTTGGAAGAAGAATGTGGAAATATGGCACGAGAAGGTTTACGTACATTGGTAGTGGCTCGAAAAAATTTAACTGAAGAACAGTACTTGGAATTTGAAGTGTGTATTGTTTATCTATAATTCCAAATCATAATGTAAAGACCAAAAGTTATGTTTTATTTATTTTTTGCCAGTCTCGTTTGAATTCAGCAAGGTTAGCTGTGACAGGCCGTGCTCAACGAGTAGCAACTGTTGTGGACACTCTAGAACGTGAAATGGAGTTATTGTGTGTAACAGGGGTGGAAGATAAACTTCAAGTAAATGTTCGTAGAACCTTAGAATTATTGGGCAATGCAGGAATTAAAGTAAGAGTAATTTTAATAAAATATAATTGCTTGCTTAATAAATTTATATTTTATTAGATATGGATGTTAACTGGAGATAAGCAAGAAACTGCCACTTGTATTGCTAAAAGTTCTCGTCTTGTTTCAAGAACTCAGGAATTATTTATTTTTAACCCAGTACATACGAGAACTGAAGCACATCAGCAATTAAATGCTTTTAGGAAAAAACAAGATTGCGCTCTTGTTATTACTGGAGATTCATTGGAAGTATGTTTAATAATAAGAATTTAATTTAATTTTTGTGTTTTATATTAACTTTTATCTTTGTTCTTAAGATATGTCTACAGTATTATCAAACAGAATTACTGGATGTTGCCTGCCGAAGTCCAGCTGTAATTTGCTGTCGATGTTCTCCTACCCAAAAAGCACAAATTGTCACTCTAATTAAAGCACATACTGGAAAAAGAACGGCTGCTGTTGGTGATGGAGGAAATGATGTTTCGATGATTCAGGCGGCTGACACGGGTATAAAATAATTTGTTAATAACTGTTGTTGTTACTTATTAGGGCGAATACAACAATTTTATATTTTTAATTTTAGGGATTGGTATTGCTGGTGTTGAAGGTCGTCAAGCATCTTTAGCTGCAGACTTTTCAGTACCACAATTTTCACACCTTTCTAGACTACTCATGGTACATGGTCGATACAGTTATAAAAGATCTGCCTCACTTAGCCAATTTGTCATCCATAGAGGTCTTATCATATCTACTATGCAAGCAATATTTTCAGCTGTATTTTACTTCTCATCAGTAACACTGTATCAAGGGTTCCTTATGATTGGGTAAGATTGATATTGTATAGGGCCTATTTTTTGTTGTTACACTGTGTAGTACATAATTCACTATGGGTAGTAGTGTAGTCTGAAATTATAGTGTATTATTGTATAATTACCTATACTGTTTACAACTTATGTGTGACAGTAATAATATTATTTTGATTAATAAAAAATTACAATTTGTGAAGTATATTTAAATAAAATATGGCTTGGTTTTGTGCTAAAAAATATATAATACGAAAAATAATTAAAACATAGGCCCTGGAATTGTAACTTAATTACAAGGATCTATTAATTAAGCAACTTATTGATTTCAGATATGCAACACTGTACACCATGTTCCCTGTATTTTCCTTGGTACTTGATAAAGATGTACTGTCTAAAATTGCATTAACTTACCCTGAACTCTATAAAGAACTGAGCAAAGGACGGTCGTTATCTTATAAAACATTTTTCATTTGGGTTTTAATAAGCATTTATCAAGGTAAACTTATACAATATTGAATATACACATAATAATTTAATGCTGTTTTACAAACATTTTTTGTATTTTGGCAGGTGGTGTAATAATGTATGGAGCATTGTTTCTATTTGAAGATGAATTCATTCACATTGTTGCCATTAGTTTCACAGCTTTAATTCTCACAGAACTAATCATGGTTGCATTGACAGTGCGCACATGGCACTATTTAATGCTGTTGGCTGAACTTTTTAGTTTAGCTGTTTATATTTTATCATTAATCTTACTCAAAGATTATTTTGGTTAGTATATATTGTTTTTAACTACTTTTAAAATATATACAGGCAAATTTGCTATCTTCAAGGGACTTTAAGAATCAGATAATTACATCCCAACTCCGCTGTAAAGATTACATAAAAAAAATGTGCATATATAAAGATAATATATAAATTTAATAATAGATTGATTTAGCAATCCTGTTTTGTTAGCATTATATATGTTGAAATCTGGAAAATGTTCATACAAATTAGGTCAGTGGTGAGCGCCCTGGATTGCTTTCTTATTTTCACTAATTTTTCCAAAAACAATTTTCATAAAAAATATTGTGTTTTTATTCAATTTATTAACATAAAACGTATAGACTAAAACGGTGACTGAAATGCGTATAACATGTTCGATTAAATAGCAGTCACAAAAGTAGCAATAAATTAGAAATTATTCATTACAATTAAATTAATTTTGATACTGTATCAATGTTGATGTAGAAACAAAATAGCTTACAAATTACCGCCATTGAACGAAATCTAAAATTCCATAAATTCATCAAAACAAAAATTGAGTTATTATTCTAGATTATTTTAAGCAAATATTATACCAGTTTTCATTTGAAAAAAACACATTATTTCTGGAATATCGTAACTATCATCATTACAATACAAACAAAATTATTAGACATAAGATAGAAAACCAAACAAATACATTGCTAATAATCATTATACACGAAACCTATTTGTATTCTATTTATAAGCAAATTTTACTGTAATTTAATTATTAACCAGATCATTTGTTTATTTGTTTAGATTCTCATTTCATACAAACCGAATCATTCCTATGGAAAGTCACTGTGATTACACTGGTCAGCTGTTTACCATTATACATTCTAAAGTTCTTAAGGAAAAAGTTTTCACCACCAAGTTATTCTAAACTATCGTGAGCTATAGTTACTTTGAAATTTGAAAGTAATCAAGATGGAATTATAATTGAGGAAATTAAACAAAATAAATATATTTACATGGATCTTTAGTCTCAAAATCAGCTTCAGAATTATTATTCTATTAACTCCTCTATTATGAAGACCAGTTTTAATATCCTCTTCAAATTAATTTTGATATAAAAAGCACAATTTATACCAAATAGATTAAACTCAACACTTAAAAATATGTATATTTTAATCATATATATTTTTTTATTGCAAAATTATAGTATAATCGTCTTCAAAAATAATCTACTAATTGTAATGTTATTTTTCTGGTTTAAGTTAAAAGTTAAAACTGTTTAAAATTATAACTTTTCTGTTATTTTTTAGTTTTATTTTATAGAATGTTAATGATTATCTATGACCGTGATTCATAAGTAAATCAATAAATGATTTTTATTAATTCAGCTATAAATCTATAAAATTCCTCTATTCATTTACATATTTACCCTTGCAAATACCACATTTTAAATGATTTAAAAACAAAAATTTTAAATATAAATTTGCTCCTTTGAATTATAATACATTTGATGCAGGGTCTGTGTACTGCAGTTTATATTAATCATCTTAAGTTATGATAAGATCAATATTAATGTATGTCACCATTATTTATGTGAATTTTTTTTTTATATTTTGACTTAATCTTGAAATTATTTTAAAGACTTGTAGGATTGCCGTTCATCCTATTTGTTTTTAATAAAATTTAAATGATTTAAATAGATTATAATCAGTTGATCACATAAATGCTATTTTTATTTTTTGGGAAATCCATTCTTTTTGTATTTATACCATCTACGAGGAAGTTAATTTTTTGTAACGGTTGTTCATTATTGAATAATAATAATTTATTTAATTGTACCTGTTTTAATCTAGTGTTAATTAACTGTTTTTTCCTTATCGTAGAGTAGTATTGAGTGTAGAATTTATATAACATTCTTTTGGCAAATGCTTTCAGTGGGATGGATAAGGAGAGGTTTTTTTGATGATATTACAATTATGATAATTGTAATTTTGAATAACAAAAATATGGAAACCCTGTTTATTTATGCATCTTAAGTAATTAATAGTATTAAAGGCAATAATACAAATCTTAAAAAAAATATATATTTTTGCACAGAAAGCAATTTTTTTCAATATTGTAGATCTAAATTCTGAAAATAATTCATTGCTCAACATCATTTGAAAACTAGATATCCTGTTTAAAGTGTTGGAAGATATTTTTAAGTTCTATTAACAAATATCTTTTTAACTTTATAATAATATGGTCAATATATAAAAAGGTCAATTTTATTGAACATCATTTAAATCTTAATAAATGTTTTTCAGATATTTTGAAATTTTATTTCCCAAAAATATTTATATTAAGTATAATGCGTTTTTAATATATATTATAAAGCCTATTACTGAATAAAATAAATATATATGTTATAAATTAAAATGTTATTATTGAAAAATATAGTTTATTAAAAGTTCCTGAATTGACAATATCAAATATGTGGTATAGCATTATTTGGGGTTGATGTTGATTTATTTATTTGTCTTACCGATATTTGGATTAATTTTATTCTACTTATCAAATTATGCATGTTTAATTATTTTATACAATTTAATCAATTGTTAAATCTCCATTAATTAATTAAGCACATCAATTATGCTGTGTAAAGTTGATATACCTAATATAAAAATAATGAAGGTAGAAAAAAGAAGAACTACCTATGCATTTGAGACGCACAATTACACATGCAATTAAAAAATATAATTCACACCCATAGAAATTTCAATTTTGTAAACACTGCTAATAATGAATTTACCTTTGAATATTTAGCTGGCCATCATCTTATTGGATATGTGAATATTTTATTTAAAAAAGAGAAGTTAGATACAATTGAAGTATTTATTTAAATTTTTAAAGATATTTATTTAGTGTCTTGATCCATGGTTGTGTTGTTATATAGGTTTGATTTTTTTTGTTATTATTATTTGTATAGTTGTAGTTTACTCTCCCATTGCTTGAAAATAAAAAATGATTTTGTTACCCACCACAACATTTTGAAGTACCTATCCTTATTACATTTGTATTCATATAGAAGTATGTTGCAATTTAATAATATTTAAATCTACTTAGGTAATATCAGAATGTTATGTTTAAGAAAGTATTAGAAAAATAAATATTTATTATTATGTGTAAGTTATGAATTATGATTAACGATAATCAATATTTTTGTGTCTTATAGTGTAAATTAAAATATATTTATATATATATTTGATCATAATGAAAAACAAACCAGTGGTAATATAGTTTGTTAATAATACCTATAATTGATATTGTTTAATGCACAATTATATAGATCCATCCTAATGTCCTGATTGATGTACTTACAAAATTGATAGTCCGTTTTGGGGAGTATCATTTGTACCGTTTGGGCGAGTGGAATTATTTTTACTTGCTCGAGGTAATAACCTAGGTCCGAATAATATCGTTGTCAATCATTATTAATCACTGTTATTGAAAACAAGATTACGATTCCCTCAGTCTCCCCTAGGCCCTAATAAGAAATATTTTTCTAGTAAATAAACAAAACGAGGTGGTTTTGGTTTTTGGCTTTGGTTATATAATAGCAATATAGCATATTATGTATAGGTATAATTAACTAATTAACATAATAACGTACATGATATTTAACATAATATAACATAAGAAGGTACTTAATTCATTATATAATATTAACATAATATAAACTAATAATATTAATCCATAATTTAAGCAATTATAGAAAAAAAAAACTAAAAAAATTTAAAATTGAAATTGTCCGTAAACAGCTCAAAACAAGTCAAGATATTTTGATAATTTTATAGTGTATAGAAAATAAGAATTTATACATTAATGTATAAACTGAATTCAGTCAAATTTTCATGTATACAGTTATTTGTTTTTGAATTACAACAAATTAACAAAATCGCTACATAATAAATCAAGTGAATATCCAATGTTGTAAAAATATGAACTTTAAACGCTCATAAAAATTTAATTTGACTCTCCGGTAGAGATTTTCTTGTTGATAAAGGTAGACAAACTTATAAGAAATATTGTATTAAGTTTTTAAATCTTAGATTTAAATAGAACATTTTTTATGAATTTCTAATAATTTGCTAAAAGGAATCCAGTTTTAGATTAATCTGGAGAGTTAATTATAAATTAATAAATTATATTATCGAGGGTAGGTATAAGTTAATCATCTTTTTGATCCGATAAAAAATCTAATTTTCTTTGTATTCTTTCTAGTCTCTCAATTGGGATACCATATAATAATAAATTTATATAATATGTTATATACACAACCTTAGTAATATAGAGGATCGAATAAATAAAAAAAATGTTAAAACATGACATTTTCAAGCTACAAAAAATAAAAGCCAACAGGTAGTCGCATGAAATAAATTGACTTACACACCCATTTACTGACCTCGGACACACGCGCGTGGTATGACGTAAGTATCTATCATTGGTTGCAAAAACTATAGTATTCATAATCAAGGTATCTACCTATTATAGGTGCATGGCTTTTTTTTATCGGATTGTAACAAATAATACTATTAATAACACCTAATCACAAACAATTTCGTTAGGTATTTATTTGAAAAAGTTACATACAAAACTACACGGGTGCATTTTTAATTTAAACGCAGGATATTTTTTTAGAGTATTTTGATATAGGTACATATAAAAATAGAATTTTGCAGAAGTAGTTTATGAATTATATAAAAGTTAAAGTTTTGATGAACGGAGTGGAGTGGTACCCCTCAAAATGTTGGTCCACTATAAATACTCCGCACATCAAAACTTTAAATGGGCACATTGTACATAATATAGGCAACTAAACATTTTTACTAAACAGTAATTGTTACTATATTACTATTATAAATTGTACATCTTGTCAAATTTGCGAATGATTGGCATTATCGAATGTTATGGAAAAATATTACTAATAATATATAATATAATATAATTATATTAATATTACTTGCACTTCTTGTCTACCACAAGTAGGAGGTACCTAGTAACTTTATTTACTTAACTGTAATTATTTGACTTAAGTCGAGGATAAATTTATTACTAAATTAAAAAAAAAATCAATGATCGTTATAATAATATTTTAGAGTTAGGATGTTATACCACTTATTTCATATTATACCAGTAGGGTAAAAAAGAGATTTCTGGAACCAAATCCTGCTAGCACATCCCTATACCTGATGACACATCCCGCGAAAACCGTTGCACATCCCTTATCATCCCATGGGTTGAGCAGATCTATCGCATACGTACACGACATTCCCCCCGCTACCCCGCTCTTCATATACCCCCCACCATCAATCACGCACTTATACGATATTCCCCCCGCCACTCTTCCCTATCAATTAGCCACCGCCACGCGAGGAAAATAATTTAAAATTTTTTTTACCAAACCGGTCGTTTCCCAAACGACAACCGCACCGCTGCGCAACTTACTCGCTTATGTTTACAAATTTACAATGTATATTCTATCTCATTTAACTGGTGTTTACGACAATCGTTCGCATACTTACGAGATGTATAATTTCTATATTTAGATACTTACATAGTCGCATATCATATACATTATACATACATACACACATTCATCAGGTATCACAAACACCCAAACATATTATAAAATTAAAGTATTATTAAAATATATGTATATGCAGTATTCATATATATTTAGTTTGTGTACATATATTCATACATACAACATCACAAACACACACACACACACACACACGCAACCAAACATATGATACAGCTTAGGTACATATCAATATATTAAGACGCAAAAGTCATACTTACAAAATACATAGTCGCAATTACGTAGATGCATTTAAACATTCCGATCCATCCACCCTAAAAAGTATTTTCACCCCCGCCATCCCTCGTAAATTACTACTACAAAATTGTAATTCCTATTGAAATACATAGATCTAACTATTTTATACAGCTCAAAGGATTACTCGACAACATACACAAAATTATATACTTATGACATACAATATTATGAATTTGTGTAACTAGTAGGTATACTGACTAAGGAGAATAGAGGATATCGACTCTGAGGGTCAGACGTCTACAAGGTTCTTACTTATCCATTAAATGGATTATAAAATTGTATCATTATCCGAGTAACATATATTTCTCGGTATTTCAACATCTTCTAGGTAATAATGTATAAAAACTTATATGATGCCTCATCCATATTATATATTCAACGGTATATTAATTTTCATATCTCCTTTATGCTTTCGAACCAACGGATACATTATGTATCAAACAACGTCTTGATCGATTGTTATGTAATGCATCTGAGAAAAACAACATTCATCAAGACTAGTCATGCATCGACATGTTTGTATGCCAATAAAACCTTAACTATTGTTAATCAACAATATTGATATATTTTAAGAACGCATGAGAAAAACATACATGTAAAAGCCATATCACTTGTGTAATATTTATTTTTTACATTATGTGTCACACCTACCATATTATTATTATTACACATATTATACCCCTCTTGATCACTAATCCTTAATCGTTGCCTATCACTTATTCTTGATCCCTTGATCCTCTGATCTCGTGTTCTATATTTTTCTTCATACCTGTGCATGAGAAAACGCATACACGAACGCGCATACGACAACTCACATATTATCAATAACCTGACCGACATATATATATATATATATTAATTCATGCATGTACACGGGAAAAACACACACCATTACCAGTCACAGTCACCACCACCAACGAAACCCTCCCGACTCGAGCAAAACATATTTTTTCACGCTTACATAATATGAGAAAACGCACGTGCGCTTGCACATCGACAACTTACATGTCACTCAAGTGACCGATGCGTATATTTTATCAGCACATACCACAGACTTCTATAATGACTTCTGTAATGTGTATTATAGAAGTCTGTGGCACATACCTACGTACAACAGTCATATCACTTGTACAATATTTTTATTTTACCGTGTGCATACACACAGGCAATAACACCACCGCCATATATTATTGTATAAGTATTATAATATCGGAAAATTAAGGACTATTAACAATATCTCTCATTTCAGCAGATACTTTATGCGGTTTATTACCTAAATTTAGAAATATACAATAATTAACGTCACATCTGTAGTACCTATCATAGTATCATACCAACATCTTTATCAATTTAACAATTAAAAATTTTCATATTATTAGTCATTTTCCCATACAGGCTCATGTTACAATGTGCATACACGTGGGAACATACATACATTCTTGTTATTGTATGTTTATAAACACAATACTATCAGGCTAACCTATCCTGAATAATATTGCAGATACTTATATTTTTAATCAATCATACATTGAACAATTGTATGAGATTACATTAGACTAAAATCATAGCTTATATATACATACATGGATTATAGGTATATACGAGAAAAAATAAATCTCTTTATTGTTATTATTATTCGTCAAGTGTAGTGAGAATTATAATATACTAGCTGATACCGTGCACTTCGTTACCCGTTAAATGTACAAACTTTGTTCAATGCGTTATTAAATATTCGGTGTTTGATATTCTATATTTATCTTAAATTTTCTGCTGCCCGAGATAAAAATTCTAATTCGCAGCAGTTATTATCAGGTAGGCAATCTACCTGCGGTAGATCGCGGACCCCGTGCTGTTTGTACGTAAGTGTATGAATAATTAACTCTAAAGTATCAAAGTCATACCAAGTTTGTCGTTTTTACTTGGTATAACTTTGATAAAAAAAAAGAAATTTAGCCCTTTTTAAAAAAGTAAAAAGTAAATTGTTGACATTTTCCCCTAAAATTTAACCCTTTCTAAAAATTAATCCTTTCTTAAAATTCAACCATTTCTAAAAATAATCATTTCTTTAAAAAAAAATCAACCTTTTTTAAAAAATAAATAAATATTTTATCTATTAATTATTTCTTCTATAACCAATAACGACCATATATATAAACAAACATTTCCACCGTAAGTCTCAAAATCCCTGTTTGATCACTTCCCCAGGCTTCTATTAATTTATCGTAGTGTGGTGTTCTATAGCCTTCCTCGATAAATGGACTATCCAACAAAAAATTAATTTTTCAATTCGAACCAGTAGTTTCTGAGATTAGCGCGTTCAAACAAACAAACAAACTCTACAGCTTAATAAAATAATAATAATAATATATAATATAAATAAATAATACAAAAAATATCGATAATAGCTGGGCTTGAAATCGATTAATATCGATAAAAATCGAAAAAAAATAATATATTTTTATATTCTGGTTGATATACATTTTTTATTTTAGACACTAATAACTCTAGAGTAAACAAATATAATAGTTGGCACATTATTCATTTTATTTTGAAACATTATCGTTTTATGTTATCTAAGAACTTTTTCAATCAAAAACGACTATTGTTTTTTTGGAGAGAATTTTTATGCTTAGAGTTATGAGTGTCTAAAATAAAAAATGTATATCAACCAGAATATAAAAATATATTATTTTTTTTCGATTTTTATCGATACTTGTATTATTTATTTATTATTATTATTTTTATATTTTTTATATTTTTTTCTGCTAGATGGCGCCACCAGTGTAACTCAGTTTTTGTCTCTAAATCTCTAACTCACATCAGTTAGGTCCATAATTTATGCTATAAACCCGCTCCCCGACATTCTCTATCATTTAAAAAAATTTTTAGCAAAATCGGCCCAGCCGTTCTCAACTGATGCAATTTCGAATTTTTTGTCTCCATTTTTATATATATAGATATATATATATTATATAACAATAAGTAAAAAAAAAATAAGACTAAAAACTATTATTGACCCATCACTTAGTTCTATAGTTACCTACATGAATACGCGATACCTAGTATGATATTATGAAAACCCACATTAAATCGGGTGGGGGTTGTCTGACCGAAAATCAAGTGGCCGAAAGTCTAGTGATCGAAAAGGTATCAGGTCGAACACATTTTCGATCGAAAAATATGATATCGAAAATGCAAATGATCGAAATGTTATGTAATCGAAATATATCGAAATTATGGTCGAAAAATATATATTTGTGTTAATTATTTAAAAAAAACATAAATTATATTATAAAATTAACTAAAGTAGGTATTATAAGGTAAAAAAAAGTTGTAATAAAATATTAAAATAATTTGTAGGTATATAATATACTAGTATAACTTATAAGTATTAGTTTAGTATAAACAATATAATATAGTGAATAATTAAAATTTTAAATTTTGTGCTATTCCTCTTAAATACTCTAGTAAATCATAACCTGGATCAGCTAAGAATCTTTGTTGCACTTCTTTTAAACGTATATTGTGGGATTGGACTTGAATTTTCATTTTTTTATTACTGCGCCCATAAAGTAGCATCTCGCAATTACTGCTTCAGTTTCGTTTTGAGTAGATTGTAAGGTTTTGATTAATTTATGTAGTCCTACGGTATATACAATAATAAAATTAATAATTTAAATAATGATATAAAAAATAATATCCATTTCAGACAAACCCGGATGTGGCGATATTAATCTATTTAATTTTCTATGCCATTTTAATAAAGCATTCTGCAGTATTTGTCGTCCTGGGCAATCCTGATGATAACCTTTCAGCTACACACCATAATTCTGGAGGGAAAAGTGGTGGCGTGTAAACTGGTTCTCTTCTTGGTCTTCCTCTTGTTTTCATAACTTGTCTACCAATTATATACAGTGATGTAGTCGTAATTTTTTTACTGAGTATACGTTTTAATGTGCTTGATATGTAAACGTGGGGGGCTTCTCCCCCCCTCCCCAACCACTATATATACTACGCTATTACTAATGATATATTTATAATTACATACACTTTACTACTACCTTACCGCAATTGAGTCTCTATAGTTTACAATCATACTCCTAAAATATATGATTATACATTTAAATTGTTTATGATTACCTATGTTAATTTCTTAACCCCCCTATCACCACTTCTTTTTAAGTCAAAAAACCTAAATATTTATTAATATTTATAGTCTTAAATGTATACTCGGTAGTATATAAATTAGGTATCACAACTTTGAATGATTAAAAATAAATGAAAATATCATTTTTTGTAGATCAATTGTTATATTTATGTAATTATTGTGTGACACAGTGTAGGTACATAAAATAATATTTTTTGACAAAATTATTTTCAGTAATGCATGTGACCGTGAATCTCGGCGTCGGCTATCGTTATAGATAAGCTTATAATTTTAGACGTATGATAAATATATAATAAATATAGATCCATGCAATGAAGTTAAAAATAAATGTATAAAATGTAAAAATAACGACCAAACGACTCGCACCGATTAAATCATATATACATATTCGATATTACAAGCGCCTAAACATATTTTATAGTTAACATAACTATATATACATATAAACATTCATATATATAAATAGGTACGCATCAATAAGTCATCTACATATAGACATACACATAATATATTACTCACATAGTAAGCACACACTTGTATACCTATATCCTTACATATTTGATATTCTTATATATTTAAACAGTATTCATGCACGCATACATACATACATATAGACTCGATTATTTCAAATAATAATTCACATAAAATATTTTCGGTATATAATTTATTCAATACCTGGATTCTTTAACATATATTAATTATTGTATATTTACATTTGATAGGTACGTGAAATATATCACAACGTCGCCGTGCATACTGATACAACGATTACATGCAATATAGTAGGTACCTGATCATATATTATAATTTACTCATTTTTTCGTTAAATACGTAAGTACAATTTATGCAGAAACCTAAAAATATACTCAACAATATACATTAAAATGTACTGATTTTGATAAAAAAAAAAAAAAAAATAGCTGTCTGTGTGTAAATACAGAAATCTTGCTAAAATAAGTAAAAATATCAAAATTGCAATAAAGCATAATATTATGGAAACATCACAATATTTTAGTAAAAAATGGGCAAAAATATCATAATTTCATTAAATAATATGTAATATTATAAAAAATATCATACCCATGTCTAATTACCATCAAAGGCATATATACAGTTTAGTTATTAAATGTATCTAAATGCATGACCATCACTATAACGAGTCATTATTACAAGTCTCAACATCCGAAACATATCGTTGCACTATAATATAATAGTTAATACATACATACATACACACACATACACACGTACATACATTTGCTTACATATTTACTTAAACAGCATTCATGCATACATACAGACTCGATTGATTATTTAAAATAATAACAATTTATATAAAATACTTTCGATATATACCTATTTTATTTAATACCTGAATTCTTAAACATATATTAATTATTATATATTTACAGTAGATACATGAAATATATCACAACGTCGCTGTGCATACTAATACTACAATTAAATGCAATATAATACCTACAAAATCATATTTAAATTCCATGGTATTCGATGATAAGAAAGATAATAATATTATATAGTTATTTTCATCACATATTAGCAAAAACAAAATAAAATGTACTTACGTCAAGCTGTGATAATCTTTCACTTATGATATCATATAGTAAACCATATATATTTCAATTATTTTTAACGCATATCTTACACAGATGGCCCGGCATTTATTTTATACAAAATAATAAGAATTTATTATTTATACAGTTATATCTATACTACATGGATGCTTATCACTGATACTTTTCATGTATGCATACTTTGTAAAATAATCATGAAATCGCTTGTATATTACCATCACAAGCTTGGAAATATATATATAATATATATTTTTTTTTCTAGTGAAAATTGATAAAAATACCTTAATTTCTCCCAAATCATTATATTAGGTATATTAATGTCGATAAAATCTTATACAAATATAATTTCTATGTCAAGGACATGTCTAAAACTCTAAAATATCGAAAATCAGAAGTTATAATTACATATAACTATATATCATAAAAACTGTATTCATAGAGCCTCACTCGTCAGCTATATAATATAATATACCTATACTCTCTTTACAATCTTCACTGATTTTCATCACTATACCTGTCTCGAAATACACAAATCTATAACACGTCGGTCAAGACCACTATATTTTTATGATTTTCCATCAATGCAAGGGCGCACCCAAGGGGGTAGCTAACGGGCTTTAGCCCCCCCCCCCCCCAAATGGCTAGCCCTAAACATTTTGATAATTTTATTAGGTTTATTGACAATTGACATTTTACTTTAAATTATTACAAAAAAAAATTATCAACTATCGACATTGAAATATTAGGTATAACATAATATTATATTATATTTATACCTGTCATTCTGGGCCCCGGGAGAGACCTCTGTTGTCTATTATTATCGTCGCGACGTCGTTAGTTGAAACTGTGTACTGTGTAGGAATGAGCAATAATGAGTACAAAATTGTTGAACAATTTTTGAAATTTGTTCCTGTTCAATCTACAACAGGTCAAAACTTGGCAGATGTTCTTTTAGAAACATTAAACAATGTTGGGATTGATTTAAACTTTTTACGTGGACAAGGCTATGATGGTGCTTCTTCTATGAGCGGCCAATTTAAAGGCATGCAGGCGTTTATTTCAAATAAATACCCAACTGCAATATACGTACATTGCGTTTCGCATAGTTTAAACTTAGCTTTATCAAATGCAGCTGAAGTAGTTCCAATTAGAAATGCTTTTGGCACTCTCCAAAAAATATATACATTTTTTAATACCCCGAAACGGCAAAATGTCCTTCAAAATAATACCGAAACATCAACTCATAATTCAAATAAAACGAAATTAAAGCAACTTTGTCCCACCAGATGGGTTGAACGTCATGATTCGGTTATTATAATGAAACAAATGTTGTTGCCTGTAGTTGCAGCTTTAGAAGAAATACAGTCATGGAGTTGTAAAGACTCATCGTCTAATGCGTTCTTACTGTTAAGTGGGATTCGACAATCAAGTTTTATTATTTCACTATTGTGTGCAGAGAAACTCTTAAGTTATACTTTACCAATCAGTAAAATTCTTCAAACGAGTGATTTAGATATTTCAGAGGCTTTGAATAACGTAGACGGTGTAGTATTCGTTCTTCGCGAGATACGAACTAACGTTGAAAATGAATTTAAAATTATTTTCGACGAAGCAAATGAAATTGCTAATGCTTTAGAACTAACAATTACTATGCCCAGATTAACAAAAAATCAAACCAAACGATGCAATGTACCAGCAGAAAATGAAGAAGAATATTATAGACGTGCCATTTTTATTCCATGGCTAGATTCTTTTATAAACAATATATCCGACCGATTTTTAAAGCATAAATGTATTATTAAAAGTTTTAAGTGTCTTTTACCAACTGGAAATTCCCCTAATCAAACAGAAAAATCACAGTATTTAGAACTTTTAGAATTTTATAAAAATGATATACCAGAAAATGGTGTTAACGCTGCAGTAGCCGAATTTGATTTATGGTATCAAAAATTCCAATGCCCAAATCATTCATTACCACATAATGCAATCGATGCATTAAATTTGTGTAATGATACTCTATTTGAAACTATATTTATACTTTTAAAAATATTCTCAACATTGCCTGTCTCGACTAGTACAACAGAAAGATCATTTTCCACTTTGAGAAGAATAAAAACATACTTGAGAAATACAATGAGTCAGAATCGACTGAACGGATTAGCTATGCTTCATATTCACAGAGAAATCGACGTTCAAACTTCAGAAGTACTCTCAGTATTGGGGAAAAAAAGAACCAGGCGTCTCAAATTTATAATTTAAAAGGTTAGATTTATAAAAAATAATCACTATATTATTCATAATTTAATAAATAATATTCATGTTTTACAGGTATAACATCACCGCTACGGCACGACTTAAAACCGGAACAAAAAAACAAAATTAGTTAGTAAAATATTGTAAACAAGATTTCTGTACATATTTCAAAATAAATACTACCTATTAATATTAAAATTTTTTGAATTCAGCCCCCCCCCCCCCAAAAAAAAAATTCTGGGTGCGCCCCTGCATCAATGTAACATAGAAATCATATATTTGTCTCCAATTATCGCTAAATACACGAGGGTATTTATGCTGAAACCATACCCGTTCACCTATTTACTTCACAAATAATGTAAAACACATGTATATTACCATCACAAGTTAGGATATATCTTGCCATCTCTAGTAGATATTAAATAATTAGTCATAGTTTGGTTTTATATAGGTATAAAATAATAATATAATATTATAATTTTATATTCGATCGTAAATATACATACTGATCATAAATATAAACATATTTATACTACAACACATATAGACATTATTCAGATCTTGATAAAACTATCTGAATAAGACGATACGTAAATATTAAAAATCTCGCAAAAATGTATAATTTCAACAGTCTACAATGCTGATATAAATATAGCTTTTATTGTATTCGACTTTACTCTAAATAATTGATAGGTACACATATTTGTATAATAATATCATATTTTCAATGAAAATATATAGGTACAAACTTCATATTTGTATTAAAAAATCATATTAGATGCATCCACGTGAGAAATATTACATTTCTGTAGTTCTCATAAACATCAGCATATTTATACCTCAAATATAAACTATTTTCATACTAAATCCATAAACAAATATCGTAATTTTATTAAAAACACATATAATTATTATGTTTCGAATTCAGAAATCACAATCATTCGCATACGTGCACGACTATATTCCCCCCTCCGCCCCTCCACCTAACCTAATTAGGTTAGTTTCCTGTAGGTTAGACTAAAAAAAAAAAACGAAAAAAAAAAACAAAAAAAAATTAAAGGTCATGATCCATTATGACTCATTACTTCAATGATGAAGTAATCTTTAATTTTTTTTTGTTTTTTTTTTCGTTTTTTTTTTTTAGTCTAACCTACAGGAAACTAACCTAACCTTGTTGAATCCCACTTAACAGTAAGAACGCATTAGACGATGAGTCTTTACAACTCCATGACTGTATTTCTTCTAAAGCTGCAACTACAGGCAACAACATTTGTTTCATTATAATAACCGAATCATGACGTTCAACCCATCTGGTGGGACAAAGTTGCTTTAATTTCGTTTTATTTGAATTATGAGTTGATGTTTCGGTATTATTTTGAAGGACATTTTGCCGTTTCGGGGTATTAAAAAATGTATATATTTTTTGGAGAATGCCAAAAGCATTTCTAATTGGAACTACTTCAGCTGCATTTGATAAAGCTAAGTTTAAACTATGCGAAACGCAATGTACGTATATTGCAGTTGGGTATTTATTTGAAATAAACGCCTGCACGCCTTTAAATTGGCCGCTCATAGAAGAAGCACCATCATAGCCTTGTCCACGTAAAAAGTTTAAATCAATCCCAACATTGTTTAATGTTTCTAAAAGAACATCTGCCAAGTTTTGACCTGTTGTAGATTGAACAGGAACAAATTTCAAAAATTGTTCAACAATTTTGTACTCATTATTGCTCATTCCTACACAGTACACAGTTTCAACTAACGACGTCGCGACGATAATAATAGACAACAGAGGTCTCAGAATGACAGGTATAAATATAATATAATATTATGTTATACCTAATATTTCAATGTCGATAGTTGATAATTTTTTTTTGTAATAATTTAAAGTAAAATGTTAATTGTCAATAAACCTAATAAAATTATCAAAATGTTTGGGGCTAGCCATTTGGGGGGGGGGGGGCTAAAGCCCGTTAGCCACCCCCTTGGGTGCGCCCTTGATTTCTCACGTGGATGCATCTAATAAGTTTCGTATCTTTTATTATTACCATTGATTATATAATCAATGGTAATACTAAAATATGTTACCATATTTTGTAATTACAAAATAATTTTACTATACTAATAATTAATAAATATAATGATTTATATTGGAAAAAATAAAATAAAAATATAAATTTATAATTTTTTTTTATTTTGGAGTATTTATAATTTCTCAAAAAACGTTAACTAAGAAAAAAAAATGTAGTCATTTGTAGGATAAAAATAATAATTCAATAAAAATAAAATAAATAAATAAAATATTATTACATCATTATAGTATGAAATTACAGTGGGTGCTAGTAAAACTACGTTATACCTAATTGCAAAAATATATTCTATACTTGTCTATTCACGTTTTTATTAATTTAATTCAACAAAAGTTTTGAAAAGTACCTAATCGATTTTTTTTTTTAGTTGATTGTTTTTAAAATATTACATTTTTTTGAAAAAAATCAACAACTCCTACGAATCCAAAATTAACTTACCATTATATTTTTATAAATAACATACAAAATGCCAATGGAGAGTGGGCATTGCCCTGTTTAATTTTGTACGGGAAAAAGGGCAATTGCTAATAATTAAGGCCTGGATTTTTATTCAAAAATTATTGTTAAATAAGCACATATTGCACATTTATGCACTCATAATTTCAAAGATATGCAAAAAAATGTATCACTGTATATTATCAAACATTGTAAAAATTATAAATTCAAACATTCATAAAAAATTAATGTTCCATTTAAGTATACTTTTTTTTGTGTTTTAGGTAGAATTTGTCATGTAAAATTTTTTATGAAATTTTAACTTAAAAATTATTTTACACAATTTAAACAATTTCTCTTGGCTATAAATAGCTCAGAAAGAGTCAAAATTGTTTGAACATTGTAGCATCCAATATCGAAAAAATTTAAAATTTAACGCTCATAAAAAATTAATATCACTTTCTGGTAAACTTTTTTTTTTGTTTAAGGTAGGGTCTTCTATCAACATTTTTATTGTTAGCAATGAAAGGAAAAACTTTTATGAATTTTTAACTAAAAAGTAGTTTTTAAAATTTTCGAAATTTTGATGTATTTTGACAAAATTTGAAATTTAAATGCATATAAAAAATAATCGTGCCTATTTATCTTTAACATTTTTGAAATTTTATGAATGAAACTTACAAGGAACCTAGCATTAAATTCTTAAACTTTTTTACCGAGTGAAAAGTTTTTATCGAGAATAATTTTAAGAAAATTTACAAAATTCAAAACATTCTTAAGGCTATATCTTGCTTAAAAAGAGGCAAAATATGTCGAAAATGCTAATATAAATATTTGGTTAAAGTTTCAAGGGTGTACGGTATGTCGGTATCAATTTTTGAGTAAGGTACACCAAAAAATAAAAAAAGGATTTTTTCAAAAATTGGTTTTGCGAAAAATTGTATTACTTTTTTTGGTTATTCTCGACGCTTTCTAAAACTACTTGAAATTTTAAATTTTTACCTCCTATAAGAAAAAATGCTGATCCAGAGAACTGGAGCATTTTTAGTATCCAAAATGTTGTGGACAGACAGACAGACACAAAAAACACACATCATTGTAAAATCAATACCTAGGTACATTATTTCGCTCCACTAGTCCGATGAGAATCTAAAAAAAAAAAATACGTTGTGAATCAGAGTAAAAAAAAATTAGTCGACTATTTATAAAAATGTAACTTTTATACAATTATATGGAAATTTGCAACTTATAGTCATTTTTACTCAAATATGCAAAAATATGCAAATTTTAATCATAGAATTTACACATTAAAATCAAAATAATTCTAGGTGAATTATATTGTAGAATATGCATTTGCATAAAAATAATACGTTCCTAACTAGGTATAATAATAGCATAACATTGTCGTTGTACCTCTTACTTATTAGGATCTATAAAGAACTGAATGTAATTAATACACTTTCATTCACCAAATTTAGGCATAAACGTAATGTAATGAGATTACTTATTTTGACTTATTTTCTGTACATATTATATGAGTTTTAGTGTTTGATTGTTTGCAGAAGTGCAGCACGTTTGACCTTTGTTATTAGTTATACACAATATTACTATGCATTGAACATTAGTTTGTATAATTATATTTTAATTTACTAAAAGTCATTATATATTTGCTAAAACTCATAAATATAGCCGCAAAATTTCGATTTTTTTTTTAAACCACCATCTAGTGTATAATTGTGAGCTCTTTAATTTGTGTAAGGGCATTAAACATTGAAATATCCTTAAAAACATATATTTTTTTATCCATTAGTATTTTTGTATTGTTTTAGTGTATATGATATAAGAATTCATTAAACCGTTTATGTGATTGGTTACTGTAATAGGAATATGTGAATGCAATGAATAAGGATAATAATATATTTTTATATAATATAGGGAAAAATATATTAATAAAATCCTTGAAAAACTTTTCAATTATTTAAAACGCCATTGCATTGCATTGCATAACAAACGCATTTTTACCGATCATGCATGTTGACAAGAAGCCGACGATATTATTTATCTATGCAAAATATAATAACAGTCATAACGAGAATTAAAAAAAATTGTTTTTGTATAATTTTGCATATTTTGGTAAATATATGATATTATAAAATGATAATAAATAATAATATGATATATAAAATGCATATTTTACAATCTTTTATTGCATACAAACTCTAGCCCTAAATATATTATGTTCGTTATACTCATATCTCGTTCCAACGTGACTTTATCTGGTGTAGGTGTAACGACTTATATTGGATAAGTCATACGTAAACCCTACATTCAGTTTGCTTAATCTGTGTATAGGTACAGGCTTTTCTCAAAAAAAGGCCGCGGAGCCTTAAAATCCACGGACAAGACTTCCTAGTAGGACTCAACCTTATTTGCAAGTTCTAAACCCGTTTGTTTGTTGTCTTTTTTATGTTTGTTATTATTATTCACCAAAAAAAAAAAATAATTAGTGTGATTGCACATAAAATATAGTGACCTAAAATGGAAATGTATACCTAGTCTTTCAAAAAAAAATTACACTAATCCTCCGATCACGTCGGGATTACTATAATAATTGTAATACCTAGTTTTGATTTAATTAAAACGAGAAATTAAGAAAGACATCAGATATTTTAGATTCTTAGCGAAGCGATGAATGTTATGATTTTACAACGATGTGAGTGTTTTTCTTTTGTATTCGTCATCCTGCAGTGTTATCGAAACTGAGATGGCATCACTTCCATCTTAGCCGAGTCCTTAATTGTGCTATAATTACAAATTTACAAATTATACACCTATAATGCGATATAATATCAATTATTACTATACATATTTAAAAAGGTAGGGTAATTGTAGACGGAACAACAAGCCCTCTATCGAGGTCTATTTTTTATTTGTCTGCAGAGGTCAATTTGACTGGGAGCTCCACCGGCCGACCAGAATCCACCAAGCTCGAAGTCTCGTACATCGTACTTATACATCCGATTGCCACGAACACTCTTGAATATCGCTCAGGATCTGCCCTGATCGTGGTCCACCCCATGGTGCTATAGGAGGAGGGACGAAGAGCCTCGATGGCACCTCCAACAGAATCGGGATGGCGATATAGGAACAGGAGCTGGAGGCAGCTTTCCGGACACGTCTTTCCACGAGTTATCTCGCACGCTCTTATAAATCCTCCTCGTGACCTTTTTTTAAATATTATTTATAACTAAATAACTTAGATATGTGTAAAACAGTAACCATAAATTATATTTTTAATGATCAAATGTATGCGCTAGTGTATGTTAAAAAATCAGCCACATATCGTCTCACGACAAAATAATTTGACCGCCACTCAATTTACATATGTATAAAATATAATATCCTGGCCGTACTTTAGATAAAAAATTTTGGTAAGGTGGACAAGTATTGGAAGTTTTGATAAAAAATGATTACTTCTATCGATGAGCAATAATTTTCATTTGTTAAATATCGAAAAAATAAATATTGTTAAGCGATGAAAAATTGAATGCAGTTTTGCAAGTATCAACAACTAATATGAAAACTGATATAAAAAAAATGAGTAAGAAATATGTTCAACCTCAAATTAGAATCAAATTAGAAACTAAATACCTATTTGTATACTTTTTTCACTCAAGATTTAATTTTTTTTATTTTAAGCAATTGTCATATAATAATCATTTTTAAAATTGTACCTAATGCTCTACAGGGTGTATCTTATATGTCATTGTATGCGGGGTTTTTTAACGATCATGGATCGATGACATAGGACTTCGTTAAAACGAAAAAAAACGTTTCTTTATTTTTAACAGGCAATTTTTTTATAACAATTTCAAAATGTTTAAACACGCGGGTGTACCAATATTAAAATTAACTTTAATTTTTCAAATGGCAACTATACTATATTTTTAATGGATTCCGGTAAAGCTTTTTTTTCTGAAAATTTTGATAGTCAAATCATTAATTTTGATTCGCTAGTTTATTAACTATATGGTACTCTAAAGTTTGGTAAAATATATGCATTAATAATTTTAATTTAAATAATTGGTTTATGTTTAATTTACAAGAGCTAAATAATTTTATCTTATAGCTAACTCTTATAACTTGTCCGTCCTGTGTGTCCATATTACCACGGCAACCATTTATATATTATTTTGAGATTTCCGATGGAATTTTTTTATATATAAATGGTTGCTATAGTAATATGTAAAACATATTATTAATATAAAGTTGGCATTTTTAATAGGCAAACGAAGTGCACGGGATCAGCTATTTTTATATGTATAGATAGATTAGATCTCTGGGCAGTAGATAGGCTAATTCAAAAAGGGAGAGGACCAACCCCGGGAGGTGCTCAAACAGGGATTTTTTTATCAAATTACAATTACAATAAATTGTTATAGTTAACTCTCATTATGTCGAAACTCGAGGGAAACATAAAAAAGTTAAAGTCTTAATGTAATTTTAATATTACTACAAGGGGATTTCAATTGAGTTCAAGATAACGAATAATTTGAGACATCGACGTTCGACATGCTATACGAATCTATTATGGAAGTGTACCAGTCAGTAGGCAGTCTTCAAAACTGAAACACAATGCTGCTATGAATAATATTCTAGTAGGTATACCTATGGATAATATTGATGTTTATTATGATTTTAACTTAATGGCTAGAATTTATACAATGTCTTACTTTTTATTCTTTGGCCGCCATAACTAAAATCTTTCCAAGTTCCAATAATCATATTATGTATATTATAGTGTCGCCTATGGCCTGTCCCATTTCATGCTGTCGGTTTTCCATACAGGTGTCTACCTACCTACATTCGAGTTTTTTCCTCATCATTAATAACAAACAACACGCGTATTTTCAAGTAGGATGTATTAACAAAAAATAATTAACTACAGACCTAGATGTACACGCAGTAACTAGTAACTACAGTATTTTGAAATCACCGTGGACGTCTTTGCGGTTATTTTAATGAGATGTGTAACTGATAAAAAAACAATGTCCTTGCATAAAGTTGCATTATCGATGGCAGCCCCGTGAAACCATGGCACGTAACGGGTTTCCACGCTCATCTCGGTAATCGACGGTGCAATTTAAATATAATTTAACTATAAATTGTATAGACAAATAAGTACGACACAACAATGTGTAAAAAAGTATATTATATTGTCTTCTTATAGCAAACGGCAGTGCTGCGGTATAGCGTAATACCGCCGTAATCAGAAACTAAAAATAAAAATAAAAATTTTTATAAATTTTATATTTTATAAACTATATACCTAACGATAAGTTTTGCGGTCGGCTCGTAACTCCGACAGGATATGATATTTTCATTGTTTTAACGCGTCTTATTTGCAGTTAGTTTGTGATAATTAGTTTGCCAGTCTTATTCTTTTAAATTTAGTCCGAATAGGAAAGGGGCTCTTTAAGTCTTTCGCACTGGCACCGAAATTTTACATAGGTTAAATTATAATAATATAAGAGGACGCTCATCACCCGCGTGTGTTGTCTCCTTCTTATGAATGTAAACATTGCAAAAACCGTTTTGTGCGGATAAGAACCACTCTGGTTGTAGTCCAAGCAACCAAATGTTCACACTGTAGAGAAGAGAACATTATTTATTGTGCAACGTTGTTTTTATTTTTAGATTCTGAGTGAAACGATGAATGTATTGATTTTACAATGATGTGTGTTTTTTTTTTATTTTTTTTTTTATTTTTTTTTTATTTTTTTTTTTTATTTTTTTATTTTTGTGTCTGTGTACACGATAAGTAGTCGAAATAATGCTTCGATTTTCGACTTCAGTATCTTGTTCGATGGGAAAGTGAATATCGTTGGTGCATTGGGGAGGTCAAAATTTTAATTTCCCAGTAGTTTTCAAAAGCGATGTGAAAAACAAAAGAAAAATTAAGGAAAAACGGGAATTTTTACGCAAAATCGATTTTTAACAAAATCGATTTTGGTTATTGGTGTAACTCTAAAACAAATGACCGTAGATGCATGAAATTTTCACTGGTTGTTTATATTAGCATTTTCTATACACCATAAAATTTTCCAAATATTTTGACTCTTTTTGAGCTGTTTACAGCCATTGTCAGTTTTCAATTTTTTTAGTTTTTTTTTCTATAAATATCAATAAAATTTTATCTATTGAGTAAAAAAGCTTGAAAATTTAATAGAAGGCTCCTAGTTTATTGTTTCAAAGGCAGATGAAAAAAATTAAAAATCCTTAGTCACAGTTTTTAATTATAAGCATTTAAAGTTCAAATTTTGACAAAATACGGAAAAATCACGAAAAATAGCAAATTATTTTGATGAGAATTCATAAAAATTTTTCTTTTTAAATCTAAGATTTGAAAATGTAATATAAGATTACTCATAAGTTTGTCTACCTTTATCAAAAAAAAAATGTCTAGAAGAAACTTAAATTAAATTTTTATGAGCGTCTGAAATTTATATTTTTACAACATTTGATATTTACTCGATTTCTCATGTAACGATTTTTTTATTTTATTGTAATTAAAAAACGAATGACTGTAGATACTTGAAAATTTCACTGAATGTTTATATTAGCATTTTCTATACACCATACAATTTTGAAAATATTTTGACTCTATTTGAGCTGTTTACGGACATTGTCAGTTTTCAATTTTTTTAGTTTTTTTTTCTATAAATATCAATAAATTTTTATTTGTTGGGTAAAAAAGCGTGAAAATTTAATATTAGACTCCTGATATATCGTTTTAATAGCAGTTGAAAAATATTAAAAATACATTTGCACAATTTTTTTTTATAAGCATTTAAAGTTCAAATTTTGACAACATTTATCAAATTTATAATTTATTAATTATTTTGTGGTTAAAAATTTATAAAATGTTTAACTTTTATGGCTAAGGATTGAAAATTTAAAACAAGGCTCCACGTTAATAGGTTATATATAAATTACTTTATTCACAATAATATCATCAAATATACTTGGTAATATCATAGGGTGACTGACCGTTTTCGCTCAGAATCGTTTTTCTTATACAATGATATTATATCATTGAATTCAAATTTAACACCATCCATTACAGTGACCCACTTCTACCCACTTCTACCGTACAGCAGATCGACATCCACTTATCCACCTTTTTCGATATCAGAACTAAAAAAAAAAGCTATTCAAGTTTGACGAACACAAAAGTAATGAAAGTGAACATTGTTGACTTACGAAAAACCATGATTTTTGTTTTTATTTATTCTTGCCATACCGGTTACAGAATATAAAATAGTTATTATGATTGTACAAAATTTTTGACCAAGTATAAAATACTTATTAATTTGGTCAAAACAATCCAATTAAAATATGCGAAGGTTACTTTTAAGACGTGTTTAACGGGTTACCTATATCCGTATTAAATTCAGAAATTGGGAATTACATTTGGAACGGTCAATGCCACGCAGGATAAAGACGTATATTGTACAATAATATTATACATATACCTATTACCTACCCATATTATATTTGTTTTTTTTTAATTATTGTATTTGTACGTGTTCCCTTGGTTTCCGGGGAACGTCGGTGTGGTAGTGTATATAATATGATAACATAATATTCTGTAATATTAAAAAAAAAAAATTTCCATCGGGAATCCCGCCCAGACTCCGTGAACACACCTCATTGGAATTTTAATTTACCTACCACTGAACAGTGTATATCCCACAGCGCTGTACTTTTAATAAACGGATAACTAATGCAGTTTGTAGAATATTCCAGTTAGTGTACGATGAGCGAAGACTAAACAATTATTATAGTTACACTCGAGTTACATCTCTTTCCCGAGTATACTGCGACTACAATTCACCTAACCGTTTCATATATATATATATGTATACTTATTATCTATTTGGATTCGCGACTTAGTCAAAATCAAAGCGATTGTGCCAAACAGTGCTGGGCAATGGAGTCGAGTATAGCGGGGTCGTTCGGAAATGGGATAGTTTTTATCACCGGAAGTACGGGGTTTTTGGGTAAAATGCTCGCAGAGAAATTATTGAGATGTTGTTCGGTGAACAGTATTGCGATACTAGTCAGAAGCAAGAAAGGGCTTAGCGCAAGTCAACGGGTTGAGGATATGTACAAAAAATCTGTAAGTATTTTATTTATTCAAACGTTTTTGACGCTGTTACTCACGCTTCTGGGGAAACTTACTTAGAAAATTGAAAAATCGCGACTTCCTCCATATTTAGTGGTATCACAGCATAATAAATAATATAGTTAACCTAGTCTCAGAACCTTTACCACAATTGTATTGCATAATTAGTATACTATTACACATTTTGCAAATATTTTTCTTTAATTTAAATCAAAAACAAATTGATAGGTGTCATTTTCTCTGAAAGCATTCATTTTTTGAAGTTAATTACTACCCAGAAGTATGTTTAATGTCTACCAAAATAATTAAGGTGTTTAAAATATGTTTTAAACAGTTACATTGATTAAACCTGTTTTAAAAGTTTAAAACAAAATTTAATGATTTTTACAAATTAAAATTAAAATTACTAAATTGTTTAAAAATATAGTTGTTGGCCTATTAGTTATTTCTAGTTAATTAAAAAAAGTGTTGTTACAGTTTTATTTATGTTAAATTAACAAATATATACAACTTCATTTTTAATACCTATTAAATAATTGTTTGCTTAAAATTACTACTTACTATAATCAAGTACAATAAACCACACAACAATAGGCGCAACTATGGTTAATATTCTGGAGGGGGGGGGCTAACAAAAGTATTTATTTAAAATAATCCATAGGGGGTTTATATCTAAATCAATAAGGGATATTTTTGCGGGGCTAAATCATAGTCACGGGGCTAATGCCGCGTAGCCCCCTAGTTACGACCGTTGACTGCAAAAACCGCACACTTTTGATAAAATACAGGTCAAAACCACACACTTTTGTTAGGTTAAAACCGTACACATTTAATAGGTCAAAACCGCACAATTTTAGAAATTGTCGTATCCAAAAACCGCACAGTTATGATTTTGACCCCAAAAAGGTCGATAAACAAAAAACGCATATATACAATTAATAATTTGTTCTATTTTTTTTTAAATTTTATTTAAAATTTTAAATATCAATTTTAAAAAAATGTAAAACAAAAAATGTTTGGTATATTAAAAAATTTTAAATATTAATTTAAAAAAAAATTAAAACTTTCAAAGTTTGATTGGCTGAAACCGACTGCCGACGTTTTTTAAAAACTTTATACAATCTCCGTCACGTAAAAATTCTTCCCAAAATTGAAACAATAGTACATATCATATAATCTTATCTTTTCACTATTTTTACTAAAAATAGTGTGCGGTTTTAACCCAGTATAAACGTACGGTAATTTGTTATACAATGACCGTTAAGCTGTGCGGTTTTTGGCTATCGACCTTTTTAGGGCTAAAATCAAAAGTGTGCGGTTTTTGGGTGCAACCGTTACGACAATGCACACAACCCACCCACAAGTTATATATTATTCTTTATTATCAATACTCATAATAATGAAATATTTTAATATTTTAACTTTTTTATGATTATTTGACCACCGGGGACGACAGGAACACGTATTTAATCGCGTTCTAATCATAATATTAATAATAATAATAAATGATTATTAATTATATTATAGTATTATTCTCCATTCTGTGATCTACTGTTACTATGTTATTTCGAGACAAAAGATAATTATTTTTTACTGGAGAACTTGATTCTATTATAGTTACTATATTATACTATTATTTAGAAGTCAAGTCAGTAATCTCAACGTATACATTCACAACAGCATCACCATTTTTATTTACAACATTGTAAAGGAATAGCTTTACGTACTAATATAATATGTATGTAGGTACCTAGTCGATTCACGTATAAGTCTACAAGTATTATACTAATCGCAGAGGCAGTTATCCTTGAGTTGTTATGGTCTCATAGTTAGAAACAATGTTATATTTTGGCAAGCTAATCAAGAGGAGCGGGCAACAACAAGTTATCATTACGAGGCGGCGGTTGCGAGAATAACAACTTATTGAATATCCACCCTACCAGGACCAGCAACGCAGAAGCGACTTCACGCCACTAACCATATACAGGACGACTACTACTACTATTATTACCACGACGATATTATACATTTCATTCTGTTATAATAAAAACATTGCATTTATTATTGTAATTTGACTACTATTATTTTCAAATCATCTACATAGTGAATCCCTGAAGGGGCAGCACGTAACAACATTCAAACAGACTTCTTGTACTAGTTATACTTAACTACTATAGAACTATATTGTACTTAAATATACTCCTGAAGTAGTATAATTTAAGTTTAAACAAATTCAAGATTAAAAAATTAATATGGGTGCAAAAAAAAAATAAATACATTTATAATAATATAATATGATATAATATAATTATATTACTAGCCGTCCCACCGGCCGTTGCCCGTGTACGACATTTGTTTTTTTTTATAAATATAATTGTAAAAAAAATTATATTATACCATATTTCTACTAATTATTTTAATATGTAACCAATGGAAACCTTATAAATTTGTGAGCTGAAAAAAATCCATGTGTTGGCTAACTTTTAGCGAGGTATCTTAGGGATTGAAAAAATAAACTATTCGACTAAGTCATAATTTCTTTATTCAAGACCATAAACGTAATAATTTGATAGTTTGATACATGTATTTCCCTCATCTATATACCAGAGTAACAATAGCAACCATTTATTTACAAAAACAAAACTAAAATCTGATAATTATTAACAATTTTTTCAATTTTCATGGTAAATCTCAAAATTGTTGTGTGAGGACCTCTTCCGGACAACTTTTTCAATTTTTCTTTCCGTAATAACCTACAGATATTACGATAGCTAAAAAAAAAATGAGCTAAATCAGTCCTGTTGTTTTTAAGTGATTTCTAACGTATAGCATTTAATTTTAATTTATAAATATTTTATTATAATGACGTGTAACCATTGGTAATTTGTAAATTGTAACTAATAGGAACCAAAAAAAAAATTATAATTATGCACTTATTTCAATATTTCTAATAATAATAATAGTAATATAGACAATTTTATTAACAAACAAAAAAAATATTCTATTTTTGAGGTACCCTTCAGCTACCAATAGAAACTGAAAAAATACGCTGTAAACACATTCCAAGACTCATAGAATCTATATTGAATAATTTTTAACTCAATCGGTCAAATCGTTCAAAAGTTACAGTACACTCAATAATCATATCATATTATAAAAGAATGATATCTTTGAGTCATTTTATTCGCTAATATAGTAATCAGTAATAACTAATATATAATTAAAATAATACATTTAGAACATGCTTTGATGATCCATCATATATTTTTAATTTATAATAATTATTACACCACTATCTCGGGCCTAGACGAGCGAAGCGATACGACTGCCAAACTTGCTTTCTGTAATATGTTCAGGTTTTATTTTGTTAGTAAATATTTTATGATTTAATAAAATAAATTACTATTACTTTTTATTAATTAATATTTGTCTTATATAATTTAAAATTATTATATGTGTTATAACTTATAGTATAGAATTATATTATTATATTATGTCAATCATCAATGACTTGTATGACAACAATAATAAATAATATTAGTGTTTGAATAAAATTGAATTTATACCTACATACGTTTGATTACTTTTTGCTAACAATTATTTAATTATTTTTCAGCTATTTGACCGACTTCGTAGCGAAAAATCAGATTTTATGCAATCAATCAGAATTATCGACGGACATTTAGATGATTCGTCGATGGGTTTATCATCATCAGACCGAGAGTGGATGATAGAAAATGTAAACTTTGTTTTCCATTGCGCGGCTACGATTAAATTCAACGAACCCCTCGAGTTGGCGTCGAAAATAAACATCCAAGGCACTGAACATGTATTGGAATTAGCATCACAAATGAAGAATCTGAAGGCAATAATTTAATAACTATTATAATCCCATAATTAATAATACCCACATAGTAATTATAATGATATTGATAATATGTAATAATAATAATAATAATAATGGGGGACGGAGTGGCCGAGCGGACTAAGGCATCGGTTGCGACGCTGCCGACCCGAGTTTAATACCTCGGTCGCGGGCGGCATTTTTCTTCGGGCAAGTCACGGTGTCCGGAGAACAAGTGCCACCATCCCCCCCCCCCCCCCCCCCCCATACCCGGGGCATGGCAGAAACCTACGGGTGCCCCATTAGGAATTCTTCCAAAACACAACACACACGTGTACCAACCTACCCAATTTAAAACCTACAGTTCCCTTCCCCACTCCCAATAGTCAATGTTGCCGCGGGTTATATCCAAAAAAAAAAAAAAAATAATAATAATAGCAATAATAATAATAGCAATCTTGGCACATCTCAACGCATGCGTTCTCTCTGTCTTACAAACGCGTAACATAGCAAATTGTACGCTCAGCAGATCACGTTTAGCTCTGTTAGTTTAAAAATTAGAGTGAATTATATTATAAAATTTAAAGGTAATAATGTTATCTCGTGAACCTCATAGGTTTTTCTTTTAATATTTTAATATTAAAACAAGTCGTCTTTATGAGTATTTTAAAACTATACATTTTTTGTGCATTTTAAAATACTTACAACTTTCTTTAAAATTAAAATCTAAAAGAAAATCTGTGAGGTTCACTAGATAATCATTTTACCTTTACATTAATTTATAAGAGGTCAATTCTCTCAATTTTTTTAAATTACAGAGCTAAACGTGATCTGCTGAGCGTACAATTTGATATGTTATGCAAACATGACCTCTTAGGAGGGCGCTACACCCGCATGCGTTCTCTCTGTCTTACAAACGCGTAACATACCAATTTTACTCTCAGAAATTCAAGTTTTATGCTGTTAGCTCAAAAATTAGAGTGAATCGATCTATTATGAAACCTGATTGTAAGAACATTATCTATGTACCTTATCTTTTAGCAAATTGGATCAAGATGGTACTTTAGAGAGGGCATTTTTCGATTTTCTCAATAGTTATTTAATAGTTACAGGCTATAATAATTAATAATAACAGTTGAAAATATCCAGACTGACAAACCATCTCCGCTCAGAATACTTTTTCTTATACAATGATATTATATCATTGAATTCAAGTTTAATACAATCCGTTACACATCGACCCACTTGTAACCTACTGTATAGCGGAGCGACATCCACTTACCCGCTTTTTTTTATAAATAATTATTATATAATAGTTGATAACCAACGATTTTATTTGTTAAACATTTTGGCTTTTATGCAAAGTATGGTGGGTGGGTAGACCTTCTCCCCATAAAAAAGGGAGGGATATTTTTGTTGGTAATAATTTATTTGGTTATATTTTAAGATACCGCTAATATAAGATTAAGCTTATATTTTGGTGAGCCGTGGAGACAATTGTAACAAGGTGTATAATAGGTAATTCCTTATATTTCCTCGTGGATATTATATTGGATGAGTACCATATAGACATAATGTAGTTTCTTTATAATTTCTATATTTTATTATTATATAATATATTTTAAGTGCGACGTATACAAATTGTACAGGGTTTCGTGCACGTGTCAACAGCTTATTCGCACTGTCCGAGGAGTGTAATCAAAGAAGAATTCTATCACGTACCAATCACGGCTAAAGAACTAAAAAATGTAATTGTTGACGAGGAATTATCTTTGAAGTAAAATATGACAATATATTATATTTGTTGAAAAATAAACTTCATTCTCTTATTTTGATTAATTTAATAATGTAAAATGTGAACAATAGAGTTCTGGAAGATTGGCCCAATACGTACACTTTTACAAAAGCAGTCACGGAAAATATGATACTAACCAACGGAAATCACTTGCCGATATCAATATTTCGTCCGTCGATTAGTAAGAATAATAGGGTTCATTTTTATCGCTGAAAAGTATATATTATAATAGGTGTTAACGCGTTTCTTCTGAATTCTGATTTTATTATTTGAATATTTTGACTAAAGATTATGTATCAAATTATGGTGTTTATTGTACCCATGGCTAAATATGAATACACGTGAATTGTATCAATTTAATATTATTACAGTCGGATGCACGAAATCTGAACCAGAACCTGGCTGGTTGGATAACATGAACGGACCAACAGGTTTGGTTACCGGAGTCTTGGTTGGATTTTTGAGGACGGTACCAAACATCGGGAGCAATATAACAGATATTATCCCTGCCGATTACACCGTCAACGCATTGATTAGCGTCATGTGGGACACAGTTAACAGGTGTGCAATGACATCAAAAATATTCATTGTGCGTGCACACGCAATGTTTAAAATAATATTACAATAACTGTTTTGATAATTTTCAGACACAAACAGTCGAACGGAGTGAACAAGGTACCGAAAATATATAATTACGTTTCATGTGTCGAAAGTCCTTTGACATGGGGTAGATATATCAGAGAAATGCACGATCAATATTACGTAGCTCCTCCTTTGCAATCGATGTGGTACGGTTTTTATATTTTCTATACGAATTTAATGGTCGGAAGTATTTTGAGATTTTTCTTACACCGAATACCAGGCGCATTTATGGACTTATTATTGATTTTGTGTGGTAAATCTCCCAAGTAAGTTATGATTACTTTGTTTATTGGATATAAATTATATTAGAAATTTTAAATTTTTGCAGCTATTGCTTGAAAATGTATTACAAGGTTTTTTTAAAAGAAGTTCATACCTATTCAGTGGCGTAGAAAAGGGGGGTGACGTGGGGGTAAAAGTTTTGAGAGGGTGGTGGTTTTTCCAATTTTCCCCTCCCATTTAGCTTGTCGTTTTTTTTAATCCACCTTTCAGAAATCATGTTTACACATTACACCACCGTACCTATTATACTGATACCAAAAAATCTTAACAATATTTAAATATTTGCTCAACATTAACGGTTTTTATTATATTTTGGATCTAGTTGTTGGTACTTTTGGGAGGTCAAAATGAAAAATTCCTAGTCATTTTAAAAATAATTCGGAAAAACCAAAAACAGGAATTTTTACGCAAATCTAGTTTTCGACTAAACTTAATTAATTTTTTTTTGTTTATTTCAAAAATAATATATTACCGTTAGCTTTAAATTTTTATTAAATATTTGGATTTATTAAACATGAAATAATTTTCAAAAATTTCAGATTTTTTTGTTCTAGACATTTGACTTTTTTAGTTTTTTCTTTTTTAATTTACATGCAAATGATTTCATTTTTCTTTGTGTGTATAAAATTTGATAATTTAACACAAGGTTCATTGTAAGTTGTTTTTACAGAAATTTAAAATTTCTTGTATCTATAGGTACATTGTAACTATTTTTTTTTATAAGAATTCAAAGTTTTTACGACATTGGATATTGGAATGTATAATAATTATTAATTATTTATCCTCGACTTGTTATTTTGTTATCATTCAAAAATTTTTTTTTTGATAATATTTCAAATTTACTATTGATTTATTATTTTTATTCAATAATTCAATAATATTATGCATTTTCTTAGCCCTTAGGTACTTAATATGTTGGCTTATGGAAATGATTAATATTAAATGTATTATTATTATTTAGAATGTTGAGGATGTATGCGAAAACAGAAAATATGATCGATCTACTTTATGATTTTTCCATAAGACAATGGATATTTGACAATAGCAATTCAAGAGAATTGTGGTTGTTGCTAAGTCATGATGACCGGGAAATGTTTCGGTTCAGCTTACAGGAATTTGATTGGAAACCATATATAAAAAGCTATTATTACGGGATCAGGAGACATGTACTGCTCGAAGACCTAAGCAACGTTGAGAAGGCAACGTCTAAAAATCGACAGTACGATATTGTGGTTACCAGCTTTTCCTCTCACTGTCTTTTAAATTATAGTTTTTATGATGTTTTCTATTAAGAGGACGTGCTACCCGCATGTGTTGTCTCTGTCTTACAAATGTACACACTTAGCCAAAAACGGTTTTGCGCGTAATAACTTTACTCCCTCTGTATTTATAGTAGAATTACAAAAATTCCACAAAGCATATGGAAAAACTTTGTCTGTGATGTAGTGTTTTTATTTTTTTGATAACATAAATACAATTAAAGTTATTAGTTTGAGAAAATTAGGTTTTTTTTGTTTTTTTTTGATTTAATTATTAAAAATGATTGTTTAGTGTTATCAAAAAAATTTGGTAAGTGTACTATAAATACTGAGAGAGTAAAGTTGTTTCGCGCAAAACAGTTTTTGTCTATGTTGTCTAACGGAGACAACACGTCATGCTGCCTGCACATCCACACCCGCATTAATAGTTGTTTCTGTCTTGAAACGTACTATATTGCAAATTTTATGTTATCAACAATGCTTTTTACTCCATAAATTCTAAAAATAGAATGCACTGACTTGTTATAAAATGCAAAGGTAAGATTATTATCTAGATTCTAGAGCATCCGGAGGCTTTTATTGATATTTTTTTATTAAGAAGCAAGTATTATGCTTATGACCTTTTTGAAACTAAATTTGTTGTACATTTTATAATTATCATAACTTACCTAATTAAAAAGAATAATATCAATGAGTTCTTCAGCGATACTTCAGATAATAATCTTACCTTTAAATTGTATTATGTTAGCTTACCCTAATTTTAAAATTACATTTAATTATCAGGGTAAAATTGATTATTGTTAACGTAAAATTTGGTATGTTGTACGTTTGTAAGTCGGAGACAACACAATGTCATGTGGGCGTCCTCTTAATATTGATGTACCTATCTAATTTATTGTTTCAGGTTATTGTGGCTTCATCGGTTGTGTGTGGTTCTAACTATTTATGCCGTGCTGCAATTGTGTTGGACTTTTATAAAATGTACATTTTGAAAAAAAATTGTCGACAATGTATATAAATATTAGTGAAATCAATTATCTGCGAGATAGAAAAATATAATATATGTTTTTATATTTTATTTCACACGGGAAATCAGCTGTTCGCATATTTTATCATGGTATATAATATTATAGCTTTACGATTTAAATCAGCGAATCAGATTGGAATTATAAATTCTATGATGAGCCACAGCACTGGGTCACTGGGACTCATATCTTTCAAATTTAATGAATTTTCACTTTATTTTTTAAGTGACAGTTTTCACCTTTAGTTTTTATAAAAATGTAACATTTAAGATTCTATGAATAAAAGATTAAATTAATTTAGTTTTGTATTTCATCTTTACAAGTGCGTGAAAAGTTACTTTTACGACGCATTATTGTAATCAATATCTCATATATAATTTAGATTCTAAATTATACGGTTAAGACATGTACGATTAACCTAACAATTTGATATTAATTCAAAAAGAAAATACGATATATGTATGATGCTTCGCACATTTACTCAACTTGGTTGTTGTAGATAGGTACTTGTGATTATTATGAAATGACAAAACAATTTTTTTGGTGAAGTTCAAGCATTAGTTTCATGATTTCGGGTAAAAAAAAGAACTGCTACTTTTATTGAATTTCAACATCAATTATATCCAAGTGATAGAAAACGCTGACTAAAAATCTTTTGCGACCTTAGGTGGATTTTACATGGAAGGATCGTAACTGTTATATTTGAATGATTTGGAGCAATACTAGAATCGTTAAAAAAGTTAGTAAATTATGGTGATAGAATAACTGCATCAGGTGCTAAAAGTCTTTTAACCACGATAACAACGTTTAATGTATACTCAAAATGACCTTAAATAAAAATATGTTTGCAATAACTACACCTTTATCCAATAACTTACAAAGTAAATCCATAACATTTATGCAATAAATCTAGTGGATCCCTCAAAAAAAAAAATAAGCAGTTAATGATGCAAAATGTTTTGTTGAAAAATTTAACACATCACCAGCTGAGTTATATGTTTTAAGGAAACTATTAACCGAGGAAAAAAAGGATGCATAAGGTAAATATATATCATGAAGTTTCTGCTTGGTTGTAGATAGGGAAAGTTGGAACTAATGATAAGGAGACCGATAATATAGGAAAGGATGAAATCCAAGATCTAATAGAGAATTATTAAATTAAGTATTTGAGCGTAACAACCAAAAGCAGCGGATAAACGCCAGGAGATCGTATCCAGCCAATCTATTTACAACGTTCGTGACGGATTGCTAGACGCTCAAACTTTTAAGCATTCCCGCCAAGTCTTACATCCAATCCATATCACTAATCCTTATCATGAAGTCTAAACTTTCGATTTACAGTTGGCGCGACTTTTATAATTCAAACGACTGTTTGAATTCTCTTTTCTTTTCTTATCAGTGAAGTTACTTATCTTCGTTTGTTCTCGAAGTCCCTTATGTTCTGAGGTGTTGGTGTATGGATTACTTTGATTATGACTTCATACCGTACCTCAATTATGATTAAGACTACTTAGTAATGATCTGAAACTGCGTTTGCTCCTCTTTAACTTTTGACGTTTTTTATAATCGTCTTATATTTATCTTCTATGATAAAATAATCAATTTGGCTACTAAATCTGCCTCCTGGTATTGTAATCAATATCTCATATATAATTTAGATCTTAAATTATACGGCACAGGAATGGATGTGTTTAAGTCAAATTCAATAATAAATAACTGTATAGAATGAAAAACAATATTGAGCGAAGAGAGCTTAACTTTTTGGTAACAGCAATTATTTTAATAGTTTTTATAGTTGACAAGTGGGTACCATTCGGCTGTACAGTAGTTGTTGAGCATATCATTGTATTGGTTGTGTTATATTTGAATTCAATGATAAATCATTGTATACAGTACATAAGAAAAATGATTCTGAGCGGAGACATTGTGTTAGCCTAACATACTTGTATAGATAATCATATTTAATAGTTAAAATTTTTTTTTATAAATATTTAAAATATCTCATATTCTGTTTCAGTAAACTTTTTTTTCTTTTTTATTGGGAAAATACTTATGTGAAGTCTTTGATTAAAACTTTTAATTTAAGTTATGAAAAAAAAACTTTTTTTATTTTATATTTGAAATAATTTACAATCTATACAACGTTAAGTACAATAAGCAAATTTTATATTTAATGGTAAGTGACAGGAGAACTTAACATTTGTGGGCAGGCACTCAGCAGCACCACCTGGCAAAAAAAAAACTTATGAATTTTTAACTGAAAAATAATTGTCAACATTTTAAAATTTCTTATGGCTATCAATAGTTCAAAAAGACTTGAAAATGTTTGAAAATATTACAATGTATGAAAAATGGTCATTTTAACATTTGGTGAAAATGTTAAGTGCCTACAATTATTACTTTTTGAATCACAACAAATTATCAAAAATTGATAGATGAAAATTCGTTAATTTACTGATGTAAATACTATATTGTAAACATTTTAAATTCAAACGCTCATAAAAAATGTTTGTTACTTTCCGGTAAACTTTTTTTCTTCTGTTTAAGGTGGGAAAATTTGTGGGGAATCTCCTATTCAAATGTCTAATCTAATGTTATCTATGAAAGGAAAAACTTTTACCTATGAATTTTGATAAAATATGAACTTAAAATGCATATAAAAAATAATCGGCCGATGTATCGTTAAAATTGTTGAACTTCCATTACTTAAATTTATAAGGAATCTAGCTAAAATCTAAATTTTCAAGCTTTTGTCTCCATTTTTTTTATATCATAATTAAAGTACTGTACCCGTCCAACTTGGACTTTGGACGTACATGGTACAACGGCCTAAACACGCCACTGTTAACGACTTTCTTACATTTTTAAATTAATCTTTTTTTAGTTCAGTATTATTAACATTTTAAAATTACGTACATTTAATTTTTGACGGTTTTAGTGTTAGATTTCAAAAAGTAAATAATTCGTTTTCAAGTTAACTTTATGATCATGACGAATTCGAAATAAGTTTTTTTAAGTTTTATTTGATTCCTAGGATAGTAGGTATAATATTGGCATAGGTATAGGAAATCCAGTCGGTATCAAATCGCCTTACCTGGACTGGTAAGTCTTGAATATCAATATTCTGTTGCCATAATTGCAACTATCGCAGTACTCACCGCCGATTCAACTAACAAACATCAGAATACCAAATTATTCAAATGAATACACCGCAGGATCCATCGTTTGTGAATTGTGGTTGATACAACAGCTGATATGTGCAGATCGTTTGATGGCCAAATAAAATTGGGAAGAAACTCCGAAGTCATGAGAATGGAAAAGATAATAAATATATATTAGACATATTGTATTTATAAAGTGTATTAGGGCATCTATAATGCGTTTGTTTCAACAACAACCAAAATTGTAATCAAAAAAATTTAAGTTATTAAACCCTAATTCCGTATCAATGATATCTGAAAACCAATGCCAGGTTCCTGTTATAGTTGTAAAACCAAGTGATTTGAAATTAAGGACATTGCATTTGATTATATTTACTTTAGTACCTACGTATAAGCCACGAATGTTTTAATTTTTAATGCAGTTGTTTGGCAATGACTTCGCATTTACTAAAAAACATACACTGCAAAAACGTTAATACTTTCAGAGAAAATTAATAATGATTGTTTTCCTTTTAAAATAATCACTCTGCGTTTTTGATGTTGAATCATTATTATTATTAAATTTCTTTTCTGCGTGCAAATCCAGCCGCCGGGTATAATATGGCTAATAAGTTATCAAAACCAGTTAGGCATGTGGATTATCGAGCACGTGTTGTATATTATTAGGTATTATAATTTATGGGTAATACGGTTCATAGGTAATAAATATTAGATACCTACAGTTAATTCAACATTAAGCCGGTTTTCACAAGACTATACTTGCCAAGACTACTTGTCAAGTACACCAAAATATAAATATATATTTTTTAAGTATGCTCATTTGACTTTTCCTATGACTCGTATTACATTTACCGACTGAAATTTATTATCGGTAAGGATACCGTCTTGGCGGGCGGTACCAACTATTAAAAGCGGTTCTTACGGTAAACGAAACATTTCAGTTGAATGACCTGGCAATTTATTCTGGTTGTAAATCGTTTACGATGAATGGAAAATGGAAATATAAATACTTGACGAAAATTTCAATGTACAAACATGAAACAAATAATTATAATGTTCATGACTTTAAGTTTGATTAAAGGTGAATTCACTTTATAGCAAACATCAAAAGGCGAAAGGGCATTGAAAAAATGTGTACCCAGGGTAGAAAAATCCTAAGTATGCCACTGATTTAAACATAATATGAAATATGAATACAAATCCTCACATTCGTTATTTTTAATTGTGGAATACATTTTAACTGCCTATTGTATCAGGGAGTTCATTACTATTTACTACCTAGGCAAAATTACTGAAATGCATTTAACAATGTGTAAGAGAGATCATCATTTTTGTAGTTTTGTATCGAGATAACTCGATTATTAGGATACCAAATGAAAACGAGCGATTTGTTGACTTGATAATGCCGTATAGGTACATGTTATTGATTATTGCTTTGTCGTAATAATTTTCATTTGTAAATAGCCCATTTTCGTTATTTTAAGAACTTTATTTAAATTATTTTGAACGTAAATCATACGGGTACAAATTAATAATTATTGACTTGTTATTAAATATAATAATCAGTCACGAGACACGAAGTCGATTTGGCGTAGGTACTAACCATGGTTAAAATATACAAGGTTTGTATACATTTTAAGTTTATATTTTGACAAAATCACGTACATTTGCTGATTATTTTACAAAATGTATACAATTTAAAATTTGAATACCTAGCTAAGGTTTAATTGAATACAAAATTGTTCATGAGCAGTCATCCTAAAAATATAAATAATATAGGTAGGTAAATGCATAATTTATTTTATAGTCATTCGTAGTTCAAATTTTGAAGAAATTAGATATTTTAATTAAAAATTACAATTTTAGTTATTGTATTCACAGATATTCATGGGGACCTAACCAAGTATATTATTATAATTTATTTTACGCAATAACACATTAAAATATTAATTATTAGACTAATTTAACTTCAAGCTACTGCCTATTTATATCACAAACCTATATTCGCATCATTCATAAATAGGTATTGTCCTATTGATTCAAAAGTTAATAACAATAATATAGCCTATAGGTATTATGTTATAAATATTTTTGCTATTGTTATAATATTAACAATGTAATAAATACGAAGCTTGTGACAAAAATTAATCGAACCTACCGTGTTTATGACCCATCCAGTTGATCTTGGCACTCAGCAACCGTTCTGATTTTAAAAACACAGATGTAGTCCTAAATGTATATATTATATATTATATTGAAAAATACAGTTTTTGGATCACTAAAAATATAGTTATCGGGCTATACTAATAGTATCTACTGGAAATTATACAAATTACAATCTATACATCCATCTCCACTAACCGGGAAAACTATACTGAACCGAATTTTCTGAATTTTCGTACAGTTTTTCCCGATTGAAGGAAAATTTCCCTTGAAGGATTTCGATTTGATTTCTGTTCACCGAAATAAATGCATGTAACTTATAACTTAAGAGTATTCATCAGTTTTTTCCAGTTATTTTTAAAAAGTTATACGTTAAATTATAAAACCATGTTTAAACGTCATATTTTTAACTATTGTTAAACTGTAGCTTTTTCCTAGTTATTAATTTGATTTTAAAAAAACCTTTTAAATGTTCTTAACTTATCAAAAATTTTTTCCGCTTACATTTATACTTATCAGATATGAAAATATCACCAATATCCTATGTTAGGAATATATAACTAAAATATTGTATCATTACCATAAAATATTATAAATATTAAATAGGTAGTAATTAATCTATTGATAAATATGAAGGCCACCGTGTGAGTACTTTTGGGTATTTCCAAAACAAAAAAAATAATTGACGCTACGTAAACAAAAATGTTTACGAAGGAAATGAGTTCAAACGCTGTCTGAAATCTGAATCAATGGAAAATACGAATGGTCGAATGGAATGATACATTTCATGTGGAAGGGAGAAAATAAGAGGATGGGTCAAATATCAGAGGTTGTAGAGTCTTAATAAAATGTTGTTACTGTACAAGTCCCGTTATGAGTACATATAAAACGTTGATGACTACTACTATTTTATTTTGATCGGCTTATTATCGGTTTGAACTCGATGGTACATGGCACATGATATATAAATAGTTTATTATAAAAGCAACCAGATCAGATTTGGCTGTCCAATATTCAGTTACTGTTGACTACCGACCACTGCACGTTTCGTATAATCGATTTGGATCAACACATTGCATGAAATGGAGACGGGTATAGTCGAATCGTTCGGAAATGGGACAGTTTTAATCACCGGAAGTACTGGGTTCTTGGGGAAAATGCTCACAGAAAAGTTGCTAAGGTCTTGTCCAGTGGACAGTATCGCTATTTTAGTCAGAAGTAAGAAAGGGCTTAGCGCCAGTCAACGGGTCGCGGAAATATACAAGCAAGCTGTAAGTACCTACTTATACAGTATTTTGTATTAATAATATACGTACATGTTACGCTCATAAATGTTGGTGATTTAATAACTATAATTAATTATCTTATGCACGTAAACATGAATTATATTAATTGTGAATTAAATTAAGTTAAATAATGTATAGATATTATTATAGGACGTATCATGGCTGAGCAAGTTGAATATTTATTTTTTTTAACGTGTTAATAAACTTAGTTAATATGTCGGGAGACCGGTGCTAGTTGTCACAGTTTAATTGAATTATTTTTAGGTATTTATTTATTGCCTATATTGGGATAAAAAAGTATTTATATATTATTATATTGCAATTAAGTTATATACACTAATATACGATATAAATATAAGTTAAAAAAATTAAAACATCATGCGTTGATCATGCATATTAAATTTATAATAATTTAACACGTGCGATACAATACATATGTGCCAATCTTTATTTTATTTATGTTCTATTTATAGTTTAATAAAATAAATAACTATTATATCGCTTTACCATTAAATTATTATTTGTCTATAAATATAATAATATAAGTACTTGTAAAGTTCATCCTGCCCTTGCACAGTTGTACGGCGTTACCCGTGACAAATTAAATTTCCGACTAATTTCGTTGAAATTTGAACTTAAAATATCTATTAAAAAATACTGTCTATATAATTTTTAGACTTATTAGTTACACAATTAAATGCTTATGAGACACCTTGTTTTAAATTTTCAATCTTAAGCTATAAAATCGGGTAAGTGGGGTAACGCTCTGCTGTACATTAGGTGTCCAGAGAGTCACTGTAATGGATGTGTTAAATTTGAATTCAATGAAATGAAATGATAAAATAAACATTTGATGCAAAATTTCAAGTGCCTATACGGTTAATAGTTTTTGAATAACGACAAAATAAGAAAATCATTGTATGAGAATTTGTTAATTTACGGGTCGATATCCAATGTCGAACATCAAACACTCGTAAAAAATGTATTTAATTTGCCGGTAAACTTTTATTTTGTTAAATGTAGGAAAACTTAAAGGAAATCTTATACGAAAATTTCAAATCTTAGATATGCAAAAAAACATTTTAGATTCTGAGTTGAGCAATGAATGTATTGATTTTACAATGATGTGAGTGTGTTTTTTTTGTGCCTGTCATCACCGTTTGGGGCAGTCAAAATGATTCGATTTTCTTCAAAAGTATCTTGTTGGATGAGAAAACTAATCTAGTTGGTGCTTCGGGAGGTCAAAATTGAAATAGTTATCAAAAGTGCTAGAAAAAACAACATACAAATTAATGAAAAACGGGAATTTTTAAAAATCGGTTTTCACAGAATCGATTTTGGTTTTTAGTGTAGCTCTGAAACAAATGATCGTATAGGTATACATGGAAATTTTATCTGGTTGCTTATATAAGCCTTTTTTTTATATACGATAACATCTTAAAAATATTTTGATTTGTTTTGAACTGTTTACGGACATTTTCAGTTTCCAATTTTTTTTAGTTTTTTTTCTATGAATGTCAATAAAATTTTATTTGTTGGGTAAATAAGCTTGAAAATATAATACAAGGCTCCGAATATATTGTTATGGTGACATTTGAAAAATATTAAAAATCCGTAGTCACAATTTTTTTAATAAGTGTTTAAAGTTCAAATTTTGACAAAATACGTAAAAATCACAAAAATTTACAAATTATTTTGAGTTAGAAATTCATAAAAATTTTTAATTTTAAATCTAAGATTTGAAAATGTAATACAAGATTTTTTATAACTTTGTCTACCTTTATCAACAAAAAAAAATGTCTATAAGAAAGTCAAATTAAAATTTTTATCAGCGTTTGAAGTTATTATTTTACAACATTGGATATTTACTTGATTTCTCATGTAACGATTTTCTTATTTTGTTGTATTTCAAAAACGAATAACTATAGATACATGAAATTTACACTGTTCGTTTTATCAATTCCCATACTTCATAAGATTTTCAAAACAAATTGGATCTTTTTGAGCTGTTCGCGGACATTTTCAATTTTCAATTTTTTTAATTTTCCTTTATATAATTGTCAATAAAATGTTATTTGTGTTGGGTCAAAAAGTGTAAAAATTAATTCAAGCGGTTCCTGATATATTGTTGCTATAACAGAGCCCCTCAAATTACCAACTAGATTCACTTTCCTACCAAAAAAGATGCTGTTGAAGAAAAAAGCTTCATTGTCCTAAAAGACGAAGACAGACACAAAAAAAATACACACACGACACACATAAATGTAAAATCAATACATTCATCGCTCAGCTCAGAATCTAAAATTGAACATTTTAATGATAATTTAATTAAAAAAAAAAATAAGAAATGGATTTTTTCGTGATTTTGATGTATTTTTTATTTTTAAAATACAATTTACAATACGTTACCATCCAGAATAATAAGTACATTTTTTAGATGAATTAATGGCTTGAAAAAAAAGACGGATTAAAGAAGCCTTCCAATAATAAAGGCACTTTGTCCGTTACTCATTTGAACTTAAAATGCTTATAAAACAAATCGTGTTTATTTACCTTTAATATTTTTATACTGCTTTAATAACCACTATTATTTATGAAGAACATGTTGTATTCAATTTTAAAGCATTTTTATCCAGCAAAAATTTTTTTATTGACATTTATAGAAAACAAAATTTGAAATTTGAAATGTCTACAAATAATTATCCAAAATATTCTGGAAATGTAGTCTTGTATTAAAAATGAACATTTGGTGAAAATTTGAAGTACTGTGGTTATTCGTTTTTCAATTCCAACAATTAATCGAAAATCGTTCGAATAAAATTACCCATATCCAATTATTATAATAACTATTTTATTTTCTGTAACCAATATATAAAATAATATAATACATAATACTTATACATTTGACCACCTACATACCTAATAAAGATGATTTAAAAATATATTTTTCAGCTATTTGACCGACTTCGTAGTGAAAAATCAGATTTTATAGAGTCAATCAGGATCATCGATGGACATTTAGAAGAATCATCGATGGGTTTATCACCGTCTGACCGAGAGTGGTTGATAGATAATGTGAATTTCGTTTTTCATTGCGCGGCTACGATTAAGTTCAACGAACCTCTCGATTTGGCATCGCAAATAAATGTCCAAGGCACTGAAAATGTGTTGGCATTAGCATCTCAAATGAAAAATCTCAAGGTAATAACTATAATAATTCAATAAATAATAACCACATATTATATAGGCAGGTATAGTACCTACTATGCTAGTGTTGTGATGGTATGTGATTTTTATGAAGTACACCACTCAAGACATGTTTTTTTCAGTTTGAAAGAACGTATGTAAATCTAAAAATAATAGTATTGGAACTATACGTTTCTATCCACATAAGTAATTTAGTTACGGGAAATTGAAAAGAAAACCGCGTCATATATCTTATAGAAAAGTTGTCAACTTCACACAACGATTCTTTAAAAAAAAAAAAATAATATTATTATCGACTTTTTTTTATTATTATAATAATATGTTATGAATACCTACCTATTTCTGAAGATAATGAAACAAGAATTTCAACACAATTAAAAAAATCTATATTTTAATTTTAATACTAACCCGTGACTATACTAACAGTGATTTTTGAGAACCACAAAGGGTATAATAAACTCTTCAGATGATAAATGGATATAATGATAAAATAATATATTTGGATTACTCAGATTTGTTGTATTTTAGAGCAACTATCACAAACATTTTTGGTTAGGTATTTTATTAGATTAGTAGGTACTGAATTTCTTTTTAATTTTCTTATTCTATAAAAGAGAATATTTTAAAAGGGTTGTTGTGTAATATACTTAAAGAAAAACGCATACATACTTTACAGGGTTTTGTGCACGTGTCAACAGCTTACTCACACTGTCCGAGGAGTGAAATCAAAGAAGAATTCTATGACGTTCCAATCACGGCTAAAGAGTTAAAAAATGTGGTTGTTGACGAGGAATCGACTACTAAGTAAATATATTATATACTTGTCGATTGGTGTTTGTTCTTTTTAAACTATCCATTAATTTACACTCGTGAACGATAGAGTTCTAAAGAATTGGCCGAATACGTACACATTTACAAAAGCAGTCACGGAAAATATGATACAAACAAACGGAAATCACTTGCCGATATCAATATTTCGTCCATCGATTAGTAAGAATAATATGGTTAATTTTACGGGAGAAAAATATCCAATTTAGTAACTTGTATATTTGAATAATGATAATCGGGATAAATTATGAATTAAATTGTGGTGTTTAATAATTGAAACTAGAGAAATATGTCAACTTAATATTATTATATATAGTCGGATGCACGAAATCTGAACCAGAACCTGGCTGGTTGGAAAACATGAACGGACCAACAGGTTTGGTTACCGGAGTCATGGTTGGATTTTTGAGGACGGTACCAAACATCGGGAGCAATATAACAGATATCATCCCTGCCGATTACACCGTCAACGCATTGATTAGCGTCATGTGGGACACAGTTAACAGGTGTGCAATGACATCAAAAATATTCATTGTGCGTACACACGCAATGTTTAAAATAATATTACAATAACTGTTTTGATAATTTTTAGACACAAACAGTCGAACGGAGTGAACAACAAGGTACCGAAAATATATAATTACGTTTCATGTGTCGAAAGTCCTTTGACATGGGGTAGATATATCAGAGAAATGCACGATCAATATTACGTAGCTCCTCCTTTGCAATCGATGTGGTACGGTTTTTATATTTTCTATACGAATTTAATGGTCGGAAGTATTTTGAGATTTTTCTTACACCGAATACCAGGCGCATTTATGGACTTATTATTGATTTTGTGTGGTAAATCTCCCAAGTAAGTTATGATTACTTTGTTAATTCGATAAAAATTATATTATTAACAATTTATTAAATGTTTAATTTTTTTCAAACTTTTTTTATTATAATTTCGAAAATAAATTACTGTTGACTTAAAATTTTTACCGACTATCAGGCTATATTAAACATAAAATTATTTTCAACATTTTATGGAAACTTTTGTGTTATTTATAGATATTTGACATTTTTTTGAATTATATAATATGATTCAATTTTTGTTTGTAAAGTTTGAAATACGAAATTCTTTGTAAATTGTACTGAGAGAAATATAAAATTTCTAATATATATTATACATCTTTTATAATAATTTTAAGTTCAAATTTTATTGACATCGGAGTATTGGATATTGGATATTGGATGCATATAATGTGTATTAATTATTTATCCTTAACCTGTTATTTTGTTATTATTCAAAAATGTATAATCCGGTATAGATTATTGAGCTAATAATTTTACTCAATAACTAAATAATCTTAGAAAATTTCTTAGGTATAAGTAGGTAAGGAGATTGCAAACGGACAATTATTTCAACCAAAATGTACCAATGTTTTGTCGATCGGTATGATGGACCTTATAACATTATAAGACTTCTGAAAAATGATTTGAATTCATTAGGATTGACAAAAAGTACATACAAACGAGCATAAATTGTTTACGGTTCATATGCGTGTGTGGGAGCACTCCGCTATTTTATTTACACGCAGTCACATACGTTAATGATCACTTACTACGCACACAAGACCTACATGCATACAATATTTGAAAATTGCCTATTTTGAACTCCTTGAAAACTGTCCGCTGGCAATCCCCTTAATATTATGTTAGCTTATGAAAATCATTAATATAAAATATTTTATTCATACTTAGAATGTTGCGAATGTATGCGAAAACAGAAAATATGATTGATTTACTATATGAGTTTTCTACAAGACAATGGACATTTGATAATGGCAATATAAGAGAATTGTGGTCGTCGCTAAGTAAAGACGACCGTGAAACGTTCCGGTTTAGTTTAGAGGAATTTGATTGGAAACCTTACATAAAAAGCTACTATTATGGTATCAGGAGGCATGTACTGCACGAAGACCTAAGCAACGTAGGAAAGGCATCATCGAAAAACCAAATGTACGATATTGTAAACTGTGATTTTAGATTTTCCTCCCTCTGGATTTTGAATTATTGTTTTTATGGTATTACGTATTAATATTTTATTTTTATTTTTTTTACAACACGGTGATATACCCAAATCGATATAATATAGTAAATACATACAAAATATAATACATAATACGTATAAAATAATTAAACTGTATACTAAATTGATTAAACTTATTTATATTGATGTAATTCTTTTAGGTTATTATGGCTGCATCAGATGTTTATGGTTCTAATTGTTTATATCTTGCTGCAATTGTTTTGGGCGTGTATAACATTTGTATTTTGAAGAAACCGTCGTCAATATTCTATCCAAAAAACAAATCTAACAATAATTGTTATTAATTACCAAAAACGAGTTACTTTTAATAGATATAGTTCTTAGATTCTCAGTTCTCACCATGTGAAATGTAAATATTATAATGTAAACATACAACATATATATATTTATATATAATATGTAATATATGTATTTGTCTTATTGACTATTTTAAGCTAGATTGTTAAATTATTTTTAATTAAATGAAAAAATAAAATATGTATACTCATAGTATTGATAATCAATATTATTCGCAAAAACGCGGAAAGCAGTTGTCTTTTCGTGTTATATAGCTTATGCCGTTTGAATTATTTAGTTATTTATTTATTAAATATAATACGGGACTAGCCCAATTTAAATAGACATTCACAAAAAAATACAGAGAAAAAATAATAGAATTAATACAGCTTGATACAGTGCTATAGGTAGACATCTATAATATATAATTTACTTATTTCAATAACAAAAAGATAACATGACAAAAATACAGTTTAAAATAAAAAAGATGGTTCTTCATTGGCTAATTTCAACATTCGTGAGATAGGACGATTCGGCATATAATTGGAAGAACAAAAAGGGATAGAGAAGGGATATACTGTACGGGAGTTAAAAACAGGAACATGAAAATTAACAGTCTGTAGTAAGTCAGGGATACTCAGGCTTCCACTAATTAGGTTAAGCAGAAAATTAAAATGTGCATGATCCCTCCTATCTGCTAGCGTAGAGAGGTTTAGTCTATGAAGCACGTCTTGTGGCATGTGGTGGACAATCAATTTGGAGGACATAAGCAACATTTTTTAAAAATTTCCGCTGTACACGTTCGATTTTGTACTGGTCATCAATTATGCAAAGATATTGTAAATATTACTTTTATAACGAGTGGTGGACGATGATTGTAATTTTCACACATCATTATAATAAATAAGGTTGAATTTAATCAATAATTACCCATTGGCCATTTGTCATCTCTAAATTCCAATACAAAATAATAAATATGTGTAACACCGACGTAATGTGGATAGGCATCTGGAGGTCAAATCGTATTCATATAATTATAATTTATAGTGTGTGGCCCTTATCTATGCTGCCAGCGAGAACGGGCGGCCGAATGCAAGTGATCTGATGTCCGAAATAAAGATTATAGTCCTTGGAAGGGCAGGACTCTCTTTATTTAAGCCACCTCTGGCCAGCGTGACCGTACCGTCCGTTCTTCAGATGTTAGATGCGCTACGACCTCCACAAAAACCCATCTCTAAGTATAAAGAGTCCTGCGTGTGACTTTTGGTTTCGGAAATTTTACAAGCCATAATCAGAAGACACGTTTTTTGTGTCACCTGTAATCCTACTACAGCATATTAGTAGGTACCTATATAATCGTCAGTTATGAGCCAGGTAAGACACATAATATATTATAATTTACATACAATTATAATGTGAGGTGTATTCGATCAATTCTCGAAAATAGGTACTAATTATTTAATATTTATTAATTTCTATTACTTATTACAATTTTTCATAAATCATAATATATTATACTTGACGAGTGTTATCGATTTACGCCTTGAATGTGAAGATTCTGCAGCCACACTTGCAAATCGCAATGCGTTGTTCTGATTCTACTATCAATTTTTAGAACAATACATTATAAGTAGGCAGTTTACAGTTAAGTACTATATAATATGCATTGTTCGCAGTCGAATATTGCACGGTAATAAAAAACTCGCTGGTACGCCTGGATAGTTTGATGCTGTGTCAGTGAACATTTTGATGAAAGTCCGAAGTTTTTTTGACTAGATTAGGACATACCTAGGTGTGTTGTACATTCGTCAGGTGTTATTGGCACGACGATGGAAAAAGCAATAAGCATAATATTTAACAAATTGTTTTATTGTGAATTAATTATTATCTTCTAATCATTAGAATATTTGACACGAGTATTATGCTCATTCCACAATCGATTACGAACTAACAGGCAACAGCCAACATTTATCTCTAGGTAGGTTAGGTCATTTATATCTAGGTAGGTAGGTATGTATAGTACGTATAATTAAATTTATCTTATCGCATATTTCCGATAGCGATGGCTTATCCGTTATAATTTTATCGAAATAGAAAATATACATCTTTAATTTCAAATGTGATCACGGGCCGCATATTATGACAGGGCGGGCCGCGGGTTGAAGACCCCTGTTCTAATGTAAACACGCAGTTTTGTTTTGAATAGGTATGTCCTCCATCGCGTATAATTTGTATTTCTTAGCATTATTTTGAAATGTTCATAATATGTTAATAGGTACATATTGTATAATACAAATGTCTATTATACTCTATAGCAGCGTTCCTCAACCTGTGGTGGTACTCTAAGAAAATCTCAGTTTATAAAAAAAAATGGAATGGATCATTACTCACATCAAATATGATTTGGTTTATTTTGTATTAATAATAGTTGAACAATGTACATATTTTTTATGCATATTATTAAGTATAATTTCATAGGCAGGGTTGGGCAGCATCTTCGATAGTTGTATCTTGTATCTTGTATCTCGATACATTAATGCTATACTTTGAAATAATAATTGTTTACGATTATTTTCACACGCCTACCTATCAACCGCGACTGTTTGAATATGTTCTAGTAAAATATGTGAAAAAGGCGCGGCAAATTTAAATTTATGAATACCATAATTTAATTATTGCAGTATTAATTAATTTCAAATTATCAACAATTCTGATTTTTACTATCATAATTAATATTTATTTTGAGAATACAAATACAATTGAGTAGTTATATAGGTGATTTTTTGGAGACTGTAGCTTACAACTTGTAAGAATAAATTATCAGATGTCACTTTTGAAAAATTAGTATTTTTAAAAGGAAACAAGGCGTTATGTTATACTAAACAAGTAAATAAATTATTCGTTTTCTAGACGTTAAGTACAATGTAAATTAAGTTCAACCCTGACTAGTAACTATTATTATACAATACACATTATACAATTAAATATTTATAACATAGGTATCTTGTACCTACTATAATTATTTGTATAATTTTATAAAATATATAATTAAATTCCAAGTTATTATAGTAGTATTATTGACTATATTATTATAATAATCAATATTTGCGATTTTTATCAATATAATATATTATATAATACTAGTATAATAATTAAGTAATAACTACTACAACTTATAATAACTTATTACTTATTGCCTATGTAGCTTATGACTCTCTAAATAATTATGTACGTGAATAATAATTAATTATCTTGTAGAATATTGTTATTAAGTTATTACATTTTGTGGTCTATATTAACTAACTAATATATAGTATAGTATCGAAAATCTAGCATCTTGGTACTCTAAATCCAAGCATCTAGTATCTAGTATCGTGATACTGATTTTTTAGTATTTTGCCTACCCCAGTTGGCAGTTCATATAGGTTCATAGTGAAAATTAAAAAAAAATGTAATTTATAAATGGGTGCATTATAATAACTCTGTATAAGAGTACCTATAGAAACAGTTATTTTTAACGAATCAAGGTGATAAAAAGTTAATAAAATCACGTAAAATCTACCTATACTTAGGTTTATGTTTATGCTATAAGACGATTTTTTTTAAAATTTTAACAGGAAAATATATATTTTTTAAAATTACTATCAGAATGCTATGTCATATTATGCTTGAATAAATAAATAAATCTGAGTACTTTTATATAATTTCATACTCAAAGTTTGTTATTTATTTTATATTCTGATCAGACTCATAGGAGCGATGAATGTATTGATTTTACAATGAAGTGTGGTTTGTTTGTGTCAATACGATGATAAATAGTAGATAAAACGCTTCAATTTATAACTTTGGGGATAGTTTCTGGTAAGAAATAGAATCTAGTTAGTACTTTGAGAGGTTTCGAAAATTCTCAATACTTTTCTTAATAATTGGGATGAACAAAAAAAAAAAAAAATTAGGGCAAAATGGAAATTCATAGTTCAACCGGCAATACATTGTGAAAATTTTATACAAGGTTTCTCATAACTAGTCCTACACTGTAACTAAAGTAACATACTAGATATTTTATTTTATAAGTAAGATAGAGTCTAACTAAAATTTTTCCACGGAATATCACTTTACATGGTACAATACTGTGTTGGCTATTTTAATTTGAGGACAAAGAATTCAATTTATCTACAGCATTACTATAAACACTATATTCTATAAAACAAAGTTAAAAAAAGTTGAAAAGTTTTTGAATACAATCAACAATTTTTTTCCAACATTACTAACTTTTCCGACCATTATTACCTACCGTTATGGATAATTATTACACTTATATCTATAAGTATATCTGTGCGTTGTTTATAAACGTATTAATTATTTACAATGAGGTGTGGTGTTTTCTTTATCGTGTACCTTAATGTATGTTTTGGAAGTGTTTCATACATTATAGCGTGTGATTTATATTGGCCGTGATGACGTGTTCTTATTATTGAATATTATATTTACCCTTGATATAGTTTTGCGGTTAAATGGCATATTATCAAAGACCCGTGCAAACTGTTGCGGTGGCGGTAAATTGTGTCAGGCCACATTTTACAGCGGCTTCCACGGTTGTATTAAAAATTTATCTTCGTCGAAAAGAATCGTTCCATCTATATATTTTATAAAATGATCATTAACTGAAACAATAATTACTAAATTGCTACTTGTTGTGTAAGTAATTTACTAGAAGTGAGATTATGTATACCGATCAATTAAATCCATCGTGTATTTGAGACGGTCTTAATTTAATTTCCAAGATCATTTATTATTTTGCATTTCCACAGCAGTTGATATACATTTTCTATTCAACATAAAAACAAAACTATAATATATTTCGATTTTTGTATATCCTAGCGGCTTTGTAAGGTTTTAATGTCCTAATAATATTAATAGATCGTTCTCATCATTAGCTACGATTAATCGGGATCACGTGTTTCATAAACTTCAAATTAATGTGTCTTATCCTTATGATAATATTTTTAAAATGATTGATATTCATTGCAGTAAAACTACATTTTTAATAATAAATATCCTATACAGTTTAGTTCGAAAGATATTTTATAATATGAAAAAAATTGCTTACATGTTGTACAAACAAACTACTTCCCAAATGAACTACAATAGATTTTCTTAATTACGTGCATGTGTTAATCTCAATCCAAACTCGATTATAACAATTATTATATTTTAGATTCTGAGCGGAGCGAGGAAGCTAGTGGTTTTACAATGGTGTTAAATTTTTTTTTTTTTTAATATCCTGTATACAAAATTTTTACCAGATGGAGTGCATTGATTTTAACATATAGTACTTTATCTTTTAGCAAATTGGATCAATATGGTACTTTAGAGAGGTCATTTTCAGAGCTACTGACAAATTACGAAAAACCGCTTAAAATGGGATTTTAATTTCTAAAGATTTGTTTATCACCGTAGCAACGAATAAAAAATTATAATATTATAATATTAGTTCTATTTAGAGGTTATAATAAATGTTGAAAATTAAAAAAATCTAGACTGATAAACCGTCTCCGCGTAGAATCGTTTTTTTTTATACAATGATATTTTATCATTGAATTCAAGTTTAATACAATCCATTATACATTGAGTCACTTGTAATCTACTGTACAGCAGAGCGACATCCACTTACCCGCTTTTTAATATTAAAATTTCTATTAAAACTAACCCTAAATTATTTTAGAAATCTTTTAACAATAAAAAAAACTTACCCATCATCCCTTCCAAAAACTATGATTTATGACAATGAACTATTTATTGGTGGAAAGGATATTGTTGATCGCTTTGCTCATTATTTTTCAAGCGTCTATGAAAACCAGTTTACTTCAACAGAAATGCCCATCAGTCATTTACTTTAAATAATTCAGTTGAAATAAATTTTAACTCGTGTGTTTTAAGCATCACAGACGTTCTAAATAAGTTAGAAAATGTCACTAATATAAAATGAGTCCTGGCCCTGTTATAATTTCAAGCTGTTTCTTTATTAATTGTAAATACATGTTAGCTGTTCGCCTTTATTATATTTATATAATTTATCTCTTTCTAGTGATTGTTTTCCATCAAATTGGAAAATTAGAATTGTAAAGCCTATAAAAACGTATTAAAAAAATGAAAAGATTTAACTAATATAATTCACTATCTTCGGCCTATTTCGTTTATTTAAATTATTCCTAAATTATTTGAATCTATTGTATCTAAAAAAATATATACCTATAGTACTTGCATCGCTATTAAATTATGATCAACATGATTTTTAGAAAGGCATATCAAAAACGACCAATCTTTTAATTTTTCAAAAATATTTACTAAATGCATTTTCATCAGGATATCATGTGGAAAAATCGTTCTTTTATTATTTTTGTAGCAATTTTAATGATTGCAAAATAACTTGGTGCAAAAACCGATTAATATTTTTTCTCCAGTCAGAATCGTTTCTCGTATGCAATGATTTATCATTGAATTCAAATTTTTACACACCCATTACAGCAGTATATTCAAAAATATAAAAATTGGGTAAAAGGGCGTTGCTTTGATGTACAGTAGGTCACTGACCACTGTAATAGATGGTGTTAAATTTGAATTCAATGATATAAAATCATTGTATATGAAGAATGATTCTGCACTAAGACTATGATTTTACAAAGTAGATATATTTATTATTTGATGATATTATTGTGAAAGTAGTTTATTTTACTATTAGGCATTAGTGTTTTCAACAGTAGGTTAAATTCATTTTTGCGTCATTTATTATGCCGTCCAAACTCTAATTTATGGGGGAGGGGGGGATTTTTGAAAATTTACAAGGAGGCGTCGAATAAAAAAGGTTGGGAATCACTGTATTACAGTTACCTATCAATTCAATGTGTTCAGTGTTGATTATGAATTTTACACTCGACTCCTACTGTACGTCTGTACCTACCTACTTCCCCTCTCTTTAATCTATCATTTTATACTGGAGAAGCATAGACTATACCACACTTTTTTTAACGGTAACAATGACACATGACACATTGATAGATTTTAGATAATAAATAGGTATAATATTTGATTTTTAATTTTTTTTTAACCTTTGTTTGCATATGCTCAGAATGTTTAGGTCTATACAGTAGGACCGTCGGCTAACCTGGGCACCCATATCCATATCAAACGCCTTGCCTTCAACAACTGGTCTTGTCAATTACACTTTATTTTAACAACTAAATACGTAACTCTCAAAAATAAACTTATGGTATACAACAACTACTCCTCAAACCAATATAGACCTATACTGGCATTCAGTATTGGGTAGATGCTAAACCCACAAACATTAGTAAAATAAAAATAGTTCATTCCAATTGCCTTTGTTAAATAACCAAAGCCCCTTACTACGTATCAAATAATTTTCTCCATAAAGATTCAACAAAACAGTAAAAACGTTGTCAACGTTTTCTACGAACTTATGCACTTCAATAGCCACAATCACTGAACCACTACAACCCTTTGGCGCGTGATCTCAGAACTATCTGTTTCCACTATTCCTGATGACCCCAGAAGGCGCCTAAAACAAACATGATGTCATGATCTACTAAATGACTAACATCCACTTCTACGTGTCATGAAGTTCCACAAGCACATTGTCTAATATGTTGTACATTTAATTTATTTTATTTTACTATTTATAATATTTTTTATAAATCCACAACAACAAATGTGCTTTTTGTAAAACTATTCCTTTACAGATTTTACAATTACTAAATTAAAACAAAAAATTATTAAAACCATTATTGGAGACTGAAGAAATCGTTATTTCTCTTTTAATTATCAATTTATCGTATTCACTTCAAAATCCTATAAAAGTTTACTCATAATATAATATATTTTAAATATTTTAAAACTATTATCAGAAAAATGTATGAGGGTTATCGACACTTGTCGTATTTAATTTTCAAGAATTTTGATCAAGTATTTTTCATTACCTAACAATAATAAAATAAAATTAGTAACATTATAAATGTCTATAAATATCCTTAAATAACTCTAAATATTTTTAAAATATCATTGTGTATATAAAATTATAATTAAGGTACACTAGAATGTTTCAAGTTTCTACGATTAATGTTTTTATAATAACAATAACAAAATAACTACTTATAAAGGTGACGTCAGACACACAAAAAAAAACAGCACGTAATTTTTAAACCAATACATTCATCGTGAAGAGAGTGTACTATTGCACTATTTTTATAATATATAATTTACAAAAACATCTTAAAAATTTAATTTAAACTAACTCATATAGTCGAAGTTAATTTAATATCGAAAAAATAAATAAATTTAGTATCAGTATAGGTTAAGTAGATACCTACATTATTATATGGACAATATTATTGATAAATATATTTAGACCAGATTCACTGGAAATATATAGGTACATTTTAAGAAAATAAGCATTGAAACTATGAAATCATGAAAATATGCATTTATATGTCCTAAACACTTGAATTCGTAAAAATAGGCAAAATTAAATTGCCTATTTTAATTACGAATAACACAAACATATTTTTGACGAATCTATTTTCTCATACAAATATACGATGTATCAAAATAAAAATGCAAATGCATCGAATTTATAGTGTTTATTTAAGAATAAATTCCTATTTTGTCTTAATTGGTGAAATACCTCTAGATAAAATATTATTTAAACAGTGTTAAACCATTTAAAATTCCAATATTTTTTTTCTTTTTAAACTGTTTTATATAAAAAAATACTGTATTTTATTTTCGAAAATAGAAAATTACACAAACTCTGCCTATCATAAAATAGAGCTCTTATTATAGAAAAATACATGAGAGGAAAATAAAAGAGTTTAGCATAAAAACGTATACCTACCAATTATTAGTTTTAATATTATAAATGTATAATATTACTGCGGTTGTTTACGTAAGGAATTATGTGATGATTATGTGTGTTTAACAACGATTTTTTTTTGTGTTTATTTGTCGAAATAATATGTTATCTTAAAAAATATTAATATAATTTTTGTATGATCATCAATACATAATTTATAATATAATAGATCCTGTAAAAAACATTGGCGACGAATGGACGGACATGCATAAATATTATATTCTAATATTCTAATATTCTATACAATATACGTGTACAGAGACCTAAATTATCATATTGTTAGAATTAAATGAATAAAGTTAAATTTTAAATGAAAATAATTCTGTTATTTAACTAATGTTGAATAACGAACAAATATGTTTATTGTTGAACATACCGCGGCCGCGTCGTAGGAAGGAATGTTTACTTTAATCTGAATTCATTAATTTGTTTTTCTTGTAGAATTTTCTATGCAATGGTGTAAGTACTGTGTAACTGCGTGTTACTCATACAGTATTCATTTTTTTTCCACATTGTTGTGTGTTGCCCATTGAATTATTCTGTCGTCTGTTGTGTACAAATTTAATTAAATATAATTTTTTTCTATAATTATTGGAAATATTTGAAATCCATGAAGTTAATTATTTTAATGCGTTATGACATGATTCTTGCGCTGAAGTGAGTGAAGAAATGTGTATAAATGTGTATAATATGCAAGGCTGGGCATTAACGAGTTAAAAAGTTAATGTTAAGTTAAAAAGTTAATTTAGTTTTAACTTTTTAACTAAACTAGTTACTTTTGGCTTTTCATTAACTTAACTGTTAACTTACTAAATGTCTTTTTTAATTAACGTGATATTTACGAATTAATTTTTCATTTTAAGAAATAAGTTAAGTTAATTTATTTTGTTTTTAATTTTATTATATTTCACTATTTCAGTCTATTTTGTTTTCATGTCAAAAAATATTTACCATGAATTGTTTAAAGTTAAAAATTTAAATCATTCGAATACAACTTATATGGAAATACTATATAAAGTATAATATACACTATAGTAAATAATTTAGTTTTGGGTTGGAAAAATATTAAGTACGCTAGCGTTGTATAAACAAATTAAGTTTTTTTTAATTTAATAAAAAGTTATCAAAAAGTGTGTATTAACTTTTAACTTAACTGAGTTAACCTATAGTTAAATTAACTTTGAACTTTTTGCTATTGGTGCATATCAACTTAACTTAACTGAGTTAACAAAAATCATTAAGTTTCCCAGCCTTGATAATATGTACTTCCTGGTATTTATATCCACCAGGTGACGGTTGCGGAGTACTTTGCTTTTTCGTTAGGTATTGTATTATAAACTTAATATTTAATATGACTTTAATTATAAATGTTAATTATTAATTATAAAATTACTCTTAGCTATTTTCTTCTCCGGTTGCCCTTGATTATACAATTATATACGCGTGTTTAGTGGGGGGAGACAGCTATGGAGTACATACACCTGCTCGAGTTATAATAGGTACTAAAAATGGGCAGTACGTCCCCGCTTAATCAAATGTCTTTATTGTAGTTTTGCTTTACATTTATATTATTAATAAGGGATCAACTGAGTGTATGGCTTCAGTTGGTGCACATATCGTGTTTTCGTTCTCGGTTGTTATTTTCTGTACATTAGAACTTACATCTTAGTCTTACAAATAAATTACGCTAATTTTAACATTAATGATGGAAACAGGTGTAGCAGAAACGTTCAGAAATGGGATAGTTTTAATTACAGGAAGTACTGGATTTTTGGGGAAAATACTCACTGAAAAGTTACTCAGATCATGTCCTGTCAAAAATATTGTGGTACTTGTCAGACGTAAGAAAGAACTGAATGCTAGTCAAAGGGTCGCAAAAATATACCAACAAACTGTAAGTATAATGTTGTTGTTAATCAACAAATTAGATATACAAATTTAATATAGTCACAACTTTGCGTTTCAAGTACAGTTTTGACGATTTCATTTAAATTATGATTATTGTTGTAAATACAAACTTTAAATTTAAATGTATTATGATTTTTTAAACAAACAGATAAGTGTTGAAGGTAACTGCTATTAAATAGACAATAAATATCATAACTCAGAATATTTCATACAAAGTATTTAATTTAAATAAACAACCGTCGACCACAATCAGTGGAAAAAAAAAATAATAATAATAATGTGAATACTTACAGACGTGATTCAGTGACTACTAAGTGTGGGGACCAATGACCAGTGTAGAACTGTCGACATTTTTAATTTTAAACATTAATAATTATAAAATACTCAAAAGATAACTTATTGCACATAGGAATGGACATGATAATTTATATGAGTAACGTTGTCTATAAGTGTCACGTCTTAAAATACAAAAACAAAACATTTTATCAACATTGCAATTAATGCGAAATTATCTTATCATAAATACTTACAATTTTGTGGTATTTTATACATATATTACTAATTAGAAAACATGGTATGAATACCGTATGATTAGGTATCAGTTTATTCAAATGTAAAGTATTGATTCATAATAAGCTGTATGTGTTAAAATGATATAGGATTGAGGCAAATTGAAAGTTTCTATTCATTGTTTTTCGATTGTTATTATATAACCAGTCGATATTTTTTTATTTAACTACGTCGAACGTAAACAATTTTACAATTTAACTAATTATTAAGTGGTTTTGCAATACATGTATGGAAACTACCAGAAAAATAAAAATCTAATTCGGAAATTGTATTGTCTTCATAAACAAAACTACGACAAAATTTGTTTTTTCTTTTTTTTTGGGTGGGGGTGCTCAGAAGTCACAGGGCATCCCACCACAAACCATCACCTATAGTTGCGCTTACCACTGTATTTTAACTATTTTTATAGGTAATTGAATAAAATAATTTTAAATTTTTATGTGAACACACAATTTTAATATATAAAATGATTACCTAATACAATTATTAATTAAGTAAATATAACTTACATTAAACAAAAAAAAATAGTTTGTACTTATTATATATAAAATGATTACCTAATACAATTATTAATTAAGTAAATATAACTTACATTAAACAAAAAAAAATAGTTTGTACTTATTATATATAAAATGATTACCTAATACAATTATTAATTAAGTAAATATAACTTACATTAAACAAAAAAAAATAGTTTGTACTTATTTTTGAATTAAAAAAGAAATATTAATATTTTTCAGCTATTTGATCGGATTCGTCATGAAAAACCAGATTTTATAAAATCCATTAAAATTATTGAAGGGAATTTAGAGGAATCATCATTGGGATTATCGTTAGATGACCATGACTGGATGATAGAAAATGTTAACTTCGTTTTTCATTGCGCAGCGACGGTTAAATTCAACGAAACTCTCGAGTTGGCATCAAAAATAAATATTCAAGGGACTGAACATTTGTTGGCATTAGCGTCAAAAATGAAAAATCTTAAGGTACTTCATTAAAAAATATAAATATTGTTCACAAAAAACAAGGTAGAAACTAGAAAAGTCGCATTTGTTACAACAATATTTTCTATAGCTGTTATAAGCCGAGTGCTTGAGGTTTACTTGATAATGTCCATAAATACTACAGTATAAGGAAACAAGTTTCTGTAAATATTAAAAAAATATGGTTGAAATATTTGAGAAACGATTTTATTTTACAGGGTTTTGTGCACGTGTCGACTGCTTATTCACACTGTCCAAGGAAAGAAATTAAAGAAGAATACTATACCGTCCCGGTCACAGTTACGGAGCTGAAAAATATGTTGGTTGACAACGTACCGACTGCCGAGTAATTAATAATATATAATATATTTTTTGATTGATTAATAATTGATCACACTTTTTATAAAATTATTCGCGTGAACGATAGAATTATAGAGGATTGGCCCAATACGTACACTTTTACGAAAGCAGTCGCGGAAAACATGATAATGATAAATGAAAATCGCTTGCCGATATCAATATTTCGTCCTTCGATTAGTAAGAATAAAAATGTTGTTTTATTATTTTGTTATACATATAACAATATGTAAACACCTACTAAATAGTATTATTGAAAAACGAGACTTTTATCAACGCGTAATACTGTTATAGTCGGATGCACGGAATCCGAACCGGAACCTGGCTGGTTAGAAAACATGAACGGACCAACAGGTCTGATTTCCGGGGTCATGGTAGGATTTTTAAGGACGGCACCAAACATCGGAACCAATATAACAGACATTATCCCTGCCGATTACACCGTCAACGCATTGATTAGCGTCATGTGGGACACAGTTAACAGGTGTGCAATGGCATTAAAAATATTCATTGTGCGTACACACGCAATGTTTAAAATAATATTACAATAACTGTTTTGATAATTTTCAGACACAAACAGTCGAACATAGTGAACAAGGTACCGAAAATATATAATTACGTTTCATGTGTCGAAAGCCCTTTGACATGGGGTAGATATATCAGAGAAATGCACGATCAATATTACGTAGCTCCTCCTTTGCAATCGATGTGGTACGGTTTTTACATTCTCTATACGCATTTCATGGTCGGAAGTATTTTGAGATTTTTCTTGCACCGAATACCAGGTGCATTTATGGACTTGTTATTGATTTTGTGTGGTAAATCTCCCAAGTAAGTGCTTGTACTGTTTTTTGTTCATAATTTGTATAAATATGTATATATTTATCATAAGTCTTAAAACATGTTCAATAAGGCGCATTATCTTTTTGAAAAATTAAAAAAAAATATGTATATTTACCTACCAGGTTATAGTATAATATCACACTATAAATTACAATGGTTTAGAATGTTTAGATATTTTTTTTTGGTTGCATCATACTTTTAAATAATTTATACTTGTGTTATTTAATTGATCTAAATAATTTCAATGACGGTTTAAATTTAAAGACCACACTCTTACAATTCAATGTTAAACAAATATTTTTCAGAACTAAAAATTCAAAACCTATTATTATCTAAATGTATTCAATATTCATACACAATTTTGAATTTATTGCTGGCTCATTGTATATTGCTTAAATAAATGTATTGTTTTTAAATGTAAAGTTGAAATAAGAGATTGTAGTTGGATAGCTGCATACTACAGTATAGTATGAGCCATTATATACCAAGCGTCGTGGATAATCCCTTAGGCTTCAGCTACTTAAAAATATTTCACTCTTCCTACGTTATTATATAACATATGCAATAGTAGTTTGAAGTATATAAATAAATACATGGTAATTTTGTTATTATTATTATTTTATAATATGCACGTATGATGATTGTACTTGAAGTCAATTTTTTTCGTCAGGCCCCTCTCTTTTTCATTTCCAGGGCGCCTAATTGTAGCATATAGGAGTAGTCCATTCTGTATGATTAATTTTCTAAATTGTATAAGTTATTTCTTGAGTTTTTACATTTAATGTTCACTATTCAGAGTGCTTTAGATACAGATTTTTTTAAAAAATAGTTACGCTTGCAAGATTCAAACTTTTAAGTCCAAAGATTTAGTATTGACCTTTGTCTTATTAGGTGATGGATATATGATATTATAACGATTCGTTAAATTTTAAATTTAAGTGGGTATCTAGGTAATACAGGTTATTTATTTTTTTTATTGTAATTCAAATTGTCTGCGATATGGGCTTCGGTGAGAAGTTGAGTCTCGGGTCCTTGAAGAAATTACTAAAAAATAAATACAAGGCATAGTTAAAAAATATTTTACATAATTATTAGTTCATCTTATTTTATAATATTGTTTGGTACATATAATATTGTTTTCGGTAATAACTAAGAATACATTTTATATTACGTTTTTTTTTTACAGAATGTTAAGAATGTATGCAAAAACAGAAAGTATGGTCGATTTAATCTACGAGTTTTCTACAAAACAATGGAAATTTGACAATACAAATACTAGACAATTGTGGTTGTCACTAAGTAAAGACGATCGCAATATGTTCCAGTTCAGCTTAAAATCATTTGACTGGAAGTCGTATATAGAAAGCTATTATTACGGTATCAGAAAACATATACTTCACGAAGACCTAAGTAACGTTAAAGAAGCGTTATCAAAAAATAAAAAGTACGGCTAAAAATAGTAAAAATATTAGTTGTTTAATTATATTTATTTGGTTTTATGTTTTTAGGTTATTGAGGCTGCATCAGTTGTGTGTTGTTCTAGTTATTTATATCACATTCCATTTGTGTTGGATATTTATGAATTATTTGTTTTGAATGGTTCGTCGATATTACATTTTTATTTAATATTGTTTTTTAAGAAGCCGGTGCCAGTTTTCAAATTTTCCGCAATTCTGTACAATTTGAAAATTAAATTTTTTTATTTTAGTTGCCACCTTAATATTACAATACTTTTCTACTGATCAACTACCCGATACCTATTTAGTGGGGAGGGGGGTTGATAAGGTGTATATTATACCGGAGAAAATGTCTTCATGGGAATAATTCTCAGGCCTTATAGAATTGTAGGATTTTGATAACTATTTTTTTTTATCTGAAAGGAGAAAACCCCCTACATCGAACTCCGATTTTTTATTTTATTTCAAGTAATGGTGTAATATAATTTAGAAAAAAACTTTTAAAATTGTATTTTTTTTGAAAACATATTATAAAGTTTGAGATTAAAATATTGGAAGTTGGCGTTTAATGTGGCCTGTAGAATAGTATACGGTCTATGAGTTAAAAAAAAAAAATTATCAAATTTGGTTGATTCTACGGAACAGGATAATTATTTTCGTATTGTGTATTTTTGTGTACAAAATTACATTGGCACCGAGCGCCTTAAACGTATACCTATAATTATTATTGTAAACAAATAAATTATACTATTTAATTATCTTATATACATGAATATAATCTAAATAATGTGTCAAGTGACTATACTGAGTTTTGTATTATGATAAATATGAAAATACATGTATAGAAACTGTGTATTAAGCATTTATATTTTTATGACACCTATACCTACATGTTTGTTTTTGAGCGTATTTAAGTTTTAATTAGAAATAATTATATAGGTAAGCTCCTAGTCTATATGTTTCTATATAATTTAGAATATAATAACAGTAGTTGGTCAACGAGTATAAGTACTATACGTTTAAATTCATAGGCATAACTAAGGGGTATCGAGAAGTACTTTGTTACCTCATGGCTCATACATTATTTTTGTGATAGCGAGGATTTCTGATTACAACCACAAAAAAATACTTGAATTTCGAAAATATGTTAATTATATTCAATATTTATTGCTCACGTCTTAACGAAAATAATTCATTTTTTTAGTTGTGACTTGTTGGTAGAATTCCATAAAAATATTATGGTCAGAACAATTTTTGATTGTTGATGTATATAAAATAATAATTATTTTGTAAAAAATGCGCAGATTTTATTTAAATTTTAAAATTAAAAATTTGAGTTTATATATTCACAATATTTTATTATTTTTGTTTATTTATTTTTTTATTTAGAATAAAGTCTTTAACAATTAGGACATTAATTGCGGTTGTGTTAACATTATCAATGGATAAATTAGTTATAATTGGTTATTACATAGCTATGGAATAAATAATTGATACAGTTTTAAATATTTACATTTTTTTTTTTTATTATTAATTGTATAAGTTTTCAGTTATCTGCTGTACGTTGACCTGTATGGTCGTTTGCGTTTTACGTCGGTCTCTTATCGTAGTTACCGTTTTATATCCATTTTTCCCGTGTATTTGGCAATTACGTCTATAATATAAAAATAAAATGTTGTTATGTGGAATTTGCAATGAAGAAATATTTGAAAATGACGATATTAAGTGTACAAAATGTAAAGTGTTTTTACATTTTGGATGTGCTGGTCAAAGGGAAGCAAATTTTAGAAAAATGAGCCAAAAAGCTATAGAAAATTGGTCATGTCTAAAATGTAAAAATATCATTGCAGGAAATGAATTATCTATTGCTACTACTTCGCCTATAAAGAATGATTGTTTTACTGGCTCGAATAAATTACTTCAGGATTTAACTGACTCAGTTAAATTCATGAGTGACAAATTTGATGATTTCAGTAACCAAATACAAGATTTGGTAACAGCGGTTAAAGATTTAAAAGAGGAAAACAAAAAAATAAAAGAACAAAATCTGAAATTAGGAAACGAATTACATATAATGAATAAACGAATCAACATATTAGAACAAGAACAACTTGGGAAACACGTTGAAATAATTGGTGTACCCATTCAAGAACATGAAAACTGTGGAAAAATAGTAGAATCTATTACATCAGCACTGGGCGTTCAATTAACTACAGTAAATGCATATCGTGTAAGATCCAAAAATGTGAACAATAAGTCTGGGAAAATAGTGGCGGAAATGAAGACAAAAGAAGATAAAGCAACTTTAATCGATTTAGTAAAAAAGAAAAGACTGTCTGCGAAAAATGTAAATGACAAATGGGATAATAATGGTATTTATATCAATAATTATCTAACTCAATCGAACAGAAATCTTTTTTATAAAACTCGAATGTTAGCCAAAGAACACAGTTACAAGTTTGTATGGTTTAAAAACAATAAACTATTTATAAAAAAATCAGAAAACTCCAATACAATCTATATAGATGATGAAAGTATCCTAGATAAAATTAAAAGTTAATTGTTTAAAATAATCTAGAGTTAAAAATATAAAATAAAAAAATAATTTTTGTTACATTATGGACAGTATCAGCACAATAAATAGTTTTTTTGAGTACAAAACAAATTATTTTGAATCATTTTCAGAGTTTAAAATTAAATATAATATTGTACAAGAATCTTTTATAAATATTTTGAGTTGTAATATTAGAAGTATAAATGCAAATGTAGATGAATTATTACTTTTACTTGAAAATGAAAAAAATATTTTTAAACCAGATATTATAGTATTAACTGAAACCTGGCATGATACAAATTCTTGTAATATATTTTTACCAGATTATGACATGTTTTTTTCAAAAAAAAAAAGAAACCAAAATGATGGTGTAATAATTTTATATAAAAATAATTTATGTTTAGATTGTATTGAGTTTGATAAAACAGAGGCAAACATTGTAAAAATAACTTTAAATATTGTAAATAGTATTGTAATTTTTTTCTGTATCTATAGATCACCGGCTATGGATAGCTATGACTTTTTGACCACTTTTAAAAATATATTATTAAATGAAAAAAATGTAAATAGTACGTCTACAGTAGTTCTGGGTGATATGAATATAAATATAGTGGGAACACATTCAGTAGATAATGATTACTTGGATATGTTATCTATGTGTGGTTTCAAATCTTATATTAATGTATACACAAGGACTCCTTTAAACTCTAGGCATTCATGTTTAGATCATATTTTCGTAAAAAATAACAAGTTAGTAGGAAATATTGAAGCTGGTGTAATTCAAACAACTATTACTGATCATTACTCTACGATATTAGCAATTCCATTAGTAAAACAAAATAACTCTAAATCCCAATATAATATTAAATCAATAAATTTTGATAAAATAGTTAACAATTTAAAAACTGAACTATGGATAGATCTATACAATAGCAAGAATGTAAATAAATGTTGTGATATTTTTTATAACAAATTAAACAATAGTATATCCCTGGCAACGGAAGTTAAAAATATAAGTGCTAAGTACAAAAGAATAAAACAATGGATGACTGCAGGGCTACTGTGTTCAGCACGAAATAAACAGAAAATCGCAATGAAAGTTAAAAAACATCCAAATAATACAAACTTACTAAAGTATTATATCAATTATAAAAATAATTTTACAAACATTTTAAGACTCACTAAAATAAATTTTTTTAAAACAAAATTTAAAAATGTTGCATCAAGTCCAAAATTGACATGGAAATTAATTAAGGAAATTACAAACACTGAAGTTAACTCATTGAACGAAATAAAATCTATATTAATAGATAACAAAGTCGTAAACGCCGTAGATAATCCACACGCTGTTTCAAATTTTTTTAATAGCTTTTTTACTGAAATAGGGAAAAATACATTAGAGAATAACACAAATTTTAAAGATAACGAACTTAAAGATAATAAAAGTGATCACTCATTTGATGATATTTTTAGTACAAAAATTACAGAATCAGAAGTCTCAAATATAATTAAGAATTTAAAAGATGAAACAGCTGCTGGAATTGATACAGTAACGGTAAAACTAATTAAGTACATTGAATCAATTATTATAGGACCACTAACTTATTTATATAACTTAAGTATTGAAAAATGTGTTTTTCCTGATAATTTCAAAATTGCAGTAGTAACTCCTTTATACAAAGGTGGTGATCATAAATACGTAAATAATTATAGGCCGATATCAATGTTAAATAACTTTTCAAAAATTCTTGAAAAAATAATCAAAAATCGACTCATTAATTACTTAGAAAAATATAAACTACTGTCTAAAAATCAATATGGTTTTAGACCTGGCTTAGGGACAGTTAATGCACTTTATAACGTCACGAGTCACGTATATAATGCCCTTGATCATGGTAAAAAAACTTTAGCTGTTTTCTTAGACCTAGCAAAGGCATTTGACATGGTTAATCACGAAGAACTAATAAAGACTCTACCTAGTTTTGGCATAAAAACAACTAGTTTACATTGGTTTAGAAATTATCTAAAAGATAGGCAACAAATAGTTAAAATAAACAAAACATTGGGTCAAAAAAGGAAAATCATATGTGGAGTCCCACAAGGTAGTGTTCTTGGTCCTTTATTTTTTATTTTATATATTAACTGTATATGTAATATAAATATAGATGGTAAAGTTGTAACTTATGCGGATGACACTTGTCTACTCTTCACAGATAGCTCGTGGCATTCTGTACAACTTAAAGCAATATCTGAGCTCAAAAAAGTAGTAAATCTTTTTAACTCAAAGAAATTATCTTTGAATATAAAAAAAACCTACTTTATGGCTTTCAGTATTTACAATTCGGTTATTCCTTTTCAGGAACTAACAGTACATTGTTGTAAAAATATCGCTGAATGTAATGATGATATGTGTAAAAAAATTTCAAAGGTCCAGTCTACCAGATATCTAGGTGTAACATTTGACAGTAATTTAAAGTGGAATTTACATATAAATAATATAGTAATGAGGCTACGTTCTTCACTCCACAAATTTTATAAACTAAAAAATATCCTGCCTGTAAATATATTACGCAATATATATTTAGCTCTATATCAATCAGTGTTCCAATATGGATGTTTAGTATGGGGTGGACTGTCCGAAATTTATTTAAAGCCATTACAACTTCAACAAAACAAAATAATAAGAATCTGTTTAGATAAAAAAACTATGGTAGGCTCTACAAATCAAAATTATAAAGAGTTTAAGGTTTTGCCTATTAGATCGGTTTACAAAAAAATTGTAATATTTTGGTTAGATACTAACAGAAAAACATGGTTCAATACAGAGTTATACAAAAATAAAAGACAACACAGGGCATTAGATGCATTAGTAAATTATGTAAAAACAACGTGTGGTCAAAAATTCATTGATTACCTTGGGCCTACTACATACAATTCATTGGATTATGATTTAAAACAGAAATTACAATACTATACAAACAAAATTAAAAAAAAAAAATTAATTAATGAATGGTTATTGTGCAACTTACCTTAAATCAAGTTCTTTTATATTTTAAGTTATGTAAATAATTTTAATCTATATTTGTTTTAGACGGGTATGTTTGAATATAATGTTATTTTATAGTTTTGTTTTTATAATGTACAATTTCTAGAAATGTATTTGATATTTGTTTATTTAGTTTTATATGTATTTAAAATCTTAATTTAATTTAGTATAATTTCTTTTATTAATAATTATATTACATAATTTAATAACTCTCTATCTCCAACACAAGCTTTGCTTAAAGGAGATAGATAATCGAAAATGTTATCTATAAAAATAATTTATGTATTTCTTTCTTTTCGATAAATAAAAAAAAAAAAAAAAAAAAAAAAATAAGTTTTATCTTTGATTCACAATATTGTAATTTGTAATAGCACGAAATTAGCTGAATTTTACTATTAAGTGTGTGCATAGAATACTGATATTTGTAAGTGACACATTTTTTCACTTTCGAAAAATACGGAGTACACATTTTTTGTAGATAATTTATTCTTTGTGTTTCCTCAAAATTTTGACTCTGTCTAGTGACGCCAATGCGTTTAATTGCTTTACATATTGGTCATTACTTTAAAATATTTATGGAAATCGATAACTCCCTGGGAGTATAGACTAAATATTTAATAATTATTGGAAGTGACCTTATAGCTATAATAGTCTGTACGTCTGTACTCTATAGGATAACTTTGCCTTGGATATTTTTTTCCAAAATATCATAATAATAGTTATTTATATACGGAAATAATATGAAATGTTTAAACAATTATAAGTCTAATTTCTAATTATGGTTTCTACATGAAACTCTTCAGTCTTCAAACACAAATTTTAACAGATGGTGTCTCGCACGAAAATATAAAATACACAAACTAACCTACTTATACCTCATAGCTTGATCAATACATCGGTTATAATGTGTCTCACATTTTAAATTCAAAAATGCTGTAACTTCAAAAATATAACTAAAACTAATTTGATTTGATTACTTATGTGAATATGTTTTTATAATAAGTGTTGTATTTTTTTTGTTATTCAGGAAACATGATTTTCACTTAAGTTTAATTACTATGTAGGTAGCTGTTGTAATTATATTATATTATTATGCAACTACAAACTTATGATTTAATCTCCTACAATTACACGTTTTTAACTGGGGCTTTTAATTCTGATACTTAACTATAATTATTATTTACAATGTATTATATTTACACACGAATTAAGAATGGGGATATTTCATTAAGACCAAATATAATTATTAATTAATTTAATTTATTAGGTACATAGGGCATTTCAATAAAATGTTATAAACCCATATTATAATTATTATATGGGGCACAGGTAATAACTAATAGGTACAAAATATTTTTATTGACAGAGTTGATGGACTCTTATTGGCTATACTCATCAGTGGCATATTTAAGAATTTTTTATGGAGGGGTCCATCTAATTTTCCAAACACATTGTGGGGGCTCCACTACAGAATATATTAATATATATATATAATTCATTATATGTTTAGATAGGTATTTATGGAGACAATTGTGGGGGGGGGAGGGTAAATTAAGTATTTATTTGACCCATAATTTAAAAAGACAGCCGTATCTGCCGAGAACACAAATTTTAAGGATGGCTAAAAATAAAATAGTTCCTTTTAATACTATTTTCAATAGGTAGTTAAATCCTACTCCGATTATATTTACGTTAATTATAAAGCAATTAATAAGCAAATAGATTACATATTTAGTATAATTCACATTGATGAATTTATCCGTAAAAAAACAAATAGGTTCAACAATTATTATATAATTAATATTAATAAAATTATCATAAACAATTTCAACACGTTAATCAAGATGCAGAAAATATGCTGACTTCATAGATATGAGAATAACATTTTTTACAGTAGAGACAAGGGGTTTCATTCGCCTGTAGTGATAAATAGAACTTATCACTTAGGTTTTAAGACAATTCCCAATAAGATATAACTTGTATTTAAAATAATAGTCATATTATATATGTCAAATTTACTTTATAACTGTAAACGTATAGAATATATTATCAAAATCAGTAGATTTAACAGAAATCATCTGAAAATTTCAATCTTTATAGCAAATCAACAATTAACTAACTGGCAGTGGTCAGTGGGTATAGGTTAACGAATGTACATGTAAAATAAGATGATAAACTAAAAAAGTTTTTATATTAATAATAAAGTATTGTAAACCTCTCGTTGCTATTCTAGTTTAATTTGTTGTAATAAATGTAAAATGTGTACTTTGTAATTTGTATATTATAAAACTATTTACAATATTATGATAAATTATGCAATTTCTGACATTCACATATTATACTGATATATCTAGGTAATCCGTAAATTCTGTGTTGTGTTTTGTGGTTATCATTTTGTAACTTCTGTAATTCAGGTCAATTGTCAATTGCTTGGCATATTTACTAAAACAAACCTACATCAATTATAATTTAAGAAGTCAGTGAAAATAGATTTGTAAATAATAGACATAAAAGAAAAATAATTATGGCACATAATATTGCATAAACATTTACTAAAATATAAAACTAAAAATGCAATTAAATTAAATTCTTGTTCTATTAACCAGAGTTGTTCAAAAAACATTTAGTTAAATACATAATATAATATATTACCTATACTATACCATACCGCGGTATACGAGCATATTATTATATTATAATAATATGTAAATAACAATAATAATAATAATAGTGATGATATTAATAACGCATAATATTGCATGTTTATAAAAATAAATACTTTTATAATATAGATACAAATATGTACAATTCTCAAAAACAAAATATTTATAATATTTTCGTCATAATGGTATAAAATGACATTCCTAAATAAGTTATAACTGTGTTAAGTTTTTAAATTAAAACCCATTGGGTTACGCTCATATCTATTTCAAATATTTATATTTATGATATTTATTATTTTAAACCATACTACTGGCTATCAAGATATTTTTATATTAAAAAAAAATGATAACTTAACTCAATTAAAAATTATCATTAATTTGTCCTGGATTCTATGAATGTATTGATTTTACAATGATGCGTATGTGTGTCTTGACACTTTTTAAAGTAGAAGAACTTGTATATCTTTTCGATAAGAAAGTGAATCTAGTTGGTACTTTAATAGGAAAAAAATGCTTGATTTGCCTTGAGAAGTGGGAAAAACAAAAATAGCGGAAAACGGATATTTTTACTCAAAATGTTGTTATTTTGTTGTATTTTGAAAACAAATAACTGTAGATATTTGATTTGTTATAACATTTTTATATTAAAAATGCATATATTTTTTAATATTCATACTTAAGTTTTTAAAATTCAGTATAAGGTTCCTCATAAGCTGGAATTTAATAAAAAGATAAGTGTATAGTGCTACATGTTTTTTTTTTATAAATGATTGAATTTCAAATTTGAGTGTTAAAATGTTTATGGTCATCATAAATGTTTGAAAATGTAATAAAGGATTTAATTAGTTTTTCTTATACAAGTTTAAAAATATAAAAATATTTTTATAAGCGTTTGAAATTAAATTTTTTACAAAATTAGTCGGATATTAAGACAATTTTAGTTTTTTAGTTGAAAACAACTGAAATTGTAATTTTAAAAACTAAAATTTGAAAATACAATGCAAGTTTCCTCATAAATTTTTCTTACAGTAACCTAAAATTTCAAAAAATACAGTTGTAGGTAGGTATAAGTAGATTTATGTGTCAGTTTATGTCTAGTGAACACGAGCTTTTTCGTAGAGACATTGAAAATTCAAATTTCAGTAAAATTGGACGTTTAAATGAAACAATAGCGATTTTAGTAATATTTTAAGTAGTCTTAAGCCCAATTATTATAATTGCACCCTGTGGTTTTTGCACCTAACCGATCCAGACACGGGTTACTATTAAATTGTCCCTCCTTCACTTCGATTATTTTATTATTATTATATTATTCTCCTTTGCTTCTCTCGTCTTCGTCGTAGTCTTGGTGTCCAGTAAATTGGGTTGTCAACTCGGTACACTTCAGGGACACGAAAAACAATTTCGTTAGCCTGATAATTTGGTAGCCTACTCGTCACATATCGGGCGCAAAATAACGTAAAATAAAAATTATATCCTATCGTAATAACAATTTTATTTTATGTAACCAGTAGCAACCATTAATTATATAAAACAAAATACTAGTTTCTACTAAATTTTACTATTAATATTTGAATCTGTATGTAACCAATGGTAACCATTTATAAACAAACATTTTATTTTTGATTTTCATCATGAGTCTCAAAATCTTAGTGAGCACCTCTTTAAAATGTGAATTTTGAAAAATCATTTCTTAGTACACCATTACAAGGTAGTGCGAAAGTACTGTAAAAATGTTAAGTTCCTTGCCATCATAGTTTATAGGCTCTTCGTTGATCAGTCAGTCAGTGGGGCAGTCTTGTAAAAGATACTTTTTAACAGTATTCAAATACAGATATTATAGTATATGGTATATACTTATTTTGAAAAGTATTCAAAATACGTATTTGAATACTCAGTAAAAATATTATTTAAGTACAAATAAAAATACTTAAGAAAAGTATTTATAGATAGGTACTTTTAAATTTTATATAACATCTTTTTTTTCCTTATAAATAACCTGAACCGATTTCAATGTTTATATTAATTTTATAGGACATTTTAAATATAAAAGGCAAAGCGTATTTCTGAGGTTTATAGAATCAATAAATACTTGACGATTCAATGAAGATTTAAATAATAGATTGAATCATTTATATTAGTGTGGCTTAGCTTTAATTGTAATAATATTAAAATCATAACCGCATTATCATTAGGTACTTCTGCTTGAAATTGATTGGTTCATGTAAGAAAAAAATTATTTGTTACTCTTCAACATCTTATTCCTAGAGATAATACATCTTACAATATCTATGTGATAGCCACTAGTCTAGACAATGGGTGGTTATACGGGGGGGAGGTTAGAAGCCACGGCCCCCTCCCAAGCTGTATTTCTAAAAAAATATGAACTGTTAAAAACAAAATACAAAAACAAAAACATTATAATATTGAAAGTTTTCTAAAAATTATTAGTTAGACCCCCCCCCCCCCTTTACAATGTCTTTGTTGCCACCCCTGTCATAGATAGTAATTTTTATAAATGGTGTTTATTACTATAGGCGAATAAACAGAGCTAGAGTATACTTAAGTTTACTTAGTATACTTACTAAACATATTATCAATTCTAACACATAAATCGTCTGACCAGATATTATCTTACTCTGAAAACCATCCTTCGAATTAATTGAAACTGATACTCCACTTTGAATCATTTTTCGTATGGTATGGTTTATTATTCAATTAAAATTTAACACATACACTATAGTAGTATTATAGTGACCTACTCTATTAGTTATTACGAGGTACAGTCGTCACCTACTATGTAGTGGAGAAAGTTCCCTTATTTATTTTTCATTAACATCCCCTCCTTTAAAAGCTATAATTATCATGATTACTATTATTAGTATTTTCTAAGTACGTATATATGGCCAACGATTATTTGTATTATTGTAACGATTTTATAATTATAAAAAAATTATATACTACGTACGACAAACACCCAAAACAAACGATCGAGTCGGTGTCATTCTTTACCGAAGGTCACAGTCATGGTTGCAGCACCTTACCAGTCTCCTCACAACATTTCGCGTACAGCCAAAATAAACAGTTGATGCGGCGACGATAGACGTGGAATGATTATAATTATTATTATTTTATAATTGTCTGTAGTCTACTAGTCTATTATCACGGAAACTGATCTCCGTTTCGTGCCATTAATGATATATATATACATTATATTCAATTTATTTGAAGGTATACTGAACACATTTTACTGCAGTTATTATATAACTTCTTCGTGAGCATTTCGTATTTTGGTATTCAGTATTAAAGTTAATTTTCTATAAAAACGCGATGTCCTTTAATATATTATGTATTATAGTTGTAGGTACTTTGAAAGGAATAATCAGTTGTATATGATTAAAGTTTCAGCAAAACCGTGCTAATTATAATTGTGTTGCGGAAATTACTTCTCCTGTAAATTATACTAATACTATAAATATTTTATAACCAAACGTTAGTCGTCATTACTGGGTAAATCGACTGTTTGCCAACCGTGCCTCAACCCTTCCGCCCCACAAAAAGTTAAATAATTACATTTTTTCATGACATTTCAAAGATTTTTTTAAATATCGCGAATACGTCTCAAGAGTCATGGGCGTACGATGTATTGTATCAATTTATATAAAATACCTACTTTGTAGGAAGACTACGACGATAAACACAATATAATATCACTCTTCAAGCATACGAAATATGATATTTTACGACGTCAATGATTGTGTACTATTTCCTATAAATCCTGATGATTGGCTGGTGAAGAAATCCCGTGTAAAAGTGTATAACTACGTCATGTTAGCGGCGACCGCGGGTAAATACGGAGTAATAACTAATGATTTGGAAGCGTAATAAGTTAGTTATTACTAACAACCTTCATAGATATCATATACCAGGTGCCTGATGAGATGTAAATACCGAGGAAATAAATAGTATCATTATTATTTAAAGAAATAACTATGTTTTAAATATTTAATATTATTTTATAGAACACCGATAATGTAACACCCATAATGTGGATTTTTTTGTGTTAGTGGCTGGCCATTTCTCGGGCCATTATTATTCTTTACAAATTATTATAATTAATATAATTATCATTATCATTATACTTATTATTTCAATAGTAACAGCGAGACGCACAGCCTGCTGTTGTTGTATTAATGTTTCTATGCAACTTTTCGGACACTTGTATGAATTTATTTATTTTATTTATTTCAGCGTGATTCAATTATAATACAATAATAATATACAAGACTGAGCAAGTTAATGATTTTTTTGAACTCGTTAAGTTAAGTTATTTTAAAATAATAAAGTTAAGTTAAGTTAAAAGTTGCTCGTATTTTTTTTCGTTAACTCGTTAAGTTAAAAGTTAACTGGAAAAAAAGTAACTTAACTATTAGTGTAAAATTAAAATGTTGTCAATTTATAAAAATACAAAAATCTAGAAACATAATATGGTTTATTAGACGGTTTTTCTTTACGCACGAGAAAATTACTGGGGAAATTTAAAATGATACATCAATGTAAAAACCCATTCAAACATTTGCATTACCTATTGCTCGGACGAAAATTAACTTAGTTTTGATACTTTAGAAATAAAATTAACTTGAAGTTAACACGTTAATCTTGAAAACAAAGTAACTTATTAAGTGAAAAGTTAATTTGAAAAAAAAGTAACGAGTTAATTAACTTAACGTTTTAACTTAATTTTAACTTTTAACTTGTCCAGTCTTGATAATATATACAATTCTTATACAGTTAAAAAGTTATAAAATACTATAGAGGTATACGATACTAAAACAGTATTGATTAATTTATATTACCAATATAAATTGTATTATGAACACAAATGTTTCTTCAATTATTTATATTTATACATATCGACTTTTTATAATTTGATTGATACACATAAACGTTATATTTAGACTCTTCACATCATTTCCCAAATTGTTGAATACAGTCTTTACCATGTAATCGGGAGAACTTCTTGAACTGGTTAATGTTGCACTATGTGGTTATATACTTTCCTGTTCTCCTATCTATTATTATTTATTTCTATATCATTGAGTATGCGCCATGGATCTTATGAGATTTTGTTTAATGTACAATTTATAGATAGATAGTCTGTTAATGTGTATGGCTAAGTAACTCGACTCGTAACGGAAGAGAGTAAGCTACTTTCATTATATTTTTTTGGGTATTGTGTACTGTATTTATGTCTATTCTATATTTTGTGCCGTCGGAAATATTAAACGTCCGTACTTTTAAAATTAAAAAGCAAAATACTCCCAAGACCGATGATGTTGAAAGAATTTAAGTGTTAGGTATTGCATACAATGCAATACCATAATCAACAAATTATACCCAACCGCGTATCTACGTCACAAACAGCTATTATATCTCCGAGGGAGGGGCAGGGCCTACAATTTTATTGTGAAAATTCGCATACAATAATATGTTTTATGCCTCTAATCTCTATGGTAATCATAAAATAGTATCTTATACCTGTGTAAATTAAATATGAATTCACACTATCTGTGCTGTCAATGAACCGACCACGACCTTGAACAATACATTGCAGTGGAATATTATTTTTAAAAAAATGAATCTGATGGCTTAAACTTTTAAGTCAATATGCAGTACCTATAATGATGTCTAGTCAGACAATATCTATATACAATATACATTAGTAGGTTCAGAGTTATTTACCAAGCATCACTATAGGTATATTTTTCCTTAAATAATCTATTTTTCATAATATTATAATCTATCATAATTACCTAGACATCAATTACCTTTTTTTTCCTTTTTGAACCGATAACTGGGGACCGAACTTCTTTCGAATTGTTTCGACCCCGGACTTCCCAAGACAGACAGAAATAAATTACCTATCTACTCGAGTAAAAATGGTAAACTACATAATATGTCATATAATTTAATATCAACTAAATTGTAACTGAAATGTTGTTTTTCTGACATGAATCTGTTTCATTGTGGGTATAGGTGCAGGGGACCGGTGATACCCGATTGAGCACAGTCGTTATCGACCAACCTTTTAGACGACCCGATTGAGAACGATAAAAAAAATATTGTGTACAACTTTGTCAAATGTTCACTAGTACCTACGTATGTTGTGTAGGTATTACTAATAGGTAATTACTAACATATTAGTAGAAAACGATTTTGCTATCGATCGATGGGTAACCCACAGAAGTTGAAAATAACTGGGATAGATAGGAAACCAGAATTTTATCTACAACGATTGCACTAAATTGTGATTAACTGTTATGTATTTACGCTGTAAATAAGACTTTGTCACAGTCAGTCTGTTGTGTTGTCTCGTGCTCGTGTTCCTTCAAAAATAGGTAGTGTGCAAATTTTACGATTTTTATGATGGAAAATAATGAAATAAAAATTATTTTATCTGAGAGAGGTAAAGAGTTGGCAAATGTTGGAGCTTTCAAGTACAGGTTTATTGGGTAAATGAAAAATTGGAAATAAGTATTTACAGAAAAAAATTTTAATTTTAATTTTTTTGATTTATTTTGTTTGGTATTTTTCAACATTTTTTTATTTAATTTTTTTTTATATAATATATTATTATATTTAGTATTTAGCGGAATAAATTTTAATTGTAATATAATATACTATATTAACTGACGGAGCAAACATTGTTTTAATATGTAACAACATGTGCTTAAAATCCAATAAAATATTTTTATTTATAAACATTTACATTCAATTATTCAAATATATCTTATTTTTTAATAATAATATTCTACGATACAAAATGGCAACGTCACGCCTATTTTCGTGCTCAATTGTGTTATTTTTGGGGTTTTTTTAGGTTCCTATTGTTTGATTCCAACCATGCTCAATCGGATTGTGAAAAAGGTCAATCGTGCTCAGTCGGGTTCCAGCCCTGGGGCCTATCGATTTCGCCAATGTAGCATCGACTTCTCCAGTATCGACTCCGCCAGTTCAGGTAGTCTAAAAAAAACCTATCGATTCCGCCACCTACCAATTTTTATCTCAACCTGGCAACTGCTGCTGTCAACCTGTTTTTATTATAAAAATAATTCGATAATTCATTTAAATATTAAAAATAAATTAATAATCACTATAATAATTAATACAATATAATATTTTTAAAAATTAATACAATACAGTTATATTAAATAAATAAAATGTTATAATAATAATAATAATAATATAGGTATCTACAAAATAATTCAATAATTCATTTAAATATAAATTAATTTAGTCAAATCTAGTTTTAAGTTACGCTTTTTATTAACACATTTCCACTTATACGCACATAAATATTTCACAAAGTTTATTTTAAACAATTTTTCATTTTGATAAATAACTAAGTTATTTTCTCGTTCACCATCTACGATTTCGAAATTCATTATTATGAAGTATAATGACACGAGGATAAATCGAGACTAACCAGATTAGTGTTGGACAATACTATTAGTCGTTTTTCGCATCATTACGCGTATAAAAGTCATCAATTAGCGATAACATTTTTATACTGGTATTTCATAATATAATATTTATAATATAGCCATATAAATAAAATTAAAATAACTAAAATTTTTGTTCGGGAAGATTATTTTCTCCCTGGCGGAATCGATAGGTTGTTTTTAGACTACCTGCACTGGCGGAATCGATAAACCTTATACCCAAGTATAAAAAGGTCTGGCGGAATCGATGAAACCCCTCCAGCCCAGGGGACTAACGGATTTCAGCAAACTTATTTGAATGTTAAACACGAATGTATGGATAAAGGGTAAGGTAAGGTAAGGATCATTGACTCGGGTTTTGCTAAGTATTTTTTTTTTTTGGGTAACCCGCGACAACATAGGCCATTGGGTGTGGGGGAGGGCACTGTAGGTTTTTAAATTGGGTAGGTTGGTACACGTGTGTGTTGTGTTTTGGCAGAATTTCTAATGGGGCACCCGTAGGTTTCTGCAGTGCCCCGGGTGGGGGGATGGCAGCACTTGTTCTCCGGACACCGTGACTTGCCCGAAGAAAAATGCCGCCCGCGGCCAAGGTATCGAACTCGGGTCGGCTGCATCATAGCCGACGCCTTAGTCCGCTCGGCCACTCCGTCCCTTTTGCTAAGTATTGTTATTTTTTAAACACATAAGATGTTATTTTGAAACAGGATTTGCATTGTTGGATATTTTATAACAAGTTTTGGCGCATTGTAAAAAAATAGCTTAAAAATTTAAAACACACCTACAAATTTAAAACATGCTACGGCGCGAAATGAATGACGTTGCGCTTGTTGTCAAAATGTAACTGGTAAGATTATAAACAACTAAGTATTATTTAATCTCTATAAATATAGCTACTATACCGCAATTATTGGAAAATACCGCAACATTATGATTTATGGCCATATATATTATACATCTACAATTACGTATAATGTGTGCGTTGTGAAATGTGCTCATATGTATACAACATGTCTTATAATTTTGCATTTCAGTAACAGGTGTGTTGTGGTATTCTCAATAATGTATTGTGCATTGTGCTTGTGTATCAACCACGTGTTTTGATATGTTTTTGTTAAACTTGTGTACAGTTATTGTAAAAAATGCGGAATTGAAAATTGATGAAACCTATGAAACTTGGGTTAAGTTTAATAAAATGGAAAATAGAAAGTATCAAAAATTGAAAAATACATTAAATTATGCATAAAAAACAGCGAAGTTATGCCATTAAAAAAAATTAATCATAAAAATAAATCGAAAATATCATTTACAATAGTTGTCTCAACTCTCAAGTACAAATAATTGTATCATAATAAAAAGTATTAATAAAAGTATTAACATATTTTTGTGAAACTATTGGGTCAACCTCTAGTTGTGTCTTTTGGGTAACGCTAATATGCTTGTAACTTACTATATGTGTCCAAACATTATAATATAGGGGGGGGCTAGGGAAACGTACGTATATATGGGGAATATTGCTCCCAACGTTGTATAGATTTACACCCTAGCTAAAGTGTTGTGTATTGGGTAAATATGCCTCTAATGTTCATCTTCCAAATATTGAACCGAGGGACTTCTGATTTCTAGAATTTTTAATATACTACTATTACAGATTTGGAACTTATAAAAATTGTAAGTAGCTATATGAACCAGGTATAGTATAGGTTCTAAGTAGAAGATTGTACTAGATTTGTAGATATAACACTACCTAGTATGTAAGTAATTTTAGAAATTTGTGAAAATTTCTAATTTTGACAACACTTGATATAAACGTGAAATAATTTTTTTTCTCAAGATCTATTTTGATTTGACATTAAATAGTTATTTTGTGAAGTTCAAAAATATGAATCATAGAAACTTGAAACTTTCAATATTATATAGTATTATTACATTGGTATTATAGTTTATTGCGTTGTATTAAAAAACGTTTAGAAGCCAGGAATTTATCAAGTTCGCAGAGTGAACGTTCCTAACTTATTATATTATACATATTATATTGTTATTAGCTCAGTCAATACTAACGTACTAGAAAAAGAAATTAATAAGTAACCTACCCTAGAATAATATAAATAGGTTCCTTTATAGTAGTATATCTAACTTAAAAGGTGTCTAAGTATTTTAACATTGTTTCCCTCAGTGCAATTTTTAAAATATTTAAATAATTACAATAAATCGTAATAATAATTACATTAATAACTGACACGTATATCAACTGAGCTACAAACTCGTATAATGATTTAGGATGTTTGTCTGTCTATCTGTCCTACTATTTACCTAATAGTAAATACATATAAAATAAAAATATTTTCTTAGTAAAGCAGACTGAAAGCAGACTTAGATCAGAATCGTTTATCGAATCCAATGATTTATGATTAAAATCAAATATAGTCCTTGCATTATAGTGGCGATGGCGATGTACACACAAATCCTACTATATAACAGTGACTTTTCCGATTTTGTCCAGCTAACTAAATATTGTACTATCAAAATACATTTATTACACTTACGAATATAATAATAATATTATCACAGGAAAATAAGTTTACTCGACCTCAGATAATCAGTCTCTCTAAAATAATATAAATACCGCGTTTTCTCCATTTACAAGGATTGACTATTATTTAAGATACAATAACTGTAACTACGTCACTGTATGTATTTAAACTTTCTATCACAGATCATATCGCATGAATTATATTTATATGCAAATTAAATTAATTTTAAAAAAAATGGAAAATCTTACAACACAACGAATATGAATAAAATTAATGCTTTTATTGCATTGAATTAGTTCTGATGAGTTAAAAAAAAACAATAAATCAATCGAAATTACTGGTATCTTGATCCATATATTTCCATTTACACGATGATTCTACAAGTATTTGTTATGCCAGTGAATCGGATTATATGATTATTATCGCGTTTACCTCTGAACATAATGCGGATTACCCCCACCAAATAACAAGATAGTTTTTAAAAAAACGGAAATAACAATAATAATATGTACATACAACTACTACAATGATCCTATAGTACTGGTTTTCATTCCAGTTCAAGTTCAAATTCACCAGACTAAACATCTTAGAAGTTTGCGCATGTGTTACAACAAAACTAAACAATATGGAAACAAGCATAGCTGAATCGTTTAGGGATGGGACCGTATTTGTTACTGGAAGTACAGGGTTTTTGGGGAAAATACTCACAGAAAAATTAATCAGATCTTGTTCATTAAAAAAAATTGCACTTCTTGTTAGAAGTAAGAAAGGAATCGATTCAAGTCAAAGGGTTGCAGATATCTACAATGAATCTGTAAGTAAATTTTTTTTCGGCTGTTATAATATTATTATGTGTACCTACAATGTTGGTAATTGATTTTATTTTATTGTGTATTAATCATAAAAAAAATTGTTTATAATTATTCGTAACTTTACTCATACAGTCATACTCTATCAAAGAACTACATTAATAAGTATAGTTTTAGATAAAAAAAAATCCACATAAATTATTATTATCTTATAGACTAAAACACTAGAACTGGGCTGTATAGACAATTACTTAACATTTTACTTTTTAGTACCTATATATTATAGTTGTATATTTATTAATTTGTATGCAAACTCGTCATTAGTTTTAAATTTAATTTAATGACCATTGATGTAATTAATAAAATTATTAAAAATCAAAGAATCAACAACGAGACTTATAATGGTATGAATAAATAACTACCTAATACCATATTTTTAAATTCTAATTACCTACAGTTTTTTTATATCGTGTAAATGATTAAACAATAATAAATAAATTCTCAAATTGTTTTTAAAATTACGATAAAAAATTTATGTTTGACCAAAAAGCTTGAAAATATAATACAAAATTCCTCATAAATTGTAATTACTGAAATTAAAATAAAAAATTTGATTGTAAATTCACTGTAATTTTTTTTGAGTGTATGAATTCCTATAGTTTGAATTATGAAGCTTAAAATTCCCCGAGTAAAATAACGATTTTAGATTTGTTAATGTTATTCAAAATTAATTTTATGCTACACAGTTACTTTAACTATAATTTCTATACTCAATGCAATTTTCAAAATATTTGAACTAAATTTAAGCTATTTTTAGGCATACGAAATTTTTAAATTTTAAATTTCTGAAAATTGAATACAATAATAATATATCCACATAAGTTGATCTCATAGCAATTAAAAAATAATTAATACATATGGGCAAACTACTTTTTATAAGACCTTTAAAATCCAAATTTTACAAAATTCTTCAATATTACATTAATTTTTTTATTTTTTACTAAGAAATATTAAATATTACATATTACATTTTTATTGTTTAGGTTTGAAAATATAATACTAAGTCCATCATATAAGTAGTTCTTATTAAAACACTAAAATCTAATAATATCAATTTTACTTATTTTTTAGTAATTCGTGGAAACTTTAAAATTGTATACAGTGTGATTCCTTTTAAAGGTAACACTAAATAATTCTGTCCAGTGACATCGGATTAATATGCGGTTTTCGGGAGGGGATAGGGACTAACTTAAAAAGGAACAGATATTAGCAGCTACTCAAAGAGAAGTGATTCGTCGATTTCAATCATGCATGGAGAATGATGGGTACAATTTTGAACAATTTATTAGATAGTTATTAGAAATTTGTTTATATTGTGTTAATTATTTTAATCGTTTCTTACCTAGTAATTAGTAAATGAACTAACATTTACGTCTAATTGAGGTTAATTAATTCCTCAAAATTAAATTAAAATGATTTAATAATATCTGAAAATCTACGGAAACAAAAAAAATACTTAAAATTTTATAATAATTTAAAAAATTCTAGTATGATTGTTGAAAAATTCAATAATTTTAATTGAAACTTTGACTGGTTGCCATTTGGTCAATTTTGATTTTAGAGCTATTGTAAAAAGGACCAAATCGACTTAAAAAAATTCGGTCTATCCGAATTTGGTATTCAAAACACCTGTTGCCAAAAAAAAAAAAAATGCAAGTTGCATTGCGCATGCGCACATGGAAAGATCTAAAAATGTAAAAACCATCAAGAAATGTGTATTTATGTATTCCCTATCCACTCCCGAAAACCGCATATTAATCCGATGTCACTGGACAGAATTATTTAGTGTTACCTTTAAAAGGAATCACACTGTATAGTATGTTACGGGCAAAGTAGGAAATTGGGCATTGTGCACAATGCCCGTTTTTCAAGGGAAAAGTTGGAATAAGTTAACATTGTATAAAGTGCTCATCAGGGACGGCTCCAGAGACATGGTTAGGGCCCCTCTAACCCCCCCCCCGGCTAATTTTCAGAAAATGTCGATAATTTTTTTGAACAGTATAAAATTGTTTAGAAATGCAGCTTGGGGGGGGGGGGGGGGGCAGCCCCTAGGACCCCCTGGAGCCCATTTAGATTTGGGCACTGTAGGTTAAATATTGAATATATTAAAAATCAAATAAAACATTTTACTACATTTTTTTTAATAATCATAATAAAACTTGAAATATACGCTGCAAATATTAGTTGCCTTTTAATAGTTTTCAAATCCAGTATAGTACCTCCTACTGAAGAATTCATATTTTTATCTAAAAGTGGTTTGACATGAACAAGATGAATATTATTAATTATTAAATTATAGTTATTTTAATAGTTTTAAATTAATTAATTATTACTAAAAACTAAAAAGTAATTTTAGGCACGTAAGAAGTTACAAAGTCGACCAAACTTTTTGTATTTCCACTGATTGGTATTACATAATAATACACTAGTGATGACGGACTACGAGACGTCGTGACAATATAATCATTCGATTTCGAATAGGTAGAGGTTTAATGATTAAATAATGAAATATTAGCTAGATTATAGTGTTTGTAATTTTTTTTTTTTTCTGTTTGAACCGACAGCAATAGTGTTTGTAATTTTATTATAATATGTCCGGGCAAATGCGCAATAATATACTATGTGATCACTTTGTCGTTGAAATTACGGATCGGTACGTACTATCAGCAGTGTATTATCGCGTATATTGCGTACAATTAGATAGATATCTCGTAACTCGTAAGTCGTAGTATCAAACGAATAAAATACGTAAGAATAGTTTTATATTATTATTGTTACGTATAAATACCATTCGACATAAATGTGTGCAGTAATTAATTCACTTTGCCTACTTGAATCGGGGTGGGGTACACTTTGCCTGGGCAATCTGGTACAATGCTCGATTTCCTAATTTGCCCGTAACATATATACTAATTTACTTTACGATACAAAATTAAATTTTCACTATATTTTAATTAATTTTTAGCTATGATAATAACTAAAAATTAATACCATATTATATATACCATTTTATCTGCAGTAGTAAAAATATAATATATAATATAATATAATACTATATTATAACTATTATATTAATAATAGCATACAAATATTTAATAATATATATATTTAGTAATAAAAGCTGATTGACCTTTGCTTACAGTATCGTTTTTTGTATGCAATGATTTAACATTGATTTGAAATTTAACACATCCATTTCAGTGATTTAATTTTTAAATTATAAGAATAATGATTTTCAGTAAATATACTATGGTACATTATGAACTTTATGTGGATCGATGCGATCCGATTGAAGGTCGGTCCGCGTTTCATACGATAGATTTACGTACAGCGATTACCCTACCGTTATCATTTTATGTTATATGCACAATCGATCAACAATTATTAACGTACATTAGTGACAGTTGGCTAAAATAATGGGATTGTTAAGACTTTTCCATTTATTTATCTGGAGAAGTGTAATCATCAGCAGAATTTACAAAAATGTATACAATATATTTAATAATTTTAATTATAAGTGTTTGTTAAAATGTATTTAAAAACGGTTTTCAAAACGCACATCACGTAATTAGATTGATCGGTACTTTGGAATGGAAATAGGGGTTTTTTAGTACCTACAAAAAATAATGTTTCAATTAAACTTTAAGTACAGTCGACAGTTGTACCAGTTATACCTATCTATAATATATAATATAGTAAGTAGTTTATGAGTTTATCTTAAAAATAAAACGGTATCTTGGACACTTAATATTTTTCATTCACAGAAAATAGTTATTAAAAAAGTTAGACAGTTAATAATGTTTTGAAATTCCAATTTTTTTATTCATACCTAGTAGATATAATATATAAATGAGTATACCTATAATTATTATATAAAAAAATATATAACTTATAAATATTGAATATAAAAGTAAATATAATATAATATAATATTATTACCTATTTCATATTTCAGATCTTCGTATACCTAATATGTTCTATGTTATAGCAATTGTATTGTCAATAAATGAATACGTTAATAATTGTAAGAAAATGTATAAAATATTATAATACTTAGGTACATGTAATTATTATATTTACTAATAATTAAGCATGACAATATAGTAGATACCTACCTGTACTGAATTAATTAATTGTATTTTTTTTATATCATAAAAATAAGTATATTAAAATATGAACTGATGGTGCAGAGGGCTTCCATAAGACATACAAGTATACAATGGCCAATTTACACTCGTAGATTGGTGGTTTCGGTTATAATGACCAATTTAATCAACAATAATAATTATTAATTTGTTAAAGTGGCATAAAAAAATGCACAACCTTTCGTTTTCTAGCTAAAAAAAGTTCGTTGCTAAGTTGACCATTATGCAATCGAGTTTCATAAAAGGTAAAACGTTCACAGTCATGTTTCACCCATTCAAATACATTTCCTCCTTATCGGACATAACATATACAGACCCTCATATAGTCATACATTACCCGTCCAGTTCATCTTGGCATTCGGCATTCGTAATTATTTTAAGAACCAGTGGTCTGAGAATTGTATTAAATCCCCGGGATTATGATATTTTTTTCAATATAATATAGTTTTCTGACCATTGTTTTTTTTTTTAATCCATAACAGTTACCGAGAGCCAAGATGAACTGGACGGGTTATACCGCCTATGTATTTTACACTAATAGCTACGATGTGGTTTTAAAATGTATTGTTTCTATTGTAAATATTTACTCACCTCTTATCTCTTGATTAAGATATTCTGCATTCTAGATGGTGTCTATAGTCTGTACAATAGCAATGCATATTATATTTTGCTAATGTTGCCCTAGAGTCTAGACTATTAATACCTTTCTATGCTTCATTCTGTTGAATAATTATTTACAAAAACCAATCGCGTATTTTATATAATAACTATTTTAATACTATTTCATGTTTTCATATAATATTACTTTCTAGCTGTTGATTGTTATTAACACTAATAAGTCAAAATACCGACGACACGTAGTAGAATGGCGTGTGATATACTGATATAGTGATATGTTCGTGGAAGTTACAGTTAAACCATAGACCCTATACTCATAGACGGAGCATTACAGGTTGGCGGGGATGGGTAGAGCGGTCACACTGTCACAGCCATCATCATAGCAATGTGGATAACATTGAATTGAGTTCCAAATATTGAATTGAGTCCCACAAATAATTTTGGTTTATCGGAGTTGAGTCCGACCAATATTGTTAGGTTGTTCGAGTTGAGTCCTCCAGACTATTAGCCTTACCCAGGAAACACCACGTGGAGGTTGGCTGAATAATCCCCCCAAAAAATGTGTGTGATTGTTTTTTTTTCAACTGTAATAATAAGCATAAAGAGTCAATTACTTGAAAATAATAATAATTATGTGTAATATAATGTGCAAGGTTCGAGGTCACCGCTGGCTTGTAGGTAGTTTTGCCAATTTATCCATACGAACTCAATTCAAAGATACTAAGCTATTAATAAGCTGGACTCAAATCAAACACATACAAGTAGCATGGACTGAATTTAATATCACCGAATAGTGTTGTCATTTCTAATAACATAAAGTATAATAATTATTCGCATATATTTTAAACAATATATTATTAAAACACAAAACTAAAAATGCGTATTTTTTAAAAAAGCATGATTGCCATAATAGTTAATAAATGATATTATATTCAATAGATGAATATATTGTTCATCCAGAAACAATATAATTTTTTGTGTGTATTCATCAATCCATTATCATACAATAATTATTGTTAAAACGCAATAATCGATTCATCGATAGATCAATTTAAAAAACAAAATATTATTTTTAAATTCATTGTATGACTCTTATTTTTAATAAAAGTAAATTAATTGTTGTCATCTATCCATAATACTATGTTATGTATGTTTTTAAGATGTTTGACCGCCTTCGAGTTGAAAAGCCCGACTTCATGACTAAGATAAAAATGATTGATGGTGATTTGGAACAACCCTCACTAGGTTTATCCCCAAAAGATCGTGATTGGTTGATAGAGAATGTGAATTTCGTTTTTCACTGTGCTGCAACAATCAAATTCAATGAAAATCTCCAGATAGCAACAAGAATAAACATACAGGGAACAGATAATATTTTAACACTTGCAACGATGATGAAAAATCTAAAGGTAAATAATATATCGTATTGTGTAACGGGAAAAGACGGTTCTATAGTTCATTAAGAGTTACACAATTGGCTTCGTCTTCCAAGTGCGTAACATAACAAATATACGCTCGGGAGAACGCGTTTAGCACCGTTAGTTAAAACATTTGAGTGAAACGACCTATTACATGAAACTTGATGGTAAGAACATCATCTGTGTTTGTATATGGGTTTGTTTGCGATGATTCGGTTTTTAAGTGAGTTATGAGCATTTTTAATACACGCCATATTATATACTCGTCAATATATTGATCTTAAGGTTTTCTTTCATGTGTCGCGTTCTTTAGTGACAAGAAAGGAGTGAGTTAAATGTGTGTTTCCTATTCTGACTCGATCAAAAAAAGATGCAGTAATAATTATATTTTCATCTCTTATTTTTAAAATAAGTGAATTTATAATGGATTTCCATTTTTCAATACAAGGTTTTATATTTCTTAAATGTTTGCAAATGGAACTTTATTCCATTTTTTCTGGCCACGTTTCCTTTGTTATGTGGTTAATAATATTATTCAGCGTCTCTGTGGGACCAAATGTAAACTGCTATACGAATAACTTTTTACCTGTAAATAAAAGATTGAGAACCACCTATTATGATTTATGACCTTTTTACCTTACCTCAATTGCTAATTGCCACTAGGTCTACTTTTTCGTTTCCGGATATACCAACATGGAAGGAAACCCACATGAATTAATCATATTTATTGTTGCAGGGTCTTGTGCACGTATCGACCGCTTATTCACATTGCCCGAGGAATGTAATTAAGGAAGAATTCTATCCTACTCCAATTACGGTCAAGGAACTGAAAAATATGTCCAAAGACGAAATTTCATGTCCAAAGTAAATTATATAATTGTAAATAGATAATCATTTTTTTTAGTTCTTGATTTTTTTTTTTTTTTTTAAATATAGTATCCTAGAAAATTGGCCAAATACATACACGTTTACTAAAGCAATCGCAGAAAATTTGATGTCGAGCAATGACAATCAATTGCCAATTTCAATATTTCGTCCATCGATTAGTAAGTGTATTTGTAAAATATAATATTGAATTGTGATTTAAGTGTGGGAATGTTAAAATGCTATGTCTTATTTGTGTATTTTTTTTTGATAGTGAACCAAGTTATTCATTATATGGCATAATATTAATAGATCATAAGCGTTATTCGATTATACATAATATGTAGTTATATTGTACAGACACATTAATATAATATATTTGAACTGGTTCTGGCTGATTTATATTAGTTTAGATTGTGAAAAGGATTGGCATAGCTTTTAGTTTGTGTGTAAAATATAAATATTTTCGAAATTGGTAGGTTAGTGGTAGGTTAGTGATCTGACTTACTCAGCTTTTGATTTCGTGATTAATGAATGGTCATACATTGGTAGTACATTTGTTCAGAAGAACGAACTTAAGATTCTGAACGGTGTGATACTGCGATGACAGTATTGATTTTACAATGATGTGCATTTATTTTTTTTTTATTTCTTATCTGATTAGAGTTTGAATAGTAGAAACAATACATTTCATTAACCGTTATCAAAATATTTAAAGTACTTTACAAAGATTTTGTTTGGTATAAACCATCAAATATGCGTAGTTGATTTATTTAAAATAATTTTCTTCGTGATAAACTATGCTTCAGTTAAGATACGTCAATGTTCTTTAACAACTTAAAAAAAACCGTGAAAAATTATAATTACTTAAAGAAGAACCATAATAATATGTTACAGTTGGATGCACAAAGTTAGAACCTAATCCCGGTTGGTTGGATAATATTAATGGACCATCTGGTATAGTTACCGGAGTCATAGCTGGATTTTTAAGAACGATACAGATTGACAAAAATAAAATAGCTGATATTATTCCAGTTGATTATACAGTAAACGCATTGATCAGTGTTATGTGGGATACAGTTAACAGGTATATTTTTTTTATCCCAACAGTTTTCACCAAAACATTAAAAATGTTTATAATTTTCAGACATCGACATTCCAATCCAATGAATAAGGTACCAAAAATATATAATTACGTTTCTAGTGTAGAAAGCCCGTTGACATGGGGTAGATATATTAGAGGAATACACGACAATTATTTTGACATTCCTCCATTGAGATCGATGTGGTATATATTTTATATTTTCCATACCAATCCATTAGTTAGCTCAATTCTGAGATTTTGGCTACATACGATACCGGCTGCGTTTATGGATTTGTTATTAATTATAAGTGGTCAATCTCCCAAGTAAGTTTTTAATTTGTATTAGTTATTAATTATTTGTTTGTATTTGTAAACTAATTCTACGATATACTATAGGCCAGTGGTTCCAAAACTGTGATTTAGGACATTAATAATCTGCTATAGGTGATTTGATAACTAAAAAAGTGTACTGTCAGTTGATTATTCTTCAGTTTTAGATAAATTGAGATATAAGTTATCTTTTAAGTATAAATTAACAATAGGTACAAAATTACGTTTTGATTAATTTTTTTTTTTTTATTGTTTTTGTCATTGTGGGTTTTAAAGCTAAAATGCATTTTTCTAATAATTACAATATATGTATTCTACGATTTAAAATATAATAAATATATTTAATTATACTATTCTATACTTATAGAGGGGGGAACAATTTATTATGATTTTCTAATTTCTTTTTTTTTAGATTCTGAGCGGAGCGAGGAAGCTAGTGGTTTTACAATGGTGTTTATAAATATAAATAAATTTTTATCTTGTATACAACATTTCTACCAGAAAGAGTGCTTTGATTTCAAAATATAGTACCTTATATTTTAGTAAATTGAATTAAGATGGTACTTTAAAAAGGTCATTTTTCGGTTTTCTCAATAGTTATTTAATGTCACGGGAAAATCCTCCAATAAATTACGAAAAACCGCTAAAAATGGGATTTTAATTTCCAACGCTTGGCTTATCACCATAGAAATAAATAAAAATAATAATATTAACATACGAACTAACTTACAGGCTATAATAAATAATAACAATATAAAATATCCGTCTCCGCTCAGAATCGTTTTTATTATACAATGATATTATATCATTGAGTCCAAGTTTAATACAATCCATTATATACATTGACCCACTTGTAACCTACCGTACAGCAGAGCGACATCCACTTACTCGCTTATTTTTTTATTATTATTATTATTTGTGTAGGGTTTAGTTCTAAATCCAAATCAATGTAATTTTAAATTTATAACATAGTTTATTTAATGTGCTGATTTCAACATAGTAACTAATATAATAACGAATGTCACGCTTTATTCTAATATATCATTGTATTAAGCTAACTTAAATATTACACTTAATCATTACACTTGTAACTTGTATGATTTGTATTCATCATACAAAAAATCAAATTTTTGAATTTAGCACATGAAGCGTTATATAATTAATTGGCACCTTTATAGAAGCTTAAAACAAATTTTTGTATTTATTTAGAATGCTTAAAACGTATACAAAAACAGAAAATGCATTGGATTTGCTTCGTGAATTTACTACTAGACAGTGGTCATTTGACAATAAAAATACTGTAGAACTGTGGTTGTCACTAAGTAAAGAAGATCATGAGATGTTTTGGTTCAGCTTTAAAGATTTCGACTGGAAAACCTATATAAAAATCTATTATTTGGGGATCAGGAAACATATACTTCACGAAGACCTGAGTAATACAGAAAAGGCTGTAACAAAAAATCGAAGGTAAGGTTTTGAATTCTTTTTTTATTATTTAATATATAGAAATGTTTCTCAAACTATTTGATAAAAAAAATAAGTTAAAATTAGAATCTAACATCTTAAACAAATCGAATGGTTGCTCGAAATCATATTAAAATGTTTCAGTTAAAATTTGGCTATAATTTATAACGTTAGATTATTATTATTATTTATTTCCAATGGAAAAAGGCAGATTTAACCTAACCGAACCCATCGGTAATCAATACTTATTAGTCATTATTTTTTTATTAAGTTAAAACAACATTTTAAATGCAAATAAAAATGTTTGATTTTTTTATTTGAATAACACATTTAAGATAAAACAAATGTTTTAATAAAACTCAAGTCTAAGAAAAATTAAGTGGGAGTTGGGTTTAAGGTCGTGAAAATGAAATTAGAATCGTACTTATAGTTATCACTTATGTTACTTTATTTTATAATTATTATATATTTATCGTCTTTAATTTTTTTTTTTTTAGATTATTCTGGTTGCATCATTTGTGCATTGTTTTTATTATTTATCTCCTACTACAATTTTTGTATTGGATGCTTATAATATAAAGAGTACCTACCTGCAAATACGCATTTTACTCACGCACCAATATACTTCTACAGATTATGATCATGAAACAAAACAGCTGATATTTGAACTTGAAATGAATAACTTCCTAATACATCTTTATTTTATTTATTATATGTTTATTTTCAATTTAATTAGTTAGTAGTTTTAACCTATAGTGGGTTATTTATAAAATGTATACTACATTATACAAACTTTAATATTGTCAATACGAAATTAAATTGTTTTTCGTAATACGTTGCTTACCTGAATAAAAAAATCATTATTCACCTGGTTAGGTTATAAGATTCATAAGCAATGTAAATCTGATTTTTTTTTAAATAAATGTATTATTATTGTCAAATATCCGATACTGAGTACCGATGATTGACTATATCATTGATTTATATTTATATGAAAATATTCGTTTTAACCTACGATGTACTATATTGTTAGTAATAAATGACGTAGATAAGATAGCAATATATAAGAAATCCAATATCAACTATCAATCCAATATCTGTTTTACTGACGGAATTCAGCCATAAATATAATTCCATATCTGGGACTGAACTGTAAAACTCTCCTATACAGAAACGTAGCAGAAGATGCCACTTGCAGGGTTTACAATGCTTCACATCAAACTAAATGATTGTTCAATATGTTCAAAAACATCAATACGTGCAGGATCGTCGTTTGCTAGTTCCATACGCGTCGTTACTGTCAAACGGTCTTAAGAAATCAAAATATTAATCAACTATAATATTATTATACTACTTATTACCAAATACCAGCTACCGAAAAATAAATAATAATATTATATAGGTACCTGTTGGGCATTGTTGCATTTAATATTTACTTCTGCTTTCCGCAAAAATATTAGATAAATTGATACTTAAACGTATAAAATTACCATATCATAACCAATAACCATTGGCTGTTGTATACTTGTATGCCCAAGTCGTCCATTTGTACTGCTCACCGGCTTGGATCACCGCTGCCCTCTTTATTCTGCCGTAGTTTTAAGTAGTTTTTCAAGGCTCATTATTATAATTGCACCCAGTGGTAATTGCTCCAAACTGGAGAGGCCCCTAGGTCCACAACTAAATTGTCTCTCCTTCACCTTACTTTCAGATTGTCGTTGTTTCTCGTCGTTGTCTGGATGTCCAGTAAATTACGTCACCGACTCGGTACACTTCAGGCGTACAAAGAGCAACTACTTCGTTAATTGGATAATTGGGTTGCCTACCTGCAGACACTTATCGAATGCAACATAACGTAAAAAATCAAATTATATAATAATATTATTGATTAGTCCAGTCAACTAACTAATATCAATTGTACTTCATTATTATACATATATATAATAATAATTATATAATATAATATGTACAACATTGCAAAAACTGTCAAAATAGAACCACTCAAGATGTAGTGATAGTAGTTAAGAGTTTAAGACTCCAAATATATATATTTTATCATAAAATATTACCCCCAACGTTTTTTTTTTTAATTAAGTGAATTTGGTGAGTGAAACGGAATAGTACTGACCACTATGCCGTTCATTTGAGTTGTCCACGGCTGAAAAGCTCGTCGACACTAGACTTATATAGGAGTGATACAACTAAAGACTGTTGAACTGTAGATATATAATTTTAAAAAAGCAGCAAAACAAAAAATAAATACATTTTTGTTTAAATACGTAGACACATTGACCACGACATTTAAATATTTAATGGTCTCAGGATCCAATTTTGATATAAACCTGTAAGATTGGTCAATAGTAAGTTGAAAACGTGGTTCTTCTCGTCCCGAATATTCGTCAAAAATTTACTATTTTACTGTATTAAGTAATAAAAAAAATTTAATAATTATTAATATTTTATAACTTTTGCGGTCGTATAACATATATTATGTAGTTGTAGGTATTATCGCTAATCACGAGTTTGGTCCACTTCGCTGTGATTACTGACAATTCATTTCTGTAAAAATTATGGAATTTCGAAATTTAAATGGCAAGTAATATATGATATTCAGATTAAATTGTGTCATGTTTATTATATTTTGTCGGTACAAAGAGTTTACGATCCACCTTTTTTATTGCCTGTAATTCCGGTGAAAAAAAAAGGTTTATTCGAGCTAAGGTTACAGGATCCGGTGCAGATGCGTACATGCGGTACATCTGCCTATTATGTACCCATGAAATAATTTGCATTATTATAACAACGAGTACTGAATATTGAACGATAAAAGTGGTTTTTTATAAAATGCAATAAAACAAAATAATAAAAATTAATTGAACATCAATAAGCCGATGCTACGTGCCAAAATATTAAACATGGTCTGATACCGTTGCTTGCCATCTCTAACAGTCTTACTGTCCAATAATTGCATAACTTTAATGTATAATTTTAATAACATTATTGACACATATTTCATACAAAAAATAAACGTGAGTGGAGGCGGAGTTATAGCAATGTTAGCCTAGTAGTTTAATATATTATGTCATTATATAATAAATAATAAATTAATTATTACCTTGATCTTTTTAACCCTTATAAATTATAATCAACCCAAATACGCATTTTTAATTTGAAAACATGAAATCGGATATCTATATGGTTCGTAGTGACAGTCCATCGGATCCGCGAGTGTACGTTTTCGTTTTCATCTGTGTGTCTTGCGCGGTGTGCCTTGACGCGGGCTACGATAGTATCTGCGGCGGTAGTCCGGTCTCTAGTGTCCGACGATAGACTATTGAGGTGGTAGGTGACACTCGAAATCGGCGAGGTTAATGGTTTAGATCGAAGAACACTTTATCGTCACGAAGCTTAGGGCGGATTTCCACTGTATACATGTTTGCCGTGTACACGAAAAATGTTCAGCTACGTCCAACGACACGGTATCGTGGTTGATCGTGCGGTGACTCAACCTAACCAACCAATCGCAGCAAAGGATTTGTATGCACGTACACGCGCGTACGTGAATTACAGTGGAAACCGGCCTTTATGCTATGAATAAGTATCGAATGGGTACAAAACCAATACCGATATGGTTGAACAAAAGGAACCCGTGGTATAGCGGTCGAACGATATATTAGCCCTTTTCGGCGTGCGTTGTATTACGCAGGTACGACGACGGCGACAAGTTGTCTTCCCAACGGTTCGAATACGAGAGAGAGAGAGAGAGAGCCGGCCGTCCAGCGCGACTCGTGTTCCCGTCCCACCCTGTGCCTTTGAGTCATTGTGGGGGAGTTGACGGTGTGGCGCCGTTGTTGCCCGTGGTGGCGGTTGACAAAGTGTGCACCCGTCGCTGCGGTGTCAGCCTATGTTTTAGAATTATATTATATTAGTTATTATGATTATTTGAACATAAAAAAAACTGTATAAAAAATCCTTTAAAAAAAATATGTGTATACAGTAAACCTATTGTACAAACTGTTATTATAAACGGGCCTGTCCTAATTTTTAAATTTTTCAATCAATTATTTTGTCATTAGAATACATTTTTGTCGGTAACGGGTTAGTGGTGAATTCAAAGTACGGTAGGGCTGTGGGATCGGGAGTAATGGTTGATGCCATTCACCAAATTAATATACCATTGTTCGGATAAGTTCACTATTAGTGTGGATTAGACAAAATGTGTGCACCCCTCGTTCTACAATAATAAATAAATTGTTCATAAGTTAAATAAGTTAAATATATTTAAATGCTTACTTGATAACTGCTTGATGATCAATTATGATTGTTCTTAATTCATCATATATTAAGTCGTGTTCGTTAGGTAACTTTTTTTTTTCATCTCTGCAATCTACAAGTAATTAGAGCATTATTGCGTCCTTATAAATATGGTTTAGTAAATGTCAATCAGTATGACTGTATGAATTAAGTAAAGAATTTATGACAGTTCAATTATATAATATTAAAATTTAATATCGGTCTTTAAAAGCAATTCTAAATATTATCATATACGAAATACAGATTTTTTCATAAGTAAATATGTTACGATCATAAACTTTGATAGATGCTTCTGATAGCTAATCAAACCTTATTTATACTTTGATGAATTTTCTTATGTAATCGGAAAAAAAATTAAAATAATATTTGTTAAGATATAAATATTCTAACCACTTCCGCTTAGAATCGTTTTTTGTTGACAATGATTTAATGATTTATCATTGAATTAAAATATAGCACTTATTATAAACAGTGTCACAAAGGTTCACTTGACACTTATTATAATAAAGGGTGACTCACTATAAGCATATTGCAGTTATTCGTTATCTGATTTTTGGAATTTTCAATATACTTAAATACTGTTTAATTGTGTTTTTGAATTCTTGAGATTTTTATACCACTTAACACATCTGTTTTTAAATGATACCCATTGACGTAAAACGTTACTTTTTTGATAATTTCTCAGAAAACATTGATGTATTGTCAAGTAATGCAATAAATCTCAAAAAATGTAAAATACGGTTTTAATAAGCATTCCAAAAATCAAAGTTAGAATACATTCATTATAAATGAAAATATGGGGGTGATCATTGTCGGAGAATCATATCCTGTAAACTAATTTTTATATATTTATATTAGTTTTATACTTAATGAAAAAAGTTATTTCAATGGACCTAAAGATTACTATATAGGTACCTACATATGTTAATGTATTTGAATTGTGTGTATAATACTAATTAATAAGCTATCAAATCTGTTATAAATAATGTAAGTAGTAATAACTTAGCAATATAACCATAGCACTTGATCGACAAACAGTTCCATATGTCATTCGAGTAGTGGACGGCGATGACGCACATGTACCTACAACGAAATCATACCTTTCCAAATATAATCTATGCTTAAAGGTATATTGTCTGTCCAATAGTACACACCGCTGATTATTATTATTATTTATTTATTAACGGGTAAGAAACCAATTACAAAATATTATTGTGAACAAAAATTTACAATTACATTTTGATGGTAATTTCAAAAATAGTACTCTATGCATTAGAAAATACAAAACCTTTTGCCGTTAAGTAGTCATGAGTAACTGATGTCAGTAACATATTGCCTACATTAATTGGATATTAACTAAAACTGTAAATACATTATCAATATAGCCTATAGGTACATTATTAAATAATAAAATAATAGATGCATGAAATTCTAATTGGCAAGTGGTAAGTAGTAAGGCTGACTTATGCGCAGGGGCGTGGCGATACTACACTGCAAGTATCAAGGCGGGCATCAACGAGTTAAAAAATAAAATTAAGTTTAAACGTTAAGTTAATTAACTCGTAATTTTTTTTTTCAAATTAACTTTTAACTTAATAAGTTACTTTTTTTTCAAGATTAACGTGTTAAGTTCAAGTTAATTTTATTTCAAAATTAACTAAATTAAGTTCATTTTCGTCCGAAGAATAATGCAAATTGCTTAGTGTGTTTTGATGTACCTATCATTTTGAATTTCCCCAGTAATTTTCTTGAACATAAAGAAAAACTATCTAATAAACCATACTATGTGTCTGGAATTTTTTATTTTTGCAAATTAGCAAATTTTAACTTTACACTAAGTTAATTTACTTTTTTTTCCAAAGTTAACTTTTAACTTAACGAGTTAATGAAAAAAATACGAGTAACTTTTAACTTACCTTAGTTTTTTAAAATAATTTAACTTAACGTGTTAAGTGATGACTAGATGGATGTAACAAACGGGTGTTACCTGACTGCCGCCGACGAATACTGGTCGTCGCCGTTTGCGTTCCTTATTTTGAATAGAGTACCCCAATGCGATTAGTGTTGGGAATAGATAACTAAAAAATTATCTAGATAAAAATAAAGATAACATAAATGTAATTTATCTAGATAAAGATAAATACAACAATACATTTATCTATATAAATATCTAGATAAATATCATTTTTTTACACTTATTTTTATTGTTTTTTAGTATTTTTGTAATATTAGATTTATATCAATATAATGACATAATATTTATAATAACAACGAATTGAACCTTTGAAATACAGTTCTACGAAGTTAATTTTAATTTATTTTTGAAATGGATGGGGAAATAAACCTATAACTAATTAATTTTAGTAGAGAACGATGTATAGTGCAAGCCCGCATGCAGGTTCTCGTATTATCGTAATATTGTCGTTGGCAATAATAACAAGAAATATATTCTTATAATTTTATAAATAATTTATATTATATTAGAATTTTAGTAATATTGGTTTTATAATTTTTTAGGGGCACTATAATATTTATCTAGATAAGCCCATTTTTTATCTAAGCTAAACATTAGATAAATCGTAACATAATTATCTAGATACTTTAAAAGATAATTTATTTAAAAAAATCTTATCTAGATAATTCCCAACACTGAATGCGATACCCCAAATGGCGCCTGGTATTACATTTATTTTATATTGTTTAATCTTGAATGTTGAACCATATTTATAAATATATAATTTGGGCACCATATCCTTTGATGAATGTAACATAATAATATTATGTTACATTTAAAATGAATACACATGTCAATAAGTTTGATACTATTAATAGAAATGTATCGTTATTTATTTGACCTACAAAACTGAATTAAAGTACAACAACATAATCAACATCATAATTTTGTAAACAAGTTAACTTTATTCAATCAACTAATATTTAATATTATATGCTAGATATTTCTAACGTATTTGAAAATATTTTTCATAAGATTTAAAATCATTACTCATTACTAAACATTAAAACAATAAAATAAACTTAGAACTAATTTATTTTAATAATTAAATCTAGGTAAACTGTTATACAGAGCGTAACAGAAAGACAAGATAAAAAAAAACTGATGCTACTTTACCGTATGACAAAAATTTTGAAAATCATATGGTTAATAAATAATTTAATAAATATACTCATGTCAGGAAATTCCCAAGAAATTTTTAGTAGGTAAGTATTAACAAATAAAAATATTTTTTTATATTATACGTGTACTGTCAGTAACTATAAATGATATATATTATATAAAAAAAAAAATTAAAAATATTGATTAGAACAAAAGTTATATATTCATCTGGCAGGTCTTCATGTTACATTCTGTTTAATCAAACTCAAATATTGTATATGTTGAGTTATTTAGACGGAGTGTAGTAGAACTAGATACCTATATACTAGCTACCCATATAGTAATTTATTTAGATAGGTACGTTATATAAACTAACTAAATTTTGAAGAATTATTCATCCATGTTTTTTATATAGTTGATTAAAACTGATAAAACTGAGTAAGAATCACGCATGGTCTGTAATTAAAAAAAAAAAATTATTTAATATTTTTGTATTTTTTTCTTGTAATATTTAATGGTCCATAAGAACTTGATAATACTACCAAATACTTATATTATATTTTTTAAATTATATTTTAACACAAAATATAATTTGTCAAGACCACAAAAAAGGTGTTCATATATTTATTTTAAAACTTATAATTTAATGCAAGGATTCTCATCAGATTTCCTAACAGCTATTCAAAAAAAATCAAAACCATATTATCGCAATGATTTTTGTAAACATTTGAAGTTAACATATAACAAATTCACCAAAAAGAATTTTAATGTTAATATTAGAAACTTGAAACATTTCAAATAAATGATAATACAACTTTCTACAAAACAATACAATTAATTTCGAAGTATTCAAGTATCCAGCGCGACGGTAGTGGCGCGAAGCTAAGTAAGAAAAGATAGCGGAGTAGCCACTAACGTATACTAACAGGACACCGAGTTTATCATTGAAAAATCGTCCTAATTTATGTCAATTCTTTGCCAAGCTCTACAGGGCAAACGGCTTAACATATAAAGTAGTATGAGGTATCAATCGATCAGAAATATTGTGCAGGTGGGAATAGACGATTTCGCTAGCAGATTGGTTAGATAGTTTGTAAGTTATAAGCAAAAATGTTCAAGTACTTTTAAGACCGATTTTGCGTACGGAACAGTGGGGATTGATAAGCGGTGGGTCGGGGTAAAATATCGTAATTATTCCCCGACCCGCCGCTTATCCATTCCCACTACTCTCATCGCGGCGGCGGCGACGATGTACTAGGACGACGCACGGACAATATTATTACTTTATGGTGACAACTGACAATTGCAAAAACAAACCATTTCGTGACTTGCACTCGATTGTTCGCCACGTGTTTATACTTTTGTTATTATTTCCTTCTATATTACTATTAGGAGGCCAGCGGTTATTAAAGATTATTATTATTATTATTATTATTATTATAGAAAACCAGATAATTAACACATCAACATTAAAAATAGTTGATATCACATCAAAAACACTTCGTTATACTCCGTGTAAAAAAAAAGTTGAGTTAAAAAAAAAAAATTTAGTAATGATTAAATCTTTAAAAGACGTGATATAATATGGAAATTAAGTAAAATGCCATTTTATAATATTACAAATACCTATGATGACAAATAAGATCAATTGTAATGTTAAATACTTAGTCAACATATTGTTGATACATTATTAATTACTGTAAATACTGTAGTGGTTACTTGATTATATTTATTTAAGTATACTTCTACGTCCTGCCAAATAGTTAAACATAATATGTTGACTAAGTATTTAACATTACAAATGATCTTATTTGTCATCATAGGTATTTGTAATATGATAAAATGGCATTTTACTTAATTTCCATATTATATCACGTCTTTTAAAGATTTAATCATTACAAAATTTTTTTTTTTTAACTTAACTTTTTTTTTTCACGGAGTTATAACGAAGTGTTTTTGGTGTGATTTACAGTGTTCGGATTAGATAAGTAGTTTTTTATCTAGATAAAGATAAAGATAATGCAACTCTAATGTAACTAGATAGAGATAAAAGATAACTTAACTCATATTTATCTAGATAAAGATAAAGATAAATACTTTTTTATCTAGATAAAATAAAGATACAATTTTTTTTAAATGGGTTTTAAATATAGGTATATTTTAGTTGGGCACTAGGAACATAATAATAATAATGATGATATGAATAAAAATAATTACATTATTTATAAACCATAAACTTGGTTTGAGAATCTGTATAAATATTTAAATGCGTTTGTACAATTTCGCGATTTTATCAATAAAAAATGCATCTAGATGAATTAATTTAGATGAGTAAAAAAATTATCTTAGATGAACGTTTAGATACCTTGTAACTATTTATCTATAGATAAGATAAAATATGAACAAATAATTATCTAGATATTCATCTAGATAAATTTATCTAGATAAGTCCGAACACTGGTGATTTATATATACGAACATCAGTTGTATGTATATAATTTTAATTTTTACATTTTTATTTGATATGATTATGAATATGATATGATATAATTTATTATGATATGATATTAAAAAAAAGCTTGATAGTGCTATACGAAAATTCTCATAATTCCTAAGTTTTACCTATAATAGGTTTTAATAACAAAAATGACAACATTGAACATTTAAGATAAAATGTCATTAGCAATAGTAAAAGCTGACCAACTTTTTGTCACCCAATAATATTTATAAAGAATCATTTATCATTAAATTTAAATTTAACACATCATAGGCGGTGATTTGGGGGGGGGAGCTTACGGGGTTTTATCCTCCCACTCATATTGATGTTAAAAATGTTAGCCCCCCGTGAAATTTTAATGGATTTCCACCTATGTAACACACATATATTGACATTACCTAACCAATGAAAAGGTATCTTCAAAACCTATTAGGAGAGTGAGATCCCCTGATTTTAGATTCTGGGCGTTCCAATGAACGTTGATTTTACAATGATATGGGTTTTTTTTTCTCTTTCATTTGTGTTTGTATACACAATAAGTAGCCAAAATAATCCTCCGATTTTCAACTTCAGTATTTTGTTCGATGAGAAATTGAATCTAATTGATGCATATGGGAGGTCAAAATTTTAAATTTTCATTAGTTTTCAATAGTACAGGGAAAAACCATAAAAAATTAAGGAAAACAGGAAGTCTTACATAAAATTGGTTTTCAAAAAAATCGATTTTGGTTTTTGGTGTAACTCTAAAACAAATGACCGTAGAATGTAGGTACATAAAATTTTCCATGAATGTTTAATATTTATACTATTAGCATATTTTATAAGTACATGATAAAATGTTCAAAACATTTTGACTTGTTTTGATCAGTTTACGGACATTTTCAGTTTTCAATTTTTTCAGTTTTTTTTTTGTATAAATGTCTATCAAATTGTATTCATTGGGTTAAAAAGCTTCAAACTTTAATACAAGCCTCCTAATATATTGTTAAAATTACGGTTGAAAAATATTAAAAATTTTAATTCGAATTTTGACAACATTTATAATAATATGTTCAACTTTTATAGCTAACGATTGAAAATTTAAGTCAAGGTTCCATGTAAATAGGTAAATAAATTACTTTATTAACAATAATATCATCAAATATACTTAGTAATATACTTATATATCATAGGCTGACTGGCCGTCTTCGCTCAGAATTGTTTTTCTTATACAATGATATCATTGAATTCAAATTTAACTCCATTACAATGACCCACTTGTAACCTACCTACTGTACAGCAGAGTGACACCACTAATTGCCCACCTTTTTATAAATACATTTGACTAAATTTTATCATATTGGTAAAGTAGTAGGTATATAAATAAGTGGGTACTCACCTTAAAAAACATTTCCAAGCTTACAATTTTTGTTCTAGTAAATTTTAACTTTTTGTGGTTAGCGTTATTCATTTTCATTGTTAACAATATCAATTTCTTACACTTCATATCCATTTCAGTCCAATTACTACTATACAATGCGAATACTATTGAATCTTTCTTTCATAAAAAAAGTAAACATTTTTATAAGTATTCATCAAATAACTGTAATTAGGTATATAATTTGTTAAATCGACCACTTTTTTTTAAGGCATAATATATTTTTATTTTTGTTGAACGTATAATGAATTATCAGAAATTGTTACTTAAATTATTATATAGGTAGTATACCCCATGTATAGAAAATAAGTAAAAATTAAGATATATCATGTGGGGGTACAAGCTCATTAATTATTATTATTAATATAAAATTTTATTTTTTGTATTTTTGATAAGTTATAAAATAATGAACAATGCAATGTGAATCTCAACTCTAATAGTTTTAAAATAATTTTTGTATTTAATAATATAACAAAGTATAGGACGTACATTCGCAATCAACATATACAATATATTAATATTCTAAAAATAATAGATTTCAATTTACTTGATTGTGTAACTTTTCAAATAAATAACACGTGGCGAATAATTTAAACACATTTGGAGGAATTCCACAAAAGATTTTTACAATAAATGTCCTCGAACTTTTAAATCTTTCTTCGTTGGAGAAACTCTGAAATCATTTTACCCCAGATACGTTATAAATTTATAAATTAGTTCACAAATACTATAAGCAAAGAACTTCTTTGAATTGAATATCATATTTATTTTTACCATTATGAAACAAAACCAAGTTATGATGAACGCTATTGTAAATACAACCATTTGTATCAACAAAACTCTTTTAAATAATGTTAAAAATACATCATATTTCCTGAAAAAGAAACATAATATGAACCGTATTTAGTCATTTGTTGTCCAAAAGATAACATTTAGAAACACGGGGGGGGGGGGGGTGTACTTCCCCATCAAAACTCTTACATATCAAAATATACTTTCATCTCCAGCTTCAATTTTTTTTGCAATTAATAATTTTGTTATTAGAACACATTTGTATGGCTTTCAGAATTTTTGCGGTGACGGGTTAAGGGTAAATTTGAAATATGGTAGGGCCATGAGGGTTTGGAGTTATGTTTGATGTCTCCCCACATCATGAATAAACCATTGTTCAAATAAGTTTTCTGTTAGTGTGGATTTGACAAAATGTTTGCACCTCTAGCTCTACCATCATAAATTATTATTATATTTTAATTTGAATATAATTTAACTCTTACTTCATAACTGCTTGATGATCCATTATGATTGTTTTTAATTCATCATGTATTAAGTCATGTTTGTTAGTTAACTCTTTTTTTTCATCTCTGCAATCTACATGTAAATAGAGCATATTATTGAGTCCATATAACAATGGTTCAGTAAATGTCAACCATATGCTGTATAAGTGAAGTAAAACATTTAAAAAAGTTCAAAAATTGTTTTTAAAATATACTATCGGTCTGAAAAAGCATTCTTTATCGTACGATATACCTATAAATACAGAATTGTATTACTTCATTTACTTGTATGTGCAACTGAAGTTTAAATTTTGATTTATGCTTCATCTAGGTTTCTGATAACAAATTCAATCTAGTTTATACTTTCATGGGTCAATAGTATAGACATTAAACAGTATTTTTTTTAAATAATGACAAAAACATTTAAAAAGTTTAACATTTTTTTTTTTTTTAAATACTAATTTTCTGATCGTGTCCAAGCTGGAGTTAAAATATAACATAATATATTATATAACAGTGTCCTATTGAATCTTGAATCACAAAGATTCATTCGACACTTGTTATAATACAGGATGACTCACTACTCACAATAAGCATAATAAAATTATTCGTATTCTAATATTTGGTATTTTTAATATACTTAAAGACAATATTTTTAAATTCTTTAGTTTAAAAATCATCTGTTTTTAAATGGTATCCACCCTTTTACGTAATCAATTATATTCTGATAATTTCTCAAAAAACATTGACGTATTGTAAAATAGTGCAAAAAATCTAAAAAAATGTAAAATACGGTTTTAAAAAGCATTCCACTAATCAAAGTTAGAAAACATTCATTATGAATAAAAATATGGCGATAAACATTTTAAAATAAGGTTTTAATAAGGAATACAAAAATCAAAGTTAGAATACATTCGTTAAAAATCATATTAAGGGGGTGGTCATTTTTGGTGAATTACTCTGTAAACAGATTATTATATTATATCAATATAACTTTTACTTAACGAAATAAAAAAAAGTTAGTTTATTTCACTGGAAATAAAGATTACTATACCTAAATTTAAATGTATATGAATTGTGTATATAGTACTTTGTAATTAATAAACTATATAATGTACGCATACTTCAATAGCCGTACTCACCATTTGAGGAAGGATGATCGGCAAGCGATTTATGCCCAACTGATTCGAACGCGGTGCAAATCATTTGCAACTGACAGGTTATAGCTAAGCAAAGTGTCACCAGAACGACATCAAATACGAAGAATGATGTTAACAATGAGACTACGCCCCAACCCTCGACAATGTAAAACATATAGTAGTGTGCATTGTACGTGTCTTCGGATACAAATAAATACAAATTGAATAAGTTATAACGGTAATTTCTGACCAATCCTTCGTGATTTTTGACCGGTAATTTATCGTTTGACAATGCCAGAGCACTAACAAAGAAAATTAACGCTGACATAAAATACACGAATGCCAATATAGTCGTTATCAACACAGATCGTTCTCTCCAACCATCCAGTATGTGTCTGTCTCGGAGGCTATTCGATGTTAAACCGTAGCACGTGATCGACAAACAGTTCCATATGTCATTAGAGTAGTGGACGACGAGGCACATCGAGTAGCACATGGCATACGAAACGATACCTTTCCAGTAACAATCTACACTTAAAGGCATATTATTTTTCCAATAGTATGCACCGCTTAAGGTCAATATCACCCCAGTTACGCCAATATAGAGCGTAATGAATGCCATGACAATGCGGTAGACGTTTTTCCCACGATATTTTGTCGTTGATGGATCCAAAGTTTGATATAAGCCTATGAGTTTTGCCAATGTTACGTTGAACACATGGTTTTGATCGTCCCGAATATCCATCGAAAAAATCACTTTTATACTAGAATATGTAATAAAAAATAGTATAATTATTAATGATATGTGACTTTTGGTCGTGTCACTTTATTGAGTCCTCTTCACTTAGAAGTTCCACGGGTTTGGTGAATGTAACACTGATACTTAACTTTTCATTTGAGTTGCCCATGACTGTAGAGCTTACGAGTGCAGTGGCGAAACTTGCGGTTAAGTTTGAGAAATAATTAAGGAGACGGCATTAATAATGCAAGTAGGTAGCTGCTCGAAGGACAGAATATAAAATTATTTTTCTTCACATTTTGTAATAATTATTTCTTATAATGGCTATAATGTATTATAAATATCTAATAAGTATATTCATTAATTATAATTACTATGGAATTCACACTGTTCGTGTTTTATACCTAGTAATAACCGGGTTTCGCTACAAAAGGCACTTTGGACGTGTCGCGAGTTAGTTCGGATAGCGTTGTAATCGCTAGTCGCGTCGGCAATATATGAAGCTATATACACAATACACAGCCTTAATCCTTTTCCATACTATTTTATAGATATAGACATAGGTATAGAATTATACATTATAGCTATGATAAATGCATAAAATAAGAAAACATATTATTTATAAGTCATAAGAAATAAATACATAATAATATGATTTATTGTATAATCATTATTTTATATAATTGATACATCACGAATTACAATTTTAGATGATACTACTATATTATACTAGAGTGTTATAATATATGGTGTTTCCATATGTATTACAAAAATTGGTAAATTATGAAGAACGTGCAGAGAGCCTTTAAAATATCTAAAAGAAAAACAGAAAAACTGATGGATAACACAAAACCACTTATTTTAATATCTTACTAAATAATTAATACATCCCTGTAGAACACTGTGCGCACTGGGTATGCAGGGTATGCCCATGCACCATATAGTTCACTACGTATACCGCACAAAGTCCATAGAGTCTATGGCATAGACCTATAAGATATGGACTGCTCGTCCAATAATTTACTCCTTCAATACCGCCGCGGGACCTTTGTTGTTGAAATGAGATAACTAAATAGCTAATAGCTTGGCATACCCATAATTACCTTTTATCAGTGTATGGTGCATTGATAGCTCATAGACCATTGATATACACAGGCAGCATAGCGGGATAGAACAAATCTGAGCAAATAACCTTGGTTAACAATGATTAATTTATACAAAATATCTTTACCATGCAAATAATCAGGGCGATTGTAAACTCCGCCAGAATACCGGTTAGATAAAAAGGTAATTAAAAGGTCTATTGTAAACTCCACCAGTTTTATTATGAATATTATATTATATCAATTGTATGCTCTTAGCCGTTAGCGAATTTTTAATTTTTGGCTTCATTTTGATATTTTTTTATGTAAAATGTATTATTTACTTATAACTATTATATTTTAATGTGGACGATTATTAATTAATATTATGAAAATTATGAATATTATATTATAATATCAATTGTATACTCTTAGCCGTTAGGTTAGTAATTTTTAATTTTGTCAAATGTATTATTTACTTAAAACTATCATATTTTAATGTGGACGACTACTAATTATTATTATTATTTTTTTTTTTTATTTTATAATAATAATTATATTAATTTTATACTTTTACTTGATTTTCTTCACTGGCGGAGTTTACATGACCTCAATTTTACCTGATATTTTTCAGTGGCGGAGTTTACATGCGCCCAATAATCAAGTTACTTATCAGTTATCAGTTATCCTACCGACCTATCGTGCGTCCGTGCAGTTGTTTGTTCTGCGTACATCATAGCTGGCGTAACTAGACCTTAAAGTTAGGGGGGCTTCAGTCCTAACATATTTAAAATAGTTTATATCGGGGGCCTCTGCCCCCCACGCCCCCAAACACGTCCCTCAAATAACATTCATTATTTAATTTTAATATTTTTTTATTATTATAGACTGTGTGTGACATGTATATAACAAATAATAAAAAAAGTAATAAGTAATAACGACGTTGACCCGAGTACCAGACCCAAACACACAACCATTGTACTAAGGACGAAGATCATATAAAATCTGATTCTATTTTTAACAAAAAGCTCCTATATGCGGCTGGCAGGGGCAGGTACAGCGATTGTCGTCCGGTCATCGTTACTCGTTAATCGTTATCACTTATCACCATTTATTAATAATCGTACGTCTTTTACGACTATATTTGTGTTTAGTTTATTAACAACTTCTAAGTAGGATGTAGGTAGTATTTATGTAGTGAAAACTGCATGACATGATACGTCTTACACAGGGTCATTAGTCATTACATACAATAATATATAGTTTGATAACCAAAAAAAAATAAATTTTTTTCCAAAATATTAATAAAAATAATAAAATGATATTTTAAATTAAAGTTTAAAAATGTAGGTAGCTACCGTTAGTGGGACTATAAATTATGACATGGGGGGATAAAATTAATGTTGGGGGTTTAGCCTCCCCAATCCCCCTCTAGTTACGCCTATGGCGTAAATTATCGCCGATTTTTAGGGATTAGGGGGTATCCCCCCTCCCCCCCCCCCATAGATAAGCTACTGGTAAGAGCGCGGTCACCGTGGACTCGAGTTTTTTCATTTTTACTAGGTATGCGTGTCTAATGGACAATGGCAGAACATTATTTTATTTTCGTTCGTGACTTCCTCAACAAAAAAAATGTTAGGTGTGCCTCTGCCTATGCGTGATAGCGTGATGCATATTGCATAAAATTGTTATAAGTTTACAACGAACCATATTCTAGTAGGTAGTGTCAGCACATTATTAAAAACCGGCGTTCAATATAGTGTGCGTGTCACACGATCGCTACATTTGAACCCTTTTTCCGACTAACCATATTCTTCATATAATTAAATTTAACCTAGTTGCTGTCTAATGATAAGGGTAGTAGGTACCTACTCGTTGTATAGTCAATTACTGTTTATTTATTACTAACCTAACCTTTTGCTTTAGGGCAGTAAAAATGCTTAGATTTTCTTCAACAGTATCTTGTCTGATAGGAAAGTGAATCTAGTTAGTACTTTAGGGAGGGGGTCAAAAGTAAAAATTTCCCAGTAATTTTCAAAAGCGCAGTGAAAAACAAAAGAAAAAGTAAGGAAAAAAGAGAACTTTTACGCAAAATCTGTTTTTGAAAAATCGATTTTGGTTTTTGGTGCAACTCTTAAATTAATGACTGTAGGTACATGAAATGTTAACTGAATGTTTAAATTAGTCTTTTCTATACATGAAAAAGTTTTCAAAATATTTTGACTTGTTTTGAGCTGTTTACGGATATACTCAGTTTCCAACTTTTTTAAGTTATTCTTTCTATAAATATCAATAAAATGTTATTTGTTGGTTAAAAAAGCTTGAAAAATTAATAGAAGGCTCCTAGTATACTGTTTCAAAGGCAGATGAAAAAAAATAAAAATTACAGTCACTAATTTTTTTTATAAGCATTTCAAAGTTCAAATATTGACAAAATACGTAAAAATGACGAAAATTTGCAAATTATTTTGTGTTGAGACTTCATAAAAATTTTCTTTTTAAATCTAATATTTGAAAATCTAATACAAAATTCTTCATAAGTTTGTCAAACTTTAACTAAAAAAAATGTCCACAAGAAAGTCAAATTAAATTTTAATGAGCTTTTGAAATTCATATTTTTACAACATTTGATATTCACTCGATTTCTCATGTAACAATTTTCTTATTTTATTGTAATTAAAAAACGAATGACCGTAGATACTTGAAAATTTCACTGAATGTTTATACTAGCATTTTCTATACACCATATAATTTGATTCTTTTTGAGCTGTTTACGGACATTGTCAGTTTTCAATTTTTTTAGTTTTAATTTTATTTGTTGGGTAAAAAAGCGTGAAAATTTAATATAAGGCTCCTGATATATCGTTCTAATAGCATTTGAAAAATATTAAAAATACATAGACACAATTTATCAAATTTAAAATTTAATAATTAATTTGTAGTTAAAAATTTATAAAATGTTCAACTTTTATAGGATTGAAAATTTAAAACAAGGTTTCACGTAAATAGGTAAATATATAAATTACTTTATTCGCCTTAATATCATCAAATATACTTAGTAATATCATAGGCTGACTGACCGTTTTCGCTCAGAATCGTTTTTCTTATACAATGATATTATATCATTCAATTCAAATTTAACACCATCCATTACAGTGACCCACTTGTAACCTACTGTACAGCAGAGCGACATCCACTTGCCCACTTTTTAATTGTGTATTATTGTTTTGTCCTTTCGAAAAAACAACTCTGCTAATTTTAGTTCTAGATCCACAGCTGCTTCAAACAATATTATTTTAATTTTTTGTCATGCAATATGCTTTTTGTATATTCCCGTTTTATTTATATAGAATGACCTCTATATTGTTTTTTTGCATTTTTGAGAAATACATCTATAAATTAACAGCCTTTCGTTGGTTAATGATACATACACGCTAAAGGTAAAGTATATAATTATGAAAATTGAAACTGCATAATTAAATGGTTTTGAACATGACATAATATATAGATAATACTGAGAATCAACGGTTAAATTACTAAGGAATAGTTGATATTAAAATAATGACGTGACCATAATTAATATTTTAAACCTTAACCAATGAACATATAAAAGTCGACGAGCATTTTAGCCGCAGACAACACAAACGAACAGCGAAGTAGACAGAATGGCACGCGCTGAGCTCGCGAGTGGAGAGAATTCAATAAAAATACACGACCAGCAATTATATAATATCATTAATAATTATATTATTTTTTTATTTAACTTTATAGTATAATAGTAATTTCAATGGATATTCTGGACGAGTAGAGCCATGTTTTCAACATAATATTGGCCAAACTTACAGGTTTATATCAAATATTGGATCCTGAAACCAGCAAGTCCGTGGTCAGAACATACCTCAAATGGTGAGTACTGAGTAGGTATAACTTTTAAGATATTTGTACATTGTACACAATAAATATAATTTAAATGTATCGACACTAATCATCATGTCCAATTATGTTATAACTTACTTTTTTATTATAAATAATATAAATACAGTCAAATCGCGATAAATCGAACCTCGATAACTCGAAAAACTTGACAACTATAATTGTGTTTTATACTTTTATTCCTTTAGAAAATTGTTCCCCTGACCCCTATAAATTAGTTAGATGTCTGGAACAATACATATCTCGAAGTGAATTTTTATCCCCTTCAACTTCGAATTATTGCGACTAGACTGTATTAAAAAGATGCATGTGTAGGTATTCACTATTCAGAGTGATTCACTAAGCATGCAACCCCCCCCCCCTCGTTTATCATTTAATAATGAATATATTTAAACTCAAATTTTTAGAATACATAATAAAACTGTTTTTAAAAATTCTTGAGATTTTTTTGTACTACTTTAGGAGTGTTCTGTAGTTGTAAAAGCAGGTGTTTTTCGAATGAAAACAACCATTTTAACTGCAAATTATTAAATGGATAATTTTTATGAAATTTCAGTTCACCTAATTGATTATTCGTACGAGAAGTAAATCAGTTATTAAAATGTTTATATTAAGGATAATAAGTCCTTAAAAATCGTTTTACAAAAATAAATAATAAACATAATAATATATAACATAATATTGGATTTAGCGTTAATTATATTTACCTACAACTTACTTATAAATATTGATAGATTAATATAAATTACTAGAACTTTCGAATAACCAATAGGGTCATATTCAAAAGCTATTATCATGGACCTAAAATCCTTCGTATAGTATGTTTGATAACTCAAAAACAACTCGTTCGATTTTAGATTCTGAGCGGAGCGATAAATGTATTGATTTTCCAATGATGTGTGTTTTTTTTAAATTTTTTTTTTAAATTAATTTTTTATTTTTGTATAGTCACCACCGTTTGGTTTTTTGACAAAATTGATTTTGGTTTTTGGCGTAACTCTAAAACAAATGACCATGTAGATACATGAAATGTTCACTGAACATTTATATAAGCATTTTTTATACATAATAGATTTATACAAATATTTTGACTTGCTTTGAGCTGTTTACGGACAATTTCGAATTTAAATTTTTTTAGTTTTTATTTTTATAAATATCAATAAAATGTTATTTGTTGAGTCAAAGAGCGTCAAAATTTAATACAAGACTCCTGATATATTTTTCTTAAATAGCAGTTGAAAAATATTAAAAGTAAAAAAAGTAAAGTAAGTAAGTATAAGTATATTTAAAGTTCAAATGTTTACAACATTTATCAAATTTTAAATTTAAAAATGATTTTGTAGTTGAAAATGTATGAAATATTCAACTTTTATAGCTAAGGATTGAAAACTTACAACAAGGTTCCACGTATATAGGTTATTCCATAACTGAAAAATCTCAAAAATATAAATCACAGTTTTTTTTCATAGTTATTTTATGTTCAAATTTGGAGGAAATTACGTATTAAATAACCAAGAATAACGATTTTAGTTATTTTGTTGTAATTTTATAATATTAATTCAACTTACAGGCTACCGTATTAATAAGTAATAACTAATAATAGTAATAACAATATAAATATAATATAATATATATCCACACTGACAAACCGTCACCGCTCAGAATCGTTTTTCGTATACAATGATATTATATCATTGAATTCAAATTTAATACCATCCATTATACTGTGACCCACTTGTAATCTACTGTACCTACAGCAGAGCAACATCCACTTACATCCACCTTTTTAACATTTTTTTCCGATAATTTTAAAAAGTACTGATAAATGTCTACTATTGACTTATGCTAGTATAAACTAGATACGATTTGTTACTATAAATTTCTTTCGAAGTTTATCATCTAAGTTTTTAAAAAACCCAAAATATTAAAAAATCATTCCAAATTTTATATTATGTATATAAATGTTTGGTGAATAATTAAAGTATCTACGTTATTAATTTTTGAAAAACAACCACACGTTTTAAACTAGAAGTGAAATCATTATTATTTTTACGAGTGAATATCCAAAATTGTCTCAATTTAAACTTCAGATTTTCATAAAAGAAACAATTTTTGGTATTTAAGTATAATGTCGTATGGTATTTTTAGAATGTTTTTGAATACTAATTATGTATTCATTTAACTGTTAAACTGTTATAAAATCCTTACTTCACCCATATACAGTCATACTGATTTGCCTTTACTAAACTATTGTCAAATGTACACAATATTGTTTTGTTTTGTTTATTTTTAGATAACAGATATGAAAAAAAAAACGAAGACGACTTAATTTATGTTCAATTAAAATCAATTATAATAGATCATCAAGCAGTTATGAAGTAAGAGCTTATTAATATTTTATTTAAAAAAAAATGATTATTATGGTAGAACCATGGGATCAATAAATGTTGTCGAATCTAGGTAGACAAATAACGAATTAATTTTAAAATGATTTCTTGATGTTATGAAGGCCATAAAATATTGCCCCAATCAGTGCCCCAACGTTTTTTTTTTTAATTAAGTGAATTTGGTGAGTGTAACGGCATAGTACTGTTCACTATGCCGTTCATTTGAGTTGTCCACGGCTGAAGAGCTCGTCGACACTCGACTTACATAGGAGTGATACAACTAAAGACTGTTGAAGTGTATAGATATATAATTTTAAAAAAAGCAGCAAAACAAAAAATAAATAAATTTTTGTTTAAATACGTTATAACGTATTATCCATGATAAAATTACAATGTTTGTATTTTTACTAATTATGAATTTATTCTTAAGCATGCGTCACATGATAAGCGTGTCAGGAGAATAATTCGTCACTGAAGTACAATGAGATGAAATCTTTTCAATGTAATCTATGCTTAATGGCACAATGATGGACCAATAGCATCTACACACTGCTACCGATCAACATAACCACCAAAACAGAAAAAAAAAAACTAAAATAGAGTGCAATGAATACCACGACCGTGCATGTGGTAGACACACTGACCACGACATTTAATGGTTTTAGGATCCAAAATTTGATATAATCCTGTAAGTTTGGCCAATAGTATGTTGGAAGCATGGTTCTGCTCATCCCGAATATCCGTCAAAAATGTACTATTTTACTGTATTGTGTAATAAAAATAAATATAATGATTATGTAGGTATATTATTATCTTTAATCACGAGTTTGCCAAGTGTAATACTGACCACTTCGCTGCGATCCACTGACAATTCATTTCTGTAAAAATTATGGAATTTCGAAACTTAAATGGCATGTAATATATATGATTTTCAGATTAAATTGTGTCATGTTTATTATATTTTGTCGGTGCAAAGAGTTTACGATCTACCTTTTTTATTGCCTGTAATTCCGGTTCAAAAAAAAGTATTTACGAGCTAATGGTTACAGGATCCGGTGCAGGTGCGTACACATGGTACATCTGCCTATTATGTACATATGGTACCATTTGCAAGTGTGTATTATTATAACAACGAGTACTGAGCATTTACCTGAAGAAGTGGTAATTTAAAAAATGCAACAAAACAAAATAATCAAAATTAATTGAACATCAATAAATAAGCTGGTGCTACGAAATGCATGCCAAAATATTAAACATGGTCTGATGCCGTTGCTTGTCATCTCTAACAGTCTTACTGTCCAAATAATTTTAATAATTTATTATTGACACATATTTTATACAAAAAATAAATTTGAGTGGATGCGGAGTTCTAGCAATGTTAGCTTATAGTATAACTTTATTATATGTCATCTAATAAACGATTAATTAATTATTACCCTGATTTTTAACTCTTATCAATTATAATCAACCCAAATATGCGTTAATTAATTCAAAAACAAGAAATTGTATATTTCGTCGGCCTAATTCGCGAATCACTTAACTCCAAAAATGCGATTTTGGGATTACAAGTGATTAAAATGAGAAAAAAAACTGTAGTGTTAAATCGTCTTAATTATTACCAAACGTGGGTGACTTCGGAAAAAAAATTAACTATGCCCAGATCATATGTCAACAATGTAAGAGGTCGTCCGTACATAAGAATTATAATCCTAATGTTATTTAAAATGTGGTTGATGGTGTTAGTTATAAAAAAATGACAACACAATAAGTAAAAACAGAAAAGTAAAAAATAAATTTTAAGTTGACATGTTTATAGAAAAGTAAATAATTTTTTTTTTAGTATATTTAATAAATTATGTTGTATTTGCGATAAATGTATGGGTTTTATTATTTCAATTCATAACATTTTTTTTTTAAATATCTATATTGTCTGAAGTCATCCATTGTAATTATAACACCAGTTTTTAATGAGATCTAATTCACTCCGGACAAAATTCAACTTTTAAAAAGGTGGGTAAGTGGATGTCGCTCTGCTGTACATTAGGTTACAAGTGGGTCACTGTAATGGATGGTGTTAAATTTGAATTCAATGATATAATATCATTGTATAAGAAAAACGATTCTGAGCGTAAACGGTCAGTCAGCCTATGACATTACCAAGTATATTTGATGACATTACTGTGAATAAAGTAATTTATATATAACCTATTTACGTGGAGCCTTGTTTTCAATTTTAAATCCTTAGCTATAAAAGTTGAATATTTTGTAAATTTTTAACTACAAAAAAATTATTTAACTTTAAATTTGATACATTTTGTCAAAATTTGAACTTCAAATGCTTATAAAAAAAATTTGAGCCAATGTATGTTCAATATTTTTCAACTGCTATTAGAATGATATATCAGGAGCCTTATATTAAATTTTCACGCTTTTTTACCCAACAAATAAAATTTTATTGATATTTATAGAAAAAAAAACTAAAAAAATTTAAAACTTACAATGTCCGTAAACAGCTCAAAAAGAATCAAATTATTTTCAAAATTTTATCGTGTATAGAAAATGCTAATATTGTATCCGACTGTGCGCATGGGTGCGCTAATAAAAATGTATTATAAAACAAATAAAAGTAGCAGTTTATAAAAACCATAAAATAGTTTAATTAATCCTGATCATTGAAAAAGTATCTAAACAGTGATATTTAATATATAATATGGTGATATACCTCCTATTGGTGTACCTACATATTTTAGATGAGTGATCGTAGCCATACCTAAAATTAAGATCTATGAATAAAAAAAAAATAATGATAACATGTTTTAAATAATAAAAACAAAAAGTATTGTGTATTGTTGAATAACAGAAACACGACCATTGATACCCACGTTGAACGCGGGAACTACCGCCAATCACCATGTTCCGACTATAAGTATAAGATAAGAGATCTAGAGAATAATTTATTTTCTCATCATTGTTATGTTGTTATCAGGGCCTAAAATTAAGATATTTTGCTACTGTACACCTAATTCTACACCAAAATATTTTAAATTAATGAACATAGACCTAGTAGTGCGCATGCCACATATAACTTCTTTACATAATTGTTTTAGCTATTCATTAATAATTAGTTATAATAAATACAATCTAAGACAATCTTCTATAAAATTCCTTGATACCTATATGGCTATATAACTAAACATTTTAAAATTAAAAACGAAATAGCTTGGGTTAATATCAAGGCTGGGCATAAACGAGTTAAAAAGTTAAAGTTAAGTTAAAAAGTTAATTTAATTTTAACTTTTTAACTTAACTAGTTACTTTTGGCTTTTCATTAACTTAACTGTTAACTTACTAAATTTCTTTCTTAATTAACGTGAAATTAACGAGTTAATTTTTCGTTTTAAGAAGTAAGTTAAGTTAATTTATTTTGATTTAATTTTATAATATTTCACTATTTCAGTCTATTTCGTTTTCATGTCAAAAAATATGTATCTTAAATTAATTAAAGTTAAAAATGTATATCATTTTTTTTAAAATTAAGTACGCTAGCGTTGTATAAAAAAATTAACTTTTTTTTAACTTAATAAAAAGTTAACAAAAAGTGTGGATTAACTTTTAACTTAACTGAGTTTACCTATAGTTAAATTAACTTTTAACTTATAACTTTTTGTTATTGGTACATATTAACTTAACTTAACTTAGTTAAAAAAAATCATTAACTTGCCCAGCCTTGGTTAATATACTAATTATATTATAAGCCGCCCAGAATATGGTGTAGTCGGTATTATTTTTAGTGTTATGGATTTTAAACAAATACAATTTGCTCATTAGTAATTTTCAATAATCAATAATGAATATTGATCAAATGAAAATGTATAAAAGCCTAAAATAAGAACGGCACACTTTTAAATTTGCAACTGCACATTTAATATTAGCTACTGCACACAATTTTAGGCCCTGGTTGTTATAAATATTGCCTTGCGTTATTTCGTCGTGACAAATATGATATAGAGAAAATATATTTGCATACTTTTAGAAGCCATTAGATATTTTATAAAATATTTCAATTAAACTCCAATATGGCAATATATTCCTACAACATATTATTTTGCACAAAATACTCTTTAACCATGAAATATTATCTTTTAAGTGAGTATTTCGTATTTTGTATTTTGGTAAGCAGTGGCCAGTGAAGTTATAGTTAATTGTCTGTAATAACACGATGTCCTTTAAATTTTGATATCATGTACAGACAGTTTGTGAGGAATAAATTAGTTGTATATAACAAAGCCGTGCTGTTTTAATTGTGTTGTGAAAATTATCTATGCTGTAAATTTAAATCAAACAAACTAAATAAAACATAGTCGTAATTGGTGCCTGCCTTCTAAGGAAAATTATATTTTACCATCCATTCCTCCCCTCCTTCCCCCACCAAAATAAAAGTTAAATAAATACTTTATTAAATACATTTTTTTATGACAATTTTAAGTTTTTTCTTAGAATATCGTGAATACACGTCACTGGACAAACCGTAGTGTTCAGTGATATATTCCTAAAAAAGTTGGGTACATGCCTAATCATTGTAAAAAATAACATGGGGGGGGGGTACTACGCCTAACCCGAGTACCACGATTTTCGTTAAGGGTACACGCACAAACGCATAAATATAAATTTAAGAGGCGTGACCTACACCACTGGACTAGTGTACTATTACTACATTTAAACTACGAACGCAAGTGAATGTAAAACGGAGTAATAACTAATAATTTGGATGTGTAATATATCATTAAGTAGGTATATGATTTATATGCGATAAGAAATGGTTTCATACCTATGCATTTTGTTGTTCAAATATACGAAATCGTAGCCCTGATGAAAAGTTTTATCTAATTACTTATTTATTTAATTATTACTTGTTACTTTAATAACTAATTATAAGTAATAACCTTCTTATAGGTGTATCATATAGCCGGTGCTTCGTAAAATGTATATGGTACCAAGGAAAAATAAAATGTGATTATTTTTTAAAGAATTTACTATGTCTTAATATAATTTTGTAGAACGAGTTATAATGTTCAATGTTACGCCTATAATGTGGACTTTTTTGTGATGCTAAATTGTATATAAAAACGGATGCAACTAATTACATCCAGCGCAGACGTGTACCTACTAACCCACGTCACACGAGGTGATCAAAATATAACCACCAAATTACTATTTTCCAGACACATACACGTAACAGGTATTTATTTATTTATTTATTTATTTTATTTAAGCGTGATTCAATTATAATACAATAATAACAATAATAATATTAAAAGCTGATACGCATACTGCCTGAGCGAAGCTCGTATCTGGTATATGGAGTTCCCATAGATAAATATACAATATTAATATATTATAATTTATAGTACTATATTATACGAAATTTCTTATACAGTTAAAAAGTACCTACTCTTAATTTTCTAGATATACAATAGTATTGATTAATTTATATTAACCAATATTAACACCAATGTTTCCTTAATTATTTATATTTATACACATCGACTTTTTATAATTTGAATATTTGATTGATGCACATATTATCATCAAGGTCATTAACTATTTTATTAATTGATTTTTTATATGAGTCTTATTAATTATACCTATCACTGGTTTTATTAGACTGATTTTCACATAAACGTTGTATTAGAGTCTTCACATAATTTTCCAAATTGTTGAATTTAGTCGTTATCATTTAATCGGGAGAACTTCTTGAACTAGGTAGTTAGTGTTGCACTATGTGTCTATGTGGTTTTATATACTTTCCTGTTCTCCTATATTATTGAGAATGTGCCTTTGTATGGATCTTATGCGAATTTGTTTAATGTACAATTTATAAATAACTCGACTGATGATGGATACGTCAACGGAAGAGAGTAAGCTACTTTTATCATAATTTGTTTTAGTAATATGTACCTATTGTTTTTATATCTGTTCTATTTGTGCCTCCCCAGCATGTTATACCATACAATAAAATTGAATTATATATATTTAAAATGTTTTTTCAGTTATACCTTAGTTATTGATTAATAATAATGTTCACTGCTTACATTAATTTAAACATATAGCCGGTGTTTATATAATATTGAAGTCCTAAGTAGTATCTAAGCTGTACTCTCAAAAGTTAGACTTTATAGTAGGTATTAAAAAAAAAACATCTTTTTTTATCTAGATGGATTTTCATCATATTATCTTCATCTTTATCTAGATAAAAAAGCACTTATCTAATCCCAACACTGGCACTCTCACGCTCCCACTCTAGTATGTGTACAGATTTGAGAAGTAAAGCCATTAGTCGACACTCGACAATAAATTTAAATAGCTTTCAGTAGCAAGAGACGTGTCTATTAATATTTCAATATTTATATCTCCAATCCACACATAACATATTATGTAATCAAACAACGATTCTGATACCGAATATTTTTAATAGTAGGTAAAGTAGATAAAGGTATAGGTGTATAAGTCGGTAATTGTGTCTATTTCAATTTTTAAATTTGGTTGCCCCTCAAAGATAATTGTTTACTTAAGGGCTGAAGAAAAAATGTTGGACACAAAAGGGAAACATAATGATCTGTGAGCCGAATCGAGTTTTTCCACTGAAGGAACGTCGAAGGAGCCCCCCGGTTTTGATACATAATATAATAATACCTATTAGATAGGTTCTTAATAAAATAATAAAATCGATAAATTAGAGAGAATGTAATACTTGAGTATAAAACCAAAAAAGGAATAAAGATTGTAAGGTAACCATATTATTAATTTACATTAATATAACATTGAATAAAATATTATAAGTGTTGTGTATTTTTTTTATGGTGGGAGGGGTGAGGGATTTGTCAGTTTTATGGACATAGTATATTGCAAGATATAAAATGTATAGTAAATTAACAATTGCAGGGCCTAAAATTAAGATATTTTGCTACTGCACCCCTAATTGTTATTACTATTCATTGATAATTAGTTATAATAAATACAATCTAAGACAATCTTCTATAAAATTCCTTGATACCTATATGGCTATAATATGACTAAACATTTTAAAATTAAAACCGAAATAGCTTGGGCTAATATACTAATTATATTATAAGCCGCCCAGAATATAGCCTAGAATTTTTAGTGTTATGGATTTAAACAAATACAATTTGCTAATTAGTAATTTTCAATAATCAATATTGAATATTGATCAAATAAAAATTTATAAAAGCCGAAAATAAGAACGGCACATTTTTTAATTTGCTACTGCACATTTAATATTAGCTACTGCACTTAGTGTGTGCTACTGCACACAATTTTAGGCCCTGAACAATTGTGTGGATTATATAATATTATGTTATAAAATATAAATATGTTTCCCTTTTGAACGAACTCTGGATTACTCTCACCAAACTACAAGATCTTTTTGTGAATATTAAAACTATTATATACTATACCCATCCAAATAAAATGTTTCTAATAGAGGTTTTCTATACTTGTTTTGATTCCAGTTCAAGTTCAAATTCACCAGACTACACATCTTAGAAGTTCACGCATGTGTTAAAATAAAACTTAACAAAATGGAAGTAAGCATAGCTGAATCGTTTAGGAATGGGACCGTTTTTGTTACCGGAAGTACGGGGTTTTTGGGGAAAATACTCACTGAAAAATTGCTCAGATCTTGTTCAATGAATAAAATTGCACTGCTTGTTAGAAGTAAGAAAGGACTCGATTCAAGTCAACGGGTAGCAGATATCTGCAATCAATCTGTAAGTTAATTTTGATTGCAGCCGTTAAATTATCATACATTGTGTGCGATGATTGTAGGTAGTTTATTTATTTTTATTTGATTGTAAATGAAATAAAATTATTAATCACGAAGAATATTATTAAATTGTATGTTTTTCGTATGCTTATAGTAAGTACACAATACATTTCACAACGGTTGTGATAAAATACTCAACGTTTTAATTGTATATATTAATATTTAATATAACACAAGGACAACAATAAATTATACAAATTAAATTTCAATGAAGAATGAGATCTGTACCTATACTTGGCTGTGTATTATTGCTTTTTTTTATATACATACATTTTATAAATAGGTAGGTATTAAGTAAGTACATCGAAATATAATAAAGTAAAATAATTTAAATTAATTTAAAAAAACAAGATATATTTTAAAGAAAAAAAGTATTTTTTAGCGTGTATTTTTATTTTTAACGCATATTTAACTAATGCAAATAATAGTATTTTTAGTGTAATATGGGCGTGTATTTGTGTTAAGACTTGTTTTTAACTGTTTGATAACTGTTTGTGGATAAAAGTCCAATAATGTATTTAACTAAATTTAATTATTATTGATATAAATTATTAAAATACTATAAAAACAATGCATCAACAGCGAGACTAATGGTAATATTATTTAATTATTATCTCATACCATAATTTTAATATCTATTAAAATTTTTTTTATATCGTACAGATTTTTTAATTCCTATATTGGCACAAACCTAGTGATAACTAAATGCTCATAAAATTACATATTATTCAAAATTGTATACATATCAACGGCATCTATATCTATATTATTATCTATGTAATAATTAATAGGAATATTTTAAAAATGATAATTATTTTTTAAACTATTTATACAATAATTATATTGTAATTTGTAGTATAATTAATTCTGCTACATTTCACCATATCCAAATAAAATCAAAAATCTTATTTTACTTATAACTGTATTACAATATTACATACATACATGTTCATACGTCATGGAATAATTTTTACTTGTTTTGATTTAATTATGTATATTTAAAATGTCGATTGTTTTTTTCTATAAATATCTCTAAGAAATGTATGCTTGATCAAAATGCATAAAAATGTAGTACACTGTTCTTTTAAAATTTTTAAAATTTTTAAAAATAAAATTTGTTAGTAAATACTAAATCTACAATAGTTTTTATAGCTGTTTATTAGATTTTAGGTATACACCGCCATAATTGATTTAAGTAAATGTAATGTATGTATTGGATAATGATTGTAATAAATTTGTATACGAAAAATTATTTGAGAAGAAACGGTGTGTCAGCTTCTATTTTTAAGGATATTTTATAATAGGTATAAGTGTATAACTATATTTATACTATTATTTTACTACCTTATAATAGTCATAGGCGCAATTAGGGACGTTTTTATAATGGAGGGGGGGCTAAAATTGTATTAGCAGCACAAACCCTGATAATTAATATTTTAAACTAATATATGGTCAAAAACCCGGGAGAAAGGGCAACGGATAAAACTGGGAGGGCTCCCCCCCCCCTAAGACCTCCTAATTGCATATATGCATAGCCCATAGAGTATAGGGAAATTCCACTGCAACGTACTGTATAGAATAGTATGATTTTTATATAACGTTAGCTTAAAATAATTATTAGCTTAAATATTTAAAAAACATTCTTTGTGTATTGAAAATAATTAGTAACAATTGAAATTACATTTTTAAAACGATGCATTTAACAAAATATTGTTTTTTAATTCATTGTGTGACTTTAATTTGTTGTTATCTATCCACAGTACTTATATTATGTTATGTATGTTTTTAAGATGTTTGACCGCCTTCGAATTGAAAAGCCCGACTTCATGACTAAGATAAAAGTAATTGATGGAGATATGGAACAACCCTCACTAGGTTTATCACCAAGAGATCATGATTGGTTGATAGAAAATGTGAATTTTGTTTTTCACTGTGCTGCAACAATCAAATTCAATGAAACCCTTCCAATAGCAACAAGGATAAACATTCAAGGAACAGAGAATCTATTAGAACTAGCAACGAAAATGAATAATCTTAAGGTAATAGCAGTTCATCATTGATTAATTATCATAAGATCTTTTGAATATGATTTCGTTTTTTTTTTTTTTTTAATTAAATGTAATTAATAAAAAAGTATGTGTTTTCGTAATAATATAGATATTTATACATCGTGCTTACTTAACAGTAAACATTAATTTTATATTATGAAGTAAAACTTTTCAAAATTATAATTTTGGTAAATTCAAGATAAAATTCAAACTAATTAACTTGAGTTACCAATTAGAGTTATTAGGAAAAATTGCTAAACTAAAATAAAATTATTGTTAACGGAACATTTTTTCAGGGTTTCGTTCATGTATCAACCGCTTATTCGCATTGCCCGAGAAGTGAAATTAACGAACAATTCTATCCAGTTTCAATATCAGCCAAAGAATTAAAAAATTTAATTAAACGAGATGAAAACACACACAAGTAAATATTTATTTATCCTTTTTTCTATTACAATTTTTTCCAAGTTTTTTAATTTGCATATTCTGTGAAAATATAGCGTTTCGGTAGATTGGCCAAACACATACACTTTTACTAAAGCGCTAATAGAAAATGTAATATCAACAAATGAAAATAAATTGCCGATCTCAATATTTCGTCCTTCAATTAGTAAGGTTTTCAAATATATTATAGTAATTGTGGAAAATAGGCTTAAAATAATTATGTTTGATTATAATATTACGATATTTTGCGATACACACCAAAAACTTATTTTAAGTTTGCCTTGTGTATTTATGTTTTATTTTTTTTTGTCCAAAAAGTGTAATCAAAGATATTAAACAATTGGTAATATACTGTAGTAGGGTGCACAAAATCTGAACCGGAACCAGGTTGGGTGGATAATATGAATGGAGTATCTGGCATAATTGCTCCCTTAATCGTTGGGGTCTTAAGAACAATTCAATTGTCCACGGATAAAATAACTGATATTGTCCCAGTTGACTACACCGCCAATGCACTGATTAGTGTAATGTGGGATACGGTAAATAGGTATGGGTATTATATTTTATTATATGTTTTATTACGCGTACCTATATGTATGCAGCGTAATTATCATTTGTTTTTTCTATTCTTTTCGTTGATAGACATCGAGATGGCGACAAAAAAAATAAGGAACCAAAAATTTATAATTACGTGTCTAGTGTGGAAAGCTCAATACATTGGGACAAGATCATACAATACACGTTTGAAACATACCACCAGGTGCCACCGTTGGAATCGATGTGGTATATATTTTGTATATTTTCTGCCAATCGATGGGTCGTTAATATCTTGAGATTTTTTTTACACCGGATACCTGGTGCGCTTGTAGATTTCTCATTCATCATTCGTGGCAAAAATCCTAAGTAAGTACTAAGTAGTGTAGGTACCTATAATAAGTAATAATATAATAATATTTCCTCTTTAGTCTTTAATAGTTAATACTAGTATTTAAGTTGAATTAACATACAAAAAATGATGTACCTGCATGGCACACGGCCACATCAAGTCCCACCTACATGCCCTACTTGGGGAACATTCATTACGGACTACGGTCAAGCGCATAACTCCTTACACGCCGCCAGTTAAATTATATACACATCAAAGAGGAGCTACTGTAGACCTCATATGGGATACTTGAACCCACTCCCGAGACGTCCAAAAAACTAATTCACTTCGTCAATGAAACAGAAATTTGTCATCTTATTTGATAATATTACCTAAGAAAACAATGTACAAATAATATAATAGTAATTAAGTAATTTAATGTAATGTTATGAAAATTCAGCCTATTGTTTCCAATGTAAAAAAAAATCTAATGCTGCCTAATAACATCGCAGTCAATGCTTTAAAAATTAATAAAAAAAAAAACGATGCTAGATTTTTTTGTCTATTTCTAATACAAAATCGTGATTTTTAAATGGTCACTTAGTTTAAATTCAGGGTTTGGACGATTTAATTCTCGTCAGATTTATTACCGCCACAGGCTAATTCAATCAAACCATCATAATATCAAATGTATTTCATTATATTTAAAACAATACCAGATCACTAAAAATGTTAATATGTATACATACATATATGTAAAAAATTTAATTTTGATTTTATATGTTCATTTAGAATGCTGAAAATTTACAAAAAAATAGAAAATATGACTGATTTGCTTAAAGATTTTACAACGAGTGAATGGAAATTCGACAACGGCAATACTCGAAAATTATGGTCGTCACTAAGTCAAGAGGATCGCAAGACATTTTGGTTCGGTTTTGAAGAATTTGATTGGAAATCATACATAAAATGTACCGTTCACGGGATTAGGAAACACATTTTACATGAAGACTTCAGTAACACGACGAGAGCGTTGTCGAAAAATCGAAAGTATATATAAGATTTTAAATTTCGGATGTTCAATATTATAATATGAGTCTAATATTATTTTTTTTATTTGTTACAGGTTATTTTGGTTGCATCTGTTGTGTATTTTCCTTATTATATACATCGTATTCCAAGTATATTGGATGTTTATGACATAATCCACACAGACTTATTAGATTTACAAATAAATAATAATGATTTAATATTAATAATTCGTTTTTATTTATTTAAAACCTTGTTTTGACAAATCTGACTTCACGAGAATAATTCTTTGGCCTTGTAGCTCCATCAGGCCGCATCGAACTCCGATTTGTAATTAATTTAAAATAATGGTATAATATAATTTATAAGAAAATGCTTAAAATGGTATTATTTTTGAAGACGTCATAATATTATAAAGTTTGAGATTAAAATATTGTAAAACGGAGTTCAGTGCAAACTATAGAATAGGTTTTGATTAGTTCAAAACAAATTATCAAATTTGGTTGATTCTACAGAACAGGATCATTATTCCCGTAGAGTGTATTTTTGTGTACAACATAACATTGGCACCGGGCGCTTTAACCGTGAACACAACCATCAAGAACAGCATATTATCAAGGTCCATTTCAATGGCCCCCCCACTTTCGAAATTTGAACTTCTGACCACGCCAAACGTTTGTGCATCGTTTGTGCAGAAATGTGCACCAAGTCCCGACGTTTGTGCACAAAATCTCCCAGCGCTATCCAAAAAATTGGGAATTACAATAGCCCCTAAAATGCTGTTACACCTGAACCTTAATAAAAACAAAGAATGATTAAAAAATGGCAACGGAATTGGCCTACAAATCTGAAAATAAGTTTATGGACAGATAACTTCTCAACGTAATATTATGACCGATCCAATAATAACTTTCCATAGGTAGTCTGATGACCTATGTGCGACGGCTGCTCACCAACGTATCGACATCCACCAGATAACTTTGGTAAGTTTTCAAACTATACCGCTCATTCTTGCGGAATGCTAAAGAAAATTAATTTATTAGATAAATATTATACTATAACAATTTTTAAATATAGACGTTTTCAACTCACAGTTATTTATTTATTTATTTGTTAACGGGCTGGATTATGCAGATGGATGTCGACCGATTTGGGAGCGATGTCTGATACGCCATTGTTCTAATGAATTCAAACATAAATAATATATTATTATAATATTTTTATATGTATATAGGTACGGTTAGGTATATTAAATTAATTAAGTAGGTACTATATTAATATAGTCTATTAATTATTTTTTTACTATGCTTTTATTGTATTAAAATATACACAATGACATATAACTTACATTATTGGACCGGACATACAGCAACGTCGGGTTGAGGTACCTGTCCATAAACACATTTTCATCAGCAAAATATAATATAAAATATAAAGTAAAGAAATGCATTAAGAAAAAACTGTATTTATTCATACAATTTTGAAATCAAAAACATTAGAACAAGATAATGCTTTCTTGATAAATTAAAAATATTTGAAGATTTTATTTGTCATACGTTTACATGGCAATAGTAAAATTCTATTAAACCTATTAGGTACGTAAACAACATTTATTAATATGACAAATATTTAAAATTTCAAAAAAGCTGGACCCTCGTGTTAATACCCTTCACTTTGTTTTTTGGATAGCGCTGGGAGTTTTTGTGCACAAACGTCGGGACCTGGTGCACATTTCTGTACAAACATTTGGCACCTTAAAAATTTCAATTTTCCAAAAAGAGGGTGTCTCGTTTCAATGCCCCCCCCCCACTTTGTTTTTTGGATAGCGCTGGGAGTTTTTGTGCACAAACGTCGGGACCTGATACACATTTCTGCACAAACGATGCACAAACGTTTGGCACATTCAAAAATCCAAATATTCAATGTGTTTATCACCATAGCAATGAATAAAAAATAATAATATTATAATATTAATTCAACTTAATGTCTACTAACTGTATTAATAACAAGTAATAACAATATAATCATAATTTAAAATATCCACACTGACAAATTGTCTCTGCTCAGAATCGTTTTTCATATACAATGATAATATTATATCATTGAATTTAAGTTTAATAAAATCCATTATACATTGACTCACTTGTGACCTACTGTATATAGCAGTGCGACATCCACTTACCCGTTTTTTTTTTATTTATGGTAGGAAAATGTATGGTGAATCTTCTATCAACATTTCTAAAGTTAGTTATGAAAGGAAAAACTTTTATGATTTCCTAACTGAAAAATAGTTTGAACATTTTCGAAAATTTGAACTTTTAATGCGTATAAAAATAATTTAACATAATATGTATCTTTGATATTTTTGGACTTTCATTAATGAAATTAATTAGGTATCTAATATTAAATTTTCAAGCTTTTTTACTAAATGAAAAAATTTTTATCAAAAATAATTTAAAAAAAAATAGCTACATTTGAAAAAATTTTCATGGCTATAACCAGCTCAAAAAGAGTCAAAATATATCAACAATTTTACCATTTATGGAAAATTTTAATATAAATACTTGGTGAAAATGTCAAGTGTCTACGATTATTAATTTTTGAGTTTTAACCAAAAATAAAATCAATTTTTTCAAAGATTTCTTGACGCTTTTTATAACTTCTTGGAATTTTCAATTTTTATCTTCCAAAATTCAAAAGTACCAACTAGATTCACCTTTTTTGAACAGATGCTCATCAGACAGACGGAAAAACACACTTCATTGTAAAATCAATACATTCTTTTGCCCGGTTCAGAATCTAAAATATATTAATTGTAATAAGTATATTTTAATTTTAACAATAGGTATCTAATAAATTGTATATATTTAGCATTTAAATAAATCGTCAATTAGGAATAATAAGATATATCAATTCTGTTAACTGGTTATTGGTATATGAAAAGTGTCTAAAGATTGTCAGCTATTATATAAAAAAAGATATCAAGTGTAATTAGTATTTACCATCTAGTTCCATTGTAATCATTAAAGGTCCCACCAAATAAATATTGCTCAGGGCCACGAAATACGTAGGTAGTGTCGTCACTGATTTGCGTCATAATGGCATAATTTGTATTATAGCTGGTAGGTTTGTTATATTACAATAAAAGTAAAAAAAAAAAATCATTTAAACATCTAAAGAACAGGTAATATTACATTTTATTTATTATTATAGAATATACTATATGTGCTATAACAGTAACAGTATAGGCTGTAGGCGGTAATGATTAATGCTATAAACCAAAAATAAAAATAAATATTGTTTAGCGTTCGTGCATACGTCACTACCTACGTCATGTTTAAAAATGATACACAGACAAGATCAATGTCCTCTGCTGGATCAATAAATAACCGGATGGGTTTATCCGACCATATTATTACGAATAATACATTATGAAAAATGATTGTCTTATAAAGTTCTCCCTATAAAACATTAAAAATGATATTTTGAAAATTATTTGGCTTAATTGGTGGTGAAGCAGTCTTGTAAAAAATACTATAAAAATACAACCATTTAGGAAGTGTTTCATAATTTGATTTTAATTACGAGTAAAAAGTATCCATCTATATTTCATTCATCTGAGGTACCTTTTTAGTTTAAGTAAATCCTATATTAATAATTACAATATTGTTTCACATTTCTCAATAAAACTAAATTTAAATAAATATAATATATACCTAATAACCTATAATAACAGGTATAGTCAATGTAGAAACTCTGAATGTAAAATACAATAGTCATTAATTTAACGACATTTTTCTATTCATTCTAAAATACGAGTATAATATAGTACTAGTATTATTACTATAATATAGACTACTATTCAAATCCGCCAAATAATCAAGTCAAGAGACCTTCCCCCATCATCAAGCGGCCCTTCATCGCCTACAGTTTCAGATCAACCAATAGAGAGCAATAGAGTATTGAAAACCCCGTACAGACCAAAACATAAGAGAAAAACTTTTGGAATCAGGCAAAACAGAGGAAAAAGTAAAACCAAACTATTACAATAAAAAAATTTAAAAAAGCAATTCTATGGATAATACTTATTAAAAACTCAACTCGAGACATCTTCTCAGATGATGCTGAAATCCCTGTTTCATTTTCCCAATTCAATTATTTAATGGAGAACTTCTCCAAAAAATCTTTCAATATCCGCTCCTTTTGCTAGGAAACCAACGTAGACGTAGGTACAAACTCTCATACACCATTGGAAAGGCAAGACGAAGAATAACCAATCGATCAACAAACTCTAATCCCACCAAATTACCCAATCTATTATTCCAAATATCATCCTTCAATCAAAAAAAATCTAGACTGCTGACTCGTTGCGCCGCATTTTATCGTGTACCTGTAGAAAGTGCTAATATATTAAAGTCCAGTGGCGGATTTTAAAAGTTTTTCTGGTGGGGTGGTCCTAAAAAATAATATGCATTTCAAATGTATTATTTTTATAATTATAAAATTAGTTAATTAATTATATATGTCGATCCCCCTGGACCCTCGCCCTATCGTATATCCGCCACTGAAATAAACAACCAGTGAAAATGTCAAGTATCTACGGGCATTTGTTTTAGTTACACCAAAAACCATTTTTGTCAAAAAGCGATTTAGCGTAAAAATTCCACGTTTTCCTTAAGAGAACCCCTACCAGCATGCGTTGTCTCCGTCTTACAAATTTATAACATGTCAACATAGCAAAAAACTGTTTTGCTCGGGATAGAACCACTCCCTCGGTATTTATAGTAGAATTACCAAAATTCCTCAACGCATAGGGAACATAGGGTGTCGTAGCGTTTTTATTATTTGGATAACATAAATAAAATTAAAGTTATCAGTTTGAAAACATTAGAATTTATTTTGTTTTTTTCATTTAATTTTTAAAAACTATTGGCAAATGCTATCAAAAAAATAAAAACGCTATAGTAATAATACAGATAAAGTTGTTCCCTATGCGTTGTGGAATTTTGGTAATTCTGCTATAACGGAGGGTATTGATGGGTATTTCTACTAGAGGAAGTGGGTCTATCCTGCGCAAAACAGTTTTTTGCTATGTTGTACATTTGTAAGACGGAGACAACGTATAGCGTCCAATTATTTTTTTTTTTTTGTTTTTCTCGGCACTTTTGAACACTAATGGGAATATGGGATTTTTACCTCCCCAAAGCACCAACTAGATTCACTTTTCCATCGAACAAAATACTGAAGTCGAAAATCGAAGCATTATTTCGACTAGGTACTTATCATGTAATGTACACACAAATAAAAAAAAAGGTGGATAAGTGGATGTCGCTCTGCTGTACAGTAGGTTACAAGTGGGTCACTGTAATGGATGGTGTTAAATTTGAATTCAATGATATAATATCATTGTATAAGAAAAACGATTCTGAGCGAAAACGGTCAGTCAGCCTATGATTTTACCAAGTATATTTGATGATATTATTGTGAATAAAGTAATTTATATATAACCTATTTACTCGGAGCCTTGTTTTAAATTTTCAATCTTTAGCCATAAAAGTTAAACATTTTATACATTTTTAACCACAAAATAATTAATAAATTATAAATTTGATAAATGTTGTCAAAATTTGAACTTTAAATGCTTATAAAAAAAAATTGTGCCTATGTATTTTTAATATTTTTCAACTGCTATTAGAACGATATATCAGGAGCCTTATATTAAATTTTCACGCTTTTTTACCCAACAAATAAAAATGTATTGATATTTATAGAAAAAAAAACTAAAAAAATTGAAAACTGACAATGTCCGTAAACAGCTCAAAAAGAGTCAAAAAGAATCAAATTATATGGTGTATAGAAAATGCTAATATAAACATTCAGTGAAATTTTCAAGTATCTACAGTCATTCGTTTTTTAATTACAATAAAATAAGAAAATTGTTACATGAGAAATCGAGTAAATATCAAATGTTGTAAAAATATAAATTTCAGACGCTCATAAAAATTTAATTTAAGTTTCTTCTAGACATTTTTTTTTTGATAAAGGTAGACAAACTTATGAGTAATCTTATATTACATTTTCAAATCTTAGATTTAAAAAGAAAAATTTTTATGAATTCTCAACTCAAAATAATTTGCTATTTTTCGTGATTTTTCCGTATTTTGTCAAAATTTGAACTTTAAATGCTTATAAGTTATAATTAAAAACTGTGACTAAGGATTTTTAATTTTTTTCATCTGCCTTTGAAACAATAACCTAGGAGCCTTCTATTAAATTTTCAAGCTTTTTTAATCAACAGATAAAATTTTATTGATATTTATAGAAAAAAAAACTAAAAAAATTGAAAACTGACAATGGCCGTAAACAGCTCAAAAAGAGTCAAAATATTTTGTAAATTTTATGGTGTATAGAAAATACTAATATAAACATTCAGTCAAATTTTCAAGCTTTTTTAATCAACAGATAAAATTTTATTGATATTTATAGAAAAAAAAACTAAAAAAATTGAAAACTGACAATGGCCGTAAACAGCTCAAAAAGAGTCAAAATATTTTGTAAATTTTATGGTGTATAGAAAATACTAATATAAACATTCAGTCAAAATTTCATGTCCCTACGGTCATTTGTTTTAGAGTTACACCAAAAACCAAAATCGATTTTGCGTAAAAATTCCCGTTTTTCACAAAAATAAAAACAAAAATAAAAAAAAAAAATTAAAAATTAAAAAAAAGCACACATCATTGTAAAATCAATACATTCATCGCTTCGCTCAGAATCTAAAAAACACACATAATAATTAATAATTGTAAAATCAATACTTTCATCGCTCCCCTCAGAATCTTAAGATCAAATAATGAAATAAGAACATTAACTTATAATATTCAAATAGTATATCAGAACTATATAAAAATAAATATAGTACCTGTACTTCTGGTTTTTTGACAATGCTCTCATTATGTAAGTTATTCAGGTCTTCGCGTAGGTCGTAGCCCGTAGGTGTAGCAATGTAGAATGTGTTTTATAATTATTAATTCCATATTTCCGTACACTTAATATTGGATTTCGACTTCAAAGCGGAACTCAAATGTCTTGACTTAAAACTTGGTAACGACAACAATTCTCGAGTAGGTACCTAATAATCTGTTTTCAAATTTCCAATGTAAAAATTCTTTCAATGTAAAAATATAAGACTGGTTGGAAAAGCTTTAATTTTTTCATACATAAACGATTATAATTTTAGGTAAGCCAACAATAACACTTGACAATATTTAGTTGTTAGTTTTTTCTGTATGTGATCCTCTAGAAAAAAAAATCACTACTTGCCAGAAAAGTTATTCATTTTTATATAACTTGCTTACCTAGTCAGTAGATATTTCCATTTTCATACAATTTTGGTTCTTATGCTCTATAGTCTATAGGTAATTCATAAATGTTTAACCCAACCATTGAAAATAAATTCAAGACTTTATCTTCTTTTTTTACTTCAGTCAAAGATGTATTTAGAGTATACTATTAATAATAATAATAATAATAATATAATTTTCTTTATAGGTACACTTAAAAAAAAAACACATCAATACATGTAATATACAGTAAAAATATACACCAAAAGATAACATTACACTAAACACACAGGGTACATGTCTGGTTAGGTATAATAGTAGTTAATAACATGTTGGGAGATATAATATTACCACAGAATAACATATTACTATACCTTAGCAATAGAAGATGATAAGCATCATGAATTCTAATATGCCGTGGAGTATATATAGATTCTATTGATAATAAATAATAATACATAATTGGTATTAAAAAAAAAATACACTCATACAAGTTCTGCTATGTAAATGCAATAACTAATAATTGAACATCAAAAGAAACTCAATATTATTTAATACAAATTCAACAAATTGGCTAAATAAAATTGATACACACTCATCATAATAAAATGTATAACCTTGCTTGGCTTTTTTGTTAAATAATTATTAAAATACACATAGATTTAAATTATTGAGATATTAATACGACTAAAAGTTACAGGTTTACTTAAAATTCTTTTAGCTATAACTAAAACTGTTTACTAAAATGTTTGCTCCTATCGCAAACCGACTTTTTTAACTGTTTGGTTCATGAAACATTTTTGTTTTGACAATGAGCAAACTTCATATTATGTTAGGTAAGTAAACAGCCAGCAAACTGTTTGCTTTCGTAACCTCAACGAAAACACATAGTATATTGAAAGTGGTAACAACTAATAATTAGCTATTATCAACCAGAAAAACGGTTTCTGTATATTAGAAGATGTAATTTAGGATAGGTTGTACTATAATTAAGACATGTTAAGTACTTAAATTTTTATAAAATAAATAATTAATTACACAGTTTTGTGTAATCTCAGGTAACATTGAAGATAACAAAATTAAATTGTTTTGAAGAAATCACAGGCCGCTGATCAGTACAGAATTTAAATTAATTTATAGTCTTAAACAATACATATACAGTAAATAATAATACATAATATATTAAACTATTACAAAACAAAAATCTTTTTAACAGTTTCAAATGTATGGTCGAGCTTATTATTTTATATTTATAGTACACGTTCAGATTCATTTGAGTAGCATTTTACGCGTGAAAATATAAATGGTGGAAAACGATTATTAGTTAAATCGTATTTGGTAACCTTTACTTTGTTAACTCGACTTTGATAAACAATTTCATAGTCTATACATTGCAATTTCCAGTTCTGTTTGGATTTGTATTTTGAAATTTCTAAAACCTAGATTAGGAAAAAAAAAATTATAAATAATATCAGAAGTTAAGTTAAGCTATTATTTTAGGAGCAACAATTTCTAATCTTGTCTTAGCCGCCCAGAATCTATGCCTTAGCTGTAAATGATTATTAGTTTGAGTGAAATTAAATGCGGGTATCACTCTCGTACACGCATGCACATGTCAATAACTCCATAACAATATAAAATTTACAATACAAATTTTACGACAACTTACTTATTGTTTTGACAAAATTAAAGTTAGTTAACATCGTCTAATTTTAATTTTGAAATAATATTTGAATTCAACAGAAATATATCTGTAGATCGTACAAAACACTTTCTATTTTGAATTTTAATTAAGATTTGAAAAAAAATTATACAATTATTTCACAATAATATAAGTTTTAATTTTAACAAAGTGTTCCGTACCATCTATGGACAATATTCTGTCAAGTTCAAATTTTTGTTCAGAATCATATTTGGACAGCGTAAACTAACATTGATTTGGTCAAAACTTAAGGTCTTTTGAGATAAAATTGACAGCAGTAAGTAAGTAAGAATTGTATCTGTTTCAAAAGAATTGGTACCATACCATGTTATAAGTAGTCTTCCTTTCAGTGTTGTCTTCCCAGCCATATTTTTTGTTAAATTCTCGATCACGTTCCTTATCTTCGCTGTCAAGAGTCAAAAATAATTGTGTACCAGACAATCTATAGTGTCCAGGGGACACATTGAAAGGTGCCTTCTCTCGCGTCTGTAACTTTCTTACTATTTTATAAGGAGGATTGTAAGATAGCACCATCAAAACACGGCCATCGGAAAAAAACCTAATACCAAAAACAAAATATCATACATTTTAGTCAAACTATGTGTTGAATAACTTAAAAATAAAAAATAAAAAAATTCAAATTTGGGTGAATCATTATTAATATACAGTGGGCCATCCCTATATTCTTTTATATAGTCTTACTAACAATTATAAATAATTTAATTAAAATGATTATTTTAAAGTCTAGTAGTTAAGTATTGTCAGTTGTCATACATATAAAAATCAAAATCTGTAACAAGTTTTGATCAATTTCAAAAAAATCTTGAATTGAAACATCATATTATTATCAAACCACAATTATTATTATGGTAAATGTAATAAAAACAAATGTTTAAAATAGTATTACTAAAATTCTGAATTCTAGTTAGTTGCTAAATATTTCCTAGAAATGTAATAAATTAAGGCTATCGTGTCGTATGCGCTCTACCCCAGATTGCGGTCTACCTGCGATTACGGGACACTTGTTATTTGCGCTCTACTATGCAATTTATATCTTTATTATCGTGGTAATAAAGATTAGGACTCTATTTTCATGCATCATATAATTTTTTATCGTATATTTAGTTGTTGATCCTCTAGAAAATGGAGCAAGAAACTATGGAAGACGGCTTGATGGGCCATGGGTATATGACATCGGCTTATGTGACAATAATGAAGGAAGGTATTTTGCTGTCCAAAAAAGGGACAAAACGACTTTGCACGAAATTATACAAAGAGAAGTTATTGTTAGGTCTACAATACATTTTGATAGCTGGTCAGGGTATAATGGACTCTCGGACCACGGGTACAATCACTACGTTGTAAATCATAGCGAAAATTTTGTAGATCCAATATCAAAGGCACATACCCAAAGAATTGAAAGTTTATAGCGGCCTCTGAGATTAAAAATTGTGAAAAATATGTGTGGTACAACTCCAGATTTGCTTCATTGCTCCAGATCTTCATTAAAACCACTTTTACATCATCACACTTATTACGAGAATATATCGTCTAAAATCTAAATATTATTGTAGAGTGGCAAAACATGGTAGAGCACATATTGCAGTCGCAATGTTGCCGGTAGAGCGCATACGACAAGATAGCCTAAATTAATTACTCTGGAAAAATATTAGTGTAATTGTGAGTAATTTAATAATAATTTTAAATGTTTATTGTGGCGTTCAACTTTATGTAAATAAAGAAACTTAAAAAAATTATCACCTTAAGTATCTGTAATAAACAACTTGAAAAGAAGGTCCATTAGTGTTGTCTCTGAAAGATTCTTCACCTCTTCGTACATAAGTTATTTTACATATGTAACAACCAATTGTTAATACATTGGGTCGTTCTATGAACATTTGTCGCCAATTTCCATCATACGGGACTAAGTCGTTGACATTTGAAGGCCAAAATCTAGATAAAAGAAATACTAATACTCAATTATTCAAATAAAAATTAATTTCATGTATATTTATATAAAAATTATGATTATAATTTTTTTCATTCAATTTAATAAATAATAAAAATAAATAGGTATGACTGGTTACACCTCAAATGTCCAAAGTATAAAAAATAATAAAAAAATTTTAACAATATAAACTCTGAAAGTAAATTGTAAAATAGATAGTTGGAATAAAAATAAAATAAAAAATTGAATTGTAATTGATTAAACTAATGAATAGAAGGTAATTAAATTAAATCAAAAACTTCAGAATTCGTTAAATATCTTTACACAATTTCAAATACAATTAGATTGGATAAGTTTTATTTTTGGGAATTTAATATTATTAAACTTCTGAACTCACTAATTTAGTGTCTCACAAATTTAAATTCAATACAGTATATATCAAGAAAATAAAGTATAATTATACATATGAATGTTTTATCAGTGTTTTAGGTTCTTATTTATTATTGTCCCTTTAGTCATTACGAGCACTATATACAATTTATCACCCTGCTTCCAGGCAACCTCACATCAGTAATAGACCAACAGACTTTACCTAATCTTTACCTAAAATGTCGATATTCATGATTGATGTTTCTCCAAATTTCTAGAATATCATACTTTTAGGTTAGTCTAGTATGTGATCTATTTATGGAAAAATGGTAAATACTGCTTATAATATTTTAAATTCTATTTTAATCATGTTAGTATGTAGTCAACTTGTTATATTGTAGGTATGTATAATTTAAAGATGGTATCTAACCTACCTTGCAAACGTTATTAGCTTATTATAAAATATTGTTAAAAATTAATTTTAAGAGGATGTGATACACATTGTCTTCATCATACAAGTACGTAACATAACAAATTATAAGCTCAGCAGAACACGTATAGCTTTGTAATTTAAAAATTAGAATGAATTGGTAAAATTATTATCTAGGCAACCTCATGGGCTTATAATTATATTTTAAAGCTAGTTATGAGGATTTTAAAACTGTAAGTTGTTTGTACATCTTAAAATACTCATAACTCGCTTAAAAATTAAAATATGATAAAAATCCCAAGAGGTTGCCTAGATATTATTCTTACATTTAAATTTTATAAGACGTCAATTAACTTATATTTTAAACTTACACGGAACTACACATGTTCTGCTGAGCATACAATTTGCTATGTTACGCACTTGTAAGATGGAGACAATAAATATCGGTGTAATGTAATTTTATGATTTGTTTCCTGCAATATTAAATATTAGCATTTAATTTTTAATACAAAAATATATTCTTACAACAAATAAAATGTGTAACAACATTTAAGGATATTTATAAAACTGTTCTATTTTTTTAATGTGTAATAATGAGATATTATATAATTAAATTATTACCTACACCACTATTAATTGTAAAGAATATATTATTATTTGAAAGTTTTGTAACAGTATTATATTATAACAAATAGCATAGTTCAACGAATAGTCATCCCAGTGGCGGGTAATAATAAACAAGTACCTAGTTTTTTAAAAATAATTAAAATGCTTGTTAAGTTTACTTACTTGGAGCATGCTCGACGCCACAACTCAGGATCTCTGGCACACAAGTACCAACCACGACAGACAGCTGCACACTGTTCTAACATACGTAGATCGAGATCATAAGATACAACCCACCTAAATATGTATATAACGAGCTCAGGGGGAAGAGCTGAAAAATGAGTGGTCTAGAACACAAATAAAATAATAATAGAACAATCAAAACATTTTAAGAGTTGGATATTGTCATACTAGCTGTGGACGTGCTGGAAAGCAAATTAGAGGTCCCAATATTCTCTGAAATCTCAAGAAAAGGTCTTCTTTGTTATCATATTCGTCTTCGCTTTTGTCATTACTAACATTATTTTCATCTGCTAAAGAGAAAACACGTTAAGTCCATTCCACAAATACAAAGTTACAGTTCTCACCAGTTGTATCCATAGAGCGTGAAACTAATTCTTCATCGGCAATTTTTTTCTCAACATCAGGGTCTAACTTCAGCGCTCGCTTGTAACAACGCGTCGCCTCGTAGTGAAAACCCTCACGTTCATAGTCGACTCCCTTGCGGAACAACACTTTGGCGTCGTCCTGCAAAATCATTAATAAGCAACATTGCGGAACAACGCGAGGTCGTGAGGGTGACGATAACACTACACTGCATTACCTCTCCCCGTAACGAAACAATATTTTTGGGTGTATATAGATAAACGGTTAGGTACCTCGGAAGACGTTGTCGCCATCGTGTCCATGGCGGTGTGGCGTTTAACCTTTGATGTTGTTTGATTTCTTGTTCAACGACTTGATGAAGTTTTGACTGCGGTGGGTCACGTAAAAATCGATGAAAATCATGAGCATCAGCAGTAGCAATAGTATGATCAGCCTGGCAAGTATACGATCGTGGTACAAGACGTAAAGGATAAGCATCGCCTTTGGCACTACTCAGTAGTGCGTAATATCGTAGAGCGAACTCGCCGACCGCGAACGGGGAACGGCGTAGTGAGGAACGATAACAAAAACGACGATGATAATGCGGACGAGATGATAATAATATTACTGTATAGTAGACAGTATCTGTCCGACAGTCGTTACTTGTTGTCACTTGTCGCAGTGCGTTTACTCGGTGGACGAGGGAATGCGATTGCAAAAAAAAATAAAATACGAAAACTGTCCTTAGCCTTTAGCTTTGTGTGCAATTATTTTAATATTAATAATAATTATGGCCTTTATTTTATGGGTATTATATACTATTTTACATTTTGTTAGTTTGATCATAGAACATTATAGAAACGAAACGGTTTGATGTTGTTGCAATAGCGCGGCAGCTCTCCAATTTCTTATTTTTGTTATGGGATTTTCGATTTCGCCATTTCGGTATTTACAATTTTGATGAGGTCGTCCGGACTCGTCCGTCACTCGTCAGTCGACAGTCCGCACTCCGCAGCATACTCAGCTGATTTTGATCCGCGGAAGCACAGCTGATGACCGAACGGCAATCAATAAATACACGGAGTGATAAGCACTTGTCCGAAAATGATAAGAATGTTAGCCTACGGCGGTTAAGGAAAAATCTGGAAAAATGTTTGTAGAATCTATGACGTCATAATCCACGAAACTATGATAACGAGAATATCAATGTTTTGCCTTTCAACGGTTGAATAAGATTTAGATTTAGAATTAATTTTAGTGCTTTTACTATAAGTTCTAAGTTTGTTTCATTATGTTTTCCTGTAAAGTTTGCGAGACAAAGTTTCTTTCCATTTCAGAAATAAACACAAGGACATAAAAAAAACTAAAGTTATTAAATGTAACTTGTAACAATATGTAATGATAGTAATGAAAATTTAAACTTGAAAAAGACTGATTCAGTATTTCAAAAGCCATTTGATGATAAATATACTGCGTCAATCATTATGTTCGTTGTGTTCAATATCTTTTCATCAATGTGTGGATTAATTGCTCATTTACAGTTTACACACTATGTAAATATTGGGTCGAAATTGCTACATTTTGATAATATAGATGGTAAACTTATTTATTACTCAATGTACTCAATGTTAGTGCTGTATGTATGTGCTCTGGTCATGGATTAATCTGTATATTAATCCATAACTCTGGCTCAGTGAATATCTGTTAAATATCATTCCTGCCTTCCTGGTAATTTTGTTATTTATTCCTGGAAGCCTACCAGGAAAGCATAGAACAATAGTAGGTTGATGAAAGTAGTGCCCTGTAAAGATAGGTATACCAAGCCGCCATTTTTCGCCATTTCTCTTTATTGGCTTATCACTTCGAATGACTATAGGGTATTTAATTTATATTATTATATTATAATTTATAATATGTGAATATGTGATGTTACCTATTAGAAGTAATTTAGGACTAAATTATTTCACTTTATTTACTTTTAATGCAAAATATAAATCATATAGGAGACTGTACAGCAATCAACTGTCATAATAGTGACAAGAAAGGTTTTTGGATGTTTAATTATCCTACTAATGAAGAGAGGAGAAAGAGATGGTTATTGAATACTCGGAGAAATAAATTTGTTCCTACAAAAAAGTTCACAACTGTGAGATAAGAAACTACTTTTTAAGTATTTTAGTTTTCATTTTAATATTATATTTTATGTTTACTGTGTATTATCATTTAATGGGTTCAATTAATTATTACAGCTTCATTTTAAACAAAGTCAATTTGAAAAAAAATTGTGCTGATGGTTGGAAGAAATTTAAACTAAATGCTGTTTGTTCTGACATTGTTCAATGTCCCCAATCCTCTACCACAATTTGACACAGTGCCTCTGGTACAGTGCCTTAACAAAAGTGGTTTATTATGCTTATTAAAATGGGACCCGAAGATTGTCACAGAGTTCACACCATGACGATGATGCACTGGCTACAAAATGTTCATTCACCGACCATAATCAGTAATCACTAATCTCCTGAAATATTTGACATATTTTGTAATTCAAGGTAATATAAGTCTTAAGTAGTTAATAATATACCTATTAAATAAATAAATTTCTATTGTGATTTATTACAGGATATACATTTTGTTTAATATGCCATGAATTCCCCAAAAGGTAAATTATATACAAAATATTTTAACATCATTCAAACGATGAAGCAAAGTGGATTGTTATCAAAATTTCCCAAAAAAAGTCTTCAAAATTTACATGTCCAATATGGATAAAAACTATGGATTTACTTGGTAATACATAATATATTGTATATAATATTAGTAATTTACTAATAAATATTAGATTTTAGGAATTTCTCAAAGAAAAAAGTGAAATAGGATGGTGATAGATTAGTAATTAAAATACTCAATAAAATATAACTGATAAAAAAAAGTACAAAATTGACATTTAGGAATGAGATTGGGCTTAACGGCTCCTATGTCCTATAGAATAGAAGTACCCAGTTTAAAATACAATTTAAATTATTTTAATATTCATAATTTATCTACCTAGTGAACCTGATTCTGAAAATATAACTTCATATTTATATGACAAAGATTTGATTTTTCCTGAAATTGAAGATATCTGAAACAAAACCATCAACTATCGGCTGAATTGTATTAATATTGATAATGATGTTCAAATATTCAAGACATAGAGCCATTGCCAATGTGTTATAATTTGTGAGATTTTAAATAGTATCTAATAAACTCAGAATAAAACATAATAAAGAGAAGACCTAGTATCTACAGTTTTAACACTTTTTATAGGTGTAACTGTACCACAACATTATTTTCAACGACAATTTTTTTTTATCCCAATAGATTGTCTATGGTTTTTTAATATTCATTGTATGCCCTTAGCAATAAACACATCAATTGAAATAACATTGAATACCATGATGTATTTTGTTACACTACCCGAGTACTATAAATCATAAACATTTTTGAAAACTAATATAAAAAAAAAAAATCTAATTTAGAATTATATTTCCAGCTTTAAGTTTTTGTAGATCTTCTCACTTTTAAAGAGTTAAATCAATAGATTTAACAAGAAATTGCAAGAAATTTCTTAACAACATAACACTACGAACCATGACAAATAGATAGGTATCATTACAGTTTTTTGATATGCATCCTCCGCTCTTTACTATATCATAGTTCTCAACTTCTTATTGGCTGTCAATCATATACATACATTCTACATATGTATACATATAACATAGGAAAAAACCAACCAATCAGAATTGGAGAACTACGACATAGGCCGGAGATGAAGGAGTTGCACATAGGTACTGAAAAAACTATTACAACTGTAATGATAGGTACCTATTTTTTTTGTAATGCTACGAACAAACAAGTTTGAAGACCGCTGTTATCAGCATATACATATATTAGGGGAGTATCGGAAATCCTAAGGTCTAAATGGTGGCATGGGGGTGAAGCTCTCCACTTGTTCATGATTCAATACTTTATCCCCTTTCTTACACAATTCCTAAATACACCTCTGAACAAAACTCACTGTATTTTAACATTTTTCAGCGCATCATATCTGAATACTATGATTGTAATCCGTAATAAAATATTGGTGTCTTGGCTTAGCGTGATGGCTGTTACCAATGGCGCAATGCAACTGTGTGTAAGTAACGCCCGCATCTACTAGCTCCCGGATGGGTGACCAACCGGTTTCGTAGTAGTTAAAACCTTGCCACACATACACGTGTTGCTTACGTACCGCAACAACACCTTACCATACCACAGTCCATAACCCCTACAATAGCTTATGGCCATAGTCGGGTTTAAGTTCAATTAAAAAAAAAAAAAATAAATAACCAAAAAGTCCTCATTATGATTGGAATACATTAATTTAAAAAAAAATTAATCGATGAATTAAAAAATGATCTGAAAAGGATTATTTATATCATATAGCAATATTATATTATTATATTGTGTAGATTTTAAATTTTTTCGATGGCTCAATCACAATAATATTATAGCACTCCCTAAACTTAATTATATAATATAGAGATTAGAGGCGACTGGCGACCGTTTTGTGGAGGTTGTTCATCCCTAAAACTCATAAGATTAGCGAACTACTCTGTTAGCCATATCATTATAATAATTCTTAAATTATTAATACTTTCTATCTTAGGTAATTTATTTTGCAATAATTACAAAATAAATATAATATTATTTTACAACGAAGAATAAATTATTGTAAATATGATGTGCCAATATCCGATGCCGTGCAATATGGATATAATTAAAATATTTTATTATATTCGGGTATCAACTTGTAATTAATTTAATTACCAAAAATCTATATACAATTATTCAAACATAAAAAATAATAATACGTAAAAAACATTGTACTGTGCATAAGGTGTGCACTGAATACTGAAATATTTATCGTGTTAACAGGCTGTCGATAAAACAATTTTTAATTCGTTGGGTAAAATAAATTTATCTGCAAATACTAAAAATAATATTTTTAATATTCAGTTATTATCTTTATTATTATTATCTACTACTACTTATTACGTTGGTTGTTATAAAAAAAAACAATAATTATATAACTGTAAACAAAAAAAAAATAGTGGAAGGAACATAAATACATAATATTTTACCGATCAAATTATAAATAAAATTGCATATTATGAATTTTATTTACAATTAAAAATATTTCGTCTAAATTGTTGGCATCACCGAGAATGTGCAGTGTCCACCCTTGACTTCACTGCAACGGATCTGTAGACACTAGGCACGAAACATTAATAAAAATGAAAACATAATTGAAAAATACTAGAAAATTATTTCGAGGAAAAATATATTATGTAGTATTGATTTAATTTCCATTACACGAGTTTTAAAGCGTTTTAAAATTTCAGTTTTATAGGTTCGTACTTTGTATGTCGACTTGACATATACCAACCTCGACTGCGTGCAATATATAATATATAAATAGTTATCGTATAAAAACTTTACCAGCTATTGTTTCGTCGTAATTTTCAAAAATATATGTAGTTTATTGCCACTATAAATCGACTCAGTGCCACGACGGCCTTGTTCAGGGCGACTCGGAGCACGTGACCCTCTCCAAATATCTGGTTTTAGTATTATGTCAAATTTAAGTTATATACACACATGGGGAAAAATGATATATATCCGTAATAGCTATAATATACCTATATATTTTAATACGCACGGTGTATTATATGAATAAATATAGCCTCCAAAAAATGTTTACCATATATTGTACGGTTAGTTAAACATTACTACATGTGACATATTTAGTATTTTTACGGACATATAATGTGTAATAAACGTACGTCCGACGTCGTAACATAATATAATACAGAATAATTAGGTATTGTATATTGTCATTTTTATATTAGAAAATAATATATTATAAATATATTATTCATCCACTCGACAGGGAACCAAAATCCTTGTAAGATATTGTAGATTAGGGTTTTCACCTATATTCATGTTTATTTTCCAGTACCTAAACGAAACGTTGACAAGTCACGCATCTGTATGAGCTGTATTTAGGTAAGATACTAAGATCTTACCATAAAATATGCGTGTGCGAACCTCGAAAACCGTTTGTTTGCGTGATGACCCCAGTGCGCTTTCTTATAGTTGGATGTACACTGTACAGGGTGATTCACCAAGCATGCACCCCCCTGTCCCACTCCCATTTTATATTTTATTAATTAATTAATTATAATTATGATTTTTGAAAATTTTAAATAAACTTATTAAACATATTATGTTCAAATGCTTAGATTTGTTTACCAAGAGTGTCCTGTTGCGGTTCAAACTTCTTTATTCAAATGAGAACCACCGTTTTTATAGTAAATTATTAGGTGGTACGTGATTTTTTTTTTGGAAATGTTGATGCATCTAAATCGAAACTAGAACTGTTGGTTTCTTAGTTTTAATTTATTTAAATTATGACTAAGGATAACAGCTCTTATAACGACGGTTTTACATGTAAAATATATGTAATATTTGGTGTAAAAGACGTATAGGTAGTATTTGTTATACTAACACAATTTTTATAATCTGACTTCGCTCGTAGATAAAAATATAAATTGTTAAATTATTAAAACGCCTCGAGACACTGGTAAGTACATTGAGATACGTGTATTCCATCATCTCCCCTCAATAAAAAGCGTGAGTAAGGCGAGGCTATGACATCTGGGACTTGGGAGTATTAGCCGCTTGAAATCTGTTAAAATAAATTTGAGAAATACAATATTCAAATAACGTATTGAAAAGATGGAAATTTTAAGTATAATGTGTATCGCGGTCTCTTTCCCTTCCATAGAAAAATATAGTGAATAGGGTACCATAAGGACACTATTAATTGAAGGAGTCTTTGGAACAAAATCATAAAAAAAGTTCAAACTCAATGATGTGTTGGGAAACCTGTTGGATAATATAAAGTATGATAATAATATATTTATTTCCATAGTAATATATGCTATGTATATAACTCTAAATCCATCAAACCTAGTTTTCACTTTTGTCAAAAGTGATTTTGTCCAATTGCAATTAGAATTAGCCTAGAGTTTAAATGTTTTGATTAGAAACTAGGTATATCAAGCTATACCTAACCAAAATGTAGGTATTAAAAATAAAACTTAAAACGTAGGCGATCATAGGCGATCGATACAGAATTGGAACTAAAGATGGAATTCTAGACAGGCTTTATTACAAGTAAAATCATCTTCTTTTTAACCAAAAAAAATAAAATATAATAAAAGTTACTAAAAGTTGATCACTCAATGAACTATCATAAAACAAATGAAGGACCTATAATGACTATATGAGTATATCTAATATATGTGTAGAACTGTAGAAATTGTAAATCTTTTGTGGATGCCAAGGGGTAGGTACCTATCATAACTAGCGTCTGGCACGCGCTGCTTGTTAGCCGATGAAGTGCGTACAGCAGAACACAAGCAGTGGTGTAATTAGAAATTTGGTTGGGGGGGAGATATACGTTTTTAGCAAACATGAATACTTACGGTCATTATCAATACTTTGATAAAAATGTTAGCATTAAAAATAAAGTTTTGGGGGATCTATTTATTACTTATAGCTTCTGGTTTTTGTAATTGATAAGTATTATTATGACCACTGTGATCAGTGCCGCAAACACCTTCAGTGAGGCGATCTGCGCGAACCTTGCCAAATGGGAATTATAAAATACATTTAGGGATCAGTGGCGGATCTAGAGGGGGGGGGGGACTTACTGAATTGATATGAAAAAGGTGGATATAAGTGGATGTCACTCTGCTGTACGGTAGGTTACAAGTGGGTCACTGTAATGGATGGTGTTAAATTTGAATTCAATGATATAATATCATTGTATAAGAAAAACGATTCTGAGCGAAAACGGTCAGTCAGCCTATGATTTTACCAAGTATATTTGATGATATTATTGTGAATAAAGTAATTTATATATAACCTATTTACGTGGAGCCTTGTTTTAAATTTTCAATCCTTAGCCATAAAAGTTAAAAATTTTATATAATAAATTATAAATTTGATAAATGTTGTCAAAATTTGAACTTTAAATGCTTATAAAAAAAAATTGTGCCTATGTATTTTTAATATTTTTCAACTGCTATTAGAACGATATATCAGGAGCCTTATATTAAATTTTCACGCTTTTTTACCCAACAAATAAAAATTTATTGATATTTATAGAAAAAAAACTAAAAAAATTGAAAACTGACAATGTCCGTAAACAGCTCAAAAAGAGTCAAAATATTTTCAACATTTTATGGTGTATAGAAAATGCTAATATAAACATTCAGTGAAATTTTCAAATATCTACAGTCATTCGATTTTTAATTACAATAAAATAAGAAAATTGTTACATGAGAAATCGAGTAAATATCAAATGTTGTAAAAATATAAATTTCAGACGCTCATAAAAATTTAATTTAAGTTTCTTCTAGACATTTTTTTTTTGATAAAGGTAGACAAACTTATGAGTAATCTTATATTACATTTTCAAATCTTAGATTTAAAAAGAAAAAAATTTATGAATTCTCATCAAAATAATTTGCTATTTTTCGTGATTTTTCCGTATTTTGTCAAAATTTGAACTTTAAATGCTTATAATTAAAAACTGTGACTAAGGATTTTTAATTTTTTTCATCTTCCTTTGAAACAATAACCTAGGAGCCTTCTATTAAATTTTCAAGCTTTTTTACTCAACAGATAAAATTTTATTGATATTTATAGAAAAAAAAACTAAAAAAATTGGAAACTGACAATGGCCGTAAACAGCTCAAAAAGAGTCAAAATATTTTGTAAATTGTATGGTGTATAGAAAATGCTAATATAAACATTCAGTCAAAATTTCATGTCCCTACGGTCATTTGTTTTAGAGTTACACCAAAAACCAAAATCGATTTTCTCGAAAACACATTTTGCGTAAAAATTCCCGTTTTTCCTTAATTTTTCTTTTGTTTTTCACGTCGCTTGTGAAAACTACTGGGAAATTTTTACTTTTGACCCCCCAAAGTACCAACTAGATTCACTTTCCTATCAGAAAAGTTACTATTGAAGAAAATCCAAGCACTTTTACTGTCCTAAATGGTGATGACAGACACAAAAATAAAAAAAAAAATTAAAAATTAAAAAAAAAAATAAAAAAAAAAACACACATCATTGTAGAATCAATACATTCATCGCTTCGCTCAGAATCTAAAATGTAATATCTTTTACCCTAGGGCATACAAATTCTAATTGTTGCGGTATTTACCGACTAGCCACTAGGTATAACACATTAACACACAAACACCTCCCAAAACCGGCCAACTTTGAAGATTTATATCTCATAAATGGATTAATGAAAAATGAAAATTTAAACGCGATAATTCATAAAAAAAATAGCCTTATGAATTTATGAAATTTAAAAGTACCTATAGGTTACCATTTGAATATAAAAAGTTGATAGTGGTTTTCCTAATAAATATAAGGGTGAAAAATATAAAAAAAATTATACAATTTATTCTAAAACAGCGTAAATCTACAATTTTGAAAAAAAAAAATTTTAAAAAGTCAATACTTTTTGAGATAATGAATATAGATAATCCTACGCTTTATGAATCACCATGTATACATCAGTTACATACTTTTTACATACCTATTCAGTTTAAACCAGAACAAAGGAAACCGCGTTTTTGAACTATACATTCTTAATGGATGGCGACCTAGACCAAATGCGTTTAGTTGTGTTGTTGTTGCGGTGGTAAGTTTATATTATTATGTTCAATGTAATGGTAAGTCATAAAACTTAAAAAAATCTGTACAATAAAAAACAATAGACTTAATTACGCCACCCGCAGGATCTATATAGCTGATGTTGTAGTGGACAATTTTTGAATGAACGAATATGCGTACCTAGGTATATAAAATGTATATTTAAAATATAGTATAAGTGCAGCTAAAAACTCGAAATGTATTATAATAAAATAGCTGGTCATATTATAAATTCATGATATTGTAAATATAATCTATTGCCATTAATAAATAGTAATTACACTGTTATTGTTGCGTGCAGTTTTGACGTCGAGTAATCTCGAACAAATAAAATAGTTCAACTGGAAGCGAGTAGTCTAAATAGTTCACTAAGGGTTGGGTTATGATAGTGATTGGAATTTACGTACTATTTATGTATAATAATTAATAGGTATATGCAATCACCGAATACACAATCCAACATTAAATATTATATGTATAGGTAACTACAAATTTTTTTATAGTTTGTATATATAATATAACGATATAAGCGTCCGAATGTCCGATTATGTGTTTTGTTAATAATTTGTTTGCAATGTACCTATAGTAATTATGAACGTTTTGTCTTTGTATTTCATCGGGTCTGTACGGTCGCGTGTATACTGGTGATATTTTACAATGATAAAATATAGTTCATTAGTTATCACCCAAAAGGGTAAAGGAAATTTCACAACTTATATTTTTGTTCCCAACAGTTTCAGTATTTCACTTGCAAAACTTAAGCAATACATTTTACATTATGTATTATTATATTATCTTACCACCGACATTGAACCATAGCCCACTGCAAGTGAAAACAATAATGAGTGATCGCTGTTGCCTGTTGGTTGAATAGGTATTCGATGATATAGTGATGACCAGGTGCATTTTGTATTTGGTTGAATTATTATGTTTTAAATTACGGCTATTATAATTAGCCTACCTGTGGACGTATTTTACTATTTTATATTTTTATCTTATTTTTCTAAATATTAAATTATATTTCTGTTGTCGATAGCGCACTGACCAATATTACGAAATACGAGGTAATTAAAATTATTATGAATTATGAAATTAGTTTTAACTACCTATATTGCAAAGACTATACAAAATGTTAATTTAGGAAATAAAACAACCTGTTATTTGAGCAAAATTGATGAATAAATAATTTTCCCGATAACCCGAATTATAAATAATAGTCAGTGTAAAAGTCGACTTGACACAATTGATAAATTTGAAAATAATATAATTATCACTCCGAAGTATGAACAAAAATTAACTGTAGGTGCAATCTTTTCGGAATACTCTTTGTTGTGAATTATAAAAAAAAAAAAATTGCTCTGTTGATACAAAATTTTTGCATTACACAAACTCCTGCCCTTACGAGTTTACAACGGCATAATATGTCGAGAACACATTTTCTCTGAGTCAACAAAGGCTAATCCTACAAGTGCCTACTCGTATAATATACGCATAATATATTATAAACCTTGGTAAAATGTATATTATATTACATAAAAAGAATGTTGGCTGTATTAGATTTTTTCTTTTTTATATATTATTGTATTCTATTATATACTTTTATTACTATGCATATTGTTGTTCCATATACACGCGCGTGTATGCACTCATCGACACGTCGAGTATTTAATTTCACTTTATTTTATTTTAAGCAAGATTGAATAAGATAGTTTTATTTTTAATGTTTTTTTACCTCCCCTCAAACGAAATAACAAAATCGGTTTAAACCTTCCGTCAAACATGATAATATATAGAAACAATGATATCCGATAACGTATTTTACTATTTCATTGATTTTTCTGTATATCATATTTATTTTATCTACCTTCTAAAAGCAAAGCTTGAAAAAATTATAACATAATAATAATTATGAAACATGGTCATAAAAAGTATACAGTGGGCAGTGGCGAGTACATTATTCTTGAGGTGGTTATGAGGGTATGGGAATTACCGTTCCACCAGCATCAAAAAGTATAAGCTATGATCATTATATAAATCATACAAATCAACATGTTGGTTGTTGGTTAATATAATATGTATTAATTGGAGAGCAAAGGAATATCAGAATTTCTGAAAATGTATAGTCATAATTAATTTCCAAACCGAGTACGAATATAAATAAAACCTGGGTTCAACTATTTATTTATTATCGAAGCTGTGTTTAAATATATGTGAATATTGGTAAATTATAATATAACATATTATATTAGTTACATACAACTATGTGATTGATTCAACATAATATAATACAAAGTATCAAATAAAAAGTAGAGGGTATATATTTTATTTTATAAAACAAACAATCCTTATGATAATATGTAATCAATAATTCATTTTAAAGAAAAATATTTATTTTAAATTGATATTATTGTCAGTTACAAATAAAATATAAAATATAAAATAAAAACTACTTGTAGCCTGTAGGTGAAAATCGTACTTACGATTGGCATGCATAATATAGGTACGATACTAACTGACCCCGTGCACTTCGTTGCCCGTTAAAAATGCCAACTCTATATGATTCAAACTTGTTCGATTCGTTATTTAATATTCGGTGTAAATTGTAATGGGGTACACAACTTTAAAAATACTATCGATGTAATGTCCAATATCATAATACTTGTGCAAGCACCACTTTAAAATGCAAATTTTGGAAAACGCTTTTAGTGCACTCTTACACGATGGTACGAAGGTAGGTACCGTGAAAGTTACAAGCCTCCAGCTATCATTGTTTAGGCCAGTGGTTCTCAATCAGTGTGCCCCGGCACAATACTGTGCCGCAAGATCGACTAGGTGTGCCGCGAGAAATGTCTGATATTTGGGATTATGCTGTTGAAAATACCAATTTTTATAAAACTGTGGCAATTAAATGTCAATTAATTGTGCAGATAAGACCGCGATGCATATGTAAGCGCATAGCGATGAGTGGTGACTAATTTTCTCGCATTAGGGCCGTCATTAGGGGGGGGGATGAGCAGGGCCCAGATCCTGGGCTTCACGCTTTTTGCTTACATTTGGAGGCATGGCGTTTAAAAAATGTGATAAAATTGATTTAAAATTTGGACCTTGAAAATCCTAAGAGCGGCCCATGGTTGTTCGCATGGTTGCCAAAGTTATTGTTGTTGTTGTCAAGTGCGTGAGTGTGTCGCGAAAACTTGTGATATATAATAGTGTGCCGTGAACCAAAAAAGGTTGAGAACCACTGGTTTAGGCTCATTGATCAGCCAGTGTGTCAGTCCTGCAAGACACGTTCGATTATATTATAATATTATTGTAGCCATCTAGTTCGCCGTTGTCCGTGAGACTAACTATTGTGGTTATGCAAGCAATATATTAACAGGTAGGCCTTCATGGAGTGCAGACCCCATGAGGTGCGCACGCATAAGTGTTGATATTTTATATAGAAGATAGCTGTCCCCTGTGCAATCATTGCCTGTAAAAAATGCTACCACTCACCAATGTAATTCAAACTTTGTGTTGAATTCGTTGCTTAATAGTTAATACACGGTGTAGTGATGTTCAAAACTCAAAAAAAAAAAAAGATTCAAGTTTAACTTTGATTTTTATTTCACCTTTAAATTATATCCAACCATTGTATAATATATTGAAATAAACCGTTTCCCGTTAATTAATGGCCGTCGATTTATCCCATCTTAATCTCTAAGATTTTTAACACAGTTATTTTGATGGGTTTGACCAAATGCAGATCTAAAATATTATATTCAATCATAATAAACATTTAATTTTTTTTGTAACCAATAGCAACCCTATAATAAAAATAAATATATTATTTGTTAGTGAGCTAAATATCATATTAAAAAAATTAAGGACCACATATCGAGATAAAATAGAGCTTTAGGATCCTTGGGATCAGTGTAGCTTTCTGATGGTAAATTATTTTTTTTTAAATCAGTTAAGTTAGTTTAGTTTTTTTAGTTCCATGATTATTCCAAACAAACAAACAAATTTGTCTTCTTCATAATATTAATATAGATACATAGATACTTAAAAATTAATAATCAATTCTATATTATCATTTATTCTATAGAAATGAATAATAAAATTGCAGTATAATATTGTAATCCTTAGCTTTATTTTCCATTGACCAGTGCGTATTTTATAAGAATTTCACTTGAACAACATTTTTTTATCGGGTTTCACATAAAAGAGAAAAAAAAGAAACCTATTAAAAAAAAAAGAAAAAGAATGACAAACCTCGTTTGTGAGTTATGACGAGTGATTCGACCATAAAATAAGGGTGAGTTAAAAATATAACGATCCAAAAATGCGTGTAAATAATTCACGACGAGTCCACGAAATGGATCAAATTGAATACGGCGTATTATGTTATAGGTAAGAGTATAATATTATAATATATGTAATATTTTGAAAAACATGAAGATAAAAAAAAAAATGAATAAAAAAATGGAAACGATGTGATTTCACGTGCGCTTATAAATATAGTGCTTATACATATGATATAATTGTATATCTTGTACCTGTTTTCTGTAAGCTGTAAAATTAATTTCGGCAATAATATTTCACAGGTATTATTATCATTATCCATTTGAACAGATTAGACAATGTAAAAACTTAAACCCTCAATAAATTACAAAAACTATTATTCTACATGCGCCTCGATTATTTTTTGTAAATGGGTTTAATATTATGTATTATTACATGAAATATTAACGAGTACCTATTGTGTTTGAAACTGACCTACGTGAAACTGGCACTACAAAGTTAGCACAATAATCTAAAACCATTCCAACAAACTCTACTCGGACTTGTTGGACGTTGTTGAACTTGTGTTGGACATCGACTAAAAAAATATTCTGAATTTAAACAGTGTTAAGAAGTAAAGTTTGTTTCATATAATCATGATTCAATTTACACCTAATATTCATCTTGAAAAATTTTTTTTTTCGTATTTTTAAATTTTTAAGTTGGTATCCAACAATTTTAAAGTGTGGTCCAATAAACTTGTTTACACATCGTAGAAGAATAAAAAATACTACAACAATTTTTAAAAATGTTTAAACCACAGTTTTCCCTATAGATTTATTTTGACGGACGGAGTCTTTGATCTCATAATGTATACATTATTAGCATGTACAATAATAATAAAACGTATATTTTGTATTGTTTTTATAATATTACAATATATAAATCTCGCGGTCGCCGACACTCTGACGCCAGCGCCGGGCGGTCGTCATATACACTGTCTTAGGTATAATATTATAAAAAACAATAATGACATTATCGATACAGTGTAGTATATCAATATAATAATGATGATTAACGATAGATATATAATAATATGACATTATTATATTATTATTATGATTTTTTTTTTTCGTCGAGTTTGTTCCGGAAAACCACAGCGTAAGTCACGCACTTGTGCAGAGCGGCACAAGTGCGGCGTCGGTATTTTTTCATACTTTGTACAGATCAAAGAAGTCAATTTGTAAATCTTCAAATTAAGAAAAAAAATCGGTTGTTGGTCCTTAGTAAAATAGACAGGCCATGCTATAATCATGCTGATGGCCGATTAGTAGGTACTCGCTGCTACGCGCGGCGTATACCCGTCGTCTGGGAGATAATTGATTTTCTCGACAACGGCGTAAAACGAAATCTCAATATTCGTTCACTTGCAATTTAACATTCGACGTCACTCGCACACACATCACAATCATGTCAAACTCAAACGAAAACATCGACAATGCGATCGAAGAGGCGATGGAAGACATCATCACGACAGTGGTGTCTGCTGATTCCGGTGCAAACCAAATCGAGGCGACCGTCCAGTCGGTGCTCCAGGAGATCGTAGCCATGGGATTTGGCTACGAAGAACAACTTCACCTGGACACCGACACCGATAATGTGTGACAGAGATAAACGGACGGTCGCCGTCGTCGATCAGTTGGTGGACGCTATGGTTTTCTTGGTGTCAGAAACGCTGTCCTCCGTGCCGCACGTACAGCCCGAAGACACCTCCGTAAACGGAAAGGTTGTTCTGTGGTGCGGAGATGGTGAAGAGGACATGGTGAACGGCGGTGAGATCGAGGTCGTTCAAGACGACCTTCCGACCGAGGGCTCATTTGAGGCGAGGACTATGTTAGAGGTTCTGGACGGCAGGCTTGATCCGGGAGTTGAACAGGCAACCCACGCAGTAACTCCACGCGGGCGGATAAGGTGATTCGCGGCCGCCGCGCGGAGGGGAGTAAAACTGGCCGGGCGTGTGGTCATATGCCTAGGCTGCAACTAACGATGAGAAAGCGTCCGCAGAACCCGGCACCTCCGTTCCTCGGTCGAGGGCAGCAGTCAAGGCGAAGCGATGTGGGGTCGAGGTAAGGTACGTGAAAGTGCACTTTTGGGGTGATCGGCGGTAAGTCACCAACACTCGTTCTCCGGCCACCGGCGGTAGGGTTACGGGATCGCGGACGTCGCAAGGTCGAGGTCGCCGACACGCGAGACCATCTGGACACGCGGCGGGCCCCGGCTGCTACGGTCCGAGAGCGACGACGACACGACGACGAAGCTGGGGCTAGCTGTACCGGCGCGGACAACGACGCCGTCCCGAAGGTACCGCTGACGATGACTGCTGCTGCAGCGTTGCACGGAGATGACTCGCGACGGTGGCGACGGACACCGCAGAGCACACGTCGGGTTGGACGACTATAATTATTATTTCATGGTGGCTAGGAACGCGGACTTCAGCAGCGCCAGATCCGCGGGAACGAAAAGTTAATTCAGGATTTGGCGGTGCGCGACTCCACGGCGAGGACTTCGGATGCGGCTGCAGACACGGCGCCGACGGGATGCCCGGCTAGGTCGAAAACTTTGGAGGGTTTCCAGGACAGCGGCGCTTTGCGGTGCTGTCCGCCTAGATCTTCTCCCTTTTTCGCCCATTGGTCTGAGTGGTCCCGCCGGTGGTCTCGCAACGCATCCGAGTCGCCGCCGGTTCCACAGCACCCATATAATAATATTATAGTCTTCGTCGCTAGCTCCGATGAGCCTTAGGTCACCGTCGTCGCCATCGCCATAGTCGTCTTCGGCACCTGTGCAGTATACCGTCTAACGCACAACATCACGCCCTAGCCAATCGTCGCCAACCGTCATCGTTGCTGCAGCCCTTGCAGCCGTCGTGGTCGGGTTCCGCCCGTTTCCACGGTCGTCTTCGCGTTCCCGAGAAAACGCGCCCTTGACTCTCGTTATATTATAAACAAATACAAATTGAAATAAAAAAAAAAACACATTTCTACACACTAGTTACATATTTTGTCGAAGAGGCGAATTGATCGATAAGTAAAAGAAAACAATACTTTAGATGTGCACTGAATATTTATATCATCGAAGATATAGACGTCGTAGACCAGTGTTTCTTAAACTGTGGTCAGCGGCGGTTCTATCTAAAATTAAAATACTACATTTTTATAAAAAATTATGTATAAGAAAAACAATTATAAATATGTAGGTATGTACCTACTTGATAATTAATTTGTAATAAAAAATAAGTATTAAAATATTAATTATGATAACATGAGATATTTCGTAAAAAAAGGTAGGTAGGTATTCGAAATAAAATTGGTAGGAGGTCCGCAATTTAATTCGCGATCTCAATATAACGATAGTTCAAAATTTTTAATTGGAGTACCATTTTTTATATGAACCAAACTTAACTACTTAACACTGTTTAAATTCAGAATATTTTTTTAGTCGATGTCTAACAAAAGTCCAACATTGTCTCAAAACTGTATTAGTATATTTTTGGATCTGTTTTTAGCGTTTTATTTTGATTTGTAGTGCTGGTTGTGAAGTTTGGCACTACAAACTTTGAACTTGAATAACTTTTAATGTAGCTTCCAACAAATTCCAACAATTGTACAACAACGTCCAACAAGTCTGAGTAGAGTTTGTTGGAATGGTTTTAGATTATTGTGCCAACTTTGTAATGCCAGTTTCACGTAGGTAAGAAATTGTATGGATTTGAAAAAATTAAATTAAAAATATTGAAATTTAATAATGTTAGTATATTATAATACTTAACTTAAATGTCTTAAAATTTTCAATTTCTGAATTAATTATAGTAAAATATATGCGTTATATTACATTGTTACATACACGGAACTGCAAATATATCGAAAACATGGACCCTCGACATCGGTGTAGCTAAATTGCCTACCTAATACGCCAAGTTACCATAGTGTTTGCTATTGTTGGTTAAAAGTTAAAATTATATTTTCGATTGAAATTTTATATTTAAATATTTTCATTACGCCGTATCATGGATTTATGTTCACGAATTTTAGTAATATTTGCTATGTATATATTCATTATGTGTGTGTGAGTATTATCCGACACCGATCGTACTGACAAGCTTTATAAAATCGTGAAACGATGCGCAAAAACATAACGATATTTAGTCATATCGAATAATATTATAATATACAACCATGGTTATAGTGGTTTCGTGCATACAGCGTGGTATCGTCGGATTTGTCCCCTACCCGTCTCTCCCGCCGACAAATACTTTAAAACTTGGGTGCACATTATTTATTTGAATATTATAACAATATCATGCTTGATAAAATGCAATAAAAGTAATTTTAATTTGAAAACATTTAAACCAATCGACTCTTGTAAAATATGTTACGGGCGTATCTATAACGATTAAGAAACGGAAAAATATCGAAATTTAGCTGTCATATATTTCGATCTCAGGTGACAAACACGGCGGAACACCCCGTATAATATTACAACGTCATGTAGGGCGATACCGTCACGCAGACTTGCCGCGGGGATTAGGCGTCTCGCATAATTCGGGCCGAATTGGCTACGATTTCGAAATATTATCATCATAATCGTACGATTTTACGGTCATCGCTAGAAACAAACGAACAGTTCGCATCAGCTGTAATACGAGTGCCTATATATACATGTGCATAGATATGTTTATCGATTTATGTATATGTATATACCTACGGTTGTCGAGTAAAAAATCGTACAAAATATTATAATATCCTTCGTATAATATACTCGTTTTAATAATATTGCAAAACGAATATATATATATATAATATCGTCTCTATATAACCGAACGGTATTCGTTTTATTTTTCGCAGGTTTAAATATAATTAATATTGCTATACCGTATAGTGTTTGCATCGTGTTTTGAGCATTTGCACGGGAAATCGAGTGCTTATTACGTGCCATACAACACTATTATAAATAATAACAACTTCACTATTAGTCCGCAACGGATCAAAGCTAATCGGTTCCCATATTTTATTTGTGGCGGGAAAACGCGCAGTTTGGACTGGTCGCTGTGGGGATTTTCCCACTGCACAGTTTACGGTCGATTATTAATTAACACAATATCGTACATACAATGAAATATAATGAATGCCTCCAATTTATAATTTATATAGGTATACGTATTATTATACACATGTATAAATCGCGGAAGTATGCATTTTGTATTATTACCAACTGTTGAGCATACGGATAATATACCGATATTACGGGTATGCCGATACCGTAACTAATAATAGATTTTATTAAATTATTTACAATATATAGATTAACTAGCCATACGTTTGGTTTTTTTTTAAATTTAAAAATTAAGAATTACAATTATTTAGATTGGTGAAGGGTTCATAATAATATTGCTTCCTACAGATTTTCCGGTATGTAAAATTTCTTTTTAGCCTCTACGAAATTTGGACAGTGGACGATAATGTGCTTAATATTGTTGACTGCACGTTACACGAGTGGCGTAATACCGAGTTCCCATATCATGGATATCAGGTAACCATGAGAGGACCTCGTGTGAATTCTGAGCCTATATCTAGTGTAGCACATTCATTGCAGACATATGAATTTTGACAGAGATCAACCGAGTGCTATATTTCACGTAATTATTGTTATTCATATTACTACGTCATTCAATATTTCAAAGTTTAATGCAGTATTTATACATAGCAAATATGCATACAATATATTTTTGCGTTTATCGACTAGTGATGAAAATTATTGTAGTGTTTCGCTATTGTTGTTGTTGTTTGTATACGTTTCGAACTGCTTCGTCAGCCACATATTTATTATCTATGTTAAAATATTCCGGTGTGCATATGAAATGTACATTAAATATTTATTAGAAGGACGAATAAAGTTTAAACGGATAAGGTTTTTGGTTTTTAATAATTAAGGATAAGTGGGTCAGAACAGATTTGTCAATTTTGGTTTTCTCTGTCATAAGTACCTATTATTTGAATTTTTTTAAAAAGGACCACATGTCTAACTATCCACTACTATAGATATCGAATTTGAACTTTTGATTTATATTTTTATAAGCAACAGCAAGTCCTACTTTACACTTAGACTCGGATATATCAGTGTAGTGTTTGGGTGATGGGTTTGACAGAAAACTTTAAAGTTCATTGAACATATTTCTGTTTTTGCGTTTATTTTTTGTTGTGTTCACATAGCCACATGTATCACTATGATAGTTTGCTTTTTCCGAAGAAGGTATAAGGTTATAACTTCATGTTGAAATAAGGCACTGGAAATAATATTGGTGTTAGACATTTATTTCAAGAGTCTTAAGCCTAATGGTATCTTGAGTTTATCATTTTTATCGTATATGGTTGAAAAATGGTTCATGTTTATGACATAAGTGGTAGAATTAGCTGGGGTTGATAAAATACAAGTTATATATATAATATAGATGATAGTGATAAATTCATTCTGAGGTATTGAAGTAGTCAATGATGTATTTAATTTATTTTGTTGTATTATTAATCTATATATTTTATAGTAAATTGCTAATCAATTATTAAAATATGCAGTTAAATCATTATGAATCTGATAGAGGGAAATGATTGTTAATAAATATATTATAAGATTTTATAGGTTTCAAACCTTTAAACATGCTCGCCCCATTTGTTCTTTCAACGAATTTGTTTAAATTATGATTTTTGGAAGTATGCTAGCCATATTGTCAATTAAATAGATTTTATATAATTTAAGGAGTGTTTTGTGTTAGTAAAAACATCCTTTAAGATTTTGAGTGGAGCGATGAATGTATTGATTTTACAATGAGGTGTGTCTGAGATTTTTTTTTGTGATAGTTTACACAATTTATAGTAGAAAAAATACTTTGATTTTCAATTTCAATATATTTTCTATTAGGAAAGTAAATTTAGTTGGTACTTTTTTTTTGTTTAATGTGTTGATTACAATTTTTAGGCTTGATTAAAAAGTTTGAAAATTGAATACATGATCTTACATAAGTTGTTCTTTATACAATTTAATTATTTAAAAAAAACATAGCCAGGAATTTTTTATAGATATTTTAAGTTCAAACTATAAATTAAGAATAACGATTTTAATTAATTTGTTGTAATTCAAAAATATTTTTTTTGTAGTTTTGGAAATTTACGTTAAGTTTGTACTGACTCAAAAATTAATAACATGCTGCTCATAAAAGTAGGAGTGAACTGCAGTGGCACAACTAGAATTTAAATGTTAGAGGTGCTACAATTAAATGACGTTCACAGAGTCTCTACCCACATTACCATCCGCATTATACTCATTGCTAGTATTTAATTTTAATTGCACCCCCCCTGTAGTTGCGCCGCTGGTGAAGTGAGGTTATGGACTAAAGAAAGAGTTGGCCACAATGTATTTATATCACTACTTTGATAAGCTGACTTTTTATTTTTGTAAAATGGAATTTAACTTGGCATTTTAAATTTTATTAACGGTTAGGTTTTTGATTTGGGTCTATTTTATTATGTATTATTGTACCAATGACAGAAGGTAGGTTGAATTAATTTTTGATGAAATGCATTAAAAAAATGAATTAGGTATATTTACCGTATATACTATTTAGCCATATAGGTACAAATCTATAAAAATATACCTATACGTCAAAGTTTCAAGTCTCCAAATAATATTGTTGAATTCCAACGAAATGACTGAAATCGTTTTCTTCGTTTGACTATTTAATTTTGTGCGAAAATTAGCATGCAATTAGCATGAATCGGTAAGACAATTATCATAATTCACACGACCTTGTTTAATGAAACGTTTCAGCAGCCCCCCAAAGTTTTTTGGATTATTTTTCATTAAATAAGGTCATGTGAGTTATGATAATAGTCTTACCAATTCGTGATAATTGCATGCTAATTTTTAGTGCAAAAAAATCCGAGATTTCAATATTTTTTTTTTTGGGGGGGGGGGGGGGTGGAGGGGCTGGTGAAACTGACGTGAAGCGGACTGTTCCGTGCCTGCGGTCGGGACGGCGTGAAAATAGAGTCGCGATGAATAATAATATTGTACGCATAACAATAATAAACTCGGACGTATCATACCTGTACATAACATTTATAACTATAATAGTCACCGCGGTTAGCACACTACAGTTTAGCATTCGCAGGTTGCCCGTAACACACACGCCCGCGATAACATTATCGTATAACATATTGTATTATACACGTATCACATTATTGTTTGTGTGTGGGTGTGTGGGTGTGTGGGTGTGTGGGTGTGCGCATACAGGAGGCGATGCTTATTTTCGCGAAAAACACTCGTTTTAATTAAAACGCGCACGGAGTTAGTTTGTTATTAGGTAGGTACGCGCGCGCGGCAATACAATACAGTGTGCTCTAGACGAAATTTAATATAATATACGACGAATTAAAGGCTCACGTGTGCGTGCGAATCATTATAATAATACGAAAGCCACCAGCAGCCACACTGCAGCGAAACGATATTATAATAAACCTTTTTGTACAATATGCACACACACACACACACACACACACAAATATTTCCTCGTAACTATATTATAATGTGTGGGGAGTATAATAATAATATGTAGGCGCACAATATAAAGCACGCGTGGCCACTGCCTCTCGTATTTTGATAGGGTTTTTTTTTTTTTTTTTTGTTAACGATGAATTTTACCTATAGGTACACGCGCGTATTATTAATTGCGCGTCATTGTTATACGCGCCACTAGGGAATGACTATATTATTATTATTTTCTTCGGAAAAATCCGATCGTTCTATGACTATCGATTAGTTTGGAGTTCAAGGGAATCCGTATGGAAATCCGCAAATTTTTCACGGCGATATGCAATAAAATATGTGCTTCATAATATACAGGCACGAGTGTACAGCAGCTGCAGAACGATTCGATTGTTTTTTGCACGTTTTTCAAATTCGGCCAATCCATAAGAGGCGCCTCGTACAAAACGTATCAGTGACATATTTGCGAAATGTTGATGTTTTTACTAACATAACCCAACTTAACAATGGTCGATTTAATAATATTGCAGTTTACAGTACATTATAATGTATGTTTTTTTTGCAATAAAAAAAAAAAAATAAAACCGTATACATACTTATTAACCATTAGGAGAGGGGCCCCGTCGGCATTTGCCGACTAATCGACTGTTAAATCCACCACTGATTGGAGAGTGTATGATTGATGAATTTGTCTAAGCGACTATTATAATTATTATAATTTTAAATGTATAAGTACACTGTACACAAGTACTCAAAACTCAAATAACTCACTCTGCTTTATAGTGGGGGTCAAGTAGTGTAATTATCTCATCATTGGGTACCTAAGTCACTGAAATGGATGTGTTAAATTTGAATTCGATGTTAAATCATAATATAGCAATTGAAAAACGGTTTTGAGCGGATACCATCAGCATAATATTATATTTGAATATAATTATATTAAATATTTGGTGAAAATGTCACGTCTCAAAAGCTATGTATTTCTAAATTCTAAAAAAACTTGATCTAGTTAAAATCTGGGTTTGCTTATAAATTCCCGTGTTTTTTTTTTTAAATTTCTTTATCGTTTTCCAATAATTATTTTGAAAAATAGTGAACATTTTGTATTCTTGATCCCCTAAAATACCAACTAGATCTTATTTTATACCAGAAATCACTCTCGACGTTAAAATTCGAAGGAGTTTTTCTATCGTAAAATTTTCTTCAGAAACACACTGTATCTTTGTAAAACCAACATCAATGTGAATATCTAATGTGAACTATCAATCCTTGTTATAATCGCTATGGCACTATTTCTAGTCCATGACAAGCATCAAATCAATACACTCCCGATTTATTCGATAAGTCACGGTTTTAAGCAAATATTTTTCAAATGCAAATTTCCACATTATCAGTGTTAATTCTTATACAGGCGCAATAGCGTATTAATAATTTATACTTTTCTGTACGTCATAATACGTGCGTACTGACGTACTGTGTAGTAAAAACGCAAAATGCACCTATTTGGTTTATTTATATATCCAAATAACATTTTGTGAGGGAAACGTTCAAATCCAGAAAAAAACAATTTATGCTACAGTGTTTCGTTGAATATTCGATCGGTTTTCAAACCTTCGTGTCTGAGAGTCTGGCATAGTAACATAAAATAAATAAAATATATTATACCATATTGTCATCTGTTTTCTGTGCGTCACGTTTTATATACGTACACTCGAAACAGTACCAAACCAACCATATAATATTATATAGGTATATGTGTTAAATAAATGTGTTTGTCTTTATTTCGTCGGCGTGTATATATATGCTGTAGCATATTATCCAATATCCCTAACACTATCGGTGTTTTAAATGTCCCGATTCTCATTTACAGATAGGATAGGTATATCATGGTGACAAAAGTTTCCGGTTTAAAACTTCTGCGACTCGACGCCTTCTCCCCATTCGAACGGAATTCAAGATTTTCTCATTTATATATTGTAATATATAATATATATACCTACCGCGAGAGCAAACTGCTGCATTAGGTATTTCGGTTTGTTCTGTTGACATTATTTTTTTCATTAAAATTATAATCAAATTTTAACATTCAATCGGAACACCTTGGAACAACAACGAACTGACGGACGTCTGCCCAAAACGATCGAAAGATTTTCCGTTCAAAACATACGCGGACATAAACGTTTAGACACGCAAGCACTTACACAGTTACACGATTTTGATATCAACACGATCCCAAATTTCGAAATGGTTCAATGCGTATATTGTGGGTTCCACATCGAATGCCGTCGGGTTGATATCACTGTCGTTCAATTCTGTGATATCGTTTTCAGCGGAGGGTTCGATAATTTTATTCAACAACACAAAACTAAATTTTCGAATAAAAACTCGAAGGCGGACATCAGCCACCACGCCGCTATCCGAGTCCCTCGCTCAATTCAATTACAATACAGGTACGCGATTTGACTTGTGAAATAAATGAACCTCTCTGGCACAGCGTCCCCGACCGTGATTCGTGCGCCAATTTATCGTTATTAAACGTCGGATTATCATTTATAATTACACGTAGCCAGGCACGTAGGTACAGTGCAATTTAATATTCAAAGTCAGCTTGATTGAGTTATCGATTCATACACAACGATACCTAACGCGTAATGTGATGTTGTAAACCGTACTATATAATATATTATTAGGTATAGTAAATAGTATTATTCGATTGGTTTTATTTTAAGGCTGATTTAGGACGTTATATCCTTATTAGAATGACGGTCATCGTATGAAATAATTACTTCGTATACGAACCCAAGAAAACGGCCAACAGTATCTAGGTAGGTACAATAGATACATTCAACATTTTCGAAAATATGCTAAGTACAAGATATTTCGTATTTTTACCGTAGATACAAGTTAATTAGATATTAGATAATATACTGTACCTAAGAAACGAGATACTTAAAAAGATATTGTTTTTGTAAGTAAAATTGTTAAGTGTTAAATATTTCAATATTAATTATTTAAGGGGAAATATCCGATTGAGTTAGTAATCACTAATCAGAATCGCGGAATATCTCTACTATAACTATCAACGACATAACGGCGCGCCGGCGACTCGCAGCAAAACAAAATGTGAAAACACCAAATCGTTCACGTTGACTAACGGTTGAACTGGGGACGAATGTAACGTTTTATTTGGTATATTCTACCACGGTTTATAGTTATTGTTTGTTATATTCAGTTTAAATCAGTTTTGAAAAAATATATTTGAATAAATTGAAAAAAAAAAGACACAAAGATACTAAATAAAATTGAGGAGATACAGCTTATTCTTGTATATAACAATAATTTATTAATAATAATATTCAGTAGGTTATATATTTATTTTATCTCTTACCCTACTCAACTGCTCCACTGCATAAATTACGAACTCTTAGATTCGTTCGAATTATAATGGATTACGTTTAATAACATACTAATATCTTACAATATTATTATGATACGTCACGATCCAGGCTTTGTATAGAAACTAATTAAATTTTACCTATGGAATTGTATTAAAGTACCTACATCAAAGAAAACATTGAACGTGCAAATTGTACGCAACAGACAATTTAAGACAATCTGAGAATAACGTTTTAATTCAGTTCTAAAACCTCTGTGAATATAAGTCGGTAGGTACTTTGATACGGTTGTTAATTATTGTAGGTATTCAGTATTATTGGTATTATATTATATTATATTATTGCATAACGTATTTGATATAGGTACATTTGAAAAATATATGTCTATTAATATTTTATTTTGTTTCGAAAAATTAGGTCAGTTAGTAGATTAGTTTTCCAATTATAATAGGTATCTAATTCGTTATTTTTTCTTATTCATTTTTTATTTTAAAATATATCATTTTTCGATCGACTTTTTCAAGTGACTATCAGACACGTTGAAAAATATTTTTTCATACTCTTATACATTCTGATCAGACCAGTACAGGGAAGTTGTATTGGTTTTTTTTTCATAGATAGCTCTTTTGGGGCAGTGAAGTGCTAAAAAAGGTCCACACAGAGCCATTTTCGATCGGGATACAATCTTAAAACAAATAGTTTTCCGTATATTTTACTGTTTTTAGATCTGTGTAATTTTATTTTCTAAAACTATATGTACTGACAATTTGTTACTTTTGGTATACGATCGATATATTATATTATATTCAATTGATTCCGCTATGTTTTATAATATTAAACTATTTGAGCACTCCATTCGCCCGAGTTACAAGAACATATACAATATAAATAAAAAATTAAAACAATAAAACGAATGGGTTTTTTGTATTCGTTCAGGATCTATAAATAATTGAAAAATAAAATATGTCAAGAGGAAACGTGAAATCGTGGAGTATTGTAAAACGATTACGTCTCGGCAGTTTTTGCTCTAAAAATGAAGACTGAACATCGCAATTATATTGGAATAATAATTATTAATCGTGTACTTGTGTAGGTATCTAAAAACAATCGGTTACCTATAACATTGCACATGGATACCGCTCGTTGTATAGTTGTGGAACAATATATCTTCGCGAAACCAAATAACTTTATACCTAATTGTTTATCTAAGCAAATCGCAACCACGGCGATTTTGGTGATTTGGTCATGTTTGATTGGTGGATAGTGGGGGGGAGGGTTTACCAAATCGTTATACCTATAACCCTCCAACATTTGTATGGATCATAAGCATTTATTGTGATGTGTATAATTACGTACAATATTTATGCACGCTTGGAAACAAATGATTACATAATACTTAAATTCATACTTACAATTTGTATGGGTAGGTATTACTCTTTATTGGAATCTATAGGTCACATGATATATGTATATCATATTTATACTATATACACAATAGTTTCATCACGATAAAAGATTCACTCTATGTGATGTCGTGGTTAATGCTAATTTGTTAAGTACCTACTTCTTCAGATTCATTTTAAAATTCTTATGAACAGCCAACATGGAAAAACCATTTAATCGATTCTATGGAATAAAAAAGTAGAGAATTTTATTTAAAATGTAATTTCTACCACAGAAAGTTTATGAAAAATATTGGACATTTTTTAATTAAGGTTCGAAATCAGACATAGTGTTTCTTAAATATGGTTTCACTCTTCTCAGAGTTTAAAACAGATGATCTGTTTAAGATGCTGACACTGGTAAAGCGTGCGTATTACTTTTAGGAGAAAATAAATATTGGGTAGATGTCTGTATTATAAATTTCTAGTGCCTCGAGTCCGACATTTCGTATTTTTTCATATCGTTGTATCTTAGTGTTTGCCACAGTTTTAATTCCACTCTATAGAATCATTAGAGACCATGGGAGAATAAAATTTAATTAATTCAGTGAATTAATTTTCTTATTTTTTAGTATGCTCATGTTTAGACTTTGTTATTTTTAGGGCATATAATGTTTTTAGGTAATAGTACACTTATACATTATACATCGTTGCTGATGTGCGTCGTCGTTTCACGATAAAATATTTTTATTTTATTTTTTTATTGATCTTTTAAACTTGGCAAATATGGCCATTAGTTACAATTTAAATTGAGTAACAGTATTTACAGTTTTATCAAATATATTTTGTTTTTTTAGGTAGTGCAACATTAAAAGTAAAGATAATGGTTATATTTATAGCTAGTTTAAATATTATTATTAGATTAAATTGTAGATACCTCTTGATTTAAAAAATGTTATCATCATTATTGTGGTCTCCTCGGTTTTGGGTCTAACCTCAAAGGATGTATCTAACCCGATGTTTGGTCGATCTTGTTGGTATTTGAAGCATTCGGTTATGATTTGTTTCACTGTCAACTGAACACCACAGACTTCGCATGAGGGGGAGTTCTTCCTTTGCCAATAGGTAAGCGTGCGTAACTCGCGTACCTATGTCTGATTCTCAATCGGTTTTTATACCGATTCTTCTTATCTTTTTAAAGAATTCGTTGTAGGAGGGTCATGGTATAATCTTAAACTCTTAAATAATAAAATATTATTTGACCGTTCAGTGGTTTATATTTTTACCACAATACAATACATTTTTGCATTAGTCTTTGTTACTAAGTAATATTATCTTCGTTATGTACAGCTAGGATCCCGATTTGGGTTATTAGTATTATCTCTACAAAGTATACTATAGTAGTGTTAAAAAAGTGTCTACATACAAGTGGTGTGTGGGTTTTTTTAAAAAAAAGCAATTGGTGGTATGGGGATTACACGAAACCAAATACCACCCTTCCCCACGTAATTTGATTCGATACATCTCAATAGTTATATCAATCAAGGGTAGATGTTCATTTATACCTATACAGTATACATTTTAATATTATTATAAGCGTTATTGTGATGCAGCAGCTGCATGTGGAAACGTTTGTCTGCAACACCCATTACATTATATATTATTATGTACAACGCAAAGCACAAAACCATTTTAAACTAATTCTCTATAGCCTATTATAGGTATCTATATCAGTTATAAGTCGGAGAAGAGTTGAAAAGTTCCTTCTGATTACCTGCTGCGTGGAAACTCGGATATTTTGATATATTATAATATATTATACTAATATGTTTGGAAGCCGGAACCAAATGGATCAAAATCGCCGCTCTCGTAGGTACCTATATTCGCCAGTTGCCACTAGACACAAGACCAGCTCAGGACTTTGAGCGCGGATGATACTTAATACATATTTTTATCGGTAAAAAGAGAGGATTACCGATGACGGTGCTAAAAAAAAAAACAAAAAAACACTCGTCCAACCTTATCTCATGCACACGACAACGACGACTTTATACGACATGTTATACACATACATACAAAATAATATACAATACCTATATTTCTAAAATCGTTGTTATTATATGTGAATGTGGTTCTCGGTGGCGGTGGATTATCGCGTATTATACGGAGTGATTCTGATATCGTGAACCAGGCAGCGATGACATTTCAGTAAGAATAGTTTTTTTTTTTAAATTACAGAAAACCACGGGACAGTGTGAAATTGTGTGCGGTAGAAAATAACGATTTTAGAATTCCTTAAATTTCCCGAAGACCCGAGATGTGTTGCCCGGTGCTGCACTCAAAATGAATCATCCTGTATACAGTGAAGCACATAAAACACGACGAGTGCACATTAATTTCTTGGGCTCAGTTGTCGCCGGCCCGACAAGATAATACACGCACACCGTATATTATATACAGGCGGTTTCGTCCTTATCGCGGCGGCGGAAAAAAAAACCGCCTCCGGATTATATAATCCGCTGTGAAAACGTCGCCCTTTATAATATATAAATAAACTGCGCACTCCGGCGAGTACATAAATCATTTCGGAATTAACGGAAACAAACAAAAATACAATTCCGCGGATTACTGCTGTTGCGCAGCTGAAGCCACGATCTCCTGGCGCCGACGACGACTCCACCGCACAGCCGCGTCTACCTTCGCGGGCGCTATATTATTATACCTATCGCCTCTTCTACCGTCTCCTATGCCACCACAACAATGATGTATGCCTGGCACCAGCCTAAATTAAATAATATATATTATATTATACAGCCTCCCGGCGACGTTGAATGACCGTGGTGGTGGTGGTGCTGATGGTGGTCGTATTATTATATATTGTATACAATATAGTAATAATACAATAATAATAATAATAACAACGACAACATAACGACTCTCGCTCTCTGTCTGCCTGTGTGTAGCCGTCTCTCCGGAAGTGCTTGCTGTGCAGTTATTGTCCTATCTCTGACGCATCGTCCACGCATACCGTTTATTCTATACACCAGTCACCAACGTCGCGATTTCGGGTTTAAACCGTGACCATGGTACCGCCAAAACGGACGGGAGTATCTCTTCCGCCGCCACCGAAAACATTGTCCAAACGATCGCATAATCTCCCCGCCACCACCAACGTGAATTTTCCGGTCGCTTACAAATTCCATACCTAAAATCCTGGACGGATGGACGAGAATTATTTACATTTCGGTTCTGTACCGAATAAATATATATATGTATTATATAATCCGCACTACCATTTTTAATTTTAATAACTTAGCATCTCTTCGCCTTTTTTAACGTTTATACGATGACACTTTATTAGTAATAATTGATAATTACCAATAAGTAATAACTGAAGTTCTTAACTTTCCAAATATAGTTACTTTAATTATTGTTATAATACATTTTGAAATCAACTATTCAACTTATGAGGTAGGTGCCTACTTATTGTTCTGATATTATTCAGAAGTTTAGTAGGTACTCAAAAAAATAACACCGCATTAATCGACATAGTATTAGCATTTAGCAATTATAAAATGTAATTTTTATAACAATGCCTGCTACTACCGTATTTTGAAATACCTACCTACCTCAGTCTTGAATTGAATAAAACACAAAATACTGAGTTGTTCTGTAACAGTACCTACAGCATAATTATTTTTGCTTTTATCGTGTAATTATATCACAATTGTTTGTTTTGAATTAAAATGTGAATGTTAATTTAAATATGTTATCACAACGCATAATCACCATTCACGGTAAAATTATTATTGTATAATGTTTTAATATTGAACCAAATGTATTACCAATAACCACGGACAATAAAATATACATGTACCTATTTCTAAGTACTTTTATTTATAATTCAAAAATATATTCAAATAAAATATACTATATCTCTAAATAAACATTATAGTTTTAAATATTTTGGATACATTTGCATTGAACTCAACAAAATAATATTATTTTCAATAATTGATAGACTAGTATTTAATTAAAATACAACACATTCATATTCATAAGCTTATCGTCCACGATATTTTAATTAAAATTACCATACAACATTAATGTAATATAATCAGATTAAAAAACAACCTCGCAAATTGTTTAACTATTTGAGTTTTGGAACTTCGGCATTGTGTAATATATAATAATATAAAATCAATAATAATAACGTTTTGCACGTTATATACAATCCGCCTTTTGATATTATGTATGCAATTGCTGTAGAATTGTAAAAGTATTATTATTTAGTACTTCACATCTATCTAAGTATGTTGTTATTGACCTGTTGATATCTGCTAGGTAATTAAAAAATAATAATATTTTATGATATATTGAATCATATGTGTCGGATAAGACGGTTTTGAATGGACCGTATGATAAATTCTTTTTGACAGGTACTTAAGTGTACAATAAACAAACACGATCTGTTGTATAATTTCCGGGGTTCCGGCCTACTATTTTTCATACAAATCTAACAATAATATATGGGAATGGGCGCAATAGGTGCTGGCCGCAGCTAAAAACGGGTATATTTTAACTAAAATTCACAATATGACATAATTAAATAATAAACAATAATATAGGTATAAAGAAACCGTATAGGCGACAGCGTAAATGCTGTGATTTCCCGTTGCTTGACGCTGACGGTGAATGGTTGGACGTTGAATGGCGGATGGTTGACGGTGATGGTGAATGGTTGACTGCAGGTGACAGTGTGGCTGGTTGAGGTGACTGTAAACAAACTACCACATAAAGGTTCAGCCCGTGTAGTATGCGAAAGGAACACCTAAGGTAATGGGAAAACGGACTGTCGTATACCCACGAGCAATAGGTATCGTAACGCGACCGACCGTACACGCGCAACGACGACAACAACCATGGAAACTGGTCGTAGCAATGTAGTAGGGTGTGAGGGGGGGGGGGGTCGTTGTCCTTATCACCGGTTGTTTGTGTAGGAGCTCTGAACATTGAAAAATATATTGTGTTGGTTTAATGACAATTACGATATTATAATATATTATATTATGTACGGTTATAAGTCTGTTGTTTGATTTGCATGGGAAATAAAAACAAATTTGATTTAAAATTTTTTCTAATTATGAAATTACCTAAACCGCAACTTACAAACACTTCAGAGGACAAGAGAAAACTCAAGTTATGAAGCTTTTTTAATTACTGGAGTTCGAGTTACCACGAACCGGCTGTGTAGCAGTTAGATCAATATTTATGAAAGTGTTCAGAACAGTTGTAGCTTTCAGAAGAACTGTATTAAAAATACACGGAAATAAAAACATTACGAAAATAGTGTGCTTCTAATATTGTTACGTGCACTTGCTAGAATGTTTTTTGCAAACCGACTTGCCGTATACACGCATAAGTATGTGTATATTGTTATATAAATTTCATCCAACGTCGAGAAAATGAAAAATATAATAATAATATATTCCTACGTGATATTATTATGTACGTGAACGCTGTATGCGTAGCACTAACACGCAATCGTCGGCGTGCTAAACGGTTCCGGAAAGAATCGTTTTTATTTTTATTTTTTTCGATTGCTCGCACACAAAACTCGTCGAACATAATGTAATGTAATGTACGTACCTGAACGTAATATTACTGCCGTGTGGTTTGAAAACGTACGAGATTTTTCTCGAACGAGGGACATGGGAATTTCTTTTTAGAGAAATAAAACGGAAACGCTGTCATCCGCAAACTCGACGTAATAATAATAATATCATCGTGCTGTATACTACGGGTGCTATACGCACAACGTATAAAATGGCGGCCGGGCGTCTTAATTAAACATAAATTAAACCGTTATGTGATAATATTATATAGCCGCACGCAATATCTGAGAGGTCTGCATGTAGGCGCAATTTGATTTAAATTTATGGGGATGCTAGATTTATGTCGACTAAAGTGATCAGTGGGGGGCTTCTTTTCCCCCTCCCCATCCTCTTCCATTCATGCAACCTAATTGTATAGACCTTCGCATCAATCTTAATATAAACAAATAACAAGAAATTGTATCTATATTATTATTCTGATAGGTATCTTTGTATTATTATTATTATTATTATTATTATGAAAATGAGAAGGCCTTAGAAATAATAGGTATCCAAACACCTATGGCATCATATTATAGTCAATAAAAATTCGATGATGCTATCAAAAATTTGGGGGTGCTAATATGAATTTTGGGTGTGCCGAGCACCCCCCTAAGCACTCCCCAAATAGCGCCTATGGAGGTCTGTCCATAATGCGCGACTATTACGTTGTGACAACGAGTTTTAAATTTACGGGTATATCGTCTTTGACGCCGTACATAAATGATGCACGAAATAATTAAATTTCGTTCGTATATGGTGAATGGCTCGTTTATAACTGATTTTTGCGTGCAAAATGTATAGTAATAATAATAATAAAATAATAATAGAGTGCAAAATTTATAATTATAATAATTAGAGTACTTCGGTTGAGCAAACGGTCTCGCCCGGTCGAATAACAATCATTATTACATTCAGCTAGTCAAATTAGATTATTCGTTAGAATGGTTTCAATGTTAGTGACGTGTATAATATATTGTAAACACAGTCGCCCAATATCGGATTGAATAATAATAACTAGTTTGGACTACTATGACGTGGGTCTCGCAGGGTACCTATGCTCAACTCGTACACTTTCACGAACCGAATATTTAGTGTGGAACAGTATTGAAAACAATGAACAATCTATATTATAATATGAAATGGGTGTGGAATTTATAAATCAGATTAAATCTTAATGTAACTTAAAATAATACAACAACATCATTATGCGGAGCTGAGATAACATTTAGGAGGTACCTACGGGTTCCACAATAATAATAATTGTAATCTAGTAGATATACCTACGCCTAATACTTATACATTTATTCATGGTAATTAATAATATGTATTACTATTGATTACCTATACAGGGTTTAACCAATGGAATTACTTTATAACTAGTTTATTTAACTGTGTTTTTTTTCTTAATGAAAATAGGTCAATAATTTTATTGTTGTCGATTGATTTTCGATCAATGGATGTATTGACTTTACAATGATGAGTTCTTAATATTAAATATTAGGGAAAAACCGGAATATGTAAGCAAAACCAGTTTTTTACAAATTCTATTTGATTTTTATGTTGTAATTATTAAAAGATTATAATGATCTAGAGAGTTAGTCCAGTGTTTCACGTAATTTTTTGTTTTTCCTGATTATTTTGTATTAAAGTACTGAAAATTGTTATTTTTGATACCAACTATATCCAATTAACCACACTTAGAGTAAATGATTGGAGATTCTACTATAAAATGAGTAAACAGACAAGATAAAAATACATCATCGTAAAATCAATGAATTCATCGATCCGTTCAGTCGCTCAGAATCTAATAATATGTAGTGAATAAAAATGTAAAATACATCGGTCGGTGTCGTCGTAAAATATTACGTAGACACCAATACGTTATAAATATAAGTGATAAAAATAACGAATAAATAAGAATAAACATTTTTATAAGCCAGATAGGATATCAGAGATCGTACATTTTGCCATCGTAAGATAGTGATGTAAAATTATTATGGAATTTTAATACAATGGTTATAAGAAACGAGTTTATATTATGTTCTTGAAAAACAACAAATATTAAATCGTTGTATAGTTGTATTTTTGATAAAGGATTCCGAGTGTGGCTAGAATACAACTACAGAGTTTGACGAGAACTTCTCAAAATATATCGATGGCTATAACAATATATAATGGATATAATCATTATGCATAACTTTTGAGTTTTGACTAAGTACATTCCAATTGAATACCTATTGAATTTATTTATATTTAGTTATTAAATGTTATACTTTTTATGTTACGTATTGAATGCTATTGGCAATTTTTATGTAGCTTTAATAATAAGTTTTTTTTTTTTTTGTTATATTAATTTTCCTTAATAGTTATGTAACATGTATACAATTTAATTTTACCGGAAAAAATTGACATTTAAAAGAATAAGTTGAACAAATAAATGAACGGCGCAAACATTCTGAATAATATGTATCTGGTTTAAAGATGAATTTTTCTGCTAAGTACCAACTAAACTCGATAGATAGAGCTACTTGGAACGTTTATTATTATTATTCAGCTCAATAAAGTGTCTACTGATAGTCATTATAGAACCTTTTTGGAAACTACTTGTGACTTGACAATGAAAAATATATAAGTATAAATATATTAGTGTAACTGTAGTAAATCCGACGGTTATTCAGTTTCAGTAATGGGGGAAGTAGCAGATATTTGAATAATGAATAGTAAATATAATTTTTTAATTATTGTCAATCCTTCAACTTATTGATATTGACGCGTCTTAATAAAAATAATGGTAAATAATAATTATCATATTAAAATTGATTGTCTATACTTACAGAGTAGACACTTTGTCTGAAATATTGTTTTTTTTTTCAAATAAAACCAAATACATTTTATAGTTATTCAAAATTGTTCATGAAAACATATTTTTTTTTAGTTTAAACCGACTATAAATTACATTTTGGACGACTAATGATTATTTTAGATGCGGAGCGGAGCAAAAATGTATTGGTTTTACAATGATGTGTGTTTTTTTTTCTGTCTGTCAGCAACATTTCGGATAGTAAGCATACTTCGATTTTTGAGATCAGCATCTTTTCTGATAGAAAAGTGAACCTAGTTGGTACTTTTTGGAGGGCAAAATTGAAAATTCCAAGTAGTTTTAGAAATCGTCGAGAAAAACTACCGACAAATTACGAAAAACTGCTATAAATGGGATTTTAATTTCTAACGATTTGTTTTATCATTATCACTATAGCAACGAATAAAAAATAATAATATTATAAGGACTACGCTAACTGCTCAGAATCGTTTTTCAAATACAATGGTTAATCTTTCTATTTAAATATAACACATCCATTACAACTACTGTACAGCAGACAACCGACTTGTCCACCTTTTTTTTTAATATTATATATTTAATATACCTCAAATTACTATTTTTATGTCTATTAGTTTGATTTTTTAGAGTTATAAATATATTATATTTGATATTTCAGCACATATTTTGATTGTTTAGCACAAATATTATTATTTTATAGTCATTTAAGAATGTTTTATAGGGAGTTTTTAAAATTCTGTAGAGTTGTAGAGTATAATACTAGTCTTTTAGTTCATTAAAATATGCCCTTTAGTTATTATTGTTTACTTTTTCGATGAATATTATAATTTATTGTGAACACAATTAATATGATTTTACGTACGCATAAACAATACGCATGCACATACTCTCTCTCTCTCTCTCTCTCTCTCACACACACACATACACGCACAATATATAAACATACATTATACTATTATGTACACACTACACCTATAGGTACGAGCATTTATTTTTAATGCATCTATTGTTTGGACATACCTATTATAAGGAAACCCGAATCAGATTACCGAACACAATGAAACCTTTTGTACAAAGTACATATAAATAAATGGCAGGATTAGGTTTATAATCATTATTTTTGTCTTGTAAACACCAAACTACAAACGTCGATGGGTCGACCGTGAGAAAAAAGTTCGGCCGGTCTTGTGTTACTATCAACAATCAAGATATGATATTGGCATATAGCGTGTTCATCAATTATTACTATACAACTATTACTTCAAAAACAAAGGTTAATTTATTAATATTTCTTCTACAAAACTAATACTACACAAAAGATCACCATTTCGGTTTTTATAAAGTTTACATAATTACATCATTACTTTTATCAAAAAATGATTAATTTTAAATGGTCATGGATTTTATAGTTTTCGTTATAATTATGAATGCTACCTGGGTAACTACTAACTATACAGGGTGTTCCACGAGGATTCGCCCATTGCGACATCTCCTGAGATAATAGATATATTATCATAAATCTGTTTTCTTTTAAGTTTTATTAGACTCACAGAGACAAAGACTACCCGTATTTAATTTAATTTTTTATTTTTGAAACAGTTAAAGATGGTCATTTTATAAAATTTATTTTTGTGAAAATGTTGACTTTTCAACATTTTATTTTCATTAATCTCGTGATTTTTAATATTTTTTTTAGTCTATAGGCAAAACGGCAAAAACCTTGTTTTTGTCCGGGCGGCGAGTCCCCCTTTACGGCTAATAGATCTTCACGGGACACCCTGTTTATTATAATACAAGCACTTTCTCAATCTCATATCGGTCATAATATTATGGTATAATATATTTTTGATAAATATTAAGAAAATCTTTGAACGCTGTTGTTTTAATGACGGAGTCCCGCCGTCCTCGTGCCTGCTCGAATAAATGTCGTCGATAGACTGCGTGGACTTGGGGAAGAGGCTTGGAGAAGCTTGCCATGTGGGAACGTTATAGTGTTTGCCCTGAAAATGGATATTTTTTATGGTTGGATATTTTCTGGACCGAATATACGCCGACCGTCCTTGGAATCCGACTGCCGAGTCGGATGTTCTAATTCTGGATGGTGTTTTTGGTCCAGTTTGAGTTGATAAGAGAACTCCGGCGTCGTATGCTGGCCGTCGGTGTTACTTATTAGTGACCTTATGTTGTCGGGCAAGCAATCGCCCGGACACATTTACTCATATTTTTTCCTCGTTTAGGTGTGACTGTGTGAGCGCCGGGTGATCGAGTATGAGTGCCGGTTGACCGCACGGGAATTGTGTAGAGAGAGTGTCTTACCTTCCAGTGGCGTATTTACGGGGGGGGGGGAATAAAGGGGATCAACCCTCCCACCACAATAGTCTGTATACAATGAGCAACATTTTTTAGGGTCCTATAACTTAAGACCTTAACACCTAAATTTAAAGGTGGGGCTACTGGATAAAATCAAATCCCCCTCCCCCCAAAACATAAACCTAAATATGCCATGGGTTGTTGCGTTATGTATATGCGATTCTCAATCGGCGGATTTCACCTTAATGTCGATACCAATTTGTTTGGATTAATGGTCGTGTTTATAATGTAAGTATTTGCCTTAAAGAACTGATATTTATTTACGCTTGATTTTCATGGGTTTTGGTAGTGTGCTTGTTCGCGTTATTTACCGTTACATTGTGTTAGAGTTAGAGTGTAAACTAATAACATTATCCGATATCCATAGTATAGAGTATAGACAATAATACTTAGTAGTTAATATTGATATATTATCAAATAGCTTTTAGAGTTAATTTTTTTTTCGTAGTTTTGATTTTAGGTTAAATATTATGACGAACTCTGCTGTTTTGAAAAATTAGAGTTATCATAAATTTGTCAAACTTAGTTCTAAGCCAATTCGAAAATAAAGAACGAAACAAAAAAAACGAAACACGGTGTCTTTTTCAGTACCTACTATAGTACTATATGTATAGATGCTGGCACAGAAAATTCACTATGATAAAGTGCTGCTGTCGCTGTCGGTAAAATATTGTACAAAACATACACGTATCATCGTTCCTGAAGTGTAATATTAAATATGTCAATTGACGATATTTCAAAGAAATTAAATGTTTGGTCTGTAAATAATATAAAACTTTCTTCACTCGTTATTGGACCATAATAAATTAATCCATTGAAAAAAATTTAATAAAGCTGTTTTTTTTTTATTAAGTTTATGACAATTTCACTATTTTCATAACAATGTGTCCATAGTTAAGTGACCTCTTCGGCCAAATTGAGTAACGAATTATCTAAAATTCAAAACTATTTACTTTTGATTAGTGTACTGTGTATATTATAGTATATTATGTTGTTAATATTTAATCCAATAAATTGAGTTGATGTCTGAAATAAGTGCTGAGCTATAAATTTAATTTATTTGAGATTTATATATTATTTGTAACTACTTGAATAATATATTAATTAAAAATTGTCTTTTATTAGAGCCGTGGATATATTTTACACGCATTATCTATATTATATTGTTTATATTACAGACAATTTTATTTTGTATAGATATCTAATACCTCATCACGAAATAATGAATATTAATACATTTTGCATACATAGATTACTCTGATTACGCATGTAATCTATTCAGTGCTGACGTATTAATCTTATCATGTGGATTCTTTGAAAGAAAATTCAACCCGAGTCGTTGATAATTAACAAATTCACCAATATACCCATAGTAGATACAGTAGAACCTCGATTATCCGAACCAATTGGGACCGCACCTAGTTCGGATACGCAAAAGTTCGGATATTGGAAATATAAAATAAAAAATGTTTATAATATTATGTATTAATTATTTATTATTTTTATAATTAAATATTTATTATTATTATAAATATTTTATTAGAATTGCATTACATATTACATTACATTATCAGAAATACATTAAATTATTAGAAATACATTAGGTACATACATACATTATTAGAAATAAATAAATACATAATTAAATACATGACATTTATTATATTTTTTTGACATAATTATCAATACCTGCCGGATACAAGTTTTCATGTTCGGATAACAGAACGTTCGTATACGCTAATTATAGTTCGGATAATAGAGAGTTCGTATAACGGAGGTTCGGATAATCGAGATTCTACTGTATTAGATTAAAATTTTTTTTTTTTAATTTCTATATTGTTTGTCTTTAAGTAATTTGTCAGCTGGGTATCTGATATAACTGGCAAGAGGTCACGTTCACATGTGCACCCTCGCGCGCGTCGGACCGACACTGTTTTATGATAATCGAAACGTCACACAAACACTAAAGACAAAAGGACGAATATTCGATTTTCAATTAATCCTATTTTAAACGGGAAAAATTTCAATAAAGGACTTTAATAAGGATTTTAATATGGACTTCTAATAGATTTTAATTGGTTTTGTTGATGTATATATCATATATATATATAGGTATTCATTTTTACTAACGAACTTCGTTGAACAAAGTCAATAAGTACTACGATTAATTATACTGCTCGTACACCATAAACAGTATAGTGTGTTACGTATACCTATATATTATATTTTATTTTAAACCCGTAGAATTCCGATAAAATATTATAATGTCGTTTCACTTGAGCATCACAAAAAATGGTACGCTATCTGTAAATATATTGATCTGAATTATTGTTCGGTCAGTGCAATTTTCTTTTACCGGGTCTACAAAAATGAATACAACTTTAGATAGTTAGATTCCTAAATTAAGTATTCCTATAGGTTGACTTCCAACATCAGCATTTAAAGCGAACACTAAGAAATAGTGTTTAAAAGATATTATTATTACCATTTATTACTAGTTAATAAGCCAGAAAACTAGATTATTTTAAGCACTTTTACTGAAACACTGTAAGCTACGTTTTTAATACATTTAAGGTAACTAAAATTTAAATTTTCCATCTATGACCCACAGATTATTAAGTAAGTACCTTTGAAAAAATAAACAAACTGTTTTTAGAATCATATATAAAAAAGCTATGAGAAAGTAAATAATAAAATAAATTTCTGTATAATTAGAGTGTCACAAAAAATAAAATAACAACAATAATTGTCATTCTATATCTTCTATTCCGTATAATTTTTTACAAATTATCTATACAGACTGATTAAAATATCTTGGTTAACATTGTATATTTTTCTACCAAACAATTTTGTCTGTCACCATCGATAATATTTACCTACTTTAATATTTTATCTAATATATGTTATTTCGAATGTTTTATGACTATTATGAGCAGTTACTGTTGCGTTTAATGTACAATTCCTAAGAGTAGGCGTGCAAAAAATGTATCTTATAATAAATTATAGTTATTATAGGTACCTAAATTATTAAATTAATCAAGAAAATCATTATTTTTTTTTTTAAAATTCATATTGGGAAAAAGTCAAGATTTATTTTACACATACGTACGCGTAAGCACAACAAGAATTTAATTTGGCAAAAAGGCATTTCGCGCAAGAACGTTTTTCATTATATTCTTCATGTATTTTGTTTGTCGACAACGAACGCGTCGTTTGGGCGGTCTACTACGCTGCAGTGTGATAATACGAAATGTTTTCTCTGTGGTTAGCGTTATCTAAACACAGCCTTTGATATTCTTGGTAATTGACGTCCGGGGACCAAGAATCAAACACTTACACGCTCACACAAATACTACAGCTATGCGCGGACAATAGTGACCAATTTTGATGCGAACGGCGAGATAAAGACGACTGTAGGACAGCTAGGATATTGTTGTTAGAGAGAGAGAGAGAGAGAGAGAGAGAGAAAGAGACTGAAAGTGTGTGCGGTACCCTCGTCTCGAATAATGCTGTTATTATTATTATTATTTTGGGATCAAAACAGTCGCATTTCTCGGTTAGATATTGTCTATGGCATGACGTGTAATTTAAATAAATTGTACGAAAACCGTGGAATCTATGAGAATCACGCGTTAATGAATATGACTTGGGTATTCCCGCTGTCGCGGATCGGGACTGTGTAGCGTATATAAGGGATAGTGCATTATTATTAGAAATTTCTGTGAACTCGAAGGAAAGTGCATTTTTTTTGTTTATTGTAACACTTATTCTTTCCCCAGAAAGTGTTAGTTATTAGTAATGTAACAACTAATTAAATTTTAAGACTAAAACTTTTAGGACATTTTCCCTTTTTTCTTGCAATTTAAATTGCATTTCTAGAGATGTTAATTGCATTTTCACGATTTTATAGTGCATTTTATTTACAGGCCTAATAATTATAAAACACAGATTAGATACCTATGTAATTTTGTCGTATGTATTGATCGACCAACGTAATTGATTAATAAATTTTGTTAATGCGTATATTAATGAATATAAAATGTAAGGGTAGCTACTGGTGGATAATTCGATTTACGAGTAGTTAGACACTTTAAAAGACTCTTTTCAAAATAAGCGTGAAAAATAAAAAAAAACAATAAGGAAAAACCAAATTTCCAATATAACCGGGTTTTCGGGAAAAATGATTTTGTCGTACTTAACCTATTTAAAAATGAAAAACTATAGGAAATTGTAATTTTTACCAAATATTTATATTAAATATTAGATTTGTTTAGACCTGATAAAAATTGAAAAGTAATTTAGCTAATTTCTTCTATTTTATGAATATTTCTATTAATGAACTGTTGACACATCATTTTTATAATAATACGATAAAGTGTAAAACAGCCTTTTACTGATAATTTCAATGGTATATTTAAACTGTGTAAACCATTAAACTGTAATCGCAATTAAAATGTATTACGAAGCTTGACAAATTGTTGGGATTCGATAAGTTGATTTCATAGCAAATAGAATATCAGTAAAATTTAACGGTTTTTTGTATAACCCTTAACTGATTTGCAATTCTAATGAATACCGTGTGGATTGACATAAATTATTATATGTTAAACTTTTATAAATTATAATATGGTAATTGATGTGGTAGCTTATAGAACTGGCTGAGGCAATGGTATACCAAATAATATAATTTCCCAACAATATATTAATACCATAGGATATCGAATACAGGAGCAGAGGTCGCATAGAAAGTGTGTTCGACACTAATTATATGATACTATATACAGTTGATACTTGATGTTATTTCATAAAATATACTACATGTGGAGTAATATAGTTACCCACTTGAATTTTCACACACAGGTCTATAGTATTATATAGGTTGATTCCCCGACCATGAACATTGTACACTCCTTATTTTTACATTTAATGATTAATTTATTAAAATTTTGATTTTTAGAATTTTTGAGTATACTGAAGTATTCTGTGCCATGTAAATATGTAACAGCAGTGTCCTGTGGAAAATACAATATAGTATCTTAGCCGATAGTCTTCTAAACGAATAACAAAGTTGAATAACTAAAAAAAAACTAGTTAAATTTAGATAATATTACATCAAAATTAAAAAAAAATATTTGATAAGGTATGTAATATGAAAAAAAAAAATGTGATTCTTATTTGAAAAAAAGAAGAAGTTAATATTGATACAGGACACCACTGAAATTGTATAAAATATCTAAGTATTTGGAAATATTGCCGTTATATTAACTAGGTTAGACTTAAAAATTCTAAAAATTAGAATTTGAATAAATTTATTATTAAATGAAAAAAATTGTGTGATCATGCTTGGAGCCTCACCCGGTATACAATATAATCATAATGGTTTTGGGGCTAAAATACAGTGGATTACGGAATAGAGAATTAGGCCAGGCATTAGGCTTAAAGTGACTTTTGCGCCTCCAAGATGTCTTAAGTACCTACTTAAATTAACATACATGTTTAAAGGGAAAAGTTTAATGATTTTGAATCCAGTACACCACAGCAGGCGATTAAGTACGTATGCTAGGGACTAACTATAATTTCCCAAAGGAAATAACACTTGTAGGGTCAAAAATAATATGCGTTAGAAATTGTTATAATCCAAACCTTATGAAACCATAATTATTATGCATGTAATATAATATATATGTATAAAGTGGAGCGCGTAAAGTGGTTTGGTTAATTGCACGACACATTCCGTTTGATCCTAAGACCTAATAATCGTAAAAACATTTTTCTTTTTACGTTTACAGCAATTTGACATACACGAAGAAAGTTAACGCCGAATACGGATTGTTGGTGATAATAATTTACCACCAATCATGTATTAAACACGAGTTCACAATTTGAAATATAAATTCATTAAGTACCTAGTTAATATGAATTAAATAATTACTGCTTGAAGTACATATTTGAATATTTCTCACACAACTAAAATATCAATATACATAAATAGATATTTTTTTTCTTTGTTTTCGTATAATACAATGTAGTATTATGTAAAAACCATGTAGTTGAATAATAATAATTACTAAAATCATCTAATTAATACTGTAAGTAATGCAATAATCATATACGATTTTTTATAAGTCAGTAGGTATGTCATTATTTTGTTATTGTAATATCCAGAGTGTAATTTTGTTTTTAGAATCTTAAAAAAGTTACTACCTATGTTTAATTTCTAATGGTAATAATATATTGTAAAATTTTGGAACGATGCGTAAATATGTGAATTGTGTTCATTTTGTGTGCATGGTGGGCACTTTAGTATTAGATATTTGTCTACGAGGGCGCCCATCAATCAGAACCTAGGGGGGGTGACAATATCATATAAAAATAACTAAGAACCAACAGAATTGATTTTATTAAATAACAGAAAATAAATACCCAACATAGATAAACGATTTACCTATGTGATATGTCATGTATTATAATATCATCAGTAAAAATAGTTTATTATTTATACAATTACAAAAAATTACAATCATTTCATATTTGTTTAGGGGGGTTACATGTCACCTCCTTGCACCCGCTAATGGGCGCCCTTGTTTGTCTAGTATTATGTCCGTGTTCGGTTTTAAAAGTAAGACTATTTTTAATTATGTGCAGTACCGAAGCTTTATAAATATTTTTTTTACTCGTAGTACATTCATATTTCATAATATTATTGTTTAAGTATTTTATGTGGTGGTTACTGAAATGAGTCTTTTTTTAGAATCATATTTAAATCTTCTTTAAAAAAATCCAAAACTTTTAGTTTTTTTGAGTTTTTGAAAACATTTAAGCTTCTTTATTATACTTCTTATGTATTTTCTGAGAAAAAACAATTTAAAATTGTTTAAAAATAACCAAAAAAAAAAAATGTATTAATTTGGCCTGTTAGAAATATAAACGAGCAAATACGGTGTTTATATTACTAGGAAATATGATACAAAGGAGAAAAATTATTTTTGGTTGTAGCTAACTAACCGTGAAAAAAAACAATAAAAATAGAAATTAACTAAAATATCTAGGTTTTTGTTAGTAGGAAATGTATAAATATATCATAATTAAGCAGAGGTTGTATGCAAAAAAGTAAAAATAATGAGAAAAACTGGAAATAAGTATTTTTTTAAAAAATCGCGGAAAAAAGCAAAAAAAAAGCACTTTTAAATTTCATAATTGAACGTCTTGTAACATGACATACATTTTCATAGCGCTCTGCTAGATTTTATGTCAAGCCATAAAAATAAGCAAATAATATAAGTCCTGAGCCCTGATTATCACCTTTATATATTATAAATATGAATAAACACGAGGTCCTCAGTTTTTAGTAATTACAGCGATTGATTAGGTTTTAAAATATGCGTGTGATTAATTTTAATTAGAGCCAATTATTTTAATCACGTGTTCCAGGGCTGTATTCTATAATATAGTAAAGCGGAAAGTAATACAACACAATAATATTTGTCTATGCTCTATCTCTGTCACTGGACTATCCTGCTATTATATTATTTCAATTAAATTAAAAATAATACTTATAACAGAAACCTTATATTTGTTTGGAAATATTCTACTTCATAATATGTTTATAATACCACTTGTGACGATAATTCACGAACAAAAATAAAGGAATATAGTGCTATAGTGTATGAAATTGTAACAAATTTGAAATTAAAATTAGTCAAGTATATAGTTATTATAATAAAATGCGTTTTTATTATAAAAATTGAAATAGGTAGCAATCTGTAAAGCAAATTAGTATACTAAGAACAATTATTTCGTAACAATTGCTAAGAACAAATAAAATATTTTGTTTGTTTCGTTTTCATATAGTTATCGTAATGAATCTCTAATTTAGATTAAAAATTATCTTTATAAAAAGTTGAACGTAATTTGTTGTAATAAAAAACAAATTTACGACCTTCATCTTACTTTTATGATTGTTTAATTAATTTATGTTTCTTTTTAAACAACTTCTACAGTTTAATTCAATAAAAATAAGAATAATTCTACGATAAATTATATAATTTTTTTCATTTTCAGTTCTATAATATAAGTACTGTTTATTTTTATACACTATAAATAGGGAGAGAAACTGCATGGTCAACGGATTTGAGAGCTTTTAACTGATGTATTCACTCTTTGGCTATTGTTTTATTTCCCTGAAAATATCAAATTATTCAAATTAAAATTGTTTGTAATTCCTATAGTTGTGAATTTATTTAATAGTTGAAAATTGTTTTACTAAAACACATCAAGCACTGTAGAAGTTGCATGCGTGCAACACTGTTGACGATGCATGTGTCGTGTACATCATAATTATTGTGATTAGATATAAACTTAGAGTCACTATATAACAGTCCAATATCAATATTATGTATATTGTCCATATAATAATATAATATCGTTGTACAGATAAAATTGCATACGTCTGCACTCGTGTATAAAGTTTATATTATCAGTATACAGATAGGTTTCCATATTGTAATAAGCTACACTAATAAAACATTTTTTAAATCTAATCTTTTATTTTTTTCAGCGCGTTATGAAAATAATTTGAAATTATATAAAAACATTTATTTTTTTTTCGAAATAATTTAATTTTGAAAACTAGTGTTTCGGCATTTCCCATTTCTCATACCCATTATTTGTAAGCTGCGGTGCAACCAATCCAATACGTTTTAACCGGTTCGGTAGTAAAATAATATATCACACTATAATATGATTACCTAGTATAGGTTACCTACCTATCAATAAACTATACGCAACATAAAATAATTACCTAGCACTGCTGCACTGCTCTACACATTTTAAAACTTGTGGTGATGTACTCGTGATGTATAATAAATTTGTACATTTGTACATTTGTACACGCAATGTCTGTGGGATATTATAATATATTATTATTTCGTATTGACGACTCCTATACTACACCCGGAAGCTGCAAGTGTGATTGCGGTTGACGAAGTTTTCGGAACGTAATAATATCGTAACGCCCAAGTGTAGCATAGGTACGTGTGCTCGTGATACCTGAAGCTATATTATTAAATACCTATACGATTGCGAAATCACTGTGACCACCTACACGAGCGAATTCAAAGTTTTCAAACGGGTATACGCGACTGGGGGGCTTTTGACTTCCCCATTACGATACAAAGTGGGCCATACAATGTGATATATTATTATTATTATCAACAATATAATAACGTCGTGACGTGTATGGGAACATTACCGAAGACGTATTAATTAAACAGCGTGAGCGACGTGTAAGGTGATAATGATTAATGACTAATGAGATGATATATTACCTATATTATATTATATACTCCTGGTTACGTTAAAGGCACGCACATATTATATTATCTTACGTAGTCACATAGTCATGTGTACGGACCACTGGATCAGTCGAGTCTACCGATTCTACTGAGTTCGACGTTCTACTCAAGACGAAATAATTATTTTTCGCTGTAGCCATAAAAATATAATATAATGTCATAACGTCATGATGTTATCATGATCTAAACAAGTCATCTAAAAATGATTAATGTTATTTTCTGAACGTTATTATACCCGACTATATTACAGAGCAGTGATTGGTTTCTCCAACTATTTCCATGGATGAAACGACCGTAAAATATTTTCGTAGATCGGGCAGGTTAACAAATTTTAGTTTTCTGTCAATTTTAACGATCATTGGTAAAACTAAATAATTCTAATCTGACTTTTTTCATTGACACACAAAAATTCATCTTAATTATTACTATAGTACTATTACCAGTTGAACAAAAAGTTTTATTTTTCATAAAAATGTAATGTCGTGTGCCAACATTTGAGACTTTCTATGACTATGAGCTATAGGCTATAGACTATGAGCTATAGACTATGGGCCATTGGGCATCACTGGCATATAATTTTAAAACTATGGACATTGCTACTGCAGCAATCACGTGAATGATATCGTTAGATTTTATTGTATAGATGTACTGATTCCAACATGTTTCCAACTGACCTCTTAAGACTCCAAAAAAGTCCATAATGTAAAGTTAAAAGTCAAGAATAAAAAATAAATTTATACATAATACGTACATTTTGCTTGTGATACTAAAATATTTTTCATATTATTATATTATATGTACGCGTGTCTATTATTCTAGTTATATCCGTTATTTAGATTAAATTCGTGTCAATTTGTTCATGTATTGTTATTAATTTATCATACGTATTATTGAATAGTGAGTGGAGTATGTTTTATTTTTTTAAATACGATTTATTATAATCAATCAGAGGTCTTTACTTCAAAAAATATATAATTATATTTCAATATTAAGAAGACGCCATACGGACATATTTTGTTGTATCCGTCCTATACGTAACATATGCGTAACATAGCAAATTTACGCTTAGCAAATAACGTTTAGTTCCGTTAGTTAAAAAATTCGAGCGAATCGACCTATTATGAAATTTGATGATAAGAACATTATCTGTTTTCGTATCTTAGTTTTTACAATAGTTCAATTTTTTAGCTAGTTATGCGTATATAATAATATAGCGTAAATTAAAAATGCTCTTAACCCACTTAAAAACTGAATACTCGTAAAAAAAATCAACTTACGAACATAGATAATGTTCTTACCATCAAGTTTCGCATAATATGTCGATTCACTCTAAATTTTAAACTAACGGAGTTAAACGTCATCTGCAGAGCGTAAATTTACTATGTCACGCACTTGTAAGTCGGGGACAGTAAAATATGTCCGTGTGGCGTCCTCTTAAGACAATAATAATTAATATTTATATTATAAGTAATATAGTAACATTTATAACACGGCGTCTTGTATAGGCAATTTAGCTACAAATTCTACTTTTCCGGTAAGATATTATTTTTTTTTTTTTTTTTTTTTTTTTTTTTTATTGAGTAACCCGCGGCAACATAGGCCATTGGGTGTGGGGAGGGTACTGTAGGTTTTATATTGGGTAGGTTTGGTAGGTTTTATATTGGGTAGGTTGGTACACGTGTGTGTTGTGTTTGGCAGAATTTCTAATGGGGCACCCGTAGGTTTCTGCCGTGCCCCGGGGTGGGGGGATGGCGGCACTTGTTCTCCGGACACCGTGACTTGCCCGAAGAAAAATGCCGCCCAGTGGCCGGGAGTCGAACCCGCGACTGCCAGCGCCGCAGTCGACGCGTTAGACCGCTCGGCCACCTCGTCCCCCCGTAAGATATTATTATTTTAAGTTTAAACAGACACTTAACTTAATAGTATAGGAAATGTAAATTGAGTACGAAACGTGAGAAATATATACGTACACGACGTATACAACTTGTTAAGCGCTACCTATACAATATAATATATTATAATATATACAAGTATACAACGTATATTATCAGTTCACAAATATAATATAATATTATTGAGTCACGCGCTGATCACATAATATAACAATAATCGTCCTCTTAAGTTTAAAATCATATAATATTACTATAGCAGTAAATGTTAAGTACGCTTGTAAGACGAATTCAATGGAAACGATTTTTTTCTTTAGGACCCTCCGTATCCAACAGAGCAAGCCTCTCTGTAGATGGATATTATTGTTTTAAAACATTTTTTTATTCTTCAACGAGATATGATATAATGATATATAATATTGAATTATTAAGAACTGTATCGATTTCACTGTCGTTACATTTTCTTAATCAATTATCATTACATTAAAATGTAAAAAAAATTGTTATCGAACAGGTTTTTTTCTAAAAATTAGTCTAATGGGTTTTTTGATTTTTCACATCATCCTAAAAACATAATTTGTGTGCATTATAGACCTCTACTCATATCATGTACACTACAAATAATGTTTATCGTGCATATGACATAACAATAAAAGCATACATCATTAATGTAAATTTATCGACTTTTAATGAGACGGTTCGGTTAATTTTACCATCACCACCGTCGTCGCTACATTTGATTTACGGGATCTTTCCGATCGTTATGATTATAGTACTTTGGCAAAAGAATACAACTTTTATTTTAATCATTTTGGTACACCATTTTTATTTTGACCTCTAAGTTTAATTTGACACGTTGATTGAATATATATATAAAAAAAAATAATGTATGCAATTAAAGAAATCTGAGGCACGGAACACAATTCGAACGTTGTTGGATTTTGTGATCAAATACATAATTGTGTTTAAGTTTTAATATTATAATATGTCCATACTGTATTCTATATAATCAAAAATCTGACTACCTATCTAGCAAACTTCAAATATAACTATTATACAAGATGTTTATTTTGTCGCAATACGCTATAGCGTGGCATGTAAAATACTCAACCATCAAAACAAGTTCGCAAATTGGAAAATTTTTTTTTTTCATTTCCGGAATAATAATAATAATAATATAGTAAACGGCGTAACGCCTTTTGCCATAACCACATCACAGTCCATACACGTCATAATGTTATAAGTTATGCAAACCTATAAACGACGTATTTACATCGTTGACTTTTTCCGCTCCTCGCAGAACGGCCACAGTCGTTGTACTGCAACACATCTATCATGACGTTATCCTCTCTCTATATTGGATTCTACGACCCTCTCATTCTCCTCCGTCACACACCACCTTCCGTTTCCGAGTCGTCTTAAACCGTGTTGATGTCCCACACATTCGGGCAACGACATGCCGACCTTATTAAATTTATCTCTTATAGATTACGAATACTTCTATTACGCACTATTCCAATAACATAATTTTTCAGGAAACACAAAAAACTTAATATTTTTGAAAAAAAATGAATTACAAATTGTATGTTATAGAATAATATAGTTTAAGACATGGTATACATGTTTCTACAATCACTTAAAGAAATATAATTAAACTGTAGGTATCTATATTTTTCTATTGTACGACGTTGTTTCAATGTTTTATTACGGCTTAAACATTCTAATGCGTTAGTATTTTTAATATAAAATTGTGGAAACCACATTTGATAGTCATAAATCATACTTTTATCAACTAGAAACACTGAAAAACTAAATATTATATAATTACCATTCTTTAAGTATTAATGAAGGATCATTTTTTTCAGCAACTATTTTTCCAATCCAGTTTGTATGTTTTTTCCCTTCGATTTTTGCTTGCTTAATAATATTTCTTTTATATTTATCACTGTTAGAAACACCTTTTTTTCTTTTGAGAGGACTAATACACTCGTCGTCTGAACTCATATTTGAAAGTTATACACGTTATGATCGTTTGTACACGACTACGACGTTTCAACCAGTACAATATTATTTTATTCACTGATAATCATTTTATTTTATAAGTAGGTATAGCAACGTTTTCACCATTATAATCTTTATTTACTGATAAACAATTGTACAAAATTAAATTTATAAATAGAACAATATTACATGTCATACAATAAAGTGATTTCACGAAGATTAGGTTTGATAATATTACTAAAGTATAATTTTGATGCAAAAAGGTTACATGTCCAGGACATGTGCCTTTTCTGCAATTAACGAAATTTTAAATTATTTTTAACGGGGATCTATTTAATAGGACATGTGCCTTGTCTGCACAAAACCATGTATTTATCAATATTAAATTCGATTATGCAATAAAGTGATTTTTGTAAAATATTGGACATGTGCCCTTTCTGCATTTAGCAATTCAGTTATTATACGCGGTGTTTGCAGCGATTGGTAGTGCGTAGTAAAGTGTTGTCGTCGAGGTATAGAAATGAGTTGAGGGACCTGCTCGCGTGTCTTCAATAAGGGGCAATATTTAGGCAATGTGCAATTTTGTTGCCGGCCGCCCATTTGTGTTAGTCGTCAATGATGAATGATGATTAGTGCGAGTGTGATTGTATGCTGGTGGCGGGCTATCTACGCACGCACTGCGTGTGCGCACATGTCAACGACCAAAAATAAAATGCATGATTTTTTCCTCGAAACACGCTTTACGGGAAAAACTCTCACGCATCGTGTAGAGTGGTCTGAATTGATTACTTAAGAATTATTTAAATTATTTTCCACATTGAACTTCGATTTTTAATTTCGTTGCTTAAAATGAACATAGTGAAAATAACAAAATCTTGTGAAAAATTGGTCATATTCAAAGTCGTGTTATAATATGGTTTGCAAATAGAATCTTGAGAATCCAAGTTCATCCAAGAAGCGTTTTTCTTTCAAAAAAAAAAAAAGATTGAAATCGGATCACTCTACGAGGCGTGAGGGTTTTCCCTGTAAGGCATGTTTTTGAGCACAAAAAACAGGCCCCTTAACTTACTGTGTATGTCAGTATGTATATGTGTTTAATGCGTAAATGCATAACAATCAACAATAAGGGGCGGCGGGGGCAATTAATGCCTCCTTTAGAGGACGTGCCATTCAAAGTCGCTGGAAAAGTCACTGGCGTCGTCCACGCATGTCAGGTATTCATTGGTCGGGGGATGGGGTTGAATGTGATATTAAGAACCCCGGAACGCCCTTAGCCCGGTGACTTATCGCAGCCCAGCAGTCTGAAGAGCACCGCCAACTGCACGGCTGCACACGGTCCCATCGAGCTGCCCGTCACCGGATTAAATTATATCTCTCGACAGTCGGAAAAACACAAGCGGTGCCGATAATAATTGTCTTCTTTTAACACACTGACCCTCTGAAGTCACAGCAGAGCGCGATATCGGCGTATTCTGTACGTGCAGTTCGTTATTAATAATATTATCATTATTATCGTCGTCGAGTGTATAAAGTGGCGCGAGAGGAGATAGAGGACGGAATAAATACGCCGGCTGACCATATATTTTTTTCATGGACACGGTACATTAACTTCGACACCGAAAACCTTTCGTAATATAATATGCTCTCTGCGTTTCCGATAAATGTAAATAATAATATATTTTATGTTAGGTATAATATGCGTTAACAGTTCACGTCCTTTGCCTTTTCCGGCCATACTGACGAATGTTTTTGCTGTGTTTATATTGTAGGCACCTATACTCACGTGAAACGAATCTAGATTTTTAACCGTTCATTATTGGTTCAATTGACGGTGCATTAACCAGACAAAAATTTAAATGGCCCCAAGCATTTTTGGGTCAGTTTAGAATCGATTTTTATTTTATCATGGTACGACTACTTCAAAGTTACTTATATATTATAACATTTTATTTACATATATTTATTATTGTTGTACCCACATATATTGGTTTATATAAAAATGTTAATGCAAGACAATGTTGTATATTATGTCAAGTAAAATAATAGTTTACCTTTTAAGAATAACAAAATAGTCAAGATAATATTGCATAATGTTAATTCTTTTATTATGATAATAATACACATAATGTACACTTATGTAATACAAATAAAAAACAATATACATTGGTTATATAATTATATAATTATATATGGCTTATATAAACGAAAAAAAAAGTAATACTAATTTATGAAATATAAAATAAAATTTTAGAAAATATAGTTACAAAATATAGTTAATATAGTAATAATCAATATTAATTGATATAAAATAATAATATACATATTATACTGATGTGTGATGACATTTTTTTTTACAAATAAAAAATAGTATCTTTATATGGACCTTATATAGCTTATATAAACAAAAAAAGTAGTAATACTAATTTATGATTAATAAAATAATTAATATTAATTGATAAAAATAATGATAATAAACATATTGTGAGGTGTAATGAGAAGTTTCATATAAATAAAAAATAGTATCCATAGACCTAGGTATATAAACAAAAAATAATACTTAAATTAAATTAAATAAAAATTAAATAGGAACTGTTATACTTTGTTTTTATAATGATTACGGCTATGTTTTAAAATGTTTGAAATTATATTTGAGAATACCTTTTCTTCCTCAGTGTTATGGATTCTCCTAGACAATATTTCTGTAAAATCATAATTTAATTAGTCGATTAATACACAAACATAATATGTTGAATATTGGTCTTAATTTTACAAAGCCATACATAACTACACGGTGATAGACAAAGCGTTAGAAATTAAAATCCCATTTTTAGCGGTTTTTTGTAATTTGTCGGTGGTTTTTCCCGTGGAATGAAATAACTATTGAAAAAATCAAACCTCTTTAAGGTACTATTTTGATCCAATTGGCTAAAATGTAAGGTACTATATGTTGAAATCGAAGCACTTCTTCTGGTAGAAATTTTTCTCAGCACTTAGCAGTATCACCTGACCGTGTAAATATAATTAAGTATCGAGGGTTTTTTTTATTTTTTTTTATTTTAGTAGACGGATTGGAAATCAATAAACTTAGCAATGAAATTATAATATGTGATTCTACGACATACGAAATGTTGTTATGTGCTTACGAGAACAAAACGTGTCCCATCTTATAACCACATCTTCACACACACATTAATGATCATTTACTACGCACGTACACCAACACAATCATGACCTATATGCACACAGGAAATCGTATTGTTACTTATGCAGAACTCCTTAAGTCGATGCGGTTCAAATCCCTTTAATAATAATAAAAAAAAAAACTATTTCGCTTTTTAAAATTATATTTCATCGAATCGTACTGTTGCTGTTCTATTATAGATGTAAATAAACACCACTGATTTACTATGAAATTTCATTGTTTTACACATGTTATGCTTTTATTCTACAAAAAGCCATAGGTATTAAAAAATATGTATTCAGTTTTCTAACGCGTTCGTGATTCTGATTCAGTTACGAAAATAAAATCTAACAAAAAAATCGACAACATGAGGCTAAAAATAAAAGCATAAAAGAAATTAGAAACGTCAAACATTTTTTTTCTCTTAAAATTACAGTTTCCGAGTAGCGGCAATAAAATAAAACACGACATTTATTATTAGTTTAAAATATGAAAGCAAACTTTCTTTTAAGAAAAAAATTTTTTTTTTGATAATACACTAATTATGGGCAAATAACTGCCAATATTGTTTCACATAATACGAAAAAGCTATAATCAATTCACATCTTGCGATATTCAATTACTTCAAACCATATTATTTGAACAAAATGTTTTAAAAACCAATAATTGGACAATCTGCAGCAGAACATGAAAAAATAATAACAGCTAATGCGGTCGGCTGTCTTGTTATCCCAACTAAAGTTTATACTTTATTCGTTAATTGAGGTTTTGGCTATGGACAAAACTTATCATGACAATAATATCACAATTAAAATATAATATTTTTATACTGCGTGTACACGTATACATTAAATAAAATATCGATAAGTAAATTGTAATATTTAATTGTGAAACACTGGCTTTAGAGCGGAATACTTTCCTAATCCAAAACAAACAATGTAATAATTACTATAAATAAATAAAACAAAATTGTGTTTAATTGCAAGTAAGTGTAGTGTAATGTGAATGTATTTTAAAATTTTTAATTTTTACATTTTTCGTAATTTATTTCAATTTGTAATTTATATAGTTAACGTTATTATATTAAGGACAATTCTATGTTATCTTTTTATAAAAATAATTTACTTATTGATTTTTCGCAATACATTATATTGTTATTTATTAATACTACTTACTATATTATACGTAATAAAATTGTTTGATTAATATTATTAAAATCGATAAAAAATAATGGTAGTATTGTTTACATAGTAAATACATAGTCTATACATATAATATTACAATACTAGACAGTTACATTATATTAAACAATTTTGAAAAATAAATATCTTTTGTTATGTGCTTTGTTACGTTTTGCAAACTAAATATATTGTTTTATACAATTATTTTAGTACGCAAAGTATATTATGTGATGGTTTTAATTTATCAATGCACCGTAATATTATTATTATAGTTTGACTGTCTCTAGAAAAATAAAAAAGCTATGGCACATTATATTTTATTTTTTAATAAGCAGTGCTATGTATTCTGAACAGGCGATTTCTGCTCCAGTGACCATATAAAACTATCATTTTTATTTTTTTCAGCATGCCTGTTATTTTGTTTGAAATTATCTCTAAGCTGTCGGTTTGTTCTCAATACAACAATTTCTACATAAATCGTTTGTTACAAGTCGTTAATTAATCAATTTCGAATGTTTGTTTTAGTGTACAAAGACATTCATTTTCCAAATCACAATGACAACGTCAACGTGATCAAGTGGAATAGGATTCGCAAAAAAAAAAAAAACTATAAACATTAAACATGTATTATTTTATTAAACAACGAATTTATATTGACATAATATATTGGATGTGGAACATGACAAGCATTTATTCATGTGTGATTTATGAATGAGCTGCTGTTAATATGATTTCAATCGATTTTTATTTCATAATTCAATAACAAAATACTTTGATAAAAAAAAAAAGAACAAAATTACATACAAACACGAATTCCGATTTCCGGGTAATTATTTTCAAAATTAAGCAAGACCTAAATAGCATCGTATTAAAAACAAAATATCTATATGGTATTCGTAATATTAACCTCAATAATACATTATTTATAAATCCAATTACATCTTTGTTTACTTATCAGCTGATATAATTGGGTTAGATATTTATATTAATAATAAATAAATTGATTACATAAGACGTTTGTATACATAATACTAGTTTATTCTTACTTCCTATTGTTGTAATATATTTATTGAAAAGAGTTAAAATCAAATAAATAAATAAATTGATCGGTTACATTTTATGATTATAGTTTATAAATGATAAAATAATTAAATTATGTTATACATTATACAATTAACTATTTAGAATTTAAAATTACAATACAATTTAATTGTTTTTCATTATCAGAATAAAATCAATCTGTGAAGGGCTGTTAGTAAAATTAATATATTTTCTTTGTGCCAATATATTATAAGGTAGGTAGTATTGAAAATCAACTAAAATTTCTTTTCTTTTTTTATCTGCTACTTTGATAGTTATTTTACTAATAATATTATTATATAAATTAATAATAAGCGGAAATTACGTAACAGTGTAGTTTTTTGATTACAATTTAAATTATCATGAAATTGTCAAACATAGTTTTTCTTTTTTTTTAAAAAAATTAATATTTTGTATTCCAATTGGTTTTGCCGTTTGAGCTGTTAAAATTTAAATGTATAAAATTATAACATTAATAATATATAATACATAACATTAAATTGATATAACTGGTTATCTGTGTAACTAAAGAATTATACGATTAGGAACAGGTTTGTTTTTTGTTTGGCGAAGAATATATTTTAAATATAAAGAGGGATGCTGGAAGATTTAAAAATGGACGATAGATGTTTATGGTGGTGTGATGGCAGTTGACCATAGTCCATAAAGCTCCTGCAATCAGAGCATCGAGCTCAGTCTTTTGAGGTACCAAGTTGATATTGGCCTAAACAAGCCTAAATATGCCCAATATGATATCACGAATGTCAATAATGAGGAAGGTGGGAACAGCGTATTGTTGTTAAAAGATTGATTAATAATTTATTGTCTAAGTAAACCTTAAGGCATACAAGTTAATAGGCAGAGTTAAGTTAGATTCGTACCTCCAATCAGTTATCTTTTTAAGGATGTGTTCGATTCCCTAGCTTACAGAATGTAGATGATAAGGCAATCGGTCGGCAAGAGTTATTAGAGTGACCTTTTGTGATCGAAACCAATTTAAATGTATAAACGCTTTTATAGTGATTTATTTTAAAAGTATATAATTTATATTTATGTAGTGGTTGTATTGCATTAATTCTTCCATTATTACATAATAATTGAACTCGTTTTCAATTTACTTCTAAAATCGATTCGAACTAGTTTTCAGAGAAATAATTTACTTTTTAAATCAAATTAACACCGTTTTTTGAGTACATTTTTTTCACGATTCATAGAATAAATTAAAAGTATTACGCGTTTATCGAACGTTTCATCATAGTACGGTTAAACATTGTTGTAAACCTGGTCGGTCAATGTGTGTTTTAACGTTGTACCAAGTAGATGATATTCTTACTTAAGCTGCGTGTAGTTGTCAGTGTTCGGATTAGATAAGTACTTTTTTTTTATCTAGATAAAGATAAAGACAATGCAACTCAAACGTATCTAGATAGATATAAAAGATAACTTCACTCATATTTATCTAGATAGAGATAAAGATAAATACTTTTTTATCTAGATAAAAAAAAAGATACAATTATTTTTTAAATGGTTTTAAATTTAGGTATATTTTAGTTGGGCACTAGGAACATAATAATAATAATGATATAAATAAAAATAATTACATTATTTATAAACCATAAACTTTGTTTTGAGAATCGGTACAAATATGTAAATATGCGTTTGTAAAATTTCGCGATTTTTATCAATAAAAAATGTATCTAGATGAATTTATTTTAGATTAGTAAAAAAATTATCTAAGATGAACGTTTAGATACCTTGCAACTATTTATCTAGATAAGATGAAAGATGACCAAATAAGTATCTAGATATTCATCTAGATAAGTCCGAACACCGGTGGTTGTATAGTTATAGTATGATCGAAAAATAAACCTCATTAATGTCGGACGATCTGGCGCGTGTGTCGGACGCAATATTTCACCAGGTCAACGGGAACTATGCACAGTGGACCGTATTAAATTTGGTGGTGGTAGTGGGGGGGGGGGCAGGTGGGGCAGCACGGTGGGGTAGTAGCTGTTGTAATATTGTGCAAACATTTGCGTGACAAATTCCGACGCAGCGGTGGCGGTCGAGCTTCCGTCGTCGTCGGCTTTTGGGTGTGCGAGTCACACGACCACCTAACCGACCAGCACGCGGACGCCGAATTCCGTCGGCACAAACCTGCCCGGGGACCACAACCAGGGTTTCGACGGTTTCACATCGGTCACACAGAGTATTACGGATGGGCAGTTGTATAATATTATGTACGTTTCACTATCGACGGTTGCTTTTTTCTTAGTTTGAACATAGAAGTAAGTACAGTACAAGCGATGATGGCAGCAAGGCGTATTACTATAGAAGTATTTACTCAATGTTTCAACATAAAATATTATTCATTTTCCAGTGTATCTATGACTCGACAGGTAAACAGTTTTGTGATGTCCGTTTGTTTGTATTAAAAAAACTATGTATATGAGTATTTTGGGTGCACCATAGTCAATTTCATAATTTTTCCAAAATATAGCCATCAGTATGTTATGAAATTATCATTTTATAGTTATTTTGGTTTCTAAATTACTTAATTCTGACACACTAATATACATAAATGATTAACATAGCCTAAATAAATAGGACATAATATTACACTTTTTCAAATACACATCACAAATTAGTTTGTTCTGTACATTAATAATTCATACCTAGCAGATACTTATTATATTATTATATATATTATTTTTGAATGAACTTGTGTGGAGTAAGAAGTTTGTTTTTTATTGTTATGCTGGGTAATAAATTGTTTGGGTGCCAGCATAAAATACCTAGTTTAGACTAAATAACAAATACGACAAAGTATTGTTTCCTTATAAACTATTTTAGAATAGTTAAAAAAAAATATATTTATACAATGTATTATCATACATACACAATACAAATACAGACATAAATATTGGGCGTTTGAGTGGTACTGCTGGGTGACTTCTCTCATCACATCTCCACGTCTTGTATATATATATTTTTTGCACATATGCTTATTGTAAATACCATTGCAGATTGTATTATAGGTATGATCCAATAAATGTTAAAAAAAATATATATAGTGCTAATAATAACAGGATATAACAATAACAGGTTACGGACGGCCGGCTGTATTATATATTATAATATATAATATTTGTTATTATATATTATATTTGGTAATATGTATTATTAATGAACTAAAATTACGTGTTTAGATCCAATAATTTACAGTGACAGGTTCAAATCGAGAAAGATAAAAGTTTATTGCCTTTTAAATCTCAATATAAATGTAATAAAATTATTTTTAAATTAATTACAATTTATTTTTATAATAATTAGTTACTAAGTGCTGTAGCTGCAGATATGCTAAGTGTACAAACGTTAAAAAGTACAATTCAATATTTTTGTCAAAGTGAAGAAGCCCAAATGACTTTGATTTCATTATTCCTGAGCAGAAATGAAATACAAGTGACGATGAGTTATCTTTGCATTATGACTGTGGCACAAAATATCTCCCTCTTATTTTGATTTGTACAAGCCAAAAAAATTTGGATTTTATGGAGAATTGTGAACATTGGTTCTGTGATGAAATGTTTTCGGTAGCCTGGCTAATTTTTGAGCAATTATACTCAATTGATGGTATATGTTATTCAAATTTGGTTCCCAGTGTTTATGTATTACTACCAGATAAAATAGAAGATAACTATCGTAGAATGTTTAATGTTTAAATGATACTTTAAAGCAAGGCTGGGCAAGCTAATGATATTTTTTAACTCAGTTGGTAAGTTAAGTTTTTTTTAATTAAATTAAAAGTTAATTTTAATACACCAGTTAAGTTTAAATTAAGTTATTTTTAATTAATAAGTTAAGTTAATAGTAAAAAAAATGCATTTATGAGATATTATTTAATAAAATAAGTGATAATCACTTGAATGATAATTATCATTCATAGTTATACTATTCAAACAATCTATGATAATCATTATTATTGTACTAATAAAAAAATAATTAATAACTAATGAGTAATGAATACTATTGAATAGGTATTATGATTTATGAATATAATTCGCAGCATCGATGTTTTCAAAATTTCAAATAGATAATTAATTTTATTAATATTTATAAATAACTCATATAAGTTTTTATCTTTAAACATATAAATACAAAATTCTTTGTAAATTTCTCTTATTTTTTTTCTGATAATATTTTCTGTATTCTTCGAACTTATAATAATTATTATAAACCGAAAATCTGTAATAAACAAAATATTTTTCTGGATAATAGGAATATTAAAAATTAACTTAATTGGGAAAATAAAGAAAAATATGAGTTGATTTTAAGTTAATGTAGAGGAAAATGTAGTTACGTTAAAGTTAAGTTAATTAAAAATCGAACTAGTAAGTTAAATTAATAAGTTAAAATTAATTTAACTTCAAACTTATTAACTCGTTGTTAAAGTCATTAAAGCCAAATTAAAATACAAAAACTATAGTCATCGATTATGAAAAAACTACTATTAAAGAATTTAAACAGAATTTCCAAGTACTGCAGTAAATGGGTGATTTTTTTTTTATTTGTTCCAGTGTATACGGCTTAAAAAAAAAAATACAGTGAAGACCCTGAATTTGCATTGCAATTAAGAATGTTACCAGCTTTAGCATCTGTACAAGGATGGTGTAATAAGTTCATATACTGTTTTAATTGAAAGTAATTACTATACAGAAAATAAAGAATTAATATTAGAACAATTTTTAGACTAATTCGAAAATACCTGGTTAGGAAAATTAGACAGACGAAGAAGACGAAAACAACAGAAAATTGAAATTGAAATGTGGAACTGTTTTTTTAAGAACAGAAGAAGATTTAGCAACGACAAATGATTCCGTTGAAGGATGGCATAACTGTTTTACACCGATCTTTAGTGAAAAACATCCATAAAAATGAGGTTTTATTGAAGCTTTAAAGAAGGAAAAAAGCATAAATTGAGCACCCTGGCACTGAACCTCCGAAAAAAATACCAAGATAGGGCTAAAAGAACTTAAAAATTTTCCCTGATTATAACGATCTGTACGTTCTCGATTATCTACCTGGAATAACCTATAAGTTTCAACTGCAAAATGTATTTAATTTTGAACTGTACGTATTTTTTAGACATTTTAATTGACTTCATTTTTTTTTATAAGTACTTGTTATTTATTTAACAATTTCGTTCGACCTTTTTTTTAAATGTATTTATTTAATAATATAATTATTAACTTAGCAATTTTATTTGACTTATTTCTATATTAATGATATCATTTTTAGTTGTATGAGCAATTTATTGTAATGCGATCAATCGTTTTCGTTCGATTGACGGGATACCACGTATAATAGTGGCACAATTTCAACGAAACGACTGGAGTGCTGAAGCCCTTGCACATTTTCCAGTTAATCCTATATGAGTGGTGAACAAAAATAACTTCAACATCTGCACTTCCTTCAATAATCATTATATATTAATTAATAATAATGGCTTTGTAGTTTGTACTATACATGATAACAATTATCAACAACAAATAAAATTAACTAATCACAAACTGCATATTAAATTACGAGTGTGCTGATTTGTAAACTGGTGCTAAAAAGTGTTTAGGACCTCCAATCCCCCTAAATTGCGTCTTTATTCATATAGAAAGTTACATTACCCGTTATTTAGTGAAACGGTGGTAAATGGTAGATGCTATTTTTTTCTTTTAAATTTTTTTTTATACATGTGTGCATCGTTTTCATCCGTACTATTATAAAGTTTTTGAAATATTTCTAAAGTAGCCCGAAAGTATATTAATTATTTGCTCTCTACATTTGTATGTTAATACCTTTATATAATATTTTCACGTTTATTTATGAATTACTAGTCATTTTAGTACTCTTATAACTAGACCACACACATTTTTAATTTCGTATTCCAAACACGTTTATGTTTAATAAAAATATCGATTATTATTGCAGAACCAACGGTTATTATTATTTATACGAATTCGTAAATCTCAGACGAGAGCGTAGTATACAGCAGAATATATTCCATGGGCGTTCTGTTCTCTCAGTTTTCCGTTACATTTCTTACACATCTAAGCTATTTAAACTTTATAAATAATAATAACTCTATTTGTTTGATATAAAATATACGGTATGTCACGTGCAAGGGTGCTCAGCCTCATTTTGGAAACTATTTCGAAGATAGTTTTTCGTTTATACATTAGTTAATTTACAAAAAAAAGTGCAACAATTTAGTCCCGAACAAGTAAAAACAGTGCATACAATACTTCGTATGTTTACGTTTTATCATTATCACTTTTCAGAGATATCATTAGTATTTAATTTATATTTAGGTATATTATGACTTACATGGGCGCTGCATATTGTGTGTCTAGTCCACCATTTTTTTCATTCCTAGATCCATCTCCGGTCACGTGTTTATCTAAATACTATTGTTTACCAAACTTTCTACTTTAGACCACGGACTTAAAAATTATTGTCATCACCGTTTACAAATAAATGTATCTATTAAATTATAACTCAAACAATTGAAAACATTTTGGTTTTTACGATGAAAACACAAAATTGGTCCCACGGAATACGCAATGGTCTTTCGTTAACAAAGTGAATCATGCCGTTAACAATGATAATAATACATATCGTGGTTTACGATATCGATATATCGAGTGGGGTCGCATTCGACGACGACGGCTCGTTGTACGATAATAGTAAAAATCCGTTTTTCGAACGCGTTTTCTACAAAACTACACCAATTTAGAGTTTCCAGCAGTGCACGCTACTTATCAACTGTCACGGGCGAGCAGATATCAATTTCGTTTATTGTTAGCTCTCGAATCTCGATCTGATCCCCCTCCCCCGGGCACGGTCAACTGCTGCCCCACCCAACCGTCCACCCTTCTACCGACCCACCGACTAGTATTTTTCTCCTATGACCTGCATCGTCTCTATAGCTGCACCACCCCAGCAGTCGTCTACAGATATTTCCTCCGTCTGAGGGGTGTATTTTTTTTTCTGCGGAACCGTCACGTCAAACCGGCGCCAAACTTTTATCCCTCGTACTCTCGCGTAAAAGCTTTTTGCACCGCGAATGCCCTTATATGACCACCGGTGACGGACAGTACCCATTCCGCTCCATCTACCAAGCGTTTCTCGCCTGTCGATGTATTATAGATACAATAATAATATGTACTTAGATGGACCTCTTGCGAGTCTTGCGTATACTATCGCGAACCCACGTTACACTTGTGTACAACTGGCGATTCTCGATCAGAGAGTCGCTCCCATGTACACTCTAAAGTTACCGACAGATATTTATAAAAATATGTAGGTCGGGCTGAAAATATTCTCTAGATAATATTTTTTTTTATTGAAAATGTCATGTCTATCGCTGTGCTCAACGAGTAAAATAATTTTAGTCTTAAGCAGTGCATAGGTATATTATCTAGAAACGCGTTAAATGTAGATTGTAGATAGAGTAGGTACATACCTAAATATGGTTCGTGGGATTTAAATAATATTGAACATTTTTATTTATTTATTTAATTATTTCAACCAAATCACTTATGATTGCTTTATTACAATAAATTTCATTAATAATAGTTGATACCTTTACCAACTTAGCTTTTAGCTCAGTCGATGAAGCTCAGAATTACTGATATCTAACATAACCATATATATTTTGACCAGATGACTAATTAGCTGCAGGTATCTGGTTGCTATAATTTTTACATCTTTAAAATATTTCATCAACGTCGATTACGATTTACGATTCACATAATACAATATATTATTACACGTCGTTTACATAGCTGTGTATGATCTATCAGACATTTAAGTATCGTCGTATTGTTTGAGAGTCGACAGTAAAAAGGTTACACATCAACATATTTTATAATATTTCAGCAGGAGGTGACCTTTAAGGTTTATTTGTGAATATTTCATCATCACATTGAGATGGCATTAGGGCCTTCAGCATATCATATTAATATAGGCGTCCGGTTACCTAAGGCTTCATTGCGTGCTATACGAAAAGACCAAATATTTATTTATTTTGTGTTCGGTGAGTAGTGGTATGAGTATCTCAGTTAGCAGTGCTCTGGATTGCTGGGAAAATATCGATGAGCTCTAACAAAATGCATGTACTTATATATTCTAGAAAATTGGTAATAATATTGTTGAATGTTAATAACTTGAATAATTTACAAAAAGTAAATATGAATATAAAAATGATTGATAAAAGATACTTACAAATATATGACGGTGTATACGACTGACCAGCCACTACCTTTAACTTGCACTAAATTAAACTCACAAATGCTAATAGGCTATAAAATACAATATAATGAATAAGAGCAGTGAATTTACATTAATAATGAAATGTTGACTATTTGGTGTATAGGACCTTGATAAGTATTAAATAATAATAAAACTAGGCAATTTCATTCGTAAAAATTATATGATAGTTATACATAATTCCAACCGGGTGACCTATTTAAAATTATTTTTTACATAATTTTAAGTCGTTAAAAACAACGGTTTTTATTTTTTATCATTATATTCTTTTTAAGCTTTTACTTTAATTAATGCTATCATACATTTTAATTCCTTACTTTAAAGCAGAATATTTTGTTGGAGTACTTCGATGTATAAAAATCGAATTTGGTTTTGTGTCAAACCAGGGGTTCTCAATTTAGGATAGAAAAATTTAAAGTGCTCGTTATTTCACGCGTTTTATAACAAATGTTACCATTTTTGGTTATTGATTATTATTTGATTATGATTCGTTGAATATCCTGCTTATATAAAAAAAAAATAAATAATAAATGTATAATTTTAAAGTGTAAAATATGTCAAAAATGTCTCAATTTTAAATTTGCCGCGCATTATTACGCTCTAGTCTTAGAAACCATAATGAAAAAACACCACGAGGCGCGTTAGTGTCGAGTTTCAGTTCTTATGAAACGCACTATAGTGGAATGAATTGGTTCAGTGATATCCCGCAAAATGTTAGTCCGCTCATCAACACTTATAACTACAGTAAACTACTTTTTCGAAATTTGTTTTTTGTTCCCCGAATAATACTCGTTTTCAGAATATGAAATTAAAAATGTATGTTGTCATTCAAAAAAGTAAATAATATAATGTTTTGTAACGGCTTAAAATTATATAAAAGAAATATTTTCAAAAATGTTAGTGTCTTACGTTTTTCATTCTGAATACAAATTTTTAATATACATAATAGTAATTGAATAATATTATTATAATGCATGTTTGTGTATATATATGTGTGTGTGTGTGTGTGTGTGTGGGTGTGTAGTCTGATGGCAGATATGGCCCATATCTTTCACGCTGGGCTTGTAGGTAGTACGTGGCAACATCAACGACAGGTAAATCACGACGCTGATGATAAAAAAATTAGGTATTATTATACGGAAAGATAAACGTAGAACGCTATATTTTCCATTTCGAAGAAACTTTATGAATCATAAATATGTATTAATAATTTACCATTATAGTTGTGGGAATTAGATAATTTTTACATTTCATTCGTTTCTATGGTGATAAGCAAATCGTCACGCAAAATCGGTTAGAAAATAAAAATATCTGCCCAGTCCAAAAACATGCTTGTTTTGGCAACCTAGCATAATTTTATTTCATCATATTATAATATCGTGTTATTGGTAGTAAGTTATCTCATAATATGTAATTATGTAAATAATGTATTACAAAATATAGGCGCACCTCTTTTAATCGGAGACGATTTTTCAAATTTTCCGCTATTCAATACACTTTGAAAATTACATTTCATATTTTAGTTGCCACCTTACTCATAATACTGTATCATTAATCTTCTGTTCGTTATCTTTTAGGAGGGACAAAAATGACTTCACAGGAAAAACTATCAAGTCTTGTAGAATTGTCAGATTTTGATAACTATTCATCTGAAAGAAGAAGACTTCCAATACGCTGAATTGAACTCTGATTTTTAATTTTATTTCAAATAATGGTAGAAAACAATTTGTAAAAAAAACTTAACATTTTCATGTGTTTAAGATTGAGAATAAAAAATTGAAAACTGAAGTTAAATGCGAAATGTAAAACATTACCCTCTATTATTTTTAAAAAAAATTATCGAATTTAGTTGATGTTGTAAGACTGGATCATTATTCCTGTTTTATGTATTTTTGTGGATAAAATGACACTTAAACCGAGCGCCTTAAAACATATTTTATATTTTTGACTGTATAATTTTGGGTTTTTCGGTAAGTGCCGAATGGTATAATTCAGGTATCAAGCAAGAAAAAAATTAAAATAATTAGATATATGATTTTGTTTAGATCTTGCGTTTAACATTGCATATTATCCTAGCATATTATTATTATTACTTATTATTATTATGGTTTCACGTACAAGTAAAAACGAAAATGGTTTCGAATGCACTTGACATTGTTTATGACCATGCTTGTGTATTTTCATCAAGTGATAACGTATTAGATTATTAGAATATGTGCGTACACACGATCTACAGAAGCAAATACCGATGACGTGCTGGCATTGTGAATAGCGACGTAACGACAGTCGTTATATTCTTTGTGTGTCGATTTTTCGAACTTCCGTACTCGTTAAACAATCAAAAATGTCGACCAAAACGTTGCGAAGATTTAACGGTTTCTATTTCGCGAAAAAATACAAAACAAAATACTATAATTTTGAGACGAAATACAAAACGGTCGGTTACTATCGTTTGTATAGCCATAAAAATTAAAAATGGCGCACTTAAATTTTACTCCGTTGTGTTTTTGAATTATCCACCGCATGAAATATACGGCGAGTAAATTTCATCGTCCACCGAATACACCACACCGCGGGTATGCGTCGTCTATACTTGAACAATAATTTGCTAAAATCGCGACGAAACACACTATCGAGGTTCAGCGCGATTATTTTAAAGCAGAACATTATAATATAATGATTATTATAGCGGTTAGTACCTACGAAAGATGCGCTTTCCAAATCAGTTTAGACTAGGCGGGCTTATGTTGGGTATAATATCTGGTATCCTGGTCTCCTGCGCAGTGATAAAAGGATCACTCTGTATAGTGTGTATAATATGAACAGATAAAATATTTGAAATAATATTATAAACAACACACGCACGTCACAATATTATTATAATGCATTCGTATTAATATTGTGTCAACATCACAGTAACAAATTACACACATTCCTATTATAAATTATTTATTTTAAAAAATACGTTTGTGTGCACTCTGATTTTATAGTATTCCGCTATTCCAATACATATATGTATATATTATTGTTTCCTTGCAATGTAAATACATACGTATGTGTATTGTGTATATACGCAGCACGAACGAACCCATCAGAATATTGAAAGCATACAAATAAACTACTCAAATAATAAATTGACTTCTCGTCGTCGTTGTTATGACGATTTTTCAAAATTCCCATTTCGTATTTTCTTTACGCGGAAAATAACGACTTGGTGAAATGTGTCTTTTCTGTTATCTATAAAAATTTTAATTTAAAAATAAAAACGTATTTTATTTTTACATTCGTTACACGAATATAATATTATGATCTGAACAGATTTATTTTGAAAACACCTGAACTCGTCGTATAATCATCCGTTATAATCGGAACATTATTTTATAATGGGGGTGCTTGATTTTTTTCTCAATGGAAAAGTATTCTTGTTGCCTCCGGTGATTAATTCTTTATATAGTTTGAAAATAAAAACGGAGTTCAGAAGGGCTAACAAAATAAAACTGAAACACAACTTAGTTTTGATGCAATGCACTTTAGTAGGATTAAGATGAGTATAGGTACGTTTCAAATTATGTCCTGGAGAATAAATAAAAAGTTATTAAAAACACATTTTACATTCGCATTAATTATTGTCATTACATTATATATTAGTAGGAACACAGTTAAAAAGAATAGTGCGATCATAGGATATTAAATTCAAATATATAATAAGCGTGATATAACTAATGTGATTAAAATAAAAAAAATTGTAATTGAATTGATATTTTATAGTTGAAGCATAGACTAATAATATAGGACGAATATTATATTCGGACGGAGTGGCCGAGTGGACTAAGGCGTCGGCTGCGACGCAGCCTACCCGGGTTCGATCATCGGCCGTGGGTGGCATTTTTCTTCGGGCAAGTCACGGTGTCCGGAGAACAAGTGTCGCCATCCTCCACCTACGGGTGCCCAAATCAAAAATTCTGCCAAAACAAACATACACGTATTCCTCCCCCTACCAACAAAAAACCTACAAACAATAAACAAAAATAGCTAATGGCCTAGTTGCCAGACTCAAGCTCAATAAAAAAAAAAAATTATTTATAAAAACGTTTTTTTAACGTTTAATTTAACCTTTAATCGCGTATCCAAGGGTGTTTTGAACACCCCACTGCTTTAATATTGAAAATAAATAATATTTTAAGGTATCTCTACAATTAAGCTCCTATAAGTACCTTTCTATAATTTAGTTCATTACAATTTAACAAAAAAAATTTAAATTAAAAAAAATTAAAATTACATTACTAAGATAGTCGAATAATGAAAACACCCCACACACTTATTTACGTAAAACTTTATCACATACTCAATCAAAGGTTAAAGCCTTTCAATATACCTATACATTATTTTTATTTTTATTTCTTACAGTAGTCAGATTCTCAAACTTTTTTTTGATCACATAACACGCATACGTATTTACGGATCAGTAATTTATTTATTTATTTATTTATTACAAATATACGGGTTTCCCTTTTGACATAAAACTAACAGTTCAACAATTAGTATAATAGTAGGACATATAAATACATTATAAATATTATATTATGTAATACAATAACAGAAGTACTAATATTAAAATAGTAAAACATTAAAACAAACCATCATCAAATGAAGAATCCTCATTGGCGAGTGACATATATACGTCTTAGAGGCTAATTTTGTAAGTAATTTGTGTTGGCGCTAGGAATAAGGAAGGTTTTTTGAGAACGAGATGTATGTGAAGGAACTTTAAAATTTATTTGGGATAGAAAACATGGGGAATCAATTTGGCTATAGTTATTAGACCATGGATAAATGTTATGTTTAATATTCTTCTCGTTGAGCAAGAGTAGGCAGGTCAAGTACGTTTGTGATATTGGAATAATTGTGAGCTAAATGGGGAATGCCAAACACAAAACAAGCAAATTTCAAAAATCTTTGTTGAACACGTTCAAGTTGGTCGGAATCAGAAACAGTGTAAGGATCTCAGATTATAGATCCATATTCCAAAATAGGACGAACTAAAGCGCAATATAAAGATTTCAGTGATTTTGCTAGTTTGAAGTCTTTGGATAGATACGCATCATGAACCCTAAAACTTTAAATGCTCTACTAGAAATCGTTGCAATATGAGGACTTGGACTAAGGGCTCTAGATAGTTTGAAACTAAGATCAACTAGATCATCAACTCGTTTAATTTTTATACCTGAGATATAGTAGTCATAAAGTACGAGAACGAGTGAACGTCATGACTTGACATTTAGAAGCATTGACTTTAAGATTTATTTTAAAACCATTTACCACTAATGAATAAAAATAAAACTGTTCAAAATGTCAATACATTCATGACAATAATAATAATAATAGCAATAGTTAGTATTTTCACAAAATATAAAATAATACTTGATCTATTCAAAACATGAGAAAAAATATTTATTTATTAATTTTCTGTACTACCATCAGAAAGTTTAGTAACGTTCGTAGACCGTACTACATGATTAAAAAGAAAACACATTTACAACGATAAACTATGTGAACTATAAATTATTATTGTATTTATTTTAATTATCTACCTATCTAATATAATAAAATTTATGTTTGTGCGTTGGTGTCGTGACCTGCTAAATGCTTGATTCCTAGATCAAATTTCCCCTAATAAGCTAAACAAAATAGGTAGTGTCATCAATGGGTGGCTTCTTCCGTCATATTACTTATGTTTTTTTATTACTCTTATCTAATTTGCTTATTATTCTATGAATGGATTGTAAATATCTTGTAAAAATAAATAAAAAAAAAAAATGTTTGTGCGTTTGTCTTCTACAGACTCAACAGGACCGTTTTCAATAAAAGTTATATGAATTTATTTCTTTGGACTCGGGAGGTTTGTAGCTTCGTATTTCAACCCATATATAAGTCGTAATAGGGGTGACTCATGCATAAATCTTGGCGTGGCTCATGAAAATCGAATATTTTTTTGTTTATATTATGTATATAGGGTTTCCACTAGTTGAAACTCGCAGTTGGGTACGATTGGATATTATCATTTCTGTATTGTATTATATTTTGTAATTTAGGCTTGGTAATAACTATTTTATTATCTGTAGCAAATTGAAACCCAATACATTAACAAAAAGTATTCGATTAACTTGCGCCAAAATAAAATGCATGTGTGAGCCATACAATAACGACTTACATGGGTTGAAAAACGAAGCTACAGACATCGTCGAGTCTCAAGAAATCAATTGAGTTAACTTTTATTTAAAACCGTTCTGTAGTTTTTAAGTCTATAAAGGACGAACAAATATTTATTTTCATATATTAGATGAATGGACATAATGGTCCGTCGTATTGTATTACAATTTGTCATTTTGGCTAATATAGCAATTCTATAATATAAATTTACTAAAAAACAGCCGTTATATACGTATTAGAGCCAAAGTGCATGGTTCAAGTTTTATACTAGAAAAACACATTGACTTGGACAAAAAAAACGAATGAGAATATTTCAACTGAAGCAAAACGGAAACTATTATTGATGGATCGATTATAATAAATAGTCGAGCAGTCGGCTGCTACATATATTACTAGATATCTAAATTACGCATATTACGCAAATCCACTGTTTTTGACCAATCGAGATCTAATTTTGCTCACATACTATTTGGGGCCCGGACGGGTCGTAAGAGTATTAGAATAGAAGCCACGGGTATCAAGTGAAAAGCTATTACCAGATTATCTATATATAAAAGCCAAAGTGTATTACTGGGACTTAGAGAAATAAAAAAAAATACTTGACCGATTTTGGCGATTCAAAAAAAGGTTTTGGATAGTAGAACGAACCTGTTGTTTTAAGGTGACTTACTCGTTACTAATAATTTTAAAAACAACATAGCTGCATATTATTATCAACCATTGACTTCGTGCTTACAGGTCAAAACCTTAACCGATTTTGACGATTCAAAGGTTTGGATAACATATTGAACCAGTTATTTTACGGTGGCTCATCCACTAGATGTTAACAATATTAAAATCTAAACCACATAAACGTTCATTTCTGCTTGCAATATTGGTTACGCGTAAGAAAAATATGTTACTTATTACTATCTGTCACAGGTAGATTTTCCGTCTTGGTCTCGTATATCTCAGGGCAATGACGGGTAAAACAGCTATAATTATAAATATAATATTTTGTTAACAGTTATAACTCGTAGTGTGTTTGGAAATTAATACAGTTAATAAATTAAGGTAATTAATTTAGATTTAGTATATTTTGACTGACCATCAGAATTCTAAACGAAGGGATAACATATTATTTGGTTCGATGATTGATGTTGCTCATGAATGTTACGCTTTGATGATCATTTTTTAAAAATACGTTGGTATTGAACTTTAAAAACCACACGAATTTCATGAAATTTCATGTGAAAATATAGAAAATGGCATTAGAAAGTACATTTAGAATTGTATAGAGACATTATGCAAATGTAATAACTAATAACTGTATAAAGCACAGTAAAATTAATTAATATTATTTAATTTGTAATAATATTTATAGATGCTGCCATAATATAAAATCACAATGCTAATAACGTTCAGGTTTGTACGGTCCACGGTACATGATATAAATATATAATATACTATATTATAATGAATACTGATATTATATTATAGGTAATTTATGAGTGTGAAATTACTTTTATAACCAATAATCAAATTTATATTAACTGCTTTTGAAAGTGTCACAATTGGGTAGATTCTTTTTTCAATTATATTCATTTTTTTTTTTATTATTACTCTATAATATATGCTTATTGTATCAACTGATACAGATTGCATATTACTTATTTAAAAAAGAAAAAAATATATGAACTGATCGTACAATATATTCGACAAGACGTATTATTATCATACGTACATGGAACACACACAATCTTAAAATAATACGTACAAATGCAAATCGTTAACATGCAGTCCGTTTTATGTTGTGTGAAAATATTATATTATAATATAGTACAGACACCTCATACCATCGGTCGTCGGTGAAATAAAATCACAACATTATAATAGCTACCTACTAAAATATAAAATTTCCCATTGCAACGAGACAATTTTAAACCGGAGACGGTGTTTTTAATTTTGTCGCGAAAGGGTGCAGTTGTAGGCCAAACGTTTTATTATTTTTAAATGATCAACGGCAGGAACAAAAGTCGTACACGCAATAGTTTATACTAAAATAAGTGATTAATGTTGTCTTCACACACGTCACTGCAGTGTATAAAAGTCGTAAAAATGTCCAAAGGCTTAAAAATCATTTAACATTCTATTCATTTAAATTACTCACTCGAACGTGTACTATATTATTTCTGTCCTGAGAAACCATTAACGGTGGACCGGGTCGTGCAGTGCCGACAGTTTTGTCGACGTTTGGATCGAATGAAAAACTTAGTAATTCCGTATGCCTATATATAGTCATTTGGCCGTCGTTTTGTGTGAATTAATGGAAAATTTTCTCGAACGAGATGTCAACCGCGACGACACTTTGGCCGGGTAGGCGGTGAAATAAAATCAACAATCGCAGGTCATCCGAGCGTTTCGTTTTCAGGCGAACCGTTTCTACGTTTTAAATTGGAGTTTTTAATGATCGGCGTTTGACTCATTGTGCGCTTTCGCGTCGCCAAGATGGTTTCCCAGAAACTTTTCTATGAAAAGTAGGTCGATCGCTCGTGTCAAGCCCAATAATCGTGTCTTCGTCGTCATCGTCGATCGATTCATTTGCGACCGCAGATTTTTCGTCTCAAACTCCGTCGCCAGTGCATTATTGATCCGTCAAAAGTTACTAAGCAATAATGTAATTGGCAGGTACATCGTCAGGCACACAAGTAAACGGTAATAGTTATATATTTACACCGGTAAATGTAAGTTGCGTCCCAAAAAAAAGGTTCCGATAACAATATACGTAAGTTGCGGCCCGGTATTTCTCAGGTACTTACGTAAGTTGCGGCCTGTGTTTCTGTCATGTATGCGTTGATTGCATCCGACGGAAAATCCGTAAAACTAACATTTATAATGTTTTTATCGATGGTATTTATGGTGGTATTATCAAGAGTATATCCTGTTCTCTATCTGCAAAATTTTACTGTAGTAACATTTCATACGATGAACACATATTAGTTCACCGATAACCGTTCTATACGAGTGCACGTGGAGATTTTTGAAAATGAATGTGATCAATTTTAATACAATGCTAAGTGAAAAAAATAAACCATTAAAAGTGATTGCTGGTCAAAAGTTCCGTTTTCACAAGTTTTTAATAAATGATGTTGAACGTTGGTGTTGCACCGTCAAAACGTGTAAGTGCTTTGCAAAAGTAAATAGTCTTATTGATACTGAAATTGAGATTTTTAATGAACATAAACATAAGCCATTACCAGAAAATATTTTAACTAGACAAAAAATTAGTAACAATTTAAAACGGAAAGCAGTTGATGAAATGTTTATTAGACTATCAAACATTTTACATTCTGAACTGAAAAATAATGATATTGAAAATATAACTTCTGGAGATGTTTTATTAATAAAAAGAAATATACATAATGCTCGATATTCAAAGCTACCCAAATTACCAACTACATTAACACAAATTCATGAGACTTTCAAATTTGTGAGGCAATTGTCATTCAAATTTTTACCTACTTCTATATAGACTTAAATAAGTTATACTGAATAAGTTAATAATTGATAAAGGACAAAGTTGGCACAGAAAAATTCAACAGCTTAGTATCGATACAAATATACAATTTTAAATAATAATAAATAAATATAATAATTAATATTAATAAATAATAATAATGTAAATAATTAATTACCAATATTTTTAACCATACCAACATTATAACAGTAATGTTGACAGTCCTAAGTCTGATAAAATGGGAAGGAAAATATTGGTTGTAAATTGGTAATATACATTTTAATACGCAATTTACACATAAACAAAAAATACCCGGGACGCAATTTACATATACCCAAAAAATACTCGGGACGCAATTTATATAAATAAGGTACATTGGGACGCAACTTACAGTCACCCATTTACACAAGACGGTGTACTCGTCGCACAACTTTCAAAGGTATGACTTGACCTAACCTAATGAAAATTGTCTTGATATCTCTTATAGAACTGAAACGATCCATTTTTTGTAAAATTAAATTGTTATATTGTTTTGTTTTCTCTTTGTTGCTTCTCGGATATGCGGTACACGTATGATTGAATACCACATGATATCCGAGCATCAGCTACTAAATAATTCAGCTACTGTTGACATTTCGAAGAAATACATTTTAAGTCAAGGATGTGATAAGATTTAATTGTCCATAATAAATTATGACGGCCAATATACCATCTCATGTGCAAAAAATCCCTAAAAGAAAAAAATGTTAATTTAGTAGAGTTTGTATGCTGTTAACAAGAATGACGAGTCTTCTGAAATAAATTAATCACTCTGTATAAACGTGTTTATAGATTTTTTTTGTAACTTAAATTGTTGATTTACCAAGCATGCACATTACATACTTTTGTACAAATTATGATTTTTGGAATTTTTAAGTACCTATAGGTACTTACAAATAAATACATTTCAAAAATTAAGATTTTTTATTCCATTTAATAAGTATATGAGTATTTTGCGGAAATACAAGCTTGTTTTTTGTTAAATGAGAACCGCCATTTTATATCCTAAACTGTTGATGAGTTTTTTTAAAATATCAATAGTATTTGACACATCTAATTTGCAATTCGAACGAGTAATTCAACTGTATGTACCTACTAAAGATAATTTACAGACCTTAATAATATGCAATGGCGATTTTATCAAATTATATAACTGTAATAAATTAGTATTAATAACTTTAAATATTTCAAAATCATTATCACAACCCCATATTACCTTCTAATCCAATTATTGAGAATTGAGGACAAAGGAATTTTTAACTCATTTGATATTGTTATTTTTAACGACAACTTTCAACTCAAACTGTAGACTGTACAATATATGTATATGTATATTGATAGTGTCATCCGTAAATAACGAGAGAATCGCGATTCACACCAAAGTACCTAAATCAAATCATACTTAGTTACACTTAACATACATTTGCTGGTGTGACCAAATTATATAACTATTTCATTATATCTTTTTACAGTCGATACCTATTATAATAGATTATTATTCTTAGCAACTACATAAATAGTTAAATATTAATAACTCAGAAATTACTCGTTCACATTTCAATTGATACACATTACAACTTTCAAAAAACCATCACTTTTATAGATCAGCAATAATAAAAAAAATAAATAGTTTTCATTGGTAAAAATAAGTTTGCACCTTTACTGATCATTTTGTACGTTGCGTATAAAAATCCAAGAAGATGGTCCTTAAACATTTCAAAAATCAGATTTCGAAAATATTCATTTCCTATTCATTTAAAAAAATTGAGGTTAGCAAGCTCGGTGAATAACACCCTGTTTAATAATATCATATGCTGGTGGACAACAAACGACGATGGTTCATATTATTATTGTACGGAATAGAATTAGTACGAGTTACGTTTACCGGTCGCCCAAAGTCACTCGGTTAGATCACATAATTTAATGTATATGCAAATTATTATCTCTTTTTTTACCTTTTTTTTACCTTTTTTTTACCTTTTATTAATTTGCGTTCTTTGATCTCGTTATCCGGGAGTATTTTATAATTGCATTGAAACTGAACGGCAAACGAATCACCGTTCGACGTGGACGAGGAATACGGTTGATATATTATGTAGTATATTTTATACACAGACGTAACGGCAGTAAAATAATATAAAACTATTTTTCAATCGTTGGCTGAAAAGCTCAGCTTACAATTAACACAAAGGTGATTTGCAAAATACGATTTGCTCGTTTACAAAGTATTTTATGCGATCCATTTTGTTTTGGATAAAACGAACTTATAATAATATGCAACTATCGTTTTAGTTTTCGTATAATATTATTATAGATTGTTTGCGTTTTAGTTTAAAAACCATGATTCTGGGTTACAGTGTCTGATTATTATTATCACTACCTTGTAAATAATATAAAATAATGAGCATAATATAATGTTATTTTCTATTATTGTAACGCTTGGAAAAACCACGTCTAATTTTAGTTTTATTATTGCTACGTTTAATTTGTCGGGCGATATATTTTTCCGATACTATAATAGTACAAAGTTCAAGTGTTTTTCTTATCGTGTAAAGTAGGTATGTGTTCATTTGTGTTTATTTACGTCGTGGCATTTAATTTGACGTGAACAACGCAAAAACAACAAGGAAATGGCAAATAGTTAAAAATAATGTCGCCCAGATAAATTTGACCAGTACACGTTGTATATACCTACTATACATAATAATATAGTACATCGTATTTGCAGTTCATCTTTTTTTGGCTCTAATCCAATTAACCCAAATGGGATATATTTCTCGTAACGTTAGCGTTTAATTTTTCTTATCCCATCTCATTTTGTATAGTACTACTCATAGTTCTCACGAGAAAAACAAAATCATTTATTATTGACCTGCACACGAGCAATTATACAACAGTGATGTTTCGTCTGCCATACGCACAAAATAACTAAGATTTAAAATGGTATAAAAATTAAATAGAATTATCCGAAATCACGGTTTTTTATAAAATTTACAACCACCACAACTTAAATATAACCTAAAATGATAAACTTATTAACACCCTACAGATCATATGTCAAAAAAATATAGTTGTTACGTTTTATTTATCTACAAAATATACCGATTTCGTGGTTGTTTTGTTACCATGGTTAGATATTTCTTGGGATGATATCATCTAGGTATACATCTGAAACAGTTCATTACTGGAGCGACGCACTGTCACGTGAAATTACTTTAACTTCATGGATTTCAGAATAATCACGTTGTATATATTTTTAAACACATATTATTGTAACGTATAATATATTATTACAAATGAGAAACAGGGTCCAGCGGGGTCGGATCGGGCTGACGGTACCTAAATAAGCAGCCATCACTGGCGATTGTTGCTAGTTGGTCGGCCAATACTCTGGCATAATGCTATATAATACACAATTATGTGTCTATTATATTATTATAATGAACAATAAGGCTCTTTGTGTTCGCTCAAACAAGTGGTCGAGTGTACTCCGATGGCGCGGCCGGTGACGAGCCTCGTGTAAGCGCGTCGCGGGGTTAGGGTATTGGTAACTCTGAAAAGGGCTATTTTCTATGTACGACCAGTGTTTTTATAAAAACCATTTCAAGTCGTAGGCTCTAGATCGCTTGACTGCACGCCTGGCACCGGGTCTCCGTCATTTACTGGGTCCATGCGCAGAGTTTCAAGTCGGGGGCGGCGAACATTTTTACCGGCCCATTTTTCCATACAATGACTACTATACGTGCCCTGGGGAACGGTGGTAATTAAATTAATATTATTGTGTAGGCACCTACTACATCGTTACGATAGGACACAGTAAACCCTAGTTATTTTTAGTTTATGATCAATTATATTAGATAATATAGTATGACGTACGCCCTACAAGTCCTTAACGAATTTTAATAATAATAATAATATACTGTGGTCTGTGTTAAAGATAGACCTATTTAAACACACAAACTAAAAAAAGCAGGTAAGTGGATATCGCTCTGCTGTACAGTTGGTTACAAGTGAGTCAATGTATAATGGATTGTATTAAACTTGAATTCAATGATATAATATCATTGTATAAGAAAAACGATTCTGAGCGGGGACGGTTTATCAGTCTGGATTTTTTAAATTTTTATTACTTATTATAGCCTTTAAGTTAAATTAATATTATAATAAATTAATATTACAATTTTTTTATTCGTTGCTACGGTGATGAACAAAGCGTTAGAAATTAAAATACCATTTTAAGCGGTTTTTCCCGTGGCATTAAATAACTATTGAGAAAATCGAAAAATTACCTCTCTAAAATACTATCTTGATCCAATTTGCCAAAAGATAAGGTACTATATGTTTAAATCAAAGCACTCCTTCTGGTAGAAATTTTGTATAGAGGCTATATATAAAAAAAAAAAAAAAAAACACCTGCATTTTAAAACCACTAGCTTCTTCGCTCCGCTCAGAATCTAAAAGATTAACTTCGTGACTCAACACAATTTTTGGGTAACTAACTTATTTTTTATTGAGTATTGTACGGTGATTCAACGAGGGCAGTTGGACCTGTTTGGCTCTTACAAATCTAATCGAACTGTTCAGAGGCAGCAAAAGCACACCCTTCTGCCCCTGTACACATGCCTATGATCGGGTCGTCACTGTTCTGGAGAGAGCACTCGGTTGATATCCAATTCTGGTCGTCGCTGTCGTTTGGCCCCGGGCACATAATACTATTTGGCGGTCACTTAAGTTTTGGACGGCTTTCGGATTGTCTCCACTACGAAGAGATCTTGTTTTCCAGAAAGTTAGTGATTCTCGTTGTCAAACTTCCGTCATCTCAGTTAGCACTGTATATCTATAGCCAAGAGTCTGTTGCCGGTCATGGTATCGTCGTAGACCCACGAATTGCATCAGATCTTGCCTGTGTCTTCCGTGCTTCTGGGCTTGTTTCTTCGGCGTTATTAAAGTGTTCAAGTCGAAGTAAAAGTAATGTGCATATAAATAAACACGAAATTTACTTAAGTCGAATAGCCGCTGGTCGTTATGGTCAGATAAGGCATATTTTGTTCGGTAAGAATCACATCGTTTTCCGGAAAATATGTAAGGAATGTGAGCGTCTTTCTGGTTAAACTCACATTTCTTAGGCAATAGCTTTTGGATCGGCCCTGGTGTTTGTTCTGGATGTGGTCATTAATCCGTTTTAACAATAATCGTTGGTGGTTGCCTATTGTAGTATTATAGCATTGATGGTTGTGAAAAGGACCATTTTAATATCGTCGGCATTTCCCGTTAACCGTTACACAATGACTTTTAGTCCCTCCTAGTGCCATTATAATGGCATTACGATCAAAATAACTGTCGAAATGATAATTGCATGTACGATCTTCGCGAAATTGGTTTATTTTTGCTACGAATATAATATTATTATATATATTTTAATAATAATTATTAAGGTTATATATTCATAAATAAACAATAAATGTGAAAATCTCTTTTTTTTCATCGTCTACTTTGTTATCACGGTAATAGAAAGACAGAAAGTATTTATTATTTTCTAAAAACCAGTGGTATCATATTAAATAATATGCCACCGTAATAGCAGCTGGGCGTGGTAAGTGTGTTTCATTATCTGCACTATTCTAATCTCAGTATTACGTTTAACGTCTTATTTCACATTGACTGTCGAATTTATTAATTTGTTCTTCTGAAGTATATTAACGGTATTCACTAAGTATTATCATGTTTAAACTAAATGAACAGTTCGTTTTTTAGTCAATTCAATTAATTTCATAAGTTATTGTTAATATATTATAATCCTAACAACAAGCAATTCATGTATTCGTGTCTTGCAAATTTGTTAGCGTCAGCTCAAATTCGTAACGTTTTGTAACTCTTGCCGAAAACTAGTGACATATTATTATGTTATCGTAATATGTTATATACACACACGCACGGAAATTGTATTTTAAAAACGTTCGGAACCTGACCATCTACGAAAACATTTACTTTTCGGCTGTACTGTGTTTCTACTACCTATATATAGTAAGTACATACGCGTAGTTAAATACACACACATGTATATATATTTTCACAATCGTCTGGGAATATTTTCGTTATCCCTCTTGGCGGGCATCCGTTGTGACAATAATTTATATATATATATATATTTTATAGGTATATAATAACAATATTCTTCGGGCCACGATGGCTCATTCAAACAATACACTCTGTTAATAATAATATACGTTCTCGTGAATTTGTTTTGATAGGTCTCCTCTATATTATTATGTATACCAACGACGAAAACGACGATGATCGTTATACGCGGAAAATTCGAGGTCCTTGGGTAGAAATAATAATTATTTCTATGTAAAAAATGAAAGTACTTTCAATAAGCTATATAGAATCAGTATTTTCCAAGAAAAAAAAAACGAATTTTGCGTAAACTTATTGGAATCACTGTTTGCTCATAACCGTTATCGTTGTTCGTATCAAAATACGGTAATCTGGTCTCGAAATGGGGTGTTCGAAGTTGAAATATTACGTGCATGACTTTTACTTAAAACAATAATTATTGCCATACATTACTTTAGCGATTCAGTTGCATTAAACCACTGTGCAACAATACTGTTTGAAGGGGACCGTACAACAACCAGATAAGTCCACTTTTCAGAATGATTGTTCAAGGCAACGATCAACTGTGAGAAAAACAATAATACATTGACTGTTAATATTTTTTTGGTGAAATGATAATTTTTCTTCGACTAATGATTGAACCAAAATAAGGTTTACATTTTCAAAAACATAATTTTTCAATCTGGTCCAATAACGTGGAAATTGGCCCTCAAGATAAAACCAAATCATAATTATAGTAAAGATATAATACAAATAGTTCGTCGCTTTTAATTTTTTGCAAACCAACATTTCATATTATTTTATAGAGTGGGACGTACCAATTCATAAGACGTCGTCGGTATAGTAGGTACCTACCAGGTAATCAAAACGAAAACGAAAATTTGACGTCCGTCGAACCGCAAATCGAATAAATAATAATAATAATGACGACAGCTATGAAAATATAACATCTCGTTTATGCAGTTGGCGTTTCGTCGATTAGATGGAAATACGTCGGCAGTAACGCTATTGTTGTTGTATAGGTATTCGTCCATATTTCATTTTCCTATCATGCTTCCAGAAGCCATTCTCGCTGGGGACCTTAGACGCGACAAATTCGTTGAACATTCCCCGTATACATCCTCCCCCCCAAACACACCCTCTGCTATTGCACTCGCAACACTACGTCGTCGTCGTCGTCTCAAAATCGTATACTTCCGCGTATATATACAGCGCAGAAAATAAATAATATTATATAATATATACATTATATATTACCCGGACCCGGTATACGTATCACGGTTTGATTTTGTTAGGAGGCGTGCGGTGGTGCCGGAAAGAGGTGATGGTGGCGGTGGCGGCGGTTGGGGTTGGTGGTGGTGGTGGTGGTAGTAGGGGGGGGGGACGAGTGACGTGTAAAAAATGTCCCCCCAAAGAAAGCGTAGCGTATACATTATAAAAATAACGGCCGGGCGACGAACTCCCGCATATATGATATTAGATAATATATGTGTGCGTATATATAATATATATCTATAATAATAATAATACGTGCGCACAGTATGTACGGCGGCGGCTGTAACGTATTATTATTATTATTATTATCATTATTATTATATTCGCCGAGTCTTCGTATATAGTCTGCCGAGGGGTCTCCCATAGCTGCAAGCGGCGGCGGCGGGTGTGCTCTCGGATCGCGCTCGACAACTTTTTCCGCGCGAGTTATGGTCGACAGTCGGTGGCGACGACATCGTCGCGCGGCGCTAAAACTTTTCCGCAGAGAGGTACTTACGGGTTTTGGTTTATTAGTTGGGCAAACTGTGATTGTGTGTGTTTGCGCGCACGTGTACACGCAGTCCATAACTCTATTGTTTATAACGCACACACATACAATATTTATCTCTATCTTTCTGTCTCTATCTCTCTGTGTCTCTCTCTGTCTCTCTCTCTCTCTGTCTCTCACCTTTTCTCACCGTTCATCGCGCACAGCCATAAGCCAGGGGTGGAGGGATTGACGCTCGTCGTAGGTATAGGTCACGGAGAAGCAGTGGAGGGGACACCCCTCGGTCGCTATACGGTCTATTTATTGTGTTGTTACCCCGCAGCGGGCGTATATTTCGGCGGTGGATGTGTCGGTGTGCGTGAGTGTGTATATGTATATGTGGGGATGGGGTGATAGCGATGGGGCATAAAGACGATGTATAGGATCGGAAGGGGTAGTTGAAGCCCAGCCGTTGGTTATTGTGGCAATTTGTCACAAAGCTCTTTTGGTCCACGGGACCCGTCTCTCTCTCTCTCTCTCACACACACACTCTCTTCCTCTCTCATTCTCCATCTCTCTCTCTCTCTCGCTCACCCTCTCTATGTCTACCTCTCTCGGTCGTCCGTCGGATCGAGTGCGTATACGTTATATATATATATACATATATAATATGTTTATAAATATATCGCGTATACAGCATATTATATATATATTCTGCCATCATTCGCACTCACACTATCTCGGGGTGCGGCGGCGCCGTGTACACACGTATTTGCCTTAATTGCTTTGCTAGGTCGTGATATTAGGTGGCTGCAGTATAGGTATATATACGTATATTGTATAATATTATATATACAACGCTCTCGAAAACGGGATTAACATAAATTCGAGGCTGGAGCAGGCCGTAGGTTATCTCCGAACAGTGCCAGCAGCCAGACATTTGTTATGCCGCCGCCGCCGCCACACCGCGATGGAAATGCCGAAAATGATAGCACAACCCCCCCCCCCCCCCCGCTCAAAGGTGTTATACATATTAAATATATATGTACGTATAATATAATGGTGGCTTACACGCGTATGCACAGCACTAATATATGAAAACCGGCGTTGTCTTCCAGCCTGTTAATGCGTGGCGGTCCGTCGGTAACATCGTGAGGGTGGTGATGCTCCAAAAAAGATAGTTTATAATAATAATATTATATTCGGCCCGCGACACTATCTTCGTAGCACTGCGTTTAACTTCCTTGTACGCCGGAAGTATACCTGTATACACACGCGCATTCCAATGTGTGTAAATCCGGTGGTGGATCATTCTTGTTAGAGGGGGGGAGGGGTTGGTAGTGTTCCAGACTAGGCACTGTGATTCGTCCGTTACATTATTATATGGACCAGTAGTACGGGTTTCATGGAACCTGTTAATCGACCTCCCCAATATAATATCTCGCATAATATTTTGTGAATATTTTCTTATTTTTCAAAATTCTACGATGTAAGTAGAGTTAACTGTTCACACTACGAAGTGTTCCCCTCACATAGTGGGTGCAAAGTAAGCCCCTACAAAGTAAAAAGGCCACAACGTCACAAACTTTACTAGGAAATACTATTATTGAATTAATTTGCAAAATTTAAATTGTTCTCTTACTCTGTATAATAATATTATGTTACTGAACAAATATTAAGTACCTAATAAAAATACTGATTTAAAAATCAGTGGTCCGAACGCCCTACGGCTACAACTTTCAGGGACCAACCATCATATCACAATTATTTTTTCTGGTGACAAACGGTGGGGACGAACAGTTTTTGAATCAAATGTATTATTAATAGTCAATTACACCATATCGCGATGATTCCGATTTATAGGTCATTGTAGCGAGTCTCGTAAATAACGGCAGTTTATTAACCTAAAATAATCAATTAATCATTTTTTTGTATTTCGCGTGGTACCTATCTATCAAATGAGATTCGTACGATTACAATGGTTTATTATAGATGTTTCGTACATCGACATTTAATAGTTAATACTGAACAAGTGCGACATAAAAACTGTACGTCTTACCTAGTACACTTGAGTAGAACAAAGTCAGTAACGCGGCGTATGGCATACCGCACACGCATAATTTGGTTCGATATATTTTAATAAAGATCATATACACCATCGTTAGCATTCAGTAGCTCCTAATGACTACGCGCACGTGATTGTCAATTCATAAGTCTCCACGTTGGTACCTATTTAACAAGTTTGTCGAAGAATGATATAATATTTGCGAAGAGAACGTTTTATCAGATGTCACAGTGTCCAAGCATATGGAAAACAATTTACGGGTGGCGGTCTACACCTGTGCTTCTCAATTTTTTTTTAGATTCATAAACTGGCGATACACTTCTAATAAGTACAGTCAGAACCAAAGCAAAATGTACATATCTATTCATTTTTAATTTTTGATTGTTATACTTACTTCTTTAACTCGAAATTATATATAAAAAAAAACTTATATTCTATAATGTACTAAAGATCTATACCTACACTAATAGCGGTCAATGACCAATGCAGTCGAGGCCTAATAATTATAATAAAAAAAAAAAAAATAAATGGATTTTTGAAAAAGTAACAATGATATATTATGTACTTACATCTGTATGTAAATTGAGAATGAGACTATCTTCACAAATGTTTTTCTTATCTCTGGTTATACCATCACGTCATAATGCCATAATAATGTCTTATATTTATACATTAAACACGTACAACAATATTAATAAACAATTTATTTGGTGACACATTATAATGTATCGTGGAACACCGGTTAAGGACATCTGGTCTAGAATGTGTCGAATCGATGAAACAATACATTTAAATAAGATATTTCGAGACATTTGTATGATCGGTCTTGTAAATGTTAAAATAACGTTATATTTGACAAAAAAACTATTGCAATTTGTGAACGTAATTATAACGGAAAGTGATAATCAAAATTAATTATATACTGCAAAAAGAACCATAACGTTAACAAAATATATAATATATCGTTAAACAAAACATTACGCTAAACGTAATTTTTAAAATATCATAAAACAAAAAAATAACACAAAACCAATTTGTTTAAAATCCATCTATTTAAAAGTTATATTGGTCTCCTAGAAATATTTATTTCATGACATTTTTTTTTGTCGTAGCAAACTATCTACGATTTGATCATATTATATTCTGTATCCGAGCCATAAGCTACCTTCATTAGATATTATTTTAGATTCTGAGTGAAACGATGGATGTATTGATTTCCCAATGATGTGTTTTTTTTTATTTTTTATTTTTTTTTTTTGTGCCTGTGTACACGATAAGTAGTTGAAATAATGCTTCGATTTTCAATTTCAGTATCTTGTTTGACGGGAAAGTGAATATTGTTGGAGCATTGGGGAGGTTAAAGTTTAAAATTCCCAATATTTTTCAAAAACACCAGAAAAAACAACATAAAAATCAAGGAAAAACGGAATTTTTTTACGCAAAATCGGTTTTCCACCAAATTGATCTTGGTTTTTGGTATAACTCTAAAACAAATGAAAGTATATACATAACATTTTCACAGGTCGTTTATATTTGAATTTTCTATACATGATAAGAATTTCAAAATATTTTGATTTGTTTTGAGCTGTTTAGGGATATTTTCAATTTCTAATTTTATTAGTTTTTTTTTTCTATGAATGTCAATAAAACTTTATTTGTTGGGTAAAAAAGCTTGAAAAATTCATACAATAAGGCTCCTACTATATTGTTACAATGACATTTGAAAAATATTAAAAATCCTTAGTCACCGTTTTTATTTATAAGCATTTAAAGTTCAAATCTTGACAAAATACTAATTATAATTATAATTAGATAAAAACAATAATGGCAGCGTAAAAGGAGCCCATAATAATCAAGTATGCAAAGGACTTTGACCACGTGAACCACCGTAAATTGTTGAGCGTTCTGTGAAATCTTGGGTTTGGTGAGCCTCTATCATCGTGGTTCAGTTCCTATTTGTCTGAGGGGAGACAGGTTGTCTAGATCAATGGCTTCTGTTCCAGCCCAGTTAGTGTAACGTTTGGTGTACCTCAAGGCATCTACCACCCGTTATTTTTGCACTCTTTTTTAATGGCCTCGAATATGTGATACAGCACAGCGAACTTCTGTTGTTCGCTGATGATATTAAACTGTTTCTCTGTATTGGCACCGCTGATGATTTTAAACTCTTACAACATGATATTGATGCTGTCGCTTATTGGGCCCGGGGACTAGGCTTGGAGCTTAGTATCCCTAAATGTCATATCATGACTTACACTCGTTCCAATGAGCACGTCATGTTTACATACACTATCAATGATATTGCGCTAAAGCAACACAGTGACTGTGTTTATGGACCTTGGTATTACTTTTGATCGATCGCTTACTTTTCGTACACATATTGAGAAAGTTACTTGTAAGGCTTTGAAGCTTCTCGGTTTTGTGAAAAGAATTTCGGCTGAATTTAAACTGTCCAGCTCTCTTAAGACGTTATATTGCTCTATTGTTCGGTCTGTGTTGGAGTATGGGGTAATTATTTGGAATCCGTGCACATTCGATGGTAGTAGTCAACTGGAAAGAGTTCAGCGTAAATTTTTGAAATTTGCCGCTTTCCGCATTACGCACTGAGTGCGCACCTCACGAGTATCAACCTGTGTTGGAGTGCCTCCATTTGTCTATCCTATGTGACAGGAGGAAACAGGCTAATCTTACGTTTCTTTCTAAACTTATAAATGGTGAAGTCGATTCCCATGCCTTCCTATATAAACTTAATTTCAGAGTTCCAAGTTTCTATTCCAGATACTCTTTCCCTTTCCAAGAGGAAAATTCCTTTTAGCCGCTGTAACTATCTAACAAATCGTCATATTGTCCGTATGATGAAACTGGCCCATGAGGACCCACTATTCCTTAGTACTTAGCATTATATTATTGTCTGTTCTTTTCTTAATATTTGTAATTTTTGTTATTTATGTAACTTTTTCTTAGTTATTACTTATTATGTATACTATACGCAATGTAATTGGGCACGTCCCGTATTCAATGATAAATAAAATAAAATATTTCAACCATGATGACAACAGAGGAATCTTTTGCGGACCGTGCCCCGTCACCCATCGACCATGTCGTTTCCAGTCCTGCATACTCCATTAAATCTTAGACCATGGTGTGGACCTTATCCCAGCCGGTCTCGCAGCGGATAATATTATTAGTATGCCGTACTTATCTAGGTGACTAGGTATTATTATTATTATTAATGTATTACTGTACCTACTATTATTGTATTAAATTTCACTTCATTCGTGCGTAGGGACTACACACACCAGTTATTTTTTTCAAATATAAGCCCTGTTATATATTAATTAATGTGATTATAACGACAAATAAAAGGTTGAAATCCAGTAACTATATATAGACACCTACTTATTGATAGCCTTTTTTTCCTATTTGATTTTTAGCATGATTATATCTTTATTTGATATTATAATAACCTATGGCTTGGAAATTATAAAATAACATTCAACGTGGGTACTCATTTTATCCGATCTGCAGTTATGCAATATGGGTGTTTGAAAGACCTGCAAATAATAGTATTGGAAATAACAAAACTAAATTAACACAAACGTTATTGGTATCAGATAATCATAGCTTTTATTGCATTTCTTATCATTTTAATGCATTGCTAAATAATAATAGTAAAAAATAAATTCTTGGTCACTGATTTTCATGTAATTAGATTGCACGAAAGCTAACTGTTTCCATCGTATAGTTTAGATATCTAAAAATGCAGTTTCATAACAAAAATACAATTTATTTACTTTTGATTCATATAATAATGATCAGGTACTTCAAGTACTAAAATAATATTATTGTTATAACCAACTTTTGTATAAGTACTGCACTATCTACGATTCCATAACGTAATATTAAATATTACTCTAACGTACCTAATGTGTTTTTGTTCTAGAAGTCTGTTTTTTATGCTTATTATTAACAAATAAAATCACCGATTGTGACGTTTTTCACATTGTTTAAAATAATTGTAATTTCTTCGCCTTCTCTCTCCTCTGGGCTCTGACCCATATTAATTCACGTATTTTTCTCGTTGGCAATATGGCGCTTCCCGATAAATATAAGTATATTATAACTTCAGCTTAACTCCCGTTTGCTTGACTGTACCTGATATAATTGATATAATACCATACATGATAGTTTCTCAATTTTACTACACTGCACACACTAGTGTATTTTATTTTATCGGTAACAGATATTGTCGAGTTATAACCGTTGACGTGTGCTGTTAAATTATGCAAATGATAAGATTTTATCTGAACGAGCTTGTGGACTGTTGGTTGGTCTTAATACTATAGAAAATATGGGATTCAAAATACTTAAAAATCCAAAGTATTGTAGATAGTGAATATGAAGAAAAAACGTAATATTATATTAATACGAATCGAGTGATTAAAATATGATTCAAACTCCTGTAACATCGTGACACGTAGAAATAAGTTTCACCTATAGTATATTAATTATACTGTAAATTCATTATACTTTCCGATCGCTGGCCATTCGGTTTTTAATATTTGAATCAGTATAATATTATAATTACGGCATGTAACATAAAAACAAGAAAAGAATTATAGTTTATTGCCATTTTCTATTGCAATATAAATCCTTGTCCCAGAGTTATAACTCAAAACTATAAGTATTAGGCGTTTCTAAAACGCGTTTTCGGTAGCTTTAATAATAAAATGAATAAATAGGTTTTAGCGATGGCCGATGGTCGGTAATTTCTAAATTTTAATTTAGTTGTTCGAATAAAATCAACAGTTCGGAAATAAAATACATATCAATAAACGTTTATGCTTCACAGAATAACTTTTATTCGGTGCCTGCGTATACTGGTTAGGTTAAACATAGCAGTTGAAATGTACATTAACAGTGTTAATTTACACTGTTTAAAATATACCGTACATTATATGCGAATATATTGAAAACACATACGCAATCAATATTGTATAGATATTCTTATAATAATATAGGTACGAAGTTGATGTTTAATATTATTATAATAAGATGGAATTTGTACGAGATGATTGACAACAAAATAAATTAGTATTGCCGGTTTCGTATTGTCTTAGACGAAAATGGTAATAATCTAATGACCTTTAATGTTATAATATTGTATTATGTACCTTTAATATTATTTATTTATTTATTCGTCTAAAACGAGTCCTTCTAGTAGTTTTACTTTCAATTTACCATTAACGTATTACTCCAATCGTCTTAAAAATAAACAACATTTAAATTTATTTTAGTGTTGGATGAATTATAATTATTACTCTAAACTCTTGTCTTGGGCTGTTTTTCTGTTAATTTAGCGAAATTAGTGTTTCAAATATCAAATGTATAAATAATATAGTTAATAGTTTTATATGTTTAGTTAAAACAAATGATATAAAGTTTTTTTTTTTTATTTATTATAAATTAAATGTTTCAACATATTGCATGTTTTTACAAGTTTGTTATTTAAATTAATACAATTTAGAATTTAGAATTTAATTAGAATATGGTATATGGATGATCAGTAGATTTGATACGTGTGTTAATTAAGGAGTGGAGTGATGAGGAGTGGATATTTATTTATTAGGGATGTTAGAGCAGCTAGGAGTGGGTTTAGTATTAATTTTAGTTCGTTAAGGAAACTTGTGACGATTTGGAGAAGTTGATCGGATGGTGGTGTATTTGCTGTGGCTTCGGCATATGATGGTTTTTCCCTTGGGTTTGAGCGTAGCGTATCATGCCCACTACTGTGTGGTGCAGGTGGTACAGATTGAGTTTGAGTGTGTAGATTATCTCTTTTTGTTGTTTCGGTATTGGATTTGATGCGGCTTAATATTTTTTTGTAGGTTTGGCAACCTTTATAATTGGCCGTGTGGTTTCCGCCACAGTTAGCACATTTTGCTGGTTCCTCCAGTTGTTTTGTGCAATTTTCAGTGTAGTGTTCAGCTCCACATTTCACGCATCGCGGTTTGTGGCGGCAGTAGTTGCGTGTATGTCCATATTTTTGACAGTGGTGACATTGGGGAGGACCAAGTTGTCTCTTTGTGTATTCAAATGTTATTATTGAGTTTAATAATTTGGTGATTTTGAATATTTCACGGTTGTTAGTGTTGCGAGCTAAGCTGATGTTGAATAGTGGAAGTGGCAATTTGTTCGCACTGTGTATTATGGATATTAAGTTTAGTACTGACTATTGATTAAATTGAGCTTTTGTACACGTTTTAAATAGCAATTTTTGTGCTTTTTCGAAGAGGGGTTTTTTTCGTTCTTTGACGGTTAAAATAATATAAATATATATCAGAGTTTATTCAATTTTCTATTACAAAAATATTCTCTCTAAATCTCTCCTCGATTAAATTTTCGTTGACGTTAATTATATTAGATTATCTACGAACATAATACTAAAATTATTTTTAAATTTTCAAAGTAAAATAATATATATCATTTTTTTTTACAAATGTAATGTTTTTTTTTATGTTGTTATTTTCTAAAAATGCATGCCATGAGTAATACTATTTTTTTTTTTTTTTACTTACCACATTAAATGGTATACTAGAAACAAAAGGTTTTATGTTTTAGTATAGGTAAAATATTTTTCAAAAATCATTTTTCTATATACCTAACTCAGTTATCTAATTATTTAATCTTTTAAAGCGCTGATGTATTTTAAGTTTCAAAATGTATCCATCAAATTAAGGATAAGAACGCAGTTGTTATGTTCACATTGCTCTACCACTTCCTTTTTTTTTAGTTTGTAAATATATTATAAAAAGCTTTAGCGATGAATTATTAAAATTACTTTAAGAAATGTTGACGTTTTATCAATAGTCTTTTGTGCATCAACTTAGCGGCAATCATATATAATATTGTTGGACAGGATTATAACTTTGAGTGATTATTTAAATTATAAATTATAATTAGTAAAATAATTATAAATATATCCAACCATGTTTTTGGTATATTACGAAAAATTTGTTGGTATATAAAAAAGAGTTGTGCACAAAATATGTATCGATACATCCAAATGGATTCCGAAACGTCCGAATAATGAGAATAATAATATATCCGAATCAACTCCAAGATTTTAAAAGCAATTAATAAATGATAAAATAAATTAGGTATAACCAAAAACTACCATAATTATTATCGTATTAATTTATAAACGTCCGTACATTGTATTATACTTATATTTTGGGTATTGAACTACGATAAGAATATTTTTCGAGGCTCTGAATATTGTAGTCATTCCTATTTTGATAGGCTATAACACTGCTTGAACGATGCATTTAACTGCCAAAATCCGATTATTAAATACTTATATAAATTCTGTTTATTGAAACATATAATATATATATATATTTCAAAAAGTATAGTATACTGATGATGTGTGTTTTATTTTTTTTGTTTTTGTTTTATTTTTATTTTTTATTTTTATATGTCTGTGTACACGATAAGTAGTCGAAATAATGCTTCGATTTTCAACTTCAGTATCTTGTTCGATGGGAAAGTGAATATTGTTGGAGCATTGGTTGAGGTTAAAGTTTTAAAAAACACCGGGAAAAACAACATACAAATTAAGGAAAAGCGGGATCTTTTTACGCAAAATCAGTTTACCACCAAATCGATTTTGGTTTTTGGTGTAACTCTAAAACAAATGAACGTTACATACATGACATTTTCACTGGTCGTTTATATTTACATTTTCTATACGCGATAAGATTTTCAAAATATTTTCATTTGTTTTGAACTGTTTAGGGACATTTTCAGTTTATAATTTTATTGGTTTTTTTTTCTATGAATGTCAATAAAACTTTATTTGTTGGGTAGAAAAGCGTGAAAATGTAATGCAAGACTCCTGATATATTTTTACAATAGCAGTTGAAATATATTAAAAATACATAGGCACAATTTTTTTTATAAGCATTTAAAGTTCAAATCTTGACAAAATTTATGAAATTTGAAATTTTATAATTATTTTGTAGTTAAAAATTAATAAAATGTTCAACTTTTATTGCTAAGAATTGAAAATTTAAAACAAGGTTCCACGTAAATAGGTAAATATATAAATTATTTTATTTACAATAATATCATCAAATATACTTAGTAATATACTAATATCATAGGCTGACTGACCGTTTTTCTTATATAATGATATTATATCATTGAATTCAAATTCAACACCATCCATTACAGTGACCCACTTGTAACCTATTATACAGCAGAGCGACATCCACTTACCCACCTTTTTTGATCTGTTCTTAGTTAAAAATAGGTATAGCAACTTAAGCACCTAACACAATAAACCATATGCAGTATGTATTCTGTATTTGTTTTTGTTATTTGTTGCTTGGTACGTTATTTTATGCCTATTAATATTAGTTTAATTTCACACGTAGGTAATACAATGTAAAAATTCTGAATGTGAATTTATAGAAACATTTTTTTTTTGGCTTATCGTAACTTGTAAAACGTAGCTTTCTTAACAGCAATCTTGAATAATGTAACAATAGATTCAATTTCGAAACTTTTATTTTTCATTTCCTTGCTTTTTTTTTTCCTTTCTACGTCATTTTTCTTTTTTATTACATTTAAAACTGTATTTTTAGGGATTTTGAATAATTTTTTTGAAGATTTATTGTAACCACTTCTTGCACTGTATGTTTCATAGCCCTCATAATAATAATAACAATAATAATTTTCAATTATCTATATTTGTCTAGAATTTACTAATACACCTATAAATTACGCATGTTATCATTTTAAATGTATAATAGTGGTGAAGATCCGCATCCTGTGGTCATACATAATTTGGATAATGCTTGCTCCATAGAAAAGTTCAACCAAATTTCAACCCATGAATAATCCCACTAACGCTTCCGAAATAATATATTCATTATTAAACCATAGCCGCATTTTATTGCAATGATGTTTTATAACTTTATCACCTAAGCGAAACAATATTATAGTATCTATTGTACGGTACTGTATAGGAGATAAGAGTTTGCTACGAACTAATTATTACACGAGTATTTAAAAACACATATATATATAAATATAATTTGTTATATGGTTTTATATTTTTCTCAGAGAGTCTTAACGTTTATCATTTACGAGAGAAGTACCTACTCCCACGTTTTAATACGTTATAATGACCCCTTTTGTGTTTCAACGTAAAGAGGTAAAACTTGAAAATGGTTCATTTAAATGTTTGAATCTTCATTTTAACAACAGAATAATTCTCACGTAACACGTTATATTTTCACCCTCGTAAAAAAAAAAAAAAACAAATCTCAAAAGCTAAAACTGGAATACAATTTGTATTTTATATGGGCATAATTCAAACAGTTCTGGTTTTATATTTTTATTTGTTTTTATGTCCCATATATTATGTTTGACGATATAATTGAACGTAAATATCATGCTACCGTAACGAAAAAAAAAACAGTTATTGCTTTAAAGATCAAACGCATTCGATTACAAACCATAAAAGTATAAAATAATATACAGGTTGAGTAGTACCGGCCGTATGGGATTGATCTGAAACTCGTCAGTTTGAAAACGCACTCTATTCTGCATGCAGGCAGATGACAAATATTTGTATTGTTTTAATTAACCATTTGACGGGTTTTTTTTAAATTTCCGTTCCATTTCAGTGGTCGAGCAAAGATTCAAAGATGTACCCAGCTGGTCAACGTTCAAAACAAGCAGTAATCCAATGTTCGAAATAATATTATGTCGTGGATACGCAATACTGTAATAATAAATTGTATTATAGTAATAATACGCGTATAATAGCTGAAAAGTACCGATAAGTACCTACTCCATCGCTGAAAAACAACGACACCGTGAATATATCGATGTCGGACAATGTGACAGACAACAACGAGATAGGTTCGTTAACGATCGTTTTCTCGGTAATAACCAATGTGTCGTCAACATTCTTGTTTGTTTTCACATAATTTGAAGTCATTCATCATAATAATATCATAACGTTAAAAAAAAGATTTTTTTTCTATATTTTGTAATCATTGGTGTTGTCGTTGCACTCTTACCGCAGGGTTAGTTGAAACTAACGATTTAACTTGTTATTTACTGGTATTAAAGTCGATTTTTGTATAATTTTACATATTTTTATATAATAAAATAATATAAAGGATAATATATAGGACAGGGGGACGGAGTGGCCGAGCGGACTAACCACCCGGGCATGGCGCAGATACCTACGGGTGCCCAATCAAAAATCTGCCAAACCCAACACACACGTGTTCCTCCCCCTACCGACAACACTAAAGTACAAAACCCAACCAGGCTAATAACCTCAGCTATTGAAGCCTTACTCATAATAAAAAAAAAAAAAAAAAAATATATAGGACAACAAATTTTGTTACTACCTGCCTATGTTTCTTGTTTAATTTGAAAAAAACAAAGATAAACCAATGAAATTAATAACTATTGTATACTGACGATAAATGGTAGAATACACATTTTTTTCTAATAAATGCTGTTTTTAAATCATAACGATTTGATATGATGCACGAAAAATGTGTTTTCGATAATATAAACGAACATATTATGCTTCACAATAGCTTCCCAGGTAATTTTCGTTGCACGGATAAAGTATAGTGACGTGTAAATTACGGGATGAGCCATGCAAATACATGGGAATTTCTTACTAATTAATGGCACGATTTTTTTTTTATGGATTTCGGTTGTTGGCTGGCGCTTAAAAAATTACATTAGGGATTAAGGAACCGCCTTTAACATTACCATCGGAGACAAAATAAAAATATTGTCGTGAGTAATAACTTCGGTGGTTCTGCTTTTCCAATACCAGCTATACGTTTTAGCCTGGACGAATAATATAATATATGTCTATAACAAGACGTACTGCTGTTTATAATATATTTGCACCACTCCCGACAGTTTTCGTCATCGCACGCTTTTGGTATATTTATATCGGCCTCGGCGCATGGATTAATCTGTATAATTGTTATAAATGCAAGATTTATCATCGTCTCGTGTGTTTTATTCGACGATGCGTCAGAAGTTTACGCCACGACGGGTTTTGCATCGAACAACAATAATTTCACTACACATTATGTTCTCCATTCGGATCCCCTCTCGTCACTTCGTCCGAGTCTTTGGCAATTGCAGCTTGACTTACACACGTAATGTGCTGCCGTACGATGATACAACGTGCACACATCGACCCAGATAAAACTCACGATTTACTCCGACAAAGTTTTAATTGAATTTACTTTAACGTGTGTTTTCTGAGGTATTAAATAAATAAATCTGTTGAACTAACAATTCGTCATTGGTATACATTATCACACTAACTGTTTTTGATGTTCGTTGGCAAAATTACCATATCAGCTGGCATCGCTCTAGCTACTGTCAAGAGAGTTTCAGTTAAATTTCTAAATTATTGTTAAACATACGACGATGTTCATTAATATAATATGCTTTAATGTCAACAGTTTTTCTGAAAATACTAAATAACATTATATATTTGTATTTAATGAAAATTGCAGTGAGTTTATACGTATTGATGTAATTATATACATATAGGTACTAACGTCAATACGGTATGCACGTATCAAAATTAATGAGTATAGGTATATCTATAAATATTTACCGTGTACGATGACTTAGTGACTTACCAACAAAAAATACTAATATATATCTTATTGCTTGTGATTATAGTGAATTTAATCGAAACTAACGGTTCTGTGTTTACCATAAATTGATAATTAATATTTAAACAACTGTTGGTAACACATTTCCATGTTTTCAGCCACCCTTTGTACTTTGTGGTCAAGAATTGTTAATTTATGAAGGATTACCCTTTAAAATCTTCCAGACGTTCCTGTAACATAAATTGTTTTACCTACTTGAAAATTAGCTTTAAGATTGACTTATTAGTAAGGCCCGTTTGTAAACTAATCTTACTATATTTAATAACATCACATAATATAGGTTTTAACGTAGGTATAGTCAGTATCGTTGAATTAGAATAATAATAATCAAAACAAATTGTAAATCGTAAATGATAAGCTTACTAACCACAACAGTAAACTAAATATATAATATTATTATGAAAACTTTATTTTTAAAAGTTGGGAAATAAAGTTGAAAACAAATGGTCCAATTTTGTCTATTATTTGACTAGGCAATAATAATAATAAAATACATTTACATAAATTACTAATTGTATGACCCTACTTTGCCCATGAAAAAATCTAAAAATCTAAAATATGGCACAAACTCTCGAGGTGTATATCAGTTACTTTTAGCTCAGTGCTCAGTTTACGTACGAATGGTCGTCGGTGAACCTAGCTTTGGAAACTGATTCTACCAAGATGGGATATAGGCATTTGGTATATTTTTTATCGTGGTTCAAACTCCTCCCTATAAGCTTTCTTGATGTATCCATGAACAGTTTTAAATTCTCATCGAAATCTGTTGATAAGGAATAGTTTTTGATTCTGTAAGCTACCTACAAATCTGCATTCATTTTTAAATTATTGTTTTACATTATTATGCTGAAAATGCTCTTTTCGGTTTGTTGGACAATGTTAGACAATTTTGTCACCGATAGACAAATTATAAAACTCAACTTTTTGCTTAGACATTCTTTTTCGACCACTGCTTGATATAACTTAAGACAGACAATAGAACGAACGAGTCCCTAGGTTCCACTGAATTCAAGCGTAGCAATCATCTATTAAGTATAGGAGAACTCGTGAAGACGACGTACTAATTCTTTTTCTGTGTACGGCTAATTAAAATCGAAGTACATTATTAAAATTTTTAAACAAGTAGTTTCAAGAAAAAAACCACAATATGATAATGCGTCGTTTGTAACCGTAAATAATTTTAATCAGGATGGGTTGATACAAAATAAATATTGATGGAGTATTATACATTCGGTTTCAATACGGGTTGACCATCAGACTATCAATTTGGGAACAGTTCTAACATCTGTACTTACATTTTGTAAATGTATTTTAATTATGTGTTAAATACAATAAACTAATATAATCAGATTAAAAAAAACAATTCATAAGCTTTTGAATAATTATACTCTTCAACGACAGATATCCGGGACATGAATCATTGGACCACGGATAATATAATATAATATATATTTATATACACATTTTTATGTTGTGATTCAATTTAATGCAAAAATCAAATTCAGGTGTACAAAAAAGTAGGTATTTAAATATTTAACAAGTATGTGTAAACGTCGATAGTATTCTTACTAATAATAACAATTACAATAATGATTTTATAAAATGTAGTCGTTGAAATCGACGTGGAAAATTGCAAGCTTAATCGAAAACAGCAGAGCGCGTTTAGCCGACGGACACAAAAAAACGTTGAACCCCCGTGTCATGTCACGAACATTATATATTATATCGTAAAATGTTATTAAAATCGTAATTATTATTAATATTACTGAAACCCGACGCCGATACGAGATTACCGATGGTAAAATATACAGTATATCGTATAATAATATTGTATTATATAAGCCTCGTGGCGGGACGCGCGTGATTAAATTCCCTCGGTCGATTGACCGGTGGACGCGTATCGCTGTTGCGGACAATAGGTCTTTGATCCGTCACCAGTCCATATAATAGACGATAACATTATTATAGCAATATTATAATACTGTATAGTAAAATGCGCACACGACCGGCGAGCGTGCGAGGGATTAATTTGGATTTTGAACTGTCCACCGCGCGTTCGCCGATATTTCATCGATATCGTATAATATTGTTATAGTTGTAGTTGTGAAACAATTATTATGACGTTAAACCGTTCCGACTTACGAGATTTGCTACAGTGACGAGCACGCCGAGTAAAAAATTATAATATTAACGTTTGGTCAGATTGTGACACTTCGACTTACTCAATATTACTTGAGCACACGCTGGCACGGTGCACGGTAATAATTTTTCAAGAGATTTTCCGATTGAATCATACATTTTCCAGTACATGGTAATATAATGACGCATCCAATGTGGTTTGGTGTGTCGCGGTGTCTGGCTCCAGTCACCGATGTGCCCTGAGTGCCAGTACCGGCCGGTGCCGCTATAGTTCATCCATGGATGAATGACCGCTCGGGATTTTAGTGGAAAATCTTTGCCAAGCGTACATGTATTCTTAACCAATAATCGTTGCCCCCCCCCCCCCCCCCCCAGTAATAAAACCTACAAAAAATAACCCAGGCTAATGACCTCGGATGTTGAAGGTTAGTCGAAGCCCACTGATACAACACCGAACTTTCAATAACACACCTTAAATCACATAAAAAAAATGTACTATAGATTCGACATGGCATGTTATAAATAATAATTAGTTATATTATTATATAAAATATTGTGTTAATTCCTTAAATGTATGAGTAATAAAACCTACAAGATTGAGACGATATTGCCTCAGATCGGTTACGTTTAAAAAGTTTTAATGAACTCTTTGTAGCCTGTACGGATAGACATCCTCCGCCAAATTATATATATTTATTTTATCAGTAGTTGTTATGATAATAATATACAATTTTATTTCGAATTTTAAGTTCAATATTATCATAGATTGATTGCTATAATAATATAATGTATTAATACATAAAAACAATCCACTTGTCTGATTACCTAACATTTCTTGGTTTATCATGACGCGTAATTCGATTGTACCTACCTTTATATTATAAAATTTATGTTTGGTATATAAACGTTGTTATGGACGTATTTTTCATTTTTCACGCTTTAATTAGGATTGCGCCGGTCGTTAAGATAACAAATAATAAACTTTTTTTTTTTTTGATTGTATTAGGTTCATAAAAACCAATTGTAGGTACTCTGCAGTATAATGTACAATAATATTACATACTAATGATGCGCATTCTCATCGGAACCGTAACTATTATACTGATTACGATAACACTAAACATTAATTTGTACGAAATAAACAACGGCACAAATAACAAAGTTTTAATATTATTATTGTTATTATTATATTATGGACAGCTATATACAAGACCAATGCTCTGTGTGTTGTACATGAATAAAGATTTCGCTAGTAAAAAGTTTTTGAATATCGTTGTACCCGAATTAATTGTTACTTCGATTAACATAATTTAAACACTCGCGTTATCGCAGAATTTTTAATTCTTTTTTTTTTAATATACCTATTCTATAATTATTATATTTCGAATCATTTCCACTAAAAGCCAAATAAACCTCTTTTTCAAAATTAATCATTAAACAAGAAGAATAATTTGACTTTAATTTAGACTCACTTCGTAGAAAACTACAATAATTTCTCTGCGCTAGATGTTTATTTTATTAAAATATATATGATTTTTTTGATGGTAGAAAATGCTATTTAAATTCCATTATAAGATTTTTACTAAAAGTTTAGCGTTAAGTCCTATACATTTTTTTAGCAATAATTGAAGTGGACGATATTGGATATTCAATCGGACAATAGCGATTTATCCTAAAACATTTCTTGTGTTTCTATTATTTCATAAACACCAATCGTAGAGTTAGAAAATTTTATTAATCAATTCCGTATCCTTAAATTATCATTTTCTAAACTCAATGACATTTTTAAATATATTTTGACTAGAATTTGGCTATTTTTTGACATTTTAGATTTTCGTTTTTCGTTCTTTCTTTTAAATAATATGTTGTTAAAAATGTTATAATCGATTAAAAAGCTTAACAATATAAAATAAAAATATACTTAACTGATTTAATAACTATTAAAAATATCAAAAATACATGCCTATTAGGTACATTTTTTTTTTAAACATTTAAAGTTCAAATAATGACAAACATATAGATTTAACTTATATTTTGTTAACTATTCAATTTATTTGATTTCAAAAGCATTTCAAATATGTTCCAAACAATTATTTAAAAAATATATTTAAAATTATCATTATTATTATTTTTTATTAATCTTTAAAAAAATTAACATCTAAAACAAGAGCCATAAGTTACAAGAAGGTTATAAATTTATGTGATTAAGTACAAAGATAAGTTATATAATTAGGTTACATAATCGAAATAATTATTTTATGGTTTATGATTAAAAATATATCTAATCCAACGACCCAATAGGATACCGCTAAGTATAAAAAGAAAAGAGCACCCTAAAATACAAACATCGGAAAAAGACAAGCTAAACTGCCAGACTATAATTAAAGTAAACAACACGATTCAAGAAAAAAATTTCTTGAGAAATCATAGAAAATTTCTAGTGAAATTATGAAGTTTGAAAATACAATAATCTAATTGGATATTTTACGTAGAAGTGCATGATGTAGTTTTCAAACCGTTTTGAACAATATATCAACAGAGTTACAGCCAATTTAACTGGAGATTGTTGTAGCGTATTTTCAACATTTTATTAATTAATAATATTCCCCACGACCCACATTACATTGTACTATCCTACACCTATGGCAAAAAATATACAAAAATAAATAATAATACTAATAATTCATACTATAATTACTATTATATTATGTAACCGATGGCAACTGTTTATATAAATTTAAATTTATTTTATAAAATAATTTAAAAAAAAAAGGAAAAAAACATCATTGTAAAACCAATATGTTCCTGAAATAATAAGGTGTCAACAAAAAAATTGTGATATCCCAACAAAAACACTCCGCCATACTCCGTGTAAAAAAAACCAAGGCATTAACGAGTTAAAAAGTAAAAGTTAAGTTAAAAAGTTAATTTTGTTTTAACTTTTTAACTTAACTAGTAACTTTTGGCTTTTATTAACTCAACTGTTAACTTACTAAATTTCTTTTTTAATTAACCTTAAATTAACGAATTAATTTTTCATTTTAAGAAGTAAGTTAAGTTAATTTATTTTGTTTTTAATTTTATCATATTTCACTATTTCAGTCTATTTCGTTTTCATGTCAAAAAATATTTACTGTGATATCATTCGAATCTAACTTATATGGAAATACTGTATAAAGTATAAACACTATAGTCTATAATTTGGTTTTGGGTTGGAAAAAAATTAAGTATGCTAGCGTTGTATAAACAAATTAACTTTTTTTTAACTTAATAAAAAGTTAACAAAAAGTGTGTATGAACTTTTAACTTAACTGAGTTAACTAATAGTTAAATTAACTTTTTGTTGTTGGTGCATATTAACTTAACTTAACTGAGTTAAAAAAAAATCATTAACTTGGCCAGCCTTGAAAAAAACACGCGAAGTATAAAAAAAAACCACCCTAAAAGTTGTGATATCATTTTATAGGTAGCTAAGTCTTTGAACTATATATTATATCATTTATGTTAAAATAATCTGTTAACAATTGAAATTAGCTTGGCGACTTAAGTTAAAAATGTAAAAATACCATATCATAATAAGTACAAACCTAATAATAATATAGTCTACTATCATTAAAATAGGTCGTGTAATCAAATGTTTTAAAATCACAAGCTAAGTTCAATTTTTTAGCAGGTTATTTTAACATAAATGATATTAGTTTAAGACTTAAGAGACTTAACTTAACACGGAGTATGGCGGAGTGTTTTTGTTGGGTTACAATTTTTTGTAAATTATATGGGATTGTTATGTTGATGTTTTTTTTTTTTACTAAATTAAAATATAATAGTGCATATTTTAAACCTAGTAGAAAAATTAAAAAACTTAAACAAGAATGTCAAATTCATATGGACGCCAGGTCATTGTACAATAAACGGGAACGAACTAGCTGACCAACAAGCTAAAAATGCAACATTATCTGAAACCCCCGAACTAAAATACAGCTCACAATAATAATAAATAATCGACACAAAAAATCAAATAAAAATTTTAACACAGAACATAATATGGCAAAACCACTGGGTAAACCAAAAAAACAAATTAAGAGAAATAAAACAAAATATAAATCCCTGGCCACTAACAAAAACAACCAAAAAAAACAGAAATAATAATAACCCGACTTTGTTCACTCTCACCTCACACATGGACACCTAATGAATAACCAAACACCAACGGAATGCACCGCATGCGAAACGACCCTCACTGTAAAACACCTGCTTACCTAGTGCAGATCCAACGAGGAAGAAAGAAAAAAGCATAACATACCATCGAACCTGTACGAGATTATCGGTCCCGACTGCCTACCAGAAAATATCACATCATTCCTTAAGGCATCAAAATTAGAAAAAAACATATAATTAATTAGAAATAAGCCACTAATATTGTAAACATTTCTTTTTTCTCTTCAAAAGTTTATATATTTTAATTGTATATATCTTAAAAGCTAATGACCTATGCTGTCGAAGCTTAAATGTTCAATAAAAAGAAAACAAAATAGTGCATATCATTTATTTTGATCATCACACAAAAATATTGATAATTTTACCAAAAAAAAAATGCTTTTATAAATAAAATTCTGGTCATAGATAATTAGTATGTATCTATAAACTTTAAATAATAAGAAATACTTTTTAATTGCCATACATATTTATTGAAAAACATATTTCAATTATTATACAATTGAGTAAGTATAATATTATAATACGATTAAAGTATAAAACGATACATATGTGATGATATCCTCCAACCGATAGGACTTATGCCGCACATTGTTCGTAATATTATTGTTTTGTAAAAATATTAGTAGCAAAAACATTGGAATATTGCAGGTACGCTAAATTTTTGCCGATATGTTGATATACTCAACAGCGATGAGAATCCGGAACGAAGGAGAATATTATCCAATAATCTACTGCATCTATCAATTTAATTTATCTTTCGATTGCATTAGATTTTTATCGATTGGGAAGCCATATCGTAATAATAATGTTAATAATTTATTGTTGTCCACACACTTTTATAGCAGGTTTCCGGTTGTCGCCAAATTTTCTACCCAACATTTTCGTCAATGTCGTTCATTTCGAAAAGTTAGATATGAGAATCAAATCACATCCAATTAAACTACTTTTTTTTTATTATATCAGCTATATCCGATCAATTCCATGTTATCGAGAACAAAAGAAAACTTTTGTCATGAATCTGATCATGTAAGTTTCTGTTTGAATTACAAATTACATTGGAGCGAGTACAATAGAAAAATCATATACATTTATATACGAATTACGAGTAAACGACCCATCTTATAAACCCGTGCTATTATTGATATAAAATAAACTGAGAGATTTCACCGTCATATTGATGATACACAGAAATCGGTTAAGGAATTTATACAACCAACCACGAAAATGATACTTGTTGAGACAGGTTCTAAGACAATTGTATCAACTTTAGTAGTTGTTTGTTAAGAGTACTCTGTACTTCGTCATATAGTTTCCATTTAGCTAAACAATACCCTAACATCAACAAGGAACGAAAAATAAAAAAATATATATAAAAATTAATTATTTTATACTTATTTTGCATCTGTCAGTGTCTTTAAAAAAAAAAAAAAATGTTTTTGTACTCGTGTAATAATGGATAATTTTATTTATATATCATGATAATTGAATATTATCAAATTAGCATTAAATACAATTAATAACTGTAGACTAGAATTTTTCAGAAAAGTTTATATTTGAATTTTATAGATAGGTATCATTATAATAAAAATGTATAATTTAATTTTAATTATGATTTTAGATATAATTTTAAAAATATTTTGGGTTTTTACTGTAGTATTTGTAAGCATTTGCCATTTTCATTTTTCAACTAATTAAGAATTACTTTTTTTCGATTTATGTAAAAAAACTAAACAATTTATTGAATACACGGTTTATTAAATTTTTTTTAGCGTGGTAATAAATATAGAAAATGCATAGATATTATGTTTTTATAAGCATTTTAAGTTTCAATTTTTAAGAAAAAATTAGACTTTTAAGTTCTGGAATTCAAAAATTAAAGTTTTCCGTTAAATTCCTCAATTGTTAATGAGCAATTAAAGTTGACGATCAAGGATATTCGTACAATAACATTTTATCATCAAACGGTTTTAAATAATTTTGCTATTTATATTCAAAAAATACTAATCGTGATTCGTAGAAACTTGAATTAATTCTACGTTATGATAATTAAATTGTCAAATTCATATTGAAAAAAAAAGTGTTTGTATTCAGGTTTGTATAAAATATTATATATTTATACATTTTGATCAACCCCTTTCCCTCTCACTATATTTAGGTACACCATTGCGACACTACTGCAATGTTGCAGTTATAGGCGTGTTCACGTAGTACAGTTTATGTATACTGTTCGAAACTTAATACCACAAAATTAGTTATAATATTATGTAAGTATAGGTAGTCGTACTTATGTATATGTAGTGTTAAGTGCTTAATATGCATATTATATTACTATTATTTAGTATTATAACATTGCGAAGTCAACGAAACTGAATAATTCTTAAGACACATATGACGTCGGGCAACTTAAAAGCACGATATGAAAGTACGGAAAAAGTCACGTTTCGGAAATTGAAATAAAATGGTTGCTTGTCAGGAATTTTAATAATGGATTAAATAAACATTTACAACTTTTTACGTCATATTTTCGGAATAATAAAAAATTATTATAATAAATGTAATATTAATAAAATTGCAATGAGACTTTTCGGTTGTATTTAAATAACTTTTCTGTTGAATTATACAAATGAATAACATACATAATACACAATTGCTGCGTGGAGTGCATACAAATGTCATTGAATGTTTGAAAAAACAATTTTATAATTTCATATTTACTTTAATATAGAAATAATAAGTGCATACGAAATTACGAATGACTTTTACAAACGGTTTTCCGTGACATCGTTGTTTTCTTCAAGTAGTTGAGTGTAATCACTTATAAAACAATATCAGAATATTATGTTTTTATATTCGTGAACATTTTTCTCGTACTATTAACATTAGCTTTAACATAATATACTAATACAATTAATCTCATTATCTTCGAAATGCAAGTTTACAAGGTCATCCGGTCATTGCAGACAATAATATAATTTCGTTACATTTTATTAAAAAAATAAAATAGAAGTACGGTCGAAAGTGAACTCGAAATTTGAAACATTCAACCGATTTAATAATTTACGAGTTTAACGAACAACAACTCGTGTGAACTGTATACAATCATCACATAAAAGTACGTACAATGCACACCAGAAAATAATCGATGGTGTAATTTAAAAAATGTTTGATGTCGTCTTGGAATCCATTACAGTTACCAAAAGTTACGATATTATACCTTATCGCGAAACAACACAACAATAATATTACACTATACTCTTGTATGGTGATCATGTGTTATTGTGTGTAACCAAGTTACGATTTTTTCCTTCGGATCCGTACCAAAAATTATTTCAAACTCGAGAACGGGTGAATCGTTCGGAACACCCCCGATTATACGCGACGGAGATACGGCGGCGAAGTATTTCTTTGCATTTTGTTTTCTCGTACGCGAATCTGATAACAATAATAATAATAGTACTGTGTATTGTGTATACAAATATAAAACGCTTAGATGTGATGAGATATTATAATAATAATAATAATAATAATAATAGTAATAATAGTAATACGCAATATTGTCGTGTTGTACAAGCCATAATACACGGCTGCCGTCGGCGGAACAAAGGAACGGAATATCTTTCGTCAAAGAGATATTCCATATAATATTATAATATTATACATACATATAGTACCGCCAAATCGTTTTCTCTCGGTGTCCCGCGGAGACTGATGAAGAAATACATTTGCAGCAGACGAGACGAGTGTTAAACCTCGAGACAGTGACAACGGCAGTTACACGCGCACACGTATAATATATTATATATGTGTGTGTGTGTGTGTGTGTGTGTGGGCACGGGTGGGTTCGAGTAAAAGTTTTGAATCTGTGTTGTATACGTACGTCGTACATAGTAATAATACGTCATATAATATTATGGACAGACCAACGGAGAAAATTGCGACGCGGTCGCAGGGAGGCGACGGGAGGCCGAGGAAGCGCGTGATATTATTATCGAACGCGCAGCGTGATATATAGAAGATTATTGGGTACGATAAACAAGTCAAACGAAAATTGATGTCTGATACCGAGGCCCGGAGGCCCTGACAGTATCCGTGAATTTATGGCACGGGACCGAACCGGAAATGGAGTCTTCATTAAACGTCAACAGTATAATATACCCGTACACACACACATATATATATATATACCGGATAGAGAGTCCAGTGGCGGCGGCTGCTCGAAACTCGAAAGAAATTCAATACGACGTATTGCATTTTATTATTGCTAAAATATGATCCGAGAGACGATCGCTTCGCCGTAATGGTTGTGCGGGGGCAGCACCACGGTCACTCGCCTGCAGTCCTGCCCCGAATCGTATAATTATTATATTGACGGTGAAATTATTTAATAAGACGAATGTGTGGCTGCGGTGTTAGTTTGACACATTACATGCTATTTAATGTTTAATTAATTGTATTTGTTCGTTCCAAATTAATCAAGACACGCGAAACACAAACCATGCACGCACACTAAGAATAAGACATACAGAGTGCCAATCATGCGCAACCATTTTTTCTTACTCCGCTTCTTCAATGATGCAGTTATTCGAAATCAATTTTTTTGTAATTTTTGAATATAATTAAAGACTATATTTTAAAATTGTTAGCATTTTTTTTATTATAGTCGTGGAGTGTCTTTGTGAGATACAATAACGATTGTTTTTCAAATGAAAGTCTCTCATTTCACGTCCATGCATGAAATTGGCCCACCTACTTCGCACAATCCATTCAAAATTGATGCCAACATATTGCGAGTAATTTGCTTGAATTTGCGAGTCCATTCCCAGAATTGGCTAGTCATTCCTTCCATCCCTATTCAAGGGTGGGCCAACTTCAGGTAGCCCACCCACCTTACTCAAAACAGTCCAAAATGGTATCAAAAGTTTAGATTTTTCATCAAGTATGAATTTTTTGATTTTTTTATACTCTTTATATTTTTCATCAATTATAGATTTTTTATTAAATATAGAGTTGCTCCTTCTATTTAGATTTTTATCAATTCTGCACAAAAAATCCATATAAAAATCCTAATAAATCTATATTTCATACAAAATCTAAATATAAGTGCAACTCTATATTTAATAAAAAAATCTGTCTAAAAATACTATATTTGATAAAAAAAATCAGATGAAAAAAGATTAAAAAGGTCAACTCCGATGAAAAAAATATCATCTGATGAAAAAAAGATCAAGCCTGATGAAAAAAAGGTCAACTCTGATGATAAAAGTTCAACTCCGATGAAAAAAGTTCATACGGAGTAATAATAAGATATCGACAAAAAATTTGTGATATCCAACACTGTTACTTAAGTTTCGGGCTTAAAACCGATATTGGATACCTATTTTGAATAGGTAAAATTTTAAAACCGTTAAACTGAAATCTAAACCAAAAACGAAAAAAAAATATCAAAATCAAAATAGGAAAAAATATTTTCAAGCCCTATTTAGTTAAAAATTTAAAAATACCTAACATAATAAGTACATAATGATATGACTTAGTAATATTCTACTGTTCTCGAAATAGGCAGTGTAGGTACTACTCATCAAGTGTTTTAAAGTCGCCAAGCTAAGTTAAATTATGTATCAGATAATTTTAACATAAATGATACATATAAGCACATAGCTATATAAATTGATATTATAACTTTTACAACCATTTTTTTTTACACCTAGGTAGCTTTTTTTTATACCGAGTTAGGCAGTCTGTTTTTGTGGGGTTAAAATAAAGTAATATTGTATAAAGGATGCTTTCTTAATCATGCTCATCTCATATATACACTTAAACATAAATTATATTCATATTATTATTTTTGTAATTTGTAAGTTTTAGGTATATATATTAGTATACCTATTGATATTAGTTTTAAAATTGTTATCGTCTCCAGCAAATACTCATCATGTGGCTTCTCCAACGTAATTTGTTTTTAAAATGACAATAGTTTCGCTTTTTTTTACAGTCAATTTTTTTGTTTATTTTTAAAATATGATTTATTGTAACCGAAATTCTATGATAGGTATAATAGGTACAGTAAAAATAAGTAAGGATTTAGAACGTATTTAGTATAATATGTATACACCTGTGTAAGGGCTATGATTTGAAAAAATCTCTAAGACGCATTAAATCAATTAAAAACCATTCTAATAATTTGTTTTATCGAATAATACTGTTGGTCTTCATTTTTCAAAACTCGTAAACTGTACTCGATCGGATTCCTGCAATTTCAATATTGATTTAAAACTATTTACCAAGGTAGCTATAGTATTTATACAAGACATAAGACATATTATCATATATATGAAGATAAGTAATAATATAATGGTTTATATTTTGAAGTGCCTAAGCTTAAACATCCTAAAAGTAAAATTTGAACACTATATAATATGCATAATATTATTTGAGCATAAAAACGGTACGTGGTTAAAAAAAACCACTCTGTATGTCAAGTGAGCATATACCATAACACCAATTATTATTCAATTTAGTCCTGCCAGAATGGTATGAGAGAACTCATGCGTTGGTAAGTATAAATATAAGCTATATTTTGCGACACTTTTAACGCATGTAAGTGCTTACATAGAACTAATACGGACTTATTAAATGTATTCTGTTTCGCTTCTATAACTATGCACGTGGACGAGATGCGTGTCTCTTTAACGGTGTAAACAAAAAAAAAAAAAAACAATAACAAAACAAAGAGAGAAAACTATAAAACAAATAAATTATAATAGTTTATGTTTTTCTGAACGCATATCATAACAACACTACCTATATAATGGCATTTTGATATTTTTAACGAATAAACTAATGCTCGTTATAATAATAGTTACAACGACCTGCGAATACGATATTAATTATGTAATATGTTTTGGCGTCCTGCAAAGCGATTTTATCTTCAGAAAAAAAACGGTTTTTTATTTATTACTTAGGTAGTAGGTACCTCCTACTCGTATGGTTTTGAATATTATTTATGACAATATAATATTATATACTAGCACACATAATACGTGCTTTATTGAAGTGAAAGTAAATCCAGGTAGGCCGTCCTGAGCGACGGATTGTCGGAAGAAAAAAGGAATGTGCCGAGTTTTACCACTACAACAAATGTTCTCCGGAGAACCAGGACCGAGAAGCAAAGATAGCAACGTAATATCAATTATTAACTTAGGCGAATCATACTTGTGCAAAATGGAAACATGAATAATAAAACATAAAATGATAATATACTTACAAATCTAAAGCAAACACAATCCAAGAAGCCGAGAGCCGAAAGCCGAAGCTGAGAAAAATCAAATGCGCTCTAGTATACATATTATAATTATAATTATACGAAAGGCAAGATGCGCGTTCGTAAAGAAAAGCGTTGGAAAAGTTTTTTTTTTCCCCGAATGTAATGCGTCACGTGGGCGATATAATATACCAATCCGAGTCGATCAGATAATTTTCGGGTCAAAGTGGACGAGAAGTCGGCCGTAAGTAGGTATATATAATAACGTAGGCAGGAAATTCAATCGATTGATTGCTGGGAAAACACCGTCAAAAGACTAAGCGGCCTGCGTTTATTATTTCGATATACCGAGAAATAAACCCTCAGCCTTTCAATACGATAGGTTTTATATGATGCTCTATTGCCGTCTATCGCTTTTCACAAAACGGGCTATTCTCGAAATACGAGTAGAAAATATATGAAATCCTCCTCCGCGAAAACCGTAAAAATCTGTATGGAATATAATTATTTCATGATGATGATAACAATAATATTATGCACATTCAATTTTCGAAACGTTTTTTTGTTTTACAATAAAAATGAGTAAGCACGACCGGAATTATTATGTACATAATATTATTTTTCATAATTATGTTTATTGTGTACAACGCGTGCAATATTATAATATACCTAGGTGAGTACACCAGCGGTGATCCATTCAAACGGCTACGCAAATTTTAATAGTAGATTTTTGTGGTTTTGTGATTTAATTGTTTTCATTACCATATAATTATTAAAATAATTTATAACGCTACACAGTGGTGAAGCCAGGGAGGGGGGTTTTTGGGTGTTTAAGACTTTAATTATACCATCACTATTGATGTTTCCTCTCCTAATATTATTATTTATATTACATATTATATTAAAACTGTAAAAAAAATTTAGTGCAATTTATACTTAACCCCCCTTTCATAATCCCGACAACGCCACTGACGCTGCATATATTATGTACAAAAAAATCTTATTTAACTTTGTTATATTACAGTGGATTTCGACTAAATTTCATCTCGCAGGTGCCAAATTTCGCCTGGGAGACGGCCGTCTTCCCTGCGGCCCTGCCTATCCGTAACCATGCTAATGGTCATGATTAGAGCTCGGATGTGTATGACTTAGCATATTTTTTTCGCGCAGCCAGAATTACACCGGAGTGAGATATAAATTTGATTATTGAAGTTTATATTAAAAACGGGCAAACTTTTTTTGCATATTTGACATTTTTGAGCATTTATATGCATATATTGCTAATTTCTAAATTTAGCAGCATTTAAAATATTTAAATATAATATAAACATAACACTTTTTACTACCTAATATGTATTTTAGTTTATATATTTATATTTATAGTATTTTATTTATTTTATGTATTTTGCAATGAAGTATCTTAAAAAAATTACCTGCTTAACAATTTCCAGCTAAAATTATGAAAAACAAATTTGAATCAACATAGGATACCTTGTGGTATACAAAATATATAAGTGTTTGGAAATACGATGTTTGACCAGTGCAACTATAAATTTCAAACATCAGAATTTATATCGATTAATAACTAAAAGATGAAAAATGCTTATGAAGTCTTCCTGTACAATTTTTGTAAATATTGTCAACTCTATTTACTTAGTAAATGCTTGCTGTTATATACGCAAGAGTTTGCTGCCATCAATCGATCGCAGTGAATGTCGAACGATTGTATCTGTACTATATTGTACGTAAATTGTTATCTGAAATAGTCGATGTTAAAGTCGTGGCGTATACATTTTATATTTAATCGTAAAACAGTAGTATATAGTCGTAATAATATACATTGAGGTCGTAAAATATAAGAATATAATTTAATATCCGCCGTTTTGGTCATTAAAATAACATGGTAGATAATGAATAAATGGAAAACTAACTTTTGTACTGAAAACTGAACTACTGAAACTGTAATTTTTTCCAAATAAAAACTTTCTATTAAGAACTACTATAACAGTTGGACTGACCTTTAATTCGATTATACATATTATATAGCTTTAAATTTTATTTTCTTAATTGTATATTTATATACATAATAGGTATATTATACTTAATACATCATAATATTTAAAAAAATTGACATAGGTTTTAGATTATAAAAATACAATTTTGATAAAAAAAAATTCATAGAAATATCATATAGGTACACAATTAGCGTTTCGATGTCTTAACTCTTATAACTATATCAAGTTATAAAAATCAGCATTTAACATAATTTAAAAGAAGTAAGCATTAATGATTAGCTAATAAAATTTCCTTTGAGTCAGTACTAAATAAAATGCTTGATATTTACACTAATAAGCATCTGAGTTCAGTGAGCTCTATAACCATATACTAAGTTTCAAAATATTTAACTATAAAACAAAGAGATTATAAAGAACCCCAATAGCTGGTTTTATTCAAAATTAAATGCACACAGTGAAAATTCACAATAAACGTTTGATTAATAATCCATAGACTATAATAATTCCAAGAACGTAAAAACAAACGTTTTAACAATTATTATATAAAATAATGTTTTATTAAATTATTAACTTTTTTACTGATTTCAAAGAATTATTTGCTTATTATTTATAAACTTATAACTATTAACATAATAACGTCTAATGAGATTAAAATGTACACATTTTAATTTACCGCTCTTATTATGTTATATTGCTGATAACATAATACCATATAGCAAACCCGGTCTTTACCTAGATAAAAAAAACGTACTTGATATCCCAACACTGCTTATAACTAACTATATCAAGTTATAAAAATAAGCTTTTAAAATAATTCAAAAGCACTAAAGATAAGTTTAAAAAATCTTATTAGAGTCAGTACTAAATAAAATGCTTGACATCTGAGTTCCATAACCATATTATTACTATTTAACTCTAAAATAAAGAGATTATAAGAAATCCCAAATGCCAATTTGTTTTAAAAAGTTAAATTTACACATTCCAAATTCACAATACCTATACACATTTGATTAACAATGCATGCACAATACTTCCAAAAACGAGAATTAAACTTAAAAATAAACGTTTTAATTATTACATAAAATACTATTTTATAAATTAATTAACTCGTGTGTTTTACGCATATTATTTAGTCTTAACATCGATTACACACACACACAACATTTCTACATTCTAATCATAAACGTACTATCGAACCGTTTTTTTGTTTTCTCTCTTATGTGTGAGTGCTTTTTTTATAGCTCGAGATTTTTGATAAGCGAGGAAAAAATAAATTATTTATTCAGTGGTTTAAAACCCTAGGCTATGTAATGGAAAATAATGCATTATACGTCATATAATAATGTATCTAATGTACCTCTAATAATATAAAATAAATAATATATAATATATGACGGACCATTTTTTAGTGATACCGGGCTGATTATTTACTTAAGATTGAAATTGCAGTAGATCGTGTGTATATATATATTGCATGCAATTTGTCATTACAACCTTCTACTACAGTTCTATAACATGGCAGTGCGTAGGTACTCAAAGTACTCGAAAAGGATCGTAGTGTTTATATATCTCGGCACATACCACGGAATAATATCGGCGAGTTAATACCGTTCTCAGAAAACGAAAAAATAAAAAATAAAACTTCCGAGAAAGAAAAAAAAATGCAGACCAATTTAGACCAATCTACAGACATTTAGACCGATTTTTTGTACTCGATTTCCGTTATTATTATTATTATTTTTCAGAAACTTTGCCGAATTGTTTCCGTTGGAAGGACGTCTGGTTTTTAATTAGTGTGGCGAGTACATGGCACACAACGAGACGCGTGTCAGCGGGCCGATAGGAATTCGATCGGTATCGAAAAGACCCCATCGGAATCGAACGGTGTATATAATTACACACACACATATATATATAGCAATAATAAACGTCGTAAATCGGAGTAAAAAGTGGACGAGATGTTGCGTAAGGATGGGTTGGGGAACGGGGCCGTGGAATCTGACACGTACCAGGACTTGAACGCCCCGCCCTGAACCGGGAGTAAACACAAACTATTCCGGTCAGGACTACGATGTATATTATAGGCGTTACAGCCTTACAGGGCAATGCGCGCGGGAAGGGTACGAATAGGGTCCGCTGCGTGGTTTTCCCGTCACTTCCGGCGTTTCGGAAAATCGTACTCCTCGCCACCGTGATAGTTTTCAATCGGTTGGCGTCGGGCGAAATCGTTGGCCGCCTGCGACGATTGTATAATATTATATACCCCGTACATTATATATCCAAGTAACGCCGCGTTATTGTAACGATATCGGAGTGCAGCGTGGAAAAACGGATTTGTGGTCACTGCTGACCGACCAACCGACCGACCGACCGACCGCCACCGCCGACTTTATCGGTGTTCAAACGGTTTTCAAAGTTTATCGGACCGTCGTTCGAAAAACAATCGAAAACCCATTTGCCAGTAGTTCCCACGGACCGCACACCACGCTATAATAATCGTACTACTGAAATAAACACTTCCGAAATCTATTCCTACGCCGCTTATATAGTACACCCCCTAGGAACACACAACGAAACCACCACAAATTATAATATATTATCTATTGAAAATCGGTTATTTGAACCATAATAATTATAATATGCTCAAGCTACTTCCTCTAACCAAAACCATTCCCATTTTTTTTCAAACGTCTAAACATTATTTACTTCTTTTACTTCCGAGTTCACAGTTATCGTAAAGCTCCTCTCCTAAATACTTTATTAAATAAATATCAGTTATAATTATCTATACCACTGTATGTTTTCCCCATAATATAATTGTTGTTTTGTTTTAATATGCAAGCTAACTAGGAGTTTTGACATCTTGCACTGAGCCTGTTTGTTTGAACTTAACCATCAATCGACGAACTGTTGACTCATTAGGAGCCTCATTTCGACCCATGATCCGTCTAAGATGTTGCACTGTTTCAGCATAACTTTCACTATGACAATAAAAAGTCTTAACAACCAAAACGCGTTCTTGTAAACTCAATCAATTTATCAAAATAAATGAATAAAACAAAATTTCATCGTTAAGATCTTTACAGCGTTTTATTGCGGATAGTTTATAAATAACAATGCTAAAAAAATAGGTAAGCCAACACAAAAAACAAAAAATACCGGGAAAATTAAATCCGGCGTTCATAATGAAACACCCTGTATTAAATTATCCTAATAATCTTTATTTTGTATAATAATATGAACATTGAACATAAACTACTTTATTAATATTATCTATATTGTGATTATATATTTTAACTGCTGCAAGCTGTACAATTTTCTTATCATATTAAAATTGTAATTGTTGAGCTATAATAATTTAAACTAAAGGCTATTAAAAAATTAAAATTAAAAAATATTAGTAATGACGATACTGACGAGATTGAGAGATTTTTTTACAAATTGTAGTACTCAATCCGGTGGTTTGCATTCCAACAGATTAAAAACATAATATAGTGGTGCACCCAGAAATATTCTGAGGTGATGGGTGGGAGGGCCATATCAATCCTAACATTTTTTTCGATTTTATTTGTAGGTATATTATTAATGGGAATCGTTGGTATTATAACGATTTAAATTAAATCCGAATAAAATATAATCATTCGATCTTACGAGTAATAAAGTGATAAAATAGGGGAGGACATTCGTATAGGAATACTTTTAAGTACTTATTTAAGTATCAACTAATAAAATCGTTTCCAGGTTACAGGTATAGGCACATCAGCATATGTGTTGGATACAAACTAATAAATAACGAAATAATTCTAATCAAAATAATATATTATATCATGCGGGTTCGCAATTTGGAGGAGGGGTGATTTTGTCTACATTGACACATCTTGTTTTCTGTTTTTAATTAATGATAATTGGTATGCCGTACAATTTACGAACACATCGATGGCCTATACGTGAAAGTTAACATATTTATATAGTTTTATACTTTAATCCATGATACGTATAAATATAATACATTTATATGTGGGTATACCCATGATATAATAAACTAGGTATGATGCACACATCGTGATACGCATCCTCCTCGCCCGCCGATCATCACTCTGACAAAAACGGCGCTGGTCTTTCACCGTTTTTAAATTTCTCACTATGATAATATTATCTAAACCAATGAAAAGTGGCGAAAGACCGTCGCCATCTTTGCGCGACATAATACAAAAATTGGTTCGTTGCCATCATACCTAGTTTATTATATCATAGGTATACCTATATAATATTATACGCTAGCTGTCTTGAATAAATGAACAGTTATTTAAAATATGGCGATTGGTGTATTTTGATTTCAGTAAGTATTCCTCTGAAGTTCACTGTGATGTCGGTGTCAGTGTTCCTCGCTTTGTGTACGAATCCAACCGCGGTGGTCAATCTGTGTCAGATCGGATACAGTGTTTGATATGTGTTTCGGTTTAAGCATAATCAATTTATTAGTGACTCCATCTCCACCCGCTAAAACAAACACTTTTAAAAATACGGCACTTGCGTTATTGTTGGTACTGTGACATACTAACATGTAATCAACTAAAATAATTTCAAATAAAGTGGAAGTCGGAAGTGGTACAAACTACGGACGTTTTAGCGTCCCCGCCTGACGCGATAACTGCAGCAAAATAGACAGATGACGACGACGACCAATACCTATGATTAGGTGGTGCACTGATTCGCATCGAATCACTTAACACGCCGATCGCAGGCCGTTATTTTCACCGTTTAAAGGCCGCGCCATACGACTTTTGCAGGGACAGTAAAACACCGTCCCTATCATATTATCCGCGGTCGTCAATATATGCATCTTTTACGAACGTGAGTTTCATATAAATGTATACATAATTTGTGCAAGCTCGTCGAACAACTGTTGTGCTAAAAGAAAAGAATGCTAGCTTTGAATAACTATTTACGTACGAGATAAAAGTAATAAATGCGATAACCGAACACACACGAGTTGCGTTTTCTCACACTTATAATGGTCATTAAATCTGCCCATATAAAAATAACACACTAACATCAAGCACCTACTTATCGAGACGTATTATATACGTGATTCGTCCCATGTTCGTAAATCCATTTGTTATCTCTATGGCTTACCGTGCGAATTTATGTGAATATTGCTTTTTAATAGTTTAAAAAAACAAAGAAACAAAATACAACGCATATAGACTTGAAAGGAGCACTGAATTTTATCTACTAAAATTAAAAGCAGAAGATATAAATTAAAATCAATGTAGGGTACTTTTAGGAATCATAGCTTTTCTAAATAAATTTAAAAATGAGATTTTACAATGTTATAATATATTATGTTTTAATAAATAAAACATGCATGTGTTTTATATACATTATTTTATTGCACTGGTTAAATTTACTAATGTGTGTACTTACCATGTTTATTGTCTGCGTGGGTATGTCAAAAGGAGGTTATTGATCAATACGATTGTAATAAATTAAAATATTAAAATATATATTATTATAATTCTACAACAACTCTGTACAAACGGCCTCTGAATAAAATACAAGTATTTACTTAGTGAAAAAAAAAATTAGCAAATTATAGACATTATTATTAGATACAGTTCGCAGTTATTATCGTAGTTTCTTCATAATTTCTCAATTTCATGATACCATACTTGAGTAATGAACAATTCTGAGAATCCTAAATTGATATGAACTCTTAGTGATATTAAAATCTTATAACATAAACTATTTTTTCCTTTATTTACCCTGAAAATAGTTTTTTCGCAAGAATCGTATAATATAATACCTAATATAATACCCGTGTTGGAAAATATAAATTAAATATCATATCATATCATATAAGTATAATATTATTATTTATATTAACATTGTAATATTTCAAAACGAATATTTTGCATGTTCTGATAATCGTATATTATAATCATAACAAAAATGAAGTTGAAATGTCTATAATTATTTATTAACATGTACAAAAAAAAATGTACTCATTTTGGTACACTAATAATTACAAATATAAAATTTAGTTTTTTTTTATTCAAGATTTATTTTATTAAAAATTTTAATCCAGTTTTATAAATTATGTGTTATCCATAATGCACGGGATTGTATATTATTATATTATTACAATTGTTTACAATTCCCCAGAAAACGATTATTATTATTTTTTACTCCCCTACATGTAGGATAAACGGTTTGTTTTAATTTATATTAATCACGCAATAATATGATTCGTTGTTGTATTAATACTTCCACAACTTTGACCGATAACTGATAAGATAAACATTTGGTACGGTATTAAATAATACACGTGTCGGTAGTTTTCACTTTTCATTAATTAAATATGCGGTGTGTTTATAGAAAGTTTGGAAACATCAAACACGCGTGCGTCGATTAAAGATTATGATAACCGCGATAGCGTGCGTCTTGTAAGTTATGATATTGTAACACCGTAAATTAAATTAATCGTTAATAAAATTTAATTTATATCCCTTCGTTGCGTGTGATACCCATTATGGATCGGAAGTTTACAAACTTCCCAGACAGAATGTATAATAATATATTTTATTACATGTATGTGACGTACGATAAAATTATTTTTAAAGTCCGGATATGTTGTTTACTTTTTTTTTGGGAAACTTTTAAACGACACTTCCTAACTTAAATTTGTTTCAATACCTACCAATCCTATAATCTTATTCGTATGGCTATATCGTTTTTGCATTTTTTGACATTTTGAACAGTTTTGAAAAGAACCACGAATTAATTATGATTTTAGATTCTGAGTGCAACGATAAAATATGTATTGATTTTACAATGATATATGTGTTTTTTTTATTTTTGTGTTTGTCATCACCTTTTAGGACAGTAAAGATGCTTAGATTTTCTTCAACAGTATCTTTTCTAATAGGAAAGTGAATTTAGTTGGTACTTGGGGTGGGAGAAATCTGTTTTTGAGAAAATCGATTTTAGTTTTTGGTGCAACTCTAAAACAAATAACCGTAAGTATATGAAATTTTGACTGAATTGTTTATATTAGCATTTTCTATACATCATAACTTTTTCCAACTATGTTGACTTATTTTGAGCTGTTTACGGACATTGTTAGTTTTCAATTTTTATTTAGTTGTTTTTTCTATAAATATCAATAAAATTTTATTTATTGGGTAAAAAAGCGTAAAATGTAATACAAGGCTCATGATATATTGTTACGATAGCAGTTGAAAAATATTGAAAATACTTAGGCACAATTTTTTTTATAAGCATTTAAAGTTCGAATTTCGACAAAAATTATCAAATTTTAAATTTAATAATTATTTTGTTTTTTAAAATGTATACAATTATATTATATCATTGAATTCAAATTTAACACCATACATTACAGGGACTCACTTGTAATCTACTGTACAACAGAGCGACACCCACTTGCCCACTTTTTTATTATTGTTTTTAAACTTACCTTTTATGTTAATATTTATAAATAAACTTTAATATTGTATAACAACAAAAGGGGGACTCAAAATTAATTTGGCTACATTATACTCGTGGAGCAAAATGAAACAACTACATAGATTTTCACTGGAAGTTACGCTGGGGAATTAACTAAAAATTATGGTGCACTAATTTCTTCCGTCAGCGTAGATAGATCAATTTGTTCATTATAAATTCAGAACACTGTTGGAACTTCAAATACGCATTTTTAGTTGAGTTTTCGATGCCTAAAAATTAAAATTGAAGATTAAACGTATTGAATTTTAATTTCCTTACTTTCTAGATAATAATATAAGCCTTGAGGTAAACTTTTCTGGATTGAAATTTGGTTCAAACAAATCCAACGTGAATTGAACAATTTTCATTTTTTTTTTTTATTTTTAAAGTTACAACAATTTTTAAAATATAAATAGTGAGTTATGACATCTACATTTGTACCATAAACGATGACGCATTGATATTTAATGTACTTCTACGGATAAATACAACTCGATAAATCGAACTACGTATTCTGATTTTCCGATTTATAATTTACTATTCAGGCTTATCAATAATAGTGTATTGTAGTTCTAGTGAAACGATTTACAGAAAATATTATGTAATATTCACATTTGCCTTCACATGCAGCAAAATATAGCAGAGGTAGAATATAATAATATAATATAATATAATAATTTAACATAATAATATAATATGTAATATAACATAATAATATTTCAAAATTATTATAAGGATGTCTGATGTAGCGAGATTGCCTATACACATCGCCGTTCTATGAAATTATTTTTATCGGAATGTTCTGTCATCGGATGAAAACACATCAATGTACTAAGTTGTCGTTCACATACTTATTTTAGTTCAATTTATTATATTATAGCGTTGTAAATATGTTATTATTATTTATTACTATATGAATTATTGTAAATGCCTATAATTTAATAAACCTATGAATGGAATAGGTAATATTACTTTAAAATCTTCCTATTATTATTTAGTTATATTATTTTCCATTTTTTATTAGTCCATAATTAATTTGATTTTTGGTCACGCATACATGGCAATAAAATATTGTGTATATTTTAGTTGTATTATATAAAGAAAATTTATACAATCTATGCTTCAAGACATAATAAGTGAATACAATAATTATAATATAATATGCAGAGTGACTCACCAATCTATAATAATTACCTCCATTTTTATTTTTATTTTTATATATGTTTGAATCAAATTCATATTTTTTAGAATTTTATGAAGTATCTATGCTTAATTATTCTATTTGCAAATAAATGCGCTTGAAATTTTAGATTGTTTTAATTTTTTTCTAATAATTGATACGTTTTTCAAAACATTGATTTATTAAAATTGAAATGTTAACAAGTAGTTGTTAACTTATTTCATTTCGTGTACTATGGTCTATGGATAATACATCTATTATAGTAGGTTCGAAAACTACAGATAATAATAGGGACTATATGATGATATAAAATGTATAGTTAATTTATTACTATTCACTATCAACTTTTATATTTTGTAAACATTTAAGGGCTCTGTGCAAAAACCAGAGAACTCTATTTTAGAATCAATTTTTTGTTTTTACATGACGAGATTGATCAAAAAAAAATATATATATAGAAAAAGTACTCATAGATCTATAATAAAACGAGCCTAAAAATATGATGTAATAGAAGAACCATTTTATATTGATATACAATTTTAATTATTCATTACAAAAATTATGGATCTGTTTTGGGCTATTCACAAAATTGCATATTTTACTAGTTAGTTAATTTCATAATATATTCAATATGCATAGTGATTCATACCATTGTGTTGAATACAATATGTAGTAAGCCTCTCACGCTGGACGCTAGGGCCTAGGACCCAGCAAATGTAATGAATATTATCAGGAAAAACAAGACGGCTTTAGAGCAATTAGGTTTTTAACGATAAAATAAAAAAATATACAGTTTCAAATAATTATGTTAAATGTCATCAAATAATTATGGGATTTGTCTTAGTTTTTACACAGATTTATAGTATTTTTTTCTTAAACGTAATCTAAAAACAAACATTTTTACCGAAATTATTGATTATCATGTTTTTGTTCAGAGCTCAACAATTATCTGCGTTTGGTAAATATCAACTTATATAATATTTGTATTTTATTGTTTTTTACAACTAATATTAAGTACTTTTATTCTTAGTTATTATGTATGTATGAATAACTCATATGTAACTCGTTCGGTTTTTTATTTATATATAATAATTTAACATATGGATATATCTAAAAAAAAAAATATCTGCCTAATAATTAACAATAAAAAAGATTGGTTCTCATTTGAAAATAATACATTTGTATCACCACAGGACACTCCGTAAATGGTGTAAATCATCTAGTTTCTTGAAAACTTCCCTTACATATCTTTGAACATTAAAAAAACCAGAATTCCAGCTTATCATTAATTAGTAAAGGAGAAAATGGCGGTGTGAATTACCCTGCTTCCAAAAAATTATGATACAATTTGACGAAGGAGTCTATGTTTTTCTCTTTCCGTTGTAGATGTATTTAATGATTAAAATAATATACATAAATAATTATCTATATTATATTATATTATTCTTTTAAGTATAGCCAAAGTTTGTTTAATATTTTCTATCTTGCAGTAAAGGTTCGTAAGCTGATGTTACAAGTTATAAAGTTAACATATTTGATGGGAATAATACATTATTATTGTTTCAAGTACTCTTAACTTGGGTTCTAGAAGTTTTGATCTGGACTTGTTGAAGTAGTTACTACGATTACTGCTTTAGATACCTGTTTAAAATCAAGCAATGTCTTGTAAGTCGATATGTAATAAAAAAGATATACCTAGGTAACTATACAAGTATTTAGTTTGTTTTTTAAAAACAAACAAACTCTTTTGTATGCATTTTTTCATTAAAAATAAAAGCTTTATTACCTTTACACAGGATTCTCAATTCTCATGTACAATTACTGACATTAAATTGCATTTCAGTTACCTAAATTGGTTGTTTTGTTAGGATCGAGAAGCGCGAGAGTTGTTTTACAAGAGTGTTTAAACTATGCGTGTCTGTAATGCAGTAACACGAACTTATGGCCACCTGTTGATTGATCGCTATCATAAATTATCGTATTTGGAAATTACCATAGACCTGTGTCACCGATTTCGATTAAGTAAAATGGGTTTATAGTGTGTGTGTGTTTTAATAGTAAATTAAGCTAGTAAAAAAAAATAAATAAATAAATATTGTTATGAAGAAATGCCGAACCACTCTAGTTTTTGAATGTTCCCTAATGAAATAATACAATTTTTTATGAATTTCGTCTTAATCCAGCCATTTCAATGTTCCATAAAAACGATTGTTCGATAAACATACTGTAAATTAGCCAATAGCCGCACTCTTAATTATTTCATTACTTATTCATAGTGTGAAATATAGCGGTTTGTCATTCGCATGTGGTTTTGTGTTTTGTTAGATTCGTAAACAGCTGTAAACTATCGTATTGTTACGAATAAACGATCAACGTTTTTCAGCGCATATTGATTAGGTGTGATCGATGAATGGTGCCACCTATTAGCTCATTTAAGCATAATAATATAGGTGATCGTTTATATTTTACTGTCAGCGTGGTCGCAGTTATCGTGTCCCACAATATATTACCGATAGGGTGGCGAAAGAGACTCATCTTGCGACGGATCGACTTTAGAGCACACGATTTAGTGTATCGATGATGGTCGTCGTCAGATGTCGCGTGCACGCATATAATATCAACGCAAATAGATTGTTATTTTCGATCGGTCGTTATCGTCTCCGTGTTTTTTTTTTTTTTTTTTAGCATATCGGGGCGCCGCACGTGCGACATTCGCTTGTTTTAAAGCGTATAAATCATGTCGTTGAAAATCCGCCATACCGTTACATCTGACGACCCCTTCTCTCGTGCACACAAAGTAGGTATTGTGTGCGTGTGTATGTGGGTGTGTGGGTGTATGGGTGTGGTGTGGTGTGTGTGTGTGTGTGTGTGTGTGTGTGTGTGTGTGTGTGTGTGTGTGTGTGTGTGTGTGTGTACCTGCGCGTGATGAAATTGATGGTGCGGCGGCGGCTGCAAAACGCAAAACCAGAAACGACAGTGTATTATCACAGTACATTAATCAAACTCTCACAATGTTTCTGATCTCGTTCCAACAATCGAGCGCCCGTGCGCAGTACACACACACACACACACACACACACACCAGGTCGGAGGAATCGTTGGGCGTGTTCGATGGCGAAATATTTGCGCACTCGGTTGTATGCCATTTTTTACGTCGAGAAATCGTTCTGTTATTATTAATTTACTGTCGATAGACTACAGTTCCGAATTATTCGGCGGCGTGTGAGTTTGCACGGTGCACCCGAAAAATATGTATATACCCGTATAATGCTGCTGTTTAGACTTTAAAAATATTATATTGCTGTGTACAATAATATAGGTAATACCGATAGTTCTATATGTACAACATTTGATTAATAGAAACTAATAATAATTATAATTATACTCATCAGAGTACACTTTTTATCTGATATCTCCGATGGCCGTTATTACAGCCACCCAATGGAATATATAGTCCCCCCCACCCCACCAGTTAACTCCCTAACAACAAGTTAAATATTATATGGACCAGTGGCTGCTACAAATTTACTTTTAAAGAAATTAATAAAAAAAAAAATACAATTTAATATTCCTGCTCTTGACGTTAATATACTATAAAATTACTATAATAATATTTTCAATTGATTATTTTTTTAAATATAGTAAATTTGCACGATGGTTATATTTTGTAATATTTATTAGCTGCATGTTATGATCATCGTAGGTACGTAAATACAAGTAGGCTCTAGACAGATTATACTCTCTCTGTGTTCTTGGTTCGCGGGTGCAAAGACATAATAGTCAATTTAACCAATGTTCATATCAGGGCTCGAAACTGAAAATATTTTTCCAATTTTGAATTTCGGTTTTCGTTATCGATATTCAATTTTTTCGATTTCGATTTCAGTTTTGGATACTTATCGGTATTTATTTTTTCAGTTTTTGGTTTTGAATACTAGCTGCTTTTTATTTTTTTCCGATTTCAATTTCGATGACCGGTATTGATTTTTTTCGATTTTGTTTTGGTTTCGGAATCGATGTCGGTTTTTAATGATTTTAACCGGTATCCAATATCGGTTTCAAGCCCTGGTCAAGACTATTGCGACTTATTAACTATTGTTCTGCATACATTCGGTATTATATTGTTTGATACTATTTAAACCTGTATGTAGGAAATACTGGATTTTATGGACCTCTGTAGATATTATTAGGGCGCTTGTTTCGCCGAAACTGTATTTGTATAATATGCAGTGCAAAGGACACGCCACACGATGGTATAAAAATATAAATATAATTTATTATTATTATTACTGTCGTCCACAGTAAAACACAAACGTTATAATAAAAACGCGGATTAATAACGGTCTCGTTTCGATTTTTATGGTCGGCAGACGGTTATTATTACGACCGTATATTATATTATCGCATTGTGTGCTATATTTTTCGACTGTCCATTACGATCCACATATAGGATGATCGCATAATATGTACGTATGTATACATACTTTTCGACCAACAATAACGTAATAATGTAAACGTTTGTGACGACTTTGTCTTTGACGGCGGAGACGTTGTACAGTATCACTACAAAACGGCCATTTATATGTATGTATATCGTATAATATATATATATATAGAGAGAGAGAGAACGTGTGTGTGTTGTAGTAAGGGACGACGACTTGGGCGGCGCCGGCGGCGGTGGTACTAAACATTTGCTGGTTGCAGATTTATGGTTTTCCGGTTAAAATCGCGCATTTACGTATATATATATACCTACAATATGTGTGTAATACACGATATATCATACGCGAAATTGGGGGACGGAAAAATGCGTATGGAATTTTCGTTTTCGACGAACGTGAAAAGACATTGCCGACGAATCGCCCGCGTGTTTCCCGTTTCATCAATATAATATCCTCAGCGTCGTCGTCGTCGTCGTTTGGAATGAATTCGGCCACGCACGCCGTCGTAACGACAACATAATATAATGATTGATAATACTATCATCGCGCGTATAGGGTCAATCGTCTATAGATATTGAGGGTACTCGATCGCCGATCGACATTTCGCAAGACTGCGCACTGCAGGCTCCCCGTCTGAATAATCTAAATGCAAAAATTATTAGTAGAATAATATTATAATAAACGGCCTTGGGCGTATTTTTCATCAGACCGTGAAATTAAAAGCATAATATACCGGTTGTGATTCAAACGTTCAGAATACGATGCGGATAAATTGACCGATGGACAAAAAAAAATGATGTCTTGCAATAATGTGTATTTTATAATCCAAAAGAGCGCAACGCGTACAACAAAAATGTAAGCCGAAAAATCCAATGCGAGTGCAACGCAATTATAATGCTGCGGTAACTCAACATTTACAACTTTTCAATAAGAGCACAATAAAGTTTGAACTAAAACCATTCTCTTTTTGTTTTCGTTTTACTACACATTTTTATCTATATAGGACTTTCGTTGGTTTCAATTAATTTTTCTATACCCCCGGAAAGGTAATAATGCGTAACATTTACGCAGCTCGAAAATTCAAAATGTGGACACATACTCATTACAAGGCTACGTATGAGTTGCTTCCCAAGTACCTGCAGTGTACCTGCACCGATGCCGTTGAATTGATTCCGTGGCTATTGAGAGGTATGTGCGAGTTGATTCCCTTATAGTTGTATAATACCATTAACGAAAATATTAGGTATATTTTATACCGAGAAAGACCGAGAAAAAGAAGTTTTATGAGAGAAGTGATGAACAAGTATGCTGCGGTAATCTCATTATGAGATATCAATTTTAAAAAACAATGTGTTTCAAATTTTTACCTAGTGCTAACTACAATGCAATTCCATACATTTTTCTTTTACTGCGACTTACTTTTTTACAAACTATGACGACGAAAACCGAAAATATTCGAAATAAAAAAATTGTATGATATTCCATGATGATTTTCAAAATATGAAAAAAACTAAAAAGAAGAAAAATGTAGAGAGAATTCTCAGCCAACCTCCTTGTGGTGGTGTCTCTTGAGTAATGCTTATAGGTTGAAGTGTTCGTCCAACATATTATTTTGATATACATATTTTATCATATGATAAATGGAATTAACTCGTATAATACATACTCTTAATATACTCTTAATAACCACATAGGCGTAGAATGGGGGGGGGGGGGTCTAAGGGGCTATAGACGCCCTAGAATTTCGTTTAGCCCCCCCCCCCCCCTCCCATTCCGTATTTTTTTTAGTTATTACATTTTTAGAATATATGTTGTGTACCAGAAATATAATAGGCTGTAGCCCCCCCATATAAATTCATCACGCTACGCCTATGAATAACCCGGGAATCAACAATAATACATAAAGTAAGTCTCGGGAATCAACTCATTGACAGCGATTCATTATAGATAAACATTCACAGTCCTAGATATCTATGCTCTTATCAGTGAGTTGAGTTATTTTTAAGGAGGTTGAAAAAAAAAGTATTGCGTTTTATTTCATTTTGAAGTGCACTGATGACACGTATACCCATTACATTGTATTTACTTGTGCGATCGAAACGATTGTTCAATAAAACAAGTTTCTATTGAGTTGATATAATATTATTGATTATTATCGAACGGTATTTATAACGTGGGAAACAAATAGATAATATTACGGGCACATTTTAGGCATCATAGCCTATTTATAATGCATTATATTATGTATGCAATTAATGTTACTATTCTAGGGAATAGGGATAGGCGGAACTTGGAGTTTCTTGGTTTTCCCCTGAGCATAATAATAGGTATGGTTGTATAAAATTAATAATATTCTGTCCTGAGTCAATGACAAATGTATTTATTTAATTTATTTTTTTGAAACGCCTCAATAATTTGGTAGCAACGTCTTATTGAGATGACATAAATTTTGAATCACGGGTAACATACAATGATGCGGTTGTCGAGTAGTGGAATCCACCTCGTCATACAACCCTCATATTTTTGTATAATATTTTTAAGGCGATTTATATTTTAATGCAAGACGTGTATCACCATACAAATATAGTCTGCGCATTGCACAATGATAGATACTGATAAAAAATAGTTTACACAATACATATAACTCTCTGGATAATACGATAATCCCGAGGGACTCGTCAAACCTAAGCCGTCTTCACATCGACGTCTGTGATAATAAAATCAAATTAATGTATGGGCATATAACAGTATACAGACAGGCGGCTTGTATAGATTATATAATATTAAATATGTGTACTCTTAGTTTTGAAATTAACCCATCAATGCCATTATTGACATTGAATCCGCTGACGGAACCGTTTAATAAGTACAAGTTGAAAATCGTACTAAAACCTTTTGAAATATGATTAAATATTAATTGAGAACCTAATCAGAAAAAATATACCTACCTACGTTTAGAATTAACTGACCGAAAATGATCACATAACGGGAAAAAAAGAGAAATTGTTAAGTTAGCAAAGCAAAGAGTTAATTAACAAACAATATAGCCAATGTAAGTAAGGTATGTAAAAGGATGCTTAACAGGAACATTAGTTTTACCGATAAATGATTCAAGTCCAAGTTAGAAATGTGAATACATTTGAACAAAGCTGGTTTCCAATTTCGAAATATTTAGCTACAGAGCAATAATAGTCCAAAAAAAAAACTCTTGTCTTATAAGTTTTGCAAGTTTGGTCTTGAAATTTGGTTAGTGGGCCGCTAAAATATTTCTAAGTTCGGTCCGCAACTCAGAAGAAGTGTAACAGTCGTCTTAAAAAAAAAGAATTAGTATAATACATAATAATTTTTACAACATATACCATAGAATGATACCCATGTAGTTGTAAACAGGATAATGTGAATGTGGATCCAGTGATTTCATTCGCCATTTATATTTAACTCCTAAGTATAATACATATGTACATACATACATACATACATGCATACATACATACATATATATTTACATACATACATACATACATACATATATATATATAGGTACACTCGTACACGCACAGATATGATAGGTAATACTTATTTGTTGTTATCGCCTACGACTATAATATATATTATAATACATTAATATAATATATTATTAGGTTTTTCGAATCACGTTTTCGTTATATCGTTTGAACTACATTTTTCATACGTCGTTGGATTTTTCGATAAGGGTAGGTAGGTGGCAAGCCGTGCCTGTATGTAGCGACGTGCGTTCAGCGACCCACCCGTTGGACCGACCAACCCCTCGTTCGTAGTTTGTGGCCGATAATGTGTGGTTCAATTTGTCCCTGTAAATAACGGCGGCGGCGGTCCCGTGGGCGAACGCCATAAATCCTCGGCCAACCCCGATGACTTCCACCTCCGGCCCCACGGACACAACACAAACGAAAAATCAAATTCTTCGAATACGCACACACACATACAACTGTATATTTATATTATTATTATTATTATTATTGTTATACGTTTCCGCCGCCACCGCGACGACACGGGGTTTGATAAATTTTCGGAAATTTGACAGCAGACCACCGCCGTCTTTGGGTCCTCGAGGGGGTGGAAATAAAAACAACCGTTTTCAATTCCTTATAGGCTTTTGTGCGTTCGTGTTTGCGCTTTCTCTCTGATTTACGACTTTGACTCTTTCTGGTCAACTATATATGTATATATAATAATATATACTGCTCTGAAACTATGTGCACACGCCTCTCCCACCACCACCACCACCACCACCACCACCACCACCACCACTACAAGTAACCGATGTACCGATGACACATATTGCATCGACATACGAAGGCGGGAAGGGCGAGCAAAGGGAATATAATAATAATAAAATACGAAATCGAATCTTTTCTACGATGCCAATTCGCGAGGATTGTCATCTCAATATCGGCCGAAATCCCGCAGTCGACCGAAAAACGACGAGGGACGAAATTAGATCATAAATCTTCATTCTTTAATTATACAAAGATTGTAATAACGATGACCATTTTAAGTATTTTATTATCCTACATCCGATTTTGTTCACTTCAAAATCTTAAATCTTTTCTGTAAATATAATTTTTATATTGTATTATGCTAAGTGCTATTGATGGGTGGCTTCTTATTCACGTAACACCATAATGTTTGTTACATTAATCTCACATATACTTATTGTGCTTAATTGTATAGATTGTATATTTCTTGTAAAAATAAAAAAAATAAAATAAAAATATTGTATTATCATAATATAATACAACTTTACTATTGTAATTTTGTATACTTAATCAATTAAGAGCTCATACTTTAAGACTAAAAATCGTGTACTTACTAAAATATGATAGACGTGTGCTCGGAAAACAAAAAAAATATGCAATTGTTATTTTAGATTTGAAGCGGAGCGATGAATGTATTGATTTAAGACCATTTTACAGTGTGCAGTGTTTCGCTTCACATTAATATTATGGTTAAGTATTAAAACGTGGTTGTTTGATTGATCATGTCAAATCATGGAATTGTGTGTTTAAATAACCATAAGGCAAAGGAATTATGCAATAAAAATGGTTTGTATTTTATTCGCACAGTCATGACCTAACCTAAATGTAAAAAAATATACAACATAGGTATCATGTTTTAGTTTATCCAATTTTAGGTGTATTATTTCTATAATATAGAATAAATAATCATATTTTAATGGTGGCTTTTTAAAAACGAACTGACACGTGGCAGTATTTTTTAGTCAAATAATACATGTTTGTTTTATTTGTGTATATTATTTACTTTACAATTCACATAGTATCAAATTAAATCGATCAAAATATGTTACAACTAACAACTTAAAATACATGAGAAGTTATTTTTATCAGTACAATAATATGGCATAAACGATATAATTGAAATGTAAATAAGGATGTAATGGTATTTGTTAATGATTAAAAAAAATTGTTTTAAATAATTATACTTGTCTTGTATACACATTTTGCTTTAGTTTGTTGTTCTTTCGATTATTTTACGGGTTTGACTAATCTACGTGGGATTCTTGAAGATGTTCACGAAACAGATTTCACAGAAAGTAGGGTTTTTATCGAGGTTTATCAGCTCTATAAGCCCAAGCTCTAAAACTTAGGGGATTTTCGGCAAATACAAATACTACTGTGTTATTTTTCGTTTATTTTAATAAGAGGTTATTTTAAATCGGGGTCTCTTGACGTCACTACAATTTGAAAGAAAAACAAACTTTCATGGTTTTTTTTTTATTTTTAAACGTAAGTTTGTATAATTTAATTTTCAATTTTTTTCTACAACGAATTATAGTCATTAGAGTATTCTAAAACATTTGTTTCATAAATCGTTACTCTTGTGAGTTTTTTGATCATATTATGTGGTATACTTAATACTCGTAGGTACGACACTGCGGTTTGAGTTTCATTGTTTCAGCTCAGGTATTTTACCTTAATAGGTACATAATATTACATAATGTATTATGCCAAGAAAAAATCTAAAATGGTATATTTTACAAACGTGTAAGCGTACAGTAATAAATTTATAAAAATTTCAAATTAAATACAATCTAAATATATGTACAACTTTGGATTTTACCAAAAAGTTTAAAACACAGTGCCACACTGAGTACCGCAAAGTTGTTTACAAACTATATAAATGTGTGTTATACAGATCTTTTATAATATTACCCTATAATAACAACTATTGATAATATGAAAAAATCTCGTTTATACTGTAAAAGCTGATAACTGTATTACTGTATAACATTTTATAATATAAATATAGTATTATTTAATGTTATTTATAAATACGGAACAAGACAAAAAAAAAAAATGATGTTTAAATATATTATAATGAACTTATAAAATATTTACAAACTAACCGATACGTACAATAGTAATAGTGAAAAAGTGGATTCATTTAGTTAGTTAGCTGCAGCGTACATAAGCTGGATAATCGGGGAATATAATATTATACTTTTATTCTCGAGCAAAAGTAAAATAATGCATTCTATCAATTTTCCATATTGTTTATCGTATTAATTTCTTAGAATATAATTCTAACTTTAATACACTACTTCCGTGTTAGGTAAAGATAAACTACTACGAGATAAATGAATGGTTTTACGAATGAATCATAGATTGTTAGTTCAGTGTTTGAGACTTTTGAAATAATAAACAATGAAGCATGGGCTCTAAACATGCATTTAACTGGTACAATTTAAAAAAAAAAAAAACAAAATTAGTTTGAAGGACGATTAAATAGTATACAATTTATTATTTCAAGTCGGAATTTATTAGTTCTAATCAACTTATTTAACATACTGACAATTATTTGAGACTATTTTTGATAGATAATAAACTGTGCTCAAATCGCCAAATAATCTTAAACGCATATATAAATTCAAATTTAACTTCGATACAATATCTCATAGTTACGAATGAAAAAACTATGCTTCCCACTTTGTTACTTAAAGCTGTCATGCCATTACATCTAATAATCGCGAAAATAACATGCAATAAAATACTAATAATATATTAGATAAAAAGTAACCATTTACTTTTATCAAAGGAATAATTCAACACTGTTGCAGTTTTAAATAAAGCACTGCAGGTAATGAAATCAGATCTGAAACTGAATTTTCTTGTGAAAGTACTCTGAGCGCTGTAAAATTCAATCTACCATTATCAAACTCATTTTGGACTATTATTAAAATTCTAAAGGAGTAAAATTTCGATTTTTATACCAACTAACTAAATCTGGAGAAACCTTATCGCATCGTCATTCTAAATACACATCCTGCTTCACTGATAGATTTAATAAAAGAGTAACTGTGTAAAAATGGTTATTTAAACAAGAAATATTACAAACATATTATGTTACAAAACGAAACTAAGCCTCACTGCCTCTAACTGCGTTGAGCTTAAACCATCATTAAATAAAATCATTTTGTTGTGCTAAGGTAAAAATTAAGCCCTAAAAAAAAAATAAACAACCAACATCTTCCCACTAGTTCATGCGCTGCAAAGATTGCGGACATCCTGTTGTAAATAGTCGTGTAGTGTGTATGCGCTTTGGGGATATTCAAGCTATAGTTCCTTGTCAAAAAAATCAAGACATGGAAGAATAATTTATACGCTTTTTTTGCTTCTGTAACCACCCAGCCGTATTGCAAAGGATGTCCAGTTTTAAAAAATTTTCAAACTGGAAAACAAATTTTTCAACATAAAAATCAGTTTCAGTTAAAGGATGCAACAAAATCAAATTTAGTTTTAAAAACTAACCAAAATTCTTCACTTCAGAATCTATTTCTTAATCCACTAATGATCTCTTTTACTCACAAATAAAATATCAATCTATAAAATGAGGTAGAATATTAGACTCAACCTTATTCCATACCAACACTCACGTCAACTTTTACTCTTCTTTAGAATACATTTCTATATTATCCAAACTTCATATCAGATCTTTACATCTACACACAAAACTTCTGTCCTTAAATGATTATTTCTATATCCTCTTTTTTTGTTAGCTTTTAATCACTCACAATTTGCGACTAAACTATTAATATAATATTATAAACTATTTATCAAGAAAATGTGAACTTACTATATCCAATTACCAATTATTATGGCTCTGCAAAAAATATAAAATACCAATAATTCTGTTCAATGTGTTTAATCTAGATATTGATAACCTTGCTATGTATCAAATCAAATGGCACACACAATGAACTTGCCATATATCTAATATTCTATCCATTTCATAAGTGTAGCTGAATAGTATTATAAACGATTCAACGTTTATCTCCTATAAATACATACAATTTGTTCAAATCATAACAGATTATGAAAAAAAGTTGAAGTTTAAAAAATATAATGTATTATAATATTGTATCTTTACGAGTATTTGACTAATTATTTAAATTATAAAAACGTAGCGTGCCACTTTATGTCCTCTCCGATTCATTGAAACGCATTAAATCATAGATATGTTTTTTCTGTCCTGTTTATTTTTTGGTTGCTATAGTAACGTAATTATATCGGTAACTAGGGTATCTTAGGTACTCACTGTATTACAAAATTAATTAAACCTTTTATTACATTTTCAACCTTTTTACGGGTATTTTAATAATAATATTAATTGTCGAGCAGTAATAGTCCAATACTAATAGCTAAATAATATAAATAAAATAATAATAATATTAAAATGTTAACAAATATTTGTCTTTTTTCCCTCAGATTATTTTAAAAATTACTGAGTTTTCAATTTTGGCCTTTAAATGTATATAAACTAAATTACATTTTCTACCAGAAACTTCCACCAAAGTTGATGATCAAAGCATTTTTTCTACTAGAAAAAAATGTGTTCAGACACAAAAATTAAAAAAAAAAAGGAATTATAACAATAACCATTGTAAAAAGAGTACATTAATCGCTCCGCTCTGAATAAAATAATATCATATATTATTATATTTTAAAAACAGCGTATGTCACATGATAACGATTAATTATATTACGATTACGCCGGTATATTTTCATTAGATTATTAGGATTCGGGATTAACGCGAACAATCATTTAAGCTCATATAATATACTGTTATATATTATACTGGCACCGTGTTCGATGAATTCATATTGTTTAAAATAATATATTACACACACCCTCACGTGAACGTACCACCCGGCACCCAGCTAAATAATATAATATATTATACGCGTGTTTACGTGCACTGTACACAGTAGAAAAGTTTGGCCACGTCCAAGTGAAATAATAATAATATATAAAGTAGGTACTGGCAGTAAGAACGGGTCAAGAGAATAATGACCAGGAAGGAAACAAGCGTGAACCTAATTGTTGAAATGGGAATTCCGAACAGACGGTGTATATATTAGTTGTTCACAACAAACTTTAGAATATTCCGAATTTAAACGGATTAAGGTAGTTGAGTTATACGGAGTAATGTATTGGAAACTTTTCGTACAGTTTCAATTTACGAACACAATTTATAAGAATGACTATAGACGAGGCACCAACAATATTGAATTTACTACTTTTGGAATGACACGTTGTTGATATTATATTTTTCAATTCAGATATTTTATTTTTACCAATTCGTGTTGACGTGCTAATAATACCTAATATTACCGGTGGCAATATCACATCATAATGTATTCATATGCGTTTTATGCCAGACGAAAGCGGTAATAATATGTATAATTTAATCACATTTAGTACATTTATCATAATATCTTAAAACCATCATCGTTCATGTTCGTTTTCGAATTGGCCGAGTACAGTATAGTACCTATAGGTGAAAAATCTCATCAATATTTTTCCATAATATTATGCGGTCGATCAGAGCCAGGGCGAGCACTTTCTCGCCAGTAGACCACTTGAAATAATTATTTTAGACTTAGAATAGCTTTATCAGCGATATTTCGGGCAAATATTAATAATAATAATTGTACGGTTCAAATCAAAACACATTGCATATTGGAACTTTTAAAATAAAACATTTAACAAATTATCAGTCTAGGAAAATGTATTTAAAACACTATCTCATCACAATTTCACATCAAAGGTACACTATAGATCGCTATATCATATGTGTATAATGTGTACATATTAATAAATTATTTAATTGACCTATTATTTTAATATTTTATAGTTAATCATAAAATATATTATCGGTGTAAGTACAAGCCATTTTTTAATTATTATTTATTTAACTGTTTAAGTATTATTATCACAGGTATACATTTTAATGCTCTTTGAGTTTTCCAAGATATTGCACGGTTCGCAATAAAATAATCGCCCTATAGAAATCTATAGAAATGTATATGTGTGTAGGAATGGTGAGACGGAGAGAGGAAGAGCTAACGAGTTAATGTATAGGTTTTTGTTAGGTGCATTATACCCAAATTTAATCTCATTTAAGAGACGTTTAAACGATGAAATATTCCATCTCAAGTATTATAGGCACATCACGAAAACTTTGATACTATTTTAAACATTAATTTGTACTATTTATACACTGTAAATTGCAATTTTATACATAGTATTTATTTTAGTTGTAATAATATACAATCTATACAGCTACATAAATAGTGATTTTATAATTTATTTTTAACCATTTATAGCTTATAAAACCTTGACAAATCAACATTTTTATAGTACCCTTTAAATTCGGCATATTTCGAAAGTAAATTTATATATACATTGAAATCTCATCCTTGTTGTGTGTGTTATTTATTAATACCATTTTCGGGGAAAAAGAAAAAGACACGCACTGCCATGCACTGCAGTATATAATATTATATTTACGCCGTTTGACGCAGAATAGTCTTCGGTTATCGGTGCGATTTATTGCCAGCAAAAAGTTTCACAGCAGCTATACCACGCGTTATTTTCTGCCTCCACATCCGCAAACGCCTCGGCCTAAATTTTTCGACTAGCCAAACCTAACGCGTATAAGCATGCAGACCGGCGGGGACCCTATATATTGTACAACGTGGAGATCCATATTTAACTGGTTAGACTATAACTTTAACTTTTCCAAGTCGACATTTGCAAAAAAAAACATAAAAAATAGTTTGAGCGTTTAGAAGTTTAGCGAGCGGGAAGGGCCGTAAGTCATTGGCGTATCGCTATTTGACGTTATTTTGTATGTGAAACAGTTGCGTATCGTTCCAAATTCGATTTCCTCCTAAAACAATTTAGATAATTGATCGAATAATGGAATTTAGACATTCCAGAAAATGTTTATCGAAAACATATTAAATTGTACATACTTAAAATTATGACATGAGAGTATTAGTATAGGTAACTTATAACTCGCTGTCGAGTGATGGGATACTATTTAAGTCTACTTAATAAATAGGCCTTTAGTTTAATCAGCTTAGTGTTCAGTTGGTCGGACTTTTTAACTAAACATATTTGAAGACATTTTTGATTAATATATTTTATAATATTATATTTTAACAACAGTGGAATTAGTTTTACGGAAAATATTCGTGGTGGATATTATGAAAACTGACAGTAATTGTATTGATTATAAATTATAATAACAAATATTTATTAAGTGATACTCAAACGCATCATGTCTGTACTTAACTACAATCATCTATTGTATATAACTTTGAAATATTATTTAGATAAAAAAAAAATAATTATAATAATTAGTAAATAGGTACTCATTTTGGGGAATACAATCACATTTTATTTTTAAATGCAATCGTATTTGAAGGTTTTTTTTAGACCATTTAGTCACTATCCTAAATAATCACAATAATATATCCATACAATGCAGCATAGTCAATTTAGGTGGATGGCCAAACTCATATTTGACAAAGATATTATTTTTTTTTTTTTGAAAAAAATGATTGTATAATATAGTTTCAAGTATGTATAACACTTATTTATTTTTTACCAAAATACGGTAGTTTTAGGCTATTATAAGTGAATCGCACAATCGTGCAAGCAGTATGCAAGAGTTACAATATTATCTACGCAGCTGCGATATTTACACGCCACACGCGTAAATATTTATTTGGAAACTTGCCGGATTCCGCGAAAACTCGGTCCATGGCGGCGCGGTATCGGTGGTCGGCAGGTGTTCGAAACTTATGCTCGGTGGGTATACTCGACCCGACCAGGGTTATCATCGTCGGCTGAGTGCCTTGGACTCGGCAGAAACTTGGTTTGCGGTAATCTTCACTTGTCCACAAGTTCGGCGTTTTGAGCGGATATAACAATAACAACAATAATAATAATAATAATAATAATATTGTTGGTCGTGCACTCGCGGAACTTAGTCAATATACGTACGTTTCGATTATGGACCACTGCGTGCAGTAATAGCTTGTACACGAGTACGAGACAGACGTTGCAAAAAAAAAAAAAAAACGACGCACAATAATATATTTTATTGTATAAGTAGGTAATATTGAACGGTCGTTTATTCATAATTTTAATTTGTCACCACTGCAGCTGTTTGAAAAGCGTATACTCTAAAATGAATTAAATATTTTCAGTTTCCGAAATTGTTTCGAAAACAATCATTGTATTATAATATCAGACGTCAAATTCGACCGTTCACTAAAACCGATACAGACAAAATTTAAAAATCCCGTCGATATAGTATCAATTACACAAACAGTTCGTAAAAAAAGTTCCGCAAATGTTCACAAAAATATCAAGTTGATAATTATTATAATAAGTCACTAGGATGAACTTGAAATTAATTAAATATCCCAATACAAATTTAATGATATTAATTATTAGCGATAGGCTGGGAAAAGTTGATGACTAAATGAACTACTTGAAAATAAGTTAAAAGAAACCATTTTGTTTTAATGATTTGAGTTGAAAGTAAATTAATTAATCAGTTTGATTATTTTAACTTGATTTAAGTATACCAGACATATATTTTTATTTTATCATTAAAATAATAAAATAACGCATTGAGCCATTTAAACACCTAAACATCCCAAAATTTCAGATAAAAATACTATCCTAAGTTATATAAAAATTATAAATGTTTAAAACACATTTTGTTTGAAAGATGTAACTTAGTTAAAAACTAAACCACGTGATATATTATATTAACTACGAAGTATTTTAAGAAGTTTATTAACTTAGCACCCTTGATTGGTTTGAATTTATCTAGAGTTTCGTTACATTATTCCGGGCTAAAGGTCGTTGTTATACATTTTGAATATAATATTTTGTATTATCTACTTACAGCAATATGTTGTGCTGCAAAGACATTGCGATTTTTGAAGTATAGATACGATACACAGTAGGTACCTATATTTATCTATCCAGTATGGTCACACAGATCTATAAGTAACGTGTATTTGTGTCATGATTTGTGTCAAGTTCATGATTAGTTAAAGACATTATGTCACTTTATCACACACGTGATAGAATATATATAAGAGAAGTAATAAAATGTATCCGGTTTCTGATTTAGTACAAGAGTTTCGATTTATTAACTTTAAGAGTATAAAAATGTCACCATTCGTCGTGTACTTTAATAATAATAAAAAAAAAAATCCAACTGAAAGAGTTGGTCGAAATAAATAGCTTTTAAAATAAAACGTATGACGTATGAAAAGAATCGGACCTGGGAATAATTACATTTAAGTATAATACGATTATTATTATTATTATTATTATATTGATGCGTATACAGGGTGAATATTTTAACGCTTATTTCCTAAATAAATATTTACGTTTATGGAAATAGTTTTTTCTAAACAGTTAAATTTATTATTTAATAATATTTCTGAAGAAATAATACATTTATGATTTAACAATTTTTTACCATTATACCATTGTTTAAGTCTTACATTTTTTAAATCTCGTCCAAATATTTTTAATTTCATATAATCCAAAGCAGAATATTTTTCTGAAATGTTCAATCATAAATAAACGAATTTTGAATAAGTTGGTATACATAGTTTATAAATATTTTAAGTTAAGAGGTGAGATTAACTTACTTAATATAGATAAATACTATCAGTAGAGGGCTAACATTTTGTGAGGTACCTTTCTGTGCCATTTGACTCGGCCCATCTAAACAGTTTTTAAACACTCATGAGTCATGACTTATTATACAGCGTCACCTTGTTGAGGACTATTATAAACTTTTTTTAAATAAGGTCGACAGCTAACCTAACTAAAAAATGTTTATGGAAAAACAACAACGACGAATTAATGCTGCATAAAAATGACAATTTTAAGGTATTCCGAGTAATTTCCAAGAGTGTAATAATTCTAAGTTCTAATAATATTATTATAATATTATTATAATATTATTACTGAATTATTCGGGATTTAAGTGAATGAATACAGATTTACTTGAGATTATAATATAATATAACATGCAATAAATGGTTTGATTACTCTTTGTAAGAAAAGTGATCAATCATGATTAAAGTAGAATATATTATGGTAAACTGCAAATAGTTTTGCCGATTCACCGTATGGGTATAACAGACATAGGTTACGTTTAATTTGAAATTATTTACGGTTTTCCGCATGTTAATAGTGACACGGATGAAAAAAAAAAACGAAATAATTTAAATTCGAAGGATTTGGCTGTACCGAATACCGACTCCGATTCGATTACTTATCCGTCTCGACGTCAGGAGTCAATGCCAATTTGGGCGATCGACTGCCGCGGTGAAAGGGCGAGGGGGTGGCGTACCTACGATAAAATGGATAATTCATTGAAATAAATTTCGGTCTCAACTGAACGTTATATTAGCGTCGGCTGTGACCTAGCTGCAGAGTCTAAAATCCCTCGCGAGCCCCAAAACCCGACCCGACCTTTTTTCCCTAAGTCAACAATGTCGAATGCGGGAAGCATACACACACGCGCACGTATACCTAGCTATATATAATATATAGGTATTTTTATTGTTTTTTCTGGCAAGGCATCCCATGTATGATAAAACGCTCTTCGATCTCGGTTTCGTCGTAAACAACAATTTTATTGAATATTTCGCATCGGATAAGAATAACGGACAGTGACGGCGAAATCTATTGGGTTTGCAGTATAAACGTAGGTATTCGATCGTTAAATTTGTTCGGCCGAGACAAAACCGAAACTTTTTTCTCGCCGTTCGCGTGACAGGCGACTAACCAGAATAATAGTAATAATAATAATAATGATAATAATAATAATAATAATAATATATAATATAATAGTAATTATTGTACTAAAAATACAATTATATTAATATGTTGGGGAATAACTTGCTCAACGAATTATACGAGTTTTGCTGGTCCGAAACAAGTTATTGGCTATATTTTTATATTGAATAAAGTAAAGGTACAACGCATTGCCGAAATATTGATCCATTAACAACAAATAAAAAATCAATATTACTCAAATGATATTTGTTCAGTTTATTAAAAATTAATTTACTTTACACGTCACAATAAATACAACACAAATCCGTATAAAAAAAATTTTAAAATGTTCAGTTATTGAACATTTTTATGAAAATACACAGCTCTAAGTATACCTATTGAGTGTTTTAAAATGTATATTAAAAACGATTGGGAAATGTTGTGCTTGTCGATCATTCACTATATTTTATACGTATTTCGCCAAGACTGTCGATACCAAAAGCGTAAAAAAGTACATCCAAAGTTCACCTCAATTTTTTTCTCGTGGTTAGATAATTTGTTCAACACCATTTAACTCATACCTACATTTTAGTGTTGCACAATATGATCATAACATGACATTTTGACGTGTTCAATATTATAATGTTCGTACTCAAACTTGTAGCAATGTAGTCTATAATTATCAAATGATTTATTTATTTTTTTTTTTTAATGTTAGTCTGCCAAATCCGCTAATGGATGGCTTCTTATTCCTATTTTCATTGTTCCGTCACCACATACACTTATTGTACTATGTAATACGGGTTGTACATAACTTAATAAAATAAAATAAAATAAAAAAACATAAAAATGTTAGTCGAAATTTGACCGCATAGATGCACGTGCGTCACGTGTCAAGTACAGTTTGTACTTTTCTACACCAGCATAGTATTATTATTACACGGTGGATAGGTGTCGACGGGAGGGCCCGGTCGCAGCCGTGGCTGTATGTACATATTATGTGCATAAATTATCAGCGAGAGGGTTCGGTGGATGAGTGGGACCTGCATGGCGATGATGGCGACACCGCTGAAATCCGTTATTATACCTCGGCGACACACATCATGTTTTTAACTTCAAACATTGTTTCGTACTTGTCGAAGTGATAATATAATAATAATAATAATAATATGATGTTGAATACATCTCATTGCTGTTTTTAACGATTAGAGAAAAACACTTGGAGAGCTCGGGGAGAACTGTGCAGAATGAAACGGGACGATCGAACTGTTGGCGGTGCGGAGGAGCTACATGGCGGCCGTGCGGAAATATAGGCTTGTGTATACTGTGCATATAGTATACTGAGAGACACGCGAGAAAGCAAAGCGCGTTCAATCCCAGGTGGTTTCCGAGGACAAGAGCGAGAGGGGCAGAGAGAGAGAGAGAGAGAGAGAGAGAGAGGTCGTCGTCATCCGGAAGACTGGTGGGCGGGGGAGTGAAAAAAATATAAATAAATAAATATAAGACCCTATTGTAGAGCGTCCTGGAGTGGGCTGGACGGGGTTGGGGTGTGGAATACGGAACGATTTACATTTCTCCGCAAGCCGCATGTATAATGAGATATACGGTCGCTGGATATAAAATATGTATTCGTAGTGCGGGATGTAGAAAAAAAAAATAAAATAAAATAAAAATCTCGAGCGAGGAGGAAGGCGAAAAAAATGATTAAATTCTCGGCACGGTCCCGGGCACTGATTTAAGGTCGAGAGCGGCGACGAGGGACTGTTTTCGCCCAACACCCCTAGTGCTGTTTGTGCGTGTGTCTTCTGCTGCGGTTTTGGTCAGAACATAATAATATATTATAATATTTGGAAAATGTCATTTTTTTTTTCACTTTTGCTCCTTTCTCCGGTTTGTTTGTTTATTTATTTTTCATGCGATTTATTGGATGTTAATTTTCCGATGGCGTTCGAGTTCTATAGTCGGAATGCCATGAAAAACCAACTATCTATAGGAACAACATATTGGTACTTATAGTCACCTGCATAGGAAAATCCTTTTTCGCGAGAGAGAAAGACCTTTTTCTATTTGGGAAGAACATTGGATCATGAACAAGTCTTTCGGACTTGAAGGGAAATAATTGCAATTACTATATTATATACTTGTACCTAATATTATTATATTATTGTTATTTTACTATCCAACCCATTTGTCATAGTAATATAATCATCATTAAGTATGATATAATATGTAGATATTCAGATAGGCCGCAGATTATAGATAAATATTTTTATATCAAAATAGTTTAAAAAAAAAAAAAAAATGAAGAAAACACGTTTGCCGATGATATTTTATAACGCGGTAAACACGAAGGACATCCGTTCGCCGTCTGCTCACGTGATCAAAAATATTATCATATCGTCCGCAGACGCGCCGCGCACAAAGAATCTTTCGGAATTCCGTGGGAAAACGACCAATACAGGTTAAGGAAAATTCCTCGGAATAAACAAGAAAAAAAAGATTAATAATTATAATAATAAATAAATAAAAATACGTTTTCTGTCACCGTTCACGCCTACAACACCGGTTACCAGTTATATACGCAGCACAAGATTGATCGACCGTTCGGAATTACGTGTTAAAAGAACCCGCCGAACAAACACGGCGTAAAATTAAACGAATTTAAAATTTAAAAATTAAAAAAAAAAAAAAAACAAACAATAAACAACAAATAACTCCTCGCGCGTCTTCTCGCCGGCATGCGGCACGGCGCGAAAGAGAGAGAGAGAGAGAGAGAGAAAAACAGTTATTTACGATTTAATCACCACCGTGCATGGCCTTATTATATTTTTACCCTGGAGTTCCAGCTCGAGATAACTCTTGTCCACCCTACCAATTACCACACACTGCTAATCATCACTATAAGGTAATGTATCCCTTATAGGATATTACAATCGTTTATCAACACTGGAAATTCATAATTTTCACTTTGGGATCAAAAGTATACCTACACCTTATAGTTTGGGCATTCAAAGTTCAAAACAATTAAACGCGACAAAGAAAAAAATTAACTAACAAACGGATGTGCGTAATTTTAAATGTTTTGATTTTAAAAATATTAGATTTAAAAACCTTCAGTCTATTATTCTTGTTCAATAGTGGTTTCAATAAGTATATTATATTTATGAGATTTATGAGTTTTTTCCCCGTTTACTTATCGGGGATTTAATGGTATTTTATTTTTATAAATAAAATTTTCACGCTGAAAGAAAAATATACGTAAAACTAGAATTATTATTTATTTATAATTTTCGATCATTACATAATCTACTTGAAACTATGAGGGACATTTTTATGCAATATACCTTAAAATATGTTTACCGAATGAAAATCCCATTAAAAGTTGTAGTTCACTCTACTCGAATTCTTATTTGAATGCTGTTGAATTACACGTCGTTTTTTTTCTTTTCAAAACTTGTACTATAATATTATATTTACAACGCATTTCTGAACGAATGTGACTATTTGATTAATGTTAAATCATTTGATTGACACGAATACAATAAATTATTAAAAACGGATTTTAGGTCAGTTTTATTAAGAATAGCTTTAGTTAAATTTTTTTCAAAATCGTAGTCTTAAATGGTATTGGATTGGTGGATGCAATCGAAAAATAACGGTTACACGGTACCTAGCTATATAGTGCGTATATAGTACCTACGCAGTCTTTATGAATAATCCTATCAAACGGCTAAACGTTAAACACACTTACTTCAATACCGGCATAAGGCGGAAATAGCAATGAAATAATTAAAAACAAATGTCTCGCGGGTAGTTATTATTTACTAATAGTTAAATGTCGTGAATAATTTAAAAAACATGTTGTGATCGTAATATTATAGTGGTCACAGACATATTTATTAGAAATAAAAGATAACTGTAGTATATTAAGAGGACGTTTCACCCGCATTGTTGTCTCTGTCTTGCACACGTGTACGGCATAGCAAACACTGTTTTGCGCGGGAAAGAACCAAGAAGGCTACAGTCATAACTAAGAAACGAAATTTTCACCACATAAAAAGAAGAATATTGGCTGTGCAATATCGTTTTTATTTTTTCGCTATCGGAACTTAAACAAAAAAATTATCAAAGTTTAAAATACTCCCGCGCAAAACAGTTTTGCTATGCCACACGTGTGTAAGACGGAGACAACAAATGTGGGTGAAACGTCCTCTTAAGGGAATTGAAAGTGGACAGTTTTCTAGGAGCTAAAAACAGGCAATTTTCAAATTGTATGCATTATTTATTGAACTGTTCAAGGATTATTATTACAGGTATAATAGTAGTTATAAATACAGTTCAAAATACTTTAAGTTTTCTAAGATATTGCATGGTTTTTGATAAAATAATTAGCCTATAGAAACCTATAGAAATATATATATATATGCAGGAATTATCGAATAAACAACATTTAAAATGTCGAAAATTTTAGATATTTAAACAAAGTTTATAGGATTTTAGGAACAACATTTTTAAAAAAGTGGCCTGATAGATCTCAAGTAGACACATTAACAAATTCAAATAAGTTTTCAGAAGTCTTAGTGCGTTATCATGCCAATCGGTATGATTGATAAAATATTGGTGTATTTTGGTTGAAATAATTGTCCGTTTGCAATGCCCTTAACACGTGACACGGGAATAGTAAGTGCATTTACTTTCAGAAGTCTTACGTAAAGTTTTAATTCGTTTAAACTAAATGTATAACTTTTTTCACTAGTAAAATTCCGATTTACTATACAAATAAAAATTCAAAGAACACTTTCTAGACTACCTACAACAGTAGAATATTTTATGCAGTTCACTCGTGTAGGTATAAAAGGTGACTCGGTTAATAATTTGGATTTAGTAATCGCTTACCGCCTATACCGGTGTTATATTCGGTATAAATGTATAATATAGTCTGCTATTATAGAAGTAACGATGAATTCGTGTAGTAATAATATTAATGACTACCTCGATCATGTCGATTGTTCAACATAATAATAATATTATCTTCGATGTATAAATTCGTTTGTATCAAATATTAGTTTTGTATAAGCCAGAAAATAATTACTTTTCCTGTTTTAATAAAACGTTTTAAATGATACAGTTATATAATATTTTTCGCCTAATAGCTGTATGACTGTATTACTGAGAATGCGAAAAATATGAATTAAACACGAATTTATCCGATATTATCATCTATGTTGTACTATCATTTTTATCTTTATCCTGATAAGTTTATCAGTTATCTATTTCCAACACTTTTGGTGATTTAGATCGTTCTGCGACGTGCGGGAGAAGGATTCAAGGCTAAAGTCCCGCTATGTGTAGTCATTTATTATTATAATGATGAATAATCGTTGTCTAGATTTTAAATGAAAATTTAAATAATATAATACTGTATTGGACGCGTAAAATTAAATTAAAATTTAACTTATTGTGGTTATCTAAAAATATAATAAAAAATAAAATTACTCTACACACTATTATACATGATAGTGTACATTTCACCGAAACTAAATCTAAATCAAAAACTGATCTAAGTACATAATGGATCTGTGAGAATAATAAATGCGTTTGTGTCTCAATTAATTGTGTTCATGTATCATAATTATCGCAATTCGTGGCACATATCGAGTAGAATATTTTATCGTGTTCCAATATTTTTGTGACGACTGTTAAACCGTACTTCATAAATGGTAGGTAATTTATAGAAGAAATGTTTTGTTTCACCCCCTCGTTTCCTTATACAACGAATACAACAATTTTATTGTTATAACACAATATGTAGTCTGTCAATGTGAACACATTCAAAACTATGTGCAATAATATGGTTACAATTTGCTTTCATTACTTTTAGAAGATTGTTTCATAATGTTTTGGAAAATATATCTGTAATAAATAATAATTAAAAAAATCCCCACTATCAGAGTTATGCGATTTCTGATATGTTTATATTATATTGGGTACTATAAAACTGTACAGTTGACTGATACTCTGATACTCAATTTTATAACTTTTTAAGTATTTTTTTCTTCGTGTTTAATATAACATGCTACGATAATGTTTGAATATGTTTCCATGTATCTTCGATAAAATATAATATTATAATAATATAGGATTATAATAGGTATTGTACCAAAAAATAAAAACTCTGACGACTTTCGATAAAAAAAAAAAAATAAGTAATAATAAAAAATATACGAAAACATTATCATACAGCGTTACAAACGTCGTAGGTATTAAAAAGGTAAGTACCTATTTTTTAAGTACACATTTTGTCCGATCGATGTGTTGCCGAATCATATAATATTTTACACAAACAATACTGCGTTCGGTGGGTACTGGAGCGCCGCAAAGACTTGTCGGAAAATCGGTCGAAGATTATACTCGACGATTTCGGGACGGGAGCGGAGACGAGAGATCGTCCACGGGCGCACGTGACGCTTTGCGATGCACAATTATTGTGATAACGCGTATAGGTACCCATGACAAAATAAACAGGTACGTCGGAAACTTTGTGATACGCATAAAATGGCTGCCGTCTTGCTCCTTATCAGTACGGTCATTCACCGTTCTCGACTATGCATACTTGAGAAGTCGTGTGATCAATACACGACCAACGAGAATGTTGAGCATAACGTACGCCATATTTGCGCATAAAATCATCAGAATGAAAATACTGCTGCCATACCTGTTTATTTTGTCATGTGGGTGCCTGTGTGCCGACGGCCATATTGGATTCCCGATAAAAAAAAAAAACAATCCGATCAGCTCCGCGTGCTTATCCGTCCGGGACGTCTGTCGTATGATCACACTAGCGCCGACGGCACGTTGTTTGGAGGTCAGAGCGGTGCGTTATTATCCGTTTGTCAGCAGCGCATAAGGTCGTTGATGATGTCCAGCAAATTTTCAGAGTGGTCCAACAGTGTCCAACAAATCAAGCTGGACATTTTTTATGAGCGTGAAATTGTCCTAACGTATAAAGTTGCAGTGCTGTTGGCAGCATAAAAGTTTCAAAAGCTCGTTGAAAAATCGGTCGAAGATTATACTAGACAATAACGGGAGCGGAGACGAGAGATCGTTCACGGGCGCACGTGACGCTTTGCACGCACAATTATTGTGATAACGTGTATATAGGTGCACTTATGTGCCGACGGCCATATTGGATTCCTGATAAAAAAAAACCAATCCAATCAGCTCCGCGTGCTTCTTGGGACGTCTGTCGTATGATCACACTCGCGACGACGCCACGCTGTTTGGAGGTCAGAGCGGTGCGTTATTATCCGTTTGTCAGCAGCGCACAACGTCGTTGATGATGTTCAACACATTTTCAGAGTGCTCCAGCAGTGTCCAACACATCAAGCCGCACATTTTTCATAGGGGTGAAATTTCGCTAACGTAAAGTTGTGCTGTTGGCAGTATAAATGGCAGCACAAAAGTGTCTAAAGCTCTACCAACGAAAATCTAAGTCCAACAAAGTCTGGGGGTAATCCAACAATGTCCAACGAGTTTGTTGAATGTATTGCATATGTGCCTGTCATAATTGTGCTGCTAACTTTATAAGGGTAGGTTGTTAGCGTGTTGTGACTTGCAAAGAAGCAGCGTGCAGAGTGCGCGTGTACACGAAAATATATATTTACTAACAGGTAATAATTAACCTACTCACGGCAGGTGGCAGTTCTGTTGGAGTCTGGCACACAATCTGTTTTGGTAATTTTTGATTTACAAAAAAAAAAACCTGTGCGCGGGAATAATCGCAAAACTTTCACAGCAGCGAACGAGGACCGCCGTGAGCGGGAGAGAACAATCGCTTTCGAAATCGTCCACGTTAATAAATAATATAATGTTGTATATACCCCTCTACTGCACTCTTAGGTTCCCCACCACCACCCGTCGACCAGCATCTCTTCGCTTATTTTTTTTTTTCGTTTTTACGTTTTACGGACGATTTGTATTAGCGAGAGGGACTGTCCCGCGAGACCGGCGCGCCGAGTGCCGAGGAAATTGGAAAAAAAAAAATCTAAGACGTTACCGTCGTTTTGACGTGCCCTCCTTCGCGGAATTAGCCCACTGGGAAATAATATAACGTGGCGACACCGGCGGTGATGAGAAAGCAGCTGTGGGTCTAGACGCGCTGAGACGACACGCGACCCATTCTCTCAGTTTTTGAAAATATAATAATAATATAATATTATTAAATTTCTTAGGAAAACCTCCGTAAACGATCGATACGGTCTGAACGTGCACATAAGGACGGCCGTCCCTGGAGGTCTTATGATTAGCCGGACTGCCGATGGTATCCACTATACTCTAGGGGTGTTCAGTGACAACTGAACCCAAAGATGTTATGGTGTGAGACTGCACACTGCCAATGTCACAAGAACCGCAGGCGTCTTTGACTGGCAATACGATGAGGTAGAAAATATAATATAGCGTATCAAAAGAGTATAATATTTACTGCGTGCCGCTAACTTTTTTTGACGGTTTCCGCGAGTCATCGAGAAGGGAAGTTTTTTGACTTGACAAGGTTGTCGGGACCACATACGAGGATGAATGAAAAAACTGAAAATACACGTAATAAACGAGTCGTTTTAAATCACGAATGTTGAACGATATTTACTGAAAAAAAACATTTCCCGTAAAACGCGCTGTTACCAAAATCTCAAAATAAAAAAAAAAAATGAAATAACGAACAAACAAGGGTAGAAACGTAATATATTAACGCGGAGTACTATTCAACATTTGGCGCTTTGTTTGTTTTCAATATTTATTCATACGTGATGTGGAAAACACTCTGACCTATTTCAAAACGAATAATAAAAAAAAAAAAACCGAACATAATATTATTATACTGCATAAACTATACCTATATTATTATATTATAATAATGTGTGTTACCAGACGAGAAACAAAAACGAAAAATAAATTTGTTTACCAACGGTTGTTATAATATATTAGACAGCGCTTGATGGAGACACCAGTTAATTAGGACAAGTATTCAATTTGCAAAATAGTCTAAAGATTGTAGCGTAAATATAGTAACCACTTATCTGGGCCACAAAACCGGATAATCGGGACAATTTTACCGAGGATATTGTATCAGTCACGAACGATAATCCGACAATATTGGTGAAGTATTTGGATAAATGAGGGAAACCCAATAAGTGTTTTAAACGTTTTTTTGCAGACTACAATCGTCCACAACCATAATTGTTTGTTGTTAAAGTTATTATCAAAAACTTCGATGAAATATGTCCTTCCAATACAGAGTGAACTACTGATTATTATAATCAATATAAATAAAATCCACAATTATTAACGGATAATGATATAATACAATTATTTATTTGCAAATCGCAAAACTGTAAGTCCAATAAAAGTATACGCTATTAAATAATAAATTGTAAAACATAAAAGAAAATAAACTTACACACGATTTGTACAAATACTTAAGATAAAAGTAAATATTATACTACAAAACGAAATAAGAAAAAGTTAAAAATGTTGTTGTTGATGTTTTATTTTTGTCGGACAACATCGCCGTTGACAAAAATAAGAAAAGCCATTGCAATATTATTAATGTAGTTCATGACAAATAGAATTACCTTCGATGGAGTAAGAAGTTCAAAATATACCTTACACAAAAATATGAAAACACAACTTTGGTACATCATTAAATAATAATAACACTGTATAATGAATAATGACAACACAATATACAATATCACGATGACGATGATAGTTTATGTACTTATATATAAATATATATATGTTTACGTTGTCTCCAATAAGTACCTCTATGCATATTGTTGAACTTCCTGGAATTGTATGATATTAAAATATAAGATAATTCATTGTTTCGTTTAAAAATAAAATCACATTAAAATTAACATGCAGCACTCCGCCGACATAATATTATTATAATTGAATCGATATTGTTTGTACATTTAATTACACAAAATAACAATGGTTAAGCTAACTTCAATGAATTGGGACATTGACAAAGGTTAGCGTTGAATTTTTGAGACAAGACTACAAGAAAATCAAATGATAAAAAGAATATTATTATGGACAATGACTTTGAAGAACGTCATAATTGTGTTATAACGTTATAAGTACTTAATATTTTTGGTTTTTATACCTATCAATATTGGGTATAGACGGGTTTCTGAATAAAAGTTCACTCACAGTACATCGCCCGATAGGTATTAGTATAATCATTATTAATTTCTTGTAGCAACTTATTTAAACACGTTTTACCTTATGGTTACAATGCCGAAAACAAAATCATTGGAAAATAATCGTAACATCAATAACTATTAACCCGGACAATGGATTCTAAACTAATTAAAATAATATAATAAAAGTGCTAAAAAATAATAAAAATAACAATAACAATTTATTCTAATTCAATTTTTTCTAGCTAATTATATGGTTTTATTCAATTTGTTACAAATACACTTAAACACGATTTGTGTTATCCACAGAGATGTGAGGCTGAAATGTTTCAGAAATTTTCAAGTGAAACTTTTCATGAAATTTGAAAAGTTTCAAGGCTATTGAAAATTAAAAGTATTGAAACTTTTCAATATAAAAAATTAAATTTTATAATCGTACGCATACACCAATAGATAGGTAATAGACAATAGTTTAAATATCTATGATTGTAATTGTAGTAGGTATTATGATACCACTGGTATCTGCTGTTAATTGTTATCATGATTTTCTATAACTCAATTGTTATTTGCTAGTTGCCATAAACTAAGATATTATATAGTTTGCTACAACTATGATAGTACGATAAATCTATTATCTAGTAATAGTTAGTTTTTATAGTTTGTTTACTGCCTTGTAATATTGAATTTGTTTTCTATGATTTACTACCTTTGTTATTCATCATGAATTGGAGACAAACCAATTATTATTCATTAAATATATTAAGTTTGTTATTATTTTTAGTCTAAGTTTGGTTTTAAAAATTAATTTTAGTTTCCCTTTAGAAAATCGATAAATTACTAGGAAAATAAATAATTAAACACTGCTTCAATATAATTATTATTAGTGTTCAATGTTTCCCATTTAAATGAAATTAAGATGACCAGCATCTAATAGGTAATTACATTATATAAATCACTTTTAAATAATTTTACAATATTATTTAGATGTGTAAAAAAAGCTATTGAATCATATACAAAACAAATTAAAGGTATATAAAAGTGTTCAATCAAAAGTTTCATGAAAACATGAAGAGTTTCAACAAGTCAGCGAAAACATGAAATTTTACATCTCTGGTTATCCTTCTAACAGATGTATGTTTAGGTACGTATTACACATTTTTCACGAAGTAAATTTCGTGCTATCGATATTATAGTTCCATAATATTATTTAAATATATTATAACAAAATTAAAAACATTCTAAGGTATTTGGTTTATTTGGGAAATAATTACGATCGTGATTCGTGATATATACATATTTCTTAAGACAAACTCATCGTGTAAGTTCAAATTATATGGGGAATTTAAACAATTTTAAAAACTATTATTACTGTTTCAAATAATGAGTTTACTAAGTTTACTTACAAACGGCATAAATAGTTATTTACGCTCGAGGGTAATATTATTTGATTTAAGATAACAATAGTTAATATGAAAATAATTTTTTTAACTTTATAATTTTAGAAATAATTATGTTTCTAAAACTATAATTTCATTATTATATTATGATTTAGTTTTACTGTCATTTTGGGTAATCATAAAGTAATTAACTAGTGAATTATGTACATCGAAGCATTAGTTTACGAAAAGTTTTCAGGTAAGCTGCTTTAAAGATTAACGTTCTAAGAACGTAAGACATTTATAGGAAAGGTTGCGTTATGAAATAATTATGTTTCGTATGTACCAACTATAGTAAAGTTTCTGGTGGTATTATGCGTACTACGCACGCGCACAAGCGTTTATTTAAATGTGTTAAATAGTATACAAATTATCCAATTCGATTAAAGTTTTAAATAAAAACCACTTGAATACGCAGGTAATTACCCAACCGTTAAGCGTTTAATGCTGATACAAGACTACGCGTTTTTTTTCTGTGCAGATGTGAAATTTAATATTTCCCAATAATATTGTCATGTACAGCAATTTTATTTTATAGACTTTTACCTTCCACGCTACTGGTTATAACACGGTTACTGTTGACTCCTTTAAATATACAAATCCTCCCTCGACCCATATTGTGCGCAGTCCGCAAGCTTATAATATATCGTTCGTATCTCGGATTCGAACTGTTGTTATTTTCTAACCAATAAGCTCATCGAAACGTCGATCTGTTTGATTTTAAAAATGGAACTACTTTAAATTAAATCAAAATTCTCACTCAATTTGGTTGAATTCAATATACATCAAATACATCTAATTGATTAATAACAATGTCAAATAGTAGTGTCATTTATTAATGTACCTATAGATATATTGTGTTTGATTAATCAATAATTTAACTAGGACACGGTAATTTTGTACAAACAGGTAAATTTGGTTAATTTATTGTGCATATTAGAAAATAAAAATAATTTAAAAAAAAAAAAACTAATTTAATATTATATTATTTTTTGTTATTTATAACAAAATTAATTTGTAAATTATTGTACATTTTTTTAAAGTTCAGTTTGGTACAGCCTCATTCCAGGGTTTTGCAATATTACTAGTCCTGCCTTCTAAACCACTTAATACCAACGACTGAGTGCTCTGATTGGTTAACGTTTATCGTAGTAATATTATAATAATATTATCATCGCCATAATAAAGAGATTAAATCATAAACAAAAATGTCGATATTGTAGTATTAAACTAAATTAATTGCGTCACTGAATATAATCAAAAAGCTAGTTTGTTTTTTTTTTTTGTGAATTCTATGTGCAGAATAATATTATGACTGCAGTATACAACGTTTATTATTGTTAAAAAATTCTGATTGTGATCGTAAAAAATGAGAAATTTTATCGCAAACAGACTTCATTTATATCAACAAAATTACGTATTTTACCACATTTATTTTAAACTATATAAGATGTTAAAAATATCAATAACTATTAATACTAGCATCACGTAGGTAACTAAGTACCTAATTATTTGTTATTTTAATATTGGTCTAACAAACAATTTACAATATGTAGCGATATTGCCTATACGATGCGCCGTGTTTAACATAATTGCCCGCAAGCTATTAAATTCATTCTTACACAATATATTATTATCCTACACATTCCATACATTTAATTAATTAATTTTTCTAATTCAGCGAAGTCAAACCAGGTTACAAGACGAATTCACGCACATAATATTAACATAATAATACGTTAGATCTTCGATTATATATTCGAGTTTACCCCAGTAGACTAACCAGCGCGATAAATCTTCTGTTGATAAAGTACAATCGTGGCATCTATATTAATATAATATATAGATATATGTGTGTGTGTGTGTATGTGTTTATCATAATACAATTTAGTGGATTTCCATTCTCGCTAGTCTCGAGTTAATTTCGCAAATATAATATAGGTAGTTGGTACGTATTATATTACAATAATATTATAGGCGAGCGATGTGCTGTCACTGCATAGACGCATAGTGCACTGTAATATAATGTATTACGACCACCGCAAACGCTATTAATTTATATATTATATTGTTTGTAGTATTCAAATATATTATACCGTCGTAAACTAATGAGTGCGTAAACGGTGATGCGCTGTTAATAATTTAATGCCCGTCGGTGCAAACAAATAGTTTAATAGATGGACGCAGGAATAGGTATTTGTTTTATTGACGACAATAAAAATGCATATTCGACAACTAGGCCATTAAGCGCATCATAAAATAATAACATTTAGAAAAAAGAAATGTTATTGTTCTCACCATTTCACAATATTAATAATAAGAAATGAAACAATAATAATAATAGTGTACACCTCCTCGTCGAGTTTTTGGATTTGTTTGAACAACTGAATCGTATTAGTTTTGTTCACTGGTCTGGGGTCTAAACTATCTGCGATAAATTATATAATAGTTCATAATTTGTTTTCAATTAGGCATCACTTGAGTGTTATACGAATTTGTGTTCATTCGTAATATTACTGTGTAATATGTTTTTTACGATTATATTATGCTACATCAATATCAATAAATTATTGATCGACGATATTATGATGTTTTCTATTGAGTAAACATTTTACCCGTAACTTCGGTATAAATATCACACGATTTGTTATTATTAACAATGGATAAATAAAAAAATAACATAATTATTAGGTGATTCATTCGAAATGTATTTAAATGTTTTGCTTATACTAGATAATAAGTTAACTATATGCTATTACTAGTTAGGCAAGAGCTATCGTAGAGTAATTTTAAAAGTGTAATAAATACCTATCACACGTGAAAGCAATAATTATTTTTTACACAAAAGTCAAAACAATATCCCCCTATTTTTTATTTTTTTTTTTTGAAATGGCCTAATAAATCGGTTGTTACGAAACACATAATTTACAATTTTGACATAAATTATTAACGTGTCATTGTTTAGATTTTATCCATCTAAATATAATAAAGGTTTTGATTTTTCAAAGTAATATTTCGAAATAATAAAATTTTTAAAGGAAAAACCCTGCGTATTATAATATTCCACGAATCTAGAAATTAAAAACGCTAAGCTCCACACGGACCCGTTTCGGAAAAACTGAAAAATTCGATTAACATCAATCGGATCTTGGTCGTGTGTACAGCCGGCAAGATTTCGTACATAGTACGTAATATGATCCGGAAAAAAAAACCCTTCGGAGGCAGAGAAGGAGGAGGAGGAAGGACGCATAATAATAATACTAATAATATGTGTCTCACGCTAATATAATATTATATAATATATAATAATATTTCACCAAGAGATCGGCACGCACCTACCGCGTGTAAGCACGAAATCCTTTAGCAACACGGACTCTTCGCAAACAGCTATAGCCGCCTTTCACCGTCACCCGCAGTGGCTTGATTGCCATTTTTTTTTTTTCATTTTAATTACCACCGCGATACGGAAAAAGTTACCGGATTTTCTGGAAACGGACGGCCACGCGATACGCACTGCGTTCTATATAACGATAATAGTAATAATTATAAATTAAAATCAAACAGTTTTATCTCCGCGCTCCAGAATATGATATACGCACACCTAAAAAACGATTATCGTAAAAGAGAAGTCGTTTCCGTCTGAATATTGCGCGTGCAATCTGTATAGTTATTAGTAGTTATCATAAAAAAAAAAAAAAACCCGTTTTCAACGCTCCCCCTCCCCCCCCCCCCCCCACCAATCACCAGGAGGTACAACAGTTTAATTTCGCACCTCTGAACACTGATAAAATTATCAATATCGTTTTACTTAAATTATTTTCAAAAAATTGTTTTTTTTTTTTTAAAATTTTAAACACATTTAGTAGGTACCTTATTTTAGGTGTATATTATCATAGTTATTCGCGTACGAGGTGGTTAAAAACAAACAAAAAACATCGATTAGGAGTGCATTAAAACGAATTTTTACTTGTTAAAAATAATACTATCCCTAAATACTATCCTAGAACTATCGACGATTATTTATCTTGCGGCATTAAATTTTATGTGTGATAAGCGTGTATGTAAAATGTTAATAATACTAAACGCGCTATGTCGTTGTCATTGTTTGCCGCAATAATGTAATATGGTTTTTATTGAAATTATATTACTGTCGTGAACATTACGTGTTACTATCTTCATTCTCAAATATCTTCAAAGATCTTGATTCGTGAATTTAAAGCAGCAATTTAAGGGTGAGTTAAAGAACCCTATATTTTTTTATGGATATGTATCGAAAAGTGAAACTTTGGAAGGTTAGTTTATATACATACTAATCAAAGTCCGATATCCTACTGTTTTGAACGTTTGTAAAAATGTATACTTATTGGCTTATTTTCCAGGTTAAAAACGAAAATTTTTTTTATGATTTTCGAATTTGTTAAGCCTTTAAATCAAATATTAAAAACCGGGTAAGTGGATGTCGCTCTGCTGTACAGTAGATTACAAGTGGGTCAATATATAATGGATTGCATTAAACTTGAATTCAATAATATAATATCATTGTATAAGAAAAACGATTCTGAGCGAAGACGGTTTGTGTCAGTCTGGATTTTTATATTGTTATTATTTATTATAGCCTGTAAGTTGAATTAATATTATAATATTATCATTTTTTATTCGTTGCTATGGTGATAAGTAAAGCGTTATAAATTAAAATCCCATTTTTAGCGGTTTTTTGTAATTTGTCGATAGTTTTTCCCGTGGCGTTAAATAACTATTCAGATAATCGAAAAATGACCTCTCTAAAGTACCATATTGATCCAATTCGTTAAAAGATAATGTACTATATTATGTTGAAATCGAAGAATGCTTTCTGGTGGAAATTTTGTATACAGGATAAAAATAAAAAAATAAAAAATAAACACCATTGTAAAAACCTAGATTCCTCGCTCCGCTCAGAATCTAAAATGAAAATATACCTATTTTTAGATTCTGAGCAAAGCGATGAATGTATTGATTTTACAATGATGTGTGTTTTTTTATTTTTTTTTGTGTCTGTCATCACCTTTTAGGACAGTAAAAGTGCTTGGATTTTCTTCAACAGTAACTTTTCTGATAGGAAAGTGAATCTAGTTGGTACTTTGGGAGTTCAAAAGTAAAAATTTCCTAGTAATTTTCGAAAGCGACGTGAAAAACAAAAGAAAAATTAAGGAAAAACGGAAATTTTTACGCAAAATCTGTTTTCGAGAAAATCGATTATGGTTTTTGGTGTAACTCTAAAACAAATGACTGTAGGGACATGACATTTTGACTGAATGTTTATATTAGCATTTTCTAGACACCATAAAATGTTGAAAATATTTTGACTCTTTTTGAGCTGTTTACGGACATTGTCAGTTTTCAATGTTTTTAGTTTTTTTCTATAAATATCAATAAAATTTTATCTGTTGAGTAAAAAAGCTTGAAAATTTAATAGAAGGCTCCTAGGTTATTGTTTCAAAGGCAGATGAAAAATATTAAAAATACATTGGCACAATTTTTTTTTATAAGCATTTAAAGTTTAAATTTTGACAACATTTATTAAATTTATAATTTATTAATTATTTTGTAGTTAAAAATGTATAAAATGTTTAACTTTTATGGCTAAGGATTGAAAATTTAAAACAAGGCTCCACGTAAATAGGTTATATATAAATTACTTTATTCACAATAATATCATCATATATACTTGGTAATATCATAGGCTGACTGACCGTTTTCGCTCAGAATCGTTTTTCTTAGACAATGATATTGTATCATTGAATTCAAATTCAACACCATCCATTACAGTGACCCACTTGTAACCTACTGTATAGCAGAGCGACATCCACTTACCCACCTTTTTAATAACTGCAGTATGTATCATAAATTATAATATATAACGTTGAAAACGATAAATATTTACCTCACGTCATTCAGTAAAAAAGATAATAAATCGATATTATGTTTTGATGAAATTTAAATCGGGATAGGTAATAGCATCACTTATAAAAATCTTTCTATTTTCGCAATTTTCACTAGTAAATTAGTAGGTGTGACGGTAATTTTTTAGGAACATTTTAAATATTATAGAATTTTAAATGAATTTAGCCCTCATACACCAACGTTGTTAATACACAATATAGACATCCCGCATATATAATATATGTAAAACATTCCAAATTTTCTGCACCAATAGCCTTATAATAAGATTTACCTACTTAAGGTAACCACGCAATCGAACTAGGATTTTATATTTCACGTTTGATACCGGTCGGTAAACAACGATGGTAAAAATGAAAATAGTAACTGTTATTAAAATAGTTTTTTTTAATTGGTTAGGGAAAAATTTTTAAGCTTCGACTTGAACTGAACCCACCCTCCTGTCATAAGTTCACTCTTTCTTGAGCCCCCTCCCTATATTTTCAATGTGTATTTGTAATAAGTGATTGTTTTTCCTACAAAGTGCTATCTTGATCAATATCAAGACATTTATAACATTATTATATACGCCGTTGGGCGTAAGGGTATATGTAGGGTGTTATATTTTGATGTTATCGGATTATATGGCCTTCATCGGCTAAATGTTCAATAATCATAATTCGGTTGGTATGAGATACAAGTGATGCAGCCTGTTATACTATGGTGCAAAAGTGGTTATCAAACTGAGCCACGTTGAGATTTAATGATCCAAAAGTGCGATTTAGAGGTTCCACGGAAATATTCATACTAAATACAATTTTAAAGTATTATAATTTATAATATTATAGTATGTTACAATGTCACATTAAGATACAACGTTTCTGTGACCGTAAGGCCAGCAATTATAATAAGAGGATTCAAAATGAACTATTTTGCATGCTAAAAATATGTACTTGTATTTCAACCTAATTACGCAATACGAATTTCGAAACCAAGTTTAGATTCTTAATTTTGTCTGCTTTAGATTCTACTAGATGATCTTGATCAAATGATGGCATGCGCCTACAAAAATATGACTCTAAAAATGTAATTAATATAATGTTGCATATACTTTTTTTTTTTATATTCAACTGTGAATCACGCTTCTTTGGATAATGAATAGAAAAAACTGTTCGAAGGATTCGAAGCAAACATAATCTTAATATTCGTTTTTTAAAAATTGCATAATCGGATCGATCAATATTTTATGAAGAGAATCCGATCAATAATAAATTTAATAGCTGGTAATGGAAAATAATATTATGTGAACTACAAAATTATTGGTATAAACGTGTGCGTTCGAGAACAAAATAGTTTCCTTCCAATATCTTCACTTGATAATTTACCACACGCACACACTACCACAACCTATAAAGCAGGAAATCGTATTATTGCATATATAATATAATATAAGACTCCTTTAAAAAAAAGTGTGTTTCTGATTCCTTTGAAAAAAAACCGATTATATACAATGGAATTATGCTCATCAAATACATAAAAAAAAAATAAATGTGTTCAGCCGATAAATTCTGCTAACGAATTTTAAATATATATAAAAAAAAACTATCCTACGAATGTTTTGATATTTCTGTAAGTAAGTAAAAAAAAAGAAAATATCTCGGAGTGAACGACACTTTCTTTTTTAATTCTATTGAATATTGTATTTCGTACGACTTACACAATAAAGAAAACAAATCAAAAATCGAATAGGTTATCGTTCAAAATTAATATTTTAGGTGTCTGCCGGAGCAACGGTAGATTTTTTATGCCTCGCAGTTTTAAAGGATCGGCAAAAAAAAAAAATAGTTTGAGAACCACTGGTGTGTATAGTATATATTATATACAAAGCCACGACTGTCCGTAAGCACATAGACGATTAATACGCGAATCCATTTGATACTGCCACGAAATAGTATACATTTTCAGATGGCCAGTTATTGTGGATAGGTTTTATGGGCATAGATGCTTTTGACGTGTTTATTCGATCAGTTTTTTACTGCCTAAGCGTACCCCTCCACACGCACAATACGTATAGGTACTTGGGAAACTGCCAAATCCAATGTATGACTGTACCCATATAGAAGTTATGCACCAATATAGCGATTGTGCCGTAAAAGTATACGTCAAACAATTCGAATTTATGTTGTACGCGAACACGACCAAAAAAAAAAAAAATAATAATAATAAAAATAAACAAAAAAACAAAATCTATACTGTCGTAAATATCGAATTTGGAAACCGACAAATTAAAATGAAAATTATTTATATCCAGAAAGTTTATTATTTGAATCGTATTAATAATAATATGTATTATTATCGTAATAGCTGGTCCTGGACAATTGTTCAATTACGAGAGGGATCAGCCAAATCAAAATATGAAATTACCGAGCTCGTAATTATATTGTATCCAATAAAACATCTACCAGAAGAATTTTATCTGAAAACCAGAGGCGTATCGCGAAGGATGTATAGTAATGATACCACTATATGGCCGTTATTATCGACGATACAATAAACGAACGACCGTCTATTAACCTTAAATAATAATAATTGTAACCACGTAATATGGCTGTGCGCCATCAATTTGAATATAACTGAAAATTATATTATGTTTATTAGGGATATTATTATGAATGAATTTATCGTGCAGTATTATACAAACATATTAATTATTTCTACGATAAGCATAATATTGTAGCGTATCGTACATTTTTAGTGTGCGATATATTCGTTGAACGACTACAGTAATCTGTGATTTGACACTGAACAATTTCATATGGATTAATAATAATACTATATTATTACAGTATGTATTATATTACTATAAAAAAGGTTTTCACTAAATTCAGTCAACTTAAATAGAAAAAAAATATTATTTTGGAAAATAATCACTGGATAAATATTACTGTTGAAATATTTTTGGTGTATCTAAACTAAAAAAACAAAATAATTTATGTTGTTGTTTTCGTGTTCCTAAATAATAGTAATATATATATAGAGTAATTTAAATTGATAATTTATCATATAAAAATAATTAAATTCCATCAAAGAAATCTGGTAATTAAAATAGTTTTGTTAGGCGGTAAACGGAAAATTGGTAGGTACCTACGGTCAATTGTGTTTTGAATAAAAGAAATGAAATAGGCGGAATATTGGTACCTACTATAAAAAATGTTATTTTAAGTGGTTCAAAAAATGTGTCCAAAATTAAATCAAATATTAATTCACGATTTCATAATTTATTATAAATTCATATTAGTTACAACAATAGTTTCCCTATGGTGTTTAAAAAAGTATTCATTGTCATTTCTTTATTTGAGTAACTATCATAATATAGTTTGATACTCCATCAATGTATTAAAGTGAAGCATATTTTTCATTTTTTTTTCCTAGGTTTTAAATTACCAGATTCAAGACGTATTTTTTTCAATTCCTTCAATGCTGACGTATTCTTTCAAAACTTTCCATTAAAAAAATTCTAGGGACGTGGTAATAAGCTGAACGATGCAGTAGTTGCACTAGGTTGAATGAAACCCATACAATATATCTTTAATCATCGTTATCGACATTGTCTTTTTCCGTTGTAGATTAAATTAATACTTCACTAAAACACCTTGCAGTACCTAATTATCGAACGTGTAAATACTTTATGGTTTTTTTTTTCCTAGTTTAAGAAACCCTGATTTTTAACCACCGTACCGATATTCCACGTTCAAAACGACCGTACTAATTTTCCGAAAATCTTGTTAAGAATGTCTCAACATTCAGGCAGATGACTGGAGAGTAAAACACTGTTTATCGTATATTATATTATATTAAAATATTAAAAATACAAAAAAAAAATTGAGAAAAAATCAAATGTAGCTTATTACATCTGTGGTTAATCATTTAAAATACCAATTTCTAATGTGTATACGGTTCATACCGGATGTTTCTTATAACTCGAAGCCCTTCGCACCCAACAATATACGTTTAGCTTTGTTCTACAATGTTTAAATATTAATGCTATTTGAAACGTATTGGTGAGAGTAATAAGTTACAGCTAATTGCTTATTCATTTATTATATTCGTTAGTTTCCGGGGTCGTCATTACTAATATTTGTAATAGACGCAATCTATACTTCACGTTATCATCCAATTATCAGAATAATATCGAATGAATTTGATTTCCGAGAAGGGGTAAAGGCGAGAAGGTGGTGTAATATAACATGAAGATGTACACAGAAATTTATATGGGCTAGCCCGGCTACAACCCCCGAGTGACGGATTAGTGTGTTGTTAAAATGTAAGTATATTTCCACATTTTGGGATAGTTTTTGAACATGTTCAGAGGTGTTTGCTCGAAATCCGTTTGACATATCCGTTTATTAGGTTTGCTTGACACGTTCCGAAAAAAAAAATAACACGACAGAGCACATCCAATTTATGTAATATTATTGTATACTGACGGTACTGCGCGATATGGGGAATGATATCTGACGGAAATGTTTTGAATTTGAATATCAAATAACGGACATACAATACAAACGCAATACACAATATAATATCATGACAATAAAATATAGAAGCCTGCAGTCATTATATATGAAATTTACGAGTGTTTGCAGATAGTGTATGAAACACAAGAACGTATAATCCTATTACACACATTTCGTAAGAGTTTTTTTTTCTTTCTATTTGGTAAGGTTAGTGTAAACGATAAAATTGTTTTCTTGGAAATACCTAATATATTATAAACTATATACAGCTGATATCTACGATCACAAATACAACGGGTGTTATGGGTCAAAGTATAATACTATAGTGAAGTTTGGATTTTGTACTGCAAACTTTCAAAAATATTAAACATTGTTATAAAAGTGCAACTGAATGAAATATAGTCAACATTTTGTTTTTTGTAATAAAATATAATTTTTCAAAAGATTCTGTGTATGTAGTATATATCGCTTATACTCGACAGTGGTATTATAATAGTCATTTTAATATCGCACTACAAATCATTCGAATAGGTACAATATAAACAGTTAATAGTCAATAGTAAATTATATAATATAAATATATAATATATATATATATATGTTAGGAAGTACCATCGAATTTATATGGAAATTGTCCTGCTCTCCGGCCAGGTATTATTTTTTAATGCATAATGTACTAGGTATACTAAATGATCATGAACCCTCGAGATAAATATAGAATGTTTACTTTCTAGCGAGTATGTGTGCATACAGTATATATAAATATTATAATTATTATTAAGTTGAATCAACAAAAAGCCTCTTATGTTTTACGTTCGAACTATCTCTACTGAAATGTGCACAAACTTCGATGTAGTTCCCTTTAAAACCATTAAAGTTTGTAAGCTCTTTAGAATAGAAGTATAGAGAAAAAAACCATTTTAATTGCAGCGAACAGCGTGTGGTGTATGCAATCAGAGGCTTGTACGCATTCGTCGTACTTCAAGAGCATTCCAAAAGACGAATAAAAAATAAAAATGAATGCCTACTCGAACAAACGGAAAACGTTTAAAATTATTTTTTATTTATACCTACACTGTAGATATATTTATATATATATATATATACAATATCGTAAATACATAAAATATTAAAATCATATTCGACGAGTGATTGGACTCACAAATTTGACTCACAAATTTGACTCACAGATAATTGAAATACATATTATTAGGTATCGTGATTATTGATTTTTTTGAAAACAATATAATTATTTCTCATTTTATACTATAACACGTGGTTTTATGCTTGAGAGGGTGGGATTTAAAAGGCAGAGTGAGTGTGAGAGAGAGAGTCAGAGAGATTAATTTATTTTTTTAATATGGATGATATTAATTTTTTAATATACTTTATTAAAATTTGGCAAGGATTTTTTTATTACAAGTCCTATTGGTTTATAAAAATATTTGTTGTATGCATTGTGTTGTATTTAAAGAAAAATAATAATATTCAGAAATGGATACGTAGGTACCTATGTATTGTAAATACTAAATTGTTGATTGTCGAAGTGCTAAATGCACCATTACTGGATTTTATTAGGGCCAGTTGTACCATCTCCGATTAAAGTTAACCGGAGTTTAATTGTCTGAATTCTCCCGGTTAAAAATCTGTTATCAGCTGATTAAGCGTAATCGATGTTTAATCGTATATGGTACAACTGGCCCTAAGTGATACAAATAACGTATTACAATCTAACCCAAACATATCAATTTAAAACTCACAAAAATTATCACTGCAAGACACCTAGACAACAGACAACGTTAGGGTCGTGATCTTTTAAAAAGGTACTAAACAAAGATGAAATTTGCCGCGAGAACTGTTTCTAACTAATAGTTAAGTTACTCCTATTCTATTTAACTTGTAAGTTTTAAGTTAGTAATTTTTAACTTTTAACTTAACTTAAAGATATAAAATAACTAATTGACTTGCCTAGCCTTATAAGCAGGCCACTTATAACTAGTAAATAATAATATATTATGCAATCACTCATAGTTTCGGGGCTAACAATTGCAGGGTGGGATTCGTAGTGTATCATCGAAGCTGTCAAATATTTTACTCACACATATTTCGTTCGTGCTGCCAAACATATACTGTACTAGATATATTATACATTTAAATAATAACATGTTGCAGTAGATCTCTGTGTCGCGGGTCTTTCGTGGCAGTTGGACGGGTTGGCAGAGAGGAGGTTTATGCTTTCCGCTGACGAGGAGTGGGCGAGACGGTTATTCTTGTTTGTTTCCATCGTGTATTGTGTTCATAATAGCCCTTGTAGTACAATAATGCTGTACTACAGAGTTTCACCGTCGCCTCATCATCATTTCTGCCCACCCAACACGAGCCACAGCCGTGTTTAACACGAGGGATCGATTTCGAATGTCCTCCCTCCCATATACCCCCTGTATTTCCATCTACTTTTGCACACACTCGGCGTCACTTAACCAACCCCATCATACTCACGAGGAGAAAGATTTAACGCAATAATTATAAAAAGGCAAAAACCATATACATATAATATATATATATATATATAAATATATATATATTAAATACCAGGTGGGGACGGCCAAAACGAAATTATAATTTCGCGACAACGTCAAGATGTTAATTAAAACGCCCGGTGTGGCATGTTGGCAGTAAACAAGAACATAATATTCGAGCCGGAGATTGGAATAAAGAAACAGTGTGGAGGGACGCATAACGAGGGATATAGAGTGAATGCATGTGTGTACACATAGTGCATGTGACAGGAAAAATTGGACGTCGTTTTATGCAAATACAACTGTCGTCTGTGTCTGAGTCACAACCGGCGTGTGGCAAATGACAAACATCCACGACGAGATGCTAACATAATAATAATATTAATATACAAGGTGTTTCGCCAAACATGTTCGACACCGTTTTTTCTTTTGATTTATTCAAACTCTGATTATTGGAATAATTAAGTAAGGTATACATAATAGTGTAATCAAATACTTAGATATGTTATATCATTTAAAAGGTACCTTGCGATGTCAACAATTTGGCGAACAACAGTTTTTTTCTGTTAATTGTTGAACAGACAATTTTTTAAAAGTTGGTGTATCTAAATTTAAATTTGAATGAGTATTTTTTTAGTCGTCTAATTGTATGTACCAGGGATAGGAAGATTGGAAAATATGGAACCTATGATTATTCAAAAATTACCTGTAGTAATTTATATAAGTCTATGAACATTTTACGATTCATACAAATTTCAACAGTATAATAAGTACTAGACTAAGTATTATACATTTCGACATATCATACTTAATATGAATTCAAAACACCATTAATACATTATGGATTAGTACATTTTTTAACATAATCACTCGAGTGGGTTTGAATTTCGATTTGGATACATTAAAATTGTCAAATAGTCATATGCCTAACATTTGTAGCCAAAAAGCGGTTCTCATTTGAATAAAATAAGTTTTATTCCCACAGGAATAATCCCACAGGATACCCTTTTAATGTTTATAACGCGGTTTTTTGGAAAATACACTAAAATATTCCAACAATTTAATTCGAAGAAGCTGCATTATTATAAAGAATAAAAGTGGTTTGAACATATTTGGTGGATTATGGTGTATACCACGCACAAACTTGAAAAATTCCGCAGACAAGCCAATTCTGTTCACCGTCAACGCACGTCTTAAGAAAATTGTGTACGTAAGTTCTGTGAGGAGGAAGCACGATACACTCATTAAGATATATCCCAACACAGAAACTTGCTTTATGCGTAATGTTGGGAATGCTCTTGTTTGAAATCACAATCTGGGCAATGGTCACTTTTGTGAAAATAACCTAAAAACACCAAAATTAGTGTAATTTAATGTATGTTGGCAAAACACGAGACATAAAATTCAATTTTACAGTTGTATCGAACAGACACAAATTATAACATGAAAATACGCATATTATTATATACACACATTTGCTCTTCATCAACCGTCGATCCGTGGATTATTGCGTTAGTACAGTAGGTACTCGTCGTTTCCGGCGTAAAATCTTTAGTGAAACTAATATTTTTCAAGTGGTTATAGGTATGGAACAGAAGTTCAATTCCTAATTATTCTCGTTATACATTTGATATTTATATTATGTATGATAATAATTGTGTTCTGATATTATCGTGGTTATTACTTACTATCGATAAAAATGTTCAATTTCGTCAAAATGCTTGTAAAAAAAAAAAAAAGTGTTCGCGAAATATGACATTTATATATTGTCTTTAGTCAAAACATTATTATAAATATAGTACATATGTTAAAGCTACACGGTTAACTTGTTTCTCATGCTTAGAAGCAAAATATTAAAGTTTGTACCCGTGTATAATATTGTCGACGATGACTTGCGAACGGGACTTTGCGACAAGGCTTTACGTTTTATAATCCATAATAAAATTTGCTTTGATTGTGTCTGACTATCCGTGAAATGAACACCTTCCTCTTGAAAGTGGCGTCTCGTGACTTTTGTCATCCACAGTATACATAATATTATTCTTGATTCGTGTGGGATCGTAATGAAATTTAACTTTATGTGTGAAAATGGTAAGGCATTCAGTGTTTGCTAACGAAGTTCGATTGCATGTCCGCAGAGGACAGGGGTCGCATGGAAGGCATAATAAGAATATTAGAGCCCGCTCGCATGTCTTTGGAGGAAAATCATCAAAGACTGATGGAAAACTCACTCCTCTCCGACGAAACTCTAGAACTTTGTTCGCACAAGACTCGTAAGACGACAAGAGGAGTTTACAGTTATTCGATTGAACTATGCCGGTTTTTTCCCTTTCTCTCTATCTATCTCACCCTCTTTCACTCTATCTTCTTCGGAGTTTCATAATATTATATAATAAGCAAAATTCCAAAGGATCCTTGAAACTTCTGTCTTTCCGACAACAAATAACAACCCCAGGGGCGCAACTGTTCTACATCGCATCGTAATAAAAGGTATTATTTCGGTATGCGTGCACTACACCTAAACGTTAAGTATAATACTATATAATATTATAAGTCGAAGGATTTTCATTAAACTAAATAATAATAATAATAATACACGATAGGTACTCGGTGTCAAGTGTCATGATGTACTGTGGGCTGGAACTAGAAAGTCTAATACGTGGTTTTTATACTTTCCAGACAATTGTAAAATGCTTCAAACAATCAAACGTCACGGAACATCCCGAATGACACTGATACATCAGTACACAGAAATCTGTCCATGGTTGGAGGTGGTCTGACACATGTTACAAAAACAACATTATTTTTTTATACGTGTACGTTATTAAATAATTTACTTGCGACAATCCCTAAAAATGTAAACTTAGTCTCAAAATTAATTAAGTAGGTACTCGTGATGGAAACGATTTTTTTCATGCTAAGAGGGCTTAATAAGAGATTGGATTTCGACCCTGAGTTTGAGTACACTCCAGAAATAACAATGAATAATTTGAAAACTTTATCAACTGTATATTAATACTTTTTTTTAATATATATTGCTTTCAACTATTTTTTCTGAAAATTATATTATTATATATATACGTAGGTACTTTATTCGTAGCCCCAAGCTTAAGTGTTGTATCGTAATCCCGATTTATGAACATTAATGAGCAACGGGCTTATGACGATGTTTTAAATAGTTTATATGAATATACAGACGACGAAAGTATATAGTTTTTCATTAAAAACTCGAATCATTGTTCTAGTAAAATCATACAGTAAATATATTATAAACGTCTTCCGGAAAAGAGATTAATTTTTCATGTTTCCTTCGCAGTTCTATTTGATATGAGATGTTTTCTAAATGATGATGTTAATTCATTCGAGTGGCTAGAGTTTTATTTTTTCCCGAGGAATGTTTTTGTTCATAGTTAAGCAATTAAACTAAAGGTCATAATATTATGGTTCTCAAAAATTAATAGTTTAAATGTATTTTTAGACGGATAGGTAGTGTTTTTTAAACACTTGGAATGTTTGTGAACTATGTCAAATACGTTAACCTAGGCTTCGTGAACACATTTTTCACTCTGTTTGCTATCGTAATATATTATTATGGATTACAACATTTATTACGTAATTCTATTTATTTTTTTTTTACATTTAGTTCGTTTATTATGTCGTGGATTTAATACTCTGGAATAAATATTGAACCCTCAAGGACTAAAATTCATCTAAAAAAAACATTTATAATTTATCTTTTACAACGTGTATACCGTTGCAAAACGTATTTTACGCGTATGTAAAGCTGTCTTACGGTGAAAAATATCATATTTATAATATTTATCCCTCGGTATTAATTTGAATCGAATATAGACGAGTGGTTTCAGATCTCCGTCGATCTTGCGCTTCGCTTCCTAAGCACAGAAATATTGCTCTGGCCTCCCACCGTGAGGAAATTACATGCATTACAATATTGTACAGTATAAACATCTTTTATAACCAATGTTAAAAATTTATTATTACACTTTTGGGTGTATAGCCCAATAGTACTGGTAAAATGTACAATAATTACAATTAAAAAAAATACGAAATATGCAAAAAACAAAGTAAAAAATTAAAACTGAAAAACTACAAAATAATTCAGTATATGAAATTATGAACGGTCATTGAATACACCAAAGTGATGGTTAAACATTGCGATCTGCGTCATCATTCATCCATACTTATGAGAGGCTGATTGACGGCATAGTTACTACAGTTGTGGTTGTAGTATAGACATTATTATAGGCTAATTGTTTCAATTCAAAAGTGATCAAAACGTGTCGGAAACTTTTTTGCCGTAGATAACGAAGTGGCTGTGTACTAATATCATTGTATGTCGATAGCGGTAAAATATTATTTTCGTCACTATAGTTTGACTTGCGATAAATTTACCGATACCTGCAAGGCTATGTATTATAATAATATCTCTCTCGCTCCGTTAATTGTTTTTGTGTGATTTTACTAAATGTTCACCGTTGTGTTTTTATCATTATACGTTTTACATTAAACTCTACATCCCGTGTTCGAGTAAAACTAAATCGAGATCAATTATTGTTAATGCATCGTGTCTAGTGAATAATAAACTATATATTTAATCAAAATATCATATAACACTAACAACATAATATCATAATACACAGCAGTCGTATATAATTGTGGTATACTACTGTACACATACAATTTACCTATGTCCACGGCAAGTTTCACAATACGTTGTTTTGCCCTGTTTGTATTTAATTTAAATGAAATCATTACAATTGTAGTTTCCACTTAAACACGAATTCATATGTATATATATATATATAATTTCAGCAGTAATTTATTAGTTGAATAATAAAAGTAATTTCTCCCAAAAAAATGTATCATAATAGAGTGTAGTCTTGAACCCGCAGATAAATATTAAAAATATATTGATGGATATTGGATGAATGTAAAATGTAGTGAAAGTTATATGAGCTAAAAATATTTATGTGAGTATACAGAGTAATAAGAGAAAATCGCAATACTTTATTTTGTAACTGCATAGTCAGATTTTAAACGATCATTATTTTGAAAAATATAATACGTTCACACTTTATTAAATTAGTTAACGGTTTATTTTATAAATCGATCAAACAAATTGAAAAAAAAAACATATAAATGCTACAAAATTCAGTCTGTATATGTATATATTATTATTATTATTATTTCCATATTGCATTTTAACGTATTTAAACTACGTAAACTAGAGGTAAACAGAAGTGGACACGGACAAATTTGGTTAGTTAATAAATTATAATTCAACAATATTATTTTATGATCTATGAAGCTTCGATTGTGGAATATTATTATCAGCCATTACTCAAAAATGGTGTTTCGCTTAAATTGCAATATTTGTACTAAAACAACAATGATGTTGCTGGTAGATCGGCGCGGGCGAGGGAAGGGGGGGGGGAGGTAATCAAATTCAAGTTAATCTGTGTAAAACACGTAGGTAAATCAATTTATGACTCCATCAAGTATATTAATATGTTCTGCACATCGAAATCAATCAAATTCAACTAATTACTAATCACTCGTGGGTTTGAACGCGATTATTAGTCTCGCATCGAATAGAAATAACAAGAAAATTAAACTTCGCACCAAACATAGATTATTCTAGAAAATGTATTAATTTTTTAATATATAGTAAAGCTACTCTGGCTGAGAGCAGAGTAAGTTAATTTCAGGCTATATGAAATATGTATAAATAAACGAACATTTATAAGTGTCTGGAAAGTATTAGGGGAAAAAATCAGTAAAAGTATTAAATGTTAAAACTAAAAGTTTAAAATATTATGATTTGTGTACAGAAAAGAGTAAAAAAAACCACGAAAGTATATCTAAAACCATCATTAAACGGGTTTTTCTCAAAAGCTAAACCTGTCAAAAACTTTACTAATAAAAACTTAGTAACCGAAAAATTTACTTATGATTGTACAATAAAATGTACAATATGCGTAAATAATAAATTCATGACATAGAGATGAAACTCAGTGATTTAATGAGAAAAATATTTTATTTTTAGCACGGCAGTCCCCTAGACGCATCCGTATGGTTCAGCTGAATTGAACTGTTTTTATTCGAATATAGCTTTCAACATTAACGTAGACAATATATTATTTTATTTTTTAAAAATATCTGATCTGCTTTTTGCAATTTCAACTTGTGTCATACTAGTGTACTGAGGGATTTTTTAAAAATCACCAAGTCATTTGAATTATTTTACATTTGTACTTTCAAACTTCTATCAATTAAAATAAAAAAGTACTGAAATTATAGTAACCGTCAACGAATAAAATAATAATATTCCATTAATAAGTAAATAATATGTATAGGCTCACAACAGTAACACAAATTATGTCTTAAGACATTTTACGGTTGTGTAATAGTGTATTGTGGCCATAAGTCTTATGAAACACATCAATCGGCTTGCCCAGTAACTGAGAGAATAGAATAACGACCATATAAAAGTACGATCTAGATAACCTTTATCAGCTATAAAAAGTGCTATTTATAACTGTCGGGGAACTTTCTGGTCCATATAGGTATCAACCACGTATAAAAAAAATCCCACTACAATATTAAGACAATAGAATAGGTACACGCTATCATGTCACAATGATCAGCGCTTAAATTAAACAAATTGAAAAGTATTTTTTTCCCGTCTGTTGATTATAATTATTTTACTTAATACCAACCACTGATTCAATTGACACAAAAAAATATTTCAATTTAAATACATATTGATTATTTCTGTATTTTTATTTTTATAAATTAGTGAAAATAATAATTATAATATTGTATAACTCGATTATGGTCCATAGTTTTAAATACAAACAAATTGAACCGTGTTCAGATTAATAATATGTTGAACATGTTTAATTGAGATCGACCACAAACGAAATTCAGTCAACGAGTAATTTTCGGAAATGTATGAAATTATTCAATGATAACATTTGATAAAAATAATATATCAAACTATGTTAAAAATTCGATTTTTTTTTGTTGCAAGAAATGGGGTTGATGAATAATAAAAAGTGTTACGTATAGTTAAATTTTGGTGGTTACGATAAAGCAGACGTAAAAAAAATCATTTTTCAAAAAGGAAAATTGGGTTATTACTTATATTGTTTACCTATATAATATTTTTTAGTATTACCTACTTGTTTTCAAAATATATGATTTTCGGTACCTTTCTTCCGATTAGATCGGACGCAATTTAGCCATAAATTATTATTTATTAACATGGTAAAATTAAGTTAATTAACTTTCTGCTTCATATTTGTTATACTGCATAGATAGATAATTACAAGTTAATATAAGTTTAAGTAGAGCTGATTTTTGTTTATCAACGTAAAGCAATCATATTTATTTTTCAGTAATAGAATTTCTTAAGTATTTTTATAAATAATAATAAACTTAAATATAAACAGTACAATGGAACAAAAAACTAATTTAAAATTGTTAACAATATACCTACATTGTTAAATAAATATAATTAGGAATGCATGACGTACTAAATTATACCAAATATATTGTTAATAACAATAATACATCAATCCGTATTCCGTATTTATAATTTAATAGTTTAAAGATATATTCAGAAATTAATTTAAAAATATTTACATTTAAATGTATATATACATATTCATATGTTTTAATTGTTGAGTTTTATTTGGTATTGTGTAACTTCATTAACAAGATAGTATGTAATTCATAATACTACTTTAATTTGACTTTCAATTTATTGCGTCTATGACGCTGGTACGTGTCCATCTTACGCATCTCATAATATTTGAATTTGTCATCAGTATAATATTATATGTGTGACAGTAATACTATACAAGTATGCAACTTAATAAATAATAATATATAACTACATAATGCATCGCATCATAAAACGAATAGAAAATAAAAATACTTGCCGTAAAATTGATTTGAACATATGAAAAGTGAGTTTGAAATCAAGTTATGATCTGTTTAATGCTGATTTCAGACATCCAGATCATAAGTGTGTACTCAAACGGATAAATGTGAAAATATAGAATAATCAAGTCAAATCACCAATGTAGGTACTCAAAAGGAACTTGCAATAAATGTAGACTAATAAGCTTAGAACACGTAATGTCCATCGACGAAGTTCTCAATTTCACATTTTCACGTAAGATTCGGGAAAAGGTAGTCACAATATTATGTGCGACAAGTGTCATTCATAATCTACAGCCGTGTCGATTGTTGAAACAGTGGTTGCATGATTTAAACACAACAATACGAAACGGAAAACATAACCAAAATATTCCTGGACGAAATTTTTCTAAATATTTTCCCAGTCCGTGTACAAAGTAACGTTCCCCGAATTCTCTCTCAGTATCTCTCTATCATAGTTCTCCACTATGGTGCACGAGCCTAAATATATAACTTTACGTCAGCGGTCACGCGCCTTTAAGTACTCGTGGTTTTGAAACGATCGAGTGCACCGAAGTGCGTACAAACAACGAAAACGCCAATGGCTAAGCGGGAAAGCGTGACGTAGGGGTGGACATAATGAGTATAATAAATTGACGCGGGAACTAAATTTTAATTTCCGTGGATCAGTGTCCGGTGGGGGGTGAATAAATAGAGATGTGGCGGATAGTGGATACCGCCTCTGTTATTGGTCCGTCATCGACGGTGGAAGGTATATTGAATCGCATTATCGCAATAAAATTATTATAAATCATATATAATAATAACTACTGATAAATTATTTATATATACAAGTACATAGTTTAAATTGCGGTTACACGACGTGCGTCATTGTTTTTTTTTCCGATAGATTTCCGTGGGTTTTTCAATTTTATTTCACGACATAATATATATCTTATTTTTTTTTTTAAGTACCTACCTACGTTTACCCTTACGCAATGCAGTACTTTTATTAATGTAACACTATACGTTATGGTCAAAACCTCAAATTGTTTACTAAATTGTAAATTGTACAGTGCTATAACGGCTAATAGTTTTTAGGTCTGTTAATTAATATTATATTCTGTTTTAAACGGAAACTTTTAGTTCTATAATAGTAGACTGACATGTGCTGAATTTATGTATATTAATATAACGATCGTGCAAAGATGATTTTCGCGTTGAAAAGGAAATATATGTTGAAAAGTATTGTATACATAAACAATCTGATAAAGTTACTGATAATAGGTTCTTTACATTGTTTTTGTAAATTATTGTGGCATCGTTATGGTTAAATTCAAAACAGTGTAAATGTATAATTCATAGTTTTAGGGTTACGTTTTTTTATTTGTCTGACTGATGGAAGGTATAATTTCTTTTTTAAAACTCAAATGTTAAGTTTATAAAACAAATATTTTATATTTGAACCTACCTAATATAACTTTGAAACATTATAAACATAGTATACAGCTGTTATATAATTTCAACGATGAGATCGCTTGTCTCGAAAACGCTGTTACACTAACCATAGGTCTACTACTACATAATAATTATGATAGGTATAAGTTAGCCATCAATAGTGGATGGGGAGTGGCAGAATCGAAATTCCATCGATACTCTTATTAACATATCAAAAACAAACTACTTTGGACCGTAAAAATAAATAGTTCCTATAGTGGTCTCAATCAACCGTTATTAATTATTTATTGAAACTATGAAAATATTTCAAATGATATAATAAGAAATAGATTATTTCTAGTACTAATCAAGATAAAAAAAACTATAAATCTAAATTTAGAATAATTAAATTAAAAAAATCAAATTGAAATATTGATTTATTCGCTATATACGTATACATGAAAATAATAATCTTATCTTGGCAATGTATCCTTAAAGATACAGGAACTACAATATCGGTTTCTGGAAATGTATCTGTTAAGATACAATTGATAACTTTGAACTTTCAAGTCCAAACATTTTTTTGATAACATATTTGAATTCAGTGACCATAAATTAGTTTAAAAATATCTACTTTTAAATTTTGATTCTAATATTTCGATGCTTGCCAAGTTAAGGGTTAATTATGCGACACGTGACGCTAATACGCCATATAATAACATATATAATATTTGAATGCTATTATACCTAGGTATACGATTTTCTGTACAGGATAAGAATATATTCTGTAGTATACCACGAAGTCTGCTCAAGTATCAGCTAGCTTGAAAGAACCCGTTATTTATCCTGACCCACGTCACCGTCGCAGTACGATTTTACAAAGGTCGTGTTTCCCGTGCGCATTTTAGTAATTCACAATCGAATATTTCCATATCCAAATTTACGTCGTATAATAAAATGTACCTATATACTTTTTATAGACAGATGGATTAAATTTCGCTGACAATAACAAATTATAGTACTTACGTAATAATTATAATATTATGTAATCCTTACTCCCGATTCTGATTTTACCGGTTTGAGATTTTCTCGTAAATTAACCAAAAATTAAAAAAAAATACGTAGGATCAAGTTTCACTCTATTGACCTATTATACTTACGTAATATACGTATAAGTACGGCAGACGTATTGTTCCGTAAATAGATAATATATATTCATATGATGATGATCGGCCTTCAAATTAAAATGCATGCATTAAATTTTTTCTAACACGTAGTATAATTTTTGCAGCGTTCACCAGGTTTGCAGATTTATCACAATAATTAATAATAATATTATAGTTAATTGTAAGACGACCTGAGCATTGTGTATACGCGTCAAACATGCGATACCATTACATTAATGTAAACAATAAATAGGTCTTCACTTATTGACATACAAACAGAATCAGTTTATTAATATCGCTTCAACTATACCGACCTGTACATTACTTACAGAAGTTATATTGTAGTGTTGACTAATCATCACAAACATTATTCGACTTGGTTGTATACTTCAGTCCGCAAGCCATACCATAATGACGTGAAGCTCACTAAATTCTGAGGTTATTGTCGACGTCACACTTGCTGGCCGTCTGTGGCTCCACTCGCCGTTAGTCGTTCTGCACCAGGAAACAATAATAATTGTGCGAATGAATAACAACAAAAGTCGAATTGAATGAAAAATGGTGTTAACAAATATATCCTATTATTCAAATGATGATGCCGGGTACTTTGCTCTCTTCGTAACAATTTTTAATTTTGAAGAGTTATTAAAAAACCTACGCTGTCGCGGTGTCTAAACGCTTCCTAATAAATTGTGTTTGTTCAGAGAAATCGGATTTTCAAGCTATGGTTGTGTACGGAGCCACCAACGTCAGTTACTTTTGAATCTAGTTCCAAAACTGTTGAAGAGGAACTCTAATAATATTAAAATTAATAATTATCCGTTAAATAATTGTGCGTCGTAGATTTTAGTCATAATATATAGCAGGACCATTGTGTTTTTCAGTCGCGTATTCGGGCGACTTAACAATAATTTATTAAAAACACGGTAAAAATGTCCGGTAAATTAAAGTTATTTAATGTAATTTTTCGACAATATCCAATAATTTATTTTTATACACAATACTTCATACTGTGAAAATAATGAAAGTACCTAATTAGTAATTAAATTTTATATTCTGAGCGGAGCGATTGATATATTGAAAAAAATATGCTTTGTATATCAAATTCTGGTTCTAGTACACATTTGGATCTAGTTTGATTGGGTCAAAAGTAAACATTTCTCAATGTTTTTTTTTTAAATAATTGGTGAAAATAAAATACAAACATAATATTATGTAACAATTTTAATATTATAATAATTAAAATAATTATTTGGTAATTATAATTACTAAAAATTTAGACCATTTCTGCTCACAATTGTTTTTCATATATGGTTATAATATGTATGCCATCTAATTCAAATTTAATAAATCCATCATTACTGTGAACCAATCAGTGACGTGGTACATAACTACCATAATATATATGTTTAGGAAGTCCTCTACTTGACCACTTTTCATGTTATATTATTTAACAACCTTTCTTGGTAAACATTTTTTTAAAACTCTGCAAGTATTATGAATTAATCAAAAAAAAATGTTATTCAAAGATTTTAATGTTACGTTTGAATAAAAACAATGTACATTCAAAGTAATATTACGTGACATTACCCTCAAAATAACCGAACTCGTGAGTACACAAGTTATAATATTTCGAACCATCAATGAATAAAATCTCATTACTTAGGAATATTTTATACTATTTTGAACATTTTTAATCTTATATTATGAGTTACGATCCTGAATTAAATGTCATACTTTTCAGTTGGTTTATAATAATTAATAATATATCATAATATCATATAATATTGTACTGTATTTTATGCACTGTGTATCATCGTATAACATGTTGGTATTTAGTTGGTAGCTATAAGTATAGTATAATACTATATACTATAATATATATACACTATACCTACACAAAAACAATAATGAATACATATTTTTTATTTTATTACCTATTTATTATTATCTATTCTACAAGGTGTGTAGTAAAATTATTGAAGGGTAGGCGAAGACTTCCCTGATGTGATGATAAAACTTGGACAACAATCACATCCAAGCATCTGTTAATAACGGTCGGAAATCAGAAAACTGAAAAAAGTCAGGATAGGCTGCGCTGTGCACCAAATGATGCAGAAAGAATGGTTTGAAACACTAGCTTGTTACAGTAACATTTCATCAAAATTAGCATAATATCACGTGTCACCGAATAATAAACAGGCCCACGATAGTGTACTATAGTATTTTATAATATTTGATGTTATACAGTATACTGTCCTTAAACCTACCACCCATACTATAATATGTTAATACAAACAATTTTAATCTCTAAATAATGGTCGTACGGGGGCATATAAAACTGCAGTACATTACTATTAGGAATTATAATGTAGCGGCGGGTAGTGACTTTTTGCATTCTACATTGACATGACATTTTGAATTCCCAGGAAACAGGCTGGACGGAAATACAAACACTCATTGTATCATTTTTACAACTATAATGCTCAATCGAAAACACCTGGTTGTAGATAAGGATTTATTTTTATTTTTTGAAAATAGATATAGCACTCGCAGTTGAGTGTCGACGCATTGGGAATCATAAAATATATAGTCGAAAATGAGCGAGTGTGGTAGTTCATAATAATACGATACGCACATGAATTGAATCGCATAAGTACAGGTATGACACTTACTATGTACGAGCAGGACTCCCACAGGAACGGAGGGTGTATATTATTAAGACATTTGGCCATCAACTATATTTTGCTAAATAAACCATTTTAACAATACTTAGGTTTATCCAGTTAATTTCAAATTATAATGTATTATGTAAAAATTATATTGACCATGCAACTTTTCGTTTAGTGCACAACTTAATACATTTTTATATTTAATGAAATTTACAAAATATTTTAATTGATTTTAAGCTACTTGTGCCACGAACTTATTTACACCGTTCTAACGTACAGCGCTATTTAATTATTTATATAAGAAGATACTGAACAATTTCATATTGACTTCTAAGCTGTTATTACAGCTAGTAATATTGAATCAAATACTACTATAATAATAGTTCCTGTTAAAAATTAGTTTATCCTATCGTATTACGAATAAAGCAATAAATTAATAACAGTAACGTATAATAAAATACCTTAAACAAATAAATAAATAAGTTTAGTAAAACATAAAGGCTGACAGATCGTCTCACAAAACTTGTGCCTATGTTCTTTCAATATATCAATATAAATATTATGTAATTTATTGGGGATGTCATGTTAAATTTCCAAGCTTCTTAACCGGGCATAACAATTGTATTAACACTTTAAAAAAGTAAACCAATTCTAAAATTTTAAATTCCAATTGTAAAAATCTCAAAATATTTTTTAAAAATAGTGTATTTACGATATTATAAATGTATCCATTGTGAAGTATTTAAAGTTTCTACAATTGAAATTTTATGAATATTAATAAAATAAAAAATTATTTTAAGTATAAACGTTTAATTATTAAAGATAGTTACCTATGTTTAATATCTAATGTTTACCAAATATTTCATTAAATTGATTATATTAATGTATGTGGCTTTACGATTTATATTATTTTTAATTTCCAGTAAAAATAAATGTATGAAGAATCTTGTATTCAATTTTCAAAACTCATATTATGTTTAAATTGAAAATTGTATGTATTTTTAACAACAAAATAATTTACATAGTGATTTTAACGAGGTTCGTAAGAATTTAAACTTTAGACGCAGATAAAATAAATTGTGAGTATGCATTGTTCTGTTTAATTTAAATAAAACTTATGGAAAGTCAAACAATTTTCAAGTTGTTTTAATCTGAAACAGTAATGTTATATTGAACATGAATTGAAAATTAACTGAAAAAATTTGAAATATCCATAGGCGTGCGCACAAGGGGTGCCGAGGGTGCCTGGGCACGCTTATGGAAATATCTATTAAGTAAACTAACAATTAATTCCTAGTAAAATGTCAATATGAATATTTAGTGAAACTGTTACGTGTATACAGTTATTCGTTTTTGAATTGGAACAAATAAACAATTTCAATTTAGTCCGAAACAAGTTTTACGCTTACATTTTTAATTTCGTCCCTAGGTTGTTGCTAATATTTTTGAAAAGTTCTGGTGATTACTTCTTTTTACTTCCTTTATATTGGCCCACTTAGAATCAAAAAATATTAATAATAATATAAATCATAACATTATAACATCATAACAGTATGAATCATGGTATCATAGTTATAACGTCGTTGTAGATCAAATACGACGGTATATTTTTTTTTGAAATTCTTAGATACTTCGAAATAATAATGACAATTTATTAAAATATATTATTAAATATTGTATTGAATTAAGTTAAAGTTATGTTAATAAGTTAAAAATAACTGAACTTATTAACTTATTAACTCGTTATGAGCTATCTGCACTACAACAAAAACCGACAAAATCAATTATATAATTACATAAAGTATATAGTATTATAATACACGCATTATACACCGACAACTACTGACAAAAAGTTTTCCGGAAATGGCTGCACTTGTATTGCTATTATTGTCCACACTAATTCGGTGCAATGTATATTTATATTTTATACGCCATACAGAAATGAGCGCACAGTACATCATTATATTATTAACTTTGTTGTGGTACACTCGAACAAGAGACCACTTGTTTTGTCAGTGGTTCGACGTACAAATGGGTACTTGTTATCTATTATAAATTATAATAGCTGAACGGCCTATGATAATTATTATGATCGAATTCTACGAAACCTATGTATAGACGAGATGGTTTTAAAATAATAATAATAATAATAGTATAATTCTATTAGTTTTACATTCTATGCGGTTTGTAATAATTAAAAGCAATGCGTCAGTGCATAATATAGTCTCACATTCTCGGTTATCGTCAGCTGCGGAAATTGTATTCAGTCCTATTACAGTGTACTATATTTCACTATTTTATAGGTACACTTAATTTACATCAGCTACCTTCACTGTATCACAATATTATTATTATTATTATACGACCGCACGACGAAAGTGTACCTAAAATGCCTATCCATAGCGCCTTATTGCCTCTCGTTTTAATATTGAAATACAAATTTCATATTTTATATTAACATTTTAACAATTCTGTGTAATTGTAATATTTGCACAATTGGTTGTATCGTTATAGATCAATGGAATAATAATTTCGTAAATTATTATGACGTCAGCATTATATTGTGTAGCTCTAAGTTAGCTAAATATACATTCGTTTTTTCAAAAATGTATAACTATATTATTCGTCATAATATTTTTTTTTTTTTTTTTTTTTTTTATTGGGTAACCCGCGGCAACATAGGCCATTGGGTGTGGGGAGGGCACTGTAGGTTTTATATTGGGTAGGTTTGGTAGGTTTTATATTGGGTAGGTTGGTACACGTGTGTGTTGTGTTTGGCAGAATTTCTAATGGGGCACCCGTAGGTTTCTGCCGTGCCCCGGGGTGGGGGGATGGCGGCACTTGTTCTCCGGACACCGTCATAATATTATATGGAGTGCAAAATATTATGTGTGGTGAAATAAAAACAGTAAAATATGAACAATAAACTATGAACTATACAATGAACTATGCAAATGAACTATAAACTAAATACAAATATCATTTGTTCGTAAATATGTTTTAAACATTGTACACAATTATAATAATATAGGTATATATGTACATATATATAGGTTAATAATTGTTATTAATAAACATTTTTCTTTTTTTTAGAATTCTCAATCTAAATATAAATGAAAAAACACTTAAAATATCTGCGTTAGGAGTTGATGATTTAGATTTTTTCAAAAATATTACAGATGGTTATTGATTTCCTCTCCAATCTCCATTAAAGTTATGGATGCAAAATAAAATCATAAAATTTTGAAGCTAAAATGGATTGTACATTTGTAGGTATTGTTCAATATTACTATAAATTATAGAATCCAATTATAATCGACTTCGAAATATGAAATACCTAAAACGCCCTCTTAATTTGTATTCAACATTATATTGTAGGTAGTGAATATAAAAAGTGATTGTTAACTAGGGTTAACGAACAAAAACATTTTTACATTCCAAGGATGAAGTGGTTTTAAATCATTAAATTATGCTGTAGGTACCATTATTATATCTCTATATGACTCAAGGTTTAATACATTTTACAGTTACATAATTATTTTTAGTGCTCGAAATTTTCAATTCCCGATCCTGAACGCACATAATTTAACATAGGTAGGTACCGTATATTATATTATTGTAATTTGGGTAATGTGTATTGAATAAAATTATTTGTCATCAGAACTCAGACGTATTGAAAATCACTTCTAAGTACTATAACTCAACCGAATAAGTGAAAATAATTATGGTATTCTATAATGATGTAGGTACCTGTAGGCTGTAATACATAATATTCACATCATGCAGTATTCTATATTCATAATGATTTTCTGAATTTCTGTTTTAACGAGACCAATCGAAAATATAACTATTAAAGACATCGAATGAAAATGTTTATAAAATTTGAACGTTAATCCACACAATTGTTTTGAACTGAAACTAATTTATATCTTCTTGTGTTTTCCTTAGCTGCCGCCTTTTCTAAGCACTAAATGTTATTCTTAAGCGCCAACAAACCGTAATTATTTATAATATTATGGGCGCACTTTTGGAAAATTATTCATATTTTTTTAACAACAATAAAAACAACTTTTGAATACGTTTAATTGAATTATGTTACATGTGTTTCACGGAAGTACTGAAAACGTAATCAATATAATGATTATCTTGGCCCTTGATAATAATTGTGTTACTGCATTTATGCGATAAAGATTCATGAAAAAATACCACTTTATTCAAGGAAAAATCAGAAATCATTAAAGAATTCAACACTTTTTTTTGGAAGAAAAAATTTTAATAATTTTTTTTTTTTATTCAATGGTATTTTAATGATTAAGCATTAAGCAGAAGTAATATATTTTTAATTTTTTTTTTTTTTTGAGGGGGGGTCTGTATAAATGTGTTTTCGAGCACGCGTGCGACACATGTCAGATTAAATATAATAACAATGATAGTAATTATAATATAGTTATAGTTGTACAACCGCGATGACATTTATGACGTCCGCTTAAGTTAAGAACACGAATATAAGATGTCATCAGCCACGTAATAATTTTGATTTAAGTTTGTGCAGTGATTGCTATAATTCTACAACACACTATCATAGTCATAATATAACCGTCTAAAAAACTTCGTCTTCGTTCTATATATATCCCCACCCATTTAAAATGGGTGGGGGTGCAACCACGCTATATATATCTATGGATAGTATATAATATAAATTATATATATTATACATAGCTGTCGTCCTGCGTGATAGGTTATCAATTATTATGATTATTACACAAACGCGTTGAGGTAGAATGAAAAAATAATGAGCGAAGCAGTGCCGTGTCGACAAATGTTACGTCCGCGAAGAAATCTATGATTCCCATATTTTATTATTATTATTACCTACGAGACTATGACAAAGAAAAAAATAAGCAATAACAATTACACTGTTATTTCAAATTTATTTATAGGTACTTTTTTATTTTTTATTCGCAATCCATATACAATACAATTAGTGCGATGAGTAAATTTGATACATGGTTATATTAGTAACAAGAGGCAGTGTTTATGGGTAGGCACTCGGCAGTGCCACCCGACCAGGTGCTTTTTAGGTATCACCTATTGTTTTTTTCAAATTTATTTTTATTTTAGTAGGTCTCTAGTCCACTGTATCCCTTCAGTATTCTACGTATACATTACCGGGAAGTGAGATGGAGGATAGTTGTTTGATTAATGGGTTAATTTGAGAGTTTAAGTTGGTATGCGATTTCATGTACCTAATATAATGTTGGTAATTGATTAAGGGTAGGAATTTCCAGGTCTTTGCGAAGATTATTGTTTGTGAAATACTAAGGAGTAATATTGTTATTAGCTGTAATCAGATGGATTTAAACGCTTGAAGCGTTTTTGTATTGAATGCGGCATTGCAGAAACCCATAACCGAACACCGTACGTCTAAACGGGTCGAGAAATGTACAGCTGCTGCAGCACTATGATGTATGGTGACCGGTACAATACACGAATGCAATACATTTGTGAACGCGGCCAATTCAATATTGTTACGGCGGGATTGCGGGGTAAAATTCGAGACGATCGTATAAGCGTGCATATAATTATATAAAAGTTAACCGAGACGAAAATAGAAAATAAGAGCGACCGGCAGGTTTTTCCGACGTCGACCCGACCAACACACGACTATATAATATTATTTAATATATTATAAGAGTTACATAGACGATGATACGTATAATGACGTGACTACGCGTGTGCTCCGGCCCGTCGATCTCTTTTTTTCTCATCTCCGTCTGTCGGCGGCGGCGTCGACATTTTCTCTCCGGCACTTACCGCCCGCCGCTCGTTTGTCCGGGGCGGAGCGCACCGACGCGGCGCGCTCAAATTCGCCACCGTCGCCGCCGCTGCTGCATCAGTCAGTACCACGTCGGCGACCGTACTGAAAGCGCGAACGTTAGCACCGACCATACCGTGCGTAACCGAACACGGTCACGTTCACGTTCACACACACGCACACGCACACACTCGATAACGTGGCACACAATCGTCGCGATTTGGTTTTGTTTATGTGCCTATTTTTTTTAAATTTTTTTTTTACTCGTCGTTTTTGATAATATTTTGCGCAACCGTGCGTACGTGCGACGAACGACCGAATACCCGGTTTCTGGTGGTCATGTCCGTCACCGCAATAATATTGTGTTGACGCATCCGTTTGGTGTAGAGCCTGTCGTGGTGACCGAACACTCCGAGCGGTTACCGCCGCGCGCGGATTCCGGCTGTCCCGGATGGAGCCGCCTCGGACTACCACGACGGCCAGGAGACCGCGGGCTGTCGTCTTGGTCTGTCTGATCGCGGTGCTGTTGGCTCTGGCTTCGGGTGAGTGTTATGACTACATATTATCCCGACTTACTCCAATCACCCCCAAGCATCGAGGAAATGCGGCCGATCTGTAGACAAAGTCTATGTGAAATTTAATTCCTGAATCTGTGATCAAAATAAATCGCATACGCACGAAAGGGCTAAAAAACATTTAATATTTCAAATAGAAAAATCAAATTAAAGTTATTATATTGTTTGGATAAGACAACGCATTATATTACATATTATTTTTACGAACATACCTAGGCATATTTTAATATAAAAATTGTGAACATCGTTATTGCGTACCGAATGTATGGACTATTATATACCTAACATAATATTATCGAGTTTACTGCACACAAAAATATGATTGATAATAATTGTAATTCTGATTTAAGTGAATTCCAATATTATGAACATTACTCGTACACGTTAGGTTATCGTCTATACTTACGATTAAAAAAATTGCATTTTATAATCTTCCAAAAGGGTAGCAGTTATGATAGTCATAAAATTATACGGTGATATTCGTGCACTATACTATCATTATTGTTATGACAATCTATAAAATTTGCTTACACAAAATAGTATACCTAGGTAAATGTACACAGATACTGTAATTTTTTTTTATTAACCTCGTTGTAACCATTGTTTTGATAATATGGTCTTGTGGGTTTTAAAAAGTGGTACATTTGATGACGGCCAGTGCAGCTATTAACTATGTGTGTGGTACCTATTCCCAGTCGATCGACATGACAAAATTAATTCACTCTACGATTGCATGACGATATTATCACCCTGGACACTCTGCATATATATATATTATATGTAACTATTAATAGGTTGTGCGTTGGTATAATATTATATAAAATATTTACAAAAATATTATACAAAAGACATTTTGCGTTATAGTGACAATAAACGATACTAAGAAAAAAAATATGATATTTTCATCTGGTTAAAAGAAAATAACGATTTTCGGAAACCACTTTTAAGTTATGCAAAAGTCGAATATTTAAAATACCCAAAATCGTTAGGTAAATGTCCCATAATGGTATATATATTGTGATCGTGGGCACGCGGTTGAAAATATATATGTCTTTTATGACCCATACCATGGTTATGCGTTACTGAAATTATTTCAACGACTTCCTTCGAGGACATAGTATCTGTAAACAAATAATATTATATTATATTAAAAATAGTTTAATAACTTTTTCACGAAACGACGCATACTTAATTTTAGTAAAACTAGACTTGATTGTTCGTCGTATCACGAGGACTTCGACCGACTTGGGAAGAACACACTTTCAAATAATATAATATATATAGTATAGACCCTCAGTGCCTATACATATATAATTTTATCACACTTATTATTCTTTTGAGAATATTGGTTCATTAAAACCACTTCTCGCGATAAATTCTCCACGCCCATTACGATTAGTACGCTCGTCACGGCTGTAGTAGGTGCTGTAAGGGCATTTATTACAGAGGATCTCAAGTGGACACAATATCTGAGATACAAGAGTTTTATAGGCAGTCATAGACAATCTGAATCGTTTTGTGTGCACTTCAACACATTATGTTAATAATGTAATGTATTATGCACCCATACGAGGATATGATATTATTTTATTATGTATAACCACTATATATTTATTTATTTACTATGAATAAATATAATATGGAAAAATGTGTTATTCTTCTCAGGTACGAAATGCCTAAATTTAATAGCTGCATAATAATAAAAATGAAAATTTATAAATTATTATTTTTTCTTTTTTCATGACTAAATTAAATTACGAGAACGTTATTATATTAGTTTTTCTCTTTATTAGTTATTAAATAAACGTTACATTCTCTGAGTGTGGTTGAAACTGTATTAATTATTTAATTATAATATGGTATTTTTTTTAAATAATTTTATTTCTACTCCAACAAAATTAAAAAAAAAAAATTTATCAGTTTCCCCGAAATGCATAATAAATGCAAAATAAAAATCTATAAACAAATCTAAAAATAAAGTAAATTCAGTGTTTAAAATATAATCATAACCCATAGGACAATTTATTAATACCAATTACCATTATAATATAATAATATATATATATATATACAAAATATGTACCAACCGATTTAAACCGATACGATATGGTCAATTTAAAATTAAATAAATTTTAATCCTCATAATAGACTCTACATATTTATTATTATTAAATAATGTTATTTCATTAAACTTTTTTTTTTTAATAGTTTTGCAATTATTTGTTTTATATTAATCGTCTAATGGGAAAATATATTGAATGTTCGTTGAGCACTTGTGCACGACACATACATATACCAAACTGCAGGTTAATGTCTTTACTTCAAAGTTAAAATCAAATATATGAAAAAAAATCACAAATACCTATTATGAATTTATACTTTTTGTACGATACACTTAGCGTTTTCATAAAGTACCTACGACTGAAAAAACTATTTATCAAAAATCAAAATCGCATAAAAATAATGAAATAACGGTGCACACATTATAATTATATAATATAGTACACAGATCCGAGATAGTCCCCTCGGCCCGCTCTGCAGAATCCAATATAATCGTCGCTGGTGGTTCAAATACAATATTATGAAAATAAAAACGTCTCGCTAAAATATTTTAATTACAATATTTTTTTCCCTGTGTGCATATTTTTACAAAACTCGTTCAAGTATGCACAAAGGGTGCGGTGTAAATTTTAACAAGGATTTTTAAATTATATTATTATTTCCCTTTAGGCGTATTAGTTTATAGCCGCGTTATAACCGCGTGGTGCTGTAATTTTTTGGGCGGTAAAATTTAATATATTTTTTTCAATTTCAGACTATGTTCAACGTTACAACATAATGCAATATAATACGACCATACGGTAATAATACAATACAAATTCCATCGTGTCATAGTTTCCAAGTCGATATATTTTATATTTCAGCCGAAAATACGATACTGCCTCAATCTTATGCTATCGTACGTTAGTAGTATATGTGCACAGCGATATTTGTATGATATATTGTTCTCGGTAGCCTAAAACTGACGTTAAACGACGATCGATCGCAGTCTTATCGATATTATTTATTATGTGACTTGTTATATTATACGTCCGTTGTTTAACGGGCCTGTACACAACAACAATAATACACCTAGGTACTTATTATTATTTATACTTAGGTATATACTTACGCACCGGTGTAAAGTAAATAATTTTGATGTTTGTGTGAGCTCAATAGGTATAACGTAATAATAGTATAATGGTACAATAATAACGTATCATTATTGTCTTTCGTTATAAATCACAGCATTTCCATAAGTGAAAAAAATGGGTTCGTAAAGCGAAAACGCAAACCCACTAGTCGGGAAAAAATACATTAAAATAATCGTATTATATACGTACAATATTATTATGTTGACAACGACTTGGAGGGCACAGTTTTTTGTTATCTCAGTTCAAATTGTGTTGCGTCGCGCGTGCAGGCGGAGCCACGGAGAGTGTTGTTTACACGGATGCGTTAAATTTTACAACGTATATATTTTCCACTATCTATAGTTGAGCGATTCAAAACGTAACGACCATCTATACGTGAATGTGAATCGCTGCATATTATACGAAAACCGTTATGTATAATATACATACACGTCTGAAACAAACAACTACCTATATAAAAATGAATATTATTGTTGAACGTTTTATTAAACACAAAAAAAAAACAAAACAAAACAAAACTGCGTTGCCGCAGATTATTGCAATAAGCAATATTATTGTAATTTATTATTTGAATGAGCTTATACTCGGTGCTCCTTAAGTATATAATAATGTGTCTATCTATATAATATAAACTCAAGTGTTATCCCATATATTATTTTATAGATTGTGTCGTTTACAAAAATATTGTACAACTCAATCGAGTATTTACATTTTATAACATAATGCACTATTCTAGTAGGTATATACCAATAATAACCTTAGTGCCGATCTACTGTGGTGGTTGATTGAGGAGACACGCGAAAATCAAACAGGTACACGTCGATAACCAGAACTGTCGTCCGATTAGTAAATATACCTCAGTAATTGTTATGGTACACAATTTAACCATTATAGTAATGGTACTGAAATCGTCTAACCACTCTGACGATATTTTACATTATTATACACACTATCATAATAATACCACATTGTCATTACAATAATAATACGTTACCCGCGTTGCATTAAAAAATGTTGTTATTATTGATAATATTTTTGGAAAATCACTGGCTTCTATTGTATACTTGGAACACATAATTATTTTTGAAATGCATATATTACTTTTTCTTTTTTTTAGTTAACTGGAACTGAAAATAAATACATAACATTTGTGGTTTTATTGTTGAGTATGAAAATGTAACCACATTTTTATAGAGCTTAAATGTAAATGTCTTAAAAGTCGAATGATTGAATAGTGAATACCTATCGTTTTTTTTTAATTATGGATAAAATAAGTTTGTTTATAATCGGTCTCGCACTGGTGTGGTGGTGTGTATCAATACACGAGAATGAATTACAGTTAAACATCTCTCTTGTTAAAGAAACTTTGCGTCATAATATAATATCTTATGCATCTTATACTATATCAGCTAATATATACATTTTATTCACTTTTGCGATTGTTACTGCGTATGGATTACCGTTTAAATTAATATCATTCTGTTACAGCTCGTTTCACAAACACTCGTATACCCACACACCAGTATCACTACCACTCTCTTTATTTATCGCGGGGTGAATTCGGCTTCAGAGTCAATACATTGGTGTACACAATATATTATTTTCTTCTTGTTCTAGATTTTACAGCCCATTTAAAGCCTTTGCTGCTTCAAACATTTCTAACCTTCTTGCTCTAAATCTATAATAATATAATATACATTATTATTATTTATTTTTTTTTAAATATTATTATTATTAGACTATATTATAATGTCATAATAATATTATATTGTAATATAATATATAACAAGATAATATATTATTTATTTATTTGTTAAACTTAAGCCCGGCGACTATGGTCGTTAGCTGTTTTAGGGAATTTTGAACTATAGTTGGTAAGGTTGTTACGATGGGTAAGCAAAAACGTGTATGTGTGGCAAGGTTTTTTTACTACTACGAACCCTGGTGGTCACCCATCCGGGATCTAGTAGCATCGGGCGTTACTTACACTCAGTCGCATTCCACGACTGTAGCAGCCAACGCGCCGTACCAAGCCACGATAATATATTAGTTATAACTTAGAATATCCAAAAAATAGAACATAATATAATAATATTATCAATTGTGTACTTTGGCGGTTGTAAATGTAATACGTTAACGTATTTATATAATTTTGAATTTATGTGGTAGAAAATAATAACAGAACAAATTATTTATACTCGCACATAAAATGGTCACGACATTCGTATAACTATTTGCGTATATCGCTCGTCTCAGACGTAAGGATGGCCGGTTGACCGATCGCCAGCCGTATGTGTAAGAAATTTCGTAATCTAGAATTCCATGATTATTTCTAGTTTTTATCGTTACTATTTTTTATTTTTTCGTCAGTTGTTCTAGAAGATTTAAGACACAGTTTATGTAGTAGTATTGGCACTGCGTATATAAATAGAAAAATAATAATAAACTGTAGTACGTGATATTTACCTCGGACAAAATGAATGTAAAAAATATAATTATGATATTGTTGATTGCATGTTTTTAACCTACGATTATTACAAAATAATTGATGTGCGTCCCGTTGAAACGAACTGGATGTACGGCCCGTAAGAACCATAATAGTTTAGAAGTCTAGAACGTATCGTTTCCGTAGAAAAACGTATTTATTTTAATTCCCTCGACCACTTCTATATCGCTATATTCTCGTGTTTTTCGAACTCGTGGTAGTACGCTTTCGGTTGACATTAAAATAACTCAAAACGTCAGCTTATATCGCATATTATACATCTACATATGCTGCACGCGAATACAATAATAACTCATGTGCCGCATAAATGTTGAATTATGCGCTATCCGTCCGGCAGTAAAGACTATACTCGATTTGGAACGACATTTCCAAAATAATATGTTTTTTTACCGTGTAATTTCTTGCACACACAGTATGATTATTTGCCGTTGCGTATACAATACGTCACGATAACCTATATATAATACGTATTTAGCATGATATTTTTAATCGTATTCATCAATCGTGCGGTTTGAAACCGCATAGTTTTTTCAGCCATCAAATACGATATTTTTGATATACTTGTATAGGTACTCCGGATCCGAGAAAAATATTAATGGCGTCCTTCAAACTAAAAATAATTGCAACTATTATACTACATCCACTACAACTCTTGTACTACACATTGTGTGGTCCATAATGATATTAATATATTATAAATACATCAATTGTCTAGTATAGTTACACATCTAATTTCGTTTTCGCGACTCGTATTAATGAAAAATGGAACTTACAAGACGTGTTGAATAATATTATTATTAACGTAGTATTGGCATTCAAGCAGGTACCGCAATATCAGCGTGTGGCATTAAAATATAGAAAACACAACCCATATTAAGTTTCGTGACAAAACGCAAGTTCTTATTTTTATTCTCCGACTTTATTTATTTTCCACAACTGTCCATGCGCTATGTCGGATTGGTTAATACCGTGATCAACCGACCATTAACAAATTGCCGTTGTTATTGTTTAAAAAATATCGCTGGATCCATAATAAATAATATAATATCTGCTTTATTCACTTATTGTCAGTCGTCCAGCTGTTAATAATAATATTTTAACAACAGATTATTTTATAATCAATTTAATATAATTTATATTTTTATATCTAAAGTGTGTCAGTGTACACTGTACACGATATACAATTTAAATAATGACCTAATGTTTGTAAATACCTACATGATTATTATATTCAATAATACTTGAGTTTTCCATTATGATAATTATAATGTATATCCTGCAAACATTTCTAATAAATTATTGTACTTTATATTATATTAATAATTTAAAAACGAATTAATACGTCAATTAGAAATTTCTAGTAAAAATGTTGTGTATTGCTTGAATATGGTTTAGTATTGTAATTATTGTAGTTAATGCAATATGTCATAATACTCAAATTTATGACTGTACCATAAAATTATATTGTCACCATTTTTATTCTAATAAAATAACTTTACAAATATATTTTATAGTGTTGATATTTTTCTATTTAGATATTAATATATTATTGTAAGATTTGATCACGATTCAACTGCCAGACCTAAGCGTCATAATTATGGTAAATATTATGGTCAATAGTGATATAATTTTCAAAATCACAATTCTCGGATATTATCTGATTTTTCCGCGGTAATGCAGCACACAAACCAACTACCTTCAAGCTAGTTTTTACCACATAATATTGATGTATGTATAATATAATGTATAAACACGACGAAACCTACTCGCGAACATTTAATTAACCTACACCGTAACGCCATCCTGCAGCACATTGCCAAGACCGTAAACTGAAGTTGCGCGTAATCGATTTTGGGGCGTTATTATCAAACGAATTACATTGGTCTTTATTCATATATATGAAGGTACCTACATATTTCATAGTCTACACGGCGTGTATAAGGCTTGTTTCGGTCGTCGAGAATTAACGTTAATATTTATCGCGATCAGTGTTCTAGTAATTTACATATTACTCGACGACGACAAATTTTGCAAAGTATAAGACTCGCACGAAACGAGTTAATGGAAAAAAAAATAACAAACAACAATTAGATTCGAAGTTAAAAAAAAAGAAACTAGGCAACATTCATACCGTTTCAAAAAAATTGAAGTGATATTATTTTTAGGGCCCAGATTTAAATAACCTATAAGACTATCAACAAAATGAATAAAACAAATAATCCAAAATGCATTTTCGATTTCGCGCTTAAAAAATAAAACTAATTTTTTTGATAGGCGTGTAAGCGAAAGAAAGACGATGATTTTAACTTTCGGCCTTCTCAACACTTTTATCAAAAACTAAACTTAGCTTGGGCACGCTCAATAAATAAATATAGATAAACGAAATAAACGGGATCGTGTTCTAACTACAATTGACCAAGAGAGTTTTTATTTTTTTGAGTCCTCGAAACACCATCTCCGATAGTCACTGAAGATATAGATAAATATATATGTTTACCTATCGCATTTATAATTAATAGTAAGTATTACTGACACTTGTTGTGGATGAAAAATTCCTTAAAAGTATTAAAGCAAATAATATTATGAAAACAATATTTCACGGTTTAATACTTTGTGTTTCTTGTGTACACTAAGATATTGTACACCGTGCTTATATATATATATATATGCAACTTAAATTTAATAAAATTAATTGAAAATGTAAAAAATAAATGCAAAATGCAAGTATCGCCTTTGATGCATCTGTTGCATAAAACGAATTATCAACTTTGAATGCGTTTTACAAAAACCAAAAAAATAAAAAAAAGTACACTGCATTTAAATCCGGACACTAATATTATTGTATACACAAATATATATAAGTAGAGCGTTCGAATAAAACAGAAACATTCGGTCGGTTCGATTCGCGCAAACGCTTCCAATTACGTCCGCGTACATGATTTGGCCTTCTGGTAAGTTCGGACGATATAAATATTTGTCTATTATTATGTTGATGTAATAATATTAAAATATACATCCCTGCAGTAGAATAAAATCATTACAATATGTCGATGTTCCGCTCACGACTTTTCCGAACAACGACCGATGTTTTTCGTCGTCAAAACAGTGTGATTTTTTTAACCCAACGAAATATAGGTATCGGTAAACTTTTTCGTGAAATGAACGATTTGAAAAAAAGTACTCGACAGTACACTTTTGACGAGCCTTTTACGATTTATCATATATTTTTAAAACAGTGGCGTTATAATATATAATGCACCATTATTAACAACGCTTTCCTAACACATTCATTTGTAACCTAAATGAATGTCATTTGTCAGGAAACAATTACTCTGTACAAGTAACGCTGCAGCGTTTCGATAGGAGTTTCGTATGGAACCTAAGAAATGTTTTCTTCAAATATTGCAAATAAATTAAAGTTACAAATAATATGTATACAGGAAAACTAATGTACCTGACTAAAAATATAATTTTTCCCAATACTATCTAAAACCCACCGTCGACAAAAATTAAAAACTTTTTTAAAATATTTCGTATTATTTTTAGTGAGTACTATATTATTATTTAAAATTGTAAAATTATATGGCATGAGAAACGAGACTTCAAAATCGCGTATAAGAATATGATAAAAAAAAGATAGCGAAAACAAAAACGTTGTTATTGTTTCTACGGTTCTTCGTAGTATTATAATATTATCATATATTTTACTTATAACCACACAGTCGATGCCTGAAACAATAAAATAATTATATAATATTATTACATTATCAAAGTGAATTTTATATATATATCTTTCAGACGAGTATATAGGTATAGTATTATAGTATAATATTGTTATCCGTAATTTAATATGATTTTTCCCATTCCACTGTACTCGTATTGTATTACACAACGTTGTTTACATTATTATTATTATTATTATAATAACGATATTATACGCTTTTATTGGGCGTTTTACTGTTATTCGACAACTGCGTCGGGTGTTTATTATTTCAGTACATAATTTATAGGTACGTACTGCAGGCGTGACTCCGTCCATTGTTGTATAAAAAAAAAACAAAACAAATTAATGTCTTCTAACTCGAAATGCATTTTTCAATTTACTCAATATTAGCATAAAGTAATAAAATCTATTATATTAAGTACCCTATTCACTATACATACGTACCCACATTAAATCGTTTAGCGTATTTGTTTAATATAAGTATCGGATGCGAGTGGTAATCGGTCTGGAGCTATTTGACGTGTATTCAGATTGTTCCACCCACAGATTCTCTATATACTACAACAGGTGAGGAACTCCTAAATAATTTACATAGTTACAAGTGATGATCTGCAGCTGTGGGCGGCCGCCATTTTGTCGGTAGGCAAAATATTGCATTCATTATACACAATGTATTAGGAATAATCATCCCCTCAGGATTCGATACCGTGATTTTCTGTTTTTGTCTGACATACGCACGACATAGTATTTTAGACATGTTTTTCGTCAAACATTCCAAATGATATATTGGAGCGACGAGAATTCTGAAAACAGATTTGAATTTGTTGCCAAGTCTACTTTAAATCGTCTTGAGTAGAAGTATTATTATTCATTATGCTTTTACTATATTACATACTAAAAGTTCGCTTGTATAATCAAAAAGGTGAACAAGTGAGTACCGCTCTGCTGTACAGTAATGGCGTAGTAGTAATTTATGTCGTTGTAATGGATATATTATATTTGAATTCAATGGTGTATCATTGTATACGAAAAACGATTCTGAGCAAAGAGTCAACGTGTCTATTTATACTAATTGTATAAATACTCAAATTTAATAGTTAAAAAAAAATTATTAAAAATCGAAAATATCTCATGGCTTTGAATAACGAAACTTTCCAGTGAACTTTTTCTTTTTAATAGAGGTAGGAAACTTGTTGGGTACCTTTTATTAAAATTATTAAATAAAATGTTAGCTATGAAAAAAAAAAGTTTAATGAAGTTCTAACTGAAAAATAATTTACAAAATTTGAAAAAAATGTCATGGCTATAAATAGCTCAAAAAGTGTATATATCATTTAAACATTATACCGTGTATGAAAAATGCTAATATAAATATTTGATGAACATTTCAAGAGGATCATTGGTTTTAGATTTACAACAAAATATCAAAAATCGATTAATGGGAAGTCGATAATTTAACTCTGAATATCAAATATCGTAAAAACTATAAAATCATAAAAAATGTTCCATTTTAGTAAACTTTTTATTGTTTGTTATAATATATGTAGAAAAACTTATGTGAAATCTTCTGTTAAAATTTTTAATCTTAGCTATGAAAAATAAACTTTTGTGAATTTCTAACTGAAAAATTATTCCCAAAATGTTGAAAATGTCTCATAATGGGCCATGAGTCATGGCTATTATAAATAGCTCAAAAAAGGTCAAATTAGCTTGAAAATGTTACCATGTATGGATAATAGTCATTTTAACATTTAGTGAACATTTAGAATTTCTAGGATCATTGTTTTTTAGTTACGACAAAATATCAAAAATCGATAGATGAACATTTGATAATTTACAGGTGAAAATTCAATACCTAATAACATTATTTATTAACTAGTTATATTATTATAGCAAATTTCAAGTATAATAGAAGTAGTGCTACTAGTAAATTGATTGCACGGCGATGGTATTATCATTGACGTTTGTAAAGACATCCCAGTGTCCTCTGTTCCAGTCTCCAGAATTAAATGTTGAACATTCTTTGTCACATTTATATTAGATCGTGTAACTTTATTGTTGTCTGTGTCTACATTTCGCCCCACTCCCTCCTTTCTATTATGAATCCCATGTTAATTCCATTGATTACCTTATGCTCCTTTATCCGGATGACATATTTATTATTTGTAGTGACTACAATTTCCCTGGGATCTTTTTGTGTAACAATGATAAATTTTTTCTTACACATATACGCACGTGCATCATGCATTCCAAAAAGTTTGTGACAAATGGTTTTATCAATTATTCTAATAATGTACCTAGTTCTATTGTAGATTTAGCATTTTCTAATTATTTTAAACTTCTAACAGTCGAAAAATCTAATGAACCACTTGTACCTATTGACCAATACCATCCTACGCTTAACATAACGTTACCTGCTTTTTCTTCAATTTCTCATTGCATTAGCTAGTAACTATTCCTTCTACAACTTTCCTAAAACCAATTATAAAAATACACGTTTATTTATATTGACTTTTTTATTGGTACTCCACTTTTCAACGTTATGACATTGATTCAGCTGTAAACATACTTTACGATGCCAGTACGACGATCACTTCAATAAGGTATTTTACCATCCATGTTCAAATTAAGTCCAATTGCCCACCCCTTGTCTCCAATTACCGGCCAATATCTATACAGACTCACATATCAAAAGTTTTTGAAATATTGGTCCTTAAAGCGATCCAAATACTTATGGATGAGCAACATGGCTTCCGTCCTGGCCGGTCTACTTTTACTTATAACATTTTGTTCTGCAATTATGTTTTTAATTCTGGTCAGTGTAGTTCTAAAGTAGATGTAATTTACACTGACTTCAATAAAGCTTTTGACTCGGCGAATCCTAATGCTCCATCCTATTACTTAAGGAATCTGGGTTTGGGGAACCATTTCTGTCGTAATTTGAGTCTTATCTTAATATTAGGTAACAGTGAGTTAAAGTTTTCAGTATCAAATCTAACTTATTTCTTGCAATGTGTGTTATTACTAACTGCTGGGGTCCATTAAAAGGGACATTTAACTCTCTTACTGTTTTCTTATTTATTAATAGCGTTAAGCGTGTTCCGCCGCATCTAGCATTCTATGTTTTGCTGACGACATGAAGCTATTTATATACAAGTGTGGTGTTTTGGCGATTGTCAACTGTTTCAAGGTGACTTATATAGATTTGTTGATTGGTGGATTTTGTTGGGTTTATCCCTGAACCTGTTCAAGTGAAAAGTATTTACGTTTAGTAGAAGTCAATCTCCATTAACTTTCTCTTATCGTCTTGGTGTAAACAACACTCCGTGTGTATTTAACTGTGTCATGGATCTTGGCTCCAATTTAAGCCATAATTTTGATCCTAATCCACGAATCGACCATGTTTGCTTCAAAACGTTTATAACTCTTGGTTTTATTATAATATAGGCTCAATATAAACTTAGTATATCTATAAAAATTGTATACTGTGCTCTAGTACCTACGCCCTATACTGGAGTATGGTTGTGTTGTGTGGGATCCTCAAACAGCCAATGATTCAAGACAACTGAAGCTAGTCCATAATACATTTTTGCGTTTTGCCAGTTTCATGCTCACAATTTCTCGTTTGCCTCATAATAACACTGCAGTTGCAAACAAGCTAAACTTTTCTACTTTGGCTGAATATAGGCACTCTGCAGGCATTAGGTTTATTCAGGGAATACTGAATGGCACAATTTCACCTTCTGAAAATCTATCGCTAATATTTTTACGGCACCCCAACGATGACCTCGATCCACTGCACATTTTTATATTTCACATGCCACAACAAACTACCTTGCAAATTAAACGTTAAGATGATATTATGTACAACCCAATTTTCTGTTTTTAATTTAATTTTGTATACATTTGTTTAAGTCACTAAAATTCGAATATTGTATATTGTAATGAATCCATTTTCGCTAGTGTTAAAATTACATTGAATTATATTTAAGATATTTTACTCTAAATAACTTATTACAAGCTGTACATATTAATGTAAAATGTGTCTAGGTATCCCGTAAAATAAATAAAAATATAAAATATCCTAAACATTTTATATTTAAACGCTCATCAAAAATTAATATTACTTTCCAGTAATCATTTTTTTTTTTTGCTTAATGTAGAATGTTCTATTAACATTTTTAATCTTAGCTATGAAAACAAAAACTTTTATGGATTTGTATGAAATATAATTTGAACATTTTCGAAATGTCAAAATTTGAACTTTAAATTCATATAAAAATAATAGTGCTTATGTATCTTTAATATTTTTGATCTTCCATAATTTACAAAATTCGAAAAATGTCTGAAAACTATAACTAGTTCAAAAATAGCTGTTATATTTAAAAAAAATGTACCGTTCATGAAAAATTCTAATATAAACATTCAGTAAAAATGTCAAGTATTTATTTGTTTTAGAGTTATACCAAAAACTATAATCAATTTAGTCGAAAACCGATTTTGCTTAAAAATTGCCGATATTCCATAGTTTTAGATTCTGAGCGGAGCGAAAAAGCTATAGTGGTTTTACAATGGTGTTTATTTTATTTTACGAAATTTTAACCGGAAGGAGTCCTTTGTTTTCAATATATAGTATCTTATCCTTTAGCAAATTGGATCAAGATGGTACTTTAAAGAGGTTGATTTTCTCAATAGTTATTAAATTTAATGCATCGGGAAAAACCACCGACGAATTACAAAAAACCGCTAAAATGGGATTTTTATTTCAAACGCTTTGTTTATTACCATAGAAATGAATAAAAAATTGTGACAAGTTCAAAAATATTAATTTAACTTACAGGCTATAATAAATAATAAGAATATAAAATATCCAGCCAAACAAATCGTCCCCACTCAGAATCGTTTAATTAATACAATAATATTTTATCATTTAACTCAAATTGAATACAATCCATTATACTTGTAACCTACTGTACAGCAGAGCACATCCACTTACCAGCTCTTTTTTTCTCGACGCTTTCTAAAACTACTTAGAATTGAAAATTTTGATCTCTTAAAAGTAGATTCACATTTCTATAAGAAAAGATGCTGATCTCGAAAATTGGAGCATTTTTAATACCCATATTGTTGATGACAAACAGAAAAATAAATAAATAAAAAACACACATCGTTGTAAATACCTACAATCCATTATTATTCAGAATCTAAAAATTAGACTAAATTAAATCCGGGATGTTTATGTTATTATGTATATGAAATTTAAAAAAACTTCTCATGCTATCACACAGCGGTACCTAAATACCATAATATGCGTATAATACATCCTATGTATAACAATAAAACAAACATTTTACCGTCCATTTATTAATTACAAATAATATTGCAATTTAACTGCATGCTATAACACAAATCAAGGTACAAAATCATGTGTTATAAAAAATTCAAATTATTGATAATGCTATTTTATTTTCGAATGTTTTTCACGTAGGATACGTCTATATTACAATATTTTTTGTTATCCCGTTATCGATATTAAATTGTATGAACTCAGAATGTAACATTACAACGGATACAGGGTCTGGGAAAAACGGAACGTTAGTTGGAAATCTTTGAAGGTTCACAAAGTTACGGACCATAAAAACGTATGCGATTGGTGACACGCACAGGTTTATACGGAAACATAACATTCCATTATTTTTTATACTATAAATATTATGTGTAATATAGGTATTTTACGTGAAATGGGGTACAAAACGATGTATAATACATGGATGAAACGATGAAAACTAAAATTATAATATAGTAGGGACCTGCAATTGAAGTGCCTTGCAATTGATCGACGTTTCGTTATTGTAAAATATGCAAACGACCAATTAAAATAATTTAAACTTTGTGGCATTTTATTAACTCCGCCCGAGATTGTAATATTTTATCGCTCATCGGACTATCCGAACCGAGTCGATTCATGCGTATATTATACATAATGGTGAACACTGCAGAAAACACATACAATACAAGTTACAAATAAATCGCTTCGTACCTATCTAGCCTTACTATAATCTTTGATGATATATTATAATTAAATTAAAATGCTATTCACAATAATTGCAAAGTTCGTTGGCTGACATTTTCTCGACACACCACTACAATCGAAATTCGTAAAAACATAATTCATAAAAGTTCTTATGATTGATTTTTCCAAACGAATCTAGTAGCTATTATATTGTTTTTTTTTTCGAAGAGATTAGTCGTAACTCATCACTTCATCCATCAGTGATCTGAGAGACAAAATCCTGGTCAGTTGGCTGTATTGTTGATTTTTATCTTTGATCTGTATAAATAGATACTATAATTTCAAATTTGAGTGTATTCCATTGACTGAATTATATTGCGATAACTGTTCATGAGTCAAATATTCTAGATCAGTATAATATAATACCATGTTTATTGTATATACCACTTGCTCCACTATACCAGGTTATAACTGAAGCGGTGATGATGATGCAGATGATGGATATGATGATGATCACGGTGGTGATGATCACGATATAACCTAGTCATCTCACCACGACCGTGGGAATGTGGTACATAATATCTACACAAGGTGTGGGAACCGGCGGTATCCTGTGGCTTAGTTTGACTAAGTCTTAAAAATGGCAGATAAGAATGACACCCAATGTAGCATGGGTGAGGATATTATGGCGACGATGACGACGACGGAGATGGGCAAAAGGCAAGGATAAAACGGGGTCGGTCGTGGGGTGGTAGTAGAGGTGGTGGTGATGGCGGAGAAGGATAACAAGGACAGGAGGAGTAGGAAAACGGGATAGGTCGGATCATGGACCGGAGATTAACGGATCTCGGAAAGAGAGAACTGCACAGCGGCGGAGGGGTAGCGGGATGAATGTGAATCCATTTAACCGCAGCCAGATACGCGAAATGATAAGAACGCGGGTTGATGCGCTTAAGAGATTTTTAACCCACCGCCTTCTTCATTTTTCTCTTTCTCACTAACTCCTTCTATCCGTAAGCACTCGTAAAATACACAATATAGCCATTTACATTTTTTCAGCGTTATTATATAATATATGAATATAATATTCGTATGCGTGTATTATAGTGCTATTTTAATATTATATAATATATATTTTATATTTATATACACGCACGAGTACGCATTATAATATTATAAAAAAGAATTTATTCGTTGGAATGCGTTCTAGCTATCCGGGATTTTAGATTTTGCTCTAAGGACAGTCTGATATAGTGGGGGGGGGGGGGGATTGAGTGAAGGATTTGCTAGACCTCTGGTTTACGTTTTAGCTCTCAAAAAAAGTGCATGTCGCATGTCGAGTTATGTTATGTATTTTAGATAATCATTATAATAGTATAGTGAACAGAGTAGATGTCTATAAGTGTATTTATTTTTCCAAAAAACAAATTTTTGACCACAGAAAGTTTTATATTGTAGTACATAGATAGTATAGATTGAAACTGAACATATAATATGGTACATATAAGTGTATTTATATATTTTTAAGTTGGCAGTTGTTTTACAACAAAAAAAAAGCAATAGAATTCGACGATACAAATGTGTTGTAGGCACTAGGCATAATATTTTTATTTTATATTTTATTTTTTCAAGAAGATAATGAGCCCTACTGAACAGGATCGTATAATACGCCAGGTTTTCTTACAAAATATTGAACATTTACGGATTAATCAAAAACCTATTTTATATAATTAGCCTGACACCTTACAATACTTTTTTACATCTATTAGTATAAATATTCAGCTGTTTATATTCAGTTATATACTATATTATAATAACTTGAAAATATAGAAATTCGAATAATGAACTTTGAAAGTAGTGAGTTAATATTGTAACAGATCATCAATGATAGAATGAACAATTGTTTTTTTCAAAGTTTTTTATTTTTCAAGTACCCGCTTGAACGGTGCCAGTTTCATTTAAATTGTAATATTCTCACTCAAAGTTAATTTAACTAACACTATACAATATTATAAATCTAACAGTATTCACACTAAAGGTCATCAATCACCTAAAAAAAACTTTTTACGAATAAACGAATTTTATAACTTTAAAGTTATAAAAAATCAATTCAATGTGTTGAACTGATTATTAGGGCCGTTCTTACAATGTCCGGTAAAATGTCGGTTAACGCTAACCAACTGACAACAGATTTTATTACCGGCAGACTTTGGCTGGTTAAGTGTCGGTTAACTTTAGCCGGACATTGTAAGAAAGGCACTTAATTGATCATATATATATACTTACTTAATAGTGTAAAAAATCGATCGGTGTATAAAATATTGGAATAGAATAACGGGACGATATGTTTTTATCAATAAGTGATATTAATTTGAAGGTTCGTTTTAAAAATGGTGAATATAGCATACTTTTAATATAGTATACATTTAACCATACTAAGTCGACCCCTGTGTTAATTTACCTTTACATTACTATTTACGTCCTGAACTACCTACGACAAAATATAATATTATAATCTTTAGTGATTATGCCCACGTTATTGCATAGATTAATTTACAATGTTACATAATATCTACATACTAAATATAGGAATAATTATTTTGCATAAAAAAAAAATGGATTTTAACAACCTTAGACGATTATAATAATTAAAGACGAAATTAACACTGCATAATAGTAATGTTTTCTGTTCGGTATCGTCTCGAACACGCATAAGCATAGACCGTGGCCAAAAATTAAAATAGACATTTATAAAGTATTACGCCTGAAACAACATACTATTACAGAATAATGATTGATTAGTTTTTAATTTGTATACATGCATACAAAAACTATTAAAACAAGCTTAATAATATTACAATGTTCGTGCGGCTAATTTTAACTGCTTGCTGTATACCGAGGCGTGTCTTATGGTCTCAATGTAAAGAAAAAACCACACAAACACATAATACCTACACCGTATTTCGTGTATACCTACCTAATTTATTGAAGTGTAAATATAGGTACATTGTTGTGTCGTAGACAGGTACCCACTAAAAATATCTACTATACATCGGGCGTATATTTTTCGTAAGCATGGGTATTTCAGTCGGGTTCGGTATAATATTATTATAACTTAAGTTGAACATCGACTCTGTGTTATAAACACGTGCATACGGTATGACATATTATTATCATAACATAGACCTTAGTACCTTTACCCATCGTCTCGTAATCGTTAATAATTAACATTTACAGCGTTTACATGTACGCTGCGCATTAAACATTAATCATATTATATAACGTTATAATCTGCAATATCATAGTGAATATTTAATGTTATCACATGGAAGCACAGAGTTTGGTAGGTAGCCGCGCGGGGGTGTCAACGGGGTGATGGTTGACTGGTGCGCGCGTCGCAAGTTGGATTAACGACCCTACTTTAAAGCGAGGCGAACTTTCGGGTAAGCTCGCGCCAAGTGCTGCACTCGCTGTACATAGTGTTGCGAGTCGATATGAGGACGCGGCCGAGTGAAGTAATAATATTGCGACACAAGTCGCGGAAAACACAGTGTCCGCATGCGTCCAAGTCGGTTTATCTGTTAAATTATTTTGTAAAACGTCGTTTAAGTGACGCGTATATACAACACGATGATAATACTATTGCGTTCCGTCAAACGGAATTTGACGGTGTAATAACGGTAATAATAATAATAATAATAACAATAATATTCCGGTGGATGACGAACACGACAACTACAACGATGACGGTATTAACAGTTTTGAAAATACATTACCACCGCGTGGGCGTTGTGTGGGCGGGCACATCGCGTATAATAATGGAATAGAACATACGAAACGACGACGATAATAATATTATTATAACAAACTGTTGTCTAGATCATTGTCAACGTTATCGCGATGCAATAACACTACGCGCGTGCGTGAAAAAAATACTCGTTCAGCGTTATATTATATTATAATATCAAATCGAAGTATCGGCGAAAGAAATTATTTCAGGGGCTGTATGCGAATAAAAATCAATTAAATTCAATTTGAAAACGATAAAAAAAAATTACTAAAAATATCTTGTCGGGGCGGCACCGAGTGGACGATAAACCATTTAAGGAATATATCACATTTTTCTAAAAAAATATTAATAATATTGCGTTGTTTTTTACCGTCATATTAAAATGAAATTGACTTATTTCATAGTATGCATAATAGGTGTATTATAGAAGTAGTTATGAATCTGTGACTTACGCAGTCTTGTTAAGTACTCTAATACTTGTATTTAAATACTTTTTAACAAGTGTATTTTAAGTTCAAAATATTTTTTCTTTATATTTTATTCCAGAACACTAAATACTTCTTTTTTTTACAGTGGTATTTCAAAGAACAATATTTTTGTTTCGTTTATTACAGTTTTAAAAATTGGTCTTAAAATTATATTTTATGTTGTTTCAAGGATTTTTTTTTATATTTAATTTAATACGCAAATGAACTAAAATTCATATCTAACTGGCTGAAGTTCAACTGACAATATAATAGTTATGTCACATTGGAAATTCTTGAACCAATTAAAGAATACATTTATTAATTACCTATTTAATTTAATTATGTATTAATAATTTTAAGTATACCTACATTTGTGATAAACGTAAAAACATTTTAAGATACTACAGAAAGTACTTGAAAAGTATTTTAGATACTTTTAAAATGTATTTGTATTTATATTCAAATACTTTTGAAAGACAGTATTCGAATACGAATTTAAATACGTATTCTGAATACATTTGATAAGTATTCCTAACAAGACTGGTCACTAGCGTGAGTCACTAGGTGCTCTATACTTGTCTTCATTATTGATATTCTTAAAATTTTCAACTTTGAATAATATTGAATGCTATAATTTTAGACCCCTATAGTTGGTGGCCATTACCAGTTATCGAAATCGGGGAAAAATATGATGGCCATTTTCAAGAATAAAAAAAAGCACTCAATTTGTATTAATTAAATTAATATCACAGTAAATTATTCATTTCAATAACATTTTCATCGAAATGACGCCTCCGCGGCGATCATTTCACGCGACGAAAGGTTCAGCCGCTGTTTGTTCATTTGTTTTTTAAACTCCAAACGAATTATTTCGTCGAAATTGTTGTCCCGTCACTACGTTTTATTCTCCGTAGCATAAAATGCACTGTAGATCCAATTCTCGTGTATAATTATTGTTTGTATTGAGTTGGTTTTTTTTTTTAGTTTTAATTTTAATATCCATTTCCAAACACGTGTACAACTGCAGTGTATGCAAATACAGAAACGCAATTTATGGAGATATACTTCCATTGATCACGTCTGTTAACGGGATATTTAAAAATGTATCGTTTACGCCAAAATTAGAGTGTCAAGATCGCCAATTTATAAACCTAACCTAACCTAACCTAATGATCGACATTGTAGACCAATAATATAAAAAATACTGAGGATATACAAATTATTGTAAAAATAAAAAACACCGCTCCGATAATAATATAATATGCATCGTCGTCTACAATTTTTTACCTACTAAGTTGTGTGTACTATACATATAATCGTCAATTAGAATCAATATTAAAACTATTACGTAAAATATTAGAAATAATATTCACTGATATTAACATTATAAGCCTATAGGTAAGTTCTAATAGAACATAATGTTGGTCGATTGTGAACGATACAAAATAGAATGTCTGAAATGAAACACCTTATTTAGTTGCATGTTATCTTTGTATAGTGGTTATGTCTACTACAGCTGGGGTTTTACCAATTCTTTGTTCATGCGGCTTTGTGGGGTACTATTCAAATTAATTGTATAATTCGTTTTCGTATATTATAATATTGTTTTAATGCGTATGACAATTGGAAATACTTATATGATGATTACATTTATTGACTGCTATGCTGAGTATAAATAGTACCTATATATCCGATAAGCACCAAAAGTTGCATGTCACAAACATATTAATATATTGTATTTATACAGAAAGGCTGTTTTCAAATATTGGAAAATTTAAAAACATTACGTTTGGTTCGAAGTTGATTTTTTTTTCTGTTATTGAAACACATACTACAAAATATTAACACATTTAGCACCACCTTTGGTACGTATGAAATAGTTAGTTATGGTAGGGCCTAATGTTATCGATTGTGTGTCAATATAAACTATAAACACATAGATGATATTATTGTGCTTTGTTAAAATGCTATTAATCCGTATCAAATTGTCACACTGCAGATCGCAACGAAACGTGAAATAAAATAAAAATCGCAGGAATACACTTGAATAATACATACTATAATATAAAATGACAACAAAAGACAGTTCATTACACCTTATCTTTTGTACAAAATAAAAACCATTTATAATATAAATACGTATATTATAGCGACAATTCTCTCGAATATACGCAATTTATGGCTGGCACTGATTTATACAGACTTTTTTTTCTTCACAGAGTTAGAATGTTCTTTTTCATTTTTCTGCAATGATAATAGCATAAATGTTTCGCGACAATGTAATGTATACCTACCGTTGAACTTTGTGCGTAAAAATTGTTTTCCGAATATAAATTTAAATGTTTTTATAACAATACATCGTCTTGTATTATAGTTGTATATTAAATATACATAATATATTTTCACTCGAATTACATTTTGGGCATATCACTGCTCACGGCACCTATATGTACAGAAATGAAAACCGAAGTAAAAAAATAAAAATAATAATTTTGAAGAATCTTTTTTTTTTTATTGCTGTTGAAGCCTATAAGAGGATTAGTTTTTTATTCGACGTAGCCTAACCTCAGCTGCTCGTCTCTCGCGTGCCTCTTCTACACTATGGAGGCTAGAAATTACCAATGGAACATGGACCTCGACATGGACATTTTTCAGATCAAAACACTTTCAAAATTATATAATTGGCCCATTTTCAAACCACTGCAATATAATTTCTTATACTAAAAAAATCGAAATGTACAGTGCTATATAATATTATAATAATGTAATATTTATGTAAGCTACCCTTTGTAGTTAATGCTAAAAAAAAAATAGAAATATTTACAAAACAATTATATATTTTATAAGGGTATTCAAATAATAATATTTTTAAATTGTTTTCATTTTCATTGAGAATTAATTAAGTGGATAGTTTTTGATCAAATTTCAATTTACTAATTTTAACACTGTATGTACTCTGCCCACCTTTATTTAGTTATTATTCACATTGACGGAACAATATAGACTCTCTCCCAGCTCCCTACTTACATTGACCATTAAAATCGGGCATTGTGCACTGTGCCCTATCTATTTCCTACCTCTACTGAAACATAATATACATTATTATAATATAGATAGTTGAATTATAATAACGATAATAATGTACAAACTATAAATCATAAATCCTATTTCACTTTTCGATGAAATCTACTCTGTTTTGATAACGATACAATATATTGTAATAATATTATTATACAGAGAGTAATAGAATTTATATACTCAGCGTGCGTTTCAAATCAGAACCGAAAACTGTGTGAAATATTATGTTCTATACATTTGAATATTGCACGTAATTATTTACCGAAGGTAGTTATTTAAACCTACGTATAAATAGACACAACAATTAGAAGTTTTGAGGTTAGTTTAGGATGAGGATGAATTAAGATGAATATAATTCAACACTACCTACTCCACCGCCTACCAAGACTGGACATATAAGTGGATTAAATCTTCCATAAAACGTTTTGTTTATTGACCCTTCCACCGACGGAAAAATATGCATCGTTGTAACATCGACATGAACATAATTTTAAAAATATCTAACTTATTAATGATAAACAATATTAGTCATCACTTATAACCAACGACGAATTCTAATTAATGTACTAAAAAAAATAGGCGAAGTACCTAAAATCGAATAAACAATTATAATTTCAGTTATTATAGTGGTTGCATGATCGAATGGAAAGTGATTATTGTCTATGCTTGACTTAAATTTTGGAAAAAGAACCGATATCTGATTTAAATTTTTTGAAAAAATAAAAACAACAACAGCTGTACCTGTTATACACTTATACTTACAACATATTATACGTTAAGGTGGCGTATACAAACCATGGCAGTCATTACTCCACCGACGAGGATAGTATACTTTCGTATCACCATTGATTATACATAGTATGTATAATCAATGGTATCACACATTAACATAATAAACTCCATTATTATACCTACACGTTACCGTGACATAATTATTATATAATAAAGGCTTAAGTGCCGCCTCCCCGTCGCATAATCTCGAAATATACGCGCTTCTCGAATAATATTCGTCTACCATCCGTCGAGTTTTCGATTACACGTGCCACAACGATGACGTCGATGATGACGATGACGATGATAACAATAATATAATATCACGATATTATATTCCAATGATGAAATTAATTATTCATCCGACCATTCATTCGGGGTGAACGTAACGCGCTATTACCCTACATTTCGGGTCTTTATATTATCGTATATATTATTATGAATTATGATTGAAAACTTTGGCAGCACACAGGCGCTGGTTAACCACCTATCCCTTGTGAATGTTTGCTCTGCAGACTAATAATGTTACGTATAATATTATTATAATATAATTATTTGCACTTTTACTTCACAATTCACTGGCGCGAGAAAATTATGGCGAAATCATACTAACGCAAACATCAATGTCGACGCGTGCATTATTATTATTATTATTATTATGTACTTGTGCACGCTGTAATTTAGTTTTATTATTGTTTCACGTCGTCGTGCTCTTTGTTATTATTATTGTTATTCGTCGTTTTTACGTACACAAAGTCAAAAGTTTCGGGGCCGACTTCAAAGACTACAGATTTGCAGGCACAGCGCGCGGCAGAGACGATTAGATTTCACGACGATGAATAATAATACATTTAACTCGCATCGTTATAACACGCTGTTTGCTCCATGCCTAATATAATAATAATATTTGCAGCTCTTCAGTGTGTTGGTATAATAATATGTAGAGTACCTACGTATAAATATAAAATCTTCTACATTTAACTGGCAACACTCATTTTCAGAGACATTGTTGGTATGTGTGTTTTTGTTTTTTAAAAAAAATTGCTTTGATATAGTTTGCAATATTTTCACAAATAAAATATAACTTTTCATTATGGTGGCCTTTTTTTATGATGACATAATATTTTCTGATTAAAATTGCATGATCAGAAGCAGAATACTTTTTTATCTTTGGTGGTCAGTTGTGGACCATATTTATTACCATAATTATTGTTACCTACGCGTAGAACTTGCATAAACTATAAATGCTTTTTAACAAAAAAAAACCAAACAATAACAACAATTTATTTGATATTTGTAAATCAAAATATGTAGAAAAGTAGTGATGGGCAAAACTATCTTGGTCTTGCAGCAAGACCAAGACCAAAACAAGACCAACTCGTGCAGAGTCTTGCAATATTTATTGTAATTTTTTTTTTTAATTTTACCAGAAAACACGTCATTTAGTGTAGGCTAAGTGAGATAATTTACCAGGGGGGTGTGGCCGAGTGGACTGAGGCGTTGGTGGCGACGCGCACCGTCACCGGTTCGAATATCGGTCACGGGTGGCACTTCTCTCCGGGCAGACATCTGTCAGGAGAGAGAGGCCGCCATCCCCCGACCGCGGGCATGGCAGAAACCTACGAGTGTCCAGTTGAAATTCTGCTAAAACCCAAAAAAACACACGTGTTTACCAAAACCTATAGTACCCTCCCACTCAGTTTAATACAACAACCCAATAGCCTAAGTTTCCGCAGGTTAATTAATAAAAAAAAACAACTTATTAGGAATATAATAAAAACGTAATATTGCATTTGACGTACAACACGTTTCGAGAATAATTGAGGAAATAACAAATTATTGAATTATTGAAAACAAGATACGAAATGATTGGATACCTCTATAAAGTGGTTTCGTAATAAATAGCAATACAGAAACTTAATGGAATTATTTTTAGCTGCCAAATATGACGCAAATGTTGATGTGCGAGCAGTGGGCACAAACAAATATTTTAATAATAGCACCAGTCACAGATACGGGCGATACGATATATATATATATATATTCTAATATAGTTATATCTTAGAGATAATAAACAATTAACAAATTCTACAAACTCATAGCATAAAATAAATATGGATCTAATTTTTTTTTAAATATTGCAAGTCTTGCAGCAAGTCCAAGACTTGAAGTGCAAGACCAAAAAACTATAAATGGTTCTGCAAGACCAAGACCAAGACTGAGTCTGCAAGAACAAGACCAAGACTTGCATAGTCTTGGTCTTGGTCTTGGATTGCCCATCACTAATTAGAAAAGTGTTTTTCTTTTGTCATCTAACAAATTTATAAACAAGGGTTGACATAAAAAAAAAAAATAAAAAACTGAAAACTTATGCGGTACTTTGGTATTTTTTTACACGTTATACCATATATTATTATAGCAACTAAAATATATTTTTTCTTAAAACAAAAAAAATGTGTGTAGCCTGTTAAATTGTTCACCCTGTAATCTGTATACAATATGCCGTGTGTTGTAAAAGCGTTTTTTACGTGTATCCCTGCATAATTTATTTTAATTCTGGGTGCTATTTCACACACACGCCCCCGCACCCACACAAGCACATTATTATATATATATATATATAGGCACATGGGCTATGTTTTGCAGAACGCGAATCGTATAATACCGACGCATATATTACTATTATTATTATACAGTACGTAAATATTATATTTCGAACACGCGCCAGTTTTAATGTAATACACTATACCTACGTCTAAAATGCAAAGACGACCGTCGCTCTATGAAACGGTTCACGTGTAAGTTATAATATCAGCGTGGACAAAATATGTCCTTTGATCGGTAAATGAGTGCACTTATATAATATTTATGGAACCAATCTGTTTTTCGCCAATTTGTCGGTGCGTTAATTTATAAATTTTCATTTTTGGCATATTTGGTCGTTTTTATTGCATATTTGGCGATATTTAAGGTAATATTATAGCGCATATTAATTATGAAATTTTAAGTGCTACAAACTCCCACCCCTAGACTTATTACTTGTAAGTTATCTTGATATGAATTATCTAGATAGATGGCTATAATTTTTATCCAGATGAAAATAATTAGATGTCAATTTTATTTTTTATCTAGATAAGATAAGAGTGTTGAAAGTGAAGCTTGATGGACTAATGACTTTCGGTATTAGTTTAAATGATTAATAACCCGACTTTATGATTAATATATTATATGATAATATATAATAACGTACAACTGGACAATTAATTAACTGTGACAGTACACGCACACCGTATACGCACTGTACGACGGTGCCTGTGCAAGTGAGTGTTACATACATCAAAGGCCCTATATATATATCCATAACTGAGGTTGTGTTACATCCGTCTAGAGAGTGAGTCGTATACTCGCATAACTGGATACTAAATTGTACACACGTGTCAAGGGTGAATACTGATATTAACTGTATATTTCAACAAAAAATATGAAGTTTTTATCTAGATAACTTGTCTAGACAGATTTAGCTAAAGCTCAACACTGTTTTTAATATAATAACGCAATAGGTTATCTCCGAATGAGAACTATATACCTACTAATCCTTTAGTAAACCATACTCCAAATGAATTCTGCCTAATAGATGTGGTACACCTCAATAATCCACCATCTCAACTTGTCCAGCTTAGGCCAGAACAAAAAGCCATACTATAAAATATTTTAATAAATAAATACATTGCGCTATGCAATATGCATAAACAATTAAAATAAGAGGAAAAATGGTACATTACCGTTCGTCCGAAGTCATCGAGTAGGGTACAAAGGTATACATTATTTAAATTATTAAATTTTAATTGACAATTTTAATGTGTACCCTATACCGACGGCTATATTCATATTATACTACATATTATTCATAATAGAATAATAGATGTATATATATACTTGGACTTGGAACGCGCGCACTGACAGTCATTATTTATTTAATTCCTTTATTTTAATGAAATAAAATCTCGATTATTTAATGTGATTTCGTCAAATAAATTTACTTCTTTGATTAGCGTTTCTAAAAGTTTAATTCAATTTCATAAATCAATAGACGCGTCGTTAAAGTTTTTTAAGTGGACAGGAAAGTTTCTTATTAGGGTCGTTGTATATATTAATTTTTAACGAAGACGCTCGTCTATATAAGACGGTAAACGCGTTTGAGCTGTATTATAAATCTTGTATTGACTCTGCTCTGTGTTTATGCGTAGGGCAGAGTTTTACTACCTTTACCAAAATCGCCGAATGTGAGACGACCAGTGTTGCGTATTTTTGTTCGAATATACCCATTTGTATATGGGGTAAATTGGGTATATATTCAGTTCGGTTGAGTTCTTTCAATTCAGGTCTAATACTATTATAGTTATGTGATAAATTATCTTTGTGAAGCTTATTATCAATATCAAATGTACGAACGCTTTTATTGTTATTATATGTAAATATCAGTATATTATCATCTATATATTCTTGGCTCTATGATGTAATTCATTTTTGTTTATAATTGAATAACAATATAATTTCACACTAGTTCCCTTTCTTTCGTTAGAGAGAGAACAGACTGGTTTTCCACGTTAATTATGCTCATAATTTAGAAATTAAAATTATATAACTAAAACACCCCGCGTTAAATCTATTGAAATCCAAAGGCAAACGACATTCTAAAAAACCTATATGCAGTGTAATATGCCAAAGTCGAAAATAAACTATATAATATGGTCTGTTTTTAAATAATCTGTAATCTTAATATTATCATATTCATGGTTAAGGCGTACGATTATATTTTACATAATTTTAATTTAGTTATTTTGTATTACTCATTAAATATAATAATATGATTTTAAAAGGTATTCTCGTGTACTTATTTGCCTGTTGTGAATTGTTGGCAACGGAACTGTTGTATAGTACGTTTGCATTGATAATGTCATCAAATATAGAGATCGTTCCTCTCACGATGTATGTAAAAATTCATTGTTCGTTCCACGTCTATTTTATTACCATAGAGTTTAGCATGAAAACATTGTGAGCGTTCCGCCGAACACCGGCGCCTATTCAATATTCACAAACACAAAATCATATTTCTTATAGCCCAACTTTTTATAGGGGTTATGGTTTTCTCGAATCCACGTGATTCTCGAAAAGTTTATCTCCAACTAAATATATTATAATATATTAGATGCACGTTGTGTCTAAAATTAAGTTTGCTATAATATAAAATATATATGCATACACTATATATAAAATGTAATATATGACGTTATATTGTATAATGTATAGGCACTATCCATAAGTAGAATAAAACGGTCGAGTATCGTTTAATATGATATTATTAATATATATATATATGTATCCCCGTAATGTGATATATAAATATTTAAAACTTAAACAACATCCATTCCATCATCTTTCTCGTGAGTCACTTATAATAAACCTGCAGTTAAATAATATGTTTGTAAAAAGCGAAAATAGAGAAAAAAATAGTACATAAGAACGTTAACAAATCGATATATTATATCATGACTAGGCCAGGAAATGAAGCAAGTCGGTCAATCTAAATTTAATAATTACCCACCTTTCATTAGATTTTTTTAATTTGCACCGATAGTAAATTCGTAATTTTAAACGTAAAAATGATGATAAAATATATAATTTTTTTTTTAATTTTAACGAATGTTATGTCATGTTATTGAATTGATAGATAAATCAGCCAGCCATTGTGTATTGTACATTAAACAAATTTAAAATTTTTGTCGTCACTTTGAGCGTTTTCCAAGTAACTATGCCCTTTGATTTGTTCACTTTTTATAAATGTTTTAAGCAATTCTGTACCTTCTTGCAAACAACTCGTGTTTTCTGACGATTCAATGTTTTTCGGTGTCCAACTGTATATCTCTGCACAGTGAATTTAAATCACGTGTATCGTGTATTCAATCAGATTGAAATGTATCACAAACGACATTCGCTCTGTATCTTTTTACTAGATGACAGTATTTTATCAAATACACTTATGACATCAATATTTAAAGGTTAGAATCAGTTGATGTCGAAAATGGTTAAGGTGTTACCTTCACCCCGAGATCGATCTTCCATCGCTATAACATTGTAGTGATATTTTCTTGTAGAGCTCTACAATTTTAGGCTATGAAATGCGCTTTTTAATAATAATTTTAAGTTCTTTGCCTCATTAAAGGCCATTTACTGTTATCTTGTTAAATCTCTTTTAGAATACACGCCAGTTCAATGGGAATTTTTCACAGCTGTTGACTCTTCCCGTGTAGAGCAACGTACAAAGGTAACTTACGAATTCCACGTATTTCGTCCAAAAATCTGACCACAATAATCCACATGACTACTGCCCAGTCATGCGTGAGCTCGATTACAACCCTCATCGGATATATTGATAGAAGAGTAGAGGTTAACTTAATATGCCTGCGTAGGTGGATGTATGAACCTATGGATTTCTAATTCACCAATTAAATGTTAAAATTCCTTCCCATTTCACAAGATTCTAAATTCCTTTTACTGTACCCGTTCATTCTACTAACTACATTCGCAACCCTCCTATTGACATAATTATGCACATGGATAATTAGCCCACCCGTCTTTTTTTCTAGGTATACTATTTTGTTTTCGGGTTTATATTTCCGCACTTCTATAGTTTAGCTAATTTTTTTGATTCATTATTAATGCAACTACCACGCTGTGTATTTATATATTCTTTTATATATAATATATATTATAACCAATATTATACATTCCTACTATGTGCTTTATTCTCATCAAATAATTAATAAACAATATTAATAGCATTAATTAATACGTTTTGTATGCAATATAAAAACGAGTATATAGCGTGGTAGTGATTGTGTGTATAATGACGTACTATATTCTGTGGCCGGCGCTTCGAGTAGGCAATTTCGGTACATCGACGTGTAGGTGACTTTTGAATGATATCCTGCGCAGATGACAGTAAGCGAATTTTTCAACTTTTCATACGAATAAATAATATTATAATGTTTATTTTTTTAAATAATATTTTGAAAAATAAGCTTCACATGGAGTTAAAAGTATCATATGGATTTTGTTAAGGCGTGTTTGTATTCTCTTATTTTTTCTCACAAAAAAATCCTTATAGCAGGGCCACTGCTACAGGTACATATTTTTTTTACCCAAAACAATGATTTAATAACAATTTAATGACACGCAGAGATATAAAACGATAATCAATGGCCTTTATGTAATAATGTCCGACATGAGTGATACGCGTGTGTATAAAATAGAATTATCCGTAAAATACAATTTCATACCATGGGTACGAGGTACCTACAGAACAAATCGCGTCCTCCCAGGACTCTTTAATATACCCTTTTGCGGGCACACAACATCCCCCGACTCCATAAATAATGATTCATTGCACCATGTGCATTATTATTGTTTGCCAGAAAATTAATGTGATAATAAAATCCTTGTTAATAATATTATTGCTGTACCGATGTTAATCACTGTCAAAATAATTTTGATAATTCTAGAATTATTCTAATATTGTACCCACAAACAGTTTAATTAATATACCGATTATATAGAGTGATGCAATTATTCCCAAACTAATTTTTTCACGGAATTAACTAAACCAAAAACCAAGTAAAATGTGTAGCACCATTTCGTGATTTTAAATAAAAAGTATTGCAAGGTCAGGGAGAAAATTAACGGCGCACATCAAATTAATATTCAATTATTCACACTAAAATATTGAAAGAGATAATATTTGTATTTATATAAGTACAACTATAATTTTGTTTCTAAATATTCAGATATTGAGTGATACATTATATATTTGTATAAAAAAATTTATTTTCTTATTATATTTTATATTGTTTTAATGTAAATAAATAAAACAAAAGTTCAAATATTACCACACACCTATATTTAATATTATCGTCGTGCAAAATTTTGGGAAATACTAGTGTAGGTATTAGATAATACCTACAGAAGTTGAAAATAACTGTGGACCAATATTCTGAATCGTGGACGTGAAAAAACCAAATCGCTAAAAATATATAAGTTTAATGATGATTACACCACAATCTTTTCTTTTTTAGATTCTTCAATATTTTTTAGAAACGATTTATCTTTTTGTTTATTTTTTTTAATAATCTATCTCATTATAGACGCAGAATAATAATAATATTGGCTAAATGTTTGTGTTTATTTATTTATTTTAAATTTTATCTATATTTAGGATATGTATAAAATCATTTTCTGGAACTCAAAACAGTTTATCAAATCATCCGGGCCCGCTCGGGAACTAACTGCCGTCCATTAAATTAGAGAAACATGTCGCGATAAAATAATATATTTATAATATGTTATTGCAACAACAGCAATATGTTAATAGGTAATACTGTAATTTACACACGCAAAGTTGCATATAATATACGTTTTACAATATAGTTGTGTATAATATGCATTATGCATCGAATAACCAAAACGGTTCATACAAAACGTTTTATTTTAACAATGTTGCACTATATTGCCATTATCATTTGTACGTATCCACTCAACGGACAATACGTTTTACGCGTTTCTTTAAAGTCATCGGGCACGTGTTATTTATATATATATATATATATATATATGAATCATTGTAGTTATTATAATATTACTGATACTAGAAAAAGTATTTGTGGGTGTGTCGGTGGGAATCATACTATAAAATATCCGCACCAGAAGAACACACGTCATTACGACTGTATGCATCACGTGATTTATTGTTTAAACAAAATAAGAATATTATGAGGAAAATTATCTCCGAGTAGGTGTGCCTAATATGTTATGTACATACTTTTACGGCGTATTCGGGACGCGGGAATCCAAACAACCTAACCTAGCTGTCAGGTTCTAAATTTAAGTTAGGGGTTATCGACGAGTTCTGCGATAAAATAATCACTCTGCATCAACTACAACCGTATAATATGATATATATTATTGAAACTCGCGGTACGTACATTATGCACATTCGGAATGGATATAATAATAAACAACCGACTAATATTTCAAAGTTTTGATATTACAATGTGTACAATAACAATAATATATACGTTTACTCGTATACTTCTGTGTAGAACCGTACACATATATTATATTATTATGTATATGATGTACATGCCACGACTGCATATTATTATATACTGTATCGAATTTGTTTTGTTTTGTCGACCTTTGTTATTTTTTTCGGAAACGTATTCCCATCACAATATGTGTATTATATAAAATACTGTTATTTATTACGTATTTCAAAAAAAATAAAAACAATTTTTGTTAAATTTGAATTTGACAAAATTATTGGTTTTTTTTCTTTTGTATTTATGTACTTCCTATAGTTCTATCCGTCGTTGCGTGGGTCAAATAATTTCCCGCATTAAAATATTGTATATCGATCTAATAACTTTTAGGAAATCCATTTTTCTTATCTTATGTTTTGTAAAGCTGTTGTTATAATATTATTAGTGGTCGTTATATTGAATCTGTGTGACATTGTTTTTCGCAAAACCTATTTGTATCGTGTTAGGTAAATAGTAAATGTTTAACTTACATGACCATATTATAATAACGATCTACAATATAACTATTAACTGAAATAATTTTTTGTTTATCAAAATTTTAAAAGTACTATTTTGTTTTAAAAGCAGTTGTATACACTGTACATGGGTAATTTTGATTGTTATAAATAAACAAAAATAGTTATCAAAAAATGTATATGCTTTATTACGTTAAATATTAAGTATATGTTTTAGAAAATGTTTACCCCTTACGTGATTAATTCTAATTAGCCACTTATGAAAAAAAAACTTCGTGGTCAATATAAGTTTAAGCTCCATAATACATTCAAAATTTTTCAATTTGAATTAAACTATTATTAAAGAAATTATTCTTACTTTTTTGTTTTATTGAACTGTTATTATAGAAATATTATTATGTTTTTTGAATATTAAGTCCGCAGCAGTCAAATAAAAGTCAAATTTTGTGATGTGATTGAGAGTAAGCAACGGCCGCTGCCAAAAGTTTTCAGATGGGTAACCCCCGGGTTCGTAATGCGCAAGAACCATGCCACACAAATACGTGTTCCTTACCGACCGACCCAACCCTATTGTAACAAACCTACCAACCTACAGGTAAATGACCTCAGTTGTCAAAGTCTAAAACCTAAAAAAAAAAACAAAGGAGTCAAATTTGATATAGCTCTCAAATTGATACATAAAAATGAGTAAAAATATTTCAACCAATCTGAATATAATATAATGACAACTAGGAAGTGGTATTCATTTAAAGGAAATACATGTAAGGTACAAATGTGCAAAATCACACGTAAAAAAAAAAAATTAAGTCGGTAGAATATATTATGGCACAGTATAGTTTATGTTCTGCAAACCAGTTATACAGACGTGTTTCCTATTTCGGTAGACACAGGGTATGCATATAAGGGAAAGTTAATGTTAAAAGTTATGACATAAAACAAAAGAATATAACATACTCGTAAGTATTATACGTCATTATATTTGAAAAAATATTATTGAATGAAGTAAATGCGTGCTTTATATTTCCTTAATTAATATTAGTTGAGACTGCTAAACACTGACATTATAGTTTTATCTACCCACGGACTTCATTAATGAGTACACGGTACGTTGATTAGTAAATGTTGTTTGTAAATTCGTACACATTCCGCCCTGTAAGTTTTGTATGTTTCAATATAAATTGTTGTAGTCATTAGTTTTATTTTTTTGTAAATACTTCTTTTAAATACCTATTAGTAAAAGAACAGGATCTCAACTACATAAACATGTTTGAATTATAATTCAATTTCAACGCCTTAATAATTAATCATTTTTTTTTCATTATCATGTAATTATAATTGACTAGCTGACCCCGGGTACTTCGTTGCACATAAAAAAATGATAACTTACTGGTCTTACATGAATCAAACTTTGTTCGATTTGTTATTTAATATTAGGTGTAACAGTTTTTAAAAATTAAAAAAAAAAAAGAAAATATTTAATTTAAAATCATCGGAGAGTAATTAGTGACTTTTTTCTAAAGATTAACTTAAAAAATAATATAACAAATAACTCCATAACAAATAAGTAGTTATGATATTAATAAATAAAAAATATAGCAACTAAATTTAAATACAGGTTAACATTATGTCCAGTCATAGGTAATCATAATAACAATTTAATTGTACGTCTAACCAGTAGCCTAACCATTTATACAAGAAAAAAATACTAATATTTACAAATTTCTACTTTTCTACTAGAATATTTATGAAATTGTGCATATTTTAGGGGCACCTTTGGTGATATTTATCTTTTGAGGATAAATGCATGATTATTTTAAGGATTATTATGACGTGAATTCCCTAACGTTGTTTTTAACCATTGTCGTCGGGTTGGACAATCGAGTGGATATGCCTTAGCTGGATTGCATACATGCATTACAACATAATCAGTAGAACATATGATAACGTACAATCAATAAAAAATATTTCATCAGCGTTTTTTTTTCTTTTCAGACGCGGTGTTCGGTTTGAAGGGTGTCCGAATTTGGAACCCTGAAGCCATCCGAGCAGGCGAGCAGTTGCGGCTTTCTTGTGACTACGATCTTGAGGGGGTGCCCCTTTACTCGATAAAGTGGTACTTTGGAGACCAGGAGTTCTACAGGTTCGTGCCCAAAGAGTCACCACCGACCAGGGTTTTCCCGCTGTCCGGTACTACGTCGGTTGACGTAAGTATAATATAACTCTAATTGTATACGATATACTTATATACAATATTATTAATTATAAACCTACTCAAAGCATATTTGTCACAACTGTTCCATTGGCGTTCATTATAAGGGGTCAATTTTCCTAACGTCAACGGTTTTAAGTCGGTTGTCGTGGCAGAATCATGTAATTAAAAAAATAAAATATATATAACAGTTTAATAAGTCCTAACGACTCACGGTAAAAAAAAATCGTAAAATGTTTATAACAAATAAATCACACTGTTTATATAACACTGAGACTATATACATTATATGGACGGTGATCGGATAAAATAGATAATTAGAAAATCACTGCTTTTCAGAAAACGTTAATAGTTTTCAGTTCATTAGTGTTTGAACCTATAATTAAATATGATATTAAAAATAATTTAGCCAATGTAGGTAATTAATAAACTTAAAAGTACTTACATATTATTATGCCACCATGGCATAATATTATAAATTCGACGTAAGTACACATTATTATTATTTCGCTTTATTTATCGACTGCAGTATTGGTATTTGGTTGGATTAAACTAATTGCCAATAACAGCTCTATCAATTAACCGACTTAGTCATACGACCTTACTCGTTAAACCCAATTTTTAAAAACGATGACACATTTTGGATGATAGCCAATAGGTAATACTGAAATATTAAGCGTGCAAGTCAGTGACATAACTTAAAACACAAGTACACACACACACACACACACACACACACACACACACACACACACATACACACACATTTGCGCTGCAGAGTTATATAAAAATAATAAATATATATTATAAATGTGCGCACAATAACTATAATAACTATATATAATAATCGTAAATTATATAATATCGTGCAACGAATGAAACTTTGGTCCCTCGGAAGAATGAATGTTCGACTCGACGCAAATAACAGCAAAGTTTATCCATCTCATATACAGTCCCCCAAGGATGTTTATACGTGAACCTTCAGTTACGACCCGTTTCGGGTTATTTTCCGTGCATGGTAATAATATTCTATAACATTATTCTCGTGGATCTTTCAACACGGCAAACGATATTCCTGCCGTCATTATGTGTTTCTCGTGACGTTTTAAATTAAATGCATTCGCCGGACCCACGACCTTTTTTTTTTCCATTGGTAATAAAATTGTAAATAGGTACACCGCACAATATAATAATATGTATTATAACCACTGCAAAACGAACTTTTCACGAACTTTGTTTAGAAATTCCTTATGATCGAGGTAAAAACGCCAGTCCACCGTTATCGCGATCCAAAGTGAACTCGACAATATTTTTCATTCAATATTATGTATAGTTCACACCGTAGACCTATAAGTCTAGGTACCTACTTATTATAGGTCTAAGGTTCACACCCTACAAAATTACAAAAACTGATCAACCCGTCGAAAGTGTTCTACTATAATTATAGCAAAACGGAAACATGGTCTTTCCTCATAAAATCGTGTTTCCTTAATTACCTACCTACGATTAGATACCTACGAGTACATTTCTATGTCTTAACTATATACAGATTTTCAAAATTACAAAATTTTACAAATATTGTCGTTGTAATATTTTTTTTTTACTTTCCACACACTCTGTCAACAGCCGCGTATTGCTATATTTATATACCTTTGTGTGAGTTATTTCGAATGCACTCGTTACGTATAATTATACCCTCGTCCTGATGAAGTCGTTTGTGTAGCTGATAACAATAATTCTCGATTCGATAATCCTGCAGATAGCTAGTCTGATCCTTTAACGCGTAGAATACGCCAATATGTTTTTAAAGTTAAGGTGTATTAAAGGTTTTATAAATCTTTTTTTTTTTTGTAAACATGTTTAGATATCCGAGTCGGATGACCACTCAGTCACACTGACTAACCTACCTCGGGACATGTCAGGCCACTATAAATGCGAAATTTCTGCGGACGCTCCACTGTTTCACACGCAAATCAAAGAGTCGTACATAACTATAATTGGTAAGTGCTATTATTAATATTATTACAGTTTCTGATTGGTACCGTATAATATTGAAAATACCGATGTAACCAAAACCTAAATATTACTATTATTTAACTCTCTCACGAAATCGAAACCCGTACTATGTATTAATAATATGGTATGTCGCCCTGACAGTAAAAGCTTCTTTTCTATTTTTTTTTTTATTTTTCAATTGTATTTTATCATTGTACAGTTATTGTTTAGTTCAATATCTAACCAATTGCCGATATCTGCTAGTTTATTATATAAAATATTATAATATGAGTAATGATTATCGTGAAAAGAATCGTATTCAAATATACATTAATATGTCGATAACTTGACAATGTTATAAATAATGCGGCCATTTACCGTCATGATTTCCTTTGCAGAAGAACCACAGACGCCGCCACTTATGTTTGCCGGTAAGCTCAAGTACATCAAAGACGAACCGGTCAAGATAAACTGCACTTCTTATTCGGCGTTCCCGGCCACCAATCTCACGTGGTTCATAAATGACAAAAAGGTGAGTGGACCAAATACTACATATTCAAATGTATAGATTTACTAAAGGACCCAGTAAAATTGCATAGGATATAATATAAATTATACACTGAATAATTTAAAGTTTAGTTATAAGTCAAGTGCTCGATATTCGCGAAGCTATCGTATGTTTTTCGAATTCTGAATTCTTGATTTATAGTGTTGTGTGTTTATGATTTTATTATTTTTGTTTGTGTCTGAAGACAAAAAACGCTTTGCTATTCATTATTGAGGCTGAGGTCTTGTAAAAAAAATGTATCCAGTTTATGTTTTGGGTTTTTAAAAGTAGAAATATACAAATACAATTGGCTTCTTCTAGAGAATAATTAATTGATTTAAAATTGCTAGCTTTTTTTCAACTTATGTACGATAAAGTTGTTATTTGAGAATAAAAAATACATTTAAAATACAATGTCACCAGTGTTATATCGAATTTGAATAAAAGTATTTAATAACTTTTTTAATTATACCTCTTGAATACTTTATTGTGTGATTTTATTTTATAACTATTATAATGGTATTTTAAATACTGACATTTTATTTTTATATTAAACAGGTACTATTTTATTAAATATATTTTTTGATTGCTATAGTTTTAAGTCTGTTAATTGTTTCTATTTTTAATTCTTGTTTAATACAAACACCATGCCATCATACTTTTAACCGCAAGTACTTACATAACCTTTAAGGTAGAATTTCTACAACAAAATAGGTTATTATTATACTAAACGTGCGAAACAAATTAAAAACAACCATTATGGTTCCGATTCAGAAGTCCCAATTCGGCGACGACCTATACCTAATCCAAAAATTGTTCAAATGTATTTTAAAACGTGACATTTTATTTATAATATCTTAATTCGTTATTATATTAGGTACCTAGTCTAAAGGTCTATAATTCTGTATGCACGATGCAGAGTAGGTAATTGTCGACCGTGTCAAATGTGACGGTTAAGCGTTAAAACGATTAATCAAATTCAATGTCACCCCTTGCCCGTCGGTTTTTAATAAATATACATGTATACTGCAGTATGTATTAAATTTTTTTTTTAAAGAGACCATAGTATAACAATTCGAATATATTCACGTAAATACGTCTACCTACACATTAATTTACGACATTCACATTATCTTAGAACTCAAAATAACACAAACATAGCATTTACTGTAAGAATTAGAATTATGTAGGTATTAATTGTGTACCTTTTTAACCTACCAAAAAATGTTTTCATCACAACTTGTTGTTCATCGTCGATTATTTTAGAATCTTGGTTAACAGCGTAAATTTTGAGTAAAATAACAAAAAAATATTTAAATTCGATATAAAATAATATAATATACTTATATAGCAACCAATATAAATAGTTTAACTAGTAATTGCGTATTTAGGTAAAACTAATTTAACAAATTTATAATTAGAACTAAAATACAAATTTTATCCTTTGATTCATTTTTGGTTACGATTATAGAGATTTTCAATCGTGATTTCACTAGAGAATAAATTAAACTAAAAACAAAAACTTATAAACGATTTTGTTATTGCTTTCATATACCGTATTTACAGAATGTAAACAAGTTAGGAAAACTCACTCAGTATGCATGATAAATACCTGGTATAAAACAAATTTTATTGCAACCCAATAAACTTATACTATAATTCCATTTACAATTTAAAAACTATTTGGTAACCTTTATAATATGTTGGTACCGGATTTTAAATATTCCTAATATGAATCTATATAATATTAAATACTCATATTTTGATATTTGTTTAATACTTGCAAGTATACATTACTTATCTTTAAATTGAACTGTTCAGTTCAAAATTATTTGTTTGTTCAATTGTAGTTAATATTTAAATATTCTTATTAATAGTAAGTGTCTAACTAAACGAGTTTCTAGTTTTTTGTTTTGGATTATGAATACCTACGAATATGAAAATTGACTAATTAATATTAACAACGTTGGTTTGGATTGGTGTGGTGGCTATAATTAATCACGCAACGTGGTTGGGCGTAAGTAACATCCACTGCCACTAGTTGCCGGATGGGTGACCACCCGGGTTCGTAGTGGAAAAAACCTTGTCCCACATACACGTGTTGCTAACCAACTGCACCGAAAATCCAATACCTGCAGCCGTACCAACTCTACCAACCTTAAAGGTTAATTACCTCAGTCGTCGAAACCTTAACTTAATAAAAAAAAATATATATATTTATTAACAACAGCGCTTACTTATATAATATCGTATATAATCTTTATACTTTATCTGTAATTAACGGGTGGGCGGACGGACACAACGGGGACATGAGATGTTCTAAGCTTGTGGTTAGAAACCTAAAAACGGTTAAACGGTTCCTAAACTATTGATCTGTTGCACCGTGTAATATTGTGTTTGAACTAAATATGAATTTTCAAAGGATCTCTCCTCCTGTCCCAGCCACGATTTCGGGAAAAAACTAAGAACGAAAAATCTTGTTTTCTTCGTCAAAATTGCTCATTTCCGCGGTATCGCGGTCCTTAAATAGGTACAACTACGGAATACTTAATATATAACACCCATCGCCGTTTAAAGCTTTTTCCACGTGAAAACGCACACACGACATTCGCTTCCGGTGTCCCCCTGCATTTAATAAATCGTTTCTCGTTCGGTTGCACTCTCTGTCGGCTCCTACGAGTAAATATTTAACGCGTCGATCCGTCGCCGGAACAACGGCGCAACTCGTCCGTATCCGGTACACATCATTATTATTATTATTATTACGTAAAACTCACCCGCGCCCCAGTCGTACAAATACTATAATATTATTATAGGTATACTGGCTGATCCTGCACGGCGTCACCCTCGACAAATTCAATGGCCGTGGATTTACACCTTCTTAACATCCTTAACTCATTTAAAATGTTAACTTCGCAGATTTTTAACACGGCTTATTTTGGGTTATTTGACCCAACATAAAATACAGGAATTATTATATCCAACCATAATAATTAATAACTATCCGATGGCAACTGTATATTAATACAAATGACAGTTGTGCGTAAGTCAACTTATATTATAATAAAATATATAATTTTTCAGTGATGTGTATGCATTAAAAAGTAAAAAGTATACTATGACACTACGGATCTTGCTGAATGTGTTGATTACCTTATTTTAAGACATTTTTCTGAAACTGTGAATTTGCGTAAGGGTCATATGTTGTAATGGCCTTTTATATTATATAATATATTATATATTTATTAATAATAGCTGATCCTCCGCAGTTCATCTGTGAGAATTTAAAATATGCCATTGGATTAACTGTGTCTTAAACTCCATTAAAATATGTAAACTAGGTACCTGGTACACATATTTTGAACACATTAATTTGGATTGTATTGACTAAATATAAAATATAGGTCTAAAACTATATCCAATTAGACGAATAACTTGGATCCATCCGTATGTATCTAGCTTAATTTATCGAAGAACATTTTATGAATATTATTTTATCGGTCAAAAACTGTGGATTTGCATTGGTTTATCCGTTTTAGGCCTTTAATGTTATGTAGTACATAGCTATAAGACCTGACTACACCCAGGAACAAATTAACAAATATAAAATACAAATCTAAAACATTATAGGTGTATCTTGGTTTGAGTGTACCTCAGTTCAAGGGTGCATCGGCGTCAGTATACCCAACTTTGTAAAATAATTCGACCTAGATGGGTAACTGCAAATCACTTACTACATTTAGCACTTGGTTTATTTTAAAACTACTCTCTAAACGTTTCTAAACAGTATCTGAGAGTTTCATCAAAATCATTATTGTTTCTTAAATCGAAGTAATGTAAAAGCGACGATTTGTTAATAATTAATAATTATTTATACACATTAATTAGGTATACTAAGACAGTGTTGTGGACATGCTACGTCACTGCAGATGCGAGTCTGCTTTTACCTCATCTGACCGAGTAACCGATGGCAACAATTTATGTACAACAAAAAAAAAACTATTTTCTACTAATACTATTATAATCTACAACCAATGGAAACAATTTATATAAAAAAAAGGATTACCTATGGACTAAATTTCAGATCAATGGACTTAGCTGTGGAACGCATACATACACACACACACACACACACACACATACATACACGCATACACGCATTGCCTTCTAGTTTATAATAATAATATAGGTATGTTAATCGTGTTTCAGCCGGTCATCCGGTACCGCTCTTATCCTGAATATAATATAATATATAGCATAAACGGTAAGGCTAAGACACGATTGAGCATAAAACACCTTTTTTGCGACACGATTGAGCCAAATTATCAGCGTATCAAAGGAAATCGGTATACAAAAGAACACCTACACGATTGGGCATAAAAAGCTCCACAACGTTGCTATTTTCCATTTTTAAGCTATATTATACAAAAATATTTATTTAAATAATTATAATAATTCAAAATATAACATATCAAAAAAATAACATGATTTTTTTATTTTTTTTATTTATCTTGAACCCGGCAGCTGAGGCCATTAGCTATTTTTAGTTTATTTTTTTTACTGTAGGTTATTAAGTCGGTAGGGGGAGGAACACGTGTGGTGTTTTGTTTGGCAGAATTTTTGATTGGGCACCCGTAGGTATCCGCCATGCCCGGGTGGGGGATGGCGACACTTGTTTTCTAGACACCGTGACTTGTTCGAAGAAAAATGCCGCCAATGGCCGAGGAATCGAACTCGGGTCGACTGCGTTGCAGCCGACGCCTTCGTCCGCTCGGCCGCTCGGTCCCCCAAACATGATTTCATAGTCAATAAAATAGTCACATTCCATAAATCTGTTTGATAATAATAATAATATAGTTATGAAAATAATAAAATCTAAATATGGTACGAATTAAAAATATTATTGCATGGCTTATAAGTCAAGAATACTATAGAGTATGGGTGATCGAACACTGATATTATTTCTATAATAATTTTGGAATTGTATCTTAATTTATTATCTTATATTTCCCCCCAATTTTAAATGTTTAAAACGTCGGAACTCTATTGCTCCGGAACTAATTTATTAATCGATAACATTGTTGATAAAGCTGGGCTCAGCTCATGTCTCGCGTCTGGTATCATAATAATTGGTGTAATAATACGTGAAAATAAGAAATTACAAAATTTCGGCCACGTGAATGTGGCAACATCGCATAAAATATTCTATGCTCAATCGTTTTATGCTCAATCGTGCTTTACCAGGATGACCGACTTGTGCACATGGGCTTCGTTCCGAATGAAAATGTTGAACCCGGTGGTTGACTCGGTGGGAGAAGCATCTGGCAGCTGCCAGACGAAAACCGGTACTGCTCTCATCCTGAATAGAGTATAGTTTTCTATTTAAATGTCTATGCTATCTGCTTTGTTTTATTTTTTCTGAAGTATTTTTTATCTTATAGGATTGCCACTTGTCTGGTAATTTAAACTTTTATTTAGTTAGGTGAGGCAAATATTCTTAATTTCTTAAACAAAAGCACATTGATGTATTTTAATATATAGGATACCGAATAAACAGTATTTTATTAATATATGAGCATTTTTAGTTTACACGAGCGTAATAAAACGGAGACTGAAAATTGGTTTTTCGCAAAAGTTGAGGATCCAATCATCTAAACTTTAAGATGTGCTCATTAATTAAATATAGTATTAAATTTACTCGATAACCGGTTATAATAATTAATTCATCAAACTATCAAAGCCTTAAGCCTTTAGATAAGTATTCATCTACGTAGGGGAGCCTGGGGCTAAATGTGATACACTTTTTGTCTTTTTGTATAGTATTATTAAAATTACATTAAATTTTAGTCATCTATAAACAGTTCACATTTGTACAAAACAATTTTAAAAAAACCTTTGAATAAGCACAGATGAATTAAATGTATACAAACACTAAAAGAAATTGATATAGAATATAATCGAGTTTTACTGTTTATAATATGTTAATATCTAACATTATAACAGTTTACCCCGTAATAGTTGACCCCAACCGTCCATTATTAACGATTATTGTTATAACGCAATAGCTATTTTGTATAAAAAGATATTCCAACGAAATATTATTCTATACAAGCTAGACTGTATAATGAAATAAAAATCACTTAGCTTAAAGAAAAACTGTGACAAAAAACTTGACACATACAAAACTTTTTTTTTCGACTAATTTTACATTTTCCAAATTATTTATTAAAATACGTTTGTTATTAAACCGGCTTATCAGTAACAGTACGCACATGGCCGAAGCCGAAAATCTTGCGCAGTTATTCTAGTGTTACCGACTGCGTAATACGAATAATTGTTAACGTAACACTTTGTCCCGTGTATAACACTACGCCCCATGCTCCCCTATGGTAGAAAATTAAAATCATAAGTAATAGGTATAGGTAGTGAAAAAACTACTTATAAAAAACTTTTATTATGATAAAAAGAAGTTCATAAAAGATTTTTTTTGCACAGGTACGTACAATAAACTATGTACTTATAAAACTGATGAAACAACAAAAAGTACCCGGAATATCAGTGCAGCCAGTCACAAACACCTATATTGTGGCCTGTTTATATTATTATAATTATATAATACTAAGGTATACGTACGCGCGCTCGACATCTTCAAAAATAAATTGTACCCCTACAACATTATCGCTAGGTTATACGGTTATTGCCATTATACGATGCGAGACACATGCTCGTATAACAATAACTAGGTACGTGTATTGTCGTCTTTGTGCGATATAAATAATAACAATAATAATAATAATAGTATATTATGATTTTGTGTATCTAATATATAAAATTATAACATGGGTTAAAATACTCGAAATTTGTCCGCCCGGCCGTTACACACGTAGGTACCCTTATACCTTATGTTCCTTCCAACTGTACCTACTACGCACTTCATTAATATAAACGAGTGTTTTTCTTATGAAAAAATCATAGACTTTTGATTAAAACTGCCCGCAAGACCGTGTGTGGTTTACATAATGTATGTATAATATATTATATAGGTACGTATAATATTGTTATAGGTAGATGTTGTACGTGTATAATGTATATTACATAATAATATTGTCATGGTCGTCGCAATTGAAGGAAGTCATTACACTGAAAAGAGAAAAAGCTTGCGCAACGCTCGGGGTACCCGGACAAACCATTGTAAAACATTTCGGAATAAATTACCCATAACCGCGGTATACACACGCGTATTACGGGGACATAATAATAGTATTTTTATGTTTTTTTTTCTTCCTATCGTGAATCATAAAAAATATTCTCGAATAATATAATAATAATGGGGGCTTAAATATTATACGAAACGTTTTTGTGCGAAAAACGCATTCATATTTTTTTTTATTATTATTATTATAATCATGTACACACGCGTATATTATAATATAGTATATACGAGTCGGGGATTTTTTTTTCTTTTTAAGCAATTTTTTATTTGTTCCCGCGAACTAATTGTTATTCTAATGCGAGCGTGAACACATATTACAATAATAATAATCCTAAAACCGAGCCCGCGGGATGTATATTATAAACAGGCGCACTGCGCCGAAAACCGTGAACTCAATATTCTTCGTTACTACCACACTATTTTAGAGACTCATCTGTCTCAATCTGCTTTTCACGCTCACGGTGTAATCAGGGTGGATATTTTGTGCAAAATGTTTTGTTTTAAACACCTTGTTAAAAAATGTCGGGAGTACAGTATGTTGATATTAAAATTTGCTTTGAAATTACTATGAAAAGTAAAATAATAATAATTATAGAAAGTAATTAATATAAGAACAATTATTTTAATTTTTACTAGGTATATTGGTTTAAAGATTAAGTAGTAAAATAAAATTACAACTTGTTTTATTTTTCACTCTTAAGCTTATGTAAGTATTATAATATTATTATTTTAATTTCGATAAATAATTTTAATATTTAATTAAAATATTCCTTTATATAAGTATATAACATAATGCTTAATAAATGGTTATTAATTACATTGCATTTTTTTATTTGTCTTATCAGCCCTGAAAATGTCCCAACCCTAATCAACGATGTATAATAATTTATTATAGTATTAAAATTAAAATTTATAAAATACATGTATAAGTACTTAATAATGTATAATTATAAAATAAGCCAATACAATAATGAAAGAAAACTACTTTAAGTAAAAGAACAATTAGATACGGGATTTGAAGTATAAATATTGTTGGCCACGAATTTCACGAAACTACCACAAGATTAATGCTGAAATACTTATTCTTAATTTATTTTTTTAATACTATTATTGTTGAAAATTAAATTATTAATTTTATTGTACTAAACAATTTTTATAACATTGTTTCATTGTATCTATTATTTAATTTGTAGAGTTGTTATGAAACAAAAGCAATACATATAATGAAGATAAATATACTAAAATGTAGTGTTGGTATTTAATATTTCATGACGAAGAGAAACTAATAACTTATAATATGTTATAAATTATCAAATGTAAAATACTAAATTACATTAATTAATCTTATCATTAAATTTCAAAATGTTGTTTTACTTTCAAAGTGAAATTACATTTTTTAGTTACGAACGTCAAAAAGTACATATTTATTTAGTGGAAATCCGACCAATAAATGAAAGTATTCTAAAAAAAAGTACATCGGTGAAGATAATTTATGCGATTTGTATAATTTTAATGTAAAATATATTTAAAAGTATATTACGATTCAATATTTAATTGGATCTGACTAAGTTATTTCATTAGTGTTTTGTAGACATACCATTTATATCGATATGGCTATATGGCAGACTGCAGATTGCGTATAAAATATATATTATGAAATTAGAGGTAGGATCAAAACATAATTTAGATTTTAGATCAACGGCAACGGTTAGATCTCACGCCGATTTAAAAAAAATTGAAACACTCTGACAATTCCAGTCGGTTAAAGCCGGGAAAAAAAAATATCCGTGTCGATGGTAATAACAAAACGAGTGAGCCACATTGAACCCACGTCCATTCAGTGGCATTATCATCCATTAGTCGTACAACCACTATTTATCTATAAAATAATCACAACCCGTATCATTAAATAGAACATGACCATGTCCAGAACGTCACTTAAAATTACGAGGATGATTTTCTGATATTAAATGAAAAAAAAAACAAAACTATCCACACATCATGCAGATACATCGGTACGTGTATAATGTATATGTCTTGTAAATTAAATACGTACATCGCTACGCTCAGAATCGAAAAAAGGGTAATGACGTTGCTATGGTATAACCTAACTATATGAGAACCGTCAGTGTTACTATAGGAGCAACCTAGGAACTTGATACAATTAATTTCATCTTTGTTATCGTTTGGTTGTCATTACAACTATATAACGTGTAATCGGTCAGAAAAATATAATAATATTTTAGGCTCCCTGGCTCAACACTATGACGTAACGGTAACATTCTGCGTGTCGTACAAAATTATAGAATGACCCCCAGACATAATACATAATCATAATATATATATATATATATATATATATATAATGTCAAAACGATAGATTTTCATCAAAATTTGATTAGATATTTTAATGTAGGTCCACTTCGAAATGAAAGTCAAACCACTTATACTTGAATCGCACGGGTTCAGAATAATCAAGATTTCATTTTCATTATTATCTTCTCAGACCATAAACATAGTTTATACAACGCCACAGCTATACAACGCTCCCTCTCGGAATGTTTGAGAGAAGGAAATAGTGCCCCAGGACGTTAAATTCCGTCAGTTACATTGCGAAACGAGTTCCTTCTCTCGTGGAACGGAGTTTAAACGTATCTTACATCTAAGCGTATTATTTTTTTCTTTTCTTCTCGTGAAATTTAATTTTTATTATTTTCCACTAGTTTGTTTTAATCGATATTGGTGTTGGTTTTTCGGTTTGTGCAATATTTTCTGAAATTTCATAAACCGAAACTACAAAAGTTAAGCTTTACCGAAGTATTTCGTTTTAGTTAGTTTTTGTTCTGTTTGAATTATGGCTGTCTCGCGCCCTCCGCACTTGCGCTTGTATGTAGGGTAGTCGATTTTGATTGTACGCGTTATATATTGTTATATAAGTGCACGGACCTTTTTTGTTTTGTTATTAACTTCATCTCAAGAGTCATAAAACGATTAACGCCTTTTACATTTTTTTTTTACGACGGCGACGAGTGGCGTATAATTTTAATTTTTTTGCTTTTACAATATATTTTACCACATCATACATTATCGTGATATTTAAACGGTGGTGAAATGTGGCAAAAACGATGACGACGTGACAACATTATAAAATCGATTACATAATATATAGAAAAAATAATTATCACATTTTATATTAAATCGTGGTTTCGTTGCAGGTGACGAGTATTACGAAATACGCAAAGACGACGGCTTGGGTCACAGCTGAAGACGACGGGCTGCTGACCAGCCGATCGCGACTGGAGCTTGCGACCCACGCCGATTACTTCCCGGGTGGCCGTATGATGGTCCGCTGCGAGTCCAATCAGTTTCTGTTGTACAAAAAGTACTCAGTTATTGAGTTGATGGATGACTCACCCAGACTGGCCCAGATGATCAGCCCCACTGCCGTGCTGAGATCGGGTAAGTGGTATACGCTCTACCTCCCCTACATATGCAATTTTGCTGTACTGGCCGTTGGGACAATCTTAAAGTAGATATAGTTTTTAAATTGAATACACGACTACACTAAATTATGTTTGTCGTATGGCGTTAATCGTCCTGACCCATATAATAAAATAAAATATTATTTTCATTATAAATTATAATATTATTAACAATGCATTAGGGTGATACTGACAATATTTTCAATTTCAATTCCAAAACTTGGCACGAATCGATACTCGATATGCACGTATACGTCTTCAAAAGATATTTATCGGATAAAATACGCCGCGAGTCTGGGGTTCATAACCAATGAACCATGGACCCCTAAGGAGTCCGTAGATGAGTTCTCTGGGATTTTTGGTGTGGCTCTGATTTTTTTTAAAAATAATTATTTGATGATTATCGGCTGTTGATAGTTGTTATTTATAACCCAACTTAACTCGTTTTTTTTGTGTTTTATCTACAATTGTGTTGACACAAAAAACTCCAGGTTTCAATGCAATCGTTCAATCCAAAAATCAATAGTCCTCACGATGAGATTTATATTTAAATCAATTTTTTATACATATATATTATTTTTTTAAATGCTAGTGCTTAATTTATTTCTTAAATTGTGACTTTGTTTACATAACATTATAATATTATTATGATAACAATCATTTAACATTTTTTTTAAACAACGTCAACTAGTTATCGAAAAAAAAAGTTGTTATAATATTGTATATCGTTATCGGAACCGTAACCCAATAAAGATTGAACATTCTTGCATAATAGCCATGAGGGTCTTCATAAAATGTTCGTGTTATATAATTGCATCCTTTTATTCTTTGTGTCTTCGATAATTTTATTGGTTTGTTACATTACTCCAAGCTTTCATTGTGTAACTTAATTCCTATAAATCCATGTAATTATCTTTGATCCGTGTCTACCAAGATTTGTTTCATGAAGTACTCCATCCTTGGACCTCTACTTCCAATACAGCTTTTCATATCTTGTCATTCTTATGTACCTTTCAACTTTAATGCGATACTAAACTTCTCGTTTTTAAACATTATTCAATAGAACTGCATTTCAAAAACCTCTAGTTGTCTTACCTCTTGTGTACTGGCTATCCGAGCTTCGCAGCCAAATGTAATCACATGACAATTATACCTATATTAAAATTGCAATAATCTCGGTCCCCATACTCGATATTATTTTATTACTGATTTAAAATTATGGCCCTTATCGATTTATAAATGTATGTTTTTTTTTATCATGTGTACTTACACTTTGTGTAACGTTTCTAGGTGGACCACAAGCAAGTTCAGCTGATCGTTTCGCTATTGGATGTGCGTTCGTATTGGTTGCTATTGTCGCCCATCGAATTGCACCGTATCTCTTAAGATAGCTTTACGATTATCATACACAATAGACAAACACCCCGACATTATTATTATTACGTCATCATGTTATAACGGACGATATTCGTCGTCGTCGTATTTTATAAGTGTTTTACAAGAGTAATAATGTTATACATTATGATTGTAATATACATGAATATATATAATATATATATATATATATATTTATGAACACGGTCGACCGTTTGTGATGTTATTATGTTTGTATCGGAGTGGATGCCCAGAAGAGCTCGTGTCTCGGTCTTGAATCTATTTAACCGTGCCAATTGAAAGTATATTAATTACTTGTTTAAAATAATATTTTCTTCTCTTTCACAGCGCGATTGAGCTACAAGCAAGGCCAAACGCCGAAGCGATAGCAAACCGTCGCATCCCCTCCACCTCCCACCCATTTAACCCATTATATTGGTAATAAAAATCAAATACGATAATGACATACATTTATTTTCGCCCCACGATATACGATATAAACATAATAATACGTGATCACAAGAACATTATACTATATTACGATTTATACATTTAATATAGGATTTAACCACGATATTGTATTTTCCAAAACCATTTAACTGTGTAACAGTATATATATAAGTATATATATATACGATCAAATTATTGAATGTTTATGTTTTATTCAAGTTTTTTCTGAAATAAAAACCGAGTAATTGATGTTTTTAAATGATTTTTAATTATATATCATAATATATGTATGTTGTCCATAATATTATAGCATGCAAGTAGTTGTGTACACAAACCGTCAAACTTGACTGAGGGGAATACGTCGGTAGTGGCGCTACAAAGATTACTTTTTAAAAAGTGTTCAATTATTAATTATATTTGAACAAAATATATCAAATGATTTTATTTTTATTTTGGTTTTTTACTGTTTATAGAATAGTAATTCACTCATATTCTAATATAACATTGTGTGGTAGAATATATTATACAATGTCCCGTAAAGATAAACCCAATAGCCGTAGAGGGGGACTCGCCGCCCGGACAAAAACCGGTTTTTGCTGTTTTACCTATAAGCTAAAAATATACATAAAATTCATGAAATTAATGAAAAAAAAATTTTGAAAGTAAAAATGTTCAGAAAATTAAACTCTATAAAATCACTATGTTCAATTGTTTCAAAAATAAAATATAAGTAGTCCTTGTTTCTGTCAGTCTATTAAAAAACAGACATATGATAAATGTATTATCTCAGGAGATATCTTAATGGGTACACCCTCGTGGGACACCATGTATGTATTTTTTTTAATTTTGATCGATACGTAACATATTATTGATATCAGATATTGCACTTTATCTTGATATCATGTAGGAATATAATAGTAATTTTAAATGCAATACAACAATAGTTAGCTGCATCAACGTGTTGAAGGATCTTTTATCGACTGACACTTCATAGTAATACACTTAATATTGAATTAAAATGATTATAAAAGAGTTTATTTAACACAATTCGATTATTATTAAATGACGTTTACATTATAATTTTCAGAAAATAAAACTTGTCCTGAGATATAATTTCTGTAATAAAATATACATATTATGTTATATGTATTTATTTGTCATACAAAAATTGAATTCATAGTTGATTTTTAAGTATTTACAAAAAAAGTATTTTGTTAAAAATCACTAAAAACGAAGGATAATATAGCACTATTTATGATTTTTATAGGATTATAATTTGTATTCAAATCATCAGACTTGTGCATACCTACCAATTTGAATGAAGTATGCAATTTGTCAAATACTCAAATATTTAAAGACCAGCGGAGTGTAATATCTTGTAGTTAAATAGGATGAATATATTTTTGGGCTTGACAAAAACACTACCTATGACGGGTATACCTATATGGACAATTTATGAGGTTATGGCGAGTCCAAAACTATCAGAAAGTAAGTGATTGGGTTTAATTCTTGAATAAAATAATATAAAAGGTGACCCAGATTAATGTGGCAATATAATATAAGGAAATACGAAAAATTGTTGAATTATTTAAAAGTTGATGCTATTTTTATAGTTTTTTAAAACTCAAAGTTCAATACTCTTTGCGATACTACCTGGTTAACGATAAAATAATATTCATGCAATAATCTTCTGCATAATATTTTATGAAACACTACCACGTACGACAATAAATCGTTATATATCAAGCGTTGTACAATATATATTCGATTTATATATTTTATATCGCATAGCCACTTAGGGAAATCAATTTTTTTACAAAAGTATTTTCATACTGATGGACATTGTATTTTGTCTTAAAATAGACGCTTTAGATATCCTAACTCCCAGATCAACACTGTACATACTATAAAACGTGTATCGTTTATGATTGTAATACATATCAAAATATGATCTGTGTAGTTTGTAAACAAAATGAAAACTCCATACTTAAAATTGTAATAAAATATTTAATGATAAAATTGTTTTATAGACAAACAATATCAATATTAGAAAAGTCCTTATTCATAATTTAGAAGGTAGATAGGTAATATTTTTGTTTATTATGTAATACTTATATTTATTTTATGTAATAACAATATATAAATTAAATTAAAAATTAAAAATTAAAAAATAATTAGATATTTTTAAAAACAAAACCCACGGATGCTTGTTGCACATAATACAAAAAAAAAATTGTGAAATTTCAATTAAATAAGCTGTAACGGGTGTAGGTACAGCTAAAATAATTCTATGGTTTTAAAATAATAATATTTTATTTATTAGTTTGTATATGAAAATTCCCATAAAAATGTCTAAAGCTTCTCTCATAAAGACAAAATATCAACCATTTTGTAAAAAAAAAAAAAATGTTTAAACTTCATAAATCATAATAAAACATCAAGTACATCATCATACAGGTAACTATAGGTAAGTAAAGGTGGAACACTCTGACTATCTATGGTTGATGATCGACGTTGATTCGTCCGTCATCAAAAACAGGGAGTATTATTTTTTCTATCCTGTTGGTTGAAATATTGTTCTTTGTCATTCCACACAATTTATTCCTACACCTCTACTCGGATATGAATAACAATTTTATGATATTATGATATTTTTTATATTAAACACATTTTGATCTTAATAATGTATAAAGCTAAAAACAGGGCTTCGAAACGTTGTTTATAACGTTATAACGGAAAAAAAAATAATAAGCGAAATCAATAAACAAAGACGAAAATAATCTAATATCATTAAACATAATAATATAATTAATATTAATATTATATTAATTATATCATTGGTCATGATTAATAATGATATTATATAATATGATAGTAATATAGCATCATAATATGATTAAAAATAAACAATAAACGTAAATTATGTAACATAAAAAATTTCAAACAACGTTATTCGATATAACGTTTGTGCTTTTTTTAACGTTGAACTGAACATTATTATCGTTTTTAAATCTTGTAGTCTATATAAGTATGAATCTTATAAGTTATAACTACGAACAATTAAAAGTCAGAAAACCTATGTCAACAGTAATTTATATTTTTGAAATACTTTATCCCTGTTTGATTTATAAGTATTTAATTTAATACAATATTAGTTTATTTCTGTAATTCAAATTTCAACAAGATACAAAACTGCGAACGTGTGGTCGGGTAGTACCTACCTGGCTACCTACTAAATACTTATATAACAATTAAGTATTAACATTATTATGCCATTTCATGTTGTATTATTGTTAAAAATAATTATTTTTAATAACATTAATTTTTTCATCTTTCATTCATGTCTTATTATTTCAGCAATATTTGACACACCCAAACTAACACTAATTTGCCAGTTATAGCTAGGACTTACTTCCTAAAAAGCCTAGGATGATTGAAAATAATCTATCCCAGACAATAAATTCTACTAATTTGATAGGTCCTTACATCAAAGTAGGTACCAAAAATAAAAATATAATAAAAAATTAAAATAACGTTTAAAAATATAGGTAATGATAAACCTTAAAATTGTATAAAGTTCAAACAATACCCAAAAACGTAAAAATGATATATTTATTTTAAATTTAAGCCCTGGGACTTAAAAATATCTTAAATTACCTAATAATTGAAATATCAAAAATAAAATCAAGGTATTTTTGTATGCTATATCTATGATTATAAATTATAATAATCAAACAATTTTGCAGTTGATTGATTCTACGCATGCAAATAGTTTGATATATTTCATGTAGGTAAATGGGTGGTGATTGTAATTCATTATAAATATTATGAAACGAAATTGTAATTAATTTCCAAGTGTTGTAGAAACATAAGTAAAATTCAAATATACATTTTTTTTATGTGTTTCCACTCCTCGGGGAAATTTGTGACTGATCATTTGTATGAGTCTGTGCCACTATAGCAGAAACACTGGTCACGTCACACCCATTCGGTTTTCTTAGAAAAAAATGACAATTTTTTCAGACGCGCCGTAGAAAAAATTTAAAATAGGAGATTTGAAAGTGTTTCTTGTGTAGACCAAAAATAAAAGTGTCTTTCGCTTATTTTCAACTAGACATCAATATATATATGACAAACGCTTGGATGTAAAATAGGAATCATGCAGGCAGTCCTGATACAATAATAACCTATAATTATTCTAGGATATCCGGAATAGATTTATCGACAAGTTCTCCACTTCTTTGATAAGAAGTATTCGTAAGTATCACACATAATATGTTATCTTCATCAAGTAAATAATAATTCACAGTAAAAATATTGACGATAACTAAAAAAAAATAAGGCAATTTGACGATGTCTATGGCGATTTTCAAATTTAAAGTTGTTTATGAATATATTATTAACATTTCATGACTTAGGTATAAGAATATTTGTAGTATAAAATAAACACTAGACTCAAATATTATATCTATTTTACTTGTTACGCAAAATTGTTAATTTGAATTATTATTCTTAGTACCTACACAGTATGCAATAATTCAGAAAGCGCTTGTTCAAACTTTTATATAGTTGGATCAACATTAAAAAAAAATCTTGTGTTTAATAATTTATAGTACAAAAGGTCAAATCTCATTGGAACAAAAGGAATTTTATATCGTCACAAGACACCGAAAACGCCTTAAACTACAGTATCTAAATATCTAAAAATACAGCATAAATCTTAAAGTATATTATAAAATCCCAAATTCAGAATTTGAATAAATGGAATATTATAAAAAAAATTGAGGGATTAGCAATGAGCTGATTGGTGAATCACATATTATAATAATACATAGTAATTCTATAACTGCATTGCCGAATGTAAGACGAATTTTATTGTATTCATAGCGAATTTCACGTAACGCACTTAGCACTTCAGAGACGCTTTTGTTGTATTCTATGAGTGTAACAAAGGCGTCCTCGTTGAGCCACATGTTACATTATATCTAACTACTGGTAATGGATTGGTACTATTTCAGAATTATTGTTAGTGATTAAATTATAACAACAATTGAAAAATTAATAATAATGTGCTAACAAATTTTAATACTAATAATTTGATTCGTATCAAAATACGCTCTACGATATGCCTTATAGTATTACAACATCTATACATGCACCGAAACATCAATATCATAGAAAACGATATAAACTAATAAAAAATATATTTGATTCATTTACTTCTGAATTGTAAATAATATAACGTATTTCTTATAGAATGGTCATTATGTTTTTTTAGTTTTTTTAATTTGCATGTTTATTGTTTATTCTAGACGCAACTTTGTTTTTCCTATCTTATGTTAATGTCCACTTATAAATTTTAAGAAGGAAATAAAACTTACATTATCGTGAAACTATTGTATATAAAATTTACAATATTGATAGATCAGATTTATAATAATAATAATGTGACTCAGCGCGGCGCAATGGCTGAAATCAATCACGCGACGTGATTAAGAGTAAGCAACGGCCGCTGCCACTAGTTCTCGGATGGGTGACCATCCGGTTCGTTGTGCGCAAAAACCTTGTCACACATACACGTGTTCCCAACCGACCGTACCAACAGTCCCAACCATACTGCACCAACCCTACCAACCTTACAGGCTAATGACCTCAGTCGTCGAAGCCTAAAAAAATAATAATAATATTAATTTACTAACAACAAAATGTTTGCTACAGTTGAAATTACTAGCAATATTACAAGGTTGTCTACTCACTAAAAATAACTATACATATAAATACACTATACGACTAAATTAACAACATTTTTAAATTGATTTATCTATCACATAATATACCTATAAATAATATTATTACATAACAAAATCCTTAAATTTTACACTATCAATGTAGGTAGTATTTAAAATTAATATAGTTATTACCAAAACAGATAAATTCGTTTTTAACCAGAAAGAAATATTGAAAAAAACAAACGGTGAATAAAACGTATTCAATTCGGTTCTCACTTTAGGGATTACAATCCCTCTTGAACTCGTATGTTATCTAGTAGCATGAGTACCTATTTGTTAACTCCTTATAGGTACTTAAACATAAAAATACATTTTTTTTTGTTCTATATTATGATTTTATTTACGAATAACTGATAATAAACTAAGGAAATTAATTTAATTAAAATCCAACAACTGTTTCTATTTTTATAAACGTAAATATTTACGGTCAACTAGTGAACAAATAGGCAGCATTGAGCCGAGATAAATATAATTTTATTTAGATAAAGATAAAGATAAATTATAATAATGTTATCTAGATAAAGATGAAAAAAAAATTTTTTTATCTAGATAAATTATTGGATGATTTTTTATATTGGTTTATGGCACTCTCTGTAAGCTCGCGTCAATATAGAATAACTTGATAGTATGTTATCGAAAATGTCGATAGTTATAATTAGTTTATACTACTTACTTAATAAATTACTTAATTGTCTACCTATAAATTATAATAAATAAAAGCCATTTGATAAATTAAATGATCTGGATAAATTCATCTAGATAACGGTGATTTTTATCTTAGATAACTGTGTGAATTAATAATCTCTATTTATCTAGATAAGTTAAAATATAAAATAATATTTATCTAGATAAAATCAACACTGCAAATAGGCATTGTGGCTACTACATGCATTAAACTGACTTAGGGCTTGTTTTACAATCATAGTTTAAACCTAGGTTACGCCAAACCCACTGATTTTACCGGCCAAATTCGGTGGTATAACCCTAGTTTAACGATTGTAAAACGTGCCCTTAAGTCGCCAAAAGTATGTATCAATCAACAGGCAATGTGTTCAATTTTTGTTGATAACAAATCGAAAACCAGAATCTAATTAAATAGTCTAATCTAAATAGTTTACGTAGTTTTAGAGTCATTAAACTTGGTTTAGCCATATATTGTTATCGAGCACTTATTATTCAAATGACATTTTTATATAAATACATCTCTATCATCCGCCAAATCAGCATTGATAGACGTGAACTCATTGAGTTCTATAAAAAATGTTGTATTGTATGTAAGTATATACTTCAGTACTTATACTGAAAATCGGAATTTTATTTTTAAAGCATGGGGCTCGGTGGATATGAAAATTAAATTAATATATACAAATAGGTACAGAGAACACGTTTATTTTAAATATTCGATTTTCGATCATGTTTTATAAACGCAGTTTTGCAGGAAAAAATAAACTTATGTACATAATAATAATATTATTATCATTGGAATTAAACGCGTTTAGTACTTATAAGCAGTGTTGGGAATAGATGACTAAAAAATTTACTGGATAAAAATGAAGATAACATAAATTTAATTTATCTAGATAAAGATAAATACAATAATACATTTATCTAGATAAATATCATTTTTTTACACTTATTATTATTGTTTTTTAGTATTTTTGTAATAATGACATAATATTTATAATAACAACGAATTGAGCCTTTGAAGTACAGTTCTACGAAATAAATTTTAATTTATTTTTAAAATTAATGGGGAAATAAACCTATACATAATTAATTTAAATATGCTTATTATGGTTAGTAGAGAACGATGTATAGTGCAAGTCCGCATGCAGGTCTCGTATTATCGTAATATTGTCGTTGGCAATAATAACAAGAAATATATTCTTCTAATTTTATAAATAATTCATATTATATTAGAATTTTAGTAACATTGGTTTTATAATTTTTTAGGGGCACTATACTATTTATCTAGATAAGTCCATTTTTTATCTAAGCTAAACATTAGATAAATCGTAACATAATTATCTAGATACTTTAAAAAATAATTTATTTCAAAAAACCTTATCTAGATAATTCCCAACACTGCTTATAAGTACCGTTAAACGGCGCCCGATTATTTATGAGAATAATAATTAAACTGTTTTGTACATAATAATTATATTGTATGTAAAACGGAATAGTATTGTTTACTGTTTAGGTCGTAAAACCCCGTTTTAATCGTATATACATTATATTATTTTGTAAGTAACAATTTAATAATCATTCTTTATTTTTAATAGACAAATTAATAGGCAGACAAAAATGTACAAGCGCACAGTCACTTACTGCACCTATGAATTAAAATGTAAAACAAACTATGTTTTTCGATTGGATTACTATCGTTCATCCCGTTGGCGCAGTTAACTAAATTTAATATATTGGTAACGGAAATATGAAAAAGTAATATATTCTTATAAGTTACAAGTGAAACGAAATAACGGACTTAATCAAATAAATGATATTCATGCGCACGGTTGGAAAAGCAAAAAAAAAATACATTTAAAACCCTATTTATGGGTCGACTGATCAGAGGGTTTGACCCCTGAAAGTGATCTGTGAAACCTCAGAAACTTCAGACTATGTGTCTACTTTTAATTCGAAAAATCGTTTATAATATTATATTTTCGTTTCCGTTTTTAACATTGTCATATTAAATATCACAGAGCGCTTTCTTTTACAAATCCATAATAAAATATCAACTACAACTACTTGCTGGCAGTTACTGCCATCAACAATTCCCTACCTGCACGTCTCTGGTTAGGGGTAGTAAACACTCTAAACATTATGTTGAGATCGGTGGTGGATTGCGTCAATTTATGATGCATGTCAATTGTCTCATTGATTATACTATAATAATATAATATAAACAAACACGGCACAGTTATTGTTTACACTGTGTGACTTGATGTACCTAATGCATATACATATTATAATAACATGTAAACTATATTTGTTTTGATAAATATTGATAAACAATTTAATGTCTTTCAAAAAGCTTGATAATGTTATACAAGTTCCTATATATTCATTTATTTTTATCCTAATTTAAAGATATTAAAAATATGTAATATTGTATATAAGTTTTTATCGTTCAAATTTCAACGAAATTGTAGGTACATATAAACAATCAATGACAGTTTTGGTTATTTTGTTGTTCTTCAAAAATACAATTTTTAAGCTACTTAGACTAATTTAAAGCTAGGTACCTATTATGAATCTAGTGACACCATTATACGATATATTATGCATTATGCATGTGTTGACTTATTTGACATATAATTAGTTAATATAAAAAATAATAATTAACAATTTTATATTATATGATTTTATAAACAAGATCAACTTACTGTTTTAATAATAGAAAATTAAAATATCCCTAGACAGAGACTGACTCGCCGTCGCCTCTTCGAAGAATGATTGTATTCGTATACAATGGTTTATCATCGAAATATAATAATTTAACATATTATCCATTACAGTGATCTATCATGGCGATTGGTGATGTACTTCAGATCAAGTTCCCTGGTTTTTTTTTTAACTTATATTAAATAATAATCGAAAACAAAGGTTATTTTTCTTAGATAGTCCGTAGTTTGATATTTTAAAAAGGGTCCGTGACCCAATAAAGGTTGAGAACCGCTGCCATAAATCATATAGTAGCCAAAATGTATAAACCACTACCATAATATTATGTCATCACATGATAATATATTACACTCATAAAATATCGAAATCGATATCGAAGAAAAATTTCTGTTTCCATACTCGATACTATAATATAGACCTTACAGTATTAATGGTGTCCAGAAGTCGTTTAAAATTATCGTTTGTATCTTGTAAAATATTTATTAATTACACAATCAAGACATTAAATTCCATAGCGAAACACCGTGAAACTTGTTTAAGCTGTACATTACGTTCTAAAAGTCCCGTATCATATAATTATCTCTATGGCGAAGTAGTCCATCCAAATTCAGTTATTTTAATAGTAATCTATAAGAAATGTATGCCATTAAATTGGATTCTTCAATATAGATTATTGTTAAATACACCTCAATCAAATATATTCATAGACACATAGTATATTTTAGATTTACATTAGCAGAAGGGTTCTGCGTTAACATTACTACCCCAATGCTACATTGTTTATTGAATAACAAATTTTAATAACGGTCAATTACCACTCAATGGTGATAACTATAACTTGCAGATGAACTAATAATCTCTTGAAAAAAATGCACAGAAAAAAATTTTAAAATGACTTGATAATAACACAGAAAAATTATTTCAAAAATAACAAAAAATTACTTTAAAATGTCCTAACATATTCAAAAAATTACGTTTTTAATAATAAGTTCATATAATATATTATAATTAATAATTTATTTTTAATGTTATTAACTTTACAGGTAGTTACTATGTTAATATTTTTGTACATTAAATGTGTTAGACTTTACAATTAAAGTAGGTATGCTTGTAACAAATAATATACCTAAGCGTCCTAAGCGATTGTCAATTAATAAAGTTTTGTATGGAGAAAAACTTTTTTTAATTTCCACAGATATTGTTAACACATGTATAAGAAAAGTGCAATCATTTCCAATATATTATCTTTTAGGAAGCCATTCATAATTTATCAATAATTAAAATAATTTAGTACATTTTCATGTACACTAGTAGGAACTTTTAAACTTTTAAAGTATTTTTGATATTTATGAAATGCTGAAAGAACAACTTATTTAATACATGAACATACCTATAATAGGTATAAGATAAAACTCGTAATAAATTTTAATATTTTTTTATCAAAAAATAATTATTTATTTTAATTAATACATAAAAAATGGAAAAAAATGTTGAATACTTTCAATGAATAAATATCTCAAAAACAGCTAAAATATGTTGAAAATGTTATTTTATATATAAAATGCGAGTATAAGTTTTTTAATGAAATTTAATAAAGTTCCTTTCTGAATTACAACAAAAACATAAAATCAGTTTCGTCGAAAACGGCTGTTGCGTAAATATTATTATTTATTTTGTTTTTTGTTAGTATTTCTAATTATTAAGGACACATGCTGGAAATTTCTTAATTTTTACCCCTACTAAGCACCAACCACGTCAACTTTCCTACCCTCCATATGGAAAATTCAAGCCACTATTTTGCTGATGGACTCACTGTAAAGCAAATACGTTTTTGCTCTGCTCATGGTCTAAATCTAAAATGATTAACCCGCATGACAAAATATAGCGATATTATGGGGTTTGAAACTATTATGTATTTCTTGGATGGAAATGTTCAGTGGGCAAAAATAACGCACCAGGTATCAAATTATGTAAATACCATACTATGATATACTACGCGTAATATTTTGTCGACGATAAAATACAACCCCAATTCTGACCACGGTCGTAGCTATGTTTTAGACTGACGTTAATATTTTATACTCTTGTCAAAATGTAAAATATACAAATTCACCGACAAACAATAATTGATCATCTTCAATATCGTGATCGAATGTTTACAATGTATTATAATCGAATGTGTTTCAAACAGCAACATTACAAAGTTTGTTTCTAAAGAAATACCTACTCGAAGAAATATGGTAAGTATACTCAGATAAGTATATTATAATATTGTATAATATATGACAATAATCGATGTGTATTCGACGAGTAACTCGCATAGCTGAAGTGCTCCAACGACTTGCATTATATTATTACATTTTACAATATAATAACAAACTGTCATAATATTATTTAAAAGCAGTATTCGGACTAGGTATATGTATTATGCAAAAATTAAAAAAAAAAGTTTGCAGTGACGTACCAAAACTGCGTGCACAGAACGTCGTCTTACTACGATGGATGTCATTAACAAATCGATGTAGGTGTAATGCATTGTTGTTTAAGCTGTGCCGACTATCACCCTCGACGATAATATATGCCTATGTAAAATCAACCCCTTCAATCGTGAGACCCGGCCAAGTGTATTTCACCGTAGGTACACAGTAAACGCGAAGAAACTTATCAAATTCACCGAAATTACCGGATGTGCAGCCACAAACTGTGTAATATTTTATGATTAAAATAGTGTTTTTCCGGTGGTCTATAATATATTATTTACGGTTGACGGGTAAGAAAAACATAGTTATAATACTTATAACAATGATAATAATAATAATAATATGGTCTGTCGAGACGTCGTTGTTTACGCCCAAACGAGTGATCGCGAGTACTTACGCCAAAAGTATACAATATACATTATGCATAATACGTCATTATAATACTGTATAATAATATAAAGAAACGACGAAATAACGCGTGGGATACCGGAGATTTAACAACGAAATGACAACGCTGGCGTTAATATTATTGCTATCATTGATTAAATATACATTGTTATATATTATCAATGTTATTATTATGAACAATACATTGTATATTATCGAGTCGAACATCGTTAGTTTACGTCTAAGTCCCGGATAGACGTTTAGCGTCCGTGTATACACTCTACAATGGCATAGACAGGAATTTTAATTGCGATGGATAGGTATATTATATTATTCATTATTTCTTAAATAAATCGCAGGGTAGCGGTCCCGCACTAATATTATACAGGTTGTATCTTAATGTCATTGTACGCGGGAGTTTTTAACGATTAAGGTTCGATGACAGAGAATTTCGTTAAAACGAAAAAATACGTGTTTCTTTATTATTAACAGGCAATTTTTTTATAATAATTTCAAAATTTTCAAACACGCAGGTGTACCAATAGCTATTTTTTTTTCAAATGGTAATTACTATATTTTTTAATGGATTCTGGTAAAGTTTTTTTTTCTGAAAATTTTGATACTCAAATTGTCAATTTTGGTTCGCTAGTTTATTAACCATGGTCCTCTAAAGTTTGGTAAAATATGCATTAATTCTTTTAATTTAAATAATTGATATAAGTTTAATTTACAAGAGCTAAATTATTAACCCTCCATTAAATAAGAAGAAAGAATATTTAAAGATTCAAGATAAATGCCAATCCAACCAGTAGTGGTCAGTGTCTTGTATGCCATGGTAATATGGGAGTGCGGAGTCGACGGGGGTTTCAGTGTTTAGTCCATAGAGTAATATATTTTATACTCTATGGTTTAGTAATTTTGTTATCTGCTTGTATTTCGGCAAAACCTTATTTATAAATTATCAGAAGTTATAGAAACATTTTAAAATAGTACGTTCTGAAATATTAGTTATTGGAATTTGGAGTAGACCACAATAATTAAAAAAAGCATTTAGTATTCTATAATAAAAATACAAATAAAAAGTATTTTTTGAAGTATTTGAAATACAAAAAAAGTATTTAAATATAAGTATTTGAATACTTAACAAGACTGTATACAGGGTGATTCATTAAGCGTAAAACACTCATTATCTCAAAAAGTATTAATGTTCTTGAAAATATTTTTTACATAGTTTCAAGTTGTTAAAAAAACTATGTTTTCATTAAAAAATTATATTTTAAAATAGTTTTTATCCTTATAATTTTTTGAGTTTTTTACTTTTTTGAACGACAGTATAGTTTTAATTTCATTTTCCAAAGCAGAATATTTTTCTAAGTATTTTGATACATAAATATCGAATTTAGGACGAGTAGTTTATGAGTATTTTTTTATATTTAAGGTTATATTTAAGGTTTAGACAAGCGGAGTGGACAAACATTTTGCGGGGTAACCCCATACCACTCCACTCCGTCGATCTAAACTTTAAATGCTCATAACTCATAGAATACTCACCCTAAATTAGATTTTTATGAATTAAAATACTTAGAAAAATACTCCGCTTTGGAATATGAAATTAAAACTATTATAATATTATGCTGTCATTCAAAAAAGTAAAAACTTAAAAAATTATAAGGATAAAAAATATTTAAAAATATAATTTTTTAAAAAAAACATAGTTTTTTTAACAACTTGAAACTATGTAAAAAATATTTTCAAAAACATTAATACTTTTTGAGATAATGAGTGTCTTACGCTTTATGAATCATCCTGTATAACATTATACCTATACAGAATATATATTATAATATATCATTATATCACCCAATTGTATATCGGAATTATATTTTATATAACTGTATCAAATTCATACAGGAAATGTTTTCTTTTTTTTACATTTATCCATAACCCCTTGCGTTTGATTAATTGGATAAGCAACAAAAAACAAATCTATAATAACAACGAGAGTATGATTAAAAAGTTATAGGGTACCTACATACGATATTATTTTATCGTCGTTTTTAGAATTTTTTTATTTGATAAAATAATATATTATACAGTAACTAGAATATTTTTACCAAAACGGTGTGTAATTTATCATCGTTCCGAGTCGTTGAATTCGTAAATTTCGTATCACAATAATATCTCGTGGAGTAATGACAAATTTGCTTTCTCAAAAAAAAACAGAACGAAATTAACAAAACAAAAACATTAAAAACTTCTTCGTGCGAAAAAACTAATAAACTTTAATCATTGTTTTACTTTATTCAAACTGCCACAGTTAGTTCAATTTCGGCGGTATTATAATATAATTTTATGGTACGCACGTCAACGGCCGCCGGACGGCTTGCATGCATACAAATTGTTCATCAGGCAAATAAAAAAATAAAAAGTCTACGTTTACGGTTGTGTATCACAATATAAACATTGTAGCTATTCAACGCTTTATATGTATTCATATTCGTTGTGAAGTATATCTCGCATTATCTAAATATATGGCTGCCACAATTGTTATTTAGTTGATAAGATCCGTGTGACCGGAATGGTTATTTTAACTAGGCAAGTAAGTACAATATTAACATCAATGATAAATTTAATAAATATTAAATTAGTAAAAACTCAATTCTAAAACTAACACGAAACCGTTTGACAACTTTCGTCAAAAACGATCGAAATTATTAGTCTCATCAAAAATTTGTTTGTCGATAAAATTCAGCCATACACAAAAGTGGACAACTCAGAAAACACGTGTGTTGTAAATTTTGATGTATTTATTTTTTACTGCTCTTCTGTAGCTCTTCAATTTCGTAAAAAACTACTGTAAAAGTCTAAAACCTATACCCATTTTATAGTAGCACATGTGTCCAATTTCCAATTGATAGAGTGGCTATATATTATATATAAAAGTTTTGGAGTGCTCTTTAGTCCTAAAAACGTGATCATGAGCGAGAAAAAAAGTAAAAACATCACTGTAAAAACCAACTAATATTGTACTTCAACTAGGAATGTTTGATGCGACCAAAAATATTATTTTTTTTTTTATTGATCTTAAGCCCATCAACTATGGTCATTAGCGGTTTGTTAGGGGGGGGGGGGGGCTAAATAATACAGTTTTATTGGAAAACGTGTGTATGTGGGGTAATGATTTGTCACAAAAACCCGGGCGGTCACCCGTCCGGGAAATAGTGACGCCGGCCACTCAGAACACGTTTCGTGGCTGAATAAAACCATCACGCCACACCACGAAGCCACCCAAATAGAGCTAAATGATAAAATTGTTTACCGACTAAATCTACGCTTACACTAGACGTGAATCACGGATGAATCACGGCCCCACGACCCAAACTTGATAGAATCAAACAATGTTTGTCGAACGAAGGTGGCATGCCGTGGTTCACTTTCAAATCCATGCCATATGTAAACGCAGCTAAAGAGTCGAACAATTTCTATAATTCTATTCAGTCGGCACAATGAACGAGTAACACTCGTTCCAGGGATCTCATCAACAAATAGGAAAAATTTTACGTAAAATGCGTCTTTAAGTATAAAAATTATTGTCACTGCGCCTAATGTAGAATATCGACGAATAACATGAATTTTTCCACGTCAACGGAATACGAATGTAGAACTTGACTTGTGAATTTCATGTTTGCGTTTAAATTTTAGTCGACTCTTTGAATACCAGCTAAATATACGTTAAACAATAAGACGTGTGATGATTCAATCAGTGTACAGTGTCTAATGATAGTTTTGACTTATTATAATTATATTTTGCCAAACACCGTTTAAGATAATGTGCGATCATAACACGCAGAGCTGTGACGCGATTATTATAATTTAACAGGTGCTACCATAGAACAAAGCTCGGCGAAACCGTCCGATGTCATGAAATCGTGTACTTTCTACTTAATGTACTAAAATAATGATATTATTTTATTGGTGTGTGGCACATAAATCGAACAACACTCAACTGTCGGATAAGGAATGAGATAAATAACCAGTTTAGCGGTAATCAAAACAGACGGCGTCGTCTATGATGGCAAAGTGTTATTATACTGAGCCAAATTAATTCAATACTCTGTTATTGCGATACTATATTGAAAACAAATATTATAATATTCTCATATTATACTAGCTCCTATAGCTACATAATATAACGTTAAACATACATGGTTATTAATTTTTTCTCTTTATTATTTTAAGATCCATATCATTTTCCAATAACGCACTATTACCCTTTAAAGAAAAAAGAAAAAGTACTAAAAATAAAGTTAATAATACAGCAAAACAAAATCGTCGAAAATCTGTGAAAAATAAATTTCCTGATACAATATAAATAACCAATCGATTACCACATAAGACCTAACAACACTGGAAATGTTTCTTCGTTGGCTTGAAAAAAGAACCAAATGTGTGAGATACATTTGTGTGACATAAATGTGTGAGATACAAACGCGATAAAAAAAAAAATCATAAAAAGTTGTAATCAATTAATGTCATATTTGAATGCAAAACGTTATGATTTGATCATAACCATGTAACTACGTATAATACATTCGATCATTTATAATTTAAATTTGCGCTATTGTGACCGTCGCGTTACAAGTTCGCGATCTGGACCAGCGGCAGTGCTTACGTCCTATAACTGGGCGTTAACGCGATACGTTCGGGTATAGTGTCATAATACACACAATATATTATTATAATATACATCCACTACAGGCTGCGGCGACTATAAAAGCGCGTAAAAAGGCAAACGACATTTTATTTTTTTCGACGCTCGGGGAACGACGACGTTTCGGGTAATGAGTTTTTTCTCCCACCCATGGCACCCCGTATGTACACACACACACACACACACACACACACACACACACACACACATATGTACATATACAGCGGTCACAGTAAATCACGAGAGAGCCACTGAATTCACTTTGGCGCAGGTCAGAGGACCGGCGGCGAGAAGGAGGCAATAAATTCCACTATATACATACGCCGAGAGCGCGCACTATATATATAACAAGATTTGGGACAAAAGTTGTTTTTGAAACGTAAATCTCTCGGGGCGACCCAGGCACCCAGTAGGACCGTTCTTCGTCCAGCAGAACCTCTTCTATTTGCAGATCCAATAGCGATCACGATGCACTTATGAGTTTTACAAAAGAGTTTCAATTCGACGGTGAATTAATTTATTACTAATTTATTGTTATATATGCGATTTGTCACCGCCCACTACCTCTGCTCTGTATACGATAATCATAATATTAGTCTAATACAACGATAATAATATTATCTATACTTTAATTAGGTACAGTTTTCGTTTTAATTTTTTCGATACCGTGATATCGACGTCATATATTATATCAATATGTCAACATTATAAACAAAGTGTTTCAATTGGTAGGTTGTAGGTAGTTATACAATGAAATATTATTTTATTTTTTGACATATGTGGGTATTTTTTTGTAGGAAGTTCACACTGTGCTTACCAAGTCTAGTATTTCCAGTTAAAATCAGACGTAGTGATTGATCCGTGTTTAATTTATTTACGTTACTATAAGTATAATTAATTATAAACGTAAGGAAAAAACGATACGAAAAAAATGATTCAATTGGACAGTCAACTGTTTTTCACATATTCAGTACTGAGCTATTGAACTTTTGAGATACTGAAATATTTTCCACTGTTCTTTCATAAAATAGTAGACTTTCAACCGCCTTATGCTTAGAGCTGTTAGATTTTCTTTAATCAATTATGTACCAAATAGTAATCAAAACTTGTTTTGTATTTAAAATAACATGGTCTCAGTTTACTCTTACCACGTAAAAATGTGGCCATAGTTATTAATGATCACTGCGATTTGAAGTTAATCTAAATTCGACAATTAAAATTAAATGAATAATGTTCTATCGATAGTTAATAAAAACTAGACACTGATGTTTGTTATAGTAGAACGAAACGACTGTGTAGACAAGATATACTGAATGTAGACTTATAATTTATTTTTGTAATTGTGTCTGTAACTATACTTTAGTAATTATTGGTTGTATAACTACTAAGTATAGGTTCTAAACTACTAATTAGCTATATAGCTAATAATTATTTTAAACCGACAAAACGTAAACAAAAATTTTAAATGCTATTTTTGACGTTACAAGTTTGTACGTTTATACACGACATAGTTGGACGAGAGCATAGTGTATAGCAGAAACAACTAAAATTGCTGACATTAATCGACTAATTGGACAGAGATGTAGAACGGAAATTAATCTTTGTCGGTCGTGAAGTTTTAGTGAAAACTGAAGTTTAATTAAAATCTGTCCATCCAAATAAATTATAGGGTTCTAATGATGGATGGTAATTATACGAAATGTAAACTTGTGTATCAAGATTTAGGACCCACGTACATGACGTGTTAGTTACGTGTATTATTATTACTATATTATTATTATTATTATTATTACTATTATTATTTTTATTAATATTATTATTATTTTCATATCAATACTTTACATGCCATAGATCGTAAGAGGAAATTGCAACGACAACGCTATCAACAGTTGGTATAGTGAACTGAACGCATAATAAAAAATGATTACGGTTCTTACGTGTTTTCCTACCTGCAGTAATAGCTGTTAACACAAATATACGGGTTAAACTGGTAGAAATCGAGTTTGGTATCCTTTGTGCCGACGAAAACTTTATCGAGTGTATCCGCGTAGAGCTACTTATTGTATTTTACGATCGTTGATTTTGTGAATGGTCGAAAACACCGAGTACAAACATTGCATCGAGGTCCATATTGCATCGGGATAAATAATGTTGCGGTCGATACCCTTTCGGAATCACGACCATTTATTATTATTGTTCATCAGTTATAGTAATATTTGTAAAACGTAGGTATAAGACAAGTATATCTATTGGAAATATATTATGCGTGACAAACGATAATTATATTTCGTGTTACACTGTAATGTTGTACTCATCTATCGCGGTGGTGTGATTTTATATTTTCAATTTTGTTGATGACGTGTTATTGCTTCCGCGTTTAAGACGAGCAATCGTTATTGACGTGTAAACTGTTTGAAACGTCATTGCGTAATGTCTTAGTCGTTACATGGATGACACGCACGTAGGGGTGGTGTCGAGTGGGTCACGAGCGTGGATGACGAGATATCTCCTCCCTGACGTGGGTGGTGTATTAATACGTATTTTATTTATTTATTTTATTTAATAGACAGAGTTCCCTAACAGTGCCGCCGCTGGCAATCGTCGTTTTACGACCGCTTTAATTATCACATCAAATTATAATTTTTAACCGTATTTTATATATTCGTCGATCCGGTCGGTCGGTATAAATGGTCATCGACGAGTGAGGTGCATTGTAATAGACCTTATTTATTTAAACATATAATTTATTATTGTATAAAGGTAAATCTAATCATCCTGCATAAACAGCCACTGACAAGAGGGCCAACGAGTTGTACACGACCACTACAATGCCAATAAGACGATATTATAATGTACATAATATACTATAATTTATTAAAATATAATGCAATGTGTGTACGACTGTGGTTTAAAGAGTCAAAAACTACTCCACTGGTTTTAACGGACATTTAAAAATTGTCCTTAGAAATATCACCCAAGTTGGTAGCTCCATTGGGAGCCCTCCTACATCGTGCCATTTTTCATGTTATGTAATCCTCTTCATCATTATTACTTGTTGTGCTTAATTGTATAGTTGTATATATTCTTATTAAATAAAAAAAAAAAAAAAAGAAGAAATATCAGAAAAATATACCTGTTGTGTCGTGTATTTATTCGAATAATTAAATGTGCTGATAGGTTGCTAATACTAAAATAAATCAACACAGTTTGATTGATAAATAATGTAGAATGGACTGTATTACAAAATTATCACACCACACAACATAAGTGAATTACATAAATAATAATTATCATCATACACACGTTTAGGGATGTAGGCGCCCACCTACTGTATAATATAAAAACCGATTACTCGTTATTCGAGAAAATTAAATATAACAATATTATTCGCCACAAAGGCAATAGTACAAAATATTGATATCATATGGCAGACAAATATGTTTACAAATAATGATGATAATAGCATAGATAAATAAAAACCGCGTATCAATATTATGATACCGCGTTACCGGTTGCCGCCGACCGCTCGACCGTCCACACGACCATAACCTTGCAATGACGCCTGTCTGCCCAATCGAATCCCGCGATTCACGAAGTTGGTCGATGGCCGAACCACATTAATTATGCATGCGATACGACGTCTCCTCGCCCAGATGACACCTCGTACACACAGACCCGAATGTCCGGCTTCCGGTTGGATTGCACCCGCGCGCGACCACTACCGCCGATTGTAATATTATTATGGCTCACACTGCCGTCTTGCCCGTTACGGTCTACATGCGCCCGCGTATACATTTGAGACGGCGACACCGGACAGTTACAAAAAAAAAACCCAGTCGCCCGCTCGCACTCGCACTCGACCATAATATGCCACCGATGGCAGATTCACACTTGTATTGGTATTCCGTAACATCAATAATATGAATAATTATCGAATGGCTAAGCAACGCGTGAATAATATATTAGGCGCCGCAGCAAAAACGAAACGGTGGGTTCGGGGACGCAACTTGCGTCACACGACTTCGACGACTAATAATTAATTGATCACAGTCCGCGGTGGCCCTCTGTTGGGGAAGCCGGTTTGCCCTACACGGCGGCGGGGGGTGGGGTATTCCAGACGTTTCTGTGCCTTATTGGGAAGACAGATTAACACTGGGAGCGCTGTCGACGCCTATCGTACTGATGGTTGGGCGGGTTCCCCCCATACGCGGAGTCGGGAGATTGTATGTATTTTCCCGACATTTCGCATATATTTTGCGAAGTGTATTTGAATGTATTTGATATTATTAGTAGAAATTGTACTTACCAACGTATTCAGTTAGCTATGAAAGCGTATAAAGTTTCGATACCAAAATTCATTTGTTATAAAAAGTAAAATAACCAATATAAAACTAAATCTATACATCCCGCCGAATCAGAAGGTACAAATTGTTTCCACCAGAGCGCGTCTTGCTTATCTGTTTCCCCGATCGGCGTGGACCTGCGACAAAAATAAATATTTTCGCCGCCGGAGTCGGCACCGAACAATACCTATAGTCTATAGAGTCATTTGAACCATGACCGATAGGTGGCGCTGAATAAACATATAATTATTTTTATTTTTTAAATTACTTTTCTTACTGTAAAGTAAAAACAACTATATTATTAACAATAATAACAAATGTGGATTGGCGTGGCGCGGTGGCTACAATCATTCACGCAACGTGATTGAGAGTAAGCACCGACCGCTTCGACAAGTTCTCGGATGGGTGACTACCCGGGTTCTTAGTGGCAAAAACCTTGTCACAAATATACGTGTTGCCAACCAACCGTATCAACTGCACCATCCGTTCCAACCTTACCAACCATACCAACCGTAACCCCTACAATAGCTAATGGCCATTTATAGTTGTCCAGCTCAAGACCAATAAAAAAAATAATAATAATAATAACGAGTGCCGTATTTTAAAACTGTTTATTTTTGAGGGTGGAGGTACACCCAAAACTATATTAGTTCATGAAGTTATTATATAGGTACTAAAAAAGATATCTTTACAATATTTGTTTTCTCACTTAGACCCACACGTATACCACACTATACCTAGTGCCATATTATTTTATAATTTAATGTTCCTTTTTTTCATAGACAGATTTGGGGTAATACAACTAATATAGGTACGATAATACGATATAATAAAGTGAATAGTGATATTGATATTTTATAGTCTGAGGACGACAAACACACCAAAATGAATTTATGTTTAGTCGTATATTGAGTATATCGTATTATTATTATTAATGGGATTTTAACATTAAATTAAAATATGATATTGTATATTATATTATATTTTATATTATGGATGAACATTGAATTAAATTTTACACACAACCAAAATGTTTATCACATTAAAAAAATGAAGTATTTATAATTAGCACCAAATGAGTGAATGTATTATGCAATTTATGGCATGTCTAGTAAATTCTAACAAGAATAACTTCACGAATAATGCTTTTTAAATATACAACAAAATAATTAAAATCGCTATTATTCTTTTAAATATCTACTTTCATGCAAATTTGAACTCCAATTTATAAAAAAAAAATATCATCACAATATAATTAACAACATTTAATAATTATATATAGGTTTAATAATATATATCTTACGTTATATTTTTAAGCTTTTTTTAAGGTCAGGACGTACTACGTTGTAATTTAAAAAGTAAACACTAGAAAATTATAATGATAAAAAGTATAATTTCTTTTCAAAAATATTGTTTTGTAATGACTTAAAATCCTGCAATGAAAATATTTTCACAAACGTTAGTGTTTTCTTAAATAATGAACACTATCATTACATTAAATTGATCACCTCAGAAACGGTCGAAAAAAATCAAAAACCTCCATAATGTGCGTGATAATGCACACGGTTGCATGCCGAACGATACATTTGAAATGGTCTAACGTGGAAAACTGCATTTTACGAGCGACCACTTCAAGAGTAACACCGTTGGATTTGCGAACCTAATGTGGAACCGTCCCATTAATTCGCACTCTGCGGATAGGGTGTTTTGGCGGTTCAAAATCTGCCGCGTTAGAGCAGTCGTATAATAAAGGGCGGGCGCCCGCCGAACAATGAACGTGTCTGAGTCTGATTTATAATAATAATAAACTATGTAACGCACATTATAATAATATATTACAGTCTCGTACACGAGCTTTTGAAACAAAATATAATAACCGTTGGAACAAAAATAAATTTCTCGGAACTGCGCTGCAGTAGGTAATAACAAATATCAAACATTGTGCTAATTATTGTTTGTAAGGGCCTTCTGTTATTATTGCGTAGGTACGTTGTTGTATCGACAATATTGTATAAGAAGAATTTCGGATCGCCGCTACGACGACAGACGACAATTCTATTCAGATATTCATTACAATGGGTCATCTTAAAATAAACTCGGTGTACGATATTCATTTATTGTATCATAAAATGTGGAGCCAAATAGAAATTTTGTTTTGAAACTTTTGATATATTTTAATATTTAAGATTTATAACGGAGAATATTTTTTTTTGTTTTGCTCATTTACACTTATAAGGGTACTATCTACTTTTAGTTTTTACTCTAATTCAAATATTTTATAGATGGAGTCAAAATAGGAAAAGGAAATTATCAATATAATGGTAAAAGTTAATTAGTTTCACTTATTGGGGACTCCATACAAAACATATATATTTTTAGAATTTATTTTAAGGGTACAGTGTGAAAGACGAAAGTGCTAATAAGTAATTTCCTAACACCCGATCCCTGTAGGTTTTACAACTCACTATCCTACTATCATTTACCACCGTTTCTCGAGACGACCCGTCACGAGGAATATTAACGAGACAGTGGTCTTTCTCTCTCAGTCCATCTTTCTCACTCTCTCTCTCTCTCCTCTCTCTCTCTCTCTCTCTCTCTCAACTCCTCTTTTTCTTTCCTTTTGCTGACGACGTATCAACAGACAATTGGCGCGTGCACAGACTTTTCGTAATTTGTCATCTACACCACCCTTATCCACGCCCGTGTAACTTACGGTTGGTATATGTACACGTGCAATAATAATACATTTGTCCATGTGAATATAATAATAATGATGATATAACATCGAAACCAACATGCGCCGATCGACCGAAAACGGTTTAATCAAACCGTGGTCAACAATGTACATAACACTTCCTAATATTATTTAAGTACTGTAAGATGTGAATGCGTAGTAATATGCACTACTGACATAGTGACATGGTTTAGGAAATAAAAAACTATTTTATAATTTATTTTAAAAACTATTATTAATTATTGTAACGGAAAATAAATGTCACAACTCCTCTTTGTTCGTGCTCACATAATATTATAAAATTATAGCTTCGACAGTATAATATAAACGTTAAGGTTTTGCAATAAAACTAACATTCAGAAAATAACGCACACAGACACTATTAAATTAAATCAATTCAAAAAAGGTTATTCAACGAACAATGCGTGAAATCTTTGATTGTGATTTATTACGTTTGAGTAACATTACTTTTTCAAATATATTATCAGACAGTAGCAATTCTTTTTTTTTATTATTTGAAACAAAGACGACTCCTCCCACAATAACACCCCTTATCTATAATGTATGCACTACAACTGTTGGGCACGATGTATTAAACTGGAAAAATACGATTATAACTAATAAGTGTTATAAAAAACCTTGTATAGCTGACGACGAGTATTCGTTTGAAAGGGTTTGAATTTATATAAAATAAAATGGACTTTTTTAGAAGGTTGAATCATAATATAATTCATCGTCAACGCCATAACTCAAATACGAAGTCAAATAGGATTCATTATTACAATCACTTAATTAAAGCGCTGTTTATTTTTCTTTCTGTATTCCAAGATGATTTTATGATGATTTATTGGTAAATCAATAACAGATTCCACGCGAAGAGTGAAACACTGTGAAATACAAATTGTTAAACAACGTCTGCGCGTATATATAATTTGGTATACTAATATTATAATAAGTATATGAACGAAGGGGAAATTCCAAAAAACTGCTTTTTTTTTAGTTCATAACAAAAACATAAAATATGACTAAGCAACTTTATATTTAATAGGTACCTATGGACTGCAAATACTGTTTATATAGTGTATGGACTGCTTGGAGGGGGAATAATAAATCGGTGGTATAAATCATTACACGCTCCTCAGATGCGATCGCAGGATGTTTTAAGTGGTGATTGTGTGCATTGCTTCGTCCACCAGCCCATACTATTATATTAGTATGCATGGACACCAATAACTATAGAGTTTAAAAAAAAAAAAAATGAATTCCCGAGCGGAATATTTTATTTAAAACGCTGATGTACACGCATTGAATATTGAACTGATTTATTCATACCAATTCAAAATTGTGACGAGAGGAGATGTACTGCGCCACCACGATCATCTCGTGGTTACAATTCTCGACACTTATCGGCAGTGAGGATGTTCACCGAGGCTCGGTGACCGAGACCGAGCAGTGGCGAATGGCGATCACCATTCGGAAAAGTCAAGACATGTAACTAGCCAATTGTATAAAACAGTAATAAACAGGTTAAAGATGGTTAATTTATTATTTAGTATACAGTTTTGTTAACTGCCTTCTTATATAGTTATATTGATTGTATTGTTGACAATTTATACAATACAGCCAAACATACTTCATTAATTACTATGCTATTATAAAAATATTAAACAATCAACGTTCAATAGTAAAAAAATCAAAGAAGTTTGAGCTATTATTATATTTCTTTAATGACAGTACCATAATAATTGGTTGATTCGTTGGAAATTATTATTAAATAATAAATCGTCAAGTGTTGTTTTTTTTTGTCATTAAAAACTTATCTTTATACTAAGAATAAATCTAAGAACTTTTAAAAGCTTTGATAACTATAAAGTCGAATAAATAATATGAAATGTAGATTCAAATAATATTATGTTCAAAATAAATATATGAAAACTGAATTTTCATTTTTAGTAAGTGCTGTTTTCTGATATCGATGCATTAGTAAGGCAGTGAAGAATTTCTTGGAACCTATAGCAAAATTCCAAAAACTGCTTTTAAGTGCACTTTGTGTCAAATGTCTATATTATAAAGTTGCTATGTATATACATATACAATATGATACTTTTAGCTAACTTTAATTTAGACGGATTTAATGAAAAAATAAACTTGTGTCGTATTTGATATAAGTATAAATACTTTTGAAAATTATTTATAAATACATTGAACTAAAAAAAAAAAAATTTGGAATACTTATCGTTAATATATCACGAATTTCTGAAACGTATAATATAATATCATCGTTAGTGTGTAGTTAGATCAATAAGTTTATGTCGAAAACTTTGTACAGTTTCACCTGTTGCCGAAAAAGTATCGATAGAATAAAGAATAATTCATCCGTTCCCAGTCGATATTTCATTATATTATTATTATTAGTTTTTATTTTTCGTACGAAGAAAGTTTAAAATAATTTAATTTGACATGAAATCTTGTGCACCACAAAAGAATAAAAAATAATCGTTCCATTATCTTGAATGAATCGAGTTCATCGGTTTCTCGCTGACAAGAACAAACGAAACGATTAATTGGGAAAATAAATAAATGGAGGGCATCTGGAATTGTCGTAGCGGTAAACTCGGTTTTCACGACGACATCGAGTGCAGTCGTAGCAATAATACCTATAACGACAACGATGAGAGACGACTCACGTGAAATCAAACAACCGATAAAAATGGTTTATATCCACACCGTATCGTTTTATTACATTACATCGGAGGTATTCATAAAATTAATAAAATTAAAATATACGCATGACCGTGTTCGCCAGGAGATCGACCGCTGCCGCATTTTAAAACATTATTTTTGCCGAGGTGTTTTGTATGATTACAAAAAAAAAAAATAATAATAATATAAAAAATTATCACCCCCCGTATAAATCGCAAGCCATCGAAATTTAAGAATATTATAATAATAATTTCGACACCTTTTATGCATTACCCATGCCCCTTGTTTATCTTTCGTCCGCGGTTTGACAAAATATATTATAAAAACAGATAAATACTCACACCTGCTTGGGTAAAAACTCAAGTTTTAAAACTTAAATGATGTACTATTTAAATGCTCACTGGAAACATGAATCTGTTATTTAAAATATGTTCCAATTTATATTTATTTTAATTTTATATGTTTATGTTTACCTCCCTTTACCACCAATTTTAATATTTTAAGATTCTGAGCTGAGTGATAAATACATTTTTTAAAGATGCGTTTGTTTGTATTTTGTATCAGTCAATCTGTCATCAGGTTTTAGAGCAAAACAAACTCTTGGTCCTACAACTTTCAGGATGGTTTTCGTTACTAATTGGGTCAAGTTGATCGGTATTCTAGGATATATTATGATTACTCGAAAGTAGAAAATATGTATTCTAATAACTGATAAGGATAACTTATATATTATAATATTCAGACACAAAGGCTGACACAGTGAAACAAATACTCTGCTCATATTCGTCTAACGTATCATCTATTATATCATTGAATTAAAATTCAACACAATATTCAATAATACAGTCTACAGAGGCCTACTCAGTGAAAAGGCACAATGGAAATTACCATATACAACCGAATGAGGACTCCGATTTTTACTGATGACTGGTTAGTGTTTTTTGTACGTAATGTAGAACTATGATAGATTATCATAAAGATGGAGAAAACATGTTTATATATTATAATTATACCCATAACCAAAGCTGAAGTTAAAAGTGTTATAAACAATTTTTTTTATCAATTATTTTCTTAAGTTAAAAAAAGGTGGATAAGTGGATGTCGCTCTGCTGTACAGTAGGTTACAAGTGGGTCACTGTAATGGATGGTGTTAAATTTGAATTCAATGATATAATATCATTGTATAAGAAAAACGATTCTGAGCGAAAACGGTCAGTCAGCCTATGATATTACCAAGTATATTTGATGATATTATTGTGAATAAAGTAATTTATAAATAACCTATTTACGTGGAGCCTTGTTTTCAATTTTCAATCCTTAGCTATAAAAGTTGAACATTTTATAAATTTTTAACTACAAAATAATTATTAAATTATAAATTTGATAAATTCTGTCCAAATTTGATCTTTAAATGCTTATAAAAAAAAACTGTGCCTATGTATTTTCAATATTTTTCAACTGCTATTGTAAAAATATATCAGGAGTCTTGTATTAAATTTTTACACTTTTTGGCCCAACAGATAAAACTTTATTGATATTTATAGAAAAAAAAACTAAAAAAATTGAAAACTGAAAATGCCCGTAAACAGCTCAAAAAGTGTCAAAATATTTTCAAAATTGTATGGTGTATAGGAAATGCTAATATAAACATTCAGTGAAATTTTCATGTATCTACAGTTATTCGTTTTTGAATTACAAGAAAATAAGGAAATCGGTACATGAGAAATCGAGTGAATATCTAATGTTGTAAAAATATGAATTTAAAACGCTCATAAAAATTTAATTTGACTTTCTTGTAGAAATTTTTTTTTTGATAAAGTTAGACAAACTTATGAGGAATCTTGTATTAGATTTTAAAATCTTAGATTTAAAAAGAAAATTTTTTATGAATTTCTAACTCAAAATAATTTGCAAATTTTCGTGATTTTTCCGTATTTTTTCAAGATTTGAACTTTAAACGTGTATAAAAAAAAACTGTGACTAAGGATTTTTAATTTTTTTCATCTGCCTTTGAAACAATAACCTAGGAGCCTTCTATTAAATTTTCAAGCTTTTTTACCCAACAAATAAAATTTTATTGATATTTATAGAAAAAAAATTTAAAAAAACTGAAAACTGACAATGTCCGTAAACAGTTCAAAAAAAGTCAAATTATTTTCAAAATTGTATTGTGTATAGAAAATGCAAATATAAACAACCAGTGAAAATTTCATGCATCTACGGTCATTTGTTTTAGAGTTACACCAATAACCAAAATCGATTTTGTTAAAAATCGATTTTGCGTAAAAATTCCCGTTTTTCCTTAATTTTTCTTTTGTTTTTCACATCGCTTTTGAAAACTACTGGGAAATTAAAATTTTGACCTCCCCAATGCACCAACGATATTCACTTTCCCATCGAACAAGATACTGAAGTCGAAAATCGAAGCATTATTTCGACTACTTATCGTGTACACACACAAAAATAAAAAAATAAAAAAAAAATAAAAAAAAAAATAAAAAAAAAATAAAAAAAAAAATAAAAAAAAAAACACACATCATTGTAAAATCAATACATTCATCGTTTCACTCAGAATCTAAAAAAAAACGTTTAACGTTAGTAAAACACGCGTAGTTATTTATGTTTATAATTAGTTTTAAATTAATTAATTTACTATTTTTTTTTTTTTTCTATGTAAGTTAAAAGTTGTTTGGATTTATTTTTCGGTGTAAGTTTGCTACGTGAATACTAGTCCGATAGGTCTATAGCCTATATAGCCTACGATATTTCCAGATGAGTTTTGGGTGGTAAATCTTTATAAATATTACATACTTAATTACTACGGTGTTTTCCGTATTTATATTTATTTATTGCACATATAAACAAACCATCATCCCCACGCACTGCATATTGCGTACGGCTATGGTTCTTGTTTATACAATACTAATATCAATAACTCGATGATTATGGGTCCAAAAATAGAGAGAATATCTATATAAAAAAAGTCTGGTGACTTCGTTATTACAAAATTGCAGTCAAATACCAAAGTCCAAAACTAACATAATGAATATAAATGTTCCATATTTTTATGAGTAGCCTCTACAACGGTATGGTTAAGACAAATAGTCATTCTCATAAAAGATACATTTAACTAGTAATGTAGGTAAATTAAGCTATATATTTCCTCAAAATATGTAAGTAACATATTATTATCTTAGTCAGGTACTCAAATTACTATGAATCATCCTTATCCTTATATAGATTTTTAATTTAGGATAACTTATTTTAAACTGTCTGAAAACAAATGGCTAACTTACTCAACTTGGTAGCAACATACATACGACAAATCTCCATTTATTTATTTATAATAATATCGGTACAGTGTACACTGTAAAGTAAGTACCTACGAGAACATATACACGTGTCATGAACATTGTCACATTCACGACGGATTACACGGTACATAAACGCCCGAACGTTCAAAACAACTTTTCTCAATGAAATTTTAGCTTTTCAAATGCCAGTTGGTATATTTTATTGAATTGCTGCCAAAAAATTGAAACCTGCGCTGAATGATCATTCCAAAATATAAAAAATACCGTAAAACAATTTATGAAATTAATTTTTTGACCTACTTTGATAATATACTTACTTATTTTAAAGTTTAACAAACTATTATTCCCCCCCCCCCCCCATTACAATGTAAAAATTCAAAATTGTCCAATAATATTGTTATTTCCATTGCGAGGTTTGTTTTTAGAAAGGCCGGTTATTCGTAAACATTATTCAGTCATTTGCAAATAGGCTATAGAAAATCTAGTTTCAAAACATTTTTCGTTAATATAGTATGGACAATTTGACAAAAGTTTACTGCAGTCTTGGTGTAGGTACCTAAATGAACTCTCCGGTCTCTCGAATTTCTATAAGTAATCGTTTTGAATAAATGCATAATCAACGTACACAAAATGGAGAGAGGGGGGGTGAGCACTGAACAAGCTTGCAGGCGTGTGCGGTAAAAGTATCATTGCAACTCTATAAATTATTATGATACACGCGCAGCAGCTGAGTTATAATACACGTGTGCATGGTGCGACTTTATTCCGACGTGCCACTTCCAGGCGTGTATCATAATAATATAAACGACCGTAAAGCGAGCCGTTAAAATATGTCTACTAAACAAGGACGACTCGGTGCACAGAGCACTGCTCATTATATAGGTATGCACACTATACGTAAGTACATAAACGGCTTCTATCATAGCAATAACTGCAAAATTTGTTCCGTAATAACAATGATAATAATACTCGTATGAGCATGAAATCGAAAAATCTTATTTTTTAAATTTTCGCATTGATAATTATTATTTTGCGTTTCTTATTTCTATTTTTACAATTGTTTTATTTTAAAGAAACTGTGAAAAAAAAATCCAAATGTATAATATAATACACGGCTGCATTACCAGACTCCACCCAGGTTAAAATTAAACTATCCATATATCATTTTCCGTTTTGTTTCAGTTGAAATATAATAAAATACATTACCTGTGAAAAACCCGTCAAAAAATGATCCGTTTCGAAGGCCATATAGACCATCTGGTCATATACAGACCGACCAGACAAATAATTTATCCGTGCGTGTTTATAATAATAATATGTTGTAATCGTGTATATTATTTTAAAACTATGGTGTATATAGTTGGAATACATTAAAAAAAAAAATGTGGACAAGTCGCGCGAGTGGGTACCAATTTACTGAACAGATCTGCGTTGACTTGGCCCGTGTAATATAATATGTGTTAAATTTGAATTCAATGATATAAAACCATTGTATAAGAAAAGTGATTCTTAGCGAAAACGGTCTGCTGCTTATATTACTGACTAGGTACTAAAAGGATATTTCTATTTTCAAGATATTTTCGCTATTCAAGTCAATTTTTTTACTATTTTTAATATTGTAGGTTCAATTAGTTTTCACCGAAAAAATTACATTTGAAAATGTCATTGTGTGTAGAAAATATAATAATATGCTGTAAAAGTTCCAAGTACACACGAATAGTATTTTAAAATTACAACTAAATAACTAAAATTGTTGTTCTTCGTTTAAATATCTAATTTCATCCACATTTTAACTTCATATATTATCTAAAAATAAAAACTGTGTTTACATAGGTATTTTTATATTTTTTAATTACAGCTAGAAATACTTACGAGAAACCTTGTTTTACATTTTAAATCCATAGGTATAAATGTTGAACATTTTATATACTTTCAATTACCTCCAAAATAATGTGTGTATATTTTGATAATTTTTATGAATGTTGTCAAAATTAAATTTTTAAAAGCTTGTATAAAAAAAATCATGAGTACGTATCTTTAATATTTTTAAACAGCTATTATAATATAACTTATAAGGAACGCTGTATTCAATTTTCAAGGTGTTTGATATGTAAACATTTTTTAATATTCTTTATAGAAAAAAAGTCATAAAAAATTTCAAATTTCAAAGTCCGTAAAAAGTTCAAACATAGTAAAAATATAAATTTTTTCCTTGGATTTTATCGCGACAAATAGAAAATGCTAGTATTATAAACATTTATATTAATATAATGTGTTATTATATTTTTAATAGCACTCGTGGCTTTTAATTTGTTAACGTGCTTGGCGATAATAGCCTCAATCTAACTTTCAAATATATATTATAATCATGAATTTATATTATGAACTATCGGTGGTTCGATAACGTGCATCTCTGTACATTTGCCCACATCATCCGTTATTGTGTTGCCCTGAGCGGCGTTTAAACCCAGATCTCCTTGAAACTATATAGTAAGTACTCGTGTATTCTCGCCAGATTTTGTTTCCAAACGATTGATTTTTACTATTGTGATACAATATAATATGGTTTAAGTAATTAACAACTATGTACAACGTGGCTCGGCGCGGTGCAGTGGCTGAAATCAATCGCGCGACGTGATTGAGAGTAAGCAACGGCCGCTGTCACTAGTACTCGGATGGGTGACAAAAAACCTTGCCACACATACACGTGTTCCTGACCGACCGTACCAACCGTCCCAACCCTACTGTACCAACCCTACTGTACCAACCCTACTGTACCAACCCTACAAAACCCGATGGCCTATGTTGTCGCGGGTTAATTACGTGAAATTCACGTTAATTCACGTGATGAAATCATATCGAATAATAAATTGTGTGCAGTTCAACGTACCGCAAAGAAAATATCTTTAAATGATTATTCGGCGCTAGAGGACACGGTCCTACAGCATTAAATAATAGTATTATAGAAGAAATTAGTGGTCAAATTTTTCCGCTAAATGCACGCACCTACAAGTCACGCAATCGAATCGATTTGACCGCAACGCCACAAACTGCTGAATAGACGAACTTTACGATTTTCAATTAACGGCCGTGAGATCATATTTCATGATTTCATTTGGTGGTTTAAGTTTCGCACGAACACGCGTGGTGGTTCATCATCACGACCGAACCACACGAAAATACCATATACGTGGTATCAAATAATTTGTACACGCCAGCACATACTATTATAATACGTATTGCATGCAGGTGAAAGACAGATTAATAAATCGACCGAAAGAAGAGAAACAAGTAGAAATTCATGGAGAAAGAGATATGCAGTCGTAATAATCTGATCGACCTAATGTTTAAAACAGTTCGATTTTTATTTAAAGCTACGGAAATTCATTCCGATTTTCTTTTCGGTGAAAAAAAGTGTTTGCAAACAATAAAAACTTACACAATAGGTACGATAAAATATAATATTTTGATGATATAGCTGCAGTACCTAGTGTGATAGCGCACCGACTAGCATAAGGAATTATGTCTTTATTTTATCTGCATTTTCCAACGGTAAATCTGGGATTTTTTTTCATAAAGTATACCTCAAAATGGTGTACCATAACGTCTTTCTCAGGTACTGTAAATAGTTTACAATTATTAGTACATTCTTATAACTCCTTCACTAAACCAAGATCTCAAAATGTACGCGCACATCGCGCTCTGGAACGCGTGAATTAACTCTTCTGTCAATCTGCATATAGATTACCTCATTAGTTTGAAAAATCCATCAGATGACCATGAAATGCGATTATGATTAAACAATCGTACACATTATGCAACCGCATACAAATCCTTAAGTTCCACCGTTAAAATATTAATATAAAACAACAATTTTATTTTTTTTAAGGCAAATATTGCTTTTAATTCACCAAGACCGTAGCAACGACTCAAACGACTCAAACCGACTCAAACGTAGCAAAATTCCAATGGACACAAATATTTTTCTTTCTAAATTCATTTCAGCCTCTATTACAATATTTCATGTCAAAATCAATATAATATAACTCTGCCACATATTCCCAATAATCAAAATAAAATAAAAGTTATCACTTCCAATAATCAATTATCTACATCTGGATTTTATTTACTAAAATTCAAACGTTTCGAATTAATAGTCGAGTTTTTCTTTCTCGAAATCAATCAAAAACATATAAATATTTAAGTAAACTTTTCCGATAACGACCGTTCAATCAAACGTATTTTTAATAATCAAACTAATGGTAAATTTCATGGTGAATATAACCTACCATGAATTCATAAGTACTGTCTACATAGGATGCAATTTTTGACTATATCATCAGCTCCGTTTTAGAGTATACAGTAAAAAAATAATAATTTCCGTTTAAAAATGAAAACAGTCAAACTAAAAGTTCTGGGTACTTTGAAACTATTAAAAATGAGTATTTATATATTTTAATAACATTTCTTGGAATAAAATTTAAATAAATAGTATTAAAACTCCACGACTCACGTTAAATAATAAGTCATATTGTTTAATATAGACGGCACCAATGAAACGTGAGTGGAAATATTATCTAGTCATTAATCATAATTATAAAGATATTTATGACGACGGACGTTTAAAATGTCACAAATGTCATACCGCGCTAATGAAACGTATGTGTACGATCTCGGCAGCTATGCTCGATGTGAATTTAGTAATTATTTAAGTCCTTTAGGACAAACCAACACTTTTAAATACACATATTTACACAGTGGTTCATCGTTTTTAAAGTATGGACATACGAGTGTAAGATATACATTACAATATAATTGCAATATTGCATAAGATTTCATACTGTCTCGCTCAACAGCTGCATTATAAACTGCATTATAATTAATGTATTGCTCGTAAGTAGGTAATTATAGTTTTGTATTATGACGATGATGATGATGATGATGATTTAGATTTATCGAACGCGGAGTCAGAATAAATAAAGACATAAACATATTGGAAATATTGAAATCATATAAACAAAGATTGGCTGATTTTTTTCACCAGGATGATAATCCTTTGTTCTGTACAACAATTTATGAGCGAATGAATTTTCTGTTTGAGAGAGACCATACAAAAATTGAAGACTGTTGTACGTACCTGCAGCCATATACTGCTTAAGTCGCAATTAATACTCTTGGAATTGCAGTTTGTGTTGTTTATATTTTGTATACATAAAGTAAACGACGGCGAATAATGTATTATACATAATATATACACTTTTAAGTTTGAAATAAAATACGAGTTCGTAAACTGAAATTCTATTCAGTAAGCAAATCAGGTGTGTTTTGCAATTTTGCTGGCATAAATTCTTGAAAAATAAACTTTTGTATTTCTTTCTCCATTTCTCTCTTATTTTTTTCATTCGTTCACTCAATTCCCGGTGGTGCCCTTTACGGATCTTTCACTTTTTTTCCGTACCGCCAACTCCACCCCTCGTTTATATAAATGATTCTCACTTACGCTATCTGATGAATATCTTAATATAATATATATTATATACGTTTATAGAAACAATAGTCGTTTTAGCAACTATCCGAACGGGTTAGCAATTCAACTATACAGTCCAAAAGACAAGTTCCGTTAAATCTAGTAGCACGAGGATGTTAATCAATATTATATGATTAAAATAGTAAAGAAAAATTGTAATTGAAAAACCAGTTGACTGTATTGTAATAATCGTTTCTATTTAAATGAATTACAACTCAAAAAATATTTTTGTACAGAAGACACATACAAATATTACGTTGCGTGTATTTAATAATAAATCTTTATTTTTATGAAGATCGCTCAAAATAATATTCAATTATAAACTATCTGTGAAAATAATGAGTATTTTTAACCGAATGCCGAAATTTTTAATTACAAAAAGTGTTCGTGTCGTTTCCCATTAAGTTTGAAAACGAGGTAGTAGCCTCTCGAGCCGTAAATAGTACACCGCCCTACCACCCCGACCGATTCAAAGTAAAAACAGCTATGGCGTGTAAAATTAGAAAACGAAGAAACAAATAAAATCGATTAATAACTTCGCGACGATGTCCCCGGTTCGATTAACGATTTTCAAACTTCCCATGGGAAATTTTTCATGCATGAAAAATAATTCGAAAGGACATTCCCAAGACAAACTTAACTTAAAACTAAATTCGCTAATTTCTAGCGTTAGCTTTGCCTGTCCACGCGAATACCTGTTGTTGTTGTCGTCGTCGTCGTCGATATGAAAAATATTATATTAATATTCGTAACTTACATAGTATTATTGTTTATAATAAATTCGTTTGCCAAAATCAGCACGATAAACCGCCAGAAAGCCATCTGCGCACTGATGTACCGAAATTGCCTACACGACGCGCCGGACAATGGATTTACAGACATTCGTAACTACGCGTATAATATTATTATATAGTATTGTTGTAATATCATATTATGGCGTACTAAGTTCAAAGTAATTTTAGAGCGAATCAATGTGTTTCTCATAAATACACCATCGCAATAATATTACAGTGTCGAAATATGAATGACGAATACCGATGTTTTCAAGAACGATGCCTTGAACCGCCATTGTACGCCTTACGACCGATGACATTAAATCGTTATTAATGATATTGTAGCTAGTGAAGGTTTTTGTCGAGTGACAAAATAATATAATACTATGCGACGCGTCGACATAATTTTGTTTTTACTTTGATCATTTTATTTTGATCCGTTCGTTAACGGTTGACTAGTCGATGATATTAACACCGAGAAGGTATCTCCTAAAAAAAAATTTGACACGATATTATACATACTGCCACGCAATTATTGAATCGCGGATAACAGAGACATATTTGTAATAATAATTGTCAGCGGTTCTTGACATAATAATAATAATAATTTAAATTATTATAATTTTGATCATAATTACACGCCTTAATATCTTCTGTTTTAAATTAATCAGCTGTCAATATACATCGATGTCATCGCAAATTCTATGTGATCTAAAATTGTTTTAAAATATTATTCAAGAGCGTTAATTTTTTAATTATAATCGTATATATTATTATAACTTTATTATTGTCTTTTTTGATCCCTTGACTCCTTTTATTTATATTAGTTTCTTGTCGCGTCTGGTCAAAATGGAGTTTCATAATGTGCTTTCGATCACTGCAGTTTACAATATAAGAATAATAATATGCACTGTTTTCTAACTTATGTTAAAACTTATACGGATAATAAGAGTCATTGATTTTAGATGTGTACTGCGTACATTAACCGAATCGATATCAAACTTGAGAATTTAAATGTTATCATCAGTCGGTAATAAAGTATTTGCATTTGTAATCATTAAGTTAACTTTAATTTTTTTGTTTTTACCATAAACATCTATATTCTAAAAATTGTTTAATTACTCAAAATTTGACTGTATTGTATAGGAATGAAACACACACACGACAGAACAATTGGGTGACGAGCGTCTGCATGTAAAAATATTCGACGGTTAATGTCAAAAATAAACTGTCCTCGTTATGTTGAATTGGCCAGTACTCGGAAAAACTACAAAATTAATATTAAAAATTATACGCTGAATAAATATTATTTTTGAAAATTATCGACACGTATTTTAAACTGATTATTATATTATTTTTAATCAAATCCGCAAAGGTATTATAATAAAACAAGCTCGCAAAATATGTTTAAAAAGTTAACGCGTTTCTAAAGTCAATCTTGAGTCTCCTGGAACTCCGAAGAAAATATCATTGAAAAGTTATTACACGGTTTATATATTATGAGATAAAAAAAAAATCCCGAGGGACGCAACTCATTGGTATATTATAGTTTCCCCGTACAGAAACATATAATTATATATATATATATAGACAGAGAGAGATCTATTACTTTATTTTTTCTTTCATATGGCGATAATTCTCTATATACTTCTAAGAACATAGTAGAAAATGAGGAATATCTCCACTTATAAAATACGTCAAAAAATAAAATAATATATATTATATTATACATAGTATACACACTTGTCCGGAATAAAAGTTTACGCTTCGATTGACGCACATATTATTAGTTGTTAGTTATTACAAGCTTAATATGGTCGTAACGTGCGTTTTCATAACGGTACAATGCCCATCTAAATACGTCACCATCAAAACTATCGTTATATAATATTTTCATACAGTCCATGGGCAATAGTGCAAAACAATGCTCGAGCAGGGATAAATTGCAACCCATACATTACAGCTAGTAAAAACGCTGTAGGTAGTGAGTAGTGCTATAATTGAGGTCGAAATGTTTATAGATTGATTTTCTCTCGTAACTTTTGCGTCGGTTATTGTAGCCCGTGGGTATAGGCGGATATCTTGGTAAATATTGGAGAGAACATAAATATCCGAAAACATATAGAGCCGTGGGGGTTTCACCTGCACGCACGACACACCCGACAAATTTACCAATGCAAACAATTTTAACCGAAACAATAGGCGCAACACTTGTACCAAGTAATTTATTGAAAATATAATAAAAACATTTATTTAATTAAAACTTTTTAATATATTGATATTTAGTTTACTATATTTTATCAACGAAAACATTTCACCATACTCCGTGTAAAAAAAACCTATAGATATAAACTTAGATTTTATCTTTTACGGTAAAATGATCTGCTAAAAAATTGATGGTAAAATCAAGCTAAGTTCAATTTTTTAACAGATTATTTTAACATAAATAACATCTATATAGTTCAAAGACTTAGTTACCTATCAAATTATATCACGACTTTTACAGCCTTCCTTTATAATGCGGGCCACGGGGAATATTATCTAATAAAATATTGAAAATAAGCTACAATAATGTCTAGTTAAATTGGCTATAACTCTGTTGATATTGTTCAAAACGATTCGAAAACTAAACCATACATTTCTACATAAAATTGCCAATTAGATTATTGTATTTTAAAACTTTATTGTTTAACTTCAAATTTGCTATGCTTTCTCAAAATTATCTGCGTAATCTAAATGGCGTTCACAGAAATAATATATCCCACTACTATCCACGCTGTCGATGAGTTATAAAAGTTTAAAATAATATATTTGTAATCTTCCAGCTTCAGCGTATGTATGGTATAATAATATGTTTATGTTATGATATTATTATGGTAGGTGCTGATCGTGGGGTATGATGGCGCCGAAAGAAAAATACTTCGTTACGATTAGTCCAGGATTTACTGACGGTATGATCCTGCCCAATTCATCACATTCGATTTTTTTTACAGTGCCTCCTGAATACAATTTTTATATATTTTTGAATCCGAATAAATTTATGTCTGCCAACTGTTTTATAACATCTTTAAACAATCTGGAATCATTTGGTGTTGGTGGTGGACGTGCTAAAAATCGGTTGATTATTTACAAAAAAAAAAAAAACAGGCAGTAGCTCTTGGACTAATCATTCAATGCGCATTTAACTGATATAATGTTGATCGTAGACAATAATATATTACGTAATCCATAGTTTATTATATTTTTATTTTGGAAAACTAATAAAATGACGCTAATACTAACCAGCTGATGTGGATTCTGAAATTCTACATTTTCTTTTAGTGCTCGGCCAAGGAATGACGTTGGCGACGACCATCATCATTAATAATACGTGTCATACGCAGATTTGCAGTTTATCCGCACACGCACATTTCTCGAAAAATACTTGAAACTTGAAACTTCGTTTCGAGTCTCTGAAATAAATTAAATGTAATTTAATCAAAAGTGAGTACTTAAGAACACAGTTTTACGCGTTCGCTAAAATCGTTTAACTTTGACTAAATCGATTCTCCGTGACTTTGTTGTAAATAATAATATACAAACAATAGGCACATAATACTCACTAATATTGTCGCTGGTTGTCATTATTAAACTGTTGGATATTTTTTACTTTTTCATCATAGTTTAAAAATTTTGAATTTAAAAATTAAAACTTCGTTAAGAATCTTCAGTCTTCTGGTTCAAGTATAAGCGGGTACTCGTACTACTGAGTTATAAAAAATGTAGGATAACAATGCGAAATAAACGCGTATATACTATATACTTTTCAACATCTCTTGTCGCACCGCTTTTGAAAATTAATTAAATAACTATTGATGTTCGTCAGTCGTCGGAAAAATATCATTAATTATTATTATTATTATTATTATTATTACAACAACAACAGAACGGAGAAAAAATAAGAACAACTCGTACATTTTATAATATTGTTTACATATTATATTACACACAATTATGGTACGGAATCTTGGTTTCAAAACTTTTTTTTAATTATCCCACAATAAACAAACGCAGAGGTATTTATTTTAAAATAAAGTGGCACGGACGTATAGTTCCGAAATAGTTTTAAAATCGATAGGCATGAGAAATTCTGATGAAAACTCGTCGTCGAAGTATACTAGTGTTGGCGCTACAATCGTGAAACCGAATAAAATGAGTGACGTTCGATGAAAAAATACAATGTTCTCGTTAAATAAAAAAAAACAATCGTTCTACAGGCGGCGTTTTGTTATTCAATGACCGAAACCGATGGGAAGGGCCTAGGGGATTGTTGGTTTTCAAAATGCCTTCATACTTAGTGAAAAAAATCATTTATTTATTATTATTGAGCGGCGGTACACGATAAACCGAAATGGTCCAAATCTATATTGATATTATATTATTATTTTACAAATCCGCCTGATCAGTCGAAACATTTATAAATATCTGATATATTAAATAGGTATTAATAAAAACCGGAGCTGTCTTAAAATATGTATAATATTATAAATCAAAATGAGGTATCCATTAGAGAAAAAACACACATCGCCACGAAATCAACGTTCACCGAGTTATTATACGAAACATCTCTTTTTGTCAAAATATGTACTACTTACTTATATATTATTATTGGTTTATCCAAAGTTCACCAACACCCAATTTTTCGACCAAAAATCAGTGTTTAGGGTTATATTATAATGTAAATTCACAATTCGCTGGCAACAACTTGTTTAGACCATTTTTAACGAACTTAACTAACTTGACAGTTTAATACAATATTACACATAAGCTGTTCTTTTCGTAATTTAAAAACATACAATATGTAAATATATAAAATATTATTGAATATATAGAAAAATATTAACATGGTTTATCGGTTTTATATACAAGAGCTTATCTTCAATTTTAATGTATGAAGTTATTAAGCACACCATTAAACATTTTAAATCCTTTAAAGCCGGTTAGGTTAGAATATAATCATAAAAAACATTTTAATCAGATAAAAATTCACTGAGAACTTTTATTACCTACTATAAATTAGTAGTAACCAGTAGATTATCTTATATGTATACAAAATATGCACAATATTAAAAATGTGCAAAATACTACAATATCCGAGGCCTAATGGTTATGTGTTTCAATAATTAATTATTAATTATTATTTCTCTTAGACTGTGATAGTAAACAGAATGCGGCTGAACGTTTAGTTTATGATCATTATTCAACGGACTAAGTATTTATTATACTATTAGCGGTACATCATTCGAACTTCGCTCATGGCCACAGCCCCTCCCCACCCACGTCCACATCGGTCAAACCGACATATGAGTGTTACAAATAGATATTATTTTCTGTGTACTCAGGTGTTAGTGAGTAGTTATTTAACATGTATTATTGTGCCTGTATAATACTAAAAGTTGGTATTAGTTTATGCGACTAAGAGGGCTCAAAAGAGTAGACCGCGGTAATATTATAAAAGTTCCGACAAGTACAAAACAATATGGTGTACTTTATGGAACAAATGAACGATTAGCGAATAAAACAACAACTAATAAATGCCTACATATAACGATTATAAACTAAAACCAAAATACATGGAATGCAAAACACCCTAGACGCAGCTCTGAACCCAATCTTGAAAACAAACATAGATTATTATTATTATTATAATTATTATCAAAAAGACTGTTGTATTTGAAATTAGTTAAACAAAATAATATTGTTTCACATTTATTTATTTAACATATCATAGACATAGCAACTCATGACAAGCGAGACGCGAGACAGACAGTAAAAAACTACTTACACAAACCAGACTACGCAATGTGATTTTGAAAAAAAAAACTAGTTAAGATTTTAAAAAAAATGTATAAATAAATATCCATAACTTAAAATCTTTAGACGAATACATTTATACTGTATTATAATTTATAATACTATAATATTATTATCGTAGTTATGAATGTACACGTGTATAGAGTGTCTGAAACTGTGCATCGGGTAGCTGTTGGTCGTATTATACTCGTAATAATAAATAAAAATGTATTGTATACCTACATATAGTATAGGTAATAACTGCGTACAAAGTGTTTCTACAACGGATGACACCGTTACGACAAATGCACTCAAAGAATTTTTTTCTCATTTTTAATATTTTATGTACCAATATTCCATAGTATTTCTAACTACAAATTACGTGCGAGGTTACGTGTCACATGGTTTTTGCGCCAATCTGCACTGTAATGGGTGCAGACCGATCGGTGTGATAATAGAAACGACATCAATACCCACTCGTAAATTCCATCAGTAAATGTAAAATATAAAAATCAGTCGTCGGGTGTGGTGAAAATAATCTACAATATTATTATTTTGAACACTCAGCTGTAATAGAGTTGGCTTGTGATCGACAACTTACTAATATTGTTTTTTATACATTTATCGTTATCATTATATTAATTTTTTATCATACTGTCATATTATTATATATTATATACCAGCTGATTCTGCACGGCGTTTTTCGTGACAAATTGAAAGCCAGCGGATTTACCCCTTTTAAACTCCGTCAGATGTAAGCTACACACATTTTGAACCCAATTATTCGGGTTGTTTTTACAAAATATAAAAAACGGGTCTACAGTTTCATAATAATTATATGATTTTTTTTAAACAAATGGCAACAATATATGAATGAAACATGATAGTTTTTTTTGTTAGTCAGTAATAAAAACCTATTGACTTTAGCCTCCTATGACTCTACGGATCTTGCTGAATATATTAATATGAAATGTTAACAAAACTGTGGATTTGCAAAAGGGTCGTTAAAGGTTTTAGGACTTTGATTCTATATAGTGAATATATGTATTAATTATAGCTGATTCTGGCTTGACGGTGACAAATTAAATAATGACAGTGTATTTACCCATTATTAAACTCCGTTGAATATATAAGCTACACAGATTTTTAACAACTGTGTTAAAAGTGTGTTTTTTTGACCAACTATAAAATACTGGTCTAAAATTATATCCAATTATTATAACTTTTTTGTTTTTTGTAACCAATGGCAATCCTTTACACACGAAAATTAAAAATATATTCACTTATGTGATCCAACTCCCTACGTGAGCCCCTCTTTAACGAAAGGCAATTTGTGTGTTTCCGAGAAATACACAGCCAAGTCTATCGCTTTCATTGTTATGCAATTCGGTACACAGATTATAGGTAATACGATTTACCTATACCCGAGGATGTGCACCATTAAACCAATTTTTTTAATACAGATGGATGATATTATCACAGCTGTATAATAACAATATTCTATTATACACATAATTTATAAATTTAATATGTTTTTTCCGTGCCGAATTATAAAAATCGGGTTCTGTGTATATGTCTACCGAACAAAAACTATTTAGGACCATATTAAATCTTCCTATATATCAATAAATTCAACCTATATAAACGAGCTCGACTAAATATTCAGAACTCCGAATTCAATTTTCAAAACCATTTTTATTATACAGCCAACGATTCAGCTGCTAATATGTATCTCAGTCGGAGCGGTGAGCTCATTTATTTAAATTATTATAAAAAAAAAGTAAATTGTTTTTAAAGAAAGTTTTTATTCAAAGTTTTGATAGTTTCTAAGTGTATTTCAATACTATAATATACATGAAACGAATTTTAAAAAAAATCTTATCTTTAAAAACATAAACAACTTGTAAATATAGTCAAAATATTTTCTTAATACCGTAAATGTTTATTTAAACACACAAATTAATATGGTATAGTTCTACCGGTCATCCAGCTAATATCCTATGTGACACACGTATGTGAATAATAATAATATAAATATCTACAGTGTCAACTATTATATGCTGAATTATCTAAGTATTAATAACATTTTATTGAACATTACTACAGTTTAAAATCAATTTCCCTTTGTATTAATTTCGCTATATCATTAAGTTTTTAATTAAATAGTGTTTGTAATAGCAAACGACTACATATTTTGAATAAAATGTCACTAGAGCTAAACTTCGGTATTTTTCGAAACAACAATATTAAAAGCGCCTCTGTCCAATGGTTATTATCATAACGCTGCATAATTATTACTATGAAAATTCTAAATTGAAAAATAATTATAATCGTGTTTTTTCACGATTACTACGGTTTAATCGAAATGAAGCGAAACTAAATTAAACTCGACAGTTTGCGCGTAGCCAGCTGCATTAATAAAGCTAAACTGACGTGAAATAATAATTAATTACGACGATGCAGGGCCACAGCGTGGTGTATTCGATATTTTTAGTGTGAATATCGATGTTAAGGTGGTTTAGTTGGTTAAAAAATATTTTTTATTTACACCTTTCGCTATGCCAACATTGTGAGACTTTGGCTGATCCGGTTTTTATTCTGTAATGAATAGAGATGGATTCTCGAACTTATTGATTTCTTTAACACCCCAAACGTCGATAAATCTAAACAGTTCAAAGTGTATTGGAAATTAACACTCAAAATCAAATACTTCAATTTCAAACGTTTCGAACAGTTCGAGAAAAATCAAGTACTATATCAAGAATATTACAAATATACTCTATATTTTAAAAATATTAATATCCGTACCCCAGGATACTATTTTTATTCCCCAGATTTTTCGTATGACATTTATCAGTTTTCATGATTTTGGAACCATGTTGTTATCCGATTAAAGTTCCGAAGTTTAAAACGAGTAAAAAGTTCGAGTAAAAAATGTATTACAGTTCGAGTTTGATCCCATCAGTTTGGGAAATAAATGAGTTCGTGTTGGTAAAAATTGAAGTTTGACTCATTCCTAGAAAAATCCTTTAGATTTTTCGATATCTTTTCTCAAACGTAATCTTAACGTTTTCAAAAATACGAATTCCTACTTTGGCATGATTAAACAAAACGTCAAAATGTTTGGAATTCATATTTTAAACATTTTTCCTTGTGTAAGTATATTCAAGCAGTCAATTGATATTTCGAAAAACGCCTCGATTAAGTTCTATTAGAGATGTGAAGCAATCTTAAGGGTATACAGAGTTGAAAAAAGTCCCTCGATTTTTCATAGTGGATGCATTTCGTTGTTCAAAAAGTGATTTGCATTTCAATTATTTAAATGTATATATATATGCGCGTGGATAGTATCAGTATAAGAGTCGCAAGCACGTTACGCTGATGTTCAATTGCTTTTGATGCACTAAAAATTTATAACGCCAGAGTCACGCGACTCTCCCGAGAATATGACGGACTTAGTACCCCTTTAGGGAGCCCCCTCTAAAGCGAACAACAAATCAATTCTGCTTCGTTTTCATCATTCACGAAATCTAAAACTATTCAATCCACCGACTCGTGATCGGCGGCGATAAATGATACGCAAAAAATCCACCCATAATAGGCTACGGATATAATAAAAAAAAATAGTGAAATGTCGTTACGGACGGTGTATCGTCACAGCGGCATTCCGATATAGTCAGTTTAATATACGATACCTACACCTACGCAATTTCGCAGTAAAAAAATATCATAGTACCTAGTTCGAGTTGGTATGTAATATGAAATACGCGAAAAGCGAATATTTGAGAGTTGAAACACAACTCCGATGTCTGCACCTATTATTGCATGTCTGTTGTATTGTTTGTATTGCAAAATGTCTTATGTTATTTAAAACTCCGAGCGAGACGGAAAAGCCATCGATATAGTAGTTTTTTATGAACGGCTTTTGTTTATGCATATATATGTTTTCTCCGCGAATCTGTAAGAGCACCGTGTGTATATATATAGGTATATGTATACATATATATATATACCTTTATAGGTATATCAAAAAAACCATGCAGCAATAGATGTTTTTCAGACGGTTTTTTGTTGAATATACATATATAGTATAATATGATATATATGCGTGGGTTAAACGGTCGGAAATTGAATATAAATCGCATTTTGGGTATATTAAAATTTCGAAACTTCGTTCTTTGTTGCGAATAATATTACACACGAAAAATACACGCGATAACACAACCGTCGAACTGTTCAATATTTCAATACTTCACGTTCTCGGCCGTCCGAGCAGCATCGCTTCTCTCGCCTTGCCTCCGACTATTATATTAAATAGGCACCTATTAATAGTTCGATGGTTCTGTACGACGAAATCGCTGCAGGAGAATTTATGTTGATGGGAGTCATAATGTTTACGTATGGAAATAATATACATTGTCGTCGTTCCCGGAAAATCTTTCGTCTCCTCCTCAATCACCGTCTATTCATCAATCTAGCTATATCGCCGTTATCCTGTCTCCATATTTCCACTGCGCCCGTATACCCCTCAGCGCTCTCCATCGATTCCGTTTTTTAAGTCATCGCCACCAAGTGATTTATAGGTATTTTCCGATATCCGCCGGGCATAGAAACAACTAGCAAACGCAACTCACACTTGAAGGGAGGAATCATTCGTATGTATATCCACATATTATTATAAGAGGTTATATTATTATTATATACTAAATATATTATAATAATCTTTTTTTACACTTTTTCTAATGACATCGTACATTTTTTATAGTATATTTCGAAGCTGAATATTTTTGAGAGTTTCAGTTTGAGAAATTCAGTTTTGGACGATTATATTGTAGTTAGTAATTAACATATAAATTTGTGATAAGAAGAGTAGTGACTAGTGGACAAACATTGTACGTGGCGCATCTACGCCACTCAATTTCACTTGAAAAAAAATGCTAGAAAAAGTGTGTTTACGTTTAAATTAATCAATTTGTACATTACTGTTTGTACTTTGTACCCACGAAAACTACAATTTTACATATTATGTAATATAAAATCTACTCTGTCACTTGTTAGAATAATAATTTAAATAATAGAATAATGCTGATAACAAAAGTTTTATATGGTAAGTATTAGATTTGAATGACAAGGCCTGTAAAAAATTCTTTCAATTTTAAGTAAAAAGTTGTTATTAATAAATAAAAAAAAATAATAAATTACCATCGAAATTGAATCATTTTCTGATTTGGGCTTACAACAATACCCTACCCAATTATAATAGTACTGTGAAGAGTCAAAACACGAGTGGAATACTGAATATTTTTAGTACATACCGTGGAAACGACGAATTCACGATCGAATCATACAAAGTACTGCAGTCCTAATCCTTCTTTATACCGATAAATATGTCTCAAGATAATATTATAATATGAAACTGCCTTATGGGAAAAGTTTTGAAGTATATTCAACTGTCGTTGATAATTTACAAGCCAATTGTATTTATTGGAAAGAGTGGTGTCCCGTCGTGTTTGATACTGCAGCTTCTAACAAGACTTCCAGAGTAAGTTAAGGAATTTTAGTTTTGGTGTGCCGACATCGCGTCTTTGAAACGAAGAACAATAACACTAACGTAGGTACACGATGCAGATTAATCATAATAATCTCATTAAATCATCAAGATCGATTTTGGAATACGTTGAATTACAATATAATAATATAATATGATAAATGTGTATATTATATTAAGTACTCCCTCCACCCGGGCATGGCAGATACCTACGGGTGCCCAATCAAAAATTCTGCCAAACAAAACACACACGTGTTCCTCCCCCTACCGACTTAATAACCTACAGTAAAACTAAAAATAGCTAATGGCCTCAGCTGCCGGGCTCAAGATCAATTAAAAAAAAAAAAAAAAATATATTAAGTACTTACCTATATGGTAATAATATGTCATATATTATGTATTTACTTATATGCATTGTTTTCCGTCAATAAATCACGTTTATTCATGCCGATGCAGACATTAAGAAACATTTGTATTTTATTATATTAACGATAAAAAAGTATAGGAAAAACTAACTTTACGCATTAAATACATTGCACACACAGTACTATAAATATTTTTTATAACGTCCGAGGCAAATCTATACAACATAATATACGGAACATCAACTACGACATAATAATAATAAAAATAAAAAAAAGATATAAAATAAATCATTGGCATCAAATATTTCGTCGGTCCGACGCCGACGTGAACACTATTTTGTTATTTTGTATGTCATCGGCTAAAAGCGAATGGAATTTTGTTTTAAAAGTGAAAAATAAATTTACGTATTTTTTAAACGGCGTTTTACCCCACCATGTCTGTCTCGCTGAATACATTTTTATGAGCGTTTGAAATTCATATTTTTACAACATTTGATATGCACTCGATTTCTCATGTAACGATTATCTTATTTTATTATAATTAAAAAACGAATGACTGTAGATACTTGGAATTTTCACTGAATTTTTATATTAACATTTTCTATACACCATACAACTTTCAAAATAATTTGACACTTTTTGAGTTGTTTACGAGTTTTTTTTTTCTATAAATATCAATAAAATTTTATTTGTTTGGTAAAAAAGCGTGAAAATTCAATACAAGGCTCCTGATATATTGTTACAATGGCAGTTGAAAAATATTAAAAATACATAGGCACAATTTTTTTACAAGCATTTAAAGTTCAAATTTTGACAAAATTTATCACATTTAAAATTTAATAATAATTTTGTAGTTAAAAATTTATAAAATGTTCATTTTTTATGGCTAAGGATTGAAAATTTAAAACAAGATTCCACGTAAATACCTAGGTTATATATAAATTACTTTATTCACCTTAATATCATCAAATATACTTAGTAATATCATAGGCTGGCTGACCGTTTTCGCTCCGAATCGTTTTTCTTATACAATGATATTGTTTCATTGAATTAAAATTTAACACCATCCGCTAAAGAGACCCTACTTGTAACCTACTGTACAGCAGAGTGACATCCACTTAACACTAACTCGGCGTATACGACACCACCTTCTCAGTTTATTTAACATTTGTTGATTTAAACTCACAATATAACTGTACATTGGTTTTTAATTAAAATAAATGCGATTATCGTTTAATATTTTAATTGTATTCATAAATTAACACTACAGCATGTTCAAAGGTTCGAGACAACCTGTTGGCTATTATCTATAGAGTGTGTTCTTGCTTTCCTTAAAAGTTAATTAATTTTAATTAATTATTCAGCAGCAACTGTTTTTTATATACATATAATAAAGTCCAAATTTTGTATCATAAATAAATTTTTATAAAATATTATTCAGTAGTTTTTACAAATAGATTTTACTATACCTAATTTATTCTTATAAATAAATAGCGATTGATTTCGTTGATTGTTTTTTTGTTATTATTTTAGAATGTGAAAAAATTGTTTGTTTACATAATAATATGGAGTATACCTACTTGTTTCAGTAGATACCCATCTAATAATTGGATAGTTCCGTGTTCATCAGATATTTATTTTTAAACCGAAATGATTGAAATTAATTACAATACGATGAGGAGGGAGCTTTGACAAATATTTTATTATTAAACAATACACGGAATAAAAAAAAAAATGATAAAATCAAAGAGTCTGAATTGTATAGGTATATTATTGTTTATGAATATGCGTACACATATTATACTGTGTCATACACATTTCGGAACGTTTGTACTTTAGGTAACTCCGTATTATATTGCCTACGCGTGTTATTAAGTAGTATTTATCTAAAATTATTTAATTTGACCGTTCAAGGTAGAATATTTTCGTATAAGTCAATACACCAAAAATAAGTATAATAATATATAATAATATAATATTATATGGACGAGAGACTTTGGTAATAAAAGCAATACGTGAGAAAGCGAATTCTTTTTTAGAGCGTAAAAAAACGTGTTGCGTAATAATAAAAACTTTATGACGCGAATCGAGATAATAATATATTATACGAATCGATGTGTTCTTATTTATTTATTTTTTTCCATACGTATATAATGCACCCCATACAATACGTATACGCCTTTTCAGCATTTTTTTCTCCGAATGTTGATGGGATAGTAATAACAATATACAGTCGTCGAGAATAATAATTGAGCGAGAGAACAAAGAACATATTATTATTAACTGCCCCCGATCGACGTTTACGGTCGGGCGGCCCCCTTTTCGGCCAAAATGTACCCTTCCCTTTTCGGCCAGCACCTACAGTTTTCTTTAAAATTTACAGTTATAAAAACTAAACTAAACAATTTTTATATTTAATTAAATACGATTGTATCCAAAAAAGTGATTTTTTAAATTATAACCTACAACTGTAAAAAAAAACTGAAAAAAATAAAAAATAAAACAATTGGCAATAAACCGTTATAACATATTATTATTACAATTGATTATATTATATTTTTATATTAGTATTTATAATCAATGTTATTACTTACATTAATCGAATAAAAATTAATATAGTCATATAACACTTATAGGTAATAAGAATAGGTATATAATAATAATTATGATAGTAAAATATAACCAACTATGAACGAAATGAAATTTACATTGAAGAGTATAAAGGTAATAAAAATAGAAACATTTTTTAAACAAAAATTAATTGTTAGTTCATTTGACTAAGTTAATAATATGTTAAACCATTGTATTGCCAATTGTTTTATTTTATTCTTTTTTCACTCAATTGTACGTAAGAATGTTTATCAAAAAATCACATTTTTGGATTCAATCATATTATTTAGTTAAATATAAAAATTGTTAAGTTCAGTTGTTATAATTGTAAAAGAAACAGTACGTTTTGGCCGAAAAGTGACACTGGCCGAAAACGGTGACGCCCTTACGGTCCATTGACCTGCAGCTGTAGCAGTGGTAACAAGGAACCGAACCGGTGTATGACGGTAAAAAATGTAGAGATGCCGAACCAAAAGAAAAAACAATAATAATTATAATTATAAGGTACTATGATGTGAAGTCGAAATCGTACACCCGACGACAATAGATGCATTAATGGACTCGTTTGATAAATGCACTGCACGGTATAACGGGGAGTTATTCCAGATAAGATACTATATTATTATCAACCTGCATACTCTTTGTAGAGCACCCCACGCAATCGATTTTAAAGGACATTTTAAATAATGGCGAGCAATTAAAAATGCACAAATACTAATTCAAAGCAACTTATCATAGTGGTAACGTCTGTTCCATTTCCTGTAGGTGTGGAATATGATAGAATAATAGAATATATACTATAAAAAATGGTTTCAGGCTACTGCATTCAAATAATACATATTATAATAAACAGACATATTCACCATACATACTCACCTTATTTTTCTTCTTCAACATTGCAGTTCTTCAAAATGTGGTTATTGAAATTTTCAAAAATATTTAAAGACCATATTATTATCATTTTATAATTCTTGAGATATGCCGTACTACTTAATGACTACCTATAATCAGTAAAAAGTTGATAATATACAGATTTCTGTTTTTCAAAACATGAGAACGCCCATTTTCTACAGTTTACTATTTGGCAGATATTTTTAACGGTTTTTGAGTTATTTAACGTTGTGTAGGTACTAATGTTTTTAAAACTTAAGTAATTTATTTCAATCTATCAAAATTAATAATCTGTAAAAATGGTCCAAGTATAACAAATATTAAATGCAATATGACATAATATATAAATTATATTTTATATTTTTATAACGCGGGGTTTTCATTTTTAAAATAGAACCTTGCAACGCTACGGGACACACCTTAAATAATACAAAAAATCTCAAGAATTTGAAAAATGATTTAATGAAACAATAGGGGTGAGCATGCTCGGCGAATCACTTTTGTAGGCGAGAAACAAATTTTTCACCATAAAATTAGTAAACCTAGCTCTGTTTTTAGTGAAACGTATCGCTTTCACTTTTTTCCGTATCTCTTATATTCAAGTCAGAAAAGTATAAAAAATTAATGGTGATATTTAAATATTTTTTGTAATCACAACGTGTTTTCTTTAATGGAAAATACTAATCTTATAAGCATAAAAACATGTTTTACTGTTATCAATTTTTAAGGTTTTACTTTTTGAACGACAATATATATTTGTGATTTCATATTCCCATGCATAGTATTTTTAATTTCAATGTTTTAAAATTTAAAATTTGAATTCAAATTAGTAGTGAATTAGGCATATACATATAACTCATAACTTATAAGTGTTTAAAGTTTAAATTAGTGGAGTACAATAGAACAGTCCAAAGTTGTGAAAAATGTAGGGTGTATACCCCACTCTTACATACTTTAAGTGCTTATAACTAAATAACTAATCGTTTCAAATTCGGTTTTATACCTATTGATATTCTCAGAAACATACTATGCTATAAAGTATGAAATTAAAAACGTATGATGTCATTTAAAATAGTAAATAATATAATTTTTTTTTCTAAACTGTTGTTTTGATATTATTTAAAATTATGTATAAAAAATTATTTCCAAAACGTTAATACATTACGAAAAAAATTGTGATTAGCTTTTAAACAATCGTATTATTTTATCGTTGAAATATAAAAACGATATCACGTGGTCATTGGTTGCCTCTTTTCGTGGTGAATCCGTGATCATAATAGGATAATCATAAAATACATCCAGGATCCATTGTGGTGGAACCGTTTTCAACAATAATTATTATAAACTAATTATAGAATAATTTATAGACGCCACTATGTCCTTTTAAAGCCGCAATTGATAAGAGGGAAGGAGGTGAATTATTTAATCTCTTCTCGGGATCGAAAGTCTTTTGAAGCAGGGACTGGAAACCGGACCGGAACCCTTAAATACATTTTTATAGGAACCGAAACCGAAACCTATATTTTGATGTAGAGGTTATTTTGGTTTTTTTCGGTTCCAAAATCCAATACATATTTTATCTATAGTAGTAGGTATAATATAATTATAAAGTTAGTTATTACTACTTATTAGTAAATATAACATATTATAATCATAAAAATATAAAATTGTAGATCTATAAAAGTTTATCAATACCTACTAAGAAATAAGCATATATTATTATGTGTACAACAGAATTGTCATAAAACAAATTCCAAAAATCCAAACTCTAATTTCAATAAAATCTATAACAAGCCCGGTACCTACCTGCGTTCAATTATTATTGAATCCTAAATTGCAATTAGCAATAAATAATGTAGCATTTCTAAAAAAATAATAACAATGTGTACGTTTATACATGTTTCAGAGTAAGTTGTCTTATAATTATGTTCTCTAACTAATAGCTGCAGTGATAATATTATACCTAATGTGGGTGTTGTCTATTAGTTTAAAATTTAAATATTATTAACTAATAGTTAGGTATAGTGGATACCTAGTTATGTTTTAAATATAATATAATTTAGGTTTTGCTAGCCATGTACAATTTACGTATTATATGCCAGTAATGTTTTTAGATTCTGAGCTGAGCGAGGAAGCTAGTGGTTTTCCAATGGTGTTTATTTTTTTTTTATCCTGTATACAAAATTTTTAACAGAAGGATTGCTTCGATTTCAACATATTATGGTACCTTATATTTTAGAAAATTGGATCAATATGGTACATTAAAGGGGTCATTTTTTGATTTTCTCAATAGTTATTTAATACCACAGGAAAAACTACCGACAAATTACGAAAAACCTCTAAAATTGGGATTTTAATTTCTAACGCTTTGTTTATCACCCATTGTTATCTACGAATAAAAAATTATAATATTATAATATTAATTCAACTAACAGTAAAGAGGCTATAATAAATAATAACATTATAAAAAATCCAGACTGACAAACCGTCTCCGCTCAGAATCGTTTTTCTTATACAATGATATTATATCATAGCATTCAAGCTTAATAAAATCCATTATACTTTTACCCACTTGTAACCTACTGTACAGCAGAGGGACGTCCACTTATTTTAAGTCTTACAATGTTCAGAATTCAACGGTATAGTGAAACTTTCATAAGCAGTTAGTAAATTATTGAATATAATAGTATATCTTTTATAATTTTAGTGTTAATGATATTATATTACCTAAACTCTCAAATAGGTACACTTAATTACAATCAATACCTGCCATTAAATATGTGTGTTTGATAAGTTAATTTTTTTATACAGTACTTAATAATTGATAAAAATAAAAACAAAAAGCAAAAGTCAAATATAAATGTTCAAAACCGGTATTAACCGAACCCGTAACCGAAACCGAAATTTGATGTTTTTGAAAACCGAAAGCAGAACCGGGACAGAAATTTTGGATTTTTGACAACCGAAACCTAAATCCAAACCGATGAAATCATAAAGGTTCCAGTCCCTGTTTTGACGTCTGGGGCGAAACGTATTCTACCTGTATTAATACGTCATATTCATTCTTATCTAGAGCACAACGTACCGACGATTTACCCACGCGTGTGGTACACACATCATGTTATAGTACATTATAATATTATAGAATCGTGTATACGCACAAACGTTATATTATTATACAGTACGTGTAATCTCAGCCAGAATATACCGACGTGGAGCGCCGCAGCAGACAACAAACACCGAACACGCGCTGAGCTTCCTAAACTGGCTAAGCCGCACCGAGGCAACTCCAAAATTAATTGCATTTGGATGTCGCGAACCGTGATGATTCGAGAGCGGATTACTTGATTATAATATCATATACCTGTTACTCCTATAGGCCGTGATGTCGTGTGTACGTGTTTTTCTTCATAGATAAGGGTGTCGAGGGTAACAGACGTCTCCGGGTAGTATAATATTAAAATAATTCTGCGTGTTCGCATAACAATGATTATTATTATTATTATCATCACCATTATTATTGTTACTGTGGTTGTGTCATCGTATTATACGCCACCGTGGTACCGTTCATGTTATAATTTATATATTAATATTATATCATAATAGTAATTGTAAGACCGGCGATTACGATGCAGATAATAGAAACGGTGAAGGTGGACATCGATGTCTCAAAACACACCGTAATAATAAATTAAGATCTAGATAACCACCTCCCGTGAGTTAGTTGTGCGACAATATTATAACCTGTGTCTAGAAAACTTTAGTATGTTGACGTCCGTGAAGTTGGCCCTTGTGCGATAAGCACTTTTTAAAAAAAATTTCGCATAGTGTCATAATTTTGCAAGTAAGAAGCAAGAATTTTCAAGTACACTTCCGAAATGTGCAAGTCGAAACCCCCACCCCTACGATTTTTCAAAGTATTTTACGCAGCCCTTACTGGTCGTCAGAAATTTTCAAGGCTAATGTCAAAACACTCTTTATAAGTAGCAATAATTTGCAAGTTTAACTTCACACCCATGTGATTTTTCAAAGTTTTTAACTCCAGCTCTTACTTGTGTCAAAACACTCGTTATAAGCAAGAATTTACAAGTCTACTTCCGAAAAGGTTTTGGACGTTTTGTGCCATTCATTTTTGACGCATATCCGTACAAAGCTTCGGCCAAATGGCCCAAAGAGGTGGCCACTCGACAAAGTGGTAAAAACAAATGGCGCAGAAAGGAGGGAAAACGCATAATATGACGCCTTTGTTGTCGTGGTTGTCAAAGTTATAGAAAATTTTAGCAAGCACCCAGTCATTATCCTCGCACTATAACATCAAAATTGCTTCAGCCGGTTTAATTATGTGCATCGGTCTGTGGTGCACCCGTAGTTGGAATCAAAAATGCAGAAACATATGTGAAAATTCTTTTGACCCCTTTATAAAAATGTTTTGCGTGTGTTTGCCAACAATTAACAATAATGTATTCGTTGTATTTTTGGTGATTTAACCGTTATATGTGTATGTGCACCGTTTGAGTATACATGTACAGGTTCAATTTCTTTGGAAAAAAAAGCTAATGCCTACATGTATTTTTTTCTTATGGACAAGACTAAGAGTGAGTACTATGCAGGTTATAATCATATTACGCAGTTTGACTATAATGTTTTCACACGTACAAATGCAAAGGTGAGTCACAATAAATATTATACACAATTTTGTTGGATTAAAGGAAACTTATTTTTTTCAATTACCAAAATATAATTTGATTCATTTAAAAAAAAACCCAAAATTGAAAAACGATAATCGCATTTATTTTAAGTAAAAACCAATGTACAGTTATATTGTGAGTTTAAATCAACAAATGTTAAATAAACTGAGAAGGTGGTGTCGCATACGCCGAGTTAGTGTTAAGTGGATGTCGCTCTGCTGTATAGTAGGTTACAAGTGGGTCACTGTAATAGATGGTGTTAAATTTGAATTCAATGATATAATATCATTGTATAAGAAAAACGATTCTGAGCGAAAACGGTCAGTCAGCCTATGATTTTACCAAGTATATTTGATGATATTATTGGGAATAAAGTAATTTATATATAACCTATTTACGTGGAGCCCTGTTTTAAATTTTCAATCCTTAGCCATAAAAGTTATAAATTTATAAATTTTTAACCACAAAATATATAAATAAATTATAAATTTGATAAATGTTGTCAACATTTGAACTTTGAATGCTTATAAAAAAAATTGTGCTTATGTATTTTTAATATTTTTCAACTGCTATTAGAACGATATATCAGGAGCCTTATATTAAATTTTCACGCTTTTTTACCCAACAAATAAAAATTTATAGATATTTATAGAAAAAAAAACTAAAAAAAATTGAAAACTGACAATGTCCGTAAACAGCTCAAAAAGAGTCAAAATATTTTCAACATTTTATGGTGTATAGAAAATGCTAATATAAACATTCAGTGAAATTTTCAAGTATCTACAGTCATTCGTTTTTTAATTACAATAAAATAAGAAAATTGTTACATGAGAAATTGAGTAAATATCAAATGTTGTAAAAATATAAATTTCATAAATTTCAAACGCTCATAAAAATTTAATTTAAGTTTCTTCTAAAAAATTTGCTATTTTTCGTGATTTTTCCGTATTTTGTCAAAATTTGAACTTTAAATGTTTATAAATAGAAATTGTGACTAAGAATTTTTAATTTTTTTCATCTGCCTTTGAAACAATAACCTAGGAGCCTTCTATTAAATTTTCAAGCTTTTTTACTCAACAGATAAAATTTTATTGATATTTATAGAAAAAAAAACTAAAAAAATTGAAAACTGACAATGGCCGTAAACAGCTCAAAAAGAGTCAAAATATTTTGTAAATTTTATGGTGTATAGAAAATGCTAATATAAACATTCAGTCAAAATTTCATGTCCTTACGGTCATTTGTTTTAGAGTTTCACCAAAAACCAAAATCGATTTTCTCGAAAACAGATTTTGCGTAAAAATTCCCGTTTTTCCTTAATTTTTCTTTTGTTTTTCACGTCGCTTGTGAAAACTACTGGGAAATTTTTACTTTTGACCCCCCAAAGTACCAACTAGATTCACTTTCCTATCAGAAAAGTTACTATTGAAGAAAATCCAATCACTTTTACTGTCCTAAAAGGTGATGACAGACACAAAAATAAAAAAAAAATAAAAAAAAAAACACACATCATTGTAAAATCAATACATTCATCGCTCCACTCAGAATCCGGTTTTACTTGCAAAATTTTGGGAGTGTACTTGCAAATTCTTCATAGTTATAAAATGTGCTTGACACCAGTTTTGAAAGTTTCTTACAATAAGTGAAGGCTGGGAAAAATACTTTGAAAAACCGTAGGGTTGGCGGTTTTGACTAGCAAATTTTTGAAGTGGACTTACAAATTCTTGCTAATTATAATGAGTATTTTTACACCAGTTTTGAAAGGTTAGAAGAACAAGTAAGAGCTGACTGATGTGTTCCTCGGTTCCACCCCTTACAACTCTTTTGTTATTGACTTCGATCACGGTAAGGGTATTTTTTTGGATCTATGCAACACCAAAACTATTCTACGAAAACAAAAATTTCATGAAATAAGCGATCTGGTTTTGTTTATTTAAAGCGTCATGCATGGAAGTTAAAATATGAATATAAGATGTAACCAAAAATTTATGTTTTGTAAGGACCGTGGTATCTGCAGTGATACCAGCGATTTCATTGCCTGGTTGTGCAGGGGATATGTTTGATATGCGCACCCAGCATTTTTGGGGATTTCCATTTTACCACCCGGGACTATAGGGATCTCCGCTTTACCACCCACTGGACGAAAAAAGGTCGCTTTCAAACGCTTCAACTGCTATCGAAAACCAAATTTTCAGTGCAGGCGTGAAATATATTTGACATCGAATTAAAATAAAATCCAAAGATATATTACAATATTACAACATTAAAATGATATTAAGATTATGAGCTTAATTTTTTTAAATGACCAATGAGTAATCATTTTCGTTTGATACTTAACTAATAAGTTTAAATACATTTTTGTCAATTGAACAGGTAAAGTAGACCTATTCTTGGGATTGGTTGTTTAATATTATTTCGATGGAATAATAAATAGAAAATAGAATGCTCCATTTATTTTAGTTTCACGTAATAAATGGAGCATTCTATTTTCTAATTTACAAAAAAAAATTCAAACCCCAACAATAATACCTCTACCTTTATCCGTGACCAAATTCCGTTAACCGTAACGATTGGCTTGGTTAAAAGCATATAGTTATAAAAGTGAAAAATTATAAAATACTATTCGTGTACAATAATATACATGCCCTATTTACTCTATTTATTATTAGGTATTATTATTATCCAAGTGCAATGTCGAACGAACAATCCAGTTTCGCAGTACAATACACCGTTATAGTAATAAATTGTAATATGTGATTGCGCATGACAAAAAGTGCATTTCGTCTTGAGCTATACAGTAGCTAAAACGATTTGTGCTACACTACTAGTGCAACCCAGTTTTTAAAAAAAGCGTATTACGAATAAAAACTATATTTACACAAGCCACAGACTTCACGAGCAGACGCGAATATAAAAAAAAAACGTATCTTTACAACGAACGCTCGTGCATTACATCGCATATTATATTGGTTGCGCAAAAATAAATAATGAAATTCTTCTAGCTCGTTCTAGTAATTCACGCACAACTTACTGTAGAATAATTCCGGTATCTGTTTAATATTTGAAATTCTAAAAACTTCTAACACGATGATCCTCTAAAGTGATCACAATAGGCACGGTATTCTGCTGTTAATCAGCATAAAATATTTATCGTTAAGTTTTCGTGAGAAATATATTTTATTTGTCTTGTTTGAAAATGAAAAAATGAAAAATATAAAAGTGTTAAAAGAGTTATAGTGAAATTTGTTAGTTTATTTCTTAACAAAATTAATATATTTTTGCCCTATATTTCTTACGTAAGCTGTCTAAATTTCCAGTTTTTATATTATTTATAGTAATGACTAATAAGATAATTAATTCTGATAAATATACTATTTAGTATTTTTACTATATTATATGGTATTAAATGGTATATTATGTAATTGTAGACATATTATTACGATAACATAAAATCACTAAATTTAATGAAAAATAAGAAGAATAAGAATAAAATATGAGAAAAATTTTTCTTTGTAATGTCAAAGACTTACCACTGACAATAGAAAACAAATGTTTAATTAAAACATTAGTAGCTGGTACCCATGAGTTTAATATTACTTTAAACAAATAAAAAATTACACGTAAAAATAGATTAAAAATATAAAAATTATGAGGAACCTTCTAAAGAAATTCCTTAGTGAGACTTTACCTATCTTACGTCTGTAAAAATATATTCATTGTATAAACAATTATATTAATATATTAATTGCCATTAATGGGGGTGTCTTGTTATTTATTTATTTATTTTATTTATTTATTTAACGGATAATGTTATCATGTTACGTATAGCTCTTAACCTATATGTTCATTGTACAACATTTGTAAAGATTGTGTATAGTATTGTGAAATTAAAATAAATTATAAAAAAATTATATTATAATATAGCCCGATTCAGACAGTCGCTATCAAGAGATTGCGTGCAAGTCGGACACTTTTTTGGTGAAATTTAAATGCAGCATATTGTTTGTACTTCACAAATCCACTTAATAATAATAACAATAATATATTATTCGTACGTATACAACACACCACAATGGGATTCGTGTCCGAGAGAATTTCACCCACAACAACGACGAACAATAGAAAACAATACACACACGCACACACGAGATCCTTATAATGTCAACAGTTTTTAAAATTCTACAGATGCATGTCCACCTACAGAGAGTCCAACTTTCTGCCATCATAAATATATAAAATATGATAACAATATTATAATCGTCCGACTTGTCCACTGCGTGGACCGGATGACAACCGTTTCCATTGTTAATATTATTATTTTTTAACAGACAATACATAATTAGCGCTTTTAATGGTCGAGCCATAGAGCTGTCCACGGGAAACGATCAAAACATAAAAGTATCGCGTACAATACAATACAGTTAAAAACGGTAAAAGAATTGTATGCAATTTGTCGTTAGTTTTAAATTACACCCTCCCATATTATTACTGTAATGGTAATACACAACAAACGCCGTCTTCATCAATTACCTTGGATTGAATGCACACAGAATGGTGTAAATTTATAATCGACAGCACTCAACTTTCGATTCAGCCGTTACCTATACGATAAACGTTTAAAAACTCGGCCACATTATATTATATTTAATAAAATATTAAAGTTTTTGAACGTTGGAATAATCATTTATGATCGAAAATATTAATTTGATTAAAAATATTATTTTAATATAATATATAATTCAAATGACACGATGTACATAAATAGTCAATGGAATAGGAACTTATCCAACGACTCAGCCATTAATCACCAAACAGCGTTGTTATAACGAAAACAATTTTATATTCATTAAAATATAATATATATATTATGCATATTGTATATAAATTTACTAATCAGATTTATTTCGCATAATTCAGAATCATTTTCACGTCTTCTCGTTTATCGCGCGTTTCAATTTAATCAAGTTTTAGTTAAATTTTGGATCGGCGAAACTATAGAATTTTCTCCAGTCGTGTTTATAATTAATATTGAGAGCATAAATGATTAACGTATATGATGGAAAAACGCGGAACATTCGAATAAACCTAAAAATATGCGTATCGATAACGTTTGTGTTCATCTCGTCAGGTACATTTTTTGCACAGTCATTTTTGTTCATCTAATGTATTTCTCTTAATGTTAGCCCACAACTATTACTGCACGTTACTATAATTATTTTTTCCACCAAAAGCAACGTAACCAACTCAAAAAAAAAATGTATTTTACATTACTGTATAATATTATTGTTATCCGTGGTTTTAGATTTCAAAATCATATAGGTGTTTGTTTCACAAATAGAAAATAATACGCAGTCAGTATAATAACAGTCAGAAAAATTTCAAACACATATAATGTTATTATAATATTATATAAATAATCTACAATGTTATACCTATTTGAACGGGGCAATTTGATATTGGTTCATTCGTTCATTCAGATGTATTAGCAACATCCTGAAAATTCGAAACATTTTAAGTTCTCGACAGGAGGAATTAATTTTTAAAACTCATATTACATGTTGTTATAACACTAGGTATGCTATTTAAATAGATAAAATAAATTCAATTATTTATAATACGTCACATCATTACACAGCTATAATATACACACGTCATTTTAACCACCTTCAATGTTATGTACCACAATTGCCTATACAATGCGCCGTCTTAAAAAAGGATGTATTCTTTTTAAGATATTATAATAACTAAAGCATTAGTAAATGCTTTACTATTAGTGCTAATAAGTAATAGCATTATAATTTATACTATAAGCAGGGATTAACGTGGGGGCGCAAAGAGGTCTCCTTCTACTTCTGACAACAATTAAAAAACGTCCTCTTTGACAAATTAGGATTAACATTATTCAGAGTTAAAAGTGGGAGGAGTGCATACATGCTTACACAATCACTGTTTTACACTACATAATATATATTAGACATTATACATAAAATTATCTAGGAAACGCTTAAAATTATATGGATACATTAGTCCCTCTTGATTATTATAAGCTATAAAATTAAATTAATCAGTTATTAATTATTGTAAAATGTATAATATGTTAACAATAACAAAATGCACAGTTGTTATAATATTATCAGTTTGTCAAACAACTATGAAGTATGAAAACATTATTAAATTTATTATGTTAATGACAGTCAGGCATATATAAATTAGCATGTTAAGTAAAAATAATAAATTAAATAATAGGCCCTTAAAAATAATTTGTAAGCATTGTAATTAAATTCGGGACGGATGGTCCGGGTGAATAAATAGTGTCTGCTTCAACGAAGAATTAATACGAATCACCTTATCAATAATGGTTAGCCTTGACATTTCGTACAGAAAACTATACATAAGTATATTCAAAATAATAATATTTATATAACATAAAATAATCAATAAAAAACTACTTACACTGATCGGTATGCATCAAATCGATCTTACAAACAATTGACTAAATATAACAAAAAACCTGGCGTGTTTTATATTGGCTGCAAAATGCATCCGTCAAATAAACGCATTTACCTATATAAATGATTAATTGTCGCACAATATCATGGTATGTTACTTTTATGGAAGAATAAATTCTAAATCAGTTGACTGGGAGAAGCCACCTTGCCAGAAAATCCCCCGTGGGTTAAAAAGACGCTGGTTGTAGGGATTTACTAAGTCCCTAAGCATAATGCCGCTTGGAGCTCTGTCACTGGACAGCCTCTCTTCTCATATATATTATCGTGTAAACATTCTCCATATCATATCATATTAAATCCTATTTGCTTTTTGTACAGATCGTAAATTCTCTATTTTTTAATAAAAAAAAAATCAGTTAATTACGCCGTAATAGTATATGTCATAATATATAATATGTATATATTATTATCTTCTATATCTAACTATATAAATGTGAAATAAAAATCTCTCTACAGGCTAAACTCTGGAACTACTTATCAGATCGTCTTGATTTTTTTTTCAACGAAAGAGTATATAACGGAGAAGGTTTCTATGAAAGAAAATTTTAGGAAAATTCACAGCAAAAATAGAAAATCTGAATGTCAAAAATACAACAGTGGCGCTTTAAAGGCTAAGCCCCCAAAACATATTTTTCTAAATTTTTTTGAAGCTTACACGGTATTATTATTGTAGGGGTGTAGCCTCTCAAATCTCAAACGCTATTATTATATTATGGTATCATTGAAGCAAGTATGCAACTAGTGTTATTTAAGTGAGGGTAGAGTGGTGTTTATTAAACATTAATAATATTTAGACATATGTATTAAAAAAAATGGTGCTAATGGACTTCGGTTCCCTGCCAGATTTCCTTTGGTATCGTTTCCGCAAAATAATCTGTACCCAACAGAATTAAAAAAAAAAAAGATGGTTTATCTTTCGTGTTTTTAATAAGTTACGATGAACACTATATTATATTATGTAACATAACGATAATCAATAATATAATTATTATGATACGACACGGTTCAAGGGCGGTGCCATAACACCCACCTCCCTCCCTCCACCTTGTACACACCACCCTTGTATGGTACAATAATATAAGTTATATTGTGAGGACTTAATAAATATTGAACGCCAGATTTATCATGACATATGATATCATCAACACGATGACATTTTCTAACGTCGGATGTGGTGAATGTACTACCCCAACGATACCGTAGATATATGCCTTCACATAATAATAACAACAATAACGATCGGCACACACGCGTTAATATCAACACGTGCCGTACACGATTTGTTGCACAATATCTGAACCATTTATTTAAATAATAGGACAATAAACATGTTTAACAGCTTAACGGTGTGCCACTAAATCTCTTTTACGCCATACCGTTTGCGAGGTGTAACCCCCGCTAACCCCGTTTTCCCGATAAAATATACGACAGAGCACACTATTATTGTCAAGCTACTTTTCAAGTATGACAACTATTGCGAGCCGAGTTAATTTTTTTTAATATTTAAAACTTTGCTGAACTTTTTTTTTCATCAAAACGATTGAAACATATAGATTGTTGTAATTTATTCCGTCGAAACATATTCATAAGCTATTGGGATAGGAATTGAATACGTATTTGTTTTTGTTTGATACAGTCATAAGTCATAAGCTACCATAATATTAATGTTATGACAACATAATATTAGCAATTGAAGTATCTATAGCTCATCACTGCTGGTCTGTTATAAAATAAATAACTCGTACAATAAATTATTATTTATTAATTTTTTTATTTAAAGGCAAACGATTTTTATTTAAACTATATCAAACATTTTTTATTGGCATTCATCAATAATTGATATTGTAAAGTACCTATTTCATCATTTGATTCTGAAAAAAATATGAATAATCCATCTTTAAATATGGTACTTTGTCTATAAAGGCTGGATATAATATTGACGGTATGTCGTTTTAACTTCAGATTTAACGTGATAATATTGATGAAAATTTAAATATGACAATGTTGTCCAAAAAATCGTATTCAATCGGGGGGTAGAAAGCTAATTCTCCGGTACAATATATTCAATATTTTTTTTTTTTCAAATCGTTGTTTAATGTATTTTTTTTTTAACCAAACATTAATATGATCACATCCGTAGTTGTCAATCACTATAATATTATCTTATATTTTAAAATAATGAACACAATCATAGTGAATATTCACTGAATAATAATATAACGATATTATTTACCTGTATACACTGTATCCATGACACCGTATTTTGTATAGTAAGCCAACAGAGTACCAACTAACAACAATATAAAAAGTAATAATACCCATAGTAATATAATCTAATTACCCTCAATAAAATAAACAAACTGTGGAATCTATGATAATATTAGAAGTGAACACATTTCAAATTTTTAGTGACCAATAATTCTTTCAGGTTAGGTTAAACGACTTTAAACCGAATAAAAATTGTTATGTTTTCTTACACCATCTTATTAGGTATATTACTATAACACTAAGGAGTATAACTCCTTTGTTGCACACAATATACAAAAACTACATAATTCCATTGTTTCAAAAAAAAAAAATCAACTCTTGCAATTCGGTAATCGGTGTTTGAGCACTAGTTAATATCAATTCTAGACATCCTAGTCGTGACTATAGGTTCCACCCATTTATTTTCCGGATTAATAAGGCCTCCCATTTGATGAACATAAACAGTGTTAAATGTACGATAGCTACACAACAAAATTAATGACTTGATTTTTTGTACAAAATATTTTCATGTTTTTATTGACATCGTTCATGATGAGTATCAGTGGCTATTAAGCGTAGTATAACTATTCGTATGATAATACTAATTCGATCGCACTGAGTTTGAGGGGTAGGAAGATCTCCAATCATAACACCACAAAAAGAGTTTTGGTCGCGCGGCACTGGTAACAATATTGGCCGTAATAATTGTATTATACATACATTATATATATATACACACACTGGCGATCGGATGTATTGCGCGTATAATATGGGAGCCCGCCCGGTTGTCTCGTATTCCAGTATAATGATAATATATCGGATTTCGATTGAGGACGGGGTGGAAGGGGGAGGGGGGGAGGATACGAATCGTTTATCGGCGACGAAGGGTCCGACCGACTGTGGCAGCGGTTCGTCCGGGGACGGTTGTGGTTGGGGGTGCGGGGGGGGAGGGGGGAAAGACTTATACACGTCTTAATTCCCCGGCGACCGGAACCGTCCCGTTTGTCCGCGTGTCGGGAAGAATTTAATTCCGATAAATATCGCGTGGCGCCGCCGGGCCATAAATCTAGAACGCGGAAACCTAGTGGGCGGGCACGCGCCGCCGGACCGTAAACGCTATGTAATAACGTATACGCTCGGGCGGCGGGCACCGCGACGATTGGAACTGGGATGGAACAAAAAAAAAAAAGAAAGAAAGAAAAAAAAAAAACGCCAAACGCGTATAACATCGTGCGGGTGAAATGTAAAACGAACCGACGAAACCGTATACGTAGTGTAAGCTTCGGCCCGGTCGACGACGTATTTATTGCTCGTCCGGCGACGCGACAATAATATAACGTCTACGGCGAAACGGGTCGTCGCCTAAGCCCCACGTCCAACGATACAGCGATGTGTATGCGTGTGGGTGCGTGCGTGTGTGTGTGTGTGTGTGTGTGTGTATGTGTGTGGGCGCGTGTGTGCGCGTGTGTGTGGCGGAATGAATAAAATTCGAAGAGGTCTTCGCCGCCCCGCGCCGCAACTCGTCTGCAGCGCCGCGCGACGACCCGGTGAATATAGTGATCGTTGTTGGATCGGATCCAAAACGCGGAGAGATGAATGGAAAACGAACAGAAAAAAAAAAAAAAAAATTCGAATATATTATGCACGCGCCCGGCGCACATATTTCACGGTATTGTAAGTTTCGGTTTTAATGGAATTGAAACATGCCCCAATCAATTGCGTATTGTTTTTAAAAGCCATTCGGCTAATGAAATCCGACCCTTCGTCGACGGTACAAATTAATGTCGATTAACTCGTCCGAGCGGTGGGTCGCGGGTACCTATACGCTCGTTAATTCAGTGCATCGACAACAGTTCGGACGACTAATATACGCTATATACAACCGTAAGAGCAGGCTTATTACCATTTCGTCTGCTCCTCTGAAAAAAAAAAAAAATCGTAAAGACTATAGTTTAGGCGTGGATGCAGCGTGACTAGCCCAGGAATATATGACCTTGACCCGACCAAACTATTCTCAGACGGTTGAGCCTTAATATCTTGACTTGATATTTCAAAATAAACAATTTACTATAGCTCTGCTGCTATGTTTAAATGTTTAAAAGCTTCTAGTAAAAACAATAAACCGACTATTTGAATTCACTACAGCCTCGCGATAACAACCCAGACAACTTACGAGAATCTCTGCTATTATTTAGATAACATTTTCGCCGTCTATTCTGCTCCCCATTACGGGGTTTTCGTAACATCTACATGATGCTTTAAGTGTGGCTATTACATTCTGTCTTAATATCTAAAGCTATCTATCAATGTTGTATCTGTACATCTATATTTTATCTATCCATCTATATGTCTATGTATATATTCATAAAAGAAAGTCATTAGACCAGGGCAATGTACAAAACTACTAATTTAATCTGAATTTATAAGAGGTTTTTCTATAAAAGCTGTGAATAATTTTTTTGTCACGCCTGCACCGAAAGTTTGGTTTTCGATGATGGTTGAAACGTTGAAAAGCGACCATTTTCTATCCAGTGGGTGGTAAAGTGGAAATCCCCAAATGTACTGAGCGCACATATCACGCATATCCTCTGCACAACCAGACACTGAATCTATACCACGGTCCTTAAAAAACATAAACTTTTGGTTATATCTTATATTCATATTATAACCTCCATGGGTGACGCTTAATATTAATAAGGTCTACCTTCTGTATATGGCCGTCCCAATTCTTGTTTTCTGACAACTGAGTGGTAATATACACCGGGGTGTTATGTGTACTGTGTTCATAATGTCTTTTTGAAAGAAAAAAAATGTATACATAACTACTCACAAATCCAAACTAGATGTTTAAACTTGATATTAATTTTCAACAAGAGATTTTTCATTTGATGTAGATAACATATAGTATGAAGCAAGTATTTTATCGTCCCAACTAAATTACACCCGTGACACCTGTCAACTGTCTGGTTTTTACTCTTGCATAAATTATTGCCAGAAAGTTCACGTTAATATCTAATTGGCAATATAGACTTGTTTAAACTATTAAAAGTTTGGCATTTCTGGTGATAAAAGTTTTTTATTTATAGAATCAGTAGTTTTAGCTTTATGACAAAAAAAATCAACTCTCAGTAGATCTGTTACATGTATTTGCAGGAATCGTTTATCTAAAATTCTGCTGCCCAAAAGTCTGATAAAATTGGATTATAAAGAAAACTCTATGATTAATATAACAATTTACTTATTTACTATAAAAACAACTAGGTAGTCCGTGTGCTTGAGTGAAATGATGATGTCACACGTAAATTCTGTTCAGATTTGAAACGGATGTAGGGCTCTCATGGAGTCAGCTGCCTACGAAGAAAAATAAACCTTGAGCAAATTTTACCACTCTGAACCATTACTTACATTTTTTCCGGTACACACGTGTATTCCAATGAATTCTTAAGAAATATTTTTTTTATCAATTAAATTACCAAGATACAATTACAAACTTCAATATTTTTGATTAATTAACCTCTATAAGCAAAACTTGTTATGAAGTAAATGAGTTACAACATGTTGTTATACTATATGATTACTTAGAAATAATAATCACAATTTAAATTACTTAAACTATTACTTAAAACAAATCATAGACAAAATGACAAAAATAAACATTACAAATATTATTATCATAGTTGTCCTAAAAAATATGCAAAAATATTTTTTTATTATATAGATAGCCTTGTGTTTTATTGGCATTATTGTATACATATATATGATTATACATTCAATGATAGAGATTTGAATATAGTGGGACCCCAGATAATCAACAAAATGTTTACCGAACTTTTTTTTTCGTATACCATACAACAATATCATACATGCAAAGTAGATACTTTTTATTACTAATTTTACTTGTCGAAAGTAGGATAGCCAATTTGTGTACAATAGTTTAACTGGAAGTACCTATTATAGTAAGCTGTGTTATGTGCCGTGGAGTCCTAAAGATCTTTTTTGTTCAAGCAGATTCTTATGATTAAAGTTTTGTTGAATTTCTATAGGTCTTAGAGCATACCTAGGTCCACACACGAGCTTAAACTCAGTGAGGCCTAGTAATCTTTACTGATATTAAATAAAATAAAATAAATAACATATGCTGAACATCCACCCCATGCTTTTAATCCATATTGAAAGACTGACTTATATAATCCTTGGTAAATGGTGCGCATAGTGTCCGTCGGCAGTATATTATTATTTAGTTTATAAAAAGTATATATAATAGACCTTAAACGCATTACTAAATTATTAATATGAACATCCCAATGGAAATCACTATCAATAAATAGACTAAATTTCTAATGGAAAAAACAATAAAAACAGTCTTACTGATATTTAGAAACAGGTTTCTATTTTTTAAATCATTAAACACTCTATTTCCACCTAATTCTGCTTGGACTTTGACACTTTCCCGTGTGTTACTTTAGAAGAGCAGGCATGTGTCATCTGCATAAGTAACTACCAATCCATCTAGTTTAATATTACATAAGTAAGTCGTTTACATATAACATGAATAAAACAGGTCCTAAGAAACAGCCTTGGGGAACGCCAAATTTAATATTTGGCTATTTACCTAGCACACTGTTTATAGTGATAGCTTGTTTTCTGTTTTCTAAATAACTTTTAAACCAACTTTCATTTATAGTATACCAAAATTATGCAAAAAGTTTTTATTATATTATGATTAACAGTATCAAAAGCCTTACCCAGCTAGATCTAAAACACTGCAATTACCTTTTCGTTGTTATCAAGTTTTTTGTAAATAAACTGAGTAGTAAGATGCAAGGCTTCAGTAGTGCTTCCGGCTTAGACCTGGTCTAAGACCATATTGGTTTTTAGATAAAAGTTCATTCTGTTCTAACAAATTAATAAGTCTGCCTTAAACGATTTTTTTAAAAGTTGCAGAGCATATAAATTGGCCTATAATTGGAAACATCCTCCGAGCTTCCTGATTTAAATAACGATTATTAATTAAATATACGTTTTAGCAACAACGCATTTAAAAATTCTTTGTTTATGGGAACACAGATTCGTTGAAAATAATTTTATTCCATCTTTTCAAGTTCAAGGGCAAGTGTTTCATTTAGCTGATAGTGTGTTACCAATTATCCCCAACAGAAATATATTTACACATTAATTTTACTGTCGACGCTGGTGTTCCAAATTCTGTCCGGTGTAATATGAGTGAAAACCTTTGTTTCAGTAAAGTAGCAGCTGTTATTCTATACAACAAGATTTCTAAAAAATAAAAATGTTATTTCGTGGTGAATATGTGGTTCTACAATTTCTGTGTCACAGACAGATCTATTATCAGTAAAATAAGTATTAAAGACCGTAATTTTTTTTTTGAATAATTATTCTAATGATTATGAGTCAATCACTTCAATTCGTTAGAGATATAGGAAATAAATTATAAAATTATAAAAGTACAATGTTATCATTGTTATTTTTAACAGAGCCTTAATATAAGTATACATTAATATACTCAAAATTCTATGATGTACGAAAAGATGTTTGACCACACGTCATATTTATCTCTTTCACGTTTAATCGAACAGAACACGGAAAAGACAAAACAGTTGTTTGTACTATAAAAATAGTAGGATTGACTTTACATCATAATTGCTATAGGGGTAGCTATAAGATTAATCAGATTTACTAAAATATTATAGTCAAGTTATTATAATTATTTGAACTGAAATATGCTATTTTAACTATATTTTTTAGTTAATTCAAACATTAAAAACTGCATTAACTATCAATTAATATAGTAAACCTAACCATAACTAATAACTATATTTATATAGTAATAATAAGTAAATCATTTTAGTTATTTTACCTATTAAATAGTTATATTTACTACAATTTGTTTAACTATAATATTATAGTAATTTTTTTTCCGTGAAATATTCTTACATTACCTACAATTTAAGGACAAACATAGTTCAACAACGTTTTTAAAAAAAGAACCAATTGGTCATCCGGACAGAGTCGGGAAATACTTCTAGTGTATATTATAACATATTATGATCAAAGTATTTATCATAATACCTAATCAGTATTTATATTTTAAAAAGCTTATTATCGTTTCCCACGTTTATTAGACATTATTGAATATGAATGGGAATAAATAGAGACTAGAGAGGTCTACATAAATCAGTAAATGTCGTTTTGTTATAAATTAATAACTATAAAATACTATGCCTATTTGATTTCCATCAATATTGTAGGTATTTTATTTTTTGGTTTACTCAGTCCTCGGAAACACTCCAGAAAAAACCATTTGAAATGTGACTCACATTATCCTCAGTTGATTATTTTTGTATTTATACAGGTACATATTTTAATTTAACAATGTCTAAGTCTAACTTTTATTGACATTGTGATCATTTTGTACACAAACATTATTTTGCTTAAATTAAAACACCTACTAAGGTACATAAAGTTATATTTGTTGCTGTATTTTACCTATATATTTTTATTTATATTAAATAATTACAATAGATGTCAAATACATAGGTACTATCAGGTCGCCCGGAGCCTACACGTCATATACACTAGCAACCGCTATACGGAAAGTAGTCTCCGGCTTCCTAAGAGTTTCCGTAAGTTGTTGTCTGTCATTAATAATTGCGATTAATTAATAAATTAATAAACGACGGCAGCGTTGGCGAAGTATTTCGCAAGATGTCCCGGCAGCGTCGTTGATACCACGAAGAAATCAAGAGATGTCAAATACATTCAGAAAGACTTTAGTAAACGTGATGATTTAGATATGTTTTTGTGTACCTATATTACACTTTTGATTAAAATAAACGTGTTTAGAATACTCGTGTGAAGTATACTAAAGCTAGTTATGATATTTTTAAATGTCTTCATCATTACAGATGAGTTATCTGTAATAAACCAAATGCATTGAATACATTGATACATAATATAACAAGTATATTTAGTTATATATTAGGTAGGTACCTACATACTAATATTTAGACAAATGTATATCATATTTTGGATATTATTTCGTATAAGTCATAATAATAATTTACAATCATTTAAAACAAACATTTATGTCCCGATAATGTCTTAATGTATGTTTCGGTCTGTATGGCTATATATAACTAAATGTGCATTATTAATACACGGCATGTTGTCTGATTTTCAACGAAGATTTTTTTTTGAAAACTTAAAATAACTTTGATCGTCCAACGTAACTTATACGAAAATATAGGTCTATTACTTTAGTACCAATATTTTATTTATTTGTATAAACTACCTAAAACAGTTTGTTCAATTTACAGATTAACCAAAAATGAATACAACATTAAAATAATTTTAATATTACAAATATTTTTAAGAACCCATTGTATGGGTAGTAAATAAGGGCATGGACCAATTGCGCCTAAAACAAAATTTGTATTTTAGGGTCAGTCTACCAATTGCGCTCTTTATATTTTACGGTCAATATACCAATTGCGCTTGTATTCAAATTAACCTAGCGGCTACCTTCAGATATAAAAATATTGTTGTTCGATCTAATTCCATCAACATCAACATAAAAACACCAAAATTCTTAAAAATTAAAAACGTTTTTATTGATCAATAATTGATTACTGGTTATAATATTATATTTTATAACATTATCGGGAATTTTATCAAACGTCGTGTTATTATTATTGTAAAAATGTTTAAATGTGAATTATAATACTCCCAAAAATCATTTATTTGTTCATATATATTTTTACTATTTTTATAATTACAATTTAATTTTGAATAATTGACGATCAAACTTGTGATCAGTGTACCTATTCGTTTATTTTTATTATATTTATAATATTACAACTAACTAATAAGTTTTCCTTATCCTATATTATTTTATTGTTTAATTTGAAATAAACTTATTTATTTATGAATATTATATTATGTAGGCATTTGATACTTGGCGTACTTACCAGAAAATATTTTTTTAAATCAGCATGTTATTATTGACCAAATGTATTATTTTACTGTAGTTGCCCTGCTATTAATATAGCCATCTTATTACTTTATGATTTAACCACCTATTATTTTATTTTAGTTTAGGCCTTAGGGTCAACACGTGACTTATAGGTCATGAGTTAAGTGCTGCCCTTAATTCATGTGCGGTAAGTAGTGCTAAGGTAATAAAATTAACAGAAATATTATAACCTATTATACAGAAAAACCAAAAATAAGGAACTTCACATAGTTTGTTTTAAGAAATTACGGGTCGACATTTTTACAGTCAGCATAAATTATATTTCAGACACCAAATACTTGATCTTAACCCCCCGTAAAAATCGTATAACTTCGGTCGAGCATTTATTATATAATTATAACTGACTAATAAGTTTTCCTTAGGTAGTGTAAAATGTATAGCGCAATTGGTCTATCGACCCTAAACATTTTAGAGCGCAATTGGTATATCAACCCTAAAATGTTTAGAGCGCAATTGGTATATTATGAAAAGGTAATTTTAAGCGCAATTGGTAAACTCCCGTAAATAATATTTTTTTTTTTGAAACCGATTTTATTGTTTGTTGTTCAAAAGATTTTTGGATCCTTATTACCTTATTTTAAATTTAAATTTTTCCATAGTTTTTTAGTGCTTAAAAATCCGTACTCCATTGGTTATCATACACATATTTTAACGTAACACATTTTCACGTACCCGTTTTAACCATAATCATAAATAATATTATCAATATACTGTAACGTGCTCAATCAGCTCAAGTTGAAGTGATGAAAGTGCAATGAAATAAACTCGCAGATGACAGAACAATTTGAATTTATTAATATTCAAATATAATAATTATGTAAAATATTCAAAGTCCAAATAATTAAGCTGTAAGTTAGCGAGTTATGACTGGGTATTTAGCTTTAGTGACTGTTCTGGTGGTGGCTTGCTGCTCGTCTGATGAACGCTTGTCCATCAGCTTTCCTCGTTGGGTCAGTCTCTGTCCCTTCCATACTCTGCACAACCGTACATGGTCGTCCTGCGGTTAGGCCTAGCGCGAGATTGTCACACTCTTTTGCACACGCCGGATGTCTAACATAATATTATATTTATTGTTATTGAGGGTTTGTGGTGTTATTTTATATGCCCGCACAAGATCCACACGGACATAATAAAGTTATTTATATACGTAGTCATATGTAATATATTGACGCACGCCGATCGTGGTCACGCGCTCGATATTATTATCTATATGCAGTGTTCGGACTTATCTAGATAATTATTTGTTCATCTTTTATCTTATCTAGACAAATAGTTACAATGTATCTAAACGTTCATCTTAGATAATTTTTTTACTAATCTAAATAAATTCATCTAGACACATTTTAGATTCTGAGCGAAGCGATGAATGTATTGATTTTACAATGATGTGTGTTTTTTTTTTTATTTTTTATTTTTTTAATTTTTTTTTTTTTGTGTCTGTCATCACCTTTTAGGACAGTAAAAGTGCTTGGATTTTCTTCAACAGTAACTTTTCTGATAGGAAAGTGAATCTAGTTGGTACTTTGGGGGGTCAAAAGTAGAAATTTCCCAGTAGTTTTCAAAAGCGACGTGAAAAACAAAAGAAAAATTAAGGAAAAACGGGAATTTTTACGCAAAATCTGTTTTCGAGAAAATCGATTTTGGTTTTTAGTGTAACTCTAAAACAAATGACCGTAGGAACATGAAATTTTGACTGAATGTTTATATTAGCATTTTCTATACACCATGACATTTTCCAAATATTTTGACTTATTTTGAGCTGTTTACGGACATTGTCAATTTCCATTTTTTTTAGTTTTTTTTTCTATAAATATCAATAAAATTTTATCTGTTGAGTAAAAAAGCTTGAAAATTTAATAGAAGGCTCCTAGGTTATTGTTTCGAAGGCAGATGAAAAAAATTAAAAATCCTTAGTCACAGTTTTTATTTATAAGTTCAAATTTTGACAAAATCCGGAAAAATCACGAAAATTAGCAAATTATTTTGAGTTGAGAATTCATAAAAATTTTTGTTTTTAAATCTAAGGTTTTAAAATGTAATATAAGATTACTCATAAGTTTGTCTACCTTTATCAAAAAAAAAATTGTCTACAAGAAACTTAAATTAAATTTTTATGAGCGTCTGAAATTTATATTTTTACAACATTTGATATTTACTTGATTTCTCATGTAACAATTTTCTTATTTTATTGTAATTGAAAAACTTATAAACTTTGTATCATATTGGTTGTGAAAATGTGTATTATAATACTATAATATAATTTTTATGTGCCAAAATAATTACGAATAATTCTAGTTTAGATAAAACGTCATTAATTTGAAATATAATAATCAACAAAATTGCTTTTATTTTGTCGTCTAATATCAATCGATTCATTTCTCTTCGGAAAATCAACAAAAAAAATTACTTATTTGAAAACATGATACTTATAGATCATGCGTCATGGCCATGTTGTGCTTTCTACGAATTTATTTTGTTCTCGGCTATTCATAAATATATATCATTTAAATATGACGTTTCGTGTAAGGTTCGTGATACCCAAGACGTGCGATTGAACTGTATTCGATGGCAATACGATCGACGGTGCAGCGATGCACGCAGTTGAGTCCCACAGCGGTGCCGAATGTATCGTCGTGACGAGTCTGCCTGGACCATGGAACGCCCAACAGGTGCTTCGTCGTGGTTTATCGGATATTTTAAGACCGACCTGCGTGCTTCACCAGTGACGATAACGGACTTTGGTTTACTGGTCGAAAATCCCGACTTGATTCGATGACGGCCAAAGGTCGGCAAGCGTCAAGAGTCTTGCTGATTCCGTGGTAACAGGTAGTTACGAGGAGTTAACCGTCACACCGGCGAGACTGCCATTCGAGTCATCGGCCGTCCGTCCTATACCATTGAAGTATTTATTTATTTATTTTATTATTTTGTGTTATTTCAATATACATAATAGTATAATATGTGTTTATATCTCAGAAGGGTGAGCCATCGTACATGGTACGGTCTATACAACCACAAAGTTCCGCCATATAACTAGTTTTGATTACTTTACAAAATGTACAGTAATAATCCTTTGGGCCGCTGCATAATATACGTGTGCCAAAGTTGTCTCGTTTCATCGCTTGCTCCGTGTGTATTGCTACCTGTTCATCTTCGGTAAAGTAAAATATATTATATTAAATTGAAACATAGGTACGTTCAATATCGTACACGGTATAACAAAGTGTCTTGTATAATTATTAACATCAAAATCCTCTTGTATCTCTCCCTTCTACGTTTGGTATTAATCCGTCACTATAACTATATACCGCGTGAGAGATACACAACGTTCTATAGTTAATACCGCGTAACAAGTAACAATATTGTATTACGCACAACGATTTATTTTGCGTTTGTTTTTATATTATACATATAAAATATTTACTTATATTTTAAAATTTTTAATTAGATATTTAAATAACAAGAATATCGTATAATATGTAAGCGATCGTTGGGACAGAATTAAAAAAAAATCTCCTGCGTAGTTGCTTAAGTCAGTTTATTTTGTCTGTATTTTTCTACATACTCACTTTGAGATCGATATTACGATATAAGCTTGTTAAAACTCTGTTCCGGACGAAATTATTATAACATTGCTATTAAATTTCAAAGAAAACCAACTATACACTTCAAATAAAATGTTTTTAAAATTCTAAAATGTATGTGAAGTAAGTTCACCGACGTCAAATTCAACTGTAACTTCATATGTATATAGCTATTATAATAGCTATAATAAAGCAGAGAAAAAAAATTCATAATTTTAAATGAAAAAAATTTAATTTCCACTTAGAATCTAAAATGAAACATTTCTTAATCCGTTATAAAATTCTATACTTGAAATTAATTTTATCGCTTTGATGTGGTAGGTTAGTAAATTACAAAATCTATCTCAAGCCAAATGTTAACTGGAAACAATTGTTACAGTCAACAATTCGTTATACATTATAGCTAACCAATATGCACATTGGATAGAAATGGACTTTTGGGTATTCATTCCCAGAAACTTCTCAAAAATATATAAAAAAAATATGATTATTTTTTATAGGATATTTCCATGAACAATTGTTAATCGCTTTATTCAGAAATGGGATTTTTGGAATAGATTGTGCAAACGTACGATATTTAAATCGTACCTATATATAGGTACCGCATGTTTGCCTATATTATTTTTATATGTAGTGTGAAATTATATTTATTGTACCCGTTGGTATAAAAATTATTTACTACCGATGGGTATTTTAAATGAAATCTTTATTCTTAAAACGAGAAAAATATGTTGTTTTTTTTTAAAAAAAGACCAAAATTATAGCTTTGCAAAATGTTATATCCGTGATAGCCTAAATTATGTACCATACATAGCAGTAACTATCCGATGAAACAAATATTATTGGTTTTCGAATGACGACCAATATGACATTATTATATAATTTTGATTTTAGTAATTTTACGAGATGTATAGAAAACCTAACATTAGTTGACCTATTTTTGTTATCTGAGTAATTGATTATTTGTTTCAAAATATCCGAAGTATGTAGGATTAAATATATATATAATTATATATAAGTTTTGATCTGTGTAGGTTGTCTGTTCACTATAATAATTGGCATACACGAACCGTCCTAAATTTAGTTTAATATTGTTTTAGCAGTTGTTAGGTATAATTATATTAATACAGATAAAATATTATACCATAATATAAATATAAATCGAATGTAGTGTAGTTTTAAAAAAAGTGACCCACATAAAACAGTATAATCACTCGTTAGATGTTACAGACGTGATTATTATTAAAATTTTTTTTTTTTTAATGAACTTTTAAACACAAAATGGTTTTGTAATATAGTCATTATTAGGGCCCGGATTTATATGCAAATGCATGTTCTTCTACAATTCACCTAGAATAATTTTGATTATAAATGTCGACGTTTCGTAATGTGTAGATTCTATGGTTCAATTTTTTTTTTGCATATTTTTGCATATTTGAATGAAAATGCATATTTATTGCATATTTATTGATAGTTGCATAAATGTTGCATATTCTACAATTCATAGAATTTACGTCTGTAAAGTTACCTACTGTCGATTATAATTTATAAATAACACATTATACATCGATAAGTTCATATGTCAATCGACATCATCGTTATCGACGGCCGTCAAATGACGACAAATATTGGATTTTCTAATGGTAAATTTATTATTACCTAAACACGTCCACATTAGATAACAGTATAGTATACTGTACAATACGTATTGGGTAACACAGAATTTAGTTTTAGTATGGTCTTTATCGTGCGTAGTGTACAGTGTACGGAATATTTTGTGTATAAAATCTAACTTGCGACTTTTATTTTTATATACTGCCTAAAGTAAATAATGCTTCCCAGTACGTAAATGAATATCCAAACATATTTAAAACAGACGGAAATATTTTATTTTGCAATTTTTGTTGTGTAAATGTATCATGTAACAGAAAGTTTCAAGTAGTACAACATTTAGAAACTGCAAAACATATATCGAATCGCAGATTGAAAGAAGAAAAGACCACTCAACCTCTCATAAAAAAAACATTTAATCAGGTCAGAACTAATAATCAAAATACAAATGAGCTTAACAAAAATTTATGTACTAAGATTTATAACACTTTTATACTTACACAATGTCATTAATTTTTTTCATTTTTATTAATAAACAATTTTTATACATAATATATTGTTAATTTGTAAAAAAATTAATTTTGCATACTTTTTGCATATTCATGATATGAATCTGCATAATTTATAGATTTTTATTGCATATAAATCCGGGCCCTAATGATAATGACTCATTATCGTTGAATTACCCATTATGTGTATGACGTGTATATCCCGATGTCCGTTTTATCAAGTCAAAACAGCAAAACGCACGTCTCTTTAACTGTTTTTCAACTGTCTGTAAAATTGCCATCTTATCCCCAGATACTACCCTAGGATATAATTTCCCACCAATAATTGTACCTCTCCCGGTATAATATGTAGGGAGCAGGGACGGATACTGGTTTTAACGATTTATCTTAACCATAACCAGAGTGGTGGCAATAAAACAAGATAGCGGTTGTCAAGATTGAAACCACGGACTGAGATATAATGTACTGGAAACGACATGGTCGGCGGGGGTCGGGAGACGGCCACGAAAAGGTGTCACTTAGCTGATAAGAATACTGTTCTTGAAGTTTTCAGCGCTACCGGTGATTTTATTTGGCTACATAATTTGTATCTTAGGCCGTGTTAAATGCAGAGGGCGCTGTGAGCTCCAGGAACACAGGCGACCCCCCGCACTTTGCCTCTTGTACATATATTCGTGGCCGTGATAAGCTGCTCGTTTCCAGTCCATTATATTATTATCTTAGTCCGTGAATGAAACCGATGATTGTTTGAACGATAACCAACACCGAAAAAGATTTTTTTTTATATTAATCAGTTGATGATTCTTATGTTATTTAGAAATATCCGAACATAAATCGAGCGTCGATATATTATTCTGTAAATATAACGGTTTTTATATTTTCTTTGTATAATAAATAATAATTTGATTCCACGTACCTACGATATTATTCAAATTAATTAATAATTAAAATGCATGTAGGTACTAGGTAAATAATGGTTTAAAATTTTCCAAAATATTTAATAATTAAAAGTGATGTAATTAACTACCTAGTTTAGTTACATTTTCAATACTTATTATTACTTATGGCTATAATATATTTAAGTTTTGGACGTCGACCAGTCGTCGTAACTCGTATTATTTGGGACAAATCATACAAATAAACTAAAATATAGCTTGTATATTTAATTAAATATTGGTTCTTAATTTTATTATTCTGAAATATGGCATTTGATATTTAATTTCAATAACATGATATTTTTGATAGTTGAAGTATTAACTGTTGCCTATTTTTAACTTAAATATTAAAATGTTGATATTATCCTATAATTTTTAAATTATTTGTATAATTGAATGCATTAAAAAGTTATGTAGTTCACTGTTAAGTATAGGTACCTATGAACCCAAAAGAAATGGTACTGTAAAAAAAAAATTATTTTCTTTATATAAAACATGTATATGAGTGGTTGACCAAATCTTTATTGTAGTTCATAACCGATTTTTAAACCAGAAACCAAAACTTAAGACTTAACTAAGGCTTTTATTTTGTTTATTAAAACTGGTGAGCCAAACCATTAATATAAAAAACCTGGTCTAAATAACCAAAAACAAAACCACAAAATTGGTTTTGATTTCCACCCTTATTTGGAAGGTATAAAAATCCTAGGAATAAATTACCAAAGAGGTAGGAAAGTGGATGTTGCTCTCCTATACAGTAGGTTACAAGTGGGTCACTGTATAATGAATGGTGTTAAATTTGAATTCAATGACATAACATCATTGTAACGAATAACGATTCTGAGCGGTGATGGTTTGTCAGTGTGGATATTTGATCTTATTTTTTTTATTTTATATTGTAATTACTTATTATTAATACGGTAGCCGGTAAGTTGAATTAATATTTTAAAATTACAACAAAATAACTAAAATCATTTTTCGTGGTTATTTAATATGTAATTTCCTCCGAATTTAAACATAAAATAACTACAAAAACAACTTTTTTTTTATATTTTTCAGATTTTTTGTTTACAGAATAACCTATTTACGTGGAACCTGGTTATAAATATTCAATCCTTAGCAATAAAAGTTGAACATTTTATACATTTTTAACTACAAAATCATTTTTAAATTTTGAATTTGATAAATGTTGTCAAAAATTGTACTTAAAATGCTTATAAAAAAAAATTGTAACTGTATTTTTAATATTTTTCAAATTTCATTGTAACAATATACTATTACATTTTCAAGTTTTTATACCCAACAAATAAAATTTTATTGACGTTCATAGAAAAAAATACTAAAAAAATTGGAAACTGAAAATGTCCGTAAACAATTCAAAACAAATCAATATTTTTTGAAAATGTTATCATAATATATAGAAAATGCCAATATAAACAACCAGAGAAAATTGCATGTACACGGTAATTTGCTTTAGAGTTACACCAAACACCAAAATCGATTTTGTCCAACTAGATTCACTTTCGTATCAGAAAAGTTACTGTTGAAGAAAATCTAAGCATTTACTATTCTAAAAGGTAATTATAGACACAAAACCACACACATTGTAAAATCAATACATTCATAGCTACGCTCAGAATCTAAAATATAATTTTCTTAGGATATTTTTACCCTCTGGTATGTTATTCTGCAGGGAGGGATAATAATCTTAGTAGTTCCCCCCCCCCCCCCAACACGGTAATAATATTTTAATTTAATAATATTCCTTTAGTATTTGTACTCCCACGGAGGTACCTATTACTCTCTTACGATTTTTCGACTCTGATATATTATTTGGAAGGTATATTGATATCCTAGAAAATTCGTAGCGCAGGTACTATTATCCTAATAAAATTACATCCCCGGGGTATGAATATCTGAATACAGACAAATTCGTCGTTGGAGTATACGATCATAAAGAGCTGTTGCCTGCACCGGTACATTTTACTCATATTTTATTCTGTACCTAATTTAAAAAGTTATTTATATTGGTTAGAACAAACTGGATTGTCTTTGTATTTACTTAATTAAAAATGCATATAAAAAGAATATACGAATTGTAAAATAAAATATTATGCCCCAGTGGTGGTGTACGAGATATAGTCGCGTATTCGATCAACGACACGAGCCTGATCGATATACGACCCACGTGACCCATTTGTGCCTATAGAAAATGTTAGGTCGTTGTCGATCAACGACGCAGACTGATGTCCTCGCATATGTATACAATATACATATAAAACTGTATGCGATGGTCTTTGACGTAAATTAGAGCTTAAGTTAGGGTACAACATGGTATTGTGCAGTACCCGGAGACGAAAATTAGCGATTGATCAGCTGCAGCTCTCGACAGCGACTATATAATACGTGATCCGTGGACGATGTGATAACGGGGTATCTAGCCCCCGGCGACAGACCGACCAGACATCGATGACTAAGTGCTCGATTCGATTTACAAACTAAAATGTTTTCTAGCCTGCGGTGTAATCACTGGGAAACGTTAAAATATCCTTTTGTACTCCCATCACCAAAAATGTAACAATATAATACTATATTCACCAAAGTGGGCATAATATTATAAGCACTCGAAAGTTTTTTTTTTTTTTAATCAATGACATTTTTGGTTATTACTTTTTAGCAACTGACTTAATAATAATTACTTAATAACTTATTAGCCATTACAGTAATTATTTCAAATATGTATAATGTATATACTAAATGTATATAACATCAAAGTTTTGTATTTTAGAAATATTTTAGTTGCACTATATAAATACAATCTTCCGTCAACAGTGAATATTGTACTAGATACCTACAAAAAAATTATTAACATAAAATGTTATCATTACAGTCGTGAACCGTTGTGCGAATAACACGTACGCTCCGTGATAAACTTCGATTTAATTACAGTATAATTACTATATAGTTATAATAAAATATCTTCGATCTTTTCCTATTTTATTTATTTATTTTATTACTATGGAAGATGACAAATCATCGGATAAACTAGATAAAATTATTAAATCTATCAATGATATTAAAACGACTCAAAACAAGTTAATCACCTCAATCAATGATTTTCGTGAATAAGACAGGAAACTTATGGAGAAAAAAGTTGCTGAAATTGACGGTAAGCTTGATATTATCTCTCAGCAGTTTGATGAGATTCTTGCTAAAAATAACACACTTGTCACTAAAATTAAACATCTGGAGTCTAAAGTATCTCAGGTTGAAGTTAGTAGTATAGTAACTCAACTTCTTTAAATTAGGAACATATTTTTGCGGAGATTTCCGATCGCCAGTCTAGAAGCCGCAATATTATTTTGTTCAATATACCTGAAACTTCCAACCAACCTAACTCTGATGATAACAATTATATTTCCAATATATTTAAGAAAATTGATCTACACATTGAACCAGTTAATATTATACGTTTAGGTAAAACTACTAATAATAGTGTCGGCTAATTCGAGCTACACTACCGAATGAACATGATGTATATATGATGGTTTAAAAAACAAACGTAAACTTAGTGATTCGGTTGATTTTAAACTCGTTAGTATATCTACTGATAGAACAATGCTACAACGAAAACACCTAAAAAGTGTTATTGATGAATTAAATGCTAGAAAAACTGCAGGGGAAACTGATCTTTTCATCAATTAATACGTAAATAATTTACCTGTCGTCTCAAAAAAACTAACAAAACCCAGTGTTAATGCTGTATCAAATCAATTGTATTTTTATTATCAAAATTTCCGTGGTATAAATACCAAACTTGATGTTCTTGCCCGTAATGTTGCATTAGTTGATTACGATATAATTGTTTTATCGGAAACCTGGCTACGGCATGAGGTCAACGACAGTAAACTCGGCCTCCTTCCAAATTATTCCATTTTTCGCTGTGATAGATGCAGCGTTAACGAAAGTGATATAAGCGGAGGTTGTATTCTAATTGCCATCAAAAACCATTATCATTGCAGTCAAATAACCATACACAACAACAACATCGAGCAATTATTTATAAAATTAACAATTAGGTCTACTGTGTTTATGATTGGTGCTGTGTATATTCCACCTCACTCTAGTCTAAATGTATACAATAATCATACTGATATAACTAATAATCGGTTATGACAATATAGTAATTCTAAGATTATATTATTAGGAGATTATAATTTACCCGCTATTCAGTGGTCTACTGCAGTGAGTGATGAAGTTGTTTCTCACTTTGGTAAAATTATTTCGAGTAATAAAGTCACCCACGGATTTTGCATTGTTACAGAACGACTTAAATCGCTTATCAATTTGGTGTAAAAAAAAACAAATTAATGCTAAATGTCGATAAATGTAAAGTAATGACTTTCTCCAGGTCTCGTAATCCAATTATTCATAATTATTATCTAGATAATGTTCTACTTAAATGGGTGGTTTAAAGTCTAGATTTAGGTATTGCGTTTAGTTCTAATCTTACTTCCAATAAACATTATCTAACTATTTCTAAAAAATCGTCATCTATACTAGGATTTATTAGTAGGACATGTAAAGATTTTACTAATCCCTTTACTCTTAAGGCACTATATTTTTCACTAGTACATTATATTCTAGAATATAATTCAATTATCTGGTCGCCCTCTGTAAATACCCATATTCAATGCCTTGAAGGTATACAAAATCGCTTCCTTCGCTTTTTATCTTACACGTGCAATATCCCGCGAAAACGTCATACACCATATAAGCCTTTATTAGACACTTTAAACATGAATAGTCTTGCAACCAGGAGAAATATAATAGATTTAAAGTTCCTATATAAAGTGGTAAACGGTATAATTAATTCTAGTGAATTCCTAAATTATCTTAATTTCTATGTCCCTCAATGTCAAACAAGATCTACTAATACTTTTTATATGCAATTACATAGAACTAATCACTTGATAAATGCTCCTATTAATAGAATTATGAGATTATAGCTAATGATACGCAGGTCGATTTATTTAATTTTAACTCTATCGAGTCTTTTTATAACAATATAAATAATTATTACATGTGAATTATTTATCAATATTATAAACCATATTTATGTTAATTACTGTTATTATTAATCTTAATTAATTATTCGCTAATTTGTATATTTAATATCTATAATTAATCTCACTCTGTTCACTTTTTCTTTCTATCTGTTAAATTATTTAGTTATAATGTTTTAATTTAAAACTGTTACTGGGCTTTGCCCGTTTGAATTAATAAATAAATAAATAAATACAATAAATAAATAAATTATCTTATCTTATCATAACCATGTGAATGTGATAAGGGGCATGTACCAGTTTCCCCCAAAAGTACCTTTTTTATACCAACTCCACCCAAACTACCTAGAGCAAAATGTACCAATTGCCCTCATATTATGTTAATATATACACAATTACAATATATAGCCCTTAAAATAGGGGAGGTAAATATACAAATAATAAATACAATTATTTATAAAAATAAAGTAAAATAGTATAAAATGATGAAATCAAATTTTGACTTTTGTAATAAATATAATAATATGGATAAAATGAAAATTGTAATAATAATAATAGCCTACTTGGTGCAAAGTGAAATGAAATGCAGATTTCATCTAACTCAGAGTGATGACTTGGTGGAAACTCAAACAATTAGGATTAAAGCCGGATTATATGGATCCAAATTCAGAAATTGGAAAATAACTACACTTAATTTTCGGTCATTATAATTATATTATTTATTATGAATTTTTTTTCTATCATTTATAACATTGAATGCCACATAATTATAATGTTTATTATTTTATTGACTTTTTCATATTATTTTGTTAGTAATTATTATAAGCATATGAATTTTTTTCTATTATTTTATACTATTTTACTTTATTTTTATACATAATTTTATTTATTATTTGTAAATTTACCTCCCCTATTTTACGGACTATATATTGTAATCGTGTATTTGTTAACCTGTGAGAGCAACTGGTACATCGGTTGGGGGCAACTGGTACATTTGGTTGAGGGCAACTGGTATATTTTTAAAACCCTGATAACAGTCGGGGGGGGGGGGGGGGGCAACTGGTCAACACCCGTGATAAGAGCATTGTATTATACGATGTGATGTAAAAAACAATATCATCCTTTTTCCCATTTACACTACTCTTCTCCCCCCCCCCCCCCCATTTATACCTTAGTATATACTATATAGTATTGTATAACATATGTCACCTACTCACCTAACAATATTAACAAACCCACGTCCGCTGTGATAGGAAACTGAGGATCAGTTGCTAAATCTGTTTTCCGACTAATGTTATTTTACGCTGAAAAAAGATCTTTCTATCCCATTGACAGCCGCAATGATGTGATAATATTATAATAAATTGATTTATATACGGTCATTTTCAACCTGCGGGAACAGAGTTTTTCCATCAACTCGACACCACTCTAAGTAAAATACAGTAAAGTCTACGTAGGTACTTATCTCGCGTAACGTATATTATTGTGCATAGTATAATCGAGTTAATGATCGTTCCATTTCTACTTTCACAATAAGGCCATACATATACTCCGCTCCCAGCTCTAATCAAAAATATAAACAATCGTATTATACGCTAATAGCACAGGTAAATGCATCACCATCAGTTTAACCAGAAAATGCAATCTCCAAATTTCTCGATGAACTAATTCCATCATTAGCCCATTACTACAACTGGTTATTAACAACGTTATTCAATAATCTTCTGCCGTCTACGAGGTATAATAGTTATAAGCTGATTTCCTGATAAATCAAAAAATAAAATAAATAAATAATCAAGTTCAAACATTGACTAAGATCAAAAATCACTAATAACCTTTGTCTTGCGATGATTTTGATTTTTGTTGTTGTTTGTCTTGCACTCAAGCGTTTAACGGTGTTGAACACTTCAAAGGTATACACATTCAGAGTTACTATTTTGCATTTAAAAATCAATAACAGCTTTATTTTCATACTTTCATTAAACAAACATTATAGTTCAACCGTAAAATAATAATTAACATAAGACAATATCCTATAGAGGTATTCCTGCAATTGTGATATTTAGTTATTCTCTACTCTAGTTTAACTAAAAACCATATATACCTATTTGGAAAAAACTGATACAGAGCCCACTGGATTCGATCCTTTCATCTCAGCACTGGATATCGGTGTATTATTATTTTTATAATAATTTTGAAATTTCACTGGTACATCTCCGACCATAACAGAGTTGAGTTATTTGTATCAATTATACGACGAGCAGAAGTATTTCACATTTATTTACTATACCAGAAAAAAGCGATGTTCATCATTTTATTTAAGACCAAAAATCTATTTTGTTAAATACGCGAAGTCCATAGATAGAATTCTTGGTTTATTAAATTAATAAATATATACTTTAAGCAATTTTTTTCCATGAAAGGTGTCCATAAACAAAAAAAATCTAGATAATAATATGGTATAATTATAATTTATAATATTAAAACAATATTTGGCTGAGACGCTAGAGATCTTATACTCCAATGGCATAATCAGTATTTATCTGACTGTGGGCTGTGGCGCAAAGGTACATTTTACATGTCATATTTTAGAACCTAAATAGATACACGAATACTAGGTATATATTATTTTTCAAGTTGTCATAACTTTTTTTCTGTAATTCCCGCGAAACTGACAGTAGCATAAAATAATCAAAGACGTTCTATACAATAAAATTCAGTAACTACCATCTTTGCAAGAACTAGACAAAAACAGTTAAGACAACTTGAAAAAAAAAAATTGTAAAAACAAACATAGGACCTTCTTCGCTGCGGCGGGCGATATATAAACCGTTGTAATTTTTTTCCATCAACATTTTTATTAATAAACAAGATTAAAACAACACACTGTAGCAAAATGTACAAGAATTGATGATATTTTCAAGCAATTGTAGTATGGCAGTGTCAATTAAAATTAAAAATACAAAGTAGCTTTACAATAAAAAAAAAAACGGTATTCTCTTTACATGTTTCAAATTATTTATTATATATTTATTTCATTACTTTCAACTATAGTATGTAATATAAAAATATTATACAAACACTTATAAGTTTGAGATTCTGAGCGGAGTGACAGAATATATTGGATTTACAATGATGTGTGTTTTTTTTCTGTCTGTCAGCAACATTATGGATAGTAAGCATGCTTCGATATTTGAGATCAGCATCTTTTCTGATAGAAAAGTGAACCTAGTTGGTACTTTTAGGAGGTCAAAATTGAAAATTTTAAATAGTTCTAGAAAGCGTTGAGAAAAACAAAACAAAAGTGAAAAAAAAGTGATAATTTTAACGCAAACCTTATTTTTGAGGAAATCGATTTTACTTTTTGGTGTAACTCCAAAAGTAACCGTATGAATTAATAACCGTAGACCATTGAAATTTTCACCAAATATTTATATTAACATTTCACATAAATGGTAACATTTTCATAATATTTTGACTCTTTTTAGGCTAATTATAGTCTTGAGAAATTTTTAGATATTTGTTATTTTTTTTTTTGAAACTATTCTCGATAATAACTTTTTCACATAAGCTTGAAAATTGAATATAATATTCCTTATAAGTTTCGTAAATGTGAGTTAAAATAAATCAGAAATACAAAGGCACGATTTTTTTAGATTCTGGGTGGATTAATGAATGTATTGGTTTTACATTGATGTGTGATTTTCTTATTTTTTTTTATTTAAAATTTTTTTTTTTGTGTCTTTCTACACCATAAGTAGTCAAAATAATGCTTTGATTTTTTACTTCAGTATTTTTTTCGATAAGAAGTGAATATTGTTGGTGCATTGGTGGAGGTAAAAATTTAAAATTCACAGTAATTTTCAAAAACGCCGTGAAAAACAAAAGAAAAATTAAGGAAAAATGGGAATTTTAATTTTAGATTTTAGTGTAACTTTAGAACCAATGACCGTAGATACATGAAATTTTGACTGAATGTTTTTAGCATTTTCTATACACCATGAAATTTTCAAAATATTTTGACTTATTTTGAGCTGTTAACGGACATTTTTATTTTCTAATTTTTTTAGTTTTTTTCTACGAATATCAATAAAACTTTATTTGTTTGGTAAAAAAGCTTGAAAATTTAATACAAGGCATATTATATTGTTTCAATGACATTTGAAAAATATTAAAAATCCTTAGTCACAGTTTTTTTTTATAAGCATTTAAAGTTCAAATCTTGACAAAAAGCGTGAAAATTACAAAATTGTACAAACCATTTTGAGTTAGAAATCCATAAAAAATTTTTTTTTCAATCTAATATTTGAAAATGTCTTACAAGATTCCTTGCTTGTCTACCTTTATCAAAAAAAAAAAATGTATACATGAAAGTTAAATTAAATTTGTATGAGTGTTTAGGTATGTCGTATTTAAGTATTTAATAATATTTTCAAAATCGATTTATTAATACAATATATATTTCACTAAATCGATTATTATTGTCATAATCTTCTATAGAGAGAAAATGTATACCATTATGTTTAAATTATATTCTTCTTATTTCATATTTTACACGTATATACACAAATTATTTATTTATAAATTTATGATAACAAACATAAGATGATTTACACAGCATAAATTATTGTAACTTGAATACATATGTTCAATATATTACTCATAATGTTAGTTAACTTACTCATTAGAAGACATTTCACATAGAAATATTACTATTTTTTTAAATAAACATAATACCTATTATGCGTAAAAATATGCGTAAAAATATAAAAACAATATTTCTTCGTTAGCCGTTTAATATAATTTGTTTAATTAGAAAGATACGGGCCATAAGGTTGAGAGATTCAACTTTTGACGTACACAATATTGAAACTAAAAAAGACCTAATATTTCACTCTTACTAGGTTTTGAATAAAAAGTGCTTCTAAATGAATTTGGTGAAAAAAATGTATCAAAAATGAATAATTGCAAAAGTTGTCCACAGTGCAAAATATGTTAATTTACCGCCATTGTCTGTTTAAGTTTTGAAATTAATACTTTAGGTCTGGCAGCTGAAAAAAAGTTTTCCTAAATGTAAGGAAACGTATATTTGATGTGTTTGAATTTTCCTGTCGACAGTAAGACGAATAAATACTGCTGTTATAATGTATTTAATCAAACACATTTCCTGAGTGAAACAGCATAAACGTAAACATATAATAATAAGAATAATTAAAACAATAACAATTACGAAAAATGCAGTTGTTTGATTTAAATGTTGTTTTTACTGTGACTTAAGTAAATATTAATTATTTTTTTGCAACTAGAATGCGCTTTCATATTACACATGCATGAACTACAGAAGTATGCAATTAGCATGACATATTATTATAACGAGAGTAAAAATACATTAAATGGCCACTTTATTGTTTGGCATGCAGAGACAACTGCAGCCAATTGTTGTGAAATTTATATTATTATGTAAACATTGATCTAATTCGTTCTGTAAGAACCTTTTTCGTCTATTTATTTTTTTTAGACAAAAACGAGTAAATTAAATACAAATATATATATAAATATTAAATATATTAGTGACAATTAAAAGTTATATGGTGTACCGTGCAGGTAATACTTCAAATTAGATGTCCTATATCTAAACAATCGAAGATATTATTATAATCCACGGAAAGTATACGAGTGTGTAACCATAACTGCAGTACAACCCAACCTGCAACTAATACTAGTTTAAGCGTTTAACGTCATAAATTTGGATTTCAGTCATACGATATTATATTTATGACTTTTATCAAGAATGTAAGAAACTTTGACTTTTTGCCAGGGTTATACGATCTCAAGGAGTTCATGTCGCGTTTTAGTATTATATATTCAATAATAAAATAGTTCGCAAGCCATTCGTGACGAGTTTATGCGAAACGTTTGATGTTTCGAAACATGAAAGACATTTAAAATCTCTCACGCTCAAAGGTTGTTAATATATATCATGTGGTATTGTTATAACAGACGGTTAAAAATCGTTTTGAAATAAATATTAAACATCAGAAGCAGTAACTAACCAGACGAACATAATATTATAATATCATTATTAATAATATAATGTTATGTTAGAATATAATATTTTGCAAGTGCCTACAATTAATATCAATGGTCTTGAATGAATATTAAAATGGCGGATTGTCGAAACGCACACAATATTATTTATTTCGAACAAGAGGTGTGAAAAATAAATCAACAATTTGTCGGTGAATTGTTTTGTTTGTTCGCCAGTATTCAGAGTTTATATTGTGCTGTTGATTAACTTTAACGGCGGCAGCGGCGTTCAAAACATTGTATATTAGTCGGCGAACGTGTATTTGCTATTAATTAAGACGACGACAATGAGTTTTGATATGGCCCGCGATAACACTCGACAGTTACCATGACATAAAACTAATTACATTTTTAATTTCGTTTAACGACAATGGTCAAAAAAAAAATAATATTTCTATTACAATACAAAACACACAGCAATAAACCAATAGTGGACGTTGAAATTACCTAGTATAAGTATACTGCAACTATGATATCGTTAAATTGAAATTGGCACAATTTTTGTTACAATTGCCATGAAATATACTATATTATAATATAATATACGTGGCTTGACGTGGCGCGTTGGCTGCTACCAGTCGCGGAATGCGACTGGGAGTAAATAACGGCCACAGCTACTAGCTCCCGGATGGGTGACCACCACCCGGTTTCATAGTAGTTAAAAACCTTGCCACACATACACGTCGTGTTTGCTACCTACCGTAACAACCGTTAAAACAATCATAAAATCAACCTACCGTACCAACCTTACCCCTACCACAGTTCGTAACCCCTACAACAGCTAATGGCCATAATCGCCGGGCTTAAATTCAATAAAAAAAAAAAAAATATATAATATACTAATTATAAATTTTAAATACAGCTAATAACGACCATATTTTAATGTTATACTAATAATTTTAATTTTTCACGGCTGATAATACTAATGTGTAATTATTACGCGTATACGTAATTCATCGTTTGGTCGGGTTAACGTCGTCCATCGTGACGTTGGGGGGAGGGGGGTATGTTGCCGTGTGTGCTAGTACCGTACACTATTTGAAATTGTGTATAACTGGGGCCCTAAAAGTTAACCCCCCGAATTAAATCCCAGATTCCCATATTTTATCTGTTGTAAGTTCTGTAACCAAATAAACAACAACAAGTATTCCTATAGTAGGTATGTGATTTTAAAAAACGAATAGTTCATATATTATAATAATTTATTAAAGTTTCTCGTCTTGGAAGTTGTTAAGGCAGGGCACCCCCTAAAATGAAGATCAGCGCACGCTCATAAAATGGTCCAAGATAAACTGATGTGGTGCACACAAATTATATTGCACACTGCATAGAAAACAATATTATACAAATATAATAGATAGTCTTATAGAAATAGTATTTTAGAGAAGACGTTTTGGATGGAAATACTATAGATAAAAATATGTGGTTAAAATTTTCAAAAAATATAAAAATTATGTGAGAAAATTAATGTTCAGGTAAATACAATAATATAAACGTATAATCGTTCTAGTTACAATATAATAAGTATATCTACGCGTATGGACAACACTATAAAATATATTAAAAGCCAAACGATCCAAAAATGTTATTAAGAAGAAAAATTGGCCATTTTTCTTTTTATATAAAAAAAAAAAAATATGTGTCTCGGGAATATTAGTCGCAGTACTTGATGAAAAACCGTAACTCAAGTCTTAAGCATTAAAAGGCAGAAAGAGTAGCATTATATTAAATTTGACGAAATTGTTAATAAATTTAGGTGCCAACAATGATACTAGTTTAAGATAACCGTTATAATATATTAATTATGATTTCAAATCAATATATAGTATTAAATATTAATGTGTTTCAGTTAAATTGTTTTAAGAATATTTATAAAAAAAAGGATTGCTAAAGAGTTTATTACGTTATATTTTTGTATAAAAAAGTATGATAATGTCTCTTTTCTTTTGTTTGTAAAAAACAATAGTACTAAAAATAATGTACAAAAAAATAATAATAACGAGAAACAATAGCAATATAAACTTGAAAGTTGCAACACTAAAGATAATTACCAGATGTTTTATAAACTCAATTAAGATATACAACATAATTTAGTTTTACTTTTTCAAAAGTTCAATAAATATAATTAAAATAAATATAACTGAAAATCGCATAATGAATACTGACTAGTTAGTGAGTAATATATAAAACAAAAATTAACTTTACAAAAAAAAATCTCTAATTATATTTCATCCGTGTACACATAATTGCTGCTAAGCTTATGAAAATAAAACTATAAAAATATGTCCATACATTTTTATTTTACACAGGTACATAACGAAAGTCTCCAATACTTAGCATTCATTAAAATTGAAAATGTTCGTCTATTGACACATTATTGTTTGTGATATGCCAAAAATGAAACAACGTATTGCATGAAATACAATTTTAATTACCTATTATCTAAAGTGACAAGATTTTGAAACTAAATATTATAATATTATAGAAGAATGCATTAATATCGTTTGGGGCTTACATTATGACAATACAACATTGTCAACTAATCACTCAAACATGCGTCGAAAAAAATTATTATTTCAACATATATATTATATAGTACGCCACCACGAGAAACATGGATTACACGGAGTTACAACCTAAAAAGGGAATCAATCAGCGACCCTCTCGTTATTGCGAAAGCAATTTATAGCATATTATCCATTATACCTATAATTTATTTTATTTTATTTTTTTTTATTCGTGGTACAGCATCAACTGCTAAGGTTATTAGCTTGCAACAAAAATTGGTAATTAGTACATAATAGAGTATAGTTATACAATAAATTCTTAAATTAAATTATACATATCAATTTGTTTTAAAAATATGATTATTTTGTTGGTGTTGTCATGGATAGGGCTGAGGGCTTCAAAGAGGTGTAATTTATTTTATATACATATATATTTATATATAATATGATTTATATTTTTTAAATTTATTAAAATCTACTTTTTAATATTTATACGCGCATTATTAATTTTCACCGAACAAAATGTCTATTATACTTTTAAGTTTTTATTCTCGAGAGAAATATATTGAAAACTCGTGTCGAATGACAATCAGTCATCGGACGTAAAAAAGGATCATTGTAATGGAATTAAATATGATTTCCCGTGCACCTATTAAACGTATTGTTCATGAAATAAAGTAATCATATACTTATTTAAACGTATTGATTATGAAATAAAACAATCATATTAAAACTGTTTGAAATATTTTTACCAGTTGAGAAGTTCGCATTTTTATGTAACGGCCCAATACGCTTGAACAAAATGTAATAATAAATAAAATATATAAAAGGAATGATAAATTCCAGGTAAGTTATTATTTATTACATTGTATGAATGTGAAGTTCTGGAAAAACTGTTTACCTTTGCCAATTTACTATTGTTTTTTTCATCAAAATATGAATACAGATGTATTTTAATGACTTTTGGATTAAATTAAAATAAAATTTAACAATTTACTGTAAATTAAATTCAGTTTTATTGCCTTTTATATGTATACCTACTTAATAATATAACAAAGTGGTGATTTTTCGTTAAATTTACAAGTTTATTTGGGCGCAATTATAAACGTTGCGATGAAGAATAATTGATGAAAAACGAACGTCTACCGTGGACTTCGCTTCGATTCAGAAAACTTAAAAACGTAGATGAATCGTATAAATGACATTTATGTGCAGCGTTACTAATCGAAAAATCAAAAAAAAAAAAAAATACCGAGTTTTCCATTTACAAAATACATATTTAAACTCCAATCAGGTTCTTATCACGTTGGCGCAAAAAACAGCGTCTTATTCGTAAAAGCGCACGGTGGAGGAATCGTATCAAATATTCAAAGGCTATAGTAGTGCCCATATTTTCGCATAGCGTAATTCGTAAATATTCTCGGGTCATTTCTCGTGTATACATTACTAATATTCGATTCGCCGTCCAATTGCCTTTCAAGAGAACATAATAGTGATAACTGTTTGTAGACGGATACCGTATAATGACAGGGAGGGACCCAAAAGGAATTAATAAATAATGTAGCTATTAACGGCGAATGATCGAACAGTATAGGAAATATGGCTGACATAAGACGCTGCGCTTCAAAAAAAAAAAAAAAATACCGATTATGAATAAAACATTACGCGGAAAAAACGGAAGGACGCGTAAATAAAGACTTCAACTCAACCTTTGTAAAATAAAATAGTTGGTGCCCACTGCAGTCTGTACCTGCGTACTGTCAAATCGTAAGCTATATAGTACGCGTGTGTGTGTGTGTGTGTGTGTGTGTGTGTCCAACGAAAATATTATTTAGTCAAGCGTTTTCCTGTCTCGTCCAAACCCGAACGTCATTTTTTTAACATGAATAATATTATTATGTTTTTGGGCTGGATACGCGCGCGATGTTTAGTTTCTGACCGGTTTTTCGTATAAGGTTTTCGTTGTCGTGCTCATGCTCATGCTCATCGACAAAAACATAATATTTATGATTCATAATAGATTTTCCTTGCCGAGGAAAAATATTGAGTAGTGTGCTGCGGTTTTTGTTTTTATAATATTATACAGGTTGAACGGATGACTTTTTGTTTTTGTCAAAAACGAAAAGAAAAACAATTTTGGGCTATCGTTATAGAAATAACTATAGTATGTTTTGCGATCTACTATAACGATACAAAGTACATCCGAACGTATAAATATTTTATACACGCGCATTTATATAACGTTACCTCGACAATTATATTATGTTGTGTTGCTATTACGGACGTAAAGTTAATCACAACTGAGTATATATGAATATATTATTTTAATGACCATAAACATTTAAAAATTGTTGGCAGGTGAACAACTGTTTTTAACGTGTCAAACAAAACCTGGAATTCGGATTAAAAAAAAAAATGAAAAAAATCTAGCTATCGTAATACGTATTTAAAATATAAACGAAAATTTAAATTTAAAAGAGAAAAACATTTGAACACGTGAGTTACGGTAGGTAATGATTAAAAAATCGTAAAGTGTAAGTATAAAAAAAAAAGGTGTTTGTTGCATTCGACAATAAGCTCGACAGTAACCTTTGTCGCGCTATCCGTTCTTTTGTACGGTAATTATTGCTTTATGCCCCTTTGACGCGTCTGTCGTCTAAATAACCGTCCAAACTATGCCGGTCGATGGCTTTATAGTTACCCACGTAATTATTATACTTAACGCACCAAAGCCCCTGCAGTGTTTCGTTTCGGCATATTGGACTATTCGTCGGTGCGGGCATATTCGTTTGCGTTTCGGACGACGGTCGCAAGAGGCGGTACACGTAATAACATTATATTACTATATTGTATATACGTATCGGAGAAAATCCAAGCGATTCCGTCTGGACATCGTCTCACACGCAGACAAGCCCGCTAACACCCGTATATCATATGTAATATAGATATATCCGGTCAGCGAACACAGCCTCACTCCACTGCGCAAAATGTCACATGCATCCATATATATATATATATATATACTGCAGACCTTGTACACGCACGCGGCTATAAACGCGTGTACACACCGGAGCACTCGGCGGCGTTCGAATCGAGACGTGTTAAATATATTATATTATTTCCTCCGGATTTCAGCCGCCAATCGATGTCACGCCAGCCTCGCAGAATTATTATACGGACGGCGCAATGATGACGCAGTACCGGTATCATATATTTTATAATATTATATTGTATTATAAATATGGCGATATTTACCGAACACTGCAGCACTCATCCGCATACGATCCATTAGCCGTGAATTTCATCGAATTCCATTTGTAAGTAGGTATAGGTATTGTAGAGCTATTTTTTTGTGCATGGACGTATAGTCGTCACACAATAGTTCGTCACTCCGTCATTCCTATATAATATGCACTCACCATAAAAATATGATCACTTGAAATAAAGAAATATTGTGGTAAGATTATTAGACGCCAATTTATATATATATATACAGGTAATGATTGATTGTTTTCGTAGCTTTCGAGCGTGGATACAAAAGGGGGTTATAGGGTGGTGTAGCACCCCTCTCCCCTCGACATGTCGCTTCCCGGAAAACAAATAATACTCCACAAAATAACATGTATTTTTCAGTAAGCTGGGGACATGTATAAACAAAATTGGTACCAAAAAAAAATTTAAAAAATGACAAGTAATTTGCCCCTAAACCTTACTGATAACCAGATGTGACTGTAAAGAAAATGTATTCTAAAATTACTGGCCACACTGTTTACCGGTATATTAAATAGTGTTGTTTTTAAAGTTGCCACCTTTAGAATATTAAGCCACTAGTGCCTTTTCAGTAAATTATTAGCTATTTACTTTTCAATAACTCCAAGTTCTTCCAATGGGAGGTTTCTTTATTCTGTGAAACATGTATTTCTTATTTACAACGCATTCACTTACTTTTTTCACATGTTCCAACAGATTGTACTATACAAACACTTTAAAAAGAAGTTTTCAGTATTATTTTTAGTTGAAAATATATTCATGATTAATTTGGTCTCAAATTGAAATAATATTTTTATTTTTTTGTATACATTATATACACAATAATACAATTATCACCACAACTTCAGGTGCTTCTGCAGAAGCAATTTTGTTTACATATTATTAAGAATCAACAATCAGAAAATGCTTATAACACATTTATTTTGCATTATTATTTAATACAAAACAATAATTCAATTATTAATTCAATTGGTTTTGAACTTTGAAAAAAAATTATACATGAATTAAAATCATGAGGTAGGTACCTACAGCAATTTGATGATACAATATTGTTGTTTAAAAAGTGTATACAATCAAGCAACATTGTTATCTTTACATATTGCCACTCAAAAATGCCTTACGAGTTGTGATGCATGATGAACTCAAAAGAAAACAATGTATATTATATAACATATTATATTATAATTTACTTTTAACGGTCATACAAATGGTATGTAAACATAAAATGTTGGTTTAACATTGAGCAATGATTATAAACTACACAACTTATACTACTATGTGCATAACATCATTACTTCGATTAGCGAATCGAATGAAAAGCGTCGAACATTAAAAATTAAAATATACAATCTAAGAAATCAAATATAATATATCACGTTAGATATTTACAACGTATATATTATAATAACGCAGAACATATAATTCCATCAAACGTATAACAACACAAAAGTTTAAATTAATTCTCTGTAACTCTATACACTAAATGAGTTTTAATCGTTTTAATGTTTTTAGTACAAAGTTCATGACAATAATATTATTATGTATTATTTAACACGTTCGCGTCTCGCGTGTATATTATACCGTTCTGCAGGAATGTGTCTAAATTTGAAAAATTTAAAACTCAATGAAGTTGTGTTATCCCCCCCCCAAAAAAAAAAAAAAAAACACAGACATGTTTGCCTCGCTTGATTTGCCGGACATCTAAACCGATCGAAGTACGTTATTAACGACGGAGTAAGTCACGGCGGAGTTCAGAATTTGGATATGTGTTTCGGCTGTTGGTCGGAAGAAAGTATAAAAATACTGGTTGATGTGTCCCACCGGATGGCAAACAGTGGAACCATTATACCGCGTGCTATATTATTATGTGTGCCGTATAGATATGTGTCGTGCTGTATCGAAGTTAACCGCCACGCATCAATAGCACACTCGTGTGGAACCCGCTCGGCCGAAATACAAACAAGACTCGTAAAAGTATATTCCGAGCATTATTGACGATGGTTGTCGGCGATATTCGTGTGTGTGTGTGTAAAGAACGGACGCAATAATAATAATATCAACGTTTTGGTCTGTGAACCGTTCGATGGTGCGCGATCAGATGAAAATGCATTCAAAACAATATCACTGCAGTTCTTTTCTCGTTTACGTGGGTGGGTGGGCTCAGATACACTGCGTTCGCCGCGAGAACGATCCACCATTGGCGCAACTAAGGGGGTGCACAATACTCTTTATAATTTGTGCACCCTCAAAAATATAGGGCCTATGCCTAGTTGCGCCTATGCATCCACTCTGTGAGCGCCTCGACGAAAACCAAAAAGACTATATTAATATTATTATTAGAAATACGCACCATGACGTACTATATTATGTACCTGTAACACGTATAGGCAGTTCATAATATTTTGCAGTGTGGTATATACAATATTCAATAGACTATTTTGCGATGGTTGTTACAACCACGCAATATTAAACTATGATAATATTGTACCACGGACCGACTGCTGAGCAACCAAACACAAATCGACGACGATAAATTTAATAATATCACTGCGCAATGACGGAACATAAAATTCTCATCAAACGGCACGTCCACAACAGAAATTGCGAAGTGCCTTTCAACGAAAACCATCATCACATACAAAAGCTAACCAAAACACAATGTTATCGGTGGTAGTTTTTATGGTCATTGAAATTAGTTAAAAATAAATATATTGTAAAAATATATATACCATACAATAGGTGTTCCAATTAAGCGTTTACGCTCATTGTTCTGAAAAGTTGTCACTTTTTTAAAACTAGTTCAGGCCATTTTTTAGGGATATTCGTTGTGTCCAAATGGACACACAGTAATGAGTAAAGTCCAACGGACACCCAGTTTTACTAACTGTCCCCTAGAATAAATAGTAAATTGTTGTAACTAATACGTCATAAGTACCTAACTATAATATATTAGTATAATTATTATTTTTTAGATCCGGCTTCTTCTTTATAAAAAAAATATATACTTATTTATCATTCTGATAAACGATAAAAGTAAAATATATTTATCAGGTATAGTTAATAGTTAGGTATTACTAATTGTTTCATAAATAACATTTTAAGGCGCGGTGGCACGGCGCGTGGTCCTTTTAATTCAGTGTAGAAATTGTTATTTCTATCATGTGTCTGGTTATGATTACCTAACTATCGATCTGGCTAATGATTAGTTAGGTATAGTTTATTGCAATACAGGCAATGATGGAAGTATTGCTTTTCCAAATGAGCCACAGACTCTATCTTTATCACTCCTCGGCCTTTCATCGAGATTATCGCCCGATTTTTTTATAGAACACCTCGAGAGGTCCAACCTACAATTTACCAGTCAGTTTCATTGATTATATAAAACACCTATATTATGTATGATTAATATATTATTATTTATTATATTATAATCAATAATAGTTAGGTTATATTAGACAAAACCCCGTATCGATACGTTCATGATGGATATTAATCTGATTCGGATAATAATTTTTCCATTCGATGTGAGGTTAGGTCTATGCTGCACAGAAAATGGTAATTTTCCAATGTTTCAGCCGGCATCGAAATGTATTCAAACCTTTGGTGCAGCCGTGACAAAAATATTATTTTTTACATTATTTTATGACGTCGAAATACAAACATTTTCTTTAAAATTTTATCATTTTTAAGTTTTCACTTATTTAAATGGCAACATATTATTACATATATATTTTTCGTATTCTAAAGCAGAATATTTTTCCAGTATTTTCATCTTTTTTAAATATTGAATATTGAACGAGTAGTTGATACGATATAATATTAGTTATAAGATTTATAAGATACAAAGTTTAAGCAAATTTGCGCCGTGGTAGTTACGAGTTACCCAACAAAATATTGCTCCCTTCTCCACTCATCAAGACTTTAATTACTTATAACTAATTTCTCGTTCAAAGTTCTATTTTATGTATTGAAGAAGATACACCACAAAAGAATATGACATTTATAATGTACGTTGTCGTTTAAATCAAACAATTTAAAAAAAATGATAGCGATAAAAGGTTGTAAAAATAAAGCTGTCTGATATAGTGATATAATGAATTTATACACTTGTATAGGTCATCTTGTATTATGTGTGTTATATTACGTCAAACGGGAGAAGTCGCTTCGAACCCCCCAAGTAGTAAGTCTTCGTGGAATTAAGTGTTTATGATTAAAAAATACATTTTAATAAAATCCATCGTAGGTATTGTGTACCTAACTAATATAATGATAATCATATTAATATGTTATATTATGTGTACTATTATACACCTCCATACTACATTAAAATATTATTTTAATATTGTTACATGCATACTGTGCTTAATGAGTAAGTATAACGGTTTCGAGCTAAGATCGTTTACTATGAATGGAGCCATAGCATATCTCGGCTATGTAAACAATTTAAAGCACATATTACCGAAGAGTTGCTGGTTGAGATGCGTTTTATGCGCATGCTCGAGTATACTCGTTATCACTTGTACCACTAGTTATCACTCGTGCAGTTATTTGCATAAATATCCACACGCATGTGCATAATATAGCACATCTCATCCAGCGACTCGTCACTTATATATTATGTGCTTCAAATATCGGGACATGCCTCCATCCAGTAGAGTGGTAATAAACGTAAATAAAAAATAATAACCGAACTGCATGACAAATTTATAGAGTTTATTAGTGATTAGGAGTAGCGAGTAATTTGTATTACAAAAGTAGCGAGTAATTGACATTGTAATGTCCAATGTAAAAATGAAAGATTCACTATTTATTCAAACGTTTTTTTCTACTAATATTTACATTTCTTACCTAACTAATATTTGAAATTCAACAGTTGTGATTGGGAATTTTTCTCCTATCCTGCAGGTCCTAAAAACATAATTATTTTTTTTTTACATATTATAGTTTAGAACACCTTATAGTAAGTTTATATCCTCTTTGCGTCCGTCCGGTAGTTATGTACCATAGTACATAGCTATACAATTGTTGATATTAATTTTTCCATTTTAATATCGGTATCTATTCATAATTCAAAATAAAAAATAGAAATACGCTTAACTAGAGTTTTATTAATATCAATATCTTAATACTACACTTGAACAAATAAATAGTTTAATAAAGGTACTATTCAGAGTAAATTCATACTAGTCAGTATTAATAATATCAAAACATGAGAACCTATGTACTATAGATTCATACTAATCAGTATTAAAAAGAAAGTAAAAAAACATAATGGTTGTTAAATTGCGTATGGTATTGAAAACTAAAAGTTCAAAAAAGTTTAAAAGTTTAAAGTTAAAAATAATAAGCATAACACACACCCTCCAAGTCTCAAGCTAGGAATCTATTGATATTACAATTATTGAAAACTGTCCAGTATATTTTGAATTTGTGGCTAACAGACAAACAGACAAACATTAATTTATATAAGACTAACTATCATGTCCGACAGCCGAGCCAAAGATTAGTTTTTTTTTTAAATACATATGTAAAAAAATGTATACCTATGTCATATTTCTGCTAATTATAATCATAGGCGTAAAGAAGAGGAATTTAAGGGCTAATCCCTACAAAGAATTTCAAAATCTCCTGAAACATTTCCTAAAATTTTGCAACATTTTGTGTAAGCTTATTCAATATTACTATACATAGTAGGGCTTCAGCCCCATCCCACAAATCTCAAACACTTTTTTCGCCTATGATTTTATAATAGTAAGAAATGTAATATGTAACCAATGGTAACCATTTAAATAAATAAAAAGAATATTGGTTTCTGTGAGCTGAAAAAAATACTTGTGTGAGCTATCCTTTAACTATAGGCGTAGGGGTTAAAAAAAAGTTATAACCTTCTGCGCGATATAGTCTATCCTTTAAAAAAAAAAAACCACATAGCTATCGGATGAGTGGTTCCCGAGATAATTGGCTTCTCATTTTCAAATGAATATAAAATAATATAGATAAATGTATTTGAGTATTATAACACGTTTACATTATATGGGTTAAGATTTTGAACATTGGACAACTTAACCAGATATTCTGTTTTTTTGGTCGTAATGGTACCCTGACTGTGGTTGTAGTAGTCGTACGAAAAATAAATAAAACGCAGCATGAAATACGAAAACCGGTTGGTATTTGGTACAGAGAGGATATAAAATACAAAATATGAACAATTTATCATAAGCGTCGTACGGGTTCTGCAGTATATACCTTTGCGTGAATCGCGGTGTATCGTACGCTGTGACAGCGTTTAGTACCAAATCAGCAACTTGCAAATTCAAAAATTATTCCAAATCCAACATTTTTAATGTGAATATGTATATATTTATTTATTTATTCATTAATACGGACAAAAGTCCAATTTACAATATATTTGTATAGATAACAATAATATAATATAATTTAAAATAATAAAATATAACATAATAATAGATGAGACGATTAATATAATATAGAATAATAGGAATAATAATGATAATAATAATAATAATGATTATAATAATAAAAATAATAATAAAATACATTCAATGTTTATTAAAATAATTTACTATTTTCCGAAGACATTAAAATATTTATGGGGTCGTATGACGTATACTTTTTAGATGAATGAGGAATATAAAATAAATGATTGTTGCGAGTGTAGTGGTTTTTGACTTTGAAATTTAATTGACTTAATAAAAATGAATCATCAATCTTGTTATTTAGCAATTTGGTGAGATAGGTGTTGTATGATAAGTGTCTACGTACATTTAAAGGTTCTAAGTTTAATAATTTTTAAAATATTTTCGTAACCAGAGTGAGGAGTTCTTTGAATATTACATATATATATATGAACACTTACATACACGTCATTTTCAAATGTTTGAATCACTAAGAAATTATTACCGTGTGTGTTCGCTTAACTAAAAAATATTATCCTTCGTAGGTAACGTGGTAGGTATTTAAGACCCGCAGCTATATACAAATCTCGAAGAATGTGTTTCCGCCTAAGTTATAGGAAACAAAACTTATTGTTTCTATATACCATTGATTGTATGCGGTTTCATATCGACCAAAGTTTCACTGATACTTGTCTCACTGTATACCGCTATTGTTGATATTTCATATGAAATTCTATTAGAAATTCATGTACGCCCGTTCATTCCTACGGACCATTCAGCCGTCCTTACGGTAAATCTGTTGACATGTTATAATAACAGTCCTGTAAAGTATTTGAGTAAAAGTATTCAAATACTTTTTTAAGCATTGAATAACTTTTTTAATACTTTCAACATAAAGAAGTTTTAATGGTATTTTAAATAGTTTATTTTGTATTAAATACTTTTTGGTATTGAATACTTTGGTTTTTTTTTCCAAACATTTTATTTTTATTCGAAATATTTGGTTGAAAAAATATTATTGTCAATTACAATAATTGAATAAAAAATTGTATTTAGTATTCTATATTTCTGTGTTAGCCAAAGCATCCAAAGTCCGGAAGTTTGTAAAAACCATGTTTTTTCTAAAAATGGATATAAGATATTATACCAAAAGTATTTGAAAATTATTCCAAATACTTTTTTTTAAGTATCTGAAATACTATGCAGTTATTTGAGTAGTATTGTAAAATTGTATTTGAGTACTTAAACAAATAATTTTTAAAAGTATTCTTTACAGCACTGAATAATATTAAATCGGTTATTAAACATTAATTTCGTTTAAATGTTTAATTATTTGTGATTTATTGATATTTTTGTAAAGATTTATTTTACGAATATTTACGAATAGGAATAAACCTTTATTGGTATAACGTATGACTTTAATAATCTTATACATTGTCAACAAAGTAGTGTAAAAATTAAAATTAGCTATTCGCGTTATTTGATAAATAAAGAGATAATATCAAAATATAACCTGTATACTTGCATAGTATTTTATATTTATTAAATCATAAAAATCTAATACCCTCAAACACTAATTCATGCCTAAGTGAAAAGCAACTGCAAACGTTAAAAATGTCCTCTGTAGGTACATTAAATAAAATAATAACCGAGATACGTTCAAAAGTGTTACGATTTATAATATTACAATATGTAATATTAATATATGATTTGTAATTTCAAGTTTTAAACACTGATCGGGCCAGTGCAGTCCTATCCTGTCACGTTTGCATTTCTGGCGGCGAGCAACGGCTTCTACGATAACCGCGGTAACAGTTAGTGAAAACGGACCATATGTCCCTGGTAGTCTGTATACTACAGGTTATAATGTTAAACATAGTTTCCCGTCACTCGTCGGGCTGCAGAAATGCCGTTGGTCGGATGCACGGCCAACCGTTATTGTCGAGTTTGACCTGTCCCAGACGATTTTATGTCTGAATTACTATATTGTTTGATTGGTTCGCGGTCTGCACGATAGGTGGTCGTTTCGTAGATTCCATTTGCTCGGCGCGTTCCGACTGTGACATTATCCTGCAGTGCCTAAGCTGCATTCGCCGGCTACCATTACGTCGAGTCGCGGCATTGGTATGGTTATAGGTGACGGACTTGCAGGGCTATCGGGATCTTCCAGAATTGCACGTCAGCGTCTCGTCACGCCACGAAGGAGGCCGATCCAAAATGACTGCCCTAGGAAATCCGCGGTGGCGCATGTAAGCTTCGCGTATAATGACGTATGGCGATGTAGCGTGTATAGCAACGGACGGCCCGAAGATGACTGTCGGAGACGCCTCGAAGGCTCTCGCGGGTAATCCGGGACCATCGTTCTTGGATACTGCACGACGAGAGTTCCGGCGGGTAATGGGACTGCCAGAAAAGATGCACCGATGTAAAAAGTCGGAGCATTTTCACCGCCTCGAAATGTGAATGGTGACGACGGTCACGCGAAATAAAAATAGAACGCATTATACGATCAATACGTTCGTCGCTTCGCTGAGAATCTTTAATATGAATATTATTCTTACTATATAGGTGTATCTATTCGGTGCGTGATAACGATATGCGACGTTTGGCGGCGGCGATGGCGTTTCGAAAAACCGGGAAACTCTCGTTTGTTAGAATCAGCCTTGGCGGGAGGGCCGTATACTCGTGTATATAGCACCCACAGTATAATAATAATAGAATGTATCGTCTCGGCCGAGACCTTAACACAATGTGTCATTATTGTCGATGCACGATACGCGATATTATTATTATTTATAGGTGTAAGACGCCGCCGATTTCTGTCCTCCGGTCGATGGTCGGGCCTTTGGGAGCGTGGGGGGAGGGGGGTCGGCGGTGGGTCATGATCGCGCGAGAGTCGGCGTGCGCTGCTGCTGAGTGGAGTTGATGTCGGCGGGGTCGAGGACGACGCCAGTGGATGACAGAGGAGTGGGTTGGATTTGTCGGCGAAGGATGGGTGGGGGCGTTCTACACGTCAGCAACCGCGGCCGTGTCGACTGAATGAATAAATACATATCGTCGAGTTTAAGATTCCCGGACACGTACGCCGCCTCCGCCAAACCCCGTCTCATATTATATTATATACACTCGCGAGATCACCATTATACGGTGCTGCGCACTTGTAACATTTTTGCAGCACCGTAACGAAGCGATGTCGTATTCATAGTATTATGTGTGTGTAATGATATGATCGCCTCGGTGATCGTCGGACCGATACACATAATATGATTCTTCGGCACACGAATTGCCACGAAACATAATACAGTATTATAACGATTAATCACTGCGTGTGATGTAACCTACCAACGTTATAAAACGGCTCGAATTCTCAACTATTCGAAATAAAATTTATCATCGTGTTATTTTTATAAAAAAATCTGCAGCATCATAATAATTATGAAAGTAATTGTATAGCCGAAATTTCGGTGAAAAATCGAAGGGTTATGAAAACCGTGACTTTGGAAAGTCCAGACATTGACTGAATAACATTCAAACTGTGACAGTCAACAATAACTAACGATTATGCCTATGGCCTAATCCTAAATATGCGCACATGGGAAATATGGGAATAGACTATATTATAATGTATCATTAATGGAATATTTAAGTCTCGATGATGATTATTAGTTAATACGTAGTTGATTGCCAATGATTATATATTTATTGATTAATACCACGGTTAAAATCCATGTACATTGTTCAATGTAAAATAGCACAATATATAAGACACTCAAAAGTCCCGAGTACACAGACAAAGTAGTTATTTATAATATTTATTGTATAGATAACGAAAGGAATGAACTGAGATGAGCTGATAGTGTGTATACCATATAGTGTATATACTATATATACATAAACTGGGTAAATTTAAACGAAAAGGTAAACAAAAGAGAAACCGTAACTTATGATTCCAAAGCAATTTATTTAAAAAAAATCATTTGGTCAAAGACTCGTGGAGTACCTTGGTCCTACTTATTTTAATTGTATGCCTATTATTACAAAATAAAAACATTATCTGTAAATATTCTAATGCCAAAATGTCAGTTATAAAGTTTATGTCTCTAGATTAATAATTGTTCTAATCTATTTTATTTGTATTGTTCATAAATTGATATCTAACCATGTACCTATAATTAGTTTATACATTTTCAATATAATATTATGAAAATAGTCAAGTCTCTACATTCAACACAAGCTATGCTTACAGAAGGTAGAAAATTTTAATCAATCTATGTATTTAACACCGAAATAAAATTACATAATGTACAGCTATCTGAAACTCCTCTTGGAGTAAAATTTAAAGTGGTTTTTATATCTGTATTGGAGTTAAAGATCCATAGGATGGAAAATTACTTTCTGTATAATTATACAATGGATGATTCACAAAGGATGCTGGACCTCGTTTTATTCTTAAATAATTGATTTATTCAAGTTTTGATTTTTAGAATTTTCAAGTACCCTTTTTCCTGTTGATTCTTAAGCAGATTACTGTTTTGAAAATTGTAATTTATCAACATATAATTAGTAGTTTGTAGTTATTTAACTGTGTGTACTAAGAATAAAAGGATTGGAAGATAGGTATGACGTCTATATTTATACTATTAATATTTCTTATTTACCTATCAACATTTTATACGTAGTAAAAGAGACATTATCTTAAATATAATAATCACTTAAACGAAAATAGTATAAATTTAATATTTTTGTAGTTTTATTATTCTTATATACATTTTAATAATTCAGAAATTACCTACTTGTTAAAATTTTTCTTTAAATACATCAATATTTTCTAAAAATCATCTGATCAATAGTCAATAATGTACAGTAAGAATGATTGATTCTCATTTGAATAAAATGAAGTTTCCACCACCAAAAGACACACCTTAAATGGTATAAAAATATTAAGTATTTAAAAAAATGACCCTTAATTTAAAAATTCAAAAATCAGAATTTGAATAGATTAATTATTGAAGGAATAAATTGGGTTCAACATGCTTGGTGAATCGCTCTGTATATGAATACGTTTCCATTTGACTCTTCCTGCTCTTATGAAGTGGAGCTGTGAGAGGTGTTGAATTTATTATTTGTCTGTGAAAAAATCAGTAAAACGTCAAATTTATATTTTATCGCTTTGTTATTTTTTAATTTCACCACGTAAAGTAATAAAATATTATTATCCAATGAAGCTTAAATTGTCGTTCTACGCATAAAAGACACAGTCACCATTTTGTTAGTAAAGCTATAAATGTATATAAACGCATTGATGGAAGCATTAAACGACACTAAAATACATTTTAATATTTAGTTACTATAAATATATAGGTGGGAACTTTTAGTTATAGTTTTCCTCCCGTTTCTCCGCTTGATTAAATAAACACTGCAGTCTTCTCATAAATAAAACAAATAATAATTGCATTCTAATTGTTCGTTAAAGTTTTAAAATTCTCCGAAACTAATGGTAGTATACGCTCACTAATTATCATCAGACCCGGTGACATATAATCGATATATCGATTATCATTTAAACATAAAATTGAGATCGTACTATTCATTTTGGAACCGTCGTATCATCACTATTGTTGTGAAATAATTGTGAGGTATTCTCGTAGATATCGATGTGAATAAATTTGCTGATTTAAAATTCATTTATACGTATACCGACGCTATAAAACGGATCGGTCGTAATTTTTGGGAATAGTTTTTTGGCAGCCCGAACCGAAGGTCGTAAAACCGGTGGAGAGAATCGAACGAGCCACCCGGCGACGCAGACACACACCCACACACACACACACCCACACACGCACACACACACATATATATATATATATACAACAATAATAGCGTATAACAATAATAGCAAACTTGCAGAAAACAATCCCATCGTTCTGGACACACACGCACAGCGTATTTTCAACGTTTTCCACCGCGTTCGGGGCTGATTTATGCTGTAAAAAAGCGCAACACGACACTTTTACACCCTCTCCCACAAACCCGCCGACCAATCCCACTCGATACTTGTCCGCACTCAGTTCTCCGCCGTTATAGCGATCCGACACAAGACTGGTTCGATATAGGGGATGAAACGAACAGAAGCTTTATATTATTTACACTACTCGGGGGAAGAAAAACAAAAAAAAAAACGTAGGTACCCTACAGAGCCGGTGAACGCCGAGCGCCGGGGCAATATACGTCGCATTATATATCGCAGCGGAAAACGGTAAATAATAATGTATAATGACGCGTGCTCGCAGAAATCGATTTCGCCACGAGCGCTGCTCTTACGCGTCTCGATGCCGAATGCAATAGACGAAAAAAAAAACCCCCTATAGCATTATAATATTATAATGATCTTCGACCCCGGACACCTCATCGGTTCATCGCGATATTCATAGCATAGTACGCATATATTATTTGATTCCGATTAAATTCTGATTTTACAATGTTATTTTTGAACTCGCGAATGGACGAATTCAACCCGCGATTGGATTTCGCCACGGTCGTAACAGTCGATAACGTTTTCCAGTAGGACATCGGTCGAAAAAATTAAGATCAGATTTTTCACGTTGCTCGCCGCGGTATAATATTCTCCATACGCAGACTTAGTGTAGCTGATGTTTAACACATTCGGTTTGCACACGCTATCCTGCGGATGAAACGCTTCCAAGAAGCGCTGCGCAAAGGAGTCCCGTTGAGCTTTGAATCGTAGTAAATTGTAGGCTTTGAACTCTCACATTTGTATATCACGTGAATAACCCCTCTAATATGATAATATATCAATTTATCTAAATATTATTACGCATAAGCTTAACCGATGTAACTGGAAACGGTGATTGGAAATTGTGCTGAATTATATTGCAGCGGTGCATAGACAAGACTTACATTGATAATCAGTTTACATAGGTTCGATTGCTCTTTATCCCTTTGACATAATATAAATTGTACGCAAACAAATTGTTGTACCTATATCATAATGTGTCGAACAAATAATTAGTATTCATATAACTTACATCGACGTTGAATGAAAATAAAGAAAACGTACCTTTTTAAAAAATATTTTACAAAAAAAGAATATCAGAATATCAGATGGTTAGTATAATAATAGTATACTATGGACAAAATACGAGCATAGGTATTATTAACGTAATATGTAAAGCCACCCTCCCCATAGGCCATATATATTGTTGCTTAGTACTACAGAATATAAAAATTAGTACTAATTTCTAGATTTTGAACTGAGGGACTTGACCGACATTTGGGGGATTAAGTCCCCCCAAGCCCCCCCCTTTTTTTGCGCCAATGGCAATAAGTTGTAGTAATTTTTATATTCTCTATTAACTAATTAATTAACAGATACAACATGTTTGTTACAGCGCTTACCAAACGGCTCCCATCGAAAAGGGTCCGATCGACGCCTTTGTCCACTCGGCCACTCCGTCCCCCATTTATTATTATTATTGTTATTATTAAACTATTAGTTATATATTTCAACAATTTTACTATGAAGATGAAATACAATTATTTGTTAGAACAATTTGAGTTCGGATGACATTTAGAATTACAAAGTATATTTCATTTATTTGCTAAGCATTTAGTTTTACATAGACGTTTCTTAAAACCTTGACCACCGGAAAAAATTGTACATTAACTATTTAACGCAAAGATTTTTTTGTGGCTAAAACTTCTAAAATATCTATTCACAGTATATGATTTTTATATAATTTTTATAATTTACTTGAATTAATATAACCTTAAAAAAAACATCAACAAGTTTTTAACCACACCTCTTTTGATAGTCCTAAATCAGAAGTCTGTATGAAGTGGGAAGGAATTTGAGTTGTAAAAACCCGGAACCGTTTGGGAATTTACCTGTTTGTAAAACCTTTTTTGACGGGAGCCGTTTGGGAATTGACCTTTTTGTAAGACGGGAGCGGAATGGACTACGTCCGGTGTTAATGTCAACAGTTATACAATGAATTCACTTAAATCAAATGTTGAAAAAAATCGATGTTATTTTATAGTTGGTTGTTCAAAACATAGGTTGCAATATAATATATTGTAAAAGTTCTCAAGTAATTTAATTCTGGAATTGTCAAGTGCGTTTAAACGAAGGACAAACAAAATATTAAAAAGAGAATATTAATTAGAACTGACAAAAAAAATATGCATATAATATATAAAAATTAAAAATTAAAAATATAGTTTAATTTTTTGTAGCATTATCTTAAATATATCAATACAGCGAATCATATTTATTGAAATATTAAAGAATATAATTTAGTTTATAATACCTATTTGGGTATTATAGAATATTATTCTAAAATCTAAATAATAATACCTACATAATATTACTATAAGGCTCTATAAGTCGTTTTCTTACTAATTCCAAATACAACATAATAATATATCTGATTCATCTATTTAGATAACCAAACTATAAAAACAAAAATATTACGACAGTGAATAATGCACAACATTTAAATTTACCTCATAAACAATAATTAGATACATTTTTTTTAAATTATCAACTCAATTTTATTATAATTTAGTTTTAGCACTGTTTCAATGACGTTATGGTGTTAATATTTTATTTCTAAAAGTGTTTTTGTTTAATGATAAAACACATACAAGGTTAACAATATAGTATAAATTATTATTTTTTACTCTTACTGTAGCCACTCCATATATATGATAATTTGATAAGGGTTAGAACGTTTGAAAATCAAAAAAATGTATATAGGTATATTATAAAAATTATAAAAGGTACAGAACATGTACCATATCACTTAAATTAAATTTGCTGTTTATAACCACGAAGAGGATTTCGGGCTTGGATGAGAACAGGTGGAAGCATGGAAAAACATCGTTTCATATTATTCTAAAACAGATTAAAACTGTTGACTCACGACTATAACATATGAAAACAGATCCCTTCAGGGTTTAAAACAAATACAAATAAAAAATGATAACTTTTACCGTAAATACGATATAATAAATTCGTAATTTATAAACCGCTTTAATAATAATAATAAAGCGGGTAAGTGGATGTCGCTCTGCTGTACAGTAGGTTACAAATGGGTCAATCTACAATGGATTGTATCAAACTTGAATTCAATGATATAATATCATTGTAAAAGAAAAACGGTTCTGAGCGGAGACGGTTTGTCAGTCTGGATATTGTATATTGTTATTATTTATTATAGCATGTAAGTTGAATTAATATTATAATATTATTATTTTTTATTCGTTGCCATGGTGATGAACAAAGCGTTAGAAATTAAATTCCCATTTTTTGCGGTTTTTCGTAATTTGTCGGTAGTTATTCCCGTGGCATTAAATAACTATTGAGAAAATCTAAAAATGACCTCTTTAAAATGATCCAATTTACTAAAATATAAGGTACTATATGTTGAAATCGAAGCACTCCTTCTGGTAGAAATTTTGTATACAGGATAAAAAAAAAAAAACACCATTGTAAAACCACTAGTTTTCCCGCTCCGCTCAGAATCCAAAATTATACAGTTGAAGCGCAAAAAGTTTAAAAATACATTTTTTTTTTTTAAATATCTGATCGAAGTCTCCAATGCGTAGACATGGCTAATCAACAGATACTACGCATAACATTTACAAATTACTATAAGAGTTGAAACTTAACAAACAAATCAACCCTATCGTATAGTATGAATGTGCTCGTAACATAATGTCAATGTTTCTGATTTAATATGCCATAAATTTAACATTTGAACAGTAGGTATATTATTATGTCGTTATGTTATGTACACAAAAAGTGTTTGCAGACGAAAAATTAATATCCGGCAACATAAAACCAATAGATTCATCCCCTCTAATGTATATGGGTTATAAAATACACATCACATTATAAAATAGTATCATTTTTTCAAAAAAAATTAAATATAAAACTCCTAAAAAATATATATATATCTGAAAAAAAGTAGATGGCATACTTATAATATGCATACATCGAATAAATTTAACATTCTGATTGTTCTCAAAAAAGCTTCACATAATATATATTTCAAAATTGAATTGTTTTAATGTAATTATTGGACTAATCATCCGCTATTCATAATATTATAATTATTCCAATAGGTACATTACATTTTACAGTAGGAATGTTCAAATTATATAGTTCATAATTATATGGTGTGTATAAGATTAGTACCTATATCAATACAGAAATTATATTTGAATTTCATATAATATTGTGAATAAACACTTTTAACTCAATTTGATTTTTCAAATTGCTGATAAATGTTTTTAAAATATTGAATGTGTAATTTTTTGCATGTACGTACAAAACGATAATTTATTGTGAGTACCCACAGAAGTAGGTATACATAAATTGGTATACTGTGAATTTAAACCGTTTGGCAAAAATCGTAAATCTCATGAACTTAAATGATGTTTAAATTATATTGTTTTTAAAAGAGATTATTTTTCAAACTTTGTATTTGAACTTGATTTCATGCATGTTTTGTGTGTGTGTATTGTAAATTCACGACCAACTTTTCCAGAAATAGCTGCTTTGTTGTTAGTTTTATTAAAAAAAAAAAAAAAAAAAAAAAAAATAGAAATCAATGAACTTTGAATAATTCTAATTTCGTCCGTTTCATACATTTCCGGAAACTTGGTACCTATTAAAATTAACAATACACGTCACATCACACGTGACACGCATACGCCTGTAAGACTGCTATAATAGTACAATATAACAATATGTCCTCCTAATGAAAACTGTTCCTTGTTATGTTCTCGCATACCTCCTGTATTTACCCAAAATATATTGATTTCGGTTTCTATCACAAACTTCCGAATGCAGTAATATTTAATATTCGTATCATATATTTTACTTATCTTATTATAATATGTAGTCGTATATTTTCAAATAGCTATTGTCCAGTTGTAATGTATGTATAACAAAGAATATGTACGAAAAGAAAAACAATAGGTATGTCGAGTTACAGAGAAAATAAATTCAATTTAAATCCCGTCGATACGACTAAATCGAAAAACCTACAGATTGCATTTTAAAATCATTAAATTGTACGGTTTTATATCGGAAGACGATAATTTTAAACACTATGCACTGTGCCTGTTGATATTTGCATGCTAACCGCCTTCCATTGACATGGACGATTTACAATTTAAAAGGGACCAGTCAGCGTAAAACTGTATTGTCTCCGTCTATAGTGTCTATCACATAGGTACTCGTTATAATATATACCACACACGCTACTAATTTTGTGGCCAAACGTCTTGAATATGGTAAACATTATAACCCGTTATGGCAATCACTGCGAAGGTGTTCATCAAGTGGCCAATAATAATATGTAAATTATTGAAGCATATTAATTTATGATAACTTCACTTCAACCAGTGACATTTTCACAAAAACCATATTTTCCCAATGACAAATTCCCGTATTTTGAATAATTAGCTTGGCTGTATGCCATTTCGTACAGTTAAAAATGATTTCTGTAGTCTATGTGCGTGCGATTTATTACCATTATGAAGACAACGGTCAATGACTACCTATGTGTAAATGCATCACAGAAATTGTACATTTAATGATTTTCGACAAGATATACAACTATGACGTGTAGTACAACACTGAACATATTATTTATTTATTTATTTTTTTTTTATTGGTAATAAAGGCTTCAACAGCTAGGTCATTAGCCTGTAGTTGTTGTTACATTGATTTAGTTACATTAATGGATACATATAGTTAGATTATAGATTATGATTACATAGTAAAGGTTTTTAGTTTTTACAGAATTATATATTTACATTATATTTGCTAATTATGAAGTTTTATCTTAATATTAAATTGTTGTGTCGATGCCAATGGATTTGAAGAAGCTGTAGATCAAGTGTGTGTTGTGTTCCCCTAGTGCTTCCTCCATCGATGGTTGAGGATGATTCTTGAGTTGACGTATAGCGGGCAGTCTAGGACTATGTGTTTGATTGAGAGCGGTTCGTTGCATTGGCTACAAAAAGATTGTTCTTCGTTTTTTATGATATGTATGTAGGTGAAGTTGGTGTGACCGATTCTTGTTCTGGTATTGATAATTTCGGAACGTCTAGAGGCATTGGACTGAGTATACCGTTTATTGATTTTCTTTTTAATCAATTTTAGCTTATTCGTGATTGGTATATTTTCATCCCAGGATGTTTGCCACATCTACTGATGCAATATCTACAAACTAAACACAAATAATGTTTATAATATACGCCGTATAAAATACTTAATTTGCAAATTTAAAAATCTTAATTAAAAAAAAATATTCATGTTTTAATTTAAATGGTAAAAACATCAATATCTTAAAACATGTCAATAACAGAGTATCATTATATTAACCGTAGGGTATTTAAAAAAAAATTAATAACAGGCAGTTGATTAAACTATTAAAATGTAAAACACATTTTCAACCCGTAATTAGTTTCTTTTCTCAATTTATTTTCCTATAAAAAATATATCAAATAACTATCTAAAGCTATGCGTTATTATTGCGTTACCAATATAATATAATAAGAAATAAAATATAAAATGTGTACATTATTCATTTTTTTCTTTGGATTAATTTACTAAAACTATTTGAAAGAGTAAAATTTAGTTTACATACCTACACAAAATGTTCATGATATACCCACCGTAAAATTGATAACATCCACCAAAAAATTATTTCCCAACAAATGTAACATATTTATGTATATTCTTTTTACAATTTAATGTATTTCAAACAGCAGTGGAAAATAACTAAGAGCTGTGCAATTTATAATAAAAAAGATAGATCTATATGATGCCGAAAATGAATCAGGAAAAGGTTTTCAACATCGCATAATGCTTTTCAGTAGAATATAGTGCATGTAGGATTTTAAGAAAAGTTTGAATAAACGAACATGATGTAAATTTCGACCAAGACTAAGTTGGGCAAACAATGAAATGGCGTCTAGGGAATGGTATAGGTACTATTAAGATTGGCCCGAGGATATATTTACTGTACAAATAAAACAGGACAGAAAATATGTTATTTAATAAAAATTTTAAATCTATTTAAATTAATAACCGAATTTTATTCTTCAAAAAAAAAAAACAAACAACTGATAAATTAAAAAATATATATAATGTCAAATTATTCAAACTTTTAGGAATGGATGAGACTTAAATTAAATTAACTATTATAGTACTAATTTACTGATAATACGAACACATTTCTACTGAAAACAAAACATAAAATCGTCAACCTATTTTTTTAAAATAAAATTCCAATTTTGACTGAAAAATCTTTTAATATTCATCAATATTATTAAGTCCGTTTAATTTGTATATTTCAATACGGGGGACAGTGCACGCCAAGAATCGAGATAGGCATGACAGAAAAATATATAATATATTATTAATATTATGTTTATTGTTTATTTTAAGGCTTCTACTTCAACGACAAACAAATCACATTATTACAACGACGACATACATACGCGATATTAAACAACACACTATATAACGACCCTACACCAATATTTTAATACTATGACAATTATTCACACTCAAGAGTCAAGAGACGAAACAAATCATTGTTTGACTGAGATAACGTTGCCTTTTAAAAAATAATTAATTATGTAATTTGTGTAACACAGTGTCACACCAAATCGTTTTCAAAAAACAATGTATGGTATAATATTGAAATTTAAAATCGTTATGAAATAGTGAAAAAATAATAATAATTGACGCTATCCTTTTTAATACTGTTTTAACAGAAAATACCGATCAGTTTACCCCTGAATTGCATAAAATATTTTTTAATTTATAATTTTTTAATAACACAATATTCATTTAATACAGAACTATCAACTAGTAATATGGGTACGTACTAATAAGTGCATACCTACATTATTTTTACTAATAACAAATGAGTTTTTGAATATTTAACATATTTTGTCTATTTTAGCCTTTTTAAATTCCGAAATTTAATTATTATACATTATCGGCAACCCAGGTACAAACTGTTGAGCAGGAAACACGCACAGAGTAGGTTATTCCACACACGTGTGTAGATACATGATACAAGGGTAATAATATTGGAGTTGAAATTCGGTGGAAAGGTAGGCACTTTGCGGGCGCAGAAGTTTGGTTTTCATCGTCGGGGGAGGTGGAGAAGTTTTCAGCGGGTGTGCGAGGACCGCGCGTTTCGTCCTTAACGTTATCGCGCGCGCAATACAACCCTTTCCACAAGACCCTTTTTCCAGCCGTTTTTCGCCTTTTCCCGTCCGACATTCGAGCACAAGCATATTACCGCGGTATAATAATATGGAGAATAACACATATATACTGAGCTCAGCGCCCGTCCCAATATACCTTTCAGCGGTCAATACAATATTATTATTGCAGCGCACTTTGGTTATAATACGTACGAGTATAGTACCTCACTACGTACTAACAAAGCAATGGCATTACCACGACTGCGCCCACCGTTGCATTTACTCGATTTCTGGTTAGTCACTCTACATTATGAACACGTAATAATCGTATGTATTTTATCATTGTGCTCGGAGGGCAGTGGCCAGTGGTATATTATAATAATAATTGAGTATGTATTATGTATTGTACAACTTATACTCAATGAAATTATAAAAAAAAAAAAAACGAGTCGTTAATATCTATTACGTGTTTTGTGGACCGCATGCCTTTTTCTAGTTTTATAATTGTTCACTTTTGTTAAAATGTTTTGTAAATTTGTGTATACCTACTTGCTTAGCATTAACTGTATTATTATAACTACTATTGTGTATTCATAATTATGTAATCTAAACTGTATTCACCATTAACAATTTTGTATTCATGGGACTCGGCCCGTAAATTATTAATAAATAAATAAATATAGGTATACACATTTATGAACAACCGCACTCTTTCGTCTTTAATTAGACCGATTAACCCGTTTTTGCTGAACATACCCCCCCCCCCCCTCACTACCATGCCTAACCCCTCCTTCAGGACCAGTCTACCACCGTCCACCATACCACTTGTCCTGTGCAGTTTAAGCACGTCCTTCCGCGCGATCCTTTCTTCCGCACGCGCGTTAACGATAAGATTTTAAACGCTCGATAACGGCCAGCACTCCACGCACACAATACCTTATACACAGCAGTCGACGCTGCTGATACTATAACGACTACTATAGTAAATATTACAAGGTACTACTACTACTACCTACTACTACTACTACTACCACTACTACTTCTACTAACTACTACTACTACTAATACTACCTACAACTATACTACTTCTATATTACTGATACGTACTACTATTACCGCGTTGTCTTTAATTAACCGGAGAGCACCGTGTGCCGCACCTGCACGGTACGACGATTTCCACTTTTGACCCCTCAAGCCGCCTCAGCCATCGCCACATCGCTGTCACCAGTACCTCCACGCCCAGTTGCACCCCAATCGAGTGAAACGCTGTATAATCAACGGCGGAAGCGGGATCGCCTCTCTCGCCCTCCGTATACATCCGTCCATAATCTCCCCCCTCCTATCTCTCTCTCTCTCCCTCCCTCCCTCCCTCTCTCCCTCTCCCTCTTTCTCACTCTCTTACCCTCTCTAACTCGTAAACGTTTAGGGCTTTTGACTTTTTATGCTTAAAAAAAAAAAAAAAAAATATCTTATAAAATAAAATTATCCTGCCCGACTGCGACGCAAATGATAATTGGTTAGGTGCACGCTCTTAATGAAAGGGTTTCGGGTTTTATGTCGTCGTTATTTTTTATCGTCGTTTTTAGTTTTAAAGTGCGAATTTTTTCACAAGCGCAACGCAAACTCGATGCGAGACAATCGCATTAGTACGAACAATATATTATAGACACACACACACACACACACACATAAATATATTATAGAACGTAAACACGTACCATCGGATGTGATATTATTAAATATACGGTTCGACTGGCGAGCACAAAAAATTGCTGATTATTCCCGGTGGAAATCTATAAAAATAAAACGTCCACACGCCTGCTCATCGCCGCCGGTAAACAGCTCGACACGCACACGCATTTCCCGACGTCACTGACAGACGATGTCATCCTTATTATTTGGTAGCTGTTTGTTGTTATTATTATGGTTTTTTTTTTTTTCATTTTCCCATATCGACTTCATATACCTACGGATATAAAAAAATAAATAAATAAATAATACGGACAAACCTATGACGCAATACTCGTCCAAAAAAATATTACGGGTGATACGATGTTTCTATACACGCAGCGTGCAAAACGATTACAGACATTTTCATCGCTCAGCCGACGATGATATTATATAAATATATTATCATAATATAGAAGACGTGTAACTTTAGCATAAATCATGTTTGCGCCATTGTAAATATTTCATTCGCGCCGCGTGTAAACGTCGTTGAAACGCTAAACGAAGATTTCTCGATTCGGTTATTCAGCGTGTACAATAATAATATTATGTGTAGCGAAAACTTCGATGTCGTTTTTATGATTTCTTTTTCCTGGCAATAACATCGACCTATAAAAACCACCTAAATGAATTACATCACCAAGACACGCGTTGGTTGGAGAAATATTTTTTCACACCTAAACTAAAATATATTTTGAGGAACGTGGATAATAATATTCGTCTTCTTATAAATCTTTGTTAAAAGGTGAATAAATATTAATACAAGTAATAATCAGGTTTTTTTTTAATAGGCTTTAAATCCATGTTTTTTAGTCTACCGTATATTTTAAGTGAGATACAGGTATACCTATGTAAATTATAGTGACATTTGTGCTTTTGTTTCGGTTGAATTTTGGCAACTTTCAAATTGGATATCTATAGTTATGACTTATGAGCCAATAATCTCTCAAGTGTATTTTATTGAGTTCATCCCAATACATTTCTAAGTTTGATCGTACAAGAGGTGAATCGATTTCCGAGGTTTTACGATTGCAAAGATCAATGAGTATATACTTGCTATTACTCAGTTTACCGCGATCCGTTTAACGTAAAATTCATTATTTTATAAAAACGTTTTGGAAATTATTCAGTGTACATAATTTAAATTCGTTATAGAACAACGTTTTTGTGGAAACATTTTATTTTTACTAGGTACCTATTTCTTATCGTTGTCATTTTGTAAGTGTTTTACTCTATCGAATGACAACATACATTTTAATTTCATATTCTTACCCAGAATATAATTCGGAGTATTTCAATGTATAAAAATTAAATTTCGCATAAATAGTTTATTAGTTGTGACTTTAAAAATACTTAAAGCTTATATAGATGAGCGGAGTAAACGACCTATCATTGAGTAAGTACCTACCCACATATACCACTCAGCTTCGCTCATTATTTCTTTAAACACACATAACTCATAGACTACTCGTCCAAAATTCAACTTTTATGCATCAAAATACTCCAAAAAATATTTTGATTTGTGTGAAAGAATTAAAAATACATATATTATTATAAATAAAAAAAAAATTGGAAAGATATTTTTTGTTTTTAGAAAAATTTTGTTTTTTGACAAGTTAAAATTATTTAAATAAAATATTTTCAGAAACATTGATAGTTTTTAGATTAATGAGTGCCTTACGTTAAATGAATCACTCGGTATATTATTTATTCGTAATAATTGAATATGTTTTTAACTACCTACCTACAAACCTACCTATGGTAATATTTTTATTATACATATATACCTAGTTTATTATTATACCTTATTGAATGGATTTTTTACATCATAATTACCATACACACATACACAGCCAGTTCTTTACCGGACAATACGTTGAATAGGGTATTGTGTCTTCTAATTTATTAAACTTTATCAACTCACGCAGTAGGTTAGGTTAGTAATATTATTTTAGGTCTAATTCTTTATTAATATAATTGTATATTAAATATATTTTTACAGCATGCACACACTATGATGTTTATAGAATAAAGTAGAATAAAATATAAAAAATTAGATTAATTGTATAAATATTAGGTACTATTGTGTGAAGGAGCAATCCAATCACTGACTCCATGATCCATGACGTGAAACAGTGGGAGTTAGTCAATCAGTAGGCCACCACAAGGTGTATCTAAATCGATCATATTGAACATGAGTTACTATAACATTGATAAAGTTACACATTTATTGACAAACGTGTCGATTCATAATTTGAATTGATCATATTAAATCGGAATATTTTTTGTGTTGTCAGATACTATTAACATGTTGTTCTTTTGTCGTGTATTCAAAATGTTCAGTTGAATATCGTTGTTTAAGTTTCTTTTTTAAATTCTGATTTAAATTTATTTTCTTCTAATGTTTCATTGTTTTTTTTTTTTTAATTAATTTTTGAACTCGTATTATTGTTGGATCACGGAGGTATTGTGGTGGTAATGCGGTGGGTGATCAAGTAGGTGGGCTGTCTTTTGATGTTCCTTATGCTATGTTTAATACCCACGATTAAAAGGCGTCCGATTGTTGAACTGTTATAATATAACGTATAATACTTGCACTGTCCTTATTGACTGAAACGTCTGTATTATATTGGATATTGTAATCGTTTCATTTGCATTCGTTATATGAGATGATTGGCTTTTATTGCACTTGGAATATATTGATTGATTTCAACATCTGAGTTATTTAGATGCAGATATCTTGTCTAATAGCCAGTACACACCTATTGGATGTGTAGCTTTTATTTCCGCCAAGTGAAAACTGAAGATGGATTAAAGGTACAAACTTTCTTTTCACGAAGAAAGTATGTAACAGTGTTATTGTACAGAAAACTTCTATAGTTGGCAAAGTCGTAACATCAAAGTAGGTAGTTTTTCGATGTCACAGTGGGGCGTGTGATATGAACAATTGTCTTTAGAAACGTAGTACCTACCTACGTGGTTGAGAGTTCAAAAACGTTAGCGATTGAATCTGCTTCAAAAAATTAAATAGTAGAAAATGTAACTTGTAGATTTTATATAGAACATTGACAGTTTGTCTACATACAATATTGGACTACTGTTAGGAATATTCGGCAATACGTTCGATAAGATGATACATTTGTTGGGTCTATCTTTATACAAATGGTAAGACTGTAAATGATGATGCGGTGGTCAATTTTCACGAGTTGATATACTTTATATATTATATATATTTTAAATAATTGCAATTTCTACTCTTAGAAATTTTAAATGTGAAAAAAAATATTTGTTGAAAGGACTGTTTTGCTAAATTTGTCATAATTTATTTTAGGGACACCGTCAATTGTGTTGAACTAATTGTTTTTTTTCATGATTCTTAAATTAATTACTTAAAATTCTCGATTTTTTTACCAAATAATTTATATTAGCGTTTGACGGACATGAGATAATTTTTAAAATATTATCTAGCTACTTTTGTATTATTTGTAGAAATTTGTAATTTTAAATAATTTTCCCTTGCGATAAGATGTTTGTTTGGTATTAAAAAAGCCTGATAATGTAAAACAAGATAACTTATTGCAGTTTTTATTATTAATATCGATAATACTCGAGCAGAATTTTTCATATTAGGGTAGGTCACGCGACTTACTAAAAAGCGTCGATAGGTCGCACCTTTAACCACAGCCAAATATATTATATTATCACATTTATAGGATTTTGATGAATAAATGTTATTTTTAAAAGTCTAACTAAATGTATACGTAGATTGGGGTGGATAGGTATACATTTTTACTATAATTTGCAATTTGTATCCCTTGAAAAATAAATTATAAAGATTATTATATAATATACACTATTTTAGTTGGTACTACTTGTTTAATTTAACAATATCTATAGTTATTACTTATTATTAATATAAATTATATCAATATTTAATACAATAGGCAGTATATGACGTGTAAAATCCGTTACGAAATAGATAAATACCAAATATACCTAGTTTTTGATTGAATCTAAAATAGCGATATCAACCATAATGTGTATAGTAATCTTAAGGGATGATACGATTATAAATGTACAAGTCACTAAAAATATTATTTAATATCAGCAATCGGATATAACTACAATAAAAACTTTATATAATTATGTTTATCTCGATGATGATAAAATTGAATAATTTAAATGGTTGATAACTCAAAAATTCAAAGTTAACGTAGGTACCGACGCAAATTTAAAGCCAACTATTATTTACCCTGGCATAGGAATGATTTACTCAACGCCACGCCATAATATTAAACAAACTACTGCGAGGTCAAGGACATTTATTATTTTAGAGTCCAGACTGCCTCCTTAAACAGACAATAATTTTCATCAGCGTTGCAGAGTATTTAAAGATTAAAAGTAATATAGGCAGGCTGCGTAGGGTAGTAGTATTAATAGTATTACGAGTACCACTGCTATCCTCAATCAAGTACGGTTAGGGGTTAGTCTCTGTTCAACACATTTATATTTATGAACCCCACGGCTGTCTGGAGATGCAAAAAAATAATATACTCTAAAATATTCTACTATGAAAATCCGTTTCGTACAAGACTCGACTATAGGGTTTTTATTTTATCGTTTATAATCGTACACGTTTAATTTTATTATGAAACAGTTTCGTCAGTTAATTGATTTATAGACGTTTTAGACGTTTAAATTTTATTTTTCCGCGAGCATTAAAACGTTGGCCGTGTCAGCTATATGCAGTTATTAACAGTAGTCCGCGGTATCCGGTCATGATGTGTGGCACTAAAAAGGTTCATATTTTTGAAAGTTTTGTGGATAACAAGTATTACTTTTTTATGTATACACATTTTCGGTTACACGTGTTAAAATGTTAACCGTCAAAATCCTTGCGGTCACAGCAGGCCAGCAATGTTTGAATAAAGTTTTCTGACGCTATGCATACGTAAACTTAACCCAGCAAGACTGTGCAGATCACTGTCGATAGGATCAAACATCAGCTAGATTTCGGAAAGGCGGAGAGCTCTGTTACGGAAAAATAAGACTTGCCATCGAGGAAACGACACAACAATAATAATATTACAAGGTTATTTAACATTCGATCATTAATTAATACACGGCGATCAATACCTGTTCGTAAACTTCAGTCCAAATAAAGGCTCAATATCATTATTAGTTATTACTATTCCTATTTGCACTGTCAGATGCGTGGTAATAACATGCAACAGGTTATTGTTTTGCTTACGGTTACAAACATTTTCCATAAAATGAAAAATCTAATCATCGATGACAATATGCAGTACTGTGGATTCAAAGCGTTGTTTTTCAAAGTAAAAATCCACATGAATTATTGAAAACTAACATATAGCTACTCGGCCTATATTGTAAATATTAAAATATAATATGTATTCACTTGTTTATATTAATTACATTTGAAGCAAAAGATTATTTAATGCTTTACAATAACCTATTTTCTTCTAGCTGGTAACTACTTGAATACGATTTAGGTACGTTATATTTTTATAATATATTTTCGTTATAGTATAATAGACATAATATTATACAATTCAATATAGGTTAGATATCAACACTCGAAAACTCGAAGAGTATTAATGGTTTTCGGTATGTACAATTGTACTATAATAGTATATATTGTTATACATAACTAGAAGTCATAACGAAACAATGTTTTTTTTTAAATAATAATAATATTTTTTAAATAATTTTTTTTTTTTTAAATTAAAATTTCATAGTTTAATTTCATATTCCAAAGCACAATATTTTTCTGAGAATTTGTATGAATAAGAATCGAATTTTTAATGAATAATTAATTAGTTACAAGTATTTAAGATTTAGGTAGACGAGTCGCCAAGTAGTAAATTATCATACAGTGAGGTAACCCAGACTCACTTCACTCCGCTTCGCACCACTCCTCACATTTATTCTAAAAATAATTATTAATCAGAATTAGACATTTAATGCACCAATTATAATAAATAATAATCTTCACGCCTCACAGAAATTGTACTTCGCTGTTATTGTAATTTGAACTCGTGTATCATACAACATAATATTATTACTGATTTGATTCAACTGCAGAAATCAACTGAATTTAATTATCTACACAATCTTTAACAATATTATCATACACGGTTGCTACAGGTTGAGCGCACGCTACAATTCCAATTATTGGCAATTCTCAATACCAAATAGGATTTTTATTTTACATAACCATATGAAAATCAAAACGAATGTGAAAATCAATATGTACGCTGCAATTTTCAATCTTTGAAAAATATTGATAACAATAAAAAAAAGGCGAATAAGTGGATGTCGCTCTGCTGTACAGTAGGTTACAAGTGGGTTACTGTAATGGATGGTGTTAAATTTGAATTCAATTATATAATATCATTGTATAAGAAAAACGATTCTGAGCGAAAACGGTCAGTCAGCCTATGATATTACCAAGTATATTTGATGATATTATTGTGAATAAAGTAATTTATATAATATAACCTATTTACGTGGAGCCTTGTTTTAAATTTTCAATCCTTAGCCATAAAATTTAAAAATTCATACATTTTTAACTGCAAAATAATTATTACATTTTTAATTTGATAAATTTAGTCAAAATTTGAACTTTAAATGCTTATAAAAAAAAAATTGTGCCCATGTATTTTTAATATTTTTTAACTGCTATTGTAACAATATATCAGGAGCCTTGCATTAAATTTTCACGCTTTTTTACCCTACAAATAAAATTTTATTGATATTTATAGAAAAAAAAAAACTAAAAAATTGAAAACTGACAATGTCCGTAAACAACTCAAAAAGAGTCAAAATATTTGGAAAATGTTATGGTGTATAGAAAATGCTAATATAAACATTCAGTGAAATTTTCAAGTATCTAGTCATTCGTTTTTTAATTACAATAAAATAAGAAAATTGTTACATGAGAAATCGAGTGAATATCAAATGTTGTAAAAATATAAATTTCAGACTCTCATAAAACTTTAATTTAAGTTTCTTGTAGACATTTTTTTTTTTGGTAAAGGTAGACAAACTTATGAGTAATCTTATATTACATTTTCAAATCTTAGATTTAAAAAGAAAAATTTTTATGAATTCTCAACTCAAAATAATTTGCTAATTTTCGTGATTTTTCCGTATTTTCTCAAAATTTGAACTTTAAATGCTTATAAATAAATACTGTGACTAAGGATTTTTAATTTTTTTCATCTGCCTTTGAAACAATAACCTAGGAGCCTTCTATTAAATTTTCAAGCTTTTTTACTCAACAGGTAAAATGTTATTGTGTTTTTGGAAAAAAAATCTAAAAAAAATGGAAATTGACAATGTCCGTAAACAGCTCAAAATAAGTCAAAATATTTGGAAAATGTCATGGTGTATAGGAAAATATGCAATTATAAACATTCAGTCAACATTTCATGTCCCTACGGTCATTTGTTTTAGAGTTACACCAAAAACCAAAATCGATTTTCTCGAAAACAGATTTTGCGTAAAAATTCCCGTTTTTCCTTAATTTTTCTTTTGTTTTTCACGTCGCTTGTGAAAACTACTGGGAAATTTTTACTTTTGACCCTTTCAAAGTACCAACATTTATATTACAAAAATTTTACGTAAATTATGTTACAGACATTATATTTGCATAGAACATTTCACATAATGTATAGGTAGTATTACTCTAATTTAACATTATACGTTCACACATTCAGCTTCATAAATTCGTAATTGAACATAATTATCTAATAGTAATTACACTGACACTAATTTTTAGAACTAAAAATTATTATTTGTTGGAACCTATTGTGCCGCAAAAATAGTATATTATGGTTTAAGGTAGGGCGCACAAGTTGGAACCGTCGCATAAATGATTGACAGACACACATTTATCAAAATAACATTTTAATATGGTAAACCCATTACACGGAATGAAGAATCCCTTCAAAAGTACGTACATAATATACTTAATGTGAAACGTTTTTGCAAGAGGTTTAATTCAACTTCATCCTGCAATAACGAAGCATTTTTTTTTTTGCCAACATAAATATTATTGTAACCTAACAATATTATTATGCAGGCCGTAGCCCGTAGGTACGTCATACAAGCATAACGTTTAAAAAATAAAATAATTTCAGTTTCCAGAAAATGTATAATTTTTAACAATATTGCTGGAAAAATATACTGTTCGAGTGTGTAAGATTTTCAGGTTTTTATGCGTAGTAAAAGAAAATATAAAACAATTAAAACTGTGATACCTAACAGTAATATTAAGGAGTAAGAAAGTCAAATAATACATTTTAACTACCATCGAGTTATCGGAAAATAATGAAATATAGTACCTACTGAATGTGTATAGAAAATAATTAATAATTATAATGGATTATCGGATAAATTGGTGTTATTAATACAGACTATAAGCCAATGGATTTTAAGGACAGGCTTTTGGTTCATTTGATTTGAATTTGGTTAGTTAGGTAGTTGCAACCATTTTTACAATTTACATTTTAAATTCTCATATTGAAATTTAATAATTTTATTTATATTTTTTTCCAATCACATTTACTGTTTCATTTTAAATTCAATATTTATTTTTTCTAAAATTACATACTATACGCCATCGGTCGAAACACAATTGCGTTCATAAAATTCACCGTCCATAATATTTTATGATCGTAAAAATGAATACATATTTTCATGTAGTCGATAATTGATTTATAATATGATGTGAAAGCGTCAGATAATCGTATTTCAATCGTCTTATTCGATTGTTTTACTAAGTCAGATACAGGTTTAAAACATCAATAATTCCTACAGCACGCTATGAATACAATTCCCCGTTGACTCTCAATAACCATATCATTGTTTATTGAAAAAAAAACAACTTTAGAACGGTTTTAACGTATGCTGTAATAAAACCAATATCATATCACAATAGCAGTAATAATAATAATAAGAGAACAAGAAGAAGATTTCGTAAACATAACAAAGATTCGTCGAGGAACTAATGACAATAAATTGTAGATTGATAATATTACAAGTAGTGTCCACCATCTTCTTTTTTTTCACTAGTATTCATTTTTCTGTTACCAATTTCAAACGTGTAATAATGGAGGGATTAGGACTTTTCGGCGCGCCATAGGTGGTATGCCTAATAATGATTAATGAATGGTACTTTAGACACAGATTTGCGTTTAGTAATAATTATTAGGTTGAAACCTTATTGAAAAGATTTATCAGAATAATACTATTTTCGAATAGAATATAGCAGTCGCGTTCGTTTTATACAATCGCACATATTTGTATGCATTATTATACATGCCGATGACAATAATAATCAACAATTTACTAATCCATTAATTATTTTTCACTATTATGCACAGTTATATAAACAAAAGGACCGAAGTATTGATATTGAGCGACAGTTGTATCCAATTCAATTATAATTCAATTTTATGTAGTTTATTTTGAATAGAATCTACTTAGCTACATAACTTTTCAACAACAAAAAACAAACCAGGTCAATGTGTAGTCCTTCGTGTTTTTTTATCTGGCGTATTATTAATGGGAGCAAACATACACTCCTTTGATGTTCCTAATTGTATTTGCGTTCCTTCGTATTGTATCTAACAAGTTTTAAAATCATAATTATTTAGTCGGCCCTCGAAAAATTGTAAAATATTTAATAATTATGTAACTCTCGTATACGTTTTCTTTCTTGCGGGGAACGTGAGTCATAAATAAAATTTAAACTATATTATATAATTAAAAACTATAATGATCCATATTCTCCGAAATATAAAGAGTAAAAAATATACTAATGACATTTCAAGATGTATTTTATTCCATAATATTATGTAATATAATACCCCATGTTAAATACTTTGCTCATTATTACAGTACTATAAAATCAGAATTCAATCAACAGTTGATCGAATGTTGCTAAAAATTTAAAATATTTTTATAGGTACCTATTGATACCAAATGTTGGGTATCTTACCGATGGCTACACCGAAGGGGAATAGTAAAACAAATGTAGGTAATCTCCTACATAGACATAGTATTAACTCCTACAAAAGATAGTGTTGACTCCTACAAACGATGGCAAAAATAATAGGTGGTAAGTTTTAAAAAAAAAGTCGAATTAATTTTTAAAAGGTGGACAGGTGAATACCGCTTGTACTGCTGTTGTTTCCTCCTATCATACTTATATAAATTATCATATTTAATAATTTTCTCCAGTTTGAATCGTTTAATTAATTAATTACCATACATTATTAAATATTAAAAAACTAAACGACTTATGTGTATAGGTAAAAATATCAAAATTATGTTAAAAAAGAAATCAGTAGAAAAAAATGTCTTCGTATTTTCGACATTAAAAATAAAATATATATGTCTTGCAATACATTAATAAATATTAGGTATACAAAAATCATTTCAGCTACCTATATCAATAAAAACTTAAACAATAATCAAATTAAAATAAATCATTAAACAAAGTGTTTGTATTTTATCTATAAATAAATATATATATACATATTATATTATTATTTTCAACTTATCATTTTTAGCTATTTGAGCTTTTCAATTCCAAAATTTTGTGTTCGAAATTTCAAATAAAATGTTGGAGTGTAGGATATTACCTACCCTATTTTTTTTTCAGGTAAAAATTTCCAACTAGGAGATTACACTATGTTTGATTTACAGGTAAAAAGGTCAATCGTGTAGGAGTTTACATTTGGCCACACCGAAAAGGCCTTAAACCAACCGTGTACAGGTTGAAAATACGCCAGCGGTCACCGCGGGGCACAAGTGGAAGAATATCGTCGTTAAACTTCAGCTGTGGCCACGATTAAAGACCGTGCTATCTCTAATCGAGTCACTTACACAGCGCAGTACGTGTTATCTGTCGTATAATATTATGCCACTGAAAATTAGATGTTTAAACGGATGTACACGTGATCGGCCATGGTGATAATGATGAATAATATTCAGCACGACGGTTGCGAGAGCAGTGACGTGATATACGGTTCAAAATTAGAATATCTGTATAAAATGTTGTTCCCCGGGTTGTGTCCGTCAACAGTGAGGACATAACATTTTTCGGGGAGTAAAATTTAAGTCAATCAACACTATACAATGTCCGGACAAAAATCACGCTAGCAATTTTTAGAGTTTGTCGGTCGTTAAGTTTTTTTTTTTTTTGCAGCTGCAGCAGCAGCTGCGAGATTCTAAACCGACCGGTGTTCATATAATATACTGTATACACATACATAGGTATTAAAAGAGAGCGGAATGAATTTATCAGAATTTACCATCGGAGTGTTGGGTTATATATAAAAAAAAAATAGGGGAAAAAACGGCAAGGACTGGGAAATGTGATTTATGTGGGTAGGTTTTTGTAGGTTTTAAGCGCTTTAGACGAGTTTAAATAAAATGCTTGTCGAGTTCCATGTGGCAGAAGGACGAAAATGAAATTTCCGGACCCACCGCACCAAACTAGATAAGGTATTTGTTTTTATTTTCATTGTTTTGACATGCCACGATTGCTCCCGACGACCTACATTAGTCGTCCAACATTTTTTTATCGTGTCTGCGAGTAGTAAAAACAAAAGCTAAATACTCGAAGATACTCGGAATTTGACATTTTTGTTTTTATTTATCTTGTTCAATTGTTACTTATATTTCCGTGGTAGAAAAAGTTTAGAAATTTCATCCGTACGTGAGACGTATCTCATACGAGGACAGCAAAAAAAAAAAAATAAAAAAAAAATAAATAGCCAACTTTTTCCGATGTTTTTATTTTTTTATATGATAGCTTTGATTGGGTTCGAAATCGGCCATGATCAATGTTTCATCATTTTCCAAGTTTTGAACTCATAGTCAAGTCAATAATATGTCATTCAAAATGACAAAAACCAATTTATTATAAATGATGTATACATATTATATTTGTGTGCGTATTTATAGTAAACATGTATTTGGTGCATAACTAAAAAGTAATTTATTCATATTTGTATGGATGTATTCAAACTAAATACACTGAAAAGTGCAGTTTAAATTGCATTTAGTAAACTTACTAAATAAAATTGACATTTTCAAAGTAAATACAATTACATTAGATTGATTTTCTGCAAATATGAATTTTTTTTAATCTATTTTTATAAATTGTGAATTTATGTCAAAAATAAAAATTACAATAACTTACTGCAGTTGTTGATAAATATTTTGTGAATTTCTGTTCTTCGGATTACCTTTTACATTATTCAAATGTTGTCTTATTTATTTATTTTTATAAACTAATAAAAACATCAACACCATAAGTTATTATTTTTTTATTGTAAATATCATTAAATAATATAAAAGTTAGTTGTATAAAGTTAACAATCGTAAATCACAATACTATAATTATATAGTACCTATATAATAATATATTGTTCAATATTAAAATAATCATAAATTCATAGCAAATTGAATTTAATATATTCAATACATACAGTAATATTATTACTAATGCATCGCCCATGTTGGTGGGGTGCTATACTTTTTCAGGTCATGGATATACAGTTGACACTCTGTTAATATACAGTGAAAACTCTTTATAACGAAACTCTTTACAACGAAAAACTCTATATAACGTAAACATTACATAATAATGGTTGGTTTGCTATATAACCCATTAGACAATTCATTCTCTATAACGTATTAGTCACTCTCAATAACGAAACAATATTTTATGTTTCATAATACAATTTACGTGTTATCGTATCTATTACATATATAAACTATAAAAATAATCGGCAATAATGCCGACATTTCCGGAATTACATTCTTTCATTATCTACTTTTAATATCGTTATTATCGATATTTAATAGGTACAATGTTCATTTTATTATCGACGTAATGTCTAACATTATACACATGACCACAGTAGTGCGCTAATATTCGTTATGGCAAGTAAAAGAAAAGTACTGTGTGTTGATCAAAAAGTCGCTTTAATACGTGCGATTGAAAAAGGTGAAAAAAAAAGTGATGTTGGGAAACGTTTTGGATTCAGCCCATCTACTGTCGCTACTATCAGGAAGAATAAGGACAAAATATTGCATGCTGAAACAGAAGGAAGTTCTTGTAAAAAAATAAGGAAACCGAAATTTGAAGACTTGGGACCAGGCCATGTTAACGTGGTTCCATAAACAACGTTGTAATAATGTACCTATATCTGGGCCTGTTTTGAAAACTAAAGCTGAACATTTTGCTCAACAACTTGGTATTATAGATTTCAAGGCCTCGGAAGGATGGCTTGGAAAATTTAAACAACGTCACAATATTACCTATGGGAAAATAAGCGGAGAAGGACTAAATGTCGACTTGAATGTTACTAACAGCTGGTTAATTAATGTGTGGCCAAAATTGAATGAAAAGTACACTCCGGATAATATTTTTAATGCTGATGAGACAGGTATTTTTTACAAAATGACCCCAGATAAAACATTAAAATTCAAAGGGGAAAAATGCGTGGGAGGTAAACTTTCTAAAGAACGTATCACTGCGTTTGTAGCAGCCAAAAAACCCGCGATGTTTTAAAAATATTAAACGGTTGCCAGTCACTTATAAAGCAAATAAGTCAGCGTGGATGACATCAATACTTTTTGAAGAAGAAATAAGAAAATGGGATGCAGAATTAAAGGGGCGAAAAATTTTGTTACTTGTGGATAATTGTCCTGCTCATCCCAATCTATCTAATCTTATGAACATAGAGATGATATTTTTCCCAGCTAACACAACTAGTATCTTACAGCCGATGGACCAAAGTGTTATAAAAAGTTTGAAAGGCCACTATAGAAAGAAAATATTAATGGAAATTATCGAATCTGATGGCAATGCTTAATGAATGCTATGAATCAATATGCTTGATGCGGTGAACTTCTTAAGTAAAGCCTGGGAAGAGGTAACAGCAGAAACTATACGGCATTCTTTTCGTCATGCTGGACTTCGAAGTTTTGCCAATGCTGAAGAAGAAATAGAACAATTTGAGAATGAAGATGATACACTGAGTGAGTGGATTACTCAGTTCAATACTCCGCATACTTTTACTCCTGAGGACCTACAAAACTATGTAGAAATAGACGAAAATCTAGTTACAACAAAATCGTTAACTGATGAAGAAATCCTAAATGCAGTGACAAAAGTCGAGGAGGAGCAAAAGGAAGATGAAGAGGAAGCACAACCTGACGAAGTCGTAATACCAAGTATTCAACAAGCACTTGATGCGGCTAAATTATTAGAAAAGTACTTATTGTTTCATGAAGATGATCCAAAGTTATCCCAAAACATGAGAGAAATTCATAGAAAAATACAAAAACAGTATTGGCAAAATAAAAAAGTCCAAACTAAGATGACAGACTATTTTAAATAAAGTATAAATATGTATAGTATAAAAATTAAATTATATTTAATAAGTATGTATAATAATAATAATAATTTAATATAATACGTAAATATATATAAAATAATGTAAACATAATGATGTGTTTGATATATAATATTACATAGGTACATACCTTTATACATAAATAATTAAAATTTTGTTTTTTTTTAAACCCTCTCTATTACGAAAACTCTCTATAACGAAAGAAATCTCTTGGTCCCTTCAGATTCGTTATAAAGAGCTTTCACTGTATGTTTAACTGCTATGATAACACCACAGTCTGTACACTGAGGAGGTTCCTGTTGGACCATTAAGATATTCTGAACTTGTATGCCTCATATCATATATGGCCTATCCTAGAGAATTTTAATTTAAAAAATGTTCTCTTCTATCGTGTTACTATTATATATGATAACTAGCTGTCCTACCGGCTTTGCTTGTGCCAAAGATTTGTAGTTTTATTTTATAAATATATTTTTTTTTTAATGTGTGTAATATGTCTACTAATAAATATATAATAGTAATATAATAATATATAACTAACGGCAATCCTATATATAAACAAAAATATTATTCTTTATTCATGAGCTGGAAAAGCTACCTACAAGGATTGAAAAAAAGCTTTAAACACCCTCCAAGTCTCAAGGAATCTATTAATATAACTTTTATTGAAAACGACCCAGTCGTTTATGAGTCTATTAACTTCGAATAAACCAGCATCAAATTATAAATATATAGATATATTATTATATTGCCTTTAATATTCTGAAGCGAAATCAGTTTTTGAAAATTTTAATATATCAAAACAGAGTATTGTATCAACACCAAAAATGATTGATTTATGCAAATATATTTAATACGTTATATATATTCTATTTTTTATCTACTATGGATGGTAATAATTATAATAATGATAATAGTAATAATAATACCATATTCCATTCAATTTTATAGTGAATTTAGGAAAAATAACTATATTTTAATTTCTTGTCAGGTGGCACTGCTGAGAGACTTCCTACTCTAAAATTAATGTTATTTTATGTCAAATGTTATTATATGTCATCACACTTACTTATTATACTTTGTCGTATAGATTGTAAATATATATTTTTAAATAAATAAAAAAAAAAAAACTATACTTTAAATAATTTGTATGCAACAAACTCTACATTTGATATTCAATATTTATAATTATGCCTATAAACCAACTTATTCTGAAAAATATAAACTGCAAAACATAGAGTTAAATACCTGTATGAATTATCATTAAAAAATAATAGGCAGGTACCTAAATAAAATCTTAAAAATCTCAAGGCGCATAGATATTAATTATTTAAAGCTTATAATCATTGTAGAACAAATTAATCAAAAACCATATTTTCAAATTCCAAATATTTAACAATTTGTTCTAAGTTTTTAAAAAAACACTTTCAAATAAACACACTATATTATTACAACATGGTATGTATATGTTAACATGAAGACATATATTATAATATAAACAAACATATTATTTTATGTTATATATAATAAATTGGTATACAAGAACAAATAATTCAGTTAATGAAATACGAATTAAATTTCACAATAGTTTTAAATTATAATGTGCATCTTATTATCAATAGGTATATTATAATATATAAATATATATACTGTTTGAAGCATATGGTACTCACTACGTAAACTTTGACTTACGATTTCATATTCAATAACTGTCCACAATTAGTTTTTAGTATGCGATTATCATATTGTATGTAATTGTCGTTAACAAAAGGACGATATTCAATGTCCTAGTTGTCGAAGGGTCTGAACCTTTTCAAAGCCGCCACAAGCGAATACCCAGAGGAATGCAAGCTGTCCTCTGTGATATCGAAGGTATGGGTTATAGAGGAGACGTTGATAGGGAGGGACACGAAGGGTCATAAAGCGCAATCACAAAAAACTTGAAGTAATATACATGGAAAGGACACAGGACATTCTGCAGTGACAAAACATTACAAAAGGTCTGATTTAAATACAAAATTTACTTTATTCTATTCCCAGAACGAGAACCATTTTGTTTACTCATATTTAGTAAAATATTTATACAAACCTTTCCTTTCAGCTCATACACCATAACAGAAAAATTATTTTTAAACGATTCATAATAGTTCATGAAGCATTATAATATTATGTTTCAAAAATGTTTGCACAAAAGCACTAATTTAAAGATTGGTCTACACGCGAAACCAAACATTTTTTATAGCTTGGATTTACTAAAAGATTGTTCCTTAAAATCCAGCACACACAAAACAAAACCACAAAAGCTTTCCTATTAATGAACCGAGTACTGTCGATGAATTATAAGTATTGTAAAAAACTTTTATAAATATATATTGAATTTGAACACCAATCTTTTCATACTTTACACTAATTCATTATTATTATTTTTTTCAGTTTTGTAACAATAATAATTGCTATTGTCTATTATTCAAAACATTTTTTTTGTTGTTGATTTTCTGCACTTCTGATATTTTGGAACCTTATTTTAAAAATAATTTTACATTTTATTATTTTTATTTAAATTACCCTATATAATATTATTCATTTTTATATTTTATTTGTGTTTTTTTACCATTTTAATAAAATTAAATATAAATTAAGTACACTAGACCTCAAACATTGGATAATAATTTATATATAACTATATTTATATGTTTTATTTGTTGGGTTACTGTAATGGATGGTGTTAAATTTGAATTCAATGATATAATATCATTGTATAATAAAAACGATTCCGAGCGAAAACGGTCAGTCAGCCTATGATATTACCAAGTATATTTGATGATATTATTGTTAATAAACTAATTTATATATAACCTATTTACGTGGAGCCTTGTTTTAAATTTTCAATCCTTAGCAATAAAAGTTCAACATGTTATACATTTTTAACTACAAAATAATTAATAAATTATAAATTTGATAAATGTTGTCAAAATTTGAACTTTAAATGCTTATAAAAAAAAATTGTGCATATGTATTTTTAATATTTTTCAACTGCTATTAGAACGATATATCAGGAGTCTTATATTCAATTTTCACGCATTTTTATTGATATTTATAGAAAAAAAAAAACTAAAAAATTGAAAACTGACAATGTCCATAAACAACTCAAAAAGAGTCAAAATATTTGGAAAATGTTATGGTGTATAGAAAATGCTAATATAAACATTCAGTGAAATTTTCAAGTATCTACAGTCATTCGTTTTTTAATTACAATAAAATAAGAAAATTGTTACATGAGAAATCGAGTGAATATCAAATGTTGTAAAAATATAAATTTCAGACTCATAAAACTTTAATTTAAGTTTCTTGTAGACATTTTTTTTTTTTGGTAAAGGTAGACAAACTTATGAGTAATCTTATATTACATTTTAAAATCTTAGATTTAAAAAGAAAAATTTTTATGAATTCTCAACTCAAAATAATTTGCCAATTTTCGTGATTTTTCCGTGATAATATAAAATATATCATTAAATTATTGAAACTAAGTTTAAGAAATATCAAAACCAAACTTAATAAATAATGTTTAATGTTTATAAATATCTTATTTGTAGTACTTGTACTTAAATCTTGAGTCTTATACCAGACTGATTTCTCTTATATAAATATATTTGTTTAACCTGAATAATAATTATACTTTATTCGATTTTATTATTTTAATAACATACAACATTTGGCTCTTGGTACATTAAAACTAAAAATATTATTATTTTTCTACTATAAACACTTTCTGTATTTTAGTTTATGAAGTTAAGTTAAGTTAATTCACTATAATAATTATTACTACTAGCATAACACTTTCAACAAAACCGTTACTTGAAAGACTTGGCCTAGTATTAATGGAAGTTTTAATAAGCTAGACGAGACTTAAAGTACAAAAGAGTGTTAAACAGTATTCTTTAGAAATAATGTTATAGGCTACATCAGGTTATTAGTTGTATATGCATACATTTTCGTAATCATAAATTATAGAAAATGTTGAACAGAAATTTTTCCAGTTTAAAACATATCATACTCAAATAATGAGACATACTTTAAATCATATTATATCATTCACAACGCGTATCTAATAGACAATGTATTGTTTAATGTGATTTTCTCGCAGAATAATGGGATTTTTTTTAAGTTTATAAATATATGATATACAAAATATAAAGATAATTGTAACATGTACTATAAACATATAGTCAAAACCATTGTTGTTATTATTATTATTGTACACATAGAAAAAAATAATAATATATAAGTGGAAACGGGCAGACAATGGCCCCAGCCGCCGAGGCTCATCCAAATAAAAATAAAACATTTTGAAATGTATTATAATAATAAATATGATTTATATGCAATTATATTTATAATATAGTACTAGGTAATACAAATTCTGATAAATTTGATAGCATTATGTTGTTATGTAAACTTTATACAAAAACAAATACTTTTGTTTAGTTTTGATTTCAGATAGATGGTTCCAATATAAGCATAATTTTAGTTTTGAATAAACTTGAAGGCAATAAACAATATTTTTGTTGAATTAATATTAGTATACATTTATTGATACAAAATAATATATTTTTACATCTACGAAAAATATAAAGCTGACTATTGCAAATATTAGACCTTTGAACCCCGTTGAAAATAAATCTAAGTTATTATGTTCCATGTAGTATACATATTATATTTATTAAGCTCAAAAATACTTTGGAAAATATCCTTTAAACGTACAAATATTGTTGAATTTTATTTTTTATTTGCATTGAATGATGCGATGCTTATACAAATGATACAAAAACAAAATCTCGTTTTCGATGAATATTTTATTGGTTTAAGTTAATTTTAAGAGGTAAATACACACACACACATACGAAGCACCCGGGTAGCCAGTCTGACAGAAGGGTTAAATTACTATTGCAATGGTAGTGTTTTTGTAAGCGGAATTTCGTATTGATTAGAATCTAATTTTCCTGCTTAAACCCATTAGACGAATCCCTGCGAACATTATTACAATGCATCGTAGATCCTACTAGAATAGATAACGAAGCTATATAGGTACCTATATAGTATACAATGGATTTATTAAAATAAAATCCGAGTGAATAAAAGGAAATTAACAATTAAAATTATATATTACCATGAAAGAAATATTTCGTATTTTCATAAATGTATTATCTATGTACCTATAATATTATAATATACATAAAATTTACAACTCAATGTTTGACTAATAAACAATGTAGGTAATTATCAAAAAGTTTCTTGACAAATAAATAGTTTATTATTGGTTCTATTCAAAATAAATAAATGCTTTCCAGTATTAAAATATATTTTAAAATATGAGTATTTAATATAGATTCATAGTTCATACTAGCAAATATTAAAAAATTGATACAAAACGAAATTTATTTCATTGGATTATTGCGTTGTATAATAATACACTTCTTATAGATACTGAGAATTCAGTATCCTCACAAAGTGAGCTCTTCTAACTTGTTTAATTTCTCTTTTTTTCTTTTAAATTTGAAATTAACATAAAATAATATCGATTAATAAACTAATATTTGTTCCCCAGCACACAAAAATGAAAAATCTTATATTGCTATGGGCAGCGTAAGTGTTTGAAATATAATAATATATAATTCGTTATTCTGTGTCACAGTATTCAGATTGTATTTATATTAATATTATGTGCATTCTATAATTATACTATTAGCTAATATAGTATATTGTGTGGCGAGGGCGAGAAATGAGCTATTATAGTCTCGGGCAATGTACGTGTAGCACGAAAAACAAAAAATAAATTTGTTTTGAAACGTCATAAAATTCTGTAAAAGAAGTGTTTTCAAAAACTTTAAGAAAGTCATACGACTTCAATGAAAATTGTTTTTCTTATACGCAGTGAAGGAAAACAATTTAAATTTCTCCTGGACAACATACAAATTATTTTAGAAATTGCATACATGGATAGTTATTTATAATTTTTTTTTTTTTAATGGATTTAAGGTTTCAACGACTGAGATCATAAGGTACGGTATCGTAAAGTTGGTAGGGTTGGTACGGTTGGGTTGGGACAATTGGTACGGTTGGTTATCAACACGTGTTTGTGCGGCAAGGTTTTTGTGCACTACGCGAACCCGGGTGGTCAAATGCGCCGCAGATAATATTATTATACTTTATACTGTCATTTATGTGTGTCATTAAAATATAATAACTATCCGTTGTAATGTATCGAACGGTATTATCAAACTGGACTATAATAATTACCTACTATAACTATTATTACCTTACTATAATAATTACTATTATAATAACCCAACGTGCATTTTGACTTCTGGTATCGACAAGGTGGCGTCTTTAACGGTGTAATCATATTATCTCACCAGTACCACGTCCTTCATGAATCTATGACATTTCCGTACAGGAACTTAATTGTCAGTTTATCCGGCGGTAATAAACCTGAGATACTGCGTCAGACGACTTTTTACGAAAAAAAATCCCGAGGATATATTTATAATTTATGCATAATAATTGTAAGCCCGGACATTATTGCAGCAGTAGCTGCGTATCCGTTTGGAATAAATGATTTTTAATTTATAAATACAATTTACTTTTTAGACAATCGAAATTCCAAATGTTTAAAACATTTTCAATTTATTCTTGGCCGAACAATACGTAACCTCGCCAAAAAAATAAATTAATTAACACCGGCAATGTTTCCTAGTGTGTAACGCGCACACGACACTCAAATACAGTAAATGGTTTAAAATAATGATCAAAGGACCAGGGAAAATAGGTCATAATGATCTATAGTTATTATAACAACAATTCAAAAACAATCAACTTTGTATTACATTATTATATACATATACGCCATAGTGCCATACAATATATATGAAAGAGTCCAGTCTCGTCAACATTATAAATCTGGTCAGCTTTGTGTACTTCCCGTAATATTAGGCATATATTTTCAAACCAATTTCGTGTTATCTCAGTATTAATAGATTTTTATTTCCTGCCGATTGACAAAAATACAATAATTTTCCGTGATCAAAACATTTCAATCCAACCATGTCAAACAATCAAAATTATGCTTACCGAGACCATCGGCAAATTCATTGACTTTTTGCTAAATAATCGGTTCATACATCGATATATTCGACGGTGGGTGACCTGCATTTTAAGTGGTCGTCGTAGATTATCTGATCATTGTAAGAACGTTATGACATACGTTATGTAAATATTTATACATGCATAATGACTTAAGAGTTATGCAGAGACCGTCAATTTTACGTCATATTGAAGATTAAACCCAGTTCGCCATTACAACTTCGGTGTCTTACGATTTCTACTTTATTTACAACTGCATACTATATTGTGTAAAAACTACCGGGAAAAACTTAATACTTTTTTTTTTCTTATTATAATATATCCGTTGGCCGGCGTGATGTATAGGCAATTTCGGTACACTGACGTGTAGGTCAACAATAATAACTGTTAGGAATATTATAAACAAATAACTAACGAATTATTATCAGAATATAGGTTTGAACATAATAATATTATATTATATTATGAGTAACTATTTTATTTTTGTTTCTGAGTATACAAAATACCCAGTGCTAACTTACTATGTATGAATGACTGTTTTAGTTCCACCAAAGTCGAGTTTCAAAACTGCATAATAGTATTTAGTAGAAATTAATAAAGTACATAAAAACGAGTAAGTCACTAATTTTATTTGTATATGTTTTGTTTAAAATCACATTACCTACCTACCTATGTGGACGTGACCTGTTGTTGGAATATTATACATTACATGTGTATCGTGAGATGGGGATATTCAAAACACGGACCTCACATAAATTCCAGATTAAACAATAATACATAAATTAGGTAAACCAATCAACATAATATATTAATCAATAAACGATTTTTAAGTTAACGTAATGAATTCCTACAACTCTACTGCAAAAATTACTCATTTTACTTGTTTTTTATCATTTATAAGATATGAGGACTTGAATATAACAGGAATGGACTTCAAACATAGAATACATAATATTTAATAAATGAAACCACTGATTAAATTATTGAAACAAAATGTTAAAATATGCTAATCGTCGTGGTACCTAACTAGTTACAAAAACAACAAATAACAAAGACTCGACAAAATCGGTAAAACCATTTAATTTTGTACCACCGATGATATGTGGACATATACACTGATACGTGAGCGGTGAATCGATAGTTGCACTGAAAAATTAATATTCACAATGTATTGAAACATTTTTTTAACGATAAGACAAACAATTCTATTTCTGAATCTACACTCCAGAATATAGGTCATTATACTCATTAATCGTTATAAATTCATTGGAGAACTGCAAAATATCCTGTCGTGTAAGATACATTTATATTTCAGTATATCCGTTCAGATTGTTTGACCCAATTTTGAAATGGATTGATTCATTCGATATCTACACCGTTCAAAGCCAGTCGACAATTTACTGATAAACGTAAATACTTACAATTCTTTGTTTTTCTAGAAAACAACAAAATAAAACGTTAGAGTGCAGTTTAGAACAATAAAGTATAATGAAACCTAAATAGATTGACTTCCGTGACGGAGTTTTAAATGTTAGTAGTTTTTTCTTATTATTAAATCGTTTCGTTCTACTGGAAAACAAAAATAATCCAACGTACTATATCAACCAACAAATTAGCCAAGCCATCAGTTAATTTATTTTCGGTGTCACGAGATAAGACGTCTAAAGATTACTCTTATACGGAGCTTATTACAAAAATATATCTTGTAGCAGCCAAACAAAAATGTTCTCCCTATATCTACGGTAAGTCGTTTTTAATTTCACTGCAACTAAAAACTCATTAGACTATTTCGGTTAAATCAATGATAATGTAAAGTATTTGTTTGACCGATATATTTTTATGAATTAATATAATTCCCTCAATCTTTAAAACAAAACTAAAACGTCTTCAATCTATAACTTACTTATAAAAATCGGATAAGCCGAAGTAATTCTGCTATATAGTACGTTACAAGTGGGCTACTGTTATGGATGGTGTTAAATTTGAATTCAATGATATAATATCATTGTATACGAAAAACGATTCCTAGTGGAGATGGTTTGTCAGTCTAGGATATCTTATATTATATTTATACTGTTATTTCTTATTATTAATACGGTAGCCGGTAAGTTGAATTAATGTAATAAAATTCCAAATAATAATTAAAATCATTATTTATAGTTACTTAATATTATGTAATTTCGTCCAAATTTTTACTTAAAATCACTATAAAAAAACCTGTGTCAAACAAGTCAAAATATTTCGAAAAAGTTATCAATTATAGAAAATGATAAAATAAACATAATATGGTGACATGATGTAAATTTCAAGTGTCTACGATTATCCAGTTTATCAAATTACAATAAAACAAGAAAATCACTAGACGAGAAACCGAGTGAATGTCAAATATTGTAAAAATTTGAACTTCAAACGCTAAAAATTGAAAACTTAAAATGTCCGTAAAACAGCTCAAAACTAGTCAAAATATTTTGAAAATGTTACGGTGTATAGAAAATGCTAATATAAACATTCAGTTAAAATGTAATATCATGTTTTAGAGTCGCACAAAAAACCATTTTGAATGAAAATTCCCTTTTTTCATAAATATTTTTTTTTTTTGATTTTCCGGCGCTTTTGAAAACTATTAAGAATTTCCAATGCACCAACTAGATTCACATCCTATCAAACGAGATACTGAAGTTGAAAATTGGATCATTTTTATTTCCCCAAAAGGTGACACAAAAATTTAAAATTTAAATAAAAAAAATACACATCATTGTAAAACCAATACATACATCGCTCCGCTCAGAATGTAAAATATTTAACTATTTTTATAGAAGTAAATAATTATAATTTTGAATCAAGATATATTTAACACTATTAATTATAACATTATAAATAAACAATTAATGATTACTCAAAAGTAACTTAAGATTGGGCCATTGCTTTGGAAAACAATTTTCGTAGTTATTATTCCAAAGCAAATATTGTGTAAGTAGGAAAAAAAATTCTAAAATAAAATTTAATGAAGAATATAAAAATAATGTTAATAGATAATAATAAATATAATTAAGTGCCGAACCATATACATTATTAACAATTAAAATGTTATTATACTCATATTGTTCACAAATCTGAGTTTAACAAAAAAAAAAATCTTTAATACAATTTGCGATGCTTATTAATAAGAATTCTTATGCATAGCAAAATGTATGAAAAATATTAACAAAACTAAATGTAGTTTACATAATATTATATAGTTTGTATTTAATAAGTGTACTTAACAATATTTTTAATTAAAACTTGTATTATTATATTTATTTTAAATTAACAACATTGAACAATAAAAAAAAAATTGTATCATTGTTTAAAACAGAAAACTTAAAAGATACACAGTCATGGTATATATGGTTCGTAAACATTATGCAAACACTCGTGTCAACATCAATTATTTAAAACTTAAGAGAAACGAAATAAAGTGCCACTATTAACATTATACATTTTTTAATATACTTGATATTCTAATACGGGAATTTACTCAAAACGTAAATGACCAGATTTCAAAAATTACTACTTAAAAAGTAAAAAGTAAATATTTCACAACAATAATTTTCATGAAAATAATGATAAAAACCTATAACAAATTGTTGAAATATGATATAACGTGAATTTATAGCACGGAGCAATAAATATAATTTAATGCTTATATTTCGGTAAGTAATTGCGTTTTTCGGTCAAATTTCTAAATCATTATCTATAGGGGAAAATGGTAACATCGTAATATATTTTATAACACGCAGTTAATCAAAATTAATATTAAACATAATTATTAGCCATAAAATCAATAAAATATTTATCCAATTTTATCGATAGCCGAAAGCACTATACACCGTGAAGGGTAAAAAAACGACGGTCGTTGTCGAAGTTTATGTTATCGAGGAACGCACAAACCCAGAAAATAGCGATGATATTATAGTGAATGGAGCTCACAAAGTGCCAGGTGCGTCCAAATTAGATTTGAAAGGTTTTCCGTTCCTTTTTAACAAAAGAGCTCTATCAACATTTTCAAATGGTTTATCTCATTAGCAACAATAAAATACCGTAACAAAAAACTATAAACTAGGTTTATTATTTAATTGAAACGCTTAGAAGAGATAACTAAAAAAATAATAATAATAATAATAGTATAAATCCACCGGTAAAAAATTGCCAATCCAGGTGCGCGGCTAAAGTTACAGAAACAGTGTATAACGTATATTATATATTTATGTACATAAATAAAAATAAATAATACGTTTTCTTTACTCATTTGAGGGATACTGCAACTGCTATTGAGCATAACGGATTTTCTGGCAAACACCAGTGGAACATAAATTTTGTCCGACAAAAAAGACGAACGTCTTAGACACACAGCGAGAGAAGGGTGGAAGTTTTAATTTACCATCATCCTATATTCTGTTGGAAAATGCCTATGTAATGTGAAATCCAATTTCAATGCTCCAACTATACGTATGAAAATTTACGACAGGATATTATTGTTTAGGCGTGTTTAAACGTACGGCACGTACAATGCACATAGTTTAACTGTCCAATGAACAAGGAGTAATTGCCAAAGTGTTTTAAGTATAAAATATGTGTTTTTCTCATCAATAATTAAATTTTTGTATAAAAAAAAGTTAGCTAGGTACAACTTTAAAATATAATATTACATTTTCTAAGAATTCTTTTGAAAAATGCTCGCAGCATTTGTAAACTCGTTTTAAATCCAATTTAAAATTTAACGATGTATTGTTACGATGTTATGTCGATCAAATAAAATCATCACATAGACTAATACAAAATGAAGTAATATTAATTAAAACCAAGATAATGTTATGTTGATTGCTATGAAAAAAAATTAATTGATTTTCCTATTATTTCAATCAAATTAAAACTTAAAGTAGTACGTTCTAACAATATTTTTAAAATTAAAATAAATAACACATGTGAATAGTTATTGTCTTCGTCCAAATCGAGAAAAACAATTTCTTATTAAATGAATAGAAAGTATACAACATTATACCCACATATAGAGTAAGAGGATTATAAAACAGAAAAAAATGATAACCAATGGTAAATACTTAAATTAGAGGTTGATTACAAGTTTATCCAGTATTTCAGTGTTTGTGGTAAATCATTACATTTTAGAGCAATTTGTTATTAATGAACATAATAACATCTAAAGAGACGACGGCAATGAAACTTTTGCTAATTTCTGAAGTTCCAATGAAAGTCAATAATGGAACTTCGGAAAATTTTTCTTTTTATACACCTATTGGCAAATACTAATTTACAAAGTCCTTTCAGAAGTATAGCAATCTTGACCGAAAATAAATAATAAACAAACAAACGTGGCATTTGTAGATGTATAAGTTATAAGTAGAAAATTATCGAAATGTTTAGTATAAACAAAGGCGTATAAAGTTATAAATCTCAAAATCCATCAAATTGTTATGTTTTTTTTTATTCAAGAGTGCCATTATTGTTGTATTTAATTTTTGTAAAATAATCCATTGTACATACTTGTCCGTTAATCGATACTCATATGATATAATATATTAGTAAAATAAAAAACTATAAGTAACAAACGGACCGTTAAGAATAATGACTTCGTGATATTATAAAAGATACCTTTTAATATTTAAAAAAAAAAAATAACTGTACGACTTGTTGATTAAACCTTACACAAAGCCCAAATAATAATTGCAATAAAATAAATAGAAACTCTTATACAAGAACAATTCAAAGCACTGCAGATATATACTGAATTATTTTTGTGACAAAAATAATACGCAATAATATATTCGATAAAATTGACAATACCTCATTAAATTGTTTTTTTTTTTTAAGTTAAAATGTTAACATTATAACATTAGTTCTATTATTTCGTGTTCAAGCCGTAGAACGTTCAATAATTGAATTTATATTTGATTATTACATGGACGTGATATAAAGTTTAAAATAAAAATTCGATTAAGTGGAAATCGATCTGCTGTACAGTAGGTTACAAATGGGTGACTGTTATGGATGGTGTTGAATTTGAATCCACACGGTATAATATCATTGTATATGAAAAACGATTCTGAGCAGGGACGGTTTGTGAGCCTAGGATATTTTATATTATATTTATATTGTTATTATTATTACGGTAGCCGGTTAAGTTGAATTATTATTATTTGTTTATTATCATATTCGTATATAATAATATACTTTAGAAGTTTCAAGTACCCACGAATAATATTTTTTATATATTACACAAAACTAAAATCGTTCTTTTTCGTTTAAAAATCTAATTTTGTCCAAATTTAAACATAAAATAACTATTAAAAAAAACTGTTTTTATATTTTTTGTTTACAAAATAACCTACTTACGAAGAACCTTTTTTTAAATTTTCAATTCTTAACTATGCAAGTTGAACATTTTATAAATTTTTAACAACAAAATAGTTTTTAAATTTGATACATTTTGTTAAAATTTAAGCTTAAAACTTTCAATACTTATAAAAAAATTGTGCTTTTTTTATTTTTAATATTATATTTCAACTACTATTATAACAATATATCAGGAGCTTTTATAAAATCTTTAAACATTTTGTCTCGACAAATAACATTTTATTGACACTTATTAACAATAGACTATAGTCTATAAGTTCAAAATTTTATTTTGATATTGAAACTGAAAATGTCCGTAAACAGCTCAAAACAAGTCAAAATATTTTGAAAATGTTGTCATTTATAAAAAAAATTTAATACAATCATTCAGTTAAAATGGCATTTACCTATTTGTTTTAAAATTACCCCGAAAAACTAAAATCGATTTTGTCGAAAACCACAAAAAAAACACATACACATTATTGTAAAACCAATCACCAATTCATCCCTCCACTCGGAATATAAAGTTCTATTATTAATGAATAAACAACGGTCGAGTCCGGTTTGCAATAAGTGAAGAGAGGGTGGTAAGAAGAGGGTAGTCCCAAACTATTAATAACGTAATAGAATAACATAATATAAAATACAAACAGAGTGTCCCACGAAGAACGAACTGATTTTGAATATCTCCCCCCTGTCCCACACCCACCACCCAATATACACGAACGATATCGATACGGTATTCAAATGCCTTGCCAACCACCTCGCTATGGCATATCTGTGACGGCTACTATACTGCTGTTGCAGTGTCACGGTGGCCACGGGGGAAAATTCGATTTGAACTTATCAGCAGCTTCTGAGTCATCTGTTGGCGTCTGCACGGGTCGCACGAGACGAGAATAAACCCAGGAAAAACTTACACGTGTCCGTGATCTGTAAACGTAAATGACCAAAGTCAGTTCATTCTTCGCGGAACGCCCGGTAGATATTATACCTACACGTCGGCCGCTGTGCGGTCGTTAAAATAGATAGGTAGGTACATATTAATATATTATGGTACGCCGTATTTGCAGTAGAGGACTGCCGACGTTGAAGTACGTTATTCCAAGTGCCTGTTAATTACCGACAGCGGTCCGGTTATAAATAGGTCGCGTCGTGGCCGTTTGATCGACGCTGAAAATCCGTCGTCGTCCGGATGGTGAAATACAATAGAAAAATAAATTGCGATAAAATCGAATCCTCGTGGTGGGAGAAGGGATATTATGATATATTTTCACGGGCATATTTTCATTTCGATACGATCGTGCAAAGCGCTTCGTTTGGTATACGCGCGAGGTAAGACTATAAGGGGCAATGGGCCAACTGAGTTGACAATTATCGGGTTTATTGCGCTTCACGCTGAGTTACTGCGCGCAATTCCCGAGACCCTTCTCCGGAGTGGAACGTTCCGAAACCGATGCGCCACCACCGCGCGCCGTACCCGTTTTAGTGTTATTCAAATAGCTTTAGCACATACTCGGATTATTATTATTATTATTATTATTATTATTATACCTCTGCTTATGGCAACAGCGTTTCCCGACTGTTCGGCTTGCCGGCTGTATGTATGCGCATAAAAACCGACGACGGTGCAAAATTAGATAGATACGAACTAATTAACCGATTCGTTAAAACGATTAAATTCAGTTACCGTATGACATAAGCTGGTATCCCACTCGTCGGAAATCGTAATGCACAGTTTGAACTTCGTACCGCCGAGCGAATTCATAACGTACGTAATATTATGAAAGATATCGATGTCAGTTGAAACGCCCAGGTACCTAAGTCGCAATGTTTTAATCGCAAGAGAGTATTCGTTAAACAGGTGTCTTATAAAATTCAATTAACGTGAAAAACAATTGAACTTTTCAAAATAAATCATACATTAATTGTATTTATTTGTGTTAAATTAATTTGAAGTGTTTAATGACTTTTAAAACTATAACTTATCATTGCTCAACTGTACAAAGTTGACGAATAGTGTTATAAGATAAATTATGTGACTAAACATATTTATCGTTTAACAAAAGTAAAATTATAATAGAAAAACAAATTACCAAAACATTATCTAACCGCAACCTTTGTTTCAAACGAATCAACACTACAAAATACTATATTATATCTGATACATGGTACAATAATTTCACGAGAACTTATATTTTAAATAAAACATTAGGTATGAAAACTATTAATGAAAAATCACTAAATTCTTTTGCTCGTGCTTTCACAAGCGACTTCTATCCTATCAGAAACCTCTTATAAAAAACCTTTCTATTCTAAGACTTCCAGGAAACCTTCTGCAATTACCAACTCAAATACAACCAAAAGCGTGGAAAATGTGCTCAACAATGTTATATAAATAAAAAAAAAATTGGTTTTTAAATAAAATAAATAAATATTCAAGCTATTATAAGTATCGTCAATGGCTTCTTATTCAACATTTCACGTATGCGTTATTACTCTTATCACATAAACTGTGTAGATTGTTAATTTCTAATGAAAATAAAGATAAAAAAATCCGTGCATACGACAAAAGTCTTACTAGTTCATAAAATAATGATTTTGTGTCGTAAGATAGGTGAGTTCAAATTTATTCCTATTTTTTACATTTCTTCCTTGCATAATATTTCCATCGGATTGTTGGTTTTTATTTAAATGTTTTGCTTTTGTTTTTTTCCACGTCTTTACAAGCACGTTAAAGGTCAGTCAAATTACAAATTATGGCTTAAGTCACAACGATAAATGTTTGTAACATAACGATAAATTTATTTTGTTAAAATAATTTACATAGGTAGGTACTGTATTATGTCGTCCGTGGGGAATGGAGAGACGCATAAAAGTTTTGTCCATTATTAATAATGAATGACAGTAGGATGCATATAATGTTTTTTTTTCAGCCTTTTCAACATTCGTTGTATGGCATTCATTAAAAACAATTTGTTTTTTTTCCACATATTTTAAGCAAAGAAAAACGCATAATAAACAACAGACAATGATTCAATACCCATCGGCCATCACTAATGTATTATACGTATGCATTATATTATTATTATAATAAATCCAAAAGATTACCAACACAAAAAAAAAAGATGATTTCAATGTGACATATAATTTATTATAATACATTCATTTGCGTGTATATTTATATATTTTTTGATTTTATGATAGTTATCAACATATTATAGTATCCTGTCGTAGAACCCGGTTTGAATTCAAAATATGTGTTGTATATTACGCTAATATACGATATTTTTAATTACTGGATATATGAGATCTTCGAAACCTATTTATTTATTTTTTCATATTTCACATCCTCTAATAATTTATTATTGCATTGGAAATACTTTTCAACATACTGTGCAGCACAATAGTACACATTATTACAATGTACTACGTATAATTCATTTAAGTTGTATAATTTTACAATATTCACAATGCATTAACTTGAAATTGTAATTTATTATGTGCAACGTGTATTTTACTGTAAAAGTATACTTTAAACTAATTATAATAAATTAGTTACCAAACTAATTTGCAATGCAATAACAATTACAATATTCTAAACATGTCAAATAAGTAAAATCAACAAAATAAATGAAAATGAAATAAATATGTTTCGCCATCAAATCATGATTACAGTCGGGAAATTAAGTACCGTACAAATATATACCTACCTACATGTCTATAACTGTCTGAAATGTATGTGTGAAAACAATTTTTAATAAAAGAGGAAAATCGATAGGTTATGCTGAAAACGTATATAGTTGCTTAAAAACTAACAAACTAATCATCCAGTCACAAATATAAACGAACAAATGTTTTTTTATTAAAAGAACCATAGGCATTTGTAACGATTTAACGTATTATTATTTAACACTCGCGTAGTAGTTCGTATTGACGATTTGAGTATTGTCGAGAACCTGAAAAATAACACTAACAACGCGTGATTGCAAGATTGTCTCCTGGTTAGCCCGGATATCAACATTTAATTTTTTTTTTCGATATTAAATTCTACAAGTTTAAAACTCGATTTTGCCGCAATACAATTTTTAGATCTTGCGGGTTTTCCTGCGCCGTGTCAACCTAAGTGGATTATAGTCGGACGGGCAGGAAGGGATCGCGAGAGGGGGGGGGGGGGCGGGGCAAAGTGTAGTTTCATGTGTGGAACCGTAATAAGAAATATACGATGAACGGACGGCCGAGAGTTGGAGGGAGCACTGGTTGGCCCCGTGTCGGTCACATAAATCATTTCCGTCGACTGGCGATTGTCAATTTCGGTGTGAAATATTGCATGTCCTCGTGTAACGGTTAATAACTCAGAAATTGTCGGTTCAAGTGCACAGCCCACCACCGGCACTGCACCGCCACACTACCACCGACACCGCCCACTCCACACTGAGCGGGTAAAACGTCCACTTAAAGTCACATTATTCATGTCTGCGTATTATAAATTGAAAAATAATTACCAGTGCATGCGCAATTTTTCCACCCTCGTTTCAACTAGTCATACACGGTTTGTACGTTCACGTTTTATTAGCCTAAATCGTTTTTTTTTTTTTTTTTTTTTTTCGGTAAACGAGTACCCGACACACTGCCGGTATTAATTTGTTCGAAAAACCCGTGGATAATACAAGTATCGATTCGCATTTTCACTGGTTAGGTAAGTACGGAGGATTGTACGAACGTAATTTGAAATCGTTAAAAAATCTACTGATAAATGTCACGTTCATGGTAGGTATAGTAAACTGATATTGAAACTACAGTATGTCGAGATTATTATAAAATTTACTCGGTATTTATAATAATCGCTGTGTATAACAAGATTTGTTGTTTAATGATTTTAAAATTTGGTTAAAACTTGACAATCTACGTCAGTTGAGAATCCGCATCTTTCGTGTCCCAACAACGCCTTTTTATACTTCAAAAATCTTATACTTGGCAATTGGTAATTTATGGTTAAAAAAAACGCCACATCGACACTTCAGTAAGCCAAACCAAGCACAGCACGCTGAACAGTTTTCAGAACACCACTATAGGTACAGCTGATGTCAACAATTTGTGAATGCTTTCAAATGTATTATAACTATAATAACACTATACTCACGGGTTACCAGTAAAAGATCATATCCGTGTAATTATTATAATTTTTCATCGAATATAATAATATGTGTACGATTATTTAAGTGATTTATGTGCAACCAGTCCATGACGATGAATCTTAAAAATATATTTTTAGAACAAGTTTAGCCGTTATGGGGAATAAAAACATTGCATGAGTTTGAATTGAGAAGTTTTCTTTTAAAACATTCACTAAAAATGAAATACGACCATCGACGATGATATCATATTATACAGTTTAGTATAACAAACTGTAGAGCATTACTCGAAATAAATATAAAATTATGGAATTTCTTTGGATATTCGTTTTCTTTCTTTTTTTCGGTAAATTGTGACAGTACACTACAATACAGTTTAGCAATTACTATACTCATGTTTATTGCCAAGGCCATTAAGATTTGTTGTCGCTTTATTTGCCGTCCGTTCGTGACCAGATTCTCAATAATCGAAGTGAGAAGAATTTTACAATTTATTCTCAAACGTTTCACCCATAACAATTAACACTCAGCGCTTAGACCAACAACTCAGTGATTAATGCGTTCTAAATAAATATAATACCATTTTTATCCATTTTAGGTCATATGTACAATATCATTGGTTATTGTGTATTACTAAAAAGTAAACATAGTACCAAATATATTACGAGTAAAAAAAAACCACCAGTAAATTTATTTTTGATATAACATTAGTATTTGAGTGGTATACTATTTATTATTCAATATTCGCGATATTATAACGATAGGAATCATATACTAAAAAAAACCTCATCAGTGTACTTCAGTATTTATTGTAGTATAATAATAACTTATATACAAATAATCAATTTTAATTGAATTTCAACGCGTTATTTAATTTAGTGGTACGTATGTTTGTTAAAGAGATTCTAGATAGGTATTTCTGATTTTGAATCATATTATTTGTAATAATATTATTATAGTATTATAATAACGTTATACTAATATTATTAATCATACAATTGCTGTCTGGGTATAAGGTTTAATACCATAATATTATAAAATATAACATATGGGTAGCTTTTGTTATATATTATTATATTACCTATGTCAATCGAATGAAGAAATACAAAATAATCAAAGCTTTAGTATTATCCTTGTTATGATTATTACTTATACGAACCAATAAATACAAACGTGATTTAGTTATAATACAAAAGAAAAAATTAAACACTAAATAAATTGAAAATACGCCGACAACGATTATAATATAATATTATAATATAAAATTGTATTTTATATAGTGTTTGAATATAAAGAAATATTGTATTCAATGTTTATCAATATAAATATAAAAACACTTAGGGACTGATACATTTCTGGATAAATTTTGTCATCGTAAAATGTTGTTGTTTTTAAAAACACTATCATGGTTGTGATTTTATCTTTCTTAAAATTAAAATCAAATTATTATCATACAATATTTAAATTCTATAAAAAAAATATAGGTTCATCATTCAATATATTATGTAATAATAAACAATAATTTAAGTATTCGTTAATGGAATAAAACTATTAAAAATCTGGACAAGATTCATGCTCGTTTTGTATTGTGTTTATTTAATTTTAAAAATTATGAGTTACGAATACGCACGTAGGTAAAGGTATGATAGAATAATATAATTATACTCTCAGAATAAGGTAAATATGTAAAACATAACAATTTTAGTGAAGTGAACCATGTCTAAATAGTAACTACTTTATTATACGATGAATACCCACTGATACATTAGAGCGTAGGAGCATTAAATTATAAAAAGGCAATTGACATTTTACAGTAACGATTAACGTTCATTTTAAATATAAGTATAAAACATTTACTCAGCTTTAAATAAATACTAATAAATAGGTTAATTTAATTTAGTTTAACGGACTGTGAAATTTAAAATGACACGTTAATAATACAATTTAATGCACTCACCTTTCGTCGCATACTTGGCTGGAAATTTATAACGACAATTATACGCAAAATACGATGCTCACACGAATCACACACACGCGTATTTCAACTGCAAAGAGAAACTGTGGTTATGACATTTTAATTTATATTAATCTTAGTCATATGAAAAAAGCCATCAACGTGATCATATATTCAAAAATGTTAAAACAAACACTGTTTTACGTGTATTTTAAGTTCAATTTACTGTAAAAAAAAAAACGTTAGTTGTATGAAAACTGTGTTAGATTTTTTAGATTTTTTTCACTCAGACTGTGTAGCTCTGAGTATTGAAACTTAACATTTGAATGCAATAAGCTTACTCCTACCCATTACCGTGTAAATGTATAATAATATATATTACATTATATGTATATATAAATAATAATATATATTCAATTGATGTTCAATGACTTTGATCATTAATCCTTCATAACATATTATACAACTAACTTAACTAATTTGTCATTATATAAACTTCATTAGATTTAATGAATGCAATAATTCAATAACATAAAATTATATAATTTTAAAAAAACTATTTAACATTAAAATTGCTCTTGTTAAATATTTTAAAAGATAATTGCTATACTGTAATACGGTCCAAAGGTTTTGGTTTTAAGCTTATATAAATAATAAAACAACTATTGCTGTACGATTCAGACGTATAATTTTAATTTATCATTTTCAATAAACAAATGTCATCATTGTAACTACATGGCTTTTACACATTTTGGCAAACATAAACTAATTAATTTGACTTGGAATAATTTCAATTTAATTTTAAATCGTTTGCCCTTTAGTTATTAATATGGTAATGCATTTAAATCGTGTCGGCATTGTTTACAATGGTGATTATAGTTTCCCAACTGTGTGTGTGTGACTAGATGGAATAATCAAGTTTTTAATTATATATGTTACTATATAACACACATGCGATCATACAATGCATGACGATTGACACAATCAATCTATATTTTTCAAATTATATTACTAAGAGTAAGTAATCCGAACTTTCGAAAGACAGAAAAATAATATTGCGAAATTGTACACGTCTCAATTCAATATAAGTATATTATACCTACGTATTATTATTATAACTTATAGTATCCTACTGTTAGTATCTATAGAGATTTAAGAAATGTGGGATGATATTTTTTATAACGAAACTGTTAAACGATAATACCTCAGTATTGTATTATAATGATGATTAAAAATTAATGTAAGTTAACTGCAAATGATTATAATTGGTTCCTATATAGTGTATAAACATACTAAATTCTAATGGGTACTAAACTGTTAAACGTAATCGGTTATTGTTGTCCTAATCGTTCCGTGTGATATTGGTATATACTGTACAATAATCTGTTATCTTCTATTAATAATTGTGCGAATGCTAGACACACCCGCGTATGTGTATTATATTATAGTGTTTGTTTAACTTGAATAATAATTACCAATTATTACTGATAATATAATTTCTGAGGTGCAATCATATGAGAACATTGTGCAAGCTGCTACTCATACCATAATATATTATAACGCATCAATTAGGAATATTATAATATAAATCACGCAGTGAAGCCTTTGTTACATATTTTTTGGATTACATTTACACGAGAAGACAAAAAAACGTACTGTTACATCGACAAAAATAAACGCGCACTTTTGTGGAGACGTCGAGTTTGATAAACGATATTGTTCATCAATATCAGCGCTCGATTTTAAAATCGAACATGGATAATATTATAATGATACTAGACAATTATATTTTCAGATACCAATTTACTGATCATACCCAGATCCAAAAATCTATAATAATAATAATAATAATAATAATAATAATAATATTTATTTAGCAAACAAACAAGATAAAACAAAATATACAAACAAATTATAGTAGGTTTGCAAGCTCATCCAATAAGCATAGATATGCTTGTAGACGGATGAGCTGGGTTCATGTTATGTGTATTATAAAAGTATACAAATAAAATAAAAAAGAAAGAAAAAAAAAGTTCAACATTAAGAGTAGTTACTTAAAATTATCATTGAACTAAAAAGTGGACATTTACAACCAAGATAAAATAGTGTTAATATGTTTCTTATACTTATTAAAATTATCAAAATTAGTTAAATTAATATTATATTTACGAAGCAACAGAATTCCTTTAATCATTGGACTTTGTGTTCCAAAATTAGTATTATTTCGTGGAATAATTAAATTACAATTGATTTTTGTTCTAGTATTATAACAATGCAAAGGCTGAAATGGACCTATATTTACTTTAAATATATACAATAAAATCGCCCGTTCATAAACTTGAAAGATAGTTCTAACTTTCAACTCTGAGTAAATTGAACAAGTTGGATACAATTTTGGTTTTCCAAGTATAGTTTTAATCATTAAATTAATTGTAATAGATAAAACATTTATATGTGTGGAGTATGTACATCCCCATATTGAAATACCGTACGAGAAAATAGATTGTACAAGAGCTAAATAGATAATTCTAAGAGTTTTAATATCTAACATATTTTTAAGCAATCGGAACTTATATAATAATTTTCTAATAATACTATTTACATGATAAATATGTTCAATAAATTTTAGTCTATGGTCTAATTTTACTCCAAGATATTTAATACAATAAACTCTATCCAAAGGTAAACACTCACAAGGGTTATCTAGATATTTACATTTATAAGAGTGTACACACAGAGAAAAATCAGTATTTTTAATATGTGAACTATTTGTAATATTAAAGACAATATATTTAGATTTAGATAAATTTAGCTGTAAATTATTATTATCACACCAGTCTTTTACTACAGATAGACAGTTATTAGCTGTTTTATATAAATTTTCATAGTCATGACTTTTAATCAGAATAACTGTATCGTCAGCATAACAAAAAATTTCAGCATTAAGCTTTATATTTAAAAGTCCATTTATGTATATGATGAATAAGACAGGGCCAAGTACTGTACCTTGAGGTACTGAGAAACAATTTGTCTTTACATCACTAAGTAATCCGTTTATTCTTACTTGTTGAGGTCTGCCAGAGATAAATGATTTAATTAAATTGAGAGCATTGCCTCTTATACCATTATATTCTAATTTTTTAAGTAACAAATTATGACTTACGGAGTCAAAAGCTTTTTTAAAATCGAGAAAAATTCCAAGAACTTTAAATTTGTTATCTAAATTATTATGAATAAAATTAGAAGTTTTAGATAAAGGATCAGTAGTTGACATATTTGAGCGAAAACCAAATTGATTTGGTGAAAAAAAATTATGTTTGTCCAAAAACGACATTAGTCTTGATTTTATACATTTCTCAAATATTTTTGAAACTGTTAAAGTTAAAGCAATAGGTCTGTAATTTCCACATTGTTTTCTATCACCAGATTTAAAAAGTGGTATAATTATAGTTTTTTTGTAGCTAGAAGGAAATTTACCTGTACTAAACGATTTATTAAAAATAATTGACAATGGAAGTGAGATAGAATCAGCTGTTTTCTTTAAAATAAAGTTTGATAAACCGTTATTATAAAATGAGGATTTATCTGGTATTTTCTTTATAAACCTAGAAATTTCTGAAGGATCAATCTGATCCAAGAGAATTGAATTATTAATATGGCAGTTTTTATTCATATCATTCCAATTTAGTTTTTCAAAATTATTTATTTGAATATCGTCAAAAATATTTTTACCGACATTAGCATAATAATCATTTAGTTCATTTAAAATGTCAATTTTATCAGTTAAAAAAGATTTAGTAGAACTATTTTCAATACAATGTATACGAGTTTCCTCATTTTTCGTTGAATACGTTGCTTCATTTATTAATTTCCATGTATTTTTAATATTGTTATTAGATAAATAAAATTGGTTTTTGTAATATAAAATACGAGATTTTCTGATTAATGAATTTAATAAATTCCTATATTTAATGTAATGTTTTTTTAGAGTAATATCAAAAGGAGCTTTTTGTTTTTTTAAATATAATTTATGTCTATTATTAATTGAGACCAGAAGTCCGTTAGTAATCCAAGCTTTATATTTTTGTGATTTTTTAAATTTATTTTTGGATATAATACATTTTTTAGAAGAACTGACAATAAATTCATTTATTTTACTATTAAATTTATCTATTAAAATATCAACATCACAGTCTAAAAGAAAGTTATACCAATTAAATGAAAATAATAAATTATTTAGGTAAGAAAAATTACAATTAAGTTTGTTAACATTTTTAAGTGTATCATTATTAATATTACTTTTTTCAATAAAATTATCATTGTTGATGCTAATAGCTAAACTATAGTGATCTGTTATATCAGTTTTAACAATATACGAGGACAAATCTGAGATATCATTTATAAAAATATGGTCTATACACGAGTTTGATACATCAGTTACTCTCGTATAGTTATTAATACAAGATATAAAACCATATGAGGCCAAGATATTTAAGTAATCAGAAACGTCACCAGTATCATCCAATATATTGATATTCATATCACCACACAAAATAATTTTATAATTACCATGAATATTAGACAAATAATGATCTAAACCAACCAAAAAACTATTTATAGTTAGGGAGGGCGATCTATATAAACCAATTACTTTATATGCTTTTAGGTTATAATTAAAAGTTATTTCTAAAGAATTACATCCCGGTATTACATTTAAAATAACATCATTAATAATTATATTATCTTTTATAAAAACTGAGACTCCATCTGCTTTATTTAGTGTGCCTAAAGAATGAAAATATTTATAACCATCAATGCATACATTTAAGTTATCATTTAGCCAAGTTTCAGCTAGAACTATTATATCAAATATATGGGAGGTAGTTTTTAAGTAAATCAAAAGTTCATCAATGTGTAAAACTAAACTACGAATATTACAGTAAAAAATAGAAAAAACATTTTTGTTGAAATTAATATCAGATAAATTACTAACAATACTTGCGGAAATGTTATCAGCATTAGTTATTTCTTTCACAATGTTATTTGATGAAAACCACATATAAATAATATATAATATTATTACAAATTAAAATTTTAACATGAAAAATAGAAGAGAAGGAGAAAACAAGATGTGTAAATCTAAATCACCAAAGTTGAGTAACGCTTTTCTCCGTGTCCAATTTTTTCAGTTGATTGATAGATATGATTTTTATAAATCTACTTCCTTCGTCACGTTTGATGAAGACACCAGAATGATTTGCCCATGAAAAACGATAGTTATAATTTTTTGAAACTAATCTAGCAAACCAGAAAAGGTGTTTATTGTCTTTTGTTAATTGATCATTTATATACACATTATTCTTAGCAAATGATGTATGGATTTCATTAGCCAAAAGCCCATTTTGATTTATAGCACGTAGTTTTATTGCTTTAATTAACTCCAATTTAGTGCTAGTATTATCAAAATGAACGATAATACTAGGGCAGTTTGTCTTATTTTTATTTAATGGACTTCTGTAGGCCTTAATCACCTTTTTATCATCAAGCTCGATATTTAATTTGTTAGATATGGTTTTTATTATCTCAAAGGTGTTTTCATTGTCTGTCATTGGAATACCGGTTATTTCGATATTATTGACGAGTTTATCTTGTTCCAAAAAATTAATATGTGAGTGAAGTTTTTCCATTTCTAATTCTAAGTTTAAGCATCTTGATTCAGTTTTAGATATTCTATTTCCTTGTTCACTGATAGAATTAGATAATTTATTAAGTGTACTATCAAAACTATCCACTTTATCCGAACAGTAATTGACTGACTTTTCTAATTCCGAATTAGATTTAGTAAGAGTATTAAGTTTGCGTATAATTTCATCCAAAGTAGATTTTATATTATTTATACTACTTACAAGATTACTGTATGAATCTGGGTTTGACGAAATATTTGAAATATCATTTTTTTTTCTCACTGTGAGATTTTTACTTTGGCAGTCAGAACAGTTCCATGGTTTATTTTCTTGTTTCATTTTATTAAAGTTAGTTAAAGATTTTAACTCCGTACATGCTGGATGAAAACCTTTTGAACAGGAACGACATAAGACAGTTTTCGCAGGAGATAAAGCATTATAACATATATTGCAAGAGGTCCCAGACATAATTAAGATAAGAGAGCACTTATACAAATACCAAATCGACGTCTATAACGTATGAACGCACAACACGAACTAATTTATTACCATTTTGAAATGAAAAACTCAATCGAGATTTTTAAATAAATTACAACTACTGCTATAACGAACTAATAGCAGTAGTCCATGACCCGTATAAAATACACGTATTTTAATAATTAAAGAATTAATAATTTTATAGTTTTTAGTTTTTTTAGTTTTTATATTATATTATTTGGTAAATAAATTTTATGTATGCATATTAAAAAAAATTATGTATGTAGTTATAATTTATTATAATTTACAGCGTTATTAGAATAGCGTTATAATTGTATTAATTTTATCAATTTTTTTTTCAACTTTAAATAACTTTTTACTAACCCATATAAACATAATATATGTTGTTACAAACTGTAAACACATGGGATATGTTCAATTGGGCACACTATCTTCTTGCAGAATAAATACAATTATTTAAAACAGTAGGTTACAAGTGGGTCAATGTAAAATGGATCGTATTAAAGTTGAATTCGATGATATAATTTCATTGTTTAAGAAAAACGATTCTGCAGAACGGACGGAGATGGGTTGTCAGTCTGAATTTTTTATATTATTATTATTTATTACAGCCCGTAAGTTGAATAAATATTATAATATTATTATTTTGTATTCGTTGCTATGGTGATAAGCAAAGCGTTAGAAATTAAAATCCTATTTGTCGGTAGTTTTTCCCGTGGCATTTTAAATAACTATTGAGAAAATCTAAAAATGACCTCTTTAAAGTACTATCTTCATCCAATTTTCTAAAATATAAAGTACTATATGTTGAAATCAAAGCACTCCTTCTGGTAAAAATGTTGTATACGGGATAAAAAAAAAATAAACACATTTGTAAAACTATCGTTTCAGAATCTAAAATGTGAATTTGAAATAACTATAGGTACGCATACTACGCCAACATTGTACCTACTGAAGACAATTCATATTAAAAAAATTATTATTTTTCTAACAATTAATAATATTATAATACACAGGATAATTCACCAAGCATACTCATCCATCCTTTGTCAATTATTGATAAATTTATTCAAATTCTGATTTTTGGAATTTTTAAATGCACTCATAGACCATATTTTCCAGTTCTTTAATTTTGTTTGTTCTATACTTCAGGAGTGACCTGTGGCGTTACAATAAGCATCGTTTTCACATAAGTAAATGTGAATTATTAAGTGGATATTTCTTTGACGTATGTGATAAATGACTTAAGGCAGAAATTGAGATTTTTGTCTTATGGCGTTATTAAAATCAAACATTTTTATATTTTTATATTTTGTTGGTACAGATCACGTAAGTCAAAACTAAAACTCACTATCACTGAAATTTGTTTTGGTCTAAACATTAATTTAAGTCATATTGGGTACAAAACACGCATGTCTAGTACAAAAACACGTATGTCTAGACAGAAATAATTTTTAAATGGTCTTAATATCTTAAGTCAAGTTTAGTAATAATTTTAAATGCATGCCCTAATAGCGTAAGTCATATAAAATAAAAATCCAATTATCTTAAGTCACTTAAAAATAATAAAGAATTGATTTTAAAGTTCTACTTAATAGCTAACATAAAAGTTGGTACAATGAATATTAAATTAAATTAATTATCAGCCCAGACACTATTGAGACACTAAATGATTTTTCAATGTTTTGTTTAATCTTCCTGAAAACTAGTCGTTTTTGACTTAAGACATTTATACTATACGCCAAAGATTTTTTTTTAACCTAGTTTTTAAAAAGTTAAATACCGCAGAAACCACTAGTTAGATTTTTGATTTTGATACGTCAACAATTTCTGAAATATTATTTGACGTTATGGTACCCCCCCCCCCCCCCTCCCTAAATGCTATGCCTACTGTATAAGATATAGACATATTTAAATTGTCATACTGTAACGTTAAATAAGTGACTTGGTATTATACGGTTCTGCTATTTCGTTATTTTAACAGCTTTATCTGTTTAAACTCGCCTTTAATCATTCCGTTTCCTATTTTTAATGTATCTATAGAGTTCCTGGACTTGCTTTGTGGTTTCATTCAGGTGATTTATTTTCATTTACTGTGTCTAATCCATTGTTTTTAACGTATAATAGTGAGCCATAGGATTTTTATCTTCGCACACAACATCGTCAAATATTTTTACAATAAAGATTTTTCGGATTAAAATGTCACCGTTAAGTTTAGTAAAAACTGTTTGATGATTAATAAATAATAAAATATCTTTTGTCCCCGAATTGGGATTCGATTTGTAATGATAAAAAACAAGTAATATGAAACATTTTTTAAATAGACCGTGTGTGTATTATGTAAGGGCCGTGAAAGATTTATAAATTTGAAACGTTGGGAATTACATTTCAAATTTGGTACCTCAACCAAATCAATTCAAATTGGAGACTACAATAAATTATCATTGGAAATATAATATTTAACTTAATCAAGATTCATTTATTTCGTAGATTTGAACATTTCGTAAGATTAGCCTTACAATGAAAATATTACACAAATATTTAGTTACCTTTAATTAATTGTCTACACATAACAAATTCTATCTCAAAAATTAATTTTAAATAATGTTTAAATAATAATAATTATAAACATTTTGCGTTTAAATACTAATCAGAAATCAAATTTGGCACTTCTAATATTATTATTATTTTCATATAATTAATTTAAATCACGTCCCATTTACAAACTATTACACAAAATAGTTGTTACAATTTAAGTATCGAAAATTATTCATCTAGTCTCCGTAAGTAGTTACCCAGTATTAACTATTAAGTACTTAATCAAAATAACGTTTGCTGAATAAAAACAAAGTTTTTACCGTACCTTATAATAAGATGGATTTTTATGAAATTAAAAGTTTATCATAATACGTATTGTAAGAGTGACTCTAAAGGAACACCCACTTCAAGTTAACGAGTAAAGATTTTTTTCCCTTGTCATTCAAGATCGTTCTACTGTCACTAGCTTTTTGTCGACCTTTTTTTAAAGCGGTTAATTTATGAACAATTTGTTAATTAATACCATTAATGGGTACCGTCCGACGAATGAAAAAAAATTAAACATTATAATTCATGCAAATGTTATACGATAGGTAGTTAACAATAATTGTCTTATTTTAGTATAATTATTACATAACCAACTGAGTTGATGTGAACCCTTTCCTTTTAATATGCGTAATCATACGTTGACACGATCTATGCATTAAACAGTAAAATAATTATAGATTGTAATAGTATAAACTATAAAATGTGTTTTAAATTGTATGTAAAATATAATGTTAAAAGTTTCTTACTACAAATAACAATACATTTTTTGACGATTTTAGTAGTAAATACAATTAGTAAAGGGAATCACTCGAGAAAGAACAATGGGAATACCGATTTAAAATATCCCATGGTAATATTATTCTCGTAAGAGGCAAAATAAAAATAAAATAATATGCAAAATGCTCAGTAATTAAGACTTAAAAAATTATTCAGTCGTTTTTTTGGAAAATCATCCTGCAGGTATGATATTTCATAAAATATGATGAATATTAATTACCATCAATCAAATTTACAATATTCATGTATGGTAGTAACTTAACTAGGTAATTTAGTCACATTATAGTTTTTAGTTATTATATGGTCAATTTATGGCAGTGGAAAAGTCTGATGAAAACCATTTATCCATTAGAACCCAAATATCGACCTAACAAAACGACCAATGCGGGCTTATATGAACAACAACGTGACAGTTTTTTCGAAAATTAGACCGTAGCTAATGTTGTCGTTATTCACGGAACGAAGTTTATAGCATGACACCATAATATTTTTTTTAAAAAAACTGGGCTAGTATAGGTTGGGTAACCAATTCTATTTCAATGTTGTAGGTGTCGAATGTAGATACATCGTTAAGTATAGGCACTGTAAAATGGATGTGATAAATTCAAATTAATGATCAGTTATTACATACAAAAAACATTTATTATAAATATATAATATACCTATTATTGTTACGGTTATTGTAGAACGGTGACAATAGATTTGTGGCATAAGGTTTAAATTATATCTAAATACTTTGAAAATGTGATTTTTATAACAGTAAAATATGATAGTATACGTCAATATTTCAAGTTCAGGAGAATAATTACAACATATTAACCAAAATCATAATAATTCTTTGTTTAATTATAAAATTTCATCAGAGTTTGTACGTCAAATATTGTCAACAATTGTGATTGTATATTTTTCCACTTTTGAATTTTAGTTATAACTATTCTTATGAGGAACTTTGTATTAATTTTGAAAGTATTAGCAATAAATGTAACATTTTGTAAAATTCTTATCTATAAAATAATTTGGCGTTTTTCAAGTATTTAATGAATTATACCAAACTTTAAACTTAAAATAGTATTTTTCATATTTTTAAATTGCCATAAGATCAACTTTTATAAGATATAGGATCTCGTTTTACGTTTATAAGCTTTTTGACAAAATTTACATTTTTTAAACGACAATTTATAGAAAAAAAAATACAAAAATTTCGAATGTATAAGCATTTGGAAAAAAATCTAGGTGTTCCTCAATTTTTATGGAAAATGCTGGGAATTTTTTCTGTCGATCCTTCAAAGTACTAACTAGACTCAGTTATCTACTAGAAAAGACATTGAATTTGAAGATTGAAGCATTTTTACTGCCCCGAAAGGTTAGGTAAAAAAAAAAAAAAAAACGCCCATTGTAAAATCAATACTTTTGTCATCCCGCTCAGAATCTAAAACGGCAAATATATGCAGATTATATAATATATGAATTGCGAGTACCCACGTGGATTTTGTGACATTATATGGAACACGATCGAATTTAATTGAAGAGAAACCAATCTAGAGAAACAAAAAAATATCACAATTTCGGACGGATATTCAGGACGACTGCAAAGTGCAAATGCATAAAACGAGCGGGGTATACGCACAACAGTAGGGCAGTGAATATATTTTTAAATTTTTTATACCACCGCTCAGGTTTGTCTTCTCTTACACGAATATACATTTAATATTATAATGATTCCGACTACTGTGATATGAAGACTAACGACAATCGCATGGGGGGGGGGGGGGGGGGGGCGTACGCGATAACGCCGCTAACGACCACCGTGGTCGACTGTGCACGCGATAATGATATTAACGACGTTTAGCGCCTCTGCGATGGTCCAAACGTCAACGGTCGCAGGTGCAAACCGAGCGGGGCCGACGTCGTGTTACCGCCACCACCACTCTCGCTTGATTCGCACCGCAATCTCTCGACGATGATAATAATCGTGACAGGAAACTGACCTGATAATTAGACCTTATTGGACTGTTATCCGTAACCACCGAGCTAAATGTCCTGAATCGCTGCCACATAGTATTCGAGTTACGCACTATCGCCACTGTGAATGTTTGTGACCCGGTGCAGCCGTCAACCCTATGTCGATAGTTACGACGTTATAATATGGTGTGGTAAATGTATAGTAATATTATTGATCTGGTCGTGAACAGGCGGCCATGTAGCAAAATGTTCGATTTTGTTTTCTATTATTATTATTATTATTTCAAATTTAACTACAAAATTTGAATTTTTATCCAGAAATCCAAGGGAGGTTCTTATTGTGGAAATAGGAAAAATACCTATTCCCGTACAAATCGATAATATAGTAATATTATATTAAGGTACAATATTATGGGAAAATAAAATATCGCTTGGTGGAATTTTTCGTTTACACGCATGTATCAATTTTGCCTATCCTATGCCCCGTTATACGCTAAATATCGTCGACTCGTATATTTTGTTGCTATTTTTATTATCAACCTCCCCCCCCCCTCACCAAAAGCATACATATTCTTATTACTACCGATATTGCGTCTATTCTGCCGAACAGTGTTTGCGATTTTCTGAACGATTTGGGATACACGTCAAACTTTATAAAGTAATTGTGCATGTAAAAAATTGCTCTCCGTCGTGTGAAATATCGTGCAAAACACATCCAACTGAATTGCAAGTTGTCGCCAGGACTACTGTGAAAAATAAAAATAAAAATAAAAAAAAAACCATACAGGAAAATAAACGACAAAAGTTTCACACAATCAAAACACCAACACATAACAATAAAACCCGTGACTAAACTTTGTTTCACAAATAAATAAAAAAAAAAAACTGTTCTGTTAATTATTATTTATACATATTAATTTCAATATTGATGTACAGAAATTAAAAATATGAAACCAGGGATTATCAAAAAAAAGGTCTTTATAAGGATATTTTCTCTTTTTAATTAAAGATTAATTGATACACAAGTTTATACAAAAAAATTATTTAATCTACATTTTATTATAGTACAATATTATTCAGACAAAAATTGTATATACAGTGTGTATAATATAGAGGTAGAGTTGTTGTTAGCCATTAGAATAATTCGCATTATGCATTATATTCTATAAATTTGTCACATTCATACTTCGTTCACCTCAGTTACTTTTTCAAATTTTAAACTGACGTTTTGAAAAATGAACGGTCCCAAACTTCCCATTACTCCATTTAATATTTATATGTTCATGACCAAAAGTTATGAATATTACTCGGGATTCAGGAAAATATGATAGCGAACATATTATAATTGTAATGTACACGGTATGGATTATGAATTTATATTTTTGTGTTTAAATAATATTAATTTTAAATAAAATCCTCGAATGTACCTTTTTACTTTTCTTATGTTTTGTAATAATCACGATTTTGCTATTTGAGTTCCACGATTATCATATGATTATATGAATGATATTTCATTCTACAATTATTGGAAAAATAAGAGTTCCGACCGGTGACAATATTATTATAAATCAATAAATAATAATTAATTATGTACCGTATGTAAATAGAGTAGGTATATTATAAGATAACATTTTAAAAAGTATCATAAATTATCTACAAAAATAATATTATAAAGTACATATAATGTTATATACTTTATCAATGAGCTTTTTAAACGTTCATTAATTTTAATGTCAATTTAAAATCTTGCACTAAACAAACAACTTTTTTTCATAACGATTATTCATATTAATATAGTTTAACGACGGTGAAAAATTATTTATAATTTTACGATTTAAACGCGAGATTTCACGACGTACCTGATATAATTGAGTACAGAACTGCATACTCGTCGAATAAATACGCACATTATAACGTACTTAAAACTATAGGATAATAGTCTACGTTTAGTACTCAGTTAGTACTCAGTAAAAGCATGAAAATGATACGCACGTGTCGATCCATAAAAGAACATAATAATAATAATAATAATATAGAGCCCCGTGTATGTGCGTCGTATTTAAAAATGTTTTATGAAATAATAAAGCGCCTGATGAACAAAGAAATAATTCAGGCGGTGAAAAAAAAAACGAACAATAACACTAAACGATCTCCATAATAATATCATTGTTACTGTAGTTACTTTTATATGTACCTACAATACATGTAGGTAGGTAGGTAGGTACGCATGTCATAACGGTAGGTATATTATACTCTCGACAACGTCTCTCGTCTTCCGGATGCGCTTCCAGACGTCGTTTGTTTTTTAAACCGTTTCCGTCCGACGTTGTTGATTTTATGTATCACGAATTTTATACACCATTATTTATTGCGTTTCGAGAACAGAACGTCTGGATCGTTCAACGTTAAAATAATTACGATTTACAGCTGCCCGACGAACGGGGACGTAGCTGAGGCATTATGCACAGCCTTCTGTCGGGCAGAGACGAACGCCGCGCGAGATAAGTTTTGCAAAAGTGCTGAACCAAACACACACAAAAGTTTGTATGATTTGGTTTGCGATTGTGTGAAAAGTAAAACTCGATGAGCGGGCGAGGTGTGGAATGTGCTTGGGGGGAGAGAGGTGTACATCGCGCGAGAAAATTTCTTGCAAAAAAAAAAAAGTAAAGAATAAATAAAAAAAAATAAATAAAAATGAGAGGAAAAATGCACACTGCTGCGTGAAGATCGTTTTGAACCCCTGCACTGGCCCGTAAACGCGTAATGTACAAAGAGGCGAGTCGTATAGACGAGGACGGTGGTGTGTAGGACGGTCGAGGGGTAGCTCCACGAGGACGCATTAAAATAAGAAAAAGATCCACCCTTTGGCGGCCACTGCTGCTGGAATTTATTTACGGGCGGACTTAATTTTGTGTCAATATACAAAATAAAACACAGTGAGCGAGTGGGATGGAGCGAGAGACTGCGATCGAGACAGAAAGAGTGTGAGAGGGTGGGAGGTGGATGTGAGAAAGTGTGACAGAGAGAGAGAGAGAGAGAGAGAGAGAGAGAGAGAGAGTGCGACAGAGGGAGAGCGGTAGCGGAGACGGTATTATATATATATAGAGGCCAAATGTGTATTTATTTCACTTCCGCCCGCGACGGCAACGACGATATTTCTCCGACGGATAATATCGAGTGTCTTTCAATATACTGGTTTTCTTCTCCTTTGAAACGGTATTATTTGCAAGACACGACCGCTTTGACGGTTAATTCAGAAAGCAGTTGCGGTGACGGCGAGGCGGACCGCTGCTTACGACCGAGTACAGTTCGCTGCACGTATAGTATATAATAATATGGGAATACTGTGCTGCCAAGCCATTTAATATATAACATTAATCGACAAACTACGCATATATCCAAGTAGGTTATATTAAAATTTCAAATACACCGTGGCGGCTTCTGAGAATACAAAATAAGGTATTTTATTATTATCGGGTAAAATAGTAACGGTTTACAGTTGTCCATCCAAACCACCAACATTTATAATATTGTATAAAAAAATTCGTAAACGATAAGTATTGATTTTAAATATCTGATATGTTTTTCAATCCAATCATAAATCTCAAGTCTATTTTTAAGGAATAACTTTCAGCAAAACCACCTAAATTTATTTTTACATCATTGTACCTATGATATTATATAGGTATGTATTGTAATAATATTCAAATACATTATCATATTATTAAACGTAATATTATAATACGAGCGAACATTGTGCTTATTTTTTATATCAAAGTTTTAAAAAAAAAAAAACTAAAAAGCATTTTTTTTTTACTTCGTTGACATAAACTATGGACCGTGATTGATGATGGGATTAAAAAATAATACGAAAAAAAAAACTATCGTCAATTATATGAACGAAGTAGGTTTAGTATGAGTATGAAGTACATATTTTTAAGGCACGAAACATGACTAGGTACACGAGTTACCGTAACGAGCTTCACAGTATTTTAAAGCTATATAATATGCTAATTGCATCAATCAAAAATCGTTTTTTCTGTGAACACCGATTTAATAAACGAAAGCGTTTAGTCCAAAAATGGATTCTTGCATGTAAATCGTTCATCAAAGTCCTTGCCGGTTTGCAACAGCTCATAAAGTTTACCATCGTTTATTGTAAGTACCTATATAGACATGAGGTCGAGTAATATAGTTACGTGTGAATTCGAATGATATGCTAGACATCTGTTGCAGGTATATAATACGCTTACAATTATTATTCTCCGTTTTCATTACCAGTTATCGTTAGTTTTTTCGACCTCATCGACATAATACTGCCGTGGGGCGATGATCATAATATTATATAGGTACGATGAATCGCTAACGTTTAAGACACGACCACCAGCCGTTGGCGTGCAAAAGTACACCAAAATGACGCGTCGTTAATATAATTATTTTTGCCTTGCTTAAGGTCCAGAGCGCATTTTTCGCTAATCTCGACATTTAACACGCCAGTAGACCTAAACAGTGTAAACAAGAAAAATGGCCGGTGAAACGTTCATCTCAAACTTCAGCCGCGGTACACCCACGATGGCGTGACACATAATAAATGTATATTTTCTTTCGTGGTCCTACATTTCCATTAGTATTTCCAACTTTATTTTAAAAAACAACTTTCAGAAAGCAACCGAAAATGGAATTTATTATTGTATTTAATTGCGATAACCGTCAGGTCACCGCCGCATCATCCATCGCCAGTGCTGGGCAAACTTAAAAACCATATTGAATCCTTAAAGTTTAATTAGTTTTTACCTCCTCGTCGTCCAACGTTTGTGGTACGCCACAAAAGAAATGTGTGCGCACACTTATTTTCAAATGATATAAATAATAATAAAATCACATCCGTTATTAACTAGAAAATTATTTATTTTGAATTTCAATCCATCGAAAAATTGATTGTATACATTAAGTACAACTCATTTCGAGCAACAAAACTATTTTATTGATGTACGTCATACAACTATCAATAATTGGTCGTGAAATATATATTGAATGTATTGCATTGTTACATTATTAAAAATGTACTAGTAACTGAATCGGTTGAAATGATTAAAATAACATCAGTGGGGCTGCACGACGCTCATCTGAATACACCGCCGACCCTCGGCGGCAACCTAAAATACTCGTATAAAATATTATTATAATATTCCAATTTGATGTTTGAACGAGGAAACCTCCAATGTTTGTCAACCCATTCCTTTGGATGGAAATACTTCGGCTGGGAAAGTTTACCTAGCCCAGATGGCTGCGGTGGTCAGAATAATAATGACAATGACCAGAATTGGGTCAGACCGCGTGACGTGCGCGAAAACATTTTGAACGGCCTTTTGACCGCTTAATCCTTTGAACACTGGCCACAAAAGTGCACACTTCTCCGAAAGCGTTCATTATGAATTCAAGGATGATATTAGCATCGGTTTAACAATTTAACGTACATTTATCAATCATTCTGTAGATAATTTTTTTAACATTCCCCTAGCTAGTACTCCCTACGCATTATAAATATGGATCACATCACTGTTGGTTGTGTTATTTAAAAATTTTATAAACGCGGAAAACCGTCGTTTTTATGATACGAGTATACCCGTTGATCAAACACTGAGTAATTATTACCTGCAAAACATTCAAAACCAACTATCCTTGTATTATTGTGCTATTACATATTACATTCTGTTATAGGTATTATTATCGAACGCAATCCTTCTGTTACATTTCAAAAACTGTGACTATTTACAGGGAATGTTATTATTTTTTTTTCAACATGATTATAGATATATTCGTTATACATATTACAAAAATATCAACACATTTATCCGATAGTTGATTCATAATGATATATAAAATTTAGGGGAGACGCCTGTCCGGAGAGAGAGGCCGCAATCCCCCGACCGAACATGGAAGATACCTACGGGTGCCAAAATCAAAAATTTTGCCAAAAACCAACACACACGCGTGTAAACAAATCTATAGTACCCTCCCCCACAGTACCTAATGACTTTAGAAGTTCAAGCCTTAACCCTAATAAAAAAAAATACAATGTCGACAGGTTAAAATGCTGACAGTCGAAATATCGAATAGTAAAAATGTCGAAAAGTACGATGAATAAAAATAATCGACCGTCGAAACAACATGTATTAAATTCCGACAATTGTCATAATTTAATAATATAAACCGATATAGGAATACTTTTATCTCGCTTTATACAGTATAATACCTAAACGACTGAGATTAAATTTGAATGGCAAGTATTGATAAAAATCCAGACGAGCCGAACGAAACGATCGAAACTGAAAACTTACCTCAGTAAATAATAAATATTTAATCATAATTGGTACATGTAGGTAGTTACTGTGTTACATTACTTTTTACTGTGTTTAAACCATTGGAACCAATTTGGAAACTGGAACCAACGTGAAATCATATATAATATTAAAGGTGAGTTCAAATATTATATTAGATTCTGAGCGGAGCGATGAATACATTGATTTTACAATGATATGTGTTTTTTTTTTGTGTCTGTTCTGTGTACACGATAATTGCTTCGATCTTAAAATTCAGTTTCTTGTTCGATGGAAAAATGAATCTAGTTGGTACATCGAAAAGGTCAATATTTGAAATTCCCTGTACTTTTCAAAAGCGTCGAGGAAAACAAAAAAAAATTACAAAAAAACTGCAGTTTTTACGCAAAAACGGTTTTCGAATTTCGACAAAATCAATTTTAGTTTTTGGTGTAACTTACAATGTAATTTAGGTTTGTCAATATTTCGTTCTTCCGATGTGTTCGAAGTCGACATTTCAATCTGTCGATATTTTTTACTTTTTATATTTCAACTATCGGCATTTTACTCTGTCGGCGTTTCGACCGGATCCCGAAAATATCAAATTTTGTAGGTAGTGTTTTGTCGGATAAAATAATGTTTTGATAAAACAATGATATAATAAAAGTAATTTTAAAATAACTTTAACACCAATAAAATATTTAAATACTTTTAACGATAATTTATAACATTGTTCACAATTTTCATTGTAACTGTATCAGGCTAAAATAAATAACAAAAAAAAAAAAAACCCCCAGAAGGAATTTAACATTATATGTAACAATGGACTATTTTATAACGTATTAGATGCCTACGTCTCACGAGTATCTATAACGAATATTTTGTAAAAACGTTCACTATTTTCAGAATATTGCAGCAGGATAATAATATATCAATATGGGGATACACATTTCTCGGAGTTTAATATTATGTAACAATGTACGATGTGTTTTATAGTCGATAGCCTGTAATAACTACCTCTTACGAGTGGCTTTTACACTTGACAAATATAAAAAAAACATAAAGCGTCGGAGAAAATATTAACGTGGTTTTTTTTTTTTTTTATTTAAAAATCTATAAAACATCGCGTAGTTAGACATGGCCTGACTCCGTACGATCGTGTACACGGTTCAATCACAAACCGTATATAATTTAATTGTTAATTCACCAATATATAACTGACAACAATGAGAGTTTAGAAAAATCTCCGAACAAACGCTCGCAACAGTATAATGGCAACAGTAATAATTTGACAACCAGCGTATACATTTCTTATAATACCTAAATAATACATAGGTATTATAAGTATATATCGCACCCAAGTTAAATATCTCGGTCTTACACTCGATAGAAGACTTACTTGGGGTCCTCATCTCATGGACAAACGAAAAAAATCAAACAGCAGACTTCACCTACTCAGGCCCTTACTAAAATCCAACATCAACATTCAAAACAAAATTCTTATATACAAATGTCTCCTCCGTCCCATCTGGACATATGGAATCATACTCTGGGGCCCAGCAAAAAAATCCAATACTCAAACGATTCAAGCTTTTCAATCAATTTGTCTCCGTATCATTGCCAAAGCTCCCTGGTACGTATCGAACAAATTAAACTAATAAAAACCATCCATGACACAGCCACCAATTTCTACAAAAGGTTTCATGGGAAACTCCTTATGAACCACAACCACCTCATCTCTCAACTGGCTTCCAAAACTCTTCCTGACAACCCCACAAGACGTCTCAAACGCAACTGATGCAGAGATCTTCTTAACCTATAAAATACATTTATATTACTCATAAAAATTTTAATTCATTGTAAAAGATGACTCGACTGCGAGCCTTCCTACACGTTACTCAAAGCCATTTTTAACACTTTTCTTAAGTTTGGTTTCACGTCTGTCTGTGATCAAATCTTGCGCGCTCGATTTGAGGCACTTTTTGAAGATGAAAAATTCTGAAAATTGGTATAGACCTTGGTCTTGGATGACAATACAATAATCCGTTGTCATTTTGGGACATGGACCAAAAAAAAAAAAAAGGATTGTCCCCACGACGTCGCCGTAATATCTCTCGCAGATATTGAACTTTCTCTCTTCCCCAAAAAAAACCGCAACCTCTTACGAAGCAAGTATAGGCGTGTCCTATCCATTATTATAATATCTATGGTAACAACGGTAATTATTACCAAATAACATTATACCGGTATTCTGATATAGGTACCGAAAACACCGGATAACATATTTCTTAAACGTTTAATAAAAATATTTACTTTCAACTAAAAAGTAGAAAATAAAAAATAAAAAAAAAAATTTTAAAAACACACTTTTCCATAAAAACATTTAAAAAAAAATTTTAAAAATTGCACTAAAAAGACAAAAATAATTCTCTGTACTTAAAAATAATGAAAAATTTATTGATGAAAAATTTAAAAGTGTGTGGTGCATCATACAAAACATTGAAATCCGAGCTAAGTCTCACATACACTTCTTTGTTCAATCCTGTTTATAAGATAGTGACTGGCAGTATATGTCAAGTATAAGAGCAAAATAATGAAAAATTTACTGATGAAAAATTTAAAAGCCAAGGAAAGTCTCACATACACTTCTTTGTTCAATCATGTTTATAAGATAGTGACTGGGAATATATGTCAAGGGTATGAGCACCACACACTTTTAAATTTTTCATCAATAAATTTTTCATTATTTTTAAGTACAGAGAATTATTTTTGTCTTTTTAGTGCAATTTTTAAAATTTTTTTTTTAAATGTTTTTATGGAAAAGTGTGTTTTTAAAATTTTTTTTTTTATTTTTTATTATATTATTTTATTAAACCATATCATATTTACTTATTGTATAATATTATAATGTACAGATTGTAAATTTCAATAAACGCCATTAAAAAAAAAAGTATATTATATCGAATTGAGTTTATTGTCGCTGTCGTCAACCGAATGCACCTATCCCAAGAATAAAGCTGTGAATTACAATACTATACAAATATACAATCATAACCAGTGGCGTATAGCGTATTTATATGCAGGCACTATATAGACACGTGCCTACAGCGGCAAGTTTTGAGGGACGGCAAATTTTTCAAGGGATTTCATTTTTTTTTCGATATTGATGGTACCTATTGCATATTGACTCAGCGATAGACTTATTATATTATTTTTCTGTTCTTTTAAAATATAATATATATATAGCCACAACTAATAGTCATAACAGCCTACAAGTACTAAGTACTACTAAAGATTACATCTTTAAATTCTTTGAAAATAGTCGAGTTCGCTGAGAAATTGAAAAAAATGTACCCGAATGATTTGGATGATACTTTTTCGTCAGAATGCTTACATTTGCAATCTTATTTACTAAACGTTTAACTCCCATCACACTGCGCCAGTATTTGAGAGAAAAATCTTTACATATTGAAATATTTCCAAATATTGACACAGCATTGAGAATTTTCGTGAGTGTACAATATTGTACTACCGAGAGATAATTTTCATGCCTCAAACGCAGTAGGTGGATACAAGCGGTAGATATATAAATATTCCTCCGATCATAACGGTAATCAAATCTACGTAAACACACACACACACACACCATATGGTGTAATATGTACGTCTCACAATTATTTTGTGATAACCTTGTATATTTAACAATTTGCCCATATAATACACACGTATAATATTATATCCGACGCGATATACCTGTTCGTCAAATGACTTATTACGATATTACAATATTATATACGAATATACGATATAATAAACAGCAGGGTGATTCACCAAGCATCATGCTCACCCCCTTTGTTTCTACAGTAATGCAGTTATCCAAAATCTGATTTTTATAATTTTTAAGTTTACCTATACTCACTAAAGCCCAGTTTATCAAATTCTTGAGATTTTTATGTACTACTATGAAGGATTGTCTCGTGGAGACACGAACTTATATTTTTTCAAATGAGAACCGCCCTTTTCTACCGTAAATTATTTAGTGGACAATTTATGTGAAAAATTGATTTACCAAAAAATTCAAACAAGTAGTTTTCGAGTTACTTATTTTATTTTTTTTTTACCAAGGATAACAAGTCCATGTTAATGGGTTTTAGAAGGCTGGATATATGGTGAGTTGACGACAATTGTAGTAATTAGTATTAATCAAAATATATAATTTTAAAAATATGGTCAATGTTTAATAAATACTAGGCAGATCCAACGTTACATAATATCTTCTAAGGAATATCTTCCTTAATACAACTATTTTAGTAAATAAAAAACTTTACGTTCGAATTTAGAAATGTAGGTACGTGAAAATTTAATCAAACAATTATTCACTAAACGATTTACAATAAGAAATGAAAGTTCGCATTGGAAAATAAAAGTTCACATTGTTTTTGAAATATAGATTGAGTGTCTCGCATCAAATGGTATACACGCGCACTCCGAAACCGCTGTTATGGTTATTATTATATTGTCATATTCGGCGTGTCACGCACATCGCGTACGCACATTGGGTATATTATTATATATCTACCTGCGGCCCAGTCACCTAAACGACGGCGGCACTTGGGGGGGGGGGGGGCGAAATAGAGTATAACGATATAATACGTATAATATCTAACAAAGTTATTAAGGCCGAAAGAGGTACTTTATATCAAGTGCCCGGAGGCGCAGAAAAAGCTGATTCACGAACATGTGGTGTACGGGTACTAAGGTAAATATGTGTATGCTCTATATACGTACTATTATACGCGATGCGGCTATTACTAACACACCCCGTCTAGCCGCCCGTCCGGATTCAATACTACACACACTATAGATACCTGCTATAATATGCTCGACTCCCTGGAGGCGCAGACTGCAAAAGGATACCCTATTTTACAACTCGTCGAGTGCGTGCGTGCTGCATACCGTTAGAAAAAAAAAAATCTATCTTTTATATTATTATTATTATTATTATTACTATATCGATCAGATTGTATGCCTAACTGCATTGATTTTAAGAACAACATAAACGAGAAACTCGAGATGGCATTTCAGAGACGCACACCGATCGCACGTAAATGGAGATCAGCTGCTATTTTAGGGCGACGACGGGATCCTAGGCCTTCTTTCCACGTCCTACGATATTGTTAATCGTATGATGTTGGCGAGCGCCCACAACAAATACCAAATCCAATGCATTGTCATTTGTCATAATATAGCCGTGGCTGAAAAACATATAAAGATACATATTATTATTATAACGGTTCGACCTGAATACTGTTTTGAGAAATTAATCTCAGTAATATTAAGTAGGTACCTCCTATCAGTGATATGCGCTGGAAGATGATTATTTATTGATTTGTCGAAAATAACGTTTGGTATAATAACGCTGTTAGGAAGGTTATTTTAAACTCTCGAGTAGGTTCCACGAAGGTTTTCGAGAAAATTGTTGGTAAATGTAGTTTATTTTAATTTGCCGAGTATAATTTGCAGTTGCTGAAAATATTGTAATTTAAACCATATGTATAGGTTACCTACACTTTTTTCTGAATAATTTAATTTTTTTCAAAATATTCAATAAAAATAAATTAATCGATATTACCAACCAAATTAAATAGGCAATTCCAATATACTTGCCTGTCAGCATAATGTTATACAATAAACCAAATTAAAAGCGAATAGCTTCCTAAGGTGTCGTCATAAATACAACACTAAACCCGTAATTGCTGATTAATTCACGATTCACTTAAAATGGTTTTAATCCGCATTAGAAAACCCAGATTTATGGAGAAAAACGGCTAAGATTAAGACCCCCCCCCCCCTCTGTGTTATTAAATCATTTTAATACACTCAAATAAACCCATAATACATATTGATCTTTATTTCGCTTAGTGTTACTAAAGTGTATATTATTGTAATCTATAAATTCTTGTAATAAAACTAATAGATGCACAATGAAAATCAGTACAATATTTTTTTTAAATATTTAATGTTAATTTACCTAATTTACTCTTAAATATTACTACTAAAAATATACTACTAATTAATTAGGCAGACGGTTAACGAAAAAAATGGCTTCGACGTTAAATTTCTTTTTGAATGTCTCAAAATATCAAATAACAGTTTTTGGGTTTATGCTTCATGTTCCACACTGTTGTGATTTCCGTTAGTGGTGAATATTTTAACTGGTCAATTACCCAAATATACCCTTGGCTGCAGTTGTTATTCAAACGAAATCCACCCAACACTGAATTCGATGGAAGTGAATACATTTTGAAATCTCAGAGGCATTATATCCAAAAGCCATAATATTGGGTCATTCAAGCCACCAAATGATGCGCATATTTATCCAAATCCAAAGAATTAACTTGAAAATATTATGTATAAAATGATAATATGTAATATGTCCCACAAGCAATTGACTAATATGAGCATAAACTTAAAATTTTTTTCATTCGGTTAAAACGCATACACAAATCGTCTTCGGTCGTTCGCAAGCCTAAAAATTCTAATAATAATAATAATGTCAAATTAGTAATGTTTAATAATTTGAATTTACATATCTTTTATACCTACTCAGCTTCTGATCGTTCCGTGAAAAATTTAAAATGAAATATTTGGTCATATTATATGATGATAGTTTCGTGGCGTCAAAGACACACTTTTAAAGACACTGATTTAAGAAAATGTTATTTGATTTACTCAATACTCATATATTTGGAAAAACGTATTATTTGACAATAATAATTCAAACGTGAAAAATCACAAACGTGTAAAATACTGTCTCTGTATAATGATGATTGTTGTTTGAATTCCGAAAATAAATACAATTTTATGGACTTTTTTCTCTTTTTATACTTACAAGGCAATTCCATACGGAATAACAAAATCATCGGAGGAGAAAGCCCCGATGATGATGTTTGAATAGACTGAAAAACACGTGCATCCAAATTGAATTCAAAATTTCTAAAGAAGCCACCGCAGCATAATATTGTTTTGCCATAACACCAATCACCGAATATTGAAGTAACAGCTATACCTGAAATGCGGTGGCCAGCAAGTAAACCACAAGAACTCAAACAAGTGCAAGTGTGATATTATTATTGAATATCATCAAATAAGTATAGGTACACATTATTTCGATAAATATTTTTATAACATTTAAACGGAACTGGAAGCTACACTGCGCTAAGGTCCTGATATCCGTGTAGTACATATACATATATATATAAATAATGGTGTTATTGTTTTTTCATCGGATAATAGTAAACACTTGGTTTCTCTGTGAAAACAAAATTTATTTATTACTTATTATTTACATTATTTACAAAATTACAAATTTACCTGTGAAAGCAAAAGAAACAACAATTTATGTTACTATTGTCACTCTTAATTATTATTAACAATTTAAAACACAATATTAAAATCAATTTGCTTGGTTAACAATCTTAAAGACATCCTTATATATTACTATTATCAATTTTACAATTTTATCACTTTATCGTCTTATCAATGTTTGGTTATAATAATAATAATATAGTAATATCTAAAGAAAGTATTTTCTTTACATATATATATGCAACTACGGGTTGCACTAAATATACCTTTATGAAATTTGAATACCTATTGTAGATGGGCTGATTTAATTCTACATATTTTGAAAAGCCGTGCTATCTGAATATTATCTGAAGAACCGACAATCTTCCTTCCAAATCCATACAGTGAAATGTGAGTTTTGTACATACCTCGTTCCACACATTATAATATGCTTATAGACCCATACCTACATCTGTATGTAGGTATCCTGCAGTGTACATAATACAATATATTGTTATACGTACGTATTGATACGCCATAAGAACAATAATTTTTGTTGAGTACAACTAAACTGACAAATTAAATAGGTACGAACAACACGTCGATATTTTGTAAGCGAATGCTGCTACGTTATCAAGTGGTTGTAATAAAATTATATCTGATATCGTTATTATTTATTGTTCAAATCAAATATAAATGGTTTTTTTCCTTGGTATGTGAATATTATACATAGATATTAGTAACATTACGAGGATAATATCGAACGAATACGATTAAAAATAAAAATACATTCAGCTCATTATTTATGCTAAAAAAATATGGATTTACAGTGTCCCGCCGCACATTATACGTGTTTCGTCGTCGTAGCGAAAATACTGTAAATCTAATTTAATATCATCAGAAAACTAAAAATTACTCGGTTCCGCACACCTTCGCCCCAGATCTTCACTGCTACAGTGCCATAGCCTCGATCGACTCAACCTCTTTCTACAATTTCATTTCTACCGATCATATTTTTTTTTTTCGTTCTATTTTCGTTGGACGTAAGGAAGGGAGCGCATATACGCACACGCGAGCTCCAGCATATCGAGTGAGGCGATGGTCGGGGCAAAGGAGAAAAATAAAGAAAAACCGAAGAAGGCAAAGCGATAGAAAGCCAATCTAGAAACCGTCAACTCCAGCACCAGCTATTCAGTCGTCGTAACACTGCAGTGGTACGTAACACATATTTAGCCGGTCAATATTACCGTTTTCTAATAGAATTTTTTTTTCTTGGTACAATATACAACTTTTCCAGTTGCCAATCACGAAACTCACAAATTTACGAAGTCGTATTAACAGCGTTCTAGGGATATGGCCATAAAATACATTTTTTTCTTTATTCAATGCTTATCCAACATGTATGCACGAATTCGCACCAACGGTTGAAAATCGTTTTCTTTTTTTCGTCATAGAAAATGTGATTGAAGCTCAATGGTATAATTTTCCTAAGTCACATAATAAGTTTTATCGTAGACGGTACGATGTAAGTATTTAATTATCGACATAAAACAGAACTACTCGTTGAACATACATATTCGTATATAAATTACAATATACAGTTATATTTTGGTATGTTACCTTTAGAAGGAGCATATTGCACATTAGCCAGCGATCAGCCATCCTCTAACCTATTACCTAGCTAATATTACCAGAAAGAAACCAGGTTCAATAAAATAATAATTATAATACATCAACGTTGAGTATATAAAGACACACTTTAAATTTATCGGTGTAGATTCCGGTCATGAAAATAATTTTTTTTTTTTTTTAATTTGTACACCTTTTATGAACAACTTGTTCGCTAGAAGTGTAATCATACATAATAATAATGTCTGGTATAGACGGTATCACTAACTATTATAAAATCATTATAATACCTAAATGAAGTGTTTTCAAATCATACAGTATTATTTGAAAACACTTTAATTATTAATACACCTACCTATTGTTATCTATCTGTTTAAGAAATAATTATTTTTTTCTCTAAATAACCATTAAACCCATAAAAGAGAGATGCAATAAAAAGTAATTTCATTTCTATAGCTGGATAATCTACTCAGAAAGCAATATTTACAGTAAATCAACGTACTCGTCAGGTGACAGTCGTAGCATACGAGTCTTTTAATGAAAATATCGACTTTGAATAAAAAAAAAAACATATAAATATAAGTGTATAATATTATGTTCAATGCACATCATTATAAAATAAATCAACGTATCGACGTGAATGGGAAAAATTAATAAATTAAATATAACACAAAAATGTATAATGGATACTTGTCACGTCGTGTTAACGTAAGAGCTTTGAAATTCAAAACACACGTTGGAAAATATTAATTTATTGCTGGAAGGAAAAACAGATTAGTACATTATCTATAATAATGTGTTAAGCTACCTCAGTGGTGGTCAAACGGGGGGGGGGAGATGAAGAGGATATATCCCCCCCATGAATTTTTTTCAATATTTATTTCTAAAAACAAATTATATCAACTATTGAAAATGTCGACAAAATGTCAAAACATGTTTTTTTTTTTTTTTTTTTTTTTTTCTTTATTAGCTTTTAGTCGGAAACTATTACAGCTCGTCAAAACATGTTTATATGTGTTTATATGACATCACTGTATCATTATCTAGACTCATATCTATAGGAACAAGGATATTATTATTAATATTTAGTTGTTTACACAAAATATAATATGGGAATTATCCCACTAGATGATCGAGAATTCTCGATAACAACCAGCTCTACACGTTCCCAGAACATTGGCCCATACTGGCGATAGTGCGATCGGTAGGTATATTTTACAATATTACGTACCTCCAGCCCCAGGTCGATTAGTCGGTTGAAAACTTGAAACATCGATTGCTTATTATTTGTCATGACTCATAATATTTAGTTATCACGGTGATTCGTCTTTACTCTCTCGTACTCGTGTTTTCTACCGCGTACTAAAGTGTATTACTATTATACAGTCGGTGTCTTTTGTAATATTGACTATTTTTGTCTTTTTATATTTTCACAATTACTATGTCTAATAAAAGAAAAATTACCACCTATTTTGATGCAAGTTGCTCTACTTCTAAACGCTCGGTGGATGAAAAAATAAGTAAGATCAGTAATATCGTTACAGAAAATCAAGATGTGGACTTAGTGGTAATATTTTTACTATGGCTGTTCATCGTGGGGTTATAAAGATAACATCCAACGAAGTACTGAACGAATTAGCAAAAAAAAAAAAAAAACAAAAAAATAGATTTACTAATATAATAAAAAAAAAAAAAAAAAAAAAATATAGTTAATACTATGATATATTTATAAAGTCTGTATAGTAAATGGACATTTCCTCCCCGGAGAATTTCCCCCGACTGTTTTCGGTCTAGAAGGACATTTAAACATTTCCCGCCGATATATTTTTGATGTGGACATGTTCCCCCCATTTTTTTTTAAAAGTTTATTATTGACTAATAAATAATAATATTGAATTTAATAATTCAATATTATTTATTATTTAATAGGAAATTTTTTTTTTTTTTTTAATATAAAAATATATAATATTATTATAAACATGATATTCTCCTAATTTGCAGTGTATTCATTACGCCGTCACAGTTCAGACAGTTGTCGTAGTTAAGACTCGTAAGAATTTTCTCCGTCTCCTTTTGACTACCGGTCGCCTATTTACTCCATCGAAGTTCTGCCACGCGGTGTCACGAAACGTGATTGGCGACAATTTATATATATATATATGTATGAAATTCTCCTCTCCGCGTGTTTTCCATATATTTATGGTCGAAAACTTCGATGTTTATGGAAATTTTATTCGAAAACTGAAAGAGAAATACGATATCAACAGAGTTAACACACAACATGACGTTTTTCTTTTCTATTTTAGAAAAATAACCCATATTATATACACAAACACGCGGATAACTTTATACCGTTTGTACCTATATATATATATATTCTTATACCGTATGTGTACCCGTTCGTTATATAACCTCCTACCTTAAGCACACTATACTTCATGTAGGAAATATTCGAAAAAAAAATAAACAAATAAAGAGTGGGTGAAAATAAAGGCCGTCGAAATATTTTTTTTTTCTTCTGTACCTATACATAACGTATACTGTATATACCTATGTGCATTTACTTTTATACGGAACATTACATTTCTTCCCGACACGGTGTGCAAGTATGGAATATATTTTATACGCGTACTGTTGGGATTTATATAGGTATAAGTGGGAGGGTTGGGGTGGGGTGCACGAGAACGGGTCTCTGAACGTGTCGCAATCAGGACACACTACACACTACACCGCGTACCTAAATATGTCACCATACTGGAAAATGTCGTGGCACTTAGCCGGAATAAAACTTGATGGAAAAAATTAACGAAACGTTTTAAATTTTTATCGCGATTATACCATTATTACATAATATTAATAAATTGTGCGTGCATGTTAAGACATTAACCGCCGCCCACGACTGTATTATTAATGATGTATCTGTTTTTGTTTTTCAACGAGGTTTTTAGAACGGTCAAACAAACGAAACAGGTTTCTTATCACTCGCACACAAGACGATATACGATTGGATATACCGCTGGTCTGAGAACATTATATTTTAAAACGAGACCGGAATTTGGACGGATTAGGGGCCAGCTGTAAGATTTGTGGTGATTCAAAAACAAAAATGCGTATGCTACATGCTAATATTTGGATTTAATATTCGTACTGCAGTTCACCGCAGTTTAGAAAAAATTAATATTTTTAAATATTACATACAATTTTAACGATTTTCTCTACGGATTATAACATTTCATAATATTAATAATATACATAATATACTCGAAATGTATATTATTAGTTCAACTCGATAAACTTACATTACATTTGTTTTGCATGTGAGTCGTCCAACGACTAAAGCCATATTCTAAAAGCATTTTCAATTTCTGAAAAGTTTATTTTAAAGAATTCGATTTTTTATATTATTAAAAGTATTACTTACATATCATACATCGATACATCTATTCCTTAGTTCACCATTTATTTAGAGGCAATTGTATTCTATTACTTACAATCAATTTGATATCAAATACGAATTTCCACCATTCTGACTACTAATCACATGTGTTATAGAATTATAATTGAGTTTACTCAATGGAGTTATGTAAAAAAAAAAAAACATTTTTGATGTTCTGATTTGTAGCTTTTGTAAAAATTATACAACCAATGCCATAACTTTGTTATTCATTATTGTTGTATTTTATTAATTTATTACAAACAAAAGCAAGTTGAAAAACGAAACAGACAGTTAATTATATATTCGTTTACGGTAAATAGTTATTTACATAATTTTTTTTTCAAATTTATTTCCCTACTGTAACTTGAATATGTATGTAAATTATATATGACTAAAACAAAACTTTAATGTAATGGAACATTTTTTTGATTCTTAGAGTTTAAAAAAGTTGTTAGCTAATAAAGCTGTTTTTATTGAGATCACGTTTAACTTTTACATAGTCTATATTTTTCAATTTAAACATTTTCAGATTCGTAATCTGGTAATTATTCTCGGTAATGAAATAATATGATTTTAACGATAAGAATTAGCTAGATTTTATCAAACCGTCTACTTTGTCATAGTTACGAAGGTTTTGAAATTAGAAGATAAAAATTAAAGCCTTCCATGGTCTAAAATTTAAGCCACTTTACTTAAACGTTCAAAAGACATTTTTTTGTGAATAATTGTGATATTCAATCCAAAAACATGTGTTTATTATAAAGGCCGCTTTCCAGATATGTTTAATTATGACTCAGGATTTCTGAAAGTCAAAAGAAACATCTTGTTACGACAGTAAACGTATATTTTGATTTATTTTTAAGACGTAAATAAGTAAATACGTAGGTATTTTACCTACGTATACCGGGTGATTCTTTTATCAAACAACACTCAATATTTCAAAAAGAGTAAATTTTTTTGAAAATATTTTTTTACATAGTTTCAAGTCGCTTACAAAACAACGTTTTAAATATTTTTTATCCTTATAATTTTTTAAGTTTTTTATTTTTTTAAAAGATAACATAGGGTTTTAATTTTATATTCCAAAGCAGAATATTTTTCTTATCATTTTGATACATGAAAATCGAATTCGGGGCGAGTAGTTTAGATAAGCGGAGTGGAGTGGTACCAATCTTTATTTTATAAAAAGAAAAAATATTTTATAATTTCACAACTCTGTACAATGTACTTACATAACATTTTCTGAAAATAAATTATAAAATGAATCTATTACATTTCGTTATAAAATAATAATTATATTTCAAAAATTTGGAATGAAATATCTATGAAGATTAATCTCAAGCTTTCAAAAATATCTATCGTAAATTTGTAAGTACAGTATGTCCATAAGTAAAACGTGTCATATTTTAATGCATTCACCCCTTGGGTGTTCTTAAAAATCAATTTAAAAACAAGACGAACCTGGCGAACACAACTTTGTACTCAGGAAATATGTTTCAGTTCAAATACATTTCTGGTACATCTAAAGGATAATTATTTATTCTAACATTATATTATTATATACAAATTTGAAATTACAGATGACAAAATGACAGCTTACTATCAATTTTATTTGATCTAAGTTTAAAATTGCAACACTCGTTTAAATAACCAATTATCATTTATCGATTGCGGCTCTGTCAGATATTTAATACTTATAAGTAACAACTAAATAAAGAAAAATTTAAATGTTGTTATTACTACCCGTATTTAATAATCAAATGCAACTATATGTAAGTAGAAAACGTAGTGAGTAAGTAATTCATCGTCGAAATTAAAAAAAAACGTAGGTATTACCCGTCTGTATTCTGTTTTGTATGACTCTCATATTGTCATCACGTATTGTAATAAAATATTGACAATAGTCGTGTGTTTTAATTTGCTTACTGCTGTAACGGTTTAAGACAGTAAATCAAAATAAATTCAATATACTCGTGATGGAGTTTCTTTTCGCCGACAAAAAAATCGAATCAGATAATACGGGGCCCAGGCTTAATCAGGGACATTTTTTCCACACAGAAATATACTCTTCAATCACATCTATCAAGATGGCATGACAGTTCAAAATGTTGTGCTTCACGCGAACAACACAACTGTATATTAATACCCAAGGGCGACATCCATCTACTATTCCCTTTTGGTTTTTTTTTTTTAAGTTTGACTATACCATCGCGTAATCTTGTATTTAAAGTTTATTAATGATTTAAAAGTGAGATTATTTTTTTTCTGTGAATTATTACGAAAATATTATTGTGCTATTAAACTTTACAGTTATATTTCATACAATGAATACTATGTTCTAACATAATACCCGTTTAAAAGAAAACACGTCGATGCAACACAAAAAGCGACAGATTTTAATTTAAAAGTTTAAATCGTAGCAAGGTCTCTGTTTTGGATAAGTTGTTTCGTTTCTAGTTATGTAATCATCTTAATTATAAAGCGATTTTTAACAGATACTAAACAATAACAAGTCAATTAAAAATAAAAATAATAACGCGTATAACGAATCAATGATAGTTTTACACTCAGTTCATTTAATTGATTTTTTAAATAGGTACCTAATAAGAAAATAATGATTAAGTGGAAATGGACTAAATATAATTATACGCCAACAAAGAAACAATTGATTTACCTTCGATGATTGGAAAATAATTTTCTCAATTTAATATTATTTAAAATGATAGGTGTTATATTTAACTATTATAATTTTATTATTTTAATTAAATAAGAAGATCAGGTATATAAGCTAATTTCAGCGTAACTCATATCACAATCATAAATAATTAAAATTATCGGATAAAAAACTGGAAACTTTAAATGTATAATAATATTAAGTATTATTCATAAAAATTCAACTGAAAAAATACATTTTCTTAACGTGCTTTTAATTAATCCATTCTTCTTTGTTAGTAAACACATAAGTAATGAAAATCATTTATATCGCTGAAAATCAATATTTTTAACGTAATTATTAATCGAGTCTTAAAATTATAACTGATTAATTATTTATTATACTTAATTTAACTACTAATGTCTATCACTAATTGTTTTTAAATAATTCGTATGTTTATATGAACATGTAATATAACGAATATTGAACCAACAATTTGTCAATTAAAATCAATGAAAGTACCTATTGATAAGGGATTCAAAGGAGCATCGGATACCCACAAAATTATGCTGCATTACTTCAAAAAGTTTGATATTTTTTATTTATCTTGATAACCTATTTCTAATCTTAATATCAAGTACAGCTGATTATCATTAAGAATTTTTAATTATTCAAGATAACACTAAAAATTAAAAATTAAAAAATATTTAAAATAGAATTTTTGTCCGTGTATAAAAAGTACACACTATAAGTTGTAAATAAAATTACGTTGTTTTTCACTAACGAAATAATTTATTAAGATAAATGGTTTAAGTTTGTAAGACGATCAATTGTATGGAAAAACAAATTTAATATATATTCGTAATAATAAATGTATGCTCTTCACAAATTATTACACTGTACATTGATTAGATGGTATACGCAACTTTCTGAATTTTTCCCGCAAAATTAATATGATGATTTTCAAAACCAAAGAAACTTTATAGAGATCACAGAGAACTATAGAAGTTCACTGAATTTGAGTGTGAGTACTAACAAGATTGATAAGTTGTGAAATTCGGTCATTATTATCCGAACAATCGAGAAGGAGGTTGAATATCGAATTGGATAGAACTTCAAACACCCGCTGGTTAACCCGCATGCGATAAACCACCAATGGCGTGTACGATTCCTTTAAATAAAGGACAATGCGGTTTCTTTACTCCTTGACATAAAAAAATCCTTCAACACGTTGTTTGCTAGTCCACTATTTCCATGAATACCAAAGTATTGTTCGTAGATTTTGCGGGTGTTGCAAATGTGATAGTGTGTGATCATTGACTTTGACGACTAAGTCTTTCGGTAGTAATGCCAGCCGATAAAGAGTTTCAACTGATAGCATGCATTAAATGTATTAACAAGTAAAATGAGCTTTTGACGGAAACATCTATTTCCCTAAAATTGTCTCCATTTACATTTTTAGTACAACTAAAGCCATACGAATTTTGTTTAAATACATTTAATTTAATTTTTCGTTTACTTTTTTGTATTCATTGTTGTATCATTTTTGTTGCTTAATCGTTTTTATCTACAGTTTGTTATATTGAAAAAAAATCTTTTTTTGTAAAAATCCTTGCAATTTATCACACATTTGTAAAATAAAAAAAAAACAGTACCTACTATAATTGTACGATAAGAGAAAAATTGTTGATTAATAAACAATTATGTATATTATTATAATAGTCCATACATAATTAAACAAAAAGAATCAAAACTATATATTTTTATCGGAATAAAGAAACTTAAGATAATAATTTTACTCTAGAAGTTTACAACTGTGACAAAAATGTAGTTCAATACTCCGTGATGTATTGAAAGTGAAAATTGAATTGATACTTTCAATTGACATTATGTTATTTAATCATAGGTAACAATATATTTAATAATAATTCATAATGAACTAGTATGTGCTGTGAGTTTGTAGATTTTCAAAACATAAAACTAGCCTCCAAAAACTCGGTGGCGTATGCAGAATATTTCAAAAGGGGTGGGGGAGGGGGGCTTGAAAATTAATAATATGACAGTTATATTTTTATTTTTTCCAGTCTAATAATTTCAGACATTTAGGTGAGGTATGAACGAATTCAACTTCGCAATTTTTCTAATAGAAAAAATGCTCTGATCATCAACTTTAATGGAGGTTCTTGGTAGAAAATTGGAACTAGTTAGTACTTTTGAAAAGTCTCTGTATCTATCAAAATAATTGAGAACAAATTTTAATTTGTTTAAATTTTAATATAATTAATATAAAAAAAATTGTTTGGTAACCTTGGTTAGACCGTCTTCCTTGAGATGTTTTCGATTAATTTTAGTTTTTTTGTAAAAACGTAGATAAAAATGTATTTGTTTGGCTTAAAAGCTTAAAAACTTAATACAAAGTTACACACAAGTTTTACAATAGCTATTTGAAAATATTAACGACACATCAGAACAATTATTTTTTAAAGCGTTTAAAGTTCAAGTTTTGGCAACAATTCATTTTTAGTTAAAATTTACAAAATGTTCAATTTGCATAGCTAAGAGTTGAATATTTAATACAAGGTCCCTCTATATGAGTACCTAGTTCATACTGTTACTAAAAAAATCGCTGATTATTTTAGGAAAATAGGTATGCAAATACAATGTTTTTTTAAAAAATGAATTCAACCTACCTAGTACCTATATTATTAACTAATAAAAACAATATTAAGATATGTAAAATAAAATATCCAAGGATGGCAACACATCATCTTCACTCAGATTCGTTTTTCGTATACAATAATGGTGTATAGACACCATTGAATTAAAATCAAACACATCCATTACAGTGACCCACTCGACCCCTACTGTACAACAGAGTGGTTCCAACTGTCCCATTTTATATTTATGAAGGCTTAGCTAATCCGTTAAAACGTATATGAATGTGTACGTCCTTGTTAACTAGTTGAAAATTGATAAATATTTTTTTTTTAAAATAATAATAATACGTCCAATAGGGAAGGGGGGTTTCAGCCCGTTATCCCCCCTGCGTATGCCACTGTCCGAGATTGTTTTTTCTACAATTCTAATAAAACTTACGCTGTACCAACCTTGGTTAATCGTAAAATATATAGATTCGAAAACAATAATTATACAATATCAATAATTAAATTATAAAATTAATAAATTCAATATTAGTATATTTCTTAATTTTCATTCCATGTATTTTAATATCTTCTAATCGGTAGAAGGTTAATGGGTATAGTTGTTAAGTTGTATGAAACATTTCAAGCACTCGTTGTATGAAAATTTTATGTAACAAATACAGTCCAAAAAGCGTAAGCATATATACCTACGAGTATCATATTAAAACTAATTGCCTCTTCGCTACTGAAATTAAAATTCCTTTTTACACAACCAGCTGTAATAACCTTGTGAATAAATCTATTATTAATTAACATTTAGCATAATGGCTACATTATTAGCAACGCTATATGTTTGTATAATAAGCCCTGCAATTAATACACGAGACGGGTTTGAAAAAAAAATACTAAAATAAAATCTCAACCCAAAAGATGTATAATTCGTACATGTAAGTAACTAAAGGTTTTAAAATTAAAAGCATTGGTGACACAAAGTTACACAGTAGGAATTGAATTCGTGACGTCCACGACTAGGTGAAAGAATGGAAAAAAAATCGAGAACAGACACAAAGGCTCGAGTGCCGTCACTACCGTATCGTCGTCACTCCTTAATTAATGTCATTCTACAGGTATATAAAGTGTAAATGCAGTGACAAGAAGGGCGGCGGGATGGTCAAACCGGAAAAGTTTAATTTCGTCCTATGTTATGTAGTAACGTGTACGCACCTACGTATAAAAGAACACGCAAACAATCGGCATGGCAGCAGCTACAGAAATACCACGGAATTCCAGAACTGTCGACCGAATACTTGACATTATTGTATCTTGTACATAAAACACTCTACGGCTGGTAAATGAATAGCAACCCCGAAAAATACGTCTCCAGTTGTACGACCGCTTTAACCCTGGACAAAAATGGTCAATGGATACAAAACTGACCCTTTCAAAAATTATTCACATTTTTTATAATACACTGTTGCGAGCCTTTTGTCATTAACGAGTTAAAAAGCCTAAGTTAAGTTACGTTTAACTAAATTACATAACGAGTTACTTTTTTGATTTTTCATCAAAAGTTACTTCTAAGTTCTGACTTAACGAGTCAACATTTGTTCCATGATATGAAGTTACTTATCAGGTAATTAATTTTATAGACACGTCATTTATAAATACATTTTTTTCTCAATATGAACCCCATAAATATCAAATATATTTTATTTTGTACAAAGTATTTTTTATAAATTTATATAGGTACCTATTTAAAAAAAAATTCTAAATATTATTTATAGTGTTATTACATTACCTATATTTATTGTAAATACTAAATTGTAGGCTATCAAAGTATTGAATGTACATTTCTGGATTTCAACAGAGACCAACATAATTATGTATGTGCCTACATACATTTCTGTATAAAATAATAATGACAAATCTCTCAACATAACATTACCACGTTTGCTTCCTAGATATATTCAAAATTAACTTACCAAAAATTAACCAGAATAATAAATAACTATTTTTAGTTGAGTCTATCTTTCTGTTAATAACTCCTATACAAATAGCAAAAAAAAAGAAGCTCGAAATAAAATTCACCGAGGGAAAAAATCCCACGGATTAAATACGTACTGAAACTTTAATGTTCACTTTTAATTTCTTTTTGGGTATGATTTTCAAACTAGCTTCTGCATTAGGAATACAAAAAAACACTATTTCACTGCTTTTCAATACTTTATTGGCAACATGAACAATAGACTTTCCTGTTTCAATACATGGGTCTTGCTCATCTTTACATTTAGGATTTTCTACTTTTTTATGCTTTAACTTTAAAGACTGTAATACTTTAGATTGTTGACGATTTTCTGGTTTTATAGAAGTCAGATCTTCTTCATATTCTATAAATGTAATAATTATTCATTTTAAAAATATAATTATAAGTACAAAATGTATTATGACAATTACTAACCTGTTCATTTTTCTAATCAAACAAATTATAACATAATATTATTATTATTTATACTGTATTAAATGTTTGATTATTGAATTATTTTATGGGCTATCGAACATCGACCGACTCACGAGTCACGAGTCATGATTATGTTATTATTACTATTATTAGTAATATGAAATTTAATAACTATGATTATTATCTATTTTCTATGTGTACTATTGTGTTATATGATTTTTTGATTTATCACTCTGTGACTCTGTGATGATAATATTATTATTACGTTACAGTATAACCAACAAAATATTATAAAATAGTATAATTATAATATAATTAAATTATGGCACTCACATATAAACATTTATTTTCGTGGGTTTTTTTTCCGTTGGATTTTTTCCGACTACCCTCTTACGTATTAATACGTATATTGTATTATTTTTACTTCAATATCTTAGATAGTTCTGAGCAGAGCAATGAATGTATAAAATTTCAATAATGTGTGTTTTTTTTGGGGGTCATCATGGTTTGGGGGGCAATAACACTGCTTCGATTTTTTTCAACAGTATTTTGTTCGATGGGAAAGTGAATCTAGTTGGTGCTTCGGGAGGTCAAAATTAAAAAAAATTTCAATAGTTTTCAATAGCGCAGGAAAAAACAAAAACAAAAATTAAGGAAAACGGTAATTTTTGCGCAAAATCGGTTTTCGACCAAGTCGATTTTGGTTTTTGCTGTAACTCTAAAACAAATTACCGTAGATGCATGACATTTTCACTGAATGTTTATATAAGGATTTTCTATCCACAATACAATATTTACAAAATATTTTTACTCATTTTGAACTGTTCATGGACATTTTTAATTTTTTTAGTTTTTTTTGTTCTATAAATGTCAATAAAATGTTATTATTGTCAGATCAAAAAACGCGAAAATTAAATACGAGGCTTCTAATATATTGTTACAATAGCAGCTAAACAATTTTAAAAAGACATAGGCATAAATTTTTTTTTATGAGTATTTAAACTTCGAATTTTCACAAAATTAATCAATTCTAAAATTAAAACATGATTTTGCAGTTAAAAATGTGTAAAATGTTTAACTTTTATATCCAAGGATTGAAGATTTAAATCAAGGTTCCACGTAAATAAATAAATAAATAACTTTATTCACATTAATATCATCAAATAATATACTTAGAAGGTTAGAAATATATCATAGGCTGACAGTCTTCGTTCAGAATCGTTTTTCGTAAACAATGATATCATATCATTGAGTTCAAATTTAACACGCCATCTATTACAGTGACCCACTTGTAACATACTGTACAGCAGAGTGACACCCACTTGCCCAAATTTTTATTTTTGTATACCTATAAATTAAAACCTATATACTTTTATTAAATGTACTCGTTGTGGTTTGGTATGGACTATAAATATTTAGTTTAAAAAAAAGCAACTAATTTTTAACTAAGTTTAGTTAATTTGTTTTCTATTTGACTTGTAACTTTTGCAAGTTACAAATTAAGAAAAGTAACTATTAACTTAAAACATAACTTACACTTTTTCACATTAACTTGTACGAGTTAAAATAATTAGCTGACTTTTCCACCCTTGTACCGTTGACAATTAAATACTATACAATAATTCCAAACACTAACTCATTCTTCGTAATAAATAGTAATTGAGTTTAAAATCCATAAAACTCTTTGAAATTATACATTGAGCACAATTTCATCATAAATTACTCTTTTAACAATATTAGATATCATAATATAAACTCTTACGCTAATATTCCTGTATGATGTATTGACATATTTTTCAACCAAAGAAATCAAAATTCCACACAAACACAAAAACTCTATTATATATAAGTGTTCGCCCTTCGTGTTCTACAGGCCCCGGGAAAGGCTTAGTGAACTTTTATTCGTTGGGGGCTCGTGTATATTATTAATTTTTGAAACAACGGTCGTTTATCAATGTCAATTCAGTGTGTGTTTGAAAATGTAGTGTATATATGTGTATGAGGCTGTACGAATATATTCTACGTACTTTAATCAGAAAGGATTACGTGTGCTTGCGTGAAAATAATCCACCCGGTGGTACTTAAAGTGGAGATGGTAACAGGGGGGAAAGTTCGTATTAACTAATTGAAAATGTTACGTGAAATAATTTACGCGAGCATAGACCAAATAGAATACACTAGGAGTTTGAAATACATTTTATGAATTATTTTCTAGTAAGTACCGTATATTCGCTAGATTAATTTAAATTAAGAGTTTACCAGCATATACTCGGACATTTTATCGGTTCAAATAATTTAATACCTAAATTTGATTTTATTATAAATTACAAGTTATGTTAAAATGTAAATAATGTATGTACAAAAAATTAACGTCAACAATGTTGAACAATCTCTAATTCAAATCTCTTAAGTTTATTGAATATGTTATGAATTATAATTTAAAAAATATTTGAGTATTGGTAATATATTATAGTGTAATACATTATACTCGCATGTTTCAGTAACTAATAAACAAAATTTTTGCAATATCAAGAACTAGGTAGAAAAGTATTTATAGTTTCGAATTAAAATAGTGTTAAAACAAAATCAAATACAAATTAGAAAAATAAAATAAAGATGAAATAATATTAGAACATATTATTTAAACTAGGAAGCCCGAATACTAAATGAAAGAAGGAGCATTAATGAATAAGTAAGTTTTTGGGTTGATTAATGTAATTTAGGGTGCGTGAGAAAATTGAATAGCTCCAATTATTTGGTATCGAATAGGACGCAGTTTAAATTACTTTAAAGCGATATGGCTAAAATACATGTTGCAATAAGTTTAAGAATACAATTTACAACTATACTGCATTAGCGAAATTATAGTTTATTTAGTCTTTAATTCGTTTTCAACTTATATCAAAACATGAATATTTTTTTCTTAGTTATGGTAATGAAAAAGTTTCCACCCAAACGTAATGAAAATCTTCACGAAAAAAATAAATTTTAACATCTTTTTACAAAGGTTTTTTTTTTAATATAGAACAAAATATCTGTTTTAAAGTTTAGTTAAAACACGACTCATAAATAAGAATAAATGTCATGAAAGTATTAAGACATGAGATGAATACGAAATCGACGGTTTGCATAGCTGTGAATAATTTCGGCATTAGGCCTGATTCGAACTGTATAGTTGAAGCTTCCGATGGATTTCGAATTTTAAATAAATTATTATTAAATTGTGTCCATAACTACTAAATTCGTGTAAAACTATGTTTGCGGACATTTAAACACTACAATATTTTTAATCACACAGTAGGTATATAGGTATATAATTTTAAATTTAAATTTACAATCATTAATAATTATCCCTGCTGGTCTTATCAGCTGCATTAAAATTAAGTACGTACATTGTTAATAATGCATATCAGTACATCATAGACAAATTGCGCTGTTAAGGTACCTACAATTATCCGCTATGCATTTAAATATCCAACATTTTGGGAATTCATACCGTTTTTAGCGTAGAGCACTTTGATTTATTTCATGAACACAACACATTATATCAAGTACTCATGTGATAAAATATTTACAAAAGAAAACTCACTGCGTTACGCGAAATGTAGGTACCTTTTTATAAATAAAAAAGAAAGTTTTTTAGACATTTGGCCAGGTTTCAACCCGGCCGTTTCCTGTCCGCTGTTCAACGACTGGAAAAATATGCATTTTCTTGCCGACATATTGTTACGTACCATACTCCAAATAAATAAATAAATAAATAAATAATCACTCGAATCCTACCCCCCCCCCCCCCCCCCCAGAAAATTCTTACCGCAAAACCAGTGTATTGTACCGAAAAAAGATTATAAAATGTATTATGTGCTGCAGTGTGAAATACTTAACCAAATGTGACTTTTTTTCAGATAAAATTGAAAGAAAATCTAAGCATTTATTATACTTTTATAAAAACTTCCAACATTTGAATTCCATGTTACTCTATATTCTATAAAGTATTTGACAAACATTCATAAATATTAAATACGTACACACATAATATAACAGATATTCCTTGACTTTGCTTTTTTTAGTTTAAAAAAATTCTATCTTCACCCAATCCTAAAAATATTTTTACATTAAACATTAGAACGAATTGTCACTTACAATATACACATACCTAGTTAAATTACATTATACAACTATAGTATGCATCTACGTTCGTTCAATAATTTTTTTTAATGTACGTGATAATATTGTTTTGTTTTGAACTCAATCTAATCAATGAATACAAACAACATCTAAGTATAATAAAACAAAAAAAAATTATGTTAAGCATAAAAATAAGTTTTAGTCGATCTATTTCGTAGATAATATCAGTACTAATAAAACAAATTCGGTGCATTCAAATTGCATGCCAAAAAATAAATATAAATTGGAATGTCCAAATTGCGTGCCGTCTCTTATAGAGGGATATGTCCGAATTTTACTAAATAAAATAATTAAATAACTTTCTTTTCCAATGAAGAAACGGGCTTTTATAACACTACAATATAAGATATATAAATATTGTTGAAGGTGACACTGTGAATAATAAATATTAAATAAAATTATTGTAGCTTAGGGCGTAATCAAGTAAATGTATTTTACATTTTTACATGGTCTTCCAAATAAATAATAATATTATAAAATTTGGTAAGGTTTTTTTGACATTTCGGGCATAATATATTACGAATTCAATATATTTTATATAATAAATAATAATAAAATATGTCAATATGGCAAACATATAACAATAATACAAATACCGGAAACATATTTTTTTTAATAATAAAATACTAATAGCGTTTTATAAAACTTTTAATATTAAAGGAGGAATAGTACAAAATTATTCAGATCAATTCGGATAGACCCGTCCAAGAGAAGGCATGCAATTTGAACATTTCTTTTTTCGTTTTTTGGCATACAATTCGGATGCAGCCAACAAATTATGACCCGTGGTTTTAAGGTAATGGAGTTGTCGATTACAATTATAAATCACTGCTTCTGGTTTTTCGGAAACTGATGTACCTACCTATTGGTCCACGATAAAACGAATTCAACAATTAAACAAATACTTACAGCACTCTAAGTGACATGACAGAAGGTTTCTAATGACAAATGTTTCAATAATGTCACAAAAACTTGATATTTTGTAACATGCCGTTTTTCCATTTATAAATAAGTTATACAGACTGAAATAAAATAGATATTTGATATTTATAAAAGAATTATATTGTTTAACAAAAAAAAAAGAGCAATACATTAAAATATATATATATAATACAAGTTGATAGATCTCAATACCTTAGCTTAAAATCAGAAATCGTGCAGCATAAACTATAAAATATCTAGGCGTAACACTATAAAAATCATATATTATCATACTAAACTACTATAATATAACATTATCGTGATAATGCATATTTTGAATTATTTATATTTATTTATTATGGCATACAAAATGTAATTACAGCGTTTATTGTTAATTTATATATTCGATAAAAAAGTTAGAAATTAGTAAATGAGTTACTAATAAAGAATACATTCAAATGAAATAATTTCAAATTATTGTAAGATATTATTTGATGATGAAAAAATTATTCAATAATTAAAATAATAAAATTAAAAATATAAATAATTTCCTACTAAAAAAAAATTAAAGTCGGATTCAACCAAAGATAATTTTAAACATTTTAAAAATTATATCTTTTAAACCTACTGTATTTTATAATACTATATAATAATAAGTAAAGCAATACACAGTTAATATAATTTTTTTTTTTTTTTTATTGATCTTAAGCTTCGGCAACTATGGCCATTGGCTGTAGTGGTTTGTTTGTGGGTTGTTAGTGTCGGTAGAGGAAGGAACACGTGTGTGGGTTTGGCAGAATTTTTGATTAGGCACCCGTAGGTATCTTCCATGCCCGGGTGGGGGATGGCGGCACTTGTAGTTAATATAATTGTTCCCGGTGATTATCGCTTAATGCAAATATAATTTCTTTGTTTCATTAAAAACTAATTCATTTGACGTTTAAGTTATATTTTTGTGGTTGATAGTAACTAATAAAACAATTGTCTGAAATAATAAAACGAAATATGAACGTATAATTCAACACTCTGAACCTCCATTGAATAAAGATAAATAAACAAAATTGAGGTGGCTCCGTTTCTTTAGAGACAGTCTATTTGCATTAAAAATAAAGAATAACATGATCTTAAAATTGGTATTTAAAGACGTTTGCAATGCATTCATAATATTATATAACTATATAAAATATTATACCATACTACCATTGGGTAATATTAGCATTTAGCAGTACATTAAGAAAAAAATTACATTTGAAGACAAATCGAGAAAAAAATATGAATTGTCTTATCATTACCTATAAATTAAGCAATAATAAACCTTTGGTACCTCTATGATTTTATCAATCCTCTACAAATACATTTTAGTTTGCAGATTTCAACTGGAATATTTACTCACATTTACCCCATTTACATTTTGTACTTAAAAAAAATAATTATATTATTTGAAGTAGGTAAGTAGTTATTTATTTATTTATTTCCGTGTGTCCGTGTGCTTCAATTTTCTAATTCAGTATATTTTATGGTGAGAATTCGGATCTAGTTGGTGCATTCAAGTGGTCAAAAGATAAAATATTCCTACCTAGTAGTTTTCAAAAGCCTCGGGAAAAACAAAAAATAATAACTTAGCTGTAATTTTACTAAAACAAAGTCGCGTTAAACATATTTTTCACGTATATGATCTTAAATTGATATAGGCATTCATACAAATTTACTATATTATAGGTACAGAGTTATTTAATTAAAACAAATTGTTTTACCTTAGGTATTTATTTTAAATTGAACTTAATGTTTAAATATGAATTATTATTATAGACAAGAGATTTACACCTCCATATATATTAATATATGCCATATGATAATAAAATTACTATATTAAATACATGTTCAATAAATACAATTATATTCCAAATACTTTATTTTCATACTGTGTGGTATTACTCTATTGAATCGAAATAAATCTATGTCTATTCTTCTACGAAAAATGAATATTGTAAAAGCTATAGTGAATTCAACTATTAAATTAACATATAACAATTGGGCCAGACAAATAATGTTTTTTTCTTTAATTTTAAATTTTGATAATTCACCACCGTGGTTTCATAATTTAATATTCACTAAAAAGTGTATAGCATTTTCCTTTTACTAATACCTAATAATACAATGACTTATAAAATTGAATAACATCATATAATATTATGCGTAGTACATCCCAAATTAACTTTTTTATTACTATATTAAATTAGGAAAGTGAACCCAGAACCAATTATAGGTCTTTAAAAAACTTTTAGAAATCATTTATTCTCCCTTTTTGTATAACAAATATAATTTTTTATACTTTCAATACAGAAACAAATCTCAAAGGTTTTGATAACAATAGACATTTCAATTAATTCAAGCCATTCTTTCTCCCCTAACAAATTAAATAAAAAAGTACCAAAATCATCCAAACAGCTAGAAATAACATTTTTATTATTCCTGCAATAGGCTTTGGGAACAAAAATGTCGGAATATGACTCCCATTTTACACTTCAATGGTCCTTTTTGTCCATTTTTTTCCAGTTGCAACAATACATAATTTTTTTCTATCCGTAATGCGTGTTGTGTCTTTTGTTGATTCGACCGAATAAATAATATATATATAAAAGATAAATAAATGAAAAATAAACAAAAATAAATAAATTCCGTTTTGAATGCTAAATAATAAGTAATAAAAAAAAAAAAATCATATTTTTATTTGTAAACTTTTTTAAGCTAATATTTTATTCAAAACTATATGGTAGTTTATTATGATTAAGGTATAATGTATTACCATTATTAATATGTATTATTTTAAATAAAATCTTCACATTGAATATTCAACTGTCTTTGTGTAGTAATAGAGAGATGAGCGATGACCACAATTTATTAATTATTTCCTTCTGTAAAAGTTATTGCAAACAAACAATGAATTACCCTGTTTAACATATTTTACTTTATTTTAAAACAATATGTATGCTATCCTTTAATAAAACATTATTTATTCAAATATGCCAAATACAACCAGTGCCATAAAAATAAGGATAAAAAAATTAATTATTTTCCACTGTTTTTGTCAAACAAGTTATGACGATATTGTAAAATAAAACTATTATAAAAAGTCATTGGTTCAAGGAAAATTGTGTTTTTAATAACATAAGTTTCGTTATACCGGTCGAGATTAATTTTAAATTTCCCATACAACAGATGACACACTTAATAAAATCTGTATATTATGCATCTCCGAGATTTTACGTCGTAAAAAAAAACTTATTAGGATAAAATTTGGAGGGAAAAACTCATAAAATTCAAAATGTACATACAAGATAGATTCATTTTAACACATTTATTACATAGAGTAATATCAACTTCGGTGTCATTCATATTTTTATATTAATTTTGTTGTATGAACTTAAAGGGATTTTTTAAACAGTTAATTTTGATTAATAGAACAGTTGATCGATTATAATAATTATAAATTATTTGATGTAGGTATTTAAAAATTTGTTACATAAGTATAACAATTCGAAAAAATCAAAATGAAATATAAAAATCTTATTTGCCTTATTACGTTTGAATTCAAAGCTGTTTTCAATCACTATACAATTTGACTGTCTGTGAAGTCCATATTATGCGATTTAAATGGTGATTAGACTTTGAGCATCTCATTAGACGTACCAGACTCGTCAGAGCCAAAGAAGAACCCTAACCGTTGACCAGTAATATTATTTACCATAAACTAATTAAGATCGTAGTTGGTATAGTTACCGACAAGCAACAAATATGTATAATTCCTCCATTTGAGGTATTCCACTATGTATATAGGTACATAATAACCGGTAAAATTTTTTATCATTATTATTTTGTTTATATTGCACGCGTACATCTCGAACAACTTTTGTTTTATCGACTTGTAGCTTTTAAAAGTTTTAAAGAGTTCAAGTGGCCAGAGCGGGAGAGCACTCTGCCGAGAGAATAAACCGTATTACATCGTAATGCCCGACATTTCTTTGTTCGGCCTCTAACTTTATGGATCCTTGTATAAAAAAAGTGTTTGTTTTGTACGTACAGCAGCTGAAGAAATATACTCAGTGAAAAATGTTAAGGAACAAAATAAGTAGGAAAAAGACACTGCTACTCCACTGACAACGTTACTGGCGACGGGTGCGTAAAAAATAAACCACTGGAAATTCGTTGAAACCGTGTAGCATGTAAAATCTTGTACGCGTCCGGATTCGGTTTTCATTATTAATAGGAACTGACAAAGAGAAAATACAAGCAGGACAAAACTAATGGTGAGTTGAGTACGATAAAAAATAATGGCAGCGCCCCCGAGCACATTTATACAGAAATTTGCTTTCGTCGTGCAGGCCTCTTTGAAACATTATTCCTATATATTATAATATAATAAATATATCATACCTCTCTATTTTACAGGTTTTTAAGCTCATTATTAAGTCTGTATGTGAATCAACCCCAAACAACCTTTCTAAAAATGTTAAAATTTTCATTTTTATTATAAATTAATTTGCATGTTTAATGAATTGTTGTAATTATACGTATATTATAGTTTTACACCTCGTCTCTTATTAAGGATTTTTTAGGATTTTTTCGTATTGTTGATACTAAATAAATAAATTGTATATAAATTATATAAGAAAATCCTCATTGAGATTAGGTGCGAAACAAAAATTATGTATAATCACTATCTCTCTCTCTCTCTCTCTCTCTCTCTATCTATTTATCTCCACAGCTCTCTTTGTTATCATAAACCAAGCTAAAAAAATGTACTTAAATAATTCTTATATTTCATTCAAAAACCTTGTTAATTCATTGCAACAAATTTGATTTAGGTAATACATTACTTAATGTATATACTATATAGTAATTTTTAAAGTATCTCAATTAGCATTATTTCACGAGACTAATATTTACGTGTTAATCACAAAAGTTTGTAAAATTTTATAAAAATAATTTTGTTGATATTTCCCAACTACAATAACGGTTTTCATGGGTTTTTACATTTCCATGCGTATAAAACATTTGTAAGTGGAATCTCTATACACAATTGACAATATGGGTTATTAAGAAATGAGTAATTAGTAATGAGAAATTGACCAGTAGAACTTTTTCCAAACATTTTCCAGTGCACGTGCATTTTACAACTTGTAATGATTAAAACGTAGTGGGAACCAATCATTAAAGAGAATACTCAGTTCAAGAAGTAGGTATGTACGATATTTAAAATTAAATTGCAACCACTGCATCTCACGTAAAATAAATAACTATGATTCACCTATACTTTGTAGTCAGTATCACAAAAATCAATGCTAACAATATTGTTTTTTTATCTATATTATATTTCGTTATTTGTTGCAAAAAAACCACATTGTCAACCCGATTGGTTGAAAATAGGAACAATGAAGTAAATAATTTGTGTCAAAGAAATTAGAATCAACATCCTGGTATTATTGTTGAGAATAATTTTCAGACATACATGCATTTAACTAATACACAATATCGACAGGAATAAAACTGTCTTGAAACATTATGTCTAGGTACTATAAAATATAGATATTCCGATCCCTTGAAAAATAATAAATATAGTATATACCATAATTATTTGTTTAACGCCCGAAAATGGATTATGAGACTTCTTTTATGTACTACCCTTCTTAGTAACATTTTTGTATATCTTTTGAAAACGTTCTCGAAGATTTTTTTTTTTATATTACGAACACGTTTCAAGATAAAGACGTCAGTAGATTAAAAGACATTCGACCCGTTATTCGGGCGACTATAATGGTTTATATGCGATAACTACCAACACAGGTAATGCAGAACGTGACATTTTCACTGAAGACGTATGACCCACCAATGTGTATAGCTTTACAAAAGCAAAATTCCAGTTGATTTGTTAAACTCATTTATAAGAAACCGAACGATAAACAAAACAAACAATATCGACCACTCAAAGTAACCGCGGGTAATACGTTATTTTCAGCTAATGTACGTTTTTTTTTTTTTTTTCACTTGGACACAAAACATTTAGAATAAAATAAAACAGTTGTAAACGTAAACCGCAGTAGAGGCTCGATAACCTGCAATAAGCTATAATATAATTCGCAAATAATTAAAACACGACGAATGACGTAGATGTTTAGATAATAATAAAGCGCACCGCAAAATAATATACTATAGAACTAAAATGTTCATAAAAAGCGATGGATGTAATATTTTACTATCAATTTGGAATTCTAGAGAACACTATAATATTTCAGATTCTGAGTGGACAGGAGAAACTCTTGGTTTTAAAATAACTTTAACATTATGTTATTTTTTTCACCACGTTTACTGCAGAACACTTTATATTACTATGCCCGTCATGTACGCCCTCCCGCCCATCACGATAACCGTTTCCGTGATTAGTGTGGACTATAATAATAATCTTATTAGTTCGGTTGATTTAGTAAAAAAATAATCATATACACTTCTTCGAAGTAGGTATTTTATTTATTGTGTTATTCATATAAAAAATATCGGAGTTCGATCATTAATCATTTTTTATACCTAGGTATTTTATAAAGCTTATACTATCTGGTATTAATCGGTTATAGTTGTTTTTTAAAATAACGTTTATTCTTTCAATACGCTTTAACATAATATACATCTCGATTATATTATATGAATGAAAATTAACGTAATATAGTTTAGAGGTAAATTAAATAAATAAACCAAGAGTTTGAAATATTCTCGTAATGTTTTCATGTGTGAAGGTTTTTATTTGTAAACTTTTTTTAAATACCTATCTGCGTATTTACTTATATACTTACCTAAATAGTTAATTTTTTTTGGGATCACACAATTTTTTTATCACAACTAAACTATAAACATTGTAGGTACCAATTAGGTAATAGGTGATTACTGGTTTTAAAACTTTTTAATTGTTTAACATATTATATTCCATGGTATTAAGTAAGAAAAGAGCGCTTCTAAAGATACCACAATATTACAATGGTATAAGAAATGAAACATCATTTAAAGGCAAAACATCCTTTAACAAAAACGGCTTTTCAAAGAAACACCATTAAAACGCCCCATTGTAAAAAGGGTACAAACAAGAGTAGGTAGGTATTGGAGGACGGTCAGAAAATACAAATAAACGCTCTTTAAGTAGATTTGGTTTGAATCCAAAAGGGACTGGACAAACAAATGTCTATCAGAAGATGAAATACCGAATAATGCAATGACAACAGAGCCAAGTGCGATATCAAGGGATTAACATACATAGATTTACTATTGATTTTTCGTTATGTCAAAACAATGGTCTCCGAAGTTGGCTAATTGAATCACTTTCATAGTTTCATACAATATGTTTCTTATTTATAATGTCCCACTATTAATGCATAATAAATATAAGTTAAGCTCGACGAAAATGAATATCTATCATATATAGTTAATATTGTATTTTTGAAGTATAAAGCACTTATGAGTAATTTTATTTACAAGTACGTATCGGAGTCGTTGACATAACAATGAACCGACAACATTGAACGTCAAAACAGCGATAATATAAAATACTATTGTTGACAATTATTGACAACGACGATATAGTATGTAAGTGTTTGGTGCCTACAATACAAAATAAAGGGTAAATGATATGAATTATCATTACATTATAGTCTTGTAGTAATTTTATTTCATATAATCAAAGTGAATTATCATAAAATCCAAAAACTATATCCACCAATTTCAAATTAAATATTATAAAACCCGCGTTTAAAGAACATTTTGCTCAAAATTGTAAATTCTCGTATAGTTTTCACAAGCCAATGCAAATAGTCCAAAAATGGAATATGATATCTAAGAATTATCATAGATTAGACCTAAAGGTATAACTTCATAATTAGTGATTTTCAGACGAAACACCAGGAAAAAAGAAGGTGGGTAAGTGGATGTCGCTCTGCTGTACAGTAGGTTACAAGTGGGTCACTGTAATGGATGGTGTTAAATTTGAATTCAATAATATAATATCATTGTATAAGAAAAACGATTCTGAGCGAAAACGGTCAGTCAGCCTATGATATTACCAAGTAGGTATATTTGATATATTATTGTGAATAAAGTAATTTAAGCATAACCTATTTACGTAGAACCTTGTTTTAAATTTTCAATCCTTAGCTATAAAAATTGAACATTTTATAAATTTTTAACTACAAAATAATTATTAAATTTTAAATTTGATAAATTTTGTCAAAATTTGAACTTTGAATGCTTATAAAACGAAAATTGTGCCTATGTATTTTTAATATTTTTCAACTGCTATTGTAACAATATATCAGGAGCCTTGCATTAAATTTTCACGCTTTTTTACCAAACAAATAAAATTTTATTGATACTTATAGAAAAAAAAAATAAAAAAATTGAAAACTGACAATGTCCGTAAACAGTTCAAAAAGAGTCAAATTATTTTCAAAATTTTATCGTGTATAGAAAATGCTAATATAAATATTCAGTGAAATTTTCAAGTATCCATAATCATTCGTTTTATAGTTACAACGAAATAAGAAAATCATTACATGAGAAATCGAATGAATATCAAATGTTGTAAGAATATGAATTTCAAACGCTCATAAAAATTTAATTTAACTTTCTTTAGACGTTTTTTTTTTATAAAGGTAGACAAACTTATGAGTTATGAGGAATCTTGTATTACATTTTCAAATCTTAGATTTCAAAAAAAATTTTTTATGAATTTCTAACTCAAAATAATTTGCAAATTTTCGTCATTTTTACATATTTTGTCAATATTTGAACTTTAGATGCTTATAAAAAAAAATTGTTACTGGATTTTTAATTTTTTTCATCTGCCTTTGAAATAATATACTAGGAGCCCTCTATTAAATGTTTAAGCTTTTTTAACCAATAAATAAAATTTTATTGATATTTATAAAAAAAAAACTAAAAAAAATAGAAACTGAAAATGTCCGTAATCAGCTCAAAATAAGTCAAAATATTTGGAAAATGTTATGGTGTATAGAAAATGCTAATGTAAACATTCAGTCAAAATTGTATGTACCTACGGTCATTTGTTTAACAGTTGCACCAAAAACCAAAATCGATTTTTTCGACAACAGATTTTGTGTAAAAATTCCTTAATTTCCTTAATTTTTCTTTTGTTTTTCGCGGTGCTTTTGAAAACTGCTGGAAAAATTTTACTTTTGACCCCCCCCCCTCCCTCAAAGTACCAACTAGATTCACTTTCCTTTGTAAGTAGTCATTGCAAAATCAATACGTTCATCGTTTCACTCGGAATCTAAAATATTTTTTGCAATTAAAATTTTTATATTTTAATAGTAGGTACAATAATAGTTCGAAGATTATACAATTTATAATCAAACATAATGTTTTATAATATTATTGTATTATTATAATAATATAATAGTACAATATTTACCGCAGTATTAAACTTTTGTGTTTCGGCTATATATTTCGATGTTTTGTTTTGACGTCGGCTACTTTGGTTCCATTCCTTTGCCACGGATCGAGTATCGAGTAGGTAATAATGGGCGTTTTCTTATTCAACAATACAAACAACTACCTACCTACTTGCGTTCGTTGTTCATCAGCTGCTGTGGCCTGTGCAGCGTGGTCGCCTGGCACGATTTATAAATTATTAATTGTTATAAACGCGTTTTAAGTGCGTCGTTACGGTGTATATCATACAGGTAGGATGCCTACCCAATTGTTATGTCTCGTGCGGGCCGAATCAATTTAGCGTTAACCGACTACGACGGCGTAATGACCGGTCGGTAAACGTGTAAGGCGCACGCCGCATACATAAAATATAATATAATTCCGGGTGCAATTTGTGCGGGTAAATGTAAAATAGTACCCACATCTGGTCGGATTGCACGATTTATGTGCCAATCAATCGAGTAGGTAAAATAATAATAACAATATATTATTATCTGATGTTGCGATACCGAGTGAATAGCTAACGGACTATGAGCAACGAGCCGATATTATATTATAAGCGCGTCGATATTATTATGTCTATACCTACTTCGTGGTCGACTCACCCCCCCCCCCCCCCCCCCCCGAAAATGGTTCAAATAACAAACGGGTTCCTATAATTGTATAATTAGATAGTTACATAATATATCATTGTGATCGGTGGTGTAAACAATAAGTATAATGTGTATAACGAGCAGCTATGGACTTCAACGTAGGCCTCTACGACGTTCGGAGAAGAAAATAAAAAGTGATGTTCACGTCATCGTATTAACGAAACGCGTTAGTTTTATGATTATATACCCATCACTTATAATTAATGGTCAAGTCTCGATAAATTAAATTGTTTACTGGTCGCTTGAAAATGCCCATACTTCACTCGATGCTGTACAACTCAATTCTAAATGTCTACACGACTCATAAAATAAAAATTTCTAGTTTATTTTTATCCTATTTTGAATTCGAGTCATAGGGCTTGAATGTAGTTAAAAATAATATCATGGTTTTATTCGAGTTGGGAGATTTTCCGAACACCAGTTCTCGTATTGGTTGATCGACAGACTAAAATTTGACTAATATCTAATGTTTGCACCAATAATATATTATAGTTATTTATTATGTGATCAAGTGGGTCGTCGCGTTATTTTTAGCACATAAATATGTTTGAGTTTTCTCCATACGATTTTATTTTCATCTATCACTCCTGAGTTCTGACACAATATACTGTCAAAACAAATAACTGATAATATAAAAACCATTTTATAATCTTAATGTTGAATCGCATTGTAATAAACATGTTTGTGCACTTAGAATAATTAATACTTTTTTCTTCAAATCTATCTTTTTATAAAATGTAAGTATTGATTTTTCTACAATATTTAAAATCAGCAATGACACGTATATTCGCATTTAATATAATGTAATTAACGTAAGCTATTTTATTTTTGATAAGTTTAAATTCCTCCCTGTGTTTTATTAATTCGATTAAACGTGATTTTTAAATCAAAAGTTTAGATTGAATCTTAAAACTCTGAAAATTTAATTACTTAATATGCTGATACATAATACGCAAGTTTAAAACTCTTCTTTTAGTAAATTTGAGTTTATTTTTTCTGAAGGTGGTACTTTTTTTTTAACACTAACAATAAAGTGTACGGAATTAAGTCTGTTTCGCTTAATACAGTATTTAGTTATCTATTGATTTTTTTGTGCTTACTGTTTAAAGTATATAGGTACCTATATTGAAATAATTTCTATATTCCATGGTTTGAATAATATGATAACATGTATAATGTGTATTTTACTTAAATAATTATGTATACATATTATATAGCCTCTATAGGTAATACAATTCTTATTTTTATATATTAGAATTTATAATGCTGGATTCTTATCACAATACAATAGGAAACGGCCAACATCTATAACATTTCTACTCATTGTGCTTCATTTACTTTTTTTATTACGACATCCACGAAATTTCTGTTGTTTTAATTGACTGCATAAACATTTCCACCATTTGGTTGGACAACTCTTGTCTCTTAGGATCATAATTATTATTGTAACACCTATAGCATTATCTACTTCCCAACTTGTACGATTTATTCATATAATTTTGCCTTTGAGTTTTGTCTCTTATATGATTAGCCAAACGTAATCTTTGACTGATGTTCACTTCAGCAATAGTTGCTACTTGCTCTGGTTCTGCATAAAATGTCTTAAGTTCAGGAGATGTTAGTTTCATACGTCCATACTATAATAGGTATTTCACACTTAAAGTTTAGTTCAGACTGCGATGGTTGATCTTTTTCATCCCGCAAACTCCTGACAACGTTTTCTCTCAGAGCTTCGTCCAGGAACTCACCACAATAATTGCACGTTTCGGCAAAGTTTTAATTTAATTAAAAACGGCATGACCTACTCATCGGCTATTTTAAAACACGTGTTCAATTTAAAACGTCCAGCTATTACATTAATAGGTGGCTCAAAATATTTTTTTAACTTATTAACATTTTAATAGAGCAATTATGTAATTAGGTTAACTGACGCCCATAAGTATTTTAACGTTCAAAGATACGTTTCAGGGTCAAATATCTATGGAGATAATAAACCAAGAATTTTTTAACGTTCTGCACAATATTATTTACCATAAAAATGTTTACATGCGTTCGATTTATAGACCAAAGTCTTGTTCTTCTTTATATATTGTTGGAAATGTAAATTAAATCTGGACATTTATATTTTATGTTATCATTCTATATATTTTACCACCAGTAATCAGTTCTATTTTGATGATTAATACAATTTCGTAAATAAAAATAAAGGCATTTCCTTGAGATTTTCTTATGGCCGTATATATACATTTACCAACAACACACTTCAAATACTGTATTTTTTTCTTATATTTCAATCTGTTGTACATTTATTGTATTAAATGTGAAGATAAGTGTAAATCTTAATCGTATAAACATTGTATATAATTTAAAATGTAAGTTTTTAATTTAAAAACAAAATTACTACGGTTTTTGAAAAAAAATATGAAGATAGGTACATACTATAACCATGACTATTTATGAAACTACAAATAACACGAATATTATGGCGAAATAAATTGTATTTAATGTTTATAATATAAATTCGAGTGGTATTGAGAATCAAAACAATTTCATGGAATGTTTTAAAATATCTAATTGATATGATTTCAAACGGTAGGCAATGGTATTTATTAAGTTAACATTTCTGTACCTATCATATTGTGCGGCAATGTGACATACCTATGCGTTGTATGTACATGGGCAATACCGACACGTAGAAGAACTTTTTTCACTTTTGAAAGAGATTTGTTAAGTATGTTCTCGCAATACGATTCATGTCTTCTGGGTTTCTGAAGGGAACTTAATAAAAAAAAAAATAAAAAATGTTAGGATATTTGTGGTATTTCATGTGCAGGCAAATAGGTGCGAGACATACTACAGGCGTAAACAGACGTGAAACATTTTCCTCGTAACAAATTATTCGACGCCGGTTGTGCATTGAACGGGCTGTCGTAAAGGTCTGAAAGTTTTATTCCTGTAAATATTCGTCATTGTACGTTTATTTTTTTCGTCTTCGTACAATCCTCGTCCTTCTTTATCAACAAAAACCTTTTACCCCATATAGTGAATATCACGGAATTCGTAAATCCTCTCAACCCTCGTGGTATAATACGTAGGCACCGTATACGACATTTGACTTGATGGCATGTAAAGTACTCGCAAAGTTTTTGAGAAAACAATTACCTTTCACTGTGCATACTCTATTTTTACGTACAGCGTGATGTGTATTATACAATACGTTATAAAAATCATGTGCCCCTTTAAAAGCATTTTAGAAATTTAGAATTTGTTTCATTATATAAGATCAACCTATAACAAGCCTCTGTGAAAAAATTAATGCTAAAATAAACGATGAAAAATACCTAAAACGGCTTTAATATTAAAATAGCGATTTATAAATAACAAATAATAGTATCTATAAAATAAAATATGTTAAATTTATAATTTTTTTTTTTTTTAATAAAACATGGGCATACATTTTTATGATTATTAAATATCAATCACTGCGTCAAAATGTTGTATAATGAGTGAGCCACTAAATTTAATTCACGTTGTCATGCACTAAATATTATTTTATATTAAATTTCAAAGCCAATAAAATATAAATAAAATATGTATTTATAAATACCTACTTAATTGGAATTTGAATAAAAAAATTAACACTTTATAAATATTCTATTTTTTGATTTTAATTGTATGAGTTGTTAAAACTAAAATAGAGACTAACAATAAAAAAATCTCCCATTTCATGAGAGTTAAATATATTTTGGTCATTATCAAAGTACTGGACAACGAAAAGAATACATGGCATTATACGCAGAATGAGTTAAAAAGGACTATTCACCTAATTGTAAGTACTTATACTTAACGCTGTTCAACTCTTGAGTCAAGTGAGAATTACATGTCATGTACACACTATCCCAAGTATACAGTTTGTTTCATAATGAACGCACGGTTTATATATAATATGTATATATATATATAGATGGCAAAGATAGCTGTAAATGTAGCTGATGGTGTATACGTTCAAAACTGCTAAGCAAAATGTTGTAAACGTTATTATACAATTGTAAAAGTTTATCCGTATAATTTATACTTCAATCATTTTAGAACTCAAATAATTAATAGGTACAAAATTATTCTAGATCACAAAATAATATTTTCCCAACATCATGATGTCTTATGATTTTTTAATAATCAACCAATACCTAAATTTGTTCAATATGAAATTCCAATTGACAGTGGAAAACACATGCTTGGATAATATTTTATGATTTCCTAATAGGTACTTAATAAATCGAATGATCTAATTTCAGTTAAATATACCTACTAAAATATTATATAATTTGAAAAAAGTCAATTTTTCGTAAAATCAAGTCCTTTCAAACTCTATAGAAAACAACTACACCTAGATACTCATAACTTTAGGAAACTACCTATGTACAATAATAATATCAAACTTATTCAAATCCAAACAAATTAATACATTTTACTTGGTAGGCGCCCAGTGTTAATCACTGAGTAAAGAAAAGAACCAGGCCATTAACAAAATAAATGTGAAAAATAAAAATGTAAGTCAGGATTTAGCTTAAAATTAAACAGCGTTGGCTGGGGTGGAATGCAAAAAATACCGTCAAACTTTAATAACCTGGGCATGGTAATTTCATATATATTTTTTCCACCTCGTATTTTTGTTAGTTTTTCATTTTAAACGACCCGCGACAAAAATGCTTTCATATCTACTGCACCACCCTTATACCACTCTTATTTAAACGATTTTAAAAAAAGGGTGCATACTTTCCATGCAGTTAGAAATGCGGTAAATTTTAAACAAGGACCTGCTGGGAAAAAAAAAAACATTAAATACCTACTGTCTCGTGTATCCGTAAGCTAATTTCAATGACATTTTAATTGTATGTTAATTCTTTCTTTATTTTAAATATTCAGAATTCACGTTAAAGTCTACCTTACCTAAACACGTGCATTAATTATGATTTATGATCATTAACACGTTAACAAAACTTTTTAAACCACAATATTACTTGATAATTACTTGTACCTACAGTTTGATTTTTTCAAACAGAGCCACATAATATGATTGACAAAATATAAATACAAAATCATAATCATATTAATGATAAAATATAAAACTATAAAAAGTCATTATACAAGGTGTATTCGTGTATTATTCATTAACATTTTTATAGGCCTATGATATTTAATGAAATGTTGACTTAGAAGCTTATTGTAATATAAGTTAAAATATTTTTAGACTTTTACTTTACTTTAATTAATTTTTTTTTGTTTTTAAATTATTCTCATTTTAATAAAAATACTTAATAGGTATAAATTTAAAAATAAAAATGTATCACTTTTCCTTGTTGGATCCTATATTATAAGTTTAAAAAAATTATTAAATTACCATGGTTTATGTTCATGAAAACTTGTAAAGGAAGTTAGTTTTAATTTAAATTATTTTTGTATTTATTAATCTGACAAATTAAAAACTTATTGATTTGAGAGGGGATTCCGAGATAATTACTGCCTACCACGTAGGTATTTAATCGAAAAATATTCCACAATCGACCTCAACCACGCTGCCCGTCCACTAGAAATTAGAATACTAAATGATAAGTGATAACCATGTCTACAATAATATATTGAGAAATTACGGTCACGACGAGTAGTCGTTTTTATATTTTTATATCTGTTTTCCATTCTCTCTTCTTGCGGTCGTACACCTGTCCCGTGCAGAATAACACATTTTAGTTATAATTCGCGATTTCTATAATCCTGCAGCATTGAGCGTGGATTTATCCGGCGGCAAAAACGCGCAGCACTCCAATTACATTCATATCATACTACTATACATATAACTTTATATATATGTATGCTGTCGTATTACCGTACGCATCGCATCATCCGACCCAAGTTACCATTCTGACAGCCATCGGTGGTATTGGCGAATGAATATCGTCCAATTAACGGTTATGCCTCCACCACTCCGAGAACGCCATTTCCGCGTCGATGTTGAACGTCGTGTGTTCTTCATAATATCATTTAGTATATTGTTTGGGAAATCCGTCGTTTGATCCGATCGCACGAACGACAGAAAATAATAACAGTCGGGAAATGATTCTGTCACTACAGTTGTTGTAGTGGTTATTAGCCGTGCTATTACGCATTGTTTATTTAGTAGATATATTATTATGGGGGGGGGGGGGGGATCCATTTAACTTTTGACAATCATTGTTTCAGAAAACACTAACGTTTTCGAAAATGTTTATTTTAGATTCTGAGCAAGACGATGAAGCTAGTGGTTTTACAATGATGTTAATTTTTTAATTTTTTTTTTTTTTATATATCCTGTATACAAAAATTTTACCAGAAGGAGTGCTTTGATTTCAACATATAGTACTTTATCTTTTAGCAAATTGGACCAAGATGGTACTTTAGAGAGGTCATTTTTCGATTTTCTCAATAGTTATTTAATGCCACGGGAAAAACTACTGACAAATTACGAAAAACCACTTACAATGGGATTTTAATTTCTAACGATTTGTTTATCACCGTAGCAACGAATAAAAAATTGTAATATTATAATATTAATTCAACTTAAAGGCTATAATAAATAATAAAAATTTAAAAAATGCAGACTGATAAACCGTCTCCGCTCAGAATCGTTTTTCTTATACAATGATATTATATCATTGAATTCAAGTTTAATACAATCCATTATACATTGACCCACTTGTAACCTACTGTACAGCGGAGCGACATTCACTTATCTGCTTTTTTAATTGTATGTTTATTTTACTTTTAAGTCGCTACAAAACAAAAATTTTTCAAAAAAATAAGGTATATTTTAAACTTTTTACTCTTTCGAACGATAACATACATTTTAGATTCTGAGTGAAACGATGAATGTATTGATTTTACAATGATGTGTGTTTTTTTTTTTATTTATTTTTTTTTATTTTTATTTTTATTTTTTTATTTTTGTGTCTGTGTACACGATAAGTAGTCGAAATAATGCTTCGATTTTCGACTTCAGTATCTTGTTCGATGGGAAAGTGAATATCGTTGGTGCATTGGGGAGGTCAACATTTTAATTTCCCAGTAGTTTTCAAAAGCGATGTGAAAAACAAAAGAAAAATTAAGGAAAAACGGGAATTTTTACGCAAAATCGATTTTTAACAAAATCGATTTTGGTTATTGGTGTAACTCTAAAACAAATGACCGTAGATGCATGAAATTTTCACTGGTTGTTTATATTTGCATTTTCTATACACAATACAATTTTGAAAATATTTTGACTCTTTTTGAGCTGTTTACGGCCATTGTCAGTTTTCAATTTTTTTAGTTTTTTTTTCTATAAATATCAATAAAATTTTATCTGTTGAGTAAAAAAGCTTGAAAATTTAATAGAAGGCTCCTAGGTTATTGTTTCAAATGCAGATGAAAAAAATTAAAAATCCTTAGTAACAGTTTTTAATTATAAGCATTTAAAGTTCAAATTTTGACAAAATACGGAAAAATCACGAAAAATAGCAAATTATTTTGATGAGAATTCATAAAAATTTTTCTTTTTAAATCTAAGATTTTAAAATCTAATACAAGATTCCTCATAAGTTTGTCTAACTTTATCAAAAAAAAAATTTCTACAAGAAAGTCAAATTAAATTTTTATGAGCGTTTTAAATTCATATTTTTACAACATTAGATATTCACTCGATTTCTCATGTACCGATTTCCTTATTTTCTTGTAATTCAAAAACGAATAACTGTAGATACATGAAAATTTCACTGAATGTTTATATTAGCATTTCCTATACACCATACAATTTTGAAAATATTTTGACACTTTTTGAGCTGTTTACGGGCATTTTCAGTTTTCAATTTTTTTAGTTTTTTTTTCTATAAATATCAATAAAGTTTTATCTGTTGGGCCAAAAAGTGTAAAAATTTAATACAAGACTCCTGATATATTTTTACAATAGCAGTTGAAAAATATTGAAAATACATAGGCACAGTTTTTTTTTATAAGCATTTAAAGTTCAAATTTTGACAACATTTATCGAATTTATAATTTATTAATTATTTTGTAGTTAAAAATTAATAAATTTTTAACTTTTATGGCTAAGGATTGAAAATTTAAAACAAGGCTCCACGTAAATAGGTTATATATAAATTACTTTATTCACAATAATATCATTAAATATACTTGGTAAAATCATAGGCTGACTGACCGTTTTCGCTCAGAATCGTTTTTCTTATACAATGATATTATATCATTGAATTCAAATTTAACACCATCCATTACAGTGACCCACTTGTAACCTACCGTACAGCAGAGCGACATCCACTTATCCACCTTTTTAATTTTATTATTCGGAGTATTTTGATCTATAAAAATAAAATTGTGGACAAGTACTTATTTTATTAGTCATATAGTTACTTATTTAAAGTTTTGATGAGCGGAGTAGTGGACAAACGTTTTTCGGGGTACCCTTTTACCACTCCACTTCACTCATAATATAAAACATAAGCTACTAGTCCAAAATTTGATTTATATACATCAAAATACTCCAAAAAATAGTCAACTTATAAATACGAAATTAAAATCGCATTTTGTCATCAGAAAAAAAATGTTTTTCTTTTAATCCAGTAATTGTATACCTAATCAAATATTATAATATAATGTATAAACAAATTAAATTGTGAATTTATAAACAATTTTATAAACTTATAAGTAATAAAATACAATTTAATTAACTTAATTAAATTTACAACAATTAAAATATTATACAGATAAAAATAGTACATTTTTTGTTTTTTAACCACTCAACATTATGTAGACAAAATATTTTCAAAAACACTAATGTTTTTTTTGAAATCTAGTGTTATATAAATTACCCAATATATCGTTCATATGGTACCTCCTCCAAAATAAAAAGTTAATATTAAATTTCAAATATGAAGCTGTACCCGGCGACGCCAGTGGTTGCAAAAAAACATATTATTAAGATAATAAATTACGGAAATGGAAATCATTTTTATTCCATAAAAATTTGAAACCATAAAATTGTTTGCAATAAAGTACAACACGTCTGACATTTGTTACGTTCTTCCTGCAACACTCATTGGACATTTGAAAAGCGCGTTAAATCAGGTGCGTTACCCTGGCACCCCAAGGTCAAATTTTCGACTTGAAAACTGTTGGGTATTATGTTATTTGTTATGTAACAATTTGTAACCACAAAAAAAAATTTTGTAATCACACCGGTACCCCCGAAAAACCACTTTACAAGTTCCGGGTGCCAGGGTAACGTTACCCCGGCGCCCCGTACAACAAAAAATGAAAATGTCGACTTGAAAACTGTTGGGTATTATGTTATTTATTATGTAACAATTTGTAACCACAAAAAAAAATTTTGTAATCACACCGGTACCCCCGAAAAACCACTTTACAAGTTCCGGGTGCCAGGGTAACGTTACCCCGGCACCCGGAAAACAAAAAATGAAAATTTCGACTTGAAAACTGTTGGGTATTATGTTATTTGTTATGTAACAATTTGTAACCACAAAAAAAAATTTTGTAATCACACCGGTACCCCCGAAAAACCACTTTACAAGTTCCGGGTGCCAGGGTAACGTTACCCCGGCGCCCCGTGCAACAAAAAATGAAAATTTCGACTTGAAAACTGTTGGGTATTATGTTATTTATTATGTAACAATTTGTAACCACAAAAAAAAATTTTGTAATCACACCGGTACCCCCGAAAAACCACTTTACAAGTTCCGGGTGCCAGGGTAACGTTACCCCGGCACCCCGTACAACAAAAAATGAAAATTTCGACTTGAAAACTGTTGGGTATTATGTTATTTGTTATGTAACAATTTGTAACCACAAAAAAAAATTTTGTAATCACACCGGTACCCCCGAAAAACCACTTTACAAGTTCCGGGTGCCAGGGTAACGTTACCCCGGCGCCCCGTGCAACAAAAAATGAAAATTTCGACTTGAAAACTGTTGGGTATTATGTTATTTATTATGTAACAATTTGTAACCACAAAAAAAAATTTTGTAATCACACCGGTACCCCCGAAAAACCACTTTACAAGTTCCGGGTGCCAGGGTAACGTTACCCCGGCGCCCCGTGCAACAAAAAATGAAAATTTCGACTTGAAAACTGTTGGGTATTATGTTATTTATTATGTAACAATTTGTAACCACAAAAAAAAATTTTGTAATCACACCGGTACCCCCGAAAAACCACTTTACAAGTTCCGGGTGCCAGGGTAACGTTACCCCGGCGCCCCGTACAACAAAAAATGAAAATTTCGACTTGAAAACTGTTGGGTATTATGTTATTTATTATGTAACAATTTGTAACCACAAAAAAAAATTTTGTAATCACACCGGTACCCCCGAAAAACCACTTTACAAGTTCCGGGTGCCAGGGTAACGTTACCCCGGCACCCCGTACAACAAAAAATGAAAATTTCGACTTGAAAACTGTTGGGCATTATGTTATTTACTATGTAACAATTTGTAACCACATCGGTGCTTCGGAACTACTGTCTTTTTACATTCATTATTTAGTTCGTATTTAAATTAATTGAAAATTGTATGTTTGAATTATATGCTTACCTGAGTCTCAGAAGTTGAATAGGATTTTTTTTCTAAATTAAGATTTTAGAACCAAACTCAATATCTTATGTCCAGTTCAGTTGACAATTTGAACCATTCATTTTAAATTCAAAAAAAAAGTTTTCCATCTATGTTTGTGGTCCCTAAATATTGATTTCTTCCTTTTATATATATTATATGTATTTAGTGTTTTTCAATATTTTGGAAGACATTTATATAGATGTGTTTACATTTCAATTTTCAAGTATCTAGAGTTTAGACCATTGTTTTTGAAGTTATGAATGAATAATTAAAATAGTTTTCATGTTTGGACAAATTTTGAATACAATTTTACACTTAGGTTGTACAAAACTCTAAGTTAAAAAAAAATTGTATCCAATTTTCGATGGATTTCCCAAATTGTTGACAAACTATTGATTATTGCTGAAATAGCCTCATTTTACTACCAATTGAGAAATATGAGGTGATATATTTAGATCTAAAGAGAAGTTTCGATTAATACAATTAATTACAGCAATATAAATGTATACTAAAAATATATACTTAGTAGTATGAACTGACAGACTATCGTTTTAATTTATATTGATTTACCTGTAATTTTATTTATTTAATTTTAGTATACTTTTATATTATTTACATTGAATACAATTTTTATAGTTAAATAAGTTAAACTTATACTTTACTAATTCACTCTAATTTTCAGTAAAGTGTTCTTTAGCATTATTTTTAATTAATTGCTAATAATTGTAGTAAGATAACTATGTTTTTTTTTATTTTACATAAATGTCACATGCCTGTTGAGCACCTCACGTATTAATTGGAAACGGAATATATTTAAATAAAAATTAATTCGAAATGTTGACGTTTTATATTTACAATTTATTTTGAATACAATAGCATTTCAATATTTTCCTTCTTTTTTGTATTTAATGATATGCCATCTCTGAGATCATCATACACTTCCCATTGGTCATTTGATCTGTATGCAAACGCTTTATAGTGTCCTGTGGTCACTCTTAATCCCCACCGGTCTTGTCCACAAAACCCTATAGCTCCTCTCAAAAAATAAATATCATTAATTTTTATTGTTTTTGGAATATCATCTAAATACAAATGGACTTCTCCTGCATAATTGTTTTGGATTGCTCCTATATCACTCAGATTGGATATGCTTATTGATGCTTCTAGATCTGAGAATATAGAACAATGTATAAGAATTAAAATGATTAAAAAACATAAATTTATTGATTTTCTTTATCTTTATTTAAAAATGTATAAAGTACCTGTAGGTAATGATAGTAGTTCTATCAACAAATGGTTTTTTATGCTGGCAGTTATAACTCTCTCACTTTTGCAGCTTTTACACTCAATAAATTCCTTATCTAAGAAGTTGTTAATATTTTCTTGAATGTTTATTTTCCCCTCATAAGCAGTCAATGATATTACTTCATATCTATTGTCTAAAGAAAATTCTGGACAGAAAAGATCGGGTTAGGTTAGGTTCGGAACACCGGTTAACTTGTATGTATGATGGCATACCTTTTAACAGCTTATTGGCTGTTGATGAAATTGTATCCATTGCATCCATTAATTTAATATTGCCGAGGTAATCTTATATGAGTACCTCCTAATTAATTATGACCATTTTCATTTGACCATCAAATATAGCTTGCTCTCCAATTATGAAGCCATGTCCGATATCGTATAGTATATAAAATACTAATCATACATATTGTACATCGAGTTTTTCGGGGGTACCGGTGTGATTACAAAATTTTTTTTTGTGGTTACAAATTGTTACATAATAAATAACATAATCCCCAACAGTTTTCAAGTCGAAATTTTCATTTTTTGTTGTACGGGGCGCCGGGGTAACGTTACCCTGGCACCCGGAACTTGTAAAGTGGTTTTTCGGGGGTACCGGTGTGATTACAAAATTTTTTTTTGTGGTTACAAATTGTTACATAATAAATAACATAATACCCAACAGTTTTCAAGTCGACATTTTCATTTTTTGTTGTACGGGGCGCCGGGGTAACGTTACCCTGGCACCCGGAACTTGTAAAGTGGTTTTTCGGGGGTACCGGTGTGATTACAAAATTTTTTTTTGTGGTTACAAATTGTTACATAACAAATAACATAATACCCAACAGTTTTCAAGTCGAAAATTTTACCTTGGGGTGCCAGGGTAACGCACCTCGTTAAATCGTAATACGTAATTTCTGAGAAAATAAGATAATTGTTCGTATACTTACATTTATACTTATAACAAAAACATATTATAATATCTCATTTTAATCCTTTATCTGTCTGTCTCTCTCAATCCATCTCTATCTCTCTCATCCCATTATTTTTATATCCATTAGGCGCTTTCTTAAAGATACAAAAACAAAAATTACAACGTCTAATATATATATACATATATATATATATATATATTAAACAAAACACTGCTGCACTTAACTTCCACACTATACTAGCTGTTCATTCATCTAAGCTGGTAAATCTAGCATTGTTTTCAAAAAATATAATATGTATAATATATTTTATACGTCGTATCTACTAACACTTAAAATTAATTTCCAACCATTCCGAAAATATATATAAATATACTAAAATATAAAATAATGATACTCATGAATACGTCTTTTCTTTTTAAATTGATCTAGTCGAAAAATGTGACATTTTAATTAAAATATAATTATTCCGACCTAGATTTAGTGCTGGATTCGATGTAGGTAAATATTTGAATACTTTCATGCCTACGAAATTGGTTTTAAAAAAAATCAAATGTAGTAACAAACATATTGAAGACTCTTCAAATGCGCATAAAAAAAATCTCAATCAAGTGTTATTAAAAATAAAAAACATAAATTAAGTTGAAAATATAAATTTATTCTGTGTGTAAATCAATTTATTCATAAATTTACGATAAAATAGATCAAATACAAATTTCAGTAGAGAAAATATTGTTGATTTTAATCGCTACCAATCATAAAGTGCAATATTTTATCACTTGCACAAGAGTCTCGTGTGTTATAATAAATCGCCACAAGAGGTTTTTTCCCCTTTGTACTACGCACTGTGCTTTTGACAGGTTCTCTCGTGGAAAGAAGCCCTTTGGTGGGAAAACACAAAATACGTTGTATACATATAAACAATTATAATATATAGTAATATTTTTTTATGCACTTGTCGACAAAGCATCGGTCTTACTGCTACTATAACTCCTTTGAATGTCCTTTTATTCCTTAGTCAAAAATCTAAAAGCATGTTTAAACCTGATAAATATCATACTTCTTGTCCTGTGAGTCACTTTTTATCACTTACTTTTCAGTTACCAGTTACCTTATCGTGGTGACTTGATATAGTTTACACGAGTATACAAGTTTAGTAACAATATTTCCAAACCAGTTTTTATCCTTTTTATCACTATACAGACAACTACGACATGCAAACACTTAAGGTAATTATTAACTAACCGCATCTATTATGATTCTTATCAATTATTTTCACAATATTATTTTTTTTATAAAATGAAAAATATTTTTCTGTAAATAAACAATTAAAGGTGAGATTAAAGATAAACTGGCCCTTGTTGGGTTACGGGGAAATTCACTTGTGGCCATATCCCATAATAGGTACCTATTAAAAAAATAAAATGATGTCAATACAACAAATTTTTACGATCTTAATTAATAATATAAATTTCATTTTTAATATTTAAAAAAAATGTTCCATCAAATATTCTTTTAATAAATGGAAAGTTAAACTATTTATAATTTAGACTCATATACCTACATATATTAAAACATCATTCAATTTAGTAAGCAAACTATTCAACATAAAAATAAAACAATATTATAAAACTCAAGTAAAAATTATAGAAGAAATTGCAAAAAATATTATTTCAAACATAACTAACCAAATTAGTCAGTGAGGAGTTTTATTCACCAGAGCTCAATAACCAAGTTACATGTATACAAATTATATTTAAATAAACATATAACACATACACTTGACATACACATACACATACATTTGATATTTCTTCTTTGAATATTATATGGTTCAGACAAATTTTTAATTCATCGATAAATAATACCATTTTGGAAATTATAAACTTTACACATAAAACGACTTCATAAAATATAAAAATGTTGTGACTGACTACAATACAAAATAGGTATTTACGAAAATATAATAGGTTTGAAAAAAAATTATGCTGCGTGTATGTCACACCAATAACGAAATATTATTATTTTATAAAAAAATTGGTATGGTGTGGAAGATATTAGCCACCATGTAAATAATAAATAAACACCTATTATAAGTAATTCATAATAATATCAAAAGTATAAAAGGTAGAGCATATGGTTGTAATGGATGTGATAAATATAATTTCAAATGAAAAATGATTATAAGCGAGGACGTTGTGTAATCAAAGCATACTTGTATAAATGAATAATAATCAAATTTAATAGTTAAAATAAAAACTAATAAAAATCGAAAATTTCTCGTGGCTATAAATAGCTTAACTTTCCGGTATACTTTTTTTTTTTTGATAGAAGTAAAAAAACTTGTTGGGAATCTTCTATTAAAATTGTATTATGTTAGCTATGAAAAGAAAAACTTTTATAAATTACTAACTGAAAAATAATTTACAAAATTTTGAAAATTTCTCATAGTTACCTCAAAAAGAGTCAAAATATTTCCATATATGGAATATGGTCATTTTAACATTTGATAAACGTGTTGAGTGTTTACGGTTATTCATTTTTTTATTACAGCAAAATATTAAAAATCGATTCATTACATTCTTTTTCATTCATTCAATTCTGATTCTCTAATTTACCGCTGAATATAAAAATATCGTTTTTAAAGTAATAAGTAAATAAGTTCAAACGCTCATAAAAAATTTATGTTACTTTCCGGTATTTTTTTTTTTGTTTAAGATAAAATAGTTTACGGGGAGTCTTCTATTCAAATGTCTAATGTTAGCTATCTAAAGCTTTTAAAAATTTCTAACCAAAAATAATTTGAAATTTTACGAATTGTTGTCAATATTTGAACTTTAAATTTGTGTAAAAATTAATCATGCCTATGTATCTTTAATATTTTTGAACTTCCATTAATGAAACTTATAAGCAACCTTGCATTAAACTTTCAAACTTTTTTACTGTAAGAAAAAGTTTTCATCGAGTATAATAAAAAAAAATTTACAAAATTAGCTCAAAAATATATTTACCATAACGGAAAATGTTAATTTAAATATTTGGTGAAATTTTCAAGTGTCTACGATTATTAGTTTTTAAGTTACACCAAAAATATTAAATTGATTTTTCAAAAGTTTCGCTAGACGCTTTTTATAACTACTGGACATTTTTACCTCTCAAAAGTACCAACTAAATTCACTTTTCTATCAGAAAAGTCAAAAGATGCTGATGTTGATAATCGGAGCATTTTTACCACCCCAAATGTTGATGACAGACAGAAAAAAAATACACAATTGTATATATAATACATTTTTTGCTCCTCTCAGAATCTAAAATACAAATTCCTATCAAATTGATGTTGCTACGAATAAATTCTACTTTGAATTATAATAATAATATAATGAAATAATTTGGTTTACTTTAACCATATTATTTAACTGTTTGCACAAGTGTGTAAAACTAAAACACCATTAAAATACTTTTTTTCTACATGTAGTGCCTCAACTACCACACGCTTGACCTCAAATGTTTATACCATGACCATTGACCAGAGACAAACATACATCAACATAATTTTAAAAAAGTATAATAAAAATACTTCATTTCGCTGTTTTAGAAAAAAATCATATTTTAATATATTTCAAAAATAAAATATAATATTGAATTTTCAACTTTATACTGTGATCAATTTGTATACAATACCGTAAAAAAAATACAAGCAATTGACACAATTATGCATTAATATGGTAAATATAGATGCAAATAGGGAATCACATTGAGGCTTAAGTCTTACTATTTGTTGACAAAAAAAAATAACGTGGTTGGTAAAAGCGAGGCATTCACTTAAAAGTTTAAAAAAAATAGTATAATATGGAGTGGAAACATTTAAAAATACATGACTACTTATTTGCAATAACCACAATACCTGCACTTACTTTACCGTAAAAACTATGTAAATATAGTATTTGCGCACCACAAAATGATATTTTTATTGTGCCACCGCCACACTACGACTGATCTACGTTCCATTACATTCCATTATATTTAAAATTGAATAAATGATAGTAATGAATTATTTATCGTTGTTGTCATTTTTAATGGGTTTATTTTGTGATATAGCTGTACCATGACCTATTTTGCAGTCGTTCATTGTTATGAATTATGCTTCAAGCATGTACTAATTGATATAAATTTCTCGTTTTTTTTTTATTATTTGTTCAGTCATTAAATTGTATGTTGTCGGATTTGTTAAATTGTCTAATTATTTCACCTCTAGTATAGTTCAGCAACCTGGTAATTTGGGTAATTTATCTTACTTTCAGTATTCAGTTACAGAAACGTAAATTGCCTAAGTTTTCAGGAATATTTACTGAGTGACAAGAGTTTGAGTATCTTATATCAACTCAATATTATCTCATGCTCCAGATTAACCTTAAATCGAGAAATTTGAATATTTCAAAACTTCTCTTGAAGGTGAAGCCTTATATAGCCTAAGCTAAAGTGTGAGCTGGGTACTCATTTATCACTGAACGAACTTAACTACTTGAGGGCCTTGGAAATTCTCAAATCCCAAAAGGGTAATAAACGCAATTTTAATGTATTCACTTCCAATCTTGTCTAATGAAGTATCCCCCATATAACCCACGGTCCCACACTCCATCGAAACGCTGCTTAATTTTATTTAAGAGCATGCCATCGCATTTTTTTTTTTTTTTTTTTTTTTTTTATTGATCTGAAATATACATCGACAACTAGGCCATTAGTACATGAATTTTAGATTACATTGTTAGTATTTTAGCATTTACATGGTTACATTAAATTAAATTGTACAATTCTGTTTTTTTTAAGAATAAAATTAAGTTTTTAACGTCTTGTGGGTTTGGTCCTAGTGCTTGACAAATTTGTTCTGATATGTGGTATTGATTTCGATACATGTTGTATTTTTGACATTCTGTGATGACGTGGTTGACCGTTAAAAGTACATTGCACGCGTCGCATAGTGGAGGATCGTCTTTGGTCATCAAATAGCTGTGAGTTAGGTGTGTGTGACCAATTCGGAGACGGTTTATTATGGTTTCTTCTTTTCTACTGAGTTCAAGATTTATCCATAGATTTATATTGTTTTTTATTTTATTGAGTTTGGTGTATGGATTCCGGGCCACATCGGCATTCCAGGAAATGAAATGGCTGACCAAGAAGCCCATAATGCAATCACCTCCAAATTAACTGCAACCATAAAGTCCATCACATTTGCAGATGCAAAAAACGAAATTAAACTACACACAAACAATAAATGGCATTCCTACTGGCGAAAACTCAACGCCATCGCATTAGATAATTTGGATTTTGTAACTATAGGTCTTGGAGTCCGCTGTTACTATAAATCTTTGAACAACACCTGGACTAAGGTTTCGTTTGGAATTAGTAGTGGGAAACAAGCACTCTCCTATAGTCTCTCCAAGTTCGTCGACTTTCTTCGTAACCACATGCATTCCACATAAGTTTCTTAACCCTTTCAGAACGACACCGTAAAAACATTAAATCAATTTTTAAATGTTTGGCTATTTCGATTTTTTTCTTTTGATTATTGAAAATCTATTATTTTGTATCCAAATTAAATACTATAGTTAGTTATAGGTTACATTTTTAAATCAATCAAATATACTTTAAAATATTTTACATAGGTAGTTAAGATAACAATATTTTTAATATGATTTTCCACTCCCAACCAACTGTCTTGATCGAGGCAATCCTGATTTAAATTATAGTAAAGTTTGTTACTCTTAATAATATATTGGTATTTGAAAATGTGTTTATTTTTAAATTTTTTTTTTGATTTATATGGGTTTACTAACTTTATTTTCAGCTATAGAAAATAATAAATAAAAAAAGATAAAGGGGTTGTAAATTTTAATAAGTCCTCAAAAAATTGAATTCATAATATTGATGTTGGCCAATATTTCGAAGGCTAATTTATTGTTAATTAGGGAAATAAGCCATACCCAGTATATGGCTGCGACTATTTCTACAAGGCAAGGGCCTCTAAATTAATTTTGTGCCGGACACGGCCGGGGCCTTGAATTGTAATTCTAACACTGTCAATATATGGTTTATTTACACTAGGTACCTAGAGTACCTAAAGTGAGGGTAATTTTAATATATTTGCAATTTTTAGTAATAGCACGTTTTGACAATAATCATTATTTTATAATCATTTTTATTATAATTATTATTTTATATAGTTTAATTCAACTTTCTAAATTAAATGGCTTAAGTAAGTAACTTCATGTCAACAGATTTAATACACACCATCATTCAGATTTATTATTTAATTCAACCGAAACAATTGTCATTCAAAATAAACTTGTCCTAAACAACTGGGAACTTATTGTTTTGTATAAAAATGTATAAAATACTTGCACAATTTGTATTATTCCTATAATTAAAACGTAAAACTAAAACGTATTAAACTATTATTAAAGTCTGTATAAAATCAAATCAATTGTCAATAATCTACTATACTTTAATATATTGGTTAACATTTTGTGGATAACTTTTGGACAAATTTCTAAAATTCTAACAATCGTCAAGACTGTTTTTAGTGGGCATTATACAAGCTAACTTTTGGTGAAAATTATTTAAAGGGTTAAAGGACCTAACCTTTTATAGTCCTCGCGTCACTTTCATTTCAATGTTTAAGTAAAATATCTCCAAAGTGTTCAATCTTCGGTACACATATAGTCTGACCGTTGGGAAATATGTAATCCCCGATTAACGGTGCTCCACTCCCTGACATTTTAACTCCGGGTTTGTATTACCATAATAAATAATATTTGGATGGGTCCGAGGTTGTTGATGCGAGCGGTTCGAAAATAGAATGGGCAAGAAGGTGTGTTCTTTGCGTCTATCCTGATAGGTCGTACACTGCAGACAAAAGGATTTGTTCCGGTCACCGGATCTCCAAAGGGTCGTGGATCCTATCACCAGTTTTACGTGTAACCAACTCTTTGCCTTTCCATGCCCTCGGCGGTAGGCACTCCATTATATATATATATATCAGAAATAAATAAAAGGGATCAGTGAGTATTAATTAAAATCAAAAGAGTCTTATCGCCGATTTTTTTCACCGACCTGTACCCTATATATATACTGTAGAAAGTTATTCATCTGCCACCATCGAAAGAACAGCCGCATTTATACCCACCGTGTCTTTTCTTAGTCTATAGTGACGCTTTTGAAGGTTTATTAAAACTTTGTGGTGAAATATAATGCTTCGGAATTTCAAATTATTTATTAGTCAAGTCAAACAAAGACAGTAGCAAAAGGCATTGACGATATTATTATTAATAAAAGAGAAATTAATTTCGGATCACAAGATACTGAATAAATTGAAATTCTACGGTTCTTTATGTTACTAATAAGTAATAATACAACAATAATTATTACATTTTTGATTTTATTAATAAATAAAAACAACATATTATTATATTTATTGTATTCGCCTATTTAATATCAGTAAGTAATGATTGAAAATTAATTATTTTCTCTCGAAATTAATTGCGTGCACTGGTAAAAAATATTAATAGGTTGAAAAACAGTTAATTTATTTAAAACAACAAAAATAAAGTCTACACTAGTTTTGACATTTTATATACGCATGGCGTTATACCTAAATAAAGTTAAATTAATTTATATTATTCATCTCAAACTCTCGAAGTATACAATAGGTAACAAAACAGAAGTAATAATAACTAGGAGTCATGTAGGTATCGTAATCAATCATTTGTAGTTCTAAAAACGTTCATACAGCCCAACTGCTCCCAAAAAAATCATTATATTATAATAGTCAGCTACTCAGCTACTCAACTTACAACGAATGGTAATACCAATTACTTACTTGAGATATATTTCTCTGTCTGGAAAGCTTAACGATTCCAATCAAACGTATCAAGGTAAAACATTAAAAATGATTGATCTTCTAGAAAAACTTCAAACATTCGCAACAAAAAGTCTAGTTTTCATATCACTTTTGATTTTGTGCTATTTACTATTCGCTCGATTTATTGCAATGTGGGTTTGTGATTTTTCGTCTCGACCAGCAAACAATATATAATATATGAACGTAAACTAGTCTCGTAGATATATAATACAAACTTTTTCCATGATTCATTTTAAATGTTCTGTGTATCCAAAAAAAAAAATAATAATAATAAAAAGTTAATATATAGTGAAGAAGGTTTACCACTGTTTACCGTTTGTCTCTCCGTTCGGAATGAACTCTCTTCGTACAACAACATTCAATAATATACACTCTAATAAATTAAAATATAACACTGTACTATTACATATTACTTAAAGTCAAAACAAAACGAAATTATTGATAATCTATAATATAATGATGTATGGCTTTGTGCGAGGATAAATTGTACAAAAAATGTATCTTGAATATAAACTTTTTAAAAAGGCAAAGAAATACTAAAATTGCAGTTTCAGCAAGTATTTCAGAGTTGTGTAAAGTTGATCCAAATAAAAACACACATTACAATAATTCTCTCCGTTATAAGTCATGACTCTAATATACGTGATTTAATGTATATATAGGTACGTTACTAAGATGATAGTCGCAATTTGTTTAACTATTTGTATTAAATACAACTCATAAGGCAAATGTACGACACAATAATGAAAGTGTAAAATGTACTAGCTATATTACGCAATTGTATATAACAAAAAAGTTGAGTATTTAAAACATGGATAAGCTTATGCATATATGGATTGTATAAAATACTTATAACACAATAAATAATTTGCCACTTATGAAGGTACCGAGTAATGCACTAGATAACTAAAACCACATGACCATAATCCTTTATTGTTTAAACAGAATGATTCATCTGAAGCATGCTCACCCTAATTTTTTCAATAAATAATTAATTAATTAAAATTATTATTTTTAAAACGTTAAAGTATTATGGTCCAAATTTTGGATTACTTAGATTTTGTATACCGTTGAGGAGTGTCCTGTGACAATACCAACTTCTGTTTTTTTTCTTCAAATTCTAACCTTTAATTTCTATACATTTTTAGGCCAATGACTTTTTTGAAAACGTCGATCCATCCGTCGGTACCTATATAGTTTTTGCATCGTTCAGTTTTGTATATCCGAAATGCATAATATTATAGTTCATAAAAAAAGAATACGATAACATGGTATAATGATTAGGCGTTGTTTATTTCACACGTTGTTTATTTCACAACCTAACACACCGTATCCGCCGAACAGACGATGTATTGCTGCAATGCCATACACGCTGTATACGTACTGGGAGATTGTTTCAAGACAACGCTACAACGACGGTTTCGACGGAATCCTGCATAAACGACTACAGCTTGTAACGCATTGTTACATCGCACACGATTAGATACATATAAGCAAATAATATATTATATTATTAGGATGCGGTGCAGATCGGCCGGCATGTAATAATAGATCGACAAATCTCCAACTTCCTATCCGTCAAAATGGCTTTCAATCGATCAGGTGTAATCCAACGCTATCAATTAGCATTAGTAAATGGTCTTCGGGCGGGATATACCTCTATATATTGTTATATCGCGGCGTTTACAACACAGCCGTTTGTCACGAACCGAATGCGCGAATGCCCGATTTATGTTTCACCGAAATGCGCCGTTTCCTATTTAATCGCCTAATCGTCGTCACCCCCCCCCCCCTGCCCCCCATTCACCCATCATCCACTCTTCCGCCCGTCAAAATCGCTGTGGAACAGCATGGTCCACTATCAGAGTTCCGAGTCGGGTCAATTACACGATGCGGAGTGTTCCGGTTTGGTCCTAAACAGTAGGTATATAATAATATTATAGTGATATGATCGACGGTTGTAATTTAAATTTTCCAGTAAACGGACGATCTGAATATAATATTGACGACCATCGTCTGTCCGCCGTATTATATTCCAGTTCTAATATTCAAAAACCATATTTTACGTTACCAACTAAACATAAATAATCTTTCCATTTCGATCGCCCGAATCAACACATTTACAAATAGCAAACACGAATTATTACTGAAAGATTCGCGCACAGTTATGTATTTTCTCTTAGAAAGTGAACACTATAATATAATTGATTTCCATTGGGTAATATGTCGATAGAATATATATTTATTAATATATATTAATTAGCGACATCGATTAAAATATCAAATAATAATATATTAATATTTATTATTTACAAGGCAAATATTAATTATATTATAAAGTGTATTCGATTTGTATAATATTATTATAACATATATTATTAACTAGTAACGTATGAATTATGCAAGTGCGTCTACAATTATGCATTACGTAATGAAATATTAAAGTAATTAATAATATTGATGTTAAAAAAGCGGGTAAGTGGATGTCGCACTGCTGTACAGTAGGTTGCAAGTGGGTTCATGTATAATAGATATTGGATTGTATTAAACTTGAATTCAATGATAATATAGTATATCATTGTATAAGAAAAACGATTCTGAGCGGCGACGGTTTGTCAGTCTGGATTTTTTATATTGTTATAATTTATTTATTATACCCTGTTAGTTTAACTAATATTATAATATTATTATTTATTATTCGTTGCTATGGTGATAAGCAAAGCGTTAGAAATTAAAATCCCATTTTTAGCGGTTTTTTCGTAATTTGTCGGTAGTTTTTCCCGTGGCATTAAATAACTATTGAGAAAATCGAAAAATGACCTCTTTAAAGTACCATCTTGATCCAATTTGCTAAAAGATAAGGTACTATATGTTGAAATCAAAGCACTTCTTCTGGTAGAAATTTTGTATACCGGATATAAAAAAAAAAATAAACAAATAAACACCATTGTAAAACCACAAGCTTCCTCGCTCCGCTCAGAGTCATAAAATAAATTTTATATATTATAATGATTTCGGTTTTATAAAATATAGAAATATTAAATTATTGACTACAGCAGAAAATTGCATTTAATAGCTTTTATGATGATAAGAAAAAAATGATTTTTAATCCACCCCGTCCTATATGTATTAAATAATGTTTTAATTGAATTAAATCTCATTTGAATTTTCACACTCAAGTTGTAAAATTTGCATTCTGCATTTCGAACAAATTATTTGTAAGCTCAGGTGTAACATGAGCTTTTCATTTAGGCCCCCTGTTATTCATTTTAATGTTAAGTAATTTTGGCACTCCTTGTAACGATATAATATATATTATATGAAGGAAAACATTATTAATAAACAAAATTAATGATAGGAACAGGGGTCCTAAATGAGAACCTTGCGATACACCTGAACTATACTACGTACCTATAAGAATCGTTAATGATTTACCTGATATATATGACAGCTCAGTACCTAAATATCCTGTTATTACCTATCCGATGAAGCAAAAACATTTTCAATTATCCTCTCCGGGCTCATTAAAACTATACAATCTAATTTGGACAAATTTGTTACTCGGAGACCGGAGTCATCAAAATTACATGTTAAAAATAGTTTCATGTCATTTCTTTTTCACCATTATAAAATTTAAGAACGCACTATCATGAGTCACATATATTAGATACCTAGGGATCCACAGAGATGCTACTTGACTAAAATATTAATTTTTCATAGCACAAAAATACTTTTATTAATAAAGCTAACAAAATTTCAAGATATAGAAATACAAGTTGTTTTAAAAATATTAGTGTTTTGTAAACTTAATAGTTAATTCTACCTACTCTAACACTAACACTACAGACTAACTATTATAGTATTATACATTATTAAATTTAATTTGTTAAGTCTTTACCTGCAGTTCATGATATTTAGACATTTATAAGAAAAAGTGTAGAATACAACTTTTCTCAATTATATAAATAAAATATAATTAGTATGTATAATTTATATGACGAAGAAAATGTTTTATTAAGTACAAAATATATCGAATAGGAGGTAGGTACTCAACATTTTCATTTTCATTTTTTATCCACTTCACTCACTGGAATCGAGTTAAGAGCTAACGCACTATTATTGTTCCTTACAAGTTTCGACCTCAATAAGTGAATAGAAAAATTTCTTCTTCGATAAGTTTAGATTACCCTTTTTAAATTACTCGGATTCTCAAAAGAAAATACAAGAACCATAGTTGAAGAACTTTCTTAAAATAATGATATCAGAAAAAAAAGTATTTGAAAAGGTATAATTTCCAAATTCTTACTACTTATTATCTTTTCTAAAATAAGTTATTTTATAAAATTAGTAAATATTTGGTATTAAATTATAAAAACTAATTTTAAACTGAAAATTCACTTTTAGTTCTTACATTAAAGAAATTTAGAAATATACAATACTATACCATACATTTATTTTAAAACATTTTTAAACTCGAGTGTCGGCTATGAACTTATTAGTTATATGATGATGTGTGTGTGATTTTTTTTTTTATTGTGTTTATCATCCCCTTTTTTCATTTCCCTTAAGAATACTCCAACCTTCGAGATTAATTTCTAATAGCAAATCTAGTTGGGAATTTGAGGGTATCAGTAGTAAAAAATTCCCTGTACTTTCAACAATCAGTAAAAACAAAAAAATAATTAGGTATAGATGAAAATCGCAATTATTACACAAAATTGATTTTATTTACTAGCTGTAGTTCAAAAAGTAATATCTGTAGAGACGATTTTTTTCTAAATATTTATATTAGAATTTTCTAGAAATTATATCATTCTAAAAATATATTGGCCTTTTTAGGCTATTTATATATACATTTGAAATGTTCGACTTTTTATAGTTGTTCAGTAGTAGAACGGCAATCGGCCAAACTTTCAACCGACTTAATAATGTTCAGATTCTGGCACTTTTATCAACGAATAATAATGAAAAGATGCTTATCTTTAAATATACCTACACGTAAGGACACAACTATCTCTCCAAATATGCTAAGTTATATATTATAATAATTTATAAGTTAGAACTAAAATTACAAAAAAAATTGCTCTAAAATATAAAGATATAAATGAAAGGAAAAAAATGGTGAAATTAATTCAAAATAATATTCACCAATACATCGCAATAATTGTTAAAAAATCTTAAATTTTTGAATAGGTCCTTTTAATATGTAATAAGATATTATGCAAAATATTTAAAATATTGTGTTTAATTTCAATATTTCACAAAACAAATTTATATCTTACCCATTGGCGCAAATAGGGGGGTCCGCAAATAAAGTCAAGTTCCCCCAGTTCAAAATCTAATAATTAGTACTAATTTTTATATTCTGTGGTACTAAGCAATATGGCCTATGGGGAAGGGGGCTTGAGTCCCCCCAAAAAATTTAGTAAATTTGCGCCTATGATCTGACCTAATATATTCTATAACCATCACAAAAAAATATGTAAATGCAAAATTTTCCGAACACTAATTATTACTTCAATATTTTCTATCGCAGATATACGTTTATACATAAACTTATGTGGTGTTCCATGGTAGGTGGAAAACGATTCATTCGATGGCTCATTTGCAGTAATCTAAATATGTTTGTGTCGTGCATGTTATTTAGTATAGCTGTAATACATATAAGTATAACTATGTATATTTTGTTTTTAATTTGTATTATTATTTAAAATATTACGATCCATACAAAAATAAGTAAGGTTTATAATAATAAAGAAAGAAAATAAACTGAACAATTTTGTGGGAAAACTGTTCGCTAACAGATACTAATTTAATTTTTTGTTTATCTTTCTCTTTTTTCCTTTGATCATTTGAATAATAAAGCGTCCCACTGGCATTTTCTTTCAATGTGATTATTTAGTGTGGTTATGTATGACTTACGTGATATTAATGGATTATCGTCAGAATAGAGTTTAGCATGAAATCGTTTGTATAGTAACTAAAATGGACTGTGGTGAGTCGGTATAGTTATAGTATTTAAAGCTGGAATTTTTAGGTCGTTTTGTATTCATTGTTTGTCATGTATTTCCAGTTATTTTATACAGGCATGTTTGACATCTTGAGGGTTTAGCTCGAAGGTTCTTAACCTTTTAAGGGCAATAAACCCCTTTGAAGTATAAAGTATTATCACGGACCAACTCCCCCCCCCCTAAAACAGATTTTTTTATTTTAATTATTTTTTAATAATAATAATATTTACAGTTAATACATTATTAAATTATTGAGAATAATAACTTTTGTGACCGTTGTACAAAATCCAGACTCGCAGGGATATGTATAGTAGCGAGTAGAACCAAAAATGTCATTGCCCTGAATTATACAGCTCACAGATAACCGCGGTGTTTGTCGACGCACACCAAAATTCGATTAAATGTTTTGTTTGAAAATCGTGGTGTGATCTTTTGATCTTGAATCAATTAATTCATCTTTAACGAGAGCTGAATCATTGATTGTATTTAAATCCACAAGAAAAGGATATTCGGAAACTGTATAAATATATGAACGACCGTTTGCTTAGGTATACCAACTAAAAAAATTTTAAATAAACATTCAATAAACCTCACGATAAAAAAGAAGTGGGTAAGTGGATGTCGCTCTGCAGTACAGTAGGTTACAGGTGGGTCAATGTATAATGGATTGCATTTAACTTGAATTTAATGATGTAATATTATCATTGTATAAGAAAAACGATTCTGAGCGGATACGGTTTGTCAGTCTGGATATTTTTTATATTGTTATTATTTATCATAGCCTGTAAGTTGAATTAATATTGAAATATTTTTTTTTTTTTTATTCGTTTCTATGGTGATATACAAAGCGTTAAAAATTAAGATACCATTTTTAGGTGGTTTTTCGTATTTTTTTTTTTGGTGGTTTTTCCCGTGGCATTAAATTGAAAAATGACCTCCTTAAAGTACCATCTAGATCCAATTTGCTAAAAGATAAGGTATCTACTATATTTTGAAATCGAAGCACTCCTTCTGGTAGAAATTTTGTATAAAGGATTAAAAAAAAATAATCAACACCATTGTAAAACCACTAGCTTCATCTCTCCGTTCAGAACCTAAAATGTACAGCTTCTACTTTAAGTCTTTAACCAATGGACTTTATTCACCAAATAATATGAATTAATTTCAAACAAATCTATAATTGTTATAAATATTGAAAAAAAAGGTCATGGGGAGATCTATCCACCTCGTCGTCCTCTATAGATTACATCTATTCTGATACATAAACCCAACAAATCAATAACTGTTTTATTAAAAATGGTTATTTATAAAAATGTTAATATTTTGTAATTCATAATAATGTTACTTTTTGATCACTTGAAAAAGTCTAAAAACATTTATGAATACATACAAAATTAAAGAACTTGAATACCATGTGAAAAAAATAGAAAGGGATAGTGTTAAATAAATATTACTGTTAAAATATATCTACTACTATTTACCGGGTAAAAATTAAAATACAATATTGTCTCACAAATTGAATTAGAATTGTTTTTAATTTATGATAACACAATTTTTATCAGCCAATCTATTTTAATATTTTATTTTTTTCATTTGTGATTAGGAGGTACTCATCGGTAGTCATCACGTTATTAATTATAGGTGAATTCTCTCACTTGTCATGCACTCGGTAGAACGGCTATATTGGCGAACTATCAATAATAACTTAATAATATTCAGATAACGGCGCATTTATCGACAAATTTTAACTAGGTATACCTACTATGATTTATTTTTACAGAATAACTAAAATCACTTAATATAAGACAACTACCAATCACATAAATACTGGTAGGTAAATGTTACATTATAGTATTTTATTATATACACAGTCACATGGATACTTACTACATAGGTACTTTATTTTTATGATATGTATTAGGTGCCTATATAATATTAGGTATGATATGTGATCTATATTACAATTAAGGGGTGTTTTCTGAAAATAAACTAATAAGAAAAAACAACAAGATGACAATGTCAAGAGGACGCAACAACACACCTAGTTTAACAGTATTATATAAATCGATACAGCTCTACGACTGTTAAGAGCTCGTGTTTATTATTATTGGCATGACGGCGTAGACAAAACACGTTTGCAGAATATAAAACAAGACAATAATAATATTAACTGTGGCCGAGCGTAAATTTTTGTTTTCGTTTTGTATACATATAGTATACAATCTAAGGCCTAAATCGGAGGCCCATTAAAATGAAAAGAATCTCGAGAGCTTCGAGATGCAATATGCACTCCCATTACTATATAAATACCCCACGCTAAATCCACCATAGAGAATACACGACTGCGTAGCCCGACAGTAATGCGCGAGAGTATTGAAAGCCGGCAGACGGGTGCGCAGCGGCAGTAATGCGGTAAACAGATATTTTTAATTTATCCTTCCGGAATATACGCGATCACACTCGGGAGGGACTTTTTCGCACTGTGTAAGAAGACGACAAATAAAGGTCCGTAGCTATGGTGACCCGGTGACCGTGTGTAGTATAATATGTATATAACGCTGCACGGCTCATGGTTATCTCAATCTCGTGAACACACACACACACACACCCGGGCGCAGGTTTATATATTATATCGTACTTTTTTTTTTCTCTCTTCTTTTTTCACACACAATGTTACAGTCACGGGGTATTCTTTATCCAATTTCGACGTAGGTACTCTCTATATTTCCCATCGCCGTGAGAGAAGATGACCCGTCACGTCTGACGCCCGAGCCGCAGCCGGAATACCAAGAGCAATACTGCCGCCGCCGCCGCCACCGCCGCCGCCGCCACGACGCAAAACTTGTTATCGCGCCCAGCCTTTCTCCCGCTCCAAACACACACACACCCACCCACAACGTGCGCACGTGAGTCCGAGTGAGTTCATCTGATATACATCACGTGCCGTGATACGCAACACAACAATCCCCCGCGGGCCCCCGGCAACCTATTGACTATTGTATCTGGTCTTGATCGATTTAACGGCGATCGCCAAATCCGAAAGGCGAGACGAAAATATGCATCAGCGAGGGGGGGGGGGGGAGGGGTGCAGCTAAAAATCTAAAATTATATGTAACGATTTGAAGGCTAGAAGAAATTTGATTATTGGGCTCCGAATTATTTTTATTTGTTTTTTTTTTATTTTTTGAAATAAACAACTTGTGTAGGTATGATATTATGAAATCATTTATTTAAAAAATAGTTATCCGCGTGCTTATTGTCCGTATAGTTCGTATGTACCTACTACCTATTCATAAATCCATATATTTAGCAGTTTTTTTTAGGAATGTTTTCTTGCAACTCGCACATAAAGATACATTATTTATAAAAAATTATCACTTATCAGGTCAAATCACCCTTATTGCCCGTTTTATTGCCGGTAGATTTTCAATTTGCCCATTCAAAAATATTTTGCAAAAGACTCTATTAGAATGTATTTATCATGAAAAAAATTATTTTAAGCCAAAATGAGTGTTTTAACTTATAAAATATAAATACATAATATGTGAAAACTGCAAGGCGCTTTATAGTTATTCAATTGTATACAAATTTTAGTTGTTTTAAACTTTCATTTTAAATTCTAAGCTGAGGGGTGAATTCAGATATTGATTTTACAATGATGTATGTTTTTCTTGTCTATACATTTTATAGTAGCGAAAATGCTTCCATTTTCAACTTCAATATCTTTTCAGTCAATCAAGTACTTTGGAAGATCGATAATTAAAATATTCTCAGTACATATTATTATCTTATTTAATAGGGAAAAAAATTAAGGAAAAAAGAGAATTTTTACGGAAAACTAGCTTTTGACTAAATCGATTTTCTTATTTTGTTGTAGGTAACTCAAAATTGACTTACCGTAGATACTTTAAATTTTGACCAAATGTTTTTATTAATTAAAATACTTTAACTCGTATTGGCCAATATAAAGACTTGAGATTTTTGATTTTTTTTAATAATTGTAGATAAAAAAAAATTCTTATATTAACTAATTATGAAGAACCTTCTGGCCTTACCTATAAAAATTGTGACCATGTATCTCAAAGTATTTTAAATAACTATAATAACATCTTTTGGGGGAACATGTATTCAACTGTTAAGCTTTTTACCAAACTGAAAATTGTTTATGGATATTAAAAAAAAAAAATAAAAATTTTCTAGATAAATAGCTCAACAAGAGACACAATATTTAATAAGATAGTGAGATCATATAAAACAATATAATGTATCAGAACTTTAAGTCACTCTTAATTATCATAATATGTCATGGATCAGAGAAGAGATCAAGTTAGAATAATTATTCCGTAGGGACATGTCCTAGACAGGGGTGAGTTTTTTGCGAAAATATTATTATGGCATGGAACGTTGAAAATCTAGGGAGATTTGTGATGGTTAAGAGGAAATTTAAATTAAATATTATGATCTAATAAATGCGGAGAGTTAATGTGGCCATTGATAAGACTGTAAAGGTATCCACCGCTTCACGTCGATCGTCCTAGGTGGGCAAGTCCGGCTGTGGACGAATTTCATCATACTGATGGCCGATGATGGGGTTCCAAATAGAGATTTAGTTTGAAAGCTACGTTGATTTTATAAAAATACGAGACTGGTCACGCGCTCTATGAGACGAATAAACTATTCATAAACCCATACCAATAGAGATGTTATAATAATATATTAATATTGTGTTGCAAATTTGCAATGACACAAGACATCATTAAGTATAATTGTTGAAAAGTATAATCGTGATTTAGATTTTAGGATCAATATCTATTACGATATTGTTTGGTATAGGTACCGAATTAATACAAAGTATTGGCATAGGCTTCACTGCGGGGGGAGTCGTCAAGTAGTACCAGCTTCCTTTATGAATACTTGCTTAGTTGCTTCCCAGTCCACCCATTGATTCAATATTACCGTATAGTCACGAATCTATTAATAGTTGATACTTACTAAGGGTTGCATTCCATATTTGAAGGCTGTCATAATTTAAATTACTTATTGATCATAAATATTTGGTGATTATTAATTGTCATATAAAAGAGAATATTCTATTCCTCAATAGTTTTCACAGCATAATCATTATGCAGAGTTAAGGGGATTCCATCCGGTGATTTTCTGTATTTGTCCAACACACACGTGACATAATATTTTAGAAGTGTTCTTTGCCAAACATACGATAAGAAATAAGAATTATGAAAACAGATTTGAATTTTTCGTCAAGTCTACTTAAAATCGACTTTCCCACATTTTTAATATTACCCCCCCCCCCCCCCCAAAAAAAAAAAAAAATAAAAAAAGTTCCTACAAAATATGTTATATTAAAAAATTGTAATATTTCAACTTCGGAGAAGTTAAAATCAGAAATCAAAAATGTGGTGTAGTAATGTGAAAATAGAATGTGCGCTCAATATATACGTATTTACTTTTTTTTTTTTTTTTTTTTTTATTGGGTAACCCGCGGCAACATAGGCCATTGGGTGTGGGGAGGGCACTGTAGGTTTTATATTGGGTAGGTTGATACACGTGTGTTGTGTTTGGCAGAATTTCTAATGGGGCACCCGTAGGTTTCTGCCGTGCCCCGGGGTGGGGGGATGGCGGCACTTGTTCTCCGGACACCGTGACTTGCACGGAGAAAAATGCCGCCCAGTGGTCGAGGATCGAACTCGGACCGGCTGTGCCGAATCCGTCGCGTTGACCGCTCGGCCACCTTGTCCCCCCACGTATTTACTTATATTTACTTATATATACGATTTACTATTTATATATATTGCGTACACATTCTAAATTACTACCTTCTTATATGTATATATATATATATATATATATAAACACACATAAGTACATATATATACTATAAGGATTTAATTATATAGCAATAATTAACTTACCCTAATTCGACTGCAGACTTTTGTTGGGTTTTCAATAAACGAAGGAATCAGAAATGGATTTAATATTGATTTACTTATAATTTATTATCAATCAAGAACACAATTGATATATTACAGATATTTGAAAAAGTACATTTATTATTTAAGACACAAAAATATTAATTATACTGAACATATTAAATTATATAACCTATAACCCATCACGTATCACTGTCGCCAAGGGCGTATGCAGGGAGAATCAGATGATGGGTGTCGTCCGAGCCGATGAAACAGTTTATTCAGAAAAAGAAATATTAATGATATAATATGGCCACAGATGTTTATATTATGATTATTATTATTATACTATAAACATCTGTGGTGTGACTGTATGTACAATATTATAATATAAATTATACTAGCTGATCCCGTGCACTTCGTTGCCCGTTAAATATACCAACTCTATATGACCCAAATTTTGTTCAATTCGTTATTTAATATTAGGTGTATAGTGTTCAAAACTTGTTTTAACTTTTACGTTGGCCGGAATAAAAATTCCGGTGTTTCCGAATTGCGGACAAAGTGACAAAAACCATGTGAGTTGCGGACGAAATCTAAAAAGGTAACATACGAATTGCGGACACAAATATAAGATAAGAAATTTCCTATTATTATTTTTGATATAGCGATCGTGGACGTTGGGAAATTACTGTTTGATATTAACGATTAAGATTGTGCCGGTGCTTTTGAAACCGCTGCCTATGTTTAATCAGTTTATCGACAACCATACTCGCTTGCCTTAAATGAAGTACAGACTAGTAGCTATACGAAAATGAATTGTTCTGCTGTACGAAATTTAAAACGAGCAAAAAAAAACTATTAAAAAGGAGGCATTTAATAGCAAACAATATTCACGTGGTGAAATCAGTAGAATATCATATAACAGGCTGTTTCAAAAACATTTTTACCACAAGATCTATAAAAACTATGACGATAAATAATGACGATAATCTAAAAATATTTTATAAACAATTTTTTCCACAAAATTAAAACAATAAATAATTCAACAACATTTTAAAAATAACGATTGCTCTTTTGCAAGACACAAATATTTTTAACCCCACCTACCAATTTTTTTAGTAGCTTATCCTAAGTCCTGAAAAAGTGGTGAAGGGAAATATTTGCATCCACAACTAACGTGGTTTTTATTGAAAAAAGCTCTGTACGCAATTAGTATTATGACAACGAAACTCGTGTCCGCAATTGTTATGTTATAATTCCTGACCTAAATAATTCGTCCGCAACTAGTATGTGTCCAAAAATTCTGATTCGCAGCAGTACACTATCAGGTAGGCAATCTACCTGCGGTAGTCGCGGATCCCGTGCTGTTTGTGCGTAAGTGTATGATTTAACTCTAGAGTACCTATCAAAGTTATACCAAGTTTGTCGTTTTTGTTTAATTCCACCTAGGGCTGTTCGATTATTTTGACTAATCAAAATTTCCTCTGGTTAATCGATTTAATCGATTATTTTACGTATTAAAAAAAAAAACGATTAATCGGATCTAAATAAACAATAATTAAGAATAAATCAATAAACTATTTTTATAGCAATTTCCTGCCGTTCCTGATATTGGTTATTTTCGTATTTCTTCTATTATGATAAGATCTAATAAAAATAATAAAATCAAATTTTTTACTACGTATTTCTGCAAAATTTAGTTTTTTAAGTACCTAGTAACTCTTGATTAATATTTAAATATTTAAAAGTTAATACTGTCAAAGGCTTTTTTTTTACATAAATCGATTAATCTAATCAGTAAATTTTAGAACTTTACGTTCGGATATGACTCAAGACTTAATAAAATTGCCCTGTTAACTCATTAATAAATAAATTACTTACTAAATTACTTCTTGGTTAAAAAATAATTATAAACTGATTGTTTCAATTAATCGATTAATCTAGTTTTGATTAATCGGTTAATAGCCATTCCAATTAATCAACCGGTTAATAATTTTCAATTAATCGATTTTTTCAATTAATTGTGCATAATCATTATAACCGATTCCCCCCAAAAATAATCGAACAGTCCTAAATTTCCACCTACAATGGATTAATATAATCAATTAATACAATTCCTAAGTTTCTAATCCAACCGTACTAAAATCCGATGAATAAAAAATAACAAATTTAACCCTTTTTAAATAAGCCTATCTTCGTCCCAGAGGTCTAATCTACACACAAACATTCATTTTAGATTCTTAGCGAAGCGAGAAAGCTAGTGGTTTGACAATGGTGTTTTTTTTTTTTTTTATCCTGTATCTATACAAAATTTCTACCGGAAGAAGTGCTTCGATTTCAACATACATATAGTATCTTATCTTTTAGCAAATTGAATCAAGATAGTACTTTAGAGAGGTCATTTTTCGATTTTCTCAATAGTTATTATTTAATGCCACGGGAAAAACTACCGACAAATTACGAAAAACCGCTTAAAATGGGATTTTAATTTCTATCGATTTGTTTATCACCGTAGCAACGAATAAAAAATTATAATATTATAATATTAATTCAACTTAAAGGCTATAATAAATAATAAAAATTTAAAAATCCAGACTGATAAACCGTCTCCGCTCAGAATCGTTTTTCTTATACAATGATATTATATCATTGAATTCAAGTTTAATATAATTAAAGATGGGCAAGTTAACCAATTTTTTTAACTAGTTAAAGTTAAGTTATCCTAAAATAAAAAATAACTAAGCTAAGTTAAAGTTAGTTTTAAAAAAATACTGAATTTGAATAGCTAAGTTAAGTTACAAATTTTCATGAAAATAATAACTAAGTTAAGTTAAAAGTTAAATTACTTTTTTTTTTTAAATACCTAGGTAGTTAACTTACTCATAAACGTTTTTTTTTATCTAATCGTAGGAAAATAACTAGTTTTGGTATAAAGTATAACAGATGGATTCGATACTGAGATTTTCTGTTTTTGTCTAACACACACGCGACATAATATTTTAGACTGGTCTTTTGCCAAACATACCAATTGATCTAATGAAAGGATAAGAATTTTTAAAAACAGATTTTAATTTGTCGTCAAGTCTACTTGAAATAAACTTTCCCACATTTTTGATTTTTTGATTTTATATTATCTTCTCTAAAAATTAAAATACGACAATTTTTAAATTTTCTTTTTTAATATGATATTTTTAGGAAATTGGGGGATAATATCAAACATGTGAGAAAGTCGATTTCAAATAGACTTGACGACAAATTCAAATCTGTTTTAAGAATTTTTATCACTTCAATAGATCAATTGGAATGTTTGGCAAAAAACACGTCTAAAATACTATGTCGCGCATGTGTTGGACAAAAACAGAAAACCCCGGTATCGAATCCCCTTAAGTTAAATTTTTCGTTGAGCACTCAACAGATATAAAAAATGTACTTCTTATACATTTTCTATAATATATTATTTAACTGTATACTTCCAATTTATGTACCATTGTTCATTAATAAATGTACACCTCTTTCAGTATAGGTAGGTAAGTACCTATCGCGATTTAAGATCATAAAGTTCTTAGTAAGATCTTAAATCATGGTGCCTATTGAGAATCGCATAATTTGATAGCAGCAGACTCGTTTTTAACCAATATTGTATTCCTCAAAAGTCAAAACATTGTTCGTGATTTATTATCCAATATAATATGTTTGGAGCAGCCATAGAGGAGGCTTTAGGGATTGAATACGAAAAAAAATTGGATAGCCCGTTGAACATTTCCAACATTTGTTTTTAAGCTTATTTAATATTAATAATTAATACATTAAGTCTTCAGCTCGCCAAAAAAAAAAAAAAAATCTCAAACTATTTGTGCCTATGGCACAACTCAACAAATAATTGGGTCTCCCTGGGGTATTTAGGCCACTTGACTTGGCTACTCCTTGACACAAGTCACCACCTTATATTGCACATAAGCAGTACATGTTTTATGTTTGGATTCAAAAACCATTAATCAGATTTCCAAATATTAATAGTTAATACCAATAGAAATAGGTACATTAAACAGTTTATGATAAAGATGAACTTACATTGATAGTAAAGAGTGAAGATCAGTAAAATACAAGAGAAATTAAGTGCCCATAATACATTTTTGTATTTATATACCAACTTATTAGTTTAAACTGTTTAGTTACCTAAATGTACATTTAGTACATAATATACAAATCGATACAATTCGCAGATAACTGTAAGACTCGGAGATTTCCACTTGACATATTAAACCTAATCCTAATAGCTAATATATTATTACTTCATACTTGTTAGGGATGAAAATCATAATATACCTACAATCGGCTAATTTGTATAAAAAAAACAGTCTTGAAAAATCTGAAGCTTTGAACATCAGAAGAATATTCAAAACCTATACAAGTAAATAGGTAGATCGTAGGTAATGCGTACTAAATGTAAACATTTTTATTTTTTAAACGCTGATTAATTGTGTAAGGAGTTTCTCATAGATGACTTTTATTACCTATACGGTAGTATTAAATTTCAAATTTTGTAATTATTGTTCGAGTCTGTCGCGGGTAATGGCTCGACAGATATTATATTATTATAGACGTCAGTCTTGCCTCGTTGCTTGCAGTTCCCGTGCATGAAACATTTGGCAATTTAATTATGCATAATGTGAATAATATCCGCGTGGTTTCTAAGGGTACATAATAATTTATTAGTAATTCGCTCACGAACATCGGGCATAGAAACTTACGTAAGCAAAGGATAGCAAATAATGTTTGCACGCAATTATGTGTTGTTTGGGCGTGTGCCCTATACGTTAAACTTGTACTTTATAGGGGGCTATAACGTAGATATAGGTATACCGAAATCAGACAACGTGGTTAATTAAACACTGCCGTTCGGACGTTAAAACAAACATTAAAACGTTGGTAGGCACTAAGAACATAATATTATAACACCAATAAATACGAAAAAAATCATTAAAAATACCCATCACATTGGTGAGTACGTCGCAATGGATGTCCGTTATTCCAGTTAGGACTCCACATAATCAATATAATATTATAATAGATTGTATTAATATATAAATATATACAGTGGCAGGCAGCAGCGCAAGACAGTTATTGTGAATCAATCTCTGATAACTAAAATGGGGTGGAAAGTAACAAAACGTACCTATACAACGATTAAACCGAAAGCAATATATTAATATTATTGCCAAATTATAAGATACTGACAAAAATACACTTGCGACAGTAACGTAGCTAAATAGCCTATACAGAGTTCCGTGTTATCCTTATTATAAAATACTTGAAAGACTTGAAAGTTGAAACTATTCGAACTAATAATATATTAAATACCTATTTGCTATGTTGTACATTTGAAAAATAAATATATTATGATAATACACATCTCATATTCTAACAAGTAACAAGGCAGATTCATTACGAGGAACCTTGTATTAAATTGACAAGCTTTTCGACTAAAAAAAAAAATTTTTTATTCGATATTTATAGAAATTAAATTTGAAATTTCAATCGACTATAAATGACTCAAAGATTCAACATTTTTTAAAAATATTATGTCTGTAGTATAAATATATATATATATATATAATATATATAAATTGTCAGATCAAAATTTACTATAGGAATTAGCATGCGTAACAAAAACTACATTATAATTATCATTTAGCAATAATAGTAATGGGTTTTTTTAAAAATTTTTTTTGTGCGTCTTTAAATTCGAGCATAAATTCACACTAATTTTTTATGAGTCAAAATCACGAAATTCTATATAAATTATAGACATTCTACCATGAACCCCCCTGGCTACGACCCTGCTGACGTTATATACTAGGTTATATACTCAACATATTTTATTGTAAATGTAATAATGTAGGTACCTACTGTATATAATAAACTCATAACGCAGTAAATATACACGTTTGGAATTGTAAATTATTAATGATGGTGGGTGGGTGCCAGCGGCGTATTTACGGAGGGGGGTTTGGGGGATAAACCCCCCCTATGGTAATTTTTTTGCTATTATTAAAGAAAATAAGTATATATACATAGACACTAAATTGTGTTTAGTATTTACTATCTTAATGTATTTTTCAGTTTTGTAAATTAAGTTTAAAAAAAATCAGTTAAAAGGTAATTAATAGCTTGTTATTACGCCACTGAAACGCCGCTATGTCATAGCTAGTGCAGTGAGTTTATGCGATTTCTATTCGATTCATATTCTATCGTGCTGTAGCTGTTTTATGCTGTTGTAGCTATTGCTGTATACGGGCCACACTCTATGCACCAGCAGGACACGGAAGTATTACTGTACAGTAGTTGTACATTTTTAATATAAAAACAAGATATTTTTAGACTAAAATACCAAAATTGATATACCTTTTATATTATTATGGAATGGTCTAGTATGGTCCACGGAACACTGGATTCTTTTCAGTACGGTTCCAGTCCCTGGTTTTAATATTTACATTTGCGATATAATTTTTGATGTAGAATGTCTTATGTTATACTATAAACTTACTGTATTTTATTACTTCTAACTTCCAAGTTATAATAATATAAATTTAATTAAGGTTAAATTTGAAATAATTGATACAATACGTTGTTACTCATTGCCTTTGTTAACATTAAAATAATAAAATTGAAAAAAATAACATTGTTATAACCTTTAAACTGTTCAAATTTTATACAAAATAGTAGTCACAAAACTTATGTAAGACATATAGTGTATTATAAAATAAAATAATAAAAAAACAATAACAAATTAAAATTTAATTATCCAATTAAAAATTATATCAGTCAATAAACGCCATTTGCTTAAAATTTCATTTTTTTTTTTCCTTGTTGATTTACCTGAATAAAACAAAAATCAAAATGCATTTATTAAATTCAATATAAAAGTAAAATAAAAATACCATATAAATAAATATACCATATTTTCTGATAGGAAAGTGAATCTAGTTGGTACCCTGGGGTGGAGGGGGAGGAGTCAAAGAAATATTTCCCAGTAGTTTTCAAAAGCACTGAGAAAAACAAAAACAAATTAAGGAAAACTGGAATTTTTAGGCAAAACCGGTTTTCAACAAAATCTATTTTGTTTTTGGTGTAACTCTAAAACAAATGACCATTGACACAATATAGTTTTCACTGCTTATATTAGCATTTTCTTTACACCATCAATTTTTTCAAATGTTCAAAATATTTTGACTTGTTTTGAGATGTTTATAGACATTTTCAGATTCTAATTTTTTTAGTTTTTTTTTCTATAAATGTCAATAAAATTGTATTTGTTGCCTGTTGGGTCAAAAAGTGTGAAAATTCAATACAAGGCTTCTAATATATTGTTACAATAACAGTTGAAAATGATTAAAAATACACAGGCTTTTTTTTTGTTGTTATATGCATTTAAACTCTAAAGTTCAATTTTTGACAACAGTTACCTATCAAATTGAAAATTTAATAATGATTTTGTAGTCATACGTTTATAAAATGTTCAATTTTTATAGCTAAAGATTGAAAATTTAATACAAAGTACAACATAAGTAGGTTATTCTATAACCATAAATTTAAAAAATATAAAAACACAGTTTTTTTTTTTTATAGTTATTTCATGTTCAAATTTGAAAGAAAGTACATACTAAGTAACTTATAGTAGTTATATGAGTAAATTGAAAATAAAAGGAAAAAAGTTTTAGAGGTATTGAAAAATCTTTTTTTTTTTCAAACTGATGACAAAGAATAAAAATTGTAATGTTATAACTTCATTGGTGGCAAAGCAAAGAAACTATTATAAGAGTTTTAGAATTCAATATTCAAATATGAAAGAATGAATCAACTTACTATGTTGTAAAAATCCAGTAATACCTAACCTAGCCCTAGCAAATATTTTAGCCCCCCCCCCCCTCTCCGAAAAAAATCCTGGCTACGGCACTGACACAAGTTAATAATTTATTGCATTTGCATTGATTTTATTCATAAAATTGTTCAAAAATATACACAATTTTATATCATAATATGCACAAGAACTGATATTACTTTAATAATATTTAAATTTACCATCCATTAATCGCACAATATGTAATTATTAATTAATATGCTTAAACTTGAAAATAATTACTGCACGCCTTTACATTGGTAAATTATTTAAATTCAGTCACATTTAAAACAATCAAACAATTTCTAATTTAATGACAACAATTAATTTATTGAACAATTTCTATCAATTTTCATTTATTAATTTTTTTTCTGCAACGAAATAATTACTACTCGAGAAATAATCTAGTATGATTTTTTTATGAACAGTAATACAATATAATGGAATATAGCCTGAATATTCTCTAATTTCAAAAATAAATTCTTTTCAAATTCAGTAGACTGTTATGGAAAAGTCATCTACAATGATTTGCCACTATTCAGCTGCGTTAAGTCAATAAATATATGTAAAATCTAAAAATCCGCTCTCTATGTGAAACTCTAACTTAAACTGAATGAACATGACGTGGTAGTATTTATTTTACTTTTACCTTGCATTCTAAACATTCTACTGTGTCTGGTTCTTGAGAACAAGAGAATTCTGAAATATGTCCACATTTCATTATTATTGGAATAGGATATGTACATAAACCACAATTTACACCACATGGTTTCTTGCATAAATGCCTAAATAAACAATTTGAGTTGGGTTTATTACATACTTCAATGCAATTAAATTGTTCATAGCATTTTTTTTCAAGTGTGTGTCCACAACTTAATAATTTTTTAACCTAAAACATAAACAATTATTAAAAATTAATACAGTTTATAACATTTTTGTTAAATGGATATGAATAAAAAAAATAAACCTTAATATCACATTTCATATTTTCTATATCACTGCATTTTCCTTGAACAATATGCCCACAATTGGTAATTTCATTAATCAACTCTTGACATGAACACTCTTCATGGCACATTTGACGGCATTGATGATCTCTAGGACACTTTCTAAACAAAACATAAAAGATTGCTGTTTAAAACTATTGATTAGGTAGATTAAAAATTCTTACCTATTACAGACATTAGAACACTTAACCATTAAATGGCCACTATCTTCAATATGACATAATTCCTTACATAAATGCCCACAAGAAAGTTTAACATTACACTTTAATTGACATCCGGTAAATTTTTGAAAATCTAAGCCACTTGATGCACTTCCTATGACTTTGTTATGAATTTGACACTTCAACAATAATTTTGGACCTATATTATAAACAAAAAGTAATTACCTATTTATTATCATAGAGTATATCTGGGATGGCCAACGATAAAAGTCGTGAGCTGGACAACATAATAAAAAATATGTAAGAGCCAAGAACAGAAAAAAAAGGGTTCTCAATTACCTTAAATAAGATAAGATACCAAATGTAAAAATAAAAAAGTAATAAAATTAATAGTATGTGAAATAAAATAATAACGTACAATAATACCTATGTCAGTTTAAATTTTGTATGGGAATTATTTGTCTTCATATTATAATACCTATTATTAGAATAGTAAAAATGTTTTGATAAGACAAGAGCTGCAATTTGGTCACGCATGTATATAAAACAGCGGTTCTCAATCATAAGGTCGCGGGCCAATTTTGAGCAGCAAATAATTTTGAATGGGTCGCTAAAAGATTGATAATAGTTTCTTTAGTTATAGTAATTTAAAAAGTTAAGGGGAGTGGCGTGTGGGTAGCACCCTATTGAACATTATTTTCAAAAAGGTTGCATGAAAAATTAGGTAAATATCTTGGGTTGCCAACACACAAAGGCTGGTATAAAATATCCTTGTGGTAAAAAAAACCACATATTCAATACGTTCAATTTGACTTAGATTTAGTTGGATAATTTGTTTATTTATTTGACATTTAAATATCTATCAAGGCATTAAGGTATTACATAGTTTAATGACAATATACAGAAACAGATAAATTCTTACCTAATGCATTCAAACTGCATAAGTATTTTTTAATACTATTCCACAATTTGCTGGCTCTAGCAAGTAATTTCAAATCACCAGCCATATAAAATCCCAATCTAGCTCTTGATAACGCAACACAAACTCTATTATTGGTCTTCAAAAATCCAATACTATGGTTATTATTACTACGTACTAATGACAATAAAACAATTTCATTTTCTTCACCTTGATAGGCATCCACTGAAGAAACTCTAATGTTTGCCAAATGTTCAAAAGGTGGTGAATTAATCAACTAAAATAAAATGGTATTATTACAAATGGATAATAACGCATAATATGTATACTTAATTATACATTAGAAATGTATATGACTTGAGCATTATACATTGCCATAATAGTTATATCTTCTGGATAATATCCTTGCTTTAATAGATAATCTGCCAATGCAACCAAATAGTTAGCCTCAACGCTATTAACGAAACTGGATAACTCATAACTCTAATAAAATCAAACGCATTAAATAATTATTTTAAAATTTAAGTTTGAGAATTCTACTTTTTCTTCATGAACATTGTGAGTCATGCAAAATATATTCATGCCAACTCCTTTAACATGTGGCCGTTCCATAACAGATGCATGGTTTCTCAAATGTGGATAAATAGTTGGTGCAACTAAGCCTGCAATTTCTGGTCGCATGCGGTGTTGTTCAGCTAATACATATGATGGAATTTCATTATTTACCATACGTTCAAACAATGAAATGTCAAGTCGATATTTTTTGCCTATGATATGATTAGCGGTTTGAGGACGCAGTTGTTTATGATCACCTAATAAAATACAAATAAATAATAATTTTTGAAAGTTCAATGATGAATATTTTAGAAATTTTAATATTTATAAGATAAATAGTTTAAGTTTACACTACTTTAATTTCCTTTTCATTTTTTTAAAATGGTCAATTATCTTCTTATAATATACAAAAAAACATAAATAATGTAAATAATTTAGTTCATACAATTGTTATTATATTATAGTCTTTATAGATTAAAGAATCAATAAAAATGTTCTAAATGTACAAAATATATTCTATTTTTATAGCACAAATTGAATGCCTTACCAATGAGAATAACATGTTCACAATATTCAGACAATGAGGCCACAATATGAGGTTCTAGAACCTCAGCTGCTTCTTCAATTATAACTAATGAATACATAATATAATTGTAAAAGAAACATTTTTATGTAATTAATATAATTAAACATAAATTATATTTACCAATTGGACATTTAAGATTTTTTAGCAAATATCTATTTTTAGCAGCGGCAGTTGTTGTCATACCAATCACATATTTATTTTGAACTGGTTTCAAATATCCAATTGATTTAAACTTGTTCATATCTCGTCTACATTGACGAGTAGTATCTTTCATATTTTCAATACTATTATATTCTTTTGTTAAATACAAACGAACCCAATTATAATACAATAACCATCGATCTCTCTTTTCTAATAAATCACGGTTATTTTGGATTTTATAATTCTCAGATCTAGACTTATACAATTTTAAATGTTTGACTATGTAATCCTCTACAGTCTTCATTATTTTTAATGCATGTTCTAAATCTTGCTTTTTGGGAACTTCATCATCTTTTTGACTCATACCATTTAATTGACACTGAATTCGGGTACAATACAGTTTTATACTTTTTAGAGTTATAAAATATACTTTTTTATTAGCTTCATTTTTATTTGATTTTGATAACTGAGAAACAAGTAATTTATCTTTTTTTATAAAGTCTATAGGATTTATACCATCAACAGCAGAAATATCATGTAATAACCATGCAAGTAAATCATATGAATCTTGAAACCATGTATTAAAACCACTTTCGTCAAGCACTTGTATAAGTAAAGACAAATCAACCACACCTTCATTGCGATCAACTTCTTTAATATTAAATAGATGCTCATTTTCCTTTTGTATTGAAGTTTTTACATTTCGTTTGGCATCCACATAAATGTTAGCACATTCATCCTTGCGAGCTACACTCATATTTGGAATATAGTTCACTAAAATATCACTTTTAGTACCACGTCCAAATCTTGAAATATTTCTTGTTATTTTCCATATACCCTCAAGAAATTGATCTAAGGCATGATTAGTCATACAGACAACCATAATAGGATGCTTGATTTTGTTTGTATCATACATGTTTTCAATAATAATCTTCACAATTTCTAATCCAATATAAGTCTTTCCAGTACCGGGCGGTCCCTGTATCATAACAAATTCTTTAGTTAAAGCCCCTTTAAATGCTTCATATTGATTGATATCCATATTTAATATTTCAGCTGACGGCCATTGGTCATTTTGAAGAATATCAAATGTAATCCCATTAATAGTATAAATAGAATTGTTTGCTAAATAACTAGGATAGGATATTTCTTTTAGACCATGAATAATATAATTCTTCATTGGGAAATTTGTTTCACACAAGTCTTGGAATACTCCCAGAACATATCTGTAAGGTTCGTAAAAAACCTGCGGTTCTAATAAGTCAATTGATATCCATTTATTTACTTCTTCAAAATCAACAACATCAACACCAACTATGCCTTTATTTAATCTAAATGTATCAGTTATTATTCCTAGGCTGAATGTAGTAAATTTATCTTTTGAAAGTAACAACAAAGCACCATTTTTAAATCGTTTACTATTTTCATAGTTAAAAGCCTTAGCATGACAAGGTGTATCAAATCTAAAAAACATTGTAACAGATGAATTTCTTTTCATTTCAATTTTCACATTGGCATAGTACCACATAGTATCTATATCTAATCCTCGTTTGTAAGTTTTTAAAGTATCTCTAATTACTGAAACAAAATCTTCTCGCATGAGGCGAAAAAAGTTGTTTAGGTATTCATCACAATTTTTATATGGGCGATTAACATGATTTGCACACAATTTAGGCGGTCCATCAGTTATATCTTCTAGTGTGGGGTAAAGTGGAATACATCTATAGTCGTCCATGTCCACACGACTTACAGATGTTAACATTGATGATTTTGACAAATCATTTTCTAACCATTTATACTCAAGTGTATAGTCTTGCTTTTTTTTTTTCGTCATAATGAATGGATATAACCTGAAAGAAATAAATGTAATTTTATATTTTATATTCAAAATAAAAATAAAAAGAATAATATTATATAAATATATTTTAAGTCTGATATCTTTTTCTATTTAATAATATGATACCTTGACCCCCTCTAACAGACTCAATTAGGACATTATTGGAATTTAATAACAGCCATTAATGACTAATCTTAATTAAATTTGATTAACTGAATTACCGATTAATAAAATATTACTATGTTAGTATCTATTAATTTTATGAGATACTTTGTAATTTTACAAAAAATTTTAACTTTAGGTCTCATTGATGACATAAATATAATAATTTCTTGCATAAAAACTAATAAAAAAAACTTAACTATACCGACCTAAAATCAAATAACTAATTGATAACTTTATAAAGTTCCACTTTTGATTTACAATACATATGTATTTATATAATATAACCAATATAATTATAGAGTAATAAATATTAGTATATTAAAACAAATTATTACCACTTCAATATAATTTGTTATTTGCTAATGTTAATGTTAATGTTATGTATTTATCAGTCCATGACACATTATATTATTTGTTGACAATTAATTATATAACTTTAATAGAAAAGAGTAAAAATTAGAATACAAATTAAAATTAATATTTACTCTTTATCATTATTATCATATGGTATTTGAACAAGCATTACAACTCAAGAATCAAGGTTACAACAAATAAACTTAATAAAATAAAGTTCAGAGCAAATTATCATTCTGAAGAATCCACTTAACTCTGCCATATTAAATATTACAGTAAACTGGTCAATTATCAAATTTATGAGTATTAAAATTCATTTTTAGATTCTGAATGGAGAAATTTTACAATGATTTGTTTGTTTTATGTATGTTAACACAATTAGTGTATAATAGAAAACATTTTTCAATTTTTAACTTTTGGGGTGATTTCTGATAGAAAATTCTAGTTGGTACTTAAGACAAAGGTCAAAATTGGAAATTCCCAGTATTAAAAAATAAGCAAAACAGGCATTTTAACCAGTTTTTGACAAAATTAAAACAAATACAGAAGATACTTGACATTTTTCCCAAATGTTTATAATAGGTATATTCTATGCATGGCATAATTTTCAAAATATTTTGATTCTTTTTGACACATTTATAGACATATAAAATATTTTTTCAATAATTGTTGATAAAAAATGTAATACAAAGGTTCCTTATAAGTTTTAGAGCTATTTAAAAAAATAAAAAATACCTACATAACTTTTTTATAAAACAATTTGTCAAAATTTGCAAATAATTTTGTAGTTAAAGATCTAGGTATAAAATGTTTAATTTTTATAGTTAGGGCTTGAAAAATTAATACTATGTTCCTCATAAGTAGTTTATACTAGAACCAAAAAATCTAAAAAATATATAAACTTAATTTTTTTTTTTAGAAATTTTCTTGTAAAATGTTGACAAAGCTAAGTATTTAAATGAAGAATAATGATTTTTATTTTGTTATAATTATTAAATCTTATCGTGTACTGACATAAATAAAAAAAAAAAACCCATAAATCATTGTAAAACAATACATTCATCACTCCGCTTAGAATCTAAAATACCCTAAGATATTAACTAAATAATACCATACAATACACACACAATGATAATATTGTTACTTTTAAATTTGATAATAGGTAATTACACTCAAATATTTAACATGACAGACATTGGCGCAACTAGGGGGTGCAAAGGGTCTTTAGAACCCCCAAGTTCTAATTTAACACCCCTTGTTTTTTTACGTCTAACTATCATTATTATATTGAAATACCATACATTTTATGTTTTTAAAATATAAAGTATTATAGCACCCCACGTTTTAGAGGTCTAGTTGCACCTATGATGACAGAGTTAAGTGAATTATTCAGAATGTACAATTTGGTATAATATGCGTTTGTAGGACGGAGACAATGCATGTGAGTGTACTATTGTATCGTCGTCTTAAAGAAATTCACATATCCCACAAATGTTTTTCTTAGAGAGAAATAACTTTTATTAAAGCAAACTGCCCGACGACCGGGTTGCTTACATTCAGACACATGAACAATAACTGTTACATTTAAAACATAGATAACATAATATACAATCCATACAATTAAAGTAAATAACATAATACACAACATGAAGTAATCTTAAAATACAATGATAAAATACTATTTTTTTTAATATGGCAGTTTAATAATAAAAAAAAGTACTAATTTGTATAATTGTATAAAATAATAGGAATATAAATGTTTGTGTTTAATGTTAAGTGTTCCTCGCATGAGAGTTCAACACATTTCTTTTAGTTCTTTTAATTTATTCTAGTAAATGTTTTTAGAAAAAGTTTGAGCAGTGGCAAAATTTGTTACAAAACATTGATAATAAACATATTGAAAAATATACCAATTTGATACTCACTAAATCAATTTAGTTACCTTAACTTATTTAGTATTATTAATCTCTATAATGTTTACAACATAAAAAAAAAATAATAATATTGTACCTAATAATTTTTTGAGCAACCAAATACTTATAACTTATAACTAATATAAGCATACCTATTAGATGATAAACATTTAACATCCAGATAGAAAACAGCTAATTATTATAAATAATGAATTTATTTAATTAATAAATTTTCAAATAAGCAAAATGATAAATGAAACTATTGTTATACAGGTAATTATTTAAATTATTTTAGATTGCAAAATAAAACCAAAAAATATAAATGTAAATACCTACAATTACAATATACAGTTAAAGTTACCTATATTGTAATACCACTAATTAAGCATGATATTAAAATTCATAATATGGTTAGGAAAACAAACACTTTGTTTACAAATACCTATATGAGTGATTAATAAAATATAATATTGTGGCCACCAGAGTAAAATTAAAATTTTCAAGTTTCGATTAGAATTGAAAATTCATTAACATAATAATTTAAATGGTTTTTAAATAATAGATAATTTACCTTAGTTATTAATAAGTATTATTCCTTCCGCTACAAGATACACAAAATATTCTGTTGTGTTACGGACATAATAATTGCATAGGTAGGTACCAAAAATCAACAATATCATGCAAGACTATTCTCGCGTCTCGCCACTATCGCCAGCTAACGCGTAAAAGTATTAATGTAGGTTTTTGTATTGGTGACTGGTGTGAGTAAAATACAATACACAGAATGCCAGTAATCATTAACGATTAACCAGTAACCACCTTGGATTATATAAAATATATTATTATAATAAGTAACAAATAACCCTCAGATAATAGCTATTTTAGTTTATTTATATATTATTATTCTAAATATTATGTATAACGGCAATAATTATTTATAAGGAGTGTGATTGCGTGGAGTGTGTGTGGAGTGAAGAGATAATAATAATTAATAAATAACGTTAACATGTCTGAACATGATAAAGAACAATCACGTATAAATGTATAATCATAGTACAATATGGTACAATCTATTATACTATTATAAAACTATTATAAAAACAAAACAATTTTAAAATGGTTGTCAGATGTTTGATAACTGATAAATAACTGACAAATGACCATAAACCATGATAAATGTTATACACAAATAGGTATCTATGCAAATGACAATTATTAACAATATAGTACAAATGTACAATACGTCAATACCACATAATATGTTTAACTATACATAATAATATAATATATAAATATATTTAATTATAATATATCTGTGAACCATGAACTAAGAAGATCTTCTTAGTTCATGCTGTGAACAATATCTTATAGTTTATGCCTCCATAGAAAATAATTTATTCTTTGGTGATAGAAGTTACGCTTACGCAGTTGCAGGGTTCAGCGTTCAGCAGTAATGAACTAAGATAGTTATTACTTAGTTCATACACGATGTAGAGAAGATAATATCTTCTCTACACCGTGAGTTCATATATGGCAAAATATCAGTATCTCTGCAAAGTGGCGACTGCCGGCTGGTGGTATATTATATTATATACCTAATATTAATATATTAATATATTATATCCACCTTGCGGCTTGCGCAGTACCAAATAATGTATTGACGGCAAATAGGTAGTTTAACAATTTAACTTATAAAGTTATAACCAAAAAGTACCGGATGGATTTAGTATTGTAAGTATTGATTACTTGGACCATTTTTACAAATTATAAATGTTGATAGATTAAATCACCATAGCATCCATAGACCATAATCTACCGAATCAATTCAAGAACCTATTCCTTAGAAATAATTTTTAATTAGTTTCAAAAACTACTTGTTCAAATTTTTGATTCTGATACGTCAACATTTTCAGAACAATTATCCGCTGAATAATTAACTGTAGAAAAGTGGGGATCTGTTTGTTGAAAAACAAAAGTTTGTATTTCTATAGGAGTGCAGGAGACTTCTAAAGTAGAACAAAAAATCTCAAGAATTTTAAAATAATATGATTTTTAAGTAGGTATATTTAAAAATGTAAAAATCAGATCAATAACTGCATCATTTAATTTAAAAAAACGGAATGAGCATGCTTAATGAATCATTATGCATACATTTAGGTGTATATCAATAATATAAAATGAACACAATACCATATAGGTAATTTGTATAAGGGTGTAAGATAATTCATTACTAAAATCTTACTCCTGTACTTAGTATCTTGAAAGGTATTACTTATTAGTTATTACTTATTACATAACTACCTATACTCTGTTCAGCAAGAGAACACGCGGAAGACCGACAAAAATCGGACATCGGTTCTCCTGCGCGTTTCCTCACGGTAGGTAATAGCCAATAGGTACCTACTATCAGTACTACCTACCCTGTCTTAGGTGAACAGATTTCGATGGCAGCGTAACGCGGGGGGATGTGCGTGTTCTCTCGCTGAACAGAGTTTTTATACTTATTAATTATTTAATTATTATGACAGTTTTATTTTATTAGTTAATATACTTTCAAAAGTAGGTATATCTGTTTTGTAAGATAATAATTTTATAATCAAGTACTTTTGAATAGGTACGTATTTTAAACTTATAAATAGGTATTTTTGAAATGTATTTTTTACATGAGTACATGACTGAATATAATATTATACTATAGTCCGTTCACTCCGTTCCACGAGAGAATGAATTCGTTTCGTGATGTAACTGACGGCATTTAAAGACCTAGAACACTATTTCCTTCACTTCCGAGTGGCAGCGTTGTATAGCACTTCAACTACAAACTATGTTTAATCAAGGAATTAGTTATATTCACGTAACTTATTTAGTATCAATATACCTATAGAGTATAGGCATAGGTATAGGTAATAAATAATAATACTAAAGTTTAATATTTAAAGCATTAATATTATCATTGATTATAAATACTATAGTAGCTTTAATAGTATTTATAATCAATGGTATTATGTAGGTAATTTATTATAATACCACTATTATAGGTACCACAGTTCGACTATTCCAGCAATATCATAACCCATACGGTCATACTTATTTAATTCGAATGTTAATATTTAAATCTGTACATATTAATTCATACATATCATAGCAAAATGCATAAACCATTTATATTTTATGTATCTACAATACATAAGTCTTTCCTTGAAAATTTACATTATATCATCTCGAAGAATATGTTCTATTTTCGACTTTTATATCCAAATAAAATTGTTTCGTTAGTTGATATAATTTGTGAAATAATTTTTTTTTAAGTCAAGCAAATAGCAATAGAGTCGTATATATAAAAATATAGAAATACTAATCATAACGTTTGGGTATATTCTTTGCAGAATTCGCAAACAAATTAAAACGAGTGATACAATATCAACGGATAATTATTAATATTATATAACTATATATAAGTATAGTAGGTACCTACCTCTAACCTCTACCTATTACGCAAATCGTATATTATAGCAGCCGGTCGAACGAATACATTTAAAATTTTCTCGCTAAATGTCTTCCCTCCAAAACCCTGCAGCCACCAGCTCGGCCGGCACGACATCGCGTGGTAGGTAGATCCCTCACTATACGGCGCGGCGCGATTTAGGACATCGCACTGGCGCACTCGCGTCCAAACCAGACTTGCGCCCTTCCTACTCGCTGCAGCTTATTCGGAAATAGCAGCGTTCAATATATATAACGTCAGTGCCGTCCCTATTTACGAACGCTTGTTTTGTTTTCCTTGAGTTCGTATAAACAAAATACAACAACATTATTATTATATTGGTGTACAATTGATCGATATAACATTATACAATTTACGATCGCGACGAAAACTCGAGTTCTTCATATTATGTAATATATCATATTATACACTGCAGGAGTTGTAGTATAGCCGTATAGGTACTATTATACCCAATCGTACAAAAACGTAAACTTTATACATGGAATCAATAAAGGGTGAGTAACAGTAAACATAATAAGTGTATAATAGATTATCGCCAGTTACTTTACACCTATATAATATTATATACTTATCAATATATTATATTGCAACAACTAATATATGAGTTTGGATATTTATTATATGCACATGTATACATAATAACTCGCACTCTACATCAGTGATGCACAGCAAATTAGTAATTGTTATTATTAAAAGATTCAATAAAAATAACTAGGTATAGTCTATAGATATTATCATTATATTATATGTTTATATAGAAACGTTATATAATCAATATTAGGAGCAATTATTGCGGTGCACGGGATGTGAATACGTGATACTTTAAGAAAATAGAATAAGTGGATGGAAATAAATGTCAAATGTACCTATGTGTAAACAAAAAATGACAAACCTGAAGAGATAATAATTATATCCCAATGTACTTATATAATGCATTGTACCACTATATCGACCCCATCTCTTCCTGTCACTACTTCAATAGCTTCTTTAGTGTATTTACAAAATATTAATACTTACACATGAATGTTAATCTATATGCATACAATATATATTAGGTACGTTTGAATCATATCGTACTACTGTACCGCACGCGCATTGATCTACAATCTGTACCTATAGGACTATTGGAGGTAGCTACCATAAATTATAAATTATAAATGTCTATAATATATTATACAGGCGATGGCAAAGAACACCGGAAGTAATCGCAAAACGACCGTGGGCACGCTTTGAGAGCGGCTGCTGCTGACGATCACGTCCGGCGTATTAGAATGACGGTCCAGGTAGCTCTGCCCGGAAGGAGAATCGACCAGCCAGTGGGAATCGATTTGGTCGTATCGTACTATACGGTAGGGATCCGTGTATATATTATGAATAACTCATTAATAATAATATTGTACCTATAATAGTATAATAACTATGTATTATAATATTTTGTATGGTCATTGGCATATAGGCACAAATCACCTAAGATATTTTAGAGAAAGTAAAGCCGTGAGGGGCTTTGCCCCCTTGCCTCTCACACTCCTCATATTATATTGATATACTCCTCCTTATATCCGATACATTTAATATCAATATTAATAAAATAAAATAAATTAAAGATTTAAACCAATAGGTAGGTATTGTATAAGGCTGTGAATTTGTAGGAAAATTCATTCTCTTTAGATTATTGTATAAATCAGCGGTTCTTAACCTGTGGTCCTCGGCCCCCTGGGGGTCCGCGATACTCATGTCGGGGGTCCGCGGCTGCCTTAACACATAACATACGTCTATAAGTGACATGAATGCATTATTACAATATTGTTGGATTATTTTTATTTATTTTTTCATATATATATAATAATATGTAGATTCTACACCAAATAATTGTATTGTTAATATTTATTAAGTAAAATCAGTTTTTCTTGTTCATACCAAATGTATATGCGTACAGCACTATAGTCTCGAAGTCTTATAATATTTACTGCCACTAAGTGCAGCTGATAGATCGTAGTCAACTATAGTAAGTTGTATACATATTACATTTTTATAAAAAATTACATGTAATAAAATAATTATAAATGTGTATGTTTTGCTATGTCTACTTATGTAATTTGTTATATAAAATAATGATTATAATTTTGGTTATGATAACATGAGATGTTTTGTAAAAAAAAAGGTATTTGAAAAAAAATTTGGTAAGGGGGTCCGCGATCTACAAAAGGTTAAGAACCGCTGGTATAAATCATAACTTTCTTAACATAAAGTTTGAATTAGGTACAAAGTAACTCAATTTAGAATCATTTTTGCATTTAAATTTTTATTTAAATTTTAGGTCTTTCTTAGCATTTCTTGGTAATTTTTTCATTCTTTATAGGTAACTTTTTTCGATGTCGATATTTTTACAAATCCTATTTTATTAAAAACTTTTTACTCATATTTTAGATTTTGAGCAGAGTGGGATATCAATATATACATATATTGATTTTACAATATGTGCTTTTTTTAATTTTTTGTGTCTGTGTATAAGTGATAAGTAGTCGAAATAATGCTATGATTTTAAACTTTAGTATCTTGTTCGATGAGAAAGTGAATCTAGTTGGTGCATTCGGGAGGCTAAAATATAAAATTCTCAATAATTTTCTAAGCCAACAGAAAAAACGGGCATTTTTACGCATAATCGGTTTTTAACAAAATCGATTTTGGTTTTTGATGTAAATGTAATTCTAAAACAAATCACCATAGATACATTTTGTTAATTGGAAGTTTCACTGTAATTATGCTAGTAATATGTAATTATAGTAGACATTTATTAAGGACCTACCCATATGTGAGATCTAATTGATATGTCCGAATGTCCGATAGTCTATCTTGATACTGAAATGTGTTCAAGATTTTTAATTACGTATTAAGATAATCACGAAATTCGCAATTCTAGCATTAAAATTCAAGGTGTTAGGCATCCTTAGAGCCCCTGTGATTTTCGCCAATGGCCATTGGTTAGGTAGAGAATACAAATAATATAGTGCGCTGACATCTAATTAATTTTGAAACTCTAAAGTTGGCATAAACACTGGGCAATTTAAAATAACTGCTTTTTGTTTAGGTGTATACCAAAAAAATAATTTTAAATAAAATTAATCGTATTTCCAGAATTCCAGTCCACGTTATCTTTTATAAGGAAATCGTTGGTCCATCGGTCAAAGCCCACAAAATATGGACCTGACCTAACCTTTCTCGGGAAAGATCAAAGTTGAGACTCAGAGACGGATCCATAGTGATGATTATGGTAGGGGCCAGGGGAACAACATTCATTTGAATGACGCTACACAAATATCTATCTTGTATATTTTTAAATATTTTATAATACATATAAGTATATAACTATACAAGTAACAAATCCTTAATCCACCAATTATTGTTAAATTATCATCCAGAGATTACATATTATGTAATAAATTATATAAAAATTAAAATATTACCATAATTTCAAATTTACATTATTTTATAAAATTTAGGTACCTAATTTATTTATTAAAAATGTCTAGAATATAAAATTTAAACACCATGCTTTTAATATTTATGTAAGTACTTCCGAAAATAGTTCCCAACCATCGCACGCACTTTTCTAGTGAATATATAAATATACATAGTATCGTTTAATTTCCTCACGTATCATCGATATAAGCTACAAAATTCATAATATTATAGATTTCTAATATTATTTTACTTACAATTTTAAAATGTATTTGCTACCTATATGACGTATTCCTACCTAGTTAAATTATTAAACTAGACATTTATTTTTAAAAAAAAGATATGTGTGTGGTGTGAGAAGACTGTGATATCTGGCCATCACGCGCAACAACTAATTTGAATTTAACAGATCCAATCTTATAATATGTTAATACTTAACTTTAATATTAGATATAGTGAATTTACACATTTTAATGCTATAAATATTACCTAACATAATATCTGTGTACGTAGGTTTTTTACGATATTTCTATTTATTTATGCAAGTTATGAGTAGGTATGTAAAATATTAAAAATTTAAAAATATCCATCATATGACAGTAAAATACCTAATATACCTACTATAAAAAAACCAACTTAGAAACAAGGTTAATGTTCTTAACTTCAAGTTTTATTATAGATCAATTTACTATAATATCAAAGCTTACAAGTAGGTAACAACATAAAATTAGTTCTCCTGATAGTCCTATAAACGTAAATGTTCTATATTATATTGCGCTTGTAGGGTAAAAAGATAAAACAAATAAACACTGTCATCCTTTTAACTATAAATTTTTATAAGTCTAGTAACGGTTTTATTTTTTAATCGGATATTCGGATACAGTCAATGTCAAAGTCTAATTTTATAAGAAATATTCTCACACACATAATATGTAAACATCCTTCTTAAATATATAGGTACACCAAAAAAACACACACGTATCATTGTATAAAATCAATACATTTTTATTGTTCCGCTCAGAATCCAAAAAAATATTGTTAAGACTTTATAAATTAGTAAGTTTAAATTGAATTATTAAGTTATTTTTAGATGAAACATCCTAGGTGGTTGTCTAAATCTTGAGTACCTACCTAGTAGTCGAGTGGGGACAAGGCTTTCCCCTGGCCACTACCTACCTATATATTTTATTAATTATAGTTTATATAATATAAATAATATAATAATAATTTAAATTATAATATAATAATACAATTTATAATAACTAATTAAAAATATATAGTTGAATTCAAATATAATTAAAAAAATATTCTTTTTATACAAAACAAATAAGATGGACAATAAGTCAGTCGTCAACTTAAAAATTAAAAAACACAATGGACATATTGAACAGCGATAATAAATTTTTTAATTGATACAAATATTGTTATTTCAAATGCTAAAATTATTTCATTTTACTAAATTGTATACTGTAGAAGTACACATAACGACATTTACACATAGTCATGACGTAATAATTAAAGTAAAAATAATGCCAAATTATGATTTTAGTGAACCTTAATTTATAAGAATAACTATTACTATTTTTTAACCATCTATCCTGCATATCTAAACATATGATTGTTTATTTCAGGTAATGACTGTGGCACTTGTCAGTGGATTCGGCCTTCTGGGTTTTTTAGCTTATTGGATTAGAAAAGCTTGCTCGTAAGTTATAAACCTACTGTTACAGTATATCTGAATTCATTATAAGTTATAAACACTCAACAGCTATAATATATATACTAATGGTTATCTAATGTACCCACTACCTATATTCGAAGTATGAACTACAAATGATTAATTAAGAAGATTAAATAGTTGTTAGGTACCTGCTAATATAAAAGTTATAATACTAGTATAAATATTTAGAGCAGGGCACTAGGTTTTAACAAAGGTTAGAACAATTATTTCAGGTTAACAGAGCATTTTGTACAATTTACCGAGCTTCTATATTACCTAATGTATATATATATATTATATTATAAGTATATATATGTACATATGGGATTTCTAAGTTAATATCCTATAATTATTGTTTTGACACAAAAACAGTTCATAAATTATTAATAATATAAATATCATGTGTCATGAATATTAACGCATGAGGCCCACCCTACAGCCGTGTATACATATATTACATTTATAATAGCCATTGGCGTACAGCGTGTCCATGTGTGGTCCAAAGTCAACGTTAGCATTTGACTTGCATAAAGCTCGAACTCACGCGATATATTCGGGCTATTGTTCGTGTGCACACAGATAATGACCGTGGTTAATTCCCACAACACCATATAATATTATTCGTCTACATTAAAAATTAAAATACGGAATAATACATACCTATAATGTCGACGGCCAGTAAAACAGAGCCAGTTTTAATATTTACGAAAACCGAACGGTCCACGGCACGCACTTATAATATTACAGCAACAGTGCAACGCAAAATGCCTTGGCCAAACAGCAGCAGCAGCAACAACAACACTCGTACGATCATATCCGTGTTGCCACGTTCGCCCCGATCGGAATATTGTGTCGATATCATGCCGTCGTCGTCGGACTCGGGTTCCGGGCGACCCGTTCATAGAGTGAACGGACGCGTCGCGTCCCGAAAGCCCGACCGTAGTGTCGTCAGATCAAGGACCGTGTGTCCGTTTAGGTTCCGGCTCGCGTGGTGGTCCAGGCCCGAACCTCCCAAACATTTCGAGGAGTTGTGTGACAACTGTAAATTCGATCGCGGACACAAGTTAGGGAAACTTCATCCTCTTTTTATTGCATCCCCTCCCCAGACGACGAAATTTTATTGTCGATGATTAGTATCTTAGAATATAACGAGATCCCTCATTTTCGGTTTGTTGTGCATTGTAGAAATGGCAGCCGGTATCAGTACACGGCGTTGGAACCGGATTCAATGGGACAGGAACGGATGGAACTGGAACGTAAAGCTAGACAACACGCTCAAAATGCATGTAAGCATTACTTGAGGTTCTGTCCACGATACGCTCTTCTACAACACCTCAACGACATCGGATCGAGGTGAGAATAACTATTATAATAAAAACGTATACAGCAGCTCAGCACAATATATAACTAACCTAACCTAGCAGGATAGGAACTTATTAAACAGTTTACAAAACATTGATTCTATATAGTATATTAGTATAATATAACAAGAAAATTGTTATACATTTTGAACTTAGGGTGGACAAACATTGGTTTGTAGTACGCGACGGGTCTGTCAAAACAGAACGCCTATTGACACTTGTGCCCAAGAATCCCAAAAGCGTTCTTGAGTGCACACCAGATACCAGACGTACTATACTAGATCTTTTTCTTACATTACAACATCCGTATATATATCCTGTACTGGACGTAGAATTTGTTGAAGGCGCAACCGATCCAGAAACAACATTTATTACATTAGTATTACCTTTTAACAGTAAGGGAAGTCTCAAAGATCTTATCTATAAGGTATTTTTTTAATTATTAAAATAATATCTTGAATATAGAAATTATAATTTAATGATACAAATAATTTAGAGCTGTTGGCATGATGATTGGAGCGATAAGTACGGACAGCGCAGTGAAGGTTTGCCATTATCACAGATACAAAGACTTGGTCGTCAGATTCTAGAAGCACTATTATTTCTTAAGGAAAGAAAGTTTCCACATGATTGTAATTTACATTCTGGCAATGTAATTCTTCAGAATGGCGTGGCCAGGTATTTTTTAAAAAATTAAAACTTAGTAAAATCATAATTAAAAATGTATTAATAATCTTACAAAGGATCACAGGCCTAGAAAATTCTCTACTTGGTTTTACATCAAGAATTCAACCCATTGTTATGAGTGGTAATTTCATATTGGATGATTTCTCAGCAATTGATGTCATTTGTTTCGGTATAAAATTGTTTTACATATAATCTGCATACAAATCTGAAAAAAAAAATTTATTTAGGTCATGTTCTATTTGAAATGGCAGCTGGATATGAATTGCTTACTCCAGAACCCAGTGAAATTAATTTACGAGATATTGCTCACTATCCTCAAGTAAAAAAATTTAACTTTAAAATAAATAATAAACATTATATAAAACATTTTGAAAACCAGCATATCTTTTAATATTTATTTTAGGTATGCAATTTAATTGAAATATCACTATACAATGCTATACATTTTTAATTTTACAGGTTGTTGAAATAATGGACTATGTGTTTAAAAATCCTATGGGTCAAGTACCTACAATTGAACAGTTAGTCATGACTGAATTCTTTAGAAATATTGATCTCAGAGAAATGCGTGCTACATCCTGGCCTGTGAGTATTTACAAATAATAGATCAGATTCTATAGGATAAAAATAAGATACATAAATATTATACATAATGTTCTGTGGCATACATTTGCAGCTATTACAAGCCAAAATGACAGCTTCTTCATCACAGTTATTGGAAACTGTTAGAAACAGAAATAGTAGCAAGAGTGGCTCGTAAATATTTATATTTTAAATTCAATTCAACAAATATATTTGGTTACTAATCATGAATTTACAATGTATTGTAGGACTCCAAATAATCATGATTTAACACAGACGAGCACTAAAGAAAACCTACAAATCAGAAAACTATCAATGTAAATAAACAAATTACCTAAGTTATTAAAATTAAAATGTTTATTTTTATTCATATATTATAATATATGAATAATTTACAGGAGAAGTAAAAGTTGTGACGATGAAAAGTATTCTCATGCAACTGAAAGAAAATCAAATTTTGTTGGTGACAAAGAATGCATGGTAATAAATACAAATTTTAATCACATTAATTTCTTCTTATACTAATTGACAAGAAGTGATTGCACACCGAGCATGGAAACATAGAGGGTACTTTTCGGTGACTCATATGTAGGTAGTGCGGGGTAGTACGGTAAAATATAATATATATAGATGATAAGATCATTGTATTTGGTCGTCAAAACAGCCTACATCACTGCAATATGTTAGCACGCCGCTCGTAATGCTGTTGTTATACACAGATCTTGTCTATTAGTATAAGGTATATGCTTATACCTAAATGTGTTGATAAAAAAAGTGTAAAATTGTTAACAATTTTTTAGGAACATCGTGGCTTATCATTGTATCACCGACAACAGTCACTAGACTTCCAGTTTTTGGGATAATAATAACCCTCTAGTTTGTCTATTAATTTTAGACTGATACTTATTTTCTATTTCAAGCAATATATTTTTACTATTTAAAAATCGTTAATAGGCAATCATAATTAATGCTTACCAGTCATCATCAGAATCAAATTCAGCTTGTGGATCCTTAGACCATGATCCGTCAGAATTAATTATCCAACCAATTCTGTGAACATTGTTAGCAATAAAAAAGACATGTCAATATTATATGTTTACTATTTAAAATGTTTCTTCAGAAATATATCAAAAATACTTTTTTCTTATACTGACTCAATTTCTTTATTGCTGGAAGTCTGTATTGATGGAATGATATCTGAGGTATTTTTGGACACTGGGGTATGTGAATTAGAGACCGGTAGCTGATAAGGATGTTTTCTTGCACGATTTATAACATCTTGTAAAGATGGTTTTTTTTTCATTGAAGATACATAGCGTGAAACAATAGAAGATTCTTTAGAATTATCTGAATCTAAAAATCAAAATAAATTATTGGAAAAAATACCTAAAAATATAATAGGTGAGTAAATTAATTGTATTACCATCTTTTGGTAGTTCTAATTTTGTTTTACGTTCTGTAGAACTATTATACAATTTTGGAGCACCAAATGACTGAATACATTTTTTTTGTTGTTGCTTAATCTTTATTAACTCTAACTCTTCCTTTCTTTCCAAATATTTACTAAGTTCTAAATTAAGAAAAGTGTAATAATTAAACAACAATTATCAGCATAGATTCAAGATAATAATTTTAATTTATTTTCTTGCTTAGTATAACATTTTAAATTTAAAGAGAACAATATTATTACATTACTTGTTTATTTTTATCAGTTATAAGTGTCAAAAAGCCACTTAAATAGTTAATCAAACAACAATAAGTATTTCATTTGAATAAGTTGTACCATTGATTATAAATAGTATATAGGTAATATTTATAATCAATGATTGCATCTAAATCTGTATAACTGGTTGCTATGAATTTGACCTAACTAATACAATGAAATACTGTTTTTTTATCAGAACTAAATATTTATGTCTGATTAAACATATGAAATATTTATGTCTGCTTAAACATATTAAATACCACATCACATCAATGGATTATTGAAAATGTAATCAATGTCAATTTTATTTTTAAACACTACATACCGTTTAAATGTTTTTTTCCTTTTCTGTGAATTGAGAGCACATTAACCGTATCAAAAATTGGTCTTTGAATACAAATCATACAAGTCAACTTCCCATTGGACAACAATTTGGCTTCACCATCTGGTATTTGAATGCCAAGTAATTCTCTGATCCTTTGTGACTATTACGTAACATAAAAATTATAGTTACACTAGGTATTTTAATTATAAGTATTTAAAATTGAGAAGGTACCTCAAGACTTTTGAGTAAATCGCTGCCTGATCCATCACATACACGTTTAAATGACATTATAAATGTAATACTACTAGGTACTTATTATATAATTGAATAAAATAAGATAAATAAATTATAAAAGATTACCTAAAAGAAAAAAATAATAGAAAATTACAAAATAAATTAATGTAAGCAAAATGAAATAAACATACGGTGAGTAAAAATTGTGTTCTTGTTTTTTGACACAATGTTAACAACACTCTCAAGCTCTTGAACAGTTTCTCCAAGATTAAATACAGTCTATAAAAATTAAGATTCAATTACATTTGAGGAACAAATATGTTATAATATGTATTATTAGTAATGCTGACCTTATCAGAACAATCGAATGTTGTTTCAATAATATTTAATTTACCACGTAAATTTTGCACTGCATCTAAAATATTTTTTACACTTAGGCCAACGTCATTTTCTTTGCAGGTCAAGTTTATCTAAAAACATTTACATTTAGTGTAAATATATCATATAATATGCGTACAAAATAAGGTAAATAATATCTATTTTGTAAAATTGTCATGATGACCAAAAAGTTAGTTATGAACAAATAGATGCCATGAATAACAGTGATAAAATTCAATGGTGTAACTGGAAATAGATTTAAGGTGAGAAAGCAAGTTCATTTTCTACAATAGCTTACTTGATTATTTATTTTTAACTCTGCAGCATTCAAAGCTAGCTGTTTGAGTTTGCGAGAAGTATTACAACAATGTCTTAATGAAGAGCCCAATTCAACTTCAAACTTGTTGGTACAAGATAAATCAACTACAAAAAACAATTTATAATTAATTAGGCGTAATCAGTTTAAATAAACAATAGTATTATAATACTAGTTTTAAAATTCTCTTGGATGGCATAATCCGAGAATTATATGAATAATTATATGAATTATATGTTTTTTATACAAAAACAGAAACCAGCCCCCGAAGATTACTCTCAACACATCAGGACATAATTGGCACTTGGATTTTGTTCAATTCAAAACGTAAACACACGAAATTGTACATAAAATATACGCATACGTTTAAATCCTTTATTCGTATTCAATTAGTCTCGAATAACCAACCCTCGACCCCACAAACACAAGTAAATATATTATTTTGTTCATACTCACAATCTTCAGCCATTAGAAAATTTATATTTACAATTCAACAACAGAATGAAACTAAGTGTTAAATACTGACCGAGTACTTAGGTGCTTAACAACAACTACAACACTATCCGTCTGCAGTATACACTAAACAACGTTATCACTTATCAATAGTCAAGTAGTAACAGCCGTGGTCCAACGAGTAACGACTTTTTGTCGTTTGAATGATACGGTTATACAGATTACAGAGACCACGGACGTCGTATACCACGATGTAGGTAAAAATATGTCTTACCCATGACAAATTAAATTAAATTAATATTCTATGGTTTTACCTACATCGTGACGTATACACACACGGTGACCGTGTATACAATATACATCATAGATAATAAACGCCCATGTCAGCTTAAATCATATACATAGATATATATGATAATATTATTATATATGTGTATGGCTAAAATTTAATTTTTGCGCATGTCCTCCAGACAATTATAGACATGGAAAGAATCATGGCTAATGGAAAGAATAGTATAAAAATATAAAATGGATAATGTTGATCACGAATTAAGATAGTATACCACAGATTAATTTCATTTAATCTGTGGATATACTTTAATTCGTGATGTCGATTATTATTATCAATCACGGTATGACTAAATAACTATGATATAGTCAGGGCCGAGGGAGAGGGGTTTAAGGGGTCGTCACCACCCCTCACTCATTTAACTTAATATTTCAGTCGGCACATCAACATCGTTAAATACAAAAAAAATATGTATAAAATATAAAAATACAAAAGAAAAAGTAGGTAAGTGGATGTCACTTTTCTGTACAGTAGGTTACAAGTGGGTCACTGTAATGGATGGTGTTCAATTTTAATCCTTAGCTATAAAAGTTGAACATTTTATAAATGTTTAACTACAAAATAATTATTCAATTTTAAATGTGATCAATTTTGTCAGAATTTAAACTTTAAATGCTTATAAAAAAAAATTGTGACTATGTATTTTTAATATTTTTCAACTTCTATTGCGACAATATATCAGGAGCCATGCATTAAATTTCCACTCTTTTTTACCCAACAAATACAATCTTATTGATATTTATAGAAAAAAAAATAACTAAAAAAATTGAAAACTGACAATGTCCGTAAAGCTCAAAAACTCAAAAGAGTCAAAATATTTTCAAAATTGTATGGTGTGTAGAAAATGAAAATATAAACATTCAGTACAATTGTCATGTATCTGCAGTTATTTGTTTTTGAATAACACCAAAATAACAAAATCACTACATGAGAAATCGAGTGAATCGAATATTGTAAAAATATGAACTTCAAACGCTCATAAAAATTTGATTTGATTTGCTTGAAGACATTTTTTTTTTTTTTGATAAGGATAGACAAACTTAGGAATAATCTTGTATTAGGTACATTTTCAAATCTTAGATTTAAAAAAATTCCTAATTTTCCTTAATTTTTATGTTGTTTTTCCCGGCGCTTTTAGAATTTTAAAATTTGACCTCCCAAATGCACCAACTAGATTCACTTTCCCATCGAACAAGATACTGTTGAAGAAAATCGAAGCAGTTTTACCCCCAAACCATGATGACAACATTTAATTTTAGAAAATAAACTACAGTGGAAAAATATGTTCTATTTTAAGCTTAATGGGCCAATGTAATGATTTTTTCCCGTGTCTAAAATTTATATCGACATTTCACATTTATTGTATTATACGGGCTAAATAAGGATTTTGACGAATTCTTATTCCAGAACAATATCATAATTAATAGTGAATATTGAAAAATATAAATAAAAACATGCTTTGATCAAGATTTTATGTTTAGTGCCTGTACACTAATATTATTGAGCTCAAATGTATACAATAGATGGTGCTATAAAAAATAAAATCAAAATTTCGATGCTGAAGTTTTGCTTCAACATAGGTAGTATGGAATTGTAGAAACAAAAACTTGACATTTTGAGTGTAGCAAGAAAATTTTATTAGGGTTTATAATTTATGCATGAATTTCAGTCGTCACTTTCGTTAACCACGACCCCTCACAAATATTACCCAACGCCAGCCCTGGATATAACTATAATATAATACGGTGTTGATACTCGGCGTCGTATAGTAGTTACTTACTTTTTTGTCGTTGTTAATTAGCCATGTGCCCATGTAAAACCTACAATTTTTACGTGGTTTATTAACAATAACGTAAAAAGTAAGTAAGATAGGTACATTGTATACTTGCATTAATTCAAGCTTCAAAAAAATAAATATATTCAATCAAAACCAGATGACAAAATTGTTTAGTTTTTTGTTGTAATTAAAAGAAGAATAACCATGGACTTAAAATGCTTACCAAATATTTATACCACAGTTCTCTAGACATTTAACATTTTTAAAAATGTTTTGGGCCCTTTTGAGTTATCTATAGACATTTCAACAATTGACATTATTAGTTTTTATTGGACTTATGTTTGTAGTTTATGTATAAAAAAATATTTGTTTATGAGTAAAAATGCTCAAAAATTTGCATTATGAGCATTTTCAATTTATGCTATATTATATACGCATAACTTACTAAAAAATTTAACTATCGTAAAAAACTCACATACAAACACAGATAATGTACTTACCATCAAGTTTCATATTAGGTCGATTCACTCTAAATTGTTTAAGTTACGGAGCTAAACGCATTCTCCTGACCGTACATTTGCTATGTTACACACTTTTAAAACAAAAACAACTGTGTAGCGTTCTCTTAAGAAAACAATTTTAATATAATACATTAATTATTAATGATTTAATGATACATATTAATGATCAATATGTATCAAAATCTATATAAATAAGTCAGTCAGTTTTAGTAAACAATAAGGTTAAGCCATAACAGGTAGACGAGATAGGAATGGACAAAAAAAAAAGGGTTCTTTGGAAGTGGTTGCTTGACATAAAACTATATAATAAGATATTTATATGTCTTTAAGTATTTAGTACCAGATTATATGATTGGCATAAAAACAGTTAGGAAATGCACACATTCTCGGTTTCTTGCTGATAGTTTGAGTTATTTTAAATACAATTATCTAGGGATTGAAAACCATTTAACACTATCATATAAATATACTATGATTTATGGTGTATTGCCGTATTGGTATAACATCACAACATTTTGTATCAAGTTAATATCATTAACTAAGATTATTCTAGTTCACTTTTCATAGTCAGTCAGTGCGTTTATACAATGTGCAAAAACAGTTTTAGATTGACGGGTACAAGTATTTTAACTGGTAAATAAAATAACTCCAACTATAGATAAAGAAGTTAATATCAGTGGATTTCAAACAATTTTAACAGTATTATATTATAAATGTACAAGTGAATAAACACACTAAATGCGTTGTTCTGTGCTAATATCAAATACTGATATTTAATTTATATTTACGTAACGTTGCCTTGAAAGAAATCGTGCAACACCATTCTTCATAATATGGTAGGATCTTGAATGCAATAGATTTTTTCTGCATATTATTTAAGATCCGTACAAATAATTATCAAGATTAATTTTTTTGACCTATGTTTGTACAAAATAATTAAAATAATTGCTAAGTATAAAATGCATATAAATAAAACGCAAAAATTAGTCCATAATAAAATAAATTTATATTACTATAAAATTAATAAATTAATCATTACATCAAAATAGAATATATGATTATGTCAATTATGATGAAACAAAAAAATATCTAATATGTAAAATATGAATTTATTAATAATTCTTTTTTTTAATAAAAAAATCATCAAATTTTTAATAAAAATAATATATGTGTATAAAAATAATTATCTAAATTCAAGTTAATGTGCGCCTTAACAGACTTTCAAATTGTTTAGAAAACATCAAGCTTATGCAGGTAACGCGATTTAATGCCAAACATGACTATAACAATAAATTATTATAAATTGTATAGCAAAGTTGCTAATTAATTAGAATTTGTGATTGTCATTGGTTAATATTTTAATTTCTCAATTTATTATGTTACAGTTAAAAATACTGTGATAATTTATAAAAGTTGTGGGAAATTTCAAGCAGATGTCGATTTTTTTGGTGTATTATCATATGCTTTGCGTAATCTGCGCCTGAATTCTGATGGAAACTTTTCATAGCACTTCTTACATGCTGGTTTTAAGTCACATTCATAGAATTTTGTCTTTTGTGTCATTTTTTGATCACAGAATGAACATGCAAAGTGATGCACACACCAAGCTTTGTTCAAAGCAGTAAACACTGAAATTTAAAATAATTATTAATGACAAATTAAAATTGATTAAATGTATATATTGTTGTACTTACCATCACCAGAAATTACTTGATTGCATACAAAGCATAAGTTACCAAATAGTTGATGATAATGAGTTTCACAATAAGCTAGACCTTTTCTTTCATAATGCCTATGACCCAAAAACGGTTTTTCGCACTTTGCACAAACAAAATGTTCTACATGCCAATGTTTTCCTAGTGCTGTTACAACACGTTCTTCAATGGGTCGCCGACATGCACCACAAATTGGAATACCCATTTTGTCATGACATCGCAAACAGTACAACTCATTCTAAAAATAATAAAATCAAATACAATAATTTTAATATATTTTAAACAACATGTTTGTTTCATACCATTTCATTAGCTGTATAACCAGATCTATGTTTCAATTCACGAGCATCTGAATTCAGTTCGATTCCACAAGCTGTGCAATTGAAATGATACCCGTGATAGACCTCGCCTCTGAACCGTAATGGTTTGTCATCGATAACACCACTAAAACAATAAGATGTTGGGCATTTAGAGTACAGTAGGAAATGGTTATCATTTTATCACATCTTCACATACTGGCACTTGAAACATATGTGTCTACCAGACAAAACCGCTTTGTCTGCAGCATTACATTCGTGACACAGAGCTCTATTACGGTTGCGAACAAAACCACGGTCAGCTAGTTCCTTGTTGCACACTGCGCAGCAGAAGCAAGCCGGATGCCAAGAAGCAGACATCGCCTTGATGACACGGCCGATGACGAATTCACCGCATTTGCCACAGCAGGGTGCGAACAGTACTTGAAAGTCATGTTCGCAGTATTTGCGACCTTCAAACTCGTAGAACAGACCATCTGGGAATGGCCGGAAACACTGAGAGCATCTATTAACGGAAAACAAAACAGCATAAATCATTGTTACTAAATCATCTCACAGTCGTCGACCGGATAATATCAGGTATCCAGAATCACTACTCACACAAAACACTGCGGATGCCACAACTCACCCTGCGAGTTGACAATTTTGTCGTGAGGGTCGAAGCCGTCCCCGCAGCGGGAGCACGACATGTTACTGAACGACATGGTTACGCTGAAACGGGGTATCGGTTAAGTCGGGTTGGTTTCGTGACCCACCGTCCGGGGTTGTGACACTTACCCAGGCATCGAGATCTGATGTAGTCGTTATTCGTCCGCCGTAGCAACTGCTTGCGGTGGCCTGTGGAGGAAAACGAAAGAATGTTGGCAGGTACTATTATAGGTACGCAAATAAATGAATGAATGAAACTCGCAGAGACGAGGACTAGGATTATAATAGTAATAAATGGGTGTGCGCCCGAAACTAGTTATTTTCTTTTCTACTCACTCCATGTTCAGTAAGCCGTAGGCGTTATGTTGTGCAGGTACTCCCACGCGCCAAAATTAGAACGTTCCGGAAACCGACTACCTACAACTATTGCTACCGCAGGAAGGAGTCACGACTCACGGGCGTCGTAACATAGTACCACTCCACACTCGTAGTTCGTACACGCACACTAACGCCGTAGAATCACGATTACACGACTGCACATTGCTATTTATGGATAACGTCGTGTCAAGGACTTCAGGGAAGTAAACGGAGCGCGTCGACATAATGATGATGATAAAAAATTTTCTCGTTTTCGGTTTCGTTTCTTTTTCATTCATCAGGTTGGCGCTTCTGTCTCATCCCTACCAACCCGCGACCCGCGGATCCTTCCATATTTTCAAATTAACAGAAAAAATTAACAGAATCAAATGAAAATCTCCGTGATACAGTCATCCGTGTACATGATATAAACAACACGGTATGATCACAGATTATATGAAAACAGATTGTGCACTTCCTATGCTGCAATGTAAAAAATGAATAAGGTGTTCTGATTGGTTGTCTCCCAAATCAGTGTGACTACAAATACCAATGCTAATTTATTGTATATACTTACATACCATAATATTGAAATTTGAATTATTGAATTAAGCTAAGTGAACTTTTCAATTGCAACTCAATGCTCATAATATTGTACTTTGGTAAAAGTAATAGAAAAGTAAAAAAGGTGGATAAGTGGATGTCGCTCTGCTGTACAGTAGGTTACAAGTGGGTCACTGTAATGGATGGTGTTAAATTTGAATTCAATGATATAATATCATTGTATAAGAAAAACGATTCTGAGCGAAAACGGTCAGTCAGCCTATGATTTTACCAAGTATATTTTATGATATTATTGCGAATAAAGTAATTTATATATAACCTATTTACGTGGAGCCTTGTTTTAAATTTTCAATCCTTAGCCATAAAAGTTAAACATTTTATACATTTTTAACTACAAAATAATTAATAAATTATAAATTTGATAAATGTTGTCAAAATTTGAACTTTAAATGCTTATAAAAAAAAATTGTGCCTATGTATTTTTAATATTTTTCAACTGCTATTAGAACGATATATCAGGAGCCTTATATTAAATTTTCACGCTTTTTTACCCAACAAATAAAAATTTATTGATATTTATAGAAAAAAAACTAAAAAAATTGAAAACTGACAATGTCCGTAAACAGCTCAAAAAGAGTCAAATTATTTTCAACATTTTATGGTGTATAGAAAATGCTAATATAAACATTCAGTAAAATTTTCAAGTATCTACAGTCATTCGTTTTTTAATTACAATAAAATAAGAAAATTGTTACATGAGAAATCGAGTAAATATCAAATGTTGTAAAAATATAAATTTCAGACGCTCATAAAAATTTAATTTAAGTTTCTTCTAGACATTTTTTTTTTGATAAAGGTAGACAAACTTATGAGTAATCTTACATTACATTTTCAAATCTTAGATTTAAAAAGAATAATTTTTATGAATTCTCATCAAAATAATTTGCTATTTTTCGTGATTTTTCCGTATTTTGTCAAAATTTGAACTTTAAATGCTTATAATTAAAAACTGTGACTAAGGATTTTTAATTTTTTTCATCTGCCTTTGAAACAATAACCTAGGAGCCTTCTATTAAATTTTCAAGCTTTTTTACTCAACAGATAAAATTTTATTGATATTTATAGAAAAAAAAACTAAAAAAATTGAAAACTGACAATGGCCGTAAACAGCTCAAAAAGAGTCAAAATATTTTGTAAATTTTATGGTGTATAGAAAATGCTAATATAAACATTCAGTCAAAATTTCATGTCCCTACGGTCATTTGTTTTAGAGTTACACCAAAAACCAAAATCGATTTCAAAAACAGATTTTGCGTAAAAATTCCCGTTTTTCCTTAATTTTTCTTTTGTTTTTCACGTCGCCTGTGAAAACTACTGGGAAATTTTTACTTTTGACCCCCCAAAGTACCAACTAGATTCACTTTCCTATCAGAAAAGTTACTATTGAAGAAAATCCAAGCACTTTTACTGTCCTAAAAGGTGATGACAGACACAAAAAAAAAAAAAATAAAAAAAAAAAAAAACACACATAATTGTAGAATCAATACATTCATCGCTTCACTCAGAATCTAAAATGCAAATCGTTGTCTCCAAAAATATATTAATTTAAATTTATCACAATATCAAACAATATTTTTACAATTAAAAAAATTTAGAATGTAGGTAAATTACAAATACCTTATACTTTTTACTATAAACAATTAAATATATTATAAATTATAAAAATAATTAAGTACAAAATTTTATTACAAATGGCTTTCTTTCTAATTTATTTATAAATTATTTAATATACACAATTTTCTATTTTTTTTTTGTTTTTCTGATATTAAATTCCTATTTAAAAATTTTATAGCAGCATGAATCCTAAATCTTATAAAATAATTAATTAAATACTCTTTATTAAATAGTGGACACGGATGTCGAAATACAACATTAGTCATGCTTAACTTTAACTTAATACCTACTTCATTTTCAATAGATAATTGTGGAAACCTATTTATAAAAATGTTTTCTAACTCATCTATAAAAACATAAAATTCATGTTGTGGCATCATTAAATTGCCAAACATTGATTTTTCTGAATATTCATATGGTTTGAAATAACAAAGTAAAAGAGTCATCCAATTTTTTTTGTGATTTTGCATAATGAATACAAACTTCGCAACTATATTTTTCAAAACATTTTTTCATCAAAAACCCACAAACATATATAAAAGCATTTTTCTCAGGCATCGATAAGTTCCTATAATCTGGGGTATCTATTTTAAGTGTATTTTTAAATTTAAATGGATTTTTATCTTGAAATATTATTTTTATGGTTTCGTCATTAAAAGAATCAGTATTTATTTTAGATAAAGTTTCATCCAAGTCTGTTATGCAATTGGCATTGTCTGAGTGAGTAAAATAATTAAGACAAAAATTTTGTTTAAATGACCAGATGAATTGTATGGGAGTTGGATTAACACTATTTCCATCATGTATAAATTTTTGTCATATACTCTGTTATCACTATCAGGTGAGCCTATTGATTAAGATTATCAATTATAATTTCTTATCACGGGACCCAACTGTCCCCATCCCAGCCACCAGTATATGACAAGTTTCAAATATTTTTAGTTCGTTGAAATGGTGACATTGATTCTGGCGGTGATCATATCAGGCCGTTTTTTGTTTACATTTAAGTGCACAATCTGTTTTCATATAATCTGTGGTATGATCGCAGAAGTCCTGATTTGGTCCAAGTCCGCGCACACGTCACTTGCGTAACCCGTATCATCATATTGTCATTAAATTATTACTACTATACACTGCTCTACGTCACGTGCTTGCCGAATGATCTGACCGTGAAAAACTTACGATCATACCACGGGTTAAACTTTGAATTAAATTATAATTTGTCGTGGATCATACCTTGTTTTTAAAATACCTTGTACATATATATAATATATAACTTCTCAACATCGTGATCCGTGGAATATACATAAATTCCCATGTTAAATGCGTTCCGATGAATAGGTTCATAGATGGCGTTGCGTCACGCGTGTACGGTAAGCACAGATTTCTACATGGTTTCCAAAGTCTGTGACTGGTAGCGTACAATTTTTTTGCCTTGTGGCAGTCCCCCTGGCTCCTACCCGCCCCAGCCAAACCAGAGTTCTGGTAATATTCTTTGATCTATGGTACGTGCAGCATCTCGACGAATACAGCATACCAGAAGTTGTAACCTGTAATAATAATAGTTACCGCTCTTGTGATTTTTTTTGTTATCAGCAAATCGCAACATTTGAATTTTGAATTTTTTTTCGTTGATTGTTCTCAAGAAGTTTAAACCGGTATTTATACAGTGTTTATTATTTGCACTGCAGGACATATTTTTAAGTAGCAAAACCGTTAAAAACTTCAATTGGTTTTCAGATCTATTCGTCAGAACATCATTGATAATCGCTGCGCAAAACCCTATATTGTTTATCGTATCCAAACGACGGAACTGCGAAATGGAACCTATGGCTCTAGGATCACCGTCACACGACAGTCCACAAAAACCTACCTATCTTCCTGGATACTTGATGGGCGAACGTGCTCAATCGCCGATCGGTAATGTTTCCATTAGCACCATGTCTCCGTTACGTGCAAATCGTAGCCACACCCCGGATGTACACACTACGTTTTTAATGCGCAATTTTCATCATGAACTAAGCGATAAGCCGTATGTATTTTATATAACAATTGGTCTATAAGAATACTCCATTACAGAGTTTTGTTTGCTTTTTCAGATCTTCCACTCCTATCTCAAATAGAGTCAATGATGAACCAACAAAAGCTCCAACAGTTGATTTATTTGATGCGATAAATACTTCGGACTATAGTGAAAAGCAGTAAATATATTATATTATATATTCTAAATTTAAGTTCAGTGATCATCGGCTATATATTTTATTAAAATGGTTTTTTTTTTTTTTTATACAGGTGTAATAATAAAGAAAATAAACAATTTTATTCTGATAAAAACAATCTGGTTGAACAACCAAAAGCTGTTCCGGGATGTTGGATCACAGTTTTTGGCTTTTCAAATTCGAATAAAGATGAAATATTATCTAAATTTAAACACATGGTGTCTTGTTGTGATGTGAGACAAGCTGGGCCAAATTGGGCACACATATGTTTTAGTGATCCTACAGATTATCATCGTGCTCTATTATTTCATGGCCAAGTAACCAATAATGGAGCTATGATTGGAGTTATTCCATGTAATGATAAGGTAAAAAATATTATGATTTAATACAGTTATAATGTATTTTATATAAATACAATTAATATTACTTTTCAGACAATTTTAAATGAAAATATTAGCCCTATCGATTCACATCCTGGTCCAAGTACTGACATTTTATCAAAATCGCTGCGTTCACCAATTTTAGGTCAACAATTTTCCAGTCCAAATGATTCAATCTCTAAAAGAAATAATATCAGACCAATGTCTATAAAACCTATACCTATCCAAGGAAAAAATGTAAGTTTCATTGTGATTTATGAACAAACTAATTATACTATTAATTCTTTAAAAATAAATTGTATTTGTTTTTATTAGAACTCTCCTTCAGCTACAACTTCAAATGGTATTGTTACAAAAACTTTGGATTATTTGTTTGGTTGGTAGGTAAGAAATTTAAATATGCATAAGACGAAATCATTAGTGATTTTCAAACCATTGTTTATATTTTATTATTTTAATACATTTTTTTTTGAAATCAATTGTTTAGTTATTAGTAAATAAAATTCTAATTGGTTATTGGAATTTCAAACTGATGTAAGTCCTTTGATTATATTATAATAAATATCCAAACCTCTGATAAATGTTTTCTCGTTAAGAAATTCATTATGATCATGCAATAACGTTTTTGTTTGGTTCATTGGGGAAAATCCCAAAGCTGGTATACCAACCTATTAAATTTAAAAATATGAGAGAGGTATTATAATATTGTAAATTAAATTTAGGTACTTATACTTTACATTTCTTATAAACTTGCTATCTGTTCCTGCGGGAAATATACAAGTATTGATTTTCATGTCCCTGAAAAAATATCTAAGTTTATTTCAAGTCAAAAACTTCTGTGTACTTAAAGGTCTTACAAAATTAAACATACATTTTATCACATTCATTCTTGAATGCAATCCACCATGGATTTGTATTATCAATTTTAGTTGGTCTAACACGAATTGGGTTATCTTTAAATTGAACGTGGACGCCTGGACCAGCATTACGACACCATTCTTCTACAGTTTCCTTCATTTTTTTGATATCTACATTAATTGCTAACCGTATATCAAAAGTAACTGATAATTCAGTAGGCACAACATTTATCTGACACCCCCCATTAATCATTGTTAAGTTTATAGTAGTCACATCTCCAAGTTCTAAATCACTGTTTTGTAATTTAGTTTTTTCATGTTCTCTCCAATTCATAAATTTATTGATAATATATTGTAATTTTTCTCCGGCTGTATTTTCATGTAGTATTGAACCATGTCCAGTCTGGCCAGTACAAGTTATAATTAAATCTATATAAAAAAAAAAAGTAATTCTTCTTTTAAAGTAGATTATAATTTTATTGTAATCTGGTATAACTTACACCAAGATGTTCTTTCACAATAATATACATCAAAAACTTCAAGCGGTGTTGCTATTCCTTCATCCAGAGCAAAACCGACATTTAATTCTGCAAACTCCGAAGTTGTAACAAATTTAGCCATACCAAACTTACTTCCTATTTCTTCATCTAAATTTACTAAAATATAAATATTTTATTTTTAAAAACATTATAATTATTGTATTTACCCGGTGTAAAACATATATGTATGGTTCTTTTCAGTTTGAGTTTTTCTGTAATATACTTTCTGATAGTTTCTAAATATTGAATTCCAACACATTTCATATCTTGTGCACCTCTAGCATATATATTTCCACTTTCATCTTTGTGTGCAGAAAATGGATCATATGTCCACTTCTCCTAAAAAAAATTAATGTTCAAGCTAACATCCACTTAAACATATTGAAAATAGGTAATAAAAATGTTTTACTAACAGGATACACTGGAACAACATCCATATGAGAGGTAAGTAATAAAGATGACAATTCAGATTTTTGTCCTACCCATGTAATAATTACAACTGGTTTTTCTGGTGTCATATAAAACACTTTTAACGGAAGACCTAATCTTTGGGCTTGGCGTTCAAGAAACTTTATACATTCACCTATTTATAATATTTAACTAAATAATTCAATAATTATTATAATATTTAGATGAAAACTAAAAATACAAACTGTAGTCGACATTTGGTTGAACTGTTGGTATCCGTAGATATTCTCTAAATATTGTCACAGATTCGTGTTCATCAAGTAAATTTGCTGATGACATTTTAGATTTTCAAAAATTATTTTTACAAGTTATATAACAATGTACAATTTTTAACAATCCTTTTTTTTTGTTAGAATTATATGTTGAATCACTCAGTATTTAATTTCAACTATCATTAAATAATAAATTGGTAACTTGTTGGTAATGCGGATTGATAATAAATAATAATTTCAATTAAATACTAAATAAATATGATAAAAGATAATTTCTAGCACTTCTTAATCTGCTGTTTACCAATATTAAATATACCATAAAAAACCTGATTAAAAATAATATTAAACATTAATTGATGATTGCATCACTTTATTATTTAATAATATATGACATCAAATAAATATTTATTTGTGCATTTAATGTTAAATAATGACAAGGTATAATTAACTAGGGTTTACATTTTGTTAATTGTATATGTATTGAAGTGTCAATTTAAATAATGTTAGGTAATACAAACATGGGGCCAAGCAATGCGTAAACAGTACAGCTCCCATGTAATGTTTAACAAGGAAAAAAAAAGGTAATACAAAAACATGTATTTGTAAATTATTAACGTTATATTGTTATTCTTACTACCAGTTTATTTCATCTATTATCTGCACACAAAATTGAAAGTTGAAATATTTATACTAGACAAAACTAAATATCCTATGTATTTTTTGGTACAGGATGTGCTTTTAGACCTTAAACGCCCATTCTGTGTTATGGTTATAGACATGTGTATTATAAAAAAAGTAGACTCAGAAGTAAGGCTCTCCAGGATTTTTAAAAAATACCCAAATTCTAATATTTGTAAAAATAGATTAAATACTACTGGTCTGCAGCATTCTTATAATTGTAAAATTTTCAAAAACTAAAGCTCAAATGCGGTACAGCACTAGCCAGACCAACTCAGCAACACTGTTTAGAACCTAAGAAGTAAATAGATATCATAGGGCTACATTTTGTTAGGTCTAACATTTTGTTGGAATATTAATTATTTAAAAAACAATACCAAATTAAGTTTTTTGTATATTATAATTTGTAAATCATTATTGAATATTATGGTGTAATTTGTACATCAATTAAAAAAAATTGATGTTTGGATTGCGCTGGTCCATAAAAAAATACCATTTAATATTTCTGCAATATTTTTTGTTTAAAGCAGCAAAATTTAAATTTAAAACAAATAGTTTATTATTAACATATTTTGAATAAACAATAAAACAATTTATTAAAACATAACATAACCAACAAAGTTTATAACTCAATTTATAAAATAATTACATTTATAATTTATATATTATTTACTATTTAATACTTAGTTAACACATAAATCTTTTTTTTATCTCAATTTTTTAATAATGATATATAATATATTCATTATATAGTAGAATTTCGGTAATCTAGCAGATATCAGACCAGAGTACTCCCGGATTAACAAATCACCAGATCGATGGAGGTTCACATAAAAACAAAAATTTTTTTTTTATTTATGCTTTTAAGAGTTTCTTTTAGTTATAAAAGCACCAAAATATCACTTGCAGATACTTTGTTTTCTTCTGTTTTATGGTTATTATAAGTTGTAACGAAAAAAATTAAAAATATATCTGGATTACTGGACGTACCAGATTATTGCAGGATTACCAAGACTACTATATATAATTTAATTATAACACATTTTTAACAAAAAATTTAAATAAATAGAACTAAATTTAAAATGATTAAACTCAAATTGTTATTTTTTTTTTATAAAGTAAAATCTGAGGTATAATATTCTTATAATTAATAACAAATATAATTTTTCATCGTTAAAATTAATTAATATATTAAGATAAATAAAAAAAAAATTGTAACTCAAACAGATGCAAGGCTCTTAATAATATTATAATAAATATCTATGCCGTCCAGGAATGTCTTCTCATTCAAAAATTCATCATGATCATGTAAAAGAATAGGAGTATTATTTATTGGTGAAAATCCTAAAGCTGGAATACCAATCTGCAATTAAAAAAAAAATTAGTTATTATTGATATAGTAATTGAATCTTTTAATAAACACAACTATGTTTAATTAATGTCCATGTATGGCAGTATTGTTTATAGAAAATCTGAATAAATCTATATTTAGGTACTAAAAATTAAAAATTAATTTAATTTAAACTTTAAACAAAATCTGATTTAATAATATTTTAATTTGGATCAATATAAATTATTATTAAGAGAATGTTGTACATGTGTATGTGTTGTTTCTGTCTTACTAACATACGAAAATTCATGTTCAGCAGTTCCAATTTTGTGTTTTAATATTAAAGTGAATTGACCTATTACAAAACTTAAAAGGAAGAACATTATCTTTGTTATCCTGTAGGATTTTTACATATTTTAGTTTTTGAGCAAGTTATGAGTATATAAAATATTTATATTTAAAAATTCTCATAAGCTAATGTAACGATTGCTAAACTAACACAAAATTGAAACTGCTGAATGTACGTATGTATGTTATGTGTTTGTAAGACAAGGACAATACATGCAAGTATGACAGACATCCTCTTAAACATTTCAATAATGTAGTGTATAAATACCTCTCTAATATATCTACTATCTGTTGCGCCAGGAAATATATACGTTTTTGTTTTCAAATTCCTAAAATTAAAATTAAAATTAGTTTCTCATCAAAATAATTGTTTGATACAATTTAACAATTCATGTTTTTGCCATTTTAAAATATTAAAACTAAAACAGTTGATTAATTATTTATTTTAATGTTGACTATACATTAAAACATTATGCAATAAACCATCGATGTTGCAATACATTTCAGTGACCTGTTTATAATTTTTCTAAATTTTATTACAAAATTGGTAAAATAAATTACAAATAAAAGAAAATAGTCATGGAATTATTTTACTAATGAGTAATAATATTTTAGTACAATTAAAATTATTATTTTTTTATTTTTTTGTAGAAAATATTGATAGTTTAATGTTAATACTTACATTTTATCACACTCATTTTTAAATGTAACCCACCAAGGGTTTTCTGGTGCAATTAGTGTAGGTTGAATGAATGCACTTTTACTCTTAAATTCAATAGTTACACCTTCACCAGCTTCCTCACACCATTTTTCAACAGTTTTTTCTATTGTTGTAACATCTACAGCAATACTCAATCGTACATCAAAACTAACTGTCAACTCTGGTGGCACCACATTAATTTGACATCCTCCATTTACCATCGTTAAATTTATTGATGTGACATCTCCAGAATCCAATTTACAATTCTTCATTCTTAATTTTTCGTGTTCCCTCCAATTCATAAACTTATTAATGACATATTGCAACTTTTCTCCAGCTGTATTTTCGTGTAATAAGGACCCATGTCCAGGTGTACCAGTACATTTTATTTGGAGATCTATCAATAAACAAAAATTAAATTTTATAAGAAATTAACATATAACTGTATGAATTTACTAACGCCATAGAGTTCGTTCTCCATAATATATACTGAAACTATCATCGCTACTAGCCAATCCTTCATCTAACGCAAAACCTACATTTAATGATGCAAATTCAGGGGACCCAACAAACAATTTCATTCCCAAATGTCCACCAGTTTCTTCATCTAAAACAAAATTTCAATATAACTCATCATCATAATGTTAGTACAAAATTAAAAACAACACAAACCAGGCACAAATAACATATGTATAGTCCTATCAAAAACTAATTTATCTTTTAAATATTTTCGTATTGTTTCTATGTATTGTATCCCAACGCATTTCATATCTTGTGCTCCTCTAGCGTAAATGTTTCCATTTTTATCTTTATGTGCAGAAAATGGATCGTGAGTCCAAAATTCCTATATACAAAAACAAGGAAATTATATAAATTATTACAGTTATTAATTATATACATTTATAACTTTATAAGTAATAAATAATAAACTAAATCAAGATGTTAGGAATCCAAAATTGTACAGTCCTACTACATTATAATATTATATTTTTTAAATACTAAACGTTAAGTGAATTTCTAGATCAATAAATACCTTTTCCTTAAACTAAATTGAATTATTATTATTGTAAATATACACAATACCTACATATTTTTAATACTTATTTTCCTAGAATACAATCATTTATTAATAATTAAAATTAAAAATAAAAGCTAGTTCTTTAATGATAGCTAAAAGAATTTATAATATAATAATATTTACAGAATATACTGGAACAACATCCGTATGAGAGTTAAGTAGTATAGAAGGAAGTTCTGGTTTCTGCCCAAGCCATGTTATAACTACTATTGGTTTACCAGGGGCCATATAATAAATATTTGATGGAAGATTTAAGCTTTGGGCTTGACGCAATAGAAATTCAACACATTTACCTACAGGAAATAAAAATATTATTTAGTTTTTACATATTTATAACCATGATTAAAATAAAATATACATACTATAATCAACATCAGGGTGAACGGTGGGAATACGTAAATATTCTCGGAAATTAGTTACAGCTTCGTTTTCATCACCATCTTTGCTAGAAGACATTTTTCTCCTTTTTGTTTTTAAAAATTCAGCCTATATTATCATGAAATAAAGTAAATAAATATTACTTAAATAAAATAACTATTATTTTAAATTTTAATTCTATTTAATAGGTGCCTAGTATTGCTTGCTTGTTAATAAATATCATTACAAATCATTAGGTTTGGATTAACATGCATTAAAAACTCTTTAAGATTAGAAAATATGTTTTATTTTATTAAGATAAATAACGTATAATTCATTTAATACTTATGTTATTTAATCAATAATTAACAAGTATTAGTTACAAAATAACTATGTACTGTATGTTTTAACTCATCCACAAAACACAATTTATTTGTATTCTCTTTTTAATCTGTTTACCCACTTATACTACACAATATTAGTATATCATAATATTAATAATTAATATACTTTTTAGCAAGGCTGGGCTTTAACGAGTTAATAAGTTAAAAGTTATTTAAAGGGTATTTTATACCGTGATTGGCATGATTTTCTGTTTTTGTCTAACACATGTGCGACATAGTATCTTAGACGTGTTTTTTGCCAAACATTCAAATTGATCTAATAAAGCAATAAAAATTCTAAAAAATAGATTTGAATTTGTGGTCAAGTCTACTTGAAATCGACTTAACCACATTTTTGAATTTTTGATTTTACTTTTCCAAAAATTAAAATACGACCATTTTTAATATGATATTTTTAGGAATTTGGGGAATAATATCAAACATGTGAGAAAGTCGATTTTAAGTAGACTTGACAACAAATTCAAATCTGTTTTCAGATTTCTTATCGCTTCAATAGATCAATTTGAATGTTTGGCAAAAAACACGTCTAAGATACTATGTCGCTCCTATGTTAGACAAAAACAGAAAATCATGCCAATCACGGTAAGTTAATTTTGAATATTCATATTATTCAAAAAATATTATTTGAAAAAAAATATATATTTACGAAAAATGTTGTACATATTTTTATAGATAAAAATTAATAAGTTGTATTAATTTACTAATTAATAATAATATAGGGGTAACAATGCAACATTAGTGGCCCATATAAAGACATCAATAGATACGAGCCCACGAAGCCACGATTCATATTTATTATTTATCAAGATTTAATATTATAACCATGATTGTGAGCATTTCAATTTATATAGTATATTTTATATTATATTAAATACCTATCTACCTATACTGGTTTTGTGTATTATACTTTTATACATTCATAGTTAGCAACGACGAGGCAGTACTATGGCTAGATAGACTGGACGTGGACATTTAACATCAACGACAAAAATAACTAATTAATTAATTAATTAAAATTATAATTAACTGACATATTGTTACCTACAATCCATATTTTTTAAACTATTCATTTAACTGTACTGATTAAAGACAAACCCAATTTTTGATATTTTTATTATATATGTTATACTGTATTTGCATTCCCTATGGTCATATGAAAATAAATAATAAAACATTCATAGTTCATACAGTTTACGCTGATATTAAAATTTAATGGATATTTTGAATAACCTAGTTGTAAAATACAAATCTTATATACATATAATATTCACTTATAAGTAGAAATATATTAGTTTTTTTTTATAATTTTTAAATGGTCAAGTAATTAATTTTTCAAATTATAAACGTTAAACAATACAGAAAGCACATTTAAATGAACCTAGTGTGAAGTATGAATAGTTTTAAAATCATACAGTCCTACAGGTTTTAAATTACATTAATATGTATCTATATTCATATACCTAGGTAGGTAGTGGTTATCACTTATTCTTGCATTATTTTTATTATTAATTTAACTTTTAAACTAATTGAAAAAAATACTTAACATAATTTAATCCATTAGCGCCCAAATTATTTTTTTTTAAATTTTCAATAAATTTTTGTTGACAACTTCTATAAATACACTGATATTAAAATAAAAAAATTTTTTTTTCTAATCATAGTTTTGTTGCCATATGTTTACGCTGAGCGCATAGGGTTAATTGAGTTAAAAAATATCATCAACTTGCCCAGTCTTGCTTTTTAGTATTTACTACCAAAAAGAAATAACTAATCATAATTTTTTGAAAAACTTTATTTTTAGGCTTTAGCACTTTTGTACTATTAATGACACATTATAGGTACAATTATAGTCTACAATTATTTGAAGATATAAAACTATAAGTTATTTTCTAACCTATTGATTTCTTGATTTGATCATTTATTTATCAAAAATTAATACTAAGCTAATGAGTTTTTTTTTTTACTTAAAAATTAAAAAATTTAAATATTTACAAAAAAACTACAATTTTAACTTTGTGTACAAATTATTAAATTTAACTTTAAGACAAGATTTAAACCAAGCCAAATTCCCATGCATAGCCATTACTAATAATAAATATTTAAGAAAATATGCTGCCAGCAAGAATACAAAAATAAATATATAATTAATATAACAAAACAAATTTCAAACATCTGTAATTAACTATTATATTAGTTTAATTTCATACCAAGGTAAAAATACACCAGGTCAGATACACTGTTTAAAAGTAAAATTAATTAAATGGTAATAATTGATAAATATAGGTACTAATTTAAAATTGTTATTACGATGATTTAATGAATAAAGCCTTAACCTGAATACAAAATTATCACTAATAACTTTTGCTACAATTAGGTTATTGGTTTTAATTTTTTTTTTAATTATATTTTATTTACCCTGCTATGAAATTATAGTTACATAAATATTTTCCAAAAGAAATACACTGAAGCATACAATTTTTTTAGTAATTAGACCACAAATAAAGCAAATATAGTTCTGTGCTGGCTTTGGTTAGACAAATTAAGCATGGCATCTGGAGTTTAGTCTGTGCTAATTTGCTAATTAAGTGAAATTATTAAATTTGAATAATATGGTTAATTGGAAACTATTCAAAATACACTTAAATTTCTCAAAAATAAATTTTAAATGTCGATAACCTAATATGTTTAGTGTAAAAAATTGTTTGTTAAAAAAAAAATACAATATTGATATTGTGGCATTCAAAAAATATTCTCACCATGATATTATTATAATAATATTATGTTTTAAATTATACATTAGTAAGTTGAACGATTGTATTCCATTATTGATCATAACACAAGTCAGCACTTTGTGTTTGCCTGTATAACAAACGTGAATGGCAAAGAATATATTAATGAAACCTAAAACTGAATAAAATGTTTAAACCTGCTATAATTTTCAACTGTAATTAAAATAAATAAGAATACCCCCAACATCAGTTTAATCGAATCCAGGTCATTAGTTCACCACAGCATAGTTTCCCTTGCAGCCCTTCAATAAAATTTGACAAATAATTTTTAAACAAAGAAATCCTGGTACAGGATATAGTAATAATTGGGTAAACACTCGGCGAGTGGTACAGCTGATATAATAATACCAAAAATTATAAAGCGAGACAACTTAAAAATTTCATCAATTTAATACGTACCTAATATTATTCATAGGTAAACATTTGAAAACCAACAAAATATATAATTTATTATTATAAATCTTAATAATATCGAATCAAACATTATATAATATTACGGCACACGACTTACCTGTTATTAGTGTATACCGTGTAATGTAAGTGTATGGTGTATAGACGGCACCACCTCGGAAAATGTTGGACAAATTGTTAATAATATAATATTATATAGTAACCACTGTATGTATTTTGCGGGTTCGACTCTAATTACCTCTCGCCAAATGCCGATTCGCACATAACACTATAGATGTTTAGTATATTATATTATGTGTGTGCGTGTGTGTGCGTGCCGCAGAGTTAATTGGTAGTAAGAAAAAAATGTAATAGTTATTGCCCACTTAAAGTCCTACATAATATTATAATATTCTGATATTCATTCGTTCGGGTCACGTTATCACGCACGTACGACGATAGCTGCTGCTGTCATTGCTAACGTAACACCAATATGGTTTTCTCCCGTACACGCATATTATTATTATATGTATAATACGTGTTTTCGCGAATATTCCTCGGCCGGCTACCGCCCGCGACGCAGGAATGCAGTCGACGACAAACTGACGAAAAAAATCGACCTCAAGGTACACAGCGCCTGGCGCCTGCCGACTGGTCAGTTCGTCAGTGGCAGTGACCACTACAACTGAGAGCCGTTTTCTGTTTTCACCACTCGTTTTACTCGGCTGCAACTTGGGCTTACTATACTGTCCGAGTCCCGACCATGATGAAATAATACAAATTTTTATTTCGTCACACCGCGGTGTCCGACGACAGAGCGCCTCCGCTCTTGCGCTACGCCCACAAAATACTAGAATAGGTGAATCTGAAACACTGAAACCTCAAACCTAGTTTTCATCTATACCCTGCTACGCCTGTCACTCGTCAGCAGCAGTTGTAGCTGTAGGCGACCCGCGCAATTATTATGTTTTATTATTATTAATAATCCCTTTTCTGTTATCATCAACTTCCGTTATCATCAGTCGTATTTTGCGGCCGCGATTCTCTTATCACCATTTTGACGACGAGCCACGAGCGACGCCGCCGCCGTTTTCTGATTATCTATTCTATTCATAGAAAAAAAATACTAACGAAGTACGGACCACGGACGCGGTGCGCCCATAGATAATATGAGAAACTTTTATATTATCTATGGGTGCGCCTTTCGATTTTATTATTATTGTTGTTTATCATTATAATATTATTATGGATTAGGGCACGAACTCTGTTGCATTTGCAATTTGCATCTCATAACCATCTAACCATGACCGTCTCTTATAAAGCCATTGTAGTCTTGCCGTCTTGGAGATGTGAAGGGTTATTAATATTATTATTTTATATAATTTTGTGTTACAATTAAACTTTAAAAACCTCATTTTCAATGAAAAATCATGAGCAATTACCAAGATACCTAGAAGAATGAAAGGACGGAATGATTTGGTTATGTGTGACATAATCCTCGAAATTAGCCTACCACTACCGGATTTCTTTTCAGAAATTCGACGGCGCAAACCGGTGTAGATTTCCCTTGAAAGTAAATTAAAAATACACTGTTCTTAGCCGACTATTGTCTGGTTTACTTTTTTGACGACGAATTTCTATATAAACCTGTGTAATGCATTTGGCCGCGTGCCGATTAACCGGAACTAGGGAGTCTGGAACCAACAAATCTGGACCACTTTTATGCAACGGTAAACCGACTTTTCCTGGTGAATTTCTAGTCGTGGTCAACTATGAGGAGACTAACTAATAATATTAGATTATATTATTTGTTGTTTGATTAAAAAACGCTTACCAAGTCAGAGATCGGCATGTAAACTTTCTTGATTTTTAATTTTTAGGAATATATTAACTGATATCACACCCAAGCGATATAACGATTTGTATCCAGAAAAATGTCGGTGTGAACAGCCTCACAAAAAATCATTTTCATTTTCATTTATTGAGATAGATATCCGAAACCGGAGAACAGATATTATTGTTTGGGGTCTTGTTAGGTTCACATCGGCTAGGAGAAGTGCAGTGAAGATTTTCAGAACCTTACCTTTAATAGTTAATTCACTACTGAACCTTATAAAAAATTAAAACACATTTTATTGGGTGTTTTTTGATATTTTTTAGCTTTTTAGCCATGTAGTGAATAAACGATTGAAGATAAAGTTCTGAAAATCTTCACTGCACTTCTCCTAGTCAATGTGAATTTAACAAGACCCCAAACAACAAAATCCGTTCTCCAGTTTCGGAAATCTACCTCGCTAAATTAAAATCTAGCGAAAAATAACTCTTTTTTAAACTGTGAAAAATTAAATGATTTTTTTAATTCCACATTTTGTATCTACTTGATCATCTCTTGTTAATAAGTTATCAACCAATTTTCTAGTTATTATAGTTTAGGAGAAAAGTTAAAAAATAGAAATTTTGGGACTGTTCAGTGTTCACGCCGACGGTTTTATGGATTCAAATCGCTATACCGCTTGGGTGGGATATCAAATCTCTCTCATTAATATTTTATATTAAAGCTATCTAAATTACTCACTTACTCATCATTACTGATTTACATTTTTATTATTTTCCTATTTAACACAAATTCTTGAAGTTTTCAAAATTCAGACTTTTTTCATTTCAATTACCATACTTACTTAATTAAAATCAAGACAGTAAAATGGGACTACCCTGTACATAATACAGACGTCTAACTGTCTGAGCAACCTATATAATAATGAATAAAAATAATAATAAATAATAATAGTGCAACGGTCACCTCTATTGGAAATTACTATTTATTTTACTATAATGACTAATGAAGTAATGAGTAATGAGTGAGTACCTGCACGGCTACACCTATATTACCTTCAATCGAACCATACAATGTACGCATCTATTCCTAGCTATTACTTACAAGAAATCCTTTGAAAATAAACCTTTCTGATTGGTTTTCATTGACGCGTTTTCCACGAGACTGTGGAATGCCGAGCACCGCTATTATAGGCGTACGATAAACGACGGTAGGGTGGGCACTGGGCCGTGGGCACTATAATATTATTCACAACTTGGCACTGCAGTCCATAAATAGATGACCCAACAGTTAATGTATTTTATTTTATTAAAACGTATAAATACTTTCATTGTTTTTTTTACTCCCGTTGCCATATTTCATTCGGGTACTTAAACGCCGCAGCATTCAGTTATTTGTGATACAATCTTTAAAACCACTAAGTAACCCGTTTGATTCATACGATTCAATATCAATCCTAACTTTGAAAAAAAAGTGATTAGATTTAGAGTAGATGAGCAAATATTGATTTTGCATTAATAGAGAATAATGTGACTTTTTGTTGAGTTAATTCGATTTTCAACTTCGATATCTTTTCTGGTTAGAAAAATTAATCTAGCTTGTAAGTGTATAACCTTTTTGAGATGTAAAAGTTAAAAATTCATTGTACTAATATATATCGGGAAAAATAAAAAATTAGAGAAAAAAGATGGGTAAGTGGATGTTGCTCTGCTGTACAGTAGGTTACAAGTGGGTCACTGTAATGGATAGTGTTAAATGGTGAAAAAAAACTAAAAAAATTTAAAACTAACAATGTCCGTAAACAGCTCAAAAAGAGTCAAATTATTTTCAACATTTTATGGTGTATAGAAAATGCTAATATAAACATTCAGTTAAATTTTCAAGTATCTACAGTCATATGTTTTTTAATTACAACAAAATAAGAAAATCGTTACATAAGAAATCGAGTGAATATCAAATGTTGTAAAAATATGAATTTCAAACGCTCATAAAAATTTAATTTGACTTTCTTGTAGACATTTTTTTTTTGATAAAGGTAGACAAACTTATGGATAAAATTGTATTACATTTTCAAATCTTAGATTTAAAAAAAAAATTTTTTATGAATTCTCAACTTAAAATAATTTTCTAATTTTCGTGATTTTTCCGTATTTTGTCAAAGATTTGAACTTTAAATGCTTATAAATAAAAACTGGGGGACGGAGTGGCCGAGTGGACTAAGGCGTCGGCTGCGACGCAGCCGAACCGAGTTCGATTCCTCGGCCATGGACGGCATTTTTCTTCGGACAAGTCACAGTGTCCGGAGAACAAGTGCTGCCATCCCCCACCCGGGCATGGCAGATACCTACGGGTGCCCACTTGAAAATCTGCCAAAAACTACACACACGTGTTTACCAACCAACAGTAACTTTTCTGATAGGAAAGTGAATCTAGTTGGTACTTTGGGGGGGTCAAAAGTAAAAATTTTCCAGTAGTTTTCAAAAGCAACATGAAAAACAAAATCAAAATTAAGGGAAAACGGGAATTTTTACGCAAAATCTGTTTTCGAGAAAATCGATTTCGGTTTTTGGTGCAACTCTAAAACAAATGACCGTAGGTACATGACATTTTGACTGAATGTTTGTATTAGTATTTTCTATATACCATAACATTTTCCAAATATTTTGACCTATTTTGAGCTGTTAACGGACATTTTCAGTTTCCATTTTTTTTAGTTTTTTTTTTCTATGGATGTCAATAAAACTTTATTTGTTGGGTAAAAAGCTTGAAAATTTAATACAAGGCTCCAACTATATTGTTACTATGATATTTGAAAAATATTGAAAATCCATAGTCACAGTTTTTATTTATAAGCATTTAAAGTTCAAATCTTGACAAAATACGGAAAAATCACGAAAATTAGCAAATTATTTTAAGTTGAGAATTCATAAAAATTTTTCTTTTTAAATCTAAGATTTGAAAATGTAATACAATATTATCCATAAGTTTGTCTACCTTTATCAAAAAAAAAATGTCTACAAGAAAGTCAAATTAAATTTTTATGAGCGTTTGAAATTCATATTTTTACAACATTTGATATTCACTCGATTTCTTATGCAACGATTTTCTTATTTTGTTGTAATTAAAAAACATATGACTGTAGATACTTGAAAATTTAACTGAATGTTTATATTAGAATTTTCTATACACCATAAAATGTTGAAAATAATTTGACTCTTTTTGAGCTGTTTACGGACATTGTTAGTTTTAAATTTTTTTAGTTTTTTTTTCTATAAATATCAATAAAATTTTATTTGTTGGGTAAAAAAGCGTGAAAATTTAAAGCTGAGCCATCAGCTATGGACGCATGTTTAAGCTCGGAAAGTATTTTCACGGACTGTAGAATTCCGGAATGTAAACTGGCGGACCGTATTGTCACGGACCGTATAAATCTGGAAAGTATAATCCCGGACCGTATTCTCGCGGAAAAAAAATTACGTACACCGTATAGTCGCGGACCGTAGAAATGCGGAATAAAATATTGTTCGAACCGTATTATGCCGGACCGTATAATCGCGGAATTTCAAAATATGCGGACTGTATTGTCACGGACCGTATAAATCTGGAAAGTATACTCCCGGACCGTATTCTCTCGGACCGTATTTCCCAGGAAAAAAAATACGCACGTAAATCCTAATTCGCGATAAACGTAGTCTATTAGTCTATAGGTAAGTCTCCTATTACTCTTAGCCGCTTCATACCCTCATGTTAAGGGGTTTGATATAGGCAATTTCATATTTATTATTTAGAATGGAATTTTACAGGAGCACCATCGATTCCATAACATTTTTTTTAGAAACGTTAATATCTGGCTGGAGAAAATTGAAAATTGCATATTAATGATATTTATTATTTAAAATTATATGTAGAAAAAATACGATTAGGAACTGTCTATGTTTGGAAAATTAATAAATAAAATAATAATTCTTAGGAACAAATACAGTTGAGAAATTGGATAAACAAAAACACGTTATTTGGAATCTGCATAGTTTTGAAAATTAATAATTCATGTGAAACACGTATTATTATGAGTAAATTGGAAATACATATTATGTATATTGTAACTATATTATGCAACTTGGTAACTTTTGTAAATTGTAACAAGTTACTCATTTTAAATTTAACTTGTAACTTGTAACTAGTCACAAATTTTCCTATAACTTTATATGGAAGTTACAAGTTACGTTGTTCTTTTTGTGCTTTAATAATTCATAAGTGGTTATAGGTAATTAGTTCATTTTGGTTTTCACAATTATAATCTGGCCAGTGGGGATATTCAATGTTTGTACGATTATGGTTGGTATATATTTTTGTAACGAGTTACAATAAATTTAGGAACTTGCCCAATCCTGCAACCATCTATATGTTAACTGCAGGACTATACAATATACGAATCCATGTTAGACTTAAAGTCCGGATTTATAATCTCCTAAAACATCTAAAATATGATGCTAATATTCTATAAAAAAAACTACAAATATTATCCTTATATTATCTGAAAAATTAGAAAAATATGCAAAAATACCTATTATTATGCTTCAATCAATATGCAATTTTTTAAATTTTTTTTTACAATACCTAATGAAGTATACAATTCCATAATGAAATAATTCCACCTAAGAAACAGTTAAAATAGTGTTCCAAAATTTAAGTTTCCAATAAATATAATATTATGTTCCATTCCATAATTGGTTCGAAAATTGTTTTTTCTGGTTGAAGTTTTTTCCATACAATTGTATTCAAAAAAATATCATTCTATAAAACTAGATTTTCCATTAATCATGTGATAACATTTTTATCTTTCAACGGTATTGTTTTACATGATAAGAATGTTCAATTATAAATAATTCCTAGCATCGATAGGCCTCCATCAATAATTATTTTTGTCAACGACAGAACAAGCGTTTAAGGACAATTTGACTGTTTATTTGACGTGTAGGTACGCGTACATCACGGAGGCCTATCGAAATTCGAAACCAATATTGATTTCATCTGGACGGAGCCGCGCCTGGTTCAAAAAGTATTATTCTCATACCTCATAACATGTGTTCTCTCCAAGTTGTCAACCTACGAAAATTTTTTGAACGTAAATTACTTTTACAAATATTTTAATAGTAGGAAGAGTTTCAGTTTAAACAATTGTCCAACCTTCCTTCAAAAAAATGTTTTCTTACTCTTTTTTTATATTTATAAAAATGGAAATACTACCGATAAATACACTAAAATGATGGTTATACCTGGAAAAAAATCATCAAGGGTCCCCCAATCCCATCCCGAAAATACGACGCTTCTATGTAGGTATATTGAATTACATTTACTAACCAGCCACTTTCTTATTAATTCATATAAACACATGAATTTCCAACTACCTTGATAGTATAAACTGGCCTCGTAAAATGTAATTAATGACTTATGTGTTATTTTTTACTCCAAACTTTCTTTTAAATATCATGTTGATACCATAAAAAATAAATCGTATACGAAATTAGGTTTAATAAAACGAATGTGTACAGATTTTAATAATGAATCAGCCTTAAAAGTTCTGTATTGTTCCTATGCCTCTTTAGTTTGGCATTCGGATAGTATCTCTCAATATCAGTATTTAAGTTCTGTTCAAAAGTTTTTTTATGATATTTAAGCTATAAATGGGGATCAAACCCTGCAATCGGGCCTGCATGATCATATAAGCAATTTTATTAATATCATTAATATTATTAACTCAATAATCACATTGATTCCCAGAACTAATAGAGCATTTCAATTTTATAATTAATTCATTTAATTCTATGAATAAATACTTATCTTATTCTTTTTTTGGTTTTAGTGCAATACAATATGCACTCACCTGTGAATACACTTATGTTGGTTGGTAATTCTATCTGTAATATTGGTTTATTTAATTCATCATTCAATGAGTTAAATAAATTATCATATTAATTTTAGGTATATTGACTTTTGTAGTAAATTAAGTATTTGCACTAATTTTTGTAATTTATATATTTCTATGATATTAAATAGGTAGGTAGGTAGGTACTTGGTATTATATAATATAGGCTATAGTATACATTTGTGCTCTACTTAATATGCTTTAATTATTCTCATATTATTTTTATTAATTTTTTTAGGTAGGTATGTTGTAGGTAGGTAACAGTTGTTAGTTTTAAATTTTGAAGTTTTAAAGTTTGAGTTCTACTTTGTGCAGATGGTTGGTATTGGCAATGTGGATCAGGTCGAGACGAAGGAGAGATTTAAATGAGTCAAAGGAGACAAAAGTTTGAAATATTATAAGGTTTTATTTATTAATACTTATTAAAATAAAATAAATTCGAGGGCAGAGCGAAAAGTCTCTGCCGACAAATATTAGTTGCACTGTTTATAAATGCTGGGAATCGTCGAATCGACTTAAGCTGGCAGGTGGCAACGACTTGCTCCACGACCAACTAAGTCCTACAAGTGTGTTAGCTAGACTAATTCTGATTATGCTATGGACAGAATCTCTCTTAGTTTATGGATACATGGTAGAGAGTAGAGACTAGAAGGTGGATCAAAGACACCGATGCAGGGTGTTGTTGTTGTCATAATGTCATCCCGTCCTTGCAGTGTTTGGAACGTTCACTAAAAAAATGAATTCGTTCACGTTCAATCCTTAAAAAAGGAACTCGTTCACGTTCACGTTCGTGTTTTTTTCAAAATAACGCGTTCACGTTCACGTTCTTAAAAAAAATTTGTGTGTTCAAAGGGTCGTTAATTTAATTCTTTTTTTTATGAATCGTTTGCCTGCAGTCAATATAAAAACTCATAAACATAATACATATACGACTCGACATAAAAATACAGTTTAGACTTTAGAGCATATACAATTTATAAAGTATCTGAAATAGGAATATTATATCAGATAAGGATTTCCTAGTGATACAATTAAGAAAATATTAGGGAACTGTGCCTAGAGAAAGGGAAAATATTATTATTATAATATATTTTATACATAATATACATAGAAAAATGTATTAAATGATAGATAAATTGAACGTCTTAAAAATCGATCAAATTCATTAAAAATATAAACGTTGTTCACATTCACGTTCTATTTGAAAAAAACGAGTGACGTTCGCTTATCGTTCACTAAATATGAACGTGAACGTATGAACGACGTTTATATTTTTAATGAATTTGATCGATTTTTAACACTGCGTCCTTGGCCATATTCGAAGTTTCGAGTGATTTGTTGAAAAAGAATAATAAAAGCAGGCCTGGCTCAAAAGGTAAGCGACATAGGTCCACGCCTAGGTTGGCATTTTAGTAAGAAAACTGCATTTTCAAAACACTGATAATACCTATTATATTATTACTTATTAGGGGCGGCAAAATTTGATTTTGTCTAGTGCACTATTTCGATTTAGCCGGCCCTGAATAAAAGTGTTGTTGTACATGGGTACTTCTTAACTATAGTAAAGTTTTGATTCGTCTCGAAAAGCAACACGACGGCATGGCGAGACTGCCGTTTACCTAATGCATATTTGTCCCATCTAATATTATCATGATTTTGAAATATACCTATGGTATTTCCAAATACTTATCTAAATATTAGTTTTCTTGTAGGTAATTGTGTTGAGTATATTTTACGTATAATTTTGTATAATATGCCTATACCACATATAATTTGTATTAGACAGTTTTTATTATAACTAATCATACATTTACTTACATTTTAAATAAATATTAAAACCATATCACTTTCATAATTATATTAAGATTTTTTAATTTTTTATATAAATGTCGATAAAGATTTTTTGGCTGAGTCAAAATACTTGGGGACATTGAATAAAATGTCCACATAAATTAATCTATGAGTGATTCAAAAATTATCAAAATACATATAGACTCAATTTTTTTTATAAGCGTTTGAAATTCAAATATTCACTATGATTACGAGCGTCTAAATTTAAAAATTTATAAATTCACGCGTAAAAAACGATTTACTATCAAATTGTTTTAGATATAAAATAAATAAATAAAATATCCTCGTTTATATTAGTATAATGTATAAACCATTCATTAACATACCTGCAGCGATACTACCATTAACTAAAGATTTGTTAATCGGTATGTATGATTCTTTTGGATTTTCTGAATACTACAAATTTGACATTGAAATTAAAAACTTGAAGTATACCCGTTTCTAATTTCTGATTTAAATATCATATCTAAAAATGAATAATCAGTACCACCACTATGACGACTTTTTTTTATTTATTCAAAAATATAAGCTATATCCACTATTCGTCTGCCTACTAAATTCCTAAATATAAATATACATTATAAGTAAGTTAGATGGGCAAGACCAAAAATAAATAACGTTATACATACAAACAATTGTGTCAGATGTAGTGTTTGAAATTACGCTTAAATGATGAGCATCAATATTATCTGCAGTTACAGTATCACTATACAAACATTAAAATGCATGATCAATATTATCATTTATCAATATTATAGTATTATAGTTACAATGTTTTTAATATAGGTTTATTGGTACCTCGAACTAAATAGCGTAAAACTGTCAAAAGAGTCAGCTACATTTATTTCATCCTCGTATTGCATTTTATTTAAATATACATCAGTATCATCAAGGTTAGGAGTCGATGTACAATCGATATTAGGTGGTGTACCATCGAAACTACGTAGTTTAAATTGGAGTGTGAAAATTTAAAAATATATATTGCCAAACGAGATTAATAAAAATATTATTTAATTTGCATACTTACGTCACGGTCGTATTCAAATTGTGCGAATCATTAATCTCTATAAATTCTTCCGAAGAAGTTACTTGATTTTGCACACTAGTAGTGGGTTCCAAGCTAGTAAATATATTTAAAGTTAGTGTTTTTTTGATCCGAGCTTGATTTTGAGATTTTATTTAATAAGTAAAAAAAAATGTACAAATCATTGATTTTTTATCATGACAAAAATAACAAACTATTGAACGTAATTAGTATGAATTTGTACGACCACTTTCGGAATTTGAACGCAACTTGTTCAACGAGAAAAATGCATTTGACATTAAATACTAACTCTTTATTTATTTAATGTGTACATCCATGGTTTAAGATAAAAACATTTTAATAAGTGAATCTAGTTGGTTAGTTGGTACTTCGGGGGGTCAAAAGTAAAAATTTCCCAGTAGTTTTCAAAAGCGACGTGAAAAACAAAAAAAAAATTAAGGAAAACGGGAATTTTTACGAAAAATTTGTTTTTGAGAAAATCGATTTTGGTTTTTGGTGTAACTCTAAAACAAATAACCGTAGGGACATGAAATTTTGACTGAATGTTTATATTAGCATTTTCTATACACCATAAAATTTTGAAAATATTTTGACTCTTTTTGAGCGGTTTACGGACATTGTCAGTCTTCAATTTTATTAGTTTTTTTTCTATAAATATCAATAATATTTTATCTGTTGAGTAAAAAAGCTTGAAAATTTAATAGAAGGCTCCTAGGTTATTGTTTCATAGGCAGATGAAAAAAATTAAAAATCCTTAGTCACAGTTTTTATTTATAAGCATTTAAAGTTCAAATTTTGACAAAATACGGAAAAATCACGAAAATTAGCAAATTATTTTGAGTTGAGAATTCATAAAAATTTTTCTTTTTAAATCTAAGATTTGAAAATGTAATATACGATTACTCATAAGTTTGTCTACCTTTATCAAAAAAAAAATGTCTACACGAAACTTAAATTAAATTTTTATGAGCGTCTGAAATTTATATTTTTACAACATTTGATATTTACTCGATTTCTCATGTAACAGTTTTCTTATTTTATTGTAATTAAAAAACGAATGACTGTAGATACTTGAAAATTTCACTGAATGTTTATATTAGCATTTTCTATACACCATAAAATGTTGAAAATATTTTGACTCTTTTTGAGCTGTTCGCGGACATTGTCAGTTTTCAATTTTTTTAGTTTTTTTTTCTATAAATATAAATAAATTTTTATTTGTTGGGTAAAAAAGCGTGAAAATTTAATATAAGGCTCCTGATATATCGTTCTAATAGCAGTTGAAAAATATTAAAAATACATAGGCACAATTATTTTTTATAAGCATTTAAAGTTCAAATTTTGACAACATTTATCAAATTTATAATTTATTAATTATTTTGTGGTTAAAAATTTGACTTTTATGGCTAAGGATTGAAAATTTAAAACAAGGCTCCACGTAAATAGGTTATATATAAATTACTTTATTCACAATAATATCATCAAATATACTTGGTAATACCATAGACTGACTGACCGTTTTCGCTCAGAATCGTTTTTCTTATAGGTACAATGATATTATATTATTGGATTCAAATTTAACACCATCCATTACAGTGACCCACTTGTAACCTAGTGTACAGCAAAGCGACATCCACTTATCCACCTTTTTTTTTAACAGTTCGAGCTTTTTTGTAGGGAGACATAATAAAAAAACAATTTTCACAGCACAGTAGCAATAAAATAAAATAAACAATCAAAAAAAATAAAGCGTGACGTTCACTGTTTGATGTGTAGATCCAATTCCCAAATGAAATTACTACATGGATTTATAAAAGCCGGCTTCAAACATCGGCTTGTGTGGCAAATAATTATTATTGTGGTACAAATTAATATTTATCGGAAATATTGCTATTTTTGTATTGACAATTTGGATATTTATAAACTATGCGCGCCTTCGATAGACCGGTCTTTCGATGAACGGTGCGGTACCGTGCGCGGTGTGGGGGTAACGGGTACAGCTTTGTACACAACCGCTATTATAACCCACCAGAGCAGGCAGCAGAACTATACGGTTATACAAATACGAATTTTTTTTCAAAAACATGTCTCAGGAGAATCACTCTCATTTGGGCTACATTAATTATACAAATACCAACTTTCGTAAACACAAAGGTGAGAACATTATCTGTGTTCCTATGTTGGATCTTTTAGATACCATCAACATAGTAACTTTTAATAAATGTTGAATATTTGGTTATTTTATCATTTTCTACAGTCCAAAACAGCCGACTGAGTCAACGTATACTTATTATCCAACATAGGAACCCAGATAAAATTGTTATCCTTAAATGGTCGAAATTTGAATTTTGTGCGATAAATACAGTTCAAATGAGAGCAATTCTACTAAAACATGTTTTTAGGTGGCGAAAACCTGTGTGTAGCGTCCTCTTAAGATTATGATCAAAGATAATGCCTAAATATTTTATTTTGGAAACATTTTCAAGTAAACGGCAATCATAAATTCTATTTTACTTAAACAATTTTAGCTATGGCCTATGAGCTATGACATCTTTCTAAGGTACCTACATTAGTATTATTTATACTAAAAAACATGGATTTAGATTTGTTAATACTAAGTTCAAGAAAATTGTTATCTAACCAGGCTTTAATGTTGTTGATACATTTATTAGCTAAGCTACATAGATTGTCAATATTATCATGTTCAAGGTAACACTATTACAGTAAGATACACAGTAGGATACACTACAGTAGGATACACTAATGTATCATCTGCAAAACAAATTACCTAACCATTAATTTTCAAATTAATACGTACATTAATGTATATAAGGAATAGTATAGGACTATATTAGACTATAGGTCCTAAGACGGTACCTTGAGGAACACCACAGTTATCAGAAATCGAAAAACTAAAGCACTCATTAATTCTAACTACCTGTGTTGAATGTTTATTGGAAAGGTAAGATAAGAATAGTAATAAAGCAATTTTACGGATACCGTAATACTTTAATTTCTTTATAAAAATATAATAGTTGACCGTCGAATCAAATGCTCTTTTTAAATCAAGGAACATGCCTATTACCTTATTTCCTTTATCCAGACTTGAATGAATGAATTTCGAAGTCTGTAGTAGATCACCATTAGCAGGTGTAAAGTGGGGAGACGCAGGAGGACCACTGATGGTGGTTAAAAAGCGTCCCCTTTAAAAAATTAAGATTTTATACATTAGACATTATTCATAAAATTATATATGGAACGCTTAAAACTATATAGAGACATTAGTCCCCTCTGGAAATTTTTCATACTTTAATCCCTGACCATTAGTTAGATATACCTTTCCTGAACCCACACTGACTATAAGAAAAAAAAATTATGATCATTTGAGAAATTTATTAATCTATTTTTAAGATATTTTTGAAATAGACAGTGTGAGAGACTAAGAGAGGTAGGTCTATAATCAGTAAAATTTTCAGAAGGCCCTGATTTATATGAAGGAATGATAAGGGATTTTTTAAAATTTTGTAGGAAAATATATTCCAGATGCCTTATCATAAAAAAATATTTAAAGGTATCGATGTAGTTCTCCATGTATTCTATTTACCATAAAAAAAGAGGAATTTTCTTTTATGTTTATAATATTTTCTTCTATTTAATTTAAAGTAATATGTGTTAAGAAGATTGAGTCACTAATATGACATTTATCATGCATAATAAACCCCTGTACATTTCTGTAACCATAAAATAAAAATATGAAATATTAACATTGCTAAAGAATAAGTTAAATTCATAATACCATTAATATGTTTATAGTCACAAGAAAAAGGATTAGCAACATCTTTGATTAGAGACCAGACCTTTAAGCAATAAGTTCCTGTATTTAATGTAATAATTATTAACTTTCATATCAAATGGATTTTTTAGTTTTTTGGAATTTAAACATTAGGTATACGGCATAATTAATATGTTACGTCGCCGTCGTCACGATATAAACTGTAAACCTATTTTTTTTTTATTAAACATGACTATTATTCTATTTATTATTGTTTGAATAGTTTTAAATTAGTATCTTTAGTAGTTAGTAGCTGACAGAGATCAAATGTTGGTAGGTACCTAATAATAAATTAACATTTAAATTGCCTATTTAAAACCCCTTAAGAATGTTTTAAAATTAGGATTCCGCGATTATACGGTCCGGCCTAATATGGTTTGAAGAATATTTTATTCCGCATTTCTACGGTCCGCGAATATACGGTGTACGTATTTTTTTTTCCGCGAGAATACGGTCCGGGAGTATACTTTCCAGATTTATACAGTCCGTGACAATACAGTCCACATATTTTGAAATTCCGCGATTATACGGTCCGGCATAATACGGTATGAAAAATATTTTATTCCGCATTTCTACGGTCCGGGACTTTACGTTTTTGTTCCGTGTTTATACGGTCCATGTGAATACGTTCCGAGATTTTACGGCCCCCCTCAGCTATACCCTCATTAGATATTATTTTAGATTCTGTGTGAAACGATGAATGTATTGATTTTACAATGATGTGTGGTAAAAAAGCTTGAAAATTTAATGCAAGGCTCCTGATATATTGTTACAATAGCAGTTGAAAAATATTAAAAATACATCGGCACAATTTTTTTTATAAGCATTTAAAGATCGAATTTTGACAAAGTTTATCAAATTTAAAATTTAATAATTATTTTGTAGTTAAAAATTTATAAAATTTTCAAATTTTATAGCTAAGGATTGAAAATTTAAAATAAGGTTCCACGTAAATAGGTAAATATATAAATCACTCTATTCACAATAATATAATCAAATATACTTGGTAATATCTTAGGCTGACTGACCGTTTTAGCTAGAATTGTTTTTCGTATGCAATGATATTATATCATTGAATTCAAATTTAACACCATCCATTACAGTGACCCACTTGTAACCTACTGTACAGCAGAACGACATCCACTTACCCACCTTTTTAGATTAGCATATTTTATGCATAGTATAATTTAATTATTTTATTGAAAATATTTTTAAAATTTTTTTTCTTCAATAATGCAAATATTTAAAATCTTATTTTTGGAATTTTTAAATATACTTGGACCATGTTATTTTCAAATTCTTAAGATAATTTTTACTTAAGGGGATACAAACTTCTGTTCTTTAAAAATGCAAACCTCCCTTCCTACTATAAATTTTTTAGGTTCACAGATATTTTTTCTGAACATTTTAACTTATCTGCAACATCAAAATTTAAACGAGTAATTTTAGTTATTTAATTTTCTGTACTATGAGGATAATAGATTTGAAAGATAAGGGACTATGGCCTAAGGCAACGTTTCTAAAAACTTTTTATCCCTGGAACCCTTTTTTATGTCCACTTTTATCGTGGAACCCCTACTTTTTTTCTAGCTTTTTAGCTTTTTTATTTAGCTTTCAACAGTAAGTTATTATAGCTCTACAATTAGGACCCATACTTTGTTTTAATAGTTTGAATGTGCCATTTTATGTAAGGATTATTTACAATAAAAATTATAATAATTTTGTTTAATAATAATATGTACACACTATTCTGTATTTAATTCAAAAAATATTTTTAATAACAGACAATAACAAGACTTCTAAATTTAAATTTTTATGAGATGAGAAATTACTTTTTAGTATTACAAATATTCTTAATATTGAGCTTTATTGATGAAAATTGTATTCTCATATATAGGTTCGGCATCAAGTCTGCAGTTACGGTGTTTTGTTTTTGTTGGTGTATATATAGGTGGTGAACCCCGTTTCACATATATAAGTGGTTACAAATGGTAAAAGTGCCAAAAAAGCCTTTTGTGACAATTGAGGATATTTATCTTTTGAAATGCACAAACATTTAACACAGAGATCGATTTAAAATTTTGAAAAAGAGCACTTAAGTTTCACGGAATCCTGGGGTTCCGCGGAACACAGTTTAAGAAACTCTGGCTTAAGAGGTATTTGGACGTTTTCCTCTTTCTGGACTGAAACACCCCCCTGAATCAATAGTTTTTTTTCCACATAATAATAATTTGGAAATTAGGTTCTTTTGAAAAAAAAATTATCTACTCATGTAATGGTTGGAAATTTTTTTCAACAAAATGTTGTTTAGTGTTATAAATCTAGTTTGGCACCCACGTGAATTTAAAAAATTTTTTTCGAACACCTATGTATTATTACAACCAGTTAAGAACGAAGGTGCAGAAATGAATTGCCGGAAATAATTAGTTGGCAGTATAAAGCTAATTCGATATTTACGATCTGAAAATGCATTGTAAAACGAAAATTTGTTTGAAGTTTCGGCATAGTTTCAATTAATTATAGCCGAGTTATAACCTATAAAGCTATATTACTGTGCATGGCAATGAAAAAAAAAGCACTTTTACCTTCCGATTATAGACACCTTTTTTTATTCAATGTGAAATGAGAATAGTGAATACCTATGCGGCTGTATACGTCCTATAGATATCAATGTATGGACTTTGGCAACTACTCCGTATAAAGGTTAAGCTATCAAGGTGTGTATATACTATATAATATATACCTATATATATTATTACATTATATGTATGTTACACATCTATACTCAATGGCCAAATTATTCCTCTGCAGTTGACTGTCGAACTTGACCTATTTATATATATATAACAATAATGTTGTCTAGTCTATTTTTTTTACGCTATAATGTATTAATGAATCATTCAAACCGTTTAAATATAATTTTAAATTTTTAGTATTCCCGTTTTATAAACATTAATTTATAAACCATTAATATTTTTTAACCACACATTAGATTGCTATCTATATTATAATTTCTAACGTTTCTAAGTTTCTTAGCTAATTTATCGCTACATATTTGTATTTTTAACTATGATAAATATTGAATCTAATTAAATACCTATACCTATTTAATAAGCAAAAATAATAAAAAAAATATTGAACTTTCAAGGCACATCTTCATGGCTTAACATTTCCGCTCATATATAAGAGTATTAGCGTACTCTGTAAGAATCTAATATTCTAATGTAATGTGTTATTTAGTAATTCGATACTTTACAACTTAGAATAATCTTTGAATATATATATATATATATATATATATATATATATAGCTCAGTTGTGCACAACCCTGCTCAAACGGGAAGTGGTGAGGCTGAAAGACCCCCCTGCCCTTTTTTTCAATGTTTAAGAGCAGATAACCATAAATTATATTTTTAACAATCAAACAGTGCATGTTAAAAAATCAGCCATATCCCCTCCCCCCTTGACAAAATCATTTGATCGCATTATAAAGTATAAACTATTATGCGAGCTATAATTATAATTTAATATGATGCGTGCTAACGTGCAGACACGGATTGTAATGTAGATAAATATACTCGTTATGTTATGTTGTTGATTTTTATAGTTTAAAATGAGAAATCTTGGATTTGTAAAGGCAAGTTTAATTTCTTAACATTTTGTGGGGCACCGCTGTGCCTGTATCACTCCAGTACTCGGGTACTTTACTTTCTTCATCAACATTTTAAATACTTTTATGTATAACTTTTAACTCATACGAGTTACACTACTACACTAGAACAATCCAAAATTTTATAAATTGAAGTATACTTAAAAAAAAATCCTGATTTGGAATAAGGAATTAAAAAATGCATGTTGTAATTAAAAAAAGTAAAACATACAAAATGGATTAAAATATACGGTTATACAAAATAGCAATAAATATATTTTTTTTTAGAAAAATTTTGTTTTTTTCATGACTTAAAACTATGTAAAATAAATATTTTAAAACTATTTACGTTTTTTTAAATTATGAGTGTTTTACATTAAATGGATCATGCGATACATAGGCAGGCATCTATTTAGAGGTTTGAGAATAAAATTATACCTAAAAGTCTAATTTTATAAGTATACCAAGTTTTAATGATTCGAAGAGTAGATTATAGAAATAGTATTATTTTTTTATCAAGTAAAATTTTTTTTAAATAATAATAATTTATATAGGCTATATTTTTTTCAATAATCGAGTGTATTTACTTTTTAACTATGTTAAATGAATAGGTAACACATTTTATGCAGTTGCTAAACCTTTAATTATGTTATAATAAATATTAATTCCGTTCAAAAACGTATTTTCATTCAAATATTCATCGTGATCATGTAAAAGCACAGGGGTGTACATCATTGGAGAGAATCCAAGTGCGGGAATACCAATCTGTAAATAAAAGCAGTCAACAGTTAATAAATCTATACTAATAATCTTATAAGGAGGTAAAGTTAGTAAGTTTGTTTGTTTGTAGAAATTAGAAAGTAATCTCTGGAACTATACTGAACTGATTTTGAAAATTCTTTCATTACCTAGAAGAAAGCTACATGCCTGTATTATTACTGAGTGACATTGGCTATATTTTATTGTGATGAGGTAATTTTTTAATAGGAAATAACAATATTTATCAATAAATTCCGAGAAAACGGGCTGATGCGATGTTTTATATATTTGTTTTGATGTATTGATAAAAGATAATAATTAATATTATATATTGTTGTATCGAATTTATAGAATTCATGGAATTTATGAGATTCAAGATGATCGATGAACATTTTTGAGTTTTGAACACCATACAACGAATATTAAATAACGAATAGAACAAAGTTTGAATCATAATTCATATAGAGTTGGCACTTTTTACCGGCAACGAAGTGCACGGGATCATCTAGTACATAATATTTAATATTATAATATATTGATATACTATATAGTATATGCAATATGCATATTATAATACGTACATGACTACACACGTAATTTATCCATAATTCTAAAAAAATTGTAACCCCTGGTATATATACCAGGTAGATTATAGATGTCTTGAGTAGTAGACCTACTAAGACTACCACACAAGTGTGTACCAGACTAAGTGTGTAACACGGTTATCTACAGATAAAAGATAACTGTGTAGATAACCGTGTTATGTAACTAACTAATTATATATATTTAATATTATACTATTGAGCACGGACTAAGATATAATATATCTTAGTCCGTGCTATTAAGTATGCACTATAATGCAGTTAAATTTATATAATTACTAGTCTGATGTATCTGCTATCACCGGCCCCAGGACAAATAGATGGTTTTAGTTTTAAATTCCTGAAAAATATATAATACATATTATTAAGTATTTATATAAGCACTCTTTGTGTTAAAAAAAATAATTAAAAATATAAAGACAAAATTATATATTACTATATTAGTATGCATATTAATAGTTCTTATTAGGTCCATACTTTTTTTAGAGGTCACCTCTGAGAGGTGGATTACGGTAATGACTTGGTGTAAAAAATAATATTATTTGTACAACTTATTGTACTGACATCTGCAGTTTGAAATTAAACTTGCAGCTAACCTAAGTTCCTAACATATGGGCATATGGCCCAACCATACCGAACATCCTGACATCCTGCAGATAATTCACTTATGGCTCTATATTTTGTTTATAACATTAAGTTTCTAAATGTTTTAATTCATCAAAATAATAAATATATAATATTATTGATTTATATACATTATACATTAATTGTTATCAAATAGTATTCTCGTAGTCCATACAGATAGCAGATACATGCTACAAGTCATACACCGACGTACCTCCAATAATTACATACTTTTACGTGTCTATAATAGTCGATACTATAATATGGTTTTTTTGTTTATAATTTTTTATTAGCAATATACAATTTTTTAGAAATACGGGTTTTGGGCCTTGGGGGGCCCTAGCCCCCCCCTGGTCCGTATATGTGTATTCTTCTCCTGCGTTACATAAAAATCGATACATATTTAATCCTAATATAGCTATATTGTTCTGTTGTTATATGAATAGCGTTCAACACAAGGGTGTCGAAAATGTATGTCTCGTGGTACCCACCTACGCCACCAGTCAAATATGAGTTTAGGCATAGTATAACTCTTGTTTGAAGTGTTTTTGATTTTTTCTTATAAACAACGACACTAAATAGATAATTAAAATAATAAACCTGATATTAAATGTTTTTCAATTTTCTGGGCATTAATTTATTAAACATAACTTTTTGGATTGAGCCCTACTTCTTATTTTCATGAGACGCTTTAGTTCTGGGGTAAACATAATTAGTATGTTGATTTCGATTGTATATATTTATTATACTTTTGCAGTGCTAGAATGCAACTTACACGACGTCACAACTCACAGATATATAAACATACGCTATACGCATGACTAAATAGTCATGTACATTCGTATGTTTAATTATCTATGCATGAAGTACAAAATACAAAATATTATACACCGTTGCAGTTGAACCACAGATTAAGGGGCCTCGCTACGGTCATTATTTAAGGGGAAACATTTTGTCAATTTCTAATCTTGTCATAGCCGCCCGGGATCTATGTGGTAGTAGCAAATGATTATTAGTGTGAGTGAAATTAAATTCGGGTATCCTCTCTCGTACGCGCATGCACATGTCAATAACTCGATAACATTATATCAATTTCAGTACACAAATTTTACAAAAACATACATTTGTTTTGACAAAATTAAAGTTAGTTAACGTTGTCTGATTTTGATTCTGAAAAAATATTTGAATTCAGCAGAAAAATTTCTGTAAACCTCCCACATTTTCCGTTTTTAATATTAATTTTGATTCGAAAAAGTTGATATTTTCAAGTTTTCAATTACCTACAGTTTATAATAATATAAAATTTAGTTTTTACAAAGTGCTTCGTAGGATCTATAGACAATTTTCTGGTGAGTTCAAATTATTTTTAAGAATCAAAATCGGACAGCGTTAATTAACTTTAATTTTGTCAGTACTTTAGGTCTTTTCAGCTAAAATTGACGTATAATATAATATTATACGTCTATGAACGAGACCATTCTCGGTTGAACATTGATAACGATGAATCGCACGTCATGTTATTGTAATCATATGATAAACTGATAATAACCTTACAATAGTTTGGAAATTTTGGCTATCCACCGTGTTATTACGTACTGATGTCTGATACTATTAATATTAAACAAATATTTATCAAAATAACATCCAAATTCACCCAGATCCATAGGCGTATAGCGTGATTAAATTATATAAGGGGGCTATAGCCTATTATATTTCTGGTACATAACATATATTCTAAAAATGTAACTTAAACAAATTACGGAATGGGGGGCTAAACAAAATTCCAGGGGTGCTATAGCTCCCTTAGACTTCCTCATTCAACCCTCACCCACCAATTCTCTGAAAGGTGTCAGTCGACACCCCTGACCCTCCCAGTGTGCGCCACTGGTTAAACCTCGTAATTATATAAATGATTAATGAACAACGAACATATTTAAACATTAAACTTTAAAGGATACGATTAATAAAATAAAACGTACATTTTATCGCATTCACTTTTAAATTTTAACCACCAAGGGTTTGAATCATCTAGCTTAGTCGGTGTAGTCTTTTCATTTGTTTTGAAAACTTCCATTCGTACACCCTCGCCAGCTTCGTGACACCACCCAGTTATGATATCCTCCATAGCACGACGATCTGTGCCTATATCCAACCGAACATCGAAACCAGCAGACAGCTCTGGCGGTACAAAGTTTAGTTGACATCCACTATCCAACATTGTCATATTCACAGATGTAACTTCTCCGATATCCATTCCTTGGGATAATTTTAACTTTTCTTCCGTCCTCCAGTCCAATATTTTATTTACCACGAACATCAACTTTTCAGCTGCATTGTTATCATGAAATAGTGATGAGTGACCGAGAGTGCCGGTGCTTCGAATGTAGAATTCTGTTCAATAATATAAATAATAGATTTTGAAAGTATTTACGAGCATAGGTATTTGATATTTTTAAATGTAAAATATCCATTCTGGCATGTAGGAAGTGGGTACTACTGTAAAATATACTGACGCCAAATTGTTTTTTCGCCGTAATACAAAGGAATAACATCGTCTATAGTTGCCAAACCTTCATCTAATGTAAATCCAATATTCAAAGAACGGAATTCATTGGTCTTAACGAACTGGGCCATACCTAAAATTCCTCCAATTTCTTCATCTATAATACGACAAAATATTATAATTTGATTAATTATTGTTATTTTTTATTTGTGGAAACTGGAAATACTCAAATACCAAAAATATATAGACATACCAGGCATGAAAGAAATGTGAATGGTCCTATCAAGAATTAAATTATTATTTTTGTATCTTCTTATTGTTTCTAAATATTGCATACCGACGCATTTCATATCTTGTGCTCCTCTAGCGTATATGTTTCCTTGTGCATCTTTGTGAGCCAAAAATGGATCATATGTCCATTTTTCCTAGGAATAAATTATTAATTATTAATATTTATTTATTTAATATTATAAACAGTAAACCCATTACAAGTATATATTATATACCTATACGGCTATACGGCTATAGTGCTATATCAAACTTATAACATATAATTTATATAATACAGAATGAACTATGAAAAGTTCAACAATTTACGATGAATAACTACGTTTAATTCTAAGCATAATATCATTATTAACTATGATAATATTCATATTAATAAACATTAATAACTAAAATAAATATAGTTTTCCCTTTTCCATATTTACGAATTACGTATCTACCTATAAGCTATGTACGTTTCGTTAAGTTAGTATTTAAATTTTTTTAGAGTACCTACTGGATAAACTGGTACGACGTCCATATGCGATGTAAGCAACAGAGATTGTAACTCAGGTTTTTTTCCTTGTAGTGTAATAATAACCACCGGTTTTTTTGGTGCCATATAGTGAATTTTTGATGGTAGTCCTAAACTTTCAGCTTGACACTGTAGAAATTTGACACATTCACCTGCATATTAAAGATTATCAAATTATCTGAGAAATAAATGTACAATCTACACTGTAGAATGTAGATGTACCTAATATTTTTATTTTAATATATAAATATCATTACCCATACCAATAGAATCATGTTAAAATAACTTTATTGCCAGTTTATAATTTATTCTCTATACAACGTTAGTTAGATTGGTCTAGTACCTAGTATAGATAAAATATTATATTATCAAAACAACGTTTTAGATTTTATTTTTAATTTAATAGGTAGTAACCTGTATCAATTTTAAATAATACACACATAATAGGTACACTACCGACTACCCCATATAGGTGATGAATGTTGTTCCATTACAGGCAACTATTAATAAATAAATAAAAAAAATACACATGTTAAACTATTACAGTGTTCGCTTCACTCAGAATCTTATATTAATTATTAAAAAATAATACCTATAAAAATATTATTTGCATAAATAAAAAAGCGGGTAAGTTGATATCGCTCTTCTGTACAGTATACGGTCTAAAGCTTAACTAATATGAAAACGTAAATGTACCGCGTGCGCATAATTAAGTTTCAGTCCATTTCAATATAATAAGTTTATAACGTACTCTTAATTATATAGGTGTTATTTACAAAGCCATTTTTAAACCTCTCTATTTATTTTTAGATTCTAATGCTGTTTTGCATAAGCAATTTATTAAATTTAATGGTTCACTAAAAATTTAATGGACCAATCATGGGCCACTAAATCTTGTTTAAGGGACCATTAGCTCACTATTGATTCATTAAATGTTTTGTACAACCCGGCATGAGCGAAGAAAAGGATCAGATCTATTAGTTTGGCAATGATGTTATTTTAAATTTTTTAAATTTCTTAAACTTTTTTTGTGTTTGGACACTTTTTAGGGTACTAAACTTCATCCATAGGTTACGTCCATTCACTGTATGTAACTATAGTGCAGAAATTTACAAATTGTCCCTGTGAAAATGTTCAAGTGCATCATTTAATAAAACATAAAATTTAATATATCCTGCACAGTAACAGACCTCAGTTTTAAAACATATATCATAAATGTATTGTGTAATATTATTATAATTTATGTAGGTATAATTCAACAAAATATTATTTGATATAATGTTGCACGAGGCCTGGCAATTCGTAACGGCGGCCCTGTTTATACCTATTGGTTATTGTTATTACTTATTATTAGTACGGTAGATGGTAAGTTTAATTAATATTATAAAATTACAACAAAATAAGTAAAATCGTTATTCTTTTTGTAATTTTGTCCAAATCTTAACATAAATTAACAACAAAAAAAAACTGTGTTTTTATATTTTTAAGATTTTTTGGTTACAGATTAACCTACTTATTACGTGGTTTAAGCGTGTTTTGTTTTATTACAAGATTTCCATACAAAATATTTTTGAATGTAAATTTTAACGCTTAAGCGCTCGCCTTTGAATGGTCTGGACTCGTTTCCCCCACCTCCTGACGCTGGCCCTGACCGCTGACTACGTTTCTTAACTTGAACAGAGTACTTATAGCTTATAAATATCTAAAAAAAATAATACTTAACTGTAATCGACATTGGGATGGACGGTAGGTATCTGTAAATATTTTCTAAAATTGTATATAGCTTCATCCTCTTTATTTGTCAAAGACATTTGAGATAGAAAGATATTAGTTAAAATAATAAATTAGGTACACTATAAATTATACACTTATAATTAAAGTATTTAAATTAGGTAGGTAGGTACTTATATAGGTACTATACAGTTGTTTTATATATCTGTGATCATGGGTTATACACATGGCTTAGATACACAAATTTATTGCAATAGTATCCCCACTATATAATATTATCACGTTTAGGAATTAAAGTGGCAGCGTAAGAGGACCTATACTGATTATACTATGATAGATACATATATATATATATATATATATATATAACAATTAGATAGGCGACACGTGGTACAGCCTTGCAAGATCTATGAAGTCTAGAAGCTATATGTCAAGAGGGCAAAATTAAATTGATTAAAATCCATGTAATATTTAATTTATGCCATAAATTATAATATAATAACACCCAAACAATGATTAATGATAATTAAAAATGACAGAATAATCTAATAATCATTGACCTTATATAATAGGCAATGTTGCCATGAAGACTAGAATAAGGAGACCAAACTCGAACGCCCGCCTGCGTGAAAATACTTATCAAAATGAGTCGCACGATTAAACTGTCACAGACTGCGCTGGGTACGCTAGAATTGCTACTTAACCCGCGTAGTATAGGGATTATTCATATTTTTTGCGTTTTTGTTGAAAATATATGCATTATTTTGAACCATGACGTCATGACCCTCTTTAGCTTTACAGCTTGTACGATAGTGCAATATACATGTGCATATAAGTGTATATTTTATAAACATGTTATTCTTAAGAAACAAATTCGCAAGGCTGGGCATTAACAAGTTAAAAAGTTAAAGTTAAGTTAAAAAGTTAATTTAATTTAAACTTTTTAACTTAACTAGTTACTTTTGGCTTTTCATTAACTTAACTGTTAACTTACTAAATTTCTTTCTTAATTAACGTGAAATTAACGAGTTAATTTTTCATTTTAAGAAGTAAGTTAAGTTAATTTATTTTATTTTGTTTTTAATTTTATAATATTTCATTATTTCAGTCTATTTTGTTTTCATGTCAAAAAATATGTATCTTAAATTCTTCAAAGTTAAAAATTTATATCATTCGAATCTAACTTATATGGAAATACTGTATGAAGTATTAACACTATATCCTATAATTTAGTTTTGGGTTGGAAAAAAATTAAGTACGCTAGCGTTGTATAAACAAATTAACTTTTTTTAACTTAATAAAAAGTTAACAAAAAGTGTGTATTAACTTTTAACTTAACTGAGTTAACCTATAGTTAAATTAACTTTTAACTTTTTGTTATTGGTGCATATTAACTTAACTTGACTGAGTTAAAAAAAATCATTAACTTGCCCAGCCTTGCAAATTTGAGTGTATGGTGCATATAATATGATATATCTGTTTAAAACGATGTGTGGTGGTGTATCTAATAGTATCGGGCTCATACTTGTTGTGAACAAAGATACTGAAGACTGTACAGCAGAGTGACACCTACTTGCCCGCCTTTTTATTATTATTTATGTCAAAAAAAATAGTTGCTTTGTTATAATATTTTTATATATTACCTATGTAATTGAAACACAGAGATACATTTATTAATAAAGAAATTTGATTTACTACTTGTATTGTAGCAATAGTTATATATTACTATATTAGGGATGGTGGGGGGCAACTCCTCTTACGGATTTGTGAATTTTATTTCCACAAACGTTTGCACCCACATGAGTTTCTACCAAGTGCTGCTTATGTTTACGGATATTGTATAATTTAATTATTTACAAAAAAATAAAAATAATATTTATTAAATATACACATATCCACATGCATATATGCGCAATCGTAAAAGCTATAAAATCTCAAAAAGAGGGTCATGATTCAAAATAATGTATATATTTTCTAAAAAACGTAAAAAAACATGAATAATTCCTATACTACGCGGGTTAAGGTAATATATGTTGTATATATATATATTATGATTTTGCCTCTGCTAGAATGAGAGGCAATGATAAAAATAGTCTTTCTCTCATCCCCTTTATGACATGCTTCCCTCTATACTGTTATTATAGTATGGTCTTCATGATCCACTATAATTAATATAAAATATTATCTGAACTAAAATAATATGTTGTAGTTATAACGATTGTAGATATACAAGTTTCTCAACGAAACCTATTTTCTTGTGCACGAAATGTTAATGATTTTGTCATAGCAAGAATTACAGTTGGCGCTTTTGCATTATAGTGATTTCTCTTAGTACTACAAAATATACCAATATATATATATACAATACACGTTTTAAGATAGTGAAGTGAAGAAATAAGTTCTCCTCAATAATTTTACCTAGGTATTTTTACTGTAAAACGCTTCAGAACCATGTTTTTATGCCATATTTTGTCTACTAGTGCGCCCTCTTAAATAGTGATACAATATTAGGTTGTTGATTGATGTTAACCACGCTTGGAGCGTTAATAGCTTAGTAGCTTTTCTCCTATCGTTGATTAGCTTAAAACCAGAATGTTCGCACCATTTTTCTTATGTATAATTATTTGCTGGAAGATCTCATGTATATATATATAGGTAGGTATATAACTAGTTATATTTATATCATGAATTGTGGAGACTGGAGATATGGAAGTCACTATACCATTGTTGTGCATATGAAAACAACTGAAATGAGTGGTCACTCAAATTTTAAAACGGTAAACAAATTATCGGTAAAATGTATGTATGTTTTACCTTCCCGGTAAAATTTACCAGGTAAATTTACTGAGCTCCCATCTCTAATGGTACGGAACACAGATTTCTATATTATAGTATTAACTATTAATATTATAGTATTAGTCATGGTATTATAGTAATAATAAGTATATAGTATTAGTTTTAGACTTTAGTTTATAGAGGGAAGGGGGGACGTTATAAGTAATAATACATTTAGATTTTAGATGATTGAATTAAATTTAAAAAGTAGGACAAGTGGGTGTCACGCTGCTGTACGGTTGGTTACAAGTGGGTCACTGTAATGGATGGTGTTAAATTTGAATTCAATGATATAATATCATTGCATACGAAAATCAATTCTGAGCGAAAACGGTCAGTCAGCCTATGATATATTGACATTATTAAGTATAATATTTGATGATATTATTACTGCGAATAAAGTAATTTATGTATAAACTATTTACGTGGAACCTTGTTTTAAATTTTCAATCCTTAGCTATAAAAGTTGAACATTTTGTACATTTTTAACTACAAAATAATTATAAAATTTTAAATTTGATAAATTTTGTCAAAAAAAATTGTGCCAGTGTATTTTTAATATTTTTAAACTGCTGTTGTAACAATATATCAGGAGCCTTGTATTTTAACGCTTTTTGACCCAACAAATACAATATCATTGAATATTATAGAAAAAAAAATTAAACTAATTGAAAATAGTAGACAACTCAAAACGAGTCAAAATATCTTGAACATTTTATCAAGTATAGGAATTGGTAAAATAAACACAGAATATATTATATTCTGTGGAGCAAATTTCAAGTAGTTATTCGTTTTTGAATTACAACAAAATAAGAAAATCACTACACGAGAAATTGAGTGAATTATTGTAAAAATTTGAACTACGAACGCTCATAAAAAGAGAGACCGAACTTCTGAGGAATCTTGTGTTAAATTTTAAAATCATAGATTTCAAAAGAAAAAAATTTATGAATTTCTTAAATGTTCGTGATTTTAACGTATTTTTTCAAAATACGAACTTAAATGATTTAAAAAAAAAAATGAGACTGTATTTTTAATATTTTCAACTACCATTGTAACAATATATTTTAAGTCTTGTATTAAATTTTCAAGCTTTTTGACCCAACGAATAAAATTGTATTGACATCTATAGAAATAAAACCTAAAAAAATTGGAAACTGAAAATGTCTGTAAACAGCTCAAAACAAGTCAAAATATTTTAAATATTTTATGGTGTATTGGTGTATAGCAAATTCTAATATACCTTATACCTAAATGTTTAATACTTCAATGAATATAGAGTGGACGAGTGGATGTAAGCCTATAATATTACTAAGTATATTTTATGATATTATTGTGATTTGTGATTAAAGTAATTAATTTTAGTATTAGGTATTAGTATCTACTACGGAAGGCTAAATTCATTTTTGCCAAAAAAATTACATTTGAAAATGTCATTGTATGTATAAAATATAATAATATAGGTACTCTAAAATATACATAACTAAAATCTTTATTCTTGGTTATGTCCGTAAACAACTCAAAACGTCTAACAAGTCAAAGTATTTTAAAATACTATGGGTTATAGAAAATTATAATATAAACAATAAACAGAAAAAAATTGATGTATCTACGGACATTTGTTTTAGAGTTACACCAAAAACCAAAATTTGGGCGAATGGTGGTGCTATACCTGTACGAGAAATTTGTAATACCATACTGCCGAGAAAATTTGCGACCGGATTATGTAAAGCGGTGTCACCTTATCTTCTATACATCGTGGTATGCATAGGCGTAAATAGTGTTTGAAATTTGGTGGAGGGGCTGTAGCTCAGGTCTATACTTGTTACTCTAATGATGCTTTTAAATTATAATAGTGAAATCATTAGTTTTTTGGGGGGCTAAGCCTCCCAGCCCCCCTGTATTTGTGCCTATGGTGGTATGCGCATACTGCATAGGGTCATTGAGTAACCTGTATATCTTAAATCATGCTTATAACTATTTCTTAATCATAATCATAGACCTTATAAGGTTAGGTTAGGTTAAATTAGATTAAATCTAATCTCCTACCAGTAATCACTGACACATCGAATACATCAAGCCAGAAAAATTCTAGTTCTTAACTTAATTAATAATTAATACTTAGTATTTTATATCGCACTTATGTAAGTAAGAAAATTGTATGTATACAATAAATAGGCCTAGATAGCTACTCTAGCTAGGAATGCCTTAATATAAATAAATAAAAAAAAAGGTTAGGTTGGATTAGATCAGGAGCCGGCAATTAAATTCTATGGTGGTCCAGATAATTTAAAAAAAAAATGTTCAAGGGCCAGAAAAAAACTTAAATATAAGTTAATATACCGAATGTGTTTATTTTTGTGTTAAAAATACAGTTCAAGCTATTTAAAGCAAATTATTCAACATAATATAATAATAGCTAGTTTTTTAAAATTTGGTACTCTTGAAGAACAACTAATGCGCAAAGTGTTTTCAAGGTGGTGATCAGTTATTTTTTAACGATATTTATTCTTTAAAAATGTCATTTTGGAGAACGAAGTTTCCCATATTATAATGTATATGTAGAGTCAAAATACATCCAAATACAACATACAAATAGATCAAATATCTATATTATATGTGCGGAAAACAGCATAACAAAAAAATTGTTTTAAGCGGTCCAGAATTTTCCCTCCACGGCTCGGATTTGGCCCGCGGGCCGCCTATTGCCGACCCCTGGATTAGATGTATCATTTTCATTATAAATTATAATCTATACCCGGTGGCAAAATGTCTGATAATAGGGAGATGATTGGCGATACTATTTCCAAATTACTTTAAAATTAAGCTTATTTCACGTAACTCTAAAAATACATTTTAATGCCACATACCCTATTTTTGCTAATTATTAGGATTTACTGTGAAAATGCTTCTGTTTTGTGCATAGGCGCAAATAGGGGGGCTGTAAGGGCTAAGCCCCCCAAAAATATCCATAGCCCTCCCAAACATTTCCTACATTTTGTTTTAAGCTTATTCAATATTAGCAAGGTATGGCTTTAACCCCCCCCCCCCCCCCAAATCTCAAACGCTATTTGCGCCTATGGTTTTGTGAACATTTATATGGACATACCTTTAAAATTACTTATATAAACATATTATTATGTTTTAGACTTGTAAAATAAAAGTGGAAACGCGACATTTTGGCTTCTGAAATTGATAAAATATCACTATATAAACCCATTTAACCAACAACATAACTTTGACCAAAATTGGGGATACCCTTTTTTGCCAGATCTGTTGATCCTTGATATACATTATCTATGTTTTAAAGTATACGCTTATATTTTGATTAGATCACTCAGACTGCTCAGAGCTATAATACATTATTATGCTAAGCTATATGAACCATGGTGGTATAGCCACTTTATTTTCAGTAATTTATTACTATACATAATTAACATAAAAATATAAAATACCTACCCAATATTATGGCGTTTACTGTTTTACGCTTTACAATTATGAATTAATTACCTTTTTTAATATTTAAAAAGTCAAAGAAACACCTGTAACGTAATATGCTCACTCAATATCATTATGACAAGTAAAATAAAATGTAACAGATTTATTGAAGTATGATATAATAATTTAATATATGACGGCCAGACTATCGCAGCGTTGTATGTAGAAATCGGACATTCATAAAACAATATTGTAACCGACAAAAAGGGACAGTCTGTATTATACGATCATGAATTAAGAATTTGGTATTAGCAACGATACAACGTAGGGCGGGTGGCTTTCTTATTCGTATGTAGATATATGCCACCAGAAAAAAATGAATGGTCGAAAAAGGTCTGAAGAGAAATCTAGTTCCCGGATGCGTAAAAACCTTTTGATAAAGCCGACCGCCCCTCTCTGGTCATTATAAATATATGTGTCCATGTTGTCCCTTTAACCAGTGCATGAGCACCAGTAATAACTAATAACCTCCCAATACCGAACACTGCGAACGACAACTGGACCTAGCCAGTGGCGTACCGATAGGGTGGCATGACGACCCATGACTTCTGCAGAGAGCCCTTCGAGAAATGTCACAATCCGAAAAAAATTGATCACCATTATTACAAATTTAAATATATGATTCTTATTCTTATTATTCTTTAAACAAAAATTAAATTCTTGTAAAATTAAATCGCTTTAAAATGTACTAATTAGAATGTTAATGGTTATATTTTATAGATTATTTTATCTGTTAGCAGTGTTGGATCGTCTACGTTGGCGATATTGTAATACTCATCAATTGGTAGTATAATTGCGCACTGCTTGCATGTTTTAGTTGATCTGAAAAGTTGAGTGATAGATTTCTCGTGTAGGTTTCGGTTGTAATTTGTTGATAGTTTGAGGTCTGTGTGAAGGGCTTCGATTGGTATATAGAATATTGGTTATCGGAATAAAAATTATTAGGAAAAAAATCCCTGACTTTATAGCTGAAAAAATCACCGTAATAGGTACAATTTTGATGAGTAACACAAAACATTAAAAATTAAATAATATTAGTCAATAAATTAATTGTTACACTGTTTTCTCTATTTTGTCGATAATGTGAGGAATTTTTCTGCTTTACCGGACAACCATGGTTTTTGCCATTTTTTTCGGAGGTAGGGGCCAAAAACGTTGGTTGAATCAGAATTCACCGTTTGAACTTCGTTTCAAAGTTATAGCTATTTGAAGTCGTAACAAGTTTTAAAACACAAAAAGTACCTAGTCACTCCCTACGCCCACCGGTTCCGGTAGAATACGGTATCATTAATGCCGGTCACCGGACATCGTCGCGGAAGCAGCAGCAGCTGCTATAATAATATGAGTAATGGTACGTTATAGCTGGTTCGTCGGTATTTCATAAAAGGCGCCAAACGCGAGAAACGAGCAACGAGCGACCGATGACGTCGTTTTTGAATGTCTTTGACGTGTGTGTCCCCATCGGGAGAACGATTGTTTTTTAGCGATTCACATTTTACACATTATATTTTGAATATCGAGACAATCGAGTATCCGGTATCGTTCCGTTTTTGTGTGGAATCCCTTTCGTTGCGAACGGGCGTCTCATTAGTCATCACTACGGTGCCATTTACTCTCATTAATTTCGCGACATCGTCATCGACACGCCGTAAATAATAATAAGTTAAGCACAACGATCACCGCCGTTACAGGACACGAGATTTCGCATCATCTAGCGGACCGGACGAAGTGGACCGCCGCCACAGTGCCCTCACCAGAGCTACGTCGAGTCTACGACACACCGCCAGAGTCCGGAGCACACGCGCACGCGCACACTCGACAGAGCTTACGCACACACACGACGATGTCGGTGGCGCGTCGGGCGTAGCGACTAGCGATCCGCGAAGACAAGACGCGGCGGCGGCGGCGGCGGCGTGCCCTATTCCTATAATCTTGTTATTGATCGTTTATTGTTGCGCGTTTGTTGTGACCGACGCCGCTCCTAGCAACGGCAGAGAAGCCGTAGCCATAGTCACCATGAACGCCTTTTTCCGTCAACAATTCAGGTGAACGATTAACAACGTACAAAAAAATAATAATAAATAAACAAAAAATGCATTTATGTTTGGTTAGTCCGTGGTTGTGCACACACGACGTTTACGACTAACCGAACGTAACTGACGTTAGTCAAAAAATTTCGTTTTGCCCTGACAACAAAAAACCAATAGTAACCGTTTGTGTGTGTGTGTGTGTGTATGTGTGTGTGCGTATATGTATACTTGTATATGTTCTCGTACGTGTGTATGCGTGTGTATTCACAGGTATACATGATACATCACAACTGACGTTCCGTCCTGATCGAAACCTATGAAACGCTTCTGGCAGAGTCGTCCGACAATCGAACAGTAAGTGTTTTGTTCCATTTTATAAAAATGAACGTACTACCACTAGACTATGATGCATGCGCGTTTTCTACCGACGGCCGGTACGTGGCGTCTGCCGTTTACAACCGTTTGATCATCAAGACACAACCGTTCGCCGGCCCACACGTCGTGGCCACAGCCTCGTATGCCATTGACAGTCTGCGGTGGAACGTAGCGTCTCATCTCGTACTCTGCACACAGTTCAGCAGAGGTGTGGTACAGGTGTACGACGTGCATGCCGCCAAATGGATACGCACCATTAGATGTGGCTATTTCAAATTTGTGGCTGCCGAATGGATAGGTCACGACAACATTTTGCTGACGCTTGAATTCCATATGGCTTTGGCTGTGTTCAATTTGTCAAAAAATTCCATTGTGTACATTGAAATCCCCAAACCCATTTGGCCTTGTGCGGTGTTTGATGCCAATGGAACACATATGTTTGTGGTCTCCAAAATAAATGGTTATGAGAAATTGCTAATGATGAGTTCTCGGAGTTTAGATAGGGTCATTTACATTCAAGACATAATAGGACCTTGTAATGGTCTAAATAAATCTCCAGATAATCGATTCCTCTGTGTTTTTAATGATAAAAAATTAGCAATTCTTGATTTTCTCTCTGGCAACGTTATTGGTTCAATTGAATGTTTTTCATTAAACACTGTAAGTTGGGCACCAAATAGTAAATATCTAGCTTTGGGATGTTCCTTGGGTAACATTGTTGTATTGACTTCTTCTAATGAGTTTAATGTAGAATTTAAATTATCTCGTTCTTCACTAAGTGAAGAATATGATTTTTTCGTAGAATCCAATAGAGTATTAATCAAAACAAACGCTTCAAAAACCTTTATCAATTCTATTTCAACAAAAATTTCTTTTATTGCTTGGAGCTTTGATTGTAGTTATTTGAGTACTTATGAAGTGGATTCAACATTTCTTTGTATTTGGGAGAAATATAGATTGATATGTGCAGTAGAATTATCTAAAAAAATTAAAAAAATGAAGTGGTGTCATGTAGAAAACAAACTGTCTGTAGCTTATGGTACAGATTTAATTTTTTTTTGGACTGAAGGACAAACTCCTAAATTACAGACTTCACCAAAGCTTATTGATGGTACATGTTTATTAGTTTCTAACATATCATGGTCGACTAATAATAGAGATATGATTTTAAGTGATGGAAAAAAGTTTTTGTTGTTCACTACTACTTAATATGTACAGCCAAATTATAATATAATAGGTGATATCCATATGTATGTAGTCATTTTTATTATATACCTAAATAATTAGTACTTACTTAAAACTATAAAATTTAGTTTTTAAATTATTTTTATTCTACTTAAAAACTTAATTTAAATTAATGTATTTTAAGTTTTTATTTTGTTTTTATTAATTTTTATTGAACAACTATTACTTTTGTTATTTAGTTAATATTTTATTTTAAATAAATTGATAATATATAATATGTTTAAATAAATTGTTATCACAATAAATTATAAAATACTTTTATGTACTGATCATGAATGAAAACCATATTTAAAAAAAAGCATTTATACTTGTAACAGATTAAATCTAATTCAATTTTTTTAATATAAGTATGTGTGTCTTGCATTATATTGGTTATAAAAAATTGCTCAAGTGTTTAATAAATATTAATTAAAATGTTTTTCATTGTATTATGTGTGTTTATTTTGTTTGTAGTTTTTAACTGTAAATTGAATTTTTAAGAAAACTATGAAATTAAATATGGGTTTAGATAATTCCATGGCGACTTCTGTAAGGAGTGGAATCAAATTAGAAGGGTCAGCAGGTACTGGTTCCCAAATTAGTACTATAACTGTTGTAACGGCTGGTGGGGTTGGTCAAACTCTTGTTGTGCAACCAGTACAACAAACTTCCGTGGTGCGTACATCCATTGACCAGGTACTTACTTAATTTGTATAGTTTTATGTATATTAGAAATATTTAAATATTGATGTTTTCAGAATGTCAATACTAATAGACAACTTGAAAATGCTTTATTGTGTGGAACTAGTCCAGTTCATGATGATGGATCTGATAAATCAATGGATGATGATCACTTAGATCATAAAGATAGAATTTCTTCTACGGTTACTGTTGATAATGGCCATTATATTGTGGCGGCATCAGGTAAGTTTAACAAATTTGTTATATTAATACCAATTATGAAATAATGGAGAATTTTTTTTGTATGATATAAGCATATCTTATTCTTGTGCAATATTAGTTCTCCATTTTTCATATAAAATGCATATTATCATTTATCGTGATTATAAAATTACACGCTTACAATTAAGAAGGGACTCAAGGACGATCTTATACTTCCCTTACACCTGTACCAACGTTGGGTAAGACTCAGGGAAACATTTGTTTTAATTTTCATTTCAAATTTTTTGAATTAAAATTATCTAGTTTGTTTTTTTTTAATTTCCTATTTCATATAAACTTTCTGATGTAATACTTTATATTTTGCTTATAAGGCTCCTCATACTGGTGCCTGCAGTTTCACTAAAATATAAGCTATGTCTCATGTAATATATTACATAACATTCTTTGTGTCAATATTTATGCTAAACATTCATTAATTTAATAGTATGTGGAGTCTTTGTGGCTCCTTTGTTTATTTTAGCTTGATTTCTTACAATTATTATTTTGTAAAACATTTAACAGTTAATTTATTGTTTCTATATTATATCATAAATACCTAATTGTTTGTTTTCTGTTTAGTTCCCGAAACAGAGTCCGTCGGTTCTGATGATGTTGGCCATTCTACTTATGTACAGTATGTTGAAGGAACTGGTGAACAAGCAATTTTCACAAATGGACAAATGTAAATTTGTTATTATTAATTTTAATATAAATATTTATACTAGTTTAATTTTCAGGGCGTACCCAGTTTATACTGTGGGAGAGAGTGGAACAATGTATCAGACTGGTCAAACTCATTATTACACTCCAAGCACAAATTCTTATTCTCAAGTAAATATTTATATAAATTCTGATTTATTATTGTTATGAAATTTTCATGATTTTGACTTACAGAATTGTCCAAAAAGTCCTCACTAACTATATTCCAGCTACACTCCAACTATATTCCTAAATAATAGTATATACTCTATTCCAAATAAGATCAGGCATCGGCGGCGACCAGTTTTCGTTTCGAGACGGTCAGACGTCGTCCTCACTACGGCGGCGCGTCATGCGCTTCCACGGAACAAAGCCACGTCCATGCGCACAACTCGGCCGCCGAAGCCTGATCTTATTTGGAATAGAGTATAGAAGAACAAGGTTTTCTTCCGTTTTACATTTTTTTTAAAGTCTGTTGAATGAATGGTCAGGACTTTCTGGATCATTCTGTGTAGTTAATTTTAATTATATTACTATAATAACATATTGAAATTAAAACATGTTCAAAATGTTAAAGGTTACAAACACCTTAGGCCAACCAACATGTCAGGCACAAATTATAGGTAATGGAACCTATATTATACAACAGAATGTTGACAATGATCATACTATTATTGCTACTGCTCAAAGAGACAGCCCGAATTCAGTTATATCTTCGGTATAATAGTTTTGATATTAATGTGCCTCAGTGTGTTTTGTTTTACATTGCCTTCATTTTTATAAATTGTTGCATTTAATTTATAACTATTTATGTTTATACTTTACTATTATTTTAGGATGTGTCATATCTTACGGTGAATGCTACTGAGTCTGGTACAACAAACCCAAGTATAGATCAACTGAATGGTGTCGAGTCAGATGGAGGAATGCAAAACTCCGGTCTTATGCACGCAAATAGAATTTCTCCTGCAACTGTAAGCAGTTGCAACATTTTATTTAGAATAATAAATAACTCAATAATATATTGTTATGAAAGGTCAACTGGCTGATGGAAAATTATGAAATGGCTGAAGGGGTGTCGTTACCTCGATCAACATTATATAATCATTATTTAACACATTGCTCTGAAACTAAAATTGATCCTGTAAATGCAGCATCATTTGGTAAACTTATCCGATCTGTGTTTATGGGATTACGTACAAGGCGCCTAGGAACTCGGTATTTTGCTATTTTTAACTATATTATTACATTATCTGATTTATTTAACCAACACTTTTTTTATTAGAGGAAATTCCAAGTATCATTATTATGGCATTAGAATTAAGGCAAGTTCATTATTAAATGACTTTTCCTCTGAAGAAAACCTACCCGGGCGAACAAATCAAAGTAGTAGTTCGAAAAAAATTAAGTTCATTAAAACTGAAGAGAGAAACTGTAATCAATACACCACCAACAGTTCAGATTCTGCTAATTGTTCTCAAAACAGTATTCCATCTTCTCCTCAAGCACAAAACCAAGAATATTTAGGTGATGGTGCAAATGCTGTACCAGAATTTCCTGATATTATTTTAGATGAAATACAATTGGATGATAATTGTACTTTAGAAGATGTAGATACTTTCAAAAATTTGTATCGTGAACATTATGAAGTACTTAATTGTTTTTAGTTTGAAACTTATTCATTTTATTTAAATAATATTGCTCTTGTAGGCGTTTTTAGGTGCCATATTGAACTTAGAATTTGGCACAATTGAGTCACTTTGGCGTGAATTTTGGCGTAGTCAAGATAACAATAATGATGAATGCGAAGAAGAAAAATATTTATCTAAAGAAAAATTATATTCATTGTCAAAGTGCAAAACATTGCAACTGTTTGTAAAAACTGTTGATTTTCTATTTTATCAAAACTTAGTGAAAGTTTTAATTCCAGATGTTCTTCGGCCTGTTCCTGGTATGTATATTTTATGTGTTTGTAATTAAAGATATAACTTTTAATAAAATATGTACAGGCACATTAACACAAGCCATTAGAAATTTTTCCAAAGGCTTAGAGTCATGGCTTATATCTGCAATGCAAGGGTGCCCAGAAGAAATGATCTCAATAAAAGTTATTATTTACATATAATTTTTATATAACCCTTCATTGTTATTATTGTTATATTTCATAATTTTAGGTGACTGCTGTTAGTGCCTTTGCACAAACCTTACGCAGATACACTTCGCTTAATCATCTTGCCCAAGCAGCAAGAGCTGTCCTTCAAAATTATACCCAAATAAATCAAATGCTTACTGATTTGAATCGTGTGGACTTCCGTAATGTGCAAGAACAAGTAAGAGATTTTGAAATTTTATATTCTAAAATATATTAAATCAATTATTTGGTTTCTCTAAAAAGGCTTCTTGGGTGTGCCAATGTGACTCGACATTGGTCCAACAATTAGAGGCGGATTTTAAGCATACTCTACAACAACAAAATTCTTTAGAAGAATGGGCAACGTGGTTAAAAAGTGTTGTGGATAATTGTTTGAAACAATATCGTGATACACCTAATTTCACAAAAGAAGCTAGGCAGTTTTTATTAAAATGGTCATTTTATAGGTAAATATTAATTAATTTAACATTTATTTATTATGAATAATTTACATTTTTACTTTTGCTATTTTTTATAGTTCAATGGTAATACGTGATTTAACTTTACGTTCAGCTGCTAGTTTTGGATCGTTTCACCTAATTCGCCTGCTCTATGATGAGTACATGTTCTATTTAATTGAACATGAAGTGGCTCTAGTCACAGGAGAAACACCAATTGCAGTAATGGGTTCAGGAGATGTAAGTATAGTTAAATAATTTTATTGTAATTCAAATTGTTTTTATGCATTTAGCTGATTAAAATAATTTTAAATGTCATCTTGTTTTTGTAACTTAAATTGTTTGGTTTTTTTTTTTTATTGAATAAGTATTTCTATAAACTTAAGCTGAAGTTATATATATTAATTAGGCTATAAAAATCTGTCATGTTTTACACAAAAGTTATCAGTTTTTAAGATTAAAAATAATAAATCATTTGCATGAACATTAAAAAAAAATACACCTTTTATTACATAATTGTATAGGTATTTAATATTTATATAATAGTTATTAGTTTATGTAATATAATGTATATTTTTAATTTAGAAAACTATATCCACTGAAGTTTTGATTGACTACGATTCCACGGAGTATACCACTAATTGCAACGGAAAACGCATGAAAATGAACTAGACGCCATGCCATATTATAAATTTCATTTTTGGGCACATATTCACATAAGATTATTTTAGTTATTGTTTGAACCGAATGTTTTTTTTTTTGTTATTGTGCGCACTGCAATTTTTATTTTTATTTATACCTACCTACACTTTGTAGATGATGTTTTTATTTATTAATTCCAAAGACTTAAATATTATCTACATTTTTTATATGACATTTTGTGCAATTATTTGTTTCTATTTTTTTCATTATTGTGATTTTGTAAATTGTAAAATGTTTGTTAAATACATACAGCAAACATGTAATATTATGATTGGATTTTTTGAGGCCTAAACAGCATTTGTGATGAAAATTGTTTTCAACTTTTTTTTTTCTTGTTTATAATATATCTAAATACTTAATGATATTATATTGTATTTTAACTTGTGTTTAATTGTGTTTTTTGGTATTACAATTTTTCAATATACACATACACACTAAATGCAAAATTGATTTTATTAACATAACAAATTATACATTTTTAGTAATTATAATTAAGAGTTATTCTACTTGTCCCATAATTTTCAAGTTATCTGCTTTGACAAACTCACATCCAGTACTTTGAACTATGTCTACAATTTCAACACCATCAGCAATCTCAACTAAAGTCAATCCATTCTCCGGATCCACATCAAATACACACTGAAAAATACAATCCATCGTTTAAAATGCATGGTATTTAACAACAAATGTCAAATAACTTAATAAATTACCTTTTCTGTGATAATCTTGTCTACACAACGACTACCAGTTAATGGAAGAGTACAACTAGATATAATTTTTGGTGAGCCATCTTTTGTTGTATGTTCCATAACTACTATGACTTTGGTATGTGGAGCTGACACAAGGTCCATTGCACCACCCATACCTTTGACCAATTTTCCCTGATAGAAAACAAAACAATTCAAGTAAATAAAAAAAAAAAAAATATGTAATATTTACCGGTATCATCCAATTAGCCAAATCCCCGTATTGTGACACTTCCATTGCACCCAATACAGTTAAATCCAAATGACCTCTAATTTTAAACATGGAAGAATATTGCAAAACAATTATTACAGTAAATAATAATTCACAGCTCTAGTATAATTACCCTCTTATCATTGCAAAACTTTCTTCACTACCAAAAAAACTGCTACCAGGTATGACAGTTACTGTTTCTTTACCAGCATTTATTAAGTCTGGATCAACACATCTTTTGGACGATGGATATGGACCAAGACCGATAATACCATTTTCACTTTGTAACATTACATGGACACCCTCAGGAATGTAATTGCTAGCTAACATTGGCATGCCTATGCCCAAATTAACTGTTTAAAATATTTCTTAAGGATAATTAATTATTAAACTGATAGTTATGATAGCAATGCTACAATTTAGAGAGGTGAGTGAACTGACAGTAAAATAAGACAAGTATTTGCAAAACAAAAGGATACTATACATGCCGTTTTTGAATTCAAGAGCTGCTCGCTTAACAATTGTTTCTCTTAATTGAGCAGCTGGTGAGCAAACTAACATGGAAATGGATTCATCAGACTTTTTGGACAAAACTGTTTTCTAAATGTTTACAGGTTCTATTATTGTTTAATATATTTAATTTATGATAGATCAATATTTTACTTCAATTTTTTTTGTATAATCTTTTCCCAGCACAATTCTATTAACATATATTCCAGGAACATGTACTTGATCTGGATCAATATTACCGTTTTCTACTATTTCTTCAACTTCTACAATTGTAGTTTTTGCAGCTGCACACATGACTGCATTAAAGTTTCGAGCTGATTTACTATCAAAATTAAAAATATTATTACAAATGTTAACAAACTGTTTGTTAATAATATTACTTAAATACAAGATTTCCTTCATGGTCTGCCTTTTGTGCTTTAATGATAGCATAATCGGCAGTAATTGCTTTTTCCAAAACATACGTCTTATTATCAAAAACTTCAGTTTCTCGGACATCACTGCTAATTTCCACGCTTCTACTTGGGTTATTTTTGTTAGCTTCGTTGTTCTCATTATCTTCAGCTGATTCTTTATGCAATGCATACTTTAGTGGGATACCCCCTTCTTCCACAAGAGTACCTACAGCAGTTGGAGTATAGAATGCTGGTATACCTGCACCTCCAGCACGTATACGCTCAGCTAATGTTCCCTGAAAACGAGATTATACTACTACATTGAATTAATTAATATTATTAATCTACAAACTTGAGGAGTGAGTTCTACTGTAAGCTCTCCATTTAGATACTGCTGAACAAATTCAGAATTTTCACCCACATATGAACCAATTATTTTAGATATTTTCTTTTGTTTCAATAACTTTCCTAAGCCAAAATTATCTACACCGGCGTTATTACTTATCACTGTCAAGTCGTTTATGTCTTCTCGTTCTACTAAACCGTCAATCAGTTTTTCAGGGATACCACAAAGACCAAAACCTATATAGATAAAAAAATATTGTGAATTAAAAATCAATATATTTCAATATTTTTTTATTTTATAATTCAGCATAACATGTAATATACCTAACATGATAAAAACAATTTGAAACAGTAGAAATTGCACATTATTTGTAAAGCATTATCTGATGGTATAATTTATTGGTTTACATTTTAGTTTTATTTAAAATAATAATACTTTAATTCCAAAAATATCACAAAAGATTTAATAAAAATATAGTTTTTGATAATTTAATAAATTAGTAGGTTGAAAAATTTCCATTAAAGCAATATGTCTTGAATATTATTAACATAAACTTGTTAAAACATGCAGAATCAAAAATTAAAACAGTTTGGGAAAATATATTATTGATTTTAAATTATAATACATTATTATAACCACACTAAGTTGTTATGTGACGTAAAAGAAACTAATAAAAAAAACTTGATATCTAATTAAAATAAGTAAAATAAATTCCTTCCAAACAAAAATTAAAATTATTTATAACAATATTCTTTAAATATATTATATACATAAAAATAAAGTCATAAAAACCATAATTTATTATATAAATAATAAATATTGTTAAATAAGTTAATTAAAATGTACTATAATAATTAACAATACACTCAAGTACTCAACTATAAGCTATTAAATAATTCAATCATTTAACTAACCACCAAATAGAATTGAACTGCCAGGTTTAATATCCTCTAAAGCATGGCTGACAGATGTATAAATTTTTTGTTTTTTTAAACTAACATTGAAACTAAAATTTGACACCTAAAAAATTCGATTATTTAGTTTAGAACAATTATTTACAATTCTATTTATCTCACCTGAAGCACAACAATAAGGTTTTTTGCTGTTGGTCTAATATAATGACGATTTGTGTACAATGAAAACATTATGTTCGTGTATTCGTGAATCGTGACATTCAAGAAATTAAGTATAAAAGTTACCTCGTTATCTTTAAATAATTTGTCATTTAAAATAAAAAAATATTGAAGTTTGAACTCTAATTTTTTTTTATCGTTATGTTATCAAAATGTAGACCTCATAATCGTATATTTTGTATTATCAACTTGTTATTCAAGTACAAATTGTCATAATATGACGTATAGAATATTGAATACGTATAGAAATGACGGAGATAGTCAGGGTCCGTGATAGAAATGTGTTGTATTACTCACGCATATATATATATATATTTTTTTTTATTAGAAATCAAAATAAATGGTTACAAATTATATATATATTATTATTTATTACTAATAATATTACTCTATATGGTGCTCACCATAATATCCATAGATAATTGCTTATGTTTTATATAATCTGTGATAATATTATAGAGAAGATTACATCCACGGTCATAGATAACCGTGATTACAACGTAGATTCGTAGACCGTACATGCAAGACAAGACGTGATACAACTAGATTCTACACGTTTATGATTCAAATTTCAAGCAGCATATTTTACTTATTTTTACTCTACAAGTCCGTTTTAAGTAATAGTTTTGAAGTAAACCGAAAAATCGAAATAATAATTGTTGGTTGATACTTGATTATGGAACTGTGATCTGAAAAGTATTAAAAATAAATAAATTATTCTGTTTAAATCATTTCTACTCAGAAGATAGTCAAATGTATTAAAAATGACAACGGGTTCAGATAATACTGTAGACATGACGAACAATGATGAAGAAATAAGTCTATTATCTGCTGAAATAGCACTATTAAATGTTGAATTGAATAAAAAATATGCATTATTGAAAACAAAACAGGTACCTAATAATTAATATCAATAATAAATAATAATATATTAATACATGTAACACAATAACAAGTGAATTCCAAAATTGTAATTGCAAGTCCTAGGATTTAAGTTCATAAAACTGATAGAAGTTTCATTATATTATAATTTTATAATGTATAAAAGGTTCCATATCACATTGTCGAAGTAAACTTGACATGATATACAAAAATATTGAAAACAATAAAATGTAAACTACCCAAAATTAAATTTAGGGTTACCTTAATTGTTTTAATAGTGTGTTGAAGTTTTTCCATCCGGATTTAATCTGGTTCTTAATCATGTCTTCAAAATAGATTAAAAGGTTAAAAATTTGAAACTTATTAATATTATATTGTTGGTTTGAACCAAAAAAAAAAACTGCAATTAAACTAAAAAATTGTGAGGATTTTTAAAATAAATAAATAAAAAATATTTACGCGGATAATACCCTATAATATTTTCAGTATCAACTTATTAACTATTTATATTATAATATGTACAAATAATTTTTTTAAATATTATATTAAGGTAATCCAATATTTTTAAATATTATGAGTTGCAATATTTTTGTACTTGTGACTTTTACTTGTGATATTTTTTCCCATGATATTATAATGATATACCTCAGGGGTCGACAACCTTTTAACTTTTAAGTCCCTTAGGCCAAAATACATAAATACATTTTTTCGCGGGTCACAATTCTAATAATATATCTAATTTTGTTTAAACAAAAGTTTATAGACTTCATATCAAATTTAATTTATTTAACCTCATCACTGTTTGGTCTATTGACTATCAAGGTATCGACAAACAAAATTATAATAATAATAAAATAATAACACATCAGAATAATAATAAAAAAAAATACATAGTAAAATATAGTACCTAAACCTATTGGGCTCAACCTATTGAAATAAATAAACCCCAATTTTTATCAACAAAGATTATGTGGTATATAATGTTTGTATACTAATTAATAATTATAAATTGTTATCGTGGGTCGCATAAGATTGGTACGCAAGCCGCGGGTTGCCCCTGGTAGGTATACCTTAGAGAATCTCAAAACATTAAAGAGCTCATAAATGAGGCATTAAATATGTATTCATGTATTTTAACTTATTAAAGTTGTAGATGGCATATTGTTGAAAATTGATGTTATTATTTATGTACAATATACATAATATGTACCTATTTTACATTTTTTGATATTTTAGAAGCAATGCTTGACTAAACTCGACATTAATCGTTATAGCAGACAGATAATTTTACCGGAAATTGGTGTTGAAGGTGAAATATTTTTATTAATTTACTTAATAGTTTTATGATTTCTAAAACAATTCATATTTAATTAGGACAAAAAAAATTAAAAACTGCAAGCGTTCTTATAATTGGCGTTGGAGGCCTAGGATGTCCATCATCAATGTATTTAGTAAGTGCCGGAGTAGGTACAATTGGACTAGTTGACTACGATGAAGTGGAACTTAGTAATTTGCATAGACAGTTGTTGCATGCACAGTGTAATGTTGGTATGCGAAAAGTTGAGTCTGGAAAATTATCATTAAATCGGTTTGTATAAATTTATTATTTATTATCTAAAAAATTATCAATAAAACATCTATCTAATTTTATTACTATTGTTTTTATTTTATGAATAACTAAATTTTCAGTATGAATGAGGATGTTAATATTGTAGTCCACGACGTTCAATTGGATGGTCATAATTCATTGGACATTTTTAAACAGTATGATGTAATTATAGACGCTAGTGATAATTTGGTTACTCGATATATAATTAATGATACTTGTGTAAAAGCTGGTAAGCCTTTAGTCTCAGGATCAGCTATACATTGTGATGGGCAACTGACCGTTTATAACTACAAAGGATCTGTATGCTTTAGATGTCTGCATCCAAAACCACAATCCCCTGAAACTGTTGGAAATTGTGCTTCAGTAGGTGTTTTGGGTCCAGGTAACAATACATCATTATAGTTCTTGTATGTGCAGTAAAATCTTCTTATAACAAACACCCTTAAGACCTATTTCCGTATATTTTAGTGTTTGTATAATAGAAACTCCTTTACAAAAAAATAAAATCAATTGGTACTAAGTGATTCCTTTACGAAGAGGTTTTATTGTATATATATTATGTATAAAATATTTAGTTACACTATATAATTATTATTTACAGTTCCCGGGGTTATTGGTGTTCTACAAGCAATGGAAACCATCAAAATTATTGTTGATCATCCAAATGTATTACATAACAGTTTATTGTTATATGATGGAGGGGATTGTGAGTTTAAAAAAATTAAATTAACAAATGTAAAACGAAATGGATGTATATGTACAAAAAATCCAGAAGATATAACAATAACCATGGACTATGAAGAATTTTGTGGATCAAAAGCAAATGACAAAGTAGATTTAATATGCATACAACATATCTAATAAATTTTTAAAATGTTGATTTATTGATTGTTTATTAGTTCAAAACGCTAAATTTGCTGAAAGAAAATGAACGTATAACAGTTTTAGATTTAAAAGAATTAGTATCTAAAAAAAATCCATTTTTGATGATAGATGTACGTAAAAAAGTAGAATATGACATGTGCCATTTACCTTTTTCTATAAATATTCAGCTAAGTGATTTAAAAAGTAAAGATACTTGTTCTAAGTTGATTGAAAAAATTAATTCATTTAGTAATATGACACCAAATTGTAAGTAAAATGAACATTAATAATTAATAATTTTGTTGTATACACATGCAGACAAAAAAAGTTTCTGTAATTCTTATTATATATGTAATTTTTACAGTGATTACTATTTGTCGTCGAGGCAATGATTCTCAAAGAGCTGTAGATGAGTTAAAGAAATACACTGAGATAACAGACAATGTCAAATGGATAAAAGATGTCATAGGAGGATTATATGAATGGAGTATGCAAGTGGACAAAAACTTTCCAATATATTAAAAAAAATATATTGTTGATAAACTATATAATGTAACTACTATAACGTTGTAATCATATGACAATTATTTTGATAATAAAAAGGTCTCTGAACTTCAGACCTAAATTAAATATGTTTGTTTGGTTTTATTCCAAATAGTGAACATCTGATTGTGATCTTAGTCGTTCTGCAGCTTGTTCCGCAGTTAAATCTCTTTGGCATTGTGCCAATAGCTCAAAACTAAACATATATACATATGAGTAAAATTTTATTTATTTATTAATAATCAAAAAAAAATATTTAAAATATTTACCCGGATATGAATTTTTTCACTGTTGCTGAACGTAACAATGGAGGCAAATAAATTCCGTGAAATACCCAGTGGTCACTATTTTCACAATTTGGTCCAGTTGGTGCACCTAACAATACATAGGTAATACAGTTAGTTATTATTTATAAGCTCAATTTGTATTATTTAAACGTACCATGCCAACCCATTGAATATGGAAATGATGTTTTGAACATGTTATCATATTTTATTGTCAATATTTTCATTACTGATGCCAAAGTTGTTTTTTCGTGCTCTGTAATTTCGTTCATCCTTTTTACATGTCGTTTAGGTAATACCATAGTCTCATACGGCCATATAGCCCAAAATGGCACCAAAACAACCCAATGTCGATTTTCAGTAACAATTCTTATCTATTCAAATGTATATAGGTAATTTTGTCAAAAATTTAAAGTCAGTATTTATTGAACATTTTTAAATAATTATACAATTATCTAAGCCTCCACCCTTTACAAATTACATAATATGCATTTTAATTATTTTTAAAAACTGTAATTAAACAATTCTAAGTACCTAACATTACAACAAAAGTTTCAGTCCTTCTATTTTGTGCTTAAGTAACTACAAATATTTTTTAATTATTTCAAATTTGGCTCATTATTACTGTTATTGTTTTAGAAAATATTAACATATTCAATAAAAGTTATTGACTGGGAAGAAATGGTATATTATGTAAAGAAATAGAGTTATAAAATACTGAGGGAAGGTTGGAAATTGGGCAAAATCCTTAGGCCGCATAATTTAGGAGCAACAAATTAAAAGATAATTTTATAGTTTGTTTTAAAAAAATTATATTATGAATTTTATGTGTGATATGTTAAGAAAAATATTTTATACCAATTTAATGATATTAATTATTACTTATTATAATACGGGTGTAGATGTTTATTTTTGTATTTTTGTAGAGGTTTAAATACCTATCATGTCGAATAGAGGCATAAAATATTATTGCCATGGTGTGCTAATCATTGTTAGCACGGCAATGGTCGTAGTAATGAGGTCTATAGGATGCTACCGAATATGCTATCATGCAGAATAGAGAATAGTATAATATTTCCTACTTTTGCTTTTAATTCGCGATCAACATAATCCATCAGCATTGGTCTTCCATGCTTTTCCAGATATTCTCTCTGATTAATATCTTTGATACGTGGTTCATTTGGTAAAAATGAACAAGCCCATATTTGGCAATGGGGATGATGATTAGAACAACCCATCATAGTACCTTTGTTTTCAAATATTTGCACCCAAGTATAGGTCTTTCCTAGTTCTTCCAATTGCTGTATCCAACTGTGAAAATAAAAATATGGTAAAAATGAATAATATTAATATACTAAATATTATACCTTGATATCACTGTGACTATATCATTTATAGACATAAGAGCAATTGTCACATTGGATTTGGGATAGAAACACATAACACGACATGTACCTTTAACTCCTTCAATTTGAAACAAAGGATCATCACTTGGGGGAGGTGAAGGTGTATCCTCTAACATGGCTGGAAAGTCGTTTGTAAATACATATGTAGATTTGTACTCTGGAGTCAACTAAAAAATTGTAGATTAAAACATCACATGTCATAAGCATAATATTATATATTTATATACTAACAATACCACTACTCCTGACTACTCCAGGACATAGGGGGTTGGTAGGATCAAATTCGGGACCCATATCACTGTGCACAGACTCTGTTTGTCCATCCCAAGGTCTTTTCATTCGGTGAGGAGATACCAAAATCCATTCTCCTTTTAATGGATTATACCTCTTATGTGGATGTTCTAAATCAAAGATATTTTAATTTAAAAACTAATTAAGTAAAGTTTTATTAATTAAAAATAGAACATGTGCAAGTATCAACATGAAAATAAATTATCTCTTATTATTTAAAATGCTTATTTAATATAATATTATCTGTTAAATTGTACATTTATAGTTAACTCAAAGAATATATTTTTAGACTTTTAGTATTAAACAATAATAAAAAAAGTAAAAACCTTAATGTGTTGTCTTAGTTTTTTTTTCTTAAATTAAAATGTGAGTGGATGAATGTATTGACTTTACAATGATGAGTGTTTTTTTTTATCTTAACACACTTTCCAGTAGAAAAAATGCTATTATCATCAACTTTGAAGAGGTTTCTAGTAGCAAATTACATCTAGTTTGTACTTTGGTGGGTCAAAAGTAGAAAATTCTCAGTACCTACTTTTTAAAAAAATGAGGAAAAACAAAAAGTGGGCAAGTGAAAATCTCTTGCATTAAAATCTCTTGTACATTAGGTGCCGTGTGGGTCACTATAATGAATGTGTTAAATTTAAATCCAATAACATATAGTTGCACTTAAAAAAAGATTCTGAGCTAAAAAATTTTAAAATTTAAACATTTGAAACTTCAAAATAATTTGCATATTTTTGAGATTTTGATAAATGTTGAGTTTTTAATGTTTATAAAAAGAAATTGTGCCTACATAATAATGAAAAATTATGAGGAACCTTGTATTAAGCTTTCAAAAATGTTACCCCCAACAAAAGTTTTTGATTTACATGTTATTGAAAAAAAAACTAAAAACATTGACAATGTCTATAAGACTAAAAATAACTAATAAAAAGGTCAAAATATTTTTAAAATTGTATCAAAAATAAGAAGATAAACATTACACCAGAAAAAAATAATGCTATTGTTAAAAACTGATATTACGTAAAAATTAATGTTTTTCCTTAATTTATTTGGTTTTTCTCAACTACTAAAAAAAGTACAGGAAATTTAAAAAAAAGTGTATTGATATTTTAAACATTTTCTAGAGCATTTTCTTGACCTTGATAAATATTTTATTTATAATTCGTAATTAGTAGGTAGGTCGTACGTTAGCCTATATATTGCCTACTGTATTTTTTTTTTAAATTGTACGTATAAGGAATTTAATAAAATGTGGTATATTAATATATTATTTTTTTATCACGGTAAGTAAAATTATTAGATCTGTAAAAGTATATATAAAGTCACATATCATGTGGATCTTTCGAACTTTTTATTTAACACTAATTAAACACTTATAATAATACTTTATACAGTTATAAATAATAAATATATTATAAGGTTATCTTTAGATGACCTGTTGTTTATAATACTATAAGATCAATGTAATAAATAGTATTTTATTTAAACGATATGATAAGTTAATGTAGTAACTTTAGGTAATCCACAAACTAGAACCTATGGTCATTACTGAAAATATCAAATTACATTTTTCTTTTATTCAGTTTAATATAAAGTTATGACAACCCAACATATATTGAAATTGTATATGAATAAAATATAGACAATACTATAGATACAATATAGACAATACAAACATAATATTATCTAAATCTATTTAATTTGCATACATTTTCTCAAGATAAACATTATAAAGTTAAATATGTTTATGTAAGCATAAAATTGGAACTCCTACTGTTATACAATTATTTTCAAAATAATATTAATTAATTAAACATTAAAAAGTAATCTGTAATTATTGTCACAAGTGGTTTTATTATGTTTTGCTAAATATATTATACTGATTTATTTTTATATATAATAATAAGTAGATTATGAATTTAGTTGAGATTTACAATTTTAGTAATAAACCTAACAAATAATATATGAGTATTTCTTGTGTATTTTATCATGTTTCAATATTCCATTTACTAGGCAGTAGGTAAAATAACTTCAACTATTTGTAATATAATAAAATAATTTATACTTGTACATAACTGTCATGTGTATTATTTTAAATTAAATCTCTGTAAAAAAAGTCCTCAAGTACATACTAATCTATAACATATTAATTAATTAAATGACAATAATTGTGATGTAATAATTACCTGATGCGTTGAACTCCATGATGTCTTATATTTATTTTCTGTTGAATGTATCAAATAAATATGATTTCTTATAAAAAGATGTGCACTTAAGAAAATAATCGATAATTATTCAACTGACGTAGTCTTAAGGTTTACATATTTTTAAAGATAAGATAACACTATGATATAGGCATATAGCTACCTAATTATCAATTCATAACAACATTGTTCATATTATAAAGATATAAAAAAAAATAAATAGATATAGTATAATTAAAAAATATATATTATAATTTATAAGTGTATAAATAGTTAAATAGAAACAGCATAATAAATAATTAACAGTTGTTTGCACATTATAACATTTTATTTTCTCCAATATTGAGCAAATTTATGCAACTGTTCAACAAGTACTGCCATCACAGCAGTAACAGACACATCTAATAGATTTTGGAAATAATGAACAGCTTCTTCATCACCCAAATCCAGTCTGAATTTGTCTTGGACTTTATTAACAGTCTTATCCGGTTCGAGTGCAATATCTGGGACGCTGGCATCTACCATCAATGAGAAAAGATTTAGTATAAGATTAGCATGGCGCCTCAAGTGCAAAAACGCAGTATAACATAATTTTCTGAATTCATGATAATGTTCACTGTTGACACCGCCCATTGCTTCCACCATTTCTTTGCTTAGTTTCATGGGCGGGGGCAATGGTTTAGGGTCTCTACCCAATATGTATCCAAAATCTATGTGAAACAGTTTACCCGTTGAAGTCAATAATAAATTATCAAAATGACGATCACCGACTCCCAATAAATATGTTATAACACAATATCCAGCACAACTTTTTATATAATTCTCCATGATATCAGAAGATATTCCAAAGGGTGCATTCTCATTTGGATGGGTCTTACGGAAATAATTTTGGATTGAGCCTTCAGTTGCTAATATTTCAGCAACAGGTAGTGAATTTACAAACTGCACAAAACCATGTCGTGTGCTTGTTGCCAACACTCTGTATGGAGTAAGTTTCAAATCTAAGTTTTCACTTCTTAAAAGTTTATCCATGAGCGTGATGATCTGTAATATGAGTTGATCTTGTCGCAAATCATCGCCGTGTTTAAAAATAGCTACATACTCTTTGTTGTCTTGTACCATGAATGTGAGTCTTGAAGGCATTAGGGCAGACTTAAAGAGAACTGCTTTTTCAGGAACTATCCCTGTAATATGTATACTAGGGTCAAGTGGCAAATGTAGAGGTTCAAATGATATAAAACTAAATTTTGTATCTGTTTCACCTAATAATGCTTGCAGCTTATCGATTTTTTTTTTACGGTTGCCACTTTCCCTGGCAACAGTTTTGATAATTCTAACTAAACGATCAATAAAATTTTGTTGACGTGTCAACATTCCATGTATTCGCTGACATTCTGCACTACCATTATACAAAGTCATCAAAAATGTTTTCATAACACTTAAATACATGTTACGAACACGTATATCTTGTTTAATAGTAGAGTCTTGATCTTCACATTCAATCATCAAATACCAATAAAAATAATTAGCCAAACTGAAGTTTTTGCTTGCTCTATGAATCAAAAAACGTGCCAGGTCCATATCTTCAGGCTTACACATTTCAAAATGATTAATTGTACAAGCGATATTACTGTCACAGCTGTCTTTTAAACTTAATCCGGATACTGACTCTGTCAGACTATCGGTTACAGGATATTTATCTTCCATTAACTTTAAGCTGTTGTTGATATGTTCAAAGTTCTCATACTTAAGAGCTTGAACCAACTGTAATAAATACAGGAGTAAATCTTCATCAGTTGCTTGTTGTAATCGTTCTACAGCATATTTGCGTACTAATGAATGTTTGAATGCAGGACTTAATAAACGCAATGAGTCGTCTACATCCATTGGAGCCCATTGATACATCATATCTAATGCCTGCATAGCCTCTCCGTGCAATTTCCAGTTAACACATTCTAGAAATTTTGTTAGAGCTTTTTTTTGATTACATAGGTAAAATCGATACTTCCATATCAGATCTTGTTCTTCCGTTGTTAATATTTTTGTAGGGGGGTATCCAACAATAGTATTTAACATATCCCTTATTGTTGCGGTTGGTTTTGCATCCTTGTCAGATATACCACTTCTTAAACTTCTGGCAAGTTTATGATGTTTACTTTCAACTAAATTTTCCTGCATTACTTCAGCATCCGGTACAGTAACTATATCTGGGTTAACTCTAAACGGGTATATTTCATCACCGTCTTGTTCATAATGCACAACACTATAGACAGTACCGTTTGATATAATTTCTGGAAATTCTATCATCAAATAAGGATAATTGGAGGTCTTTTTTTCTTTTTCATTGATAAGTTCAATCTCTCTAAATGTCAATCTGTCCAACCAGTCAACTTCAGGTATATTGCCGTTTCTATGCTGTTTGGCCAATTTAGCCAACGATTGCATACGATTAGTGTCTGATAAACACTTGCCCGGTGTAGAAGAAATATTACCATCAGTTTCTCTATCAGGCCATACTCTGAGATCAATCATACCTTGTCGAAAAACACCGTGTTTGCCAAACAATGATATAGATGTACCGCCAACCGCTGTCATAGTAGTTGGTCCAGCACAGTCATACACTGTCAGTGTTAATAATGCATTCCTTGGCAGATCACTAAACTGTATTGGTAATATAACCCATTCATTCCAGCTCCAACGGTTAGTAAAATGTTTGTAAGAAGTCGAAACTGGTAAGCTAAGTGGTTTACTGTCGCTGTATACTTGGCAGTATACCACCAGATCAGAAATATGCTTTTGATATAAGCCAGAAAATTTTTTCATTGGATCACTAAGTATTTTTTCATAGTCAATGTTGTGTTTGATACCTTCAAGAGTTCCAATTTTTATCTGAACATTTGTCTCTAATGAACAACTGTACACATAGTTAAAAGTGCTATTCAGATTATTAGTCATCTTCAATGTTTTGATATCCAATACGAAATACCTAATAGTTTTAATTAAGCAATCACTTACATTAATTTGAAATAATATTGTTTACAACATAATATGACAAATTTGAACATACACACTCTTTGTTAAAATATAAAATTAACATGATTTTAATCTTCGGTATTCCAACCTAACATTAGATTTTTACCTTCACAATTTACACCAGAGTTACTATTATCCCTTTTCCATGGTACTATATAACGTTATAAGTCCATACAAGTTACAATTTAAGTACATAATACTTAATTTAAATATTTAATCAATGTAAAAATTGCAAAGTTCTGTGATTAAAAGTTAAAATTGTTATCAGTTATCATCATAGATATTAACCACGGTCTTAGATTATTGACCATACTATTGATAACAAAGCTTATGAGTTTTGACATCAAATTATTATTATTTTTTAGTTTTTTTACAAGTCCGTTCCCGTGACACAAAAATCTTTTTGTTACGCTTGTCTGTAAATATTACAATTTTCATTATTTTATTGTTTTGCTGGGCTTTTAACTTGAACGCAAATTGTGCATTAACAAATTGCTATAGCCATCATGAGCTATTCTCCATCAACACAGCCGAACGCTACCAAGCCAGATTGGCTGAGTCGAATCGAAAATATGAAAGTCAACCGTAAAGACATGAACAAACTTATAATGAACTATCTGGTGTCTGGTATGTATAAACAATACTGTTTGTCCACTTGAACATCTTAACAATGTGTGTGAATTATGTTAAATATTGTAGAAGGATTCAAAGAAGCAGCAGAAAAATTTGAACAAGAAGCTGGTATCAGTTCTCCCCTTAAATTAAATACGTTGGGAAACCGGATTAAAGTGATCGAGTCTGTACAGTCAGGAAAAATGCAAGAAGCTATTACACTTATCAATCAATTATATCCAGGTCTACTAGATGACGATCGTGATTTATACTTTCATTTACAGGTTAATTTTTTTTCATATCTTGTTCAAATACCTATCATAGGCTTTTAATTCATCTAGATTGCACATATATTTTTAATGAATAGGTAATGATTTGCATTCTTTCTAATTAGAATAATAATTACCAGTTTATTATTTATTTTAAACTGTTGAGCCTAACAATGACCTATTTTTTATTTAGTTTTAATATAACTTATCAACAAAAAAAAAAAAAAAAACTGATCAAAATGTAACGTGTAATTAAATTATTTTTTTTGTTATAAAATGCATTATAATTAGTAGAAAAATTAAATTCATTTGATGAAAGTTTGTCAATGATGTTTCAAATGAGCCCTTTTTTTATTCAGATGTATTTATAATTTATATATATATATTTTTCAATTCAAATTTAAATTGTAAAACGGTATATTGGTATATTGACCTCTAATTGGTGTATCGGTATTACTGTCAGCCATTTGGGAATTTACCTGTTTGTAATATATTTTTTGATAGGAGCCTTTTGGGAATTTACTTATTCGTAAAACTGATTTCTACGGGAGCCGTTTGGAAATAAGTAAACAATGGATGGGAGCCATTTGAGCCGCATTTTAGACTTTTGGAACAACCTTCATACAAATTGCAATTTTAATACATGGCTATGTCTTAAATAATATGTTCACAGAATACTGAAGGTTTTGTTAATTTTTATAGGTACTTATGTTATACCTAAAATCGTTGCTAATTAATAAATTAATAATTTTATTTAGGCAAACTTAGAATATCACTGGAAGTAAATATATTTAAGGGCACGGATAAAGGAGGATGTCTCAAATGACAGCTCGCTAACACCACTTTTGCAAAAACTATGGTTTTAAATAAGCAATGTTGCCTAAGGGTAAAATTAATGACGTAATAAAAAAAAAATTTAAAAAATGAACCTTTGATGTTAAAAATGTTTTCAAATATTAGTAGAATTTTAGAAACATAATACCAACTACTTTCAAATGAATTATTATTAAAATCAGTGGTTGGGAGTAGCGCGCTAATTATAGATACGCTATTTTATTTATAATGATTAACGTAGCATGATGAAAATTATCATTATTTTGACGCTACCTTTTAAATATTTAGTAATAGTTAAAATATTATGAAAACTATAATATTTATTTATATTATAATGATAAGTGAATTAGTGAATTTTATTTTTAAAAAGTTACGAAAAAGTAGCGTGCTACATTTGAACAATAAGCATTAGAAGTAAGGCACTATATTTTTTTAAAAAAGTAGCCATGGTAAGCTTCATTTTGGGAGGTAGTAGCTGTAGCATTAGCGCGCTACCAAAGACCTGTATCTTCCCGACCACTGATTAAAATGGCATGTATTAAAGTTTAATATTCTATATTACCCATTGCTCATTTGATGTATAGATAAATTATTATATAACTAATAATTATGTCTTAAATGAAAAAAAAAAATAGTTATTTTTATTTATTATTTGATATCCTGTGTTTAAATTACATAATATTCATATTATTAATATTATTATATTTATTTTTGAAGCAACTGCACCTAATTGAACTTATCAAAGAAGGTAACATAGAAGAAGCTCTTGTATTCGCCCAAGCTAAGCTATCAGAAGTAGGAGAGGGAAATCCTACTATACTTACAGAACTAGAAAGAACACTTGCATTATTAGCATTCGAAGAGCCTCAAAAGAGCCCATTTGCTGACCTTCTTCAGACTACACATAGACAAAAAGTAAAATATTATGTTATACAATTATATATTAATTCTAATACATTCTTATTATATTTTACAGGTATCTAGCGAGCTGAATGCAGCTATTTTGAGATTTCACAATCAACCAACTATTACACCTAAACTTTACAATCTTATGAAGTTAATAATGTGGGCCCAAGATGAGTTGGATAGGAAAAAAGTTAAGTTCCCTCACATGACTGATTTTGGTTCAGCTACATTGGAACCTCCTAAATGACGCACAGTTAATGAGTACGACAACGTGTGTTGTGACTCTTTTTGGCTGTTTGAACATAAGGATTAAATTTTGAATATTGTTTTTTTTTTAATATTAATTATTCATAACTACTTTCCTAATAATATTATATACATCTTTAGGTATGAAGCATTATTATAAAAAAAAATAAGAAAAACTATACATTTCAATTTATTTAATGGATTTTGTTAGGTTACAAAGTTTTTAAATGTATTTATTAAGTAAGTTATTAGAATACTCAGATTTTTTTTTCTAATATTTGTAAATTATGTAACATTTTACCAAAAAATATATTGTATAGTTTCATTCATTAGTATCTAATGTGTTCCATAATCTAACATTTACATACAATCTATAATATTGGTAGTAACAGTGGCTTCTGACAAATAAATAAGTGCTGTGTCTGTGTACTGAAATAGATAATTTGGATTGGTTTATTACTCGATTAAACTGATTAAAGTACATGATAATATAAAGTTTTACATTAGTTATGGTGATACTTGACTTGTGGGGAATCCATCCATAGGGGAATCCGTATACCAAAATTGTTGACACAAATTAAATATTCCTGTCGGCCGTTGGAAATAATGTAAATGGAATGTAAGAATTTTTCTTTTTTTTTTGAGAATAATAGGACATTACCTCCAAAACAATATAAGTTATAATAAAAAGTATTATGACATAAAAATATGTGATAATTGAAAACAAACTTCTTTGGGCGTTTTTTTTTAATTATATTTTATTTAAAAATCTTTTTTATTTAATTTTTTTACTTAATTTATTTTAAGCATTACTTTTCTACTATAATAATAGTCCTTTTTTTATTGAAGGAATGACCCAGACCAGTGGTGTGGCGAACTAAAAATTTTCCAAAGGCAAGTTACAAATATCCCAAGTATTAATGCATAATAGTGTATTAATATAATATAACTAATTATATTTCAGATCGTTATTGACTACCTATTGAGTATATCATATTACATTAACTATAAGAGACCCACCGGCTACCACCCACCCCTCTATTTAAGAAAAATCTCAGAGGCAATTTCCTCTAAAATTACCGTTCGCCATGCCACTGACTCAGGCCAATCAGTATTATATATTAATATATACATGTATAATAATACTTGAGGAAATATTTGAAAATGTATTCTGTTTTAATTTATTATACATTATGGCAACAAAAAACGAGGGAAGCGTGTAACTGCTCTGCTATACAGTAGGTGTCAACTGTATCTTGTCATAGAGGAAGTCACTGTAATATATATTGTGTTGAATTTGATTTCAATGATAAATCATTGCATGATTAAAACAATTCTGAGCGGAGATGGTCAGTCAGTCTATATTACAGACAAGGTATATTTAATGGTATGTTTTATATTTGATGTTTTAAATATTTTGACTCATTTTTGAGCTATTTATAGACATTTGAAATTGAGGTTTTTTTTCTATAAATGCCAATAAAAGTTTTTGTTGGGTCAAAATGATTGAAACTTCAACAAGTGCCTCATAAGTTGTTACAATAAAAGTTTAAAAAAACATCAAAAATACAGAGGCACAATTTTTTTTTAAGCATTTTTAATTACAAATATATTATGAAATGTCAAGTTTTTATAGCTAAGGACTTCTCATAACTCATAAATAGTTCATATTATCGCTAAAAATCAAAAAATAATATATGAACACAGTTTTTTTTTTTTGTAGATATTTTTGTTTAACTTTGGACGAAATTAAATATTTAAATGAAGAATAACATGATGAAAAAAAAAGAAAAACTCATTGACATTAAAGAGGTATCCATTATTCGGATGTGAAACCGGGTGACTCGTGTTAAAAAAATAATATCTTAACCAAACAGCGCCGTTTAGGTATACAAGGTGATTCGCCCAGCATGCTCACCACCTTTTATTTAATATCGATTATAATAATGCATTTCTTTCAATTCTGATTTTTTGAACTTTCAACTATAGGTAGGATTAAGAGGGGCATGGTCCCGGGGCCCATATTTATCCCCAAAATATATTTTTTTAACGCGTCCAATACAGTTTGAAAAAAAAAATTGTGTAAGTAGGTAAATTATTATAAATAATTATAAAATAATATGTTCAAAATTTTATATCACGAAAAATTACTATAATTAATGAACTATGTTTGCCAACAATTTTGTTTTTTTTTTTTTGAGCATTTTAGATTATCGATTTAATTATTTAAGTACATAAAAATGTGGTTACAAGAAATAAATATTTAGCTCTTGTAAATTATGTATTTCAGTTAAAATATAAATTCATATTATACTAAAATTTAGAGGACCATAGTTAATAACCTAGTGAACCAAAATTGATACCTAATTTTACTGTCAAAATGTTCAGAAAAAAAGCTATACCAGAAACCATAAAAAATATGGTGGTTACCATTTGAAAAAATAAAGGCAATTTTATTATTGGTACAACTGCGTGCTTAAAAATTTTAAAAATATCATAAAAAAATTGCCCGTTAAAAATAGAGAAACACGTCTTTTTTTGTTTTAACGAAATTCCATATCATCGATCCATAATAAATTGTTAAAAAACAGCCGCGTACAATTACATTAGATGCATCTGTATAATTTTTGTATAGTAAAAAATGTATACAATAATGTGAAGTCGTTAATATGTAACGATACAATTATTTTGAAGTTAAAGTTGAAAGGGGGCCCACTAAGTGTGATCCATTAATCCGGGCTTGTAGGTAGGTAGGTATTTTTAAAAATCTCGATTTAAATATATTATAGATTTATTTTATATCATTTAAATAGTATCTATCTATCTGTAATATTTTATAATACCTACAGACTAGGTACTGAGAGACGAGAGTAAGTCAATAGAAGACGGGTTGTACAGTGTTGCGCATCTCGGGTCAGTGGCGATTCCTCAGTACACTAGTGTGATTGTAGCTTAACTCGTCTATTTTCAGAATTTGGTGTATTCGAAATGTTGTCGTCGTTTTAAATAAACAAAAACTGTTAATAGATATAACATATATTTGTTGAAAATAATTCAAATACTGACGATGCCGAGAACTTTGACCATGTGTCATATTTTCCGATTAAATAGGTATTACCTAAAAACCATGATCTAGTCCTCAAAGGACGGCCCAGGAGAAATGTCTAGAAAATACTGCTGTTCAGAACTTGATTAACATAAATTTGTTTTGGGCTGAGTGCAGATATATTTTTTTTCTGGCCGATTTTGAAAAATACTGAAAATTACTGTTTCCGTTGTCATGGTGACATGGTTACTTATTAACGAAATCATATTTATATGATTCAAAGATTTTCCTTGCAGTGGAAAAATATCTAGTAGGGCGTTTTTTTTTCCGAGGAACTGGATATTGTAGGTATTGACTGATATACAGTTGATGTATGGTCGTGTGTTTTAACTTAACTTAATTCATTAAGATAACATTATATTATGTAGGTATATAGCCGTATATATTATATATGTTAATAAATAATAGGTAGGTATAAGGTACTTAATTTCATAGATCTACATTATCTTATTCTAATGAAGACTTATATTATCTCGAGACTTCTAGCACTAAAAAACCATGAAATATGCGCTATAATATGCCTAAAAAAATGATAAAATATGCACTGTAATATGCTCAATAAAAAAATTTATTTTGAATAATTCTAATCCTAAATATTCCCGAGTATTTTTCTTTTTGTCGTCCATTGTATATGTATGATTTCTTCATTCTGTAAACATTTTTGGTAAAATTCAATGAATCAGTAAGTAAATAGATATTATAGTTATTTATAAATTATAAATTTTAGTTTATACCTTGAAGATTGCACTGTATTATTACGTGTTTGTGAATATTTTCAAATTTGAACGATCACTTGTTTTAATTTGGACTGTATTTTCAATCCAATTGGACCTCGTAGAGTTTCAAATGATTTTTCTACATCGTCTTCAATATAGTCAGATAATAACAACCCCTGTGTTTGTAATTTTTTTAAAGATGTAGTAAGAGACAAAAAATTTGATTTGATGAAAATAAGATCTACGTCTATTCCGTTTCTATTTATATATTTTTCCGCATCTTTGATGCTGACTGCATCGTCATTGTCAAGTAATTAAAAAATAGTACGAATTGTGCTTAAATTATCGCAGTAATAAATAATAATTTGCTGCATTGATCCAGGTACCCCAACGGATAATTACAGGCTCTGGAGGTAGACTTATTTCAGGGGCTTTGGATTTGAAAATTTGAACGCGACTTGGTGCTTTTCTAAAAGTTTTTTTAACGCTGGCTATAACCTTATCAACTGATTAGATTATATTATATTAATACTTATTTACGGTGTAAGGACGAATAAGCGTCTACACTGAACTTAATGTAAACGTTTTTACATTTTACTTTTGTAAAATGGGAATTTAAAGTAACACTTGCCGCTCACTGAGTACAAACCACAAAACTACTTCATTTTTTCAGATTAATAAATTATATGCAAAAAATAGCATGATACTTATAAAAATAGCAGAAAAAATGAAAAAACTCTAAAATATGCAAAAATATGCACTAAAAACTTTTAAAGCTGCGTTCCTTTTAGTATGAAACGGATTTGTAGCTTACTCTGCTATCTTTGATTGTGCTACAAACAAATACGCAAATGCTAGAAGTCTCGAGCACTGTATATGAGTATTGCGACGAGTAGTTTATAATTGACCTGTAATATAATTATTTAACTTCCTATATTTTATTTTTATAATTTATAATTTATAGTCTAGAAGAACAGAACTTAGAATATATCTTGGTGGAAGAAACGGAAGACCCATGACAAAAATGTACATACAATAATATACTCGCATGAATACATAATACTTATGACGTATCTTGTCCACGAATTTAGTCAATTTAGATATACTTATATATTAAGATAATAAGGTACCTATATATACATGGGCGGAAATCCATTAAAATGTCATGGTGGCTAACATGATTAACATCAATGTGAGCCAGGGTAGGGGGCTTCGATCCTACAAAACTAAAAAAGGAGGGGGCTTGGTGGACTTTTCGGGGGCTAAGCCCCCCCTTCCGATTTCCCCCAATGTACCTATATCTTAATTCGTGATCTTGTCATGAGAAGATATTACGTATAATATTATCCATAGGAACATAGCATATAGACATATAAATGTTATATTTATATTATATATAATTTATATGTCTATGGAACATAGACCAATAAACTATTAGTAGTTAAAGGTCTATGATATTATCTATGTGAGAAGACCGTGGTAGTGGCTGTCGACTACTCGACTGTCGTTTGTCGGCGATTCACGTCTTTCACGATATAATTAAATATAATATTGTAATGACCATGACTTAAATAAAATATAAACATTAAACAGTTCATTAATTAGTCATGGTCGTAGGAAAAAGATTAAACATCCGTTCTTTCGTTGGCGCGAATATTGTAGCATAGTACTATCGTTTATAAGTCCATTTCCACACCATAGACCCTTTGCAAGGGTCATATACAAAATATGATATATACGTAGCGTGTTTCCTTTTAAAGGTAACACGACATATTTCAATCCAGTGACCTCGGATTGTGTTATGGGGTTTTCGGGAGGAGTTTAGGAATACATAATGAGTGAAAAAAAATACGTTGAATTTGTAAAATATAGGATAATTGTTGAAAAATTCAATAATTTAAATTAAAACATTTGATCGTTGTCATTCAGTCAATTTTGGTTTTAGAGCCATGGTCAAGAGGTCAAAATGACTTAAAAAAATTCGGTCTATCCGAATTTGATATTTAAAATACCCGTCGCCGTTTAAAAACTAGCAAGTTGTATTGAGCATGCGCACACTGAAAGCTATAACTATTTTGAAATCATCAAAAAATGTGTATTTATGTATTACTTAACTCCTCCCGAAAACCCCATAACAATCCGAGGTCACTGGATTTGAAATATGTCGTGTTACCTTTTAGAGGAAACACACTGACTGTATAGTGTATACCATGACAAATTAAATAGGTATGTCAGCAATATTACCGGTTTAGAAACAAATCGCGCACCCAGCCGTGTACTGTGACGTAGTCATTTCTCCGGTTCTCATTGGTCTACCGCCGCCGCCGCCGAAGACTCCACCGCTGTTGGAGACATGCTTACGTCACAGACATGCGTATCACGAGTTGCTGACATACCTATTTAATTTGTCATGCTGTATACTGTATGGGATCTAAGCACAGACCATGACATTATAAGCTTGACAAAGAAAATTGTTGGACTATTAACCATTAACCATACACTGGTTATTCGGTATACGATCACTGCAAATATCACAACTTGGTCTTCTAAATTTATTCAACGTCCAATGATAACGTTGTGAGTTGCTACTCAATGATAACAATGTTTGGATTTGGAAGTTGGAACACGAAGCACCAATTGGCAATTACCAATTATTATTACAATAGGCAGACAGTAGTATAACATTTCAAATTTCAAATTTGAACACTGGTAAAGTAGTAAGGTAAAGTACGTTAAGTAACGTACATAATTAATATTTGAGACCTTCATATGTAAGATCGTGTTAAAGAATATTTTGTTTTATTTTTATTGTGTTTTTACACAATTTGTATTCATATGTGTCTGTGAAACTGATTGGTATTTAACCATGTCAAAACGACTATCTACTGAAATCGAGATTTCCGCCAAAGGTATATTTGTTTGAATAGAACTCCAGGTCACAAAATAGAAAATTTATTTTTTGTTTTTATTTCATAGACGGGGTTGACAAAGAAAAACAACAGCCGGACAAGAAACAAAAATTATCATTTGGAATGATGAAAAAAACTCTTCCAGCAAAAACCGGCATTAAGATAACTCTTAATAGCCCAGCCACTGTAAGTATATTTTAAAATATGAAACATTCTAAGTACCCAAAATTAAGCAAATGTTCAAAATCTTAGAATTGTTTATTTCAATATATATTTTGGTAGTAATATGATGTCTGCTTGTAGAAAGAACCACCTATTCTACCCAAACCAGCATCAAAGTCTGTTGCTGCAGTATTTGGCGATGTAAGTGATGACGAACCTGAAGAAATGCCTAAAGAAGCTAGAATGCGTATGAGAAATATTGGTAGGGATACTCCAACATCAGCCGGACCCAATTCATTTGGCAAGACTAAACACGGTTTCTGCAATACTGGCAAACTTATGGAGAAGACACTTAAAGAGGCAACAAACGCACTAATTGATGATAAAAAATAATCGTTATTTTTTTTCACAATTATTGTGAATATTGTATTTAAGTTTTTTGCACAGAATTAGTTTTAAATATTAATTAAGATAACCATGACTGTGTATTTATAAAGAATTATTGAAAGGATATTTATCCCTTAGTCCAATCAATTGACCTTTTTTATTTATGTTACTGTAAAGTGTATAAAATATACAAGCAATACATATAACATTATATATTATTTTTATAAGTATTTAAATAACATTCATAATATATTCACCAAGTAAAAATATCCTAGTTATGTGAAAAAAATGTTATTCTCTGAATATTGTAATGTGTTTTTCTATCAAATTGATTTTACTATTAAACATTTAAAACTAATGGAAAATATTAAAATAACTAGATACTTACTAAATATCACTAAAAACAAATTTATCCTTCTAACAACTATTGGGTACAATGTATTCAAATGATACCCTGCAGTCAGGTGTGGACTGGGTGGGAGCTACATCCCTTGCCCTAAAATATATTTAATATATATTTAAAGACTTACCACCTAATGAACAGCAGATCGTTACCAACGTACGATTATTAGTGATCTATAATATTGTTCAATTTTGATTGAAAGTTTGTTTTAACTTGGTTAATGATTTTAACGTATATTTAATATTTTTTTTAATAGAAAAGTTATATTAATACTTTGTAAATAATCTACATGTTTTAAATTTGCCCTTTAAATTGTGTACCAGCCCGCGCCTGCCCGCAGTAACCTTAAAGCAATTAGTTTTTTTAGAAAATGTTATGTAGTCAACAATATATAATACATGGTATAATATAGTCAGTCGGCTAATTGATATAATATTTCTCTGAAAATACTTATTTGTGTTGATCACCTTGCTTATAAAAATAATCTGACCATCCAAATTGTATTACATCATGATCTTTTTATACATTGTAATTATGTAAAATTGTGGACGTCAAAACATATTGCCAGTTGTATTGTTAAACCTAGAGTTAATATACTTAACTTATGTCTCAAGACATAGTTAATAAATAGCCATGTTTGACCCTTTGAGATTAGATTACTGTTTATAATGCTTTTTCAATTAGAAAAGTACCTTAAACTAAGTATACACCAATCTATAAAATTGTAATTCATTCTTGAAGCAATTTAAATTACAGTTATTATGATAATAAAAAAATTGTGAGGGTTGCAACTAGATTATAAGAGTAAAGACGTTAACTAGAAATTTCTTAATTATTGATGTGGCAATTTATGTAGGAATATATGTATTGATTATTAAGTAATGGCGTAATTATCCTCAAGATTTATTATTTCAGTATCTATACTATACAAGTATTTATTTTGATACCAGTATCTTTTAATAATATGGTTAAAAGGGGAAGCAAATTTAATCTTATGAACATGTCTATACTTTTATAAAAAAAAAATATCAATAAGATTTCAGTATACTAAACAAAGAACCAATAACAGTGGAGCACTAGAGCGTATGATATAGGACTTGGTACACAAAAAAAATATTGGTAAACATTTTTTGAAAAATTTAGACAGACGGTTCAATGAATTTACAATTTTTTCAATATTAGTTTAAAAAATAGCTTTGTATCAGTAGCAGAACCAGTGGTGGGGAGGGCAAAGGGGTCAATGTATTAATTCAATTTATTTTTTTTCACCATAACGATTAATCTTTGAATTTAAATTTTAAATGAGTTACAAAATATAATACTGACTACTGTATTATCTACACATATATTTATATTCAATAGAAGCTGCTTATGGGCAACACTTTTGGACGAAGGTGAAATGTGTCGATTAACTGATTGGTTACCATGTACTTAGGACCAGCCATCTGTCCCAAGACATTTTGTTACAATAATGTGATTGTATCAATTACCCGTTTTTCTTTTTTTTTTAGCGGCTTTTACTGTAACTATATGTCAAATGAACATATTTCTTAGGATTAATCATATAACTTGTCAATTATTTTTGTAAAATATACCTAACAAATTAAATTAAGTGGACATTTCACACATGTGCTATTTGTCTTACATAATACATACAAATAGTGGCACATTTAGACATTAAGTGCCCTGGGGCAACATTTTACTGCCCCAAACCATGACGACAGACACACATCATTGTAAAATCAATACATTCATTGCTCCGCTCAGATTCTAAAAAACCGTATGAGGTTCGCTACTTCACTAGATAATAGGCTTACTTCTAAATTTTATAAGTCAATTCACTCTAATTTTTAAACAACAGAGCTAAAATTGATCTGCCGGATGTATACCTACAATATGCTATGTTATGCGTTTGTAAGACATAGATATCGCATGCTGGTGTAACTCCCAAGTTAATCTCTTAAGGTTAAAAGATATTGTTTAAATCATTTTTTTCTTATAAATACCAACATGTCTTGTATACTTGGAGGAGAATTGGAAATGGTTTTTAAATAACAGTCAAAATGGAAATCTAAGTACCCAAATCTGTATGGTATTCATTTTTTAAAAGCTCAGTAGACATCCTTGTCTCTTGCTGTCATTTTAGTTAGGTTAAAAAAATATTTTAAGGTTCTCATAGGTAATGGTTCACGATAAACATTTTCCTGCCCCTAAAATCTGGCGCCTGGGGCATTTGCCCCCCTCCTAAAATGCAAAACTACATACTAGAACATAGAATTTGTGTATACAGAATTAATTTTAATTTAACAGTTCCACTATAGAACTTAAATGTAAAAACACTAATTAGGATATCATAGGTTGTTGCTGATATTTAAGTTAAAAGTTTTGAGCATAATATAATAGTTATAATTATAGCTGAGAACTTCTAGTACTTAAGAACCTTAAAATATGTATACAAGTGTGCAAGAACAATAAATGTATGCTTTAAACAAATGTAATACATAAAATATGGCACCTAAATTATATTAATATGAAAAATTATTCACAATCAACTATAACACACAATTTAAGCACAATTTTTACCCGAATCAGGTGTTATCAGCCAGATAGTGTATTGCCTAACCGATATTATTAACACTATGGCTGCAGGTGTTATATAGGTACACATTTGGAAAATAATATTTTTATACGAATTGTTGTTTGTTATGTTATCATTAAATCAATATATTCAAAATGTGTAACCTAATGCTATTGATTTGAGAAGTATAATGAAATTAATTAAATGCAAGCAATATGCAAAATATTTTTTTAAATATAACCGGCTTATGTTATGAAATATATATTTTATACTTCACTCAAATTGTCCTGTGACCTATTTAGACAAATATGAAAAACTAGAAGTCCTCAGCCCTATAACTCACATTAATATTATAAATATAAACAAAAGCCTAAAAATGGCCAAGACATTTCAGTAGGCAAGAAGAATCAAATGATTTATAAATATTAAACAAGTTAACTTTCCAATCAAATGCTAACATATAAAAAAATGAAAATATTTGTGGTACCCACTGTTAACTGTACAGCCATTTACTAACTACTTGACGGAAGGTTAGGTTGACATAAATACAATATTTAATTTTTGTCAGAATCAAAATGTATTTTTATATCTTAAATGAAGGTATAATATAATTTTGTATCCCCATAATATGATGGGAATTACGTTTTCCTTTGAGGTTGTCCTCCTTGGCGATTATTATCCTGAAACACAAACAATAAACCATAAGTGCCAGATAAACATAAACACAATAGGTAATGCAAATTAAGTATTCTTGAATAATTGTATTATATTTATGTACTTTTTAAAATTATAGGTAAATATGATTTTACTAATGTTATACAGTCGAAAGTGGTTAACTCAACTCAAAGTTATAAAGACTAGGAAAAAAATTTGAGGCATAGACAATTTTGAGTTAACCATGTTCAACTGCACATCAAATTATGTAGGTTATTAAACAATGGAATGTTTAAGTTTGTAAGTATATGAGCAATTATAAGTTAATCTTACCCCACGTGGGAAGTTACGGCTTGGTGGTGTCCTGATACGACGGTCAGCTTTTGATCTGTTCCTGACCACTTTGGAATGGATGGCGCAAGAAACACAGTAGTGCAATTTAGCATATAATTTCGGCAATTGGTATGCTACAACAAAAACATAACTATTAGTGAAAGTTCAAATATTTCAGATTTTTGGACATTAACTTAATGAGACATACATGTATATACACTAGCATCAGTTATATCACGGACAGCAGCGGCTTCGACAATATTACGAATAACAAATTTCTTGATAGCCTTGTCTTTGGGCACGCAGCGAGCGCAATTGGTGCAACGCACTGGCTTGACGTGACCACGACCGTGTTTTGATCTTCCTCCATTACGGCGCTTGCGAGTCTGTAGTTGAAAATGTAACAATATTTAAAATGAGTTGTATCTCGTTGAACCAATAATAAAACAATCAATGCAGTGGCACATTATATTAAACAGAACACATGGACAATTAAACTATTCATATTTTATTCGCGATACAACCGACCACTTATAAAAAGTCCATGTTAAAATTGAACAACCATGTTATTGTAATAATTTGATTTAAGTCTACTTACCATTTCGATGTCGATTTAAAGACGGAAACTTTAAAGATATATGAAAGACGAAAAACGAACGAAACTCGTCAGCTTGAAAGGACTAGAAATCGAAATATCGAATGGACGACATAACACATAACCTCACAAAAAGTAAAAATTGGCTGATTTGGTAGCGATGGATTACATATTACATGGAAGAAAAAACTCATTCTTGCGTTTTAATAGAAAATCTATGTCTAAACATAATAATTTTCCGTGTACATGGTTAGCCTGTATTTGGCGCTGAAGACAATTTTGAACCACAAAATATGATAATAAAGATGCAAGAATTCAAATAAATAAAAATAATAAATTAATACAAATAAATAATTTACTATAGAAACAGTATGCATGGAGCGTCCGAGAACATAATGTTTAATATTAATTTTTTAAATTATGAATTTATATTAAATAGGTACTAGCTCTGGCGCTCTAGTGTGGTACCTACCAATTGTACACCAAATGAGGGTGAATAGGTTGTGTTGATAGGTCAATAAGGTCATGTTATGAGGAGAGGTGACTCGGGATTTGAAGAAATTGGCTTTGAAAATTAATGTTAAAGGAAAGAGAGGGAGAGGCAGTCTGTGTAAGCATAGGCGCAAGTTGACTAAATTTTTTGGGGGAGACTCAAGTCCCCCTCCCCATAGGCAATATTGCTTAATACCACAGAATATAAAAATTAGTACTAATTACTAGATTTTGAACTGGGGTGACTTGACCGACATTTGGGGGGACTAAGTTAGCCAATGTGTGTAAGAGGTTTAAAGATAGAATAGAGAACGACACGAAACTAGCTCTCACCGAGTAATATAAGGTATTCGTCAAAAAAAGCCTATTTTATTATGTATAAAAACTGATAAAATATAAACATTTGGGGAAAATTTCAATATCTATGGCTGTTCGTTTTTGAACTAGCCATTAGGTACATCTAAATAAGAAAATCGTTCGATGCTAGAATTCGTTAATTTAAGCGTGAATATCCAACAATTTATCCAATTTGAATTTCCGGTAAACTATTTTTTCGTTTTTAATTAATAGGTAGTTGGAAAATGTATGAGGAATCTTTTATTACATTTTCAAGTTTTTTTGACTGAGCGAAATAGGTAGTACATTTAAATATAATTAATCGCTCATGATGTGTGTTTTTTTTAAAATTTTTATTATTTATGTCTGTGTACACAATAAGTAGGTAGTCGAAATGAGGTTTCGAGGAAATTACGTACTAAATAACCAAGAATATAACAAATTTAGTTATTTTGTTGTAATTTTATAATATTAATTCAACTTACCGGCTACCTACCATATTTAAAATAATAGTAATAACAATATAAATATAATATAAAATATCCACACTGACAAACCAGCACCACTCAAAATCGTTTTTTGTATGCAATGATATTATATCATTAAATTCAAATTTTCAGTTTTCAATTTTTTTAGTTTTTTTTTCAATAAACATCAATAAAGTTTTATCTGTTGGGCCAAAAAGTGTAAAAATTTAATACAAGGCTCCTGATATGTTAATACAATATCAGTTGAAAAATATTAAAAATACATAGGCACAATTTTTTTTTTATAAGCATTTAAAGATCGAATTTTGACAACATTTATCAAATTTATAATTTAATAATTATTTTGAGTTAAAAATTTATAAAATGTTCAACTTTTATAGCTAAAGATTGTAAATTGAACACAAGGCTCTTAGGCTCCACGTAAATAGGTTATATATAAATTACTTTATTCACAATAATATCATCAAATATACTTGGTAATATCACAGGCTGACTGACAGTTTTCGCTCAGAATCGTTTTTCTCATACAATGATATTATATCATTGAATTCAAATTTAACATCCATTACAGTGATCCACTTGTAACCTACTGTACAGCAGATCGACATCCACTTACCCACCTTTTTTTCTCATAAAAATATTGGGAGTTGAGACAATATCAAATATTAATTAGATTTCATTATTATAATATTATCACAGGCCAATATTTCATAATCACCACAGAAGGTATCTATATATAATAAAACAGATTCCTTGCTAACTCATGCTAATATTTAAAGTAAAAATCAGCCATTTTCGTTAGAATTATGGGTTTTGTCACAGAATTTTCTGGCGTCTGCGCTACTATATATTACCATATAATATACCTATTGTTACATATAACTATCGAATATTGTATAAATTTGATTAATTAGATTAACATTGTTATTTGTTTGTGATTATTAAAGATTCGTATACTGTTAAATTATTAGAATAAAATCACAATACAAACTTTTCAAATTATAATATATAAAACCAAAATAAAATTAATGAATGTTAATTTTTTTTCAAATTTAGATATTATGTAATGAATGATAATCTAGTCCCAGTTCTTATGAACATCACTGATTTAACATATCAGGTACCTTTAAACACCTAATATATAGTAAGTAGGTACCTTAGTAGGTACCTATTTTACAAAACAAATCATGATTAAAATACACATTTTATAGTTATTGAATAATTTTATTAACATGGAATAAATTAATAAATTAACAAAATATAATGTATATTGCACTGTATAACTATTTATAAGATATAAAAATGTAAAAAAATCTTATAATAAATTGTAACCCTTATAATTAATTTTTTATCGAAATATAAACATTTTTAGATAACTTTGGCACGTTTTGATCATACAATACTTTCCATGTTGTTGTTGTCAGGTAATACACTTAATGATTTTGGCATTTTACCGCTTTCTATGACAGGTACCGTGCCATTTTCCATTAAATCTAAAATCATAAAAATGTATAAACCTTCTTAATATCAGATAGATACCATGTTTTTAGTTATTGTACATAAGTCCAGAACAATATTGTGTATTTGTGTTAAGATATTTTGATATACCTACACTCTATTCTGTCACTAATATAAAACAATATTGTAATAAAAACTGCGTGTTGTGTTTCAATACGGTAAATATAAGCTGTATACTGTAGTGCATTCTGTAAAACTGTCTAAACAAAGTTTCGTTGAAAGTTTGTTCCAAGTATAATTTTTAGAATTTGTAGAACACAAATAGTTTGGGTACCCACACTTAACAATATATTAGTATTTCACTAGGTATCATATTATTATGTTATAACATTTAGCTATAAATATATAATCAGTATTTATCACAGCCGATTGTATCAATATTTTTTTATCATATTATAGGAGAGGGGGTAAGCATTTACAATTCTCGATTCACATTTTACATTATTTTTTTATTCAAATTTAAGACGTGATCTTCATTTTGTATTAAAGTGATAACTATTATAGGTATTGGTGATAAAATAAATTCTACTTACTGGACAACGAAGGTGATGGGCCTTGGGAGTTACTAAACATTTTGGTGCTATATCCAGAATCATTACATGGTATATCATCGTGACGTCGAGCTGTCAGGTAGTCCAATCGCCATCGTAAGTTTGGGTCCATGACCGTGGTATCAATAGCACATTCTGTTCGAAACCGGTTCTCCAACTCGCTGTCGTTGTCGCTCACTTCTTCAGCCACCTGCACAACACAAGTTTACATTTGGTGCTACTTATGATTCCATTATTACAAGTTCATAAGAAGTTTCCGGTCAACGAATATCGATTATATTATGTAGACACGGTTAATTATTGAAAATTTACGGTTCTTTTTCATTTAGCTTTAGATATAACAGACTATTATTGTTTCAACCTAACCATAAAATAAAGCATAAACCAGTTTATTTAAAATATAGATGCGTATTACGTAACACGGACAATTTTTTTTTTCAGAATTTAAGATAAGTATTAAGTGCCTACCTAATTGATAAAAAAAAATAATTTATATTTAATCGTTATAATATAGTCGAATAATATATACATACGATTAGATGATAATTATTAATTTATGATATTACATCTGATTCCAAAATAGAAGAAAACAGATATTTCTTACAGTCTTACCTACTTCAAATAAATATATTAAAGAAGTATTAATTTAGTTTTAATATATCATACTATAATCTATGATTATACTCGTTTCTTACAATTTCTAATTTTTAATATCATGTGTAGTGTAGGTATGTATAAAAATTAATTAAATTAATTTCTAATTAATTTGACTAGGTATCTATATTCTATCATATTATAAAACTACGACTAAGGCCAACTAAGATACAACTCAAAATTTATATTTTCATTTTATATGGTAAATAAATAAATAAGAATCTCTGATTAAGGGTTCCGGTGCCAGTTTTTCAAATTTTCCACAGTTCTAAAAAATTTGAAAATTAAATTTTATATTTTAGTTGTCACCTCAATTATAAGACTTTTCCACTAATCTACTACCCGATACCTATGTATGAGGGATGGGGGACTTTACGGGAATAACTCTCAAGCTTTGTAGAATTGTCGGATTTTGATGACCATTTTTTTTATCTGAAAGAAGAAGACTTCCTACAGTCCGCATCGATCTCTGATTTTGTATTTTATTTCAAATAATTGTATTAAAAAATTTGTAAAAAAATGCTTTTTATCTTGTATTTTTTTAGACATATTTTAAAGTTTGAGAATAAAATATTGAAAAACAGAGATCGATGCGGGCTGTAGAATATTTCCCTTTAGCAATTAAAAAAAAAAAAATAAAAAATTTGGTTGATACTTGATTCTAGAAGGCGGTATAGTTATTCCCGCAGAGTGTATTTTTGAGGACAAAATGGCATCGGCACCATTCGTCTTAAGAGGATGCCAGCGCACTATTATGTTTCGTGTGGGTCAGAGAGAGAAAACAAATACCTATAATGCGCTGACTGCGCTGATATCCTGATATTATATTATAATTTATAGCCCATTTTGTAATATTTATGATTTATGATTTATCCATTATTTTTTTTTTGAAACTTCTTACATAAAAACAATGTAATTAATGTACTTGGTAAAATAAATAAAATAATTTATCATTATTTAATTATTATTTTATAATTATTTCTTAGTTACCTGTTGGAGCTTTTCATTTGATCGCTTCAGCTGTTTCTCAACGGAACACAATCTCCGATTAATATTATCTTCGGTACGACAAATCTGCCGTTTTAATTTTTTCGTATTGTGGTCTAATCGAGCTTCTAATTCCTTGAAAAAGGGCGCACAATAACACGTGTACCCTACTCCTACTGGTCCTTTTCTAATGTTTCCAGCCAAGTCTAGATAATATTGTTCCCCTGCGTGTAAGGGTTCTTCAGGCAATGAGTTCAACTTTGGTTTCGGGAACTCCTTGGTATCCGGAAAATAATGGCAACCGTAAGGAGACCATTGTTTTTTAATATTCGTATCGGTTCGTTTTTTACTCTAAAATCATTATTATTATAAAATTAATTATATTTGTTTTGATTAATTAAATATAAATGCACATACATCCTTTGAATCTTTTTTCGTTTTTGAACTGCTACCTTTCTTTTTGTACATGGGATTCTTTAAAATTTCTAAAATATCAGTCAAATTTTTACGTTCTGCTATATCTCTGGCAGTTTCATTTTGCTGAAATAAAATAAAACATTTTTATGTTTAACAATGTGTATAAAAATAATATTAATTTTTTTAATGCATTTTCCGTATAATTGTAATGTATAATTGATCAATTAGGTTTCATTAGAATTTAGAATTTAGTGTTTCAAATTAATATGTATAAATGATAGACCTACATTGAATATATTATAAACATTTTGTGGTATACAGTTAAGCAGTAATAGTATGCGATTCACTGTACGACTATTGGTACTTAAATGTTGTCATTAAATAATTATTTAATGTTTCGCTTCAATAGACAAAATAAATAAAATATTAAGCACACAGTAACAAATTACCTTATTTTTTAATGCAATATTACATTTAGCTTGCAAAATTATTTTAGTTAATTTCTTCCTGGCCATAGCTGCGGCAATATGCAGTACCGTATCACCATTCTGTTTCACATTAAAAACAATTTATATTAATTTTTTGGTTTAAAGTTTATTACGATCGTGCATGTGTTTGTTAAAATTATCTTTGTACTAACTTTATTTTGTTCGGAAACTTTACACTGAGCACTTATTAATATTCTCAATACTCCGGCGTGTCCATACCTGGCGCTTGTGTGAAGTGGCGTATCACCATACTGAAACATTGAAAAGTAACAATAAATATTTAGGTATGTTACTATAAATTCCGCTTTTTGCACTTTTATATAAATTTAGATCTGGATTTATTTATTATATATTTATAATACACTAAATATACATATAACTTATTAGTATAATTATTTAAAATTTGGATTTTAATCGAAAAACAACTTTAACTATCCTTTAAAGAAACATAAAGAATATCGTACCAGATACAGTTCAAAAGTACCTTACACATTATGTCAACAAAATCACACCCAGCGTTCAGAATTAACACAAGCGTGTCTAAACTCATTTAACGGTTTGTTTTATAATCTGCGAAACAAAAACATTCATTACGGTTATCAAAGCGTTTATAATGGTTGAGACTATACTCTGATGGGATAAGCGAAAATAGATGACATTAACCGAAATACTGGAACCAATAATTGAGTTCCTGTTGAATTTGTTCCAGAAAATTGAAGTAGGTACTTTACACTACCTATATACGTATTTTTGCAGCTAGCATAGTAATTGTTTAGGTACTAAGGTACTTAGGTACGTATATCAGTGAATTGGTAAAAGTGTATTGTTTGTTTTATAAATTTAGTCAAAAGATAGGTATACGATTGTTGTACATATTATTGTGAGCTAAACAATAATTAACCGTACGGTGATCATTTACAGTATGTTATGTAGAACAAGCTCAAAAGGGAAATGCAAAAAGAAAACGAGAATAATATGTTCGATTGAAATAATATGACATATTGACTAGAAGAACCGGTACAAGTCATGGAGTAATTTTATTCCGGTTCATAGTACCTATTATATAAAATAATAAATAAAACGCATTAAATCACGTACGAATATATAGGCGTATATTAATCTATACGTTCTCTAACGGCAGCCGTATATACCTAACCCGCTTACCCGCGGTGAACACTGATCAGTGAGCACAGCATCTCTATAAAGATGGCCGTTGTTGCAAAACAATAAAACATGCACGGTGCCTACTTATAACACACAACTATACACAATGCACGCAAAGCCGCAAACCATCATGCAACTAAATCTAATCTATAAAAGCACACGTGTATAGAAATAATATAGAAAAAAACGATTTTCACAACTTGATATATTATTATAAATAGTGCAATATTGTTCAGCTGCAGGGTATATCCGTTTTTATTTTTCAATATATTAATACGTCAAAGCCCATCTATTTTGAACGAGCATTATGATTAGGTTATAAAATAACAAATATTATTTATCCTGCTTACGTTATTTTGGACATCCGGATCACATCCGGTGAGTAGGAGTTCCCGGCAGCTTTGGTTGTGTCCGTTCTGGCAGCACAAATGCAATGCAGACGATCCGCCATAATTCTTGCGGTCCAAGTCACTGCCGGAAGATGCGAGCAACGCCACTGTTTTGCTGTAACCTTTCCAGCTGGCCTCGTGCAGGGCCGTATTGCCATGCTATATTATAAATACAAACAACCAGCGTCATTATAACAAATATGAACTATTTATTATTATTAATTATACGTACAATAATATAGTATATATTATACGTAACAAGTACCAAAGTATATTATATTAGATTCGAGAATGTTATAAATTATTAATGAGTGGTACGTGATTGGATTCTGAAAATAACTTTAAGTATGTACCTACATTTAATGACGAAACAAAACATTAGTTAGAAATCGATTTTACATTGTCCAAGAAAATTGTATTTATCTACAGCTATAATTATATTTTATTTATATTTTTAATGCCCTAGGGCTTTATTATTTAAATGACCCAAAGGTCTTTGTAACTATAATAAATTATCATAATTAAGTCTAGTGGCTGAAACGTCCCATGACATATAATACAGGCCGTACATGTATACATAGACCATGTTGTTACGATTGAAAATTTGACTTAAGGGTGCTTAAAATTTGCCCCCTCCAAAAAAATAGTCTTTTAAGTCATATATTCCACCATTTGTTTATTGCACAGCCTGTATGTAGTACCTATATTATATTAGTGAGTGTAACACCCCCGTAATTCTCCATCAAGTTCTATCAAGCGTGCAACGTGCAAGCATCCGTGTATGGACTCAGTAGTTTTTAAATAATATATAATATCCTACTGTACCCGCTATATCCTGTTATTAACCTTTACCGAAATAGCACGTCTTATATCGTAGAAATATACCGTGCAAGCGGGATATCGCGTGCCTAGCAATATAAACCCTGCGAACGTCGCACGCAAAAGTGAAGCTAAGTTTGCCTGCCCACCCCCCGCTCACTCTAATAGCTCGACTTAAGCTCACCAGGTTGTCGTGCAGGTTGACGTTGGCGTCGTGTCGCAACAGCAGCTGCAGCACGTCCAGGTGACCTTCGGCCGCGGCGATTTGCACGGCCGAATAACCGACCGCATCCTGGGCGTTGGCGTCCACGGACCCCGCGGCCAATAGTTCGGCGACCGAGCCACTGTCGCCCGTCGAAGCGGCGTAGTGCAGTGCCGTCCGGCCATCTTCTAGCATCGGTCTCTCAACCGGGTTCAGATCCACCATTCCAAGGTTTTGGCATTATCTGTAGGAAAACGGAACACGGTGTAATTACTTGGTGTTTTTCACCTTCGAATATGAGTTTATGCAAAAATTTAAAAATAAATGTTTGCATAGGGAAATTTCAGGATAGGTTTGCCCGTATATAAATGGTTTTTACGCGGTGATTAAAATACATTATATTATATCAGACATCAGTTCATCACTGCAGTTTGTGTATATAATTCAGTGTTTGGCAAGTTCCTTATAAAAACGAATTCGTTCCGTTCCTTGTTCCTTAAAAATAAAAAAGAACTCGTTCCTTTGTCAAATGAACGAGTTCATTTTTTAGTTTCAAATAAAATAAAAATTCTTATTTAATCATTAATGTATTTTTTTCATATTCATATTTCTTTAATTTTTAATTATAATATATACCTACAAGTAGGTACCTACATATTTTATAATTCTAGTTTGAGATTTTCTTCAAAATTAAATTGTTAGCCGACGTATGCCGGCTGTCTTATTGTTTATTGTTATAATAATAATTATATTGAATATAGGTAAGTACTCATACTAACGATTAATGTCGATACTCGATAACGATCACTAATTGGAAATATACATTATAGTATTATACACATTAAAAAAAAATATAGATATCTTAATTTAAATTATTTACATATCTATATGTAAATTATTGGAACTATAGAAAAGAACGAAAAATGTAGTTATTTTTCCTTGAAAAAAAAGAACTCTTTCATTTTCTCGTTCTTTTTTTTATAAAAAGGAATTCGTTCCTTCCAAACACTGTGTATATTATAATATTATAAATGATGAGTTATAAACTTCCTATATGAGCTATATAATATTAAATATTATGGCTAGATTGCGTTTTTATTTATGAGCATTTATTATTTTTTGTCATAATATACTTTATACTAATCGTGCTGCATTAATATAACTATATATAGATTCTATTATTTTGATACTGTGCAGTGCACTTATCAATTATTATACCAAACAATTTAAGTCACATTAATAAATTAAGAATTAGTTATATGTATAATATATATATATTTTAATGCTTTAATAACCTAATTAAATTCTGTTTTGTATTTATAAACAGGGAAGTTTTATTTTATAGAATGATGTTCAAAATTGAAAATAATAACTTTAAATTAAAATTCAAGAATTCATAAGAGCAGAACAAATATACTTTTGCTTTATATATCAATACATCACACGTACGCGAGGAGTACAAATTTAAGCCAAGTACGTCCCGCCGGTCGCCAGAGAATATCCTAGCGTGGTTATATTTCGTTACAGAACTGCAGTTCATGTTAGGTACAAAATATTGAGAAAGTTCCATACAAGAATTCCGAACTTGGGGTGCTGACCTAACGTAGCTGAAAATGTGTGTATAATATAATAATATTTATATTATAACAATACCTATATGGCTATATTACTGGTCGGATACGAAGGTTGCCAACTATCGTGCCAATATAAAATACAGAATATGTCATATTATGCACAAGTGTGACGTATTAAAATAGATATTTTTTATAGAATGGTTATGGTTTATGTGTAGGTAATAGGTATATGGATTACTTACTAAACACATTGTGTGTAGGAACATTCGACGGTTCAATGGAACGTTAAACACTCGGTATAATTTTAGTAGAAAGAGCATAAGTATATAAGAAGTGGGTCCCGGAGTACAAGAGGGCGGGTAACCTACAAGTTGATGAGTGAAAGCCATCACGAGTGTGTATATGACATGAATGTTGATTGCTATACGACAAAGATGTTTATTTTTAATTTTAATAATATTTACTCGATATAATTAATTTAAATTAATGAATAAGCTTTAATTATTTTAAAGACAATATTATTATGGTAGGTATTATAATTAATATTATGACATGCATAAATTAGTAATAAGTACCTAATACTTAATAGTTAATAATATCTCTATATAGGTAGTAATAAATTATTATTTTCATCTGGTAATATTGTAATAATGCTTAATATTAATATGGTTTAAAAACTTATATTGAGTATTGCTTGTACGTACTTCTTAGTTATTACTTATTAGTAACCAGTGCGTCCAGTGGCAAACCTGTGTTAAGGGCATATCCCCGTGGGCTCGTCTTATACATTTTTTAATTATAAATTATATGTGGTACCATCGATTATAGATAAATACTAAATACTACAGGTATTTATAATCAATGGTGGTAGGTATATAATATATTGAAGAAAATTTGTTTTTATAATTTTAAAAAAAAATGTTTTATGTTATATAACTATTATGATAGTTTTTAAGTTTTAAAAACTATATTATTAACTAAATGCTATTTGCTTTCTGTCATATTAACATTTTTCATTTTTATATAGTTAAAATATGCATTTTATGACTTGGCTAGTCATTTATAATATTGAATATTAGTCAATTAATTTACTATTTGCTTGTATTTATGCTCGTATGCTGTAGATTGTAATCTAATTTTATAATAGGTACATTAGTTTTATATTTTTGCATAACCATTTTTATGACTATTCTTTTTAGTATTAACATTTTAATAATTTTTAAACTACTCGTTTGGATTTTGAATTACCTAGGTACATAAAAATTTTCAAAAAAAATTATCCACTAAATAATTTACAGTAGAAATGAAAGGTTCTCATTTAAAAAACAGAAGTTTGTATCGCCACAGGACACTGCTTAAGTAGTACAAAAAGTTTCAATGGCCGCTAAATATATTTAAAAATTTCAAAAATCAGATTTTAAATTAATTTATTATTAAAAGAAAAATGTGGATGCGCTTGGTGAATCATTCAACCCCTACAAACCAGGCAGTATTTACACCTGCACTGTTAATAGTTATAGACAATGTAGAAATCTAACATTTAGTCACTACAACGATGAACTATATATAGGTATATTATCTGTATTTCAATAAAGTATGAATAATATGATGTAGGTAATGAAACTATAGGCTATAGCTAACTATAAATGATTTTAAATCCCTATAGGTACTTCCGAAATCGAGTAATATTTATAAGTTTAATAACATTTAAAAGCTTATTTTAGATTTTGATTCAAGCAAAAGTATATCTGTATATATTATAGTGTAAGGTGTAACTGTAAAAATTAACAGAGTTTCAGACGTTACTATACCTCAGCATGATAAGACTTTTGACTATATGATGACAAATTGCATAATAAATTTGTAAATTATGTACTCTATGCACTCGGGTGACCGTTTCCCTTACTGAATGACTGAAAATATCGCATTTGTACGCACCACTATTGTTTAATTCTTTACTTTTACTTTATTTGAACTAGCCTTGGGAACAGATGTATGTTATATATATATAGGACATAGATTATAGACGTTATAGTCATTGGGTACCTAATTCGTTTCGTATTCAATTAGTAACCAGTATAGGTACCTAAGTATTTTCTACACTGTATACTAGTATACGCATACCTACAACAGGCTACAGTCATTAAATATATTTATACTCCAGTGCAGACTGATGAGGATTATTATATTATATTATGTACTTATCTTACATATTATTTATCCTTACCATGAATTTATTTGTTTATGTACTGTCAACTATTAAGATAGGTCTTATGGTTCAATTTTACCGTGTTGATCATGTTTAGATTTCTCTTTGTTTATTACATATATAAGTATATTTTATGTATGGTCATATAGACATTCACGCACGTTCTATCTTTAAAACTTCTCAATACAAAAAAAAATTAAGCTAGCAAAATTGAATATTCATGAATTTTAATTGTGATTTGTCCATAGATAAATTACGTACCTATAAAACAACAACAGGATCTTTAATCAGGTGTATGCTAAAAATATGTAATACCTATGTGTATAGTTACTATTAATTCAAACAATACTTTTCATACAGTAATAAGAGAAAGAACTTAAATAAGTCATTACACAATTTATATGAATTTAAATTTCGAGTAAAATGAGAATGTTTTTTCTCATATTGCTATAAATAATTATATAAATATCAATAACACTTAATTTTATGTGTAGGTATATAGTATATGAATTCATATTAGGTATGTAGGGAAAAACGATATCTATGTTGTAGTGCATAAATTATTAATTCGTTTAAACATTTTCTAATTATATAAATGTTGGATTTACATTTCTATAATATTCTCTTTTTCATTTTAATTTGTCATAAATTATATTAAGTACCCATTGTACAATATCGTTACTAAATACTTATGTCGATTTTTGCTTCAACTCAATAAAACAATAATAGATATATGTGGGTTTTGTGTGGTGCGGTCAATACTCTCAGCTGCGGAAATGCTCTGAGTATGTACGTATCGACCAGTGTTGCTAGCTCCCGGATGGGTGACCACCCGTGATTTTTAGCTACAAATCCTTGCCACACATACGAACGTGTTTCAAGTTTCAACCAACTGTTCCAACCGTTCCTCCCCCTACAAACAAAAAAAAACAGCTAATGGACATAGTTGCCAGGCTTAAGCTCAATAAAAAAAAAGAAGAAAATAATGGATATAGTCATATGGCATTTAGCCATATAGGTACTTTAAATCATACAAAATATTGTTTTTAATTTCATATTATTGATTGTAGTTAAAAAAAGATATATTTATTGTTCTTTCAGGTTTTACATCATATATATATATACAGTGTACGCTAATTAACATAATCAAAACATTCGTACGTATTTGTTTCTCGAGAAACCGCCATATCTCATATTATATACCTACTCTCATTTCAAACTCGTGACTCGTGAAGCATAATGTTATATCGCGTTTCCTGTTGGGAAATCCATCTGGAACGAACACACGTACCGAACTTGAACAATTTCTTTTGAATTGAATTGTTCTAATAACCAAGCCAAATCATTTTACCATACAATATAATTATGTATAGGTATAAAAATAAACCGATAAATGCGACTTGCGCGAGCATTTTGATTATATCTGTATACAAATAGCCAGATATGTACCCTTTTATATGCATGTTTCGAGTTTATATTTATTCTTCATTCTATATTATATTGACGTGTGTAGACAATAATACTTTTTTACGGTTCTTAGCAGATTCCAAATATCCATGGGTGGACGTCTAATATTTTCATATTGTATTGTATATACTTACGTACTATGTACTTATGTACTTATACGCGCACGGTTGATGTAGCGTGACAAATTGTAGATGGCATTCATGTCCGCTCGTTGTTAGTACATTTTATTCTTTCTGTGTATCCAGGGCACATGGTGTATTTTTAAATTACATAACGGATATGCAGATGATGTGTACCTATTCGAAGGATCGTAGGTAGGTATAATAATTGTGTGTAAAATATAATGAGAAAAAAATCGCACAATGATTTTCTGTGCAAATAGTGGATGCGACGTGCGTTCTCCTGCACTCGTTTGTTGTTTTTATTTTTTTTGAGAGGTAAAAATATTGTACCTACGTAGGTACAACGTACAACTACCAAATATTTACTATCGGGAAAAAAAATTAATCGAATTTACGATAGATTAACGCTAGTGACTGGCAAATTCGATTAGTTTGTTTAAAAGAAGGACGTGATCAATAATAAATTTGGACACGCATATATATTATATTATCGTTATTACCACAGCTAACGCGCACGTTTTTATAGATAGGTATTATAATATTATGTGGGTACCTATAGGCTATAATGCTATATAGCATGATATATACCTTCTCTCTTATTATAATATATAAACCTATCTAAAATATAACAAGGAACTATAATATAGTTTATACCTACAAGTCATATTCTGTTTGAATCTGACCAACAATAATATATTGTGCATTCCTCCAATCAATTCCTATTGTATAAAATATGCAAATTTAACCATAATGTAAGTCCGCTTGAATAGGTCTATGTTCTGTTATATCTAATTTATAATTATACTAGATACAAAGGTTTGTGGTGTTTTACAAAATGTAATGGTAATACCTGAAAAGGAATATTATGAATCATTTAAAAACAAATTTTAACAAGGCCACAAGGGAGTTTGTTTTTTTATACTTTTTCTGGAATATTAATTATTAATTTATGTTTATGTTAATATCAATCTTAAAAATATGATGTACCTATATTATTATGATTTAAGGTTTAAAAGTATTACAATTTACATTCTGATTTCTAACTGTATGTTTCAATAAGTCTACTATAAAAAATAATAATAATACAAAATATTCGTACAGACGAACAAAAAGTAAAAATACAACATTCATATAATTTACTTGTCACTGTCTAAAAACTACTGTTATAACAAAATAAATTGACATATAAACGTTTACCTAGATACTTTATAAAATAGTATTATAATATTATTATCCTATATAGTATATATGAATATATGACGTCTAAATAAAGGGCACTTATTTTTTTATCTCAACATAACCACATACTTACGTTACATTTTTTTACGGAACCCTCTGGCTTTTTCCTAGTTAATCATACTGGCTACTAGACGATATCTTTGTAAATATAATGATTTTTTTTTAACTATTATGTTTTAAACGAAAATGAAATTGGGGATTTGACTATATATTTTATAATGTGTACAGTTAAAACAATGGAACAGAATTTTTAAATCCTAACACCTGTGTGAGTATAAGTAAAAATACTAAAAAAATGTGGTCTTATGAGTCTTGTATTATTTAGAGGAGTTTGTGAAGTTGAGGAACGAATTCCATTGCAGATGACAACATTATAATAGTAAATTTAACTACAAGTCTATATACGTATATATTTTTTTTTTTTTTTTTATTAGAAATAAGCAGTCTATACAATTTATATACAATAAGCTTATATGCTAAGAGAAAAACAGGACGTGAAAATTTGATCAAGAAGCCGCCCACTGGCAACACTTAGCATGAATTATTTATATATATATATAAACGTATATTAAAATTAAATTAATGGGTTGGGATTTACAGAAATTAACGTATTTGGACTTTGACACTGTGCACTCGAGTCTTGAGTGGACAATTTTCCTCATTTATTCTCACAGTCATCAAATACTTAAATATAATGAACTTAACATTAGCATAAGTGTAAAACTTACTCAAGTACATTCATTCTAATCACTTTAGGCGTATCAGTTAAAATCATGTATCGCAATAATATATAAAAATATTTTTCTTTTTTTAAGAAATCAGTGGTTTTGTTAAATTGCGTTGTATTTGTGGTTTATGATGTACTTATATCGTTGAAAGTGTTTATGTTGATTTACTTCAACTATTATACACATAAAAATTCGGCTATTACAAATTTGTAAATTACATTAATAATTATCATCGAGATTCTAGACTAAAAATAGCTATATTAAAGTATTCAATTAGAAAAATGTATGTATAAAAAAGTGGGTAGGTGGATGTTGCTCTGCTGTACAGTAGGTTACAAGTGAGTCAAAGTATAATGGATTGTATTAAACTTGAATCCAATGATATAATATCATTGTCTAAGAAAAACGCTCGGAAAAACGATTCTGAGCGATCACGGTTTATCAGTCTGGATTTTTTAAATTTGTATTATTTATTGTAGCCTAGTTAAATTAATATTATAATATTATAATTTTTTATTCGTTGCTACGGTAATAAACAAAGCGTTAGAAATTAAAATCCCATTGTAAGCGGTTTTTCGTAATTTGTCAGTAGTTTTTCTCGTGGCATTAAATAACTATTGAGAAAATCAAAAAGGGATCTCTCTAAAGTACCATCTTGATCCAATTTACTAAAAGATAAGGTACTATATGTTGAAATCAAAGCACTCCTTCCGGTAAAAATTTTGTATACAGGATATAAAAAAAAAAAAACACCATTGTAAAACCACTAGCTTCCTCGCTCCGCTCAGAATCTAAAAAAATGTAGCTGTTAAGTACATAAATGTTTAATAAATTGATTTTAATTTTGTCATATTATCTACTTTTGGATGATATTTTAAACAATTATCAACAAAGACTATTTAAAATAATAATATGTAATAAAATCAATGTATAAAAGAAATGATCTAGCCATCCTACACCTATACTTGAGTAATGAGTATACTATATATTGTATTATAATAGTATATTATATATATATATATATATATCGTTTACAGAGTAGAACAACAAATTTAAACATGTAAATATTAACAGACAGATACATACTTATACCATATACTATATGCGGAATAACATAAAATAAAATAAAAATAAGCTTAGTAAGACAAATGGTAACTATTATAGCTGGGATATATTTTACACTATAGATTATAAATGAATGTCCAGATTTCGTATTCAAATCGAATACATCCCTATTAGCTGTATGGATATCATTTAGAGTGCCTTTGAATGGGGGTACAAAGGTAAATCGCTTCCTCGCAGTGTACCCTAAGCAACGGCCTAGACGGCTAAAGATTTGCCAAAACCGACCGCTGTACTGTCTCCCTGACCTCACAGCATTTGTGAGCAACAACACCAACATTAATACCTACTATAATATAGATAAGGCATAGGTACCTATTTTAAATAATATATAGTATTATAATATTACTATCGATGAATATTCCATTATTTCCATTACAATACAACTTACAATTACCTATATATTAATACTAAATCATTAGTCATATATTATATGATTACGTATATATAACCACTCTAAATAAAATAAATAATTAATGTAATTATACTTATACGACTCACGTTTGACGAAGAACATGGAATACCTATGGATAGTAAATAAATGTAAATTTATGCCGAAAAGAAAGTGATCGGCCACCGGCAGAAGCAGAAACTGTGGCGAGCTGATGCAATTTTGAATAACAATATCAGGTCATCAGGATATGAGGAATGTAAAGTAAACGTGGACGTGGGTGGATATCGTCGGTTACCAGTGTGTTTGAAAAAAGAAACGTACAAAGATCGTTTGCTATAATAGATTTTTCTTAATGTTATAAATATATCCAAACAGTACGTGTTAATTATTATTATATTTAAAATTTAAATTAAATTAAAAAAATATTCACTTTAATATAGAGCATTAGAGCTGCGTTAACCCTTTGTAATTTAATATGAAACATTTATATCTGCCATTATAAAATTAATTTTTTAAACTAAAATCCATACCACATATTGAATATGTGCTTGGAAAAACTGATTACTGTTCCATTAGTTCCATTTCAGTCTTTGAAATACTCTATATATATTAATATATAATGTAATAACTATTTGACTACGGTAGTTTCGATTATAAAATAAACCACTGAGCTTAACGATTTGCTAGAAACTGGTTACGGAATTAAAATCAATTTTTAGAAATAATGAGACTTGTAGAAAATCATCTAGTCATGAAGTCCCTTAGGCTTGGGTTAACGAGTGGGAGAGAATAGATCATAGTATACCTAGCCATACGGCCAGTAAGTATTGTGAAATGTGAGTTTAAAAATGCATTTGCAAAGATAAAAGAAAAATATATCATAAAATGTATACGTATAAGGCTGTAACGATTAGTAAATTTCTACATAGTGGAATTATTATTAACCACTCACTAAAATATTAATAAAAGAAAATTAATGGATTATAATGTGTTAATGTATATAAATATATAGTATACGAAGGTGTATGGATAAATAAAATGCTGTGTTTAAGTGTGAGGTGTAACATAATTTCTCGCTCAATTTCTCAAATATTTGTCCATGTTATGGAAATGTCTAATGTGTTATACTATATACATTTATATTGTATGTAATATTTGTATTGTACATTTGTACGCATATGGTATACCTATGTATAATATAAATTATGTATGTCGTTTCTATTTTCCCAGGACGCCTAAACATTATTGTATCGAAGGCGTTTGACTGGCGGAACAGATGAACAAAATGATAACATTTAACACTATATATTGTATAGTCGGTGTACAGTTATTAATTTTCTCGCAAAATCCACTGTAACATAGCCATTATCTGCGTTCATCATAACGAGTAATGACATAAGGCAATATTGCGATAATGGTAGTATATTATTTTATTTTATATTGTGTTTGAAAAAATACGACTTTCTCATTATTCAGCAATATATAATATTGCATGTGATCGAAATTGGAATAATAACCATACCTATAGTCAAACAATCGGAAATACGTTAAAATACTTTATAAAGAGAAAGATTCTGTATTTTTTTTAGAGAGAACAATAGCTATATTTTCGTGTTTCATGTTAACACGTTTACTTATTTTAGGTGAGATTATAAGCGATCGAAAGTCACCGCAGGGCGTTATACATATACTCGTAATTTTAACACTAATAGTAAAATATATTTTTCACGAACAGAGAACAGACAGAAACGTGTGATAGAATAATTTATATTGCATATGGTTTTTTACTAAAATCAAAATTAAAGTTCATCATAATTCAAAAATATTCATGAAATATTTTATAACTGTGATATGTTTAAAAAGTAATGAGATGGTAGTGATGACACTGTAACTGTTAGTTTGTAAAATAAATGTAAAAACGTATGAAAAATGGTTTAATATTATCTATTTATATGCGTAAACATGCATGGTTCTTATTTTTTATTTTATTAAATGAGTAATTTGTAGAAAAAAAAATATATACATACATAAATTATAGAGGGATAGACGTTTATATATTTTCAATGAACCATAAATAATGTTACATAAACGATAACTAATAATAATATGTAATATGCTACACATCGGGTGTCGAACAATCAGAGTCTTAATAATTTCGTACACTACTATACATAATATACTGGATAATTGGTATAGGTATACGTATTTCTATATATATATGTCCATCAGCCATAATACAGTTAATAATTGAATCATAACAACTTGGGTGGTATAGGATGTTTCATAGTACAGCAAAAATAATCATAGTATCTTCTTGATTAAAATAAATAGTATTATTGCATTAAATAGTAAGGATAAAATTAAATTTTAGCTCATGATTTATAGAATTAAAGATTCTATTGGTCGGTATCTAGGTAATTTAATTTAAACAAAATAGGCTTAGAATAAATAAAACCTTTTCCTCCATATTAATATTATATTACTTGTTTTGCAGGCAGCAACAAGTTTAGCTTAAACATAAACTTTTTAATAATAGATAGTAAAAAAAAAATAAATACAATTCAAAAGGTTAGGTTGTTTACAAAAAATTACACGATGGCAAAACTAATACTCATAAGAAAGATATAACGTGCGCTCCAAGGGAATCGAACATTTTGGAGTTTTACTTATTATAGAGGGAGAGAGACGCGAAAAAAGGATAAGGTTTTGTTGAGTGAAAGGTAAAAACCTAGTATGTGGCCAAAGTCACATTCAATTTCGTTTTCGTGTAAAGTGCAGAGGTCAGTAGAATTAATTACGAGACTAAAAGAGTATATTGGAAGAAGATTGTGATCAAAACGCAGGCTTGTGAAAGAGACAATATTGTAGTCTCTGTCGAGTCTTCGCATAGTCGCTGCACAAGGATGATATGAAATTTAAAGAAAAAATGTCTGTTCCACATTTTATACATACCTATTATAATTAGAAAACATTTTGATTTGAAAAATCAAAAAGGTATATAGTATCTATTTTATCCCATATTCAAATAATTAATAAATTGTAAAATTATAGAATTATTTAATGTTTAGTCGAGGAAATGTATGGCTTTATGGGGGGACGGGGTAACATAATAAATGTCTTAACTATGACTTCGATATAATTTTCATATCAGATCTTAAAATAATTATAATAATTAGCTATTAAGCATTAATAACTAATGAAAAAACTGTTTGCAAAAGTATTTTGATGGTACCTATGGGCAATGAATACTTTTATACAATGTTGTATTATCATTAATTTGAATTTGAAATAAAACAGATCAAATAAATTATAAAAATGAGATTTTAAATATACTTTTGCGTGTGTATAACTACTATATATTTCTTATACACGCAAAAGTATAATTAAAAACTATTTAAGTAAACTTTTTTTTAGTAAGTGTAATCACAAGGCTGGTCAGAGCCACGAGGACATACCTATGCAATATGCCAATATGCATATTATGTCATATATACGGAAAGACATTGTGCATTTATTTGAGTTTAATATAATATTATACATCGATAGTTATTTAATTAGTGTAGGTATATTATGATATCTAGATATATGAATATGATTACATTTTACAATAGTTATACTATAATATTTAATTTTACACATTAATAATATGACAATATTAACGATTCGTTTTGTTGAAATAATTGTAACCGAATTACATCAAAATACGTTGATACTTGATAGTGACATTATAATATTATGTCCGTATGCATAGTCAATTTGTGTGTCACACAAGACATAGTTTAACATGTCTTATGTGACACACAAATTGACTATGCTTATTACATCCGGACATTAGTATACAATATAAATATTATATGATTGAATGGTTAATTTGAAAGTAATAATAGTTATACGACAATATTTAAGTCTGCAAAAATTGTAAAAGTGTAGGTCTGTATGTCTGTGTAGAACATAATTTACAGTTAAATGCCTAAATGAAATAATAATGTTGTACATATTTACTTTAAAACGTGCGCATTGTACCTATATGAAAAAAATCAATAATTTAATTTCAGTATTTTTATTTACATTTTGATTTAAAGCATCAACAAAAATGTTTATTAGTTATTTACATTATTTTTTTCTTTGTGTTTATTTTTAATTAAAAAAATTACAAACATTATAATGTATGTATGCGATTATGTTATTATATTATATTACTATACAATAACAAAATTATTAACTAACCTTTAGTGATACTGTAGTAATACTGTATAACAACCAAGATATTTAAGAGATAAATAAAAATATATACTATTGTAATATTGTTTATTTTTTTATGATCTTTCTGAGACCTAACTTTAACCTAACCTAACTTTGAGGGTGGATTTTGATGGCAAATTGTATCTACACCGAACTTTAAATGGTCAAAAGTAAACGATTCCCAGTAATTTTTTTAATAATCGGGAAAAACAAAAAAAAAAATTAAGGGTAAACGGAAATTCTATGTTTTACTGGTAAAACCGAGGTTTTGTTGGTATTCATACTGGTACCGTAGGAAAATATATAAATATAAAAATGTGAATCAGAACATCGGCGCCAGGAGATTGATCAGACGCCACACGACGCCCATACGAAACGAATTCATGCAAGGGATACAGTTTGGTCAGATTGTTAATAGTATAGGCATTATAACGATTGTTATGATATTGGAAGAAAATTGATCAACAGTATTGAAAAGTATAGATGGGGAACTAACGGTCTCTTATAATATAAAAGTATACACCGCGCCGATACGGGAAAATAAATAATAATTAATAGAACAAGAAACCGTGGGATTTGGTGTAACATAAGTTGTTATTATTAATTAGTAATTACATAATATAATAAGTACCTATTGAACATTTTAACTTGACGTTTTCAAAAAATAGTTTTAAGTTTAAAACAATAAAATAATATAAATATACCTATTTAATGAGTGAAAACTGTAATATAATTCTCAAGCTGTAATTTATATTACCTACCTACTATATTTACTATATTTTATTATAATTAAAATTGTAAAACTATAAAAATAAGAATCTTAATATAATCTTAATCAATATTACTATTGGTTGTAAGCGCATATGAGAAATTGATAAAATGTATTTAATTCATAATAATTGTAAAGAGAAAACGATAATTCTCAAATTTTCTTTCAAATATAAAAAATATTATTATTTTACTTCAGGTGAGGAGTTAAACTCCAGTGATTAGAAAAATTCAAATTTTGTCAATTGGTTGTTACATATTAATGTATGTAGACACTAGACATGCATGACCTTATTATTAGTTATATTTATAATCATTAAAAATAACATTTAATTTAAAAACTAGTTTTTAAATAATAAGTCTGCATGCAGTTTCAATCATATTGAAGTATGTTGTTTTACTTCTTTAGGTCAACCTAATTTCATTACCTACACCTCTTCAGACTTTGTTTAATAACAAGAAAATTACATTGCACTTATAATTGCTACAAACGAGAACAATCTTTTAATATAAGGTCATTCTAAGAAAAAACTATATAATTAAGTACCTACCTACCTTCCTATAAATATTTAGGTAGGTATTCTACCTAAATATTTTTATCGATAAATAAAATAGTAACACGCATTATAATTCCTTCGTTAAAATATGGTTAATATTCAAAATTTAAAAAGATATTATTTTAACTCATAAAAATAAAAATATTACATTAATTGAACTATTTCGGGTACTCGGTGTTAAACAATTAAGATAAATTATAAAACACATAATGTCGTAATAGGTATATATACGCTTATACATAGAGTCCAAATAGTCTTAAAGAATTAACTAGCTACAAATTAAATAAAGTTTCAGAAAATAGATTTGTCTTTAATTACATTATATTGTATATACATATTATACTGATTTATAATATATAAACACGAAACAATTCTTCTTTGAATTTAAACTACCATATTAAAATACTAGTTTTCGAGGATTAAGTTATACTCCTGTCATAGTGTCATTATTTTTTGTGCCTACCTGTATATTACCTATGTTGGATATATATATATATATCTGTGTGATTGACGACTGTCAATAGTATATTTAGTTATATACTTATATTAAAATCAGTAGCGTCGCTAGGTAGTAGGCAAGCTTAGTGTTGCACACAACATAATATTATATTATATTATATCCACCATATTCAGTATAATAATATGCTGATTTTATACATTTATACCTATTAGCTATACACATCTGTTTAGTGCATAATTAAATGTTTTTTTTTTTTTTTTTAATTATTGCGGAATTGCTTTGTTAATACACGTTATTGTATATATTTTTACATTATCGTTATCATATAAATATTGTTTTTCTTTTTTAGAAAGTTGGCGGTATTAATGAAAACATTTCATCTTGCAGTAATGACGTGCAGCTGTATTATAAACCTTTACATCATATCATAACGTTAGATATAGATGGGCTTTCCGCAGTCGACAGGAATACCTCAAACTTGAGTAACGGGCAGGAACAATGATACCCAGTCAACATACAGTTAATATAGGTACAAGTGTACAACGCACCTACCTGTTGGAGAAAAATCCAAATACGTGGTGCACACACGGCGGTTCGGCGTCAAAAATCCGGAGGTCGACGAGAGGACAGCGGATCGCATACTATTATAAGATGTATTATAGGTACACCACAGAATCACATATTCCCGAACACGATACGCGCTTACCATAAAATTATTATGATTTATGGCATGCAGCCGGACGATTCGGCGGGCGCGATACACTTTTTGAAACTAGATAATCGCGACAACGGCTTGCCGCTGTCCAAGTAGGTGGACGATATATCGTGGCGATCGCTCAAAAAACGCACACCGCGTAAGTAATGAGCACAATATATTATTATAATGAGTGTAAACAGTGAGCGGCAATTTCGTCGTTTGTTTAATATATCATTGTGATCGCACGACGTAGGTATAGGCACTATTATAACACTACACCGGTCTATGTGTATTACCGGGTACGACCGACGACGACGATGCGTACGCGACTACGCAAGTGACTCGCGATGACCACCGCGGTCCGGCATGGCCGTGTTGGTATATGATAGCAGCCGAGAGACGGTTACGCGCGTACGTGGTGCGTCGGAGTCTGGCGTACGTTTATGACTGCCGAGTGCTGCTGCAGCAGTCGCCGCCACTGCTGAGCAGGAGTAGGTAAAATAACAATAATAATATATGATAGGTATATAATAGTGGCGATGGTATACCTGTTGTGGCGTTTACGTATACAGGTGCCGAGTGCCGACTGCCGGTCCCGGTGTTGGCGTCTGGGAGTGTGCCGGTAGGGGCGGGTAGGGGGGAAACGGGTAAAAAGATGATGATAATAATAATAATAATAATGTAAAGAATTTCGGTGAGGGGACGACGCCGCCGCCGTGCACTGTAGTTGGTATCGTATAGACTACAATATAGGAGGTACGTTCCAGCAGAGTGCCGCGCAGATACGCCGCCGCCGCCGCCGCCGCCGCAGTGCCGCACATCCTGCCGACATCGACGGGAGGTGTATACCTGCCCGTACGATATTATATACTACATAATATTATATTATATAGAATATACAATAATAATCGCCGATGCCCCGGTTTAATGCCGCCGTACGTACGATAAATATATTATATATATATATACGTTCGGAAGAACTGGTTGTGTGCGCGCGTTTTTTTTTTCAACACGATGTCCATGATGGTTATTAAAAAAAAAAAATTTTAATTGATATGTTGAGGTTTATAATAACAATCATTACATCGAGGAAAACGATATTATGCATTATAATATATAATATTGTATTATATGTACGGGGTGATCCATTTAACGTAAGACACTAACTTTTTTGAATATATTTCAATTACAATGTATATAGTTACATAATTTTAAGTCGTTACAAAACAACGTTTATGGAGAAAAAATTGATATTTTTATTATTTTTTTTCACTATCGTATTGTAAGTGCTTACACTTTATTTTTTAATAGTAACTATAACATACACTTTTAATGTCATATTATAAAACATGATATTATTTGGAATATTTCGATCTATACAAATATAAAATTTGGACAATTATTATAGTTATAATTTATAACTTATAAGTTATAACTAATAACTATTAACTAATAAGTAATAAGTATTGAGCTTAGACGAACGGAGTAGTGGACAAGACCACAGAAGGCCAAAACCACTCCGAGCTGCTATTATAAACTTTGAAGACTTAGGTATAACTCAAAAACAACTCATCCAAAATTCGATTTTTATGTATCAAAATACTCTGTAAAATATTCTGTTTTGCAATAAGGAATCAAAATTGCATGTTATCATTAAAAAAAAAATCATATAAATTTTAAAAATGATAACAATAAAAAATATAGAAACATTTTTTTTCAAATAGTTTTTGAAATATTAAATGTTTTACGTTAAATGGATCACCCGGTATATATTTGTATGTGTAGGTAGTTAGCACAAGTATTTTAGTGGATATATTATAAATTATTATCACCAAAGAATGAAAACCGTAACTCGTAAGCCTGCATAATAATATAATATGAAATTGTAAATTGAATAATCAAGCATAATCTCATTTCTATATTTTTTAAAAAAACGGGGTCGCTGAGCTGTATTGTATAGGTTTCGACTTTCGAATGTATACCTCGTTGCTATATTACTATATTATATCATTGCATACGAACAGTTACAATTCTATGCGGATACGGTATGTCACTATGTCAGTCTCTAAACTTAAGGCTAAAGTCTAAAGTTAAAATATAAATATTTTGAAAATTTAAATATGTATAAAAATGAATAATGTACCTATACGGCTATACCTATAAGGCTATATATGTGATGGCAAGAAGTTTCAAGTCACTAGGGATACGAGAAATACTTTTTAAATAACGCGAAATATTGAACATAAACTACTAAAATCGTTATTCTTTTTAGATTTCCAATTTCATAACAATTTGAACTTCAAACGTTCATAAAAATTAAGTGTACCTAGGTATGTTACGTGGCTTTACGCTTTTTATTTTAGTAGATAAAAAAAACTTATGAGGAACTATATATATATTACATTTTTAAAACTCATCCAACCTTACCCTACTCTTTAGTCTATTCTATCCAAGTATAATAATCATATGATAATATATCACTATGAAAAAATAAATATTTATAAGACAAATTATGTGTGGTATACTATTTAACTAAGAATTTCCCTTGGTTATTAAACGAAAGAAAAAAAAAACAAAAACTTTTTGGAAAGTAATTAAACTGGTCTCCATTATCTATCAGTAAATGATCAACTGGATTCTTAATTTATGAGATTTTTATAGTTTAAGAAATTAATTTAGAAACTTAGATATGAGTAATAATGATAAAATTATGAAAAAGCTAGGTCACTGGGATTGTGTATATATAATTGATTACAATTTACATATTTTAAAGTGTTATAGGTAAGTATTTAAATATTTTCACATTATTTTATATTAAAATAATAAAATAATATTGTAAAATATCATAAACGTGTACTGCAGTAAAATTTATTGTCTTTAGTCTAAATTTTATTACCGGTATGTGTTTATAGCCAATAGTGAAAATTGGAAATTACAAACGTATTATTGTTTTAACGTTTATTCCGTAATGCAAACAACATAATATCAACTAATATAATATTTTATATTTATGTCTTACTCACTTTCTCTGATATAAAATTGAAATTATAACTATAAAATAAGTATCATACATTCATACACTTCATTTACATTTATTTATGTCAGAAAAGATATTTTTTATAAGGATATGTTTGAACACTAAATATCTAAATCTTACCTAAATACCATTTATTGCGTTATAGGAACATGGCGGATTTGTGTTTAAAACTTTAGAACATAAATACATTATGATCCATGTGACCATATGTCCATATCTACACTCATTATTTCGAAAAGTTGTAACTTTTTTGAAAATATATTATAATAAAAATAATAATTTTATAAATAATTTGATGTTGTTGCAAAATAAAATTTAAAAAAAAAATTTGGGAAGTGGGTATCGGTCTGCTGTACAGTAGGTTACAAATGGGTCACTGTAAAAATTGTGCCTATGTATTTTTAATATTCTTCAACAGCTATAGTAACAATATATCAGGGGCGTTGTATTAAATTATTGCCAAGCTTTTTGACCCAACGAATAACATTTAATTGACATTTATAGAAAAGAAAACTAAAAATTTTGAAATTTAAAATGTCCGTATACAGCTCAGAGCAAGTCAAAATATTTCAAAAGTCTTATGGTGCATGGAAAATTCTAATAAAAATATTCAGTGAAATTTTTATTTAATTACGGTCATTAGTTTTAGATTTACACCAAAAACCAAAATCGATTTCGTCGAAAACCGATTTTGCGTAAAAATCTCAGTTTTTCCTTAATTTTTTATTTGTTTTCTATAGAAGTTTTAGAAAACGTTTGGGATTTTTTTACTTTTGACCCCCATAAAGTACCAACTTGATTCACTTTCATACCAGGAAGTAACTGTTTTAAGCAATTGAAATATTTTTACTTTCCCGAAAGGTGATGACAGACACAAAAAAAACACATCATTGCAGTAAAATCAATACATTTCGCTCCGCTCAGAATTTAAAATTAATATATATATATATATTATAATCTTATTTATCTGTAAAAGTGAGAAGTATTTTTTTACAATGATATCTTATCCTAGAAGTCATATAATATGTATAATATATTCTTGGAAATACGTCCATTCAATCGGGTAAAATTTGGTCATACCAATTTATTTTATAATAATTAGTCATATATTTTAGGGGCTATATAAAAAGTCCGCAAATAATGTCACCCACATTATTTATATATTTTACCATTTAGATCATAAAAATTCCAATAAATATCCTATATGCTGTAAATATAAAAATAACATAAGTACCTAATACAGTGAAACCTCTAAATACCGGACACCTCAGAATAGTCTTCCGGACTATTCGGAGGTGTTCACTATCCAGAGGCAGAGGGTTAGTTTGTTCCCAAAAAATGTTAAATATTTAGAGATATCCGTTAGGGTGGTTCACTTTTATATGCTGTTCGGGGTGAATTCTGGCAGATGCGTCAATATTTCGACTCACTTTTAGACAGTTTTAGCATTGATTAAGTAAACTTAAGTTTACTAAATCAATGGTTTTAGTGTAGTTCGGCGTCGTTTCTCTAATATATTTATGCCTATACGGCTATACGGCTCTACGATATACATTAATATCATAGTTCATGATATTGACATTTTGAACAGCTTAACTTTTAGTCATTGGCCATTGGTACCCATAACAGTGGTAGGTTATGTAACTGATCTATAATAAAGTAATAAACATGAGTGGTGCGTGGACATCAAAGTTGGAAACCTCTAGTGTAGTCACTTAAATGGATCATCTTGTGGCTTATATATCATTCAATCACTATATAATAAATAAATACTTCACAATTACATCTCCAGAATCAACAAAAATTTCCATTTTTTACGCAAATTATAAATTTGTAAATGGCTCATTGACACACGCAGTCCATATTTCGACGGAATTGCTGACCATACGTACACATTTTGTTAGTTATTTGTTTCATGTTTGATAAGTTTCCAGAATTCGTTCGACGTGCAATTTATAGTACAGGCCTTTTTAAAATCGCTGTATCGGTGGGCCTAGCCTCCCTCAAGTCAAAAAATGTAATAAATTGTAACATTTTTAATGCCATAACAATTTACAACGCTATTGTTTGAATTTGTTTGATATAGTATTCAACATTTTTTTGACGTTTCTACTATATGTATAAGCCTTATTAAAAAAAATAAAATATCCGTGGGTGATCTGAGTATCTGACCCCACTACTGCAGTATACGTTGTCCCCAGACAAATAATACACACAGGGTGCAGCCTTATGCAGGTAATACAAACATAACATACCTGCAAATAAATTCAGCCGCTCTTTTTTATTCGACTAGATATACCTTATTACGTTTTGTGATGCAAGTGTCCTATCAACTATCATTGATTATAATACGTTTATTATTATTCTATATGGGTATTTATACTTTAAAATATAATAATATTAACAACCGATTTAGTTATTATTTTCCAGGTACCTATATGATCCGGGAAAACTGAGCGACGATTGTATAGCTTGTTGGACGTCGGTGTACCTTTAACAACCTATCCACAACGCCGTGCTATTGTGATAATACGTCTTGGGAACAAACTAATAACCTGCAGTCGTTTACGTGTTCGCCGTCGTTTGGCGAGGATCCACAGCAAATAAATATTTTTGCACGCATTCACACAATGTGCACGCGGGTTTTTTTCAACACTGTTCTACAACCATTGTGGTTGACTATGTGCATAGACCGGCGCTGGCTATATTACTAACATTAAAAAAGTATTTCAGTAAAACATAATAGTATACCTACTACAAGTCCAAATTGTCCAAATTGTCTCCAAATTAGTCTCTGTATAAAATGTAGCAGCGAGTGAGATGGTGCCGCGCGAGCTCTGTAAGTCTACGTCTATTCGATCCCTGACGGGCTGTCGTTCAGCGGCTCTCTTCATCCGCTGAGAGCTCCACCAACACTATCAGAATAATTTACCCATGATATCGGCACACCCATAACCCATGGTCATATCTTCCTACCCTATTTTTTACCGACGGGACGGGGTTACACGTGATTTACATGCCGGAAGTCCCATTGCGTGTATACCTACTATATATACAGCTGTCGCGTGGCTTATTCAATTCTAAATCAACCTGCTTTAAATAATATTATATTACATTACTCTCGGGTAATAATATTATAATACTGATGTCTGATATACCATATACATATATATTTACAGTATAGTTACATAAATGTACATAAATAAAGGTGTATTTCATCACAGCTTGCTACAATCTAGATTGACTAGTTTATTTTCAAGTAGAGTTGAAATAGAGGCCATAAAAGTTTTTGAAGGTAAATCTAGAACCATTATTCAGTTCAATATTTTTTGTTTCATGTAGGTAAATGTAAATATTTAATTGTATACCTATTGTAGTCTTTGAATTTGTATTTATTACCAATTCCTGTACCCATGTCATCCGGAGAACGAGATGTCGAGATGTCTCTTCAAAACGCACCTAGGTAGGTATGTACTTTATATTTTTAATTTTTATGCACGATACACCCAGACACCCTTAGTAGGTAAACAACGTTATAATTTATAATATGATATGTATAATTATATTATCCACTAGCTGATCCTGTGCACTTCGTTGTCCGTTAAATGTACCAACTCTATATATGACTCAAACTTTGTTCAATTCGTTATTTGATATTCGGTGTGTGGTGTTCAACATTTATCTTAACTTTTCTGTTAAAAATTTCGCAGCAGTTTATTATCAAGTATAGGCAATATACCTGCGGTAGATCGCGGACCCAGTTCTGTTTGTACGTAAGTGTATGATTTAACTCTAAAGTATCATAGTTATACCAAGTTTATTTTGATATAACACCAACACGGTGGATTAATATAATCAATTAATACATAATCCTAACCTAACCTAATCGTACTAAAATCCGATGAATAAAAAAAACCCAAATTTTACCCTTTTTTAAATTAGCCTATCTTCTTCCCAGAGATCTGCGCACAAACATTCATTTGTATATAATTAGTTGACCCTGTACACTTCGTTGCCCTTAAAAATGACATCCCTTTATTGTTACAATGGTTATTTAACTTCAAGGCTAAAATGCACTTTACCACGCTCCTCATTTAAATTTTGAACATTTTTTTTTACGTCTTTTAAATTCGTGAGGTCCGTGGTAAAGTGCATTTCAGCCTTGGTGGGTAGAAAATATTTAGATGAAGCTTATGCTGTTCATACAGTCCTTGGAACTGAGTTAGAAGCACCAAATTTTACTTTTCGCAGTATGTTTTAATTATGATCAATAGAGCCAAACACCATCTTCCTCGTTTGTTTAACATAATCACAAATCAGTGGAAAACTATACCAATAATTGTAATATGGTGAAACTTATTTACTCGATAATGGTTTAAGTCAAAAATATTACCGGATTTAAGAAAATATCGAGAATTACTCTTAATACCACCAAGATCAAATATGCGACGAAAAAAATAATAATAATAAATAAATATTATTCTCAACTCCTATAACCCATAGCAACTATAAATTAACAAATATTTCTATCGGAAATCTCAAAATTCATGTTTGATCACCTACAAGGGGTGATGAATTCCCTTTTTAAATTAGTCCATGACACTCACAAACAATGTGGCTTTCTATTGGTGAAAGAATTTTCGAAATAGGTTCAGTAGTTCCAGAGATTACCCTCAACGACGGTACCTAACTAACAACTCCTCTTTATATAATAGTATATAGATATAGTTGATCCTGCGCACTTCGTGGCCAATAAAAAATGACAAAAAAATTGTGATTGTTCAACTCCTTTTTGGTGTAACTCAGTGCAGTAAGTGCAACTCGGCCACCCTGGTAGGCAATGTGCGAAAATTCGATTTGATGCATGCTTGTACCTGATCTGCCCGATCGACCAATAGCAACCAATAATAAATAAATACTATTTCTATTAATTATTTCTCCTATAACCAATAGCAACCATTTATAAACAAATATTTCCATCGTAAATCTCAAAATCCCTGTTTGAACACTTCTATTAATTGGTCGTAGCGTAATATAGTAAAATATGTAACATTAATTTTTGTATTGCGGCTGTATGTATCAAGAATTTGTTTATATCATTTTACATTTTGAATATGCAGGTATCAAGTTCCATGTCGACATAAAGAAATTCCAATTTTGTGCCTTTTATGTTTTTAGATTAATTTACTGTTATAGTCAGTAACACACACACACTCAATTACAGTACTTCATAAACATGTTTTTAAGAAAAAAAAATTATAATACAACAACCTTAGAAGATAAATAAATAAATTAAAGATTTATTTAAATTTAATCACATACATGGAAACGTTGATTTTGCAAACGCATATTTACAAGACTTTAAAAATAAAACAACATTTTAAACTTTTGATTTCAATATTTTTAGCAAGGTTGGTAAAAATATATATGTATTTGTTTCTTGTATTCGAATACCGCCAATTCCATATTCTAAAACGGACTGGCATTTAAAAGCTTCATCATTAGATATAATATTTGAAACTATTCCGCAATCTAATATATCTTTTAGATTGTCATCATCAAATAATTCGCTTATATTTTGGAACTTGGAAACAAGGTTATTTAAAGTTCCAAAGCCTTCAAGACTAATATCGGGATTTTTTCCATACTCTAAGAATAAGGAAAGCCAAAAGTCAACTGCTGGTAAACTTATATATGAGCTTCCACTCAATGACTGTAAACATTTAAATGTCAAAAGTATTTCTTCAGTAGACAATTTGTTTGGGTATTTACTTATTGCCATCATTAAGCTTAAGGCCCAAGGGCCAGTTCCTCCATTAGTTGCTGGATGAATTCGAAATGTAGCTTCCATAATTTTCAAGATCAATAACTAACATAAAAATCAAAAAAATTATAAATATGTATACAAAAATGTTGGTAATATTTTTCAAAATTACCCGATCCTTTTGAAGGCCACATTTGAAAATGACCAAAAATAAATTGAACAAATCCATATTTTTTAAAACTGGCCAATCACTTGCAGAACGTGTACCATCTCGAAGTATTTCAAAAAACCAACGTTTGTGAATTGTTTTATCTTTATTTTCAGAACTAATAAACACAAAAAAAAAATAAATAATTCCATGTAGTCATCAATAGTTATTCCATGTAGTCATCAGGATACATACTATGCAGTTAAAAATGTTTTCAATTCTGGAATATGACTGAGCCGAGCAGCAGGACGAGCCAAAAGTATTTTACAACAAGTAGTCTCGATGCCTTTCTCATGATTAGCAATAGCTAAAACCATTCTGCCTAAAAATAATGCTTGAATCATTGATAGTTGAGGAGGAGGTTTTAAATGCAAATCTTGGATGCCTTGTGCAACCCAAGAACTAAAATGATTCCAAAACAAGTTTTCAGCTCTTCTACTGTAAAAGTTTTTAAAACAATGATGATAATAAGTGGAAACTGATTGCTAATATTATTATAGTTTACCAAAATAAATGAGATCGCAATAATGTTAACACATGATAGGCAGCTTTTCGCATAAGGCAGTCGTAACTGCTTAAACAAGCCAATACCATTGACAGACAACCATTTCTACTAAATTTTTCTATACTCAATGGTGCTTCTGTGGCCAACAAACTGCTAATCATCGGCAGAAAAAATGCTGGGTCAAACATTTGACTCGGATCTTTAGAGTCTTTGGTGGTATATAGTACAATTTTTTGGTCCTATAGTGTTTAAATCTTTAAATAAATGTTGCGTTTTGTTTGATTTCATTAATTTAATGCTTACTTTGATGTTTAGAGGTCTGTTAATAGGAAAACAAGATATAGTTTCTTTCAGTCTTTTTAAAGGTATGTAAGAAAGCACTTCAGTAGTAGAAGGAAAACTGTTCAATGTTTTTGATATAAGATGGTTTTTCACTTGATAATGTGATATGGCAAATGATCCCCACAAGTAAGGTCTATAGTTAGACATTGGTATAGAATTTTCTTCATAATGAAAAAGAATCTAAAATCATAAAAATGTATAATGACCAATTGATCATATTAGTTTTTAATATAATAATTTACTCTAAGTAATATTTGATCGACAACTGATAATGATGCATTGTATGAGCAGAGGAATAGTGGAACATGACTCAGAGCCATTATTGACGGTTCTTTCTTAACTAAAGTTTTGATCAACCTCAATACTTCTTCTGCAAGTAAAAAAAAATTTGATTCAAAAATATTTCAAATAAAATATTAAAATTGTTATATTTTATGGCTTTTAAAAATTGTTAGGCCATAACTGTATATTCTTTATTGAATTCTTTGATTTCCAAGCCTTAATTGTAATCAATTAATATTAAAAATAAATTACCTTTTTGAATTTGTTTAGCATCCCGATTTAACATTATATTACTGAATTGTGAATATCCAGCAAGTAATTCAAAAGTTTTTGATAAAATAGATTTATCTATATTAGCTTTTTTAACTAATTTTCTCAAGACTCTAATAAAACCATACTCAGGGTTTTCTTCTACTAAACCATATTTTATGGCTTTTATAGTTATAGCATCCCAATCACTAATTTGTATTGGACAGTTAGTTTCTAACAATTTTAAATTATTAATAATTTGATTAGATAACCAAGCTATATCATCACTGAAAAAAAAAACATCAAGTAATAAATACATCGTGTTAAATAAAATATAATACTGTGTTCAATAAAAAAAAATTATTATTTATACCTTTCAGGAGGCAAAGAGAAAAGAGCTGTAATTAAAAACTGAGTAAATTCTACTTCTTTATTACATTTTGCAGCAACTAAATCCACAAAAGAAACTGCTGTTGCTGTGATTTTAAATATCGACCAGTTGGTTTTTAGTTTAGTAAACAATTTAGCACATTCATCTTCATCTAAAGAGTATAATAACATAAATTAAATAGAAACAATATACAAAACTACACTATTTTAAAGTGATGGATACTCCAAAACATTCATAGGTTTATTGGTTTTATTAATTATACTTGGTATACTGTAAATTTCAATTAAATATAATTGTATCCAACATTATTGGCATTTATTTATTTATTATTGTGAAAACAATCATTAAATTATACTATTAATAATTTTGTTTATTTATCATAATTTTTCTAATGTTACTAAATCAATTTTAATCTAAAACTAAATCTCTAAACAACTCTAAACTATATCAATGAACGTAGTGCTAGTATTATATTTAATTTAACTGGCTAAATAATTATAACTTTATTTTTGACCAGAAGAAAATAAAATGGTAGAAGGAGAAAAAAAAGATTAAATAAACATTTAGTATTTAATAAGGAAGTAATTATAGGAGAAAAATTGTTACAGTTTCCAAGTTATAATGAAGCTGGCCGACTGTTGTTTAGTAGTCATTAAAATATTTTGTATTCTAGTTTAGGATCAAAGTATAAGAGATAATATTAATTTAGCATCTAATCAGGAAATTAGGAAAAACAAATAATAATAATATATGGCAAGAATTATAATGTTTTTGCCATTTCGATTTAAACAGCGAATAACAATTTATTTATTATGATATACTTTAATCTGCTCTTAATTGATTTCAATGAAAACACAAAAGGCTTTAACATACTTTAAAATGTCAGTCTGTACTCTGTAGTTTCATATGTTATATTCATTCATTTTGATGTACTATATTATCCACTATAATCAGTAATACTAATATTCATTTAATTTAATAATTGTAATAATAATTTTTTTAGTTATAATGGATCCGTTTAGAAGATCAAGTGTTATTCCAAATAAAGTATGTAATTTATTTGATAAATATTTTGTTTTAAATTTGTTAACATTTTATTACATTTCAAGGATGATTATTTGGATAATGCTCAGACATTTAACCGAACTTCAAAAATGTTTGAAGAATTTCTACATAGTTTTGAACAGTACGATAAGGAAGAACAGCACAAGAGACGCGATTCATCTTCTTTAAGTGACTGTGTTAAGGTACCTAGGAGAAGAGTATATGTCAAACAAAGTTATTTTCCTGTTGATGCATCATTTGTTAAGGCTAATCCAAACCATATTTACATAAGTGATGTAAATGGACATTTGTACATTGTAAAGTATAAAGCAGTTAGATGGTGAAATAATTCCATATGTTGTTTATTAACTGTCAGTTGTAATAAAGAATATTATATAATATAATATTCATACTTTTAAAATATATTTTAAAAACTATAAAGCATTGATTTAAATTTAAACCTTACCAAATTCAATTAAATGTAGACCTATGAAAATATCTCTGTTTTCATTAAACCACTGTGGACTGTCCATCAACATTTTATAAGCATTTATTTTATCCTTCATATTTCTTATGAGCATAGGATCAAATAACATTTCCGGGATCCTTTGATAAAAAGCTGACATGAGGTAAGTCCATTTTTCTACAGGTAAATTGTCCAAATTTAAATTATAGTCAATATCATTGTGTCGTAATGCCAAAAATAAAACTAAAGGATGTAAGGCTTCTTTTTCTGTGTTTGAAACAAGATGAACAAATAACCCTATAAACAATATATATATATATATATATAAATAAATAAATACCAAATGAAAAATAAAAATAAATTTTTTAGATTACTTTTTGGAATACATGAAATTTGTTGCGAGTAAATTTCGAGGTATTTTAAAACAAGATCCAACAATTCATGGGACACAATATTTTCACAAATATATTCTGCAATATCTGTAAATTGTTGATCATCCAGATATTTTTTGTTTTCAATAAATTCTTTCAATTTTACTTGGTAGTCTTCCATTATAAATTTGTAATCTTAATTTAATTGCAATCTAAACAAAAAAAATATTTAATCATAAAATAAAATGAAAAACACAAGATTAAATTTTAAATGAGATACCGACTTCAACATTTTCTATAAATTATAATAAATTTGCATCTCTACAGAGTATTTTGCACACAAAACACTTTTTAAATGGCATACAAACTTTAAGTATTAGAAAATACACTTAACCCGCCATTGGTTGTGTCTATGTATTATACTTAATGGGTATAAAAATAACATGGTAAAAAATCTTTTATTCGTTTTTATGATAACATTTAAAATATTTAAATATTTATCACGTCATATAATGTATGTAACATTTAAAATCAATATTATTAATACCATTTGTTGCATACAATTATTTAAAGTTTATTTCAATACACTTTGCATGGTTTTCCAAAGCTAACTACACGATGATCATTTTATAACATACACGTTTCATGAATTTTTCAATCAAAATAAGAAATTTTTGCTTTACATTTTTTGACAATTTTAAATGTTATTAATCAGGTAATTTTTTTACTTTTGTCTTTTTCAAAATTCTGTTTTAAGATGTTTACATGGTTTTTATATAAATTTAACAAACTATTACTATGTACAGGTATATAAATTTAATATATTAAGTCTAAACCTATAAAAACAAATTAATAATGTATGGAAATAATTGTTTTCCAGATTATAGAAGTCCAAAGGATCAGTTCTGTCTTTAAAACTTTTTTACAATCCTTTAAATGTACCTATATTATTATTTATACTAAATATACATTAGTATTTATATCAAAATGATTATAAATAAAAGAATGATTCAGTGCATTATTCAGATTTTTGTAGGGACTTTAATGCAATTTAATTATGTCATTGTAAAGTAGAATAATGAATGCTTAAAGCAATTAACAGATACAATATGCATAGTAACTTAAAAATACCATAGAATGCTACTCAATATTTTTCTTCTACAAGAAAAATCTATGAATCATAAATATATTCATACATAGATATATATGACAACAAAAACCTTAAAAAAAATCAGTCAGGAACAAAAAACGTGTATGCAGCCCAAAAACATATTTATATTAAAAAAAGATAATACTCATCACACGACTAACAACAGGTTAAAAATACCAAAAATCATAGGTCACTAAATTATGTCTAAGGAACTATTATATTATGTATTAATTATTGATTACATTTGTAGTAATTTTTCTTGTGATCCAGTTCTAGGTACATCAATTAACAATAGTTTAAACAAATTAGTACAATATTAACATGAATACATAATTTGTACGAGTAAATCAATATTAAAAATATTTACATAATAACGAATAAAATATTGCTGTACCTAGGAATAACAAAGATATTTTAATATTAAAAATTTAAAACATGCCTTAAAATAAAAATTGTCATTTAACCTTAAATCAATTACATACATCAATTGTCAAGTACTCAATATATAGATCTATAATAAACGTCCAAATTTTAAACCAAACAAATAAATTATCATTTTTTAAATATAATTACTTACTCACTTAAAAAAAATCAATTTAAAATTTTTAAATATTTAAGTTTAAAATTTCTTAGGTTATACCGCGTTGGATAAATAGTAAGTACTACTACGATTAAAACCACGGTTGTAACTTGTAGATAGTGTCATTATCTATGGCGCGGCTATGGCCCCGGCTAAATTTATTGTTTATTTATTTATTGTTCTGTAACTTGGTAAGGTTGGTAATGACCACAGATTTGCCAACGTCCCCCGTTATCAAGAGCCGCAAACGGTATAGTGATAACGACAAGCCAAGTGTCCCGGACTCGAGACTCGACTCCTGATTCTTGAATCCTGGAGGTTGATTTTGGAAGTGTTTATACTTTATAGTTTACACTCAATTTTTTATGCTATCAGACTTTCGGAGACCAATTATAGACGATAGGTTTTTTGTATGTTTTTGATTAAAATTCGCGTACAATGATTAAGTAATAGTAAATTGTATATTTTGTTACGTTAATTGTTTTTTTTGCACGGTCCACGATTGACTGTCTCAAAATGGTCAACCCAATCGAAATACCGTTAAAGGACTCAGACGAGGTATGTAATGTTGTTGTCTTACTTTTAAGACTTTATATATTGCTCGATTATACAAATCCAAATAGAATTTTAAATGTTATAAATTTTAGGTCCATAGTTCTGTGACAAAATTTACTTTTTAGTGGATTATTTTATAAATATCCTTGTTCGTCATGTTTAAAAATTAAAAAAAAAAAAAAACACTTAATGTCTCAATTCAATATGGTAGATTAATATTTTCTAATTTATTTTATAAGCTACAGAAAAGTTTTGAAAATAACTTTTTAATTTTTTTTGTTTATAGAGTTGATGAATGAAATGTATTAGGGTTTCTTTTATTATGAAAAAAAACTACACATAAGACTGTAATGATTACCTCGTGCTAATCTGAACATGAAATGCAGAAATTGTATAAGTAGTTAGATTATTAGATGTTATTTTGAACTTTTTGTATTTTTAATTCATATGTTTAATCGAAAAAAAATAATATGTGTAACACATGGTGTTTTTTATGTGTATACACGAGTTAAAGAAAAGTTTAATAGAAAAATTATTGATAAATGTATGTTATTGTAATAATCAATGTTAGGGACAATATGAAATACCAGCAATGTGAACCGCGTATAAAATATATTTTTTTTACAGTTAACACAGTTTCTATCAAATATCTTACTATTATTTTCTTAATTTTAATAATTTAAATCAAATTATATAAAAAAAAAAAAACAATTTACTAAATAAAACATGTTAGTATTTCCTATACAATTTTTATGTGTAATAAATGTGCGAGTAATTGTTTGTTTTGTAATGCTCCATACAAGTGCATTGATTGTAAGTAAGTTTGGAAAAGTGAGGAACGCATCTTGCAAAAAAACCTGTTTAAATTAACCATAGTTTTGATAATATTAATTTATAAATAAATTATTACCTGAGAGTATGACACCAAGAACACTGTACTTATTTATCTGTTTTTAAACATTTCCAATATTTGTGTTGCTTGTTATACAATATAGTAGGTAAAATATAAAATAATTAATATTCTATCAATGTGTACGAAGCAGTTTTTATCATGAAAAATACAAAATCCTAACTGATCATAATTATTGCTTGAGTAATGATTGGTTTCTGCTACTTTGATCATTTTGATATGGGACAAAAACCTACATAAAACTTCCATGTTGTCGGTGTTATATTTTATTTTATATTATTAAGGTCCTACACACTGCAGCGGTAGGGGAAGCGGTAAAATGAATCTGTACACAATTTACCACCACCGCTGTAGTGTGTGGGGACCTTTAATAACATTCTTGAAGATAAATGTATGTTTTCCAAAAATTATAAAATGTATAGATGTACCATTGTACCTATCATGTATTATTATTTTATGTAATGATATAAAAAAAAAAAATAATTGATAAGTAATAAGATAACTGTATGAATTGTAAAAAAAATAATTGTTTTATTTGCTATTTACATGATCCATATTAGTGCCTGTACAATTTTGAACAATTATATCTAATTCAAAATTCAAAAATTTTTTTTAGGTTATTGAAATACAGCTTGACAAATTGCCAGAGTATGATGAAGTTCTCGGCATTTTAAAGTCTGAACATTCAAATCTACATATATGGGTCAATTTAGCTGTATGTCTTCTTTAATAACTTAACTAATTTGAACATGAATATAGAATAATTTTATTTTTATAACAAATTTTAGTTGGAGTATTACAAAAGAGGCAATTCAGCTGCTTTGGTTAGGTTGCTGGAGTCATCACGTAGTAATGCCAGTTTAGAATATAAGGATAGCGATAAGGATCAAATGAGGGCTTTAGATATGTTAGCAGCATACTATGTGCAAACAGCTAATCGAGAAAAAAGTAAAGATAAACGCCGTGAACTTTTTACAAAGGCCACACAACTTTATACTACAGCAGATAAAATCATTATGTATGATACGGTAAGAATGTGGTTATAATTTGTATCTTAATGTTTTCAAGATTTAATTGAATGTTTTCCAAATTTATAGAATCATTTGTTGGGTCGTGCTTTCTTTTGCTTATTAGAAGGTGATAAAATTGAACAAGCAGATGCTCAGTTCAATTTTGTATTGAATCAATCATCTAATAATATACCAGCTCAATTAGGCAAAGCTTGTATTGCATTCAACAGAAAAGACTACAGAGGAGCTCTAGCCTATTATAAAAAAGCATTGCGCTCTAACCCTCAATGTCCTGCTGACGTTCGACTGGGCATGGCACATTGTTTTTTAAAACTAGGAAATATAGAAAAAGCTCGATTAGCATTTGAACGTGCCTTACAATTAGACTCCAAGTGTGTTGGTGCATTAGTGGGTCTTGCCATCATGAAGTTGAATGGTGAAAATCCTGGTGACATTAAATTAGGTGTAAATATGTTGTCCAAAGCATATACTATTGATACAACCAACCCAATGGTGTTAAATCATTTGTCCAATCACTTTTTCTTTAAAAAAGATTATACCAAGTCTGAATTACTTGCTAGACATGCGTTACAAAATACAGAGAATGAAGCTATGAGAGCTGAAAGTTGTTATCAAATGGCTAGAGCTTTTCATGTGCAGGTAATACAGTTTATTTTTGGGAATGCTGTTTTATATAATTTTAATATGATATAACTTTTAGAATAATTATGACCAAGCATTTCAATATTATTATCAAGCAACCCAGTTTGCACCGGTTACATTTGTACTCCCACATTATGGTCTGGGTCAAATGTATATTTATGGAGGCGATATGGAAAATGTAATACTTATTCATAACATTTTTCCTATACATCAATATTTATTTGAATGCATTTTTTTTTTAAAATTCATTTAGGCGGCTCAGTGCTTTGAAAAAGTACTTAAAGCTCATCCAGGAAATTATGAGGCAATGAAAATTCTTGGTTCATTGTATGCTGATTCAAAAAATCAACAGAAACGAGATATTGCAAAAAGTCATTTAAAAAAAGTATGTAATTTAAAAATTAAAAATTAACTAACTTTAATTACTATTTAATGACCTTAGGTAACTGAACATTTCCCAGATGATGTAGAAGCTTGGGTAGAATTAGCTCAAATATTAGAGCAATCAGATTTACAAGCATCATTATCTGCATATGGTAAAGCTATGGTTTTAATGCGCAACAGTGTTAATAATTACATTCCACCTGAAATACTGAATAATGTGGCTGCATTAAATTATAGGTATAAATTTATGTCAAAGCTTTACAAATTATAAACATAAAAATGTAATTAATTATTTATAATTAAAGACTTAAAAATATGGATGAATCACGTTCTAAACTTGAAGAATCTTTGAGTTTGTCAAAGAAAATGGTTGAAGCTGATCCACAGCATTATAACTCTATTGCTGTTACAACTACATACAATTTGGCAAGGATTTTTGAAGCGCAATGCCAGTTTCAGAAGGCAGAAACATTGTACAAAGATATTCTCAAGGAGCATCCTAATTATATTGATTGTATACAAAATATTTGATTTACTTTTATGCTATGATTGGTATTATAGTCTATTAACTTACAGGTTATTTACGTTTGGGTTGTATGGCTAGAGATCGTAACCAAATTTATGAAGCTTCTGATTGGTTTAAAGAAGCATTGCGTATAGACAATGAACATCCTGATGCCTGGTCACTACTTGGAAACTTGCATTTAGCCAAAATGGAATGGGGTCCTGGGCAAAAAAAATTTGAACGTGTGCTGAAGGTAAATCAAAATAAAACTTATAAATTATAATTCAAATATAATAATTTTGATTATCTTAAGAACCCATCAACATTAAATGATTCATACTCATTAATTGCTCTGGGAAATGTTTGGTTGCAAACTCTACATCAACCAACTAGAAATAAGGACCAGGAAAAACGACATCAAGATTTGGCATTACAGTTTTTTACTAAAGTATTGAAAAATGATCCAAGGAACATTTGGGCAGCTAATGGAATTGGTTAGTGATTATATGTGTAATTAGGTTAGTAACTAGGATCTCATTGAGTTTTATTTAGGCTATGGTGTAATGAGACATAGAAATATTGGTACTTATGGCCTATGGATTATTGCGACTACCTTGGTGTCGAACACACGCTGCATAATACGTCTTTATAATACATTTATAATAATATAAAACTACCCAATATCATTATCATTATATTAATTTATTATAATATAATGCTTCATAACACAATATAATTTACAAAAAAGTAAGGGTAAATTGTATAAAATTGGTAACTTCATGATTTTAGTTATCACACCAGATTTATAATACAAAATAACATTTCGGTACTTATGGGTTATCGCGACTAACGCACCCTGTGTCCTTCTGTAATCTTGCAATTGAATTCTATTTTTCTAATGTCTTTACAATGTTATTGCACTTATTGCATTTGACGGATTTCTATAGACCACGGCGTTATTACATTGTATATTTTGGTATACTGGCTGGGTAACTTTTAGGACAGTGGACTTTGGTAGTTCGACTATAACATCATAATACTTAGTCACGACCATGCTGGAAGTAGTAATCGCTTGTTTTACAGTTCTTTTTGTACTTACGATTATTAGGCAATGGATCTGTGTGGCTTATCAACTACGGAAAAATATGTGGTAGCTTTTTTTCAAGAATAACTAATAACTATAAATTTTACTACAATAACGAATCTATTCAAATAATGAAAACTTTAAAACTGTATTTTGAAAATCAAGTATTTTAAAAGTGCAAAGTGGAAACTTGTCAAAAAAAGTTAACATGCGTGTTGACAATTGGTTTGTGAATAGTCGCATTTCATTTTTGAATGCTTTACGTTTCATATTTTGTTGGACAGAGGAAATGATTTTAGTGACATTTTGTGAAAAACACATAGAAATTTGTAATAATATGGTAAATGATGGAATAATTATTCACAGGAAGTATGTGTTATAAGTTTAAGTGAAAAGAACATTAAACGTACAAATAATTGTGAAAGAGTACTTCCCAGCGATGGATTTTTGGTAGAATATATCGTGAAACAGGACACATTTTTAGTAGAAGTTTCTGATAGGTCTTCTGCTACTTTGATGTCCAAATCCATCAAAACATAGAGAAAGGGTTGACAATTTACTCTAATTTCTAGCGGGCATATAACGCAATACAAGATAATGACTACCAGCATTTCATAGTGAATCATTCTTATAATTTTGTGGATCTAAGTACAAATGCTCACACACTAAATATAGAAAGACTTTGGGGATCGGCAAAATCAAAAAACAAACATTATAGAGGTATAGCAAGACACCATTTAAAATCCTACTAGGCAGAATTTATGTGGAGGAATATTCATAATGAAGACCAGTTCAACGTGTTACTTAATTGTATTGAAAAACATTGGCCACCGCAAATCGATTATTAAATTGTTAAAACTGACTAAATTGACGTGATAACTAAAAACATGAAGTTACCAATATTATATAATTTACTCTTACTTTTTTGTAAATTATATATTGCTATTGTGTTATGAAGCATTATATTATAATAAATACATTGTGAGCTGATAATGATAATAGGTAGTTTTGTATTATTAAAAACGTATTATAAAGACATGCATTGCAGCGTGCATTCAACACCTAGGTAGTCGTGATAACCCATAAGTACCATATTGATAGGTTAGGTTTTAACTTCATACACAGAGTTATTTTTAAAATTATTAGTATTTTAAGTCACATAATAGTAAAATTTTAAATTATTATTCAAAGATAATTTAGTTAGGGACTAATATTAAATATTAACATTACATTTACAAATATATATTTGTTATAAAAAAATCTGACAAACTTGCAGCAGCATACCCTGTGGTCGAGGGGTTAGGGGTATATCCCCTTTGCCACCACCATTGTCTGGTAAATCCTCTTAATGTGTCTTTGGTATTACACCACAATTAATTTAAATATATTATTAGTTTTAAAATTCCCACCTCCAAATTGAAAATAATGGGCACGCCAGTGTGAGCATGCAGTATTTTATTGAAAAAAGTCAAAAATATCATTTTAAATTTGTTCTTGTCTATAAAATATGTATTGCCAAATTAAACTCAAATCATTTTTTTAATGTAGAAATGTCTTTAAGGAGATTCCTCTTTATAGATTTTAAATATTTTGCTCAGCGGTAAGAATGTACTGAGTTATAATTTTACCAAAAAATAAATTTGTCTTTTTAAATTTGTGTATTAAGGTTGTGTTATGGCACATAAGCATTGTATAAATGAGGCAAGAGATATATTTGCTCAAGTAAGAGAAGCTACTGCTGATTTTTGTGACGTCTGGTTAAATATTGCACATATATACATCGAACAAAAACAGTATATTAGTGCTATTCAAATGGTATGTTGGAAGTTTCCAGATTAAAAGTCAAATATTAAATGTGACTTCATATTTATGTAATATTATGTTATAGTATGAAAATTGTATGAAAAAGTTTTTTAAACATGATAGTGTTGAAGTACTTCAATATCTTGGGCGTGCATACTTCAGAGCAGGAAAGTTGAAAGAAGCAAAAACAGTGTTTTTGAAAGTGGGTAAACATAATTATTTGTTATATTATTATAAACTAATGCAGTCACATACAATTTTTATTTGATGTTAGGCTCGAAGAGTTGCTCCTCAGGATACAGTTATAATTTACAATATTGCTTTTGTCCTACAAAAACTAGCAGCTCAAATATTGAAAGATGAAAAATCAAACTTGAAAGATGTACTGAAAGCTGTACATGAACTTGGATTATCACATAAGTATAATTACTGGTTTAATAAATATTATCATGAAGTATTATAATATGTATTGTTTTTCAGATATTTCCAATATTTGTCTGTTCATGGTGACCGTATGAGATATGACGTTAGTTTGGCTGATATTGAAGCTAAACAGTGTCAAGATTTACTGTCTCAAGCCCAGTACCATGTAGCACGGGCACGTAAGATGGATAACGATGAGCGTGAAATGCGTCGTAAGCAGGAAGAGGAACGAGAATCATTGCGTGTCAAACAGATTGAAGAGCAGACTAAAGCTTTACAAAAACAAGAAGAACAAAGAAAAGAAATGTTGTTAAAACGCCAAGAATATAGAGAAAAAACTAAGAGTGCGCTAGTGTTTGACCCCGTTTTAGAAAAACCTAAAGGTAAAGGCAAACGTCGTGAAAACTATGGTTCCGATTCTGGTGGAAGTATTGCATCTGAACCAGGTGGCAATAGAAGTCCTAGGCCTTCAAAGTCTAACAAATCAAGAAAAAGGTAATACTTATATTTTATGCATTGGTTTTTATTCCATTAATTATTTATGTGTGATTAATGATTATAATTATATTATATTATAATCTTCTGTCTATCTCCAATTCAACCATTAGGTTATGGAATTCCAACATACACTACATCAGAATTAAATAAAGCTCAAATCCTACTATATATTTACTTTATTTATAAAATACTAATTTTATATTGTTGTTACATGTGCCAAGTACAGAGCTAAATAAAGTAAACATTTAGTAGATTTTGGGTTCATATTAAAAAATATGTTTATAATAATTGAATAAAATTGTATTATTTATTATTTTAATGTAGTGGTGGTAATGGTGGTGATAAAGAAAAGAAAAAAAGAGGAGGATCTAAACGGAGGAGAGATAGTGTTGCATCAGGAGGATCTGGTGCAAGTGATAAAATTGCATCAAAGAAAGGCCGTTCAGTAAGTTTTTAATTTAAATTGGTATATAAACAAAACAGTTTAATAGCTAAAACATTTTTTGTTTAGTCTACAAGTAATAAGAAGGGACCCATGTTATCATCTAAACAGAAACTTAGAGTTGTATCCAAAGCAACTATATCTACTAGTGAAGATGATAGTAGCGACGGTGAAGTAAAAAAACGAATTTCTGGACAGTTAGTATAATACTTTCTTATTATTATAAATTATTAAAGTTGTAACTTATTTGTCATGCATAATATTTGAATGTATTTTTTCAGTAGTTCAAAGAATGCTAGATCACGTTCAAGGTAAGTACTATTAGTTCTTTACATGATATAATGATGTCTTTTTTTTCTTTTTTTATAGCTTAGTATAGGTCATTGAGGCTCTTCACCGTTTATTACTCCTAAAATGTGTAGGTCTATCCATCTTTGTCTTGGTCTTCTTAATGACTTCTTTAAATTGGGGATCCATTTTCTTACCTCTCGAGTTATCTGATCTTGTGCTCTCCATATGTGTCCTGCCCAGCTAATACACTTGCTTTTTAGCATTGCTACTATGTCTGAGTAATTCCCTAAGTTCTAGATTTTTGGGCCAAATATCTTTCTTAGCACCTTCCTCTCAAAAATAGCTACTTTTTGGTATCATTACTTTGTACAATATAGTTTTTGTTTTAAGGGAAACAAACTTAGAATTTAAACAGATTTTAGGGCAAAGAAACATCTATTAGCTAAATTAATTCTTTGTTGGATTTGCCTATGGTTATCTCCATCCACTCTCAATTCCACTCGAAAAGCATTCCATTCACCGCTAGGCTTTGTTGGTTTTAGTTTTTGTGCGATAATATCATATATTTAGTCTCTCCTTCATTTACCATTAATCACATTGGTTTGCTTCTCTCTATAAGTAATTCTGCTTAAGTCTTAATTTCATCCTCAGTCTTGCCAATTAGCACTATATCGTCCGCATATGCTAATAAGTTAATTTATTTAGTAGTCTAATCCCTACGTCTGTGTCATACAGGATGATTGATATCATTTGTACATAGTATTTACCATGTTATTATGATTTACATCACCACAATAATTAATTTTATTCATTTACAGCTCTGGGTCACGTTCACGTTCCGGTAGCCGTAAATCCAGAAGTCCATCAAGATCTCGGTCTGGTTCACGTAGGTCTAGATCAAAATCTAAAAGTGTTTCACGCAGTCATTCAAGATCTAGATCACATTCGGGTAGTAAATCTCGATCTCGAAGCCGTTCACATTCTGGCAGTCGATCTCGTTCAGGAAGTCGTTCACCTTCACGAAGTCATTCAAGATCTAATAGCCGATCTAGGTCTCGCTCAGCATCTGGTACCAAATCGCGCTCACAATCTCGTAGTAAATCTAAGTCAGTATCAAGATCACCAAATCGATCAAAATCTGGTAGTCGTTCTGCTTCTAATTCACCAGCTCGTTCAGGAAGTAGGTCTGCATCCAATTCGCACTCCAAATCTGGCAGCAGATCTCCTTCTAGATCTAGGTAAATATAGATTTTATGGTTCACAAATTCAGTGATTATACTATGAATTGTGTTATATATTTCCATATTTTTTTCAATTATTATTTATTTTGTAGAAAATCAATAAAAATATACCAGTGTACATTAATTTTTGGTTAAATTTCTCAATGTATTATAAAATAATATAAATACATGTGAAACCTTTATAAATGTAAATTAAATTGTTTTTTCCATTCTTCTCAATAATTGAAATTTTTTATAAGGCCCTGGGTTGACCATTATTAGGTGGTTCCACTATGGTATATAATATTTTTAATTATTATATAAAACTTAAAAAGCTGTATTTCTTTTACTGAATGTTAAAATACTTCAAGTTTGATCATATTTTCAAATAACTTATTATTCCCTATTTAAAATCTGGATTGTGTAACTTTATAGTAGTATGTTAAAAAACATAAAAACGTATTTAATTTACTGATTGTGTAACAATAATTTTTTATTTTCAGGAGTAGATCAGGTTCTAGATCCGGCTCAGCTTCACCAGCTACATAATTAAACTGCACAATTGAAAATTATTTAATATTATAAATAATTTTTAAAACAATAGGTGTTATATAATTTTCATTTTTTGTTGTTATCATATATGTAATTTTATTCATAATGAACGACAATTAAAATGTGATTTGATCACAAAATAGTTCATATTTTTAAAGTAAATCTTTAGTAGATTCTTAAATCTGCTTAAAATATATTTTCAATTGTATAGACATATTTTGTAAAAATACAAATAACAGTGTAAGGATTAAATTAGGAATCAAGTTTATAAAGTTTTAAAATTAAGTTTTACAGCAGATTTATTATTTTGTCTATTTATCATTAATAAAAACACTAAAATTAATTTTTGATGTTATTAACAACTATCAAGTAATGGTTGTCCATTTTTTTGGCTACATTCATTTTATTTTTTCCGTGTGATTTAATTACTCAAGTTCTCTTTAATACAATATGTAAGGTAATTTTTAATTAGGTTTATTTTAACTATCATTTTTTGTCACTAATAACAATTTTCTGTTACGTTCAATACAGAATTAACTCCTTGTTGATTGTCTATTTGACAATGATTAAGTGGGTAATAACAGACTGAATAGGAAAATAATTGTTGTTAATGTAATAATGTAATAAATAATAATACTGTATTTTTTTTTATTGATTTATTGAATGTTTTATATTGGTATTATTTATACTCTAGCCCCTGGTAATACTTCTCTATATCCTATCTATATTCTCTATATCCTCAATGCTCTGTGGCTCATATTTTTAGGCATGTTTTTATATCATTCCCATACCTAAGCCGAAAAAAAATGTCCACAGTCTACCGATCTGTTGTAGTTTGTAAAACACTGGAATCCACCTTTAAAAATCGCCTCAATTGGGTTCTCCCCATAAATACCTCCTTTCACACTATATTTTTGAATTTTCGGCAAGGTTTAGGTACTAGTCTCTCCTTTTTTTGGCAACCTACTGACCTTGCTTTTGATTAAGTTCATATGACTTCTCTAGTCTCGTTTGTCAAAATTTAAATCGTAGAAATGTAAATTGATAGGTATTTGAAATCGAAAAAGAAGGATATTATATTAAAAATCTAACTACGCAAATCATAAAACAATTAAACTGATATTATGGAACATTATATTATAATAATATTATACAAATTATACAGTTACAAAATCAATAGGTTTATTATTTTAAATTTAAGACAGAAAAAACAAATATCGTTAAGTGAAACTAAAATTAAAATAGAAAATTTTCATTTTGATTACAAGCCCTATGTTTCAGTATATTATATTATATAGTAGGTAAAGCTGAAAATAAAAAAGCTAAAGAAGTATTTACCCATGAGAAACTGGTTACCTACATTAAACTAGGTTATAAGTCTATTGTAATAACTTAATATCATAGAAAATTCATAATTGTAATAGTAATAATTGTTAGAATTTCAATTTTCAATGAAATAAAAATAAAATGTCAACCATAATAAATAATAATGAATAATAATTAACAAATTAATAATTACGTATTAGCTGGTAATATAAAAACAATTTTTTAACAACACGCTATTTTTGAACGAGCAATATTATCAATAATGTATCGATAGGTAGGTATTATACTATTATATTATTTAATGTATATTATAAAAATTCAAATTCAACATAATTTAATATGGTTTTTAGTTTTTACAGTGTAGATAATATATAATAATATAACCTTACCAATAGCTACTGCACGTTATAATAATAACAATAAAATAAAAAAATAAACACCACGCAACGTTATTAAACTTAGAATCTGCAAAACACTCCATCGCGTAATATAAATATTAAACTGTATGAGTCTGGAGACAATATATCGATTACCTAGGTATTTAGGTACAGTCTATAAAGGTTACAAGTTAAAACAAAACAAAATTATAATATTATAAATAAAATAATATAGTACAGTACCTATATTACTATATGACAATAATACAATATTGCCATAATACCGTGTATAAATGTTACGGGCAATTATAGTCGTGACTATGTGGGGGAAAGGCCTCTAGGATATTTTTTCAGCCCCCCCCCCTCCCATTTCCGGCATATATTGGATGATAATAGTCACCGAAATGTTTTACCTAAAAACAATACGAAATACGCAACATGTTTTCGTGTGCCAGTCGACGACGTAATAACTATTAATATATACCTACTATAATAATATAGCGTCATCGAAGATACGTTTCACGAAACGGTACCAATCTTTTGAACTATCGTTTGTGTAGGTAAGCGTTTGTAACGTGTACCACCAGCGCCACCGAACTATATAAATATTATATAATATATATACATAATTATACCTATACGGCTATATAATATATTATAATGGGGGACGGAGTTGCCGAGCGGACTAAGGCGTCGGCTGCGACGCAGCCGACCCGAGTTCGATACCTTGGCCGCGGGCGGCATTTTTCTTCGGGCAAGTCATGGTGTCCGGAGAACAAGTGCCGCCATCCCCCCACCCGGGGCACGGCAGAAACCTACGGGTGCCCCATTAGAAATTCTGCCAAAACACAACACACACGTGTACCAACCTACTACCCAATTTAAAAACCTACAGTGCCCTCCCCCACACCCAATGGCCTATGTTGCCGCGGGTTACACAATAAAAAAAAAAAAAATATATTATAATATGATGTATAGATGTGTGTCGATGACCACCGACATTACTACGTAATCAGGGCCTTAAAGCGAGAAGAAATTCTGTCTCCGTATATAGTTTTAAACGTGTCATACATCATACGTTATGAGTAACGTCAAATGGTCAAATGTATATTATATGTAATGTATAAACAGCATAGGCGCAATTTTGACGACTGATTTGGGGGGGGGGGGCTAAATTTATAAATCAATACAGACCCCCATCATTTTTTTAATAGGTGGATTTAAGAATGAATATATTTAAAAACTTTGGGGGGGCAAGCCCCCTAGACCCCCCAAATTGCGCCTATGATAAACAGTGATTGTGTGAGCTTTTCCCTGCACTTTTAACCCTGAATAATTTTAATCCTAATTTTTTAAAGGAGACGCTCTTTAACCGCCGTCAGTGGTAGGGCCCGGAGGGGGGCTGAATATTGAGCCCCCCCCCCCCACTCACCACTTTAACCCCTGTTCGTGATAGTCTGGTTATACTGAATCAACTCATTCCGTGAATAAAAATAATCTCAAGTTAAATATACATATTCAATACAAATTAACTTGAGTTCACATTTTTTTGACCAATAGTCATTACCATTGCAGACGTTCCGTAAAAATAATTGGTGCATGCCATGCACAGCACTGGGGCGTATACCGTTTGGGCAAATTATTCAACTTAGACACAATAGTCATAAATATATTTGTCGATTGTTTCAAATGAGGAAATTATTTATCGGTTCTTTAAAATGCAATACGTCCACGATCCACCAATATTATTCTATCTAAGGCCCGTGGTGTGAAGTCATTAGTCCGTCTTTTTTATGTATCCATTTTATGATGCTCTAGAAAGATGGCCCCATACAAATAATAGGTACACGGCGTACACTAATACTATAGGTACCCACCCATCAGTGCCATACTTCCATCGTCGTTTATAGATATACTAGAAATCAATGGTTCATCACCTAGCTATTATATTACTCAATAGGCAATTTTTTTTTAATTGGATTAAAGCTTCGACGACTGAGGTCATTAACCTGTGAGGTTGGTAGGGTTGGAACGGTATTGATACGGTTGTAAACACGTGTGTGTGGCAAGGTTTTTGCACTACGAACCCGCCGGTGCTCAGTGACTGCTCACCCATCCGGGATCTAGTGGCAGCGACCGTTACTTACTCTCAGTTACTGATTTCAGCCAACGCACCGCGTAAATATAGGTATTATTTTTGATAAAAAGTGTTAAAATATTTAAAACGCTGATATGGGAGTATTGTTATGCCTACAGCTTAGTTTGCCTATCTAAATGTGAGTTTTATTTTAAAACATTTAACCCCATCCCCCTCTCACCACCAGCCCTAAACTTCTACCAAACCGCCTATGCCTACGCCCTACATTATAATATTAAGTGTTAAATGTATTATAAAGTAGGAATTGAAAACTCAAGTAAAATATTATTCACATTATTAATTGATATTTGGGATTTATTTTGAATAGTTTCGACACTAAATAGACACCGAGTCGTGCGCAAGATCTCTGACGCGCAACGCAATCGTAATGTAATATTATTAAATTAATACATTCGAGTGTAGGTAGGTAGGTAATAGCCAATATAGGTATGTATAATATTGTATGTATAAATGTAATAACAATAATAGTAATAATAATAAAATAACGAATAACATGATTGATAAAATAACTAGTAAATAGAGGCAAACATTATAAATAATAATAATAATAAAACAAAATATGCATATCATATAATATATAGGTACCTACATTGTAGATATCCTAATAAATTGTCAATTGTTAAATTAGGACAATATATGTAACGTATTAACGCCACGTTTGTCCCGGCCAATAACAACTATACGTAGCCTATATAGGGTATTAATACATTCTCCTTTCTAATTAATTATTTTTTTTAATACGATCATACTGCGGCGCGATGCAAATTACAGTGTTGTTGGAGAGCCACAGACAATTATTGTGGTGTTTATACGCCAAATTAGGAATACAACTGTTGATCATCGATATAGTTATACCCAACGCGACCTGCGGTGACAGCTAGTATAATTCGCACGACCCGTTGCGTGTAACAATATACGTGTAAATATTTCAAAAGTCGAACATAATCGCAAAATCATAATATTATTATATGGGCATCTATACTAATTGCCCGAATCGATCCGAATCACCTGCACCCCCGACGACGATGTGAACGTCTAAGGGCGGTCCGCAAACGAGTGCACCGCAAGTACGATAGAGGGAACTCAACGCGCGGACACCCCTCCCCCCTCCCTCCCCCTACGGCAACCGTGTAAATCGAACGACGGTGGATAGATTACTGCGGATCAGTGGCGGCGGCGGCGGCGGCGGACTCTTGACCAACGTCGATGGTCTGCACCCTGGCGCTGTCCCCGGGCAACAGACTCAGCTTCTCGGGTTCCGTGTCCGGCATGATGATGCACATGAACGTCTTGCCGGACGCCCTGTCCCGCGGGTACACCGTGACCGGCGTGAACGTCACGTCCGGGCCACCGTCCACGTACTCGCACAGCTTCCGGTGCACGTCCGGGAACTGGTGCCGGAGCTCGACGCCCCTCTGCCGGAGGTGCCGCTGCACATTGACGAAGCACACGCGGCGGGAGGTGCGCACGTCCCGCTGGTCACGTCCCGGCAACGAGGTCAGTATCAGGGTGTCCGGGCCGCCGCCACCGTCGTCCGCGGCCGGTTCAGAGGCCTCGGCGGCCGCAGATTGCGCGGGGGCGGCGGCGCGCAGACTCTTGTCCAGGTGCATCTTGACGCACTTGTACACCAAGTGCCGCTCCCACTGCACCGGTCCCGGGCCGGGCACCTCGCTTAACACGCACACGGACACGTGCAGCACGTACCGCGTGTCCGGGTTGTACGTCTTGCACAGCTGTCCGAGTGCGTCCAGCTCCGGGTCGATGTCGGTCCACTTGGCGTACACCGGTTCGCACTGCATGTCGCTGCCGCCGCCCCGCACGAACTTGTCGGCCAGCTCGACGCCCGAAAAATAGCACTTGACCGCCCCGCGGCCGTGCGTCAGGTAACCGCGCCGGGCGATCGTCGACAGCCGCTCGACGCACCGGTCGTTCGTCCTGATCGCGTCCACGATGGACGGGCACAGTACGGCCGTGCGCCGGTTCAGGCACGTTTTCCGGTGGTTCTGCCAGTGCGCGCGCCTGCAGCGCCTCGAGCAGTACATGTGATTGCAGTTGTGGCACATCTTGTACGTGCGCCGGGCCTCGGAAACGGTGGCCGACAGTTGGCACTCCGAGTACCGGCAACGGATCGATCCGGCAGAAACACCCGGCAGAGGACCCGCTTGATGTTGCTTTTTTGGGGGCGTTGCTGCTGCTGCATGTGCCACAGCCGCCGAAGCGTTACCTGAAACTGTACGCATCGCACGCACGCGATTCAACATAAGTTCGATTAATGACGAGCTCCACTCTAAAGATATAATATATTGTTGTTTGTTTTCATTCACTCAGGGATGGGTTATCGAACTTTTTCGGCGAACACTTCGGAGTTTAAGTTATTCCAGATCGATTGAAGTTCAATACAATATTCGAGTTTCACGGCAGATTCAAATTTTTTTTTGGTTTAGTGTAAAAACCGTTTTACTTCTGTTATATTTTTCATGGTTAAATTTTAAAAGTTCGATAGTCTCGAAATGTCGAACAGTTCAAACAAATTAAGATTGAGTTTGGATTCAAAAAGTTTTTAAGAACTCAAGTTCAACCCATCTCTAGTTTTTTTTTTTCAAAACAGTTTCTAAAACAATACAATATAATATAGCAAACCAACACGACTAAAAACTATGTAACTATAATATTATAATGCATCTATATAAACGACATAATGATATAATATTTGTATTGTACGAATTATAGGTATGTAAATAGGTATAGGTATAGGTACGCGTCTACTATAATATATTATATATTATACTACATACATACAACGTTCACACGGCAACTACGGTTGAAAAATAAATAAAAACTATATGGTGGGGATGGGGGGGGGGGGGAGCAAATTATATATTATATTATTTTGATTTTGTCGTTGTTGCGATTTCTATACAAACGCATTTTTATCACACTTACACGTTGGCCGTACCTGAAGCAGCGTAGGGCCTTCGTCTAAGGTCCCCACCGCTGCTTTCGTGGGCATCGCTACCGCGATGCTGTTGGTGGGGTAGGTGGTGGTGATACCTAGCGTTATTAGCGGTCGTCCCTTGGAACTGCAACCCTAACAACGAGTTTAGGACGTCGTCCATGGTCGTCGAACCGGGACTCGGCCGATCTGTAATTATTCGTGCCGAAAAGTGAATTCTCAACAATCGCAAAAGAAATAAAAAAAAAACTTTCTCAATATAATATTAATAATATTCAACATTAATTTGATGAACGAGATGATAAAGCTCAATATTTTACAGCAGGTTGAAAACAATATAATAATATATAATGCATACGACGCAGTGAAATAATAATAATCGCGTTGAGAAAACACATGCACGAAATGGCACTATGGAATACAAAATGGAATGGCAAAATGCGCAATCAACAATTTGGTGTCTCGTACCTTAATCACAATTTAGGAAATATTATAAATTAACGATATGAAACAATAGAAAAAACTAATTTGGCTTTGTGTAAGCAATTTATTTGTTAAACATTTAAAATTGTAAACAGAATACACCATTTATTATTGTCTTAGTTATTAATTTTTTTTTTATTTTGGAGGGGGCGGGGAAGACAGGCGCGGCTTACATTCACTATATTTTAATACTGCAATATATATATATAAATAAAAAAAATACATATAATAAAATAATTTGCAATATTATATTACCTATATTATAATGTAATTACAAAACATAGTTACAGATTTTGTGTATTTAGTCAACAAAATATTTATTGGGTAGAATAAATAAAACTGTTTTGTTTATCATAATACATAGTTTTACTAGCAACCTAAAAACCAAAGTTTAAAAATTTAATTTAGTGTAAATTTTGAATATCTTAAAAACTACAATAATTATTAGTTAAAGAGCTAGAGGGGATAAATTATTTGAAAACAAATCAATATTTAATTGAGTTATATCCAAAATGTCATATTCTAGTTATAAGATTGGTAATTTTACCAAAGCATTCAAGTGTAAAAATTATAAATTGTAATAATATAATTATAATATATAAGGTTGAAGTAGGATTACTTAAAAATTATTTATTAATATCTTCCATAATAGTATGTAAAAAATGTTGATGTACAATGTACATTTATATAAATGTTGATAATATAGGTACATTAAAATATGCATGATAGTTATTATTTATTACTGTTATTAGTAAAGGTAAAATTCAATTAACAATAAAAAATTCAATAAATTCATGGTATATTAACCATACTTTATAAAAAGCCAAATATTTGTGGGTTCAAACTTAACTTTGAAGTTTGAGTTACAAAATATAGAGTTCACTGGTCAGAAAATAATTACATCATCATGTTTGAAATTTGGAAATTTGTATGACTACACTAAAATTAGCATATTATTAAACCATAAAATATGTATATAATAAAATGTAATACATTTAACTAGTAACATTAAAAAGCAACATATATATAATTATTATATAGAACATAATTTATAAATAATTATATAATAATCAATTTTGTAAAACAAATACAATTAAAAATGTATGATAAATAAATATTTGTATACCTACAACAATGTTTTTAAATTCAATTGAAATGATGATAGTTTGCAGCACCGAGGGAATATGTGAGACTGATAAAAAGGCAATCTTTAAATTATAGTATCTTATCTAAAATTGTTTTTATTATTAAATAATAAATTATGAATAAACATCATGAAAAAATGTAATAAGTATGAACTATGATTTATGAAAAGAAATGTAATGTTAGGTTCCTAAAAATGACACAATATAATACATTTAAAAGCCTATTCAAGTTAAAGAATTACTAAAGCAAATATATGCATCATATTATTGAAACTTAAGACATAGATAGTACTGCATACACACTTAAAAAATATTTTTTAAGAAGATATGCATAAGACTGTTATTGTTAAGAATGTATACATTATCATGTCAGGTAATTTGAAAATAGATATCAGAACAGAGGCTTCCAAAAATGGTTTGATAAAATATTACAATTTATCTAGCACCATATATTCATATTATATTAATTACAGTTATTGTTCATGGATGTAAAAAAAATATTTTTTGCAATTCCTTAATATTTTTAGCTCAACATTAATATTACACTAAAAAACAAACGTACATACATATAAATTAACTTTAAATAATAACTTATAAGACTTGTCAATATTTAACAAAATTTGTATACAATGTATGGGTTTATTAATATTGTATACTTTACTTGTTTATTTTTTTATTTATGTCTCAGTTCATTATAAATCAATTGGTTTTATAATCAAGTAACAAATAATTTCTTATTTAAAGAAATATTTACATAAAAAAATGTATTGAAATGTCCCAGTGAATTTTCTTTTTAATTAAATATTACTATTTTTTTTATTTATAATAGCATCAACAATTGAATTCAATTAATTAACACCAAAAAGATTTAAACATACAAAAAATATTCATTGATTTTGTCATGCTCTACGTTTTCAGCTTATTCATAATTAATAATAATCATAAAAAAATAATCTACAACGTTTAAATTTTGCTTTGAGTGCAACATACATAAAAAAAATAAAACATAATTAACAACTAACTCGCTTATACTAAAACGAAAACAAATTACAAAATAAATAAATAAAATCTAAAGGTAGTCCAACAAAAGCTGTTCAAGTGCTATATCATATGATATTGTTTTGATAAGCATATTATCGGCTTCTACACAGCAGGCAGTGTCCAATATTTTGTACGTGGCAGCAAGCCTTGTCTACGTATATTCACACTCACCGTTGACCCAACTGCCATTGTTTTGAGTTTGTCTGATAGGCGTAGCCTTTCGATGTGACGGTGGTGTGCTTAATTCTGATGGCGGTGTATCTCTTGTTAGACTGGGACGCTTGTTGCCAACAAATGAACTTTCCAGCCAACATAATCGACCTGTGCTACCTTTGAAAGACGGGCATCTAAAAAGAACCAAATTCAAAATAGATTCAATTTATTATATTTTTACATTGTTGTGTAACTAATTTTTACCTAGATGGTGTATCTTGATCAGTATTCAACCTTTCTTTACTTCCATCCGGTGTTGATGATGATACATAGTTGGCTATAGCTGATGTCACTTCTTTAATTGATGACTGTACTTCAGATAAGCTTGTTTGACAAGTCTTAAAAACAGATAAATATTAATCTAATATAGAATAGACAACTATATAAAACTATTCAAAATATAAATATTAGATTTTTGTAAGTTTTTGACTAATAAATTAATGTATTTATAATATTCATAGTTTCAGGGTGTTCCACATTGATTTTCCCCTTCAATAAAATATTACATATATTAAAATCTTAAGTTGTAGAATAAGGATAGTACCTATTTGACTATTTAATGATCTATATTCTATAGAATTTTTAAATATTAGTTCTGATTGAAAATGTTTTGAGTTATTGTTGTTTGCATTTAACGTCACTACTTTACTACTCATTATCGATCATCATCTGTTTACTATTTAATACAAGCTAATTTATTATTAACACACTGGTGACTTACTCAGATTTAAAATTATGGAAATAACAAAAAATGGTTGTAATGTTTTGTCATAAAAATTACCGGTTCATGTTGTTGTTGAGCAAGTAATCCAGCAGCAAGTCGTTCGGCTGGTGTTCTAGGTTTGGACAATTTTTCCTGAGATCTCCAACCCAAATATGGTTGACGATAGTTAAACGATGATCGCGTGGAACTACAAGGAGATGTACTATTTGAATTTGATCCATTTAAGCGGCTAGTACTCCAACGTGAAAAATTCTTAGTTGCAGCATGTGTTTGGGGGCTAAGCAGAGTATTATCTGAAACAACAATACATTTAAATTGTATACAGAAAACAATATTACAATCTTTTATATATTTTGTTTTAAATACTGCTTACTGTAATTAGAATACATTTTTGGTGACTGTGATTGGTTTGACGATAGGCTAGACATACTGGTCGTATAACCAGCATCACTATGTCTCTTCAAAATAAATCCTTGAGCCGGTACATTGCACGTCTTGTACCATTCAGGGAGATTAAGTCTTTGCAAAGAACGCTGAATGCGCAACTCATGTTCAGAGAGTATCCGTTCTCCACTGTTTACATTTACCTTACGAAGTTCGTTTTCTGGAGCCTAAAAATAAAAACAAAAAACAGACATTTTTATTAGTTGGAAATAATTAGCAGGGATTAAAGAAATTGCAAACGAAACAACTGAGTCACTGACACTATAACGGTAGTCTCGATTTTCATAACGGTTCTTTTTCATACGAAACACAGATATTGGTAATCGTTTAAGGTCCCAAATTATACGACTCTCGATATAAGCGTGCATAGATTTCGTGAACAAGTATTCGTCTTCGTCCAACCATTTTCCAATTCTGTCCATGTTATATTTTATAGAAACTTTGAAAATTATATTAAAACAATGATGCCGAACAAAATAAAACTACTCGAAGAAATTAATGTAAATAAAGCTGTTGTTTTTACAAATTCAATGATTTTCAACTTGAGCCGTGTGCAACGTCTAAAAATGCAATGACCGTTATTCCCTAATAAGTAATAATGTCGGATTTCACTTGTTATCGGGACCTATACCAATTACCTAATTACCTACCTCACCAAAGGTCGGTTACAATACTATTTAATACTATTTTTAGATAATATATAATATGTACATTGTACATTGTATTATAGTTATGTACCTACTAATGGTTTTAATCATGATTTATGAACTGAGATAGGAACCTTTAACGAAAAGTTGTTTATTGAAAAATGATAAGAATTAGATCGGATAATGTACATAATAATATATAACACTGTATTAACTAATCTATAAATATATATAAAAATGAATGTTTGCCTGCGTGTCCTTTATGTATTCCTTAACGGATGGACCGATTATGATGAAACTTTTTATGTGTGTTTGAATGGTTTCCGGGATGATTTAGATTCACAATTGGACCCGGTAGGTACAAGCCGGGGAGGTTCTCAGACGGGGATTTTGAGATTTACGGTGAACATGTTTGTTTATAAATAGTTGCTATTGGTTATCTAAGAGAAATATTGGTTAATCGAGGCAATCGGGCAGATTAGGTGCAAGCATGGATTAAATCGATTTTTTTCACATTGCCTACTTGATATAATGATATGCGTGGCACATTGTCCGCGATCCGACGTAGTCAGATTGCCTACCAGGGAGGCTGAATTGCACCCAAAAGGAGTTGAACAATCATAATTTTTGAAAGTTGTAATTTTTTACGGGCAACGAAGTGCGCGGGATCCGTTAGTATAATATAAATTGCAGAGTTTCTATACAATAATATTTATTTTGTAGCAAGATAGAATTATTATTTATTAAATCTACTACTAATCAAACATTTAGTCACATCACTGTGTGGGTGTGTGTGAGGTGGCCTAATATTTATTATCCCAAAGAAACACAAAATGGTTAGGTTAGTTAGGTCCCTACTTCCAAATGTTAAGAATAAAAAGTTGAGACCTATTTTCCTTTGCTACCCCCTTCTTACACAATTCAACCGATGTTTTCTCTTAATACTTTTGTAAGGCCATTAAACTAAATCAAGATACTCAGATATTTATTGTTTATACATATTATGATTAAGGCTATAATTATACTTAATTTACAGTTCTCGATAATTGTATAGAAACTGTAGAAAACAATAAATCTTTTAAATGTATAAAGTATAAACCTACCAAGCACATATAATATACTTATACACACACACACACACACGTAATAATTTCGAACATTTCAACTAAAATATAAAGTAAATTGAATACACTTTTATAAAGTCTTTAAATAGATTTATAAATTACAATGAAAAACTAATATCGGATGGACTTTACTTAACAGGACGCCACATCCTTAGGTGTAAGTGTTGCCTCCGTCTTACAAACGTGCAATATAGCAAATGTTACGTTCACAATAATCTAATTTACTCTGTTATTTCTATAAATTAAAACGAATTAACATATAAAATTTGAAGGCAAGCTTTGGGCTTCTAGTAGGATTTTAATGATATTTTTACTATGTAACAAGTTATGAGCATTTTAAAACTGTACAACAAACATATTCAAAGATTATTATCTGGGGTATCTCAAAAGCTTTTATTGATATTTTAATTTTGAAGCAAGCTATAATTATTTTAAAATGTACAATTATTATAAATTTTATAGTTTAGATCAATAGGTCAATTCATTCTATTTTTAAAAACAACATAGTAAAATGGATTATTATGAAAGTAAAATGTGCTGTATACGTTTGTAAGACGGATACAAGATAATATGCGGATTGTTATTATAGGCGTAACTAGGGACATTTTTTAGGGAGGGGGGATGGATTTGTATCAGAATCACAGACTTCGATAATTGATATTTTAAAAACTCAAGCCCACCTCCCCTTATTGAACATATGGCGGGTGCGCGAACATAGTTTAAGACCATACTAATAATTTTGAAATTTTTAGTATCATTTAAAGAGTGTCCTATATGGTGATAAAAACTTCTGTTTTTCAACGGGAATCCTCTTTTTCACTTTAAATTATTCAGCAGATAATTTTTGAAAATGTTTATGTATCTAAATTAAAATTTGACCGAGTAGTTTTTGAGTTATCAAACAAGGTATCATGTTAACTCCGGCACGAGAACCTTTTTTTACTGTAAACTCCGCCAGGAAAATAAAACAGGTCAAATTGGGTTCATGTAAACTCCGTCAGTGAAAAAAATCAAATAACAGTATACACTATAGAATTAATATAAATATAATAAACATATTATTATTAAACAAAAAATCATAATTTTAATTTTAATTATAATTATTATTATTATATGCCAAAAAATATAAATATTGAAAAAATAAATAACAATTGTTCGAACAAATCATACAAATTGCAATGGCCAGTATTATTATGTTAAAAAATAACGATAGACAATAAATTGTAATAACTAATAAGTAATAACTAATAATCAAACGCCATCATCATACACCCAGGTATGTACTTACTATATATTTTATTAACATGTAACACATATTTTATTGGTTGATTTATAAACTATTCTAAGCTTCTTGTAAGCGTTCAAACTGACAAATGTATATAAATAGTAAATACATAATAGAGTAGTTTTTTCATAATACTGTTTCCTACTTACTAAAATGGTCACAACTCTTAAACTATTTTTATCACGGACGTATTTCGGATTCATGTTTCATCTGTTCAACATTAACACCACGAGATTATTTAAAATACTATGTTTTGGAATGTGTTTTAATGGGAGTCTCTGCTCACATATTAATGGCATTACATTTCATATTATAATTAAAGTTTTTTTAAACATATATATTTTTGAAGAATGTGACAGGCATATTAAAGAATTTGGTATTTTTTTTAAATAAATATTTTTATTTAACAATTAATATCAGTTGTAAAATACAATTTATTTATTTATCTTAATCTCAAATTTAATTTTTTTTTGATAAAATGTATCAAACACTATTGAGTTTATAGGTCAGCGGGGACGAGAGAAAAGGTGACTTCGTAGGTACCGATCGATTCCATATTTAAATCTTTTATAACTTTATAAAGCCCGCGCAATGTCCCTGACCAGATATTATTTGACAGTATGACCCTTAGTTTACCATAATGATGTCATAATATGATGGACGCTATAGTGTGTGCATAACTTAAAACTAGATACTTAAAAATTATAAGCAGAATAAATAATAATAAGTAGGTACCTACTTTATCATCAAACTAACTAGATGCGTAATAAAATATGCTATATTATATATCATTATTATTTACCATTTACTATATATTTATTATTTTAAAGAAATAAGTGTAGAAAATGAAGTAAAAAATAATTAATATTTAAAAATAGTATTGCCTATAATTTGTATTCCTATAATATTAAACTAAAAGTAAATAAGTAGGTTCGACGTATACGATTAGTAAACTTTAGTACAAAGCATTTATTAAATTAATATTTCTAAAATTTAGTGTTTTGGTAATATTGACTATTGTTTGGTTATATATACCTATATATATATGTATGTATAAAAAATATATATTAAAATCATAAAATCAAAATACCGGAATCTGATTGAAAACTTTTCCCTTTATAAACCTTATCAAGTATAATAGGTATGCACAAGAATGTCGAATAGGTTGAATCAATTTCGATCGTATAACAATTATTAAAGTAGACAACCTCATTGAATAAGTAGGTCACCTTTTAAATATATACATATATCTGTATAATATAGTAAGGAGTACTTCAGAAAACATTTAAACGTAACACGCAAAAATGAAATAAAAATTGAAACGCAAATAGTCTATTAATAAAACCAAATATAAATTAAAATACCATTACATTTGAAATCCAATTAAGCAATAATAAAAATTAAAAAGTGGGCAGGTAGGAAGGCAGAAGGCTGTGCAGTTGTAGGTATTGAGTGTAGATCGTTATTGATTGGGGCCCAGTATAATGGATATGTTAAATTTTAATTCAATGATATACCTGTATAGTATACAAAAAATTTTTCCCAGAGGAGACGGTCTAACTTTTTGGTAACCATGGTCACAAAATAACTATTTTAATAATAATATTACAATTTTAACAAATGTTAGTATTTTTTTAATTGTCCGATTATATTTTAAAAAGTACTGAGAAGTTTATACTTTTTATCTACTAAAGTATAAACTATATTCATTTTGCTACCAGAAACCTCCCTAAAAGTTAATGATTGAAGAATTTTTCTACTAGAAAAAGTGTCTTCAGACACAAAAATAAAAACACGCACATTATTGTAAAATCAATACATTCATCGCTCCGCTCAGAATCTAATATATAATATTATATAGACCAACGACGTTCTTTAGAAATAATTTAATTTGAAATATTATAACATTTTTTTAATTCCAAAATAAGCCGTTAATTAATATTAACTGTTGACATATGTAAATATGTAATATAATGCAATATAAAACTTTAAAAGTGAACTACGGATAAAAAATATACGGTGCATACAAAAAATATAATAATAACAGATAAATAAATTATGACAGTGACTATTTGCAACCTACGAAAGTGTTTTAATAAACACAACAAATATAGTATACATTTAAAATACCTCGAGATTTTTTATCTTACAGCGGTACAGATAGCACGGCTGTTTAATTTGATAAAAGTCCATAGGAGTAAGAAGATATTACTTGAAATGTGGGTAGTACATATTTTTCCTGTGCAGCAAAGACCATGTATAGGCTGGCTTTAGCAGACTGCAGTTCTATAAAGAGACTTTAAAACAATACACGGAAGGGCTTGACGTTTGACAGTAATCAAACCGACTCCGCCTACTCGGCTTTTGTCTTTAAATATTATAGCGTGAGCCATATTTTATCACGACTCTACAGCGCTATTCTGATACAAAATATTATGATGAAACGTGAAAGTAAATTATTATTTATATAAGTACTTAATAATTTACTTGTTTTATTTAGTTACTGTTATTATATATTTTTTAATATATCGCTTATTATAACATGCATCGAACCTTCCAAAATGTAGATCACGAGTAGTTAATTTCGTTATACTTATGTAGTTATGTATGTATTAATAAATTAAGAATCTTATGAAACGTTAGATATAGTTTTCAAATAATGTTTAAAAATTCACTTTTTTTAAATAAACAACACATAATATTAGAGACAAAATAATACAAAATTACAAATGTTAACAGAATTTTAAAATCTTCAGTACCTAAATGCAATAATACTATGGAGAATATTATAATATTTAAATTAAATTAATTAATTTAAAACTCAAATATAAATATTATCAATAGACTAATAATTCGTCATTTACATAATTATTCACGTGGGTATGTGACAATAGGATATTCTATCATTCGAATAGAGTCTATAGTCTGAAGAATAATCGAAAAACTGTACAAACTAGATAAAGTATGTAATAATATAATATGCAATATACACAAAATACTAATAATATTTAAGTAATATAATTGGGTATAGTTAAAAAACAACAACAAAAAATAACAATAAGCATACAGATTAATATGGTAGGAAATTAGAACAAATTGTATGCAATCACTCTGTACATAGTTATCTCTAAGTAACGAACTATAGTGGTACCGCCCACCTGTCACGATGAGCCCTAGTTTTAGCTGACACACACGACATTGTCAAACAGCGTGGCGAATAGTGGAGAAGGGAAGGGAATTACAAGGTGAACTTTTATTTCAAAACCGCATATCCATAACACAGCTATAGTGAAGTCAATTATATCAGTAATTCATGGAAAATTGTGCTAAGGGTTGTAGTTTGATTATTTATAGATGATTCATCAAATTTAACTTTATAGTAGTGTAATGTGTCAGTTTATATGCGAACCATGTGGGTCATATCATTTACTTAATTACCTACATATGACTAAGATACGAGCATATGGCATAATATACATATCATATGTTTGTTGACATAAAACTATTCAAGATTATTAAGAGATGTTTTTAAGACAGGTACTTATTTTAAACTTACTTTTCAAACGTACAACTAAATTTGTTTTAAATATACTTTACGAAAAACACATGGTAAGTAAAAAAATTTTTTAATATAATGATATTTTGAATGTGTTGTTAATATAGTGTATTATTAAATAATAAATTATGTTAATAAAGTTCAACATTTTCAGGTTATAAATATTTTTAATTAAATGCGGAAATGTTGACAATAATAGCTAGTTTATTACAGTATATGACAAATAAAAAAATAAGTACATATACTAATTCACAAGTAAGTACTTATTAACTTGTATATTATAAATAATAATAAGTAGAACATTTTTGAAATATTGAATACGTATAAAAGAAACTACATGTCTCAAGTAACCGTTTGGCGGCGTTTGCTAGTACAATATTTATTAAAGTATTAATTAAATATTTTATTATTTTTAATGAATTATGACTACGTATGTATAGTTTTAAAAAATTGTTACGTAGGTATCTAGACAAAACTGTTTTTGGATATTTTTTAATAATAAAAATGTGTTTTGTTTTGTTTAAAATTTAAATAGTTATTAATTTGTTACTTGCCAAAAATTATTAGGTATATAATATAAAGTTAAATATACAAATACCTAGTATGAAATAGATTGTAGACAAATCCATCCTAGTTTAACCAGTCATATTATACTCATATATGCAGGTGTGTACTGGATTTGGCAACAAGTCCTATAGAAACCATTTTTTCCTGGACATTAAAAATAAACGGTTAGGATACTTAAACGGAGTCAGTATAACAGAAACTAAAAAAACAAAAATGTACTATATTATAATAATGTACACAATGCATGTTGGCATGTTGACAATATAAGAAGGGGAATATGCAGTAGGTGGACTTTATGAATTATTGATTGGCCTACATGTGAATGGATATTCTATGTGAGGTTCTATGGACATTATGCTTAAGTAAAACGTTGAAAAACATCAATGGATTCCCCACATAAAAGTTAAGTAAAAGTAAACATTTACTTGGAATCTTGAGTCTGGACTTATCCGGAGATAAAAACCTATAGATTATTTTAAATTTACTCTGTCAAAAATGAAAACCAGCCCATTGAAAATGACGTAACAATTTCACTTTATTCTCAAGTCTCTAATTTTTAAAAAATAATATTAACATTATATGTCACGGTTTTGTAATTTTTAGTTTCAATTGTATAACTTTATTCTAAAATTATAAAACAAATCTTTTTCAGCTGTAATTTAAAAACTGTATTAGTTTTATAATAATTATTATTATAGTCTATAGCACAACTTAAAATGCATATACATGTATATAGCATGCATTTTACCGTAATTTTATTATGGTAATAGCCAACAAAAATACGCGCACCTATGGGTACTGCAGTTTGGTATTTGAGAGTAGGACAGTAGGTAGTAGGCGTTTAAGGAGCGGAGGCGGTACTAAGTATAAATTATAATCGACTGACAATGTGAAATAGGTGTATTTCTCATTTTATTTGTAAAGGAAAAATTATCTATGGATCTTTTCTCCAATAAAATTTAAATTATTAATACATGAAACAATATTTTTCTTATATGAAAATCAAAATAAATACAAATCAATATGTAGATAAAGATAATATAAAATAAACTCATATGAATATATAGATTTTTATGTATCATCATAGTTTTTATTGGCACTGCTTTTTAAAATATATTCAGTTGAATGAGTTAATAAATTAAGTAACAATAAATATTCTACTTGTGCAATGTATCATATGTATTATTACAATATACGTATTACGATTAGTGTAAGGCATGTAAGCATCATAGCATTTTCACAATAATTTACAAAATATACTTTTACTATTTTAGAGTTATAATCACGCAGTAATAAGTAACCAAATATATTTTTAAATTTAATTTGAGTATGAAAAAGTAAATCATTTTATGCATTTTTGTACATAGTACACTATACATAATGTCGTAATATTATAAAAATTAAAAAACCATATACAGATGTTTTTCACTGTTCTAGTGTATACACGTTTTCATTGCAATGCGCCAATGCAAATAAATATACAAAAAGTTACATATGCCAGAACTGATATGCATAATTAGTTTATATGAATAAAACGTCTTATGAATGTAATGCTAGCTTTGGATTCAACACTAGATAAATAAATAATATTATATTGAAACAAACATAATTAATACGTATACCTATTACGTATAGCCTTAATATTGAGTTAAAATCCGAGTACATTTTCCAGTAGTTCTAAACATTTATATCGTAATATTTGAATTTGACCATTATTCAATCAGTGTAAATGTCCATGTTATAACAGATTCAGAAAAATGTAAATATTATGTTGTAGTGCAACACATTTAAATATACATATAAATAGAGTTTTTTGTATATTATAATATAATATCAATAAACAACCATTGAAAAAATCCTGATAATTAAATAAAAAAAAAAATTATAAAATCAGTTATAAGACGTATTATTTAGATATCATAAGGTACAATTGTGTATACCTAACTAAAATACGCTCATGATTCATGACATATTTTAAAATCTAATTAGTATGTGTTTGATGTTTCTACCACTAATATAGCCATATAGGACTATAGTATCTAAGGCAACCTATAATATAAACGATATAAGTATATAAATAATGCAAAATTTGATGAACAATTGTTCAGAGTTAAATAAAGACGTAAACAATTTATCAATTGACCATTGACCAAGTTGTTCATCTATAGTTTAGTATTCGAAGCCAGGAATCTACTATATTCTTTGTGCTAATTTAATTAATAATTATTATCACGCTTTTATGATTTATCGAAAACCGTTAAAGTATATTTCCCAGTGTTTATTACTCTTTTTAATAAACATAGTATCATATTATTGTAAAATCATTGAATGGGAAAGACTTTGAACACGCGTTTTAGAAAAATTATTGTCACACGCATTATGTAGAAAAGGGTTCGACGATAGTACGATACACAACAACAACGTAAAATCACTAGACGTATTTTCTTAATTGTAATTTGAGAAAAATTTGACACAAGAAATTTAATAAAAATACGACAGTTGATTTTAAAAATGTCTTAATTTTTTTTTAAAAATAAATATTATTTATTTAATAGAAACAATATTATATATCACGATGAGCTTGCCAAAGTATTAACTATTAACAATCCCTATGTTTATACAGACTTAATTAATTTCTAATAACTTTCTCTTAAATGGTGACTGATAATATACTTCAAAGTTATAAAAATAATGCCAAGTATCGGAGGATGTTTACTATTTGTGCCACTAAGTACCAAATATATGTATAATAGAGTAATAGACTATAATACTATATGCAATTAGTACTTATCATTAAGTAATAACATATTTTTATTGGAGTGAATATTTCAATTGTTATTTAAGATTTTGACTTTAGAAAACTAAGATTAAAGAATTACTGGTAACCGTTTGTACCGAGCCACGATGCTGCGCTGAGTGTATTGATTGCACTCTGACAAACGGCCCCTCCCCCCACGTGTGTCGAATGACCCACAAAATTCGCTACCACCCAAATTATTCCTGCTGACCTATATAAACCGTTTCTATTTAAACCATCGTTTTTTTGTTTGCTAGACATTAGATTAATGTCAATTATCAATCTATTATAATTTCATTGTAATCTACATATATCATATATTATCATCTATATGCTCGCTGTCATAAAATATTAGGTGTGTGTTGGGGAACCGCGAACATCTATACTGTATCTTTAACTACACGTTATTTATAAAATTACTATAATAAAATGTTTACCTGAACAGCAGCTTGATTTTCCTTGTCCAATAGAAATTCCATGGACTTAGCCCTGTAATCGGTTGCGTTTGATGGAGACCCGTCGGCGGACGATCTGTTCGAGTCGTTGGGGGCCAGAGACAATTTTGCCGACGAAGCGCCCAGGTCGAGCAGACTACGAGCCTTTTTGTTAGGGCTGCAACCACCGCCGCCCATCATGAGCGATGACGAAGATGTCCTGGTCACGTTCGAGTCCAAATCGGTCTCGAGCAGACCGGCCCGGTGATCCGGACGGGACATGGCAACGGCGGCGGCGGGCGACCGCGATTGCAGAGACGCGCGACTGCCGGCCGTCGGCAGTGCCGGTGGTGGCGGCAGTCGGCTACCGCGATTTTCATCGTACATGAGGCGCCGGCGCGTTGTGTACCCATCTGCTGACGGGGGTTGCGGGGGTAACGGCGGTTTTTTACCCCTATCGGATACGGCGGCGGCAGTAGACGGTCGTCCCGAGACGGGTGGCGGGGGTGGTGGTGTGTCAGGCCTACAATTATTATTACTCGGCTGTGCCGTCACCGCTGCGTTGCATTCTTCCACTTTTTGTTTCTTCTTGTCCTTGTTTCGCCGGCCGCTAAGTCTGCGCAACGAGAACCGCTGGAAAAATCCACCGAGCTTGTCGCCGATCGTTTTCGGTTTAGCTGACATGGCGACCACCGCGGGCGCATCGACTTCGATCGGTCGCGGTTGAACACTGCGACTGTGACTGTTGGAACCGGTGGCCGCGGTGTTATTTTTAGTGGGCGCGGCAACTATCCTATGCGACATTGGTGGGGAGCCGCCCGTGATGAAGTCCAGCCGTTCGCGCAGCTGTTGTTTTTCCGCCACACTCGGACGCCTGGTTTCCGATGGCAAACCGGTCAACAGTTTCATTACCATCGTGTCAATGTTTTCGTCGGCTTCGTCACTAATCCGGTCATAGTCTTCGTCGTCTTCCGTTTCCGGGGGTTCATCCGACCCGTTCTCGTCTTCGCCGCCACCGACGTCAGTGCAGCTGCTGCTGCTGAAGCTCTCACGCCAGTTCACTTCGGACACGACCGGACAAAAGTGCACGCCCTTGTTAGGCGTCGGCGCGGTGGCCAGGTTCACGAAACTGGTGGTTATCAGTAGATTGCTACCACGCGAAGAGGCCGCACTCAGAGCTGACTCGCTCTCGTAGTGTATGCGCTTTAGCGAGTGCGATCTGTCCAACGATACAGTGGAATCTAGCAGCTTTTTGGAGCGCAAATAGTCACCGTCGGCGTGCGCCAGCAAACCGTCGGCGCACAGGTTGGGCGTGCTTGACATTGGCAAACGGGACGCCATCGCGGTACCGTCGCGGTGGTGATGATGGTGGAGGTGGTGATGCCGGCGGTTGTCGTCGTCGGTCGTAGGAGATTCCGCGGTCACTGACGGCCGTTCGCCCAGATCGGGATAGCTGTGCCAGGCTGCGCTAAATTTAGATTTCATCTCGTCGTCGTCGTCGTCGTCGCCGTCGTCCGTCCCCTTCCCTTTGGCGGAGACAGAGCACTGCGCGGCCGTGGCAGAAACGACGGCGGCGGCGATCGTCGCGATGCTCTTCGTTGACATCTCAAAATAGTTCTCGTCCTCGGCGATGGGTTTGTACGTTTGTTGTGTGGCAGGACCGCGGGGCACCTGATCTCCGAAACCACTATCTTCGCTCAGGTTCTCGGACGATCGTTGCTGCTGTTGCTGCTTACATCCTACCCCCTGTATGACGTCTTCCGTTTTTTTACCGTCCGTTTCGTCTTCGTCGTCGTCGTCCATTTTCTCGCAATACGCGGGGTCGATGAGACAGTCGACCGTTTTGTACATACCGGTGGCCGGTTGCGCCACAGCGCATGTTGCCCCGACGGCCGCCGCCGCCGCCGAGTCTTGTTGCCCGTCGACTCTGCCGCACAGACGCAACTCATCCAGACTCTGCGACACATCGTTCACGCCGTCTATGCAGTTGTTGTTGGATCGTTTCCGGCTCGCTGTCGAGTGCACGCTCTCCATGCTCTTGCTCAGTGACTTGACGCTGGACCCGTCACCCGCGTAACTCGAGAACGGCGTGCTGCACAACACGGCTTCGTCGTCGTCCATGGTGGTGCCACAGTCGTCATCCGTCGCGGGTTGTTTCCAGTTGTTCCGGCGCGGCAAGCCCGCCGGACGTTGGCCGGCGCTCAGAGACTCTGCGCTGTTGGTCATGAACGGCGTCGCGGTGGCTGTTGTCCGGAACACGGTCTGTTCGCATTGTTTCTCCAAGCTCTCGAACTGCAACAGGCTACCACCCCCGTAACCGTTGGTCAGCGGTCCCCCGCCGGCACCAGTCGTCCACAAATGGTGATCCTGTAGGTTGTCCCTGTAGAACAATACCGTGTCGTGGTCGTCGTCGTCGTGCACGCCAGGATCGTTATTGTCATACATCCTGATGGTCGCCTGTTTGTTATTGTTGCTTGAGTTGAACAAGTTAAACGGATCACCACGGTTTATCACAGACCAGTTTTCTTCTTTTATAAAATCTGTAAAAGGTCAGTGAAGCTTTAGAAGTACAAAGTCACATCCCCACGATGGAGGGAACAAAATTAGTTAAAAATGTTATAACAAGTATCCATAATTAAGACATTGACAATTTGCTATAGTAATTTAACAGCATGTTCCAAAATTATGTCAATAACGATCCTATATCATTGTAATATGGAAGTATAATATATATTGCTGAAAATATATGATATCACAATTTATTATTATATAGTGGTAGGTTCCACGACTTAGCCTTATAAAAACATAAAATTAAATAATAAATACCTACAGCAAATGGCTATAGTACCTATACCTATATTTTAGGGGTCAAGAGTAAAAATTCCTGATACTTTTCAAAATTATCGGGAAAACCAAAAAGTATAGGTACGAATAACTATACTTAACACGGGGTGCATATTTACCAAATATTTATAACAGCATTTTCTTGACATGAAATATGTTAGATATTTTTATAAAATTTAGACATTTAAAATTGTTATAGGTTGGATATTAAAATTAAAAATCACGATTTTTCCTTTGACGATTTTAGTTATTTTGTTGTAATTAAATTCTACAGTATGTCGGTATTGACTATTTGACTTTAAAAGTTAATAAAAATAATATGATATTATAATAATTATAATATATCTGCAGAAGTGTCAGCAAAAATTAGTCCAACTAACCGATTCACTAGTAATAAAATAAATTAACTACAAAATATATCTTTAATACTAGATGCTGAGTAGAATGGTTTTTAGTGTGTAATGATTTATCATTGAATTCAAATTTAACACAACCATTACAGTAACATACTTTTAATGATGACGTAGATTTACTTGAAATCTACTATAAAGCAGAGCGACTTCTTCAGTTTTTTTTAATGTCTATAATAATTATTTGACACTAATTATTAGAACAATTTGAATCCTAATTTATAATTTGAAAAATGTTATTATTAATATTTATACTCATTTATCATTGTTATACTTATTATAAACTCCTTTTATATATTAAAATATGTCTGTATAAACGTATCTGTGCTATTTGGGTTGCCTGATTAAACATTTTAAGGAACGATGGAAACTTAGTATTAAAACTGGAATTTAAAACAATTGGAATTCTAGGCGTGAGGTAAGATGAGTCACCTTGTGTCTCAGACTAGTTAATACATTAGCGCATGCCATTATTTATAAATTTAAAAAAATAGGTGTGAGCTCCTGTGGTTATTAACCATATCGTGCATACAATTTGTTGTAATATAAACATATATACACATAAGTGTATACTATAAAAACGCTTTTATTACTCTTTTTTTTTCAATGTCAAGATTAATATTAAAAACAATTTCTAATATATAATTTGTATATAATATATATTATACATATTTTATAAGCAATAGACATCGATAGTTAAAGAAAAAACTGGTTTTATTCGAATTATTAAAATGCTATACTTACAATATATTTTATATTTGATACATCGTATTGTTTATATTTTATACGATTTGAATACGATATATTCATATATTTATGAAGTTCAAATTCAAATGTTCAAACCATATTTTTATGTAATAAAAATCGTGTAACTATAATACATGAATACATGATTAGTTGATTTATTATTCACCGATAAACAGTTAACTCTTTATTCAGAATATTATTTTTATTTGATGTCTGCATTTATTTGTAATCAGGAGGACAAGGAATCCATAAACGAGATAGTTTGTTTATTAGCAATATTAAACCAATTATATGCGATAAGTGTTTACTAAAATATAGATAAGCACGAAAATAGTATAAAGTATAACAACATAATATATATTTTTTAAAGAATGAAATGTGTTAATAAAATGTTTTTTTTTTAATATACTTAAGTACGTAAGAATTATTCACAATTATTTTAAATAGGTGGCAATTGATTGGAATTTTTTTTTAAAGAGGGAACTCGATCTGCTGTATACTAGGGATAAAGTACTACTGTAGTTGATCATTGAGTAGCTAATGGATGTGTTAAATTGTAATTCAATGATAAATAATTACAAATGAAAAGACGATTATGAGCTATGAAGACCACCAGATCGGCGTTTCTAATGATAATTTGTGACACTTCGTGTTATACTATATTTATATAATTATTAGCATTTTTTTCGGTAGTAAATTGAACTAATTTTTACCAAAACCATTGTAGGTAAATATCTAATAAATTATATCATATATTATTTTACTTTTTTAAATTCAGTACATCGACGGATCGTATATAAATGATTTGAATAAGAGGTTTGTATTATAAATAGTCTGTATATTTTTAAAAATGTAATCGCGATTAGAAAATTATATATAAGTAATTTTAGAATGTTTCAAGTTTCTACTATTCATATTTTTTAATTATAATTTGTAACTAAAATGGTTTGAGGAAATGTCGTAGTTATTTTTGGTTTGAAAATCTGATTTAGTCAAAATTCGAACTTGAAACACTCATTAAACAAATTGTGGATCTGCTGTTTTTGATATTTTTAATTTCTTGTAACAAAGAACCTTGAATTAAAGTTGCAAGCATAACGTACCTATTAAAGTAGAAAAAAATGAGGAAAGTTTAAAATTACCATAAATATAACAAAAAAAAGACGTTTTTCTCCATAAAGAACCCAAATATTTGGAAAATGATATTATTTCTAAAAAATACTAATATAAATAGTTGGGGAAAATGCCAAGCCCTACAGTTTCTTAATTACGTAGGTACACCGAAAAAAAAAATCAATTTGGTCAAAAACTAGTGTTTTGTAAAATACATTCTCGTTTCCCGCTGTGTTTCTTAATTTGTATTAAGAAGAACACTGGGAATTCACCCACTTTTGATAAAAAAAATTACCTACTAAATTTAATTTAATAAGAGAAACCAATCTTGTAGTAGAAGTTTGAAGCAAATTTTCTGCTCTAAAACTTGATGACCGAAAAAAAAAACATTGTAAGACCAATACTTTCCTTGTTCCACTCAGAATATAAGAATTGAATCAAAATGTATAAAATCCAAATATTAATCACTATTTCTCAAAAACGACAAAACGCATAAATTTGAAATGTTTAGTAGTGGTTCTTCCAATGCTCTAGATGTTTAATAAGATGAGATTTTAAAAAAATACCCATTTTAAAGATGGCTGACAGGAATTTTGTGCTAATATTATGTAAAAGCCAGTCATTTAATTTTCAAAATCGACAAGACCTACGAACTCGGCATTTTGAATAGTAGCTAGTTCCTCCATTGCTCCAGATGTGCAATAAGAAGAGGTTAAAAAATATACGTTTTTTAAAGATGGATTGACACAGGAATTTTATTTTGGCTAACGAAAAATCTGTCATTTTTTGTGGATATACATGGTTATAGAAAACTAAATTTAGTTATTATGATTGGAATAATTAGATTTCATTTTCAAATTGTATTATTTATTTTATAACTGGTGTGGAAATATGATATTTTATCTACCTGCTTAGCATAAAATATTTGTTTAATTTTTACTACCTGGAGATTGGGCCACAAATGTATAACACAAAAATATAAGAATAAAAAACGTTTATTAACTACCTTTTTGTTTCCTAATTCATAAAAATACGATTATTTTTTTAATGCCATACAGATTTCAAAAATGTAATATAAAACAAACAAGGTTTATAAAATTAGTCAAATAATTATTAACTATTTTTTCCTACAATTATTATTTTACATAATACGATACAGATTTTACAAATTCAAATCTGTTTTTTTCCATCCTTCGTATTTTTTATTTTCAATAAGAATATAATATTTTCTTTTATTTAATTAAAGTTTGGTTCCTGGCTTTTAATGTTTTTGCGCTTCTAATTTAAATATAAACTTCTGATCGAACTCCTAAAAAAACATACAAATATATGAATATTAGGGTGTGACACATAGAAATTATTTTTTAAATACGAATGAAAAGACTTGATGGCATTTGAAGCGATGTTTTATGTTCTTTGTAAATTACGCTTTTGTCTATTTTTATCCATATTTGATGGCAGCCCCTGCTAATTCTATATTATTTAATATTGGATAATTTATTACCTTTTGATAAGGTACGCGGTCGCTTCGAGTAAAGTTTCATGTACACTGTTGTGTAAGGTATTGTAACTACATATTATAATATTAAATATCATTTTATTAACATTTTAAATGTCTATCAATGAGGCCCAATCACCGAGTCTACTTATTATAAATGTAAATCTTTAGTGGCTCAATATTATTGCCTATAAACGTACATGATTAGAACAGGGTAATGAATTATTGCATGAAGTACGCGCAGTAGTTACATTTGGATGCTTGTCTGTCTGTTTATCCGTTTGTCCAGAAATGACTTCGAAATGGTTAACCTAACCTAACCGATTTTGACGGATACTGATATACAGGTATCAAAGCCACCCTGAAGCAATGTAATATATTTGGTACACCATATCAAATAACTATTAAAACGATATATATATATCATGTATAATAGAAACTATAGGTATTATGTTTAAAGGTATCTTCATTTATTCGCAGGTTCGAACATTTTATAATACTTTATCGCCTTAACTTCTAAAAAAATTAAATAGTTAACTGTCGAGGACATAATGAAAATCAATTAAATCAATCATTAGAAAACTTGAAATCTTCTATACAAGCTACTATCGCTTTTAGCAAGCATTAATTTTGAAATAATAAAAGTATACTAACCTAACCTAACTTACCTATAACACGTAATTAATATTTATAATACATAAAACACTAATTTGTTTGGTGTTTTCGTATTAAATAACTTAATGGTTATTTTTCACTTACTATAATATTATTAATACAATAAATTATTTGAATAGATAAATTATGTAAATCAATTAATGTTAAGTAATATTGATGTTCTATAAGAATTGATTTATATAATATTAATATCAATTAATTATCATTGATTTTATAGTTAATATTAATTAATTATTTTTATATAAAAATTATACCTTCTTCACTACTTCTTTCCGAATCCGTCCGCAAATCATCAGAAGTTTCTTCAAGAATTGTTTCTAGAAAAATATAAGATGTACTGCTTACAATGTTTCCACCATAACTGCTTTGGTTGAACGATGACCAGTTATCTTCGTCACCGTTATCGCAAAGATCGTCTTCTGTAACACGGTCAAATTAATTCTATCAGGAACAATAACAGCTAAATCAGAGTACGACATCAAATAATTTAAGGGATGATAAATGGAATCTATTGTTCCTTGTGTTTTTATATTCAAATAAACTTAAAAATCGTTAATACCTTTACTATAGTTATGTTGTTTTCTAAGACATTTTAAACAAGTCAGTATTATTTTGTTATACTGTGTTGTCTCTAGGTTTTACAAGTCACTGTATAGTGACACAGCGACAATGTTTATACTTTATTATACATAGAAGTTATTTACAATTCGTACAGTTATTTGTTATATAGGCATATATAGAGTTGCATAATGTTTTGTCAATGTGTCGGCCAATCGTTTAACATATTTCGTCGGTCGTTATATACTGCACATACACGTCGTCCTACGTGTTTGTGTGCCGTAATAACTAATAAGACGAAAACAAAGACACGTGATCAACAATGCATGCTATACTTCAATAATATATAGTCTATAGCCTATATGACATAGAAACTACGCGTGTTGCATATTTTACGTACATTTACTCGGACAAGAATCTATACGAAATACGGAAATGAGATCGTACGAAGGGCGCAACAAAACGTGACGATTGATACGAGGCCGAGGCAATGATTGTCCAGAAATCAAAATATATTATAACCAAGTGTAATAGTAGGTGCTAACTATTAAAACTATTTGGATTCATATATAAATATAATGTTCTAATTTTTAATTACCTATGAGTTGTTAGCAAATTAAGAGAAAAATAATCATAATTGCGGTAAGTGCCCATTAATGAAGACAGTGGCATCAACATTTAGGCCCGGGAACCAAATTTTCAACACTCCCCACTCTCAGATGAAAATATCGGAGAAATCTTAGTGATGTTCAACAATTTTCTGAAATTATTTTCTATATTTTTAATATTTTAATATTACATGTTTAATTAAATACATCGTTTCACAAAGAATAGTATATAGTTATAATTTTAAAAATGATTTCATGCAATTTTAAATATACATATAAATAATAAGTGGATTTTAAAAATGTAATTGAAAATAATATATACCTAATATTGTTTTAATGAAAAATACCGCTATTCAGTTTATTTAAAAAAAAAAAATGCCGTTTTCAATCAACTTTATACCTATCATTATGTTTAGTCATCATTAAAAATCAAAACACAACTCACGTTTACGGTGTTTTACTCTCAACATAAGGTCATCACGCTTTATGAACATTGTACATTTGTACATAAATAATATACATAATAATGTACATGATTCTAATTCAAGCGTCCAACTTGTTCAAAATAATATAAATATATAAACAACAAAATAATATGATGGGAATAATATAGGTTCATTAGATTAGTTTCCACTGAACATGTATTGGCAATTTTCATATATTTAAGATAAATGTACATATTATTAGTTACTATTTTAGATTCTGAGCGAAGCCATGATTACAATGATGTGTGTGTTTTTTTTTTTTTTTTGTGTCTGTCATCACCTTTTAGGACAGTAAAAGTGCTTGGAAATTCCCAGTAGTTTTCAAAAGCGACGTGAAAAACAAAAGAAAAATTAAGGAAAAACGGGAATTTTTACGATTATAAAAATTTTCGAGAAAATCGATTTTGGTTTTTGGTGTAACTCTAAAACAAATGACCGTAGGGACATGAAATTTGGACTGAATGTTTATAATTGCATTTCCTATACACCATAACATTTTCCAAATATTTTGACTTATTTTGAGCTGTTTACGAACATTGTCAATTTCCATTTTTTTTAGTTTTTTTTTCTATAAATATCAATACAATTTTATCTGTTGAGTAAAAAAGCTTGAAAATTTAATAGAAGGTTATTGTCTCAAAGGTAGATGAAAAAAATTAAAAATCCTTAGTCACAGTTTTATATTTATAAGCATTTAAAGTTCAAATTTTGACAAAATACGGAAAAATCACGAAAATTAGCAAATTATTTTGAGTTGAGAATTCATAAAAATTTTTCTTTTTAAATCTAAGATTTGAAAATGTAATATAAGATTACTCATAAGTTTGTCTACCTTTCTCAAAAAAAAAAATGTCTACAAGAAACTTAAATTACATTTTTATGAGCGTCTGAAATTTATATTTTTACAACATTTGATATTCACTCGATTTCTCATGTAACAATTTTTTATTTTAATGTAATTAAAAAACGAATGACTGTAAATACTTGAAAATTTCACTGAATGTTTATATTAGCATTTTATATACACCATACAATTTTGAAAATAATTTAACTCTTTTTGAACTGTTTACGAACATAGTCAGTTTTCAATTTTTTTAGTTTTTTTTTCTATAAATACCTATATTTTTTTTTTTGTTATTAAAGTATTTTTATTCAATCTGTTTCAATACATGAACAATAAGAACAATTGATGAAAATAAATAAAATAAAATAAAATAAAAATAAATGACAGATTATCCCGTATGTAGAGGCCTCCCAACGGGAGGTACTACGACAATCTATAAATATTAATAAAATTTTATTTGTTGTGTAAAAAAGCGTGAAAATTCAATGCAAGGCTTCTGATATAATGTTACAATTGCAGTTGAAAAATATTAAAAATACATAGGCACAATTTTTTTTTATAAGCATTTAAAGTTCAAATTTTGACAACATTTATCAAATTTATAATTTGTGTGTTTAATTTTTATGGCTAAGGATTGAAAAATTAAAACAAGGCTCCACGTAAATAGGTTATATATAAATTACTTTATTCACAATAATATCATCAAATATACATGGTAATATCAATATATTATAGGCTGACACTGACCGTTTTCTCTCAGAATCGTTTTTCTTATACAATGATATTATATCATTGAATTAAAATTTAACACCATCCATTACAGTGACCCACTTGTAACCTACTGTACAGCAGAGCGACATCCACTTATCCACCTTTTTTGGTTTTGAAATGTCTAAATAATTGTCATGTATAACACGGATGATTCATTTTTGGCAGGTTGTGGCATGATAATTTTCTGTTATCGTGTATAAGAATGTTGTAAAAAAAAAACTAGCACGAGTGAACGGTGGCGACGAGCGCAAGAAATGGAATGGATTTAAAACGCAAGTAGTTTCCGTGAAGCCAAATAACGGTAGGTATACTAGGTTATATTCTGCCCCGTTGCTGGCCTCTTTTTTTCTGAGGTTTGAGCAATTTTTTTGCCGATATAATTTACGATAAACCATATTCCATATTACACCATATATAGTGAAATTCGCAAACTATTAACATTATTAAAAGTACCTACAGTGTACACATACTGATATATTCAATATTGTATAGGTTAATGACAAATGTATTAATAATATTATTTAACTATTGAAATAGGTACATACTTTTATATGATTTGTACTTCAATATTATATTAGTTATATGTGTATACCTGGTACTTATATAAATAATTTAAATATTATGTATCTACTCATACATCTGCAGTTACATTGTTTATATTAACATTTATAAGCATACCATCTATTACTATGTAGAATATAGTTCAAACGGAATTCCTCCAGAAGATAGGAACACCTGTTTTAAATATATTTTGTATATAATATATAAAAACAATTCATACCTAGGAATTAGCTTAAATCATTTATAATTAAGTATTTCAAAAAGATAAACAAATATTAAATACAATAATAATTTTGCAAAAAAATTGAGTTTGTCAAATTTTTAATTTATGTTGATCAATTAATAAAATAAATTTTTTTAACAAACAAATAAAACTGTTAATACATTCATGTATCATATTTAAAATAATTTGTATAAAACTGTAATATAATGTATCTTTAGAAACGTCAATAACCGTAGCAGTTGAAGCACATAAATAAAAAAAACTGCTTTTACAAATGTCTGTAGATAAGTAATAAACTAAAAGGGTAATACAAACATAAGGTACGAGATAATATAAATATCTTCATAAAAACTACCAAATTGTTATAATAAATACAAAAAAACACATTTTTTAGATTAAACTATGTACCTATAAGTCTTTAAAATATGCCTAATTCGTCGTCTTGTAGTAGTATTCTAATATTGATGTTGTGTAATTGATGTGTTATTCACACCTACGTGTAATTAATTTTAAATTCATATTGACATAAGTATAATTTTGAACATGGTTTTAATTTTTACTGTACCTACATATTATATAAATAATATAAATAGTATAAATAATGCAGTCAATGCAGATATACATTATGCATTATACATTATACATAATATTGTGTATATTATTGTTAGCACTTACTACAATAGGTATATATAATATCATTTTATGTAATAATATAAAAATATATTAACTATTTTGAGTACAAATTTAAATTAGAAAGTGTTACGATAAATAAAATCGCAATTGCATGAAAAAATTAAAATGTAAAATATAATTTTAAATGTTCATAATATAATGAATATTAAACGTTTTATTAGAAAAAATAAACATTCAATTTACTATAATTTATGTTGATTCAGTTTATAATATTATGCAAATACCTTGGCATCTCAGAAAATTAAACTTCGAGTAGAAATCATTAATCAATAAAAATAATTTGTAAAGCAAAATGTTTCAATTAGAATACATTAATATCTCGAATTTAATGCAATGATATTTTTAATCTTACTTTAAAATATTAACACTATATTATGTACCTATAGTTGATTAATACATTTTACAATTTAAAATAATCACACCACTTAGTTTTAACTTTTAACTTCGTAAAATATGCGTATTTATATAAAAAAAACTACATACAAAGAATGAAGAGAGAGGCCGCCATCCCCCAACCGGGCATGGCAGAAACCTACAGGTGCCCAATTTGAAATTCTGTCGAACTAAAATACACGTGTTTATAAAAACCCAAAGTAATCTCCCCCACAGTTAAAAACCACCCAATGGCCTAAATTACCGCGGGTTAATCAATAAGAAAAAAGAAGACTAAATATACTGTAACTAATATAATTAAGCGGATGGATGTCATTTTTTCTATGTTTTTAATTAATATTTGAGTAAAATCCCCCATTACAAAAAAGATAGAAAATAATATTTTTGAGGAAATGACTTATTAATTTTATATTTTATTGTTATTTGACTTTCAAAATAAACAAAACATTTTGTACATTTCAACTATGTTTAAATTGTTTTGGACAATATTTAGACAAATCGATGTTTCATTCTTTCAAAAATATTATTCTCTATCTTTTTTTGTAATGGGTGATTTTACTCAAATATTAATTAAAAACAGAAAAAATGATTCTGCGTAAATGCGTTTTGTCTATGTTGCGCGTGGGCCAGAGAGAAAACAAATAGTGCGCTGACATCCTCTTAAGATTTCTAGAAAAATTGAATATCCTGTTAATATACAAAACGTGTTTGTAAACAAAGTGTGATATTTTCAATTTTGATCTAATGGAGGAAGTGTTCGTACCCACCCAGATATAATACAGAAGAATTTATCTTACTCTGTTATTTTTAATATTAGAGTGATTTGACTATATCAATAAATGTAAAGGTAATAATACTATTTGTGATTTGCGTGGGAGTTTTTGAATATTTACATAAATGTTCAAACAAGTTATGAGCATTTTAAAATTGTATATTTTTTAAACATTTTAAAATGCTTATAACTTGTTTCAAATGTATAAATACATAATATATATATATATACTGAACTATGCATGATATTGCATGTTGAATTCTTGTATTGAGTGCGTACAAACTTTAACAATGTTAATAGAAAAACACAAAAATGATACGCCGAGTATCATACGCGTGGTTGTGGAACGGTTATTAAACATAATAAGACAAATAAAAAAATATTAACTACATAATAATAAATAACTTATGTCATTCCAGTTGTTAGACATAAAAACATATTAGGTACCCGTAGGTTGATAGGCAATAACTAAAACAACGAAATTGGTCTTGTTAACAATTGTGGTCGTTTCTACACGCGGTTCAACGTACTTGTTTTGATTGGACATGGGATGTGACGGACGCTCTTACATGCGTGCACTGTACAATATACCAATTTTTACGTGATAGGTACATGCTCTTGTTAAATAATTTCAAGTCTTATAATAATATGACAAATATTATGAATTGTAGTAAAATTAATCAATCGTAAACTCACTGATTCTTAAACTATTATATTATTTATTAATACAATCATTATATAATATATTATAAATACGAAATGCGATATGATCACATTTTTTAATTAGTCGAACAACGCCGTTTATTAGTTATTTTCTTATTTTGGTATTATTTTTGCATGAAAAACTATAAGATATGAAAATTCCATTCCGCTCACTCGTTAGAATGCCATCAAAATAATGATTGACCGGTGGTTACCTATAGTTATTTTATTTTTAGTTACACTAATCTGTATCGACAGCATGGCCGATGGAATACAATAGATAGTCAGCGTGGTCGTCTTGGTTGAATACTGAGTGAACGAGGTTTTATACGTCTAAGTTACTATTATAGCAATATACACATATAGATGTGTGTGTACCTATATAATATAATATTATGTATATACATACGCATATGTGTATACATTTATAGTATATATAATATATATATACATGTTTATATTTTTTATTATATAAAATGTATACAGTAGTAGGGTATTATAATTACCATTGTTGTCGTCGAAATAGTCAGTGTCATGAGGGCTAGAATCGAATGTGGGATCGTTTTGTTGGTGGCTATTGCCAACCAACGCCACTGACGGTTGCTGGAGCCCATACGCAGGAAGCCAATGATTAGTTCCAGCAGTGTCAAGCTTTTCCGACCAGTCACTGAACGCAATGTTTTCAGCCATATCCACACACTAACGCGTACGAACGATCTGTAAATAAATTGCATTATTGAATCGTAGGCATGGTGTAATCACTAATCATATTATATCATATTATATTAACACATTATTATAGTAATTTTTATGTAACGTTTAGCGAATTATATATAAGGAATTAAGAACTTATGAAAATATGTAAATTTTAAAATTTTTACGTTATGTTTTTTAAATATTTGTATGATCACAAAACATATTTGTATTTAAACTAAGCCGATATGTAATCGATGTGTTATATTTGTATTCAATTATAAATCATTTCAGACGAAAAACGATTTTGAGTGGAGACGTTGTGTATATAGCATACTTGTATAAATAATCAAATTTAATTAAAAAAAAAAAGAATAAAAATCGAAAATATTTCATGACTATAAATAGCGTAACTTTCCAGTAACTATTATTTTTCATAAGGGTAGAAAGACTTATTGGGAATCTTCTATAAAAATTTCTAATGTTAGCTATAAAGAGAAAAATGTTTATGAATTTCTAACTGAAAAATAATTTTCGTTTGAAAAATGTCACATGGTTATAATGCCTATAAATAACACAAAAAGAGTAAAAATATTTGAAAATTTTACCATATATGGCAAATGCTAATATAAATATTTGGTGAAAATTTCAAATGTCCAAGGTTATTAGTTTTTGAATTACACCAACAAAATAAAAATGATTTTTTCAAAAATTGGTTTTGCGTAAAAATAATCATTTTTTTACTTCGACCTTTCAAAAATATAAGCCCCGATATAAACTAGATTTACTTTCCTATCAGATTATATGTCTATGTCCCACCTAATATCGAAAATCTAAACATTTTTAATACCAAAATGTTGATTATAGACAGAAAAAAAATACACATCATTGTAAATAGGTACATTCTTCGCTATGATCAGAATCTAAAATGCTTAATACAACTTTGGTAAAAATATGCAAATTATACAAAATATTAAATATTAGATAGGTACAATTTAACATAAATATAGATTTAATTTGATATAAAAATATAAAACAACATTATAATTTGCAAAATGTTTATTTTATGATATAATATACGATTATATCTACATATTATATCTACCTACATTTATATAAATATATTACCCTGATACTATGCAAATATACTATGTATGTTACCTAAAGAAACACATACTATAAATAGGTGTACACGTACAACATAATATACTAACAACCGTAGCATAATAAACAGTTTACTAGGGGTAATCTAAAATTAGATAGGTATCATAAAAATAATTATCAATTTATACCTACGCCTATTCAAGACATACATTTCAATTATAATTCAATAATTGTACAAAAAGAGGTACAAAATTATATCTACACTTAATAACAATTTAAAATTATTTTTCGTTTAGTTATTTAAGAACAACGTGGGGACTAGTCTACATTTTACGTATCTTAATATTCGTAATTTATAATCGTATAAAATATGAAATTTAAGTAGGTACAGCTTATAGTTACGCATAAACGTCACCAATATCATAATTTAATATTTCAAACGATACACGTATTGACACATTTTAATTTAACTAGGTATTAAACTACCTAGTCTCAATTGCTACCAATTTTCGACACATTGTGAAAAAAGTATAATAAGTTTATTTATATCAAGGTCATATAACAATTTATTATACAACTAATGTAATTTTCTATTTAATTCAAAATAATATAGATACATAAAATCTCAAAAGGTACATATAGATGAGGTGTATTATTATTATATAGATATAAATTCACAACTTTAGGTACTATACATATCATTTCATCTATATTTAATGATAATAATTTTAATTTAATTGAGCAATGAAATGAAACTGCATGGAACGCAGGTAGTAGGTACTTGCGTATTTTATTGTTTACACGTTCAAAGAATTAGATAGGTTGGATATTGTATAACATTATATAATAATATTTACTATCATAAAAAAAATTAATTAATAGAAATAAAATATTAATAAACTTTTAATAGGGAGCTTCCTTGACCATAATATTTTGAAATTATCATTAGTTATTATATTCGAGTATATATTAATATGTAGTATGCAGCCGTTAGATAAATGCAAATCTTTTATCCTATAGTTTGGGAAATAAAAATACTAATATTAACTGCAAAATAGGTATTTTTAAGGATCTATACGTGAACTTATTTACTTTTTCCGACGGTGTACTAATCACTTGTAGGTGTGTTATTGAATAAAACAAAAAAAACATACTGAAATATAATTTAATCCCTCGATATTCCGTCTACCGTTGAGGCAGATTAACGTAAAGCAGTATTTTTAGAAAGGTTAACTTAAACGGTAGTAAAACAAAAGTAAACAAAATATTTAATATAAATATATTTAACATAATATTATTAATAATAATTAACCGGCCCATTTCAAAACATTGTTCGTTGTACTAAATAATTCTTATTATTTAATTATACTGTTGTTTATTTGTTATTATCTCGGTTATTATAATCTAAATACAACAGTACCTAGATTTGATATTGAAAGGGATATTAATATGATACACAACTACAAGTAAATACGCACATCTAATTATAATATTTTAATAAACAACAAATCTGTTTACCACGTTATTTTCTAAGCTTAATGTGCTCAAAGGTTATTAAAGGATAATTTATTTGAACCCCAAATGTATCTTATTTCACTAATAAACATGAAAACAAGAAACTATGAAAGTCACTGCTGTATAGTAGGAGTCGAGTGTACCTAGTCATTGAGTACAGGTACAGGTCACTGTAATATTGGTGTTAAATTTGGATTCCATGATAAAACATTGCGAGACAGATTATATTTCCAATGATATTTTTAATATATATTTATACTGCCATTAGTTATTTACTTTTCAATTAGGTAGTAGGTACAAATCATATTATATACATACTAATAAATTATTATAATATTTTTAGCAGTTATAATTATAAATACCGTAAAATGGTGTAAATAGGTACTATAGGTCCGTGGAATAAATAGCTCAAAATGAATCAACATATTTGTTAAACTACATTACGTAAATACAATAATATTTGAATTGGCGAAAAGCTTAAAGCCGGGTTAAAGCCTTTACGAATAATATTTTTAAATTACAAAACCGTTATTTTTGTGCATATGTATTATTAAGATTTATAGGTAAGTATTTATCTGTAAGTGGTGAGGAAGGTACAACTTATGAGTTATGACCTTGAATTACATTTTCAACCTAAGCTATTAAAGATAAAAACTTAATAAATTGAAACTACAAAAGAGCTTACATATTTTTGTTATTTTGATAAATTTCATAAAAACTACACGAACGAATATTATGAAAAAAATTGATGTCATGTATTTTTAAGATTTTTTAATTGGTATAAAAACCACTAATAATGAGAACCCTGTATTTCAAGCTTTATTTTACAAACAAACAAAAATATTATTATATAGGTACATAAATCTCAACATGCATCAAAAAAACATCGGAGAAAACTAGTAAAAGTAAACAATTTAAAATATCTATGAATCACACATAAGTCCAAAATATATTGAAATTAATATTAATATTAGGTATGTTTATAAAATGCAGACTAATATTTGGTGAAAAATATAGTATACCTTTGTCCTATATACAATATAAATAACGATAATCGATTTTCTCAAAAACTGGTTTCGTGTGAAAATTTCTATTTTTCTGATTTCCAATTTTTTTGATTTTTATTTTTACCTCGTTTTTTTCGATTATTTTTAATGTTTTTTTCGATTATTTTTAATGTTTTTCTATCAAAAACCACTCCAATTGATGGAGATTAAAACATTTTTTCTACTTTATTAAGAGTGCTCAGTCACAAAAAAAAACATAATATTGTCTAATTCAACATTTTTTTCTCCACTCAGAACTAAAATATAATAACAATTACAAATAGGTACTTGTAACTTGAAGTTTTTATTAATTCTGTTGGTAAACAAACTATATTTTATTCTCAATTTTATTAATTGTAGGTAGTTTAAAGGTAACTTCATTTATTATGCGGTTTTACGAAAACAAAAAAATATATAAATTGTATGTGGTTAGGTTAGTTCACCTTCACCAAAAATAAGTAATGTTCTATTCCGGTATTTTTAAAATACATTACAATCGTGAGAATCATAGCTGAGAAGGTACCCAAGTGAAAGTTCTGAGACAATACATTATACATATACATTATACACAGGTCATGAGAAAGATGTATTTGTTTCCAAGGAATTATTTAGAACATTCAGATTCCTGTTTCAGTTAAAATGGTATCGTCTTAGCTGATTATTATAGGTATAATAATATATATTATACATTATTATATGTTTAGAAGTTTAGTTCAAACTACACTGAGTATATTACATAAGATGAAGCAAAATGGAGGGATATTATTCTTGATATTATATTATATAAAAAATAAAATGCGAATGTTATTCTTATTACTTATTAATTAATAGTTAATTCTTTATTCAAAATAAAATATTGGTACACAGGACCTATTATGGCACATGACATAATATGTCAGTTTTGAAGTCTATGCACATGGCATGTTTTATCAGAGCCTAAAGATGACAGGTGTATCCTCGGGTGTATCGTTAAAATAATGGGGTGAACAGTAACGTTGGCTCAAGTACATTTTATTCCCGAAAACCACCACTGCACGGCCATATTTCAAAGTAATTTATAGTCCAACAAATGATAGGTACATCTGCTTTAAAACGTCCAATAATTTATCAAACCCTTCAAATTCAAAAATATACATTACAATATTTACAAGCAATCGCAAAAGCAATTTTTTCAGAGTAGGTTTTCATATAATTATTTACCTACTTAATTTAATTTAAACAAAAACATATTAGTTTTAATCAAAATAAAATTCCATCCGGAATCTAAAGTATTGGTAGTCTGTACCAATCAGGAAATGCCATTTTTTTTTTAAATAAATCAACCGCTGTATTTCGTTGGTTTGTCTTGATCGATATCGGCTTACCCCGATTGAATAAATTACAAAAAAAAGGGTAGATTAAAAAAAATCTTAAAAAGACGAAGGTGGTCACGATCGACTTGTTGGCCCCTTGCCAAATAATACTCTCGATAATACATTACTCTACTAGTGTTTTGAATCTAACGAGTGGGGAGGCAAAGGGGGTTGTTGCCTCAAAGTTTTTTAAGGGGTGGTGGGTGGGTAACGGCCAAAAGATGATAATTTAGTATTAACCATAGTACCTATTTTAGTAATAACATGGTACGACAGGAAAATATTACAGTGAATGACATTATTGAGTAATTTGTGCTGCAGGGTGAGTGAAATATCAAACCAGCTTTTGAACATTTTCAATTTCGCCACGCTACTGCGTCTAACCATTAATCTAACTATTGTTAAATTATGAAGTTAATTTGGCATAGGCCATAGCAAAAGTGATTAGTGCTAATCAAATAAACACAATAAAAGTATGTACCTAGGTATTTGTTTGGATATCTTAAACCCAATTTCGAGGCTTTCACGGAAACGATTTGAGGTTTAGGTATATGAACTGTTATAAAATTAAAAAATATTTGGCGATGAATTTCCAATAAAATTGAACCAGAAGTAAGAATTATTTTTTTATACGGTAAATATAGCTGTTGGAATGTTGAACCTAACGTCCTAACCGACATTGAAGTAAGACCAAGACAGGACAAAAGATTTAGAAAGGCATCGTGCGATGAACGGTTTTTTAATGGATCCCCAAAACATTCTTCGTCCTCTAAATATATGAAATACACGTAATACACAATGCCTAGATCGGTAGGTGGCTATATGTAAATGTTATTTAAACCGATATCGTCGAAGCCATAGGTAACCTATAGTAAACAATAAAATCGTTGAACACCACAAAATCGCCGAATCACATAAAAAATTTTATTAATTCAATGGACCCCCTATGGGCCACTACATCATGCGTCGTATAAGAGACAATTATTAGCATTCAGTTCACTATTTGATGCATTAAATGTTTAGTAGATACCCAATGTTTACCCAATGTTTACCTATGCAACCCGGCGGCTGACGTAAGCCTTACCAAGGTACCTACAAGTAATAAGTAGGTAATCCAAGTCTTGGATGTTAGACCAACAATAGTCAATAGTATTACTAATCAATTACGCTAATAAGTATGAGGTACCCATGTCGACAAGTTTGTTACATAGGTACCTATCATCGGATATTATCATTCTGGTATGGATCACACTTACAGACAATATTATATGGTATTAGTATTTTCACGATATTAATCCGTCGTAAGTGTTCGCTTTACGTCTACGTGAACTGCACGCGCGTTATATGGTTTACACAACATAATCGCACAACACGGAAATATTTCACTCGGTGCGGCACATTCCGGCGACGGCCCCCGGGCCGAGGTGGTACTGCCGATCGCGAACAACCGAACCGCGCCCGTTAGGAGTCCGGGTGAACCCCGTACACGGGAGGAAATCGTCGACAATGCGTCGCGGGATTAATGTGGTATCTCGTCGACACGTTCTCACGGGGTCGGGCGGAAAAATCGGGTGAGCGACTGACCGCAACGGCGCGGACGCAATGACTCCAGCGACCCACGGAAGAAGAACAACTACTGACAACTGTAGTTTTTTTTTTTTTTCTGATCGTTCCGGCATCCGGTTTTGGACGCGACCGCAGCTATGTTCGCCGCCGACCACTAACAGCACTGTACTGCTGTTCGGCACTTCGACTTCGGCGGCGGCACCACACGACGGCGCGGCGGCTGTGGCATTGCAGCGTGCGGCCCGACACGGAAAACGACGAATGGACGTCGCCGCCCCGGGTTCCGGCACAAACCGGTCTCGGGTCAAACGTGCAGTGTGACCGCGGTGTCCGCGATATTGCCGGTACACGGTATTATCTGGCGCGTATCTACCGCGTGCCCGGCGTAAAAAATAACAACCCGACATATTATTTTCAATATTTTCATCAGATTTTACTCTGTATTTCTGTGATAAATGATAATACTATTATTATAATATTATGTTTATGTATAATACAGTTGTAGTTCACTATGATACAATACGGTGTTAGCGTAAATTCACTAAATTCGAGTATTGAATAATAACATTATTATACTACAAATAAGTAATAACAATAGACACATGATATTAGAGATACACAATGTTTTTAATTTTTTTATTATAACAACATAACATACAAAACATAGATAAAGGACTAGGCAATTAAGAAAAAAAATTTTATTACAATAAAATAGTAATAAATACCAACCTTTTAGTTTATGCAAGCTGAAAGTATGTGTCGAAAATCGAAATTCTCTGAAATATCGTGTTTATTGTTACCTAATACTTAAACATTACCTATTTATATTACACAATACACACGAACGTTTACCGAAATACCAAATTCGAGACGTGGGCACCTACCCCACCCATCAATAATTTATTGTTTATTTATTTATTATTAGTAAATTATATAGTATAATACTATTACTATATACACACTTGAGTCTTGAATACTTGCTAGTTGCTGGTACAGTGTATCACAGTGTAATATACTAATATTAAATCTATGGTAAAAATGGAACAAAATTATATTATTACAATAGGATTAAAAATTAAAATCACTGTTAATATAGGTATATTGCAAATTTCGTTGTTTTAGAAGTACTTAATTTATGTAGACTTTATCTAATAATAATAAGCTTCCCATAGGTACTAAAGCTCAACTTAATCGATGCCTATGGTATAAACTCTGCAGTATATTTTATAGTTTCTGAAGAAAATTAATGTAGTTTCTGTAGTACTTACCTGTTGTTTAGAGGCTTTTCTCTCGTGTTGTTATCGTTTTTCGAAGAAATTCGTTTTTATTCGTTCCTATGTCACGGCCCACGAGAATGTATATTAAATCCAAACTAAAATAGGTAGTAGGTGTAGCCGTCAGCCGGTATAATAGGTATATTATAATATATTAATACATCTTATGATAAACGAAAATTATTAATTGCCAATATAATAATATATGCTATTTAGTCATATATTAGGTAGATTGTAGGTACCTGCAGGTGGCTGGTAGATCTATACTATTTAAAAGCTGTTGGTCAGGGTCAGGTTTATAGAAATTTTGCACCTCCGGGCAACATTAAATTGCCGCCTACCTACATGCAGGCTGCTTGCCTAATGCCTACAGCCTTCTTCCTTTCGTATAAATAACATTTATCAAGCGAAAAATAATAGTAATGAATATAACTATAATGATGGGACGTAGTTATTTTCTTTAATTTTTGATGTCTTTGGTTAAATCCATTACAGATGTGTATAATATTATATTAAAATGGCTACAACTCATTTGCGCACAATTTATGAACAATAGAAACATTTTTTCAAAGAAATTTATCCACATCTGCGTACCTCCAGATTTTCGAATTGGTCATTACTGATGGTGGAAAAATGGAAAATTATTATACTCAAACAACATTTCCCTTCAGGCTTAGGACTTTCTGTCTCATCATATTCTGATTTTATAGACTCGCGGGCAGTGGTGTATTGGTAAATATATTTATGGGTATACGCACCAATAAAATATGTATGTAACCTAAACGATTAAATTATATCATCGTATATATTATACAACGTTATTGCAGTTCAATTAGTACATAGTTTTTAACATTATTTTATTAATTTTTGTATAATGTAACAATAGAAAATAAAACAAAATCAACTCGAATGTCAAAAAAATTAAAATTATAATAACATTATTATTATAGGTACAATCTATAGAATTTTCCACAAAGATTTTTTGAATTCAATATTGGGTTTACTAAATTGAACTTAAAGTCTTAAAATACATTAAACACAACGCATATTGTTATATAACTTATATTCAATACCTACTTCAATTGATAAATGATTCATTAATACGAATAACTTTTTTTCCTATATGAAATATTAAATAAATTTTAAATCTTATTTGGTTTTCTGGTTATTTTGGAAGCGTATACCCGTAAAATAAGATTTTACATTGGGTATACGCCGAAAATCGAAAATCTTCTGATGGGTATACGGCGTATACCCGCGTACCCGTACCAATACACCACTGCTCGCGGGTTTAAAAATATTGTTTGAGCTATTTATTTTAGGACAGCTTCCTTAGAAAGCAATTATACACAAATTACAATTAGGATTTTGTTTTTTTAATATTTATATTATACGGGTAATTTCTTTATTTTGTTAAATGAATTTATTTTTGAATCAGTATTGACTTGAATTTCCATTAGTATTTGAATAATTTGGCGAATGTGAGTGTGGGAGGTATACAATTGACTATTGAAGTGCATGTGAACTTGTACGTTAGTTATTCTTGGGCTATTGTCTGGTTCACTAGCCCATAATTCTGGCCAAAAATCAATATCCGCATCAATATGATTTATTAATATATAGTTTGGAAAATCCATACCTACTTATATTACAAGGTGCTATTGAAATTATTGCAGTAAATTAATTGGAGTTTAAATAAAGTAAAGTGAAAAAGTGTTTAAGCCACCTTCCAATTTCAGAATCATTTTTCGAGTATTCTTTTAATAAGTTTATTTTTTTTTCGAACGCCTGGACCAACTTTGTTCTTTTTCAATTGACGGGTGTTCAATTAATTTCAATAACATTGTTCGTGTATGGGCAGCTTAATACACCCTTAAATGTACAGCTACCAGCTGGTTTTCATTGTTCATTATTTTGTACGCAAAATAGTTGTCATAAATCAAAAATATATATTAATATGTGCGCAAACGAGTCTCCACCTATTATAAAAAAAAAAATATATCTGCTTAATACTTATGTTTTATTGCATGCAAGTAGCATTGTTGTATTTGCATTAAATATTTTAAATTTGATTATTGAATATTTGAATATCATTCTTTAGTAGTTAAATTTATGTTAACACATGTCGGCATCCCATAAGGCTCTAATCATTTAAATAATAATATAGTAAGACAGTAAGTATAGATAGATGACTGTAGACTAGATGGCATGACAATGACAATTATATTATAATAAAAATGTATTTTCAAATAATTATGGTAAGTATCCATGCTGTAGGTCGTAGTATAATATGGATGCTGGCAGCTAACACCCTGCAGTAAGTACCTACTGGCTACCAACATAAGCGTAAAAGGGTCTTTAGCACCCCCAAATTCTAATTTAGCACCCATCGTTTTTTAGGTCTAACTATCATTAATATAGTGAAATACCATCATCAATTTTATGTTTTTAAAATATGAAATATTGTAGCACCCCACGTTTTAGAGGTTTAGTTGCGCCTATGGCTACCTACTTGAATATAGTTTGATTGAAAATAAATAGAAAATCAGCGGCAGACTAAGGGAACATTTCACCCGTGACAATTTGTAAACATTGATCAAAATTTAGAAAATTCATCGGCCTAAAAGAGTTTTTAATGAAGTCTAAGCTACAATGAATCGGACTATTAACGGCAATTACCGCTTCTCTGCTACTCTAGAAAATAGACGCAAACATTTACTAAAAACAGGGGCGTTATTTTAGTTTTTTTTTCGGGTAGGTGGGTATGCAAAGTTTCAAGCCAGTCATTTTGAAATTTCACCATAAAAAATAAATGTGGGCAAGTGTATGTTGCTCTGCTGTACAGTAGGTTAAAAGTGGATTACTGTATAATGAATGGTATTAAATTTGAATTCAATGAAATAATATCATTGTGTACAAAAAACTCATGAGAAATCGAGTGAATATCCAAGGTTGTAAAAATTTGAACTTCTGACACTCATGAAAATTTAATTTGACTTACTTATAGACATTTTTTTTTTTTGATAAAGGTGGACAAACTAATGAGGGAATCTTGTATTACATTTTCAAATCTTAGATTTAAAAAGAAAAATGTATGGTTATAACTAAAGACCGGATTTAGCATATTATGCATATTCATATTTTTATAATCTATTACATGCAGTAAATGGATTTTCATCAATCATAGTTAAATAAATAATGTTACAAATTTTTATTTTGCATATTTTTGCATATTTCGGGTACAAGTGCATATTTTCCATAAAAATGCATGTTTTTGCATATTACGTATATATTTAAATATTTTTATTTAATTTTATAACTGTATGTACCATTATTATACACAAATTTGTTCAAAACACAAAAATTGAAAATATTTTTAAAAATATAATAGGCAGATTGTATACTGATTTTCCCGTCGTATAGTTTTATCTTATCTAACATTATCAAGTTATCGACTATCGTTTATTTATACTACAGAACACAGACTGACAGACTAACGACTGTAGTTCGAAGTGTACATTCGGCAATAGTCAACGACGTCAACGTAGTTCTAAATAAACACATATTAATTTTATATAACATTGTTTGTGTTTTTAAATTACAATGCCAAAGTTTCCAAGTTCAAAATTACCATCACTTAGAAAATGGATTGAACCGTATAATAAATCAGGTGAGGTTTTCAAAACCTTAAATAATAATTCAGTTTTTTGTCAGTATTGTAATAAAGTAGTCGTAGTAGAAAAAAAGTTTCAAATTGATCAGCATGTTAAGTCATTTTCACACGAAAAATATTCAAAAACTCCAACTTCTAAACAAACATTCATTAACTTCAGGTTTGCTACTCATAAATGCTTTAGAAATATTTGAACAAGTTACAAATGCTATCACTAATCTTTCAGAAAATGAAAATAGCGTATTAATTAAAAAAAAATGTTCCGACATTATTAAAAAAAACAAAGGCCTGCTAATTTTAAAAGAAATTTCTAAAATACACCAAGGTGAGAATGTTGACTTAAGTTCTTCTATCAAACACTTTTCCCCGGAAATGTTGTCAAGTTTTAAATATGCACCCATAACAAGTGTTGATGTGGAACGAAGTTTTTCTGCATACAAACATATTGTCACAAATCGCCGTCATAATTTAACTGAGATCAATATGGAACATATTATTGTTACTTATTGTTTTTCCAATAACAAATAAATTATATATTTTTTATCACAATCATAAATTCATAAAATATATTGTATATAATATTGTAGTTTATTATTTTTTTTTCATCATAAATGTTTTGATTTTATAAATTTTCCATAAATAAAAAGCTGTAATAGGTAATAAAAATTTATTTTGCATGTTTTGTGATATTTAAGTGCATATTTTCGTCATAAATGTTTTGATTTTATAATTTTACCATAAATAAAAAGCTGTATTAATCAAAAATTATTTTGCATGTTTTATGATTTTTAAGTGCATATTCAGAACTTTTTAAGTGCATATTTGCATGCATATTTTAACATTTTAAATGCATATAAATCCGGTCTTTGGTTATAACAATAACCAATAGCACAATTTACTATAGCAGTACCATGATGTACACATCTAAGAAATAAACAAAATAAGATACATGTATAGGTATAATATATTAGTAATAAATAATAATAAGTTAATATAATATTTATATAAATTGAAAAAAGTTCATGCTGTACTAACTATACTGTAGTATTTTACTATTATAACATACTATTGTAACATTATTTATACTTTTAAATGATGTAGGTATTACATTATAATTTATAAGACAATAATGTCATACTAAACATAACTTTTACATAATAACTTAAGTTAAAGTATTTTAACTAAGTCTCACATTGAGCAAATATAGATACCTAATGCTAAAAATAACTAGGCATGGCAAATAATTTTAAAAACTATTTATTAAAGAAGGCAGTAAATGGTTTTATTTATTGAGGTAACAATAATTTAAATTATGGGAAGATAATAGAACACAATGGAAATGTTAAACAATATTTTAAGGATGTATAATATTTGCATTAAAAATTATACCGACAAAATATTATCATTGTTATCATATATTGTTATTATTAAATTATACAATTTAATAGTATAATAATAAACACAATTATTATATATTTCATAAGTGGAAAATTTAGTAAGTTAGAATAATTGACAAATTATTATTAAGTAAACCTTTTTTTAAATTACTAGAACATGGTAACTAAAAATTAAAAATTCTATGAAGCTAAAAAAAAAATCATGATAAGAATAATAATAATACATGTTGTCTGTAATATTCATGGTAATAGGAATATGCACATACATCATTTATACATTAAGTTACCATAAAGTTACCTTATGTATAAAATAATTAATACTTCCATAGTTCTTTCTTAACAAATATTTCATGATAAGTTAAAAATGAATTTGAATAGATAATTCATTTGTATATCTATTTATTAACATTGTAAAATGTAAATGTTAAAATTATTAAATTTAGAATTTTAAAATCTTTTATAACACTTTTAAATAATTTGAAAACTCTAAAATACTTATTTATCTATAAGGCATTTAAGTTAATTTGGTATTAATAAGTACTTATTTTATTATGATTTTAATTTAAATAGGTAATACAAACTCAGTATCTATAATTTGATTGTACTAGAGTTGTTTGCACATTTCAGCACTAAGACACATGATAAGTTGAATATTACATTTTATAAGAAAATCTATGACTTCTTTAAAAAAAATTGATTTACAAAAAATTATTTTGTAGTTTTTTAACTTTTATATTGGGTGTTATATTAAATGTATTATTATGAAAATTCAGAAGTACATAATTTACAAATAAAATAATAATATTTAACAATACGCATTTACAATATTAATGTTAGTAAAAGATTAAAATTTTAACAAAAAGTATTTGAATTGTATCCTAAATAAAAGTAAATTTTCATCATACTTCACTTTATAATTCAATTACGATAATATCTTTTATGTTTTTAGTATTATATTTATAAATGTAGAGTCTATAAAAACCAAAAAGAAATCACTTGAATTTGTGTTACTGTAAACTTATTGTGATACAATTATTTTATTGTAAGTAATTAGTTCATAATATAGGTTTTAATATTTAAGAAAATAATTTTATACTTTATAATTGCATATAATATAAGGAATATAATAATATTATTCCAATCCATTTACAGAAATATTAAATGATACAGTAACAAATTTAATTAAAAAATATATTAAAATGTAACAAACTAATACATTATCTATTGAACATGAAGTTGTTAAAACTAAAACTGAATTATCTAAAACACCCTGTATGGTCATTATTAACTAAATATTAATGTGATCTGATCATTTACAATAATGTTAACTCCTATTTTCATTATTTGGTTTTTGAAATTATAAATAAGATATTAAATTTCTACAAATAAAAAAATGCACGTCTTTTAAATTTAAATTATTATTTTATAATTTAAAGTAGCACCAATTATTTGAAATATAAATACAGCATGATTATTTTGTTTATTATAAACCAAACAATACACTGTTTTACTTTTATAGACATATTCAATATTTTGTCATTATCAGAGTCAATGTTTAAGAGGACATGCTACATAGCCTAAAACTGTTTTGTATTTATAGTAGAATTACCAAATATCCACAATTGCATAGAGAAGAACTTTGTCTGTGGCGTAGCGTTTTATTTTTTGGATAACATAAATACAATAAATGTAATCAGTTTAAGACATTAGTTTGTTTTGGTTTTTTCATTTAATTATTAAAAATGATTGGTTAGTATTATCAAAATAATTAAAAAGGCTACATCACAGATAAAGTTCTTCCCCTATACGTTGTAGAATTTTGGTAATTCTACTATTAAGAGAAAGTGAAAGTTGGTATGCGCAAAACAGTTTTTGGCTATGTTGTACATTTGTAAGACGGAGACAACAAATGCGGATAGCATGTCCTCTTAAATAACAAAAATTAAAAATCATAATTCACGGATGATAGGTGATATACAGTGACATAAATATTATTTTTTTAAACACTATTGGATATCAAAAATTAAAAATACATATATTTTATCCTTATATATAAAATATATAAATAGTTAAGAGGTGGGTGGTCTGGTGGGAAAAATTGAAAAATTAGTCAGTAAGAAAAATAAAGATTATTGCACCACTGAATCTAATATTTCTATTATAATAAATTAATACAATAAATAAAAATTTTAATTAATAGTTTTAATTTTGTAATAATAATCAAAAATTAACTCACATAAGTCAAACAAATCATTATGCTTATAGTTTGTTAAAATTTTAAACAATTGATGCTAAATCATAGGAATGTTTTAATATTTATTTTTAATTAACACACAAAAAAATCACTAATATTTGTTTAATAATTGCTAACAGTCAAAACACATTTTTCTTTTTCTTAAAGTAGAAAGGTGATTTTCAACTAACATAACTTTTATGGCATTTATTAAAAACCTATACACATATGATATTAAATTTGGTTTTTTATAATGGCAAAAATATCTATTAGGTAACGTTGTAATATAAGTATAGTTATGAATATTAAAAATGCAGTGAAATTTCAAAAATTGATTATAATAAGAGATACCTAAATAATATGAAAAAATTTAAAATTTAAATAATATATAGAATCATACACAGTGATGTTAAAGGAATTTTGTTCAAGTTTTTGAGATTTCACTGTATACACATATTATAGTACTAAACTGTCATGATATGTTTGATCTGAAATACCTAAACTATTTTAAAATATTACAATTGCTAATAAATTAGTATAAAAGTCAACTTAATCTAACTTATAAGTATGATAGTAAGACAGTAGATTATAAAAAATCATCATCATACTGCGAACAAATTTAAAAAGATTATTTTTATTAAATAATTTAAAAATAATTATAGTAATTAAAATAAAAATAATAATTAGTAGTTTCTATAGTTATAAAATTAAATATAATCTAACATAGGATAAGATGAAAAAAAGATGTGTTATATACATTGTATATATATATAAAAATATACATATGATAAATTAATACATTTTAAGTTTTAAAAATTGTTTCAAACTTACAATTCATAAAATAAGTAGGAAATCACACTTGTCGTTCTTGTTCAAAACTGTAGTTGTACTGTAACAAAATTGAATAATTCAAATAAATATAAATAGCATTATAAAAATAGTATTAAATATTATTCGCCATATTTTATTTTTTTTCATATACCGTGCAATTTTTAGTAAATAATTAATAATTTGTTATGTTTAAATAATTTAGGAAGATCACACAATCATTTTCTGTTACCACTTAGCTTTCAATATCATTGTATATAATTTACATTCAATAATTACAATATACATACCTCTAAATCAAGGTCTTCGGGTTTGTTTTTATTTTAATCTCGGGTATATCCTAAAAATTAAATTATTTTATTTATTTGTTTACTGTATCAGTTTATTTACACTATGTTATTATTACCTTAAAAATAGACTTATGTTCCACAGAAATATTTTGATTCAATATAAATGGAATACCTTCTAACCCTGAAGAATATAATTGTATAGTAAATAAATATTAAAGAAAATATTTATTTAATTTACCTTGATAAGAATTTAATGTAGAATAATTAGAAGAAGATGAATATGTTGGAGGGTAATTTTTGGTGCTGGCCGTGTAGGTTTTAATGACATTAGTCTATCATAATCATGGGATAATACATGAGCACTAGATTCTAAACTGGGAAGTGAACTTAAAGACCCATTACTGTTTGGAATGTTTTCTGTTGACCAGCGTTTGGTGTTAATCTACAATATTAAATGATAAATATTTGTAAATAACTGAAAGTATTAATGTAATAGTTATAAATTTAAACAGTTATATAATATAATTATATTAATTAACATACCCATAAGTCAAATGATGGTTAATGGCACATCTGGAGATTGAGGGCCAGTCTTATAACAAAGTGTTAAGCCGTTTAAATCCCTAAAAATGATTATATAATTTTAATAGTTAATATATTTATAGTCAAAAGATCATACCCAACTAATTAAAACCATCTGGTGCTTTCTTTGATCGACTTAATAGTATAATTATCAGTAATAGCATATGAAGCTAGACTTTTTCTAGATAATTTGTAACATAACTGACGTTTATCGCCAGGCTTTTTGATCTTAAAATAAAATAAATATAAGAATAGAAAATATTATAATTGATGGAATAATAAGTAACAATATGATTACCACTGTCAATAGTTCTGGGGATTAAACAATAGCCATCAGGAGGACATTCTTTTTCATTTATTATATTTATATTTACTACAATGTAATCTGAAATCCCTCTGTTTTAGATAACATAGATATCTTGTAATTTTTCTGCCAATAAACACAGACTCTTTCCATGACTGCATATGTAAATCAGCATCTGAATCTTGGTCATGTGTTTTTGATATCTAAATATATAAACAGATCTATTTAATGTGTGTACAAATTAGATAGGTACCTCCAAATATTTAATAAACTTATTACCTAAGAAATTGTAATCGAATCAGATACAATATATTATTTTAATTGTTAAAAATTGTTAAAAATACAAATTGTATTAAAAATAAATGTCAATTAACAATAGATGATGACGACAGATGACTCATCAGTCATCTTAAATAATTATGTTCTTAACTCACGGGGTTATATCCTGTTGGACATTTCGTAATATCTTCTATTATACATAATCCTGATATTGGTTTATTGTCCGGAAATGATTTAAATACTTGTTTAATCATCTTACGTATTTACAATAAAAATCACATTAAGATCTACGTAAAATCCAGATCCTGAACTCTGAAGTTTGATGCACAATAAACAAAATTATTGTAAGTAAATTCTTAAATACAACATAAAGAAATAAAGAATAGAAGAGAATAAACTAAAATATTTAATATTATGGTAAACTGTACGTCTGTAAGCAATAAATATTGGTTGGTGGGGGCAGATATGATAACGTTCAACAAATTTATAGATAACATTATAATATTACACGGACCTTTGTACCATTTACTAGTGATAATAGTGATAACAGTTTACAGTATAACCACGACAGTATAACCATAGAATGATAAAGAATATTGGAATAATAAAAGTATAAACACAGTCCACAGACCACAGTTGGGAGTTTAGGACAAGGTTAATTAATAATTAGTATTAAAATGTGATCCTTGAATATTGACTATTATTAAGTATCTAGCCATCTAGGTATTAACTAAAAAGTAATAATTCTGTTTTAATTCATATTTTATAGTGATTATTGTTCAAAATAAATGAAAATAAATAAAGATGGGAAACACAGCAAGTTTAAAGAACCATGTTGAAACATCCAGAAAAACGGGTGTGTTAAATTTATCGGATAGTCATCTTAAACAGTATCCAGATTCCATTGATGTTCTTCATCCTTTTTTAAGAAATTTGGAATTGTCTAAAAACAAATTAAAAGTATTACCAAAATCTGTTGGTCAATTCAAAGAACTAAAGATACTTAATGTCAGCAACAACTCGTTAGAAAATCTGCCTGAAGAAATAAACTGCTTGTCGAAGATTGAAACATTACAGGTGAATTGTAACTTATTAAAGTCATTACCTCCAATGAATAATTTGATATTTCTAAAACGTGCCTCGTTCGGAGACAATCAGCTCAGTGTATTTCCAGAATTTTTGTGCGAATTAAAACATCTAGAAGCATTGGATATATCTAAGAATAACATTACTCAATTGCCTGAACTTATTAAACAATCCAGATTGGTTGAACTAAACCTAAATCAAAATCAAATTAGGAAACTGCCATCTGGTTTAGCACAATGCCCCAGATTGAAGACTTTGCGCTTAGAAGAAAATTGTCTAGAATTGGACGATATTCCTAAAGAATTATTAACATCGTCTAAAGTATCGTTATTATGTGTTGAAGGGAATTTATTTGATATGAAATCTTTATTAGCGTTAGAGGAGTATAGCACATATATGACAAGATATACAGAAGTAAAAAAAAAAATGTTTTAAGTTAATTTTTTTGTTTATTATTGATTTTCTATTTGTTTATTGTTGAGTACATCACCTAAATCATTATGCTCAGTAATTTTATTATTTATAATTCCATGATTGATTTTTTTACTTGCTTTTTGTTATTTCATATTAACATGATGTGTTACGATCAACTATGCACATTATTCATAATATATTATCTTAAGAGGATTTTTTAAAATTGAAATCATTAACAGTTATAGGATGGGGCCACTAATACCTTAAAGACAGTTTGTGCATAATGTATACCGAGTTAAATAATTTAAATAATAACTATAAGTTTTCTTTTTAAAATCAAAAGTTGATGCTATTAGTTATTACTTTATTAGTTGTTACATTATTTTAGCACAAAGTGCAGAGACAAATAGTTATAGAACTTTTATAAAATACAACAATGAATTTATTGTGTAAAAAAAAAAAAGATTATTTTTATGTTAAGAGGTTTCAACTGTATTAAATATTATTCAAAAAGATTCACCTTATTATAAACATATGTAAAAATAATGGAGCAATTTATTATCTAATTCATTTACTTAGGTGTTTTTTTCATTAAATTTGAGTAAATGTATTCTTATGTTGACATGTTGTTCAAGTCTTGTGAAATTGTTACCCACAATTGAGAATTATTTTTGTATCTATTCGTTTATCAATATTAGGTTAATTTAAATTATATGATCAATTTTAACATTTAAATATTTCTGTTATCACCTATCATTAATTAAATAATGGATAATTATATGTTATTTATATTATAATATATTATATAGGTTATTGAAATGTCAATTAAAAATCATTCAATATTTCTGCAAAAAAAAATAATTGTTTTTTCTCTGAAAAATATTTCCCCTTATTTCCTTATATAGTATGATTACTATAATTATATTATACCAGATTCCCCGGTTTACTATAATATAGTATATAATATGATTTTTCACCACTGGATCTATCATAATATGCATGGACATTTAATTAGCGTTAGATTAGGTACTTAAATTTACTTTATACATTAGACCAGTCATGGTTCTCCACCCCTGTGTCGCCAAAAAAATGTATTTATTTATATTATCACAGAACAATAAACATGTTCAAAGTTAACAAAACCCACAGATAAGAAAAAAACAAATAACAATTGTAAAAATTGACTTTCATCCTCAAATTGCACACAGGCTTATAATATTACTGTTGCTACTTTTTCAAAAAGCCTATGATATTGTCTAGATACCTAATAGTCTTACCTGTAAATGTTATGAGAAGTTGTTATTAATTATAAATGTATGATATTATATTAGTTTTCTGTGAAAAATACGTTAATAAAAAGGTAAAATCTACTATACTTCCCAAGTTTATACGTTAGTTTGGTACTTTGGTGTGGAAAATCGTAAATAAAATGATGATAAAGTCGACTATTATATACCAACCAGTGAACCAGCTATATGTTCAATCCATAGAATAAAATATATTTTATCCATAGATATTACTCTACGGTTCGATCGCATATAGTTTAGTACAGGACCACAGGGGTAGACAAAAAAAAACTATAGTTTTTGGTTTTTACCTACGGTTTATAATATTATATATCTATCATATAGACTATAGGTGGCAGAGCTTGATATAATAATTTATTACCTTAAATTTTTTATTTTTAATTTTATGACTAGCTAAGATACAGCAGTAACACTTGGAAATTTCAAATTTGTTTTCCATAAAACGTAACATAAGAAATTACGGACCTACAAAATTCCCAGATGAACCGATTATACGCCATGAACCTAATAATTTTTACACCTATGTATAAAAAAAATAAATATGTTTTACATCAATACAAGACTTCATCAAACTATTAATAGTTACTTAAATAAAGACACCACAATGGATATTATTTTAAATACCATACCTAGGGAAACTATTATGAATTTCATTTTGGACGCCTTTTAGATTCTGAGCGGAGTAATGAATGTATTGACTTTACAATGATATGTTTTTTTTTTTTTTATTATTGTGTCTATCCTTTTTAGACGGTAATAGTGCTTAGATTTTCTTCAACAGTATCTTTTCTGATAGGAAAGTGAATCTAGTTGGTACTGTGGGGGGTTCAAAAGTAAAAATTTCCCAGTAGTTTTCATAAGCGCCGGGAAAAACAACAAAACAATCAAGGGAATACGGGAAGTTTTAAGCAATATTGGTTTTAGACAAAATCGATTTTGGCTTTTGGTGTAACTCAAAATCAAATTAACGCATATACGCCATGACATTTTCACTAGTTGTTTATAAATATTTTGATGATCTGATTTCCAATTTTATTAGTTTTTTTTTTTTATAAATGTCAATACAATTTTATTTGTTGGGTAATAAAGCGAGAACATTTAATAAAGGCTCCTACTATATTGTTACAATGACCTTTAAAAAACATTAAAAATCCTTAGTCACAGTTTTTTTTTTATAATCATTCAAATATTATAGTTCAAATATTGACAAAATACGGAAAATGACGAAAATTAGCAAATTATTTTGAGTTAAGAATTCATAAACATTTTTCTTTTTAAACCTAAGATTTGAAAATGTAATACAAGATTTCTCATAAGTTTGTCTACCTTTATCAAATAAAAAAATGTCCATAAAAAAGTCAAATTAAGTTTTTATGAGTGTTTGAAATTCATATATTTTTACAATATTGGATATCACTCGATTACTCATATTGTGGCGACTTTTTTATTTTGTAGTAATTCAAAAACGAATAACTGTGGATACATGAAATATACACCATAATATGTTTATTTTATCAATTCCCATACTTGTTAATATCTTCAAAAAATATTGACTGTTTTTAAGCTGTTTGCGGACATTTTCAATTTTCAATTTAGGTATTTTTTTTTCTTTAACTATCAATAACATTTTATTTGGAGGGTCGAAAAGCGTAAAAATTGGATACATTTTTTTACAATTATACTACCATAGAATATTAATTAGTATTATAATATTCTATTATATTACTCTTGTGAATTTATATTTAATTTAATTTCGGGCACATTTTTTGAACCAATTAAAACAAAATATTTTCAATGTAGGTATTCTTCCTATTTCATTTCTTTTATTTGAAACACAATAGACCGTACCAATTTTCCGTTTAAAATTCGCCTAACCCACCAATACGATGTTTACCATTTATTTTCCATATTATACTAAAACGTCTAAAACTATGTTGATTTCTTGTGCAACTACAAAACATATAACTAATGCAAAAAGGGTTGTGGTTTTACCTTTTATTTATATTATTATATTTCAATTTTCAATCATACGTTGTAGTGATACCATTGATTATAAATACTATTTTTTAGTTTTACTTTTAGTATTTATAATCAATGGTAATACACTACCAATGCATCATCGATTACAAATACTAAAAGTAAAACTAAAAAATAGTATTCATAATCAATGGTAGTACCTACTACCTACCCAATGTACAGCCGTATTACACTCCAATCCAATTAGTTTTATGAAAATGGAATGTTGTTGACGATAACATAATTTTATAGTAATATTAGAAGCGATAAACATTTAAGGGATTGTTGGATTAACTTAATTTTTTCGAGCGGTTCGATAAAAAAATGTTTACCCATGTAGAATCAGGTCCGGATTGGTTACCTCTCGGTGGGCCGCTTAAAGTCTGGGCCGGTCGTGTGAGTGTGAGAGAAAATAAATTCATGTTTAAAATACGATTGGCCAACTATGAGCTCGTAATAATTATGGACGTGATTTTGGGCCACTGAATATGTAAATGGGCCGCTTATATAGAAGTGAAAATCTCGATGGGCCGATACACATACCTATCCGGCCCTGCGTGTAATATACATCTTTTATTAGTGCGTATACCCATACATATATTTACCACCCTACCAATACACCACTGCTATTAGGTGATGGCGGACACAAAATAAAAATAAAATATAAAAGCGTAAATCGTTGTAAAATCAATACATTTACGGGCGCCGGGGGGGGGGGGGGGGCTATCACCACAGGCGCAATTTGGCTCAGCATCGCCAAATTTTTGAAAACACCATCGAATTTTTATTGACTATGTAATATTATGTCATAGATATTTGGATACAATTATTTCTAAGACCTTATCATTTTTATAATCAGAGATCATAATGTACTGTGTTAGATAATTGTTTATATTAAGATTAATGTGATGGTGAATCAATGGAGGGGGGTGTGGGGGGCAAAGCCCTCCGCTGATCACTTTAGTCGACATAAATCTATCACCCCCATACATTTAACCCAAATTGCGCCTATGGCCATCACCTCCGCTATTTCGGATAATATTAATTGTTTTATCACTTGTAAAAAAAAAAAACAGTACCTATATTATGAGATGTATATCAGAGATTTTTGACTTTTTACACAGTACCACTGATTATAAATACTATTAGGTACCTACCTTTTATTAAGAACTATTTATTATTTATCGTAAAACTATTAATTAAATAGCTATCGCCTATTTCTAACGTAGGTTATCGCATACCTACCTAGAGCACACTGCACGCTACGATACACTATAGGAAGTCATCTTTCTTATATTTGTATATTTGTACAATATATTTTTATACTTAGGATTACGATTACCCACCCCTTCAAATAGGTGTGGCAGCCACCACATCTAATGCATTGGTTTGGTGCCACTGCAGTCTGCAAGCAGAAATAATCGAATATGCCGGTTTAACTGTGTAAGGTATACAACAACAAATAAAAAAACAAAGTGTTGTAAACTTATGTTTAGAAACCTAAAAATTATATTTTGAAAATTATTTCATGTCTACAAAATAATTGGTAAAAATCCATAGATTTAATCTCTTAATATTTTAAATTGGCCTTTGGGGTTTTGTTTATAGTTTCACAGTTGACTTAAGTGACACATAAGACCGTGACTGAAAGGGAGGTCCATAGGGGTCATCAGGTTCGGGTAGCCTATCCTCCCCAAAATTTTTTTCATAGCATTACCATTGAGAATAAAATAACTGAATATTTTTATAGAATATAAAAGGTTTGTAATTTCTATAATATTATGTACTTAAATTATATCTTTATACACTAGGCAATAATATATTAAGTATTCAGAATTTCATTTCCTAAAATTATAAAATTAAATAATTATATCTTTTAGATATAGAATATTTATAAGTATAAATCATTAATAATAATTATTAATAACAATAAAATATCAAGTTATATATTTTGTTTGAACAAATTTATTTTAAAGTTAACAAGAATGCAAATGGATCTAAACTAAAACAAATTAAAACCGACCAAATATCTTTCCTTTTGGTTTTGTATTAATCAACTCTTGCATTTCTTCAATTAGTGGTAATTTTGAAATATTTCCACGAGCAACAACTGTTAGTGGGGTATCCACAATTTTCTTAACAATTCTTACTATATCATCTTCAGTTACATTTTCTAAAAAATCAAATGAGAAAAATTTAAAAATAATGCTTGAATTATTGTATAAAATTATTTGGGTACTATATTATTTCAACTTTGCTTATATCCTAGTAATGAAACAATTGCATTTTAATATAATTTAATCAATGTAATATATTGATATAATAATATATAGTATATTATATATTTATACTTACTTATATTATAGGTATTGATCATACATATTTATTGTACAATTTTATTTTCTTGGTCAATTAAAGTGATTTTTTTTTAAATTTTCATTTTTATTTAGGTATTTTTAATTTTTTGATAAAGATCTATATTTCAGAATTTTTTTTTTTAAAGTGGAAGTATAAAATAAGAGTATTTATTTAGTAGTTTTTATAAATAAGTATTAACCATTTCATGATATTAGCACATATTTTAAATTTTTGCTAATTATTTAGATTGTTTCTTACAAAATATTTCTTTTACTGTACAAAATATACAAAAAAGATTCAGCATATTATATTTAAATTATTAAGCACTTAGGAATGATAAAACTGTTTATATTTAATAAATACTATCATAGTTTTAAATGTTATATATTAAGTTATTTTGGTATTCGCTCAATTGCTACACGGAGAATAGGAAATGAACTGTTTTTTATGCTAAAGAGACATTTTAACATACTTATCAATATAAAAACGCAATATGAATTTTGAAATCAAGTTTGAATTTGCAGTCTCGTTCATTTAAATCATATTAACAATTTTAAAAAAAATTTGGATATTCATTTATATAAATTTGACTTTAACAAATTAAACGTAAAATCAGATGCTCATAATAAAAAATTATAGGTGGGAATTGTCCGCATACAGGTGGTCATTGTCTGCTATTCCTTAAAACTAACAAGTAGCAATTAAACTAGATTCAAATATTTCATAACATTTATCTAAGATCTAGGGTTTACCAATTAATAAGACACTTGGCCAAGTCAAATTGGGGTACTAGACTGACTTGGTTCCTTAAATACTAGCACAACCTAATATTTTGTATTTAAAACCTACCAATTTCTTGGAGAAGTTCTTCTGGCCTTTTTCTATAACCACACGCTAAAATTTGCCTAACCATGTCTTCAAACACAATTGGACGTGCTTCTAAATTCATCAATAGGAGTGACTGCAATTGTTTCTTTGCTCTCTATAAAATAAATAATGTCATTAAATAAAATGAACATTTTAAATTAAATTAATACATACAGCAAGTTCTTCTCTTTGAATATTACTAGCCATATTAGCAATTTCAAACACAATGACTTTGACCATATCACGAACATATTGTGGTTCAGCACTAGCATGAATGCAGAATAATCCACTATCAGTATATGCATGGTTATAAGCAGTAGCACTATACAACCAACCGTACCTAATCATACAAGTATAATATTGTGGTTGCATTTTTAATAGTCAATAGGTATTATTTAAGCCGGATACACACCAAAGCCATAAGAAAGAGGCGGCTAGGTTATTGCAAAGGGTAATGGCAATCTTTTTGTTTACTGCATAGTGCATTGGTGTGTGTCCGGGCCTTATTTCAATATTATAATATGTGTTTGTACTTTGTAATATATACAAAAATCACATGCATACCGGTTTAAAACATTTCTATACAGCCTTGTATACATTCCTTTACCAGGTCCACCTGCACTAAAAGATCCACCACCACCCATCATCAGATTTAATACACACGATGGAACAAAATCATTTGAACCCACTAGAGGTATAGATTCCAGACCAATCATAACATGCGATAAAACAGCTAAGCCAGATGGTCCAGGAAATGCAGGAATATCACAATCTTCCTATAATGTTTAAATATGTATTAAACAATTAATAAATATTTTAAATAATAATAAATACATACTTTGATTATTCCACCAGTGTATTGTGGTATTGAGTTATCAATTCTAATTGTATCAAGCTTTTCATTGTTCCAAATTGGTTTTTCATCAACTAAGTACCTAAATATAATAAATATTTAAATATGTAAATCAAATTAATTTTTGTATAATTTGTATAATACTAATTATTTCAAGTACTTTTGTACACTATCAACAAGTTCTTGATGATCTACTCCAACTCCTCCAACAACAATTCGTTCAGGTACATAATGGTTTTTCAGATAGGTAAGTAGAACTTGACGATTGATTTTGGATACATTTTCAGTTGGACAAAGTTTTGATAAACCCAATGTATTTTGTTGGAAAGCAGCCTAAATATAAACAAATATTTAAGCCACGGCTTGAATCCGTTATAGTGGATACCAATTTTAAATACCGGTTAAAACTGAATACAATATTGAAACCGTAAACAAAATTGAAAAAAAAAAATATTGATAACCGAAATTGAAAGCGGGAAAAATAAATACTAATAACAGAAACCGAAAACAAAATTCGAAAAATAAATACCGATATCCAAAACCGAAATTGGAAAAATATATTTTCGGTTTCAAGCCCTGCTTTAAGCAAAACAAAAAACAATGTATTAAAAATATTTAAAAGTATTTACCATATGCACCAAATTTTCAAGCAATTGATCTTGTTCAGGTCTTATCATTAATGTATCATGCTCAAATAAAATTGCTTTGCTTGCAGCCATTACCTGTAATTAATTATTTAAGAAAAACAAAATAATAAAATTAGACAGTTAAATTATCAATATCAAAACTTATTTTTTAATTTAAAATATAAATTGTCAGTACAAAAAAAAAAAATTAAACATAATATTTGAACATTTACTTATAATTAATAATATTTTAAAAAGTTAAATCATTATATATATATATATTTTGTAACCTCGTCTTCTGTAATCCTAGGCCGTAAAACTACATCAGCAAGAACTTTTATAATATTATCCACATATTTTCTATTAGCACTTGCGGCATATAACACTACATCTCTAGAATAAAAATACAAACAAATAACACAAAAATAATAAAACTATGTTATAATTAGATAAAAAAATTACCGGGAACACTGTGCATCACACAAGCCGTTGTATTTTTCAATTTCATTTAAAATGTCATTATCTCCAGGAAAATTAGAAGTTGTCTAATATCAAAAATAATTGAAAAAATTGATGTTATGTCAAAAAAAAATTGAACAGTAAAATAATGAAATATTACTCACATTAAAAGCCAATTTTTCAAGGAAATGATTAACCCCACTTGGATATTGTACTTCATATCGACAACCAGAATTTATCGCCACTAATAAATAATAAAATAATAAGTTTTAGTATAAGAAATAAAAATTATGTGTCCAGAACATGAGCTAAATAAAAATGTATTTAAAATTTACCTCCGACGGTACAAAATTCTCCATATGCAACTTCAGATGCCACTCTTATCCCACAAGGTAATTGTGTAATATTTGTTTTCACATTATGAAGCTTATGTTCACTGTATATAACATTTGGCAAGTTTGGCAATGTTTCAGTGAGTGGAGGTTGATTGAAAGAACATATATTCTCAATTTTTGATGAAAATTTACATGATGTACTCCTAATTGCAAAACATTTTATTTAGTAAACAAATTGAAATTTCTTTTATCTTAAGTACAGGTTTACAGTTTTCTATCAAAAAAAATCAAAATCAATAAAGAATCTACCAATTACACTTAATGGTTTTATTTAACTACCATAATATTATGTAAATAATATGTATACTAAATGATTAACCAGTTTATCCTCCTCCTACCAGTAGTGTAATTTGGGGGGAGGCAAGGTGGGCATTTGTCCCATTCTGATTTTAAGAGCAGCCCAATGGGCCGGTGTCCAGTGGTTTTCGATTAACCATTATTATATTATATTGTGTAGGTACTAAAATTTATTGTCACAAAGATAGATAGTTAATTAATAATTACAAATTAATAGTTAAAATATTTTTATATTTAGACAAATGTGTGGACGTGCCTGAAAGTTGGTATGTATGTATGTATATTGTATGTATATATTATAAGTTTTATGAAGGAAAAATAACATTATTTATTAATATATGCTTGTGAGCGGTTGTTTTTAAGTTACTTACCTCGCTACTCATTAGGGCTGATCAAAAATTTTGAACACATTTATTAAAAACTGAAAAGACGCCACTGCCTCCTACCTATACCAACGCCCGCTTCTTCAGTATTAAGACTGACTACCATGATTAACAAGTATTAATTAAATTTTATTAAAACTTACAAGAAGGTATACTTAATGTTTTAAATCTTAATAACTAACTAGAAGAATATTAATGAGAGTAATGCATAAAGATTAATATATTAAAAATACCTACTATTAATACTACAGTAAAATTATACTTATAAAATATAGGCACATCATTAATAATTATTTCTTAACTCATTAATGTAGTTTCAAAAGCATACATTTTTGATATGAGTAATAAAAATATAGTTATAATTTATTTATTTCTAACATGTAACTATATTTTTATAAACATAATACCAATGACCCAAGGAATTTAAATTGAAAAATGTTATTAATATTGATTTAAAAATGCACATTACACTACAATTACATATTGATATGAAGGAAAGAAATAATAAGATATTTTCGAATTATACATACAGTTCTTTTAATGACTTTTTTCTACCGAAATACTTCAAACACGAGACTGAAGATAGTCGAGATGTCATAATAACCGGCGTTTTATAATATACAGTGGCCATTATCACGTCCACCGTGAAATTACAGTAGTCAGTACTTCAGTAATTCAGTAACTTCAATACTCACTAGTCAGTAACCGTAAACTGCTAAACTTAAAACTACCTAGTAGAGTCAAGTCAATACCCGAATATTAAATGTTAAATGTTGTGTTTTAGTTTTCGCTTTTTGAGTTATCACTTTTCACGTTCTGTAATCACCACGATCACTCATCCGTCCTGCGATAATACCACAGAATAGATTAAATACCACAGATCACGAAGACAAAACTCCGCTTCTGATAACGTCCCGAAATGAGTCGAACACTCGCACGATTAAACGGCCACAGGTTGCGCTGCGTACGCTAGGGTTGCTACTTTAACCCGTGCAGTATAGGAACTATAATTCATGTCTAGAAAATTTATGCGTTATTTTGAACCATGACCCTATTTGGATTTTATAGCTTGTATACGATTACGCATTTATACATGTGCAATGTGCATAAGTGTGTATTTCATAAACAAGTTATTCTTAAGGGTCCCGGTGCTAGTTTTTCAAATTGTCCACAATTCTATAAAATTTGAAAATTTAATTTTATATTTTAGTTGCCACCGCAATTATAAGACTTTTCCCCTAATCTACTACCCGATACCTATTTAGAGGGGGGGGGGGCGATAGTGTGTATTATATCGAAAAAATGACTTTTCGGGAATACCTTTCAAGCTTTGTAGAATTGTCGGATTTTGATGGCTATTTTTTTATCTGAAAGAAGAAGACTACAGTCCGCATCGATCACTGATTTTGTATTTTATTTCAAATAATTGTATTAAAAAATGTGTAAACAAATTATTTTTGTCTTGTATTTTTCTAGACATATTATAAAGTTTGAGAATAAAATATTGAAAAATAGAGATCGATGCGGGCTGTAGAATATATTTTCCCTCTAGCAATTAAAAAAAATATATTATGACATTTGGTTGATTCTACAATGCGGTATCGTTATTCCCACAGAGTGTATTTTTGAGGACAAAATGGCATCGGCACCGGGCGCCTTAAGAAACAAATTTGAGTGTAACGATACAATATAATATAATATCAGGAGTAAAAAACATAGGACAATAAAACGATCGTTCAAGAAAACATATTATGTGTGTGGTGTATCGAATAGTATCATGCAGGCTCAGACTTGCTATAAAGATATATTATTATAGATATAAAATAACCAGATATAGTGTTGACGGGTTGTATAATTTAATTATTTACACAAAAATAAAATACCTCTAAACCTTTAACGTTTGTCAAAAATTGTGAAAATTATATGGTCATATGGATAGCAAATAATTTAAGAAAAAAACTCTTGTGTGGAAATTCACAAAAATAATGTTTTTAAAAAAGTTATTACGTTTTAAATTAATTTACTACTTAAAAATATTGATATTTGAAAAAAATGAGTGAATGTGAAAAATGTCATTGGTAGGTATAAAAAATATAATAATATACTCTAAAAATTTCATATACTTACCCACGAATAGTATTTTAAAATTAGAAAAATATGACAAAAATCATTATTCTTGGTTTTAAATTTTTAATATCTAATTTCTTTCAAATTTGAACTTATAATTACTGTAAAATACAATTGTGTGTGTGTGTGTTTACACATATATGTTTTAGATTGTTTGGTTATAGTATGGACTATTAATTATGAGAACCGTTGTATAAAATTATCAATCCTTAGCTATAAAAGTTGAACACTTTATATATTTTTAACTACTAAATTTAGTAAAAATCCAAACTTAAAATACTTATAAAATGCCTATGGGTCTTTAATATTTTTTAACTTCTATTATAACAACTTTTAAGGAACCTTGTATTAAATTATCAAGTCTTAAGACCTAACGAATAAAATTGTATTGACATTTATAGAATAAAAAACGAAAAAAAATTCATATGTTTATAAATAACCCAAAGGGAATTAAAATATTTTAAAATGTTATCATATAAAATTATAAAATAAACATTTGATGAAAATACAAGTACCTCATTTGTTGATTGTCGGTTATTAGTTTTTGAATAACGACAAAATATTAAAATAAAAAAATTATTCTATGTGAATTTGTTAATTTACGGGTAAATATTCAATGGTATATGTAAAAGGCTAAAAATCAATATGACTTTCCAGCATACTTTTTTTTTTTTGTTAAATGTAGGAAAACTTAAGGGTAATTTCGTATTAAATTATTAAAGCTTAGAGAGCAATAGACCATTTTTTATGAATTTCTAACTTGAAATAATTTGCAACTTTTCGTGATTTGGATTAATTATGTGAACATTTTAACTCCAAACGCTCATGAAAGATTATTGTGAATTGATGCTTAACTTTTTATTTAATTTCCACAAACATAAACTAGTGAGGAACGTAAAAATGCAAGTGCTGAAGCCCCCTAACTTTAAGGTTCTATTTACGACTATGTTCAACATCCTTACAAGTCACTTAAATATCATCATGTTAAATTGCCTATAATAATCTCCTTAAGACACGAACGACTGCAGCCCCCTTAAAAATAAAAATTATAAAGTTATACTTAAATTAAATTGAATATTTTTTGGAAAAATTCAAAATATATAATTTGTAATTCTGATTTAAAAAAAAATTCTTTTTCAAAAACGTTAATTTAAATCAAGTAATTTTTGTTATAATTTTTTAAAATATCAATATTTTTTGAGTAAATTAATTTTAATATCTTTATAACTTTTTTCAAAATATAATTTTTGGGTATCTTTAGACAGAAATAAATCTTTAATCTTTAATTATCGATATAATTTTTACATTATTTAACACTCATAATTACTTAGATTTACAACTAAAGTAAAGAAAAATGGCAGTGTGTGACCTTTGGTGGTTCTACCTGAATTAAAACTATTGTTTTAAATGTATCAATCAATGAAGTTATATAATTTTACAAGTATATTGAAGTGAAAGGAAACACTGAAAATATTGTTATTTATTCAAATGTATTCTTAATACTCAAATTATATATATTATACCAGGCAAAATTTGTTCTATAATAGTGCTTATAGTCGATTACATGATATGGCGTGGGTTGTACATATTATAGATAAATAAATAAAATAAATAGTAAAAAGGTGGATAAGTGGATGTCGCTCTGCTGAACAGTAGGTTAGAAGTAGGTCACTGTAATTGATGGTGTTAAATTTGAATTCAATGATATAATATCATTGTATAAGAAAAACGATTCTGAGCGACAACGGTCAGTCAGCCTATGATATTACCAAGTATATTTGATGATATTATTGTGAATAAAGTAATTTATATATAACCTATTTACGTGGAGCCTTGTTTTAAATTTTCAATCCTTAGCCATAAAAGTTAAACATTTTATACATTTTTAACTACAAAATAATTAATAAATTATAAATTTGATAAATGTGGTCAAAATTTGAGCTTTAAATGCTTATAAAAAAAAATTGTGCCTATGTATTTTTAATATTTTCAACTGCTATTAGAACGATATATCAGGAGCCTTATATTAAATTTTCACGCTTTTTTACCAAACCAATAAAATTTTATTGATATTCATAGAAAAATCTGTCCGTAAACAGCTCGAAAACAGTCAAAACATTTTTAAAATTTTATGGTGTATAGAAAATGCTAATATAAACATTCAGTGAAATTTTCAAGTATCTACAGTAATTTGTTTTTTTTTCTCGAAAACAGGACCTCTAAAGTACCAACTAGATTCACTTTCATATCAGAAAAGTTACTGTTGAAGAAAATCCAAGCGCTTTTATTGTCCTAAAAGTGCATGACAGACACAAAAATAAAAAACACACATCATTGTAAAATCAATACATTCATCGCTTCGCTCAGAATCTAAAATAATATTGGTAGTTTGGTACGATAATCATAATAGACACCTCAGAAAAAAAAAAAACGTTACCATGGCAACAATTATAATTAGAATACTGATTAATTTTTTCTGTTTATTATTTATTTAATTTGAACAGAATTTGAATTACTAAATAACTAATTGCACTGTTTGTGAGGATAAGTAGTTGCCTTAGATTGATAAGACACATTCCATACAACTGAAAATAGAAGTGTTCGTGCAATCTTCGTAGTAAAAAAAACTTGATCTAAATAAAAATAAAATTAATTTAAATTTTAAATGATTCAAATATAGTTAATATAGTAATAAATATATACCTGACGTTTAATTCTAGGGTTTCTTTCGATTAGGGATCGTTGATGTAAGACAAAACTCATCCGATTTATCTGAAAATACAAAAATTAAAGTTATAAATAATTTGAGTATACTAAATAAACACAATGTTGACTAATTAAATTACCACGAATAGCTGATAATCGCACAAGATAAACATTATATAGATTATAGATATGTTTTTAGAAAGTTAATTATTATAAACAATTATTCGTTTTAGATTCTGAGCGAAGCGATGAATGTATTGATTTTACGATGATGTGTTTTTTTTTTAAAATTATTTGTTAAATTGTTTAATTTTTGTGTCCGTCACATGGATTGGGGCAGTAAAACTGCTTCGGTTTTCTTCAACAGTATTTTGTTCGATGGGAAAGTGAATTAAGTTGGTGCATTGCGGATGTCAAAATTTAAAATTCCCAATAGTTTTCAAAAGCGCCGGGAAAAACAACATACAAATTGAAAAACGGGAATTTTCACGCAAAAACGGTTTTTGACAAAATTGATTTTGATTTTTGGCGTAACTCTAAAGTAATTTTCAATTAACATTTATATTAGCATTTGCTATACACCATAAAATATTCAAAATATTTTGACTTTTTTTGAGCTGTTTACGGACAATTTTAATGTTTCAATTTTTTTAGTTTTTTTTTTCTATAAATATCAATTTAATTAAAAAAAAGCGTTAAAATTGAATACAAGGCTCTTGATATATTACTTAAATAGCTATTGAAAATTATTAAAAATACATAGGCAAACATTTTTTTATAATCATTTAAAGTTTGTGTTAACAACATTTATCAAATTAAAAATTAAAAAATTGATTTTGTATTTAAAAATGCATAAAACGTTTAACTTTTATTGCTAAGGATTGAAAACTTACAACAAGGTAACCTACTTACGTGGAATTATGTAACCAAAAAATCTTTAAAATATAAATCACGTTTTTTTTTATAGTTATTTTATCAAATTTGGAAGAAATTACATATTAAGTAAAATACATGACAAGTAAAATTTAGTGCATCTAACTGAAGAGTACCAAGGATTGTATGAACCGCATAAGCTTCATCTAAATGTTTTCTACCTACCAACAAAATATATTTTGAAAAAATAAGAAAATCAAATATAAAAAGGTGGGTAAGTGGATGTCGCTCTGCTGTACAGTAGGTGACAAGTGGGTCACTGTAATGAATGGTGTTAAATTTGAATTCAATGATATAATATCATTGTATAAGAAAAACGATTCTGAGCGAAAACGGTCAGTCAGCCTATGATATTACCAAGTATATTTGATGATATTATTGTGAATAAAGTAATTTATATATTGACTTATTTACGTGGAACCTTGTTTTAAATTTTCAATCCTTAGCTACAAAAGTTGAACATTTTATAAATTTTTAACCACAAAATAATTATTACAATTTAAATTTGATAAATTTTGTCAAAATTTGAACTTTAAATGCTTATAAATCAAAAACTGTGACTAAGGATTTTTAATTTTTTCATCTGCCTTTGAAACAATAACCTAGGAGGCTTCTATTAAATTTTCAAGCTTTTTTACTCAACAGATAAAATTGTATTGCGCTAAGAGACTGATACTGTTTTTTTAATTTTCATAATGTGTGATAGAAATGTAATTTGAATTTATTAGTGAAGATAATCAAAGTACAATGAGTTCAAAAAAATGAATATCTGGTGTATTGTTATTGTTCACAGTGCTCCATTCCTCTTTCAGTCATATACCAGTATAACACATCAACACAGAATTACAATTATTTAGTTATTTTTTTTTTGACTACCAAAATCTTTATTAGAAATAATTTACATGGGAAAACAACATTTGCCGGGTCAGCTAAAGTACATATAATTACCTCTTTTTCCGTGGCGTGACCAATCTTGTATAATGTTAGAACATTAGCTGAAATGATTAATAATCTCACGAGAGGAAATACAAACAAACTGTCATATTCTCTAGAAAATAATACTTGGCTGTATATTATAAAAATTGTTTCGGCGACATTTGTTGCAATAAAAACAACTATGGCCGGCAAACCATATATTGATTTATTGACATCGTTTAAGCATTCTACGACTTCCAAGTACATATCTCTGAATGAACTTAAGCACGATCTTCTTTTGGGAATTTGTTCATTTATCATGTACACTAGCCACTGTGTATATAATATTAGTGATATATATTCATAAAACACAACGACTTTGCAAGTATTTACAACCGTCACAATGATCTGAAAATATGTGATATACATTATACAGACGTATATAATATATATAGACGTCACAGCTGCTTATATTGTATATTTGTATCCATGATACAAATAAATTACAAAGCTATTTGTATTTGGTTAAATGTTGGAATGAATTGATCTATTGACCTATTATCAAACAAGAATCGCTTGGCGTGGTGCAGTGTCTGAAATTAATCACGTAACCTGAATGAGAGTAAGCAACGGCTGCTGCCACTAGTTCTGGGATGGGTGACCACCTGAGTTCGTATAATAGAGCGCAAAAACCTTGCTAACCAAACATGTGTTCCTAACCGACCGTACAAACCATCCCAACCATACTCTACTAACCTTACAACACCAATGGCCTATATGTTACCACCGATTAATTAATTTAAAAAAAAAAAGTGGGTTAGTGGATGTCGCTCAGCTGTACAGTAGATTACAAGTGGGTCACTGTAATGAATGGTGTTAAATTTGAATTCAATGATATAATATCATTATATAAGAAAAACGATTTTAGCGAAAACGGTCAGTCAGCCTATGTTATTACTAAGTATATTTGATGATCATTGTGAATAAAGTAATTTATATATAACCTGTTTACGTGGAACCTTGTTTTATATTTTCAATCTTTAACTATAAAATTTGAACATTTTGTAAATTTTTAACTACAAAATAATAATTAAATTTTAAATTTGATAAATGTTGTCAAAATTTGAACATTAAATGCTTCTAAAAAAAAATTGTTCCTATAATCCTATGTAATTTAAATATTTTTCAATTGCTATTTAAGCAATATTATCAGGAGCCTTATATTTTATGGTGTATAGAAAATGAAAATTTAAACATTCAGTAAAATTTTCATGTATCTACAGTTAATCATTTTTGAATAACAATAAAATAACAACACCCCTACATGAGAAATCAATTGAATATCCAATACTGTAAAAATATGAACTTCAAGCGCTCATAAAAATTTAATTTGATTTGCTTGTAGACATTTTCTTTTTTTGATAAAGGTATACAAACTTATAAATAATCTTGTATTTTATTTTCAAATCTTAGATTTAAAAAGAAAATTTTTTATTATTTCTCAACTCAAAATAATTTGCTAATTTTCGTGATTTTTCCGTATTTTGTCAAGATTTGAACTTTAAATGGTTATAAAAAAAACTATGACTAAGGATTTTTAATATTTTTTAAATGCCATTGTAACAATATAGTAGGAGCCTTGTATTAAATTGTCAAGCTTTTTTACCCAACAAATAAAGTTTTATTGACATTCATAGAAAAAAAGGTGGATAAGTGGATGTCACTCTGCTGTACAGTAGGTTATAAGTGGGTCACTGTAATGGATGGTGTTAAATTTGAATTCAATGATATAATATCATTATATAAGAAAAACGATTCTGAGCGAATACGGTCAGTCAGCCTATGATAGGAGCCTATGAAATAAGTATATTTGATGATATTATTGTGTATAAAGTAATTGATATAGATATATATAAAATTTAAATAAAAACACACATCATTGTAAAATCAATACACGAGCTTCGCTCAAAATCTAAAAGACTAATAAAATTGGAAACTGAAAATGTCTGTAAACAGTTCAAAACAAATCAAAATATTTTGAAAATGTTACGTGTATAGAAAATGTGAATATAAACAACTGGTAAAAATTTCATGTACATCTACGTTAATTTGTTTTAGAGTTACTAAATCAAAATCAATTTGATTAAAAACTGTTTTTCCGTAAAAATTCCCGTTTTTCCTTAATTTGTATGTTGTTTTTCCTGGCGCTTTTGAAAACTATTGGGAATTTTAAATTTGACATCCAGAATGCACCAACTTGATTCACTTTCCCATCGAACAAGATACTGTTGAAGAAAATCGAAGTAGTTTTACTGTCCCAAACCGAGATGACAGACAAAAGTAAAAATAAAAAAAAATAAAAACACACATCATAGTAAAAATCAATACATTCATCGCTCCGCTCAGAATCTAAATCAAGAATATTACTTATCTGTGTTTTAAAACTATTTATTGCGATGTTTAAATAACATTTTTTAGGCAAGCTTTTAGGTATTTCAATTAGCAGCTTATCATTACTCAATTATTAATTTAAATATTCTGTTAGTCCTCCACCGATAATATATTTAACTTTAAGCTTGATAATTGGCTAACTTTTTTCTTATAGCTATTCCAACATAAAATTTACAACATGGAAACAATAGAACCGGGTATGGCGTACTCTTAAAATATAAAGGAGTAGACTAGGATACCCGGAAAGAAACAATAGTTTAATTATCTACCTATATAATTTGTAAATACATAAAAAAAATAATAATAAAAACAAGTTTTAACTCATAAAATATTTATGAATGTTAATGTTACCAAATCTTGTATTATAAAATGTTGTTACCGTGACATTAGAGTGAATGGGTAGTTATTTACGTCATATATTTTCAATTCATCATTTATGTCTTATCAAACAAAACTATTGACAAAAAAAAATTAAAAATAGTAGCATTACCAATAGGTTGATTTTGTAGAGGGTATCCAAACCACCATAAATTATTATACATCGCAAGACATAAAACATCAGAGTCGTCTTGAAATTGCCCTGGTTAAATTTTATACTACCAATACCACAAATTAAAAAACCTTTGTTAAAATTATTTAACACTGATCTCACACTCATAATTAAATTTATTTACAAAGTAAATATAAAAAAAAGGTGAATATAGTTGTTAGTGTCTTTAGATTTATTTATTTATCAACTGATTTTAACTGAATTAAACCTATTGTTTCAATGTATTCGCGAATGCATTTTCATATTAGGTATGTGTAGCGTGTACACTGTACAGTGAATTAAAAATGATAATTACGAATAATCGTTGAAGTTAAAATCAAATATAATTTAGTTAAATGTATGATTTTAACACTCAATTAATATATTATTCAATGCAATTTGTATTCTTTAGTAGGTACTTATATTTGATTGTATTTGATGTAGGTTGTACACTTGTAGATACATAATGTTGACAACTTGGGTGTTATTGATAATTTATTAGTAGATACGTCAAATTATTTACTTATAAATACATTTATAATTTGTATGTTGAATTAATATTTTTCTTTTAAAAATATAATGAGTTAGCAGTTGATTAATACAATAACATTTGGAAAATTTATTTGGCCAATACCAAATTGTATACATTATCATGATCATAATAGGTACATAATCTGTACTTTGTTAATTATATAGAAACTAATTTCTCTGAGGATGTAATACTCATATTGACTTGGTTTAATCATTCTATTAATTCCTAATACATATCTCAGAATGTATACCTACTGAAGCGTATAACAAAACAATAAGTATTATAGATTTAGCAATGAAATGTTCTATTGTCATACAAATAGACACTGGACAAAAACTGGAGAGAATTGCCAGAACGATCCGCGATCCTGATACTCTCCGTGGTTTTCGTCCTGGCAACCCGACTCGGCCGGCGAGATTACCATGGTAACTGGATGAAAACTGGAGAGAATCGGCGGACCACACTGCAACACGCCGCGTATCTGATACTCTCCGCGGTTTTCATCCTGTCAACCCGACTCGGCCGTTGCCGCGCCGATATATAATATCTCTAAATAATATATCTTTAATCGTGATTTCCACTTAAGTGGCAGTTCTCTGTCATCGTTATCTAAATGATTATAGTAAACGAAACAAACATACAATACTGTAAGTCCTAAACGGCAAACCGATTGTGCGATAAAAGATAAAATACGAGACGTTTGCGTTAATGGACTAATTAATACTTCTTAAACAGTAATTTCAATAAACGGACAACTGTATTAACCAAACTGCAGTTTTTACACAAGTAAAATAACATCCCAAACTAAAAAAATTATCATGTATTTTCATTTTTATGAAGCTTGAGGACCATATTGATTTTAACACTTTTTCACGATAATTTATTACTCAGTTGTTGACGTTCATGTAGTTATTACGATTTACGATTCATTGTGTTACAGAATGTCTCGATTGGTCATTGCTTACACAACTTTTGATTTAGTATTCGATAATTGGACGGTTGCACTTAGCGAGATGTCTATAGTTACAATGGTGATGACATGTCACGTTTGTGTAAAATGCCCTTAGTCGGGTCATCTGCGAATTGTTTTTCTCTTTTTTTTTCAACTTTATTATATATATAACCGTAATTTGAGAACATTATTCAGTTATGTGATTCATCCGTCTTCAATTCCATACTAAAACTACGTGTTGGATGATCACGAATCCGGATAATTCGTAAACGTTGACCGAGTTTGACACTTGGTCTGCGGCAGAGAAATTATGTGAAATTATCTAATGACAAGTGTGTGGTTTACCCATTAAACAAGGAGCTTATATAATACCTCGGGATACATTTTGAACATCGTTTATTGAGAGTTCACATTTGTTGTGTACACATTTCAACATCTCATTTGTGCAGGTTAAATAAAAAAGAACAAATCTATTATTTTATTATTATATTTTGTTTAAATTACAATAAAAAATATTTTGCGTGACACTTTTTATTATATTAGGGAGCTGCATTTTAGTATTTCACTAGTAAATACGTTTTATATTTATTATTTGTCATAATATTATGAGATCATGTATATACGACAATTATAGGTATAGGCGGTACTTCTGAAGATTCATGTTTACAGTAAAAAATGTAAAAGTCACGCTTTGAAAGTAAAATTATTATTCTTTGATCATATTATATTCTACATTTTTACAACAATGATCATCTTAATGGTTTTTAAATATACTACAGATAATTAGAAGAACCTGAAGTAATTGTTTATACATGTCGCATCCATATATCACGTTTTTAATTATTCGTGAAATAATAAGAACCACGGTTTCTTCACTTACCTTTTTTTTTTAAAAGAATTTTACTATTAATAAGGTACTTAATAAAAAATGCACGAGTCCAGCTGTGACTATTCACAATAGGCTATTTCTAAACATATAAATTGAAAATAAAGATATGAACATATTAACTGAGCGGGAAAAATTTTAACTAGAACTATTAGCCTTTTGCCCTTTTATTTATAATGAATGTTATTTTATATATTTCATTTTTATATAACTGTAACGAATGTTATTTTTATATGATTATGGAAAATATATATTTTATTATTTTTTCGTTGTTTAAGAAATATACATTTAGTTTATGTCAATAAAAACCAATTAAGTTAAAAGTTAATCAAATCTAAATTAAAAAAACTATTAAGTTTATAAGTAAATACAATTTAACTTTAAGTTTTTAACTCGTTTATACCTAGCATATAAAATAATAATTTATGATATGGTAGGTTGTCATTCCTGATACTAAGAAATCACCGTATATGGATTGACCTTATTGTTTTAAAACTGATTAAAAAATATATAATTCACGAAATTGCTCAATATATACATATATATATATTTATATGAATATTAATAATTGATAATAATAATAATAGGACAGTTGTCAATTTCTTTAAAATCAACCATACAAAATATTTGTTGTGCGTAATCGTGTTGTGTTTTTTTTCAGGTAATAAGTGCGTAATCGTGTAATATATATTGTACATAGATAAAAATTCGGGTGCAGTTTACAAAAAATGGTAGTTCTATTTGGGCGCAGTTTACGTACGCCCACGCCTATATATAGCTTAGGTACCTACCTGGGTTTTATCACGGTTATTTTTTTTTTTTATTTTAACGGATAAACCGGCTTAATTGTACCTAGCTTTGTGAAATAATTCGCATGTACAACCTGCAACCAAAGGCAACAACCAAAGGCATTAATAAACAAAAAAAAGTTTCGATTTCCACCGTGAATCTTAAGATCCTCGTTTTACCACCTCTTTAAAAAGCGAATATCAGAAAATCCTTTCTTATTGCATATCTATATCATTAGAGGAACCGCTAAGCGGACCCCTACGTCATATAATAGCTATCTATATGCCAAATTTCAGCCAGATCCGTCCAGTGGTTGGCTAGGCTATGATGAATAACTCAGGACAAGTCATTTTATATATATAGATAAAAATAATAAAATATACTACGTAAAATTGTGGGTACCTATAACGAGTATCTATTTGTTATTTAAATAATTATCATATAATTACAGTGTTATAGGGTGTACTAATGAAATAAAACATAATATTTTATATAAAAAAATAACATTAACATAAATGTAAAAAGTATAAAGGTTAAGTATAAAGCCTTTTACATTTTGTTATTATTCAAATAATTAATTTACAAATATTCGGCGGATTGATAGCCGGCGGAATCCATATGACAATATGTAAAAAAGTTCAGCGGAGTTGATACACGGCGCAATCGATGGATTAGGATACAGGTAAAAAGGTCATTTCGGCGCAGTTGATATACGCCCACATACTGTGCGATTCCGTGAATTGGAGAAACCACGGTTCCATTTTGCGAAAGAATGCACACGTTGTCCATTTCACGCGAGAAAAAGACAATAACGTGATATGGATTCGACATAAGAATACAATCGTATAACCACTGAATATTCACTGGCTAGATTAATAATTACCAATATGTCAAAATGGACGAATTCAACGTTTTTTTTTTTTTTGCTTTTGCAGTCTCACGTCTTATGAATTATTATAAAAGCACAATGTGACTTTTAATTGCAACTTGAGAACAGTTGTAGGACAATCACTATAATTACAAATTACAACTATAAAATAGCTACACTGTGCTTTTTGTGCTTTGATAATACATAAATTACAAGTTACAAAAGTAACTGAGTTACATATCCTAATTACATTTAACTATTATATGCCCAACCCTGGGTACTGCAGAGTGGCTTATACCCGATTTATTTTAAAACTATTTTTATTTTAAATAATGAACATCTAATAAATATTTGTAGAGACATTTTAAGATATTACATGTATGTTAAGTGTCTGAGTGCGCGTACATTTTCCACCGTCCGAGGGTGGGCTTATCCTTTGCAACGTTATTTTAATAATATATGTGTAGTCCTTTGAGGATAAGATGCTGTGACCGTTGGCCGCGCAACAGTCACCGTTTCGAAGACGGCCGCGGCGGCTCCATGCACGCCTGTTGCTTCATCGGACGCAATCGCGCAACAGCCTGATCTGCGTGCGCACACTGTCCGCCTCGCAGGTACTCGGTGGCCGGCAACCGAGCCAGCACCATTTTGTCTTTTGGCGGCAGCGGCCGGTCATCCGTACGACAGCCGGACGTCCGGGGGCCGCGATGCCGCGCATCTGTCACCATGCCGATCGATTGCATGTAATCGAACAGCGACAGCGGTCCCTGCACCCCGCGGCCAGCCGTGGCCGACTGCCGTCCGCTGGCCGCAAAAGTAGTGGCCAAGTACAAGTAATACCGACCGTACGTGTGGTACACGGACCGCTGGCCACTGATCCCGTTGTGGTATTCGGTGTCCGGAGGCAGACCATACAGGTGTCTCACGTTCTTTGCAATGTACTGATACATACATAATATTATATTAGCATACATTTAGTATGGTCAGAGGATTTCCAGTTTTTCATGTTTGTCTACAAAGGTCACCGTGCAGCGCGAGTGATCTATAAATATGTTACACAACACTTGTCACTGGGAAAGCTATGACTAAAATTGTATTTTACATTTTTTTTTCATTACTCTTATTATAGGTACTGCATACGTAACACAGCTCCGCGTACTTATGTTATACTGCATTCGAACTCGATACGAGTGTGTAGCAAATTAACCTTAGTGTCCATCATAATATTATTTGTCAAGAGATTATCGTACGCATCAGAATTTTTTTTTTTTGTCTGTACTTTCTTTTTATGATTTAAGAACCAATTAAGAAAGGATTGTCTAAAATTCACATTTTAAAGAGGTCCTTAAACAAAGATTTTGAGATTCACGGTGGAAATCGAAATTATTTTTCGTAATAAATGTTGGTCATTGGTTACTTATGTAGATTAGGTAAAATCCGATGCGTCGTTCTTTATAACTTTTTAGAACATTTGCCAGACGGTGCCAGAAATAACTATTTTTAATAAATCTAGGTTATCTAATAAATAATTATAATTATAATATTAATAATGGTAATGACCATATTATAGGCAATCTACATCTATGTAATATAATAACTGGTTAAATGCATATTTATTGTCTGTTAAGTTCATATTATGTCGTAAGTGCATACATATTTTGATATTTTAAAGTGCCTACCTACAAGAAGTTCTCAGTTCTCTACAACTATACTCCATTCACGTTAAGAATAAGAACCTCGGCGGTGACCAATTTTCGTCGGCCGCGGTCAGGCAACACCCGTCTGTCAGCCTCACCAAGTCAGCAATCTGTACTTACACCTACCGTGTAATTAAGCAGCACCCCAGCACACAAATCGGTCGCCGAGGTTCCTTCTTAACGTGAACGTAGTATTATAATTATCAAATTATAGGCAGTGATTGTACTTTTTAAATATTAAAGTAGGTATATTATAGTTAAATCACGCGTTATTCGTCACACTGAATTTTATGAATACTAATTTAACGGTACTTAACGCGTAACACGTTATTAATTTAAAAATAAAAATTTAAAAGTACCAATAGATGGACAGTGCGTTAAATTGTATGATAGTTATAATTCATTTAATAGGTAGTTTGTATTTTGTTAGTTTATATAAATTATTAGGTCCGTGGCAGACGGCAGTGTATTAAATAATTATTAGGTTTTTTTATTTTCATGCAATACCTATTCTAAATTGTACTTATACTTTATTAGTTATTACGATAATATTATAAACATAAAATACTTATTAATCAATAATTATAAATTATAATGTTAGGTATTAACACTTAGTCGGACATTAAAGCGGCCGATTTTCAATGTGTATAATTATAAACTAAAAAAAAATGAACATTAATTATGAATACATTAAAACAAAGTAGATAACATGTCATTTATATTTTAAGAATTATTTCCTCAAGATGACCACCAGATTTTCTTAAGCACTCTTCTAAATTCTAATCTTCCTAGTCAGGGCTTACATTTGAAAAAAAAAATCCGTTTTATGTTATTTACAATTATTCAACTTTTGCGTTTATCGTTAAAAATAATAAGTAATAACTAATGTGGGTAGGTAATGGCCCAGTACGGAATATATTATAATACATTCTTAGATTGTTTACATGAAATAAATGTTTCTACGAAACCAATAGACCTTATAAACAGATTTTAAAATATTTCGTTATGCGTTATTTTTCGTTCAATGATATTCTATAAATTACGTTTTGCGTTATGTTTTGTTTAATGATATATAATATACTTTGTTAATCGTTATCGTTTTGTTTTGCGGTATTTAATTATTTTTGATTATCGCTTTCCGTTATAATTACGTTTACAAATTTCAATCGTTTTTTTTTGTCAAATCTAACGTTATTATAACGTTTGCAAGCCCTGTTCCCAGTATGTTTTCCACAACATGGCGTACCTATCACTTCCAAAGGTGTATTGGCCATTGCCAATCCCTTCGGATTTTAATTTTTATTTCTTCTACATCCATATTTACCAAATGACATGTTATTTTAAAACTAATAATATTAAATATACAGTAAACGTTCTTTCTTATCTTAAATAACTATCGAGAAACTGTTTTAAAAATCAGCCGTTTAAGTGCACCACGCCACCGCCATGCGGTATTTAATATTATTATACCTATAAAAGGCACCTCTATACATAAAACACAACATCTAATAGGATGAATGGGTAAATTGCGATTTTTTTGTAAAAAGAAAAAGCAGTTACTACTTCTGCAGCTATACTAATCAAAATTATATTTAAAATTTAAATATTGTTTTAATATTAAAATCAGTCACAATTCATGACTTAACATTAAATTTACATGACGTGATAGACGAAGAGATATCAACGTAGTTTTCATTATAAGATTTACTAGTACCTAGTATTTATATCGTTAAATATTTCTATAAAAATTATAATATGAATTTAGAAATCTGGAGGTTCGGTGCGTGTGAGCATTGCTCAATCAAACCCAACTTAAATTGCACATAAGTTATATTATATAAACTAATGTTTATTACGTTAGTAATTAGAACAAACGAATTGGCCGACCAACAAGTCAAAAAAAAAAACAGTATCTAATATCACAAAACTAAAATAGGTACAATACAAAAATAGAAATAAAAAAATATCTAACGTATTACGTAATCACTAGAAAAATCACTGATAACGCTGAAACAAAATTTTACGGGAAATTAAACAAAATATATAACCCTGACAACAATTTGAAACATCAAGAAAAAAATAATCGGGAAACCGAGAATCGGTCACACATGGCCTTCTCATACAGAATCAACCACCGACAGAATGGTCAGAATGCTCTTGGTGTGGAGTACTATCGGTGAAACGGGCATAAGGATGGAAATATGGAGTACAGGTCCAACAAAAAAGAGAGAAAAGAAATAAATTATAGTAAGAATGAGCAGGTTTATCTTCCAATTTGATTCTTTTTGGACAACAAGTTTCTTCCGCATCTCTTGTGCCACTAAGTATCCAAGATTTTACATATAGCTATTCGGAATACATCTATGAGTGGGACTAGTGAGGGTCCCGACACATTATAATAATAATACCTGATATCACCTTTTTCGATAAAAATAAAATTAGAAACACCCGTTTCTGGCACTTAAAAAAAACGTCATGGACCGGTTGCGCCTAAAACAAAATTTGTATTTTAGGGTCAGTATACCAATTGCGCTACTTATATTTTAGGTAAGTATACCAATTGAGCTGCATAAACTTTGGGTAGGTATGTTTATGTTAATTATATGTATATTATAACTAAAACTATTATTGACGTTCATTGTATATAACAACTGAAAAAATTGAAAAACAAATCGTTTTTATTAAATCTGAAAATAAGCTATTTATTTATATATTAAAAAGGTCATTTTAAGCGCAATTGGTAAACTCTCAAAACAAATGTAGGGTACGCTAAAATGTTGGAAAAGTTAGTAGAGGTACTCCGTCCCCCTGCTTCCCCCCAAGTCGAACACTGAGTCTATACCATTGCAGGTATATGGTATTTTAGTACATATTCAAGTACCACTTGCAGTGCCTGCTACCTATACTTTGGAATTATCGTTGCTGTTATTTCACACAATCACTTGTCAATAGCTGATAAATTATCATAAACACATGTAATGAAACGTCCATAAGAATAACGCTTTTAAATTTCACACAAATTACTTTTAAAAAGTAATTTTGTTACATCAATTTGTAATATTTAGCATTATGTAATTATCGAACACGGTAACATGGTAGGTACATTGGTGAAATAAAATAAAATATTAAATAGATGCTCCTAAGCATTACAAGATAACTATAAGAGTTCAAATGTTGACAAAATAGTAAATATACATCAAAATGTCGAAAAAGATCAAACTATTTTTCAGTTGGAAATTCATAAGAGTCTTATTTCCATAGCTAACACTAGACATTTTAATAGACAAAAATTAACCGGAAAGTTATGATATTTTTTTATGAGCTATTAAATTTAAAATTTTTACAATATTGGATTTTTGCCGGTAAATTAACAAATTTTCACATTATTTAAAAACTAATAACAATAGACACTTGAAATGTTCAGCAAATGTTTAAATGACCATTTTCCATACATGGTAATATTTTCAAACTTTTTTGACTTTTGAGCTATTTATAGCTATGAGAAATTTTCAAATATTTTGTGAAGTATTTTTCAGTTATAAATTTATAAAAGGTTTTCATTTTAAAGCTAACATAAGACATTTTAATAGAAGATTCCCAACAAGTAATTCTACCTCTATCAAAAAAAGATGTTCACTGGAATGTTATGGTATAGGTATTTATAGTCATGAGATGATTTCAATTTTTATAATTTTTTTTTTAGATTCTGAGCGGATCGATGAATGTATTGATTTTACAATGATTTGTGTTTAATATTAAATTTACTCAGAAGCGTTTCATCGCTGGATGATTTCCTTCATCATGTGCTTCTTGTGTTATTTTATGGTATGTATAATATGTTTATGTACAGATTGTGAATTTTCATAATAATAAAAAATAAAAAAAAACTATTACATTTGATTATTTATACAATTACCTAGGTAAACGCACTAGAATATTATCACACCCAATCAAAACTTTTCTTTACGATACTGTCAATTGGCAAATTGTATTAAAAATTCTTAAAATAGATATTATACGGAAAAGTTATTAGGTACATCAACTGTGACACAGCGTTATACGTACAATGTCATGTATTGTTAAGTATTAACGTAAACGCAAAAGTATTAATTTCATTATTTATGAACTATTTCCAAATTGTGTATATTTTGATATTATATTATTGTATTATCAATAATATTTAAAACATAAAATACGGTGTTGAGACTGGGGGCCCTATATAATTATAGGGCCCTATAATTTGGTATGGACGTGAGCCCACCGGAAAAATCCCGATTTCACAATAGATCTATCCGCTCCTGGTATTCCAAAAATATGTTAAATTGTTAATTTTTACTTTTTAGTATAATACTTTTTTTTTTTTTAATTGATCTTTAAGCCCGGCGACTATGGCCATTAGCTAATTGTGGGGTTTTTATGATTGTAGGTAGTAGGGTTTGTAACGGTAGGGTTTTTACACGTGTGTGTTGTGTTTGGCAGAATTTCTAATGGGGTACCCGTAGATTTCTAAAAAGGAGAAAAATTCCTACCGAAGCCGAGGATCGAACCAACGATGGTTAGAGTAATACTGTTATTTGTAATTACGAGTTGAGACAATAGGTGATATTTTCTATTTATTTGTATGTGGTTTTTAAAATTAATTTTAAAAAAAACGTTGCTCAATTATTTTTATACAGTTCAACGTATTTTGAATTGATAATTTTCCCAATATTTTTGTACAAATTTAAACAATTTTTCATCATTATTTTTTTTATTTTTTTAACTATTTTTTTTTTACAATGCTATTTATTTTTAAATTGTTATAACCGCAATCCAAACGCATATCTTTCATTTTACGCCCTAACGTGGTTTTTAGAAATGCACCCAAATGTGGTCACAATTTTCAGGTAAATGTTTGATAACATGCCATAAAAGTGTTAAGCCCATTATTATAATGTACCACTTTGATTTTTATTTACTATGCATCGCGTACGTATTTAAATGTCATTGTCACAACAGCCGTAAACCCCGTTCACGTCATGCAGTTGTTACTTGTCTACGAATAGAATATTATGTATTTAATATTTTACAATGAGAATGTAAAATACGCATTGTTACCAAAGCATTGTAATCGTTCTTATACAATGACGATGGAGATGGAAATTAAACGTTAAAGACGCATGTTTTGATGTAGTCGCCTTGTATTATTTTTACTTAGAATATTATGTATCTTATATTTTAATCTTCACATAAATAATCAAAATGCGTTACGTATATGAATCATAGTGAGCGTATTGTTGGCCATTTAATCGCACTACACATTATTGCAACATGACGCATTTTATTATTAGTAATTCGATTGTTTGAACGTAACTGATGAATCTTATAATATGTATTAAAGGATGGGTTTATAATATTATTGCATATTATTCAACATTTTGCTTATTTTTTATTGAAACATAAATACTACTATAGGTAGCCTACGAAAACTCGCCAAATAGACTTTGTGTAGCTTAACTTTAGTAAGTCAATATTGACTATTTCGTTAGAACATTAGAGAGTGTCAATAGTTTATTTACCTACTAGATAGTGTGTGTTTTTAAAAACTATTTTTTTTTTTTTTTGTTAGTGAATTTTAGATTCTGAATGTATTCATTTTAAAATGACGTGTGTGTGTGTTTTTTTTTGTAAACAATGTACTTATACCTAACAATGTACACGCGATAACTAGTCGAAATAATTCTTTGATTTTCCACTTTATTAGTATCTTTTATTTTAGAAAACAAAAAAAAGTTAGTACTTTAGTAGTTATTAGTGGTTTATAGTAGGTCAATTCGAAAATATTATCAAAAGTTTTAAAAAGCGTCAAGTAAAAAAAAATTAAGAAAAAATGGGGATTTTTACTCAAAATCAATTTTGTTTTTTTGATGTAACCGGAAATTAATAACCGTAGATACTCTGAATTTTCACCAGATGTTTGTATCACCATTTTCAATACACCATTAAATTTCAAAAATATGTTTACTTTTTTTGAGCTATTTATAGACAAAAGATAATTTTAAATATTATTATTTTTTTTAATTATTGACGATAAAAATTTGTCAGTCACTAAAAATTGCAAATTATTTTGAGTTGGAAATTCATAAAAAGTTTTTTATTTATATCTAAAATTTTACAAGATTTTTCATACATTTTCCTATCTTTATCAACAAAATAAAAGTTTCCCGGAAAGTCTAAAACTAATTTTTATGAGCGTCAGAAGTTTCTGAAGCATCTTAATATTGGATTTTCAGCAGTAAATTAACGAATTTTCTTAATTCAAAAACGAATAAATCGTACTCTCAATTTTCCCCAAATTTTTATTTTATCATTTTCATATACATGTTTTGAGTTATTTGTAGACATTTGAAATCATACTTTTTTTTAGTTTTTTTCTATAAATATTAATAAAATGTATATCGTTGGCTCATAGTGTAATCAAAAAATCTAAATCATGTATTAACCCAGTTTTTTTATTGCTATTTTAAGTTTAAATTTTGATAAATTTAGATATTTAAACAAAAAATCACAATTTCAGTTATTTTGTTGTAATTTAAAAATATTATTATAATATAGGCTCAGAGCCTCAGAATTGTTTTTTGTATCCAATGATATGATATCATTGAATTCAAATTTAACAACCATCACTGTAAACCCACTTATAACCTACTGCAGGCTACTGAACTGCAGCAGACCAGTATCCACTTTTTTAATCGAGAAAACATTCAATTTTGAATATTTAAACATCATAACTAGGTAGCTATACTATCAAATATGTTCTAACTCATGAGCTATGACTATCAAATATAAAAAAATAATATTACGTATACTTACAAATGCTACAATAGGATCAATTAACCCGGAACGGTTTAATAAACACTGATTTTTTTTATATTATTCTAATATTATTTTAAAACATCACTAAAAAAGTTTGCAGTTTTTGATTTTTTAGAAAAATTTGATTCAATAGAGAAGGTACGATAATTATAAATAGTAATTATTGTTTACGAGTAAGAGTATAGAAAGGTATCAGTCATATATAAGTATGTATGATATGGTGACCTACCTATATAATTATTTACTAGTAATTAGCTACTAGGTACCTATCGACATTCAACGTGACTTAAATTAAGTTAAATCGATAATTGTTGTGTTGTAGCTCATCTATCGTAATAATACACTAGTACAGTAATACTTAAGTATATTATTATAATATATATAGGACACACAATTTTAAAACTGTACGCCAAATTGTATGATTTAACCAAGAAGAAATTACAGAATATATTACAGAATATCAAATATTTATAAGCAGTTATAAGACATATGGTTTCGTTATAACTTTATGAGTTATAGAAAAGGTAGTTGGTACCTATAATAGTTGTATTATAGTTGTATAGACAATCTGGTTACTGAATTTGATGTCTTTTGTAGGATTAAAATATATTTTACAGATAATCTATATTCGTATTACAATGTACGTCTACCTATATATTTACATATTTATGAAATGGGTTCCCTGTAAATTATAATAGTCTTACCTTGATATGATCAAAGTCTGTAATATGCATAGAAGGCAGCGTTTGACAGTTAATGAAAATTAATTTTTTACCATCAATATTGTTCTCCTTGAATATTATCTGTAATTCAATCACAATGTTTAAAAGACAATTCCTGATTTTATTTTAAAAGTATAGGTAAGTATAATATTATGAATGTTCCTTGAATATGTGGGTAGGTAAGTATGTAGTGATAATAACAATAACAAAGATAAATACAATAGCCAAAGGCCAAAAGTTTTCTTAAAAAAAAATAAAAAAAAAATAATAATAAATAATAATGATGTTTTAGCAAAAAATACTTCGAATTTCAATAGTAGAGAGTGTCCTCCTACACAATACCGTGTAGGTACACAAACACATAAGAATACTCTCTTCATCGTAAAATCAATACCTAATGATAAGTGATAACTATTAATTATGAGCTAAAATCATGCGAATACTGTTATAACTATAATACTTTTGACTATTTGAACATTTCAGTGATTATAGTCATATACACTTTCTTTACCTAACATCGGACAAATCTGGCCAACGCCGATAGGTTATTTTTTTTTAAGTAAATTATTGAAGAAAATAAACCGTTGGCAAACAAATAGGTAATTAATAATTAGGTTTAATATTATAATAGGGAGAATCTTCGAAAAATCGCTGCCAGTGTTCTACACGAAAATCTAATAAATAAGTTCCAATTAACCGAGAAATTAAACAATCTGACGGTGCATCTCTATAGTGCCACATGCATCTAACGTTATCTATATAACATAAAAACATCATATCCAAACATTATAAATGTTTAACTAATGTTATTTAAGAGATGGTTTTGAATTTGTTTAACACGTTCTCGCAGCGTACTTACTACGTATTGAGGCAATCGTAACCCATATTGTACCCAATCCATAACATTTGATACCGACCACGACCAACTAATCGGCTCTTTTAGTTCGTTAACGGCATTTCCAGCTATTTCAAATAATGAATCAGGAAAATAAATACTCCTGCAATAATAACTGTTATATAAGATTCGTTCAATTATAGTTGGTAATCGATTTTTTGTTTTCAGATACTTATTATTATCCAGTATATATTATGTATAACTATTCTTTATGGCATGTCATTAAGATAAATATCACACAACAATACAATTATAAATTAAAATACATATCTAGTGGTATGCCAGAATTAAAAATGTAATTGTTCATTTTGTTATATAACTATGTTATAAGTATAATATATAACGTCTTATAGTAGGTACCTACTTACCTACGGTTATTCTCATAAGTATAATCGCCACATGCAATTACATTCTCTAGTTAAAATTGTTATTTATTACGAATAGACAATTAAAAAATACATAATTTTGAAAGTAAGCAAGTGCCGATATCTCTATTTTATAATAATTTAAATAATTAAAAATATTGAAAATTTGGAAACTAATATATTTTGTATAACTAACAAAATATAACAATAATGATAACATTATATAGTTTGACTAAAATGTAATACTATTAAGTGTAGAAATAATGGATCGCACTAAGTTAGATGCATGTACATAAAGTATTTTTTTTATTAACAAATGAAAATTTTAAAAACAGATAAGGAAATAAATTATTATATAAGTTAAATTAATTGTAAATTTATAACCCATTGTGTAAATAATATTTCAGTTAAAATTTAGTGGACATATCAAGTGATATATTATGGATTATAAAATGTCGTCATTGTAATTTTAAAATACGCCTAACGATTCAAAGAAAAATATTAATTATTCGCCAATTTTATTAAAAAAACTTAACTTTTATAAACGAATAAATTATTCAAAACATTATTTTCTAACTTACATTGTTGTAACTTATTGTAGTTTAAATAATTTTAACAGCTGGATTTAACATTCGTTTTTAAATTGACTAATACAAATATTAATGATAATATGATAGTTAAATAGGTAAAATAGTTTAATTATTCAAACATCATATTGATTTAACTCTATTATTCTTACCATGGCAATTTAATCCCATTAGAAACAATAGCTCACGGTTTAACATATGTTTGATTAGGTATCCCGCGGTAGGTAGGGGAGACCTGGGTAAGTTGACGAATCTAAGGTTCGGTGTATTTTTAAAATATACTACCTTTATATATATTTGTAAATTGTACACACATAGATAGAGGTACTTTTGAAGAATGTTCTAAAATTAAAAGTTAGACTTAATTTTTTTTTTTAACGGGTTAAAAAAATTAAATAAAAAATAATTTGGAATTCGTCATCTTACCCATGTGCTGGGGTAAGTTGACATTTTGCCGGGTTAAGTTGACAAAGCATAATTTATATTATGTTTTATTGAGTAAATATACTTTTTATAAAATTCAGTGCATATATTTAAAAATTAAAAATTCTAAGAGTCTTAAAAACTTAAAGACAAATAACAATAAAATAACATTTTTCTTTCAGTCTGAAAATCAAATAAAATAACATAAAATTAAATTGTAACCTTGTTCAGTCTTAATATCAAATACCTATTTAAAACAATAAAATAAAATTGTAACGTTTTCAGTCTTAATATAAAATATATTAAAATATATAAAACAATAAAATAAAATTGTAACCTTCTAAGAGCCTATTAATATCAAATATCTAAAACAATAAAATTCCTTCAGTCTAAAAATAAACATTCAGTCTTCATACCTATAAAATATGAAAGTAATATGAAAATCAACTTATAAAATATGTTTTCTGCAAAACTCGCAGGTGAATGTTTTCTAACATTCAACTCCTGCACAAAGTTCGTGAATAAACACGAATTAACAAAAATATTTAATATAAAATATAATCAAATGGGATAAGTTGACGATAGTCATCTTACCCACGTCAACTTGCCCCGATCGATAATATTTTAATCATGATAATATTTTTGTCATTTTAACATACGTAATAAACATTAATTATACATAAAAATAAAGCTTAAACTATACTTTATTGATTAAAAACAATATATAATGGATTTCACTTTCCTTTTTTCGGAAAAACGTTATTTCAAAACACAAAAAATTAAAGTGTGTACGGTGATAACAGAAAATCGTAAATAAAAACACATGGTCTTTATCGTGATTATTTCTTATCGGTAAAATAGTTGTTCCTAACATTATTCCTTACATTTGTTGTAAAACATCAGCTGTTAATATAATCTACTATCAGTTATTATAAATTCGTCATCTTACCCAGCTCGTCAACTTACCCGGGTCTCCCCTATACATTAATACGATCTCACATGAAATTCACATACGAATAGTTTGAAATCTGAACTTAATCAAACTAAAGTCTCTGACATATGTGAATAGTTTTTATTTTTTTAAAATAGAGTTATAACACGCGCTTATAAGATATTGTTGTTAAGTAGCTAAGAAAACTGAAAAATAATATAAATATAGTAAATACGTGACAAGACATTCAGTCACAAAAATTCGAAGGTAGTGGTTACAATTTAGCAGATATGTGTAATTGCGTGATAAATACACATCGTTGGGGTTCATTTAGATCTTTTTACGTACATATTTTGTGAATTAATAATAAAATAATGAAATACGATGGTTTTTTGTACGAACAAATGCTGAAGCCTGACATTGTATTAGGCCACATAGGTTCGGGGATCCATTGTCACACTGTAAATGTTCGCAATCGCGATATTAAAAAGTTCGGCATGATGGAACCGTCAGCAGTCGTGTACTCGTGTATCACTTACTTTCCGATATTGTTGAAAAATAAGCCAGTTGATGAGTACCTACCTAGGTAGCCCGAAAGTATTTAGACCACCATTACGCACTCCCAGCACCCACGAGGTAATCGAAAATAGAGTCCGAAACACGATATAGATATTTGGACTGTGGGTGGTTAAAAATAAAATTAGTGACATTTTTGTTAAGATTGTATACGAAGAAAAAAACTGTGCTGAAACTTATATAGTAGAGTGTTTTTCCATCATATTGAACAGATTGAATCAATATGAACGCTACAGTGTACCTATGGTTATCTATTATATATACATTAAATCAACATGATAGGTAACTGATCCGTCATTAGTATTTTATACATCTAGTTATAAACACTGATATTTTAAAGGGTTTTAGGACATCTCAGCGAAAGTAATTCCGGCAAATGAGATTACGTCGAAACTTTTTCGGCTAATGGGTATATTGGCGAATGGATACATCGGCGAACGGGTTAATCGGCGAAAATACATTAAACACTAAGACACCTGTCCATACCTAACCTACATAACCACCTTCAAATATCACAGAGTTTGTTCGTAAGTTATACGTTGATAAATTCCTTTTGCTTATTGTACATATTTTGCTACAAATTGTAAATTTTCTATTTTAATAAAAATAAAATAAAATATGTTATCGGTGGGGACTTGGTGGTCATCGTGTGTCAATTTTGGACGATGTTTGAAGGTCTACAAAGGGAGGTTAGTCTATAGCTAAACTAAAAGTGGTGCACGTTAAAGCTGGCAAAGAAGATAAGCAGAAATTAAAATGGAAAATAACCACAGAAAATATAAAAACAAAGGTGGAAAATTATTCAAATCAAGACATCATACCATATTTCAAAATGTTGGCATATACAATATTGACTTTTAAATTTTTATTATTTATTATTATATAAGTATATGGTTCTAGGACATCTCTTTTTATTGACTAAATTATTGAATTATATAATATGGACTTTTAAATTTTTACAAAGTTATTATTATATATATGTGGTTCTAGGACGTCTCTTTTTATTAAAGTAATTTTTAAGTAATTATTGACTTAACTAATGAATTATATAATATGAAATTAAAATTTTTAATCTCATAAAATTCAATCTAATCTTCGGTTTTGCAGTTTTGCCGTTATATATGTTCGCCGATACGTCCATTTGCCGATATAACCGTTCGTCGAAATGTCTTTTGCCGAACTGGATTTCGTCGAATTGACCGGCTACCATTTTTTAAGCCGTACATTATTCATATTGTTGATGAGGAAAATCGTTGGATATTTATTTTCAATTTTGCATACCTACTGAACAAATTCAAAATATCACAAATATGAAATATTATATTTTTTTGTTGATTCCAAAATGGCAAAATTATAAAATTGTAGTTATTTGTCAAACATGATTAATTATCGTGTATAGAAAACATGATGTCAGTTTTGTAATCTGAAAAAGACCTGTTCACGTCACATTTAATCCGCAAAGAGATCCGATGACATAATATTTTCAAATCAATTTTCTGCTTATCCGTAACGTGAGTACATTTAACCACGACTTTATTCTCCAACCAATTATGATTATAATTGCAAGTATAGGTGCTCCAATAACGATTCATTTAATTGGAAAATTTCAATAATGGCGAAGTTTGCTGGTGGGTGATTCAACATTTCAACTTAGAAAACTATTCGTCGATGTATTATAAATTGGATGTTATTGGTTCTTAAGTCATAACAGAATTTAGTTTAAAATCATTCAATCATTTATTCGTGTCAAGCAACATATTTTTCAGTTTCCATCGCTCGATGATAAATATATAATGTATAATGTATAACGATCACCTGCTGTCTGCACTTTTATACCATCGATTATAATTACGTTAATATTTATAGTGCCCGATACGGAAATGATCAGAAATCCATATTATGTTGACGGTCCATATGGTATTCTAAATATCGCTATTACAATTTCATATACCTTAAAACAGTCGCATTGTGTACCTATATTATGCAGTACACCAACCGCTACCTAGGTATACGCCCTTATGCGGTATACCTCCTCGCGAGGGTTCGAGCGTGCGTATTATCCATAAGCGCGTCTGTGTTGACAATATTTCAGTTAAAATCATACAACAAAAACGCAATTTTTTTTTGTTCTAAAGCATTGTCGGACTTTCACCGAGAATAAAATATCTCAACTCGGGATAAATAGTAAAAGTGTTAAAATCCTAAACGCGACAGATTATCAGTTTGCGCGTGATAAACGGACACTGGAAAATAAGAAACAATATAATACCTATATATACGTACGACATAACACCACAAACACGAACATCAATAAACAATTGCTTTCGAAACTTGGAAAAACGCGTCGCACCTTGCCCAATAATCAACGCGGTATAATATTAACAACGAGATCGGTTGGCCTCAGTGTAACTTTTTATTTATTCATTCGTTTGTTTTTTTTTCCACGATGAATTGACCAGCGACGTCTTGACCGTTGTTTAAGTAGCTGCAGGTATACAATATTTTCACAAACAATCCGGTTGATATGCCCTAGAGTTGCCTAACCACGGAGATCTGAAATCGTTTTACACCACACTGTTTGCGTAGGTATATACCATCACCAGACCGTGAATATTCGCGCAATATCCCATCGGTTTGCTGGCTGCTTCACACTATATTATTTATTTTTTTTCCCACCACCGCCTCCTACTGCGGCACATTGTGTGCCTACGACTGCGATAATAATAATAATATATCGGTTGTATTTAGACGAAATCGCCACTCTCGTAACACTGAACGAGAAACAATGCAAAATTGTAATTCGTATACTATTGCCGCAGTGTTATATATTATTATAATCGTAATGAGAAGCATAAGGACGTATTAATATTATTATAGGTAGTGAGTAAATACAATCACTATGTGTCTGCAAACCAGTATAAGGATTATGTACTTAATAATAATATTAATAATATGTGCACAGTCCACATCCTACAGATTATTATAATACCCAAGGCTGAAAGAGTAGCTTTTTTTTTAACTCGTTAATCTAATTTCAAAAAAAATTTAGTCAAGTTTAAAGTTAAAAGTTATTTTTCTTTCTATTTACAACTATTGTCAAAGTTACAAGTTGAATAGAAAAAAAGTAACTCATTTCAGTTAAATATCTGTTAAATATTTTTTTTAACTGAATATTTACGATTTATATAACATTTTGTTGTAACTATACATACATACAGAAAAATAAAAATACATAATAAACAACATTTGTAAACGATAAATCAAAAGAAAAATAGCAGAAGACGCCATCCAATGATAGACCCTAGTAAAAGAGACATTATTAATTATTTAGGTAAGGTAATTATTTATTAGATAACAGAACCAAAGTCTCTTTAAATGTTGAACTGCATTACACATTGTTCATGTTATTGTTCAGAGATTTTATATTAATGTGTTTGGTTGATTAATATAACTTCTATGGTAATTTATATATAGTTGTATTCATTATAATATACGTTATTTTTGATCCTTATTGAAATCCATAAATAGTGCGTTCAGCACTTTGACAATCTACAATTTTGTATTTCAACAATTACAAATAACATTTATTTTTAAATATATTCATTCTTAAATCCACCTAATAAAAAATTATGCTGGTCTGTATTGATTTTATAAATTTAGCCCCCCTTCCCCAAATCAACTGTCCAAATTGCGCCTATGTACTTCATACAGTATTTACATATAAGTTAGATTCGAATGATATACATTTTTTAACTTTGAAGAATTTACGATACATATTTTTTGACATGAAAACGAAATAGACTAAGACAGTGAAATATTATAAAATTAAAAACAAAATAAATTAACTTAACTTACTTCTTAAAATGAAAAATTAACTTGTTAATTTCACGTTAATTAAGAAAGAAATTTAGTAAGTTAACAGTTAAGTTAATGAAAAGCTAAAAGTAACTAGTTAAGTTAAAAAGTTAAAATAAAATTAACTTTTTAACTTAACTTTAACTTTTTAACTCGTTAATGCCCAGCCTTGCCAATAACTGTTCAGGCTGTCTAAAGTTTTGATTTTGCACACGCTTCTGTTCAGTTGGCGGAAGGTTTGTACGAGGACGAGGACAACATGGTGTGTCACCCATGTATATGTTTCAATAAAATGTCCTATACATATCATGAATATTTCTTTGCTATTTTAGTATTTTCCATATCCGTATCGGAGCCAGCATTATGCCAATGCCCAATAAACGTAATATATAGGTACGTGGGAATGAAAATTCAATTTTTGGATCAAAGAGTTCGAGATCCGGGTCATAGAATAGGTATTCTTTGCAGGTGCAGATTTGCGTGCCGACACGCGACTTTGGCACCAAGATGATGCTACGTTTATTTTTTAGGTGCAGTTTATACATTTCGTAGGTGATTGATTTATTGGTGTGCAAACTGTTCCGAAAAATTACAAACTAATAAGAAACATTATAAAATATTGTTGTTTTTATAAATGTTGTTTCACAAGCACTCGACGGAAAAGCGTAGAATTTTTACTTTTTAATATGTGTACCTATAACCTAGGTATCAGTAATGCCATGTTTGTGCAACATAAACGTTTTCAGTGTTATTGCCTATTGGATCTATGCAAACTTCATTTGATTTTAAACTTGATTGTACGGTTTATTGTTTTAGTAGAGTTATTGAATATTTTATAGTTACCTTACCTACATACTATTTTAATGTACTGTAATATGTATACTGAAATATTTAATATAGTGTAATATTGGATATTATATAAAAAAACATGCAATAGCCAATATTATAACTGATTGTCATATACATACTTATTGTCATCGTCGTGACTAAAATTGTTGACTAAAATGTTTAATTATATTATGCGTATTCAATGGAATATAGTGATATTATATGATTTGTTTTAATGCAAGACACATACATATTTTGTGCAATGCAGAGTGCAGACTGCATATAAGCTACCTCAAATTGTGAAAAATTGTATGATATTTTAAATATTATATACATACACACACGTAGGTACCTATATTGTATAATATTAATAATTGATATTATATAGTATGCAGGTACATTATGTGTAAGTACACAAGTTGTAACCACTTAAGCACTTTACAGTCTTAGGTAAGAAGTGTTGCCAACATCTACATTGAGTTTGTCAATGATCGGTATTCAATAGGTTATACTGATCATAGTGACTATAGGTAAATGATCCAAGTGCCAAGCGAAAGGTTTATTATTGACTCACTAATAATGCTCATCCTCTAATGAATTAATTAATATGTTGATTTGAGGAATTTTTAAGTATATTATTTGAAAACAATTTCTCAATACTTAGATTTGTATACCTCTAGGAGTATGCTCTGGCGATACATATTTTTTTTTGAAATGAGAACCAACCTTTTTTACAGTTCATTGTTAAGCAGTTGATTTTTTTTTGTTAATGTTGATGTATCTAAATTTAAATATTAGAACGAGTAGTTTCCTAGTTTCCAAGTTAAGTATAGTAGGTATAAACTATAAATTAATTAATAGGATAATGAAATAGTTTTTAAAAAATATAAAATATATGTAGTAGTTAATCTAATGCTTATTAGATTGAGACAATGTTTAGCGTTAACCAATATTATAAAATGTTAATAGATACCTACTTCTTAATTACTATAATTTTCAAATCATCCTAGCCTCATATCTTCCTAATGGGGATGATCATTATTGGTGAATCAACCTGTATGTATACTGTATAGTCTCTACGAGTTTAATAACGGTTAAAAGGACTGGAGGCAAGTTGCAATAATTTTACATGATTTTATTGTTTTATGCTTTAACCACAATAATTGGGCAGCGCCACAGTGGTATATATTGATACCGCTCGCTGGCAGACTGTGATGTGATATTGGCCGAGGGACGTAATAACGTAATTCATTGTATTATACTGTGGTATATAGTTTATTACATTGTGTATAATTTTTTATCGGTGTTTTTGGCTACACCGCTGGATGGGTTAGGTGAGGTTGTATGCAGTGCTTAAAATTTATCAAATAGGTACTGCACATAGCACATTAGTACAACTAAAATGAAATTATTTTCTCGGTACATAAATATTATATAATATGATGTTTAAATAATGCTGTTACGAAACGCAGTAAACGTTATTTATATATTTTATAGTTTCGTACTCATATATTGCATACAAATTTGTAGCCCAGCTGGTCAGCTAAGACGTTATTTCGTTTTACGTCTATTCGTCACCGGGCAATAGATTAAGTCACCATCGACCCCGCGGCCGCCCTCACCTGTTGAACGTCGTTTTCGGGTCGCTGAGGTCGAACACGAGTACATAATATTATTATGACGATGCTATTATTTCCGTTGAAATAATTATCCATCACCCGCTTGTTAAGATATTGATGGTGATTGACATTGTCTGCACACATTATACGTATGTATGTACCTACAATGTACCTATAGGCACCTAAAACAAAACTGATTATGTAAAATGATTTATACAGACGAGCCACGAGCTGCGTTTCCGTTAATAAATAATCCTAGTACCTTATAATATACCTACCTAAAACACGTGCGTTTGGTTTTTATTTGTTTCATTATAATTATATGAAATTTAGTTGTTAAATGTTTTTCTAGAGTCAGTTATATTATGTAGACGCGTGGACGCGTGATTGTGGAGTCCGTTATTAAGTTACAAACTTCAACAAGACCATCAAGAGGATCCTTGATAAACTAAATACTATCGGTGATATATTATAGGAGCCTATATTTATGGTATATTGTATGATTGGTGATGAGTAGGGCTCGGATTTTATAGCATTCGCTAATTATTATAGGATACAGATAAAAATAGCAAAGTGACCTATAAATTTGTTTTATGCAACAGAGACTCCAAATATGAAATTGTATAGGTACTGCTATTTTTTCCTAATTCACATAATTCAACGTTTTATTTTGTATTTTCATAAATCTAGTTTATATTATGTGGTACCTATGAAGATTATAAAAAGTTTGTCATTCATTTTAATTATATATTTTTTTTTTGAATTCATATGAAAATTACCCACATTTTTATCCATATTAAAATCTATTTTTAAGTAGTCCAGCGTATTGGTCTATCGAATATTAAACAATTATGATTCCTTCACAGATGAGTATTTATTGATTAAATCTAGGTTGCTTAAAATCCATGCTTAAATAAATGCTGAACAATGTTCAAAAAACAAATATAACATTTTTGTAAGGTTCTATAAAGTAAATGTAATACTAGTCATGACGCGTTATAAAATTAATAGAGTTGTGTAACATTTTCTTTTTTTAATAATAAAAAAAAAAATAATAATTGTTAATCCAAACAATTTAAAATAAAATACAATGTTTTTTTTTTTTTTTTTTTATTTTTTATTTACAATCTGTTACATAAAATGAACAATAAGTAAAATAGATAAGTGAATAAGTGGCTTGGGGAAAGGACAGATTTAAGAAGCCTTCCAGTGAAGACACTTTGTCAAATAGAATGTAATAAAACAAATTAATATAAAAGAAATAAAGTGATTTACAATATCTCCCTCATATTTTTATAACAATGTTTTTGTTAATAGTAAAGTGTTACAATTTAATATTAATTTATAACAATAATTATGAGAGAAAAATATCCAGTAAAAAACAAAAAAAATTAAGAAAAAATATAATTTAAGATCCAAAGTTGTAAAAAAATGTTTTCTACCAATTGAATAACGAAAAATAATATTATAAGCCGATATTAAAAAAAAATATTATATTAATAGATAATATGGATAATTTATTAATATAAACATAGGTAATCCAGTTCAAACTACATTAGCATAATATCTTTAAATAAACATAATAATGACGTAGATAACCAATTACAGTTATTTTGTTCTGATTAAAAAATGTAAGATTGATAATTAGATTATAAATAATAATTTGCATCGAATACCTGGAGCCCCATTATATTCTACGAATTTTCGACCAATTTTTTTTTGGATTAATAAGTTGATTTCGCTTCGTATTCTCAATTTTCCTTTTTATTACACATGTTTTTAACATCCGACCATAGTTCATCATTTTTATTTTGTACATAATAATTATATTTTTTTATACAAATATCATAGTAATATTAGGCTCCAATAAACTAAAAAAAGTCTAAAAAATCAAGTACTTACTTACAAAATTGTTTAATTGTTTTTTTAAGCCGCAAGGTTATAACTAAGCATTGTAATAATCAAGCTAAATGTGGGGTAGATCGAAAATCAAGTTTCAACGAATTCAAACAAGTGTCCAACAAGTCAAGTTCCTGCTATTATTTGTTGGTTTTTAAGTAACCTATTTGTAAAGCTGTGCACCTGTGCTATTTGAATACTTCAAGTACCTATCTTGTTTGCCCTAAGATAAAACCATCCATACGCGCGCTTTAAGTCACCAAAATGGATTAGGAAGTAAAAGTATTTTATTAATTGTCCGAAATAAGTTAGCTAATATTTTGTAGGTATATATATTATATACATACATGTAATTATTATTTTGTATACAAAAACAGATTATCATCGGATACTTATATAAATGTGAGAAAGATGGAAACTGAATAATTTGTTTTTGATTTCATTATGTGAAATAATTCATAAGAATGGTATATAACAAGTAATCTTGTAAATAATTTTCCCATATCCACAAATGTTAACGCCTACTTCTCATAGTTTAGATATTTAATTCGCTAATTATTATTATTATTTTATTTTTATGTCAAAATAATTTGCTCTTAATTTATAAATAAATGTATGAAAATTATATTAATAATTAGGTAATAAATAATTCACTAGGTGTCCAGGTATGCAATGTTTTTATGTCTGTATTTAACAAACATTTGAATTTATTTATAACTAAAAACAATAATAAGTTATGTCACAATGACAATGTCTGAATATTTTATTACTAATATTATATTATACAATATGATAATAATAAAATGCATTGAATCAAAAAAATTCAAAAATTTGATTTAATTGGTCAAGTTTAAATAAAGTGAAGACCACTGGAACGTTCGTCCAAACGTTTATAAAATTGAAATTTGAAACTTTACAATATTTTTAATAACTTAAATACAATTAATTTTTATTTGATCTTATTCTTCAAAGTACATTTTTAATATTTCGATATTCTCCCCTAACGTCTGTCCAGATGATACAACTAAAAAAGGGGTGTCAAATTTCACTTATCATTTATCAAGCAAATTACAAGCAAGTGTTTTAATTTTTTGTTCAAATAATGCTAAATCATAATACGCATATATAAATATATATAATAGCTATATAATATAATATATGTTTTTGTCTTAGTATTTATAAGCACCGATTATAAGTTCGGTTGTATAACCTTAGCTAAAGATATCTCGTGGTAATTAATAATATTAATAATTCATTATAAACCGAATGTCTAATGGAAACGTATTGTAGACTGTACAATAAATTATTTGTAAAATAATAAATATGTGGATGGTAGTTTTTCGGATTATTGAAAAAAGTAATTTACACATATTTATTTTAATTATTTGTAGGTACTTATTGTTTATTGAGCATAATTTAAATTCTCGAAAACCATCAAAATATGTTCATTTGGTATTTCGGTGGCTTGAAGTGTAGTTAGTTAGTTACACTAACTGGCAATTGCCTACCTAGTACCTATATATTAGGTCTAATCGTCTAGTATTTTATTTCGATTTTACTATTTAAATACAATATCCTCTGATTATTAATTATATGAACTACAAAGATCAATATTATTCATAAAAATTTAAATAAATATAGTTCCTAATATAACCAAATCAATGAATGGACATAATATTATAGCGTATATAGGTATAAGAAAATAATTTGAAAAATCAATTTTTTCATCTATTTTTATATAAACGATCATCACTCATCAGTTTCAAATTAGCGAGTGATGATAACATTACAACTATACGCACACTCGTTTATTTTGTAACGAAACATTTAGACGATACTGTATAAACCTAATATATAATATAGATTTATTTATTATTACTTACTAGCTGTGTTTATTACCCAGCGTTGCCCGGGGAGAAAATGGTGGATACTAGATAATAATAAGTACCCACTTGTTTTTATTACGTGAACCAATATTGTAAGCAAAAATTAACGACTAGGCTGTCGCCTGTCATGATATCGAATAAGCCACCCTAAAATAACTGGTTCAATCTATATATTATGATATATATCTTCCTTGAATTGTTAAAATCGGTTGAGTATTTTTTGATTTTATAAGCTTTCAGCTTTGCCTTTTATATTATATAATAGCCGTTACCCGTGGCTTCTATTATATGATAATAATACTCTTACGACCAGTCCGGGATCCCAAATAATATGTGTGCACAATTTGGTGCCAATTGGTCGACAACTTGTAAATATACACGTCAATGCATCATTTATAATACACAACTCGACTATATGTATCTGTAGCCGTCTGGCGGACTATCTAACTATTATTATCGGTCTATTAATCGTTTCCGTTTTGCTTCTGTTGAAATATTCCCAATTGTTTTTTCGTCAAAATCACTTTTTCAGTGTATAAACCTCAACCATACACTTTACTATTATAATATTATATTATAGCAATGCAGCTGTTATAGGTTAACACAATAACATTTGATATGTGTATGACACAATAATCCATAGTCCACACCCATTACAGCGACCTACTCGAAATTACGAGGTACATTCGACACCTACTATGCAACAGATTTTGGATAAATTTGTAACTAAATTTCCGAATTTTATATTTTCCGTACATCATTTTTTAGGCAAATCGATTAATGAATAACATTACTCTAAAGTGCATACACAAAATACATTTACCTATATACTACCTACATATAATTTTTTACGTATTCTAGTAAGTGATTTTCGAGAAGACCGTGGCACATAATATTATGCACATTATTAACAATTATTTAAATTTGCTGGTCATTCTTTCGGCAAAACCGGTGTGTAAAACATTGTGGAGATGGACCGAAGGAAGAGTTCCGTGTCCGAGAATAGAATACACACTATGGAACATAATATCGGCCTTTCACTTAAATGTCTCATTCCTTACATAATTATTATCGTTGTGGATAATCTTAACCTTTTCCCCATGACATCAAACAATGAATTGTAAAACAGCATTCCGACGTTATTCACTTGTGTACTGGGTAATAATAATTATTTCTAATCACCACGGCTGCGCGCGCAACGGATAAAACACCATAATTTTTTTCCGGCCATCAATCAGCTGCCACATTTTAAACTACTTCAAACGCCTTAGCACCAACCGACTGCACACAATATAATATCGTAGGGTGTTGGGAAATACAGTCTTCGGTGATTTGTCGAATATAATTCCACACGTCCAGATGTTATTACTTATATAGGTACATACCTACGTTGAGTCGTTGACGATAAGTCATGAAAGATTTCTTGTTAATTAGGTACACATCTACAATACATTAAATTATTCTCCAAAAAAACATTTAAACTAAAGTGATAAATAATTGTTTTTCCACTAGGTCAGGCCCGTGGTTTAAATATTCTTGAACTCAAACTTTTGCCAAAAACTTTTTGGAATAACATAATATTGGATATATTGATATATTTTTTATATGGAATACAGAGGTAAGACTGCAGTGATGTGAATTTCCACGGGAAAATCCCTTGAATATTCTTAAGACCGAGAATAATATAATATAGAGAAAATTACAATTTGTATACGTATTGTTCATATTATGCTTAAATATTGTATTTAACTTAAAGACTATAATATTAATTTTTTGAATGACAAATAATTTATGCACACAACTATTATAGGAGAATATGGTGACATTATATTGATTATATAATTTATGTTGATTCCAAAAATGTATTACATGTAAAATAAAATATACTGTCATGTTTGGATATATTTTTATGAACTTTTTTTTGAAGGAATATTTCCTAGAGGTATTGAAAATTTTCCAAAATATTCCTAATTTTCAGGAACGTTCTTGAGGAATATTCTTAGTGGCACATCGCACATCACTGAGTATCAGGTCGTAATCGTTTTATTTTTAAACCGTACATGTAAGTATAATGTTTTTAAATTTACATTTCAATAATATAATATACAGAAAGTATTAAATTTGCATTTTTTATGTTAAAATTATACAAAATAAATAACATATTAAATAATGTATTATGAGTAATATTACAAGTAATTTGATTCATTTTGCGTAATACATAATTGCTTTCGTTTAACGGAATAAAATATTTTAAATAGAACATAATATAAAAATACATTTGTTTTAAATTTTAAAGCTGTATTAAATAACGTAGGATGTTTAAATTTGTTGAAGAACATCTTATTTTACTAAGATCCATGTAGCAAGCATTATATTACATCACTTATAACAAAATATTCTTTGATTAAAAAAAAGTTAAAACGATCTACCTACTTGTTTTTATTCAAATTATTATTTCATTTAATATTATGTTTATTCAATAATATATATTATATTATATAATATTCTAATAATAATGCCAGTATTTTAAGTTTTTATAACATACATTAAATCGACGACTAATATTGTATGTGCAATGTAGGTTTCATGTTAGTGTTATAACTCTGTAATGATGTGATTTTACTATTAAAGGTACGAGAAGTAATTCATATAAACATAATAAATGTATATTGAGTTATAATTTATAAGAGTTTATAGATAGAATAACAAGTACCTAAATATTTTTTTTTTTTTAATATTATTTAATATTCTTATTTATAATGTGTTATTTTATTAATTATTGAACAAATAAAATGCACCTATACTCGTGTTAAAGGGAATAGCTACTCAACAGCGCCACCCGACTGCACTATAGGAAATTATTATTTAAGTAGTCTGGGCCAATTTATTTTAAGTTTTCTGTGGACTATGTCACTATTATATTTTGTGAGGAGCGAAAAGGAGGATAAAAACAGTCTCTACCTAGATATTTTGTTTATAATTCATTGACTTAAACGGGATTTAACTGAAGGCCACGGCCTTAAGTTATTTTAAAACCAACATCAATTGAAGCGTTTTTCAAAGTCAATTTTTAAGCCCATAATTAGTGTAATGTTTGTCCTTTAACCTTATGGAAATATTCCAAAACTAAAAGTCGTGTCACTCGAAATAACCAAATAATTACATTTTTATTTGATCACGATATTCATTTCTTTCACCAAATTGATCTAATGTTATTTGGCATTGGAGTTAAATATTTATTTAGATAGTTAGATATATAGTGTAATGCAAATACGAAAACACAAAACACACATTATTATGATGTTATATGGGATAGAAAATGATAATTTAAGGATTGTTAAATTGAGTTCATTAGTGATTTCATTTAAATCGTTCAACTTTTAACGTCATATTTGACTAAGCTTATAAGCTACATATTCAGCGTTATGTGGATACATTTTCTAGGCATTTGAATATTGAAAATAAATTCAAAGACAATCATACATTAACTATAATATACATAAAATGTGCAACCTAATGTTATGCTGGTAAATTGTTTATCATTATTATGTAAGTAACCACAAAAAATGCATTTAAGTACATGAAAATGAATACTAATAATAAACTATATTATAGTAAAAGATTAATAATTTATAAATTAATTAATATCCAACTAACACATTAAAAAAAAATGTTTTTTGTATTTAAAAATTTGCGTTTTTTAGATGATATTATGCTATTATCTGTAAATACCAACAGCCAGGATAATTTACAAAATCTCAGATGTTGCGTATCGTTTATCTGGAAACAGAACAGTGGAGTATCATCATTATAAATAGATAACTAAAAAGTAATAATAAATCATTGTACTTGAAAAACAGGTTTTTTTCAAATTTTCTCAATTGTTAACGATATATTTTTTAATGGCTTCATGATGCAAAAAATAATAATAACACAAAACATAACACTGGTATGGATATTACCTAAGCATTATATGTATAAAGTGTACACGAACTTTTTGGATCACTCCCTCAATAAATAAAAATGATATAATTATAAATGTATATAATTATATTTTTCACATAACTTCACTATCAGAATCTAAAGCTGTAGTGCTGTACACTCACACCGAGTTAAATTTATTAGTTATTATTGTTATTACTTACTAGTTACTACAGCTATATTTTATGTTGTGCCAAAAAATACTTCCGGAATCCATCGTTACGTGCGTTCCATTGTGACCAGAAACAAAATATTATAAATACATAATGAGCGGCCAATTGAGATAATAGAGTTTGTATAATATTCAAGATCTATCCATTCTAATTTAAAGTATTTTATCTATACCTGTTACCTGGTTATAGGAATATTAATTGTTAGGTTTATAGATATTTAGGTACATAAACTATTGGTGGAAATAAAATGAGCGTCCATGGACGTGCACACCATTATAAAACTTGTGCCTAGTGTCTACACTGAATAATATATTATACCATGGACATATAAATAAATGGACTGTGCTTAGAGAGAGAAATCACGAAACTGACATTGATGAGAGAGATAAAAGCAGTTGGGGGCAACTATGGAGGAAATAATTGAATACTCAAATTATTCCATGATATTATTTATGACATTATCAAATATCAATGATGGTTATCACTACTTATCAGTTTTATAATGTATAAATTACAATAATTTCATGGCATGAATGAAATATAATTATTATTTCTTTCATGATGGCCCCCAACTATATCCATCTCACTCATTCAATGTACATTTCTGTTTCTGATAGATGAGGGGTGAGGAAAGCGCAGTCCATTTATTTATGTGTCTATGTATTATACATTTATACACGTCGTTTTTTCAAATATAAGTGATTTTTGTCATGATAGAAGTAAAAAAAAACTCACTTCTATCATGATTTTTGTGAAAATTCGGTCTCTTTACAGACTATTAACAAAATATGTGAATAGGTCGTGGCGTCGTGAACATTATCAGCAACATAAAATATGTGAAGTCTGTTTACCGGAAGGAAGTTAAGGTATTTTCAATTGCATTCTATTGTAATCTGTGTAGTTATGAATTTGTGATAATCTTACGATTATATATTAGGTACCTACCTAGTTCAATATGTCAATATGTGTAATCTTAAGCTGGTATCGTCTACCTATTCTCAAATATTATATTTCAGCGTCAGCCATGAGATTAAAATATATCAACTACAGACGTAGTATTATATTATGCACTAAATGATAAAGATGCAAATAATATCACAATGTCTTCTTTTATTTCTCATTGTCCATAAGTACTTACTGGTGTCTGGTGAGGATTTTAAGTAGGTACCTACATGATGGGCGTAATCTGGAGGGAGCAGTTGTCCCCTGCCATTTTGTAGTGGTGAAAAATATATCACCCCCCCCCCCCTTGTTAGTTATTTAAATTTTTAAACTTTTAATTATTAAGTACTTTGGGCAATAAAGTTGTATAAGATTAATTGATTTTTTTCTTTTAAATTAAAAAAGTTTTGGATGTTCCGATGTCAACATATCAAGAGTGAGGAGGTCTACTTAGATTACATTTAACAGATAAAACAAAGCATATTATTTTGAATTTTTTCGGTTTGATTACAGCAGTGGCCGGTGTTGTGTATTTCTCATATGAAATGGGCGTATTCTAATATGGGTCGAATTATAGAGGTATAAATACATTTTAATGTAAATTAATGTAACATTAAATCTCGAGCCGTTTCGTCCCGCGGTGCGTTTCGTGATAGTTTGACCGCGTGTCGGAAAGACCTATAATATAGCAATTCGAAGATATATAAAACGTGACGTTTTCACTATAAAAATTGTCGACACTCGTCTTCGAAGACAGAGTCATCCAGTGTCGGGAGTCCACGCACATCCAGTGAAGATTGTTCGTTCGGTATAAATAACGCGTATATAAACACTATTCTTTGTAGACGGATGTTGATGTAATCTCAGTCAAATGGTCAGCTTTACTCTACATAATATAGGTACAACAATATATTGTTTTGTGCCCACCCATAGATGAAAAATACGTATCGATTGGATATATTATAAGACCACAGATATTGTATATAAAACATATAAACGCTATAAACACACACGGAGGTATATAATATTATTACCCAAAACGTTCGAAACCGATGTCTCCGTTGATTAAATTATAATATTATACATTTGATCAAATACGAATAATTTGCGTTTTGACTTTTGAGATAGACGCATCGAAAATGTTTTTTCCTTCTCGTGCCTATCCACGTTTCGTTAGCGTTTAGAAAACTATTTACACGCTCTCCCGTGTAATCGTGTAAAAATAATCGTTTGACGCCCGAGGACAGACTATATTATTATTATACCTATGCAGTGCACGCGTAATGGCACTACAGTATAATACTTTACCAGACACCAGTGTGCCATACTGTAACTACACCGATCCGAGATAAAAGACGATGATTTACAATTATCATTCATCACATATATAAACGCGACACAACGATTTGACTCGGATCGCGTGATAACATTTGATCTTATGCTAATAATCTCCAATACGATATTGATGCATAAGTAGGTATACTTACGTATTATTCAGCTACGCGTAGAATGTAGATAGATTAGAACACGTTGAACGACTGTCGAAATACCGAATTATCTTTTAGCATTTAGGTACCGAAACATATTTTTTAAAACGATTATCGCTTTAATTAAAAAATCGTAAAACGGTTAGCTGAAGGTGGGCTCATCGATCTTACCCATCCAGTACCCATATAATATGTTAGTTTACACAATATATTTGTAAGATTTTTTTAATTTTGTAAAGCCAATAATCAATATTTGATAATTTAGATTATAATATAGGTCATTTTAAATTTAAAGACATTCGACTCAGTATGGTCCACCCAACCGTTTTACATCTCAATATTTTTAGAATACCTACACAAGTTTGTTAATACTTATTACTTATTAGTTATTATACTAGTCAATAGTAGGTATTGCTTGATTACTAATTTAATTTCTATATAGCTCTAAATATTTAACTAAAATAATTAGATAACCAACTTTCCAACTTAAATCCACAAGAAAATAAATATTATATTTTTCAACATTTTATTTCTAACTTTCCAATTTTATATACAGGTAGGTACCTACAATAGGACGTGAACAGTCAAGTGAATAGTTACTTTATTTTAACCTTATAATATTATAATATATTTATATAACACATTTTAACATTAAATACTGATTTTATTCCTTTCAAACTGTTTTATAAATAGTTAAACAGACGTTATTAATTTTAAAAATGCCTTTATTGAAGTTTTTATAGCAATTAAAAGTATTTATTTTATTTTAGTAGTTTTGGTTAAAACATTTTTTTGTTTTGTAAAATTCATAGTTAATGGCTATAATGACTAATGAGTATGTAAACAGTGTAAATATCGGAGAACATATAACATTATTCAATTCCCAATGATTGGAGAAAGTTATAAATGTAAAGTTCATATAATTTTGACAAAATGTGGATCTTCTTTCTATATGAAACATCGGAAATAATACTTGCGTAATGACTTTGACATATACATATAACATTATAAAAACTAGTTGAACGTTGTTTTTATGTATTTATACTAAATTGTATTATAATATGTTATATTATTATGTTACACGAATGCTTTGGATTATGATTTAAAACCTGTTTTAGAAGACTGTGCATTTATGTTGTTAGCGTTAGCGAATGTGAATTACTAAAAACCAATATGAGGATCTGAATAATTTAAAATGTATCCCGTACCTTTCTGTTAAATAAAATAAATAATATTTCAACTAAAAAATGTAGGTAACAACTATTTACGTAGCAATTAAGACGTTTACCTGTTCGTTATTTTATTTAAATTTTAATACCACTGTGTTTATTTAAATTCGTTACATAGAATAAATATATATAATTTTTCTTATAACTAAATTCATATCGACTTATCGTTTCTACCTCAAACTATGATTTTAATACTCTTTGTCATAAGACCATAGTAAATAATAAGACAAAATATGTCCATGAATTCAAATGTTACCTCGTTACAATAAACTAAATAATAAATTTAAATATTATTTTATTTAATTAGCGATTCTCTATGTTTATTAGGTATGCAATGTAATATAATATAGGTAGTCATAAAGACAATAGAAAATACACACAGACACGTCATATTATAATATAGCGTGTTGTACGTTTTTTCACAATTAATTGCTTTTCGCGTAATTAAAGAACTCAAAATTGTTGTAATATCGACTCGTATTGCGTGGTGGTCGGCTTACACATTTTAATATTATATTATATTGTATATAAAACAACCGTACAACAGTGTGCACAATACATTATAGTATTATATTTGTATACATCGTAATATTATAATAAATATGTAGTCCGGTCAAGGTTTTTCGACATACAAGATGTGCGATCGAAAAGGGTTTCCCACATGATTAAGACACCATCCCCGTTCGGTCGTCCGACTTAGGTCCCGTCGCCGGCAGGCGTATTCCTTCACACGCGCGGACGCCGCATCGTCCTTCGGAACGCACATTCGCGAAGTCGGTTTCCGTTTGACATAATAATAATAATAATATACACATAATCACACGGGATTCGGTTGGGGGGGCGGGAATTAAGATATTATATTATTATAATTAATTTTATTAGACCCACCCCGTCAGAATTTCGTGCGATAAAGTGTCTATATATTATTATGATAGTCATGCATATGCGCGTGCGTATACAATTGGTATCGAAAGTATAATATACTAGCTATTACCTACCTACTAAATATAGCGTTGATGTTCTGGTTATGATTAGACGCAGTAGCGCACACAGGATTTTTTTCGACGAATTGGAGTGTTGTGTTCCATATAGTAATCAAATTGGTTAGGTTAAAATAATTTTCACAAAGGAAAACATTTTCTGAGGGGTAGGAGGTTGTTACCATTTAACACTCCCCCCACTAATTCGAAGCATATTACCATTGTACATGTAATGACTAATATATTTAGCTTAACGACAGGCAGGGGCAAATTGGTGACCCGCGTCCCGTTTTTATCCGGACAGGGATGCTTTTTAAAATTTATAAAACAATTAAATATACATTTTTGGAAAAAAATCTTAACTTTTACAATATTGTTTATAATTGTGATATTTAAAAAAAAAAAATATTTTTATCAGCATCGGCAACTATGGTCATTAGCATTTCTTAGGGGTGTTACGGTCGGTTGAATAACACGTGTATGTGGTTCGAAGGTTCGTCACTTAAAACCCGGGTTATCACACATACAGGAGCTAGCGACACCGGCCGATGCTAGACCTCAGAACACGTTAGTGACTGAGGCCAACCACCGAGCCACACTAGGTCTCCCAATTCTGATATTATATGAATTCTTCAATTGGTAATGATACTGATGATCGATGTAGCAGATCATACATTACCACTATACCTATTACCTATTACCTATTGCCAATACACTGTCCATTATGCATTTTTTCTCTATTATCATCGATATTAGATAATATTATAATGCACTATCATCAACAAATTGCAAAAAGTAAGATTATTTTCTAAAAATGTTGATTACTATTAAATATTAAAAGTTTTTAGTACTAGAAAGTTTTTCAATTGTAAGGGCATAGTTCATTTTTTATAGTATTATTTGCTTGTAACGCCTTTTTAATGATTAATACAATATTCTTAATATTATAAATATCGATAAAATTAAAAATAAGTGGGATTTTAGTCTCGTTGCGTTCGGTACTTAAATATTTAATATTAATTATACTTCAGGCTTTCAGAGTTCATGCAACGTAGGTATACGTTTCTATTGTAATTATAATTTTCGTTATTAGTTAAAACCATAATGTTTTATAAATATAGTTAAAACAACTTACGGTTTCTGCCGACTGTCAAAATAATAGAAATAAATTATATCGACAAATTAAAAAAAGAATAGACGTGAAAAATTGAAAGTCGAAATACTTGTTAATATTTCACATTGTTTATGACTTACCTAACCTTAATTTAAAATAAAATAACTAAAATGTTCAATATTAAGCAAATCCCTAGATTTACTTTATAAAAAAAGAACAAGTAGGTACTTATAGGTACTTTATAATATCCAGTTGTTTTTTGTTTTAAAGTTCATAATTTTGTTATGTTCAGTACACAACAACATGCATATTTGGTGTTTTTTCCAATAGCATTGAAGTTCGAGCCCTAGTCGTTGTTTTAAAAATATTAATCTGAAAGTCAGAATTCTACGAAAATAAACGATTACAGAGGTAATACAAGAGCGGTTCACGTCAAACCGAAATAAAAAAGCACCCTGTACGGCTGTATACCCACACCAGGTTGGTAGGGTACCTAACCCAACCTCACCAGTATATTATTATAACGCATTAACGCGTTTAGATACTGCAGGTTGGATACAATCATAATATGCGATATTATTTTTCCGTCGTAATTTTTCTATTCTTTTTTCTTTCTTTCGCGGACGACCGCCTTGACCCGGTTTTTTCCACCGCGCGAGAGAACGGCCGCATCATAGTGTAGTTGTAGGTACATCATTTAATGTACCTATACAGTGTTATGTATTATGTTTCTTCCCCCGAAGTTCGGCCGATCACATTAATAATAATATTAAATAGTAATAATACGATCACGGAGTCTCCGGCAAGCGCGAGCGCGCGTGTGTGGGTGGGTGGGTGGGGGGGCGCCGGCGAGAGAAAGGAAGACGACACCCTCGACGTGTGTGCGTCTGGAAACATCATCATCGTAGTCGCTGTCGTCTCCTCCGTCGTCCATTCACGTCCGTAATCGCGAGTTGGAAACACTACCGGTGCCCGAGCTGCGACTATTACTGCTATTATTATACTCGCCGATAATACTTAGCGCCGCGGCCGACGCGAACACAGCACACACGTTACATACATAATTTCAATATAATATTGTATTATAATATATACCTATACGGCTAGTCGACGACGTGTCTTGTGCCGAATTCAATCGACTCGACGGATACCACACACCACCACACGCACCGTGGTTGCCTACATCGGCATAGAGTATATATTATATATTATATACGCCCCCGCACTCGTCGAACCGATCCGCCGCATATTTACTAAACCGGTAAGTGCCAAGTCGATAACTAGATAATAATATTATGATTATAATGTTTGATCTGTATGATATGTGTACACGGGCCATCTCGTACAATAATTATAGACGTATCGTATTATATCCATATTATATATAAAATACTCGTTTTGTATATTATACACCTACATATTATTATTATATTAGGTAGATATTATATTATATCGATGACATCGAACCACAGCCACCACACAATATCGATATGCATGTATTGTGTACCTATGTATTATGTGTTACATAAAAAGTTATTTTGGGTTTTCAGCCGATGTACTTTTATTAATTGTTCGTGTTATTAAATCGTTGTTATCACCCATACTACAAAATATATAGGTGGGCGCCTACCTATAGTTGATCGATTATCGTAATAATATAGACATTGCAGTGTTAAACAACATAACGTTTATTTAATGCTTTTTAAAATAATAACATTATCATAGGTACCTACCATATCCACACATAACTGCACAATATGTAAATTCCAATTTGGTCGGTTACTGTTCATATTTTACTGAAAAATGTATGTAATACTTTTTATCAAAATACTTATTTCTAATTTACGATTTGTTTTGTGATTTGTACCGTAAAAGTTCACCAATATGCATTTATTCGTTTCAGTCGATATAGCGAAAACCAAAAAGTTTTATGTCTAGATTAGACCATATTTTCTTTAAATTAGATTATATAAGTATAATGCGTAGCATAATATTATTTTTATGTGTTTTTAAGTGATATGACGTGTACGCCGTTTGGTAATTGTCCTAAATACGAAATATTTTTTTGGTTGCAATAAATCGCTCAAATTACGGTAATTTTCAGTATGATAGTTATGGTATACCATTATGATACGTATTTTAAATAAAAAAAAAAGTAATAATATGCTCTGAATAAGTTTATATTACATATTTCTTCGATTTTGTTTTGAAACGACTGTTCAGAATATTACGATGAACTAATTATTATTGTATTTGGCCACGATTTGTACTGTGAATCACTGCACGATTATGACCACGGAATAAGGGCATCGCAGAACCCTGTAGTTTGGAAGCATCATGACTGAAGCGATTCACGATAAATGTACTTTCAGTTTTTTTTTCTTCAACCAGTATACAATAAAACAAAACCTATTCGATATCAAATAATATGATCTGTGGTAAACATAGTGAAGTAGACGTGCTTAGTTACTTTATATTTCGAAAACAATACCGGAGGGCTCCGTTTGTAGTTGTCAATTCGTTTTGTGTTTTAATAATTTATTATATAATATTGTACATAATATATATGTATATTATGTTTTGTAATTTTGTCGCTTTATGTCCTGTTTTTTTCGTAATCATTTAGTATTTTAGTGTGCTAAAATCATTGTTTAAATTTTAGATAGGTAATTTGGTTTTTATATTAAAGACATAATATTATCCTTTAAGTAGTTATACACTAAAAAGATTATAAGATGCAAGCTGTTGAGCGGAATGTGAAAGATATTATAGAGAAAAAAGGTTTGTTTATCGGGATGGTCTAGAAAGCTATAACTTTCCACAAAAAAATAATTTAATCAAACAAATTATAAGATAGTACCTACTTAGTAGGTATATTATTTGTATTATATTAAAAGTCCATGACTGAAAAACTTAATTTAGGATTTCAATAATTTGTATTATAATCAAAATTAAAAAAAAAAACCAATACCATAATACATTATTTGCATATAATATGTGGAGTGTTATAACTTCGAAAGATTTTTTTTTGTATTACAATAAATAATCAAAATGTAAATTATTTTTAAAATGTAGTGCAGTTGTGTTTTTGAGAGATTATTTGTCATTGTACAATAAATAAATGATTTATCCAAGTTGGATTATTTCCAAACGTATTAAATTGCCAAAACAGGACAGAACGATGCATATAGTGTTATTATGAGTGCTGGTATAGTTGCTTATTAAATACTCTACGCAAACACAATAGACGTACTATTGAGAATGAGACTACTTTTCACGCTCACCTTAATGAAATATGTATAACAATTTATTTCCCTCTGATCCGGAGGCGTATTAAGTTTAAACGAAATAGTTGCTTCAATAAGTTATATAATGTTGTATACAGTACTTCTTTACCCATACTACTAATAACAATGGTCAATATATCAAAAAAAATATATCTTTATTGGTATAAATTTCAAGAGAAACGACCATACAAAGAATAATATCCATCGCACAAATATAAAATATTATTTCTGAACGTTTTTAACGAACAAACATCAATAGGTAATAAAAACAAAGTTTACTTAACTTATAACGTCTCCGTAACAAATAGAATATTTAAATCTGTTTGTTTGTAACTCAGCAATTGTTTGAACTAGTTGTTTAAGTATTGCATTAAGACGTAATATTTAAATACGATTAATCGACAAGATTATTTAGTCTATGGTATTATTGAAGCGTTAATACAATAGAATTATTATGAATAGGTATGATATGTTTTAATAAACTGTGATTGTTAAATTGTTAATTAGGGCATCAAAATATTACTTAATCCAAAATAGTTTTCCTATTACGGTGCATGCATTATGTATCTATGATATTATAATATGTATTATGTGATTTCAAATATATCTAAAATTTAAAAAAGAGGGATATCAATATATTTTTTCCTTAATATTATATACTCAGTACTCATAATGAAATTGCTGTTTACGGCACTTCTAATACTTCATACTTAGTTTAATTTACCACGATGAAAATACACGAACGAGGTTCAAGATTTCCCATTCAACATTGAATTTAAATTTAGAAATTAATACATTTAGAGTATTTTAAAGATTTTGAAACTTGAAACCATCTAATTAGTGGTTATGAAAGTTAAAAATGTGACCAAAGGACTAACCGAACTTAACGAACCAACAGTTCACATTATTGGAGGCAATCATAAAAAGTCATCACAAGAACCGTTTATAAATGTCAAAAATATTAATATTATGATATTATGGATTAACGTTAACACAAATATACGAAAAACCTCGTTTTGATATCATTTTACCAAAGTTAATAATAAATAAAATGTATAATTGTATATTAAAGTTCAAAGATTTTAATTTTTAAGACAGTTCTTAATTTTTCTTTAGATAATTTTATTTTTTTTTTGTTAATTATTACATTTAAAAACTAAATGCGTTTATTTTTGAATTTAATAGTAGTAACTTTAAGGTATGGTAAAAAATAGTACATTTTCACACAACCAATCCAAAATTGATGTTTAGATTATAAATTATTTATACTTTTGCGTGATAAACTATTATATTACCTATGTGTATCAACAAGTGTCGAATAAAAGCTTACGTTTTAATTACATTTTTTGATTAATTTGTTCATTAGATTCAAAATTATAGCAATAGAATTAGATTCTATCATAAATCTAAGTCGACGAGATAAAAAGAAAACTAAATAGGTACCTACTTATCTAAGTTATGGTTCAAATATTTATGGTCACGGGGTTTAGAAGTAACGTATCGTATTATTTTAAAACCATCTAAAATTGATCCCGTATAGGATTAAGCCTAATATCAGGTGCTCACATTATGACCGTTTAAAGTTATTATGGTTCTACTGGCACGTGTTCGAAAATAGTAGTGAACCGGTTGTAATCGTTCGGCATTAATAAAATGGCTCCAAGCGTTTCCACGCCGCGTACGCATGAAAACTATAATGTGAATTTCATTTATCATTATTTCCAGTGCACTTGCGGCTTCCCCGGGGTTATACCTATATTATATGAAATATCCGTGACGTATACTTACGTGTTGATAAAGACCAGCTTGCTCATTAACCAACTGTGGTGACCTATGCTCGATTTTAGTTAGTCAAACACGTGCGCTTATAACTAATCGATTGTTACACTGTAAACCCATCAAAAATCGTTTTTATTCTCTACTGTTTACGGTTTGAATCCGTTCAAAAATACAAATTATATAACTGTATAAAAATGGCAAGGTTTGATTAGATAATATACGTATGTGTGTTATAATATAAGTAAACATCGAATATTTTCGGGAATAAATTAATTCATATTAAACTTTTTGCACATAAAATATATACTCAATAAAACAAAATATTTTCAATTTTCTTATTATTATCTATTAATTATTAGTAGGCATAATGTAACCATTAATAATAATAATATAAACATAATATTATGTATTGGAAGTATATAAGCAGTACAACTTTCGTGCCCATCAAGTAATATTCAGCTTGTCGTTAAAAAGTAGGAAATTATTTGGGGGAAGGAAATAGGCTAAACATAAAGAGTAACTGGCCACTGCGTGATTGTTGGGCACTATTTTGATTGAAAGGAAAGTATACAAAAATAGTTGTGTCATGTTTTGTGAATCAAAGTAGTTGACTATATAGGAAATAATTCGTAACAACAAACAGTATAATATTTATCCAAGTTGATTATGATGAAAATCAAAAAATATGGTAGGTTTATCAAGCTGTGACATAACTTTATGGCATACATATTTTAATAGTTTAAATTATGATAAAAATCATAAATATTGGTTAATATATTATTTATACAGGTATACATAGTACATAATATGGAGTTGTGGCTGATGACTAAAAAAGTATTATAAATATTATAATATTATTTATCATGGTTTAAAATTTTAATTTCTGAATAATTTATAGGTATAACCTAGTGATTTAGTTTAAATGTGATATTTAGTTCATTGTTATATTATGTTGTAAGTGTAAAATATTATTTAATTTAGAATTTATATGATTATCACCAGTATTAATTATAAAATATTTATGTTTATCTTACGATTTTTATAGTTATAAGTACGTATAACCAATAATAAATTATAACTATAATCATCAACATAATATAATATATTATATTATATATAAAATGTTTTAATTCCATACCTATTTTTGTAATTTATTTTTTACATAATTAATTATTTTTTTCAGTTTATATACGTTGGTATTAGACATAATGTCCTGTAAAAAAATGGTTTAAAATTAGATTAAATCTTCCAACTCAATGACATTATAATGTTAGGTATGTATACAAAATATGTTCAAATCTTGCTTTTATTTTAGGTAGGTATTAAAAAAATTATATTATGACCTTAAAAATACAAATACACTAATGATATTTTTATATAATATGATACTGTATCTAGGTCCACGGTCCTTTATAATTATTGTCTAAGAGTACATTTTTTTCCTATCAGACTCCGTAATTTTGTCGTGACAAATATAAATCCAAATTATTCTCGCTAAACCCATCAGTCTCGGAAGGATTTCAATTTGTAGTCCAACACGTCCCCAACATATAATTAGTGCAAGGATTTGCATTAGAAATTTGTATTATACTTTGAACTTATTGTTTGTTGTTTTATTTAATTTAATTTGTGGGGTCGAACGGTCGGCCTCCAACTGTCATGGATGGAATGCTGAAGATTCTCTCACTTCGCTCTAATGACGTTTCACAACTTCTTTCTTATCGCGATAATGTTTGCTTTTGTTTAAGAAAAAAAAACTGTGACACCGAATCCCCGAGAACTGCCTCTATATTTCATAACACAGCAAAATCCACGGCTTACATTTTGATATTTAAATTATAAAAACAAGATTATTACATGACTAATGTAGTACAATCGGAGAAACAAAGTAAAATTATCTGTTAAAAGTTTCTCACGTTATTTTTATTCTCACCTATAAATTATACTTACTATCGAAGAAAGGCTGGATTGCGTGATATAAACTTAACAAGTTACATTACATTAAATACAATTATATTATTATGGATAAACTAGTACATAATATACTAACATTTAAAGAACAATTAAATTATTGAGTTTATTTTATTGAGTATGGTTTACGTACATTACTAAAGAATATAAATACTGATTCACTTGTTAAAAAAACACTCAATATTTGAACTGCTTATAATATTTAAGTAACGATTTCATACTAAACCATTATATAGACAAATAAACTACGAGTATTTGTAGCTAACAGTTTTCGGATACAATATTACTTTTATTTTCATAAACCACTTAATTTTGTATCTATAATTTCAAACAAATTCGCAGTGAATGTTCAAGTATTTTTAAAGCCTTGGAATTGTATTTAATCAATTTTTAAATTATTAATGTCCAAAAAGCATCAATACAAAATAATGTATTTTATCATAATCCTTCAATTAATAGAATGACCTCCATTATCAATGATTGAAAAGAAATTGCTTGCCAATATTTGCTTTTATTATTAAATATATAGTAACTATCCATGTGGCTATATATTATAAATATTTTAGGACAATTACGTAAAAATAATATTCAAAATTATATACTTCAAGCTTTCTAAATTAATTTTGAGTTTAAAAAACAAATCATTATTCCATTATTATTTGTTTATGTGTAATTATTGCCTTATATTTTTATAGAGACATTTTTCTCATAGTACTTACTTAATAAAGTCCCTCTTTATTATGTACCTATTATATTATTAGATATGATATGCGAAAAAGCACTACATTTTCTATTTGTTTATTAATTAAAAAATACATTTTTAATTATTTATGTTGGTACTTACCTCATAAACTAAGTTCTTTTTTGGTTTCGTAGTATTTATTAAAAACCTGTAATTAAATGAACGAGTGTTGGGTAATTATATACATGTTATATGGTTGAACCATTACAGCTAGTTGATGAGTTGATCCGTTTTTGGATTATTTACGTACCCACCTAATGGATTTGGCAAATTAATTACATGAATTCATTATATGCGCATACAACTGTAACTCACTTGTAACGGCAGCCTATTATAATTTATTTCAATAAAACAGTAATCATATTTATAACGTATAGGTACATGCAGCCTCCTATCGTCAGGTCACGCTTCATCGTAATTTTTCAAATCGCTAAAACGGCCCTCTGAACAGCTACCACTTCTACTAACCGTGCGTTTAGGTCACCACGTCTGTAAATTAAATGTTATTACTATATATATATTATTACTGTATTATAATAATAATGCGTATGACGGATTAAGTAACATACGTGCCAATCGTGATTAAAATTCGTCGTTCATGACCCATTTGATCCATTAAATAATAAAACATTCAAGTTGCCCAAGTGCGCGTATACCCACAGCTAAGGCACTAACAAAAAGAATTGCTCGTGTTGTGTACTTGTATACCACGCGTGTGATTAGAAATATAATATTAGGTATATAGTTTTCATCAGTTTCCACTTTTCAGTAAATTCGCGAGCAAACAATGATTAAATACTGGGATATTGAAATACCAAAATCAGTGATTACAAAATACCTTACCTACAATCAACCATACAGATATTAAATCATTGGTGGACTATTTATTAACCTATATCTATTACTTAGAACTATTATGTTGTACCATAATGTATATGAGGTATGGTTAAAGTCTTAAACTTGATTTTTTTTATTTCCGTTATCCGAACAGTCGTATATTATTCTAATGAATGTGTACAATTATTTAAATTATGATTACGCAATTACACTACGTAATTATTATTTTAAATTATAATAACAATTAGGTACCTATTATATGCAATCAAATGTAACGAGTATAAAAACATAGATGCAAATTTAAAGGCAGGTAAAAAAAAGTGCCGGGCACATTAAATGTGCAAGATCAAACGTGTGTATATATTTTATACACGCTTTGAAAACTTGGGAAATTCAAGAAAAGAATAATAATTATTATGAAAAACGTATATCTGAACAAAATTTAATTATTTCCGCGTGGGTGTAATGTCAGTGGCGGTCAAACGAGGTTGGGGGATGAGGGGGTAGATGCCCTGTGACCTTTTTTTTAATGTTTTATATCTGATAAATTATATTTTTAGTAATTAAGTAGTGCATGTTAAAAAATCATTTGACCGCCACTGGTAATAAATAAATATTAAATGCAACTATTAATCGGACTATTTTAAATTATGTATAATGTATACCGATTTAAAAATATCGTAATATTATAAAATCTATGGTAGGTACCTATTATATGCATTACGAATAAATTATCGATTTTGTGTTTGAATGGCAAATAATAAATTCTAATATCCGGGTACTACCTGCTATAGCTACTATAATATATATTTTTGTTTTATATTTTAAGAAAAAGTGTATCAGATAACGACGTTTATATTTTAAATATTTTCTAAGTATTTTTCATTAAGTCATAATACAACTTATCTTATCGTTAAATTTTTATTTATGCATCATTTTATTTGAAAATTTCACTAGGTACCGCATGTTATACATTTCAATTTACTTGATTAAATAAAAAAAAAAATATATTAACATTTGTGGTTCGAATAAACACCCACAAGGAGACTATTTAACTGCTAATACACCGACAATAACGACAAAATATTACATAAACACGTTAGTTCAAGTAAAGCGTGTGTGGTTTTTTTTATGGTAAAGAGCTTTCAACGTTTATTCCATTATATAGAGTCATGTATAGAATAGTATATGAGTATATCAGCTGTACTAAAATCCACCAAGTTCTCAAATCCGGTCGTAAATCGTACGGACTTCACTGATTGTATCAAAAATAAATTATTTACTACCGGCCGATAAAATACACGACTGCAGTGAAACCATAATGAAACCGCTGCAGTAGGTTATATGGCTGTTGCGTCACGCCAAACTGGAAACGCAATAAAACACAATATTTTTAGATAACCCATCATAAGGGATCGTTGCACGGACATTGATTACCTATACTATTATTATTATCATTATAGGACATAATATATTTAAGTATACCTATAACTATACCTGCCTAGTACTGCAGTGAGCCGATTATGAACCATTGTGTCTGCTTGTTGTGTAACTGACGAGGTATATAGTCTCGTCGGAAGCACGAAAAAATGTCACGGGTAAGAAACTACATAGGTATAAGAATTAATAAACAAAAACCTGTTATTTTTTCCGAACGTCCATTTCCCCGATCGTCGTGACTGCCGGTTTTTTAAAAATATTTTTACTCTTCACAAGCACATAATGTAATAATATTATGTATATGACTTTATATGACATATTAAATACAGTGGTCTCCATGGCTTATTATAATCGCGTTAAATGTTATCAATCGTTTATTGTTATTGAAAAGTCTAAGTACGGGCCGAATGTGTGCCAATATAATAATATGTAAATAGTAAATTACCTGAATCAATTATTTTGTGATGAATAATAGAGGTCGACGCGTAATGTTATCAGTTTGAGCATCATAATATCAATGAATACGTACACACTATCGAAGTTACTGTTTAGTGTCTTATAGCTTATAATACAAATATCGATATTCGATACACGGGCAAACTTTTACGTGTTGGTTGTACCGAAATACACTTTGCGTATATACACTATAGTGGAATGATAGTTGAGGTAAATATATTTATATATATTGCGTGCATGTCGTGTGTATTGAAGTGTAAAAATGATTGAAAAACGAAGTAGGTACTTAGTATAAAATATAATTCGTACGTATTTCCATTTTAATTATTTTTTTAAAATTAAATTAGTATTAAACTATGTTTATTTTAAATAATAAACAAATTTTATAACTACATAAGTATTAGATTCAATATCCAATGGTAATACACGTAACATAACATTAATACAATTTTAGATTCCGAGTGGAGCGATCGATGTATGGATTTATTTTAAATAATGTATGTTTTTTTAATTTTTGTGTCTGTTATCACCGTTTGGAGTTGTAAACATTTTTAGATTTTCCATTTCGATGTCTTTATAGTAGAAAAGTGAATTTAGTTGGTATTTTGGGTGGTTAAAAGTAAAATGCTAAGTACTCCTCTTAATAATTCCGAAAAAAAAGATAAACGAACATTTATATAATTTACGCAAAATCGTTTTTTGGAAAATTGATTTTCTTATTTTATTGTAATTCAAAAACGAATAACCGTAGATATTTAAAATATTCGCTAAATGTTTATTTTAGCATCTTCTATACATGCTATAGTTTTTAAAATAGTTATACTGTTTTTTATGTATTTATAAATACTTGACATTTTTGAAGTTTTTCTTCTATACAAATGTCAAAATGTAATGCAAAGTTATGTGCATGAGCGGTTACCTTCTTTCTCCCTTTTTTAAATTTGACAAACGTTTTGTTGTTTTTTTCAATTTTGTTTAGTGTTATCTTCCAGTTTATGTTATCAGTTTGATCAGTAGGTACCAAAGCGATTACCTACTATAAGCGACGACCACTTTATTTTTATATTATACTATTATATTATGTATTTTAATATTATAACATCTTGAACTATTATAGAATAATCCTTTGGGGGACGGAGTGGCCGAGCGGTCTAAGGCGTCAGTTGCGACGCACACCGACACTGGTTCGATACCTCGACCACGGGTGGCATTTTTCTTCGGGCAAGTCACGGTGTCCGGAGAACAAGTGCCGCCATCCCCCACCCGGTCATGGCAGATACCTACGGGTACCCACTTGAAAATCTGTCAAAACTACACACGCGTGTTTACACCTACTGTTCCTTCCCCCGCAGTTTAAAAACCATCCAATGCCGCAGGTTAACTAATAAAAAAAAAAAAGAATAAACCTTCAAGTTTCTGTCATCATCATTTGAAATCACATTGATATTATTATGATTAGAGTCTAATCATTAGACCACACTAAAGTACTGAACGTATTACTATATTATGCCATTAATCATTTTTATCTATCAATACAGCGCACGAAACTCTGTTTAGTGTTTACCTATACACTCGTTATTACGACAAAATATTTATATATTTATTCCATCATTATTATACATTGTTAACTGTCGAGTGTGAACGGAATCCTGTACTTATAAGTTATAAAGTACAAACGCAATTTCTCTGTACCTATAGGCAACCCGCGCTTATAATTTATAATGTAACCGGTAACTCTCACAGAATGGATAATGGATAGGTAATGGATATTATATGCATACACGTATACAACAGCTGGGTGTCAAATAATTTACTAAAATCTATATTTTCTTCTGGATTTTTAGCTATTTTTATTTACTGACCAGTCTTTTATTGTTACCTATTTCGTCTTTAAAATAAAAATCTCCACTATGAAAACCCTATTTATAAAAATTAATCAACGTTATTTGAACTTTTTGAATTTTTGAATGATAATTAATAATTATTAATTTGAATAATAAAATAAGATATTAAATAGGTATACCTAATGGAATATAATATTACTGTACGAACGGTACTATTATTCTTACAAACTGTAAATATTTAATCAAATTTAAAAAGTCTGTCTCACAAATTGTAGTTAATTAATTTTTACACCGTGGTTTTTTTTTCCTGGTGATGTTTTTTTCTATAATTTACCTAATTTTATAAATAGTTTTGTATGCATAATTAATGTAAATACTAAACTTAGCCTTTTTTTTGCCCACAGTAAATATTGTTTAAACTCTAGACAGTATTTATACAAAGATTAGACACGCTCAATTCCAATTATTTGTAATACAATATTGTCAATCTGAGTGAGCACTTTAATGTTTCTATACTGTTCATACTAATATGTGATGTTATATACTATATAGTATAATATGGTATTAAGTATACAGTATACCACGCTATACCCATACCTTGTTATAATGCACTTATTATTCACATAATTTTAATCAATCGTTAAAATGTTGATGTATTGAATCCTTGAAAAATGAGAACTACTTATAAAAATAATCAAGTTTATTGTGCTATAAGCTTTGCATATATTTTGTTATAAAAAATAAAGAGAATACATAACGAGCTTAATAGCTTATGTTAAAAAGTTATGTTTATTGTATTTATTATATTTTTTTATTATTATATTTATATGTATTTATAAGCTACTTTTCAAAACGGATAATCTCTTTGTAGCTATATACTTCGAGTTTTTCTAATTTAATTAATTCCTATATGTACATGTTTTTCAGCTTGAGTTCATTATTATAAATATATTTATAACATTGCATAAAAAGTTTAACACAATGAAAATCCTTGAGAATATTAAAAAAATCATACACTATATAAAACGTTTTACATCCACTGAAAAAATACATTTTAATGAACTAAAAATTAAAATAGACTTAAATATTTATGTATAAACGTTCATCGTGTAAATATCATTATTTTTAATAGAATTATATTAATTTAGCTCACTTGAAAATACCATGATGTTGACAACAAGATCAAAAATATAGTTAACAATAATGAATATAAATATTCAATATTAAATAGTTCCTACATTATATTAATATTTAATACTTTAATAATATAACAAGGCGTTTCTCACATAACGCCATAGGTGCAATTACGGGTGGGGGAGTTAAGCCTCCTAGTTTTTTAATCATATTTTAGTTTAAAATATTAAATTTCATTTTTTGTGTTGCTGATTCAATTTTAGACCCCCCCCCCCCCCCCCCCAATCAGACAAAATGTACCTATAGTTGCACCTATGCATATCGCGTCGTTCCTATCATCTACACCTGCAAAATAAAATTCGGTAATCCTAGTATGACATATTCCTATATACTATTTCATAAATTAGTTATATTCCTAATCCTATAATATTACATAAACCTAGCAGTTGAAAATTCACTTATGGAAAAAAAAAATTTTAAAAACTGTAAGATTATTATTTTACTTCACCAAAAAATGTGTGGATACATGTATATGCCCTTATCTTCTCTCTTTTGGTCAAACACCGGCAAAGGGCACTGTATGGCGCGTGGAGTGTTTATAGAAACAAATTAACTATAAAACAAACCGAAAACAGTTCAATAATGTTGTCAGAAACTTGGTAGGTAATCAAAACAGACTTGTTATTTCCTAAATATATAAGGATTATAATAATATGACACCAGTTTTGTACTCAGTTCACCACTGCATTCCCGTTTATCGTGAGAATATCATTATATGAATCCACGGTATATATATAGGTCAAGATATCCCTCGTGCCTATTGCAGGCACTACCTTTTTTATATTTATTTATACCGATCGACAACACCACTATTGCGTGACACTGGACGGTTCGTGTACACTCTATATTACGTTGTAGGTATATTTTGCATAAATAGAATACCCAAAGTATAAAATATTGGTATGTATATATGAGACGGTCTCCTGCTGCAGCTAGTGGGTGCATGATTCATACGCATATTAGTATTTATGACCGTGATGTTTTGCAACCATATTACATTGTTTTCGCCTGTAGCCCAAAATGTTGATAATACACAATCCACAATGATGGCCATCGGATCCGCCGTCAGCTGCCGATGGGGGTCTTCTCTCCTACGACTTACGAATGTGCACAACTCGCGTTCGTCCCACGAGCGCATCTCTCGCTTCCTACGAACGATTGTTATTACTTATTACACATATTATTATTATTATACACGTTTGTAACGCATTCCAATTCATTGGCCGTTTCGTCATAATAAATAATATAATATACACACTCGTGAATCATCGTCGGATCATGGTCCATATAGATCCACATCATCGTATATTATTTGTATAATATAATACATTATGATCATACGCCGCACTATATGTTATGGCTTTCACTCGGTACAGACGTGCACTTCGAAACGGGTTGAAATCGAATCTATCCGAAACATGCACGTATTAGCAACTTATATCATCATATCAACTCGTAATGAAACGAGGTTCGTTAAAATAACATATTATTATGCATTTATGCGTGTATATTATTATTATTATTTGGGTATAGATATAGGTACATTAGACACTCGCGATTTTGCAAAACGTAGTCGACTAGTTACGAGACTATAATATTATTATTCAACTGAAAATACGCTGAGATGTCCGTTAACTCAAAAGTAAAGTAGAATTGGATTGTAAAATAAAAAATTGGACTTACCATATATCATGAAAAGAAAAACATAATAATTTAAATATGCTTTATTAGAATAGTAGAATAATAATTGCAAATGCCCAGAAATATTTACTAGGTATAACAAAGTTATGAGTATTAAAAAGTTAAACATCTAATGATATAATTACTTAATTAAAGACTTAACAAATTACATCTATAATATGAATTCCCATGTAACTAAAATCTAAATAGACATTACCTATATATATTATTATCTAATAGAAAACGTAAGACCTATTTAACGTGATATTAACTTTCGTTATAATTCAACATTTACATAATAAGTTAATATAATCGTACATAAATATTGTTAAAATTCCAGTTTTATTTGATTTTTTATTTAGACATGTTTAGTAATTTTGTCTTCATAAATTAAATGATAATACTTTATACGTACATAATATTATATTATAATTGTATCGTGTTCGTACGACATTATTCTTTCACGAGTTTATAGTAGCAGACTCGGAAACATTTATTTTAGAATTACAGAACTGTATTAATTGTTATCGTATAACCTATAACCTAACCTAACCTACTAACACGATTGTTATTTTCCTACTGCACTCCGTAAATGTGTATTACTAAAATATAGAGACAATATAGTTTTTGTAAAATTGTATTTAAAGCTCCAATTGTAGATAAAGTATTCTGAAACTATTGAGATTGTAAATACTAGTTTAAAATAAACGATTTCTTTACAGACTGCAAAATGATACAATATATTAATACATTATTATCGTTGTGTATTATAATAGTAGATACAAAAAAAAAACATTATCATACGACGTTATAATTAAATATTTTTTTTTTTTATTTGAGTTTCGTAATTTTCATCTACACAATAGTATTTCGGTGGACAAATATAATAGGCTAAAAGAAAAAAAGCCGTGTAATATTAGTATATCATTATACTATAATCATTGATTATACATAGATTGTATGATAATCTATATACTATGTATTATAATCAATGCTATAATGCATTAATATATATTATATAGGTACCCGTGTTAAAATATAGAGGCTTTAACGCATAAACGCGACACTGATAATATTTTCAAAGGTTGCGGGTAAAATAACAATTATTATCAAATAATAATGATAATTACGTATAATACACGATGTATTTAATACATAAATTACAATACTCCGAGTGACCAAGTGTGACATAATTTTATATAATCGCATAATATGCATAAAATAGTATAATCTAAAAAAAAAACATAATAATATTATAACATCACTCGGTCGGGGGGAACCTGGCCTGATATATGTTGTATATTATATTATTATTATTATTATTATTTAGCGGATGTTGTGTTGCAAAGGTGAAGGTCGATTACACTGTTCACACACGCGAACACTTTTTTTTTTATTGGTGGCGTCTTCTATTATAGCTCGCCGTGGTACCCATCATCGCACGATGCACACTGCATCACAGTCTCACAACTTTCCCCGATATTTATTTCCCGACATTTTTACGCATAACTCCTCGCTTGCGATGTCGTCGTTGCGCAACTATAAAAATTATAATATAATATTATTACACGCGCGTATAATACCCGGCCATCTCCCATATACCGGCTACAGACCTGCCTTCCTGTACAATATTATTATGTTTAGTATAATAATATAATATATTAAAATGTTATACAGGTAATAATAATATATCCGCGGAGAAGACGCGATAACCGACGAATCCGGTTGTTACGACGCGCACACTGTGTTCGGACACTCGACGATAATAATAGATGAATAATATTATTATTCATATTATAATATATTATATACCTATGCCCATCGATCATCGGGCGACGATGCGCCGCCGTATATATTACACCTATCTATACCTATAAGTTTCGATTAAATAATAATAATGATTACGTTTATTATGTTTTTTTTTTATCTTCTCTTATTTTTCCTTGTATAAGTCATCGTATTGATGTATATTATTATTATTATGGCATCGGCATGGAAATATAAATTATAAATTTGCCATTATAGAATAAACGAGAAATTTTTATATGCGCATGTATAATATAGTAATAATAATATATATTTTGTAAGTAGAATAATTTATTGGTGGTGAATGATGAGTACCTACGTATATCCACATAGATTTTGAATTCCGAATTATTGAAATTATTGGTCTTGAACTTTCACACGTAGACTAAATTGAAAAATGATGTAAGTTTTTGCCTTGTAACTAAATCACGAATTTCAGTAAAATATGGGGAAATACCTATACATACCATAAACTAATAATAACGATTTGTTTGTATTAACTGTCAGAAAATCCATCAGACAGTAAAGACTTATATTCTGTAATACTTACGATATTCGATATTAAAAAATAAAAATATAATCTTCTCCGTATTGTAATATTGTATAATATATCGATGCCGATAATTTGAATTTTGAATATCACTATGTTGAATAACTATAATTTTCAATCCCGAGAACTATACAATTAGGTATTACTGTATTAGTACCTATTAATTATTATCGGCTTGAATAGGTATTCATATAATATTATTATTTTATGATTTGAAATAGAATTTGAATACAAATAATAAAAATATTTTTTGATTATCGAAACTATTCGAAACATTAAAAATAAAACAAGGTGTTGAAAATTTATAACGCGTCAACTAGAACCAAATATTGGTAAATTTTATCTAAAGAAATATAGAGAACATAGCTACTATATAACTTGTTTCTATATAGTTTAACATGACATATGACCTATGGTTATAATAGATCATATTATTATTATGTTAACTAAACTTATAAAATAATCATAAATCATTGTGTACGAATTAAAAATCGACCGATTTGATCCATATTCAGTCACGTTTAACGCCCGCACCTACATAATATAATTTGCATAATGCGACCGATACTATTTTCAATCGACTATCAACTCATATAGAAATGAAAACGATATCGTATGTAGAACGATTATATTAAAATATTTCATAATACTTCCCAACTTGTTTTGTTGCTTAAATATAGTATATACATATACATAGGTATTACTTATATGATACCTACATAATATTATGTATTGTAAATCAAATTATTTGATACAATTTAATAACAACAAATTATGTTACTAAACGTGTTTAATGCGTTTATAACAAAAGATATTTAAAGACAATATTCAAATTCGAAATAAACATAATCTTATCCCAACATCTATTTGTATAGATTGAATGTTGAATGTCCGCTGTAATAATATTATTCAAATGTATACACGTACAGGTGTAAATGCAGAAAATATTTTAGCCCCTATGAGTACCCTATAATATATACATAATAATATAGTAAGATCGGTTGACACAAATATTTAATTATATACGATTTTGCAACAAATAATATTATATATTATATTATACACTACATATTTACTACCTACTTAGAAGATATGGTATTGTATTTACATTTGCAGTATGTCTTTCATATTATATAAATCTAAGTAGAATGAATAAAATTGTATAAAAACAGTTAACCGATTTCTGGGTTCAATTTGTTTTCATATAATGGGACCAATTATTTTTATGCTAGTAGTAGGTATTATTTATTTTCAATATTTCAATCAAATATTGATAAAGATACCCAAGTCTTACATTTTCACTACAAAAAAATACACAATTTGAGTAAAATATTTAAATATATCCCATCCAATGAATATCCCGAATCTTGTTATACATGAAAAATGGAAATTATAATAGATTTCATGAAGTCACGAATAAGAGTCTTACTTACACGATATACAATCTGATAAATACTTCGATTTCCTTTCTCTTAACAGTATTAACGAATCCATAAAGTTCAAGAATTCGTGTAAGTCAATATGTATTCATGTATAATGTTACATTAGGTTCTTACGAAGTCAATACACAAGGCGGTATAGGTACCTATCTAAATGTTTAATACATCTTAAACTGAATCTAGATCGGTACCTACCAAGTTTAATGGATGTTATCTGCAGTGTTATCTATTCATATATGAAACATTTCCTATTGTATTCACATTCACAATGACGGGTTCATACCTACCAAAGCATAACCTCATTATGCTCTGATGAGTTTTAATAACAAATTACTCATTTTTTGATTGAGAAATCATTTTTGCATTATTATAATTTAATCAAAGTATGTGTAATGCGTGTATCGTAAATGTGGCATAGCAAAGTCGATAAGCTACAAAACATATATTTCGTAAATCGTAAGTTACCGAAAATGTCATTGCTCGTATTATTTTGTAAGTTTAAAAACTATTGAAATAATAATATCATAGATGTTCATGTTTTGGCGTTTTGTTTGTATACATGGTTAAAAGCAATTTGTAGTAAACTGAATTCGTGTTTAGCACAATATGTATAAATTCAGACATAAAGAAAAAATAAACAGTATAATATAGTAACGATAATATAATATATTACCTACCTATACATAGCTGTTATTATTTCATCACAAAATATTATCCATTATGTTATATAGTTTTCCCTTAACCATACCGTGTTTTTAACGAAAAAAACTGATGATTTTTTATTTACCTTTAAATTCTGATAATATAACAATTTGATTTTCAATTAATTTTTTTCACTTTCCGGGTATTATTTATTTTTTTAAATAACCCCATCCACTCGGTAGTTTATGTGATATCAAAGTAAACATTCCGGAAAAAATTTTTTCACGTTCCCGGCCAATTAGATAGAAATAATATAGTAATAAAGTAATAGTAATAACAAAAAAAAAAACAGTTGTGCGATTACTCGACGCGTGTTAGTTGAAAATACAATGATTCTACAAAGTCAACCGACCCGGAACGTGATATATTTTCTTCTTTTTGATGGCGGCGCGCACGTGTGTGTATATTATATATTATGCTCTCCACTACGTTCGCGACGATGAATACAATTCTTACCAATTATCGTTTTACCCGTCTCGCTATTGTTTGACGGAGGTAAATGTGACATCACTGAAACGTGCACGTGTACCTACGTCGTCGTTTTCTGTTGAAAAAGTGTTGTTTATATGGTTTTTTTTTTCAATTTGTTTTTTATTAACTCATTTTAACACTATACGTCGCAATAATAATCATATATAAGTGGGTAGGAGAGACCGGTCTTATGTGGCATACAGGGGAAATATGATATTATGACACACCGCGGTGTTTTGACCGGAAATATTGTTAAGTATTTAGTCACCAAAGCTAGGTATTCCTTGTACAGTTGTACATGCGTTTTAAGGCCCTAGATATCATTAAACATCGATGGCTTATATGTATCTATTATAAAAGAAATGATAAATAAGTCATTTTTGAGAAATTGATTTTTTTTTATCATTTTATTAAACTAATTTTCTAATATAGGTAATAATTATTTAATTTAACTTTTTCACGATTTTGAGAACAAAATATGTAAGCTGTGCTAATCTAACTCTAAAATAAACCTCCCTACTGGCGTAGTAATTAAATAAAAAAATAATTGAATACAACTTTTATATTATCGAGCAATATATAGGTGACATACTGACATCAATGGAAATTATTTTATTATTTACACTGATTTAAATTTTAAAGTGATTTTAGTTTTTCATTTACTAATTTTCTAATTTTAGGGGAGCTTCAACTCCTTTACTCGAGGTTAAACAATAGTTTAATTAACTTTTGTTTAATTTAACGCACATTTAATTGTCGAATTAACATCCTATGCTTCAATAGCCATTAGTGACTTTTGTTCATTTTTAAATTTAGGATTAATTGGTTTACGCGTGTTAAAATTTAAAACATAATGTACAGTTTTTTTTTTCGTTGACAAAATAATAATACGACGTGTCCTTTAAATGGCTTAATCATACATTCTTATATTATCGTGTTTAATTATTGGTTGGGTGTAAGTTAACTATTATTTTCTCATTTATTAATCGATCAACCACGGTGAATTCCAAAATATCGATTTCGCTCAACGCCCTGCAATCCTTCGTTCTATATAATATGTATAATATAATGTTATTTTTATTGTACATTTTCTTCAAACATATTATACCTACACTATTCCCGAACAAAAGACACGCACCCGTGTATTTGGTGTTTAATATATTATTATATAGCTGGAAATCCATCCATGAAAACTGGAACTCACAATGAGGTAATCATAAAACATGATGGACACATTCGATTTACTTCGACAGTCAATAGTATAATATCGTGGTGTATTTATATATATATAATAATATGTTATCCGCAGTGTTCGCCGTACAAATCGAATCGGAAGTCGCGTTCGTATATACGGACAGTGTCTACTATTGTGGATTAAAGCGGTTTCACCATTTCGAGAATTGATGTTATATTACATTACAATAATGGTCTTATCATCCCTTTTCCGGTATTGTATTTTCCGATTGTCATTGACGTCGTGGTGAACAGATATATTATACGTAAACGCTAAACAGTATTTACCGGAGTACTGAATTGCCGAAATCAATGATAGGTAATACATAATAATAATATATATAAACGTTAATAGTAAAGTGTGTTTAAAGTACCTATTTTTTGACACAATAACTATAAACTATCGGCGTGTTACTGCAATAATAGTTATTGTGTTATAAAAAAGGTACCTAATAGGTTTTATTCGTTTAAAAAATCAAACACTTAACCTGTACGACACTAATAAAGTGTAATGCATAATAGTACATACGTTTTAATCTTAATTTTTGTTCTGTTTGAACATTAACTGCGTTTTATCAGTCTAGACTTATTCACTTTCATAAAAATCTTGCTTATAGTGCGCTTACATACATTATACATCATCTAATAACGACGTACGAAATAATATTGAATGTATTTCTTATGAAAGTCAATCTTGAGTAATTTTTTATGCGCAATGTGCACGATGAAGTCCCATTAATTATTATGTATTGGTATAGACAGTTTCAAAACGAATATAGACAATTACTCTACAAATTTCGATATACCTAAATACGTCTCGATATATTTACCCGTCATATTTCTATAAAACTTTGAAACCATGTGTCAATAAAGTGTTTAACCTATAAAATACACGATATTTTTTATACCATAATAAACTCACTCGTGGTAGTCAATTTGGTAAATGATGTTCAGTGCACATAATATATAATTCAAAATATTTTCTAAAACCCAATTTGCGGACATAGACAAACAAGGAAAAAAAATTAAGAACATGAAATATCACAAATGTGAATAACGGTATATGTACTGCAGGTATGAGGTTCATTAGTACGAAATTAACCAGGAGTAAATCATTGTTGTAGATACCATGTAAATAAAATAAAATATGTATAGCCATTGAATACGTATAATATAAAAATGTCGTTATTAATAAATATTCAAAACGAGAAGAGCGTAATAATAATATATACATTATAAACTATAATATACGTAGTATATTAGATTCTGAGCAGAGCGAGGGAGCTAGTGGTTTTACAATGGTGTTTAGTTTATTTTTTTTATTTTTTATTTTTTTATCCTATATACAAAATTTCCACCAGAAGGAGTGCTTCGATTTCAACATATATTATATTATCTTTTAGCAAATTGGATCAAGATGGTACTTTAGAGAGGTAATTTTCTCAATAGTTATTTAATGCCACGGCAAAAACCACCGGCAAATAACAAAAAACCGTTAAAAATGGGATTTTAATTTCTAACGCTTTGTTTATCACCATAGTAACGACTAAAAATAAAAATAAAATAACGATTTTAGTTATTTTGTTGTAATTTATAATAATAATTCAACATACAGACTATTATAAAATATAATAACAATATCAAATATCCAGACTGACAAACCGTCTCCGCTCAGAATCGTTTTTCGTATACAATGATATGATATCATTGAACTCAAATTTAATACAATCCATTATACAGTGACCCACTTGTAACCTACTGTACAGCAGAGCGACATCCACTTACCCGCTTTTATTATTATATTATACGAAGTGAAGAGTTCATATACTTTGGTTGTAATTAACTATGTTTACAAAATATATAATATAAAGCATACAGCTGGTAGGTATTATTATTGTAGTTGTTGCATAACGAGCACTTTTGAAGTGTGCAGCATTGTCCGTGGGAAAACAAAAACTCCGGGAAAAACAAAACGCACACACACACATATTACATATATAAATCTATTACCTTACGCGTCGGACTCATCGGAGGTGTTTTTCCCCCTCGGTACCTCCGGTGGAGTTGTTTCCCCTACCTGCAGTGGCGGCGTGGCGGTGGCGACAAACGCGGCGAACGCCACTGCGGCGTGTCAACCGAGCGACAGTCCCGAATAGTGTCGTCGATGTATACCTACAAACACGCAGGACGTGCCGTCACCGCGTTTTGAGACCATCGATACAATTTTATTATTCAAATTATTTATTATTACGAAACGGTTTTTTTTTTTGTTTTTCGTTTGCAGCCGCCGAGTTAAATTCACATATTATTATATTTTATCAATTTATTGTCATCGTATTATTATTATTATCATCCCTCGCCTTACATAATATTTTGTTAACGGGTTGCATTTGCGGCGCAAGTAGTATCATGGATGACCGTCATGTCTAAAAGAACCGTGTTTGTGTTTTACAGCGGATTTCCACACAAATGACAAGATGAAACGCAATTGGATCACAACGGATCGATTGTGGTGCCTGTTCCTGAGTGAGTACCAAACACTATATTTTCTTTTATTATATTATTATTTATTAAACATGATTTTTCATTACCTGCCTACGTTGATTCATTGAACACTACATTATAATAGAATAGGATTTTATCATATGAGCTGAAATTGTGAGTTCGTACGTTTACATAATTTTCTACATTCGCATAATGGTTATAAACAATAAAATTAGAACATCATACCTATATTGTATAGTAATTGTATTATATAAAACTGTAGTTTATAACAGTTGTACATTTACTACTACAGGTACATCCTATTTAGGTACCTACCTATTTATTTTTGATTTGAAATAAATGGCTTTAGCGATTATTGACTAATTACATAATGCCTAAATTATAAAAAGCTATAAAAGCTGTATTATAAATGATATAATATACCTACTGTTAACACCTATATAATATTAATATATTTAATAGTGCGTTTTAAGCAGTATTATAATTATTAAAATAACATTCAAACCAATTTAAAATGATCTCATTTGAATAATCAAAAATAATGTATTATCATTTTAATATAATATACAATTATTGAATTATATGTATTATGTAAAAGCCAATGGCCAATGATAATGGCAATAAAATTAGGAAAAATAGGAATACGTTTCAAAACCAAAAACTGTTAACAAATAATACCATAATAACAAATTATGATAAATTATAATTATTTAATTATGAATTTAATGATTTAAAAAGACATGCAGTAGTAAAATAAATTCCAGAATAGATGCAACAATGCATGGCATATTGGCGTTCAAAGCCCCATCGTCGTCAGTGATTAAGTATTTAAGTGACGTATGATAGGTGTAATATTATGTGAAACATATTTCTAGAGCATTTTAATCATATCCATAATGTACGCAACTGATTGCACCTATTGAGCCTATCAACATGGAATATATAATATAGATTATAATAATTATTAGAGAATAGTATAATAGCCATTGAAAGTTTGATAGTAGATTTACAATATTAAAAATATTATTAATACGGTAAATAATAAACAAACATAATATTATCGCGTTTAATGCTTAAGTATAGTTACGTATGAATACTATTGAAATATTCCTGAATATACCCTTCTACGGAGGAGTATGTTTTAATTAAACTAAAATATTGTTTAACCATATACAGCTACCAAAATTTGCTTTGTCAGACTAAATATTTACCGCTAGTGATCAATCTATTATGACGTTTACTGTGGGCTGTTTCAACTTTCCAAACAGATTAAGATATTGTTGTTTATTTTTTTCCATAAATACCATTTCATTGTGCAAATAAAAAAAATTAAAAAGTTACTAATTGTTTAAATGTTATATTTTTTTCTTCAAAAATGGATGCATTGAACGCTTTGAGTTATAAAAATTAAAAGATCTTTCTGTAATATTTCTTGTCTCTATGACTTAAATAAGTAAAATAAAATCAAATATTATGTTTGTACAATTACAAGTGATAATACATAATAATTTTCTTGGTCCTATCATACTCCCACTGTAAAATATGTAGTGAAAATGTAATTAATACCTAGTAATATCTATTCGGATTTATCAGAAAATTTAAATATTTCACACATTATCTGTATAATTGAGGATTTAATAAAATAAAATGATGTTATCAATATTTTTCAATGTACTTTTACAATTTATTTTTATAATTTAGTTAACTAGCTAATTACATTTATTATAAACAAGGTTTAAAGTTAAACCCTCAATTCTATAAAAAATTATATTTCATATAATTTATTCATGAAATTTGACAATTAATCGATTTCGTGCCTGCATGTTTTACTATAGGTATTTAAAGTGCTTCATTGCCATTATTTTCTTTCCATAACTATAATTTTAAATAAATCCACAGTCATTATTTAAGTATCTACTATAATTATTAATATTCGATTTAATGATATATCTCTTGTTTTTATGTCATTATTACAAATTGTTTTTGCTTGTCGTTGCAACGATGGTTCATCTACTGTCGTAACCCGTAACTATGGATCATAAAATATTAGCCTTTCTAAATATTTATGTTTGATGGATTTTGTTGAGAAATATCATTATCTGACATCCTCGATGTTCCCTCGATAGACACACATAATATATCAAATATATAGGTATTTTCCTACCTACCAACCAGCTGTAGTAATTCTAAGTGACACGATTGTTGCAGCGCGGGTAATGATTATACACCTGAGATGTGTATGATACAAGAGAAGTAGAAATATAAAAAAAGAAAACATTGAAATCAGTCAACGAAATAGTTGTGTTTTGATTCGATTGTAGGGTTGGGCTTGACACTGTAACATAATGGTATAATATAAAAACGCACTTCTCGGTTTTTTTTCCGCTTCTATGCATTGCTGCGATGTTGGCCTGAATGATCTTAATAATATGGTAATTCGACAAATTCAGACAGCGTCCGGTGTCTGTTGAGCAAACAATTTACGAAAAAAAAAAATAATAAGTAATAACAATCCGAATGGAATATTATAAATAATAAGGAAAAAAAAACAAGAAAATAAAAGTAAATGGGTATAATGATAAAAGGCGGTACAGACACGAACAGGACACGTCGGAAATGCATCCAATTATCGGACACAATAGGAGAATTTTTTAATTTCAATTTGTAAAAAGTTGCACAGCGGACGCCACCGCCGACATCAATGTCAAGTCGTCGTCCCGTCTGTCCATTTAGCCTGCCCGAATAAGCTTTCGAAAAACACAACAAAACACCTATTGAACGACATTGACCGTTGAAAATAATTACCGTTTTCGCCGTTGGGACCGTTTTTCTCTTTTTCTCTTAATTGCTATCCACGTAATGGCTTAGAAAAGTTCTTCAATCGGACCATTATAGTACCTGATATCTTACATCTAGGGTTTTGATTTGAATGCGTTTTTATTGTTGTTTACGCCGTACTTCTGCATATAATGTTGATGTCAACCTCGTATTTGATACTATACGTATATAATACATACATTATTGTAGTATTACAATAAAGAAAAATAAATAATTTTTAACTGTATATAATTAGTTCAACCTATTTATTATAAGGTAATTAAAACACTTTTGTTAATAAAATACTGCAGTAGGTATGTTTTTCAAACGACAATATAATAATCATAAAATGACCAGTGTTTTTTCCACGACTCCCCACCATCATCTTTAGATCATATTATTATTTACGTTTTAACGGGAGAGTAAAAAAAAAAAATATGTCTCACTATAACTTTCACGCAGACAGCATTAATCAATCATTTGTGTATTTTTTCGTGTATATTAATTGTATTGTGATCAAATTATCCAACCTAAGGCACAATTTCTTTGTTTTATGCCGTTTATATTTTCTAAAATCGAAAAATAAATAACGATGTAGTTATAACTCATAATCGACTCTAAAAAATCACACGATCGATGGAAGTGCGTCGAAGTAGAATAAGTACGAAAAGAGCGCAAATTAAAAAGTGAAGAATACCTGAAGTACCTATACATATATACGAGTATTGAGTTATGCGTGCGACGGACCATCGTCATCGGGGACTCGGGTGTTCGCGACCTTGGCACGGTTGGTTTGTATACATACAAATCCGATCGCATCCTTTCGATACATTATCTCGCACGCACACACACACACACACACACACTTATATATATATAAGTACACGAACACAGTTGACCGAGTGACATGCATCGTTGACTGGATTTATATGTAGAATAATGTATAAAATATATATTCTCGTGTAAAAATCAAGCAGTCAATTACAGTAATTATATTAAAATTCACGTTGCGGAATCGGTCGGTCGTGTGTTAAAAACAGTGTCTATCGTGTTCACCGACCGTCTAGCCATCGGGCTTTATCTGGTCCTTAGCATCTTCTTTCTGCCAAGGTCGTCGTTTAATAGCAGTTCGTCACAAACGCACGCACCATTGACTGTAGAGGCATAATTATTATAATATAGTCGTCGGGCCAATCCGATCCACGCAGTATTATGTTATGTTCACCTATGCCGCTATACTGTATCATATTATGTTTATATAGTAGGTAGAGATGGATTACATATTCTGTGCCATACCTAAACGTATATAATATAATAGTAATTATAATAATACCATTAACGAGCGTAAAAGACGCCTGCTTGGTATATTATATTAAACTCCGCAGAACTGCAGTAGGTAGCGGTTTTGACAGAACTTCATGTTGTGTGTGTGTGTGTGTGTGTGTGTGTGTGTGTGTGTGTGTGTGTGTGTGAGTGAGAGGGGGGGGGGGAGAGAATTTTGTAAATAAAATATGCGAACCGTTTTTTTCATCCTCTTGGCGAAGACTGCAAAAGTCCAAAAATGCTTATATTTTAAGGTTTTAAGGTATGTTTTGAGGTACAGACTTTGATGTCATAGATTATTATCCTATAATGTATTTAATACACTATGACAAAGTGCCGTGGTTCAAATTATAGTTTTTTTTTTATCTAAGTATCTATATAATATATATATATTATATATATTATGTATATACGATTAAAATTTTCAAATATATTCTCAGTGTTGAATTGGTTGAGAGCTTCTTCTGATATTGGATTGTTGAAGAGATGGTGTACTGTTGAGTGTTTTGGACAGTGGATAATTACTAATTAGGTACCTTATCATTTACTAATATAATAATAACTGTCATAAATTATTATTTTTTAATATTTACATCATTTAAAAAGGAATTAACCTTTTTAATGATGACATTATCCTGGAGGAGGGGGTAATGAATAGGCATCCCTATATGATCCATATCCACCTAAAACCTCCACTTCACCTGTGTCCAGACACGTTATCTTTTACAGTGCATATGCCATATAGACAATATGATATTATAATAATACATGAATCGTTTTGGAGTGTGTTGGTTGTATCTACATATTATATTAAATGAGAGACAAATGGTAATATCGTCGTGATATATGCCGTCGACGGCGCATCGTCGATTTCACCGGGGAATAATAATAAGTAATAGCAATAACAACATCAACACGTACCTACCTATATACTAATAAAATTTATACATATATATATCACTGACCGTACCGGCCATCTCGTCACGAGTCATTTACTGTTCAATTAAACGTGGTCCAAATTAGATTAACGCGGAGTGAGCTATTGGTTACTCAGCCAGGGGTAGAATCATTATTTTCTTGTCACCTGCAGAGATCCGTGACAATGAAAACAGAAATGATTTCACCGGTTTTCGTTTTTAAATTTTTTTTTTTTTTATATTTTTATTTGTATAACTCGCCCGCCCATTCACGCTATCAATAACGGGCAACGCATATTTTAACTGCGTTCGTCTTGTCTATTATTCGATTTTGGCCGTTCGGTCGTTTCCCGCGAACGCTTTTCGATTGATCATTCAAAAAGTCAAAACACATTTCGTGTGTACGGTGTACGGTGTACCTATACATACAATACACTATGGTCATTGTGTATAATAATATAATAAATGTTTGGTGGACTATTTTCGACATTGGTGTCCATCCAATGGCATTGGCAATGGTCGTTAATCACATGATATACATAGCGTTATACATTGATCGAATATACACGCGTATTAAGACTGCTGTAGTAATCGCGTGTACTTGTATTGTTACTGTTATTTGGGTATATTATATATTATATACCGATGAATCGGCTTCGTTATCGAAAGCTTCAATTTACATTACATTGTACGCATTTTTATACATTCTCCGCCAGCGTATAATTTATTCGAACGAACCTTTAAAATACGTTTCTCGTTCTCACAATGGTTCCTATATATATATATATCGATATAACTTCTACTAAATGTTTGATAAACTATTATACTTGATAATAGCAAGTGTAACTGTAATACTTGGCTATAGTCATAATATAATATATAGGCACAAGTGCACAACTATACATCTAAGTATCTAACCCCGATGAAAATTCCCACCAAAATACACACAACACAAAAGCCGATTGCAGTCAGCAAAGTACGTCGAAACAGCTTATAGGTTAATAAGTATGATCCGTTGACCTCAATCTGAATAATAACAATTCAATTCTGCAAACAATAATACAGTAAACTAGTAAACTCGTTTTTTTCGATACGAATATAATATCATACGTCGTATTATATAGCCATATAAAGGGCTGAGCAGGAGGTTACTGTGTAATAAATAATAAGATTATGACTGCAGCTGAGTATAGGTATATCATATTATTATATCGTAGCGTTTACATTATAACTTTAATTCGCTTTAATAAATTTCTTGTCTGTGGGCCAGAGAAAATTCGACCGCGAGGCCGCCATTTGCTGACCCTAGTAGTAGTAGACGATCGGAAACTAATATTATATAACACTATAGTCTATAATAGTAAATTATTAACTACTATGGTTGGAATGACTTCTATATTCGTACCATATGGTACATAATACGTGTACGGCTTTAAAAATTATATAAACCAAAACCATAGAAATAATATGACACAGTGGTGAAAATTTTCTGTACGTGCGTAATAATGTAATATTATAATATTGTGTGTGAACATTGCACCGATGTAAAATTTGATTTATACGCATATAGTATTTTATATTGGTTTACATGTTACACGTAATAATATACTATTTCATACGTATTATTATAAATAAAATCGCATAAAATATAACAAGACGTGCCTATAGATTTTCTACCGATTTATTATACGTTCTATCGTTTAGATCATAATTTATTGCGACGGTTCGATTAGGTATTATTTACTATTTGTACTCGTGGCCGCCGATATCCAATTCAATCTACACTTATATTGTAATATATTATACATTATCATAATATTTCCCAGCAATGGTTTTCTATACACGATACAATATTTCACTATGCGAAGGTGCCACCACCTGTATATTATTACGATTTTCGGTCGCGAACCTTACGTCGTCGAGTCATCGCCCGACTGCTGCAGTGGTGTAATAACGATGATAATGAGAAGAAGTGCCTTCAACGGATTGTTGAAATAATAATAATACAATATATTGTATGGGTATATGATATGTATGTATATTATATTATTATTATTGTAGGAGGTACGCGAGTATAATCGCGATACGCCAAGCGTGGAACATATATACATATAGCCAGTATATTATATAGATCCCGATTTACGTGATAGCGGTCCAACTCGGTCCAAATATAAACGAGGGATGGGTCCATCTATTATGTACATTGTTTATATTATTATCGTGTTACAGCATACCTGCACATATTATTATATTATTGTTATTGTACGACACATCGGCGGCGGCGGCGCAGGAACGTCTTCTGGGCCTGCCGCCCGCGCCAAGTGGGAGATTGAATATTATAATTTTTTGTCTCGCGCCGTGTATTTATTTATAATTTTATTTTTTATTTTTTTTTTACCAAGTGAAAGCTGCAGCGACGGCGGCGGCGGCGGCGGCGGCGGCGGTATATTAATTGTGACCGCCTTCTTGCAGGAGTTATCGCACAATGCGGCGGTGGCGGTATAATATGAAACACGTCGCGTCGTCTGCGGCATTCGCGCACACGAATGCAAACCGGAATTATTGTTGTTTTCGGCGCAAAAAAAAAAAAAAACGATAATATAATAAAATGTACAATATTCATAAGTTATTAGGTATATTATATTTTATTATAATATTATGCAATTATTGCGCAACGCAATCCACCTGTGCCGGCTATTTGTTTTCCGCTATCAGTGTTTCACGTTTGTATACTGCCGAATCACCCACGCCGGTGGTGTAGGTACCCGGTTTCTGGTACAACGCTCAATAATATGTGACCCGGTTACACATTGTCGTTAACTGATGTTATTATTATCTACTTCGTTCCGTAGTACGTAGAAAATTCGGGTTCTCTGTGAAAGATACCATCGTTCAACTGTATACCTAATGTAGTATAAGGCTGATACCTACCTTATACACGGTGCAGGGATTGGAATTTGAACGGTCTCAAAGAATTTGGTCCCTCAGAAACTTTTTTAACAATGGTTCCATGAGAGTTCTGGTCTTACAATTTTCGATAAGTTCCGTTTCATTTTTGGTTAGGTATCTGCAGTCTCTATATAGCACTCTGTGAATTAATTCCGCGAATTAAGACTATAAGTAAATTGAGAATTTTTCATGCTTACATTTTTCACAATATTAATGCTATGTACAGACTGGTTAATTGGTAGGTACTAACATTTCAAAGACAATACATTAAACAAATTAAAGGTTTGCAGTGTCGTCATTTTACACTACGAACCATATTATCACAAAATATATTTCGTATAATTTTCAATTGAAATTTATAAATTTTTTTCGTCAAACATACAAAACGCAATTATGTCATAGATACCTAATATAATATACATAGGCGGTCGCCGAATTTCGCAGGTCAGTGTACGAAACAAGACGTCATAATGTGCAGTTATATTATCTACCTATACAGTGTAACTCTATAGTAGGTAACATACAATAAAATAGGTACATCATGTGAGGCCGTGGTTTTTACACTATAATATAATAGGTATAGTAGATACGCGTTGAGGACCGCGGTCATACATAAAAACGCATCTATTCAAACCGTATACCTACCGTAACGTGTTTCTAAAAAAACCGACTATTTTGCCATTTGTATACGTTCAAAAAAAAAAAAAATCACATACTTGTGATCACGTGTATATTACCAACAATATATTATGTCTATAATAATGTTACATTTTATGTATATAAATATGAAACGCGAGGAAAGGAAACACGCCTCGGCTATTCAATTGTGTGTATTAATATAATATTTGTACAGACGTACCTACCTATGTCTCCAAATACAAATGGAATATATATTGTATTACAATATAATAATATGAAACTGTGAACCTGTCTGCTTATTATTTACACGTAAATAAATTATAAACGTACCTATGCGTTGTATTGATTCGAGCGCATACACGTGGCCGTGGTGGCGTAGAATAAACCAAATTATCCAAGAAATTGTAGTACCGATATTTCTATAATAATACATTATGATATTCTCGAATGTTACGCAAGAATATTACCAACTGATTTTTAAAATTTAAATTTAAAAATCACACATAACCACACACAGCAGTAAATAGTAATTCAAAAATAATACCTGAGACATAATAATATGTAAGTAATACAAACCACCTTGTCCATTGTTATCATGTATAAAACAAAAATATTTGAGATATAAATCGCATAATATCATATAGATCTTCATTCATATAGGTATATTAGATAAAAGTGAGATAAGTTTATTAACTTAATTACTATAGTATAAAGATGTAAAACTTGAATACATAATAGGTAATTGTTTATATTTAGACAGGAAACGCTATTCAAATGTACGACCTTGATAGGAAATAAGAGTTCAATATATTTGGCTATTTATTATGATGCATAAATGCCGAAAAAAAATCGTACTCAAAATTGTATTCTCTTGTGTATTGTATCGGTCAAGATAATTAATTACTCTACCCACAGCTTATTATTAATGGAACTAAACCTTCAATCATTTATAACGATTTTTTTTTCATCGTACGGTTTGGTGATTTTGTTTATTTTGTAGGACATTTTTTATTATATGGAACAATAGTATAATTTATAAGTTAATTTAAATTGTACTGGCAAATATTTGAAGGATATGTTATAAATATATAATATATACATACAATTAAATATAACCTTAAGGGGTCGTTTTTGAAGAATAGTACCTACAGCATTTGTAAGTTAGTGCAATTGTCGGTTAGGTTTACGTAAATTTAGAATTTATTCTTGCTACTGTACTTCTACATTCATATTGCACGCAGGATAACGCGTTATTTTATCACTCAATAGATTTGTTTCTGTTCCCACGTACCGATCGATATGTAATTATGGGATAATGGTTTGGAAAACTGGTTCCAATTCGCATATATATATATGTATAGGTAATATAATAATATAATATTGAATTGAGAACAACTTTCCCGCTTTTTCATACAATTTTCCATATTTGTTAAGGTATTTGTGAATTTTCACGAATTTTTTAAATCAAGTGTAGTCAGGATTTAAATCCTGCAAATGTCTTATATCTAAGAAGTTAGTTCTCAAGGAAATATAATTATAAATTATTATAGTGATGTTATGTCTCAAATATCAAATATAACTGTATTCGTATGTAAATACGCGTTGGTTATATTCGCAAATATTACATTAAAAAAATATATATATAAATCATCAATAAACCTACATTACATTCAAAGTGTTAATAGGTAGGTAATATAATTCTTATTTAGTATCAGAGGATAAAATAGCAAATTATAAAAATTAAAATATGTTTTTATATTACACAATATTAATAATCACATTCTGCATATTTATTATAAATTCAATTTTGCTTATTGGTTATCGAAATGTTCTTTTTAATAAAAATTGAATTCATACAACCCATATAATATCATTACCGACAGCATATATGTCTATTGTTTGTTTTTATTATAATTCACGTTATGCTATGTGCTTATATTTCACTCAGAAGTTGAAAACTATTGTATAAAACTATATGGACTATTTGAAAAAATCATTGTATTCGCAATAAAGTAATAACTTATAAGTATAATAATATATAGCATAGTATAAGATATTACATAATTTGTTTCTGAATAACAGGTGCCTTAAGTTATTTAGGAAATCCTTAGTATGGAATTGATTGATTGTAAAACTAACCATATTATATTTATTATATATGGAGTATTTCTTATTTTATTAAAACAATCTACTATCATGTAAAAACATGATGTTTTATCTTATAAAATATTTTGTTGAAAAAAAAAGCTTGAATGTTATGTTTGTACCTAGTATAATTGTCCTTTTATATAATATTGTGTTGTTGTTTTTTTCAGTTCTTGCAGTCTCTCGAATAACGGAATCTAGTTCAAAGAACATCAACCAGGTAATAATTATATTGATTGTCTTCATGCATTATTATACTAAATACCTATGTCGACGTTTGAAGACATTATTATTTTAAAATTATTAATATACATTTATGGGTAAATAATATAGGTTTAAGCGTCACACAGTTCAACAAACGATGATTTTGTTACGTTATGATGTTTTTTATTCGTTCAGAGACTTCGATAGTTACTAGTTCAGCGAACATAAAATATTAGTTTACAGTTTTTTTTATCTTAGTACTACCTACAATATAATGTTCTATAATATTTATGTATTTGATAATATCAGTGGGGATTCAATATTTTTTTTTTCGGAATCGTCGACTCATCCAGAAATTAAATGTTAACATATTATAATTGCTTAAGTTTTTTTTGGGTTCGGTCCAATGCTTTCTCCTACAGATTTCTGTATGGGATATGTTGTAAGTCGAGCGTTTATCTGTGTACAATCTGCATTCCGTTTCAGTTAAGTGTTCGACTCGTATTATAGCAGCATATACGATGTTGGCGCCTGGAGGTTTTTATTTCCACCATTGTTGTTGTTTCTATTGATATTCGAATTAAGGAATTAAGATCATAGATTTTCCATTACAAGATATTCTAAAAACCATGTTTGAATTATTACCTTGACTATTTCGGCTGAACTCCACGTGGATTGCACTTGTCACCGTGTTTAAACATAATAAGAATATCGCAGCCAAAAATCTATGTACCTGTATAATAATATGATTAGATCTAGATAAACGTGAACTAGCATGCCTTTAGTTTGGTAAAAAATTTATGAAAATTAAAACGAACATGCCATGTAGTTAAAGTGGCCCATAAGTAATTTGACGTAAAGGTTGAAAAGAGAATAGAGTGAATATTGCAAACGATATATAAATCTTATTATTTAGTTAGTTTATTATCTATTCATTGTTTGTTTCATTAAATAATACGTAGGTGTAGCAATAAAATTTGCTTCAGTTTTTTTATTAATTGAAATTAACTGGAATACATTTTGTATAGAAATTTAGAAAAAAAAATGATTGTTGTATAATAAATAAAAATTGATCGTTCATACTTATTTAGTTATTTATAGTTAGAAATTTTGACCACGAGTTCAAATTGAAATAGCCTATTATTTTTCTAAATTAATAAAAAATACTTTCTAATAATAAAGCGTAAAATGTGGCTCAATCTTTTTAATTAGTTCCAGCTTTAAGCAATAGTACTCCCTTTGTTTGAATAATTCCAAATTGCCCTATAAGTGATAAATAATTATTTAGTGAATAATTGTTTATCAAACATTCAAAGTTGAAATAATCACGTTATAACGTGATATAACATGAAAGTTACTTACTATCGCTTCCTACAACAGTCATCACGAAACTACTTAAAACAATAATAATAAATAATATTATTGACAAGTGTGTATAGTGACTACTCATTCCTCGTTCTCCTTAGAAATAGTAAATTAACTCAAACGTTGGAGTGTCGCCAGTGGGCGGCTTCTCCACTCAAGTCCACCTGTCTTGTAATTGTAAATGTCTGTATCACCTCTTATGCTTATTATACTAAAACTCAATAGATTGTATATTTGTATGAATCAAATAATAACTAAAATAAAAAATATAGAAAAAATTTACTTTAAAAAAATAAGAAATAATTATTTCATGGCTCATAAAATCACCAAATAGACTTTACCGTAACTTCCAAAACTGTTAGTTTTCGTGTTTATTTATACTACTATTTCCATGGCCTGACTTAATTATAATATTAATTAATTTATATACTATAGATTTTATAAATGTATCATTAATAATGATCTGAATTATTTAATATGTACCTATACTTACTTACCTATTTTATTTACTTAACATATTGTATTAATATTATATTATTGCGATAATACGAATATACATATTCCATATAGACAATTTGTATAATTTGATTAAATCAATGACCGGGTTTTAAAATGTATAAGTTGAATGAAACATAAGTAGGTAGGTATATCTCTATATCGGGTACTTAGTTTGGAAATAAATTTGCGGGAAACACTTCTCTTTTTTCTTTAATGTTTATAAACATTTTTTAAACTGTAGTAACCTACTTATCTTAGACCTCGATTATAAAGTTTACGATGTACCTACATCGCATTAACTGCAATACAACTACAACTCACATTCTCCAATTAGAATATAGTATTATTTGATTACTCTTCATATGATTTTATATTATTTAATGTTTCGATTTAAGTATCATCTAGACAAAATGAGCATTATAATAATACAATGGTCAATGGAAAAGTTACGTAAATTGTATTTATTTTGTTAAACATCATCAGTGTTTTTGGCTTATTGAGAAATAATACATTGTATATGTGACAACACTACACACTAAGTACAACTTGTGTAGTTTGGACCTTTTCAGAGATATCTTCAGGCAATATTTTTTCTCAAACTATCGGTATCAACATCAGGGCCGATTTAGCTATGAGGAGGCTCCCAGACTTTTCTTAAAAGTAGTTGTTTAGCGACTATTACCAATAAAGCAAAAAAATAATACTTTTGTATTGGAAGCCCAGGCTTAGGTTTTTAAATTTTCAATAAAAATCTTATCGAGTCCCCCAGGCCTGAGCCCTACCTAAATTCAGCCATAATATTAACATACCCATTAACTCTACTTATCATACCTCTTTTTTATGAATCTTAAATTTTTTATTAAGAGTAAATATGGAGTGAATTCTTTGTTTTGGCATTTGTTTTACAGTTATAAACGTACGTCTAGGTTTACAGGCTTACTATACATAGGTATACATAGTAAATGTAAATAAACATGAAAAGTCAAAGCCTAAAGCTTATTGTAAGTTAATAATGAAATTAGAGGATATTTTGTATGTTCATCACATATCTGTAATATAAATATATAAATATAAAAACAAATAAATAATATTTAACATACACATTATTATTGCATATACCTATTTCCTATGCGGTTATGCATTAATTTGTTCTTAGATATCAGTCAATAGTTATAACAATATAATTTAATGTATCCACCTAATTTTGTGGTTTGTAAGGTAAATAGTAATCTTAACATATTTGAATACATAGTAATTCAAAAAGTTTTATAAAGATAACATAGGTTTATTATGTTTAATTATTAGAAGTTTAATATGAAATGCAAATTCGAGTGTAACAAACACTGCATGCAATGTTCTTTGTATCTATACCCTAATAACTTCAATAGTAGGTAACTATATTCAAAGTATAGGGTATAGGGTACAATCTATCACTTGCAAGATTAGAAATCTAAAAATCACTAGAACATACAATTTCAAATCATTACGACTTTGATGAATTATAATAATGATAACGTTAGATTTGTGTACTTACGTAGGAAGTTCATAAATAAACATTAAACACTGAGCTTATAGTATTATTTAAAGGAAGATTAATTTTAATAATAAATAAATAAACCTAAATTAAATAATATTTATAACAAAGGAACATTTTTTAAACAATAAATGGGACTGATTGAATGAATGAAAGATTAATAATTTAATCATATACCAACCTACTTAATTTATTACTAAAATTATTTAGTATACTTAATATAGTTTTGGTAAACAAAAGCTTTTTATTATCTATTGTTTTGAAATAATTGGACATTTTTACGTTAAAAACAATAATAGTATTAATAAAATAATAACAATTGAAATATACTAATTAATAACTCTTATATTGTTATAAATATGTAAAGATTTCTTATAGTTATTAAAACAATTTCTTCAGAGGATAAAAACGAAAAATATTATAAGCATAATATGGTACCTCTTGTAGTTGTGATTTATTAATATAAAAGTAAGAATTTTATTAAAAGGTTAAAGAAAGAAATTTTAAAATACCAGTAATCATAATAAAACAGCGAACATGAATTTTGTAAACTATGTATAGTAAAATGCAGTTAATGCAAATGTATACATTTTGCCAAGGGGCCTACAGCTGCTGATGTAGAGTATGTGGTCATTATATGAAAAAAAAACTATTCTTTGAAGTTATGGTTCAAAAAAATCCATTATATATTATTTTTGACTTTTTTGGTGGTATGGGCGGAGGAGCATTGCTTATTACATATTATCCTCTTATGGATCTGCACCTGCGGGATGCACGCTTTCACAAATCAATAATAAATCAAAATCAGACTAATATTTTTCACGTATAGGTAGGTTTGTTCAATTTTAATGCGAATATTATTGCCAAAATGTGTGCCTTACCTTCTCTAAAGCAGAATGGTACAAATCTAACGCGAACACGTTATGATGTAATTTTTTAAGTACACGCGTTTTGATAAAATGTACAGAAATCGATATTCATAAAATAACAATTTTTCATCAAACGATTTTCTTATTTTGTTATAATACAAAAACGAGCTAAATATGATTTTTATCCTTATAAATATATCCTTTATCCTAACCTAACCATAGCATATATTTGACATTTTCATCAAATGTTTATATTATTATTTTCTATAGGTACTTATACATAGTATAATTTTAAAAATATTTTGATTTTTTTGAGATATTTATTATAATCATTTGATATTTTTTATTTTTTTTCCTATATATATAGGTTAAAAAGCTTTCAAATGTTACAAGATAAGTTTTTTTACCAATTTAAGAATACTGAAAATATAATATAGATAGTCGCAATTATTTTGCATAAGCGTTTGAAGTTCAAATCTAGATGATATTAAATATTTGAACAAAGACAAATATAGATGCTATAATAAAATTGCCTGACAATTTTATACCACAATCATAATATTCCTACCGTCTATGGTGATTTGGAATGACGGTACTCACTGAAAAGCCAATAAAAATAATAACTAAATATTAATAATATAACAAATGAAATATTTTCGGCAAAAATTAATTCAATCTACTTTACCGTAATGATAATAATAAAACAAGTTAATATAAAATATATATCATACGACGTACAATATTATAATGTATTAATTAGTAATACACTAATATTATAATAGGCGGCTGACCGTCTTCGCCACGAATCGTTTTTCATACTATAAAAGGTATAATATAATAATAATGTATTATATTGTACAAGACACAAGTCCAAAGTATATTATTATTGTACGTCTACAATTATTATCGTACAAGTATTTTAACGGACGTCAAACGAGTGGGCATAACAGCGATATTCACGTATTTCCATTTACGAATAGCGTTCCTTACCGACAGACACTTTACTTACGACGTACCTATAATCCGATGATGATTGCGTTATATTATTGCACCCGTATAATACTTTGGGCGAGCGGGGGCGATCGACGCCGACACGTCCGGGTCCGCCGCGTTAACGACTCGGTCGGGGATTTTTATTTCCACCGGCGCAAGCGTGCGAACCGGGGACCTAGACAATATAATAATACATACCATTATTATTATTATTATTATTACACAAGTCGAGCAGGAACGGGATATTATAATAATAATATTATCATTACAGTCGCACGCCCGACGATCGCGGAACAACCACTTCGCGTTTTTTTGCCGTTACAGGTGTCTATTATCATCGTCTTAAACTCGACCTAACGCTCGAGTATAATAATAATATTATACACGTGTTATTATAATACATTATTATGACCAATAGTCGTAATCACCCGGCTGCGGTTATCGTCGTTACTATATAGTTGCGTAATACCCGCTAGAGTGTTATTTAATAATTAAATTATATAGGTATCTGGTATCTGGTATCTGGTATCTGGTATCTGGTATCTGGTGCTTAAACTACATATTTTATACCTAGTTTGGCGACCCGATGCCGGATTTAAAATTTTCCGTAATTCTATAAAATTTGAAAATTAAATTATATATTTTATTTGCCACCTTAATTATAATACTTTTCCACTAATCTACTGTTCAATACCGACAATACCTATTTAGGGGGTGGGGGGAGGGTTGATACGGTGTATATTATATCGAAAAGTGACTTAATTGGAATAATTCTCTGGCCTTCTAGAATTGTCAGATTTTTATAACCATTTCTTTAGCTGAAAGAAAAAAACTTCCTGCGGGCCGGCCGCGTTAAACTCCGATTTTTTTTTTTTGCAAATAATGGTACCCCTATAGTATAATTTGTAAAAAAAAAGCTTAGAATTGTATTATTTTTGAAGACATATCATAAGGTTTGAGATCAAAATATTGAAAAACGGAGTTCAATGCGGCCTATAAAATATTACCCTCTATTAGTTAAAAAAAACAATCATCAAATTTGGTTGATTCTACAGAACAGGATCACTATTCCCGCAGGGGGTATTTTTGTGGACAAAATTACATTGGCACCGGGCGCCTCAGTGAAACCAATGTTATATACATGTTATATATTATTTATTTCTACACGGTTGAAATTTTTTCGAAACTGCAACACGTAAATAAATAATAATGACAAATAAACGCACGCCACCGTCTTGTAGGTATACCTGTCTATCACTGATTATCAACCCGTCTCATAATATATGCGTAGCATATACGTATATATATACTATAGGTATAACCAGTGCGGTTGCATACCATATAGTAGCGAACAAAATTCCTCTGGTCATTATTTTTGATATAGCTATAATATATGGGTAGGTACAGTGGCGGACACGAGTTTTGATACTTAGTTTTAAATTATATACTATATTATGTTCAAATCAAACTGAATTTGCAATTTCTTATTCAAGCCCAAACGGAACGAAACCTATAGTTAAAAATTAATTTATTAACTTCTTTTTCCGAGTTTAGTTAGTATTTTTCTCAATATTAACTTTAAACTTTTAAAATTAAATATTATATAGCTTGTTAACTAATAAGTTGTATAGCTTAATATTTTTAACTTACTCAAGTTAATTTTGTTCATTAATTCGTCCACCTTTGTACTTTGTAACGATATTTGGAAATCGGAAAATTGCATACCTACGTCCTACATAGTATATAATATTATAAAGTGGTGGTTAGTTCGGGTGGTTTTTTTTTATTAATTACGCAAAAATCAGATCGTTGAATAATAAAAACGAAAAAATAACTACGCATCGACGCCGTACCGATACATTATAATAAACAATGATATTATCATGCACGTTGGACACAGAGTTTTATTATAATATGCCATAACTAGTCCAGATTCTTATGGTTTTACACATGGTTTTACACTTCATTTAGTGTATAACATGCAGTTTGAAGGGATTGAAAAATGAAGGCGATTCATCAAACATGGAATTCGCAAGAAAAATACGTTTATGGCATATTTGAGAATATTGCGGGAGTTCAGGAATACTATTTAGTTTCTTTGGCATATCATATTAGAATGTTTTGTAAACTGTGGGAAACAAATTCCGACTTAATTTTGAATATTTTTTTAAACTCTTATAAGAAAATATTATACGTATAATAGGATAGCTATCAGGGGAGTGTGGAGAGCAGCTGCAGCTCCACTCGTCGAAGATCTCGGGCGTTCGTTATATTATATTGCACGACTCCTACAGGTTGTGTTTTGTGTTGGTTTATTCGTTTTCATTTTCGCCAAGTCTATACAACGGGTGAAAACGCCGCCGCGACTTAGGTCGACGTACTGCACATTGTGCACGGTGTACATAATATTGTATTGCGACCTATCTCATATATGCCGCTGCGGGTTTTTACTTCCTGTTGACCTACCGCGCGAACCGTCGAGTTGATTTTCGGTCCCGATACGGCACGACGCGACGATCCGATGAGCACTCGCACCCCCCGACAATCGTCTCGTGTAGACGTCGCGTCGTCGCGGCATATTATAATAATAATATTACTATGTAGGTACAGCACATCACATAATATGCGTATGCGCCTATAATAAATATATATATATATATATATCATATGCTATACATCCGCAGAGTTTTTATCGCGGGAATCGTCCGTATCCGGCGGGCTGCGTGCGATGACGGAGAAAAAACGGCGTGTATATTATTGCACGGAAAATAATATCATATTATACATAAGTACCTAGGTAATAGATATTATATTATTCGATACGTGTGTTTTCATTATTTTTTCCACGGCCGTGTTGCGGTAGGCACCCACCGCGCCAGTAAACCGATTTTCTGTAAAATATAATATTATGGTCATAATAATAATATAGGTACGCGTCACAGCGACGGAGACGCATAGCTTTCTATACAAACGCGTAGGATTTGTCATGTCGTATGATATATTATGTCGTAAACTATAGGTGTTTAAGACAGTGCTAAAATATTATATACTGCATATATTCGGGCCTTCAGCCCCTTGTCCGGATTTTTGGATAAACTCAAATTTACATTAAAAAATACATTATTAAAATAATTATTATAGTTATCAGTCAAGAGAAATTATTAGTGTGGTGAGTGAAGAAATGGTTTTTGACTTCAAAATATTTTTATCAATATAAATCAAAACACAGTGAAAAAATGTCGATAATTTAAAATGTCTGTAAATTGAATATAAATCTTTTTACAAATATAGAAACCACCATAGAAGAGAGGAGGGGTATCACTTATATATTTTATCTACTATATATAGTATTATTAAGTGACGACAAGTCATTATCGCGAGACAATATTATTGGATGACGTTAGATGGTTATAACGAAAAAAAATGGTCATACATAATATTATATATTGTGTGTATTGTTAAGGTAATGATACCCGAATACAGTTTAACATAATAAATGAATTACTATTTAACGCCATTTATAAATAATTATATTCTCATCATTGTATATTATACTGGAGCAATGCATAATATTATGATAATATGGGTCTCTTTTTTATTAACGATAGTCAACACTCGTATGAGGCACCCATAAATTTAACTTCCCATTACACCGTTACGGTGGTATTATACAACACTATATGCTCGTATAATTTAAACTACAATTTTCTAAAATATTTGATATCGGAACGTCTAATGAGACGTATAATAACGGTACATTTTTATTATTGTTTTAATATTATGCTGGGGTGGAATTAGTGTTATTACAAAAATCAAATGAAACAGTAGGTAAATATACAACGGTGAATGAAAACAATTTTAGTGTGATTTCACAACTCGTTAACTTATTATCCTGCGTAAAACTTTATATTATATAATAATTGCCAAGTAGGTAATAAGTAGACAAATAGACGTATCGTCTTATAGAGAAAACAAATATATACCTAATTATATTTATTTGAACTGTCTTTAATTTTATAAAAAAACATCGAAATACTTAAGTATATTATATTAAATTATCTAAGTCAGAGATTTTCTCAGGATGAGAAACAATTGTGTGGTTTACCACGAATAGAATAAACAAGATAGCATAAACTCATAAAGTGTGTTTAGTGTACCTCGTGACTTACCTTATGATTAATCGATCAACCTCGTAAAAACATTTTTTTTTTTTTTTTTAATACATATAGGTCTAAAACAATTATATAATATATTTACACAGGTAATAACACGTAATTTCCTGGGAAGTAGGTACATGCAAATTATAATGTTATGTAGTGTGAAATAAAGAATAATAAAAACTTTTTTCCTTGTAAATGTATATTGTATATAATATATATAATATATATAATTTTTTTTTTTACTTATAAGTTATAGGTACTTAATATTTTCTGTATGAATATAATTAACATAAATGATTCAAGAAATCTTTTTTATATTTAAAAATGACTGAAAAAATCGATTTGGCGAAATCTGGGTGGGTTTTCTACTGTGTTGGCTATTAAATAATAATATTAACAAAATTAAATAAATCAGCGTAAGTAATTGCATCGTTTTAAATAAAAAGTGAGATACTATGACCTGCGGCCTGTCTGTTAAAATTACCCTTATAAGAAGGTGGGGCCCAAATTATAATGCAAAAAAATATTATAGAATTTGCATTTACTTATAAATTAATAAAATAAAAAAAAATTGGTACTTATGCAAAGAAAATGCATAAAAAAATTTAAAATATGCACATATTATGTTTATGCATACAAATAACTAATACACCTTGTAAAATAAAATAAACATTTGAAAGATAAATAAATTGCGACTAGATGTTTTTTAATTTTTTTTTACTTAGCTATTTTTATGAAACAATTAAAACGACATTAATAGCAGATTAAAAATGTATTATTTTACAAAATATTCAGAATATTATACATTCATCCGGTTAATTGTTCAAATTTCTTTGGCTATTTAGCTTAGTTTCAACTTTCAATCAACCTTTGAACAAAATTTAAATTATTTAATTTGATGATTATAAAGTAACAAATATACCTACAACTTTGTGTAATTATCTAGAAATATGTAGAAAACTCACCTACCTATATTAACTTCAACTCTAAAAATGTGCAAAAATACACGAAAAAACACAATTAACTATAGAATATATTATACGTGCATTAAGTTTTGGCAATATATTTATTTATAATTGTTCAAAGTTAGATAAGTGCAGGATAATATACAATTTACATAAAAATGAGGGCCGTAGATAAGCTTTTAAGTTTTAGATTCCTTCGCTATATTTCAATGTATACACATTTTGTTGTAATTTTTAAAAACTTACTGACCTATACCTATTTTGTTACCGTTCACCTGTTGAAATAATCTGGTCAAATAGATATTGATTGGCGTTTCGTTTGAAATTTAAAATTGTCTATTATCAGATGACTGATAAGGAATAGCTTTAATATCCGAATGTTAAATTGGTTCTTTCAAGTATGGAATAATGAGGTACCTATATAGATGTAAATTTGTATTGTGAATCTGCAACATTAGTTAACCATACTTAGTATAATAGGTAATGATAGGTATTATATTCTAAAAATATTTATAATATATTTTCTGTAGTAGGTACATACTTATATATTTCATCCTTACAAATATTAATAAAAAAAATATTTATATTTATATAATAACATGATCGAATTCTATATTTTATTAACATATATGTATAATAAAAAAGGTGTTTATTCAAATCGCTGTAGTATTTTTATATAATATTTAAAAGTATATTGTACTCGAGTTTCAAAGAGAGAACATAATAAGTAATAACCTATTGAAAAACATCAATAAAATGAGTTTCGATTTAAAATAAAATAATAAAGCACGTTATAACTATTGTAGAAAAACCAATACCTATCTCTGTTATCGAAACGATTAGCAGAATTATGGTCCAATTCATTAGGTCTAAATAATGTTTAGTCCAAAAATGGTAGTCCGATGCCATAACTGAAAATACTATATGTAACTTAAATAAGGGGTGGTCATAAACGCGGTGTCAAACAACCAGTCCCCAAAAAATGTACTACTTATCAGGAACGAGTTAAAAATATAGTAAGTAATAAATTATGCTCGTTATACAAACAAAATCACTGTATATCTTAGAGCATTGACTTACCACTTAAAATTATACTGTGATCCAAATGCTGATGTAATAAACTAAATTTACAAGAAATTTGTGGTTCTCATTAATTTGGTTTTCTTAAGACATAATAATATAATACTTATAAAATAATACATAAAAATTAAAAGTTCATTCGAAATTAAAGTTGACGGACTAATTTTTCTATTGGGCAAATAGAAATGTACATTGAATCTAAAAAAATAATAGACAAACATTTATATTGGACATAACTGATAGTTGGACTAAACACAAATTGGACCTTATATATAGGAAGGAACAATATTCTTGTAACCTATCGGGACCTAATAAATTATATAGCATTATAGTATGTATATTCTCTCTATATGAAAATATGGGTACCAATAAATGTTCAATCACTTGAGTAAACAGAGTCAATATTACGACGCACAAGAACTATGATACGTAAAACGGTTAACGTAAATCACTACCATAATTTTTTTAATAATATTACAGTGTGAAATATGATTTTATTGTGAATAACGATGGGTCATAGATCATTTATATTTTATACCATCCGCGTTGTATAATAGTAATAGTAATAGTAACACGTCAAAACGTTTTTAAACACGCATTAAAGGAGGATTTTTAATGTAAGGACAAACAAAATATACTATATTATTAACGCGTTAATCAAATAATATTTGCAATTCGGTTAATTGACTTTTAACTGTAAAATTTTTCTGTTTTAACGTCCCACGCTATTTATAAATCATATACTATGATATGATTATAATATGTATATGTGGGTATGAGACGGGACTTGGGATGCGTCAAAAAGATGCGTAAGTTTGTATTATGTAAGATAATACTCGTCGACTCTGTGACCTGTGTAAATACTTTTGAAAGAAGTACTTACTCATGAAATAAACATTTAAAGAATACAACAAGATACTAATACGTTTTAATACAATTTTTTTTTCAATTATACGCTTGTACAATATAACAAGTGTGTAAACAGTGTTAAGCTGCGTGCTCCTTCACATAATAATATTGTGTTGGTTGTTATTATTGACTCCGAGGACAACCCCCGAGTGACTCACTCTCACACCAATAACGTATATTCCTGCACAGTACGGTCGAAGCTAAGTAAAAGTCTACACCGGATAATAAATATAGCACTGCGAGTAACATCGACATTCGTGCGAGGTCTCTTCATGCTATTTTTTTATTATTATTATTATTATTATTTAACAAACTCGGTTCCCATCGAAGTTTTTACCTTCTCCCGGACGAGCTGAAGAAATATCGGTTTGTCGTGACCGAGTAACCACCTCGCGGCACGAAACCATCCCAAAACGGTGCAATGTCGGTTTAAGTTCGATGGATCCCCTTCCTCACCCTCCGCCCATCAACACCAACCAATTATATTGTTTTATCATTATGTGTACATATATCGTAATAAATGACATGTCTTATAGTCGAAATATATAATGCGAACGATAAATTGTTATAGGTCAAATTACCGATACCAACCAAAGAGAGTCTACCGCAGGTGGCCGAAGCGTTAAAGGCGGCTACGTACTTGGAGGACAGCGATGAACTGGAAAAGAACTTTGAAGGACAGCGGGATAGTTATAAGAGATCACCCAGGAAATTGGGAACTGATGATCTAGACAAAAACTCGGAACTACAGGAGTATCAAGGTGTTTTATTATTACATTTTTTTTTTTTTCATATCGTGAGTGTTGAAAGAGTATTTTTTATGATAACTAATAACATGAAAGTGTTATAATATATATGTACTGCGTAGTTTAAGATAATAATGTCCAGTGTTTTTTGTAGGAGTAATGGGACGTCCTGGTGTTGACTTTCCAATATTGCCATCTATACCGCATACCGATTTCAGCTGTAAAAAGGTGAAGAAACCTGGTTACTACGCAGATCCCGAAACTGACTGTCAGGTAAATAATACCGTTTTATATGCAAAAATATTTTTTGAATTCAAATAGGTACTAAAATATATTATTTTATTTTTACATATTTTCGGTAGTTGTGCCTAGTGCAACAAACTATACAATATTAAATATTAAATAACTATAGTTACAACTCATAATACGCTGATAATAATCAATTTTGTGAAATGAATACATCTATATATATTATTCAGCAGCGTCTACAGTTAGTGGTGATAAAAATGGTGAACAGATATCCAAAAAAGCAAAATTAGTCAGGTTCAATATAATTAATTAGGTAATGTTTATGAATCAGAAGGATTTTATTGAAGTTTGTAAAGATACAAAGTTCTAATTTTCATTTTCGTTAAAATTATGTGGGACATTTTTGGAAACAAAATTTTTTTATAACCAATTTAATTTTACAAAAAGCCAATATGTTATATGTATCTATTAAGTTATGAAGTGTCCAATGGATTTATACAAACAAATAAATATAGTCCGAAATTCAATATTGCTTAGATTATTTATTAATTAGGTATACAAAATAGCTATTTACTACACTTTTTATTTTTTTTAAATAAATTCTTCGTGTATAATGTATTAATGTGTTACAAAAAAAAAAAGTAAAATATAAATACCATCAGTTTTTTTTACACTACTGACATGAAGTATTCGTTACATAACATAATAATTATCATTAAAAATTAAAAGTATTTAAACATTGTAAAAATTTAATTTTTATTAAAATTAAATTAATGAAAACAATTTTTTTTTCAGGTATTTCACATTTGTGATAATGGAAGGAAAGTATCATTCTTATGTCCAAATGGTACGGTTTTTCGTCAATCACATTTAATTTGTGACTGGTGGTTCCGAGTGGATTGCGAAAGATCAATCGAATTATACGAAGAGAGTGCAGAACAGCTTGCATCTGACCAACGGGTTTTTAAAGAGCGTGCTGAAACATTGTCCAAAGCTATGTTAAAAGTACAAACAACAACTCAAACAAGTGATAGTGATCGCGTTGTAACCGAACGTTCGTTTGGTCCGAGTACAACTATTTTCAATTCCGAAAGCCGACTGCCTGACCGTGCCAGATATTTTAGTGACTATTCGAGAGACGAAAGTCAAGTTCCCGCTGAGACGGGATCATTCGCTGGAAAACAGTTTCAAACTAATTTCAATAATTACTATCCACAGTCCAAATCACCTGTACAAAATTGGAACCAAGGAAATTATCAAACACAACCTTCGACAACAGCCCAACCGATTTGGAATGGCAACTATCAAAGCAGTACTTATCAAGCACAGTCTACAATAACTACACGGCCGACCTGGAACCAAGCTGCTAATAATAATTACCAAACTAGTTCTTATCAATCACCACCTGTAACGACTGCACAACCATCCATCGTTCAAGCGATCAATAATTTCCAATCTAGTTACCAACCACAATTCACCACAAGTGCTCAATCGGTTCAAGGTGCTTCCAGTTCACAAGTAGCTTACCAACCACAGCCCACTACTGTGGTGTCTCAAACAAACTGGAACCAAGGCAGCAATAATTATCAAACTGGAAATTACCAAACAATACCCACCACAGCAGCAACTCAAATGAACTGGAATAATCATGGTAACAACGGTCTTAGAATTAACAATTATCAGTCTCATACACCTTCAACAACACAACCAAATTGGAGCCAAAGTAGTAGTAGTAGTAGTAGTAACTATCAATCTGAGCACTATCAATCACCGTTCACAACAGAAGCCGCTCAAGCTAATTGGAATAATAATCAAGGTTCCAACAATTTACAAACTGAAAATTATCAAACATCACAATCAACAACACCAACACCAATAAACTGGAATAATCAAGGTTCCAACCACTTAGGGACTTCAAATTCTCAAAAACAAGCGATGACTACCTTACCACAAACTAATTGGAACGGAGCTGTCAATAATTTCCAATCAAATAGTTACAATTCACAACCAATAACAACGATACAACCGGATTGGAACCAAGAGTCTCAGACTCTCCTGCCTAATCTATTTGAATCTCAACAACCGACAACTATGTTTCCAGTTGATAATGAACAAACCATCCCAGCCAAAGAAAGCCAAGTACTCGCGGAATCAGCTTCATTTGTAGGCCATCAAAACTCACCTCGTTTTAATTTTCAACCAGATAATTACTACACACAAACTCCTCAAACAAATGTACCACCCACCACATATCCGGTAACAAGTTCTTACACAAATGATTATTCGCCAAATGGAGCTTTTTCATTTGTCGAATATCAAAGATCGCCCGATACTCCCATCGCTAGAGATAGCTCAACTCAAGCTTCTCCAGTTATGACTACAGTATTGGACTATAATTCGGTCGATAATTCCACACTACCACCGTCCGGAGAGACATTAATTCCAAATATGATAAACTCATTACAATCACTGACAGATAATAATCTACTTTTTGACTTGGATGGACAAAATACTTACCCTTCGCAAACGAATACCGACGATGAACTGAATTCCGTCGCCTTGTATTTTAATAATGTAAAAAATCCACAAGTGACTACTGTTGCTAGTGACTTGCAGTTTAATCGTTTCGAACAAACGTCTAGAGCATACACCAATGGCTTAAGTTCAACTACTATTGATTCGGTCGAAACTACTACACCTGTTGATAATTTACATATACCTGCGATTTTGACACAGAATACAAAAGAAGCATATGATAAGCTTTTCAGAAATGATACCGTTAAAGAACCAATGATCACGTTAAAGTTGGCAGATACTAGCAAGCCTGTAGAAAATCCTACAAATTCGGTAAACCTAGGATTTGCTCAGGGATTGATTGTAAACCGTTCGTCGGTGGAATTGAGAGAACTAGCTGCAGTATTTACGCGTGCTTTAACTGCATACTTGGACGATCCAGAGAATTTCCGTAAAATATTAGCCGAGGTAAGACCTACGGAACCACCAAGTGTCAAGACTAGCGTTACCGAAGAACAAGAAGTGTTGGATTTTTCTGACGATTCAAAACGTCAACGAGGGAAACCCACAGAACCGAGTACATCAAACCCAAATTTAGCAGCTGAAATCAATGGTATGACACAAAGTATTAATGTACTGACAGACTTATCAACCATTGTTCCACAATACACCTCATCGCCATTAATAGAAATCACATCGAAGTATACTGAAACATCAAACGCTGGTCTACAAGAATATGCACCACTGGAAGATAGCGAACAGTTACAATTGGCCGGAAGTCATTCGTTTTATTCAAGTAGAGAAAATAGCATTCAAACTGCAAAAACTCTAAAACCAGCTGCCTCCACGTTGACATGGACAGTTTCTCCTTTAATAGATACTGATCAGGACATAAAATCTACTACTCTGTCGCCAGTGTACTTCACTACCACCGCAGAAGACTTAGAAACTACTGTAATTGTGCAAAGGGCCAAAGAAATGTTCAGTCACTTGAATGCGTCTGAAGCAGGAGTATTGATGAATGTTATGAAAACTGCTCAAGTTAATGATACAGTTAAAAGGTAATAATAATTCTTAAAATAACAACATTAACAATATCAATTGTTGTCTATAGATTTCGTTCAATAACAATGTATTAACTGATATGCCAAGAATTAAACATAACGTTTGAAATTATGCATTTGTTGTATAGTTATTATAAGTGTTTATCTAATAATAATTAAGATACATTTATAATAATTATTATAAATATAATAAACCCATGCAATACATAAATTTAACAAAATTTTTAAGTTAAAAATAGAATGAAGCACCTGTGTTGTTTGTACTTCAGTAAAATTATTCAAATACTTTATAAGTAGGTACTCAAATTCGTATTTAATTTAATTTATGCTCTATAAAATTGATTTAAAACATGAAAATTGGTTGAATAAATTTGAAAGTATCTATAATTCCTTTTTTAAAGTATTTGTATTTGTGCTCAAATACTTTTTTTGTTAAGTATTCAAGTACGTATTTTAAATACCTACTTTTCGAAATAAGTATCCGTTTATGTAAGTACTTGAAAACTTTAAAAAAAGTATCTTTTACAAGACTGCTATTTATATTTTAGTTTTAATATACTCGTATTAAAACTTTGGAAATAATTTAAGTAATTCCGTGATCATAATTTTTTTTAGGTAGGTATAATTGCATAATTTATTAATAATACAAATTTAGAAACAATGGGTAAATAATGATTGTATGAAAAATTAAACTAGGTACACACCACAATAATAATATATATCTATGTATATTGTATAATATTATGTTACATATATAAATAGTTTTTAGAAAATAAATAAATAATATTATTACGAAAAATATGCAACAACTCCCACTAATTTATAATTATTTACACTTGACACTTGTCAAATAAGAAATATTTATTGGTTATATAATATGTTTAATTATAAATTATGTTTAAATGTAAACAACCATTTATACATATAAATTTATAGGTAATATGTTTTATAATGATTTACCTAAATTAGTTTATTTCTAAACTAATTAATAATTTCATGAATATATTTTTTAAATACTTAATACAAAATAATATTGAATTATTGTATTGTATCTTCAATGTAGTGATTTTCTCATTACTATAAAATAATTGTCACGTTAGTTAATTTATTATACATTTAGTTTATAAGTCAACGTTAATTAATTCATAAATTCATGATACGTGCTTCTTTATTGCGTGTTTTGTGCAAAATAACAATATACAATATATCCTTACATTATTTCATAATGTTTGTATAAAGCTGGTGGACTAAAAAAAAAATATTTCTTTTTGTTATTATAGTGTTTTTTTTTTTTATTCAAACGCTTATTTTATTTTACAGATTGGTTTTACTGTTAGTCAATGACTCGAACAAAGAGAATAGCCCAGAGCAGACTAGAAACAATTTAATCGAAGCATTACTGGAGAATAGGAGTACTGATCAAGCGTATGACGTCTCATCGTCATCGCCGACGACTACTTTCTTGCCGTCGTCCCCATCAGAAATTCCATTCGGTCAGAGAATACAGGAAGATGGTTCGCCGGTACAGGACGGACAGTATAAGAAATCTAGAAAAGGTGCTAGGAGACGAGTTGTGCACAGGAGTAGGTCAACTCCCGTTTCCACCACTCCAATGACCTCGAATACTTGGCAGGGAGCTAACGACGTGGGTCCGGGGCTGAGTGATGATTCTGACGCCCGAGCAGTTGAACTCCTCAAGTCCTTATACTCGATCGCATCCAAATGGTCGTAGTTGGACGGTTATCCGTCGACGGTATTTCCATTCTGCCTGTGTCATAACCGTGTGAAAATCAAATTATTTACGAATCGTCTTTATAATTTTAATATAAGTATTTTATATTTTTGTAATCGGTTCGGGATTATGAAAAAAAAAATGATCAAAGCCGATAAACCGTAATAATCGGACAAAACAATTACATTTTACAATATTCATGCACAATTAATAATGCATCAAAATTATATCCCCAGATCAGATTATTCTTTACACACTACGTGAAATGCTCAATTTCAATCATGGCCGACTAGCTATATAATTTTTTTAATAGTTCAACAATATTATTGTGACAAGAAAATTAGTCGAAGATACTGACAAATTTTGGTTTCCAACTCTCAAGATATTGTTTACATAGTGCGCGACCCCGAGGAGGTTCATCGACTACCTTTCGTAATGATAACAGCTGTCATCGTAATAAATTTAAAGATAATATTCTAATAATATTGTTCTACATTTCATACCTACTGGATGAGTGTATAACTAATACCATATCCAACGAAAATCAGAACGCATGTCCATCTTACCGCTGTGATGTAAAATAATAAAATAATACATATAATATAAATAATACCTTTCATATATTTTTCAATATTCAACATTTCTATAATAATCGCAGTTATTTTTAACAGTCGTCTTTCATAACGGTCGCTGTACCTAGGTACATAATATCATGTCTATTTAGCGTTTTAGAAGTAAGTTGCCATCGCCTAGTACAGAATATTATTAATTGTAAATGTCTCGACAATATACGCATAATGTAAATTGACTCTAGTCCTCGGCGAATCGGTGTGTTACTGTTTTAGGCTTACCTAAGACTTATATTCGTGTTGTATACATATATATATATATATATATTATTATTATATAATTTGCTCATATATCAAAAGTAGATTTCTGTTAAGATTCAATTTTAATTGTAATAACCAAACAATTGCATACAATTAATATTGTACAACGTACGTAGGTGTATGTCATATTGTATTTTTGGTATTTATGCTTAAAAGTTAAAATGTATTTCTCTATTTATCTTTTGCACTTTATTTTATTTTACATTAAGTTTAAACCTTATTTTGCATACCTACCGATAATTATTATAAATACTTTATTACTATACTTACCGTCTTTTAAGTTTTAACCAACATCGATTATTGATCAAAAAATTTATCATCGATTGATTGAGAGAATATTATAACTGTTTTAATCTATGAGTTAAAAACTGCTTACCTTTTTCATTTATTCTTAAACAATGTAAATGCGTGTGTACGTGTGAAATATACACGCACATTATTATTATTAACTAGCTCGTATGAATTAAATGATGATACTTTTATAATATTTTTAATTTACTCACATTATGAGTCGAGTTACATTACATGCCATGTAATAATGTTATCACATTATATGTATTATGTAAGTTGCATAATATTGTAAATAAAACATAAAATTATTGTGTATACTTAGTAAAAATTGATTGTCAGTTGTCATTTAACATAAGCTGGTAACCTATTCCCGTATTCATATTATATTTATATCAAAATATATAATACCTATGATCATATTGATTAAAAAAAATACCGGGGAAGTCGCTTTGCTGTATAGTAGTTTTCGATAGGGTCACCGTAATAGATGTGTTAAATTTGAACTCAATGGTATACAATTTAAAAAGATTCTGAGCGAAGACGGCCTGTCAGCCTATACATTGCTAAGAATATTTTAAGATATTATTGCTATTAAAGAAATTAATTTAACTATTAGCAATAAGTTCAGTAGGTTGAATTGTTTATTGTCCGCGGACATAATATAGCATTTGAAAATATCATTGTGCTTATCTATAAAATATAATAATATATTTTAAAAGTTTCCATTACCTACAAATGTGATTTTTAAATTACAACAGTATAACTAAAATTTTTATCCTCCGTTTTAAAAATGAATTTTATCCATATACGATTTAAAATATTTATTTAAAAAACCGTGTATAAATAATTTTTTGTTTCCGGTATGAAATACTTATGAGAAACCTTGTTTTAAATTTCAATTCTTAGCAATAAAAATTTAACATTTTTTAAATTTTTACTACAAAGTAATTTGCAAATTTTCAAGATTTTGATTAATTTTGTCAACATTTCAACTTTAAACAAGTACAAAAAAATCATGCTTATGGATCTTTAATATTTCTCAACTGCTGTTTACTATTATAAACACTTACGAGGAATGTTGTATTAAATTTTGAAGCATTTCGACTAAATGAAATTTTTTTTGACATTAATAGAAATAAAAACTAAAAAAAAAAATTTAATTTTGAAATGTCTATAATAAATAATAATAGCTTAAAACGAGTCATAATATTTTTAAAATTATATCATGTATAGAAAACGAAAAAATAATATTTGGTGAACATTTCAAGTACCTATACCTACCTAATAATTTTTAAATCAGAACAAAATAAGAAGATGGTTCAATGAGAGTTTGTTAATTTACGGATAAAAATCCAATGTCAAATTTCAAATGCTCAAAAAAAATTTATTTGACTTTCCGGTAAATTTTTTTTTTTTGTTAAAGATCATGTGAATAATCATAGGTAACCTTGTATTAAATTTAAAAATCTTAAATATACATAGATCATTTTTATAAATTTCTAATTCAAAATTATTTGCAAATTTTAATGATTTTGACAAATTTTTTCAAAATTCCATATTCTAATCGATTTTCTCAAAAATTGGTTTTGCTTTAAAATTCCCGTTTTTCCTAATTTTTTTTTTTGCTTTTACCGACAATATTTTTTTATTTTGATCCCTTAAAGTACCAATTAGATTCACTTTTCTACCAGAAAAGATGCTGAAATAGAAAATTAAAGCATTTTTACTTCCCCGAATGGTGATGACAGACACCATAAAAAAAAAAAAAAATACAAACATCATTATAAAATGAATACATTCATCGCTTCACTCAGAATCTAAAATGATAAATAATTTATTATAATATACTTATTACTTAATATAGGTATTGGATTTATTAGGGGATTAAAGAAAAGTAGACAACTGTTCTGCTGTACAGCAGGTGTCAAGACTACTATAATGTGATACTTAGTATACCTCGTCATTGATTAAGTTAGGGTGGTCTAACCCACGGCCCTCGAAGCCTTTTTTTTCACCCCTACCCGGCCTACCCCTTGAAGACTAAGAGTAAAAAAACAACTTTTTTTAGAAAAAAACTTAAAATTACTTTAAGACGTAGGTATATCACGTGCAACGAGTAACGTCCAAAACCATGGTTAAATTCAACTCGCTACGTATGTATGTAGGTATTGTGTTTATATAGCAGCCACATCGAATCCGAATTCTTGTGGTGAGAGATTTTTTTTTTCATTTGGCGGCCCTCACTTTCTAATAAATTTATAAAAGTGTAAATTGGCCCGTCAACTATAATAGAGGTTGGACCACCCAGCAGCCTGGATTAAGTCACTAATATGTACTATTATGTTAAATTTGAATTCAATGATAAATCATTACACACGAAAAACGATTCTGATCGAAGAGGGTTTTTCAGTTTATAATATTAATAAGTATATTTTATGATATATTTATATTAAAGTAATTTTTTTTTTTGTTGATCTAAAACAAAACATTGGCGACAAGAGCCATTAGTTGTTGCTGTTATAATAATTACAATTATTGATCTAATGTATATACTTAATTTATTATTATAATATTTAAATTAAATCGAACGATTCAGATTTTCTTAAAAATTATACTGAAGTAATTTATTTTACTATAAGTTCTACTGTAGGTTAAATTAATTTTTCCCAAAAGTATGAAGTCATTAAATTATGTAGTTTATAGGTATTTATATATACCTATACCTTACCGACTACCGTAAAATAGTGTGAATAGGTTTGTGGTATAGGTACATAAGCAATAATAGCTTAAAATTAAACTAATTAATCTATTTTTAAAATGTCACTGTGTATATTATAAATTATAATAATATTAAGTATATGCTTAAAAAACGCAAGTCCTTACGAATAATAATTTTGAATTACAACATATCATAATCAAATTTTTATACTTCATTTAAATATATAACTTTTTCAAAATTTGAATTACTATCTTCTTTCAATAAAGAAAAATGGTGCATGGGTTAATTCTGTATGAACTACTTATTAGAAACTGTGCAGTACATTTTCATGTCTTAGATGTAAAAATTGAACATTTTATAAGTATATTTTTACAACAAAATAATTGGCTAATGTTCGTGATGTTGACGAATTTTGTCAAATTGTTTAACTTATTCAGACTCTTATAAAGAAATTATTGTGGATTTACGCTCAATTATTATTTTTTTAAGATTTTAAAGTTCTTTATTCAAATAAATCATTTCGAATTTTTATAGAGATTTATAAAAAAAAATGTCTAAAAATATCTCAAAAATAGTCAAAATATTTTGAAATTCATAATATGTGTATAAAATGGATTCTATTAACATTTAATGAACATTTCAGGTATCTGCGGTTATTCATTTTTGAATAATTACAAATAATAAGAAAATCAATTTTGTCAAAAACTGCAGGTTTTGCATAAAAATTCCAGTTTTTACCAATTATGAAAAAAAGTACTGGGAATTTTCTTTTTACTTTTTACCAACCAAAGTAAGAATCCTTCCGGAGAAAATAATGAAGTTGAAAATCTAAACTTTTTACTGTTGCAGGTGTTATTACTGCTCAAGGTAAACAAAAAAACTCACACACATCATCGTAAAATCAATAAATTCATCGATCTGCTCAAAATCATAAGAATAACATCGATAGCCTAATTTTAAATTACCATAAATCTATAGCGATTATGTTTTAAGGAAGTTTATTTTTTAATATTTTTACGATTTATCATATTTACAACTTAATAAAACAAAATATAGTATGTACTATGTATATTGTATAAGGTTTAAATTTGTCTATAAATATTTAATTAATATTATACTATACTCAATCAAGACAGATTCGTCACCTGTTTTATGGCTGATTTCTCACGAGAATAAATCTCTGTTTGAATTTTCGACATATATAATCGACGAGTTATATTTTTTTTTTAATAAAAATCCAACCAGACGTCTGAAAAGGAAATGGTGCCGTGACATGATTACTTAAGTTTAAAACTTATATATATTTGAGGTGTTACAAATGTGTGACTCCCTCCTCATGTAATTATTCTTGTTATTTGTCTGTTAATTGTTATTACTTTTACTTATTGTACCTTGTATAGATTGTAATTCTTCTAATAAAAGCCAAATTTAAAAAAAAAAAAAAAAAAAAAATAAAAATCTCAAAATCGAATTTTTGGAGTTATGACGAGTAAGGCTCGACGATATAATAAATATTATTCATAATAGCAGGCTGGATCGTCTATAATTTGTGGAGCTCTAAGCAAAAGATTTTTTTATGTGGGGCCAGAACATAATTGTTTAAGGACATTAGCCCTTCCCTAGAGATGGCCATATGAGAATAAACTAATATCTATAATTCTGTTGAAAATATCATAGATACATAATGTCATAAAAACTTTATGCGCCTAATATATTATTTAAATTTGATACTTGTAAATACATATTATTTGTTATATTTTGATAATATTGGACTAGACGAAATATATATAGGTATAATTACTTTTTTAAATAGATTTACTAAGTATTTACTTAAGTTTAATTGGTTTTATTGATATTTCAAAATTGAATTGAAACATTTTGTTGTATAAATCGTATTGTATTTCAATACATTTGTATATTGTACACAGTTTTGCAGATTGAATTAATTTTTTCATTAAACATTATCGTTTATCACTTTTGGGTTTTCCCACTACAAATCCATTATGAATCACTATAAGCTACTGAAAATTACTATTATATATAAAAAAACTGATATATTTTGTTATTTTCTATCAAACGTATGGAGCTGTAGTTTCATTTCGCAGAAGAGAGTATACAAAATTACAAGTTAAAACGTCACATGAGTATAAAATTTCACTAGGTACCTACTCTAATAACTTATAAATATGTAGGTAACTATAACATAGTAATATTTTTTTTAAATAATATGTGATAAATTAAAGTTATTTAATTATTAATTACATTTATTACCAAGGTAACAATAATTATTTACCAGATTTTAATTGTATTTGCGTATTGTATGTTATTTAAATCCAATATAATACGTACATTGTACAATATCACCTATGTAAATACTTAAAACGTCGCAATGCCGTAAAATAATGTATTGTTTGTGTATCTTTTTCGTAGCATAATGTGATTACTATTTAGATAAAACTTTTGAAAGCTGTGTGCTGTTATGGTCTTAAAAAAGAGGTACATATCAAAGGGTATTTTACTGAATTATTATTACACATACCTACTCGGGAATTGACTTGTCCGTGTTTATTAGTTATTAATTATTATAATAAAATTATAAGGACGTACATTTTTATGTAATAAAAATATAAAATAATCATATAACTATACTATTTATATTTTAAATTGTTGTTATCGCCAAAATAAGTATCGAAAACTATGAAATATTTAACAAAAAAGTTTTTTCAAACATTATTTTTTTTTAAGTACACCTACTGGCTGTTACTGAATATAGCAAAACAATCGAACCATAACAACTATAATAATAGCCACTAAATAGTCACATTATAATATAGTCACTAAAGTACGTCTTACTAGATAGTATAATCGATATTCGATATGGCGATATCAAAAACCTTTATACCTATGATCTTAGATACCTTATTAACCACCGTGCGGTTCTCTATTATACGATTTACGAAAGATTGAACATATTTGTCCCGCAGAATGATGATAATATGTCAATATGTCTGTGTACAGGTAAATATAAAAACCAGGTAAGTCGCTTTACTCTATAATCTATATAGTAGGTGTCGAGCCGTGGATGTACCCACCTCGTGAATCGTAATTGAGTAGATCACCGTAGTGGGTGTGCTAAATTCAATGATATTGCACACGAAAAACGATTTTGAATGGAAACGGACAGTCAGCATAATATGTAACTAATTAACGATATTTTACTGTGCATTTATATTGCTATAGCCTATTTGTAATTTATTTTTCTATAAGTAAATACAGTATAGGTTGAACACATTTTTCCCAAAACCAAATCGCATAACAGTCGTCGGTACTAGGCGGTATTATTAACTTATATTATATAGGTAAGTCATAAAATCGACGTATCAACCGACCAATCTAAATATTTTTAAAATGTCATTGTGGGTAGAAAATTATAGTTTAAACTTAAAGACAATATAAAACGTGTTTCGAGTTTCTGCGATTAATATGTTTATTGAACTTTAAGACTTTTAATTAGTATTTTTACTTAAAATAATGCAATCGTATAATTGGTACATTATCTTCGTCTTCACTATACTGTAAGCTATATTTCGTCGTTACACCAAACTAATATTGTAATGTATTTAGATAGAGAGAATATATAATAATAATAATAATAATAATAATCATTGCAGTTGTGTTTTGCTCAAATTATTATTATGATGAAATTATTATTAAATATAAGCTTTTAGAGTATGTTTTTGAACCCCTGGCGAGACATTGTGCTCTAAGTTCAAAATTGTCACATTTGACTGTTGTATGTACCAGCGTTAAAATCAGCTCAAAGTTCGTGTTATTTTTGTATGATATGACACTTCATAAGCTATCTGGTTCTGTAGCAGATACGTTCCTGCATCTCTACAGTTGTTTGTTTTTGGTCATCCACCATTCAAAAATTAAAGTGACACAGCAAATACATTTTTATGCATTATTTTTAATACTTTGGCACAATACCCATAATTTACCGATTACTTTTATTTAAATGTACTTAATCATTTTGTTCGATTTCAAAATAAACTGCAGGTCACTTTCCAGCATGAATTTATAATTTTTTTTGATTTTTAAAATGCATTAATTACTTTTTTCATTATAGTGCTTTGAACATAGTATGATAACGAATTGTTTAATTGAATTATTTACACAATACTTAATAATAAAATGTTTATAAAGTATTTTACGCATATACGCATATAGTATATGAATACATAACATTTTACAAGCTATAAATTGTATTATGATTCAGGGCCAAATAATAAATTGTTTGTATTTTCCAAAAAACTTAAGAAACATGTAAAACGCAGCACAACATGCAGCGCAATCCTTTAATATTGTGACCGTTTTCTGGAGAGAAAAGCAAAGTTTGTCTTTTTATTATAGACTTAGTATTCCTAGATCTAATAGTGAGACTTTATAACAAGTTTAATATTATTATTAATTTATTTCTATTGATAAAATTGTTTTATGGCTGTTATTAATAATAATTATTATCTACATTATAATCTAAACTTTAATCATAATATATTGTACGTATATAAATACAAAATAATTTTATACCCAATACTTTCTTAGTACCCACAATAAGGTACCTAAGACCCGCCACCACATTTAAGCGAAGACAGTAAATTGTCTCACAATAGCCCTGTTGACTCTGCGTTTGTAATCATACAAATAAATTCTATAATTATTTATTGATCTATAAGACTATGACATATAGGTAACTGAGGGAACTGTATAGTATACGGATATAATATGCACATACATAATTGGCTTTATAAATTTGATTAAATTAAATAGAATAGTATAGTTTTGTTTATTTTATGCAATTGATGGTGTATGTGTTGATTGAGTATAGATCAATAGATCGAGTCTCAGTGGTTGTCCTATCTGTTGCGGAACGTGGTATTTGTTTTTATAACCTATCTATAATAATTATTTTTGTTTTGAATAATAAAAGGTATATATGGCTTATTGTTATGATATTTTTTTGAGGAACTCAAATCTATATACGTATTACACTTTGTTGCCAAAGAATATCATTTTATATTTTATATTAAACTATTATTGATATATTGAAATGTTTTGTGTTATTTTATTACACACTAGCTGATCCTGTGCACTTCGTTGCCCGTTAAATGTACCAACTCTATATGACTCAAACTTTGTTCAATTCGTTATTTAATATTCGGTGTATGGTGTTCGAAATGTATCTTAACTTTTCTGTTTCCTGGAATAAAAATTCTGATTCGCAGCAGTATAGGCAATAGGGTAGGCAATATCAGGTAGGCAATTTATCCGTGGTAGGTCGCGGACCCAGTGCTGTTTGTACGTAAGTGTAGAATTTAACTCTAAATTATCGAAGTTATACCAAGTTAATTTTGATATTATAATATAATTCGAATTGATGCCAGCTATTACCTGATCCGCCCGAATAACCAATGGCAACCAATAATAAATAATTACTAATTTCTACTGTAGAGTGTAACCAATGGCAACTATTAATAAATAAAAATAAAATTTCCAATTTCCATCTTGAACCTCAATGTCCCTGTTTGAGCAGCTATTTAAAATGCGAATTTCGAAAAATCCTTTCTTAGTGCGCCTATACATAGTATTAAATACATTTACTGAAAATTTCATATCCATAGCTTCAGCAGTTCCGGCTAGGCGATGATGAATCACCCAGGACAAGTCTTTTTATATATATAGATTATAGGACATAGGTAGGTATGATAACGGTTTTGTAAGGTCCGTTTCAAAATTAAAACATTTGTTTGCAAGCTAAAAATCAATTCTATTTAATAATGTTGTTTACATTGCTTATAGTAATGGTAACACAGTTTTCGATACATGATTAATAGATTACTTAAAATAAAGTATAAAAGTATAAAAATGCAAAAAGTATTAAGATTTTTGTTGAATATAAACATAATATGAATAAAGCAATTGTAAAACGCATTCCTTACAAGTAGTCATTTACGAGTATGTTATTGTAATATGTTTGATGCACAATTTAATAACATTTGCAAAAATATGATATAGCTTATATTGTATATACATAATATGATACGAGAATACGGTTATGTGAAATTTTAAATAATACTCTTCTATGTAGTATTTAGATTATTGTTTATATATAGTTGACTTTAAATAAGCGAAATAAGCTATTGTGATTAATGTTCAATAATAAAAATAATATAAAAAACCTAACACTAGGTAATAAATTTGATAGTAAAACTAAATTATGGCAATTTTGAGCTTAGGTCATCATTTTTTATACGGTGGCAAATATTCCCTGTCTGGTACAGGTGGTTTATTGTAAGAGTTTACAAACTGCGCATCAGATAAAGTTGATCCTGGGTATGAGGCAGAAGTTGGCGATGCACCTGATAAAGTTGAGCTTGGACCATATGATCCCACAGTACTTCCTTGACTGGGGTAAGGTGTTGTGCCTGAACTTCCAAATGGACCTTGAGAACTTGGTCGACCGTTATTGTTCACACCTGTAGATGGGTATGATGGTGTAGCTTGTGCACTTGGGTAGCTACTTGGACGTTGACTCGGGAAAAGTGCACCTGTCTGTGATGGATAATTTGCTGTTGGACCTTGAGAACCAGACTGTCCTGGGTAGTTAGCTGACGGACCTTGAGAACCAGACTGTCCTGGGTAGTTGGCTGACGGACCTTGAGAACCAGACTGTCCTGGGTAATTGGCTGACGGACCTTGAGAACCAGATTGCCCTGGGTAGTTGGCAGATGGACCCTGGGGACCCGATTGACCTGGATAATTGGCAGTTGGCCTTTGAGAACCAGACTGTCCTGGGTAGTTGGCGGTTGGTCCTTGTGGTCCTGATTGTCCTGGGTAGTTAACGGTTGGACCTTGAGGACCAGACTGTCCTGGGTAGTTGGCGGTTGGGCCTTGAAGACCAGACTGTCCTGGGTAGTTGGCGGTTGGGCCTTGTGGACCTGATTGCCCTGGGTAGTTGGCGGTTGGGCCTTGAGGACCAGACTGTCCTGGGTAGTTGGCTGTTGGACCCTGGGGACCCGATTGACCTGGATAGTTGGCAGTTGGCCTTTGAGAACCAGACTGTCCTGGATAGTTGGCGGTTGGTCCTTGTGGTCCTGATTGTCCTGGGTAGTTAGCGGTTGGACCTTGAGGACCAGACTGTCCCGGGTAGTTGGCTGTTGGACCCTGGGGACCAGTTTGGCCTGGATAATTGGCGGTTGGTCCTTGTGGTCCTGATTGTCCTGGGTAGTTAGCGGTTGGACCTTGAGGACCAGACTGTCCCGGGTAGTTGGCTGTTGGACCCTGGGGACCCGATTGACCCGGGTAGTTGGCGGTTGGTCCTTGTGGTCCTGATTGTCCTGGGTAGTTAGCGGTTGGACCTTGAGGACCAGACTGTCCCGGGTAGTTGGCTGTTGGACCCTGGGGACCTGATTGACCCGGGTAGTTGGCGGTTGGTCCTTGTGGTCCTGATTGTCCTGGGTAGTTTGCAACTGGGCCTTGTGGACCAGAAATTATCGGAAAGTTAGCAATTGGCCCTTGTGGTCCAGATAAACCGGGGTAGTTACCAATTGGTCCATTAGGACCAACTTGTCCAGGGAAGTTAGCGATAGGACCTTGTGGGCCTGATTGTCCTGGAGAACCTACTTTTGAGTAGTCATAAATATTAGCGTTCAAGCCATATAGACTTTCAGCAGTTGAACAATCAAATTGGTTCCACCAGACACATACAAAGTGTTGTTGGTGGAATATTGTTCCATTAGGACACAAGAAATCGTATTTAATATCATTAGAACATATATGGAATACTTGACATCTGGCTTCGGTATCAGCGTAGTATCCTGGTAATCTCTGGTTACAAGTAAATGAAGTATTTGGTATTTCTGATAGTATTGGATAGTCGGTACCTGGTTCTCCGGGTATAGCAGAAAAGTCACCACCTTCGTAAGAACCATCGTCGTTATTTCCAGTTGGTGAGTTTCCAGATCCAAAACCGTTTCCAAAACTAGCAGGTCCTTGACTACCACCATTTCCACTATTACCACCAAAGAAACTACTAGGTCCTTGTACACCAGCATTTCCACCTCCAACAGTGCTAGATCCTTGACTACCACCGTTTCCACCAAAGAAACTGCTAGGTCCTTGTACACCAGCATTTCCACCGCCTACACTGCTAGGTCCACCAATTCCAGCGCCTCCATAACTTGGTCTGGATCCACCACCAACACCACTGCCAAAACTATTTGGTCCTTGTGCTCCAACATTGTTACTTCCATAATTGCCTAAAAATAAATTGCACCGTGTAAATAAAAAACAATTTATTATTTATTTTTCACTGTAATATTTACCGGGTGCACTACCAAAACCGCTTGATCCCGGGTTGCTTCCAAAACCTGTTCCTGGTACAGAACCACTACTACCACCATAACCAGGAGCATTTCCGCTTCCAAATCCAGTAGTTCCTGCATTGTTTCCACTTCCATAACTACCAGGAGCATTTCCGCTTCCAAATCCAGTAGTTCCTGCATTGTTTCCACTTCCATAACTACCAGGAGCATTTCCGCTTCCAAATCCAGTAGTTCCTGCATTGTTTCCACTTCCATAACTACCCGGAGCATTTCCACTTCCAAATCCAGTAGTTCCTACATTGTTTCCACTTCCATAACTACCAGGAGCATTTCCACTTCCAAATCCAGTAGTTCCTGCATTGTTTCCACTTCCATAACTACCAGGAGCATTTCCACTTCCAAATCCAGTAGTTCCTACATTGTTTCCACTTCCATAACTACCAGGGGCATTTCCACTTCCAAATCCAGTAGTTCCTGCATTGTTTCCACTTCCATAACTACCCGGGGCACTTCCACTTCCAAATCCAGTAGTTCCTACATTGTTTCCACTTCCATAACTACCCGGTGCATTTCCACTTCCAAAACCAGTTGAACTTGGTGTTCCTGAACTTCCACCAAATCCACTTGGTTTTGAACTTCCAGATCCAAAACCAGATCCTGAACCAACACCATATCCATTACCACTTTGAGGGGCTCCTAAGCTTTCTTGTCCACTTGGACCATAGCTTGGTCTTGTATTTGGTCCAGAAGAACCATCACCAGATGAGCCATATCCAGGCGATGAACCTGAACCAGTAGGGAAGTTTCCAGGTCGTTGTGCGGTTGAACTAGGGAAGTTAGCCGTAGTGAAATCTTGAGGTGCAGATGTAGGATAGGCTGTTTGGCCACCATACCCACCATTAAAACTGGGCGTACCAGTAGGTCCAGTAGAACCAAATTGGTCAGCCTGAGTTGGGTATGATGAAATCGTTGTAGGGAATGAAGTAGGATAGCTAGTGCCAGATGGCTTACCTACTAATGCATCGTTACCGTATGGTATTGCTGTAGTTGGGCCGTTTAGGGGATTTGATGGTTTGTTGTAATTATAACCACTTTGTGCCTAAAATAAATATATGAAATATATTAAAGAATGATCATTTTTTATAATATATATGTCAAATGTATGGTAAGCACTTACCAATGCATAGTGGGATAGTGCAAATAGAGTGCCTGAAACATATTAAAAAATAATCATTATATAAATAGTCAATAACGCGTTTAGGTGTTTAATCAAAATAACATACAAATAATTCTTCACACAAGTTTGTGAATTACATAGGAATAAAATACCTAGAGTATTTAATTTAATTAGGTAACAGAGTTTAACCCTGTCGAGGTTTATGGTTGTTTTAAACATTATGTCACTTAAATTATAGAATCTATTGTTACATTTAACGACCGACTTCACCAATTCTAATTTGTGAAAATCGAGCATTACCTGTTTAACACGTGACCTCATTCCCTACATGATACATATTTTTAAGAATTTTCTCACGAAAATACCAACAATTATGCAATAAACTTTATTAGCGTGTTGTAAATATTAACTACTTGCAAGATATTATTTTATATATAAACCTACAGCACCATTTACCCACTTGTAATTAAGTTACCAGCATTCTCTTTATATTTGAAATACGTTTCCAGAGTTTTTAACAAAAGTGCATGCACTGAAATACTAAAATTTCCTAACACTTAAAAAGCAATTTAATGCGAGTAATTTTTATTATTTGGATTCAACATCTTTTACATATGAACCGTATTTTTTTAAATAAATTTAATTATTCTTGAATTTGTAATTCTAATATTATTCAAAGTTATTTTTTATGTCTTCGATTACAATTAATACAGTATGGGCCTAATCAAAACAATTATTAAACTTAATTGTTCTTCCTTGTACGTATCATTCAAAGTTAATGTCCCATAATAATAATCGTATTACTAATTAATGTACCTAGTATAATATTAAACCCACATAAATCATAGAACTGCTAAAGCATCAATTGGAAATATCACTGAAAAACGCACTTAAAATTATTATTTTGTTGACTTTCAAGTTAGCTATTTTAAAATTAAAATAAAGAATATTCGTGTTTATTAATTTTTAACTATTTAGTAATAATTTATTTTTCTCACTATCGACGAACACGGTGAACTAGCTGTTTACTATTATTATTGTATTCTATGTATTGCTGTCACGCCTAGTTTGGTTGTAAAATTAATTTTATGACGATAAACTATTTAAACAGAATATTACGCGCTCGTATACATTTCTTCTATAAAATTATATCACGATGGTCGCGATACAATCTTCTTTTCCGGAGCTAACGCATTGTTGACCACCAGGCTGTGACTTCCTTATAGTTTGACGGTGTAACTCGTCATGTGGAACAATTAATCTACTCGGACGATACAATATTATTTTATTGTTGTATGGTTTTAACAATAAGACGAACGAAATGAACAAATATTGTAATTGCACGGAAAACGCATCTATTTAAGACCGTTTTGCAAGCCTCGGCCGTTTTGGTTTGCCGGATTCGGACAAATTGAGCAACGGAGCCGCCAGCTGACGAGACGGATCAGTCGTCTCGTTCATCATCTCGCACGGTCACGACTTCATGCACGAGCTCTGTTTGCACACTGCAGTCACCGTCGTGTTTTCTTTTGAAAACCTGGGTGAAATATAACAGTCGATATGTGTACCGTCTCCGCCGGAGAGAAGAGTTGTGATATATTTACATTTTATTTTATTTATTATTATTTTTTTTTTTTTTAAAGATTCCCATTGTCGGTTGTGAAACAATTTTTGAAAGTTCACAAATCGCCGCCGTAACAGGGAAAAGAATAAAATTCATTCCCAAATGACATTTATCCCACGAAGTCGGTACGACACGTATTCGGGATGGGAATCTACGATAACCCCTCTAGGTCGTTTAATGCCAATTACGGCATTTCATTGCGAAAATCGTCTGCAAACGAATTGGCACACTATCGTCTATTATTATTGCCACGGGATCTTATCGTAAAATGTTATTATAAACATAACTTGTGTTCGACGTGCATCCGACAGCTAATCTAATATCACGAACGCAATTACAATTTGCACTGTCGAAATTTCACGAAAAAAAAAAAAAAAAAAAACATCGAGAAGCAATTTGTACTATGCTTCGATACAATATGTAATTGGAAGAGAAACCAATAGAATTCGTGATGCTATCGATTTTATACACACAAATCCCGCACGCATATTATCTGCTGCAGCTACATTATATACATATATACAACTATAGTTGTGGCTAAATAGAAGAGCTTCGATCACATGGTCGATTAATCATAATAATGGATCGCTCGTGTTACTATTGGATTTACTTACACAGCAACCGCAAGAAAGACGTATTCATGATGATTGGCACACCACCACCTGGAAACATAAAAAACAACAGTTTTAAAATAACATCATGATATGGTTACAGGCACAGTATATATTATTAATATTATGTTATATAACAACTGGGCAACGCATTTGACAACGTTAGGTATATTGTATTATTATTGTTTGCGGCTGATTTCGTGCGGATTTCATGTGTTAATGGTGCAACAACAATAATTATAGGTACCTATACATATTTCCCATTTAATGATCGTCTGGATCGAAATCGCCCAATGAACGAAATGTCCGGCGCAAAACAACTAATAGTTTATAATAATGCCCGTCGACACGTCCTTCGGGTCATCAGTTCCGACCGCTCTGTGTCAAATCGAAATGCGCACGCGCAATACGTGCGTGTGTGTGTGTGTGTGTGTGTGTGTGTGTGTGTGTGTATACGAGTAGGCGCCTAACGTGGTTAAACGGGTATACATATTTAATAATCGTCGCCCTCCGGTCTGGTGGTCAACGTCCCTATAACGCGATAATTACGGTGTTCGATTTGGTCACCGCGCGGGCATAGAGCGAAGGCGACGGGGCGGCGGTCATTCCGGTGTAAAATTCGCGAGCAAAGTTCAAGAGTATGCGCGTGCGACCGTGTAAGGTCTACGAGATCGTTGTCGGACTAGGAAAATCCGGCGGCGGCGGCGGCCGTTCCGTTTCGAATTTTTTGCTCACCTTCGGTCAAACGCGACGACCGTAATAATGCAACCGAATTGAATGGCTTACGCTCGCCGCGTATCGAATTCATTGTTTTTGGAGTCTGTGGTGCGGTCGGCGACTCGTCTCTGCGCGGCTAATGTGTGTTTTGGTTTTTTTTTTTTTTTACTCTCAGGTGCCTATCTTACGACCCACGCGAGCTGCAACTTTATAATAACATAGTATACATAATAGCGCACGTCGTTATTATATACCGATCCGATCGGGTCGACGAGTTCATATTATTATTAAGTCACAACATAGTATTATCATATTATAGGTTATGATCGATGGTTATAATATTGTTTGTGTCACGTACTGCGGGGATGTGGCTCGACACGGTGAAAATGTGAAATAAACGCCCGTAAATCGATAGCGCGTCGCAACGATCTATTATAATATAATATTATATCATTGTGTGAGCGACGCGGTAAACTTGAACACGCCAATAAGTGATGATGGGTAGTAATAACGAGACTATAATATTTTACGATTGTATTTGGCCGGTGAAATTTCCGTTTGGTGCACTACACTTCAGGTGCCTATCATGTGTATGCGATTTACTCGCGATGATTTTTTCAAAAATAGGCAAAAATGTCAAATATAGGTGCTCTCGGGCAATTCGAGAATAAAAATGATACCCGTTGACCCGCTGCGGGTGGAATGGTCAGTATTTTTTACTGAACTAATAAACGTAAAGTTGGAATCTCGCCCGAGTGGAACTGTATGGTCGGCTTCTCGGTCTGCAACTCGTTATTATTATAACGTTCGAATCCCGACGAAGCATGATGACGAACCGGATCGGTCAAATCGGACTTTGTCGCCGTGTCGTAATCACTCTACATAATATAACCTATACACAATATATATAGGTAGGTAGGTATACACGTTATTGTTCTGTGAAATATGTACCTATATGTAAATACATTAAATTCGAGCGAAGCGTTTTGCTCGCAAATCACGTAACACACGTTTCCGAACGATTGTTCGCCGCCGTTATTATTATAACACGCCACTGTGTATTTCTTCTCACACTCGAAAAATACGACCGTTCCAATTTCGGATGCGACCCAGCGAACGGTTTGAAAACGCGGCGACGATGATATTTTGCAACCGATTAATGTCAGGTAATTATACGATTTACGAGTAAGCGCCGGTGGCCGCACAATAGTATTATACACCCGTATACATCATACATATATAACAAATAACAATGTATAATAATGCGACGTTAGACGTTTGTTTTATTATTATTTACAGTGTTTTATAATGGGAACGAACATGGACCTGCCGCATGCGTGCACAATAGCGTATTATTATTATTATTATTATTGCGTATAACATATTTGCGTATCTACCTGCCGAGTTCCAATAATTAAAAACGAATTTCGGTCGATAAACTAGCTGTATGTATAAAAAAAAAACTATTAGGCCGCCAGTCGTTCTATATAGGCCCTGCGCACTTTACCTACGCCATTTGTTGGTCTGCCGAACCTCTCAGTTTCGCTCTCTCGACGTCGTTTCCTCGGACAGCGTATGTTGGTGGTGATGGTCGATACTAACGAAATGGGACTGTATTCGATACTACACCGTGACATTAATCGATAATTACTTGTCTTACAATTGGTTATCGTCCTATTTCATAACGGTAAGTAATTCATTTAAATTGAAAAATTACCTATCAAAATCGTTTTAATAGTATTTTAATAGAAAAAGAATGCTTCAAATCAAATTATAATATTATTTCCTCTGTTTTATTTACAAAAATAACCTAGCTGATGTTGTTCGAACGACTGCAACATAATTATGCGAATTGTTTCCTATATTATATACCAAATCATGGAAATTACATTTCGACCACCCCAGACCACGACCATTGCCTTTTTAAAATATTTTTTATATTGTTGTTTTTATTTTGTATTTGTTAACAAAACTGAAATGAAGCATATGATGATTTAAAAAAAAAAATGTTTTAATGTTTTTGGTACGCTTTATTACTATTATGGTTGGGCGATATAATCAAGTTGCTGTGTCCTTCGACATATAACTCAAAACCAGACATAAAATGTCTACGTTATAATAAGTGTTTGACTAAGTATATATGTATCAGACATTGGTTAATTGTTTTTAAATTGTTCACATTTTTTCAAAAACACTATTTATTTTTTGTAATTTATCAATTATCATACTGAAAAAATAACTTACGTCTTAATTGAAATGTTGCTTTTAAAACTATATGAATTTATTGTTAAATTTGTTTATAATAAATGATGAAATATTTTACAATGTAATAATATTTGAAGACTTTGCGGTGGGAATGATGATAGTTAAAAAAAATGGATAAATAAAAGCAAACGGTGCTCAAGTGTTGCAAGTAAGATCATATGTTATCCAAATAACCGAATAACCATATAAAAACTAAAAAGTATTGAACAATAAGCCGATATACGATATTTCTGACCGTTCGTTCGGTACCAAAAAGGCTGCTATAGTATTATTTTACTACACAGGTGCATAGTAAATAATGATACAATATTATAATAATGGCTACAACTCGGCTAGTGCACTCGGGCAAACGCCATATAACACCGTGTACGAGTATAAACGAATAGGACCTTAAATATACAATATAGAGTACGTCATGGATGTAAGACGGAAAACGTTAATATTGTATTGATTTAACGGCGTTTCCGCCGGAGACGAATGTAATATAATAATATGGCTCGAACGAATCGCACCGTATATGAAAAATTATACGATAAGAACTGCAGTAAATTATGATGCACGAGTGTCTCTACAGGTATACCTACATTATATTGATATCTGTTATTGGCGCAGCGATAAAAATATATAGTACTAAATGATATTGTCAGACTTCTTACCTTTTAGCCGACGACGGGCGGATAGAATTATTATCTGCGGCGGACACCGCGGGTGTGTACAGCACAACAAACAATTTAACCCGCAGACGAATCACACTCCGATGTTTTGTTTTATAATAATATTATTACTGCCGTGTACGATCACACTCGTAGACTTTGACGCACGACGACGCGTCGTACGAATATTATTTTTAACGAAAAAAATACGGTAGACACGCGGTGATGACGACGATGGCGAGCGCTGCTGTGGTGCGTGTGCGTCCCTGTTGGTGCGGCGAGCGGGTCGACTGTGAATGTTCGTTTCGGGAGCACGCCATCATTTATAGGTCCGAAGCTCGCGGGCCGTGGGGGCGAAACACGTCACCCACATCGCAGTGGGGTCTATCCCCCCGTGGCGCAGACGTCACGAGCACTTTCACGAGGAGGACGTCCGCGGAGACGCTCGGCGGCGGCGGCGGCGGCGGCGTCTCGTCACGAGGTCGCGTCCGTCTTGTGCGTGCGTATACTTACGCCGTCGTCGCATCGTCGCCGCGGCTCGTGTCCCGCGCGAAGAGCACTTACGCCCACGACCTGTTGCACCGTCGCCGCCGCCGTGGAAGCAGCCGTCCGCGCGTCTATGGTATAATATTATTATCCGCTGCGATTATTACAATATTATAACTTAATATTATCCAAAGTATCGTACACCCGGGTAATGTATTTTATCATCGTTATAATAATATTATATTCTATACGACTACGTGTGCCTACATACGCATCTCACTCGCTCGCCGTCTCCGGGATCGACCGTCGCTATATAAACGCATCAAAATATAATATAACCGCGGTACGTCATTTTTAAACCTGCAGTATGTATATACGCATATGCAGTAATTTCATAACAATTGATAGAGTATAATACGGATCCAATATAATATTTCTGAGCAGTTCCCTGCAGTTGATATAATATACGGCCAGCGGTTTCAACGTTCGTCTCCTAGCTCCGAGAGATTTGTATATTACCAATATACCGTATAATATCACAGCGATAAACGATTCTCGAGAAAAAAAAAACACTGCGTAAAGTTTTTGATTCGCGTGCGAACGTTTCATAACAATATTTATTGTGTACATTTCAAAACTATATTATAATCTCTATACCCGCGATTAAGCTCCGAGGGTGATGGCGGTGCTTTTCCGCCGTGGCTAATCTGCAGACTCCGCTTATATGCGCTGCAGTAATAATTTGATATTTTATCGTTATTATATTTAAATCGTATAATATACCTATATAGGACGTTATATAGTCGCTATTTCTATAATCTGCAGCGCTCTTCGTTCGCCGTAATCTCAACGTTGGGCGTGAAAATATTGAATTTAAATTAGTAAATTATAATGCTCAAAAACCTGGTCGTAACCTGTAATATAGTACTCAAACTTGTGGATTCATTCGCATTTATTGTGGTTTTTGTAGATTTTTTCAAGTTTTTGAGACAATCATTCCGATCCAAACCACATATACACACTACATAATATTTGGTATAAAATTACATTTTACAAATAATATATATATATACAGTTTGATATTTTTAAAGGTAAACATTTATTTTCTCGAAACGTATTTAACGTTTCAAGAAATATTTTTAAAGTTATTGAAAAAAAAATGTTTGGAAAAAAGATATTTTTACTTTTTCTATAGTTATCAATTTTGAAGCTAAATTATTTATTGAATTATAGCACTCATATTAAGTATCTACTTTAAATAATTATAAGTCATAACTATCTGTATATAAATTATAATTATTTATTTATGTTAGAATCTCAAAAAAATTAAAAACCAACTATTTTTCAAAATTCAATTTTTGTTCATATTAAGTATTGAAATTCTTAAGAAAAATATTCTGCTTTGAAATACGAAATTATGAATGAATTATAATAAATGTAATATTATATAATAATATTAATTATAAACTATACATGTATTATAAATGTAGGTATGTCATTCAAAAAGGTAAATACATAAATACATAAATACATTAAACACTTTTAATAATTACAAATTTGTTTAAATTACTACTTAAATTTTAAATTATATGCATTAAAAAAATATTTACAAAAAAGTTTAATACTTTTCTAGACAATGAGTAATGAGTGTTTACTTAAAAGATTCACCAGTATTATAATATTATATGTACCTACAACAATAATATTAAAAAAACAATGTAAGTGTTTTTTTATAAAAAAAAAATTAAATTATTAACAAAGTATTTATTATATTTAAAAATAGAAATATGTTTGTATATTTCGGAAAAAAATTAAATATTTTTTGAAAAATGTGCTAATAGGTACAAATTTACGCAGATTTAAGATACTTAATAAATAAAGATTGTGGAAAGTTAAAATTCAAACTACATTTTATATCGGTAAATTGTATTGTTTGTAGACACGTCGATCGATGAACGTTCAAACATTTAAATATGAAAATCAAATTATTTATTAATTAAATATTAATCATGCAAAATATGAAATATTATGAGAATTCCAATATAGCTGAAACTAGGTAGGTAACAGATTTAATATTATGTAACATTAATAATATATTTTTTCCGATATAGGTACCCACCTATTTTTATTTGTATTCCAAATACTATTAACTATTCAAATTACTATTATTTATTTGAAATAAACCTAACCTATTTAGCGTATATGAATTACGACTAAAATAGATATGTATAATATACAGCCATATAGGAAAGAATATAATACAATATATAATATTATTTGGGCCCATTGACTCCGCACTCGGGTTTATATACCTATATTTTTCGGTTTTAATAATTTATATTTTATCAATAAAGATCGTATAGTAGTTTACATTATCTTTATAAACACATATATTTTATGGTACATAATATTTAGGAAAAAAATTGTATTTTCATACCTAAACAGTCAATCTGATAATAGTACCTATATGATATTATCATTTATACATTAAGACTCAATTAGCTTAAAACAAAAAAAAAGGTCTTTGGGAAAATATTTTATAATCATACGAGACATCTCCAGACCTTGAATCAGACTACTTGAGAAATGTTTTCGGTAAAATCGTATTACACATCAAGAAGTGGCACTATGATATAACAGGCATAATGTATTGTAGTTATAACAAAATTGAGAAATATTTTAATATCTGAAACAAGACATCAAATCATTCAAATATACAACGATCTACCAAAAATCGTCAAAAAATGTATTAACATAATATTTAGCTACAGTTGAAAATTGAAATAAACTTTTAAGTGATTAAATGCAAATCAATTATTAAGTTTTTTTTTAGAATGATGCATAATATTAAGAAGTACCTATCCCTAAATATAATATTATTACGGAGTCGCATAAACAAATTGATTAATTAAATGGTTTACTAAAATGACGTAACGGACCATTAGCTTACTATGGATTACTATGGATTCATTAAATGTTTATTATATCTAACCTAACCCGGCATTAATCTGTTAAGTGCTCAATAAATACTAGTCTTAGGTTTAGCTGAAAGATAATATATTTTTTTATTTTATCAAACAGTAATGAAATTAATTATATATAATTGTCTGTAGGTACCTTACCAGATAAGACAGCATAAATAAGTTGGTATATATATATCAGCTCATATTATTTTAATTGATTTTAAGTAATTAATGTGTTGTTGAATTATGCTGAAATAAATAAATAAATAAATACTATTAAAATATATGTTTAAAAAACTGAATTTATGTCCTATTTAGTCCATTTTAATATACATTTTGAAAATTGTTTATAATAATATTTGATGGGTAGTTAAAGCTTCAAAATGTTAAATAAAGTAGCCTAATGTTGTTTCATTCGAATTATATTAAGCACATTGTATATTTTGGTTCATATACTGTCGTTATATCAATTCGTTTATTAGAGACTTAATGTACTTATTAAAAAATTAAATATTATACAAAATTGTGCTCAAAACATTTTTATTGTACCTCACTTATTACATTTGTATGAAATAAAAATCAAAAATTTTCTCATCAGTGTGATAAGCAAAGCTTAGGTTAGGTAGCAGTATTGCGATGTAATGTGTAAATACATTTTTTAAACAATAATAAATCTAACTTGTGTAATATTATTATCATAATGCTATTCGGAACCGTATAAGACCTTGGTTAACGAACTCGTTAACTCATGTTAACTCATGTTATTTAATCTAACAAATAGTTGATGTCTAATTAAAAAAAAAATAAAACCATTTAAGAGTCAAGGGAATAACAATAAAAAGATTTCATTTCATTTCCACATTTTAACTGTACGATTACACCAACAACGAATATTTTTGTAACGAGTATTTTATTATTTCCTCCGGGAATAGAAAATAGGTAAAAAGCTATACGTTAAGATAAACTGTGACTTCAATTATTATGCATATTATACTAAATATTGTGTGGATTACACAATAAAAAAAAATTCTTCAAAGCCACCCTTGAAAAATAAGATTGCCCGTTGAATGCTGCAAATACATAATGATAGTTATGACATAATATGATGATAATATGTCTCAATGTTACATTTCAATGATACATCTCAATTACAAAAATACAATTATAAATCATTGGCGTCCTATTCAAAGCCACAATTTATTATAAGTCACTTTTCCCAAATTTTTCAGGAGAGCAAAACTTTATATTGGTCGAATAAAAAGTTTCCAAAATTGTACCGTTTCAATATGATTACATTTTAAAAATGTTGTAGGTACCTACAGTCAAATTTAAATTCAGATTAACAAAAATCTAAAAGAAGTAGAAGTAAAAGAAATGTACACTGATTTTTAATCAGTACATAACGGTAGATAATTATAACCTATATGCATTGGCGTAACTAAGGGGTGGGGGTGTGCTTTGGCTCCTTAGCGCCCTCTAAATCAAAATAAGCACCCCCTAAAAAATAGTTGGGTGTTAGGTCCCATTGAGTCACAAAAAAAACCTGGAGCTTAAGCACCCCCTAGTTCAAATGTCTAGTTGCGCCAATGCCTATATGAAAAATAAACTGATCACAATGTACTGTATTTTATCTTTATGTTTTTGATTATATTTGGGTAAGCGTAAGCTTGCCGAGATTTACTATTAATGAATACCTAAAATACCTTCCACATTTAGTGACAATTTAAGCATATAATAAGTAATTATACTAGTTATATTTAAGTCCATAATCACTAACTTATATAGTTATATCTATACAACTATACATAATACGCTTCAACGCCATATTTTTTTTTTATTATGGACCTATATAAAAATATATACCTAATAAAATTGGTTATAAATAAATGATATGAAATATATGATTCAAAAAGGTTATAAGGTAATGCCTACTACATCGTTTGTTCCAGCCCCACATAATATACGTTTGCTATATACATGCGATAAATTATAAATTTTTCAAAACGGAATCAGATAAGATTATCCCGAGATTAAATGAAGTAACACAAAAATTATTTTACTTCTTTCCAAAATATGAACAGTTTTGTTTTCCTGGCGCAATTTATCTATTCCTATATTTTGGTTTCTGATAAATTCGCCAGTGCAAAAAATGTATACTTTTTTAATTCGTGGTAAATCCTCCGGCGCAAAATCTGTATACAATTCAGGTACCTAGTCTAAAAAAAAATTAGACGCAATTTACGAACACCGTTTAAGCGTCAAGCCATAAACATGTAATAATACACATTATATATTATTTGAAATGAGTATAATTAATGAATTAATTCACAAATTAACAAACTGTATTAATATGTAGGTAGTAAATCCGCTGTATAATAATAAGATTAATTTAACTCACTGCGAACATGTAGGTAGTACCTATGTGTACTAACATAGTAACATATCAAATCCAATCTACTTGTGGCCGGTAGGTAATTAATGCTGTGGGATAATAAATAATAACGTACCTAGGTAATGAATATTCTAAACGCTCGGTACTTATCGTGTACAAATCAGCTGCTGAACACATTATCATTTGAATAATTATATACATTATTAACTTTTAAAGCAATGTTAAGATATTACTGGTTCATATTCGCCGATGCAAGCTAACCTAACCTATGTAGCTGGTGATTTATTGATTTATTATTATTGATGAATGCATCTTTTGACTATATCTCGTCGTGTTGACACTATAATAATATCATGTATAGGATCTTAAGTAGGTACTCATATAAATAATTGTTAAATCCTAAATTCCGAATGGTCGGTTGACTAGTTTAAACATGGTATTTTCGTAATCAACTGATGTCGTAAATATTATTTACAGGCTATATAAATGTAATGAAGTATGACCATCTGAATACAAATACGTATGAGTGTACGACTTGCACTTGCTTTATTAAAAACTTATAGGTATTTATTAATTACTTTAAACACATTATAACCAAGTAGGTATACCTATATCTGCCTGTGCGCAATATTTAATGACTTCCTCACCTAACCTAACACGTTAAACATTTTTAGGGTAGTTAATCAGTATAAAAATAGAATATTATTCTAATAATGTCGAACGTAAATATCATCTGTATTTGTATATTTTATTAAATATCAAGAAATTATAGAGGGTCAATCAAAATAATAGTTTTGTAAAAAAAAAGACGTACATAATTAATTAATATGACGTGATAAATAGCAATGAGACTATTATTTTATAGGTACCTATACTATATGCGAAATCGGTGTCATTTGAGTAATTTATCTGTATTGCGTAAAATATAAAGTCGTCTTATTTTTTTTTCCATTGTTTAATAATATAGATACAAAAAAGTGTATAATTTGAATCACAGATGAATTTAAATATTTAGTCGAGTATTCAATTGTAGGTGGTAGGTAGGTACTTACCTATAATATATTATTTTTAAGTCGTTATATTAAATCAAAACTGAAATGATCAATTTCCTTATGGTAAATCGTCAGGTATATTGTGTTATAAGTTATAAATTACAAATTATCAACTCCCCTTTAATATTTTTAATGTCATTACTATACTACCTACAACAACAGTATTAATGAGTATATAATCTATACGCGTATACTATTATTGTAGGTAAATCAAAATATTTTAATATTATGGTACGCATTCAAAGTTGTGACAGATTTTTCTATAAGAACACCTGCGTATAAATAACATCAAATCTAATGCTACAGTCAGATTAAAATATGATTAAGTCGACCGTGTACGCCTGATCCCGGATAAGCGAGCATCACAATAATATGATATAATATTAATATTTTATATTGCACGCACACGGTCACGGTATTATACATCATATTCGTATCCTCGACGAAGATGTATAACAATTATAGAGGCAGGTATCTATATTATATTTTTCCTCATTGACTAGGCAGAATTTATATTTTTAAACTGAACACACACGCTAACATTAATGTAGAATTTCTGTATTATATACAGGGAGATTAACCGAGTACGCTCACCCCCGTTTTTTTCCTTAAACAATTATTCAAATTCTGATTTTTGGAATTTTTAAATATACCTACTCAAAGAAAATGATTACAAATTCTTGAATTGTTTTGCGACAGGTATTTGAGGAGTGTCATAAACATAATTTAAGAACTAATTATACTAAATCAAGTTATATGGCTTTCACTATGGACAAAAGAATGCCAACTAATTTAAACGAAATAAAAATTCATAGTGTAAATAAATTGTAAAATTAGTAATAATTGTTCATGTACCGCACTAGCGCCCTATTTATAAAACCGAAAACACAAAATATTTATGAATTACTGTTGATCGGCACTTAAAAGGGGACACCCACATAAATAACATAATAATTAAAAATTACTAATTATTCAAGTCTTACGTATGATCAATTTTTCCATGGCACAGTCTATTGTACATTATGGTATAACTACCTGCAAGTGTGGTTTAGGAAATGTAGCAAGTAATAAGATACTGAATGCTCAAAAAAGCATTGTAAAAATAATTTTAAATAAATCCAAATCATATTTCTCTGTTAAACTATTCAAAGAAAACAAAGCTTTCACTGTTCAACAATTATTTTACAGAAATACTCTATATTTTACGTATAAATTTAATTTAATACATTTCAAATCAATATGTTATAGTACACGTCAAACAAATAATTTAGATATTTTTACCATCCGAACTTTAAAATCAAGCCGAAGTTTTTCACATGTAGATGTAGATATGAACTATTAACCTAATAATTAAAGTTCCATCACAAGTTATTAACTGTAAATATTATATTAAATACAATCAATCTATTGAAATATGATTTATCACTAATCAGTAACCTCAACAACTTGACAACGTGGACCAGAAAATAATATAACATTTTAATTACATATTTATTTTTGTATTCTTATGTCATCGTTTGTATTATTATTATACCTTTTATACTGTTGTGAAGTTGATCTTGTACTTAAATGTGTATTTACCTATTTTTATAAGTACACCGACTTCACCGATAAGAGGATATCCTCAGTTGTTGAGTTGGGCCATTAAACTCTATATTATGTATTATAGTAAATTGTAATTAACTCTATATCAAAAACATTATTGTTATTAAATAACTGCATTGTTGTAGAAAAAAAGGGCATGAGCACGCTTGGCGAATCGCCCAGTATATAAAAATACTATAGGCACTCAAGTAAGCCATAGGTAATTTGTATAGGTATAATTAACAGTTAGGGTTCAATTCTAAAATAGAATTAAAATATATGTCTAATCAAATTAACTAATGTCCTGTTTAGTCCAATTTAATAATATTATGTATATTATTGTTGTAAGCTAATAACCTTAGTTGTTGAAAATGTATCGAGAATAAAAAAATATTATAATAATAATATGTAGTTAGAAAATTCGATAAATTAAAATTAAAATAAAAAATTATAATTACATACACGTTGATTTATGCGATGTTTAAAACTTAAAATTGTTGAAATAAAAACAATACATAATATATTATTATAATGTCGTTTCAAGTATTTTAAGCATGCAGTGTGGCTCAGATATACTCAATTCGACGAATCAATTCTATTATGTAAAAACCTTAGGCACGTAACTATGTACGTAAGCACATTTATATATATTATATAAATATGTTGTATATAGTTGGTGTACTTTTAAATCGTAATATTGTGTATATGCCATATATGCATTCATATATTGTCACCTCATACCTATCATGTTTATTCGTGGTATTATTACGGATTAAACGTATTATATGAAAAGTAAAAAGGATTATAGATATGATATTGTATTATCTAAAAAATACATCTCAAGAGGACCTGGACAGAAACATATTATAATATATGTATATAATAGTCGTGTTATATTTATGAACCCATTATTACATTTTTTATTAAGTAAAAATGTGAAAGTCAGATTAGCCGAATACCTGCGTTACAATTTCGACTTTGTAATATTACGTTAAAAGAGCTAAAACAAAAATTGATCATGTCAACAACTACTGCAAATGCGAGTAAATCACAAACACATAGAACATCGCTAAAGCGCCGACGAGTCGACGACGTACCTAATAATACGTAAAATACGTTTGTTGTATAACTTACTAAGTAGGTACAACTTATGTTACTATTGGCGATTTTTTTTTCTTAAATTGCACAGGCGCTTGGCCATATATTATAATGTAAAATGTCGAATTACATCATATTATTATATATGCATATTATATTATTTCACTCGGACATCACTATAATACTGCACGTGCCCGTTATAATATATTATATTATTATATTAGCGAGTGCATTTATTTTTTTTTTTTTTTATACAAACGTGTCGACGTAATATTATTATTTTTTTATTGATATTCAAATATTATAAACACATTTGTAATACGCATGATGGTAATTGGAAATAGTCTCGAGATGTTCCTTTACATATAACTAATTTAGTTCATCGCTGTGGGTTTTTAAGTGCTATAGAAGTGTTTCCGAAAAAAAAAAATCGTGACCGGTTCACTGACGCAGTAGCCCCGCCGATCTTATATATATATATATATATATATATATAAGATATATGTATATGTATAGATATAGGTATACTGTAGGTACCTATTACCTTATAATATAATAGTGAAGTAATAACAATTGTAGTCACATTGAAATTGTTAAATTTCATCTATATTTACACACACACACACACACATACACACATACACACATACACACACACATACATACATAACGAATCTGTAACTATTTTTTACTATAGTTTGTTTATTTTGCTCTTTTATCCACATTCATATTCGAAATCCTTGAGGAATGGGCGGTTGGAGACGAGTAATTTAAAAATTATGTCATCCGCAAGTGGGAGGAGTCGAACGGAATTTGTTTATTCGTAATGACGAGTCTTAAGGGCAAATCTCTTTCGAATTGTACACACAACACGTTATTAAACAAATAATACCGTATTCAAATCGCATATGCCACCTGTACGAGGATAAACTAACAAAATAAAGTACACGGTGTATATTGTGCAGGGTGGTTGTGTAACAAGTACAATATGTACCTAATCTTAATAGATTCCTTTATAAGGTTTGGTTCACTCGGATGGACTTTCTGCAGTATCGATAAAATACATCACATTCATAAATCGAGTCATCGTGTGATATTATATAATTAATATAATATATACAATAAAAGAACTTCTGAGCCGTGTTTAATATTAAAATTAAAGTTATAAACTTTTTAGTTTATTTTTTTTATATAATAGGTATATGTAATATTTAAAGAAGCTATCCATGTAATATATAATAGCTACAATTTATTTTTAACGAATGTAATTTTCAATACTTTTAATACTTCTAAGTTATTGTCATATCAGCTGTAGCTACTATTCTAGCTTTATAAACATACAATATTTTATTATTATAAATCAAATTATTCGTCGCGTAAAACAAATAATAATCGGTAAATTAAATTGAATAAAAGTAATAATAATATTATATATATATATATAAGATCATTATTTGTAAGCTTTTTATACAACCATAATATACTACCTACCTATATAATGGCTACTTATACATAGATATCTCTTAAAATCCTCAGAGACAATACATTTTATTTTCGAAAACGGCACAATTGCCTGTTTACAATAAAATTTCTATTATAATAAGTGGAATATAATATTCTGTGCGGGATGCATTGGTGGTGACGTTATAATCAAGGCGGTCGCTAATTATCGATGGGCGTATAATCACACACAACATACGGTTATTTATTTATTCCCACCAATAGTGATAGTCAAATATTAGAGAGTTAAATGTGTTACCAACACTGAGTATAGTGAACACCTATAATATAATATTTAATGATATAATTCTACAACAAGTAAATTAACGGTTTTGTACAACCATATTATATTATACGGTATAATACTGAACAAATGTCGTAAAGTACACGTTAGGCGTACACCTACCTATAGCATACCTACTTCTTATATTTTAATGTGTATATTAAAATATTTTGAAAAAAAGTACATTACTATTTAGTAGCTTATAAGTTACAACTATAATATATCATAAGTACATTTTTACAGATAATATTTTTAATTGCCCAATACATAGGGCCAAATTGATTAGAAGGTCAAGTACTATATCTTCGAAAGAATATTTTGAAATTTTACGTTTCTGTTCTTTTTTTATAAATTAAAAGCGCGTCTTAAAATTATATAATAATTTAAAATTATTTATCTTCAAAGCAATTATTTCAAAATTATTCTGCGTTAAAATTTGAAACTCTATGCCTGCTTGGAATTTTCATTAAAAATAACAAATGAATAAATCCTAAATTAAATAAATATTTTAGAAATTAAATAACTTTTAGAAATAAATAAAATATTTTTTAATTCGTAAGAAACAGTTTTTTAATCATTTTATTACAATAACCTTAATGATATAATGTGAATTAATTAATTCAATACTATAAAACATAATATTTGGTAATAAAATGTTACTTTAATTTAATAATTCTTTGTCCTTTTTATTTAATTTACTATGGCTTATACTCTACAGCAGTTTATAGGTACCTACTACGAAAACATCATTAAAAAATGAATGACTAATTTGTAAAAGTTTACTATGCACAATATATTATAGTTATGCACGACCTTTAAAACAGGACGCGTATCTACATAATATAATTTGAATAATTTAAATACAAACATGATACGAATATAATTTAAATCCCAAAGTAACGGGTTAGTTTATAACTCATCAAAAAATTGTAGGTGTGTATACCTAACCAATTACGCTAAAGCCCAAATTCTCTAATGCTCAAAATTATAATATTTTGTAAAAAACATATAAATATGGGTAGTAGTATGTATAGTTAACATTTTTGCAAGGCTGGGCATTAACGAGTTATAAAGTTAAAGTTAAAATAAAAAGTTAACTTTATTTTAACTTTTTAAATTAACTAGTGTCTTTTGGATTTTCATTAACTCAACTGTTACCTTACTAAATTTCTTTCTTAATTAACGTGAAATTAACGAGTTAATTTTTCATTTTAAAAAGTAAGTTAAGTACTTAACTAGCGTTAGTTTATTTTGTTTTTAATTTTATAATATTTCACTATTTCAGTCTATTTCATTTTCATGTCAAAAAATATGTATCTTAAATTCTTTAAAATTAAAAATGTATATCATTCGAATCTAACTTATATGGAAATACTGTATGAAGTATTAACACCATATTCTATAATTTAGTTTTGGGTTGGAAAAAAAATTATGTACGCTAGCGTTGTATAAACAAATTAACTTTTTTTTAACTTAATAAAAAGTTAACAAAAAGTGTGTATTAACTTTTAACTTAACTGAGTTAACCTATAGTTAAATTAACTTTTAACTTTTAATTTTTTGTTATTGGTCCATATTAACTAAACTTAACTGAGTTAAAAAAAATAATTAACTTGCCCAGCCTTACATTTTTGTATAAGTTACGGTAAAGAATTTAACTATTGATGTGGTATACCTAGTACCTACTATAAATCATAAATTTGCACTTTCAATGAATAATTATTATAACTGATAATAATATGATCGTTATATTTTTAATTTATATGCATAATGAAAACGAAAGTTATTTTTTTCTTTCTATAAAATAAAACCACTCTCATTATAATATTAATAATAAAATGTGGAGACTTCAACCGCACGCACTAGACATTAAATCTATAGAAGACCGTCCTGTATATGGCCGGTGCGTGTAATAATAATTATTATCGTGGTCAATTAAAATGTTTAAACATCCGTGCGAGACGCTACTTTAATCCAGACGAGACGTCGAGTCCAAGAATTTTTAGCAGCAACGCTATATCATCGTGACTTTTTACTCGGCAGTAACAATTAGTGCTAGTAATAAAAGAGTTCACAGTGTTTTATTAACAAAGATAATGACTTAATTTCCCATAAAATGCAAATATTATGCTGATTGCGTAAAATAAACGTAATTTGTAGGTACAGGTATTATATTATTACATTATTATATTACCTATATTATCTATAGCTCAAATAACATTATTGAATAATTCGTAGTTATATAAGTCTGATAACGGTTTGATAATAATTGTAAGCTATTCTTGTGAATGAAGAAAACTGTTTTTGCGTGAGATTCAAAACAGTGCACGAGGAACAAATGTGCTTGCAGACGTCATGTGACATATTATGACGTATTGAACCAGTTTACTATGTATTGTAATTTCATGAATCGATTGAATTCCAATTCTTTGGCAGACCTAGAACATTGTTCTCTTATCACGTCACTCTATTGATTCGTTTTTCATTCCTTGACCCGATTTGCAAGTGCTCAATACGAAAACAAATGTAAAACACAGACACGTAATCATATTATACGCATATAATACATATTATACACCTAGGTACCGCGAGGATGTTACAGATTGATGCATCATATAATAATATCGCCTTACGGCCAAGCCATTGTACTGTATAACGCGATCGTTTGTGTTTAGGAGAAATGGCCAAAATGAATAAACATGACTGTATTATATTATTGTGTTGCATCTTCGAGACCCGCCGCTGAGGTCGAAACACCCGCATTGGCCGCATATATTGTCCTTCGAACGGTTGTGCGGACGTTTGCACGCATAGAAACTTGTAAGTATAGATACCTACACGATGTTGCCACTTGGCCCGATCGACATCGAAATGACGACAAATAATTGCAAATGTAATAACTTTCAGTTAGTAGTTACACAAGATGAACACTAACCGTCATTAACAATTACGACAAAAAGTACAGAGTAAAGACTGGAGATGATTCATAAAATAATTATTTTTAATAGGAAAAAGAACATACAAATAAAGTCTTGGGATGGCTAAACAATTAAACAAATTATAAAAATGAATTTGCAATTGGTGAGACTTAATTTGCAACTATTTGCAATAATTTGGTGATATTTTGAAGTCAACCGAACAATGTGGAGGGACAAACTTCATGCAGGTACATATTTGAAACGCTATCCAGTTTCGCTGTCCGAATGCCTGGCAAAATTTCTCATATGGTTGTCGTTGTCTCTGTGGTGCGACATGATATATACAAATATTATATTACATAGGTACATGCCTACCCAGTTATACATATGTGGTGAGTTCCGAACGAGAATGGGTATTTTCTTTTTTATTTCCGATAACGTTTTGACCTCCAATGTTAAGGTCTAGACTAGCCGAGAATGTATTGTTATCGTCTTCCATGTGTGATTTAATGTTGGTTCTAATTAGAGTCACAAAATAAAGAAACAATATTATACTTATAACATTTATTATATTTCCTTCGTAACATCAACTACACGAATAACTTTTATCGAAATTACGACGGTAACCGATGACATGTTTTGTGTCGTGTAGTTAGTTGTATAGTCTATATATATAAGTAAAACACGCAACAATAAACCTACTATACCTGGTATACCTGCCTATTACCTATAGGTATTGATAATAATATATAGCCACAAATAAACAAATAATTATTTATGTGTATCAGTAAATTTTGTTTTATGTACATAATATAATAAATATAAATGGTACCTATTGGTATAGTACACTAAACAGCATTTAGTTTATTTTTATAGGTTATCTCTATACATAAAAAAGGATAAGGTGACTGACTGATCTGTCAACGCACAGCCCGAACCACTGAACAGATCTGGCTGAAATTTGACATACCTACGGATAGCTATTATGACGTGGGCGTCCGCTACGAAAGATATATTGGAAATTCAACCCCCAAAAGAGAAATTAGGGAGTTGTAAGAGTACAACAGTGGTGCCATCAATGCAGCGAAATAGTAATAGTAGAAATTAGTACTAATATATATTTTTTTGTATATAAACGGTCGTCATTAGTTACTCGGGCAAATCAGGTCTAAGCAAGCACCATATTGTCGTGCCTATGACCTCGAATAAATAAACTATATCTTAAAATGTATATGTGTGGCTTATATTATACTCAAAAACCACTAAATTTAATTTGACGAAAATCTCAGAGATTGTTTTTGAGATGTCAGAAAAGTTTAGAGAGTAAGTAGTTCAAACTATGTTAAAAATATGCCAAGTGCTAAATCAAATCCACGACTTGTAGTTGCCCATATAGGTCGAATTATTTCACAAAGTTAGGTATACTGATGCGAATTTATCCGTGAACTTAGGTACACTAGAACTGAGATACATCTATATAGCGTATTATATATATAGTATATGAGTACCATATAGGATTTGCCAGAAAAAAATTGCACACGGACGAAGCTGGAATATTCAGCTAGTATAATATACAAATATTGAAATATACAATCTGAAAAATGTAAAAATCAATTAACTACCGATGCTATACTACCTTATAATATTATTGTGTTGGTATATAATATACATAAATAATGGTAAGAATAAAAGTATACGATATACCTATAGAAGTATTTTATAATGTTCGAAAAGTCATAAAAAATCTAAATAGTTAGATGAAAATAATTATTTTTTATCTAAAATTTATAATTTCTAATCCCTTTCTAAGTTTTAAATTCTGTAATATTATTTGCAATGATCATATTATGATAATTCAGCATGAACGCATGATGGCTATATTATAATATATTATACGGGGGGACGAGGTGGCCGAGTGGTCTAACGCGACGGATTCGGCACAGCCGGTCCGAGTTCGATCCTCGACCACTGGGCGGCATTTTTCTCCGTGCAAGTCACGGTGTCCGGAGAACAAGTGCCGCCATCCCCCCACCCCGGGGCACGGCAGAAACCTACGGGTGCCCCATTAGAAATTCTGCCAAACACAACACACACGTGTACCAACCTACCCAATATAAAACCTACCAAACCTACCCAATATAAAAAAACCTACAGTGCCCTCCCCACACCCAATGGCCTATGTTGCCACGGGTTACCCAATAAAAAAAAAAAAAAAAAAAATATATTATACATTTAGTAAAATGCACCAAACTTTAAATAAAAAAGTCAAATTCTTATTTTTGGCACAATATTGGATATTCAACCCCCCCTTCTCCACTTCGGTCATCACTAAGTGTCCACATCTCTTAATTCAGAGAACGTCGGATATACAAAGTAAATATATAAAAATTAAAAGTTAATTTTGTTTCTAGTTAATTAGTTTTCTGGTTAATTTAAATATTTAAAACTATAGTTAAACTTTTAATGAATACACTGTAACAACTTAGCTATTTCCAGTTAATTTGAAAAATTAAACATTAGACGTTAAGTTAAAATCATGTTCATATACAAAGGTACAACTGTATTTATAACTAACTGATAAATTATTTTTTTGTTTAGTTAATTCGTATGACTTTAAATAAAATAAAATAAATAAATAGTCCTCAATTTAAAACTTAGTTGACACAAGCATATAATTATCTGATTGTCTACAGCTATAAATAGTATGCAAAACAAAGAAATAGTATAAGATGCATTCTTAACAAAATATTTTTTGTAATAACTAACATGACTATTCTTAAAAAAATAAAAAAAAATATTTAAAGTTGCAAAATCGCTACCACATAGAGTATGAGTAGGTTACCTATATGTGACCCAAGAGGTACAATTTTAACAAAAATGTACATATTTTTAAGCGATCAAATCTATATTTTTCTCCATATTGTCTTTAAACTTTTATAAATGTGTTGCTTGTGAACCATTTACCCATATATTTAGCTTGACTTTATTCGGTTAATTTTTTTCATCAACTTGCCCACCCTCGTGAAAATAAACACAAATTCGCGTCATTCCCGCGCATCAAACATATTATGAATTACATTACAGCAGTTTAAAATCGCGTCGAATTTACGAGTACTCTGCAATCATTGTATTATATACATAATATTATATTGCACTGACAATAAACTGTATTACCAGTAATGCAAAATGTCGCAATAGCATATATTATACACCTATACAGCCGCCTAGGCCATTGTGAGCAGAGATGTGTAATAATCAGCTGTGATGTAGCAGCAGTGTGCCTCGTGGGATCGCCGTGGCCGTATCATAATACACCTGTAGCTGCCGTCACTATTTGTTTGTTGAAATCGTTTAAAAATTCAATTTCACATGACACACAGACGTTCAAGCACATACGATATACGTAACTATAATATGCGTCTCTTCACATTTTTCGGTCACGTCCACTCCTGCAGCAGCGCACAACCGTCTGCGGCAATTGAACAGCCACCGAAAACGATTAGGCTGTAGAGGTGATGGTCACTCGGAACCGTTAAACAGCACGATGAACGACATTTTTTTTTTTTTGATTTTGATTTTATTAACGTCCAGTTCGAGAAAATTACAACATTCCGTACATCTGCAGGGGTAATTATCTCCTAGAGAAAAAAAAAACATATTACCTATTTTCGTAAATCGTTCAAATTTATTTTACTTGCAAATTTGCAATGCTCGTGAGACCTCGAATCAACACTGTAAAATTACCAAAACCGTTCAAAGAGTAAAAACCCTATTATTTATATTTTGTTTTGTTTTGTTTTTTTTTTTTTTAACCGAATCAAATGACTTAATTATTGATAAGCAGGCAAGGCTACTCTGAAGTAGTCAAATTATAATTATTATTTCATTACTGTATAAAAAAATAATTTTATTAATATCGCAGTCGTATAAAAAAAAAACGTTATTATTATAAGGACAAACAAGTGTGTTTGAATTAAATAAATGTGAAATTTGAATACTACACATTATCACGATATCGTATATACATTATAACACGCCAAATATTAGGTACAAATTTCACTACTTATGTATTGGGCAATTTAATTTTTTTTTTTTAGAATGTTCGCAAACATGCAAATAGGTATGATATATAGGCCTGTAATCAAAATAGGTATTTGAATGTTCAAATACCATTTGCATCACGTTAATATGTAAATTAGTAATAACATATTAGCAAATACCTACAGTCGGTCCTCGTGCTTACGAGTATAAATTTAGTAATAATATTATAACAGTGTAGGTAAAACTATTATTTTTCACAGAAAAAGACGTAATTCAATAAAAAAAAATAATCTCTTTTGGAGTTCTAAAACGTCATACCTATAGCACCTATACCTAATAATTTAATGGCAAATCAATATTGCAGGATGTTAAACATCACAAAACTATCTATTACGCAGGTTACGTATACGTACCTGTAGGCCAAAACAGTTTTATTAAAAATATATATATATATCATATAGCTCTTATATATCTCCGTATACCATATAGTATAATAAAGGTACCTACCTAATACCTATATATTTATCATAATATTATACATTTGTTATACAAGCGCGTTGAATATAGGTATTGCAAAAATAACACTCGGTCCATGGCACTCATATTCTATGATCCCGCCCTGTAAATACTTTGCAGAGTTCAAGTCATTATATCGCGTGTCAAAAATTACTGGGATGCGACTACTTCGTTTAAGTATAATTTTCAGTACCTATATTATACTAATGACCTTAAAATTAGCTAGCCGCCTTATTTTGGACCTTGGCTGATGAGAAACCTGCACTTATAAGGTGACAGATTCGGAATAAAAAAATATGCTTAATGGCCGAGATATTCAAATAATAACGCAGTAACCTGCGTCCTAATTGTAACACCCCATAAAAATAAATATCGTGATGTTATTACTGACATTTTATTTTTCTATACATAAAACTATAAAAATACACTAACATTTCTATAACCCCAAGTTAATAGTACCCACATTATATACTGTCTGTAGACTGTAGTAGGTGTGCATTGGAAAATAACGGCCTACGAAAATGTGACTGGCGTATAGATGTCTAGGTCATAATTTATAGGTATAGAGGAGAGAGTAAAATATACCACCAATAATTAATAAAATGGTACAAAATAAAATACCGAATGAACCAATAAATAAAAACCCGAGTAAGTCACTCTGCTGTACCTATATATTAGATGTCGAGTGTACCTATACTGCCTATAGGTTAGAATATACATCGCCATTGAGCAGTTCACTGGAATGGAAGTTTTAAATTTGAATTCAATGATAAATAATTACATGCGAATTTTTTCCTTAACAGAGACTTCTGTTAATATCTATACATTTGCATTGGTATTATAGTAGTTTATTTTTCTAATAGTAATACGGTAGAGTGAACTAATTTTTCGCAAAGATATAAATCACATATTATATTGTTATATAACAATGATTATGATAATATTATATATTATTGTATAATTTCAAAGTCCATGCGAAAGTTTTATTGGTACAAATGAAAATATTTCGTGGGTTAAAGAATTTTTTGATCCTTTAGCATATTGCTTAGAATATTTTGTAAATCGCAAGACAAAATAGGTACTTCTTTATTTTATTTTTATTTCGAGGTACCTATAAAACATTTTGAATCATAAATTACCAAATAGGTACCAATTTATAATAATATTTTTGAATTACGATGTTGTTTGGAGATTTTTTTGAATTGTTCACACTAACTGCAGTGAACTATAAGACGAATGTACGTGAACATAGGGAGAATATTTTACTAATTTATTTTAGAGCATATTTTGACTTTTTTTGCATAAATATTTAGACTTAAGTCTTAAGGAGTTTAGTTACCAATACAACGCTTGTATTTTATTTTGTACTTTATTTATTACCTACCAATTGATATTTTAGGTGGGTGTGAAAGTGTATTCGCTATGAAGATATTTTTTTTTTAATTTCCATCCCCATCATGTTAATTGTTTGTTACCTAAGTGGCTAAATGTGTCAGTGGTTCAAAATAAAAAATCATCAGTCATTATAATATAAAATTCTATATACCTACCGTTTATGTCTGCGGTTAGTGTGCTCATGAATAATGAAGTGTGAAATATTCAATATTTTACAATAATATACTATTCAGTTCCTATTACCCCTGCACGATAAATAGTAAATAGGTACCAAAATATATGTAATAAATATATGTATATTATATACAATATTTTTCTTATATTTGCCGGTGTACATGGGAAGATTTTTGTGCAGTTCAAATCGCATGTTCTCATAGCAGAAGCTTCGAATTAATTCTTATACTGAATCATACACGTATTACGTATATTTATAATATTATCGTCCAATTATAATTATTACAATATCGGCCAATCACGATTGGCACGTATATTATAGTACGGCGTTTTACATGGCTTATGGAATAACGCATAAATTTATATATTGAGATGCGTGTTCTCAAATCGTTAATCAATTTTTTCGTCGTGGCATAATAATGTCTAACAATCTACAGTCCATCACGCGCGCATTCCGATCGTCTCAAATCCAATAAAAAACACTGTCTGGGTGTCTGCACACTATATGTTCAATACTATAATGTATAGGTAGGTATGTGAGTATGTTGTAATATTTGTTGTATCTATAATATGGATGTGAGTACGCCCACTATAACATCAGATCTAAAGTATATTCCGACGAATGATTTTAAACTCGACAACTGTTGCTACGTTCATCATATAGCAGCTGCTGCATCATACACGTCTTATGCATATACTTACCTTTAAAAATATATCTGTTTGAATAAATCACTATAAAACACCATTAGAGTTTTTATTGTATTTTATAATATCGTTAAATATTGTTTGGAACCATTTTCAAGTCGTTAAAAACATTAAAAATATTGTTAAAAATTAGTTCAACACGTCTTTACATTTACATACATTTATTATAACAAACATTGAAACGTATACAGCTGAAAATATCAAAATATACTAACTTACGTGCCTACATATGTTAAAACTATTTGACAATCCTAATAATTCAACAAGAGTCTACAAAAACGTGACGACCTAAATTGTTCAACCTTCTGGCTATATTTATGCAGATTTAAAAAAGTTTGTAATTGTGAGACTACCAAGACAAATTAATTTCAATTTTTAATTAAATGTTTAAAATAGCAAAAATTTGAAAACTATATTTCTTAGTTAAAAATGTATTAAATTTTTCATTTTTACACCTAAGGTTCGAAAATATAATACAAGTTTTCACTACAAGAATTTAACAAAAGTATGGTGTAAAAAACACATTACATTTGTATATCACTTTTTCAAAATCGTGGATTATTTTGAGACATATTCTTATTGGTATTATAACGATCGGTTATATAGCATATAGGTACTGTAGATACAACATTTAAGACTATATTGTGATATTGTGATCGTTAATATGGGCATATATCTGCAATTGCGCCGAAAATCACAGGTAAAGAAAGAAAATTATGGGATAGGAAAAAGGTATACATCAACTGCGCCGATCGATATTCCAATGTTATAAATTGTGTACGTCAATTGCGCCTATCGATATTTGAATGTAATAAATGGTGTACGTCAATATTACGCTGTTCGATTCATAAATATATATAAACGTCTATAAATAATGCTATTTCTATTATAACTACAAATCGGTTTTTACGTGTTTTAATCTAATTTATCTATATGATTATAAGGTAATTAAATATAAATCTATATTTTCTAATTTTAATTTAATTTTTTTAGATTGAGATTAAGATTCAAGACACTTCATCAGAAAGATAAATTTGTATGTCATATATGTATGTAAATTATTTTTATTTAAATTTACTTTTTAATATAACTTTCTTAATACCAGTACAATAGATGTATTCCTTTTTAATATACCTTTTTTTATGCCGGCGCAATAGATGTATACCTTTTTGATATACCTTTTTAATACCGGCGCAATAGATGTATACTATTCAGGTAGTGTAAATTTTATTATTTTGCCATCTTGCCAGACCGAACCGGCGAGGCGTCGGCGGCACTGTTATAATGAATGAGCGGCCGACGACGCCGACGCGAGCAACTGTATATTATTATAGTTTCGGCTGCCGCAGATAAGTGATAACTCGCTGCACGCTTGCGGGTCATAAATACACAACATTATGAATCGATGGAGTTGTGAAACATCGTTTATAATGCCATCGGACAAACTGTTTCTGTTTTGAGTCTAAAAATGCCCGTTATGTTGGACTGCAGCTATAATGGGTAGGTATCATGTACATTATAATATGTGTTCAGCAAAAATATTCCGTCGCATGGACTACACTATATATTATAAATTATAATATAGTACAAGATTTGTGCTGTTGATGATAACATTTCTTCCCCGCATAATTGAAGTCACTAAAAATAATTAATAACAACACAATATTTTGAAAAAAAAAATAACGTTATCAATCGAAATTCTCAAAATATATTCTTAGCTTAGCAATAATATGAACTTAAAAATAATGTATGTTGCAGTTATTTAAAAAAGCAATGACTTAAAAGACAATTTTCAAAAATGCTGTTTTTTAATGACACATTTTTTTTAAGAACAAAGATGCCTAATATAGACCTAAAAAATTACTGTTTCGTGACAAAAGAATCACTCTGTAATAATAAATCCTGTATATTTTTTTCGATCCATTTATTGAATTGCAGCCAAAATGACATTAGTAGTGGCTATAGCGAGTATAACTTATAGACAAGTATTAGGTATATCGTAACATTCGTATGTAACATTATAAAATCATGACGTAGGTATATATTATGTTTATTCCGATTGTATGAACTCGCTACCTACTGTATTACTCTATTTTAACTCGACCTTTAAAATAGTATGTAAATAATTATTATGTATCTATTTACGTCTAATAACCAAATAAAATATTACTACGATTAACATAATATGCAAGTTTTGTTTTTGGATTATTCTTTAGGTATTATAGGTATACCTACATATGCCAAACAAATATTTTCATCGTTTAAAATAATTATTATTTAGTACCTAGGTATAGTTATTAGTTAATAATTAATATATTATCTTTTTTACTTTATAATTAGTTTCAGAAAACTATATCCTCGTCCGTATCAAGTAGTCTCGTTTATAATTTACAAAAATAATAATATAATATAAACATTTTTTTATTTTTTTATTATTGTTTTATTTAAAACAAACGTCGATGAGTTAACGAGTAACAAGCAGAGTTAATAAAAAATATTTTAAATTAAAATGTACTACGTACATTTATTGTTTATTATCTACGTTTTTTAATATTTATTGTTTATAGGTACATTATTATTAATTGTTTTAACTGTACATAATACATAAATATTAAAGGAAAAACTAGAACATTTTAATCAAATCGGGTAGAAGAAATTACGCTGGGTGAAAACAAAAAAATAAATTAAACCATCATTGTGTTATAATTAAAGACCGGATTTATATGTTTTTACATATCGTTACTGGGTCTATGCAGTCTTATGAGAGTAAAAAATGTGGATGATTTGTTCAATTCTGAATGCATAGAAAAAAGTTTTTTTTGCATATTTGAGAATATTTTATGGGTTAGAGAATATTTAACTCATTTAGCATATTTTGGAATATTTTGTAAATTGTGAGAAAAAATTTGTATTTATTTTTAACTTTAATATTACGGTACCCAGAAAAAATTTTTTTGAACATTTACAATTTTTTATTTTATCATTTTCAACTCTTTCTAAAGTGCAATAATATTCCATTAGAATACGAAACTTTAAATACCTAATAATTAACTCACTATTAATATAAAATTGAAAAAAAAAGTTTTAAATGCATATAAAAGTAAATATAATGATGTTTATTGATTATTTTTGCATATTTTTGCTTTTTTTTGAATATTTTGCATATTTTAGCATATTTTTTAAATTTTTAAGAGAATATAATGAGAATATTTTAAGGTTTTTTCGAGAATATTAGCATCATATTTAAGGTATCTTAAGAGAATATAAATCCGGTCATTAGTTATAATATATTGCATCGTAATAATATTTAAACCCAAGTTATGTCGACTTAAAGACAGTAATAGGTAACTAGGGTTCGGATTTAAAGGCAATATAAATAATAAAAAAAATGAAAAAAAAGCCCTATTATTATTAATAACTAATAAAATCGTAGTCGAAATGAAACGACAGTTACAGCTTATTTTTTTTTTTTTTTTAATTGGTCATTAAGTCCGGCAACTGTTAGCTGTTTGTTTGTTTATTTGTAGGGGAGGATATTGTTGGTTGGTAAACACGTGTGTGTGGTTTTTGGCAGATTTTCAAGTGGGCACCCGGGTGGGGGATGGCGGCACTTGTTCCCCGTGACTTGTCCGAAGAAAAATGCCGCCCATGGCCGAGGAATCGACTCGGGTCGACTGCGTAGCAGCCGACGCCTTAGTCCGCTCGGCCACTCCGTCTCCCTTACAGCTTATTGTTCATGTACTTCAATCTATAATGCCTGGCGCTGATTCTAATTTGAGACAGAAAGTAAAAGACTTTGACATTAAATTCGACGTGTCATAACAAGCTAATTATTATCATTATGATTTTATTATTCTTATTCTTATTAGGCTTATAACTTATAAGTCCAAAGATACAGAGGAGTGAGCAGTTACATATAAACAGAAGATTTGGCTAAACAATATATGGTTTTATAAAGGTTAGGTCAATAGGTGGATTTTGAATATAAAATTAAAAAAATATTTTAGAACTCCTTCTGAATTAGTAAAAATTAGTAAGTAGGTACCTACTTATAATTCAGTATTATTGTTTTAAATTAGAAAAATCAAATTACACGACACGATATAGGCGCCCGTTATATACGCATGACCACTGTGCCGTTCATTATGCGTTTAGCACTACAATTGCGTCCGTCCTTATTCTATTGCTCCATTGGCCATTGCTAAGATCGCATAATATTTTTCGAACCATCGTTTCGATTGAAGACTTAATTTTATATAATTTAACTGGCATAAATAGCAGGTGCCAGTGCCCTATAACTATACCTAATACCTCCGTTATAATAATGCAGGCGTGTAATATGTGATTATTGCACAACTGCCGTAATATTGTAGTACTATTCGGACGTAAGCCTTTTCCATAAGATTTAAATTAATTTGAACGCAGTTTTGCGTCCAAGAAATTACTCAATTAGATTACTTTACGTATTAATCATTTTAATAATAGTATTAAATTATTTAAATTGCACACCTCGAGCGAGAGAGCGACGGCTGTCTACCGGTCACTATAATACGTCCTGCCTGCCTGTATAACATTGCTGCTGTTTTAGTGATGCAAAATATTTAGCAATTGAAGATTATTACCTATTATTTCTAGTGATCTGTATAATAAACGATATACTTTTCGTAACAGTAACGTGTTTTATTATTATTATTATTATTATTATCAGCGTTACCTATTCACTTCGATTACTTAATACGAATAAAAGTCATAAGTTGAATGGACGGATGAAGATAAATCAATGTCGTTAAAGGTTTAACCATTATATTTTGAGGTAAGCAGCTGCACTTCAGTAAAATATGTATTAGCCGGCCATGTTTTAGATATAGGTAGGCACCGTGTATATAAAACACTATTTTCTACACGGGACATATTTATGACTCAATAATAAGTTGGATTTCCAAATACCTACTTTGAGAGGTGAACAATAATAACCAATTACAATGATATACGCTTGACATTTTCCCTGGAGACAAAAGCGTCTTGTCTTATTCGCACAATAGCTGCAAGTGTAGCCGTGTAGGTGCTAAAATGATTATACTCCGCTATACACTGTTTAAATTCTAAAACAATAGAAACCGTGTTAATTAAGTCGGGAATAGCGTATTTGTTAATGCTGATGTGTTTAGGTTGGGTTGGATTAAATATATAACGTAATAATATTATATAATACCGTAGATACATTTTATTTTAAAGTCGTGGATTTAAATGGTGGAGAAAAATACAATACGACTGATTTTTGTGTGATGAAAAATAGTCGGTATCCGTGAACTGCAGCCGGAAAACTTCTGTAAGAACCAGGACGAAGACGGTAGATCACCGCACGTGAGTAAAAAAATAAGCGAACAAACAAACACACGATGCACCTAGGATTTCAATATTCCGCCGTTGTAATTATAAGTCCAACGCCAATTTACATACAATGAACCTATAAATTCAAAACAATAAATTAAACTAACGCCTCTATCTGCAGATACATCGCGCACGCTCGTCGGCAGTAAAATACTGAAATGTTGCCGAGTCAAGGGCAATCCAAATTCCGCTTGAAATTATTCCATTCATTGAAATATATATTATTCCAGATCCTTAATAAATAATACGGTTATTATGGTTGTTCCGGGTTACCGTTGTTAATTTTTTACTTTATTAATTAATTTGTACCTATACAGGAAACAACAGATTTTCAAGATAAAACCATACCTTATATTATATAAATTATAACACGTATAGGTACATAATAGTATAATAGTCTAATATAATATACGATTGACGATTAACGTCTACATACTTTTCACACCATAACAACACCACCACAACAATGCGGTGTAAAAGTAAAGAAATATTAATTTATTATTACTTATTTTCCATTTCAACCATCAGCAAAAACTCTGAAATGATTATATGCATATAGTACACTAGCATGCCTACCATGTACCTATTATCATGTAATATGGTTTACCAACAAATTGTTTCGTCCGCTTGCAAAATAATAAAACTGTATAAAATCACTTTTGTAGTTTGTGTGGCCATCATTATAAATATTAATATTAAGCATTTAAGCACGTTTACAAATATTACAATGTATATCAACACGGCAGTACATACTAGTACATACTTATACATCAAGTAATTTAAGACATTACTACTTATTTTAGAACATTAGACAAGATGTTATTATGTGCCGCGATTTGATTGTGTGTTTGTGAAACAATAACGAAGTTTAAATGCCATAAGCCAAATATAACATCACAACAACTACTTTAAACGAGATAACTTCATGATGTGTAAACACCTACTTGCTTCGGAGGCAAATAGTCGGTCAAATTATCTAGTAAACCTAGTTGTGTCGATGGCCTAAATTTTAAAACCATTTTTGTAATTTAGTAAGTACTGAGGAAAGCCACCTTTACAAGTAACAACGCGTGGGCGGCAATCGGATTAACACAAATTGAAGACATCATGAAATATTTCATAATTTTTTTTACTCTATACTACGACTGATACCAATCAAAGCACCGGAATATAATGATAGTAACAACGAATTGGTCAATTTTTTTTGATCTATATTATAATTATCTTCTGTATTAAGAATTGTTTATTGAAATTTGAAAGTGAACTAAATGTCAGTTTCGTCTGAAGTTACAGAAATAATAAAATAATATGTAGATACCTGATAGGTATACTCTCTCATCATAAAATCGTTAAGCTTATCATTTGAGGTTGACAATAATTAAGCCAAGACAACTGCCAGACGGGCCATTTATATATAAGAAGGAACCTGCGAGTAGACGGGTATATATATTTTATCAGACGTACTAATGTATATTTGAGACGAATGCCGATTTCATTAGTCATAGCTCATAAGTCATAATATTTAAGGTATAGTGGTGTATACCTGTGTATGAAATAACAAAAAAAATTAAAAAATTACACACACTGTTCTGAAATCAATAGCTGTTCTACAAAATTATAAAAGAAATTTAAAAAAATACAATACCTACCAAATATTATACTATAGAAACTCTAGTACACAATCATTGGAGTTATCCGTATACTTAATATATACCGTGTGTCCGCGAAAAATTGGGCAGTTACCTACCTACTCAGTACCCAAACCTAACCCTATACATATTATATATTTTAGAATTCTGTCTGCGGGAGATTGATGATCTAATAGTCTAGTTTCTTGTCCCGCGCAAATAGAACTCAGAAATATGCAAGGCTGGGCATTAACGAGTTAAAAAGTTAAAGTTAAGTTAAAAAGTTAATTTTATTTTAACTTTTTGAATTAACTAGTGTCTTTTGGATTTTCATTAACTCAACTGTTACCTTACTAAATTTCTTTCTTAATTAACGTGAAATTAACGAGTTAATTTTTCATTTTAAGAAGTAAGTTAAATTAGTTTATTTTTAATTTTATAATATTTCACTATTTCAGTCTATTTCATTTTCATGTCAAAAAATATGTATCTTAAATTCTTTAAAATTAAAAATGTATATTATTCGAATCTAACTTATATGGAAATACTGTATGTAGTATTAACACCATATCCTATAATTTAGTTTTGGGTTGGAAAAAAATTAAGTACGCTAGCGTTGTATAAACAAATTAACTTTTTTTTAACTTAATAAAAAGTTAACAAAAAGTGTGTATTAACTTTTAACTTTTAATTTTTTGTTATTGGTCCATATTAACTAAACTTAACTGAGTTAAAAAAAATCATTAACTTGCCCAGCCTTGGAAATATGTATAGGGGGTACCTACTACCTACTGAGTAATATTGGTAATTTAATTATGCAGTGTACCCTGTTTTCTCGGACACTCGGTGTATGTATGTGTAATAGGTTTCTAAATATAATTTAAATGATGTCGCTGCGTACAACTTGACTGTTTAATACGGGTGGACGACTGCAGGATACTATACAATACCCGGTTCGGGCCACTCATTTAGCCTCGTTCGCCTCGGCACAGGATAAAATATGGTGTCATCGTGTGATATAATATACCTACTAAATTTGAAACCATGTTCAACGCATTCGAAAAATGGCGTTAAATGATATTTATACAATTGTGTACACATAATAATAATAATAATATATAGGTACCTATTATAGTACACACCGTCGCGCGTGAACAAAGTGTTATCTTATCATAAGAGTCACGATTCCACGTTAAAACTCGCGGGATTTTAATCTTTTGCACAACCATGATTACTGATTGGCGTACATAAAAATACGTAAACCTACAAAAACTACCCACATCGAAATGCATTTCGTCGAAATTTCCAAGTCAATAAAGTGTGTTGGTTAATATTTTTTCGTGAATGGGACATGAGGACGTTTATGGTGAAAAATTATGCAGTTATACAATATTATCTAATCGATTTACCGAATAACATTTTCAGAAAGGGCTTTCTTACATATGCTTATTGACTTTTGCTGATTAGTAATAATTATCATATAGGTGCAAAATGCAAATAGTCCAAATATGTTTGGTTTTTTTTTTCTGGGGGGAGGGTTATTATGTTACACGCAATATTGATTCAAAAAACATGTGGGCGAACTACATTATAGCTATCCACATACAAATTATTATTTATATATATTTTTATATACCTAATACTAACCAAACGGACTACCTAGCTGTCAAACATACATATTATTACGGCCATAACACGGGTGGGTCATATTATTATTCTCTTACCACATTTTCTATGGGAAATCAACAATAATTATCATCCGTATTTTTATGAACATTGTGAACTATCAGAAATACTGTACCACATTATTTCTTCCACAAATATCAATTTAAACTCACCATTAAACATCGATCCATAGTAATATATTATATATTATTATTAAATTGGTAAATATAAGATTATGTTAAATAACATATTTTTTGATTTATTGCTATGTTATTTGACTATAATACGTGGTCTTGTGACTGTCGTTGGATTCTACTAAGTTTATCTTGTCTAGTTGCTAGTTAACACTATAAATGATCAAAAATAATGTTTAGAAACTTCAAAGTTTAAAATATCATTCCAACATAAATATGCCCTGTTCCACTATTCATAAAAAAGTATTAACCCCACACTTGATCAACTTTGCAGTTTCAAAAAGGGTGATTTTTGTAGGTTTATGTAGATATAATAGAGTATCTACTATATATTATAGATTCTAGAAACATAATGTATATTTATGAAATGAAATACGAAATAAATTATAATCTTATATTTTGACTTATTATGATATTTTTATTTTTATGAGTCGAGTACTTGAGTGGTTTCCGGGACTCGTGCTAGAAGTTCGCATCGATTATAGGGAATATCGAGCTCGTATCATGTTTAGAGCAATTCGATATCTGTTTAATTACAATGAGTATAATACATAGATATGTCAACATGTATGCGTATGTAAAGTAATATCCTTATAGTACTGTTCAAACTTGACCATACATTACCATGCACCGTCCACCGTTCAAGTTTAATATTATCATAAAATATTTTTTGTATTCAATATTAGGTGATATACCTACTTAGTACAAAGCGTATTATACTTATATAATATAAATAATAATATAAACAATATAAATAAGCATATAGGTATGTAATGTTTCAGTGAGCATATTATTATATGCTTAGAAATAACCTTACACGTACTTAGCCTGCTAAGGGTGGGTCGCATAAACGTCCTGTACCGACTTAGCGAACCGTTATCGTACCGACGATCGCACTAACTGTAAATAAAACTGTGTGTTGCTTGAACGATCGTTACCGTTAACGGATCTATAATTTATCGGCTACTGGACCTGTAAAGTACGATTTTTGGTAACTTTTACACATCCGTTAATATGGTGATAAGAAATATCATATCACATTATAACGAAACGAAATGTGGCATAACTTATTTGGTAGCCGCGGTTATCGATAAAGTACAAACTTTTAGCAATCTTCTAGCATCTTTATGCAACCCATTTTTTTCTCACACGCCATTAAAACATTACAGAATGAATAAGTTACAGATTCTTTAACAATAATGTACAGACTGTTATTTATGCAACCAGCCCTAAGCAATTATATTCGTTACCTAATCATCATTCATTAGTATAATTAAATTACTATAAACATAAAAAAAAATATATATATAAATATCATTACCAATATTATTTTATATAACCTGTTTTATTAGGATTTCGTACTAATAGTAACTACATTAATATATTTTCAATATTAAACTAATATTATAGTAAATTATATATAATAGGTATATACACAACCTGGTGGCGGGTATACAGTATTATGGTAAATATTGAATGAGCCAAAAATTATAATATATATTAGAAGAATTATTTACGATGTTTATTAAAATTATTTATATATATGCCCATCGTGTAAATTAATGCAGACAAACTATAATTGTGTGTTCACCGTCTCGCTGCTGTGTAATCTACCAGTACAATTTAAAAAAAAAAAATAATATATATATATATAGGGACCTGTACGCTTAGAATTCGCCGAGATCATATTATTATAAAAAACAATTAATGACGATTAAGTTAAATTCGATTTTCGGCGTACAAAACCATTTAATTAAAAACAGGTTGAGCTATAGTTGCAATGTCGGTTAAGAGTATAACAACATTATTAGCTACCTACGGGTCTAATAGATACCTATATACACTTAATCTTTCTTCAATTTGTTATTAAACTGCGGCCGATAGATATGGTATGAAATTATACCTGACTATGCCCGTGCGAGCATGTGTTATACACGAAGAGAGAGAATAGCTAATTTGCACGGAGAAATACGGCGGTGCGTATGGTAATTATTATAGCGAGGTGCTTCACATGATCGTGATTTTAATCGAAAAAGGTCACGTTTCTTTTTTTTAATATTTAAATAAAAAAAAAAAAAAAAAATGTTTTTTTTATGATAAATAGCATATTTCTCGGCGTTACATCACAAGTAGGTATAATGTATATAATATATTATTATAGTTACCTACTCGGCCGTATATAACGACGACGGCAGCGACGCTGTTGTAATAGAAGTCCGCAGTGCAGCGTACCTACGTATTATAATGTATATATGTGCGTGCGCAGGAATAGCATTTGTTGTATATAAATATATAATATACCTATGTATTATATATTATACGTCATGTGTCATGTATAAATAGGCATACACTTTATAGATACACAATATGAATATAATATAGATAATATTATGTACATGAGGAGACTTAAAATACGTCACGCCTGCATGAATGACATATTGTGTTGTATCCGACTCACAATTAGTGGACAACACAGAAAATATGCGTTCAGCGGTTTTGATTACGTGTTGTTATACCTTAATATTAAAGTGAATTAGTGACCTGTTATCGAACATTATTCATGCTCTTTTGTTAGATTTCAAAAATTATCTTTTTGACAAAGTTATGACTTATGAGTGTTTTTAAACTCTTATATTTCACATATTACATACAGGAACTCGTAACACACTTCAAAATCAAAACATCGTAAAAAACCAACGAGAAAACTCAGTCCTCAAGTCTGTTATTAAGTCAATGGATTCTAAATTCTAATAGTTCAGCCAACTATATCAAATAAGAACTGCACTCAGACAGCTAGACAGTATGCAGCTAGAACGTACATTTTGGTATGCATATGTTATGCGTTAGTAGCACGGAGGCAACACATGTAGGTACGACTTCATCTTAGCTACTGATCAGAGACGTATATAAGATCACCCAGATTTGAAATGGCCTTTTTTTTTCAATTTTACAAAGTAATAGAAAAACCTCAAAAATATTATATGTTCATAAAAAGTACAAATATTCTATTATAAAATATATATTTCACATAACATTATATAATAATAATATAATACCACATGATTATAAATACTCGTATTTATAATCCATACTAGTACCTACCTATTACCTAGGTATTATTATAATCAGTATTTATAATCAATGATAATACATAGCAGTGGCAAAACATGAATTCGATACATTCCATATGGCATATGGTATATTGATGTAAGTATATTGTATTATGTAGGTACACTAGAATACAAGATTTATAGTCAATTATTGATTTAATCATCGATGTCACCATCACTCTGTGCATGCTGGATTTTTCACCTAATAATGATAAAATGCCAATTGCGATTTCGCTATAGGATCACTGCTAAAATAATCGACAAATTAGCAAATATGAAAAGAAATTTTGGTTTTATAATCTGATTATTTTAGTAAACAATTTTTAAATTGCATTTCATGAATATGGGTGTAAAATGTAATAAATTAGAAATATTTTTTTTATAACATCATACATTTTATGATAAATACATAAATTATACTATAAAACGCCTATCTTTGTGCTTAGGTCAGGTTATTACTTATTCCACTGATCCCTTTTCCCTACCAATCAAATTATGTATACGCCATTGCTACTGATGACACATTTTTAACGTTCCATTCATTGCTACTCGAAAACAATTCGTCGATGGTTGATGCCGCCGCCGCCCGCGCAATCGCCGTTACATAGGTACGTATATTGTCTTGTCTGTTTATCTGATCCATATATCTTATTGGTTTTGTATAATTCCAACTGATCCCGTGCACTTCGTTGCCCTTTCAAAGTGCCAACTTCGTATGATCCAAACTTTATTCAATTTGTTATTTAATAGTTGGGGTGTATGGTGCTAAAAACATAAAAACGTGTCAATGATTTGTTTTTCTATAAATACATTCGTATAGATATATGCCATATTTCTACAAGTTATAATAGTAATATGATATGTAACCAATGGAAACCATTTAAACAAACAAAATAAATATTATTTTTTCGTGAGCTGAAAAAAATTATGTGTAAGGTATGCCATTAGCTATATCTATAGGGGTTGAATAAGAAACCCTCCAAGTTTCAAGGAAACAAATTGATACCACACTCATTGACACCTAATAGGTATTACGAAGGTGCCATGAAAGTTTTAAGTTTTAACTTATCATAGTTTAGGACTGAAATCGACTGAATATAGGTACTGTATATAACAACCAGTGTGTTTTCAATTATTTAGATTTTTTTATATCATAAAATATGTCTTGTGGCGAAACAGCCTATTTCTAATGGAACCAACCTTTATCACTTTAAATTTTTAAGCAGATGATTTTTTTATAACTCTTGATATGGTGTTTAAATAAAATTTGAAAGAGTGGGTAGTTTTCGAGTTATTAAAATGTATACATTATAACGATAAATTATTATTTGTAGTCCTTAAAAAGTGGTTTCACAAAAGTATAAAATATAATATTATGTAATATTGGATCTATTATTTATCATACCCAGTAATTTTATAGAAATTACTAAATGTTGGTACATCGATATTAATTAATAATTACTATAATTTTCAAATCATTACAGCCCGTATCTTTTAAACGGTGACACGACTTATTTATTTTTCAAATAAGAACCATCCTTTTACTCTATAGATCGTTAAGACTTTTTGAAAATGTTTCTGTATGTAAATCGAAACTAGAACGAGTTTTTTTTATCAACTTTGTGACTTGTGTACTTAGGATACTTAAGGATAATAGATCCATGTTGATATGTTTAGAATATTACCCCATAGTCTATTTAAATGGCATAAAAAACCTAAGCATTTGGAAATATCGTCCTTAAGTGCGTGTACTTAAAAATTCCAAAGATCGGAGTTTGAATAAATTCATTATTCAAGGGAATTGATGGGGTTCAGCTCGGCGAATCACTCTGTATATATATATATATATAACTAGTATGTGTATACGGTACCTACGGGTCATAGACGTCAACGCTTACTGCTTAACTGTGCAGCGGTGTGCTGTGTGTATATAATATACGCATAATATATAATATACTTAATATATATATATATAGGTATATTATATATATATAATATGTATACATAACATACTTACATACGTCACACATACCCGCGATGCCGACCGATAACTGCAACGGCCCCGTTACACGCGTGCTTGTAAACGTATTCAAATATTATATATATATATATATATAGGTAGGAGGTACTACGTGTACATCGAAACAATTAACGGAGAAGAGATATACCTAGATATAGGTGTATGGTGAATTATTTTTTTCTCATCCAAAGCCCCGAGAACAAAATATAATAAGACGAACACGCTATAAATTGCGTGTAATATAATATACGACGTCATAATATTATTATGTAGGCAGGTATAATAGTGGTGTAATACCTACGCCGTGTTGAATTTTTTTCCCCCATTTTTTTTTTCGCCCTCGGGGCGTCCGGTACACATGTGATACACTGGTACTTTATATAGGTATAAAGGACACGATATAGTGCCTACATAATATCGTTCGTAAAAATACGATATTATATTAATTTTGACTCCCGCGCATAATTGCCTCGTTATAGATGCAAAACGGTACATTTGGTTCATGACGATAATATTATTATGTGCTCCGCAGCGAGGCGGTGTGTTCGCCGATGTCTGTGCAACATTATAATATAATATTATTACACGCTCGTAGACATTAGGTCAGGAATATTAAATATATATAATTTAATGTGTCGAGAGAAAAAATAACAAGCTTGTATTATTTGTTTATTAGAGAAAAACTGGCTTGCGCCCAGGATACATATATAATATGGAACGTCATTGCTACAAAAATAATAACATACGTTTATATTATCACAACAATGAGAGACAATAATATATAATACAATTTTAAGTACAAGCAAATTAAATAGCTACGACATATTAAATAAGCAATAAGACGGTTCGTCATTGGCCAGCCTCGCATTGTATAACGGGTTGGTTTTTACAATAATTTGGTCGTGCAGAGGGGAATGTAAACTTGGTATGCATTGCGAGTACATCGTGTAGGGATGACCTTTAAGTTATTAATATTATATAAGTGCTAAGAGGGAAGGCAAGAAAAGAAATTTCTAGCTGAAAGGTGAGAATCGAAAGATTATGTGAACGTCTTCGGGCAGCTCGAGAGGATAAATTAAGAAGTCGAAGTACGGGAGTACAATCGTGAGGTGGCAATTTACTAAGAGCTTATGCTATAAGAATATAGGTATTATATATTATTATATGAATAAAAATTGTTTTCGCCAACGCCGTTAAGCTTGTTGAATTAATTCAACTGCGTCTGAGGAGGGTCCCGCACTGCCTAGCCGTATTCAATTGTTGGTATAACAAGAGCACAGTAGATGAATTTTTGAGAGCTGGAGAGTATGAATTCACTTCGGAAGAAACTCAATATTTTCAATATATTTTGCAAAAAGTTGTAATATATTATCAATGGTGTCGGTGAGACGAGCCAGACGAGGTGAAACTAAAGTACTGTAATATAATAGTAGGTAAAATGTAGACGAAAAATGTTAAAACGCGATCGTACCGAAAATCATGTACCTACCTATCATTCTTGTTAACTTTGAAACGTGACTGTTTTGCATTATAAAGATTATTATTATTTTTTTTTTAATTTTAAGGAATCAACTGCATGCTTATTAATCTCTTTTTACTGTACGGGTAGGTTCGGAACATGTGTATAAGTGACGAGTGTTTGTCGCTAAACACCAGGTGGTCACCCATCCGGAAACTAGCGCCATGGTTGAGGTTCGACCTCAGAACGCGTTAGCGACCAGGCCACTATTATTATTATTATATATATTGATATATAAAATCATCGAGAAATTTAATTGTGAAATATAAATAAAAATGTTTAATAACTGTAATTACCATTACGACTATAATATATACCTATAATTATCTAATTGCATAATTAACATCATTAAATTGTATAATAGGTTAAAATAATTTAATTTTAATAACAACCTGTAGACCGCTTACATAAAATTAAAAGTAATATACCTACCTATTGGCTATTGGTATAAGTATAAAGTAACAGTTACCATAACATATTAACATGTAGCTACTATATTATATATTATGTGTACCTACTAGATTATATTTTATTTACTTTCGTTCATCTTACAATTTAACCATTTGGTTAAGTAGGTACCTATTTTATGTATGTTCGTAACTCGTAAGATGTATACTATAGAGCTCACGAAGTTGACATTGTTGCGTATGCGGTTCGCTTATGTACATTGTACATACATATATAACACACTAGTATCGCTAATAGCTGTAATTATCAGGACTCGTCCCAAATGCTTTTGGTTTAAAATTTACGTAAATATCAAGTCCCGAATTGTATACTGTTGTTAATATATTATATTATGTTTTTCTTTAAATACATCTCATTTGAATGTAACTTACCTATAATACATCAAAATACGTTTAGTATAGTTTACAAGAGAAAATGATAAGCTTTCGACGAGGACAACTACTAAATATGCATAAAGAAAGTAAGTATAGAAATGGTATGCTCAAAAGGTTAACTTGATGTACCTATAGTTATAATTAGTGAATGTAACTACTTACCCTACATAAAAATAAAAACATTTATTCAATGAATTTGAATCATTTATCTGTTTAATATATTATAAACTATAATTATTAAGTACCTACAGTAGGTTATAGAATAATATTTTAAAAATTTATTTTTCAAATAAAATAATATACCTACCAATAATTTAAATTTGTGCCTTCTGACTTTTTAGGGATAATGAGGAACAATATTATAAGATAATTGTTGATAGTTTTTTCTCTGATCATACATTTTGTTTAACACCATATTGAAACATATTTGAATTAAACACGATGAATGTGTCATTTTAATTACTATTCTTAAGCATACTTTAATAATAATTAACCCATTAATATTATTATATGGTTAGATTGTATTAGTGTTAAACTGTAATTACAATTTTAATACATTCAATGATAGTATACCAGCATAATTACCAATACAATAATGTTAAATGAAACAATGGATAATTAGTTAAAGGTTTTTGTTTTTTACAGTGTAGGTAGTAGGTACACTCTGCGTACAGCGTGTGCAGTTAATTATAAAAATTCATTTAATTTCATTATAACGAAAGTTGGGTAATATTGAGCTTAATTTTTGTAAAATACTTAAATTCTTTATATTTTATTAAATAACGTTATGTCCAATCCTTAAAATATTTTAATTTTAATTTAAAAATTGATGAACAGATAAATAATCATCAATTTTGATTAATTTTAAAATTAATTAAAAACAACAGTTTTCAACAAAAATATAAAACTCAAATATGTACAACATAACAATAGTACAGTAATTTACAATTAGTGTCGAAGCAGGTTAATGAATAACCAACATCGCATTGCGCCATTGCCAATCGCCACCTAAATTTTGCAAAGATACCCACAGATAAAGGTTTGTCGACGTTTCATAGTATGTGAATTTTAAAAGAATGTTTCAAATTATTTTATTGAGGTAGACTTGAATTTTATATTTTTATCATTGTAAAATGTAAAGTACAGAGCGTCAATAATATAAATCAATACCATAGGTGTACTCTTGTTTTTTTCCTATACATATACCTACGGCTGTAAGCTTATGAAATGTTTTAAAATAAGCTATTGAGTTACTAACAAAAATTACTTAACGGTGTATGTAAACATACATACAATAAGTGTAATAATATATTATACTAGTGGGTATAGATATAGGTATAAACTGATACTTATATAAAATGCTCATATTCAGTAGTATTAATCTGTAAGTACTCTATAAACAATAAATAAAATATGTAATTATTATTAAAAGGTTTCCGATTATAAATAAATATATTTTTTTTTTTTCTTGAAACGGAAGTGCGAATAATAATTAATACAGTTATATAATTAATTATAGTGATAATTGAAAAGTGACAAGTTGTGCTAAACGAATAGACGCTAATTTTTATTGTGATGCTAATATGTACCTATTATGCATGTATTATTATGATGTCTCACTATGAAATAGGTAGGTAGGTACTCGTTGAGTTAACATTTACGTTTTCTATTTACATATCATATATTCATATAGAAATCATGAATGTTCATCTATTATATAGGTACCTATACAGTATATAAATACGAATAATGCTTATACTTTATCACGCGCTTAACAATATCGAAAGATGCACTGTCTGCAAGTTGCAACAATGATCTTTTGATGTAATTTTAAATAAACATAAAGTATATGTTATTACATTTCCACGTCATAGTATAATATTATGCAATAGAAATCGATATGTGGGTACAGTATATTATAATATAATACACGAGTAGAAGTCGTTACGTTTGCGTCGGTGTGCTCATAAATGTATAGCGACGCACGTGATAATAAAAAAAAATTGTTTTCCCAATTATTCGATCGAATTTACATTGTAGATATAAGTGTACAGCCGGGAACCAGCGCATCAAATCTAGAACTTTACACCCTAATTAACCCGATGCCGTCAAAGTACCCGAAATAATGTCAAAACCAAGTATACTTATACCCTGAAAACAGGAAGTCAAAATACTGCCAAAAACCAGTATTCGTAAAAATTCAATACGATTTTCAACGTCAATAGTCATGTTTTCCATTCCGAAATAATACCGTCCACGCGGAATCAATTATCAGATGATCTTTTAACTTTATAGTCGCTTCTATAATCAGTGGCGGATTCAGGGGGATGGCAAAGGGGGCATCCCCCCCAATCGCCGTAGTTTTCCTTTATTTTACACGAGTTTAACCAATTTTGGAACTTTTTGTACTTTTGCCCCCCCCCCTCATTCCCCTCCCAAAATTAAGCCCTGGATCCGCTACTGTCTATAATATTTTATTGTTGCCGTTACACTTCAAATAATTTTAATACATAATTACTATGCATTATTTATTTATTTTTATTTTAATAGAGTAATATTATGAATAATATGTTAATATTTTTGATAACATTTTTAGCACCTATAATTTATTATTGTTCGTATGTATTTTTGACTTTTGGTATAAACTGGTAATACAGGAATAAGACAGAAAAACAATTTTGATATATTTAAATATATTTAAAATAACAGCAAAAATTTAAATAATAATATAAAATAAAATACCTCACATTATTTCAAAACCCCCTAACCTAACCCAATCTCTGAGTTCTAATTTAAATTCTTGGTACCCGAAATATTAAAAAGGGCACCTATAACTATCAATACTGGTTTTCAATACCCAATTTAATTTTTGAAACCCGGTACGGCAGTCGGGCAGTAGCTGTAGGTATATTTAGTATACTAAGTATACTTGAATTCATTATTTAAATAAGCCCTTGATTCAATCGGTCGTTTTTTTTGATTTTTAAAACCTCTTTTATACTATTTTAAGTAAGTTGGTAAACATTTTTTTTCTTTTATTTATCGTTGAGCATTTTTACTTTTTTTCAAACTGTAGCTCATAGTTTAGTTTTATTTTAATAACTGTTGTACTCTCCTGGAAATAGTGATGCATAAATATTGAATTTTGAACAAAGAATTTTGTTATTTATATTAATATTAAGTTTTATGAGCGAAATGCGCTTATTATTTTATTGTACAAGATAAATAAAAATGTTTCGTTAAATATTGAACATAAATACTTGTAAAATATTTATAAAAATATTCAAATATTCTGCTTGAGATTATGAATCAAACAAATCTGTTTCAATTCAAAATTTGATATTGAGATGAAATATTAAATATAAGAATCTTAAATTGTCCAAAAATAAAAGTAAGTAGGTACCTAAATAATTTTTTAAAGAATAGATGTTCATTGTTAAAACGGTTACCTACCGCGGTTAGGTATAACGCGTTATGTACATGCGTATTTCCATGATGGTGATAGACATACCTATAAATACCTATAAATATTATGCTCTCTGATCCCGAGACCCGAGTGGACACGAATCCACAATTGCATGCGTGCAAGTGCAATACCTACTTATAATAAGGAGAACTATGAGCATCGACTCGTAAAACGAAACCAATTTAATCCTATATGCATACATAAAATTGTAATAACTTAAAAAACGTCTCTCCCGCGAACCACTTTACACTACAGCTACTACCTATATACATACAATATGAAGATTTGCACAGATGTGCATAATGTATATACAGGGTGATTCGCCGTGTAGTGAGCAAGCATGTAAGTCAGACACCGTTTGATCGCATTTGATCGAATTCTGATTTAGATAGGTACATACGAAATCATCTGCTTAACAATCGACAGTTAAAAATATTGGCTCTCATTTGTTAAATAAGAATGTGAAATTTGTTTTGCCACAGCCCACAGGGCCGCATTCCTCAAGACTTATACACGATGGTATGACAATCCATTTAAAATATTGTCCTTACAAGTATATACCCCGGGTACTTATAAATATTCCGCGAATCAGAATTTGAATAAATTCATTATTAATGAAAACGGGGATGACCATGCCCGGCAAATCACCCTGTATATTGTATCTGCAATCGAGCCGGTATTCTATGGGTACATAGGTGCCGGCTCCGTAATTTACGTAATACAGCTGACACATCACGTACGTATATATACGACCTGAGAGATCTGTACTGTAGTTGGTCGGGCACGACCGAATGCGATGAGACGATATATATATAGACCCATAAGAATCGGAAAAGTACACGTATATTGAACACATATTTACAGTTATGCAAAATGTGTCGTATATGAACCCGGAAAAAAGAGAACGCCTATACCTATACATATACATACTTACATCGTATATCGTAAATATACGTATACCACACACGTGAACGTGATACCCGCCAAGTGGATTTATTTATGTCACCAAGTACAATAGGCGTTAGTCGTATATGCAGTTCGTGTGGAGTTTTTGCGGAAAATTCAAAATCCACGTGTTATAATAATAATATAGAATAGGTATTTAGAGTTTAGAGCAAATAATATTGAGTATATAACAGTCGATACTGACTTCTGTCTTCTGAACATTGTAAGTAATAGGCACGCAGAGACCCATATAGTGGTTGTTTTGGACATCGTCGCCAAATAATGACAAATTATAATAGACGCACATCATATAGTCATATTAGGTACCTAAAAACAATAGTATTAAATACAGTAAAATACATTTTTATGTAATACTTATACCTACATTGTTTGTCTGCACATTTAACTCATAATATTATATAAGAATAATTGTTTTATCTGTGTGGCTGTTATACACATATATAGTGATTGTTGTATCATTAAATTTATCTATTATTCTTATAAGCTCTTAGTATGATTTCCACTGTTATCTGTATGTTTATTTTGTAGATACATTTGAGCAATATTAAGCCGATGTTAAAATCGTGTTGAAGAGTAGGGGACTAAAATCAAAATAGCGCATCATGTGTAATTATTAGCGTTATAAGTATCATTTCACAAAAAATTTCTCTTATTGATACAATACCCTAGTTATGCTATAAATGATATGGTTACCTGCAGCTAATTCAGTATCAGACTGATAAAACAATAATTAAAACCCATTTGTCTATGTGATTTTTATTACCTTATGCCTCCATCGGTATGCAAGTATTATCAATTTTTATGATTAATATTAAACCCAGGTACATCTAATGAAATACAATGAGTTGATATAATCAAGTTAACATAATTAAATATTTTGTTAATTTTTATTTTTATCTTTGATGTCGTATTTAAATTGCTTTTTCCAGGAAACTTAATCAACACACAAATGATTATAGAAAGAACAGTATTTTAGATTTACGGGCGATTATATTTTTTCACCGATTTTTGTATTTTTAATTTGAGCTACAAATAGCCAATATAGGCACGTTTGGGTCCGTATGTAATCTGAGCCAAAATATAAAAAAATAACATGTAATTTGCGTCACAACTAAGTATTAATTTTAGTAATCTGCACCACACGTTCAATTTAAATTGTTGGAATTTACCTGATAAATGTACAGAGCTCATATCGCAGTTATATAGGTATAGCACAAAAAAAATATTTTTTTTTGGCAGAATGCCTTGGTATTTTGTCATCAGCCAAATGCCCAAAAATAAAAATCGTCTCAAATGTATTGCCTTGTCACTGTAGCAGCTGTAGGTAGATCAATATATTATAATAAAAACACTATATCAGTATTTGGCTGATTTCCGTGCATGCGTAAACCTATAGTAAATTAATTAAAGTGTTGGATTTGAAATATTTCAAAATTGAAAATTTCACTCACCTTGAAATATTTCAATGAACTTATGAAGAATATTATTTTTCTTTTAAACGTATTCGGTTATAGATAATTAGAAATGATTATTGATTACACGCAGGAAAAAATCGATACCTAGTGAATGACGTAGGTATCAAGTATCAACCAAGGTTTACGAATTACTATGTTAATGCTTAATGGTTATAAATTAGGTATAAATGGTATTATATTATCAGTTAATTGATCACTTATCAATTGACTTCATATCGGCTATAATTTATTAATTATTTATTAGTATTCGACACCATAAACAAGCTTTTAAAAATGTTCTCTTGTTCTATGTTTATGACTATAACATTTATTTTTAATTTTATTTCTCACATAAACGAATATTTAAAGACAAATAAACTGCATGAAATTTTAAAACCCAATACCAATATTTTTTATTATACACTGCTATTATAGCAGCTGACACGCGTGGCGTTCAAGTCTCCGGAATTAAACTTTATACGACTACACCTACATATAGTTTTGCTCGACTAATAATTTATTTTTCCTGTGTTCAATACATTGCCGCAAACATGCAATGTTGAGCAATGACCAGCACTTCTAGTTTGGAACAGAGAAAAAACAACTAATACGCACAAAACGAGAAATTCATCCCGGACGCTCTACATAATATAATTTTTATTTTCATGCCAGTATGCCACGACTGTTGATCACGAGCGAGACACTGCGGTACAACTCTTGATGGGGTAATTAATAATGGACAATAACGTTATGTAAACTCTCGTAATCGTAAATAAAATAATATTTTTTTTTCTGTCGTTAAAAAACTACGTGACGTTTAGAGAGCCCGACGAACAGGAGGAAGACAAAACCGAGACCGAGCCAATGATGTCAGACGCAATGGTATATACGTATGCAACACGGTACCTATTACCTATTCTTATTCACTCCTCACTATACACACAATCTATACCCCCAAGGTCGAGGGTGTATTAAAAATGGAGCACTTGACCTGAAATTAAATATTTATCGTAATAATTGTACGAAATCTCAATGTTATAATGTTCTTTCAACAAAACTAATTTATAAAAACCGAAACTTACCAACTTAAATGTACCAGTAGGTACCGACTTATTATAATATGTGACGTGTAACCTTCTATTTGATTCGTGCTTTTGAATTAGATGGGGCCAAAATTATAAGCATTTTGTGAAAAATCCAAATTTGTTACACTTACGACACGAAAGTGTGCACAAGAACATTGTGTATTTGATATTTTAAATATTTTTAACGCCATAGTAATTCTCGTTTTATGGTTACAGATTTAGATGGAACATTTTTAGATGACTTTGAGCAAGATAAATATTTTATGCACGTATTCGTAATCAGTTTTTATTAGTCTGCGCGTGCTACAGATTTTCAAATTAAATTCACCGGTCTAATTGAAATCGTTTCGTTTAAAATAAAACAATAATTATTATACATTATTATGTATTTATTATACTTAGTTTACGGTTGGTAAAAATATCAATCCACGAATCAAATGTAGATTATGCTCAAGAACCAAGTTTTAATATATACTATGCACATATGAGTCAATTGTCATTACTCATAATAATAATCACAAACAGAATGAGAAATACATAGTTAAATTCCAAAAAAATTATCATACACCTAAAATCTCAATTTTGTATTGAATATAAAAGTTCTTTTACCTATATCCCATAATTTTTGTTTTTACGAAACTATAAAAGAAAGAATCCCGTTGTATCTATTGTTAATTTATATTTGGGACACGTATATATTATATATTATTAATATTTAAATAAAAATCGGTAGTACGTTATTATCCTAATAGTTACCTATTACTATTTCTGATATTTTCGATAAGTGGTAATAGATGATTATGAGTATTCATGACTCGTGAGAATAAAATATATATGGTTGTTGTTATTGTAATCAATCAAAGAAATTACAAAAATGACTGTATTTTAAATAAAAAGTTGGGAACTATAGTATAATAATATATTAATAATGTATAAGTGTTCCTTTCCTAAACGTATCTACCATGGTAGGTATACTTAATATGTATGGATACAAATAATGAAAAATTAATGGTATATAATGATTGATTACTGAAATGATTACATAATATGAATAGTTGGTCTCCGATTAGTAATCTAAAAATAGATACAATTTAAAAGTTAGAGTTCTTCAATATATCATGAACCTTGTATCATAATATTTTTTTAGTGAGAATAGCGGGAAAAGTTTAAGATGCATATTGTGTCCAATGCATTTACTTTGGAATAGGTAGTGAATAAATTAAGTTATATATATATATATATATATATGATTTCATCTACATTATGATTCTGAGAAACTGTTACATCATTCTAATATTAGGTTTAAAATTAAAATAACCGGACATACTCCGAGCGTAGAGTATCGATATCATTATTTAAGTTCGTATCACTTTTTGACCGATTATGTGTGCTGTAGTGCGTCATCGTCACACAAATTACCTTAAAATGCACTGATCACGTCATAATACCTATATAGTCTGAAATCTGGTATGCGTTCAGGCGTAATCACAGATTTAAAGGCAGATCTATAAGTCGTGTGTTTTGTTTTTTTTTTTAAACCAAGAGCATTATTGGTATTTATTTATTAAGCAATTTTCTGAGTAAGGTTGATTTATCAATCTACAAGTAAACAAATTGCGTTACATTAAAAAATATGTTGTAACACACTATAACACCAATGCACCAAACGATAAATGTGTGTAACGACTAATGATTTTTAAATAACAATTTATAAAATAAAACTAACCATTGAATGTTTTGATTTTAATTCATTTAGTAAGGTAAGAATCTAGGAAAGTACTCGTAGTTATTTTTCTTGTGTCTAGTTTTTAGCAAGTAAAAGCATAAAACAATTTTCCAATAAAATGTTCAAATAAAATATATGATTTTTTTGAGCCTGATCGATTTTATGAAATATATTTACAGTATAAATCGGTTGAAAATGATGCGTACCTATCACCTATAACACAGATAATAATATGCTTTGAGTATATTGAAATGACAAAATATGTACCTACAGGTAAAGTCAGAACTCGAGTAAAAGATTATACACTATACATTTTTTGATATATCAATAAATTTCAGATTTAAAAAACTTAACTTCAAAACACAATGACACGACCGATTATACACTCCTATTCAAGTGCTTTAACAAAAAAGTTATTTTCACGAAATTAAACTTCAACCAAAATTGAACGAAATTAAATAAATATCCAACGCCAGAATAATACTGTACCTATAGGTATATACTTTGTTTTAATTAAAATTAAAAGACGGAAGCAAAGGAAAATAATACATTCGGAGTCGTGACTGCTGTAATTTATATTTTCGATCATCTCGCGAGACAATGAGTATTTTACAATTCAACAATATTGTAAATACCTAATAATTTATATTTAAAATTTAAATACGTCTGATATAATCTTACAGCGGTGCAATTTTTAGAGCATAATATGTTTACTATTATATACGTTTATACAAAATTAGAATATTGAAGAACAATATTGTAAAACAAAATTTACTTTTTCCCTTATACTAGCATCAAAACATTCGTTGATTGGATAAAAAAAAACATAATGTTGTAAGCGATATACACCTATATTAACATTTTTTTAAAAATAATAATGCAAATTAAAAATTGTTAATTTCACATTCTGTCATTCTATAGTGTCTCTAGTACACATCCATATAAAAGTCGTCAAATATATTTTAAAAATGCGTTGGTCAGAATAACTCAACAAGTTTTTTTAAAATACCCCTGCCTATTATTCTTTTATGTTATATTATGAAAACAGTTTTTTAAGACTATTTTTTTACGAGTTGCATCACATTTTATTGGTTTAAGTTTAAGTACAACCTTTTTGCAGTGCGCCTATTGATTATAGATATTAACGCATAATACATTTAAGTGGATTAAACAGTTTAATAAATATAAGGTAGGTAATGTCAAAAAACAATTATGGTAATGTGACGAGAATGTTGATTTTTATTACCTATCCTATAAATATATTATGTGTCTAACTCTAATAACTCTAACATTATAATGTATAACCAATCATTAAACACGTCTGCACGAAATAAGTTAAATGTATGTATTCCGATTTATTGATCAGAAAATAACTATGATTTTTAAAATTTAGCAACCACTGGGTCAATTATAACAGTATAAATAAATTAATATTATTAAATATTATAAAATGCATACCTATCTAAATTATTCATATCAAAACCGTTCATTTTAGATTAAAAGTGAACATGCACTGAACAGTGAAATAACCTAATTTTTATATTGTAGCTATATTTCATTTGCATAACTTATAACATGTGACTTATGTCATCTCCGTGCCTCTGACCGTCTATTTTTGTTTAGACCACACTCTGGGTCCAACCTAGTCAAACCTAAGGTAATTGGTATCCATCTTTTAATCAGCCTAATTATTTTTCTTCTGAACTCCTTGCCAGTGCAGTGTTGAGACTCATCTAGATAGCAAACTACCTACCCATCTATTATCTTAGATAACTATTTCGACATTTATCTATTCTTAGATGACATATTTACTTATCCATGTAGGTTCATTATATTTAAACCATATTCATTTTTCATGAAAGATATTCATTTTTTTTTTTACTAAAATTTTTCTATCAGAACACTATTTATAGAACATTATTTTACTGCTTTTTAACGTCCCAACTACTTCCAACTACCTATATTAGCTTCACCATAATAATTTAGGTCTTCCGATTTTTCATTGTTTCTTATATAATATTTTCCTATGTTATTTCTCTAAAGACCGAAGATTTTCATCTATATCTTTCTTTCAAACAGATCCACTTGATAATATTTATATAGATTTTCACTCTCTTTGTTGGGAAATTCAAATTGCTATTTTGATGAGACAATAATCGTGTGTCAATAACTCTCACGTCCTATGTAGAGTCTAACTGGTATAACTGGTGTACACAAAATACACATAATAATAAAAATAGGTATATTAAATTATTATATAATGTTTGATAAATAAAGCGGGAGTCGCAAACACACATTTATAGAGTGTCCCGCTATTGCTATAAGTAAAAGTTTTTGAGTACCTACCGGTACTTAAATGCTTTTCTATAATTGTCGAATACTTTTTTAAATACATTTTATTTTAAGTGCTCAATGAAATATTTTAAGGATAATTTATTGGTAGGTACCTATTGAATAGGTGTTACTATTGATCAAATATTTTATTCTTATTTTCTTTATCCCGTGTGTACAGTTTGTGTTACTACGCATACGCAATTACTTACACACCACTTTCTTTATTGATAAAATAAACATTGTTGTCAAATGGTAATATCACATACTATATGTTTGACTTCATTACAGAGCTATTGCATTATTAATTGCCATACATTTCTATAATAACATATTAACATGAAAACGATTGCTCAAAATTAAAATATTATATTATTTTACACTCAAATTGTTTTTAATATATTATGAAACATGTAAATAATTAGGTACTCTATTGTTCGAACCTATAAGTCTTAAGCTAATAATTCGTAGTGCATCACATTATTATGTACCAATGTATAGCTTAAAGGGGGATTGGTATTTGGTAATAAGATAATAATTATCTAACAGCCATTCTTTATCCATTTGATTTTCTCACTCAGAATAGTTATTGAACTTTAGAAATACTTTGTAAAATAAGTTAGCTAAAATACATTTATGGGTCAATTGTTTCGAGTAGTATTTTTAATTTTTTTTTTTCTAAGAGTTAGTAATCGAGTTTCGAGTTCGGTTTGGAATAGCGAATATTAAACTTTTCATATTATATATCATATCATACATTTATGCAAGGCTGGGCAAGTTAACGATTTTGTTTTAATTCGTTAAGTCAAGTTATTAAGTTAAGTTAAGTTAAAAGTTACTCGTATTTTTTTTCGTTAACTTTGGAAAAGTTTTAAATTTGCTAATTTGCAAAAATAAAAAATTCCAGACACATAATATGGTTTATTAGATAGTTTTCCTTTACGTTCGAGAAAATTACTGGGGAAATTTAAAATAATACATCAAAATAAAAATTTAGATATTTTTGAAATAAAATCAACTTGAAGTTAACACGTTAATTTTGAAAAAAGTAACTTATTAAGTTAAAAGTTAATCTGGAAAAAGAAGTAACGAGTTAATTAACTTAACGTTTTAAGTTAACTTTTAATGCCCAGCCTTGCATTTATGATGGCATATAGTGGCTAGATACCCGCAGACGAGCGACCACCACCACGCTGCGGCTGCTCCGGCAGAACACCATTCCCGTTCTGGGTCGTATACTAATTTGTATCGAAAAACAAACCGTCCGGTCGTGCAAATGCCGGCGCTGTAAAGAATACTCGTCTCGAGGTCTGCACCGCGATATGTGTAGGTATATCGTGATCGTATATAATATGATAATATGTTTTCGGGCGATTTAACGCGGCGCGAAATTCCATTATTTAAATCAAATGGTAGGTATAATAATAATAATATAATATAATGTGGAACAATTGACACGCACAAAAGCCACGTGCGTGCGTGTGTGCGTGTGTGGTGCCTTACTGCTGGGTGTATGAATTGATCTTCCTCTAAATGTGTCAGTGTCATCGGTGAAAGGTAACTCGTGAGGAAGTCAGAATACGATTATGCGCGCGCGCGTCTCTGCGTGTGTGTACAGTGCTGTGTACCTACCTGTTGTACCTACCTGTTGTACCTACCTCCATATACCGTATGATATCGTATATTATGTGCGTTACAATATTATTCTAATATATAGTTCGCCAGACGTTTGGGCCCGGCTGTGACGTGTACGCATCATAATACACATAGTAAGGCGTACAGAGAAATCCACAGGATTGCATCGCGCGTACGGCTGCCGGTGCAAAGACATAGGTATAAGACATTATTATAGGTATCAACCGCGCGGTCTCGAAGGTCAGCTGCTGCAGTGATCGGCGGCAACTTGAACACTCATATTATCATTTTTATATTGGTACAACCGTATAGTGCATACGGTCTAATTACTCAACCGGAGTTAATTATTCACAAATAATATTCTATTCAACTCCGCGGCATATTCGTTGCAGGCACCATTGTAGGTACGTTTTTTCTTATCATTTTCGTGGTTGATTATTTTAATACACCTATTACTTATACCACGAATTCTATGCAACGATGTCTTCTGTGGACCGTTCGATATTTTAATACTTTAAATCGATAAAATTGCCTGGGCTATACGTGTCATTGATCTGACTTGAGTCAAAACCACAATATACTTTGCTTGTTTAATACTTCTATTTAGGACTGGTGGAATATTTTTACCTACATTAAATTTGTGTAATCGATTTTGATGTTGAGTTGTATAATGTATACAATAGATACCAAGCTTAACTAGTGCGATAGTATCGATGACGGACTTACGACTTACAAATATTGAAGTTTGTATAAAATATCTCAAAAACATAAGTATGTCATTGGACATAGTATACCATAAGTATGGTGATAAATTATACATTTTTTTCCTCAAATATAATATTCAGCGTCCAAGATTTCATAAATCAAGTGTATACCCAATGAGTATAATATACAATTATACATTTATATATTTAGGAGATTTATAGTACCTATATACCTGCCTAATAATACCTACTATATTCCTAATAAAATCTGGAAACGTTGTTATAACACCTATATAATATATTATACATAATAATATTATATATATATATAAATAATTTCTGTTATTTCAAAAACTAGATAAAAATGATTATTGTAAAAGGATTGGATATTTTTGATTTGTTTCCAGCCTTTTAACTTATATATTACCATTATGAAATTAAATATAAATACCCGTCATAAATCCACGAACGTCTACACTTATTACCAACTCAATTGTATTATTAGTAATAATTTATTAGGCATCTACCTACTATTTATATGAATCAATAAATAACCATTTTATAATACTACCGTGGATATATTAATCCATAGAAATATAATAATCTGAGCGAATAAATTGTGAGAAGAGCCATTTTATTATTTTTGACTTAAAATATTCAATTGTGAGAGCATTATATTATAACATTCCAAACAATAAGATATTTTGCAATCAGAGAATGTATACATATAATATACAAGTATAATATTATTATGTCGTGCCATTATACCGACATTAAATCGGTGGTTATACCTCCACCGTATACATTAAAATAATAACACAGAATACAGATCAGCGTAAGGTACCTCTACAACTTACAAGTCGATCGACGATATACTGATACAAGTGGGGAAAAAATTGACCTTTGCGATACCGAATCGTGCCAAACACCAACTATGACATCATGATGCGGACGGATGAACGCGAAGAAAAAAAATATATTATGGTCTGTCATGTCGTCAATATTCACTCCGTACCTGCTCATGACATTTAACCATTTCTGTGTTCTCATTTCCATGTCCTTTTTCTCTTCTTCTACTATTTAAACGGAAATAATAACTAATGGCTAACCTTCGAACGGTTATAGGTACCTGCACCTTATAGTAGTATAGTTTAGGTACACAGTTGATATGGATGTATTTCGATGTGACAAATGTTTTTGTATTTGATGTTTTCGTCTTAACCGTACCTACCCACCCGTGTTGTTCAGTACCCATGCAAAGCTCACGATCTGTTGGAACGCAAACGAAAAATAGGTGTTTGGGTGAAAATGGTGGGAGGTTGGGTCGACCCACCAGTAATAATTGCAATTACCATGGTATAATACACATCAAACTACAATTGTAGGGCAATCACGGGTCGCTGAATGGCCCGTCTTGGGGGGTCTCTTTCGTGAACAATATTTCGCTACTGAAAATCGAGGAAAACCCTGAAGACTCTTTAAAAACACGACGATCGTGTTTAGCAAACATTTATGATTTACGTAATAATAAACTATTGTCAATATTGAACGATACTTCATGTATAAATATGTATGTATAACAACTTTGTATATATTATACAGAATAAATGTTGGTTATCGACTTATTAATTATAGTCAAACAATATCAACTGATATTTCCAATTTGATTTTCTTAAGAACTAAGGCTTAGTGAAGCAAATTATATGAATATTCAATTTTAAATTTAAATACTACCTTGAGAAAAGAAGGATATAATTTGTCCTTTTCTCAAATCAAAGCTTCCAATATATTAAAATCAATACGTCTGTAATTTAGTATCATATATTATTATAATATTATTATTTATGAGATTCAAAATATCGGTTCCGATTCTAGATAACAGTATACATGATTTGGTTCCTCGACAACCAAAAAGCTCCTGTTCAGTCAGTCTTTAAATACAACTCTACACTCTACTGCAGTCGGTCAGTCTGCACGTATATTTTGTGCTATTATAATCGAGTGAAGTAATATCCAACTCCCGCGAATACTACTCTAAAGTCCAGTGCAATTCAGCCCGCATGTTTGCAAAATACTAGTTCGTTTCATTTTGTTTACTTATCAGTTATAAATGAAAAAAAAAATCGCTGTTATTGATTCGATTTTACAGCGCATCTGTGGCTATATTAAATCGTTATGCAATCGATGAGATAATTTAAGACAATGAAAAATACAAAATATATATAATATAAAATAGACACATAATATATACGTAATACCGTAGTCTTGATTTAAATTTTAAAACTCGGGGTGAAATATAATTATATAAATCTATCGAAATATATAAAACAAATAAGATTATAAAATCAATAATCTATCTTCGCCTTCTTCCATCTATTTCACCGGATTAAATAGTCAATAATATTGACAAGGCCATGTGTGGTTTTATTTTTACTACGCACGCAAGTATCTATTTTAAAATCAGTAACTCATTCTACAAATAGGTACTCATCTCTAAAATACGACTTGTTCATTTAAAACATCTTAAACGAACGAATATTTCTTAAACGAAAATTGTGTAAAAAATATATATTTGATTAACATCTATGACATCTATGGTTTCGAACAAAAAAATGTTGTATCTACACTTGTACGGTTTACACTTTTTTTATAACGTATTTAACCTAGTTACTTGTAGAACTTGACCCACGCAAAATGTTTACTCTTATACATGTATTTCATTATTTCAAATGAGAATCGCGACCGCCATTCTTCGCTGTCCTAAATATTGAAGAGCATTAGTGTATTATTGTGTCTCTGGGGAGGAGGTAATATTGTGGCTACTGATTGTATTTACGTAATGAAATAATTGAACAGATTTAAGTTTTGTATGTTGCGTGTTAATCTCGTTATTATGCAATGTCATAATAATACAACAATACACTACATAGCTAGTGATGACTACTGAGTTCGTTTCGAGCGTCCATTTGCAGGCCCTACCTAAGTGAAGTGTCACAGGTTACGTAGAAGTCAACATCTTATGAGAACAAAAAAATATATATAATTATCATAATTCATAATATACTACAGGTACCTATTCAAAATTTTATTTTATTGGTATTGACCACGTATCTATATAATTACCCATACGAATTATTGTTTTTAATGAATTATTGATATTACGTACATTTAGAGTTGTATCACATATAAATATATTATTTAAATTTTTCAACATAAGTCCCTATAACGAATGTCAAATCGTATTGATGGTGTTCAGCGTTTCTATAGTTTACATAGTATTACGTTTCTTATATAGCTTGGTACCATTACAATATTACAGCAGCAATGAGTATTATTTTTCATCCACTATCATCCTTTGAAAAGATACCAATTATGATAGCTTTAACCACAAAATTAATTTATTTTGCCCTTTACGTTGACTTATTAGTTATTATTATACTATTTTGGAACCACGGTTCGAGTAACAAACGTGATGGAAATTCCTTGAGTATTAATATTTAATTATATAGATTCATCCTTAAGGACATTCTAAAATGAAATATCTTCATTTTTTAAATCAAGAATAATTTACGATAAACTAAAATACAAGGTTATATGATCACGTGGATGTTCTCACGATCAAAGTACGGTAACCTTTTATAGATCAAATCTAAAAAAATTTGATATACATTCATCAAGTAGGAGTCACAATTTTATTTTTATACCTTCATCGCTCATAAGATGAAACTGAATATAGGCATTCGAATTGTATAGTGGTGTATTTAGTGTATGCACAACAAATCATAATAACCTTACAGAATGCTTATAATATAAAATAGTGATCATCATAATGTGATTTTTAATTAATATTTTTCAATAATATGTACATACATGCTACATTAGTTTTACAAAATTATCATTCAATATAAAGTGTTCATTCTATTCACAATTACAAACTAAAATAAAATCCACATACCTACACATTATTACTTATTAGGTATGTTATTTAAGAATTCTAATTTATGTATAATAGAGATACGAGTGATTCAATTCACTTAGGTGCTTGAGATGCTTTCTGTTCGTATAAACTATAAATTATACACTCTCATAATCGTATCATTACAATTTATATTTTATAATATTTTATCCTATATAGTATATTAATATAGGTATGTGTATATAAGTATAAACATATATAGGTACCAGGTGAATGATAATATAATTAAATAACTGTATACAATGTATTTAAAGCACAGTAGAAATCATTTTAAATGACACCGGTTGCAGTGAGTATATAGGTTCTGACTGATTTCATTGCCTAAAACCAAAGACTCAGGCAAAACTCCTATGCTTTTTTTATTGCTTGCTATGGCGTTCTTAAAATGACCATATAGAAATAATGACGTTTATTTTGGTGTATTTACACAAATATTTATCTATATAATAACCACGCAATAATAATTTAGATCTTTCTATCGACGGTTCATGAGAAAAATAAATTTCAAGATAAGGAAAATATTAAAAAATCAGTTTAAAATCTCAAATTACATGGCTTTTAACAATATAAGTTCAAAACCAAATTTTGAAAAATAGTAACAAAACAATACGGTTTTTATAAAAAAAAAAAGAAATCCCAAAACAAAAATAACAGATGATTTTTATAATAATAATAATATATTATAATGAAAATACAATTTATATTTTAATAATATGCTTCATAATTTAATATTATTATAGTTAACATTGTATGATTGAAATATAAAAACATAATATAAGCGATAAAAAAAATAAGTGGATGTCACTCTGCTGTACAGTAGGTTACAAGTGGGTCACTGTAATGAATCGTATTATATATTTACATTTGAATTCCATGATATAATATCACTGTATACGAAAAACGATTCTGAGCGGGGACGGTTTGTCAGTCTAGGATATTTTATACTATATTTAATATTTATATTGTTATTAAAATAACGGTACCTAGTTATTAATACGGTAGCTGGTAAGTTGAATTAATATATTATAAAATTAAACAAAATTATTAAAATCGTTATTTTTGGTTATTTCATATATAATTTTGTCCAAATTTTAGCTATAAACTATATGACTTAAAAAAATAAAACTGTGTTTATGTATATTTTTTAGATTTCTTATTTAGCTTATGTGCAGCCTTGATAAATTTTCAATCCTTTAAGCTATAAAAGTACCTTTAATACATTTTTAACAACAAAATAATTTGTAAATCTTCAATTTGACAAATTATGCCAAAATTTGAACTTTAAAAGTTTATGGTGTATAGAAAATACTAATATGAACATCCAGTGAAAATGTCATGTATCTACGGTGTTATTTATTTTAGTGTTATCAAAACCGATCTCGTCAAAAACTGATTTTGCGTAAAAATGTCCGTTTGTCCTTAATTTTTTTGTTTTTCCCGGCGCTATTGAAAACTATTGGGAATTATTACTTCTCGCTCCCAATGCACCAACTAGATTAACTTTCTTACCGAACAAGATAGGTACTGTTGAAGAAAATTGAAGCATTTTTACTGCCCAATGGTGATGACAGACACAAAAACTAAAACAAAAATAAAAATAAAAAATAGAAACCCATATCATTGTAAAATAAAAACTTTCATCGCTCCGCTCAGAATCTAAAATATACCTATAGTGCCGAAGGTTTTACTGTTTTATAATATTTTTTTTTTTTAATGTTAGTTGTTATTATTATTATAATTATTCCGATTTATAAACAATTTTTCCAGGTCTCTTTAACGTTATTCTAAAAATACAGCCAAATAGTACTTATATTACGTTTAGTAAAATTATGTATTTTTGCGAAAATATCTAATTTTTACTCGGTTTTTTTCATGTATACATAGGTAAGCGACTAAGTTCAAATTTTGAATGTTCGAACAAAATATAATAATTTTTTCTTATATAATTTTAGTAATTTTGTTATAATTTAAAAAAATATTAATTGTACCTAGTGACTTGAAACTTTCTACCATTTCATATTTATTAGATCTTTTTTTTTAATACACAATAATATTTTCAAAATATTAAATCTAATCTGTCCTAAGCAACTTATACCACACAGACCTATTATTATACGGCACTAATGACTATAGTATTCAATTTGTTTGTAAACAATTAATTCAACCTACTGAAATTACTAATAGCAATAATATAAAATAATATTATAATTTAAGCTATCCTTAGATATATCATATATGATATTATATATTATATCTAACGTGAATGCAGAATGCAGGGTCTACTTTGTTCAGAATAGTTATTTTCGTGTACAATATATGATTTATTATTATATTTAAATTCAACATATCTATTACAGCAACTTCGTAACCTATAATTATTCAGCGGAAGTGAGTTTCCCTGTATTTGAAATTTAAAAGGAAGGAGAATATTTTTATCAAAATGTCGACGTATAATAAAATTATTGAGTTGATTATTGCAGTGCAACTATAAACGGTAGCTTAATAAGCTTATTATTAATTAGGTATATATAAGAGCTAATAATATATTATATATACCTAAAGTAACAATTCCTTTTAAATACTTACAAATAAAACATATCCATGATATTCCAATATTCATCTTCTTAAAAAAAAAATTTTATACAAAACTTAATATTTTTTTTAAAATGTATATAGGAACAAAAAAAAATTTCATAAAAGCACAAAAATATAGAGGGATAACAATATCTACGCATAGTCGTATATATATATATATATATAACTATAGTTTATTCCTATTTGTAATAAATTGAATATATAAATAAAAGACGTACGCGCGTATACGTCAAACTCGGGGATTGAGGCATAATATATATATAAATAATTATAGATAGGTACGTTACATTGAAACCCAAGTGTGAGGCCGACATGATATATAATAATGGTCGTTGGGTGAAATATATTGTTTTATTCATTATTCAAATACCTATAATAATAATAATAATATAGGTACACTTGTGACGATCGGCCGATAAGTGCGCGTGGCCGATCAAGAGCAAACCGCTGGTAAGTACAAGTATACAAGTATATATATCTATAATCTATACATTCTACATATTGCATAGGAGACTTCGTGTTGCGACAGCCCATGTATACATCATACACGCGTGGCAGTGCACAATCTTGCGAAGTACGCGAAAAATTGACAAGTCTCTGAGAGCTGTTTTTTGGCCCATCATAATGTGCCGTGCACGTGTACAAAGTACTTATGCGTTATACAGAGCGATTCACTAGTTTAAACACGCTCATTACTCGTCCGGCTTATGAAATACAAAAGTCTGTAACGTCTGCATTGTCTGCATGGCACGAGAAATCATTTTATACCCATTTGAAAATATTATAGTCTTAAAGTTAACTCAAAAATTCAAAATATCTCAATGAACGAATACACACTATATAGATATGGTTGAATGATAAAATGAGGTGAGAACATTGCGCTTGGCGAATCACCCTGTACCTATAATATGTACTTACAGAAAGTGCGACGGTATATTATTATAATAGCTATGCGTACATGCTGTACCGATGACATCAATATCTGAGGGGACTTTAATATATACAGAGCAACAAAAAAAAAAGGCGGACAAGTGGGTACCGCTCTGCTGTACAGTAGTTGTAATGGATGTGTTTTATTTGAATACAATGATAAACCATTGTATTCGAAAAACTATTCTGAGCGGTTAGCGTAGTCCTTATAATATTATAATTTTTTATTCGTTGCTATGGTGATATACAAAGCGCTTTATTTTATTTTATTAAAATCCCATTTTTAGCGGTTCTTTGTAATTTGTCGGTAGTTTTTCTCGAGGCTTTCTAAAACTATATACTTGGAATTTTTAATTTTGACCTCCCAAAAATACCAACTAGGTTCACTTTTCTACCAGAAAAGATGCTGTTCTCAAAAATTGAAGCATGATGCTGCTTACTATCCAAAATGTTGCCGACAGAAAAAAAAACACACATCATTGTAAAACCTGCAATACATTCTTTCGCTCCGTTCAGGATCTAAAATTGTACCGTCGTAGCGAGGGCACTCCTACATATTATAAGAAATCTATGTAATTGAAAATATGATCCTTATATAATTAGATTTACTCATAAAATTTCAATAATCAGAATTTGTATACATTTATTATTAAAGGGAAAAATTGGGTTGATCATACTTGGTGAATCACCCTGTACATTTTAATATAATATACTATTTTGGGAAGGTATAGCTGGTATGGACGCAAGTGATAAACCTTACACGCAGACACATACGCGCATATCATAGACGTGAAATATTTAATATAATAATAATCTCATTACAAAACGTTCCCGGACCTTCACCTAGATATAGTACATACATATAAATATTATTTATATAATACTATTTACTGCATAGAACATAACAATATATTATAATATGTATATGATACGTACACTATTTTATTACTATCACAATAATATATAGGTATACGCGTTGTGTGCGGCGGCGTGCGTGTTACATCTTCGCGACTGAGAACATCGCGCCAGTTTTTTTGTTTTTATTTCTTACGTTGTCGTTAATAAAGGAAAAAAATATCATGTCCCGAGCGAAATAAGTATAATATAAAATTATTTTTTATACATATTATTGTGAGACACGACGCGGTGGCGAAGACGAGCATTATATTATTATTATTATGATGCCACGCGCGACAGTTGCTCCGGCCTTAATAACGCGTCGTCTTTTCGATCTTATACATATAGTTATAATAGTACCGACAAGCGGACGACACCCCGATTTTAGTTCTCTCGTGTATTATCGTTTCCAATGTCATATAGCTGAATGCTATTATACAGTGCTAAACGTATGCCCAATACGGTTATCTGACCTTTATTATGTATATAAAATATTATAAATAACATATACATACATAGGTACCTACCTACTATATAGACGAGCTCCGTTATTATAAAGGCACAATATTATAAACGAATGAGATTATATATTTTTTCAACCCGTCGTCGTTAAATGATGTAATATATTTTGGTATAACATAATATTATTACCGTCTAAACATTCGAAACACTGAAATTATTGTCAAAATATTTAAACAAGTTTTCGGCGATTTATTTTTGGCTATTTTTTCATTTACTTTCCTACTTTTGATCACAACTGTTTAATATATGATACATATACAGGCTCGCACATACGTTTTTCATATAGGTACAGGGTGTTCAAAAAGTTTGAAAAGAACTAATTACGACTGGTAAACGATGGAATAATATAAATAATTAAGTGATTAAATGTTTTAGCAAATAAACGTGCAGCAGTTTTAATTGCTTTATCATGTAGGTATGCAAATATGCAAACAAGAATTAAAGTGTTTCCAAATGTTTTGAACACCGTGTATAATACCATAAAGTACGTGTATGGATACAGTTATTTTATGATATTGAATTAATAATCTGCATACGTTAATATACCTATGATCGGTACAATAGTAAAAGAGAATAAGCAGAAATACATAAAATAACACTACTTTTTAGGAAAACGAAAAAAAATGTATTATTATATCTGTATTGACTGTAAAGTATATTTTGCATTCTTCATAACTAATGTGAATTAAGACACAACTGACACAACAGTCATTTGTATTTTTGTAATAAAAACTACATAAAACAATGCTTTCTACGATATAATATAAAACTATAAAAGTAACAGGTATAGGTAACCGAAAAGTGGCCAAAACTGAACTGTACACGGACGCACTAGTTTAAATTGCTCCAACTGCTAAAATATTTTCTATAATTATTCTTTTTTTTTATATATATGAAGTTGCATAGTAGGTACATTTGTACTATTGTAGAATATCGTTAGATAATATTTAAAAATAATTTAAACATACCCAAAGTAAAACAATGATTCATAATACAACAACAATGATGATGATAATAATAATAATAATAATAATAACAATATAACTGATTTTATTTCACTATAACAGTATCATTAGATTGCAATAGACCACATTCTCTGTAAAATAAAAAACACAATAGAAAAATTAATTTTAAATGCCCATGCTGCGAATTTCAAATTAAAACATTACTTTTTAGTCTATATTATCTATAGGTAGCTAATAGGTATAATATGGTACCTACCTATACGTTGAATGGAAAACAATTTCAATTTATTATTTTTGCACTTTCATTCAGTATGATAAATATATTATAAACTCATATAACTTCCTTTATAAGATGTCAATATTTCAATACAAAATAAACCCATTTACATATTGCAATACTTAACAGTTTTATAAACGTTTTATAATCCGTAGATTAAACAATTTTTACTTTTAAATTCAATAATACCTAGGTCTTATGCGGAGCAATAGAAATCTGTAATTTTCACAAAATTATTCTGTATGTAATCACTAATCACATATATCATATAATATACCTAATAAGGTTTGTATTTTCCCAGATTGTACAATATATTTTTCAGGAACGCAATTTTCTGCTTTTGTTCAATAATTTAAGCGCTGGTTATAATAAAATTAATATTTATTTGTATATTTAAAATTATTTTATTGGTACCTAATCGGTACCACTCCTGTAGAACCTCAATTTATAATATCGAGTTGAACGCTCTATTAATTTGATATATCGATATTTATGGAAAATAACTAAAAAAAAATCAAATGTCTATAAATATTAAATAGCACAAACAGAGTTTTAAAAATATTTAAAAAATATTACGGTTACTATGTATAGAATATGCTTATATAAACATTTGTGAAAATGTAAGTAGGTATGGGTACCTACGATTATTCGTTTTGGCGCTAAACCAAAAAAACAAAATCGATGTTGTTTAGATCAGATTTAGTATTTACCTACTACTAAAAACCACCCACAAACTTGACAGTTGAAACATTTTTACCGATCCAAAAGATGACGACCGACACAAAAAAAAATAAAAATACCATTCTTAAATAAATTCAGTCATCGCGCCACTCAGAATCTAAAACTGCAGACTAAAAATGTCTGACAAAATAAAATAAATCTAAAATTCGATTTTGGTAATTGAAACACATTCATTATTCATATGGATCGTTATAGACAATCATTACATTGAGATTCCATAATCCCAAGCCATTTTCCTATATCTATAGCCTATATAGAACTAATGGCTAATATACTTAGCCATATTATAATACCCATTATAGGCTTTAGTAAACTGTATATTTCAGTAAATATTACAAGTGAGACATTATTTTCCATTGAAGGGATTTGATAGTTTTTACAACAAAACCTGCACTATCAATAATTAGTATAATTATACTTAAAAGAAATCAATAATAATACATATCAAGATGATTATTTAAAAATTGTTTTTAAGCATAAGTATATTTTTAACTATAATTGTCTATAACTATAATTATTTTCACGATACATACCTACACTTAACACTCAAAATATATTATAATAATTGAACAGGTACGTCGACAGGTTAACTACCATCTAGGAAATAATCCTTAATATGAAACATAATCACGTGTTATTGGACTACGTGTGTATTATTTATGATGCACGATAACAAAGATAGAGGTTACAAAATAAGATGATAGGTACCGCATAATTACCCGGGAAATGGCTCTATACGTCTCGATTGAAAATTTATCGACGTTAATTGCAATTTAAATGTTCTGAAAATCGACCAATTATTATCGTGCCTATACAGCCCACGGCTAAACGAGGACGTACGAAACGACACTTTAAGGTAACTACATGAAATATAATAATAATCAAACTGCAATAGGTACTGCATAATAATATTACATGGCATTTAACCAATAACCATGTTATAGTCATATAAATATAACTGTATAAGTACAATAAATGGATAATTATTGCAATATTATACGGCATTGAAGAATAAAGTCCTAGTGCGTTTTCTCCATTTTCGGCGATGTATAACACCACAAAACGGACATCGAGCAACAAACAACTCAATACATCAAGAAGTTGAGGTCAAGACGACTTTGAGTAAAAAAAAACCGTCGATCAGTCAAACCACACTCTTAGACATACCGTTTTTGATTCACCACATAGAGGTACCTATACTTGAAAAACTGCGGTCCCATGTTGCAGTCTGCAGAGCTTACTAAGAATTATGATAGAAATTTTAAGTTATTCAAGTTAAGCAAAATCTATTTTTGTTAGGTCTACTCCAACCATAATGTAATCAAAAACATATTATATTTTATAATATTTATCCTTTTAATTATAAATATTAAAATATTATCAAACCATTTTCATATTTACAGATCTAAAATAAAATATTTCTTCATGATAAAGATAAAGATATCTTAATCGAAAAATACAATAATAAAATTGAGAGGGTCGTGATGGAGGTCTAGGATATTTATTATTGTCAGACTTTATTATCAGCGAAGTCATCAGTGGTGGTAAGGTTGGTAGTGGGTTGGCCTGGTGTGTATAGGTTGAACAAGAGAAGAGCCGTTACAGCTCATCCTTTCGTTGCTCCAGCTCTAATTTATTGATGATATGTTAGATAAGGCTGAGCCATATCGTTCAGAGAAATGTATGTCTTGTAGATAGGACTTGTAGATTAAGTAGAGAGCTAGAGGGAAATACTGACATTAATTTGATTTTTAATGTATTTTTCTTAACATAATTCATTTTTGAGGTTGTACGGTTGGTATGTGTAAGCTAAATATTTGTTATTTAATTAGAAATTAAACGACTGTGAGTCTGTGAAAATGAACTAAAATTAAAATATACTTATAGGTACTTACATGTTAAATAAAACATATTTATCAATTATAAACAGTACTGATTTATAATAGTCTTGTGTTAAATCTAGATACAATTTAATTTATAATAACTAATAACTACTCATAAAAATCAGTTAGTGTAAAATTGTGGAAATAACTCAAACAATAATAAAATATCCAAAAATGGCAAAATGAATAAATATAGGAAAACGTTTTTACACACAACATTTATACTGAAGCAAAAATACAAAATGTTTAACAATAGATAAAAATGCACATTTATTAGCAAAATAAATTAATTTGTCTTTTGAATTTCCAGTATATTATGTTTAATAGTCTAATATTAATAAAGGTAAACGGTAATATACACAGTACACAGTTTTAAATATAATAATGAAGGTTACATAATAACTAATTATAGCTAAACAATATCAAAAGATCTATTTGATAAGAAATTAATACTAAAAATTATAACATTTTTATAATTTTCAACTTTTTCAATATTTTACAACACAATATTATGTTCATGAAAATTTACATCACTAATGGTACCTACATAGGTAACCCGTAATCATCCAATCGCATCAGATTATATTATATTCTAATAATGCGCGTGTACAATACACAATATATAGAAGAAGAAGAAGAAAAATTATTATAATAGAGCAAAAAAAAAAAAAAAATACCGTGTGCTTGGTGGTGGTTGTGTAAACACCAAACGCACGACTGTATAGGTATATACAATATTGTATGTAATAATTGTAATATTATTTCTACATATTTATCGATCCGCAGTTCGCGGTCGCGCTCGTTCAACCGTGCCTAGGTATCTAGCCATCTATATATATATTGTATCATTATACACCTACCAGACTCGTCGGCGTAGTGCACAATATAATATGTATATTATTATTATTATAAACGTAATATTATGACGAGGAGCCCGCAATATAATATATATATACCCCTCGCGATTTCGAGGCGTTGCGTGCTCGCGAAAAAGCGCCCGAGCGTTTAATATAATTAATTATATAGTCGTCGTCGTCGTCGTCGTCGGATATAACATGGGTGGTACACACAATAATATATAATTATAACGAGCGTTATAAATCCCGCGATTCGGGTATTGTTTTCGGTCCCCGGGCGCCCAAAGATCGACGGATATATAGGTCTATATAGTATAATAAAATATAATATCGTATACACAATAATACACCGTGTAACATCTAAGTCTATCTGCCGAGGAGGAGGCGGACGCGGCCGTGTTGCGTCACCGAGCGGCGCCGCCGTCCGTTATTTATATATACATATTATAATATATTCGTACCTATATAAACGTTCGTTCAACGGTTGTTGTTATTATATATATATATATATATATTATATATTATATACAGCTCATGTTATTTTTAATCTGATATTCGTGTATTCTAGGTTACGAGATAATAAAATTGCGTCACCTTGTGTGAACCGATTGTGCGATGTCGATGTTCGGTAAGGTTCCGAATCGGAATGGCAGCTCATCGAATATTGATGGCACGGGCCGGCGGGGGAGAACAATATAATATTAATATTCAAGTATAATAATATCTTCTTTTTCGTGAAAACTACAGTGCAGCTCACACGAATACCTCCCGATTTTGCAATAATAAATTGTCGTCAACAGTCTTATCGTAATAATAATATAGCAATGACGTATTATTCATTATTTAAACTTAAATATTTTTGCACTTTTTTTATATCAAACATTGGATGTATATTGTGTACATAATATTTTAATACCTCACGCTCCAGTCACGGGTACAATAGTAATATGCCTATATAAACTACGTATAATACTTTATTTCTGCACAGCAGAATGTAACATTTTTAAGACTTTCAGTTATAACTTATTGGTTAATTTTAACTTGTTTGGTGTGTACGCGAGAGATAAGTTCACAAGTAGGTATATCATACATATCACGTATTTATTTCGAAATACCTGCATAATGTTGCATGTAAATATCACGAGTGACGAGTGACAACCATGTATCCAGGCCCTACCTTCTCTTAAAATATTATGGGTTTAAGTATTTTTAGTTTTAATTTTGCATCTGCTCATCTACTCAATGACGTAGTTATGGGGGGGGGATAGATCCAGGGGATCCGGGGGAAAGCTTTTAGATTCTGAGCGGTGCGATGAATGCATTATACTACAATGATGACATATCTCTTTAATTTTTTTTTGTGTCAGTACCTTGTATTGTATATTTACAGATTTTACTGGCGAGAGAGGAATTTTGTGAGACAATCGTCCCACAACTAAGTATTTATTATAAACCACTACTATTATAATATTTTAGACTTTAGAATGTTTAGATTAGAATTTAGAGTTTAGGTAATACTTATTAATTAACGTATTAGATTAAAATTAAGTCGTTATTAATCTATACAAAAAATAATATTTATAATATAATATTATTATCATTAGGTAACAATGTAACATAAATGATTATCACCATAGTCCACATCCACTGTCAAATTTTTAGAACGATAAATTTGATCATAAGTTTTTATAATAGCAGTTGACAAATATTAACGATATATTGGCACAGATTTTTCCTATCAGCATTTTAAGTTCAACATTTCGAAAATTTGCAAAATACTTGTAGTTAAAAATTTATAAAATGTTCAATTTCATAATTAAAGATTGAAAATTTAGGACAAGGTTTCTAAAAAGCAGTTCATACAGTAACCAAAAATATAAAAACATATAAACACAGTTTTTTATAGATATTTTAAGTTCAAATTTGGACGAAATTAGATTTTTAAATAAAGAATAACAATTTTAGTTATTTTGTTGTAATTCAAAAATTTTTGGGTCCTTAATATTTTAAAGTATACAATTATATTTTATAAATCCAACTAGCCCTCCTGTCTAGGCCGGAGGAGACCCCCGGACCCCCGGACCCCCCCCCCCCCCCCGTGTTCGTTGTACTATACAAATCGCACTTATAATAAAGATAATTTTGGTGGTTGGAAGTGATTTGGTGATACGAATTTGTGATAAGGACTGAGCCAGTGGTGGTCTCGTTTCGAAGGCGGGAAAGTATAAAAGTCGAGTTTCAGTGTCTAGAAATCTTCCATCTCCCATGGCCCATGGAAATTGGAAATTCAATGATACGATCCCCCAGCGACCCAGCGTATGTCCGGTGCTTTTTTGTATGTGTAAAAATATGTAAATTTGAAAACCTGCATGTTAGAGTGTCTAGCAAGTCAGTCATCACCTGTCTAAGACGAAACAAAAATGAGCAATCCATGGATAGGGTGGTATTTGTCGTCGATTGCCCGGTACTATTTCTTAATTCAACCTACTATATTACTAATAGTTACATAAATTACTTTATTGACGATCACATCATAACATATACTTTGTAATACGGTCTCTACATTACTATAAGTATATTTATTACACCATTCAGAATCAGTTTTCGTATACAATGATTTTATATCATTGAACTAAAATTTAACATATTCGTTACAGTGACCCATCCTGACACTTCGGTAGTCGGTACAGTAGAGTAGTACCCACTAGCCTGCCTTTATTATATCATAATATATAATGTACGAATTGATGAATCAGCCCTTGAAGCCGATGAAGTACCTAAGTAGTAATTGATAAACTATCAAAATTAAAGTTTTGTCAAATAACTTCTTAAATATCCTTAAAATGTGAATTTTTTTAAATCCCTTCTTATTGCACATCTAGTGAATTACAAAAACCACTATTCTAAAACCAAAGTTCTTACGTTTTGTCGTTTTTGAGAAATAGCAACAAGTGAGTGGTTTTTGGTTTTTATATGTATTATAGATTCCAAAAATGTGTTTAAAATGTTCAGTTTAAATTATTTTACTGTGTATTATGCTTTATGGAACTGTGGTGGGGGGAGCAAAGCCTCTCTTCTGACGTTTATCTAAAAATTATCCAAACCCTTCCCCCCCACACCAGAACAAAATTATAATCACGCTACAAATTTGAAATGTCCACACAAATTTACCAATTGAACAATAATAAATTAAGCTCCATATATTGGAACAACCATTTTAACGTTGTTGTTAACTTGTAAATTATAAAGTTATACCTGCATAGGAATATATGTTTACTTATATATAATTTAACTATAAAGTATGAATGTATTTTGTTTTATTTAGGTAGGCACCTAACCTACCTATATAAAAATATTCTTAGTTTTTATTTTAAATTATACATTATTCAAAAAAATTTTCCTTTCACTTACTGCAAACACAAGAAGATGTTAGTAATCTAAATAACTTATACATAATATATAGGTAAGTATTATTGTAGTGAAACAAGTAGGTGTAGTTAATTAAAAATCTAATGACATTTAAGATATTATTATAATCTTTACAAGGACATTATACCCGCATGACACTTTCAAAATAATCACATTCATGCATAAATCATAAGAATATTAGATAACTATTAGAATATTAGAAAAATAAGTAGGTAGGTATAGCCGTATTATAGATACCTACTAAGTACTAACTCAAACATTGGGTATGTATTTGAAAAAAGCTTAAAAGATAGATCACGCAATTTCAATAAAATGATTCTTTCAAAAGACCCATGTCTTATGTCAATATCGTATCAATAATTAAATCAATTATAGTTTATAATCTGTGATAAATTAATTCTGGCACATTTAAAAGTTTCCAAAAATCGAGTTTATGATTACAGTATATAGCAATCTTATGAGGCACGCATTTCGCTGGTTTACATTATATGGGCGCACGCTAGACGTAGCTCGGTTTTGTACAAATACCTAATAATTAGATTATGAAATTAAACAAAACCAAGTGAATTAATTTCCACGATTAAATTTACATTGCGATTATTCACATTACCACCGATGTAGAAATGTATTATTGCTCTTAAACGTAGAAATCTTCTCGAAGAATACCTGTTCTTATTGCCCGTGAGAAAATAATTACACCATTCTGTGTAAAGGTTTTAGTAGAACGTGAAAAACAAAGTTGTTGTCGAATAAATAGTATTTTATAAGGCAGGTACCGTGATCTTTTAAGCTCCAGCACAATTGAATTATAAAATATGCTGCAGTTTAAAAATAGGCTGTACATTTATTTTAACATGAAAACATTTTAATTTATGGATGACAAATTGACAAACACTAAGAAGGAACGAGGAGTTGTTATTTCAGCAACATTAAACATTATTTATTATTTAATTCAAACCTTCACTATAATGATCAACTTTGGCATTCCTCGCGTATGCATTGACATGCGAAGATAATAATATTATACCAATAAAATATCATAGTCCACGAATTCATGAAAAATTATTGATATTTGTTTTTATTTTCAACACTTTAACACCTTAAAACGTTTTTAAAATATGTTAATAAATCACGATAAAACATTTTTTGAACCAAATTTAATTATTTATAATACGTTTAAAAAATAATGTTTGAACATTTAAAATAAATGGTTGTTTCAGTACCTATTTAAATGTAAATATTTATCAATGACTGAAATTTAATATTATATTTATATACATCTAACATTTAACTAAAATTAAATAAAAGGTGGGGCATTGATTTAAAGGGTAGTGGGGTGAAATTATACATCCCTGTTTTTTTCTGCATTATTCTGGCCTTTTTGGCCTGCTAAAAAATCGACAAATGCGTTAATGGCCGATGTAAATAAGTTTAAATACATTATTATGAAATCTACAATGCGTGTAATGTATAATGTGTATGAAGGTAAAGTGTATTTATATTTATATATTTTATAGATGCTATAGCATATCTTATAAGATGTATAATATTATATATTATTATTTATTTGTATATCATAACTGTATGACAAATAAAATTGGCATGCAAGAAAACTATTTCCAAATTCCAATTTGTCAGTTATTTTAATTCATTAAAATATTATTATTAAATATTTACCCCTTCAACCCTACACATACATACAATCCATGTATATTTATTATTTACCATGATGAAGAAAAAGTGGTCTGACGATAAAAAAAAATATTCTGATGCTTAAATTTGTCGTAAGATTGTCGTAATGCAAGATTTAAATACATACTCATAAATTAAATATATAGTAGTGTGTAAATTATATTATATAATATAATATATCAGATATATAAAGATATTATATTTTAGATTCTGAGAGGAGTGATGAATGTATTGTATTTACTATTTACAATGATATTATGTGTTTTTTTTCTATCTGTCATTACTCATCAACATTTAGGGTAGAAAAAATGCTCCAATTTTTGACATCAGCATCTTTTCTGATAGAAAAGTGGATCTAATTGGTACTTTCAAAAGGTCAACAATTCCAAGTAGTTTTAGAAAGCGTCTAGAAAAACAAAAAAAAAGTAGTAATTTTTACGCAAAACCATTTTTGGCAGAAGAGATTTTATTTTTTTGGTGTAACTCAAAAACTTATAACCGTAGATCCTTTACATTATATTATATGATTTATGATGACTACTTTTCACTAAATATTTATACTAGCATTTTTCAGAAATGGTAACATTTTCGAAATATTTTTGAGCTAATTATAGCCTTGAGACATAATTTAGTAAAACTTTTTTAACTATTCTCGATAAAAACTTTTTCACTTAGTAAAAAAGCTTAAATATTTCATGCAAGTTGCAACATGGATGTTCAAAAATATTAAAGATATATATTATGCATGATTATTTTGTAAATGCATTTAAAGGGTCACATTTTGACAAAATTTCGAAAATGTTCAAACTATTTTTCAGTTAGAAATTCATAACAGTTTTTCTTTTTACAGCTAACATTATAAATTTCAATAAAAGATTGACAACACAAGTTTTTCTACCTCTATCAAAAAAATCCACCGGAAAGATATACGCTATTTTACGTTATAATTTTTTTAAAATATTAAATTTGATTATTTATGCTAATATGCTAGGATGCAACAAGTAGGTACACAACGTCTCCACTCGGCGCTGAGAATCGTTATATTCGTACCTATGCAATGATAATTTGCATTAAAAATTAAAATATAATACATCCATTACAACGACATGCTCGACAACTACTGTACAGTAGAGCGGTATATCCTCTTATCCACCTTTTAGATTCTGAGCGGAGATTCTTATTTATTGCAATTGCTGCAGACTTATGGCAGCAAGATATTATGTCGTGCCTATATATATATTGAGAAGCTCAAACAATTATTATTTATTACCCTTCTAAATAGGTATGACATTAAAAATAAAAATTTTAATTTTTACAACAATTCAATTTTAAATGTGTTACCTATACATATGAACTAAAAGTTAGAAAAAATGTATCCAAAACACAGAATTGACTGAAAAAACAACCACCCAACTAATAATAATAAATTTTTAATTGTATAAAAATGCTTACACAAGATATCGAGTACCTACCTTTATTACAATACACGAGTTGTATAATGCATACCTATATATTATAATACTCCTATCAATCTACAATTTACTGTCTCAATTAATAAAACATCCAACCGGACTTGCGGGAGCAGACAGCATGACGTAACCGTCCCAGACTCGGTGGCGCGGGGGCGTTGTATTCAGATGAGTGATGTGGGGGGGAGCCGGGGAGGGTACCATAAAATTCACTGACATAATATTATGCGGCATGCGAGACGGCTCCAGTTTACTAAAATATCATATAATAATAATGATAATACTTATACGTGTCTGTCGCAAGTCCCGGGGACGTGCCGGGGCAACGATTTAGTCGGTTTGCTAGCGGTCGTTGTGTGTATGTCTGTTCTATGAATTTATCACGCAAGTCGCCAAGCTCGTAACACAATCATCATCATAATATAATAAATAATAATTATAATGAAGTCGCCGTGCCGACGACCCCATTTGATGCGTGCTGTGACGGTAACGATTGTGTCCGCATATGCCTACACCTTTTATAATAAAAATATATATAATATTGTATACTAAAGTGTATTATGACTTAAGAGTTGAGATTTTAATAATTTTAGATTCTGAGAGGAGCAGTTTTTTTGCAAAATCTGTATTTGACTGACAAATTCTATTTTGTTTTTCGGTGTAACTCAAAAACGAATAACCGTAATAGATACTTACTAAATGTTCACTAAATGTTTATATGACCACTTACTATGATAAAATGTTCAAGATATTTCGACTCTTTGTCTATTGTAGCCATAAGAAAATTTCAATTTTTTAAACTATTGTCGATAAAAAATTATTTGTCCAGTCGAAAAACTTTAAAAGTTTAATACGGATTACTAACGATTTTCAATAGATTTAAAAACCATTTAGAAAAGCACCATAGGTATATTTAATTTGTACATCAATTGAATTATTATAGATTTGTAGATAACATACTATCGATGTACTATCATAAAAATTCATTTTTTGTTAAAAATAAGTTACAATATTGAATATGAAAACAATATAGTATAGGTACATAATTATACTACCTTGTACATGATGATGAAGCTATTTAAAGCTGCCCATCATGTAGGCATATTATAGCATTTCAAATTATTTATTATTTATTTATCGTATGGTATTTAACAAGTATTGCAACACAATACAATTATTAAAAAATAAACTTAGAACAATAGAATAAAATAATAAAATAAAAAATATAATAAAACATAATTAGCCAAAACGTACCTATGATAACATGGACACGTGGTAACTTCTATGTTGTAGGACGATTTTCTATAGAGGGTTGTCAAGTGATCTCAGCCAGGCCATAGCTGCATTCGAAATGCTGTTTATGTTGTCAAAAGGTTTATATGTTTCATTGTTTGAGATGGGTGGCAACAGTCGCAAGCAGGAGAGTCTTTCATTCCCCATCTGAATGAATTTCCTCCACAATATCTTCCGTGTCTGGTTCGGAGTCTGTTCAAGGTGACCCATTCTCGTCGCTTAAGTGCGAATCCTGGTACTTGGGAGCATGTGTCATTGATTAGTTGATAACTGTCGAGGGTTGATGAGCTCCAATTACAACATTTCAAATTAATGTTATTACAGACGCTCCAAAATATTCATTACTTAGATTATATAAGGGTATAAAAAATGCAATTGTTAAAAAACACATCATAATTCACTTCATGCTTACGTCTTTTTCTCACTCGTATGGAAATTTAGCACTTTAATTTTACACATTTTAAAAAGACCAACTTATACAAATAGCAGATCGCAGCGTTACCACAGAATCAAAAATTAAAAATTACTTATAATTACTACTTACACCTGTGTGTTAAATATACAGCACCACTCATCTACGAACTATACGACTATAACAATCATCGAGTTAATTGTATTTGTGCTCTCTTATACTTTCTGTACCTATTATACCTACTTTACGTTTAAAATACTTAAATTATAAAATAAGTACGCTACGTTAGTTAAAATTAATTAAGAAAAATAAAACTAATCCGATGACATTTTATTTATTTATTTGGTGTTATATTTCATATTTCGTATTCACAACCAATAGGTTATGTATCTCAAATATTAAAACGGAAAGAGGATGCAACACTGCAACTACTGCCTATATTTTAAGTACCAGGTAGATATTAATATATTATATGATTTTATAACATTGTTGTAGTTTGTAGGTACCTACTAATATAATATTATAATTTATAATATGATATTATTGTGAAATAAGCCCCCTACGTTTATTATACTTGCATGACTGCATAATTTTAGTTTCTATACGTCAATATTGATTACTTATTGTCCTATTCTGCCATTTACTTCGGTATACCTAGCTACATTAGAATATTATAACAAATAAAGTGAAAGGGGTGCGTCATTTGTGTTAAATCGAATGTTATAACAAATTATTTACTATGTATTTATACCTGCAATCTCCATAAACAAGAAATATTTTTATACAGTCATGTTCATTTGAACAATTGTACAATATTTCATTTAAACACAACAATACTGAGGTCGTGATGATTGTTTTTAAATTCATAACGCCGAGCAGTTATTATTTATGTTTTCAAACAATAAAATCTACATCAAATACATCAAAAATCACATAAACAGAAATTTATTAACAGATTGCCCTATAAGTGATATTATATTCAAATATTAGTAGGTACCCATGTAAGATAAACTGAAAAAGTATTCAACTTCTCACTTAAATATTAATTCTATTATACATGATAATATAATAGATATCTTCAGTAGGATATAAAGAGGGCTTCTGTACCGCTGACCCTGCTGACCCCCTGACCCTAACCTAACCTCGCGTACGTGTGCGACACGTATTTTCCCCGCCCAAGTGGGCCGCCGCCTCACTTCGCGTACATACGCGACTTATATTTTTAACTTTGAAAAAAACGACGAAAATCAATTCGCTGGACCGGGGAGTCGAACCCGAGTCTATTGCTTGCCAAACGATTGCTTTACCACTGAGCTACTATACCACATACACCCATGACGATATCTTAAGACTCGGGTTCAATCCGCGGTCCAGCGAATTGATTTTTTTTCGTTTTTTTCAAAGGTAAAAATATAAGTCACGTACGTATGAGAAGTGCGGCAGCGGCCCACGTTGGCAGGGAAAAGGGTGGCGAGGAAAATACATGTCACACACGCGAGGTTAGGTTAGGGTCAGGGGGTCGGGGGTCAGCAGGGTCAGGGGGTCAGCAGGGTCAGTGGTACAGAAGCCTCCTTTATATCCTACAATCTTCTATCTTTCGTAATTTGTCTACAAAAGTTAAATTTTATAAGGACCTATTCTACATATGGCCAAAAATAATAATAATAATAAGCTCTAAAATGCTTTATATTAGTATTTAACCATAAATGATAAAGATTTCGTTAAAACCCATGCAACAATGACTGGTGTGGCTGTCGAGTGTCGGCTGATAGCGTGTTTTGACTATAAACATATCAAAAATTATACTGCTCTAAAAAAGATTTAAGGCTTTGCAAAAAGAAAAAAAACATTTTATGATATTATAAGATAACTTGAGAAAAAATGCAATTCTTTCTACTTTCTCAATTAATTTATAATTGTTGTTTCACAATTCACATATCAATTGAAAAATGAAAATCGATCCGTTCATGATCAAAATTTAAAAGTGTGGTCGTTGGGTGGCATTTTCCCAAGTGGGCAAACGTGTTCAGGCTGCAAAGTATTATATATATAGATAAGTTGTAGGTATATTTACGTGTAATAGGTATCTAGTCTTAAAATCCAAAACCAAACAAAAAATTAAAATATTGGTTTATTAACAAGTTATAATATTATGTATTTATGTATTTAGTATTAATGTATACTAATGTCTAATGTACTTATGTACATAGGTATACTATGTTACTATGTGTTTACAGTAGGCATATAATATATTTATATAGGTACCTACGTATAAGTACTTAAAAAAAATCGATACAGTTCAACTAGGTAACCTTCTTACTAATAATAGATATGATTTTGACTACCTAGTTCAAAGTTCAAACTTAAATTTCCAATATTTTAGAAAAAAATCCGTGTATATTTTTTAAATAATATAAGTACCTATACCTAACAGTTGTAATTATTTTTGTTTATTGTGTTTGACCAACCTAGTTGTCAATTAACCTATAGCCATTAGACTATAACTGTATAGGGGCGTATTGACGGGGGTGGATATGAGGACAAATCCGCCCCCACGGCTCTTTAAATAGATGTGTATTATTATATCGTAATCTGTAAGCTAAAATTCTTGTCATCCATCCCCTACAAAAAATACTAAATACGTCACTGTTAAACTGCAATACTTTCTATAGTCACCACTCACCTGCAGTCACTAAATTTGGCAATTCACTTAAAAACTCAAAATATTATATCCCAAAAATATCATCATCCATATTTAATTTTCTACCTATTATTATAGAAACTAAATCCAATATACCTAGGTTTTTCGATCCACTCAAAATCTAAAATTATCATTTTTATTATATTATGGTAATCAATAATCATACGATATATTATATCTAACAACTAACGAAAAAAACTGTCACCATGACCTTTTGTCAGTACTTACGAGTTACGATATGACCCGTGAAAAAAAAGAAGTAAAAAAGAGTATTACTTTTAAATTTTGTTTAGATAATTATACTATGTCTGATTTTCGTAAATACACTTGACCCCGGACTGCCAAGGATGTGAAAAATCTTTGATTATAACTTCACGTCTTCACGGTGATTGAACACATAATCGCCTACGTTTTACTTGTTTATACTAACCGTCAACCGAGAAAAAAATTGTCGTTAGATGACTATTGTAGCTGCTTAGGCCGGTACGATAAACTGTTCGCCAGTGACCGTTACCTATATTATTTTATATTGATGTACTCATCTCGGAACCACGCATCAGTTGAGTTGGGACTTGGTGTATTAATATTATGTAGGTTACCTACACGGCTATACCTAATAAACTTTGTAATTTATAAAGTAGCTTATATAATTCACATGTCTATTTACCTCCATAAAGAGTAGAAACATCGATAAAATGTATGTAGGTATACGCCATAGGTACGGTATGTCGTGGGTGTTCTGAGAGGGGGCAATTGTCCCCCCTATGTTTTTCATTCGATCCGCCCAAAAACATTCATATACCATTGCCGCATTAGGTAACAAATTCAAAAATAATTTGTTACACACAATATTATCTTAATTTTTGAATTATATATGCCCGAGAAAAAAAACAGTCACTAAAAACGAATTATGAAACTGAAAGTTGTAAAGATTATCACCAAGTATCAATTTTGACACCATATATATTGATTCAACTATACTAATACTTTCTATATATAAGAGAACGTTTAAAACAGAAAATAATAATGTTTTTTTATTACAATAACTTCACCTAATGGTTTTCAACATTTTTAAATTAACTTCCCCCTCCCCTTTACTCCAGGATGCCTATCTATAACGTGTAGGTACCTAACCAATTTCCGACAGAATAATTTTTGTTGTTCTAAACATTTTCAGCAAATATTCATATTAGCACTACTGTAATAATATTAATAATTACTAGGTACCTACACACGGTATAATAAGCTTTAAAAATTATTTTATTTTTTTCATTTCCTATGGTATTTATATTTTATTCATAGGTATCTATTTAAAAATGTCATGGACCATGGTTTTTATTTTTTAATCATTTTATGTATGATGAGATTTTGGTTTTTGAATAAAAAGGCTTGAAAATGTAACACAAGGTTTTATGAGTTTTCAATAACCAACTAAAAAAATTCGAAAATTCATACTCGTAGATCAAATAGAAAATATTTAGGTATATTGTACACATTTATTTTTCTTATTTTTTTGGAAATAGTTTAGTGAAAAACATTATGACAATTTGCTTGAACGCTAATATTAATGTAACTTCCACATTACCTATTAGTATTCAATTACAAATATATACTTATATAGCTAGTATTGTATAGGTACTTATCATTAAAAAAATTTATATATATATAATAAATAATTTTCAAACATTAACAATAGTCAATAACCTTTTTGTTTTATATTACGATTTACGATAACTAATATAATATTATGTAAGTACGTACCTATAATTTTCGATACCTAATATATTATGTATAATTGAATAATTCTATAAAAATTAAATTGCTGAAATAAAATATTACGTTTTCTATAATATTTTGATGATAATGTAAATATTATTATTATTATTAGAAGGTGTCACAAGTTTTACTTTTTATATAGATGTTTATATTGAATTTACATTGAATATTGATGCAATATTTAAAAGATTATAAAATAAAAATTAAAAATTATTATCAAACAATAATGATAAGTATATTCAGTGATAAAACCCTCCATTATTTTTGATAACGATGTCTGAGTGTTGATAACGATTAACGTTTGTAAATATTGTAATTTGTAATCTCATTTTTCGAGCAAACACCATGTGCCCATGTCCATATTTTGTATAATTATTAATAATTATTGTATAATTTCACAGACATATAAAGTTCTATGATATAAATTATAAGTATAAAACTTACTTTTTTTAGTTGTTTCATATGACTTCTGTATAATTTACAGTTCCATCAATAACACAGTAATACAAAATGTAAGTTTTAATATTATTATGTATAGTTTTGATAAAATAATCTGTTGTGTGTATCTAATGGTATTTAATCTTTACCGGTTAGTCTTAATATGAAGACCAAATCTTCGGTGAAAACCAGCTCAGAACAACGGTTTGTTTTCAAATCCAGGAAAGCCGAACGTAAAGCTATGCGCCAAATGAAAAAACAGAAGAAAGGACACTTGCAACAAGTGATAACTAAAGAACTTACTGTACAAAAGGTAAATTCCAAAAAGAAATTACCAAAAACTTTAAACACAACTGACTGGCGAGTATTGGATAGAAATAAAGAAAAAGTTGAAGAAATTAAATTACAAAAACAATTTGAGAAAAGTCGTCGTGAGCAAATGAAACATGCTAATGAAGATGAAGATAAAGAGATCAAAAGATTAGCCAAACATTTAAAGTTAGACAAGAAGAAAACGGTTGGAAAATCATTTATTGATGATGGACTTGATTGTATCCTTTTTTTAAAATATTATGTAATTACCTACCTATTTTTATTTTTATTTTTATAGTTTTCATAAATAAAATAAACCTTAATAATTTATAACTAGACTTATTGGATGTGTGTGATCCTGAGACACGTAAGAACTGTTCGTCTTTAAAAGAAAGTTTGATGGATATTGATTCAAATTTTGATGATGATTATAATACTGTTAATGCTTTAAAAAAAAATATTAAAAAAAAAGAGCCAGAAATCAAATCAAAAAAAAAAGTAACGTTTGATTGTTCTGATAACTCTTCTAATGAAGAAACTTTTAATTATGAACATGAAAATGTATCTGATAAAGACATTTTGGATGATGAATTTGAAGACGAAAGTTTATCTGGTGAAGAAACTCTTGATGAAGATTATGATAATGAAAGTATGTCCAACGAAGAACATTTTGATGATGATGATGATGATGCATTTGATTACAACCTTGAAGAAAAATTTGAATATGACAATGAGAAAGAAGAAAATTTGTCTGACAGCGAAACTGATGAAGATGTAGATCTATTAAATAATAAAGATGATACAAAAACTATTAGTACGAAAGAAGATATTTATGGTAGAATAAGGAAATCCGATGGCACTATAGTGGCAAGTTACTTGAATTAAATATTCCCTATTAACAAAATTATTTTTTTTTTATACAAATGTTTTAATAATAGGAACAGTCAATAGCATATATACCTCCACATTTAAGGAAAAAACAAAATGAAGAATCTGAACAGCTTAAACGTCTCAGGCAACAAGTTAAAGGGCTGTTAAATAGATTAGCAGAAACTAATATGCACAGCATTAGTAGACAGGTAAAATACAGACATTTTCATTAATTTTTACAACTTAACTTACCTATTTTAATTATTTACAGATTGAAGACCTTTATCAAGTTAACAGCCGCAATAATATGAACGAAACACTATATAAATGTATAACTGATGCTATAGTACGTTCAGAATGTGTATCACCATACAGAATTATTGTAGAAAGTAGCACATTAATAACCGTTCTCCATACAAATGTTGGAAGTGAAATAGGTAACTAAAATAATCTTTATTTTATAAATTAAACACATTAAGGAAGAAGTGGTCAATTTAAAATAGTATGAACATTTTTGACTTAAGAGGATGGCAGTGCACTATTTGTTTTCTCTCTGGCCCATGCACAACATAGACAAAAAACAATTATGCAGAATCATTTTTTGCTATGTTTTTAAGTAATCTTAGAGTAAAATCACCTATTACAAAAAAGATAGAGAGTAATATTTTTGAGGGAATGACATAACAATATTTAGACAAATTGTTATGTCATTCCATCAAAAATATTTTTCTCTATCTTTTTTGTAATGTATGATTTTACTCTAAAATTAATTAAAAACATAGAATAAATGATTCTGCGTAATTGCGTTTTGTTTATGTTGCACGTGGGCCAGAGAGAAAAAACAAATACTGCACATCCTCCTAATTATTGTAAATAATAATCGCACAAAATTGATGTAAGTTTACCATACCTAATACATCATATATTATGTTATAGCTGTTTTCACGTTAAAATTATTCTTACCTAGGTTAACGCGTATCAATAGCGTGTATTTATTTGTATCCAATCGTTTTTGTCTCCCTCAAATATATACTTTGTTGTTGAGACCTTAATTAAGTTAAATTATTTATATTTAGTGAAAAAATAATATTCAATTGTATTAACTTTTAGGTGCATTTTTTTTACAAAGTTTGGCAACTAAATTAAATATACTTATTGAGTGTAATGATATAAAAGTTGAAGATAAAGAATTAGATAATATTGTACTATTGTTGTGTTGTCTGTATGCTTTTAAAGTAAGTAAAAAATTAGTATCATAATATTTAATATATTTTTAATATATATTTGATTACAAACTTTATTGAAATTTATATACAGTAGAATGCCGATTATCCAGACTAATTAATGTCAAGGATATCCGGATAATAGACCATACATAATAATATACTCAATACATACTGAAATACCGACGTTGCGGCGATGACCGATAATCAGCGATCGATAATAAATTAAATTTGTATGGAATAGTAAAATTTTTATATAGGTATAAACATTATACATATTAAAACAGCAGATATCCAATCTACGATGACAATTACATGGAATAACAAAATACAATTACGAGTTATTAAATTACATTTTTCTTTTTTTTGCTTGTCTGGTTGATTGGCGTTCTACAGTATTTATTTATTTCTGAAAAAATATTTTGTTTTATTATTTATTAAGTAAGTTGCTATATGCGAGAACAATGAAGTTAAGTAGGTACAATATATTAATGTTGATATTACATTGCTTAAAAAATATGCATCAATAAATAAGGCATATACAAATGTAATATTACTAAATATTCAATTATGTACTCAATATGTGAAGCAAAATGTATGGTGACATATTTTACCACACGAACCAGCTATTGCCATCTTAGTTTGATGTTTCTGCTTTTGTACATTCTATTACACATTTATATGTATTTCGATTAATGGTAACTGGTATTTTTTGGTATTTTTTTTTATTTATTTTTTTGTGGCTTACAATCCTAATTAAAATATTCAGAGTAATATGCTGTTTATTATTTAATACAACTGCTAATAATTGAATAAGATATGAAATTGTATATGTGTATCTAATAATAATAATCATCGTAAATTAATGTAAACACATAATTTTAATTGTAATATTTATATTTTTTTCAATTAAGTTATTCTAATTACTTAATATTATTCTAGGTATTCCATGGCGGTTTTATTTTTGAAATTTTAGACAAACTACTTATTAAGTTTGAAGAAAAACATATTGATCTAATTCTTAGTATTTTAAGAACTATAGGATTTAACCTTAGAAAAGATAATCCTACATTAATAAAAAAGTTGTTACTAGACATACAAAAAAAAAGTTCAGATACTTGTGAAACAACAATAAGGTACAATTAGAGTATTTCTTTTTTTTTTGTAAACATTATTTTGTATTTTTTTTAATATGTAAAATACTAAAAACGCATAATTTATGATTGTATTTTAAAATTTTATGTTTTCAGCTCTAGGGTAAAATTTATGTTGGAAATTCTGTCAGCAATAAAAAATAATAATGTAAATAAAATACCTACTAGTTCAGAACAATGTTACTCAACATACATTGACCAAGTACAAAAAGTTATACGTACTTACTACAAATATAATAAAACTCCAGCAGAATTAACTATATCCTATGAAGATTTACTTAATGGTTGGTGTATTATTTTTAATTTTACCTCCTTATTAAAGAATTATAACACAATCAAAATAATGTATACATTTTTTACTTTTGTTGAAATTATTAGCTGATAATAAAGGTCGTTGGTGGATTGTTGGTTCAGCGTGGAAGGGTGATGAACAGAAAAATAATATTAACTTACAGAAAAAAGACATGTACGATAAAAAACTACTGGATATGGCAAAAAAATATCGGATGAATACTGATACAAGGAAAAATATATTTTGTATTTTATTCACTGCTGAGGTATACTAATTATTAATGTTTACTTTGTATTAAAAAAATCTTGTTATTATAAAACTATTAATTTAAAATTCTGGTTCCTAGGACTATTTGGATGCTTTTAACAAACTTGTTCGATTAGGTCTAAAAGGTCTTCAACAAGAAGAAATTGTCAGCGTCTTAATTCATTGTTTATTAGTTTATAAAGTGTATAATCCATTTTTTGCTTATGTTGCACAACAATTGTGTCAATCCAATAGAAAATATCAAGTAACTATAACTAAAAATATGTAATCTAACTATTATCAATTATGAAAATTACTTTTAGGCATTTTTTAAAAAATCCATAAATGTGCGTTTAGAAGAAATTGACAATTTGAAAAAAAATCAAATACCAATTCTGGCATCATTTTTAGCACAAATGTTGCGCAATCATTCACTCCCTATCACTATTTTAAAAGTAATATTGAAATACAACTTTTTAAAGTTCCTAATACATAAATGTAATAAATTATTGTTTGTTAGAATGTTGACTGGGGAAGCCTGAACAAACTGATGGTGAGTTTTGTTCGTCAGACTTTAATTAAAGTATTACAAGATAGTGATGAAGAAGAAACCTCCAATATATTTCTAAAAGCATCAAAAAATCCTACTTTGCAGTTTTTCCGTGAAGGTCTTACATTATTTTTAAGTCATTTCCTTATTAAAAATGCTTCAAAAGACATCAGTGACAATAAATTAGAATTGTTAACAAACAGAGTAAAAGTTGCACAAGCCGCATTAAACCGCTGCTAATGTGTGCATGCGTGGACTACACGCATCTGGAAGCCCTGTTTTGCTCTAATTGGATTTAAACTTACTAATGTCATTAAACATATTGTTTATGATTCACTGTATTCTCGTCTTTTGTGAACGTAACATTTCATTATTTTATATTGTTATTAGTTAAATATAATGCCTCCAAAAGATCCGGAATTAATTGCTCTTAGAAAAGAACTAGAAGATTTAATTGCCAAATGTCAGGTAATAACACATGTTCACTTGTTAAACTGTATATATATTTTTATATATAAACATATTTGTTGTGTCATGTTAGTTTTAATTTTTTAAATAAAAGTACATTATATTTTAACTTGCATATTTTATACATTTTTACTAATGATTTTGAATTTTGCTTATCAATATTGTATTTTTTGTTTATATTTTTTAAACAAGTAACAAAATAATGAGATACTATTTGAACATATCATACCTAATAAATTAAAATAATACTACAAACATGTTTAGTTATAGGATAAAAATCCCTTTAACCCTTCAAGGAAATATTGCTCAGATTTTAAGATTGTGTAATGTTTATATACTGTATTAAATTTACAAAATTTAAAAATAATAATTATATGTTTAAAATTTTAAAGAAATAATAAGTTATAACCTACTAATGTAAATAAAAATTAACCACTATAAATGTGTAAGTACTGTCAGTATAAGGTATTAAAAAGTTTTTACATACTAAGGTTTCATATTGTACAAGATAGAAAACTATTGATTTTTACTAATGTCTACATATATTATGTAGACATAATATTATTATCATTAATTTTAAGAATTATAAACCGTCCTTATGATTTCTTCATAAAAACATAGTTGTCACAGTTTGAGACATGCTTCGTGATTTTTCTTTGCTATATTCTTCTTTTGTAAATAGGCATATTATATTAGGTGTATCATATATACCTATTATACTTATTATCACACTGACTGCCCTGTCTGTGTGGTGGAAATTAATTTCAATGTCATAATTTGAACTATACAGTAAATTAAATTAATATACCTACTCAATAGTTCTATTACATTCTAAGTCCCACTATATTTATTGACTAAACTCTAAAGCCTATTAGGTTGTTAAGGTCAAACCACTATATATTCCTATATGCACATTTATACTGTGGTCATATTTTACATTTCATTTCATGCCTAACTTATGTACTAAAAGACAAGAAAAATGTCTAAGAAATACGACTTGATACACTAATAGTATTACAAGACTGAAAATTGTTTTTAAACAAAAATCTATTTGTACTATTTAAATGCACATATATGGCGTTATTGCGATTGATGCAAGTCGTAAATAAAACGACCTATATCTATATATCTAATGTTATACTTCTTTAAATATCAGTCTGTGCGTGACGAAAATGTAATTTATCAGACAGTTGGGCAACCATAATACTTATGAAATAAAAATAATATTACGAAGCAACATAAATAACACCTATTTCCATTGGCGCAAATAGGGGGGGGGGGACTTAGTCCCCTCAAATGTCGGTCAAGTCTCCCCAGTTCAAAATCTAGTAATTAGTACTAATTTTTATATTCTGTGGTACTAAGCAATATGGCTATGGAGAGGGGGGCTTGAGTCCCTCCCAAAAACTTTAGTCAATTTGCACCTATGCCTATTTCAATTTTTTTTTTTTTTGATGCTGTAGTTTACTGTTAATTGCTATCAAATGTTATCTGTTCTTATAAAATTTACCAAAAATGTACCTATTCAATGTATCACAAATGCTCTAAAAATGAAATAGGCATAGGCGCAAATTAAAAGTTTTGTTTTTAAGTTCTTTGATGAATGAAACAAATTTTGTACTTGGAAAACAATGTTCTATAACATTCGGAAAAAATGCAATTTGTGTTTTCCAAGAGTCTGATTTTTAAGGGGCGCAGTATAGACAATTCATAAGGCAATTAATTTTTTTTTTAATTTAATACAACTTGGAAACTATTAGATAAATATTCAGATCGCATTGTGAGGCGTGAGAAAAATATGTCGAGGTGCACAATATTTATAGGTAGGTAGGTCGTAAGTAGTTTAGGTACCTACATCATATGATGTTAGTAAGACCGTAAAGTGGACGAAGATTATTTTAAAGTGCATGCTTTAATGTTTACTGTTTTAGTATTTCCTTGTAAGGCTATAAATTATACAAACATTTTTTTAATTAAAAATTGAAATGTTATAGCAATAATTAAACTTATGTAGGTATAGTTAGCCACATGTTGTAATAAGTTTTCTACTTATCAATATTGTTTATGAATATAATTGACTTTAACGATACCTATCTAACTTGAGAAAATCAATCAGTCCTTTTTGTTAAAATTATAATGTACACATAGATTATAGATGCAGGTATACGTAATTTTATTTTTATTAATTAACGATCAAATCATCCTTAAAGTGAAGAGGAAAAAAATGAATTAAACATTTTTGGTAATTTTAGTAGTTTTAATAAAAATCAAATAGTGGGATGGAAGAACAATGAAATATGTCACTCCAGATCATAGAGACTACTTATATGTCTATCCTACGGCCTACGGTTGCCTACGCCGCGCTGTTCGCGTACTTAGTTATTAAATATATTTTAACACTACCTAATATATCTACCTACCAATTGGCACGACTTAACATTAACCTTTATTGTACATTGAGGATTAAGGAATATAATAAATAGGCTTTATCTTTGGCATGATGAAAGACTGCCCTTGAATGTGAGCTCGTTTACATTGTTTCCTTGTTTATAATTCGTTATTGAAGTGTATTGATTATTGAATATAATATTTGTAAATATGTAAATGTTCCTCAAAATGTTCCCCACTTTAACCACTTGTATATCATTTACTACAAAATATTTGTTATTTTCAATTTTTTATGTAGGTATACGCGTCTTACAAATTGCGCACTAATGTTAGGAAAAAAAACAATATTTTTAATTTGATTATTTCTTGAAGAGAAACGTCAAACGTGCGAACATTTTTCCAGCTCCCGACGTTTCGTAAATTTGCGCTTTAACCACCTGTGATCTGTATTGCTCAAATAGTATATTAATTCTTTAATCTCTACCACTGTCTTATGTTATACAGGTTTTTTATATTTTTATTATTTGTGTTATCAATATTACTTGAATGTACTCGATAGTCGATGTGTAGGATGACTGCAGTGTCGTATAAGTTTCCACACCACCTATTACTTGTTAAACAACATAATATCACATCGCCCATGTTGTTTAAAAGCATGAGGTATTACACGTGGCGCGTTTTTTTTATTGTGGTGTCCCCTGTAGGCCTAATCCACATCGTAAGCGAAAACACACGAACGCCAGTCGATTACAATAATATTGTAATTTTCAATATCGGTTCAGCGAAGACTGCACTTCTCGCGTAGATATAAAATAATAATATGCGTTTTATACGTCAATAAAACATAATATTTCAATATAAATAAATAAATATCGAATTTTACGTTTAATAGTTTTTAATTTATAATTTTTAATTTTATCGCAGCACGGCATTTGCGCAATTTCGGCCTACTAGCGTTGAATTTTAATTGTGTTTCAGCCTCTGGAAAGTCGAGCTAGGCGGTTGGCTCTGGCCTTTGAGGGATTTGTATTTGTCGCATAGTATTATAATAACTCCAAGAGGAGTAAAAATGAGTTAAAATATTGCTGGTTTTATAACATCCGTGTGACGGGGCTGGGAATAATGAATTATTCTAACTTATATACCACTTCTTAGGTATATAAATTAAAATAGTTCATGTATAATAGTTGAGTATAATAACAACAGTAAAGTTTTAAATTATTAAAAGATGATTTACCCCGATACTTATTTAAAATTCAACACTGTCCTAATATTATACCTAACTATAACTATATTATTATTATGTTTATCATATTTTCATTATATAATATATACCTATTGGATTTTATTGATTATTATTTAGAAACCACCAAAGTAATATTTCTAAGTCTCCAACCACTCACTATTCCTATTAGACTTCTCTATCCAACCTTTCTGAAATGTTGCGAAACTCATTCATAAACATTTTTTAACGGTCCTGAAACAAAGTGTTTATTTTGTGTGTGATAGTGGTTGTGTTTTGGGGATGAAATGGTAAGGGGGCGACAATATTATATAAATACATTTTACAAAATATATAAAATCATGTTACTTGGTTTAGGCATTCATAGTTTATAGCTTAGCAGTGTCAGCCATGACTTACTTATATCAAAATAATTCCTTACTGTCACTTGGACTCAATAACTTTTCCAGTTTTCCATAAAGCTTGATGGTGTTGAAACATTGTAGGTGCATAAAACTATTTTAGATCTATGCTCTGCAGAGAGATATCCTTCGTTAATAATTTTGCATTCATTGTTGATGTGTGCGTCTATGAATCTAAAAAGTTTAATGGTTTTATGTTGAAAACAAAAAGAACCTATACTTCAAGAACGAAAAGAAACTAAAGAAATAAAAAAGAATTTAGGAAAACAAAAATTAGAACAGTGATCGGAAAAATATAAATATTATTTACGAAAGTAAAAACTGATGTATATTATACAAATGTATTTTGAACAAAATTAAAACGGTACCTAATGCATCATTAAGAAAATGAATAACTAGGTAGGTAGCATAGGTACTATTATAGTTAGCCAGCATATCTATTATTTATTAAAATATTAAAATGAATCGGTTATTTTCTCAACTATTGACTTATTAAATCTTAAATTACTATTTTCACAAATTAATATTATACCCATATATATTTTTTTAAGATTAGGATTTTGTTTTTTTTTTATTTTGGCAAATTCAGTTTTTTTGGCCGGTGTTGTCTTATTGGTAAGTCTGAATGATGTTTTAATGTTTTATAATACGATGAAATTTAAATTGTACCATAAACCATTATACCAATTTTTTAAGCTTACAACTTAAAATACCTGTATAATAGAAAAATATCTATAAATTAGAAATAGTAAATTAAAAAAATTATTTAATTTACCGACTCCACCATACTAAATATTTTGGAATGGTATTTTTCTTTAATTTTCATTGTTCAAATTTCTGAATGTCAATACTTAACATTATCTTATTACTTTGATTATAGCAAGACCAAAAAAGCAAACAAGACAAAACCATTGAAGAAATATCTAATGGAATGGCTGATGTGCCAAAGTGCAAATTGGCCACTAAGAAAATGCTCAAAGGACATATTAATAAAGTGAACTCTGTCCACTATAGCGGCGATAGTAGGTAAAATAAAAATGAAATAATAACCAAAACATAATACAAAATATCTATACTACCGTAGTACCGCTTTCGGCATCTAAATTATAATTTATAATGAATAAAACACTCACGTGATGTCGTCCTAGTGCAGTAATGTTATTTACAGACATGCTGTTTCCGGATCGCTGGACGGCAAACTTATCATATGGGACACATGGACCGGTAATAAAGTACAAGTTATACCATTACGTTCAGCCTGGGTTATGTCTGTGGCCTTTGCACCGACGGGCAATTTTGTCGGTTAGTATATAGATACCATAGTATTATATTAACCAGGCGTCGAATACTTATTCCAATTTCCAAGTGGAGCGATGGCTCTACTTATTTTTATTTCGGTGGGTCGTGGGTGGGTGTGCAGTGGCCTGAGGTTCATAAAACGTATTGAGGACTTGAAGGCGAATAAATATAAAAACATATATAATATGATTATGATACATGACGACGAAAAGTAATAAACTCGAAACGATGACGCCATAATATTGATTTCAAATTTTACTCTAACATAAAAATGTGTGTTCTACAGCTTGTGGAGGGATGGATAATATGTGCACTGTTTACGACTTAAATAATCGTGATTCGAACGGAGGAGCAAAAATGATACGTGAATTATTGGGTTACGAGGGTTTTCTGTCGTCGTGTCGATTTGTCGACGATAAAACCCTAATCACCGGATCTGGAGACATGAAACTGTAACTATTACGCACCTATATTTAAACATTTATTACATAAACGTATTGCCATGCTTACTTGTACATGGTATATGGACGTATAGTACCTATATACGTAAAATCATCTATTTTTATAGACATGATATAATATAGTAGGCATATATATGTTAATATGCACCCTATAGTAGAAATCAGTTCAAATTACAAGTTTAACTATTTGGATTTTATTCTATTTATTGCACGTGTGTCATGTGACTATACGTATATATTAATGTATTATGCAAATGTTATTAATGTGTTCGTGTTCTTATTGTACAGTTGTATGTGGGACTTAGAAGCTGGTAAAAGAACAAATGAAGTAGAAGCCGCTCACTGTGGAGACGTCGTGTCCTTGTCATTGGCACCGGAGGACCAAAATATTTTCGTGACGGGCAGCGTGGACAAGACTTGTAAATTATGGGACCGCAGGGAACTGAAGTGCAAACAAATGTTTTTCGGACACGAGGCTGACGTGAATTCTGTTTGTGTATGTATCACCGTATTAATAACCTATATTATGTTTACGGACATAATTGAAAAAAGGCGAACAAGTGGATATACCACCCTGATGTACAGTAGTTGTAAAGCATGTCGTTGGCCGCTGTAATGAATGTGTCATATTGAAATTCAATGATAAATCATTGTATACGAAAAACGGTTCTGAGCGGAGCTGTTGTGTCACTAGTGTATTAATTGTGTATAATTTAATAATTAAAAAAAAATTTACAAAAATCAAAAATATCTTATGGCTTTAAAAAGAGTAACTTTCCGGTTAACTTTTTAAAAATCGATTTTTTTCAAATATTTGTTTTGCGTAAAAATTACCACTTTTATTTACTTTTTTGTTTTTCTTGTCGCTTTTTCAAAGTTAAAATCCCGATCCCTCAAAAGTAACCAACTAATAGTAACCTATCAGAAAAGATGATGATCTCAAAAATCGGAGCATTTTACTAAACGATGACGAGAGACAAGAAAAAAAACACCCATCGTTCTAAATATAATTCATTCAATCGTTCCGCTCAGAATCTAAAATGATTATTAATCATTATGAAAAAATAAAAATAAATAAAAATGGACCTGTGCTTTGTTGTAGTTTCATAACAGTGGATACGGATTTTCTACAGCTTCGGAGGACAAGTCCGCACGTCTATACGATATTAGGTCTGATCAACAAATTGCTATGTACAAACCACCAAATTCCACTTCAGGATTCACTTCGTGTGGTCTATCGGTGTCTGGTAGGTTTCTGTTGGCTGGTAGCGACGATAACTCGGTTCATGTGTGGGACACGATGAAAGTCCAACACAATGGTAAGTGTGTTAATAATCTATTACCTTAATATGTATATTACAATATGATATATTAATCGAAAATTATGAGTCATAACAAGATTAATCTACGATGCCGTGAGTTTGATAAATAAATGTTGGTGAACAAATAAATTTAAATCAGGACAATCTGGTTAGATGCTTATTTTAAAACGGCAACCGCAGGTGATACTACAATAGTATTTGCCCTTTATTCTTTAACACCAGTCGCGCAACTTTAGGAAGTTAATTTATTTAAATAATATTACCATAACCTGGCCCAAATATTTTTTTTTAATCCAGTTACCGCCAACGGCTATAATATGAATGTGTATATCTAATTTTAAAACACTCGGGATATCGTACCTACGACTTGCACCTATACGTGCCTTGCGCCTATACTGGCCACCACAAAATACTAAAATATTCGGGAGTCGGGGCTATGAAAGGGATCTCATATTTTTTTTAACGAGTAAGAGTTTCTCAAAAGTCTGATGTTTAGATTAGTCCTGAAACCTATATTCATCTCAAAGTGCAGCCATGATAATACTATAAACTATATTATGATGCCCCTAATAAATAATTATATACATATATTTAAGGGGGACACATGGGCCTCGTGCCCCCCCCACCATTCACCGTATTTTATATTTTTTTTATTACTGAAAGTATTAACTTCTCTTACTAATTAAATGTTATGTTTCTATCAAACGCATGTATATTGGTTATTTGGTTGTAATTTATGACATTATATTGAGATAGAAAATATGAGTTATCACTGTTATAACTATGTATAATTTGATATTTTTCTTTGTGCCCTCACCCCGCAAGACATTCCTAAATACACCCCTGATAATATACAATAATATGTATTGCTGGCTTACAGGTACTTTGAACGGACACGAAAACAGAGTGACTTCACTGAGTGTATCGCCGAATGGTATGTCCGTGGTCACAAGTTCCTGGGACATGAACGTACGTGTTTGGGTTTAAACGTGGAAACTGTTATGAAACCTATATGATCACCTAATACGAATAGTGTTAATTTCACCTAACTATAGGTAGATACAATAATATAACATAATATATGTATTATATATATATAGTTACACTATACAATTATTGTATTCGTTTAAACAATTAAAATCCAATCAAATGATGTTTTGTAAAATATCAGAAAACTGTTTAATAGCATGCTTATTCAACGATAACGCGACCGTAATACATTTCATCATTGTCACGCTTTCCATCCTCTCTAGTCTCTACTTTAGTGAATATAATTATATGGTATTGCGAAAAAATAAAATAAAATCTTTCATTGTACCTATTTGTAACTATTAACTGTCAGTTTATAGTGTGTTAAAGTCGTGTTACTGTTACACAGTGTTATTTTTTTTTAAATATTGAATACAATACATTTATTAAGTGAAGTATTATGATTTTAAGTTGTATTAATTTTTGTTTATTTCTTCCCGTTTATATTAACTTCATAATTTATTTTGGTCAGTATTGGTTCATAATATTACAGATATTTATTCATTAAGCATAAATTTTATCTTAAGTGAATAATTATTAATTATAATGTTAAATATTAATTATTATTTAATATTGAAGTAGGTATATACTATATAATATTATGTAACCATGATATAACCAACTATAGTGATGTATCTAACACTTAAACACTGTATTTACTCATCGCCCGATGGTAGGTATGTCGTATGTACCTATTTTCATTGTATGTTATCCATTATTATCAATTTACCTATTTACATAGGTAATTCTTTGAAAGATTCACATTAATTTTCTCAAAAAGGTTTATTACGTTTTTGAATTAAGCAGAATATTTTGCTAACATTTTCAATATATATAAATCGAATTAAGATGAGTAATTAATTAATCATATAATATATAACTTATAAGTTATAATTATTTAAAGTAGGTACTAATGAGTGATGGGAAGAATAGTGGAATGTAGAATATATATTTTGCGGGGACTAGCTGTACTATTTCACTCCGCTATAATTAGGTGAAACTTTGAATGTAACCTTATTAAACTACTCTATTTAAATTCAATTTTTATGTAATTATTGGAATTGTAAGAAAATCAATATGCTTACTGCTTAAGAATTTTATGACGTTAAAAAATAAAAATGTATGGTACCTATTATTCAAACAAGTAAAAATATATATTTTTGCAGAAACGTTGTTTTGTAATGACTTCAAATTATGTAAAGGAAAATATTTACAAAAACTTTAATTGTTTTAGAGAAAATTAGTGTTTACCTTTAAAATTACCTTGCCCCTTAGATACTTATATAATATAATATCTATAATAGGTATAGACTGTCTTATAAATTAATAAATTAATAGGTATATATAATATATTATGTCCATCTTGATTTATGGTTTCTGTGTAGCATATTATTTATACCTATATCTAATTAACGAAATAAGTACTTAGGTACTTCTAGGTACTTCGTAGTTTCTTACATATAATAGCGGTGTATATTCGTATATAAGGCCATAGAAGGGGGAAAAACCTGTATTGAAATTTCAGATTTATTTAAAACATACCTATATCATAAATCATAATGTATGTAATATGTATAGGGTTTTAAAATTTCATGAATTTTTCATGAAATATTTCATTTTGATGAAAAATAAAAATAAAATGCTTATTATACCTATAAGTTTATAGTCGTCAACTTCTAAGTGAATATTTTTAAAAGTTGGTTTATTGTATGAAACAAAAACAATATGTAACATATTTACATATAATTTATAAGTTGTTTAACAAATCTATAATAGTTATAACAAACTATATGATCTAAGTATTAAATAATGAGCCCAGAGAACCTTCACATCACTCAGCCACATATACACACATATTATACGACTTTTGTACACTTTATAATTACTAAAAATACACTATTATTTCATTAATTATTGGAATTGACTTCAACATTATTTCGAACCATTTGGATCGCCTTGATGTACAACAATATTTTAAAACTCATGTAAAAAAATGTTTTTATTCTCAAAATAATGCCGGGAATATTTTTCAGCACTATAAAATATAGAATATACAAATATGAAATAATAAATCAACAAAAATAATATGTTTTTCTTTAATTCTAAGTGTGTAATCAATTTATTGTTTCTAATCATCTATAACCGAACACGTTTAAAAGAAGAAAAAATATTTTTCATTGAAATATTTCAAGAACAGTGAAATTTTCAATTTTGAAATATATCAATTGAAAAATTTCAAATTTCAAACCCTAAATATGTATATGTCATAATTATATCCCCCGACGGCCCGACGTCTTAAAAAATGTAATTGATCTATTGTGAAAATAATATTCCTATACCCGCCACAGCCGGCGTACCTACTAGCTACTACCTACATAATGTAAATAATGCGTCATTATTTCTATACTTAACATTTTAGAACATAATAATTACAAGTAGGAGATCGCTACCCAACTGCTTATGGAAGAGGTACCTTTTCAATTTAAGTTACCTAATACAACAATTCACTAATATTTTTCAAACATTTTATAAGTACTATAAGGCTATAAAATAACATTTTCCTTTGTGTCCCTCTCTTTATTTTATTCAGGTGATTTCTCAATGAAAGCACTTTTAGTTCGTTCTGGAACCATAGCTCAATTACCCCTATATACAAATCCAACTTTCAAAACTACAGGCCTATCTCAATTCTTGGTCATATTTCGAAATTATTTGAATCTCTTGTTCTTATTGATACAATTTAACACGTTGTTTTGACTGGGTAATTAGTGGGTAAATTCATACAGAAAAATATTCGATGTTCGAATTTTTTTTATCAGTTTGGAAATCGTACGATTTTATTTCAAATTTTTCAATTACAAACGATTTATACTTGATGATAATGAATATTGAATATAATATTTAACCTACGTGAAGTTAGCCCACCCACTTTAAATCTCACTTTTTAATTTTGTATAGTTGGTGTTTTTATTCTAACACCAAAAATGAGCGAGGTATACTCAGACTGAGTAAACGCGTTTTGTTTATTTCGTACGTGTGTAAGACGGAGACAACACATGCGGGTGTGACGTCCTCTTAAGGCCCGGGTTAGCAAGCGTATGCGTCCTTAAACAGTTAAATTTCGGCCGAATACCGCCAACTGGAGCGTCTGGAGCCTATATTATGATCGTATAGAACATGATAAACATCATGCCATAATTTGAGTGTCTCCAACATTTTTTTTTTTATGGCAGGCTGAATCTGAGATACCTACCAGCTACGGTTACCTAGTACCTACATTTCAGAATCGCGGGCCATAATATTGTTTGGGGGAGGGTAGCGAATAATTATTTTATTATTTTACTCCACCACAATTTAACAAATAAAAAAATTATGTATTATTTTCTTTTTATTGGATTTGACTGACTATAACATATTGTACTGCGATATTAATTTGAGCTTTGATTTCAGAGTATGTTGAGATGTGGTTATTTGAGTGTGCAGCTTCTTTTGCTGCTTTATCTGCCATTTCATTACCTTCTATATTATCATTGTGTCCTTGTAGTCTGTACCCAAATAAAGGTGATGTTACTGGTAGATCCAGAGCTTAATTTTGGCGAAGGCATGGGGGGACAAGAGTACAAAAAGTAGAAAAATTGGCTAAACACGGAGTAAGACATAGGGAAACTACCACGATTGGTGGGGGGGAATGCCCCCTTGCCCTCTCTGCTGGATCCGCCACTGTCCGGGCTTGGATGTTAGTACCATTATGCATTAATTTACTGGTTTCTTCTTGTATGAGTTTGGCTATATCTAAAGGGCTTATTGTGTTTTCTAAGACCTAAGTTAGTAATTTAAGTGATTACCTATAGGTACTCAATGAGTCTGTGAGTATTATGCTGTTTGTAAAGACTAAAGGTTTTCTCTTGTATTCCAATGAAGTCAATTGTTTTGAATATAGCTACCTATTGCTTCGAATGAATAATATAATATAGAGCATTCATTAGGTAGTCTGTATATCACAAGAGTGTACGATTGCAATACCTACCCCTTTTCTGTTTTTTATGCATCTGGGTAAAACATAATATTATTACAATATTTTGTCATTTTAATATATGTGTCTAGGCGTCTAGCCGTCTGGGATGTCTTTTAAATAGGTAGACTTTGTATGTTTTTGGGTCCGAATTTTTTTTCTTGTGCAGGGATAGCTCGGATTTATTATATAGCTTCATTATAATATTCTTAATCGGCCCGAACCGTTTTAAGGTTGAAAACCCCTAGTCGCTATTATAATATCATATTGATGGTCAGATTGTTCTATAGTGTTCTACATTATCATCCGTCATACGTCATTTATCGTAACGAGCAATTATTTATTATATTATAAATAAAATATGTACTGTTCTGCGATTGAATTTAACGTTGCTCTTACGCACGTACCGCCAGGAATCCCGGAAAAAAAATCCCAAGACTACAATATTACTCACAACCACATGCAACATGAACAAATATTTTTTAAACGTCAATTAGCATCTATAATTATCATTTATCACATTATTAACATTCAGTTACAAATACGTATATTATATAATTATATTATAATATTATTAAAAAAAAGTATACATTATAAATAATATTTTGTTTTAAATATTATGTGTAATTCAACTTAATTAATTTAATAACTTCACAAATATAGCATATAAAAATATTTCGAATGATCGATACGTCAAATAATAAAGTTAAAAACATAGTATACAAGAATATTATACAAAATATTGGTAATAATAATAGTAATATTATCAAACAATAATTTACTAAATGTAGGCACGAGACACATAATATATTATTATATCATAATATAATATACGTATTTGTAATTATAGATACCTACTAATTAACGTTTAAAAAATATTTATTCACGTTGCATGTGGACTGTGGTTGTGAGTAATGAATAAAATTGTAGTCCGGGGATTTTTTTTTCCGATTACCACCGCCAGATGGCGAAACCTGTGTTGTTCATGCCGGGCGCATGCTCTTCCGGTAACGCGCGATAAACTAATCCGGTGGGCGGCGAATCACACACACCGTCGTCCGTGATCTCGTGTTCACCGCGACCACCGTGTGTTCAATTCAATTCATCAGCGATCCGTGATCGCACTTTACTGCTCACTGCTCAGCGCTCAGTCGTCCAGCGTCCCCTGATAGTCGTGCACGTGCGGTCGTCTGACAAGCGTCATAGTGATTTGCACTGTCAATAATAATTAGCGTACATATTTTATGCTACAACTTACCACAAATGTTATGTCTTCAATAAATAATTGAAAAGTCATCGAAACGATGAAAACCCCGTTCGGCGTTTGCATAGCCGTCTGCGGCTTGTTCTTCGCGTTGGGCTCCGCGTCCACCAAAAAAGACGTGAGCGCCAAAAGTGATCTCAGTGAGTATAATTTATTATTTTTTCACTACAATCTGCCTCGTCTGGTGTGTTATTTTTAAGACCGGTACGAAAATAAACTCGTGCCGTAAACACGGACTCGTCGGCGCCTCTGCGGTACCGAGTTAATTCAACTTCCAGCACATTATATAATGGTTCAAACGGAAAAATATAAAATAAAATAGGCACCTCACTCGACTTTACACCTATGAAATCAATTTCTATATCCCATCTACTCATGTAGGTGCAGTATACCAGCGATCGGCATAGTATTTCAGTAGACAATATAATAATATTTAGCATTAAGTAAATTAGAACCTGCACAAAAGTCAATGTTACCTAATGGTAAATAATAAGATCATTGGAGTAGATAACATTTTCACACGACAGAAATGTTTTATAGAACTCGGTAGCTAATTCACAAATGATTTAAAATGTATATTATTTATGTTTAAAATTAATTTATGATATTATTTTTACACATAATACGTAGGTACTATTAGTTAGGACTTGGGTATTATATACCTACCTAAGTACCTAATACAAAATCAAAGTCAGAACTAGGTATAACAATAAATAAGTGGGCAGTCGATAAACAAAATAATAGTCAACACTGGTGTTACTGATATAATGCGTATTGTTTGGAAATGTTCAGAAATATGATACTTTAATACATATTATATTAATATATTAAGTTCCATTTTTTTTTTATTTGGTTATGGAGTGGGGTTAAACTCTAACGATAACCATCCTCCCCACCACTATATGAACACCACTGAATAAGAATATTATACTCTCATATTCTGTTAAATAAAAAATAAAATACTTATTTTAAATTCTAGTATTTTCTTGAACCTTCTTTACTTGTTGTAGACATCATATAACATGGTTGAAGGAGAAGTATTGCCAACAGCAGTTCCTCCTACGGCTCTTAATACCACAAAAAAAAAAAAACATATAACGAGCAATATAACTGTCTTTATAGCAGCATCAAATTAATTGACAATTAAAATGTTTTGATTAAAAAAAATGGTTATGGACAAATATGTACAATTGTATATAATTACGAATTGCTAAGTATCACTTGAGCTTAAGAGAACGCTACACAGCCAATTGTTGTATTCGTCTTACAAGTGAGTTACATATGAAAATTATGTTGAGCAGATCATGTTTAGCTCAGTTAGTTTAAAAATTAGAGCAAATTGACCTATTATAAAACTTGACGGTAAGAACATTATCTGTGTTTGTATGTGAGTTTTTTACAATTATTCAGTTTTTTAAGTGAGTTATGAGCATTTTGAATTTACACTATATTATAGACACATAATTTACCTACTAAAAAATTGAACTATCGTAAAAAAAACCCATCTACAAACACGGATAATGTACTTACCATCAAGTATCATAATAGGTCGATTAACTCTAATTTGTAAACTAACGGAGCTAAACGTGTTCTCCTGAGCGTATATTTGCCATGTTACGCACTTGTAAGACAAAGACAACAAATGGCTGATAGCGCCCTCTTAAAAATACATATATTTGGTTTACTCTTGCAAATTTCTAATCTTATTTGATCATTTTTAATTTTATAAATTATACTTCGTCATTATCCATTGGCTTTTTTAAATTTAAATTGTTGAATAATAATTTTTTAGATGCTAAATATATTTTTGACTGCTAAAGGTTAAAAAAAAATTATTAAAATATCAAAGAATTAAAAATTCTTGGTTTAGTTAGAAGTATATGGAATGAGTGAATGACTAATGAATTTGAATTAGAGAGCTAATAGAGAATTAGATAGATTGTGAGGTCTATTTAGGAGTTTGGAGCTGTTTTATGGGATCCTCATACTAAATACATGTGAAAATAATTAAATCGAGCGTGTTCAGCTCAAGTTCTATAATGTAATAAAATAAAATACATTTGAATCTATTAATTATGTGTATACCATCCAGAGGATGTCAAGATATTATATTTTCATAATTAATTATTGAAATAAAAAATATTTGGGTGAAATAAATGTATAAAAGTACTTTCTCCATTGTTACATATTTGCAATTTTTTTAATTACCAATTGTTTTATTAAGTTTAATTGCAAGATATATTCCTATAAATGGCTCCCTTAAATACTTAAATGTAGAATTTACAACATCAGAGCCAACCTTCGGCATGTATATGACATTTTGGGCCTTGAGTTAAAAAAATTTATATATTCTGAGGCCTCGCCTAAAACAAAAATTGTCCCAGGCCTTGTTCTGCTGGCTCTGTACAACATATTTGTTATTTTTTCAATAAATATAAACTTGCATATTATTATATAATTATTTAATAATACTAATTCAAGAAAATTTGTAGCTAAAAGTGAAATATTTTATTATATAATATTTAGGTGGGTGTATAGTTTTTGCTAAAATAAATATCAAAATAATTTAATAATATATCTTTATTATATCTCATTGGTTAATATTAATATGTATAATATACATATAGCATTGTAAATATTAAACTTTGGAACTGTTATAAGGCTTAATCAATATATTTCATACCTACCTATCACTATCATTTAATTCACAAATTCAACTAACTCATAGGTTTCTAGTTCTTAGAAAAAAATATTTATCGATCAATCATTTCTGTGGTGTGGAATATATAGGTCCCTATACTTAATAAATAATTGTATACGTAATAGGTACATATTACCATATAAATAAAATAATTTTTTGTATGATTTTTCTAGTACATTATTTAATATTTACTATCTGTAACATTAATCATTTCTGTATGCTTCCTGTTTGCGTCTTATCATTTATTTTTACTAGGGTCAGTCGGAAATGTCATTCTATTCTTTTTTCCTTACATGTGTTCACATGAATATTTTGTTAATATTTCACTTATGGATTCACACATTTTTATCTAATTATATTATATAATATTTTATTCTATATAAACTGTAACTATGTTAATAACATAAATACATAATTCTCATCTTCTGTTGGGTGTGTAATCTGTACATCTGGGGCACACTAAACATAATATTATCTGTTATTTTATTTTAAAATATGCTGATTATGGAACCTAATATTTGTAATATAAATATTTCAAAATCCGAATTGAATTTATTAATTCTTTAAAAACTTAAATAGAATAATATGAGAACTGTAAACTTGTTATTGCTTGTTCAGGCTCGGATTAGGTCAGCGATATACTGAGAACATTTCGGTTAGGTTCTCGGTGGGCCGGTCATGAGAGTTTGGCCATAATTTTATTTTTAAATGATATTGAGAAATTAGTAAGTACAGACATAAGTAGAAAATATAATTGAATCCAATTATTAAACCGTACAGTAGCAGTAGTTGTAGTCAAAAAACCGTTAGAATTCTTAAAACTCGATGGGCCGATAACTTGTCTATCCGGTGCTGTGTCTATTATAACTTTATTAATTTCTGTTGTAATTGTATTAGATTTTTAATTATCAAACAATACCTTAAAAAATAACTCTACAATAAGAATAAAAAGTTAATCCAAATGTACAGACAAAATTTAGTCCATAAGTACTCTAAAGATTATAGTTGTGTATAGGAAATTATTTGTATGGTATTAATATTTTTAAATAATTAACTAAAATATAAATCAGGATATATTATAATATTATAATAATATATTTGTGTGTTTACTTATTATTGATTTATTTTATTATTGTATGATATTGGCTTAATGTAGTTGTCATTTAACTGTCAGCCAAGCTAAGCCAATTATTTTTCTATAAATAAATAAATATAATTATTATTTAGTATTAAATAATACAATAAGTATTAGGTACTTACTATATATTTTATAGCTTGATCATCATTCATAACAAATATAATAATAATAACAATAATTGCAGCTTTTTATTGTATGGGTTATTTAAGAAATAAGTAATAACATATTTATTTATTGCCGGTATTTTCAAATTATCTCAACTTACTTAGTCATACTAATAAATCTTTTTTAAGTATAAATATTAAAATGTAATTATGATTCTAATTATTTTTAGATTTGCTTGTACTCACAGTAGCTTCTGAAAAAAATGATGGTTTCAAAAGATTCATTGATTCTGCTAACCTAAATGGCCTTAAAACTAAAGTAAATATATTGTATTATTTAAAACTTTTATGAATTATTTTCAATTTCTAATTTATGTATTTTTCTGTAGGTGCTTGGTTTTGATAAGCCATGGCAAGGAGGCAACATGAATAGTGTTGGTGGTGGTTACAAACTAAATTTGTATCTTGAAGCATTAGAGCCTTATAAAAACAATGATAAATTAGCAGTATTACTCACTGATGCGTAATACATTTTTAATTAAAATAATATTTTATTGACTTGGTTACTAAATTAATTACATTATGGTTTTTTCAGGTATGATGTTGTACTTTTAGCTAACAGCAGTACAATTCTAAATGCATTTACTGAATTTGATTCTTCGATCGTAATTTCAACCGAAAATAGTTGTTGGCCGGATAGAAAATTAGCAGATCAATATCCTACCGTTGATCTGAATGGTTATAGATTTATAAACTCTGGAGGTTTGTTTACAATTGCATGTTAATTTATTTACATAATTTAAAATATCATTGTGAGTTAATACTTGTTATATATTAGAGTATAATATTTAAATACTCAATATTATATTCTAATATATTGTTTAGTCTTACACAGAAAAAAAAATAAGTGCTTATGAAATGTTATTAATTTTAAAACTTTTATTTAAACAGGTATAATTGGCTATGCTAGCCAATTGTATAAGTTACTATCAGAGAAGCCAATAAAAAATCTTGGAGACGATCAATTGCATTTGACAAATTTGTATTTAAATACCGATTTACGTGAAAAGCTTAATATTAAGTTGGATAATTATGCAAAATTGTTTCAAAATGTCTATCTTGCTGAAGGTTAGAATATTTTTTAATTTTTTCTATCTGAATATAAGATTTTCAGCATGAGCAATGTCATATAATTAATCAATTTTTAAGACTAAAGCATTTACATGTTAATTCAGCGACTTAGCCAGGAATTTTTTAAGGAGATAATTTTTTTAATACACTATTATAATTTTGGCTATAATAAACACGGTCAATGGCTACGCATCTGTGTTTATGTATTTACATATACATTTATTTTATTTACTATAATATTCTAACTTATAATTTATAAATTTATAAGCTCTTCAGATACAGTTATAATACTAATTTTTTTCTGTTAGAAAAACTATTTAAACAACTACGGTTTCTTACAGTTTATAGAATGAAATTATAATTTTAATTTAATAGAATTTATCTGCTGCCAATATATATTGGTAGTAAACCAAATGCATGACAAATGTCTGTTTTTTTTTTTTATCAATTTGTTAAAACTGGTTTTATTTGTAATTACAGATGATATAAAACTGAAACTTGTAAATAAATCATATGTATTGGAAAATATTAATTTTAATACTCAACCAGCTGTTATTCATGGAAATGGATTATCTAAAATAACATTCAATAGCTACACAAATTATATTCCAAATAAGTGGTCTCCTGAGAGTGGCTGTAGTTCATGCTATGACAACAATCTAGATCTTTCAACGCTCAAGGTTCTTTCACATAAAACTTTTTTATACAAATTTATATACAGCCATGAAGACTAGAATAAGGAAACCAAACTCATACGGCCGCCCTCTTGAAAAAACATCCTGCAATGAGTTGCATTATTAAAAAGCCACATGCTGCGTTGCAGTCACAAAGATTGGTACTTTAACTCTCATACTATAAGCCTATAGGGATTACATTAATAAAATTATTTCTAATCATCTTACATACGTCTTTTAAGCTTGTATATCTGTGTTCACGACAAGTCTGAGTCCAATACTAATCAATACACCATACACATCATACATAGTGTCTTCTTGAACAATCGTTAGGTTACCTAACTTATGTAGACAAACATTTTTTTCTTAAGAATTTTGTGTATGACATGGTGCACAATATGCACATTGAACATGTATAAATGTATAATTGTACAAACTATGACTTTTATAATGGGCCATCGTTCAATATGATGCATATATTTTCCAAAAAACCTAAAAATAACATGTATAATCCCTATACTATGTGGGTTAAAGTAGTAACCTTTAAGACCGCAGCGCAGCCTGTGGCTATTTAATTGTGCGACTCATTTCGGAACGTTTTCAGTAGTTGGGTTTGGTCTCCTTATTTTAGTCTTAATGGTAGGTACCAACTATAATTTGTTAATGTTTGTTTATTTTAGGAAGAAAATTATCCAAAAGTGCTGTTATCTATAATAGTTGATAAACCTACTCCATTTTTTGATGAATTTTTAGACAAAATTGAAAACATTGATTATCCAAAGAGCAAACTGTTTTTGTCTATTACTACACTTGTAATATTTCTTATTAATCACTGAATTAGTATTTACTCTTTAAATTTTCTATATATTGATTTTAAACGTTTAGGTGGACTATCATAAAGAGCATGTGGATAAATTTATTTCTAAAATTGGTGATAAATACAATGCATCATTTGTATTTCATAAGACTGCAGAAGAAAGCATACATGCACGACACTTTTCATTGTAAATATTGTTTTAAATATTTATATTATTTATATTTGTTTTGTATGTGTTAATTGTTGGTTATTTTTTTTACAGTTCATTATGTACTAGCAAATTGTGTGACTTTTTATTTTACATTGAGAATGAAGCACATTTAGATAATCCACAAACATTGAAAACATTAATTCAGCGTAATAAGTAAGAATATTTCTCTCAATTGTTTATAATAAATAATGTTTAATTTATTTTCATTTAGAAAAATTATTGCCCCAATGCTCACACGACCATTTAAAGCTTGGTCTAACTTTTGGGGAGCCTTATCTAAAGAAGGATTCTATGCTAGATCGTTTGACTACATGGATATTGTCAATTACAATAAAACGTAAGTCTTAATCAAGAAAAAATCACTTTATTTAAGACACACATTCATTTATAATTATTTTTCATTATGATTCAAATGCTATACTGAAATCTGTCTTGAAACTTCTTCGATCTATACTGTATTTATTGTCAGCTGAACACTCATACACACCAGCATCCATTTGTGTTCCTGGATCAATTTCCAATTTAGACTTAATGCTATCTTCGGCAATATTCCACTCATGAACCTTAAATAAAACTAACTAGTTTAAATTCCATTACATACAACTATACCTATTAATGATTAAATATATTGTCTTTATTATTGTTGTTTAAAAAACAAATTATTCAAAATTTATTTAGTAAACACTTGACAGTTGATTATGTAATTATTTTATTTCATGTCATTATTATATAATATTTAATTTGATCCCTTGAAATTGTTCTTTAAGATATTTTACTTACATGGTGATTGTAATGATAATACAGTTCAGTGCCATCTTTATACCAAGTGATTTGAGGCCTCGGATTTCCTCTGGCTACACAAACAAATACTATTTTGTGCCCAAGTACATATTCGTAATCAAAATGTGATGCCATAACTATTTTTGCTCCCTAAATTAAAATGAATAATAATAATTAAACTTCTTAACACTATCAACAAATATTTGGCACAATACATCATTATGATTGTAGTATTGATCAGATTCGGGGTCTCTGTATTTTCCTGTAATAGGTAATCCAATCTGCACTCTGCTTTTTGATCTACTTCTCCCTCTGCCACGTTTACCACAGACATCTGTTATAATTCCAAGTATAATTGCTGTGATTAATGCAGCTACTATTATATTCTTAAATCCCATTCTGCACTCGCCTGAAATCATAAAAAAATTATTTAAATTAAGTAATAGCTTTGAAAAATTAATAACCTACATTATTAAACATTTTGTTAAAATAATTTTAAAATGTAATATTTATTACTTTTGTTGTTTTTATTCTCTGTTGATAACTTTGATACGTATTCAAATCTTAGTAAGACTTAATGTCCTTTTTGTTTTGCTATACCTTGACACAACTTTATTCTGTTGACTACAATCAAAAACTAACTGTGTCCTCGTCATGTTGAATGCAATTCTGACCCTATCCTGGTTTATGATCAATTAAAGGGCACTTCCTTTTAAATTGCTAATTCTATTAAATTCCCCTGTTGCATTTTATATTAACAAATTTGCTTAAAAAAATACTATTAATATATTGATGAAATATTTATGTGCGATAATGTTTTAGAGGAATCTGGAATGTACCGTATATAAGTAGTTGTTACTTAATGAAAGGTACAATTTTAGAAAATAAATACACTAGGCCATCATACAAAGAAGATAACTTGGATTATGATATGGCATTTAGTAAATCATTAAGAGAAAAGGTATTTTGAAGTCATCATTTTAAAGTTGAAAATTATTTATGAAAATGTTATTTTTAGGGGGTTTTTATGTATATTGATAATCAATATACTTATGGGCATTTGATTGATTCAGAATCATTTGATATTACTCTTAAAAATCCTGAAGTATACCAAATATTTGAAAACAGATATGATTGGGAACAGCGTTATATTCATCCAGAATATATGGAAAATTTTAATCCTGATAAAAAACCAGCCGAGGTAATTATTTAACCAAATTTCAACTAAATATTTAAAATTATTGAAAATATTCTTTATGTATATATTAATTTTATTGTAAAGCCATGCCCAGATGTATTTTGGTTCCCAATTTTAACTGAACAGTTTTGCCAAGAATTTATTGAAATTATGGAGAATTTTGGTCAATGGTCAGATGGTACAAATAACGTAAGTCATCCAGTAAATATCTATTTTCATATAAAAACTTGAACAGCAAATGACATAAATTGAATTGAAGGACACACGCCTTCGAACTGGTTATGAAGCTGTACCAACCAGAGACATACACATGAATCAAGTTGGACTTGAGAAGCATTGGCTCGAATTCCTTCGATCATATGTTCAGCCAATACAAAAGAAAGCATTTATTGGTTACGCTCACGACGTATGTGGGAATGAAAACCAAACTAAATTAAAACAATATTAAAGCATGTGTGTGTTCTCTGCTTGACATTAATAAATAAACATAATATAATTATTACCTATGTGTATATAAATACTTAATAATGTAATGTGTGAGAGTAATTATTAACAATAGCGCATGATAACCTCAAACCGTAGGATCCCAGATTGGATAATGGATATGAAGCTGTGCCAACAAGAGACATTCATATGAAACAAGTCGGGTTACAAAATGTGTGGCTAGAGTTCTTAAGACTATTTGTTTCCCGATTACAGGAGCATGTGTATCTTGGCTATTACTCAGATGGCGTAAGCTGCTTTTTACTTTTAATTATTTTTTTACTATAAACTAATTGTACTTTGTGCATATTTTTATAAAATATTTGTTTTTGCTTGCTTGCTTCAACTAACTTAATTATGTTCAACCATGCAATTTATATATTTTAAATATCTAAACAGTAAGAGTTTTTTAAACCTAATAGTTAAAACTAGAAATTTGATTACATTTTTAGTAATTTTTTTAAAAATGAAAATGAAAATTATTGACAATGTCAATAATGTCACCAATACGGAATTATAAATAAATAGTTTTATATTTTCTTTCAGACAATACTTATTCCTGAACCTAGTGTATTAAATATTTTTGGTGGTTACAAAAAAGTGCCCACTAGTTTATTACTAGCACTTAAAATATTGTTTTTTATCTTTTAATTAATTTATAATATTATTTTGAAATTTGGAATTCATTTTAAGTAATATAAAAAAAAATCTTTTCATAAACTGTTGAACTAGTTACATATAGTAAATAGTTAACACAGCTATAGACGATTGATTATTCTTTAACCTCTATACTCCAAAATTTAAACAATAGATATACCCGCATGTAAGCTTTAACTTATGTAACAATTTATAGATCCTGACTCATAATTTGTGTCGCACTCTGCAGATTTGCTTTCTTTATCTCAATATCGCCTTTTTTCCTTGCCAAACTTTTCTTAGGTTTTGAATCTTTTGTTGGTTGCCATCTTATTTTGATAATGCCCTTGTTTCTACTATAGTACTATTGGTCTAAATGGGTCTAATATAACTTATTAACTTCATCTCTGTAGATTTTGACTGTAACATCAACATGAAAATACTAAGTATGCACAATTGGCAGTTATCTTTCTTTTCTTTATTTACAGACACAGCAGCGTATCTAGGGGAATTAGGGGGTTGTGACCTCCCCGAAAACTGTTAAATAATAACATTTTCATTAATAAGTTATTTTAAGATAAAATTTGTCAAAAATTAATTTTAACCTCCTGTATTTTCATTTTTCAATATCCTATTAATTCAATATTCAATATCATCTGTATAAATGCACTGATTTGCCATGACTTGTTAATAATGCTTCCTACTTAAATAATATCTTTCATATCCTTATGTAAAACAATATTGAATCTGAATGGCATGGCCAAGAGGATGTCCCCTCATCAATTCCTGAGTCTATGTGAAACAAATCTCTCGTTGACCTTCCTATTTTAATTTTTACTCTTGCGTTTAACAGTCATGATCATAATGATCAGTTGCACTCTTTTATCGAGGAATAAATTGTGAAACTAAAATAAACATTGTATGCTTATTGAAAAAATCTAAACTGAATTACACAAATTATATTTTTTTTTAACTAAGAAATCCGTTCAAATTGGCATTTTGAGAAAAAAATTATGCTTGTAATTTCTATAGAACATTATATTATACAGATGTTATGTTAAATGTATTACATTTTATTATTTTAACGCATGTTGCCCTGGTTAATTGGTGATTAATTATAGTCTTAAATACAAATAATAATCAATGAGTAACATTATTTTACTAACACTTTTTTATAGCCTCCTCGTTCTCTGATGAACTTTGTCGTCAAATACAACCCACTTGGTCAGGCTTCATTGAGGCCTCACCATGATTCATCTACCTATACCATCAATATAGCTTTAAATTCTCCAGGAAAAGATTATCAGGTAAAGTCACACTAATAAATGTTGTCTTGTTCCATTTTATTTATAATTTTTTATTTATACAGGGAGGTGGTTGCCATTTTTTGAGATATAAGTGTAAAGTTACAGACCTGAAAGTAGGTTGGATGCTTATGCACCCGGGACGGCTCACACATTACCATGAGGGACTTGAAGTCATCAATGGAACAAGATATATTATGATATCTTTTGTTGATCCTTAATGACCTTGGCATTTTTACAGACGTATACAACAGTTACTTTTTTCTACATTGTATGTTTTATGTTTAAATTTTTTACATTTGTTGATTTTTTTTTTTTACCCAATTTAACGAACAACAATTAGTCATGTAGTTAATAGGTGTTTTATAATCAGACATTTTTAAAGTTTTTTTTTATAAAATTTAAATTATAGTTGATACCTAAAATTATTATATGTTACAGTCAAATCGCAATAACTCATAACTAAAAATTTTTCTTAGCCCTTGAAGTGTGTTATATTTGAGGTATATAATTTAAAAATACGCAAGTAAAATTTATTTTTATCGTTTTCGATATTCGAGTTATTGTGACTTGACTGAATTAATTATAAAAATAATTCTACTATAAAATTTACAAACAAAATAATTTAATATTTTTGTGATTGAGCTTAAAATAAAAATATGTCTTAATAGCCTACTTAAAATGTTTTTTGTATTTTAACTATTATTTTATGAGTGAGCAAATAATATTGTATACAATATAAGTCAAGCAGAAAATAGTTCAGATGACTAGCATAGTTATCGCTTTGCCACTCCAGCACAAAATAGTGGTGTCCTATAGGCCATAATATTAAAATTGAAAGCAATTATAATGTAATTTCATACTATTCGTAAAATAATTCTGAGCAAAACTTTATTATCACAGGTCATCTCAGCCTATACTGACCATATTCAAAATGTAAATGTTAAGGTTAGAAAGATTGAAACCTAAGTACACTAATTTAAGTGTTCACAGAGAATGATAAAGAAAGAAATATTTTAATACCAATCAAATAATTAGAATTTAAAAATATCAAAATGTTTAACACATTTATTATGATTACTATCACATAAAGTATTTAATAACAGGTCGCTTATTTAAACAAATATTGATAGTCAAACTGATAGCACCAATTGAATATCACTGACTCCTAAGGCATATGCATAATGCATAAAATATATAATATCATTATATATTTTTTTCGTTCTTATTAGTATAACAGACTTAAAATTTTAATAGTATAAAATAACATTATAGGTTATTTATGTATTAATATTTTTTAAATCATTAAACCTATTTTTTTCCCCTTTTTGTGAATCTTCATTTGGCGTACAAGGACATAGTTTTCAAAAAAATCTTTCTTGCAAATATGACACTGATACAGCTTCTTACCAGTATGTCTTGACCTCAAATGAACAATAAGTGAAGATTTCCGCATGTATGGTCGTTGACAATGATAGCACGAATAAATATTTTCCATTTGATGAATCCTTACATGGCGCAATAAAGTGTTGTTATTTGAAAACTGTTTGTGACAATCCTAAACAGTCATGTTTTCTGTTTTACTTTATGAATCTTTCTGTGTTTTGACAAATTGTCATTACGTTGAAATGTTAAATGACAAATGTCACATTTATATGGGGATTCACCAGTGTGTAATCGAATATGAACACAAAGATTGTATTGAGTAGTGAGTTGTTTCGCACAAAAGCGACATTTGAATTTATTTGTATTAGCATGATTTTTGTATGTCTTCGGCAATTGGACTGATCATTGAATTGTTTGCAACAAATTGGACACGAAAATGTTTTTTTTTTTTTATGTATTTTAAATTTTTTGCATTTGATATTTTTTGAACAAACTTTTTTTGAATTATTATTTGTGCAATAACCATTATTAGGAAAATTATATCTCATATGAAAAATGAGCAATTGTTTAGTGATAAATGATTGATGACACAAATCACAAATATAGATGGGTTTTTCACTTTTACTCTTGTTTTGATCAGTTTTATTATTACAATTAACTAAGTCTTTATAAATTGTTCTTGGCAAATCAGTAAAATTGGAATAATGATCAGTATTACATTTTTCTTTGTTCAAAATAGATTGTATTCCACTTTTTTCAAAAACAATTTCACTTTCAAATACAGTATCTCCAATTGTTTTTTTTTTAATTACGAATGTTTTATCATTGTATTCTATTTCTAATTTAAAATTATCGGCTGCTTTTCTTTGAACCCTACTACTGATAAATAAAAATGATTTTAGTAAATTAGTAGCTGCCAAACAAATCATTTTTAAAGTCTCTTATAACTAAATAATTTAGGATATATATGTTGTTAGAATTAACTATTTATGAAGGATTGTATAATAAATGTATGAATAATCTGTAAAAAAATTATTTTACAACTTGTAGATAAAAAGATAATTTTTAATTACATCCTTCAGCACTATCCCTAGGGTGTAGCACCCCTGTACACAAATAGGGGATATGTTGATGTCAAATATTTACTCCCAAATGTAGGTATTTATAAAATAAATTGTAAGAAATACTGTTTTTTTGGAAAAAGACTTGAGTTTCATCTAAAATTATAATTTTCATGCACTAATGATTTATTTTTGTCCCAAAACCATTACAAATATTTTTTAACACCCATTTTTTTGTAAATAGATTATGATTTTTTCCTCTGGTCCCCTTTCACTTATCAGCAAAACTATATTGAGTGCTATTTTAACACTATAAGCTTAAAGCCATCAATTCAATCATATAAAGTTAAAACACATTGGTAAATGGTTAAAATATGTTAATTCAATCACTATGGTTGAAAACGATTATGTAAGTCTTCAAGTTCTTCTTTAAAGAAACAACTATCTGTTTCTAGATTATTAATTACATCAATTTTAGTTTTGATTTTACAGTTTTCTTCTGTACATATTCCAAGCTCAAAAGCTTTTGGACAGTACTATTAATGTTTTTGAAATACAAACAATACGCTCATTACCTAATCGAAATTGAAAGTACATTTATGATAAATCTTTCTCTACTGCAACTTATAAGACTTCCATCATAGTCTATACTAGCGGCTTTTAAATAAAAAAAAAAAAAACTTATAAGACTTACTTATCAATAGGAAAAAGATGATCACTGTCCCCATTATCATGATGCAAAGTTACTTCTTCTTTTACAGAAGTTAAAAGAGGGATATAAAATAAATATCATTCTCATTTTTAATAGAATGATGACTTTCATCCTTTATTGAAAATTCTGATTGGTCCACACTCATGGTATTGTGTATAGTAAGGGAATGTTTCTGTGGACAAAATATAATTTTCCTGAAATAAAGAGTAGCTCTATGATTTACAGCTAGTAACATATTATCGAAAATAACTCATCAGAAATATTAATAACTTCAAATATATTTTTGCAGCTTTGCTTAAACAAACATATTCAAATGCACTAGAACAGAGTTTCCGAAACTGGGGTTCCGTGAATTATTATTATTTATTATTGTTAGGTTAGGGTATTTTTATTACGGGGTCGGCAATCTTACTATACTCTAGCTTTAGTCTAAGGGGTCTAGGAGAAAAAAATTTGGGAAGCGCTGCACTATAATATGCCTCGAGTTCTGACTGCCCTTTGATGTTGATATCAAATATCACTATTGTCATGACTATAAATTAAAATTTACTACCTTAGCAAACCTGGTATTCAAGAAATTCGTTAAAGTAATAAAACTTTTAATGATGTAGGTTTTAGGTACCGATTAATGTATTAAGAAAAAATCAATTAATTAACTTATTTGGCAATTTGAGTACTTTAAGTACTTGCGTAAAAATTCCCGTTTTTCTATAATTGATCTTTTGTTTTTCACGTCGCTTTTGAAAACTACTGGCTACTTACCCCCCAAAGTACCAACTAGATTCACTTTTCTATCAGAAAAGTTACTGTCGAAGAAAATCCAAGCATTTTTACTGTCCTAAAAGTTGATGACAAACACAAAAATAAATAAAAAACACACATCATTATAAAATCAATACATTCATCGCTTCGCTCAGAATCTAAAAATCGTGTATAATATGTATCTTTTATATTTTTAAATCGCTATTATAGTAACTAATGAGGAATCTTGTATTAAAATTTCAAGTTTTTTGACCCCTTTTTCACACGCAATTGCGATTTATAAAAGTAGTAAAGTATTAAGAGTAATTACTTCAAAAATAAAAACCAATAATAAACTAAGTAAAAGTATAAAAAAAGTTAAAATTGAATATAAAAGTATTTTAGTTTTAGTAACTCGAAATCGAAATTATATAATTTAGTTGGGTAAATAGTAAATTGTAAATACCACATAAAATAAATTAATGTATAGTTGGATATGTTTACAATGATATCAGTCATCGCTACTTGACATATTTTTATATTTAACGGCGCAGACAGATATTAGATATTAAGGAAGATGGCTCAATAGCATTTACAAACTTGTCACGACTAAATCAAATTCAAAATTATTCAAAATTGGACCTCTCAGGCTGTCCATCTACCATCCGGCGAACCGTAAGCGATCATCGTTGCTGAGTCATCATTATCGCAAAACGACAGATGCCCGGCGATCTCACGCTCAAGTAGATGGACTAGTCTCATCATCGTGGCCAATGACGACTCCAGATTTGCACCTGGAGGGGACGATGCACACTACAGAAATGATCCTGTGAAGTATGATCTTAATTTGATAACCATCATTTAAGCGTACTTATAATGAAATCGATCTCTTCGACCCGTCAACCGATAATAATTAAAAATGTTGTTTGAATATCTAATATATTACAGTTATCTGTTATACTCCGCAATATTATGTTATGCGTATAAAACTGTGTTAGAATAACATAAAATATTTATCGATTTTTCAATTATTATTAAGGTTTAATCACGGATTAAGAACGATTTTCAATACATTTAAAAATAATTTAGATAAGCGCCATCTATCGGATCTGTACATCATCTGAATTTTTGAAAATCTGGTGGAATTTATTTTTCTCTAGATCTTGACCAACCCTAATTTAAGTGATTTAAGCAATACTTTTGCTTTTATAAAGGGGATTGGTCCGTATTCATAGTCGATACTCAATAGTAAATAGTTAATAGGTTTATGGATGGTATTATCCACGGTCTTAGATTATTAGGTCTGGCAACTAATCCCCGGTTATGATGCTCTTATGGGGCCATTATTGTCCCGCTCTGGTGGCGCCTCTACCGGCCAAGTACCATAATATTATTATTATTATTTCTATGATTGATTGTCGACTAGAAAAACTTAATTAAGACCGTGGGCTTAATGATCCATTGAATATTATCGGCATTATTTTGCTCATAGTAATAATCAATTTCGTGTCATATTATTAAATATAAATATTGAAATACTATATTACAGGAAAAAGTATTCAATCTAAATAAATAGATAGTACTTAGGTAGGTACTTTTAGAATGACAATATACCAACGTGGGTCTGTATATTTTGGAGGTATTTTACAGTCCTAGACTCATAGATTATTACTATGAGCAAAATAATGCCGATAATATTCAATGGATCATTAAGCCCACGGTCTTAATTAAGTTTTTCTAGTCGACAATCAATCATAGAAATAATAATAATAATATTATGTATATTATTACTGTATAGCAGAGCGACATTCACTTACCCACCTTTTTTTTATAAGCATTTAATTAAAAGTTGAAGTTGGACTAAATTAGTCAATATCACGAATATTTGTAAATTGTTTTGTATAAAATGTTCAATTTTTATAACTGAGGATAGAAAATTTGAAAAAAGTTTTTAAGATTTAGCCCCTCCAAAATATCCTTTATTAATTTAGATATAAGCCTCCTATAGGCTATAGGTTATTTTTAATAAGTAGTTTTGTTAGCCCCCCCCCCCCAGAATTTGTACCCTAGTTGTGCCTATGCTTGAGATGAGTTAAAATGTAATTATGGACAATACACTGCAGTATAATGTACCTATTTTGCCTATACATTACGCCGGACGACACATTATGTTTGCGAAAAGTATGTAAAACAATATTTATCTATATACTCATGACTCATCTGTCATCATCAGTATTTACGACAATTTTTAGTGTAGTCTATAACCTAGAATGATAGCCGATAGGTACTGCATATTACCAATTAAATATTTGCTTAGATTTTTGATTAAATAATACCATAATAATTAACTTCAATACTAGTCACTAGTCTTGTCACGCCATTTACAACTTTGTAAGTAATAAGTATAAACATACCTACTAAAGTCTATCCCAGACAGTATTTTGTAATGATAATATTATAATATTATTATAATAACATTATGCTAATATTATTCGTTATTATAATGTTAAAATAATATTTTTAAACAAAAAATTGCTGTCTGGGATCATACTGTGAGTCACACATACATAGATATTTACGTATAGTGTCGTAGTATTGTGTACTACACTACTACATACTATATGTGTACATATTTATGTAGTGTCCTAATGGTCTATAAAATGACTACAATTTTAATGGTGACACGTCAAAATATCCTGGTCAAAATATCCCCGATGAAATATCCCCGCAAAAATATTCCATGGAAAAATATCCCGCGTATATAATAATTCTAAATTTTAACCTTTTTTTATAAAAGTTGCATAAATATTAATACAATTATACATTTAATATTTACATTTTTGGGAAAAAAAAGCGGGTAAGTGGATGTCGCTCTGCTGCACATTAGGTTACAAGTGGGTCAATGTATAATAGATAGTATTAAACTTGAATTCAATGATATAATATCATTGCATTAGAAAAACGATTTTGAGCGGAGACGGTTTGTCAGTCTGGATTTTTTATATTGTTATTATTTATTATAGCCTGTTTGTTGAATTAATATTATAATATTATTATTTTTTATTTGTTGATATGGTGATAAACAAAGTGTTATATAAGTGTTTATCACTTTTATATCCTCGCTACGCTCAGAATCTAAAACAATTAAAAATGTTTAAATAAATATTAAAAATATTTATCTTTCTTCACTCTTTCAGTGTTCACTGAATTATTAGTTTTCAACTATTAGTAATTTATTTCCTTTATGGCTTTGTATGTATTCTAGCATTTTTTTATTTTAAAATTATAAAACAGTTAATTAAATAATATAATTTAAGACTATTAGTATAGCTAATAGATCACGACACGTATTGTAGGTACTGATATAAAACGTCAAACGACATACTATACAATTAACAAAATAACGAATAACTGACAATGATTTTAGAAAGGTAAAGTGATATTATTAGGTACTTCTAATCCAACCACAACTTTTATAATGAAGGTTAAATTTTGAATTAATATTTACGCGGGATATTTTGTCATGGAATATTTTGGTTTTGGGATATTTTGTCGGGGATATTTTCACCGGGATATTTTATCGTGGAACCAATTTTAATAATAATCACTTTTAAAAGTGTTCTAGATTTATATAAAGAACATCAAATTTTAATGTTTGTATATTTTTCATATATTATTTTCATTATTGCACAGTAGTTCAAAAAGAATATTTATTTAATAGAAAATAAAAAAAAAATAATGTTTTTTTTTCGATTTTAAGTTGATGACTTAACTCATCAGTTACGTAAAAATTAGTAAAATTTAAGGTCACTTGAAACAATGCCGTACTACTGAAGAAGACAGGAAGTGGATTTTTATAACTATATAATTATTTTACTTTTATATATTTAGGTACCTACCTCAATTGTTATTAGGTAGTAATTTTAATTTAATTTTAAGTTGAATTGTTTATTAAAAAACGTTTTTAATTTATTTTATCAAGGACAGTCCTAAATCATCGTTTTATACTTTTATGTACCTAATTATTTTTTTAAAAGTTGAATTTTTTTTTTGATATTTTTAAAACAAATATATGGATTTAACTTTTAAGTCACCATTAAAGTATTTTAATTGAAACAAGAGTAATTAATTTTTTTTTACCACCAATTTATGGACTTAACATTTTTTATAAAGTATTAAGTGGTTCTAGTGCCTTATTTGACGACAAATTATTTTTCTTGCAGATATCTACGATTTATTTAGATCAGAATAAGAAAAATAATGTTAAAATCGTTTCAAGCCACCCAGATTGACGGTATGGTAAATAGTAATATTTTTTTTTTTTTTTAACAAAATTCTTTATTACGCTATCTGTTACAATTAGAACAAAAAGCTTTAAGTGATAATAACAAAAAAAAAAGACAGAAGAGACTGAGGGAAGAGACCTCCCATCGGAGGTACTTCAACGAAAAAAAGGTGGATAAGTGGATGTCGCTCTGCTGTACAGTATGTTACAAGTGGGTCACTATAATGGATGGTGTTAAATTTGAATTCAATGATATAATATCATTGTATAAGAAAAACGATTCTGAGCGAAAACGGTCAGTCAGCCTATGATTTTACCAAGTATATTTGATGATATTATTGTGAATAAAGTAATTTATATATAACCTATTTACGTGGAGCCTTGTTTTAAATTTTCAATCTTTAGCCATAAAAGTTAAACATTTTATACATTTTTAACCACAAAATAATTAATAAATTATAAATTTGATAAATGTTGTCAAAATTTGAACTTTAAATGCTTATAAAAAAAAATTGTGCCTATGTATTTTTAATATTTTTCAACTGCTATTAGAACGATATATCAGGAGCCTTATAATAAATTTTCACGCTTTTTTACCCAACAAATAAAAATTTATTGATATTTATAGAAAAAAAAACTAAAAAAATTGAAAACTGACAATGTCCGTAAGCAGCTCAAAAAGAGTCAAAATATTTTATAAATTTTATGGTATATAGAAAATGCTAATATAAACATTCAGTGAAATTTTCAAGTATCTACAGTCATTCGTTTTTTAATTATAATAAAATAAGAAAATTATTACATGAGAAATCGAGTGAATATCAAATGTTGTAAAAATATAAATTTCAGACGCTCATAAAAATTTAATTTAAGTTTCTTGTAGACATTTTTTTTTTTTTGATAAAGGTAGACAAATTTATGAGTAATCTTATATTACATTTGCATATCTTAGATTTAAAAAGAAAAATTTTTATGAATTCTCAACTCAAAATAATTTGCTAATTTTTGTGATTTTTCCGTATTTTGTCAAAATTTGAACTTTAAATGCTTATAAATAAAAACTGTGACTAAGGATTTTTAATTTTTTTCATCTGCCTTTGAAACAATAACCTAGGAGCCTTCTATTAAATTTTCAAGCTTTTTTACTCAACAGATAAAATTTTATTGATATTTATAGAAAAAAAAACTAAAAAAATTGAAAACTGACAATGGCCGTAAACAGCTCAAAAAGAGTCAAAATATTTTGTAAATTTTATGGTGTATAGAAAATGCTAATATAAGCATTCAGTCAAAATTTCATGTCCCTACGGTCATTTGTTTTAGAGTTACACCAAAAACCAAAATCGATTTTCTCGAAAACAGATTTTGCGTAAAAATTCCCGTTTTTCCTTAATTTTTCTTTTGTTTTTCATGTCGCTTGTGAAAACTACTGGGAAATTTTTACTTTTGACCCCCCAAAGTACCAACTAGATTCACTTTCCTATCAGAAAAGTTACTATTGAAGAAAATCCAAGCACTTTTACTGTCCTAAAAGGTGATGACAGACAAAAAAAAAAAAAAAAAATAAAAAAAAACACACATCATTGTAAAATCAATACATTCATCGCTTCGCTCAGAATCTAAAATAGTAATATAGTATTTAATATTTCAATGCCGTACACGTTTATATTACGATGATATTTAGTCACGCAGCAGCTGCAGCTGGAGTTATCACGTGCCATGATAAGAAATTAAACAATTTATTGTATGGCTGTGCTAGCTGTATGCCTGTATCTCGTAATGTTTTTCTCAGTTCTTCCACAGAATATTATATTATTATTAAATCTATTCACTGGTTTACTGTTATACTGTTTGTTTTGTCAATATTTTTCGTCTTGTTTACACAATAACGTAAACGTAAAGTAAACGTTTTTTCTATTGTAGACATTGCTGAAATTGACTTCACTTTACTACTTTAGTCACTTGGTACCTTACTACCATGGACTACACTAAGTACTGATACGTGAAACTGACGGATTATGTCGCCATATTAATATTGACATCTGTTACCGTCGGTCGTAAGTAAGTAGCAAGAACTTGTATTTTTGTTCTATAACATATGTATGTACACAATAACTTACACTACAACAGTTGTAGGTAATAATTAATAATAGGTACACGTAAACGCACTGCCTACCAACTACTGCTGCGACATTATCGCGTTAAACCACTTGTTGATCCGTTTTAACATTCATTATAGCCTATATTCGATAGGGTGTACGAGAGTAATGAAACACGCGCAAAACCATCACTCTGACACAATGTAAAACGTACTCATACAGTCATAATTCTTTTCATCGTTTTGATAGGGTAAAGTGTAATGGCCATAATATTATTATTGAAGCGATGTGATTTATTAGTTTTTAATACGTATTGAAATTAATAGGTCAACTTTGATAATAATACCCACGCAAATATTTCTCGATCAATCTTTGTCAAAAATTATTGAAATATAGTATTTCAATTCACGTCACGTCATTATTATTCAATTATATATGATAGATACAATAATTTTGTTAGTGATTCACCAAACGTGTTGAAAGTTGTTTGCTTTAATGAAATTTTGTATTTTAAATTTATTAATTAGGTATCTTTGATATTCATTACTTTATAGTTGATTAAAATGGCGGAATACGCAGAGTACCGTCAAAATAATTTGGATAATGTTTTAAACTACAACTACGGTGTCGAGTTATTCCCTGGTTCCAGTCATAACCCAGTCATCAAAAAAAATACTCGAGAAGAAGCTTTGATTAAATTAAAAAAGTTGCTGAGGATTAATGGATTTGCTTTTTTAGCCGGTAAGCTGTAATAATATGTTTTTGTAATTTACCAATTAGGTATTATATTATACAAATTAATATAATTCAATACCAAATATTTTTTTTTAATTCTAGTTATTAAATGTTCACTTATATACTGTTTACTTATAAGCTTTTAATAATTATTTGTTTATTAAACAAAACAATTGTCTTGTATTTCAAATCATAGTAAGCACTTGCCACTTGACTTAAATTATTATTTGAAATAACCTATTAAGACCATTCATAATTGAACACTTAATTTAACAACTGTTATGTATTACAGGTAAACAATCATAGTACACTTATTAAAATGTCCTAATTAGGAAATATACTTATCTGTAATCTAACCTAACTGTTTATAGTAAGGTAGTAATTTTCATAAATAACTGATAATTGTCTTACTTTAGTATTTCATGGTAATTCATTACTATTATTTTAAGACATTTCTATATAATAAACATCTCATCAATGAAATTCAGTTTTCTAATCTTACCATTTAAAACATGCACACTTTACATTGTAAACTTAATATATAGTGTAATCAGGCTTGTCCAACTCATAGTATTAACTTGGCCAAATATATTGAATAGTTTACTATGCCGCACATAAAAATATATCTAAAAAAAAACATTTTAGACACATTTTATTCATTATTTCCAATACTTACAATACTTATTCAATTATCAGAAGATAAGACAGAAGAGTAACATTGTATACCTCTCACTTATATAGTTGTGCCACAAAAGAAAAATGTATATATACTTATTTTCAATTAATTGTTCATTAATATTAGTATCCACGGGATGTAAAAAATGATTTGAGGGCCGCACGTGAGTCATGTGTTTGACATGCCTGGTGTATACTGTATAATAACCACCCGGGGTTAACAACTAGAAGTCACCTTGTAAGGTGCACTGAAAAGTTTGTGAATATAATATTATTAGGTTGATTATAATATGTTAGAATTAAAAACCAATAACTACACAGATATAAATAGTAAATTATATAAGTATTTATAATTTATAAGCTCAATATATTGAAACATAATTATTTTAATTTAGTTTAAAGGAAATAAATTAAGAACATTTTCCTATTTTGCTATGAGATTCTGAACCATTAAGGGTGGCGGTCAGGCAACCCATGTCCATCATCACCACCATGTCTACCATAATACCACCTTAATTCCTGCTATTATGTTATAAGACCTTTGTGCTTACGTGCATACAACTATACAAGTCTGCTACCGAGCATGCTTTTGAACTTGAATAGGGTACTTTAAGTTTTGTAGGAAAATGTGTGTGCTTCCATAGAAGTCTAAAATGAATAGGAATTCAAGGTTTATTAAAATATCAAATATATTTTACACAACATAAATATTATTAATTATTGATGTAAAATTAACTTACATTATCATAATTTAAATTTGTTACTTATAAATATTAATTTTTATATTTATACTAAATACCTATCAAAGTTTTTTAATGTTTCAGTATTTTTTTTTTGTCTACATACTAAAATAGTTTAGGTACATTTAACTTGATGGTTTGCATTTTATAGCTTATAAAATAAGTAAAATAATTGTTATGCTTTTATAGGTCAAATATGTTATCGTTGGAATCATTATGATTCACATAATTATTGTATTATAAATAACATAATATCATTGATTATAATATATTATATTTACTATGTATATTTCAATTGTATGCTTTAAAATATCTTATCATATTATATATCAATTACTTACTGATAATTATTAATTAATTAATTTATAAATACCTATTAGTCTAAAAGTTAATTGATTTAATATTTTATCAGTATTTGTAATTTGTATAGTTTGAATAAACAAAAGTATTGAAGTGTACAGTATACAGCACAGAATACATTTCTATATAATTATTTTTAAATTTAAGTAATGTTGACTTGTGATAATATTAATTATTAAACAATTCTCCTAACCGGAATTTATCTTATTTTTGATTGTTCATAATTATTTTTAAATTATTCACTAATTCACTTTTCAAATGTTGAAACTAAAAAAAAAAAGTTAACATTTAAAATGTATAAACATAATTAATTGCTAAAATTATAAATGCATAGTTAATAGATTTCAGGAAAGTAGGTCATCATTAATTATATTGATATTCACTTTATACTATTCATATAATATATTCGGTCATATTTAATTTCATAACTAATACTAAAAATAAATACTTCAATTGCCTCAATTATGATTTTAAAAGCAATGGATAAAGAGATTTAATTTTTATCAGTTATCACTTATGTAGCTTTTTGAACAAATTAAATATAGTAGAATCCGTTAAATTGGGACAACAGCTTATTGGCGATAACTTGAATGAGTCTGGCAGAGTCCAAAACGAGAGAGTACCTCATTTTACCTGATACTTATTGATGTAGCAATGTTTTAATTATTTTGTCTGATCAAATTCTATTACTACGATTTATAATTATTATCTCCAAAAATATAATACGTATGTTTTATGCAAATATAAGTATGACTAATTATATGTTTGTTTCATATGTTATGTATATTTAGAAAATAATAAAGAAGCATTTATAATGATGTTCTTGTATGCACGGAAAATGAATGAAAGTAATGCATTGGGTTTGATTCAAAATTATTATCAATTTAGAAGGGAACACGATCTATGGTTTCGTCGATTGGAACCTTTTGATCCAAAAATTCAAATGGCTATTCAAGATGGTTTCCCTTCTGTACTTTCAAATCTGGATAGGTTAATATAATTAATTTTATATTTTAATTAATTTTTTTGAAATAATTTAGATTATATTTAAATTTAAATTGTATTAAATATATTTTTCCTTTGTAGACGAAGCCGTCGTGTTCTTTTTATGGTTTGCTCCCAATGGAACACTGAACGTTATTGTTTACTAACTATATACAGAGCATTATTAGTATCTCTGGAACATTTGATCCAAGATGTGAATACTCAGTATAACGGTTTTGTATTTATTGTTGATTGGACTAATTTTACTGCTCGCCAGACAATGAACATCAGTCCGAGATTGTTACATGTAATGCTACAAGGATTACAAGATTGTTTTCCTGCAAAAATTAAAGCTGTCCATTTTATCAACCAACCGTGGTATATTGATGGCCTAATGTCTGTTGTTAAACCATTTTTAAAAGAAAAAACAAAAAATAAAGTAAGAATATTTAGGAGTTACTATTAGAATTAGAATTTTACATATTAAATATATTATACATTTATACAGGATGATTCACCAACCATGCTCACTCCATATTTATCCTTCAAAAATACATTTATTCAAATTATGAATTTTTGAATTTCAAATAAGAGTGATACTCATGCATTTGTTGTCTGCATCTTACAAGCGTGCGTCATAGTAAATTTTTGTTTACTATAGTTTCAGTAGTGTGCTGTTAGTTTTGATATGAGAGTGAATTGAAATCTATTATCAAATATTTTAGGTAAAAACATTATCTGTACTTATATGCATCAAATTTTATTCGATATTTTAATTTTCAATCAAGGTATGAGCATTTTTAATTTTTGTTATTTCACATACCAACCATCTTGCTTGAAAATTAAAATATTGAAAAATTTGCTTACGCTTAACCATAATGTTCTTACCCAAAAGTTTTATAATAGGTCAATTCACTTTAATATTAAAACTAACAGCATACTATTAAAATTACCTCCCCCCACCAAAAAAAAAAAATTAATCCGTTTTTTAATTGTTTGGTTATAGTTATTTATTTATGAAAATGTTGTTAAAATCACATTTATTTGCATTTACATCGCATTATTTGAATTACTGTCAAAATGTATAACAACATACAATTGTACCCTATAAAACAAATTACAATATTAATTATCATTGATTGACAAAATGAGTAAATGACACCAAATGGCCATATCATAGTCATGCAATGTAAAAAGTCCAAGTATAGGTACTCAAACAAATTCTTACCATAAAAAAAAATGTTATTTATATAATATACACCGGCGCCTGCCCCCTAAATGTGTCAAAATTGGCCGCAACCAGCAAGTGTCCCTGTTTCCCCCCCCCCTTAAATACAGCCCTGCAAAAAATATTACAATAGTTTACTAATTTTCAAATTATTTTATTTATTTTTAATCATAATTGCCTCCATATATTTAATAGTTTATAAATATATTTGACAAAAATAAGTTTATATACTTTACATGATACTCTTTAAATTGCATAAAAATCTTATTATATGACAAACAACCTTTAAAATATTACTTAAAAATTCTAAAAATCAGAATTTAAATAAAGTCATTATCAAAAGAAAATACTGTATTTCAGCATGCTTGGTAAATCACTCTGTTTATTATATATATATTATAGTACATAAATTAAATAATATTTATTTTTTATCCCTTAGATAATTTTGCATGGTTTGAATTTGAATACCCTACATGAATACTTTCCAAGAGATATTCTGCCTTCAGAACTAGGAGGCGAACAACCTCCATATGATTCAAGGATTTGGTTAAAAAGTCTTTTAGGGTCTTCTTTGGGAGTTGATTTATAAATTTATTTATATCATTAAATTTAACGCACATTAATTTTCTTAGCAAGGCAGGTTTAAATATTTATAATTATTATATATATTATACCTATTGTATAATATTATTATATTATATAATTTAATACAGAACAATTTTGTTCTGTAACCACAAATTAATTATTTAAGTTTTTTTTTGTTACTGCTGCACATACAATTTTAAATTTCATACTCCCTAATTTATTAATATTTAACATATGTGGAGGTCTTATTGAATTTCAACTATGGAGATATTTATTAGATATTATTACTAAGTGATAAACTGATTTAAATACATCACAATATTTATTAGTGATTATAATTTTAACTTTTTTTTGTACAGACATTTTTATTTTTTATTATAATTACATATGGCTGAAACTGTGATATATTTTACATCTATTCCAAAAGTATTTATCCCAATATAAGTTAATCATATAGTTATATTAATTAAATATGAGATGTCAGTATTAATACATTAGACAAATGGACCAATGGTGCTCTAAATTAGATATTGTTAATGTTTTAAATAAACATTTTATTTTAATTTGTCATGTAATATATATATATATATTCATTATATACCTATATTGATATATATATATATATGTTATATGTATATTTTTATTTATATTCAAAAAAAATAAACAGTCTTTTTATTTATCAAGAAAATATGTTTTATAAAAATGTATCCAACAATCAGTGGCGTGGCAAAGTGAAACATTTTATTGTACAATTCATTTTTTGAATGTTCTACTACCCCTTGACTACTTAATAAATACTTATTGTTGAAGTTAATATTCTTATTAAATATCATATTCAAATGAAGTTAGACTTGTACTACAATTTCTTACTAAATCCAATAAGCCACCCATCCCTCTTAAATTATCGGGCAACTGCCCTTCAAAATCACGTTCTACACGCCACTGCCAACAATGTTACCTTTTTATAAGGACTTTAGATTCCTACTTCCTAGTCTGTTATCATTTTGATTTTATTGCTTATAATCAAACAATGTTAACATTGATTTTAAGTTATAATTTTGCTACTGTTAGGCTACTTTTTTTTGTTAATTATGACTAGAGCTTAGATGTTTTTGACGACTTAATTGTTATCATGACTAGAATTATATGAAAGAAGACACAATTTCCCGGTATTTAAATTAATTTATACACAATTGTATTTATAGTATGCCAATTAAGCTATTTAAATACATATTAATAGTAAAATATATTATAATAAAATATATTTAGTTATTAATAATTCACTATCTTTTGCATATTTAACTTATTTTAAGACATATAATTTCTTATTTTTTGAATTTATTACACAAACTATAAAGTCATAAACATTGTGTCATTAACATCCGAGCTCTAATTATGACTTGAATCTTGATGTCATCTATTTTTCTATATAATTTATGTAAACTCATTTTATAAACATATTTATATATATTATATTTGTATGTGTTCGTATATAATTATAATACATTTATATATTTTTATATTTGTAAAATACATATTTTCACTATTGCACAAAATATTGTAATTAAATTGTACCAATGGCTACCTTTATACAATAGACCGGAAAGCATTCAAAATGTTTCATCCCACGGGAGGCGTGTTCGCAATATTTTGACGGCTCCCAAATTGTTGAGAAAAAATTGAAACAATGCGGGTAATAGGTAATAATAATAATAATAATGACTTTGGTCCCGTACTATGTTCAGCGAAAGAACACGCCGCGGTCCTACAAAAATCTGTTCTTCTGCACGGCGCCATGCGGTATCCCGTCAAATGTGAACCGGTTTCGATGCGCGACGCGGGTTGATGCGCAGAATCGTCGTTTACTCTCGCTGCGCCATTCTTACTCTATGCGCTGCACTATAGAAATACGGGTTAACGGCCAACTTTAAAGGGTGTGTGCCATGCGTTTGTCTCCTAAAATAATAGCCATATTTCTACCATTTCAATTGAGCCAACTAAACCAAAGTTTAGTGTCGGCAAAGTTGGCAGCATTCAAAATATGCGAACGACACGACTGCGCACTATACCTACTGCATCTCTGACAGTCTTATTGGACCCGGTCTAGCCGCCATCATCATCATTCTGAAAGAGGATTTCGGAAACATCATCAGCCCGCTGCTAATCACCACATTCTCACATCTCACATATATTTTAGTAGAAATATAGTAGTTATAAGGTAGGTACGCACTCGTTTCAAAATTAACTCCGTTATAATAAAAACTTGACATTTATTGAAACATCAAATATTGCATAATATAATACCAATATAGGTAGTTAATATTTTTCCTATATCTTTATCGCTTATAGAAAAACCTGCTATAATAATAATGATAATTATTGATTCAATTGTTGTGCTATAGTATTTTATTTTGGTTAAAACCTGGATGTATAAATTATACATTACCTATGCACTATGCATAGTATAATAAAGTATAGTAGGTATTAGGTAACTAGTAGGTAGGTTAGGTAGGTAGGTACCTAATTAGTAATTACTATAGGTATTCCTAACTGCGGTATACTCTCTTCTACAATATACAGGTATACAATACTACTCCTAAAGAGTAATTAAAGGCGATGATCTTTGCATAAAGTTGAGTAGGTATATTTTGTCCAATTATTTGTTAGCGTTATTTTTCTGTAGTACACATACATCGTTACTTCAAACTATCCTAACGGTCATTTATCTTCATTGCTTTTTATTTTATTCATAAACGACCTAAATAAATGTTTTAAATCATGTAAGTTTTTATTATTTGCAGACGATATGAAATTATACATCCTTTCCCCCCGATGATAGGTACCTACGACTTCCCTACAACATGATTTGGATCTGTTTTCTTGTTGGTGCTCATTGAATAACATGGCTTTGAATACCTCTAAATGTGTTTGCATTTCTTTTAACCGTTCTAAATCTCATATAAATTGTAAATATTTTATTAATGGTAACGGTTTCCTATCAGAAAAGTTACTGTTGAAGAAATTCCAAGCATTTTTACTGTCCTAAAAGGTGATGACAGACACAAAAAAAAAACACACATCATTATAAAATCAATACATTCATCGCTTCGCTCAGAATCTAAAACACACAAGTATAGGAATTGATAAAATAAACATATGATATAAATCTTAAGTGTCCATACGGTTATTCGTTTTTGAATTACAGCAAAATAAGAAAATCGCTACATAGAAAATCGAGTGAATATCCATTGTTGTAAAAATTTGAATTTCAAGCGCTATTAAAAATTTAGTTTGACTTTCTTATAAATTTTTTTTTGATAAAGGTAGATATTATATACAATATTATTAAGCTGAGTTACACATTACCTTCCTGAAGACCTGACGTGTCCTTATATGAAATTCTTCAATTCGATCAAAAAGATCTATAATGCCATTTTCTCATACTATTCTAATAACAAAAATATATTTAAAAAATACTGATTCAAGTTGGTTAACTTCAAAATGTATTGCAAGTTGCAAATAATTAAAATTTTAGTTTTTTTAAGAATGTTGATATAGGTTAGGTAAACCTGCGTAAATAATTGGTTATTTTAAAATAAATAATTCAATAATTTGAATATTTAATATGAAGTATATATTTTGTATCAGTTATGTACTGACGCGTACAAGATAAATAAGGTTTGTAATTGTTCAACAGCAAAATCTCGATCAAATAAATTTGTTTTATGTTTTGTAATAGGCACACGTTTTCAACAAAATGATAAATGTCAGCTTAGCTATAATGTTAAGCCATTCAACTCGTTTACAATTTAACACTTTACTATGCCGAATACAAGTGAATAGTGATCGAACGACAAATATCGCAGATAAAGATGATGGTAATAAGTATCTTTTTAATAAATAGTTTAAGTTTAAATTTGGCTGAAATTATATATTTAAACGTAGAATAATGTTTTTGTTTTTTTGTTGTATATATAAACAAATTACCTACATAATTTATTTACAATGTCAGTATATAGAGTTTTGTTAGTATATACCATGGAGTCCAAGGAGATTTTGTTAGTGTGCGTAGGTAAAAATTCGTCTTTAGTTATAACTTATAAGTTATAGGTACACTTTAAAGTCTGAAAATCAGAATTTTAATTTTTGCATAATTTAAACATAAAAATGAGGTGAGCATGCTTAAAAAATCACCCTAAATAGTATATATATATATATATATTAAAAATTATATACCATTCACCAGACAAACATCTTGCGCCCTTAAGACCAACAATCTAAATTTAAGAGTCAGGGATAACTTCTTATAGCACTATATTATATATTATACAGTATGATTCACCAAGCATGCTCATTGCTCACGGCTCAACCACTTTTTTCTTCAATAATGTAGTTGTTCAAAATCGGATTTTTGGAATTTTTAATTATACTTTAAGACCATATTTTCAAATTCTTGTGATATTTTGCACTACTTATGGAGTATCCTGTGAAAATACAAACTTTTGTTTTTTAAATGAGACCTCCTGCTTTCTACCATAAATTATTTGGTGGATATTTTTTCTGAAAATTTTTTACGTATCAAAATCAAAACACGAACGACTAGTTTTAAAGTTATTAATAATATTGTTGCCTCCATACTCTATATATGCTTGTTACTGCCTATTAACGTAAAATTTATTATATAAATTAATTAATTAATTAAAGAACTATGAAATCCATGAAAATTGGTTTAAAATATATAAGGGCTATGTGGTGATTTAAAAACGTTAGCAATTAATTTTAATCTATTAACATTTATAACTTGTAAAAATTAATTTAAAAAAACTCATAATAATATCAAGTTTCATCTGCCTATAAATAGCTCAACATGAGTAAAAGTATTTTTAAAATTGTATGGTATATAGAAATTTCTAATATAAACATTCAGTGAAAATGTCATGTATCTACAGTAATTTTTTTTAGAGTTAAGCCAAAAACCAAAATCCATTCTGTTAAAACCCAATTTTGCGTAAAAATTCCTGTTTTTCCTTAATTTTTATTTTGTTTTCCCGATGGTTTTAAAAATTACTGGGAAATTAAACTCAGTATTTTAACCCAATTTTGACCTCCCGAAGCACCCAACTAGAATAACTTTTCTATCAGAAAAGATACTGAAGTGGAAAATCGAAGCATATTTCAACTACTTATCGTGTTTATTGCAGACACAAAAAAAAATTTTAAAATAATAAACACATCATTATAAAATCAATACATTCATCGCTCCACTCAGAATCTAAAAATGGGGTTGAGCATGTTTGGTGAATTACCCAATATAGGCCCTACATCTCAAAACGTTCTCAGTAGGTGTTTTCTTGACATCCCCTGACTTCTACATCATAGTAAAGTACCTAATTGTATTATTATCTATAATGTTCACCCAGTAATATACTCTATAGTCTCTAGTGATTCAAACGAATCTTCAGCTCACTAAAATATTAGTTCAAATTACCGACCCGGGGAGGTGTTCAAACAGAGATTTTGAGATTTACGATGGAAATTTTTGTTTATAAATGGTTGCTATTGGGTATAGGAGAAATAATTAGTAGAAATTAAATTTAAAATTAGTATGTTTATTGTTTATTTGTAAATATTGCCATATTGGTTGCCATTGCCGGTTAATCGGGTATATTAGGTACAAGCATGCATCAAATCGAATTTTCGCACTTTGCCTACCAAGGTGGCTGAGTTGCATTTACTACAGCGAGTTTTCACCCAAAAGGAGTTGAACAATCACAATTTTTTTAAGAGTTATAATTAAAACACAACGAAGTGCGTGGGATCAGCTAGTTTATTATAAATTCTAATATTAAATCTGTGCAAGTATACAACAATTCAAAATTCGAATTACACTATAGTCATAAAATCAAATATTTCAAGTATTTTAGCAGGTACGTTGCCTATGAACTATTTGAACTCACCATCTTTTTAATTTACATATATGGCTTCATCAACAAATTCACTAGAATACTAGATTATCCATTTGCCGAATCATTTTTACATTTTACATTAATTATGAATGATATGACAAAAATGATGGTTTATTGATAAGTCTTCCTATAGTTATGTTCGTCGTGATTTTACTTTAGAAAATTGTTTTAAGTGTCGCGAAAACAAAACAGTTATACCTACTTATTACTTGTTGCATATTCCCGATTTACGCTTGGCAATGTTTCTATCCAAATAAAATCGAATAACAAAATATTTGTTTATTTATTACGATTTATTACAAATTACAATGATTGTGTTTACGTTTTCATCGTTTTCGAGAATCGAGATGTTTAGACGTATAGTATATTATATACAGTATTAAAATTCCTATACACGTTTATAGTGTAAGTGGCTATTTTAAAAGTGTGTGAATACCTATGACGCAGGAAAATCTGGTATATAATTAAATACATCCGGAAATTGATACCTACAATATAATTTTTTTATAAATCACGCCACGTTATAACTCGTTGATCAACATTGCGAACTTGCAAAACAAAATGCGTAAAAATTTGAAACCAGTTTTTGCAGCGTATTTCTATTTTATAATATATAAACACACTGTTATAATATAAATTATGGTTATATGCAATATTATAAACGCGCAATAACATAATACTATAATAGTATACGTAACCTCAGTGCCGACGTTTTTGTTTTTCTCATGGGATAGCATCCGCGATAAAATTCATTATTTCTAAGATATTATTTTGAACTTTGCATGCAATACAAACTAAAATAAATAATGTACAACAAGTATAAATGATAATAAGTAAATAAATGCATAGGATAGGTTAGGATATCTCACCCTCATGACATATGGCGAAATTAATCAAACTAGTGACCTGCAGTGTCCCTTTTAATAAAGGGGCCCTAATTTAAAGTTTTTTTAGTATATTATGCTTACGTTGTTTACAAGGGTAAACAAAATTTGGGATCGATAAATTATCGACTAATATGATTCTAACACGATAACAGTAATTACAATAACAGGTAAGAAAGATTTTAGGATAACTTTATGCTTCATTATATTGGATAAATTGCAGGCACGTAGTCAGAAAATATTCACTAGGTGGGCCAATGTTAGATGGGCCCCCTACCTAAATATATTACCTTGTACAGTTGTAGGGGTGTTCGACAGACGAGTTGACGACCATAATAATAATATAATTCTATATGAATCAATATAATGACAATACCCTTACTCAAAAGTATTTTAAAAATAGACATAAAAGTATACAACAGTCACTGTCTAGATAAGATAAGAATAACATGACATGCTAGTATACTATAATAATATGGTACCAGTGTTGGGCATTAAATAGCAATTATTTCCTAATCAATCGTTGACGATATTATGATTTATAAAAAATAAATTATCACCGATTCTTAGTAGAAACAGAATTTAAATGTAATACAATATACATATTTTATTCCAGAAATGGACATGGATTGAATTTAGTTACGTAACTTATTTTAGATTCTAATTAAAACCCGATATATTTGGTTTTATTTGTGTAATATTTAGACAATATTAAAAATTTGAAATTTCATTAAAATTAAAAGCCCCCGTATAATAATGGGCCCCTCTGAATACTTTGGGTGGGCCGGCCTACGGCCGGACACATAATAGGGTGGGCCTGGCACACCCTGGCCCCCCCTTAGCTACGTGCCTGATAAATTGATTTCTTAAGTTTTAAGGTGTAGAAATTAATTTGTCAAATTTGATTTTTTCACAAATTTAATGAGGAAACTAGGTATGTTCGGTAGGTATTTCCGAAAAAATACTTGAGCACTAATATTGTTTTTATGCACATTGGCAAAAAAATGTTCAGCAAAGCTCTCTGGTTATCACTTTATCTGCAGTATTAAAAATAGTAAAAACCATATAACAATTCGTTCAACATTGGAGTCATATACCTAGAGTATTATTATTACCTTGACCGCGCGCTTGACGTGACTTCAATATCTTATAATATAGAGTCTTGGATGCTTTGTGGTATAAATAGTCGATTTATATGGATAGTTAATATAAATATATTATAATCGATGATTACAAGTAAAAATATATTTCTTATTAATTTAATAAATTTTTATATTAATATCTTTATAATTTGTATAATTTTATATTTTATATTATAACTTAGTTGGATATAATATACTTCATTTATTTCTTTGGTTTACCTACTTAAATCTACGATTATCTTTTACTAAAATTATTAGATATTTTAATTATGACATTTTTATTATTATTATATAAGAATTTTTTTTTTATTTGTTGATCTGATTAACAGGATATAACGTATCTATGTTTTAAGCTGCAAATATAATAGGTATGTATCTGTATAATATAATCTATTTAACTATAGTAACCAGCTAATATGGCATTGCCTTATATTGATTCGATTTTGTTTCTTATTGTCCGTACCAGTGGCGGATTTAAGGGTTTAAATAAAGTCAGCAAACCCACGAGGACTACTGGGAGTTTTTAACTTTTGACCTCCCTCAGTACCAAATAGATTCACTTTCCTACCAGAAAGATGCTGAAGTAGAAAATTGAAGCTTTACACAGCCCCGAAATGTGAAGATAGACACAAAATAAATATGTTACAAGCCGTTATGTATACGTACAGGGCTCAGACCGTTGATAAATAAATATTAAATTATTTTTTTTTAAATCTAAGCAATACCTATTTTACTATTAAATATCTGTCCCTCAATAATTACGTAATTACTTATAAGAAATCAATTTATTTTTTAATAATATTTTACATATAAAATTTAAGTTATATAATCTTATTTAAAATATTTTTAGGTGGTTGTGGTGCAATTTTTTAAGTATTTATTTCCACGACAGAATTCAAGGGAATGATTATGGTAAAACAGCACCAACTTATTACCAAAGTATATACCTAACTATTATTGATATAAATTATAAACCAAGCATGTATACAGAAAATAATTCTATAAGAGGGAGGCGTGTGTTTATAACTAAATTAAATTTCAAATTAACTATAAATAGCCTTGTTAAGAAAAAAAAAAAAATGTTTTTGAAATATTTCGAGGGATTGAACCCTTCCCTATCTATTCTGTTTATGGGCCTGTTATTAATTATAATTTATAATCATATAGAAACCTATACTTTTCCAAATATTTAAATTAAGTAACACTTTTTTGGTTATTGATAACTTCCTTAGATGTTTAAAATATATTTATTTTTTTTGGTATGGGAACCTCCATTTTTTTACTAAAAACTTTTTTTCTATACCAAAAGAAAATTATTAACCAATTGAAAAGTTTGTAATATTATAGTATTTATAACAATTATCACCCCACATTTATTTGTGGGGTCAAAAGTATAATTAAACTATAAAGTATTACTATTTTTTAAAATACCATTGCGCACAGTAAAATGTATTATACACGTAAAAGTCCCAAGTTATCTATGGTTATTTTTTAATTATTATACCTGACCAAAAATACCTATCATTATTATAATATTTTATTGATATATTTGATGCGTGACAAAAACATTGCTATAGCAGTTAATACTTTGCATTGGTCCTCACAGGGGCATGTTCAATGGAGCCCATTATTCTGTTGAAATAAATAAATATACAAATACACTCTAATACGTAAAAAAGAAATAATATTTTGTTTTAGTATAGACTATAGACAATTTTATTGTGTATTAAGTTATTAACAAACAAATTTAATTTTGGAATATACTTTTTAAAGTCTGAAGTACAATCAAAAGTGTCAATAGATTAACGGCTCAAAATGGCCTAATTTTGAACAATTTTAAATATAAAATATACAAATTTTAACAATATACAAACGGCTCGAAGTGTCCTTTTTTTTATATTTTTATCATTTCTTATTATCATTTTTCATCATTTTTGTAACATAATAAATGGCTCAAAGTGGCCTAATGGGGGAAAAAAAACACCAGACAAGACACAATAAGCAGGGGGAGTGGTACGTGATGGCGAGGTGCTTAAAGCAATAATAAGGCTACTGATCACCTCTATACGTTCTCGCGGCACATCCCGCAGGCGGACGAGTGCAATGGCCAGCGCGTTTGCTCGCAGGTGACGACCATCATGACGGCGGGCGAAGTCCCGACCACGACGGCCACGGGAGCAATGAGACGATTTGACGGCGAGCGAGCCAGTGCGCGATGTCGTGCGCATCGACGATGTGTAGGTGCTGAAGACGACTGATGCGTGACGACGGAGACGGTGACCTAAAACACTGAGCGAGCAAAGGCAGCTGTTGGTGCTACGGAACCTTCGGCGACCGGAGACGTGACTCGACCGATTGCCACTGGGCAAAAATGGAAGAGGATCAGGACCTTTGCAGCGCAGTCCGACGATCCTCTCCACGTGATTTTCGCCCTGACTCAACCGAGTCACCATCCGATGGCCATCCTGGAGTCGCGCAACGCTGTACCCTGAAACGGCTGAAACATTATCCGTTTCCTCGAGTCCGGCGATGCTGACGTCCTTGTTCCTAGCTCAGCTGTATCGCTCACTCATTGTGTTTTGCAGTCTCCGACGCCGCCGCCTTTGCGAGTCGTCTTCATGCACTCTGCCATCGTCGTGGTACCGTCGGGGTGGTATCGTTGCCCGCGCCGGTACAGCTAGCCACCACCTGATAAGGAGGTCTGGTGATAAGGAACTGTGATAAGGTTAGGACTTAGGACCACTGCGGTTCGACGCGGTAGCTCGGGCAGGCCATCCGGACGGCCGGATCGCGGCATAGCGGACAAAGTCTTTTCAAAAACGCAACCGGAATTCGAAATTCCGTAAAAAAATCATATAGCCGCCGCTATTTTTTTGGTGTCTAGCATGTCAGTCACCTCAGTTATCCGGGTAGGCAATCCGACTTCGTCGGATAGTGGACAATGTGGGATGGTCGGGTCACGGCAACAGGTATGCATCCGACTGCGTCGAATCGCGGACAGCGTTCATTACTGTCAGCGAAAACCCAAAATTAGGTAATAAATTACGTGAAAAAAATTCATAACATTTCTGGCGCATATATTCAAGCCTGTATATAGTAATAGCGACACGACGGCGGGGGTCTCCGCGATGTCAATCGGCCCGAGACTCGTCGATGTCAAAGTACGGCCACGCGCAGCCTATAAATTTAGCCGGGAACGCGAATACAATCCGAACGGGGTCGTACGAAATCCGTAAAGGCGGTGAAACTCGAATTTTCGTTAAATATGATAAGGCGGGAGTAATAGCAAAAGGTAAATAACGAAAAAAAAAATTCGGTTTTAGACGGCCGCCGCAAATTAACGACAGTCTCAGCGGTCGGCTTCGAAACCACAACCGGCAAGTCATCCGCACCAACGCTCTAACCTACCTACCTACCTACTGAGTTGATAACTGGAGTCAAATATATGACTCTTAAACCGTTTCGGAGTCCCGGCGAATTACGAACGCGGTTTAGACGTCCTTCAAAGGGCCGCCCTAATACGTCGAAAACGCGAGATTCGCGAACGAAATCGAACCTTCCGATGTATTTATGCCTGTATATAGTAATACCTACTTAACGGCGGCGATATAAGCCGTCTGCTTTCCGTGCTGCCGCAGGCCGCTCCGCCCAGGTACTTGTCCTGAGGGAAGTACTGCCTATACATTTAGCGGGGAACGCGAATAAGTCTTCGACGGGGAGGTCCGACGTCTTAAAAAGGGGTCGGAGGCGACTTGAGTCGAAAATGTCGTTAAAATCGTGAAGACGCCGCGCTCTCCGCGATCGACTCGACCGCCACGGGACTCGTCCGGAAGGAAGTGCGGCCTATAAATTTAGCGGGGAACATGAAAAAGTCGTCGACGGGGAGGGCTGGCGTGTCAAAAAGGGCTAAAACTCGAATTTTCGAAAAAAACTTCAAAAAAACCCTGCGACGGCGGCACGCGGTTCGTACGTATAATCTCCGCCGCGGCGGACCCGCCGGGTAAAAAGTACGGCCGCGCGCGGCCTGTAAATCTAGCGGGGAACGCGAATAAGGTCCTAGCGGAGACGCGGAATATCCTCAGACGGAGTAAAGACAAAAAATCTGAAAAAATGTTGAAAATGTTGAAAAAAATCGTCAAAAGTGATAAGGAGCGGTGATAACGCAGCGACGGCTACGCCGCTGCCGGGAGAACGCCCATCCGGGAAACGGAATTTTTTCATTGGCCGTTTCCTTACGCTAGTTCAAAAATTATACCTTGTAATAATATATTGGGAGCCTGTATTACATTTTCGAGCTTTTTGAATGAAATTTTATTGACATGTACCTATAGAAAAAAAAACTAGAAAAATTGGAAATTGAAAATGTCCGTAAACAGCTCAAAGCAAGTCAAAATATTTTGAAAGTTTTCTGGGGTAACGTATATGGGGTATAGAAAATGTTAATATAAACATTCAGTGAAAATTTCATGTAATATCTACGGTAATTTTTTTTAGAGTTACACCAAAAACCAAAATCAATTTTTTATTAAAAACCAATTTTGCTTAAAAATTCCCGTTTTTCCTTAATTTTTTTTGTTTTTCCCAGCGCTTTTGAAAATTACTGGGAATTTTAAATGTTGACCTTCCAAATGCATTAACTAGCCAACTATAAATTAATTTTACCATTGAACAAGATACTGAAGTTAAAAATCAAAGCATTATTTCGACTACTTAACGTGTAAACAAATACAAATAATAATAATAAAAAAAAAAACACACACACATCATTGTAAAATCAATATATTCATCGCTCCACTCAGAATCTAAAAACAAAGTCACGTAGAAAAATGGAAATTTCATATTGTGGTTATGTTTAGCCAAAGGCAAATTAGATATTCAAATTTTAATAATCTTATTAATATATAATTATTAATTAATCTATTATAATTTATAATTAACATTTAGGTAAATCAAAATAATTGGAAGATAATTATTAATTATATTTTTAGGATGTCGATATATGTCGATATTACACACAAATAATTAATAATCGTAATTTTTCAATGATTTTTTTTTACATTACATTTTTACCATAGTCTTAGTGTATAATATTTTATTATAGTAATATTTAATATTCATAATATATTAATATTCTACTAACACTATTTTTTTTTGTAGTAACACTATATAGTATGCTATACACTATATCAAGTAATAACATGATGATGATTTATAAATATACTATAATATTATAAAGGTCAATGGACGTAAAGAACAGAGGCTTAGGACCAAAGAGATGATCGGCGGACGGACGGACGGGATTCGTTGTCGCTGCGCCGGGACGTGCCCTTCTGCTCGCGGCGCGCGTGCGCGGCCCACTCGCTCGCACACGACCCTCTCGGACAGTGCGGCGCCAGTGACGATTGTGACGGCTGACACACACACTCACGCAAACACACGCGACGCACACACCACACACACCCACACACGCACACACGCACATACCCATACACACACAAACACACACACTCACGTGACACAAACGCAAGCGCGCGCAACGCAACGCACGCTCGCCAACGACTGTTATTTCATATTCGAAGGCGTTTGCGAGTCGCGACGGTCATTTGCTGTTTAGTGATCATTCGCCCGTTCGTCTGGTGCGATCGTCTCGTTTAGATTTCGCGCCGCAATAATAGTATTGTAGTCTCTCGATCAGATTTCGATCGTATATCGCTTTTCTGTGAATATTCCGGTATACCTTACACGTCGCCGTAGCCTACACCGTCATACTATTACGGTCAACTCCGCGTGCTGCGTGCGCGAGTCCATTTCGTTCTGTTCGTTTAATATTATAATATTATTTTCGGCATCTACGAAATTAATAAATCGTATTACATTAATAATTGTTATACTACGCTTTACACACGTCTCCGGGGTTTTTTCTATATAAGCCTAATACACCTAAACAGCCGTCATGGGTCTGGCGTCGTATTTAACGGTGGCCAACATCGCAGTGCACGTGCTCGGCACCATCACGTTCGTCTTCTCCGTCTACTATAACTACGTTCACGTCAACATACCCACGCACGTGAATCCCATCGACGACGCATTCGGCGGGAAATTCAAGTACCTCACGTTTTTAGACGGAGTGAGTAAATCGAATTTAAAAGTATTAAATATACCAATTTATAACCCTATACCTATATCCCTCTTCCTGGTGCTTATATTATCTATGCCATTGTTCGTTTATATTCCGCATACATGTTGCATGTAAAATAAGTCGTAAACAGTAACGATACAATTTTTAATTTTTGAAAATGCTTCATTACCTAGTCTTAAACGCTAATTTATCACACAACAATAAGAGTAGTCACGTAATTACAGTTTTTCAATTGTCGGTGCCAACGTTTTTGTAGGCCATTTTAAAAATCATATTACATGGCATATTGTTTACTAGTTTTATGTTCATTCTTTTTTCCATTTGCTATTTTACAAAATAGTACAGAACACAGATGCGAATAAACACACTACATACCCTCCCGCTCACCCCAAATGACGCGCCTCTCGTCTGTATAAGATTCGAAATTCTGATATATTTATGAACGCTGTTGGTTGTCACTTGTCAGTTTATTACTATATACTGTTGTTGGAAAAAACAACAAATATTTATAAAATGTACTGGTCATTTTTTACCAAAGTCTTAGGCCACCACCAGATCACCCCCTTTGGAGTTAGCTCTTGGTACTATGAATTTTTATATTAGAGTACGTAGTATTTTTAGTAATACAACTACTAGGTGTCAAAAGAGCATTAAATATAAAAATAAAATTATTGTTATGAAGGTTTCAGAAAGTTAATAAATGTTGTTTGTTGAGTAGGTGAGCCCTATTTGTATTTAATAGTTTTATTAATTTAATTTAATTTATTATATACTCTCAAACATAAGCTGAAGATAAGATTTGATTTGGAAGTGAGGAATGAAAGTATATGTATTTAAAACAATATTTACAAGTTTTAAACAATTTAATGAATAATCATTTTGAAATTAAATTCAACCGGAATTGTATGATTGCATATTAATTTTTTTCATTCATAAGCAAAAATAAAAAAAATGTTAAAATATTGCTTAGGATCTAAATTAAGTTAATAACCAATAGGCACTATTATGCTAAGTTTCATAAACAATTACTAACACTTAAAGAATTAATAGTGAGCTAATGGTCCCTTCAACATGATTTGGAGGCCTATGATTGGTTAATTTAATATTAGTGAATCATTAAATGAAAATGTTTTCAAAAATGTTAATAGGTACTTTTTGAATTAATGAGTATTTATCTACTATTAAAATGATCACTCTGTATATATTATATGTATGGACGTATGGTATTTATAATCAATGAATCTATACTAATGACTAATGAGTAATGACTAACGACTAATGACATAAAAAATAAGTTTTAATTTAGAGATGGTGTCAATTAGATATTGTGAGTTGTGACGACAATAACGATAAATTATTTTTTGTTATTCTGATTTTTACTATTTTGTATGAATGCTGTAGTTTATAGAACGGATTAGTTGAATGGTGATATAGATAGACCTAACAACCTAAATGTTGGTCGTCGGAGTTCTGTATTTTATTTCTGAAGTATGCAATTAAATTTTTTATAGACTTCTAGGTATCCATCTGTAGGTACCTATATGTATAAATTCTGTAGTATTTGTATTGTACTAGTACACTTTTAAGATAATATAATATATTAGAATAGATAATATTAAATAGATTTGATATTGTATACCTATATATTAGTTTTAAAATTATGACATTTTCATATAGTTTTCAATTAAACAGTAACGTACCTAAAATAGCATAAAGAAATCCGTGATTTATATTTTTCCTAAGTAAGTAACTAAGGTGGTTCAATAGTAGAAAAACATGGAACATTTACGAAAATTACTTGTATGCATAATGCATACGCATATGTATACTATCGATTATTTATTTATCGATATATTATAATTTATAATTATATAAATTATAGAGGGAGCCAGAGAGGGGTTATCTTGAAGTATATTGATGTAATTGCGTTGTATACTTTAAATTATAATTAATACGTCTTATACACAAACAATAAATATTATACTACAACAATTGAAAACTTAATTTTAAAATTAAGATATAATTTGAACATAATCTATATAATATTTATATAACACAAAAATTGTTTCTACCTAAAAGCCATATCCTTTATACATTTCTAAACCATTCATCCGATTGCGATTAAATTTGGTACAGTGGTAGAAGAAGAGGATTGGCTACATTTTGTCGCGAAAGAGGTAAATAACAGGTCCAGCCCGGAGAGGTTCTCAAACAAGGACTTTATACTGATATTTTTTAATTCACGGTAAACATAATATTACGTTATATAATATATATATATATATATTATATACTATATTGTATAATTATGTTTATTTTAAACTAAAAATTAATCAATTACACTTTACACGTGTAGGTTATTGGTGGTATGTAATCATGAACCGTAAAATTGTGTGATTACTTTTATGGAAAATGCCATAAACAGTATACCTAAAGTTTCAAGCTTCAACACATAATAGCTAACAGTGCAGAATTGTTGATTATAAGTGTCAAATGTACCACACTTGAGCAAATCAATCAGTAGACTTAGATATTTTTACGGTTTATAATAATCTATTTCAAGGTCCAACGTGTTTTGCGATATGTAAATTGTTCAACATTATACGGTGTTCAAACTGACTCGGTAGTTTATATTATTGTATTTTGCAACAAACCCTTCATTTATTAGTTTGAAGCTAATTTTATATACGCAAATTATATACATGAATTAGATTAGTTTAATAATATAATATACATAGTTTTAGTCGTAGTTGTATCTAAGGTTTTATTGTTTATGGGTTATGCATCCAGAATCCAATTCCAATTAGTAATGGGTTATCGAGATTTAACATAGTATATTCGAAAATTATAACTAATTAGTAGGTAACATACATACATACAAATGTGAAATGATACTCTTCATAGGAATTCTTGGATCAACTTAATTCAGTTATTCTATTACTATATATGTCTATATGACCAATGACTTTTGTTCGAATATAATAGTATGTCTAGGTATAATATGTATTAATATTTTTTATATATCGGTAGTTCATAATGGTCCTGCTTACTAGGAAAACACGACCCCCACTAATTTCTTTGAGTATCCTTTAAGGTAAACCTACATTACATTTTTTGTATAAATATGTATTCTAAATGAAAATATAACAAAATATGCACTAACACGTAAAAAAGAGTAAAATATACGAAATATACAAACAAAATACTACTGTATACTCCTGCAGGTATTATGAAACAGATTTCTATATCTCTAAGCTATATTTTGAATGAATATTTAAAACATTAAAACTCTGAAACTCCTATAAGTCCCTAGTCCAAGTTATAACACACATGGTGATTTTACTTTTTAAAAACATATTTTTTATTTTCACTCTTTGTACACGTAATAGCTTTATCTCTTATAATTATAACAACAAACAACTGCCATAACGCGAAAACGGGTAAGACGACTATAATATAGTGATACATTATTATAGTGAAAGTAAAAATATCTAATACTCGTATATTATTTAACTCCGATTCTTGATTCGCCAAGGATTGATTTCAAACACTAGAACCAGACTTAAAAAGTTTGATGTTTGTTAGATGATTTTTGAAATAAAAAGTAATAAAGTAAAAAAAAACTTTTAGATACCTACTATTTTCATAAATATTCATGGCCCATACAATGAAAGAATAGTAACTAAGTATAACATTAATACATACATTATACACGACCTGCATAGTGCATACGTGTAACTTTCAGACCAAATTATACATTTTAATAGTATGACAATCTAATAACATACCTACCATACTGTCAGTTGTTACTTGTTACATTATAATATTATGCATGCTTGTATATTATTAGGTACCTACCTATTACCTATACCTAATAACATAAGCATACAATCATTAAAATTGATTTTTAATTATAAAATATAGGAATGTCAAAGTTGAAAATTTAAGCATTTTTATTTTTTAGTGCTCTTTTAAATGACCACCACACTCTTATATAATAAGAATAATTTTGTTCAATAACTAGTGCAATTATGGGTACATAATAATAATGTTGCATACGATTATTGTATTCAGTATTGTTCTTTATTTATTTAGCTATACTGCTATAGGTAGCATTAGTGGATTAGTGGTATATTTTATTAATATGTCTCAAATGGTATTAGGGTACTTATTTTTCATAATATTACCTACTTACCTAGCTATATTATTCACACGTATATTATTTCATAATTATAAATAATAATGAATAAATTTAATACCTTTTTTTTTTTTTTTGTTAATCGAGGACCGGATGAGGAACCGCGTTAGCATTACTTCCCCTCCGGACAATAAATTTAATACCTGAGTTAAATTATATTCTATTCATCCTAATTCGATCGTATTTTATCAGTTGTTACAACTATCTATGTAGAATACATATTGTATACGTTTTGAATAGGTGGGAATGGAAAATTATTTTATTACGAATTTAAAAACGCCCAAGGACACGGCTAACACAATATAATTGTATGTTATTATTAAACACAAACCAACTTATCTAAAATATACTTTTTCAAATTTTGATAACAGACAACTACAGTATACAAATGTAAGCATGTATATTACTATCGTTAATCGATCTTGTTGTTTTTATGGTGTGTATTAGGATTATAACTGTAATTTCTATATATGCTGATTAAACTATAATATATTTTGAAATTGATTCCAAATGTACATCGTGTTTTTTAAATTGTTATTGAAACGTGGAATAATATATATCATCTTATTTTGGAATAGGTTTAAAAGAAATTTTTTTCTTATTTGGTCAATATAATTGCAGTGTACCTATTAACACATTCTCATATACACTCGCATACATATGCGTGCACTGAAAAAAAATAACGCAGTTAAAGTAATGAAATAATAGAATTACAAAATGACATTCGAAAAAAATATATATTATACATATTATACTGTAGAGCCGTATAGGATATATTGTACGTATAATAAACATATTATTATATATATATAAATTCTTCGTATATATATATTGCTGTGTTGAAGTAATTTGTTTCGTTACAGTATAATCGTGTTTTTTTTTATTCATAGAACAAAATAGTTTGTAAATGCAGGTAATCTAGTACATATATTATATCGTATGTATGAATATTGAATACTGCATACTGCTGCAATACTGCATGTCTGCATAGCTACCTGCTAAAATATAAATACATTTTTACAGACGTAATTATAAAGAATACCAACTTTGTAGGTATAGGTAGGTATATAATGCATTTTTCGTAATCTCCGATAAATTAATTGTAGGTACCAATATGTCGTACTATTTTTTTTGTGATATAATATTGTATTTCAGTCTCATGCGGTTAAACCTTGAATTAAGAATACATTTTACTTTAGTTTGTTCATATTTGGAGAAGTTATAAATAATAATCATAGACCAGAACTTCACTTTAATAGTAGGTACCAAACTTATGAAGGATTCTAATTAAGCCTCCCAATGTAATAAATTAACAGCCCTCTCCAAAGCAAATACCAAGAGTGGAGAATAATAAATAGCACACTTGCAAACATTTCTTTAAAATCGTTTGACAGTTCTCAGCAGTAGATAAGATAAATTTAATGTGATCGGATGATTATAAAAGATAATCTAGTCAAAAAAACACCAATTGGGAGACCCTGTTTGATATTGGATGATATAATTTAAAATACGTCGAGGCTCTGAATGAAAGGCCAGTTTGCCCGAAAACACGAGCAACTGTTGGAGCAAATTGGAAGATTGGATGTGCGACACGATAGTCTCTATCTACTAGATATAGTTCCTAAAATCTAAGAAGAAGAAAAAATACATTCGGAATATTCCTCTTCAATGTACTATTCGGTTTCCAAACTATAAAGGTTTATAGGTGAAATTAATTGAGCACACTTACATTCGAAAGTGTAAATTAAAAAAAATTAAAATAATATAGACAGTAAAACCAATAGATTCTTCGCTATTATCTCCAAATCTGAAAATCGTATCAGGAATTCCATTTTACGACAAAAATCGTGCTCTTATCTGCTTATTATATTATTTTGAATATTTATCAATTTATGTATTATGTTAATGTAGCCATGTAGGTTTATAATATCAATAAACAATATAATTAATGTATGATATTAATTATGATGTTTCAATATTATGTATTAGTTATTAATTACTCGTTAAGAATTTTATATAGTGGTAAACTGATAATAATACGTTTAATTTAATTATTTTGTACTAATTTGTATTTATTTTATTTGTATAGTGTTTTCAAGCATTGTTTTTCCTATATGCATTGATTGTGGACATATTTCCGTTGATTTTCCCTACTAAAACATCGATCTTGGAAACACTGTCTCAAGTGAAAAACTTTTTCTTCGCCAGCATCGCTTTTCCACTAAGTATGGTAAGTAAAACTTTTGAATCTAATCATAATCTTAATATTTTTAGTGTTCAGATTTATATTTACTAGTTAATAAATAAATATTATAAAAATATGTTGGGACAACAGCGAATGGGGGTACAATGGGTACATACTACATACTAATATACTACCTATACATACCTAGGAGGGTGGTCCTTCAAACTGAACTTTGAAAATTTGTTAATTATATAACCTAGATTGGTTTCAATACTTATAAAAACGATGTATAAAAAGTTTAAGGAGAATTGGACAATATTAACCTGTGCCACAAAAGGGTTGAAGTTGCATACCCCTATTTTTTAGAAAACAACATAGTTTTCTAGGATTTTCAAGCATACCACAAGTAATAAAAACTATATCAAAAAAATTACCTAGGTACCTGCAATAGATACATAATGTACATACTTGCAATTTGAATATAAATGTTGTTTACACTAATTAGAACTCATTATATTATAACTGGTTTCGCTTCTCATTCTTATTTATTATCCCTCAGCTCATCCTACACGCGCACGTTCCATTTAGAGCAGTGATCTTCAACCTTATTGGACTCGAGTTCTATTTTTTGTGACCCACATGACCCACAAAAAAAAACTGATTAATAATTAATGTTTTTGTGTAAAAACGGACATATTTTCAGTTAATTGAGTATTATTATGTTAATTTTATTTGCTTCGTACAATTGAATGCAATATATTTTTACCATATAGTTTTTTTTAGTAATTAAAAGTGTGTTTTGGCCTGCTCACGTGACCCAAAATTGGGTCGAGGCTCGATATACACCCGCGGTTGACCGGTTGAAGACAACTAATCTATAGGAAGCTTAATCATGTACTGTTCGACTATTCAAGAATTTATCTATTTTAATTCCTCCGCTCTCTCGGACACACAACCTCGTCCGTCGTCGGATTGCAATCTTCTACTATAATGAGATTTTTTTCAATCGATTTCCTTTGGTTATGTCCTCAGTCCCCTCTATCTTCCTTTATTACCGAGGTTAACTTCATAATTTAATTTAATTTCTGTGTTTATTTTTTAAAATAATTGACGTAGGTAAACTAAAAAAAAATGTGAGTTGATTAATTTTTTTAAATATTTATGATGCGTAATAAAACGATTTTGTAAATTACGAACTTCCATTAAATATTGTCCAATATAAAAAGCTGTACAAAAAAAGCATGTTAAAAGACTAATTAATCTTGAATGAATATTATTATGTAACAAAATCTATAAGTACCTACCCACCTAAAAAAATCGTTCAGACGAGCGTGTTCTTATGAAAAATAAGTTGTTTAATTAGTTAAATTATATTTATTTTAACAATTAATGAAATATAAACTATGTTTTAAAAGCTTAAACCTTTTTTTTTAATTTTATTTAACTTAAAAGAGTCCCATTATTCCGGCTAAGGAAACAATGATTGTTTTAGATTATTGTAATATTATTAAAATCATTATTATTCACCTTAGTAGGTACTTTAAAAATTTTTATAGGTATTGTTATAATACCTATAAGTATCTAGCCCAGAGGTTTTCAAACTTTTATTAAACACGGCACACCGTGCTCCTCCTCAAAAAATGTTCACGTCACACTGACCTTTTTTTATTCGCACTAAATAATTAGATGAACAAAATTGTTTTGAGTTATAATTATATACATTTAATTAGAAATGTGTGCTTGATGGGCTAACACATTTTTATTAATTATATTTTTATAATTTTAGTTTTGGACGAATAGTAGAAAGTCCACGGCACCCAGTTTAAAAACTACTGACCTAGCCTATTATAAACTTAATTTCAGTATATCCTACAAAGTTCATTATTGAGGGTTAAAATATAATAAAGTGAAATATAGGCTGTTTGACGGTCTCCGCTTAGCATCGTTTTTTACAGTGACTAACCTAGTGACGATGTACATTCGATACATCGGTACTATATACAACAGAGAGAGTCCTCCAATTATGTTTGATTTAATCTGAATTATTTATACTTGTACTAATAATTATTACGTATATCTATAGTTTTTTTTATAACTTAAACTTCAAGTCTGAAGGTATAAACTTCATAGTTCATAATATGACGTATATCACAATTTTTTTTTCATCGTATATATACAGTTTACAATGACCTAGATCTACGACTATAATGCAACAAAACGCGTTTGAATGAATATTTTAATTCATATAGATACAACAATTAATTAAAATAATAAAAAATAATAAATAATAATAATAATATTATAGATTGTTAATATTAGTATTTATAATCGATAGTATATAGTCCCTACTAAAGTACTTGTTATTTCGAACCTTCTAAAATACACATTTAAGCATTGAGTAGGTAAATAGATAGTTTGATATACTCAGTGATAGGTATAATACTTTTAGATACATATTTAAACAAAATACAATTATTGAAGAACATGGATATTAAATAAGGAAAAGGTAATGCGTAGCATTTTAATTCACATATAAATAATAGAAAAATTGAAACGTAAAAATCCTCGAAATTGAACCATGACATTCAATAACTTCGTAGTAACAATGTTTAAAATAATATGTTAGTGTATTCATAACTATTTGGGTTATGGTTAACGATTTGTTAATTATGATTCATTAATCATCTTTATATTATGTCCTTCGAAATAATATAAAGAAAAATAAGAAAATATCGTTTTACCTTGGTTATCAATTCATCATATACATCAGACAAATTTTCAAATAATTGATTGTCTACCGATTAGTCAGATACTTAAAGTAAAATATTATACCATGTATCATGTATGTGTTGTATATTTTATATTTAATTTTTTATATTTTATCCATGCTCCGTTTTTATGTTAATATCCAGCTGAAATTGTGCCAATGTGTTATAGTACTATTAACAGTAAATAACTAATAATTATAATTATAGGAACTCAGAAGTTTTTACATGTACCTATACATATATTTATAGATATATACATTCAATTTAAACCATGGAAATTTCATTTGGATTTCAGTTAAAAGAATTTGTACTTTGTAGGTATATTGGCTATGATTTTTTAGATAAAATATCAATAATAACTTCCTTTACTACCTATGTAATAAAATAATAAATTCGTTTTGGTTAAAATTAAAATAAAGCAGATATCTACTCGTTAAAATATAGAAAAGTTTTAAGATTAAAAATAATCATTTTTGGAAATGTTTTCTTCCTTATTATTGTCACAGTATTTGGCAAATATCCTAAGTATGACATATTGTTGAAACGTACATTTCAAAAATAAATCGAATGGATGCAAAATTGGCTCCACTGAATTTGTCGTAATGTTTGAAACCTAAGTTGAAGCATTGAAAAGTTATTTATATCATGTATACATATGTTTAAAAATAAATCGAGGATAACAGCAGATAAACTTTAGTCACTATATTTTTTTTTTGTAATTTTGCCAATTGTCAGTTATGTTTACAAATATAAATAATTTCAAAAAAATATCAAGATACATTAATTTATTGGACTTTAATATGTATTCGATTGTCTAAAGGACTATGAATATTAAATCTTTAGATATTCCTACGCACTACATGTTATTTTGCAAGGAAGCTTTAAAAATAAATACATTTATTAATTTTATAAAAGAAAATTTGACTATTCAAATTTTAAATTACTATTTATTATATTGATAAATATTTATAATTGTTTTTTATTAATACTTTCCGAATAATATATAATATATGTATAATAGTAAAATATAGAACAATGTATTTCAGTAAAATAAAATTATTCCAGATTATAAATTAGGTTTCCGCTGATAAAAACATTTCAGCAATAAAATACTGCGTAATACAATACATCAATGGTATTATACACCGTATGGTTGGACGTTGATCTCGTTTAATTTAGTTAAATTAAGAAAAAACCGGAGATGTCACTATACAAGACTTTATGGTGTACAACTTATATTGGTTTCGAGTGTTGTCATTAAGTAGCTACTCAGAGTCACTGTAATGGATGTGTTATACTCGAATTCAATGATAGATCATTGCGTACTAAATCGATTCTGAGAGCCAGTAGCGTATTTAGGATTTTGATGCCCTGGGTACACATTTTTTTTAATGTCCTTCCCCTCCCCGTGGTTTTTTTTTAGTGGTAATTTTTCTCACCCATAAAAAAACTTACAACACATGTAATAGTAGTAATAGTAGTATCATACAGTATAAAAAATTATAAAATGTTTTAATTTTTTTTTCTATTAATAAAATTGTGAACATAATAAAACATGTTTAGCTTAATTAAAAATTATTAAAATTATTTCAGTTTGTGTCTACGACCTTTTGGAGCTTATGGTTTATCGACCGTAGTCTGGTGATGCCTAAAGATATAGACTTATATTTTCCAATTTGGCTGAACCACACAATGCATACGTTCGTATTCGTATTCACCTGTCTAGAAATGGTCACCGCTTACCGACCATATCCATCCCGTATTTTCGGAATGACCACACATATCTGTCTGCAGTTATCTTATTTGATATGGTAAGTACAATCATTTCTATTAATATTACTGGTACCTATAACATTATGCAAAATGCGCACTAACGCGTTATTTTCCACGTTATTAAAATAATAGTTTTGAATGTATAATAAGAACAAGCCGATAGGATATCTCAGAAAAATTAAAAATCAATTATATATTTTTGATTCCGATAATAGTTAACAATATTACTAAACATTCCAGGAATAAATGTTATCACTTTATTAGTAAAAAGAAAAGAGTTTGGTTTAAAAATAAAATTTAATAAAAATTAATTATGATTTATGAATTATGAGTTATGACTATATAGCCATATAGGTGAGATGATTGTACATTTGTACATAATACTATAATAGGTCAATGATTGTAAAATATATACATAATAATTGAATCATATGGATTGAATATGGTTCAAAAAAAAGGAACGTTATTTGTAACGCACTACTTTATCAATAAAGAAGTAATGTAACATGATAAAAATAATTTTAGGTACCTAACGCAAATGCAATTTAAATAAAAATATTTGAAGTAATGAGTAACTTGATTTCATTACTTTTTAAAAGTAATTTACCCAACACTGAGATTTTATAATCTATTGTAAGTCTGTAAAAATGTAAATAGTTCAAGATTCGCATTAAATATTCCAAAATTGTGTGATGACTGATTAAACATGCTAAATGCCATTATAACATACCAGTTATTTTTCAACAGTTATCTGGGTTTTTTTCATGGTCATTTTATATTTGTCACCTTATGTTTATTTGATTAACTTAAAAAACAAGAAATATGAACGAATAACAACAAATACAACTTATAAATATGTTACTTAGAGGAGACCCGGGAAAAGTGAATATGTTAAGTTTAGAACCAAAAAATAACCTTAAAAAGTGTTTTTAAACTTAATTCAATATCAAAGAACGTTTAGCAACTATCTTAATTTAAGAATCTTCAACTTGGAATCCATATAAATAGTAATTTAACCCTTAATAAGAAATAATTTTTTTAATTTAAATTTAAATTATTCACATATATTACATTAAAGCAACTTGTTGATATAGTGAACTATTTCAAAAGATTTTACATTACCTAAAAATGATCAAATAATCACCTTTCTAAATATACAGACTTCAAATTTAAACTACGTGGTGTAAGGGTTATTGTAAACTCTCGATTTTTATGATCCATAAACTTTCCTGGGTTTACTACCTGAAGGGTATATGTAGGGCGTCACTGATATCCGCCAATATATTATAGTGGTAAAAGTACATATTTCACCCGACTGTTTTCGGTCTAGTAGGACATTTCCCAGCGATATATTTTTGATGCGGACATTTCCCCCCTACCATTTTTTTTAAAGTTAATTATTGACTAATAATATTGATTTTAATGATATAATATTATTTATTATTTAAGATGACATTTTTTTTTCTAAATAAAATATAAAATATATAAAATAGTTTTTATTTTCATAAATATAATAGATTATAAATGTATAGTTTGAAAAACTAAACTACTTACTTGTAACAATAACAATTTAAAAAAAATAAGTAAGTATAAAGTAAAATATAATTAATAATTAATAAAAATGGTTGAAAATTCAGACATAAAATGATACATTTTGTAAAAAACATTTGAATTTTGATTCTTTTGTTATTTCATGACTTATATTTTTTAGCTTTTATTCATTTTTTTTTTTAAACTGCGCCAGTTTGAATATTTAACAATTTAATAATTGCTTGTGAATTTGATTCATGTAGTTCAGTAATCGGTCAATTTAAAGTTATTTTTCAAAGTGATTGCCAATTTTTAATAATTGTGCATATTTTTTATAGTAAGGGGTTACCAAAATCTAAAAACTGAAATTTGCTGTGGCAGAAAATTGAAATATATATTATTATACTAGTGGTAAACGGACAAAGCCGCGAAAATGAAAATGTCGATTGTGGAGGAAAAGTGGAACACCCGTATGTTATATAAACTGTCCAGGGTTCACTTCAGTACACCTGAAGGGTATTTTTCCATAACTCTTCCGAGTCTGTAATAACTTAATTTTTACCTACATTGGCTACATTTTAATTGTATAATTAATATTCACTATATGTAATATAATATGAACATAAAAATTTCTAAAAATGCAGGTATATAAATTTACTATACTAAATAATCTGGGCTTAAAGTGGGAAAAAATTCCAGGATGATTACTGTCTCCATATAGTTTTAAGCGTTCCATGTATAATTGTATTTAATATAATCTATAATGTATAAACATTGATTGTGTAAGCATACTCATCCCACTTTTAACCCTGAATAATGCTAATCTTAATTTGTTAAAGGGGACGCTTTTTAACCACTGTCAGAGGGGACCTGCGTCCCACCATTTTAACTCCTGTAAATAATAAAAAAATATTAATACCTAGGTATAAATCAATTTCTTTATCTGTTAGCTATGATATTATTATTGTCAACATAATGTTCACCCGGAGAGTTTACTAGTTTTATATTAATTGCAGGGAAAAATAACCATACAATCGAAAGACTTTATCACCACCCGTGTATAGTGCATTGCAAAGATCGGGGTGGAAGGGGGAGGAGACTATATTATATAGAATATTTTTTTAGTAATATCGGTAAATATTTTGAACTATTTTTTTAATTTTTTTATTTTTTTTGAAATGCTTTGTAAATGAAATAGCAACCGATAGCCATTATTTTAAATATAATTATTAAAACCGGAGATTTTGCAACTGCTGCATAGTCGGTTTGGATTCAATAAATTCGATAAATCAATGCACCTATATACAGGTATACCGGTATACGAAAAAACAATTCTGATCGAAAAAGACGGACAATTTGAAATTAAAACGCTTATCAAATAAAATTGCGCTCAGGAAAATAGTATGACATTTTTTAACCTGTCATATTTAAATTTAAAATGGAATAAGATTTTAAATACAAAATAATTTACATAAGTTTATTCACTGCAGGCATTATTATAATACCAATATTATAACATTTAATATAATAATATACAACTTACAGTAGTTATAGCCATTAGTCTTATTATAGATACACTCAAGTAATCTAGTATGTAGACTGTAGGTATTCAATAGTTAATTACTATTTGTAAGAAACTACGAACTAAGAAAAGATAATAGATTACTATTATCATTTAAAGAATGGTTTTTCATCTACACCAATAAATTAATAAAGCCTTTACTGTACAATTTACAGGATTCACATTGTGTATAGCCAGTGCCATATGTGGGTGTATCCGATCCTTACTCAGTTGAGCCTGCCATTGAGATGTTTGTTCTTCCTGGGCACGTTTGTGTACACATCTGTCTTATACATGGTTGGCGAATATTTCAACAAGTTTGTCTGGGGCTATCAACCTCAAAAGGTACAAAACCAGTACGATCCTTAGACAAGAAGTTGAAAAGCTCTCTCAATACTATATGATTATTATTATTATTATTATTATTATTATTATTATTATTATTGTAACTATTACTATGATTGTTTTTTTGATGACGGATATTCTATAAAAAAATATATCGTTCGATCCAAGACTGTACAACAATGGATCTTCAGACAAAATTATATAAGATAATGTGATTATTATTTTGTATGGACGTGTGTAATATTTTATTTTTATTACCTACTATATTGCTATTGTCGTTTAGTATTAATCTTTTTTTTGTTTATTTGTGTGAGTGTACGCACATTTGTGGGCGCACGCACGTGTGTGTGTGTGTATAATATAATATATTGGATATAAAATAATATTACAGTATTACATTAAAATACTATGATTTTTCTGTTCATTTTGCCTTTCATTTATGAACATTATATTTATCACGTTCATAATATACATCACATCAAAGGTGGGCAAGTTTTTTGAAAAAAATGGCTGAAGTTAGTTAAATTAAGTCCAGAACGTTACAATTTTTAAGTTAAAAAATACTTTTAAATCTAAATACCTATGTGGAAAAAAATATTAACTTACTTAACTACTTAGTTAAAAATAATATAGGAAGTTATTCTTTTTTACTTATCATCTGCTAGGACACACTATAATAATATTATAGTCTGTAAGCAACTTTGAACTTTAAATTATTTTCAAAAGTTACAAGCGTTTTGTTAATAATTTAGCTTATAGCTACATTGCTTATCATTACACACTGTTATGGTTTAGGCAAATGATATGCATGTACCTTGTTGTCTTCACTATATACAACATGATTAAATAAATAATTTTTTTTAATTTTTCTTTTTTCATTTACAATTTTACATTAATATAAACATAATTTTAACTAACGTGCCTATTATTTTTCAAGTTATTAAAAAAAATATAAGTTATTGTAATGGACAATAAATTTAGTTAAGTTATTTATAGATTAAAAAATTAACAAACTAAGGGCTGGTTGTACCGTCTACGGTTACACTTCGATTACGCTTGATCAGCTGATAACAGATTTTATAACTGGGAAAATTCGGCCAATTAAACTTCGGTTAACTTTAATCGGAGATGGTACAACTGGCCCTAAGTTTATAAGTTTAGATAAAAATATTTACTAATTAACGCCCACCTTTGCATCGCATAACATATGTCAGCAAATTAGTCTAAATACGCCCCATAGTCCTGCATTATTAGCTTTTACCAAGAATGTTTTTATTCAATATTCTAACATACTTGGATGTTACATATGTTCGCAGGTTCAAGAAAAACGACAATAATAAGCGATATAACTATACAAACACGTTGATCAAAAACGCATTACATAATATAATTTAGTTATATAACAATACCATATTCACCATTGTACATATTCTTATCAACGCTTAATTTGCTTATAAATGCATGCATTTAATCTAATGTTTTGGTTTGACTAATTTTGTTATGCACTCATATATTTTATATATTTAACAAATTGTATATTATTAACATTGTTACAATGTCATTTATATAGATTTGTACGATCTATAGTATTGTTACCTTGTACCAGTTATACATAGGTACTCATAATAAATACCTAGTTGTAAGGTTGTGTAATACATTTAGTAATTTTTTATTATTTATTTATATAATATTGGTCGTTGATAGTAAGCAACATAGGCAAATTTAAATTCATTATTCATAATTCAATTTTTTTTTTTTTATCATTGTCTATAATAGTCATAGCTCACAATGCGACTGAAGTTTGTAACCTCGCTCAGCATGATATATCTGTGTTTTTAATTGAATTGGACGTTCCGGTATTGTCAATAAGTCAATGTAAATTTCAATTGATTACAATTTTTATTTCAAAGTTTGTATAATAATAAATAATTATAGGTTTAAGGTATATTATACGTCCGATTTATCATTATCAACTACGAATAAAGTGCCTATTATTGTTTCAAGTGTTTCAACGATATTATAATGAGCGCGTCTAACGATCATAATGAAAAAAAACAATCCTCTGTATAGTGATTAGTATAGTAATATAATGTGTGTTTTTTGAAAAAAAAGAAAGAAAAAAATGTTTTTTTTTTTTTTTTTACCTTGCATATATGCACATATCAATACAATAATCAATACAGGACTTATTTCTAGTTAGGTAAACAATTATTATTAGTCTAATGAAAGTACTAAGTACCTACCATATTATACAAAAATATTGATATTACCCACATAATATATATTTATTTAGGTAATGGAAAATGTTTATCGTGAATTTATTTTATTCTGTTTGGCAATGTTTACATTAACCGGAAGCGATCAATTAGTTCAATTAAAATCGATATATCTATAGAAAAATGCATTATTTATCAGTGAAACATGTTTATGCTTGCCACTACAAATTAGATTAACACCTTCGATTGACCTACATTATTATGTGTATAAAGCCGAACAGTTATTTAAAACTCATTAATTTAACAGATATCAAACGTCAACAATTAAATGATAATTTAAATAAATAAACAAACTTGAAACTGAAACTGCAGTGATACCTAAATATAGGTGTATATATTTATATTATATAGTCTATAAGTTTAAAGATTACGTTATGATACTTAGTATTAATCAATAATATATTAGAAATACCTATTATATCATATTAATCTTAGAATTAATAATTTTTTATAATGATGTTAGGTATGACTTAATAATATTCTGATTAATTACCGATGTCCGATATAGGCCCCTAATATGTTTTATTAGTACCTGTACTACTTGCACTAGCGCCCTACTAACCTGTCTAATATACAGTATAATATGTATAATTCTTTTAGTATAATATGGTCATCAGATTCAAATGCAACAATGTCTGCACTCTGCAGCCTGCATGCGCCCAATATTATCTACAATATTGGTTTCACATTTCCCGACAGTAAGTCAAGTCCGCTCCCCCCCCCCTCAAACACTGCGCAACTGCGATGGTAGTGGTAAAAAACAGACGGTGTGCCGGACACAATTTAGTATTTACCACCACCACGGTGGCACCGCCAAGCCAATAGCATTATATCACCACCGTTGCAGTGTGTGCTAGCCTTTAAACTTATTCAAATATATATATATATATATATATAGTATTATAGGTATACTGCGTTGCCACTTGTCAGTACAGTAGATTGAGCATCGTGAACTGGTAAAAATGAATAAGCAGCTACAGTTTAAATACTATGGTAGGTATATAATAATATATTATGCAAGCACGTATTTATATTTACTCATATTAATTAGTTACGTCGTAGTAATACTAAATCGATCAACTTGAAATTATTGTCAACTAAAATTAATATTTATAAGTTCTATATTGGAATTTTCAACAAACTTAGACCTTGGATGCGTCGTGAGAACAAAATATGTTATAACGTGTTGTATAATATAATGTACCTACTTTACATCTACTGCGCACAGTTCGTACTATATAGGTACATTAATTATAAATACCTAATAGTAGTAATGTATTATACTTATACCTTTTTTTCCTGTTCAAACATAATATACTAAGCCGGGTGTAGGAAATTTCTTGCACATTATACTGCCACCCGGATCTATATATTATTATAAAGGTTTATTTTACAACAATATAGAGTATAGTTTTTATAATATAATTCATGTTATACCTAACTTAAAAAAAGGATTCTATATACCTATGCATATTAATTTTCACCTTCTGTGCACATCATACATATAGCTATAGGTATACCTATATTAAATGTTAGCTTCGCCCCCTGCCTGCCGTCTGTGCACCGCGATCCTTTCCACCGTCCTGCACCAGTGCACCATTCCAGTCTTTGGTACTCCGCCTTGACTAGTAGCCAGTAGGGCATGCCGTCCCACTCAACCATTCGGTAGCAGCGCCTGGTCCGGTCTAAGAATATAAGGTCTGGAATGACATCGCGGCGCAGTTATTCCTTCCCATTAGTAAAGGGCTCCAATGCTTCGAATCTCATACGTCGATCTGTTGTTGGCAGTTTGGCACAATCCCTGTGATGTAACAAAGAGATCCCATTCAGTCATGATGAGAGGTATTTTGAGGTGTTGATGAGGCGTTTAAGTACTCAATGACTATATCCAGAGATATCTCTGGGACGCTTAATATGCCCATTTTCGCGAAGTTGTTGCATGTGATGTCGCGGGAAAAAATGGTCTACGTTACGTCACATTGTGACTTCTGTTTATAGGCAATCAGGTTGAGATACGTGAGAGTACGACCCATTTTCATGTCACTGACTTCGTATACAGTGCACACTAGCTGTACGTACAAAGTGATTGCCCGGGGAAAAAAAGTGAATATTGTTTCAGTCCTTGGCAGATTCGAACCCGCTACACTTATAACCTACAGTGGACCTACTGGAGGAGCAGTCTATCCTATATAATTGGTACAGGCTTCTAAGATAGTATATATAATAATATATCATAATATGTAATATGGTGTTTAAAGACTCGTGTGATGGGCATGAGTTAGCAATACGTTTAGTAAAATGGTCGAAAGGAGAACTAGACCTTTATGTTGACCCGGAGCGCAAAATGTTCAATTAATACAGCCTTGGTCTTATAATAACCACAGTGAACCACTATAGATATTTCGTCGATGTTATTTATAGTTTTAAAATGCGCATTACTTGCCTCGACATTTAAATATTAAAAAAAAATACAAGATGCCCTTGCTATAGATAATATTTTTACCTTTAAACCTGATGATTGGTAAATTCACTCCAATATTTAAAATAACAATACAATGGGAGTCATCACATGTCGGACATGCTGGTACGGGGCGATTGTAAACTCCGCCAGAATACCGGTCAAGATAAAAAGGTAATAATAGGTCTATGGTAAACTCCGCCAGTTTTATTTTCTTACCTATAATGGGTATATGTAAACTCCGCCAATTTTATTTTCTTACCTGGTCAGAGCTCACATTGCCACGTGCCTTCTCACATTAAATACGTTGACATCTATTGCGATGATATACGTAAAAATTGATAAAATATTGTCAAGGTTAGATCGATTTATTAATAATTATTAATAATTTTATCTTCATATTATCTGAAATTAGAATTTCCAATGATGATATCGGCAGTAGGTGATGAGGTATACGTAAAGACGTATACTTTGACGAACATAATCATTCGTAGTCTGCGTGTCTCCGTTCTCATTTCCGAACAAAATTTTGTAATTTCCGATACTTCCGATATTTGTATATGTCCGAACGAAATATGTCACAAGAAAGTAATAATATAAAATTAATTACTGGTCAACGAGGCAATTTATTGGTTGTATTTAAAAATTATAAGTATAATAAAAATATAAAATACGCGTCTGGTGAATTAAAATGGAGGTGCAATAACAAAAATGAATGAATATAAAATATTAACTATATTATATCAATTGTTTACTCTTAGCTGTTAGGTTAGTAATTTTTATATATTTTTTGGCTTGATTTTGAGTTTTGACATATTTTATTTATTATTTACGTAACGATTATTAAAATTATGAATTTTTTTTTAATAATATATTATATTCATTTTATAGTGCTACTTAATTTTCTTCAATGGCGGAGTTTACATGAACCCAATTTTACCTGTGTTTATTTCTGGTGGAGTTTACGCTAAAAAAAGGTACTTGTGGCGGAGTTTACATGCGCCCGCTGGTACGATATCCTCGTATAGTCATGTGGTTTATGTTAGATAACAGTTAACACTAGCGTATAGAAAGTACACGTCTTGCGTGGCATTAAAAGTGACGATTGAATAGATTGACTAATGCGTGAATCAGTCCCTCAAATTGTGTGTAGTACAACATTTAAAAGTATGTTATTCTAATTAAACCTTTCTAATAATATTATGTATAATTTTATATCTTCAAATTTTTTTTATATTTCAATGGTTTTTTGCCAAACCACGTTTTAATTATTATCTATTACACAGACAAACAATATTTTGTGTTGTTACGTCTTATACTCTTATAGTTATTATTATTCATTTTTATTGAGAGTAGCTATTTTTATTATTATCAGCTTAGTAGTGAACAGTGGTATTCTAGTGTTTATCTAAAAATAATTTAGATTTGACCGATTTGGATATTTTAGGGACTGGCGTGTATACTATATCACAAGTACCTATAACTTTCATATACTGTATACCAAGAGTCCTAATTTCCTAAACACATTAGTAGTATACAGATATAGGTATACGTATATATACTAGGTATTCTGCTATAGGAGTATAGAAATAAGAGGTATATTACAAACGTTGTGTGGAAACTATACATATTTTTTTTTTATTTCAATATTTATTATACGATCTATATAAATAATAAATATGTATTTTTTTACAATAAGTGATGGCGGTATTATAACGAGTTGTATAATAGTCTTGAGGGAAGAATCCATCCATTGATTGAACTTCATGACAGATACGTTTTTAAATATAATTTTTTTACTCACGAAAACCGTAATATGTATTTATTATGGAAACGATTATGGTCCAATACAATCTGGTAATGCAATATGCATATGATATAATATAATACCTGTATCGGTATTTGGTAGTGCATAAAATATGAGTATGATACATCATAAATACCTAATATATATTTAGTATTTATTATGTATAAGATATTTAGATATATTATTCAATAAAATATAGTAAACTAGTCAAGTATACATAGTATATGTAGGTACATATTTATGTTAGGTACATTTTGCGTACGACGAGCTATTTTTCGGTTGGCAAACGTCGATGTTTGGGTTTCGTGATGATTATATTATATATTTATAATGTTGTTTTTGAACGGACGTCAAAGTATTGCTAAACAAATAATATTACAATATAACTGTCAAACAACATGCAACAGTTTCGTATTTGTATGACTTCCGTTCAACATTAATTTTAAAATTGAATTGCTATAATGACAAGTGAAAAATATACATATGGCATAGAATCTTTGAATAGCACTTAATATAAAGCCATATAAAATATATAATTTGTATCTACGACGATATATTATAATATAGTGACTATATATAGCTAGTATAGGTATACACATTAATACATTGTACATACAACACATAACACATCCACAAACACGTATACAAATACAACACTAGTATAGGTGATAGGTATATAATATGCATTATACAATTACATTTAATACAGTCATTATAATTAATATTAAGTATTAACTTAAGCAGATAATAATACAAATATATCCGAGTAATTTTTAAAAGTACAATGACGTAGAAAAATATTTTTATATTATTAAATGATTAATTCATTTCTTAAAACAAAAAATTAGTCTAAATATTTTTCAAATTTCGTTTTGGATAGACAATGTAATAATTATACCAATAGAAGTAGATATAATAGTAGAAAGTCATAAGTTTCTGGATTGATATGTTTTATTTATTAGAGAATTATAATATACAATAAAATAACTAAAATCGACGAAGATATAATATGGTTATTGCACGTTTAAGCTTTAAATACGTGTCAATACCATTATTTATTAACATTTGAACTTAAATAATAAAAAAGCTGGTAGTAGAATTCGCTCTGCTGTACAGTAGATTACAAGTGGGTCATTGTTGTCAGTAAAGCACGATTGAGCATAGAATATTTTATGCGATGTTGCCACATCCTGCAGGTGGCTAAAATTTTTTAATTAATTTTTTTCACGTATTATTACACCAATCATTATGATCCTAGACGCGAGCCGTGAGCTAGCCCAGCTTTATCGACAATTTTATCGATTAATAAATTAGTTCCGAAGCAATAAATTTCCGGCGTTTTAAAAATTTTAAATTGGAAAACTGGAAAACATAATATAATAAATTAAGATACAATTCCAAAATTATTATAGAAATAATATCAGCTAGTGTTCGACCACCTATACTCTATAGCAAGCATATGGTTATCTACTCTACTAGTAGATAACCGTGCTCTATAGTATTCTTGACTTATAAACCACACAGTATCATTTTTAATTCGTACTATATTTTGATTTTATTATATTCATAACTATTATTATTATTATTATCGTTAGGCATCATTATTTTTTTGGTATTTTTTTGATATGTTATATTTTGAATTATTATAATGATTTAAATAAATATTTTTGTTAGTTAAATTTTTAGTTTAAAATGGAAAATGGCAACGTTTTTTATGCTCAATCGTGTAGGTTTTCTTTTGAATTCCGATTTCCTTTGATACGCCGACAATTTGGCTCAATCGTGTCGCAAAAAAGGTGTTTTATGCTCAATCGTGTCTCAGCCACTATAATGGATGGTGTTAAATTTGAATTCAATGATATAGAATCATTATATACGAAATACGAAAAATGATTCTGTCGAAAAACGGTCTGTCAGCCTATGATATTACTAAGTATATTTGACGATATTATTGTGATTAAGGTAATTTATTTTACTATTAGGCATTAGTACAACAGTATAGGTTAAATTCATTTTTGCCAAAAAAATTACATTTTAAAATGTCATTGTGTATGTAAAATATGAAAATATTCTCCAAAAGTTTCATATACCCACGAATAATATTTTCAATAAATCGTTATTCTTGGTTTTAATATGTAATTTCGTCCAACTTGTATTGTCTGTAAAAATAACTGTGTTTATATATTTTTTAGACTTTATGGTTACAGTATGAACTATTTATGAGAATCTTTGTTTTAAATTTTCAATCCTTAGCTATTAATGTAGAACATTTTATATTTTTATACATTTTTTAACTAGGTTACTAAGTAATTTGTAAATTTTCAATTTGAATTTTAAATACTTGTAAAAAAAAAATCGTGGCTATATATCTTTATTATTTCCCAACTGCTATTATAACTACTATGAGGAACTTTGTATCACGTTTTCAAGCTTTTTGACCCAACGAATAACATTTTACTGACATTTATAGAATAGAAACTAAAAAAAAAATTATCAATAAACAACTTACAACTAGTCAATATATTTTTAAAATGTTATCATGTATATAAAATGATAATGTAAACATTTGATGAAAATTCTAGTACTTTTGGTTAATAATTTTTGAATAATAACAAAACAAAAATATCTTTGTACGAGAATTTGTTAATTTCCTGGGAATATTCAATGTCTATCTGTAAAAGGTTAAAAATTAATTTGACTTTCTGGTTAACTTTTTTTTTGTAAAATGAGTAGAAAAACTTAAGGGGAATCTTGTATGAAAATTTTAAATCTTAGATACATAAATATAAAAAATTTTATAATTTTCTAACTTGAAATCGTTTACCAATTTTCGTGTTTTTGAAGAATTTTGTTAACATGTTGACTTCAGACGCTCATAAAAAATTATTGTGGAATTACGCTCAACTTTTTTTTTAATTTCCACTAACATTAACTTATGAGGAACATTGTATTGTACTTTCAATTTTTTTGACCGGCCGGAAAAAGTTGTATCAACAATCATCAAATAAAAACTAATAAAACTCGAAATTTTCTTATGCTTATAAATAGTTTAAAAAGAGTTGCAATATTTCGACAATTGTATGGTACGAATAAATTAATAATATAAAACTACAGTGAAAATATCATCTGCATTTAGTTATTTTTTTAGAGTTACATACTAAAAAACAAAATCATTTTTTTTTCGAAAACTGGTTTTGCGAAGAAATCTCATTTTTTTCTTAATTTTTTGTTTGTTTTTTTAGACGCTTTTGAAAACTATTGGGAATTCTTTACTTTTGACCTCTTATTTTTTTTTTTTTTTTTTTAATTGATCTTGAGCCCGGCAGCTGAGGCCATTAGCTATTTTTAGTTTTACTGTAGGTTATTAAGTCGGTAGGGGGAGGAACACGTGTGTGTTGGGTTTGGCAGAATTTTTGATTGGGCACCCGTAGGTATCTGCCATGCCCGGATGGGGGATGGCGGCACTTGTTCTCCGGACTTTTGACCTCTTAAAAGTACCAACTAGATTCACTTTCCTACCAGAAAAGCTGATGTTAAAGAAAATTGAAGCATTTTTACTGTCTCAAAATGTGATGACGGACACTCAAAAGAAAATAATAACACACATCATTGTAAAATCAAAACATTTATTGCTACGCTCAGAATCTAAAACGAAAAGTTTATATGTATTTTAGATATATTATTTTTTAAATAATATAAGAAAAACCTAATAACTCAAGTCTCAACCCCATATTACATTTCCAAACTTTTTAGGTAGGTCGTGAATAATGGCAAATGCACAAAAATATCGAAAACACATTTGATATAGGTAGGTAAAATAATAGGTTTAATCAGGGACGCCATTTCAGTTTTAAAATAGAGCTGCCAAATATTTTATTTTTCGACCACCAGGCCACAGTTATAACAATGAAAATTGAAATGTAGCCATGTTGGAGTTATTTCTAAACTAATTACTACTAGGGATGAAAAATAATTAGTATTTTAAGTGATAACACTGATAAAAGTATAATATCATTATTAATTAATGTAAATTTTCTTTCTATATCTTTAATCTAAGTATATCTATGTATATCCCTTTATTTATAAAATATTTTTATTAATAATTGTTTCAATTAATTCAATTTAACTGATACATGGGGCATCGGCGCCAGCAGCATGAAATTAAGGCAGGCCGATATGATACGGCGAAAAATAGGGCCGCCAATGTATACCCTGCGAAACCCCAAATGGCGCCCCTGGGTTTAAATTATTATTTTTATTTTTTTTAAGTAGGTAGGTGGTTGGTATTTATTAGGAAAATATTATTTAATGATACACTTGTAAATCGTAATCTCAACAAGTATTAACTATTAAGAATTCTTAACGTTTTTGAAAATATTTTTTTAAAGATATTTATTCAAAATTTGATTTTGTGTAAGAATACTAAGATAAATTTTCTGTTTCTAAATATAAGATTTAAAATACATTCATAGCTCCACTCCTTTTCTAAAAAGTAAAATCTATGTTGACATTCAATAAAGTAGAAAACTTAAAAATATAATTTATTTTTAATAAGAATTTGTTTTGTAATGAATTAATATATTTTAAAACAAATTGTTCGGGTGAGCGATAGCAAAAACGCGATAGCGATACGACCACAGGTAAAGCGGGCATTATTTTGTATAATCTATAATATTTATAATTTTGTACATACAGTTTAGTTCTTCGGTTTCCGTCAAACGCGACGCAGTAAACTAAACGCTGACACTCGCCGCGTAATATTAAGATTACTAAAAATTAATGCTTACATGAAATCATTAAATAAATCACATGCTTAATTATTACTTCTAATCAAATGCGTTTTTAATTAATTATACAGTCCACAACATCAATAACTAACCAAAACAATAAAAAGAAAACAAATTAACACAACACAAATATTTTCCTAAACTTCAATACTTTTTGCGATAACGATTGTCACTGTTTTTATTGTATTGAAAACTTACTTATCTGTATTTTTAACACTAATCACAATAATAGTAAATACAGGATGACTAATATAATACCATCGCAATAGTAAATAACATTACATATAAATTAGAAACACAATACAATAAGGGAATGATCCATTCTGTGATGGAACAGTTCAGAAGAGAATTTGATTGTTTAATCACTAATTTAGGGGGTCATGGCATCTTCTTTTGAGGTGGTGTGGTGAGTTGTAAGGATGAGTGCTAGATTGGTGATATAGATGAGAGGAAATGGGGTTAGGATGGTGTTGCCGTATAAATTGGAATTTAGAGTGAAACCTATTAATGCTGACTGTTAAAAGATATACCTACCCTGTGCTTGTTGGTGTCAAATTGTCAACATCTTAACCTCTGCCCTTTAGATTTGACCACAATGAACTTGAATTTAGGATACGTTTTATTTATAGGCACGCGTATGATCGGCGATTATAATTTAAATGGATGTGCAAACCGCTATTTTGAAGGACACGATTGTCTGTGATGTATACATATTAATTATTAAATTACGTTTCAGGTCCAGTTGCTGATCCAAAGAGGTTTTTGAATCAAATATAAACTGCATTTCGTAATTTTAGTTTTTTCTTCATATCTTTATTTCGTACTGGTAACATTAACCTTCAGTTATTTTAAAATTATATCGATGACGTAGTTCAAGCGTTACATTTCCATTTTATTACTTTAATAATATTTTGTGTGTATATTATATATATAGGTATAAATACTAAAGTAATTTATTATACTGAATATATAGTATGTATATAGATACTTACAACAATAAAATAACAATAATTTTAATTTGTATAGTATAATATTGTTGTTGTATACCTATATTTTCATGCGTATATTTTCAATAGATTTATAATAAATATTTGCAGGTAGGTATACCAAAAACCTAAATGTAATCTTACGGTATTTAATTTATATCTTTCACGTGTCGTATTTCTACAATTGCATTATAGCACTCGAATTTGTTTTGTTACATTATAATTTATAGCAATATATAGGTACGTCTACTAACATACTAATAACTGTCAACTGAATAATGAAAATATGAACCTAACAGGTACGGTTTTGTAAAATATGTTGATACGTTATTCAGTAATCAGTAGGCAGTAATATAGTATTGTTCAGACATTCAGCACACGCCGCCAAGGTACAAATAATGCGAACACCTCTCGTAATTAATAATGAGTAAATATTTATTATTTTGTTCATTTAGATACATTTTCGTCCATGCTAGACACAACTAAAAGGGAGCTTTGTTGAGCAAAGCCCCGCCGCCCCTTCCCGAACACATATTGGATAAAAAATATGTTATCTTTAATGAGGCAGATAATTTTAACAAGAACAAGTGCCACAACAGTCTTGAGGTCTGTATTACTTATGACATTTAAGTCGGAAAATGTGTATAAAAATTTTAATTTAATTAATCGATTAAAAAATGTGTAACCACTTAATATGGGTATGTATTATAAAAATATTAATGTAAATTTGTATTTATTATTACGATTTCAAGAGTTTCTACCCACTTATATGTGTTTGTACTTCGTGCTGTGTGACAAAAAACGTAGTTTGGTCAATTTTTTGCATCGTACTTGATACTAAATAGTTGAGGTGGAAAAAAATTAACTTTTGTTCAAATTTAGTCTGTATATTATATGGATAAAGTTATATATTATGGTATTATACTGCATTAGTGTACACTGCAGACTATATATATTAAAATCCATAAATAAACAAACTGCAATAAAAACAGTGTTTTTTTTATAATTAAATTGGATATTTTGTAGTGTTTATAATATATAATATAAAAAGGTGCCCCCCCACCTCTACGTTGTCCTATCGACTACAAAATACCACTAAATGTCAAATAATTACAATCAATCGTAAAATTAGTGTTCACTAATTGCAAATATTTGTATGTGTTTTTTACGTTATTATTCTCAAGTCATTATATTATTAAATTATACATATTTAATAATATTAGTCTTGTCTAAATAAAAATAATAATTACAATATTGCTTATCATGTACTTGTATATAATAGTTGTATATTATATAGATAGGTGTATAGAAACGATTCAAAATTGTTAATTACATATTATTTCATGGTTATTTTTAGTAGCTTCGGCAATAATCACCATCATAATTATTTATTTCATCATGTGTAAGCTATACATATATTCGAATATAGTAAAAGTGTTGAACTTAGTAGAAAGATGGACGGATGGGCCCTATATGATCGGTGAGACACAGAACCAAATCACCATACTACTTAATTCCGGGTTTTCCAAAGTGTAGCTAATCAGCACACACATTATACACCATTATCTACGTTCAAAGATCAAATGGTTTTTTATATTTTTTTATTAAAAATTTAAAAATAATTTCTACTACAGTGCTACACACTACAAGGTCTCCTGGTTACAAACCATTTTCAACTTGTTTTACGATTATTTTTTTAGTATCCGCATCAATGGGCATTTAATATAGAAATGAAGTAGAATTTTGTTTCCAGCCCCCATTTAGCCCTCCTCCCCCAGTTGTACCCACGCCTGTATAGGCTGTACATAATTGTCAATAAATTGGAAGTACAATTTACATAATTCGGACTGCGTCAAACAAATAAATACATTATATCCTAGCTACAATACTCGAAAGGCGTGTAGAATATAAAATATTTGGTGCAGAGAATTGAATTAGATTGAAAATCAAACACAAATTGGCTACCAGAATTCAAATATTTTAATTGCGGTGATATATATTGTATAAAAATTCACCTTAGTAAAGCTTTTTACTGCAGATGCTGAAGATACTTACAGGTATTGATCCAAGTGCTTTGGATGTTATAAATAAATTTGGATGAGAATTTCGATGGTCATGAACTCATGACCAGCTAATATTTTAAGAATAACAAACGGTTGTGCAGGCTTGACTATTTTAATAATTTTCCCCGAATAATTATTATTACCTACAGATTATATTATTGTATAGGTATTAGGTACAATAATCGAATTGATAATATGTTACTGTACAGTGTACCTGCTGTATTATAAATGTATATTATGTTCATCTGAACATAGGCAACGGACAACAGTTAATAGGTACTGGACATGGACTAAGATATCGTCTAAGTATAGCGTCAGCTGTCCCGTCGTTGCCAGATAATAATTTATTATTTATTGTTTACCTTTATGTCTAAATAGTACTATTATAATATTATTATATTCCAGCTTTATGTAATTATGTTATATATTATTGTCATGTACTCTTGCCTCTGCTGGTAAGTGTCTATATGCTATATAGCATAGACCTATTAATATTAACTTCTTTATAGGTCTATAGTCTAGAGTTTAGATACTACCTACCTATCACATTGCTTACAGATCACCAGTCATTGATCACAATGCCTAGTATTTTTAGAAATCTTCGAATCATTTTCTACGTTTATTGGGTGTTGTAAAAAATAAGTAACTATGAAATAATATAAATTCCTACATGAATCATCAAAATTGATTATTATTCCATTTAATTATTATCATTGCTAGTACCTACCTATATATTGCGCATATATTTCTGTCAACATGTAGGTACGTTGCCAACCAATGGATGATAGACGAGGACAAACATGATTAAAGATACACGTGTGACTGTGAGAGTATGAGACACCGAGACTCGAACTAATTAATGTAACACCGACGATTTTGTAACTACGATAGTAATAATGGCGTTCAAGGGACCAGTAAATATAGGTCATAATAATTAATAAATAAATAATTCACAATAAACAGGGCTGTAGTCTGTAATGAGCATTTTACAATGTACAAACAATTTAGAATTTTAAAATCCTCATAACTCGCTTTACAATTTATTATAATATATAAATAGGTAGGTACTATATCTAAACATTATACTAGATAATATTTCTACTTCTAAATTTTGTTATAGGTCAATTCGCTTTAAAATTAAACACAACAGATTTAAATGAATTATTAAGAACGTACAATGTATTTGCCATGTTAAGAGGAGTCAGCACAGTATTTGCTTTCTCTCTCTGACCCAATAATTAAATAAATAATTAAATAAAATTTTAGGTTCACATTAATGGTTATAATCATATTAATTTTTCAAATTAGAGTGAAATGACCTCTTATAAAATATAAAGATTCGATTGTTATCTAGGGAATCTCATAGGCTTTTTATTATATTTTAATTTTAAAGCGAGTTAAGAGTATTTTAAGATGTACAAATAATTTACAACTTTCAAATACTCATAACTCTCTTTAAAATTAAAATATAATAAAACGCCTATGAGATGACCTAGACAATACCTTTAAATTGTATAAAAGGTCATTTCACTCTAATTTAAGAAATTAATATGATTATAATCATTATTTTGAACGTAAAATTTGCTATATTGCGCGTGGGTCAGAGAGAGACAACAAATAGTGCGCTAACATCCTCTTCAGCGTTTGCACAGACACGCAACTATGGGGGGGAGAGGGGGTTAGCCACCCTGACAACAATTTATCACCACCCACCCGCCAAATAAAAATATTCTTTATTGATTTAGATACAAACCGCCGATGGGTTATTTTAAATTAATAGTTTTGTAAGGTGGGCAGTAGCCCCCCCCCCCCCCCCCAGACTTTTAACCCTAGTTGCACCTATGTGTTTGCAGTAAAACAGTGACAACGCATGCGGGTATGTGGTATATATTATAGCATTTGGCGCATATTTATGAATTTTTAACTATTTTTAAATGCTATAATATCCCAACTCTAATGCGAGTAATGACTATACTGACTACTGTCTGATACTGATACTCTGAGGCGTCATTTACGGGATGCAAGGCTATGCATTTGCATCTCATGTATTATTATATTATATATATTTTACAGATTTTATTATTCAAATTGATAAGACTTTTTTGACACAAATAATAACATTTTGGTAGTTTTGAACAATTTTATGTTAAAAGTGATCATTTTTTTTTATAAATTAAAATAAATTTTAAATAAATATATAGAACAATAATATAAATAACTACTTCAAATTTTAATATTAGCCGTCTTAAATTATTTTCTGAATTTCTTGTTTTATTAAGAGTTTTTAATTGAAAAAAATATATATTATCTTCTTACATTAAATGTACCTACCTATACTACCTATACTTACTCGTTTTTATTTTGTTAAATAAAAAACTATTTATTACAACTTCATAATATTTAGTAATATGAATTGTAATTTTTTTTTACGTTCCACAAAAAAAATTCTAAAAAGTCTGACAGTACGACACGTAATAATAACATAGCAGTTTTGCACTGACCTTCAATTTTAGGTCATTAAACTCGGTTTGTAAAACCGCAAAATTTAATAGCAAAATCCACTAAGTAGTTAAAATTGAAATACCTATTGTTTAACTTTAAGAGGAGTAAATTTTTAATAACTAACCCACTCTTTCCCCAAAAAATTATTCAATATACATACTAAAAAATGCATAAAGAATTAATCTTTGTTGTCCAGCTATTTAAGTTGAAAATTCTCCAATAACTTCATCATAATTTATTGAATTTGTAACTTGTTGTTGAATAAATATAATAATATATTATACACCTAACAGAGCATCCTGCAGTAGGTAACTTTGTCTACACAATAAAATTGCTATTGTTTTTTCCTGTGTTATACCGACAGCAGAGGAGGCTCTGTTGGAACAGTACCTGCTGCCATTGTTTATCGATGAACAAATTATGGAAAAATAGCGTAATACAAACAGTATAGGTCATATTACACATAACATTGTGCTGCGAACAAATTCTATTTCGGCATCGACAAATAATCAAGTTGATTTAATAAACTCACAAATAATTAGTGAATTTAAAGTAATAGAAATGGAAATACTTTTCTATCGATACAACAATTTTCGACAGTGCCAGAGCCCAGTAAATTTTCTAGTCTTCAAATGTACAAACACCATAATATCTGTAGGTGTGCTGGTATGCCTCCTTACAAAATATCATTGTAGATCGGAGGTTCAATTTTCAATAAAAGGTTGTTTTGCAATAACAATAAACAAAGCGCATGTCCAGATATTAGCGCATTGTGGAATAGATTTGGAACGTACCTAGGTAGGTAAATTACTCACATAGTCATATGGACAATTGTATGTAGCATTTTATAAAGTGGCAAGACATGGCCATCTGTACGTTTATGCACCATGAAATAAAACTCTGGATGTAAGTATATCAAAAGATTTTGACTTAAGTTATTTGTTAGTATACCTAGTACCTACAACTATAGTACTACGTACCTATATTCAGAGTTCTATCTATATATAATATAATTTAATATATAAACGTATAAATGGCCTGATCTCTGATATGGCGAGTATATAGGTAAGGTACCTACTTTCAACATTTACATCATGCATGAGTCCTTCAGGTTCTTCTAATATTAAAATAAAAATTTATAAATACCGAAACACCTATAAGTACCTACTGGCTACTGCTAATAATATATTTTGTATTAAATGACTAGGTATATCATAACTGTACCTATATAGAATGATTATTGATTTGTAAACATCTTAAATTAAGTTAAATAGATTGTTTTGATGCCTGTGATGTATACCTACTCTGTTCGCGATTAGAACGCAACTGGCGGCCACGGGCAAAACCGGTTTTGCTACGTAAATCTGGTGCGTTCTTATCGTCGTGAACAGAGTGAGAGTCATTTTCGTTAAAAATTGCACACGGTATTTTTAGCTGGTATAAAATAAGCGGGTACCTACCTACATAATATTATGTTTACCTACGTCATAAATTGTTTTTTTTTAAAACCACGTTTCAATGTCACCCGCACTTGGCCTTGAGACGAAACCTGAACGTTCGCTGCAAAAAATAATATTTTTACGATTACCTATGTTATTATACATGTAGTCATCTCGTAGAATCGCACGACCGCATTATATAGCTACGAGCGTACAACGTACAGTCCATGCCAGATAAATTGAGACGGCGGCGGTAAGTGTAGCCCAAACTAGTCGCTGACAGTGTGGTGCAAAGGTCACACGGTTGGCTACGACGCGCGCAGTCACCAGTTCGAACCCGGCTCAGTGCAAAAAATTGTATTTATTATTATTATAATTAGTTAATTTATATTATTTTAGAATTTCAATTTTTTGTTCTTAAATAAAAGACTATTATCAGAATATTTGATTTTAAATTAATATCGTAAAATAATTTTTGAGACAATTGTTGGTTTATTGATGTATTTTCGGTAATAATATTCAAATACGGAGAGCCACTGGTTTTCCGTTATCGCCCCGCCGCCGCCGTCTCAATTTATCTGGCAATGACTTTTTTTTTCTTTTTTGTACATAGGTAGTTAAACTGTTATGTCGGCTACGGTGGCGTCGCCAGGATTTTTGATGTGGGCTTCGAGCCAACTGAGTATTCACTGTTCTCTGTAGGGCTAGTCCAGAGGTTCTAAAATAACACATATCCCCCCACATTCCCTTTTATTACATCACACCCGCTCGTTCAACCCACAACATGGAATACCTACTTATTGACAATTTTGTATATACTAAAAATAGTATATTTCAGCTAAAAATGATTTCATTATAAAACTTCTGTTGTAAAATATACCTATTCAAACACAGCATATATTTACAATTAGTCTTAAGGTCGAGATAATATATTAAAATATTATATTATATACATTTTCATATTAGTAAAAATGTGGTTGGTATGTACATAATTCGTTTCAGTTATCGGTCACATACAGGCACGTACACACAAAAAGGGGGGTTTGGGGGGATCATAGTAGTTTTTTGGGGGGAAGCCCCCTGTAAACGTGCCTGGCTACATACTCACATACAAGTATACAACGGATCTGCTCATATATGCGCCTAGTAACCTAGACCTGAAACCTGAGAGCAGTCAGACTATCAGAGCTCGATTTCGTTCTCCCAAGCATAAGGCCTGTACACAATTTCATTGCCAGGTCAAGGCCGTATCTGGGGGGGGGGGGTCTGAGACAGATCCATCCCCCGAAATGTCTTCAATATGTCATCATTTTAACCAAGTATCAAAACCTAAATGCAGTGCATGAAACCGCTTGTGAAAAATTCGGTTACTGGGGACCCAAAAAAATTTTCGTGGTTACCGGTTTTAAGGGATTTTAGAATTAGTGATAATTGATTATCGGTTACCAAAATGATCCCTAGAAATGTGATTATCGATTTGGAAGCGGTTTTAATTCTTCAAGATTACCGGTATTTACTTCGGAAACGGTTTTTTACATTTATATTTTTTCGGAAAATGTTAGTTTTACTTTAATTTACACAAAACAAATATCCACTTTATAAAACGATCCAGGGACAAACTAAATTTAAAAATAAATACCTATATGGCTATATTTTATCATTTGAAGCTATGGATAAATATAAATTTAAATTAAATTAGTAAATTACCCATAACCATCGATTGAAAAATAGTTCATGGAAAAGTGTTAATCAACAGCGTCAATAACAATAAAATAAAATCAATAATAATCATCTAATATGTTTTATAGTATGTCTATAGTCTATGAACCAATGAATCGTACTTAGTATCTATGATTGGTGCTTATTACTTATTATTGCGGCTACAGACAGTATATACCATATACCTTTAATCGTACTTATTATTACATTAAATGTATTATCTTGTAAATAAAATTATTAATCAAAAAATAGAATACAATTTTCAAAAAAAAATAAAAAATATAAATATAAAAATCAAATATAACGTTATTTTTTTTGTTGATATATTCGGTTTTGTTGAATTGACCGGTTTTTTTTAAAAAAAAAGGTTACAGCTAGACGTTACCCCTTAATTGAACTTGGTGGTTACCGGTAATTGTTAACCGCTTCTCAAAATTTTAACTTTCAAACCGTGAAATGGTTACCAGACCTTAAATTGGTCATGGTAACCGGTTTCAAGCCCTGCGGCTAAATTCAATAAAACTACAATATAATTGTTTGGACAACATTTGCGCATCAAAATTATTTAACAATATAACTGAAAAAAAGTGTATACCAAAAATCGCAGGTTGTTTTCTAAATTTCTAGTGGTATCTATCATTTACAACGAGATCCAGAACGTCAAAAACTATACTTTAAATTAAATAAAACTTTTTAGAAATAAAAAAAATCTCGAGATTGTGATGAGTTTTGTCAAAATTTGAATTTTGAATGCTTATTTAACAAAAATGTATTGCTATGTATCACTATTATTTTTAAACTTAGAAAATCATATATTATTCATTATCTATACACATATAATATTATATTATGTATGTATATATACATTTTAACATTTATAATACAAAACAATTGAATTGAATTAACGCAATTTGTTTTTAATTGTTTGCGTATATTTATTACATATGATATATGACAATCATTGAATTTTCAACCAAAAATTATTTTTTATACCCTTTTATATTATTCAGCATGTTGATGCGCATATTATGTACGATAATTTGGTGCAGACGATGTGCAAATGATATACGGCCGCCATTCAATAACATCAAATGTGCCGCATGTTGGCCACCCCTGGACTAGAGTCGAGAACCCTACTATATAGACTGAATATTACATAGGCATAATTTTATTTTATGTTCAACCATTATTATGGACTTTTCTTATTAGTACTTTAATAACTCAGAAACTACTAAGTACTTATTCAAAAATAAATTTTAAAAAAATCACTACTTAACAATATATGCAGCAACAAACAAAGATTCTGATTGGAAAATAGAAGTTTGTACCCCTTCTTTTAACGCACACGCACATTTCAATACATCGCGAAAAATGAAATACATAATATTATTATATTCTTATTTGCGTAACTATAAAAACTACTAAGAGCGGTAGTTAATTAAACATACTTCCTGAAGTTCGATTCTAATTTCGAAAAAGTCGTTGAATTTATACTAGACTAGTATGCTCTTTAAAATTAAAATCTAATGTGCCTAAAATAAATGTAATACAAATAAATATGCGATGCAATTATTTCATTTGATTTAAAAAAAAAAATCTTATTTAGGTGTATGAAAAACATGTATGAAAAAAATTATATTCCGAAGTTTTATCGGAACACGAACGCGTAAAACGAACGCGAACGATATGAATATAAGTAACAGGAACGTATGCTGTGGAGGCGTTGAACGAGTTTATTATGTTTTTGTGTAGCTATCAGCTATACCGCCGCCAACGAAACCGAAGAACGGTGAACGAGTAGCGACTAGACCATACGACCCTGGTACCACCGAGTCGGAATTTTGACACTATTGATGCCGATCATTTGACGTTTGTATTTTGTTGAACAAAATATGGCATTGTTAAACATTGTTTCGTACTTCAAGTAAGTAACACGGCTCATTCAAGCGGTTTGCAGTAAAAATACCTATTATACAAATTGTAGAATAGAACTTCGTCTAGAACCGTAAGAAGTCCGATTTTCGATATTTTTATTAATAAGCTAAATTAATCGATAAAATGTAAGAAAAACTTGTGAATTGTGATATTAAGTATTAACATATTATTGTATGTGATTAGTGATTACCATGTTGTGATATTGGACTATTGAAATACGAAAGGTATCAAAAATCGGGTTTCTCACGATTCTCGAAAAAATTTACCTCTACAATTTTTACGATAGGTATTTATACTGTAAAACACTTCAATAAGCGGTTTTAATTGAAGTACGAATCCATGTTTTCAGGAAAAAAAAATGTTTAATTATGTCAAATTGCATCATATAGTTGCGACCAATAGTTGATGGTTGAAAATGGTTGAAATGTACAAAACCAATTGGCAATTTTCGACGCAATTTTTATTTTTCAGTAACTGAAATCCAGAGTGTTATGTTCCGAATTAATATATTAAAATCAAATCATAGGCGTGGCTAGTCTTCATCGGCAGGGGCAGCCTAGCTAATGATCGGAACCTTATTAGTGAACCGAAAAAAACCCTATACACCCAAAGCCGTATTTTTTTAAGCCCCCCCCCTCCCTCCACAATGAAATATTTATATAATTTAAAAAAAGTCTAAATTATCTATTTACAATTATAATCTACAGTAACTTCAGAAATATTATTCATCCACAGCCTTGGATTACACCACCTAGCTACAAATCAAACATAATACAACAATAATATCAATAATACCTAGATGCGTACTGTACCGTCATCATCTGTCTCAAGTCTTTATAGAAGGTTTTTCCGATTGCCGAAGTCAGGAAATCAATTTGACAATACATGTTAAATAAAGATATTATCTACCTAATTCTGTTGAACATACCTTTGTAAGTAAATGGTAATTATAACGATACACACAAAAAAATCAAGTTTAAAAAAATAAAATAAATCAATCAAATATAAGTTTAATGAAGTAAATTTATAGATGGATAAAAATAATTTAAATTTTCCTTTTGTAATAATTGGTGAACACACGGAGTAAGAATTAACGTAATGGAATAATTTTCTGCATTTCAGGCTGGTTTACTATCTGTCTGTCTACAAAATATACAATGTTACTTGATGACTTCAAGGAATGATAGTGTTGCATAAGTGGAGTAATAATAACTAGAGAAAATGGATCTTCCTTAGACTTAAATTTTTAAATAATATTTATTATAACTATAATATAGATGGTGTCTATTGACAAAGTGCTATAAGCTATTTACCGTAGTAAAACACTTTTTAATGTTTTTTTATACCTAGATTAATGCATATAAAACCATATCCTCAGTTTAAAGGTAACAATGCAATATTTACTATTCAATTGAAATTTTTATATTAGTATTTAGTATTTTTTATTTCACTGGCAACCATTTTACAACCACCATAGTGTATTACTTTAAATATCTGAAAGTTAATTTTTTAGATATACCCACAGAACTTAAATTTAAAAACTATTTTTTAAATACCTAATTTGCAAAAAGCAGTAAAGCACTAGGGTCTGAAATTATAACTCTTTATCTAAAAGTTAGTGTAAGATTGTAAGAACAATAATATTATTCTTGAGTCGAGTACATATAAGTTTCTAGAACTTCTAAAAAAAATCAACAAATAATATTGTTAAGTACTAATAAAAATAACAAGCGATTATCTGTGTTTGGTTAACCGTGTTAGTATGTGAGGTATTTACGTTAGTTCAATTTTTTAGCAATTTTGCGCATAATATAATATAATATAATATACCTACCGTAAACTAAAAATTTTCATAACTAGGGTTAGGATTTCTGTGTTTGCAAGTTTCATAATAGGTCTATTATAACTCTAATTTTTAAACTAACTGAACCAACATGTTCTGCTAAGCATAAATGTGTTATGTTACGCACAACACACTTGTAAGTCGGAGACAACAAATATCTGTGTAGTTGTTTTAGTCAAGACATACCGATAATTTATCAATTGTACTGATCGACCCGGTAATGCGAGATAGTATTTTTTAAAACTAGTTTGAATTTGTTATTAAGTTTACTTGAGATAGGTCAGTACACCTTTTCCAATTTAACTTATTTACCTTACCTTACGTCAAATAATAAAAATAGTTATCAAACAATAGTTAATGGATCATGAATGTGGGGGCCCTATTCTTATAAAAGAGCCATTAATATAATATGTTGATTCAAATTGTGATATAAAACAAAATAATATTTTTGTTGATGTTTGAAAATTATTATAATAAATTATATTAATTTTTTTAGTGACAAGTAGGTATACCTATGTTTAGTGTACATTTGTAATTAAATATTAATAATGTAGTTATTATACTAATGTAGCTTTTAAAAAATATTTGATGAATCAATGTCATGTAACTGCTGTTAGTTCAATATTAATTGATAATTAATGTTTTCATAAAATAATCTCCTTCAGACCATGAAAACAAGTTTAATTACAAAAAATAATTGTATGTTAAAATAGAATACATAGGTTTGTATACATAAAATATATACACATAGGTACGTCGAATACAAGGATATATCAAAACTAATTTACTATTATATATATAAATTTTTTATGTGTACTTACAAAATACAATAATAAACAAAATTAATTTTTAAATCAATAATTTCAAACCAATACAAACAAACAATATAAAATATAAAATACTTAACAAAAAAAAAAAACATAATTAAATAACCAAATATAACTCAAGCAACGATAATTTCTAAATAAATATTAAAATTTTGCTAAGTCAGATTTTAGTTTTTTAGGTAAATAGAGACATAGTTTAAAAATGATAAAAAAATGTGTATTTAAGCTCAAGTTTATTTTATTTCTATTACATTAAGAATATATAAAAAAAAAACCACCTTACCCTGATTTTAGCGATTCAATGTTTATAGAAATTAATTATTTCAGAATAAAATACTCAGTTTTTAAGTTTTTAACAGTTTACAAATTTAAAGGATTAGGTTGTACTAACCCACCACTTTGACACATTTGTTCAGCAATATCACTCATTTTTGAAAAGTTATCTAAGTGCTTCCCAGACTTCAGTTGCAATAAATTGCTTGCTACTCTATCACTGGCCTAAAAATAAAAATAAATAATTTTAAATTAAATATGTATTTGTATGATACATAGTATACATAAAAAGCCAGTGAGACATACTTCAGAACAGTAAACTTGGGTCAATAGTGCTTCGTAATCAGCAGTGGGTAGACCTAAGTTGAGTGCTCTTGTTGCACGAGAAAGTACCACCGTCATAGTGTATGTATCAATAGCCGCTTGAGCTAATCTATTTAAAAGGAACTGTTCATCAATAATACCTTTTCCATGTTTGATTAACAGCGATTCTACAGCTGGTCCAAAAAGACCTACGCTCTAAAAATAACAATAAAATAGTTATATCAAATCAAGAAAACCTAAAGCATTTACTCACTTGACCAGCAAGATTAGCAGCATCTGATAATTTTGGGTGCACCAAGTGTGATAGAGATGGAGCAGAACTAAATCCGACCGATGAGAGAGCTCGTTTAGTGACTTCTTCAAGAATTAATCCTAAATTTGCTGTTGGATTTTTGAATGCTTTTTGCAATTCTTTGAGATGACTACCCGCAAACTGGATACCAGTTAAGGCCACAAAGAGCCTCAATATATCATTAGTACCTTCAAATATTCTGAATATTCTTAAGTCGCGCATAACTTTTTCTAGGCCAGTAGCCTTCATGTAGCCCATTCCACCTAGAATCTGGATAGCTTCATCACATACATACCAGGCAGATTCGGATGCAAAGCACTGTTGACAAATTATATATTTTTATTTATCAATTGTAATTGATTGTATTTAGAATAAATATTTTTTCAATACCTTAGATATTGCTGCTTCTAAATGATAGTCTACAGATCCAGAATCCATGTTTCCAGATATCATATAAGCCATACTCTCCGTCACATAATGCAACATAGCCATGCGAGCAAGCTTCTCTTGTATGCTTCCAAATGAGTCCAAACGTTTACCAAACTGTACTCTAGTGGTAGCATGCTCTACAGCTTTAGCAGTCACTGATCTCATAGTACCAGACAGAGCAGCAGCCATTCCAAACCTTCCATTATTCAATATATTCATAGCTACTTTAAAACCTTGGCCAACACCGCCCAAAACATTTTCAATTGGTATCTTGACATCTTCGTAAGTCACTTCGGCAGTATTTGAGGCTTTGATGCCCATTTTCTTTTCTGGTGGACTGTTTGAAACACCACCAAACGCTCTTTCCACAATAAAGGCAGTCACTTTGTCAACTGTCTTACCAGTCTTCTCGTCTTTTACAGGGGTTTGTGCAAATACTGTCATTATTTCTGCCATTCCTCCATTACTAATCCATATTTTATTTCCATTTAGAACAAAATGTTTACCGTCAGGAGATAAGACTGCTCGAGTTCTGAAATTGTGATAATACAATATATTGTATTATAATGATAATATCATTATTTAAAAAAACATACCTGATTGAGCCAGCATCACTACCAGATGACGGTTCAGTCAGACAAAATGCGGCAAATTCTTTATTGGACACTCTGGGGAGATATTTAGCTTTTTGTTCAGGTGTTCCAAATAGCAAAATTCCCTGTTATGATTAAAAACTACAATTTATTTTTCGGTTAGATAAATACCTTACTTTATAATTTATAAGATAATGTTTATTGAGAAAATATTATCAATAGTGATTTTTGTTTTATAATATTAACATATAACATATTAGTATTACATTACATAATTTAAATATTTTTGAGGATGGAAAAGTTTATATAATAGGTAGGTAGGTACCATGCTTTGTACAATTTGTACACTTCAAATTTTGAGACATGCGACTTTGTTTTTTTTTTGCAATATTTTTATGCTGGTAAAAAAACTCAACACAAGTGATATACATTTATAAAGATTGAAAGTTGAATAAAACTAGAACTTTAAGTCATTTTTAGAATTTATATTATGTATTTTACCAACAAAAATAGTAAATAACTGTAAAAAATCTGTACACATATCAAATGGTCAACTCAACTCTCAATCACTAAAATATTTTTACTAGGCATGTGTAGTGTGTACATTCCTAACTGCTAAGTAATATAATTGACACTTTCAATTCATACAGTTTTGAAAACAAAAAGGAAACTTAACAGTGTTATAATTATTGCGACAAATTGTACAGGTTGGATGAAAGAATTTATAAAGAATTTAATCTATAATATTTTATTGGACAATAAACTTATCATGAAGGCATATATATAATATATGTAAATGCAACATACTCATTATTAACATTAAAATTATGCAAACAATTTAAAATGTTGATCTAAAGTATTTACATAGATTATGTTCTAAGATTTTAGCACGCTAAATATGCCATTCCATGGAACAAATAAATTAAAAATAAAACTATATAGTTTAATTTTTTCTATACACAACAAAATTACTCAATTTTTTTGGTATAAACAATTTCCATACAATACTGAAAATATTGAATGATTGGACTAGGTAAAATTGTAGATAAAACAATTACATACATTTTTATTTTTTGGGGGGTAAATGTAAGCTATAGATAAATATTTTATAGTTATAGAATTTACCAGTATAAAACAAATTGACCAGTCTACCATAAAAAAATTGACATTGTAAATATTATTACCATTTACGGTAAAAATTAAAAAATAAAAAAAATAAAATACCAATACAATTTTAATTTTGATACCCTTTTATAAAAAAAGTAAAACCACAGGTGTTTAATGGTGAGTTAGGGAATGGGCCGGATTAATTTCTTGCTGCCAATGAAACCGGAGTCTGTGCACGCCTATGGTTTACCACCTCAACATTTAAATCAGCTGGCCATTATAGATGTATTGTAAGATAGCTGTTTATATGTGTATGTTTATCATTCAATCAGTTTCACGCTAGGAAAAAAGTAAATAAAAACTAAAGGTGCTCAAAGGAGTTGTAACCACGAGTAACTTAATTCTGCCACTGAAAGAGTATGAAACATATAATTATATAGCTGTCAGCTACATTGTTTAAACAGGATCACTTAGTCTATTTCAATGGTTTGTAAATAAAAATATTACAAAGCTCTGTACAATGTAGAATGGTATGGAAATTGTGAACTGTAAAAACCATGTCACGGCCTAGGTTCAGAAGAAAATACAAATATAAATATTTATTAAGTTACTTCATGTCGTCTCCTCAAATGTATTAACTATTTATGAATACATGTATGTTATATGTGTGTTTAAATATAATATAATATGTGATTTTAATGAATCTGGATAAACTGTATTAGAACTGGATATCTCGATTACTATAATAATATTAGATAGGGAAACCTGCACCTGGGATCTAAACTTTTAATAATAACAGGCAAATGTGCTAAATAATTTAAGTAATGAAGGATAATTTTTCATGGGCGTCCCTGTGGGGGAGGACGATCACCCCTCCATAAGTTGTGAGATGTTCTGTTTTTGCTAATAGATAAATACATTTTATACATTTTGTTGATTGTTAAAAGAGGTATTCAAGACTAAAATTAAAATTGATCTGCTGTTAAACACAAACATTTCAAATTTGATTGTGCTCAAGCTATTAAAATTTCTTAAAACCTGAGGTGTTCTAGAACCCATTCCAAATGAAATGGGTTAAGATAAAATTTTATTTTATCATTGATTTTTAAATAATATCATGTATAATATATACTGTAGTTTAGATAGTAGTATTTACTTTAAATCCAATTGACTGATGTGCTCCTAAAACAATACCCACAGCTAAATCATGAGCACCAACAATTTCTACCATTCTAGCATACTGAGTGTTGCTGAGACCCAAGCCACCTAAGTCTTGAGGTACTTGTAAAGAGAAAGCACCCATATCCCATAATCCTTCGAGGGTGTTAGGTTCTACTGTTTCTATCTCATCATTCTTGAGTGGGTTATTGACTTCCTTGAAAAAAAATAATTGATAAACATGATAACAAATTTTTTAAATTTTTATTTGATAAATACTTTGAAAAATTTTGTCACAGGATCGACTAGACTTGTTAATGTTTCAGTTTGTTCATCATTTAATACATTTGGGTATGGGAAAACTTGTGAAGTTTGTAATTGACCACGGAACAGGTTCATTGTGAAGGATTTTGATTGTTTAACATCATTTTTTGAATCTGAGGATTTTTCTTTTAAGTGTGAAGCAGATGTTGACAAGAGTCTGTTAAAACATTTTTATTATAAATTAATCAAATGTAATCATCTTGATAGGCAGTGGCATGGTGAACGGCGTTTTATGACACTTAGGCGTCATGGAGGAATTTTTGTTTGAGAGGGGGGGGGGGGGTTGGATACATTATGGTAACCAATAACATAAAACAAAAATAAAAATATTTACAGTCACATAATAATTATATGTACTATATATTATATTAAGGGGATAAAGAATGGGTAGGTACTGAAATATATGCTGGGAATCAAGGTTTATAAATGTTCACCATGCCACGGTAGAAGGGTTCAAATAAAAAAAATTATTTCCATCTTTACATAATAATGTTTGGTTATTCAATTATTATAAATGTAAATAATTTAATCAAATAATTACTTCTTAGGTATAAAATAATAGGTAACAAGTTATTATTCATTTTGAATTGATACTTTTTTTTAATTGTACAGCATAATAATGAACAAAAGGTTATCTCACATAGGTACCTAACTCTTTTGTTAATAATTTTTGTTTAATGTATTTTTTTATCACTTATGTTTCAATGTTTCATAGAAATATGATTTTGTATTCAAAATTACAAACAAATTTCAGGTACCTAAAATGTTTAACTTTTCATTAAGTATTGAAAAGAAAAAAATAATAACTAATAACAAAGTAAATAACTAATTAGGTATAAGATGGGTAATACCTATAGTATATAATATAATATATCTAAAATCTCAACAGCTAAAAAATGAATTCATTAGGTATAAAATTAATTTCAGTTTTAATTAAACTTATAATATTTATGAAAAGATTTTAAATGTATGAACTGTATGTCCTAACATTATTTTTATAAATATAATAATAATTTTACTCTACTTCCTGATTCGTATGTCAATATTATTCAATTGGCATTGTTCTATTTATAGTGAAAGTAGATAGGTACATCAAAGCCAAATTAATCATTAATAATATATTAGATTGAGTACAAAGGACAATGTTACGTCATTAAGTTAGATAATTTGTTTCTTATTTAATAAGCTCCATAAAAATATTACCTATATTAATATTCAATTAATTACCTACCTAGTTAATATTATAAAATTGTTATAATAAATATTAAATATTCAAAATATTTGTAAATTCGGTAATTATTTTAACAGCAATAAATCATAACACTGATTTAAATTAATCTTAAATTATCATAGGTGGGTACTTAACTAAAATTTATTTTCTTTTAAACCATAAAAGTAAAAAGTTGAATAAATTCAATATGTGATATAAGGAGGTTAATCAATTATTTCATCCATAAAAAGTTGTACTTATAATGTAATTAGAAATGTTAGAATGTTCGATAAATATCCAAGTATTAAACTCAATATTAAATATGACAATTTTTTCATTTATTCAAATTAATTGTTTCAATACACTTAGTATTATTACAATGTAAATATGACAATGAGACTACCAATAATGTCTAACTATCTGCTTTTTTACGCAACTAATCAATTTTTATTAGGTATTCTTAATTTGTAAGCTGCATTTTAAACTACCGTCTACCGATACATTTTACATTCAGTTGTGCAACAAATTCCAATAAATTTGCAAAGCAAAAAACCACATACCTTCTAGTTTTCTGAACGGTCCTATATTCTTCTAGTGTTTTCAATTGGTTACGGTTTAATTTATTGTATACTTTGAACATTTTGAAATTAGACGGTTGGAAAAAAAAATAACAAGAACAAAAATTTATTTGAGAGTATCAACGACCCAACACAAACAGGCTACAACAAGGAAGTGTCCGTGAGTCGTGACTAACAGCGAACTTCTGACTAATACGTATTACGTCGCCTGTAGGCTGTTACGTACTGGTCACTGTGCCAGCTGTCAAGTTCCAACACTTTACACAGCAGTAAGGTACTCTGTAAGGCAACAACAACTAAACCAACTATACTCAAGGTTGGTGTAAAAAATAAATAATAAGAGTCCAACTCGAATTGGCAAGAACAACAATAATAATATCACAGATATGAGATAATAATGGAAAAATAATATGGTCGTGTTTTGTGATAACCACGGTCTTAGAAGATAAGACCGTGGTGATAACTGTATGTTGGTAAATTTCATAGAGTTTACTCTATAATATTGTTCTATGATGTTTATGTTGTCTCATAGACTGGTTACTCTATGGTAAATTTTACAAAATGTAGATAAGAACAATATTGATGACCCACATCCGGGAATTTATGATAATTTACAGTGTGGCCACGCGTTGTAGGTCAAATGATATAGATAAGACTGACGACTGAAGAGAAGACCAAGGACTTGTAGTTCGTAATACGCGACTAAAAAATAAATTTATTATTTAATCAATTTTGTGGTACCGGTGTGACGGCGTGCGCGACTTGGTTATGGACCATTTGGTATAGATATTAGATAAAAGAATACTTAGAATGTTACCGTTCTACACTTGAGTACTCAACTTACAGTCAACACTGTTTTTGATTTTATTATTTAAAATTATTTTTTCCTTGTTTTTTGTTTTGACTGTTCCGTTTTCTGTTCATCGCAAGCCGCAAGGTACTTGGTAATAATTACAGTTTATAGGATAATTATTCGCTTTTTGCCTATTTTCCTTACCCTGCGCGCTGTTGATACGCTATGTTCATCGAAAGGGGGAAACCCGAAGAAATCCCCAAGGGGGCCATACGTCTCACGAGAGATGAGGTCCAGGAGTACATGACCGACCTGATACACAAATGGCCAAATACGATGGAATTGTCAGTGATGATCACATTGCGCAAATATCACTCTTTGAGCATGTTTTTATTGTTTTTAGATGGGCGCTAAAACATGGTAATCCAATTCTATCGTCAGCCGTTGTGTTATCAAGTACGGTCATTTTAAATTTTTACCGCAAAAAACTACAACTAAGGAATTATGGACGTTTTACTTTGTTCTTGCCAATTGTTCTTGTCCCATCAATTTTCAATCAAATCTATCAAAACACAGTATGTAAACTCATATACCTAATAACATTACAAAGACAATGACTAAAACCTTATATTCCATAGGTGACTACTAAATCAATAATTTTACAAGAAGATTGTCCTATTTGCATCAATACACAATCAATGTTCATTCAAATAGGCACAGGAATTGTTTATCCTCTGATGAGCACAATTGGTGGAACTTATATGGTAAATATGCGTTATACTTGAACAATCTTTTTAACATATTATGATTTTTATTGTTAATTCAGTCATAAATAATCTGTCATAACTATTTATACTTTCAGTTTGCCAGCAAAATGAGTACATTCAGTTTGAAATCTAAAGGACCTGACATTATTAAAGAATTTGCTTTGCATGTAATGAAAATAAGTCGTCCACTATACAACAGACTTACTGCATTTGTCATTGGTCATGCATTATTAAGTTATATGATAAGTCATTACCAAATGGATAATTTTGAATTTTTAAGGATTAAAATGTTACAACAACAAAACGAAGAAATAGAAACATTACGTCTAAGTGAAAAAAATTAGTTATAAATAATGATCCACTATGTCACTGATAAAGTAATTTAATTGTAAAACTACCAATTAGAATCTTAAAATATATAGAATATTTTAGCTTATAAAACTGTTTTATGCTTTTAATATAACAAAAATATTACGATTCGTTTTCTTATTTATGTGGGTTAATTGTTTATTATTGTGAACCATACTAACATAATGTTAATACGAATATATTATACATGGGTAATGACTAATGAGCATGCACACATAAGTAGTCAGTTACGAGTTACTGGTTAGATTATATAATATTATATATCTGATCTAAATTACCAGATGTTTATTTAGTCACTCTCAATCAAGGTCTGTGTAATAATTTCTTGATCATTTATTGTTTATACTTCACCCCACATGAAAAAGATTCTGTGCCTTGGCAAAAACATGTCCCACATGTTGTCATGTTGTCATGTACTCATGTGTCACAAATTGAGCAAGAAATTGTGATATAAAACCAGTTACTTCTCTTGTGGGTCAAAGTATATTTTTAATATTATAACTAATGAATTTAATATCAAACATTTATACCTAATTTAAAGATAAATTAAAGTATTTTACTGCAACAAAATAATCCTTTCTTTAAAAAAAAATTGAGATGTTAGGTGGTTATACTCTGTTCAAAATGAGATCAGTATTGGGCGGCCAAGTTGTGCGCGAGGGCGTGGCTTTGTAACACGACACAAATTAGTGTTGCCAACATAGTGGGGACGGTGTCTGACCGTCACGAAACGAAAACTGGTCGCCGCCTGGTACTGATTTCATTTTGTACAGAGTATATTTGATCTCTATAGTCTATTAGTAGTCACTACTCCACTCAACTATATTAGTATTTACAGTTGATGGTAATCCTTTCCCAACAAGAAGTGACACACGTAAAAACCATCCATCAGTCAGTTGTTTAGTTAATATCTACAGTTAAATTTTGTATTTTTAAATTATTTAAACTATATCTATGTATTTTGAAGTATTGGTCTCCATCTTGGTAATATAACACAATAAGGTCCTAGTCAGTGGTGCACCCAGGGAAGTGGGAGGGGGGAAAGGCGGTGGCTAGGCTTACAACATGGTATTTTTTTTTTTTTAAGATACCCGTCATCAAACCTTAATTATATCTTACATATTTATTAATTGTGATTATTAAGCAATAAAATGTCAAGGGTCACCAAATTTTATACTGCCCGTGGACACTAAATAAAGTAAAAATTTAAAACTGACAACACCCTAATTTAGATTCATAAAAATGGCAACACACATAAATCAGTGGATTTTTGAAAAAGTATCAACTATAAAAATATACGTAAATTGTTTTTCTGTGGTTACCATCACATAATAATGCTGTACATTTATACTTAAAACATGTACAATATAAAATATATAAAACTTTTTTTGGCAACACATTACAGTAATACGCGATATACCGGTTTAGAACCACTGATATAAAGTATAAACATATTTCCAATAATTATACGAAGCATAATATAAGACAGCAATATACCTATTTATTGTATATACTGACATCAATATATACCTGTTTATAAATTGAATCAATTAATAGCATGAATTGTAATATATTCAGCAAAACAATAAAAATTAGCGTATAATAATACAATACTTTATAAATCATTACTAATTTAAAAATAATAATGATTATTGATCAACTATGTATAGTCTATACTACATTAGGGACCCCAGCTATGACCAGTTTTTGTCAGGTGACAGTGTCTGTGGTAAACGTTAGTTGTCCCAACCAAGTGAAGCATCTGCCTGCCATTCCTTTGCACACAGGTAAACCACTGAAGTACCTTTTAAATGTGGAGTATAAAGACAATTTATAGTTATAGTTATAGATCAAAAATATATAATTAAGTCAAATGCTAGTCAGAAAAATTGTTTGACAAAAAAGTAAAACCATGTTTATATAATCAAACTTTCTTTGAAGTAAGTGAACACATAATAAGGTTTACAACACTTGTATGAATATATAACTTATTATTCATATAAAATTGTATCTTTAGAAATTAATACATTCGATTATTAATACAACCAAGATAATTAGATAAATTAATAATATATATATTAACTCAATGATAAAAATGTATATATACATATTAATAATATAGTTTAAAAGTTTAATATTTAAATACCTAACTTATGTAAAATTAAAAAGTTCTTTGATATTTCATGCATTTATTATTATGGAAAGGTATAATTTTTATATAATTAACTTAAAAATAATTAATATTTCTATAAAAACCTAATGGCTTTTTTTAAGTTTTAAATTATAAAATTCTAAGGTTTTTAAAAACGTAATGATTAATATTTTCATATTATGTAATTATTTTTTTCTTGAAAATAAATATTAAAAAAATCTATGGAAGAAAATATATTGAATATTAATAATACTTAAGGAATAATTTCATTAATTCACTTAGTTGAGGAAAGTTATTAATTTATATTTGTTGAATTTGAATTAAGAAGATGTCCGCGCACTATTTGTTTCCTGTCATTGATCCATGAGCAACATAGCAAATTTGTGTCCAGTAGAAGCAATCTTGTGTTGTTAGGTGTAATATTAGAATGAATTGACTTATTATGAAACTTTAAGTTTTAAACATAATCTAAGTTTGTATGATGGCTTTATACAATATTTAAATTTATCTATGATAAAAGAGTATTTTTATATTCTACAACAGATTATATATTTAATTTAATAGTTTGATAATATTTAATATTATTCATTCTAATATTAAAGATAACAACAAAAGATTGGTACAGCTGAAGGCGAATTAATTGTTGCATAGGGGTTAAAAAAAAGAAAACAAATAGTGCAAGGACATCCTCTAAACAAGTTTTATTGTCTGTTACAAACATAATTTTAAGTAAAATGGAAATAACAATTCATTTAAAAATCATAATTAGAAACATTTGTATATTAAATTAATAATTATCATATATTTTGAATGTGTATCTTATTCAACTTAAAAATGTTATTAATTATTAGATTATTTTACAAAAAACCATCGAAAATAGGAAAATAAAATAATATTTTTTACTTTAAATCACAACAATTAGATTATTTTCATAAAACTTATTATTTTTTTATTGGCCATCTGATTTTATATTATGTTGGATAGTTATAATAAATTGGTGATGTTTTTTTGAAATACATTGATTGTAATAAAGGATGCGAATGTGTTAAAATATGTATGTTTGGATGTTTAAAATTAGGCAGTGTTGGTATTTGAGAGGCCACTGCGTCTTCTTGGCCCCAAAGATGCTGCTAGCAACGTACAGTTTGCATATGGTTCATATAATCTTGGAAACTGACTGATACAGTTTCGCTTTGGTATCTAGTCAATTTTAAAGAACGGCGAGTCTCAGGTGTTACATGACCTCGATAACCTCCTTTACGCAGGAGTGAATCAATTGTTTGTATTTTGTCCCAGCCTGTGAAAAATAAATTCTAATACAACTGTTTTATAGAAGAAAATGGAGAATTTATCAATTTATCAAAACTAATAAGTAATAAGTATAAAATTTTTCAGTTTATATTAAACTAGAAAAATTAAACACAACTATTATTTGTTTTACCTTGTTCTTCAGCCACTTCTGGTAAATAAGTTGCAGTTCGTCTCATTCCACGTTCGTTTTGAAATTCAATGCGTATACCGTGAACGCCGATTTCCCAATCGTTGTAATCTTTGCCTTCCTCGAAGTGTAACAATATCGATATTGTTACATGTAATCGGTTCAATTCGTCGTTTGAGATTGGTTTGAACCGTGAATCTCTCAGTGCACTATTCAAGAAAAATATAAAATTTAATATACAAATTCATACATTGAAATTTATTAATTATTAAATAAAAAATTATTGTAAGCTGCAATAATTCTAAATTATCCATATACCTAGTACTTTTTGTATTTTCATAAAAATTTGGTAAGAGTTAAAAAATGTTTCAAAACTAGCCACAACTCACAGTACATACAACCTAAATATTTATTTTTATTTTAATATATCTATCAATGCATAAAACCATAATATAATAGAACAAATTTTTATGTGTTGAGCAACAATTTGATTAGAAACTTTTAGTTGGACAATTTAACTATAGACATAATCTTTTATCATGTAAAACATATTTAAATCTGTGAATAAATTTTTACTTTGGATTTGTCAGGGGACATATTTCAAGTTGATACGTAGGTGCGCGTATTTTTTTTATTACTTATTTTTTACTACCTATCAAACATTAACAAAATATTAAACTTAATTTCTTGTTTAATTATCTGAACTAAAAAATAACCAGATCAAGAAAACTTGTTAATACATTTAGTGCAATAAACAATTTTGAAACTGAAATGTGAGTCTGCAAGTAGTAAATTTAATATCAAATTTAAGGCCTTTTAATAATAAAAATCAATGTGGTTTGCCAGGGCTTCAGATCAAAATTATGGGCAAAATATAAATAGCTAAAAAAAGCCATGGGAATATTATTTTATAATTTTATGAGCATTTAAAATTATCAAACAATTAAATTTGACATAATGTTTAAATTAAAAATCTAAGTTGTAAGTACCTCCTTACCTTTATATCTTAAAAAATAAAATAAAATAATGCTTAGATGTTAGTATTTTTTAATCATGTTTAATAATAACTTAAAATGCAATATTTATATTTACCTTGTTATGGCGTATTCGCGTAAACCACTGTGTAAAGCAATTGAATTGAATGTGCCGATGCATCCCCTGAGTTTCTTGTCTACTCCGGTCTCCCATGTTACAAACAGAGGACTACAACAGAATGAATTGCATTACTTATATAAAAACTACATTGAGTTCAGAACAAAGCCCCTACTATACAAAAAAGCGAAGAGGAAAACTGACTACATCATTATTACAACAGGGTATGATTTCAGGTGAAAAAGTTAATAGCTTCAACTACCACAGGTGCACAGAAATGTTACCCAACATTTTCCTATAATTCAGTATTGCGTACGGTTTAATATTACCTTTTCCCATTGAACTTACAATGGGTCATTTGTGAAATCTGGTTTCTTCGGCGGCTCCAGGCTGTTAAGATAGGAGTAAAGTATATCAAAACAGAAATACCCCATTGCTGGGGTGGTGATTTTTTGAACTGCACCATCAAGTAGAGCCGTCGACACACTGCCGCTACCACCGTTGACGTCCAACGACGCCTGATGATGGTGGTGCAGTTTCTGTTTCTTGGTGTTCGTTCCACAAGAACTGGACGACATTTTCGACGTGTGAATGATCGTATAAAAAAAAACCGTATTTATACAACTACCGCACTAAACGATTACTATAACGGTAGAATCGAAGTTAAATAGGTACAAATCGTTATAATTATAAAAACAACAACATAACTTCGGAACTAATAGAAATTTAAGGAGAAAAAAACTAAATGTCTTGTTACCTAATATTTAGTATTTACTATTAATTACCAACTATAATAGTAACTGGAGTCTGGATCTCGAAAACGAGATTTTGTATTATTTTATCACAAAGGAAACAACAGTCAACAGTCAACAGCTGACTGACTGGGACACAATCGATTACCTAATCAAAGATCATAATAGTCCATGTCAGTTGTTTTCATAACATGATTACATTAAAACGGTAAACCACGATTACGGAATATTTGAAATTTTAAAATATCATCTATTCTGTGCCACGACCACAAATTAGATCTAATAATCTATTATCTAAATATATTTTATATTATGTACTGTGTTAAATTTGGGCCTCGATTGTTGGAATTTATTTAGGAGTCTCAGATTTTACCATTACTTTTTTAGTTACCTATAGCCTATAGGCTATAACATTTAAACATTGCACAGATCAAATAAAAATAAAAGGTGGGCAAGTGTCCAATTTCTTTTTAACATACTACATACTATATGTACTATGACGTAGATAGATATAGTTCGATTTCAATATTATATTTTTGTATTTTTATTATAATGATAATTCATATTAATTGTAATCATAACTAATAGATACAATCAATTATTAGACAAATAAATTAAGCACATATGGCTCGTTCCATAAGCACATATTGTGCAAAAAAGAGGGAGTTCGTTATAAATTATTATATTCAAGTAATTTTTAAAAATTAAGAAAATGCGAATAGAATAAACTGGGTAGTAAATTAATAAAAATAAATATAAATAGGTACCTCCTAATAATAATAGAATAATATCTTATTATATCGGTTAGGCGGTATATCTTATTATGGTTGTATACAGCTATTAAAGTATATTGATGTATAATAGATTTAATATTAGATTTTTCCTAACCTTAAGCATTATATATATTACCTATAGGTACCTACTTATGATCAAACATAATGTCTTCAAAGTAAATAGAGTACCTATACGTCATGTAAAATAGAATTTAAATCGTCAACAGAAAATTCAGAATATCAGAATAGAATAAATTGATTGAATAAAGTCTAAGTTTATTTAAAATTATTCAGCATATTATTAACATATTAAACTATTAAAGTTAGTTAATTATGATATTATGATATGATCCGTGGGGAAAGGTGTGGTTTTGAAATTTATACCTACGCCCCAAACTATGTGTGGTTAATTGTCTATTGAGCTAGTGCAATGTAAAATGTAAATAATTCTAATATTATCACCTATGAAGATTGGAGACTAAGAATCATTTTAGAGGACATTTTTTAAGAGTAATTGATGTCACCCGCGACCCGCATAACTTGGCAATTTTTAAGTTAAAAAGATTCGTTTTACTCAGTTATTTTTAATATTAAAATTAATTTACCTATTATCAAACTTAAAGGTTTACCTATCCTAACCTACGATGGTGCAAATTACATACCCTTATTTTAGTGCAAATTAGTAGTTAAAACTCTAATATCATTGTATAAGAAAAACGATTCTGAGCGAAGACGGCCAGTCGGCCTACGATATTACTAAGTATATTTGATGACTTTATTGTGAATAAAGTAATTTATATATAACCTATTTACATGGAACCTTGTTTTAAATTCTCAATCCTTATCTATAAAAGTTGAACATTTTAAAAATTTTTAATTACAAAATAATTATCTATTCAATTTTAAATTTGATACGTTTTGTCTCAAATTCTAACTTTAAATGCTTATAACAAAAAATTGTGCATATTATATTGTATTTTTAATATTTTCAACTTCTATTTAAGTAATGTATCAGGTGCCTTGTATTAAATTTTGACGCTTTTTGGTCATTTATAGAAAAAAAAATTAAAAAGTTGAAATTTGAAATTGCCCGTAAACAAGTCAAAATATTTTGAAAATTTTATCAAGTGTAGGAATTGATAAAATAAACATATGATATAAATCTCAAGTGTCTACCGTTATTCGTTTTTGAAAACAAAATAAGATAATCACTACGTGAGAAATCGAGTAATATGTTGTAAAAATTTGAACTTCAAACGCTCATAAAATTTGACTTTCTTATAGATATTTTTTATTTTGATAAAGGTAGATAACCTTAAAAGGAATCTTGTATTACATTTAAAAATCTTAGATTTAAAAAGAAACATTTTTATGATTTTCTAACTCAATATAATTTGCTCATTTTCGTGATTTTTACGTATTTTGTCAAAATTTGAACTTTATAAATGCTTATATAAAAAAATTGTGACTGGATTTTTAATATTTTTCAAATATCGTTGTAACAATATTTTAGGATCCTTGTATTCAATTTTCAAGCTTTTTTTATCCAATAAATAAATAGTTTTATTGACATTCATAGAAAAAAACTAATAAAATTATAAACTGAAAACGTCCGCAAACAGTTCAAAACATATCAAAATATTTTGAAAATGTTATTTTGTATAGAAAATGCGAATATAAACAACCAGTGAAAATGTCATGTATTACGTTCATTTGTTTTAGAGTTACACCAAAAACCAAAATCGATTTTGCTTAAAAATTTCCGTTTTTTCTTTGTTTTTTACGGAATTTTTGAAAATTACTGGGACATTTTTACTTTTTACCCCCCAAGGTACCTACTAGATTCACTTTCCTATTAGAAAATATACTGTTGAAGACAATTTAAGCACCTTTACTGTCCCAAACAATGATGACACTGTGACAGACCTAAAAATAAAAAATAATAAATAAATTTAAAAAAAACACAAATCAATGTTAAATCAATACAGTCATTGCTCCGCTCAGAATCAATAACATTTATTTACGATACCGAAATCCGAAAGTTTTTATAATAAATAATAATAAACAATATTATTAAAGATCCCAGGAATTAATACTTATACAATTTTCATGTATAACATTATGAGTCATTAATAATCGAGTTAACAATGTACTTATACAACCTTCAACATATTATTTGTTAAAGACTGATTTTGTAATAAGTTTTTTAAAAAAGTAATGCCCTACTTTTTGAATGAAAAAGTAAAGTAACGTGCTAAAAATAATGTCGGGTAACACGAATGTAATTTAAATAAAAATATTCAATGTAACGACTAAACAGGAACGTAATTTATTAACTTTTCAAATGTAATTTTCCCAACACTGCAAAATAGTCATTGAAAAGTATGGATATGGTATAATTTCTGACTACACCACGTCCGGTGTATTATTATGTTCATTGTTCAGTTCTTCTGCTTACGGTCATAATGATTATAAATTATAATATAATATATTATTTGATTATGTTTATTTTATAGTAATATACTAATACACTATACAGTATTTTTTTTTTTTTGTAGGAGGAGAAACGGTTGGTTGAAACACGTATGAATGTGTGGCAAGAATCTGTTGCTAAAAGTCCCGGGTGGTTACCCATCCGGCATACGGAAGCTAGCAACACTGGCCTTTACTTACACTCAGACTTCAGAGCGTTTGTGAGAGACTGTCCGTTTTTGCGATTAACTCAGCACGAGTTTACTACTATACTACACGCAGTATATTATTTTTAGAATGCTACATTGCGGGACGCCGTTTTTTCCAGCTATATACAATATTAATCCTAGGAATAGATGAAATTTCATCTATTTTGTGATTTATCTACATTTAGTTCACGGTACGCTGCACGTCGTTGTCTGTGGTAGGTAGGTTTCAGCGGTGATGACATGGTGACGTGTAGCAGGGGTAACATGTGTCAATAGTGTATTTTTAAACATCGTCTATTTTGAGGAACTAGCATTCACCACCCGTCCACCCCCGACTACGAATAGTTTTCCGCAAACAAACAATAATTAAGATTTATGATATTAATTATTATGATTTATGGTCTCGTCGGGAATCCGGATCGCAGTGGACTAATAATTTTGATATATTTAAATTTTGTATTATCATCATCATCGTGTTTGTCTTGCCCTATCTAGCTGCTGGCCAACTCGCAAGTCGCATTGGATATTACGCCGAAAACAAAAACACAGTTATAAAATCAAGTAGCTACAACTGCAATAACGTTACCCTCGCCATCGTGACCCATAAACGTTGCACAGCTGACGCGATTGATTTTTCCGCGCCGTCGCAGACGGGTCTCACACTCTCACGCCTGACGAGTGACGTTAGTGCGTCGCCGTCGTCGATCCCCTTTGGTCTTCGGTCTGTGCGTGCGTGTGTGTGCGTCCTTCACTCCTTTTGGGTTGTTGGCCATTACCGCCTTGTAGAACCCTATTATTCGACGGTTTCGATTAAAACCTATTTCACAATACGAACAATAACATATTATCTACTTACACGATACCTAATACCCGAAAATGCCAGTCTGTAAACAAGACGGTAAGTAATAAGTATCGACCGTCTCATAGCTGTTCGTAAAAAAATTAAAAACAATTTTCGAAGTTTTTATATTGTTTATGGATGTCATGAAGCACAACAATAATATAATAATATGTACTATATTGTTTTACTATAAATCCCTCGTTTGTCGATTTTTTATCATTATTACTTGTTTAGTTTTATTTATTTATTTATTCACTTTTTTTTTTTTATCACAGAAACCCTTAGGGCCTTAGCCCTCCTGGAAGACTACCACGCAAAACTCTCCACTGTACCTGACAATGATCTTCAAGTCGTTATGCAGCTAGTGATTGGCGTCTTTAAGTCCAGGCTGTTTCAGGCACTCGTCGGTAATTCATTTTTATAGCATTATTCACGTATCAACTACAATTAATTCTTATTTAATTTCATTTAACCATAGATTTTATATAGTCAATGTTTTAACTAAACATTTGTTTACAAAGCTGATGAATACATTTATGAATTATTTCACATTTTCACTCATGTTCATTAGCATGATAAATTAATATGGTTAATGTGTGGAATTGCTACTCCAGAACTTAAAAAGAAAACCCTATTGGTCTTTATATATATATTTAACAGCTGTTATCAATGTGTAGTGTAGGCTTTAAGTAAAGCTTTAAATCATTCAAAATATTTCAACTATACCTATTATTATTGATTGTTTATTAATATAATAGCATATTAATGTTTCACTTTAGATGTAGTTGTAAATTGTAACAAAGATATCAACTGAAATCTATGATCTTATCTAATCCCTCTTAGTCAAGCGGATTAACGTAACATGACACTGCGTGCAATAATAATGCTCTACCTTGATTCTTGACTATATTGTTTTTCATTATTTTAGATATACAAGAATTTTATGAATTGGCACTCCAAGATGAAAGCCATTCTGTGACAGATGAAGATTTATCAATTGCACAAAAATATATTATGGATCAATTTGATGCTAAAGTTGGTTTGGTAATTACAACTTACCATTTTAGTTTCCAATAACAAAATATTCATTCCCATTCTTAGAAATATATTCATAATTTTTAAACAAATACAATATAAATATTTGACAATGTGCATTGTAAGTACATGTATCATATATACATCTATAGAAAATGTTACTAATGATAGATCTTAAGTAATCTCATAATGTTTATTAGGTCACATAGATTTAATGGTACTTAATGTAAAACATAAATATTAACAAATAATATTCATTTAGATACAAATTTGAACAATATAAATTCCTAAAAATAAAAACTATAAGATTAGCACGTTCAACGCCATGGTTGATGGGTAGTCGACATCATAAACATTGCCCAGGACGCCGGTGTCGACTAACCGTTGACAAGTATGTGTTCACTTGGATGATTCATAATTTTGACTGGCGTTGAAATAAGATAATGTTTTTAAATATGTTGTAGGCAATCAGGTACTATCTCAAGAAACTAAAGATACAACTTTTTTTTATTTTTGTTTATTTTTTGTGTTGGTATTTATTTTTTCCCGGAAATAGTGGACCGAACATATTTTGACGCCATAAGGGCTATGCTTTGATAATTCTTGTGGAGCTCAACCAAATTTTTTTTTTTTTGTAGTGTAATATTATGAACAGTAAATATTTTATTTTATTTATTAAATTTATGTATAATAATATATTTATAGATTCATTTTATTTTGAAAGATATTTATAAATTCAATAAATTGTTTTGGTAATTTTATTTAGGATATGCTTAGAGCATGACATATATCATGAAAATGGTCCCCATGCTGTTTTACATTTAAGAAATAGAGTAAGAACTATACACAAACTAATTTTCAACTATAATTTTTTGATACTTATTTATTATAGTATTTTTAATTAATCATGATTTTCAAGATTCTCAAAAGCACAACCAATGAAGTTGGTATTCAACATGTAAACCATAATATACAAGCTTATACATACAACTTAATCAAACTTTAATAAATTGCATTGAAATATATTCCTGATAAAACTAGGATTATGGTTGTTAATTTCTTTATTATAATATTTTATGTAAAATTAAAACTATTATGCTTATATACCTAGCTTAAATATGTTATTAATAATTCTAATTATTAAATATGTGTCTTAACAGAGTGATCTTAGTTTTCAACCATTAGAAACTGAATGTCATCGAGATTATAAAAAGAAAGAACTTGTGGATATAAGTTGTCAAGTATGCTTTTAGAAAAAAAATAAAATATATTTTGTGTTTATTTATACTTATAATTTTTTTTTTGTATAGATTAATGGGCTGAGTGGACATACTGGTAACCAGTCGTGTGGCGATGCTACTGAACAAGAATCTAATCTTGAAACTGTAAGTGTATTATAATATAATTCAATAATTTTTAATTATGGGAACTGTAGTATATTGGAAAGTAGATCAACTTAAATGATATAACAGAAAATACATTTTTAGAAACAATGTTTGATTCCTATAACAGTGGACATAAATATACATCACTTTGTTTTTATTTCGGGCGATTTTGATGCTGGAAATTGTTAAAAGATTGTACTTATATTATTATAAATTAAATTATTCTTAAAAACTTTATACTTAAAAAAATTATATTATAGGTAAAATATAACAATACATAAGGCTTTTTAGAGAGTACATCATAATTTATTATTATTAAAACTTAAATCATAGGAATTTTATGATCACCTTCTTTCATGGTTTCATTTATTTTTAACTGGTAGAATTCTAAATGTGAAGTGCGAAGAAAGAACTTTACTGTGAGACATTTATTATACAATATAAATGTTCCTTAGGGTAATAATTTATCCGCTCTATTATTTGTGATTTTTATTTATGATGTTTCCAGTAAATTAAAATTCTCCAAATTGTTATTACTAGGGGATGGCTTTAAGTTATTCTACCAAATAAATTGCTCCTCTTTAAACTAACAAAGATATTTTAATATTTATATATTTATTTATTTATTTACCTATTTATATTTTTATTTATGATTAGTCACAACCACAATTCAAGACAGTAGTACTAATACTATCTTAAATTGTGGGCACAACATTTTTCTGTTTAATTAACTGTACATTTTATTTTATATTATGTACATTGGAATTTATTTTTTTGTAATAGAGAATATTATTACTATAAATTATTATAATATTTATGAAATCAGATTTTTTGAATGGCTTTAATGAGTGTATAAAATTATTTTCTAATAATTATTTAGGATGATGAAACTGAATATTGGGAGTATGATAAAATAACAGTCGAACGAGGCTCTGGTGGCCTAGGTTTCAGCATTGCTGGTGGTGTGGATTCAGAGTCATTAGTTCTTGTGACTCGAGTTAGTCCAGATATTGGTGCAACTGGTCTTCGTGCTAATGATATTATTTTAAAAGTGAATGATCAGTCGTTGGAACACGTTCCACATAGTTTTGCAGTAACTGCTCTTAAAAATGCTGGAGATGTTGTTACACTAGTATGTTTTGTTTTTAAATTATTCAATGTATATTTATTACTAATTTTTAATCTTTATGAACAATTAGCATGTAAAAAGGCGCAAAAAGGATGCATTTGTTGAACCAGAAAAATCGTATACAGTTACAGAAATTGAATTAGAAAAAGAGGATGGAGGTTTGGGCTTCACAATAGCTGGAGGCGTTGGTAATGTTCATCTACCTGGAGATAGTGGAGTTTATGTTACAAAAATTTTAGAAGGTGGTGCAGCTCATAAAGATAGTCGCATGGAAGTAGGTGATAAATTGATAGCTGTTAAAAACACACTGGTATGTATTAATTTAAAATTATTGTTTGTTCACATAAATAATAATAATTCATGAATGATCATTAATTGTACTTATTTATTGTGCTTATTTATAGAATGGTGATGTAGACTTAGAAAATGTTACTCATGAAGAAGCAGTTGCTGCACTTAAAGAAACTGGCGATAAAGTAATACTTGTCATTGGTATGTACATTTATTTGTCTTTATTTAATATAAATATACTTTTGTATTTTTGTTTTTATTATTATAACTTTTAGTAAAAGAATCTCTTAGCATGCGTTATATAAAACCAAAAACACCAATTAAATCCAGCATTTCATCAAAATCAAGCAGTGAAAATATATCATTAATGTATGTATATTTTATATTATTTTAATATTTTATACTAACATAAATAATATATAAAAAATTTGCAATTTTTCAGGCTTGAAAAAGTAGCTACTATCCGAAGGTCTGATGAAGGGTTAGGATTTAACATAATTGGTGGGGAAGATAAAGAAGGTATATTTATTTCTTATGTGGCACCTGGTAGTCCAGCTGATCAAAATGGCATTTTAGAACCAGGTGATCGTATTTTAAGTGTTAATGCAATTGACATGCTAAATGCCACTCATGATGATGCCGCTATAGCTTTAAAAGTAATTTTATTTATTTTACATGCAATTTTAATAATTAGTTGAATATAGTTTTAATTTTTCTTTAGGGTGACGGACCAATTGTTACTATTATAGCTCAACAACGGCCAGAAGAATATCATAGGCTCCAAATTAAATTAGCAGATATTAAAGAACAATTAATGAAAAAAGCTGTTGTGTCTTCAAGCACATTACCAAGACCTTCTCAAAAATTACAGTTATTTGTCAGGTATTTAGTTTCAAAATACAGTTAAATGATTAAAATAGGGTTCAGCATTGTCCATTATATGACAATATCAGTGTTCATGGGCAGATCGTCAATAAATATTTATTAAAATGTATTCGGAATACTTCAATACTCATTTATTCGAATACAAAATAAAAGTATTCTTTACAAGACTGCAAAAAATGTATTTAATAAATACTATATAATATGTATAATTATAATTTTATTAAAAATACAATAGGTATTAATATTTAATATATATTTTAATTTTAATATACATCTATAAAAAACATGGATTTTAATTAATTTTTAAATCTATGTATTCTGTATATAATATGTATTTTAATAAGTAATAACACTAATAACTAATAACCATTTACCTTATATATAATATTTAGAGCTTTGTTTGATTACGATCCAAACCGAGATGATGGCCTCCCAAGCCGTGGCATATCATTTACATATGGTAGCATTCTACACATACTTAATGCTAATGATGATGAATGGTGGCAAGCTAAGAAGTTGGTTCCGGCTGGTGAAGAGGATCGTATTGGTATTGTACCTTCAAAAAAGCGTTGGGAACGAAAACAAAAGTCAAGAGATCGTACAGTTAAATTTCAAGGACATGTTCCAGTTCTTATTGATAAAGTAATTCTACTCAGTGTTCTACTGTTCTATACATGCTACAACAAATGTATTTTATTTTATTTAGACTTCCACTTTGGAAAAAAAAAAGAAAAATTTTGCTTTAAGTCGAATGTTTCCATTTATGCGTAGTAAAGCAGATCGTTTGGAATGTACTGGAACAGACCAAGATCGTAAGTATTATTTTTCCTTTCAGTATCTTATTCAAAAATGGTTTAAGAGATTCCCCATTGAATCTGGTTGAATTATTCTTCTCTTTTCCTTTTATACATAATGTACAGTAAACATTGGGTTTACAGATTATATGCTTTGTTACACTCACGAAGATCCAACATCTGAAGGTATTAATTTAAGCAGCATAAGCATAATTGAACTACTTGTTGGTAAGAGATATTTCACTAGGTATATACATCCTTTCTTTCCTTTCATAACCATTTATTTATTATTTTTTATTTAATAGCATGAAATGTTTATGACTTAATATTTTTTTTTTTATACTATGCTTTTTAAAACTTATAGTGCCCACCTGTTTGCATGATAACAACAGTTAGCATGTGGTTCGACAATTTACCTACACAATAATCACAACAATTAATCCATTTTAGAAACCTTGTATTTATTAACATTAATTTTTCCCCTTTTGTATTATAACATTACGTAGACCTTTAGGTATTTGGTTTAAATATCATATTCAAGTACAATAAAATTATACGTGTAATAAATTTAAAACAGCAGGCCAAATGTGTCACTAAGTCGTATTACAAAATGTCAATGGTGTAAACCTCAACTTGAATATTGCTTAATGCTGTTATTTAGTAAAAAATACCTTAGAAAAATCTCAATATAAAAAAATATTTTTTAAATGGAAATTGTTTTTAGGTTATTACTTATAACAATCTGTTTATTTATTCAATATTATATAGTAAAAAAAAAATTTTTTAATAATTTTAAATTAAAAGTACTATTCATCTACATTTATGACGTATAACATTTATTCTTTTTTTTTTTTAGAATATTTAATTTCATCAGTAATCTTTTTCTTCTTTTCTAGGTGTTGTATACAGTGTAATATAATTATTAATTCAAATAGTAATACAAAATATTTCTAACAGATAAACATTGACTGAAATTTGAATTTGTTGAGGAAGGTAGAGAGGAATTTAACATTTTTTAAGAATTTAAGTGCGTGCATGCGCAATAAAGCATATTTTTTTTTAAATGGCAACACATTATTACCAAATTCAAATAGCATTTTCATTTCAAGCAACTGATAGATAAAATTATTTTTATCTCAAAAATTGACTAGTTCCTTACCCTATTTTTTTAGTCAGTCTTGTGATCGTGAGTTATACAATGAAAAACTTAACCCTCCTCCCCCTCCCCCACTTACCCCAACTTGTTTATGATGGCCCACCAACAAAATGTTTAGCATTTATAACATTCTTATAAAAGAACAAATTTTTGTAGCTTGTGACTCATGTGTTATTTACAATCATGCTTAATGGGATAAAATGTTGGGTAATTTATCAAATAATTTATATTATTTTTAATATTTGTTTACATAATTAATAAAAGAGATCAAATAATGCTAAAACAAAATGGATTCAAAATGTTTTAAATAATTTTTTGACCCCTTCTCCTTTGTATGCTTCTGTTGAAAGAAGGTCTCTACATGTAAATAAATTTAAATTTCTTTTATAGATAAATATTATTATTAAAATTAATAAAATATGACTTATAAATTGGTTTTTATTAAAACTTTAAACTGCTGTGAGTTAGTCAACCGTTGTGATCAAAAAAATGTTAAATCAAGTTGCTTACAAAAATTGGGCACAATATTTTAATTTGAATTAAATTGAATTTGATATAATAATGTGCCGTCATTAAAAAAAGGTGGGTAAGTGGATGTCGCTCTGCTGTACAGTAGGTTACAAGTGGGTCACTGTAATGGATGGTGTCAAATTTGAATTCAATGACATAATATCATTGTATAAGAAAAACGATTCTGAGCGAAAACGGTCAGTCAGCCTATGATATTACCAAGTATATATTTGATGAAAATATATTTGAAAAATGAAAACTGAAAATGTCCGTAACAGCTCAAAATATTTGGAAAATATTATGGTGTATAGAAAATGCTTTTATTAACATTCAGTCAAAATTTCATTTACCTACGATCATTTGTTTTAGAGTTGTACCAAAAACCAAAATCGAATTTCTCAAAAACAGATTTTGCATAAAAATGCCCGTTTTTCCTTAATTTTTCTTTTTTTTTTGCGTCACTTTTGAAAACTACTAGGAAATTTTTACTTTTGAGACCCCCCCAAAGTACCAACTAGATTCACTTTCCTATCAGAAAAGATACTGTTGAAGAAAATCCAAGCACTTTTAACTGTCCTAAAAGGGTGATGACAGACACAAAAAAAAAATTAAATAAAAAATAAAAAAACACACATCATTGTAAAATTTATACATTCATCGTTCTACTCAGAATCTGAAAAAAGAAAATATATTAAGCATGTACATCTAGAAGTCAAGGGTTAAAATTTAGAAAATAGTATTTTAGTATTCACATTTCAACTTCAGGTAATCCGGCTGAAATATTTTGTGTTACTATTTAAGTTAAACATTGTATACAATATAATTTTTTTATATACATTTAATGACATTACATTACATAAATAACAAATATATTAATTCACAAATTTAATTCAATATTGTGTATGTTATATTTTAGAAGAACCAATTTTACCATATGAATCTGTTATTAAGAAAACATTAAACTATAGTCGCCCTGTCATTGTAGTTGGAATTTACAAAGACAAAATAAATGATCATTTAATATCAGAATATCCAGAAGAGTTTGGATCATGTGTACCTCGTAATTACTTATGAATTATTAGCTATTGATTATACAAATTATAAAATGTTTTGTACATTATATAGATACATCGAGAGAAATTCGGCATGGGGAAGTTGATGGTGTTCATTATCACTTTATTAAATCACGTGAACAAATGGAGCGTGATATCAAAGAACATTTATTTATTGAAGCTGGTCAGTTTAATGATAATTTATACGGAACCTCTTTAGCTTCAGTCCAAGAAGTTGCAGAACAAGTATAGCTAATATTCTCTTCCATATGTATCAAATTACTATAATATTGTGTTATGAATTATTCTAATTTATTGTTTCTTTTAAATGTATATAGAACAAACATTGTATTCTTGATGTAAGCTCCAACGCTATTAAACGTTTACAAGCAGCTGACCTGTATCCTATTACCATATTTATTAAAGCATCTTCTCTGGACTTCATAATGTATTTATTTAAATATTTCATTTGTTGATTTCAAAAATATAAATAATGGTAACTATTATTTTTTTAAATATTCAGGAAAATAAGTGATAAAATGACCGAAGACCGTGCAAAAAAAATCTATGATCAAGAAATGAAAGTTGAACAAGATTATAATGAATATTTAACAGGTAAATAGATTTAGATAACATTGAGACATATTTTTTAATCATTGAATATGTTTTCATACATTTACAGCTATTATAAAAGGTGATTCGTTTGAAGACATTTTTGAAAAAGTAAAAAATGTTATTGATGAACATTCAGGACCTGACGTGTGGTTACCCAATAAAGATCTCACTATCTGAAATGAACATGCTAGAGTGTAGTGATTATTCTAATTGAAAAAAAAAGTATCTAATTACTTTAGAAGCATTTAGGTATAGATTTTCAAAAATTGATAATTTATACATCAAATATTTTGCAAAAAAAAAAAAAATACAGGTAACATTTACAGGTCTTTTTAACCATAATAAAAGAAAAACAAAATTTTAATCCCCACACATATAAATGTTGATCAATTCTACTACTAAAGAACAAATATATACATACAGGATTAAAAATAATTATATTTTTTAATAACATGTAGTTAAAGTAACCAATTTTTATGAAAAAAAAAAAATTTATTTGGTTTTTCCTTTTATTTAGTCTAATGTAATGATTATCTTCCACTAGTTATTATAAAATATGTATAGTTCTTAGAAGGTATTTTATAATAATCATATTTAAAACAATTTTAATTATCATTTTTAAACCTTTGGAAACCAAAAGCTTCCCAATAATGCAGTTGCCAATATTTATTACAGTGGTTGCTCAACAATATTATTGATTCAATCATTCATTGGTTAAACAATTATTAAATTATCTTATGATCCTATAGAAAACAATATTTATTATTTTTAAAAACTTTTAAAGTAAATTTCATATTTGGGGAAAATGAGTGAAGAAGCTAATGACTTAGCAGTTAACAATGATCTTAAATGATATGTATTTTGTAGATTCTGAGCGAGTTTTATCTTTAAAGAAATTTTGGAAGACAACAAATTATATTGAAGAAATGTAAGCTATTGATAGTTATGATTATTTTTAGGTAAACCAAGCTATTACTATAACTATTTTTCAATTCAGTGATTCGTTATTGCCTTTAAATTTAAAGATATCTGCACCAGTCAACTCTTGTAAGTAATTGTTTTTTATCTACAAAATTAATATTTATAATATGTCAATACTCGTAGATCATACTATTTGTATATTTAAATTGCAAATATTGAATTAATTTAATCTATTATTACTTCTCTAGTCGCGAAGCAACCACTTAAGTGTTAATTGATGAAACCACATTGTTTAATTAAAATTAACTTGACTCACGGGTTCTTATTTTCAGAATATGTTATATAGGAAAGATAAATTGGTTTTATTTATATACCACTATAAGTAAGTGTTCTTGAAAAGTAACCATAACTTCCCAGGGCCTTTAGACATGAGCTATATGTGCTATAATAAACATGTTAATTTTAATATTCTAAATTCTAAAGTGCATCTCACGCCTGAAAATTTTAAAACAGATGATAAATAATTTATCTGTTTTTTTTAAATTAATTAATATTAACTTATATAACTTATAGATTAAGCTCATTATTGTGTTGTTTTTAAACTAATAATATTTTCTTTCAATATTGTATTCATTTTATTTTTGAACATTTTAGCTAGAGAATATTTTTAAATGTACAACATTATACTGAATTACACTTATCAGAAATTAAAAATACATTGTTCTAATACTAGTTAAGATTTTATCTTATGGTGTTAAAGTGGTTAAAAAATAGTTCAATTGAAAATTTATTTGATATTTTAAACTGAATATTTGAGTAAGGTATTACTAAAAACTAATATATAATTTAATTATTGAGTAGATAATAGGTATGTATTATTATTTTATTTCTTTAACTTTTAGTAAATAACAAATGTTAAACAATACCTAAGATTTATATTTAACTAGGTTTCCTATCAAGATTTATTACTATTCTAGTCATTGTTAAACTGTTGAAGTAATTTATATTTAAATTTGTTATATTGTACCTACTAACAAAATAATGGTTTATTGTAAAATTGTATATCTATAAGTTTGTAGGCAATATATTTATTAACATTCAAATGTAACTTATACTTTATTTTAAACATTAAAATTATCTATCAAGAATAGGTAACATGGAGAAGTTATCTACTGTTTTTTGTTCACTTTTCACATTTATTTATTAGTTATTAGTGTTATTACATAATAATATATTAATATGTATAATATATTCCTGGTAAAGTAGTGACATATGTAGGAACTTTGTGACCTAACCAAACCCATTTTTTCTGTAACTTATATAGTTGGGCATAGGCGTGCTCATGGGAGGGGGGGTGGCCCCCTCTGTGGCTCTTGGCATTTTCTTTAATAAATACTTAGATATCTATGCTATTCTAGATAGCGAACATTTTTACATCTTACATGAAAAAAGTGAAGCCAGTTTGAATCTCATAGTTTAGATATCTGTGAATAAATATAATAAAGTTATCATCGACCAAATGATTTATTATTATCAAAGAATACTCAATGTCTCTACTATAAACTATATTAGCTAGTAGAATATTTTTTTATCACAGTGTGATTTATCAACTACTTTATTTATATACTTACGTTATTTCACGGTTTTAACTTGTAGATAATATTACATACCACTTAGGTTAGTTAAAATAGTAATTACAAATAACGAATATTTTAGACCTAAAAAACAGAATATTCTTATTTAGTACATTAAACTTTTACATATTATACCTTTTAACTAGTAAATAAAATACTATTATAATGAGTGAAATGAAGATCATATATCAGAAGAATAATCATTAAGGTCATTAAAGTTCACACTTTTTTTAAAAGTTGAATTTTGTCCGGAGTGACCCGTAAAATGGGGTGACTTCGGACACGTACCTATTAGATCTCATTAAAAACTGGTGTTATAATTACAATGGGTGACTTCGAACAATATAGATATTTAAAAAAAAAAATATTATGAATTGAAATAAAAAAAAACCCCATACATTTATCGCAAATACAACATAATTTATTAAATATTCTAAAAAAAAATTATTTACTTTTCTATAAACATGTCAACTTAAAATGTATTTTTTACTTTCCTGTTTTTACTTATTGTGTTGTCATTTTTTTATAACTAACTCCATCAACCACATTTTAAATAACATTAGGATTATAATTCTTATATACGGACGACCTCCTACATTGTTGACATATGATCTGGGCATAGTTAATTTGTTGTCCGAAGTCACCCACGTTTGGTAATAATTAAGACGAATTAACACCACAGTGTGAGATCAAGTTACTTAACAATTTGCACATATATATTATAAAATCAATGCAATTACCAATTAACACAGACAAGTTAACGGGTATAGGTAACCAAAAACCGCAATCAAATATTTCTATTTGCTGTTGTGCTACAGTAGTCAGTGTAGTTATGTAATTTAAAAATACAAAAATACAATATTTTGTATTTACCTCCATAACATGTACTATGACACCATTATGTCTTGTCAATAAATATTATTTTCTATGGAGGTTACAATAAATATTAACGTAGAGTATCAGTTTTCAACTTTTATTAAACGTGTATTCTAAAATTATAAGATAACTAAAAAACATGGTGTCCGAAGTCACCCTTTTTACGGTAATCATTAGTACAAGAATCTTTGGTTCAGACATTTTTAAGGCCCCCCCCTGCGGACAAAGTCTGCGCACGCCTATGGTTGGGTATACAGAAAACGATGGTTAAATCAGAATTTGGCGGTCAGATTTGGTTTCGAAGTTATGGCTTAATGAAGTTTCATATTCTGCGATTTTCAAGCTGCATATTTCTATTATACTAGGCTGTGGCTAACGAATTGTTCTGGTCAATATTATAATATAACAATTAGGGGAAAAACTGGAAAAAAAAACCAAAATAAAAATATAAATAAATGTATTAATTAATATGGTATTATTACTTTAAATTGTAGACGATGGTATAAATCAATAAATGTAATAAAATATAAATATAAGTAATTACAAGAAAAATGTATTATGACAATTTACAACTAACCTGTCCGACTGTCCATCTTTCTAATCAAATTATCAAACCAAGTAGGTACTTATAACATTATATTATAATTATTATAAATAATTTAAACATTATAATTATTATTCAAGTTAAATAAACAGTATAATCAACGAAATGATTTAAAAATATAAAATAGTACAACTGTACGGCACTCGCATGGGCTTATTTCCGAGGGCTTTCTTTCCGTGGTGTGGTTATTTTGTTGGGCTTTGTTTCCAACTACCCAATTGCGAACACGGGTTTCGTTAGGTAGGTAGAGTTAAAAATATTTGTGTTTTGTAAAAGAGAAATTTAAATTATTCCTAAATTAAATACGAATTTTTATAAAATATACATTGTCACTAATGATTGTGATTTTTTTTTTTTTAATTATACTGTCTAAATTACCTGGCGTTGCCCAAAAAAAAAAATTCTGATCGTTCAACTTCTTTTAGGTGTAAGTGTGTAACACGCTATAGAAGTAATGTCTTTTTAAGAGTAAATGATATTATATTTGAATGTATAGTTATTCCGACCGGCGTTATCCGTGAGATTCGCTGCAGTATATAAATATACTAACAGGTAGGCAATCTACCTGCGTTAGATCGCAGACCCCGTGTGGTTTGTACGTGTATTTGTAGTGTATAATTTAACTCTTAAAGTATCAAAGTTATACCAAGTTTGTCGTTTTTACTTAATTCAACCTATGGCGGATTAATACAATCAATTAATACAAAATCGTAACCTAACCTAACCGTACTAAAATTCAATAATTAAAGAAAAATAGTAAAAACAATGCTAAAAATTGGTCCACTGAAACCGTGGTATGAACTTGAGACATTCTGTTCTAAATACATTGAAGTACCACTGCGTCAACAGGCGTATCGCTTTATTATTAATAATAATTATTAAAACCAATAGCAACCATTTACAAACAAACATTTCCATCGTAAATCTCAAAATCCCTGTTAGAGCACCTCCCCGAGTTGAACCTCTAATTTACTCTTTTTAAATTAGCCTATCTTCTTTCAGGTTTATGGTCAATAATAGTAGGTAAATAATAAACCGGTGAATTACCCTACTCCTAAGACCCTATAACATGCATAATACGTAGTACTCGTAAAAATAAATACACAATTAGACATTTTTGGTATTAATTTTAACATGTTCGAATATCTAAATAATTTCTTTTTGATTACAATAATTACAAACGGTATTATTATAAAGCAAGAAAAATATTTTCATTTTGTTATTATACTTCTTTGGGTACATTATTTCGTGATCTGAGGTATATTATTTAGTATTTACTAAGATATAGGTAAATGTAATATTAATATAATACTACCATCTTGATTTCTGCCGTTTTACTAGAGGAGATTTTTTCTAGATTTGTTAGGTCGTATATCGTTACAAGTCACAACTAACGCGTGTTAGACTCTTATATAATAAAAATATTATAATTTAAATTAATGATGATAAATTTAATCCTCGCAGATGCCTAAAATGGCAGTGCAGAGAACTTATTCTGCAATCGATGCATCCGTGATCAGGTGGCCGTCCGCGGCCAATCTTATGCATTTATGCTCCGGGTTTTCGTTGAACTCTGGGAAAATTGCTTACAACTATACTACAGCTTTGACAAGAGTAGGTACAGGATTAGAGCCAACAGCGAGAATGATCCTCGAAATAAATGTAACAATATAATATTAATTAATCAACAATCAATAATCATATTATATTTTTACGGTATACGAGTAGGTAATAGGTATACTTAAAGTTTTAATTCCAATATTTGTCTAATTTAAATACTAACTTATTAATGTTTATAGATACCTAAGTATTTGAAATCCCACAAAAAAAACAATACATTCAATCGTTCGAATTTTTACAGCTGCAAGTGGAATTTACAATGCTTTCCGTGCCTCCAGCTTTTAAAATTACGAAAAAAAAGTGTATTCGAATTGTTCGAAAATGTCGAATAACGGAATAAAGAAAATACAAATGATTTTTATATTAGTTTAATACTATAATGCGTACCTACCTATCAAATAAAACACAATGCTAGTTGAAGTTTAATTTTTACATTAAAGAAACACATAAATTCTATATCGTAACTTGTAATTGATATTATACTGTGCTGGCTATAAACGTTATTAGTATAATAATAATAATATATTGTTTATTGTTGACGCCGAATGTATTAATGTATACAGTTTGTAAATGTTTGTTCGAATAGAATTAGTTTATTTTAATCGTATACATTCGTACGATATTATTATTTTACAGTGAATTGTTTTAATCGTGTCCAATAAGTTTTTCTTTAGTTCGGTTTTTATATATTTCAGTGTTTATACTTTATAGTAAACTTGTAAACTAAAGTAGCTAATGTAATGTTTTCAATTAATGGAATTCCTCGACATTAAATAGCCAACACGGACCACAGTACGTAGCGTGAATTGATATATGCTGTCAAACAATCTAGAAGTGCCTGCAGGTCGTAAATTATGCTATCGAGCTATCGTATATAGTTGTAGTTAGATCCTATTTTACTTGCGTTAATATTACTCAACATAGTTAAAAATAGTTATAGAACGATGGGTGGACTTAGGAAGCATTTGGTGATAAGTTGTAATTTTCTTTCAAAACCAAATTTGAGTAAAAATAATTAATTATTAGGTAAACAGCATATTATACCTAAATGAAAGCTTACCAGCGGAGGGCCCTATAGGGATCATTAAATGTTTAAAATTTGCAGTAAGAGACTAAATTCCTCAAAATATTTTGGCTTATTTATACAGGTATAGACTTTTGACATTTTGTTTCGTTTTTATTCTTTAAATGTCAATAATATGTTTTCCGTTGGGTCAAAACTCAAAGAGCTTGAAAATGTTTAAATAGCAATTTAAAAATACATACATAGACACATGTGTGATGTGTAAGAAAAAAATATATATAATATACCTACATTGTTCGTGAGTTATGACAATATCATATAGGTACCTAATTAAAACTATACAATTATAATACAATATTAAATAAAACTGTATTATACAAAAGAGGTATTGTGTGCAGCAGTGGCGTATTTACGAGGGGGGCGAGGATCCATAGACTGTTTATAATATGTAAAAGTTTTCTGAGTCCTAACTTAAGACTTCTAACTTTAAAACCGTGGATACTGGATAAAATAATATCCCCCCCCCCCCCCCAAGACTAAAACCTAAATACGCCACTGATATAACATATAATAATATATTAATATGCAGCCCATGCAGGTAGCCAGTAGGTAGGCATACAAAATAATTGACTCAAATTTTCACATATTTAATGTATTTCAATAATAAAATAACAGTTACAATATAAGACAATATATTATATTAAGATATTATATTATATTAATCTATAATTTTAGGAGTCACGAATTTGTATTTACCCTATGACTAAGGACGGCCTAGGCTATAATGTATAGGTACGTTATATTATCTATACGTAGGTACATTATAATAAATTATTTTTATTGAGTGTTGGCCACAAACATAATTTAAAACGTTTATTAACATTTCATTCTTATGTATATTATAATAAATACTATGCTGGCCAAATAATATGTCTGTTATTAATTTTCTTTTAATTGATATAATAGAAACCAACCTATTTTCACTGTTTATTTATTATCAATATTTATATTGTTTGAATTTTGTTCATAAAACTTTTAAATTATATATTATATAGTTTAAATTAAGTATACCAGTTTTTACTTCACGAATTATATTTAAATTTTTCCAATTGTTGTTTTAATTTTATATTTCTTAGTTGAAATTCTTTTAACTTTCTTTATTATTTTTTTAATTTCTGACGAATTAATTGTTCATTTTATTTTCAAAATAAAATCATTACATAGTTTTTAATTCGTAGATCCACAAATCAACTATGAACACAGTTTTCAATGAACATAGGCTTTTTTTTTTTATCAGAACACGGATCCGAAATAGTTTTATGTACTTCAATGATTCATAACTTTTAAACGATATTATGGAAAAGTTTTTGAGTGGTGTATGATAGTAAGAAATTGTTTTGATGTAGGTAACTATGTAAGTCTTTCAAGTGTTCGACAGCTCAGCCAAGGTAAACTACTAACTAGGTACCTAAACATCCTAAACCAAGTAAGATAATTATATATTATATTATACATTATATTGTAAATATACACACACCTGTATAAATGTGCCAAAATGTTGTGGTTGAAAATTTGTTCACTTTTGAATTATTACAATTTAAAAAAAATTAAATTATTTTAAACTAGTTATAGTACCTAATACAATAACTAGTAATAAGTAATTATTAATAATATACCTACCATGCTATTAGAAATTTTAACAACTAATTTTATAGATATCAGCGATCGAAGATTATTAATACACCTATATTAATAGTTCCTTTTCCCAAATTTGTTTTGCTTCGATTTACATAAGTTATTAAAAATAATGGACATTATTGTACCTAAAAACATTGTTTATAAAAAAACCAGAAATCCTGATGATAATTCAATGACTTGAGAATTTCGGTGTTGTAGACAGTAGTTGTATATGAAAATTGTTAGCGGTGCATTGTTTTCGTATTATTCGTATCACGTAAGATTATTATATAATATTATTTTATTTAATAGTTTATTTATCATTTATTCCGTAACATTTCTTATTGGAGACCAGATCTTTTCAATTAAGTGCTTGTTATTTCCCAGAAAAGCATCAATTTCCCTTAAAATATTTGGCATTTCTCATATAACATTTTACATTAATTCTAATTAAATAATAGACGCTTTATATTTTCCGTTATTTTTCCTCTTCTTCTTCTTCAGCTTAGTAGCGATTTCTTTTTTGTGCTATAAAATTCACCCATCGGGGGGTCCTTCCTTCCATCCTTGGTCTTCCTAATGGATGTTTTTTCTTTATTTTGTTAACTGAAACTACTTTTATTACTTGTCCATCCTCTCTTCAGACATGGCCGAGCCATTCTAGTTGTTTGCTTTTTATATATGATATAATATTTGGTCTACTATATAACTCCTATAATTCTTTATTTTTCCTTCTTTCATAAGGTTTGCAATTCTGCGTTGAATTTTGGACCGTATATATTTCTTAGTACCTTCCTTTCGAAGTTCATTAGCCATTTTCTATCTCCTTTTAACAGTGACCATGTTCTGCTCGCGTATTTGATTATTGATCTTAGATAGCTATGATACAGTAGTGTATCTGAGTTATGTCACAGTAGTTTTGCTTTAAGAGGTTTTATTTTGGTATAGTAGCACCGCCGCATGCTATTCGATCGTTTATTTCTTCATGCATGTCGCTGTTGTTATTTCTGATAACGCCTAGGTACTTAAATCTACTTTCATGGAACTACAATCATCTACTGTTATAATTTGATCTATGTTTCTTGCTAGCATTAAATATTTCATATTTTCCTCATTTACATGCAGCCCTGTAGTTTTACTGGCTCTCGAGAGTTTGGACAAGTATTTATGACTTTATCTCTCGTTTCCCCATTACCACGATGTCATCTGGGTACGCCAATATTACTAGTTTCCACATATTTCCATTGTTTGACCATCCCATTCTTCTATCATTGCATTTTCTAATGCTAGATTAAATAGAGTGGGTGATAAAGCATAACCTTTTTGAAGGCCTGACTTTACCTAAAGGCTTCAGACATTTCCTGCAGGAAACGAACTCTGCATAAAGTTTTATTTTAACATCCTTATATTAAGACTTAGTACTTTTTAAGAATGCCTAGTACTCTCAGTGTTATCCATAGTTTGTCCCTATTAATGCTGTTTATAGTCTATACATATAAGGTGCATATCTTTATCAAATCCGTATAATTTAGCTATTATCTGTCTCAGTGTAAAAATATGGACCAATGTCGATTTACCTTTTCTTAAACCGCTTTGATATTCCCCGCGTATTTTGTTAACCTAATATTTTCCATTAGGGTTTAATAATTCATAGAAAAGCTTAAATTTCCCATAAAATCTTCGATATTTTCCATATAATTCTTGACGTTTCCCGTACAAGACTTGACAATTTCCAAGAAAGATTGAGGTTGTGCCGATGGCATCATAGCGGTCAAGACTATATTAATGCCGCCATAACCACCACGTCCCTGAGGTCCTGACGTGCGGTTCGTTGACGTACTTGAGGTTTGTTTAAAACGTGCCCGTCGCTGACGTACGTGCGGTTCGCTGACGACGTGCGGTTCGCTGCCGTAACGGGCGGTTCGCAGACGACGTATGGTTCGCTGACGACGTGCGGTGCGCTGACGACGTGTGGTTCGCTGACGACGTGCGGTTCGCTGACGTAACGTACAGTTCGCTTACAACGTACGGTGCGCTGCAGCCGACGACGTGCGGTTTGCTGACGACATACGGTTCGCTGCGTAACTGGCGGTTCGCTGACGACGTGCGGATCGCTGACGACGTGCCGTTGCGCTGAGGACGTTCGGTTCGCTGACGACGTGTGGTGCCTTAACGGCGTGTAGTTCGATGACGACTTGCGGTGCGCTGACGAAGTGTGCGATTCACATAATTCATACATTTCCCATACATTCCATGACATTTTCCATTAGCGGCTAGATATTTCCGATTAAAGACTAGATATTTCCCATTAGGTGCTTAATATTTCAGTATTTCACAGACAAGCATAAATTTAAATATAAAATCATTGATGTTACCCATGAAAGACTCTCTTAGAATGTGGACTATGCCTACCGGGGACACCACAATAAAAAAAACGCGCCATGTGTAATACCTCTTGCGTTTAAACAACATACATGGACAATGTAATGTTTATACGTTTAACAAGCAAAGGTGGTGAGGAAACTTACACATCATTGTCATCATGAATCGTTTGGTACTAATAATTGCAATAAATAATTACATAAATGTATTGCATATAAAAGTGACCTTAGTTTAAAATAATTTGAATTTAGAGATAGTATATGGGTTGTCAGGAGGAAATTTCACATTTTTCTGACTATATGAAGCGCTAGGCAAAGAAAATAGATGATAATGGAATATATTATGGAATTTATTATAGAACTACTCTGAATTGGTAGCTACTATACGATATATATATATATAAATGAATGTATGTGTGTCTGTGTGTCCATATTAGTGTGGCAACCATTTATATATTATTTTGAGATTTCTGATGGAATTATTTGTGTATGCGTTGCCATGATAATATGTAAAAGGACTAAAGAAGCAGTTGCTAAAGTAGATAATTAGCTGATCTAGTGTCGCTTCTATATTGTTATGATAGGACTGTGGACTGTGCTCATAATATATACATTCTATAATCTATGGGGTCATTTGGCACACGATTTAAGATAAAGATATATCCAGAGATTTTAAATTGGTTGTTTAAGTAAGGTTCAATAGTAGATTACACTTCAATTACAACTTCAATTACAACGCTTCCAATTTCTAACCAACTGATTTTACCGGTCAAATTCTGGGGTTTAAGAAGGCGGAGATGGTAATACGGGCACCAACCTTGTTTAAAATCTCTGGGTATATTTGTCCGTGGGTTGGGCATACTGTCCCGTGTTCAGTTGTAATACAGCTTGATAACTGATAAGGTCCAATCACTTTATTATCATTTATCAATAGTGCCGCCGTGCCGGAATGAATTTATAAATTCGGCATTTCAGTATTTCACTCTTCATTATTTCAGACTGAAGTTTCCAGCGTTTAGCACGTGCTTACGTCTTATATACTTGTACCATCTATTACTTGAATATTGTAAAATTAATATATTCAATTATTCAAAAAGTGTAGGTTAGTCTACATAATTTATACATTATAATTACAAAACCTAAAAAAATAGCTCAATATTATAAGTTATTTTAAACATTAATTGTCGTTATTTGTTGTTTGAACCAGTTATATAGTATACAAAAAACAGTATTTATTGACATAATGGCAGCTCGTCCGGTCAAATCATACGGTAAAAAAAAGTACAATTTTAAGGACAATCGTTTTAAACTTCTGCCAGACATGAAAGGATTTTTATGCACTTGCAACTACGGTGAAAAAGACTGTCAGAAGGAAGCGATAAATTTGTTAAGAGAATACAGCGAAGAAAAAGACGTAAGTTTGTGGAATTAAAATCCATTTGTATACATCGTAATTCACAGCTTATGCTGATATTTTTGGTAACCATCATTATAATTTATAACGATTTATCTAAAAATTACCAAAAGAGAAAAGTTTCGGGAATTAGTTTTCTCATATAATATTTATTTATTTATTCATAGATTACACATTTACACCTATTTGTATACCTACAATAATTTAATTCATATAGTTTTGTATTTTTAGAAGATTTTAATTTTCAAACGTTTCATAGAATTCTATTTTTATTCACTTATTACTAACTTATATTTTATAATGTTATGTACCTACACCTAATTATTTAGTAGATACCTACCTATAAATACATTGTAATTGACTTTTTATTTCAAAATAACAGTAATACGTATTTATAACAATAAATAATAATAATAATAATTTTTAATAAATAGTAATCAATTTAGGCTTGTTTATTTAACTCATTGAACTCTATACAGTATACAGTTCAGTGAATACCTAATATTCTACTTAATACCTATTTGTATTTTTAAGCATGTTTTCTGGGAACTTAGTCTAGTTTTACACGATATTCCTGTGCCCTAGACCTAGTTTGGATTTTTCGTTCCCTGCTGAATTATTTTCGGTCGTGTACTCGTCTTTACTGTTTAAAACACCTTACGTAGGGTTGAAATATTGTTGGAAAAAATATCACGACTGAATTTACGATCAACTATTTTACTGCCTTGCTTTTGCTGGAACGAACGATATACATCGTTTACAATATTAATAAAAGAACAATATTTAAAAATTCAAATCAAATATTATTTTCATTTGTTTTTTGCAAAAATCTGAGAAATTGTCAAAAATATTTAACATTTACAGAACTAGTAGTTTTGAGCATACCTACGCCATATTTTCATTTTTCTTTAGAGGACGCTATACGGCAATATTTTGTGCTCTTCGTCTTACAAGTGCGTAACATAGAACAATTTACGGTCAGGAGAACGCGTTTAGCTCCGTTAGTTAAAAAATTAGAGTGAATCGACAATCGACATATTATTATGACACTTGATGGTAAGTACATTATCTGTGTTTGTATTTGGTTTTTTTACGGTTGTTCAATTTTTTAGAAAGTTATGCGTAGGTATACAATGCAGCGTAAATTAAAAATTCTCACAACTCACATTAAAACTGAATTATCGTTAAAAAAAACCCACATGCAAACATAGATATTGTTCTTACCATCAACATTAATTTTACTGTAAGGTCGATTCACTCTAATTTTTAAACTAACTCTGTTAAACGTTATCTGCTGAGCTTAAATTTGCTACATTATGCACTTGTAAGACGGAGACAACCAATATCACGGTGTCCCCTACAACTAGGGTTGCCAACTCTTATTTGCGGATAAGCGGGAAACCAGATATTTACAAGCGGGACTCGACAAAAAAAAACGGGACAATACTACAAATTTACAAAATCGAAAGAAAACAATTTTTATCATTTTTATCAGTTTTATTTAAAATTTGAAATAAAATTAACAGAATAATCGTCTTAAGTTTTTTAACACAATATTAATCATTAAATAAAACACTTTGCTCAGTTAAGAGTACCTACCTTATCACAAGACAATTAGTTTTTATTTTTGAAAGAGTACTTATCTTGTGATTTGGCACATTTGAGCAATTTTTTATTTTTAATAACATAGTCATAAAAATCTTTGCAATTGTACTGAAAATTAATTTTTACTTGCAGTTCTGCCTTTACGTGTTCAACACTCAGTCTATTTCTTGAATCAGTCCAGGCATTTCCGCAAAGTGAAACCCCTTCTGCCCTTCTGAGAGAATACTCAGTATAGTCAACGTTTGATCATAATGTTACATAGATAACGCACCGAAAATAATATTGATTTTGTTATAGACATTTCGATAAATGTTCAACCTAAATATTCTGAGAATACTGAATACAAATACTACTAATGTTTGACAAAACCAGCACGTGCAATCGATGGAAAATAATTTCAAATGCGCACAATACGAACGTAATATTTATATTTAATAGGACTTTGACAGGTTTACCTAGAAGCGGGACAATTAGCGTCCCGCGAACACGCATCGCGGGACGCATTATTTGAGCCCTGTATACGGGACGTCCCGCATCACGCGGGACGGTTGGCAACCCTACCTACAACTATCCTCTTAAAATTTATTTTAATCATTTTTTTCTCGCTGCGCTAAAAGCTTAAGCATGAGAAAAAAACATACTTTTATTGCTTATTACTTAAGTTTTCCAACAACGAGTCATTAACAACATAAAAAAAACACGAATACTATACAGATTATCCATACTTGTCTTATAATATATTAAGTATATTTTCAGCAGTCGATCTTTTTCATAGACCTTATAATTATTATTATGGTAATTATGGCCTATGATATTATAATATTTACACATCAGCTATATTTATGATTACATTGTAATCGGTAAATAGAATATTTACCATGTGGTGTACAACTCTTCTGTTACTAAATTATTGATAATCTGTTATTCTGTTAGTGTCTAGTGATATCATTGATTATAAATAGTATTTATAATCAATGGTAATATACTAATATTATATATTATATGGATTACAGACATATAGTACGTATTTAGAAATTCGACTATTCGAGAGCGGATTAAATTATATAATTTTATTACCTATCAGAAAAGATAAATCAATGAAACACCGAAATATTTTTATTATTGAACTGAATTTAATTCAGATATCAGTTTATGTAATTTCAATCTTGTATTTATGACAAAGTACCCTCAATATTTTCTAACACTTTGCGAACCACTAATGACTAATGTGGTATTATCACTTTTAGTTGATAGTAAATACTAAATAGCATGATAAATTCAGTTCTCAGTTTACTTTATAACTTTACAAGTAAATTCATAATTGTTTTTAAACTAATGTAGTATCGTCAACGATACCTCAATAGAACCTTACTCTTACTCTTATACAATATTACCTAATATAAAACTTTTGTGTATATGTTATTTTAAATATGCAACAAGTCCTTTTTGTATACTAAATCGATTGCTTATTACTTTGTGACATTTTATTTACCATCTGAAAATAACGAAATGTCTACTAAATCAGTATTTGTCACTGTCGGTACCACTAAATTTAATGAACTAATTGATTCTGTCACTGACCGTCGTACCCTCGAAGCTCTGAAACGTAATGGCTATACATCAATGACTCTTCAAGTAGGAAACGGTACATTTATTCTTGAACCCTCTGATGTAATGGAAATCTCAAGTTATACATTTAAGCCGGATATTGGGACTGATATGATTAATAGCGATCTAGTAATAAGTCACGGAGGAGCTGGTTCCATAATGCAAGCATTAGACTATGGTAAACCTTTGTTAGTGGTAGTTAATGAAAAGTTAATGGACAACCATCAATATGAATTGGCAGAAAAATTATGTGAAGAAAAACGATTATATTATACAACTTGTGAAAATTTATGTAATTGTATTGAAAATTTAGATTTCAGCTTATTAAATTCAGTAAAAATTGATAATTCAAAAAAAATATGTAAACAAATTGAATGTTATTTAAAAATATAAACATATTGTGTTATACTTTGTTAATATTTTTATAGATTTACTCCCAATTTCATAATAGGAACAACACATGCATATTTAACCATAATATTATAATTATTTTTTTTGGATCAGTACTATTATTATGAGTATACAACTAACAAAATAACTTATTGTCTTCCTTTGATTTTAATTCCTTGAAAATATAAATTAAACTTGGCTTTGCTTATTTATGTATAAATAATTTTTTATTGTTTATTTCCAAGTTATATTTCTATTTTATATTCTATTGATTCTTATCGAAAAATCCAAATCAAATGTTGAATTGTTTTAATTTATTATTAAAAAATAATACCGAAATTAAGATGGAATTTTTGTCCCAAATATGTAAATGTGTTCTAATAAACGTTTAAAAATAAAAGTAGATACAAATGTGCTCTAACCTTACCTAACCTAACCTTCACCAGATATAAAAATCCATTTATGTCTAATTACTCAATCGATAACCATAATATTGAAATGGTTTCCTCCATTAAATAACTGGATATAATTTTGTCTGCTGATCTCTCTTTCTCTGAGCATATTTAATTTACTAACAACAAAGCGATTCGTATGGTAGGGTTCATTAGACGTCATTCCTAAATTTTAAAAATATCCAATGTCTTAATACTTACCTTATACTGATATCTAGTATACTTAAATCCACAGTACTGGTCCATAATTTGGAATCCATCTCAACTTAACCATATACACCATAAAGATAATATGCAGTCTTATTTTATAAGTTTGGGATAGATTGCCTCAAAAAGAAACTAGCTATGAAATTAGGTCTACACACTTTCTTCTAGACCTAAGTTTTATTATGTGCCCTTCATCTTTAAAGTCTAAATAAATAACATATACGGTCAAGAGATACTTGCAAACATAGGTTGGTCAATAATAATCACTTTTTTACCAGGTCAAAAATCACCTTTTATGTCATTCCTCTCTTAATCGTAGTTATAATGAACCTTAAAGTCAAATGCTTAGGCCGCGTAACAAACTAATTGATTTTGATTTCAACTTTGATTGTGAGTCTAAACATGCCATTTAAGTTTAAACTTTTGAAATGTGTTAATAATTGTATATTTAATTATTTTCTTATTGAAACACTGATACCTTTTTTCATTTTATTCACAACTATATCTGTTATATTATAATCTTTAGTTAATTTATACCATAAGTATTTCTTTGCACACTCAATTGCCTTCAGGCATCAAATAAATAAACACAATAAAATATGCTTTAAGTTAACACCACAAATACAGCTATTAACATTTTTTTAGCCATTAATTAAACATTTATTTTTTAAATTTATGGTTGATTTAAGCAAATACTCTGCTCTAAGTCTTATAATGCATAGACAATATACATGCACCTAGAGGATGTCAATATATACACTTCGTCCAAGAAAAGACCCATTTATATCCCATTATTTTTGTCTTAACATGTTGACACTTAACTGCCATGTCACACGACATGTATTATCCACACACCATACATATTTTTCCATGTTATTCCTAATTTGTACATACTTATACTATTTAATTTGAAGAAATATAATATACCTAATATGTTTATTACCTCAAAAAAATTGTAATTATTCCCACAATCTCACTGCTTTGTTTTTAGTACATTATTGAAGCACCAATAAAAAGTAAATCATTTTAAACCAAAATTAATTTACGGTCGCCAGTCATCGTGTTAAAGAACTTAATATTTATAAGTTTGTTTTTTTTTGAATAACCTCAGAAATGTATATTATATAAAGAAATTCAGAACTTCATAATCCTTATGCGAGTCAAAAAGTCTAATTAAACTTAGTCAATAAATAATTTTTTAGGATGGCCTAATTATTTTTGTGTGCTTAATTTTTTATTTAGTGTATTTTACCAATAAGTTAGTAACCACTAACCAGTAAATATGTATTATTTTTCATAAAAATCATGAAAATTCTTAAATTGACTTTGATTTAGAAACCATCAGAAGGGACTATTAGTACTGTAGAGGAATCCGCAGAAATCATGGACTCATTAGACACTGAATTGGCAAGCTTGTCCAGAAAAGATAATGCTGATTGGAAAAAGTTCACTCCATCAGCTACAGGTGTTGGAAACTGTCTTTTTATCAGCACCACAGTAAGTAATTTGTATTGTTGCATTAAATTAAACCAATATTGAATTAATATATTTCAATTAATTGCAAATTTAATGTTAGGTTGAAGATCCGTGTGAGCTTATGTATAAAATACTTGAAGACATTGAAAGAACCAAAGTGCAGAAGACAAAATTTCTTTTGCGTATGCTTCCAATTTTGGTTACTTGCAAAGTAATATAAAACTAAGCTAATATTGTTGTTATTGTATATTTTAACATTATTGTTTCTTTACTTGTGTTTATAGGCCAACATAACATCCATAACATCAGCCAGTAGCATAATATTGCCTAAGTATTTTTCTACAGAACCAACAACATTTGCAATTATGTTCAAGTAAAAAAATATTTATATTTAAATCAAATTTTCCCACAAAAACCTTAAATAATAATATTAATTTATATAAATTGAATGCTGTGTTATTATAGTCACAGATATAACAATTCAGTGCCGCGTGATAAAGTTATCGAAGAATTGGCCAATCAAGTGGTTAGTTTTGGACAGCATACTGTAGATTTATCTGGTGGAGCTAAAATGACTATTATTGTTGAGGTGGTGAAGTCTGTTTGTTGTTTGTCAGTAGTTAGAGATTATGCTCGCTTTTGCAAGTTCAATCTACTCTCTGTCTGTGGTCGACCTGAAAAAAGAACAGCAGAAGGTGAAAATGGTAAACATTCTACATAAAAATATTTTATAAATAATAATTTTGTTTTAATAGGAATATCATAAGAAATTTGATTTTTATAGGATACATGTATTTATATTTAAACTTTCAATAAATAAATAATATATTACTATTAAATATTATTAAGAAAAAAATGTATGGAATAATTATTTATTGTTTTTAAGGTGATGTTGAAAAAAGTTCTTCACCTAAAGTTAAGAAACAAGAGGAAAATGAACAGGTAAAAGAAAATAGTGAAGAGGAAAAAACAGAGAGTGAACCTGGGGAAGAAATTACTGAAATGTCTGAAAATTAAATAACTTCATTATTTATGTTCATTTACTTATTGAAAGGTATCAATAAGCTAATTTTGTTAATTAATGTCAAATCTCAATTTTTTTTACTATTATTTATTTTGTATGGTTAAATAATATTTTCAGAAATTAAAAAGTAATCATAGAATAGTTATAGTTAAAAAGTATATAAGTAAAACATTATTATTTCACAAAGTTATTTTCAGTAAATATATTCACTTTATTCTAGTGTATTGGACACTACTTTATGTTGTATGGTTTTGTTCTATGTATGTTGTCTTTAACCAATATTCTTACATTTAAAGATGTCATGTCATAGTTTGTTAGGTTATGAAGTTAAATAATAAGTCAAGGGGGCTCTAGTCGGTCGTGTTTTAAGGAAATTAATGATGACATTAAAATGACTAGTAAGTGTGTGCAAAGTAAACAAACATTAGCATGTGTAAGTTTATTCTGTAATAGTTAATAGTCGATATTCCTAGAAATGTCCTGAATTATAACAGTAGGCTCGCATAATACCGCCCAGCAAGTCGGTCATTATTTATATTCACCATCAATTAACTTATGTACACGCAGGCAAATAAACTTTTTTAAATTTAAAAGTATCCAAACTGAAACGTTGTATTCATTTTTGGTGTCTGAAAGGTGTACCTTAACTTGTATTCCCAATCGTTCTCTCAATTCTTATGTAAAAACATCTTTTAATACCCAAAATGTGTTACGCCCATTATTTTTACAAATAATCAGTATAAAACTGTTAAAATTGCCATAGAGGTGTTTTCTTTAATTGGTTTGACATTGACAATATTTTTTTTTTTGCATTTATTAGATAATAAAATAGTTGCTGGTGTTTTTTGTATGCCTGTTCCCTGATCACTAACAATTTTTATTTTCTTTGGTACTTCACAATAAGTGGTTGCATTTTTTTTTAAAATTATTTATTACTAATATGCAATTATTAATATAATGTCTATTAGTTTCATAGAAAGGTGTAATTATTACTAGTTGTGAAAAACTTTGATCAGCAGAAAATATCTACATAATCAGTTGAATATTAATCATAAGCAAAAAGAACTTTTCGGTTTCAATTTAGTTTACAAAAAGAAGTCGCGGGTTTTTTTTTTATTACATATTTGCTTTTAATTATTATTTTTTTTTAATGCAAATTATTCATTTTAAACTATAATTAAAAATGTTTAACCCTGACTTGGCTTTTATATACTATCAATGTTAAAGTCTATAACTTACTTTACTTTGAACAGGTAAAAATAATTTAAATTCTGCGGGTAATTCGTCTTCAGAATATAATCTATCACTAAAATAAACTCGTCTGACTCTGCAATTGGCATGCAATTGTACTCTCAATGTTTCTACATATCCGGTTCCGTAAGCACGTCTTGTGAAATCTGCTAAATTAAATTGTATCTGGTTCCAACCTTCGTCCAGACGCATGGGCATTGTACAAATAAATGGTTTAACTCTAGTTGTTGATTGATAATTACTGGCTCGAAATCTGCGTCTAATGTTCTTATCATCAAGAATCTATAAAAGAATAAAATATAATAGGTAAGTAGAAATATAATACAATTTTAATTTTAACTTTATATCCCACCTGCACTTCAAAAGTAAAATATTTCTTCATATTTTTGACGATCATAATTAGATATGGTAATTTGATACCTAGAGTTTTGGTTTTTTCGGCCGGACATGTAATGTATGTCGTACTGATGTTCGTTCCTACAATGTCCAACACCAAAGATTGGATATCATTGTCAGTAATGCGTTTGATATGTCCATTTCTAACAGTCTTATCCCAGAGCTGTAAGGGCTTACTGCCAATGCTGTAGAGTATAGACAGGAAACCACTTTGAAATGTATTTTTGAACATTTTACTGGATACACAACACAATATATATCACTTGCGGAAGAGAAGTAAAAATAATAATAAATAGTTTGATCAATGTTTATGCAAATAGGACATAACTGTTGCTAAGGCAACATTTCGATAATGTTCAAACACGCTTTGTGCTTAGAATCATACAAAACTAACACACTTCAACAGTGAACTTGATACACTGTCACCAAATAATATTGTAAAAATCTAACTTGAACAAAAGATTGATTCTAAACGCCACCTGAGTCCTGATACTTTTTGATTTTCCTATACCTAAAATGTGTCGTTACTCGTTAACGGATTAATGTAAAATTTAATTTCTACGATGTAGCAATCGCCAATCGCGGGTTGAGATGTAGACAGGTAAATATGTTTTTTATTTTGTTTCGAAATGCCGACAGTGATATGTAACTGATAAATTATATGTCTATGGTTGTAACCTTTAGTGTACCCAGGTCGTGGTAACTCATCCGGTGTTGATTTTTCTTTCTTATCTATTGTTAACGAACGCCTACGCGGTTTCGCTGCAGAATCGAGCAGTCACTATTTTTTGCTATAGTCGCTACTTAACGCTCGGCCCTCGTCAGTCGTCAGTCGTGAGTCGTACAGTCATACAGCTGCCGTGGTCCGTCGTCGCCTATCGTCCGTTGCGGATTCGTCGTTCAGTTGAATCTCGACCGCGCGCGTTTGATCCTGCCGTGACCCTTTGCGGTCGACACCAATCCGTTTTCCGTCGACGTCCGTGGTAGGTAAGTGTGAAAACCGTTAATGGGCGCACCTCGGCAATACACGGAGACGCGTCGCAGGATACGCGGCGGACACGAAGTAGGGCAGTGCCCCGCCGTGTGTGCTACTTACCGCGCGTAACAGGTCCGAGCCATACGAACTACGGAGTGTTAATAGCAAACAAAACGAACATTTGTCTTTTGTTTTCGCGAACCGTCCACCCCCGGACCTATAATTAATGTAACCAGTGGCGTACATTCAATAAGGGTTTTAGGTGTTCAAACCCTTAGAATTTTCACCCCGAAATTGTTATATAGAACATAATATTAAATATTACGTATATCGCATCCTTTCGATATTTCTGTGTACGCTACTGATTGTAACGACAAGTATTATGAGTTTTTCTCTGTATAGGCTTAGCGGATTAGTGACAAGACGATGAAACGGTTAGTAGTGATTATTCATGTCCTACTGGCTGCTAGCTCTAACGGTTTGGTGTACAAAGACTTTATTGATTTAGAAGAGCTTACAGATATTTTTGGTTTGTCAGACTGCGTCGAAGGTAATTTTCTATGACCATTCTTGGTTCTTCTGTATGTGCCTGCTGAGCTAAACGGCATTAGAAATAATGGGAAAAAATTTTTCAGTTGAACAATTGTGTGTTCAATTTTGCTTGTATATTATCTGTTTTTTTTATTGAACCATTCTTTAAGTAATGTTTTACAGTATTAATGATTCAATTTTATACTTCTTCATATTACCTTTGTTTTACCCCATTTAAACCAAAAATCTATTTATATTTTTGTTAAAAAATCATTGAATATTTAGGAACAGTGAATGGTTCAATATCAAAAAAATGTCCTTGTATTTTGTGGTTTAAAATTTACTGCGGGAAGTTCATCTGTTTTTATGTTAAATGTTCTTATATTGATTTATATCTTAAATGTTGTGCACAAGTTTTACAAAATGTATCTGAACATTGGTTAAGTACCTATTCACCTATTTTGTTTTTTATGATCTGGTCAGTTTATCGAGCATATATTTTGTAAACTTCACCATTCACATCATTCAAATACTATAAGTTATATACCTAATACTAGTTTTGTATGAATTCTATACCCATCTGATAAGGGTGCTACAATGCTTATGCTTGATTTATTCTAACATATGAGGTTATAACAAATTGTAGCCAAATATGTATAAAAAGTAAAAACCATTAGGTATAAGGTTTAAAAGAACCTTTTAATAATTGAAAATTTGTAAAATTATAAGTATATTATAATATGTAAAATTTATTTGAATTCCTACATCTGTATATTTTAAACAGTTGTCATTTAGGGAAGAGATACCTAATTAATTTAATTTAATATTCAATAATTAATGTTAACATGTTACATGTACCTACGTAATGTATTGTAATTTGTAGTATTAACTAGAATCTAAATAATATATATTTATTTTGCGTTTAATATTTTAACACAGTGTTAATTTATCAACTGTTTTAGGTATATTAATTATTATTTATTAAAAGAATGTTTATTCATTATTGAATGTAAATGTACCCAACAGGGGCGCTGAACTATATTTTAAAAGGGGGGGGGGTCAAGTAAAAAGTTATACGGACCACCACCCCTGTTTAAAAAATGTTCCTACATATGTATACAATGATAGCTTAGGTACCCACGGACCCTCACGACCACCCTACCCACCGAAAAAAAACTGGTACCTAATTATAAGTTGTTATTTCAGTTAACTATTGTGAAACTGTTGGTATTTTGACATTAGCTTGTTTCTAACCAAATAGATACTGAGTAATACACTATTCCTCTACAATTTTAATGTTTTCACATTAACTATCTGATAAGATTGGAAGAATAATAAATTATATTAGAGCTGATTAATTTTAATTTTCCCATTGATCCGTTTAAATCGATTACTATGGATTTTTGTATCTGTAGGTATATAGTAAATATTCAGGATTCATCAAATTCTGTATGTTCTAATATATTATTTGACTTGGTAATAATAATTTTCTAAAATCTTACAAAAACATTGATATACTTTGGTAAAATATTGACAATCTTGAATTTATGACTTAATAATATTCAACTTTATGGGATTCATCATTACAATGTTCAGTCAAATAATTTATTTTATTTTATTATTCTGTGGTTCATTATTCGATTTTGATATTAATCATTGACAAATATAATGCAAAATTTGTCTATTTTATTTTAAAGACTAACTTGGTAACCTCTTTATTGTCATTTCGAATAATATTTAACTCTATCTAGTCTAATGCTATTGTGTATTAGTGCAGACATACATGACAAATTCGCTAGATTAAACGGATGTGAAAAATAATGCACCGGGATGTTTGGACTATATCGTTTGCATTGTTCATTATCCCGATGCGGGATAATGTGGGATAATTTTAATCTGGTCTAGTTTAGCGAATTTGTGAAAATAGCGCTATGCATTTTGTATTACTGCCAGAGTTAGATTTTAAAAGTTATAACCTGATTTGTATATTGGAATTTTCAATCTAGATATGTAAACGGTCTGAACCAATTGAAATTATTAATTTAGTCAGAATGGATGGTTTTTAATACAATTTTATTCTATACAAAAAATTTAATTCTGCTGAAACCAGATTGAGTGAATAGTTAGAGGTACATCTATGTATTATGATTTTTTTTTTCCTCGTCTTGTACATTCAATATTTTTTTCCAGTATACTGTATAATTCAGTAGTTGTATAAAAAATAAGTTAAAATGAACAATGATTTTGAGTTAACATTTAATTAAATCAACAAATGTTGTATTTACGAAGATGCTAACCTAACCTAACCAACATTTACTGTATTGACATATTGTTTTCTCCTTTAAGACTTTATTCTATATTTCCATCATACCTAAAGAATAGACTAATAGAGAAACATCATAAATAATTATCAAACTCAAATAATACAAATTATTGAGCTATAAAATATTTAATACTAAAAAATTGCCTTTCTATGATTGTAATCATATGAAAATATTAAAAAAAAAAATAATGTACCTATATTAGATCATAATACCTAACATGGCGTCATATAAATAAATATTTAAGTTCTACCTTTTAAATTTGATTGTTAGTTATTTTAATCTAATGTAAGCAAAATGTAAAATGCATTGTCATGGAAATATAGAGAAAAATATTTTTTATTGCGATTGGAGAAGATAGATATAAAAAATACCAGTAACATTGTGTATACATCTGTTGCTTTTCTGCTTGAATTATGTTTATTGATTTAACATCACTAACAATTAATTATTTATTGTTGATACATTTTTATTTTATTGCTTTATTGCTCGATTTTAATAATTTAACTAATAGCTAAACTCATTGTTAAATATTATAGGTAGATTACTAATAAACTAATATTCAATTAATTATCAAATAGTATTGGCGAACAAGTAAAAACATATTTTATATATACAATAATCAAACATTTATATCACTATAAAATAGTAAAAATAAGATATTGGGATTATAAAATAAGAATAGTGTAATATGTAAAAAATAAATTGAATATAATTGTTTTATTAAAAATAATTATTTATGATAATCACTAATGATAAACCTTACTTTTAGTAAATATGTAGACAAAATAACAAAGAAATACAAATTAAGGGGGATAATGTAAAAGATGTATTTATTTTTCTATGATACCTAAATTGTATTTAAGAAATTATAGATAGATAAACAAACCTACCATTAAGTGTTTATGTTTATTGAAATTATTTTATTTAAACTTTTGATTTCATAATATCTATTTAACAGTATAAATAAGTACAAATATAATAATGAAATCTTAAATGCTATTTTATGCATCTATATTTGTGTAATATTTTTATTATCTAAATAATGTATGTTTTATAACCTTATTATACTTTTACAGGCTATCTGATGGCTGGTGCAATAGAACTAAATTCAGATAGAAATTCATATTCACAATTGAATTCATTGTTACAAAATGATTATTCAGCTGAAAATAGTACATCTATTGATAAAGACAAAACCCCTATGTGTCTTGTAAATGAGTTAGCAAGATTTAATAAGGTATCAATTATTTATTTTAAAAGCATCTACACTTTTTAAATCTTAGTATAAATGACTAATATATTTATTTGAATTCTAAACAGATCAAGCATCAATATAAGCTAACTAATGAACAAGGACCACCACACAAAAAAAAATTTACTGTTACTTTGCAGTTAGGAAATGAAGAATACAATGCAGATGCAATGAGTATTAAAAAAGCTCAACATGCTGCGGCTGCACTTGCTCTATCAAAAACTAGTTACAACCAACCACAAACTAAAATGAAATTAAAAGCTTCTGGTCATTATAGTAATACAAATTACACTGTTAGAAATAGTGTTTATAAAATAACTTAACATTTAATTGTACATTTTTTTATTTATAGACAATATTACTCCAACTGTAGAGCTAAATGCATTGGCAATGAAACGTGGAGAGCAAACAGTTTACACAGTGGTTGAAACACCTCAATATTTACCAACACCACAACCTCCCAACCAGTTTAATAATTTCAGACCTGAAATTTACTCACACACAAGAACGACAGGACCTTATAATAACTTCAATAATATAGTGTAAAAACGGATTTTGATTAGACACAATATTTTTAAATTTGGTAAATGCACATAAAAATAATTTTAAATGCTTCTGATTTACAGTACTAGAGGCGGACCACGATGTATGCCATATGTACCAAATTTTTATAACACACGTTTCAATGTTCCACAGGTTATTTTTGTTATTAAAATTATAATTGTCTTTATCATAAACAAATATATTCTTTTTTTATTTTCATAATATTATTATAGGTTCCTCCGCTAAATAACTATATTAAGCCTGAAATCAAACCTGTAGGCATTTATAAGGTTAAGCTTCAAATTGGTATACATGAGTTTATTGGTCATGGTAATACAAATCAAGCAGCAAGACATGATGCTGCATTAAAAGCCTTAACACAAATTAAAAATGAAGAAAAAAATGAAAACATCAAAGAAGTTTTAAAATGTATATTTAAAAAGTAATTTATACTTTTACGTTTATTAAACATTTTTATCATTATTTTAATAGCGGGTGATTCAAAATCAGTGATTTCACAAGTTTATGAAGTAGCTCTCAAAATGAAGTTACCTATCAAATTTGAAGTTTTGAAAGAAGATGGACTACCACACATGAAAACTTATATCACTAAATGTACAGTTGGAACTTACAATGCCACTGGTGAAGGAAATGGAAAAAAAGTAATATTTTTGTTCTTGATATTATTTTATTTACCTAAATCGACAATATATTCTTACTAATTTCTTCTTTAATATAAATATTATTAAAGAAATCAATATAAATATTATATGTAGATATGTATTTAATATTACTGCTAAATACTATAATTTATTATGCATGTATATTTAGAGAAATTATATTTATATTGTATTATAGATTTCAAAACGACGAGCAGCAGAAAAAATGCTTCAAACATTGAAAGAAGCAAATGAATCTCTTTTAGAAGATGATAATAGTTCTCCAACACTACCATTGCCAACAAAGAATCGTTATAAAATGCCCAGGAAAAAAAATAAGAATCTAATCAAAGAAACAAAACCAAACTCCGAGAACATAGAACCTGTGGATGTTAGTTATAAAACGGAGGATACTGATCCAGTTGCTAAACTTTTTAAAATACAGGCAACAAAAAAAGAAAAAGAACCATTATATGTTCTTAAGGAAGATATCATACACACAAATCGCAAAAAAGAATTTATTTTTGAAGTAAGTACTTTCTTAGTTAAAACTTTTAGTTCATAATTAACTATGTTGTATTGATTTTAGGTTTCGGTTGGACAAAATTCTGCATTGGGCAAAGGACCTAATAAAAAAGATGCTAAACGTAATGCAGCTGAAAATCTATTAGTGGAAATGGGTTATGAAAGTGAACTTAAAAGACGTTCTATTAAAAATAATGATTTACCTTTGGTAAATTCTAATGCTCTGATGAATTATGATTTATAACATGGATAATGAGTAATTACTAATTTTAAATTGGCTCATTTTAGGCAAGTCATGAAAATAAAGCAAATATTGACAGTCCGCGAAAAAATGGACGGCAAATTGCTCCTGGTGTTTTACTTGTATCACCTGAAACATCAATAACCAATAAACCTAGTCAAGGAAATGATGGAGTTCCTTTGGTGTCAGTCGCTAGTAACATGGCCAATGATTTCTCAGTTATTAATTTTCAGCCAACTAAACAGTTGGATTACTTTTCACAAATGTTAGGTTTTAAAGTGCAGTATTCTGAGTTCCCAAAGGTTAGTATTTAATTGAAATGTATGTCTAGTTTTTCTCATGAATGTAGGCAGCCGATAGCATTGATAATAATATTTCAGATTAAATTCATTCTATACAACTGGCTAATAAGAATGAGAGTACAATAAATATGAGTTTTCTACCTATTGTATATTTGTAAACATCAATTTAGAATAATTACATGGTTTCTAAATTTAATCTGTAAACATCGATAACACGTCTATGATCTGAACTTAATTTAGATTTATAATCGTGCTACTTTAGTACTTTTTATCATACATTCTACCCCAAAAAATAATCCCAGAGAAAGATAGTAAAAACGTAAAACAACTATCATTGTAGAACCGATGCATTCCTTATTTTGTTCTGAATCTAAAATAAATATTAATGATAAACATCCAACGTTGAACATAAAATAATTTGTATAATTATTTAAAATGTAGATAGGTCAATTAGAGAAAATATTTAAGAAATACTTTTATTAATCTAAAATAGCTTTGATAATCTAAGTCTTATGACAGCATATAAAATATAATTAATGGCATACTGACAATTATATATGATTGTTACTACGCATGGTTGCAACTATAAAAAATAATTAGGTTTTTAACTATTTAAACTGTTAAATAATTCCAATTATTTTAATCTTAAAATATCAACATTTGAACAGTTATTTTTTTAACATGTATTATGTAGGTTTTACCTTGTACTTTTACAAATACTATTTTATTAAAATTGTATAGACTTTACCTTATAAGTTATCTAATAAAGTGTACATTAGCGCTATTGGCTATTGCAGTAATACATTCCTGATTGTTGCATGTGTGATATCTAACTTATTTTCTTGTGTAACTTAATATTTTATATTTATTCTTGTTATATTTAGGGGAACCACAACGATTACCTGACATTAGTATCCCTTTCAACAATGCCCCCACAGCTCTGCAAAGGATCTGGTTCTACTTTAGAAAATTCTCGTAACGCTGTGAGTATATCCTAGCATAATTAATAAATATAACAAATTGTTTTATTAAGAAATGAAATGCTAATTTATTACAATAATATTCCTATTAGTCATAACTCATTAATAATAGTTGTATTAATATTTTAATATCCATAAATCTAATTACAACAAAAAATTTACTCCAATATTAATTAATAATAATTTTGCTTCATGTTTTTTTTTAGGCTGCGTTGAATGCCATCAGTTCCTTGGTAAATCTTAATATACAAACTGGTCAGCAAGCAGAACCAACACAACAAGGACCTGTAAATGGATTTTCTATTCAGCAAAATCATTACAATAGTAATCCTATAACTAGGCTTAGTTAAACATTCTCCTCTCTTGGATACATATTAGTTATGTTTATTTGTTTAGTTAACTGGTAAAAACGTAGTTTCCATGATATCTGTTAAATTTTTTATTTAAAAAAAATATTGGTTTAAGTTGATATTTTATTTAAAAGAGTTAGTACTTTTAAAAATAATTTTTTAACCATATGACAAAATATTTGTAAATTTTTTTAACTACGTTTTGGCCACTTAAGTAAAAATAATTTATATTGACTCAGACTTTTGAAACTTAATCCATTTTTGAGTTTTAATATGACACAATACAATTACTTTTCTGAGTATTTAATTTCTATTATGTTTATAACTTAAAGTCACATTATTAATTTTTTTTTATAAAATAAGAATTTTCATTTTTAACTTTATTTTCATGCTTATTTTTGTTATTACTCTCATTTTTAGGATAACTTGAATCATATTGATTTATCTATAAGTATTTCCATTATACTTTACTTTTTTAAATTTTCTAGTAGGTGTAATGTTCCAAGTATATTTTAAAATGCAAATTTGAATTATAACCACTATGGTTATTACTTATATGCATTTGTATTTGAGTATTATAATTACTAAAAATAAGTACAATGATTTTACATTTGTGTTTATTTTATTATTTATTATGGCCATTATGCTTGTATAATGTTTGTAAAATGTTAATTTCCTCTTTTTATTTTTTTTAGTTTTGCTTTTAGTGAAAAATCATTAAAACATTTTTACTACTCAATATATTTTAATTTTTTATTTTACATTAAAAAATAGTATGTTCTTAACATATAGCTATGTACAGTGGCTATATATGTTAGACTTAGTGGTTTTCAACCCTTTTTTTAATTCAGCACGCTCAATTTCATCAAAAATGTTCACAGTACATAATATTTTATTTAAACTGGAGAAGTTGAACTGTTGTATAGTACAAGTTGAGTGTGCTTCTTCATTGAGTAGATTACATCACTATTTAAGTGATGTATTACATTTGATTTCAATGATCAATAAATCAATGCATACAAAAAACTATTTTGAGTGGAAACTTTATGTGTGTAAGATCCTGTCTTGGTGTTTAAAAAATGTTTAAAAATATATAACATTTAATATAAATGTAAAAAAAAATGGGAAAGGTCCATGGCCCATGGTCGACAATATAGATTATAGATTATAGATAGATGTATTTTATGAAGCAAAGAAATAATATTTAATTTTAAATTGTATTGAGTTTCACAAATTGGAGACTGCAGAACTATTTTAATTATAAACAAAAAAGAATAAATACAATTTAAATATTGAATGCATCATCCAAAAATGTTTGATTAGGAAAAGATAGCAGGTAAACCATTTGTTTTAACTTTTATTGTATTTATGGTAGTTGAGTATGTAAAACACACCTATGAGAACGGATTATTTTTCAGTCCTTAAAATCATTCTGAAAGTATTTTTCATTTCACTATACCTCATTTGTCCTTACCCGGAGTAATAAGTGAAGCATTTTAACTGCTCTAAACGGTAGGTAAGACTGCAGACAAACGCGAATAAAAAACAAATCATTGTAAAACTGTAAGTCATACTATAACCATAACTTATCTCACGAATCACATATATTTTGAAAAAGAAAATATTAATTGAAAGTAACAGGTAGGAGGTAGGTACCTCCTAATATAGTAATATATTATATAATAAATAATAATATTTACTTAAATAAATTATTTTTATTGAAGTAGGGCCGTAGGGGTGACTGAGGGAGGTACTGTTACCTAAGCATGAACATATTGACTGCATTATCTCAATGTCTCGGATTTTTAAAACATAGGCTTCAATATTTTTTTATTTTTTTAAAAATAAATGTAAAATGACCGTTACAACCCCTACCTCAGGAGAATACCACCCACTTATATAAAACATATTTTTTTAAATGATGGTTCAAACATGACAAATTAAATAATTAATTTATCATTAGTTCAAACTAAAAGTGTTCTTCATATAGATAGTTATTGAAAACAAATATCAATAGATAATACTGAGTAGATTGATTATCAACACATTTTATACATTCATGGGCGGAAATCCATTAAAACTTCAGGGGAGGCCTAACATTATTAACATCAATGTGAGCCGGGGGGGGGGGGGGGAGAGAGCTTCGATCCTACAAAACTAAAAAAAGGAGTGGGCTTGACGGACTTTTTGGGGGGCTGACGACACTGACTAGCTTTAACTTTTAGGTACCTAGATTCGGTGTAACTGTAGTGTAAGATGCCGGTGGTGGTAAATTACAACTACATTAATATTAATAAATAACAACTATTTTGGTTATTATGGATACAACGAAATAGATGTTTTTGTTTATGTTTTTCGACCACAGCATCCGTTTACCTAAAATGTTTTGGTTGAACCTATCGATATTGATCGTGACGACGGGTCAGTGGTGGGTTTACCGGGGAACAGTGTCGGCAGCGGCGGCGGCAGTCGTCGGATATGATGAGCCGTACGACTACGGCTACGGCAGTGCAGACAACGACCGATCGGATTTAAGATACCTCCAAAAACAAATTGACAATATAATGACGGTCTCGTCCATCGGTCGACCGGCCGTCAGACACACGTTTGGCGCTGTATCGAAAGCTACCACGTCGCGGTCCCGGCTGTCCGCCGGCTTTTACAAACAGCACCGTCCGAATGTCATCGATAAAAAACACGCCGCGCGCCGTCGCTTCACGCACCGCCCGAAGGACGTCACCGTCGGCCGCGACGGTGCGGTCAACGCGAAAAACGTCACTAGCGACGACTACATCGACGACGGCGGTCCGAAGACCACGAAGTCCACCGCCGCCGCCCGAATCCTGTTCGGCACCGAAAACGAGTGCGTGTCAACCAACCCCCGGGCGGGCTTGCGTGTGTTACATGACCGACTTTTTGGATCTGATCTGCCAACGTTTGGATGAGGCGGCGGTGGCTGGCGACGACGACGAAGACGAGACGGCCGCTTTACGGTGTCGGTCGTTCAAGCCTGTCCCGGCTGCGTTTATCATTTATCCTGGTACCGCAGCCGGCGGCGATGGGACCAGTACTGCCACGACCGATGCCTCTGTCGTTTCCGCGCACGACTCAGCTGATGTGATGGTTGAGCGAAACGGTGGCAAAAGCGGTGGTCGTGGCCGAGGTGGTGTCGGCGACGAAAAGGCTGCGGTAACCACCCCCATGGGGAAGGAAATAGATTTTGACAAAGTTGTAAGCTACCAACTGGAGAAGTCCTCGGACGGTAAGCAGTAAGCTCAGACGTAATCTGTGTGTTTGCGTGTGTGTCGGAGTGCTTAGCACCCCTAAAATTCATATGAGCACCCCCAAATTTTTAACAGCATCATCGAATTTTTATTGACTTTAATATTTTGCCATAGGTATTTGGAATTTTGTATACAATTATTTCTAAGACCTAATCATTTTCATATAATAATAATATCAGAACAATAATATAGATCATAATGTATTATGTTATAGGTAGATAATTGTTTATATTAAGATTAATGCGAAGGTGTATAAAATTAAGGTGTATGCATGGAGAGGGGTTTGGGGGGCAAAGCTGATCACTGACCACTGATCACTTTAGTTGACATAAATCTAGCACCCCCCATAAATTTAACCCAAATTGCGCCTATGGTTATACACCTTTACATTAGAAGCTATTGTCCCCCCCCCCCCCTAGTGATTTATGATCTATCGTATACTATCACACTATGTAATATATTAATTTATGTTACACTGGTTAAATATTGTGATCAGCATTGTAAAATTATTGTTCAGTCATACAAAGCTTATATTTAGCATACAGGAATACCATATAGGTAGTTTATCCTTATCCTTCTTTGCAATTTTCACAACTATAATATTTTAATTTTTTAGAGCCAATATGGCTTTACTTGTATCTTTGTTTATACCAAACATCTATTACTTAGATCACTACGCAGTGCAATACGCTCTGGTCGGGAGCGATGCCAAAGTCCAATGTTTGATCAACGGCAATGGAACAAGAATGAATGCTTTCAAATGGGACTTTAAAAAGGGCAAAAATACAACGAGTAAATATATATATAAAACTATACAGCACAATTTGTATCGGTTAAACAATAATTATTCCATCCTACACTTAGCACGACATACTGTCCTACTTACTAAACTATAGCTACGAAGTGTAACCTGCAGATGTGCCTGCACATTAGGGGGATTGTCCCGATATGTATGTATGCGTCCCACTTTTTAAGTTGTCCCATTTTCACGAAAATGTCTGATGTACTACATATAATAATATATAATATATTATATTTATTTAATTTATTTTTCAACCAATAGATATAATCATTCTTATTATTTCGGTATTCAGGTATAAGATGAATAAAAAATTTACAATTTTAAAATACTCATAACTCGCGTTAAAATTAAAATATAATAAAAAGTCCAAGAGGTTGACTAGATAATAATCTTACCTTTAGATTTTATAAGAGGTCAATTCGCTCTAATTTTTATACTAACGGAGCTACACGTGTTCTGCTGAGCGTATAACTTGTTATGTTACGCACTTGTAAGACGGAGACAACACATGCGGGTATAACGTCCTCTTAATAAGTTAACTATTTACTTATAAAAGTTAAAATGTACTGTTAAAATTATATTTTATTCCTATTAAGTATATCTCAAATATTGTTTTTCTAATATTTGGAATATAAAAATGAAATGTGTTAATGTGTATTTCAATTGTATTTAATATAAGTATCCATCGGTAATTATAGGTAATATCACACTTTTAGTCAAAACAATTATTATATAATATATTATATAACGTATTGTATTCTTTTTCAGATTCTACGGTAACCGGCGCTGACACGAATATCTTATTGATATTGGGTTTGGAACCCGGAGACAGCAATAATTACACTTGCATACCAACAATGGATGCGGCCGGAGGCATTAGAAATGGCACTTCCTACAAGCATTACGTTGTAGGTAAATAATATATTAATATATCATAATATCATTAATATTATGTCTCGCGGTGTTTAATAATAATAATGGTGATGATTATTATTATACTACTAATAATAAAACGAACGCGTGTCTTCACAGTTCACACTAACTGAGCACATAAATTATATTATAATATATTAATATCTACTCAAAAAACAATTTTATTTCCTCTAAATTAGGTACATTTTGTTATATTTGTTACTATTTTCAGTTTTATAAATAATGTAAACAAGGTGTAATTGTGTAACAGAAATATATGATAAAAGTTATTACATAATATTATTAGTAATTTACATCTGTCAGATCTTTCTGTTACACCCTTGCACCCTGCATATTATTATATATACCTATATATAAATCCTTACTGAGGATTTGTTTAGGCACGAGTACCTATTAATTTGTTAGTGTGGCACATACCTACCACTATACCAAGGGATTCAAGGGTTATTATTATCATGCCTAAAACTCAGATTTGACTGGTGGGTTGGGTGGGTAGATTATTATTTTCAACACACTTCTTCTTCTTATCGAGTCCGGTGCTGGGGCTCTAGAGAAAAATATACTGTGTGCCACTGCTAACAACAATGAAAAAGTAAAAATTGTGATTGGAATCCTAATTCCTAATAATGATTTGGTAATGTTGGTCATTAGTAATGATTAACTTAAATAGTCGTACATCGGGGGTGATATAAAAACATTGTAAAAGACCATCATCGTCAGTACTAATAAATACCGTTTATATAATAATACCTACGTTTATATACATTTGTAAAGCCGTTAAAAAAGCCATTTACGAGATCCACGGTTTAGCGGTTTACAATACCCTCGGCGGCGGCGGTTGTACGCACGAAATAGTCGTTTCTGTGCAAAATCAGTTGCCCATTTCCATGCGTACCGAACTATGTCCCGAGGGATCGTCGCAGTACGCGTGCGACGTCATCGTTGAAAAACCAAAATGTACCGAAGACAAAGTAATAATGCACTATACTTTATTAATTTATTATATATCAATATACGGTATACCACTTACCAATTAGGTACCAGGGTCGTCGGGTTCATCCACCGAACATATTTCTGGGGCTGGACGAATTAATTGCCCTAATGCCCTGTGTACGTAACTGAGAGGGAAATAATGTACCTTGTTTTCCAATCCAAATATTCAATATAAAATATTATAACAGTACTTTTATAGCCACCAGAGAAAAACAGTATTAAAACAGAGGTGTTTCCAGGAATTTCCAATAGAGGCTGAGGGGTAGATGGCTGTTATAAAAAATTACCAGCTTAATGCCACATAGCCACATAGGTATAAAGTTAGGGAGTGCTAAAATAATGTTTGCCACAACTCCTTAGAGCTTAGAGGGGCCTAAAGGTTTTCTTATATTTAATTTATTTTCTACTAAATCAATCAAACAGGTAGTTATTTAATTAAATCATTTTTATAAACTAATGAAAACATGTTACTATGGTACTACACTACACCTACATGCTATAACACCCCCTTCCCCACAATCTAGAACCTAGATCCTAATACAATATACATAAATATTATATTGCATATGTGTATTGAACAAGTTTTGTAATTTTGAAATAGAGAACAATGGAAATAAAATATTTGGTAACATTGAACGACAAGGCCAATTATTTGACTCGGATCAGAACTAGCAAGAAAGGTCGAGTTGCTCTGCGCTACCAAAAACTATTAGCCAGAATATCCAAAGTCTTAGCTTCAAACCTTAACAAAACGTTGACAGTTCAAAGTGAATATGCATTCACACACACACACACCCGGGCAGAAGTAGAATATTATTATCGGAGTATTTGGAACTAAAAAATCAAATTTGGGACCATTTGTTTATTAGTTATAACTTTATAAGTATTTCAAGTATTTGATAAGTTCAGATGAGTGGAATAGTGTTCAGGTACCCCTGTACCACTCTAATCCGCTCATCAAACCTTTAAATACTTACAGCTTATAATTCATAAACCATACTGTCTAAAATTCGATTTTTATGTAGAAGTACCTACTCCAAAAAATATTCTGCTTTGAAATTGTGAAGAAAAGTGTAGAAATTAAAAAATAATAACTACGAAAAATAGAAAAAATTAAATTTATAAACAACTTAAAATGATGTAAAAAAATTTTTAAAAACGTTAATAATTATTGAAATAATATGAGTGTTTACGTTAAATGGATCAACCGGTGTATACAAATAGCACATACAATTTTGAAGCCCTATGTGCTGTGTTCTACACGATTTAATTTTATCTGTTCACTTGTTATGTGCACTCACATAGGTATTTTCTGTTTTTCAGTAATGTCCAAGTTGTCGTTGATCGACACACATTTTGAACCGGACTACAGCCGAATGAATATAAAAAAATTTGTCTTCTGTGCACCAGGTTTCGGTATTCGGGAAGTGTTCTGCGCTGCTTGTCCTCCACACCATTATAGTCCGGATAAATCGATTAAATGTTTGAAATGCGCCAAGGGTTTCCATCAGCCGGTTGCCGGATCGGAAAAGTGCGTCAAGTGTCGAAATATTTTTGCCAATGGCTGTTATATGGTAGGTACCTATAATATTATACTGCACTATAGGTATCCACCGTATCATGTCCTCACGAAAATCTGTATTTTAATGACGTTAATTTTTTAACACGCACTTGAATCATTTAAAATACCTATAAATTATTAATATAACATATAAGAACAATTTTGTATTTATATTTTATAAACTATAATTTAAACTAAAATCAGTTACTATTAATATTAATAACAATTACTAAATAGTACATATGGGTGATATATATATTATTATTTATTGGTTATTATTATAGATAGTGAAAAAAGTGGTCGTAGGAAAACATATCCCCCTCCCTACTATTTTACCACCCCTAACGGCTATTTTGAAATAAAAATAGGAATACTAGGATGCATTTTTAACGAAATGCTTAATTATTATTTAAAATATTTTAAAGTTGCACAATCACTATGTGCCTAAATGTGTTCTCAATGTCGACTCAATTAACTTGCCCACGGCCCACTTTTGACCACTTATGATATATAGGATACAGCTATTTGTATTTAGATTTTAGATTATCTAAGGTGGTACATCACACATTCGTATTAAATATTAATATATATATATATATGTATCTATAAATACGATGTCATATTATATTCATGGGTGCCCATAGGGGGGGTGCTGGGTGCCATGCCCCCCCGCGATTTTAGTTAATATTAATTGTTATATCCTTTGTAAAAACAAAAAACTGTACGTGCTGTGTTATACTGTTATCAGAGATTTTCGAATTCCCCCCCCCCCGCTCTGGTTTATATTACTGTAGATGCCCTTGATTATACTGTCATACTATAACATCTATATGTGTTTGCAGAAAGAAGTTTCACCAAAAGTTTATTGGTTTGTGGGTTTATTAATTATATTAATATTCTCAGTCCTCGTGACTTCCTGTGCATGTTGTTGCCGCGAAGAGAACGAAAAAAGTAAGCTTATATAACTACCTATATTATTGTCAGTATGCATATATCAGTAAATGTTAATATAAATATAGAACAAGTCATGTATTATAGTTATTATACCATAGGCAGTCCATAGTATACTATTATCAGTGGCGTGCTCGATGTGTTTTTCAAAGGGGGTATAAACTGTTAACTATTCTCAGACCACGTTATGTATAGAAATTAGCAGTAAATATATATTCATTGCTTTATTATATATGTTGTATGAGAAAAATAAGCTAAAGGGGGTGGGGACACCTTCATCCCACCCCATGAGCACACCCCTGACTATTATAGTATATTGTATATAACAGTGAATCACTACTATAAAATTAAATTAAAATACAATTATTCTACAGATTTTTGAAATTCTACACAGAGTATGTTATATGTCCCCAGTCCCCGCTTTATCATTATACCCCCCCCCCCCCTACACAAAGCCACAAAGGGTGCTTATGATTGTAGCCTGGTAGTGATTTTAAAAGGACTACAAAAATGTGGGTACCAACACTAGAAAACTGAAATGACGCCCTTGCAGTAGTAACTATAGTAGGTAAAGTACTATTCGAGCACATGGTAAAAAAAAATACTAGGTATTATATAATATAATATTATAGGCGTTAAGCCATATAGAAGTATACCTACTTTACTTTTCCTCTGATATAGTGATATGTATCATGTATACATATTATATTATATTATGTATACTCATCATTTTTGGTGTATATGGTGATGCTTACAAGGACTACTAACAAAGTAGCCTCTGTCCACTCCTTATTTAAAATTTAGTCTACTTTGAACTCACCATAGTTTTACCACCCCATGAACAATAAAAAATCGTATGTTTAGTCAAATATAATTATTATTTGATTGACAAACTATTCAAATTTGTATTACATATTTCAGACATAAAGATAATACCAAGGAAAATAAGGAAAAAATTTAAAAAAACTAAAAAGTACAGTAAGTCGTCTCCCCCCCCAAATGGAAGAAACATCAGACAATAGTAGTGTTATAAGCAAAGGTTATGGTAAATTAAAAAACCATTTATTAAAGTTTAAAAAAAAATCTAAATCTAAAAAAATCGATTCAAAAATATCATTCAATAACGTACACGAAAAATATGGTCAACGGATTCAGGATGATAACATTACCGAAGAGAAAAACGACTGATTAATTCTTATTTTTGTAAAAATTGTGTATAATTATTTGATTTTTTTATTCTTACTATTGAATACATAATTCTCTTTTTTTCTTCATATAGTATAAATGTATAATTATATTTTTAATCGTCTATCTAGTATTTACACATATCCATCTGATTTCAAAACATATAATATTAAATATAATATAGGTATATATAGTTTTTAAGTTTAGAAATGATACATTATACTTTATATATCTATCTATATACATATACATATAGTCATATAGGAGACTGCCCCTATTCACTCATCAACTCCCAGACCAAACCACTGGGCCTAGAGACTTGACATTTTGTACAGACGTTCCTTAAGCTATGTAGGGATGCACTAAGAAAGGATTTTTGGAAATTCCATCCCTAAAGGGGAAAATAAAGGGTTGAAAGAATACAACAGTAGCGCCATCAATCAAGCAATATTTAATTTAAATATTATACAACATTGGTTTTAAAATATAAAACGTGCGTACTTGATATTTGGAATAGTGGTGCCTTTATTGATCTAGATGTGCAATAAGAAGGGATTTTCTGATATTCACATTTTAAAGAAGTGGTCAAACAGGGATCTTTAGATTCACGATGGAAATTTAAATTTTTTTTTTGGTTTATTTATGGTTGCTTTTGGTTACAGGTTATACATACGAATTATTTCATAAAGCTAATTACGCCAATTTGTCCGTAAAAATAAAATAACCCCCAAAATATATTAATATATAAATACTAAATGCCTCTAAAAATTTGGGATGATAAACTATATGACTTCAATACTATTTTAGGTACCTACACTAGTAGGTACACCGTATAAACATTTTTTTGAACTACAAGGATATACTAATATTATAGTAATATTAGGTTTTATTTTATTACCGACCTCGCTGTGTCCGCAATCTACCGCAGGTAGATTGCCTACCTGATAATAATATATACTGTTCACATAACACCATAAGCGAGTCTCACGGGCAACGCCACGCAGGATGGCTAAAAATTAAAATATGATATGATTTATTTCTGTGATTAATTGGGTTTATCTTAAAATTTAAATTTTAAACGCTTGAAAAATTCAAGACGATCAGTATAGGTAATAGGTAGATAATTATAGGTATTATGTTATGATTAAAATGTTTAATATTAAATCTTTTTCTGTTGCTTTACACACTATGCGTTTTTGAACAGTTAACGTAATTTGTCATTCTCCAAAGAAGCCACAATAGTATCATCATAATATCTAGAATAAGGAATTCTTTCAATGACCCATTTTAAATATGATAAAAAGCCCCATTATTGTGTTGTGGATATATTAATAGTAATTCAACTAATAGAAAATATACAAAAGGTTTGTAAAAGGTAATAATATTAGAGCTAGCATAATATTATTATACATAATCATAAATTTATTAAGTATTATCAGCGTTCACCGCTCGGATCATTTTTATATTATTTAAATAGGTAAGTCGGTTTGTTGTCATCTCAATGCTCAAGATCTATACATATGAATACTGTGATTTTGCTTATGTTTTCGCTAAATTAAAACAACGTCTGTAAACTTATCTTATATAATATAGACATATAGAGTTACTTATAACTTATAAACTAGGTAATAATAATCATAATACCTATAGTAAGTTGTTAAAATGTATGACATAAGTCATGTACCTAAGTAGTACCTATTGAAAATTACATCCCCTGATACGGCCCTGATAGCACTATTGGTGTATTTTCGAACGCACAGGTTAAGACATATTACTACTTAGTACTCTCTAAACTTTCCCGATATCTTTAAGAACAATCCCTGAAACTTTCGCTAAAATCGGTCGAAATGTGATGAGTCTACAATCTACAAACATAATAAAAATAATCGAAGCATTTTTACTGTCCCAAAAGGTGATGGCATACACAAATAAAAATAATAAAACAAAAAAAAAACACATCATTGTAAAATGAATACATTCATCACTCCGTTTAGAATCTAAAATAACTATATAAAATAGCCAGGAACCACATTAATGGACAAATAGTGGTGACCGGCGCTACTGTACGCAGTGTCGTAGCAATGATTGTGAAATGGGTGGTGGGAGGGGGTTTATTATAAATTATACCATGTTTTTTTTACAGTTTTCATATATAAATAATACATTTATTAGGATAAAAATAGCCAATGGTGGTTGGGATTAAACACCACTCCCCCCCCCCCCGACAGTTCACTGAAGAGGCAGGGTAGTCAGCTGCTCTTCGCCTCTTCATACAGCAAGCTTAACTTTTTTCAAATATTATATCTTGAATCAAGTGACTGTTTTTAAAAATATAAGGCTAATTATATTAGGTACCAACAATTCTAACCCCCCCCCCCCCCCCCATCAGACGTCTACGCACGCCAACGGATATCTTAATTCGTGGTGAGGACTGAGGACGATGGCTTGGCTCGAGATAATAATAATATGTTGGTTGTGATTTGTGACAGTGTGTCTGTATAAGTTTAATATCTGGTGTATTTCAAAATGATTTAAAGTTGCCCCTCCCTCGACACAGCTTCAGGTACGCCACTATTTACAAGGTGCAGTATTGCACTAGTGCACTCGGTATAGCTATACAATGATTGTTGAAATTCGAAACGCACAACCTACCTATCATAATATCCATATTATACAACAACAAACATAATACAAAAATAATAATATTATTATTATTACTAATTATTTAATAAATATCGTACGTAGTATTTATACGTAACTGGTAGACCAATGGTGGTTGTGGCAATGGCAACACTGTTTTTTTCCGGTTCAAAAAGTGGGATATCAAAATGGTGGCGGACGTATTCGTGATAGGTATTTTGTTTTGTTTTTTATTTATGTTTTGATTTTGGTTCGCGAAAATTCAAATTCTTCATTCAGAGTCCCAAACAATGTAACGTCGGCACACGTTGGATTGCCGAATCCTAAAATGACCGCTTCGCCAGTGGCCGAGGCACAGGACGTGTGTGCATCGGATCCAAACTTTGCGGTTATATTTGCTTTCTGCGAACGGTTCGGAGACAGTTGTGGTGTTACTATTCCTACGTTCCAAGAGCTACAAGAAATGTTAGAGAAAACTACCGAAGGTAAACGCGATAATCTATTATGACTATATATCTTGTGCACACTATTATGTGTTGGATGACGGTACATAATATAATCGTATGTTCAGACATTATTCAGTTTATACAGTCCAACGCTTGTTGTCGATTGAAACACCAAACTACTCGATCAGTCGCTTGATTCTATTAACTTAATCAAACACTTATAAAACCATATCAATGTAATCCGATAAACATAGATACACTTATCAACATTATATTTTATGTATACAATAATTCAATGTTTGTTATTTTTAACGTATGTTAACTATAGGTAGGTTTACTTCTTCTATTGAATTAAACAAAGTTAGGTAGTGTAAACAACAAATGTAGGTAATGTTAGGTATACTATATTTTTGTAATTCATTCAATAACGAAAACATTTGTTTTTATTAATATTGGCATTTTTTGTTAACTAATACACAATTTTTATTATCTAGGTATATATAAATACATTATGTACATAATACACATATACAAGATATACATAAATATTGATATTTACAACATACATTTGACCTTAAAGGTGATCAACTTTAGTATATTATTGCTTTTTTAAGTCTATTTATTTGTCTATTTTTGTGTTGATTCATACAATTTGTCAATATTTCTATTTTATATTATTATTATTGATATTGGATAATATTTTATCAATTCTTATGAATATTAATTTGTTGCATTTAATAAATGTTCCTATGTTTATATTTTTCCAAAAAAGAAAATATATACAAAATCACAGGTTGATTAGTTTGATAAGATAATTTGTTATCAGTTTTAGTTTTAAAATTAATTTATAAATTATAAATTATTGGATAGTAGATATTTGATATATAGAAATAAAATGTATTATAAAATTAGTAATTCAGTGGATTAGATAGGGTTTTTATTTAAATGCAGTTTAAGCTGATACTTTTTTTTAAGACTTAACTCAGAGACCGCGCACAGTTAGTTAAAAAAAAAATAAATCGGAATTGTACAAATTATAGATAATCAAGTTATTAAAAAATAAAAATAAAAAAATTATTAAGATAAAGTTATCACTCCAATAATCTAATTTGCTGTTGGATCAGCTCAAGTACAAATTATTTCCCTTTAATTTAGTATCAGTTTGTTTTATTAATATTTAATTCAATTAATTTAAGTTAAGTAATAGATTTTAATTTACCTTTTTAAAAATAAATTACTTAGCAGCATATTGTGTTGTTTTTAGTTCCAGATGCATTAGTTGATTTACATATAAAGTTATTGCGCAGAGTCAAAAAAAGTGTACATGCAGAAAAATGGGAAAGAGCAGTTTTAAAATTCTGTCAAGAATATTCTATACCAGAATTTTGGGAATTAGAACACTATGGATACAAAGGAATTTCTGTAAAACTAAAATTAAGGATTTTAAAAGTAATATAGTACCTAACCTTTGTACAATGATAATGTTAACATAATTTTTCTTTTTTTTCACAAGACTCTTTTTGAAGCGCAATTTGACAGTAATGTCAAATTTAAGTCTGAAGTTAATAAATTAGAGAGCTCTACACTTCATTCTCAACCACTGGGTTGGGATAGATTAGGCGTAGCTTATTGGGTCCAATTTGACAGAGCATGTAATCTTCGAGTTTACAAGGAAGACATTGATGAAGATACTTGGAAAATCGTGGCAAAGTAAATTTTGTAGTAATTTTTAATTTATGTATTTATTTAAATTATATTTCATAAATTTTTTTAGAGATCGAAGCACCTTAGTTAATCTTATAAATGAATTATCTGGAGAAAAAGACAACACTCTTGACGACATTGAAGACAGTAATAGTATTGAAACTGGTTCAGATGGTTCAGATGGATTGTCTTCAAATCGGAATTCAGAAAAGCAATCTACTATGCTAACAAATAGTGCTCCTATTATTGAAGATAACAAAAAAGAATGTAGTACTACAGAATCAACTAATGTTGAATTAGAAACAAATGAATTTGATCCAAAAGAAAATCCTCTTGATAAACCTAATAATTATAAAAGAAAATTGAAAGAGGATGACAATACATCAAATAAAAGTATTATTCCTATTGTTGGAGAAGAGATTGAAGAATCTGTGATGATTGTAAAAGGTGAAGGTTCTGGGCAGGAATGTGATACTGGTAATCCTGATGAAACAAATACTCAAAATGATACATCAAAAAATGAAGATGTAAAAAAACCAAAATTATGGAGTATTGAAGCTATTTGTAGTTCATCTAAAGAAGTCAAAGAAGAAATAGTTTCTGTTCCTAAAACTGGATTTTTTTTTGGCGATGATTCTGTACCATGTTTTAACAATGTTTCTAATGGAGAAAATTCTTGTACTGATGACAACAAATTAGAAGTGGTTTCATCAAACAAAAATATCGAAGAATGGAAAAAAAATAAAAAAATTAATGAAGACCTAAATAAAAATAAAAAAACCGATGAAGAATTAAAAAATAAAAAAACTGATGAAGAATCAAATAAAAATAAAACACTGGACGAAGTTGATACTACTATACCACATAGCATCAAATCTTTAAATTTAGATGAATTTTCTTGTAAAAATGTTTCAAAGCAATCAGTTTTTAATATTAAAATCCATGAAGAAGAAGTTCAGATCACAGAAAGAAAAGCTAATGAGGTATTTACAAAATCTGAATCCAGTATAAAACATAATTCAACAAATGTTTATGGCTCAACATCATTTGACAGCTATAGTAAACCTCAAGAGTCCCAGATAAATAATATGACAGAAATTGTTGCATGTAATAAAGATAATCAACCACAAATTAGTTACAAAACTAATAAATATGATACAGATTATAAGGTCGAATGCAAAAAAATTAAAGTTGATCAAATTAATGATCAACCAACAGATCTAACTAATTCTGATATTCAAATGGGTAAAAAAATAAAAGAACAAGAAAGTTTAAGTGTGAAATTAGAAGAAAACACAAAAAGCAATATTGATCAACAATTAAAAGAAAATATAAAAGAAGGAATAGATCAACAGTTAGAAAATGATCAAGAATCAAAACCTAAAGTTGGTGAACCTATTAAAATTGATAAACATACACTTAACTATAAAATACAATCAAATGAACAATTGACAGGTAAAATCAATCAAAGTGATGATGGAAAAATAGTAGATAACAGTGGTGAAAAAATCATATCAAATGAATCATTTGCAAACACAGTTGGCCAATATACTGACATTAATGAACAACCAAGTATTGATGTAGTTGAGCAAAATACATGCATGTTAGATACATCATTATCAAATGTAGTTGACCAAAGTATTATTACTGATAATCAAATATTGGCTAACAAATGCTCCACAATTGATATAGAAGTACCAGTAGATAATTTAGTTGAAGAAAATGAACCAGAACAATTATCTGAAAATACTGAACATGTTAAAAATACTGATGATTTGAAAACTAATGATGCTTATTCTAATAATGACAACTTAATAAGAAATGCAATTGCTAGTAGTAGTAAAGCATATGATCAAACTTCAACAGACAATGTCGATCAATACTCCACAACCATAAAACAATTTGTTGGTAATCAAAATAATAATACATCTAAGAAAACATCACATAACATAAGCAATATTATTGACACTGATGTGATTGTGATTAACGATAGTGTTGAAACAAATAAACAAATAATTAATTCTGGTGATATTGAAATTAAGCAACTAGAAAATTTTCAGATTACAAATGAGAAAAACATTTCTCAAGAAAAAAAATCATCTGTTTCAAATATAGATTGCCCAAAAGATTTTAGTAATAAACATAGCTTAAATAAAATATTACAAAAATTGGATGATATTAAGGAAATGTCAGTATGTCCAAACTCTAAATCTTCTAATGTTGATTTAGAAGTAGACCAAATTGGTTTAGTGAAATCAGAGGTCGAAATAAATGTAGAAGAATCAAATTTAAAGAGCAAGGATATTTTGAAGGATTTAACTGTAAGAAAAGAAGATAAATTAACAGAAAATGAAAATAATATTTCACTCATAAATCCAAGTGTACTAGAAAATCAAAGAGAAATTGTTGATGCGATTAATAATGTAGCAAAAAGTGATAAAGATTACAAACTATCAACATTAGCAATGGAACAATGTAAAAAAGATGAAATAAAACAGGAAAATTTAAATGTGAATCATGCCGAAATTAAACAAAATAAGGCTAAAAAAGAAAAGCACAAATTATTTAATGTCGTATATGATACTGATACTGATGTTTGTAATGAAGAAAAATTAAATTTAAAAGAATTTAAAAGTATTCCGTGTAACAAAGACAACCCTGCGCAAGATTTATCTGTACAAGAGAGTAAATTGGAAATGGAATCTCTAATGGAGATTGGTGAAGATAGTGCTGTTGACATTTTTCATAGCGGTAAAATAAAAAAAAATATATACAATTTATAATTTTAACAAAATTAAAAATATTTAAAGTTGTCTGATGACTGATTTTGATTCTAAAAAAATATTTGAATTCAGCAGAAAAATGTTTGTAGATACTAGTTGTACAAAACACTTGGTTTTTAATTTTAATTTTAATTATGTTTTGAAAAAATTTATATTTTCAAGTTTTCTATAAATTACAGTTTACAATAATATAAGATTTATGATCTATAGACAATTGTCTGTTGAATTCAAATTTTTTTATCAGAATTAACTTCAGACAAAGTAAATTAACTTTAATTTTGTCAAAATCATATGACCATTTTCTTTTTGTTACTTTACTATATTTTTACTCGAATGTCTTTTATTAGATAAAAATGTTATCAACAAATCAATCAAAATTTACAAGAACCTAGAAGACAAAGAAAAACATACAAATTCTGATAAAGATATATTAAATAAAAATCTCAAAATAAAAATAAAGGGTAAGTTAACTATAGAAATTAAATTAATTTAAAAGCAATTACCATAAATCATAAAATAATACATGTTTAAAATTATTCAAGATCCGGACGAGGAAGCTATATTAAAACCTTCTGAAGAAGAAATTGTTACTACACCAGATTGTGAGGATATATATGAAAATTCCGATGAAACTAACCAAGAGACATTTCAGAAAAGTCGTAAGTATTGATATAATTATTTAATTATTATAATTTTTAGATTCTGAATAAAGATGGGAACATATTAATATTACAATAATATTATTTTTATTTTTCTGTAGACTTCTTTAGACAATTAAAAAGTTTCATGGAGCCATTATCAATTGTAATTGGTTCTTTGATAAGTTTTTTTTAGTAGTTTCCAAAGTGTAAAGAAAAAACTGCTGGCAACTAACAGATCTTAGCAAGCAGCTTCTGCCCAAAACCAATTTCTGAATGCAATGATTTTTTTTTCTTTCAAATTTATTACAGTGATCATTCATCATTATCGTATACAAGTGTTCTTGTTACAGCCGGGTCTCAAGTGTCAGGCTTGTTTTTTGTTGTTTTGAAATGGTTGTCTATGATTAAAACTATACAATTAATTCATATTATTTTATTTCCTTAAAATGTAAATTTTGTATTTGACTTTTAGCTAAAGAAGAGTTTGATGATAGCGTAGTTGTAGCTCAATCTTTTGAAGAAGATTACAATAAAAGTGAAGAAGAGGAAGTTACTGATGAAACACCAAAAAAGAAAGGGAGACCTGGGCGAAAAAAGGGTAAATATTTATAAGATAAATTTTCTCAAATTTTTTAATAATATTTGGTTATTTGTACATGTATTTAAAACAGTCATTGTAATTTTTTATGCTAGGTAAAAGAGGAAGAGCTAAAAAAATTATTACAGTCAAGCAAGAAAGTAAAAGTATTGTAGAAGAAAAAGTAAAACGACCATACAAACCTCGTCAAAAGAAAGGTAATGTTTTATTTTGTATTTCACATAATAGTAATCTATTATTAATTATAACAATAATTACATTTTAGAATCGTATTAAATTATAAATTTATGTCTTAACAGTTGTTACCATATCAGAAGAAGTGACTGTGTTTCCAGAGCCAGCTAGTGATGACAATGTGCGTAGATCAAGGCGTATTGCTGAAATAAAAATAAAAGAACAATTTATTCCTACTACACAATATGACGATATTGATATACCATTAAAGAGTCCAAAGAAAAAAGATAAAGCTGGAAAAAAAGGGGCAACACCCTCCAAAAAGGTACATTCATTCATATTAATGTATGCCAAAAACATTGTACTAATAACATATTTATCACTTAGTTCGAAAATGCTGAAGAATCTGATGATGAAGATGAAGAAGATCCTATTTCTAAAAAGTTCAAGAAAAAGAAGAGGAAAGGAAAATCTGATTCCTTGAAGAAAATCAACATGATAAATCCTTGGAATGTTGACTCTGAATCTAGGTATGCAAATTTATTTTTATATTATATTATTGGACCAATATTTTTTGTTAATAAAATTGTCAACAATATTTCCAGCTCTTCCGAAAATAACATAGGATTATTTGAAGACTACGATCATGAAGAAGAGGAAGAAATTCCTAGACCTGGAATTGAGCCTAATATATCAGACCATGAATTTTCCCCTGAGTCAGATATTAACGATGAAGATGAAGAGTATTTACCTGAAAAAAGAGCACGGACTGCTCATAAAAAAGGTTCTTTTTATGAATATAATTTCTTAAAAATTTTATTGCAGACTTGTTATATTATAACAAAAATGAATGATGTTTTTTTTTTTTTTTTTATCTTTTTACAGATGAAGGTGAACAGTTAAAAGATGACATGTGTCAAAAATGTAACAAAAGCGATCAACCTGAATGGATTTTGCTATGCGATACCTGTAATCAAGGGTGGCATGCATCTTGTCTTCGCCCTCCACTTATGGTGATCCCTGACGGTGACTGGTACTGTCCACCGTGTCGTCATGTAAGTACATTTATATTCCATTAAGTACTGACAATTTTCTAATTTTAAATATTTTTATAGCAAGCTCTGTTGAATGCATTAAAAGACACTTTAAAAAGATATGATGGTGAATCGAAAAAAAGAGAAAATGAAGAATTGAGACGTAAACGGTTGGCATATGTAGGAATAAGTCTTCAAAACGTTATATCATCAAAAACGGAAGAAGTGAAATCTGAAAAACTGCCTGTAGTTCATCAGTCTTCTGAAGATGATGAAGACGAATCAGAATCAGAAGAATATGACTCAGAACCATTGTACACTTTAAGAGCTCGGCGACAAGCTAATGTCAGTTACCGTTTTAACGATTATGATGACATGATAAACGAAGCAATTTTAGTAAGAATTTGTTTAGTAAAAATAAATCTATTATGCAGTCAGTACTTATTCTTTTGATTTTTTCAGGAAGAGACTGGTGCTGATGATTCTGCAGCAAAAAAATCACCCGAAGTGAAAACTGATAAAAATGATAATGATGAAAATAATGATTCTGATTCTGATGAAAATGACAAGGGTAGACAGGATTCACCAATCGCACCAGCATTGTTACATTTGAGGGGGCGAAAAAAATCAAAAAAGCTCACAAATCTAGATATCAGTTCAGACGATGGATCCGACGAAGATTTTAAAGGGCCTTCGTATGTTCAATATTATAATTTAATTTATCTTAATATATAATACATTTCTTCAGTCCGTGTGTAAGTATTCAAACTCCTAACGGCTGCACTGATTTTGATGATATATATTGTATGTGCTTAAGTGGGTTCTTGAATGGTTTAAATTCACGATTGGACTCGGTAGGCCCAACCCGGGAGGTGCTCAAATAAAGATTTTGAGATTTACAATAGAAATTTTTGTTTATAAATGGTTGCTATTGGTTATAGGCGAAATAATGAGTAGAAATTAGTATATAAATACTTGCCATTAGTTACTCCGGCAAATGAGGTAAAAGCAACCATAAAATCGTCATGTTTATGGTTTCGAATAAAGAAATTATATTTTAAAACAAATATGAGAGTTGAATTTATATTTGTAGATATTATATAGGTACACTAAACCTATAAAACTACTTAACCGAATTTGTAAACATTTCAAATTGTTATGATTATAAAAGATTTTTATAACGTTTTCAATAAAAGATCAATAGGTTACTTGAAACTTGGAGGATGTTTATAGAATAATTAAGGGGTGGAAATCAAAAACGATTGCCAAAATACTGATTTTTTAGGAGATTATTTTGTTTATCTAAATGTTTGAAATTGGTTACATATTATATTAATATTATAATAAATGAGAAAAAATATGGCATAATATATATTGTGCACAAATATATTTATTAAAAAATCTTTGGCCTCGAGAACGTCGAGCAGGACAGCTAGTATCTGTATATAAATAAAAGATGTTTGTTAATTTTAGAGACGGGGACGATGATTACGATGACGATTTGAGCGAGTATAGTGACGATTCTGTCAAAAGACGGCCACAACCAACACGACGGTCTGTGCGAAACCGAAAAAACGTGGTTGATCCTGACTTTAGTAAGAAATTCATTAAGACACTATTTTATAGTACTGGTAAATGATTGGTATACAACTGTTAATCATGTAAACTCTGTAAATTTAGTCAATGACGATTCGAGTGAAGACAGTGATCAACGTTCCAAAAAAAAGAGATCAAGACCTTGGTCAGATTCTTCGAATAGCGAAGAAGAAGACTTAACGTGGGGAAAAAAGAAAAAAAAACGTACAAATGCGTACTCATCTTCGTCATTATTGTCCAAATCGACCAAAGGGTCTAAAAGGAAACGTAGCGAAAACGATGGTGCCCGAAAATTTAAAAAGGTTGTTTAATTATACTATGTAAATAATAAATGTACAATTTGTTTGTGGTGGTTTTTTAAAACTTTTTTGTACTTAGATCAAATTCGGTATGAATTCGGATTCAGATTCAGACGGCCAACCCAAGAGAAGGACAAGAGGACGACAAATAACTTACGCCGAATCCGACGATTCCGAAGAAGTAAAATTACATCATAATATATTAATATATAATTATTGGTTTACAATACTAAACAACAGTGGCCATACTAATGGGAAATAATTGTTCTTTAGGTAGTCCTAACGAAAAAGCGTAAGGTAGGGAGTGACGAAGAAGATGAATATGTGTTGAACGACGAGGAATTGGAAGCCGAGAACGAAGACCATACTTTAGAAGTGGACGAAGACGATGCGCTGGCCAGTAACGATGAGAAGGATGAAGAAGACGTCTACGATGAAGAAGCAGTAGACGAGGAAGAGGAGAACGAGGACGAGGACGAAGAGGAAGAGGTCAACCCGAAACTTGCGATATCCTCATCAGGGCCATCTACAAGTAATGTCGCACATCAGACTGTCGTTAAACCGTCGCTATCCGCTGTTGTCCAATCGGTCATCAGGGAACCGTTATCCTCATCATCCGATCCAGTGGCCGCCGAACCGCATCATGGGGCACACCCACGACTGTTGCCACCGGCAGTTGCTCAACGATCGGACAAACAAACGTTGTCGCCAGTCGTCGACCCCAATCTAGGGTCACCGGATAAGCGAAAGCGCCCCCCACAGCACCAGCCGAAAAAGTGTCCGTCGCCCAACCCTCTGGTGGACTTCGGGGCGGGTGCCGGCTACCCATATGCTCCGGACGCCACCAAAGTGGCGGTGTCCGCTGTCCCGCCATCGCCCGCACACGTCGCGTACATCAGACCGCCAGCAGCCGTGTCTGCTGCTGCAGGAGTGTTCAAGACCATGGTGCCGCGAACTGCGGGTGACGTGGGTTTTCCCGTCGCGCCGGTCCCGTACCGGACGGCAGCCAATAAAATGACCGGTCCGGCTGCCTACCTGTCTCCGCCGCCGCCACCTCAGGTGCAACAAGTGTACCAGGCGCCGACGCCGCAGCCGCAACCGCAACCTCCGTCAACCAGTTATTCGCCGTATCCAATCGATTACGCCGCCACCGGAGCACCGCTACCACCTCCACCACCGACGATCGCGTTCCGAAACGTGCTCGTAGCGCCGCCGTCGCACGAGCATGCTCTGCTGCCCAGTGCGTCACAGCAGCAGCAGCAATCGGCAACGGGGGGCGGAGACAGTGAATTCGGCGGGCTCGTTTCGTATTTTTCCAGTCAACAAGAAGACGATTTTGACACATGATGATCTCGTCAATCTCCGCCGTATTATTATTATTATTATTTTTATTATTATTGTAATTATTTTTCTCCTTTTTTTCTTTTTGTTCCCTCCATCAACTTATCGTATCTTACTGTTCTATTATAGTTATGAAAACTTGGCTGCTTGTATGTTGTTGTTATTATTAATTTAGAATTCTTTTATTCTTTTATTCTTTTTTGATTTTGAGTCTAAACAGATAAATCTAGGGCAATTAAGGGGATTGGAAGTGGTTATTTTTTGTCTAACACTCGTGGAACAGGAATTTCGACATGTTTTCATTCCAACGCACCAATTGATCTTGGTGATAGGATAATAATTCTAAAAACAGATTTGAATTTGTCGTGAAGTCTACTTGAGATCGATTTCCTCAGATTTTTAAATTTTTGATTTAAGCTACTCAAAAAATTAAAATTTCCATTTCTTTCTTTAGTACAATTTTTTTTAGAATTTATGGAGATAAATATGTAAGAAAGTCGATTTTGACAAATTATGATAAATTTAAATCGATTTTTAGAATTCTTATCGCTTCACTGTCTAGATCAATCGGTATGTTGGGATAAAAATGAGTCTAAACTCCAATGTTCCTATGTGTTAGACAAAATAAGAAAATCACCACTTTCAATTCTCTTAATGTGGTTGTGTGCACGGCTTGTCCATTTTAAATAGTAGGGTAAGCAACTACACACATAGAAACATCAAAGTACTATAACTACCTACTAATTATAATACCACAATTCACAATCAAAATTGATTGCCAATAGTTGTATAATCACGATCCAAAAGAAATGCATAAAATATTCACCATATACTGTCAACTAGGCTGCCTCTTTCTATTATTTCATTACTTAATTTTGTCTTGTATTTTTAATTTTGATTGAAAAACACAATATTTTTCCTTATTTGTTTAACGAGGCCATAATGTTAAAAACGAAGATCTGAGCGAGTGTATTATAACGAACAATTTATTTTCTAACTTTTGTTTCAGTTAAGTATTTAGTAATAATGTTTTTTTTTTTTTGAACATATTTTTATTTACTTCAATCACAAAATCACAATTCATTACTTTGCCATCATTCTCATATTTTAAAACTAAATTTATTAATGTATCTCTCTAACATAACAGCAAATGTTTATTTTATTTACTTATTTCATTTTGAATTGCCCCACAAATAAAAATAAATATTTTAGGAAAATCACAAAAAACAACTTGTGTATAATATTTAATGTACAAATATAAATTGTCTAAATATAATTGAAGTAACTATTAAAGTTTATTTAAATTTTAAGTCGTAGTGAAAATATTTTGATTGATATTTTATGTTTGTCAATACGCTGAATGTTATTTGTACGTTAATTGTACAATTTTACTTTCATAATTTTAATATATTATAGATTTTTATTTAATTGATATATATCAATATAAGATACATTAATACAAAATGTATAATTTTACGTTTGTTTTGAAAGAACAAAAAAAATAATTTATAAGTGCTAGTGTTGTATAAAATCATATAATTAATTATTAAGATTTGTCAGTTATACTTTTAGATTATAAATATTTTATTTGTAAGTAGGAGGTATATAGATATATATATATATATAATTTATTTCAAACTTTTGTTGGTCTTTATTTTCATACGAATGTGATCATCTCCAGACTTGTACAAAATTACAAAAACATGGAAATTAATTTTACTCGTGGGCTTAAGAGATTTTCAATTTGAGAACTAAATAAATAAATTATGCATAAACCATCGGTGGGCTGGACAACATAAAAGTATAAAACGCCGAAACTTGGTTGTTCGAACCCCGGAGCCCCATTCCTTGGGTTGCTTATAATTATAACAGGCTCACACAACTACAAGAAAAATATGGAAAGGAACAGTGGCATGATTAAGGGGGGGGGGGTTGGAAAGCCCCCCCTCTATTCAAAATTCCTGAGTGCTGATTAATTTGAAACTTTTTTTTTATTACGACTAGTTTATGCTGCCTAAACCTCACCAGATTTGGTATACGATTCAATCCATTTTCTAAGTGATGGTAATTTTTACTTGGAAATTTCGACATGGTGAAGTCAAAAATACAAACAATATTATATTTGTTTTAAAATGGACGATATAAAGTATGAACACGCTTTTATAATACGTTGACTATAATTGCAAATTGTATTAGTCTAGGAGCTACTGATGGTTTGACCTAACCCATTTTAGCTTCTTTCAAATTTTTATAGCTAATAAAATCGGGGCTGCTGAATACGATAGAAAATCGGATGATTAGTTGAGTGTCTCAGAGGGGAGGGTATCTCCAAAATTGGAACAAAAATTTAGCTCATCAGCCACCAACGCCAAATTATTAGAAATTATGTTGGGGGGGGGGGGGTTGGGGTGGGTGGGTGACTCCAAAGTTCAACAAATTGTCAGCAACATTTTGTATAGTAAGCATGCCTCGATTTTTGAGATCAGCATCTTTTCTGATAGAAAAGTGAACCTAGTTGCTATAGTACTTTTGGGAGGTCAAAATTGAAAATGCCAAGAAGTTTTAGAAAACGTAGAGAAAAACAAAACAAAAGTGATAATTTTTACGCAAAATCGATTTTTTTTTTTTTGTGTTTCTCAAACCGTAGACCATTGAAATTTTTATCAAATATTTATATTAACATTTCACATAAATGGTACTATTTTCGATAAAACCTTTTTTCGTAGTAAAAAAGCTTGAAAATTGAATACAAGATTCCTTATAAATTTCATAAATACGAGTTCAAAAAAATCCGAAATACATAGGCACAATTTTTTTTTTATATGCAATTGAAGTTAATTTTGACAAAATGTAATTTCTTATAAAAATAGGAACATACTATACATACATGGGTATACATTTTGTGCAAAATCTGTTAATTAGAGTTTAGTTATAACTTATAAGTTATAATATTGAGAGGGAATGGAATGAGACATTTTCATTATCTATTTTTAATTTTTATTCTTACGCAATATGTACGTCTGCCATCGATCGCGTAATATATGTGATTTAAAGGAGTGTTTCTGGTTTCTCAACATTTTCCATATCGCAAGTTCGCCACCACCAAAATATATTAAAAACAAAATCTGTCACCTTACGACCCCCCCTTATAAAAAAAAAACTTTCTAAACATTCTCTGCAAATATCTAATTTATACTTTTTACTTTATTATTCATAGTTTATAGTGTATTTTATAATTATAATATAAAGTAAAAACTAAATTTTTCATTTTAGATTCTGAGTGAAGCGATGAATGTATTGATTTTACAATGTTGTGTGTTTTTTTTTTTATTTTTTTTTGTGTCTGTCATCAGTCATCACCTTTTAGGACAGTAAAAGTGCTTGGATTTTCTTCAACAGTAACTTTTCTGATAGGAAAGTGAATCTAGTTGGTACTTTGGGGGGTAAGTAGCCAGTAGATTTCAAAAGTGACGTGAAAAACAAAAGAAAAATTAAGGAAAAATGGGAATTTTCGAGAAAATTGATTTTGGTTTTTGGTGCAACTCTAAAACAAATGACCGTAGGTACATGGAATTTTGACTGAATGTTTATATTAGCATTTTCTATACACCATAACATTTTCCAAATATTTTGAGCTGTTTACGGAAATTTTCAGTTTCCATTTTTTTTAGTTTTTTTTCTATAAATATCAATAAAATTTTATTTGTTGGGTAAAAAAGCTTGAAAATTTAATAGAAGGCTCCTATAGGTAATTGTTTCAAAGGCAGATGAAAAAAATTATTTTGTAGTTAAAAATTTATAAAATGTTCAACTTTTATAGCTAAGGATTGAAAATTGAAAACAAGGCTCCACGTAAATAGGTTATATATAAATTACTTTATTCACATTAATATTATCAAATATACTTGGTAATATCATAGGCTGACTGACTTTTCGCTCAGAATCGTTTTTCTTATACAATGATATTATATCATTGAATTCAAATTTAACACCATCCATTACAGTGACCCACTTGTAACCTACTGTACAGCAGAGCGACATCTACTTACCCACCTTTTTATCATTATGGTTATGTATTAATGTAATATAAAAAGGTTGTTTTTCTACATCATAGTTTATTTATTTTAAAAAAAATTCTAATTCTACCGTGAATCTCAAAATCTTTGTTTGAGGACCTCTTTAAAATTCGAATTTTGAAAACTCCTTTCTTATAGTGGGTCGTCACATTATAAAACGAAACTACAGACCGAATTTCATACATAGCTTGCTGTCCCGGATATGCGATTATACGAATCAGTCAGTCAGCGACAGGACCCGTTCTTTTATATAAACCATTAAGTATTGGAATATAAGTTGGTTTCTGAAATTTCCCGAAATTAATAATTTTGTTACAAGTTAATCGGGAGAAAAATAATAACTTAGTTGGAATAAATAATTTATAAGTTTGTTATTTTTTATTTAAAATAATTACGTTGTTTAATTTTTACAGACAACTGTGACTTACAACCAAAATGTTTGGCGCAGATTGATTAGTTAAATTGAATACGAAGGCGACGGTTGTGGTAAATAAGTAAATTGTGTTTGGCAGCTTTCTACGACTTTACCTAAACTACCGCAGCGGCTCCGCCAAGACCAATAGACCATATAATTTTACCACCACCGATGTAATATGTGAGGATCGTAAAGGCGTTTTAAACCATGCATTGTAAGTAGTATAATATGATAATTTATCAGGCGACTATCAGCTATTATCATAAAATAACATTCAATAATATCACTATATTCATTAATAATTATAATACAGTAAGTATTACAACCTACATGTATTCTAGTCGGCAGTCACAAGACGTGTTAGGAAACATCGGGATTTTGTCAGTGATTACAAAAGTAACTAGTTATTTTTTGTTTTTAACGCATTAGAACTTAGATTACAGATAGGTAATTTCATGCATTAGAAAGTTATTAAAACCGACCAGTTGGTAACCAGCTTTGAGTCGGGACCTTGGTAGGTACTTATAAGTTGTATAGTGTGTATAACGTATACATTATACAACACACATGACCAGAGCCGCTGAATACGTATGTATACTTTTATGTGGTGGTCCGCCCCTGTATTTTGTTAGGGTAGTCGATGGTGGGTGTCGGGTGGGTGCAAGATGGATAAATTGACATTCTAGTTTACTAATTAGGCGTGCCATTATATTATTTTTTATATACTCCGTGGTTGGTTGTGGTAACTCATTTGTCGGTTATTATAACGTTACCATAATATTACTCGAGTTCACAGTGTTAACAATTCGTGTACTGAATTACTATTTGATTTGAATTTTGCAGTGATGAATCCAACGAGGCGAGGGAGCTGGTAAAGACCAGTTCTTAGTCGATTTTCTTTAATTACATTTATTTGCTAATAAGCAAGTTATCTTTAGTTTAATACCCAGACTAATGTAAGAATTTTTCAACAACTATGCAGGCTTAGGAATAGGTATATTCAACAGCAGTGGGTAGGAGGTAAGAGTAACAAATAAAAGCAATAAATCCTATGAGTATCTATATAGTTTAGTAATCGAGCAGACCTTCTCTTCTCCCTCCATACAAATTAAGCTCAGGATTCATCGGTCATCACACCATGATATTGCATCATCCTTGAAGTTTTTACATCTTAGTTGATAAACTTTAACTTTGAATACTTTTACACAATACAGATCAATTTTAAAGATTGTAATTTTAACGATTTTCAAGTCATATTTTTCTTTGGATCGCATTGTTTTCAGTATTTTATGTAAATCGTTGTTCGTGTTAGTTCATTGAAACGACCTTATCCGGGGTCTCTGTCAGCGTCTTTTCACTGGGGAGGGGGTAGATATTTCTAGTACACGGCGACCACCTTTTCTAAGGGCACGTCCAGTCGTAGCGACGTACATTTGGACATTTCACTATAGCCCCCCCCCCAAAAAAAAAATTGTTAAATTGTTGGTGAAATGTATGTGACGTAGCGGCTTTTGATCGTGCGGAAAATATGTGTGTTGCGGCATTTGTTTTTCGATTATAATGATTTAAGAAACGTATAAAAATCAGTACTGTTGCGCCACGGGGCCTTGCCGTAAATACGTCCACACACACACGCGGAACAAGCCGAGTGAAACAAGCTGTGCGGTTTTCCTTTTATGTAGACCGCTTACTAGTGGCCGGTCGGAAATTTTGCCGCATCCAAAAAAGCAGCAGAAAACGAATTTGTGACGTCGCTCTCATGACGCGCGGCAAATGCTGCTCCGCCTGGACGCTCCTTTAAGAAGAGAATTTTTTTACATGTGTGGACGCCCAGACAGAATTTTGTAATGGTAATATTATAATAGTATTATAATAACGTTAACTAATATTATTCGTAATCATAACGTTATAATAATATTATTAAACAAAAAAATTGCTGTCTGGGCGTCACTCCCAGTAGAGCGGGTCCGGCGGGGCAAGGCACAGCGATCAAAACGGAGAGACCATACGAAGAAGTATTTTTTGCACTGCTATTTACGTCTATTGGCTATTAATTATTACAATATAATATAATCACGTTACACATACAAATTATCGGTCTTTATGAAATTGGTCGATTTAATTTAATGAAATGGATTATTATAACCTATTTGCAAAATACAATTGGGAACAAAATTAAATTATTTTTTATGAACTTCGAATGTATCACATCATTGCATAATTTGTTCATTCTGAACTTCTGGAGTTAAAGTTAAAATTCAAACCAAATGATTAGTTCAATTGTTCAAACACAGTTCGAATCTGGTTTTAAGAAATTTTCCCTATACCTTGTTATACACATTGCACACAGATGTGATACATATTATTTAAAATCAAATTACCAGTCAAAAATAAGTCTAAATTATTAGAGTAAACAAAAAGACTATTGTTTGGCAAACTATACTTACACTAGTCAACAAGGATAAAGACCCATAATGCAATAGATTGGTATAGAAATACAAATATTAGAAACAGAAAAGTTTTTTATTTATAAACTATGTACAACTGATGTTTTTTTAATTAATTTATATATTATTAAAATTACTTAATTATAACTATAAACATGAATATATGATTTAGAAAATTATATATAGAGATTTTGTTTTTTTTTTAAATAACATACAAAATTGAATATTTATAATTGTGTATTAACACTCGCACAAACATTTTATGTTTATTATATTTAACTATTTTAGGCATAATTTTGTTTTGTAGATAATTAAACACACCAAAATAAAGTATAGAACACCTATCTAAAAAACATCACAATACACCAAAAAAAGAATGTTTATTACGATAAAAATATGTTTTATTAAATTGTATACATTAGAAACAAAATGAGCTAAGAATTGTAATATTAAAAGCGAATATGTCGCGTTTTAAATTCATTTAAATTGCTTAAAAAGATATAATAAAATAATAATGATAGTAAATCATAGTAATAATAAAATAATTGAATAATAAAATTGCACATAATATACATATTAGCACATGAAAAAAAAATACCAAACAAAACAGCTGTTAAAAAAAAAAAGTAAATATAATATATTTATACATAATAATATCAAACATCAATTAAAAACTTAATGTGAACATTAACAAAGAGGTATACCAAAATCATTTAAAATAACATAATGAAAACTTTTTAAATAATACTAAACACGTCCGATGGTTCGGATAATGTGTCCAATTTTAAAAACTAACCAACCAAAACATAAATTGTCAACCTTTTTTAAATTGTTCAAAATGCATCATAAGAAATAAAAAAAAAAAACATTTGGGTAACTTATTTAAGTACAAAAAGAAATGTTGCTTGAACATAAAGTTGAAAAATATGTCAAATGGCAATCCCTAAATTTAGTAGTAAAAAAAAAAAAAAAAAAATAATAAAAACAACATAACACGGTAACTCGTCCTGTGTGCGCACGGCCGCCTTACTGATGATGATGCTGACGACGACAATGACGACGACGTCAACTCACTGTGTACACGTCCACGCCCAACAGCTGTTTGAGTTTGCGGTCGTAACGGACCATGAGTATTTGTTCGCCACCGGATGTCGATGAAGTGGAGGAGGAGACGGGGGAGGTAGTAGTAGTAGCGGCGGCGGCGGCGGTGGAGACTGTGGTCGTGGAGGAAGTGGATATGGAGGTGGATGCCGATGTGGACGACGCGGTGGAAGAGGCTTCCTTCGTGGCTACAGAGTCGTCGTCGTCTTTGTCTTTGGACGGACGTTCGGCGGCACTGGACTTGTTGGCTGCGCCGGTGGCCGGAACCGCGACTGGTTGTCGGCCCAACGATTTCCGGAGCACCGCGCGCTCGTTGAACCGGTCCGCCGGCACGGCCGTCACGGCGTTCTCGTCGTCCAACAGTTTGGCGAGCGCTTCGGCCGTCTTCACGGACAGCGCCGTCGACACGTCCGCGAACAGCACCCAATCGTCGTCGTCGACGCCGGCGGCCTTGCGGTCGTCAGCGCCTCCGTCGGAGGGCAGCTTGTAAACGTCCGGTAGCGATTGGTCGGCGAACTCGAACTCGAACGACGGGCCGTCGTCGGTCGGCGCCGGCGATGGGGCAGGCGGCAGACTCCACAGCAGCCGGTCTACGTCCTCGGGTTCACCTATAAAACGCAAGCCAACAGGCACTCGATTAGATAAACGCTATATGTGACCGCGGTTAGGGTAAAGGTTACAGGGTGAAGATGGACGAGAGGCTCTATAGGCGGGTATATAGACTCAAAAAAATATGATTCAAGAGGACAGAGCCAAACAAAAAAATATATTGTCAATTTTTAACTTATTCTCTAATATTAAAAACACAAAATTAGTTAAAATTTGCTCCGTTGTAAGACTGAGATAAAACATGCGGATCTGGAGTCCTTTCAAAAAGTAAGTCTCCAAATAAATCTACAGGAAAATACCTCACAACAGTGTACGTAAGTTTTTCTTTCCTCGTCCCAATAAGGTTCTGCCAATAGTCAGGAAACCGATATGTATACAATACACACGGATATTTTTATAACGCGACTACGTAAGACACTATAATAATATTATCTTATAAGTCATAAAGAGTATAAATTTTTAATCATACTCGATCAACTTTTATATTTTTAAAGAAAACCCGCGATTGCCTTTATAATTCTAAGTACTTATAAAGTACTACATTAAAAAAAAAAACTCAAATTAATAACTGTTTACTGAAGATATTTTTTTCTATCATATTAGTTGTTTAGGATTTATTTTTACCATTTATTTCATTTCATAATGCACCGGAAGTAGTATATTTCTCTGAAAACGTCGTGAACTGTATAAATAAATAATAAATACGTAATATTGAAACCGTCGCTTTAAGTTAGTTGAGCGGAGTAGTGGAGCAGATAGGAGATGCCATCTCCGCACCACCTATTTATATTATATAAGCTTTATATGTTTATCAATTTATTTTAAATAATATAAATAATAATATTATATAATATGACTCACTGTTCAATATTAAGAAATCAATATTTCTAAAAAATTATCTTTCAGAATATGAAATTAAAAATTAAAACTGTATAAGACAAACAATATTTTTTTAAATATAAAAATGTAAATATTTAAATAACCGTTCATTGTTCAAACACATCACTTTATTTTTTTTTTATGGATTGATTTGTCTACGACGACCGGAGAACAGCTTTTAATTAACGGGACACACTCAGTATAGAACATTAGACTTAAGAGGAATCGAGCTTAAATTATTTAAAACTCTGACAAGCACCTATATATAGTGTGCAATGTGTTAAATGGAGGTACAATCTCTGCGTAAATGTAGAAATTGAAACAACCGTCGCACACTAATACCTTTCCTGTCCTATAGAAGCGTATAATGAGAACACACACACACACACACACACAAAGTTTATGACATACGTCTATCGCACGTGGAACGTCATAACAATACAAATATCTCGTAGTTCTATCATAAATATAGTTGGAAAGTATTTTTTGAGATAAAACACTGTACGACAAATTTTTGTGAATTTTATCGATAATCGATCGGAAAATTATTTTCTCACACAAACAGGATTCTTTTGTTTTCGTCCACATTTGGGTCTACGCCAGTGGCGCATTCGGGGGGGAGGGGGTAGAGGAGCCATGCCTATACATATTATGTGGATAATATTTATATTACCTATAGGTGTGTATAATTATATTGGTCGTTTAAAGTTTTGCCCGTTTATATTTATACGGAATATATAGGCCATGACTATGGAGTAAGTAGGTTGGGTTATTGAAATATTGATGGGCCGACCGTGGTTAGGTCAGGTTATGTACTATAAAATACTTACGGGTCAGTGTGGAGTCATCGAAATTCCACACGGACGCGCTGCCGTAGCCTTGAACGTCGTTGACATGATGTTCCAGTAGCATTCTGGTCTGCATGTCTGTGGCCAAAGACAGTGGCGACTGTCCCGAGTACGTGGCCAAATGCGGGTCGGCTCCATAACTGAGCAACAGACGCACCAGGTGCACGTCGCCGTTTTCTACAGCTTCGTGTAGGGGCCTGGAAAAAAAAATGATAAGTTTAGAAATAACTGACACATTATGAGTGTTGACCCTAACCTTAAACAGAAAGGGAGGGGAGGAGAGTAGCATATACATACACCATCTCAACAGTTTCACTATAAGCAATATATGCCAATATGCATATTGTATAATGTTATAGGTGGGAATATTATATAATTAATTTAATAATCGATAAAACCGTACTATAACGAATTAAAATGCGGTTTGAGTTTGGCTTTTTAACAAAAGTAATTGAACGATTGCAATAAAAGTTCAAATTAATAAAGTATAAGTAGGTAATATTATAGTGCATGAAGTATACTACATAAGTATAAAATACCTAGTGCGAATATGTGCTAAATATTTATTAATACATTTTTTTGACTTGTTGATAAATTATTTTAGTAATTAACATTTATGAGTGTTTATACCTATAGTGTAAATAAAGTATTTGTTTCGTGAAATATATAATTGGACAGGGGAGGAGGGTTAATTGGTATGGTTTATCATACCGAGGAGATAGTCGTCCCACCACCAAAAGGGTTAAATCGATTTTAGAACATTTTTCGTTTTGCGTGCAGCACATATTATGACTAGTAGGTACCTTTATAGTTACTTACAGAGGTACCTCTAATATAGGTATGCCTAGGTACTAGTAGGTATGCCCGGTGTACTAATATACTTACAATGATACACTGTTAACAAAACTATATTGTGTATTATATACCGTCGACAGCAAAATATACTTTATTAATGATTGTAAATGTAAATGTCATGTATAGGTAATATATTATAGGTATACTGACCGTATGCCTCCTTGAGCGCTGGCGCTGACATCTGCCCCGAACAGGAGCAACAACTTGGCGATGTGATAATGGCCCTGCGAACACGCTTCGTGCAGCGGCGTGTAGCCCGCGTTGTCGGCCACCGATGGGGCGTACTCGAGTTTTTCCATGCAATAACCCACGACATCCTTTGAACAGAACACAGACGAAAAATATTAAGACCCGTCGTCGTAAGGCACACCGTCAATCGAATCCGAGCGGCAAAATCGGTCGATTAGTATAAATAATAATAATAATAATAGGTAACAATTTCGAGTAAACGTATATTTATAAGCACCCTCCCCCCCCTTCCCCCGAGCGTGTAGTGTGTCTAGAAAGTTTGTAAACGCTATCGTTACATATATTATAATATTATATATCTCGCACGGTTCGTACGTAATAATATAACAAGTTTCTAAACTTTCTAGACGCACGCCGCATACACGCGCGCGCGTTTATTTCGGAGTTTTTCTTACTTACTTACGTCTTCTTAAATCTATAACGACGTTGTACGACTTATACCTAATAACAACAATAACTGTATAATACAATGCGGTCCGCGATTGCGATGTATTTTACGTATACGTACGTTATATTATATCGAAGTATATCTCTACACCACCCCGTTTACGGCCGCGAGGAGGCGTCAATGCATAATAATAATATAATGTATTATTATTATATTATGAGAGCCGATCGATCGTTTGTCGGGTATACTATCAAATGCGTAATAATATCATAATGGCACGCGCCATGAAAAATAATAATAATAAAATGCATACACACGATTTTTATAAGCACGTAATATACTGGTTATAGACTATAGTTGAGCACACACATTTGGGGTATCGCAGAGTAAACATTGGCTGCTCTATATTTTACCCATCATGGAATATGTACCATATTGGAATACCTAAATTTAACGCTGCAGGATTGATGCTATATAGTAACCCAAAGTTGAAGTAATTGGCGACCGGTGTAGTAAAATAAATAGTACATTTCGTACAAAGCATATCGAGTGTTGGAGTCGTAATTGATCATTAAATTACGTGCATTTCAATGTTGGTGTTGTGTAAAAAAGTAGCATCCCGCGACCACTGCAGTTATAAAATGGAAGAGGAAACGAAGTTCACGAGCGTAGCGAAGAGCTTTACACTATTTATGGAAAGGCTTTTAGCGAAGTTATTTTGTATTCCGTGTAAAAATCAGACGCCATTGCCACCACCGCGTTTTACCGTCACTTCGGCGGCCGGTGGTGGTGGAAAAATTTGGCAGAGCTATATTATAAAGCTGAATGCCCCCCCCCGCCCCCTCCCAACGAGTTTAATTTAATCCACGCACGTTTAGAGTTTATTTCTGGTAGTGTTTTTCCCGTGATCGAGATATTATAATAGTACGCCGTGTGGTAACAACTAACAAGTACATAATGATGACGGACGGGAATATACGTCGGAGGACCTATACCTTGCTCAAGAGGCCAAATATATTTAGTCATTCGGAAAAAAATTCCACCGAGTTGACAACACACACACTGTTGCGATCAATATTATGGTAATGTTATATATTGTGATATCATAATCATTGCAACCAGAACGAGATATGATATATAAATATATACTACACGCGCCACGATCGTTTCTAGACGTATTGATATTTTTTTTATCGTGAACAGTGCTCGTCGCGCACCACCGCCGCCACTGACGATCGCAGTGAAACGCGTCATACATAATATATAATAATAATAATAATAATAATATTATATCGGAAAAGTTGTGGTGAGCTCGTCCCAAGGGCAGACACGCGAGCGAGATGCGCGTATGCATCGTCATATATATATATATCATTATTGTATTCGTCGTGTTTTATTATAAAAGCGTGTCGCGCGAAAATCGTTTCTGGACGAGTGGGCGGCAGGGGTGGGAGAGAGGTTTGCACCATCACACGAGGTCGTGAATGCACACGTCACCGGTGGAACTATATCGAACTTTGCTAAACGTCGAGTGTGTGTGTGTGTGTGTGTGTGTGGGTTTTCGTCTCTCGGCGGTTTTTTTATTCCGCTAAACTAATTATTTTAATGAAAAAAATTAAAATTGAAAATCGAGTAAAAATACAAGCATTCCGTGTACCCACAGAGTAAATAGTAATTCGCCAAGCGTGCCCAGTACTCACTAATTTAATTCATTGACATTTTTGCGATTTAAGCGTTTCGAATACTTAGTATTTTTTTATACCATTTTAAACGTACCTATACCTATCTAAATCAAAATTGTAGTCAGTATAGTTTCTAAGTTATTAAAACGTACATTGTACCTACTAATGAATGGTTCTTAAATGGTTTTACAAAAATAGAAAATACATGTTAGGTATATTTTATGTACTCTGATTTTCAAATCAACATTATAGCCCTCGTATATATACAAACCTCTTAAAGCCTTAGTACACAAAGTAAGATAATCCAAAAGTTATACCCATTGGAATTTCGATTAAAATATGACCACAATTATTTCAAAAGTCGTTTGTTTCACAATTTCCAGGGAAAAAAAGGGGGTTGATGATCCTCGTTTGAAAAAAACGAGTTGCATGTTAAAATACAAGTTGGTATTGTCGCAGCAGGATACTCTTAAAAATATCCTAGTAGTTGAAAATCAGAATTTGAATGAATAAATTATTTGCGGAAAAATAGGGGTGAACATGGTCGGTGGATCACCCTGTATATTATGTTATTTACGAGAGATATATTGCGTCGCAGCCATTCCACAGCGCGCGCGGTATACGAGTAAATAATAAATTATATTATTATATTGGCGAACGCGTTGGCGGTGAGGAGTGGAGAGCGGTTACAACCGTATATAATAACGGTATCTGCTCCTCCTCCTCCTACTACTACCACTGCAATCTATACATATATAATATAATAATATAATATAATGCGCGTGCTTCGGAGACTGTTACGTCGAGTGTCGTTCGCGGCTTCGGTTTTTCTCTCACTTTTTTTTTTTTTTTTTTGTTTACACGCGATGTAAATAATGCGAATAACTTGCGCGGCGCACACGGTAGTAATATAATGCAATTTAATTAAGCGCATCAAGTTCTAAACAATGTTATCGAAAAATTTATTGCGGTCCGCAAGCTACAATATTATTATGTTAGTATTTCAGCACGGCGTTGCTATACATAAATATAGCCAATAACAGTATATATTGTCGAGAAAACGTTGGTTGATTCGCCAACACGAATGATATGATATTATATTTTGATCTCGTGTAGACCACGACTATCATAAAGGTCTGACTAATAATACGCGTGATAACAATATTATCAATTTTTTGGTACGAGATGAAATTATTTATATCGATGAAAAACAAAATTCTCGTGGGAAAGTGAAATTGATATTTTAAATCATTTTTTTTTTTTTTTCAGCAATAGATAAATACAATGTAGATTGTAGGTACTGAGATACTATGCGTGCGATGTGGGTAAATTATTTGGTCTATATTATTATTATATTATTATACTTAAATATATATTCAAATTTTTTGAAACTCATCGGTTAAAAAAATATTTTTTATACTTAATAAATCAAATCTAGTTGATTAAATTGTGATAACGTCTTATATAGCTATGTAATTGTTACTAATATCGTAACGATATTCATTAAATTAAAATAATCATATATTTTGATATCTATTATTTTATCGATTACGAGTACATATAAGACTCGATACATTCTGTAAACAATAGTCGGATATTTGTTTAAAACTATCAACATTAATTATGTTTTATATATATACACGTATATTATGTGCTCATATTAATATAAATTGTAATGATTGACATCATGTCTGATCCACTTGATATTTGATGGATGATTTTGAGATAGTTGAAAGTTTTTTGAACTTTAATGTGCTATTGAGGACGTATTAAATAATTTTAGGTTGAGATTTTAAGATGACGACTTATCAGGTTATGTTGGGTAAAGGCGACTAAGTCCTCAGCTTCCTGATTTGAACTTACGTCTTACAGAATTTAAGTTGGTACGAAAAGTTTTGTGCGTGGTTGTTAAAATAGTTGTTATAGACATTTCTCCGTGCACCACAGCCGTACCTACGTAGAGAAATAACTAGGTAGGTACAGTTTTTGTTTATATACCGGCATTACTACTTTCTAATATTTGAGCGTATAGATCGCACGAACAAACGGTCTGTGTTTTCACTATTCACGAGTTCCTACAGCTGTGACAACAACTACTATACAATCGGCGATGGAACGCTGCAAAAACGTTTTGGAAAATGTAGTGCACTGTAACTTGTATGTATACCAGCACCGTCGACGGTCAACGCTATACGATACTTCGAACGGTAAACCGCCATACCTATATGATATATTATATTATTATTATAGACTTGCGGTATCGTATAACCACACCACCACCCGACCGCTGCGGAAAAACGAAAAGAAAATCACGTGAACATATTAAGCTGCGCCGGACGGGACGAGGAAGAATTGTTGGACGATAAATCATCGTTGTTGCGGTCGACGACGACGACGACGACGACGACGACGTGATCGATTCGTTTCGATTCTCCCCCTCCCCCCTCCCCACCGATCATGCGAACCCGCAAATCGGACATAAATCACATACAATAATACAATATGTAGGTATATACATAATAATAACGATAGAACACGACCAATATACAGCGGTGGCGTTCCGACCGAGTGCATAATATTATTATTATTATTGTTGGTGTTGTTATAATAATATCATCATCGCGTTACGTTATATTTTACGAACGAATGCACACACTATACATACCCCGTTGTATTTATATTCGCGTATTATATTATTATAGTATGATTATCCTTATTTTTCCGCTATATTCGGTGGGTCGCCGCACTAGCGACGCGTTTCTCGCCCGACCGATGCGCAGTACAATAATTTGAAATCGACCTCTTCCTCTCACACCCGCCCACCAAGTAAGCCCGGCGCTCAAAACGATAATAACATACACACACACACACATTCCAAAACTAATTTAAACATTAAACGCGGAACGCGATAGATAATAACTCCTATCTGCGCCCAGCCGGACGTACGTCATAACAATAATATTTCGGATGCGGACAACAAATTTGATGAGCGGGAGGGGGGAGGGAATAAGTACAGAGAGCGGGGCACATTAAACGTATGCCGAACAATTTTATCGCGAAAAAACGGTGAGCAGTCGCTTGTTTTTAGGGGTGAGGAGCGGGCGTGTGTCACGAGATTGAATTTGTGCGTCACTGGTTCTACCAACAAAAATACAGTGGAATCTCGATAAGTAGAAATTCAAGAGAAATTAATTTTTTTCGACTAGTCGAGGTTTCCAACTTACCAAGGTTATGTTAGCTTAGGTTAGATTAAGGTTTTTGACTTATTGCGGTTCGACTTCTCGAGGTTCCACTGTACCCATAAATAATTTTTAATTTCGAATATTTCTTCAGCATATTTTTTTTTATGTGAATTTGTGCGCTATTTGATCTACTTGTAATTAAAATTATAGGGGTTGGATGTAAAAAATCAAAAATAACTTGGAGAAATATGTGAAAGTATATACGAGCGTTGAATAATTTCCGAAATTAAATACAATTAAGAGACGTCCCGGTGCCAATACCTTCTTGCCCCCCTCCCCCCCCCCCCCCACCTTAACATAGACTGTGATAAACAAATTTTAAATAACTCACATTGACACCTAATCTGGCAGCTCGGTGGAGTACTGTCTCACCGTGTCCCTTGTTGACTATCCACCCTTTGATCTCAGCATGGATTTCAGACACGTAGCGTGGCGCGCTTGGTGGAACTGATATGGAGGCGGCGGCGGCGGGGGTCACCAAGGTAGCGGGTTTCTTGTCCGACACTGGCTCCTTCTTCTTTTTTTTCTTGATATAATCGAACCCCGACCGAAACTTTTTGCGCATCAACTTCCGTTTGAACAGCATGCGCGCCGGTGGTTTTACACCACTACCTCCAGCACCACCATCGCCTTCTTCAACAACGGCTTGCACCTCCTCCTCCTCCTCCTCCTCCTCGTCTTCATCGTCAAGGTGAGATGCGGTGACCTCTTCGCCGGTACACCCCTTTTTCATCACCTCGTCCTCACGCTGACGTCTCTTCCGCAAGTTTCGCTGCATCAACTTCTCCGCGGACACGATCTTCTCACGCTTCATTAGACGCCGTCCCTTGAACATAACATCCCGGCGCCCGAACATATGGCCAACCAACCGTTTCGGCTTGTTTTTGCCAGTTAATGCACCAAGTCCGACCGCTTGTAACGACTGGCACGCCGCCAACTTGGCTGCTTTGGACTCCTTGGCCGGCTTTGAATGCGGTGGAATGTTCATGATGGAGGTCAACGACACCTGGTCGGCGGCTACGGCTCCGGCGGTCGGCGGTGACACTACCGATATGAGTTTGGACGGAAGGCGCAACGACCTCTTGAACTTGTAAAGTTCGTCCTTCCAGTCCTCCGTGGTCGAAACGACGGTGGCGGCATGTGCAGACTTCTCGCCAAGCGACTTTTTTCGCCGCCTCTTTGGAATGATTTTGTTTTTTGCGTTGGCCTTCTTCTTGGAGGATGTCTGTTGTGGTTCCTGCTTTGCCTGCAGTGGTCTGTTCCGAGACCTCAACCGCATCCGGATCGTTTCGTTGTCCTTCTCTTTGGCCTTCTTGACAACAGCGATCACCTGTGTGGCACCGACCGCGGCGGCAACCACTGCCGGAGCAGGGCTCGGCGATGGAGACGCGCACTTCCGCCTTCTTTTCACTGGTATCTTAACGGTCTCAAAATGTGCAAACGCGTCGTCCAATAACTCGTCAAAAGCGAACGAGTAGTCTTTCAGCGAATTCTTTCGCCTCAGTGACTGCCTGGGATTAATCTTGCCGACTACTTCGATTGCTGCGGCGGCGGCAGATCTCCTAGACGTGTTTTCAGTGTTTTTTGTCAGGTTTTCCTTTTCCACCACAACTTTTTTCCGAGTGGCTTCAGTTTTTTTACTCTCTTTCTTGTTGAAATCTTTTTTGTTACCGTGGTCCGGTTGTTGTTGATCCTTCTTGAGATCGCGTTTTTCTTCTTTTTTCAGTCCTTTCTTCTCTTCTTTTGCTACCGCTGCAAGCTCTTTCTTTTCCAATTTCGGAAGTTGTTCTTTTTTAACTGTTTCCTTGTCTTTCTTTTCTGCCTTTTTCAGTTCTTTCTTTTCTTCTTTTTTCGTTTCTTTTTTCAGTTCTTTCAATTTTAGCTCCTTTTTATGGTCTTTTTTTATTTTCTTGACTTTAGCGATCAATGGCTTAAAGAGTCGTTTTTTTCTGGGTTTTCCTTTAGCTGATTTTTCTTCGTTGTCTTCTTTGTTTTTAGTGTCGTCCACAGTCTTTTCTAGGTCTTCTAGCTTTGTTTTATTTTCTTTGTCCATATCCAAAGGTTCTGCGTCTTTCTGCGAAGTTTCTTCACAAATAACATTTCCTGAGAGAGGAGAATTTTCCAATTTCACTTCTTCAGCTGATTTTGACGTGCTTCGAACATCTGATGATTTATTGTCTTTATCGGTTTCAGTAATGGGTCCGATTTTTATTCGTTTTGTGTACTTTCTCTTGGGGGGTTGTGGTTGCAATTCTTTTGCCGATTTCCTTTTAACTGGCGTTTTGACTTTTTTCTTTTCTTGGGTTTCGGCCAACTGCACCACAAACGAATTGCACGTGTTCGTCCAGAAGTCCTCGTCGTCCTCATCTTTCTCGGGTTCTTCCTTAGTTAACAAACTCAGATCTGCTTCTTTGATGGGCGACGGTTCTCGTCTATAATAACAATTTTAAACGTAATTTTAATAAATGTAATATAAATACTAATAAGTAATTGTATACAAAGTTTCAGTAATCAGACGGTTGTACATTATAAACATACTCGGGAAGTACTCGAAATATGATCAACGACGTCACAAATGAAACACAAAATTATAGACGTGGCAAATAATGTAAATATGTATTATATAAGACCTTACTTGATATCGAGCTTGAGATCTATAACTTCTTCAGTTTGTGTGAGCGGAGTAGGTTCTTGTTTTGCTTGAGGTGCGCCGTTATTGGATGGCAAAAATGGGTGAGGTGATATGGCAGTTGCAGCAGCCATTGGGCTGCTCATCCTGGTGCCACTAGACGATTCTTCAGCAGATATCTACAGACGAAAAAAAAAAGAAAAACCACATAAAATACGATAGTAAGTAATTGAACAAGCACATGGCGATTAACAGTCGTAATAAAAAATAATAAAATATAAAAGTTGACAGTAAAATGGAAATGTTGAGACACAAAGATTTTTAATGTTTTATTTGGTCAATCGAGAACTTAATATTTATATCGTAACAATAATGAACGTCTTGACGCAATTCGATTCTAACACGAAAAATTATTTATAAATTATTATAAATTTATCAAAGTTTGTTGACACAACTATATTATTACAGTACGCAATGGTAATAGTAGATAGAAGCATAGTTTAGCATAGTTTCTTATAATGAATGTTGGCGGCATCTTAACATATTCGTTATCCCGAATATAATGTCAATTTCTTGGAACTCAAATTAAAAATTAAATTTTATTTCGATCTCAATAAATGGAAGTCAGATTGTGAGATTTTTTGATATGTCAATCTCTATTATACAGTTTATCGATAAGACACTTATTAATTAAATTAGTCCGTTATTGCATTATGATAAAACGGCTATGACGCATACCACAAAAAGCAGTTTTATTTAGCGTGATTCAAAACGATTTGCTTAAGGATATTTTATAAATTAATTGTAATGACGGTCACACAAATGACAAAACTAAAATATTTCCACAGTATACAATTATACTATTTATTTAGCTGAATAAGATAGAAGAGGGATAAAATTTAACTCTGGTGACATTTGTTTTTTTACGATAAAATAATAGTAACACATGATAAACAAATTGTGCTACGCATTATTGTGTAACAGTTGTAAGATCTACAAATAAATGTTGTCAGTATCATCGATTTAAAATAAAATGTCGATATCTAGAAGATCTATTATTAATTGTTATATTATGTACGAATTTAATTTGAATTGATTTACGCGGGTTACACGTTGTTTTCAATATTTCATAAATTACATTTTTTGTATTAGATCAGGGTACCTACAACAAATCGCAAGTTAAACCAACGGAAAATATTAAGACAATTAATATTATAGAACAAGATCAAAGGAGGCGTACCTGTTTCCTCTCGGCTTTGGTCCGGATCCTCGGAGCGTTGCAGTACGCCCTGTCCATGTAGTAGTCGATTTTCTTGGGGAACGGCGTGACGGCCGTGCGCTCGGCCATGTAATAGTCGGTTTTCTTGAGAGGCGTGGTCGAAGGTTCCTTCCGGATGGGCGTCGAAAACACCATAGCCGGCGTGGACGGCGCCTCGGCGATCTGCGGCCGGCTGCTCTGGTCGCGCGCCTCGATGTTCTGCTTGAGTATCTCTAACACGCGCTTGTCGGCCTGCGCGGGACCTTGTTGAGGCGGCGGCGGCGGTGGCGGTGGAGGCTGCTGCTGCTGCTGCATCGCGGTTGGAGGAATCGGATGGTGCAGGTGCTGCGGGAGCTGTTGATACTGGTGCAGCGGATGGGGATGATGTTTCTTGGACGAAGTGTAAGAGTTGAACTTCTGTTCGATCTGCCTGTCGATGGCCGCCCGCCAAGCTTCGTCGGCCGACGACAGCGGCGGCACTTGATGGTTGTTGTCGTGGGGGTGGTGGTGTGAGCGCACTATCGGCGGCAGTGGAGTCGTCGGGGCGGCTGCCACCGACGGTAACGGTTGCTGCGGTGAAGACTGCACTACGACCACGGTCGGCGGCGGCGGCGGCGGTAGCGGCGTTGGCGGTGGAAGGGAAAACGATATCTGAGGAGCGAACTGATGGTGATGGTTGTAGGCGGTGGTGGCAGCGTTGTTGTGCTGTTGGTGCTGCTGGCCGCCGACGACGACAACTGCGCTTTGCGGGGGTGCCGTTGTGGCCGTACCCGGTAGAGACCTGTGGAAGTCCGGTTTGAAGTTCACTTTGGGTATGTCGTGCCCGAATGGATTCAACCGGTCGTCGGTCGAGTCGGCCGACCGACACACGGTCTTCACAGACAGGTCCAACGGAGACTCGCGTTTCGTAGTCTCGAATCGCAGCTTGGCCGTTTTGTTTTCTTGGCCCGATTTCACCGGCTGTGAAAAGAAAAAGGAAGGGACATTATTATAAATGTTTCTATACGAGATAATCCGTAGTATTCCGTCGTATTCCGACTATAATATTATACAATAATTTGGAATTAATTTTGTTTGACAGTATAGTGACCTAAGTATATTTTCCATACGAATCCCCACAACATTATAATATATTTTAGCAGTAAAAAAAATGAAAAGTATTTATATTTTTTTTATCTACTTCATATGTTATTTTGATACAATTTTTTTAATCGTTAAAATACATATTTCGTATATATTGTGTTACGTGGTTTTACGCCTTTTACCATGGATAATGTAAAAAACCATATTATCTATATTCTGATTAGCATGACAAAAATTATAATTTTCACATTAACAGAATATACATATTAATATATTATTTTACATGTTTTATTCATATTTCATATTACACATTATCAGGGGCCCATATATTTGTACAAGATTATAATTATTAATTTATGACTTTTTTCAAGAATATTTATTTTCGCCTTTAGGTATAGGTAATAGGTATATTACTGAATCTTTCAACAGTCAAATAAATTATATGGCAACGTGGCAGGCAAATTCATTCTCAATCGTATTCTTTTTTGGGGTTTTTTTGGGTCAGCGCCCAGCGGTAAGTTCTTTGTTAATTTTAAGTGTTCCCAATCGTTCGGCCAAAAAGGTAAATCGTTCTCAATCATTCGATAGCCGAATACTATGGTATGGACTATGGTGGAATACTATTGTATAGATGTAAACTATTTAATGTGCACTAGCAGCAAAAGGTAAAAAAGAAAGTAAGCCCATTTTCATATTATGACTATCGTCTATCGCAGTGTGTGTATTCGAATAACTACGGGAAAATGTATAAAGGTACATAAGTACTACACGTGTGCCTATTATTATTTATTACAATGACTGCAGATGAGTAATTTCAAATAAAATCAAAGTTCAACAAAAGATTAGTACGGTATAGACCGATAAGGAATACAAAGTTTTGACGTTAAAATATACAAACCGTATAACGGCTACTCAAACATCCTTGGCACAATTCCATTAAATGTTACGTGTTATGTGGTTTATTGAGACTAATCGCGATATCGAAAAGTTTGATTGCATGTAAAATTTTGAACTGATGTCACAGCAGTATTAAAAAGCTAACAAATTGAATGCAACACCTCCTCCGACTAGTTACATGCATTAGTATTGTGATTAATACCAAACAAAACTTTGTTCATAAATTAACAAACGTTATTGAATAATTTTTGTTTGAAGCAATTATCCAAAATACCGGGGTTTTTTTTTTTTTTAATAACGGGATGTATCAAGGGAATTCACCAAATATATATTTACCGGGTACCCATCACTAATCGTCGCCGTCATCCAAAAAGTGAAAATTATTATGATTTTATTTTGAAATTTGTATAAGTGTATAACATCATAATTATTGTATGTCTATAAGCCACTCAAAAGTTTCTAACGTACAAAAAGTGAAAAAAAAAACAAAAATTATGATAATTTTCCCTTAATCGCTTTTTACACGACGGCGACGATATAATATTTGTAGTGTGTACAGTGTACCTACACTTCAACACTTCTACCTTTAGGGCCATATATTAAAGCGGTTGAGCCGCAGAAATTATCCCTAAAATGATAATATTTTAAATTTAGTAATCCTGGTGTCTTTAATACGTATAAGGTTGTTTATAAAATATCTGTACAAAATTGATTTAGATGCTGATTGAGCAGATATAGCTGCTTGATTTAGTTGTGCGGTATACAATAGTTATATAGCCATATAGGTACCCATATACATTACAAGTGAATAGATTATATAATATGCCCATATATATTTTATTATTATTAATTCGACCAGTCTACAATATATTATGCACCTATTGAAATAAAACATTTTTGGGTGAAACAAAAGATAATATTATTAGTCGTTTACTAATATTATAATACTGATCCAGCGAACTATACGTACAACAATATTAACGAACCGAATTAATTCGAAATAGTGGTGGAAGGGCTGGGTGGAAATGTACGTGGTTATACAACAATTTTATAACTGTCTAAAACAGAACCTAAAAGGGTATAGTAATATAATATATAGTATAAAATAATTTATAATTTAACGTGAAAAAAAAATGTATTAATAATATATTATGCTTCATACGTGTATACTGTATGAGTGAGTTAATTTTACCGCATCAAAAAGGATACCCGAATATAGTACGCTATAGTCTAATTGAATATTATTATTATTATTATTAGTATTATTATGCAACCTTTGAAAACCGTCGAGAAACTGAACGGGGAGCGAGTATAGTCGCCTTTTGAACGTAGTCGTTATAATTATAAATGTATAACGCCATTTACATAATATAATACTATAATAATATTTTACCGATATAATATTATATAAATAACAGCATGGCGTGTTTTTGATCAACAAACGCCACGTCCTCAGACGCTTGCCACATAAAATAGTATAATATGTACTACACACAAATACACAATAGGTGCCATAAATAAACATTAAACACGTGATAAATTTGTCGTTTACCATATGTGGGGTTTCTCATCGATTTTGGTGTCAAAAAAATTGACGAAACGTACTTTTGTATTTTAACAGAGGTGACGGTGGCGAGCGAGCACTCATTCAAACGACCAAAGTCTATACGCCGTAATTATTGTGCGGTCTGCGTTTAGCGCGTGGCGGGAATACAATTTTTTTTTCTCGCCTCATTCAAGGTGAGATGTATAAGAAAAATTCTCGATAGATGAACTTCGACCTAATCTCAAATTACGACATCGATTAATATTAGTATACCAGCTCATTCATTGTTTCCACGCGCGGTTGACCTAGTACACTTCGTCGTCGGTCGGTCCTTGGACCAACCCCGCGTCCGCGTGTGAGCAAATATGAAACAGGTGCAATAATGGTACATCCGAAAATAAGACAAAATATCAAATACCAAACTATAATTTAATGGTTGTAAAATATTAAAACAGTGAAACAGTGAAGAATAAAACAGTGTTTACATTTCGTAGAACACTACACGGAAAATATTTACACTGCGAAAAATCCACGACTATAAGAAAAACAATTGTTCTTAAATGTTTAAACGTTTTTACGGTTTCTGCATTAGTGAGTATATAAATGCACACGTCAGTAATTCACAATGTACTTGTGTTAAAATCAAAAAAAAAAAAAAATCAAATAAGTGCAAAATATATTTATTATTGATTTTCGAAAATCATTTAAAAATCGTTTTTAATATAAAAAAATATACAGGCATTCCTGCCAGGATGCTTATAATATTATAAACATAATAAGCCGGCGCTTTCGGTTGGAAATAAATCAAACATGAAAACACCACGGCGGGAAAATAAATATACATATTATATAGGCTCATAATATAAGTACTGGCTAAACGTGCATATAGAACGACAGCTACAATAAACTACAGACAGCTACAATATACATTATTATCGAGAGATGGTATTTTGAGCCAATTTTACTACTTGTAAATATTGCGCTACACCAATTACACATTTAAGTGTGTACAAAAGTGCCGCACGCTAAAAGAAAGCCGCTACGTCTGGACGCGTCTTTATAACATCCGAATTTGAACTTAAAATATCTATAAATACTTACAAATGTAAGACATAGCAAAAACTGTTTTGCGCGGGAAAGAACAGAGAAGGCTATACAGTCATAATTAAGGAACGAAATTTTCAACACACAAAAAGGAAAACTTTGGCTCTGCAATACCTTTTTATTTTTTTTTTTTGATATCAGAACAACAAATAAAGTTAATAAAGTTTGAAAAACACAAACGATAATGGATTTTGAAATATTAAATATATTTTTTGTATACAAAAGTACTGTAGTCTTCTTGGTTATTTCCCGCTCAAAACAGTTTTTGCTATGTTGTACATTTGTAAGACGGAGACAACACATTCGGGTGTGGCGTCCTCTTAAATAAGTCGAAAAACGAGTCAATTTTGAATACGGACCACACGATGATAGTGGAATAGTATCTTTATTTCAAATAGTAAACCCCATACCAGCGTTATACGCGTAGTATACACTATACAATACCTACATCTCTATTTGTTTTATATTATCTAAATAGTAGTGGCGACGATCATGGTCATAATATAATGTGAACAATTGACATGCAATGTAAAATAAATAGTTTGAATGTAAATATTTAAATACTTTAAATGTATCAATTATTATTAATTATTATACGTTCGTAAATAAGTGTCTACTTTCCTGCGAAAGTATTACACCTATATTCCCATTAAACGGGATATGACATTATGATAATATTATACGTATGAAAAAAAATATTATTAAAACAAGCAAGACGGAAGAGGCGTATTATTATTGGAGGTGTGCGAACTATATCCTTGGCGAAGAAGAAGAATGCGGTGAATACGTTTCCGATGTGCACACATAATAATAATAATAATAATAAGACGCGTGTACGATAACAAACTATATATACACGGGCGGAGTGTCGTTATGAATGGCAATCGTTATTTTATTAAACATATTATTTTAAACGCTATTTCCGAAAGCCAAGAGGACGATAATATTTAAGTACAATAAAATATATCCGACGACGAGCACGCACGTACATCATGAACACGTATTATAGGTATACTGATTTAGCGCAACATAAAATACGCGTGCAACTGGATCCGGATGACCGTTAATTTTTTTTCCCGGACCGCCATCGCAATTTTATGTTTGAAACGTTATTGGAAAAACGTACGGAACAAATAAGCAATAGGAGAATCGGCTTACCAATGTCATTCTCGAGTCCTCTTACATGGCATATTTTTTCGCCGATTGTCAGTGCGAGTTTTGCGTACACCGAACCGCGATCGCCGTCGGTATAATATACGCCTATTGAACCGTGTGCGAGATCGAACTTAAGTCTTTAATTGGTCTTTGTGTCATTGAATCTATCTCGATGTTATTTCGTCATATCTGATTACAGATTATAGAACTCCTGCCACGGCTCCCACATCCATCATCCAAATTCATACTACAATGCTGCTATCATTTTCTTATCATACACTGTCATACTGATGCAATTTACGTGCAGGCAATGAGCATACCGGTTGCGGAATAAAAATCCCCCCAAAAATAATTATATTTTTTTAGTAGGTAATTGGAAAGTAATACCAGCAATAGATTATCATAGGTAATGTACTAATGTATTGTGCCCCCCGCAAAAGCAATTATTCCAAAGCGAAACAAAACAGAAGTCTTGTAGTTTTTAATTTACGGATAATTTAGACTTATCGATTTAATGAAATACAAATAATGTATACAACACCGCAGTGGCCGATATTATTTTTGTTTCCGCGATGGCAATAATAACTTACACTCGTATAATAAATAATATTATTAAGTAAAATAATAATTTTACCGGCCATAGGTTGATATTTTGAAAACATGGGTACCTATTAATGACTAATAATTTATATAAATACATACGATGGTCATAGGTTTATTTTTGAATAATACAATCGTTATACTTTTAGGTTACACTACTGATCCGGTTCCATTCGATTCGGATAAAACACGCAATTTTATAATCGCAATGTGCTCTTGAACGTGAACCTAAAGTGCTCTTGAATAACCACGACAGTCGCGGGTGGAAAGGTAAACAGTAAACAGTAAACACCGCGTATTAATTAGTAAGATGTAACTAAAATACTTAGGAAACAAATCAAAATCATTTAAATACTTAATGAATTCTCGATTCGATTAATAAACTTTGTTTGAACACACTCGGTCATTCGTTTATCGACGAATCAATATATTATATCGTCATCACGCGCCATTTAAAACCAAATCAAAAGTGAAAACGACGAACGTCAGACATGTTCATGTTCTATTAAATGAAAATCGTACGATGATAAGAATAACAGTAACACGTATGAAATCGTCATTGTAAAAGTCTACATAAAATCGTGAAAAACGCGTAGACTATACACTGTGCGCAGGAGGTTTGTTTCATAATAATATAGCATGGGGTATAAAATAAAATCACATAATACGGTGGCCGTCTATTGGCTCCGATTCGCATCCGTTGGAATTTGATATCTCCGTAAATCCACGGTGCACGGCCACCAATGTATTATTATCGGAAAACCGGATGTCGCGGACCCGCAGCGTCCGCGTGTCGTCTCATCGACGACCGGACAGGCGAAAAAACGGACGCACCACGGCGAGAATCGGTTAATGGTATTACGTGAAAATAATAAATTTCACCGGGTAAAAAAAAATGGCGCGCGCGCGCGTCGTATATTATAGTTAATATCGTATATATATACACACGCACACACACACACACACACACACACACACACACACACACACACAACAAACGACGACGGAAACGAGCGAGCAGCGGTGCAAAATGTGAACGGAATAATAATAACATTGGCACCGACGCCGGTCGGCGCTGCGGAACGGAACTCCGACGAGTGCGTAATAAATGAGTACCTCTATACCTCGTGGGCGTCGTTCTATCAAAAGAGACACAGTTTATCTCGCGGGGAGGTTTTGTGTTATTTTCAAAACGAAATTTCGATTTTTATTCTTTGGTTTTCCGGGAACGACGGCGTCATTTTTTTCGCGGTCAAACCCCGTCCGTTGAGATTGCAATTATTGTCGTGTTGCTGGCCCGATTACCGATTCGATTTTCGTCGTCGATTCAATTATCGAACCGAAACTGGCGAACGGTAAACGAGTAATTTTTACGCGCACGCGATTTGAATGGTTATAGCGGCAAGGCGATCCAACTATTCACCAAAGTCAAGCAATACAAGTAATAAGACTGGAATGGCCTAATCGAGACCGTAAAAAATATTATATACGACACATAATACTCGTATGTTCATCATTCGTTTTCAGCTGGGTCCCGTTCCCAAAGTCGGGCACGATTTTACAGTGCGCATGAATTATAATGATATTATATCGCCATCGACTGTCGTGGTGAAACGGACGTAGAAAACGCGAACCGTCGCACGAAATAAAAATAAAAATATTCCGACCAAAACAAAAGCAACGGTTCGACAGGCCGAGATATGAACGGCGCGGGGGGGGGGGGGGGGAAAGACCGAAGACGAGGAGGGGGCCAACGACAACATTGACTTTGACTTCGAGACGAATAAATAATCAACGACCGAGGTCGCGTGTGCCTACTGCCTGCTGTATAATACTATGCAGTATACACGACGCCCGTTTGCACTGAAATATTATTATTATATATAAATATATTGTACGAAAACCACAACAATAGTTTGAGTTGCGACAGAAACAACGCGCGCCCGCCAAAACCGTGAGGATTTGATAAGAATTATAACTATTTTTTTTTTTTAGGATTTCGGACAGATTGAAAAAATATATCTCCCATCATCGTTTCTGGCTTGAAGCGGATGCTAATACATTCGATTCTGACATTGTCAATTCGACGACAACTATCCGACAAAAAAAATGTTAAAGTAGTAAGTACCTGTTGTTCCAATTTTTGGTGTTTACAGTTCAGTACTAACAATTCCGTAAAAATACAATTTTTTACTATCATTATCAACATCATACAGATATAAGAATTTTTTTTAAGAGGACGTGGTACCCGCACGTGTACTCCAACTCTAACGCACACGTACGACATATCAAATTTTTGTTCGCCAAGGTTCAATAATGTGCTGTCAGCTTTGATATTTGAGTGAATTGACCTATTATCAAACGATTAGGCGAAAACATTATCCGTGTTCTCTAGTTGGTGTTTTGCTATATTTTCATTTTTAAGTGAATCATGAGTATTTTCAAATATTAATATTTTACACTCATAATTCACTTAAAAATTAAAATGTAGTAAAAAACCAACGAGAGAACACGGATAATGTCCATGCCTAAAAGTTTGATAGTAAATCAATTCACTCCAATACCAAAACTGACAGCAAACTATTGAAACTGGCGAACGAAATTTCGGTATGTCGTACGTGTGTAACACGAGACATGCTGCCATGCTGATACCACATCCTCTTACTATAAATATAATATGTACAATGAATGCAATAATAATAATTAAGAAATATATATTTTACCTAACGTTTTTCCTCTCGTACTTTGACTGTAATTAAAAACAAAAACAATTTGAAAAATTGAATCGACCGATTTTTGGAAATAAATTAAGGTACTGTGCTAGGCAGTAAAAAAAATACGGCCGATTGATTAATCTAAAGAAGACGGAAGTATGAAAATTACGTAAAGGTGGTAAAACCTATTAATTGATAATAAAATGAGTGTTTGAAGACAAATCGCAATGGGATACGCGTTGACATGATATTAAATATATTATTATGACCTATATACTGTAACGGTGATTTCATATTACGACAGAGTTTAGAACGTACTGCGTGCAATCATAACGTGCAAATGTGCACCATTATAGTTAATTATTGTGATGTGTGTAATATAAATATGGTTACGAATGTACTTACAGACCATGAGTGCATGTGTTTAGTGTGGGCGCATGTGCAGGCACAGTCGGCGGAGACGGATCGACATGAACGCGTTGCGCACGGCAGACGGCCACGTCATGAATGGGGAATTAAATAATAGAAACGAAGTTCGGACCGGAATATAGACGATAAACAAATTACACCAAAGACGATAATAACCACAGGTGGTCGCCGATGGTCTAAATAAAGATTCGTTTTTCCCTTAATCCGGGTCTGACCGGCACCACCGCCCCTCGCCATCGTGTAAAATGTAAAACGTAGGCATGGTGATTACCGAGCTATTTCTAACGAAATACCGAATAACGAAGGTATAGGTAAACTTCGGATAACTGCGTCACAAAAATTAAATGTTATTGCGTAGGTAGTAGTCATATTATTATTTTGTTGAGTAAATTAAATCAAACTCGTCAATCGTTCAAACAAATTTCAAAATACGTGTTCATTATTATTTTATATAATAATAATAAAATGCATAATATTAAATGAAAATGAAAACGATGGCACCCTGGTCTTTTTGAAGTTGTTCCGAGTTCCGACACGTAAATAATAAATGAATCTTTTAATAACAAATTATTCGAATAAACAATAAATAATCTAATCTAACGAAATATAATCGTCACGTCGTACACAGTTTTACAACGTTCGACATTTTATTAATGATGAACTCAATACTATCCGACCGTAAAATGACGTTAAATTGAAAACAACATAATATGAGTTAACGACCTTTGAACCTAATCGTGCAGCCCTCGAGTCGCAATGGGGGAAAAAAATGCCTAAAAAGAGACACGCGGAGGGGCGTCAACCCATATGATAAGTGTTTTGTCTAGAGACAAAAGGCGGCAACGACGGCGGCTGACGAGATTTCTGCGCGGAAAAACGATTATTTGGCCGACGGAAATTGCTTGCGTTCGTTGTGCGAAAACATTCAATTAATAATAATTGTTATGGTTTCCAATTACACTGTGTCTGCGCACTGTCATCGACGACATTGCTGCCGCCAATGCGCACGCGCGGTTTTCGATATTTCACGGCAGCCCCGCTTGTACGTGTATATTATAGAAATGTCGGCACGCTGCCAGTGATTTGCGCGCGTACTAAACACACGTAAAATGACTCGAAAACCAAACATAACGACAGGCATAGGTCTAACCACTGATGTGATGAAAGGTTAATGGAAACGTAATTTCCATGTAGAACTGGTACAAACACTGTACACTGTAGGTTTAAAACAAATTTCTAAAAAGACCGAAGTGTATTGTATTGTCAGTATATACTTTATATGACATTATGACTCCACCATCGTTTCTTGGCCTTCCATTGTTAAATGTAAATTTTTTATAAACATTTACTAAAATTTACACTCGAATCGCCTATAGTTGAAGATGATCGAGTACTATGTTTAAAATCACCCTAGTCTTTTTTTTTTTAAGTATCCCCCAAACATTGCCCAACCACACACACAAGTGACAAACACTTTTATATTATATCTAAAGCCTGTATATAATATTATAGTTTAATATACACGACATTACAGCGTGTGTGCAACACCACTAACCTGTTGCAATTGACCGGCGGCAGTGGCCGGCCGGGCGGGCTGCGTGAGCTTGTGCAAGTTGAGCGGATAATGTTGGGACTGTTGCTGTTGTCTGGACAACGAATGGTGTTGATGGTGCTGAGACACCACGGTTGCCGGAAGCGACGACGACGATGGCGGCGGCGGCCGGTGGTGATGGTGGTAACCGTTGATGACTGCAGCCGCCGAGGTGGACGACGATTGTTGCTGCAGGAACGAGGGTGGCGCTCGGCCGTCGAACGCGGCCCAACGGTGGTGGTCCATGCCGGACACGATAATGGCGGCGGAGGCCTGCGAAGACGGTGGCAGTGGTTGCGGTGCCACGGTGAACGGCCTGTGATACGACGACTGGCCGCTGCCGCTGCTGCCATTGCTACTGCTGCCGTTGCTGTTGTTGTTGCCCCCATCATACGGCTTGATCTGGAACGGCCTGGACTCCAAGTACGACGGCTGCACGGAGGCCGGTCGTTTCTGATGGTGATGATGATGGTCGTCCGACAACGTCGACGATCTATTGGGATGGTTGTTGTTAAGCTGATGTTGGTGCTGCTGCTGCTGTTTCTGTTGCTGTTGCTGCTGATGCTGTTGTTGCTGCTGCTGATGATTATACCGTAACGGTTCGGGTTTCTGCACGATCACTCGGTTAACGTCATGCTGTGCCGCCGCCGTGGTCGACGAAGACGATGATGACGGTTGCTTGGCCTGAGCTATGGGCACCGCTCTGACACCGCTACGGGGCTGCTCGAGTTTCGGGTCATACCTGATGGCCAAATGCGAGGACTGCAGTCCCGTCCCGCTGGTCACGGGCACTTCCGACTTTGGCCTCTCCAACGGTTGAAACCTGCTGAAAAAAAACAAAATCGTCAAAAACAATATCTATATATATACAATGTTTAACAAGCGATAATAATAAGACTAATGCTGGGTTGCATAAACAATTTGTAAAATTTAATGGACAAATCACGGGCCACTAAATTTTGTTTAACGGACCATTAGCTCAATATTGATTTATTAAATGTTTTGTGCAATCCGGCATAACTGTACGCGGTCGACTCTCTTTATACACTTACTTGGGTGGCGGCGGTGGAGTCTGTATGGGCTTAAACCGCAAGTAATCCCTGTCGATGGCCTGCTGTTGCAGGCCACTGTGCGTCGTCCTATTGTAGTAGTGCGATGAATGTGGCGAAGGGGGTGGAGTCTCGGGCACCGACGGCTGCTGTTCTTTAGGCGCGGTGAACGGCGACTGCGGCTGCGGCGCACCGGATGTTGGCTTGGACACCACCGCGTATGGCGACTGCGGCGGTTTCGGCGGCGAGTACTGTTTGCCTGCGGCGGAGACGGGCGGTGACGATCGAGCGGCCGACATCGGTTTGAACTGAGACGGAGGCGGTTGTTGTTGTTGTTGTTTAACAGTCAGCGGCGGTGGCTGCAGTGGTTGCAGCGTGTACGGCGACTTGTACGGCGACGGCGGTGACGACGACGACGATGCGGAAGGCGGCAGCTGATGGTGATGCTGCTGCTGCTGTTGTTGTGGTTGTTGTTGTTGTTGTTGTTGTTGGTGGTGGTATTGCAGTGACGACGGCGGCTGAAAGTGGTGGTGCTGGTAGGCCGCGGGCTTAGGGTCGACGGCGGTGCGCGGGTAGTGGCCCGGCGAGGAGTACGGCTGAAAGTTGTACCGTAAGTGTGGGTGGTGATAGCCCGGGAACCGGTCTGTGGCCGCCGCCGATGACGGTTCCGACGATGATGACGACGACGACGACGACGAGTTCATCGACGACCGGCCACCTCCGCCGCCGTTGTGGTGCAGATGATGCGACGGGGGCATCGGCGGCGGAAAGTGCAGTTGGGCGGCCGCTGCTGCTGCTGCAGCTGCTGCTGCGGTGGAGGCCACGTCCGTGGGGATCCCTTGGAAGTATTTCCTAGTGTTTTCCAACATGTTGCTAAATCCCGAGTCCATAATATTACTACTTCAGCCTGTAACAAAAACAACCGTCGGTTAATAATGATATAATATGATATTATTGTCACAGTCGAAAGAAAATTGTAAATTATAATATATCGTTGTTATACAAAGGTAACAATATAATCATTGTTTGCACTATATATACGATTTGAAATGTAAATGTTTTAAATTCTGTATCAGAATGACCGATCCCTAATTAATTTTGTCGTTTTAAAATATTACCCGAACTATGGTTGCTTTAAAAATTGTCATAATCATGTCACGTGTATATGCTATATCGCAACAAGATAACACACTACACTATTTTTTAGGATACGACCTAGTGCCCCACATAATACGCTCACCGCTGTATTATTGATTATTATTGTATGGATTATTGGATTGTTAATTGTTAAGAAGAATTTTTATTTATACTGTTGCGACATGAATTTATATAATATGTCACAGTGTGTTTATCATATTATTGTATAGTTGTGATTTACGCGATCACTGTATTTACCTATAGTAAAATTATAATTATTCTAAATTAGATACACGGAAAATTCACAATTTTTTGAAAATCTCATCGTCTCATATTGTAGGTATTGGCATAACCGATACAACTGATGTACAACAATGATAATATTATGCATATTAACCCGTTACCCCGGGACTGCAAATAAAACACCTCGAGGGATAGCACGCGGATTGTTGTCGAACTGCGCACAACAGCGGCACCGAACGTTTGTGATTTCGTACGAACTACGGAGGTATAATACTACACTAACGTATACACTTCTACCTGCGGCCTATTGCGTGCACTGCACGAAACGCGACGTATTTATAGAACATAAAAATACGTAATACGTGCGCTGCACAATGGAAACCCGCGTATCGCGAGCTAGTGTAGATATATATATATGTATTTAATATTTAATATTATGTATAGTATAACATGCTCTCGGATTACTACCTATACTTATATTATTATAAATTATTGTAAGCAACAAAAGATAACAGGAGAGGGGGGGGGGGGGAAATGTGGCTCTAGGTCAAACGCGTCAAGCGAACAACAATGGACGAGCGAATCTTTTATAATACGTTCGATTCCAGCGCGCACCATAGCTGCAGAGCATCGTACTCGTTCAAACGATCACGTCGAGGTAGGTATTTAACCGATAGTGTATACACATGCGCTGTATATTATAAAAATACGAGCAAATAAATATTAAATACCCATGTTCGGCGCCTGTGAATATATAATATTATACAACATACAACGTAATACAGCGTTTTACTGCAAACTTGCTGACGGATTATTGAACGCGAACTATGAAATAATTTATTATCGTGTTTTTTTTTTTTTAAATTTAGATATTAAAATATGATTATTTTTAATTATATTTATATTTGAAAAAATAGTAAATTAAAATAAAACCAGGGGTTATAATAATATATAGTATAAGTTAATTACAAATGTTAACTATTTCTATTATTCCATAAGTTAAACAATATAAATATACGATCTCACTGCTGCACGAATTTCGCAGTTGAGTAAATATGCGATATACTCCTGTTTGATCTTTTGTCATATTAAAAAAAAATTATTTCACAGCGAGAACTGCGAGAATTTTAGTCGTTACAAAAGACCACGCAGCTATATATAATTCATAAAATCTAATTTACTTGATATTGTATTTGATGTTATGTTTAGGAAAAAAGAATTAAAAATATTATGATCGAAAAATTCACATAGTCACGTGTCGCCGTTTCGATGAAATGTTAATAAATTGTGTAGTTAATTATTTTTCAATAACTAGTTTTATAGAGTTATCAACGTACTTTTAACACGTCGCTTTGAAAATATAGAACGTTATTATACATTTATACTTTGCCTTTATAATATTATATTGGTTTATAATGTTTATATAGTCTATATACATCAATTTTGTGAATTTTCAAAGCAAATGTGTTATCGTTCATTGTAGATATCAAATAGGCATTGATAAGCAACTAGCGCCGATAAAGTCTGCACAAGTATTACGTTCGTATATTTTAAAATATATTTTTTTATGGGACATTATTTATGGAGAAATTTTATTTGCGACTGCGCGGTCGGCTGTGTAAAAATATTGATACATTAATATGTCAGTATTTTATATCATTCGGATCTGTTATAACTTAAAGGTTTACAGCAGACAAATGCTTTTAGATCTATATATGTACAATTTATTTATTTATTTATCAATTTATTTTATTTTTAAATTTATTGTATAAATGCAAAAATATTTTGAATCGGCCATTGCTTATTGATTATTACTTAATTTAAGTAATAAGTAACTTCTTACATATTGGTAATTATAGATGATCCAATAGTTACTCAGAACTTAAAACGGACAAAAAATAAAAACACGAACAAATAGTTACTTACATAAAAATGGATTGAATAATATTATAATATATTTTATACCACAAAACATTTTAAGCAATATACCAAATATAGCATGATATATTATACTTTATATTATATAACGATTGAACTTTTCGACTAAAAATTATCGATACTAAAATTGTATTGACACCTACGGAATTCTACAGTGAAAACATACTTTGTAAGGCTGAAATTTAAAAAAAAAAAAACATTAACTTATCCCACCTCAAATCCGTTAACACGAGGATTAATAAAGTTTTTTCTTCAAACGACCAAAACCGATGGCGAAACAAATATAATTAATTTGGAACAAAAAATAAGAAAAACGATTTTACTCAATATATTTTTACGTAAATCATTAACAATAATATTATATTATTAATTATTATTTATATCAAAGAAGTCGGAAATTTATTGATCGCGTATTCGTAGATTGTTCTACATAAAATTAATGTGTACATAATATTACGACGACAATTTGCATTTAAAATTATGTATATTGTTATACTAAACGCAACAACAATATTTCATAATTATTAATTATTAATGCGTTTGGATTAAGTTGGGTTAAATATAATATTATAATAATTTAACCTAATTAATACATATTATATAGATATACTGTCCGAACAGCTGCATAATGGCTTGTGAGTTGTGATGAAATAACGAGAGATAAAATATACTATTATTATGGTAGGTACAGACATATTATAGTATATTATTATTATTATTATTTATAATAATATCAATAAAACTAGAAAAATAAATTACACTTTATAAAAAAAAAAACATAATATACGCAACATATACAACGTGGTTATAATGGGTATGTGCGTAATGTAACGCCACGCGGCCTTGTGATATTCACTGCCGTCTGCCAGCGGCGCGAGGACGACCGGAGAGCCGAGACGATGAATTTTTCTCCTCCATCGTCTATATTATAGATCGAACTATTCCAATATTACGGGATTCGGTTGAGCCTTGTGCGAACAAACGTCAAACACACACACACACACATATATAAATGTATTTATTGACAAAACACCAACTCCGAGCTTATATAATATATAAAATACAATTTATACGTCTCCGATTGCGGCCCGTCGTCGTCTCGAGAAAACTGCGATTTTTCTCTCCGTCTCTTTATCCACACGAAAATCGTATTTCACCGGCAGGTTTAATGGAGAAAACGGTCGTATATTGAACACACGCCCGCACGAGCGCGCGCGGAGAAAGATTAACGCGTGTGGAATGAGAGTATATAATATTTTATACATATATATTGTGTAGGAGAAAAATCGATATCTCTGCGGAATATTAATGTGAAGCAGATGATAAAAAAAACGATATTAATATATTTTTTATAAATATGATAACAATAACGTTGGTAATATTATGGTAGGTCGATGACAAATATTACAAGCAATATATAGCATTATTATACGAACAAAGGGTTACGGAGATCTCGCGAAAGTCGAGCGTCGCAAACCGACGAAAATTATAATACTATTGTAGGTTATAGGTACACCTCTATAACAATATGGAAAACAATAATTAATGAAAAAAAAAATCGTTCGACGTGTCCGTCGTCACGACGACAACAACGATTCGGCGCGTTTATGATGATGGTAATTCGCACGATAGGCAAAACTGTGTTATTTTTTTTTAGCTTCTTCCCCCACCTCCCATATACTATTATATTTTGTCGTCCGTAATTTTATAAATTATTTTATACCATTCGAACAATCGGTTATTTACACACTCGCGCACATATTGCTATACGGCAACACTCGTGCGATTATTACGTCCGTAGACGTGGTGAGACACAGGCAGAGTAACAAAATAATGTATAACGGACACCGTCGACGTTGTTTTTTTGCTGCAATTTCGGTACGCTCCGAAAGCGTGAAAAAAAATGAAACGTCAATATTTTTTTTTTTCCGCCAGTTTGCATATAAATTATCGTTGTAACGCCGGTTTTTGGAGAGAGAGAGAGAGAGTGAGAGAGAGAGAGAGAAACTCGGAGAGTGGAGAGACCCCGATAACGAGGTTTTTACAATATTTACCGTCGAAAAATGGAATATTGCGAACGACCTGCAGTGTGTCTCATTTAGGAATTTAGACATTAGAGACTATATTATTATTATTATGAAAAATGAAGCTATATTATTTATAATGTTACTTTACCCTATCCCATCCAACCACCGTATTCAACGCCTACACGTATTTTCAACGCGATGTAACTTATTTTATTATATCGCTATTATTATTATTATTATTATTACAATTTATTATTTCATTTAAGTTTAAAATATTTTACTATTTCAATAATAAACATACACAATTTTAATCGTCATTCAAATTGCAATTTTTGAAGAAAAATAAATAATAAAATCTTATTTTTTTTTTGCTGATTATAAGACGGAAATGACATATTAAGTCATTACTCGTAAATGATATTATTAAAGTATAATTATTTTGATTTTTATCTTTACGGTTCGTACGGAGTCCATATTATCGACTACAAAGATAGATTATCAAGTTTATCTGTGTCTATTTTTAATTTTTTTAATTAGTGTCTGAACGACAAACAAACTTTCACTGATATTGCAATAATGTAATAGTTGTTGCAGTGTCACGTGCACGCGGAATAATGTACCTGAAAATGGATTCAATTTCAGGGGAATGCATTTTTTTGTGAGCAATGTAAATGTAACGGGAATGTTTTAATTAGATCGGCAGCTGTACTTATGCCTATAATATCATGACATTTCGCATGAAAGAGCATCGGTAATTTAAAAATTAATAAAAGAAAAAAAATATCGTGTTTTTTTCTTACGACTTGTATTGTTTTTACAGCCATCAAAAACGATATAAAAACCAATCAAAATAGGGTAGACCCTCCTCTTTTTTTTTCCGAGTCTCCCCACTTCCACCACCTCCCCACCCCAAAAATTGCTTCTCGTACCCGACGAGAAATAAATAAATAACACTATTACGTGTTGTGTACTCGTTCACTGTTTTAATATTAATTATCGTGTCGCGCATATCTATAATATAGGTACACGGCAAATTAAATGGCGATACGTCATAATACGTAATCACTAATCGTATTACGGAGGTAATACTATGGTATAAAACTATACAATGTATAATATATATATGTACGGACGAACGACGACTTCCGGCAAACGTATTTACCGCACGTATATGGCAGCGACCCACTTCTCCGCTCGGCGTTTCAGACGACTTCCGGCGGCGAATGCGCGCGATTCGAAAAAAAATCATCACTATTATATCGCGGTGCGGGCGGCACCAGAGTAGTATAAAAACGACCGATCGAGTTTCGTTCGTCATTTATTTATTATTATTATTATTATTATTATTATTTTATTTTTTTTTCCCCGTCAATACATAGGATATTTTATTATTGTATTCATATGTCATATTATTATTATTATGGATACCTACTACTCGTGCGGGGAAAAAATATTCGCCGGAAACTTTTTTTTTTCTCTCCCGGCGTACATCGTGTTATTATATAATTTACAATCGCACACAACTTCCATGCGCCATAATAATATTATAATAGAACATGTAAACATAAATTGGGTACACAATACACTATACTCTGGAAGCACTTCGTTCCGTAAATATTGGTTTCGTTTCGTTTACTGTTAATAATAATTGTTGTTACGTATAATTATGCCATCGCTATTATATAGTCACTATATACTGCCACGGAGTGTTTAGGACTATATTTTAGGTATACAATAATTAATAATTATTTTATACAACTCATTGCACACGGTATTTATAATTATTATGCAACACTGACGTTAACAATAATTCCACATCGTTGTTCTATAATATTATAATATATCATTATAACACACAGCTTCGTACGAATACGTTTAGCGGGACACCCATCATCGTGACGTCATTTATAATATTTTCGAACGTTACGGAATAACAGGATATAATATTTTCATGTTGCGAAAACACGCGGCTCACGTACGGTGTGTCACGTGTATTGTGTACATTTTCCGAGGGTATATATAGAACCGTTCATGCACACCAGCCCTACGCGTCAGTCGGGTATATACAGTACGTGGAAAAGTTATTTGTGACTTGACGCTGATCGTTACGTGACGACGAGTCTTCAACGACGCGACCCCACGAGGGTAGGTTTTCTCTAGGCAGAAATCTTCGACGTTTTATTTTTCAATCCCCCGTAATGATTTTCGGGATTTTCCGACCAAGTACATCAGTATAGATCGATATTACATTATACATAGGTACCATGCCGGTTAACCGTAATCCAGAACGAAAATATTGTATACAATGTAAATATGTATTATTATAAGTTGTACGTGTTGTAATACTGCGGAGCACCTTTTCACTGCCGAGTGCTGATAATTTATGTAGAAAAAAATGTTTTCAAAGTGCTATTATTTCAAAGGCACGTATAATTTATGAACAAACTGTGGCTATTTAACACGGAACTGCGCTGAAAGGATCCGGCGATTATTATTATCTTTAGAGTCCCGCACCGAACACTTCAAGAAATACTTAATTTATTTTCGTTTACCTAACACAGTTGTTCGTTCACTCAAGTCTTTTAGTTGCAGCGTACGGTTGCTGTATAATAATAATGTAGAAGACACATTCGGCAGTCATCGTTGGTCTTTAACTTTCTTTTCTCCGTCTTTACATCAAAATAAATTAGATTGAGCAGAAAAGCGTCTCACCACATAACAAACGAAACGATCAGCCAAAATTATAGCACATTCTCCGAGGCGGTGAAAAATCAGAACAACGTGAACGAAATTCCTTTAATTCCTTTTGAAATTTAAGCTGGCTTCCCTATAATATGTATTATACTTTATTTAGCTTGGTGTACACTACACCGTGCGTTTTTTGTGTATAACTGTACAGACGGTCTCGGGGATCGTATTTTGTTTTGATAAAATATGTCTATCGTCGTCGTAGCCAGAACACCAGTGCGTATGATGGAGTCGTCGACGGCCCCCCAATAATAACGATATCCCGCGGCGATGTAGAGTACACGCAGTGACGACCACGATTGGTAATACATAATAACAGACCCTCATGAAGTAAGCAGCACACAACCGTAACAGGCACATAATATGATATATATTATTATAATAATATCCAACAAATTTGTTTGGTAGCAGTGTTGAATTACTCCTGGACCGACCTTGTTGGACTTTGTTTTCACCGGGAGAGCTTTTCTTGAACTTTTGTGCTACCAACTATACTCCGACTCTCAGTTGGCGAAATTTTTCCCAAGTAAAAAACATTGTTGGCCAATTAATCCAACCCATTTCAACAAACTTACGGAGCGGTCTAAAAACGTGCGACAAAACGAGCTCGACATTTTTTACACGGGGAAAATTTGCGCAGTTATGTCGAAATGCATATACATATTCAATATTATGGTATATGTTAATTATTAATACCGCTGGTAAGTAATCGACAAGTGCACACTATGCTTAGGTGTGTATATTTTACATTACATACCTACTAATAATAATTATACTCGTAATTTTTTGCAGCGTAGGCTATGGCAATAAAGTATAATACCTATAATATTACGAATTATGATATTTTGCGGTTTTAGGTATATTTTTGCGGTTCGCAGAAACAATAATCGTTTCAGAATTATTAATGCACAACTATTGAAATATGTCTTATAGCGGATGCTTTCAAATGTGGACACCTAATATGAATAATTCTCCACTAAAAAATACGAGAGTAATATTATGTTGATAATAGGTTATATCTTTAGGTTTAAACTATATGTGCGGTAAGTCGTTATATATGCGTATAAAATCATTAACAATCATGGGAATAAATAAAATAAATGTTCCAAATTGTACGTGCTTTTTGTGCTTTAAATATATATACATAACACAATGGACAAATTTGGGCTAAAATTAAATCTAGTTGAGAATATAATTATACAATTTTATTTTCAAGCTGTGCGTATTGAATAAAAAAGTAATAGGTACTTAATACAAATTTAAAAATACGTATTTATTCACAATTCATTTTTAGAACGTTATCAATATTCAAATCCCGTATTTTTTGTTTTTTTTTTTTAAACCTCACTATCTCGTTGCAATTTTTAGTCCAAAATACAATGAACAGATTTTTTCCTCCGATCCAATAATACATTATGTTTTGCACGTTTAAGCTGTTACCAGAATCTCAAGTTTATATCAGCCACGTTTCTCGATGACCGCACTGACTGCATATTACATAATATACGGTCCTAACACGGCTATACAGTATGTTAATACAGTATAATATTAATCTGTGCGCTATAAATTACAGTTCTTTAAAATTTTATGTTTTTGCAATCATTCTCGTTTTTGTGCGTATCGTCGATCTAATAGGTAATATATCGACGAGAACCGACATAATATGTCTATAGAACACCGACCGTGGTTTAACGGGGTACTGGGTGGATATAAGAATAAGAGGGAGTGGACGATGACAACGACACGATCGAAATCCGGTCGGAAAGATGATGATCAAGGCTGCGTGCAAAACGCGGGCCTAGGTCGTACTATATATAGATATAATAATATTATGTACACATCGTACATATTATTATATATTATACTGTACGAGGCACTATCGTAAACCGTATAAATATTAATGGGCTAACCCGTCGATAAATCGAAAAGATTACGTGACGAACTCGACACAATTTTTTCTCCATTTTTTGTTTTTTTTTTTTCGTACAACCAGTGCAGACGTGCAGCACAACGTTATATTATATTATATACACATACGATAATAATAAATAATATAATAATATCTTTTGTCCCGTTCGTATTATATACGGCGACATGCAGCAGATTTGAAATGAACAAAACGTTCCATTTAAATATAATATACATAAATCGAATTATACGTTATTACTTATCAATTATTACGATATACGTATAAATTATATACACACACACACACACACTGCAAGCACAGCAATAGGTTATAAGGTATGCAAAATACAAAATATGCACTCTCAGAGTGGTGCAACACTGTTGTAAACATGCACATGGCTTCACATATTATTTTACGATGTGTACAATAATAATATATTCACCCATCAAATATATTTTTAATATGCGTATATACAATATTTTTTGTTACAACTTAGGACCACAGACGCAGTGGTTTAAAGACAAATCAGTACGTGTGTATAATGTGTATACAATATAGCAACAAATAATATTCTAATATGCGGTGTATAAAAGCGGAAAATGCTTTAATCGCATTTTGTTTATTTATTATATCAGAATCAGATAATATATTATATTACACTGTTATATTAAGACGCCGCCGTTACCCTACACGCGCAACATTTTTTTGAGCATTTATATAATCGCGTTTTCGCATAATGAACTATGGTTGCGTTTATAGTTTCAGCCGAAAACCTTTATCTTAAAGAGTTCACGACAACGATACGTGAAAACTCGGAAAGTTTGTTCCCGTCACGATAAACAGCGGATATGTTCACAAACAATAATAATGTGTTGAACAATTTTAAAATTACGACCTACGATTAATAGGTATATACTACAAAAGGTATACTACTTGCTGCAAAACACCAGCATCGGACCGTACAGACTTCTTTAGTTGCCGGGCGAGTTACGTACGTGTTATACCTATAGAAGACCGTGTAAAATACTAATACCTGTACCAATAAGAGAAAGAGACTGCGGGGGCTCTGAATAAGATAACTATTAATTATCGGATACCGTTTCAAAGTTATGGAAGAATAATGTTTTTCGTTTATTATTTAATTAATAAAAAGGTGTAGGCACCCAACACTAGTGCCTATTTTGTGTCCACCCCCCACCACATTTTTATTTCTTTAATCTGCCGATCGCAATTTCAATTATCATGGCACGTGTCCGCAGAGGATTTTACTAACTCGTCATGATATCTCCCGCAGATTTAATACCTATACACCACAAAATCGTATTTCACAGCATACGCGGAATAATAATTATTTCGTCGATTGCAACGATCGATCTCGACACGAGGCGTTCGTCGTCGTCGTCGCCGCCGACCCAGACAAAACCAGACCGGACCGATGTAATAACGCAGTAACCGTATTGTATTTTGGCCCGTTTTCAAAACATGACGATCGGACGAGCCATCGTCACTCCCGTGAGACGCCGAACGAATTTCACAAAGATAATATTATTATCATTATAATGTAGTCTTATCCTCAAAGCGCACGGCGAGGTGTACTACCGGACCCAAGGTCGCTTCGGCAAAGGACGTGCCCCGTGCTCGCCCAGAAAACTGCGTCGGACCGATTTCCGACGGCCAAAGACCACACGTAATATACGCGCCGCCACAGATAATATTATATAAATATGAAATATTATATTTCTCTATACATATTATTACAATCGCGGACAATATTATAATAAAATTGTACACACGCTAAAACCGTACGCACCTGTCGGCTGTCGCGTTTATATTGTTCAATTTATATCTATATTATAATAACACGGTCGTTTGTGGCCAGACAACGGTGTACGTGCCGTATGAATTATTAACGGGTTTTTTTTTTTGTTTAATGCAATACAAACACAATTCAAGTAGGTATCTGGTATTATACAAAATAATATAAATAATAATGCTTAACGTGTAATAATATTATGTATGTCGTTCACTGTACCTAAGTCAGTATGAATACACGGTGGTATAGTAATAAACGATCCCCGATCTGATGAAACGCAAACTTAAAGTTTTTACATAAAAACGATTTATTGCACGCGCCCGAATGCGACGAACGTTTTACGAGAAAAATCTCGTAATCTGAATAGTAATATAATATACGGACAAAACAATACGACGACGACACTAACCGTCGCTGAATTTCACGCGATCGAGCCACAGACGTAGAAAATCGCTCGCTTTCTCGCGCTCTCTCTCTCGTTATGCGACGCGCAACGTGCACAAACGAGAGAAATAATTGATTTCTCGGCCGGCGGTAAAAAATGAAAACAAAAAAATTAGGTACCTTTGAAAAAGGTTTCCAAGACTTCCATCGTGAGGCGTCGGCGGCGGCGGCGTAGGCGATTGGCGATAATGCGAATTTCGGTCGACCGTCCTTGCAGAAACAGTAGCGACGTCCGTTTTCGGCGTTCGCGATACGCGCACATTGTTTCGTTCCGAAGCGGCGGCCGACCGACCGACCAGACGATGTGGTTGGACGGCGTGAAAGGGTGTGTAAATGAAATAAAAAAAAAAAAACGCTACGGTCACGAACACGTCCCGTGAAAATATTAAACGAAACAATCCCGCGGCGGGGAAAAATAAATTATAAAATTGAACGCACAAAAAAACACGGACGACGAGTACGAGACGACGAGCGAACACCGCGCGACAACACCGACCAACACGGACGCGCGGAGTGTAATGGTCGTCCGTCGCAGCAGTACTGTTGTAGTAGTAGTGGTGCTGTAGTAGTGTGGTGGTGTGTACTGTGTAGTCGTCGTCGTCATCGTCGACAAGCGCGTGCGCGCACGCGCGTTACGCATGCATCGCACGAAAACACTCGCGCCCGCGCGCGCTCTCTACGGCATTAAGGCGGTGGCGGCGGCGGTAGCGGTGGTGGCGGACGTACGGTATACGCGGTATATGCGGCGGCGGCGGCGGCGACGACGACGACGACGACGACGACGACCGGACGAGAACTAGGCCATGGCCCACATCGCTCTCGCGCGCGCACACTGTACGTGCATATTGTAAATTATAATATTATATACGTATAATATATGTATATAAATGTGGGTGTGTGTGTGTGCAGTGTGCACAGGTATAGTATCGCCACCACGACGACCTTCGGTTTTTACTGGTTTTGACCCCGCCGCCGCCGCCGCTACGCTTCTTGGTGTTCGTTTTCAGCGAAACCGGTTTGTGTTATTGCTCGCCGCGAAAACGCGCACGGGCCCGGACCACGGGGTTCGCGGCCTACGCGATCGCGTCCCGGGGGAGCGGACCGGGCAGCCGCGCGACGATCGATGTTTGCGTGCCGATAGCGATAATGATAATTATTATTATTATGACGATATTATTATCCACCTATCCTAGTAGTATCCTACGACCGCTTTCGACCACGCGCGCGCGTATTGTTTTCGGTTTCGTATAGGTTACCCCTCCCCCCCGGACGGATATATCGCTCCGACAGACTTTTGCTTTCCGGCATCGTATAATATTATAACTTATAAGCAATCGCAATCTCGAACACGCCGCGCTATATATTGTGTACGATTATGGTCGCCGAGACGGTTTCATTATAACGAACACACGACCATACACGTCCGCAGGACACACTCGTTATACAATAGAATTCATTGAATAGTGTATATTTTATACATTTTTATATATTTGTTACATTTTCATTTTTCAGACATTTCTATTATCATTTATACTCTAGAAAAAATCATTTTCGTTTCAATAGTTTGATATTTTCATTGATAAGTTTCAAGTATTTGGTCGTTCGATTTCAATTTAACAATATTATTTTGAAAATATAAATTGGGCTCTGCCCCGTTATTGTTATTAAGTAAATAAATAAATAATAAAAAAAAAATTGAAGTATTTCTAGGAAATAAATTATAATAATATAATATTTCAGCTGAATGTGTGGTGAACAGGTAAATGCCATTTCAAATGGAATACAAAAAATTGTTTGTGTTACAAAAGAATAGCATAAAATACTAGTAAGAAAAGATCAAAACTAATATAAGTAATCCCTCAAAGAATCTTCCAACTGATACGGAATAATAGTTTGTGGAGGAGAAGGAAAATTAATTTTTTAACACTCTAACGTGATTTTATTGAACATGACAGAACACTTAGTTCTCTCTACAGTAGAGTAGCTGTAAAACACGAAATGCTCATGAAATTGAGTAAAAAGTTATGCAAGGAATTTTTTTAATGTTATAGTTTTATAAGTGTAAAAAATTATATTTAAAATCTATAGATATTTTTCTAAAAAAAACACTGTTTACCAGCACCAGTTTTCATGGCGCCACCATTATAAGGGTTTAATAAATCTAATGCTGAAATTCGTATTTTATTACTAGTCTAATTATTTAAAAATAAAATCATATTATACACACAACATCTCAATATTCAGCTTTACAAATTGTGTTTCCATTTTTCATTTATTATCTATACATTATATAATTCTAAAAATACGATTTAGCCACTACGATATCAATACCATACTTCGTGATCGGTGGAATCTCACAGGACAAGGGGCCCCCGGTGTTTCCGTCATCTGTTCGCGGGGACGATACCCCTCCCTCTTGCCGGTACGCGCGCCGTCGCATTATTCCATCGGGTCGGAACAAAGATCTATCGATCAACAACCAGTGCGCGCGCTTGGTATCCGTAAGGTTTAACGTGAAAATAAAACTTTACGACTAATACGTACTCGTACAAAATTTAAACCAATTTAAATTGCGCTGAAGTTCGTTTTGTATACCGATCGCAACAAAAATCGATTATTATTATTAATTATTATTATATATTATATACTACACAGTACACGGTAAGTACGCATACACGGATTATTCTGATTTGTTAAAATTCTGATTTGTATGGAATATCAACTGAACTCCAAGTCATAAATAATTCAATTATAACAGAATTTAAGGAGTGTAGTCCTCGAACGATACAAATATATCTGAAAAATATGTAGATGCATATAGAAATTCGAAAAGTAAATAGTTTCTAAATTGTTCTACTTTCCACACTAAGGAGATATTGCATTTCGATTAAGAATAATATACTTATATATTTTTGTGAATTTAGACTTTTGAATCTATACGACTGTAATAATTATACACAATATACAATACATGTCATGTATATAATACGAAACATAAAATAGATTTTATATTTTGTAAAAATCGTCCGAATTGAGAAGATATATACTCAAACGAATATTACTGATAATGCGTGTATACTTTATACTAAAAATAGGTCCTTTAAATTAAATATAAGTTACTATTATAAAATGTAATTGACATAATCCGCCTTACGACATACTTGCACACACACCACACATGTCGCATATTATTATTATGGCCTATAAGGTAAATTAAAAAAAGTAATAACGTTCGCTTTCTAGTATGCTTGACAATGATGGTCGATAGTACAAATCGCCTAAATCTAAATCCACTTCGTCTTGTCTAATAACTATACTATTCCGTGCGAGATCTATAGTCCATTGGTATTCAAAACGTACCGCGCGATCACTTGCAGGCTGCTGCTACAGCGTCCTGACCTAGCACAAGACCGATGACGCATCGTTTAATTAATCGAATTTTTTCCGCTCGGTTTTCGATTGACTGACTGCTCCGAACTGGATTTTACGCGATAACCATCATCGTCATATCGTAATATTATAGGAGCAGGGGCTCGCCTCCCAAATATTTTCAAATCGATTATAACCGGTTGAGGTGTAATAAACTCATCGCGTAGGTATATAATAAATGCATTTCTCATTTTTTTTTTGTTTGTTCTAGCCGAAACGCGTATCATACTATCATACATATTATGGACACAAACTATCATAACATACGCGCGGTAATATTATTACCGTACGGTGCACATGCATTATTGTAATCCACCGCAGTGTACGGATGTTACGATATTATAATAATATTACATATTATGAAGTACATAATATATTATTACTATCTGTACACTGCCGTATGGAAATAGCGAGCATATTATAATATTCAATGGACATTATTCGTGACGACATATAGGTAATAATATGATAATAGAAATAAAAACGCATTCGTATTCTATTATAATATAATATTTTCGGTTGAATAATGAATATTTTGAATTCCGCGCCGTGTTGAATTTAACTAAATGTTTACCGCAGTTACAGCGTTCGGACAAGAATACAAGATACGACAATATACGACGTATAATGAACGCTGGTTAATGTTTTTTTTTTTTTTTATCTATATGAAGTATAATGTAAGCGCACATGCTACACACATACTCGATTTCAATAATACATTAAATACGAAGTCAGTGAAAAATAATGTCAAAATAAATTTTTGACTGTCGAAAGAACATAATATCTAACTTACGTTTGATTACGTATGTATATTGTATATAACGCAATAAAATCTAAACAAATATAATTTATAACCCCTGTAATCAAGTGTGCATCTTTTGATAGGTACGCTGTTTGCGGTTTTAATTGGACAATTTTCGCTCAGTAATAATTGTTTTATACACACGTACGAATTATTATTTTTAAACGCTAAACAAATATCACTTCAAACACAACTTGAGATACTTACATCATTTTCTATATTATTATGTTACTCGCACGACCGTCGATCGCGATGACGCATCGTCAGAACAAAAATATATGTCTGGTCGTCTTTTAACGCATAAAAGAGTTACACACGGTTACCTCGCATGTTTAATTGTCTCGACTAATATTGTATTCTTATTCCACAATATTAAGTTCAAATTATTACAGCTTGATATTAGAAGAACCCTCACACCGTCGGCCACGTGGTATGTATTCTATAATAGCATAGCGGTTGAAAATTTCGAATTCAATGATAACGTATGTAATATGTATACTTATTATTTATCGCCAAAATGGATTAACGCGATAACAGTATACAAACGTGCATTTCATTAATTTATTATAGCCTATAGATATAATATTATTATCAGTGTAGCAGTCATTTTAACGATAATGGCGATAATTATTTAAACGAAATACAAGAAAAACATTACACGATTTTACAAACGTAATATAATATAATAATATGTATAATTATGACGTGTGTTGTGTACACAATGCAAAATCGATACAATTACTAACCTAACCTAATACGTGTTGAAAACGTAATTTTATTTTTTTTAATACTTTTTTTTTAAATAACTGTGTCGAAGAAAACTATAATATGGTTTCCTTTTAAAAACCTAGAATAACAATATAAAGTGGGTAGCGCTGCGGCTGCGCAAGATCTCCTTATTGACGTATATTTTTATTCTGCCAACTGCCATATACTATAAATTATAATATTATACCATGTCAAACTTACTTATTAGTTATTATACACTTTTACAGTACAGATTTTAAATACATATTATAAAAGTAAAAAAAAATGTACGATTTCACAGGCGCAATTTTGGGGAGTAAGCCTCTCCAATATTAAAATTAGCACCCCCCCCCCCCCCCCCCCCATTGCCTCATATTGCTGACTACCCCAGTACCCCCACAGGTCTTTTTCATTTAAATATGTATAAAGCCCCTCCAAGTCAAAAACTGAAACTGCGTCCATGTAAAATTTATACTAATGCCGGGTTGCATCACAAAGCATATTTTAATGTATCAACAGTGATGACCGACGAGCTAATAATCTAATTAATTTAATCAATTTTTTGCAACTCAGCATAATCATTTGACTCGTTTTAAAAGTCTACACATATTATTATAGTACAGTGGTTTCCGAGGTTTCAGCGATGCGAAATACTAAAGTATTGATAAGTCCGCGACTTCAAAACATTTTAGATAATATATTATGTCTGTGGTAACCTGTGTGCGTTACTCTAATATTATAAAAACGACGTCGACCGATAATGACTCTGATTACAGCAATAAATGGAAGCAAAAAAACGTTCTCGGTCTGTTTGCTGCAAAGTGCAAGGGACCTGAATACTTTCCAAACGTAAAACTAGTATGTATTATGAATTGTATAATAATGTGGAATTTGGTGACGCGTCGTGTAACTCTTTAGTTTTTTTTTACGAAATTCAAAAGTAAGTCACGTTCAAATCTGGTTCAATCGATATTGCAGCGGCAGTCCAGTGCAACATCGCAGAAGTTTATAAAATATTATTACAATATTATCAGTCGGAGACGGCAGCAGAATACACGCAAGCCCCCGCGCCTTGGGGACCAACTAATTTTAGGAACGTTTTTTTTTTTTTTGACCGTTCGCCAAAACCGTAAAAAAAAAAAAAAACAGCAACGTCTACGCGTTTTTACTCCTCCAACGCGCACGCATGCGCACATACGTCACACACACGACGAAACAAACACGCGGTTAATGGAGCGTACAATATAAGGATTATTTTGATAGAGGCGACGCCGTCGGAAAACCGTACACCACCGCGGCGAGTAAAAACCGACACTAACTCTCGCGATCGAATCCTGAAATGTGTAAAAAAAATATGATGTTCATAAGTTATGCCTGTGAAAACAATGCAATATGCATACCTATATTATCATTGCGCGTACATACGGTCAGAGGGACACGCGTCGAGAGGATTTATTATTTTACATAGATCGTTTGCATGTAATATTATATATAATATAATTTATATACATGGTTATGCGCACACGTCGCGTCCACTGAACGCATAATAATATGTGTAATAATATTTTATATTATATACGGCCGACGGAAAAATAATTTCCGACAACTCGAGGAAGAGCCGGGCGCATGCTAGGCTCGGCGGACGGCGTTATATTTTCGTGCCTTTATAATAATGACAATAATGTGTGTGTGTGTGTGTGTGTGTGCCTACAATATACATTGTACACGTGTGCGAGGGGTGGGCAAATAGTGAGCGTCCCCGGTGGAACACGTGTACGCTCGACGGATGGGTGGGTGGTAATGTTTGTGAGAGGGTAAGTCGGCGGCCGTGTCACGAGTAGGAGGGGGACACACCCCGTGAATTTTTCGCTGAACCGCTCGCTCGTCAGCGTATATATTATGTATTATTATGATATGTACTGTTTCAGCGCTCGCATGAATAATTTAATATTTTATCGATATTCGATATTTTGTGTTGCGACGTTTTTCGGGAAGACATAATATGCCGATATATTCATTTCAGAACACGGAACTTGAAAAGCGAAAATATTTGATTTTTTTTCGACAAAAACGTAACATGATGTTGTAATGGACTGCACCAGTATTTTTATGTTTTACTATTATATAAATTATAATATACATAATATATATAAATAATAAATATATTATACAAACCTATATATACCCCAGACTTGTGTGTCGTCGTCTTGCATTCGTTCTATATTATAATGAAGTCCCACCATTTAGTTGAAACAGCTATTTTTGATTACTTGAAAACATTTATAATAATAATCCTTCGACCAGCTATATACACGTTGCCGAATCGATCTCGTTTCATCTCTTGCTTCGTGTATTGCTACCATGATTGATTATAAATACTTGTAAGCTACCATGTTATCGCGGGTAAAGTAAAATATATTATAATAACATTTTATTTCAATATACGTTAAATATTGTACTCGCTAAAGCGCGTTTTGTCTAATATTATATTAACAATTCTCTCGTATTCCCCTGTTTAGTAGTAATCTGTCAGTGATACACCGTACAAGAGATAGGCAACGTTTTATAGTCACTATAGGTACCACAACAGTGTCGACTCAAATCGTTTCCAAACTACTGCAAAAATATATCGAAAAATATAAATGCTATGCGTAAAAAAATCACATTGTATGGTATACACACACGGTTCGTATAATATTTTATAATGTATAGAATATTATAAATCATAATACGCAAAAAATTGTGTTGTACCCACGTAGTATTCATATCATTATGATGTCTATTATACGACTTTAAGCTAGAAGTTCCCAACCAAGGTGCCGCAAACTATGGGATTGAGGATGCCGTGAAATGATTTAAAATATAAAGCAATCGTACAAATAATTTTTAAGAAAAGCGTACCAATGTGTATACGTCAACATAATATTATACAACAGGAGAAACGTGATTTTATGCGATAATCTGAGGAAAAAAAAAGTATTTTAATCTTATAAATGTACGTTAAATTTGTTAAATGCATTCGTTATTTATTTATTTTTGAAGATTGAAAGATTTCTATACAGTTGGCATATTTGAGGGGGCAAATCTGCAACACCTTCGAGCCCCTTCCCCTTCGCAAAATCTCAGAGGAGCAAATGGGTGCCGTGAGTTGAAAAATGGCTGGAAAAATGGGAACCTTAGCACCTAAGCAGTAGAGCACGTAATACAGGCGTACAACTATGCGCATGCGTATTGAATATTGTTATAATATAATACACGGCGAATTACATATAACCATATAGGTACCTAAATATAATTGAATATTATATTATTGATTGCACTAATGTGCCAAGTACCGGAGTACCTATAATACAGCGATACCTAAATATAATACGCGAACGGCGGTCGCGTTTTCTCGCATATTATTAATATTCGAGTGGGCACGGACACGAGGCGACGGCCGTGTGAACTTGGCCGCACCGTTTCCCCACCCGCGCGCGCAGCCCATCGACAATCGTTGTTCTCCGCGACGGCGGTGACCGCGGGCGCCTCACGCGGCGTTATTTTAAGCGCGCGCGCGTTTGCTCTATACATCGCGCGCGGCCAACAACAGCACAACAACAACAACAACAACAATAAATAATAACAATAATAAATAATAACACTATACCTATAACGTTCGACAGAAACGGAACACGTCAACAATGTCGGAGCTGGTGTTGACGGTGTGCGCAGACATAATATATAATCGTCGGCCGCTGTCCATTGAAGAATAGGTACTTGTATTTTTAGAAAATTATATTATGATATATATATATATATATTTTCTCTTAGAACTATTTTTCTAAAATGTTCCGTAAAAAAAGTATTTTTTAACGATCAAAATAAATACAAAACTAAATATTCAGAAACGTACCTAGTTAAAATACCGACTTCATATACGAAATATATTAAAAATCGTATTTAAATAAAAATACTTATTCGATTACCTATTCATAACAAGGCTGACGGCATATGGTATAAAGTTGTTGTTGATATAGGTAATACGTGTTGGTGTTCATCGTTTAAATATGTATAAATTCTGTCCCGGCAATTATTGGGAGGTGCAGAAAGGGTAACATTTTTTTAACCATAACGATCGAACGCACATTAGCATTTTATATTATTCACGTCTCGTGATACTCTCGTCGATCGGATGACAGCGATTTCGTATTGGTGTCCTCGCCAAGCAAAAAGTTGGGTTTGTTTATTGCAATTCGGAGGAGAATAATAACTCTACATACTCTGAGGGGGAGGGGGAGGGGGTGACATTCATTCTCATGCTGTTAAAACTGTACGTGTAAGCCCGCTTTTAAATCTTATAATGTGTATTACGTATAGGAATGAAAATAATATTATTATTATATTATAATAATATGCCGATGGGATTTCGTAATTCGTATCGCGTAGCACGTGGTCAACACACTCGACAGAGGCGATTTAATACAAAATAATAAAATTGCAGTCGTATGGTCGACACAGCAGCTGCAGCTGTTGTTTGGCTTTGGCGAGTTCTATAATTTCGTCCGCACGACCGAGCGAAAATGTATTTATCGAATCGTAAACACGTATAATATTCCGTGTAGAAATATGTATAATATATGTACCGCGTAAGTAAAATGTTATACGTAAGACTTGTACGATTGTACGACTGCGCCACAGTTCTCACTAGTTATATTGCGCATTTCTAATGCAAATTATAACAATTTTGTTTTTACGACGAAATCAAAAATCCCCATGATGCGCTGCACGATGTAGAAAAAAAGTTGGCGAGCGCCAAGTTATTGTTCGAACGACTGAATAATATTGTCGAAAGCTATCCATTCAAATAATATTATCATATATTATTATATACGTATAGACAGAGCCGCTATAAAATATTATATTGTACACACAATATTATTTATACTAAATGTTATTAATTGGTACGAAAAAAAATAATTTTACTGTGTTAACATTATTCCAACAACAATGCCGAATCGTTTGCTTACAATGTTTAATTAATAATATATAATATATGTACATCATTCAGACTATATGGTATTATAATATATTATTATTATATAACATCAAACATGAAATTATAAATTATAATGAAATGCATAATAGTACTATGATATAGTTCAGTGTTCACAATTATTTTGGAAACCAATGTTAAATAATACCTATATTAAATACCTACAACGTAAAATACTAATATCAGTAATAATATGCTATCTATATTTCTTTATTTCTTAAACAATATGTGTAACATGTTAATTATTTATCTATTAGGAGATATATTATTCAATATATAATAGTATATTATTAATTATCAATGAAGTATTAATATATTTTTTTTTATGTACAATAAAAACTTGTCAATATATAATTTTTTTTTTTTTTTTTTTATTGGGTAACCCGCGGCAACATAGGCCATTGGGTGTGGGGAGGGCACTGTAGGTTTTTTATATTGGGTAGGTTTGGTAGGTTTTATATTGGGTAGGTTGGTACACGTGTGTGTTGTGTTTGGCAGAATTTCTAATGGGGCACCCGTAGGTTTCTGCCGTGCCCCGGGGTGGGGGGATGGCGGCACTTGTTCTCCGGACACCGTGACTTGCACGGAGAAAAATGCCGCCCAGTGGTCGAGGATCGAACTCGGACCGGCTGTGCCGAATCCGTCGCGTTAGACCACTCGGCCACCTCGTCCCCCCTCAATATATAATTATACCTACGTCATACGCACATATAGTTATAACTTATAAGCAATACCTACTCTATGATCTATATATATCAGCAATAAATTATTATCATTATTTTTATATTAATTATATTATCGAGACATATGTATTATCATAGACAATGTTTGATGACAAACCAAGTCAACAGATAAAAAAATAAAATGAGAACAATTATGTTGGTTTGTACTGATAATACATTTTAATGGTCAGAGAATACAAAAACAAAGAAAAATTGTCAAATTTATCTTTAATCGTTTTGAACACTCCAATATACGAATAACTGCCGATAAAAAATGATTCATGAAATTGTAACAGATATTAATTGTACTTTGTAGGACACCTAACATTTATTGAAGGTTATTATCAATACAATAATACATGTTCAGTACTAAAAAATGTTATCATCAATATTGTATAAACACCAGTTGAAGCGTTATAACTTTATAAGTTATCACAAACCCTAATTAGTCAAGTTAAAATAATATATTTAGATATCTATATATAATGTATAGGGTAATGACCTATATAGTAGTTTCAGCCTTTAATCCTACTAAAAAAAGGTTCGTTAAATCGTAGGAAGGTATATCCCATAATTATAATATATTATTTACTCTACGCTCTATATTAATTAAATGTTATCATATCCTTGTGACTATTATACGGCTATATAGCCGATAATAATTTTTAGTTATTATAATTATTATATTAAAAATAGTAGGAATATTTAGAATACTATAATTATTATTTATGATTAATATTTAAAACTGTAGCTGCGGTGGATGATTCAGCAATTTACATCTGATGTATATTATCACAATATTATCTACAACGATCGATTTAAAAGAATTCACAATGAGCAAAATGTATTATCGAGAGACCTAGTTGAACACGTGTGTACCATTTAAATATGTGTACGCTGCAGTAATGAAAAATTGTGTGTACCGGTATATACAGAAGACAGAACACTATACTTAAACGTTTGATACCAACAAAACATCACAATACCTATTTGTAATAATTATTAAATAGTCGATAATTTCAAGGACGCTTTTTTACAAAATATCATAATTTTCTATTATCGCGGTGTTATTTTTTTTTTTAAATTTTAAATACAAAGTCGTAGTACTAAACTGAAAACGTAATAAATTAGTAGGACTATAATTACGTAAAACAATTACAATTTAGCTACAAAAGCGAAGAAACTACAGTAAAACTCGCTTAAGACGCTCTTTAAGGGACCATCTCTCTAGAACGTCTTAAGCGGGAAAGCGTCTTATGCGGGAATGAAACAAAATGATGTGGTTGAAATATCGAGTTAATTTTTTTATTATTAAACATAATTTAATGAGAAATACACTTATAAATTAATTATAATTACAATATACATACATACTTATATTTTTGTGCTACTGAATTTAATTTAAAAAAATATTATTATTACATACATATTTTATTATTGTTTATTAAAAAAATTATCTATTTTTGATTGTTTAAGGTTCTGACAATGCGTTTCAGCAAGAAAGTTTTCAATTTTATTAAGACAACCTAACATTTCTTCGGAATTTTCAACACAGGATAATACTTGCCGAATTTCCGATAAATGTTGCAAACCAGTATTTATTGTAGGAGTAGATACTGGAAAGTCTTGATCTTCTTCTTTTTGATCGTCGTCTTCTTTCTCATTGTCCACTAAGTTCGTATCAGCGATTTTTTCATAGGTTATTATTTCAAATAGGTATAGCGATAAAATAAAACGATAAGAACACGTGTAATACTAAAAATTCTATTTTTATTTTCACAAAACTACTAAAATTTATCGTAATCTGCTGAAAAAAAGAGCGTTCAACCCGATTAGACAGAGAAAAACTGAGCGTCTTAACAGGTGATTTTTAAATTGACTAGTATAGGAAATGTCTAGGGACCGACTAAAAACAGCGTCTTATGCGGGAAAGCGTCTTAAGCGAGAGCGTCTTAAGCGAGTTTTACTGTATTTACTTTTAAAGTGCAAATTTATCAAACCGTATAAACAACATCATGATTAAGGACCTTTTTTCTTACATTCAAGTTACTGGATTATTACTAGTATTATTACGTTTTTTTGCATTTTCTCACAATTTCTTAAAAATATCCCACAGAGCATAATAGGCGAGACGGAGAAACGAGGGAGGTCCATTTTTAAATTGCATTTAGTATTTACCCACATTCTATAGACCTTATTTTCACACTACTATTCGTAACTGGATTTGAGAAGAACGTAGGTTTTCATTTTTTCATCAGAAATTTTTATTTTTTAAATTATAAATTTTTATGATATAGACAAAAAAATATCCAACATTTTTCAGAAAATAATGTTAAAACTGGATGATGAATACGAAGAGTCGTGTACCTATATACATCAATATGCTCTAATAAGAAAGTACTATAATATAGTCTATACCTACTCTAAACTAAATGTTAAACAACGAAAATATAGTTGGCTGCCCTTTGAAGATATTTTTATACTCGTAGTCGCTAGCGTACACAAACATTGAGGAAAAAATATATTTTTGGTGTATACATTGTCTTTGGGAATAGGTACAATTTTCGATATAATTAATTGTTCAGTAATTTAAAACATTTTACGAAATTGCATTGTTGCATACTTACGTAAAAAGAAGTTTAAATATATTTTACGTGGTCGATGTTTAAACTATGAATTTCTTTTTTTGAAAGTTTTTATGTAGTTCGATATAATTACTTTATACTTTGCTATACATTTATGTGCAGCAAGTAAAAACAATCATTTCACGGAATTATTATACCCCCCTCTCTCCGAAGTACATAGTATACAAATGTTTTTCTTACTTACCTATACATTTTAATAAAATTAAAATATACTTATTTGCGAACAAAAAGCTCGGGGTAATACTAATATACCAAAGTCGATAGGTACTATAAATACATGCGAGCCAAATTTCGAAGAATACATTACTTATCGTTTATAAGCTTTTGAAAACCAAACTGCATAATATTATGCTGTTGGAAACTATATTACATAATGTAATGTATATCAATAAAATATGTACGGTGTGGCTTTAAGGAGATATAAGCACCCAGGTATTTTAAATTATGTATACACGCATGCGTTATACTGTCTACGTATGCGTTTTTTAAATTTCAAAACTAGTTTTTTTCAACTCAAACGCCGTAGCAATGCATGCTATACTGTGCTGCAAGAAATAAATGTTTACAAAGAAATAGCCGTCCCGCGGTTTTCTCTCTACAAAATGTCTTACCATAGTATCGCGCTGCAGTCGGACTGTCGTGAAAAGTGAGGTACCCATACAAAATATGTAATAACCGACAAATTTACCACCCATCATCGGCAACCCATCCGCAGCACTCGGCAGCATAATGTGTTATGACATAATAATATAATATAATATGAACTCGACGCAAACACGAATGCGATGGGAGAACCGTCCGCCCGCGATTTCGAAAAATTACACGAAAATAAAAATGCATTATTTTAAAAGCACCGCGCCGCACTCGTGGATAATATGATAATATAAAAGTCAACAAACCATTTGTTTTCGTTTTTAACCTCGTCGGTATCTGCTGCAGCTGTGAATAATTTATGCCGCCGTGTTTTGGCCATATCCACGCGCGCACGCTACCATCCTCGCAATAATATAATTGACCTAGTTTTAATTCGGTTCTATTTTTTCTATCTTTTCGCGAACCAGAAACTGTTGCAGTCGCCACGCGAAGGCAATACAATAATTTTACATACGCGGTCTGCGGGCGTTCGGGACACGTAAATACGCACGTCGCACGTGTATAATATTGTATAATACCTACATAAAGGATGTGTACCCTACACGCACGTCGCACAAAAACACACGTCGATTATAGAAAACGATGAAACGATATTATTAAAATATACCTATATACCCGTTATAAATATTACACATGGTCACATAGAGTAATTCACCGAGCGTCCTCACCCCGCCGTATTATCTATTTTAATAATATTATATTATATTTATTTGATTTCAGATTTTTGGACTTCTTTTATTATACTTAAAGGCCATATTATTCGCAAATGCTTATATTTTGCTTACCATATTTTAAGACGTATTGCGTGGACTGAAATACAGTATTCTGTGATACAAATTACTTTTTCAAATGAGAACCAACATTATTTACTATGAATTGTTGATCAGAAGATTTGTTTTGAAAATGTCTAAAAAAAAGTTATAGAATAGTCTTTAATAATATTAGAGTATTACACACAATTTAAAATGTAGTATGTTGTATGTAATATTTAGTATTAAAGTCAAGAAAGTTTTCACAGATTGTAAAATGTTAAATAAATAAATAATTGTAGTAACAGCTTTCAAATCATCAACGTGGCTCACTTTTTATATGTTATAAACTTATTATCATGGACGATGAACTAATTATTCTTCGTAACTACTTACTCAGAAACTACTCGTTTAAATTTCGATTTAAGTGCATTAAAATTTTCAAAAAAGTCATCTGGATGACAATTTACAGTAGAATATGGTATTCATCATTTGAGAAATAAAAGTTTGTATCACCCCAGGATACTCCTTATAAATGGTAAAAAAATCTAAGTATTCTGAAATATAGTCTATATACTGAAAAATTCCAAAAAACAGAATTTAAATAAATGTACTACTATAAAGGATAAAAAAGTGAGCATGATTTATTGGTGATTTATAATAAATTAATATTATTATTTATTACTATTATATGTGTGTGTACTTCAGATTATAAAAATATCCATATAGGTACACTCGAGAAGTCACGAACCTATTTTTAACGAGAGAAAAAACATCGGAAGTTGAAACCGTACCTATATATGTATATTATATTTATTGTATATTATTAAATATATATATACTATTATTGTACGGGATTTTAGACGTTATTTATTTTTATCGATATTTTCGACCAATATTGGTGTACACGTATATTGTGATTTCGGTTAATACCCGATCTGAATCACGCCCTCGAACAAAACCTAACCTATTTCCGACGTAGAAAACGTACCCGTTAACCGTTTGTATTATATATTCATGTTACTTCAACATACATCAATAGTCGACCACACCAGCAAGTAGCAACGTATACGTCATACAAGTTGAACAGCCAACGAATAATACTATTATGTACTAAATAACGCATTTTGCTCTACGAAATAAAAACTCGACCGGCCGTTCAAATATTATAATAATAACATTATAAATTATAATATTATGCAGTACGATCCGATTGATTATACTATAAACCAATCGCGACGAACGCGAACCAAGCACGCGAAGAGTATATATAGGTACGCCGCGGTATGTGGTATACGACAAATAAGCATAATATATTATACCATGTTTATACGAGCGGCGTGCGTTATGTATCTAGTGGTTTCGTTTGACGTCTGGAAATACAAATATAATAACAATACTATCGTATACGAAATTTGTTTACGTCCAATTTCAATAAATTCAATAAACATTGGGGTCTTTGGGTCTGCGTCACATAAACAATTATGTTCTTGTCTATAGTATATTGAATTGAAATATATGTGATATTATATACGTAAATGATAAATACACTATTTTGGAAAACGTTACGTGTCTATACGCACATACCATATATGTATACAGTGGCGTTCTCGGGTTTTTTTAAATAAAATTAAATAAAATTAAAAATGATTACAAAGTTAAGCATGCAGGAGGGTCGCAATATCAGAAGTACCTGCTATTTATAGTATTATTAAAAAAAGGTCATGCCCACCCCGATCGATCACTCTATAATTATATTATTATAGTATAATATACGTTTTCGTGACAATTTGCTTTTAATATGTATTGGATTTGGATAAATAATATTAATATTATATAGGTCTAGGTTGTTACTTGTTATCGACTACGGTGTGTGTGTGTGTGTGGAGTGTGTACGAGCGGTGAATAATATAATAATATGATGGTGCGCCATTGTTGTCGTCGAGAGCCGAGAGGGAAGACCGCAATGAAGAATAATACATATATTAAATACCTACGTGTGATATCCAAGTGCATTGTCTGCATCAGAGCATTCGACCCCGGGTGGCGACGACTCTGTGCCCGAAAAGGTCGAAAACATTCGACTGCGGACAATAGCAGACTACGCGTTCGTGTATACACACATTTATATATGGAATTTTGTCACGTTTACTTCTTCTTCACTCACCCTCGTAAAATCGGTTTTTTTTTTCACCGCTATTTTGCCCCGCGACTACAATATAAAATAAAATATAATATACTACCTACACTCCATACGCAGCGCAGCAAGACAACTACAACGCCGTCGTCATCGGACGTCGTCTGTTGATTATTTACCTCCTTCGACGGTCAATAAACACACGTCGTGTGTAGTACGTGTCAATTTCAGAAAATATTATTGTGGATTTTATTATTGCGACGCGGCGAGTTCGTTCGAAACCGAGAAGCCCGGGATACATATTACAGCGTATTGTTACATAGCATAATAATATACAATGGGTAGTGCGAGACCGACTTAACTCTTTGCGGCACGGTGTGACATAATATTACGACCCACCGTACAACTATAGGCGTTAAGACATCGTTAATTCATTATAATCGTTTTTACATATATTTATATATTATAATACATTTTTATATGACAAAATAAACGCGTCGGCCGAATCTCTCGTCCGGCGATTACAATAATATTACATTACTTTTCCATATTTTTTTCCGATAATCAATGAGTCCCCTACTTAAAAGACCGACTTGAAATATATTTTATTGATTATTCGCTTTTAAGGATTTATACTATTGACAATGACAAAGTACATACATCGTCTTTCGTATACGATTTCATATTTCCCATACGAATGTCGGATATTCATCTACTATTATCAGAAATTTCGTAATAACTGTATAATAAGTAATAACTTTCGCCCCGATAAACATAATTATAGTTGCATGTATAAGTGTCTAATGGCCCAAACTAACAAATATAAATATAAAAATATAACAAAAGTTATACATTTATACATTTATATTTATTTAATTAAATACACATATTATAGTATAACACGCTGTATTGTCGGGTTTTTTTAACGTAAAAATTATGTAACCGTTTGCCAGGCATGTTTCTGAAATTATATCCATTATTATCATCGAAACGAATGAACCTATCGTATTATTTATTATTATATAAATGGGCGCTTGTAAATTGTGCCCACATTGAGCAGGTCGTGTAAATAGTATAGTAAGTTGCGCCCGGTATTTTTCGGTTTCGAAAATGGGTATAGTATATTGTGTTAGTGATTACTATGCTGATATAATAAAATATCTTATAATATTATTATGATTTACTCTACCTATATATTATTAAAGAATTATAAGCTAACAAAAAAAACTGGGTTTCATTATTATTTACTCTGTATAAATTAACCTAGCAAAAACTATTTTTAACAACTTAATATGCTTGATATTATTTAATTAAAAAAAAAATAATTCTCGGAGGACAATGATAGTCGACTACTTGTGGTGTCCTCTTGGTAATGGCTGTCATAAAAATAATATATCGCAATTTATACATGCCCATATAAATAATACATTTTTCTTTTTGATAAAATGTTACAGTACCAAACGGCATGTACCTACACAAATATTGTTTTTGTATTACTTTTATCGTGGCATTTATTAGAATAAAATCAATACGGGTTAACAATACTTAATATTCAAATCGTATCCTACTTCAATATATTATTAATTATTAATAGGTACGGAATACACACATAATATTTAAATTATAGAATTCTTACTTACGATAAATATTAAGCTCACGCATAGTATCATAAAAATAATTCCACGTCGTATTTTATACTGCAGCTGATTATACTAGCCGGTTGAAAAACAACAACAACAAACGAAACGTGATTTTTGAGTTTTCAGTTCAAACTCCATCGGAATCGTATACACTGCATTATAGTACAGGTACATATTTATGTACCGTATACATAACTGATTATAATGAGAATAATAATATATTATATTATTATAACATAGTCATGAAAAAGAATTTAGATTTTGTCGTAGCATAATATATACATCGAACCGTGTAAGTGAGTGTACACGATCAAAACCGTATGAATGTCTTTCAAAACGATAAGAATAAAAGAAAAATATGGATCACGGTCCATTTGAACAGTGGATTACGACTAAAGTTCGAAGGCTAAATGTACTATATTATAGTACTTAGCCACCAAAAAAAATCATCGGACAAAAATTCGTTTATCAATAAAAAAAAAAAAATTATGATAACGACATGGTTGGGTTTATGTAAAACGAAAATAGTTGGTAAGACATAATAGTATAACATTATGTGTTGTCAAACGATTGCGTACGACTGTTATGATTGGATGACCTCGAAATGTACATTGCGTATATATTGTATCAACCAATTACCCAGAAGTACCTACACATTTTTTTTGAGATAAATCCTCTGCCCAGCCACATAACACGCCGATCCTGCGCATCCACTCTCGACACCCTGCCATCGAGACCGATTCACTAGGGCAGGGTTGCGCGTGGGGATGCGCAAAAGAACCGATTTTCGTCGTTCCGCAGTGTATATTGTTCTCTCGCTGGACATAGTATAGTCAGAAATAGGTGCACGTTATTCAGTGAATAAAATAATGGAAAAAGGCGTTGGAAGAAGGAAAAAATGTGTTCTAATTGTGTTTTAATCGTTTCGAAAGAAAAAAAAAACTCGCACAATCAGCGATTAATTGCCGTAGACTGCTGCAATTATTATAAAACTCAACACACTTCATATTATATACTATACTACTTGAGACGGTATAATATTATATTATAGGCATGACCCACACGCGGCACACACATAATTCACGTATTCACATAAGTATAATACATTTTCGGTAAACCATCATTAATGCATATATTATAATATCCATCATATTCACTACTGCGGGACTAAAATATATATATATACATATAGCCATATAGGTATAATAGTTTAAACGACACGGACCACATCATAAACATAACCTATATAACATAATAAATATGAGCATTATATTAGCACGATAATACAATATTATAATGCAACACCGTGAGCGTCGGTCGTGTACCTACAGTATCACTATATTATATTATACATATTGTATACGCAGGCATTACGCCGAAAACCAAATAGTTACATCAATGTATTTTTTACATAAATTGCTGTAAAAGAGTATCAAACTTGTAGAAACATGATATATGTTGAAACATTATAGAACAAAATTAATTTAATAAAAACATAGGTATATAATATTATCTACTCCTGCAGTTGTTTAACGAGAAAAAAGTTCGTATTCGGTTCTTTTTTCACCGGTTTACATATTATTATATTATTAATAGTAGTTTTATGGCACGCGTATTTCAAACACTATTATTATTATTATTATTATAGAGTTATCATTGTAGCAGTGTTAAATAGGAGATAACACAACAATTTTCCATTTTTCGGATCTCGTCGGGTTAGTTGAAATAAGAGGTCTTTTTTCTAATTGGATAGTTATTTTAATCATTATAACTTATTAAATAATATTATAGGGTGGCGATAATAGCAAATCATTATTTATGTTGTTAAACGTTTTGGTATAATACTATAACCCTTATACCTATTTGTAGAACACGGTGTATATATATATATATATGTATATAATGGGACGCCGACAGTCTTGTTTTCCTATATAGAAAACGTCCGGTGAGTTTTTTTTTCATACGAGTATAGACATCCAAAATCTGAATGTCGAACAGACATTCTTGACAATTTGCCAAATCTGCAGTAGATAGGTACCAATAATATACCTACCGTCTACCGAGTGTATAAACGCGGCCTTCTCGATAGCCATTTTATTTTTACAATCACCGTCCGAACAACATCCGTAACTTAACAATTTACGGAAAATCAACGTCGGTTTATATACGTATTGATACATGCTACTGTATCATAATATAATAATTACCATGTGTAAAGACATACCTAGGTGTGGTATAATCACAGATGTGGTTTGTACAGGTATGTAGCAACATAATAGTAAAATAAATAATAAATATACACACAAAAAATATTCACGAAAATATGGTAAAAGCACGTTATTTGAAATATTTATCATATACGATATATACCTATGACATAATATGCATGTTTATATTTGTAAGTAATATTTTTACACATTTGAAGACACGAACGAATTCAAGAGCAAACAAAAAAACGAAGAATTCTTTATACCTAGGTATACGATCGAATAACTGTTCCCGCGTGTCAATATATATATTCGTTATATGTGCACTGTGCAGCGTATGTTATATAATATTATATAACACCCGTTTACATCATAATAATATACACAACACCCCAGGAAGGATATTTCATTCAATATATTTTCAACATCATTTTATCAAAATAAAAAATCGGTGCGAATAAACTATACATATATGGCTAAATAGTAATATAACGTCTAGACTAGTTTTTTTAACACAATGTTTACATTACACATAATTAAGGCGTGTCTCAGATAAAACACCGTGCGGGAGTAAAATCTAGAAACATTATACAAACGCATAGTTATTTGTTTATTTATTAATTTAACTAATAATATGATTACCTATTGCTTGTATACCAAAAATACAGGAGCCATCGCATGATGATATCACAACGCCACTATAGTAACATCCAGTAATAGTATATTATAATAACATTTCATTATAAATGTATTTTATGTCCCAGTGGAGAATCCGAAGCTAGATTTAGATGAGAGCACACAAAGGGCACCGCGAAACTTTACTATATATGTTTCAACTAGAATTTATCACTTGAAGGTGAGTTGTGAAAGGCTTTTCTCACCTTTCATTTGAATTATCTACACAGAGGAGATATTTTCTATACCACCAATAATAGAGTTTTTCCTGGCACACCACGCTGTGACATGGGACTATGAGAGCAAGGCTTATATTATTAATATATAGGTACACTTAATAGATTATTATAATTGGTTAGTTAAATAAATTAGTTAGTGTCCAAAATCGTTATTAGAGAATCTAATAAAATGTTTATATGTAATGGTGAAAAATATATCATATATTCTGATATTCCGATCACAATCATTCAGCAATTAGAATATTAGGAGATGGTACAGAAAATAAGAAAAAGTTCCATACAAATATAAAGAACATTGAACGAGCCTAATTCTCTTCTAATTAAATAAAATATAAATACTCATGCAATGTCATAATATTATGTCTGTATTAAATATTTTCATTTGAGTGATATTTTTAAAAACATGCCTACAGTACTAAAGTTTTATAGTTAAAAAAATATTTGTTATGACTTATGACTATAATATTATATTATTAATTGCAAGAGATAAAATATAAATTAATGTAGGCATATCTATAATTCATATATTATATTATATGTATACAATTTCTCATTTCTGAACCAATAGACAGGAATAAACCAAACCAAACCAATAAACTAGAATTATTAATTTATTATATACTGTGTCTTGAAATGCCTGTATATTGGTAGTTGGTACTATTGTATGTTATACTTATTATATTAATAAGGTTGTTAAAGTTAAAAGTATCATTTAAAAATATTATGTATAATTATAGTTATTAATAAATAACTAACTTCGTTATTAAGTTTACTTTTCTTTTCGTCAAATTTGAGAAAAGCTTGAAATAACACCGATTAAACAATTTAGCTTCAATACGAAGTACATGGCATATTATTATGGTTACATCAATTATAATAAATAATATAGTACGGTATAAAACTTATCATACCTTAACAATTTCAGAAAAAAAATGCTTAAAGGTCTGTCATACGGTTTTCAGGTTTATCGTTATATGCTATTATGTTTATAAATATGTATTATACGTATTTATAAACACGTAATCTCGTTGTAGTTATAATGAAAAAAAAACTATTGGACTATAAAGTATATTATTGTTTTTATATACCTACCTACTGTAGAACTATATATATTATTATGTTTCTGAATTGATGGTGGGATATTAAGAAAATTCTATCTGGACGCCGCTGCAGATAAGATTTAATTTTATTGTCGTCTCTGATCCATTTATATAATCATTTATTATTACGCAATACACACGCAAGGATGGTCGACTCGCCAGCCCTAAAAACATTTTTATCTGGCTTTTTAATTTTTTTTTATACGGATTTATGTTTTCAAGATTATAATTAATTAACCACGTTTGATATTTTCCATTTCAGTTTCATTATTTGTTACAAATCCTCAAACAATGACGTATTTTCATTAAAAGCTCCAATCTTAAAATAAGAGCTGATGATGTGATTGACGTGATGTGGGCCCATCGCCCATATATGAGGCAATATTAAGTCGAACGAATCTGTGTTTCGGTTAAGACGCTCGCCGACAAAACGACGATGTTGACACACGACTGTGCGATATCGACAGTATACACGAAATAATTATATTGTGGTCACGGCCGAGTTACCATAACGGGTATATTCTTCGGCGGTGGCGGTTACAACAGCTAACCAGTAACCGGTAACAGGTTTAACTCGTGGCCCGCGCACTATTCATAATATGGAATATGCTGGTAATAATATAATAGTGCCTACTGGTAACGTTCGTGAAACTTTCATTCTGCAGATCAGTATCCGACGTTGTCGGAGAAACGAATTTTTCGGATTTACACTCCGTTGCAGGTTTTCCTCTCGTTTCAGGTATTATAACTTATATTATTATTATTATATGAATCATAGTATGGTGTACAAGAGAAGTTGTTTTCCGTCGTTCTGTTTCTCCTTTAATAAAAATGTATTTTCCAGTACGACGATTTCTTCCCGGAATATAATAAATAAGTTGGCCAAATAACAACAACAAAACATCGTCGTTGTCGTAAAATCTTTTTTGTTTCCAACGCTGTTTTAATATAACGAGCTCGAGAATAAATAATAATAATCGTAAAAAACACGTTTTCCGTGTTCCGTCAGACAATCAGAATTCATTACCGAGTACCGACGGTGGCAACGGCTCTAGACGAATAAAATAATATCGAAAACAATTGTATTGCCAAAGTGGCAGACATACCACATACGGATCGTTTTTAAGGATGATATTATATAATATTAATGAAAGTTTCCTATTTTTTATCGACAACCCTTTTGCGCCAAATTTACTCCAACTAAATAATCTGCATAATATTCATAACTTTTAAGATCATCAGGAATTTCCGACATAAATCTTTGACAATACAAATAGACACTACATTTAGATTGAGAAAAGCTTAGCTAACTATATTTTGACCATTATTGTTGTCTTTATAAGCTGAAATTAACCATAGTAGTATTATACTAGTATTATAGTACTATATTACAACGCGTTATGGCTGTATAAACAATAATTTATAACATTTCATAGCTGTCTTTATATTAGATTTACACCGTGTAATGACACGATAATGATCGTAAAATGTATACGCAAGTAAATTTGGCGCAAAAGGGCCATCAATAAAAACGTACCTTTTTTTTATTTTGGTGCAAAAGAGCCAAGAGGTGCGTATACCCTTATGGAATAATTATTTTTGGCACAAATGACCCAATAATAATTAATAACCCGGTATTAAATTGATTATTTTATATCGTTTATTCATGAAAACACTTGATGATGAGGGAAAAACGTTTTGTGCGATATATCCTCGTCATTATAGTATCGTATACTGATATACCTACAACTTACTATACCTAGCAAAAATAATATTATTATTATTTTTATTATGTACGAGGACGCGGTATATAGATTCGGCCTCGACGGTACGCGCACACTACATAATATAATACTATACCTAGTCTATAAGTATAAGTTATAACAACAACAATAAAAACGCAAACCGTCATTATATATAAATTGTATCGTACTTCTTCGTACGGATCTGCTGTTCTCGACTATACTGCAATTTCTTATAATAAAACGTGGCGTCAAGGATTCCGTGAGAAAAAAAAACCCTATAGCATCTCGTACGGACTCGCTTACAGAGTTCGGGATCTCGGCATCTGTTAGCATAAACTATTCATAAGCCGGACGCAAAAAGTTTCAAACCGAAATAAATAATTAAACGTTTGAGTACGGGCCACGGACCGGGACATTAAATGCGTGTCGATGTATACTAGGTATACAGAGTGCAACATATATACAAAATACCTGAAAGATATAGTTATAATATACTATAGTATACGTAAATATAATTGTATTCTAATCAAATTTTATAATTTAATTTTTACGATTATTGTTATTATTAAAAAAAAAATAAAAAATGTAATATTTTAAATTTTAAAAGTTATACCATAATTATTATTGATCAATTACATCTGTCGGCTATTTATGTTACATCCAGTATAATATTATATTATGATATACCCGGTACCCACGCAATATAACTTATATACCCCATTACCCCATATAATAACTATACAACGCATGCGCCGTTTGTTTTCGTACCACTATTATATTATTATTATTATCATCGTCGTCGTCGTACGTACGTAATACGTATTAGATTTTATAAACAGTCCAACCGTCCAACAAATTATATCGGTCTGCGTAAATTGTTACTATACTCAAACGCATATGCGGCGCCCGGCGGGGTCCGCATAATACATGTCCCGACGATTAGAGTTCGGGAATCCCCGGGGAGTTTTTAAAATTTAAACGGCGACATTTCCCAACCGAGAGTTTCCTCATAATGTGTGCTGGTGTTTTTTTTCTTTGTTCACATGAACTATATTATTTATGTTGTAACACTGTAATCGGCGAACTTACAAAAAAAACGGTACTGCAGCGCATGTTGGCTTTGGCTGTTCCGATAGTCATCACTCATCATCAAATAATATTATAATAATTTTACCGTTCGCACGTGTCCAATTTTGAAGAAACATCGAAAACTGGGTGAAAATTTTCCTTTTAAAGTTGTGTAACTACTAATAAAAATCACGTCGACAACTTCAAATGCAAGATATTATTAAAATGATTACACGTTCAAGTTTTATTTTTAATAAATTAATAATAGTAACTATTGCTCAGTATAACTGCAGTTTGTACCGATTATACAACGATGCATTATCCACGTGAATAGCATCATGACATTTTAGTAGCGTTAGTAATCGTACAACGTATATCAGCAACGACTGCACCTAATTACACATTCAAATAAAAACTATGCAAATCGACAGGTAATTACCCTCACCACGCCGCCACGTCCTTTCGTTTTTCATACAGGTCATTTAACTCTAAAATATATACTCGTTATAAAGACGTAAACCTATTTTCGAAGCATTGCACACGTAAATACATAACGATAATTTTCAGGGAAAAGTCCGCATCCAAGTATAATTTGAACAAAAATAGTCACCAATTTTCATATTATTACCTTCTTCATAATGGTAAAAAATGAAAATTCTACAAGGGTAATGAATAAATCAAATTTATAAAATATAGGTTTATTTTTTTAAATTCTTTATGACAAGAGTAGTTGTACTCTTAGATCATCTGTAGTCAGTACGCGCCAATACCAATTGCCAACGTTAAACTTCCTTAATGAACTATAACTATTATGTATATAATATCAGGAAAAATCAACGATATGGAATAGAGTATAATATAACATATTGTTCTTATAAAAGTCTTTACACGGTCGAGCTAGGGCGAGTACGTATATAATATACATCGACACAACAATAAAACCCAACTGAGAAATTACATGAAACTTGAACGGTATTTTAGTTCGGTTTTATATATGTAGAGGGCCTCGTATACATTCAATTATTCAAATATAATATGCATGTAAAAAAATACTGCGCAGGTGTAAAGAGTTGTGCAATGAAATTACAAAGAATATTATAATTTGACGGCTAACACAGAAATAATAATTATTCGTGAAAATATAAAGTGTAAAAACAGTTCTCCAAAATAGTGGAAAGGATGCTGGGTTTTCAATGTATAAATCAAAACGTTTTAAACTATGTCCCAAAAGTGCTGTATCGCCCTAATTATTCCGTGGAAAATCAATATATCTAAATGCTGTTCTTTCATCAGTAATCTATAAGTATAATATGCCATTATATTGGAATTTTTATTGAGTACTGATTGTTGTTAAAAACCTGAATTTTAGTACATTGATGTATTATACGATAAACTTATGGTGAGAGGTGAGACGGGACTTATGAGACAAACTGTATAGGTATGACTCTATGACGTAAATAATAATACGGTGCCTACCTAATAATACATAAGATACAACATTAATAATACTTATTACCATGTCATAATAATATTTTGTCTCATCGCCTTTGTGTCCCCCAGAAATATTTGTCTCTATGGTATTATTGAGTATAATAAAATTTTGGAAAATTGTTAAACATACGAATATCAGTATGCAAGACGAAGGTTTCGTATATTTTAAAAATTTAACTCGTAGAACTGATTTGATTATTTGAATCACTATACATACTAAATCAAAATAATATATATTTCAAAAGCGTAAAACTTATGAATTTTTTTTAAATAGCAATATACTATATTACAGTACTTATAGACACACAAACAATTTCATTAAGACTTAAAAACAAAATATATCTTGTGTTATGTACTCGGTATTCGTACAAGTTACTAGTTACAACAGTACCTACGTCAGTAAAACGTGTATATTGGATTATATAATACGAGTAGTAGATATGGCAGGTTAGGTGTTAAAATTAATTTAATTTTTAGCTGAGTTAAAATACGTTATAAAGTGTCACGTTGTCGTAAAAATCGCACACGGAAAAAATCGAAACATCGCGATTTCCAAAACCGATCAAATTGTAACCATGCTATTATTTCAACGGCTTAAATATCTTATGAGTTATTATGGATATTTGTCGCCCTCGCGTCGCTGCATTCCCAAGTGCAGTATACACGCGCGGACCATTCGAAATTATTTCACATAAATACATAATATTATAAAAAAAAAAAACGTACCGAGAGAATAACAGTAAAAACAACAATAAAATAAACTGCCGTTTGTACGCGGCTCGATCGCGTCGTATAACGTTTTTATTTAACACTTTTCTTAAGTTTGGTTTCACGTCTGTCTGTGATCAAATCTTGCGCGCTCGATTTGAGGCACTTTTTGAAGATGAAAAATTCTGAAAATTGGTATAGACCTTGGTCTTGGATGACAATACAATAATCCGTTGTCATTTTGGGACATGGACCAAAAAAAAAAAAAAGGATTGTCCCCACGACGTCGCCGTAATATCTCTCGCAGATATTGAACTTTCTCTCTTCCCCAAAAAAAACCGCAACCTCTTACGAAGCTTAACATATTTCTTAAACGTTTAATAAAAATATTTACTTTCAACTAAAAAGTAGAAAATAAAAAATAAAAAAAAAAATTTTAAAAACACACTTTTCCATAAAAACATTTAAAAAAAAATTTTAAAAATTGCACTAAAAAGACAAAAATAATTCTCTGTACTTAAAAATAATGAAAAATTTATTGATGAAAAATTTAAAAGTGTGTGGTGCATCATACAAAACATTAAAAGCCGAGCTAAGTCTCACATACACTTCTTTGTTCAATCCTGTTTATAAGATAGTGACTGGCAGTATATGTCAAGTATAAGAGCAAAATAATGAAAAATTTACTGATGAAAAATTTAAAAGCCAAGGAAAGTCTCACATACACTTCTTTGTTCAATCATGTTTATAAGATAGTGACTGGGAATATATGTCAAGTGTATGAGCACCACACACTTTTAAATTTTTCATCAATAAATTTTTCATTATTTTTAAGTACAGAGAATTATTTTTGTCTTTTTAGTGCAATTTTTAAAATTTTTTTTTAAATGTTTTTATGGAAAAGTGTGTTTTTTTTATTTTTTTTTTTATTTTTATTTATTTATTTTTTACTGTAGATAACGCGATGTAAAAGACGGACGACGGTGTGGGAGAGGTTATGGACCCCAAGTCCGATAATGCGTCGAAAATAGTCCGTGGGAAACATAGAGCCTGCAGTGGACCTCAAAAACGACATTATAATATAATATGCACATGCACATTGCACATGCGTAAACAAACATAGTACATACGTTTTATATAATATTATAATATGAAACCCCTTCAGTCTTTCCTTTTTTACCGAGGACTGTAAATATATATAGACGACCACGCAACGGAGGTTTAAATCTCACATACCCACATACCCACACACACACACACACACACACACACACACACACACACTATATATAGTATATATATATTATACTACATATTATAACAAGAGTGATCCCTTGTCGCGTGTTGATAAATAAATATTATGTTATATTTTATCTCCCACACGCACCAGTGTTCCGCGGGTCTCTGAGAAGATTTTTATGAGAAAAGTGGTTTCTCTCTGTATAATATGTATACACTTCTCCGAGAAGTGTCGGTGCGCATTGTGTTTGGTACAATGCAAACTATTTATGATAATTGCACGTACACAAAAATTGGAACGCATTTATGCTTTACATATTTTTAGCGCTACACCGTACGCACGTCTCGTACATAATACCGACACACATAATTGTATTATAGATATACACGCGCATTAGGCGTATTACATATTATATATTGTTATAATAATATGCCCACTACGTTTACGTAGGAATTGCACACGCGTGCGGTGTGTTTTGCGTAGTAGGTATAATAAATTGTAATTGAACGGTTGCGTTTTTTAAGTGACTATAAAAAGGCATAAAGCACACATGTGTATAATTAGAATATTATATAAGCTCGACGACGGTGCAAAGATGATAAAAAAAAAAAAAAATTTGAAAAAATTAAAATAAAAAATGCGTCGTTGGACGATGACGGCTATAACAAATTTTGATAACAAACATACCTATAATACGACGACGCGATACCACATTGTAATAATATTGTAATATCATAATATCGTTATGTGTATATTATTATATTGAGACGACGCGTCATCGTAAGGCGTAACTCCTCTATTCATCGTCGGGACGCGTGTGTATAATGGTTATCCGATTATAATATGGGAAGAAAAAAAAAACAAAGAAAACACACTGTGTGACAGCACAAAAATTCATCATTAGCACACACACACACACACACACGTCGTACACTGTGCATGTGTGTGTATGCACACGCGGTTCGCATATCAGCTGTACAACATGGTGGTGCATACTGTATAGGAATTTTTCATAGTAACGAGTAACAATTTAGGCAGCGGCGCATAGAGGTATTTCGATTGAAATGTAGTTCGGGAAACCGGTTATCGCGTTACACGTTTGTACGCGTATGTCATTTCCTACAATATTTAAATATTAGGGCCTATGCTTTTTTTTTTTTTTTTTTACTCACCGTAAGAATAACAAAAAAATCTAAGGGCAAATTAAGAATTTAATAATGTGTACGCGACTCGTCCTCTTGGTCGTAATAAAACGCGTGGTCGAAAAAATGCATAAAACATTACAATTTGTCCGTATCTTGATCGGATTATTATAATATTTTGATCGGACGCGCAGAACAATACAATAATAATAACATGCATCGCGTGTTCCATATATTATTACACGTTTCAAACGCGAAACAGTAGGTAATAGGCATACTGTTGTGTTCGATTTGCAGAGTACGAAATAATAATTAATTATTAATTCCAGAAAATATAGTTTAATTTCAATTAATGCAATTCCAGTGTCCGTTGTGGTAGCGTATAATCAATGGCATAACATTATATTGTATTTTATTATTATAATTTATAACGTACGTATACCGAATTCGCCCAACCCCGTTCCGTGCGAATTAAGCCAAGGAGTATAGATAATTAACTAATTCGGAATAATAACGATTTATGAATATAATAATTGTGTGCCTACACTAGAGAGACTCATTAACGTTAATTTGATACTTCAATTGTGGAATAAAAATATTCGTCAAGGCTCCTCGTGCACTTCTGCAGTACCTATATAGTACAATACATCAAATATTATACAAATTACTCAGTCCAATCCAAACGACATAATAATATTATAATATTACATTAGTGCTATACAATTCCTGAGGACCTTAGTATAAGTTAGCCATACCTATATTATAGGTAGCTTATATTTTATTGAGTTATTACAATGATGCATGAATTTATAATTATATTTGAACTATGATAATATATTATAATTTAATAATAATGTTCAATCAACCAGTGTTCATGAATTACTCGTATTTTAACATCGTAAAAGGATTTATTTTTTGTTTTCGTTTGTTGTAGTTTTTTGATGTATATTTGTTTGTTCCACCGGACTAGTGTAAAATAGGTATGATACCGTTTCACTGTTTCAGACCACGGATTTTAATAATAATAGTTAACCCTTTGTAGCAGGAGAGGAGTGAAGAAATAATATACGCACGCGATGCCCCTCAAAATCAAACTAGTATATTGAATTTATGTCATTACTTGGAATCATTATGCTAAATAAAGTGTTGGCTTACCACACACAAGCAAATATTATTATATTATTTTATTATTATATTCTACTCAGTACTTACTGAACGCAATAGTAATGGACCGCATGGCTATTGTTAATTGCACTCTGAAATTTTCGTCCATGTTCGTGGTCATTTTCGATGATCCACTTGTATTATTTATCTGTTCTGGGATCAACTGAAAAAATAAAATTGCTGTATCATTATTTTAATTTATTATATTATGGTTTGGAAAATGTTTTTGTAGGGTTATCGGAGCTAAACGACTGAAAATATGGATTAGAGCTTTCCTCTTTGATACGACAATAATAACAATATAATACCTAGGTGAAAGAAACATTATAATGATCGTTAAATAAAACAACCACAACTCATATTAAGTAACTTGTTACCCAGGTACCCGTCTGTCTCACCGTCGAATGTTGTGTGTATTACTCCACGGATCGAGCGTATATAATATGTATAATATAATATAATATTATATTATATTATATAAATATACTTACACACATCATGACGTGTGTGTAGATATATACATAGAACATAATATAGAGAAGGAAATGAGATACCGAGTATAGGTACTCGTGACTAACGTGTCTTATATACCGTAGGTGAACCAACTTACAATACAGGGCTGTTGCTTGTTGGTGAAAATTCCAAAAGGAAATAGACACGCGTCTATACATTTTCGAAGAGTTTACTTTCAACTATATATTATATCTTTGAAGTCCGTGTCCTTGGGCATAGTCGGACACAAAAGACGTATTCGCGTGACTGGTGTGCGTAAAAAAGAAAAGAAAATGAGATCGCAAGATATTTCTTTTCTTTCTATTATAGTAGACGCTGCACTAGTTGCTAAAAATAATAATGATGATAGTATATATACATATAACCATTCGTTTTGCAGCGCAGCGGCAACGACATCTTGCACTCGCATACATAGTCATATTATATATTATTATGATGACGTATTAAATGTCAAAAACATCGACGCAGAAAATTAAACATTAATTTGGTTTCGGTATATTATACCTATCCTATAGCTGATATTATATTACGTTATGCACTTATGCGTATGGGATAATATGAAACAAATATTATTATAATTTGTAATATGTTTATTGTGTATATACCTACATTTTGTTTGTTCCGACAAAATGTTCACTATTACAAAAATGAATGGTGTTTGACTAGGTTACAACAATCGAAATGTATACTGACGTCTATGTAATAAACTATTAAAATCGAATTAACAATATTATGTCGACCACGCGATTCAGTAATGATGCAGCATCGTTTCAACTTACAACAACTTAGAGTATCTATATGTACCAGGTACCTTGTTAAAATATTGTTATTTTGAATATTATACCGCGTAAGACTCGGTACTTAACTAAATATAATACAGACTCCAAATAATCAATATTTTGCCACTGATACGACTAATTATATTATAATATACGACTAAACAAAGACGTTCCGATATTGTATCAATATTGTTGACTTTATAAAGTATAGTATAATATATACGCAATACACTATACTATAATATAGTACGTTTGTGTAGTGTATATTTCTGTTTGTAATTTTGATTTTGAATATAACGTCGATATAATTACAAAGTTATTTTCAAAAGTAAAAAAAAAACATTACAGTATTATACAAGAAATCAACTCCAAGTACAAACCGTAGAAAACAAATTTCGGAACACTTATCGGTACGTATTGGACATTACTTAGAATATTGTTTACGTGTAAAACCGTCTACTGTCTAGACTTTTAGTCGCGATTACGATGAACGGACGACGGCGACCACCGGTGTCGTGCACGCGTCTCTTGTATCATGACGTATGTGCTATGTCGTATATTATACAAATAACAGATAACCTAGTTTCGTTCGTTTAGCCCTAAACAGCCACACTCCAACACTCGCACATACACTGTGTTCAGTCGTATTAAAATCCGAAAACCGCGTGTCCAAGTGCTCTGTAGTTGATATAAAAACGTTTCCTAAATCATTATAAATACATTATTGTAAGTACGTATTTATAAAAATCAAAAAAAAAAAAATTCGTCGAATATATTATTATAATTGTGTCCAGGGCAAAACGTTTGGACGGAGTTTCGTCGTCGTCTTGATCCGATGAATGTCTGACAAGTGATTTTTTGTCTCTCTAAACATTATTATTGTATTTCATATATTATGCTCGTACACACGGACACTATATACGTGATATTCTCTGTTTATATATTATATATAACACCACCACGATTCTACACACTGGTTATCGACGAGGTCAACACATGCCTAACCGGCGTGGCACAAATATTTGTACCCGACCGATAGGAAACACGTCCAAAATAATATAAGGGACCTGCGACGACGAGGGGGAGACGCATTAACTATCGACCCGCTGCCGCCGCCGCTGTGCCGTTGCCGTTGCCGCCGCCGCTGCTGCCAACGCCAGAACGTATATATTATTATTATATTCTCCCGAACGTTTCACCGAAAAACGAACAGAGTTTCTCCGCGATATATACGAATACAATATAATATAATACAATAACCTTTCCTCGTGCACACGGGAGAAAATGATTGAGAATTTTTTTTTTTAAAAATCGGTTTTTCCATGCATGTATGTTCCTTCCAGACCCATTCGAAACGTAATTCAAATCGATTGGAATCGCACATACGCGAAACTCGATAACAATATAAATATTATATTTTGTACTTCGCGCAAACGTATATGATAAACGAAGACCGCGATATTTTTCACCCATATAATATAGGAATATAATAATATATTGTAAAACAGCTCATTCGCCCAAAGCAGAACATAAGGTGTACACGGCCGCGAAGAATAATAACCTAACAATGACGAATTCGTTTGGTGTGTGTGTGTATATACAGTAAATATTTTAAATACAGAATTCTGACTTATATAAATATGTTTACGTGTGTTAATACGCGCTATGCAGTTATCTTTTTTATTTTTTTTGTTGACGCGTTTTCCCGACGTTTCTCTGTTTCTACTGCACAAGTAGGGCGGACGCGGGTTATAATATTTCCACTATCATAATATTATACACTGTACACATATTATAATATTATACAGACGTGCTGCAGTTGTTTACGTCGAGTGGTTCATTACCATCTGTGGGCGGAGGCGGCTGCGACGAGGGCATTGCACATTTTTACTATTATTTTTTTTCTTTTTCGATCGGTCGGTAGCAGCGCGCAACGTCCACAGCCCGCATAACTATTATGTTTATTTCATATATTATATATAAAATGAGAATAATAATATATTATATTATACTCGTCGGCTGGAATCATTTTTTTTTTTTTAATCCGACGTGTATTTTTTACAACGGAAGTACGGTATATTATATATAGGTACCTATATATTGTATACTATATTTGTATACATCGCACTCTCAAAAAGTCATATTTTACGAAAGTTATTATATGTAATGATAATATGGGATATCTACTACACTACGACACATAATCATGTGCATTATAAATTGTAGGTAATATGCGGTGTTTCAAACTTCAATATTCGATAATTGGACGTATTCATATTCCTTCGTAATTATTCCTGGTGCACAGTGTATAAGTATATATTTTTCTCGGGACGCCGGTTTCTCGGACAAATCATATTTATTAGTATAATAATATAATAGTTAATAATATGATGTTACTGGCACTAATGATAATTTATAATTATAGGCACTGTCAATAGGAAAATTGCCGTTTTGTGTAGGAATTGATACTATTTCCTAGTCATTTTTCACTAAAGAATAATGAATGAATGATGTCTAATGAATGTTTGAAATAATACGAATAAGATTTCTAATATTGAGTATCCACATTATGATCTATGACTGATGAATATGATGATCATTAAGCAATGTGATAATAATAAAGCAAATTGTTTTTATACGCTAACTAAACTATATTATGAAATCAATTATTGTTCAAATTTATTTTCACATGGAAAACTGCAATGCCACTTTAAATTAAATATTGTATTTCTAGCAAGGCCGCCGTACTTATTTGTCTAACGATTCATTTCGAAATTAAATTTTTGAAATCCCTGTGGTCCAACTGTGATACTATCTAAACCTGCCGCTTCTTGAAGAGTTATCTCTTTTTGTGGGGCCTGCAGCTTTAAAACAGATTTAAGTTCAAAGCAAATAAATGCATGGCACGTTAAAGTCATTAAGGTAATAACGAATTGTATAATATCTACATATAAACATATAGATGTGCGCACAGAGTATGTTTTTCTATAATATATATTTAGATACTTATTTGAATTATACATAATAGTAAAAAAATTGCATAAAACCATACCAAAACTTGGATTTACCATTTAACATTTCCTATGATATAGTTAAACAGTTTAGACGATTTACATGTTTCCTAAATCCAGACAATGTTTTTGGTTATGAGTTATAACAATATTACAGCATTATATAATACTCTAATAATCGATATGATACATTTTGCCATTTTGGTCTTTGCCTATTGACTATAGGTAACAATTCAAACCAATTTAGATGTTTCCTAAAGTTACGACTTTATGATACTCTGAATTGTAGTGAATGGTGTATGATACAATGCACCATGTCGTACAATTATTTTTCATATTTACACTATCAACAATACTGTTTTCTGAGCGAATATTGATGAATGTTTTTGATGCGTATACCGAGCTTGCAATAGTTATACATATACCACGAATTATTATAACATTATAATTTATATTTGAAGAAAAATAGCCCGACATACACACAAAATAATATATTACTTGAGATATACAAAGGCATAAGAGTTATAATAGTATAACATAAAATCTTAACCACCAAAACACAATCTTTTTTTATAATAAGCAATAACCCAAAGGTTATCATATCCATGTCGGACGTCGGTAGAACGAATATAAAATTGTTATGAAAAATAAAACAAAACATAAACAGATTATAAATAATATTACACCACGTCGTCGTATTTTATCGAATTATATTTACGTAACGTGTATAATAGGAAAACACCATCGCCCGCGCGAGATGTGTGCACGCGGCGTTTTGGTCGTATAATAATATTATTCTCGAATGGAAAATATTGTCTACACAGCGCGTCGTCAACACGCATCACAACGATAATAAATGAATGGCCGAAAAATTGCAAAATTAACGTTATTCGTATTAGATTGCTATATTTTTTTATTTTAAATCTACGACAAGAACGGCCAAATTTTATTTTTACGTTCAGACATGTTAGGTACGCAGTCTATCAAAATTAAATTAAAAATATAAGTAGGCAAATAAATTGTTTTGCGTGGTATTTCAACTAAAATATCATAGGCAGGAACTACCCGTAAAGTGGTAAATATTGTCTATTACTTTATAGTACGAATTATATTAATAGTTTCGAAACGATCAACTGGATAAAAATAGAGACTGCGGAAAGAGCAAACATTTTTTTATAAATAATTATTTATGTGAGGTTTTTGTTCGCATGGATTACCCGTGACGATTTAAAAAGATAAGAAAAATCATTAAAGTCAAGGAAAGTGAATTAGCGAATTTGGTGCGTTCCACGAAAGTTCATTAAGAATTTCCCTTTTTGATAATATGACGTAAACAACTTTTGGTTGTAGCGCGCTTGAATTGAAATTCGCTTAAAGGTATAATAAAAGGCGGCCCTGTGGTTGTACTTATCACAGGCAATCGTTATTTGACATTTCCGCTCCAAACTTCACTCCCGGGTAGCAAATATAATGCATGCAAATATTTCATTGAAAATACAGCGTCGCGACTAAATTAGTTTTCTATTTTAGTAGAAGTGTGTCGGTGATGACGATCGAACCGTGTACCTACATTGGTATACTATTATAATATACCAACACCATGCTCTCGTGGCAAAATGTTATAACAGATCACAACTACAGCAAAAAGTCAAAATGGTTACCTATCATACGCATTTGTATTTTGAACTTGTAGTATATATATGTATATTTAATATATTATATTACCCATATCAGTAGCGTCGTTTTCCACAACGAGTTTATATTACAACATCAAACACCGGCAAATGAAACGGTGAATATAATTCAATAAAAATAATAATAATACACGGTATAATACGCCTATATATTATATATATATTATTATTATCGATTCACGCCCGGATAGCACGCACACAATACGCATCGAACGATTTACGTATTTTTGTCGTAAATAAAAAAGGTCACTGCCCCGGACGAATATAATAATTGTTCCCCTCCGACAAAGATTATAATAATATGTATGAAGCATACGCGTATCATGTCTAAATATATCTATGTGCATTGCTAAGACACATTTTATATAGAAGCCCGACCAGCTTATATAGCACGCAATATCATAATATAGGTGTGAGTGTGTGACTGTACGGCGGCAGTTGAGGCTGTATGTGCTGACCCTGCTATATTTTCAAAAAGCCCCGTGCTGCCATGACGATCGATAGTTGAGAATCGAGAAAAAAAATTGCATGATATTCCTATTAATAGATTACAGTAATTTACACGATTATTTACCCTCCCCCCCCATTTTTCATTAATAATACAATTATTCAAATGCTGATTTTTGGTATTTTTAAATATAATACACTCAGAGACAATTTTTTTAATTTTTAATTTTTTTAAATTTCTTAAGACGTGTTCTAGAGGGTTCTCATTTGGAAAACAAAAGTTTGTACATCACAACATAAATTCAGGGTACAAACAAATTGGTCTTTGGGTATATTTAAAAATTTCAAAAATCTGAAATAAATTATTTGCATTATTAAAGGAACAAATGGGGGTGAGCATGCTTGTTGGGATAATTTATTACCTTTTGATAAGGCCCGCGGTCGATTCGAGTAAATTTTCGTGTGCACTGTAATATTATAGATATATTGTAACAATTTATTTCTGAAGTATTATTTTATTTAAATTTAATAGTGTCCCAAATACTGGGTCTATACCTGTATAATTGTAAAACTTCGTTGGCCCAATTACCGTATATCTTTTTGAAAAAAGATTCATGGTGGACTAATTCCCGGGCACCCATATTTTCTAGACTTTCAGGGAGCTACCGCGCTTTCATATTTTTTTTTTTTAGAAATCCAGTATTACAATTTAAGCAACAAATATATTTGTGTCATTAAAAATTATTTCACCAAGCCATTATAATTGTGCAGCAAAAAAATAAAAATAAAAAAAATTGAAAATATCCTATTAGTTTACCCATCAAAAACTGTGTCAGAGAATCAGTCTCTTTCTCCCCTTTCTACTACCCTATTCACCGTGGATTTTAAAAAATAAGGTGCTGAAAATTTTAACGATACTGGACAATATATGTATAATATGATGCCTCAGCGGAAGAAGCCTCCTATACACGATATAATACAGGTACGTATAGCCGCGTGTTCTTTATTTTTTTTTTAATATATACTTTGGAAGGATATAATACTATGTATCTAATACGTGCAAGAGGGATAAGTGCACTATGACGCCAAAGGTGCAAACATTTTTTAGAGCAGCCACCCCCCTGTCATTAAAAATGATAGATTTTTTGTTCTGTTATTAATTTATTTGTAAATTAAATATTATATCTATATAGATAAGAGATCTTAAATATTTTATGATAAATGATTTTGATGAAATCTTGTATGGTGCTATAATTATAAGGTCGTATGTACTAAACTAACTCGATACTCATAACGGCATTCAGTATGCGCTGGTGAGAGATTTTATTTTTTAATTAAGACCAAATTAAGAAACATTTATTCTTTAATTTTCATAAAATGAACACGAGAATTGCACGAATGATTAAAACAAATGTGACATATTAAACAGATTATACAGATTTATCAAGGCGTCAATAATAGTCAGCACATGCACTGAAGTTACTGAATATATACTGTAGGTTAAACATATTGTAGTAGAATTATTTAGATGCACAAATGCATTACGACAAAAAATAGTTTTTGCACGGGAATTATAAAAACGGGTTCTATCGAATACTTAATATTATTATATAACAATAATATAACCTTTCGACGTAATAAAAACAATTTATAAGCATATACAATCATATATAACTATAAATACATATTATACACGCTTTTAAAGGATTGTGCTTTTAAGCCAGTAAACCTAATTAAACACTCTATTATACCTACACATTATATTGGAATAAAAAGCGGCTGTCAAGAGCTAGTTATATTTTTTATTACTATCTTAACGACTAACGAGCTATACCAAATAAACCGATTCGCAATATAAATCGTTACAATTATTTTTTAACTTTTATTTCGAAGTGCTATAGTTATAGCTTTTCGAGAAAAATACATGTGAATCGGATATACTCTTCTGAGAAATTCCGGAAATACTTTAGGAGTCTCGAAGTTTCTAATTAAAAATTGACGACGAGCTCGAAAAAATCGAAAAAATAAAACATTACGAGACAACCGCTTATGCAAATTTAATAATTCGACATTGTTCTCGTATAACAAAATATTGTATAATAATGTATACTACCTAAAATACTGTATAATATTATATTCATATATTCATATATAATATTATAATATGTAAACGACCGCGTACGATGAAAACCACAAAGTCTGGCGAAATAATAATGCCTATTATAACGGTGTTTAGCGGCAGCGGCGGCGGCGCCGGCGTGGCAGTAGCGGTCGGCGGTAAGTGCAATAAAATGCCAAACAGTAAAAATAATAATAATAATAATATAATCGGCATAGTATTATTTTAATTCGGTTCGCTTCTAATAATAATAATAATACTATATATACGATGTATTATAGTAATATATATTATATTATACCGTCTCGTTCGTCGTGCCGGATTATCGACCAGCCCCAACCCGACATCCACTACCTACTAAAACACACACACACACACAACCAGATCCCGAGGGCGTTCGAAATACGCTTTTCGGCCGCCCCGTATATATTATGTATTATATATAGCAGTCTCGCCGTGGTGGTGCGGCGCTCGAGGGTAGGGTAGGATATTCGACGACGACGACGACGATTTATAATATTATTATTATACTAGGTACGCGCTCACCGCCGCGCTATCGTGACTGAGAGAAAATAAGGTCGCAGCGGTGTATAATATATAATATTATTATTATATCTATATACGCGTAAATATATTATACACGCCGGCCGCGAGTTCTCAAGGTTTCTCACTATCTCTATCTCTCTCTCTCTCTCTCTCTCTCTCTCTCTCTCTCTCTCACTCTCGCCGTCTTTGCGTCTGCATTATTATAATACACACGCGTATATAATAATATATAATATACGTGTACTATGTGTGCACATTATTATACACAATGCAATGCACGTATAATATATTTGAATAACCGACCTTGCAACGAGCGCACAGTTTTCGCGCTCCGTTCGCGAAAAATATACGTAAACGCGCGACTGCTGTTATAGGCTGTTGTACGGCTGTATTCCAGGTATACACACCATGGAAGGACGGTTTTTTTGCAGCGTAGAGGAAAAGTTAAAAGTACGCATTGACGCCCTTACGCGACGAGAAACGATGATCATAATATTATTAAATACAACACCGTGTATAATATAATATATTATAATATATAATTTTTTAACAATCATACCATCGAATTGCCCATGCCATTCATATAAAATGCCATAAATATTATAAAATATAATTTCCCTCAAAATACACTCGATGAACGCAATATTATATTCACGACCAACCGCATCCGCATTACGGATATCACAAACTCTGCGAATAGCGGCACGCCAGTGTATAATATCTCGATCCGATAATGCGGTGCAATACAATAATAATTATTATGTAGTACGGGGCCAATAATTTATGATGTAAGAAATTTTATAAAACAATAATATAGTATAATTAATATACTACAGTAGTGCAGCGTGTACAGTATGACGTACTTGATCTAAACAGTGGGTGGATTTTGCCTCCATGCGAATGTGCACTATGCCCGCACTATCCGCGCCGGACGGTTTCACCGCGATCACTCATCAGTTGAGGGGTGGTGGGAGGGGAAGAGTGAATAAATATAAAATATACGTCCGTTGGCCGAGGATCAACGAAAGCGATGGCGCTGCAGATGTGCGGGTGGTATCGATATCAACATCGTGGTGATCAATGGTGCTGGCGGTGGTGGCCCGGAAACAATAATAATATTATACTGAAATATCGAAAGATCGCCGCCGCCGCCGCGGGTCTTATTCAAGCGCCCGGGACGAGAGGAGACCTTGTTCGTGAGCTGAATAAAATTATACTGTCGACCGCGTTCGATATATTACCACGCAACCGACGTCACGAAAACGCATTGCACATTTGCACACGACCGTATAATAATTGTTTATATTATTACGCGCAATGTTTCCACCCGCGTGTGCAGGGTTTTTACTTTTTATGACTACAATATTATACTAATGTCCGTACAATATGCCGGCGGGAAAAATCGTCGATATTACAGAATACAGATCACAACAAATGTGATCATGGACGTTTTTCGTCTTTGATTTTATACTGATTTGCTTTAAATATAATATAGTCAGTTGAAAAAAAAAACGCCCCACCAAGTTGTTATAGTTGTTTTATCCTACTTTTCTCACGAAACTATTAACTTGACGGAACTTGACTAAAATTTTCGAAAATTCCAAATGGGTGGGGGGCCGGGGTGATGTACATACTACATACTATAGTATATAGTCGATCTTGGAGCTGTATAGTGTAGTTACCTATAACAATAGACGTAAGAAAGTTTCTTAAAGAAACAATGAGTTGACCGATCAAATGTTTTATTATCGAATACAAGTAAATATATAAAGCCTTGAGTTGTATTCTACGCGTATTATGATATTAATGATATTATTTGAAGAATATTATACCCTATATTCTATACAATTATACGGAATAGACTAATAGCCAATAGGCATGTATAATATTATGTTCATTTTATCGAGGAACGTCGAAACATTTTTTTCGTCATAACGTGTTTCAAGACATTGTGGGGACGATGATAACACAAAATAATGTATTATAGTGTACGAGTGGACGTTATCTATAAAATATTGTAAGTGCAATGACCAGAAACTAATGAGCAGTAATGATTGCGTCTTAACTTGAATACCTACACATAACGCCGATGGATGAAATTATCATTATAATAGTATACAAATATAAAATATTTATATGCAATAGGTATGCTTACTGTCCACGGAAATAATAATACCACGTTTTATGAAACACATCATATTCTTTGCATTTTATTCATAAATGTTGGCCAATAAAAGCGGGCGGAAATCCAAAATTTGTTTAGATTAATTCATTAAGTATTTATTATATACGTCTTGTTTACAATATAAACTGTAAAAGTGTAGAGTTAAATATATGCTAATACGTACAGACGACGAACATTTGCACAGATCTTTCGTCTTTATTTTCCCTATTATATAACTATAGGTATTAGGTACTTGTTAAACCTAACCGAAATATTAACCATTGGATTAGGATCCGAAATAACATTGGTACAACTTTATAACTGTATAAGTGAACCCATAACGATATACCTAGTTGAATATAAAAAAATCACCTTTCTTGTTTTATTCTTTTTGATAGGTGCAAATTAAGCAAATACCGAGTACCAACGAGAATAATATTGATAGACCGAAATTAATTTTACATACAAATCAAAATATCGCATATCAAACTTAAAATAGACACAATTACATTAAGTAAAATACATGTATATAATAAACATAACAATTAATAATATTTTATTAAAGTATTATCCACACACTGTTGTATTATATATGAATATTTTTATGTTATAATATAACTGATACCGCACAAAAACCGCTTTAAAACTAATTACCATACGGGTATCGTAAATATATTATTTGACATGAAACAAATAAATCAATATTATCAGTACGTCGAAGGAATATAGTGGAGTTCAAATACCCTCTAAATGACAAAGACCAACAGACTTTGTCCAGCACAATGATGGGTGGAGAGGGTGCCAAACACACAAAGGCTATGTCATAGTTAGCGTATTTCTGCACGTTTCTGGCCTTTTTATAATTATTGTTTGTTTTTCCTCCCCACACCACGCCGTATATATTGTACAAATATTAAAATACACCATCGCGGCGTTAATACACAGAAGAGCCCGCGTGTGCATACCTATAGTGTTCGCGTATAATATTTGCTGTAAAAATGTAAACCTTTTTTTTCGCAAAAACAATCGCAAGCCTTGAACGCCACACGAGGTTTTAAGACACGCTCACTTTGTATTTATAACACGACCGAACGCCACCAATTTGGAGGGGTCAAGAACATATTATATTATAACATTAGTCATTATTACTCATTACACAAAGATGCGATTCAATTGTTGGCGAAGAAAAACATTTTTTTATTTATTTCATTACATCCGAGGCCCAAAAACATTAAGTAACTTAAGTTTGTATGCATGATATATTTTTGGTAGTGGTATGGCGCGAGATGAAACAAAACACGTAGAATTGTCTTTAATTAACAATTGAACACATACACGACATGCATGGCCTTTATAACCGTCGCATGCAGACTTAAATAATTGTTATAAATTATAATGTAGACATTAATATTATACGACGACGACGGTGATGGCGGCGAGGGCCTGAGAGATGTTAAGTTTTAATTTGATTATGAACGCGTAGCCCGTCGAATATGGCTAAATGAAGATGAGGAACAACAAAACAAGCGATAAAATAATAATAATCGTATAAGACAGCGACGATGAGCGTAATCAAGACGGCCAGGTTACGGGTGACGTAATAGTTAATATTAATATTTTAACGGCGGGAATAAAAAAAATCTGATCCGTTTTGTACAAATGATGCAAACGAAAGCGATTGATATGAAATATTTTTATAGGAGGTACCTACGACCTACGTAGAAAAACGGCTGAAATAAATAAAACCCGCCTGGAAAAAATATAACATATTATATTATCGTGTGTAAGCATAATCACATGGATTTTACGTAATATAAAAATATGTAGTTTATTATAATGTATACGACATTCATTGTACCTATGCCTTACTACAAGTGACAAATAAAATATGTTTCTCGATTTTCCGGTAAAACGCTATTACCGGAATGGTGTCCGGAAATCACGGATTTTTTTTACATTTCGCCGACCTCCTAGTATTGACTAATAGCTGATCCGAACCCCCGCGATCACTGCTCCGTCGAACATTATTTACTGCAAGTCCAATAATTTGAATTTAAACTGTTACCGATTATTACAGTATAAATACATGACGTGTTCATGATGTACAGGTGCTATACTAATATAAGACATGGTCCCAAATTGTATTTTAAATATTCGTAATGCAGACTGTTTCTGTACATAAGTCAACATTTTGTGGGAGGTAGCTATGTTTTAAACGCGTTAGTCAATATTTTAACGCATTCAATTTAAATGCATTATTTATACGGATAAACCGGCTTTTAGAATGGTACTGCTCACAAGAATAGGGGCCGATATCCAAAACAGGAAAACTCGAGCATATTGTGATAATATATTCGTTGTGATCTTCTATATAAAGTCGATTTACTGATAGATAAATTACTAATGTCTAATGATAATATTATAAATATAATAATATAATAATCATAATTAGTGAACACAACGGTGAACACACGTGGTTTCGAACTGCGATAACAAAATTATAACGCTATAATATTATTATATTAGTTATTGATCCGCCCGCCCGTTTAGTAAGGTTAATGTATATGTACTCCATAGTATTCTTCTATTATTGCAACAACGCGCCAACCTTGCACACACGTTTCCGATCAAGACGCGTCTCTCTCAATAACATTATAATATTATACACTACAACGAGCATTATTACAATATTAAATACCTATACGTGTATAATAATACGCATGTTATATTCAAATGAACTCGCATATTATAATCGCCGATCGTCAAACTCGTTTCCAGTACGGTCATCTACAATTTAAAACGAATTGTATTTGGCGTGCGTAGGTACCTACAAATATTACATATATAATATTATTATTATGTACACGACGGCGACGCGATGTTTCATGAACCGAATACTAACTAACCACCAGACGGCAGGTGCGCACACTGCATAATATCATAGTTATTATTTTTGTTATTATCATTATACCTACTACTATATAGATCACCGCATAACGCAACAAAACTAATGTCAAATTCACTGTTTAATTTTTTTTTCTCGTTCGCTAGTGGTAAATACTAAATAACAATATATACGACATTGACAATGATCGCATTGATTAAAGTATAATAATAATAATATAAACGGTCACACGACACAAGACGACGACGACGTCTTTATCGCCGGGCATCGACAACGCGCGCGACGGAAACATCGTTTTACTCGCTCGTATTATATAATTTATTAATGCGATGAAAACGAAACAAGTCACAAGTGGCATGATATTAATGATATGTATCAAGATAAGACCTCGTAAACTACCAATGACGATCGAACGAGACATTTTTTAAGACGATCGAACTGACGACACAGTTACTATACGTGAAAGAATGACAATTTTCATTTTTACAATAGGTACCTATTTAATTTTTTTACCATTTTTCGTCATAAATATTTTGGACTATTGTAATTTACATTCATAACACACACTATTATCAACTTAATGCACAATTAATCGTTTACACAGATACATTGGACTGCGTTGGCTGAAAAAAAACAACGAAAATAATATTGTCGACGAAAACAAATTTAAATAACCTATATATTATACAAGACACGCTTAAAAACTGTATAAAATACCTCTCACTAATGCGATTATAATTCCTTAAAATTCGCCGAATGTCGTTCCGTGACTCGTGACAAAGAATATCTGAATATATTATTATTATTATTATATAGTAATAATTAGTTAGAATAAGAAACTATAATTAATTAGTATATAGTTAGATCCCTAGTCATATATAATGGGAACACATTAAGTTTTTTGATATTATACAATTAATACAATTCCATGAAATGCGCGAAAACATAATATATATAGCCGATTGAAACGGAACGTCTGAAAACGACGATAAACTCGTCGCGGATCGAGACGTAATAACGACTTTGGGCGCACCGGCGTGTCTAAAAGTAGTTTAGAGAGTAGGCGTGAAATACGAAAAAGAACCAACGTCGGAAAACTTTCTTATAGCCGAGCATTAGGTACGTATAAACTATAAACACACATTATAAATTAAAATCGCATAGGTAGGTACTTACATAACAATGTTCAAATAATGCATATTATAATTATATACATCTAGGAGCTAAGACCATTTTGGAGCATCATCGACACGGTTCGTCACAAATTATGGGGTGGATTTAGGGCTATGTGGGCCCCCTGACCCCGGGTAAAACTCACTGCTATAAATACGTATACTTACTTTGTGAGAGCCTTATTAGTGCGAAAAATATATTGTACTCATGGCGATATTGTATTATTATTATGTAGTTTACTCGTTGGTTATTAAGACGATTTCGTTGTATATACGCGCAAACATCGATCGCGTGACTACCTATATTCATTGTTCCGGCTGTGCGGCGGTGCCGTGCCTTGTGTGGGAGTACCGGTGATGAGGAAATGAGGGTGAATTGCAATATATATTATTTTTCGATCGTCGACTACTACCCTCTTGCGGGATCTCAAGTGGAAAAAATTTATATATTTCCTACGTTGCCACGCGAAGGCCGCATGTTCTCGAGCGTGACGCCTTGTCGTCGTTCGATGATGATGTTTTTTTTTTTTTTTTTAACTAAACGTAATTTTTCGTAGGTATTTTTCTGCGCAATGAAAAAAATACGGTGAAATGAATCGATTTTATTACGATATCTTATTACATTATACCTATCTACATCACACTCGTTTTCATTTGTTGCAGGTCCGAATATTATAATATAAGAGAAACGATCATCGAGCCTCTATACCTACAATACTTTTATTTTATTGATGACAACTAATAATTCAGTAATCGATATCTTTAGTCCCTGCAGGTAAGCCGTACATCGGACCACTCTTATGATGAGAAACGCATGCACATAATACTTATTTTGCAGTACCCGTTTCATGCTTCAAGAGAAGAAGAGCAATATATTATGTGAGAATAATTGAAAACTAAATTTTTATTATTCCAGTGTATCGTATCTACATAATCAAGAATTTGAAAAACGCATATATATATGAGCATTATGGTAGTTTAGTACTCTCTTATACAATATAATTATTATATTGAAACATTGTTGATAGTCGGTGGGGCGAAAGGGACTAACACTTTCAGTGTGGGGAGGGAAATAGTTTAATAAATCTATTATTTAATAACGAATCAGATCATCGTATCGGCGAAAAAAGTTTTAACTGTTAATCGTAAACCCGAATTAGAATTGATCGGTCCGCGGAAAATCGATACACATATACGGTCGTATACTAGCCGAGATTATAATGTTCTAATCAATTTCACCAGCACCACCATCGCAAGTATTAAAATTCCACCCCCGAATGGTTTATTGTAGTATTGCCAAATATTTCAAACACGTCGTCCGGTTTCCCCGCAAAACCGAAACGTCTGAACGATACAAACCTAAAACGATATGCCCACGCCTATACAACATCATCTCGCTGCGGTACACCTCGACTATGTATTATTTTAAAATGAACCATATCAAATTTTAGAATTTAATGGTAATAAAATAACAATGCATCAGTTTACACTTGACAAAAAATTAAAATTTATCCGTCGCCAATCGTCACATTCGTACATTTTGACTATACATGTATACACTCAAATTATTCCAACTGGTCGAGATATTCGAACGTAAATTTTTTTTTTTTTTTAAAGTAGAACAGTTCAAATTTCTTCGGGTTTGAGGTATTCGAGAACCCGTCCCTAGATCGACCTTTTTCGTATTACGCCTGCAACGACGGCGACCGGTTATATTATGTCGTATGCGGGAAATCATTGTTTTTCGACGGTGATCGGCGGCATCGCCAAGCTTACGCGCGGAGAAGCGTTCGCGGCGAGCGTGAATCTTCGTTGCCCGCTCTCGTTCCACCCCGCGACGGACGGAGGGACTTTGGCGGCGCTGGTGGCGAGGGGTCGATGTAGCGGGGCGGCGGCGGTGTCGACGTGCCCGTTCGTGTATGTGTATGTGTATGGCGCGAACGACGAGGGAAACGGAGTTCGGCGAGCTTGAATCGTGCACAACACACACGCACACACCCACCCGGCTGTTATCGATCCTCTGGCGCGCGCGTTTTGCGTGTAATATATACACACCCACACGCGGGCGCGCGCATCGATGGTGTTACGTTTGGTTTCGGGTTTTTATTATTTATTTATTTTTCATCGGATGCTTTCGCTTTTTTAATCGAAATGCGGCACGTCGTCGACGACTCCGGTGCAAAGGGGAGATATTGAAGTTAAGACTCCGGTGTACGACGAGGTTTGATTTTGTCCTAGCCCTGGAAAATCGTACGTATCAACGCCGTCGGACGAAACGTTTTGTGTCGTATTTCGTTTAAGTACCTACTTATTATTATTGTTATTTCACTTTTCCTCGTCGTGGAATTCTTTGGGTCCTCCTAATGCGTGTGTTCACGAAAACACGCGCACACGTGTACCCGATAGAAAATAGAGGTAGGGCGGAAACAAAGGATACGATGTGCGAGAAGGGAATGGGATGAAAAAAAAACCATATACGTATTAAAGACGCGTACGTAAAGCCAATAAAAATGGGTCGTCGTCACCGTAGCCGCCGCCACCGCCGCTGCCTCGCCACACCACCGTGAACCGGTCCCATGTGGAGGAGATACGACGTGCGTTGAAAACATTTTTTTTCCTCAGACTTTTTTTTTTTCGTTTAGAGGTCGTTGAACACACCACGGTCTGTTCGAAACCGGTCTCCGGTGCAAACGACGACGACGACGACGGTATAAATACGATAAAATATTCGTCCGTGTATCCTCGGAGCGGGACGAAAATAATATTATTACCGACTTGGTCACACTTTGGCGGTTAAAACACAATTCCGAGGCGGATAACGTCGGAATGTTGTTGCGGCAGCGTTGGAAATTTGGTACCTACAAACTTTTACGCGCGCCTGTAAAAAACTTTGTAGATCGTCATCGTTATTGAAACATTGTAATATTACTTCACATCACGTACCTACTATATACGTCTATACCGCACAAACTGCAGCAGCGATAAGACGCGCGCGCGGGAGAGACGACGATCTCAGCGCGTTTATAGATTTAATATAATATAAGAAACATATTATATGGTTTGCGACGTCGGACAGACCTGCAAGACAGGCACCATATTATAATATTATTATTGTATACATCCAAGTTTTGATATTGTTCCTTATATTCAAGCGCTCAACGGTAACTGGTAAGTGGTAACACATAGAATATTTATACTACATGGTTATAGCTTATAACTTATTACCTTCCCGTCTACCAAGAATTAAAAGACGCACAAAATTCACGAATAATTTGAATTCTTACAACAACTTCTTTGATGTCGTTTTGAAAATGAATACTCCACGGAGAATCGACAAGAAATGTTCCACTACACCACCCGAGCACAGAGTTTTAGTCGCCGTGTGTAATTTATAACGACGATTGGCTTACATATTTTTCGTCTTTTGAACATTTGCTAAGTTTTTGCATACACTCGCAAGTTTACAACAGTGTGTACGAAATGATACACGATAATAACGACATTATTATCACTATTGGCGTGCAACCAAACTACAAAATATTATGTTAGGCTGTGTCTCCAGCGATTGGAAATGAACACGATCCTCCCATTGACAAATAAAATGAGTTTGGTTTTTTTTACGAATGCGCGAACTATAAAGTGTATCAGTGGTCAAAGATTATGAGAAGAAAGCAAATAATTGGGTCTGTACTCTGTATCATGTCACACTTTAGACCATATTTCAACAATTTTTTGTCCATATAATTGTATTTTTATCTATTCCGAGAAATCCAAAAATGTACGCATAATGGGTATTGGACGAGAACGAATTCGATTTTTAAACGAACGTTACAAAGACTGGAATGGCACATAGGTACATGTGGACTGTAGCATGTGGGCTTTTATGTTTTATAGATAAGTTTTTTTTTCTAATTGTTGAAATGACGTTTATTTTTTCTCGATCAAACAATATAGTGTTATATATAATATAATATTATGGACACGCGTTTAATAATAATATTAGAAATGTACGTCGAATTAGAATCTCGTAAAGTCCACACTATGACTGCGAAAAAAAATGTGTAAGGCCACTCTGAAGGTACCTGCTCTCAGCGACTGCGCAGAACAATATTATCTAAAAGTATAATGATAATAATCTCGTACAATGTATAAATGTGCACACACACGTGACGTCACCGCTCAATGATTTCGCAATCGTACTGCTGTTTCCACAATATGATATTGCTATGATATTAATTTGTAATCGTATAATATTATAAAACCGTTGTCGTACACGAGAAATACAACGTGCGATACGAAGTGCAGTACACAATATATAAAATACAATGATAATAATTATTAATTATCATTATTATTATTATTTGAAACATTCATTAGAAGTTTAGATTTATTATTATCGCTCGTCGTTATTATTAGGTACCTACCTATAATATTTTTATTATTATTGAACTACAGTTTGATTGCAGTACCGCGTTTCCGTACAATCTGAGCGCATATTATAACCAGCTCGCAATAATTATCGAACAAAAAAAACCAAACAAATACGTACGTACGCCGATGTTTACTCACGTGTTTCTGCCCCTGCGAAGGTATAAAATTATTGTTATGTTTATCAAACATTCAAACCTGTTCCTCACTAATAAACAACCGGAGGAATAACGCGTGTATAATCCGCTGTATATTATATAGGAGGTCTGTGGCGTTTACTGGAAGAATTTACGTTTGGAATTTTAAGACTTTCGCGCCAACGACGCACGCGGTCGACGATGTATAAAATAAAAATGTGCGCAAACAAAATATCATAAATAGGTTTACCCGTTTCAAACCCAAATAGTGTATTATTATTTATTAATTTTATACATTGTACCTATAGTACAAACAAAATATTATAGGATCATAGCTGATAATATAGACATGGATGGGCGCTACCTATACCTGCACAGAACGAAGTGTGCCCGAAGATACCACGGTGGTTGCAATTTTTGATAGTAATACATTTTTTTTCTTGTTGATGTTAATGATTGATAACTGATAAATGATAACCAATTATAATAACCACTGTTACCTTACATAGTTTAGTGCCCTCTCTTCTGCTGTTGTAGTCGACGTGTGAGCGCAAAACCACAGTCCATAGACCATAATAAATAATAATATAAGTACTTAACAGTTTTCAGATATCCGATCGATGGTAGCACACTGTTCTATTATTATTATTATTGTTTTTTGTTACAACCATATTATCGCAGGTATTCGATAGAAATGTTAGAAAAATTTCAATTTTCCCGTCTAAACAACAAAAATATGTTCACGATTTCGATTTAGTTGTTTTACGATTATTATTATTATTATTACGGTACCTGCAATAAGCGATTATACTCCGAGCTTTATTGAACGAAAAAAATATGTACACAAATATTATGTGCGTGGTTATGATGTCACGTAGGTAGTCCATAATAATAATAATAGTAATAATATAAAGATCGTATAAAACGCGTTACACACACGCCTGCATTAAATTAAAATTAAGAGTTGTACCACAATTGTACAACAGTTGTACGAACACGAGACTTGTAGTTTGAATACGAGCTAAATCTAAAATTAGTTTTCGTGTCCGCACGCGTATTATAAATAATACTTTTTATTCGAACAAACGTTTCGTACGTGTTGGACTTTTAGAGGTCTCGTTTAGCTCTTATCTACCTACGACTTTGAGAAGATTAAAAAACATCGCGGCACATGGGATATGCGACGGCGTATTTTGATACCAAAATGGCTCGGCCGCGGAGCAAACGCGATTTCGTGAAATTACCGACTTAAATTGTAATTTCAACAATAGTAAAAATACCGTGGCGCGCCAATCGACGTAGAACATAAACAACAATAATACAATATTATTATAATACTACAAATGTCCGCAGCGTACCTATATATATGTTCTTTACACCCTCCACCGGCTATTGTTTGGCCTGAGTTATTATGATAAATAATAATAATTTATGACGATATATCCTCCCATACTAAATAATCGCGTTGGCGCGGACGTGTGAAAAAAAGTTGTCCTCGAGAGACGAAAAACGTTTTTTTTTTAAACTAATACTGATTCCAACCGACATTTTGACGGGAACTTAAGACGTGATATTCGGCAGCGAATGGTCTTTTTATTTTTTTTTCTTGTCCGTTCGTCTGATAAATGTATTATGCGTGTTTCATGTATACATATATATGATTATTTTCGTAATAAAAACGATTTATTAACATACTTATTAGTTATTATACTATACATATTATAGTTTATAATATTGTGATTGATTAGCGCGCACAAGGTCGTGGTGGCGTATAAAGATAAAAGAAACAAGTTCATTTCGCGTCCAAGTAATGAATAAAAAAATTCAGTTACGGCAAATCGTCACGCGCGCGGTGTTTTTCTTTATCTAAACACGACGGAATTGGGTCACCGGCCTCAAGAATAATAACAACAACAACGCCACACCACAGCAACTGCCCGCAGACTAAATTGTATATAATAATATATGCAATATGATATACTTTATATATTACTACACAATTGTTACGAGTTTCGGTTTTTTTGGAGAAGTTTTTTTTACATCACCGTCAACCTACCGACTCCCCCCCCACCGCTATACAAAGGTATTTGCCAAATTCTGCAAAACACTGTCCGTGTATATGTGGGTTACGCATGACGTTAACCGGAAGTCCGGCAAAGGTTGGACGCATCGATTTTCGTAAAAGTGGGCGTCGTTTTTTATTTACTTTCTCTGCCCCCTCCACCAACCACCATCCCTTTAGCATGCTCTCGCCACCGTCACGTATAAAATATATTGTGTATATATGCATGTATTATTCCGTTTACGCGGAAAAACTATCGATAACTCGCAAGCACGTCAGCTTCGGCCGCCACGCCGTAAAAAAAAAACTATAATTCGAATCGCATCGTATGTAAATTACTTTCGCCAGCATGCCCACAAAAAACTTCTGATCGTGTAAAAGAAATCCTTTCCATGCGCATATCCATATTATTTATTATCACACAAGTCGTATACCTAACGCGTCCATGTACATTATAGCAACTGAAATATACCGTAAAAAAAAACCACATTATAATATACAATAATTACTCGGTATTATATTTATGGACTCTATTATTCTAATAAGATGGACTGCTAAAAAAGTGCATGTTTCAAACCTTAATATACGCGCGCGATGATCGACTTGGGCTTTAAAATAGCGCTATAATATTTTGGTACACCCACCGTTTTGACGAAGAAAATCTACAACATGTAATATTACGTCGTATATATTATAGTATATTATTATTATTATTATAAAACCACATCCACGCTGGTAAAAATGTACATTGTGTAATAATTTACGCCGCAAATATACGGCGCAAAAAACCCATAGACTCGGATCATTGTGTGCGGAAACTTTTACGAATAACGTATATTTTTAACAGTGTGGAAGAGGCTTAAAGTGTCGACATTAATATTGTATTATTTTTCGAGTTTAAAAGTATAGAAAATTAAATTCTTACAAATACAATACGTGTAATTATATCGAAACACGTCGTATTCTGCTGCATTTGTATATATATTAATAGCAACACGACATTTGCATAATAGTTTTCCTGTAAATATTTAACCATGAATATAATGTATAGGTATAGTATATTATATGTATTTATGTATAGTAAATATAGTGTTACGCGATACGATATTCCTGCAGTCTGCAGAGCATACTTATAACTGCAGACTGTAGTTTGTTCGGCTCGAGGGTTTCCGTTGTATGGATGTGAACTATAATTCATGATTCACACAAAAAATTGTCATCAAAGTAAATAATAATAAATATTAAACGTCGCGTTAAGTCTTTTTGTACTTTTATATACTTAATGTATTTCTTGGAAACGGTAAATACAAAGGTCGGCATTTCAAATAAAAAACGTCGAATAAATTGCGTTTTGTAAAAAAAATGAACAGGATACGAACATAATTATAAAAATAAAAAGACTCCTGTTTTAAAAACTCAAATCGTAATCACGGAGATTCGTAAATGATTGCGGGAAAACTATATTGTTGACATATTTTCTTATAGGGGTAGATAATAACTTATACTATTGTAACGTTACGTGTAGCAAAACAACATACAATTTTATTAATTTCGTCGTCAACTCATAAATATTCGCCGGATAATATTATTATATATAGGGACAAGGATTAGTTTTTGGTATACTTACAGTGGCTAGTGACACGATTGGCGAATACATTTTAGTAACTCATGAGAACAATATAATATATAGTAAAATTGCAATGACCTGATATATTTCAGTCGCATGAAATATATAGGTACAATACAAGAATTAATATTATATTATACTGAATACATTTCGAGAGTGTTATAACTACGATGAACGACATAATTATTCGTCGTATTATTCTAATAATAACTAATAATAATGTTACGGTATTAAGTTATTATTCCATATAGTATAATTATATATTATAATATAGTCGTTCGATATCCGATAACATGGTTCACAACAACAACTGTATCAATATTATTATCACACTTTGTATATACGTAGTACGTACATTATAATATTATAATATGGGCAGTGCACTGTGCAGTACCTGCAGCATTCACCTATACACGCATATATTATAATTTATAATATATATATATGTTCACCACACGTATCGATTTTCAAAACGATAGGAGAGGAAAAAAGAATAACCGTCTGCGTTCGAGGGAGAAAAGTCGTGTCGTGGTAACGCGCGAAACAATATTGTTTTAAATCGCGTTTGAATATAATATTATATGTATGGAACTACAGCGTATGCAGCTCATTTCTGATTTATTTTTCGCGAAAAACTGCTCGGCGAAAGTGAAACTTGGCCGTGACGAAAAAATGTGTACGGCATATTATACGCAATATAATAATATTTAGTTATTATAGCCTTCACCACACCGTATTGTTATCATCTTAAATTTTAACGGATTCCATTAAGTTTGATTGCATATACATTATAATATCACCATCTGGTAGACAATTTTCTCCTCTACAATTTTTGTTTGAAACTTTTTCCGTTACAACTAGTATAAAGCGTGATACAAACGCAAGGGCTACTTGTTTTTAGTGAAAATATCATATTTCTTAAAAAGTTTATACTTTGTAGGCCATATACAGCGCAAAAAATATAACTTTTACGCGAAAATGTCATAAGACCTTATTTGTAGATAATTAATTACCTATTTGTAGATAAATAATTACCTTCTCTATACATTTTGTCTAAAACATTGTATTGTACAGCCATTAAAAACCGAGGTATTAAAAAAAGGCAATTTTCGCGACCTTTGAACTCGAATAACCTTCAAAGCGCACATGATATCGAGGTCAACTTTTCACACGTTGTTTATAATGATGTTATAAAGGCACATATCAAAATTCAGCTAAGTGGGAGAGCTAAGAGCTAAGAGCTTGACGTCCATTATCCGCACAGAATACGATGAACAATCTGGCCATATTCGAACGAATTTAAGAACCCGATTCGGGCGGTATTCAAATAATATCAGTTGACTTCACGAATCTGTTGATGTATGGTGGAGGGCAGATGGAATATAAAATAGAAGTGTTGTTAATATTATAATCACCAAAAACAAGTTGATCTAAATTTAATATTTCATTCATATAAGTACTCAAAATAATAAAAAATAAAATAAAACTTAGATAGTAATTACAGCTAAAATAGGGTAGTATATTTGATTTTCAAAATTACCTAACATTAAATTTGAAATTTTAGAGTACCTTCATGTTCAAACGAGCATGAGGTACTTGAAGTGTTGATGAATCCGATCCTGGACAAATGGTGAGACTATTAATTTTGTTATTTTTTCAATAATACTAAACATTATGGTAATAAACTGATGATAAATTCTTATAAAAAGTAAAACGATATAATATTTTGTTTAAACTATTTGAAATTACAAAAATATTGAACACGGGGTCCTGCGGGGTAGTTTATACACGAAGGTGCAACCACTGTATAGTAGTTGCGCCACTGGGAATGATCGTGTAGACACAATTATTATTGTATGTACCTCTACGGGACGAGAATCCAGCTCGGTTGTATGCGTGCGTGCGACCGAACGTCATATCGATACAATACTCTAACGGCGGTACAGCTGTTGTTCGCTGGACCGCGACACCGCCAAGCCGCATCGGTGGTATGCGTGCGTGCGCCCGCGTTTTATCGGGTGCACCGTTTGACCGGAAAGACGGACGCGTCTCGTCGCGAAAAAAAATCGAACAAGATCACCGTTGACCGCCGTGCACCACTACACGCGCGCCGAAAACGGTGGAAAATCGTTGCACGCCATCGTCCCGGCGCGAATCCGCGTGTCGTTTTCGGACGAGCCGAAACGATATTGCGTGAAAAAGAAAGAGAAATCCCTACGCGGTATGAGAAAAAAAAAACGCAACTCGCGATAATATTTCTGAGCGGAAATCGTTCACATATTTTTCGCGTATATATGTACGCGCGCCGACGGTGTAATTATAATGGGAAACTTTATTTTTTCTCCACGACGACGCAGGTACGGAGTTTGTAATTTATTCGCCCGTTAACGAAAAGTCGTAAGGAGAGTACGATAAAAATGAGAACGACGTCGTCGGTCGGGCGGTGGGGAGCGTAGCAGAGTAGACGCGAGTGCCGCTCGCGCCAAAGAGAACGGCACGGCGGCTGGTCGTGTGCAGTGGGTTTTTCGGGTGAAAGCAACGCCCTCCACCCCGCCACAGCGTCGTAACGACCGGTGCAGTACGCGGCGCATAATTCGGAGAAAGTGTTTCTTTACGAGAGGAGTGAAAAAAATACACAAAAGCCCGACGAGCGGCGGCGGCGACGGCATTCGACATTCGTCCCTCTACCACCGGTACGACGCCGAGGAGGTACAGGTGGAGGAGGATGTAATGGAGGAGGTGGTTGAAACGGACGAGTAGGTGGTGGTGGTGGTAGTGTTCGGCGGCGGCGGCGTTGGCGGCCTATTGCCGGGTGATATAGAAACCACTGCCGCTGCTGCTGCCACGTGTAAAGAGTGAACGTACGGTGGGCGCGACGAGAGGGGAACACCGACCGTAACGACTCGGCCGCCGCGCCGTTTATACGATCGCACAAAACGCATTACGGCGACTGTAATATTATGATTATTATTGTTATTACTATATAACGTAATATCATTATATTATACACTATATTATACGCCGGCCAAGATATTATAAACCCAAACCTATATACACATACAACGTATATAATATCTAAAAATACACGAAACAAGTATAATATGATGTATAATATTATACATTAATAATTTAAAAAAAAAATCGAGCACAATGCTTCTTTACGTATTACGAGTCGGCGTATTTTATAAAATATTTATCGACCTGTTTGATCGTACCTTCAAATATTGAAATTATTAAATTGTATAATATATTGGAATAAAATAAACAAAGATGCGACAGTTGTCATATTTACGCGAAAACGGGAAAACGCAGTGCCTCGCCCAGTAAATATTATTATTATTCATATCAATATTAATATTAATAATAATAACCGTATGTGTTTATAACACGCCAATACGGGATGAGTACACACGCGGTCAATGTGTGTTCAGGTGGTACATATACGTGTGTTCGTAGGTTTATGTTGTATAAAATATATATAAACGATCTTTAGTACAACTATTGACGTATTATAGCACTTGTAACGTTGTCAGGAGTCGTGGGTGACCTATAGCAACGATATTAGTAGTTATCCAGGCAAGTATTTTTATATCTATGGATAAGTTTACCGTAGCATGGGGGTTTGCGGGCACTTTTGAAAAAGTTTTTTATCAATATGAAGACACATTAGTCTTACAACTCTAAATTTATTATTATATTAATTTAATTAGTCCTCAACTGTTTATTGGAAAATTACTGTTAATAACTACACTTTTGAGTTGGTTCGTGTTGATGGCGGATGTCGAACTGACATTACTACCGCGTATCATTTTAAATTTTAACAATGCATCAATACATATAATAATTTGGACGGAATCAAAAACTGTCATTTGTGTTTGTGTATATTTTATGTTGGTCAATTCTATAGTTTAATTTATATATATAGGGTGTAACAAATGTTACTGTAGCAGTAGGGTGTCGGGATGGAAATCGTAATCGGATGCTTAGCGAGAAAAACGCAGTTTTCCCCTCTCACCGAGGCATTATTCTTCTTGACGCCGTCGCGAATACGAGAATATTCCCCCCTCTCGCCACACGCACACGCACATCATCGATCGCCCACGTCAACCCCGCGTTTCGATTTTATTACATTTTAATAGAGCGTAATAAAATAATAATAATAATAAACGTGCGGCGTTTGTTGTTCTTGGCCATTTTCAATCGTTAGTCGAAAAAACATTTTTTAAAAAAACGTAGGTATATTCGGTGCTGGGGCTTTGAAACCGATCAATTCCAAGACCAGCGTTGGAGCAAGTAAGTGTAATAAGTATACAGTTTTTTTTTCACGAAAACTTTGTATGGCCTTTGTCCTTTGGGATGTAGCGCTTATGGATTATAATATTATGCCAATATATATGGTGTGAACCGACGACGGCGGAAAATGCTTAGCGTTCATTATCGGACACGACGATGTAAACCAGGCGTGTCCGACCTTTTTTAACTTGCGGGCCACATTCGAAATTAATAATTCTGTGGAATGATGGCAGAAGCTGATATTTAGTGATATGTACATTTTCTGAGGTCGGTTAAATTTTATACTGTGGGCCGTATTATATAATGGTTCATTTTTATAAAATATACTATATATAGATTTACGATATAGGAACCTATTATATCATTTAATATTATCTTTGATCACTAATAGAATTTATGACTATATTATCGTGTGTGTATAGTACTGCATATTTCCACGCTATAGTCGCTAGTTAGTTTTCTTCATTCTTCAAAACTGCAGGTTCGCATTTTTTGTTTGCAAAAAAATATTTAATTTAATTTTAATTATTAAAATTCTTCAACTATTGAAATAACATTTTTTTTTTAGATTATAATTTTTTTTATTTATATTCAAACCTATATGGAAATTTTTAACTATATAAAATGGTCACGGGCTGGTTGTAATACTTCCGAGAGCCGCGGGTTGGGTACGCCTGGCGTGTAGTGGTGTAGACTATAATATATTATATTGCGATATAGATTGACATGCTTTATTGCCTTAATGGAATAATTTTATTTGCTGATTTCATTATGATCCGTATAATATACAGGGCGACACCATATTATTATTATTATTATATGAATGTTGGAACATTTTAATAGACTGTGAGTGTGTACTTATTATAGCTTATAAGGTATACGCAGTAATGATATTATTATGGATGTTCGTCGTTAGGCGGAATGTATTCTGTCAATATAATAATATATACTTTACGATTCTGGATAACGTTCGTCAGAAGAAAATAAATAAAATAAACTATTTAAATTAATTTTAAAACGAAGTAAATATTAATATTATTATAACAGACGAGATTCGATGTTGATATAATATTATATATGTACAAAAATTGTACCTCGTGCATCACAGTATAAATGCAACTCAATCGATAAATTTAACCGAACCTCATATTTTAAAATAGTGTTAAAGACGGTCAAACGAGTAATGGACGCGAATATCGTAAAATTAAATAATACATTTCCTTTGTGTGTTTATTCATCATGTGCAAAATTCGTTTCTTCGTTCTTGAATTGGAATTATTGTTATAACCACGAACAACTTTTCCACGTCACTTTTATATTTTATACGATACTAATTCTTGTTATGCTGCTTTTCATAGCAAAGTTCACAAGTTCCATCGAGTTGTGAATCTTTTCTCGAGTCCCATGTGCTCGCCGTCAACCTTTATCGTATTATTTCTTTAACAAAATACAATATATAATATATATATATATTATATATAACGGCGTTCTGTTTTATACGCGGTTAAATTTGAATTTTGCTTGCGTATATAAATTGTTCAATTACTGATTATGTACCGTTTAAAATAATGCATATATGTATTTATATATTATATTCAACAAGGTAAACATTATGCTAAACAAGTCGTGACCCGAAAATAGTTTCTTAGCTTTTATCGAAAAATATGGTCAACGGGTTGAAATTTATGATGGGTGTCCGAGTGTCTACGCCAATAACGGTTTTTTGTCTCAGAGATACAACTAATGCAGGATGGTAATTGTATTTTGACCATTATTTTATATAATGCAACAGGATTTTAGTAATTGATACCTGATCCTGATAACTGAAAGATATACTGTATAATAAACTAGAATACACAAATGGAAACAAACTTGAGAACACTGCAGTAAAATTGTACTAATTTTTCCTTGTACATTTCTATGAATTATTCAAAAATGTCATCGACTCACGTTTATAAAATATTTAATATTAAACATAAAAAGATATTAGTAAATAACTGCGTAAAACAAATTCAAATGGTTGGTATACAATTTATTTGTTTAATTTGGCTTGGAATCAGACTAACGAGTAAGGAAAAAATAAGCAAATCGTCAACTAATAATAAATTGTACATATTATTTCATATATTTAGACTTTGATATTCACGAAGAAACAATAATAATCGAACTGTCGTTATTGACGTAATCGTACAATGCAGTCAATGTCTTTGTAAATGCGGTGAATTGTGCACTGTGCCACTGTACCTCTGATAAGTTACACATTTAATTGAAACTGAATCGCAAACAATAGTCCAAACCACTACGACAATATATAGACTATAGAGACGTTAAATTAATGTCGAATTTTTAGTTAGAATGACGACACAAATCGTTCGACAGTCGCGAGTCGCCACTTGAAAAAAACTCTGTCTCACTTAGCGGTGTTCACACGAATGTTTCCGAGGACATACTTAAAAAATATCGAAATTTGACATAACCATAATTTGGTTTATAGGTACACTCAGTACTCTGTATTAAAGTGTGATTCAAACACGATTTCTCAAAATATCAACGGGAAAAAATGAAAATTAATTACGATATGCGTCGAATAATATTTTATGGCCGTCCTCAGATTTGTCGAACAACATTTTAATATTATAGTTTTTTACTTTTTTAGTATGAAGTATGTTCTTCCAAGTAAATTTTCTAGAAATTGCCATTTGACCTCTTTTGATATATATCTGATAATAAAATCTATAGTTTATGAATATTTTAATGTTAAAAAACCAGTAAATTTCTAACAAAAATTGTTTATTCATCAATAAAATTTTTTTTACCAAAAAAAAAATATAATATTTAATTTTTTACTGAATTTTTATATATTATGGAAAATGCTACTTTAAACCGCGGTACTGTAGTATCGTTATAATACCTATATATTATGAAAAGTGTATGTAAGTACATAATATTCTAATAGAAAAAGTAGGAAGTTCAATATTATACCATGTTTATTTTTATGTGAAAATAATATTACCAATTTACTATAATAGAAAAAATCAACTTTTTTATTTTTATATTTTCAGGTAAATTATAGTTTTTCTGCTTTTACTTAAATAATAAATAGAATAGGATGCAGTAAATATAAGTACTGCATTCTGATTAATCTTCGGCAACTTGGTAGTTACTGGACTTGCTAGTTTGAGGGCAGTATAGTTAATTGTAAAAGGATATTAAGTACGATAATGTAGGTACTGATGTGTCACAGTATAAGTAATTATGTAGCATGCATTCAAAATATTATTATCTAGGGCAAAAAAACATCCAAATACCTATGCTAAACCACGGCTACCTTAAAATACCAGAAATATCAACCAGACAATTTAAAAGCAAATTGATCTCTTTTAATATTCAAAATGTATCATAATATTTAGCGTTAATAATGACTATCTCGAAATTATAAAAGTATAATAATACGTCATATTATTATAACATTGTAAAAACATTAAGATGCTGACACAATAAATTTATTAAATAAAAAATTTTAAATATATATTATCTGGGGTAAGTGATAACTGACGATATATTATTAATAATATGCATGGCGATGGCGCGTCTTGATGGAACCGGAATGACACGACTTCGATGATAATCGACGACGACCACACCGCAAACGCATTCAACGACATCGTTTGTAATGTCATCTCGCCAACAACACTGTACTCGTAAAACCTGGGTATATATTATGCATATACCATGACTTGTCGTCCAAAAATTATGTGCACGGAATAAATCCTATAGTTTCGTTTCGAGAATATTTTATTATCCGGACGAACTGCGTATATTCGCGCGCGGGTCGATCCGGTCGGTCGTCGTGGTACCTATACTGTTACAATAATAATATTATACAGTTTCACTTTCGCGGAATGGGTAGAAAACAACTTTTACACGGTCGCGCGGCGTATATTCTTCTTCCGTTCGTCGGCCGCGATCGTTATTATTACTTATTATTATTATTATTATTATATGTCTGCATATACCTAAGCATGCGGTATATAAAAATAATATGGCGTTATTAGTATCACAAATCGGCGACGGAAAACTAGTCAGCGACGTCGCTTGTCGCTTTCAAAAATACTTAAATACCAAGGCACCGAACACCATATACATACACTACACATTGAAAACGCTACACAACGATTATTGTGAATGATACATAAACATCATATTATTGTCGACAAACAGCTATTAATTATAAAATAGAATACAGAGTCTGGTGGTCGGTGGATATGAATATATGATAATATGTAGTATTAATTATGAATTGCATCGATTAATGTGCATGGTTATTACTTATACTGGTCATAAACTCATAAACTTACAAAGACATAACGTCGTAGTGCTGTGATCAAGGATGGCATTGGACGCAATAAGGATGGTATACGCAAAGTGAAACATTTTTTAATTACAATTTTATACGTTTTAAGTACCTACATAATATACGACTATACGATATATCCTTTTTTTTTTTTTTTGGTCAGCTAAGATCACCCGATTCGTGCTATACCCCCCTCCCCCCAATCAATTGTAGGTACTAGTACGCCACTGTCCACCGCAACAAAATAAACTCCGATCACGCCACTGAGTACTACTACCACTGAAATGTCTGAACCACAACGGTATCTATGCGGAATATTCCGCCGCACCTGCCACCTGGCCATCGTCGGGCTGTTCATTGTCACGGAAATAACGACGACCGCGCGCGACCGGCATTAGTCTGCGTTTAATTTTGTGCGTATCCCGCGTATTTCACGCCGTTCTGGTCGTAGCGCAATCGATTCGAAACCAACGAGAATAATTATTGTTTTTAGGAAGTGGACACGTGTTTATACATTCTACATTAAAATTATTAGTAATAATATGCAATCCTATCCACTTGCACACGCGTATTACGACTATACACTAAATACTTAAGACTACTGCTAAATTATTATTATTGGGTATTTAGAATATATTTTATGTCACGAATTTTCACAGCGTCGTGACAACATTATTAAACGGTGACGGTATATTTTGTTATTTATTACGTATATTATTATCATTATTACGTATTAGCGATTATTTCATTTTGCTCTAGCTGGTTACACACTTACACGTTACACGTACGAATTATTAAAAAAAAAAAACACCTAGATTTAACTCGGAAGACATAAAATATCCGACTGTCCCCGTCGGTCTTTCTGGTGACTGAACTGGTGGAAGAGTTCGAATTTCTACGCGGCTGCGGCAGAAATAATAGGAGAGCCTATCTGGTTTCTTCGAGAGGACCCAGATACTACTTTGACGACTCAATAAAATATTTAAGACTTCATTTCAAAGAGATTCATCGATTCGTATGTACATTTTGTACAGGGTTTAAGAAAAAATGTAAGTTTATTTCTGGCCATTCCACTCTTGAGACCAGTAAAATATAAAATATCCATCACGGTCTCTAGTATCAGCCGACACTCGACGGGTCGGTAGGTATACTTTCGAAAAAACTTTGTGGGAACACCGCTGAATATTATAAAAATAAAAAATGTGTGTTTTCATACAACGAAAATAATAATCGTTATTATATTATTATTATCACTCCGTCGTCGGACGGCATACGCTTTACGGACGCGGCGCGCGCGAATCGCTTGGCGGAGTGGTTATCGGGGGGAGGGGAGGGGGGAACGAGCAATCGCGGTCATCTTTACGGGCGACTGCGCGACGACGACCATATACGCTCGCGTCACGTGCGAGGTGAAAGAATGATTTACACAAGATCGAGGTTTTGTATTTAACCTTGGCGAGAGACGTCGCCGTCGTATTATTACGAAACCGATAAATATATCAAACTAATACGAATTAATATACGACAAACGGCGGCCGAGCGTATAATATTATGTGTACACTGTTATAATATTGTATATTATGTATACGTGGAGGATTTATGATAATATTTTATAAATCGTATTACTATTATTACACATTAATAGACATCACGCTATTGTGTTGTGTATGATATCCACAAATGTCTATATTATATTATACTAAACTAGATTAGGAACTCTGAATGGAACGTAAAAAAATAATTGGAGCGCCATATTAAATGTAGTAGGCATATAGGGTATCGTATAGAATTCGGTATGATACAATATTATACGGGCGACCTGATGCATAATACTCTTAGTGCGTCTACATTGAACGAATTGCAAATACGGAATAGGAACTATATAAGTACGCCGTTATTATTATTACTGTTATCGGTATGACGGTATAAGATTATGGTTAGGCAGTGACCAAAAAATTATGTTCGACGTTCAGTTAAAAACGAAAAAAAAAACACAGCGAACCCAAATTAATAATAACAATCTCCTATTATAATTAGTTATTGTTATAACTTATAATATTTATATAAGAATTTATAGAGTCGAACGCGACCGCGACGACCCTGCGAATGTTGCAAGGAAAATAAACGACGCAGTGGAATGTGCAATAGAAACCGCCAATGATCATCAGTCATTATTACGATACAATCGGACACTCAGAGATAATACTCAACAAGAACTGTTCGTATTTTTTATTACGTTTTTACCTGTCATCGCTCGACAGACTTTACGTAGTTACAACTGGTCATAAGGTCGTGTATATTATATATGCGCATTACCTAAATAAGAACCACGGATATTATGAATCGAACGTCGATTCGAATATTTTGCAAAAACAATCGCAATAGCCAATAATCTACAATATTAATAATTGCTCGCATTTCGAAAATGATTGAATTGGGAAATCGTTAAACTTTTTTACGCGAAAGAAGGACAGTATGTTTAAAATTCTTACCTTTGATGTAAGGTTATGCGGTATCCGTGCAGATAAAACTCCTATAGGCTCTATGAAACCACTTCACATAACCTAAAAAACAAAATAAATATTTGTAATTAATTACACATTAATGTATTGCATAAATTAATAATTTTATATATTATATTTTCTTAACATTGTTTAGTTCCTATATAATACTACGATATATTAAATTATTAATTAATTTAAACGTTTTTTTTTTTTAAGTAAACATTTTACAATCTATACAATATTATGGTATAATAAGTTGAGTACCTGTATAGTACCTATCTAATTAGATTAATAACATTTACGGTAGAAATAGGAAGGCTTTCAGCAGTGCCACTTGACAAGATGAAATATAAACTTATGTTTAAAATTACGAATACTGTGTATAATTAATTATTGTATAATAGAGGTTTTATCGGTTGGTCGTAAACTGGAAATTAAACCGTTGCGGAACAACGGGTTAAAAAAACGTTGTTTTTCGCGTGAACACGTTTTTTCTCTACTAGCAACCGATAATTAGGGTCAAGGTTGGAGTCAAATTACGGTTCTATTACAATTATTAATGTCGCCAAGAGATCGAAATTATTTTGTTATTATAAAACACACGCGGTGATGTGATTAATACACCAAACGCTATGGGGCAGACTGCGATTTCACATTTTTATAGCACAACCGAATATTTTTGTACATCTGTTATAAAGCAACTATATTAATACGAAAGCACGTGGACGCGGTGCATTCGATTTTCGTAGGACGACTGTGAGAAATGACAAACAAGCATAATATAGTTCATTTTAATTTCACATAATTTCACGGGGGTTACAAAAAAAAAGAACCGTTCGGACGGATTTAATTTAAGTGGACCAAGAGAAGAGTCTTTGTTTCTTCCGGCTCGACATTCCCGAAATAATTTGTCATTAATGCGCGTCGAGCACATCACGCATATTATTACTGTAACGGCGTCGTCCGTCCGGATAACAAGGCACGCAGCATATTATTATTATTATTATTACAATAAAACGTACAACTTTATGAGTTTATACGACGACGCGCGTGCAATAAACGAGAGAATCTCGATCGGTATCTCGCCCGGATCTGCAGCGGCGCGCGACGACCGAAGGACCCGAGCGTAGAGCGAAATAAAATTTTAAAAAAAGAGAAGAGACTTTTCTACAAGCGAAGAAAAGACTGTCGTCTTTATTAAAAAACCGCATTTTAATTCCTTTTGGCGCATATAAATATTGCAGTGCATAATACATCGATTACTTTGCTGCACATTGTATTTGCGGAACCGCTGCGAATTTCATCCCGGCAGCCCGTGAATAACGACGCGCGTATTAAATCACTGGCGGAAATCGGGCGGGAGAGGGGCTTTAGGGGGCTTAGCCCCGCCGATCACATCGACGTTAATAATGTTGGACCCCCCCCCCGCAAATTTGAATGGATTTCCGCCTATGGTATACAGCGCGCGTGTTTTTAATTCAACTACTACTTGCAGTATATAAAAGAATGTGTCATTTTCGCGTGGAAATCGTTAAACGTCGCATTATAAACGTGCAACGGGCACCGACCGGTCACGCGTGTTTTTGCAAACGATATTATAATTAATTCGTGATACCAGGTAGTAGGTAGCGCACGTCGTATACGTGCAAAACCTGTACAATTGTAAGTCTACATCTATACTGCACTACCGAAGTGTACAACAATAATATCTATAATATGTAATATAGCGTTCACGAGTGTTCTACACATTATAATATATTATGCAATATTCTATAATAAATAATAATATAACAATGTGCAAACGTGCACAAGACCACGGCGGTAGCGGAAAAAATCGCTTCGTTTTTGCGTACATCACGGTGACAGTATATAGGAGGACTGTTTGGCGACATTTTTTCCCCTTTTTTCCTTGACGGCGACGAAGGACACAACGACTGACGACGATCGATCGATCGAAGGCCTTTAAGACCGTAACTGCACGCTCGTCGCAGCAGTATACGCGCCTGCAGCTGTGGGTAGCTGTACTCCGAACAACGTGCCCGTTCTATTTGTTAGTTATGTTTGTTTGTTTGTTTTATACTCGTCACAAAGTGTTATATAATATTATTATATATGCGTCACATACATTCTACAGTTTTACACATAAAACCCGACTATATATACACTATTATACGGTGGTATCAAAAAAAAAAAAACGTTAGTTGTGTGAATTTTTTTAATAGCCGAAAACCGCAAAACGCATAAAGAAAATTTTAATTGGTAACTAGCTTTCAGCGTTTACTTTCAGCAAGTTTTTTTTAAAATTTTTCACGCATAATTATAATATTCATATTATGGGCATATACACAGGTAGGATAACGGGTAACAAAAAAAAGTCGTATCATAGATAAATTTCGTTGGATAGAATTAAATGAATTTGGTTCTGATTTGGTTTGGTTCCCAAAAATATTTCCTCAAACAGAATATTGTAAAATTTGTTTGACCTGTATAAGTCTTATTATAGTATAATATTTCATGTTATTGATGTAGTAGGTATACACAAGATGCTATATTATATTGTCTCAGCTCCCCCATCATATCTTCAATGGAACGGAACTAAATTTTGATACAAGCAGTATTATACAGTATAATATAGCACACGGGGATGGCATATACATTATTAGATTAAAAAAGATATGCTCTCGAACGCACATCAGTGGATCCGCGTGTTTGCGGTAAAGGATGGTTTGTGGATGGTGCTATAGAGATCGAAATAATATATTTCGTGTGCGGTGAAAATAATTAATATTTTCTTATCAACACATATACATATTATTATTATTAGTATACGTTATCATCGTGCGTCCAACTGACCCCGACAAACGGAGACACCTCAAGTATATTAGTATATTAGTATCTATATTTATTATTATATGTCCGACGGTGTAAAGTATAACAATATTATAGATCCGCAAGACCGCCGCAATGCTGTCAATCGGACGCGCGGGGCTTATTTTCACCGACAATGGTCGGCGCGAAAACCACGTGTATCGATCACACACGCATTATAGTCCGCACAATGAACATACACCGATAATACGTATTATTATTATTATTATTATTATTATAGGTGTGCGCGTTGGCCACGGAGCGGATGACTCGTACAATAGCCGTGTCGGAAAACTGTATATATGTATAACATAAATTGCTTATTGATCAATTAAGCCGTTAATCTTCGGCAGCCGCTTAGTGTTGTAACGAGCGCGAGCGGGCAGCCGAGGTCGGCAGTGCCGCCGATGGCATTTCAACGGGCGATTACACCGTACACTCTCGGAGTATAACTACACATTGCACAAAAACGTGTATTGTTATATTATTATTTCCTCTAAATCATAAAAATATTGTAGGTACTGTTTATGTTGTTTTGTCGCCGTCGACCGACCTTGCCCTCAAATGACGCTACTGGCTTGCCACGAACGAGCGAAAATAAATTATGATATCATCTTTATATTAATGAATTAAAGATTTACGGGTAGTTAACAAGTTGGTTATGACAAAATTTGAATAAAACGGTGTTTGCACAGTGTTATTGATGTATACATAATTGCTAGGTATAGCAAATTATCATGCATTTATTCGTATTGCGGAATAATGAGTAGGTATAATGACGTATAATAATATAGTAATTAGTAATACATTATAATTTATAGAATCAGTATAGAAACATTGAAATAAAAATTGTCGTTTTAAATTTTAAGATACGTCAAACTACTCAAACTCAAGTCTTAAATTATCCCATTAGAAAAATAAAAACATATTTTAACAATTTCGAAACTTAAAAATTGGCAAAATGTGCTTTTGGGCAGAGCCGATGTTTATTTTATTTGTTTTTTTTTGTCATAACAGCGTGCCAATAATTGGATCGCAGTCCGACTGCGTACCGGCCGTGTGCTCGTGCATTGGTGTGGTATCAACAACTCTGTCGCAGGCGCGAGCGCGAGATGTAGACGACACACTGCACGATTCTAAACGAAACAACAACATTGTCCTGACACACGACGTATTTTCTTTAGTACCCATCCATTATTGGTGGATTATTTTTTACGCGTAGTGTTATAGGTACTTGCACAATCGCCGAACATATATTATAATAATATATAAATAATTATCGTATAAACAGTAAGTCGTAATATTATATTATAATATTATTGCGTTTAAACCGCACACTGCAGTAGTTATTGTCGTAAGACAATGTCGTCAATGTGTCACGTGCAGTATTATCGGACAGTGTACTCAAACACACGTGTTCCGTACAATTTTCCGACCGTTTGTGCCGAAGACGTATCTTTGTGTGTTGCCGGAAGAAATGAGCGTCGTCCGGTGTAATACACAACGTTCTAATATAACATAATAGACTGTATTATAATATTATATTATACTCGTATAAACTATAGGTAAAGACAATTGTAAAAGTATAATATTTAAGCATAAAAATTAGTGTTTATTTTTCGACGCGTGTAATTAATGAATTATACACCGCGCTGTGGAACATTATTCACGGACGCGGTTCACATTATTGTTGTCTGCCACGCGGTATTATCCGCAACAACGGTATTATCCGCGGTGTTGTTTCGCTACGATTTTTAGCATTTTTCCAAGTCTGCGCGGTACCTGTACGCGAAAAGTACACCCGAGTCCCGTCCGTCCACGTTTAAACGCGACACGAAATAATATTCGAAATAATGCAATAATATTGTTACAACGCCGGGGATGTAATACGACGAAGTCGCCCATAATTCGGGCGACGGTGTTGTACCACGGATATACACGGCGTATAATAATAATAATATTATGACGTAAAAAATAATGACGGAAAAGCTCGCACACGCGAACGAATCGAAAACGGCTGACCCAAATAACACGATGGTACCGTAATATTATTATAATGTAACGTAGCGAGACATTTTTATTGTTGCCGATCGCGTTCGCGGTTAATCTGGTGCGCGGGCGGTGGCGGAAACGTCGAAACTCTCGTGTTGTTTTGCAGAACGGCGGTCGCGGACGGGTGGAGGTGGGAGCGAGTGAGAGGACGGCACTGCTGTGCCGCACACATGCGACCGACGCGCGCGAGTCACGAGTGTTTATCATCGTATTGTTTTAACAGAAAACGGACGCACACGAGTTTGAACGTACCTACACAATAATATCGTTGTGCGTATTACAATATCACAGTACATTAATAACAATATAAAATGTAATATTATAATATATATAATAATATGCAAACTCAAAAATATGGTGCGACATGGTTTTTTCGTTTTTGGGTCACCAGATACGGGGTATATTATATACGACTGTAATACACCTCGTTCGGCGCGTAAAATGCGGTGACCTAGTTTGCGCGAATCTCGTCTCCGTTTTCTGTACAAACGTATACACATCAACCGCATCACAGAGGCCTGCTCTCTTCTCGTGTCATAACGTGTATAATGGGACGCAAAAAGATTTTTTTTAAAAAAACGTAGCGCCGGCGACGGTCTCGTTCATCCGCCCGAATCACGCACGGCGACACGCGTTCGAGTTGCCTTCGTGTCGCTCAAATCACACACACACACACACACACACACACGCTAGAACCCATTTTCTGGTATCCTAAGTATACACAGTACACACGGTTTAACGGCACGACTGGGAGTGGTGGCGGCGGCGGCGTTTCGATTCTAATTTCAGGGAGGTGCTGCGCCCCCGTCACAGCGTCGTCGTCAGCGGTGGCGAGAGTGGTCGAGACGGGACGTTGCACGTATATATACACATAATGTATTATAAGTATATATATATATGTATATGTATATGTATTATGTATACGTTATGTATATCAAAAACACGAGAGGGGAATCGTTTCCGGAACGCGTTCCCGGGGCGAACGCCACACCGCTTCGCCGGCACCACGCGCGCGTTTATATTATATACCCTCCTCGCCGATCGATGTGCGCGCCGCACACACACGCACACAAGCACACGATCACGTACACGAGGGGAAACCCACCGCCGTCGCCGCCACTGCACGGGTGGGCACAATGGCCGCTCCGGTGCTCCACCGCACCGCCCGAGCGCTTTATATAATATGACCATCCCCCTGCTCTTGCAGCGTTCGTCGCGGGGGCGAGGGGTAAAAATCGCCAAGACCCCTTTCGTGTCGGGTGTATATATAATGTATAGTGTGTGTGTGTGTGTGTGTGTGTGTGTGTGTGTGTGTGTGCGTGGCGAAAACCTTCAGCGACTATTATAACATGTATAAATTATGCGTGTGAGTGTGTTTGTTAGTCGCGTGCGCGCGGGTGTTTGCGTGTGTGAGCGGGAGTAGTGTAGGGTGAGTGGGTGGTGGTTAGCTGCGTCGGCAGGGGCGGCGAACGGGGTGGCTGTTACGGTACGGCGTTGTAGACGTCGCGCGCGCGCTCGTAAAAACTGAAAACTATATAACGCGCGCGACGTCGTTAATGACGACGTTTCGACGGGCGGCGGTGATACGACCACCTCGGCCATCGCCGTCGATTAATAATTATTGTTATTACCGTAGTGACCGTAAACGCGGGCGCAGCTAGTGCAGGCGACATAATATTAATATTATTACTATACGTACATACATGTGTAGGTGGTATACGACAATAATATATTATACTCCAAACGGGGTTGTCGTTATCGTTACTATATTATATACCGTCGCAGTTACGCGAAAGTTTCGACGGCGTCGGCGAACGGCACACAATCATGGCATTGTCGTATTTGTCGATGCGCGCACGATAACGCTCTAAGAAAAAAAAAAAACGTTCCAACCGTTCGCTATATTATATTATATAATTATATTGGAATAATGCAATAATATGCATAATGCGTCGACTGTACCGAGAAACTCTGCTGCAGTTCGTTATTAAATGTGTTCAAAGGAGGAGAAGAAGTTAATTTTCTTTTGAAAACTCGGCGAAAACTTAGCGCGTGCTCGATATGACGTGGGCATAACACATATTATGTATGTTGGATTCACACAGATTGCAATATACATAATACGATGTTATTGGTCGTATAGCAAAGACTATATATATAGTTTTTGGTTATAAACCCTTGTTTCCGGTGTGCGCACACTGTGACGCGTGTGCGACACACCTGTAATATATACGTTATATACGGTACGCCACAATAGCAGGTTCACATCAACTGTGTGTCATTATACGATGGGGTGGTGGTGGTGGTGGCGACAGTTTGTTTGGGAGAGAGTACGGTATATACCTGGGTGGTATGAACTACAACTAACTTTTGACTATATAGTGCGCAATCTGTAGACGGAAAGACTCTGACCGGGAGTGTCTGACAGTCACCCGCGGCGAATGAAAAAAAAATAAGCGCGCAGAAACAGACAACGGACGGACTGCGAATAGAACGAGACCGGGGGTATGTGGGGAGAGAAAAAGTTGGCAAAAAGGAAATTCTTGCCAGAAGCGAATTTGCATAAACGCGCCACGGAAAGCGTACGCCCGGGAATTTCGAATATAGCTGAAAACCTTCATATTATAACTGCCGCGAAACGCTCCGCGGGTTTCCGAGTAAGCGTACGCGGTACCTATACACGCACACACGCTCATAATCACGGTATTTTTGAAAGCGTTCACATTTCTCGAATCGCAATCGTTGTATAAAATGCAATGCGGTATCAAATAGTCGTCATACGCGGAAAAATATACAGTCATCGTTTTATCATAAAATGTAATATAGTATATTATACTATATATTAACATGTAAAATAAAATGTTTGTTATGTAACTTTTAATTTATGGCGTTTATTAATAATATACTGTGCTAGTATGATAATATAATCATTATTGCATCGGCCATCTTTGACGTACGAGAGACACGAGTAAATTTTTTCAAATTATTTTCACCGGTTTAACGTACAACGGAAGATATATTATACGGACTGGTATCTTTAATAATCCGTATTTTATGAATTATGATGATATTGTATCGATGCATTATATTTTAACGTTTCGTATTGATCTACGATGACGTACCGCCAGTATTATTTGCTGGTGGTCGTCACGGACTGAATCACTGCAACATATTGTGTACGCTGTTGTTCAACGAAATGATAATACTATTATTATTATGTACAGTTATATACGGAGCATAATACAACTATATAATAAAATATGTATACATACGTACAAACGCACACGCCGTATTACGGACGATAACCGCGTTAAAAATGTATAAAAGGCACAGCCTTTGAAAATAAAAATAATAATAAATCCCCGGACCGCAGTTCAAAGTTTCGAGAGAAAATAATGAGTTCTGGGGCAACGTATACGTGCAGTTCTGGTGACTACACTAAGTATACACTATACGTCTATACACACTATAGTATACTACACTACACATTACATTATTATACATTTATATACACTATACCTATATCGTATTCGTACAGCATACACACGTCGATATAATAACGTACGAGTATATAAACAGACTAAAAAAAGAAAAAGAAAACCTTTGAACTCGCGCGTTGTTTATATACTTTATTTCATTTCAACGCTTCGCGAATGAAAGAACTTTGTCATTGGATATAATAATTGTTGCGCCGAGAATTGAGATGTTTGCGTAAGACGGCATTACCACAATCACTTTTCGTAGCCGTACCGCACTTTAAATATATATCTTCAGGATTTACGAAAATAATATATTATATTTGCGGAGTCCACGGTCGGTAAATCAACGCGGAAATAGTTGCAGGTCTCTACGAATCGTCTAGATTAAATCGAACTCTTGTATAAATACGTTAGATACCAGGTACCTATGTCAAGTAGTAATATTATTTGCGAAACGTATATTTGAATTTATATCGCACAACACGTGTCTATGGTTCTTTGACGCATAATATATTGTATTATATTCGTATTTTACTCGATGACGTTTTGTCAATAGTATATTATATATTAGACGACGGGAAATATTTACTTTGACACATATCAACACACCCAAACGTCTGGAAACAAGTCCAATGTACATACATATTATATTAAATGTTCATTATTAGCGAAGTTCGTGTACACGACAGTTATTATACTGCATCAAAGCCAAACGAGTTTTTTTCAAAAACACTTTCAAGTTTGAAATACTTGTAGATTACTTAATGCCGGGCGTTTACCGACACAACTGATATTAAAATATTATATTAATCTCTATAGATGGCATAAAAAAACACCTCAGTGCCGTTTTATTTAAATTGTATTCTGCCGCCGGTTTCCAGATCCCTTGGCAAAACGCGTCAGCCGCTGAGATAACGTTAATTTAAAAATAACCGTTTAAAAACTCTTTTGAACTGCCTTTTACACCATTTTTATTATAACAAATTACGATAAAATATGTTGTCATATTGAAAAAGTCTGAACACGTGATGTTGACGTGATTAGCAGATGACGATTTTTCGGAAAAAAAACGAAGAAATACTACAAATAAACGACATTTGTGTAGCAGGTAATTTTAAGTAAGGAACTATCAAATATTTTATAATATCTCAACAGCTGACCTAGTAATCAGATGTTTCTGCTTCCAAACTGTTAAATCTTAAGTCGACAAATCTTATGGTGCAGGAATTCAGTAAATAATATCAAAGATATTATGTTTATCCAATTTTTAACTAATATTCAATAAGTTTATTTTAACTATTTACTTGAATTTATCTGTCGTAATATTGTACTTTTGAATTAATTTTTATTTGACGATTTGTTTTATTTTTACTATCCTTAATAGATAACTAATAAAATAAATTTTATAATTTCAATGGTAAATATTGTGTGTATTTGAATTTTGTGGTAAATCACCATCCCGTGGTAGATCACCTGGCGCACGAATTCCAAAGAAACCCTAATATTAGTGTAGTACTCCTTTTACGTGACGTGACTTATTATACGTGACGCGTTCATCTTATTTTGCGCGTATCGTTTACGGGGTAGACCGTAAGTAAACTGATCGGCTTGTGCAACGTATTACTACGGGTTTTCTATAACGACTGCCGATCGTCGATAAAACTCGCCATTGGACGAGGTATCTATTAATAATATTATTATTATTGACACGACGATAGGTACACACAGCGCCGGACGATAATTATTATATTAATATTCGCGCGTACTACGGCGGTATACGTGCAAACTATATTATATACGTAATTATTATTGTTTTAATGTAAAACGATAACACGTGTATAATAATTAATACTAATACAGCAGACGACAAAAGGCCATTAAAAAAATCATCATTAATAATGCAACACTAAAGACATTATAGTCGTCATACACTGTCAACGCATTGATCAGCAGAGGTATTATCTCTAATATTGTCCCTCGGCTCTCGACGAGATTTCGGGTGAAATATCATAATTTTTCGGTGGTGGGGAGAAATCGTGTACCGATGGGTGGGATGAACGATTCTCGAAATCGCGTTTCGGAACGTCGCCGCAGCCGCCGGTGACGTCATCGTCTGAGGCGCGCGAATATATTTCGTACGACTCGCGCGCGTATAATATTATCGTGTGCGGCTCTCTTCTCTCCGTTCGTCGGTGTGCCCAATCGGCGGCGGCGGCGGCAGTCCACCCTCGTCCGTTTTTACGCGCGGATCGATAGCGAAGCCAAAATAGATATCCCGGCAGACGGATTTAGAGACCGCGTTTTAAATATAAACGCGTCACGACGATGAACGTACATTATACACAGCTGAGGGAAAATCTTTAAACCTAAATTATAATATATTTCGCGTAGCCGCGTAGGTGACACTTAACCGTAATGTGTTATTTGGTCTGAACGAGTATCGGTCATCGACACACCGCGGTCCATGGTTGCACAGCGGCGGTGATTTTTGTAACAGTTGTCAAGCGGCGCACACCCCGGTCACTATATTATTATATAATTATGATTAGTTATATAATTGTATCCTGCAGGGACGGCCAAACGAACGAATGAGGGGGATAATAATAATAATAATAATAATAATAATGACAACAATAATATATTTATCAGAGGCCCTTCCAGACCTTCAAGGCTGGGGAATTGGATAATATATTTTTAAGGATAGATCATTTCTGGAATCTAGTACACGGGAGTTATTAAAATATAACACATCGCACGCCACAAATCTGGCCGGGGAGCCAGCAACCCATACACTGCATACACTGTAGCAACGCCTATATGTATTTATCCTACTACATATTTAAAATAAAAATAAATATTTATCATATTTATATTTATCATTTATCTGATAAAACTATTCCCACAAGTTATTTTTATTTCGATATCTAATGAAGAGAATAAACTCTCGATAGTTTCGTATAGGTGTCTAATGTCTATTCTTGTTTCTCAGTGCATGGTGGTATCATAAAATCAATTTATCATAATATGATAACCTAGTACCTACGTAACATGTCTATGGATTTAGATAAAAATAATGCAGATACGACGCAATCGAGCAGTCTGACGAGTGCTGACAATCGTATTAGAAGTTAATGTAATATTATAAAACTAAGAATTTTGATCAATAATTGTTGTTATATTTTATTGAAATTTTAGCTAGGTTTTTTTTCATTGTTATTTTTATAGTTGTATACTATTAACTATTAAGTACTAAGACTACTTAAATACTAGTGATGTGTCTATAATGTTTAAAATCAGCTTCTCCCCCGCTCCTCATACTTAAAAACAATGAAAAAATCCTTTGATTATCACTGATATCATTCTGTAAACCATAACCTTTTATATGGTGGAAGGTGGAACTGAGAAGTTAAAAAAAAAACTTGATAAATCGATTTGCAAATAGACCCGTATTTAAAAAAAACATCGTTTGATGAACGATACATTATAATATTATTTTATTTTATCACATACAATTATTATTCACAATTTGATATGTAAGCTGAGCAAAGCACGTGATATAATATTATATTATAATTATATTCGTTTTTATGCGCGGTATTATAAATATAACATGATTTATTCATTTTAATAATCGTTGTTCCGAATAATTATTACGTGAAATGCGTTCGTAAATAAAATACCCGCGCTATAAGCATAAGCCCCGCGCGATATTTTACATCATGACTGACCTTAAATTTTTTATTCTAGTAAACCTTCATCGTATTATGTATGTATACAGTATAGGTATAATATTTATGTTGTTAAATTATTATTATGGTATATAATATTATATTATACATAAATACTCGAGACGACCAGAGTACCAGACGCGCTTTCGTACATTCACGTCGAAAATATATTATATATAAAACGGCGGTCTATTCTCGGCGGCCGTGTTGCTATTTATACAGACATTGACCTACAAATCTCTGATTTCACACGCCATTTTATTTCGTCATTATAATATACCATTGGAAATTTTTTTTCGATTTTTCACCGTCACCGTTTACTTTCGCCGACTTATTCGTCACAAACACCGCGAACGTGCGCTCGGGCGCTCGCACAAAAAAATCACGGAAGAATACGTCGTGGTGTATACAACGGGTCGTGAATATCGGGAACCACCCTCCCGGAGAAAAACCGACGTCGCATTCCGCTGGAGTGTGTGTGTGTGTGTGCGTGCATCCGTCTGTATAAGTAATAGCTAAAGGTGCATAATATATTTATATATATAAATACAAAATATACAATACAAGTACGAATAGGGTGGGGTCGTTGCCGCCGTCGCGTCGACGGTCTACCGGGACAACACCTGTCTGCGTTGTTATATTTTTGTATCGAGTCTGCAATCCCTGGTGCACCTGCGGCGGTAGCAAGTTGTATATTTTTATTTTTATTATTATTATTTTCATTATTATTATCATTTTTTAATACAGTAGTAGTTATAGTAGTAGTAGTAGTAGTATTTGTAGTAGTAGTAGTAGTAATAGTAGTAGTATTAGTTATTATGATCTGCGAAAAATTGTTTCGGAGGGGAATACAACATGGCACCACCGTCGTCGTTTTCGCGTTCGTTATTGCGTACTAAATATACCTCAGACTTGCTACGCGAAGACCATAAAGTGAAAACTGTAAAAAAATATAGTCTCCCTATTCTAATCCAGACAGATCAAGTCCCGAGAGCGATGCATATTTACTTATCACTATTTTCCCGTTGATAGGTGGTTGTTACACGAGAAGTAATTATTTAATGTGATACACACTTGATATATATAGTAAAGTCTCATCTCGCTCAACTTCATACCAAAAGTCTATACCGGACAATCCAAACCGGCGTCTAAATCATGCATGGCCTTGAGATCTACTTGAAAGAGAACAATGTAAACACAACTTGTCAAATGTTAGTAGTAAGATTATCAAATTCACTTATTGACTTATTGTAATCATTAAAGATTGTAAATAATTATATACGAATAAAAAATAATATATTATAGAGGTACATCAATTCGACGACGTCGTCGCGACGCAGCAACGGCGGCTTCCATTGAAATACGTTATTATTATTGTTATTATTATTATTTTAACGTATCACAAAGATTCGGCGGGTGAGAGCGTTTGTCGGATGAGCAAAGCGGGGAGGGGTATACGCTACAGCCAGAAAAACGACGAAATCATTTTTTTTTTTTATCATAATATACAAACGAGACAATAGCAATAATAATTTATGTTTACGCGAAGCATAAAAGAATAAAATGTACCTATAATATAACGACCATATTTTTTTTTATTATTTTTTTTCCTCTCAATAAAACGGGCAGCGTAGCGAGCAAACCAGGAATTCCATAGCTCGCTGCTACTATTGCTATAATGTATAGTGCGCGCGTTTCGGAATTCGTAGAAGTCGACGTGACTCGCGCGAGTTCAATAAAAAAGAATAAATAAATATAAAAACAAACTAAAACACTTAAACGTTATTTACTCACATTACAGAATATATTGGTGAAAATCATAATTTTGCGCAGGACGAGTTGTCTTAAAGTAGAACATATTTTTACAAACATATTATTACATTACGCGTCGAGGCGATTCTCTTTTTGTTCCTGAACGTGGATCGAAATTTAATAACACTATTAATTCACATAATATATTAACTATATAATAATGTATGGGTTGTTATAAGTTATAAGTAACCAGGTAGGGTTCGGAAGTTATTGCATTAAAAAACTTTTTTTGATCAATCTGGCAAGAAATTCCGTGACCAAAAATATGAAAAATTAATGAACCGGAGAGTAATAAACTAATAACAGTAGGTATATAGTCTATTTTTAGTCAAACTAATGCCGTAGAAGGTATAGAAACGGCGGTGTGGATGACGGTTCATCGCACCTGGGTCCCCATGTATACTAAGTCGATAAAGAGAGTTTATTTAACCTAGATTATGTAATTCCCCAATAATATTTTTACCAATCTAAATTTAGTCATATATTGTATTAAAGAATGGATAGGTAATTTGTGCTTATCATATGAAATCGAACATGAAAATATTTGGAGGTTATTGAGGTCTATATTATAGAGGAATATAACTATATCATAAGCAATCCAATATTGTCGTTTACACATATAGACGAAGAATCTCTTATTGCTGTAACACTGGCACTCTCATCAAAAGTAAGCGTACTACGTTGTTTTTCTGTGATACATTTATTCGACCAAAACGCACATAAATATATTATAATTATTAATTTATTCGATTTTTAAAAATTGCGACGTTTATATATTTGTTTTAATATTTTATTGATTCGAGATAAAACTATATCAGACAATGGGGTAAACATCGCTAAAATTCTACCAGCAACAGCGTACAGAATTGAACGAAATAAATTGTATGGTACCTCTTATACCTATCTACCCTAATAGGTAAACAATATTTATAGTTGTATACTTACCCATTCATAATAATATTGTTTATTTATATGCATTCATAATTAAATGCGATGTAACGTATACGCGTGGTATTTTCCGTCGATTACTTTTACGGAAAAAGCAGTCTCTGTCCCTGGCTAGGGTAGGTGAAAAATCAAAACATTATAATATTAACTAACCTTCCACCGGTGAACGGTGGGGAAACATTAAAAATTGTTTCGTATGCGTACGTGTCCGCCGAGAACTATTTAAACAAAATATATTCCATTTTTTAACTTTTAACACATTTATAAACCATCCGAACGTTATATTATTATGTCATGTTCGGGGTATAGTCTCTATAATGTCTTATAATATTATTAGCATTGTGTATTTAAGTGTAACCGTATTAGTTTCCCGAAAACACGTGCTTTCGCCAAAGATTATCGATAACGCACAATGTACATATTACATTATACACGCCCCAACAGGCAACCGTCACCCAAACCACCAGATTCAGATATTAACTGAGTTATGGTTGACTTATGGTTTATCTCAACACTGCAGTTATCTCTAAAACGTCATGTATTCGGTAAATGTACCGTCGTTAATTTATGCTGCAGACGTGAAGATTATTTTTGTGTTACTCTATAAACGCTTCTAAAAGTATATTTGTACGAAAATTAAAGTATCGCTGCAATAGTATAATTAAAATTGATAATCGATACATAAACGAGCTTATTTAGTTATTTTTATAACATATTAGATGACTAATTATTTTATAGAACAACGGATAATCAACATTAATGCTGACATTTGATAATACATGATTATTAATAAAATGGTGTATACTGAGAGACCTGGAGAATATATTATTATTATTATCATCGAATTAATGGTGGTTTTGAATTTTTATAATTATTTTAATATAATGCAACGATAAGATATTTGTTTTCTAATTATACACGGAATTATGTTCAATGGTATCGACGTCGAAGAAAGGTCAAAGTTCCGAGAGAAGTCATCTATTTGTGTATAGGAAAAGGGGCGGTGAAATAATAGATGGGAATAAAGCCACAAACAAGCAAACATTTCGCCATCGCATATTATAGCAGTAATGCGAGGGATAGGATGAACATAGCTCCTCATTATTGGAAACCATGTGCACTGTGCAGATAAGGTATATTATGACGTATAGTTTTACAAATCTGTGTATGTAGGCTGCTGTAGGTAACCTAACCTAGGTACATGAGCTCGATGAGCATCCTTAGCTCAATAATTACAAAAATGCATATAAAATCGTAACGGAAAATTAAAACATACAAAGAACGTTTCAATCAATTATTTTTTAATATATAAAAAAAAAACGAACAAATATAATACTTGCTCGTTGACATGTTTTAATACACTGGCAACAGTGGGCATTTAACTCTAAACTGCAAACCGATTTAATACCTATGTAAATTATCTCCTGAATTGTTGTACGAGCGTCATTAGTTGTTTTCATGAACCACGCCTTTCCCTGTACCTACCTATATTATACTTATTGATACGAGGAACGTAGAATATGGCATAATATGCTGTTTTAGACAATAAACACCATATTTGCTGTAGTGCTGACTGGTATCACATTTTATGCAAACTAGGTCAATAACAAAGTAGTCTGTTAGTGACCTCCAAATCTACATCACATCCAATTGTTCGATTTGTAAGTCAATTTAAGTTCTACAAAATAATAATCAATATAATTGAACATTCTACGCTCGAAAAAACGATATAATAAAATACACGTGAGCTCTTAATCTTAACTTTACGTGTACAATTTCGTTGATATTGCAACTCGGAAATAATGTATAATATACGATAATATAAAACATCAAGGTCAATATTATCCGCATGACGGTTTTCGACTTTTCTAGTCCAGTGCAAGACGGTGCTATGCTGAAAGTGACCGAATACATAATATTATAATATATTTATTTTCGCATATTATTTTATAAATAATGATAAATCGGCCGAGATGATCGCATACCACGTCGATACGTTGCTATGAAGTATGAATAAAAGCGATACAAGCGGTAATCATGACAGTGACGCGTATGCCGCCATCGTCGATGCCACTGTTGAGCAATGGTTTTGCATTGACAATGACCCAAATTCTTTCGTTATAGTCGAAGTCGAATGGAGGCGTAAGTCGACGTCGGTCGGCTGTCGTATATTATGTGCCTGTAGCAGTGCAAACGCGACGGCCGGCCGGTACACTCAATACGCGCGAAGCAACCACAAACGAGATAAAAAAAAATAGTATGTACCTACATTGTAATACCGCAAACAAACACGAATATAATAAACGTAATAAAAACGTATAACGTGAATGATAATTATTATTATACGCTTTCACCGACCACACGGTGCGCGTACAGATAGCGCTCAAGGCGACGGTATCGATCGCCGCCGTCGCCACTACCTGATGCCTGACCACACTGACTGTCCGATTATTCCGAGGCACCACACGCGGCACATTCCGCGAAAGGCTGTTGCACCGGGGGATGTCTGCACCGGTGCACCATCGTTCGTAACTCATTGAGGCGAGGAAAAAAAAATTGAAAAATCATAAGAAACAAAATACATACACTAATAATATATTATACTTATTGTTTTCGAACGGCCGAACGTCTAACGAGCGATTACCAGCACCTATGCGCGTCGATGCTAACCGCGGACTCGAATACAAAATACATGTTAATGCTTAACAAAAAAAAAAAAAACCATAATTATGACAACATAAAAATTCCACTACAATATCACAATATTGTATAACATTATAGAGCGTAATAGCATTTTGTCCATATTTCTAATAAAACGTAGGAACTACAACGCAAGTTACAAGAATCGAATGGAAATTTTTCGTAAGCAAACGACCGGATGATGCACATAAGGTTTGTTTTCACAGCTAAGTTGAGAAACCCACAACATCACGTCTTCACCTGAATACGTGATAAATTTAAGTCGTTGAATTATTTACTTATTGATAAACAACTAACAATAAGAACACTAATTGTTATATTGTAACTTACTATACTTAGATCGTATGATTAAATATAATATTAGAATATTAAAAGTACATTATTTTTCACGATCGATTATTTTTTGTTTTAGTAAAGTTTATTTTTTTAATCCCGTTGTAATAAAAAAATCTCAAATCGTCTTGTTAAAAACTCGCGATTCTCATACGTGTAATAGATTAGATATAATCCCCGAATTCAAATATTCATTGAAAGAACTTCATTTTTAAGAATAAAAATTAACAGACGTTCATCATAAAATACAAAAACGCCTGAGAATAATGACTGAACAATGTAGTTACGTAACAAATTACATAGTTACGTGTCGACGAATCGTCCAACGGGAATATTACACGAACCGCTATGTGTATGCATCCGGTCAGGGGCTGATTCGCATATCGGGAAGTCGGTCGTCCTAAAAAAAAACAGCTATACACAACTGGCTTGAGTTCTGAGTTTCTGACACGATAAAAAAACGGTAGGATTTACTTTGGGAGTTTTGATACACGGTAACGATTTGATTAGAAACCACAATACCATAAATCATAATATTGTCACGAGATAAAACTGATTTCCTAGTTAAAACTCTTGTAATTCATATAGGCTATGAAAAACATGCTTGTATTTTGCTTCTGTTTTTACCGACCATCATTATGACATGCAGGAGGATTTGGGAGTTCCGCGTATGCTTATGAATGAATGTAGTACCTACGTGAATACCTACAAAAGAAGTGTTGTTGTTTTTACTTACTTTGCAGTTTGAGTTAACTGTTAAGATATAAGACATTATAAAAGTTAAGTTATGAGATAATACGCAAAACAAAAGGACAGAGTAGAGAAATTCAGAGAAAAGAAAAATAAACTTTTAAACAAAAATAACTGTTTAAAAATTGGTAGATTTTTTTTTTGTTTACATAGTCACACTAAAAGAAAAGTATGATCCACAACATTCAAACATAACTCATTAGACTTGTACATTTCAGTATTGCGTATCTTATTATTACTTATATTATAATTAATACTGTCTTCTATCCTTTACAAAATATACGATTACTTAATGAAACACAACAATTTAAAATTTAAATCTTTGGAATTTCTCAATTAATTTTTTTAAATGATTTCATTATTAATAGGTAATTGTTTTAATTTTAGTATTATGTGAACACGTATATTAAGATTAATGTTAGTTCTACCCGACCAATCGCATTGTATAGCATAAGAACTCAAGTAAATATGGATGATAATAATATACGCTATATTTTATTATTATTATATATTATTTTCATTACATTTTATGCTATAAGCCTATAACTATTGGCCCAAATTGGTGCAACAATATCAACGTGTCCAAAATGAAAAAAACTGCTTCATTCACCACTTTATTACTCATCTACTCGAGCATTACCTATTTCAAATTTCAACATCAGCAACCAGTTATTCATAAACAATTTAATTGGAATTAAAATTATTTATAGAGAAGATAAGACTAATCGAATTAGCTTACACCTTATGGTAACTCATTATTTTATTATTTTGTTTGATGTTATTGGTACGAGAAATAACTCATTTCTACTTTATATGAATGCATGGTCTCATATCTACTGTACGCTATATCGTATACAAAACCCATGTTAACGACTTAACGTCAAAGAACATAATATACGTACCGAAGCATATTGCCTCAACGTTTTTAAGAAAAAAATAGATAATCAGATGATTTGGTATTATATTTTATTCATCAATATTTTTTATACTTTATAGCCTACCTTAGATTCTTTTTTTCAATTTAAAAATTAAATATTTTTTATAATCATGCATGAATAATTTATATGGAAAAAGAAAGATTAGAAAATGTATGCTCGGTCATAAACAGACAAATTTAACTAAACTACACAAAGGTAAAACATTTGCAATAATTTAATTTAAGTACATAGAATTCGAAAAGATTATTGTAAGTACACACCCCTATTAAATATAATAGTTAAAAAACAAAAACATTAAGTTACACAAAAAAAACACATAGAATAAAAAACGATTGTCATTTTACAAATTCAAAAATTTGCAAATTGATATGTATTGGCAACAAAATCATGGAAGTTTCTTTTAAAATTACACAACTTGGGATTATACTTTTTTCAGATGTGAATTTGTTCTTACACATATCTATAGTCTGTACTTGTATAACTTTATTTAAAATAGTGTTTTGTTAGATAAAAGTTTATACATATGTAGGTAATTGACAACGAATTTATTAGCCACATTGTCGTTATATATTCTGTACGAAAGCTATTTAGACATATTATAGGTAATAGGTATATTAGATATTATATTATAGCCTTTTTGCAACCTATGCAATTTTTAGCATTATTCCATAAAATTAATAAAATGTCAAAATGATGACCGTGTGAGCTACATAATTAATTATACTTGTATCTATCATTATTCATTATACTTACAGTACTTAAATACTTAATTATTCTAAGTACTCAGTTAGTTGGAATTTGGATTGAACATATTTAGATGAACGATTATTCGAATAAAAAGCTGATGCATGCCAAGAAAACTATCAAATTGCGAATAAATTATCTAGTATAATAATTTTGTATCGAGCTTCGAGTGCTAGGCCATTAGCGGTATATTTTCATTCTATATGATATTATTGATATTAAGGTATATATTGCTGTAATACATACTATGTTATTAAACAACGATGATAAAATATACGGTAGGCGGAAGCAGATGAGCGATCTTGAACTTTTCTATTCGCTCATCCTAATGCCAACGTGCAAACAAAAATTTAGTAAGCACCTATTTCTGACGTTATTATAGTAAAGGTATATGTATAGAAACTAATAAATCGACCGCCGTATATATATCACGACCTCGTAAATATAATATATCACACGACTACACGAGACCCGCTACTGTTTGCACCACCGTGTATATATTATATTATAATATCATGCGTGTATGTATAAAAAAATCTAAAATACGATGCTTTTGCGCTACGACCGTTTTATAACAGGAGAATGCAATTCGTGGCGTGTGTTATTTTTCGTTACCGTATACCCCTGCCCCTCTATACATTGGACCAAAACCAATAAAAGTGCATCAGGCGTGGTTGCCAAAAAAAAAAAAATAATAATAATAATAATAATAAATAGTATACATTAACAATGATGTACACGCGTGTGTGCATCCGTCCGAAGCGAACACACCACCAATAACAGAGAGGTCAGCGGCTATAATTTACTTATTCAACTACGACATTTTAAATACGAAACGCAAACATATGCAATGAGTGTAATAAACTAATAAGTAACAACTACAAACTATTTTTTATTCTTAGGAATGGAATTAATAAGATTTCACCAAAAACCTATATAGGTATACTTGTTTTCGTAGGCATTTTTAAGGGGGATTTGAGGGCAGTGGCGTAGTGGTTACCTTAGAAATAATATTCTTAGATAAGCTGTGCTGAAATTACTACGTACAAGCATTGATTTTATAATATATCTAATTTATTTTTATAAATTGAAAAACCAATGATTGAATGATGTATATAATAATTAATTAGATAATATAGGTAAGTACAAGATATTAAACGATATCACTCTACATTGTTTTACGTGTTTCAAATCAAATTATATTCAACATAAATATAATTTAAATTTTAAAAAAAATGTTCAGTATTTTTTATGTAGGTACCTAATGATAAAGATCCTGTGGCCTCCGACTTGGACATACCTCGGGGGCCCTGAAACCCTAGGGGGCCTAAATGTTTGATGGACTAGCCCCCAGTATGGCCTCCAGAAATTTAAAAATATGTTGATCAAAGAAGTTTATTTCAAAAACATCTACTTTTCCGGTTTTATTCAAACTTCAACTTGACTTTGACTGTATACCTTATTCCTCAGCATAACGTAAGAGATCATTTCTGATGGTCAAACAGATTAGTATAGATAGGAATAAACAAATTTAGGCGTATGGGGTAATTGTATATACATACATATTTGGGGGGGGGAGGCGGCCCAAAACCACACACATTTGCATATTAAAAATGTACCGGGAGGCTATATAGCCTACTCCCAATATATTTGATTACCCTACGCATATACTTATATTCTTACAATTGTTTCGAAACAATGAAAGTAGGTACACACGTCAAAAAAGTAAAAAAAAAACTCATTAAATCCAACGACACTTCGTGAAGTAAAATTTTCATTCGACACGTAATTGGCATACATTGAGTACGGAAATTATTATATAAATGTATATTATACTTCAAACGACGTATCCTAAATTTGTCGGATGTGTAAAATAAAAAATAAAATAGTTATTTTATTTAAATTGCTGGATTATGAATAAAACGCAAGTTATACATTTTATTACAGCCATTATACGACATACGCGGTGTTATTATACGCTGAACGTAACGATAGCGCAATTAAATGGCCCCTAAGTAAGGGGGAAGATTAAGGGGTTATGTTATAAAATGTATATACAACATTTCCTAGCCCCAACCCAATAAAGTTGTACTCGTGGCCAAAACTAGATATAATATATGCGTAGGTACAACCTAAGTCAAATGTACGTACCTTGTAAATGTATCACACGTTTAATATAGTTTGGTAACGGTTAAACTAAAAACGAATAACGAGCCACAAGGTTAGGTACTTATTACTTGCAGTAACCAATATTTTTCTCACGAGAGTTTAATTTCTAGTTATAATTATTAAATAATCTCTAAAAACCTATTTACCTCTTACACATTTACATATGGATATTGTTAATATTTAGATTTTAAAGCCAAACACAATTTTACACATGTACCATTATACATTACAGCAAATAATAATAATAAAATGAGGCACGTAGAGCTGAAATAGCATACCTCACGATGAATTTAATTCGATTTTCAGTTATATGATATTTAAAATATATTAAGTAAAATGATGCTAATAATAATAATATATAATATTAAAAAAAATTAGCAAATAACATATTTAATTTTTATTATAAGAATTCCTGAAGAAATTATTATTATTTTATAAGATACGAAATCATCTATACATTTACTAGGTATGTGGTTACTGATTATAATAATGTAATGTATGATGTTTATCGTCTTAAAATCATTGAATTCAAATTTAACACCATCCATTACAGTGACCCACTTGTAACCTACTGTACAGCAGAGCGACATCCACTTATCCACCTTTTTTATTATTATTTCAGAAGAAAACAAACTACAAAATACACATATTATTATAATACCAATAAATAATAAAGGTAACTGATAAGAAAATATAATACAAATTAGCATTGAATGTGGTTTTTTTTTGGTAAGGTCTTTTGTCACTCCGTCACCTTTTTTGTCGAAGAACTTATTCGTATACGCGAGAATAAGTATAAAAGTTTTTTAATAATTACTATTGAAATGTAATACACATTTTTAATTTGTTTATTTTACATTGTATGGTAGTAACTATCAAGTGTTTACCAAAAGTCGTAACCCATAATATACTGTTATTTACAGTAAAGGTTATATACACAATGATTGGAATAAATTACAACATATTATTAAATGTTGCACTAACCTCTTATACTTTTATCAAAATATAATTTTAATTCGCGTACGTACCACGTTATTGATGTAGAAGAATTTTTCAAAAATCCACTTGTTGTCAATTTACGAAGGTCAATCCTGAAAAACAAAAATGAAAATTTTATTATCCAGATAAGCCATCCAATCAACGTATGATTTTGTTAATGAATATTTTTTTTTAAGGTCAATTTGATTAGGTATTAAACAAAATAGGTGACTTCAACATAATATAATATTCTCGGCGGATTATATTAAATATCAATATTTTACTAATAATTAATCATACGCATATCAGTATATCACTAATAAGTCATAAGGTTTAAAAAGTTTGAATTACAAGTGAAATAATTTTTATTTTCTAACCTAAATGTGTCGAATGATAATAATATTACTAAAAGTGTGATATGTATAATGTTCGTTAATTTTTAACTGAATGTGCGATAGTGATTGCATATCATATTTTCGCTGTTCGAGGATGGAAAAAAACGTACATATATTTTTATTTTTATTTCCTAAAAGTTGAGATAATAATACAAATGGTGGTGGTGGGAGGACACCGACATTTTTTTTTTGGGAGGGGGGGGGAAATAATAAAAATAAACGAGGTGAAAAAATAACAATTCACTGTCGTAAAAACAACACGTAACGTACGGGGTTTCGCTATAGAATATAGTATGTATAGTATGTAGGTATACGTCATAATATTCATACATTTTGTCGTATGAAAACGCACACACGCGATTACAGACGACGACGACGACGAAGAAGGTATAGGAAGTGGTACTAATGGTAGGCGGGGTAGTGGCGATGCGGTGACTGCGGTACGTTAATAATGGCCGTCGTGTGTGTGTGTTTTTGCGCTCGCGCGCTAGAAGGCGATTTTAATAATAATAACATAATAATATTATATTGTGAGTGAACAATAATTTTGCTTTATACATAAACGATAGTCGTTGTTTGATGGTTTTTTTTTTTACATTATATAATAATTATATTACGAATCATTATCAATAATTATTTTTCTCATAGTTTTTCTTCAAAACATACGCAAAACAATCATTGTAACAATTATATTATTATTGTAACTTTTAGTTCGCATTGACAATCCACGTGGTTGAACAGTGCGAATAACAATAATCAGGTACGTCCGGCGAAATCGCACGGGGCCGTGGCTAGAAGAGCTGGTAATGCCGCGTGAAGTGTGATAAAAACACGGAAAACGTCGGCCACGATATTTCGCAAACCTAAGTTTCAGAAAACGAAATAAAATAGACGTACATTTCGTTGTACATTTAAATAGGTATGTCCGTGACTAGTGAGTGAGAGTAAGTGACACAACCAATGCTATAATATAATAATGTGTAGGTACATTCGTAATATTATGATGTATCCATATATGCATATTAGGTGCCTATATTATGTACAAGCTGACTGCGAAATATATATTCTTCACTCACGTTCCAAATCATACTATACCATACGTTTAGAATGAGCTGGTCGATTTTCGTTTGCATATTATAAATTATAATGTAATGCTTTTTTATATAGAAATATTTATAATTGACGGAATTTGTTTTTATTTTTCATACGGTCGTTTTGATTAAATTTAATATACGCTCATAATGAAAACTTTGGTAATTATAATAAAAACTTTATGGCACCGTCGTAGTTAAACGTACCAATCTCAAAATTAATGAAAAAAAAAACGTAAAGAAAAACTATGTAGTTTCCTCTATATATTGTTTAGTTTCATCCGAACTAACATTTAACGTTCGTATTGTACAGTACTATATACCACGAGTATATAGTGTATACATCGCCACGTAAATACAGTGCAATAATATTATAATATGTATGATTATATATATAATATATATTATTTACACAATATTTTTGATAATGAATAACAAACTAGAACTTTAACTTATTAATGAAAACCACCATTTAGTATTATATAATTATTCGGACTTCATAAAGTCACTAATAAATAATAATACTCGTAGACAGGTTAATATTTTCAATTTGATTGGTATTGTCGTATGAAAAATAGTCGATTATGATGAGATTTATTTAGGCATTTTAGTTTGTCATAAAAAATATATTAACAACGTTTCAATATTATTTATAAAAAAAAATGTTTTTGCTTAAGCATATATTTAATAATTTATATTGCTGCTTAGCTCACAATAATACAATATATTATATTTGTTTCGAATAACATACAGAACAAGTGACACGTGATGAGATTAAAGTTACACTACGCCTATATAGTTATAATATTATTTTTATTTACACCCACTTAAGTACTTAACGCTTTAAATAAGTGATAAAAAACACATTTTACTAATATTATTATATTACATGTTTAAATTGTATTTATTACCTGGGAACCAAATATATTTTTAATTTAATATTATAATAAGAAATTAGTAATATTAGTAACTTTTTTGTGTCTGTCGCCACCTTTTAGGGACAGTAAAAATTCAAAAAATGCGAAAAAGCATTTATTTTGATAGTAAAATGTATCTATTTGGTACTTTGGGAGGCCAAAAGTAAATAATTCTCAATAATTTTCAAAAGAATCAGGAAAAACAAACCAAAAATCAAGGATATACTGAGTTTTCTACGCAAAACCAGTTTTTGAAAATATTGATTTTGTTTTTTATTGTAACTAAAAAAAAAAAACAGAATACAAATTTAATTTTCACTGAATGTTTATATTAATAATTTCTATGCACCATAAAATGTTCGTAGTATACTGCGACTATTTTGAGATGTTTATATAAGCATAAGACAATTTTTAGTTCTTTTATAGTTTTTTAACGATTGTCGGTACAATATTGTTCGGTCGGTAAACTTGAAAATGTAATAGAACGTTCATTAAACGCTAATGATAATGGAAATTTCAAAAAAAGTTGAGTGTTAATCCACAATAATTTGTTGTGTGCGTCTTAAGTCAACATTTTGAAAAGATTCATCAAAAACAAGAAAATTTGCAAATTATTTTGAGTTAGAAATTAATAAACATTTTTCTATTTATATTTAAGCTTTGAAAATTCAATATAAGATTGCCTTAAGTTTTCCTACATTTAAAAAAAAAAATTTACCGGACAATTTAATATATTGTTACAATGACAGTTGAAACATATTAAAAATACATAGTCACAACTTTAATTAGCATTTAAAGTTAAAATTTTGACAAAATTTGAAAATGATTTTGTAGTTAAAAATTTATAAAATTTTCAACTTTTATAGCTAAGGTTTGAAAATTTAAAACAAGGTTCCACGTAAATAGGTAAATTTACTTTATTCAAAATTTCAAAATAATATCATCAAATATACTTTTAGTACCTAATATAACACACATTGAATTAGTGACTGGAAAACAGTGACCCAAATGTAAGTTGTAACTTACTGTACAGGATAGCGACTTCCACTTCCCCGCTTTTTTTTTTTAACTAAAACAACTAATATAAAGAAAAGTTAAAATAAAAAATGTGTTAGGTAGTATGAATGTATATATTTTTATTAGTTAAAACTAACTTAACAATATTCACAGCTTCTGAAAAAATATTCGATTTTTATTTTAAGGGTTTTTTTTATTATCAAGAAGGTACACATAATGCACGAGTGCAAATTAATTCTGCAGGAATTGAGTATTGTTCGAAATTGGGTTGCGAATTAAATTTGCAGTACCTACGAATCGGCTTCAAGAGTTTTTCCACCACTGACAGCCGAGGAGAAAATCGCAACGAAATAACACAGCACGTCGAGTCAATCGGCAATTAAAAATGTTTCACAACATTCACTGTTATACTGACTGATGATGCGTAACGTAACGTATAGTCGAAGTCTGGCTTTCTATTATCGAAGAACGATTTGTATTTTAACTTTATTTTTAAGAACGGACAACAAAATTGCACATAAAAGTATAAACAATTTAACGACTTTTCAGATTTATACTAAATTAATATTAATAATATCGCAGAGGATCCAAAAGCGGTGAAAACTCTAGAATAATAAACGTTAATATTAATTGTTTTATTACTTGTAAAAACAAAAAAATTAAGAGTTATGTTATCAGGTTATCAGAGATTTTTGACTTTGCCCCCCCCCCCCCCCCGTTTATATTTCTGCGGGCGCTCTTCCACGCACCGTGAGACATTATAGAAAAGCAAGAAAATATCTCGTTCGTAAAAAATTAAAAAAACCACAAAACAATAGACATTATAATAATATATTTGAATTAACTATAGCAGCAAAATATGATTATGTCGTATATTATAATAATACGCGGTATAATTATACCATGTCCGAACAGCTAATCTTCTGTTTTTAAAATACAATTTTCAGTAATGATAATAAGACTAACAGTGTGGATACCAGTTTTTACGATAAGTATAACTGCCAAACATTAAACACATTAGTGTTATCAAATTGATTTGCGAGTTATTACTGATAACATTTTAATTTATATATAGGTATATTCAATTTTACCACGGACTAAAGTAAGATAATATAATGGACTGGAAACGACATGGTCGTAGGGGGTCGGGGGACAGCCACGAAAAGGTGTCACTTAGCTGATAAGAATACTGTTCTTGAAGTTTTCAGCGCTACCAGTGGTTTTATTTGGCTTCACAATTTATATCTTAGTCCGTGTTTATACAGAGGGCGCTGTAAACTCTAGAAACACATTGCGACCTCCCGCACTTTGCCTCTTGTACATACTTTCGTGTGATAAGCTGCTCGTTTCCAGTCCATTGTATCTTAATCCGTGAATTTTTCCAAACATTTTAATGCGATAAGAATATTATAATATGGCTATTCTTGATAGCAAATAGAACGTGATATACACTATGCGTCTCTATCTTTTATTTTTGTGGACATATTATGGTTAATATTGTTGCCTAAATAATATATGAATAGTGTACATGTAGCTGAATGCCTGAATGTACCTTTACATTTAGTCCATTTGGATGATCTGAATGGGGTAGAACAATTTCATATTCTATAAAGTATAAACTATTGTGTAGCGTATGGAACAATAAACTTATTACGTAGGTATAGCCGTATATTTACTATAATACAATTAGTCTAATTATAATATATATATATATATATAATATGTTTGTTATAAACAGTTTAAAAACTGAGTAATTTATTACATAATTATTCAAATTTATTGATAAATAATTCAGTTATTTACTATACATAATAGTATAATATTAATCTAATAAATCAAGCAACAATTTTAATTATTTTATTTTTAACTTACTATTAAATACAACTTAATTATAAAATACTTGCACATAGGCTGAATCTGCGATAAAAAGGTAAAAGGCACAATAGAAATAAAAAAAACAACAACAATTAATTCGGTAATGCGTTTTAACAATCTTGACGTCGAATGATTGTACTACCAAAATAGAATCAATAGTAAACACCAGTAGTAGATATTAAATAGTACTAATATCAATTTGGTTTTAACATTTCAAGTATACAAAAAACTAAATATCACGTTTACCGCAGCATATGTAAATAATGTTATAAGTAACGAGAACAAAAGCATTTTTTTTTTTACGTATTTTTAGGAAATTATCATTCTTTGCTTATGTATACAATGAATAAATGTTTTTTTTTTAATGAAAGTGGTATCAATGAAATCCTAGACAAAAATATTTTGATAGTTGACAAAAAATATTTTCATATTGAATTGCAATACATTTAGTTTTTATTTGTCGATTATCAAACTGCAGAAAATTTGGTTCATGTTCACGGCTAACGCTATACTGCGTATACAATTTTTAATTAATTTAGGATTATTATTATTATTATTATTAGGTACCTATATTTATTTTAGTTGCTTCTTACAATTGAATAATATTCATTTTAACTATATAATATATATATATTATTTTAAGTTATTAAAAGTATATTACGACCCAGTTCTGAAGTTACCAAAAGTAGGTCGCAACCCACCGATTGAAGACCACTGGTCTTGTATAGTATAAGTACGTAGTGTAATGTTTGGCCTTTAGGGTTGACGTTTCGATCGTTATGTTTGAACATAATATAATATAGGTTTCTCGAGGTTTAATAGTAATCATTACAGCTGGCGTTAGAAAAGGAAACATTTATCGCGATTCAAGTATTCAGTGTATATGGTTATAGGTATATTAAAACTAATATTGTTTTCATTGACAATTTTGGCATCCATTTAATTTTTAATTTATTTACATTATTATTAATATGATATTTTTTAAGTATATTTAAAAAATAAATATCATTTTTAGGAGTATACGGGCATAAAGACGGAATCACCACGAATATAATTATTTTGCGAGTTCGACTGATCGGAGAAATTGTTGCAGATTAAATTATTAAAATATTATATATTAATATATTATTAATTATTTATAAATACTGATTATATATTTATGTTAATACTTAATATTGGTACAGCGACGACAAATTAATGAACTTAATAGATTTTTTTAACTATAAATATAAATTCTTCCGACAAACGCGCGTCGGTATGGCGGTGTGAGATATAAGATTTATGCACTTTAATTTATTATCGATTAATCGCAGTTTTTTGCCCAACACTCCACACTGCATCGCTAATATTACGACGTTGCAGTCGGTGGATCGTTGCAGTTGGCGTCGCGCGCACACGCCGCCGAAACGGATGTTTTACAATGCGGTCGCGGCGGAGTCTATAATATTATGTAGGCCACAGACTATGATGCCGCCCTGCCGCGTCGCGCGTCCTTGAACATTAGTCGTGAGCGATAATCATCGTCTACACGTCATATTGACTGTATACACATTACACAGGTACTCATATATTGATATATAAACAAGTACATACGTTACCATTTACCAATAACTCGTTAACTCGTACATAGTTTTCAACGCGTCGAAATTTGTACAGCTATATTGGGGACTGGGGTACCTATAGCATCACCGATGAGATATCGCGGCCAGTGATCAATGTTATAAATATAAAATATAAATCGTCGTATACCTAAAATTATAATCGTATTTGGGACATTAATATCATCATAAATATTATCGTAGCGTAATATTCAAAAGATACGGGAGTCGACGAAAAAATTGACAATAATAAACATAATACAATAAAATATTATAATAATATGTACTTATAAAATAATTTTAGTGTCTAGACGTATAGGTCTTGTGTTAAACCTTATCAGTTATTTCATGTAATAATTGCAAATTGGAAGACTGATATAGGTACCTATATCGAAGATAGAACATGTTACAAAACGTACAACGCTAAAAACAAGGCCCGTTTCACATGGACGAGTATCGTACGCGTGCGTTTTCGTCGTCGGAGTGACACATATGAGAAACCAATGTAAACCTAAACGAACGCGTACGCAAGATTTTTCAATGGGGGGGGGGGGGGCTTGAAAATTAGTTACAATTTTATTTTTATTTTGTCCAGTCTAATAATTGGAGACGTTTATTTGAGGTATTTTAAAATGTTTGTAACTTCTCAACTTTTCTGGTAGAAAAAATGCTCTGATCATAAACTTCGATGCCCGATGAATGTTTTTGGAAGCAAATTGTACTTTTAGAGGTCGAATTTGAAAATGCTCAGTGCTTTTTAGAATAATTGCAGAAAAAATGAAAATTTATTAAAATTGTTTGGTAACCAGCTTGGTTATACTTGGATTGCATTTGATTAATTAAAATTTTTTTTTTCTGTAAATGTCAATTAAAAATTATTTATCTGGTCAAAAAGCTTAAAAATGTTATACGTAAGTTTTTATTATAGCTAAAATAGGCATCATGGTTATTTTTTATAAGCATTTAAAGTTCAAATTTCGTCAAAACCCCAGTTAATTTGTAGTTCAAAACTTATAAAATATTAAATGTGCAGTATAAGCTAAGATTAGAAAATTGAATATAAGGTCTTTCATGCAAGTAGTTCATACTTTTTTTGAAAAATTACAGATAATTTTAGGAAAATTGGTATGCAAATACAATGTTTTTTCAAAAATGAATTCATTCTGGTAAGACGTTTATGTAATTTACTATATGCTTACTATAGTTGACAGTTGAAACTTGATAAATATTTATTTTTTAAGTAATAATAATACGTCAATGGGGTGGGGGGCTTCAGCCTGTAACCCCCCCCTGCGGACGCCACTGCGCGTACGATACGAGTCTATGTGAAACGGCCCTTAAATATGATTTTTGCATGTTCGACTTTTGCATGTGCATATGCGATTAATACGGTTTATTAAAATATCGAGTTCGAGCGAAATGTTTGTTTTTTTACGGACTTGTGTTAAAAATACGTTAACGATTTGTTTACCACGAAAAGTAATGAATCATTAACGATAAAATACATTTTCCAACGTATCATTATTTATTATGTTCGCGGAGTCTTTGTAGTTCCCTATATTCCCAGTACCGACCAGAAAACCTCGTTGAGGCACAATATTGTAATTTGTAGCATAAGACTTTATTATTACGTTTCAATGGCCATTCGATTATTCGAACATCTATTTATTTATATATTCTTCCATTTTTTTTTTTTTAGATTCTGAGTGAAACGATGAATGTATTGATTTTACAATGATGTGTGTTTTTTTTTTTATTTTTTTTTTTTTTTATTTTTTTATTTTTGTGTCTGTGTACACGATAAGTAGTCGAAATAAATCTTCGATTTTCGACTTCAGTATCTTGTTCGATGGGAAAGTGAATATCGTTGGTGCATTGGGGAGGTCAAAATTTTAATTTCCTAGTAGTTTTCAAAAGCGATGTGAAAAACAAAAGAAAAATTAAGGAAAAACGGGAATTTTTACGCAAAATCGATTTTTAACAAAATCGATTTTGGTTATTGGTGTAACTCTAAAACAAATGACCGTAGATGCATGAAATTTTCACTGGTTGTTTATATTTGCATTTTCTATACACAATACAATTTTGAAAATAATTTGACTTTTTTTGAACTGTTTACGGACATTGTCAGTTTTCAGTTTTTTTAAATTTTTTTTCTATAAATATCAATAAAATTTTATTTGTTGGGTAAAAAAGCTTGAAAATTTAATAGAAGGCTCCTAGGTTATTGTTTCAAAGGCAGATGAAAAAAATTAAAAATCCTTAGTCACAGTTTTTTTTTATACACGTTTAAAGTTCAAATCTTGAAAAAATACGGAAAAATCACGAAAATTTACAAATTATTTTGAGTTAGAAATTCATAAAAAATTTTCTTTTTAAATCTAAGATTTTAAAATCTAATACAAGATTCCTCATAAGTTTGTCTAACTTTATCAAAAAAAAAATTTCTACAAGAAAGTCAAATTAAATTTTTATGAGCGTTTTAAATTCATATTTTTACAACATTAGATATTCACTCGATTTCTCATGTACCGATTTCCTTATTTTCTTGTAATTCAAAAACGAATAACTGTAGATACATGAAAATTTCACAGAATGTTTATATTAGCATTTCCTATACACCATACAATTTTGAAAATATTTTGACACTTTTTGAGCTGTTTACGGGCATTTTCAGTTTTCAATTTTTTTAGTTTTTTTTTCTATAAATATCAATAAAGTTTTATCTGTTGGGCCAAAAAGTGTAAAAATTTAATACAAGACTCCTGATATATTTTTACAATAGCAGTTGAAAAATATTGAAAATACATAGGCACAGTTTTTTTTTATAAGCATTTAAAGATCAAATTTGGACAGAATTTATCAAAATCTCGAAAATTATCAACCATTGTAATTAATAAATTATAAAATGTTCAGTTTTTATAGCTAAGGATTGAAAATTTAAAACAAGATTCCATGTAAATAGATAATTCGGTTACCAAAAAATCTAAAAAATACACAAGCACAGTTTATTTGTATAGTCATTTTAAGTTCAAATTTGGACGAAATTACATAAAAACCTAGAATAACTATTTTAGTTATTTTGTTGTGATTGTATAATATTATTCGTGGGCACTTGAAACTTCTAATTTGTAATATTTTCATCGATATATTATGATGATAGTATCACGGTTTGTTGTTGATGTATAACGCGTTATATGTACCTAATGGATATTGTGATATGATTAATTTGGAATTTATTATAGGTCAATTTTTTTTTTAATACCATAGATAAGTGTATAATATGTCTTATACCTAGACTGACATATCGTCTCCACTCAGAATCGTTTTTCTTATACAATGATATATCATTGAATTCAAATTTAATACCATCCATTATACAGTGACCCACTTGTAACCTACAGTACAGCAGAGCGACATCCACTTGCCCACCTTTTTTTTATTGTTCTTGAATAAAACATTATCGACAAAGGCCAATTATTACAATTTGGTTTTGTGACAGTGTCAAGTAAATATTTACAATATTAAATTGAATGTGGTTAAGTACTTTTAACTTATAAGCGAATAATACAATATCTTGAGAAAAAAAATGTATGAAATATTTTATAATATTAGATTAGAAATTTTTTTTATACGGTACCTAAGTTGAATAAGTTGGTGAGTTTAAGGAATTGTATGATTGTTTAGATCAGCGGTTCCCAAACTGTGCTCCCTTGGGGCTCCGCAATGGTTTCCCAAGGGCTCCGTTCGTTACACCACAAAAATTTAATAATTTTGTAATTGTTAATTATTTAAAGTTTAAATAGCACTGTTTGGGAACTACTAATTTAAACCAATATATATATCTTAAAAATCTCGTCAACACTCAACTTGCCATTATTCACCGATATGACATGTACTATGTAATAAACAATATTTTCTCCAGTTCTTTTAAAACTATTGTTTCCTTTATTCATAGATATAATTTTATTTTGACTTCCGTATGTATACAGTTCGTGTTAATTATGCTCCAAAGAACACAGGCAAATGCAAATTAACGTTAAATATATTTTGGGGCTCCACGAGAAATTTATCCTTAAAAAAAGGCTCCGAGGCTGAAAAAGTTTGGGAACCGCTGGTTTAGATGTTCATCGGGTGCGGTCCAATAAGAGAGGTGTCAAGGTTTTCGGATGTGTTTAGGTTTGATCTTTCGGTTAATAATAAATTAATATATGTGTTTAATCGAAAGGCCAACTGCGCAGGATTCACATTTAAAAATTCGAATATCTGTTGACCAATTCCTAAATTTCGTAAATTCGTTCCCCGTGTTATTCGAAAACATTCCCATCGGTTGCTTCAATGCGGTACAATATTATTATGATTAAGGGCAGCGACAACGACAACAGAATTAAGATTTCGGGGAAAAAAGTTCGGACATCGTAACATTTTCATAGTATTATATTCTTTTGCCGAAGCGTAATGTATCTGGGGAACACCCGCGTATATCCGCGTGCACCGTCCGTGTTTCGCAGCGCGAGAGAGAGACAATGGACGTGTCGCACACCACAGGGCGGGACGGTCGGAGAGGAATATAATAATATAATATCTCCCCTCCGGCACCGAACCAACGCCACCGCCGCCGCGCCACAGCCGACGTAGCTGTCACGTGCTTGGGAAGGGCGGGGAGGGGGGACGAGAAAATACGACCCGACGCGACGATGGTGGACGATCAAGTTTCCACGTCGGATGCGGCGGCGTTCCCTCTTTTCCGTAACGTCCCTGAATTTAACGAACGGGAAAACTAATATATTATTATTATTATTATGCGCTTCCCCGTCATTATGTAAGACCGATGAATTTTTTTTTTTTTTTATCGTTATTACTATTATTTCGTAAGTATTGAAAGTCGAAAGTAATGCATTTTACATTAACAATTAAAATGTTCACGATTGAACTTGTATACAAAAGCAAAGTTAACACGAAGTTTAATGGGGTACAGTCAGATTTGTAAACACGATAAACGGTTTTACGGACAAATAACCATTGCCTGCAAGAAGACAAGAAATATAACGAAATCGCAATTCCAATAAAACTCTTCGCTTGTTCTGCACTCGAGGACGAGTGGTTTTTTGAAATTTGAATATAAGATTTGAGTAAACAGATGTCAGTAGCTTATAGCCGTGCCGTATGCTATCTGCCAGAACAATTTTATCCACAGACATTTTATTCACAATATCATCGACTATATTGAGTTTTGTAATGTATAGTATATTAGAATTATTAAAATATAATAACCAACTATAATAAACATTCTATACTTCGGTTAGTATTAATTTATGACGAATTATGATATTTACTTTAATGTGCAAAATATGAATACTTAATAAAATAAGTTATTATTATTAGCTCGATTATTAGTGATGCTGTCACGATGAGAACTTATTTTGTATAAGCTTGTAATTATTTATTCTATTATTATGTATATAGATTATCTTAATATTTTCATTTTATAATGCTTTATTTTCCCCATTTATAATATTATAATAAAATATCATAATCACATAATAATTGTATTCGAATTGGAAAGTTATGGTAGTATTAAAGTTCGTATCGACTATGACCCGACTACCGAAGTTTGAGATTTTACCAGCTGTCACCAACAAATAGTTGTCCCTTCGAACTGCTTAATCATGTATAATCTGCTTAATACTTTAATAATATAACGTTAGTATACCTTTGACTACCCAATTTTTTGCATTTCACATAAACCCGACAAACGATTTTATTTAGATTACAATATGATAATTTTAACTGATTAAAAATTACGAGTGAGTACTAAAGAAAAAAACAGAATTAAATGCATCGCATTATTGCCGTATGTGTTTTATAACCCCGTTTATGAAATATGGTGAGGATAATGTAATAATTGTATATGTGATGACGAGAAGAACGGTGCACACAAAGAGGGTGGCGGCCATTGACCCGTATTATACGAATGAGAGAAAATAGTTTTTTAACGATTCTCCATTCCCGCGTTGGGTTTTCTTTTACTAAATTAGACACGCATAGGTACCTACGTATATTTTCCTAAATCAAAAAAAATTGTTTTACACTCTATTTACTTTTTTTCACAAATTTGACACACCCTACACCGGGGAAGACGGAGATTCGTATACCTATGTGTTATTTACATAATATTGAATTGCACATAATAATATGTATACTTGAATAAGAATTACTAAAACCGATAAACTATTTGTGGAAAAAAAAATATCAGCTTAAACAAATTATTATTAGGTGTACCAGATTATACCACACACGACACCGGACACACCCTTATAATGATACTTAATAATATTATTATGTTTTTATCAGTGAAACTATCAATAATTATGCCATAAAATAAACCTCTACAAAATAGCTGCATTTCAACAAAGGCCGTCAAATAACACGTCAACAGCGACAGCCACGCTCCTCCCAAGAAGTCCCAATGTTGGTGACACTACCCCGCCAAGAAAGAAACCAAGATAAATCCACATTATGTATTAGTCCTTGGGGAGTATTATGTTGTAAACGCATTTTATCAATAAACTGAACATTGGACAATGTCACAACGATCACACATTTAACTCGAAAAAGATATAAATTATGATCTAAATTGAAAGTATAATTATTTCATGAATAAATACATTGGCCAGCATACTTCTTTATTAGATAATAAATATATAAAATGAAAGACTGTGGACACCATACATAATTGGTTAAAGAATAATTCACATATGTATTTAGTACATATTTTTAAATTATTTTCAAATAAATGCTTTATTTACAATAATATATACATTGAATATTATTTATCATAAGTAAATGTTATAAAAATGTAAATAGTGATACAAATGACTTGACGGGTGTGAGTGAGGAAATGTTTTTTTTAGGTAAATACCTTATGTTAAATAATGATATTAATAATTGTGAAAATAATTATGCCATTTAATTAGGTAGTTAAATAATTAAATTTTTTAATTAGCATAAACAATAAACATGTAATTATTGTAGACATAATATAATAATACAATTATTTGAATGAAAGAAAATAATTAAATATAATAATAGGTATATTTATCAACATAATATAATATTTATTTCCAATAGATACCTATAAGGATAAAAATATTGATTTATAGTGAAATTTAAAATAGTTTGAAAACACCCTAACCTTTAATTTTGGTACCAAATCTTAACTTTAAAAATGAATTAGGTATAGGTATAGGTACCTAACAATATTATTAAGAATGAAGGGGGGTTGGTTCACACTTACACCGTGTCGTGTCGTGTTGTATCTAGTTTTTACGATCGTGTGATCACATTTATCACGATCATCATCGTTTCGTGGGTTTTATACCAAAATACAATACCAACGATACCAAAATTATTATCAATTTCAGTAAATGTTATTATTTTTTCAGTTATCATTTTTCTGCACTTTATCTGTAACCACACGGCCAAAAGTTGAATATATTCAACTATGCGGTATCGTTTGGTTACTGTGGTATCGTGTGATAAAATTATGATATACCATATGGTAAACCTCAATAGAACCACGCGGTTCAGCCAATCAGAGAAAATTTTTCACACGACTCGACACGACACGGTGTAAGTGTGAACCCCCCTTGAGTTTTATATAATACCTATACGAATAACAATTTCTCTGTGTATAGTACCAATTGTAGTGTAGTACCCTACTACCTAATAGAAGTTTAGTTCAATTATTTGCTAGCGTATAATTATTACAATTTATATATGTATAAGAATTAATGAGTTATTGTATTTTATGACGCCGGCGTGAGTCCGAGAAAAAAGCAGTACAACAGGTGTGTATTGAATTCCCTTGTTTACAGTATACATGCAATTATATTTATTAAGCTTTTTGTGCACCTTAAAAGTAATTTATACTAAATAATACTATAAACGCAAATTACAATGACAATCTTCATAATAACAATAATAATAAAATAGCGTCTCTTAATATTATCTTATGAATAATTCTGGGTTGCACAGACAATTTATTAAATTTAATGGTTCACTAAAAATTTAATGCACCAATCGTGGGCTACTAAATCTTGTTTACGGGACCATTAGCTCACTATTGATTCATTAAATGTTTTGTGCAACCCGGCAATTAAGCTATATGTAAATAAAATTGGAACAATTTTAAGTAACAATAGATAGGTACTTCAGTGATCTAATATGCTAAGTAGTATGATTTTTACTTTTTTTTTATAAGTAATGATTTTTAATTCAAAACAGAAATTTCAATTTTTACGAATAATAAAGTTTACTATAAATGCTCTAGAATTTTACGTCTCAGTATAGTTTAAACCTTCATGTTTCAGACTATAAAAATTAATATCAGGTTACAAATTTTAAGTTATTTACCAGAAATACTTTATTCAAATTAAAAAAGATATTTTCTAGTTTATTTTAATTCATTACAATTTAAATTCATAATTTGTAAGTGAAACACATTACAATCACATTTAAATATTATCTTGAGAATTAGGTAGGTGGGTACTACAGTATTCACACGACACTAAAATAAATATTTTTAAATTTAAAAAAACATTGATATTATTTGGTTTGTTGTACATCAAATTTGAGTTCAAATGTTCTCTCTAATTTTGTTGTTGGTAAAATTATATAATTGTTTGATAATAAATAAACGCAAAACATGTGAAAGAATTAAGAAATGTTTTAACAAGGTTATTGTTTTTTTTTTTTTTAATTGAAGTAGAATATCTAATGAGTCTTTTTTTCAACACAACATTATATTTACAAACATTCGAACGAAATTTGACAACGTCCATCAAAACAGAAGAATATACATATGTATTACCTATATAAATGATTTTCACGTTTAAATATCTTCTCACTGCAAATCACGGAAAACAAATACCAATTCAAACTAATAAGTCTACATTTAAATATTAATAAATAGATATAGGTACCTAACATACATTAGTTCAAACAATATTGTTCTATACTCCTATAGGGAAGTACCATAATTTGATAAATTGTGTATTTTTGTGTTAGTATTACAGTATAACAACAATTATAGACAACAGACAAATGTAAAATACAAAACATTTACTGATAATATTAATATTAGGTGTACTATGTGTAACCTACCCAAACAACTGCTATAAATCATAATATTATAATAGCGATATACCTATAAAAATAGTACATGGCCTTTTAACAGCAAATCAAAATTTAAAGCCGTAAATACATGATAAAAAAAAATAAATACATATTACTATGTGATTTTACTGATAACCAATCAACTTTTAACTTAACATAATATTATGACGAACATGTATCGGAAAGCAAGCGATTCGTACAAAAGTGTTGAATAACTAAAATTATTAATAATATATTACGTTTCTATTATGGTTAATAGATTTATAATACCACAGCTTCTACCACCATTCTATCACTTGTATTAACAGCGGAAGTAACAAAAGGATTTATAGTAACCTATTATCCAATTGATTAAGATACGATATGCACAGATCGAACAGGCCAAGCAAAACTGAACACGATCGAAATTGTTTACACTACCACATCTCATTACCCGAGTATTACCATTCTCAAGAGAACCAGAAACAAACAATAGGTATAGCAAAAATCGGTCGAAATCTGACAGTATTTATGACTACTAACAGAAAATGTCTTCTCAGACGGTTTTTGACCAAATATATTATGGAGTATTATATTGTATTTGTGATTGTAATATATTCCCTAAATTGTCGTACAAAAATTGATTCACGCGATAAACCCAAGTATTTTCGAATTATTTTGATAGGACCTAGAGTATCCAGGGGTTGATTAAAGTGATCGAATAACAACAGGCTTTAAAAGAAATAATTCCACGAAAAATTCAGAATTGAATCTCGAACTAGACGCGACGCAAGCACAGCAGAAAACGGTAATAGTAACACTTTAGTTTCTCTCCGGACGAAAACGGTGACGAATTTATAATATTATAACCACTAAACCACCTACACGACAACAACAGACAAGGTATAATTTTTTCGGTGGGTACGGTCTACTTATTCAGAAGGCAGTGCGAAAACAAAAACGATAAAAAAAACGCTGTCGCGTAAAAATTCAATACATCACTCCCGCGTGGCAATAGTATTGCATTGTTTTAGGCATAACCTGGGGTATAATTCTTGCCTACCTACATCAACAACAAACAATGACGAAATTATAAAACAAAAAAATTAAAATAACGAAGTGGATGGGTAGTAATAATATATGGTCGTCACTTACCGGCAGAAGTGAAGTCGAGTCAGCGGCGGGCATCAGCTGGACGAAGGTGAATTTTATTCGAAATTGCCGACGATGGGAACTCGACCGGATTTCAACGGCACCGACACTTTCGAAACGGACGGTAGGCGGATAAGATGAGCGATTAATATTATACCTTGGTCGCGGTCGAAAGGAAAAACCACGAGCGCGACGCGACCGAGATTATTTCGCACACAAGCACGCGGGTGGCGCGCGCGGACGAGATAACGGCGACGGGCGAATTCGAGCGCGCGCGGCAATTATTATTTTAAAATTTTAAAAAAATTTTCCGACGGTAAAACGATCGACACCGAGTGCGTAAAAATTTTCAACGAAACAAACGCGACGAAAAAAAAACCTAAAACACTGACCCGTGTGGCGTCTCACTGATTCACTATCGCGGCGGCGGGCGTTGGATTTTCGCGGACGACAGTGTGTGGTGCGCGCGCACGCGTGTGTGTATGTGTGTGTGTGTGTGTACGTGGCACGCGAACGACGACGTCGGTCCGCACGGTGCGATTCACTCCACTCGACTGACGTCGGCGACTGATCAGTGATCAGGCGCACCGGATCGTATGGTGCGGCGGTGTGGGAAGGGCATCAACGGGGGCGGTGTTGGCGGGGGGGTCGGGCGAGAGGACGTGACGACGGGCGCGGCGGTCGCGGTGGTGTGGTCGACGTACGAAAAGAAAGCGAACAACAATGAAACGATTGCGGAAGCCGCCGATAGTCGGTGTGCGTGTCGCTTACGCACACATGGGCGCAACATCAACATCAACCGCCAGCGTTATTATTATACTTGTGCAGTATGGTTATCGGTTATATTATTATAATTTATTTTATTATTATAATATTACACTGTTAATGATAATACTGTACGCTATGTATAATTAAAATTGTTCCAAAGTACGAGGCACATTTTTTAAACTTTGAACTTTTTCAAAAAAAAAAAATCTCAGTAAAACGTAAGTCACGCAGTCGTGAAGATGTCTTCGCTGGGACGACAATTAAGCATTTAGGCGCTTGAACGCTTCACTTTTTTTTGTTGGCGTCTTGACTTTAAGGCGATCACTAACTACTTTTTATGGCGGCCCACTAATCCCGAGCAGATATTTTACAGTCATTTTCGGCATATAAAGTGAATATTGATTTCTGAGCGAATAGTTTTTTATTATATTTGATTTTGTTTAGTTATTAGTTATTATTTTTACGTGCAATAGGGGATTTCATAAAAAATTGTATTTAAAAAAATTTAAAAAATATGAATACCAAAAAACGTTGGTGTCTTACGTTAACAAAATAATACTTTAGACTGCAACTATATTATTCCAGTGTACATACTAATATATTATACTATATCGATACGATTTCGATATATAACCTAGTTACCTGAAGTGGAGGATTTAACGGTCGTTTAGTCAGCAAATGACGACGGGACCCTCTCCTAATATGTATACTGGGTATACGTATACCTAAATTATATATATATAGTTTTATTATTTTCAATTTTTACATTAAAAAAAAATAAATATATTTTATATTGCAAACTGTATATTATAATTTACCATTGTTAGGTTAGATAAGGTTAGTAAAAACAACAATTTCCTAAGTATGGTTATTGATACATTCTGTACGAGGCCTCGATTTTTCTGACTTAATTTGAACCCTTAAATCTCCCACTGCTAGTTACTATGATTGTGTTCATTTTCTATACATACGTACAAGTAATGATACTTATCACCATATATTATACATAATATATTATATATTATATTACCATATATTATACATACGTGATTATAACTTAGAAGTTAGAAGTCATAACAGTTAAGGACTAAGGAGATGTGGATGTAACGTTACTGATAGTTATGCTTATGCACATTGCACGCTATAAATGTTTGTGCACGTCACGTTATTCCCGTATAGCAACTATGCAGCAAGTGCAACGGCCACCATCGTCCATCATGATCACAGGCCGCCGTTACCGACGAATTTTCTGTTGAGAATCAGGAATAGGAACAGGATATTCCGATTAGATATCAATTCGCACTTTGCATACTACTCGTAGGCGTATTACCCCCTCAACAGAATTCATGAATCTCGATCCGAGAGTTTAAATTATAATATAGAAACGAAAATATGATTATAATAATTATGCAATATTGCAATCCGACAATCATATGTATTTTTTGCCTACACGATCAGAAGCGGAGGACGAATAAATAAATATATATTTCATCAGAAGTAAAAAAAACGTATATGTCAGTAAATTCTCATAATCTTAATAGTCTTAGCGTATAGTTAGTTTTTTACTAAAAACATTGAATAATACTGATAAAACTATTCTTTCTATTTTTATTATTTATTATAGCCTGTAAGTTGAATTAATATTATATAATATTATAATTTTTTATTCGTTTCTATGGTGATAAACAAAGCGTTAGAAATTAAAATCTCTTTATTGGCATTTTCGTAATTTGTCGGTAGTTTTTCCGGTGGCATTAAATAACTATTGAAAAAATCGAAAAATGTCCTTTTTAAAGTACAATCTTGATCCAATTTGCTAAAAGTTAAGGTACTATATGTAGAAATCGAAGCACTCTTTCTGGTAGAAATTTTGTATACAGGACAAAAAAAAATAAAAAATAAACACCATTGTAAAATCACTAGCTTTCTCGCTCCGCTCAGAATCTAAAATATACATTATAGTATAATACTTACAATTACAATAGAAAAAAAATCTAAAAAATCTATTAATTTACCGAACGAATTAGTAGTATCGAAGCTTAAAAAACACATTTATGTTTTGAGGTAACAGCCTAATAAAAGCTAAAATCGTTATTCTTAGTCTACATAACTAGTTTAGTCCAAATTTGAGTTTGAAATGTCTAAAAAATAATAAAATATTATATTGTATTCCCATAATGACATTTTCAAATGCAAATTTGTAGTCAAAAATTAATTCAACCTATCTATACCTTCTGTATTACTAATATCTTATATTACAATAAATTACTTTAATAACAACAAAATCATAAAATATACTAAGTAATATTATATAGGCTGGCAGACTGTTGTTAATCTGAATTATTTTTTTTATACAATGATTTTATATCATTGAATTCAAATTTAACCCATCCAAGTGATGGCTGATGAAAGACATAAACATATAAACAATAATTAATAAAAAAAAATTACATTGCAAAACCAATATTGCTTATTCGCTGCACTCCAAAGTTGCAATCATGTGTAGGTATACAGGTATTATACTATACATGTAAAAATTATTATCTCAAAAATTAATGTTTTTTTTGTGGTGTCAATGTGACGTGACGTCAGCCGAAAAGATAAAAGCAGAAATGATCATTTCTAATTAATAACAATAATGTTATACATTGTACATTTCAAATTTTTAATAACTTACTTTTTTTCTTCAAAAAAAGCCGAGTTAAAAATGTTGTTTTGGGGGTGTCAGACTGGCGGAACTCATTTAAACCACAATTAGATTAAAACCCACTTTTAGATTAGCTGCATTTGTGTCTATAATATTAATATATCTACACGGGTACATCACGTTTAAATCACAACTATTCTCTTGATGTAAGACTTGGTGTATACTGTATACTATGTATATATAGTACTATAATAGCAAGTACTCCATCGTGCACATTTTAAAATTATCCATTGTCTTAAAACAATTGTCATTCGGAAGAATTTGCAAACATTTTGTAAAAATAACCATTTCCGTTGTTAAATACAAAAAATTAATGTTCGTGATGCATGCATGACGCTCGTGTGTGGAACACTGAAGGGACAGAAGAAAAAAAAACAAAATGACAACGATGTGACCATTTCAGTTGACGCATTAGCAGCAGCGGAGTTCATGTGTGTCTTATGTATTATACACGGCACATGTATGATACATACATACATATTAACGCCACTGGGTTGTATCTAAAAATAATAATATTATTTTCGCGCCGGGACAAACAAAAAAACGGGCCGCGACCGCCGGTTGTCGACCTCTCTCCTACCTCGAACGCTGTAGTACGCTACGGTAACAAGCACACGCCGACAAACCGATTTTCCGTTGGATTATTTTTATTATTTTCATATCAGCATAAATTAGCAATCTAGGTTTATCGCGGATCGTCAACCAGCCCTGTCTTACCCGAGCAGTTCTATCAGCAAATCTAGTTAGAACTTAAGAATAAAAAAAAAAAAATTTTTAGTACTTTTCTAATTAATTGGAGAAGACAAAAAACAATTGAGGAAAAACTAGGTTTTTAAGCAATACCTGCAGCTTTTGAACAAATTGATTTTCATATTTTGCTCTAATTAAAAAACGAATAGGTTTATATTAGCATTTTCTATAAATGATATAAGTTTGTTAAATATTATAAATCTTTTGGGCTATTTATAGATTTATAGATTTGCATTCTCGATTTTTTTTATCGTTTCAATATACTTAATTGTCGATAAAAAAAATTTCGCTCGGTTAAAATACTAGAAAATGTAATACAAAGTTCTTCATAAGTTATTTTAGTGGAATTGAAATTAAGATGAAATTGATGTTGAAGTTGAAGTTGAATTTAACATTCCCACCATTCAAGAACTGTTCAAAGTAAAGGTAATGTTTTACAACATATTACCATTGTGAATGATATACACTTAAATGTAGATATTTATTTAGGCATATCAAAATTGAAAATTCTATCTATATATCTTTCTAAATACACTTTCCAGTACATTTATACTTTGTTATATACCTATATACCATGTATACGACTGTTCTTATTTTTAATTAGGATGCCGGCAATATAGGCAATATATGACATATATTACATTATATGTACATTGTACATATTTTAAATTTTTAAATCTCTTTTCATATAAATTGATATTGTAAACCGTACAGTTAATAATTAAATAAAGTAGTTTACTGGTTATTATTACAGTCGGACTTGGTTAACACTTAACTCGTAGTTAAAGGCCAAAAAGTTCGAGTTATCCAAGGATAATATAATAATGGAAAATACTAGGGACCGATAAAAAGTTAAAAAAATTGTTTGAGTTAAAAAAAATTGAGTTAACCAAGTTTGACTATATATTAATATTTTTAACAGGTGAATAAATTTCACCATTTTAAGTTTCTATATCAAATATATTTAGGGATAGTAATAAATATTTTCTTCAATTAACTCAAATCGAATTATAATTATTTCTTTAGATTTAGATTATTATTATGCTTAACTGTATAGTATATACCTATGCAATGTTATGCAAGACTTAAAATTGAAAAATAATAAGAATTAAAAGTTTTAATAAGTTTATTTATTCGATGTTGACACATTAATAGGCGATATACCATATTATTATATTTACCCAATATCAGAGTAATTTTGTTGTTGTTGTTGCTGTATTTTACGCTTTAAAATGTAATAAACTTAATCGAAAAATACGGTTTCAATTTCACCACAGAAACTGTGTTTATGGTACGTATACAATACAGATATAGCCATTTAGGTACTATAAATAGGAGTATTATAGGACAGCATTTATTCTTTAAATAAAGTTATATTACGTATCATATAATAAAATTGACACGGGCATTTACATTATAATATATACTGTATAACCGTATAAATTATATCCATATTACAATTTACAGCATAAAATACACACAAGCCCACACGCATGTATACATTTAGGTAAATTAATATATCATTGCATTTACCATTTACGTATTCATAATATACACGCTGTCAATGTAGGTAATATTTATAGATAAAGAGGCATAAGGACTTCTATCATTTTTTTTCGAATACGAGTAATACAATTAATATAAAATAAAAACTTCAATAATTCAGTCAATATTTGTAATGCACTTGTTTGGTATTTTTCGTGGCATATATATTGCATTCATATTTGTGTATTCTTTTATTGAGCTATAACGCCAATATATGAGACCCTATTCACTAACTCCTAATCCAAATTATAATATAATATACTATATGCGATTATATTATTTATATAATACGAATAGTTAGTAGTTACACACAGTATATAATCTAGGCTATAAATAAATAAATAATATTATAACATACTCAGTGTACTTAAAGTACATTCCTACCAACACCAATGTGTAGTTGCCGTTGGTATACCTATACCTACCTATATACTCTCACAATATTTGTCGAACTATGTTGTGCTCGCTTCTCAACATAATACATACCTATCTGAATATCTGATTATATTATACCATGTCTACACAAACCATATTAATTTCATAAATATAATATACTTAATACTTAGGTAACTATAATATATTAATATAGTCTATAGGTACTATCTATACGACTATACAGAACAATTACAATGCGCATTCAGATCATTGTGTCCAAATACAAACCAGAGACTGTAAATATTTAAATATATTATAACTCATAGATATCGCCTTATCTACGTTTATTTCTCTAAACATAAAGTCTATAGGGAAATAATTTGTATTTTTTACTTTCATCAAACAATTGTTTTTTTTTCAAACATGCAAATGTGCAGTGTACAAATATTATTATGTTTCTATTTAGTTATAGCTGACAACTGTATAAGACGTTATATATTATAATATAATATAAAAACAAGTAGTTTACTGAATAATATTAATACTTAATATTAATTATAGTTTAGTTTTAGTCAACAACTATGTAATTTTGTGGTAATCCAGTAACCGCACAACCGTGTAATCGAAATATTCAACAGAGCCATATAGTAATTGGAACTTGGGATTATAAAAGATAGACTAAGTTTTAAGCTTTGTTAAGCTATAATGTAAAACGTTATTAACTTAAGAATTAAGACATGGGTAAAATATAACAAATATTAAAATATATACCTTAAAACACTCCGTTACTAAAATACACTAAAGTAAAGGACACCTATGAAGGGTGTCGGGGCTGGATATTTATTAAGGGTAAGAAATTTAGGACATTTCTTATTACGTGGCACGGAACGGCGGCCCGTGGCCATAAATTATAATAGGTGTAGTACTATATGGAAAAATAAAATAAATTCGACAATCTATTTCCACTATCAAAAACAAATTTACAGAAAAAACAATCAATCATCGTAGAATGGTCGAATTTTGATAATTTATTTTTTATTTGGAAGAGAAAATCTTTGATTAGGTTGCATTGGACTACGATTTTTGAATGAATATTAAATAACGCTATGAATGCTATAAAAATACTTCACAATTGATAATTATTTAGACGTTTATTAGAACTTCTGAAAATAGTTTTGAGATGCATATATGCATTCATGCCGAATGGCACTCTGCAGTCACAGGTCGGAGTAATACACATCAACACCCACATCATAAGTGCTTATTGTTGTTACTTCTATTGAATTGGGTTTTAGTGATGATTGGAGGTAACAGTTAAGCTTAACTTAAATCTGTTATTAAAAATATACCCTTAGTTTTAATCTTTATTAATAACTCTTATATTCTTGATACGATTGATCTTTCTAACTTAAAGTGATGATTAAAAGTTTGGTATTTTATAGTCACCACAGATTCTGAGATGTCTCCAGATGGTTTAATGATTGGTCTATAGGTGTCCACATACTATATTTTACTTTGCTTATTAGTTATTACCTAAAAAATTTTTCTTAAGAGGATGCATTTGTTGTCTCCGTCTTACATACGCACGCCATAGCAAATTTTCATTCACTAGTTTCAATAGTGTGTTGTTAGTTTTAATATTAAAGTAAATTGACTTATTATCATACTTGTACATAAGAATATTATCTGTGATTAAGCGTTGGCGATTTTTCAATATTTTCATTTTTAAGTAAGATATGTGAATGTGAAATATTAAAAATTAAAAATGCTCATATCTCACTTGAAAATTAAAATTTCTAATAAAAACCAACGCTTAAGCACAGATAATGTTATTATCTAAAAATGTTGTAATAGGTCAATTCACCCTAATATCAAAAATAACAGCATACTATTGAAACTAGTGAACGAAAATTTGCTATGTCGTAAGTGTGTAAGACGAAGACAACAAATGCATGGGTACCGTCCTCTTAAACCTGTCTAATTCAAATTCTACTAGTTTAAAAACTTGTTTGATTACTCCTATAGTATGTTAATCTGACCCATTGAATTTTGATCTTCCTTCTTCTTTCCCGTGAGCTGTCTACCATTTGCTTTCTATTGTCTATGTGTCTGTTTTCACCTTTTCGTTTGTCGTTGTTCATGTTTTTCTTAATGTAATTTACTTTTTCCCCTTGTTGTACATCACCGATATCTTTAAAGGCTATTTCTGTTTGTGTAGATGGAAAATGCGTTGTCAAATGTCAGATTGTCATCTTTCTCCAATTTATATTTGCGTTTTATTTCATTGGTGTGTATATCAGGGGTATCCAACCTTTTTTTTACGGCGTGCCAAATACGTGATATGCTTCTGCATCACGGCCAAACATTTTTTAGATAGGAATGATATTAAAGATAGCCAGATAGGTAATAATATTAAAGATTTATAAGAATTTTTTTAGTAATTAATTTATTTTGAAAACATCAATAGCTTGACGAAAATTCGAAAAGCTTGGTGGGCCGGAATTGGCTTGCGGGCCGTAAGTTAGAGACCCCTGCCGTATATATAAGCTCACAATTATCGTTCCGTCAATTTATTGCCGAATTTACAATTATTCGAGATACTTTTACTTTCTTTAACATACTGTTGAATGGATTCACTTTTACCTTGCATTCTGTCGTTGAATTTGATGCGTTCGACAATAAAGTAAGGTTATGATTTAAAAAACCATATAAACATTCATTTGATTATTCTATTGGTTTTTATCAGGGTTTGGAAGTGTGCATAACTCTTTCTATATTCTGTACGTGTTTTTGCCCATTACTATTACATACTTATTGCACTTTGTAATCGTTTGTACATCGATTAAATTGCTCTATGTACGATTCCCACTCGTCTTATTTTTCTTATTTCTCGTGGCTTATAGTAAACATTTTCATAGTTGATAGAGTAGATTTTTTATCCACTTAGGTTTCAAGGTCTTAGACTATCTTTTTAATCCGTGTAGCCAGTTTTCTGCCTTTACCACTAGAAGATTACAACAGTAAAATAATAATACTGTAGGTAGTAATAACTCTAATAATATATCCATATTTGTATTTAACTTTGTGCATACAAAAGTCTTGATGAGTATTGACGTCTTTTCTTTTGGTCGTTAATAACAAATCTGCTATGATGATATTACCAAGTATCACCAATCTAATTTAATATTTGACACAGACCTAAATTTTTGTTTGAGAAATATAAATCATTAAAAATTAAATCGTAAACTTTGGCATAGATTTTAGTATTTTACTATTTTATTACAAATAATGAGTAGTCTATACATCGTCTCGCGGTTCTCACTCAAACGACATGTTGACACACCCACACGAGCACACGTAACATTAATATTATAATTATAATGCATAATAATAAGTATTGACATTTGATATACATAATATACGGTATAATACTGTAATATTATATCATATTATATGAAACGATAACACTGCAGTGCCATTGATTATAATTATATGTTTACGTACTTATAGTTTATCGAAACATACCATTACATAGGTACGCGGCTTTCATAAAAGCGTTTCGATCGAATATAACACATACTATTATTATTGTTGTATTAACTGATATACAAGGGATGTATTATATTACCTCATCCGTGCGTTGATCGCATATAGGTACGTCCGGAATCTGACGGTTTCCTCGCGGGTGTTATATAAAGCGACCGAGATTGGGCTGAGTTTGGTTTTGTTTTCCGTTCTCCGGATAATAAATTCTCCTGTTTCACACACATCATATATATTATTATAATATACCCGAAGCAGTGTACGTGTGCACGGACGCTTTGGATTTTTCTCTCACGTCAGTCCACGTCGCGTCGGGGACGTGAGTACGTGACCACGCGGTGTGTGAAGACAGGGTTCGCTCTTCGCTGTGACCGCCAGTCGAAATACGCTCGGAAAACCGCCTACGGGAGCGGCCGCTGCGTGTAATCGAAACGCTCGCAAAAGATGAGCGGCGGTGGCGGGTGGGGGGGGGATGTTTAATAATGCCCCGCACCACCGAAATAGCGAAATCCTATAAAACGCGAGACTGCGTGCTACGAGACTGAAGGGTAGAGGCGGCGGCGGCGGCGGCCGATTTAATAACGGTAGTGGTGACGTATATTGTATTATATTATTATAATTATAATCATTATTATTATTATTATTATTATTATTATTATTATTATTATTATTATTATTACAGTGTGGCAGCGACGGGGGCTGCTCGCTCAGTCGCAAACGAAGCTTCGTAAATAATTTTAGCTATATGCTATTAGTTGTCTATATGCTGTCCTGTTGACCATACTTTATCTGGTTTTCATTTCGTGACTGTCCGTTAGATTCTCTGGTATCCATATTTGACCTTTCTTATCATCTGGCTGGTTTAAGTGGCATTGTGGCAATATAACCATATTATAAATTATATGATATTCACATAAGATGATAATTAGTATCAGGGGCGTGCCATGGGGGGCGTTCAATCCTCCCCAAACATTTTAACGAATTTAGAAAAATAGTGTTGCTTAATGTTTTTATACAATTTAAGTTTAATACTGCAAACATAAGCCAGGATTATTTATACAATCCTTTATCGCTCTGTCTATTTTTTTTATTTTATAGTACTGTACTTCGATAAGATTGACCAGGGTTCGTGAAATCGAAAATGTTTATCTTTTATTACTTATTGTGTTACATTATTTGTACCTTATCGATAATTTAGTATATGTATTATATACTACACGTGGTATGAGAACTCTTGTATTACGAAATTTAGTCACTCGTTTATTTATAGTACAGATTAGGATTTAAGATACTTTATTTTATATTATAAATTAGAATACTATATTAATAATATGTACAAGAGCAATAGCGTAATGACGCTACGTCGCTATTTAAAGATTTGAGCTCAGAAGCAAAATATTCACCAATAATTCCTCCCTCGCAATTAGGGCTACAACTCGTTTGGGCATCTTATCCCAAATTGCGACACGTTTGGGCACAAAATCACAACACGTTTGGGCACTCTATATCCCTAAAAAGATACCACGTTTGGGCACTAAAATGTAAAATGTATATTCCTTTGTTTAAAAAGTATATAAGATATGTACATACATGCATAATATATATATACACATTATATCAAAATAATATAGGTAACGTATATAGCTAAGTATATACTGTATATTTGTATATACCTTTAATCCAGCGCGACGGTAGTGGCGCGAAGCTAAGTAAAAGAAAAAAGCGGAGCGGTCACTACCGTAGTACATTACACGAGCACGATAATAATAACCACATTCGGGACTTCCTACGATAATAAATATTATAGTAGAAAGCTATAAAAAGCGTAATCACAGACGTTATTGAAAATATCGAAAATTTATTTATCTGTAATTTCCAAAGTTGTATTAATAGTGTAACAAAATGCAATAGGTGCCTATCCATATTTATTTCACCATAAGTCCATATCAGACAATTAGTCCGTAGTCGCTTGTCGAGTACACAAGTACACAAGTGCTAAAGTAAATATTCTTACCATGAACTCCATAGATGATATATTTGTAACAAAACGAGGAAGACGATGTGTTCTGATACAAGGATATAAGCTAAGTGAGAATAAACAATTTAAGGACCAAACTTTTCACTTCATATGTACAAATCGTAAATGTAACGTGACAGCAATCATTTGTGAGAAACTTGATTTAATAATTTCACAAAAAAATGATCACGATCATCCGGCCACTTCTGAAAATATTTTAAATCGACAAAAAATAATGTCTACACTTAAACGAAAGGCCATTGATGAGGTGTTTACTAAACCAAATAAAATAATCAGAAAAGTACTTAAAGATCAAACTACTGTTAATATAAGTCATTCAGATGTGCGTTTATTTAGGAAATCTATGTATGAAGCTAGGCGAAAACTAATATTAACTATTCTTAAATCAATAGACGAGGCTAAGCATCAACTGTTTTCAAATCAAAATTAATAATAACGAACAATTTCGTTTTATAAAAAATAATGAAAGCATACCAATATTCACTTGTTATACAAATTTAGTTATGTTGTGTGAATTACGTGAAATTTTTGCTGATGGTACTTTTACATATTGTCCGTCATATTTGTATCAACTATATACAATCTTCATATTACAAAACAATTATTATCTGCCTATGATTTATTGTTTTTTAAATTCGAAATCAACTGATAAATATAAGGAAATGTGGACATTAATTAAAGAACTTTGTAAAAAATTAATTAACAAAGAAATACAAATTAGGTAACAAAATATATTTGGATTTTGAAAAAAGTGCACATATTGCAATCGAAGAATCGTTTCCAACTGTATACATTATTGCGTGCCAATTTCATTTGGGTCAAAGCTGGTATCGTAAAATCCAATCAAATAATTATTTACTTAATCTGTATAAAAATAATACAGAATAGGGTTATGGCCAAAATATTTTTTTTGGTCTAGCATTCTTACCACCTGAACAAGTTGATGATGGTTTTGTTGAGCTAATTTCTATAGCTCCTACAGATAACCATACGTTTACTGATTATATTTTAGAAAATTATATTAATAAAGAGTATCAATTTCCACCAAATATTTGGGCAGAAACTCCCATAAAACTTGGACAACCAACGGACTCGAAGCTTTCCATAAACATTTCAATGCACAATTTTACCATCCGCATCCAAACATACATTATGTAGTAGACGTTCTAACTAACATTCAGGCAGAAACTGCATTAAAAATAAATAGTATAAAAAAAAATCAATTCAATTACTCTAGAAAAGAGGCTGAACTTAAAAGGAAATTTTTGATTGATAATATTATTGTAATGCTTATGACAAAGGAGACATAACACTAATTGAATACTTAAAAATTATGGGAATTCGTTATCAAGGAAATAAAATATAAAGATTATAATTTACATAAAATATTTTTTTTTTTTTTTTATAAAACTTAATACTTTCATTATTTTGATTAATATAATATTACCAGTGGCGCATTTAGGGGGGGGCAAAGGGGGCAATTGCCCCCGGCGGCAAATTCATAGGGGCGGCAGTTTTTGTACCTAAATAATTATTAAAAATTATAATAATATAAAATTTATAATTTTGTAATTTGTTCTAAAGTAATGTTAGCCGCTAGGTACCTAACAAAATATGAAGCAATTTTAAAATAATATGTAATTTACATAAATCGTTTACACATACGAAATTGATCGCTAAACAATCTCAGGTTTGTTAAATGTTATGTTATAAATACAGACTACCTATGGGCTATGAAAACATAAATCTATTATTATTTATTACGTTGGATGCCCGATGCGGGATGGCAAGAACATTGATAACGTAGACGGGTCCTCGTACCGGCTTATCTGTGTTTATTATGTATTCTAAAAATAGTTGTTTCTTTGATTGTCCGTTCTTCGTATTGAAAATATTTGATCATTCCTGGTTTCATATTGCATAACCGTCGTCTGTCATTCGTCTGTTATAAGATATGATAAGATTTTCTTATAATCTCTGTGTTTGAGTTTTAACTTTTAAATTTTAAGTACATAAGTTCATTGTATATTGTTATTTGTTCGTACGTCGTACCTAAACTAAGTCTTAGGTATCTTTACATTTGAACTTTGAATTATGGACGGTCGAAAAAGGCTAAGTGGTGCTAAGTATAAAAAAAATGCACTAATAAAAAAACAGAAACATACTGTTCTTTTAAACAGTTGCATGAAAATTCAAGAGATGTTTAAATCTTCAACATTAACAACTGAAGGTAAATTGTTGTTTATTTTGCTATTTTATTTATTTAGTATAAGTATGAAGTATATAGGTATTATATTTAAAAGCTAGTTACTCTTTTTTTAACCAAATAAAAGTTTGTTGTTTATTGATTTTAATATACACGGTTTGAAATTTATTTGAATACGATTTATCTATAATAATCAGGTCCATGAAACAGTTTAATAATAATACAATTAGAAAACTTAATTGCTTTTGGTTTATTGTAAAGTGTATTTAAATAACTTTAAATTTAAAAAAAATGTTAAGCTACCTTTGGTACCTACTTAGTTAGAATGTCCTATACTAAATAGTTAATTTCTTACAAGTCATAATAAATAACAATGAAGCAATTTATAATAGTTAACCGTGTACTTATTATGTAGTGATGAACACAAATGTTGCAAACGAACCTTGTTCTATTGATATAATTAATGTTTCTCCCAATGAAGATGACAGTTTACTAGACCATGTACCAGTTATTGAATGTAAGTATTTAATTTTTAATTATATGCATAATTTAATTTAAATACATGAGTATTTCTTTAGTAAATTGGTTAGATAGGTACTTACTTAGTATTTTTATAAATATTTTTATTTATAATATAATTAATAAATATATATTAATATATATATGTATATATATATATATTATTTTTATATATATTTATTTATATATATTTAATTGTGAATAACAATATTGTATCTTATGACTACTAGTAATGAGTATTAAGCAATAATATTAACATATTACTATAAATCAATTAAAATAGTTGACTGTATACTTATTGACTATTGTGTAGTGACGAAAAGAAATATTGTGGACAACTTTTGTTCTATGGAAACAACTAATGTTTCACTCAATACCATTGACTGTTTACCTGACCATGTACCAGTTATTGAATGTAAGTATTTAAGGTTTGATTATATATATTTTTAGTTATTACTATTATTTTAGAATAATAGTTGACTGTATACTTATTGTGTAGTGATGGAAAAAAATATTGCGGATAACTCTTGTTCCATGGAAACAATTACCGTTGACAGTTTATCAGAATACTCCCCAGCTATTGAAAGTAAATTCTAGTACTATAAAGTTGATGTATTATTTAATTAATATTATTTTGTTTTAATAGTTGACTTAGTCGACACCAGTCTCAATTTGTCAACTCTTAACAAAACAAATGACCAACAAACTGATTCAATTTCAGAGTGCGATAATAGGAGTATTTATTATCCCGGGTATAATATACTATATCATACTATACTATGATAATATACTATATTTTAATTGTTAATCTACCCTTTTAACAGATCTGATCCAGCCATGTGGGAAATAGATGATACTTTAAGAGATTTTGTATCTCGTTATGGTTTTACTCAAGATCTGAAAAATCTAAATATTTCCAATTCTAAAAGGCCATACACAAAACGTGTAAAAGGAGTTGATAAAACTTTCTTCAGGTATTAAAGTTTTAAAAATTTTTACATTTTTACCTTATTAATTAATTTATTTTGTAATTAGATACTTTAACAAAAATTGTCTTCAAACAACTCTACAAAATGGAGAAAATATAGCACGTAGTTACTTAGTCTATTCGGAAAGCAAAGATGCTCTTTTTTGTTATCCTTGTATGCTATTTGGTGGAGTAACTAATTTTGCAACAACTGGATTTTCGGTATGGAAAAAAACTGAAGAACGAATAACGGAACATAGTAATTCATTAAAGCATAGAAACTGTATGATTAAATTTAAAAACCATAGCAAGGTAAACTGCAGAATTGATAAGCAATTAGTTAATCAGATTGATGATGAACGTTTATATTGGATAAACGTTTTAAAGAGAGTAGTAGCAGTTGTGAAGTCATTAGCTTCAAGGGGATTGCCATTTCGGGGTCATAATTCAAAAATAGGAAGTCCTCATAACGGAAATTTTTTAATGGCTTTAGAGTTAATTGCAGAGTTTGATTCATTTCTTGCTACTCATCTTTCAAAATATGGTAATCCTGGAAAAGGAAAAACTTCTTACATATCATACCAAACTTATGAACAGTTTATTTGTATTATGGCTGAAGAAGTTTTGAAAACCATTATTCAAGAAATAAAAACTGCCAGATATTTCTCTATAAGTGTTGACTCAACACCCGATATTGCGCATACAGATCAATTATCTTTCATTGTGCGGTATGTAAATGAAGATAGTCAACCAATAGAAAGATTTTTATGCTTTATAGAAGATGTCGGGCATAAGTCTGAACAAATTGCTTCTGCAGTCTTTTCAATTTTTGACAAGTATAATTTAAATCTTAAACATTTAAGAGGACAATCGTATGACAATGCCAGTAATATGGCAGGTATATATAGTGGATTACAAGCAAGAATTAAAAAGTCAAGTCCACACGCACAATTTGTTCCTTGTTCCGCACATTCACTCAATTTAGTTGGCACAAATGCTGCAAGTTGTTGCCAAAATGCGGTTCATTTTTTTGACTTACTTCAAAAATTATATGTATTCTTTTCATCTTCAACTCATCGCTGGAAAATTTTAAATTCCAATGTAAAAAGTTTATCAGAAACAAGATGGTCAGCTCGAGATGATGCTTGTAAAGCATTAAATAAAAATAGAGGATTCATCATAAATGCTCTAGAAAAAATTGAACAAGATGTTACAGAAAGACCAGCTACCCGATGCGAAGCCAAAGGTATAATTAAAAAAATTAATACCTTGGAAATGTCATTCTTGTCATTATTTTGGGGTGATATTCTTAATCGATTTAATAAATGCAGTAAAAAACTACAATCAGTTGAAATTAATTTGGGTACAGTCATAGACATTTATCAGTCATTAATTACTTATGTAAATGACCTTCGTACAGATGAAGAATATATACGTTATTTAAATCTGGCAATTTCAATTTCATCTGGACATTTTAAGAACACAGTAAACAAGCGCATAAAAAAAAGGAAAACATTCAGTGACGAAAATATAGATGATGAAGCCAGCAACAGTGACATAAATTATAAGATAAGTACATATTTTGTTATCTTAGATAGAATCAAAAATGAGCTAGAAAAAAGAAAAATAGCCTATGATCAGTTATTTGAAAAGTACTCGTTTTTCTTTCAATTGGAAAAATTGAACAGCGTAGAAATCAGAGAACAGGCAAAATGTCTTCAAGATATATATGTTGATGATTTAGGAAGTTCTTTTCCCAATGAATGTGTTCACTTTAAGTCACATATAAAGAACCTCAAAGTTGATGAAAGACCAAAAAATATTCAGCAAATGCTTATATTTATCAAAAATAATGATTTTTCTGAAATGTATCCTTACATTGTTATTGCGTTAAGAATGTTATTATGTACACCATGTAGTAACTGTTCTACTGAACGGTCTTTTTCAGCTTTAAAGAGAGTTAAATCATACCTAAGATCAAATATAAAAGAGGAAAGATTAAATGCGTTGGCAATCCTAAATATTGAACATGACATTACAACAAAACTAAATTATAACAATGTTATTAATAATTTTGCTACTAGACAAGCACGTAGAAGATTTTAAAAGCTGAAAAAGACCTTTTGGAGGAAAAGTTTTTAAATAACCTCAATGTTTGAATGATACACAAAAAAACAAACATAAACGGAGGAGGTGAAAGAGAGATTCACGTGCTCACTGTGTGGGCGGCAAAAATACGTTGCCCCGGGGCGCATATTTTCCAAATGCGCCCCTGAATATTACTATTTTTATTTAACACGAGTATAAATAACTTACGTATTTTATAACACTTTGTAGCTACATTATTATTTATTTTATTTGTACTTATATTATTTTGATTATTTTACAAAGTAAATAGTAACTTACGCTTTATAAAACTTGTTACCTATATTATTTTGATATACATAAAGGTATATAATATATTTTACATTTTAGTGCCCAAACGTGGTATTTTTTAGGGATATAGAGTGCCCAAACGTTGTGTGGATTTTGAATACTAAACAGGTAAAAATGCCCCAAACGTGCTGCACCGCACAATTAGTAGGGGTTCATCGATCACTTGTCAAAAACCCATAGTTTCATAATAACACAATAGCGTATAAAATATTTACTGAGACCCTTCTGTAGTTTCATTGTTGTAGGTACAACTGTACAGTACAAGACGTGTACAACGGGGTAGCTGCAGCCAGAGTAAAAAACCAACAACTTACAACTTGTTTTTTGGCTTTTTTGTAATATACTTTCAAAGAATACTATAAAATGTCTGTGAGAGCTTAACAGTTTACCGATTACCATTAAAATTACCTTTACAATATACCAATTGTCAATTTCGTTCAAAATATTTAAGGTCGAAGAAACCTGTTACACTCGCCACTCGGTCATAGTCTGGATTGATAGACCAATATTGCGCTTAATAAAAGTCGTTAATCATTTAAATTTAAAATTAGTAAAAATAATATTTATTATAATATTTAATATAACTTCAGTTACTAACTTACTTTACCTACATAAATAAAATAAAACGTATAATATTAAGCACTTATTATAAATATATACAAAAATAAATTACAATCGTTCATATTGTAAGAGTATATTATAAAAATATCAATTTATCAACATTGTTGTGGCAACGCACCTAACCTCTTACTATCCTAAACTCTAACTATCCCCAACAGTATTGTGCAGGGTAACGAACCGATTAGGCCGATAAACTTGATTATGTCTGTAGATAATGACTGCTATTAATATTTGAAATGCAAGAATATTACTTTTCTCGAAAATAAAAATTATTCAACAAGTCGCTCGGTAAGTAATGTAGGTATCAATATGTTTGTGATATAATATAATTTAGTATATGAATTTTCAATTTTTAATTATTTTCACATACATAGTTTATGTAAAATATTTATATTTTATAATTCAATATTTATGGATTATACAGGACAAAAACATATTTTTCATGTCTGTTTTAGCTTCGAGGCCAAACCATAGCTGCTATTATACACGGTGTTTTCCGGCGCGTTTTGTACACCGCGTATTCAGCAGCGTTTTTTTCTACATACAGGGCGTATCCATCGACGTATTCCACCGCCTAAATTACATACAATTATGGTATAAAGTATAAACGTGGTTTTCCGTCACCAGCCCATCCCAATTTAAAAACATTAAAATTAAGTGTTAGCGTTTTTATTACTTCGGCGTTCTGACGGAAAAACGCAAGCTGGCCGCGTTTTCCCGTTTCCGTCGCAAATAATTAACGTGGTGGATAATATCTGTCGTGTTTAGCCACTCAGATATATCCAATAAATATTGGTTTACTGACCCTAAAATGTAACGAGTATCGAGCAATAATTGGTACACTAATCCCAAAATACAAATGTTGTTTTAACTGGTCCATGCCTTCCTAACGCGATTCGTTGAGAACCTGTGTAATGTGTGTGGGGAAACCTGTATTCTTAGATCTTATCAACCTTCTTATTGAAAAATACCTTGAAGTGCGTGCTATACTTATTTAAATAAAAAAATAAAATAATAAATAAATCTTCTCTATAAATAGAACGTCTACCGAAGTAATATGCATTCGAAAAGGACATACGAAGTTGAACAAAATGTGTTATTACCTAGCGGCTATGTGCCTACTGCCTATATGTATAAGCCCTATACATTTGGTTATACAAATTATAAATTAGGGTGATTTAAATATTGTTTTTTGTTTTACTAATGTGGTTTGAATCAAATACTTGGAATATTAATTGTTCTTTAGAAATAACGATCCAAACATGAATATAATTTAAAAAAAAATAATGATAATTATTGGTACTTAAATCTTATTATTTTGTGTATTACTATTATTATATGCATATAGCTCCAGCAAAAAAAAAAAAAACGATAAAAAAATAATAATGGTTAAAATAATGATAATATAATAATATGACTAGGACTAGAACAACTAATGATGTAAAACTAAGACTATAAGACTAGGTAGAGTAAAAATGTTTGTGCATAAAAGTAGACTACACAAATTGTAGAATAATATAAGATTTATAAAAAAATAATAATTAAAAATATCCTATTTAACATGATATTATAATGTTTCATTAAGAACTAGAAATAAGTATAAAATGATTTATTACGTACTCATACCCGATACAATCACATACAATATTCATAGGTATACTATCTACATCAAAGTATCAGACCTGTGGGAAAAAATTATTAAAATTAATTAAGATTGTAAAATAAAAAATTATGAAATTTTAATTGAATACATTTTTACCTACATGGATATAACAATACGCATAGCAATATCATACAGTTTCCGTTTTTGTAGATAATAAGCGTGGAGTACCCGGTGCGTATTATTTTGACTTAAAAAAATACTATATTTACGGATACAATATTTGCATTTTGTATCATAGCATATGCATATACATACCTATTGAAATCACGCAACACACTTTTATACTCATTTTTAAAATATTCAAATTAATAAAATAATTTATACAGCCTGCTAATTATTATAAATTATTATAAATGTGTTAATAAATAATAATTCATACACAGCATTTAGAATGAAAAGTTATGTTTTTTGTATAACTATAACCAGTGGCGCCCAACCCTATTACTAGGTGTAGCGGTCGCTACACATTGAAAATAAGGGGTGGGTAGGTATAATAACATAAAATAATTAACTTGAAATATGTTCATTATTAATCACAGATTATATTGGTTGATACGTTAATATTTACTAATATTGTCAATTAAAATATGATAATATGTAAAAATAATAAAATTTTGAGTTTGTAAGGGGGTGGGTGGGTGGGTGAAATTATTTTTTGCTACACCTGAAAAATATATCTTGGGCGCCACTGCCTATAACTATTTACATACAGTGGCGGCTATCCTATACTCAAGGTGTATCCGTCGATACACCTTATAGTTGGCGTGGTGGTCATGGACCACGGTGTGTAAAGTGGGTAATGACTAATGCCCTAAACGAATAAAAACAATATATTTAATAATCCAACCGGTGGCTATAAGTGTAATATAGTTAAATACGAATAGAAATACTAGGCAGTAAATACTAAATAGGTAGTAAATATATTGTAATATTGGATGTAGAAATTGTTACATTTTCAATGTTTCAAATAAACAGTTGAATAAAATTAGCTCAGAACAGTATATTATATTATTATATTATGAATTGCATATTAATAAGTATAATCATTAATTAATGTTTATACCTACCTAGTGGAGATAAAATAATTTTTATATTTTATTCATTTCATTTATTCTGTGGCTATACAAAATAATCACTTAACTATTATTAGTGATTGCTGTCGTTAATCATTATTAATTATTACATATTAGTTATTATATTGAGTACGAAGTATGAACTACAAATAACTATTTGAATTTAAAAATACAAAGTTATGTCGATTGACCATTTTTACATGCAATTATAGTATAAAATAGGTAATAAATTGAATAAAAAATTTATTTTAGATTCTGAGTGGAATAATGTGTTCTTTTTTTATTATTATTATTTTTTTTGTGTTTCTATAGTCATTAAAAGGTATAAAAAAGGCACAATAAAAATGCTTCAATTTTCTTATACAGCATCTTTTGTGGTTGGAAAGTGAATTTAGTTGTGTTCTTCGGGGGGTCAAAAGTAATTAGTAATAGTTTGGAAAAACAAACAACAAACTAAGGAAAATTGAGATTTTTACACAAAAAAATAACCGTAGAAGCATCAAATTTTCACAGAATGTTTTATATTAGCAATTTTTATGCGCAATAACATTTTCAAAATATTTTGATGCTTTTTGAACTATTTATAAATTATAACCATAAGAAAATTTCGAATTTTATTAGTTTTTAATTTTTTTTAATTTAATGTTGTCGGTACAAAATTTTTAGAAAAACTCAGAATTGAAATACATTGGTCCTCATCCTGCGTTTTTGTTACCTGGTAGAAATTAAAAAAAGTTGAGCTTAAATCCACGATAGTTTTTATGAACGTCTGAAGTTAAAATGTTGACAAAATTCATCAAAATCACGAAGATTGGCAAATTAATTGGAGTTAGAAATTCAAACAAATTTTTCTATGTATATCTAAGATTTGAAACTTTGAAAATTACCTTTAAGTATTCCTACATTTAACAAAAAAAAAAAATGTACGGGAAAGACAAATTAAATTTTTACGAGTTTTAAGTTAGACATTGGATATTTACCCGTAATTTAAGAAATTGCCATAGAATTTTCTTATTTTGTAGTTATTTAAAAACCATTAGGTTACATTAGTTACTTGACATTTTCATTAAATGATTATTTTATAATTTTCTATACATTACCTATAACCTTTTAAAAATATATTGACTCGTTTTGAGGTATTTATAGACATTTAAAATAATCAATTTTTTTATATAAATTTTAATAAAAATGTATTCGTTGTGTGAAAAAGCTTGTAAATTTATCACAAGGTTCCTTATAAATTGTTAAAATGTAGCAGTTGATAAATATTAAAGATCCATAAGCATGTTTTTTTTTATAAGTATTTAAGGTTAAAATTTTGACAACATTCATCAAAATGTTGAAAATTTTCAAATTGATTTTACTTAGTTGAAAAATTATGAAATATTGAAATTTTATAGATGTAAGGATTAAAAATTTAAAACAAGAATTCTCATAAAAATATTTGATACTATAACCAAAAAATATAAAAATAAAAACTCAGTTATTTTTTACAGATATTTTATAGTTTGAAAGAAATTAAATTTTAAAACCGAAAATAACAATTTTAGTTATTTTGTTGTAATTTAAAAATGTTATTCGTGGGTAGATGACACTTTTAGAGAGTATATTATTATATTTTTTACAAACAATAATATTTTAAAATGCAATTTTGTTGTAAAATTAATTTTACTTAGGTAATGTTGTACTAATAGTAAAATAAATTACTTTATTCAAAATAATATTAGGTATCATGAAATAAACGGTCTTTGCTTAGAATCGTTTTTTTGTAGGTATACAATAATTTTATATTATTTGATTCAAATTTAACACCATCTATTATAGTGACCCACTTGTAACCAGCTACTGCCTACTGTACAGCAGGGTGACACCCACTTGGCCGCTTTTTTTTCTTGTATTTGTAGGTGTGTAGTATAATAGTATAAAAAAATAAATTACTAAATTGTGTATCAGAGTTGGCGGGTGGGTAGTTGAATTCAAAATTTGATACTCCTTTATTTTGTTTGATAGACGCCACTGCTTACATACATTAGTAAATTAGTTCCTACCTAGTATCAGATACCCAGTGTCCCAGTATCAGTGCTTATTAGGATTCGGTGGTCGGTGGTGGTTTAACGGTTGAGATAGTGCCATGGTAGACATTCCAATCCACATTTGGTTAATTCCTTTTAATATGTAAATATTAAACATAATAATTTATGGCAATTATTATTAACAGTTAATGAGTTAATACCTATTATAAAAATCCTAAAAAATTACAAGAATAAAACTTAATAAGCTGTCTAGTATCTACGTATAATTTTTCGGCAAGAGGATGAGAAAAACTTTTCGTGTCATGGATCTAAATCCCCTCCCCCTACAGTTGTGTCAAAATCACTACTGTCAGCGGTAAGACTTATTGTACCACAATATAACTAGGAACTTCATGCATATTTCTTAGGAAGCTGTAGCATATTATTCAAAACCTGATTTGACAAAAATTTGTTTCGTCTCAAATCCAAAAATGTATGTTGGATATTTACTAAATTTAAGCTATTGTTCATATTAAAATATTTAATACGTAATATATATTAATTATTAACGCATATTTTTTTTTGGTAAGTAATAAAACAAATTTTTATTTCAATTGAGCCTTTGCGCATTCCGTTAGCCATCAATATTATTTTGAATTTTACTATAGATTTAATTATTTATTTTTTATTGTGTTTACTGTTTAGTATGTTTAAAGTTTAATTAAAAAATTAACTGCCCATTCATGGATATAATAAGTCATAGGGCTCGGCTTCAACTTCTGTAATGTTTAATTCCCATGTACCTATTACTATACCTAATCTTTTTGTCAATAATTTAAGGAGTGGTGAACATTGGACATAATATATAACACTTGCGCGATCTACCGGTCCAATACATCACTAATGAGCGAGCGTACGGAGCACGGATACAGAACAAGATCACGTTGAAATCGTCAATTAAACAATAGTATAACTCAATTGTCTCAATTCCATAATATAATAGGTTCACCGGGAACATTTGAATCTTGGAACGACATAACAATATTTGAATCAAAACTAACAAATTTTTTCGTTGCGAACGGAATAAGTAACGAAGTCCAGAAGAGAGCTATACTACTATCTTCAATTAGTGAGGAAGTTCACAAAATATATTATTCAGTTTATGTGTTCCAACCAAACCAGATTTACAGACATACGACACACTAGGTATTACTGGTATTAGGTTTATTAAACAATTATTACAAGCCAGTGAAATCGTACTTCGCATCAAGACACGCATTTTACAACGCAAAGCAGACGAAACTAGCTGAATGGGGAGCAAGAGTAAAGAACTTGACATTATAGGTTTAGATATAAATGATATAATATAGGTACCTACAAAACTGCAGCTCTTTCCCCGCGTACTGAAAAAACAACGTACATTTTGGTCAGCTGAGACAGCTGAGTGGTTCTTTCTTAACGTGAACAAAGTATTTGACAGGTGTACCTGATTAATTATTAGTTTATAGTTGTATAATTTAACTATATAATAAAATTAATAATATAAGTACAGCGTAAAAAATGTTCTCACAAATCTATAAAAATAAATTCTCAAATCATTGATTAGGCTTCCATTACCCGCAGTTGTTATAATTTCTAAAATAGAAATTAGTGAGATAATTATTATATTATTATACCATAATAATAAGATATTGAGTTACCGATTAAATCAGGCAGGTATCTTCTACCAATTACCTACAATCAATACAGGGGGCTTATTGGGGCTTCGTAATTATATAATATACCTATGCAATAAAGAGAATTTTGTTATTATCATTATTTTATTATATGTATGCGTATGACGAATATTTTATTTGCTGTAAAAAAATAAAATTAATGCCAATGCTTTTATGCACTTGAAGTAAATTTTTTTGTCTAGCCCTCCCCATTATTTTTTTATTTCTAGATCCACGTCTGCTACGGTATATATATATAATATAATATTTTCAAATAATCTGATTTAGATAATTATATATCACCCAAATTTATTCTTTTTTTCTAGAAATCTAAATAATTTGAATTTAGACAATTTGATGAAATATATTTTTTATTTTGTATACCCAATAAATAATAAAAAATTATTCAAAACATATTTTGATAATTTGTTTTATTTTTCATATAGGTAATACCACAGAATAGGTAAAATTTATTTTTCATCTTTCCTCAATTTTGTGATAATACTAGTCGATCCTAGATGGCATTGCCCGTAACAAATTAAATAATGTCAGTGGGCATTCAACTTCGCTAAATGTGAACTAAACATAATATTTTTAATACATTATTTTAGGTGGTTTTTACCAAACATAAAATAAAGCTCTAAAATTATATCCAAATTTAATAACTAAGTATTTTATTTTCTGTAACCAATAGCAACCCTCTATACCTACAAACAAAAAAATTATTCGTTGATTTTTTGTGAGTCTACAATTAACAAATCCTAATCAAGGAAAAAAAATCCCCAAAACTATGCCTAACCAATTTTATAATACCTAAATAACAAAATGTTATGTAAAAATAATAATGATACTAATATTTACAGTCAGTGCAATACAAAGTTAGCGATCGTTTGTGGAAGTTGTTGTCAAAAATAATAAATAATAAATAATAATAATACAAATTATAATTATAATATCTTGATCAGTCAATTATAAAAAACGCTTGCCAAGTCAGGGATCGGCATGTAAACTTTCTTGAATTTTATATTTAGAAATTTATTAACTAATATCACACCCAAGTGGTTTAACAATTTGAATCCAGAAAAATGTCGGTGTGAACAGCCCCACAAAAATCGTTTTCATTTTCATTTAGTGAGATAGATCTCCGAAACCGGATAGCAGATTTCGTTGTTCGGGATCTTGTAGTCTTGAAAGATTCACATTGGTTAGGAGAAGTGCAGTGAAGATTTTCAGAACTTTATATTTAATAGTTAATTCACTACAGAACATTAAAAAAAAATTAAAACAAATTTTATTGGGCGTTTTTTGATGTTTTTCAGCTTTACAGCTTTGTAGTGAATTAACGATTGGAGATGAAGTTCTAAAAATCTTCATCGCACTTATCCTAGCCAATATGAATCTAACAAGACCCCCAAACGGCCAAACAACAAAATCCGTTCTCCAGTTTCGGAAATCTACCTCGCTAAATGAAAATCTAGCAAAAATAATCCGAACCATCCGAGACACATTTTTGCCCCGCCTCTGTACAATAAAGTTAAATATTTTATTTATCTATATAATATATTATAGTCTGAGTGTTACTGCTGGCCACTGGGCTATTCACCTCAAGATTTTAAGTCATGTATATTATTTTTGTTTTTATTCACGCTCATAATATGCTTATTGTAACTATGTTATTACAGATTGTACCTACATGGGTAATATTATATTCTAATAAATGTAAAAAAAAATAAATATTTATATTATCCGCAAGCGAACTGAGTAACTTTTTTTCATAACTGACTGACTGCTTAGCCCCCCAGCTACTCTATTTATCCCCCCCCCCCCCAGAGTTTTAACCCGAGTTGCACCGGTGACCATTGAATTGGCTCCCAATTCTAGGTAAATATGAAATCAATCCTTGAATTGGATCCCGAACAATGTATATTTGAATTGGCTTCGTAAACGGTAAAATATTATTATTTAACGAGTGGTTCTCATATTTTACGCGTTTAACTTTTACGTCGTGATTTGCTCTTGGCACTTAAGTAGTTAAGTATAGTCTAGTGCTGGGTATTATGTTATATATTATTATACGTATTGATTTTATAGTCTTATCGAACTAATCGTCGTAATCTTCTACAATAATCGATATGTATGATATATATGATATAATTGGATTGATACCTACATAAAAATATTAGCCAATAAGTGTAAGCCACGACAAATATAGTTAATTATACATTTATACCTATTATATTATAATGACGCCGGTCGGTCACTTCATCACAGGACACATGGTATAACTTTTGTTTTAAAATGCAATTAAAAAAAAATACAAATGAAAAAGAGGATTTTTATAGTTAAATAAAAAAAATCATAGTTAAATACAATGAAATATGCCAAAAAATAATTTAAATTAAAATACAAATAATTTTTTATGGCAGAAAAATAGGCATTTTAATAGTTTATATTGATTAAAATTACCTATAATATTATGTTTACTTAAAATATAACTTTACAGTAGGTATATTCTGTTTTAGACAGATTTTACATTTAAAAGTATAAAAATAAACTACACTGATCGATATGCTCAGAATCTAAAATTAAATATTGATGTTTACAAATTACATTTTTATATAGGTAATTATATAGTTGTAGGTAAGCTCCTAAGGATATAATTATTTCTAAATGATTCCGTCAGTTATTATGTTGGTTCTTCCAGTTTTTGGTAATGTAATTACTAAGAAAGCTGAAACTAAACAGTAAATATTATGTAAAAGTAGGTAGGTTACAATTATATGTCTATATTTTATACCTAATACTAATTTATTCAAATAATTCACAATTTAATTTTTTTTTTAAATTTTAAAAACTAAATCAATTTAAGGTTTAGACAATAGAGTAGACCAGTTAATAGGTAGGTATGATTTATTGTTCAAATGTGTAATGTACTAATGTGTAATGTATTAATCACTAATGTGCAATGTACTAATGTGTAATGTGTATACTACCTACCTATTTTTATTAATTTTAGTCTATAGATTAATACATACTCAAATTAAATTATTGATGACTATACACAATTTGTACTCACTTATCAAAAATGAGCTTGAAACAAATATTGGAACTATACAGTGAGCATCAATAAAAATTCCAATGAGAATGTTGCCCAAAAGTGCACCTATTTTGCCAAACATAGTACCTATAGACGCAGCCATGCCCCTTAAAAATAACAACATACAATTTAAAATACACATTACATACTGTTATAAATTTTATAAATAATTTCATGTAAACTTTACCTGTATTCAGTTGGAAATAACTCAACAGTAATGCAATATGTTAGGCTAATACCAATACTAGAAAAAGCTTCAAATATTGAAGATAATATAATATTCTCCATTGAAGAAGTAATAAAGTACAACCATGCTGCAGAAATACTGGATCCAAAGAAACTCAAAACTATAAGTTTAAAATAAAAATGTTTACTTATTTGTCATACGCATTATGCATTTATGCATTATGCAGTCTAGTTAAGAATACTTTTCAAATGTATTCAGAATACGTATTTAAATATTTGGTGTAATTTGTATTTAAAATAGGTACGTATTAAAATACTTTCTTTTAAAAGTATTTAAATATAAATACAAATACCTTTTAAAAGTATTCAAAATACTTAAACAAATACTTTTTTTTAGTTCAATAACTAATATATTTCATTAAAATTATTAACTACTACCACCCATTAAATAAGAAGAAAGACTATTTAAAGATCCAATATAAAAGCCAATGCAACCAGTGGTGGTCAGTGTCTTGTATGCCATGGTATATGGGAGGAGGAGCCAACCGGGGTTTTAGTGTCCAGTCATTCTATTATCTGCTTGTATTTTGGCGAAACCTCATTTATAAATTCTCAGAAGTTAGAACCATTATAAAATAATATTTTAGAAACAAAATTTAAAATAGTATATTCCAAAATATTGGTTAATAAAATTGAGAGTAGACTACTAGAATAAAAAAAGTATTTGAAATACAAAAAAAGTATTAGAATACTTAACAAGATTGCATTTATATCATAATAGGTGAATACTGTCAGACATTCTTATTATTATTAATTTATTAAATTATTTTAAAATATTTAAAATATTTAACTTATTCTAACCTTTTGTAGTGTCATATAGGTAAGTAATGAATCAATTTATGTAGGATGCTATAGACTTATAGAACATATTTTCACATCCTCTAATACTACTTTTTTCCAATTCAATCACTTATTGTTTAATATTATATCATTTTTATTTAATAAATAAAATGAGATGTCTGAATCAAAACTAGATGTATGTCCATGAATTTATTTGGTGTCATATTTTTGCAAATAATATCCCCAAATTGAATATTCAAAAACAATACAAATTTTAATCCACCATGAATAATATAGACATTTTTAATTATAAAACTTAAATTAAATAATATAAAATCTGGATAGTCTATAAAATCCTGGTGTTGGGTACCTATTTGTCTTTCGTGGCTTATTTTGGCATAGGATAATGGATTGTTGTGATAAACAATTTTAAAAACAATAAATTATTGCATCCTAAAGACAACGATTCTTGGTTACATTTCTTCATTTCTTCAACACTTTACTCAATGTTTTTTTTGGTTAATAGAAACTTCTGGGAAAATTAAAAAAAAAACTTCAAAATACCAATTAGTCTCAAGTTCTAATTGATACTGTTACTTGAAACTTTTAAAACAATTGAACACAGAAAAAACACATATTTTTAAAACCAATACATTCCATGACTCACGCAGACTCTATTATAAATTTATGATGTGAATGTTGTTATAATATGTCATTTATTTTACAATTATTAAATAATATATTACCTATTATAGTTACATTGAGACCTGATAATCAGGCTGATATTACCTAACCAATTTTGTCATTTATTTCAATGTTATTTTAACTTACTAAATTGTATAGATACAATATACACTAAATTAGTACTTTTTGTTGATATTTGACATTTGCATTGTTTAACAATTAACATAACAAGTTGTTACAGCTTACACTTATTGTCATTATTAAGCCTGGATTATTTGGGTTCATGAGTCCCTTCTCAACTTTAAAACTTCATCCCCATTCATCACTTCTACAATTTATTTTAATAGCTACTTTTTTACGGTTATACCTATATGAGTGTATACAATTTGAAAAGAAGTTAATTAATAAGACTACAGACTAGCAAAATAAGTATTTAATTATCATGCATGCGTTTAAGACCCAATAACAACACACACATTTTTATAATAAAAATAATACATACTTATTAGAAGCTTTATCATATTAATTACATAATATATAAATTAATTACGAATTAATTATTTAATTATTTTTCATGGTACAAAGATTTTTATATTATTTTTTTGAAATTTCTTTTGATTGTGAAGGTACATAAAAAAATGGAAAAGGCGGGCTCCTTAAATCTATTGGGCCAGGTATCATGCCCCCGCTCCACTGACCCTTTTTAATCCGGGTAATGGACTTATTATACAACATGGTAATTGATAACTGACTGTATACCATTAATACAATTAAACACTTATATTATAATATATGACCACAAATTTAAAATGTTCAAAAACCTGTAAAAAATCTTAGTCCAAGTTTATTGATAAATAGTGGTACAACGAGGTATGCAAGCAATGCCAATGATCATTATGTTCATATACACGGAATGGTCAATATGATCATCACACTTTACATATTTCACTTCTGGTTCAACTATGTACATGGATACAATTTCGCACATGGTTGTTTTATTTTGGATATTTGAATATGTTTCATACCAACGAAATCTATTCATCAATTCCGGGAACCACAGTATTAACATATAGTAACTGCAGATAATATAGCATAGAGTTAGCAAATTCTGAACATGTGATTTGTTGTTAAATTTTTATAGTTACTCATAATTCATATGGGTATAATAGGTATATAATATGTCCCAATTTTTACCTAGTAGTAGCACAAAAGTGTATAATGCATGTAACTATAGCTATAATTTTGAATTTCGATGTAAACAAATCTATAGTACTCTCATAAAGCCCTTCAAAGAAACCATTATTTGCTTTGTCATTTGAACTTGGCATAATTATTGAAGTCACCTAAAAAATCAAACAGAATAAACTGTAAATAATATGTATAATGAAAATTGAACAGTAAGTTATTGAGAAGTCTAATTATACACCAAGGAAATATTGCGATTTATGCTTACGGGAAATTTATCATTTGAGTTGCTATTCCATCTGTGAACAAATTTTAAGCAATTTATTGTTTCTTTGTGTTTACCCTGAGTGACTAAAAACTTTGGACTTTCAGGCATTTTCATTATTAAAAATGCTAATGTTATACTCGGAAGTGAACACACAATTACAAAAAGATTCCATGATTTAAACAATATGTATTCGTTTTCGATTCTAAATGTCTGTGGTATAATTAACCATGCTATACCTGAAATCAAAAATATATAAATACATTACTATTTTAATTGTATGATTAATTAGATTATGTAGAAAACGACTAATTGCCAATCAGATAATTCAGATAAATATAGATAAACTATCACTAAAAACTAATAAGATCTAATGGCTAATACGGATTGTGGGTTATTTGATTTATTATGTTAATGTTTTCAATTACCACATTGCAACAATATATCTATAGTTGTGATATGATTAAGTATAAAAAATGTTAAATATAATAATGGGCACCTATCTATTAAGATGTGACCATTCACCACATATCTGCTTTTTATGTAGGGAGGGGGTTTGATTCAGATAACTTTAATGGTAATAATGTTGAGAAAAATACTAATTTAAAGTAGGTAACTTACAATAATTTCAGTACCTACTGTACCATTGGTTGGTGGGTACACTGTAATTACAAGATAACAATTACATAAACTACAAAAAATAAATTCTTACATGGAAGCAATATTATCCCACTTGTCCAGAACATTTCCATCCAAGATAAAAATTTTTCTCGATATTTGATATTAAGAAACTCTACAAGGTATGAAAAGAGTGTTGTTGAACCGGATACTCTATAACATAATAGTATTTTAATAATTTATCTATAAAAAAGTTTTTAAATTGTATATCAATATATTTGGTATACCCAAATCCACTTAAAAGTCTACAGAATATAAATATTGAATACACCTGCGACACACTAGACAAGATGTTAAAGAAACCATCCATCAACATACATATTATCAAAGTAAATCTTCGGCCCTTGGTGTCTGCCACATAACCCCAAATAAAGGATCCCATTAACATTCCTAAAATAGAATAGAAACATTATTATTGTCCATTGAATAAATTTGATTAATTTTATATTAAATATTTACCTATCATCATTGCTCCATTTAGAAGGCCTTTGTGAGAAGAAGTCATTTGAAAATCACATTGAGCTGATGGTATAATAAATGATACTGATGTCACACTAAAGGCAACGGCTGTGTAAAGCGATCCACATATGAATAGTATATAATAATGAAAATATCCAAATCCTGTTGGTGTAAAAATGTGTTAGGTTATTATTTATTTTAACATAGATGTTATCCATATAACACATATTGAACACAATATACATAGGTATATGAAGGCATTGAGTATTATATACTGCTGATCTTTATTTCACATAGGTACAATGTTTTCCTAGAGCACTCTTAATTCCCTTAAAAGTCAATGCTTTATTAAACAGGATACCTTAGACAACCCTGGCCTCTGGTAGAGTGTATGAGGTAGGAGGCCACCCTAATCAGCGTTGGAAAGAATCAAGGGCTAATGGCTCCCTCCAAATAGTTGGCCCCTAAAATGTTGATAATTTTATTTATCGACTTTAAATTATGATATAAAAAATATCAACTTTCAAAATGGAAACATTAGGTATAACATAATGTTACATATTTTATACCTGCCATTCCGGGAACTGGGAGAGGCCTCTGTTCTCTATTATTATTTATTATCGTTGCCACGTCGATATATTTACATATTATAGTATATGACTATATGACCTTTTTTGGAGAACGCAATTTACCGATTCCGCGTCTCTCATCGAAACTGTGTAAGCATATTAAAATATTACAGACGAAACCGGAAACGTCTCAGATAACATTTTTATCGATACAATTCGGTTTAACGTAGACTGCAGCTGGTATCGATGCGTTTGCAATTCAACCTTACATCTTATTACTTATTTATTATAATAACTATACTATAACTAGTATATTGTCGTACAACTGTTCAAGTCGACATTGTTGGTTTTTCGCTAGCTTATTTATTTATTTTTTGTTAGTTATTCATTGCTTATTAAATACTATCAATATTAAAAAATAATTAATTAGCACATTTTTTAAGCCTCCACCATTCTTAAAAAGGTTAATCGCCCCCCTACCCCAAAATAAGCACCTATTTACGTGTCTGGTTTGATCGGCTGGTACCGAATTCCGTCCCGGGCCCCCTATGGTTCCATAACTGAAGACCGAATTCCGTCCCGGAGGCGGAGCAACTATGTCCGAATTCCGTCCTACTACCTGTAACTATGATATAGGTGGCAGTAACATCTCCTTCACATTTTCTCCAGGCTTAGGACTGGCAGCTTTGCTGGCATGTTTAAAAATGTGAAATCCGGCAAAACAGCCTTATTTATTTATTATTAATATACGGAGCAAAAAAAACTCCATTTACAGTATATGCCATTTATGTATAAATATGACAGTCATATAAGTATTTTAATAAATTTAAGAGTATAAGTATAATATATGTTATGTGTAATTAGTATTTACCTAAATTATTTATTATTTTAATCATTTTTTTTTTTTAAATTATTATTTTTTAGATTTGAAATAGGCTGGTAAAAACTTAGACGACACCTGACACACAAACTGGTGTCGATCTATGTTTTGACTTTTCCAAAGCATAATTTTATAATTTAAAAACTTGTTCTCTCGGGATGAGAGTCTAATTCTAGTCGGGACGGAATTCAGACATAGTTTATCAACCCCCGGGACGGAATTCGGACATAGTTGCTCCGCCCCCGGGACGGAATTCGGTCATTTTCAAGTGTCTCTACTAAATAGTAATTTTAAAGTGTGCTAAAAAACTCTGTCATTGTTATGGCCCGTTAGATTTGAGCAAAATTATAAATAATTATATACGAAAAACGATTCTTGGTGTCACATGTCACTATGTCAGTCTTTATTGCTAAACATATTTTATATTATATTTCTACGACTGAGTACGACCATTAGCCCAGTTTTTCAAGTGCTCCGCATGCAGTGGGTCGTGGCAGTTTTTTTTTCACTGCATTGGTGTGCGCTTTAGCTAAGTGAACACTACACCCGCATACGTATTGTCTCCGTCTTATAAACGAATAGCATAGCAAAATGTATTTTTTTCGTGTCTGTCATCACCTTTTAGGACAGTAAAAGTACTTAGATTTTCTTCAACAGTAATTTTTTCTGATAGGAAAGTAAATCTAGTTGGTACTTTGGGGGGGTCAAAATTAAAATTTTTTCATTAGTTTTCAAAAGCGCCGTGAAAAACAAATAAAAAAATTAAGGAAAAACGGGAATTTTCACGCGAATTCAATTTTTTGCTAAATCGAATTTGGTTTTTGGTGTAACTCTAAAACGAATACATGAAATTTTTACTGAATATTTATATTAACATTTTCTATACACCGTGCCTTTTTTAAAATATTTTGACTAAATTGAGCAGCTGTTTACGGTTTAGGGACATTTTCAGTTTCCATTTTTTTTTAGTTTTTTATTCCATAAATATCAATAAAATTTTATTTGTTAGGTACTAAAGCTAAAAATTTAATAGAAGGCTCCTAATATATTTTTTTAAAGACAGATGAAAAAATATTAAAAATCCATAGAAACAATTTTTTTTTATAAGCATTTAAAGTTTAAATATTGACAAAATACGTAAAAATGACGAACATTTCCAAACTATTTTGAGTTAGAAATTCTTAAAAATTTTCTTTTTTAATCTAAGATTTTAAAATGTAATACAAAATTCCTCATACATTTGTCTATCTTTTAAAAAAAAAAAATGTCTACAAGAAAGTTAAATTAAATTTTTATGATCGTTTGAAATTCATATTTTTACAACGTTTGATATTCACTCGATTTCTCATGTAACGATTTCCTTATTTTGTTGTAATTAAAAAATGAATTACTGTAGATACTTGAAAATTTCACTGAATGTTTATATTCAACTTTTCTATGCACCATACAATTTTGAAAATAATTTGACTCTTTTTGACCTGTTTACAAACATTGTCAGTTTTAAGTTTTAAATTTTTATAGTTTTTTTTTTGTTGAGTAAAATTGCAAGGCTCCTGATATATTGTTAAAATAAAAGTTGAAAAATATGGAAAATACATAGGTACAGTTTTTTTTTATAAGCATTTTATGTTTGAATTTCGACAAAATTTATCAAATTTAAAATTTAATTATTATTTTGTAGTTAAAAATGTATAAAATGTTCAACTTTTATAGCTAAGGATTGAAAATTTAAAAGAAGGTTCAACGTAAATAGGTTATATATAAATTACTTTATTCACAATAATATTATCAAATATACTTAGTAATATCATAGGCTGACTGACCGTCTTCGCTCAGAATCGTTTTTCTCATACAATGATATTACTTGTAACCTACTATATAGCAGAGCGACACCCACTTTCCCACCTTTTTTTTGTTTATTTTATTATTTTTGTTTAATCTTTTATTTGTTTAATCTACGTCATGGTACACTGATAGCCTATGTATAGGTTAGGTAACCTACATATATAGGCAATAGCCAATAGATACCTTTTATTTATTAAAATATAATATATTCTATGTTTCATAATTTGAAAGCGATAAGAAAGTGATATACTAATAACATATATGTAACCTATAATATGAATTTGAATGCTCTTAGAGGGGGGTAAATGAAGAATTAATAGTTATTAATTATACTTAATATACGTAATATTATATTATTATCATATTTATTTACATTTAGTACATTAAACACGACTTGCCTAGTTACCTACTAACCTACAAATAATAATATATGTTGATACATAATAAATAATAATATTTCGTGTGCTTACCAAGTACTTAATAAATTGCATCTAAATCTAATAATCTAGGTATTGCTTATAATAGTATTATACTAGAAATTATACGGACTTGACGGAGGTTAGAGGTATCATATCATTGTTATTAAAAAACGATACCAGAAACACATACACACACACGCCCACACGCATGCATATTGCATATTATTTTAAGTGTATATAATATTTTTAATTTGTGTAGGCGCGCGTTACTGGCGATATTAGTATAGTACACGTACATATATAAGCACATCTGCTGCCGCGGTAGTTGGGAGGTTGACACTACATATTATAGTTATTGGAATATGTCTGAATATTTATTATTATTATTAGTATCACCGGCGATATACCGCCTGCATTGGGATAATAATATTATGCAACAATGCATCATTTAAAAATATAATATAATACATTTTTTTTTATCAGGATTCAATGTTTCGACTGCTAAGGTCATTGCCTACAAGTTTTTCATTGACTTACATTTTACAAATAGTTTTACATTGCTCATAAGATTTTAAAGGTAAGTGTGTACCTATAGGTACATTATTATTTACATTTAAAATTGTATTTTATTATATATTATATATACATATACTGTATTCATATCCTTCGCAAATACAAATATCGAATAACGATCGTCGGGCTTGTCGGGCTTGTCGGGTATTGTTTTTGGAAAATATCTGTACAATTTGTGGTACCTTAGTAGATATATTATATACATTTAGAACCATTTAGTTATTACTTATTAACTATCTATATTATATATTAATATGTATTCTTGTGTACAGCCGGCGTGATCGTGCGTGATCGTGATATGGTAATATTATATATTAATACACATTGTGGCAAAAAACAGGACTATACGTAGTTATAAAAATGTGTTGTTGAGTACCTACCTATTCGAGATAACACGCTCGAGTAGTATACACTAGTGAGTACTAATCAGTTATTAGTTTATTACGGACTAAAAATTAAGATATCTTAGTCCGTGGTACCTATCAGTGAGATGTACTCTCTAGAGTCTAGTATCTACTTTTAATAATGAGACGCGTATTAATACCCGTCGTAATAAATAAATATACGACGAATTATTATTTATTACCCACGTAATTTTTGGTACTATATTACTATAATAATATAATTGCAGTGGCGGCTCGTGGTTTGGACGACGGGACGATCGTACCCCTTCTAAAATTAAGAAAATTAATTGTATAATATTCTTAAATAGTAAAATAGTTATAAATTACCTATTACCTACTACCTACTTTACATTTGTCAAATTTTGATTGTCGTTTACAATATTATACTATACATTCGATTGACCGGCAGCGTCGTCCGAACAATATTCGTATTACGCATTTGTAAGCGTCTCGCAGCAATCGTGTGCGTGCGGGTACGTTTATGCTGCGTTCTTATACATGGATATTGGACGACTGGCAGCGTCGTACAAGCAATATTCAGAATTCGTATATAATAATTAATAACTTATAAGCGACGCGTGAAATCGTGTGCGTACGGGTACGTTTATTGTTGCTGCGATGTTATATAAAAAGTAAGATGCATGACAAAATAGATTTTATATTTTGTATATTTTCGTTTATTTAAATAATTTGTTATATACCTATGGCTCCGATATTATATTTAAAGTCGCACCCCAACCACCAGCACCCACGAGCCACCACTGAATATAAGTATATTTAATAAAATAATAATATATTTAATATTAATTTAACATACATTTCTTGAATTCTATATAATTCAAAAAATATTTCACGACCCACAGTTTGAGAAACGCTGCTCTAGACCTATATATGTATTACCGGCACCACAATTTATTGTGACACAATGCGTGTGTGAATCAAAATAATGTAATAATGGTTCGATTCTTGTAATTATTATTAATTTATTATACCTACGAGTTTGGTTTTTTTTTTTTATTCATTTTGAATCGACTTACCGACCATTTCGATTGCCTTATCCAGATGTACAGGATGGTTGAGAAGACTCGTACTGTCAATGACTTCTGAAATACCAAACGATTTAAGTACCTACATAACTTTTGAATCCACAACAAAATTACAAAATTATCCTATAGCTGTTGTCATAAAACAGTATTTACCTTTCGAATTATCTTTTTCCATTTAAAATGCAAGAACATGTGTAAAAATAAATAAATAAAAAATTTAAATGTTAAAAATGAACTAGCAATCACAATAGCTTTGAAATCGTTATTAATTTCTTTTAGTGTTCGGACCTCGGACGTTCAATATAAAATGATATACCTAGCTATTAATTTATTAAGTGGGAGAAACATGGTGTGGTATAATATAAAAATATTTTTATCATTTTTTTTTTTTTTAACGAGTGACGACCACGATATATTGTACACCTTCGGGACCGGCAGAGGACGCTACAGATAAACATCACGTCATGCTCAATGTTACAATATTTTATAAATCTAAATAATTTAAGACATAATAGTAATACTGACATAATATTGTTGTCTATGGACTATAATGTATTTGTATAGCTGTATAAGCTAGTTATATTTAAATCTTTATTATTACGTATTTACTTAATAACGTTATATTTTATTAGGTATTATAGTTATAGGAGGTACCTATATATAATTATATATGATATAGAATATAGATATATATTATTATTTTTATTTTTATTATATATATATTACATTATTATATAATAGGTACATTTATACAGTGATTTGAGGATATTATCCTTTATAATGACCAAATATTATTGTTAGAATTAAATATCAAAATTAATAAACTAAACAATGTAAAAATATGAGTTTGTTTATAGGTAAATACTTAATCATTTTTGGTACACCTTCAAAGGAAAAAAATTGAAAATGTAGTAATTTAAGTTGTAGTTATGAACTAAAGTATATGTGATAGAGCAGATCACCACTGTCTATTCCAACAAAAAATGGAATGGCCTTATACTCCCCGTCACACAGCCGGTAATGAATGTCTATTCCAACCATTTTCATACAACAACTTACTGTAGTTAGTGGTTACCGAATACCTAGTTAGATCACAGTCCCCTCTTATAGGTTATTTATATCGTCTACGATAACCGGCTTCCGGTTAAAAATATCCGGAACCGTAATAGTAACACTTATAGCGTTACTATCAAAATATGTGTAATATTTTACGGTTTGTGTAGAATAAATACAAGGTTTAACTTAAATTAAATCCTTTTAAAGCATGCCGTACCATTTAAGAATTTTTAGTGACTGTTTTATTTCGATTTAGAAAATGTAAATATCCTTTTTTAACGTCCAAGTACAAACGAATCTGACACAATATATATTGACATAATATGTGGTTGACACCAGCTCGTCATCAAGAATCGTGGCTATCGAAAATCGTTTTGCATGTCTATTAGCTACCAATTTAATGCGGTTAGATACAGATCAGTAGGTACCTATCTGCATTATGCTTCCTTCTTAGAAACCAAATCTTAGCCAAACGGGTGAAGACGAATACTGAATATTTTCTAAATGATGCGAATTAAAAACTATTTTTATACATGGATCATTATTCGGACGTTTGTAATACAAACGAAAATGGAAAAATGCGTTCAAATTACGTATAGGTAAAGGTAACTCTTTACTAAAAGTAATGAGCAAAGGGGGTTTCCAATTTCGCAAATGGATGTATGGATGTCTTACAGAATGACATAGATCTGCTAAAAAATATGCAATCGAGAACCAAAGAATCAATAACTATTTTAGAAATGGAAAATAAAATGGCAAACATATTAGGATTATTATGGTGTATATGCACTATACTAATAAAAGTTATGTAAGTACGTAACTCCAGACTATATTGTGCAAAATAAAGAATCGTTCCTATAAAAAAATAATATAACCTTCGGCTTCTGCGTCTCGAATTATGCACTGATGTAATTATTTTCGCACGTAATATAAACAAAATTAAAAATAATTTTTTTATGATTGCGCGTACATACTACATTACTACATATTGCTATCGAGCCATTTTGTACCGGTTTACTGTCATTTATCTCGGTTGAGGCTATGACTTTGGACGTTTTTAATATTATTGTTAGAAGACAGTACCTACCTATTTAGTGTGTGTTGAAACAGTCAGTCGCTTGTATTAGAATATCGAAATAATAAATGATAAATACTAAAATAAGCCTTAAATTCAATAGGTGCCTAAGACAGAAAAACAAAAAAAAATTAGCCTCGTCGTATACTTAGCTCCCATTAGTCTTTTACCAACTTTAGATAAATTGTTTGAACAATTATATCTCCTTCGAATTTAACCTATATCTTACAAGAGCACCAAATTATACCTTACACTTGGTTTGGTTTTCGACCTAGACACACTATATGATACATCATAAGAATAAAGATAAGTAAAATAAGAAATTGCCTACTTGAGAAATTGAGTGAATATCCAATCTTGAAAAATTTAACTTTTTAACGTTCATATAAATTTAATTTTACTTTCCGGTAGACATTTTTTGTTTGATAAAGGTAGACAAACTTATGAGGATTCTTGTATTAAATTTTCAAATCTTAGATTAAAAAATGAAAATTTCTAAGAATTTCTAACTCAAAATAATTTTCACATTTTCGTAATTTTGCGTATTTTGTCAAAATTCGAACTTTATATGCTCATAAAAAAAATTGTGACTGTATTTTTAATATTTTTAAACTGTCATTGTAAAAATATATTAGGAGCCTTGTATTGAATATTCAACTTTTTTGACCCAACAAATAAAAATTATATGACATTTATAGCAAAAAAAACTAAAAAAATTGTAAACTGAAAATGTCCGTAACCCATTCAAGACAAGTCGAAGTACTTTGAAAATTTTATCGTGTATTCGTGTATATAGAAAATATAATAATATAAACATTCAGTGAAAATTGCATGTATCTACGGTTATTTGTTTTATATCTACACCAAAAACCAAAAGCGATTTTTCCTTAGTTTTTGTTTTGATTTTCCTTGCGCTTTTGAAAACTAATGAGAATTTCAAATTTTGACCTCCCGAATGCACCAACTAGATTCACTTTGTAGTTCCCAAACTACTTTTTTAGTGCTAAATTTTCTTCCCCCAAATCAGAGCCTAAAATTAAGATATTTTGCTACTGCACACCTAATTCCACACCAAAATATTTTAAAATAATGAACATAGACCTAGTAGTGCACATGCCACATATGTGTATATATATAACTATAGTTATATATATAACTTCATTGTATAATTTATTGTTTTTGCTATTTATTAATATTAAGTTATATAATAAATACAATCTAAGACAATCTTCTATAAAATTCCTTGATACCTATATGGCTATATGGCTATATGGCTATATGGCTATATGACTAAACATTTTTAAATTAAAAACGAAATAGCTTGGGTTAATATACTTATTATATATATTATAAGCCGCCCAGAATATAGTGTAGTCGGTATTATTTTTAGTGTTAATGATTTTAAACGAATACAATATGCTGATTAGTAATTTTCAATAATCAATATAAAATGCCGGTTGGCGTTAATCTTACAATAAAAAAAAAAATTATAAAAAATATTGAATATTAATTAAATAAAAAATTTAAAAAGCCGAAAATAAGTACTGCACACTTTTAAATTTGCTACTGCACTTTTAATATTAGCTACTGCACACAATTTTAGGCCCTGCCCCAAATGAAGTGTCCTGAGAACGACACTGTGTACGAGGTACAAAGTACAAACTACGAAGTACCTATTCTAAACTATAATACATGGGATATTGCTGTAATGTAGACACAGATATCGATATAATATGTACTATATAGAATATGTCTGTGAATGTAGATTAGTGTATTATCACAGAATACATTTTATTTTTTATTCTGTGATAGTACTATCTAAAATCGTGATAATGTGTAATTTTCTTATCAATGTAACGTATCAATATTCAATAATCCATACGACAAAACGTGACAACAAAACAGTATAATAATAAATAATAATATGTTCATGAACATAACGACAATACGACCATAGCGGCATAGCCTGCTGATACAACTCATCAATTATTAATAACAATATTGGTTTGTTGTTGATGAGTGACGAAGTTTAGTTCTAAAAGTTTTAAATTAAAATTGTATTTAATGAGCGTTATTTTCTCTTATTATAGTTTTAGTTTAAGTTTTGATACTAATTAAATAATTCGAAGCTGTAATCATGGTAATATATCTTTACAATATATTCTTAAATACATCTATTCTGTGTGTAGGTAATTATTTTAATTTGTTATAATTACTAATCAATGTTTTTATTTCAGTTGGCGATATTCAATTTACAAAGTCTTTTGACAATTTTATTGTTGTCTATTTGTACATGCACTTATTTACGACAGTTATTACCAAGTATCATCGATAGGAATAAAGTTGGGTAAGATAAATAAATATTATTAATTCAAAACGTTTTGTTTAAATTTTTGTTCATTATAATGTATTGAATACTTTTATAAATTATACCGCAAGTTTCAGAATTCATTTTTCCATTACATTTGAAAAGATTGTCATCTAAACAATATCTATTAAAATATTTTTAACAAATTCTTTGTTCTTGAATACATACTAGAAATTCACATATATCACAAGGTGATTCACAAAGCATGCTCACCCCCAATTTTTCTTTTCCTAATGAAATTATTCAAATTCTGATGTTTGAAATTTTTAATTATAGTTAGATCATTTTTTTTAATTCGTGAATTTTTTTGTAGTACTTACTTAGGGTTTAGGGAGTATCCTATGGTGACTCAAACATCTATTTTTCAAATGAGAACCCCTCTTTTCAAATGTAATTTATTTACCAGATATTTTTTTCTGAAATTTTAAGTATTATAATCAAAATTAAACAAGTAGTTTTTGAGTTGTTTAACTTTGTGTACTTTAGGATAATAGGTAATGGGTATTTTTCATGGTTTGGAAAATATGAGGGCTATGCATACACTTTATAAGTATAGGTTTATGGAGCTATGGTGATTTAAAAAGGTTGGTGATTAATATAAATTTATCAACATTAATGATTTGTAAAAATAGTCAAAGTATAATAAATACTAGATCCAATAGGTATTACATCTATTTTAAACTTATGTAAGACAACTTTTAAGGATTATTATCCTTAGAATAAACATTTTTATAACTGAGAAACTAATCATCTGAATTTTGAATTAGGTACATCAAAACTTTCAAAAGAAATATCCACTAAATAATTTACTTAAAAAAGTGGGTTCTTATTTCAATAACAGAAGTTTGTATCGCCTTAGAATACTCCTTAAGAGGACGCTACACCCGCATGAATTGTCTCAGTCTTAAAAATGCACAACATAGCTAAAACTGTTTTGCGCGGGACAACTATGCTCCCTCTGTATTTATAGTAGAACTACCAAAATTCCACAACACATAGGGAACAACTATATGTACTGTAGCGTTTTATTATTTGGATAACATAAATACAATTAAAGATATCAGTTTGAGAACATTAGGGTTTTTTCGTTTAATTATTAAAAATTATTGGTAAGTGCTATGAATAAAACAAAAATGCTACGACGCAGATAAAGTTCTTCCTTATGTGTTGTGGAATTTAGGTAATTCTACTATACATACAGAGGGAGCATAGTTATCCCGCACAAAACAGTTTTTGCTATGTTGTACATTTGTAAGACGGAGACAACGCATGTGGGTGTAGTGTCCTCTTAAGTGGTACAAACAATTTCAAGATTTTGAAAATATGGTATTTAAGTAGTTTTAAACATACTAAAAATCATATTTTGAATAACTGCATTATTAAAAAAAAAAATGGGAGTTAGCATGCTTGGTAAATCATTCTGTGTATAATAATTTAACATAATTTTTTTGTTTAATTTTTATATTTAATTTATAATATTAAAATAGCTTCCAGTACCAATATAAAGAATTTTTAAAATTCACTTAAAAATGTAAAACTGAATTATTTAACGTTGATAACTATGATATTATATGTGTCGTGTTCACTTAAATCAATAAAGTGTTTATTGTTTAATGTAATCCACCAATTGTTGCGTTATAACTTATAATACATTATTATTAGTCGCTTACAAGAAAGACTATAAGTTCATGTGGAGCCACATTAGTACTATACATTTCAACAAACAAATTGTAAACAAAGAACTATATTTTATTTTGTAATCTATCATAATCTACAAATTGAAAAACTAATTTTTCAAAGACTTAAGGAACATTGAGATATGAGTTCCTAAATCATTAACTCCCTGGAAAATCTGGAACAAATAGCCACCCAAATAAAGATATAAATAAAAATTTTACGGAATGCCTATTAAACCATATAATTAAATTTAAGATTTATATTTTTTAATAATATTGATCTATATATTTTTATTTTTTAGACCATTGGGAACATTTTGGAAGTTAGCAAGAATTGGAGAACGGAAAAGTCCATACGTATCATTTTGTTGTATTGCGATGGCTTTCAGTATTTTATTTTGGACATGATAGTTATATTTTTAATTAAAAAATAAACATGTAATTTTTCGGCATTAAAATTGGTTTGAATTCAAATCTCAATATTCTATATCATACTCAATTAATTTGTTATTGATAAAAATATTAAATACATTTTCTAGATGTTTTTAATATTGTATCCAGTTAAATTATTTCAAATAATAAAATAATAATTTCAAATACTTATTCATAAAGATAGGTATTTTGTTCTTTTATGATAACAAAACTGTCTATATTTTCTCTGTGACAATAAAAATAAAAAATAAATTACATTTACCTATTGAGTAATTGTATTTTTTTGCATTTATGATTTCTGTTTGTAATAAATTTGAATGTTTAACCACCTATAAAATAATATATAAAACCAATTGAATTAAAAAAAGATTATTATATCCAGTACCCACCTACACTGCCAAAAAAAATATTATATTCCTATAACTATTATATAATAAATATGACAATCTTAGTTTGTTATAAACTGATAATAATAAGTAAATGGTTTACATAACTACAATTTTAAAATAAACCAGCTAAATACAGTTTTTATCCCCACTCGGTGGCAGTGAGAATAGCTATTGTATGAAGCAACTGCTTCATGTAAAAGTGGCGATGAGTATCTTTGGATGTCAGCGCACTATTTGTTTTCACTCTCTGGCCCACGCGCAACATGTACAAAACGCATTAACGCAGAATCATTTTTTCTATGTTTTTAAGTAATCTTAGAGTAAAATCACCTATTACAAAAATGATAGAGAATAATATTTTTGAAGGAATGACATATCGATTTTATATTTTATTGTTATTTGACTTTGTATTCGACTTTCAAAATAAACAAAAAATGTTGTAAATTTAAATTATGTTTGAATTGTTTTGGTACAACATTTCGACCAATCGATATGCCATTCCCTTAAAAATATTTATTTATTAATTTTTTTTGTAATAGATGATTTTACTCTAAGATTACTTAAAAACATAGAAAAAATTATTCTTCGTAAATGCGTTTTGTCTATGTTGCGCGTGGGCCAGAGAGAGAAAACAAATAGTGCGCTGACATCCTCTTAATAATAGACTTGTTAACAATAAATCCACGAATACGGAATAATATATTATATACTTTTATGAATTTGGTTTGGTGGTTAACCTAACCACCTATTAAAACCTTTTTTTGTAGAAATTCTCTTATTAATAATTTAATATAGTATAATATATTAATATGTGAGTAAGTATGTAGGTAACTTTTTTATTTCATTAACACTTACAGAAGTTTCATATCACTGTTAATACATTTTTTGTATATATATTTTTAATTACAGAATTAACTACCTTAGATGTGAAATCTTGTTTTAAATGTTCAATCCTTAGCTATAAATATTGAACATTTTACAAATGTTTATACAGATATTTGCAAGTTTTCTCGATTTTGATTAATTTTGTAAAAATGTAAACTATAAATGCTTATTAAAAAATTCTTTAATATTATTGAACGGCTAATATAACAACTTATGAGGAGCCTTGTATTCAATTTCCAATAAATATTATGTGCATATCTGTATATTTCAGATATTATTTTTTGTGTAAATAATTAAATTATACAATCCGTTAACACTATATCTAGTTATTTTATACCTATATATCTTTGTTCACAGCAAGTCTGAGCAGGGGCGGCTCAAGAGACATGGTTAGGGGGGCTGCCAAGTCATAATTTTCTGTCAATTTCGATGACTTTTTTTTGTAATTTTGTTTTTAACATCCGCCCCTGAGCCCGATATTATTCGATACACCACATACATGTGTTTTCTTGAGCGATCGTTTTATACCAATAAAATGTATCGTTAGTCGTTACACTCAAATTTGTTTCTTAAAAATAATGTTTATGAAATATACACTTATGCACATGTATAAAATATGTGTAATTGTACAAGCTATAAAATCTTAAGAGAGTATTGGTTCAAAATAATGCATATACTTTCCAAAAAACGTGAATTTCACGTCGTGAATAATTCCTATTACCTACATTACACCGGTTAAAGTCGTTAAAGAGCAACTCTTTACCTTAGCGTACGCAGCGCAGCCCGTGGCCGTTTAATACTTTAATCGTGCGACTCATTTCGGGACGTTATCACTTATCAGGAGCGGAGTTTGGTCTCCTCACTTTAGTCTCCACGGCCTTAGAAGATATATTCTAAGGGCTAAGGCCGTGCTTTAGTCCTTATTCTGTGTTCTACTCTTCATATTTTTAACTATGCTATAAACAGTATAAACAATAGTTATTTAACTATTATCATTGGTTATAAATATATAATAATATATAGTATATACTCAATGACACCATATAAAATATTATAACCTGTATTTATAAATTATAATCAATGCTATTATTATTAATTTATTATTTTATATATTTTTATAACATGATGACGTGTTGCTGTTATCTGCATAGACCTACAAACTAAATGACGGCGCATTCCACTCCGTCATGCCATCAATGCTATGCGATCATAATAATATAACCATTTAACTGAGAGGGAAAGACCATATTATATTCTTTTATAGGTCTATGAATATAGTGAAGGAGCCCGCATAAAGCCCTCATAAGGAATTGTATATATTTTACTACTTTGTTTTTTTCTCGCTCACCCTATATCGTACCCCTGATTTCTATGCGCTGTTGATTATAGTTAATATTTTTAATATTGGCCCGTAGAGTAATATATATATATATATTTATAGAGATAACTCTTTACTCTATGGGTACTCTATTCGTCGGAGAGGTCGCGTGGAAAGGTCGCCAGCCAATCATATGTTTGATAACTGCCTTATCAAGGCTTTAAAAGTTGAAGTTTTTGTTTGGATAATGGAAATGTGGAATAAACAACGTTAATAGTTCTATTTTCTGTACGACACTACGACCCTGGGCTGTGTTTTATCGCTAATAAATTACTCTCTCATAGAGCGCAACAATATTAAATGTTAATTATACTTTCAAACCGTTCAACTTGAACTTTTCTCACTCCCCAAGTAAAAACTCGCGAATCCGCCATCCTTATGTTCAATATTTATTTATAGTTAAATTTTTTTTTACAAATGTTTAAAATACCCTTTTGTGTTCCGCCGTCGAAGTGCCTATGGAGTCGTTAGACACATTAAACCTGCGAGTAGGTGAATGTTCGTTTTTGGAGATAGCCTTGGCCGACGTCAACCGTTTCATCAACACTTTTGTTTTAGAAAAGAAAATGTTGGTAACTGCATAAATCCGTTTGCCTCGGAAACTTTATTGCTAAACTCCAGTAACTAACTACTTTTTTTTATTCATTGTTTTTTTTTTTTGTGTTTCAGAAATGTGGTACTTATTTTCCCTCCATTAAGTGCACGTAATCGTTTTTTAGTGCATACTCTGGTGCAAAAATTCTTTAACGAATTGAATACCGTATCTATTGGTAGCAGCTTCGGAAGACGCATAGTCGTTTATCATTCTTCACTTAAACCAATGTAAGTTGAAAAATTAAATTGAAAACACTATTAGTACCTAGGTACGTATTTTTTTTAAACACATTTTCAACATGAGAACTTATTTAAATGACAAACATTGTATTTAAATAAGTTCTTATGTTTAAAATACTCTTTTTAAATAATTATATAAGTGCAAGGTAAACCATTTACTTAAAGATAAGATAAAAGTTGAAAAGGGTCACAAGAAGTTACTAGTTAACTGGGTCCGTTGCTGTATAAATTTTATAATAAACTGTAAGTACTAGTAAATGTAATAGTCATGTATTAATGTATTATTAACCAAATGTTGAAACATTCCAATTCTAGATCTAGATCCTTAGTTTTACATTAATGTTGTGGGTCATTCATAGTCTTAAAATATTTAAGAAATACTTGTTTGCTTATTAGACAAACAATGTTTGTTTGATTGAAACTCTCAATAATAATATTATCAAAGACTAAGATGAAAAAAGTTACAAAAAAGTACCTAGTACAAATTTAATCTTAATCAACTATTTTATAATAAATTTATTTAGGTTCTTTTATGGTATTTTCACTATATTTTAAATGTTAATTATATATCCCCCAACAATTTAATGTTTTATTTTTAATTTTTGTTTCAAGCTAGAATTTTAAAGTTATTAAAATAAATTACTTCACTTGATACTGTTAGAATAATATTGTAGTCTGTAGGTCAGTTTTTCTGCATTAAAATAAGCTTAGATCTTAAGCCCTAGACAGAAGTGCTAAGGGGGTGGCAAATGGAGCAAGTGCCCTAGGGCGGCCAAACTTGTAACATTTTAAAGGGCTGCAAATGTTTAAATATGTATGTTTATTAAGGGCGCCAAATATTATTGCCCCGGGGCACCAATGAGGATTAGCTCTGCAATGGCCCTAGACAAAGACTTAATTAAGTACTATATTACGTTAGTAACTGTGACAGGCGACAGCCGCTATTAAAGTTATTTCAGTAAATTATAATCTTAAAGGCTATTGTGAAAACTATTACCTAAGTGTTATTTTTAATGTTTAAAAAAGTTTTAACAAGTTTTAAATAAATACTTAATTTCCATATAATTATGTAATCTATAAATATTATAAATAACATTTTTTTAAGAAACTCTTGCTAATGTGGGTTTATTAATCTATCATTTTTTAATCGTAATATTTAAATTTAAGATTGGAAGAGTAGAAGAGTATTCGAAAAATAGATTAAAAACCCATCCCTAATTATTGTAAAAATTAAGCAGTTAACTTAGTTCGAATAATTTCTTAATAAATTAAAAATACTATTATGTTTGACATTTGGAAATTAATAGTTTGTAAAATATATTATTTCTCTGCTAAAATATATTATTTCATTTTTATTAAATATGACAGTCATCTGGTTACTTCTATTCCCTCTGTATTGATTATATAATTTTATGGTCAATTATGTATTTAGCACTTTATTCAAGCAAAATAAAATTAGGTGGGCAATGTTATTGTTCGTACATATATATGCCTAATTAATGTAGAAATATTAAAATATATTTCTATTTATTATTATTTGTAAACCTGAAAGAGCTAATCGTTTATATACTGTCAAACAAATATTTTAAAATGTGATAACTAATAACAAATTTGTTTAACAGGCTTTGTGAAACAGATCTGGATGATGCTGAAATGCATGATGGAAATAATTCTAGTATACATCGAGCATATAGAACCCCTAACGAAAGGAAGGCCCAAGAAAGATTATTTCAGTCACTTAAGCCTAAAACATTAGATCCAAGTAAAAGGTAATATCAAGTTCATTAATTATTTTACTAGTAACTTCTAATTTATATTTTAAATGATTGTGTACATTTTTGTAGATCCCATCAGCGCAAACAATCTAAAAGGCCAGATATTCCTATTTATATACCTAAAGCACTTAGGGGATTAGCCAATAAAACCGTTTCCAACACTACTAGTACAAATAATAGTTCAGATTCAACTCCATCAAATAAACTTAATGCTAATTGTAGAGTTCAAGATGATTCAAGCAACACATTATATTCAAAAGATAAGAAAGGTTCAATGTCACTATTGAATCTCGATCAACACAATAATATTGTATTAGCATCTTTAAATTCATTTAAATTTGTAGACTTATCAAATGAAATGTTTATTAATGATGTTAATAATGAATTTAAAACTTCATATTGTGATTCATCTCAGTTCTCAGATTCTTTATCTTCTAGTATTCTTCCAGATTCTGTAGATATAAATGGATCTAATTCAAATTCATCTATAACAAATCAAATAATTAACATTAAAAATCCCAACTTGGAGGATAATGAATTAGAGTCTAATACTACAATTAACAACTGTGATAGTGTTCTAACTAGAAGTGAAAATGTCGATTGTATCAGTATTCAAAATTCTACATCTGTTAATTTACCTGACCGTCAAATATTAGATGTTAACGATAAAATTACAACTGACGATGCATTATTACCTCAGAAAACTACAAAATCAATGGATCCATTTTTAGTTGATGATAACATCTCAGATATGTCTAATAATCAACTAGATGAATTGCATAAAAGAAATGAAGTAGTTTTTTCTAGTGGGCTTGAAATAGAATTAAAAGAAGAACACAATACAAACTGTCCTCATTATTGTTTGGATGATAGTTTCACAAGCGGGCCATTGACAGATGTTGACGAAAATTATCCTAAAAACTTAAATGAAGAATTGACTGTCCAGCAAAGTCCAGTGTTAATTAATAAGTCTTTAGAAATTCTTGAAATTAATGAAAAGAAAAAAGAAAAGAAAAAAAAAAAGAAAAAGATTTTAGATGTAGATGAATGTAGTTGGGAAGATATGTATGATAAAGAAGATGATTATATACATCCATTGCTTATGAAAGAAGTATGTTATTTTATTATTAGAAGGTATAATGTCAGTAATTCAGCTGAAAAATAATCATTTGTTCACCATTTTATGTTAAGAGGGCGCTACACCTGCATGCATTCTCTCTATCTTACAAATGTATAATATAGCAAAATGTACACTGGGCTGATAACGTTTAGCACTGTTAGTTTAAAAACGAGTGAATTGACCTATTATACAATTTAGAAATAAGAAATAAGAATATTAAGTATTGAAACTCATAAGGTTATTTAATATTTTAATTTTAAAGCAAGTTATGAGTATTTTAAAATTGTAAATTGTTTGTGCATTTTAAAATACTCATAACTTGCTTTAAAATTAAAATCTAATAATTATTCTCGTTTTATTAAATATTTATAATGATAGTTAATATTAAACTTGTGTTTATTGTGTTTATTGTACTTAAATACTTATATATTTTCTTATTTTAGTTAGTTTCTACAATAGGGAAGGTTCAAGTTCAATGTGCAAAAGAAGATTACCGTAGTTATCAAACAATTGAAGAACGTTCAGGTGATGGTGAATGTGTTATTGAGGTGTATGGTTTTTCTTCTGAATTGAAAACAATTGATCTAATGAATCAATTTGCTGCATTTCGTAAAAAACATTTTGAAATTATTTGGGTAGATGATACTCATGCATTAGCAGTATTTGAAAGTCCACATTTAGGTGAATATAAAATAATTTATTTTAAGGTTAATATTTTTGTATTTATAAATTATTATAATATTTTAAATAGCTGATCAAGCATTAAACACACCATTAGCTCTTGTGAAAACCAGGCCTCTTAAGAATGCTACCAAAGAGTCAAAGCTCAGAGCGGCTACAGTTGTTGCTCTCCCAGCAACTAGGCCTAAAACTTGTACTGCAATGGCTAGACGACTAGTGAGTAGTGCTTTAGGACTAAAGATGAATGTATCACCAGATCTTATAAATGCTGAACGTACATTGTTGGCAAATGCTAAAGGTAATTTTAATTGATTATTTTTGTCAATAGATTTTGATCTGTATATTATTTTTTTAGAGAAAAAAATTCGCGATGCTCAACAAAAACACGATATATGGAACAATGAATCATGACATGATCATTACTATAGTGTACAAAATACAGTAAATTATTTTTCTAAAGCCTCTAAACATTTTTTAAGCATTACATAATTTTATTAAACTGTAGATTTTTAAAGTACAGTGTGAATTATTACTATATATATATATATGCATAAGATATTTATTTATTGACAGAACCAGCAAAAAAAAATATAAAAAAATTGTTTCGTCATTTTTGTATAAGTATTAAGACAATCATTTTAAACAGATTTAAAATTAAATGATGTATAATTTTTGTAATAAATTTGTTTTTTTTTCTATAATAATTCATAATTTTACTTCTAATGATATCTATAGTTTTAACATCACTTTGGTTCAGTAAGTGATATTACTATTACTAGTCAGATGAGACTGGTAGCCAGTGTTGGACAAAAAAACTATTATTAATGTCTTTTGGATGATTAAGTTTAAAAGGATAGCAATTATAATTTAAAATTGATAATTTCTAAGAAATAAACATTAACCTTTTCACTGCTACATTATTTATGCTTTGAAACCTGTGTAAGCTACGTAAAATTAAATATTTTTTTAATATTAATTTTGAGTTCTATATCATCTATAATTTACTAACTAATTATTCAAGTCTAAATTAATGCAAACCAGGGTTTCCTAAATCGTATGGTTTATGGCAACTGATAATATAAAATACAGGAACATATTAGTATGTCTGGAGCAGTGAATGATCTAAATATTTTGTTTGTAATAGTACGCCCAGAGCAGTGAAAGGGTTAAACAGTATTAAGTATTAACCATGGATAATAATTGAATTATTAATCCTGGAAATTTAAAATTATAAAAAAAAGCATATAAAAACTTAATTATAAACACTAAAATAAGCAAACAAAGCAATCTCAAAAACGGTAACCATCAAACTCTGAAAAAAATAAAGAATAGCCGGCTCAATGACCACCACATTCTTCTAATATAATAAGTGCCTGACGCCTGTGTTCAATAAACTTTCTAAAACTACAAAAACTAATTAGTTTTCAACAGTGCCTATTTCTCACATTGTCTCAATGTAAAAAATATACAGAAAAACTAGTAATCAGCATTTAAAGAAAAAACACTGAAATATGCAGAAAAAGCATTTTCATATTTGAAATTGTAGTAACATGATAGAAATGTTCTTAGCACTGCTATACTGCTATAGGTTAGGAAATTGGTGAACTGTACTCCTAACCTAACTAACTTATTCAAAAATGTTCGAATTGCACCATTTGGGGTTAAAAACAGGTAGTGTTCGAATTATTGCACTCTACCCGGATCACTCCATAGAACTTCTAAATATTTATTTTAGTTGACACGTAATTTCTTCTACTTTATGTAGCGTTACACAGTTATACCTCTGTAAAGGTTTTAGCCGCTACAGTCACCGACCTCCATTCTCCAATATTCACGATCCTAGATTTTTTCCTCACATTTCCTGTTTTTATCTTCTCATCGTGTGTCTAAGTCCCTGGATTCTTTGTCCCTTTACGTGACTATTGTTATACAAGGTACCTACTTAAGTTATTTCCCTTATTTCCGCGTTTTTCCTTCTTCGCCATCCATTTATTATTGCACTTTGTTCTCAAAACTTCTAATTTTCTGTTCAGTTTACCCTGTCAGTGCCATCGGCCATAGTTCACAACCATAGGTTAATGTTGGTCTTATATAATAGACATGTAGAAGCGTATTTTTGTGCTTCTAGAGAAAAGTTTTGATTCGAAATAATTATGTTGAGTGCAAAGAAGGTTCTTTCAGCTTTGAGCCGACAAATTACTTTCTCTAATGCTATGTTGAACAATAGTGGTTAGAGCGCATCATCTTGTTTGAGTACACTGTACACCATTCTTACTTGATATAACTAAGGCAACATATTCTAAATTAATTAATTAACTACCTATAGTTAGGTCAAAAAGTTGATAAACAAATAACTTTTTTATTTTGTTTTAAGCTTTTTAACTATATAGGTAATGCTATAGTTAATGCTCCAGTGCTCTACATGACGTGCACTATTATAATGAGTGCGTGTTGATATACGGATCGGTTCCGATTTGTCCGCGATTTTTAGATATAGAATATAGATGTCCGCTGTAAATTGCTTTTCAATTATTACTTATTAGTACTTTGTTTTTAAACATAACAACTGCAATAAAAAAATTCCTGGATTTAAGTTTATTGATTTTATGCATCTCTCATCCCCCCAAAGTATTTCTGGATCCGCGACACGCTGCACCCTCACCAAAAACAATTCAATTTGTAATCGGTGTCCTTTGAAACATCGTGAGTATACTGTACACACTACATTCCACCATTTCTATCCATATAATTAACACTTGGTATATAGTTTGCCGTCAGTACACATACTTTAGGGTATAACTTCGCACACCGCACAAGCACCACCCTCGGTATAAATAATGCAAACTAAAACCAACCGATGAGGTTGACCGTAAACTTGCTCAATATCTCAAGTATAACACTGCAGTATACTAATGAAAGAATAATTGTAGTTTTACGCTAATGAAACAGATAATATAATATAATATTGGATTAAAAATAATTTTAAAAAAGCGGGCAGGTGGATGTCGCTAGGGCTCTGCTGTACAGTAGGTTACAAGCAGGCACGTAGTCAGAAAATATTCACTAGGTGGGCCAATGTTAGATGGGCCCCCTACCTAAATATATTACCTTGTACAGTTGTAGGGGTGTTCGACAGACGAGTTGACGACCATAATAATAATATAATTCTATATGAAATATGAATCAATATAATGACAATACCCTTACTCAAAAGTATTTTAAAAATAGACATAAAAGTATACAACAGTCACTGTCTAGATAAGATAAGAATAACATGACATGCTAGTATACTATAATAATATGGTACCAGTGTTGGGCTTTAAATAGCAATTATTTCCTAATCAATCGTTGACGATATTATGATTTATAAAAAATAAATTATCACCGATTCTTAGTAGGAACAGAATTTAAATGTAATACAATATACATATTTTATTCCAGAAATGGACATGGATTGAATTTAGTTACGTAACTTATTTTAGATTCTAATTAAAACCCGATATATTTGGTTTTATTTGTGTAATATTTAGACAATATTAAAAATTTGAAATTTCATTTAAATTAAAAGCCCCCGTATAATAATGGGCCCCTCTGAATACTTTGGGTGGGCCGGCCTACGGCCGGACACATAATAGGGTGGGCCTGGCACACCCTGGCCCCCCCTTAGCTACGTGCCTGGTTACAAGTGGACCACTGTAATGGCGGTGGTATTAAATTTGAATTTAAAGAAATAATATCATATTGTATACGAAAAACGATTCTGAGCGGAGACGGTTTGTCAGTCTAGGATATTTTATATTATATTTATATTGTTATTAATTATTATTATAATACGGTAGCCGGTAAGTTGAATTAGTTTTGTAAAATTACAAAAAAATAACTAAAATCGTTATTTCATATGAAATTTTGTCCAAATTTTAACTTAAAATAATTATAAAAAAAACTGTTATTATGTATATTTCTTAAATTTTTTTGTTACAGATTTAACTACTTACAAGCAACCTTGTTTTATATTAGGTACCTATATACAGTATATACATATATACAAAAATACAAAAAATACAAAAATACAGTACAAATCGATTGTAAAACGAATTGCCTGTTATATGGTATCCTTATCAGTGAAAATAGCAAAAAAATAAAAAATAAAAATAATAACTACCTAGTCAATATTGAAAACACAAACACATATCAAAAGTAGACAAAACGTGTATTCCTAATATGTAAAAAATAAAGAACCCTGGGGGGATTTATCTATAATTATTAATTAGTAGGTTGTATGTAATAATATTGCTTTGTCATCAATTGATCAATAATTCTTTGCACTGTACTTTTCAGAAATGAAAAACTGCGTTCTAGAGAAAAACCAGGTGTACGTTTATATTGAATAAAATATTTTCTCTATAATGATAAACAAATATTGGGTTTTAAATAATATTATGATAGTTAATGATTATTATTACTTTGGTAATTAATAATATTTTGTAAATAAATATTGACGCGTGTATATATTAATATATATACTATATATAGGTATTTAGAAGCCGATAAGGTAAGTATATATCATATAATAAAAACCGAGAACTCTGTAAAAATAGAGCTTAAACGTCCACCGATAAATAATTATGAAAAACAATTTAAATTACTCAATAATTAAAATGCGGAGATCGTCTTGCCGCAGCCCTAACTGTATACAGTTCTACCCGCGAGCTGAAAATGGGCGTCTTGTAAAAATACCGCGAGCACGTTCCACAATTTCAATCTATATAATTAACACTTGGAATTTAGTTTGCTGTCGGTACACACACACACACACACACACACCACTATATATATTTAGGTACCTAACAACTTCACCGGTGCCGCAACCCACGGTATAAATAATGCAAACTTAAACTAGCCGACGAGTTTGACCGTAAACTTACCAAAATACACACACCGCGTGCAAATACTGCCGCGGTGTGGTGTAGGTACCTATTATAATATTATTATACGTTTTAAAGAAAATATTATTAATTAATAATATTTTGTCTCGGCCACGTCCGGCGAAAGCAGTGGCTCGAGTGTTGCGTATATTATAATAATTATTATTATACCTACATTGTAATATTCTGCCTCGTTATCGACAAATAAATTACTGTCGAGGGTGTACGAACGGCGTGGTATAACAAACACAACCCCTTGGTTACCACGATCGGTAATAATAATAATAATAATTATATTGTTACACTGTTTGATCTATTTGGAACTAATACTGTTCTCGTATAGTCACTACAACAGGCGCAATGACTAACGTTTAGGTATTGGGTATAATATTCGAATGCGTGTAATCACCATCAGCTACTAATTAAACCGATGGAAGTCGGTAAGTATTTTTTACATCATTAAAAGTGACACAAAAACATTTCTACCTGCGTATTATTTCCTTCAAATTTACACATTAAACCCTTATCAACGGTAAGCGCCCGTGGCCCGTGCATGGTGTTCTACTCTTTTTATTATTACAATTTTTTTTCCTCCAAATGCTATCGATAAAAATATATAACAAGATATATTAAATTTTATAAATAAATAGCGAGCGGTATAATAGCTCTATGATAAATATTTGTTTACTCATTCAAACGAATTTTGAATATTGTTTACTTGGTGCAGTGGATCCGATAGTCATGTGACATTGGATGTCATGTCATATCATTCAGCTGAAAACAAATATATTTGTTTTTAGCTTTGAAAGTACATTTATTAATGATTTGATTTGTTTAACTTCATCTACCCCTCATACTAGAGAACGCATGATATCACTAAGGTCTACGAACTTTTAATCGAACAAAATAGGTATGTTTGGTTATCGTACATTTTCGTTTACAAATTGAAATATAATTATTAATTATTTTATATTTTGTTAAATTTGTTTCAGAAATAATAATTAATATTTATACTTTTTCGCAGTGATTAAAACAACTATAAAGTGGTTAAAACTTTGATTTTAATTAATAAAGTATAAAAAAAAATTATTAGTCTTTATTAAAAGTTACTTTTACACCGATAAAAAAAAATATAAATTATAACATTACCAACAATTATTGTGTTGATTGTGATGTGTATTATTTTAATTTTAACTTTGAATCATAAAATGTGAAGATAATATTAATAGGTACCTCAACGATCTCTCTGATATTTTGTCCCTTTTTCCATTCCGCTATCCTCCACAAGCTATAATATGTTAAACGAAATTATTAGGCCTAGGTATAATGTTCTTTGCCAATATGAACCCCTTCTTTTCTTTTTAAATTATTAAATAATATTGTTGCATATAAATCTTAGTAGGTAGGTATATTGTAAATGTATTATTGTTATTGTATATTATATAAATGTGCTATGCACTAATGTTATAGGACTCATCCCATCAATTCATAATAATAGGTAGGTAGGTACGTGTATTATGATACTATAATGTATCATGTACTTATACTCGTACCTATGTTTATATTGTAAAATATATAATAAATATTAAATTAATAATTCAGTTTATGTTTTTGAAGCTTTGTATGAATATTTGTATACAGTGGCGTATCCAGGATTTTTCAATGGGAGGGAGGGGGGTGGCTAAACAAAGTAAATCAGAATTTGATATCCGTTACCTTATACTAGGTCATTATTATTATGTCGCATAACCCAGTGGCGTATACATATTTTTTGTACGGGAGGGGGGATCGGAAAAAAATTTAAACCTGCACATTAAAATAATAAATACTTAATAGAATATATAGGTAGGTAATATTATACTAATATAACATTTTATTTCAAAAAGTACAAAACTACAAACAATTAAACCAGGGGCGTCATTACTCATTTGAGGTATGCTTATGCATATCTACCTAAAATTTATCAAGATTGTATTTTGACCTGACTAAAACTTATTTTGCTCTAAATAAAAATAATCTTTTTTTTTAAATTGGTTTTATGTATCCACAACTATGGCTATTTGATATTATTATTCAATTATTTAAATGAAATATAAAAATGTTTGGTTCGTATTAAATACTTTGTGTGATTGAGGATTTAAAGATTTATTTTATATAGGTGCACTATTTATGTACTTATAATGTAATTTAGAACTCCTGGGCTCCCACGCTCACTTTCTCAGTGAAGCCCAGTATTTTCTAAAAAAAAAAAATACAATTTTGTTTTTAGGTACAATAGCGTCTATAAATATTTAAATTTAACTAATTTAAGTACTAACTTAGAATTATTAGATAATATACTATATTTATAATATATTAGATTATTGTATCGAAAATATAAAGATTTTAATTTCCAAGCGTTGCGAGATAAATTTTTTTTTAATAACTATAGCACAAAATATATCGGTATATGCTGAACATTTTGTAGCCTTCCTAGTTGTTAGCATTTCAAAAAGTTGAAATGATGCCCCCAAATTAAAAAATTATAGAAGAAAATTAAATTTTCTTTTTTTTAGTCACTTTATCAATTATTTGTTCAGCACCCATGTAATAACCCCTAAATAAAATAACAAATAATTGACAATACACAAAATGTTTCTTCGAAACCGTTTTCAGAAATATTATGGTGTGTACTTTGCCTTTTATTATATAAGATTTATACCATAACCCGGCTAATGGTGGGGGGACTGAAGCCCCCTTGCCACCCTGTGTACGCCACTAAATGTATACTGTATTGGCACACTGTTTAAAAAAACATATTTGATGGATCCTATTTATTAAACTTATATATTATACCTACCTTAGTGTTTAAAAAATACGAAAAACGAAAACAAATAAATCAAAAGTAACAATAAATAGGTAGGTAGGTTACTGTTGCAACCTTGAACCATGGTTGGATAATTATTGTTTCATATCTGTCTGCAGATGATTATCAAACATTTCTATCGTTTTGGATCGACATATTATTATAAATAATATATTTATTTTTATTCGTCACAATGAGTAAAGAATATTTATTACCACCCAATTCACCGACTTCAAAACCGCAAAAAAAACCAAAGAGAAACATTTCAGATATTCCTCGCCGTTCTACAATACTTCATCGTAGGGCATATCCGATCGAGTCTAATGATCATACCGATAACACGGAAGAAAGAGAGATTAGACAGTTACTCGATACGGTTCCAGTTGTTCCGAAACTGCCGAAAATGCCCGACATTAGTAAATACTTGAATAAAGGCAAAATGTTGAATAAAAGCAAAACAATCAGTGACCGTAGGACTATAATTAAAAATTATATGTAAGTTATTTATTCACCTGATTGTAAAAATAACGGAAGTGCAAGCTACCCACTTAATTTTTCCACTGTGTTTAGGAACGAATGCGCTGTAACGCAGAAAATCGACTTGATGATGGCTGGGAAATCCACGCCAGTCGATCGCCAAGAAGAAGTTAAGATGCCACAAATCTACTACCGCAAGCAACTAAAGGGATATGCTAATGCCATAGAACCCACCCCGATGCAAGAATCATGGATAGAAAATATAATTGAAGTGCGAAATGTTTTTAAATAATAATACATAGATTATAGGTATACATTAATGTGTTTTCGAACGATTAATTAACTAATTACTTAATTAGAAATCAAAGACGGCGCGTTTAAAAAGAACCAGAGTGTTGGCATCCTTGATAGACGAAGTAAAGGCTGATTACATTAAAGTGCTGAAAAAGTTGCAAGTTGATGGTATTGTGAAGCCTATTCCTAGTTCTAATGTCCCGTTACCGGAAAAACAGCAAGAAAAGCCGTTAACTACAGTGTGAGTTTTATTAATTTAACATTTGTATACATTTTTAAATTATGTTTAACTCTTGTAGATTAGGAGGCAAGACAAAAAATTATCCATTATTTTTGAAAAGAAAAAAGCTTTTGATAAAACGTTTACATACCACTCACCCAACTACCATCAATATACTGTATTTTACGAAACGTCAAGTTCCCAGGACCATGATCAATGCAGAATTATATAAGTAATATTTGACTCGTAGCATAATATATTATTAGGTATACTATTTCGAAAGTATCGTGAGATTTCATATAATTTTTAGATTTGACGAATTTTCTCGAGACCTCGACGACCTAATGGCTACTTTGGAACACGACTTTCGGAAACAAGACACCTATCTGGTTAAAGATTGGTATAAAAAGGTTATATTAATTTTGACAAAGAGAGGAGCATTAGATGGCGTGGCATTGAACGCACTTCCACAGTTTCTTAAAGGTGTCACAACTATAATTAGTTTAGAAGTATGCTATGCAATTAAATATTGTAATTATTGTTGAATTAATTCATACATATATATATTATCCATAGGTTGAATTTTTCGGGGGGGGGGGGGGGGGTAATGAGGGTGGTACAATTGTGCCTCCCAACATCAGAAAACATTGTGTGAGGTGGCAATAGAAAAATTAATGGTCTATATGAGTGTACCTATATTCCAATGCAACTTTGTTTCAACGATACCAGTTTTATAAATTCCATTTATATTTTTAAAATATTAAATTTCGGCACCTCTTAGTATGTTCGTATGTTTGCTATGTGTCGCCTATAATTTTAAAATATGTAATAATATCAAAGTACCTAAGTGCTGCTACGAAATGTGTAATTTTATAATATGCCTATATTTGAATGAATAGCAAATCATTTTTTCATTTTTAGGAAACGAATTAATTATCTACTGCGGCTACCACTTCAGAGCCGGTCTTAAGGCAAAGCGAGACCTGGAGCAATCTTTTTTAGCAGAGGCCTTTAGAATAAATTTTATTTATAACGTGAGGTTCTGGCGCTTACATAAGACCAGCTCTGTACTACTTAATCCAGCGCATTATTTGTTTTCTCTCTGACCCGCTCGCAACATATCAAATTTGCGTTCAGAAAAACCGATATTGTGTTGTTACTTATAGTTTTTAATAATAGAGCGAATTGCCCTATTTGCCCTTTTAACAAACGCATAAAGTCAAGTACATTATCTGTTATAATGTTTATAGTTTCCTATTATAAAAAATGTATTGAATTTTTATATATTTGTTAAATTTAATTATTTTAGACGTTTATTTATATTTTATTTACTAGCTGATCCCGTGCACTTCGTTACCCATTAAATGTACAAACTTTTATATGACTCAAACTTTGTTCAATGCGTTATTTAATATTCGGTGTATGGATGTTCCAGATTTATCTTAACTTTGCCCGTAATAAAAATTCTGATTCACAGCAGTATATTATCAGGTTAGGTTAGAATATTTATTAACATAGTAGATGTTTTATCTAGTAGTCACTTGTTACTATTAGTGTCTAGTGTTCGTTTTGTTCAATTACTTTCAATTTTTCTAGCTAAAATTAATGATTGGCGCTGGAGTGGAGATTTCAACATAAACTTTGCAGACGATACAAATCAACTATTAATAATTTAATTTTTAAATAATGAATTTGGTTTAACGAGTCAAATGATCGCCATCTTAGCATAACGAACTACAAAAGTACTATTGATGCGATCTTTATTAGACTTTTAAATAGGTTCGAATCAAAATTGTTTGTTTCTTACTTCATCTACCATAAACCTTCGTATCAGTTTTGGGGATGTAAAATAATTAATCATAGCGCAATAAATGAATATTGTATTTTACCACATAAATTATAGTACTTTTATAGTGATAATTAAAGCAATTCGTGCAAAGTTGTTACCTAACCATTCCAAAATATCAAAAATGCACGACTTTAATATTCAAGTTTTCACTTCTGCCGGCACTCCCGGAGTGCAACCCGTCGTCTTTTTGGTGTAACTCACTGCAGTAAGTGCATATCAGCCACCCTGGTAGGCAATGTGCGAAAATTCGATTTGATGCATGCGTGTACCTGATCTATACCCGATTAACCAATGGCAACCAATAATAAATAAATACTTTATCTATTAATTATTAAATTTCTTCTATAACCAATAGCGACCATTTATATAAACAAACATTTCCACCGTAAATCTCAAAATCTCTGTTTGAGCACTTCCCCAGGCTTCTATTGATTTGTCGTAGCATAGTGTTATATAGCTTATAGCCTATAGCCTTCCTCGATGAATGAAATATCCAACAAAAAAATAATTTTTCAATTCGAACCATTGGTTCCTGAGATTAGCGCGTTCAAACAAACAAACAAATAAACAAACTTTACAGCTTTATATATTAGTATAGACTATTACTTATTATATATTTATTTTTAATAATTTGTATTACTAAGAAGATGACATCCAGGCTTAACCTAATAAGTTTGATTAAATGTATAATAAATAGGTACTTTTGAAACTTGTGAATTTTTATCTAAATTATACACGTATTATTTTCTTATATTATATAACAAGTAACACTCACTATAATTTAAATTATTAGTATTTTTACGTTAGTTTTTATGCAATATTTAAATTATTCAGTGTTTTTAAATTTTTAAATCATTTTATTCTACATAGATACTTCATAGTTTGCATAAAAATTGAAATATCGTAAAAAGTCAATTTTTAAATTTGAGTTTGTTAATAGATATATTCACTCCAATATTAAACTTAACAACACAAGACTAAGAACAAAAATGTGTTATGACACACATGGTTCAAACTTCAAATAATCACAACGTTTTTAGTAAACAGTTATGATTGCTTTAGTGGCCGACAAAAAAAAAACATGTATGTGCTTTATAGATTATTGGTATGTCAGTAGGATTTTCTTTCGATGTTATAAATTATTTTATAATATAAACAATTTTATTTGTTATTAACAACTTGGGATCTAAAAGAGTTTTTTTCAGGAGGAGGGAGGATATATCAAAACTACCAATAACAAAATAAAGTTATCAAAATTACCAATTGTGTATTTTTCACATTGTTGGAATTCACTTATTTTTAGAAGTCAGAAGTATATTATTATTTATTATAATTTATAAATAATAATGTATTATGCTCTAACTTAATCCTAATTTTCTATGTAGACGGTTGAATTAATTTTTAGGAAAAAAAATGTTATGTACTTATTATAGTTGAGTGAGAACGGTATACAACAATTCCACAAAAATCGTCCATATTGTAATTTGTAATACATAATAATAAACTAAGACCATTTAAAAATTAAACTGTGCCAGTTGTACACCCAATGGCTAATAATAATATACTTTAATATTATATTTGTTTTTATTTTATTTACAGATGGAACGTATGATTTTAAAGTCTATAGATCATATAGTAAAAGTATTTGGAAATGTGTCAACAGCGCCCAAACTAAATTTCAAGTTACATTTTGATGGTTCTAAATGTATCAGCACACCAAGTGTTAGCGAAATATGTGATCAATATTGTTCAGTTTTGAATTTAGTGAGTATTAAAAATTAAATATCCAGCGACTTAATGCAACTAATTAGTTTTTTCTATTTACCTCACTTGTATCCGATAAAATGTATAAACGTAAATATGCTTAATTTTTTTTTATATATTACTATTATATGAACATATTATTAATCTATACCCCATAGTTTTTACAGACTAGGTATAGTGTAATATAGTTATTCATGAATTATGTTATTATTTTTCTTTTCTTTATTTAAATTTTTAAAATCTGTAATTAATTTTCAATAAGAAAAACTGATGATTAACATTAACTATTCGATGGCATGCTAATAAGTTGGGGGGGGGGGGGAAATTACCCATAAGTAATACTACAAAACATGCACTCTTCGCTATGCACATTTTATTAATGAAATTATATTGAGATTTCGTCATGTCATCAATGTCACTTCAGTCGCCTCGTGTATAACTTTCATATGATAGCCTTTTACTACCTAGTGGATTTGGACGTGAAGTTCAATTATCTCTTGTTCAGGTATTACTGGTACGTCGGAGACAAGATGGATATTGTCATATTGAGGCATGATTGGATACGTAGAAGGGAGCATTAGTGATTGTGACTTGTATAATATAATTGTTATTTATTATTTTATGTTATTATTTTATTGAAAATCGATGAAAGTTTAAATGCAGTTTAAATTTGCAATAGCGAAAGATATTGTATTGCTATTACTTATTATTATTCATTAGGTATTATTATTAGTGAGTATAATTATTGTATAAATGTCGCAGTTTGATTTTTACTTAATTTCTATTTTAAAACCAAAAAAAACCTTTTATCTATGGAGACTATAATATACATTTAAATTGAAAATGTATAACAAAACACTATATTAATATAGGTAGTTTATCCATTAAATAATCTAAAAAAAATATAGTTTGTTCGTTTGAGATTAAAAAACACTGATAAAATAACTTCACTCACAATGGGTTTCAATTAAAACGTAATTGTTTTAAAATTGAATTTGATAACACGAGGCAATTGTTGTATTTGTTGATATTACATCATATTAAAAATGTAATGTATTTTAGATTCTGAGTGGAACGATGAATGTATTGATTTTACAATGATCTGCCTTTTTTTTTAAATTTTTTTTTGTGTCTGTCGTCACCTTTTGGGACAGTAAAAGTGCTTGGATTTTCTTCAATAGTAACTTTTCTGATAGGAAAGTGAATCTAGTTGGTACTTTGGGGGGGTCAAAAGTAAAAATTTCCCAGTAGTTTTCACAAGCGACGTGAAAAACAAAAGAAAAATTAAGGAAAAACGGGAATTTTTACGCAAAATCTGTTTTTGAGAAAATCGATTTTGGTTTTTGGTGTAACTCTAAAACAAATGACCGTAGAGACATGAAATTTTGACTGAATGTTTATATTAGCATTTTCTATACACCATAACATTTTCCAAATATTTTGACTTATTTTGAGCTTTTTACGGACATTTTCAGTTTACATTTTTTTTAGTTTTTTTTCTATAAATATCAATAAAATTTTATCTGTTGGGTAAAAAAGCTTGAAAGTTTAATAGAAGGCTCCTAGGTTATTGTTTCAAAGGGAGATGAAAAAAATTAAAAATCCTTAGTCACAGTTTTTATTTATAAGCATTTAAAGTTCAAATTTTGACAAAATACGGAAAAATCACGAAAAATAGCAAATTATTTTGAGTTGAGAATTCATAAAAATTTTTCTTTTTAAATCTAAGATTTGAAAATGTAATACAAGATTATCCGTAAGTTTGTATACCTTTATCAAAAAAAAAAATGTCTACAAGAAAGTCAAATTAAATTTTTATGAGCGTTTGAAATTCATAATTTTACAACATTAGATATTCAAATCTTTTATCAAATATTCGATATCTCTTGTAACGATTTTCTTATTTTGTTGTAATTCTAAAATTGTTTGTATTAGCATTTTCTATACACGATAAAATTTTGAAAATAATTTGACTCTTTTTGAGCTGTTTACGGACATTGTCAGTTTTCAATTTTTATAATTTCTATAAATATCTATAAAATTTTATTTGTTGGGGAATAAAGCATGAAAATTTAATAAAAGGCTTCTGATATATCGATCCAATAGCAGTTGAAAAATATTACAAATACATATGCACAATTTTTATTTATAAGCATTTAAAGTTCAAATTTCGACAACATTTATCAAATTTATAATTTAATAATTATTTTTTAGTTAAAAATTTTTAAAATGTTCAACTTTTATAGCTAAGGATTGAAAATTGAAAACAAGGCTCCACATAAATAGGTTATATATAAATTACTTTATTCACCATAATATCATTAAATATACTTGGTAATTTCATAGGCTGACTGAACGTTTTCGCTCAGAATCGTTTTTCTTATACAATGATATTATATCATTGAATTCAAATGTAACACCATTCATTACAATGACCCACTTGTAACCTACTGTACAGCAGAGTGACATCCACTTACCCACCTTTTTTTCATCACTTTTAAGTTGTAACTTAAATTTTAGTATTTTTGGGATGTGATAACATATTGATTTAACAAATTACTTTTTACCACAACTCACAAGTACCGTTAAATTCTTTAGTATAATAAAGTTATTTTTGAAAGTTAATTTCAATGGTATGTAAAACATATTTTCTCATAGATCTAGGTTTCAAATGAAGAAAATGTAAACTTTCGGAATTTAAACAATTTTGCGTACGTACCGTATATAATGTTTATGTTATTACTTATTATATGATCAAATATTTGGTCCCAAGGCTAATTCGTGAACAAGAATTAGAAATAAAAGAAAAACGTGTTTAATATTTGTTATTGAGTTGGTTAATATTATTATAATCGCATTTAATTTAGATAAATACCGCAGTTAGTGAATTACCGTCTTTGGAGTATCGCTTTGGTGTACCAGTGTCCTCTCAATTTATTTCTATTAGGCGTGAAAAACAATATTTGGACAGAGCAAAAGCTGATTTGGCAGAAAAACTGAATGTTATGTATAAAGATTTGACAGCATATTTAGAAAAAATGGGTAGGGCTTCAATCGATAACCAAATTTCATCTATTCTCATTTATGGTGTATCGTTTACAGATAATGATTTCAGTGACGTTGTAAATGAAAAACAGCCCGAAAATCTTTGCATATATCTACAGGAGTATCATTCGTATGACAAATTGTTAGAAAAGTTAGATTTATTTCAGAGTTACAGGAATAGGGCTACAGAGTTAGTAGACGATTGGAATTTTGAACTTGGAAAGTAAAGTAAACATTATAATTCTAATTTGATTTCAATAATGATACATCGTTCATTGTTATAGTATCGATCAGATTGACATGAAAAAACACATATGTGATTTGGCCAAAAGCTATATGGATCAGATTATCGATCACACCGTTATGAAGCAACTTAGCAATGACGAAGAGTAAGGCGTTTATTTTTATTTATTATGATATTTACTAGTTAATAACTATTAATGTTTTGTTCACTTGCATAACACTCACGAAAACATATATTAGGCCTTCATTAGCTTGGTAAGTTTATGATTTGATTACTGTTTATTGCAAAACTTTTAGCTATAATAATAAATAATAATTTCCTCAGGGTGTGCTATAAATTCCACGAAATGGTTTCACGTGCCATATCCAAACCGAAAAATTCTGAAGAGTTTCTTGCACTTGGTGATTATATGCTTTATGCTAGTACTACGTTTATGATAGAGATGATCGATACAGTAAAAGATTTGACCGTAGTCGCGTGCAACATATCTCAGTACGCTGTGCTGCCCAAAGAGTTTTGGGAAACGCACGCATCCGCCATAAAATGGATACAGAATATATCACCCGTGTTTTTCAAATATTCTACTATATATGAGGCTGGTAAATCGAATGCAGAAGAGACTCTGGCAAAAGTGATTAGTACGTTAAATTATGATTTGGACGCGTTTGCACCAAGTCTTACGTTTTTGGACCGCATCGACGACGTCAACAAACTCTATGAATATAAATTAGTAATGTCTAACATATTTCTTTCAACGCGAAACGTACTATAGTTAATAATATATATTTTGTAGTTCGTTAACACATTGCAAAGAAAAATCGAAAAATTCGACGATACGGTGTCTTGGATTAATAGGGAAGAAGAGTTATTCAGCAAACCAATTAGCACATTTCCGGAACTCGATGAAATAAAAGTATGCTAATAAATACAAATAAAACTATAATATTAGGTATATGTTTAATGATTTTTTATGATCAGATGACAACATTCAATTATTTACTGTTAATTAATAAAAAAATATATTTGCATTTTAATTCTTGTGATCTATATAAAGAATACTATTAATACTTAAAAAAATCGTCAATTATTATTTCAATGTTAATTTTTTTTGTTATTGTGATAAATGTCTACTATACAATATTACGTGTGTCAAAATATTTATTTTTTTTCTCGTAGGATTTCACGAGGCCATTTGTCGACCTAATTACATTTTCCTATCGTTGGTTTTTGAAGAAGAATTTATGGATGCGTGGTGATTTTGATACTCTCAGTTTATCGGAAATAGAAAAAACAGTCAATGAATTTTACAAGTAACCACATGAAGAATATTTAATTAATGAATTCATTATTTATCGATGACCTGTTTTTAAAATTTCAGAGAAGCATCTAAAACGCAAGAACTATTGAGAGTTAAATGTAAAGAAATGTTATCACAAAATTACAGCAAAAGGTATGAGGGTATAATTGATGATCCTGACATGAACCTTTGGCCAGCACCTTTAAAGATAGCTGATCAAACAATAAATAGCATGACGGAGTTTAGGGTTCGTATACAGTGCGTTCAGTACAATCTTTAATATTATGGTTTTGACATGTATTTAGGTATAATGAATAATGTGTCAATGAGTACGGGACAACATAAAAGAAGTGTTATATTATCTGTGGCCCAAATAGGTGGAGGGGGGACTTGGATGAGCTTGGTCATTCCAAAAAACAAATTTTAACAAGCCCATTAAACAATACACAAGTGATAAAATTACATAAATAAATAAACATATTAACATAATATAATAAATATTTATATATATATAATATATATACATACCTACTTAATATATTTTTATAGATTCTCCTACAAATATATTCGTTGCTTATTAAAAATTATCTGGGGACTGAACCCTTCCCCCCTGAGAATTTGGCATGTCTGTGTTGTTGTTTACTTACTCGTACTTTTTATGTAAGCTTAAAAACAATATATTTCTAAGATGTAGGTACATTAAGAACAATTTTAAAACAAAAAACTTATTTTTTAGAGAAAACCATCTTGAAAAATGTACTCTCAATTAATATATTTTGTTATTTATTAAATGAATAATGAAATTCAAAGAAAAAAGTTTTTAGTATCTAGATCAAAGGAATCGTGATTTTGCTTACTTCAGAAGTCATAGTTTAACAAAATCTGAAAAGAAAAACTGATTACTTTGTAATAATTATCTCATTTGTGTGTATTTCTCTAATGAATTTGTTGAAAACAAAAAAATGTTTTTAGTAAAAGTTTCTTTAATTATGTTTGGTATTGTGTTAAATTAAAGATCTAACTAAAATCTCGTACATAACAACTAACAAGGGATATGTACTTGAATACACTTTAGAGCGATAAATATAATTATTTTATTCGTTAAAATCATAAAAATAAATATGTACTTTAATTTTTGATTTAATAAGGTAAAAATTAAAATGCAAGCATAGTTCGTCTCCATATTATATAGTTATGTTAATAAAACCAATTTAGGGTAAAAATGATTAAAAATGATTAAATAGATTAAAATAACAAATTATTTTATTTTATTATTATATTATTGAATACATGCAATTAAATGAATTACAATTCAAGATTTTACTTATGTCCCAGATCATAATAAAAAAAAGAATACAAAATATTATATTGTATTCTTAAAAATCGTATTTTATTAATATATATTTTTAATTTTTATTTACAATGCATTTTTTTTATTTATAATTATTTTTATTATGAATTTTAGTTATGGTTTATATTTTATTCTATTCTTAGGAAATTATCTATTGAATTTAATACCTTCTTAGTTAACCTTCTTTTGAGACACAAATAACTCTCAAATCACTCAAATCGATGGAATTGTATAACAATAATTCATTATTTGTTTTATAATTAAATTAAGAATATAAAATGAAATAATGAATTATGGTATGTGAGGATTCTTGTACTTAATATTTCATAGAAAAAAGCGAATAGGTGTTAATAATTGTTCTTTAAATGGTGATTATTTTAACAAAAAGTGTTTTTATTTACTCTAGGATTACATGCCAATCATTAGAATTATGTGTAACCCTGCTTTAACTGAAAGACATTGGGTAGAAATGTCTGAACTGTCGGGATTTAACTTGACTCCAAATGCTGGCACGACACTGTCAAAAATCATCGATTTAAATTTAGAACAACTACTACCTCAGTAAGTTCATATTGATATTTAAAACAAGTTCAACTCACGAATATTCAAACAGTTATTCGAATATTAGATAAAATAATTATTTAAGTACAATATTTAGTGGTGTAGATGTTATATACTTTCGCTTACCAGTTGGTTAGAACACGAACAACAATAATTATTATGCTATAATATTTAGGACGATCTGACTACGCTAAGACGTAAATTGAATTAAATAAATCTACATAATATTAATATTTAGTAATATAAACATTTTCTAAAATGGTCGGGTTAGTTTTTTTTGATGATGGATACACAACACACCGTATTGATAACATATTGATACCTAACAAAATCGATTTTTATAAATCATATTTGTAAATATTCTTCTTATTTTTTAAAATATGTGTAGATAAGTGTTACCCGTCTATTTAACTGTCTATGTAATTGTCCGAGAAGGATGCGAATAATTTTCTTCGAATTTCCGAATAATTTATCAATCATTTGATTTTATCCTTACCTATATTAAATATTTGAATTTTTTATATTTAACTATTGAATTGTTTAAATTTATGGAATTATTAAAACATTTTTTACAATCAAGTTTTTTGTTCACTCTTACACGGCATCAATTTAATCACAATGTAATAATGTATATTGTTATGTCGAGTGTCTATACTATTTAAAAAAAATATTTTTCGAGAAAAATTGTTTGGTAAAATTGGTTTAGTTCATATTATGAAGCTTATATAAGTGTTATTAAAACTCTTTAGTTGTTCATTCTTTATTAATAATTAAATTACATTTGTATAAAAATATATTAATTACTATAATTAAATATTTTTTCTGAACACTTCGTGAACATCAAACAATGTGAAGACTCGTTAAGAGTTATGTTATTATTTGACATTCAGAAGATTCAATGGACTTTTGTTATGATCCTGTTTGAGTTGTATATTAACTGTATTTGTTTTATCTTTGTAAAAACCTAATAAAATTAAAAGAGCAAACAAAACAAAGATAGTTTGAAAACTTGTAAAAAAATAAATACAAAAAAATTACTACCTACTTGAATTTGTCATCAATATATTATAGTATTATACTTTGTTGTTGACATTAAATATTGTTAAATAGGTATGTTAATATGTAAATATATTTAATTTGTTCTATCAATAAATCATACATATTATGTATATTTAAATTTGAAGTAAATCAGAAGTACCTTTAGTATATATAGGAATCTATATTAGGTAGTTGTTTAAGTGATACACGTAGTTTCTAAATTATTTGTATAGGTTTGACGTCATCAGTATTAGTGCCACTAAAGAAGAACAATTAAGAAAATCGTTACAAATAATGCAAGATGATTGGAAAACTATTGAACTATGCACCAGTCCGTACAAGTGTGTTTTATTAACATCAGTAAACTCTTAAGATTTTTAAAACAACTGTAGCTAATGAAATTTTTTCTTAATTTTAAAGGGTTACAAAAGTAAACATATTGTCTGGGTTAGATAGTATACAAGCATTACTAGATGATCATTTCATTAAGACTATATCGATTCGGGGTTCAGCGTTTGTAAAGCCTATAGAAAGTGAAGTGAAAGAGTGGTTTGATAAGGTGAACCGAATGAATATGACACTTGAAGAATGGACAAGTGTGCAGATGCGGTGGCTATATCTCATGCCAATATTTAGTTCCAAGGACATAGTTGCTCAAATGCCTGAAGAAGGATCTATGTTTAACGTAATATTATTATTTTTGTGGTTAAGTCAATATAATAATAAATATAAATTTCACGTTTAGGAGGTCGATGTGATTATAAAAGGATTATTAAGTATGGTCAGATCTTATCCATTAGCCATTAAATGTGTTGGCCGAGAAGGTGTTCTAGAATCATTGATTAAATGTACCAAAATGGCAGAATATATTAATTTGGGAGTTAATAAATATTTGGAAAAAAAACGTCTTTTCTTTCCCAGGTAAAACAAAATTTCAAAAATAAAATATTTTGTTTTAAAATTATGCTATTAATATTAAATTCAAATTTAGATTTTTTTTCCTTTCAAATAATGAAATGTTAGAAATATTATCAGAAACAGGAGACCCCAAAAGAATTCAACCTCATTTAAAAAAATGTTTTGAAGGAATTTCTAAACTTGATTTTAATGATAATTTAGATATTTTGAAAATTTTAAGTAACGAGGGTGAAGAAATTGCACTTAGTCAATATATTTCGACTGTTGAAGCTAGAGGGAGTGTTGAAAAATGGTTATTTCAGGTTATTTTCCATTTTCCATTAATTATTATTTTTTTAATTGATTATTATTTTATGCTTTAATCGTTGTTATTTGATACGCATAGGTAGAAAAACAAATGGTAATATCAATTAGAAATTTAATTGAAAACGCTTATAATGAATACCCAACTATAGAACGAACAATGTGGGTACAAAAATGGCCAGGTCAATGTGTTTTATGTGTTAGTCAAATGTATTGGACTGCTGAAGTTCATGATGTATTTATTGTACAAAAACCTAGGCAAATGCAAAGTTACCATAAGTTTTTAAATGTATATTTTTCAATTATTTATATATATTAGACTATCAGAATATATTATTTGATTTTTATCAAATATTGTTATAGAAACAATTGGATGATATTGTAAATTTAGTACGTGATAAATCGAACAAACAAAGAAGAATAACTTTAAGTACATTAGTTACATTAGACGTTCATTGCAGAGATGTTGTTGATGAGTTGGCCAACAATAACATTTGTCACGATATGGATTTTAAATGGCTAAGCCAGTTAAGGTGGTACCTAATTTTTTAAAAAAATATTTTAAATTGAACAATTTTAAATTTTTAACCATATGTTGATTAATTGTTTAGATATTATTGGGAAGCTGATGCCTTGGCACGCATTACTAATGTAACTATAAAATATGCGTATGAATACTTAGGAAATAAGCCTAGACTTGTTATCACACCTTTAACGGATAGGTGTTATCGTACCCTGATCAGTGCTTATCATTTACATCTTTATGGTGCTCCCGAGGGGCCAGCTGGTACTGGTAAGACAGAAACCATAAAAGATTTAGCAAGGGCTTTGGGTTTCCAATGTGTCGTGTTTAATTGCTCCGAGAGCCTTAATTACTTGGCAATGAGAAAAGTACTTATATAATTTTATTTGAAAAATATATTTACATTACATACTGTAAAATTAATTAAATAATTATTTATTTAACAATTTTTTTAGTTTTTCAAAGGGTTAGCTTCATCCGGAGCTTGGGTTTGTTTTGACGAATTCAACCGTATTGACATTGAAGTGTTGTCAGTGGTTGCGCAACAGATCTTAGGTATAGTTCAAGCAGTAAGAACAAACGTTGAAACATTTTTCTTTGAAGGTACCGAACTCAAATTAAACCCAAGGGGTTATGTTTGCATTACTATGAACCCAGGATACGCAGGAAGATTTGATTTACCTGATAATTTGAAGGTTTAGGAAGAAGAAAATGTTTGCCACAAAAACAACCTAAATCAGTATAATTATGATTCACAGGTTTTATTTAGAACTGTAGCTATGATGGTGCCAGATTATGCAATGGTTGGTGAAATTTCACTATATTCTTATGGATTTATGAATGCAAGGGAATTATCTATTAAAATTGTTACCACGTATAAATTGTGCTCGGAACAATTATCACTTCAACCACATTATGATTATGGTATGGTTCAAGAAAAACCCATTTTGAGCTCAATGTAAATAGCATTTGTTTAATATGGCTATAGGTATGCGAGCTGTTAAAGCTGTACTTATTGCAGTAGGAAATTTAAAGATGAAGTTTCCGGAAAATGATGAGTCAGAACTTTTGCTTAGATCTATTTTAGATGTGAATTTACCCAAATTTTTAAATAAAGACGTTCCTTTATTCAACGGAATAATATCTGATTTATTTCCTGATGTCAAATCACCAAATTCTTATCACGAAAATTTGATTTCTGCTGCAAAAATTGTAAGCAAATATTAAAAATAGAGTTATTGCAGTGTTGTATGTTATTATTTGTTTAGGCATGTGAGAAGATGCATTTACAACCAATTGACACTTTCATGAAAAAACTTATTCAAACATACGAAATGATGGTTGTTAGGCATGGCTTTATGTTAGTAGGCAATCCATTTGGAGGGAAGACTTCATTACTTCATTTACTCGCAGAAACTTTAAATTTACAAAATAAACTAGACCAAGGAGAAGAAAAGGTTGAATACGAAACTGTAAATCCTAAAGCGCTGACTATCAATCAACTTTACGGGTATTTTGATGATGTTTTACATGAATGGGCTAACGGGGTTATAGCTAACACGTTTAGGTATGCATTTTTTTACATCTTTATACATACTGTTGTGTTATAGGTGTTTAATAATACAATATAAATATAATTTATAGACAATTTTCAATGTCGGAGACTTCAGACAGAAAATGGTTGATATTTGATGGTCCAATTGACACTGTTTGGATAGAAAATCTGAATACTGTACTAGATGATAATAAAAAGTTGTGTTTAAGTTCCGGTGAAGTCATCGATATGCCAGATAATATGTCTATGGTATTTGAGGTTATGGATCTTACTCAGGTTAGTCATGGACTTCATTCGTTCGTAAACATTGTAAAATTAAATGAAAATTTCTAGGCTTCTCCTGCTACTGTGTCTCGTTGCGGTATAATTTATTTAGATCCCATCGATTTGGGTTGGAGACCATTAATTGAAAGTTGGATACAAACTTGCCCAGAGTTTTGGTCTTTAGATCAAAATGGAATAGATATAATGTGTTTGTTTGACTGGATAACTCCTCCTTGTCTTTACTTTGTTCGTCATAGTTGTGTTCAACTGACTAATGCTGGAGAAACAAATATTGTTTTGTAAGTTAATTATTAACTTGTTTTTTTGATATCTATATTATTTCTCGGTATCTTGGCAGAAACGTTTTAAATATACTAGAGATGCAGTTAAAAAGTTCAAATACCGATAATTCAAGTTTCAATGAACATTTTACAAATTACTTACAAGGATCTTTTGTGTATGCTTCTATTTGGGGTTTTGGCGGAACCCTAGATTCAAATTCACGACCAGCTTTTGATCATTATTTTAAAGAACTTTGGAAGGGCGATATTCCTGGTTTTGAACAACCAGAAGCTTTAAGTTCATTAGATATTACGATACCATATGATGGAACATTATATGACTATGTATATAGTTGCACATCTCGAGGATCTTGGAAAAATTTGTCAGAAGTTGTGAAAAATAATAAAATTGAAGAAATTAGTAATATTGAACAAACTTTAGTCCATACGTTGGACACTGTTAGGTAACTTTTTTTTTAAATAAAAACGCATTTTATTTTAATTATATTTTTATATTTTTAGGTATATGAATTTAGTTGACATGTTTATCTCTCACCGTAAACCATTATTACTTTTTGGTCCCTCGGGAACTGGCAAAAGTTTCTACATAAAAAATTATATGATGAATAAATTGTCGTTAGACGAATACGTCCCATCTTTTGTTACGTTTACAACTCAGACATCAGCTAATTTTACACAGGAAATTATATTATCTAAACTCATAAAGCGCAAACGTGGTGTATATGGACCGCCATCAGGAAAGGTTTGTGTTATCTTTGTCGATGATATGAATATGCCCGTAAAAGAACAATATGGAGCACAACCTCCTATTGAATTATTAAGACAGTTTTTTGACCATGGTTACTGGCATGATTTGCAAGATACTACCAAAGTTTATCTGAAAGATATTCTCTTGTTGTCTGCTATTGGGCCAACTGGTGGGAGTAAACAAGACGAGTATGCAAGGTTTTTACGTCATTTTGGATTGTTCGCTATAAACTCATTTGATGACGAAAGTATTACAAATATATACTCAACTTTACTTCAAATTGGATTAAGAGTATGTTATGAATTATGGTTTATTGATATTTAAATTAAATCACGATTTGATTTCAGAAGAATGGTTTTACACTAGAAGTAGTACCAATTATTGATAGTATAATCAAATCAACACTTGCTTTATACAGATCGGCTATTAAGAATTTAGCTCCAACACCTGCGAAATCACATTATTTATTTAACATAAGAGATATTTCAAAAGTGACAAATGGAATACTTATGTTCCGCAAAGACAGCTTTACTAATCGGAAAGTTTTCGTGAGGTAAATTGTATTATAAATGTAAGAATTTCGAACAATTATTATTATTTTATATTATAGATTGTGGGTTCATGAAGTGATGCGAGTATTCTATGACCGCCTTATAGACGATAATGATAGATATTGGTTATTTAATAAAATTCGTGTTTGCGTTAATACAAACTTTCAAGAAATGTTTGACGTAGTGTTTAATAATTTATCAGATTTATCTGTGCGTAATTGAAAATATTAGTTATGTTGAGAGAGCAATAGTAATATTATTTTTATTTTTAGCCGATTGTTTGCCAAGATATGTCAAATCTTTTATTTACTAATATCATGGATTTTGATGTATTGGAAAACAATAAATACGAAGAACCGTTGTCGCTATCAAATTTTGAAGAAAAAGCTCAAATTGTGATGGATGAATACGATAAGACACATGATTCAAAATTGAATATAGTTTTGTTTAAGTAAACTATTTTTATTTTTTTTTATTCTTACATCTATAAGTTTTGTTTTTATAAATTACATAGATACGCATGTGAACATCTTTCAAGGATTTGTAGAATTTTAACAATCCCTGGTGGATGTGCGTTATTAGTTGGAGTAGGTGGATCTGGACGTCAATCTCTGACCCGCTTAGCTGCAGCTATGTGTAATTTTAATGTTTTTCAACCCGAGATTACTAAGAGCTATGGATTAACTGAATGGAGAGATAATTTGAAAACGATATTAATCGAATCTGGTGGAAAAAATTGTCCAACTGTTTTCTTGTTTGCCGAAGGACAAATTAAAGAAGATTATTTTTTACAAGATATTGACGCTTTATTAAATTCTGGAGAACTGCCAAATTTATTTACTTTAGATGAACAACAAAGTATATTGGAGGTATAAAAATTATTGCACTGATGCTCTGAACGTTCAGACATTTAACTGTATGAAAATTGTTGCAGATGGTTAGATTAGCTGCTCAAGGAGGAAATAGAAATTTGGATATTGCTCCATTGGTCGTTTTTAATTATTTTATAAACCGCTGTAAACAAAATTTGCATATATGTTTGTGCTTTAGTCCAATTGGATCAAGTTTTAGGAACCATCTGAGACTGTATCCGTCTTTGGTCAGTTGTTGTACAATTGATTGGTTCAAAGATTGGCCAGATGATGCATTACAAATGGTAGCATTTAAGTATTTGAAAGACGTTAATCTTTCTGAGAAAATTAAAAATTCTGCTGTTACTGTTTGTCAACGTTTTCATGTCGACGCTAGGTAGGGATTGTGTGAATTAAATACATATATAAAACAAATAAATAAGTAACTATGCTCTATTACAGAAGATTGTCATTGGAATTCTATTCTGCAACACGGCGTCGTACGTATGTTACATCGGCATCATATTTGGATTTAATTAAATCGTACACGGATTGCACTAATCGTAAGCAAAAAGAAATTATGGAAGCAAAAATGCGATATGTAGGTGGCTTACAGGAACTTGAGTATGCCACATTACAAGTAAGCCAGATGAAAGAAGATTTGTTTAAGCTTCAACCTCAGCTTCAACAAGCTCAAAAAGATACAGAAGAAATGATGGTTATGATTTCTCGTGAGACAGTAGAAGTTGAAAAAGCAACCGCTCGAGTACAAGAAGATGAAAAAGTAGCAAATGTTCAAGCCGAAGCGGCTAATGAATTAAAAACAGAATGTGAAGCTGATCTTGCATTAGCTATACCGGTTTTAGAAGGTATATTCATGTCTTATAATACTATATTGTAATATCAGTTAAATTATTGTTATATATACTCAATTCATTAAATAAAATAATAATTATTCAAACGTATAAAAATTAGTGTTTTAAAAAAGTGTAAGTTATTATAATAGTTATGATATTCACTATATTTTAAATTATAAAGAGTATACTTATGGTAAATGACTCGAAGCTACTCGACGCTCAACCTCCTTGGCGCAAATCGGTGTTCAGTGCTGTATCATTATTATAATTTATATAGAAAACTAACAATTTTGAATTTAACAATTAATATTACTATGTAGAATAAGATATGATATTTCTATGTATTTTAAATGAATTAATTCAAACCAATCGTACATTCATTTATAGATGCAATTGATGCTTTAAATACTCTAAAACCAACTGATATAACATTGGTTAAGTCTATGAAAAATCCTCCTGAAATGGTGAAAACTGTTATGGCAGCAGTATGCGTAATGAAAGGCGTCTCGCCAGATAAAATCCCCGATCCAAATAAGCCAGGACAAAAGGTAATATTTAATTTTACTTCTCCACAATTCACAAATATACATAGGTATAGTAAAATATGAAAAATGTATTTATTAGATACTCGATTATTGGGGACCTAGTAAACGTATTTTGGGTGATATCAATTTTCTGCAAAGATTAAAGGAATACGATAAGGATAATATACCTTCTCAAATTATGGCAATTATTCGGAAAACATATCTTCCTGATCCTAATTTTAAACCACCAATTGTAGCTAAAGCATCTAGTGCTGCAGAAGGTCTGTGTAAGTGGATTATCGCATTGGACATGTATGATAAAGTAATCAAAGTTGTGGCACCGAAAAAAGAAAAACTTGAAATAGCTAATGCAGAGTATGAAGCAACAATGGCGATATTGGAAGAAAAACGAAATGAAGTGAGACAGTTACAGGAAAGATTAGATTCTCTTAAAGACCGATTGGAAGAGACTGTGTTGAATAAAGAGAAATTACTTGCAGAAGTTGCATTATGTGAAAGCAAGTTAATTAAAGCAGAAAAACTTATAGGTTGGTATCCAACTCAAAATACCGTTCATAATCAAATATGTATTTATAAATTAATAAACCTAATTAAAAATTGTTCAGGAAGTCTAGGTGGTGAAAAACATCGTTGGGCCTTACGAGCGGAAGAACTCCAGACTAATTATGATTGCATACCTGGTGATATTCTTATATCTTGTGGAATAATTGCGTATTTGGCTCCATTTACATTTAATTTCAGGTATTTGAATTAATCACGCCTAGATTATGTTCCTGAAAACAATTTTAATTTTATTTTGTAGATCCTCAATAATAAATGATTGGAAAATATTGTGCAATGATTTAAAGATTCCAAGTTCAGATAGTTATAGTTTAATTGAAGTTTTAGGCGTTCCGACTAAAATCCAAAATTGGACTATTAATGGATTACCATTAGATTCATTTTCGATCGATAATGCCATCATTATGGATGGCTCACAAAGATGGTCGTTACTGATTGACCCTCAAGGTCAGGCACATAAATGGATTAAGACGTTGGAAAAATATAATGACATCATTATTATTAAGTTAACTAATCCAAATTATATGAAAAGTATCGAGCTTGGTATTGAAGAAGGGAAGCCAGTATTAATTGAAAACGTACTAGAAGATTTAGATTTGCCTTTAGACCCAATATTATTGAAGCTGGCGTATAAACAAGGTGATTATATAATATCGGTTTATGTTATGATGTAAAAAAAAAATTGTGTGACGTTCAGTGTATGTTGGATTAATTTGTTTATTTTATGACAGGAGTTAGTTAAAATAGTTACAATCAAAAATCAATTAATATTTTATGATTGTTAATAATATGATATATTTACAAAACAGAAATCAAGATTGTGGATAACATGTTTGTTAATTCTAGAATTGTATATAATATATTTAACATAGCATGAGTGTGATCAAGCTTACCTACATGTAATTAAATTAATTGTCATAATTTTAACTTATAGGAAAGTCAATGTATATAGCACTTGGAGATAATATCATCGAGTTCAATCCGAAATTTCGATTGTACATCACATCAAAACTTAGAAATCCACATTATTTACCAGAAATATTTAACAAAGTTACCGTTATAAATTTTGCATTGACCGTAGAAGGTCTAGAAGACCAATTATTGGGAATCGTTGTCGCCAAAGAACGGTAAACATACTCAACAATAATATATATTTTATGTGGTAAATATTAAATAAGTATCAAATTTGATACAGACCAGATCTGGAGTCAAAAAGACAACAATTAATTGTTGAGGGTGCTGAAAACGTTAAAGCTTTGTTAGACGTCGAAAACAATATTCTGCAAATTCTTTCAGCCCCGGGAAACATTTTAGAAGACGAAAATGCGGTTGACGTTTTAGATAATTCTAAGGTAAATATTAATAAATGGAAATTAAATTACTTATTAAATATTACAATGATGGATTATATTACCTAGGTATTAGCTAAAGAAATAACCCGCAAACAAGCGGCTTCAGTGGAAACTGTTGCAGTTCTTGATCAATTTCGTTTACAATATAAACCAATCGCTGAACACTGTTCTATACTTTATTATTGTATTACTGATTTGCCAAATATTGATCCAATGTATCAATATTCATTATCTTGGTTCATCAATATTTTTATTATGACTATTGAAACGGCGTGAGTAAACTTTCATCTGAACACATATTATATCAATTACTATTTATACTTACACACATAGGTACTCACATAAATTACATTAATTTTATAATCTGGTATGTACCTTCCATCTATATATATTATAAGAGTAAAATATAGTGAATTGTTAATTTAGAAATAAATCAAAAATTATTCGAATACGCCTAGAAGCTCTGAAAGAAACTTTTACTTATAATTTATATGCCAACGTATGCCGGTCATTATTTGAAAAGGATAAGATGTTGTTTTCTTTCATTATGTGCACTACAATAATGCTGTAAGTGGTAATAATTACGTTGTGTTTATTTTAATGTTAATGACGTTTAATAACGTTGATTGTTATAGTGCTGAAAACAAAATTGACAAGCAAGAACTAATGTTTCTTATTACTGATGGTATTGATCTTAAAAACAATGTTCTTAATCCTGGACCAAATTGGTTTCATGATAAAAGTTGGAATGAGATATGTCTTTTGGATGAACTAAATGCGTACCATGGTATAAATAGATTTTAATATACGATTTTGGTATAATAGTACTGTATTGCTACGATTTGATTATTTCAGGCATAAAAGATGATTTTATAAGCAGGGTGGATGAGTGGAAAAACTATTGCGACATGACAGATCATGGAATTTTAAAATTCCCTAATCCTTGGTACGATAAATTAAGTGATTTTCAACGAATTCTCGTCATACGTGCCATTAGGCCTGACAAGGTCATACCTGTTATAACCAGACTTATTGAAGTAGAACTAGGAGAAATGTTCATTCACCCACCACCATTTGACATAAAAAAATCCTATGGTGACTCAATTTGTCTGAGTCCACTTATATTTATCCTCTCACCTGGGGTAGATCCTATGGCGAGTTTGTTGCAGTTTGCCGACAAAATGGGTCAGACGGAAAGCCTTCAAAGCGTTTCGTTGGGCCAAGGACAAGTTAATAGAATATAAATACATTAATATATTATGATTTATGATATTAAATTAAATTAATTGTAAATATTCTAATACTAATTAAAGGGTCCTATAGCTGAATTGCTGATAAGAAACGCACAAAAAATGGGTGGTTGGGTATGTTTGCAAAACTGTCATTTGGCTACCTCGTGGATGGGACAGTTGGAAGTGATTTGCGACTCGTTTGATATTTCCAACGTGAATAGTGAATTTAGATTGTGGCTTACCAGCTATCCATCTGTCAAAGTAACATTATAATAATATTGTTAAAGGTTCATTTCCGGTGTACCTATATTATAATATTTTACGTTATGCAATTAATTTTAGTTTCCGGTGTCCGTGCTACAGAATGGTGTTAAAATGACTAACGAGCCGCCTACGGGCTTACAAGCTAATATGCTCCGGAGCTATCAGTCGTATCCCGTGAAAGATAAAAACTTTTTTGAAGGATGTCCGGGTAAGGAACGGACATTCACAAAACTATTGTATGGTATTACATTTTTCCATGCCATTGTACAAGAACGGAGAAAATTTGGGCCAATTGGATGGAATATACCTTATGAATTTAACGAATCCGATTATTACATTTCTATTCAACAACTTCAAGTGCATATCTGTTTAGGAATATATCTTATGAGTTATTAATCAAATTATTTTTAGATGTATATTAATGAATTCGACGAAATACCATTCGAGGCCGTGACATACTTAACCGGAGAATGTAATTACGGTGGTAGAATAACTGACGATTGGGACAGGCGTACGATTAATACGATTTTGAATAAATTTTGCTGTCCGCAAGTAGTCGAAAACCCGTACTATTTGTTTTGTGACGTCGATCAGAAGTATGGAATCCCGTTTCGTGCCCACTACCATGATTTTATTAAACAAATAGAAGTAGGAAAAACAATTATAAAAATAAACTGTTTGTCGGTAAACACGGGTCATTAATAAAAAATTCAAATTTTTTTTTTTATAGGAAATTCCAGTCGTCCACAGTCCAGAAGTGTTTGGGTTGCACATCAACTCGGGAATCATCCGTGATTTACAGACCACGAAGTTACTGTTCAAATCATTCGTATCAGTAATGGAATACAGCGGCGGAACAGATGACTCTGATACGACAGATAAGGCACTGATAGCGACCGTGTCCGATATACTTACGAAGCTTCCGAATAATTTCGACGTAGAAGCAGCAACGATAAAATATCCCGTTATGTACGCAGAATCCATGAATGCGGTCCTTATTCAAGAAATGGAACGTTTTAACGTACTATTGTCTGTGATTCGTAAAAGTTTACAAGACCTGATAAAAGCTATCAAAGGCGCTATTGTTATGACGCCTGAACTAGAAACCATGGCCCTATCGCTATCCACGGCCAAATTCCCAGTTATTTGGTTGAAGTTTTCTTATCCAAGTCTTAAGTCCTTGGGAGGCTATATAACTAATTTTATTGAACGACTTAATTTCTTGCAAGTAAGCCGTGTTATGTGTGTAGCTTAAATGCTTATAACAATATTATAGTAGGGAAAAGATAACGGTTTAGAACAAATGACAAATAACTTGTAGTAGTTACTTTTTAAAAATTTGATTAGACTGTTACTAAAAAAAAAAACAAAATAGGTAAGATAACTATTTAAACAATTTTATTTAATTACCACGTATGTGTCATCTGTCTACGAGTATTATTACAAAATGTATTTAAAAAATGTTATAGTTTCGACCTACAATTTTACAAAATAATATGTTAAAATCTACTATAATATACTTCTTGATTTTAATAAGTTTTGGACAAAATAATTTCTGCAGTGTTCCATAAGATTAATAGATTTAATAAATTTTTATATATAATATTTAATAGCTCACTTAAAAAAATATTTTGTGTTTTTTGAATTTTAATCTGTGTAGTTACTAAATATTTTGGTTTTGGGAAATGAAAATACATAATACGTATCAACTAACAAGATAGGTAAATACTATATGCTTATTATTTTTGAATAACATACACAAATAAAACATTATTTGTAAGTAAATTGGATTAAATATCTAATAATAAACCAAGTTGTTATTTACTGAAAAGTAAAAGAGACGAGTTAGAAAAAATCAATCTGTGAGCGTGGTAAATTCTTAATTTCTAAACGTATTTTTTAATACAACGTAATAAACTATAGTTCTGTATTATACAATTTAAAAATAATTATTTGGTAACTTTCTATTTTGGTACCTTTTTTAGATTCTGAGCGGAGTAGTGTATTGATTTTACAACATGAATTTACAAACAGTTTTGACTCTTTTTGAGCTATCGATAGCCATAATAATTTTTTCAAATGTTGTAAATTATTTTTTTTAACTATTAAATTTCCAAGTGACTTTTCTCTTCACATCTCCACGTCTTGTATATGTATTCTTTTGCACAAATGTTAATTGTAAATACCATTACAGATTGTATATAATCCAATAAATGTTTAAAAGAAAACAACTATTAAATTTGATTATTTCTACAAATATGCTAGGCTGACACAACGTGTCCGCTCATAATTATTTTTCGTATACAATGATTTATCATTGAATTCCAATATAACACATCCATTACAATGACGTGCTCGACAACTACTGTATTGCAGAGCAGTACCCACTTGTCCACCTTTTAGATTCTGAGCGGAGCGATGAATGTGTTTTTGTTTTTTGTTGTCTCGTTTATATTGAAAAGTACCGCAAGTTAAATAACTTTGACTTCCCAAACTTATGTTTTGATTAATAGTTATAATTGTATTTGAAGTATCATATATTAAATATTTACGTTATACCTATTACACAAATAATCAAAATTAAAATAGAACCTATAAAGTTAATCTAGATTAAAATAATCAAATTAATACAGTTTTCTTGTTGTTGGTAAAGCATTCTTGTGGATGGGTAAATTTAAAACAATTTATTTTGTTGAAAACGATATTTGTTATATTATTTTGGTGGTAGAATATATAGGTATAAGGACAACGGAAACAACAAAAAGCAAGCTCTTAGACGTTTACGAAACATTAACTTTCTCCGGACAGCTTTGCACTGCACCGTATTGTTCTAAAATAAATACACGATACATAAATTGTAGCTGACGGATAAGTAAAATATTTTTAGATTAAAGTTAAACGTTTGGAATAGGTACCTTACAATGAGAGACTTTAATATTCTCTTTTTATTAGTTTAATGCAACTTGCCGGATACTTTTATTACCCTTTTATATTCCTGTCGTTAGTTTAGGTTAAAACAGAAGTTTTTCGTGTGTGAATTAAAGTCAGTGATATAGTCATACAAATACCATATTAAATACATACATATATAATATATGCATATTATACATACATACGCATATGCATAAATATTAAATATATTTGCACATTGTTATAAACAATGAATTTAAGCTGCACATCGTCATTTTACTACATTGTCTAATTGTCTAAGTATATTACTTACTCGTCGACACATTGAAATAGAAAAATATTTGTTGTTATTGTTTAGTTGATTAATTGTATTTTTTTAAATTATTTTAGATTTGGTACGACGAAGGTATACCCGATAATGTCTGGCTCAGTGGACTATTTTTTACTCAAGCATTTCTTACCGCGGTGATGCAAAACTTTGCTCGACGTTATACCATACCTATAGACCAATTGTGCTTTGATTTTCATGTACAACACTCTGATAAAGTCAACGAACCTCCTGTGGATGGGGTGTATTGTTACGGTCTATTTATAGATGGAGCTCGTTGGGATATGTCTAAGTACGTTATTTTTGAATCAACTATGTAGCGTGACGTAGAACGATTCACCTATTGAATTACAAACCCATTAAAAGATTAAGTCATTTAAGATATTATTAAATAATTGATATAATAGATGATATAATATATGTTGATGGGTAATATTTAAATATAATTTGTAGGATGGTACTGGAGGAACAATTGCCGAAAGTATTAACGGATGTGTTACCGTTAGTATGGTTTTTACCTACAAGAAAATATGAGTTGATCAAAGGTAATAGATATACATGCCCAGTGTATAATACATCAGAGAGAAAAGGAGTTTTATCTACAACGGGACATTCTTCTAATTATGTTTTATCGATGTTTCTCGATACAAATCGAAAACCCTCTCATTGGATTTACCGTGGAGTAGCTCTGATATGTCAACTGAATGATTAAAATTGGCTTTCTTACAATCAAAATAATGAATATTTACTCTGTAGGTACACATGTTATATATTTTATGAATTTAATATTTTAATTTCAGCATTAAAAAAACAGTATGATTATCATTGTTTTTTTTAAATATATAAAATAAATACATTTTTTACAAAAAAAAAATCATCATTAAAGCTTGTCAGAAGTGATCAATGGATTTGCATTGTTTTTTGCTCGTTCCTCACGTTCTATATTTTTAGCCTCGTCAATTATCCACGGATATATAATGTATACAAATTTTTCTGGATCTCCAAGTCTTGATGGTACGAGCCTCGCTACACTTTCTTTAGTTAGAGTCTGTTTCTCGATTTCGGGTTTGAGTAATTTTATAATTTTTTTTAACAAAACATGTATTTGTTCTTCATTTACCTTGTTTTTAAGTGCGTTTTGAGGATACATGTGATTGTACCAGAGTTCTGAATCTTCAATAGATTGTGGAGTGTTTGGTGATTCCGTCATATACCGATCTTGATTGTACGTTGTTTTTCTAAATTTCGAATCACCGGAAACTATATCAAGAGGTATTTTTCTCTGAACAGAGTTAAATTGATTTATCGGTGCCACTGTTGGTTTCAATGTGCTTCTTTTTGTCCCTTTTGTTGTGGTCGGAAAGTAAGTATTAATATTACCGTCTTTGTATGTATTTGATTTTTCAGTTGAAGTTGGTATATTCTGGCTTTGGTAATTATACATAGTTATATCAGATGGTAAATTATTTTGAACAGTTTTTATGGGTGTATCTGTGTTGAAAACGTTATGTGAAGGAATAAAAATTGTCGGTGTTGAAGATGAAATAGTTGATTCATCATCATGTATAGGAGTATTTGTGTTCTGTTTAATGTTTTTTATATACTTATTGGAATTAAATGTGATCTGTGGAGTTTTCTCAGTTTTAGTTTCTACTAATATTGTAGTTGTGATATTTTTAATATTCAGTGGTTGTAGATTTGTGGGCAATAATGAAGCGTAGCGTAAACTCGTTGATTGGATTTCATTGTTTTTATCAGTAGTACATTTTACATCTGGTAATTTGGTTGAAGAATAATATTTAAGTTGCGGCGGTGATGTTTTTTTATACGAAAATGTGGACGTTTCTGAAGTCGTAATAGATATTACCGATGAACGTGTTGACGAACTAATTAAATTATTAATGTTATCCTGCCCATTACTGACTGTAGTAAATTTCTTATCCGATTTACCATTTATCTTTTGAACTGGAACGTTATATGATTTGGCGTGTATATCTGTTTCAGCTCTAGCCACAGAGGAGGATGTTGATATTTTGGTATCATTATTTTCACATAATGGAGTTGAAAATATTGTAGTCGTTATTGTTGTTGGAAGTGTTGATAATGCATTTAAAACTTCGGGATTTCGTGTTGTTTCGGCCATTTCCGTTGATATTTCATTTTTGTTAATTATTGACGTTTTTAAAATATCAGTGGTGTACTTTTCGTTTGAATAGTGATGAGAATTTCGTGATTCATCCGGTCGGCTCCTTTTTTCAGAGGTATCCTGCTGATTTTTTTCACTGGTGGTAGTTGATGAATACGGTGTAACTGGTGTAGTTATTAGTTGTTTTGTGTTTGACAATGGCTCTTGTGTTGGGGAACGATGTAATAACATTTGATTTACTGTGCTAAATTCATCGGAGCTCAATGGAAGCTGTGAGACAGAGTTACTGTATGTTTCAGATTTACTTGGTTCATGCGATATAGTGAACAGTGGAAGAGTAGAAACTAGATATGTTTTTGGAAAATTAACTGTATCTAATGGCATAGTTGTGTTGAAATCAGTAAAAAAAGTTGACGGTTGAAGGTCTTGAACTTCGTGAGATCTAGTCGTTTGATTTTGTTCTGCAGTTAATGTGTTTGGAAGATCGTCCGCAGTAAGATGGTCATGTAATTTTCTATCCATTTTTGAATTTGGTTGTTCAATTTTGTCGTCTTTTATTTGATAAATTTTTATTGGATCTACCAGGTTAAGTCCTATCGGCGATGTGTGATCAAAATCATCTTTATTTTGGTTTAATATTTGTTCAGAGGTATGTAATACCTTGTCATGCTTTTGTATCACTTCTTGGTTACCTGGAGGAATGGAATTTGGGACATTCATTGTTTTTTTAATTTCAGGCTCATTATTTATTAGCGTTGGGCTCATAATTCCTGGAACGTTTGTATACCCAACTGGGAATTGGGTATGTAAAGGTCCCAAAAACCGATGGTGGTATTCATCTTTTTTATACGGTACTTGTCCGACGGGAAGTAGATGAGTTGTTGCATCATAGGGTAATGGAATATAACTCGAATAAATTGATGGTTGGTAAAATGGGTTGACGAGGAATGGATAAATTGACAGAGTCGCGATATGGTCATCGTCTAGCATATTAATTTGAGAAGTGCTCGTTCGACTTTTCTTTGCAATACGTTGTATGTTTGTTGGTTCGGTGGGTGACTGGATATTTGTACTATATCTTTCAATTAATTTTTCTATCCACGCCCGGAGAATCTTTTCTTCAAATTCTGAAAAATAATTTGTAAGCTTATTAAGTAACACACTATATTATTGTTAATGAAATTATTACAAAAGCTAATAATATTATCGATAATAATAACATGGTAGTGAATTAATATTATAACATTGCCACAATATGAATTTCTTTAAGTATCTACATAGTTAATTTAATATCTAACCTAATATTGAATTTTGATCAAAATTAACATGGAAAAAAACGAGAAAGTGGATGTCACTCTGCTATACAGTAGGTTACAAGTGGGTCACTGTTATGGATAGTATATTGGTATTAAATTTGAATTCAAGGATATAATATCATTGTAAACGAAAAAACGGTTCTGAGCGGAGACGGTTTGTCAGTAAAGGATGTTTTATGTTATATTTATATTGTAATTACATATCATTAATACAGTAGACAGTAAGTTGAATTAATATTATAAAATTACAAAAAATAACTAAAATAGTTATTCTTGGTTATTAAATATGTAATTTTGTTCAAATTTTAACATTAAATAACTATAAAAAAAATCTGTGTTTATGTATATTTTTAGATTTTTTGGTTACATATTTAACTACTTACAAGCAATCTTGTTTTAAATTTTCAATCCTTAGCTATAAAAGTTGAATATTTTATACATTTTTAACAAAATAGTTATTTGTAAATTTTCAATTTTAGGCTGGTAACAGTTTTGAAATATTTTGACTCTTTTTCAGCTAGTTATAGCCTAGTGAATTTTTTAGAAATTTGTATATTTTTTTATATGTATTCTCGATAAAAACTTTTTCACTTGGTAAAAAAGCTTGGAATTTTAATACAAGGTTCCTCATAAGTCATAAGTTTCATTAATGTAAGCTGAAAAATATCAGAAATACATAGCCACGATTATTTTTATATGTATTTTAAGTTCAAATTTGAACAAAATTCATCAAAACTTCGAAAATTTTCAAACTATTTTTCTGTTAAAAATTCATAAATGTTTTCCTTTTCATAGCTAACATTAGAAATTTTATTAGATGATTTCACCTAAGTTTTTATACTTGTACAACAAAAGTTTACTTAAGCGGAACATCAATTTCTGATGAGCTTTTAAACTCATAATTTATACAATATTTGATATTCAGCGGTAAATGATCGAATTCCAACTAACCGATTTTTATGTTTTTTAGTGTTTCTAAAACGAATAACCGTAGACTCTAGAAATATACACCAAATATTTATATTTGGATTTTCCATACCTTGTAAAATTTTCAAACTATTTTACTGTTTTTGAGCCATTGATAGCCATTATAATTTTTTCAAATTTTTAATTTATTGTATACCAAGTATGCTAAGGCGACACAATGTCATAATTTTATTGTTTTTCGTATACATTGAATCGAATCACAATTCTTAAAAATTGCAAGCTTTGCTAAATGTAATTTGCCTACTTTCAACGAAATAATTTAATTTAGAAGCTCTTCACTAAACGTAGGACGGATGTAGTTAATAGTATGGTTTGATTATTTGGAATGCATAATGTTGTACCAATTGAGACAGTTAGAATTCAATAGACATTTTTTGAAATACATTATTGAATTAATTGTAGCAGTTCCGTAAAAATTGTTTACTGAACCACATTGTAATATTGTACTTGTTAAAAAATCCAAAAGCCTATGCAAATGTTGTCACTAAGATAAAAGGTATCAGATTTATCTTTTTATTTTAATATACGTCAATTTAAAAATGTTAATTAAATTATTTTTAACCCTTTTCGAAACAAATAGTTGTGTATTTTTTTTGCTAACGTCGTTTTAACAAAATGTTGTTAACTATATGTAAATAAAATTCTCTGCGGGGACCTGTAAAGATCCTTGCATATCCACTCATTATTATTAAATATAAATAAGCATATTTTTAACTCTTTTAACAAAGTTGATTATAAGACTCAGTAAAATGGTGTATTTACGAAGTTTTTTTTATTGTCAACTTCGTTGTGCATTACTCTTAATCGAACCACGGTTGGTCTCAAGTCAACGACATAACTGTTTCCATATAAATTTCCCATGGGGGTTAAAGTTTTAGCTTTGACATTAGCGAATTGACGCATTTTTATTTTTCAAAATATGTGTATGAAAACATTAAAAAATGAAATATATTCTTGAAAAACTACTAAAGAAATCTACTTAAATATTGTTTGATTTTGGGTAAAAACAAGTACAAAATCTAACAATTTTTGGAATTTTTACAAGAAAAAATATATGAAATCAAGCTACGCAGAATATTGTAATTAAATATTTAGAAAATAAATCGAATATAGAGTTTAGTTGACTGTTTATCGGTAAGGCAACCAAGACATGCAAATAAATGATATTTTATAATGGGTATATTTTTAATTTTGCTTTTTGTAATATTTTTTGTAAATCATTAAAAATGTTCCTACAAAAATTTGAATTGTTAAAAAATTAAAATTATTTTAAAATCAGTTTGCTAATTTTTCAAAAATTTTTTTTTTTTCAATTGAATACTATAAGCATTATAATACCACAATAAACATTTTTTAATAATATTTATTGCTATTTTTAAAATATTAAAGTAGGTATTATTTTTCTTAATAGTAGATTAAACACTTTCAATACTCTTAGTTATGTGAGTATTGGCAAATTACAATTTCGGTATTTCGGTTATTTTCCTTATTTTTGTCGAGTTTTTATCTGTCATTTTTTGTGATAAAAACTCGACAAAAATAAGGAAAATAACCGAAATACCGAAATTGTAATTTGCCAATACTCACATAACTAAGAGTATTGAAAGTGTTTAATCTACTATTAAGAAAAATAATACCTACTTTAATATTTTAGTAACAGAAGTAACAAAATTAGACTTCTTAAATGTCAGTATTGAAAAAATTTTTTAGTATTTAAATGTTGTCTAATAGGTAGACAAAAATGTCCGATACCTCATGTCTTACAAATATCAAAGTCATTCTTTAAGTTCCTAAGCGTATTATTATTTTTTAGTACGATAAGATATATGTTTTATAATGGTGTAATATTATTTATCATAGTTTTATACACATAATAAAGAGAGAACATACTAATTTTATACATTTGTATGGATTTACTATATTTACATATAAAATAATAATAGGAGTTGCTTTTTTTTATTGGTTGGCAAATAACTTTTTCATTTTTCATTTAGTATGATTTGTTTGTGATATTAAAATTGTTTAATTTAAAATACAAATCTGATATTTTTTGATTAGGTATCAAAGTGGAGGAAGCAAACATTGCTGAAATGAATGGATGAACACGTATTACAATTTTTTTTATTAAATCTTATTTCATTATTACATTTTTTAGTCATATAAACATTCTTCGAACGTATCAAAGAAATGTCAACATTCAACATACTAATACAACCACTTGACAAAAACAGGCTTTTATACTTATTTGATATAAAATTTTATCATTATTTATGTTAAATTTCATTAATACAAAGTTATTGCATTTTTAATGATGCACGTCATTAATATCAATATTCTATAAATTAAATGGTGTAGGTAAGTATATAAAAAAAAAATTGATTTTATTAATATCATTAAAAAGTAAACACAAATAAATAATATTATTATTCTTGAATCATTATAAACTTTTTAAAATTACATCGTTATGTATTTCTGTGTTCAACTTAATTGATTTTAAAACGTTCTAATTAGGTTCGTAGTTATTAAAACGTTGTAAAATAACCATATTGATATTATTTTATTTTATTGTATTCTTAATTTTCTTATTTTCTATAATTTCCTTAAAAATATGTGTTTTTTAATATTTAGTTTCTTCATATACAGTAAAAAACCTGGATAAAATTAAAATTTAAAAAAATACTAAAGTTTAGTTGAGTTATTAATTTTAATTTTGCACGGATACTTTGTTTTGTTGCAAATTGACTATCGATATGTTTTATTGGCTGAAATATATTATCAGTATTTCGAAATACTAAAGATATGGTTTGTCTTTGTACCTATATTATTTTGTAAATAAGTGTAGAATATTTGTCGTTTATCCATTTGAATATTCTATGTAGGTATAGTATTATATTATTATTTTATGATCATTAGATTCAGAATATATGTTGTGAATATTCCATTGTTAATAATTAATATTTTATGAATATATAAGCTTAAAACTATTGATAACGTATTCATGGCATGATTATGAGAGCTACGTAAAGCTGCTTTAGGATTACTTATATTAGAAATTAGAACATTGATCGAAAGTTGATAGTATTATCAAGATTCAAAAATGTTACATTATTATGCTGTTATATTATCCAGATTAGAATTTTTCAAGCTACATCATGAATGTTTTAGTGATATAGTTGGGTGTATCGTATATCGTATATGTAATCATATTTGCCTTGAAATATTAATATAGGTTGACGTTTACACTATTCATATAATCATATTAAAGAAACAAAAAGTTATTAACAAGGAACCCACAACGTGACGTGTAATTTAATAAGTTATGATAAAAAAGTCTATCAATTTTAATTTGATTTATTAAAATGTAAACTTGTTTAAACAATTTTCAATAATATTATTTATACAAATAATTTGATTACAATTCATCTATAATTAAATATGTATAAATGTTACTTAAATAAAATATATAATTGAAAAATTAAATGTTAAATTTTAATTTATAAGTATAACTATCTTGAATTTATTACGTTTCAATAATTATACGTAAGTCTACTAATTAATTTAATTGATACCACATACGGCATACCTAATAGTATAATAGAATAAACATCTGATACGTAAACGTTGATGTTGTATTATTTAAACTCGTTAAATAATAAATTTACCTCTTTAAATTTAAAATACATTATCATTTCGAACAGACTTTATTTTTAGACGTTGAACAATTGTAAAATCGATTATCTTCTTAGCGAGCTTAAGGGTCGGTTTAATTGGAATGTACTCAACTTAATACACTTTTAATGATGAGAAATAACTTTTTTTTTTAAATTTTTAACTCTCGAATGCATGACAATAGTACTTTTAACTAGTTTTGAGTCACCTCAAAGAGTTTATTTTGTCTTAAAAATGGGTTTACCTATACGTTGGTAGTCTTGGATTACATGATGATAGAACAGGTAATTTAATCAACTCGAAATGCACTTGTTTGTTGTAGTTTTATAATTCTCAGTTCTGAAAATTGAAAAGATATGAAGAACCGACGGTTACCTACATTGCTTTGGTAATTTAGTTTTAAATTATTATTAAATTAAAAGCTCCGAAAATCGACGAAATAATTTAATAGATACCTGCGTCACATAAAAAAAAAACGAAACCACACTGATTATTTGCGTTTTTATACTCATTTTTTATACTTCATATTATCACTGATTGAGAATTTGTATTATAAATCTCATTGATATTAAAATATATAATAAAGTTGAGACTCGAGTTACGATGACTCAAAAATCTTGATAACGTGAATTTTTTTCTTGCGCCTATTGAAGTGTTTATAAGTTGTATTTGAGGTGTATAACTCGAAACATTTTTAAATTAAATTTATTTTTATTCACCTCGGGATTCGTGTTATCGAGACTCCTCACTGTAGTATAATACAGTCTATATAGTATTATTATATATTATATTAATTTATATATTGTAATATGATTTTGCATTTTAAAATAAAAAACGTCACTTGGACTTGAATCACTGTGTTTGTGTTGTTTGACTCGTGATGTGCTATTAAAACTTCAGTTTGAATACCGACTTCATTAAATTCACTTACAGGAGGACAATGATTTTAATTTTGCACTTGTAAAACTAATTGTGTAACGAACCGATGCGTGTGTACCTTGAATTAAAACAAATGTTATCCAACTGTAAATGTCATGGTTCAATTAGTTGTTGCAATAAATAATTTTTAATTACTGATCACTATAAGAACATTTTATTTATTTATTCGAAAAATATTTATTTTTTTTACTACCTATATCCATTTTAAAATGACTAACTTTTCATAAATAATAATTATTATTCAATACCTACTTATTTAGATAACATCTGAAGAAAATCAATCGAATTTAACATAAAATATTTATAACTATATTTACGGAGTATTCTAAATGTCTGGGTTAACTTGAATATATTTTTTAGTTTCATTGAACTAGTGATTGTGGATAAACATTTTAAGCAATTGGCAATAGGTTTACTATTAACAATCGATTTTATGATTTTATAACTTTATAAGTCGAGTCTTAACTCTAATTTTGTACACTTCGAGTGGCTATAAATCGCAAAATCCTGCTATAGAATAAAATATAATTAGTTTATAATCTTCTAAAAATTGATTTTCAAAAAAACTTTGATAAAAGTAAAAAAAACTATTATTGTCCATTTTCAAAAGAAAACCTCAAAGAATTTTAGATATCTCGTCGAAGTTCAAAATACGGAAGACTCTCAATAATTATCCGCGGAATAGGGCGGAACGGCAACCATGGGATAAGTGAATTCCGCGGTTAATCCGCAAAATACAAATTGAAACAAAAATGCTATTATTATATTATTAAAAGCATTATATTATAATGTAATGTTAAATAGTATTAAAAGAAACATAGCTAAGTACACGTTGTATATTTAATTAATCATTAATTTAATACAATATACATATAACTTTTGTATATTTTATTTTTTCACAAATACATAATATTATAATCCACGGAAGATCACGGATAATCCACGAAGCGAATGATAGAAAGTTTAATGTATAATGATCATACTATTAGGGTTTTCAAACTTTTTGCCGTGACATTTATTATAATTTTCTATGTAAAATTAAATGTTCAAAATTATTAGAGTATTAGACTAAAAATGTTTAGATATCTTTGGCCATTTTTTCTTTCGTTGGTAACTACCGTACGTGATTATCGCCTGAGGCTACGATTTTACGAAACGTACGAACGCTGGAAAGACTTTAAGTCTCCACCCTACGAGACAAACCTACGCTTCCCACACCACACCTAACACCTTAATCATAATCCATTCGCACGCCCACGCTCGAGCATAATCTTCTATATTTTACATTCAATCGCATCGTTTATATCCTCCATTAGCCACCTTAAACATTCAGCCGGGATTATGAATGCCATGGGCGCCTATAATTTCTTGCTGAACCCCAATCAGTCATCCGCTGACACTCACTTTCTGCTCGCGATATTTCTAGAAAAAATTTGAATAAATTTTTATCGTATTTCGTTATTATTTTTGCAATATAATATCACGTTATGCTGTAGCTACTGAAAAATTACTATGTAATTCAAACGTCATAACACTAAGCCATACTCAAGGAGATTGCATCGAAACATTTCAATTGACGGTGGGCATTCTACAATAAATAGTCCGAGGTATAGATACCCGTAAATCTGTGACTGTAGCTACCGAGAGCCACTGACAAATTTTTAAATGTTCAAATAAACCTTATTTGATTTGTACTTGTTCATTTTTTTCGATGGTTTTCTTATTCTGATTGTCTCGTCAGTTGAATATAAAATAATCACCGTATTATATTTATTTTTCATCCATAGGTTAGGTTAGGTCACATTGCATTTATTTGCAGCATATTATAATATTATGCGGTGCACAATTTTTAAAAAATACCAACATTTTTGAAAGAATTTGATTATTATTTTATTTTTAAGAGAACGGTTATCTGAATTCTTTCATGGTTTTTTATAATAATATTTTTATTTTTATGAAAGTTTTAAGTAGGTTTTAAGCACCTATATAGAATATTAAGATATACAAATGTTCAAAAATCGCTTCAAAATTAAAAATATTATAAAAATTCGACGGGAATACTCAGACAATGTTTTACCTTTAAGTTTGATGTTAATCAATTAATTCGAATATTAAAGCTAACAACACAAAATTTGGAAGTTTGAAACACAAATTTGGTATGTGGTCGTTTTCAAGACGGAGATAACGTCATATTATGTGGGTGTGACGTTCACTTAATTGGTGTATAAGTGTATAACACATAGGAACGTCTAATAAAATGTTTGGAGATCTATAATATAATACTATTGATTATTAGAAGTGAAAGACTGTGCCATTGAAATATTGAATCTCTTATAACATCGAATTTATTTTAATTTTTCAGTACAGAAAATATCTCTTTGGGAGGGATTCACGTCGTCATAATCTAATAATGGGAAAATAATTTTTGAGTCTTAAATTTTAAGTCTTGATTACGAGATTGTGTTAGGTACATAGGTAGTGTCTAGAATATTTTTGTTGACGTTTTCATCACAAAATATGAGCGTGCTATAAATTTGATTGTGAAGTTCCAAACTGGATATTCTTATAGTCGGCAGTTAATACGAACAGCAAAAAACTGATACCCATATTATTAAATTCCTACGCCACGGTGTCAGTGATCGATAATTTTTTAAACAAGCATTAGACAATTTAACATCGTCAATAAATCAATAAATAAATGAATGTTCATAGAGTTATAATTAATTATATCAATAGAAAAATCAACGATAATGCCAATAACTTTTTTCTATTTAATATTTTTGAAGTAGGAAATGTTTTTCTGCAGTGTGAATGGTCAATAAGATTTATAGTATTTATCGATTATGCGTTGCGATGGACCCACGCGTGAACGATAATGTTATTATTTTCTACAGGTATCGCGCATTCCGTTTTTCAAAAAGTTTTCGAATTATTATTTGGACGCGTCTATTATTTGACTGTGTGGGTAGAATAATTCATATAGGCATGTAATAATACAATAATATTTTAGAGGAGGTATAGCAAGAACCAAAGGATTAGAAGTACCAGATATAAGTCATCAGATATGAGTCCTCTTATTAAATAAAATTGACTCGTGGTCTTATTCTCCCAAAATAACTCTTATATATTTATTCAATACTTATTAATATATTAATTGACCAAAAGCACCAAACATATGATAAATACTACATGAATAGGTGAAATTATGAAATTTATTGTACACTATTCACACATAGGTATAGAAAACATAATAATAATATATAAAACATTTATATTGTGTTCTCAGTTATCTAAAAAATTGCTTGTGTTCTTTATAAGCTAAAATAAAATAAAACTAGTAAAAACAGAAGATCTAAATAGGACGAAACTCACCTACAGGTATTTTAAAAGTACCTACTAAACACTTTATGGGCTCTGTATGTATTACAATTTGTTCTCCACGCACCCTGTCAAATCCTGCACTGTTACCAGTGTTGAGTCGAGATAAATATAATTTTATCTAGATAAAGATAAAGATAACTAAATTATTTATTTATCTAGATAAAGATGAAAATAATTTATTTAATAAATTAAATTATCTGGATAAATTAATCTAGATAACGGTGATTTTTATCTTAGATAACTGTGTAAATTAATAATCTCTATATATCTAGATAAAATCAACACTAACTGTTACTGCAGTTTGGGGCGTTACATTATATTATATTATAATATCATTTCAGATCTCAGCTGGTCAGTTTTGTAAAAAACTACTTTAAAAAAGTGTTCGAGACTAATTTTAAATAATTTTATTAAAAAATTTTAAAATTTTATATTTTTTTTGTCAATTAGTTTATTAATACTTATAATAGGTACGGTTTTATTTTTATCATCTATTCCTAATTATAATTAATATTGGTCAATATTTGTTTGAGTATTTCATCAACTTAATTACAATTATTTAGAAATAGTAGGCAGGTATCTACCTAAAATTTAAAATTTAATTTTAGTCTTGTGTAGAAATTTGACAACTACCTTATTTTTTACTAACTAACAATATCTAATATTTATTAACTACTAATATTATATTCAAATTTAAATAATCATCAAGATTTAAACATGCATTTCATTGATTAAAGTTATAATATTAGGTACCTATTTAATTTATTAAATAATATCATTGTATCAATGGCCAATAGTATCACATAAATGCTTGATACATACCTACCTACATTAATTGAATAATATCATTAACTTAAAACTAGTATCAGTGATATTATTATGTTAAATTATTGAAACTTTGGCGGTGATCGTTCATTTTTGCACCAATTGCAAATATTTGAAAATGTAGGTCAGAATAAAAGTATTCGAAGGAAAGACTAAACAATTGTCAAGTATAGGTTAGGTTTTTAATATAGTAAAAATGTATTTACTTATACTCAAATACCTGTTGATAGATAGTATATTAATGCTGAATATGAGTATTCGAGGAAGAGTCGTGGCAGTTAAAAAAACAATGATGGGCGAGAATCAATATTTTCAAGAAGAAAAATTCGATACGTATCGACATGGAATACCATTGCGTACCAACTCGTATCGAAGTCTGAGTCCGATACGGGTCGGTACGTATCGCTTGTAAATAGCGCGCGCGTGTAACTTCTCGAACGCTCGAAAATTGACCTGTTGCGTGACGATACACTCCGATTTCTTCCTCGGAAAACCTTCAATAATAATGGGAAACCGACTGAACCGGCCGAGCACTCACCGCCGTAAGAGTCGTTGTCGTCATCGTCGCCACCGGTGCCACCCCCAATGCCGTCCGTCTCTCGTGGTCGTCGTTCCGCGGAGATCGTCCCCGACAGCGTGCCGGGCAACAGCATCATCGCGACGGCCAACAGCAGCCACGTCGTCGTCGGTCCCATCCGGAAAGGTCGCGGCAGATGAACGTCTATATAGCTCACGATTAATATCGTTAAACTAAGGATGTCCGCGTGCCGACGGGTTAAACGATATAATGTATAATAATTATTGTGCGGACACGAGTGCCGGGACGTTTGCACGCTGCGTGGCGAAAACGACTCTCGAGCGTCAGCGTTTTTATTTTTTTTTCTTTCAGAATCGTTTGCTGTTTTTTGTTTTACTGTCGGTTTATATAATTTTTTTATTTGTTTTCTGCAAACACACACACACACACACACACACACACACACACACACACACACACGACACACACACACAAATCGGTCGAATATATTTTTGCACTCGCATTCGCGCGACCGGGACCGGACGAAATTCGGACGTATTTCAATTCGCACGCGATTAATTCGACGATGTATATAATAATAATACAAAGTACAAACGTGTATTGTGTACAAATATTATTATTATTGTTGTTGTTGTTATCAACACTATTTTTCTTTTCATTGGGTTTCGTTGTTATTTATTGTTTTAAATCTCATCACAATAATATACATTAGGTACCTATAATACGTATATTACAGTATGAGCCGCGGCCGCTCGCCCGTTTGTTATCGTGGAAAACAATATTATTATAATACCACGACCGACCGTGTTCCACTTACGGCGTATTGCCGTATTGTACGTATTTGTATAGGTATAGTATATATGCTTAGATCTGACATGACGACTATGTTTAACACTATACCGGCATAGTTACGAAATGTCTGAATCGGTTCACGGATTGTTTAGCATGGAACCGAGGTATGCCCAAATCGTTTTCCGGTCAAGGGTGTCGGTGCCGGTTTTTCCAATTTTCGGAAATTATAGTATTTAATATTTTAGTTACTACCTTAGTTGTAATACTTTTCCACTAATCTACAGCTTGATATCTATTTAGGGGGGGGGGGGAGGGTTGATAGTCCATATACGGCGTACCTATATAATATCAATGACGATTTATTCACATGAACAACTCTTACGCCCTGTAAGATAGTCAGATATCGTTAATTATCTTAGATTCTGAGCGATGAATGTATTGATTTTACAATGATATGTGTTTTTTTTAAATTTTTTTTTGTGTCTGTCATCACCTTTTAAGACAGTAAAAGTGTTTGGATTTTCTTCAACAGTAACTTTTCTGATAGGAAAGTGAATCTAGTTGGTACTTTGGGGGGTCAAAAGTAGAAATTTCCCAGTGGTTTTCAAAAGTGACGTGAAAAACAAAAGAAAAATTAAGGAAAAACGGGAAATTTTACGCAAAATCTGTTTTCGAGAAAATCGATTGTGGTTTTTGATGCAACTCTAAAACAAATGAACGTATATACATGAAATTTTCACTGGTTGTTTATATTTGCAATTTATATACATGATAAAATTTAAAAAATATTTCGATTTGTTTTGAACTGTTTAGGAACATTTTCAGTTACCAATTTTATTAGTAATTTTTTCTATGGAAGTCAATAAAACTTTATTTGTTAATCTAAAAAGCTTGAAACTTTAATACAAGGCTCCTACTATATTGTTACAATGATATTTGAAAAATATTAAAAATCCTTAGTCACAGTTTACATTTATAAGCATTTAAAGTTCAAATCTTGACAAAATACGTAAAAATGACGAAAATTTGTAAATTATTTTGAGTTAGATATTCATAAAACATTTTCTTTTTAAATCTAAGATTTTAAAATAAAATACAAGATTCCTCATAAGTTTGTCTACCTTTATCAAAAATAAAATGTCTACAAGAAAGTCAAATTAAATTTTTATGAGCGTTTGAAATTCATATTTTTACAACATTTGATATCTACTCGATTTCTCATGTAACGATTTTCTTATTTTGTTGTAATTAAAAAATGTATGACTGTAGATACTTGAAAATTTTACTGAATGTTTACATTAGCATTTTCTATACACAATAAAATTTTGAAAATAATTTGTCTCTTTTTGAGCTGTTTACGGACATTGTCAGTTTTCAATTTTTTTAGTTTTTTTTTCTATAAATATCAATAAAATTTTATTTGTTGGGTAATAAAGCATGAACATTTAATACAAGGCTCCTGATATATCGATCCAATAGCAGTTGAAAAATATTACAAATACATAGGCACAATTTTTTTAATAAGCATTTAAAGTTCAAATTTTGACAAAATTTATCAAATTTATAATTTAATAATTATTTTGTAGTTAAAAATTTATAAAATGTTCAACTTTTATAGCTAAGGATTGAAAATTGAAAAAAAGGCTCCACGTAAATAGATTATATATACATTACTTTATTCACCATAATATCATTAAATATACTTGGTAATTTCATAGGCTGACTGAATCGTTTTTCTTATATAATGATATTATATCATTGAATTCAAATTTAACAACATCCATTACAGTGACTCACTTGTAACCTACTATACAGCAGAGTGACATCCACTTACCCACCTTTTTTTATTTAAAAGAATCAAACATTTGTCCGGTCGGATCAAAGGCCGAATTTTAATTTTACTTTAAATAGTGATATGAAAATACGTTTTAAAAAAACAAATATTGTGCACTATTCAAATGGATATTTTAGCTTCTATAATATTATAAATTTGAAAATCGGGCTTTGATCCAACATGCAAAATGTTCTTTTTTTTTAAATAAAAAAAAGTGGGTAAGTGGATGTCGCTCTGCTGTACAGATTATTCTACTAGGCATGAGAGTTTTTCCTGCAAGACATGTTTTTGTACTAAAAAATGCAACGGCCCCGACGCTCTTAAAATATGTTACCTATTATTTAAATATGATATTATTGCTATTTACAACAAATTATAAAAATGTTTTGACTGTGACCAACGCTAATAGTTTAATATTAGTAATTGATTTCGATAAAACTTGTACGTTCAAACATGTTATATTTGTCTACTTACCATGATTAATACCATTGTAAATTATGTTTTCGAATTATCTTGAAAATATTTATTTCTTATAATTTGGCAATATTATTGTCTAATATTAGCTTCGATGTCACAATATTTTGATTTTGAAATATTTAAATTTTGCTATATTTCCCGTTACGTAGGTAGATATGCAGGTACACATGCTAAATACCAAAGGCGTGGTCATTAACTACTTAGTTAAAAAGTAATTTTCTTTAACGTTTTAACTTAATTATTAGGTTAAATTTCTAATTTTCTAATTCAGTTAACTCGTTAAAATATTTACTACAATAACGTAGAGTATTCCAGTCAATTTGAAAAATAATACATTAAGTTAAAATTATATTATCTATTTAACTGCAGTTTTATTCAACAGATATTTTTTATTTTTATCACGCTTTGTACACAATAATTATTTCAAATACATAAAAACAAATATAATATATTACTTGAATTAGTTGATACAATGACACATTCTATTGTAGCAAGTACCCAGTTGCCTAAATCATTGCAGCTACTATATAGTTAATGTGCAAAATTAAGGAATAGTGTTATAAATTATAGGATAGTTAGATACGTACGTACGTAACTTTTAAAGTTAAATAGCCAAATAGGTACAACTTTTCCATACGGTCATCACGATTAACGGGTATCACGTATTCACGTTCTCTTAATAGAATTCTAGGTACGTATATATAGCGTCGGATTTACGCCTACTTTACGGCACCGGTGGAGGTGATCACTCCACAGTCCACAACTTCTTCTCTGTCTCGTGTAGGTACCTATGTATGTAATATATTATTAAAATGATTTACAATTATTCATATTTCCGCTGGTAGATATTTTTTGTCGTTTTTAATTAAACCGACGAATGCTGTTTGACGAAAACCGAACACGATTTTGAAACGCTATTAATGTATACAGAATCTAATAATATCCCGATAAAAAAAATACCATTTAATTATTTGAAAATATGTAAATTTGTTCGTAATGTTATTATAACGTTGTAACTTGATAGTTGGAAGGTTTTTTTTTATATTTCACTCGAGTGAACGAATGTGGTGTGAATTAAAGTAAGATAATACTTATAAAATATACTATGGTTTATGCATTATTAGGAATACGGAGGGAAAAGATCGAATGGTTGACTAATTAAATAATAATAATAAAAACAATTTATAATAATACAGCAGTGGCGTATTTAGGAATTTGTCATGGGAAGGGTCCAGATAATTTTCAGAAAACAGGGCATCACCACACCACCCATTTACTCTTTATTAAATAAATATACCATATTTATAAGACAAAATAAAATTTACGAGTTTTTAATTATTAAATAATAATATGTACAAAACAAATTTAAAAAAAGCGGGTAAGTGGATGTCGCTCTGCTGTACAATAGGTTACAAGTGGGTCAATGTATAATGGGTTATATTAAACTTGAAATCGATGATATAATATCATTGTATAAGAAAAACGATTCTGAGCGGAGACAGTTTGTCAGTCTGGATATTTTATATTGTTATTATTTATTATAGCATGTAAGTTGAATTACCTAATATTGAAATATTTTTTATTATTTGTTTCTATGGTGATAAACAAAGCGTTAGAAATTCAAATCTCATTTTTAGCGGTTTTTCGTAATTTGTCAGTGTTTTTTCCCGTGGCATTAAATAACTATTGAGAAAATCGAAAAATGACCTCTCTAAAGTACCATCTTGAATCGTGATCCAATTTTCTAAAAAATAAGATACTATATGTTGAAATCGAAGCACTCTTTCTGGTAACACATTTTGTATACTGGATAAAAAAAAAAAAAATAAACACCACTGTAAAACCAATAGATCCCTCACTCTGCTCAGAATCTAATAAAGTTATGTTATAACTTATAACTTTTATACAAATATTTCCTAAAATACATTACTAACATTACATTCATAGTTGATCTTAGATAACTTTTCAACCTTTTTAAGGTTGAAAAAGATCTCTCTGGAGTGGCTGTAGATACTGGCAATGTACAAAACTACAAAACATTTGAATTAAAAATGAACTCGGTATTTTTCAACCATTTTTGGTATCAAACTGATAATAAAAAAATCACAATATTTATTGAAAATGTTGATAACTGAAGCTTCGAAATTTTTTTACAAAACCCTTCGTATCGTATGATAAAATTTGTTTTTCTAAATCATGAAAAAACACAACATTAAACATGTACACGAGACATGAGTCAATTGAGGGGGGGGGGGGTGGTCCGGACCCCTTGGGCACATCTTTATAATATCACAGATTGTCAACAACAGGACTTATCCGAATATACGTTTATCAAGAACGTTTCATTCACTTGTTTGTTGTGACGGATATAGTTTTTTCTATCACTTCCTGATAGTCGACTGCGTGAAATTGATATTTATAAATTGTATAAAATATTGTATGGCTTTTTCCTCTGTGCAGCAGTCTAGTGACTAAAAAAACCGTCAACCTAAGAACTCTATTACACATTGTAAATTCGTGTGCTATCGGAAACGTTTCTCGAGCTACCTATACATATTGTATACATATTTTGATATTTTTTGTGTAACTACAATTTTACGATTATTAACCAGTTAACACAAAGCCAAAACAATGGGATATTCTAGTTTTGTGTTATTATTATTATTAATAAATTATTGTTGTCTACGATTTCTGCCGGAGACGTGTGCTCGTTACGAAATACAGTGACCAAGTTACAATATAATGGTTTATGTGTACAGTTTCTTTGCAGCCGATGTTACAACAACGACTTTGTGCCGGTACCGGCTATATACTTATTACGCAACAGAGCATAATAATATTATATTAAAATTGCATTTTAAATATTTGCTGTGCTCGGGACGATGAAGACCCGCACAACCGCATAATAATATTGCACAGTGTTCTTGACGAATAGAGCAAAATGACATATTATGACAATATAAAATATCTTTATTGTAAGCATGCTGATGTATAATAATATGGTGACGGGGTACGACGGGGAAGGAGGAGTTGGTGGAAAATGAAGGCACATTATAGGTATCTATTATAGGTATATAACCTATTATTATAATGCATATTATATTTACACTCTCGCACGCACATGGCATGAACGATATTGTTATTACCTATGTATACTTATTGTAGGACGATTTTGGTGCGTTTAAAGCAACGTCGTCGTGTCGCTGTGTGGCGGCGGTGTCCTGAACCTACACTATAATATAGAAGCATAATATGATGACGATGGTGCAACGGCGTCGATTCGTTAACGATTGCTTTTCGTGTCGGACGTAATAATAATCACGTAAAATACGTGGGTATATCGTGACTCTATATATCTGTATAGTAATATTATATTATAGCCGCACGGGGCTCGCGTAACCTAAACCATCTGGGAGGACTGAGTGCCGCGTAATGTTGAGAAAATATAAGACGAACAAATAAAGTTACCTAAAGCCGTTGGACATTTTTCGAGGACGACCAATAAGTGTCCTGCAACACCGCGTAATGGTAATAATAATATGTAATATGAGTCGTGACTGGAACCACCGTGTAATTAATTACTATATAAAAATAATATAACCATACAATATGACTATGTTTCGTTTGATGCGATAATTAATTGTTGTATTTGGTTAGGTATGTGCGCGAGATAAAGTCAAGAAAACGAAACACTGTTCAGTGTAGTAAATCCCTAATTTTACCATCGTTCAAGATCACGAATCGTCACTGGGGTTGATAAATTCGATCTGAGGACCTAATGTGTTTCTGTGACGACTATAGGCGAGGCCTGGACGACAGGTATAGCCGAGGCTGACCGAACATCACGTGACCGTTTACATAAAATGTTATCGTTCGTCAAGAAATTCACACACGTATTACGTTACACGCAGTACAGTGGCTTGCAGAACCAATTCAATTATTATTTTAAAATGCAAGTCAATCGCGTTTGAAATGAATTCAAACCAATTGCAAGAACCATCGCGGTAGTCCATTGGTGGTTTCCAACGATACGCGTTAACATAAACTAAACGTTCATGTATATTTTTTAAATTGTCGGTGTTTACTGACTTCTGTAATTCGTTACGGTGCTTAAACTAAATTTCCATCTCGTTTACCCTTGTAGTTTAATATTTTACGTATATTTTACCAGCACGATTTTCGCCTTTACTGTCTGTTCTTTCCTTATTACTTGCCTACACTCTTTATACGTGTGTCCCGAGAGAAATAAAAATTAATACTAAAACGCTGTATTAATTTATTTTATTGTGTCTTATGGAAATACGTTTTATTCACCTGACGTTATTGTTGACGTTACTTTTTTTTTTTACAAACAATATAAAATTGACCCAACTGTTTTTGGTATTATTTTTCGATTATGATTACATTAATATTGAACACCGAGTTATTACTTATTTTGTTATACAATGGTGACAATATATTTACGCCTACTTAGTTATTCTCTTTTATTAATCATTGGTATTTTTCATCGTTGGCACAATTCAATTCCTTAACGTACCTTTATTATCGTGTGGCATATTGTGAACTCCAATTTTATAAGCAATTTAGTGTACGTTAATTCAATTTCGTGAGAGGATTTAAAAACCATTATTTGTTTAGAGTCTGTGTGGAGGAAGGGTCAGACGAAACAAAGGTAAAAAAAATTAATTTATTATCTTCGCCTTTCCATCTCAACCCAAGAGTTTTACACACACAACTTCCTCGTGCAAAAAAAAGGTGAAATAATATTAGTAAATAATATTAGTTGGGTTGTTATTATTATTTTTTTTATTATTAAAACGAGATTGTAATATAACGTTCTACCTACATTGAACGATTAATATAAATATTATATAATTTTCTCTACGTTCCATAATAATTATAATATAAATTATCATATTTATCATTTCGAATAATAAAAGTTGGTACTATTATTACTTTTTGTTTTCCGACCGGTTTCGGTAGGCGATGGGCAATAATATTAATGGGTATCCGGTGTAAGTTATATTATTGTTATACAAAATTGCCATCGTAAACACGACTGTGTATCTACCTACCGAATTTATAGCTTTACAATTCACTCCAAGAGACGTGCTTGGTGACCAATAATTACACTAAACTGTTCCGTTTGAAAATATATGATTTTATTATTTTATCTGTCTTAACGAACGTTAACGAAAAGAAAAAATAATCCTGGTTTACCAAAAAATTATATAATTTCCCGTTGCCCGCTGTGGTATATAGGGCTAATAAAAATTGTATAATTTATGAATATAGTGTTTGCAGACTTAAACTGTTATTGTTGTGTACTGACCGATTCATTGAGTACAGGTACAATTCGATATCTGTGAAACTTCGTATGTCTTACTCATTTGCAACTCACCGGAAAAACTATAATTAAAAAAAAAAAAAAAAACCAAAATTTACATAACACATAATATAAATAATGAAACAAACACATCACCTTTAAAAAAATATCAAGCAACGTTTTATGGTTTAAGTGCTATTTTATGCTAATATGGTGTAAAAAAAATGTATGCACGTATCAACATTCACAAATTACGCTAAATCCAAACTCTGCGTGAAAACGAACACTTTCGCAATTTATTACTTTGTTATATTTTATGTATTATAAATTAATATAATATATTATTATACTATGTACACCGTGTGTTGTACAAGTATACATTAGTTATAATTTAAATCACTATAGGCATTTACCTGGCAAAATTATGAATTTCCTGACAAGTAGTTAATTTTGTATTTAAATTAAAAACGTTCAAAATATTTTTTTCTGGTCAATGGACAACATATTATTATATTTACACCAAACGTGGTAAATGGTTGGATACGTGATTGAGAGAGGCATAACGAGATACCCTCAGACGTTGGTCTTTTCAACAATCTGGGCCTGGCACCTATGCATCGCAGTATAAAATTTAGTGACGTAAACTAGTGGTCGCAAGGAGGGAGGGTCCCTAACCAACAAATACCGTGGTCGCAAAAGTGTTGTTTTTCGACTGCAGAAGTATTTGTAATGTTAGAATAAATTATTATTGAAAAAACCTATTTTTAATAATATTATTTATTAGGAATTCCTTATGATTTTTTAGTTAGAATCATTTAAAGTGAAACAAAATATGTATTTTGAAAACCAACGGAATACCAGTGTTTTTGTGTAAGCTTTAAATTTGCGGTAAGTAAAATTATTTTTTGTACGCGTATTTACTGCCATTACTTTCATACTTTTGTCAATATTCAGTTTTTCCCGATAATATTATGACTATTGTATTTTGTTTACATCCAGTAAGCAGTAGGTGTATTCGAATAATTCGTATTTTGTTTACAAATCATTAAATGATAATCTAAACAAAGTTTCATTCAACACTAAATTATTTTTTAACCATTATTGAATATAATAGATATCCTTGCATCGGAAACCTCAATATTTAATATTTAAATGAAATATGTGCCTAAAAGTTGTAATGCGTAAAAAAGTATTCAGTCCGCAATCAGTTATAGTTTATTATGCAATAACCATGCTTGTTTTCCAAGTTTAGCAAATTTGTTTTAATTATTTCTTATGATACAAACCGATTTTGGCATTCTGTATTTTTTAAAGAAGATTTTCAACGCTTAGGCGGTAAAAAATACTGTTTAAAAACTACAATAGAGCTGTAATATTGAAACACTTCAGTTTAAATGGAACATATCCTATGTTATAATTAAAGAGAATGTCTACAGAAAATAAAGTACTGCTGAATGAGAGGTCACCATAATATATAGGTTTATAGCTTTGAATATATATATATATTATAGGTACTACATGAATGAAATAAGTAGGTACCCTCTTTCGTTTTTATAAAAATATATATAATATTCAATTAATTAAATTGGTATGTAAATTACGAATAACAACTGTTCGTGTCATTGAGAGGTGAGGGGTTGAAGCCCCACGCGGGTCTGTTAGCTTTTGAGAACTTTTGTATAACCCCCCCAAAACGTATCCCAACTTACGCCGTCGGCGCCAGTATTATTGTACCTATTGCCCAATTCCAATTAACCATTGTTGGATTTATGTGAATACCGTATTAGCTGACCTTAAGAATGTGTTTGCCGAGTCGACTGCTGTCTGCTACCTACTGATCGTCACCCTCAGCAGTCACCACCCTTAAAATGTACGACACTGCGATTGTCTCGCTCGTAGAGTGAGACTTTACAATATTATGCTTGTTTATATTTAGCACACCTGTTTCGTCTTATTTATCTTTGAGTTTTGAGTAGTCAGGATCGACTTCATGCACCGAGTTATACGTTGTTGAGACTTGTTAACTAGGTATAACAATAAACAGTCAAAACTTTGTGCTATTTTGTGATTGCGCGTAAAATAACTAGCAAACCACGAGTATAGTAACAACATTGGTAGTGCGTACTTCGTAGGGTGTACACGTTTGACGCGGTAGCAACTGATGTGAAACATATTACCTATGCAGCACCTCTTTGAAATTTACGAACAGCGTCCACGATCTACATTTCAGTTGATCGTAGACGCGATACATCCAGCGCCAGGTGGTGGCGCGAGTTAAGTAAAAAAAAAAAATAATTACTGCACGACGGTGTGTGTATAGTATATCAAAGCAGGAGTTTCCTATTTAAACTGTGTAAAATGCAGGTAATTTTGTTTTACGACATAACTAATTTTGGAATGCATCAATTAACTTCTAGTTAACTCCAAAACGTCAGAAATATTGTGTAGAACGTGCTTTAGTAAAAAATCATCAAAATCGTACGTTTAAAAATTAAGTTATAAATGAAAAAGTGCGAACTTTTAAATGGAAATTTATGTAAAATTCAGAATCACGGTAACCGTTGTCGTCGTTGTCGTCGTCGCATCAGCGATGCCAATGTTACCAAAAATATTACCGTTCTTATAGATTAATGTGTAAATACTCAATATTTAAAATTACGATAAAAATGAGTGATATCACAACAAAAACCCTTCGTAAACTACGTGTAAAAATAGGTGTAAGTAAAAAAAAATATAAGATATCTAAGCACTATAAATATGTGATATCATGAATAAATGCTAAGTATATTGAATTTAAGCAAACTTATTTTGTTTCAATAATTTATTTACTTGGCGAGGAATTAATAATAATATTTTTAAAATAATAATAAGTTATATTTTAATAGTCCTTCGCCATTCAATTTTTTCGTTCATCACACTTTGTTTCTTTTAAGAAATAATTCCTCGCCAAGTAAATAAATTATTGAAACAAAATAAGTCTGCTTAAATCCAATATATTTAGCATCTATTCATGATATCACATCTTTATAATGCTTAAAGATCTTATATTTTTTTTACTTAGCCATTTTTACACGTAGTTTACGAAGGGTGTCGTTTGTTGTGATACCACTAATTTTTATCGTTATTTTAAATATTGAGTATTTACACAATAACCTATAAGGACGGTAATACTGTTGGTAACATTGGCAACGCTGATTCTGAATTGTATCTTGTTGTATCTTCGACCGTAGTTTATGCAGTCAGAACCGTGTATATGTTTACGGTAAGATTAACTCTTCCGTTCTCGTCCGACCATATGCTTTTTTTTTTTTTTTTTATTAAAAATATATTACAATCTGTTTACACATAAAACAATAAGTAACAATGATGATAGTGATTAAAGAAGACATGAAACACATGAAGAGGAGACTGTCCAGTGACAGAACCTCAGAAAATTTGAGTTCGGGCATTGAAATTTATTTTATTTTATTTTTATTTTAGATTTAGATTAGAAGGTCTCTAGCCCAATTTCTTTTTAACCGTCGAGGAATATTAAGAGGTAGTGTGAGAGAAGACATGTTTTTGATAAAGGGGTTAGAATGGTTAATTAATTTGGAATGGAATTTTTTATAGTAGTTTTTAGCAAGTTCATTTACTGTTGGAAGTTTTAAGTCGTTATGGAGAGCTGAATTTGTGATATACCACGGAGCACCGGTTAAGAGTCTTAATGAGATGGATTGAAAGGCTTGGATAGTTGGATGGGACGGATGTTAGCAGGTTTCGCTGGGCCCCATAAACCATATGCTTATAAGCTTTAATACTTTACAATACTGCGTTTCAACACTATAGATGGATTCAACTTTTAAAATATTTATAACGGTTATATTATATACTCATAGATAATATGTAATGGATAGGCCATCAGCCTTCTCCGTGCGTTCCCAAATGATAAGCTATGGGGTAATACATTTTTTATCCCATGAACAAATCATTTTTCTTTTTCTATTTAAATTTAAAATAAAATTACTATTTTAGCCGGTAGGTGCTTTTATTATTGGTAAATGGTAATTAATTAATTAATTACGATAAGTCCATAATATAGTGTAATATTAAATGTAAGAAAATATAAATAATATATATAAAATATAAATATATGGAGAGAATTATGTACGAGTAATACGACAGTATAGGGTAGACGGTAGTTCTGTTCAAATTTAGATATTCAAAATTTTAAAATTTAAAGTCAAACGGTAAACGAAAACGATAAATGTATAATTAATACATTGTTATTTGTTTGATAACAATTGTTGGTAGACAGTGATAAGTCGAAATGGTTACCCGTTTGTTACTACTGGTAACAATGGTATAGATGGGGCATATACCGAAACTTCGGGAACGCTGCCCCATGGGTGTTTAGTATAGGGATGGCCTATCCATTATATATTATCTATGTATATACTATTATATCCATAAATTGACAATATCTAACATAATATTATAGGTAAGAATTATGAGGACAACAATATTTTGATTACGCGCGTCGAGGTGACATTATATAATATTATTATGTGTAAATAAGTAAACACGGGAAAACCAATCGTCCGTTTTGCAACGATCTCATTTTCCTTCGAGCTGATTTGGAACGTGTTGATTGGACCAATGGAACTGATTTTTCAACGTCAGTCCAACGAATAAAAGTTTTTTCTCGCAGTCAAACGTGGGCTTTCATTTTGTATACTATTTGTATTATACATTTGCAGTTCTTTTCAATTCACAACGAACCGTCCGATCAAGCGCAACTTGTTATCATATTAATATTATTAACACCATCATCATCATTAGTATGTATCGGTACGGGCGTAACTTGGAACATTTTTATGGTGGTAGTGGTGGTGGGGGGGGGGAGGTCGTGGGGAATAATGGATATCCACTGATTGGATTTATTTAATAATTCATGGTATAACGTGCTATCAGAGTTAAATGTTTTTACATTTATAATACATATAACTCAATGATGTAAATTTATGGAGTATCATCGCATAATATGAAAACCTTCGGCCTACTACCTACCTACTTTTGGTTTATACATACGGTGACTAACAGAGCTATTTTTCGTTTCATAATGGATTTATTCAAATTTTGATTTTTCAAATTTTTAAGTATTCCTACTAATTTTTATACCATTTGAGGAGTATTCTATGGCAATAAAAACTTATTTTTTAAGTGAGAAATCAATAATTTTTACTATAGATTTCAAGACAGAGGATTTTTTTTTAAAATATTGATGTAAGTATTACAATCAAAATTTTAGCGCAAGTAGTATCTGTATGTATTAAAAATGAACATCCTAAATATGAAGGTTATTAATAAAATTAAAAATATATGTAACATATTTTGCCGATAACTGGTTTTGTAAACATAATTTATAACATAATTCCGTAATTAATTTTCAAAATTTGACTTTTTTTTTTTAGCTATTTATAGCCATGATATATTTTTAAAATGTTGTAAATAATAATTATAAGTTTACTTTTAGTAAAATGTTGTATGATCGTTTGAACTTATAATTTTTACGAATTTTGATATTCGGTAGTAAATGATTGAATTCTCATTAATCGATTTTTGAGAATTTGTTGTATTACCAAATAATTATATCTGTCCATACATTGTAAAATTTTTAAACAATTTTGACTTTTTATGAGCTATTTATATTAAATTTTGTATATTTTTTTCAGTTAGAATTTCATTTAAGTTTTTCTTTTTATAGCTAACATTATAAATTTTAATAGAAGGTACTCAACAAGTTTTGATACCTTTATCTAAAAGAAAAAGTTATCTTATTTATAGCCATGAGATATTTCGATTTTTATCAAATTTTTTAACTATTAAATTTGATTATTTATACAATAATGCTAGGCTGACACAACGTCTCCGTCAGGGGCATATTTGATTTAGTTTTATGGAGGGGGGGGGGGTGATACTAAAATTACTAATTATTATACACAAGCTTATATTTTAACCTATTGAATTTACCACGAAGTTTACCACTTTTGTGTCTGATGAGTGATGACTCATCTAGAAGAAATAATGCTAAATATTCAATTTCAAAGGAGATTTCTGGTTAGACAACTTACTATAAATTAAAATTATATTTATATAGTACAATATCTTTAATTTGGTGATAAACTCAAGCCCGGATTACGACCTTCAGCGGCCTAGGGAAAATACATGGTTGTAAAACCCAACCAATGAAAAAATTGCCATGTGCGCTACTTATTGCCATGCCCGTGGTGGTTCAAAGAAGAACAAAATAAATATATTCTTGTAGGCACTATTAAAAGTACAAATTACCACTCTATGTGATTTTAAGCTGTGAAGACTGTTGACCCTGGGGACGTGGCCCCCCTGCCCCCCTTAATCCGGGCTTGGTGATAATGTAAATCGTTATATGCTAGTATACGACTGTTTATATGATAAGATTATTGCTCTGACTACTACGATTTACGAAGTAAACGCTCATCCCCATGACGTACAAACAAATTTATTAGAAACTCCATTCAGCTATAACATAATATGTATTATTATAATATGAAAACATGTACAATAGGTTTGTACATACGTTTTGCCTTAATACATGATAGTACCTATTACAACTACATATTATATAAAATTAAAAACCAATTATTCTTCAAGTCATGGGGGAGGACTTCGCCCCCCACTGACCACCTCAAATACGCCACTGCTCACTGGTCTCCGTTCAGAATTGTTTTTCGTATAAAATAATTTATCATTGAATTCAAATATAAAACATTTATATTTATAAACATATTAAACAGACTACCTGCCTAAGTTACCTACCTAAAGTTGTGTGCCATCAATTAAATGATTTTTTTTCTCTGCATGCTATAAAATTATGAAAAACAAATAAGTAGACACGGAGTGCCCCCCCCCTTTTAGCGCCGTCACTGAGCCTATTATCCATTAAAGGCGCCGTTAAATAATTTTAAATGAATACCTATGGCTTCCCCAAACAATGATAACAATATAAACTGGCCTTGAAGAATTTAAAATTAATTATAAATCAGCACATTTAAATACTATAATCGTGTTTTGATATGTATTATTATTATTATAATTAAATATAATATTCTATTTGATGCATTATAAAATCTTAAGCATTATTAAAAAAAACTGTTTTCCTTGTTCTTTATTCCATTTTAATATTTATTATATAGGCACTTGAGAAAAATACAATGCTTATTTTTATTTCATATTTGTTATACTAAGACGCTAATGTACAAATACATCCAGTTGAGATAGCTATTTTACTCGTCTTTGTAATGTACAGCTCAAATCAGACTCAGGGTAAATATTAAGAATTTCATAGTAATATAACTTGTAAATAATAATCGAAAATTAAAATTAAAATTTATAAGTGGAGAATGAATAAACAGTAAACACAGTCTATTCAAAGACTACTTTAATATTAAATTAATATATAATAATACGATTTATGCTTTCGTACATCGAATATGCTCATAATTTATAAAGTTAAATTTATTATTGTGAATTTAAAGTAGAGGTGGGTCAAACTCCCAAATATAGCCTCGAACCGAACTTTTTAATGTCGAATGAACTGAACAATCCAGTGTGAGTTCGAACTCGAACCAACATTTTTAATCGTACTTGAGTTGTACATTTCGTTCAACATCAAACCTCACCTGTACCATATATTATTTATTATATTTAATTATTGAACTGAACCCAAACTAAACTTTTGAATTAATGTCAAATCAAACTTTATAGTCGTATGTAAAACCAAAATAACCAACGACTATCGAGTAAGGAGTAGGAATAAGAACCAATTTTATAAATGATAACGATTTATGAATATTGAACGACAATAATCTATATTAACTTTTAATATTGCTCAGTGAGTTACGAACTTCGATTGTATAAATAATACAAAGCCAAAATAATTATGTAAGTCTATAAATAATCGATACCCGGACAGTATCGCGTGTTTAATTTTACTTTTATAAGTTAAGTTTAACTATTTTGAAGTTCAAATTAATCATAGAATTTCGAACTTTTTGTTGAAGTTCGGTATTTTTAAAGCTTGGTTTGACTTTCGAACTCGAACCGAACACCTATAGTTCGGTTGGATTTTTCGAACTACGAACAGTTGACCCACCTCTAATTTGAAGCGTTTGTGCTCCATTTGGCTTTATCATAATTGCAATGATGATTGGCAATTTTAAACCTAATGTTATACATTATAGTTATATTTGTATTGTGGACAATTGTGATTAATGAGCATATTGTTCGATGTTTATTGGGGATATAAAAAAAATAATGATTCGATAAATTTGAAATTACACACATTTCTTGTGTTGTTGCCTTTAAATAGTCTATAGCTGCACTGTACTATTATTATTGTAGATTGTTCGTATTATCTTCATATTTTAATTTTAATCAAACAAGATGTGTAAGAATGGTATCAAGAAAAAAAAAATTAAAAACGAAATGATTGTAGAATCGTTAAAAATCTTTCAAATATCAACTCTGAAAGTTGTCGATTAAATTTGATTTGATTTAATGCCATGAATTCCACAAACGTTTCACAACTATAGGACAAAAAAAAAAAATGCCAATCGAGTAAGAAAAATAAACGAGTGACTGCGCCGTAACACGACTCGACCAAAACAAAATAATACGTTACGCACAGAATTAGCCCGAATCGGTATATTATAATAATATATTATTGCCGATAGTAATAATAATAATAATAATAATAATAATAACAATAATAATAGTTATAATAATAATAATAATGTTATGCGATTCGAATGACGTCCAAGGGTGCGGTTAGTTCCGCGGTGCACATTCACAATCGAGTCGATAAATATTTGCCTACGTGAGTCGATTTCACGCGTCTACATAATATTATTACGTGTACAGTTATTCTGTACATGCATATTATCATATTTTGTTTGACTGCAATACACCGTATTGGAGTGTACATAATATTATAAATATACGACCCGGGAACCGCGGATTGCGTTGCCAAAAATGCAAATTGAAATTTCATAGGACAATCGGGGCTGAGGGTAAAACAAGTCCGTACACACGTATACATCATAGGTGCATTCGAATGCGAACGGATGACGTGTGGAAGCCGCGTGCGGCGAGGCAGACGTTTGATTGGACGTTTTGTTTTACATCTAATTATAGGGGGCGAAATGTCTAGCTCGGGATAAAAAGTTTCGGTCGAACTCGCGAGTAACACATCATTATGCCCACATAATATACAGTTTTTTATTACCATTATTTATTTTTTCCACGACACGTCGACGACTACAATAATAATAATAATAATAACGTATAGTGTGCACCGTCATTGCAAGTCCGCGACTACACGCGTGATTGAAAAACGACACGGCTTTAGGTGTATACTATTATTATTATTATTACAGTGCCCTCGCTGGCGATGGCACTACGCCGAGACAACGTCGTGTCCCGGTGACGGAACGGGAAAATATGTTGCGACGTACGTTTACCGCCGATCAAAGACGCTCTTTTTTCCCCCCTCTAACGCCATCCCCCTGTAACGTGAGTCCGAAAACTACGTGTGTTACCGCGTATAGTAGTCGTATTGTCCGACTCGACGGAGGGAATGCAATTTTTAACGAGTTATCGTACAACATAATATCACACGCTGCCGCACGCATAACGACTTCATCGGAAAATCAACCGACCCCTTTGCCCGACGTCGAGTGAAAGCTATATTACGCTGTTTGTGCGGGGGAAAAATATATTACGGTGGTGGTCTAGACCCCAGAGCAGGTGCACTATGATAATGTGTTATAAAATATTACGTTGTGCGACACTTCCCACACGGTGTGACAGATTGATATTGGTAAACGTAAAAATACCAGTTTTGTTTGATATTTAAGATATGCCTTTAAGGTAACGTAACCTATAATAATAGGCATCGTACAATTATTAACAATACGATAAAGCATATTTTTATCGCGTCGCCCGTTTTGTCTGGCTTAGAGTTATTAATATTTGTTTAAGATTGGTAATAAATTCATTCGGTCGTTTTTGACCTAATTTGGTTAACATTGGAAAAAAATAACCACTGAAAACTATTATAATATAAAAGCAAAAACTCAAGCTTTTGAATAACAATAATATAATTTTTTTTATCTGTTTAGTGGTATTACATTTTTTTTTTTTTTTTTGTAAATACAATTCAACTGTCATTCAACAATGCTTCTCTGGTAATAATTGTGGGTTTTTCGAGGATTACATTCGATTGTCATCCATTGTACTCGTAGCTGACTATACTATTATACATTTATACTAATAATATAACGTACACTTATAAGTTATAGCAGTACAAATAGTATCTATGGTTACAATTGTGATTTTTTAATCGTTTAATCTTTAAATATTGTTTAATTAATTAATTTTTATAATTACTATTTTTTAGGGTTTCAATTGCGTTTGACGTTTGAAATAGCACGTCATACTATATTATTATTATTTTCACAACTAATTAGTACCTACGTGTAATTATTATTGTAGGTATTATTATTATTATTATTATTGTTACGATTATTTCAACTGTTTAATTTTAATGTGAACAAAAAAGTTTTTTTGAAGTTTAATTATCTAATTTTAATCACGAATCAATCACTAATATTTTCATGTGGTTAATATTTAATTTGAAGATTTGTATATTACGTTTGCTGTAACATAATACATTTTTCTATAAAAATATTTGTGATTCATGACACCAACTTAAACCAACTGTGTGACGGGGAGTAAAAGACTCAGACCTTGGTGGTTTTTACACCCTTAGCTATGTATCGCGAGGACGGCTACTTCACGCCTTAGTGATGCGGTCTCATCCCTCCGGCTAGGTACATATCGGGCGCCCGAGCGCCAAACGATGTTCTTTCCGACACCAACTATAGTCGTCACGACTTATGTATAATTATAAAGTTTTCTTTATCGCTTTATAATTTGTAAGCCTGAAATAAAATAAAATTATACGACTGATTACAATTATTAATGTTAATACAATTCAAAATATAATGCACGTTTCTATAACAGTAAACAATAATTATAGATCACGAGATAAATACTAGACGGTTTATGAAATAATAAATACATCATGTGTGTGAAATATCAGTGAACCAAATTTTATTTGATTTGTACCAACAATATAACATTCAAAGACAATGGACACCTATATATATATATATTATGTTTGAGCGTTTAATATGTGTATAATACATGATAATAATAATAATAATAATAATAATATATATTTATCACACAACCTGTGTGTTAAGTATTCAAAGCGTATTATACAGACCTAAAACCAGTAAGCCATATATATCAAAGTGGTTTTGCGTATAACTGCAATGTAAATAATCTACCATAAGAGCATTTAACGAGTTCGGAGGAATGAGAAATCTTGGTATACTACGTAGCTGGGTTTAAGGTTCACGAAAAAGATATTGCAGGAGTCATGTGGAGCGTGAAGTGAAGACGCGATAGAGTGTTCGATATGGATGTTAAGGATTAATGGGGTCGGTTCCTACATAAATGTTAGGGAAAACGAGGGAATATAGACGAAGGAGGTTTAGTGTTCAATTTTGTGGTAGGTATTTATGAGCTGTAAGATTTATGTTACGGGAAAATATTTATTACGATTTTTTCAAAATAATAATAAAAATACATTTCTTGCTTTGCTCAGGATCGAACAATTCACCTGAACATGCTACTATACTAGGTAGTACAAACCACAGCTGAAACATCGATGCCTGCATTATCGGGGGCTTATGACGTCATGCTCACCATCACTGAATATTATTTTAGATTCGACAGTGGAAGTTATCCAATTTAAATAACGGTTTTAACAAGATTGAAGTAAAATAGTAGTTCTAGATAGTTAACGAATAATAATACCAGTTGATTATTAAATTTTCCAAAATCCAATCGAAAGCGATTGGACATCACACTTTATAATGTTTTGTTACTTGTAAGTCGTATTTGACATATTTATTTGATTTTAAATTTATTGAAGATTCATTATGAAACCTGTTGAGCACTTACATGTTTCAAAATTTTTCTGAGAAAAGTAATAAGAATGCTGAAATTAGGTATGATTCAAATTTGAACACAGAACGTGTTCTAACATCAAACAAATTGTTTCGGTTGCTTATCGACCAACTAGCTGTTACGGAAATAAACATCAAAATGTTGATAAATTATGTTTTTGATGGTGCGGAAACAAGACGACATCGTACGTCACTTAGTCACTACACATCATTGTGCTAACTCAAATATAGATTTTTGTTACACCCAGCAGATATTCCCAAATGACTGATCCAAAAAAGTTATCATTTTATTTAATTGTTATAATTCTTAAACAACAATATGTTTATGAACACATATGATTTCACAACTACAATGAATACAATACACAATAATAATTTTTGGTTATATTTGTTTTTATTGGTAGTCGTGACTTACATACAAAAATCAGGAAATCAATGCTGTTTTTTACTTTTTTATAAACAAAATCGAGTCAACAATATTGACATATATTTATATTGGCTTTCAACAATAGTACTGGTTTATAATACCAGTTAACCTTGGTTTTCGTGTAATACAAATATCATTGTACAGAGTGTTTCACTAAAAATGCTCACCTCCATTTTCCCCTTAAATAACAAATTTATTAAAACTCTAGTTATTGGAATTTTTAAATATTATATTCAAAGAACATTTTTCAATTTCTTGAATTTTTGAAGTGTTCTGTGGTGGTATGAACTTCTGTTTCATTGTTTCTGTTTTTGATCAAATGAAAACAAATGCCTTTTAATTGTAAATTAATTAAAGAATATTTTTTTTTGAAAATGTTGATGAACCTAATTCAAAATATCAGTTACTAAAATATTTATACTAATAGGATCATTGATCTTAATCCTTAAAAATGTTTTTACAAAAATATGAAATATTTAGATGTAATATTGGATCTAGTATTTGTTATAATTGGGCCATTTTTACAAATTATTCATGTCCATAGATCAATATTAGTTACATAAATAATTTTCATATCACCATATCACATTTTCAGAAAAATTATCTACTATTTAAATGTCAGTAAAAAACATGAGGGGGTTAGGGGGTTCACATTTGAAAAACAAAAGTTTTTTTCTCCACAATGCATCTTATTTAGTCAAAAAATCTGAAGAATTTGAAAATATGGTCTTTAAGTAGGTACCTGTGTGAATCACCCTGTATATGTTATACATACAAAATTTAAACCATCATAATGGAAAGTAGTACCTACATATTGTGTAATAAATGGTGTTATCGAAATTGTTATTCGGGGAATTCGAAATTAAAATTGTATTATTTTAAGTTATATGAAATAACCGAATACAAAAAATGTATACATTTAATGCTCAATATAAGTTAAAATATTAAGACCGTACACTCCTTAAAAATACTAAAATAAAATACAACTATTAAAAATATAAAGAGATTTTATTTTCAAAACTACAATTTAGTAAGTAAAAAAAACTGTGTATAATATAGGTACCTATAATCTATTAGTATAGATTTTGTAAACAAAAAAAGGTCAAACCGAAAATATGTATAATAATTGTACGTTGAACAAAAATAATTTATAGTTGAAGTGTTTGAAGTACAATAAAGTATAAACTAATCAAACAAACTAGATTCAGGATACCATATTATCTCATAAAAATAAAGTACACTTTTATACAGTATTATTATGTGTGCGCAGTGGTGAGCGTAACATAATAATATAGCGTTTGTAACGTACAGGGTTTGTTGCGTTATAAAAGTCAATTATTGTAATTTTTGTTTGTGTAGATTTTTATTTATTTATTATTAATATCGGACACGTTACACTACAGTTTATACTCGTGTATGAATTGGTGAGGAAACAGACGTAGAAATTAAATTTAGAAACGCATACACCTGCAGTTCAATTGAATTAAAATGAGCAATGCAGAATAATTATGTTATTATTTACATTTTTCGAATTTTAAATAACTAAACATTTTTATCCCGACCTCTTAAATATTGTTCATTCGTAACGTTATTTTGTATTCAACCAAATACCATAATTCGTTTTAAATATCCACGATAATTAACATAATTAACGTTTTGTGACTCGGCGCGGCGCAGTGGCTGAAATCAATCACGCGACGTGATTAAGAGTAGGCAACGGCCGCTGCCACTAGTTCTCGGATGGGTGACCATCTGGGTTCGTTGTGCGCGAAAACCTTGTCACATATAGGTACACGTGTTCCTAACCGACCGTACCAACAGTCCCAACCCTACTGCACCAACCCTACCAACCTTACAGGCTAATGACCTCAGTCGTCAAAGCCTTAAAAATCTAATAAAAAAAAAAAAAAAAATTAACATTTTATATTTTTATGTTTGTTTAAAAAATACTTTACACCATATAACCGTATTACTTACTACTTATTATCGATCTGCTTCGATCTACTTACGAGCTCAGTCAGCCAAAAATATAATCGAATCGAGTTTGATAGTTTTTTTTTTTATAAGAAGACATTTATGACTAGATAGGTATTTAATCCGTTGATTATGTTTATCGACAAAGTAATTATATTTACTCACAACGGATTGACTCTTAAATTACTTTTTTGGTTTTTTATAATACGACTACGTTAGTGTTATCTTAATAATCTAGGTATACCATAAATCGAAACTTAAACTGTCATTCCTTATCGTTATAGTATTATAATATTGTATCGGACATGACGTATCTCCAATAAATCGAAAATATGTATTGGTAACAACGTGAACACGGTCAGTATACTAATTAGTAGCTAGTATTATAATAGTTTCAAATTTCTAATGAATCGATTCATTTATCTAAGCATTCAATATGGGGGGGGGGGGTGGTACAAGTTTACGGACCCCCAGACGGATCGATGGAATGGATTCGACCCATCTATATCCATTGACCCTACTTCATAATTCGAGGCTGTTTTTTGTATTTTTTTAAGTGTTGAGGAGGTACCTGGGCCAATTTCGATGAAGATGGCGTCATTGATGGGCCATTTGACCACATTTATTTCTATGTTTAGATAAATACTATATTACATGTCGTATGATATAGATAAACAGCTATGTATTTTTTTTCCACGTAAGACTCATAACCAATCAAATGCGGTGTATTTACGTTACAATTAAATATAGAAAATTATATTTTAACATTTAACTTTAACTTACAATGATTTACCAACGCTTTACACGAATGCACTTAATTGTAATATTATAATGTGTTATAATAAATGTATTCAACGAGAAAGACAAGAAAGAGAGAGTATTATATTCTGTGTATTCTTATAATACTGTGCGTATAACATGATATTGAAATGGACATTATTATAATAATAATTTATTAATAACGTTTGGAACAAGTGATTTTTTTCTAACATTTCAATTCACTCACAATGTCATTAGTTCGAAAACCATAAACTGAATGCGTTTAACAAACTGATAATATATATATATAATATATATATATATATATATATATATATATATATATATATATATATAAAACGATAGATGCAACAAGGGTTATGATGGATAAAAAATGCAATTTTGTTGAACATAGACAACAAAAGGTGAGCAATATCTTATGAAAAACAGATTTTTTATTTAATCCCCTTAGATACCTACAATAAACATAAAAAAAGTTTGTTTTGAATTATTCCTGTATAACGATAATAATAATAATATAATAGTATATTAAACTCGTTTCTGTACCATTAATTGAATGCAGTGAATGCTATATGCCATAGGGTTAGTTTATTTTAAGTGCTTACAAATATTGAAACAATATAAAAATGTAAATTTATATCCGTAATGGATTCTGTAAAAAGTTATATTATAATATTATTATAAACATTACTCAATAACGTGTTATTTTATATTGAACAGCGTTAAGGATAAAAAAAGCGTATTGTAGAGGAAAAAATCAATGCTGTCTGGGATATTTTTTTCAAATATTTACCTGTGGATATTTTTTGATTTCTTTTTACACTTTTTGCTAATGGAAAAAAAAAAGAAAAATTTAATCCGAGCAGATTTGAATCGTCCTTTTGTTCTATAATAAATACAATTAATTCTGGTCCTTAAAAAACCTAATAATAATATCATATTTGTTTGTGTTCAACGTTTTATTATAAATTTATAATATTATAAATATGAATAAATTATAATATAAAGGGGATATTAAAATATGTATATTGTGAATAATGATTTTTCATTTTGATAAAAGGTTCAGTTAAATTAAAAAATGTATTCTGCTGTAGTTCATGTATGTGAAAATCAACTGTTTTTGTACTTTTTGATTAAATGAATAATGGTAGGTTTTTTCTTAAATTTTAGTTGAACCGAATAATAGATTTGATTTATGAGTAAATTTATTAACCAAAGCGTCTTAGGTGTATTAAATTCATTAACATTATTTTAAAGTTAAAATCATACTCTTCAATTATTTACCTTCCATAGTGCAATAACATTTGTTTCGCAAAACACACTCATGATAGTTCCGAAAGCAATGAGTGAAATCGAATTATTAATTGATTGAATTAATATTTTATTTTTTACTATAAGTGCTATAGTTGTTATTTTGGGGGGTTAAGAGTAAAAGTTATTACTATTTTTGAAATGTCATTGCTTATACTAAAGTTATAATATACGTAAAAAGTCTTATGTCAATTTATGTGCCACATAAGGCATAGTTTAACAAGTTTAATGTGACACATACTTAACTATGCATACGCATATGGGCATTAGGTTAATCATAACTGGCCAACTACCCAAGTTCTCTATGGTTATCTATTAATTATTATACATTCACCTGACCAAAATACCTATCAATATTATAATATTTTATTGAGATTTGGTGTGTAACAAAAACATTGTATGATAACATTTCATGGGCCCTAACAAAAGCATCATGTTCAGTGTACTCATTATACTGTTGAAATAAATAAAAATAAAAATACACTCTAATACGTTAAAAAAAGAAACAGTATTTTGTTTTTGTAGAAACTTTTATTTTTAATCAGTGTACCAGGTACCTATAGAAACTAAAAAAAAAAAAAGTTCGTTCAACAAATGTTATTTAATAACACATTTAATAGTTGAAAATATAATCAAAAATGTAGACTCAACACAATTTAGATGTAATATGTTTAAAGAAATAAATGGCTCAAAGTGGCTTGAAATTTTGAAGAATGAGGATTTAACGAACAGAAAAACAATACAGGTACCTATTACAGGTACCTATAGGTAAATAATAATAATATAAAAAAAAAAAACACCAGACAAGACACAATAAGCAGGGGGGGGGGAGGGATGGTACGTGATGGCGAGGCGCATGCATAAAGCAAAGAACGGTGGTCACCTCTAAACGTTCTCACGACCGATCCCATGGGCGGACCAGTGCAATCACGGGCGAGGGTGACGACCATCATGACGGTGGGCGAGGCACGTCCATGAAGTTGGCTCACAATTCATTCAAAATCTATGCCAACATTTTGCTAGTAATTTGCTAGAATTTGCGAGTCCATTCCCGGAATTTGCTAGTCATTGCTAGTCATTCCTTCCACCCGTATTCAAGGGTGGGCCAACTTCAGGTAGCCCACCCACTTTACTCGAAACAATCCAAAATAGTATCAAAAGTCTCGTCTTAATTTGCTAGCACTCGCGTGTCCATCCCCGGAATGTGCTAGTCCACCAAAGCTCAGATACGAGCTTTCAAAGTTCTGAAGTTGGCCCACGACCCATATTACTCAAAACAGTCCAAAATGCTATCAAAAGTTTAGATTTCTTATCAATTATGGATTTTTTTTATTAAATATAGATTTTTATCAAATATAAATTCTTTATAGAGATTTTTTTATCAATTCTGAATAAAAAATCCATTTAAAAAATCCTAATAAATCTATATTTCATAAAAAATCTAAATATAAGTGCAACTCTATATTAAATAAAATTTCAACGAGGGGTTACCCCCACCCTGGCTACGCCACTGTTTGCGCATGGTTGTAATACTATTGTTTGTGATAAATACTTATAATATATAGGTAATCGTTCATTTTTCAAATTGGTAGAATAATACTATTGTGATTGCGTACTGTGCTTATTCGTTGTACATTTTTCATAACACGATTCCGCACGAAAAATACATTTTATTTTTGTGCGGTGTTGCCAAATTGCATACAAATATGCATATTATATAAGAGTACAGCAATTGGTCTGGAAAGCTTTCATAAAATGTACATAGAAGCCAATTGCATAGAGGTCACACATAGTGCTCACACAGTCACATTCCGATACGATGTAGGTACTTAATATCAATGAAGTTTCAAGCTGAAACAATGGCAGAAATAGCGTTCATCTAAAGTACTAAGAAGTATACCTAACGGCTCAATCGAATTCAAAATGTAATCAAACTTCAATTAGGTAATAAATAACAAATATACAGATCTCACAATTATTTTTATGCATCTATTTTTACCTTGAAATAAACGTGTATACGTGTGTATTACAAGAAAATTGTTTAGCCTACATTTTAGGTTTCTAAACATAAGTTTAGAATACCTTATATTCCAGTTGATTTGTATTAACATAGAATTTTGAATTAAATTCATACTAACAAACATTAAAAAACAGGTATCAAAATATGACGTGTTTTTCATATTATAAATTCATATTACTATCCAATATTAATTTCTTGTCATATTAAATTTTTTTTTCAAATAATTATTTTATTGGTGTGATTATCGTATTATGTAATTGGTTTTTGAGTAAAATAACATTTTATTTATTTTTACTTTCAAAATAAGGTTTTTCTTTTGGTTGTTTTGAAAACTGTACGATTATAAACTTGACATCGTTCGAGCCTATTATAGTTGGCGATCGTGTTGTGATTATGGAATTCTTTTATTATTCGTCTAAATACCTACACAATCGTGTTCCAAGAAAGATAAATCGTACTCCATCAGGTTCTATCCTTTGAAATATATAGCTACCTACCTAATATTACAATATCTTTATAAATTATAATTCAATTAAATGATAGGATCAGAAAATAATTAATTTTAGTCCTTCAGGCATAAGTACGAAAATATATAGCATCGCTAGTTATTTAAATAATATGTATATTCAACAATTATTATTAAAGAGTACTTTATACAGTTAGTATTATTGTTAAAATAATGATTTTATTTGTTCATCGATCAGTAGCTTTGAAAGTTTTTAATATACCAACTATTTACACATATTGAAATTATGTATGATGTTTGCAACACCCAATTATGGACCTGCATAGTCCATAATAGTATAATACTTCAATAATTATCAATACCACATACTAACTTCAGCATATTTAAAAAAAATAAAAATAATTTCACGTAACGAATAATAATGTTTTTATACGATTTCATATTTTTTAGGTTGGAAACTATATTATATTGTGTCACAATGTGGAGGCACATAATAATGCGTATTTCAGATTTTGTCGTATGGTTAGCGTCATATGAATTTAATGTGAAAAAGTGAAATTATCGTGCAAAGGCATTCTGGTGTGTACTCTTTAAATATTATAAGTTATAACACACATATAATATACATGGTTAAATATTATATAACATAATATATTGTGTATCTCTGAGTTGACTTGGCGTATTCAATTTTCAGTCTGTTAAATATCCTTTCAACTCTGTTGTTAATATATTATTGTTCTGTTTTTTTTTTCATGTCTTATAATAATCGTGTTTTTTAATTGAAATTGTAAATTGAAATCCCTCGCGCACCGTAATAATATTTTTTATCCTTTATTTATATCATTGTTTTACGTGCGTGGCTGAATACTATATTCTGTATGATTTCTAGTAAGTAGGAACACATAGGGGTTTCTGAATTTCTAATGGATTATAATTTTACATGAGTTATTTACGTAAATCGTTTTTTTCCTCGGTTGTTAACAATAATTCTTGTGTACGGACTAGTACTTAAACGACAATTATGTATTTTTAAGTTTTGCCGTGGCTGTTCCGTGTAGTCTAGGTGGTTACTTTATCACTAGGAACATATTCATTTTGTATTCCATTAATTGCACTTAATGTATCACTAAGTGTGATAAATTAGTTGTTTTCTCCTTTGTTTATAACTTGTGGTTTATCCGTAGTGTGGTCGCTGCATACCCGTGTAAATAAAACACGTGTGAGTATTAAGTTGTTTATGTGTGTAATATGTATACAGTTATAAATTAATTACTTATGAAACATTTTAAACTAAACTTGCTGATGGCTTTTATTTTTTAATTCGTAGATATTATTCGCTCCATCGGTTCATTATTTCTATATGCGTCATATAACAACATGATGTACCTACAATAATAATTATGCAAGATGATTATTATGTTTCTTGTATAAATTAAACAACTGACAGAGATGGGACTTTAATAAAGTATATTGGAATATTATGTTCATAGTTTTATTTATAATATTGTTAGATGAGTAAGATGTTAATTTGCTGAAGTTATCTTTATGCGGTAGACAGATTAAAAATTTCAATTGTTTACAAACAAAAAATAAATTTACCATTTAGTGATTGTGGACCATATTTGAACACTATTTCATGAAAAAAATAAAATTAATCACTATTAGCTCAGTTTACTCGGTGGACGCTTTCAATTTTCAATACGACTATTCACTATTCCATACCGACATTTGAACCAACATTTTTCCAGTGGCGTATTTAGGGGAGTGGAGGAGGGCAGGCCCCGGGTAGAACTTTTTTGGGGGCAGCAAATTTTTGTGGGAGTTTTTTTTCGGAAATAGGTTTACAATGATTTAGACAACAAAACGTTCTATTAATAGTTTAATATAAAGCTATTCTTAGTAATTCCATGCAATCAATCTCCACATCTGATAATATGCGTTTATTACCGAATAAAAAAACTTATTTTTCTGTGCCTAAACTAAACATTTCTTGTGTGACTATGGTGTTAGTAACATCACACTGTTAGTACCATTATTATACTAAAGAGTGTTTTTAATATTTTATATCTTACAGACTATAGTAATTTGTAAGTTATCTTCAGCCACATGTCCACATATAAGTATAACAAATTCGAAAATGTCTTGTAAGTTTGATGAGTAATTATAATGTATTAAAAACTTAAATTTACCAGAAATAGTATGTATTTACGAAAACAATAAATATTCTTAGATAAGGCCTTATTACATTGATCATTTTATTAACTGACTACCTATTTAATATTTATATTTTAAACTTCAATATCTTTTTTAGTAGGAAAGTGATAGTTGGTACTTTAAAAACGTCAAAAATTAAAAATGTCAAGTAGTTTTCAAAAGCGACGAGGAAAACAATAAGAATTGAGGATAAACGGAAATGTTACGTAAGATACAAGTTTTTACAAAATTGATTTTGATTGTTTGGTGTACCTAAAAAAAACCACAGATACATGACATTTTTTCAATTTTTAATTACAAATTATTATTATTTTACTTTTTGCTTTGATTATTTTGTTATCACGGGCACTCAATAGATTTTTATACTGTATCATACTATTACCAAATGTATAAAATATGTCATTAATTAATTTTATTGTAACACGGCGTTTTAGATAGGCAATTTAGCTACACCACTTTTGCGTATATTTTGTCCTTTATTAACTTGTAAGCTCTAGGACAATAAAGGACATGCATAATATTATATATATTTGAATACATTTGAGTAATAGTTGTAAATTTATGATTACGCGATAGTTTGGATACTACTAAATTTTTCATTACAGGGTTTAAGACGTATAGCTGAACGACTACATCCAATTCGGCCTTAGTCGTTGTTGTAACGACATAAAATAGTGTACACCCAAACCAGTAAATAATACTAAAATATATTATAATTATTTTATTGTGAGTTTTCAAAGACCGGTTTCTGTATAATGTTTGTATTCATTATCATTATTGTTTCCAAATGCCTGGAATGATGTAGTTGTATTTTTGTGTGTAATCACTATGGGGTGGTACCTAGTTTGATATTATTTGGTAGGAACCTGATAACTATTTAAAAAAAAAGTATACACGTGAATAAGTTAACATTTTAAATACTCTCTTATTATTTACGGATACACAAATAAGACGTATACTACTAGGTGAAGTAACTTTAATTTTTTTTAGCTTTTTTTGTGTTATTTCTTCGGGCCGGGCACGTACATAAAGAAATTTGTAGTTTTGTGTATCTTATCTGTTCAAAATAATATGCGATATCACCAATATTATATTATACAAGTCCTGTACTCTTGTACTACCACAATAATTGGTATATTTGTTGGATAAAAAGTAAAGGAACTTGCTTAAGCGAGTCCTTCCGTAGTAAAAATGTTCTAAAGTCTTCGATATTACATTTTTTTTTAATGGTCTTCTGAGAATTCATTCTAGGTAGGTTTTACTGAAATAATAATATACCTAAACGACAGTTCACTACAAAACCAGCGATTTTTATCGTATTAAGCAATGTTGTATACGTATTGTCGATGGTAGGTAGCATAAAGATACGGTCTACCACCAGCGTCAAACAGTAGAAAAACACGGCGACGTCAGGCGCTGACCTTTGTCCGGTAGTGACGTTGGAGCGAGCAGCAGGGAAAACGTACCTATTAACACTACTACTATCCACTATTTAAGATGACTGCCCGACGACCTATGATAAAATCGTTTTAAACTGACAACCAAATGAGACAATATGCGTCACGAGGGTTTGAAGTTCTCTTTAAAGTAATTTTACGCTATATCTTTTGATTATACATGAAACAACGATTTACTAAACATAATAATATGTCCTCTGGATCACTAAACCATATAATATTTATGATTAAGTAACTTTTTTCTAAAAATTATTTTTGTTTTAAATCTTATTTGATTTGGCCATTGTTTGAGTTAATTACATTGTTTTTATATTTTAAGTTAGTGTAGGTTAATATTAAAATCAATTTTCATATAGTAGTAAAAAGTATGAGCATACACTTTTTATCATTATTATGTTTTGTTTAGTTGCTATGTATTTTATAACTCAAATTATGGCTTAAAAACTTTGAGGAATGGCAAGTCATCAAAATATACGTTTAACTTTGTTTTACGGAATATAAAAAGGAAATAAAAAATACTATTATATACTATGCTGAAGGATTTATTTAGATATTTTTTTGATGTTTATATACATATTATAAAACTATGAACATCAGAACATGTAATAGTTAAACATAATTTATTGAACCGACAATGAAAAGAACTTGTGTCATCACATTTAAACATTTTATCTTTAATAAGAGTGAACAAATTACATTGGCTTATAAAATAAAATAAATAATAATTTATTTTTGTGTTCGTAATCTAGAATTTGCATAATAGATGTACATTTAAATGAAACAAAAATTTTTGAAATTACTGGAATTAGTGGGGTTTTTTGAAAATGTTTAATTATTTTTTACCGCGAAAAATAATATAAGAGATAGGTAATAGTTTTTATTGATGAACTCCCTCTTCGTAAGTACTCTGGAATAATAATTGTTTATTGGTATAAAAACAGATTTTTCTAAGTATTAATGGTTGATAAATAATAACAAATGGTCAAATATTTTGAATTATTTCTTACAGCTAGATGTAATATTCTCATTGTAATGAAAATAGCTATGATTGGCTATGTTCGCAAGTAAAACGATCATGGGGAACATTGAACACGTTATAATCGGACACACACCATAGACTAGACTCTGTCGTTTTTAATTTCATATTAATATAAATTGTGCTCCAGCTGAAATAAAACTTTTTAAGTTGTTATACAGATTGACTTACTGTTTTAAATTAAAACACTGCTGATGTTATTCAGTATTCAATAATTGTGGGTACTACGATTTATAATATAAATATATATCTTACTATATAGAGTCCCTTCACATTTATGTGTAGAGAACAGTCTCAATCCACGTTCTGGCTCATAAGGCCATTCTATGTGCATAATCATACCGCACAACCATGCATCGCATGCTAAGAGTTGCAGATGACTTTTAAACCTTCAAGTCACATTTTAACATTAATTTGATTTTTCTTAATTTACTTGAAATCATTTTTAGCCTAGTTGTTTTATATTCTGAGCGGAGCGATGAATGTATTGGTTTTACAATGATGTGTGTTTTTATTTATTTTTTTTTGTGTAAACATTTTCTTCGACAGTAAGTTCTTTGATGGGAAATAAAAAATTTCAAGTTCAAATTTTGACAAAATACGTAAAAATAACGAAAATGTGCAAATTATTTTGAGTTTGAAATTCATAAAAATTCTTCTTTTTAAATATAAGATTTAAAATTTTAATTTAAGATTCTTCATAAGTATGTCTATCTGAAAGTCAAGTGAAGCTTTTACTGCAGTATTAGAGACCATTTGCAATGCATTTTGAAAATAAGTTTTCACTCCAATCTGATGGGTCATTTAAAACTTCGTAAAATGACCTCATAAATATGACGGCTGCACGGCAAATAAAATAATTTACTTCCTCAAAGTCTTTCTAATAATACACAAGTACCACCCAATCGACCACTATTAATTAACTGCAGTTGTATCAAATGACAGAGCTTTACCTGCATTTTGTATATTCCATTCAATTAAAATGTTGTAAATAACTTCTGCTTGTTCATTTGCTTCGTAAGGCTATACTACAAAAACTAATGATTTCCGGCGATTAATTTCTGCACTATCGTTCTAAACTGGTTGTAATAATACATAGGTGTCCGAAATTTTTTTTTTTTAAATTCGCGTGGGTGCTTAACTAGATTTATAACGCTAAATCTAACAAATGTTTTGTTTGAAAAGTGTCCTAACGAGGTAGAGTAATAATGATAATGTGCTACGATACAAGTATATATTATATTATATATATATAAAAAAAATAAAACTAACGAGATTCCTATTTCAACGGTTTTGTGCCTTTCACACGATTCGTTCGACGCTCAAGTATATTTTTAAATATATTTGCAAATTATATAATATGGATTTGACGAGTGTGTATTACCGTTCGCGGAAAGGTTTTTTGAAACAGACGTATATAGAAAATTCGTTTCAAGAGCTTCGGAGCCGATCAATTTCGCTTTCGATTATGTTTCACGCGCATACAAACCCGGATATCTGTGGAGTGTTTTATTTTCCACTTTCGCGTACCCACCTAAAGCGAGCGTAAAAGTCCGTAGCCATCGTAACGAATTCTAAAATCGTTCTTTTCTTACCGTAAAATATCTAGATCGCGCGATATTCGTTTATTTTTTTTATTTTTCATAAATTATTATCATTATTATTATTATTATACTGCACGTGTATACTATTACAGTGGTGCGATGTTCTTACACGTGCGCGCGTATACCTATTCTCATATTATGTAGGGCACGTGGATATTATTTCTGGTTCGAAAATTCCAAAAAGCGTCGTCCGCATATATTATTATTATTATTATCATTATTACACCGTTGGTACACTGTTGTCATACGTGTATGATATTGTAATCCACCACTGCACTACACACGTTTATAATAATAATAATTATAATAACAACATCGGTCCGTATAGTCGTAGTTGTAGTGGCACGGCGGCAGAGTCGTGTACGCGCAGTGTTCGGGGAGAACGTCGCCGTCGCCGTCAGTGACGATAATAATAATAATAATAATAATAATAATAGCATGCGTGCACCCGTGTGTTTTATCATCGCACTAATGGTCAAAGACAAAACAAAAGTGAATGTTTCCATTGCGATTTTTGTATCGCATTGTTCCGCCGGCGAACGACACCGGCGGTGTTTTTTTTTTTTTTTCATCTTCTCCTTCGCCGGCACTCGAGCGCGGGTAATATCCATCAACGTAATTACATTATCTTTCCCGTCGCCGCCGTCCGCTCCTCCGATCTTCCGTGTACTATTTATTTTATTATTATCGCTATAAATTTCTCGGTCGGAGGCCTCTAAACGATGATTTACGAGACGCGGACAATAATATTCTTTCACTCGGTGCGGCTGCGGGCGCCGTATATCATACGCGGTGGCGATAGTGATTATTATTATTATTTCGTCGTCGTCGTTGCCACTGGCACGCTGTGTGACTACCTACACTCACACCGACTGTCGGAATCAAGAATATTGTAGTCGTTACTTTGAGTACATTACTCCGGAGTGCCCGTTTCCCGAGGAGGTGTTAAGGCGGTTAAATCGATTTAGGTATATTTGGGGTGGTCCGACCCCGCGTCTCTCCATCGTTTGCCGAAATCCCAATTTACTTCTGACAAATAAACCGGTTTATATTTTTTTACCAAAAATAATATATCATCAACATTTGCAATCGATATGAATAGCGAATATTTATACAATTATAATATTATTATAATTAATAGATATAGATGTTGGAAAGTCTGGTACATTTCATAATTTATTTATTTAACTAGTGGCTTTTACTAGTTAAAAATATAAAAGAAACGTTGAACTTTAAACTTGACTTCAATCAGTTTTCATAAACTTAACGAACTAAAAAAAAATAGTAAATTTACCCAGGATTGAGATTAAAATACTCGAACCACGCGTATTTCTTAGGAGTTGAGGCGCCACTGCAACCGGAAATTCGTCGAAAAACTGCAAACCATTACTTAAAAATATATATAGGTACAATGTATAAACGTGAATAGGGATGGATTTAGAGGGGGTATTGGGGTTCTGTAACATCCACTTGTTGATGGTTTTTTTTTTAACCTTTAATCTTTTTTTTTATTTTTGTAATATATTACATAGAGTATTTTATAAAAATAAACAAAGACAATAATTAGGTAGTGTATAAGCTGTGATCTGTAATTTGGTAGGCATATTATATGAGTTTTGTAAAAAAAGGTTATTATAGGGCGGAGGACGATCGCCACTAACTTAGCTTCCGTTATTGAAAAAAATAATTGAAAACAATATTTATAGATCCGCCACTGTGCCACTTCATTCGTTCCGATATTTAGCACTGCTAACATAACTTTACTGTTATCGTGAAGATTGAACCACAATTACTGTCGACGGCATTAGGCTGTACGTCATCTCCAATAATAATTCCAACGACGACGAATTATTATTGCTCACACTCCGTTTTAGCGCGCCGCTCGAGTCAGGCGCCTCTGCAACAGGAAATTCGTCGAAAAACTGCAAACCACTACTTAAAAATATATATATAGGTACAATTTATACACATGGATAGGGATGGATTTAGAGGGGGTATCGGGGGTTTTAGCACCCATTTTGGTCCAAGTGGGTGGTTTTTTTTTTTACTCTACTCTTTTTTTTTTTTTTTTTGTACTTGTGTTACATAGATTATTTTATAAAAATAAACAAGGACAATAAATTAGGTAGTATATAAGCCGCGATCTGTTATTTTAGTAGGCATATCATATTATGTATTTTGTAAATCCGTTGCTGAAAAAAAAAAAATATATATATTTATAGATCCGCCATTGTGCCACTATTCATTCGTCCCGATATTTAGCACCGCGGTACGCATCTTTACTGTTATCGTGAAGATCGAACCACAATTACTGTCGAAGGCATTAGGCTGTACCACGATTTAAGATATTATACAGGTTATACATCGGCCTATAACGAATAGTGCTTTACGGTGACTGGTGAACCAACTATCTGAAACACCTGAGGGCTCAGAATCACTAACTCTCGTTGTGGTTTAAATATGTTAAATATAATATATAATATAATGTCATAACGACATAAACCACTTACCACGGTTATCCGCGTTTCATACCAATAATACCTATAGTATATAGTATTATTGAATCGTTGAGTTTGTTCTCCGGGTGCGGTAGTAGTACTGGGAACAGCTGTTTCAGATAGTTAGTTCACCGGTCAAATTATTGGAGTTCGATACGCAACCTGTAGATCTTAAATCGTGGGCTGTACGTCATCGCCAATAATAATTCCAACGGCGACGAATTATTATTGCTCGCACTCTGTCTTAGCGCGTCGCGTTATTAATTTTGTCATCTCTCCGCTCGCTCACTTATGCGTTTCTCCGCCGCTGTAAATAGCATTATTTCTGTTTTGGCCGTCAACGCGTAATCGTTTGCAGATTTTTCTCTTTTTCCCCACCGCTATTGCAGTCGTATCGTAATAGAATGTATTTTTGATTTAGCATTGTGGTAGCGTCATATTTCCGCGTACATACCTATGCCATATACTTGTATTATAGCGGGTCGATAAGCACCAAAATCGCGTACCCTTGTGCAGTATAATAAATAATAATGATAATTAAAAACCGGAATCTCGTGTAAGCGTAACTTTTCACTGCGCGTTCCGAAAAAAACCTATAGGAAAAAGTTATAAATCTAGCTCAAGTGAAATAGATTAATTTAATCAAATTTCATTACGTATATACATAACAGCAAGTTTCAGGATTTTTGCATCGGAATATACGACATTTTACATTTTATTTTATCCACGAATATACGTTTTTGTATTACTACAACGGAGTAGTTTAGGTAGGTACTGTTGTAGGTATTATTCGCCGTTTTTGTTACTTCATCATTGTCAATGGACTTAATATAATACGATGTAATAAAGAAATAACAAAGATGTGACAACCGTATATGACTGATAGATCGCGGTTGCAATAAAACAAAAAGAACTTTTCACTCGCAGAAAACAACATAAAAATGTTCATGGTAGTAAATTTTAACGATTAATAGTTAAACGTAAATTAGAAAACATTTTAAATTTTATATAATGCTTTATAATTTATATAGGTAGTAGGTACCCATCACTGCATACGCATTATACTCGTACATGTTATAATACGAAATAAATAGTAATGAAAATATGATTTGAAGTACACCTATCTACCTGGCTATAAATTATAAATGAACTATATTACCTGAATTATAAATTCACCAAAATCTAATTTTGCTCGTTTTACTGCCGATTGTTGCACAAAAAGCTGGCTTTTAATCGTAACGATAAATCAAACGATCTCTTATCCGTACACGGGTTTGTGATTATTGATGTCGACCGCCCCTCCTTTAATCCGACTAAAAGTGCTGGGTGTGCGCGGTTACGATAGTAATTACCCACTCGGTAATCAGGTCAGACCTCGATTACGACGGTCCTGTGACCAGGGAACGTACCGACTATAGAGCCGGTGCAGGTACAAACTGGTGTAGCGTAATCATACACGTACCTACCTAACATATTAAGATATTGTATTATACGTATTACGTATATACATCTGACGGCTTATGATGCGAACGGTATATACGATCGACGAAGGCTTCATGTCTGAGACGAGGTACAGCGGAGAATGATTAGATTTTGCCTTTTGACGTGCACTATTATACTGCGACGATGACATGCTCGTATTATAATATTCATCGATTCGGTGAACGGTAAAGTATAGACTTAAAACTGAAAAGGTTTACTGGTTAGAGTGGCTCTGTGTATTATATTATTATGGGTCGGTCCTGGTGTTTAATCCTATGCGCATCCGAACTATATACAGTAGGTTCTCGATATTATGTATCTATACTTACCTACCCCTTTTGTAATACGGCTTCATGTCTTAATAATAATATGATTGTTATATTGTTACGTATTTATGCGTATTACGTATAGTACCATTACACATTCAATCGTTTGGTTTTAGACGCTATAATCTGTAAGGGTTTGTGGGTACCTAAATTAACTCAATTTCTTAAAAATATTACATTTCAAAACCCATAGCAACCGTATACGATCGTATTAATCATATGAGTGACCTGCCACAAAATAGTAAGTTATTAAACATTATGAAAATTATAATAAACACGAATTAAAATGTCAAATAAAAATTTATTGTAAAAATATAATATATCTCATTATCTCGTCATTGACCAGTGTAACGATATTAAACTAATTTATAACATAGTATACTGTATTAAAATATTGATATAGTTATTGTAGAATTACATTCATTGTAAATTACGCATAATATATAATATTATGTACCTATAATAACTGTTATAGTTAAATAATATTAAAAGAGAAAATACGCACTTTATGTACGCAACTGATACGTACCACAAAAAGGTATCTCCTACAAAAATGCTAATTATACTATTGAGACGTGGGTACATATTATAAAATATTCCTGAATACTTACCGTCATAAGTGTTATTAGGTATACATCAATATTATATACTACAATAGTAGGTAGGTACTTTGTTTGAATTTATTTAAATTTAGTTTAAGTGTCTCATAATATTTTAATGGTTGGTTTCCACTCTAACTATACACGCGTTAACGCACATTTTAAACAATATCAACCTTACTCGAAATTTGACAGTTCTAAGCCTGTAAAAATGGAAATGAAAATATGCGTACTTCACTGTTTTATGTGGGAAAATTAACTCGACCGTAGCTGGGTCCATGATTTATCTGAAATGACAAATATAAACGGGAATCAATCAGTGGCGTCATTTGGGGAAGGGGGGAATTTTCCCCCCTTGTCATTAGCGGGCCGCTGTCGGGCCGGGTATGGGCTAGTTTTGGGCCTTCATATAGTAGCTAATAGGTTATATATTTAAGTATCCCTCTACATATTATGTATTAATTATTTAGTTATTGTTATCTCACAAAAAAATGGGTTACTTATACTTATGGCAGTAACTTTTGATACTAACTAGTAAGTATAAAATTGCGCAAGAAGGCTATTTGTATTGAAATAAAAATGCAATTGTAATGTAATGTAATGTAGTTGTTAGCGAGTGGTTTTTTTTCAGTTTTATTTTGGGCCGGTCAAAAATGTTGTCTCCCCTCTCAAAAACTGTAATGACGCCACTGGAATCAATTCAGCTCACCTTTTAAAATATCGAAATCCAAACGGGAACCAATTTGGTAACTCCAAGTACTTTGTACACCTTTCAGTTATATTCGGGCAACACATTTTACTCTCAGTATCTATACATTTTGTCTTGTATTTTTTTTTCAAAAATACCCGATAGTATGATCTTAATTCAAAAATGAATATAAAAAAAATAGGTACCTAAATAAAATTAAAGCTTGACATTTTTGAGTTCAGTGGTTAAAAGATTTACTTTATATAGGAGTGCTCGCAGGAAATAGGAAAGACTGTGGGTGGTTGTGGCACAAGTTTTCGAAGCAACAGGGGTTCGTGTAATCCACGCGTGTACCGTCAAGTGGTGCAAAGAAAATGTTTGTTCGACTACGTGTAGTCAGGCCAACGTCGGTTAAAGTAAATTCAAACGAAATAATTAATGGAATTTGCAGTGGTGTGGTTGGGTTAGTATGGTAACTTTATTGACAGGATACATTATTTTGGTGAAAGGGACAATTCGTTTAAGATTAATGGTTTTTTTTTTTTTTTTTTTGGTCCGGACTAATGAATACGTATAATAATACGACGAAGCTAAACTAGTATTTTAATAATTTTTATCACGTTGCAAGTTGTTACCTAACAAAATCCATTTATACAAATCAAAACTCTCGCAATACAAATAGAAAATATTAGCACGTGCTGCGGAAATTTTTTTTTTCAAAGCGATTTGATTGGAGAAATCCCGTCGATAAATGGATTATGTTTATTATTTAGGAATTTCAAATTTAAAAGGTTTATTGTGATTATATTTTTTTCATTCCGCTTATTTTATTTCCACATTAACTTGCGCTGATGCATTTTTTTTTCTATCACCGTTTATTACCACAGTAGTATTGTGATTTTTTAATGGTTTTCCGCTATATTGTTGTATTTATCATTTAAATTTTCATGCTGCGTGTATTGCGCTGCTTGAAAACTCACTAACAATGATTATTTTTATCAGAACCATAATTAAGGTTTGGTCTTGATGCGATATTAGTATTTGATAAGTTTTTTCTATTTCCATTTGGTGTAGCTGGTATATCCATGTATATAATATTATTACAACGAAATAGCAATTGAACAGCTTATTTGGATAAATATAGACTAGAAATAGGTCCGATAAAAACCGAAATAAAATGTTATTATTCATTAAATATCTAGAAATCAATTTTTTTTTTTTGTCATAGTAGCTACTATAGCTTTATAGTCAATAGAGTCATGGCCACTATAGTTTCTATTATTACGTGTATCACATTGAATTTCATGGTCCATATATTATATTTATGGTTATTTATGGTTAGCCATATAAACTAGATTATTATTAAAATAAATGGCAAGCACCTTATAATATTAGAAATATTGTTATATATTTTTACATAAAATATTTTATTGCTTTTATGTATCGAAATATAAATGCATTTTTTAAACGAAGAAATACATCTTTATGAAATAATAAACAATTGTTATACTTAAACGTCATAATAAATATTGTAGTATATCAGATTTGCATTTATATTTAAATTCAGTAATCAAATTTTGTCTCATGCATCTAAAATATTAATATTTGTACTAAAATTGCTTTTTAGTTATGCGTTGTATAATTGAATTAATAACATTTCTAATAGTTTTTGTTTTAGAATATTTCATGCTGTCATTGATTTTATAGCGATCAACGGTGTGACTTTTTTCGATATATTTATGTTGTTAAAAACTTTCTTTCTTGGTCATAAATCTATAGAAAAATCAACTCAATATTTCTGATAAGTTATTCCTCCAAAATAATAATCGTATTGAATGCCACAATTTTTTTTTATAAGGGATTGAGGTTCAAATTTTGGCTAAGGTTTAACGAAACATAACGATTAATTCTCTAGCAATTTTAGTTATTTTGTTGTAATTCAAAAAATATTAATCGTACAGACTTGAAACTTTTCACCCATTGTAATCAATTTTTTTTTAAACTTTATAATTATTTTCTTGTATTTTTACAGTCTTAAATATATTTGGACTAACTTTAAGGTCTTTGTACGACGATTCTATTCACTCCATTATACGCTATGTCATTATACGGTAGGTATTGAGTATTTCCCTATAAATTATAATAAGTATAACATGACTTAATTATCACTTATATATAGTTATATACCTTTTATAAATTACTTCAACCTATACCTATATGCTGTTCCACCTTGTACTTCGTTCAGAATCGATTTTATTAAATTAAAATTTCACCCATGAATTTATAATTTCTGTGACTTACACAATTATTAGGTTGGTATACGTTGAAAACCTCCTATATTGTAGACCAAGTTCTCCGTTTCTAATAAAATATTTTTCTGTACTTCTCTGATATTTATTTTTAATATTTTTTTCTTTAACAATCAAACAGTGCATTAAAAAAAATGTTTTTATTTCAAAATATAAATACTAATAATAATTTTTCACATATTATGTATTTTCATATGAACAGAGTTTTGTTCTCGAGAATTTGTATATTGTTTTTATAATAGGGCTGTGATTCTAACCTAAATAACAACACTAGAAGTTATAACTGCAGATAACTTATGCTGATCCAATAATATAGTATTCAAGTATTTAGATATACTTAGTTTGGTTTAATTATTTGGTTTAACAAATTTTATATTGAAGTAAGATACTATTAATTTTTGCTAGTAAAGTCGGGTACAGTTTATAGTCCATTGAATGTATTATGTAAGGAGTTAATTGTTTACTGACCCACTTAAGGGAAAATTCTGGTTGGTCAAACTTCTAAGAAACCGTAAATGAAGCAGACAAAGAGGATTAGAGTTAGGACTCAACTAGTTTGGAGTTATCAGAATTGACTTCTATGATTTGTATAATCTGTACCTACGAGTTGGATAATAAGTAATTTTAATTTATTGTAGTATAGATATTTAAATAGGAATAAGCTAACCCATTTTGAGAAATGTAGTGAATTTTGAATATTTGGTTTTACATTATAAGATTATATTTGATGTATTTTTAAATTATTTTTACTATACAACTAAAAATATAAATTGTTTTCAGAAAAATTGATCAAATAATGCAATCAATGTGTTAATTTAGATTGACAAAATATTAAAGATTTATTGGAATTTAATCGAAATATTTTTTCTTGAGTTTAACAATTTTAATATAAGCTATATGAAGAATATACCACACATATATGTTTAAGTATTAAATATTTTATTATATTTTTATTTTGATGTTAATCAACCGCTATACAAACTTGTTAGGTTAAGTATCTAGGTTTTTTTCTAAATACATGATACGAGCAAAGATTATTGTCAACTTTGAACAATTAATTCTAAAATGTAACCGATAGTGCACCGATGTACGACTGTACGTTAATACAGAAGTAAGTGTCCGTATCAAATTTGCACGAGTAGATTATTAAAAACATTGTTTCAATCAAATTTAAAAGTCTCACGTGTGATTTTACACTGGTAAAGTAATTTTCGGGATATTTATATCTTCATCAAACATTTATCACTCTATTGTATTTCTATTTTTCCTACAGTCGGTTGAGCTTTTCACCCCAATAGTTCGGACGAAAAACTTATATTTTTCTTGGTGACCGGAAATATCTGATTTCAGGTAGAAAATTGGATCTTGTTGGTATAGGTACTTAGGGGGATCGAAAGTGAAAAATTACAAAACTTAAAAATAAAATACTTACTAAAATACAAATATTCGAGAAAAAAAATAATTACAGATTAGACGGAATATTTATGCAAAATCTGATTTGTAAATTAATAACTAAATAGATTTGAAAGTTTCACCAATTATTTATCTTAGAAATTATAATACAATAATTTAATTAAAATATTTTTACTCTTTTTGAACTATTTATTGTTTTTAATGTTTTATTTAAATTATTTTAACTATTGGTTTCACGAAAAAAAAATTAAAATACCGAGTCTTGATGGGTATTGTCATTACGGAAATTATGGAAACTACTTTATAAGCCTTGGAAATTTGTCAAAATCATGAAAATTAGTTAAAAATACATTTTGTTCTTTTAACATTTTAATAAAAAAGGGTTTAAAATGTAATACAATATTACATATAAATATGTTTTACTGGAATTTAAAAAATAATTTAGGGTTATGCATGTTAATATTTTTATGATCGTCTTGTAAATTCTGAATTAAAATTTGGACGGCATTGGATATTCAAAAGGTTTTTGTTATTTTGTTATTGTTCAAAGAATATTAACCATAAAATCTTTAAATATTCTACTATTACTGAAATTATAATTTTTTATTCACAATAATATTTTCAAGATATTTAAACTAATTTTGAGCTATTTACAGTAGTTTCATAGGTATTTTGAAAATGTAATACAAGGTACTTCATAAATTGTACTTAAAGTGATTTAAAACCACGAAAATTGAAAATTGAAAATTATTTTGTAGTTACAAATTTATAATAAATATAATATATTATGGGTAATTAATTTTTATAAGTCATAACTGAAACTTGAAATTATGATATAAGCCATAAAGTACTCAGTATGTTACTTTTAGAGTATCTCAAAAATATCGAACATATATATTGCTCCAAAATTGTTGTAACAGATTTCTGAGTTTCTAATTTTTACAAAACTGGATATTCAAATTAAAAATAACGATTTTTCCCATTGAAATTTAAGTTATTATTATGTTATTATTTGATTTTTGAGATAGATGCTTCATCCTCTATATTTATAGTCATCGAGCCCTCGTTTTTTTTTATAAATATTTTATTATTTTTGAACCAGATAAATTTGTAACCAATCTCTTTTGCTATATTCTTTGTCTTGAAAAATAGGTTCCTAAATGTTGATGTCATCTGCTCATTTACATAAATTGCCGTGTTATTCCAATTGTCGTCAATATGTTTTGCTACCATTTTTTTTTTTTATAAGATCCATGACCTTATGCTTTTCTTCAACGGACTTGAAACATACCGAGATTTTCCTAGGCTTATCCGTGAACTTAGATGGAATGCGAAAAGCATTTTTAACTTTTATATCTAATCCCAATGTTGATGTAATTGTATCCATAGTATCTGTACAGATTTCTTTTTGAATTTTAGGCACACCAATAAGTTCTACATGTCTGTTATGTTATTATATCGTACCTAATTCAAAAAAATATTCATCGTATGGACTTGAAACTTTTCGCTGATTACATATTTTATGCTTTTCTATACATAAAAAACATAAGACTGATTTTATATCAACCTATTTATATCACCACCCTATTCACACTGTTCTTCACTGTAGGTTAAATACGTATTGACTCATACGTTATTATTACATTAATATATTTTATAATATAATAACACAATATTATACGGTATTTTTAGAAAATTATAATTCTTTAGTAGGGACTACTAAATACTGATAATAAAAAATAAATTACAAAATATCCCCAGAAAAGATATTATGGTCTCCGATCAGAATCGTTTTTGGTATATGTAGAACGATTCAATTAGAATACGTCCATACGAGGGACATTCAAAATCTACTTTACTGAACGACTTCCCTGTTTTTTTTTTTAACGATAACCTACTGAAAACTATTTAGTAGAACTGAATCTATCGTTGAAATAACACTCAAATAGTTTTCTGTTGAACTTGTTCTGTTCGTGTAATCGTGTGCAATGTGCAACGTGCAATGTCAATGTGTAATGTGTACATACCGTACTATGATACTGGTGTAAGTATATTATATACGTACAAAAAACACACAAATATATTTTAAATTATTTAAATTTCTTCACTAGCATTCTCGATCGATAAGCTGACTAAATAATATTTGATTAGAATTAAAGGTAATTCTTCGTGGGCTCTGAAATCTGATATTGTCAATGGAACTATATATGATATACAATAGTAACCTTTGTAATTTGTGATTTTACACGCTTTTCAAGCACGTAATAATTAAAATAAACCTAACCGAATGCTTCAAAAACTCTAATCACAAACTAGAAGCAGTCTGCTTATTTTTATATTATAAAGTGTTAGAGTGATGTCGGCGTTGTAAGATGATGCAGAGAAACGGTTTCAAGGTATAGAGACTGTAACCAAATTCAAAGAAAAACTCAGTTCATCAAAAACAAACAAACTTTTTTTCCAAATTTTGAAGAATTAAACGTGATCATTGTGAAACCAATTTTAATATCATAAACATTGTTACACAAATAATTACCTACAAAAGGTGTCTGCAATATAAACTAGGTAGGTACCTTAATTTTTACTAAAATTTCATAAAATTTCTTTTTTGAATAATTTTATATTTGATTAGAAAAATTTAGTACCTACCTATCTTATAATAATTTGCAAATTCAATCTTAGCTTTTAACAAGTTTACTGCTTTGTGCATCATAATATGAGATACACGTCAAACTTTCATTTATTACCATCAATATTTTACTTGAAGTTGCCAATTTCGTCTTGAGTATCATAATATATGATAGGTAGGTTAGGTAGGTACTCAAAAATGTTCGAGATTTTTTATTTATTTATATTGAGGGAATTTCCCACGCTAGAAACTCTAATAAAAATTTAAGTATCATATTATGTGATATTAAGTCACAAAAACTACTGAAGGTATATATGATACTCAAGGCTTTCGTGACAAGATCAGTGAAATTGTGAGCGCAGTCAACTTGTTAATAATATGAAAATATTATTTGGTAAATAACTAAACAAAATTTATATTTAATAAAAACAACAGACCAGCCATTTACGTATTTTTATTTGTATGACGTAATACAAACCGCAAAGTGAATAATTGATAACTAAAAAAAAAAAAAACAAAAACCGTACATAATTCAGACACAACAAAATGGTTGTCGGTAATTCGTATCACTTTGTTCAACTCGGCGTTATTTGGTCGTATATTTTTAATTTATAATTACTTAATAGCTGTGGTGTGTAACTCGTTTAGGGAGTGTTCTTCGGTTTGGGTGTACAGTATTTTTTTGGTGCTATAGCGGTCACATTATGGTTTAGAATCGAGTGTATACAGTGATTAGTTCGGTCTCAAACCTCGCAAAGACAATATATTATACTATCTAGAATGTTGTGTGATCACAATGTGTGTAGGTACTAAGTGTTTTAATGTTCGATAAATATTTTATGACACTATGGCGGTTTTTTCTTTACATCCATTCACTGTCCACTGAAAGTGGTTAGTCAATCCCTATCAACTGTGTTCCGTGAGGATTAGGTTAGGAGCTACAGCTACAAAGTAAACATTTTTATAACTTTGAGCTTGTATAGTGTGCTAGATAAACGGTCCTTTAACGTACATCTGAACTCGTAAACTTATTTTTCAGGGCCACCGAGTGGTTACACATTTTTTTTTTTTTTTGATAACAATTGCCACATAATATAAAAAAAGTATTAAAGTCAACAGTTTGATCTAGAAGTGCCAAGGTACAACACATATTAAAATGTATATAAAACCACGTTTGGCAGTTGGTCATGAGCTCTCGACGGTGGTCGAAAAGTTGGAATTTAAAATTATCAAAGAGTCATGTCGAAATAAAATTATAATATGGAGTAAACTGAGTAAAGCATTTTGTTATATACAATTGTATACAATTTTAACGTAATCGTAAATTATATCACATATGAAAAACAATTATGAACATGGCTTTTTTTAAAAATAACATTTCATAATTTTTTCTACGTTCATCGTTGGTATAAGTAAGTATAGACTATATTATAATATTATAAAATCATAAATTATTATGTTTAGGTAACCTCTTGATAATTATCTCTTAAAATCCTATCGATTAATTGTCCGTGTTTAGAAATTATAGAAAAATATATTGTTAATAATCGATATAATAAAATCACCATTTTAAAATCATTAATTTTTTATTTAAAGTTTTGTGAAATGTCGTAGCTTATAGTTATATGACAGTTATTTTAAAACTAAATTTATGAAATTTTTAGCAAAAGGATAAAAAATCTACTGACCGATTATGATGTCGTACTATTATTTTATCTTTGAAAACACTTTTTAGAAAAGTAAATGTATTTTAAGTTTTTAGTAACTTAGCCCTTGTTATAATAAATAATATTTCAAAATATATTCAACAATATAGCAATGGTTATGGTACTAAAAAAAAAACATACATTTAAAACTATAATAGTTCTCTTGATCTGTTCAAAAATATTAATTATTATTAAATAATATTAACAACAACAATTTTTAATGTTTATAGGTCCGTTATTTTATTTTAATGTAAAAGATGATAACTTAAACAAATAATAATAAGATATCAACAGAAATAAATTTCCAAAATTATGGTATACATGGTATTCATAAATTAAAACGATTATTCTCGATGTTCAAAAACTTAGTTTAATAATAATCTAATACAATATGTTGTATTAAGAGGATGTCAGCGCACTATTTTTATTTTCTCTTTCCGACCCACGCGCAACATAGATAAAACGCATTTATGCAGAATCGTTTTTTCTATGTTTTTAAATAATCTTAAGTAAAATCACCCATTACAAAAAAATAGTGGATAATATTTTTGAGAGGATGACATATTGATTTGTCTAAATATTGTTTCAAAACAATTTAAATATCATTTAAATTTACAAAATTTTTTTATTTATTTTGAAAGTTAAATACAAAGTCAGATAACAATAAATTATAAAAACAATATGTCATTTCCTCTAAAATATTATTCTCTATATTTTTTTTAATGGGTGATTTTACTCTAAGATTACTTTAAAACATAGAAAAAACGATTCTGCATAAATGCGTTTTGTCTATGTTGCGCGTGGGCCAGAGAGAGAAAACAAATGGTGCGCTGACATCCTCTTAAACAATATAGCCAGTGAACCCTATCAAAAAGAGGATTACAAGGACAATGTTATTTGCCTTTGTGAAGAAATTCAGCACAGACAGATGAAATTCCAGCTTGTTGAGTAGGGTAGGGTCAGGGATATTTAAGGATCGAAAGACACAGCCAAAGGGGTAAAAGTCCTAGTGTATGGGGTAAAAAGAGAATACAGGAACAAATAATGCAAATATGAGGACAACATATTTTAGCTCTAAATAAATCGGTATTTTTTTAAATTAAAAAATGTGTAGGTATTTATAGTTTTAAAACTTTAGACAGTTAAATTAATGTCACCATCTTATTTTCAAATATTATTAGTAACATTTAAATGAATTACAAGTTGTCTGAATAATGATAATAATATGTTTTGTTTACAATAGTCATATAGTTATATTTATATATTTTATATTAGGTACTTATTACATTTTGTTTATTTAATTAAAAAAATGAATGCTTTACTGCGTTTCCAGTTTTCTATATGTATAAAAGACAAACAATGTCAGTGCCGATTTCCTTTATGTATTCCTAAGCCATTCATCCAATTGCGATGCAATTTGGTACTCAGATAGATAAGATCTCGGGGAAGGAGATAGGCTTCCACGGGGGTCTTGAGTTCGAACCACGGTTTCGGTGGACACATATTTTGCATTGATTTTACATTGTTTTTTTTTTTGTTTATAAATGGTTGTTATTGGTTTTAATAACAATAATAATTATTATTAATAGCATTCTTTTTTTTCTTTTTCTTCTTTATTATAGATGCATACTAATGTTTGTTTGTTTTTTTTTTTTGTTGATCGGTTTTTAGTACCTATGGTTAGGTTAGGATTTTGTATTAATTTATTGTATAACTTTAATACTTAAGAGTTTACAGTTGAATTATACACTTTTTTTATGTATAATTAGTTAAAAATAACATTTTATTTAATAGTCTATTTTAAATTCAACGGGCAGGACGATTGTAATAATAATATAATATTTAAATATAAATAGAACGATTTGATATTTTATAAAAATAATTTAATGGGACGCGATGTAATATTATACTAGTGTTAATTGGGCTAGTTACTAGTTAGAAATATTTATTTAAATATAAATTCTGAATGTTCGGTAAACAATTGATTGTTCCGAAAATTAAATAAAATAGTATTAAGTTGATTGGCGAGCAAACAAAAGGTATATAATTATTAATTTACGATTTATGAAATAGGAGGCACCTAGTGATAATAACAATAATGGACGAATTGAGCGTTTAATAAATGTTTGATTTAAAGAGACAACAGTTGTAGTTGTAGTGATGTGAAAGAAAATGGGTAAGTATAGATAGTTATGAAGATATAGTGGATTGTTATAATGGATGGATATAATACAGTTTTAAATCAGTGATGTCATTTAAGTTTAAGTAGATGGAGCAATATATTTAACAGGCAACAGCCATTTTATTCGTCCGTTGTTAAAAAAATTTACGAAAAATTGGTTTTTAACAAAATCGACTTTGGTTTTTTGTGTTTTTTGTGTTTTCACTGAATGTTTGTACATAGTAGGTTTATCAAATGTTGGAAAAATATGAAATTGAATAGAAATAATTATACTATATAAACAGACTATGTAGTGAACATTATTAACTTCTTGATCAAATGGACCAGTAACATCGTGTCAAAATACATATATATATTTTTTACAATTAATTAGTAACTTGATATTCCTTATACACATTGTTGAAGTATGAAGTTTATCAATTGATTTTGTTATGACCTTATTATATAAAACATTATAATATATAATATTAGAAATAATAGGTTATAATTTCCATTGTTTAAGTAATTAATTTATACGAATGATACAAAATATATGATAATATGTTTTTTGCTACTTTACAAGCGATCCTGAAAATATGTGTTATTTGTTTGTACGAATTAAATCCTTGAGGTTTAAATATTATAACCAATAACAGTATTCAAATCTCAAAATTAACAATGTTCGACGTCGTTTTCGGTATGCTACTAAACCCCTAATAAAACTAATTGCATAATATAGGATTTAGCTCAGTAATACCATATACAATAATACATTAATTTTTATCTACAAGATATTTTTAATATTTCGGCTAAGGACAATTTCGTTTCTATATATACCTTTACAATATAAATTTGAAGAATATTCAACTTTTAAATGATCTAACGTATAGTTTTTTTTCTTCAAATATTATTATAATGGGAAAAAAGTTGTAAAGAACGGTTAATAGAAAATCATCCATACAATTTAAAAGCAAAAAGCTATTAAAAAACTTCTGAAACTTTTCCCAAAGGGTTTTGCATGTACTCAAAAATAATTGGTAGCTTACAAATCAGATGTTTTGTTTAGATTATAATCCTGCAATCTCGACAATATTAATCTTCATTATAATAAATTGTATGGTGGTAAATATTTTCATATAATGAGACTCGGAAATGAACGAATTTTATTGTTATGATCATGTCAAATTTTATATTTAGAAATGTAATGTAGTTACAACAATATATTATAATTTGCATGTAAACATTAATTCATAACTCAATTAAGCTGGAGTGGCTATTTAACGGTTATATGCAGTAATTCACTACACATAGTACGAACTGCGATCAATTATAATTTAATTATAATATTATTATCAGGTTGATTTACCTAGAATCTCACTCAAATTTTCCCCTTAATAATGAATTATTCAAATTATGACTTTCGGAATTTTTAAATTAACTAAAGGACCATATTTTCAAATACCAAGATTCTGTTTGTGTAGTTTTTTATGTCCTTTGGCAATATACAAACCTCATTTCTACGAATGAGAATCACTGTGGATTGTTCATCACATGAAATTGTTTTAGATTCTGAGTGAAACGATGAATGTATTGATTTTACAATGATGTGTGTTTTTTTTTTTATTTTTTTTTTTTTTTATTTTTTTATTTTTGTGTCTGTGTACACGATAAGTAGTCGAAATAATGCTTCGATTTTCGACTTCAGTATCTTGTTCGATGGGAAAGTGAATATCGTTGGTGCATTGGGGAGGTCAAAATTTTAATTTCCCAGTAGTTTTCAAAAGCGATGTGAAAAACAAAAGAAAAATTAAGGAAAAACGGGAATTTTTACGCAAAATCGATTTTTAACAAAATCGATTTTGGTTATTGGTGTAACTCTAAAACAAATGACCGTAGATGCATGAAATTTTCACTGGTTGTTTATATTAGCATTTTCTATACACAATACAATTTTGAAAATATTTTGACTCTTTTTGAGCTGTTTACGGCCATTGTCAGTTTTCAATTTTTTTAGTTTTTTTTTCTATAAATATCAATAAAATTTTATCTGTTGAGTAAAAAAGCTTGAAAATTTAATAGAAGGCTCCTAGGTTATTGTTTCAAAGTCAGATGAAAAAAATTAAAAATCCTTAGTCACAGTTTTTAATTATAAGCATTTAAAGTTCAAATTTTGACAAAACACGGAAAAATCACGAAAAATAGCAAATTATTTTGAGTTGAAATTCATAAAAATTTTTCTTTTTAAATCTAAGATTTGAAAATGTAATATAAGATTACTCATAAGTTTGTCTACCTTTATCAAAAAAAAAATGTCTAGAAGAAACTTAAATTAAATTTTTATGAGCGTCTGAAATTTATATTTTTACAACATTTGATATTTACTCGATTTCTCATGTAACGATTTTTTTATTTTATTGTAATTAAAAAACGAATGACTGTAGATACTTGAAAATTTCACTGAATGTTTATATTAGCATTTTCTATACACCATACAATTTTGAAAATATTTTGACTCTATTTGAGCTGTTTACGGACATTGTCAGTTTTCAATTTTTTTAGTTTTTTTTTCTATAAATATCAATAAATTTTTATTTGTTGGGTAAAAAAGCGTGAAAATTTAATATTAGACTACTGATATATCGTTTTAATAGCAGTTGAAAAATATCAAAAATACATTTGCACAATTTATTTTTATAAGCATTTAAAGTTCAAATTTTGACAACATTTATCAAATTTATAATTTATTAATTATTTTGTGGTTAAAAATTTATAAAATGTTTAACTTTTATGGCTAAGGATTGAAAATTTAAAACAAGGCTCCACGTTAATAGGTTATATATAAATTACTTTATTCACAATAATATCATCAAATATACTTGGTAATATCATAGGGTGACTGACCGTTTTCGCTCAGAATCGTTTTTCTTATACAATGATATTATATCATTGAATTCAAATTTAACACCATCCATTACAGTGACCCACTTGTAACCTACCGTACAGCAGAGCGACATCCACTTATCCACCTTTTTTTTAATGTTGTTGCATTCAAATCGATATTGAAACGAGCATGTCGGCGGCGGGCGCATTCTTAGCGAATCACTCTGTATAATACGTATCACGACCGTTGGTCCATCATTTTATTTCTGTCGACAGAACTATGTGTATCGGCATGGACTTATGAACTGAATCGTTTTCGAACTCGGGTGGTACCATGGTACTATATGGTAGGTATTTTAAGTATGCGTGTGCGCGTAAAACTTTTTCTCGGTGGACGATCTCTGCTGCTTTTGACGGGCCGGCGATCCGCAGCACCAAAAGTGAATTTCACTCGCGAAATCCCGTCGAATCATCCGTCTGTATGGTGTGATCTGTATAGTGTAGGTACCTATACGGGGGAGGGGGGGGGGGGCTAAGCCCGTGTCTGAGTCATCGAATTACGATGTGAGGTCACTGGCGGAAAACTGCGACTGTTTTCCACGTTCTGGTTTTACAATAGAACACTATGACAATAATAATAGTAATTTATGGGCCATCCGGATAATCACATTAATAAATACAACATAATGGCCCGATTCACCGCTGAGAATATCCTCTTATCGGCGAAGTTGGAGTATTGATTTGAAAAATAATAAACATTTTTAAATATTATTTTCTAATATGTTATTCCGAGGTACATCTAGTAAAACCAGCTAAATTCGATGAATAAAAATAATTATAAAATAATATAATATTATAATATAGATCATAGGTATAAGAACAAAAATAGCGATAATAATACATCAAATCAGGTTCACATTACATGCTATAGAAACAGTAGGTTATTAATGAACCATAATATTTTGATATAGATTGTCTAATGTCTATATTTAAAGTATAAACCAACTAGTGAAAAACATCGGTTTGATTTAAATTTTTAACGTCTGGATAGTAGGAATGTCTAAATAAATTTTTCGACAAGTATTATTATAATATATTGGTTTTAAATTAATTAAATCAAATTTATATGGAAAATTTAGGGTTTTTCTATAAAATAATAATTGTCGTACAGTGATAACTTTGAAGTCTTCGAATTGTTCAATAGTCTATTAGTATATAGAATATGTTCAGGGTTTGTTTGAAATTATTTGAATCATGCTTTTTTGATCTCTCAGTATCGAACTACTTGCCTACTATTTACTTATTATAATGTCATTATTGTGTATGTTAGCAGAATCAGAATTCAACGAGTTTTTACTAACCCAACACCGTTGCTCACCAGCTAGCTTCGTCATCGGTGGTCGGGCGTGGCTGTGTACGAGTGATGGCGAGGAGAAAGAGAGGGGAAAGTTTGTTTACGCTGTATACGAAATTCCCTTGGCGCCTACGAATGAAACGGCTGCTCGACTTCCGACAGTGAATAATGTAGAAGAAGTCGCCAACACTGATACCACATAATAAAATTATGAATATTGTCGAACTTTAAGACGGTCGAATATTTTCGCACCCGAATTATAGGACTGTCGGGCTGAGGGTCAACTAAAAAATTTGAACGTGGATTGGTCATGTCAGAGTGGTTGTGAGACGGCAGAGAGGGTGAATAGAAGATATCAGCCACCACCACCAGTCAAACGTCCCCGTGCAATCCAAATTCACCACCAAGGTTTTCGTCTAACAAAAAATAATTAATATCGTGTTAGCTTTTAATGAATCCTTAGGTACCTATATATATATATATATATATATATACATCACCACTATAATATTATTATATAATTATACATTTTTTTATATGTGTAGGGTTGCAAATGGCATATTTTTGGGTCGTTTTGTAGATACTTAGATATAATACTATAGGTAAGTAAGTTAAGTGAAATTTATTTTTTTTTTACTAGATTTGAGTATCGTTACATAATTTATTATTTGTTCAAGTTGACTTTAAGTTGACAAGCAAATCAAATATGGGTAAGGAAATCGATGCTTATAACTACAGAAATTACGTAATAATAATAGATTCTTCTTAATAGATTCTTTTACCAGATTTATTAAAATAAGGAGTACAACATTAAAAAATGTCCAATTACTTAAAAATATACTAATCTAAAATCATTTTTTACTTAATAATATGTTAATGTACCAGATACTTGATTTAATTTTGTACATTGAGATGAGATATTTCGATTCATGGGGCATAACTTCGAGTTCTTAACATTCAAATAGATAAATAATATGTGCATTTGATTTAAATCTGAAGATAAAAATATTTAAATGGAATGTTAATTTTTTTTATAAAATAAAATACATTTTTTTTTTATTATTAGAATCATATTGTATAAACAATTATATCTATAAGAGTTTTAAATCAAATTATTCATTCCTTTTTCAGAGAATACTATTTATTCGTTTTAATTGCTTCTTTATCTGAAAATACCTAATTATTTTATAATATGAGCCCTTTTTTATCATTTCGTATGACCTAAATCTACTTTTATTCACAACGGACTGTTTAATAACGATATCAAAAAACAATTATGTGCATAGGACAGGGTTTAGAACTTTGTAAATACAAACCTTTTATATGCACAGTAAACGTGACACAGTTGAACGGTGTCAAAAAATGTCCGTAATATTCTGATGCGTCGTTTAGTCATTTGATTATTTGAACTTTAAACGTCAAAAACATACGAATCCAAAGCCTTAATCCGAGGCTTTGGACTAGTTTGTAATTACGAAAATTCGGTATCACACGGCGTGTTTAGCTTCAGTGCGCCAATTTAATGTTATGTACCTGCGTTCGTAATGGCCACTCCTCATCGTATACCGCGGTTACAATTGTTTCTCGCGGCGGTCGTCTCGCCCGCCCGCGGAAAGTGGTGTCGGCCGCAGGGGCGACTTTCGGAGGTGCCAATCGGCGACGTGACGCTCAAAGGACCGCTCATCGTCCGCCACCGCCTCCCCGCCACCGCCAAATCCGACGGCCCTTTGATGTAGACCCGAGCTCGGTTTCGCGGCCCGCGGCTAATTAATTAATCATTACGAGGCGACACCGCGATTCCGTCCGCTTCGCGATCTAAGATGATATACCGCGGGCACAGTATAATATATAAGACTTATGTCCCGTTGGAAAAGCGACACAGTGGCGGCGAGAAATACTGCGACGGCGTATGATATCGAGTCGCCACGACGACGACGACGACGACGACGAAAAGTGATGTTTTCCGCCGCGGAAAACCATCGCGGTCAATCGTAAAACCGACGGCGGTCCTCCGGAGAACGATTACGTCGCCGTCGAGTGGGTATAGTCATACCTCCGTACAGGTATACAGACGTGGTGTACGCAGGGTCCTTTAAAGTTTAACGCAAATAAAGGTGTATATATGTATATATAGCGCACAATCCGTTCGCGAATCCAATTTGCGGCTATCGACCGACACGGCGGTGTAGTATAAGTTATTTATTAAATTTCCGAGCAAAGCAAAATTCAAAGCCGGTCTCCCGAGGCGCAGACGACGAAAAGTTTCTCGGCGACGGTGTTAAATGTATTGTAAATTAGGTGTGTGTGCTCAGTATATATGTATATATGTACATATTATTCTCGAATCCGTTTCGAAATCGAATGTCGTCGGAAATCACGGTTATATTACAATCGTTGTGAATTTCGACATTATACTGTGACATCAGACTTGTTGTTATAATAATATCCGCGTGCGTGCGTGTTTGTAATTTGTACGCACAGTATATTATTATGTACCTATATTACTGAAACGAAACGATAACGCGGAAACGCTTTTTTACGAATTTTTTCCCGAAAGAAAACAAAATTCTGTCATTTAACCCAGACTGTGTTTGACAATATTATATGTTATACAAATAGCGATGAAACTCGGATGTCTGTTTAATACCTATTCAATGTTTATACTCGATGGCCGCCGCAGCTCCAATTCCAACTTAAATTTAAATTATAATATTGTATATTGGTAGTCAAAATTATGATCATTCAGTAGTAGTTATAAACCAATAAAACTATTACCAATTATATAAACATAATGATTTTTCCATATAAATTACTAATTTTAATAGAACAAGTCTCAGCATGTATAAAATATATACCAAATTTAATAGCCAGAATTTAACGCACCACGTGGCAGCCCGTAGATCGAGTATTTTTAAAATTGTATTAACATTAATAAAACAAACTTAATAACCTATTGTATAATAATATGTATTGGTCGATACCGCCATTTAGATAATATACAATATACAATATACATCCTAATAATATAAAAAAAATAATTTCATTTGTACAATATTTTAAAAAGTTGTTAAGAGGATTTCAGCTCACTGTTTGTTATCCCTCTCTAGCACACGTGTAACATTATAGACAAAACGCATTCACACAAATTCATTTTTTTTTTTATGTTTTGAGTTAGCTTAGAGTAAAATTATTCATTTAAAAAACTATAGAGAATAATATTTTTGGGATTATCGTATCGATTTGTCTAAATATTGTATCAAAACAATTTAATTGCCATTTAAATTACGTAACGTAAACAATTTTTGTTTTTTTTTTTACAATCGGCACTTAAGTCAAATAATAATAAAATATAAATGTAAATAGTGATTTTACTCCTTTCAAAAATCATAAAACTTATTTTACATGAAATCTATGTCACGAGTGATGGGTCTGAGAGAAAACAAGTATATTACATATAAATTCTTAAAAAATATCAATTTCGCTCAAGTTCGTGTTCTATTTGATATGAGTGAGTGACGTTCAAATGTCATTCACAAAATATGAAAGTTCCAGTTCCAACATCACTTACCGTCGACACTTTATTGTCGGGTCGATGCGCAAATCGTATTCGATGTCCTACGAGCCCATATTTATTGCAATAATATAGCGATACAGAAAAATCCAAATAAAGAGTCCGCAATAGTATGGCACGTCGCTATAGAGACGCAACGGTATTATTATTATAATAATTGTTTTCGCGGTTGTAGTTGTGTTCGTCTTGTCTTCGGGTCGTTATAATGACGTAGAACTTACGTTGATAAACAAAACTATACCTTCCATAATGACAGTGGGTACGCATTTGTGCAAAATATCTTCCATCATTTCCGCGTGACTGGGAAATACATTTCCAATCTATAACACGTCTTCGACTGCAGTGTACCACTATTGCGAGCTCTGTTGAAATATTATTACAATATTATATTCGTGTCCGGTATCTCATTGTTCGGTTTTACGATAAATATTTACAGTTATTCGAAGATAAGATAATACATATCTTAGCATGTATACTTATAAAAATAATATCTTCTAGCACGGTGGAGTATTTCGCGAGTGCAGACAGATAACTGTATATTATATAGGTAGTGTATACAATAATATTAATTATTCAAAATTATAGATTGATTTTTACGTCTCTTTACTGCTTCATCGTGTATAATATGGTCGTTATTAGTATGAGTACTTTTTATAGCGTCGCAACGAGTCGTGGTGGTGGTGGTGGTGGAGGCGGAGGTGATGCCAAGGTGGCAGTGGTCGATTGTGTCGTGTAGGGTGGGGTTGGTGACGGGGTTTTCTTAGTCCCCGCTCGAAAATGTCCAAACACTCTGTATAATTTGAGTTCATATTTTTCATCGCGTCGCACATTTTCTTTTTATGAACTTTTATACCTAAGCGACCTACTAAGGTACGTACATTAATTATTTATTATTATTATTTTTTTTTTTGTATAGTTTTATACAAACACAAAAGTTTAATATACATTAGACGTTAGTGTGTTCACGTTTAAATGTACCTAACAGCTGCAGCTATTATTGCATCTCTTCGTATGTGCAGTGGGGACATTTAGAGTACTAAAGGTACAAAATAGATCGTGCTGAAAGCATTAAGTCCGTCATTAGAGTCATATTATATAACATATTATATTGCTCCTCCATATTTTGTCTTTATTTCGTGAATATTGTAGAGTTGCGTAGATGATATTATATTGCGCGTTTGAGTTTGAGACTAGCATAAGAGAAACGTAACTATTCAGTGCTTGGCTGACGATATATTATATAATGTACCCATACATTTCCGGTGTGCATCTAAGGCACGTAGAAAAGTCGTTAACGTCGTACCTTGTGTTCCATATTCGAACAAAATTACCTTTGAGCATAATCACCGTCACCCACGTCGTGCACTTCTACTAGTATATGACAGACATGTAAAAGTTTATTTATTTAGCTAAGTGCCCAAAAGTATATTTACAAGACCCGACCCACGTTGCAAGGTTTTTAAAATATCAGTTATTATTTTATTTAATCGAATTTTGTTTTCATTTCCTTCATATTTATTTTGATTATATTAATAGTCTATACTTGAATAACGTCACAAATGTTATTTCTATATGGCCATATGTTGCATAATGGTGGTCGCCCCCGAATCAATTAATAATTTGAAATGTTAATAACGTATATATAGGTATAACTATAACAACTAATTGGCAGAACATTTTGTAACATTACATTTTTCATGTTGTGTTTATAATATGGGAACTTTGTTCAATGCCGATTTATATCTATTTATTTTTGAAAATAAAAGAGCATACCGAGTGCAGAAGGTAGTTGCTCAATTAACAATGAAGCCGTGTAAAGAAAAATACTGCGATCCGGCTATCCGAGTACGAGTGTATAACAACGAAAATATCAATGTATTTTATTTTTGGAAATTTATTTTGTTTTTACACCCACGATTAGTGTCCTATAAGCAAAATATCATTGAAAGTATTAAAAAAATAGAATACTGAATAAATAACATTGATAGGTAGGTATCTATTCATAATAATATTTATTAAAATGCTTGGAAAGATAATTATGAGTTGAGAAATTAAGAAGACGTGGCATATATATTTTACACTCAGCAGATCACGTTCAGCTTTCTTAGTTTTAGAGTGAATTGACCTCTTATACAATTTAAAGGTAAGATTATTATCTAGGCAATGTCATAGGTTCTTTATTATATTTTAATTTCAAAGCGAATTGTGAGTATTTTAAGATGTACAAACAATTTACAATTTTTAAAATACTTATAACTAGATTTAAAATTGAAATATAATAAAATGCCTATGATATTGTCTATATAATAATCTTACCTTAAAATTTTACAAGAGGTCAATCGCTCTAATTTTTAAACTTACGGAGCTAAACGCTATCTACTGAGCGTAAAATTTGCTATATCACACACTTGTAAGACGGAGACAACACATGTGGATGCCACGTCCTCTTAAGTAAAAGAGTGTTCTGTAAGACAGTAAAGTAGAAGTATAACATAAATATTGTAATAGGTACAATTAGAATATTGTTTTCTTTTAAACAGCAATGTAATAACTTTTAGAGTTTTCCTTTTATATTTAAGTTGAATTCATAATTTGTTATTTATTATTTATGTTAAAAATACTATTCTTAATTTTAGCATGAATTTTGTCTATAATATCATGGAATTATGTGAATTCTAATATTCTTTATGACAACATGTTTTATAGTTTATAACCAGACAATAAATTAATTCCGGTTTATTGACGCATACCAGCAAACCAACACAAGTTTTAAATCTATTATAATATTGCAAAAAAATTTAAGATGACATAATTGATTTATTTGTTAGTACTGAGATTAATACAAACAATATCGCCAAGTTTGTAAAAATTCTATACTCAAGAATGTAATTATAATATTTATATGAAAATGGATTGAATTTTTTTTACTGTATTATAATTCCTTCAAACATAAAAAAAATATTAAATGTTTATTTATATTGTTCTTATTTGCTATACTGAATGAAACAATATGCGACTATTTGTTTCATACAAATGTGCATTGCATACTATGTAAGTTGGTACCTATTATACATATAGATCATCGTCTATGTATTTTTATATTATTGTATTCCCAATAAACCATCTGCGAAGTTTATACAATTTAATTTTTATCCGAAATAAACATAAAGTTACATATTAATTACGAATTTGTAGTAGTGAAATAATGTTAATTAGATTAATTTAATTTCAATAGAATTTATAAAAAAATAAAATGGTTACATATTATATATTATTCTAAGATTACTTGTTCTCAAGTCTGAAGAAATGCTGTTCCGCTATTTGAAAGTAAATAGTATGGAGAAAAATAATTAAATCTTCGATCGATTTTAGTCTTCTACTCGTAGTTTCTAAAGACTAAAGAACGTCTTCAATATACTTATGAAACTTCAAAATTACAGTCCTTCTGTGTTGCTGAAATTCGATAAAATGGCCAGAACCATTGAACTGAGATATTACGTATAGCAGACCATATACTTCTGTATATTGTGTAAGATTTTGCGAAAAAATCCTTTTCCTTGGAGTTTATTGATATTGTTGATAAATTTTTGTATGATAAAAAACTTAAATGTTTTAAAGTAAGAAGTTACATTAGCACCTACTTAATTTGATATAATATAGAAAAAGTACCATACCCACGATTGTTTTTCGTTCATAAAACGTTTTTAGTGGTACCTAAATTAAAAATTTGCCTTCCTACGGATTTCAAAATGTTTTTTGGGTAGCTGAATAATGTAATGTTACATCAGCCTCAGCATAATAATATAAATTTGATGTAGTAGGTATAGTGATTATTATGGGAAGGAAAATTGTCGATCAAAAGTATATAGATGTCGACTTTCAATGTGCTTTAGAAACGTACATCGGACATTCGTTACATTGATGTATCATATATCATTATATAATTATTGTTACACCATGCGTACCTTTAAACAATCTTAGGTAATTAAATAATTTTAACGGCAATCAACCGACTGTTACGAGAATGTACCCTGATTTTGTCATGCGAATATTTATTTGCTACACACATAAATTCGCAGCGTTATCGCAATAAATCAATGATTTCCTTTATAATAGTCCTGCGATAAATCGCCACAATAAGAGCCGTCTTAACCGTTTATTTATTGATGAATACAATGAAATGTACATTCCAAAACTCGAACGAAATGTTTTTTTCACATACAATTTTAATAAATTACAATAATAATGGAAGAAATTATGCTTGGGGAAATTATTTATTTTTCATGCATTGTGACTAGTGATATACAGAATTTTTGTACTCACCACCCTCCAGAACAGGCTTTTCTTCAAATGCACACCCTCTCCGGGGTTTCTTCTCCATGGCCTTTACCAACCGAAAAGGTCCATTGAATAATAAATTCAAAGTACGTGCGCTGGCGGTCAGTCCCTTTTCCTTTTGTGCATTCAAATGTCGTCGCGTTTAGTTATAATTTCGGTTGCAAATATAATTTTTTTTTGTATGTCTATCTCGCTTTCGCCCTTTCATTGTTTCCACACTTACTGGAGACAATGCAGCACGGCCTCCGCAGGGATTCGAGGGAAAAAAAGAAAAACCTAACTGCGAACGTTTATGCAAATGCGGACAACAGTCCTCTCCAAAGTGCCGCTCCTATTAAAACAAACAACACGGTCGACAAAGTTCTTCAGACACATAATAATAATAATACGATACAGCACAAGTGATGTGGAATGATTTTCGTTTTTCGAGTGATCGTTTTAGAGTTTGAACGAGTTTTTGTTTTAGAGCTTGCCATAAAATAAAATAGTTTTTTACTTCGATTACTATTTTTCGGCAGGTGTTTGTGCTGCTGTGTGCAAATTCAAATATTACTCCCATTGACATCGTCCTGCAAACGATCAACGGAAACCACAAACCGATTTAATAAATTGGCGATCGCGGGGGTTTTCGTGACGACGTGCAAGTATTAATTTTGTTGTGGCACATAACAATAGTGTTGTTGCGTTCGATTTTCGCGTACGTAGGTTAGTGGAGTTGAATACGTCCGTGTCAATAATATATAGGGTTATTACTTATTCATCAAAAAATTTTATAACTTTTCTGAGTATAATAAGTACTAGAATAGTTATTACATACATTTTAATTGTTTGTGAAACCATTTTTAAAGACTATATTATTATCCTTGGATTATACATTTTAATAATTCAGAAACTACTGCGGTTTGAATTTCGATTAAAATACAACAGCATTAACAAAAAAAAAAAATGATCTAACAGAAAAATTGTTGGTTGTCTTTAAACAAAGATACGTTTTTATAGCCAATAGTAAGTGTACTTAAAAATTCCAAAAATCAGATTTTGAATAGATAAATTATTAATGTCAATCATGGAGGGGGGAGGGAGAGCATGCTTCGTGAATCATCCTGTATAGTACATATTTACATAATACACTACCTGTAATGGTGGCAAACATTACGTGTCACCTAAGCTATGCCGAATCAATAACCATTTAGGACCCGTGGAAAGAGTCCCTCACAAATTTACCATACCAGAGGTCTATAAATTGAAATGTATTACCTATAGTAATAAGTATTTTTGAAATGTGATATATTATTAAGTAAAATAATCAATAATACTGCAAACCGGACAATTATTATATTATTAAGTATTTCGACTTTATAATACTTAATTGATAATATACAACATTGTTATAGGTACTGAAAATAGATAAGTAGATAACATAAACATAGATTACTATGACACATTAGTATATTTATATTAATATAATTAATAGTTGTATCAAGTGACAAAAAAGCTTATCATAAATTAGACATAATATTACTAATAAGTAATAACAAATGGCCATTGTAGTCAATGTAAGTGATGATCAATAAAAAAAAAAATATATAATATATCTAATTAAAAATGAAATGTAACAAAATAATAATAGTAATAATGTTTATTTATTTGCATAGAATATATGCGATAAAATATATATAGTAAAAATAAAACACGTAAACAATATACAACAATCCCTGTAAACTTGTATTAGAAGAGTTGGGTTGAGTTTATAAATTATGTCATATGCATGTCTGAAACTTGAAAGAATATAATACCAATAAAGGAATTAAAAAACTAGGTAATAAACCAAAAATAAAAAAAAGCTCTACGCCCATACCTAATTTAATTTAAACCTTTGAATTTAAACCTTTGATAACGAACTGTCAACGGTATTTTACAAATATTTTGTAGAATAAGATTAAAGGCTAAAGCATAATTGATATAATAAAAGAAACCTAGCATAGACCTAAGAGGTGAATGAGTGACTCCATCAACCCCCCCCCCCCACCCCCTTTATACCCACCACTGATAATTCAGTCCAAACTCTTTGACGATCCAGCTCAACTAAAAAGTCCAAATATATTTGATAATAATCACCGTCTTTGTGAAAACCACCAATGGATGTCAGAGATATTTTCTACCAAAAAAATACCGAATTACTAATTCAAACCTTAAAACAAATTTCTAGGCAGTGCTATGGAAGGATCTATTTTGAATATTCGTCCATACATAATTTGTATAGAACATTAACTCGTCCGATTTGACTTGGCGACGGATCGATGACTACGACGTGACGTTATAAATAAGAATTTGACATGAATGAAATATTTTACAATCATTATATTTCAAGTACCTATGTGTCTATAACTATGTCTTTTAAGACATTTTATCTATAACATAATCGCCGTTTCGTTGTCAATGTCGAATCGGCATGAATTAATTTGATTTTGTCTCATTATTGTCGACGGTGGAATGATGCTATGGCGTGTGGGACATTGATTCGGGTTACTACCAATTATATACATGAGTGAGACATCATGTCTCAGCATGATATTTTAGTAATTTAGTTGCTCGTGTTGTGGAAGAATGTAATGTTTATTTTATTTTGGAACGACGAATCGAAATCTATTACAATAATATGTAAAAATAATAATGTATAGTTATAATGTCTATTATAATTGTTATCATTTTAAATAGATAATAAAATTTAAAAATTTAATTTTAGATTCGTATCGAGAGGTTACGAACATTATTCAACTATGAACTAGTATTGACTATTCCTGTTAGAACACCATCAAGTGAGAGATCAATGACAACGTATCATATCATTTTAAATAAATACTATGAAAAATATTATAGACTTATTTTTATCTTCTTTAGCTGTGGGTAAAGTTGTAAGGTGAATTATGTAACCATCCAACATTTATTAATATTCTTAAAGATGTAATCGCAACGAAACAAAATCAGTAATTTAATTAAATTACATAGGTAGGTAAAATGTTGACTTATAAAGCCATAAAAAATAAATTATGTTCTAAAAGGTTGATATTATTTGTTTAAATTGTGCACTTTTTTGTTTAAACATCCCTTTCTGGCCAGTGGCATATGAAGGAATCACTTTTTTCGGGTAAGGAGGGGCATAATATAAAAAAAATATATTTACCTATTTTATCTAAAATTATTGTATGGGAGGTAAAATCATCCTTTCCATCAAATAATTTACCAATAAAAAATACATACCATAATGTATAACTAAACATTATAATATAGCAGTTTTCGACGTTTTGTAGAACTGTAAAATGATTGAAAATATAACAAGATAGTACTATCTATATTATTATAATGAGCAAAACATTATGTTTACCTAACATAAAATCAAAAAACAAATTACAAATTAGAAAGTACATATTAATACGCAAACTGCACACGGAAAAAAAATATTCAAGGTCAAGCATGATGTGCTTAAAAATAATATATAGGTATTATAATATCATGTATTACAATGTTCAATCAATTAGAACTTAAGACAGAGGGAGGCAAAACGGTATCCACTTCGAATCCACTATACAATGTTAGACGGCAATATCTTACCAAATTAGGCCTATGTCCCAATGTCTACCCGATGATTTTTTTACGCGCCACCACTACTCACGGGTATCAATGATAATAATTATTACATCATAGGTGATTATAATAGGGATCCTTCATATTATTCGACCTCGACGTCGAGACATCCAATATCTATTCATTATCCTAAGGTGTGTTATGATACTCCTGTATAATACCTGCCTGCCCTTCATAGTCTGTGCCGTGGCCATCGTCACTCGAACATGATAAATAATAACTATCAAATAATTATCGCGGTTAATACTCAAGGGACTAGAAATGCGACTACACGTTATCAATAATTGTTTTTTTTTTTCTAATTGATGTTATGCATCAACGGCAACTATGGCCGTTCGCATTTTTTTCAGAGGGGTATGGGGTCGGTCGAGAAACACGTGATTATGTGGGGCGAAGATTAGTCGCCAAGAATCTGGGTGGTCACCCATCTGGGAGCCAGCGACGACGGACGGTGCTTGACTTCAGCACACATTATAGTGAGTAGTGACTGCGGCCAACCACCTCGCCATACCAAGCCCAATAGTTATTTTTATATCGATCGATTCAGTGGTTTCTCGTCCAATCGGAAATGTTGTAAACCCACCGTGGATTTTGTTTGGCGTAGAAGTTTATATGGGTCGTGCACATCTCTATTTCGCCATCGTTAAACATGGCGCATAAATATTTTGCGCTAGAGTTAATATTTTAGGGATCGCGAGTTGTGGTGACGGTAGAAAGGTTATTAAACAATACTGCATCGATAAACTTTGAGGCCTTTTTGCCTTTAGGGTAGTGTTCTTATAAGAGAATTTAATTACTTCAGCGCCAACGTGTGCACCACTGCAGTTTTTACTTTTTAGTAAGCCATATCAAGTTTTCAACTTTCGAGTTTGGCGAATAAATATTGGAACCCTTATTATAATCGAAATGTGATGATGGAATAGTAAGTACCTAGGTACTAAAAGTAATTTATTATTTATTGCGTTTCAAGACGTATCACGTGTAATTAATCTCTGTACATACTATATTTTGTGAAATAGCTAATAAAATCCAATTGTTTTTATTTATATACTAAACATTTTTATTTAATATGACATTGACTAAAAATTAACATACAAATATGCAATTAATGAGTTATTAAAATGTTGATATAAACTAAAATATGACATAAAAAAATATTAATAATACGATGATGAAAAATAGTTAATCGTCACATTTTTAATTAAATACAAATATGAAATAATGGATTATAAATGAAATATTTTTACATGCAATTATGGAGTCATTGGTGATTTAGAATTAACCATGTGAATTCGATTTAATCATTAATAAGACGTTTTGATATATTTAAAGCAATTTGATTATTTATCGATTTAAATTTTAAAATGTTACTTTTCTTATAATACGACTTTTAAGTTTGTTACATCATATATTTAGAATAACTTTGTTTGAATTCAATATGAATTTGCATGCATACATTCAGTTGCTAGTACGATACATTTATTTTAAAACCTTTACGGAATTATGTTTCACATAAACACTATGTAAATCTATTATTATTTGATAAATGTGTTCTTTAAAGTAGTAGGAAGGTACAGGGAAAATATCGGCTTCAAAAGCGCTTTTGAGATTTTTGTTTAAAACCTAGTATTATAAGTACAATATAATAACCAAATGCAAATATTTTTGAAACATTTGGTTTCACTTTGGAGAGGTGCTAAAATAATAATAATAAAAAATCGAGTCACGATAAAGGAGGTAGAAAGGGGTTTGGGTTGTGTTGTGTTTCGGACAATGGTCCTTCGGGTTGGATTAACAAAGTTACTGCCTCCGCCACCGCATCTACCACCGCCACCGCCAACGACGACGAGAATTATCAAAATCCACCAAACCACCCTTATAACCACCCACACCGTCACCATGGTGTGGTCGTAATTTATAACATACCCTATTGTCAGATTACAGTATATAATATATACACACACACACACACACACACACACACACACACACACACACACACACTGAATACCTTTATTTTCTGTGGTCTAATAATTACTGTAATACAATTTAACAGTCGGAATTGTTCTAGAGCCACGAGAATTACACTCGAATCCGGTAAACAATGACAGTGCCGGTGGATGGATGGATGGACGGAGGACATTCCGCCCGCGAGGATCCGGGCGAAGACTTCAGCGTGCTCGGAGGAGTCGTAAAGTGAATAATAATAGAGTGATATGGTTATTTTATTATTATCTAATTCACGAGCAGGAAGACAATGTACTAGAGATACGCCATGTTATCCACTGCGTGTAATTAACCGTACTGGTTTTTAAGCGTATTACCGGTAACCAAACCTTTGATCGTATTATCTATGGCTCTCCCGCATTAAGTTTCCAACATTCCAGTTATTATTGTAAACAGTACCCAACAGCACAGTGACACAGAAGACATGGTGACTTATTTCATTTCGCATTTTCGCTATATTTATGTGTTATAATACAATTTTTTCTATATTTTCTGAAGCATTTCAACAGATCATACCACTAAATATTATGTTTAGTGAAAGAAAGAGTCATATGAAATAAATTACGGGTAAATGTTAATAAAAAAAAAATAAAGCAAGAAATAGTTTTCTTTTTATTTCATGTCCGTATAATACTAAGAAAGTTGGTTAACATACCACAATAATAACCACAGCTCAGAATTCATTATTACCTAATGAGATGTTTAAAATAATTTCTATTAACTATGTCAACTGAATAAATATTTTCAGGTATACATATTGTGTGTAAAAAACAACTATTGTGAAATCGCATGAAACAGAACTGCAGACAACGTGAACGACTTAAATTTTCTATACAGGTAATTAACCAGTTAGGTATATAGTTAACCATTGAATGATAAATGATTTGTATGGATTTTGTAAAATATTTTTTAATTGTTCCGACTACAGCGTTAACAAACATTCCAATAGGTTTGCAAAAAACGAATGTTCGTGTAAAGTTGGTAGTAGTGTCACATTACAGTTTCTACACTATTACCTTATATTTATGCCATATGCGTATTTAAATTAAAAATATGAGTTTCTTTGATTGTATTTATTTAAAATTCTTCTTCTTCATAAAAGAAACTCAATTAAAATGTGTAATTAAAACACATGAGTTTTTTGAATTTCCGATTATATTTATATCATATTGTACATAACTGAGATTACCAACAATAATACCACAAACAAATGGGTGAGTCTGGAATTTCGATGTTTTGGTTTAAAATTTCAGTTAACGGGATTAGTAAAATTTACCTTTTCATCATTATCTTTCGATTCATAGTTAAGTAGTTAACATTAAATATTAGATAGTAAATATTTTGATGTGGACACAAATTAAATATTTTTCGCCATATATTCCAAACGATATGCGAATAATTAATAGACTATTAATAGACTTTTAGTAAATAACACCTACTGTCAAACGACCAAAGAGGAAACTACATAGCAAGTATTCCAAACTTAACTCAGAACGAATGAATCAAAATGTACCCAGTACCCAGTTTATAAAGCATAAACAGTAAAATATTGATTGGGAAAATATACTTATGGTCGGTATCTGAGGCTGACGTATTTTGTCAGTCAATAATTTCCGATAAAAAATAATAGGTTTTACATAAGAATTAAAATTTTTTTTTTTAAAACATCAATGAAGTCGTTATTTCTTATACATTATACTATTATACTTTCGTTATACATCTTTTGATATATACAATATCTGTTTAATTTATCTTGTACTTATCGTATTTGAGAATATTGTTTTTGAGCTATTGATTTTACAATGGTGTTTATTTTTTTTTTTATCCTGTATTTAAAATTTTTACCAGAAGCAGTGCTTCGATAGTATCTTATCTTTTAGCAAATTGGATCAAGAGGGTACTTTAAAGAGATCATTTTTCGATTTTCTCAATAGTTATTTAATGCCATACTGACAACATACGAAAAACCGCTCAAAATGGCATTTTAATTTCTAACGCTTTGTTTATCGCCATAGAAACGAATAAAAATTGTGATGAATTAAAAAATATTACTTCAACTTGCAGGCTATAATAAATAATAACAATATAAAATATCCAGATTGACAAACCTTCTCCGCTCGGAATCGTTTTTCGTATACAATGATATTATATCATTGCATTCAAGTTGAATACAATCCATTGTACAGTGACCCACTTGTAATTTACTGTACAGCAGAGCGACATCCTCTTACACGCTTTTTTATCTTTTTACCTAAATACATTTTTGTAGTGTTATTTTCACCTTCATCTGGATGGTAAAATATTTATCCAATCCCAACATTGTCTACAACCTAATAAAATATTTAAGAAGGAAATACAAATTTATTTTTAACTATAACACGGTTAATATTTTTGCCTCGTCTATTAATTATTATACCATTTATACCGTCAAAATAAATCGATATTAAGTTAGTTTTTTTTAAACGGTCATCATGAAATTATCATTATATAATATATATATTGATTGCCGATAATTTGCATATTCCGTACTTTAGTTCTACATAAATAATCACATTATATGATATCTAAAAAATGAGACGTTCAATATGATAGTGGTTTTGGCAAAATTAATTTATTTCAATACCAATCATTTACAGTATAAAGTCTAAACCCAACTTATACATATAGGAAACACTACATTTTTCGACCATGGGGTGAAAAATACTTTTTTCGCTGATGTTTATAAAACGTACATTTTTATTTTACAAGAAAAAAAATGAATTATTTTCTTCATTTTTTATATGTTTTTCCAGACTTCACTTATATTTTGTATATAATATATTTGTGCTCCTGGTAAACCACACTAGACGGATTGGCTTGATACAATGCGTAAAGTCCTATTGGAAGGTCGGCTTTAAAATTCCAACAGCTAGGTGTAAAAGCCTTACTCGGGATTGGGTTCAAAATAATATCTTGAAAATAAATCTTCCTAACATTTCCATTAATAAAATACTACATAGTAAAAAATAATATAAAATTGAGTTAAAGTAAAATAGGGTACCTACCTACGCGTTTTCTTTAAATTGAAATTTTTAGTGTATACCTAAAACGTTGACTTTTAGGTTATCTCTTTAGTTTTCTGTTTAACCATTTGCACATAATATTAAAATGCTTCTACAATTAATTATTTTTAGTTTATTAATAATTTTAGTAAGAGTTGTATCATAACGTTAAAAATCATAAATGAAAATGATTTTGAAACTTTTTAAATAAATTACTGATGCGTGATCATTAATTTAAAAAATTTTGTTTAATTAAATTTATTACTAAGAGTCAATTTGCTTGACATCACTTATTCATTTTCAAAATAAGCTAAAAATACTTTTAAAAATGAGCCCCATTCACTTGTTTATCACTTTGCTTTAAAAGTTTGTCCATTTTAATTATCCTGGAAATATATAGTTAATTTTAGAATTTTGTCATGTTAATGAATACAATCATTTTAAAAGTTAAGCTAAGAGACGTCTCATGTGACGGGTAATTTTTTTACTTTACTTTTGGTCATGAATGACACATAACATTATGTTTTTGAATTATAGTCCCTGTTAAAACTTTATAAACTTGTTGCCCAACTTTTTTAAAAAGTTTATCTTAAATTAACTCAAAATAGTTGAAAATTCGTTTCTGGATGTCCAACATGTTATTTTTGAATTAATAAAACATCTATTATGATGAAATACCTGTTTAAATGCCAGTTAACTCAAGAGAAAATAAATACCTATAGTGAATCTGTGTCGTTTTGTGAAATCAAATTATATGACCACACGTGTCAGAATACTGTCGTAAATCACAATATTGTATTAAACTTGAATATTTAAAACAGAAGATCAATAAAATCACATTTAAACTTCAATTTATTTTACAAATGTACTATCGATAAAATGGCTCATTGTGTATACAATTGTATATGTACAAGAAAAAAATAGTTACAATAATATTATTTATGAATATACAAATTTACATTATTTTAGTACATAATAATATGTATAATGTGTTTTTACCAACAATAAATATATTTCTTACATTTACATCTATATTTTGGGACCATTATATAAAATCAATCTAATTGAGTTATTGGCATACTTTCTATTATATATTTATAACTCCTGAATCCTATTTGACCTGATTAACTACAATATTAGTTTAATTAACTATTCATTTTATTATTGTTTCGTATATCGTTACATTTTGAATTATTAAATAGATTTTTTTTCTGACCTTCAATATTTTTTTATATATTTTTTTGTGTTTATTTTGACTGTTGTTTATTCTTTTTGTTGGAATTCACCAGAAATGTGCTAATAAATGTAAATAAAAAAAATTATGTAAAAACAATAATTATGCATCTTTGCTGTATTTGAAAAATCTTATTATCTATAATCTTATCGATAGCTTATGAAATAACATAGTTAGATATTGTGATATTAACCTTCCACGGGAATAAAGTCATTTGACTCACTTCATTTCAGAGGCATACAGTATAAGGAAATAAATTGAGTTATCAGTTTACGGATACAAAATAAAAAATTAACTCCATAACAAATGGAAATGAAAATATGAAAAACTTCATTTTTTTGAAATGAAATGGATTAAAACAATAAATTCGTTTAATTATATGAAACGCATACCAAAATATACAATGATGTTATAGTATATAATACTGCACGTCTGCACCGTGTACATAACTTGGAACTATATTATACTACACATTGTTCTAACTTGAGACAAAAATGTACGACCAGTGATATTATTGTCAAACGATAAACAGGTGGGAAGTGTAAGTCGCTCTGCTGTACAATAGGTTACAGGTGGGTCACTGTATAATGGATGGTACACAATTTTAATTCAATGATATAATATCATTGTATACGAAAATCTATTCTGAGCGGAGACGATTTGTAAGTGTGGATATTAAGTGTATTATATTGATATTGTTATAACTTATTATTAATACGGTAGCTTAATATAAAAGTCTAATTATGATTACAACAAAATAACTATACTCTGTTCAGCGAGAGAACGCGCCGATTCTGCGCATCCCCCCGAAACTGGTTTCGCTATGGCGGAATAATGAACATTTTATAAATTGTTAACTACAAAATTATTTTTAAATTTTAAATTAGATAAATGTTTCTAAAAATCAAAGTTTTATGCTTTTAAAAAAATAAAATCGTGCTTATGAAATTTATTATTTTTTAACTACTATTGCAACAATATATTTATATTAATTTTACCAAATCCCACTTCCTCTCATTCCATTCTAAGCTAAATCACCATACTAATCCATTAATTAAACGCCTGTCTTCTTGTACAATTCCCGATAATCCTAGAAGAAGACTGAAACGATCTTGACCTAGAGATTTCCTTGCTTGATCTGTCGGGTGGTACTACTGAGTACCTTCCCTCTCTGTTATATCAACGCTATTCTCCATCAAAAAAATTACTTATTGTATAAAATGTTTGTATAGATTGTAATTATTCTTTTAATGAAAAAAAAAAAAATTAATTTTCACGCGTTTTGACCCAACAAAAAACATTTTACTGACATTTATATAAACAAAAACTAAAAAATTTAAAATTTAAAATACCCGTAAATAGTTCGAAAACAGCCATTATATTTTGAAAATTTTATCAAGTATAGGAATTGATAAAATAAACATATGATAGAAAGTGTCTAAGACTATTAGTTTTTGAATTACAACTTGTGAAATCAAGTAAATATCTAATGTTTTAAAAATTTGAACTTCGAACGTTAATAAAACAAAACTGTGACTATGTATTTTTGATATTTTTCAAATGTCATTGTAACAATATATAGGAGCTTTGTATTAAATTTTCAAACTATCAACCCAACGAATAACATTTTATTTATACTTATAAAAAAAAAAAAACTAAAAAAATAGGAAACTGAATATGGCCGTTAACAGCTCAAAACAAGTCGATATATTCTAATATAAACATTCACTGAACATTTCATGTATCTAATTTATTTTAGAGTTACGCCAAAAACCAAAATCGATTTTGCCAAAAACCGATTTTGCGTAAAAATTTCCGTTTTTCCCTAATTGTTTATTTGTTTTTCCCGGCGCTTTTGAAAATTACTGAGAATTTTAATTTTGACCTTCCCAATGCACCAACTAGATTCACTTTTACATCGAACGAGATACTGTCGAAGAAAATCGAAGCAGTTTTATTACCATCCTAACGGTGGTCATCACATCAGACATAAAAAAAAAAACACATATCATTGTAAAATCAATACATTCATCGCTCCGCTTAGAATCTAAGACACTAGAAAATGTAAGTCCACAATTAAGGGTACTTCTCTCAATACAATTTACCAACGATATGCATTGGTATATGTGCGTAATTTATTACTCTCGTACGGTCAATTTATTCCCGAACGGCTAAATTATTGGCTGTAAAATTTACCATTCGGACATTGACAATTTATCAATTGGAAATAATAAAAATATTACTATAAGACGTGTGCCGTGTCGAACAGAGATATATAAGTATATTAATAATTTCACAATTTTAACGTGGTCCAAATAGTTTCAATAAAAAAAATGCTATTCGTTGATTGAACATTAAAATATATGTTTTGCTGTCGATCAAAGAGTGACCTAATGTTTAGTATGGTTATAAATACATGATTTATTCTGTTCTGCATGCCGAGAGTAAGCGTGAATATAATAATATGTACGTGTCACGTAGAAATCGAACGAATAAACCATAAACGATATTATACTCGTACACGAGGATACCTACCGTCGGTTTTGGGGCGGTAAATGTGATTGAAAAGAAAAAAAAAAGAAACTTCGATAATTTTATTTCGTTTAGTAGTGGAAGAGAACATAATATTATTATATTATTATATAACACGAGTACACCAACCCGGAGAGTGGAAAACGGTTTTGCTCGAAAAAAAAAAAGAATAATGTAATATTTCATTGGCGTCGTATACATTTTGATCAGAGCGCTTTCTGCCGGAGATAATAATAATAGCATTATAAATTGGCACACGACGTGGTTATTATGGTTTAACCATAATTTATTGGTCGTTTTCGATGTATTATACACATTTATGTGTACGCGGAGACGTTCTTTTGGCCACCGATTGTTGTCTTACATTTCGATTCAAACGCGACGTGAATCGCAGTACCTATATACTTACAAACACCGCTGCTCCGCTGTCGTTGATTTAATTTACTCGATGAGGGTACTGTAGAAACAAAATTTTACATTTTGAATAGTCTGAAATAATGAATCTGTTTCTGCCGGCCTTTATCGATAAAACATATGGGAAATAACAAAATGTACAACACATGCCTCGTCCTCGTAATGGACGATAAGATCCGTTTTCTTTAGGGGCGAAAATCTATGGTTTATATTAATGGTTTTTTTTTTCTATTCCGTTAATGCTGTATGATAAAAAAGCCATAAAGAGCCAGGAGTCTTGGACTGGTCTTCGAATAGCATCATACTTAGGTAAAATATTTAATATCTTTTCTTCACGACCAGATATTTTTTACTAGCTGGTCTGCATAATATCGTGCTTGATCAGCTTGTTGACGAGGTTTACGGGACCGACCAGTCTAAAGTATCGCATTGGGTCCCGCTTACTGACCCGGTTTTCAGGATCAGTGGGTCTAAGTCTCGTGCTGAACTGCTTCAATTTGGAATCATCCATCCTTACATCAAGTGTACATGAACAGTGAACATATTGTGCTGATAACGTTGTTGATGCATAAATATTGTTATTTTACATTCTAAGCGGAACGAAAGATGTTTGTTTGACTATGGTTAATTTTTTATTTATCTAAATTTGTGAACGTTGTTTCGTGTAGCAAGAGTCGGGAGTGGTCCAAACGCTTAATAGAGCATCGAATGCATGTTTATTAGGTCCATGATATGGTAGGTATGTTATGATAGGTAGTGAAGAATATCGCATACAAACACTAGACACCGAGTACCGACAACCGTCGACGAATTTTGAATATCATTGACTTTTGAGTGTGGTTTCAACTAAGCTATCCTCAAATAGTTTTTCGAGTGCAACGATTTATTACTGCTTTCAAATGTAATACCACAAGCTCAAAACACACTATAATCCTGTCCACGTGTTTGTTTTGATCCCGTCTATGGTCAGTGGTCACTACCAGCATATCATACGGAACCAAGGACAAAATCTTAAAAAATATTATTATAAATTAATACGGTTTAGAATATATCAATCTTAAGGTCACCAACACAGTTTTAAAAGTGTTATTATTATTTGTTTTCTTTTAATATTACAACTTTTGTCCCTTTATACCAACAAGTCTTTTTAACTGAATAGTGTATTCGAGTTTTGAGTCCTCGGTACATTATTATGTACCTACATGCGTACCCTTCGCCATAACATGCGTAAAACTTAAACGTTTTGTTATGATTAAAAATGTTGAAAACATTTTTTTTTTTTTAATCTTTTATTATAGTCTTTTGTACTCTGATATAGGTTAATGTGCAATTTTCTGGGAAAACAAAATATTTAATATGTACAGGGGACAAAGGTCTCCCCTTACTTATATCAAACTATACTTCAATACATAATATCTTGAAAAATTTTAGTTACATAAATATAGGCTTTTATTATAAATTAAATATTGATAAATCGTATGATATAAAAGTATTATTTTTAAATTACGTTTGACGCTCTAGAATCACGTATTCTATGCAGTAGACAGGTGCATGATATAAATGTTGTAATTTCACATAAATTAAATAAAATCCTAGTTCTAGTTATTACCTATTATAAAACATAAAGGTAATAAGGACATTATCTGTAATATATTGTTGATTTTTATAGTGTTTAAATTTTAAAGATAATTATAAGCATTTTTAATATAAAATTATACATTTTTACACGCCCAAACTCGCTTGAAAAACCAAATAAAGAACACAGTTAATGTTTTTAATTTTAAGTTTTGTATAGGTAATAACACGAAATTGGTACTAATAAACGAAAATGTGCTATGTTCTGGGGTAGTTGAATGAAAATATTGCATGCAGGTTATTAGTAACTTTTATAAGTATAAATTTAAAAAAACAATGTTGTTTTTAACGTATGCCACTATTGGTAAGTCATAAGACATTATAAAATTATTTGCAAATAACAAAAGTTATTATCATCAATTAATATATAGAGGCATACGTTTTAGTTAAGATTTTATCCACAGAGAATTGGTGATTGGCATTGTTATAATATAATCAAGCTTATTAGTTGTTTTTTTTAGGAACTAACAGTTAAATATGCGTCTATAAACAGTTATCAAGAAACTGTTTGGCTTATTAGCACAAATCTCAAAGGAAAGTTTTTTGTTTAGCGCTAAGTGTTGGCCTACTCAAATAGTATAATAGTAGGCATTACGGATGTAGGTATTTAAGGTATTCAGACACCCTGCGTAAATTTTAATTTATTTTGTCCAGGACCTCCGGAAGGGTAGTGCTGTCCTTGATTTTGATGGTCAAATTTTAGCTCGTCGCCATAACAAAATACCCTAAATCAAATATTATGACTTGAGTTATGATAAATCTGAATTTTGATGTATTTATTTGACATTATTAACATTGATATGATTTTAACTCAGACCACATAAATTTACTTTCATTTAGTTAAAACTTCTACATAGTTTGTTTTCAATCGATTTTATGAAAATCAATTATGTCGATTACTTAATATTTAGTACTAACGACTTAGATAGGTACATTTATGTACTAATTTAATTAATTAATTATATTATTCAATATTTATATTTCAATTATAATCATTATTTTAATAGTGTTTTGCTTCTTGCATTGTGTTATCTTGAAAAGTTTTCTCATTCTTCCAAATAAAAAATAAATTATTTCCCATTCACCTTACAGAGACTAAAAGTTTTCATTTCTTATTCTAAATGTAGTACATATTTACAGTTATAGGCAAATACTTTAAATCAGGGGTCGGCAACCCGTGCCCCATGAAGCAATTTTATGAGGCCCACGATTACAATTTATTATTGGTATAAAAATATGGAATATCACATCATGTAAGTTGATAATTTTATAAATAAACTAATTTACCAAACAGCGATGAAAGATGAAACTTAAATAAATTAAATGAAATACTTTGTTTAAAATTTAAACTGTAAGCTGTAAATAAAATAAGGTGTATGGCCCGTGAAAATTTTTTTTAATTTTGTGACCCTTAATACCAATAAGGTTGCCGACCCCTGCTTTAAATAATATTTAACCGATTTATCTAAAAATTAGGATGGTCTTTGAAGTTCAACCAAATAAGCATTTTGATATAAAATTTCAATCCTTGATAGTTTAAATTGAAAAATAAAAATATGGAGAGTCTCTTTGTAAGTATTTAGACTATAAAAATCTAATTTATTTAAACCATTTTTCTCTGAATTATTCCTGCAGGTTCAACCTAATATTATAATCATTTTTACGGAATCATAAACAATAAACGTATCCAAGTCATAAATGCATAACGTTTTCTATGAAAAATATATTTTATTTAATGAAGTTTATAATAATAATAATAATAATAATATATACTTTAAAAATATACTCACTCGACAAATCTCGAGGGTTTTATTTATATAATTACATTTAGCAGATGTATTTCTTATACTGTCGTTATGACTTGATCTGTAAACTTTTCATATAATATTATACATTTTCTATAGCTATGCTGGACGTTTCTATCGACGCAGCTCTGTATCCAATGTCATATCGTAGACCTATTTCAGTTTTGCAACCCTAAACCTCTCGAGATTTGAATTTCCTTGAGCTCTATAGAATAATAATATATCTTACGCGAAGTATAAATATCGTGTCTATCGTATATACTTTTTCAGAGGAACAACAAATAATATCATGTAAATATCGTTAAAAATCGAATTAATGTGTCAAAAAATATATCATATTATAATATGCACAGCAGTTTTTGCGTTAACTTTTATGTTTTAAGGGTATTTACCGTTACCACATTTTTGTGTTAGCGTGATCTTGTCTGTATAGTTAAAACAACTCTTCCGTTATAAAATATCATAAATAAGTTTAAAAAATCCCATGATAGCGAGATAGCAAACTTCTTAACCGTAGAAGGGGTTATTCGGCACAATATTGAGGGGGGGGAGGGTAAACGCGGCACCCGCTCCCGCCATTCACCGTGTTTTGTACTTTTTTATTACCGAGAGTATTAACCTCTCTTACTACCTAGTGAAATATTTAAATGTTACGTTTCTATCAAACACGTGTGCTTTGTATAATATACCTATTGTATATATGGTTGTAATCAAGAATAATAATATACAACGTACAGTATTATAATGATCGAATTCTGAATGTAGTGCAAGACAGACATACCAGAAACCACACCAGTTTAAAAACCAGGAGCAAGCGCAACGTGTATCGTTCATCGTCGTCATCGAATCGCCCTGGTTGGTACTCGCGTGCGGGTGAGCTCGTTGGTCTGCCACAGTTATATTATTATAATATTCATAACACCGGCGTTGTTGCACCCGTCGTTCCTGTAATCTGATGATGCCGATGTGTGTGTGTGTGTGTGTGTGTGTGTGTGTGTGTGTGTGTGTGTGTGTGTGTGTGTGTGTGTGTGTGTTTATAGTATACAGCCATATTATAGGGATCGCCGGTGTAGAGGCCTATAAATGCCTAATCTGTGTGCGGGCAATCATCTGATCGTGGGCGAATGACGACCAAACGAGATTAATCCCGTCAAGTGCGTGCGCGGTGGTGCGCCGCAAGTGGGACGAAAGGTCGTCATTTTCGTTTTATATATTGAAGAGTCGCCTTTAATCCGACCATAAATTCGGTTCTAACGACGGTAAGGAGAGGAGGGAATGTAACGGTGGCGTACACACGCGGACTCGTCGGTCCTTTAGCCTTTTCCTCGTCCTGATCCTGCTCCTGCTCCTCCACGCCCTGTCACTCCTCCTTCACGTCCACCCATACGTCGCGTTTAATTGCCACCAGTGTGTTTTGCAAAAGACCCATTTACCCCTTTACTAATTGGTCCTATACTATACGCGCGCGTATACTACAGTATAAGGAATACCCTTCTACTGCCGCCGATATTCTCTCTCTAAAATACACCACCATACATATATAATAATATACACGATTTGTTGTACACACGCGAGCATTGTGCAAATTCCTTAATTGCTTCACGGTTCACTGCAAACGCCGCCGCCTCCGATCGAACGTTTATATTCGTGTCGACGACACATATGTATAGCTTGTTCCTACGTATTTATTTTCGCTTGTGGCGAAGGGAAAGAAGGCGCCTTAACTGATCAAATATTTTCACTAAATTCCAATGATTCTCATATGGTTTATAATACATTATATTATATTATAAATAGTAAAAAAAAAAAGACGGGCAAATGGACACCGCTCTGGTGTACTGTATAATTGTAAATTGGACCACTGTTTTACTGGTGTCTTAAATTCAAACTCAATGATATATCATTATATAGGTACCTACGAAAAACAATACTGATCGGAGACGGTCAGCCTATCAAATATATTAACTCATGTAACGTTTTTGAAATGTATATATTAAAGTAATTTAAGTATTACTGAAGGTTGATTTAATCTTTGCCGAAAATATTGCATTTATTATGTTATTAAAATTTAACTATTAAAATAGTGTATATTTATATCATATTATATTTATATATTATAACAGAAGAGTGTGAATAGGTTTAATTTATAAATAGGTAATAGCTTAATGTCAATCAAAATATTTTGAAAACGTCATTGAGTATAAGAATATTTATAGTATACGTAAATGATTCAAGTCTCCGTGAATAATGTTTTTGAATTACAAAAAAATAACTAACATCGTTATATTCTTTATTTAAGTATGTGATTTCATTCAAATTTCAACTTCGAATGTCTACTAAGAAAAATGTTGCAAACTTATCATATATTATTTAACATTTTTGCTTTCAGTTAAACCACTTGCAAGAAACCTTGTTACAAGGTTAGCTGTAAAAATGGTAAGCTTCGCTCATAATCTAAAATGTAGATAAATGCGTTTGTATATAGCTATCTAGGTAGTATACAAATTAAAAACCTCTTATACTTTAATATGTAGCGGCCGTACTGAAATTCAGAGCTTAAAAATCTTAAAGTTGTAATTGGACTGAGAAACACTTTGGTGTTACATTCGTTACCGAGAACATCGACTTGTCGTAATCATAAAATACATTGTTTGCGTGTACAGTCTCTGCTGTATTATACACAATAATAATAATATATAGAACAATGTAAGGCGTTTATAAAGTTTTGACTGAGTAAAACGGTGCGTGTGGGTTAGGTACGTACGATATAAATAGCCATCCCGCCCACCGTGTCAGAACTTTACACAAACCACGCGTTATTCCGCTGTAATTTGTCGAATTATTTTCTTTTCGGAAATTAAATGTAACATACAGATATATACAACGTGTGTGCCACATTATGTATCGTACGCAATAATGTTCTGTTGGACTTTTATAAAAAATGTACACGAAGATATAAATAAATAATTATATGTTGAGATAAAGCGCGTGCGGTAAAAATTAAAAAGGCGCCAGGTGTGCCAAAAAAAGCCCCGTTGTTAGCATCATCGAGATACATTTTTAACGTATAGTTATTTAACTAGAAGAATAAATTATGATATTGTGTTTACCCAAAATCATACATTTTCAAGAAATTATATTTTTGTACATTATAATAATAATAGTTTGTGTACCATACGATAGTACTTACTATTAATAGTGATGTAGAAAACACTCATTTAGGACGTGTAGAATAAAATTTCGCTGTAAAAAATAAATCTAGTCGTGTATTTTTTTAAGACTATTATAAAAGAACAGTGTTTTTCGCATTACAATATTGACTATTTAACACGAATTCTGTAAATTATTGTTTTTACGTAAAATTTATTTTATTTTTTTACATAAATTTAATAAACTAGTAATTACATTAGAAACTGATAAGACTGTTAAATGATGATTGTGGAACTTGCACACCAAAGTCTGGGCTACGCCTATGGTAAAAGTATTGTGCAAACCGTGCTGAAGACGTTAACCGTCGTCATCGCGTGCTTTCAGAAAAATAAGATAGTCAAGTAATTTTTTTATCCCAGGGACTGCCTCTAATTCATCCGATATACTGACCGTTTTCGAATAATTGTGGATAAAGTGCAAAATCCAGATTTCACGCGTCAATGTTACCTACCGTATTATATTAGATTCAGAGCAGATATTAGAGCGGATGTGAATGGTTTCAGATTTATTTATACTTATTAATTTTTTGTATGCCGTCACTTTTTGGAACAGTAAATCTTTTAACGATAAACACATGAAAAGGTTTTAAAAAGGGGTTTAAGAGTAAAAAAACGCATCATAAAATTTATAGAAGACAATATTTTAGAGACAATACAGAAATTCGCTTGACTAAGCCGGTGTGAAAAATAATGCACCGGGATGTTTGGACCGTATCATTTACACGGTTCATTATCCCGGTGCGGAATATTGTGGGATAGTTTTAAACCGGTTTAGTCTAGCGAATTTCTATTATCATTGGATTCTTGTATTCATTAAAAATATAACTTGTACAATTAACTTTGTGCACATCAAGTTAACAAAAATGCAGTACATTTATGATATATCGATATATTATTATTTAATTGTATGGATTAAAGCAGTTTTATTGTAAAACATTATAAAGTTTGATGACGATATTTAATTATACTTATAATACATTTTTTGAAGAAAAAAAATCATTTGTCAATTTTTAAAATAATATGTTTTTACGAACAATATAATATTATATATTAATAGGTTAATTATGTAACAGTGCCTGAAATAAAATAATATAAATAAGTAACTAATTATTAGTAAATTTAAAACTTGCCGTTTATATATGATTTTTAATTAAAAATAAATTTTAATGATTATTATTTGTTTTCAAAGTTGAGTAAGATATCTACTTACATATGAAAATTGAAGGAGACGGGATGTTCATATTCAAATTTTCCCTGAAGTGAAAAAATGAATGTATTACAATTATAATCAAATCAAAATAATTTGAAATTTTGATTCGCATTGAAACTTCAGTGTTATAAGCTTGTCTCACAATTATTATTATGAGCCGTGCAATACAATTTATCGTGACATTATTTATAAGAGTAACGAAATTCTTAAATCTTAATAAATTAAAGTATGTACTTACCGGATTAAAAATTGTTTAGTTCAATGATAATATTATTAAGTTTGTAGGTTGTACCAGAATTTTACTTAGTAGGCCGCACGTTATATTATTTTTCCATCGTGTATTTTTTTGTCAACTAAAATTAAATGCTAACGTTTAAAAGAAATAAATAGTAGATGCTTTTAATATAATAATACGTATGTATGTGTTATTGAATTTCGCTTGCTAGTTATTACTTATTACTTATTACGGGGTCTTACGTAGGTATATATGATGATATTGTTAGAATAGTCTTGGAATAATGCAGCAAGAATTTATTGGATAACCTTTCGAGATACTATAATAGACAGGCGACTAAATCAAAACATTTTCTGGTTTTACTCAAACAGCATATTATAACAGGTAGTGTGCGCGACAAGACGTCTGTAACGGCGACGTGTCGTGGCGTGTGTGTATGTAGGGGGGAAATGGTCTTATGGCTTTTTTGGTGTATTTCGTGAACACGGCGCACAGGTACTATTAGGCGTACAATCCAAATACTCATATTGATAATAATTTCGAAATGACGGTTTCGAGCGGTACGCCAACAATATCGTTATTGCCGTTCGCCCGCCGGCCATTAAGACACCTACAATAATAATTCGCCCGAGTGGAGTTTCGGAGTGTAAACGTTTTTGTTTTGCAACCGCCGCCGTCGCGAAAAGACAATTATTGCAGAAGTTTGCGAGCGAGAGAATCTGGCGCGCGGGCCCCCGGAAGACGGGCGAACGGACGGCGGCGCCTCGACGGTGCGACTCGTGGGTGACGTTAAACTTGGCTAATTCGGAAATTTCGCAGTAGCCAATCCATTGTCGACGGTTTCGTTTCCGGATAAAGGAGCGGAAGGTAATTAACTAGCTAGCTGTTGCTAAAGTTACGCGCGCTCATTCGACACCGCCGCCACAGCTCACCCCCTTCCCCCCGCAGTAGCAGTCCTCTCTGCCACCCCCCCCCCCCCCCCCCCAAGTCCGTCCAAACGGCCGTGTTCACGGTTCTCCCGAAGCGGTGTAAAACATTGGCGCTTCAGGCGAGTCACTCGGCCGAGAGGATTATTATAATGGACGAAATAATATAACACGAAACCGTGTAATGCATGTTCGAGTGTAATAATGCCCGCAGTGCCGCACGGGCTGCGGAATCCAATGCAAAATTCAATTTTTTTTCACCGAAAATCCATTTTCGATCATTTTCCGATACGTCTGAATGCGTTTCATCCGTATATTTCCATTAGGTAATTTTTTTTATAATTCTTGGGCCGTAAAGGAATTTTACGTATTTTCTAAGTCTTGAACATCAACTGATAACTTCATATAATAATATGGTCCGTAGGTAATATTATGTAAGCCATGAAATAAATTTAAATATGTTGACGACTATAATATTATACACACGTGAGCGTGTGTAGTAGAAACTATGATATTTATTCTTTTTTCTATTTATTGAATTAATTGTGTCAACACTTTTTTGTATTTTCAACGGGAATATTTATTATTAAATTAGACATAGGTACCTAATACAGTTCATAAATTATTAATAATATTACGATACATTGATTCTCTTGCAAACTAAAACAATCATGTTATAATTTAAGGTAGGTACCTATACTAAATATTATGTTAAAATAAAATATGACAACGTGAAAATACCACTATAACTAATTAATTATTTTAATTTTCAACAAATTAAAGTTTAAGTATTACTGATTTTTACTTAACAATTTTGATTGTTTAGCTATTACTCATCACCTACTTACATTCGTTTGTAGTATTCAGGTATTCTGTAATTTATGTTCAATAATATAATTGAGTGTTTTTGTATTGGTTTGACAAGATGAGTTTTTGTTTTTAAATTATGGAATATGTAAAATTGAAGTAAAATATTAACTAAATTTATACATACATATATTTATTTTATACATTTGATTTAGTTGGAATTAGAAAATAGGGGATTCCCAGTATTTTTCTTTTAGTATAATATTGAAAACAATGACATTTCATCAAACGTTTTCAGTTATTTTGCTTTTATTTAATAAATATTAACTGTAAATACTTGAAACGTTCCATAATATTTTTATATTATAATATTGTCTATACACAACGATTTCAATAAACAAACTGCGTAGGTAACGCCAATTATTCATTTAATCATTTTCCCTGTTCCGCGATGTTTCATATTGTTGCAGCCTTTGACGATTTTTGCATATTAACCATATTATTTTATATTCAGTCTGTGAACGTTCTATTATTATTAAAAAAAAAAAACTGTTGACGGATGAAATACCGTTATTTCCATTTTAAGATATCTATACATATTATATTATTAAGTTATATTTTATTACGTAGCTGCGATACAAAGAATATCTTAGTCAAATAAATCATGAATTAATGATTCCACGCAGCTTAAACAGCCGTTTTGATGTTGAAATCTACTCTCAAATCAAAAGAATAATATTCTGTGGTCATTATATTCGTTTTTATAAATAATAAGTACCGTGAGTTTAAATATTATTTATTATGTAAGAACATGAAATAAAGTAACGGATACCTCAGGTACCTATAATAGTACCTACTTATATGATATGTTTACCATTATTTGTACATAATAGTTAGTACGCAGACATTTAATTTAAATTTTAGTAATTCACGTATTACTTGAAAGTTAAACCAAAATATATAAGCACCATTAAAAACAAAAAATACAAAAACTTTTAATTGTTTGAAAACATAATAAAATAAAACCGTAAATTGTATTTAAATTGTTCATATTTTAACACAACCATAATATTCTTACACCTGATTTTAAAATGTGAGTACTGAGTGTCTGAGTAGGTACAAATTAGTATTGTAGTAGATACCTATATTATTAACGTTAAAACGTTAATTTTGATCTTAAAACAAAAAAATTAAAAACTGTGTACCCGCCAGTCGAACACGTAAAGTTTAAAATTAGAATCTTACGTATGTGAAAATGGTTTGCTTAAATTTCAATAACCATTGCCCCAATTGATGTACGTATGATAAAAGAAACTACTAAGTGCAATAAAAATTAACTGCAGCTTCATTGTTATTGATGTAATGAATACAAATTATTATTAGTTTTTATGGAAAATGGGATGCACCTGTTTTGAGTGGTAACTACTATAATGGTAATCTACTCTATTGCAACAAATTAATTGATTTTATTATGTTTTATCATAAAAAATATAATGCTGGCCATCTATATTAGAATGTAATATAATAAAAAAACCAGCAACACAGTAGCGTAATGGGTAAATAACTACGTATACAAATTATATGGGTGTCAATTTTGCATTAAGCTCCTTACACCAAGAACAGACAATTATAGGCTTATGGTTTTAGAATTTTTCTTTTTATATTATTCTCATTGCAGTCGAGTGTTTTAGTCATTCATAATAATATGATATAAACTATATGTAAACTATATTTCTGTTGTTGTACATAACGAAATTATTATTTAAAAAAATGACAATCCATAGATTTATATAGCTAAATGCACACAATTACGTCGTTATATATTTATTTTGGAAATATTGGGCTTAAATTTAGAAAATAAAGGTACCTTCTACCACAGTATTGCATAATTCAAAATATAACACCAGTATAATTGAATCAACGGAAATATTTTGTTAACATTAAAATCATTAAACTTCTATTATTCTGTTTTTGTATGAATAAGTACTTAAAATCGGTTTAACGAGCACAATTATTTTTTTTAGACTTGGATACATTGTCAATCAGCACTAGTCTATACTCAATTAGTTCTTGAGTTAATACTGTTATGGGGGTTGCGCTTGTACGTTGAACGTACACAAAATATTACTTAAAATTATAGATTTATGAAAAAAAAAATAATACTTGTAAAAATGTTTAACTATAATTAGGAGTGCTGTCTAATTGAGTCGTATAATACGACTTAATTAAAACATGTTAATATGACATTCAAACAGTTTTAGTTTTATTGATTTTTTTTAACTTTAATCTTTATGCTTATAAATTATTAAAACCAACATTTAAAATTATTTGATATTAGTAAGTACCAACAGAGCTGGCTGGAACAGTTGTGAAATTTATTTAACTTAAAGTAACTGAATCTTGCTATAATATGTATATGTTTGACTTTGAACGTATTGTACAATAAAAAGCTAAAAAGCTGTTTGTATGATTAAAAAATGAGTACCTAAATCTGCAAAACTAACAAACAATATAACTAATAATTCTACGCAGGTAATAATAATGTAACATTTTGACATTATGAATTTGAATATTAAATAACGATTTCCGAAATTATTACTTAACAATATAAAATAAAATCAACTAACCAAAAATAAATTAGGTACTCCATACAAATTAATATTCTATACCAGGGGTATTCATATAAATCAAAACTATGCATCACAGCTCCCAGTGGCGTCACGAGGGTGTCGAAACTCGAAGGAAACCTCGTCAAAGCACCAAAAACCAAAATTAATGTAGGTCAAGCATAGTTAATATAGATATTATTTATAGTAATTATAATAGCGATTATAGAAATGATAATAAAACACATTAACCGACTATTTGAAGTTTTATTTTTAGTACTAAAGTCACTATTATTATCACCCGTATTAGCTATGATATTGAATCCGTATTATTTCAATTTTTTCATAATGATTTGAGAGCCGTAAAAATATTGTCAACACACAGGGCAGTCGCGGAAGGAAAAAGTTTGAATACTTCTGTTCTATACCAAAAATAAGTATTTCAAAGATTTATTCACCCCATTTATATTAATTTAACCATTTCTCTATTACACAATAGGGTATTGTTTATTTGGGCTTGTTCCGTATCGGTGTATACAATAAAAATAAAATAAAATGTAAGTAGGTACTAGTTAATAAAACAATATTAAAAAGAGTATATTGATATACATCACTAAAATACTTTACAACACTGGCTATGTAATGTAACGATCAGAAATTGTTTAACAAAGTTAAACGTGAAATTTGCATAAAAGTCTATAATTGTTTTCAGGTTGCTAAGAATTGCATATATTTACACATCGATGAGGAGGCGCTGTCAGTGGGTTTAAGGACACAGTTTCTGCCTGGCGGTAACGCTGTAATGTCGGTGTAGCTCGGTAAGATCGGTGTGGGGTTGAGGGGTCGAAGAATGAAAGGTCCAAACGAATATAAGATACGAGCCTGAGGTGGATAACGATGACGACGACGACGACGACGATCAATGTGGCCTAGTGAGTGGGTTGATAAATGGACGGCCGGGAGACCGGGAGCGGGCATTCATTTATTATTCAAGGGTGTTTATCATCGGTGGATTTGCGAAAAGGAAAAATATACAGACAGAACGGACGTTACGCGAAAGAAATAATGACCCGAATAATCACCACTATAAAATATACAAATGTTTATTTACGAGAAATGTATACCTATGTAAAAAAAAAAAAAAAAATAACAATAATAAAAGTAATAAAAAATAACCGCACAGTCACACATCGTTCGTATCCATTGGAAAAAATTCAATTTTATCCGCATCTACGGTCATATAATATAAGGGTTCTGCGAATAAACCTCCGTGACTGCGTGCTCTACCACACACCGTGTTTTCCGGTAACGAGTGCATCAATCGGTTATTGTTATAGGACGTGTCTCATCGTGTCGATTCCGTCGAATTTATTTCGAAGGGGTTAAAATTCAACGGAGAACGTCGCGAAAGGAAAAAAGAAACGAGCAAACCAACAGCGCTCACTACCGAGCTCTCAAGCCACCCCTCATAATATTATTATATTTCATCCGACATTTACCACCTACCTATATGCTTGATGATTTGTATACCTATGTACAAAACTACGAATCAATAAAGTCCATATTGTTAGCACGTCGTGGTTGCAGGTGGTGCGAATACGACACGAGAATGATCATAAGGTAATAGGTATTGTTCTAGAATGTGGTGCACACTGTGCAGGTGCACTGGGTAAATATATAATTTCATAATATTATTTAGTATTGGAAAATGCGTAAAGCAGAGGCCTTGTCGCTTTAGCTATTGAGAATAAACACCGCGTGGCTTAAACAAATTATGAGCGAGGACGAAAATAACGTTATAAATCACATTGTCGAGTAAATACAATATATAAGACGCGAGAAATAAAGCAAAAAAAGGGAGGGATGCACTTCCCCGGGGAAACATCAGATGCAAAATTTACACATTTAAAAAACAAGCTTTCAATTCAACCATTCCTATCGGGTATAACATTAAGTATGGACCGAACACCGTACAAATAGCTTCGCAAACATTATTTGGCAGTGTAAAAATCCGTTTATTTTTTTTGTTGTTTTGACTCGCGTACGCAGTTTTGGGTAAAGCACTATATACGGTGTAATATTTCTAATAAAAAAACATAATATGCACAAATTAATAAGTACCAAGTTGAAATATTATAATGCACACCTTTTTTTTCACACTAAAACGATACATAACGCGATATCATAAACATATCTGCCATATTTCGTGTGGCTGAAAAAAGTTTTTATAGCCATATAGCAAGGATCATTACGATAATAATATATAGGACGATAAATATAAAAATATAAGGATAATGTGTGATTAGATGATGATTTAAGGTGAAAGTTTTGTTATTAATATCGTGGATATAATGACGCAATATGTTATTACTATTTCGAATAACTTAACATTTCCCGGGACCTAATGGTAATTTGGTCATGAATATGCATTCGAATACGAAGAAACTTATTGCTATTTGTTATAGATCAACATTTGTGTTGGACGATATTTTAATGGAAATAAATTGCTAACAAAAATAAACGTTACGAGTATAACTACCTAAATATATTTTTACACACCTAACACATAAAATATTATTAATCAATACTATGAATCAATTTCAATAGATATTATATACTTTACGGCTTATCAAACATTGGGTTTTTCTGTGAATGTATACCATTAGACGGGTCAAAACCAAATAGAGTTATTTGTATAGAGTTTATTAATAATTTTAAGTTCAATGAATTTTGAAATAAATTCAATTGAAAGTATGATACTTAGTCGATTAATATTGTACATATAGAGCGATTTTGTTAAATTTCGTCTACATTTGAAAATGCTTATGAAAAATAAGGTAAGGATGTATTTATGATATTTTTTAATTGTTGTAAGAACATTGTTTGAAATATGACTTATGAGAAATGGTGTATTTTAATGCATTGTTACTTAAAAAAGTAATTTTATCAACAATAATCAAAAAAAATTCAACATAAGACATTTTCTAATAATTTTTTCTAATTTTCTCTAATTTTCTAAGCAACTCAAAAAAACCAAAATATTTTGAGTATCCATTGTATCTAGAAAATGCTATAACAACGCTATATTTCGTTAAAATCTCTAATCTCTATGATTTTTTAATTTTTTATTTTAAACAATAAATAAAAAAAATAAAATAATAATTGGTAAATAAAATTAAACACAGTCTACAACACCCAATTGCAAAATACAATACATTTTTATCACTAAAATAAATATAAATATGCAGAAATATAGATAAATACAGAATTATTCTGTAGGATACCGAATTGGAATGGGACAATGTTGTGAAAAACAAAATATTTAGAGACATATTATAACCGGTTCACGGTTGATATTTTGCCATAATAAATAATAGTCTGACACATTATAGATAACTTTATTACGATGATGTTCACTGTATACGTTTTATAGAGGACAGAAATGAATTTCACATAACAAAAAATATTTATATCTTTATCAATCAATCGGACCATATTTAAATGTAAATAAATGTTAATCTTATAATAATCAAAATCAAAACTTATAGGAAAATTAATCAAATACAATTCGTAATTTTATGTAAGCTAATATGTAACCTATGGTAGTTAGTCAAAAATTAATAAAAATTAATTGGAAATATGAAGTGAAACGTCGAAATGAAAAGAAACGACGATTAAATAATTAGTATCAATGACTAATAATAATAGTACCTACAATTGAGTTGATTTAATAACTTACATTTCTTCGACGTTGTACGTGGACATAATGGCAAACTATATCATCAACCTAACTTATCTGATGTTATATTTAATATCTTAATATATTACATTGTAATACTTACCTTTCTAAAACAAAACAATCAAGATGACACTACTGCTAAAATAAACATTTGTTTGTTTATATTTTTTTCGTGAAAAAAGATTGATGTGCATTTTACGATTGGATATGTGTGCATAACGTATAAGATTTAATGTTTTTTGTAATGTGTTATATTCATACATAATTAATTTGTTCAAAGTTCTATGAAGACCGAACGTTTGAATATTATAAATTGTAAGCTAATTAAGTTTTAGACGTTGATTATTATATTCTAAACTTTAGAGTATAATGATTCGAGTATTTGGTCTACTAATTAAGTTAGCATTTGTGTTGAATCAATCGCGTTTCTAAATTGATTCGTCAGTTATTCTGCGTTTCATATTGTTGTATTAATCAAACATTACACACGTGGAATGTTTGATATTTTGGTTAAACAATTTAATATTTAAAACATAATTAATATTTATCCATGAGTGTATAACGCGTATAGCGAGGTTATTTGTAGATAATTTATTTTGATGAATATAATATATATTAATAGTCATCTACAATTTTCTTTTTCTATCGACCCTAACAAGAATTGCATAGTATTTAAATATATTAAAATATAGTATTTTTTTCTGTTGTACAACATGTACTTGAATTGCACGAATTTTAATTACATTTTAAATTATGCTTTATTGGTCTGCGCGTCTTTATTGCATTTGGTTTTATTTACTTGAATATATAAATTTAAAAAAAGAGAAATCAGAAAATAGTGGAAATTTGAAAAAAAGTATAATATTAGATACCTATATATAGTTGCTGAAGATTCAAATAAAAATGAATATAATTTGTATTAAAAAGAAATTCTATTTTCACAAAAAAAATAAGTATAAGTCCCAACTGAGTATATTGAAATGTTGAATTGTTTGTATAATATCTTGTAAAGTAGTTTGTTCGTTTAATATGAAAAAATTATTCATGATTGGTATTATGTATACGCTGATCTTACATTTTCATTAAATAATAATAAAATACCATTATTTTTATTTATTACTATTGTCTTAGGTTTTTTGTACTCTGAAACGAATAATAAATATTGTAATGCATTTCAATAACTTATACATAATTCAATATATCAATGGAATGCATTTGTAGTTGGCGTTATTCTTTTAATCATTCATGGTTATTGGGAAATTAGAATATCCCTATATACAGATAACAACGACAATGGCTGCATCTTAATGTCTTATATGATAAAATAGATAAGAAGGTCGCTAACGTTTTCATTTAATTAACAAAGAATCAAATTTACAAAAAATCAAATTAAAGAGATGAACCATTTTAAAACTTCTGAATATTACAGAAATTATGAACCAATAATATGTACTATTATTTATTATTATGAAACGGGACGAGCCCAATACAAATTTAGATATTAAGTACCGGACCTAATGTTTAAGTACCTAAAAGTATAATTTATAAAAAAACAACAATATGGTCATAAATATTACAAAAATATTAAATAGGAACTGGTTTAGTCCCCCAATAGAAACAATGGATCCTTGTTCGCAATTCTCATCATTCGGGATATATTGAAAATAACTATTTTGAAAATAATTCACAGAAAAAAAAGATATATGAAAGGGGATGTAACTACTGGAATTCAAAGCTGGGGTTCTAAAATTAAGCTTGTTTAGTAGAACAGGTGAGTTTTGAAAACCAATGAGTTTTAACAGAAATTAAAGGTTTATTTGAACTTGCCTATCAGCCAGAATGGTCAGGACCAGGCGGAAAAGTACTGAATTATAGTCATGTGGTGGACAATTAATTGATAACCTGATAGATGAACACTTCATAAACTTACGTTGGACTCTTTCTAGTTGGTAGCTGTCACTCATGTCTTTTGGGCACCAGATTACAGCTCTATACTCAAGTATAGAATAAACAAATGAACAAAAAAAACTTTTAAGAACTAGACAGCTTGAAGTTCATAGAAATTCTGATCAAGAACCCTAGAATTGTCATGGCTTTACAAGAATTTTTCTAAGTGAGCATTAAACTTAAGACAGTGTTCAAACATTATACCCAGATCATTTACGGACGCACCATCAGATTCAAGGAGGACACTAGGTATAGAATAGTAAAAATTAATAAGACAACTATGATAACGAGAAAAAGTTATAAAAGTGCATTTTGGGATACATAGATGGGTTTCAGCCCAAGTGACCAAGGAGTTGAGTTCCTCTTGAAGAAGGATGGAATTTTTAGGGGTACTGATGGAACAACTTTATATTATCGGTACCATGAGTAAATGACAGTATTTTAGGACACTTTAACGCTGTTTACAGATAAAGAGAAGAGGACCGGAGACAAATGCCCACCTTGAAGAACACCTGATGTTATATTTACTGGTTTGGAGCAAACACCGTTAATTTTTACATATTACATTCTATTAGAGAGGTACGAGCTGAACTAATTTATCAGCAGCTCCCCAAAGCCTACAATAGGTAAGGTTATATTGTAAATATAATTTTAGCTTCAAACGCTCATAGATATTTAAGTGACTTTCCTGTAAATTTTTTTTTTGTTAAAGGTAGAAAAACTTATAAGGAATCTAGCATTACATTTTCAAATCTTAGATATCAAAAAAAAATTTTAGTTTTTTATTTATTTTTAAACTAGTCATCATTTTAAAAATATTTGTGATTTAACGAATTTTATATAATATAAAAATATAACCTAAAATCTTTTGAAAAAAGCATTAAATTTGAGACGTATAATAGTTGTGTATGTCATATTTAGTTAACTTCCTAAGTACATCATTTCATTTTGAAAAATTTGTATTACTATTTTTATTTTCAACAGAATATTTGAACAAACTAGAGTATAATTTGTTTTCGGAAAAATATTATCAGAGTAAATGCGATCATCAAATATTAATAATTGGAATATTTTTCCTAGGATCTACTGATCAATGTTTGTTTGATAATAACATGTTTATAGTGTTCTTTCATCATAAAAGAGTAAGGAGAAAATAATTTCCATTCTGTAGGTATAAATTCTGCGTATAATACGTATATTAAAGAGAATAACTGATGTACTGATGTAATTACAATTTATTAAAGTATGTTTCTAGAGGTTATATGAAAATCAATAAAATGTGAAACCTACCTTGTTGACGTTTATGAAGTCGGCCCCCCGACTATGTCCAATCGACATCAGACCAATGCCAACATTTAGTAACTAATTGTAACCGTCATCAAACAATTTGTAACCAATCAGTTTTCGAGACAACTAAATTTCCATTTCCGGGGGTTAACTTTTAATCAACTTACAATATTTGATACATGACATTTTGACAATCTTAAATTGTATTTGACTTCAAACATATGTTTATGAACATTGTCGCAAATAGGGGGGGGGGGTGGGCTTGGGGGACTTAATTCCCCAAATTTCGGTTAAGTACCCCCAGTTCAAAATCTAGTAATTAGTTTTTTTTTATGTTCTGTGGTACTAAGCAATATGGCTTATGGGGAGGGGGGCTTGAGTCTCCCCAAAAAATTTAGACAATGTTGCGCGATTGCGCCAATGAATATGAAGATGTTTGATGAAAAAAAAATACTATTTTACTTCAAAAATATTTTATATATTTTATATTTCCTACTAGAAAATGCAGGGGGTTATCACTTATCAACTTAAGGAATTTATATAGTTTGAAACAAAATTAAAATCTTATCTTTATTTATTATTATTATCTATAAAAAATAAAAAACCAATATTTAATAAAACATTTTTCGAAATCTGTTTGGTTACAAATTGTTTGGTGCCGGTTACAATTATACTCTGTTCAACGAGAGAACGCACAGATTCTGCGCATCCCCCGCGTCACACTGCCATCGAAACCGGTTCTTCTATGGAAGGATGTTGCGTGGAGGAACCAATTTTGGTCGGTGCGCCGTGCGTTCTCTCGTTGAACAGAGTATAGTTACTAAAAAGTTACTAAATGTTGAAATTGGTCTGATGTCGATTGGATACAGTCGGGAGGTCAACCTTGTTGTCCATATTATGTAGTAGTATTTAGTAATATAATTAAGAAATTAGTTTAATTGAATTTTCAGTAGTAATTTACTTATTATACTTTAATATATAATAATAATATATATTAATATATGGCATGGTCAATAATTATAATCTTCTTTTGGTATGTATATAAAAGAACTTGTTCTGACTGACTGACTGACTTATTTATAATCGCCTAGCCAGAACCACCGGAGCTATGAGTATGCAATTTGTTCAGTAATTTTGTTTTATGATGTAGAAACCCATTAAGAAAGAATTTTTTAAAAATTCGTATTTTAAAGAGGGCCTCAACCAATGATTTTGAGATTCAAGATGGACATTGAAAATTTTTTTTATTTAAATGGTTGCCATTAAATACTCGGGCAGATGAGGTAAAATCATGCATCAAATCGTTGCGTTTATACATGTCCTCGATTAAAGAAATTATGTCTTAAAACCGAATTTATGTTTGCAGTTTATGTATTTAAAAACTACTCGATTAATTTTGACGAAAACCTCAGATATTATTTTTGGAGATATCAGAGAAGTTTAGAGAGTAGCTTAAAAAATATACCAAGTGCTAAGTCTAATCCACGGCAATTTTCCTGTGAACTGAGTAACATTACAACTGAGACACTTAAACCGAGATACACCTATATTCACACACGGTTGACTCAGGGTTATTCAGCTTGTAAAGTACATACATAATTATTAAACGAATTACGGTATAATAATATTTCAATTTCAGTCGGAGCGTTCTATTATAATATCGAAATATCGCCATCGGTGTGCGTATAGACAATGATATTATTTCCATGATATTTCGATCAGAAACTTTCTGCAACTTATAACACGTGATGGCGCGGCGGCGGTAGACGGAAGTGCAACATTTTTGTCTGTATATAAAATATAGATTCGTTGTCGATTTAACCTGGACGGGTGGCCTCGGTGGATAGGTGGATAGGAGGAAACTGTGAAAACGACTGTTGGTATACAGAGCGAGATAAGTGGGAGAGTATTATTATATACTATTCGAAATGAGAAATTCAGCCGACCGTTATGCGCGGTATATAATATAATAAATCAGTTCATAATTCTTTTGGCGAACGCACGTCATTGTATACATCACGAGAACTGATCTCGGCGAGAAGGAGACAGGTGAGCCACCATCCCCTTCGCCAACCCTCGGGACGCAGAGACTCCGAGTTCGGGGGGGGGGGGGGGAGGGGGGGGGCGCCCGCGCATGAATGTGTGTTCGTGTAGGGTGTGTGTATGAAATGTCCGGGCCATTAGATTAGATTGAGTGTGCGCATCCTTTCGGACACACCACCCCGTCACACCCCTAGACGTCCTCTTACACATGGACCGGTATTATAATGCCGGCGGCGAATTAATGACGTCGTATATCACCGGTGCTGCTGCGGGGCGAGATTAACCGGGGCCCGCGCGAACGGTCCGCATCATTCACCGGTGTCTTTGTCGTCTTCGGGGAGCGAAAAATATTATCATCCCGCTTTTTCTCTTACTCGCCCCGGCCGCCGGACAGAGGTCTTTTGTTCGTCCAGTCGTGTGAGTGCGTGCGTGTGTGTGTATGTGTGTAGGTGTGTGCGTGTGTGTGTGTGTTTGACGTCGTCCCGTACCATACGTATATTATTACACCGTCCGTCACCGCAAACACACGCCGCGGTTTCCCCATCGCACGTGGCGCATACCTCGACCACCGCCAGGACAATATAATAATGATTCGACCGCCGATGGTTTTGACAATGTGCGTTCGATGTGGCGGTCGAGCCGTGTGAGTCGGGTGCAAAGGGGTGGTGAGGGTGGTGGTTGAATAGCCCGCACTTAAACGGTAATTAAACGCGTTTCGGACCCGCGTAATTGACCGCCGCCGTAAAAACATTTTGGCCGAGACATCGTTTCGGACGATTGATCGACGAATTAAATAAAACACACACACACACATTAAATCGCTTGATGCTCTAGTAGGGCCAAAAATGGTTTATTCCAGTGGGTACGCTTCTGGATGGCATAAATATTGTATATTTGGTAGAGGGACGAATTGAATTTGAAAAGAAAAAAATAATTGCAATATTAATCACGCGATTACTTTTGTGTGTCGTCCTATATAATTAGGGCAAAATCTTTAAGGAATTTGCATATTTTTCGACTATCATACGATAAAATAAAAATAGCAAACTGATACATAAATGTGTATAATCATAACAGTAGTAGGTATTATGTTCAGCAACTTATAGTAAAAAGTTTTGTGTGTAGCAATTTCGTATACATGTATATTATTATATATTATATTTCGGCATACCCAGTGGCGTAGCCAGGATTATAAAGGGGAGAGGGTTAGGTATAAATTAAACCACGTTTTTTTTTTTACAGTTTTCGTATATAAATAATACATTTATTAGGAGAATACATTTAAAAGGGGGGGGGGGCGGGGGTCACACGATATAGAGACTGTCAATATTTGTTACGATCGTATACGCACCGTTTCTACCACATTGATTTATACTTTATAGCAATAAAGTTGGTTTTCGAGTGGGTGCAGAGACTGAAGAAACGTTTCCCCCGCCCCACCCATAGAAAATTGAATTTTTTGGTTAAACCGCGGTGCCTTACAAATTCATGCGAGTCGCGTGCCAAATGTTTACGCAGAGATATCTGCAAAATTTTAAATGGGCGGGGCTGGGGAAATGTGCGTCGGGAAAAATAATATGAATAGATTATAGTCCATATTTTGTAAGTATACTTTGATCATTTTTTTTTTGTAAGTATAATAGGTACTGTTGTCTGTTTTAATGCATATTTTGAGCATTTTTTTCTTTTCTTTTTCTGATTTCTTTGGACAAGCATATTTCAAGGCTTTTCTTAGCATTACGTTTCTAGGCGTCACAATAGTACTGTATAGATACGTACAACGCATATTATTATTTTGAGTACATACGTCACCGCGATTATCACGAGGACGTGCGTCCGTTGTACGTAAACGTCGTAGGCTTATGGACGCCGCGCCGGAAAACGCCAGTCAGCGACGTAGAACAATGATGTTCCTAATGAATTTTCCGACCTGTCGTAAAAACTCGCGTCGCGTATTATACATGTGCGTGCGTGTGTTTGCGTATAGCTGTTTTATCGTCGTCTTCGTCGTTGTATGAATAGACACCCAAAAGAAGATGGTTCCCGGGCGGCACAGGTGGCGGGAAAATTGTGGTCAAACGACCGTAGGCCACGCCAGTTTAACGGACTTGCAGGCTCCTCTATCGCGGCACTCCTCGAACGTCGTCAGAGGTGCAGGTCACGGGTAGCCACGATCGGGGGTTAGCACCGCGAGATCCACGTGAAAATAAAAATTCACTTAACAACCAACACTTCCCCCCCCCCAAACGCTCACCCGCAGTTCGCTTTTTCCGGAGTGCTCTTGTTCTCTCGTGTGCGTACCTACATATTATACGCACACGCATAAACCCATGCACAAAGGTATAAAATAATAACGACGTACGCGCCCGGTATATATTATACACGTAATATTATTATTATAACGTGGGCCCGAGCCTGTTTCAGAGATAGGCGCCGATATAGTTTTTACGACTATGCATACACGTATATATACGCACACGCGTCTTGGCCTCGTCTATGTATACATCGCCCGTGCGCATTATATTATTATTATTATTATTATATTGTTCCCCTCGTCGCGTTTCCTCCGTATACGTATTGTCTAATAGCGTTGTCAATTCCACGACGCCGCCGTATAACGGCCCGCCCGTATAGTAATATGTGTATCCGGCGTCGGTTGTGTGCTAATTGAATTTCCCACGAGCTATATTATTATTATTATTATTATTATGGTGTGAGCAGACGCGAAACGAGGTCGGACCTAATAGGTGGTATACAACATAATATACCGCGTAACCGGCGCCGACCCGTCGGCTCAATAAAACACGGCGCAACACTATTATATACGTAGGTACCTGAATAATACACCGCGGACAATAGCAATATGCCGCGTATAATAATATAATATGATTATTATTATAATATATTATATTATAATAATAACATACAGATGTATATTACCCAAACTAGAACTATAATACGCGTATATTCACAGCATTCTATATACCGTTGTTATCATTTTATTAAAACGTCGTTATATATATATTGACGGTACGTGCATGATATCGTATCGCCGTGCAATGTCGTTTATATGTTCTCGTGCGATCGTGTCGGGGACGAAAGTAACGTGCGCAGAGACGTTTCCCGCATCTCGTGTGTACATGCACGGGAAATCCGCAAACGGCCGAGTACGAGTTTATCGTCGGAATACTGCATTGTGATACCTTTGCCTACGACCGTCTATACTGAAAATGCTCATCAGTATATTATTGTGCTTACACTAGTGACTTATCACATTATACAGTGGTGTTATTGTTATCATATAATTGCGCGATGTATTAAAAATATTAATTTAAATCCATCAAAATTCATTTATGCGGCTACTGCAGGGTACAAAACATCATAGGTACCCCGTACGGGTTTTCCGCACACATCTTATTAAAAATGATGATTTCAAATATGTATACATACAACGGGACAATCATAAAATGTAATAGTAAAGTAGTAAACCGACAGTATAACATAAAATGAATGACATAATGAGTAAATCATACATTGGTAATACCTCTTGGTATAGTATAGTATATAATATGGTTGATGGCTTAATTTGCGTTCTGAACTGATTGGTGGGTTTTGTTAATTTGGAAGCGACGATAGTAGCATAGTTGGTTGAATTTTTGGCAAGACTTTGTTAATCACTGTTTTGAGTAATGCAAAAAGTGGGCTCAATGATTTATTTGACTTCATTTATAAATAAGGAGAGTTGAGTTGTCAATTTGGGGCAATCATGGTTGTTTTGATAATTATGCGACTGGTTATTAGTATGTTGATTTTACACGGCTTTGGTTCTAGGTTTCTAGAATATTTGGATTTTATGTTCAGTATTACCATGAACAATATTTTCTGGGATTTGGCATGTTGCTATAATCTGATACAAATCTTGGTTTTTTCTTATAGCTTTTATTGTGGACTAAGATTTACTTTTTGATCAAATATCTTTGTAGAAATAACAACATCGATAGATAGTTAACAGGACTCTGTCCTTGGCAAAAGATAAACTTTGGCAGTTGGTCAGGTAATTTTTTTTGTCGGGGCTTATGTTTCAATAGGTACACAAACAACTTACATATTATAGGTATTAATATACCGAGTGATTATTCAAGTTTGGATTAAATGTTCTGAATTTTAGGTTGTATGGCCTTTTATTTTTCGAGACTTTTTTCTATTCCCCCATGTGTGGTCACATTCCAAAAAGTTCGTTTCAAACGGACCAGCTCTCAATAGATTTAAACATGTCGTAGTATAATATAACCCTGTTTCATGTTTTGACTGTAACAAAACTTTTTTGAGGATTTTTATAAATACAACTTCGAACCAGTAGTTGTAATAGAGCTTAGTCGAACAGAGTAGTATACCATATTATGTACCCCTGTGTCACTTTATTCCACTCATCTAAAATTTAAATCATTTTAATTAATGTCTAATTAACTATAGTCGATGAAATATTTCAGCATAACTCGGAGACAAATATTTGGCTTCAAAATATAAGAATAAAATGCACGTTGTATTGAAAAAAACAAGAATAATAAGATAACAAATGTTTTTCACAAATATTATGCTTTTATGCATTGAAATGAATATTTTTGTAATATACATTTATCGAAAAACAACTGTCGAGTGATCAATTAAATAACAGAACCCCCATACGTACGTGCGTACTATACGTACGTGAAAGTTTATTTTGCACAAAAATGCGCATCGGTCAACATTTTACTATACTTACTTCGCGATGCGTATATAATATAAATAATTAGGTATAAAATATATTTCATTATTTCATTAAACTTGATTTGTCGTCGTCGTCCACGCGCGCAAATATAGGTACTCACGCGTTTATATTACTATGGTTTTCATTTTTTCCCGAGTATGGTGCATCAATTTTTAAAATCTACTCTGCTCGGTAACTTTATTATTATTATATTGTGTTCCGAGTATAATATTACAGTGTACACTAGAATATTGCAGTTGTGCAGAGTGTTCGATGTTTCGGGCTAGTAAAATTGGCGGTGTCGGGGCGCTGGTGGAGAAGTTTGATGGCTTTCGCCTGGAAAATAATTTCGTGTTGTACTACATTGTAGTACAATGGTGCGCGGGATATTTTATTTATTCATCGTTCCAGAGGTATAAGTATATTGTTTACATTTCTCTTGATTAATATTTAATTGTGAGCTAGGTACTTTTCAAGTTGTCACAATTATTTAAGTGTCTGAATTATGGAAACTCATAAATGTATATTACTACGAAATGTTTTGCTCGGACGTGTACCAATATATATTATAAACACCACGCGCAGCTTAAGCCCCGTAATGTTATTACTATTATTATTATTTTTTTTTAAACTAAATGTACAGTTGAATTTATTTAATTTTTTTTTTTTTGTGATCGCATATTGTCGTTTGACAATAATAGATTTATTAGTTTTGAACATTGGGATTATATGTTTTTTTTTTCCTATTTGTAATACACGTTGATATTTAAATATTTTATAGTCTTGCGATTTGAAATAAGCGTTCGAAATTTCTACTCGGGAAAGACTGCATCAAATGTGCTAAAGACCTATCGGTATCGTCAAGAAAATGTATATTAATCTTTGTCCGCTTAAGTGTATGATCAAATAACCAACTACGCAAAGATTTGAAAGTAGAAACTGTTGAGAAACTAGTCAGAAACTGGTATACACAATTTCAGATTAAACTACAGTACCACAAAATTCCTGATGCTATTTATCTATCATCATTCCTCACTCACATAATATAGTCACACCGCCACACAGCCCTTCACGTCGTCTCAAAAAGCTCTGGTTTCGAGATATCTTAGATTAATTGCTAAAATTAATTAAATATAATCAATTGGTTTTGAAGGGTTATATAAAGGATAGACTCCTCATCATGACGTCATTCTGGTGTTATTGTTGTTATATATAATATATAAATATCCATCATTCATTGAATCTATTCATTTTGTTGCTCAGCACATATTGTATGACTTTGCTCAATGATGAAAAAAAAAAAAACAGAAACTTACTTGATAAACCATAAAGTTTATAAAAATATACGTGTCAAATCTCCTTGTAACGGTATAATTAATAATGCACCCGTAAATCGTATTATTGTCAATGGTTATTATAATATTATATTTGATCTACGGCTTCAACGACGATGGTGTTTATATTATTATTATTATTATTACTATTACTATTACTATCATTTGATCGTTCAACACGACGTTAAAACCTCATAATACCTATATTATAGTAAAATGGTTTGTTTGTTCGGATGATTGTTTTTTCTCGGTACCTATTGCAAAAATCGTCAAATTAATTCATATTTACACCGCTGTATACCGTTGCTAACTAATAATATGTCACGTTATTTTCGCTGAAAATCGACAAAGTTTTGTGTAATACTGCTTTTGGTATACACCATAGCGCTCAATTATCGTTCCATATCGGTTGGTCGGTGCAGCATATTATTATGGATAATATGTAAAATAGTCGCACGTGTCGCGTCGTGTTTATTTAACCGTGAATATTTTAATTTGATTGAATCAACTTTCTGCGAAGAGATTACCCATTTGTTAAGTCTCGAATAAATGGTCGAATCAATCGAACGTATACGACGAGGTCGGAGTTTGATAAGTATTTAACAAAACAAAATAAAATATGGCACTTGTTCTTTTTTTCACAAACAATACACACACACACACACACACAATTGACAAACACAATTTGTTAAAACCATAAAATAATACAAATTGAAATATAAAAATATTACATAGAGTTAAATTAAAATTAAAATTCTATAAAATTAAAATACACAATCCAAGTTAAAAAATCAAAAATGTGTGTGTGTTACTTCAAAATAAATAAAAATAGCGTCTATACTCATAGGGTGACCATCCATTCCATTTTTCGTAACACCGTCCCGTTGTTCCCTGGGGAATCTACGGAGCATTACAATTTCCCATTTTCAGAAGGAGGACCTAGAGTTAACGAAAAAAAAAAATTGTGAGGTAGCTGAAACTGAGTATCAGAAATTACTGAGCTACAGTGAAACCGGATTGTTTGCACTATTATCGGAAGAGTTTTGTAGTTATACTATTTACCGCTGAAAAATTATTTCTTAAACATAAAAGTGTGTCCAACAGTTTTAAAGGATTTCTTGGACTGTCCAAATTCCGAGGTATGGATTTTTTACCATGTGGAAAATATACGACTAAATTTGTGTGCGATAATGGATACCCAGTATTTTAAAATCCGTGTGGGGTTTTGTCCTATCCGAATTTTGCATAATTGTGTGATAATGGGCGACGCCCGTTCAAATTTAAATTTAGACCTTTATAAGCAAAAAAAAAAGAAGTTCGATTAACAACTAACAAAGTCATGTATAAAAAGGGTAGTTCTCAATTAAAAAAAAGAAGAATTTCGTATTGCTGCAGTACACTCCATGCAAATGGTACCTATACCTAAGTATTTTAACATACGACCTTTGTAAATGTAGCTAGTATAAGTATATGTATAAGTACTTTAAAAATTGAAAAAATCAAAATTTGAATAAATGCATATTTTAATAATGAAATGGGGGTTAACACTGTCGGCGAATCGCCCTGTATATGTAATATATCCTAATCGACCTTTTATACCGGACATACCAGTGTAGTTTGTTGTTGGACGACGCAATTTTATGAAAAATGAGTTATATTTATATATATACATATATATAGGGAATAGGGATAGCGGAATACGCTATATTCCACTTCACTAATGATTTATGAGAGGAAGATAATATTTTACGACACGATTCCAAACCATGTTGTGTAGTGCGTAGGCAAACACCGCCACAGTGGCCATGTACACTGGACCATCGTGAAAAATATAATAAACACTAAATATTTGGATACCTACCTACAAATATAACCAATGTTGAAGTCGTGTTCAATGTGTTTAGTCAGATATTAATGTTCAAATTTGTATGTGTAACTGTATAAGAGTATTGAATTCCTATATAATATTATAATGCGTTTATAGGTTATACCATATGTATATTTGTATTTTGTATGTACCTATGCTACAAACTATAATATTACAGTTCGATGTGTACCTACCTACGAACACAAATGTATGTGTTTACATAATATAGGTGTCTACGAATCGATGTTTTCAAATGCGACCGTGTGAATTACGATATCAGAAATGCATTCGAAACAATCGATTTGATATGAAAACACTTACATATTTTAAATGCACTCGATGTATAACTTAACATATACAATTTAAATACAAATACACAGATTTTTTAAGCAAGCGCAGTCTATTTTTATGCTTGAATCATGCATACATTCAAATTCTGATTTTTGAAATTTATAAATACACTTAAAAGACCATATTATTTATAAATCCTTTTAAATTTTTTCGTATCACTTAAGGATGATTTTTTGACAATATCAATTTCTGTTTTCCAATTAGGGACTCCCCTTTTTAATTTTTAATTATTAAGCAGATTTTTTGTTGTTGAGAAATTTGATGTACCTAGGTATCTAAATCAAATTTCAAACGAGTAGTTTTTGAGTTATATAAATTTATGTACAAGGAGTAAAAATATGTCTATGGTGACGGGTTAAGTAGAAATGGGCGTAAACGATTTGAAAAAGTTAGTAATTACTAATAATTACTATCAGCTTAAATAGTTTGTAAAAATGATTCATGTATAATAAATGCTATACATACTTGATAATATCATGTCATAAAATTAATAATATTTATAATATTTATTTTTATAAAACAATTTTAGATCCTGAACGTCCTAGCGAATGAATGTATTGATTCACAATAAAGTGTAATGTTTTTTACACGTGTTTTTTTTTTCATTTAAATTTGGGGTAGTAAAAACTAAGAATGGTCCGATTTTTGTCATCAGCATCTTTTTAATGTTTACTTTCCTGTCAGTATAAATATTTAAATAACTCTAAATCTACTCATTAGAATTTTGATTTAAGTATAAATAAACATTATTTGTATGATTTTGTTAATTAGATATTTATCATACTTTCGATTTATACATCCGTCTCTTTCTTAATTATTGCTTAGTGTGTACAATGTTCATATACCAATCATACAATTTGTGGTTAAAGTTTGTACAACTCGTCATTTTTATAAATTGTTTTGTTTGTGTTTGTGATAAATTTTCAAGTAAATTGTATTATATTATTTTACTGTTAATAGTTTCATAAAAGTAAACATCTTACGAAACTACATAGTAGCTCGTAATGATAATTCATAAATTACTGTTACTATAGTCTTAAAGTAATCTAAAGACTGCAATGGTAATTACTCGAGTCGAGTATTATTTTAGTATAGTAATATCTTCTAATTATATATGGAAAATTTTGAATTATTTCAAATTAGCTTAAGGCGATTAATTTAATGTCAGCAGGAATTATGTTTTAATTAATATAGTAGTAGGTATAGCTTTAAATCGTTGCATTGTTAGTAGTTGTATTATAATCTTATTTTTAAAATATGTTCACAGTCCATGAGTTTACGGACGGAATAATGGTTTAATTAATTAATGCCATATTTGTTCGTCTATACACTACACTAAACTAGGTATTTATATTGTTATAGACATAAAATAGGTAATATATAATAGAGATTTAAAGTGTGAATTTATATAGTTATACTGCATCGTGTAATGATAATTATTTCTGTGGAATTTTAGGTTTGGTTTTATGTTCTTATCATTGTTTAATATTAGATTTATAATAATATTTATGCATATACGCATATAGTGAGTCATTGTTTTCACATACCTAAAACGAGAAAACGACAAAATTTGGGTGGCTTAACTCGTATACATATTTCATACATTAAATAAATTAAGTTCTATAAAAAAAGGAAAGTTTTGCTTTCACTAGAATGACCATGAGTTTTTGATTTTAAATAACGACGTATTTTAAATTACCCATATAAATAATCGATGTTATTTGAGGGCAAAAAAAACCCGAAAAGTATGTGCCGATATCAGTATACTATATATTATAATAATATGTTTACAGAAATATTAATGGAAAAAACAGAATATAGATAATATTATTATGTATTGCTTAAAAAGTGTTTCCAGACGGTTTAGATGCCCTGAACGTGAAGGTAGTGAAAAAAATCACATACTACATAATTCACGATATTTTTAATATATAATATATACATTAGTGATATAAAATTAACATTCACAGACTAGGGTAAAATACTTTTTAAAAGTATTTCAAATACATATTCCGAATACTTAAATAAAAGTATTCAGAATAATATGTATTCGAATACTTTATGATAATAATATTCCTAAGTATTTTGAATCTTCACAAAATGTATTTCAAATATTTTTCGAATACTTTTTTTTTAGTTGGTTTAGATTTCAATAGCAAAAATATTATTTTTTCAATTCTTTGTTTATAAAATTATAAATGAACATTATTATAATCTCGATAATACACACCTATCTGGCTATCTATTAGTTATAAATTATATTCAAAATAATATAGTTAAATAACTAAGAAGTAATAATTAGTAATATATAAGAGTATACCTATATAAGAAAAAAAGTATTCGGAATACTACCGAAGCCTGAACATTCAATTATTAAATTCAAAATTTACAATGAACAGTATACATTAAATTAATCTTAATTTATTTACAATATTATATTGTCGTACCTACTTAATTTTTACAACCAATTTATTATTTTAAAAAACTTTAAGTTAGATACACGCTATTGTCACACATAATATGTGCTTATACATTGGTCCGATGTACAATGAAAACATTTTGAACTGGAAAAAAAGTAAACAGAAAAACGATGCAGTTGTGAGGCATATATTACACGTTAAATTATCATTACCATTTTTATTGATCTCTGATGCGAATGTATTGAGCATTTTCCTATGGGTACAATAATGTTATAATATTTACCTATATCTGTGTGTAAGTTCGGATAATTTTTATCGTTCGAGATCAAAAAAAAAAAAAATAAAAATAATAATCCGTATAATGTAAGTTATACTGTATCAATATTTTCAATAGTTTCGCTATCGTCGTATGTCAAATGTAATAATAATAATAATCATAAAAAAAAAAATCGAATTCCCATCAAAATTATTTAAATTTGATCCGCTTTATAATATTGTAAACACTAACCACTCTACGGCGTATGTTTGTCGACAAACTGCAGCAGCAGCGGATTATACGGTCGACGCAGAAGCAATTAAAAACGTATAAAGTTCGTTTTTCATATTACACGCCGTGTGCGTATACAATGAACACGGACCCACTGCCGTCATGTGTAATATTAAAAGTGCATACATATACATATTGTACAGACTGAACGCTATATTATAGGAGAGCTGGTGTATGTGCACCGCGTAAACTGTATAATATATATATATATATAGGTACGAGTGTTATACGCACCGTGTAATATAGTAGTATATTATAATATAATACCGTGCATGCAGTGCGTATATTAACTGCCTGACCAATGGAGTAATATCATAGCCGCTATATTACAGTATAGGTATAGTATAGGTATATACCTATATACCTTGTAACCTCTACTCGTGAATGTATACGCGCACCGCTGTGAAATCGATTACACGAAATAGTAAACACCGTAAAGACTCGAAGAGTTGTTTTTTTTATGCGACTCTCCTCGTCCACTCCACGCCAACGGCAAAGGGATTTTTGTAGGACGTATTTTATTTTTCTGTTATTATTATTATTATTATTATTATTTTTTTTTTTCGTGTGTACTGCACATATGCGCGTACGTATTTTTTATATTTTCACCAGTGTCGTGTATGTGGCGCGGGTGGAAGGGAAATAATAATATAAAAGGCAAACTAAGGGAAACAATAAGTCCTCCGGGAACTTGTGTAGGTCCCCGGCCCCGGCAAGACAAACACCATAGAAAGGACAATAAACGCGCCGCGGAGTTCGGGACGCGCGGTTGGGGGATGTACGGATCTTGCGACAGCAGATCGAATAGTATATTATTATATACCGAGACGATGACGACCCCCTCAGAAAGAAATTTTCCGGGCTAAGAAAAAATAAAAAACCATAATATTATGTATATTGTATGTATATAATGCCACCGCACCGCGCTACAGCAGAGTCACGCGAAATGAAACCCAAAACTTTATGACCTTGCCGAAACGTCGTAAAAACGAAAGTTGAAAATCACCAGTCAGCAGCCGACACCGAAAGTATATACAAATACACACTTCGGGACACACACCGCACACAGTGCTATTTTGGTATGATTTTTATTTTTTTTAAATTTATTTTATTATTATTTATTTTTTTTTTTTTAGAGTGGCATACATATTTTTTATGCGTCATGTCGACGTCATGTCAAATCGGATTTTGCTTTTTTGAAGATATAATGACGGGTCCACAACACGATTTATAGCCAATTATTATATATCTATAAAACGGCTAAGTACATCCTGTTTCGGAAAAGTTTACCTGTAGATTAATTTCGTCTATAATATATGAAATTGACAGGAGACCGTAGGTATACTACAGCCAAAAAAAAAAAAAAAAACCAAATAATAATATCAATAATATTAGTTACAAACTATTGTTGTTAACAATGGTTTATTACTTTTAAAACTTACAAATACAAAGATATACGAGTATTATTAAAATGGGTTTTCTTTTAACAGTTACTTTTTAAAAATGTGTCTTTATTAGATTCCCTGTCGCGATAACGTAGACATAACCCAAGCAGTATTTTAACAACGTCGCAAAGTGTTGGTCTTTCCCTATTACGCATAGGTACCTTGCACACAGGTTGCAACGTACGTTTCTTTGCAAGATTAAAATAATACTTAGCTATCCACGACATTACGATGGGCACACGGATATTTTTAACATATTTTCCCAAATTTATTTTCCGTCCAAAATGTTGACCACCTGTTTTCGCGTGTTTCGTCATTAGACTGCGTCACTGCGATTGTGTATCGGTTCGACGGTTTGTTACTCGAATACAGCGTTTTCTAATTTGATTTGGATAACATGTAGGTTGTGCGGTGGAACTAGCGGTTTTGACCACACGTTAAGCTGGTGGATGGTAATATTATATTATTATGTACCGTACCGTGGTACAAAGAAAATCTACAAACTACAACGTTGTTTTATTTATCTTGCCGAAGACTATATTCCAACCATTTAAAGTTACCTTTATAGTTTAGTATATTAATTATCATTATTGCAATGTTTTAAAACTTTTATAATATTTACTGTTAATAATTGCCATAAATCGTTATTTTTTAATATTTAAATATAAAAAGGAATTAACCAAGTCCAGAGGGGGAGGGCGTAGGCACCATCACCTACATTAAAACCGTCACTGTGTGGTGGCTGATAACCTCACAGCAGGTTATCGAAATCTTGTCGCATCTCTCGCGCACTCTTCCCAGTTTACGCATATACAATAAACGCCTACCACCAGAAGACACTTTTGAGACGAAATTGTTGTCCGCTCCAAATCGTTTTGAATACGCAGAACGGTGTAACATTGGTCTAATTAAAATCGTTTACGCAAACACCGTAGACTAGTCGAGGGCGATAGTAATAATTGTCTGGCGGAAGCAAAGGTGCCGGTGGCGGGCGGGCGGTGTACGACAAGTCTTCTCCTTCAAATGGAATTCTTTCGCGAATAATAAAAATACAAAAAAAGAAATCTCGTAATTCGAACGGTTCTCGCCGAGGCGCGTAATCTTGTTTCCGAGTCATTATAATCTTGGTTCGTTAGACCCATTGTGTGATTGCCGACGTTTGAATCTTTTATTTCTTATTGTTCTTTTGTGCCTCCCTTTCCCCGCTCCTTCTGCATATTACGAGTGTACACGCCGCCGCGTACCCACTCACCGACGCGGAGTCGGCTGCGATTCTTTTGCGAGTGACGACTGCCAAGGCATCTAACGATTTTCACCATACATAAAGTTGTTCACTTGTTCACTCCCTGTACACTCGGAACATATAATAATAGACATTAAACATAGGTAGGTATTAAATTTAAATTTTCCGATTACGTTTCATTATCACGGTGACGCGACGGTGATGTACAACGTCGGTATACATAATAATATTATCTATATATATATATATATATATATTGCATATTAATTGTATAAAAATGCGCATCGTCGGTTTTCGCGTGTGCGTATAATTCAAGTCGTCGCACCGACAGTTTCGAAGTTCATTACTCACAAAGTTTTTAAAACATTTGATTATTATAATATATTAATAATATAATGTACAGACTACAGACAAACGAATTGTTAACGAAAGCGGAGAAAAAAGTACGCGATGCTAAAATAATTACGACGATTGACGGAAAAATCTCGTGAACCGTTTTCGTCCTCTACTTAGGTAGATACGTAGGTATTACCATTCCTCGTTGAATTTCGCGCAGTAGCTGGAAACGCGGACATCGTGAACGACGCCTATTTCGACCAATGCCCACCGCGGTCGTGTGATACGAAAAATTCATAAAATTATGGAGTCGCCCAGAAATCCAGTCGTTTAAATGCATTGGAGGACCAACGGTTGGGTTAGGTTAGGTCATATTAGGAACGTGGTGACCCGGTGGCGCGTAGGGTCGGCTTTATGAGACCGAAAATTAGGGGTCACCTTATTTGTCGCAGTGCGTAGGCCATTCAATCCGCACGCGGAAAAGACGTTTTTCGGAGCGACAAAATGCAATTTGCGTACGTACCCGATTACATATTTTGTTCACATTTTATATGTTATACTGTATACGTGCAATTTATAGATATAATATATTATTATTACCTTCCGCGTGCGTTGATCGCATTGTCATTATAATATGATATCATGAATGACTACTGTAGACTGTGTCTGCAGTCGACTGTGGCGAATATAATAATTAGACGTAGCGCTAGGGGTGTACACAAAAATATATTTAGCTGACGAACAAAAAATAAGGTGCTGTGATGGTGGGCGATGGTGATGGTTGTGGACGGTGACGGGTAGGAATGGTAACTTGTATCCAGTCATGATTACGTGCGCGCAAGATGTCCGTGAAGTTGACACCCCCACTTTGAGATATCGACTTCAGACCAGCGCCAATATTTTGCAACTGATTTGCAACAATTTGCAAAACCAATTTTGAAATTTGCAACTACCCCCATCCACAGGAAAATCCAATTTCCCGATGGTAGTACCATCAATTACCACCGGCATTTTTTAAAAGTTATTTTTATTTATCAATGTTATAAATTATTAATCAATAATACCTAACTCGAAAATAATGTTTAATACCTAGGTACTGATTTATAAAATATAATATAATTCATAAAAGTTATAAAAAAAAATCAATTTGCCATCAAATAGTACCATAAATTACCACGGGCATTTTTTAAAATTATTTTTATTCATTAATGTTATAAATTATTTTTGAGTTGTTAATGATTAGTGAATGCAACTAATAAAAATGATGACCAGTCAAATTAATTTTTTTTTTACCTTTTTTAGTTTATATTTCTTAAAAATCATAAATAAATTATTTCTTACAAAAATTAATAAAAATTATTCATAATAACGATTAATAAATACGATTCATACAAATAATGAAAACAATTAATACAAATGTTAGACAAATTATAAATAAAATCAATTAGTTAAAAAAACAAATAAAACTTTAATAAAACATGTTTGAGAAAAATTATTGTATAAAAAAATTAAAAAAACTAATAAAAATGTTTTAAAAATTCCATAATATTTAAAAAAAAATAAAGGTGGGGAAGTGGGTGTCGCTCTGCTGTACCATAGGTTACAAGTGGGTCACTGTGATGGATGGTGTTAAATTTGATTTTAATGATATTTATATAGTAATATCATTCTATAAGAAAAACGATTCTGAGCGAAGACAGTCAGTCAGCCTATGATATATTGATATTACTAAGTATATTTGATGATATTATTGTGAATAAAGTAATTTATATATAACCTATTTACGTGGAACCTTGTTTTAAATTACCAATCCTTAGCTATAAAAGCTGAACATTTTATGAATTTTTAACTAGAAAATAGTTGTCAAAATATGAACTTTAAATACTTATAAAAACAAATTGTGCCTATATATTTGTAAACTGCTCTTGTAACAATATACCAGGAGCCTTATTTTTGATTATGCGCATCAGTTGTTACATCATCCGATGTATAGCATATTATTAAAGGATTTGTTAACTATGAATCATTATGAATATTGTACAGTTTATAATAAGCATTCATACATATGCGTAGCCCATGTGTATGTGATTTGATTTTATCGTTTCTATTTCACGGAGAAAAAAGAAAAATTCAAATTTTGGTTAATCTTTATATTATAATATTTTGGCCGGGTTTTTATGAAAATATCCTACTGTGCACCGCAACTCCGCATAATCCTTCAAAACACCAAAATATTTAGATTTGTATATTCTAATTTTCTTTGGTCATAAATATCTAGTATTATTTTCCAAATTTACAAATCACAGATTTTATTTAAACAATAAAAAAAACTTCTAATTTTGTATTCTTGATCAGAATAACTAAAAAAACAAAATTTTGACAACTAATTACTATCCCCTTTTAATAATATGTTAAAAAATCTAGAAACTTTCAGATTTACACAAACAACAAAAATCTCGTTGCCATGTACATGAATATTTGAAAAATTTACAATTCGTATCTGTGTGTGTCACATAGTTACCATTTGTCAATATTCATTTCTTGTCTTCATTATGAATTATTTTTCATTCCTGCGGTCAACAATTAGTTAAAACGTTTTTTCCGTTTAATTTATTAATTACTCTGACTATATATTATCAGATAAATATGTCCGATATCAACATCGCATCCAAGAGTGAAATGATGCAGCTGATTTTCGCTGATTTACTAAAAAACATACCAAAACCTTTGGCTGAAAGCTGCCGGGATATGAAAAGTTTACGGGTGCATAAAAGATATGCATCTTTGCCTAACATGGCCGTAATGGGTAAAATTTCCTCAGCCAAATCGACAGAGATTGGGTGGCGATCAACGCCAAATCTAAAGTTTCGGCAGGTCACCAGCGATACGCAGAGACCGGAATCGTCGGGAAATCGTGATTCCAAGTGTTTGCTGGACGGCAGGCTGTGTGTATCTACACCAAATATTCCCGTGTGTCTAAATTCAGCTGGCGAGAAACCTGCAGATATGGGGTGGCGATCAACGCTAAATCTAATGTTTCGGCAGGTGACCAGCGATATGCAGAGATCGGAATCATCGGGAAATCGTGATTCCAAGTGATGCTCCAGAGTTGCAGATTTTGAATACGACGCAAGACACGGATGGAGGACACCTAACCGTGGTCAAACACAGACGTTCACGTCGTTCGTTTTGGCGTTGGACGAAGAAATTCGTCAGGCGGTTGTTTTGTTGCTGTGGTTCTATTGACAAGATGGACCACTAAATGTATATTATAGAGTTTTAAAGGTTTTTAAACGCCCCCTCCCCTCCTACTGTTATCTCACTCCCATGTTCGCTATTGTGTCCAGCCAGGATTCTGAAACCGTTTATCGTGTCCTCCATTGTTGTTTGTACTAAGTTAGTGTAGGTTTGCCTCACGTATTTCATGCACTGTAGAGCATATAGAGTATATACCTTCGAACTTTACTTTTACGCTGAAATAATGTCATATTGTATATTGTATATTTGTATTTGCATATTCTATGGTAATAATGTAATAACGTAATAACGTATTAATGTAATAACAATGTAATAATGTAATAACGTAATAATGTATCAATGTAATAACAATATAATAATGTAATAAAAATGTAATAATGTAATACGCCGTTCGTGTCGTAGATGCACATTCTGTAGATATACATTCGGTTTTTTTTCAACCAGTGAAAAAATCTCACGAGGAACATTTGTATTGAATTCTCAAGTTTTTGACCAAAGAACAAAAATTGTTATCAACATAGGGTACATAGAAAAAAACCAAAACCTCTGCGATATCACGCCAAGAGTTATGATAAAAAACATTTTAAGACCCCTTATAATAATATTATAATAGGTAATAATAATATGTATTATTAATAAAAATAAAATATTTTTATAACTGGTTTCATTGAACGAGTATAGGCCAAAATATCTTATATTATATGAAAATTGGATATCAACTATTCATTTTAACGTAAGACAGTTATGTAGGGTTGCATAAACGATTTGTCAAATTTAATGGTTCACTTTCAATATAAATTTTAGGTTTGCTAGCTTTCCTTAGTGTATATTCTGATATACCTAGACAATGAAGCGTTTTGTATATTTTGTGTAGCATTTCAACAAATTATGCTGGAATGAATACCTGACCAAACATCAATAAATAAGAACTACTTAATAAAACCTGAAGAAAGAATTGATGAACTGCAAAAAAAAAAATATGTTTAATTACCTTATTTAAGCGTAACATCTTATGGCGCGGTACGGTAGTGTGACCGACTAATGGCGCGGCGACGCTCCGCTCGTGGCTAGTCAATCCGCTCAATCCACCTCAGCTCAGCGATCTCCTCTTACCCACCCACTGCTTCACATGTGTCTATTTATATACAGTGTTGTTTTGCGAGAAGCGTTGACATTTTACATGTAAACTGCTAGTTTTTTTCTATTCTATTAAAATATGAGTGACAATATTAGAACCCATATTGTTTAGCAAGGGCGGGAGTCGGGAAGTGAGCTATTTCGTCGGCGGCGTGGGGTCTCTTGTCACGCCTCTGCGTTCATCGATCACGGCAAAGGTAATCCAGGGATCTACACAACAACCAGACTATTCTACGAAAACAATTTAATGAAAGAAACGATTTGGTTTTATGTATTTTAAGCGTCATGTATAGAGGTTATAATATGAATATATATTAATTAATAAGATGTAACCAAAAGTTTATGTTTTGTAAAGACCGTGGTATAGATTTCAATATAAATAATAACTACTATATTAAAACAAGAATAAAAATATGTAATCACTATAATCAATATAGTGCAGATTACTATTGGTCACGACAAAGGTAATGCACTATGCAGGCGGGATCTGTGCAACAACCAGATTATTCTACGAAAGAAAAATGTTTATTGTTCTCGCGTCACGCAAGGAGTTTATAATATGAATATAAGATGTAACCAAAAGGTTTTTGTAAGGACCGTGGTATAAATTTCAGTCTCTGGTTGTGTAAGGTATACGCGTGATATGCGCGCCCAGCACTTTTGAGGATTTCCATTTTACCCCCCGGTATATGTCTTTGTATATTTTTTTTTAAGTTGAATTTATGAGGAATCTTGTATTCAATTTTCAAATCTTAGATTTAAAAAGAAAAACTTTTATGAACTTCTAAAACAAAATAATTTGCACATTTTTGTGATTGTAACGTATTTTGTCAAAATTCAAACTTTAATGTTTGTAAAAAAAAATTATGACAGTATTTTAAATATTTTTCATCTGCTATTGTAACAATATATCAGGAGCCTTGTAAAAATGTTCAAGCTTTTTAAAGAAAATTTTATTAACATTCATAGTAAAAAAAAACTAAAAAATTGGAAGCAGAAAATGTTTACTAACAGTTTAGAACAAATCAAAATATTTTGAAAATTTTATCGCGTATACAAAATGTATTAACAACTCAAAAATAATTTATAACATTAATGAATAAAAATAGTTTTAAAAAAATGCCCATGGCAATTGATAGTACTATTTGATGGCAAATTGATTTTTTTTATAACTTTTATGAATTATATTATATTTTATAAATCAGTACCTAGGTATTAAACATTATTTTCGAGTTAGGTATTATTGATTAATAATTTATAACATTGATAAATAAAAATGACTTTTAAAAAATGCCCGTGGTAATTGATGGTACTACATCGGGAAATTGGATTTTCCGGTGAATGGGGGAAGTTGCAAATTTCAAAATTGTTGTGGCGAATTGTTGCAAATCAGTTGCAATATATTGGCGCTGGTTTGAAGTCGATAGCTTAAAGTGGGGGTGCCAACTTCACGGACGTGCCCGTAAATCGACATTTATGTGACAGTATACAACGTTAGTGTATAGAATATTATATTAAATACAATATTATTATTATATTATGCAACATAAATTATTACAATTATTTTTTTAGATGTTGGGCCTGCGTTCGATCAGCCTTGAGCAGCGTTGCAAAACCCAAGGAATACGATAACAATAGTCACTCCCAACTCCGTGGTAAACCGTCGTAATTCGAAAACGGTATTGTTTTTCGTAATTTCAGCCATAATTTAATTATAAAAAAAGTTTATTATTCATTTTATCTTGGGTTCAGTAAAATACTTATCTCGTCGTCAACGCTGCTGTTTAAGCCCTACATCTGACCGTGCAGCAACAGGTGGAAATTAATTACTCATTACTTATGCACACACCTATTAACATAACTAATTACGGATCGTGATGAAATGATTAGGTAACAATTCACTATATTATTATGTAAAATACGAAATACAAAGTTTTATTGAGCGATATTCATAATCTGATTTTAAATGATTATGGTTTTAAATCGACTAGGTATCTTTGTATGTTTTGTACAAGTAGTTTTACTTATAACCATTTTTTTTTTATTAGATTCCGAGTAGAGAAAATAATTAATTTAATTTGTTGTGTCTTTCGTCGTCTTTTAGAGCAGTAACATTTTTTAAATTATCAACTTTAAGAGTGGCTTGTGCCTTGTGCAGGTAGCATATTTGACACCTTGGAGGGTTGGTACTTTTCAAAATAATCCGAAAAACAAAGTAAATAAACAATTAAAGAAAACCCATAATTTTTACGTAAACTTAGTTTTTGATAATGAATAACCTGTAGAGACCTACAGTTTTTGAAAATATCTAAATGAACTTTTTTTCAGACTGCACGATAGAATATTCAAAATATTTTGGTTGTTTGTGCTTTTTATTGACATTTGAAATTCTTGAATTTGTTAGTGTTGATAGATAATATGTTTGGGCTTAGGCAAAACATTTGAAAATGTAGGTAATTCAAGATTGAGGATAAGTAAGTTGTTATTATATCAATTTTATTATTTTAAAAATTCATATGCACCAATCGATACGGTTACTGAAATGATGTACTTTAGTATTCGTTTATTATATTTGAGATATTCATGTAATCGTTTGTGAATCTCTGAAAGATTATAATGTTCGAAAATGTGTCACAAAAATGTAAAATTATTCAAATAAACGAGACCAAACGCATAAATAAGCGACTGTCACGGTTTTAATAAAAGTACTGCTGTTGTTGTGTTGATCAAAGATAATATTTTACAAGTAGCATTTTTTCCCTGTAATGCTGTAAATAATAATATTATCTAATTTGTATTTGTCAAAACAATGGAATAGCTACTGTCATTTTACACCGTGTTTGTGCTATTCGGTGGTTTAACAACCTCTAATTTAATTTAAATTAGTAATTAAAACTAAATTAGTAATTAAAACAAATTGAATTATATAAATCACGTAAAATATAGAACTACCATATAGTTGATTCGATTATATACGTATATTATTTTTATTTACAGTGTGCGTTAGACATGCACGTCATACATACGTGTGAAAGTTATTATTTCATCGAAATAGGTTTTTAGATAATAATATAATATTATACCTACATAGTTTTTACAATTGACAAACTTTCAATGGACCTACAGTACCTGCATAAAAAAAAAAAAACATTAACTTTACTCGAACTGCAGAAATTAGTCCACCATGTTCAATGTTCATCTTTTATATTCAAAGGAATTAGAATTTTTTCAATTCAACATGAGATTCTTTTAGTCCTTCCACTGATGCTTTTTTAATATAATTTATACTATTTAATCAATATGATGACATAGTGATAATACAGGACTGTTAGCCTTACATAATACACCTATACATAAATAGTTTTAAAATATTAATAACGAACATTACTCAATAATATTGTACACTGTTCTGCATGAACATTTCACATGGATAAGTTTAACAAAATTATAGTGGTCAAGTGGGTTGAGTATACACATTTTTATCACGATAAATAAATAATTTGTTGATTTTTGTAATTTATTTTCGTAAAATAATGTTTTTGTACGGTGTCCTCCAGTATGTCTCTTGACGTTATAATTAAATAGGTACTAGGAAAACCCATTCTACTGTTTTTATGTTAAATATTTAATTCCTCATTAATGAATCCCCTCATTACGTTCCTTTTAGCTGCTCTAAACAAACAGCTTGTTCCGTAGTCCGATCATCATTCTTATCTCATAATTAAATTGAAATATTTCTAATAGCCGAATATATTGTATATTATTTAAGTATGTAACTACTGTACCTTATAGGTCTTCGATCCATATTATTATTTTTAACACTATCACACTACTATCTCAATTTATTATTATGTTACAATTATTTCGAAATGTATATATTTTAACTATGTACCTTATGAGGGTTCTGTCACTGGACAGCATGCCTCCTCATACTAAATCATCTTGTAAATATTTTCCGTAATAATCCTATTTGCGTATTGTACATATTATGTTACAGATTGTAAATTTTCTATTTTAAATGAAAATAAAAATGTTTAATAACGTTTACAGTATAATTTCATCAAATAGGAACCCTAAAAAATCTATGTATGGTGAAAGAACCGAAACTTTGACCACCTGCAGGTTTTATTGAATCCAAATAAGCCGTACTAAATACGGTACTTAATACTTATCTATTAAAGGCTGGCTGTAACTCCTGTTAGGTACGTTGCAATATCCCTTCTTGACGTAAATTGCGTCAAACAAACGTACAGATTACACGATCAACTATGGTATTTTCTTTCCTATTTTTTTTTCAGATTTAGGATTTCAAATTATTATCAAATATTTTAAAAAATATAGTTCGCATAAAATATATTTTAGAATAAAATATGTCTGTTGTAATATTTGTTTTTTTTTTATCATGATGCAAGTCATCTTGAATTAAATCTTAATGTAGTTAAGCCATAAAAAAGCATCTGATATATCAGAATGCCATTTTACGACTTCTAATTAATATAATATTACTACAGTTATAGCAGTCATCATCATGTTATTACTATTTACATTAATATGACAGTGACTGTCTGTCAACGTGTTGTATACGTAATTTTTGACAAGGTGTGCGAAACGGATAACAAGTCTAAGTAATAAGATAATAAGTGCTTCATAATAACGCGTCATGACGCGGCCCGCATAATATAGCAAGTACAATGTTCAAGCACTATAGCAGGCTGTCTACCTTATCTCCAACCACATTTACGGGACGCAAACAGCGCAACCAGGTCGACTCTCCCTGCACCTTGCCATGACCGGGGGACCGTGTCGCGGAAGACGTACGGTCGGCGGAAAAGGCCGGTCGAGAATCCATCATCGGACCGATAGCACATCGTCCGACGTAAAACTTACTTATCGCCCGAGCGGCACTAATGTGTTGTATTGTTATACCTAGTATATTATATTATACCTATAAAATATTATAAAGGTATGAAAAAATATCCATTATTTTACTAAAATTTCTAAGATTTTCATACAAAAAAATGTATGACATTTTTACACTTAAACACATTTGGTTATGTAAATATTTTGACGAGGGTTTTAGAATTGGAAATATATTTGTAGAGAGATGCTGACCGACCACTATTAGATTTGAAACTATATAGATTTATTTTTTTTTGTTAAGTCTTTGATCAAGTTTGAGAATACAATAATAGTGCTCTAAAGGTTGTATAAAGCCCTTTTTCTATCAATTGAAAAACGGACACAGATGTTACTATGAATAAATAACTGTTTGCATTTTTTTAAATATTCTGAATATTTTCAAAAATATAGTATAAAAAAATAATGTAATTTATGAAAACATGTCATAATGCACTATACGAAATTTATATGTACAAATAAATAGATAAGTATGAACGCCGTAAATTTTAATTCCAGTGGTGGATTCAGGGCTTAATTTGGGGGGAGGGGCAGAAGTACAAAAAGTACAAAAATTGGCTACAAAATTGGCTAAACACAGTGTAAAACAAAGGGAAAATACGGCGATTTGTGGAGGGGAGGGCAAATGTAACCTTTGCCCCTCCCACCCCTGGATCCGTCACTGTTAATTCAAATCATAATACATTATCAGATTCATGAAAACATTGGATTACTACTGTATTCTATCCCGGAAAGCGTTCTTTAAAATCCAAAGAAAAACAGACCGTTTTAAAATCAATATGGTTTCATCGGTAGTCGGTACTCTCGGAGTTTGAAATTAAAACGCTGTATTTTTTTAATAAGGAAAAAAAAGTATTAACTTGCTGACATTTACTTGTATTACATGGATGTTATACAATAATGTTACTATAAAACTTCTTCTACCGTCAGTTACATACTTACATACCTACCTCAATTAATTGTACATTTTAAACTAATTTTAGTAAAGTTTAATGTAGTTTTTATTTCAAATACATTTTGATGTAGCAACACAACTGATATAAAAAGTTTTGAAAATGTCATTGTGTTAAAAAAAATATAAAGTATAATAATATACGTTTAAATCAAACACAACAACTAAAATAATAAATTGTTATTCATTGAATAAAATATATAATATTGCGTTCAAATTTGAAAGCAATTATTGAAACATTGACTAATCTTTTTTGATTTATACGGTTCTTTTATTTTTATTTTGGTGCGCATAGCGATGACAGTAGTAAAAATTCGTTTGCTTTAGCAGAAAAATCTAGGTCAACGAATAAGAGGGGGAGGTGGTTTTTGGCTACCTTACGAAGAACATTAGTAACTTATCTTACCTCAATACGCGGACAACTAACTCTTCTTTGATTAAATTGAATGATGTGGTTGCATGGAGGTAACGGATAACAAGTCGTATTGAGGCTTGTTCTTCTTGAGCTAATGAGTATGGAACTCAGATTTTTCATCTCTAAGAAATTGCACTAATGCTCTGTATGCGTCAGGGTTCGATGTTTGAATTTTTAAACAATTAGTCGTAGACTTAAATATAAAGTTATCGACACTAATATAATCTCAATTAAGACAAGGTATAGTATGGGGAAGTCGTCAACTCCTCTAACAAAGATAGGAGGTGATGGTTTGATCATATCTGGAATATTCAACTAATTCAACTGATGAGATTGTCGTCCAAGTTTTGGTCTGTTATTCACATTTTGAGAGAGTACTTCAAATCGATTTGTCGTAGAAAACAACGTTTTACGTGTTTGTTGGGCTTTGGGTGAATTTTAATTATTAGAGGTCCAAGTGAATTATTTTTAATTTTTGATGTGTTTTCCACTCACCTTCTGATAAACTAGGTTTGCTTTTTTTATCGAATGAGATCAATATTTAATTTACTTTTAAGAACGAGAGAGCAGTTTTATTTTTATTGCTTTGCATTTTTAGGGATAGATATAAACTGTGACAAATTCAATTAACTGTAACATCGAAAGACTGCACAGCGATAGTGGATTTATTAATATAATAATAATTACAATAACAACAAGACCGCCGCGCCACAGCGGCTCTTGATAAGAAGAGGCGTACTACTACTAATACTAATACTACTAATACTACTAATACTACTACCTACTCGCACCAGGTGGTTAGCGAAAATAGTTATTTTGTGTTGTGTACTTATAACGAAGCAAGTGAATACGATAAACTTAAAAACGTACAAGACAGAAGGAAGTTGATTAACATAATAACCTGTGAGCAAATTCATGAAATTTGAGGTAGGCGAGGAAAACAGTAAACACATTGGAGCCTGGAGGCGCAAAGACTAGACGCGTTGACTGCTATCGCCAAACTGATTTTATAGTTCTAGAAGCATATTTTATAATCTTACCATTTTTAGGGCATATTTCATAATGAATAATAAGTTTATAAGTTATGACATAACATTTGATAGTTTGGCAAAATAATATAATATAATGAATATTTATTTATTTTAAACGCGTTCATTAGGTATTATTATATTGTGTTTTTTAAATCCCTAGTTGACATACAATTGTACGTTAATAAATATTTAGTAAAAATATAAGTTAATATAAATATATATTTTTAGTAAAATATTTGTGTTCATGAAAATTGTGGGTAAAAAAAAAAAAAGGGCATAATAATTGTACTTTTTAAGCGCATAAGTGCATGCGTATTTATTACTTTTTAAGTGCATTAAGTTCTGAGTCCTAATCATAATCATTTATTATTATGAAACTACAAATATTTACTATTCACAAACCACAATATTAAACTTCAAGTTAGTACGAAAATGTCAAACCGATTGCATAACTATTTTATAATAACTAAAACAAAGTGTAATATTCAATTCCACTACGCAAAAAGGCTTATTGTTTATTAATGTCCGTTGAAGTTAAATCTGTCACTTGTATTATCTCAGTATTTGTTTTTAGGATCAAGCAATTAGAATTTCCGTTTCAGGCTATAGTTCAAAATATTGTCATGATTAAATAAGAGTACCAGGGACAATAAAAAATCTACGGTATTAGATGACAAATTATTGATGTTGTAAAATCACAAACAATAATAATTCGTCTGGAGTAAGATACAATTAAATAAAAAAAGGTGGGTAAGTGGATGTCGCTTTGCTGTACAGTAGGTTACAAGTGGGTTACTTAAATGGATGGTGTTCAATTTGAATTCAATGATATAATATCATTGTATAAGAAAAACGATTCTGAGCGAAAACGGTCAGTCAGCCTATCATATTACCAAGTGTATTTGATGATATTATTGTAAATAAAACAATTTATATGTATCCTATTTACGTGAAGCCTTGTTTTAAATTTTCAATCCTTAGCTATAAAAGTTGAACATTTTATAAATTTTTAACTATTAAATTTTCACGCTTTTTTACCTAACAAATACAATTTTATTGATATTTATAGAAAAAAAAAAAACTAAAAAAAATTGAAAACTGACAATGTCCGTAAACAGCTCAAAAAGAGTCAAATTATTTTGAAAACTTTATCATGTATATAAAATGCTAATACAACCATTCAGTGAAATTTTCAAGTATCTACAGTCATTCGTTTTTTAATTACAATAAAATAAGAAAATTGTTACATGAGAAATCAAGTGAATATCAAATGTTGTAAAAATATGAATTTCAAACGTTCATAAAAATTTTATTTTACTTTCTTGTAGACATTTTTTTTTTTTGATAAAGGTAGACAAACTTATGGATAATCTTGTATTACATTTTCAAATCTTAGATGTAAAAAGAAAATTTTTATGAATTCTCAACTCAAAATAATTTGTTAATTTTCGTGATTTTTCCGTATTTTGTCAAGATTGGAACTTTAAATGTTTATAAATAAAAACTATGACTAAGGATTTTTAATTTTTTTCATCTGCCTTTGAAACAATAACCTAGGAGCCATCTTTTAAATTTTCAAGTTTTTTTACCCAACAGATAAAATTTTATTGATATTTATAGAAAAAAAAACTAAAAAAAATGGAAACTGGAAATGTCCGTAAACAGCTCAAAATAAGTCAAAATATTTGGAAAATGTTATGGTGTATAGAAAATGCTAATATAAACATTCAGTTATAATTTCATGTACCTACGGTCATTTGTTTAAGAGTTGCACCAAAAACCAAAAACAGATTTTGCGTAAAAATTCCCGTTTTTCCTTAATTTTTCTTTTGTTTTTCACGTCGCGTTTAAAATTACTGAGAAATTTTTAAAAAAAACACACACATCATTGTAAAATCAATACATTCATCGCTTCGCTCAGAATCTAAAACGAACTTTGCATGGAATTATATTGAACAAAACAACACTTGATTGTACATAACACCAGCTGTGACTTACTTTTGCAAAATTTGTTTATTTTTTATGGTTTATGACTATCCCTCTATACAGAAGTCTAGCATGTATAAACTGGATTTAAAAGGCGTTAATTTGTCGTGCATGTTTGACGTTTACGAATGAAATATATAATATATTTCTACTATAGCTACATCTCGCCGTGTAATCTTATTAGCTGACATCGCACACTTTTTGAGGGAGTTTACAAAGTGGTCGAAGTTCATTAATAATGCAAACAAACATTTAAAAGCAAGTAATTCCACCGAAATTACTGTGATTAATATGGTGGGTTAAAGCGATAAATCGTTCTAATGGAACTGCTCGTAGCGATCCTATCAAAACCATTACACCGGTGACCATTCTAATCATTGATCACACTCACACATCTTGAGATGCATAACCGCGGTATTGGGTCACATCTCCGGAAGACATTTCCAGGCATTTTCCCCGTGTGGCGTTTCCTCGGTTAAATAATTATACGAACAAATTTAAGTATAAAACAATTTTTTAGACGGGAAAAAGAACTGGACGGAGAAAATAATATATCTGATCGGGAAATATCTTACGGGAATCTGTGAATGATTCACATAACCATAGCCGTAACTCATCATGTTTATGTTAATAAATCGCGTTAAGTGATTCCGCTAAAACGATGGATCGTTCAAATTTAAAACCTATCTGTGTTAGTTAAATAATTGACTGTGATATTCATTCCAGATGAAAATTCATTCATTTTTCTGAATAATATATGTTGCTTTACAATATAATTCACTGGCATGGTAATCAATTACGATTTGATCAAATTCTATTCCTTAATTTCATATGCCTATTGAAATTCATCTCTTAAATTAAACAATAACTACAAGAATTACTTGCCATTTTATTTATGAACAAGAAAAATATGCAATGTATTCGTAAAATGCTTTAATAGCCATATGAATCATTGAACAATTTTGTAAAGTTTTTAGTATAACGTGAAATGCATTATTTTTACAATGATATTTTTCGAACGCCTTTTAGATTTTTGTATATCATTATTTTATATGGGAATTTTTTTTTTATACTTTTCTCAAAAGTATAAAAAAAAATGTATACTACTGAAATGCGTCTTACTTAAGGATAAGAAACATTAAATAATAAGCCTGGTTTTAACTGAGTGCCTCTCATAATTATTATTGATAGTCAAATATAAGGATAGCAAATGGTTTACGTATCATTAGCATCCCGTGATCACATCTATAATCTTAAAACCATCATAATAATAACACCTCTTTTGTTTAGGTAAGTGGTGCAAGACGAGTACCTACCAAATATTTGATATTAATTGTCTCAATATTATCCTATTGATTATTGAACCATCCTGGGCCTGTGCGTACCATACTCTTTTTTGCTTATTCAAATTCCAATTTCTAAAAATAAAAACAAAATATGATGTTAACCAAAATCGACGTATGTACCTTTTATACATTTTTCAGTATCATAAACTTTCTCTAAATGTTTACAGCATAGGTTCCTATTAGTTTTGGATAAAACATATTATATTATTATTATCCAACTGAATTGAAATGAAAGTGTCTATAATATTAACTAACTATGACTGTTATACTTTTTATACTTATAATAATATGTATATTGTATCTCTCTTCGGTATTGTATTTTTAATGTAATTTCCGGTTCGTGTTCGTGCGTCTCATAAATGCAATTTTACTAATTCAATTTTTACAAACTTTCAAGTTTCAACTGCATTAATCTATAAGGATAGTTTTTTATAAATATATACATTTTGATTTGTTTCAAACATTACTTGACATGGCATGAAACGTAGCTATCACAGTAGATTAGTTTAAAACTATGCAATTATTATTTGTTATTTCGTGCAGCCTATGTTCATACTGGGAAATCTCTACAATACATAACGCACTTATGTGGTGATGTCAAAAAATAAAACATCTAAATATGAAGACGTATTATTATAATATGATTATTAAAACATAAAAAAAATATTCACTTTTTTTATTAAAGAGCATAATAGTATATTATGTCAATAGAATATAGTTGTAGAAATACTCGTTTAAAAAAAAAAATATATAACAGCGATCGCTATTATTTGTGGTCTCCGCTGATACATTATCTAATAAACCGACCGCGATTTATCATACTCGTTTCTGTGCGTTTTGTAAACGAATGACAAATGGCGAATGTGTATTATGTTTAATTGTTTTAAGAAATTAAAAGTCAGACGTAACACAGTTTTTCTACTGTAACTCGATTAAGCACACGTATGTGTGCAGTTCTAGGTAATTTCTAAATTACCGAATCAGTTTCTAGTTTCCAGTTTATTGTAAAACTTATCTGTATTGTATACGTCTTCAGCTTAACCCCGATAGACTTTCATTTCTTACCTTGTCTATGGTTATTAATTTTTTTTTCTAGTAATTTACGGGAATTAGTCTCGTTCAAAGTCTTAGCGATGCGTTTAAAGACTTTATCATTGCAGACCCGAGTTTTTTATTAATAGTCAACTACCTTTACATATTTTTTATGGTAACAATTTATATAAAATTATCCTGCAAATAAACGCTACCAATGTTTAAAATTATTTAATTTTATACAATATACTTACGAGTTATTTTTTAAAAACTTACAAGTTTTTATTATTTTTTTTTTTTTTTTGTAGTTATGCACCTATTATACAAATCCTTTTTTACAAAACACGTGTGTCATGGAAACTTACTATTAATACCTAGTATGCGTGTATCGTAAATTAAACTATTGTTCGTTATGCACGCGAAATATTAATAGGTATAATTAATATTACCTATTACATTATTATATTATTATAGAGGTACCTACGCAACAGTTCTAGTGTGAAAACGATAAAAAAAAAAATTACATAAAATAACGTGGAACCAATTCATTATTTGAATGTCTATTTTCAAATGTATAATATCACGTTATAGCTCTGTCGCGTTAGCTGTTCAACGCTGGTTCGGACGACCGGAGATTAAAAAAAATATATTACTATTTCTGACAAGTTGTAATAGTTTTTATTTTTTTCGAATTCGTAAAAAATTCTCGGGCACCTACGTCATACTAAATTGGCTGCACGCCGTGAAATAAGAAAAAAATATGACATCGGTTTAAATGGAGTTTACTGAATTTCTCCGGCACAAAACCGCCTCATATACGCATGCAGCATGTGTTGTGTATAACGTTACCGGTAAAATTTCGATTGGCGCGACGACGTAGGAACATAATAATATTATAATGTATATTTTTTCGCGCGGTAAAGTGTGACACGCCGAGAGCAGCTACGGATATAATAATATATATTTATGTGCTCTTACGGCTGTGCAGAAACCATCATCTCCGGACGATTACGGCCGGGACTTTAAAATATGCGATATTATTAGGTAAAGTTAATTATAAAAATTATCCGGCGATGGGGGTGGTTTTTTTTTTTCATATATATATATATATACTGCTCCCGCGTTGGAGGATAGTGCACGGATCGTAAAAAATAACTGTCCACCGTCACGAGTTTCGGGTGTGAAATTAGAATAATAATTTACCTAATATCACGGGGCTGGCGCATAAAAACTAACTGTCCCGCAGGAACGAAGCTGCCGCCGTGGCGTCGGCCGACCCGGTAAACGGTTGGCTCATCTCCACTACGACGTTATGTATTATACCTACCTACGTTATATTATTATTATCATCATTATTATTATTATTATTATTATTATTATTATTATTATTATTATCATTATTATATATATATATATATAAGCGCACACGATCATGTTATGGCGGTGGCGGCAAAATTAACAGCCTTACTATTACTCTACGGTCGGTTTGAAATATTGCGCCGGATGTGGGTATCGGCGACACGTCGCCGTGAAATATTTGAAACGCCGACGGACAGAGTACACGAAATTACGGCCTTTACAGCGTTTGTATAAATGTGTAGGTAAATATATATTATTATTATATTATAGCGACAACGACGACGACATTGACCGTTGGAATTTTCGACGCGAAATCAAAAAAAATTATATAATATTACGTAGGTATTGGTACACATTTCCGGGCGACCGTAACCGAAGTTGATATGACGAAACCATTTTTAAGTACAAACGTAATAATTTAATACGGTCGTCGGTCGTATTATGACTGTTCCGGCGGAAATCGGCAATCTCTGTGCCTTATGGTGTATTTACTCGATTTATATCTGTCTGACTACCTATTACATAGGTTTATGTATTGTTTTAATGACTCGTAGACTCTGTAAACACTTATGGGACTGGATCGATACCAGATGACCGGAACTTCACGACTATTAATTAAAATCTCAAATATATATATTATACACCTACATTTTTATTTTATTTTTTTATAGTCTATTTATATCGATTGTAATAATTGATAAATTCTATAGGTAGGTACGTATTGCGAATTGTATTTATCACACTACTTGTTAAATTATTTTAATTAATTCTATAACTGTTTAACATTGATATTAATTATAATTATTATTATATCGATGAAAAACAAACATTGGTACCTAATATAGTTTAATTTTAATATTATCCACAAAAAACCTCTATTATATTATGTTAAGGTGTTGTTTTTGAATTTGCCCCACAAGTATAGATTTTCAAATTTCTTGTCTCGACATTTTAAAATTCGTATACGTTTCATACGATTGTATTCTTGCCAACTGCTTGTCAGCATTTCAAAATTTAGTTACCTACCCTTCTAACGTTCTTGTATTTCACGATATCTTTATCAGTCATTGTTCCGGAAACATTACCGTTTGAATATATTTGAACAAAATATATATACATGGATAATATTGTTTCTGGTAATATCAAATCTTTAAGTTGAGATTGTATACGGTATATTTGGTACCTATATAGTATATCAATATTATAAATGTCGACAGAGGACACAAACTAAAGTAGTTAAATAAAATCATTTTGAATATTATTGAATATTCCACCATGTTTAAAATACGCTTCATCCTTATCATTACGCATAGTTGGTACTCTAAGTACATATTAAGTATAATTGTTTTCAAAACCTTTAAAATATGAATGAAAATAAATTAAAATTGTTGGTCAATGCAGGTTTTTGTTAACGCTATAATTATGTTCACCCTATAAATTGTGGCGTTTCTAATATGATATTTATATCTGAAATGAGTGCTTTGTTTCATATAATTAATCAGTCAGTGGTCACTAGACGTGTCAAATCAACAGGTAGTACTATGAACAAATAGGCTATTTAATCATCACTGCTGTACAATAATCGTATTGAAATAATGTAGTTGTGTGTATTTGATATTAATAATTGTTTTTTTTAAGAATCGACACCTCGAAACTGTATAATATCGACGTGTTCAAACTTGCCGCTCTATCGATCTACGCCGTTTCACAACAGGTCCGCACGGCCACGCGTCGGGCGAATATCCGAGAGCTTTGACATGCCCCCTGCCATCGCGGTTATCGCGTCGCACGGCCTGTGGGCTCCGGCCAAGTCGCCGGCGCCGACCATCTCAGCTGTCTTTCTATAGGACTCGAGGTGAGCCGTGGACGGTGGACCTGCGACGTCCCGTGTCCGGACCATGGTCACTGTTTGGTAACCGCGTGTTTGACGTCCGCGGCCTCGTATAGTGTAGTGCTTTTGCGCTTTGTCTATGATTGTTGGTCGTGTCGAGCGTTTCGCCACTAACGGCGAGCCGACTTGGCTTTTGCCGTCGATATTGTATTCATTCCCGACCGCAGCGCATGCACTCAAACGGTATTGTTATTATTTAACAATCATTATTGTTACAGGTTGAGCTCGGCCGAAGGGACGTATTCGCCGGTCACTTTTATTATTATCCGTTGGACATATTATATTATATTATTATTTCTCTCCCGTCACCCTACTCACATCCAACATCATGAATACCAATTTATTTATATATTATAGTTGTCCGGCCAAATGCTAGTAAAAAGCCGGCAGCTCAGCAACGAATATTCTATTACTACGATCGACACTTGTCGATTATCGGCAACCACAATCCTGTAATATTTTAAAAACATGATCAAAAACAAAACTTAATTTATTTTACCTTTTTTTAATATAGCTTTTTTATTAAGAACTATTTTTAAAAACAGATATGAGATAGTTAGAGCTGTACATTTTAATCAAAAATGTTGTATGGATTTTGTAAATATAATTTTTTTTAAATTATAGGCAATTTCTTAATTATACATTTATTCACAAAACACGTACCGACTTACTTATAAAATTAAAATAATTTAATATATGGTATTAATTAAAAATGTAGGTGTTATAAATTTAAAAAAATATATAAATAAAACATATAAATTGAAAAATTAAAAGAACTTGAAAAAATTCGGTCGTTGATAAATTTCAATTATGCTGAAAATTGCATGAAAATTGCAATGAAAAAAAAATTTTCATTTGAAAATATCCAAGCTTACAGCTCTAGAGGCAGTCATTGAAATATTATTTACTTTATATTGTATACGAGTTATCATTTTTTTTTTTTTTATTACGAACATTTTTTAACATCAAAATCGGGGGTGTGATCGTCCCCAAGTAGGCTGCTTATAATACTACCCGATACAGAACAAATAAAATAATGAAACTCGACGTGTGATAGCTCGCGCGGGACGTACAAAATAATACATTCATTATTATAGTGTCGGGTTTTCATTGTGTTTTTTTTCTCTTTCCATTTCTATCGTTATTATTTTATTTTTTTGCAATTTAATTTGCCGGGTCTGAATGTCAGAATTAGTCACCCCTACGGCTTGACCCGGTGTTCCGTTTACGTCGGGTTTATAGTATAATATATTGTTGTCCAGAGATAAGCTCGGAATAAGCCACTCGTTACATTAAATCGATCTCCCACTGACACCGCGTACAGTTGTGGTCAAAGCGGCGTGCCGTCCAATTACTTTGGTGTGTTTACCCGAACTCCTCCAAGTATAATATTATAATAATATATATCTGTGTTTATACTGAGTAATGCGTATCTACGGTGACGGTGTTTCGTCGTCGCCGTGTTATAATGTTTATTTATAAAACGTTTTAGATACAATCACCGTCCAAAGTCAACCGGACGGAAATACACTCGCGTTTCAAAACACGATGGGCGGTCGGTCTCGACTATAAATTATTGTAATATGTGTTCAGTTAAAGATGGGCGTTTTTATCAAAAAAATAAAGAAAGAAAGAAAAAACATCGTTATAATAGCTATAGTAGACGTTAAATCGAAGACAAACAACCGTCGATAAGTACTGTTTGCACGACGTACCTACCGATTCGATCGATTTCGTTGATAGCTCTATATATTATAAATTATTTTAGATTTACAGCCGACAAGACAACGACAAAACGATTAAAGTCGTATGTAAAATATTTATTTTAATGCTAAAAAATATCCTTTTAAACATAGTGCATCGTGTTCATTTTGGAATTGAACGGGTAAACAATTTACAATGAATTATTACGCTTAAACTTAGGTACCTATGAAAGTTCTTTTCATAATACGCAACTTTTTTAAGTCTAAGTGTTATAATATTTAAATTGAAAAAGTGTGCCTAGGTATTATACTTATATAGATTTCAATTTAAATAGGTATAAAATACCGATTTAAAAAAATTAAATTGAAATGTATCATATAATATTAATACAACACAATTTTTATTTTGTTTGCAATATTTAATATTTAATAATTTTATAGTTTAGGATACTTTGACACGCTCATGGCGACCGTGACTAGTAAGGTAGTCACGTTTGAAGTTTATGACCAGTGATGTATATACAATATTTCCAAATTGTATATTTTAAAATATAAAAACATAGGACAGCTGATATTAGGTTAGGTTATGATGTGACCACTGGCCATATAGGGGCTGCGAGATGACTCGATATAAATTAATGTAATATTATAATATATACGTATGCCATATATAGGTAAAAAACTAAAAACGTGTGCCCGAACGCACTGGTGTTCTGCGAAACAAGAAAAATTCTCTTATTCTGGTGATACCATAGTAACGGTAGCTCGTAATACATAAATTTACGAGTGCATTTAGATCCCTTAACGTTACGTTCAACCGATAGTCCTTAATAGTAGAAAGGATGACCCTACAATGATCCTATATTATAAGGATTAAACGAAATTTACACACCGTCCAGGCTCTTAGTAAAATATCTCAAGACGCATCATGCCAATATAATAATGCACTTCGATATGTTTTTGCCATACAAACGAGTACTAGCGTTCACACTTGTATGTTTACTGAGTTATTCAAACATCCGGTTATGATTGTAGGGTTATGGTTATCTATTTTGTACTATTGACCAAATTCACTTGTTATTTTATTTCCCTATTTGACCTACTAACATCCATGGTGTATTTAATTTTAATCCTTAAAGCACAATAGCCATTAGCGTAATTGAATTTAAGTATCGTATTTACTAACTATTTGAGTGTACCTACCTACAGTCTTGGGTAAAATACTTTTTAAAAGTATTTGGAATAAATACTCGAATACTCAGGAAAAATAGTATTCCGAATATGTATTCGAATACATCATAAAAATAGTATTCTGAATAAAATATTTAGAATACTATAAAAATATTCCAAATACTTTTAAAATATTTTTTTTTAGATATTAATAAAATAATAACTGCTTTGGGGGAACTATAGCCAATACTTAAATATATAATATATTGTTTGTAAATTAAAATTATAATATACCATTACCTAACTATGACTATTTATGATTTACAATATTATATTATAATATTTATTAATAATTATCTGCAATATTATTATCTTCTATGAATAATATTAATTATATTATCAAAGCATAAAATCTTTCATCAGGACAGGCACAGTTAAAAACAATACATACTAAATTAGGTAAAAGTATTTATTTAAACAAAATATTAAAATATTTTCAAATTAAATGTTTGTTACATTTTAGCATTAATGTTTTTTCGAAGTTTTCATCTGTCATTCTTCCTCTTTTTTTAGTCAATACGGCACTGCCAACACTAAAGACACGTTCTACAGCTGCACTGCTTGGCAGTGGTGTGTTGAATTTTACAAATACTTTTCTTATTGTTGGAGTTTCAATTAAAGAATCTAAGCTTTTAGTTGGACTTTTGGTAAAAAAATTTGATATTTCCTGTTCCAAAGGTAGAGTTAATTTCGATTTATTTTTTGACCAATCAAAAAAATTATTTGTATCGTCACTGTCTGATGATTCACATTCCAATACATTTTGTTGCTCAAACATTTCTAAACATGAGTGCTTAAAAAATGATAAAGCTGTATCTTTTTTATCGCTATTATTAAGCCAAGCCGTTTTGAAGTATGGATGAGAAAGTGTAGCAGACAATAAAAATGGATCACTGAGCTGTTTATTAAAACGTTTTTCTACACTATTCTTAAGACAAATAACCAGAAAATCGCAAAATATTAATTTTTTTTCTGATAGTATATCATCATATTTTTGTTTGAGTGATGTGATAGATGGTAATAAGTAACCAAAATACATATGTTTTTCCCCTTGTAATACATCTAGACACACACACAGAGGCTCCATTACTAGTAAATACTCCTCCAAAAATTCTATATCGGTTTTAGAAAAACGATTAACTGCAAGGGCATCACATATCTTGTAAAATGTAGAAGGGCTCTTTTTAAAATGAATAATAAGAAATTTTATAGCATCAAACCAGGAATTCCAACGGGTATCATTAGGAGTTTTTAAGTATACATCCAAATTGGTTTTCACTATGTCAGCCATTTGACTAGAACGGTTCTGTTTGTTCCAAATAGCTTGACATTTTGCAAATGTTAGTCTGCTTTGCTTTTTATATGCTCCCAATAAACATCTGCTGGTTACATTTTTGTCATCATTACCTTTTAAAGCCTTTTCAATGTCCTGAAAAAAAGAAATAAGAAATAAGAATTAATTTATAATATATAGGTATATAAATGTAGCTTACAGCTGTAGCGATTAAATTGAGGGTGTGTGAAGCACATCGGTGATGTTTGGGCAAATTATACAGTAAGGTCTCTTCCCAATTAGAATTGCTTTGTGGGTTTAAACTAAATTCTTCATTATTTAGAATTTCAGAAATTGGTATACTAGAAAACTCAATGTCTTCTTCTTGTTCTTCTTCAATATTACTTTCCCCATCATTGTCATGTACATTTTCCTCTTCGTTCATTTCTTCCAAAGAATTAAGTATTTCTGTTTCTTTTTGGTTATTATAAACAGCTTGAACCTCTGAAGATTGACCAAACATTCTGAAAATAATTCACATTTTTATCATCAAACATACCAATAGGAACCGTAATTATTATTTATTATATATAATTAATAGGTAAACAGTATACTAATCAAAGTTTTATAAATAATAATTGAATCCAGCATTTATTCAGCATCAAAACGTAGTTAACCAGTTATTTTAAAACTTACTGGAAACTTTTGACAAAATTTGATCCGTTATCAGTAGTTGTATATATGACTTTATCACTAATATTAAAGTACAAATATACTGATTCCATTTCTTTAGCTAATATATCATACGTATGACTACCCTTTATTCTTTTAATGGCCAACAAACAAGATACTCTTTCAAGAGTGTTTGGATTAATCCAATGGCATGTCAACCCTAAATATGACCTGAAAAAAACATTTTATATATAAGTTTATAATATATTAATGTACATAATGATTTTAATGCTACACCTTTTAAAAATAGACCAACAATCAGCTGTTGTGGTCAAATATTCGACTTTGGAAAATGCATCTTTCATTGTAAGTATGAGATTTTCATGTTGAACAGTTATATTTTTCATCAATGTTTTCCTTGTTAATACATGGCAACCATTATATCCAACTGTTATCAATTTTTTAAAGTCTTCATGCTCCACTAAATTAAATGGCAATGAAGCATTAATGACTAGATTTTGAATCATCAAATTTAACTCCTCTAAAATATGAATATTTATAAACAATTAAAACTATATAATTTTACAGCAGTAGTAAAAAATAATTTACTATACAAATAAATTACCCAATTTATAAATGTGAAAATAATAATTATTAGTGTTAGCTAAAAACTTAACTTCATAAAAAAAACTTTGAATTGACTAACACAGCTATATCCTAAATTATCACAGATATTTTTATAAGGATTCTTAAAAAAAACCTGAACCTGGTTCATTTAACCAAACTTTTAGAATAATTGTATTAATTTTAATGGACTATACCTCGGTAGTATACTTCCGCAAATATTAACTTACAGGCAAAGGGTAAAATATTTTGTAATCAACAATTTAAAACTAAAATTTGACTTACTTTGAGATGTCAAAGTATTTTTTCTAGAAAAATCTAATATAGTAGTAAATTTTGATTTTTTTTCTTTCACCAAATTTAAGCTCTCATTTGTTTCTTCTGTAACATAATCACTTGTTCTCTTCAATTTGGTTTGAGTTTCGACAGTCTCATTATTTTTCGAAGTCCAAACATTTTTATGTTGCATCTAAAATAAATTAGGTAACCTCTCTATAATTTTTAGGTATTAGGTAATAGGTATTATATACCTAATATAGTAGGTAATATATTATACAATGCTCCGAAAATAATCTGTTTAAACTTTTATTATAATTATAATAATAGTAGGACAAAGATACAAAGTATTAATCGTTGGAATAAGTACTTACTTCTAAATGTTTTAACAGATTTGAACATGTCCTTGTGTCTGCTGTTAATAATTTAGTTGATACACAATATTTACAACGAACCAAATATTTTTGGTATGATTCAAAATCTTCTTTTAATTTTACAATTTTAAATATATTTTCATATTTAATCCAAGGAAGACGGTAGTCACTATTTACACTATTTAAAGTTTTATCTGCCATAATTGTTAACTCGCAAATTAATAATTTAACACGTTGAAAACAAAAATACGTAAAATAGAATATAACAATAAATTAATAATATACTATGTCAATATAATGTGTGATGTGTCACTGTCGCACTTCATTATGCATTTCTCAATGGCTTATTGGCTTTTCATAGACCATAGACCATAGTTAGTATGGGTACAACGATGTGCAGACTACAGAGACGTCAGAGACAGACGTTCAGTCACAGTAGATAAAATATAAAAGATAAGCAACACGGCAATACCCATTAGTCTTTAATATACAAATTTATTTATAGCATTCTTGTTATTGCAATCGGTATCGCTGATCGGTAACCACTAATCAGTAAACACTAAACATGATATAAACCAATACCGGTCATAATTTTATTATTGTATGAATGTATGATATTAAAATATATTGATAGATGTTATCAAATATCGATTACTGAATTACCTACAAATTTGAAATTTCCTGCAAAAATTATACGTTTTCTATTTTTCGTTTTAAATTGTATAACCAAAATCCTAAAAAAATATATTGTTATACTATTAAAGTATTCCGAATATAGTATTTGGAATACTTTCGAAGGTATTCTGAATACTGCGTAAAATACTTTTAGGAAAAGTATTTTAAAAAGTATTCTGAATACCTAAATAGTATTCCGAATACTGTATTCGGAATACTTTATTCGGAATACTACCCAAGACTGCCTACCTAGTATATAAGTGTAGTTATTACTTATTACAATATTACATAGTATTATTATTTAGATCATAAGACGTATTAAGTATAGCTATTAGTTATTACATGATTTTATTATTATTTAGATCTTAGACTATTAGTAATCACTTAGCATCATTAGCATAAGAATATTATAATTTAGAACTTAACCATACCATTAGCATTTTATAACTTAAATTACATTAGGTTGGCAATCGGTGTCTGAAAATTACTTATGATACGAGTACCTATACGAATGTAGGGACATTTAGAATCAAATAAAATGTATAGTTTAGTTCTTAAGAACTATGAGTAAACATTTAGCTTATATTATAAATAAAGTACCTGGATTAATGGTATCTGGATCAATGTAAACAATAATGGCAGTAAAAGTCGAACAAATTAACATATTGTTATATTATAAACGGTGTTTGAATTACTTCAATTCTATAAAAATAACTTTGGAAAAAAGTACATCTCAATATCTTATTAGTTCAATAACTAGTGAATTAATACAAATCGAATCACGACATATATACACGTATATATCTATATAAAAATGTAAAAACCCCCGAGGGAATGGTCTTATAACTCCCCGTCACACAGTGGTTAGTAATATCTATATAATATACGTCGCAGTGACTTCGAGCATCGAACAGTACCCCGTAGTGGAGATACCTATCTACGACGAATATATACATCGGCTTAATGTTGAATAATACGTAGGTGAGTGAATTAGAGTATATATTCAAATAACGTGTATATAATAATTATTACTACATCAGACATAAAATATAATGAGGTAGTATAGAATTTTTCATCGTTTATATTATTTTACACAAATCCATTAGACTAATAAAATAAAACCACTCGTCAGCATTAAATGACATCAGGACGCGTAAACACAATATGATATGCACATTGCACATATGCATATAGTCCGACATATCATATTATTATCTATATATATAAAAAGACTTGTCCTGGGTGATTCATCATCGCCTAGCCGGAACTGCTGAAGCTATGGATATGAAATTTTCAGTAAACGTACTTATTACTATGTATAGGCGCACTAAGAAAGGATTTTTCGAAATTCGCATTTTAAATAGCTGCTCAAACAGGGAGATTGAGGTTCAAGATGGAAATTGGAAATTTTATTTTTATTTATTAATAGTTGCCATTGGTTACACTCTACAGTAGAAATTAGTAATTATTTATTATTGGTTGCCATTGGTTATTCGGGCGGATCAGGTACAAGCTGGCATCAATTCGAATTATATTATAATATCAAAATTAACTTGGTATAACTTCGATAATTTAGAGTTAAATCCTACACTTACGTACAAACAGCACTGGGTCCGCGACCTACCACAGGTAAATTGCCTACCTGACAATATACTGCTGCGAATCAGAATTTTTATTCCAGGAAACAGAAAGATAAGATACATTTCGAACACCATACACCGAATATTAAATAACGAATTGAACAAAGTTTGAGTCATATAGAGTTGGTACATTTAACGGGCAACGAAGTGCACGGGATCAGCTAGTTACGTATAAATATGCTAATTTATTACAACGTTTGACGCGTGTGTAGTAGCAGTGGTCGTTGTGGCATCTTCCTTTTAGATGGACCACATTCGGACGAATCGTCCACCTTCCTGCACACACAGTATTTTACGTATATCTCTCCTACATTATTCACCGATCATCCACATAGTCAGTAGTCTGTAAATAACTTTTATTTATTTGTGTTTTCACTCTACAGAGACGAGTGTTAAGTATTAACATAGTATAAGTTATAATAATTTTAAATACAAACAAGTAAATAGTTATAGTAATTATGTAGTTAAACAATAAACACAATAGTGTTAAATTATAGATAAGTGTATCGTGTATGAATTCATTCTATAAAACGTAAAAAAACATCGATTCGGCAATATTGCTAGATGAAAAAAAAATTTTGATGTATCAACTTGTGTCTTAAACCCAAAATTGACTAAACTAGAGCTAAGTATAATTAAAAAAATTAAAAAATGTAATTTAATTAATTTTTTTTTCTAACTGTATGTACTTATTTTTTTATTCTAAACACCATGAAACAAACAATTAAAATTATTATTATTAAACTAATTAACTATTTACTATTTATCTTATTTTATTATTACACATTATGAAAATGCATATGGTCTTAATTGGTTGAAACCAAAAGAGAAGAAGTGTATTTTTGTTTCCATCAGAATTATAATTAAGTACCCATCTATTAAAATAATAATGAGCATTGGTGTTTCTAGTTTTGTTATCTACCTATAACTATTAAAATGTCATTAGCTATTTTTATATTAGGTATTATGGAACTCATTATCAGAATCATGTGTCAATAGTAAATAATTAGTTAGTTTAATAATAATAATTTTGATTGATTGTTTCATGGTGTTTAGAATAAAAAAATAAGTACATACAGTTAGAAAAAAAAATTAATTAAATTACATTTTTTAATTTTTTAAATTATACTTAGCTCTAGTTTAGTCAATTTTGGGTTTAAGACACAAGTTGATACATCAAAATGGCTTGAAAAAAATCGATGAACCCGAATATGGTATTTAAATTACAGGTTGCCATTTAAAAAACTGTAAGTTTTATTGCGCATGCGCAAGATACACGAGTTAAAAACATTGTAAGTCATAGACATTTACGATCCATTAGTCTAGTTTAATGTCCCGCAAACAGAATTGAAAAATATTTACATGGTAATGAGTGGTAAAGTGGCCCCTGTTTTTTGGGACACACGGTATAATAAATACGTACTATATGTACTTGCATAAAACTTATACGCATGGGCGCAAGGGCGGACTGGCCCACTGACCTACTGTCCTGTAGGATAGTAGGCCCTTGTACTACGGGGGCACGGGGCCCTTCATTAACAAGCGTCAAGAGGCCATAATTAAGGGGTAGCACATCTTAAATCATTATTATCTTCAATTGTAATTTCTGAATTTTACAATTATTTCTAATTTTATAAAATACTATAAATCAATACTCTTCGATAATATATTATTGGTGTGATTACAGTTGAAATAATGTTACTTTTGTGGTAAAAATATTAATTATTTTCTCCTCTGAATTTTTCTGAATATGGCCTATGGGGCCTTCTATAAAATAGGAGGTTAATAGGATTTTATAGGCCGTGTGCCCGTACACATGGCCTTATTACCTATACTTTAAAAGTACGATACTGAGTTGGGTGATCTAGTGCAGATGGAGTAGGTTTATTTAAATTGGAATTCGATGGAATTTAAAAAAAAAAAACAATTCTGAGAGAGAACAAAAACAAAATATTTTCTGAAAACATTTTATATGGGTTATAGTAGAGAGATAACTGCAATTTAGAAATTGAAAACAAAAAAAGTCTCTCAAGGTTCCGGATAATTGGATGGGGATAAACTAGAAAAATAATTCGCAGAATCATTTTAAAAATAGATTTTATAATATATTATGTTAGGTTTTAACTCGGAGGTTGAAACCTTTAGGCTGTTTGGGTTTGGCTTCGGTTCAAAGAAAATTTAATAAAGGTGTAATGGTGTTTCACATCATTACAGTATTTATATTTTATTATTATAATATAATATACTCCCAGACGCACGTGTCATAATTTGTCATTTATCTTGTATCATCACGGAGTACCGCCATATTGATTACCTATACCTTAAGATATAACTATGTTGATTAATTAACAAAATGCATAATAATAATTGTTCAGCATCCTAGATATACATTTGCCGAACTAGTCTCGTTACACCGTTTACTCCGTGCATTGTTACCAGGTCATCGGTTAAGTAATATAACTTATAAATAATCTATGCTATTTATTTCAATATACGTTAAACTGTATACAGCATACTCGGTATAACTCAGTGTCATAATATTCCCCGTTTGGTATTCTTGATATGTCACTGCAAATGCACGACAGACAAATAGTTGAAAACGTTTTAATAGGTCAACGTTTGACAGACATTGCCAGACTGATACGTATAATGGAAAACGTTGAATATTATAACATAATTAACTATATCAAAAACTAGTACTAAAAAAACAATCATGAAATGATATTATAAATTTGCATCTTCTACAAATACCAAGAAATAACAATTCCAAATCGGATATTATATTTTTTTTTATAATGAGGTTACAGGTTTCTATATAGATAGATATTTTTGAATTTATTACACTCAATGTATAAACTATAAAGCTTATGATTTTAGTACATTAACATAATATTAGTATAACAATAACGGGTTCTTTTAACTTTGGTACCAACACCGGTTTTAACATAAGTACCTAATAATTTAATTCCAAGAAAAGTATATTACAGTATTTTAGAATAGTATTTATTTATGCATATTATATAATGTATATTACCATCTAAGACGTAAATCAAGGAATTAACGTTGATGACTACTCAATAACGACATTTCCGACTAATTTATACTGTACACCGTAGCCACAGAGTGATCAAATATATTGGAAGGAGGGGGGGGGGGGCTGTAGCGTATATATTTTCAATGTGGAATAAAGTGGTGGCAGAGACCCCGCTCAGCTCAGAATCTAAAATTATATTATTTATTTGGTCCAGACGTAAAACATGATTATGATAATATTATTATATAAGAAGAAATTTAGATATTTAATAAATCATTCTTTACAAATTTTATATAATAAGCATAATTTACCTGAACGCAAAGGACAATAATATTTCTGGTGGAAGGGGGAGAGGGAATAACTCCACCAAGCCCCTAGATACGCATATGCTGTACACGAATAGGAAATTAAATATCCCTAATGCCCATTATTCTTAGGCCTATATGACGTGACTCTGGCCTTTTTCAGCCCCATAATTGATAAATAATATGTTCATTGAAATTATAAGCGCGCATGCGTTGTAAAATTGATTTATCTAATCCAGCGCTAATAATAACATACTTTCGGGCTCTGTAATAATATTTCGTCGACCGCACAGAATTTATGTAAAAGATGGCCGTCTACCGTAAAAAACCATATAGGTAGTAGGTATAAAATATATAAATCGCGATAACGGAGAACTTATTTTTTATAATATTCGTACACACGTTATAGCACATTGCATAACACAGTATAAGTACCTACCTAAATAGTTTTCAGTGCACTGTGCAGCGTCAATTCTAATCCAATTTAATAGTTTATTAAATAAAATTATGAACATTGTCAACCAGACATCGGTAGTAAATATTAAGGTAGTTTCCTGGTCATAGTTATAAATGCTCTTACAGGCATTGACATTATCATATTCTAATAATACAATTGTCATTATTCAGGTTATAATATACATATACCTAGGTACTAAATTACTATATTTTTTTTATGTATTGGAAATAATCATAAATATTTTTTTTTTAAAAAGTATATTATTTATATTAAAGAGGTGGTAGTCATAAAGGTAGTAATAATATGTAGGTACGCGAGTAAATTTGATGCGTTTCTATATAAAACGCGATATTGTAATTTTTGAAAAAAATCAATTTATAACCTATTATAATAGGTATGGATTTGTACTGAACAAAATATAGCTAGGAATTGATTGACACGTTTTCTTAATGCACCTATTTTAATTTTATTAGAAATCCCTACCCTCATTTTATCCAAAACGTTCTACTATAGGTACCGACTTGGTTAAAAACGTGTCATTATTTCTTATACTTGTGTATGTATATGTATAAAGTGTTGTACACCGTTGGTGGCTCATAGGGCAGCCGTACATTGAGTTGTCTGAACTCTGAAAACACTTAAACATAGTAAAACAATATTTATATATATAATATAACGTGGAGAAGGAGTGAGACGAGTAAGATGATTATATCCTTTTCAGGAAAACACTCAGACTCACGATAAAGGTATCGTAAATATTTTGTACCGATTTCGTAGCGTATTAAGTGTTAGTATACACTCCATGACGTGTACAATAGAAGGTTTATGGCGTTCACGGAAAAAAGATAGGGAAAAAAAAGCAAGCTCTTAAAATCTGCCGACGTCTGTGGAATCGCAGCACCACGGTCGACTACTGTGCGTAGTCGGATACGCACGCACGCAGTATTAGAGCGTATTTTCTAGTAAAAAAAAAAAAACAAACCCGAAATCCTTTAATCCCGACGACGTCGTCGCCGAGTTAATCCTGGAGCACGCCAATTTGTGAAATCAAAACAAGAGATAACAGCGTAACGAGAGACGTGCAAACACTAGAAAACACACACGCACACACACATAGATAGGTACACGTTAGCGTGAGTGTGTAACAATTCGTTTTCCTATCGCAACAATCTCGTCATACAACCACACTAAACATACCCACCCACCCACCCACCCACCCACCCACACACACACACGCGCCTTGAGCAAACACAACACTGCCACCGCCGTATAGCACGCACTACATACATGTGGGTCGAGCGATCCAAAAAAGACGATCATCATGGTGACCGAGAGAAAAAAAAATCGTTCGAACGCGCTCAAAGTTTTGAACTACGTCCACGGAACTACGATACTGCAAGAGGATAATTGTTTTTTTATTTTCCAAAGAAAATTATCACTTTCATAAGCTTAAAAAGTTTATATTTTAATCTGCTCTGTCGTTTCAAATACCCTACTATAGTATATTATAAGGTTCCGGGATCTAAATATCAATCTGCAAGTAGTTTTGCGAGTAATTAATTATATGGGTATTATTTTATTTAAAGAGACTTTTGACTATAGCGGTTCGCTTTCGAAACATAACCTAACATATTATGTACGTTTCGTGTAAAAAGCGGTGAGAAATAATTAAAAATTATTATTTTAGCCATTAGTACCTCTACTCAATACTCATATATGTTATAACATTGATATATGAACCCATGACTCGATATATTGGTTTCTATTGAAACTTTCCTAAAGTATACACTTCATGTTCGCTATTTTAGGTCCAATTTCATACAAATTTAACCAGAAATATAAACACATGCGATGCACTCAAAATGTAGGCCACATATTGTTATTATAATAACAATACGCTGCACCCAATACGCTGTTTTGTAAACTAATAAAATTCAATATAGGCGTATTATTATGCGTACTCGATGACAGTTATATCCAGAGTACGTCGATTGCAAACGATGAATAATAACTTGTCGTTCTGCTCATGCAATACAATACACGTTTTTCACCATTCGTCTAGAGATTTTCCTTTGAAATTCGGTTTTCTTATTTTCAATATATGTTTTAGTTATTCGAGGAACATGCGTGGCGTGTTCAGGGTATGTCTGATTCTGGTCGTGAAAATTCCAGGAATTCAAATAATTTTACAAAAAAATATATTATCTCAACCACAGACGATTTCCACGATTCCTGTTCAAAGGATGCGTGATGTACAAGACTATACAGCCGCTTCAAGGTTTTTTTTTTTTACTTATTTAGACAATTTCCTCCCATAGGTACTATAGTCGGAATGATAAATAATTTCAACCAATTTCATCACGGGTTACATTATATTGCATGGAAAATTAAGTATAATTGCCTGCATTTATAATCACTTGTTAAACTTATATTGTTGTATAATAAAGTAATTATAAGTCAAAAAGAAAAACAACCAGCGAGTTATCCGAATTTCTGTAATGTCCCGGTAATAACTAACGAAAGTAGTGCGTAGAAATTCGTTAATACAATATAATTGATTTATATGTTTTCGAAGGCCGCCAATAAAAACATTAATAGTCTGAGTCGGCATTATTATCCACACGGAACACCGTAAAACTGAAATAAGTCCCAAACAATATTATGATGGTTTTATTGGAAACCACGGGTCATAAAACTTGCGGCGCATATTACACGGCGTAAGAGATGCGTACTTAATCGCCCGACAAAAAGCAATTCAATGCAATCATCGTAATATGATAATATAAATACTTGTTTGTGTAATTCGGCGGTTCTCGACCCGAGGGGCGCGTCCTAGGGAGACGTGACAACGTTTTTGGGGAGGCATGACAATCGTTCATATAGGTACTATGATATATGCTATGTATACGACGCACATACTTCAATCTTATGGTTGTGAGAGGAGTGAGCATGACTTAATATAACAGTATGTGAGGGGACCGGACCTCCGAGGGCCGAGATACCCATGGTATGGTATTATGTACCAATATGCACAAACTCCATGTTCGTAGTACAAATTCACATTGACGTATCGGTCTTAGGGTACTATACGTCTATAAACTATACTTTACACTTACTCGAATACACTTTTTTTTTTTTTTATTCATTTACGTAAATATTTACAATCTATACAAAGTTATGTACAATGAGCAAATAGGATATTTATAGTATAAGTAGCAGAATTTGACATTTTTGGGCAGGCACTCAGCAGCACCACCCGAGAATACACTTAGTGTAAAATATAATAATATTATCGTATACGTATGGTTAATGTGAATCATTATCGTTAACGATTTTTAACAAACAAATAGCTTGTTTACAAGTGTGTGGGCCGATATCATTGCATGCAGACTGCGATCGGTTGTATACAAGAATAAAACACCTTTCGAAACTTTACGGTAGTTCATACTACGAAGTTCGATGTGTGTAATAAATCATAATCGATTGATAATTTTATCGAATTGTTGTCGAGAGGGATGTGGCGAGGGATCGGAGTCGGCAATGTGAATCGTATTGATAATTTCCTGTTCTATAGTAAATTATTATTACTGAATTTAGTAAACCGTCATAGAAGAACAATTGATTATATGTCTAACGATTTTCTGATTAAATAATATTTATCTATTTTTTTAATTAAAAAATATAATCAGAATTTATTTATTTTCTTGAAACAAAAATACATGCAATGCGGTTATATACGAACGCAATACTACACTTTCAAGTCTAGCAAACACTATTCTACATTATATTAGATTGTTTTAGTTTGAATTGCCTCGCACCTCCCCCATTACATATTTTGATAGCTTTAATCGATTTGACTTCACTGTTTTGCTGCCGTTATACTGTACTTGTAGATTAACTAGTGTATGGAGTACCTACGATAATATTTTAATAAACATGAATTAATGTAATTTTAACGTGGGCCTGTAGATATAAAAACTATAAGTCATTAATTACTTAACAAATAAAAAAGGGAGCAGAAAAAAGTTTTAAGAAACAATTTTCAGAGCATCCAGTGATACCAATAGATTTGTTCCGACAACGAGACGTTATTTGAAGTTCTTCACTCATGGCACACTTAGTATAAAGCTATTGAAGTGCTTTGTGGTTTTCAATATAAACCTCACTGATTAAAAGAGAACTCGATAGGTTGAATGCCATAGAGGTTGAATTTATTTTTCTGATATATTTCAGTGTTGTAGTTTTTAAATATATTTCAGATGATAAAATAATGCAGTATTAAATAATTTTTTTTATTTGTAGTAAAAATAAAAGTAGCAATATATATATTATCATAATTAATAATAATAATATTATGTATGAATATTATAAATCATTATTTTTATATTAATTTAGATTCTTAGCGGAGCGAGGGAGCTAGTGGATTTACAGTGATGTTTATTTTTTTTTATTCTGTATACAACATTTTTACCAGAAGAAGTGCTTCGATTTCAACATATTATAGTTTTTTATCTTTTAGAAAACTGGATCAATATGGTTCTTTAGAGAAGTCGTTTTTCGATTTACTCAATAGTATTTAATTTCAAGGGAAAAACTACCGACAAATTACGAAAAAACCGCTAAAAATGGGTTTTCAATTTCTAACGCTTTGTTTATCAGCTTATCACCATAGAAACGAATAAAAAATAAAATAAATAACAAAAAACTATTTTAGTTATTTTGTTGTAATTTATAATTATTATATTTATATTTATAAATATTAATTCAACTTACAGGCTATAATAAATAACATCCAGACTGACAAACCGTCTCCGCTGAGAATCGTTTTTCGTATACAATAATATTATATCATTGAATTCAAATTCAATAGAATCCCTTGAACAGTGATCCACTTGGAACCTACTGTACAGCAGAGCAACATCCACATACCCACATTTTTTATCATTATTTTGTGATAATATTGCGTAATTTTTACATTAATTAAATGTTGCTAATGCATTTCAATTATATAATACAAATCTTAAAATGTTTATCGGAACACATACAGTTATAAAATAGAATTTTGATTTTTAGTGAAACGTCAAAACAGCTTATTGCTTTTTTGGTAGTTGAGTTCGTCCTCTCTCGCATTCTCTGTTTACGGTAAAAATACTACTATTAACACATAAGTTTTTTAATTAAAATTTAAAATTTAAAAATTATTAATTTTGAATTTTCTTTTGTGATATTACTTATTACCTCTTTTAAAAGTTAAAATATTCAACCAGAAACTTCAGAAGAAACGATTACAATTATCGTGTTACAATAGTTCCTATATAGATGCAGTTGTTTTGTTGAATAATGAAAAAAGAATGCAAATAAGTGCCTCATTATTTCGTTTAAAGTCTGTAGTTTATCTGACGAACGTATTTACATATTGCACGAATACAAAAGTCAGTTTCACTAAAAAAAAGTCATATTTTATGATATATATTTTGGAATCTGGTAATAATTTTGCTGTTCAGTTCGAAGATACACAGTTTTGTGTCAAACACTACTCATATAATAAATTGTTTACCGAAACAATGCTACAAATAATAATATGTAAGTAAATAGATTTGGTGCACTACAATCTACAAGTGGTGTGTAACCAATAATAAGGTCATAACTCTAACTAAATTATACAGCACTGACGCATACTATATAATATTATCATTCACGAATAGAAAACATTTTATCACGTCATTAACATCGTCTTAAGTCCATGACTAACCAGTTTCAGCTAACCCTCGGTGTATTTATAATACATCCCTGAGATGACAGTGTCATCTTCATTGTCGGTTCTTTCAATGTATTGTAATTAAATAAATAATTTATAATAATACAATGTTATTTAACCCAGAAATGCAGTTATATAAATGATAATCAAAATATGTAATTTAAGCTATAACTGAACATCTTAAATTCTTAACATTATAATAATATTATATACATTAATATTTTAATGAATATGAAGTATTTTTACGACTTCTCCAATAATTATTATTTTAATCAGTAGCCAACATTGTAACGTGTAAGACGGCGCAATATATAGGCATTACGGGTACATTACTGTATTCACTTGATATAATGTTTATTGCGTAGATTGTTGAACATTATCAATTAATAAAAAATTATTATAGAAAAATAATATACCTACTATATAATATAATATACTATAAAAAAAACTGTTGTTGTTTTGAAAAGTATCTTATAACCGTTTTCGAAACTTAGAAATGTCTTAGAAACTCGTGGTTTTTCGTTTTATCAAAAATCATATTTCCTGTTTCACATAAATTCAAATAGACTTTGACACGATATTTTGAAATATTATACTTTTTATTTTTTATAAGATACGCGGATTCAATTAAAAGAATGTGTATAATACTATCCTTGGAAACAATCCAAAACAAAATATAGCCAGAATATAAAAATCATTATTTGAACACTATTTGATTTTAATTTATTCTATATCTCTTCACGTCCATCCTGCTGATATACTTTCAGACAGAAATAATCAGGTCAACATAGAGGTTTTTTGAACATTCATAAACTCGGTCAAAGTCAAATCATACAAAACAATAATTCTATAACATGAAAACTTTGAAACACAAAAAGGGGGAGAGAAGAAAAGGGCAGCACAATGGTTTATTTATGAAAGTAAACGGAGCATGTTGCTCGCCAATTATTTCCGCAGAAGCAGAACCTGTTGAAATTCAAACGAAAAAAGAAAATCATTCCATCTACGATCTGAAAACGAAGTTAATTTATAGAGACTATTTTTAAACTACTATGGACTCAGTAATAGAGAGATCCGTGTGCGTTTAAAGGTTTTCGAAAACCATATTTTCGTCATATTATCGAATGTCGAGTGTTGTCGAATTTTCAAGTATAAAACGTTACCTATATATTATAGACATATTTAATATTACAATATGCACCAAATAACTCAGTTTAGACGAAAAGCGCCATAAAACTATACTAATTGTAAAATGAAAGTTAATTTCTGACACATAATCACAGACGGTGTAAAATACATTCGAGGTCGGATTGATCACAGCATATCTCACAACCTTGACACCACACTTGGACCCAATCATGAACATAACCTATACTTAATTAATTTTCTCAAACAAACTATTTTGTATAACTGTATATAAAAAAAATGCATTGTTTAGACTTGTTGCCATAATATCATAATGTAAAATATGCTATCTAACTAACGGCCTGTGTTGCCAATGTTGTATTTTTGATCAATAAATATAATTTTTTTTTAAATTTGCTGCTGGTGCGATTTGTGGTGTGAGTAGTGGAACGATTATATTTTATATCTATACTGATAGTGGTACAAGGGAAACATTGTTAATCACTTATTTCAATTACAATTACATAGTTTGGACAGTCAAGAAATGTTTAGATACCATCCATAAAAACGCTATAAGTATTGAATATTGATAACTGACACATAGTCATTATAATATTATTATAGACGAAGAAATAATTTTATCCGACATCATAGAGAATAACAGCTCTCATTATTTAATACAATTTACATTACATTTTGTTATTGTTACATACAGAAATATTACAAACGCAGCTTCTTAATGTCAAAATATGATACCTTAATAAGAACTCCTTGCGAGATTCATATCAACATCAAACATATTTTCAACAAATGCCACATCCAGGAAAACAATTCTAAACTTCCGGAATCACCGGCTTAATATTGTTCAATCACTACATCTTGTTCCCTACTCTATCTTCACCATCGTCAATTTCAACGATGCCACCTATCTACTCAACCAAATTTAATATATTTTAGTTGATTTGATACTTTTGTTTTTTTAACCATTTATCTATACTTTTTATGTAATCTATATTATTACAAATAAATTGAATATGCAAATCCACCACAGTGGCCAGTATTTCCGAGAATATGTTAATAATGAAAAATTAGAAATGGATTTAAAAAAAAAAAATGCTTATATTATATTTTAGTGATTCCGAGAAATTATTATTATTGTTAAAATATGATTTATTTATATGCTGTCGGTAGATGACATATACTTTTTGTTATTAGTTATTTTTGTGTTTTTAATTAATTTCCAATTGATTATTGGTACTTGTAAATTTTACTTTGAGCTTGTCAAAATTAAAAACACTATTTATTTTATTTTTTAATTATAATTCGGTGATAAGGCTATAATATTAACAACATATTTTTTTTTTAAGAATTTTAAAGTTCTTAAAATATTATTTCAAATCCATATATTATTGGTTTTGAATTTACATTTGCTGAAATTCCCAAACAGGTAATTCAAGTATGAACTGTCATATAATATAAAAAAAAAAAATAAAGATGTAAATTTACATGTTGTTAAAACTTTTTACTGTAGGACGTGATTTATTTTCCTATAAATAAATTGAACTTAGGATTGTTTTTTTAAAACATAAAAATAAATCGTTCACAAATTAAAAATAATATATCACAATACAAAAATATCATACCTATATTATAATAGATGTATGCAAATAACTATTTTACTCTCAAGTGGCTTCCTCTCCTCGCACGTATAAAGTGTGTCGGGATTTTAAAATATTATTTTAGTATTTTATAGTATAATTTATGACGTTTTATTGGCTATTTAATGTCGTTATTTATTACTTATTATTACAACATACCGTTAATAATTATAAATTATTATTATTATTATTATTATTATTATTATTATTATTATTATTAATATTGTTATTACCATTGTTATAACTTTTTTTCATAAATGGCGTCCAATAATAAATTACGTAATTCGTGCATGATCAAAAATGGACAAAATATATTATTATTGTGTATGCGTATTGTTTTGTGTTTTTTTTTAAATTTATGGACACCGGTAGAATAGATATTATATATTGTGCGATATTACTTTGTGTGCGTGGTTTTATTATTTTACGCATGTGCGTAAATTAATATTGAAGTATATTTTATGTAATGAGTGCAAAGCTAATGTCTCTCCGACAAAACGAATCTCGTGTACTGTAATGTTATTTGAAATACTTGTATGAAATAATATATAGGTGAACAAGATTTAATAATTAAAAAAATGTAACGACTAGACAAATGGAATCTAATAAGAATGACGGCCTCGGTAAAAAAGAAGATAATATTGTCTCGTGGTAATAAGAATTGATATTTATATTTTAATGAAAAAGTTTGAAGCCTTATCTAATATTAATATTGACATAGAAAAATGTGTTCGTTTTTACTATGTGGAAGCTGGATGAATACGAAAGAAATGGAGGGTTTAATCTTTAAAATTAAATTATAAAAAAAAAAATGTTATGAATATAAAATGCACGAGTTTAGAAAAACAACTTAATTCATGTAAAATTAATTTAAATAAGTGGGAACAACAGTTATAGTAAAAAATATTTTAATAAGCGGTAGGTAGGTATTCCAACTACTAAAAATGAGAATTGAAATGAAATTTCATTTTAAGCTTAAATTTAAGAACCATTTGTTTTAAAAGCTACGCTACAATGTTTGATTATAAGTTGATTAATTTTAAATATTATTTTAAAACTATCAACACCATTTCCAAGCTAGATAAATGATCCATTCACGCAAACAATATGTTATTGTCAATGAGCACAGGCTATACCAAGGCTCAGTCATGTGTAGAACAATTATGTATATTAGTAAATGTTTGTGCAATTATTCCATCTAATGAACGACGGTGGTGATAAGGAAGCAGTGAGAAGGAAATAGTTCTTTTATCATCGACGGTTCTTAACGGGAAAACAAACAGGTCCAAGCCTGGATTAAAGATCCATCAGGCACCGGAACACCAGAAACTTAATGAGCTCCTTTCAATTTTCAAACTTTAATCCTTATCGTTAAGCAAAAAATAAGATGTTAAATGACAAGCAAAATAACTATGTAATATCTATAATACTATAATGCTCGTATTATACGCAAAATTATAATTTATTTAAACAAAGATAGGAACCTACTAAAATAGTTGTCACAACCTTCGCAATAGTGAAGTACATTTTAAGCGTTAGACACTAATATAAGATATTGTAACTTCACTACGTTCGTATGTCAAAAACGCCTTATATAATATACTATGAACATCTAAATAATATGAGCTTTCGAACATAATTCAATAATTACATGGCAATAGGTAGGTGCAACGTATTACATTGATACTATAAATTATTATTCACAACTCCCATTTTTCACTAATTCACCACCACCTACTTTAATCGTATTTTTATCAAGTATAAATTTATTATTTATTAATTTTTCGCGATATGACCACATTTAATTTCGTTTTTTGTTATATATTTTGAATGTGTGAAATGAATGCTGTATCGACTATGGTGTGAAAAGAAATAATGCTACAATGGCGAAATACGACTTACAACTTCTTTATTTATACGACGCATCTGAAGTGTATTATGTATAAATGTGTTTATCGTTATTTTGTATACATTATTGTGTGTAAATTATAATATACACCGTGAAATCTACGTTTTCGATCTAATCTCCGCAAGTCACGATGCGGTGGGGTCAGCGGTCGCGGTGGATAAACCACTAGAATTTTGCATTTCCTAGTCCTAGTGCCTCCCCACGCCACACCCGTAAGGTGAACTTCGATAATAACGCCACCACTCGGCGGCGGTAGTCTTATATTTTATATAAAAAAAAAAACCATTAAAAACAATTAACGTGCCTTGAATACCTGGAGTGCCGGTGATGGCGGGAGGCGGTCGCGTACCCTTCAATTTTGTTTGCACGTACACATTTTACAATAGGTCACGAGGTGTTCTTATTATTATATTAGTACACGTATAATAATGCAACATACCGTAATATTAAACGGGTAATAACGGAAATAATGACTGATACATTTTCTATTAATTGTGCGTTACATTTTGTTTCGATTAATATTTTATTATATTATACATATAATATATTATTACATTAGTTATTATACTTAATATTTAATATTACATTTATGTTTAAACATAGGTTTTGAAATACTATATAATTTATGATAAAAGTTTTTGGTTATTATCGTAAATTATTGTTGTATTGTAATAGACATCTACAAATCGTTCGACGGATTTATTAAAATTGAGGTAAGTACCGACTCATTTTATCTATTTAAACTATGCGTGGCGGCTCCAAGGGGCGTCGTGAGTGTTGATCAGAGACGCTGCGCCACAGGAGAGAAATTATTATAATAAAATATATGACAATGATGATAGCGATCATTGCATTAAGAGAATAAGTATCTTGTTTTATTTCTAATCGTAAATCATATTTTTAATTCGGCTTACTATGCATAGCTAAATGTCTTGTCTAATAATTAGGGTGAATATTGGCATCGGGAAGTTTGGACCCCCGAGATAACAGCCATATTTATCTCATGGAATACAATATTGCCACATACATATTGTTATAGTTATTAACATTTGTTGGCTTTAATCGGCCAGCGAAATACGGAGAACAGACAAAGGAGAAATGGGTTAAAAAAAGTATACCTACGTGCTGAATATTTCATGATTCCATCAACAACGCCAGTGATAAACTATTATTTTATAGTATCATAGGTATCAGCTACTGTTTTTTTAGTGACCACGGATTCACAAAACATTGTAATATGAACCATTCGTTTCCAAACATAATAATATAATATACCGATTACCGCGGAATTACAAGCCTGCTCTAAAATTAAAACTATATTAGGTTACAAGTGGCATTGTGATATTATGTGTGCCAAACTAATATTTAATATTGACGTGACGACACCTTATCCAAAAATATACGAAAATATTATGCGACGGGACTACAATAGAGCCCCGGGGCCCTCAACTGTTGTTTGACTATTTATACCATATACCTGCATTGAACAATGCTGTCGTATATTTATGACGCATAGTTACTGCAGTCTTTGAATCGATTCATTCATTTCAGTGAGTTGTAATACGCTCATTCACTGGCTGAGTGGGCCGTCACACTGTCTAAACGGCAACACGGATTTATCAGCTTGTGAAATTTTTAAAAATTTAACACAGCCATTACTGGCACATATTTTATCTAAAATACACATCGTTTGCTTACAGTTTTACGCTCGCAATTACGTTTTTTTTTTTATATAGTATTCGGCTTCCGCGCATTTATTGGTAGGTACACTTATACATGTAATAATAACACATGTAATAATAATAGTTGATAATACATGATGTATTTAACCTGCGATTTCTTGCACTTAAAATTGTTTACACAAAATAAAATTGAAAGTATTGGCAGATAAATCGAGTAAAGTCTACCTTAAATTCATTACACATAAAAACTTGTTCAATTTTTAACTATTACAAATTAACTAATATAACAATTTCCTTCACAATTCACAAGATTTAGAACTTTCTGTCTTATCATATTTAAGTATAAGGTCAGGGAGGGGGGGGGGGTCGATCTTTAAATTGATCAACAACTGAATCACAAATTACTGTTCATGACTGCGCTTGCTTCTACGAATCTCGTTTAGTAATCCGAAAACAGCTGATTTCTATTATTTAATTTTCTAAATTATTAGTGTAAGAAAAAAATAATTTAATATTACACAACGTTTTTCTCTTTGCGTATTGTTTACCATCCATTATTGCATTCAATCTAACTTACATTGCACTGAATTTTAATAAGACACTGTTTTTTTGTCGTAGCGTGACAGTATCAACAATCGTCGGATGAATGGCTTTTTTTCCCGTAGTTGAAATCAAATCACGATTAAATATCAAATTACACTTTATTAAACGATTCTCGTAAAAATGTTCTAAGTCTTTTTACAATTGAAAATTACCATTATGGATGATGTGATGACGTATGCATAAACTACTTTGTATGATCACTACAGAAATGGCCCCTATTTCAGGCTATACTTACTATTTATGTGGTACAGTCAAGGATATTAATTACGCTCATTGTCCACTCTAATTATATGACAACTGTCAACTAATATCGGTATATGCACTTATGTACTACCTACTAAGCATTGCTATATAGTATGGCGTATCCTGCTAACCGAATGTCACCACAAATTAGTCTCAAATTCCATAATATAATCGAATACCACTGTACAGTAATTATATTTATGATAGTATAATGTTCATCACGCTGATGGTCATCTTATACATAATTATAATATTATCCTATGCAGTTTGGACTATATTCTACGTATTCAGGTGTATGTATTATATGTAATAATGCATTTATGCATACAGCATACTGATTTATTAATATGTTTTTTGAAAATTTACAGCAGAGTATGTAATATTGTCGTTATTTGGTTCATCATAGAGATGGTACACCATACTAAACCTGAGTACCGCAGACATCCTTTGTATGTATTTAAGTCTTACATTTTACCTGTAAACTAGTTTTAGATGTTTATATTTAATAATTATTTACAATACATATTTGTATAAAGTAATACTATTATGACGTAAACCAATTAACCAATTAACCAATTAACAGGTTGTTATAACGAAATAAGAAAATATTGTTATTATAATAATAATAATAGTTATTATTAGAGTGACCATACAAAATGTGATAAGAGTTTACAAGTTTACGGTTTATTGATTTCATGACTAACTTTAATATTGATAATACTATGTAATATTTTGTACGACCGTTTGAAATTCTCATCCATAGATAAGTTTCGTCTACAGTGATCCTATAATAATATGTAATAAGTACTTATGTTATATTATATACCTCGATTTTCAATCCACGAATAAATCTGTTGAATTTGGTACACGAGTTTCAACTTTCATTTCACAATACTCAGTGTAGTACCTACGGCACGCAGATGTATTGTCACGCCTACAACTTGCCGTGTCGTACACATAGCTGCCATTATTTTTAAGTTATAACCAACAATAGTTTCCAGAGATTCAAAAGCTCCATTGTATATCTTCGACGATACTCTTCACTCCAATTTCAAATGCGATTGACTTAGCAACACTCCACTACTAGCAGTACGACTATTGCGCAACAATAACCGCGGATACCCGATCTAACAAAGTAACCAATCGATGCATTATTTATTGCATTTTTATCCGCAAATACTCCAAAAACTATAAAATTAAGAGTAAAAAAGACCAGTAGTTGTGTTGTGACTTATTTATCTCATAACAATAATAATAATAATAATAATAATTGTATAAGATGTAGCACAACTATAATATACCTATCTCACGACGGCGTAACTTCACTGGCGGAGGTCTATAAATTATATTGATTCATGTACATATTATTAATATTCTACCATCGATTATTTTACAAGTCTCCATATGCTACATAATATTATGGTTTGAAAAAAAAATTATGTTATAAAAAATATGCTTACAAATAATGATTTAATGTGACTGTTGTGCGAACAGCGACAAGCAATGTAATTTCGTTAAACGTTTTTTTTTTCTTCACACTTCTACGTAATAAACAAGTGTCAGCTGTACATTCTGTACGTTCTGACGAGGAGGGTTTATTCGTTTATTTTTTGATTCAATGAAATACACACACATACACTAAAATGTTAAAACGTTTCGTTCGAATCAAAATATCAATTCATTTGACACGCCATATTATATGTTATTTTTATTCGTGAACGACGCGATAAAATAATGATGATCCGCTCGTCCAATGTTAATTAATTTCAGTAAAAAAAAAATCATCAAGTAACGGGAGGGTGACTATAGTGATTTTATTACGTTTAAAAGATACACTTTTCATCGGCTTGATGTCCATACCTATATATATATATTATATTAATTAATTAATTTTTTTCTCCCTTTTTTTCCTCTCTTTTTTTTTTTATTAGTATTTTACATTTATATAATATACTGATCCAATTATCCTTTTTTTTTTTTTTTATTACAACACCCTTTTGACATATGTACAACAGTTCTATACATGCGCGTGCCGTGTATGCAGATTGTATATTATATGTATACATATTATAGACGTGCCGTATAAACATAATATTTTTTCGAGTAGTAATTCATGGGGGTTTTTTTTTTTGTTGTTGTTAAATTTGTATTTTACGAACGTAAAAATGTAATTATCTAATTAGTTGACGAAGTAGTCCATGCGGTTAAACGAATGACGTAACGAATCTTAATTAATCGCTGTTCATTAAAAAAAAAAAAAAAACATTATATAGAAACAACATCGTACCTACATATTACAGCTCACAGCTGTACACATGCATAATCCAATACGTATGTGTTTAAATAAATTCTTTTTCAGCCAGCCACTGTATTATTTTTGAGTTATTCTACTAGTGTAACATGTGGTCCATTGACATAAGTAATTGTATTTGATTAACTATAATATAGGAACATTCTGTGAATGTAATCGGTGTTTATGATTGTACATATTTCATTGAAGTATTTAAAAATTACTCTTATTAACACAAAAAATACACTAAGTGATTATACCAACAGCTTTATGATCAAGTATTATTTTGTAATAATAAGTATAACTAATGTATAATATTATACGATTAAATATTAAATATTTTGAAGCAAAAATGTGTAGGTACCAATACAATGTTCTATGATTTATCGATATTTTTAATATTTTGAATTCATCTACATATTGTCATTTTAATAGGTTATATTATTGTATCATATAATATATATTATATAGTGAAATATTTGTAAAATTGCAACTAGTTATATTTATTCAAATATTCTTGTGCGAAATGTCAAATGATATGACTTGAACAAAATCAAATATTATTTTCAGTAGGGTGTTACGCACGATGTCTTAAAATTTTAATTTGGAAAATTGTTTTTCTATTCCCAATTCCAATAGATAAAAAAATAATCATAAACAAAACTCTTAATACGTATACTCGATATAAATTGCTATACAAATCCATTGCAAAGAACGTATTTTATATGAATTTTTTGATTAAAAAAAGGTTTGGATATTAAATATATTTTATATACAATATCTTCAATTAGTTTTTAAATTGTATTGAATGATTATTAATTATGAGAAATTAATTTCATTATAAAACAGAAATATAATTCAATGATATTACACATTCACATTCTAAATTCTAAAATATACGTGATACTTCATCAAGAAATTAACCTATAATTTGTATGACTGACCCACATTAGATGATCTACCGTAACATAAAAACCAAACTAACGCAATTAAACAAAAATAACTAATTAGTCAAAAGTAAAAAAAAACGGTTTTTTTGTTTTTGTTAAACATAAATTGTGGGTTTTTTAATTTCACAAATCAAATACTACAACTAGCGTTGCGAAACACGTCAATAATGTTTAAGTGAAATTTGTGATGACTTCAGGTATATTATTATAACACCAAACAACGAATAATTATTAACAATTAAAATAAATTGCATTAAAAAAACATCACATCCATAATATCATAAGTAGGTATTACAATCTATATTGGTAATATGTATAATAAATCGTTTCGCTGTACATCAATCATTAGGAGTGATAAGACGAATACACAGGTACGCAAATTAAGCAACTTTTAATGACGAAATACAAATCATGCCTTACACTATACAACGGTTAGCTCGTTCTAAGTCAATGTCAAAAGTCGTCCCTATCTCTACCTACATCATTATTACGGCCACACCGACGGCACCGTAAGCCTTACCACCACCCCACAATCACCGGCCTCATAGGTTGCGTGTGACGAGGGAAAATATCGCATGCGATTGGAACGGTCCAGTCGTGATGTACCAGCGGTGATCTGGTGCTATAGGGTAATATTGCCATGGTGGGGGGAGATATTATTCTGGGAAGAAAGTTGTACCCCCATATGAGGTATGATATCATTATCTCTGGACAATTATATACCCCCCTCCCATGCAGGTAAGATTCTCTGGGGGTATACGGTTTTACTGGACACCAGCTCGTTGTATCGCTTCATATAGGTACTAACCAGGATGAACTGTTGTCCGTGGTACCAAACAATCACCCACGTTTAGTCCCAGTGCTATAATGCCCTAAGACTCGCATGGTCCAACTAAAAAGCGCGTCCACCCTGCCAAAAGGTAGAACAATACCGTCTCGTTGCTTCAACCCTAAAATGTAATTTCATATGGTATATTATAGTCGGTACATGTGTACCATCGTGTTTACTCAACTAGCCTGCAGTTAGTTTGTTTCGCTCAACCGTGAATAAACACCACCATCACAACAACCTGACCGTGTTTTGCGTTTAAGACCACCCAGCGGCCAGCTCATCGCAAAGCTTGTGTTTAAGTGACACCTCACATATTATTTTTCTGTTAATATCAAGAAAAACGGAAAACAAATATCTCACTAAGAACTAATATATTAAAACTGCTTTTTAAAATTTACTAGAGATTCTAATATAGTAATATTATCAATATAATTATTATAATATGATGATTTTTCTTTATATCTCAACAACACAAAATAGTAACCGTAGCAATCGGTTCCTATATTTTCAAAAACCATACAAAAACTATAGCACGTTACTCGATATTTTTCCCCTAAAAGGAAAATCTACGAATCATAAATATGTTTTTGGTTAATAAACAACCATAACAACGACACCTTACAAAAAATCTGCCAGAAAAATGTTATGTTAAAATGTTTTTACAATGTAAATTGTAATACAGTTAAATAGTATAACAAATTATTTCCTGGAATCTTTATATAACTGCATAGTTGGATGTAAACATACTTTTAATAATAATAATAAATAATAGAAATTGGCCGATAAGTTAGTTACAAAAGGAAATTTACAATAATAGATACATATAAAGTAAATACAAATATAAAATAGTTGAATGCCCTCTGAGGATAACCTCTTATTGGTGATGTTAGGGTACTCATAAAAGCTAGATATAATAATAATTTGTACAGAAATTGTACAGAAAAATGAAAAAAAAACACTAATAGATCTAATAATGATAAAATCAAAAAGATTGCGATTTGGAGGGATGTAAATTATTATAATATATCATAATTTTTATGAACCATAAGTTGTTATCATAATTCAGTTATTATGTTTAATATTAAAACATTAGATTCAATACCATTATACCACACATCCGTAGTTTACGGTCATTTTGTGAATTCTAATAGTTTGAAATGTCATTCAAACATATAAACTGTTCGGTACGGACAAAGTTTTATTATTATAATTTTAATTAATAAACAAACTCTGAAAGTGATATTGCATTTTTGTTGAGCTGTAGTGAATTTTGTTTCGGCGAGATATGATTTAGCTTTTAAGAAACATATTTTTATTCTAAAAACAATTTTTCATTTACTAATAAAATTAAACTGACACAATATTGTACAAAATTAACTCTACAAAACTTGGAAAAAACAAGTGGCTACAGCAACGTGAGACGCCGACGCTTTAAGTCTACGACAGCCAAATTTGGCATTTTAATAACAAAGTGGAGGGTTATGTCAAACGATTAATAATTTAATGTAATAATTGAATTACTCAAAACAGTTTTATTCAATTGGTGTTCAATTATTCAATTATACATCTTAATTATTTTTAGTTCTATTAATTGCATTATTTACCTGATAGATCTTATGATAAGTACATTAATTGTTTTATTTTTATGCCATAAATAATATAATATAAGTATAACTGTATAATACGCAGGTAATAGGTACATTAAAAAGAAATACACTTTTATAAATCAAAAATGTCCAAACTTCACTTATTACGAATAAAAATGATCAAAAAAATATCTTCAATAGTCATTGTTAAAATAATAATATATTGACTGTTCTACCTATGTTAAATATGTTAATATATATTATATATATTATTTATATACTCTATGGCCTCTATATTATCAGGAATTTTACACGGTCAAACATAACTGATGATCTGAATAAATGGATTAAATGTGTGTTTTGCGCGTCTTTTCGTCACAGATCAATATCAAAGTGTCTAGAACCAAATGCAAATGATTATTAGTTATTGCGTTACTACCTTTACTATTGTCTGTATTGCCAAACCGGAAATTGTGGCAGTCAACAATGATGGCGGTGAATAAGAAGCAAATAGGTCTTAACACAGGTCTTATTACCTAAGCGTATTATTATCATTATTATTATTATTACACACCACGGTTACAGTCGACGACGACCACACGACGATAACTATGGTTAGAAATCATTACAAAGATAACTGATGAGTATAAGTACGGTTTTGCTATAGCGACCAAAGTAATGGTGGTGGTCGTATAATACCAAATGAATAATATACACAGTTTACCTAGTTAATATTGCAATAAACAATCGTCTACTGTGTTTAGTATAATATTGTTGAATTTTACAATGTTATATATTACTACTGGCATTAATGTTCCATATAATAAAAAAAATGAAGTATTGTTGCAATATTATTTTAATTATTTTTGTACTAATATAATATACTAACGCTTCATATTGTAATATATAACTAGTTATGTTTACACGTTTCTACTCAAGATAATTTATTTATATACATTACAATATATTTATGTAAGAATTTAAAATACTATCAAGAGTGAAAATCGTTATTTTATGAATTATAACCGGTTTGAAATCTTTTTTTGAAACATAATATTATGTTCACAAAAGAAAAATAATATTTGCGATTGTAGTGAACCCGAGTATAGCTATCAGTGCATCTGCAATATGATTGAGTATTTCCAAATAATATAAAGGGTAGGTACAATGGTTAATACACACCATTTTCAGCGACGGTAAAATAATATTACAAGGTACTCACTACTCATTGTAAATGAACGCGATAACATATTAGAATAGAATAGAACTAATATTATTATTACGATATCGCTAAACATACGTAATTGTTAGGAATGGTATAAACAATGTAGGCTTTCAAAGATGGTCCCTCATCTAGACTAGTTATTACAGTATGTCCTCTTTGTGTGAACTTGTATTGATTGTTCCCATAAATTTGGTAAGCCGTACGCGGCGGCGGGCTTAAGTCATTCCCAGCATTAATCTTAGATATTAATTATTAAATCATTTTTATAACCAATGTTAAGTTTAATTGTGTTAATAAATTGTTGTAATAATCGTATACGAAGTATTTAGTATTCAGTTATTTAAACATACGAAAACCTATCTTATCAACAACCTGTGACGGCACAATAGGGGCATGCAGACCACTCAGGGTCTCTTGCTTAGGGCCAGTTGTACCGTCTACGGTAGAGAAGATACACTTTGATTACGCTTAATCAGCTGATAACAGATTTTATAGCCGGCCGAATTCAGCCGATTAAATTTTGGTTAATTTTAATCGGAGATGGAACAACTGGCCCTTAGTGCGGCTTCGATATTTTTAGCGTTATTTTATTATTATAGGAATTACATTATCTATACTTATATTAATAAGCTCCATTTTCGATATTTATGGTGATAGTGTATTCTCTTAATAGGTTTGGGTTTCAACTATAACCATTTTTTATAAGTAGAATTTTACGTAGAATTTTTTTTCTAAAAATCTTTATGTATAAAATATAGCATATTGAACTAATTGTTTGAGCGGTATAACAACAATTTCACGAGATCCGGCACTGCCGCTTATCACCACTTCACTTTGAAAATTGGTTTTCACATTTTTCAAATGGCCATTTACTTGTTGTTTATTTTAATGTCTATGACGTTTAAAGTGCTGTGCATAAAAGTATAAAACCATTTTGTTTCAATAAATAAATAATATGAGAAGTGAGAACGATCGATTGTATAGAACATCTCAACAACTGTCACAGTCATAAATAATCAAGAGACATACAGAAAATACAGAAGTGTTGAATCAACATGCAAATAACAGATTGACCGAGAAGAGTAATATATTTTATAGATACATAGTTAGTATATTGCGTGTTCCTTTAATTATTTTCGTTCCTATATGTTAAGGGTTTTATTCATATACATGTTTACTGTTAGATAATTTAAAACACAACTTACCTACCTACCTACCTACCATCGTATTATTCAAATTTGTATTAAATTAGATTCCGTCATAAGCGTGTAAAATAAGTTATACTTACTAGACACGTTTGTGTAGTGAGTATAGATACATCGGCCCTAACGTACTCGTGTTGTAATAATATTTTTATACGTTTACCGACTACTTGCTACTTTCATTTATTGTGTCGAGAGGAGAAGGGGGGAAGGGGCTTTCCTTTATTATAATGTACGCGTGTATATTATATAGTTTCCCACTGATACAAAAATAAAATAAAACACCAACAGACTCTCGTCAGACGTACGTAAATACCTAATATTTTTTTTTATCGAAACAAATACTATTTGCATAATACTACCTACGACGAACTATTCACGTTCCAAGTTGCGAGGTATGTAGAGTAGATATTTGATGTAATCCAGTTATGGTGTATACGCGAAAGATGGATTGTTTGAGTTGCATGAATTCCTATTCATATTAATATAAACACAAAAAAATCGTGTTTCACTAAATATTATAATTTTATGATAATTATATATATAGGTTAGGTTAGGTTCTACAATGAATGCCATAATCAGGATAAAAAATGCTCGGTGAAGTCAGAAGTGGCTCAAAAATTAAATATTCAACAATGATTTGCAGTGTCCAAATAATATGTATTTTTTTTTATGTTTGTTCTTAAAATAACAACTTAAATTATTTAAGTTAATAATTTATTCCACACCAATGCATTTTTGCTACATTTTTGCATCATAATGAGTGCCATTTGGTGTCATCTAAGTTCAAACCAAATGGTGTGTATACATGTTAATAAAAATAAAATTATATAAGTACATGATGACTAATCAATGATGATCAATCATGATCACCCCCTTTTTTTCTTCAATACTGCAATTATTTAAAATCTGATTTTAGGAATTTTTAAATATACTTAATGATCATCATACTATCAAATTCTTGAAATTTTTTGCGCTACCTAAGGAGTGTCCTGTAGAGATAAGAACTTCTTTAAAATGAGAACCCCCTCCCCCCCTTTTCAACTGTAAATTATTCAGTAGAGTATTTTTCTGAAAAATTTGACGTATTAGAATCAAAATTCGTACGGATAGTATTTGAGTTATTTTTAACTTGGTGTTCTAAGAATAAAGGTCCGTGGTAATGGGCTTATAAGATATGGGGGCGATGGGATTTGAAAATTGTAGTAATTAATAATAATCTACCAACATTAATAATTTGTAAAAATGGCCCGAGTATAGTAAATACTAGTTCCAATATAACATATATTTTATATTTTTGTAAAACCATTTTAATGAATATTAGTACAATGTCATACATTTTAATAATTATTAAGAAACTACTCATTAAAATTTTGAACTACCTATGTAAATCAACATTTTCAAAACAATTATCCAAAGGGGGTTCTCATTTTGAAAAACAGAAATTTTTATCGCCACGAGTCACTCCTTAAGTAGTACCACAATTATCAGGAGATTGAAAATATGATCTTTGAGTAGGTATACTTAAAAATTCTAAAAATCAAAATTTCAATAAAGCCATTATTAAAGAAAAATGGGTGGAGAATTCTTGTTGAATCACCCTGTAAAGAATTTAAAACAGTAGGTACCAAACATAAAATATACAGATTGATTCAACAAGAATTCTCCACCCATTTTTTTTTAATAATCGCTTTATTTAAATTCTGATTTTCAGAATGTCAAGGAATATATTTTCAAATATTTAAGTTTTTATAACACTTAAAAAGCATCATGTGACGATACCAACTTTTATTTTACATATAAGACTTTTATTCTTAGATTATTAACAACAAAACAATTATCTAAACAAATGCTTTATTGAAGTTCTTGAAATTTTAACAAGTAGTTTTTGAGTTATTTTACTTTATTACTTTGTAACTTATTAGTTTTTAATAAGTCTACGATAATGGGTATGGATTGTTTGGGTGCTCTGATGGTTTTAAATGTTGTTCATACATTAATATCACATAATTTGAAAAAAATAGTCCCAGCATAATACTAATAGTAATAGTATTTATACTGTTGTATAGCACATTATAGTAATCCAGAAATTACTAATTTAATTTTTAGTTTGGAATTGGATACATCAACATTTTCAGAAAAAAAAATAATCCACAAAAAAAGACTGTAAAAAATGTTGATTCTTGTTTGAAAAAGAGAAGTGCGTGTGTCATTTAAGGACCACACCAAATGATTTAAAACATCTAAGTGCCTATTTGAAAATATGGTACAAATCACAAAAAAACAGAATTTGATTAAATTCATTACTTAAGAAATAAATGGGGGAATGGGTGCTTGGTAAATCACCATGATACGTTTTATAATATCATATAATCCACAGACCACCGAAATATAATGAATCCTATCGAATGACGATGCCATTGCGGTAATGACAATTCCATGAAAAATACTTTTTCATCGCGATTTGTCCGTCATGCCTCTATATACCTTCGATGAGTGCGAATATATTTCTGAGACGAATGTGGGTCGTTGGCACATTGGAAATTATGTTATAATGATAATGATGATGATAATACTAAAAATAATAATAACCATAACATGAAATGCTTTTTACTTCGGAGATAATCCGTATTGTATTATTAATTTTTAGCAATCAGTCGGTACAGATCGATAATTATCGTTCGTAGGTTTCAACCTTTAAATGCACGAACGAGTTGGTTTTAACACTTGGTCCATCAGTAGGTCTGGAAATACCAAAACTTCACGACGTGTGACGTATACCTAATATTATGCATTGGGTATATTATAACGATTATATAATACAACATACAATTTGGCATGTATAGCCGGGTTTACGTATCTGCTTTCGTATGGGGTCAAAAAAGCACATCACGCTCTAAGCGCATATTACTTCAAAGTAATAATATTATTATATTCGCTTTAGTAACGATTATATCGAGCCTCGGCGAATTGTGCCTTAATCGAATGTCTAGACACACACGTTAAATCACCTAACCGATTACCGTGTGTATATATAGGTACACTCGAGTACATGACTGGAGCACATGGCGAAGAGATCAAACGCTGAGAGTATTAGAAAAGTTTTGCCTCGTATAATGTTCAATTGAGGGGATGCCTGCGCTCGGTGAGATGAGAGACAAACTAAACGAATTAATTGAACGTCACCCACAAACCCAAACACACACACACACACACACACACACACACACACACACACACACACACACACACACACACACACACACACACACACACACACATACACACCCAATAACGAATTAACATAACTGGTTCCATAGGCGTCGTTACGGTTTTTGTCATTACGGCATTATGGTTGAATTTTATTTAACACGTTGAACATTGTAACAGGGTTGGGGAATCTGTTATATTTAGATGATTCAGTGAGGGTTTTCAGAGACCTTTAAATTATATTTTAACCATAACTCGTGAGCTTCATGAAATGTATGGAACAAATATTAAGTTCCTGTTGATATGTTTTATTATTACATAATAAATTACCATTAATCTTAGTGATATATTAAATCTAGTACCTATAACGAATGACTTACGAATTTTATGGTCATCCAAAGTTCCTTTAGTGTGCGTGCTGTTTTTGTCCCGGAACCAACGGTCCTAATACTGTGGGCTTATATATTATGTACACGGATGACTATAATATGTTGATAAGCCTTATTTCTTACTATCAATACTTATACTTGTACTTCCTAGTTTACAGTTTATGTAACGGTATCACACATATTTTAATATGATCTGCTATTAAACTAAATAATAATTGATCATTAGACCACATGCAATTGAATTAAAAAATATTACTTGAGATGCTTTCTACCACAAGATTTTACTTCAAGCGACGCTCCTGATTGGGTCGAATTTTTTATATCATTTTTGATGGATAATCGCAATTGTCTCCGCCCTGTTATTTGTGTAATTACAATACCCAAATTAAGTAGATTTTTAATGCTGGAACCTGCTGCAGAGTTAAAAGACCAATATTCGACTTATGTGGCCAAACTTACTCTAATTAAAGGTATACTATTTTTAATTTATCTATCGCTGAGAAAATATTATTATACCGATACCTATAAATACATCTTATATAGCAATATTGAATTTGTTTACAGGTCACATGCGATACCGCTCAAAAATCACCTACACGCCTATGTACCACAATTGCCTATACACCGCGCCGGCTGATGATTATAATTTAATATAACATGACTATAATTGTGTCGATAAACACTACATTCGTGGTTAAAAAATGGAAAACATTAAACCATAATTCGGTTTCTTGACCAGGGTTTGACTTAGAACTTGATAATAATATTATGTTCCCATCCCCAAACAATAAAAACACGCATAAAAAATATGCCTGATATGGTTTGAATTAATTTCTTGGACTTCACCTGCGTTGTCGTTCGATTTCTATTACGATTCAATAAACATCAAATTTTCGTTTTTAATAAGTCGTGCGTATGAATAAATTACGTCAATACCGTTACCATCGGGCATTGTCGTCGGGAGACCGTCGTGTGTCGCGCGTATTATTGTCGCGTGCGAGCTGCCGCTCTTCGGGAGCGAAGACGCGTGTTCGGTTCACGCAGATGGCCGGAGCGGAGCGGGTGTGTGGGTGTGTGCGTGTGGGTGGAGGAGGGTGGATAAGGCTGCGGCGGTTAGTTACGACTAATTAAGAAACTTCCTCGGCGAAACTTCGAAGTGGCATTGTTACCAAACACGTAGACGCGTATATTATAGTAATACAACGGTGTGTCGGCGGCGGGCGCGACACTATAGAACAGTCGCGTCTTGTGCGGCGAATGCCGACGCCCGAGGGGGCATAAACGTTTGCGCGCGAGATCCGATTTACGACGCTCCGAGCCAATAATTTATCATCGTATTCGACGACCCCGTCCGTGCGAGACTTTTGTGCGAATCGATATAGGTTATAGGGCTGCTGCGGCACCTGAACGACGGTTATTGTACCTAACCATTGCGGTGACGACTCGCCGTCTGTGCGCATAAATCGTCAACGGCCAACTCCGTCGGGACAACAATAATAATAATAATTATTATTATTGTATATTATGTAATAACCGGCGAAATCCGGATCCGTTCCCGCACCGGCACATTTGCGGGTTGTGACGGTTTCGGACGGGCTGCACATCGCATTCGTGCGGCGAGTGCCTCCTTGTCTGTAAGAGCACCGCCGCCGTAAACCGAAAGCGCGAAAAGGTATTATTCGATTATTTTTACACGTCTCGATCGCCTGAACACTATAAACTATACACAGCACTCGGTCCGACGACGGTGTCGAAAGTTTTTCAAAACGATTTCGGTTTACTAATACTGCGAGTCAGACACGTTCTTACTCGCGACCGATCATTTATATTCCAAAAACGCTGTAACTATAATGTTATCGTATTAAAAAAAAAAAAAAAAATGATATTATGTAAATCGAAGAAACGAATATCGAAATTTGCTCAACAAATTTACTGTCGAATTATAAAGCCCGTCGAGCCCAAGTTAAATTACCTTTTCTACGATGTAGGTAATATTATTTATCTTTGCCAATCGTCGAGTATTGTTTTATTTTTGTAATAAAATGCTACTACCGAATTATATTTAGAATCATACTTGTTTTCCGATGAATGATTTGACGATTGATTGAGATATTTTATTACAGTTGAAAATATAATATTTAACAATACCGAGAATCGTTTTGCAATATCACCAAGTTATGGATTCATCCCGGTACAGTATACTTGGAGGGAAATATATTACATGTAACGTTAAATATTGTTATACAACTATAATATTGTTTACTGGGATACTCAAAGACTAAAACTTTATTAATCTTCATATTATTGAACAAGTGGGTAGTCAAGGTTTCTTAGACATATTGAAATAGAATAAATAGTGTAGGTACGAATATAATATAATATCATATTATATTATATAATAAAAGGTACCTACCGCGTGTAATGAGATTTTTTATAAATAAATAACAACATCTAAATTATTCGAAATACTAACGTATTCGAACTATTTTAGTTGAAATATTAAACCTGATGTACTAAAAATTCCAATTATAATAATCAACATAATACACTTGAAATATGACCTGTATTGTAGCGTACCTGCATTCAGACGCAAGATGAAAACAATTTGGAATGTTTTTTTTCCAATTAAAATGTCTTCAACAGTAAGAATTTTTCATTAAAATGAGTAGGTAAAAAATGTTTAGAGATGGCAGGCTGCAAAGTATTAGTCTCGTATCGCAGTCATTCACCCCGGTGAATGCCAATATATGTTTATTCGATATCACTGTAATCCATTTTAAAACAATTAGGATAAAACAAGTTACATCCAATATAATATAATATATTATAGTTCTAGTGGTATAGATAATTTTAGTACTATCATTGCAAACAATTAAAACCGGTAAAAAATGTGTTCGTTTGAACTACGGTTTGCATGCATTTGTGTACAATAAAACGTACAGCTTATCGTAATATCGTGTAACGGAAAAAAATAAAAAGTTTTAGTCGTTTGCCCTGATACTGAATAATATAATATTTATTTTTAATTGATATATCTACCTGTTTTTAAATTATACGTCAAGTATATATTATGTTGTAGATCAGTGTTTCTTAAACTTTTTTATCCGTGGAACCATTTTTTATGTCCATTTTTATCGTAGAACCCCTACTTTGTTTCAATAGTCATTTTTAGCGTCGTTTATGTAAGGATTGTTTGATATAAAAATTATAATCTATACATATAATAACTATGTGTGTACTGAATTAAATTTTAAAAAAATGTTTAAAATAACACACGAACAGGACTTCTAAATTTTAATTTTAATGAGTTTCGCTGAACCATGCAGGGGTTCCGCGGAACATAGCTTAAGAAACGCTGTTGTAGATAATGTTTCATTATAACATTAATAGTGTATGTGTTTAATTTTGTTTAAATATGGCAACATTTGTACTAAATATAATATAATAAAATACATTTCACAGATATCATCATGGTTCTATATTAAATTATATATTTTTCCTATACTCAAGAATATCGAAAGTAAGAAGTTTATTATAACGATTAGTATTTTTATCATGTATTTGCACATTCTTTTTCTTAGATGCAACAAAATGTAAGCTACCTACTGAGTGTGTGAATAATGTAATATTTAGAAATCAGTTTTGTAATTTAAAATTTTTTTAGGTATTTCGTTAAGAGAAACAAGCCGTGGATAAGTATTTTAATAAATTATAACAGAAAAAATTATGTCAGAATACTTAATAGACTTCATTTTAATTCGCAATATTTATAATATTTAATTTATGGAGCTAATTTATGGAGCATAGCCTTACTAACCCTGCACAAAAGTTATTCAAAATTCATTCTTACGAATATTTAACGACACGAACATTAAAATACGTATTTGAGAATTCATTTAGGCTTGTAAATTACAAATAAATAGCACTTTAGCAGAAACAAAACTTATACACCTTTAATTAAAATGTATGCTGAATATAATAGCATTTAATAGCGTATAATATAGCATATAGTTTTCAGATGATTAATAATGTAACTTATCATACATAATAAATATATGTACAACTTAAGAAAAACTTTGTATTACATTTTCAAAAGCAAACATTTTTTATCAACATTTAACAGAAAAAAAAAACTAAAAAAATTTAAACATTAAAATGTCTATAAACTCCAGAACGAATGATAAAATATTTTAAAATTGTAGCATGCCAACAATTTCAAATAAATATTTGAAAAATATTTCTAGTATCAAATATTTTATTAATTTTTTAATATTACATCAACATAAAAACCAAATTAATCTTGTTGAACCTATCGTCATTACAAAAATATTCCTATCTATTGGTAATTTTTTTTCATTAATTCCAGATTATTTTTAAAAGCAGGCACTTTTGACCTCCCAAATGTAATTTTCTCGTATGATTATTGTATGATTGACACAATGATTATGAAATAGTCGTTTTTGGTTTTCACTTTTCATTAACTAATTATATAGTTTAGAAATAACATTTTTGTTTATAATTTATAAAACTATGGTTAAAAACCATAAAGATCTATTTAGACAAGTAAATATCTATTAAATAATACATTTGTAAATATTATATTAATTTAGCACCTTATATAGTTCTGGAAAACTCTTTAACTAATCGACCTACGTATATCACATACATTATGTATACTGTATTCCTATAAAATATATATTGTATATAAAAAGCGGTTTTACAAGAAAATCGATTTAACACCTTTTGGTCTTCAGCGTTATTCGGATGATACCAGAACGAACTATGAATCATAAATTTACTGTTCCTTAAAAAATTAATTGTTCTATTTTTTTCATAAATTATGGGGATTATCCTATATACTATATAAATATATAATATATAAGTAATGAATGACCAACCGTTCCAACCCTATCAACCGTAACCCCTACAATAGCTAAGGCCATAGTTGCTAGACTCTTGACCAATCAAAAAAAAAAAAAAAAAAAAAATGAAGTTAATCAACACTAGGTTAGGTTAGTACCGGCTTTTACATAATAAATGTGTTCAGTTTTTGTTGGATACCTTGCCACAACCGTAGTGCTTTTTTTTTTGTAATTGTTTATTTGCATTATAAACATATATATAGTAATGTCAGTTATTTATATACAGTTTTAATTAATGATTATTGTATAATAAATGAGGAACACTAATGTAAATTACATAAAATAGTAAATACTGAGAACCACTGATTTTGAATATTCATGCTGAATTATGTGACAACGAATGTAAAACCTGGGTAATAAAATCGATCTTGACCTACCAGTTGTAATTGTACACCTAAATTTTTTTTTTAAATATATTACATAAATATATATTCAATATTGTACAACTTCCTGTTTCTTCAAAATATTTTTATATTCAAATTGCTGATAAATATAAATAAATAAATAAATGAAAATACGTACCTATAGTAAATCATAATTGTAATGCACATTACCAATAAGTTTTTTTTTTTATTAACTAACCCGCGGCAACTTAGGCCATTGCGGGTTGTTTTTAAACTGCGGGGGAGGGAAGTATAGGTGTAAACACGTGTGTGAGGGCCAATAAGTTTGTTAAATGTGTTTCGAAGACATCATAACTTAATAATATATTAGATTTATCATTAACAAGATATTTCCGTACAACCTGACTAGAATTTTAATATTTGTATACTATTGATGCGTACAAATTAACTATACAAACGTTATTGATGGATGAGCAGCCTATTCGTACGCGGGTAAGTTATAGTAAAAACTACGAGGCTTGTGCGTGTCCGACACGACGACGAGATTAAACCCGATAAAGTTCGCTTTGTTTGCCACGGGAATAGATATCACCTCACGCGGATGGTGTCTGATCTCCATTGCGTCATCGATCAAAATTAACAAAGTCATATTCGCACAATATACACGACTACACTATAACAGCGGCTGTTGATCGAAAACCCAGCGGCGACGCTAAGAAAATTAATTAATTTGCGCGATAAATGTCCAACGATAGTATGCCATTTGAATGCGATCGCACGCAGCCAACAATCTTTGGCATTTTCTCGTCCCATATAGTATGTTTTTTTTTTATTATTATAAACATCTACTACAAGCTTCGAGAATATAAATAAGGCTATACTTACCTAGTTTATGTTATACTTGTTATGTGTGTGTACAAAATGAAATAATCAGATATAAAAGACTAGCTGACCTCGTGCACTTTGTTGTCCGTAAAAAAATGCCCACTCTTATATGAAATACTCTCAACATCGAAATAAGTGTGCACCATCCTACAACATATTTTGTATAGAATTATGAGGAACGCTCACATCATTGACGTTCAACAATTATATTTATGTCATATCGACATTCTTCAACGTATTCTTCAATCGAATAATACGAAACAACTCAACTATAAAATGCAAAAAAAAAATGGTATTTATCTTGCCCTCGTAAAAATGTTGGAACAAATCTACTTTACCAGAGAAAACTTTTTTTCTAGTCGACAGTATTTTTCACACTTCCATGGGTCTGCAAAAATCATGTGTTTTTCGCACTATGTTCGAGAGTTGTTATAGTTGTAGACATTTAAATATCGGTAGACATTTGTATAGCGCCATATAATCACTGAACTGTATCCAGTCCAGTGCATAATATAATGCCAGCCATGGTCAACGAGAGTTGGGTAATGGGCAACTGTACGCAAAGCTACGAACATCTAAACAAAATCAATCAACTTGCTACGAAAAACCACCTCAGGTGATAGGTTTGAAAATATATTCAACAGGTACTGTCGAAATTCCAAGTATCTATCTAATGTAGTTAAGAGTGTTTAGACTCTACATCGATTTTTTAAATATCTATATATATATTATAACTATCGACTCAAAAAAATAATACAGAAAACATAATGAGACCTACCGGATCACGGCGGCGGTGATGACCGGTTCGACGACTGTGGAATTACAGCATGGGTAAAAAATATAGTGATCCAATATCAAATACAGTTTAAAAATATACCCAACCATAATGTCAGTTTTATTTTAAGTAACCATTGGCAACCATTTATGTTTTGAAAAAATACTAATTTCTACTGTTACTATTATAATTTGTAATCAATATCAACAATTAAAAAAAAAAAATGTTGAGTTTTATATATTGTGAATCACAAATACAAATACAAATACAAATAATACACTCGTATGTGTACCTATTTAAAATGAGAATTGTTGATAATCCTTTCTTAATGAACCCTTACACGGTCGTACGAAGAACCATGAACATGTCGAGTCTCTAGCTATCATAGTTTGGGCTTTACGTGCATTGGTCAATCAGTCAGGACACGTCCGATTATAATATAATATGTAGATTGAGTACAGATTATGTATATAGATATATTTTGTCGAAGTAATGCGCAATCAGTCCGGGTAGTGGTGTAATTAATATCATACATTGAAAAAAGCTTGAGTAAGTTGTTCTACTCTCCTCGCCACGATAGTAAAATGAATTGATAATTAGCACATTATGATATCTACAAAATAATTTTAAAATTATCGTGATTTTGACAAATTTTAACAAAATGTAAACTTTAAACGCGTATAAAAAAAATTTAATATTTTTAAATTTCTGTTAGAAAAGTTTATGAGGGATCTAACATTACATTTTAAACATTTTTGACAGAGCCTAAAAATGTTTGCAAAAACATTAAAAAAATATCAAATGCTGAAAAATGATTTATGTAAGTCTAAATACATTAAAAATTGTATTGTTTATAGAGAATGACAATTTGTGGAACAGTGGAATTTTTCAAGATTTATATTGAAAACTAAAATTATTTAAATAGAAATCGTAATTTTACGTTTTCCAAGTTTGTTGAAATTTAACCTTCAGATTAGTTTCTAAAGCCGCTGTCACACGATGATAGAAAAACGCGATAGTTGCTATCGTGATAAAACTATCATGCATGCATGACAGTTACGATACTTAATAGTAGATATGGTGATGGTAACTATCACGGTTACTATCTTACGATGACACTGTGACAGTACACTGTCGTGAAAGTAACTAAAATGCAAGATGCAACTTACTATATCGCGTTTTACTATCATCGTGTGACCACGGATTAATGCATGCCTATCAGATTTACTTTAATTTAAACTTTACTTTAAATCAAACTGACTTCTATACAAATAATACCATAAAAAGACCGGAATATGGAAATATGGAAATATCTAAAATGGAGTTTCGGTTAAGCTTAAGTCTCTATGGTCCCTAAATTGATTTATTGTTTGGAAAAACATTTTTTTTTTTTACTATTGGTTAATGTTATTCTAAATTATGATAATATTATGTAGTGTAAATAATATATATAGTGTTTTACAATGATATTATAGTTGATTTCGTTTGTACATTTGAATAAATTATTTTTACATTATTTATTTAAACAAATGTATAATGTATTTTTGACAGGGATCGAAACCGGTTAAAGCCGTAGTTTTTTCATATTCAAACATCGTGACTTAAACCGAGACTAAAAATCTTAAAACACCGGTTAAAAAACCGTAACTGAAACCCAAAATCTTAAAAAAAAAAAACGTTTTTAAAGCCCAAACCGAAGCCATTAAATTGAAAAACGGTTCTTAAAACAGGTTAAAATTAAAAATTAATTCTTCGAATTTCATAAAGTTAATTATCAATTTTATTTACAATTCTGGTTAAAACGAGTATTTTTATGCGAAAAAAATATTTTGTGTGAATCTCGATGCTATAACTGAGTATTACGAAATATTAATAGGTTACCTATTTTTTATGTGTGTACACTTATATAATACATTATAATTAATAATATATTTTAATATCCCATTATACTAATATAAATGTTTTTATAAAAATATGTACTGATGTAAAACAATATTGCCCCCCCCCCCCCAAAAAAAAAAAAAAAATCCTAGATCCACCACTGAATAGGTAATACGAATATTATTCTATTTATATTTTATATTATAGTAATATTATTACTATACTTATTGATTCAAATTTAAATACAAATATTACAATAATTGTTATTTTGTCCACACCCATGCGGCTATGCACGTCTGTATTGTTGTTGTTTGAAGTATTTGTGTGTATTATTATTTATTAATGTTATTACAATTGTTTCGTATTCAATCGCTTATGACATTATAATAATATAATCAGTCTCCTCAGTGTGGCCATGGATAAAAGATAAAGTGAGTGTGTCGTCTGAATTGTAAATGTGTGTACCAAATCGTATAATGTGTATTTGAATCTTTACAGTAAGCCTTTTTAAATATAACAATATTTTTGCAACCATTTAAATCAATATTTTGTTCAAATATCGTAATCATTAATCACACAACAACAGATTTATTATACTGCGCAATATAGTATGATGTTATTATAAATTACAATTAAATATTAATGTAATAGATGAATGATCTCAACCATAGGTTGTATGCAAAAGTAGGTACAACATATAATTATCAAAGTTAATAACACGAAATGAGTTCTGCTGAACGTAAAATATTTGCTATATTGTGTGTAGTATACCTACACTAATTATACAAATTGGAAATATTTTAGATCTTTAGGCTCAGCACTTAATAGTTAATAGATAATAAAAATTGGGTCTACAGTAATTAGGTACAGAAAATAAACGACAACATTTTCAAAAACCATACTTGATACCGATGAATTTGAAAAACATTTTTTGAAACCGAAACCAAAACCAAAAAATTTGAAAAACCAATCTTAAAACCTAAACCAAAACCAGAAAACCGTTCTCAAAATCCTAGACCGTAACCGTTATAATTTGAAACGGTTTTGATTCCTGATTTCTTATGAATAGTAATTACCTTATAGATAACTATGACTTACAAACACCATTATTTATAATAATAATTAATACTGTCATTAATTTATTATCTGTTACACGCGTTATATAATAGAGTCTAGTGAATTCCCTAATGGGTATAATCTGTGTTATTGGTGAATTGAGCAAATGACAAGGGTTCTTACTGTAGTTCATAAGTGTTATTTCTTCTCGTACCAGCCAAAATATTGAATATAATGTTTTGAATTCAGTTGTTTTATTCCGAGGGAGTTGTGTGCGCGCTTTCTATCTTTTCGATACGACACCATACTATTTACCAAGGCTGGGCAAGTTAATGATTTTTTTAAACTCAGTTAAGTTAAGTTAATATGCACCAATAACAAAAAGTTAAAAGTTAATTTAACTATAGGTTAACTCAGTTAAGTCAAAAGTTAATACACACTTTTTGTTAACTTTTTATTAAGTTAAAAAAAAGTTAATTTGTTTATACAACGCTAGCGTACTTATTTTTTTTCAACCCAAAACTAAATTATATGATACGGTGTTTATACTTCATACAGTATTTCCATATAAGTTAGAGTCGAATGATATACATTTTTAACTTCAAACAATATACGATACATATTTTTTGACATGAAAACGAGAAAAAAATAGACTGAAATAGTGAAATATTATAAAATTAAAAACAAAATAAACTAACTTAACTCATTTCTTAAAATGAAAAATTAACTCGTTGATTTCACGTTAATTAAGAAAGACATTTAGTAAGTTTACAGTTAAGTTAACGAAAAGTCAAAAGTAACTAGTTAAGTTAAAATGTTAAAATAAAATAAACTTTTTAACTTAACTTTAACTTTTTAACTCGTTAATGCCCAGCCTTGCTATTTACTCTCAATGTTATGCTTATTCGCCTTACCGTTGCATTTTTTACACAATATTGTACATATAATATTTTGAACGATATTCACTGTAAACGCTACCGTAATACGTTGATGGTGTATAATATTATTTGTATGTCTTCCCCACCTAGACTGGTGGTGGAATTCTGGGAAGGTACTGGATTCTGAACCGTATACATTAATCAGTATAAATCCAATAATTGTTAAACGTGAATTCAAAATGTATAATACAAAAAAAAATAGAGTATTAGACCACTAATCAAAAATATTATGCACCCGAACTCTCTACCTGTAAATATACCAATTACTCGAAGCATGGATACAACGTATACTATCCGGAACTACCTACTCCGTGCGATAATCACCTGGACTACCGGGAAATTGTCTGATCTGTTTTTTTGTTATAATTTATATTAGAGTGCTACATATTATGACAATTAATATTTCCGATGTAATTACAATTTAAAATATGCTATGTAAAATATTTATAAAAAAAATTTACAACTGATGTTTATTAATTTAAACTGAAAATAAATTTCCAACAAAATAATATAAAAGTTTTAATATTCAACAATTAACATAAGCTGTACAATTATTCAATGAATAAGTCATACCTAGCCTAAACGTGGTCTAGAGCTGGGGTTACCAACCTTTTTATCATCGAGTACCACCAGACACTTTTATAATCATACGCGTACCACCTCAATTCTAAAAATAAATTAGGAATCAAATTTTTTTAGCGTTTATTTTGATAAAATAATAATTTTATAAAATTAGCTAATATCAAATGAACCAAACTTAACTAAATAATATTTAATGCAAATAGTAATAAAAAAATGTCTTCGCGTACCACCTACGAGCCTTCCGCGTACCACGGGTTGGGAATCTCTGGTCTAGAGTCTAGACCAGTGGTTCTCAATCTTTTTTGTACCACGACCCAAATTTTTACCGAAAAATCTTTCACGACCCACGTGGCTTAAATTTTCAAAAAGTATTTATAAAAAACAAAATTTGTTTATGACTGTTATTAGGTATTTATTATTTTATAGGTATATAATCAATATATTTTTACAAAATAATGTACTTTTAATAATGAGTCGTATTAATACCCATCGTAATAAATAAATATACGACGAATTATTATTTATTACCCACGTAATTTTTGATACTATATTACTATAATAATATAAGTATATTTAATAGCATAATTATATATTATATACTTATATAAATTTCTCGGAATCTATATAATTCAAAACATTTTCACGACCCACCAAAAATTAACTGACGACCCACAGTTTGGAAAACGCTGGTCTGGACAATACGTATATAGCAAGACCTGATAGTCACCACCAGTCCAGGATAGTATACACAAGTAGAAGTCAAAAATTATTCTATGCATTCGAGATAATTTTATAAATCTAGTAGGTATAGTGACTTAAGATAATATGCAGACAGGTAATTTTTTCGATTATTATTATTTGTTGTGATTAGAGTCATGATTCGAATTTAAAATGTTTTGAAGTTTGTTTCATTTGAATAATAATTTTACCAAAACATAATAATACCTAACGTTGTTGTTTAAGGTGTGCAAGTCGGTGTCTTAATATTTGATTAAAATGTCTTTAATAATGAATGTTGGTTATTGTTTTTTTTATCGAATCGTGAGGTCATACGTATATTATCGAACGAACCGGCTGGATTTCACTAACTATAAAAAGAGAAGAGCGCCTTAAAATGCACACATAGGCAAGACACACGTGAAAACTAGCCGGGTTTAATTACAGGAAGCACCATGGTTCACGAAAAAAATGTATTGCGAAAGCATAGCAAATATTTAGTTAAATAATGAAGTTTTAAAATGCAATCGTCTAATGGATATTGTACGTAGAAGCACATGCTGTATTTTTCAAATCATTTTGAACAAATATATCAACAAAGCTACAGTCAATTTAAATGGCAATATTATTGTAGTGTATTTTCAACATTTTATAAGATGATATTCTTCGCATACAACCCGCACTATCCGTCACCAATGGCAAACAATATAAAAACAAAAAATTATAATATTAATTTCTACCATTACAATCGGAAACCATTTATAAACTTATTTTATAAAATTATTTTTAAAAAAATGAAAAAAAATGATTGTAAAACCAAATTTGAATATGATCCCGAAATATTAAGGTATCAATAAAAAATGAGTGATACTCTAACAAAAACACTCCGCCATATTATACTCCATGTAAAATAAATGCTAAGTATATAAATAAAAATCTCTAAAAGTTGTAATATTATTTTATAGCTATATAATATACATAATTGATGTTAAAATATAGTCTGCTGAATAGTTTAACCATTGATTTTGAAATATTTAAAAATCAGTGCTTTAACTTAGCTTATAGCGACTTAAGTTAAACATTTAAAAATACTATATCATAATGAGTAGGTACATACAAGTATAAGTCGACTGTCATTGCAATCGGTAATGTGTTGCTAATCAAATATTTTAAAGTCGCCAAGCTAAGTTTAATTATTTCACTGCCTATTTTAACATAAACGATATCTATATAGTTCAAAGACTTAGCTATAAAATTTCATCAAAACTTTTATAGCAGTTTTTTTATACTTGGCGATTTTTACACGATTTATGGCGTAGTGTTTTTGTCGGGTAGAAAATATATAATTTACCAACTATAATATAATTAATCAATAATTATTACTGTCTGTGATTTTGATGCCACTTCGGCCTATATTAGTCATTGCATGACTACTTTTACTTGTAAGTACATGTTAATGCTTTCTACAAAACTTCTCGGTTTTAACTACGTGCTAGGTCATACGATTATTTTTAAAATCTATTATTATCCATAGTAAATAGAAGAGAGAATTTTTTCATGCGTTTACATTGAATATTAATGACCAAGTGTCATTCTAAATGAATGTTTTGGGTACATTTGTCATGCGTCAATTTGTTCCGATACATCGTAATTACATTATTTTAGCAATTATAGTTGTTTTTTTTTTCATCGCACAATTATAATGTACGTAATTAAGATTACTTTGATAGTTAATTATTTATGAACCGGTGTTATGAAAATCATCCCGTGGACTGCAGATACTATAACCATTGATTAGACTGAATTCGATCATCAAATCGTGATTATAATGATAATTATAGTTCATATTTAGTATTGATTCGGGTTTGCATACACTGTTCGTTAACTATTTTTCACATACTGAAAATGATGATAACGTTTTCGCAAGAGAGTAATATTTTTCCAACTAAATCTATAAATTCAGTAGAATTTAAGTTCTTGGATTTTCCCAAGTCCTGGAAAATCTACGGAGGAAAAATATTACTGTGTCACCAATTTGGATGTCATCTTATGTAGGTAGGTCACGTCCGCAATTCCCATGACGGTTTTCACTACTTTATCCGCAACTAAAGGGAACACCTTTCTACGGAATTCAAATGTCCTTTGTCCGCGATTCGTTGGGCGCCTCCACAGTGTCACTCGCGGCGGTTACCTTGTTGCACTCTCGCACCCAATCAATGCCACTGGTGGGTTTCAGTCCGGCTGACTGACCATATTATAGAGTATAGACTCGGCTGACCTGTCTTGTATGGTTACTCAGAGTTATAGCCAAAAAGATGATATAGTACATTGCGTATAATACTGCTTGCGAAACGACGGAGGCGCCTCGCAAGTATATTATTATCGCCAAAGTAATAAAAATCATTAACAGCGTTCATAACCGTATGCCGATCGACGTAGGTAACACTTCCGTCCACGCACGTAGTCTGGTAACGGTCGATTAAAATCGTCCGAATCGCTAGCACTATAAACTTTATCGCTTATTATATACGTATAAACGATATTATAGCTCCCATAACAGTGTATATAATATTATTATTATTTTCCGGGTTAAGCACACACACACACACACACACACACACACACACGAATGCCATAACGTTCGGCGTGTTTACTATTTTCTACAAAACTGTTTTCGTTCAGTTTCGATTTTATGATGGCAGTCGTTTGTTCGTACGCACAATCCCGCACGAACCCCGAGACATCGTTACCAGATCAAAATTAGGTCCGGTGCTTGGACAGTGTTGTTTTAGCTCTGAGATTTTGTACGAGTCCCGGCGCAGCGGCGGCGCACACGAGTGGATTTCACCGCGACACGTTCGCTCGGATGGAAAAATGGCTATAAATCTATACCACACGTAATTCCTTATTTTTTTTTTTACACGATCTTTCTTTTCCACAAACATGTATTCGTCGACTTTCGTATACTATAACGATGATGAAATGTGATTTTGGTGGCGGCGCATCCTTCCGAACTCGTGGCCCTGTAAAAACAGGTGATTTATTGCTCGAACCACATAAGTATCACGTTTTCGTGTTAAAAGCTATGATATGATCAATGCGGATTCACACGGACCAGTCGTATCGAGTTCGACTTAGTTCTGCATTAAATCGATGATTATTTTTAGTGTATAACTTAGAGAGTCAGCGCCCAGAGCGCGAGTTTCAAACACTAGAAATCGTTTATTTACATAAAATTAAACTGATGTTTACATTCATGACCTACTTTACGCCACATTCAATTTCAAAGCGAAGGATATCATTTTAAGTTTTCGAAGCAAAAGATATAGCAGCAGTGGCGTTAAAACGGAAAAAACGTCGTTGATTTTCAAACAGTCTAAATGGTTGGTAGGAAATTTGCATAAGTATGAATTACAAAAAAATAAAAGGTGTTCAATATCGTGTACAATTAGTTTTACATTAAAACAATGAGATTGCATTGGTTCACCACGAAAGTTAACTTAAAAGTTATCAAGATTTTGTGTATAATATTATACTATTAAGCTAAAATAAATTCGAACATCAAATCATTTTTTTCAATGTACCTAATTATTAGATAAATCAAAAACCCGAAATTTGAAAATTCTTACTTATCTAAAAAAAAAAAAATCAAATGTATAAATAATTTGTATTTTATGCGTGTCGAGTCCAGGGGACGATGTCATCCTTTAATACGACGTTGTTCTCAACTGATCCGTGGTATACTTGAGAGTGAAAATTGACAGTTATATATAGATGTACCGGGACAAAACCGCACTTCACTAGCATATAACATATACCTACCACTTTTATACTGCTGTAGAATGCCTGATCGGGATTTATAGAAAATACCCAACCAAAAATAATTGTTAAGAATCACTGATATCATACCGTGCGCCCTTATTTTTCTATACGCGCATTTCCGTGGGCTCACACGTTGTATAAACAACTTAACAAAGTCGCATTCGTGTTCTCGCAGGATGTTGTCAAAACTGTAAACCGTGAACACTATTCTCAGTGGATTACACATTAAGACACAATAATAATAACGACGACGTTTGCAGCGCCACTCTTAACTAAGCAAGTGTTATGTAACAATAGCAATAATCATATTAAGCCTTAACCGCCTGCTCGTACCGTTTGTGATCTTACTCCAAATATTACCATACCTACCCGATTGCCGAGAACGTTTTCCGCGCCGGAAGTAAATTCGTGTTTGACCGGGCTGCATGTGGATGTAGTCTCGATCTGATGAAACAGTAGGTAGTAGTCGGTTCCGCCGTCGTCGCGAGTGTCTACGATATTAAACCGACAAACATACAAACATACGTATATGGCCAGAGGCCTAAGGAGAGAGGACGATAGTAGTAGACAGATCAGGAGAAAGAGATTGATACAGATAGATGAGGGGTGACGGAGATAGAGCGGGAGTGTGTGACCCGACGGAATGTCATGAGAACGGTAGTGCTCGCGAAAAGACAAATCGTATACAACGGCACACACGTCAAAGGGCTGTTGACCATTAATTTCCGTCGTCACCGCCGCCGTCTGCGAAAACGATTTTCTTAACCCTTAGCCTACGGGGTCGTTTTATATCTACGCTCGTGTGCCTTTTAGACAACGGGGCGAAGAGAGACAGACAGAGAGCGAGTGTGAGTGAGCGCTAGGGGAGGTGTACGGGAAAAGGTCAATTTCGAAAAACTAATAGCGTTCCAGCCAGTCGGTCTCGTGTTTATTCACGACGACCACCGAGACGAGATTAAAAACGATATTTACCCGGAATTTCTGCGCTCGCCATTAGACGCGGTTCAAGATGCGTAGCCACCGAGTCTGACTTCGTTATTCCGGTCGATGAGGTTTTTTTTATATCTTTTAAAATCTAATTTTTCTTCCCAATACGCTAGATGATATCATATATATTTAACCATTGTTACTTTGGAAGAATAACGTCTTATTTTCTATATATTTTTCAGAGTTTCACTGTCGTGTATGAGTTATTTTACGTACGGATAGTTACGTAAGGCAACAAAATAAACACGGAGATTTGGTACACATATAAGCAGGGCTTGAAACCGATATTGGATACCGATTTTGAATAACGGTTAAAACCGTCGAAAACCGAAATCGATATCGAAACGAGTGTGTACTGTATTCGAATTGTAGTAGTGTGTGAACAATATTTTAATGTGTATTTATTGTCCTTTACTTGGCAAAGAAGAATTTTATTTGAAAATTGTTATTTATTTCTTGTTCGGTTCTATAATGATGCAACTATATGATCTAGTAGCTTATTTTTGAGAAAAAGCAAGTCTATTGTACTATTTATAATCTGTACGCAGTATTTGATATTAAATATAAACAAAACAAATTACCACATAAAAAAATCCATTAAATATTATAATATATTATTATTTGGGTTACGTCTTACCTTCAGCTATTAGTTGGTTCGTAAAGAGAAGTCGAAACTGCCGGGAGACTAACTTTGATCATCTTGGCAGAACCGATTGTCATCACAAACGATTATCGTTGACAATCAACGACTTAACGTATTTTTTCATTATTCATTAGTCATAACCATATTCATAATAATACTATGATATTATTATAGGTGATTGATACGAAGAAGTGTAATCAAATACTTCATTTTATAACGATATGATAAAAGAATACCAAAACGCTCTGATTTGTTGCTTTTTATTTTGTCATTTAAAGACAATATTGTAGCACCAAGGAAACGCCGTTTTTCTTCTATACCAATTCTGTATTTAGATATTTATTTTCTATATAAAAAAAAATATTTACCCTTGGATTACTCAGATTTATTATTTATTCATCGAATAATTTATAATAACTACTACATTTGATCGGATTTGAGATTTTTACATTAAGTTGTTTAAACTCCAGAACAGAAAAATCGTTGTATTAAAAAGAAAAATATGTTTAATGTTTCAAACGGTTTAATAGAAAACCAACATATTTATCAAACGTACGTACACTATTTTGAAATTAAACGTCAATGTACCCACGTAATACACGTAACACAATTTTTTTTTTAAGATATTGACGCACATTGTCATGTGTGAGACGGAATTCTTGTGATGTATTTTATATTATTATTATGGCGGAGTTTAAAGGCCCGGAGTAATTTGAAAATAACCTCAGACATCTCCGAGGTATAGAAAAAAAAAAACGATTTAAAATGTTTGAATTTTGCGTACTGCGCATACACTTATTTTAATATTATGCTCGCGGTAAAATGTCACAGACAGTGGAATTGCATGCGTCGATGATACAGGTATTATACACCACGACATGTAGCATTGCTGCTTGTGGACATGGTCGACGTGAAACATAACTCGACGAAAGTATTTGACAAACGTTTTATTTTTTATTTTTTAAAACAAAACAACAACGATCATAAAATTATAGTTATTACATAATAATGTTATACGAGTACTTATCGTAACACAGTAGGATAAAAGGTAACGTTTAAATGTAGGTACACATTTTGTTATATTCATACAAAACAGGATTACACTAAGTCAAAGTTTTTTTTTTTTTTTGTAATTATTTGTTAAGAACAGTAATAATAATATGTAGAATTCGACCTAATTTTATAATATATGTTTGGTTATATAATATTATTATTACGATATTAGCAAAAACAACGACGAGGAACGAAATATTATTATTTAAATGAGCGCGGGACGCTCGAATTGCATGCGGGGGACAAAGCTATCTATAATAAATTCTTAAACAACATATTTACTATTTTAACTTATAGACGCGGGTCAGTGGTCGTCGACGACCCATGTTTAATCTTAACACAATAATATAATATTATAATATTATATATATTTTATAATAGTACACAAACTCGACTACGGTGCTCCGAAATCTATATAATATCATTAATTTACACTAGATCAATACAGCTATAAATTATAATATTATCGTTATCGTTATTATTCTTAATCTTATTATTTTAATTTTATCATAATTAATATTATTATTATCAGTATCGTTATTATTAAAAAAAAAATGTACCTACATAATAATATTATTATATTTATCGTAGGATTGGAAGCGATAAATCGGCCTAATACACGACTTGGAAAGTTTTAAGATTTATATATTATTATTATTATACACGTAGAGGGTAAAAGTCCGGGGAGTCGCGCGAAGTTTACACGGACCCACGCTGGTCTAAAAATCAGTTTTTTTTCCCCCGTTTTTACTTAAATCGGATTTACAACAATAATATTATTATTATTATTATACTTAAAATATTACGGTTACCTACTGTTTTTCCCGATTATACAATATACATTATATTATTATACGACAAAGATATTATTATATACAATACGCTGCAGGGCAATATGCGTTGCAGGTTTACACGCAACTCTCGGGTATGTGACCGCTGGACATCATCAGCTTCTCTTTGATTTCCGCCCCGTTGAGTTCGATCGGTTCCGGTCGGACGCGGACGTGGTGCGGCGGCGGCGGTGACTGCTGCTGGTGGTGCTGCTGCTGCTGATGGTGGTGCTGCGGCTGCTGCTGCTGCTGATGTTGCTGGTGGTGGTGGTGCGTGTAGCTAAACGGTTTGGGCGACACGTCGTTCCAGCGGCGAGCGGCGTCGCCCGGCGCCGGTTGGCGGTCGTTGGTCGCCGTCCCGGTTCCCCTGCGCAGCGTACCCGTCGACGACGACGAAGACGAAGACAACGGCGGCTGTGACGTCTGCGCGGCGGCGGCGGCCGCGTTCGTGGCCAACCACCCGGCCACAGACGGGTCGTGCGAGTCGTCAGGAAACTGTACGCCGCCGTTGCGCAGTTTGGGCGCGTCCGATGGATCTGCTCAAGACACAATATTCATCGGTCGTTATTATTATTATTATTATTATTGGATTAGTAATTATTTATTAATTGTTCATTTTTATATTTCCACCAGCTACCCCGTCCCAAAAATTTGTTTTTTTATTTATAAATATATTTGTATGTACATGCCATATGTTATTGTCCGCTAATTTTTTTTTTCAATTAATTATGCGCAACATCTGACGTCATTAGTCTGGGTTATTTACTAAGTTTTATTACTGTGGGGGGGGGGGAGGTACGGTTAGTTTGGAACACGTGTATGTGTGGCAAGGATTTGCCACTATAAAAACACGCATGGTCCGGGAACTATTGGCACCGGTTGGTGCTGGTACTCAGAGTACATCAGTGACTGAAGCGCTCTAGATATCTACTAAATATATTAGTACAATATTATAATATAACGTAACCGAAATAATGGCAACCACCAAAAGACGATTTTTTTCTTGTGAGCTAAAAAAAAGCACACGTGAGTGTATTAACTTCGGATAGACCATTACGTGGGTTACAAATATATGGTGACAAAATATCAAAATGTTAAGTTAAAATTATTATACCCAATCAGTTATGTATCATAACTTATATGTGACCTGCGATAACTATTTATATGGAAAACAAATACTAATTTCTTCTAATTTGCTACTATATTACCATATTGCGATAGTATAATATAACCCCTATGGCAGCCATTTATATACAATAATCCCATTGAAAAAAGGCTTTTCAAATTTTCCCGAATTTTCCGGGGATCTTATCCAATGTTTCTTTCAATAAAAATCTCATTCGGGATAATACGAACAATTAAAAAAAACAACCAGCCAAATCCAGGCCCAGCGGTTCTCGATTTTTGCGGTTGCCAACGAATATCTTTTTATTTATATTGTATAGATGATACAAACACGAGGCCCAAATTATAACAGTACAAAATTAGATCATAGCCATCACATAATATTAATACTGATAATTTTTTATTGTGTACTGTTAAGATTAATCGACCTTCTTCGCAGACACTTTTACTCAAAGCGTCAAATACCTATGGGATCTTATCGAAGTAAAATGGGTCAGTTGATCGGCATTCCGCATAATTGAATAAATATTGTAATTGTAGTTGTATTAGTAGAAATAAGTGGATGAATGCATTGAGAATATCAAATGAAACAGATTTATGTGTTATGTGAGAGAGAGAGTTTTGGAAATGTCTATTACAACGGTGCTACCTGACATGACAGATCAGTGCATCATAGCTCTGTCTACGAGATTCAGAATCAGGGATACGCTTGTCATACTTCCATTAGATATCCAAATTGTTTTTATAAATTGCAATACGCAATTAAAAAATAAGTAATAAACATAATTAATTTTTAATCGATAAAAACCTAATAACACGAATAAAAAAAAACATAAAAATGTACCTACGCCGATCACTAACGTACACAAATAAACGAACATTATACAATATTAAATTATATAAAAATATAAAACAATGTGCGTTTGTAAACATTTTAGTTGGAATGTTATAATTCACTGCAGTTAATTGCTATAAAAAATCCTAAATTATTAAACGAAAATCGAATAATGCAGAATCAACTATAATATAATATTATGTTGCTGGTTGTAAAAATGTACACCCCGCCATTTCCAATGCACGCACATATGAGTAGATATTAAATTTTTTTTGTTTTTTTATTAATTAACCCGCGGCATTTTAGGCCATTGGGTGGTTTTTAATTATTGTGGGGGAGGGTACCGTAGGTTTAAACACGTGTGTTTGTTAGTTTGGCAGAATTTTCTAGTGGGCACCTGTAGGTATCTGCTAAACCACTCCGTCCTCCATTCAATTGTTTAAAATATCTGATTTAGTTTATTAGTTAAGTAAAATATTAAAAACAGCTTTGTACCACATAAAAACCAAAATACCTAATAATTATACTATTGCCTTTAGTAGGTATAACATCATACTGTTTGCTATTAATCAGTAGAATGAACAAAAGATATTATTTTTAACTATTATAATATATTTTAATAGCAGCAGGTGTAGGAAAAATCAATGATCGTTTGCAATATCATTCAGCAATTTAATAATTATAATAATTATTATTTTATATGATATTATAAAACATGATTATATTATAATTATTTTGAAGCGAAATTTGTGTACGTTTAATTTACTACATAAATTAACGTTTATATTTCAAAGGCTGGAAAAATGCACGCAGAATATTTGATTCCTGCAGCAGTGTATATTATATTTGCTTATGGTATATCCACTATAATACATGTGAGCGTGTTTATGATGTAAAATGTGTCACGCGATGATAATTGGAGAGACATAAAAAAAATTAATAAATAAATATACTGCGAGTACGATAAAAAAAATATACCAGTTACATATATTATACATAGAACGAATGCGTTAAATATGTTTACCAGGCTACGGACGTTGATGATGAACGATACACATAACATATTATTATATATTATTAATTTATAATGTCCTACAATCTACATTAGTGGTTCCCTGCATATTAGTTGTGGGCCGTGCCCATTTTGTTGAACGTCAAAATCACGTCGACGAAAAAAATAACAAATATTTAACGAACAGGTAAGGTAGACAGATTTATAAATAAGCGTTTTAAACTGCATGCAGATAATAAAAGGGGCAAGTAATCAATGATAATATTGATTGTGCACATCACTCGTAAAACATTAGAAGGAGTTATATTTATATAGAACGAAGATGAACAGAATTAATAAATTTCAATAATAATAATATTCACTGTCAGACAAGGCGAGACGATTTCGAAACACGTTTTAGTTATTTCAGCGTGGACATGCATACAATATTTAAATAATATAAAAACAATTCATCCATATTTTAGTGTGTTTTTTTAAAAATATTATTTACATATTATGTTTTATTTAAGTGCATCGACGCCCGATCCCCACGTAGGTATATTACTATGGATACGTATTCCTGTATTATATGGGTATAACCGCATTACAACACTACCTCGTCATAATGGTATTATTGTGACATGCTTTGAACGATCGTCAGATACCAATAGTGCTTTTCATCCTGCACCTTTAAATTATTCACAATATAATATTATAATATATTGAAATTGACAACGACGCGGATAAGTTTTCCTTTGCGACAAACACCGCGCGTCGGCAATAATGTCGGAAAACAAAACGTTAATTGTAATAATTATTATCAGCCACACGTGTCATGCGTATCCATTTAATGTAGGTATACCATATAATACGTATTACCATAGTGTATACACACGTCATAATATTCAAAAGGCATACACGGTGCCGAACGATCCGCTCCCACTGGCGTGATTTTATTAAATTAAAACGGCGCGTTTTTAATTATACAGTTTATATTATAATTCGTCGAATTTCCCTATGCAAATTTATTCCAAAACACGAGCTTATGCGATATTATTTGGGTGTACGCGTCTCGAAATTTAACCGAAATTTATAAATAATAAAAATATAATATACAGTGGTAAGGAAAAATAAAAATAAATGATGCACGGTGTAGGTAGGTATACGTCACATAGGAAACTTATTCTGCTCACATATATAGATACGAAATTTTATAAGCCATAACGTATAATATTATAATATTAACGCTGCTGCAGGACGATTGCCGAGGAAGAACTATTATCAGACGTCACGTGTCTTATAATATATAGGTTATAATATCCAACCTATATTATTATATATTATATATTATATATACGTGTATCAGTGTATCTGCAGCTTAGTGCTTATAATATATAATATAGAGGTAGTCACAAATTTGATTCGATTTTCACGTAATATTTTACTCGGCGCTGCAATATGAACGACCGAATCAATTTATTTGAACTATAGCTGAGTGTAGTATATGTATATATATATATATATAAACTATACTATACATTATATTATATACATAATATTACATATTGGTTAGAAAAAAACATACTCTTATCGGACACCTTTCTTTTTTATTATTTATGTTTAGGCCAACACCACGCCACTATATCGTTATTATGATATATATATATATAAAATACTTTCGTAGACGAGATTACGTTTTCCGGAAGTTTCGCGAGAATTAAGTGTTATTTATGTACGTGGCGTAGTGATAAACTACTCTATTATTCGGGTGATTGTTTTCGATCCAAACGAAGAAAAAAAAAACTGTCTAACCTCGAGAGTGCCAAACGACATGCGTGTGCTTTAAAACTTATCTCGTCGCCATTAATACGGGGTGTTTGCTACGGTACGTATTTTACAAACGCACTCCGTAGATAGGTAATACGAAGCCGAAATTGTTGACGAAACCAATAGGGATTCAGTAAATAGAAAAAAAAAATATTAGATATTATTATTTCAAAAAAACATCATCGCATCGACATGAATCACTTTTACACGCCATAAATAAAGTAATGTATAACATGTACAGATACGTTTTAATGTTAAATTAATTGATTCGTTCGCAGTCGCTTAACGTCACATAACTTTTGAAATTGTACACGTTTAATTTATTGTTTTTAATAAAACGGTTACAATTATATATACATATAATATACGTACTCAATGTCACCATTTACCACCGATAAATGCGGATTCCACAACCCCTTGTTTTTTTTTTTAATTATTAGACATTCGAAAGTACAATAGTATATACTGTGTAAACAAAATAATATGATGGCAACTTTGTACTCGTTGGAAAAAAAACAGCTAGTAAAACCACGGCACGCTACGCGATGTTTTCTCTCTACAAGGAAAATCTATATGAATCATAAATATGTTTTTGTTAGTAAGCAACCATGACAACGAAAACTTTACGAAAAATCGGTCTGAATCAAAAATCTTGTACCCAGCCCAAAAACATAATATTTATGTTAAGACAAAAAGTGAATGGGTTCATTAATACTATATATACATATATATATATTTATTTGAGAATTATATTGGGCTAACTGCCCCCCATAATTGAATAAATGATAAATTACCGTATTTCACTTGAATCAGGTCAGGATCGGTGTCCGTTTCTAGAATGGACGAGGCTATTTGTCCGTTACTCCTCTGGTGGACAATCACTTGTTTGTCGCCGCCGGTCGGTTGACGTGTGTTGCGTTTTCTACTGTTCGCCGTCTTCAGTTTTACAACGACGATGGTTGCCAATACGATGAGCAACAGGCCAACGCTCACTATCGTTATCAGCATCGGTGACACTTTTAACACTTCGACGCCAAATCCTGTGAAACGCAAATAAAAACTCGTAAAACGCTTTGGTATACCTATTAGAGGAGTTCGGTTCAACGCGCGCGGACAAAATACAAATCGTGACGACCACATAATATTATTGATACTATGTCACCCGACGACGGTGACGCAAACAACGTGCGTATGGAAAAATTACTATTTTCCCTCTTTGTAAACTACAAAATGAATGTTTTTATTATTTATGTTATTTTAAACTAACATTCCAATAATAATAATCCGCTCGGAAACGCGAGCTAATACCGACACAACATATCGTTCAATATTGTTTGTTCATAAATATATTATAGAACAACTACTAAATTATAATTGGTTCAATTATTGAACATGTTATTTTTCATGTATGACCTAAGCCATTGGGCATAATTGTATAAATTATATACTATACAATAATATTGTCAACAAAATCTATAATGGTTGATAGCACATATTTCGAATTTTAATAATTTGTTAGTTATAATTATTGTTTGGTATAAGAACAGTGGCGTTCTTAGGAATCTTCATTGGGGGGTTGTGGATAATTTCTAGAAACATAAAATTATATAGGGGAGCTATCGGCGCTTAAAAAAATGGCCAATGGTGGGGGGGAGTACACCCCATGACCCATTCCCACTGTGAGTACGCCCATGTATACGAATTGCATATTTTAAATATTCAAAGTATTTGAAGTAGAACAGAGAGCGCAATAATAATAATGTTTATGTAGAGATTGAATGTAGGAACTACTTTAGTATGTGAAAAAAAAGGAAAACGCAAGATTAAATGACGCTTTAATAGGTACTTTTGAAAACAAATTTACACATTTGAAATATATTCAACATCTCACGAAATTATATCAATTATATACCCTGTTCTGCTGCCATTTAACCACGATATGTTTACCATTAAGCGATAGAGAACCATTTGGCGCACAAAAGAAACTTGTGAAAGCAATAACGATAGTATACATATATAATATAAGCTCGTTCACGAAACTAAATAATATAAATGAGAACATTGTCTGGGAAAAGGTAGCGTAACATATTTTTTGATAGCTAAAATATATCTTATGTTATTAACTATGGTACCTGTAAGTATACAGTTATACGTTATAGTAGTAGTTCCTATACTAATACAACTTAAAATAATACCATTTTGTTTTTTATTACTACCTACACATTTTATTTACAATCTATACAATACAATTAGTAGAATGGGTAAATTCTATACAAGGTTTATAACAGGAGGTAGCCTTTATGGGCAGGCACTCAGCAGTGCCACCCGACAAAATAATACCAGCTATACAAATTAATTCGCTTTTTTTTTGCAATGAAATAATTTTTTTTTAAAAAACCAACTTGCCACGGCTACAGATAAAGTTTTTTTTATCGATTCAGTGTTGACATTTGGCTGTTTATAAAATTTAGGAGAATACGTTTGGCAGAATAATATTATGATGCTTCACTCCGATAAATGCTTTTATTTTTTGGATGAAAATATCGAATTACATCTGGTCTCTACATTGTATTAAGACTAAAGGGTATAAAGGTACTAAAGGTACTAAAGGTATCTTTGATCATAATTTGGAGTTTTTGTAGTTTACGTGTTTTAAATATACCTACCAACATACAATTATTAGACTGACAATCAAAAATCCCAGAAACATATTATTGTCTAAATTAAATTTTAAACGAAAAATATTAACTAGAAAAAAACAAGCAAACAATATATTTTCAGTAATCTTGCCCCGTAAAGAGTATACTCTCTTGTTAACTTAAAAAATATACTCAATTGCAGTGAATTGCTCAACATACCATTTTTAAATTTGAAAACTGTTGATAGGTAATATTATAATAATATATAATAATACTATGTGGGTAGGTACTAGAATAATCGTAGCGCATAATGTACTGTCACATACATCCATCGTGAATTCCACTTTTAGTTTTAAACGGTCTTGCGACGCCGCAAAGGCGACTACAATATTACGCCAACGTAAAATAATATATTTCAACATTGGACGAACGACACGCACCGCGTCGTTATATTGTTATATTACGCCTAAACCATAATAATATAATATGATACTTGTCATTACTTTTAGTATGTCACGGTGCGCGGCCGAGTACGTGTGCAGTATGTGCACGTATGTGTGCACATTTCTGTATAATACATCTGAAGATTTCCGATGAGGGGTTTCGCGTCGCCGTATAATGTTTCAACCAATCATACTTTATAGCTAATTAAAGTTTACTTTGTGAGGATCCCGTACACTTGACAAGTTATACGTGCCCCGCCGCCGTTATGTCTGTGACATTAGTTTGCGATAAATTAAAGACTTGGCCCAAGACCGACTGCAAGGGCGGAGTGTCGGGGGGTGGGGGCGGGGGCGGAGGTCGCGTGTTCGTGTAGCAGCACCGCGGCGGCACAGGTAAGCCGAATATTACGACGATGACGATCCGCCGCCCGGCAAACTCGACAAGATTGAATTTAATTATGAATAATAAGCTTGCCGAAAGTTCCTTCGCGCGCACCACCGACGAAAGAGAATTGTGTGTCGTTTTTCGTTTAATATGCGCCTCGCGCGCTCGTTATAAATTTTTTATTAAACGCTCTACGCAAGTCGCCGCGGGACGAACGCGCCCCCTCTCACACGCGCACACCCACACCCACACACGCACACCCACGCACACCCACGCAACGATATCCGTGGAATTTCACATACACTTTGGGCCTGTGGAAATCTGCGAAAAAGAGCCAGGGCGGAAAACCTTATTGCGACTTTATTAAGTAGGAAAAAAGGATACTGCAGCAACGGCTGTTAATAATTAAACAGCCGAGTTCCGCACGACCCGTGGACAGTTTAATATAGGGTACATCATATTATATGCTATTCGCATATTATATACTATACAGCATTTGTGTACGGTGTCTTTAAATATTCACACGAATCCTTAGAAAAACCGTGGGTAATACCGTTTGTTTTTTTTTTTATTTTAGGCGAAAAAAACGACTGTCGTGCGCGTGACAAAAGTATTTTCTCGTACGGTACAATGCGGTAAAATTGAATTTTAAACTATACTATAGAATGGCGTTTAAACGTCGTCGTCGTCGTCGTCGTCGTTGTCGGGAGAAATTTGAATAACGTAAAGCTAGGTTATACATATAATATATATTATTATTGATGTGTCGTAACACAAAATTCTATGCCACCGATGGCAAATGCATTATATCGTATCGATTCCGAAATCAAAGATGTCGAACGGCGACGCGAAGCGTAAATAATAAATATGTTACGGACCGCGACTACGACAACGGCGGTGGGCACGGAACGACGACTATCCTAATTGCTACTAAGTACAAAGTCCGTGTACCGCGGCGGTAGGCCTCTGTTGTCGGCGGCCGGACAGGAAGCCGGTTTGCACTATACGGCGGCGGGGGGTGGGGTCTTCTAGAAGATTCTACGCCTTATCGGCGTAGACCCGCGACAAAAATAAATATTGACGCCGCCGGAGTCGGCACCGAACAATATTATTGTAACTGGTTTGATACAAGCGTCGTAACGAGTCTAATTACACAATACACATGGTATTATTCAAAAACTAATCGACATGAGTACATGACGTACATATTTTACTATACGCGTGATTCGCCTCACATAAGTCTGGGAAAAAAGTTCCATCGCAAATAGGATATCAAACAATAATGATATAATAATAGTAATAATAATAGTATATAATTGAATATTCGTGAATGTTTTCATTGTAGATTTAAAATGGTGGAGAGCTAAATGGACCGCCGACGTATTTTTTAAAATTTTAATGAACACATTGGTTTTGAAAAGTCCTGGCGTTGAAAGATTAGCACTTTATATATATAATAATATAATATATATGTATATGTATTATATGAGCCCCCAACGTAGACTTCTTTTCAGTTATTCATTTTGTTTCCCCTCTTTCCGAGTTCACGTACCCACATAGTAATAATAATAATATAGCGTCTTCTCGACGTTACCACTACCGCCGACCATATATATAATATGCTATATATAATACACACGCCACACCTCCCATAGAAAAGACCAATGAGGTAAATATGAAGTCGACGAAAGTATCATACTACTACTACTACTATGACTTGTAATATGATTCCTTTGTGCCTGCACAGCATCTTGAAAGTTTCAATTAATCCTTTTCTCGGAGACGCGCACACACACACACACACACCCGGATAGGGTTTCGGTTCCCACAACACCTTTCAGAGTCATTTCGTCAGACACTATATATATAATATAATATTGTGTGTATAGGCAGGTACGCTCAACCGTTATTCAAGTTAAGCCAACGGATTTTTTTTTTCCCATTACGCTGACCTCTGCAGCGGACCTGAATTATTTAACGAGTGCGCGCGCCCGTCAATGCAATGCGCAATAAAGCATTTTATAACACGGATTCGTACATCGATGGGTTATTGAAAAATAATATCATTGGATTTTTTTTTTTTTTTTTTTCATTAAAAACACCCAAAAACATTGTCACAGTCGTTTTATCATTATCGTCGTCAAACAATAAACGATTCGGAAACGAAATGTCCTGCATTCGTTTTACGCATATTGTAAACACATCACTCTTATATTATTATTGTTCTAGTATTATAGAGGTTCCAGTACCTGTTACTATTATACGGATTGCACTCCCACGTCGACTTTAAATTACTATACATACTCGCAAACATCCCGAGACAGCTGTGGTAATTATTATGTTTTGTATAATCTATTATCACGTCGTTTTAGGTTAGGTAGGTTAGGTTAATAAAGACCGTCAGGTAATGATGTGTCGTTGATAATGACGCGTGTAAAAAATAGAAAATAGTGTGCCGTCTCATATAAAATTTATGTTTTTTCAAAAATTATTTTAACATTTATTGTTGTTTAACGTAAATTCACATTCTTCGTATGATGTGATGTAATGACAGCACGTTATTTTTATTATAAAAATCATAATAGGTACTACCGTATTTACGTAAAAAAATATATGTCTTCAGTGTAACGCTACACAATATTGAACAAATACATCCTTATAAAATATCACAATGTTATAAGCCAACAATAATATTATATTGACCTGGTATGGCGCGGTGTTTGGCATCAGCCGGTGTCACTAGTTCCCGGATGGGTGACCACTGACCACCCGAGTTTTAGTGACAAATCCTCACCACATAGGTGCACGTGTTCTAACCAACCGTACCCTCCCACAGAGTTAAATACCTACAAAATAACCTTCAGGGCTAATAGGCTAAAAACCTTCAGGGACCTAGCTAATAAAAAAGACAGAAGACCAGTACTATTAAAGGTTGTTCTGAGTTCATCTAAAATAGCAGCAGCAGCTGCAGCAATAGAGAAAGTGATACAGACCTTCCACCATTACCGACATTTTCGAGTAACGTATAAGAGTATATTTTTCATATTTTATCAAATCATTATTATAAATGCAAGGATAGAATTTATACAATATATTATTGTATTAGATTAATATAATTTAATAAATAAAAATAATTATAATAGTTTTAGAAACCGACAAAATACAAACAAATGCCGAAGAATATAATATCTCAATTAATAAAAAAAAAACTGGGATGTTGCTCTGTTGTACATTAGGTTACAAGTGACCCACTAGACCCAGTATAATGGACTGTATTAAATTTGAATTCAATGATATAAGATCATTGTATACGAAAAACGGTTCTGAGCGGATACAGTTTGTCAGTTTGAATATTTTATATTGTTGTTATTTATTATAGCCTATAAGTTGAGTTGATATTTTTAAATTTGTCACAATTTTTCATTCGTTTCTATGGTGATACAAAGCGTTAGAAATTATTAAAATCCCGTTTTTAGCGGTTTTTCGTAATTTGTCGGTGGTTTTTCCCATGGCATTAAAATTTAACTATTGAGAAAATTGAAAAATTACCTCTTTAAAGTACCATCTTGATCCAATTTGCTAAAAGATAAGATACTAAAATATTATGTTGAAATCGAAGCACTCCTTCTGGTAGAAATTTTTTATACAAGATAAAAAAAAAAGTAAATACCACTATAAAAACAATAGTGTCCTGGCTTCGCTCAGAATCTAAAAATAAAAATAATAATAATAATAATATTATACATATGGCGTGCTATAATGAAAAATCTTTATTTAATTTTTAATATTAAGTAGTTATTAGGTTGCTTATATTTTAGTCACGTTGTGATACAACAATATTATGGCATATAAACAATTTTTAATAAATTTGATTAGAGTGCTGAAAAATCTGTATTATAATTGGCTAAACGATATATATATATATATATTAACTTTGAATTTGTAGCAATGGTATGAAATACATATCAGATATATAAAAATTAATATTACAAAGTAATGTAATAGCATGTGAATGTTAAAACAATTATATTATTATAATTATTAGGTATATTAAATACAAGTAAGCACCATGCAGAAACCGTGTTCAGTGTGAATAATTAAGAAAAATTAGTCTTGTCCTTAGAAACGTTGGAAAAAATAAAAATACCTATATTAATAATATATTAAGATTCACGTTCAATCGGAAAACAGCAAAATATGTTGTAATTATTAGTGTAATCGTTTGGGTGAAATTAATATTATGCAGTTATCAAGACGTTTCCCAAACTTGACGAACATTTATAAGTACAATTATTATTGCAATTTGTACAAAGTAATACAATAATTATTATTATCGCTGGTGCGCAAAATAATATCATTTTTTTAGCCAGAATCGGGTCTGGCAGTGAACCCGATACCGTGCGAACAAAAATCGTAAGAATGCAAACCTCACCTTACCTTGCTATAGTGTGGTATAGGGCATTCTTGCGCTTGCGCTCTCGGTTTGACGACAACAACGTATTTCGAGCCATACAAATTAGGTTAATTGTGTCGTTAAATGCGAAAATTAAACAACGAAAACCAGAACACTAGCTGGGAGTTTCAGCCAGGTGAGGTAATTTTTTTATTCCGACACTTCGTTATCGATTTTGGTTTACAATTTTATTGTGTACTGAAAATAGAGCAGCGCTCGTCGACATATCATACTTGAGACTGCCCGAGACGGTGGAGGCAGACATTTACGGAAAATACTACTTACAGTTTTCGAACTCGCAGACTACATCACGTCGAATTATTATTGAAACAGTGCATTGTCGTCTATGGTCTATCTATAGTCTATATAGTTGATATAATGTTATTATAACAGAGAAGGTTGACAAAATATATTACAATTATTATTAAAATTATACTTTTGTATGCGCTAACTAATCGAATAATAAAATAATAGACAGTATCATATTCGTAATAATAGATCAATGAAGCAAAAGCGCTGAGGTAGCACTTAGTAAAATAATACTTAAGGACGGAGGACTGTGGTAGGAGGACAGTGTGGGTCCTCGAGAGAGGCCCGTATGTTTATAAGTGATTCGTAGAGACTTGTATTTTGTGTGTTTGTTTATGATATAACAAAGTTATTCAATAGTGTGAATTGTCATCTATTATTTTGTGTACCGTCGAGAGATAGATATACGACAGTGGTGTCCAAAGTCATTCGTAATCTACTATCTGAATTTCTTTTTGACATATGTGTTTGTGTTTTAATTGATTTATTTACAAGTAATTTTTTGCGTGTTATACACATATCGCGTTTTGGGCATTTTTCCATCAGATTGAACTTTCACGGCCGGAACACTACGAGCAATTGGGTCCATAATTTTTTATCTTCCACACTCGAGGTAAATATTGGTCTAAGCCACAGTTGTAATATGGTAGGTGGAAAATATATTAACGCAAAACATATCAAATGGGGATGTCGTACCTCGAACCGTAGAGAAAACTCTCTTCTACAATCATCTCATTTCAGAATATCCATGTTATCCCCTCCTAACTATTATACTTACTGGCATCTCGTCATAAAACCCCTGACATTCTAGTTATATTTATCGATAATAGTCTCCATACCCAAACCATCCACCTTCTAGAACTATGCTCTGACCACTCTCCGGTTTTGCTCACTATAGAGTATAGCCTACCGTCATCCCCTCGACAAACCTGATTCCACAGTCATATCCCGTCATAAAACTAACTGAACAAAAATTTTAAAAATCCATGTCTGAGAAATCAGACTTAAGAACTTGTTTAAAAGCAACTAGTAACATTGTTGACGCCGTTAATATACTTACACGCAATATACAGTTATGACTTATGTCTTATGTTATGACACTAGGGACTCTGCCAAAGTACTACACTCTAAAGAAGTATCCATCAATCTCCCTATTTTTATAAGAACGTTGATATCACAGAAACGCCGTAACCGAGAGATTTGGCAAAATACCTCCTGATATAACCTCCTCTACAACGCTCTCGTGTTAAAACTTAAACGCCTCCTAGCTAATCACAAGTGTGAATCATATGCTAAAATATATTTACTATCACAAAAAAATATAAATGCAAGTGCAAATAAGTTAGCTATCAAATTACTTCCACTGGATGATCTCTTCACCCTGTGTGTACTAATATTATTATCAATGAAACTTATTTTTTGACTTATGTAACAAATCGCCTAATAAAAAATTATGAAAAAAAAGAGATTTACATTTTATTATTATTTTGAACATTGACATTATCTCATTTTTGTAAAGTTATTTCACAATAGTATTTTGGAGTTAAATGTATCCAAGTGTTTGCAAATGTCTTTTTCACGTAATAGTTGATGAAAATCAATTGTTTTTCATTACATTACTGTTGGCACACAACTTTCAAGAATAGATCCGGCTGCGGATTTGGATGTCACTTTGTCTAGTCATCTGTCATTCAAATATTAACGCAGCTTTAGGAAATCTACGGAAAAGCAGTGATAGCATTAAGTTGTAGAAAAATACACTTTTGGGAATTTTCGACATTGAGTGTTTCAATCTAAAAATTATTCAATTTCCATTTTACCTTCTGTAAACTAACTATAAAACCATAAAAATAAAATTATAACCAAACCATCTGCAGCGATATATTTGCACATTAAAAACATTTTATATATTTATTTATTTAATAGTGTTACATTTTTGTATTACAAGACAACAAGTTAAACGAATTTTAGCAAATACCACCAGTCACTTGTATCACAGGTATTTTTTTACAGACAAATAACAAAAATCTCAAACAGACAAAGAATTTAAACAAAATATATTATTATTATATCAACTTATTAGTGCGTAAAAATAATATATTATTTTTCTAAGACCATTGTGTTTGATATTCTAATTCAATATTTAAAACGAATTAATAATGTTTACCGCGTTGTAACTTGTAATACATACCACAAAATATCCATTAACATCTTTTATTATGTCGTACAACGTACTTCTTTGTACAGAATATAAATAAGAAAAAGTTATCTTTAAGTAAGTACACTAAGTAGGAGGTACTCATACGGACATATTATAGTGAGTAACTCACCTCAAAATGACTTCCCAAAACACTTTTATTGCTATGAAAATATTAAACTACAATAATAATATGTAATCATTCATATACAAAAAAAACTTATATTATCAAAAGTTGCAATTTTTTTTTTAATAATACTTTTTTTTATTTATTTAATAAAATAGTTTACTTAAAATCTGTACTATTTTATACGTAATAAGTAATTTTAATATATATTAAGATGAACAACATGAAATCACATGAAGAGAGAGACCCACCATTGTAGAAACTCTCTCACTTGGGTTTAATATAATAGTTTAAGTTCTCTCTTGGTTTACCTTTATATTTATTTGTTTCATATTTTTTTATGTCTTGATTCAGTAGACATTACATCAACCGTCGTTTTAAAAATACATTGTATAGTTTTTTTACATACTAATACGCAATTAATTGATACAAATTCCATAACAGAAGAAAGACGCAGTAGTGCAGTGCTTAAAATAAATCCGTTTATTTGTTTATGTTATTCTATGACCAGGTGAGTTCTATATTTTCAAACCAACTTTATAAACTAACACGTTTAGTTCCATAGAATTATGACAATGTGAGATATCATTCATAAATACTAATTACGATTCTCATAGTTGAAAATGGGACCAATGCACTTGGGTACTTATAGTATTAATCCCTATATATACCAATTCCCAGGTATTAATTCTGACATATAATTGAATGACATCTATGATTGGATCTGGTGAAAGGAATTTCAGAATTTATTGTATGAACGTCGTCATGAATAATCTACGTTAGTTAGATGGATTTTATATTATGAATAGATATGGGTGTAATAATATTATTTCCATCATATTGAGGGAACACTTACTAGTAAACGTCAAACAATAGTGAAGTAAATTATTATGCTGAATTGAAGCTCAATTATTAGATATCCAAAATCTTTCCGATTTTTGTATACAAATACTACCAATGAACATTCAAAAAAAATAAAAATCATTCATACTCATTACAACATTGAGCGAATAAAATACTGTGGTCTGTGTAGAATTCGTACTTCGTTAATACTATACTTATTACGAAAAATATTCGTTTGTATTATAATATTATTAGTATTACGTTCTATACTATCTTAAAAATATTGATTAACACGACAAAATGTAAATTAAAATATTTTTGAATAGTCCAACAACCACTGAGTAAGTATACTTGAATATATAACATATTTATACCAATAAAAATGATAAGTTTTTAATAAGGATAATGAAGAATATGACCTATTAATCAATTTTATAATATAGTTTTTATTATTACACGCAATCGTAGTACCGATTCTCATTAGTCAATTTTACATTTTAATACAACATAATTTCTTACCATTGATGTATATTTTTGAAATTTACTGAATTTATTATTGTTTGTCAAATCAGTAATATTATGTCGCGTCGGACGAGATTGTATGTTTAGTAATTAAAAAAAAAAAAATCAACTCTGTACGTCACAAACTATATGAAACAATAATATCAGTTAAACCTAAAATTTGAGAAAGGAAATTTAATAATTTTAGAAGCCCAAGCCGCATAGGCCCTACTCCCTCCGAAGCTCGTCGTTTGTTCAAATTCTGTTGAAAGCCTGCGATGATGAATATTATAATATCAAAGGTATTAAAAAACCCACGGCTCACGATATTTTTATCTGAGGCCAGTGAACACATTCTATAAACAACACGTGTTTAATGTTTATGAATAATTTTTAGTTTTTGACATATAGGTACATGGGCAATTTGTAGCCGTTCAAACACTGCGACTGCAGCTACGATAAAAACGCGATCACTATAAATTAAAAACGGTAAAATACAACCTTTTTTTGATAACTCGTTGAGAATTGCAACGCTTAGGCATCAGTATTATAATAATATACAGCCGAACGCGGACGGGATAGACTCCGGGACTAAAATTTTATGGTAACCGGGATGGTGGTGGTACTCACCCATTTGGTTCTCGGAGCCGGGAAACGAAAATCTGGGCAGAGTGACGGCGGTGGACTTGCCCTTGGCGTTCGCGGCGTACATGCGCGCCGTGTACAGCACGCCCAGCGCGACCTTGCCCAGCGAAAAGCGCGGCGACGTCCGGTCCGTCATGTTCCGGTACAGCACCTCGCCGTCCACCTGGCTGTCCAGGTTCTCGGCGAACACCTCCAGCACGAACACCTGCTGCAGGCCACCGTCGTAGCCCGGTTCGCACTGCACGTCCACCGCGCCGTCGGTGTTGTTCCGGACCGTGCAGTTGTGCACCGACTGCGGTTTACCTGCACCGGTGGATACAATACGACACGACATTATTATGGGTGGTACGTTTTTTATTTTAAAAAAAAAAAAAAAAACGTAAACCCTATTAATACAGACTATTACGGGTTTATACTTAAACAGGTAAAATATAATGGATAGGATGCTCTATTCGAGAGTAGGTTTTTATTGTTTTTATTAATATTTGACAAATTTAAAGTTTTAATTTATGTATATAATATATGTATGTAATTAATATTAAGAGTACCAGCTATATAATATTATGACAATATGTTAAGACATAACTCATTTTGAGGGTATTTGCAAGTATTAAAAAAAATTAAAATTAGTTTTGTCAATACTATTTACAGTAGTATTTATTTTTATAAAAATCGTGTATGTCTTAAAAGTGAGTATACACATAAACATTATAGACGATCATGACGTATTTAACATAATAATATAATATTTGATTAGATGTCATGCTTTACCGAAACAATTACGGTAGACCGCACACCTTATACTATTACTCAATATTATATTATTTTGTTACGATTGAGGTTTTGTCACAGTATATAATAATCACGTAGGTACCCACATCGCGTGCCGCGTGATATTGCTATGATATCATTTTAGTAATAATAACATAAGGCATCTCACTTGTATAATATCGATTCGAACAAAACACAACTGTAATAAAAACATGATGTACACGGTTGTAGGTGAAAACCATTTTTTTTTTTTTTTAGTAGCAACCCGAATTGACGAAAGCTTAATAATTATAACGGAGAAACAAAATGTTTTTTTTTTTATATATTGGGTAAAGAAAAACGAGTTAAATTACATTGTCGGTGTTTTTAATCGATTCGTGTTCCGTGTCGTACACTACAAACTTTTGTTATTAATATTTTACTTTTTCCCATTTATTTTTCATTAAGAAAACTCTAACACGGTCTAACCGACGTAAATAAAAACAAAAACAAATCACCGAATGTTTTTCGTTACAGTATTCAATAACTATGACGTATCCTACCTATATAATATTATCATCTACAGCAATTCGTTTTTTTTTTTTTATCTATCTGTAGGTACCCATAACTATTACGTATGGATCATGTTTTTGCTTAAATGTTCTAAACGCAATAGTTGCGTGACTTCACGCATAATATGATGTTTACTGTAAACGTAACGTTATTACATATTTCTATAATAATATGTAATAAAAAGTAGGTATAGTATAAAAATTAATTCGAATCTGAGTAAAACTTCTTTCCTTTAAATGAAACTCAAAAAAGTAAAGAGTACCTTGGTCTTGTGAAGGCAGCTCGAGAAATTAATATTGTATTTAAAAGTAAGTCTTGTCATCGTGTTCCGCTTGAAAAAGCGAAGTCGGAGTAAATGGGGCTGGCATTTTATATTTATAAATTTTTTTTTAATAGCAAACAATTTATCATCCTTTCATATATTATGATTGTAACATAAATTGTATGTTTTAAATATATTATTATATATATAACATTTATTAAGATGTTTATATTAAGGATAATTCCCCTTAAAAATAATTTTACAAAAATATAAAACAGATAATATAATGTTGGATCAAGTATTTATTAAAATTAGGAGGATTTTTTTAAATTATTAATATATATATATATTTTTTTTGTTTTTATTGATTTTTTAAATTTATATTTTAAGTTACTAGGATTGTTTTAATTTCCATAGCCATCATAATACATCTATAGAACCCAAAATCATATACCTAATGGCTGTTGTCCTTAGTACACGAAGTCAAATAACTCAAAAGCTAATAGTTCGAATTTCGATTTTGAAAGGTCGACATTTTTAGAAAATTTTTCCGCTAAATAATTTACAGTAAAAAGGAGGAGTTAACGCCATTTGAAAAACAGAAGTTTGCATATAATAAGAAAACTCCTTAAGTAGTAGAAAATAATTTCAAGAATTTGAAAGTACGGCTAAATATTATATTCAAAAATTCCAAAATTCCCGTATTATTGAAGAAGAAAAAGGGGGGAGGGGGGTTAACATGCTTGGTATGTTATCACCCTGAATTTACATAATTCATTATTATTGTATTAAATGTTTTTTTTCATATATGTCCACAATAATAAGCAATTTTGTATGATATTATATATAGTATTATATAGTTCGTTTATAACTTTTATAATGTTTACCTACAAGTTGTACAAAATAAATAATAAATGGCTAGGTTATGATCATTTTGCGGTCTTATAATAGGCAAGTACCTTTTTTATCAGGTAATTTTTTTTTATAATTATTTTACTGTATTTATTTGTCATTGTATTAGACATTTCAGAAATACATTATACCAATTTTGTGATAGGCAACGATATTGTTTCATTTTTCAATATCGTCAAAATATTAACCATACCATATCTAAAAATATTGAACTCGTTAAACAATAATATTATCTATTCAATTGTAAAATAATTGTTATTATATATAACGGCGAACAAGAAAAATATATTAAAAAGGGACAGAAACGACAAAAAAAATCCTGTGAAAAGGTTAATTGATGTTTACATTTCATTTTCAATCGATATAACTTATATTTTTAAAAAAAATATCAGAAATCTGAAATAAAAAATAACCCGAAATTATATATCGAAATATAAAAACAAAATTTACGAGTTCGAGATCAAGTGAAAAAATGCATAAAATAATTCAAATAGGTGTACGAAATAATAATAAAATATGATTATCGATATCGTTGCTCGTCGCTATGCATGGTTATAATGTTGGCAGGAAAAGGCAGCAACTATTTAATAAGAAAAAAATGTTATATAATATATAATATATATAATAAATACACAATATGAAACAATATTGTAGAAATTGAACAGAAATTCTTTAGATGACGTGGTATGTACGTGGTATAGTATACTTTTTGAGTTATTTTCGTATATTTTTATATACCTACTAAAAATATGAGAAAATTCTAAAAAGCAGTTTAAACCCCGATTACTATTTATTTGCTCAACAGTTAAACATTTATTTAAGTTCAATATTTCTCACATTTTCAAAACTTAAGCTTGTAACTATACCGAAGTTTGAAAACCATGTGTAATTCGGTATTTTATAGCCATTTTTTAAGAAATTGTCTTAAGAGGACGCTACCCATACATTTGTTGTCTCCGTCTTACACACTTACGACATAGCAAATTTTCGTTCACTATTTTGATATGCTGTTATTTTTGATATTAGAGTGAATTGACCTATTATAACATTTTTGGATAATAACATTATGGCTTTTATTCGATGTTTTGATTTCAAGCGAAATATGAGCATTTTTAATTTTTGATATTTCACATACATATATCTCACTTTAAAATTAAAATATTGAAAAATCGCCAACGCTTAAGCACAGATAATATTCTTATCTAAAAGTATGATAATAGGTCAATTCACTCTAATATTAAAACTAAAAAGTCCTCTTAATTCTAATAACAAAAATAAATATATATGTATATTCTTGTCAACATTTCAGAAAATTCAATGCACTTCGGTATTTGTTCGCCTAAACTAAGTATTTAACAATATAATAAAATATTTCATGACATAAAAAATAGATTGGAGTGCTTACCGGCGGCCACCATTTGGAATAGGCAGGGCACAGACTGGTGACCGACCCCGTTCATTGCCCAACACGACAGCGTGCCGTAGTCTAGGTCGGCGACAGGTGTGTACCTGAGCACGCTGGTCGTGCCATTGGATATGTACCGTTCGGGTCCGATTTCGATCGTCTCTCCCGAGTTGTTGAACTTCCACCGAAACCCCTTGGCTGGAGGGTCAGCTTCCACCTCGCAAGGCACGTCCATGCTCTCGCCTCGGGACGCGCCGATCACCATCACCCGGTCCGTCCTGCAGCCAGGTGCATCTGTGGAAGCGCGATCAAAATTAAACATTGCGATTCGTATACGATATTAAAAATATTGCATAATATTATAGTGTCCATGTTTATACGATGACGGTACTATGTTGTATTGTACGATAAAATAACAAGGAAAATATCTGCACACTCGGAAGTCTCAGAGTTGAGGTCTGGTGAACGTAATAATTATACGATAGTTACATTATCGACTGGTAAAAGGAAAAACTGGCTAATGCCGACGTGGTTTATATACTATACGTGCAGGATAGCCAAAAGCTTAAGCTTTCGAATGCACGAGCACTATAATATTATAGTGTTCATCTGGCCATTTGAAAATGAGATATTATTTTATTTTTCGGGACATATTGTGATGTTTACTCACGGGCCACAGGAATGCCAACAAGTAGGGTCCAAATGCGTTTTTTGAGGTACAAGCGACTATAGCGAGTCAAAGACTTGGCGGGCTATAATATGCCCAACGTGTCATGATAATGCTCTGATTTTTTACTATATTATATTGTCGGCTATCATAGTTTTTAAACTTGTATACAAAAGGTACGTCGTGTTAACGCGAGTCATTATTTCTTTCCCTCGGATTGTTTAGATGGACTGAAGATGCACGCAATATTAACATAATATGAAAATTTCAATTTTGAAGTGTTTTCCTGATAAATGGCAAAGGTGCCCATTACCAGTCGACATGTGATTATCAGACCGAAACAGCGTGGTTTCTTTTTATAATCAAGGATATCAAAGCTCTGTAAGTTTGCATACACTTCAAACAATGTAAGTATAAGATATAAATTTGATTCATACAGTATCAATTATACTACCGTAAAGTTAAATGTGAGTTTTATTTGTTCACACGTTTAAGCTATTAAATGATAATATTATTATAATATTTACACTTATAAGTTAGTGAGTGATTTTTCTAAACTAAGTACAACTTCCAATATTTTAGAATTTTTTAAAATATGTATAATAAATTATATACCGCATTGTTATTTTGATATTTACTATTAAATATATTATTATCTAAAATTAATTGTGGTCACATTAGTATGGTATAATTCATAATAAATTAGGTACAAACATTTTTTTTTTGTTTTACTTAGATCAATTAAGAAACACTAATTATCTCTTACGCGGCTTACTCTACGATTTTCTGTCTACATGACTATTTTTTAGTATTTACTTTAGCTGTTTTTTGGTGTTTTTTTAAATCATATATTTTAGAATTTATAAGTACATATTCAATTGGCATACCTATATCATGTTTAGACAGACAGTAAGTCTTAAAACAGTGGTTAATACTCATGACAATTTTTTACCATGGTGGATCACTTGCGTTAATTCATGCGAGTTTTTTTCTAATGTCATTAAATTTTCATTAGGTAATTATAAAAATAATGTAAAAATTTTATTTTTTTTTATCTGGATATTTTTCTTTATCTGTTGATTATTTGACCCTAGATTTGGCAACCATTGAATATTTTGACTTTGGACGATTTAGTGTAGATAACTTGTCTTTTAAATATTTTTCCCAATACCGTTTGTATCAAACAGAAGTTTTTGTTCCGAAATTTCAAACCAAAATCACTGCAGTCATTTGGAATACCGTAAATTACAACGCCATTCGATTTTGTGTCAACCGCGATTTTATTTTATTTTTGTGAACGCACTTACGTTTGCACATTTCTCCGAACAGCAAAATACGGACTTCGCTAGGATATGTTGATGAAGGTACGGCGCTATCGTGAAATAAACGTATACGCGTGTATTATAATATACATATATTTATACGGCTACGAATTGGAATTTAATTAGGGTGTATTTGTTTTATGCACACCCGATCCACTGGTGAGTGTAGATTCACATTCACGTTTTATGACGCCAAGTCAATATTATTTCAATCTCGTAACTGCTCAAATTACAATTTATTATTATTTGGCACATATTACTTGATGCTCTATTCCATTTCGTATCAGTGTCAATATTATAATATATACATAATATGTACATAATGATTTGCGAAGCATGCTCGTTCACATTTTTTTTTTTTTCACTGGGCAATGAATTTATTCAAGTACTGATGTTCAGAATTTCTACGAATAAATAGTATGCATATTACGTAGACATAGTTTTAAATATTTAGATATTTGCCATTAAAGGAGCGATCCCAATTTTTTTTTTTCAAATGAGAATCTCCGTTTTCCTGTAAGTTGTTAAGCGGGTGACTTTCTTGAAAATGTGAATGTACCTAAATCAAAATTAAAACAGTTCCCTTGTTTATGAGTTATTAAGATTTGTGTACTAAGGATAATTATTATTATAGGTCTCATAAGTCATTTCATCTAATAGGTTTAGATGATGTGGGGATGATGATTATGATTTTACAATTAAAGTAATTAATAAATTAAATTCAACATTTTATAATAATTATTTGTAAATATTGTCAGAGTATAATAAATTCTAAATCTTAAATTAGATACATATTACATTTCATACTATTAATATGTTGGTTTCTACTTGATAAAAATAATTGTGTTTAGCTATTACCTATTAGTAATTATGCGTATGTACTTCATTCCTATAACTATATTTATAACTAAATTGTAAACTTAAGTACCTAATTTATATCTTTGTCATTATTTCTATACTGCCTTTTTGTTATTTTTGTTAAAATAGTAATTTGTATATACTGTGTAATCTCTAAGAAAATAACTCGCTACCTTCAATTCAAGCTTTGCTTGAAGAAGGTAGCTAAACCAAATTTTTTTTCAGTATATTTGTACTCGTATTTATATGATTAAGTAAATGGTTTTAAATCTATAAAATAAATAAATATTTAATTAATGTACTTAAACATTCCATTAATAGAATTTGAATAAATTCATTATTAGTTGAGAAAATGAGGACGAGAATGCTCGATGAATCGTGCTCTGTATTATACAGTAACAATATTGTTTAGTATAAACGTTTTTAGATATCATACAAAATTTCAGTTAAAAACTAAAACAAATTATGATACTTTATTATTATAAAGTACAACAATGCAAAAACAAAAAAGTAAAAATACAGGTTTAAAAAACACAACATAGAATGACAGAAATTACGTAAATACATTTAAAAGTTCATGACGAACATTTTGAAGCGACTGACTGACTGGCGTTCGTTATTTCTGCTTAAACTATATTTCCGGGAAACTGTTTTTGGTGCAAAAATAAAATGTTGGATACTTGTTTGACTCGCAATACTTACTTAAACACAATATTATGGTGTCTTAGAGTAATGTATTTATAAGGCGAACCGAGGCAATCATGTTATAACGATATAGAAAACACGGTTTACAATATTTTACAAACGTAATCCAGATGGTAAAACTCTACGAGCAGAAAAAAAGTCAAATTACACAGTAAGACTGACCATCGTTATTTTTTAAACAGCAAAAATAAATGAGTTCGGGTTAATACTACGATAATAATATACCTACTTAGATATTATTTTCTATAGTCTATACTGGTGTACAATCCGGGATATCAAAACAATTATACAAGGTTTGTTTTATCTGTACTATATTATTATTAACAAGGCAAGTTAAAATCTGAGTATATATCTCCCGTGCACTTCATGCTCACAATAACAAATTATTATAGTGATAACATGATAAGGTGAACGACTGCACTGAAGTTGATGTTATATTATTTCAATTAAACCGTGACCACCACTGAAAGTGATATTTGTAAATATTAGATTTTAACATATTTTGCTGTGTATAGATATTTTATTTTTCCAACCGATTTTGAAAGATAGTCGTTTTCGTTGTTATGCGGTTACAATAAATTATTAACAAAAATATATTTATGATTCATAGATTTTTCTTGTAGAGGAAAAATATCGAGTAACGCCGTCCTATGGTTTTTTAAACAACAATTTTATTCCGCCGAATATTTACCGCGTTTTTATACGGACAGGACCGTTATTATTCGCGTTGTTAAAAAAAAAATCAGGCTATATTTTGTGTTTTAACAACAAAAAATACTCGTAATGGCAATAAATCATTAACACTTTTTTCGCAATCGATCATACGTCGGAAAACGGTACTCCAATCGGTTTTATGTATAAATAATATCGTGTACCTACGTAATATAACATTATTATAATATAATATTATTGAATTTTGTGCGTGCTTCTACCAACCTATATTATATGGGTGAGTTTGTGTGTGTGTGATTCCACGCTAGGGTGTTTAATACCGATTTTAAACGCCTAAGTAATAGTAGTAATATGAAACATAAAATAACGTTAAATATAATGAACGATTTTTTTTTTTGCCATTATATATAGCCCATAATGCGTTATATACAGAGTGTTCACTTTTTAGTAGTATCAATGCTCAATACCCTCAATGTACACAATTTTCGACCACGTCGTTACACAGAGAAACCCCAGGGGAATTAAACAAAAGGTTTCGGACGAGTGTAAATTATTAGTATTATTATTATAGTGCACGGGTGGGATAGATACCTAAGTCATGAACACAATACACTGCACACAATTAAGTGTATTTATTTTATTCCGGTCATAAAGCAACGGTCGCGTGGCACATTAAATTGAAACCTTACAGTAAAATAAAATAAAAACAAATAAACACCAATGGCATGATAAATGTCATGCCGTGAGTTTTAATAACACTATCTGTTAGAAATAACGGTTTCAGTTCTTTTTTTACTAACTATAATCATTATTATCTATTTTTAATTATTATTATAATGTAACATTTAATTTTATTTTTTTTTATTGAACTTAAGCTCTATCGACTAAGGCCATTAGCTGTTGTAGGGGATTATAAACTATGGTTGGTAAGGTTGGTACGGTAGGTAAGCAAACACGTATATGTGTGGCAAGGATTTTACTACTACGAACACGGGTGGTCACCCATCCGGGAGCTACTAGCAACGAGCGTTACTTACTCTCAGTCGAATTCCGCGACTGAAAGCAGCCAACACGCCGCGCCAAGCCACAATGTAACATTATATTTTATAATTGATATTAGGACCTAATCCAAATTTAAATGTCTTAATATTGTTTGATAACCTAAAAATCATTGTGTCCATCCGAATATGCTAATCAATTTCAAACAATACTTTTCACAAACAATATACAATATTCATAGATTTTCTTTTGAATTGTTTATTTCCATAATTTTAAAACGACTCCGGCAAGCACTTAATCTCTTATTGCTGTATACCATTACATTTAAAGACTTAATTTACTATCGTATCGCGTAAATTGTGTATGATTTTTGTATAAAGTCATATTATTATACGTAGACATTTCTTTTTTAAGATTTTATCGTAGTAATGGAATGATATTTTACCATTTTCAAATGAGCATCGTTGCAATAGCACCGAGAGAGGGCTACTCCCCGCAACCACCCGCGCGCACACACACACACACACACACACACACACACACAACTGAGTATCTTGTATACATCGATGTTATATTCATACGACGACAAGAGATAGAGTGCGAGAGAGAAAAGAATCGTTTCGGTACGGACATATTATTATATAGTCGGTGGCCGCAACCGTTCCATAATATTATGGTAATAATATTATATTACGTTTTTCATTTCAAACATTCGACCCGTTCATCTATAGCAATGGAGCAATGGCTTCCCCCCCAACCCGTGTTACACACACGAATACGAGAAAACGCATTTACATAAAATCGTCTCTCTCTCTTTCTCACTCTTTTTTCCATCAATCTGATTTCCAACACGGTGTACGCAACACGCTCACATACGCCGACGGTCACTGTGCTCGTGAAATGCGTGAATATAGCAAAATCCACGTTCATAGGCAAAGGTTCACGATATTATTATATAAGTACAGTTGTAGTCGTTTTATACGATTGCACGGCCGGCGCCTCAAAGAACACGATTGCTGTGATGCAGGTGCGAGACGGGGTTCATTTTGCGCGTAGGTATGTCGGCCCTTAAACACCACCACAGCGCCGACCGCAGAAATGTCCGTCCTTAATTGATGGATGGGGACCCCTTCCGAAAACGATTCATTATTTCACGCACACATTCGGTCGAGCCACGTCCACGGAGTCGTAGACGCGTTATTGGAAAATCCTGGCTCGCTCGCGTACAATATGTTTTATGTGGTAGGTACGCCGACGACCGGATATTGCAGCGTTTCCCGGAAGAAAAAAAACCCGTTTAATGTCTTACATGTAAACATTGTGTGCGAATTATAAAATAACACGTATTGCGTGTTGTGTTTGGATCAACTGCTGGCCGGCGTTCGGTTTCCGGTTGGAGGTGGTAGGTACGATATGTGAGGTGGAGGCGAGTGTTCAAGGTGTGATCGCATTGCAGAGCGTGAAACCCCTGTGAAGAAAAAAACTCCACGACCCAAATTAACCTCAGTAACACTTTATGCCGTCACAGGGCAAGCTGGTATAACTGAGATGGTAACAATAATATATATAATAGTTTTTGTTCACAAACTTAGTCAAATTGGCCACACGATTTTCATCATTAGCACTTAATTAATCAATAGGTACCCAAATGTTATCGTCAGGTTATAGTGTTATACAATAATTATATTAACGTATATGAGCAATTGTTCGCGATATTATCTCATCACAGGTCTCGTTGTCATTAAAATAATAATTTCACAACTATTGTCACAACTGGAATATTCTGTACGAACCGGGTAGGTACCTCAGCTTTACTTTGGCGTTATCAGTGATCGTAGTATATTGCAAATGTCCCTGACATCACACATTTTGTTATTTTATATAGTACCCTACGTTACATTTTCAGTCGGATACTCATTGTGAATAATAATGGTATTCTATTGTGTCATTGTATAACTTTGACGTGGTCCGCAGTAGTCGTAAGTACAAAATAACAATTACCACTGCGCGTACCGACGACGCTCGTTCTTACTTCCTATAAGCGCCACTTGAGGATACAATACTAGCATGACTCGGTCTACTCTTTCGATTTACCCAATTATGGGAGAGGTGGGACAGAGTACCGAGCCAGCTGGATATATATACGGACCGGCAGCATACACCGACACTTGACTTGGTGACGTCCGGGGGCGAACGCAAGAAAAAATTTCGGGTAGAGTTTTTGAAAAATGTAAAATTATCATAATTAATATCATATTATACTAAACATTACTCATAAAATAATATAATCTAATAATTGAGGGGGACGCGTACTCTCACACTGCGTTCGCCACTCGCGACTTAGTGTTGGGAGAGTGTATTTTAGCGACGATATTAAAACGTCAAGAATGGTCAATTAATGAGAACGGCGAAAAAACGAAACATTTTAGTGATTTGTCCAGGCCGCTGCTCGGTACAAAAATATCATATAATATTATTATATTGTGTATACGGGCAGCCGCAGCGCGATCGATTATGACTATTTTTACTTGGCCAGAGCGCATACTATAGTAATAATAATAATAATAATAATAGTATAACAATAACAGAAATATTATATTGCCCGGCGAGTAGCGCGTTTGCGGTATTCAAAACAAAACGGATGGGTTTTAGGTACATCCGGCGGCGGAGTAAAATGTACACACAACCGCCGCCGCCACCGCCGCCGCCGCTGGCACACCGTGACCCGTCAAGGAAACGGGGATTTTTTTTTCGTTCGGTTATTTTATTGTTCAAAAATGTTTTTATTTATTGTAACAATAAAGGAAACACGGCGGGGACCGGGGCAGTCGCGGGGGTAGCTTCGCCGCGCCGAACGTCGGTATGACCGGAACCGGCGAAACTACGTCGGAAGGGAAAGGGTTAAGTCGTGAAAATCCCCTCGGCACACGTCCTAGCCGTACCACTGTACAGAAGCGCGTGCGCGCGCATATACAGACACACACACACACACACACACACACACACCCACACACCCACACACACACACGCATACACCCACACCCACACCCACACACATGGCCACAGTGAGTGGCCAACGTTAGAGCGTTCGTTTTCGCACATGCGCGTTGCAGAGAGCAATGGGCACGCGTCCGATGTCGCGTGCGTGCGTACGTATATTATTTTGTCGGGGGAAACGATAACTCAAGTGGAACGAGTTAAAAAATAATTTGTTTTTAGCCGGCGGCGTTTCCGCGTGATAAAGATTCGTTAGCCAGCGGTATCGTATGATGCAGTTCCGGTGGTGTGCGGGTGGGTTTATTTGAGGGCCACGTGCTCGGATTAACCACCCACTAAAGCTATAGCTCAGTCCGATGTCTGCTATCGCAATTTTACCGGCGACCGACGGTAGGTCCCGTTCGGTTTCGATACCGCGTGGAAATACACTGTCCCGTCGAATTTTAAAACAATCTATGTAAAATGCCTCCCTGCAGAGAATAGTGTGTTACGGTGTAGTCGCCAGTCGGCTATATACGGATGTTAAATACTTAGCAGCATACATTCGATCATGCGATTCTAGGAGTAGTAGTTGATAGTAATCGGTCAGTAGATATTTAAACAAAAAATAACGTAAATATTAACACAAATATAGAACACTTCGAATTCGAGTAGAATGTTTCAATGCGTGTAACGATCCGTTACGTTAATTAATAAGGATAAACGGCAAATTATTTGTATTACATTGAAAATATCCTATATACATAGCGTAGGTAAAGTTTTGGCTGGTTAATTAGTGGGAGGGGATAAAATAACCAACTTCCCTTCAATGAATCACGTATTCTCGGGACAAATAACACGTTCATTTTTTCGCTATATAATTTAGTCCAGACATTTTTTAGAGGAAATTTTCAACCCTTTAAATTGGCATATAAACTATTTGGTCAGAATAATATAACAGCTATTTGTGATAAAAGAATAAAATCTGTTTTTATTTTTTTTTCAACAAAATCCTAATTACTTAATGTTAACATATGTCAGGATGAAGCTTGGGACCGATAGACGACAACATTCTCAATTCTCGAATTTTCGATATAATTGCAAAAATATTAACTATTGGGTATCGTCAAAATACATAACTTTTTAGAAAAGTTGTAAGTTTCAAAACAATACTTTCAAAATATAAAATGATACACTTATCTTTTATCCAAACACTCGCTGTTTGAAGGTTACATATAACATATACCTATAGGAAATGATTTTAAGGGGCTTGCCATCGGACAATATTATTGTTTCAACCAAAATGTACCAATATTTTGCCAATCATAACGATGAACCAGATAACGCGCTAAGACTTCTGAAAACTGATTGGAATTGGTTATGGCCAGTTGTACCATCTCCGATTAAAGTTAACCAGAGTTTAATCGGCCGAATTTGCCCGGTTAATATCTGTTATCAGCTGATTAAGCGTAATCGAAGTTTAACCGTAGACGTGTACAACTGGCCCTTAATATGTCTACTTGAGATCGAGCAAGCCACTTTTCAATATGTTGTTGTAAAAACTCCTATGCATTTTGTTTAAATATTTACGAATCCATCTGTGCTATGGTGGATAGGTTATAGGACTTGGTATATTTTCAAACGTGGCTCGAACAAATTTTCTGAGAACTCAAAAACAATCTCCAAAAAGTTCATCAAAATCATTTGAGTACAATTATTTAGTATAATAATTATTAGCAACAAACATGCATTCATTTTTATATTTATATAATAGTATCTTTTATTTCTTTAACCAAGGGCCACTGTAGGTATATAATATTATTATAACATTTAATCAAAAATGTTTAGATTTTTGTGAGCTAAATCAAAATTTCTGTGACACCATCCTTATAGCAACATAATATGTGGGTTGAAAGGAAATCTCGAGGAATATGTTTACACGCATTTTTTTGCAAATGGTTAAATAGTTTCCAAGTCTATAAACCCCATACAAACGGTCCTATTATTATAATTTATATATTACATATTATAATGTATTTATATATATATATATATTATATAGATAGATAGATATATTACATTTAATCCGTAGGCTGAGTTCGTTGCTGAACGATTCTCCTTCGGAATTGGTTGCTCGACAAGCGTATCTGCCGGCAACGTTTCTGGTCACTCTCTGCAAAACCAAGTTGTTGTCGCTTTTCATTGTTCTCGCCGACGAGTTCAGGTTCAACGTAAGACCCTAAAAACAAATGTATTAATTATTAACTATGCGCATGAACAATATGTCGACATTTTATATACGCATCCGCATGGATGCTTATTTCATATTTAGTGTAGGTACCTAGATTGGCTAGATTACGCTTACCTAGATCGAAAATCTACTACTATAATAATAGTTATAATATTTATATAATATAATATATTATATTATATTCCAATTGATAAAAAACAATGAGATTCACAAATATATTAAAGTGGAAAAACGTTTTTATTATTTTATATAAAGTGCACATAGCACACATATTATATGTATAAACATTGAATATTGATATTATGAATCGTGCACCAATTAAACATATATGTCCAAGTTTTTTTTACCATACATAGGTCCCTACCCCTATCTAGGGGGGTCATATCCATGTATTTTCTTGCACATTGAGAATAATGAGGCCATTATTTTTATCTAATAATAAATATTAATACAATATTCAGTTTTGAAGACGCCCCTCTAAATTTAAAGGTTTGATAATTTTTTTTATGGAATTAACACCTTAATATCTTAAGTTTTTAAATTTTTACTAAAAAAAAAATGAACAGATTAAAACTATACGGGATAAATGCGATTTGCGATAGTATATTATAATAAAATACGGGGTTTGTGCGTATTTTTTATTTATCACTTTTACACTTTCTTTACCTATATATGTACACATGCTTTGAAGTGCCATTGAATAAAAACCACTCATTTGAAAATGCAAACAGTTTTATAAAGTCGCTAGGTTAGATATCTTACTCTCTCACTCTCTCTCTCTCACTCTCTCTCTCTCTCTCTCTCTCTCTATATATATATATATATAGTATGTATATTATCATACAGAGTAGTATCATACAGGGTGATAACCAAGCATACTCACCATCATTTTCCACTAATAATGCATTTATTTTAGTTATAATTTTTAGAATCGTCAATGGAAATAATTTACCTTACTTTTAAATAATTTGAGTATTCATACCATATTTTATGATAATATCTATTTTTTTTTCAATTGAGTACCCACTACCTTTTTTTAATTGTCTGTTTTTATGGAGATAATTTGTTTTTTTGTAACTGATGTGTATACGTAATATTTCATTCAAGTAGTTTCTGATTGCCACGTATAATAAAAGTATATACCAGTGTTTCCCAAACATTTTTTTCAAGACTAATTATTATTTGTTAGGTACTAATTGTTACTGAAAACTTTCAATAAACATTACATTTTTCTCAATAAAAAGTACTTTAAGTAGGTCTGGATGAAATTAACGGCCATAGACCAAACGAACATTAAAATATTCACAGTAAATAATATTGTATAATATTATATTGAAACTCATATTTCACTATATTTGTATTTTTTTTTCTAAATTAAGTCACATCTCTAGTAATTTTAGATTTTGAATGGAGTGGACCAATTGGTTTTAAAAAAATAAGTGTGTTTCCTAACCTTTTGGAGGGAGCAGTAAAAATGCTTCAATTTTCAACTTTTACGGCAGTTTCTGGTAGCAATTTGGATATAGTTAATACTCTGAGAGTAAAAAAGATAGAACGTTTAAATGTATTTAAATATATTTTAATGTAACAAGTATCTTTATTGGTTTTTCTTCATTTATCAATACATCAGTTAAAAAGTATCAGAATTGTCTAGTTAAACTGGACATTATTCACCAAAAATACGATAATTTCCAAATTATTATATAAATGTTCAATTTTAATAGTTAAATAGCTTATAAATTATAATGTTAACGAATATAGCTTAAATGGTAAAAATCTATGTAACTATTTGAAAACATGGTGATTTCGAATATTTAAAAATTCCTCAAATGTGAATTATAAATTATAATAAACGAATATTTATTAGTTTGATAGCACCCGGAACATGTTTGGTGGATCACCCTGTTTACAATTTATTCTTTACTGTAGTTTGTACACAAGTAGAGTCCACGCACACAAGTTATTGAATTTGGCGAGGTCGTCGTTATATAAAACCGCATGACAAGTTTTATACCCCTTTGCATTCGACACAGCCACATGCAACTCCGCATACGTACGCGTCCGACACAGTTTTCTCCACGGACCACTTCATATTCTTCGAAAAACAATAATAATCTGACAACATGTAACTAGTCAGTACACAAGCGCAGAAGAAAAACAACAACAGTGGCATCATTGCCGCCGTTATCCAAAATTTAATAGTACACTAACACAATTTTGCCGTTCTACTCCCATCGACACACTGCAAGTGCTCACGTCCTGTTATCCCCGGTGGCATAACGCAGGACGTGTATAGAATGTTTGGTTTATGCGTATTGTATAACTTATACCACTACCATGGATCAGACTCTGCAATATAAAGCTCGTGTGAAATACAAAAACGGCGATACAACACGAATCAGTTGTAGACAGTGCAGCAGAGTCTGTCACTTGTCGGCAAAAAAAATTGTATATTATGTTCCATCGTCCACGTACAAGCGTGCAATTTTTATGTATAGACATATTTTATTTAATATTATAGTATAATTTTATACGTTTTTACATTTTGTGTTCGAAAACCATACTAATGTAATCTGATGGAAGCTTTTAGTACCTACTTTTAAATAGTATGAACAAATTCTAAGTAGTCGTAAACTCATAAAATATAAAATATAGGTAGTCTTGTTGGTGAATACACAGATCATATATTTTAATCAATTCTGTAGTCAATATTCCATAATGTACTGTTGGCCGTTGTGTTAATATTTAATGTAGGTAAGTGCATGGTTATATGTTCTGATTGGCTGTGGCGGCAGAAAACACGACGTTTTATATAAAAATAGTATTATTGCTACACAAATTTTATTATAGAGTATTTCTACCTATATTGTTTTACAAGAATAATTATTTCTTGTCGGGTGGCACTGCTGGGAGCCTTCTTACTTAAAATTAATGTTCCTATGTCAAACGTTATTTTATGTCACCATCACACTTACTCATCATGCCTGTGTAGTATAGACTGTAAGTAGGTTTTTTAGGTTCAAAAGTAAGATGATTTTATTTATCATAGTTTAATGGTATTACTGATTTGTGTATAAACTAGCTATGTGTGATCACATGAGTTCTCTAATATTATTTCTCGTACTATTAATAAAAGCCGCATTCCGGATAGGTATATTTAAAATTATTATACTTTTCGGTACCTAAATTATCTGGAACCGGTACCAAAATTATTTGGAGCCGATACCTATATTATTTTTTTTATTGAAACCAGAACCGAACCTCAACAGTTATTTTATTTTTGGAGAACCAGTACCGGAATCGATTCCGATTAATTCAAAATGTTCCAGTCCCTGATACAAATAAAATCATCACTGTTACACACTCGATGAAGATGACGAATACTCTAAGTCCACTATGATACACTATTGCGACTTCCGGGGTTATTGGAATTGTATTAATTTAAAAATATATCTCGATTAAAAATCACTATATTTTTATAATTTATTTCCTATCAGCCATCCATAGATGATATAATTGAGGTAACTTAAAACATATTGTATCATCAATTTGAATTTAAAATAAAATATATCGATATAAGTCATCAACCGAAAACTCAGTCAAAGAATATTTATTTTCATTTTACTAGTATAATCGTTGATTATATTATATAATATATTGGTAGAATATTCAATCTTCACTCCGTGGTTATTATAAAATGCATTATATAAATATGTTGTAAAAGACCTGTAGAGATGATGTATCATTTTTCATTTTTTTTTATTCACTGGTCGTGAAGATAAAAGATTAAACTCAAGATAGTTTAAATTCTTTTATGTTACAACATCTTAAAATTACATTTTTCAATCTGAAAATCGTATCAACGAATTCACGTCATGCAGGAAAAAACATTATTTTCAAATAAGTAAGAATTATTACCCAGCAATATCGTTTGGCGAACCTACTTTTACTGATTTAAGCTTAGCCGGAATTTATTATTTTATTTTGTTATACTTAGTTAATTATCGATGTTGGAATAACTTGGAAGTACCTAAACGAACTAATGACTTATAACCAATATAGATAATATTTATTAATGTTACGCACTGCTTAATAATACATAATATAAATATTAATATAAGTAATACCTATATAGTCTATACGGAGAATAGAAAAAAATCGTATATAATTAGTACATACCTAACTCTATAAAATATATAGATTTAAAATATTAATTTTTTTATTTGGAGTCGTAGACACATTTAATTATATTACTTCCCGGGTCTATAAGGGTCATGTCATATTATTTTTTGTTACATTCATTATTTATTCCTACACTGGCGGGGTTTATTCATCTGAATTATTGTAATTTATCGTGCAGGTCTACCCCGATATTACCGTCTATTATTGCCACGGGAGTATAGCTATATATAGGTATGAATAAGTGTTTTGGCCAATAACTGAATATAATATAATATGTTTCATGTCTCTTAAAATTACAAGAACTTATTTAAGTGAAATATGAAACTATATTTTAAATAATTATTGTTATATTATTGTAATATGGCAATTTATGACGTAGGTAAAAGTGTATGATGAAGTAATTACCATTCTGCAACTATTGAGTTGTATTAACGGCCTAATGTGATTTCACGCGTATATAACGACCTCTAAAGTAAATAATTGAGTTCAACTAAAATTACATAATATCTAATCTTATATAATATTATTATTGTACTATTCTATTGAAAAATTTAAAACACAATAATAAATTAGAGTCTGCATTTAAAAAAATACTATGAAATGTTTACTATGAAAATTATAAGTGAAAAAAAAATATGTATTTATAATTTGGAGATCGGTATAAGCGCAAAATCTCATTTGCCCGTTATTACTTATTACAACTAAATAGTTGAATAATAAATACTCAATTATACTTCCATATGTCATAAATTGCTAATACAACATACATAATATAATTATATTTTATAGGTATAATATTGTTTTTCATGCAATTAAATTTTGATTAGGTATACCTAATGTCCATAGTAAATATTATTATTATTTATTTAAATCGTATTTTTTAAGTGCAGACTAAATTGTAAAGTGTTTTGATTTTTCCAATAGAATAGTAGGTATATTATGTGTAGGTACAATAAAAGATAATAAATAACTAGTTACAATTTTATTTTTATTTAGTCTAGTCTAATAATTTTAGACGTTTATTTGAGGTATTTTAAAATGTTTTTAACTTCTCGACTTTTCTGGGGAAAAAAATGCTCTGATTATAAATTTCGATGCCCGATGTATGTTTTAGGAAACAAATATTAGATTGTATAACTTAGAGTTTTTATTATAGCTAAAATATTAACGATACATTATGCCAATGTATCGTTAATATTTTAGCTATAATAAAAACTTACGTATTACATTTTTAAGCTTTTTGATCGGATAAATAATTTTTATTGACATTTATAGTAAAAAAAAAATCTTAATTAATCAAATACAATCCAAGCGGTATAACCAAGCTGGTTACTAAACAATTTTAATACATTTTCATTTTTTTTTCTCCAGTTATTTTAAAATGCACTAAATATTTTCAATTTTTACCTTCTAAAAGTACCAACTAGATCCAATATTTGCTTCCAAATACATACATCGGGCATCGAAATTTATAATCAGAGCATTTTTTTCCCCAGAAAAGTCGAAAAGTAAAAACATTTTAAAATACCTCAAATAAACGTCTAAAATTATTAGACTAGAGTAAATAAAAATAAAATTGTAAGGTATTTTATACAAGTAGTTCATACTTTTATCGAAAAATTACAGATGATTTTAGATATTTTAAATTGGTACCTATGCAAATACAGTGTTTTTTTCAAAAATGAATTCATTCTGGGAAGACGTATATGAAATTTACGTCTTGCTTACTATAGCTGACAGTTGAAACTTGATAAATATATTTTTTTTAAAGTAATAATAATACGAGGAATGAGGGGGGGGGACTTCAGCCCGTTAGCCCCCCCCCCCTGCAGACGCCACTGGTACTACTATTATTACATTTTCTGTTATTATATACGGTGCAATTTCTCTACTCAAACATCTGGTTTCCGTAGTGTAGTGGTTATCACGTGTGCTTCACACGCACAAGGTCCCCGGTTCGATCCCGGGCGGAAACATGTTTTTTGCTTATTTTTTTTTAAAATGATATTTTTTTTGGTATTGTAATTTATTATAAGATAGCGAGATTAATTGTGTAGTAAATTATAATATATTATTGTTGATAAAATGATTTTTATTTTTCAATTTTAATACTGAATTACAATTTAAATAGGTATAGTGATTAAAATAAGGACAACGAACTTAGTTTATAATATTGTTATAATAATATACTATGATATACCACCAGCTACCTTGGTCCATCTACCTTGGTAATCAACAAAATTGGCACATTAATATATCATTATAATAATATTATGTTAAGCACATTTTAGTGTCCAGTGCTAATTGTTATGATTTATTACAGATACTTTATAATGTGGACAGTATAATTAAGTAAGTATAGGTATACGCACCCATATATTGATGAATGATGATTGATGAATGGTCCACTAACCAATGATTTTAAAATACGGTAGGTACATGAATGATGACTAAACTTAAAAGTGTATTAAAGTCATGAAGACTGAAAAATATTTTTTTCCAGACTAGAATGATAAAACATCACGTGAATTTCCACACTTTTGGGATGTCAAAGAAAATGTTTCACAGTGAAAAGGTTCGGACTTTTTACCGTTATATTTACGAGAGCTAATAATATTTAAAGAGCCAATTCTGCTTTAGTCGGTTTTTGCTAAAAATTGTATAAAAAATTACAAAAAGGAATTGGTGACGTGCCCACGTGTAAAAAGTTTCATAGGTATAACGATGAAGTCGGAACACTCATAATGGCCATGTGAATAACGGGAAAGTGAGAACTTCACGAGTTTTTATCCATCTTTTAAACCTAATTTATTATAATAATAATGTTGGGTTTTTTTTTTAATAATTTGCTGTCAAAATAATATTTATTTTAAAACTATTTTTTTGTTCTTGAGTAATTTTTTTCAATTTAAAAGTGTCTAGAGATTTTTATTATCATTATTATTACTTTATTTTTTGCGCAATCATTAAAGTTTCACCCTTTACTCATCCATTTGGAAAAAAAGTTTTGCTTTTGATTTTCAGGAGCTAATTGCTATTTTTTCCCATCTAAGTACAATTCGGACGGTATTAATTTTCTGAGTAATTTGGTATTGTTGGCTCATGAACTTCTGTGTTGATTCCTATGGTGACATTTATTATTATTATTATAACGTCTTTGTATTTTTTCCCTCGTAGTACGCAGCACACGGCTGCAACGTTTACGTAAACTCAGATGGCATCGAGTTCGTTTTGAAACAATTAAATAATACGATAATAATTCATGATGATATTCAACAACGCGCAGAATACCATTAGATGATATTAAAAATGCAAAAACTAAACGAAAGTCACATTTCCGATGAATTTTTCAGAAAAAAAAGGTTTATTATAATATATTATGTATATTGTAAATATAGGAACTGTATATTTAAATGACTACCTCGGAACAATATTTTAGTATTTATTATTATTATTACGTCTTATTGTTTCTTTACACATTAACCGTACATTGTGTGATTGATTGCGTTTTGAAGAATCGAGAATGAAAAGTTAAAAATACGTCTAACGTGTCCGTGTTATTATGTGTATTTTTCATATTTATGCGTATAATAGACAGTACCTACCTACCTGTTACGTAATTTCTGTGTTCTTGATAATATTACAAAATACTTTTGACACGAGAATTACATTTATCGTGTTTATTCGATAACATTGTTATGTATTAACAATATTATAAGTACTTCTACATGACGTGTTGCACCTAAATAATATCGGAACATGTATACAGCATGTACAGTATCAGGTGTTTTTTTCATTTTAATTGACGTGTTGTCGGGATATGAAAATCTATATTTTACAAGCAGAATATTATTAAGCTCACATTGGTCATATCATTTTTGTCACGGAATTTTTAGTGGTTCGGTGTTGAAAATAATGCATACCTACGAGCTAGATACATGCGTACATAATTATGCGAATAAAATATAAATCAAAGAGCAAAGCCCCTAAAGGCAGATAGTAATTTAACACAAAATTAAACAATATTTTAATTTTTTGAGTGTATACATTAATATGTTATTTATTTGAGTAAATAATTGAATATATTTACGTGATTTATAATATCATAACGTGTGTCATCGTATTATTTAATATGCCTGCCTAATGTGTACGAGTAAGTTACGTTTTTAACTGTATAACTTGTACGTGCAGACATCTGTATCGTGCTATTTACGATATGGTGTAATCCGAAAACCGTAAATTGTGTGTTAATTCAATGAGAAGGTCTGTTGTTGTAATTATAATATTTTGTGTAAAAACATCTGAAAGTATTTCGCGGGACGCGGCGCTTTATATAATAACATTATATTAATTTGGTTTAATTTGATGTAAAAAACAGATAGCACCGTAAATGTATGCAAATCGTTGTAGTTAATTACATTTCAGGAGGATGCTAAAAAAAAAAAAAAAAAATGTAGAAAATTGTAATTATTTTAAATATATAGGTTAGAAAAAGAAGAGACCGTTTCTTCGTGTCATAATAAATTAGAATGTAAAAAATGAATGGGATTGAGACCGTCAAAAAAAGGTTTCTTTACGTTTACAAATTTGTGTCTGGCATTTGCAGCTTTCCCAGGGGGCTATAGGTATAAAACACGTGCGGTGTTTACGAACGCTTTTAAGCAGTTCGAACAAATACGTAAATATATTATATACATGAAACTACTGTGCGAAATTACAAACGATCTGTTTTTTTTTTTTATTTGATAAATAGAAAGTCGTGTATCATGTATTATATATATGTGCGTCCTCTTATTTTCGCTCCCACACCGCCGAATCGGAGATTTATTTCGAACGCGACTCTAACTATCTCCCCCCCCCATTTTTTTTATTTTGTTCTCCTCGTCCTGTCACTGTAGACTCTCCGATACGTATGGTTAACAGTACTTACGTTCGTGCGATACTCAATTCAACATAAAACGCGTGTGTAGGAAGCTATATGTTTATAACGCATATTATTATGTAGATACGATATGCGTATATATGAGCACCACACACACACACATACACACACAATTGTAAATTTACGTATAAACAAGGTATATACACTTACGTTGTGATACCAAGTGAGCTTCGTCGACGGTGGGTTGGCTTTCACGTGACAATCAAAGTACACGTCGTCTCCCTCTTTGATGCCGTTCGGGTCGATTGAGTTTCCGAGACGGAGCGAAACGATCGGAGCGACTGAAACACACATCAAGTCACACGCGTAAGTATAGATGATAATAAGATATTATATTGTATGAGCACGGTCAACCAGACATTATATAACTTATATAAAAATGCTATATTATTCAAATTTTTATATTTGAAATTCTTAGCCATTTTTAAAGACCGCGTTTTCAAACGCTTTAATGACGTTTTTAGAAGTGTACTCTGCAGACTATTCAAACTTTTTGAGTGGATTATTGAGTAGATGTATTTTTTTTTTTTTGAAAATTTTGATGTATATCTAATGCTATGTATAATTGATATTACTTTATAAATAGTAAAACTTAATAGTTTAAGTGAGTGTAGACAGTATATTAACCCTATCTAATTATATTCGAATTAATACGATTCTATTATGTATATAAAACACACACGCATCTTACAACTAATCCAGAAATTAAAAAGTAAACATTTTTTTTTTTGATAAAGGTAGACAAACTTATAAGGAATCTTGTATTACATTTTCAAATCTTAGATTTAAAAATAAAAGTTTTTATGAATTTCTAACTCAAAATAATTTGCACATTTTCGTGATCTTTACGTAATTTGTCAAAACTTGAACTAAATGCTTATAAAAAAAACTGTGACTGTATTTTTAATATTTTTCAACTGCCATAGTAAGAACATATTAGGAGCATCGTATTAAATTTCAAGCGTGTTGACTCAACGAATAAAATTAAAAATTGATAAAAATTAATGACTAAACAGCTATAATAACTAGTAAGTGGTTTTCTGTAGGTCGGATAAAAATACAATGGGGGGAGGGGGAGATATATCTCCTAACCTCCCCCCCCTGAGCACGCCACAGAACTGATCATTATTGATTCCATAAGTATACATCGTGGTTTTTCATTTTTACATTATTTCAAGGGGTAGTCAATATTGTAGTACCAAGGTACAAACAAAACAATTTTTTCCACTTACCGAAGACAATAATATTATTGTTTAACATAAGTATTTGCATATAAAAAGGAAGTAACCTAGTCCCGCGGGTGAAGGGCATTGATCACAGAAATCCGCCACTCTCCGTCTCATCAAATAATAAGTAAATATGTTTTATTTTTATTTTTTACTGTCTCCTTTATTCTCAGATATTATACTACCTATATATTTTGTCCTACCAACAATTTTACGATGGAAAAATGATAAACATCACCAATAAAAACCAAGAAATAATAAATGAATTTCCAACAAGGATGGCACATGTAGTATAATATACTATAGTATTATATAAGAATATTGGATTTTGTATCATTTATAGTCAGAAACGGGAACGACAAAAATATTTATTACATAATAATATTATAATAACTGATTATCACGAGTGTATGTCATTATCGTGCTTTCTTAAATGTTATGCGTTGAGTGTATCCCATAAAAGCCTAGATGCAATTATAATATTATACAGTATTATAGTATAATCACTATAATCTAATCCTTTGACTATCTCTTGCATTCAAATGTGACATATACCGGGTTGTTGGTATATTCAGCATTAAATTAACTTTATTATAAATACTTATTCTGTGAATATTTCCACTCAGTGATGTGCCGTAAACAAGAAGAAATAGCATATAATATGGGACAGCAGCGGTCGAAAGCTAATGTGATAATATAATGGCATAATACATGCTATAATATGATTTGATTACTTAAGAAATATATTAACATTATACTTGCCGTAATAAACAAACATAGTCCAACGATATTAATTCATGTATGTATATGCGCAAGGAGTAGGACACTAGGATGTAATATAAATGTATATATTAAATTTCTATAGAACCTAAAAGTTAAACCTAATATTTTAATAGGACCGGCTGTGTAGTTATATATACTTCGAAGTCCATAACTGAAGAAAAATGTTTTGCACTTTTCGTAGTGCGTAAACTTTTAAATTGTATTAAAAAATAATTTATTACGAATAGAAAAAATGCGTGTATAGTATATTATTTATTATGAAAATGTAAACGAAGGGTATAATTTTTATATATTATACCGTCCTCCCGCTCATTAAGTATAGTTTTCAAATAAATGGAGTCGTATAAACTTGGTATACTATAATAATATATACTTTCGACACCAAAGTTTCGTATGTGTTATTTATACACGTACAAATAAAAATGGATGTATTGTTATTTGTTATGTATACATACGTTATTTTATTACACACAGTATAGTAATATATTGTTCGTTCGGAAGAATGAATTTAAAATATCATCATGGGGGAGGAGCGGTGAATGTGCGAACAGACAAAAAATACTTGTACCGTTCGAAAAGAAAAAAAACAATTTAAAAATATAGGTAGAACACGATTGCATACGGTTCTTATCGACGGTACCTTTTTCATAACACGATAACGGGGTCAAAAGTACGGACTTATATTATAAGCATAATATCATAGTCCTTGATCAAAAGTCTTGTAGATACCTATATATTTATCATTATTGCAGCGTATCAATAATCACCTAATTAGTTAGAAATGTTAGAATATACTTATATGTTTATTTAATTTATTTATCGAATCATCTTTTACCACAATATTAATAACTACAAATTATAAAAATTGAAAATAAATCGTAAATATATAAAATATTTCGATGATGCTGTCCCAAAAAGCGAGTTTGTTTATTTTTTTAACCATCATTATAACCATTAGTTTTTATGTTAATAAATAACAAGTAAAATAATATATTGTTTTGTTATTGTTGGTAAATGTTACTAGCATTGATATATTATTTTTCAACTATCTAAAGTACATTGTTGAAGATGAATGGTTGGGGATGTGTAACCCACGAGCTGGGTTGAGTTTAATCATTGTATATAGGAAATGCAAATGTTTTTCAAGTCCTTTTTCTTTTATTTCCCCCCCCCCCCCCCCCCCAGCCACCGTCACTAACAAGTCACAACTACTCACAAGTGCGATCAACGATCGAGTCAAGCCGATGGTGTGTGGCGGATTGCCTACCTTGCCATCGGCCATCCACACAGGCGCTCAGCTCCATCGGAATTAGCCAACGTTACTGCAGGTATTTAGGCCATTGCCCTGCAGTGGTAAAACGCATATTATCACTATAGTACTATAACTTACGCTTTGGGTGTGAAACAAACAAAACATGGACCCACTGGGAGGCCTGCTTACAAAATATGTCGTTCGACGATTGATTTGGAGCACTAAATACTGCCATTATATTGATGAGGTCGAATCGAATCTATCCAATCGAATAACTATATCGATCGCAATATTTTATTATTAAAATTATACCATAACTCTTGTACATTGAAGACTCGAGTGGTGGTAAAGCGTGAGACGAAAATCTCGTCATTAAAAACGTATCGACGGCGTATCTACATAAGTCCTGCACATAAGCACAACAGTCTATATCGGCAAGTATGCAAACGAGTGCGTGCAAACAGCGTGTGTTATATTTTACGCGTGTGCGACGAATCTTCGGGAAAAGGATTGATGAACGTTTTTATCGCGTTATTTGTCAGTGTGCGCTTAAAGTTTCTTATTTTTTCCCTTCGCGTGATATCTCTCTATCGTGTCTTCCCGAGCTGTTTATCACCACCGCCCGAATAGACGACGACCACGTGTGTGTGCCCTATTTTCGGAAAACTCAATATCGTATATTGTATCGAATATTATATTATTTTAGACTGTAATAATATTATATCCGAATATCATATTATGGCAAACATTATAGCACCCAGCGAACAATATTCGACTGACGCGTTTATGCAGCATTTGACAATGCAGTGGCTATGTTATACACGACCGACCATCAAAGCGCAACATTATTTGGATACATACCTATATAATAGGAGATATACAAAGGGGACCTATGCCTGTAATAATAATATAATATCATCGTAACACTGTAAAACGTACCACCAATGCATCGTGATTAGTCTAATTAGTACTAACTTCGCGAGGTAGAAATGTATTTATCAATCAAATAGATTTGATATTAAAATAGCTAGTATATATTATTATGACGTTAAAGTGTGGATGTATTGGTTCACGATAAATGCATACTAGGTATATGTGTTATACGTAAACGCACATAACTGTAACCATAGCTGGTAAATGTGTACCTACGTAATTATATACGACATAAAGTTGTTGTAATTAAACTATCGTAGTTTAACCGTATCGGCTACTATATTAAGTATGTGATCGAAGACTACTGTAATTCTCGCAAAGATTTTCACAAAGGTTAGGTAGGTACTATAGAGTCCCGAGTCCGAGAGCCTACTACCACAAACGAAGTCGTTTCCATCTAATCATAATATTATTCAATGTCTTTGGATGCTAATAATTCGAGTTATGTTTAAAGAATAACTATGATGCAGGAAGTGATTTGTGAACCACAAATGGCGTAGGTGTCTAGAATTTGAATTTCAAAATGGAACAGTAATACGAATTTAGCTGACGATCGACCGAGAACGATTGCAAGCCACGTTCAAGGATATCTTGAAACGGATTGTTTATTTCTAAAACTTTATAACGTGATATACGCTTATACGATAATCGTTCGATTATATGGGTCGCATAAAATATGTAAAACCTCATACTTACTTAAAATGCATATAGGTATATTGCTATTTTCTGCTGCGGTGTATTAACCTCCAAAGTTTAGCGCCGGTTCAACTCGGATAGAGCATGAATATATATATATATGGAATATATAAAGGTCGTCGATACTACAACACTACAACAACTTTATTATACTGTTCCACATTATAATATAGGCACTGATCGCGTTATTCCATCAATCTCCCGGGTGCAGTGTATACTGTGTACAATATTATACATTATATAAATTGTGTACGCGTTTTTCGCGAAGCGCGTTACGGTAGGTAATAATAATAATAATAGTAATAATAATATATTACTACCGTCGGCAGATGTGACAGTTTTGAGTGAAAACGTCGAACACATTATTATTATATACATATTATAGGTATAGGTGTATAAATATAAATTTTGCTTCGAGTAAAAAGGAGAAAATAAATCGAGAGCAGTGGAGAAAAAAAACTTCATCGACATCATAATGCTTTGCGCTCGGGCGTACGCGACGCACTTATAACCCGTTCGACATGATAGGTGTGAGTACACATAATATTATATTACATAAAGGTACAATATTATACATGATATACATTTACACTGGCGGAAGAACTACGCGTGATGTACATTATAATAATATAATATTAAATATGTACACATCATATAGGTACTTGATGACCGACGGACAAAACCAGTGAGTGAATATTATTATTATTGTTATTATTGTAATAATTAATGATTTGTCACGGAGGATCGAGCGAACATTATTGCGTGCGACAGTGTATGCGACATATTATTATCATATAATATTATGGTTATTGATTTTTTCAAACCATTACGCGATGATGGTTATAATATACTCGAGTAGGTTACAAGTGGGTCATTTTATAATGGATTGCATTAAACTTGAATTCAATGATATAATATCATTGTATAAGAAAAACGATTCTGAGCGGAGACGGTTTGTCAGTCTGGATATTTTATATTGTTATTATTAATTACATCATGCAAGTTGAATTAATATTGTTATTTTTTATTGGTTTCTATGGTGATGAACAAAGCGTTAGAAATTAAAATCCCATTTTTAGCGGTTTTTCGTAATTTTTCGGTGGTTTTTCCCGTGGCATTCAATAACTGTTGAGAAAATCGAAAAATGACCTGTCTAAAGTACCATCTTGATCCAATTTGCTAAAATATAAGGTACTATATGTTGAAATCGAAGCACTCCATAGGGTAGAAATTTTGTATACAGGATATATAAAAAAAAAAAATTTAAAAATAAACACCATTGTAAAACCACTAGCTTCCTCGCTCCGCACAGAATCTAAAATAAGTACTTCTTATTACACACTTATGGCCGTTTTTACAATGTCCGGTAGAGTGTCGGTTAACGCTAACAGGTTTATTACCGGCAGAATTCGGCCAGTGTCGGTTAACTTTAACCGGACAAGAACGGTCCTCGAGTAGGTAACAAAATTATAAATTGATTTCAATTATAAATAATTATTAATAGTTTTTTTCAGTTATTCACTAGTTATATGCATAGCATATTATAAAGTCCAACACCCACTCCGAAAACATCGTATCCGTGCCATCGGTTATTAAAATAATAGGTATAGTATGAAATAGGTCAGCGGTGCATTGTATATAATTGTCTGGTCACATTATCATAACGCACCGCGCGCATATATTACAATAATATTATAATATTATGTACACGCGTCGTATACCTTGTAATAAAAGTCCATCGTTTGCATTCGGTTAAGTATCGACGCGTACGATATTATTATCATAATATTATGATGTCTGTAAAATATGAATTATATTTTCATGCATAGATATTTTCACGTTATTACGTCTATGACATACGTATAATAATAATAATAATAATAATAATACCTATGCAGAGTATGCTGCAGAACACCGGACGAACGATCGCGTGTGTGCTAACGACGAGGTGACCCAGTCTCAAGTCCGTTTGTTGAGTAAGTCCGTTGCATTTTATTTATATTTTTTTATCGCGCCGAAGCAGTGCTGCGATGACGAACCGGTAGGCGGGTAATGGAAAGTCGAAAATTAACGATAACCACTGCAACGATAATATGTGCACGGAGTGACTCTGCATACCATATGAATAAACGAGTAAAACAGCGGAAAACCCGCTTAGTGGGACGGCTTAAGGCCTAACTATCAGCCAGTGCACGAACGCACGATTGACAATATTATACAGCGATAGTATAACATTTCGTAATAAAAACACTACCTAGGTACCTACTACCTATTGTGAAACCGCAGTCCGATGGGTGAACGATATCCATTTTATTTTTATTGAGACGTCGGAACGTTTTATTTTTTGATTAAAGTCTATAAGTCCGGGTAAAGCCGCAACAGTTTTCCCGAGGAAATCGGTAGATTCGAGTGAAAATTAAAATGTTTACGACGACAAACTTATCGAGAATATACAAAAAAGTTGGACACCGTCACGCCGATCCCGTTAAACGGTAGAAAACTTTCCGAGGAAAATTCTCCGGCTCGAGTTGTATACGTTACTTTTCGGAAATGTTTGCGAACACTATAATATAGAGGTATAATAATGTACAAGGACAGCGTTACCGAGGCCATTAGTAACGGGCTAACGAGATAAACGATAAGAGTAGTTGTTGTAAGACGGTAAACATACTTCTGGAAATTTAGTAATAAAAATATGCTAAGCTTTTAATTATAGCATACTAAATATCTCTGAGATACGCATTTATTATAAAAATTCGTATAATTATATCGCGATCCAGAAGAATACGAGTTTAATTTAATGGTTTTTATTTCCACGAATGTATTTTCCTAATTCGTATAATTATTAGTGAGGTTGAATTACAACCATTAGAAATATTTTCAACTTGAGATATTTTAATTTTATTAATATCGGTAAGAATAACCTTAATGGACAGCTTTAGATTCATTATCAGTTTTTTAGTAATGTGTGTTTTTTGTGCCTGAATAAAAAAACATTTTATGTAGATAAAATGCTTCGATCATTAACTTCGAGAGTGACTTCTAGTTGGTTGGGCGTATGAAATTCACAGTACTTTTCATATAATAATTGGGTAAAAACTAACAACAATTTCAGAAAAACTGTATTATTATCCCAACACTAATTGTTTACACAATCGATTATGATAATATATTCATTATATTGATATTTTCTAGATACGGTACACTTTTCAAAATATGGCTTGTTTTAAGTTATTTAAATTAGGACAATTTGATAAAAATGTTGATGATCCGTCAAAAAGCTTTGAAATGTAATACAGCTATTTTATCTTACTGAAATTAAAAAAAAAAAAACTTGTGCCTCAATCCACATTATTTTATTTAAATCGTTTGAGGTAAAAAAATATTGACAACATTTATTAAAACTTCGACAGTTTTCAAATAATTTTGTTATTAAGAATTCATAACATTTTTAATTTTTAATAACAATGGATTGTAAAATATAAAGTACAAGATTCCTTATAAATGTTCTTAAAAAAAGTATAAAACAAATAGAGTTAAGTTAAATTCATTTTTTTAAGCGTATCAAAGTTTTGCGAAATTGATCATTTGAATGAAATATATTGTTTCTAATTTTGATGTTATAATAATTCCAAATTGAATATTACTCATTATAGGGACTTGACACTTTATACTATTTATAACTCTATGTATATATATATATATATTTTAATTGAGCTTGAGGCTGGCACCTTAAGCAGTTAGCTATTTTGTTTGTTTGTAGGTTGTTAGTAGAGGGAGGAACGGTTGAAAACACGTTATTGTATGTGTGGCAAGAATTCGTTGCTAAAAATCAAAGGTGGTCACCCATCCGAGAACTAGCAACGCCGGCCATTATGTACACTCAGTGCCTTTCCATAGTCAAAATATTAAACTGATTTCAAACTATATTTATACCTTGAATATATTATATTTTATACTTTGCTCATTTAGCTGTACGTCAGTATTGTATTTTACGTTGATAACGAAATAATATCATATTATTAGATAATATATTATACGAAATTTGTTTGGAAAAAATATTTCACCCAACCGTAAAAGTAATATCAATAATATACTTAGAAAGAGAGGCTGAGTCAGCAGCTCCGTTCAGAATTATTTTTCGCATGCAATGATTTCATAAATTGAAATTTAACACGTCATTCAATCCAGAGATAAACGATTAGGTACACTCGACCCTTATAATACAATACAGCGGAGCAACTTCCCTTGTTGTTTTTGTACTTATAATAAAATTATATACATTCACTATTAAAATTGTAATATAAAATATCTTTTTTATGTAATTTTTACACAAATTGGGAAAAAAAATATTTGTTTTTAGATAAAATATATTTTTTAAACAAATAGTGTTGGAAAAAAATCAACAAAGTAATATAGTATAAGTATTACGGACCGTAAATAGCAATGAAAAAGCACACTCGAAATCTGTTCTATACAGCAGAGCTAGATACTTACTCTGTTATTTATAAATTATTTTACGTTTGTAAAATATACTTATTTATAATAAACCATAAATTTTTCAAATTTCAAATTTTTTAGGATTATCTCTATATTATATTATATAAAACGATAAGGTGACTGACTGATCTATTAACACACAGACCAAACTCTGGATGGATCGGGCTGAAATTTGGCATACAGATAGCTATAATGACATAGGCGCATTATTCGATTTCGTGTATTTTTAGGTACCCACTTTTCCTCGGGCTTGTTGAAATCGCAGAGAATATAAAAATACAATTAAAAAGCTTTATAAATAAATGGCATATAATGTTTGAATATTGATATATCTTTTTTGTAGTAAACATATTAAAATCTACACGGACATTTTAGAGCTATATTTTACTGTTAAGAAAACGTTACAAATAGTATATTATTATAAAAATATAGGTAGCAGTTGGTACCTCAATAATATTTCATATTTAAATTTATTTATTTTTGTGAATACATTTGTATTTAATTAATCAATTAATATTATACGACCTATATAATATAATGTTACTAAACATAATTCTGAAAGCCCCCGAAAAAAATTATGGACACTATTATAGCTGTAGGTGGGATTTCATTATAAAAACGTTATTTTTTAAATTAAATATAAACTAATACGTCATGTATGTATATTATACATATATTTAATGGATGTACTATACATAATATTATTATATACAAATATATATTTTTTTGGGTTGTTGAAATTTTAAATTACAAGTCCGTAGTAAAAATTGTTAATTTATTCTTGTTACGCGATGGGAGAGCATCCTTTAAAGTATGTATCACGTTTTTTTATAATCAATTCAATTTAATATAAATGACGTACTTATAAAGCATTTAAATAATATTATTTACCTTCTATATGTTGCAATATATAGATACAGAGTAATTAATTTTGTTAAACAAACACGACATGTGCACATGGTACTTGCATATCATGATTAAACGAAATGTTGTATTAATTATGTTCACCACGAGTTAACCTGAATTAGTCAATGTAGGTATTAAAAAAATGTATATTATATATTCGCCTCGATAAAATATTTAAAACAAACCGAACGTTTAAATCTAAATATAAAATAACAGCACGTTGCTATATTATGTACCTACCAAAAAGTTTATACTCGTTTGCGAAAGTAAAACAAATCGAAAAACTTTTCAAAGTTATTTGCCCCCGCAAAACCGTATATACCTATTTATATAAATGTAAAAAAAAAAACACGTTTGCTGCAGTTATATAATAATATGCGTGGTGGTCACACTAAGAATATTATTCCGTGAATTTTAAATCGTACGTATTTTTAAATTTATTTTTTACTTGAACCATGTTTGTATAATCATTATCATGGATGTTAAATGATTATAGATCATAGAATTTTATGTGGATGAATATATGATTTATTATTTACTGTACCAGTAGGTATACTTTTTTCAGTTCAATAATATATTATCTACCATCACAAATTTATGTCTGATGAGTAGTCAAGATCATATTCAGTCGATCCCACATTTCGTTCAGACAAAGAAAATAACCGTCACACTAGAGCCCTTGAAACGTTGGACCATGTCCAAAAATCGGTTTATATTACTTGCGTCCCAGGGTTTATTTAATAGGTAAGTTGCGTCTGGATCAAAAAGGTAAAAAAACAAATCATAGGCTATTTGCGTTAAATCATATCTTTTTGAATAACGTCCTATGCAAGTTACGTCCCAAAAATCAATTATTAGAGAATGCACTTCGTTAAAATTCAAACATGCGATACATCCATCTGCTTGCATCAGAATCTAAAATTAGTGATATCCCAACAAAAACACTCCGCCAAACTATGTGTAAAAAAAAAGCTAAGTACCAATACAAAAAAATGGCTCTAAAAGTTGTGTTATAATTATTAAGTTGTGTATACATGAGTCTTTGAACTTTATGTTAAAATAATCTTCTTAGCCTAACTTACCTTGGCGACTTAAGTTAAAAATCTAAAAATACTATAGCTTAATGATTACATAATAATATAGTCTACTGTCTACTATCATTTAAATAGGTAGTGTATTACTTATATCAAGTGTTTTATAGTCGCCAAGCTAAATTAAATATTATTTTGCAGACTATTTCAACATAAATTTTATATATAGTTCAAAGATTTAGCTACAAAATTATATAACAAACTTTAGAGCAATTTTTTTTTATATAGATGGATGCTTATAGCGTTTTTTTTTTTACACGGAGTTTGCAGGTGGAGTGTTAATTTTATTTATTAATTAATTAACTATAATATTATTAAAACTGTACATTTTTTAAAAAATATTTTTAGATTCTGAGGGAAGCGATGGATGTATTAATTTTACAATGATGTGTGTTAGATTCTGAGCGAAGCGATGAATGTATTGATTCTACAATGATGTGTGTTTTTTTTTTATTATTTTTTTTTTTTTATTTTTTTATTTTTGTGTCTGTCATCACCTTTTAGGACAGTAAAAGTGCTTGGATTTTCTTCAATAGTAACTTTTCTGATAGGAAGTAGTTTTCACAAGCGACGTGAAAAACAAAAGAAAAATTAAGGAAAAACGGGAATTTTTACGCAAAATCTGTTTTCGAGAAAATCGATTTTGGTTTTTGGTGTAACTCTAAAACAAATGACCGTAGGGACATGGAATTTTGACTGAATGTTTATATTAGCATTTTCTATACAACATAAAATGTTGAAATTATTTTGACTTATTTTAAGGTGTTTACGGACATTGTCAGTTTTCAATTTTTTTAGTTTTTTTTTCTATAAATATCAATAAAATTTTATTTGTTGGGTAAAAAGCGTGAAAATTGAATATAAGGCTCTTGTTATATCGTTCTAATAGTAGTTGAAAAATATTAAAAATATATAGGCACAATTTTTTTTTATAAGCATTTAAAGTTCAAATTTTGACAACATTTATCAAATTTATAATTTATTAAATTTTTTGTAGTTAAAAATGTATAAAATGTTTAACTTTTATGGCTAAGGATTGAAAATTTAAAACAAGGCTCCACGTAAATAGGTTAGATATATATAAATTACTTTATTCACAATAATATCATCAAATATACTTGGTAATATCATAGGCTGACTGACCGTTTTTGCTCAGAATCGTTTTTCTTATACAATGATATTATATCATTGAATTCAAATTTAACACCGTCCATTACAGTGACCCACTTGTAACCTACTGTAAAGCAGAGTGACATCCACTTATCCACCTTTTTTTCTGTTAAATTTATAAATACCTTAATATTACAAAAAAAAATTTAAATACACCGGTGTACTGTATACACATACATTGCAGGAGAAAAAATGAAAAATTACTATTCGTCCACCGATTTATCATTGTTTAAACTCTTTATATCACTCTCTCTCTCTCTCTCTCTCTATGAATATATAGACACCTATAAATATTTCTCTTTCTCTTCCATGGTCGATGTTTTAAATAAATTTAGACCCTTCTTCGAATTCTGGTCACGTTTTAATTTCTTTGTGCAAATACGTATTAACGGGTAATTATTCGTATAATAAACTCTTTTCTATATCCACTCCGACAGCGACGTCGTTTAAACATCAATATAATATATAATAGGTTATTGCAATGGGGTATTTAGAGGGGTATACTAAGGGTGTCACCCATCATCCTATTTTTAAAAAAAATCACTTTAATTCCCTATATTATTGATTATAACTTTGATATACGAAAGCACTGGGTCTATGTAATAAATTTTTTTTTCTGTAATAAATAACTTTAAAATAGAAAACATTTGATATCAATTCAACGAAATATATTTATGAGTACCTAAATAAAAATAGATTTATAATACTCTTTTCTAATTTTTGTTAGTCTTTTTTATAATTTGTTAATCTGTCGACTGGTTTTGACTGCCTACTCTTCGCAATTATTTTTATATTCCAATTTCCTTTTAATATCCACATATTTTAAATCGAAGTCAGGATTTTGACACGAAATGTCTTCCTAATCGTAATTTTCCTTAACATTCTAGTATGATCGCTTCAAAGAACTATGTTCAATGGCGCTATTATTGTTCAAAGCATGACCTAAATACCTCCTAATTGTTGCAATCTTATAATTTTATACTAATAATCATTGACTGTTGTTAATTGTATTGTTATAATATTCGTCAATCTAATGAAAAAATGTCTATTTTATCCAAAAAAATTTACGATTTTAGGAATATTTGACTTGGTATAAACTGTTAGTATTCATTTCATTAAAATAAATCATATTTTATTTATCACTGTGTTAGATCATTGTGTAGGTACGGCATATTATATAATATTATTATGAATTAAATTAAGTATTTATAATGTATAATTTTCAGTTTTAATTAAATCAGCAAAAAAATAATGTATCATGAAAACATCTGCGATTATGGCTTCATATAATTACTGAAGTCATTTTTAAATGCATACTATTTTCTGTAAAAATGTAAAATGCCGCACGTTTCTAAATTTAGAATCCACCTTAAGAACAAGAATAGAAAAACTGTGCAAAATTAAAAATGTTATAACCTAAATAAAGGTAAATAACATATTTTAGATTTGTGAAATATTCATTCCCTTTAAATTCATAGTTATTTTAGAAACAAAATATTTTTACAGTAAGTACCTTATCTTTTGAAATACCATGTATAATTTCATAGAATTTTTTTTCGTAGCAGCTAGAATGACAAGATGATGTTAATATTTTTTGGGTCACAAATTCTATAAAGACGTTCCCAATCATCGCCACGAAATAATAACGAATAACTAATTGATTGAACTTCGTAATTAATTTTGACTCATATCTGACAGTTTGGAATATCGCAGAACGCCACAATGATTATCTAAACTGATGTGGTGTGATAATAATAATTAATTTACCATAACACCATGACATGTATCACCATTAAATTGTGTACTAATGTGAATCCCGAATAGACGTGCTGAGACCGTAACCTTGTCATCGCAATTCACAAATATGTGTATAACATAATATTGTGTTAATATTCTAAGTAAATTCTATAATCTATATTGTAATATTAATGGTTTATGGCGTTTATATAATATATTTTACACTATAAATGTAGTATAATATAATATTATGAGGTACAACGGGCTTGTAAATAAAATTATAAAACAATATGAGGTGACTCACAGACGACTTTCAGTATAAAATTGTCTTCAAGAGCCATTTTAGGTACTTGAGGATTTTCCGCTCTACAGGTTATCGACTTTCCGTTGTCGTCTGTCGTGGGCACGAACGTCATCTCACTGGATGTAACATTCTCTTTGACATCGTCTTCCTGAAACACAAATAATGACAGATCGCATTACACACAATGTAAGATACTTTGGTAAGACCACGTCATAATGAGACTTGGTGGATATAATATTATACTATACATTATTATATAATATTTTATTTTATAATATAATATATACACACACGTATTTAGTTTGTGACAATTATTGCATCAAAAAAAAAAAAAATGATAAATTCGAGATGATTCTAAAACCTGTGTAAATATTACAATTTCCAATAATATTAATTTACCTATCGTAATTTATATAGTAATTTCAATATTAAAATGCTAATATTTTTTGTTTTTCAGCCTGCACGGTTTTTTATAATAGTTCGATTTAATATACAATATTATAATATATAGACATTATGTATAATAATTTAACCTGACCTATGAGCTACAACTTATAATAAAAATATATTATATGTGTGTGTGTATTTTATGTATCGACAAAAGGATTCAAGCACCGGGTTACACTATGCTTTTCGTCGTCGGATAAAGACTTATGTCCAAGCTTATCTCATGTCTACAAATGTATCTACAATATCTTATATAATATATAAACCCTTGTAGCCCGGAATGTGTCTCGCGTTGGTGTCTAGACTATTGTTGTCAATAAACGGATTTAGATTTTTTTTTATGTCTCTTCAGATGATCTAACACACGTCCAGCTATTAAAAGTTACACGACTGGTTAAATTGTAATTAAATCCACTGAGATAATACGTTTTTGACGCTTTTTCTGTCTTCCAGCTCACCTGCATCTTTATCTGGATCTGTTTCATTTCCAGTGAAACACACCAATCCGGTGGTTGTGTAAACCACGAGGAAAGTTTTATTTTCAGAATTAAGATTATAATATAATTCTTAGTGAAAAACAGTAACAGCAGTGGCAATCCGAATCTGCAGCAAACACCCGATTAATTTTCACGACGCCCATTCGTTATTATTCAATGTCGTTACATTCTTAAAATAATAATCAATAATCTTACTTTATCCGATGTAATATATTTATAATGTTCAATAATTGTCAATGCTCATGTTTAACGTGCATGCAAAACGCGTTTTAATAATATTTGAATATTATTCATATTACGGATGTTAGTATAGTATACTATAAACTTATTGGATTCTATAAGACAAGTAAATATGTTTCGAAAGATATTTTTTTTCTAAAGCCCTTATAATTTAAAAGGTATCTGGTACACAAACAACATCAATACATATTGAGGATTGTATATAATTGTTATGATACGCCTTTTCAAAGAACGACTCCCATGCTGAATTAAACACACTTCAATAAATAGACACTATTCAATTTACCCTATTGTTTTTTTTTCATAAATAATAAGACCAACGTTTGTTGAAAATAAATTGATTTTTATTCCACGCTATTATTTATTAATTTTTATTTTAGTTATATTTACTTAAATATTTATGTATTATGACATTTAATATTGATAAAAAAAAAAATAATTACTTCGAACAATATGTGCATAAGACACAAATACACCCACATTATTTACCATAGCAACTCAATTAAAGTTCCGAGAAATATAGTAGTGAAAAGGATGTTTCGCACTGATATCAACATCGAATAAAAACGAACGGCAGTATATCATCGGTATGAATCGGAGTCTCCAAACCAACTATTGTAATTTAACAGATCCAAAGCAAATTGTAAGGTATATGGTTTTCCACCGACATCATAACCAGACCAAGTTTTACGTGCTTACATAATATAATATGATATATACGCGTAAATACATCACCACCCGCATTTATTCAACAAGCAGCTTATAATATATATATGGGCATTATATTGTGACTCAATTTAAAAGTTTTCACAGCATGTTAAACCTCTTTAAAAATGGTTCTCCTAGTTTGTCTTTAACTTTAAATAATTATCTAATTTAATCCAACACCGAAATTTAGTAGATATGTTGCGTACATCAATGTCAGTTTTTGAAAAAAACTATAGGAATTTGCATAATTTTCCAAGTAACTAACACGATCGCCTAAACTAGTGGTAATAATATAGCACCAACACAATATTAACACAATCTGTATTTTTTATTAGAAATAAAACAAATAAATAATAGTCACATAAATATAATATTATTATGAATAACATATTTAATTTAGGGATCTTGAATCGTAGACAAAACCAACGAATTGTAGAAATGTCATTACCTAATCTAGTAAATTATTTATTATTACGATTCATTAAACGTTGAAATAGCGTTTCTTACCAATAGATTATAATAACAATGATAGTATAACGACCAAATTGGTAAATCACACCGTCAAAATTCGTGAACTTTCTGTCGATCGGTGTATTGAACAGTATTCGCATATTATGTTGGTTGGCATAATTTTAGCAAGTATAATAATATTATCAATACGTTATTGTCAACGAACCGAGGAGGATACCGTTCCAAAGGCACCACGCACGCCGATGTACCTAATTTGCCTATACACCACGCCGGCTAACGGTTTTAGAAAAATAACAAAATAATATAATAATATGTATTTATATAATAATATTGTGTATACGATTTGTCCTACTTTCTGTCGCACACTTCTACGAGAGTAGTCACCGTGTATTTAGCATAATATACAGTTGATAAATTAACATTAAATAAAATGAACAAATTAATATTACTATAAGTTATTCAATAAGTTCAGTACGTACGATAAACCCAAGAGCATGGATAGCTGTATTAAACAATTTTATCATCTCCTCCCCGCCCCACCACTTGGTTGAATTTCAGACACGCCGTCATACCATTTATATAGGTATGATGTGCGTCAAGTCACCTCGTGAGATGTATTGTGGCGTTAATAAAATAATATTATATCGTCGCTAAAATATGTAAATTGCTCGATGCGGTGGTGGCGCAAAGTGTTGCAGTGTCTTAGCACATTAACGGTTCGCGATGGAGCACGAGTCAACGTCGTCGGACGAGCGGATAGGGGATTGTGGAAAGGTCAAAGATTCAGTTATTCCCACGGGAAAAGACGATCGGTGGAGGTGGCGGCGCGTCGGTTGCTAAAGAGTGGTCGGCGGTCGGGCTTCTGCAGGGCGCGTTGGTGCGGTAAGCTTGTGCGGCGAAGGGTTTGCCAAAAACGTTTTCAGCAAATTCTTCAAGTTTAGATTATAATAATAATAATAATATAATGCAGTGTAATGCACGAAATGTGTGAAAGCTCGACAGAACTATAGCTATATGACTACACACACACACACGCATATACTATATATTATTATATAATACAACTCCACCGTGGTGAATGAACCCTCGATGAAATTCACTCCGTGCAAGTCCCTCCACTAGACTGAATCGACCGGCATCCCCACCAATGGTTTTTCCGTGTAACTCGATCGGGAGCATCGTATTCCAGGATCGCACATGCTCCAATAGTTCTCCGGTACGTATACGCATATTATTACATACGTATATAAACTTGTTATTTCGATAAATTTTAATAATGTTGATGCAAAACTCAATACGATTAATCGGTCCAAATTATGTACAAGATGCGCCTTGAAGTAATAATTCTGGCGGAATTTCAGTAAAATTATTTTACAACTTTCCAATTTCTAAACAGTTTAATTATTGTTCACAGTTCGTCTGACTTTTAGAAGTTTATAATATAAATACTGTATATTGTCAGAATTTATTGTATATTATTGTATCCAAGCGAATTTCGAAATAGTAAAATAATATGGTTTAATTACTTCCACAGCATGTCATATTATGTTATCCACACTAAAGTAAACGCATTATTCACGAACCTTAAAATATTAGCAAAATGTAAAAAGATTTTTTAGACGAACTCGAATGATTTTTTATTTTATTTTTTTTTGCGTTTGACACATTTTTTTTAGGGGTATTGGCCCCACACACACATGTAGGTACAATACGTATTACGGTGCGGCGTCTAAGTAGGACGGGCCTGGTTGCATAGTATCGTGCGGCCCGCGTACATTTTTCACGGCACACACGCGGTAAAAAAAAAAATGACTAACGTTCTGTTTAAAGTTTCATCGGGCATTACGTCCCGAATGCAACGCGCCCGGAAAGTATATTATACACACCCTCTCACTCATGCCCACCCAGATCCCCGAACACAGGTATAATAACGTGTACGTGTGTATAGGCGCACACACGCGTAGGTATAATATACGAACATCGAGTTAAGTCCGTGAATTCTTCATGCGTCATTTCCCATCCGTCCCGCTCTCCCCTCCCCCCCCACTGGGCTGTTGCCTCGTCCATGCACGTCCTTCCAAGGAGTGAACGCCCAAGTGGGGAGGAGAGGGGCACCCGCAGCTACGTATACGTACGTGACAGACAAATCGTCTGCGCGAGCGTTACCCATAAAATCGGACGATTTTTTTTCTTTTTATCATCCAAACGAGAACGACCGACTCGTACCCATGTATACGTTGTAGGTATACAATGTGCTTCTATTGTCAGCAGTATACAGCAGTCACTTTTTTTTTGCTAAATTTATATTTTACTCTACACATTTTTTTTTTGTCGACGACGATTGAAAGTAATTTCAACAAAACAGTTTAAAAAGTACTCGCCGTATTATATTTTCCAATTTATTTACATTAAACACTAGCTAATACCTATGTATTCACAGATTATTTGCCGATTTGATGTTCAACTTTTATTTACCCGAATTATCTTAAAAATGTTACAATATGTTGTCATTGAAAAAAGCAAAAACTTTAAAATATTACAAACATTTTTTTCAAGAATATTGTTGTAATGACTTAAAATTGTATATAACGAAAAAAAAAAACGTTTACGTAACCTCGCGAGTTTTCCGATAAAATTACTGCCCGATGATAAAGTAATCACTCTGTATGTATACGGGGCTCGAGGTCCACACATACGCACCCACCAGCCCGTCCGGTCGCACATGCACACAGCCGTAAATCATTGGACGATTTCATCTCGTATCATTTATAGTATACAATATATTATACAGCATAGACTATTGCAGTACTGCTCTAAATAATAACATAGTAATATAATATACACTGGGTTGGCCACCCAGCTACGAGGCCAGTTTCCACAACTATACTGGAATAAGACGAATGTGTGAAAAAGGTTCAAAAATATTTTGCATACCTACATAATATATATATTTTTCGACGCTGTCATTTTTTTCGGTTTTTTTTTTTGTATAGCACACACCACGCCGTAATGACTTTAATAGATTACAGTTGGCGTGTTTTGAACAGATAAGAAATAAAAAAATACATAATACAAATAGAAGAAATATCACCAGCGTCCACGCACGTGTTCAATAGTATATTTATTTACAGGTTTTGACAAGATTATAATATATATGTATATTATATATATTATGTATAGTACGGTATCAAATTTAGAAGAAATTAGTGTAATGGTTAGATTTAGAAATATGAATTAAAATACGAATAAGAAAAATAATCTTACAACAAAAATAAAAACGTAATATATCATGTCTGGACGGTTTGTTTGGGGTTGCAATCTATGAATAGGATGATTGTGTTCATGAGCACTTGTGTGGGTAGGCACAGAGAATATTTAACGACTTTTATAATTTTGTGTTGGAAAACGGAAGGAAATCAAGGAAAGAATCAACTAAGAAACCATAATATGAAGGGAAGAAATTTCGCTAAATCGGCGACGAGGCACCGATAGAAAAGTGAAAGAATTTTGAGAGTATTTATGATAAGAGAATAGTTTCGAGGAGGACGCTATATCTTAAGAATCAAGGTATTGAAGGACAACAATTTGTTTTGAACATCCTCTAATTTTAATAAGTCCTTCACAAGATAAGGTTGCCCCAAACTACCCGGCCGTACTCTAACAATACTCACTCACTCATAAAACGCGACATCTCAAAAACTACAAAACGTAATTAAAAGGCTCAGATGTGCAATAAGAATGGATTTTCCTACATTCATATTTTAAACAGGTGGTCTAACAGGGATCTTGAGATTTGCGGTAGATACCTACTGAAACTTTTTTTTTTTGTTTATAAATGGTTTCCATGGTTGCAGATTATAATTGTGTTATATTAAATTAATATTATTAGATTCTGAGAGAAGCGAAAGAATATTATATTGTATTTACAGTAATGTTTTTTTTTTGTCTGTCATAAATATTTTAAGTAGCGAAAATGCTTTAATTTTCGAGATCCACATATTTTCTGAGTGAAAAGTGAAACAGTAAAAGTGTAATAGTATAACATTGCTCATAACTATTAAGAAAGAGTGTTTTTGAACTTATTTCGACTTCATAAAAACCTTGGCTGGTCAAAGTAGGTATCTATACATACCAGTTGTACCGTCAATATTTCTGAAGTAATTTTCAAACAAGGAGGGAAGTATAATATTAGAAAACAAACCATATCGTAAATGTATTGGATAACATAAATGGCTTGTGTGACTTGGGTACAAACGGGTAATTATCAATAGGCAATATTATTCTTGCATACAATATGAATTATTATGTAATATACTTATATACGAAAACATTATTCAGTATAAGTCGTCTACCCAGTGATGGTATCTCAACAATTTCCGATTTCCAATATTAATATTATTATTTCAAACGTATATTTGTATTATTACATTTTACTGAGACCACTATACCTATATATTATTATGTACCAACAGCAGCATAAGACCGATGCGTGGTCCCAAAAATACTTAGCTTTTTGAAAGAATCGGTCTGTTTTTTTTTTGTGTGTTGCGTAAATAATTTAAGCAAACAAATATTTTGTGCGTCCCGAATTTGTTGGAAAATCCTGATCAAAAATATGAATTCTGCTAGATATCCGAAAGACTCCATCAGGGACGCTGCTCGCCTTCGTCCGCTTTCACAGTTTATACCATTACAAATTAAAATATTTAGAGTGTTTATGTTTTCTCGAAGAACATACCGGAAGCGGTTATATTATACAGTAAAATAAGTATACCTAACACAATACACTTTTTCAAATAAAACATTGGACGGTTATTAATTACTTGTAAATATTTTACAACGCCTGTGCATTATTTCCCTTACTTCCGTGTCCAGCGTGCCTTACATAATATAATAATAATAACGATAATAGTAAATAATAATGAATATTATTTCCGATCAACAATTATTATTAGCGAAATAATAATTATTACTTATTTTCCCAACGTGGTTGGTCAGAACGCTTCTTATTTCAACAAAAGTCGATGTTTATCAAATTCGTCACGCGATTTTATAATTATACATTCCTAGGCCTTTAATTCAATTTAATCGAGTAAAAAAAAAAATACGAATCGCTTTAATTTCAATTTTATTACTTGGCAGGATAAATAGATTATTGGTTTATCGTGACACGTGTACATTTTACATGTATAATAGGTATAATACACTTACCGACTGCATAATTTTAGCCGACTAATTCAATCAATGCGAAAGATTACTTATCTCACTTTCAACTATATTTAGTATGGCCTCTGTGAATGGTTTAGGTATAATTGTTATTTTAGACGGTCATGAACAGTCCAAAATTGAAAAGAAATGTTTAGAAATTAGAAAATACATTATATTACACCGTTGTGTCTAAATATTTTTATTGGGTAGTAATATTCATTGGAATAACATTATAAAAAAAAATTGCATTTTTCTGATAATAATATGTTCATTGTTATAATTACACTTAGTTTGTTTGAAATTATGTAATGTTATCTTAATTTAAATTATACACATAATGTGAATGTAATTACATACAGGCTAACATATAATATTGTATTTTAGTTATATCATACTATAAAGAGTCAAAATAAATATTTGTTAAGTATTTTATTTTATTTTACTTATTACCTAACTCAATTAACAAATACCAAATATATCATATAGGTATCATTATTAGTTCATAAAATGTGAGATTTTTTTTTATCATTTAAGCCCAAAGATAATTTTTGAATCCAGGTGATGTCTGGTGAATAATATGATCTTTGTTTAATTTAAAATACGTATATTATATAGGTACGAATTTATTTATTGTTGCTAAAATTTAAAATCACAAAAATTATAATATAAAATATAAAATAAATAATTTTAATGTTAATCAATTTACTACTATTAATAGTTGTTTTTATACTGTATAAAATATGTAGGTATATATATTTATAATGGTAAGTAAATCTTTAGTTTGAAGTTAGAAAAAAAATACCCTTAATGATATCATTAATTTTTTTTTTCAATTTTATGAATCATGATGCAATCAAAATATGCATGAACGTTTGTACAAAAAATATTTTCAAAGAACAAAGATCGTATTATTATCATAATAATTTATTTCAGGAAAAATTGAGCATGAATAAAGATAAATATGCGAGAATTTTTCAATTTAAATAATGTAAATACCTACAAAGCGTATTTAAATTGTTTGTATAAAATGTTACCTTAAAAATAAACTAAACAAAGCTGCTCCATGGACCACGATAGAATAATTAGACATCTAACGTAATTAACATTTCAATTCGTAATCTAGTCTTATTAAACTTGAATTCGAAGACTAAACAACATAACATCAATATTATACCCGTGTATAGTATTATATCTATAATTATTTTTTTCTAATGGAAATTAATAATAATTTCAACGTTTAGTTTTATTTTGCAATTTAAAAAAAAAATTATACGATTTTTTTTATCATGGTCATAATGCCTTGTTCATATCTACGAACTGCCATAATGACATAATGTTTAATAATATTGCAAACACTGATATTGTATATTAATCTATATTATGTTTCTAATAATTCATTGTGTGACAAATGTAAATATCACCTATTATAATATGTATATTGTATAAAATACAAATTCTGAAAGCGATTTATTTCAATTAATATCGCTTAGCGCTACAAATATTAATCAAACCGGAATAATAATTTTATAATAAAAATACACAATGACAATAAAACGATGATACTATTATGACGTCGGGTTCATAGTCGGTATATGAAACACTATACAGAGGTCCTGTCAGAAAGACGAAAATGTGAAGAGGTGATACCGCGGTACTGGTCTGGTTTTAAATATTATCATAGTGACTCGACTTATTTCAGTTTAATAATAATATGGTTTTTTGCAATCCCTCGTATACAGAGCAGAGGGATGAACATGTGAAATAAGAGTATTATATGACAGTCACATAACTCATCACGTCAACTCACGCCAACTTAAATATATTTTAAAACGTAATTTTTATTTATATGTCAATCACTATAAGTATATTATTGTACATTTCAATCAAAATATTCAATAGCATGACTTTGTATTTTCTTATATTCTTAAATCCATTTAATAATATTCAGACAATAAATGTTTTCATATGTATTATGTAAATGTTATATTCTGTGGTAATATTGTTATAATATAATGTCGACCTATTAACCATGAATCACTCCGTGTATTATAATATCTATAGTATCTAAACTAATTCGATTCAATTTATTCGTTGAGTGCCCGATGTTGACATTATATTTGAAACTTTTAACATTCTTTAAAAAGTTTCCACAAATATTAGATAAACTTTACAACGGTGCGTACACACTCAGGAATACAGGATTTCCCAAGAATAAGTTATACCGTAAATTACTTAATGAATAATAATTTGTGGTTATATATTAATATGTCAACAAATTTTCTGGTGTGAAGAAGAAATGCATAATATTATACATTCAAACAATAGGTACATTTTACGAATAATGAATTTTAAATTTTAATATTCATGCAACTATTTATAATAATATAATTAATATACGTGTAAAGCGGTAAAATAAAAAAGGGAATTTTAATTATCATAATAATAATTACGGTTGTGCAAGTAGAGAACATACTATTGCTTTAATTTATTGAAAGCATAGTGCATTCGTCGTAATGAAATTAAAAGCCAGACAGTATACGGGATGTTTGGCATTTCGTCTGGGTTCGCTCATTTAGTTATGGGGTAGTGGTGTAAGGCATAAATTTGAATTAAACGATAAATCGTCGCATCGGAAATCATTTATATCAGTAAATTACAGTCTACCGTGTTTACCGTGTATAACCTATATTAAATTGTAATAACAATTACCACATGACTAAAATGTTTTTGAAAAAAAATTGCAGTCCATATAATAAATGAAGACAAAATATTTTATTTTGCATATAAAAGTATTATATAATAATATTATAAAATATTTTGAGCATAACGCATCATTCCAAAAACCCGTTCACAGAAGAAAAATAGTTGACAATTAATTACGTCATAACGTTTTTTAACCAAAAACGAATTTATATTGATTATCTATATCGAACGGAATTTAATGTCTACAACTTTGACAAGATCTTATTGTTTTCTTATTATCTCTTAAACCACAACGGGAACTACATTCCACCGATGATTGTAAGCTGTGCCCAAGTACTTACACGTTAAAGCAAAACCACACATGTAATTTGGGCCCTGGTTTTTTTTATCCAGAATGAAAATGTTTTATGGAAACGGCGCTCGGTTTATTATCACCATGGATTAATACAATAAAATATAAAACTGTTAAGTGGTATGTATAAATTGTATAAACAATACAATGAAAAAAATGTATGTATATTTATTGACTATAATAGGATATAAATAGTGATTAAGAAAAAATATTTTAGTATACGTACAGGATATAAATAAAAATAAATACAAATTACATATTTGTGTAAAAAATAATAGAAAAAATATTTTAGTGTACAGGGATAAACAAAATTAGGATATCGTATTGATACATATAATATCGTTTGATTGGTGTTTCACCATTTTTATATTTATTTACTAAAATCTAATTTATCACATTTTTTTTATGTTGTTACATAGTTTTTAACTTTGATAATTTAATATTGAACTTTCAAGTATAAAATAGGTTTCAGACACGGCTTACAATCACACGTTCTACCGACAATAAGAAACGGGACACATGTTACATTATACATTTTTAAGCAATGTAATCTGAGCGCATTATACATGAAAAAAGTACACAGTTTACGTACGCCCCAAACCACAATGGTCTGACCGCACTAAGGTCCTCGCCATGGGCTCCGTATAGGTAATATGTCTTGTAGGACATGCGCACAGGGAAAGCAGGGTGTGCTCTCGCTGCCCCCGAAGGTTTGAATAGATTTGTAAAGGCCGAACAGGTGCAACTGTCCAACTGCCACCGTATAATGCTCGATAAAAAATAAGTTAGTTTTCCAAAAAGTGTATTGAATTACCCAGCTAATCTTTTATCAGTTTAAATTGGTCTATCTTTCACACAGACCACAGTACATTATTATATTATTAACATTCATTAAAGATGTATATGCCATATAATATCTAGTATAACTATGATCGGAATCTAAAAATATCTAAACTTTTCGCGTGTCCCGTCATATAACGATACAGGCGATATGCAGTACACTGATATTCATTTTATTGCCACCGTTCCCCGAGTCATGTACGTATGGACCATTTGTATGAAAAAATTGGCCGGTAAAAATGTTCGCTGCACCCGACTTGAAACTCTGCGCACGCCTATTTTGTAGCGCCGAACACGTTTACGGGTAGTTTAATTGGACTGTCCTGAAAATTGGATGGGTGGGTGCCAGGTGGGTACATCAATGGGGTATACCTACCGTATACGTCCTATAGTCTTTCCGCTGTAACCGTGTTAAACACAGGAATGTCATTAAATCGTTTACGTATAGTTAGTCAAGCCCGTTTCACAGTCGTTATTGAAGTGGTGGGCGGGTCAATGCAACTATGGTATTTCAACTGTCAGTTTTAATTTCATTCGGCGCCACTGGACTCGTGGGTACATATTATAATAGTTATGGAGTTTGCTCATTACAGACAGACTCGATGTAAAATCGCACGATACACGTGAACGACCGAGACCAGTCGGGATTTTCCGCGGTGAGATTACTGGCACGGTCGACATGTAAAACACTATAATATTTCACCCGAAAGACGCACGGTGACCGGCAAAGTGCATATCTGTGTCGGGACGCATTCTAAGGTCTAGCCGTAAACCAAATGTATGGCGTCGAATATACAACGATTACCGTTTCGTTTAAAGGTCTCGGGCGAACGGGTGAATAATAAATTCAATTTCGTCGCCGTCGTCGTCGTTCGTGGGTAGTATAAGTAATATCTATATGTACATATAATATACGCGCACGATGAAATGTATTTCAGTGTCGAAGAGCGTGGAAAGACGCACGTACATAGAGGTATACTGCATTATAATAATAATAATATATAATACCATGACATTATTTATGTTATATTATACAGGGTGGTTATATTAACAGTGTTCAGTCATCATCATCAAAAGTATTTACGTATTTTAAAATTTATTTTTACAGAAGTTTAAGTCCTCCGTCATAATATTATAACAACATTTTGAAATAAAAATCATATTTTTTACCATGTTTTAATAATCTTATTATGATAGTGTTAGTTTTAAATGATACAACATAGTATGTATATTAAATTTAGATCATCATAAAAAATATTTTTTTGGAATTTTGAATATTCAATGAGCTATTAATATAGGTGTTATTTTTAATTATTTACAGTGCTGGTTAGCGTTTGTCAATGTGACGATGTGATACATGGTTATTCCACAAATTTTTGGTCTACATTTCTAAACTTAAAAATACCTACAAATAACTAACTAATTGCTCGTTCGATATTCAATTATTTTCTAAATGACCTAGGTATAATATCAAAAATCTCAGGAAAAACATTCTGTTTTAAAATTCGAAACTAAATATGAATGTCATTCGAAATTAAAAACAACAATGATGAAAAATCGTGAAACATTTTGTTTATAGTGGCTTCAACAAATAAATAAAAAAAAAAACAAAAAATACTAATCGACACTACGAGTGTTCACCATTATATTTACCAAGTATAATATATAGTAGCTATATATTAAATTAAATATTATTGTTGTATCTTTATTCAACACGATGTCTGGTAAAATAGTACGAATTTACATTTACGAAAATTTGCTAAATCGTCGGTTATTAATGTAATCGGATTTTTTATCGCACATATATTATTTGTACCTGTCAGAAGCGTCGTTTGTAGTTATACCACAAGGTATTGCCCTATTTTTAACTATGCATAATTTAGTGATGACTGATTAGCAAACCAAGTTCAAGACCAAGACTATGCAAGTCTTGGTTTTGATCTGTATTACTTGTACTTGTAGACTCAATCTTAGTAATGGTCTTAGTCTTGGTTACACCTTGTCTTGCAGCCTTGCTTCATTCACAAAATGCTAAAAATATTAAATACCTATTATATCACACAAGGCTAGAACTTTTAGGATTTTTATTTTATCTCTAAGATATAACTTACTTTAAAAGTACAATATAATATAATATAAAATATATTTACAATTCAAACATAAATAAATTCAATAATGTTTTAATTTTAATTTTGCATTTTTTTTTTAAACTAATTGATCACTATGCACTTTACTGTTGTATTTCTTCTGTCCACATTTCCTACTTTCCGGTGGATTTTCCTAAAATTGTTTTCCATACAAACCTCTTCCTGATAATTACGAACACAACAGAAAAAAATCAGCCAAATCGGCCAAGGCGTTCTCAAGTTATGGAGTGACCAAGGGAACTAGGGATTAATTTGTATGCATACCTATATAGATTATTAAATTATTGATTTCAAAATAAAGTAGTTGAAGTTAGTATGAGATATTGGACATTTTCTTCTTGTTTTCTGAAGCTATTACACTTTCGTTACTACATTGTTTCCAATTATTTCTTATCTAGTATACAATAATTCATAGATCGCCGATCAAATGTAATAATATTTTCTAGTTTCTTATTATATTCATTACAAATAAATAAACTTGACATAAGATACATAATATATACAACTAAATGCGTTTTTAAGGCGAAAATTAGCAAAACCGCAAAAGCTTGGTCACGCTGGTGGGTTACCTATTGAAAAGCTGGCAACATCAATACCATTTTGATCATGACTAGCCACAATAGTTTATTTAACACTTATGGCGCCTAACAGTTATAGCTTGTACGCTAATCGCTCATTTTTACAAGCAATATCAAGAAAGTAAAGAAGTAAGTTATAAAATATAATTTCAACCACAATTTTTGATTATTAATGGGCTGTATATCTATTCCCTGGTGTAGTTACGTTTAATGCGGTTTTATTAAATTCAAACAAAATATATAATAAGTATTTAATAACTATGTAACAAAAAATTATATTTGCTTACACGATTAATTGGCCTGCTAATAAATATTGGATTTATGAAAATTAAAATTATTTCACTTGTTCTATATATATATATAGGTGGTCGTAGTGCATCAAATTAGCCCAATACATTATTACAATGTTAACATATTGTATATTTTATAATTATTATTATATATTTACGTAAGTGGGTATATTACGCCGAGCGTAGTTTTATCAACCTCTACCACGCGTATCTGTAACACTCAATAGGGTCTGCCCTCGCGGTAAAAAATTAATGAAAAAAAAAAAAAAAACTATTATTGTTGGTGTAAACCTATATTATATAACTTACACACACCTCTCCCACACCAGCCTGCTGATAGCTACAAAATATGCATGTATACAATATTATGCATAATGAGTGCGGAAGTGTCGTGACGGGATTGCAGTAATCAAAACGTCGTTATACGGTGCGTGAGCCGATAATTTCTAAATATTAGCTGACCGACGAATGGGGTATACAGGAGGTTTGAATTTTGATCGGGTGGTGGGCAGGTGGAAGGGTGATCACGAGGTGTGTCGACCGATAACATCTGACCCAAACTACCGATGAACGTATACAGGTACATCGTGTATCGTGATTCGTGGCGTGTTTCAACTAATATTAAAGTTAAAAAAAAAAATACCCATATAATAATAGAAATAAATAACTCGATACGCCGTATTATTATTATAAAGAAATCTCCACAATAACAGTACTTCCTTCTCCGATGTTTTATTTTCCGATGTTTTTATTTTGAGCGTACATAGGTAGTTCGAGTTTACTATTATATATTATAACTTAAGTGCATCGGTTATATTAAACAATAATCATAATAATTTTATATTATAATATTAATAATAATTTAATATTCAGCCCACATTTCTTAAAACTTAAAAATTAAATTGTATTAGAGCTTACTTTTTTATTGGAGGCTTGTAAAAATTAGAAATATTCGTCGAATTTTGAAGTATACTTCATAACATTAAAAAATATATAATGTAAAAAATATATTAATTTAAATATTTTATTTTTAAATATAATTTTTAAGTACAGTGGTAATAATAATAAATATTTGAGCGTTAGAATAGGTTAGGTTAGAATACCTCAATATTGCTATTTTATCAAAAGAAAATTAATATAAACAAAAATAAATAATACAATTTTTTTCTTGGAAATTTCTTTTGGAAATATCCAGGGGTCGGAAATGTCCTCTTTACATCACTAGTAGTAATACGTTAAAAATTATACGAAAATCAATTGCGTAAGGCGAGTTATTATTATTATTATTATAGTAGTTCAGGTGAAATCATTGAATTATTTATGCTGTTAAAACATTACAGTTATAAGTATTACTGCGACCTACCTATAATGCGTATATATATTTTTTTTTATTTTCCAGAATTTTCGTTTAATCGAGATTATTATACATGCCAGCATTATAAATATTGTGATATTTATAAGAATTTATCTAAAAATAAAATATCTAATATATTTTGTTAAGTTACCACGGGGGCTGTTTGTCCTGAGTTATTGCCCTTAATCGAAAAAGTAAAATTTAGCTGCTGGGTTTAAAATTATTATTGTACCAATAAATTGTCAATACACAGATAGGGCATATCATGTTTATAATATAGTTTAACCATTTGTATCTATATAATTTATACACCTAATATTATATATTATATAGCATTATATATAGATACAGCGTGCCGTAATGATTATTTACTGTCCAACAATTAATCTTCGGTTTCATTTAATTTAAACTTCCAGATCGTATTTTATCATTTAACCAACTCGTTTAAGTTATGAAACACGTTTAATTGTAATGTATTAAATTATGCATTGCACGCCTACCACCCACATAACATATACTTAAGTAGGTAGGTACATTATAGGTATACTCAAAACTCTATCAGTGTGCTTATACAAACGGTTATATTACAATAATTTACGATATTTAGTTAATATTCTATACTCCTTTACCTTAATAAAATACGTTAAAATATTTTTCAGAGTTTGCGCCAAGTAGGTACCTATTGACTTTAATAATATATAATTTATAATATGTAGGATGTACGGCGACAGAGTATAATATTATAGTCGACTATTGATCATAGTTAAATTGTAAAATCCTCCAAATATCCTTTTTTTTCATCTAAAGACTTCTCCTTGTCACTGCAATTATTCTTCTGTTTTCTCTACTTATTGTTTCATTTCTTCGTAACTTATTACAGATAGTAGCTTCTTTATATTCCCCAGATTTGAATGATTATAAAATGCATTCTTCTCTATATACAATTGCATTTACAATGACCGATTTTGTACATTCTTACGGTTCAAATCAATTGAAACGTTTTAACTTACTAAGTAATTCTACTCATTCTTAAAGTGTTTTACCAATTCACCCATTATAATTTCTTGTAAAAGTAAAATAAGACTGTTTAAATAACATACAGCAATAAACTGTCATAATACCGATTCCTCAAGCATTTTAAAAGTCAACAAAAATATCAATTATTTTCCCTCTTGGATCCTAATTCTTAGGTACTTAATGCTTACCATAAATATTATTTCACCGAAGTGTGAGACATTTCGTGTTAGCTAATGACACTGGAAGTTCTAAAAAATATATTTGACAGAAATAGTATAATTGATAAACACGTAATGCGATACGTAATGATCGAATTGCGTTATATTGTCGTAATTATTTTAGTTACCTACCGTAAATTACTGCCATAAATTGTTGTAGGTACTACACGCATTACACACATAAAACAACACATTTTCGAATAATTGTTTTGCGTATTACAACTAATATGATTTTACTTAAACTTAATCAAAAAGTGTGTTGGTTAAATTAGTTTAAGGTAATTTTTTACAATTGACAAAATATTCTCATTGAAATTACGAGATATTTACATTTTACAAATGGTAGATTAAATTAATTTACATTTAAATTTATCAATTTCTGTACCTATATACGCAAGACGACAGATAATATATTGAATTATTATATTTCATTTTGAAGGTTGGATATTATTATTAGAGCATGATATTATTTTTTTTAAATGCATTCAATTAAAAATAACCAAAGCACTTAAATACACACAATAATGTTCGTAAAGGAAAAAAAATTTGCAAGTTAACCAATCTATTTAATTCTATAGATTTTACAATGAATGCTGTAGGGACTAGTGGTATACAAAACATAAAAAAAAACGAATTAGTAAAAACATGTTTGACATATTTGTTCATTATATTTGTTTACTTTATTTTGGAATACATACAATTCACATCGTTTTTTTTCTGATGGGTTTCATTGGTAATCAAATAAAATCAAGTTCAATAAAATAGTAAATAACGTACTAATATAATATTTAATACTCACGTCATTTATTGTTTTTTTAGTTTTTATTTTTTTTATTTAGAATTGTACAACTTGTATAATGATATTTTAAAAAAACACAAATGATAATAATATTAAATAATATTAAGTAAAAAAAATAAATATAATAAATTAAATTAGCTATCTTTTAAAGAGGAAGTAGAATTTATGTAAGGAACTATCTATTGGAGGCACTTCATGACGTGAAGGTTTTTGTGAGAGATAACAAGACAGAGGTTTGGAGATATGTAAGAGAAATTGCAATGAATTACAACTGATCGAGGAATTTAAAATGTGAGATTTTATTGTTGTTTATATGAGTAGGATTTTGTTTGAATGGTTGGTGATCCTATGTTACATTTGCATACAAACGTGGTGTTTTTGGGGTTTTAATGGCTGTTTGTTGATGACACCATGTTCAGGATTGGTGTTGGATGTGAATGTCGGTGGTTGTTAATGTTTTTAGTTTAAGGTGTTGTTATGTTTGTGAGTAAGTTTGTTGTACATTGTACATCGTCTGAAGTTGGTATGGTCCTTTGAAGAGAGAGCATTTTGCTAGGAGAACCAGTGATTATGTGTAGGAGATGGATGTGGGAATTTCCCCACATTTGACACACATGGAAATACAGGCATGGTAGGTTTGGGTGTGGCTATAAAAATGTTTTATCAATCCCCCATAGACTGTATATTATATGCAAAAGTTTTCGTAGTCCTAACCTAAGGCAGGGCTACTGGATAAAATCATATCCCCCCACAAGACAAAAACCTAAATACGCCACTGCAGGTGTGGACTATCTGTGCGTAAATAAATGAAACATATTAAACATCTAGTCATTACATAAATACAAAATAATAATGTTAAGTACAGTTTAAATGGTTCAACTTATTTACAAAATTATTTAAACTCAAATAAAAACAATTTTTTAACTATTGTATGCATAAAAAATCATGTTGAATATAATGTTAGATATTTTCACGTTAAAATGAACATTAATCAAAATGGAAAACGACAAACTTTGTGTTTCAATTCGTATGAATGGTATTTATGAGAAAGCAATTACTCACAGATTAAGGAACTATATTAATGGAAAACGAAAATTATATTGAGACAGAATAATACGATATTAAAGCTTATTGTTTGGAATAAAATACAATGAAACATAATAAATTATAACAAATTATAATATTATATTTTATCGTAAACAAAAACTAAAAAAATATATTCTAAAACAGAGGGTAGAGAAAATAATAGGTATATTTTTGTTTTATATACCATCAAATTATTTTAACTTTTAAAATATTATGTTTAAAGTGTAGATTCAGACAATTAAAAAAATAAAATCCAACAATAAGTAAGATATCATGATTAATTTTAAGAAATATTGTAAGATACTAAAATTAATGTATTCATAGCTGTGAGTAATGTAGTATATTATTTTCCATAATAACATTCAAGAATGGAGAGAACCTGGAGACAAGGACTAGCGATGGGCACTATCGAGTTAAAACTATCGAACTATCCGATTGTTTTGAACTATCTAACTATTCAATTATTTTATAAACTATCGAATTTGGTCGATAATATCGAAAAATCACTCGATTGTTTTTTTAAACTCGATAGTCAAAACTAGTTGGTACTAGACGTACAGACGTGTATTACTATTTACTACCGAATGAAAACTATCGGTAGTTAAAACGACATGTGCAGCTACTAAAAGGAAAGTATTGAGTGTATTACTCGATAATTTTTCAAAAAAATCGATGGTTAATAATACCTATTCAATCGAAAAATCACTCGGTTGATTTTTAAACTATCAAATAACAATCGATTGTACAAACTATTCGGTAGAGCCCTAGTGCCCATCACTAACAAGGACGTCCAAGAATCAGATGGATAGATGAGGTTAAGAAGGATCTACAGCAGTTAGGGATACGGAACTGGAGAAATGTGATGAGCGGAGAAGAATATTGTTTTGGAAGCCAAAGACCTTCATGGACTGTAGAAGTGTAGACATTAAGAGTAGTAGTTAGTAATGATATTATTACTAGTTAAGGCAATCCACTCTCATTTCATTCTAACCAGTGTTGAAAGCTTAATTTCGACAAAAACTTGATTGACTCAAAATATTTAAAAAAAATTGTACAAAAGCTTTTGTTTTGTATGAATATATTTAATAGATATACATAATATTATTGGAGTTGCATAAAATATAGCGATTCAAATTAATCTAGTATTATTAATATCAATGTTTAGTATATTTTCGTTGCATGAATATTATTCACAGATCATTAACGGTATGTTAATCATTTCAAAAAGTGGCTTGGCGAGGGGTGTTGGCTGTTCCCAGTTTCGCAATGTGACTGAGAGTAAGTAACGCCCGCTACTACTAGTTCCCGGATGGGTGACGACCCAGGTTCGCAGTAGTAACTATAGCCACACGCACACACACACGTGTTGCTTACCTACCATAACAATGCATTATCGTACCAACCTTACCGACCACAGTTTATAACCTGTAGAGTGTAGGAGTTAAACTAATAATGACCATAGTCACCGGTCTTAAGTTCAATAATAAAAAAAAAATAAATAAATATGGAGTAAAAAGATATAGCTCAATATAATAATTTTATTATTAATTATTATTATAACACTACTTAAACATATAATATTTGTGTCCCACATTTAACGGTATTAAATGCAGATAAGTATTAGATTTAGATTTTCTAAATGGTCTGCAATTGGTCTGGAAAATATTTCATTACAGTAAAATATATTTTTTTTTTAGAAAATAACCTATATACTGTCTTATATAGAGTATAAGGCAACGTAACCAATCATGTAGGTAACAAACTATACGAAAATTTTGCACAGCATTCCGGGGTTATGTTTTGATTAAATAATTTAGTTAAAATCAATGTCAATAATATTTTGATGCTAACATTAGAAATGTATTTGACGTTTTGGGTAAGGATTTAGATTTGCCTGCCCTTCAAAATTGGGACCCAAAACCAGCAGTTCAAAAATGGTTAAACCAAAATGAACGCCTCATTAAAGACACACCTAAAGCCAAAGATAAAAAATGGTTTAGTAGGATATTTATGGAAGCAACAAAAAGAAAATCTGAAGAGCATACTGAACAAAAAAATAAAAAAGAATGTTTTAATATTGTGATATATGTTATGTATATAAATATTATGCAAAAAGTAAAGAGGACATTAATTAAAATAAAATATTTTGAACATGAATGTTTATTTTATTTCTTCCTAAATTTAATATTATTGCATCTTAAAGCTAAAATGCAGTTGATACAAATCCTTAGAATAAGCCCTGGAAGGAGGGGTTTCTTTGAAAAAAACAGAAGTCATTAAGAAATTCCTAAAGTAGTGCAAAAATCTCAAGAATTTGAAAATATGGTCTTTAAATATATATTTTAAATTTGAAAAAAAAAATTGGAATTTGAACGAATGCATTATTTTATGGCAGCGAGCACGCTTGGTAAACAATTCTGTATAATATACATTAAACTACACAATAGGTACATTATTCATATAATGTCCAACTAACACCATTTAAACACCACATGATAAAACGAAGTGACTCGATTCAAATCGACTTCTTTAATTCGTGTCAAGTTCCCCCGCGAATTTTGTTCGTGCGATCGTTTATGTAATAATAGTAATATAGCTGGTGACTGCCACGCGCGCCTCTCGTTATAAATATTATAATGTAGTAATTCACGCTGTAATATAATGGTAGGTACATGACGTATTTTATGGGCGGAATTTTGGCGGAGCGCGAAGAGTTAGAGTAACAGTATTATAGGGCACGAACACATATCAAATGTGTGGGTACAACCGTACAGAGTATTATTTTAACGAATATATATTATATATTATATATATATATATATAAAAATCGTCAATAAAAAAATATGGTCTGAAACAGCGAGAAAACCATATACGCGTGGTAGACACGTACAAAACGCGCCGTCAATACACAAAACATGTAACGTTATATTATATATATATATATAAATACGTGTATTATTATTATGTATAGCTGGCAACGAGTCCAATAACGAGCTTATCGCCCGATCGACGCCGTCCATATATATTATCGTTATTTATTTATATAATATTATATAATAATATATGAAATGCTTTTCGCAAAAAGCTCTCCGGCTGCGGCTCATGACAATTTATAATATTATTATATATTATGTTGTACGCGCGCGCATCATTTTATTTAAAAAAAAATGATCTCCTCGTTGTCTGTATAACCAGAAGCGTGGTCGGGAATTATTGAGAAAGCCCCCCCCACCCTTTTTGGTTGGTTAGACATTTTTTTCAAACAAAATATTTGTTAAGTTTAGCGTTATAAATCTAGTTTGCGCCCACGCGAATTTTTAAATTTTTTTTAGGACTCCTATTAAATGCATAGGATATACAATATGTATTATTACAACCAGTCAATAACGATGTTGCAAAAATCAATTACCGGAAATCATTAGTTTTTATGGCATAGCCTTACAAGTTACAATGTTAACGATGTTCGGTGTTTTGTGTTAACGAATTTTCAATTTTTTTTTTTTGTAACCCAGTTAAATCAATGTTTTAAAAATTATTGTGCAAAAATAATATTCTGACCTCACCTATAGTGGTTTTACATAACAAGTCGAGGGATGTTTTCGATTTTAATTGTCCAAGTGAGTGCAGACCACTTCGGGTGTATAATATGAAACTTCCAAAAAGACTTCCCCATCGTTTTCAGTATGCTTAACTACATAGGTACGTTAAAACAAAAAAATATTGAAAAAAAAGGTTGTTCAGTTAAACTATTTACGGGGGGTCAAGGGAATCAATCCTCTCCCCCTCCCCATAGGCTGTATAGTGTATATAGTACGCAAAAGTTTTCGGAGTGCTAAGTCAAGGCCTCCAACTTTAAGCGCGGGACCACTGGATAAAATAATATCCCCCCCACAAGACAAAAACCTAAATACGGCACTGCACTGTACGCAATCACATAATAGACGATTCGCGCTCGTCTGAATCGATCGCGCGCACATCGCATAATATCTCATAATACATCAATCCACGCGGCGGCGGTATATTGTACGCATAACACATCAGTCATCGTAATATATTACCACTGAAACACAACATAGTAATAATAATAATAATAATAATATATTGTAATAACACACAACGATAATAATGTACAATATAAAACCACTTAAAACGTACACCGTTTCTCCGGAACCGGAAGAGGTGGCGGAGGACTTCGACTGCGGCCGGGACTAAAGTAATAATAACAATATTATTATGATGTACTACCGGAGAACCTCGTAATAATAATATATCAATTAGTGCAATACACAATCGCGGACGGCTGGTTGGAGCGATAATATAATACGCGTAAACGTTGCAATGACATTACATACCACCTACGTGTATAATAATATCGTGTGCATGACGATGTAATATTATTATCATATTATATAATAAACATAACGATATGATATTATAGGAGGTACCTGCACGACTCGTATGATAATATTCTGTTTTTATTAATTCGTTTATATGCGCGTTTACAGTAATACGAGTGTGTGAGTGCAGTGAAGGTGCAGTGCGGGTACAGTGGTGATACACACGCGTGGTGCACTTAGTACTGGGTAGGTATAAGCGCGAATAATTTTTTCGCCGTCAATATTAATAATATTTTACCATCCGATTTGCCTAGTGCATTACACGCGTCCGTTCAGATTATTATTATTTCCGTCGTATAATAATAATAATATGTATAAATGCATGCATGCGCTGGCCCGATCGTATCGCAGAACAGCGCGTGATATAACAATATGCGTATATTATTATTATTTATATTATTTGATACGTACACCGTATATTATATTATTATAATGTGTGTACAGCGATATATTCATAAACAGTCTTCTATGGCGCTGTACACATTATTATACAGCTGATATATACAAGTATACAACATAAATTGAACGAGTGTGTTTATTAAAACGTATCGTTTTTAATATTCATAATATTACATTGTAATGCCGGGAGATGCGTTTTTTTTTTTTTTTTCGTTCACGAGCCGACGACGGCGTCTACATAATAATAACAGTATGTAATAATAATAATAAAAATAATAATATACTGGGTAGGTGTTGTGTACAGTGTTGCACATTATATTACATTATAGTGAACAAATAAATTCTCAAACAAATTTAAAACCGTTTATTGGGTTCGCGACTGCAGGGTGTCGATATATTGTGTACATGATGATATGATATTACATCAGCAGCTGTAATAATAATATACCCCCTCAAAGATTCATGTCTCCGACTACGACGATCACATAAAATACATATTATATTATTATTATTGCGTGCCGTAATGGCGTATCGTTTTTGGATTCGGTCCATGCGCGTTTGGCGGCAAACGCTTCCATTCCCAACCCCTTCACGATAGTCTTTCGATTAAGTACATATGCGTATTAAGTATATTATAGTGCAAAAATATAGGGTTTCTCGAAATTCCCGTGCACATTGCATATTATAATATATTCGTATATAGTATCTATAGTGTATTTTATTTTTATTTAAATAGGTTTGCGGTTTCCCCTCCCCTTTCCCGCATGTTGCTATTATATAGTCATGGTTCAAGCACTGACGAATTACAATTAAGGAAGCCCTACAAATATGATAACGAAATGAATTTATGCGCCAGAAGTTTTTACCATACCTACCTACCTACCAACCTATAATAGACATTTATTTTTCAGCCATGCTAATCGGGATTTTTATTTCAATAATTAATGCTATTAAATGCGGACAGGTAATACTATACACCTATACTGCGCGTACACAACTCTTTATTTGAAACAAATCAAAATAAAACATAATGATAACCTATACGTTATAAGACAATAACGATTGGAATATTGGATTAAATCACGGTTAAGTACATTTCAAATGACAATAGATATAACATGTATATCGTCACCAATTTGAATACGTATAATATACGTTGTATAAGTCCACTCCAAAGTCCAACTTAAAAATAATCCATAATTAATTTGGTCCGTTTATTCACTGCAGTAGATAATATGCTGGGTCTTATGATATTACTTTTTTGTCGATAATTTCACAATTATTGGCCACGAAAAAACATATAAAATTGCTTTCATATTTATTTTTATTGTTCACTATAAAACAGAATACCTATGCAGAGTCAATTAATAAATAATGTCATATTTATAAATCATAAAATCCTATGTTTAAACTATAATTTTCAATACATCATGTAGTAGCTGATCCTGCACGGCTTTGCCCGGGAATTTACATATTCTTAAACTCCGTTAAATGTAAACTGCATAGATTTTTAACACAGTTATTTGGATGGTTTTTACGACATATAAAATAGTCTAATTAGGCCTAAAATTGTATCCAATTATAAATTATAATAACTTATTTATTTTCTGTGACAATATATTATAATATATAATGTCAATATAAAATCTAAGAGATTATAGTACATGAGATAGAGAAAATGAGCAATGGGCAATGTAGCAGTGCCCAGTTGAATAAAATTTAGAATAAAATTAGAATACAATTTATTTTTTAAGATAAGATAAGTGTTTACCAATTATTGTACTTCTTATATTTTACGATTAGTGAACCAATTGTGCTTACCTACTTTTTAGTTTTAACTTCAGGTATATAAAAATATGTTTTTGTCCAATCTAATTTCATCAACATTGAATCAAACATTTTACATAAAATATTTAATATGTAATATACTATATACTAAAATAATTAAAATTAAAAACTTATAATATTACACTGGTCAATTTATTATAGAGTGAATTTTTTTCGGTTTCGAGATAATAAATAATATTTTTGCATTTAAAATGTTAATTGCAGATTTGGAGTCAATATTCAATAACAGCATCGGGACTTATATGAAACGTCTTTATATCCAACATACTCAAGTATACATTTTAGTATTATTGGGATACCTATAGAACACATTCATTTAATTTTTAATTCTCACATGTTATTGTTATAGGTCTAGGTAGGTAGGCACTCGAATTGTGCAATATTGGTCTATCAACTAGGAAAAGTTAATTATTGTTTTTTACTAACTAAGTTAGTTTTTAGTTTCGATCAAAATATTAAGTAAAAATTATTTTTAAAACATCTTCACTCAAATTAAAAGCTTATAAGTTATTTTCATATACCATCCCAATATCATACAATTAGGTTATCATAATAATAAGATCTAAGGACATAATAGTACTATACCTAATACCTTTAGGTTATTATTTTACATACATGTTAATATTGTATTATAATATACATATACGGACTAGAAATATACAATTATTATTCAAAATATTTTTTAAGTTGTGTTTCCTATGCACGATTTTATTAATATGGAGACGCGTGAAGCTAGCGACTAACACGTGATTAGCCATTCTTTGTATTTTCTATAGCCATGCATATTTTGATATTGTTTACAATTATTTAGGTACTATTTTTTTTTAAAGTGAAAGGAAAAGGTTGGAAATTGTATCATAGAAAAAAATATGTTGTTTATAAAGTAAACGCTTTCGAGTATTCGGAAAGTCTCACTGTCATGTTAAAAAATAACTGGTGTAATTTACATTACATCATATTAAAAAGTTCAACTAATACATTAGTGAGTATGCCAGTGTTTGACAAGTTCCTTAAAAAAAAAAAAAAATCGTTCCTTTGGAAAGTGAACGAGTTCCTTTTTTAGTTCCAAATATAATAAAAATTCTTATTTAATCTCTTATGTTTTTTTTTCATATGCATACTTTTTTAGTTTTTAATTATAATATATAACTACAACTTACAAGTAGCCAAGTAGGTACATTATATTTAAAAATTCTATTTTTAGATTTTCTTCAAAATTAAATTGTTTGCCAACGTATGTCGATTCTCTTAACGTCGATACCCGATAACGATCACTAATTATCAATATACATTATACACATCAAAAAAATATATCTTAATTTCAATTATTTACATAATTATCTGTGTAAATTATTGGAACTAGAAAGGAACGAACAATTTTGTTATTTTTCCTTGAAAAAAAGAACTAGTTCATTTTTTCGTTCTTTTTTTATAAAAAGGAATTCGTTTCAGGAATCTGTTCCTTTTGGAACTCATTTCTACCAAACACTGATTATGGGTTAGCGCCACGTCAAGTAACATTAATCAATCTAAAAGTTACTAAAAATAAATTTATATTTCAACTGTAAATAAAAATGTGTTATATTATGATGTCGGTAAGCAAAAAAATTATATAGTATGTAGTATGTCTAGATCACAATAATAAGCAACAAAGCAACGTACTTAAAAACATTAATTTATTGGTTGTGCAATATTATAACTTTTGGTATAAACGTTGTTATTACCCAATATCCATAACAATCCTATGGGTACCTACATAAAATCCATAATATTATATCTATACATTTTAACTTTAATACTGTGTTTAGTAACATAATATTTTACATTTACGTGTAGGTACCGTGGTATCGCCTGTATAATTTGTTTCTACGAATTTTATGAAGACAGTTTGTGTACCATAAATTTTAATTTTAATTTCATTACAACTCAGATATAAAATAATTATTAACTATTAAAAACTCTTAAAATTTTTGATTTAATATCTGGTTTCCGTAGTGTAGTGGTTATCACGTGTGCTTTACACGCACAAGGTCCCCGGTTCGATCCCGGGCGGAAACACAGGAATCGTCTTTTTTTGCATTTTATATGTCTTTCCGCGTAAATCATAAAATCAACCAATTTTTTATTATTATTAATATTTTCACCATATTTATATTGTGATAGGTCGTATAATACGCAATTACCAAGTTTAATTGGAAGCTATAGGTATAGCTGTATTAATGTATTATAATAATGTGACACTAACATTAAAAAAAAAATGTCCAAGTAATCAATTTTTGTTTTTTTTTCGTTTTAAAGCATAAATGTTTACTATGAGCCTGTAGTTAAACACAGTCCTAAGTTCTTGTTGTAACTTGTAAATACTAAATACCTAACAAAGTGCCAACAATTATTATCCGAACAGAAGTTTTTCAGAAGGTCGGTGATAACTACCATCGACTTATTATAATAGCCAATTTAGGTCAATGGTTACTACCGTCTACGCAATCAAAAAAATAATACCTATGATAATAATAATAATATGTCATCGAAGTAAAACGCATGCGGCCACCAGCAACTGTCATTCACCGCAAACCAACATATAGGTAAGTATGAATTTATAAAATACCAAATTAAAAATTAAAAATAAAAATCTAAATATAAGGTACCTATTATAAGTAAAACACCGGGCACAGACATAATTATTTTGCGTTTAATTGCTTATGGAATCGCCTGAACAAGCATGTGGTTTCCGTAGTGTAGTGGTTATCACGTGTGCTTCACACGCACAAGGTCCCCGGTTCGATCCCGGGCGGAAACATTTTGTGAGTTTTATAAAAATAAAATGTTTAACTTATGAATATTGTGTTTATTAATTTATTTAATAATATTACGTAGTTTTTTTACCATCCCCGGAAAAGTCGAAATATTTGTATACGTTAGAAACATAAATATATTTCATTATTATTCATCATATTATATTCGGATATTAAATAATATTATAATATGTATGTGTTTTAAAATAAATTATTTTATGCTGGATGGGGAAAGAGGAACGTATTGATTTTACTGCAGTGTTGTGCTTCTTTACTTCGGGACCTAATCTATTCCAGCGATAATGAACGGTTTGAGTTCCGGGTATATATTAATTTATAATTTATTAATATTATCGTTTTTTTTAAAAATGTTTTATATACTCAGATTAGTTTTTAATATTTTTTTTTTTCATGTACCTACCTACATAACATATTTTTTTTTATTTATTATAGGAATTAATGACAAAAGTGAAAAGTTCTATAAAACAATATTGTGGATTATACTATTGTATTGTGTTTGCTACTTTGTACTTTGTAGTCAATGTTAATTATTCGAAATCACGTATTTTTTTGGACATTTCCACTATTTCAACTCTTAATAAAAAAAATATCGCAATTTATGTGTACTCTAGCTGTAACTTCAATGGAATAAAATATAACCTACATATCAAATGAATATCTACTAATTATTTTTATTAGTAACATTTTAGTAATAATCATTAATCGAAAGTACCAACAAATTACACATTATACGTATACCTAGGTATTTGTATCGGTATAATTATTTATTTTGCGTGCTAAATTATTATTTTGTATTGCAAATGATAGTCGATTAAAAAAATATATGTAAAAAAAAATTGAATCAATGAAGGGAATGTAGTTTTAATTAACAATACAAATGAAAACACTTATAAAATGGCAAATAATACATTTTTTTTTTGATCAGACTTGTTTTTATGGTAACAGCTGTTTTTTTTTTATAGAGACACATTTGCTAAACGCACAAAACAACACACACTCGAGTCATACTGCATTTTTGATATGACTATACTATGTTATCAGCAGTTTATTTATTTTATAATTAAATAATTAAAAGGGTTGTGCGATTGAATTTCGATGTACAATTTATTTTTTTTCTACCGTTTTTCTACCAATTTTTTCTACCTTTTTCTACCGTCTTTACACTCACACACACACACCACATTCATGTATATTATTGCAAATATGTACATCGGGTACATTAAAATAAAAATCGTTCCCCTTGGATGCAACAAAATGTGTTTTAGTATTCAATTTTTTTGTTGCAAGTCAACGTTAAAGGACAGTGGGACACTAACAATTATTATACGCAAACCATGAAATAATAATATCTGTGAGTCTTCACTTTTATGAAAAAATTTATTTCAAATCAATAAATTCGTTTACACAGTTTTGTTGATAATTTTTTTTTTTTAAGTTACAATACAATCTGTAACTTGATTTTGTCATGTCAGTATAATTTCATAATAATATATAATATATAAACACACGTTTAGTCCGTTCGAAATGTATAATTTATTATATCGTAATGAAATTATGTTCAACTAGTGCATAGTTCCGCTATAATATAATGTTTATTATAGTAATAATAGTAATATTATTAAAATATGGTATGATAATAATAATAATAATTATGGTAGTTTCTGCAGTCGATTTCGATGGAAGTTATTATTACATGACAATCGGCTGACGGCAGAGGGGACGTGCTCGGATTGTTGGCGCGGAAAAATGTCAATAAGAAAAAGCGAATTAATGCCATAAAAACGTTTTTTATCCGACCCTCCAAATAAAAAAAAATTTTTCAAAAGTAACAGCATTAATGTATTCGTTTTATACGCTTACCGTTTTTCCGCTAAACAATCTCAAAGTACGTACCGTACACATAATATATGGGTACACATATGTATAAAAAAACATAAACTGTACTAAAAAAAAAAAAATAATAATAATAATAATAAAACTTTACGCGTATAGGTACCTACCCGAAATACAATATTACGATTCGTCCCGATGGCAGAGCACTCAGCTAGTGTAGTCTTGGGCATTTCGTTAATAATTTATTACATCGAACATGCGTCTGCGTGTGGATGGATATACATATACAGGACATATAGGACGTAAAATAAAAATATATTCGGCTTTTCGTTTACGGTTATATACAGCGCCGACGTTTTTGCACTGGACTGTACCTATACTATTGTAACACAGCCACTTCTCCAGGGAGCATAATGTACACATGAGGTGGCCAGAGAGCCGAAAGAATTCGTGGCGACGAAAAGCCAACGGAATCCCCCACAGAGATTTAGTGTGCATAATACATAACATTACATAAATATATAGAATAATGTAATATTCGTTCACATTTACCTAGTGGGGGAACTTTGAGATTTTTCTGGTTTTAAAATTGCATTTTACGCGAAATGTTTTAATGGACGATAATAATTTAATGACTTTCGATTCAAATGCATTACCTACCTATACATCCTAGTTTTTATGTTATTATTCTTTTCTGTGGAACATATGGATTATCAATATATGAAGATCGCGGTGTAAAACGAGATTTTCCGATTTAAATTCTACATTCTATATTTTTACCTAAAATTTTATATTTATACACAATCATATTTTATAACCAAATAAATGTGACCCAATAATTAACGCCGAACTAACTTTCACTAATCCATTTTAATGTTTTTAAATATGTTTTAAGGAATTTGATTAAATTAATACAAATAAGTTATTGGTTTTATATAATATTTTTTTTTATTGTCATTAAATATTCTAAAAAAATGTATTATTTGCGAAAACATTCAGTGTTGTATAATTAATACTTTTAATCATCAATTAACCTGCAGATAAGAACATATTATTATTATGTTTTAAAACAGAAAAATATTGATCTGGATAATGCATGACATTATGCGTTTAAATAGAATCACTATGTTTAAATAATAAACAGATGATATACGAGCAGATAATTGTCAGTTTGCGGTAATTTGACACTACACGCTATGAAAACAAACAAAAATCGGTCGACGTTTATCTTTTTACGACCCCTTGCGTACCCATATTTTTGTATTTTTGTGTTTGTGGGTCTTGTCTAAAACGAGCGGTGTACGAAAATTATGGCTGGCTACTAATCCCCATCGATTTCCTAACCTTTTGGCCTAACTTTTACACTCCACCACCGCCGAGTCGCCGACACAATTACATTCGGTCCGATAGAGCGTCAATTTGATATATAATCAAACGTTTGAATATATAATATATATATATATATTTATACTATACATATTATTATTATATAAGGGGACGGTTGCGACTTGCGATCGTAGGTACTGATACAAACTAACCTGGAAAACTCGTAATTTTCCATCTTGATTTTGTTACAACGAATCCAGCGGCCAATCTAATTGCAAATTGCAATTTCTGAAGATTACACTTTATAACAAAGTAGGAAACTAAAATAATAACCATAATAATATGCGTTTATTACGCAAAGATATATTTTATGTGTAAAATCCACTGAACTAAATACATGGAATGTATTAATCAAAATATGATCGTGATATAGAAAGTCGCCAAATTCATTCCTATAGTTATAGGCACGGACTAAGATATAATGGACTGGAAACGACAAGGTGGGCGGGTGACGGGGGACAGCCCGTAAAAGGTTCCTCTGTTATCATCAACACTCAAAATTGAATGTTTTCAGCGCTACCAGTGGTTTTATTTAGCGTCAAATTTTGTATCTCAGTCCGCGTTTTATACGGATGGCGCTGTAAACTCTCAATTATGATTGCGACCCCTCGCATTTGCCTCTTGTACTTTCGAGGCCACTGATAAGCTGCTCGTTCCCAGTCCATTATATCTTAGTCCGTGGTTATGGGAAAACATTATAACATGTTGTGTTATCCATATGAACATTGATATCATCGCCATTATACCATTGTTAAAAATCAAATCGAAATGCATATGACGGCTCCCTTTATAGGTACATTATACATATATAAGAATTATACATAAAACGCATTCCATGTGTAGTGGTAAAATCAGTAGGTACGTACTATGTAAAATATGTACAGTAATTTATACACTATAATACAGTATGTAATAATTTATCATGGCTTGTGTTTTATATTATTAAATTGAACACACAGTGTGATTTTTTAAGCATATCTGCAGAATAATTAAAAGTGAAAAAGGGGAGTTTCTATTTGAAAAACTGAAGTTTGTATTGTCACATGACCATTCTTAAGTGGTACAAAAAATCTCAAGTATTCGTAAATATGGTCTTCAAATGTATTATTGAAACTTCCAAAAATCAAGATTTGATTATATCTAGATTGATTGAGCATACAAATAGAGTGAGAAAGCTTAAAAAGTAACTCCATATATTCGCCAAGCATGCGAACTCTAAAATGTTATCATTTTAATTTGTTTAAACTATGTTTACGATTATACGAATCATGATATGCTTAATACCTGACAATAAAAAGGGAATAGTTAGCATAAAAAAATTAGTTTGTACCAACACAGTCCTTATAAAATGGCACACAAAATATAGATAGGTACCTGCTAATTTAAACACGTGGTATTAAGTAATCATAAATATTCCAGACATCAGAATTTAAATTAATGCATAATATTAAAGGATGAAATGAGGGTGAGCATGCATGCTTGATTAATTACCCTATAAAGTTATACCGGAGTGTATAAACGTATAACAGTACCTAACGACTATATATAGTAAAATCATAAAAACGAATATTATTTCAGTGCTCTTTCCCGTTTCGACTTAATTATAGAATCTAAGATATGATAGACATTGCGTTAAAAATGTTTGAATAAATTGTAAATACTATACCATAATAAATATTGTACTTTGTAGTTTTAACAATGTATAAACCATCTCAATTCTCGAGTTCAATAATTATAGTGTGCGATAACAGTATATTTTATAAAATCATCTTTTAGTTTTCATAATATTTTGGTGTTATATTTTTTTCTCCTGAAGAAATTCCAAGTATAAAACAGACATAGAATTAGGGTTTCTTTGTGGTATTAATTATTAATATATCTTCTCAACTCTGAAATAACGCGTTGTTCAGTTTTATATAAACTCATCTTGTACGTGAATAAAAATTATTTCGTTTAACATTTTGATATTTGTTTCACTTGTATAAACTATTTGGAAAAAAAGTCTTTCTAGACAAAAAATAAAGCTTGTGTTTGAGTGCGTTAGTAACACAATTTTATTTTCAGCTTACGTGAACTTTAAATAAAATACTTAAATCTACTGAGATGGTTTCATAAGTACCCGAGGAAATATGTAAGCTTTATCATTCCACAGCCGACAGGTTGATCATACATTTTCCTCCTTCAATGATGAATATATTTTATTAAAAAAATTCATTATATTATTTTAATATGTGATTTTTATGTAACAGATACCTTCTTAAAAAAGGAAATATCGTTGTGAAGACTTTTATAATAATCAATTATTCGAGATACATTTCAATTTACGTTTCATAATAATTTGTAAATTGTTATTTTAATTGTGAAACTCGTATACTTTTTCATATTTTATGTACATTTTTTGTAGTTTTTGTACAATATTGTGGGGTAATTTTTCTCAAATATTAGATTTTAAAGAAAATTTGTATAATATTCAAACATTTTATGTTTTGACTTTTATTGTGGGGATTTTGTTGTGATTAAATTTATCACGAACCTATTTAATTTACCGTTTGCGTGTTATACATTTATAAAACACAAGTTCCGATCATATATACTTTAATAATTGTAAATAATTCTTAACATTTAACTGTAAACTATTGTCTATTAATATAACAATTCACATTTTAAATTACTCTGATACTCATTATCACACCCATGTCTGTAATAAAAATGATTATTTTTAAATTATATTTTTTCACTTATTTAAGTAGATTTTTTGATGATTTTTAAGTTAGTAATTAGGAGTTTTTAGGGCATTTTAGCATTTTTTTAGGGCATTTTTAGGTTATCAACATCCTAACTCTACTTATAAGTCAATACCGACGTACCATAGAATGGTGTGATTAGGTCCACAGTATAAATAGCTTAAAGTGAATTTTAATATTAGATTCTGAGCGGGGTGAAATAATGTATTTGTTTTACAATAATGTGTGTTTTTTTTCTGCCTGTCAGCAAAATTTCGGATAGTAAGCATGCTTTGATTTTTGAGATTAGTATTTTTTCTGATAGAAAAGTGAACCTAATTGGTACTTTTGGACGGTCAAAATTGAAAATTCCAAGTAGTTTTAGAAAGCGTCGAGAAAAACTACTGACAGATTACGAAAAACCGCTAATATTGGAATTTTAATTTCTAATGCTTTGTATATCACCATAACAACAAATAAAAAATAATAATATTATAAGGACTACGCTAACCATTCAGAATCGTTTTTCTTATACAATGGTTTATCATTGTATTCAAATATAACACATCCATTAAAACTACTGTACAGCAGAGCGGTACCCAAATGTCCACCTTTTTTTAAAATGTAATTGTTTATACTTTTATAGTGAATGATAATAATAAAAGTTATGGATAAATGAACAATAATATATTTTGAGTTATAAGTTACAACAATAAATTCTATAATCATTAGTTTTCGATTAAATCACCAATTTTATAATATTGTATTTTTGTTTACAATTTACAATTTATTTTATGAAGCTAACAATAATTTAACTTATTAATAAGTAAATAGATTTATTTTAAAGTTTTTGTATGATCTATACTCTAAAGCAAACCAATTAGTCATGTTTAAATAGAAATAATAAATAAATATTTATTGTAATTATTTCCGTTTTATAAACTCAATTCTTATATTTTATATACTATCATAAGATATTTGCATTTTTAGAATTTTTTTAAATACATTCAACATCAGTTTCAAATTGAAGTGTTATATTATGGTGTTCAATGTTTGCACTTATTTAAAATGTAGGTTAAGTTTTTTAAACTTAAGAAAAACACGTTATGTACTTCACAATACAACAAATGCTGCCTATCAGCTTTTGTTGAACCTGATATAAAACGTAAAAAAAAGGTTTATTGAAACAATTAGGAGGAAAAAAATGTAATTTCTTTCTATTGTATAACCGTCATTTTAATATAATATTATGTTTCCACGTAGGTGACTGACCGTAATTACACCTTAAGTTGTACTGTAGAGTTATATTTTCATTTGACTAAAATATGAACTTAGGTGGTACCAATATTTCTTAAGTTATATACAGCACCATTTCCTCTTACTGTGTTTTCTTAATCGTAAGTAATAAATTGCATATGAACTAACACGAATACTAAACCTATAATTTAATTATTTTTGAATGGCGTGTTAAAACTTTCATGAAGCTGGTTACATATAGGTATTATGTTGTATACGTCATGGCCTAGAGACTAAAAAATAATTTTAGTACATGACCGACTTTTCCGGATTACACTTTAAAACTTGCTGAAAATCAGCCATGTATAGTGTTTAAATGTTAAACAAGTATATTATACACTGTCTCATGATATATATTACGTTGTATAATATAGGAATATTTTAAAATACATTTAGACTAAAATTATATGCAATACGCTTGAATGAACGATATTATTAATGATAAGTATTTTAAAACTCATTTGCATGAAATTCGGCGCACGATAAAGGTCAAATTTATTATGTTGGGTGTCTATTATGATTTATGGTGCCAATAATATTGTAATTGGAGTTGACTCGTGCAAAATATATTATTTACAACACGCATTATGTGTATGAAAAGAGCCAGAAAATGTATCGCTATTTAATTATTATTAGTTTTAAGATTATTTTAATTAAAATCAAAATACAATTTCGGAAAACTTAATCAGATAAAACTATTTTCAAATATTTGTACACTGTAAATTAAAACTAAAAAAAAAATTGAAAAATTATATTTTTAAAATTGTATTAATGAATAGTTATCGACCAAAAGATTTTATGGTATTTAAATATGAATTGTTTTTTTTTTGGGTTGAAGCTTCGACAACTGAGGTCATTAGCCCGTGGAACTGTGGGAGAGAGTAATGTAGATTTTGAACACTTCTGTGTTTGTTTTGGCAGAATTTTTAAGTGGGCACCCGTAGGTATCTGCCATGCCCGGGTGTGGGATGGCGGTCTCTCTCTCCGGACACCGTGACTGCCCGAAGAAAAATGACACCCTTGGCCGAATTCGAACCGGCGACGGTGCGCGTCGCAACCGACGCCTTAGTCCGATCGGCCAACAATATGAATAGTATTTGGGTGTTTTTGAATGATGGATTTTAATTATTGTATTACACAAAAAACACTAGATGTAATTCGTATTTAATGGTATTTTCGACTATTTATTTACTGACCTAATCATAATATTTTTTTAGGTATACTTTTATAGAGTATTTAATTGTTTGCATAATACTCTGGTTAGTTAATAACCTAGTCAATAGGTCTTTGTTATTATAGTTAAATGTTATCAGGGCAAATTATCTGATCTAAAATTGAGAAATAAAATAATTACAATTTATTATATGTAAGTATATAAATATTTGTAAAATGTCCATAGAGCGGGGGGGGGTTGAACCTCCTAAACCCCCTCCCTTGAGCACGCTCCTGCACTAAACTAGTATACAATTATCATAAAATCGGGGTTATTATACTGTTGAGCTGTTTAGGTTGAGATAAATTAAATCTAATTAAATTAAAATGCAGATCAAACAAACTTTGAACTTCAAACTTTCAAGTTCAAAATAATTTGCTTATTATAGGTACATAACAATTCATTTGAAGTATAACAACACATAAGGGAGCACCAGTAAATTTAGTGGGTGGTCCTCAGGTATGAAATAACTTCAGGCCACCTCTGTATAACATTATTTAAACTTCGTAAATAGATGGCTTATCTACTCGTGCAAGACGTGTATTATTATTCTGTTTAAGCAGATATACTTATTGAAGAAAACATTTGTGTACTCGTATAATATTAAGCTTACTAAGACTTCGTGTAATAGTAATCCCTTACAACGTGACTTACAATAAGGATAACAGAATATGATTTAAGTGTTATTGATGTATTTATACTTATATTTAATTATACGAGTCGATAGAAGAGACATGATTAAAATAATATCGCTAACATTAACTGTGTAACATAACTTAATAAAATATTCAAATAGCCAAAAAAAACGTCGTAGGCACAGCTGTACGATATTATGTTGTTACGTATATTATATGCTACTTCGTTCGGTCAACAGCGATCATCAAACCCTCGTTCGAGAAAATGCGTAATTGATATGGAAACAAACATATTAAGGCGTACACGTTTATGAGTATGAGTGTTTGATAAATGTTAAACGAAACTTAATTTAATCACTTGGTAAATTGTAATAGTATTTGTTTGAAATCTTATAATATACTATTATAATGTCGGAATCTGCTCGCAAACTTTATTTTAACCTCTTATTTTGTTCGTTAACAAATCTACTATGATTTCTATTTTTGTACGTCCTACAATATATCATATTTTGTTTTAAGCTAATTTACTGGGATTAATAGTATATAATATATAATATGTACCTATATATTATGCGTGCACGTGACACACCGGACTTCACTGTTACTCATTGTAGCAGTAAATATAGTTTTGTCTTTACGCATCATTTCCTTTACAATAGTATATTATATAGCTGTATGAGCCGATTGGTTATCAAGACGCACAGTGGCAATTAATAAGTATTATCGTTAGTTATTTTCAAATTACGCACTATGTGGAGAAGCCATGTGCCATCGTACCACCGGGCGGCACGAACACGTAATAATATATTTTGTAGAGATCGATATAAATCCAACCAATTTTCGAAAATTCGTCAAACTGATGACAGCTATTTATTATTTATTAGCGAGTAAACAAAAATAATAAACTAACTACTTTCATCTATATTGGTTTAATTCGGGTTTGTGGGTAGAGCACGTGCGGGTGAAAGAATCCCTTAAGCCTCAAAAGTATATAATAATTCCGTTGATGTTTTAAGGTGGCTCGTTACGAGACGACCCTTTTGGCGGCACTTTATCCCCGACACGACCGGGAAACTAACATTTTCCGAGGGATCAATAACCCTCCTCCCCTCCCCCTGCGGGCTGGTCGACTGGCGTTCTCACTAGGTTAATGTTTATCCGATTACCCCGTCCGGGTCTCGTTGTTTCCCACCGGAATTCTGAGTGAATTATCTTCCGGGGTTTGTTTTGCGCGCCCTCGCGGCGGCCACCGCCACCGGAATCCCGGGACTTTCCGTATATAAGACTCTACGTAAGTCCTCCGATCCACTATCAACCCACCCGTGGCAAAATTGTATTGTCTTTCTATATAATATATTGTCTGTTGTAGTATAATATTATCTGACACACTACTCGATATCGCCCTGATATGATCATCTGACCATCCGAGGACCCTCAAAAGTTTATATATTTCAATATTCATTGCGGATCAAAAGCGAACACTGTTAATTATTATAGGTACTTATGTCGAATAAAATATTTTATGTTTTATAAGCCATTGTGTCCATCCGTTGTCATAACAAAGAACGTAATCGACTTGCGTGATCGTAGACGTTTTAACGTAGCAATATTAGACTAAGTCTTCCGACGACGGTAGGAATGACACGCATAGACAAAGTAACAATGATCAGAAATCTGGATTAGTACTTCCTGTCTTAATCTCGATAATGACGTAACAAACGACAACTCTATAGCCCATAATATTGTAGAATGGGATAAAAAAATACAATATTCACAGTCGACTTTGGAATGAAAAACTTTAAAATAATGTTATGCATCGACTTTGGGATCGAACGGGAATATTACACTTATGGTAAAATGAAACAATTTGTGTCCTATTAAACTCACAAACCAACATTAAAATACATTTATTGTATTGCATTTATTCATCGACTATACGAAATTTTAGATGTTGAAATAATTATTATCAAGCGCCTGTGTTCGTACAAACGAGTTTATTTTCATCAAGTTGCATAAGAATGCATCATTTGTTAAGAAAAACAAGATATTATCTTTCATCATCATTATTGTTGATTTAAAAAGGTTTGTTGTTAATAAAATCAATTTTCGGTACCTCTTACCTATAAGTTTATATAATCTATATAATACGAAAGGCAAAGTTACAATAATTGATACAGTTGTTCGTCTTATTAAATCGTATAAAACAAAAAAAAGTTCTAAAAATATATTATTTTATACAATATTGCTGTATAAAGTTAGTTAAATTAACTTGAGAATTTAAAGAAATAATTTATTAGAATAAAATAAAACTAAATAATTTTGAAATAAAGCGAATCGATGATAATAATTGATGTTTTTTTTCCTGTATTTTAACATGGTATTATGTAAATTTTTAAACGAAAATAGTTCGCACGACATGTTTTTTTAGCGTACATTTGTTTGCATGAAAATATACGAATCGCGAATGATATAATAAAATATGTATAAACATCAAAATATGTATTGGTAATATTATATCGTTACCACAATATAATATACACAAAAAAACAATTTTTGGCGATACATAAATTATACACGTGAACAAATTATTGTATACTATCAAATTACGTTCGAATAAATGTCCAATAACAAAATTATGCCATGTTAACTATTTCCAGCTAATAATAACATTGTCACGTCCAGAATACTTAATAGGAGAATTTCTTAATAGAAAGTGGTGCAGTGATGCAGTTCGGGGATTGAAAAATCAAAACTGATCAATTAATAAAATGTCGTTACACACTATATTATTATATTATAACTGCTGCAAACTGATAAATTTAAATGATGATGCGACAATTTTTAGCAGAAAATAGTTCGCACGACATTTTTTAGTAGACATATATATTACATCATTTCATGAATTGATTAGTCTACATTTCTATTCCCCGAATGACGGGTTAGTGAAGATTTAAGTCAAAGTAGAATTTTCTTGTTTCTATTGAGTTTTCTAGGAAGATCGCCTGGTATGGTGTCAGAGCCATGGATAGGGATTTTGAACGGTCTGAATTCGAACTTTAAATGCTTATAAAAAACATTGTGTCCATGTATTTTTAATATTTTTCAACTGTTAAAGTAACAATACATCAGGAGTCTTAAATTGGGGGGACGGAGTGGCCGAGCGGACTAAGGCGTCGACTGCGACACAGCCGGCCCGAGTTCGATACTTTGGCCGCGGACTGCATTTTTCTTCGGGCAAGTCATGGTGTCCGGAGAACAAGTGCCGCCATCCCCCACCCGGGCATGACAGATACCTACGGGTGCCCAAATTAAAAATCACGTGTAAAAATCTACAGTACCACAGGCTAATGACCTGAGCAGTCGAAGCCTTAACCCTAATAAAAAAAAAAAAAAAAAGAGTCTTAAATTCAATTTTCACGCTTCTTGGCCCAACAAATGCAATTTTATTGATATTTATAGAAAAAAAAAACTAAAAAAATTTTAATTTAAAATTGTCCGTGAACAGCTCAAAAAAAGTCAAAATATTTTCAACAATATATGGTGTATAGAAAATGATAATATAAACATAAACGTTCAGTCAAATTTTATATATAACTACAGTTATTCGTTTTTGAATAACAACAAAATACGAAAATCGCTACATGATAAATTGAGTGGATATTCAATGTAACTTCAAACGCTTATAAAAATTCAATTTGACTTTCTTTTAGACACTTTTTTTTGATATAGATAGACAAACTTATGAGAAATCTTGTATTACATTTTAAAATCTTAGATTTAAATAGAAAAATTGTTGTGAATTTCTAACTCAAAATAGTATTTTGTAGTAGTATTTATAGTAACATTTTTCGTTTTCTCAACATTTCAATTTAAAATGCTTAGAAAAAAAAAATGTGACTATGGGTTTTCAATATTTTTCAAATGTCATTGTAACAATATAGTAATAGCCTTGTATTAAATGTTCAAGTTTTTTTACCCAACAAATAAAATTGTATTGACATTTATAGAATAAAAAACTAAAGAAAATTTGAAACTACAAATGTTTTCCTTTTTTTTTAATTTTTTGTTTTTTTCGGTGTTTTTGAAAATTCCTTGGAGTTGACTCCAATGCACAAACTAGATTCCCATCAAACAAGATACTAACGTTTAAATTGAACCATTATTTCAACTACGTATATCGTGTGCACATACACAAACAATTAAGAAACTAAAATAAAAATAAAAAAACACACATCATTGTAAAATACTAAAACTAATACATTCATCACTCCGCTCAGAATCTAAAATAAATTAAATATTGAAATATCTATTATGTACGGAAAACCAGCATTAAAAAAAAATACTCTTGGTGGTTCAGTTATTTCCACTCCACGGGCTGGATTAATTCGGGATTTATTAGACCCCTGGTCTTTAATATTGAACCTAAATAACAAGCACTGGAAGATTTTTGTGTAATTTGGGTATTTAAACTTTAAAAGCTAATAGAGGACATTACGCTTCATTACTATATTACACGTTGTATTAGATTATTTATTAATTATTATACTCATATATTGCATAACTACTAGGTAGGTACCTACTATTAAATGTCTGCGTTTAATTGTGTTCAACACGGAGTACAGCCAATTGAAATAATGTAAAATGAATCAATGTTATATACTTGTTATGATTACTTAACTTCATTGTTCAAATGACAATATAATGGTTGATAATAATTAATACCTTTCAGTCTGCGAGGCTATTTAAATGACTTGTATTATACATATTATACGCAAATAAATACCAGTATGTATTGTAGGTCATATTACGATATAGATGGTCAGGTAATGTTAGGTTTATATTGGCTAACACAATATTATAACATGGTATTAATTATTTCACTAAATATTAATAATGTTCTTGAATGTATATAATTTAGTATAATTATGTATCCACTACGTAAAATATTATTTAAAATAGGATTATACTCGACTGTGTGTGTCACTATGGCTCAAATTACTGTAGGTAATTAAGTGTATATTATTTTATATATGAACTATAGTCTATAACCGACATTATAGTTATTGATTGTAGCATTATTATGTGAAGAGATTAATTTTAAAAAATATGTATAAAATAAATTATATAAGTCCAAATCAATTCAACTTGAAATGTACATGAAATACACGTGGATTTAACTATCAACACGGGAAAGTTGTTTAAATTACCTATTTTAATTTGTTCGTGTATACATTTGGATAGGTACAGTTAATATAAGTTTGTTTAAGTTAATATTTATATCATTCAGATGAGTACAAGATATGAATTTTATTATTCAGATTTCTTCATTTTTCATTTTTATAATTTAATATTAAATAATCGCAGTATGAAATATCATCCTGAAGAATGCTGTTATACAATTATATTATTCTTACCAAATATAGAATTAGTGTGTGCAATAACTTATAATTATAGGTTATTAATTTCTGGTGAAGAGTATAATTTGGTTATCGGGTTAAATTATGGCATAATAATTTATTTATAAAAACAATTTAACTGACAAGTAACTGATCTTAATAAAACGTATAACTTACCTTTATTTTCGGTAGCTTCTTATCGTTTCTATACCACGTAATGGACGCTGGTGGTCTGGATCCAGCAGAATGACACTGTACGTCGTATCTTCGGTCAGCCACCAAAACTTCGTCCATGGCAGAGAATGTTACGGTTAGCGGTGGAACTATAATGTATAACAAACAAAGAAGCTTTTTTTATTAATTATTATCTTACAAGATTAATAAATAACAAAATAGTCCCGCATTAAACATATTTTGTCGAAATCAGTTTTCGATAGTTATAATGTAATGGAGTATGGTCGTAATACATTTTTTAAATTTATTTATTTGTTCATAAACTTTTCTATACCTAGGTAGTATTATAAATAAAATAAATGTCTTCGAATTTATTCTTAATAAATCACTTTTAGTTCGTTTAAGTAATTAGGAAATCGTAGTTTTGAACACATTTTATGACTATATCGAAATTGGTTGTAAGGAACAAGTATTAAACATTTTCTTGCCAGGGTATGATGTGGAGATATTCTGTAGGTAGTTCTATAATCAAAAATCAAAATTAATTGTCTATATGGATTTCCTCAAAAACAATTTTAGGTGGAGAAATATTGAACCAAAAAACCCAATAAGCACGGCGGTGTTTAGTATTACCTATACTTCATATGAAAAAATGTAATTTTAATTATTTAACTAACTCTAAAATAATGTACATTGTTATTGATAGGTATTTATTATTTTTACAAAATGTCATATTAAAATTACATAAAATCTATTAATTAAATATTCTATATGTAATTAAATAAACTAAAATGCATTCGCTATAAATGTGGAATGAACTTACAAGCTATAGTTATTTGAAATTATTGAAATTTAATTTGCATTATAGTTAATATAGCAATCGAATAATTATAAAGTAATATACCTATCTAATAATGAAAATGTGTAATATTTAAAAACAATATTTCCTACATATTATTAAGTATATAATTAATAGTTATGATTATTTTCATAAACTTTGTTTTCGAGAACCAATATAATATCTTACATGAATTACATACAATTTATTTTAGAATGATAATATAGTCATCACAAAATACTTTTTATACATATTTATTTTATTTTTATTTTTATCCACATAGGTTTAGAAAAAAATGTAATCTCCATGGTTTGATTAAATTTTTTTATTACATGTTTCTTAAGTCTTTTTTATTTTTTTTAAAATTATTTTATCAATTATTATCATTAGTATCCATAGAGCTGGAACATGTAGCTACGTACTTTTTTATTCAAATAAAATCATAATATATTATATTATTTAAATTGATAATGAATCTGTCATTGCACGGTATACTGGAGGAATAAAATACTGATTGAATAGGTGATTCAAAAGACATATAATATACGGTAACATATTATATTATATTATATAAATATAGTGCGTCTGTTTCGGATAAAAAGAATAATTTTCCCCGTAGGATCCATCTGCACGAGACGTATATAGTACGTAAGCTGCAGGTATATATAAATATATTATATATATGTACACTGGGGGTTTAGAATTTTTCCGTTATGAAAACTCCTGGAACCAAAGTGAAAAATATTACTTTGAATGCTTTCATGAAAAATCATTTTCCCCGCGAGATATCGAGTTTTTCAACTTTCCATAAATGATAAATGTGGTATACGAAAGCCGTGTTGGTACTTAAGTTAACACCAACTGACTACCGAATTAAAAATTTCTAGCCGAACATTTCATCACCTTATGAATACGGATAATGGAATTTTCAATTACGCGCGTGTGTGTGTATATATATATATATACATTATGCTTAATACAATATTTATGTGTGCAACGTACATGTGCGTATTGTTACCAAATACATTATGAACGTACTCGAAGTAAGTGTGAACTAAATTTCAAACTATAATCTAGATTATCTTAAATGTTAATTCCATTTAAGCGAGAAATAATTAAATTCGTCACGCTTGACTTCGGTTTTAAGTTTTAACCTTTTTCCTCTACGAGATTACGCAGTATTTTAATAATCAATTTGTAATAAAAATCATTATTTTTTTTTTTATATAGGTATACCTACCTAGTAATATATTCATATTACATTCGCAATATTGCGTACAACATTGATTCTTCATTCAAAGGTCTCTCTGTTTATTATTAATAAAAGTGTTAAAGGTTACCCGAAAAGTAAAAAAAAAAATAATAACAACAATAATAATAATAAATAACAATGAATGACATAATAATATACAATAATATCCTGTATTGTTGTACACACTATACAGCACTTGTAAAATCACGAGTATAGAAAGGAAATAGAATCTAATAAATTAGAAAGTGGTCTGTTGAGAGATAAACCTGTTTTTTAGGTTCATTGGTGTGAGTCACATTTGTGTTGCGAATTGAGGTATTGAATTCGAAAACGATCATAAAAAAAATAACATTCAGAAGGTCGAAAATCACACGATTCATAATAATCGATATTTTGAAGATTACGCGTCATTCACACTTGCTTGCATTTTCTACATTTTCTCACATTCTAAAGGAAATTTAGATACCTACCGAGTAAACCAAAAATTAAAACTAACAAAAATAGATGCAATATCCAATCAGTAAATAAAGGTACTTAAAACTTAATTGGAGATATTTTACTATGTACTCCTCCTAGCGTAGGAGAAAACGATTTAGTTAAGGAAAAATAGATTATTGTACAGTTGTATACTCTACGAATGCAATGTGTAATAAACAATACTGACTCGCGACAAAACACCTCGACACGGTTATATTTGGTTTTAATTAAATTAATTTTAAAACATAAATTTACGAGCACCGCATGTGTAGGTAACAAATTACACAATACTCACAGGCGATGAACAGATAAATTGTATTCAAATTATTAATTGCACACGCATATTATATACGGAGGGTCCCTGCTTTAGTTTTATATTATGTGTGCTACACAAAAGCACGGTGTACGTTTTATGTTATTAATAATAAGTTTATGTCGTTAATAAATTATGTTTCTATGGGTGTTGGTTATTTATACTTAAATCAGTGACCGCTGTCGCTTGAATTTTTTTACACAATATAACACCATGCTGCATAAAGAATTTTTTTTTTCAATCATGATTATTCTAAAAGTTTTATTATTTGCTACATATAATAGAGGGCTTAGAAAATATTAAGCACTGTCATAATTTTCGGATTATTTCCAAAAACGTATCGTTGAACTATAAAACGTGTATCAACATACAGTACCTATATTATGTGAACTAGTGATTATTAATGACAGATTCATGTACCAAAACTGTGTAACGCTCACAAGTCGGATGCGTTTATTATTATTTTAATAATGTATAGGCTACCTACTCATCTTGATAAAATATATTATTATCTCTATCACATAGGTTTATCCATCGTAATATTTCGGAAAAACATAATAAATATTTAACATTCAAACCATAAAACTAACAATAAAGTTGTAAAGTTACGAGTTTTTTTTATAAATGTCATGAAATAAAATATGTAAAATGCAAAAACTAGTCAAACTATTTTTATTCAATTAATTATTATAAAATATTTTAAATATTAATTTTTAAATTTTTTCATAACTATGTTTTTTCCATTCAGTGAAAACTATTGTTTTACCAGTGTCTAATGGGTGGACGCATCCATAGTATTATCTGCACTTTATAGTTTATATTACAATATATCGTAAAAATATATAATTATATTGAGAATTTACCATTATCTTGAATAGTTTCAAAGCGCAGACATACGTCGTGTTAATTTTGCCCAGCCTTGTTTACATAGTCAATACGTTGGTCACTATATTTTAGTGAGGTACAGTATTTTGAGAGGTGTTATAACGTAACATGTATACGTAGGTACAATATACTCTAATTCATGGCTTTTAATGAAAATTGACTTGATAATGCACATTTACGTGAGTGTATAGTCAGAATCAAAACCACTAACATGAGCACACTATAATATTCATTAACTAATCACCGAGGAAATGATTACAACATACATTCCATTTTGATTAAAATATATTTCGTTCAATATTTGTTTTATTTTACGTTATACAGAATATGTGGTTTCAATGTTTTGTTTTATTATTAATTATTTGAGAAGATAATGGGCCACACTGAACATATTTGTTTGGGAGCAGGAAGCCCCGACATTGTTTCTAGATTTTATTTTGAATACTCAAAAGGTACAAACATTTCAAGAATGATAATAATTAAAAAGTCACCATTATATAAAATAACGAAATAATATTATACGCTACGTACGTTTGTGTTATCCTTTAGATGAAATCTGAGTAAGAAATATTTAAGTGTAATTTAATAAAATACAACTATTATTATTTAAAACGAGAGCTATTATGCTTTATTGCAATTTAAGAAAATACTTTATGCATTGTATAATATTTAAGTTTTATTCTGTGATATAGAGTTAAGATAAATAAAATAAAAGGATCAAATGAATTACTATTTAATGTATAGCCGGAGTTTAATTATGAAAAAAGTATAGATTACATTACACTGTAAAGGTAAATTGGATTAATGTATCACACTTAATAAAACAATCTAATTTAATATGATCGAAAATTCAAAATAGGACAGTCTTGTAGGATTTCTTGTGTTTTTCTAATCAATAGTGCCTACTTAAGTCCCAAAGTATTTATTTTCACGTACATTTAATATATTTCATTAAAAATTATTGTTTTAAATATTATATCTTTTCGAAATCTGAATTTTCTTAATAGATGGATATATAATATTATACATATTGGGAGTACTCAATAATATTTTGGAAATAATTGTACCAAATGGATAACAATAATAATAATTATAATAATGGACAGGAAAAATAATATAACAATCATAATTATTATTATTATTAAAATTAAATTTAACACATTTATTGAAATCAGTTTTAGATTCGGAGCGGAGAGATGAATGTATAGATTTCGCAATTTGGGTGTCTTAATCGAATTTTTAAATACCTATTAAATTGAATTGAAAATTAAAAAAAAAATAGATAATACAAGTAAACAATTGAATTAAATTTATGTTAATAAAAAACTCAATAAGTAATAGTACAAATTAAATAAGCTATTGTGTATTACAAGTTTACAGTTGAATATTGTATTACATTGATTAACTATGAAACACAATAGAACAATATACAAGAATAATACTATTGTAGTACCTCGGCCATTTTGATTCACCGACATATTAACCCAGCCTGTACCTAATAGGTAACGTCTATCAGCAAAATATGTATGAAATAGTTAAACAAAAACCTACTGAATCAATAGCGAATATTCAAAACAGTTAATCATAATTAGTTTTAGAGTACCTAACCCTTATACTGTCAACATCAATAAGTGTCTTATTTATTCTGTCGCGTTATTAAATTAGTGCTCTACGAATTTGCATAAGCCCAAAAAAAGTAATTGAGAGTGTAATTAGCGGAATATTTTTGAAGGTTGGCTATAATTTATTATATTATTATGTACATAATTCTATGCGACCAAACAGCATACATGGGGACGTACCTAATATAATCTTGGTAAGTTTCTCATTAATGTGTCAGGTGGTCCGATTACTCTTTATTAAAACAAAATACATTATTAAGCGTGCCATGTGCTGAGCGCAATGGTGGACGAGAGGGTACACGTGGTGGCTGTCGTTTATCATATAGCTGGCGAGCACAGGATTAACACGAATACCATTATTACGATAGCAATATTGTACAAATTTCATTAAAGTAATAACAAACCGTGCTCAACAATATAACCATATCATAAGGAATGGTAATGCGAAAGAGTATTTCGTTTATTTTATATTACTCGCGGTGAGATGAGATAATATTATGTCTTGATCGCGGTTAACCATAGGACTTTTTGGTTTTGATCGATTCGAAACGAACAATACGGCGGGACACATAATAATAACATAAACATAATGTAGGGTGTATTGTTTTATTTTCACTTCGTGACTTTTCGCACATTGCCCTTTGTTGTTTATTGGGCCGTTGGCGGACAACAAATAATCAGACACACTTCGGTCGGAGTGGGCGTCGAACAAAAAAAAAAAAATTCTTTTTACACAACCACCACGAACCGATGTAATAGTAGTCGGATGAAAAAAAAAAAGAAAAACGAAACACCAATGCCTTTTATTTCGCATTATATTTTTCATCAAGGAACTTAATTTTTTTTTCGTGTACACACGATTACGAATAGTAATTACTTGGTGGACGTAAAGTATAGGTCACGAGATGGAAAAAGATGAATAAAGAGAGCGCGAGATAGAGTAAAGTAAAAAGATAAAAAGGGACAGAGATAATGGATTCACGAAAGGCTAATAAAGTTCGTTAGTTTTTTTTTTTACCGTTTCTTTTCTCTCCTGCTTAATTCTGACGTCCAATTAAGACCGTTAGATCGACGACCTTACCGACCCTTGCAAGGCTGCCATCGGCTATAATACATATATACCCGCATGCATCACCGGTAGACACATCTGTATATAAATAATTATATCCGTTGGATTTTAATTAACCATCCACCCCCCTTCTCTCACGATTGACTCGATAACGGTGGAAAAAAATTTAGACGACGTCATAGAGTTTGTTTTTGTATTTTATTGTTGGCAACAATATATTATATTCTATTCTATTATATTCTATTTTTCAGATCCAACGATGAAGAAAAAAAAATCACAACATACTAGGGAACTTTTATAAAATAACCAGTCCCGGTTGCCAACGATAAAACGTCGTCTAATTTTCAACCAAATAAATTAGAAAAAAATATTCAATATTTTAATACTAATATATATTTTCTGTCGTAGGCACATTTTTTACAAAACCTAGATATTTAGTCTCTCTTTCATAATCATGTAAAATAGCATAAAAAAGGTATAAGGACTTCCTCCAAAGCTTAAGGTAAATCAAAAAAAAACTTAAATGTATATTAAAATATTAAACTCACGTCTAAGGTTCAACACGACGGATGCTTGTCGGGGATCCATTAGCTTCGTGTTTGACGCCTGGCACGTGAACACCGAACCGAAGTCGTGGCGGCTGACAGACGGCCAGTGCAGCCTGTTTTCGATGGCGTTCATTGAGTTGTGTTCGCACTCGTCGTCCACCACTTGGTCGTTTTTCAGCCACACGACTGCCGGTGGAGGATTTCCTAAGAAAAAAAAAACCATAACGATCCCATGAGTCGAATTGCGTATTTATTATAGGTAGATAGCATTATTTTTAATATTTCTACCATAGCATTATGATGTATATTATATAGGGCAAAACCATATTTCTGTGGTTTGGCGCAAGTGGCTGCAATCAATCACTCGTCGTAATTGAAAGTAAGTAACGTCCGATGCCACTAGTTCCCGGACGGGTGACCACACGGGTTCGTAGTGACAAAAACCTTGCCACACATACACGTGTTTCTGACCTACCATTCCAACCGTACCAACCCTAGCAACCGTGATCCCTAAAAGAGCTAATGGCAATAGTTGGCGGCCTCAAGTTCAATAATAAAAAAATAAAACCACATTTTCAGATTATGTGATATGCGTTTTGTCTACATCACTATAATAATATAAGGCACAGTATTGTGTAAATATGTTTATGCGCCGCAGACGTTGTTTTGTTTTTTTGTTTTGCGATTTAAAAATATTGCTGCACACATTTAACAAGTGTATCCATGGCATAACGTGTGTATTTCATTATTATTATTATTGGGACTTATGAGGAAAGTCACTGATACCTTTAAAAGTTGGCATACCTACCTGTTTGGAAACGTGATATTTCTCAACCATTCAGGTAAATTCGAGTAATGTTTAATAATAATAAACAAAATGTTTGTTATTTAGAAGAATTCAGTATTACGGTTAAATAGTATATAAACAAAATGACAAAAAAGGTTTATAAAAAAAATTCCCTTTGAAAACAAGTTTAACTCAAAGGAATTTGTTTGTAATGCTAGAAGTTTCATCAACTTGTTTATTAAAAGACAAAAGTATTTTATGTGATTTAAATTGATTATAATATAATATAGACTTAAAATAACACAGTACTGGAATGTACCTTTTATTTTTAAAAGTAATATTTTAAATAAATTTAGTAATAAGATGTTTTACTTATTAAATTCTAAGACAAAGAAAGATATTTTATATACATAAGTACTAAATCAAAAAAATATGGAAACACATATTTAAAAATAAAAATTATTAGCAATATTCATTGACTTATTATATTTCATATTTTATTTGTAGATATTGTTTATGTATTTATATTATAGATACAGTACCTAACATTTTGTGATAATAGAAACGAACTTATTATTTGTATTTTAAATTGAATACATCTAATAGTAATTTAAATTATAAAATTTATAAATAATGTAGGTAATATTATTATAAATAATTTATATAGATCACATGTTTTACATTTACGACTTTTCTCTATAAATATATTAAGAATATTATTAATGAAATAAAATAAAACAACTTTCAAAATTTAATATAACACCTATTTGAAGAAATTGTAACTAAATATTTGAAAAATATATAACTACCTACTTTACATTTTTAACTAGCCATTTTTAAAAGATTTTTTTCTAATATAAATATATTTTTGGGCTGAGTGAAGATAATTTTTATTTTATAACCGATTTTGCGTGACGCTTTGTTTATCATATAAACGAATAAAATGTAAAAATTACATAATTCCCACTAGGTACTTACATAAAATATAAAATATATTGGTTACTTATTAATATATATTATTTATGATTCATGCATTTTCTTCGAAGTTTTGGAATAAACTATGCTAAAGCCTCATCGCTTTTAAGTTAGTTATAATTAATAATAATGTTTAGTTCTATATTGGGAAGACAGATTAACACTGGGAGCGCTGTCGACGCCTATCGTACTGAAGGTTTGGCGGGTTCCCCCCTACGTGGAGTCGGGAGATTGTACGTATTTTCCCGACATTTTGCATATATTTTGCTTTAAGTGAAGTGTATTTGAATGTATTTGATAATATTAGTAGACATTGTACTTACCAACGTATACAGTTAACTATAAAAGCGTATACAATTTCGATACCAAAATCAATTTATTATAAAAAGTAAAATAACCAATATAAAACTATATCTATACATCCTGAATAGGAAGGTACAAATTGTTTCCACCAGAGCGCGTTTTGTTAATCTGTTTCCCCAATATAGATGAAACAAGCAAGCTGAATCACAAGTACCAATCATAAAACATTTGTATTTACCCTATCAAAGTTATAAAAAAAAACATGGTTTAACTATACTAAAACAAATATTTGTTTGTTCGGGATCATGCAAGTATGGAGAAATAATGAAATAGTTTAAAACATTAAAATAAATAAAATGCACGTCACAGTGTCACACTAATTATGATTGCATTCATGCAGCATCAGTTTTTAAAAAATAAAATCATTTTGATTCCTAATTAGCTGTATGTGTTTCATTTTAATTCACCAATATGTTACTTTCAGAAACTGCACTGCACATATCTACAATTTAAAATTGATACTCGATACTTAAAATAAACTTTCATCCTAACGCCTTTGATTATTTAACAAACCTCTATATACATAACTCAATACATAAAACAAAACTACCCTTCTCATATTTAAGAGAATACTTTTTACCAAACTGTACTTAAGTATATTGTTCATTTTTGTCTTTATAACTTTTTTGTACCCATAGGTATAACTATTTTAATTAAAAATTTTTAAAAACTGTATACAATGTGTTTTGTGATTGATTATTTAAACGTACCTAATATTATAAAATATAGCTGTATTCTTATATAACCCTCATTATTACTTAACAATACACAGCTTATAATATTTCAAAAGAATTTTATAGAAGAATAAACGGGAAAATGCATTAGGACATTTTAATCATATATTTAATATTATATTAAAATATTGGTATTAAAAAAAAGTAGTTCTCTTTATTATTTGTATTATACTTGTAACTAATAAGGGTCTAGTATTGGTATTTTAAAATATAATATTTATAGCACGGCGTATCGTATATACAATATAAGTACACCAATACCGATATACAAAAATCGTTAACTATTTTATTAGTATTATTTTTATTTATTATGCATCTATCATCTATGCGTGTTAAATTATATTTATTATTAATTTAGAATTTTAATATTTTTTTTTATTAGCATACACCAAAATCAAACACAACTAGGCACACTGCGTATTTTCCACTATATTCATATATTATATTATTTATAATGTTTTGAAAATATATCATTTGATCTAATTTGTTTATAACAAAAATTATAACATGTGAGTCATAGTGGCATTTAAAATACGTATAGAAAAATTATATTGTTTTTATTACTCCTTATAAAAATATTTTGTATAGACTATAAATGGAATAAGTAAAATATTATATGTTCTGGACTCCATAAACCAAATGGATTGCTGATAGAATCGACAACTGATCTCTCTCAATATATATTTATACATACGGGTTACGGTAGAGTATGGAAAAAGTAAAATAAAATAAAAATAAAACCTTTTTTCCACTTCTGAAAGGAGAAGATTACGGTACCACGTGTCTCAGCTGTTGCCACCGACTTCATTCTGATTTGGCAAATAAATCGTTGAATTAATATCGGCGATGAAATGGTATATATAGTCCCGAGGAATAAGGGGTAAGGGGGTGACAGAATTGAAGAGAAACCAATGAAGTTCAATCCTGAAAAGACCCTAGAAATTGGATATTTAGCTTGGACCTTCTGCGCTTTATAAATTAAGCGCAATTTATTCGGACAGGTGATATAAACATTTTTTTTTTTGCAATCTATATCAGCACCACCTAATAAATTATTTTTTATCTCTCTTTTTTATCGACGCCCTTCTCCTAAGATGTCTTTGTGAGCAGGGCGTACTGGAATGGTTCAGCGCGTATCGCGGAATACCTCAAAATAAAAATGTATGATCTCCTGGTGTTGTTTTGAGCAAATAATTCGCGTGGTACAATGGAACTACATCGAAGCACAACTAACTCCAATAACCCATCACAATACAACGTTAATTTTACCAAACTCTCGCGTGTGCGTGTGTAATAAAATAATTTACCCGTTAAACGGATGTATAACGTCATCGTTAAAGATTCGTAAATATTATTTTTATTATTAATGTATATTGCCTATACCGTGCCCCTCGGAGGACCCGTCGCGGTGATAAACCGGTGGTGGGGTATATAATAAGTACCCGTGTGCTATATCTACGTATTGCACGCCCAGACGAATAATTCAATTTCTCGTTCCATCGGGGAAAAATTACTAGCTAAACTTTGCCAGTTTAATCCGACACGCGTGTCTAAGACACAGGTAATAGTTCAGAAAGCAATAAACATAAATACTGCATAGGTGGTCGCGAATCCGTTGTCGAGGTAACTGCGTTTAATTAATCGACCACAATAGTGCAGTGCGTGCGGTAACGGTCTGTAGTTTATGTCAGCTGCACCGCAGCAACACTATTCCGAAAAATTGTGGAATCTTGTTGATTTTAATATAATCGTTTGTATGTATACATACACGATTCGACAAATTAAATTTGTATAATATTATAAGCGATTCCTCGTGGTTTTAAAATACGCAACGTTGCGCCATACATAAAAACAGAATATTGTGTAAATAATTTTAATGTACATATCGTTTTGCGCAGTAGAAGACTCTGGAGTTTTAACCACAGAACTTTTGGTAAACATAATTTTATTTTATACTTTGAACGTTGTTGGATTTATTTCATATTTTATATTTTTACTTGGAGTTTATGTAATTGTGATTAGAGATATATTTTAGAATTAAAACAGATTTTTGAGGACAATTCATAAGCTTTAATTTTATACTACAACAATTTTTCATACGCGGCGACGGCAGCATTATCAATATTGTCAAAAGTACATGCATTTAGTTGTATATTCTATATCCCATTTGTTCCAATAAAAAACCATTACATATTAATTGTAATGTAGTAACTTATAATTATTATTTCATAACACTAAAACTGACAAATCTTAAAAAATACTATACACTTCAATATTATAATAAAATGGGTAGGTAACTTAAAGTATTTATTTATCTATTTTCAAATTATTATTTTAACTGTTTATAATGTAATAAATATACTCGAAACTGGTTCCCTTGACTTTTAATTCTTTTTACTTTCGAACTATTACTATACTAACATTATTATGTATATAATATAAATTACAATGATTTATAATAACTAGAGCAAACGAATTGAACAGAAACGTTGCAAGAATAATCATGTATATATATGTTATATACATATATACATAGGAAATTTGACGAATCGTAAAAAAATAGTCTGTAAAATATTTACGATTCCGCGAATTTGTGGAGTCGATCTCTACCGAGCTGCAGGAGTAGTCCCGTGGAAACCGATCTAGGGAATATTATCTGTGTGCAATGCGATTAGGTTTGCGTCGGAGATAAAGGTGATCGCAAACAGGTAGTTTCAAGGCCCGGGTCGTTGTCGTTCAGGTTTTTTCGTCTGTCTTTGAATTCTGACTTTAACACATCGCCGTGCAACTTTGAAATATAAACGAAAATTCTCCCTTTGGAAAATTACAATCATACAATAGGTAGGTATACCATTATAATATAGCAAATATAGATAATATAGATAATATAGATAATTATTATACATTACTAATGGTCCCGCGCCCGACGTTGTCCGGGCCTGAGATTTTTATTTTTAATTAATATATTAATTGTAAAAAAATATGTATATGCCATATTTTTCTAATCTAAATCGTTATATAAAATGTAACCAATGGCAACCGTTTAGGTAAAGAAAAAAAATATTTATTTTTTTATAAGATAAAAAAAAATCTTTTGTGAGCTACTCTTTAGCTACCTATAGGAATAGAAAAAAATAAGCTATAAGCACCCTCCAATAATTCTCAAGGAATCTATTGATAAAATGTTATAGTTTTTTATTGAAAACGGTCCAGTAGTTATCGAGTCTATTAACTTCGGATGAACCAGCATCCATTTGTAGCTGTATAACCCGACTTTGACCGTCAAAAAATGAAAAAATATTAAATATAGCGATTTATAGGTGTATCTTGGTTTTGGTGTGGGTACCTCAGTTCACAGTCGAAATTGAGCCGGTGCACCTAGCTTTGTGAACTAATTCGACCGATAAAGACTACTCGCCTGTGGCGAATTGGATATAGCACTTGATATAAATCGAATGAGGTTCAAACTTCAAACTACTCTCTAAACTTTCATGATATTTGCAAGAACAAGCAATTTTACATTTTGACAAAATCGGTCAAGTACTTTTTGAGTACCTACCTATACAAACTACAAGCATACATTTAACTCGCATATTATTTGTATTGAGATATAATTCCTTTATTCGAAACCATAAACGTGACGGTTGGACGCATGCTTTTAGATCATCTGTCCGTAAGTTATCAATATGGCAACCATTTAGATACAAAATAAAAATATACTAATTTCTACTAATTATAATAATCTGTAATCTAGGTAACCAATAGAAACATTTATAAATGACGATTTCCATTGCAAATCTCAAAACCCCCGTTTCAGCACCTATCCGGGTAGGACCTGCCGGGTCCAAGTGTGAATCAAAATAATCCAGGAATCAATCAAATACACACAAAACATTTCTTCAAACTTGGACCAGCCGTTTAGAAAGAGTTCAAATGGGTACACACGTACAAAAGGATTATATATAAAGATATTATTTTGTCTTTTCTACCTAAAATACGACTATACGAGGACATCCTCGGATCCCGTTGAACGGATTGAAACTTTTATAATCGGAATTTGTTCTGAACACTCAAATATAATATTTCTGAAACTAGTGGATTTATAAATAAACATGTCAATGATCAAAACATTATGTGCTATGTTGTAATGTTTATAATTTTAAATTTTAATAATGGTGGAATGTTTTACGTTTATAGGCACGATTAAAATATTTTTAAATTAAAACAAAATAACAAAAACCGTTTGAGGAGAAATCATTGTTTTACGTTTGGAAATTCAATTTCGATAAAATGTAAGCACTAAGCTGATGATTAAATATTTTTTTCTGCTCCAACAGAAGTCGAGACACAATAAAATAATGAAAAAATTACATACAATAAATTGTACAATTAATACACTCATCGTTCTACTCAGAACCTAACCTAATATCAATGTTATGTTGATATAATTTAATAATACGAACATTTTAAACATATTAAGGGAAATTCATACTAATTTATTTCGCAAGTATAAATGTTTTTGTTTTAATGAACATTTTTCAAATAAGGAAATAAAATATTTTATCCGATAAATCATCATGAACATCTTTGAGAATATGAAAAATGTGACCCATAAAAAAATTTAAGTAATTGTAGTTAACTGATAGGATAGACGCCTATAAAGCGAAAGTGATGTGGTATTACCAGGCAGTTATCAAGTAACGACAATGTAATTTTTCATTACTATAATAACACTATATTATGCCATGTACTTTTCATAACATAAGTAATAGTTATAAATCAATGCATATAGGTGAGTCGGACTAGATTGAAAAAAACACTAAAAACTATCATAGATGTGCAGTTGCTAATAATAGTCCCGAACACCGAACTATTATAATGACAGATATTTTCGAGTGGCCTGTCGAGGAACATTTTTAAAGCAAAGTCCCCGACTCCGACACGTCTCCAAATGACACGTACTCAAGACACTCGGCCGTCGGGGGTGAATAATAGAGCGGAACAACAACGAATATAAACTCTCTGTCGACGGAGATAGTGGCGGGGTCGCGTTGCGCGAGCGTCTGGGAGATGTGTCAGGGGAGGCGCGTCCAAAGGTCTACCACGGTACAACGGCGCATTACGCGGCGCGGACGAAAGCTCTGGTTGGGTTTAGCGAGCACGACTCACTCTTCCAATCGACAAATTTATTTGTGACGTCCATACGCGACGGAACGACTCGATCGTTAAACACCGAGCCCGTGACCAACTCTCGTGAGAGCCGAGGAGAAAAAAATAACAGCTATATTATATCATTATTATTGTACGTTATAGGTACCGGAGAGTTATTTTTTCGTTATATAACTGTCGTTATGCTCTCGCGAGACCGTACTTACTATACTACACTGCAGCGGTACTACGCGATGCGCAAATATTATTACTACCTACGTTATGCGATGCGAATATTTAGGCATTGTTTACCGGATCGTTTTGTTTTACGACCATCGTGGTAGACCAATGTGAATTATTATTATTATTCCATCCCTTAAAAACAATATTATTACCAGGGAAACGGTTATCGCAAAATGTATCGACAAAAATCACAAGCAATCTATGGTTTTATAATATTATATAATATTTATATATATATATATATATTATTAATGGACGCCGAGAATGAAAAATGATTAGAAAACGTGTTTTCATAGATGATAATAATAGGTACCTATTATATTTTATGACAGTATGAGCAACACGCTCATAACTCCAGTGAGTGCGCGAATAAGTAGGTAGGATACTGTTGGTGAGTTCAGTACAACAATATTAATACAAAACTGTAGGTATAATATACCGAACTAAAACACTTTGTCTAATAATATATTTTGTTCATTTCTTGGATATTGGAGACATGTTTTCGCTATTGTAGTCAAAACAAAAACTCGGAGGAATTAATTATGCCTACCAGTAAGCAATAACAACATAATATAAGTACAACAAAAAAGATTCGTTTTCGCAATAAATGTTATAAAAAAATAGAGTTGAATTAAAAAGTTTCGTTTGTCTTGAGTAAAGTATAATATAATTAATGAGCCCATCACTTACTTTGAGTTTCAATTGATCAAATATCCGTGACATATTAATATCATATTATTATTGATCGAAAGATTCACTGATCTACCTTTTACAGTAAATCCATAATATAAAATATTGTTAGGTTATACACTTAGGTATACCTGGCGATTATAGGTAGTAGGTACGCACTGGGTGTCTGAATTAAACGTATGCAATAAAACATGTGTGATAATGTTGTGCATTCGATTCAATAGGTATGAATAGGTATTCAAATAAATATTTTATAAAACAAAATTGAACAGGGAATTAAATAATAATAAATCGTGTAACTGATCTTTGTGTTTTGACATTAGGTAGATATGACCGTTAAAATAGAAATATCTAATAATGAGACGAATAAAATCGAATAAAAGAATTGAAAAAAATGGTGTTACATAACAATACAATAATATGCTGAATGAAATAAAATATTAGCAGTAATCAAAAATAGTGTAAAAAAAAACAAAGAATTGTAGTAGTATGTAGACACATTGCACAACGTATTGAAAAGACAGGTTAATAATGTTTGAGTAGAATTCCGAGCATTTTTTAAATGTTTTTTTTATATTATTTCAAATTTAACGATTATTGTTTTATTTCTTATTTTTTTTTTTGTTTTGAAAAAAATATATTAATGTTGTTTTATTTTAACATTTACTTTAGAAAACGACAGACCGTTTAAAAGTTGATAAAATGATGTTGTTATCGCTACAAATTCGGATAATTGTCTAAATACAATGAAAATACATATTATATAATAATATATACTCATTAAAAATTTAAATTTACAACTGATATAATAAATTAATCGTATTATAAACGTATTTATTTAACCAGTATCAAATCAACTCTTTTTAAATTCGTATTAGATTAAGTAACTATTATATCAGATAACTTTAACAAAGGAAAATATATTAACATATTATGTTAACAAATTTAACAAATTATACTAACAACCATAAATACATATATAATTCTGAGCAATGAATGTATTGATTTTACAATGATTTGTTGTTTTTTTATTTTTACTTGTGTCTGTCATCACCTTTTGGGACAGTAAAAATGCATCAATTTTCTTCAACAGCATCTTTACTGATACGAGAGTGAACCTAGTTGGTATTTTGGTGGGTCCATAATTCCCATACAACGACTTTTTTATTTTGTCGTTATTCAAAAACTAATAACCGTAGGTACTTGACGTTTTCATCAAATGCGTATTGTATCATTGATGGTGAATTTTATTATAATATTGCCCGTAATAATGGTCAATAAAATAGGCGCAAGTACCTGTTTAAATTTAAAAAAGACACCTTTAAGTTTTTTTTTTTATTATTATTTGATTAAATATTATCTTCTGGAATTTCATACAAATGAATATCAACCTACTAAAATGTTGTAAAAATAGCGTATAAAAAACTTAATTTTTTAATTCTTCAACAGTTAGAATTTAAAATAAATATATGGGTAAATCTATAATCACCATACCCATCAGCACTTTATCTAAAATATAGTGTTTATACTTTATATTATTAAAAACTCATAAATGTCATTTTTAAATGTTTATTTATTTATTAGTTGGCATGACAACTATAAAACACTAAATAATATTTTAAGACCTTTTTATGTAATTGAGAGATAAATATTATACACATTATTCTTATTGTACGAGCTTATATAGTTGAACATTTTTTTTTTAAAACAATTAGGTACTTAAAGTTTGTTTCCGTTAACATTGAAAATATTTTTAATTTAAACTTGTAATTAAGTCAAATTATATTAAATTATAACATTTATAAATTGAAAAGTTTGGTTATTAGTTTTTCAGACAAACAAGTTAAGTTTGTATAATTCTGGGAAAAGCAATAGGATAGAAGCATGCTAATTGATTTAAAATAGTGTTTTTTTTTTTAATACCTTACGGGTTATAAAATTCTTTAAAAGCTTAATTTATTTTGACCATTAAATATACTTATACTTGTATGGTAAATTTTCCATTATGTAATAACACAGCAATGAGAAATACATCACTAAAGATTATCTTTTAAATTAAATTATTATTCTCAGGTATTTGTATTCAAATTTAACAGCTTTACGATTTTAATTATCACTTGAATATTAATTTTATAATTTACTCTCAATACACAATCTAATTAAAATAGTTATTTTACGTAATATTTACTGTATGTAATATTTTATATTTATAAAACGATAATTATTAGAATAATGCATTCAATGGTAAATGTTTTAAAATAAAATAATATAATCTTGGCACGCATCTGACAAAGTCAGCTAGGTATTTAATATTTGCAACTATTATTTTTTTAATTAAAAATTCGTTAATAATAAATGAGAATTGACAAAATGCATTATATCATACTCTCGATTAAGTAGAACTGCTGGAATCACTATTGATAAAAATGACATCAATCATTTATAACAACATCGATTTAAATTTTAAGAAAACCAATGTCCACAGAATAAGCAATTATCTATCGATATTGAATGTCCGTATACAATACCTACTGTCTTACACTAACACAATTTCATTTAGACTTATCATTTCATATTTTACAAAAATCTTTATTATACTTATCAGCATAAATAATAAACTGTTATTTAAAAAGAGCTGTTTCTTGTGAACCTTTCGGTATTGTTTGTTGAATCTATTGTGTGCATGTACACTATTATTATATCAGTTGCTTACGTTTTGAGTAAGACATATACTCATTTTCAAAAGAGAATATACCGGTCGGCGACCAATTTATGTCCGACGGCGCGCATTCCTCACCAATTTTACATTGTTAGCGTGATCACGTGATTCTCGACGCACCAATCGAACCATTCGACATGCGCGAAAGCGGTATATTCTCTTTTGAAAAGGAGTATAGGTCTGGAAAATAATTTATTTGACTATTCGACCGACCACTTAAAAACAGACAAAAATATAATTGGGAAGTATCTCTAATATTTGAAAATGTTATAAGTTATAAGTTTATAACTATAAGGCAGTCTAGAATTCATTTAAAAAATTTTAAAACGCCACAAGACAACACAACATTTTTAGTACTTATTGTATAATTGTATAATATTTGATTGTAAGTAATTAATTTTTTTCTTCAAATTCGTTAGTAAAGACCGATTTTAGTAAGAACCGAAAAATCGATTCAAACTTGAAATATATTTTTCTCCAACTATATATTTTTAGTTGTGTTGGTTTTTTTTGCGGTGTCCGATATATGAACTTACGAACGGTCATTTCAATATTGATGAATATAATTTATAGTACACAAACAATTTTACGTAAGTTGATTTTAGTAAACATTTAAAATAAAATACTTAATCTAATTTTGTTTATTTGTTCTTTATACACATAACGTCATAACATATTATACACTAATTAGCGTGTCCTGCCGTCTATTTCGGCAAATAATTTTAATTATGACAATTTTTTTTTCTTAAACCTGGTATTTGATATATTTAATATTTTATTCTTCAGTTATTTTAAATTAGCCCTTAAAATGGTAAGATATTCTTTAATATAATTCAATTTAGACAATTACATTCATTCCTAATTTTTTTCTCGATAAAACCTAAAAAATTATATACTCAATAACTGGGTCAATAATATAAAAATGTATAAGTATCCAACAATAAATTGTAGATATTATAATTATTCAAAGTATGTACTTAATAATGCGTTATATAATGGTTGAATCTTAAATGTGATTATTAATTTTAGAAAATGCATGTCAATTTCAAGAATTTATATAAAAAAAAAGTTATTAATACATATTAAACGAACAATTAAAATATAAAATATAATTTTCTTGAAATAGTTACAAAGAGAAAAACGTTTTATCTATCTACCTATATTATGGAACTCGACTGATCCAGTTCTGTGTAAGGTTGAATTGGGAATAAAATAACGATAACAGGGAATACAATTAAAAATAAAAGCTTTAAATAAAAAAGTAGTTACATTATAATGAACTAAATGTTTCATTGTATTCAAACGAATATTTCACCGTAAATCTATAAAGAGACACTGACATTAATTAACGACCGCCTGGCGTATACAATTAAATAAAACATTTTAAGAGCTGTGATTTCTTTCTACGAGTTTATTCCCTAGAGATAAAGATAATATATTTATGGACTAATACTTTTTAAATATATAATATGTAAAAAATAAATGTATAATACGTATAATCGTTCACAATTGGTTTTTTTTTTTTTACATAATTAATAAGTATCTTAAATCACACTATATTTTTTAAATGCATAAACTTTTTAATTGTTTCTATCGCAGTTTGTTTTTAGTTTAAAAAATTCATTCTTTGCAGGTCTGATCCCAGTCTGGTATCGCAAGCACGTAATTTTACATCCCTTCCGGTTTATGTCATATCGTCATATTACTATTCCGAACCGAACAAATTCTGCAATGTGTATCAATCTACGAGTTACACCTTGTTCTCGCTTTCAAAGCTTAACCTGACCTGCCACCGGAAATATACTCCATCAAATAGATGAATATTAGTAACTTTATTTTAATTATCATAAAACGCATAATGTTTGTACACTTATAAACTGAACAGACTACAGAAACCGTTACGTGTGTTGACATGTCTGCACTACTCCGACTGGAACCATATCCTCAATTAGAATCATAAATAATTATGTTATCACTACAAAGAAACAAAATAATAATAATAATCATAATAATGGATTTAAACGTAACATATTGTTGTTTTCTTCTTCTCCGCCAAAATCACCACGTCTCGCAAACATGGACAAAAAAAAAAAAAAAATCAACTGTTCATAACGGACAATTGGTTTCATGCTCCTATCACAGAAGACAAATATTTTTGACGATAGTATTCATATCAGAAACTAACCATAAACTTCAAATTATGGTCAACCTAACACCAGCACTAGTACCTACACAAAACACATTTTACTTAAATTGATTAAAGGCGTCCTCAACTACAAGTTCCTAAGAGACAAGTTTGAGGATATCATCGGCCTGGACAGTTTCTGTTGCCACTTCTACTCATCTTAAAATTCAAATAGGCATCCCCGGTAACTATAGGAAAATAGTCCTTTATCTAAGACAGTGTTTCCCAACCTTTTTACCACCACGGACCACTTCGACAATATTTTATAGGTCGCGAACCACCTCAATTTTATGCAAACTAAGACTTTTTTTTTGCTCATTAACAAGAATACACAAAATTTATCGAAAAATGTCAATTTTTATTATTTTACTGTGCTATTATAAATAATTATTAAACTTTACTAATAATTTACTTGGTGTGAATTTTGTGGCTGCATTTCTTTGACAAGTTTTTCAATTCTCGGATGAATGTTGCTAATTGCTAAACGCATGTCGTCACTTACGTCCAAGCGATTCCTCTGTTTATTTTTGATCACGAGTAGACTGGAAAATCCTTGTTCACATAAATACTAGTAAATAACGTAAGGCAATTTCCCGTAGTTGAATATGTAATGTTGCCCTTCTGCACCAAAATTCCTCAAGGTTCATACCAGAATCAAACATATTTTTGCAGTCAGAGTCATTTTGCAGTTCGATGACAGCTTCTTGAAGATATTCTGGGGCTTCTTCAACTTTTGCACAAAAAGGGTTTCGAATTATTTTTTGAACACTGTTGACTTCGTTCCATTCCGGAAAGTAGCGAGTAAATTCAGATTTTATTTTTCCAGATGTTTTTTTTTATGTCATGTTGAATTTCGATTAAAATATCAGCATATTGATCGTCGTTTATAAGAGTTTGGAAAGTCTGAAATGCTGAATAATTATTATTCTCTATTTTATTCATCCATATTCATTTGCATACAAATGCGCGAATTTTATCCTCAAAAATAAAAATATTTGCTCTAAATTCCAAGGTTTTGTGTCCCGAACCTTGAAGTTGCAAATTAAGGTTATTTAAGTGCTCAAAAATATCTACTAAATAAGCAAGTTGTAATTCAAATTTCAAATCACTAAACTTTTCAAGTAACTCTGAATACTTCTCGTTTAAAAATATTTTCATTTCCTCTTTTAATTCATACAACCGTTTTAGCATATTTTGAAAGCCAGCGAACCTCTGTATGAAAAAGTAATGTGTCGTATTCGGAGTCCAATTCAACACAAAGTTTTTTGAAAAAACGTGTGTTAAGTGCTTTGCTTTTCACAAAATTCACTAAAAGCTGTAGCTTTGCTGGTTTCAAAGCATCGTTACTAAGCACAATAGTACATATCACACATTGAAGTCTTATTTCTCGATTTACTTCAATTTCAGTGAATCCATATTTAATATAACTATCATCATATTTCCTCTTTCATGACATATTCTTGACTAAGTCCGACTAGGTTTCAAAAAAATAACACTTAAAAAAACCAAACTATAAACTTTTAATTTCTTTAAAAAACGTACTGCGTGGTAATCAAACGAATAACGAGTGCATACTGAATCAATATCCATAACAGTTATTTGTCGGTACTCATAAAGTATAAATAATATATAAGCAACGATGTTTGCAATTGACATGATCATTATCGGCCGCGATAATAGAATAATTTATTACTCTGATACCTACACACTTATAAAAGTGGAAAATAACTATCGGTCGTCGGCAGAAAAAACGATAAGATAACCGTATATTACGGTGAAATAAAATATTTTTCGCTGTTTAAAAAAAAAAAAAAATAATTTTTAATAGAAAACGAAGAAAGGTACCGCGGACCATCGGTTGGGAAACACTGATCTAAGATAATTCGAATTACACCTCAGGTATATCAGACAATCGACTATAATCTGATAAGCTTCCGAGAGTTGTTATCAGAAACCTCCATCCATCCACTCTAGAGGCTGATATCGCATCAGCAATAGAGTTAATAGGTCAAACAGTGGGAAAGGTTGCCAATATCAAGCACAAGCAAAAACAATATCCCCACTACCCTTCTTATTTGTTGATATCCCAAATGAAAGCGATAGTGATATTTTACCATCACATCTCTATTACACATGATAAGATAAAAGTAGTACAACCCTACAAAATGTGACAATCACTACTGTTAAAAATTGTCAAATCTATTGCTGTACCCGAAATTACATCCATTCGTATAATATATAGAATGTGAGGAAATTCACACATCCACTTTCTGCTCAAAATCACCGGATCTTGTTATTTTTATTTGATATTATGTTTACCTACACAGAGTTTTTATAATTTTTTTTGTATAATGGTACTCAATAACAAAAGATGAGTATAAGTGGCAAATTGTATATAATTTTAGTATTTTACGAATGTGTGTGAATAATCCATTTAAAGTTTTTTTCATATTATCTGTTTGCGCCTATTACACCGGTTTCTATAGGAAATTAAATATTATACACCATACTATTCCACATGTTATATTGTATGACTATTAATTATGTAGTCGGTTGATTTTGTGGTTTTTTACCCATAAATGTTATGGACCATTTAATCTAAAATGTGTATGTAATTTACATTTGATTGCATCTAGAATCTGTGTTTAGGGTCCTATTATAAAGATAACATCTGTAGACAAAACGTTGAAAAACGTACACAATCTCGTCGTAGCGCCCTTGAAAATAAAGTCTATAAAAATAAAAGTCCATATATACATTTTTTTAAATAAACGTCACTGAACATTTTGCGACTTTATGTGCATGTGTGCGTGTAAAACAAAATAAAATATTATATATAGGTACAATGTACATCGTTGAATCCATGTGGGGATCGACTATTATACAAGTTTATCCGTTTTTAAATTTAATTTAATATTTTTTTTTCCTTTTCCATTTAAACACTGGACATTTTTTTAACCACTACATTCTCTCGTGTTTAACTTTTTAATTGAATTTAACAAGTATAAACCAAAAAATCCGGAACAAAAAATATATATTAAATTAAATATAATATTTACATGATACTCTGGGGCGAATTCGGTTCATTCCTAATCGTGTTATTATATTATGATAGTCAGACAGTGATAATTTTAAGTTTAACAATAATAATCTCCTTTATTGTACATATTAATTGACCTCTGCGAATTGTAAGCATACAATTAAATGAGTGCGACCCTTTTAATGACAATGTAATCCTATAAGTTGTTCCAATAAAATATTTAAATTAAAACATAAAATTTTTTTTTATGAAACTAAAATATTGATTTAAACGATTTTTTCACGGGTCAATCATCGCATTGAGTACCTTGAACGTTGATTGATAATATATTTTTTGAGATTAAAAGGATGATAATAATTATCGTTTGTTCACAAAAAAATTGATTACTAAATATAGTATTTTTACTTAAATGTATGAACAACATACAATTTTTAATAATATAATATATTTATTGTATATTCTATCTATACACTATCATTTTATTGTTATTTCCTAGATATTTTTAGTTTTAAGCAAATATTCTATATTATATCCTAGGCATAAATAATATGTATTTGTTTTTTGATTAATATTCGTTTTAATTCAACGAAGTCTTTATTTATGAACATTTATATGTGTTTATGAAAATTGACAATTTGCAATACCAGGTTTAAATAGTACTTTATCATATTTTATGATCTGATGTCTAACATGAAACAATATAGATGAACATATCATATAATATAACCTAACAAAATTATAAACACAACATTTTTTTATATTCAATAATAAAAAGTGGGAAATTATGTGTAATGATAAACCATTGGATACGAAACAAAATTCTGAACGAAGTTGGTCTCTATCCTATATTACTAAGTTTATTTTACTATTAGTAACAATGTATAAATACTTTGAATAGGCAATAGATCCAGATAATAGATTAAATAATGTATATACATGGAAAATCTCAACGCGTATAGTAAAATATAATAATATACGTGCGAATTTAAATGTCAGAGAGGAAGTGATTTTGTTTTGTATATTGGCAACGATACTGAATTTAACGTTGGTAAAGACAGAGACAATCGAAATTTCAATATTTTATAACCGATGGGAGAAACAGTTCTGATGGACTTCGTAGGTATTTGTATGTTCTTTGACCAACCATAAATAAATATGTTATCTTCATAAATCGAAAAATGTAGAAAATGTCTAATAATTTATAAATTATCCATGGATTATAGATGTCTCAAAAAGAGCCAACATAATTTGAAAATTCTGTTATGTCTATGAAATAAAAATGTAAATATTTTATGAATATTCAAATTATTTATACTTAGTTATTTTTTTTATTAAAAAAATTATTTATACAAAAGCTGATGCGATTTCTTCAATAACTTGTGTTGTGCAAATATTCTTATTTATCCCTTCTATTTTGTTGATTATTTTTCCTAAGTATTAAGAAAAAATAAAAGATCTGACAATTGACATGAAAATATCAACTAGATTATATATTTGTTACCAGAAACTACCCTCAATGTTGCAAATTAAAAAAATTATCTGCTCAAAAGTATAATGACTTACACAAATAAACAAACATAGCATTATAAAACAAATAATTCTCTTGCTTCACTCAGAATCAAAAACAGAGTGTAAATCATGTGCATTAGATAAATTATTAAAAATTATAAATAAAAGCAGAACGTTTGAAAAAAGTTATTTTAATTGAAAAAAGTTTAATGGGATTTTTAATCTAAATGATTAATTTTCTGTTTAAATTTATGAAAATGTTTTAATCAGAATTAAACTTTTGATATAACATGGTGGCTTTGACATTAAATTAGAAATTATTTTTTCGATTAAATACTAATTTTCATTAAATAAAAATCACTCAACAATTTTTCATTAAAAAGATAAACATCACTAATTTATATTATAACACTTCTTATTATTACCTTTTTATAGCGGAAAAACATGGTTATTGTAATAGATATTATATACATTGATTTTGAATATATCACGGAATTACCGTAGCAGAATATACTATTATTATAGTTTTGCAATTGTATTATTTAAAAATTGTTGCCATATAATCTGTGATAGGTATTACTAAGCCATTTTAAGAAATAAGTAGGTGTTTTTTTTTTTTCATCAAGGATATACATATAGTATATAGAATATGACAATGAACTATTCCTAAGCATTTCATACATTGCAATCATTAACAACAATCTAACAACATTTTAGTGTTTTCTTAAAATAACAATATTTAAACGTTTGGAAAGTTCATAATGTCATGATATATCTTTAATTTCCAGAATAATTTCTAATGACAATCGACAAAAGTTCATATGAACCATACGGATTACGAAATTCAATCTACCGAAACTATAGAGAACTCGTTCCTCTGCTCCGACCAATTTAAATACATGTGTATACCTATAACAAACCATTTAACGATATCTGATCATTAGGTGGTTATAGGTACAGTACGTGAGTGTTTAGCTTAAACGATGCTACAAACGAATACCTACACAAAAGGAGGGGTTGTGTGTGTCAGTAAAAGAAAAAGTGAGGAAGTGGATGGAGCCGAAGGAAGGAAATAAAGCTTGTATATGGATTATACACCTATAAAATATATGTGAGCGCCTCGGGAAGTTATACCTACCTATACGAGAACGAATATGCAGACACTGCGAACTAACGAAATAGAAAGGTTTGTTTTTAAAATAAAAAGAAAATTATAGAAAATCGTTTGCGTCGGAAATTCGTAAGACCTCTACATGCAGTTTTTACGATTATATGCCTACGGGCTATAACAAATTACTTTAACATATTACAATATATATCTATGCCTACTATGCTAAATGTTATGACGTGTGCATGGGTGATGGGTATGTTCACATTTTGTAAACTAAACTCAAAAGTTAAATTTTAACAAACAATAAACAATTTCTACGGTAATTTATTTAATTTCCATCTTTACAAAACCGAACTAATCTACACATAGCCGTTATAAAAGGAGGCGGTACAGACGAAAACTGTGATGATTCACGTGCATTATCGCCACCACTTGTGTGTGTGTGTGTGTGTATTTACTCATAACCCATACGGTACAAATAGTATTTTATGTATACAGTTTAAGGGTTAGTGGTGGCGTGGTGGTGTCTGCCGTTTGCAGATGTGGGAGTACTTTTTGATATTATGTCGTCACCTACGGTCGACATCATCTTCCGTACAGCCGCCATCATAACCCAAGTGGTGTTCCATAATAAGTTTCAAATATTATGAAAACCAATAAGTTTCATTTTGTTTGGATTGAAGTAGCGATATAAACTAGGGCCGATGACGGTGGCTAAAAATATGCAACAATTGTTTGACGTAATAAAATAATATAACTATACTGTGAGTACCACCGAAGACCAATAAATATTTTCCAAATAATTTGGATAACAACTTATTTAATATGTACACGCACTGGATCGGAAAGTTAATAGTGTCATAAAACTGTAATACTTATCATGACCACAAAACCGACATTATTTTATATTATAATGATATTAAGTTCTATCATACAGAAGACGTTAGTAAGGAAGTTTTATATAGGTAGGTAAGTATAAAACAATGTATCGTCATTAAATGAACATTTCTTTTAATTTCTTCGAGTAAAATATAATTTAAAAAATCATACTATGGGACATAATATTAATATTGATTCATATACCTACTTGTTAAATATCATATTAAGTACCTATCTACTCCATAAAGATAAGTACTACATTTATACTAATATTAAATTGTTTTAATCAGTGGAAATTTGATTAAAAAAAAAAAAAAACAATAGAAAGTGCAGACTTCAACATTAAATAAAATATTGTTTTTATTAAAATAAAAGTTGAGAGACACTGCGTAATATTACAAAATATAATGAACTTAACATTTAATTATTATGTTCTCTTTTGTATGTACATATCAAAATATTATTCTTGAAAAAATGTCGATATGATTACATTTACTCATAACTGATTATTACGTCAACAACAAAAAAAAATTTTAAAGTTCCATGAAAACATAATTTTAAGGATATCACGGAACTAAGAAACTAACCACACTAAATTTGGTATAGGCAGTGTTATGTTAACTGTTGAGATACGTAATACCCCATTATTTATAAGTATTTTAATATAAAAAAAAGGTTGGCAAGTGGATGTTGCTCTGCTGTACAATAGGTTACAAATGGGTCACTGTTAAGGATTGTGTCAAATTTGAATTCAATGATATAACATCATTGTATACGATTCTGAGCGAAAACGGTCAGTCAGTCTATGATATTACTAAGTATATTTTTTGATATTATTGTGAATAAAGTAATTTATATATTTACCTATTTATGTGGAACCTTGGTTTAAATGTTCAATTCTTAGCTATACAAGTTGAACATTTTATACATTTTTAACTACAAAATAATTTTTAAAATTTAAATTTTATACATTTTGTCAAAATTCGAACTTTAAATGCTTAAAAAAAAATTTGTGCCTATGTATTTTTAATATTTTTCAGCTGATTTTAAAAAACTATATTATGAGCATTTAGTTACATTTTTCACGCTTTTTGACCCAACAAATAACATTTTATTGACACTTATAGAAAAAAAAACTAAACAAATTGAAAATTGAAAATGTCTGTAAATAGCTCGAAATGAGGCATATATTTTAAAAATGTTATCAAGTGTAGGAATCGATAAAATAAATATATGGTGTAAATTTCAAGTATCTGCGGTTCTATCTGCAGTTACACCAAAAATCAAAATCGAAATTGTCGAAAACCGATGTTGGGTAAAACTACTGTTTTTCCTTAATTTTTGTTTTGTTTTTCCCTGCGCTATTGAAAACTATTGAGAATTTCAAATGTTGACCTCTCGAATGGTGCAATAAATTAATTTATGTTAATTTCCTTAACATCCATAGATTCTAATATTGTTTTCCAATTGAATTCTCCAAGAACCGCTCTTTAAGATTATGTACAAATTAAAATTATTATCCTTGAGTAGCACCAGCATATAATTGTCGGAATTAAAAAAGATTTATTATAGTATATTATGTTGATGTAAACGATACACTTATCTGACACGATATTGTTATCTTATTCCTTTATTATAGTACACGATTCCTTGAGACAATCTTAGGAACGTTTAATATCCTCTTGAAGGGAATTACCATTTAAGACCGGTGGGAGTCTCTTAAGTCTTGCACAATTAAAGTAATTAAATAATTTACAGTTATTTGTAATTATCATGATGTTAATAATTTACCAAGAAAATTTGTTTAATCGGAAAAAAATAATGGCATTAACAATTTATTCTAAAGAATATAAATAGGTATACCCGTTATAAGATACTGAGTTTATAATATAAGTACCTATTAGTATATCTTGGTGATTTATCATTTTAGTGATTATATTATATGAGATTACAAACTACAAAATAATAATCTAAAATATAATTTGCGAGTCTTAGTATATATTTTTGGTTTTTTATCAGTACACATTTATCCACACCCATTAAAATAATTTTTAATTTGAATTTATTTTGTATCCAAAATATACATAATATTATTTTGTATATATGCTTAAAAAACTGTGTAACCAACAAATCAATAAATCAATGCTGTCTGTATACATAAATTATGAAATTGTTTTGATTTCTGGAGCTGCATCGAAAACTGATCTGATTATATACACTCTTGAAGAAGACAGAGTGAACAACGCTTGTATTTGATCAGAATGAATCTGCAATCTTAAATATGAATTTCTAATACGTAATTTGTAGAATTATGTAATTATGCCGATTGAGGTATTTCACAGAAAATCAATCTAAAACAATGATTTCTACTGCATAATGTAGCTGAATATGTATAAATATATAAGATGCATATTATAGTATACATTTTAATTAAGTCACTAAATTATTTACAATTATGTTCTTGTATTAAGTTGAATCAATAATATTGCTATGATTGTATAGTTTTTGCCTATGAAACATTTTTAATACATATTCTTTATGAACATCATTATCGTATAAATGCATTAAGTATACAATATATATTTAAAGAAACAATGGCAATGATAGAAATAAAATGAATATAATTGAGTGAGAAATCTCACAGTTGAGAAACCTTAATTGAATCAACTTAATTTACATGAGTGGGTCCCTAGGCCAATTCCGGTTTAGGCATCTTTCCAGTTTGTCCGGGGGTGTTTTGGATGAAACAGTCTTGAGAGGGGTTTGAGTTAAATTGAAGGTGATAAATTGAGACAGTTTAGTCTATTGTTTTTATATATATTTTTTAAGAATATATTTTAAAAATCACGGAGAACTGATGATGATAAGGAGGCATATTGAGTTCAAAGAAATTTAAAATATCTCATACTTAGGAACCGTTAGTCATAGTTTATATATAATATAGTAGTTGAACTATCATACACGAACAACAAAAGGAAAAAGAAAAAAAAACAAAGAGCCGAGTATCGGTTTATTCCAATTGGATTTACTTTTTATTTTCACAAAGCAGCAACGTATTTTAGAAGAGCACACACGAGCTTTTGATTTTTCATTACAACAGAACACAACAAACTTTACACCGGGTTTTCACATTACATTAATCTCTTGGTAAACGTCTGCGGACCAGGAATAAAAAAAAATACTAAAAATAAACCTACGTGTACCGTCTACGTATAATCGATCACTTGGACGGGTGGAGGTCCCAAACTTTTCGTATAACAAAACCTAATAGGAAATAATATAAGAAGGAAGAAAACATAATAATACTAACCTATACCTATCAACCTCCTCTACTTTACCTGCACTGTTGTATTCCAAATGGAAAATCTGAACCAATATAAATTGTATGTAATATAATTGTGAATCAATAATAACCTCAATACAATCAAAATTATTTAATTGCTTTCAAACAATGATACCATACATATGTGTAAATATATTATAATGTGTCCACGTGAATATCGTAACGGTGTTTAATTTATATTATTTTCACTATAATCTATATGTATGCATTATGTACAGTATACACCTGAAATCTATATATTATGTAATAGGTATATTGTGCTTCCCTGAGTAATGTGAAAATTAAAATATTATACAATACCCATAGCTATAATAATATCATAATATTTATTACTTTATTAGGTTTCGAACATATTACATCATAATGAAACATTTTTAGTTACTATAGTTTATATCATTATTGTGGGTATTGTATAATTTATTTTTGCAATGAATTTATTATTAACCATTTATTACTTTTGAATGATTAAATCATATTTATTTTAAACGAGCACAGTTATTTAAATAAGAATGATATGATTCGTGTGATTTATATTGCCACAGTGCCTTATAATATTATAATATAAATATTTGTTAAGAAAAAAATCAATAAATGGCTGTTGGTGTTTCACGGTATATGCAAAATATAATATTATCATATTATTATTTAATAGGTACTGTGCAATATGCACGGTGATTGATGGTCATTATTATTTTTTTATTTAGATTAAAGTAATTTGAAATTGGTTTACTCGTAAAAATGTATTGGTGGTCGAGTGAAATTCAAATAAACTTTTATCAATTCATTGAAAATATATATAGGAACTATGCAAAAGTTAATTGACGAATACCGATGGTAATTTTCTTAAATATCGTTATTGAAAAATAATATTTTTTTTTCTTAACTGATTTTTATTCTCTACTAGCAAACAATCATTTGTTAGGGTCAAATGACGTCAGTCTAAAATCTAAGTTGGACTTTATAATGTACACTCTTCAAATACGACGAAACATGGGCGAATGGGGTGACTCGTCCATAAACATAAACCATAACTTTAATTTTGGAAATTATACTGTAAATAAATATGCCTATATTTCCAAATCAAAGTTTTCCTGATGCAATTATTTTTTATTAATATGTCAACTATTTCAAAAAAATACCTTTGTCTGGTGATAATTTAATTTAATATACGAAAATAATATATAAATCGGTTTATCATCCAACATTTTGAATTCCTGAAAACCCAATTCTAAATCAATAACATACTATAGTAAGTATGTACTAAATACAATACCTACCTTGTATTCAACGTCAATATTTTCATTGATCAGAAGCAATAATATAGCAAACGAGTAAGTCTAACGAATTATTTCATTAATTTATTAGTGCAGTGTATATATTTTATAGTGTTAAATATTCAGTGAATGTATACAGTAATTGAGTAGGTATATAACCGTAGGTATACCAACTACAGATATAGTTGTTAGGTTCATAACTTCAGTAAGTTCCTAATTGTTGGCAAACAGCTTTAAGTTTAAATAAACATATAGATAGTTGTATTAAGAGTCGTATAATTCACTACCGTGAATTTCACATGACCATGTTCGTATATGTATATAATTATAGAGAAAATTCGATGATATATACTATATAGGATAGAAACCCTGCAGTAGTTATATATGTATAGGTGAATAGATTGTCGAATAAATGCGTAGAAATGTTTAGGACACAAAACCAACCCTCAATGCCTAATAGAGAAATTGTAAAACTGTTATTATTCGAATCTTGTATGCACTATAATTTACATACAAATTTCATGAACGATTCAGAAAAATAACTGTTGCGGATATGTGAAACTTAGTGGTTATACAGGGGGTGAAAATGTTGTTTGGCCAAAGGCGCAATGAACTAAGCAACAGGATAGAGACAATGGTAGGTTTGATATTTTTAATTATAAACTATATATTTTGGTACCTATAGTAATAATGTGCTCAATATTTTAAGCTATGCATTGAACAATTTTTTCGCGTCTAATACATTATCAACCGTCTAAATAAGTCCAATACTAATAATTTTAGTAGTCATTGAAATATACTTCAATAATAGTATTTTCTTAACATAAGTGCATACAATAAGTTTATTCTATAGTTATTTATACAAACAGTTAAATGTATATCTCAAGTCATCTCAAAAACATATACTCATCGGAAATTCTACAAGTTTTGCCAATTAATATAAGTAGATACTTTTAAACGATATAATATGTAACTAACGAATTTAAATACATAAACAGCCGACACTGCCAACAGATACATCATAAAGTATTAATAACTATAACTTTAAAATGACAAAAAACGAAGGACATCCGCTCAATTTATCATTATTCATTCACACTTTTACACAACAATTTATTTTTCGAATCCTTCATATTGTGATGGTTATATTGTATTTGATTTAATTAATCTTAAAGTGTAAACGAAACGATATTATAGTGAATCCGTATCTCATTCACGAAACCAGAGTTCAAATTAATTTTCAAGTTCACTTGAAAGTTGTTTATTCGATACGTCGAGTCGTCGGTATATAAGTATAGAAGAAAATAAAAACGAAAGCGAAACAATACTGCAACGTTTGCGTCATCGGCGATGAAATATTTAAACTTTTCCACGTAGGTATATATACAACGTGGGAACTTCTTTCCAATTTTTATTATCATCCATCTCTCGACATATTCATATCGTAGCAAAATCAAAAATTAGGTAAACAACACAGCTTATCTGAAATTATCTATATCTGAAATTCCGAGATGTCTTATACTATACTATGTAAACGTTGATTTTTACCCAGCAGTGATTATATTTGTATACCATGGAATCGTTTTTAGACGTCAACAATGCTACCGACTATAATAATTGTCGACATGCAGTTTATATTATTATTATTATTATTATTATTATTATTATTCAAGTTCAACCTGCATAATAATATCGTAATATTTTTTTAACTGTCGTGCACGATGTTTTACCGTTTTAGTGTACTACGGGTGGGGAAAACAATCACTTACCGCCCATGACGCGACAAATGAGAGCAATGCCGTCGCCCTCGTCGAGTGGACCGACCGTCATGTTCAACTGCCTTCCCAACCTGTCAAACACCTCCGGATCATTTGGCGGCACTGAAACAAAATAGCGCAAAAACCATTAATCAACTATTAGATCGCGAAGTCATTATTAAATGTAATATTATTATTATTATCATGCGTACCTACACCTATTATAATATTTCGGTGTAATCATTATTTTGGGATGACGATATATTATTACAAAGACACGCGTAAACGACGAATGAGCCCGTCGGTCGTAAATAATAAACGCACACGTCTCTCCTATTATCATCATCCGACAACGCCAAAAACCGACGGAAATCGATGCGGTGGACCCAAGTGTCGGCGGCAGGCAGGGTGGTGGTGCACGACCACTAGATTTAGGGGATGACGGTTACGAGTACGAGGGTTGTGTGGGTGGGGGCCGCCGTAGACACGACAATTGTTCGACTATTGTGTGTCCGCACGGCTTCCCTTTCCGGCCATATCTTGGACCGGAGCTATTATATACATATTATTTCCACAAAGCCAACTTCCACGCTACCGTCACCACCAACACTATACTAGCACGCTATCAACCTCACCGCTGCACTTCCCCACCGTATAACCACAGCGACGACGACGACGACGACGACGATGAATGCCACTATACCTTTTATAACGATATATACCTATTATATATATATCACCAACCACCGCACCCGTGGTATTTACCATGTTTCGAACAATGTTCTGCAGCCGTTCTTTCTCTCTATCACTAAATATATATATATATATACTCGACAACATTCGTGTACCGTTCGGATGGAAAATCATTGTTGCGCGATCGCGGACCAATGAACCTAATCAACTGGCAGCGGTATAGTGCCGACCCTGCAGTGGACGGCCCGGGAAAACGGCGTGCACACAATTTATATATATATATACATTTTCCTTTTAGCGGAACAATTTGCACCGGTCATTTGTAGTGCGCGGCCGAAGCTCTTCCGGCAGAAAAAAAATTACAAATGGACTTGGCCGCCTCCATAGTTGGTTAACAATAACGCGTGCCCTACGACGCGCAATTTGTCGATGCCCCTCATCACCGCTAGCACCGGCCGCCAGGAAGCTTGTACAATCGTCAACGCCGACTTTTGTATTACCCAAAAGCTGCAGCTGTCCGAATGCACATACTACTTACGCCACAATCGGCGTGTATACACGGTCCAGTGTTTCGGACCTATTGTAATTAGAACAGAGAAACCGTTTAAGGTCGAATAATCCTCTCGTCTGCGTCCGACCGTTACACTACGATACGACACTCGAAGTACGATCTTCTAATAATATATTGTATGAATAGTACGCCTGTATGTGCTGCAGAATGTTTAAAAATGTAGTTTAAGACGATATTAAATCTAGTGCGATTTACAAAAATGAATTCTATTCGAATGATTTTTCAATGGGAATAGACAATCGATTGATCATTGTATTTTCTAATATACAGAATGTAATTGATATTCGTTTTTCATAGTAAAAGAAAACATGAGTATTTTATGCAGGCAATCAAATGAATAGGTACCTATACAATTGTAAAAGTTATGAGACCTGCGCGTCAACTCGAATAAAACTAAAACTGCATTATAGTGGATGGCTTTTGGGATACTCGATGGACAACTCTGAGGTATGGAAAAGAGCAATGGATTACACTTCAGTACACATAATTCACATAATATTATTAATATTATACTCGATTTACAATAATTAATACTAAACATTAAAACCAAAACGATTGTGCGCACTTAATTCAAGCGAGAATATTAGGCCGTTGAACACTGCGGGACACAATTATTATTATAATAAACGTATATAGGTAGGCTCCTACTCATTATAATATAGTGTGGAGTATGGTTTAAGTACTTGTCTGTACACAGTCTTATAATAGTTATAACACACAATACTACAATATAATAATATTGTTATGACGACAATTTCTATGATAAATGGCGCGTGTTATCTACCCGAATTCGTCTTGAAACCAAGGTATGCGCGTGAAACTATAGTAATATATTCGGTTGCTTATTAACATTATCCGAGATTAGTGCATGTTTTATACAAATGCATTAGTGTATTACACTAGTATACGGTATACATTTCAAACAATATTAGTGTGTATAGTGATGTTGTCCTAATAATTATGTAATAAGTGTGTGCGGTACGCATTATTAGTATACGTTGATACGCGTTTCAAACGACTGTATATTATTTATGTAATGGTTAGTCAGGTCATAAATATTGAAACATTCGAATAACATTACTAGTCTTGGAAATAAATACAGCGACCTAGATGGTCTTCAGCTGGTGTCTTAGTATTTCGATACCTACCATTTATCATTTGTCACCCCACCTCTCCAGTAAATATTATATGCAAACAAAGCCGTATCCGTGTGGAGGGGGTTAGGGTTCAGACCCCCCTCAAAGTTAACAAACTAAATATGAAATTTTAAAATTTGCTAGTCAAAAAACATATTTATACTCTAAAACCCTCCCCCCCCCCAAAAAAAAAAAATCTTTTGTTGGCTACGGCCAAAGACTTATCATATAGTATGCTGACATTTCTTGGCTGGCAGTAAGGTTGGATTACGTTTCCAGAACATTTTTGCTTTTGGTAATGTCTTATATGTATTAAGAATCAATTAGGTACCTAATTTATGTTAAAGTTTTAAAAATGATGAGATTTTATAGAACAATCAACCTGCAGGAGCACTCTGTCAAAGTAATTTACCGATTGGTTATAATTTTACCGGTGGTAAATAGAATTAGCTGTTCGACCACAGTGATCATATTCTAGATTATTGAATGCCACGGGAAAAAACACCGAAAAATTACGAAAACCACTAAAAATGGGATTTTAATTTCTAACGCTTTGTTAGAAACGAATAATAAATAATAACAATATAAAATATCCAGACTGACAAACCGTCTCCGCTCAGAATCCTTTTTCTGATACAATGATATTATATCATTGAATTTAAGTTTAATATAATCCATTATACAATGACCCACTTGTAACCTACTGTACATTAGAGTGACATCCACTTACCCGCTTTTTTTTATAATGATTTGTATATAATATAATATCTAAATTCAGGGTTATGTACACATGTATAATATGCATTAATAAATAATTATAATATCATCATACAAATAAAAAGAAAATGTGAAAAATCCCGTCAATGTCAATTATTATTATGGTTTGGAATTAATATTTAACACATAATTCTCCCCTGCAAAAAGTATAAAATGCGCAAATATGTAGCACGAATTTATTTTGTCGAAAAAGCTCATAAATAACAATAATGCAATAAAAAAAACAGAATTTTTAAAACGAACACTTGTTCTGATAAGTAAAAAGTGCCACGTGGATTACTCAGAATTTCATTTTTTTTTTATTCATGCGAATATAATATATAGCCTCACTATAAAATGTCAATACAATTATATTTAACGAGTCCGTCAATAGGAAAAAAAAATAATAAAAAAAACCGTACAGGAATTGTTCGAATACCGTTGTACTGTTTTTTTCTCATTTGTCTAATTGAAAAATATTTTGTCAGTGGATGAGATATATTCGGGAGAGTGGAGTCTATACCCACAGCACCATTCTAGTGTATATATAGCTTTACAACGAAATTCCTCAGTTATTTTCCGACACCGAGAACGAAGGAATATTCAATTACTTTCCACGAGCGTCGAAAGAAATCACTTCTTTCACACCCGTCACACTTCGTCGTCACGTCATGCTAGCAGTCAGAAAGTCTCGTAAATAATAAGTCGTCCCATAGGTTTTGATTTAATATTTTTAATTACACGGGTATACGGTACATATTTTGCAGTGTTTGGAAAAGTGGCAGTAAAATATGTATTTGTATTTGTACTTAATATAATGTAACACGAAAATAAGCCCTTTGAATGACGTGCGCTAAAATTAAATTCCGAGAAGGGAAAAAAATTGTTTTAACAGATTTAATAAAATAATTTTCCATTTTTATAAACAACTTAAATGGAAATAAAAAAAAATACAATATAAATTGTTACTTTAGAACCTACCCATAAATTAAATGTATTTATATGTACCTACACGTATCGAAATTCAACATAACAATTGATGTCGGGCTACATAGATGTTTTTGAATAAATTGGTACCATCCTATAATTTAAAAAGTTTACTGAAGTGGAAATTATTAATATAATTAATATTATATATTTTCCAGATTTGATGATTTTTATATAAAAAAGTAAATATTATATGCGGTGCTTAAAATCTTAAATGTTCATATAGTATCGTAAATGTCAAAAATTTGCAAAACAAGTTCGGCTGTACTATGTATATCATGTGGCTCACGGATATCTCCCACTTAGATTGTTCACGATTGCCCAACAATAATAATATGTAAATGCTGCAAGTTGCAAGTCATGTATAACACGTGAAAAAGTCACGCTGAACCAACAACGTCACCTATTATCGTCGTAATATTAAAACGATAAAATAATAGCTATATAATATACCACGTACCTAAAGTCATTAATACCATTGAAATATTACCTATTAAACTATCATAATATTCTACAATTCAGCGGCATGAGTGTGGACCAACTAAACTGTGATATATTATATACTATGAGTAGGTATTGCAAATGTATACCACAAAGACAATGATTATAGTCTACTATAAATTCTAGGTATAAAACATTCAATAAACCCTTGGCCAACATTTCTTACGAAAATCGTCGCGATGTCATAATCAACAGGCTGAGCATAGGGCATATACAAGGGCTACATTATGAGACAAGAAGAAACGGATAAATGCTTAACTATTGTGGAGAAGCTCTAACCGTGAAACATCTGCTACTCTATACTGTCGCAACTATGCAGAAAAATCTTAAATATACCTGAATACATATATATGAAACATTAGAACCTGACCTAGAAAATATCAACATCGCCATACAATTCTAAAAAATATTAAATTACTAAATTATATGATTCTATCTAATTTTTCTCTTTTTTTTTCAACTTGTAGGTAATATTATAATACAAACGGGTAATAATAGTCTAATGTTTCTATTGCAAAATGTCATACTGTCATAATATATTTTAGTCTCATGGTGTAAACTTATAAATTATATAAATATTTGAAGCCAATAACCTTAGTAGTTGAGACTCTAATAAATAATAATAGTAATAAAAAAAAAAAAAAATGTTAAGTGGATTTTGTGTTATATAACATTCGATGAGTATAAGTAGTCGATGGATTGAAGTGGTCAATACTTAATAGCTTATAACATTATAAGGACATTTTTCCATTGTAATTATTATTGGTTTATTGCAGTGTTTCAAAATAAATATTAATTTTTTAATATATAACGATTCTGTTTTGAGCAAAAAAATAATATCTACTTGAAAAATTTATTTATAATCGAAATTATTATATATTTTTATTAAAATTCAGTGGCGAATATAGGTTTTTGTCTTGGTGGGGATTTGAATTTATCTAAAGCTCACAAATTCAACGGGTGAGCACTCTCCAAACACAAAGTTGCACTCGTGATAACATTTTAAACTCAAAATACGTTGTGAATATATTTTACATAATCCATCGCCTGAGAGATTAAAATATATGTTTTGCTATAAAACAAAATATAATACTTATATTTTGCCACGCTTAACAAATCACAGTAGGTACCTACCTAATCCCAAAGTGTTAATTGTTCGTAAATCGTATTTTAAATGTTGTCAAGTTATTCAAATTAAAAAAAACTCGTTTTAAAGATTTACTTAGATGTGATGCTCATAAACTAACTTTCACTCACAAAAGTTAAAAATTCAATTTTTTTTGCCAATTACTTTTTATTAATAGGTATATTAAAATGGATCTGCCCCTTTTACTTTATGGATTTTTAAAGGAAAAATGTTGGGAGTACTAAAGTATTATACACAGATAGTTACTTCTTAAATAATCACAGTTGTTCGCAAAATTAACATAGAAAATGTATTAGGTATCTCATTTTATTTAAAAAGTAAAAAGGCGATTGAGTATAAAAATGTAATTAGTAAGACGTATGGTTTTGATTTACACATAATAGTATTATAAATAAATGTTTCTTTAAATATTATTAGTTCTTACTTTATTATAATATTATTAAAACATAATCATGGTAATTTACATCTACAACTATAAACCCTACTTTTTATTTTTTTTTTTTTTTAATTGATTTATTTATTGTTGGCTTTGTATCATAGTTATTTTCTTAGTCCGTTGACGTATCAATAAGGCCAACCCATTCAGTTTGTTCTTACGCTTGCGAGATCGTTTGAATAGTTAGGCTATAGGTATTGTAACTACAATATTATAGTGTATTCTAGACAACGGAAAAGTTAAGATTCATTTTGAACACCATACACCGAATATTAAATAACGAATTGAACAAAGTTTGAGTCATATAGAGTTAGTACATTTAACGGGCAACTCAAAATCCACCAAAAATTTCGGAGTATATTAAGATTGATATGTAGACGGTTTCTGTGAAGTTTATACGCTGTGCAATAAGTGGTTAAAAACAATAACTATATAAATGTGAAATGAAAATCTTTGTACAGGGTAACTCTGAAACTACTTATCAGATCTTCATGATTTTTTTTTTTTAACGAAAGAGTATATCACGGAGAAGGTTTCAAAAGAAAAAATTTTAGGAAAATCCACCGGAAAAGTTGGAAATTTCGATGTCAAAAAAAAAAACAGTAACGTCATCTGTCCAGAAAAAAATAAACTAAATAATAAAAAATGTAGTTTATTGTTGCAAATTAAAATATTAATAGAGTATTATATTATATTGGTTTCTATTGGTTAATTGGGCATGTTTGTTGATTTGTATTATTATTTTTTGTCAATATATATAATATAATTGAATGTTTGTGTGTAGATTAGATCTTTGGGAAGAAGATAGGCTAATTTGAAAATGGTTAAAATTGGTTTTTTTATTAATCTGATTTTAGTATGGTTAGATTAGGATTTTGTATTAATTGATTATATTAATCCACCATAGGTAGAATATGACAAAGTTGGTAAAAGTTTTATACTATAGAGTTAAATCATACACTTACGTGCAAACAGCATGGTATCCGCGATCTACCACAGGTAGATTGCCTACCTGATAATATACTGCTGCGAATCAGAATTTTTATTCTGGGCAACGGAAAAGTTAAGATTAATTTTGAACACCATACACCGAATATTAAATAACGAATTGAACAAAGTTTGAGTCACATAGAGTTAGTACATTTAACGGGCAACGATGTGCACAGGTTCAGCTATTAAAATATAATATTTATGTTAATATTAAAAATAACAAATACTGTTAACAAAAGATAAATACAAATTCCAAACAACAAATATCCATCCTAATATTTTGTAGAGGTGTGTTTATTGACATAAAATATAAACAACATTAATCATTTGAGAAATTATATTTACTCAATACTACAGTATAATGACGTGTTTAAAATATAGGGACAATAGTTGGTTTATTTTAAAATGTTTTATTCAAAATCATTATAGTTACAAATAATATATCAATGTTACTAACATAATATGTATACACCCAAAATATTTGAGAGGCCTAAGATGAACACAATATATTCAACATAACATATTATTATGGTTATAATATAATATAATATATTATCTTGCAGAGATACTAAGAAATAAGACTGTTATAAAACTAAATAGGCCTAATGGCCAATATACGGCTCACAGTCACACTGACATAATCAAGATTATTTAAAATGAAATTAGAAAAGAATTTATTTAACAACAAAATTACATTTTTAAAAAAGTCTATTTAGTTATAAATTATGAGATAAAAAGTGTATTGTGATATTATAATTTATTTAAAATGTTGATCTATAGATGTGTATTTCTTAACTATATAGAAAATACATTTTTTTTATTTCTATATTTCTATAAAATAATAACTTGCAGGCATGGCAAGATTTTAAAGCTGATGCAAAAAAAAAACAAGCACAGCTTAACAAAAGCTTAAAAGGTACCGGTGGAGGGCCATCAACTGCTAGGCCACTAGATAAGTTTAGTGAAACTGTGGTTGGCGTAATAAGAGAAGTACCAATCTCTGGCGACCCTTTAATCGCAGAGTCAAAGGTTTCATTTGATTTTGGTGATGAATCAAATATGTAATAAATCTAAATGAAACGGAAATCAAACATAATATTATTTACTAAATATTTATATTTTAGAAAATCTATAATAGTATCTACTGTGAACATTGTGAACACAGAATTTGAACAATCTTCTTCAAATAACAATGCTTTAGATACTGTACGGGCCGGGAACAAACAATAATAGGCCGTGGTGCCCGGTCACCAAATTACTTCGCACGCTCACTCACACACCGACCGACCTGTGTGTAGTGGTGTTATGCTCAACTAGCATTGGTCGGGTTCGCCGCGCAAATACTATTATATTTATTTGAAAAAAAAAAAGGATTTGCGTTTAGGATTGCGTTTGAGTTTGGAATTGATAAGTATTGTAGTCACGATAATGATATGACGACTTCTCCGTATCTATTGGTTTGTCCAAAACTGTGTCAGTTATGTCGTATCGTCGTCGTACCGGCCACCGTGTTACGATTCGACCAACAATTTTGGATCGATTTCTGGCAGTTTATAATAGTACTATATATTTATTACCTACCTATATATTATTTGCACGCAATCTATACACCGTACGAATCCAATCGAACAGACTACATGCTAGATACACATATCTATGACGTCAACACGACTTCTATCGCTGCGGCACAGTGTCCGAGTACAACTACAACATAAACATACTATAAATGTGAAAATAATATAATATATTATGATGTCGACGTGTAAAATTCGCATGAGTGCCTCGGCCGTGGGCTTGTTGCCATAGAGAAATCCGCCGAAAACAAAAATAATAGAAACGAAATCCCGGCAACTGTGATACGGAGCGTCTGTTCGTGACGTCCCGTGTCGTAAATACCAATGCGTTGTGTATTGTTATGATTCGTTTATTATATAACCAATAAGTAATGTTTATAATGATCGGGGCAAGTTATCCCGGGCCGCGCGGCAGGCTTAAGGAAGCGGCCGCGGCGGGCGGGTTCGGGCCTGAAGAGGCGCGAGCAAAACAATAGTCGGGACTTGCCTATACGTTTCGTAGAAGTAATACAATAATAGGGGAGAGTAGAAACCGTCCGTGCACGGACTCGAGCAAGTCGTGTGGGTTCGGTTCTTCCTCGCGGCGAAACTCGAAATAGCTCGCCGTAGGGGGAAACGTGGTACTACTTGTCGGCTTGCTGAATAGTCGATTGGCCAAGTTACGTCGCGAAGTCGGTTCCCGGCGTGTCTTGGTATTCGTCCAACGGTGTGACTGGACTCGATTGAACGGGTGGACTGTCAGTAATGGATCGCCGGAGTATAATTATATTATACGCTGCCGTCGGTGGGTCAATCAGGTCCCGGTGTGGCGGCTATCCGTTGTCGTCGATCGCTGGATGTACACGGTAGGCTTGGCGTCGTCGGTCCGTGAAGTGGCGCTTATTAGCCAGGTATGCCGGGTACTGTTGAGTCTCGGCGGTATCGGGCGATCACGTTAGATCGGTGCGTTCAGGGTGCGTCGTCGTGGACTGGTTAGGTCGGATCAGCTTCGCCGGTGTCGTTCAGGTCGGTGTTGCTGCTGCGTTGATAGTCTTCGGGTCTTCAGGTCTTCGGGTCTTCTATAGTGCTTGTTGACTTGTAGAAGATATGTTGAAGACTGGTGTGGTGGAATGATTTGACCGGTGAACTGTCCCGGTATATATACTATTTGTTTCCCTTTGTTGTCCTGTGATTGGTCGAGGATGGTTGCTTTGATAAGCAATAACCACACCTCGACCCGTTGGTGTTCGCTTTGTTGATGTGGTTCTTGCTTGTTATTTCCGTGAAATTTTCCTGTTGGTAAACTACTTATTCTAATATGTCGCGTCTATTACTTGTGTCGCATTATGTTGCCATACTGTTGTGTTTGGTGGTCCTGAAGAGGACCATTTTAATACAGTGACGGTTTATCCCGTTACAACTGGCATCGTAGAACGTAGGGGATATTATTGTTATACTTTATTGACGTCATAATGAGATAATGCCAAGGTATTAGATGCTTATACTGTAATAATATGTACCTACCTATGTAATTAAAAATGTAATTCCACAGCGCTATTCGTTAGGTAAGACATGCGACAAGCTCGTAGCCAATAGTATCCAATTAATAAATTTTATCTTCTGTGTTTGTCGTAATAACGTCCTATAAGTCCCGCAGTCAGCGAATGAGTGGGTAACATCGTCACGGATGGCAGCATATTACGATGTCCGCATATGTCCGCGATATACAAGACTTCATTCATCGTAAATCAAGAGTCATGAACATGTTTTATCTTATCGCAATTTTATGTAAAAATCTATTTTATCATATACTTATTACAAAATATCATTTAGATTTGGTTATAGTGCTTGGTAAAATATTATTGATATGTTATTATGTTCACTATTCACGGAGTTAGTTATAAGTGGTATAACCATCTTACTTTGACTCAGTAGTTTTACATACACAATTTGTCAAAATATAATCACGTCCGTAATATTATTATATTATTTTCGTTTTGTACTTTGTAGTTAAAATTTGCTGTCTATTTATTATAATATAGGCACAAGAACATATAAGTTATTATCAGTATTAACACATTTTTTTTTAAGAATTCGCAATACTATTTGTTTGTCTTGACTATTAAGTGTAATCATGTTCACACCAGTATTGTAAAATATACTATGAATAGGAAATAGTAAAAAGATATAAGTATCGTGTATATGGTTGAAGAAGGATATAATTGACAGTATAGTAATGTATATTGACACACTTTACAATACATTTATTTAAAATTAAACATTTTTAAATTTACAATTTACATTCAAATAATTTATATTTTTGTACGGTATAATAATTTTAGATCTATCTATGAATATATTATCATTTTTCTTAATTTTTTTTTTGTAATTATAGGTACATAAAAAAATATACTTAAATTAATAAATGACAATGCAATAATAGATAAATAATTTCTATAGGTACCTAAAAAATCTTCACGTGTTCAACTAAAACCATTTTTTTTAAATTAATAAATAATTTAATTTAAAATTATTAATTTAACATGGGTCTATTATTCTATGAATATTTTATCGACTTAAGCCCTAAATATTTCAGTATTATTGGACATTAAGTATGAACGAAAACCAAATATATTCCCTTTGATTTTATACACAACTAGTACCTCGTATGAACGTCATGCATTTATAGCCCAAGATGTCTAAGCTAACCTATAGCGATAGTGTGGCTTAGACGTATAATTTTCAAATAGAGTCAAAATGACGCTTTCCGTAGGTACCAATTTCATCACACATGTAGAGCTTCCATTATTCAACCAAATTTGTTAGTAAACATTCTCAAAGCATTCCTAAGGAAATATAATTAAGCTAAATTAAGGCAGATGGAATGTAACACTCAAAGTAACATCTTAAAAATGTATTTTTCATCATCGATAGAAAGCTAAAAGGATTTTAGTACTAGCGTATTACATCATCTATTTTGTAAAAACAATATGATGATATTATATTTTGAGTGCATATTATAGGTATTTGTAATGAAAATATTAGTATTTGTGTACTGCAACGACATAAATATATTATGGGTCATGTACACCTATTATATGTTAGTACCTATCTACTGTAATAAAAAATCTTGGACTCCGAATACAATTTTTTTCTAAACTCAACGCTTGTCCAAAAAAAATACAATTTTGGCCACGGTTGCACCGACCGACCGTTTTTGTGTAGGACCGTAAGTTATATCGGTTTGCATCACAGAATAAGCCTCGTGGTTACTACGTGACTTCGAGGAAGCTCACGGCCTACGGCCGGATAATGAGTTTATCGCATCACATAATAATTATTATAAATACATTTGGAGGGTGCTCACCTCAAAGTTTCCTTGACCCAAAACATGTTGTGAAGTACACAAATACGTGTGTGGCGGGAACGGCCTGTGGGTTTCGGAACACCCCCCCCCCCCCCTTAACGGCATGTATAATACAGTGACTGCAATTTATCGAAATTTCGCGCATAAATATCGTATTATATTATTATTCTAAGATGTTATTAAACGATAAGCTGAATGCGTTTATGACAATACAAACTTCAGTTTTTCAAATAGGAATCCTCCTCTTCAATTTTAATTATTGAGCAGATATTTTTTTGAGAATTTTGATGTTTCTAAACCTAAATTTGAACGAGTATAGTTCTTTAGTTATATAAGTTTGTGTACTAAGAATAATACCTATGTCTATAGTTAGGTTAGGTAGATATGAGGCTTAGATGACTTGATAATGTTTATAATTACTATTGATTTATCAATATACATAATTTGTAAACACGATCCAAGTATAAAAAAATAATTATTACATTAATTATAATAACATTATTTTTAAAAATATGGTTTTTAGGTATACTTAAAATTCTAAAAATCAGAATTTGAATAAATGTATTATTATTTATTAGAGGAAAATATGAGAGTGAGCATATTTAAAAAATCACCCTGTATAATATAGATTTTATGAAATGTAAAAATAAAAGTATTTCGATGACGTGTTTGTTTTAAATTTCTCTAGAATTTCTAGAAGAAAATCATTAACTAACAAAGATATATGTACAAGTAAACACTTTGTACATTGAAGAATCTGAACGCCCCTGTCAAAGGCGTGAATACGATTACTTGGGAAAAATGCTCTCCTAACTTAAGGGCCTCCTGCGTCCGTCGTTGTGCCATTAAATCATAATTATAATAGGTAGTCCAACAAAACTTCCTGACCACATCGATATACGAAATCTCTAGTTAGTAGTTACTTTGTTTATACAATGAATGGCAGTTATTATAATAATATTTCAATGCAGTGTTCAGCTGTTTAAAAAAAAACATAAGACGCTTATCGGATCATTATTTTTTATTATTATTCTACAAAAAATCGTATTTGCGGTGGCCTGAGGTGTGATATCACCACCAGATGATATCCACTACCGGTTTCCATGCACGCAATTAAGTAACGATGACTCTGCGATGAGTGTTATGTAGGTACCTATACAATATACAAGTTAGTTAGTTCGTATTATGTGGTATTGTCATAGACCGGTCGTGTTATGAAATAGAAGCGTACTGAAAGATAACACGCTGTCCGCTATTATATGATAAAAACTAATAGTAGGAACCTCCTAATAAGTATAATAACTAATAGTAAGTATTATTATTAAATGTTCAGCCTCCCACATTGGCCAGATCGTCCCTGTAACCTAAATATATTATAATATAGGTAGTTTGATTGCAGAAGCGCGAGATGGTTACATATTGTTACTGTAACTGTGTATCCTTTAATAAAATAAATACAAACTGCCCCGGATCTTAAAGTCAGTACATCTGAGAGCGAAGACAATGCAAATCCTATTCATTTATTTTTTGGTTTTCTTCGAAATGTAACTTTTTTAGCGGTAGTCTTCCGGTTTGTCCATCGGTAAAGGTCGTTTAATATGAAGACTTGTCACCTGTGCTGACATGCTGTAGAGCAAAAATTCGCAAGAAATAAAAAAAAACTATAAACTTTCAAATCAAAACCGGTTAGTTTTATCGGGATTGATTAATCTACGAAATCAAATTTACAGACAATAATAATTGAAACTGAAAGAAAAATACAAACCACAGAAGACTGTATACCTATTTTATAATGTACTTTTACACATTTGTTTTATTTTATTTTTTTATTAAATCTAGACAACATTTATACAGTGTTATTATTTAAAATAAAATTCCAACGATGTATCTATTTCCTTTAAGTAAGGTTGTGATGTGTATTGTGAATACCTAATTCCATTCGTTTACTGAAAATTAACTGAAAATCAAAAAATGTTATTCGCCCTCAAATTACAGGAATTTGTAAATAAGATAACTTTATAAAACATAAGGTAACATCTAACGAAGTGTATGACAGTTATTTTACATGAGATACGTTATAGTATACTTATGAATAACCTATATAACCATGGGATTACGATGGTATCGGCGTTATTAAAAAAAAAAAAAAAAAACAAAATATATCACTGTGAGATCGAAAAAAAATTAATAACAATTTAAACGCGCCGTGTATACATTGATTAATAAACTAAACCCATACATATTAGCATATTATTTTAAGATCTATGATACATACACATATATTATGTTATACCCTTAGAATTTCGTGTTTGCGTGTTTAGTGGTTGTGCAGGTGAGGTGGTAGGTGGTAGCTGCAGGAAAGGTTTTACGAAAATTATTATAATATAATGTTTGTTTTTACTTGAGTTTCTGCGTTCCGTGTGTGATGCGCGTGCGCTAGCTATTTTATGACTTATTAGTTATTATTATAACATAAGAATCTCAAACTGAACTGCTGACCAGCGCGTGCATAGGGTCTAAAATGCGATTTGTTCGAAAAAAAATATTTCAATTCTGACAAACGTCTCGATAATAATATTATGTAATAAACACACAATACAATTTATCCAATTTATGTAATTGATTTATGTATAGTTGATTCGACTCTTCAAACCGATGCAAATGCCATCGCTCGCGAGTGCAAATTCTATGTTGCGGAAAACGTATTTATAATAAAATTATTTCAACTCAGTGCATCGTTAAACGGAATGACCCGAGAATAAACGGAATATCCAAGGTTTGAACTTTTAGCTTCCAAACGCTGTGTTAGAACACGCGTTGTATAACATTAGTATGGTATTGAGTGGATTTGGTATAAAATTAATTTGTGTGTTTGTGAACTCGCAATTTGAACTTAATATTTTTAAGGTACTGGCCACACCATATAACATGTTTGTTGATATTTATATCTCACTTAAAAATAATTTATTTATTTAGTTCATTAAAATTTTTTTTTTTTATTCATTTGATGTATTTATAATTTGTATTACAATTTTTAATAAGTGAATTTGATACCATAATGATGTAAAATGGCAAAATAAAAATGTTTAACTACACGATCAGGAACTTAATTATATTATAATTATAATATAAGGAATTATTCAGCGAGTGAAATGGGGGATAATTTTTTTGAGATTTGGGATTTGGGATAATTTAAATTCGTATGGAATTAAGAATAATATGATTTAACTAATTCATTTAACTAATTCATGAATTTTTAGGTCATTATGAAGAATTTTTTTGGTGGAATACCTACCAAGGAGAGTCACAACTAAATTAATAAAAACGTCTGAAAATTATTAGTATTTTAATGTTACTTCATTGAGGAATGTCATCTTTAATTATATACATATTGAGTTTAAGATATTATAGTTTAGTATGTGGTTTTTAAACGGAAGGTAAAGTAGCGGTCTGATGGATAGAATTTAACTAAGAAAAATAAAGACCAGGTAAAACTTTTAAGTTTAGCCTGTCAAGACCAGATCAAATGCTTGTGTGACGGTGTCGAAAAACTGGTGTAGAGCATTGTTTTTTTTTTCAATAAACTAGATATTATGTACTTGATGTATGTTCGAGTGTTTTATATGATTAATGCAAACGAGGGGGTGGATGATTATGTTAAGAGTATTTTCTCAAACATTTTAGAAAAGGTTGAAAAAAAGCTTATAGGTCTAAAAGTGTCTAAACGAAACAGGATTATGTGATGGTTTGTTGGATTTTAAGATTAAAATAACTACATGGTGTTTTCAAGTATCTACTCAGAATGAATGATACAAGAATAATGATTTTATTAGGTATAAGTTCTTTACAATGACGTTATTGAAGTCATGGCCACAGATTTTTTTAAGGAGTTTTTTGATATTAATATCAATATTGGAAGAAGAGGTGTTTATAGCGGAAAGCGATATGGTAAGAGGTTATCTATTCGAAAGAAATATTAACTATTTTCAGTTGAAAAACAATTGGCTGTATGTCATGAAAAGAAAAAGATTTAGAGAGATGCTCAGCATGTATGTAGGTTTTCTCAAGGTATGTGATACGATACCCCAAGAGTGGTGTGCCTTAAAATGTAATTTGTTAAAAAAAAAAAGAATAAAACTAAACATTTTTTTTTGTTCTTTTAATGGTACCAAAATCAAATCACAAAAAAACGATTGTACACATTGTGTATAAATTAAATACCGGCACATTTTACTATATCATGTTGTAGGTACCTAATAAGTAATTAATAAGTAGATTTTATAAATCAATTATAGATTGACTTTGCAGAATCGTGGAAATATCAGAGTTAGAAGAGTCAGAAAAGAGAGAGAGAGAGAGCTAGATAGAGAGGTAAGTAACCATTTTAACACTATTGTAATGTTTCACCACAATCCTATTCAATCGCATTGTGGTCGGAAACACGCTGACCGGGATGTGGTTGTAGAAATCATAGTATTGTGATATTGTGAGATTAAGTTTAACACTATAGATATAATCAAAACATAATATTACGAATCATAGACAAATATAATACATTTGTAGTCTGTCTTTGAAATTGTTATTATCATGAAAAAGTATTCAAGTATTTTGTAAGTGAACAATTAATATGGTAATATAACAAAATAAAATAGGCATTATGGCAACACAAATAATATGTGAAAATACCATTATATGCAATTTATAATTCACCGAACTTGTTTATGTACACTCAAAATGTACCTATTAATGATTGACTGATAAATTACTAACATAATTCATACCATTGACAGTTATAATGAAATAAAACAATAAGGATGTGACATTAACTGTAGATTTTCTAAAAAAAAACGTAATATGTCGCTTATTTAAAAATGTTTTTGTGAATACTGAATACGTCAATTTTTATTCATCCAAACTATATGAAACACTAAAAATGCGTTCATATAAATAACAGCTACCTATATTGATTAATAAAATTTGTAAAAACCTTCCTAAAGGTTTATTATGTTAAAACACGTAATATATAATTTTTATATATTTTCACCAAGAGGAAAAATGAGACGTGAATAAATACAAAGAAAACTTCATAACATTGTTACTGTAACATTTTAGTGAAATAATTATGTATTGTTTTAAAAGGAGTAAACGGTTTTAGCGTTAAATTAAATATTTAATTAAAACTTTAAGTGAAGAATTGGTTCCGTGAAATAAATTAAACATCGAATATTTGTTGAATCATAAGTCAACATTCGCTACATTCATTCTCATGTATAATATTATAAATCTATATATACAGTGTGATCACGATTTATGGTAACACTAAATATCTCAGGTGCATGACCTTGTATTGAACTGGGGTTTTCGGGAGGTGATAGGGAGCACTTAAATACATATTTTCAGACCAGTTTCAAATTTTTAGCTCACTCGGTACGCGCATGCGCCATACAACTTACTTTTTTTTAAATGGCAACCCCAGTTTTTTTCTGCAGTTTCAGGTAGAGTATTTTTTTTTAAGCATTTTTTGTATCAACAGTTTTTTTCTATTTTCAAAACTGACCAAGTTAGAGTAAGTCAAAATTTAGATTTATGCATAATTCGTATTTAATGAAATTTTTATTTATAACCACTGGAAATAATAAAATAAGTGCCAAATAAATGTTTAATTTACTTTATCTGTTTACAAATAATAATTTATTTTTACGATATGTTTAGTAAACTCTTATAATACGATTACAATTTAATAGTACCTAATATTAATATTAAATAAAAAATAAATTGTATTAAATACATTTATCTTATGAATTGTTCAAAATTTTCGCCATTATGTTCTAAACATGATTCAAGTCGCCTCAAAAATTCAGTCGAAGTTGCCGCCTTGATTTGTTCTTCACTTAAAATATCACATGCTGCTTGTATTTTATTTTTTAAGTCCTGAAGATTGACAGGTGGATCTGCATAAACCAGTCTTCAAATAACCCCATAAAAAGAAATCCAATGGCGTTAAATCTGGGGATCGTGCAGGCCAAGGAATGACGCCAAAAGTACCAATCCAGCGATTCGGAAATATTTGATCTAAATGTCGTCTAACAATAATTGCATTGTGGGCTAGTGCTCCATCTTGCTGGAAAAACATACGTTCTCGTGTGTCTAATGAAACATCATCCAACAGTCTTGGTAGTTCATTGGTTAAAAAATTAAGGTATCGTCTGCCATTAAGTGTACCATCATAAAAGAACGGTACTATTAGCTTTCCACCAACTAACCCACACCATACATTAATTCCCCAGACCGTTTGAAAATTAGTTTCACGTGACCAGTGTGGGTTTGTGTCATCCCAGTATCGATGGTTTTGTTTATTCATAATGCCATTGTTAGTGAATTTTGACTCATCACTCCAAAGAATATGATTAACAATCATAGGATTATCATATAATTTAATATTGAACCAAGCTATAAATTCCAATCTACGAATAGAATCTCCTGCGCGCAAATGTTGGACAAAATCTATTTTATATGGGTGCATTTTGTGTTTTTTTAGAATTTTTTGGACATAACCATATGAAACTCCAATTTCGCGAGCAACATGCCTAATTGACGAACGTGGATTAGTTCTTATGTATGCTAGTACCTGTAATTCTGTATCGTCATCAAACATATTTGCTCTTCGCCTTTGTTGGTTCATTTCTCTGCCAGGAAATCTTCCTTCCTGATTTAACCCTTGTAAAAGTCGTAAAACATAATTAAATGGTGGATGGTATCTTTCTGGGTATCGTTCGGCATATGTCGCAGCGGCTAGGCGTACATTACGCTGACATTCACCATAAATTAAAACCAACTCAACTTTTTCAGCGTTATTCATATTTAAAAACGTATAATTTATAAGAGTACTTAATAACTAGACATACACAGGTAACGCTCACACTTTAGTACAGGTCTAGTTACAGAATAAAAGTAAAATTATATTTTTCATCAAACTAAATACCTTAATAGTTACATTATCTGATTGTCTTATCGTTATTTGAGCTATTGTAAAATAAAACAAAATTCCACTACAAAAATAGTTAAAATTGTAATCGTATTATAGGAGTTTACTAAACAAATATTATCACATACTCTACATATTGACCAACAGTATTATTAAATTATTATTTGTAAACAGATAAAGTAAATTAAACATTTATTTGGCACTTATTTTATTATTTCCAGTGGTTATAAATAAAAATTTCATTAAATACGAATTATGCATAAATCTAAATTTTGACTTACTCTAACTTGGTCAGTTTTGAAAATAGAAAAAAACTGTTGATACAAAAAATGCTTTAAAAAAAATACTCTACCTGAAACTGCAGAAAAAAACTGGGGTTGCCATTTAAAAAAAAGTAAGTTGTATGGCGCATGCGCGTACCGAGTGAGCTAAAAATTTGAAACTGGTCTGAAAATATGTATTTAAGTGCTCCCTATCACCTCCCGAAAACCCCAGTTCAATACAAGGTCATGCACCTGAGATATTTAGTGTTACCATAAATCGTGATCACATATGCGATTACTTTTTTGGAAAAAAAATAGTTCTACCTACCGTAATACTACTAATACCTATAAACAGTGCTCGACTTGGTGGGCGCAGGAGGACGGAGTACCCCTGTTAATTGTTCATGAATTTTAGAGTATCCCTACTATTATTTTTAAGGGAAACGCACGGGACACTTCATCGTTCTGCATTTTTATCAAAATACGTGATATAGGTACCATCATAATATTTGTCTTATGGATTATTTCATAACCACGAATCTATGAACCAGTCAATATTAACTAGGTATTTTTTAATAAACTATTAATTAATTTACTTTTATTTTTGAGTGTTTTAACTATAATATATTATATAACCTATACTATTTTTTTGGGGGGGGATGGGGGTCTAGGGGATACAGCTTCACGGTTTAATAACGTTTAACAAATGATGGAGACGTTCTTTGTTAAAAAGTAAACAACAAATTTAATTTTGCCAAAACACTTTATTATTTGGTTATTTTTGTTAAAATATTTGACAGTTGATCCTAATCTATTAGTTATCTTTATTATCTTTTATTATACATCACTTCTGTCAATCGTTAAACAATACATTTAAATATTAAACTCTTTAATAATACGTAAATACATCATAAATCAAAACTCCTAACTATGGCATTTATTCTAATAGTGTATACTAAGTCATAAATACTGGTATTTTATATTTTTAACTGAATGTAATTTAACTAAGTATCTTTGGATCATCGCTACACCTCAAAAACTACAAAACCTATTAACAAGATGTGTAATAAGAAAGTATTTTCCAATATTCGCATTTTAAAGAGGTGGTCAAACAGGGATCTTGAGATTCAAGGTGGAAATTGAAATTTTTTTGTTTATTGATGGTTGCCATTGGTTGCAGATTATAATAGTAATAGAAGAAATATTAGTATTATTTTTTTTTGTATATAAATTGTTTCCATTGGTTACTCGAGCAGATCAGGTATAAGCATACATCGAATTGTCGCGTTTATGTCATCGAATAAAGAACCTATATCTTAAAACCAAATGTATATGTGTAGCTTATATACTTAAAAAATACTTAGTTGAATTTGACGAAAATCTCAGAGATTGTTTTTATAGATGTCAGAAAAGTTAAGAGAGTAAATAAGAGTAACTAGAACCAAGTTAAAAATATAGGTAATAAGTGCTAAATCCAATCCCCGACTTGCGGTTTCCAATCTAGGTCGAATTATTTCAGAAAGCTAGGTACACTGATGCCGATTTGTCTGTGAACTCAGGTACACTAAAACTGAGATACTCTCAAACCGAGATACACCTATTAAGCGTATATTATACTATATATCATTTGCCGCAAATTAAAAATTGTACATGGGCGAATCCGGGGTATTCAGCTAGTATAAATATAAATATATAAGCACAATGGCTGTGAAACTGTTGTTATTATAATTTATACTGTAAAACAAATAATAATAAAAGTGTAATACAATTAAATAAACACCCTACAACGTGTTCACGATTTTTAACGTATGATTGAAAAATGTCGAATTCCAATAAACTTACTATACTAACAATTCATTATTACAATAATTCATTACAAATGCATTTTATTTTTGCCATTTATTACAAATATCTGAAAATATAACGATTGCGTGTAATACGATCAAACAAATTTAAATACATTGAATATAATACTGTTGTGATGATTGTGTTTATATTATACTAGTATGATATCATTATTGTAATACATAATATATAACTACCATTATATCGTATTTATTATTATTATTATTTTATTTTTTAGCTTTACGCGAGATAAAATTTTTTGTCGATTTGGCAAAATATAGTAAAAAAAAAATCTACTAGCAATCCAGCAACAGCAGAAAATAATATCCGATATATACATGTACGCTTTCTATTAAAAGGCGCACTAAGCAAAAAAAAAAAAAAAACTAACCTAGATGGGATAAACGCGCAGAAATAGGAAAAACAATCGCGGGCGCCGATACATTTTCAGCTCGTTAAACCCGGTGTAGACAAATAGATCTCAAGCCATTATCAAGTTTGCGAAAATAATATATTTAGCATTAGGATGAAATTCGTTAAAACACACACACACTAGCACACAGTTAATAAGAGCAAAATATTGCAAAATAACCTACCGACCGATTGAAGAGTTGCTGGCCCCTCTGATCACGGAAACCTATCCATATATTATATTTATAGGTACTTTTTTAATTAATATTAGTTTTTACCATCAATATTATATCGAAAGTATTTTCAACATTTATCCTCGGATATAAAACTTTTAATAAATACGATTAACACGAGATAAATTTTTTTTAACAATATTTTATTGTATTACGTGCTATTATTTTAATAAATAATCAATCATATTTTATAAGAAATCAATATTAATTATTTTGTATAAAATATAATTATTATTCGTGAACGCCTATAGTTAAAAATTAATTTAATTGAAACATTTGAAACTCAACAGAAACATTAAACGTACTTGTCTATCATTATTATAAAATTGGATTATAATATTATAATCCCTTAATTTCCAAAATTGCAAGCGACATATTTCCGAAAACATTCAGTCCTACTATAATTTTATTCATATAAAATACTAATGTTAAAAATCACTGATATTTACACTCCCAATGTTAAAAAAAATGAAAACGATTACTTCAAAAAACTGAAAAAACACGTAAACTCATTCCAATAGTGTAGACCGTAAATAATCGGTGGAATATCACGAGAAGAACAATTTTATTGTACATTTGTCAATGTCAAGATTCAAGAAAGTTTTTTTTTATTTTACTTTTGTGAAAATAAAATGTATTGTTGTACTTAAATGCAATCTTGAAGTTTTTCCAACCAATTGAATGTACTTCAGTACTTCACCAATAAAACTATATGATTAATACTGATGACGATAATGCAGTCCGTGATATTAGTATGATCCTCTGTTGACATTATAATAGTATACAATAATTTTACATTAAGTTAGTAAAAATATAAAAATTTTAAAAAATTGACACACTTTATTTTAAAATTATAGTTTTTTTCAACTTTGATGTAGATACATACATGTATACAGCGTTTGTATAATATGTGCTACGTATATTGTACATATTATATATTATTATAGAAATGTAGTTTTGTAAAATGTCAAGTTTTTTGTTCAAAAAGTTACAGAACCATAAAAAAATAAAACAGTTTAATTATTACAACTGTAATTACAGGAATTGTGAAAGCTTTACGTTGACAATCATTAATAAAATTGTTATTTTAATTGTTTTATGCGATTAACTATCGTATTTAAAACATCCATTCAGTACGTAAATAGTGAGAATGTGAATTTGTTTTGTAATGAAACGATTGTATATCGCACAATGTGTGAAAAAATGTGTTATTAAATTTTTACCTATTCACAAAAGTCGTTCCATAATAACGGCCATCGTTATTAATTTTTATGCACCTTCATATTGCCGTTATATTGGAGGAAACTTTTTATTGTTTTAATTAACGTGGCAGTGTAGCGCTGACGCCTTCATAAAGTATAAAACTTCCGATCCCAAAAAAATAAAATAAAATAATCACTCGAAGAACAATACATTATATTATATCCAAATAAATTATTATAAGTAGGCCTGAAAAATCCATCGTTCCACATGAATGCGTACAAGGATATTAGCGTTGGGTTCTAATTAAAAAATAAAAATAAAACTAAAAACACCATTTGTTCTGCAAAAAGTAATTTTACTAATGAACGTGATAATTAAAAAGCAAATGACCCTATTGAAAAAAAATATGTTTATATGCCACTCGAATTCATTTAGATGAAAAAAAAGAACACGTATATATACAACCATCGATTTCCAAAGGATATAATTATTATTGGATCCCTTTTTTTTTTACACGAAAATTATTCGGGTGGGTTTAATATAACGCCGCATTTGTAAAAACGATATAAGCACAGTTAAAATCTATTTACTACACGAAAAGATGCATACAATATAATATTACAATAATGACGTGACGATGGCAATATATATATATATATATTGAGTCTGAAAAAAAACCTAATTTGAATTAATTAAAATACGAACAAATTGAATGTACAATCGGCCTATCGTAATATTGTTATCGGTACACACATACACACACACACACTAGCCCACGTTCGTGCATATTTTGAAGAAAGGTAGGTACCGTAATTTTGAACGAAAAAACGCAATGCAACCATAAAGTGGCTCAAACGTATATTTATTTTTCAACGGTGACCACAACGGTGTTGTGTGGTTCAGCCGGTTGACTTTTAATCATCTTTGCTTTGGGCTTACATTAAATGATGGTGTGATTACATTATGGCACGGTGTTTATTTGTGCGATAGGCAAATAAAATTATAGACCACGGTGTTTTACAAGAAAACAATACAGCGGGAAACGAAAAGTCGATAATTTATTTGTACATAATATTAGGTACCTATACGCGCACCAAAAATGTTACAATTATTTTGTTGTACGTGATTCGTGGCAAATATTTTTTTACGTCGAAAAGTTTATAGCAGCCGCCTGATGGACTTGCAAATTTCAAAAAGGGGCTTTCAAATACTTTCTAATTATTAGCTTTCGTTTGATACTGACTGCGAATTTCTCGGTCAAAATGGGTGGGCTACGTGAAGTTGGCCAATCTTTACATTTTTTGGATTCACGGTGAAAGTTTGGACTTGCAAGATCTAAAAATAGACTTGCGAATACTTGCGAATAACTTGCAAAATAATAGCATAGATTAAAAATTAAGTACTCAGGTGGGCTAACTTCACGAACGTCGTTCAACACCACAATATCAAGAGCACCTATAGTTGCCCGCGTTGACTCATATTCGACAAGGACAAACACATATAGTATTCCTTTTACAGGGGTTCATAGTTATGGCTGTCGAAGTGCTACCGTAATCGATTTCATGCGATTAAGTACGACGTCTTATTATAAATCGAAGGATAAAAATGGCTTTGATTTTTGTATTTTATGATTTTCTGTTTTTAGTCTTTTGTATTTTTAACATTGCAACACGAATCTGCACCAACAATAGTTTTTGGCGGAGTATACCACCCTGTTATAGGATGGTAAATGCATAATAATATAGAGATACCACAATATGTCTATATATCATATTTTTATAAACAGTTAATATAGGTACAATTCATTACGCGGGTAACGCGGTCCTTAGTACGTAGTCGGGCATTTTGGTGGACACGTGACGCCGATATTCCTTGCGATGGTGAAGGACGGACAAGGACAACTAAAACAACACTGAGCAACGGAAACATCCCACCACCCTCAAAATCACCGACATAAATGATCTGATCGTCTTCCGTCTTGTTTCGGGGACGTTTGGTAATTTACGTGTGCATAGAAAAGAGACTGTAAGAATTATTCGTATTTATTCCTATTACAGGAACGTGTCAACTTCATGGCGTTGAACGTGTTCACCGGTGCAGCGTATATACTACTCGAATAAAATTATGATTATTGTCAAATAATATACGCGTTCGCTGAACTTGGAGCGACGACCCCGTCACTTAAACACTATTATTGTACCTAATATGACCGCGTAAACGGTTTGCTTGAAAAATATAAGCTGCTACGGCACGAGGGCGGGGGTGCAACGATTAAGGAGTGTAAAGTTTCCGGTGTAGGTGCCGGCGGTGGCGATATTGGGGAGAGCAGTGAGAGTTGTGGCACGACGACTGACGGTGACGACGGAGAAGAGGGTCGGTGTGTGAAAAAAAAAAGTAATAATAATAATATATACCTGGTATATATATGCCTATATATATTATATAGTGTATATATTATAATATCGTCTCCGTGAATCGTACCCACTCGGTTTTACGTAAATTCGGCGACGAACGACAACCAACGACATTCGCGCGCGCATAATATTCCCATTCGACGCAGTTATATACCGTAAATCTCTAGCATAACGGTGAAAAAAACAAACAAAATACATTAAAAACAAAACAAAACAAAAAAAAAAAATCCCGAAAATCTGCGAGAGACTGTATATAAAAAATAAATAAATAAAAAAAAAAAAAAAAAAGAAAGAAAAATAATTCAAACCGATGCGCGATGGTGGCGTTGAAAAAAAAAAATAATAAAATAAAATAAACACCCCAGTCAGGACGTGAAAAATAATGCCACGTGCGCGAGTGTGTGCGGTCGGCGGTGACGGTAATGCGCAAACGACCGCGGTCTATATATTATTATTATGAAGCGTGAGCGATTCACCACTCCACCACTCTGGTGTTGTAACAAGAGGGTTATAATATAATATCGACGGTTAAAGAAGACAACAATGTTTGTCTCCGTTTAATTTTTATTTTCATAAGCTCTGTGCAAATCGGCGTGCGTATATTATATCGTACCGCCGCGGTACAACAATATTATTATAAATCTAAAACCACTGTTTTCTGATTTTTCGACCCCACTTTTTTTCCCCCCAGATCCTATAAACGCGCAATTCACGAAGAAATGACAAAGAAATGGTGTTATCGACCCTGGGGAAAACAGAGATCACTTACTGACATATTATTTAATTACTGAAACACAAAACATATTTTAAACGGATTAATGTAGGTACTTAAGTCTGGTTACATCATATTATGCAGCTGCAGTTGTGTATAAGTGTATAACCGAAACATTAGTTCAGATAATTATTATTATTAGTCAACATAAAAAAATATTGAAGATTTATACCAGTTAAAATATTTTTATTCTTTTTAAAAGCAAACCATATTTTAATTTCATATTTCGAAACATGATTTTATGTTTCAGAAAATATTATTGTATAAATATTAAATGCAAAATATTGATTATTTTTTTACTTTTTTTTATTAATAATTAGCATTTTAAATATTTATGAGTAGAGTATTTGATAAAAAATTTATGGCTCAGATAACGGCCCGTTCTCTTTCACACAACTATCTTTTACTAAAACTGTAAATTATTTTAAATAATTTATATTGATTCCATTTATGATAATTATTATAGTAGATCAGACGAATAATAAAGGTTGATATCTAAAAAAAAATTGAATCCTACAAAAATGCATTAAGTAAAAGTTATTATCTCCTTACACTATTATAAATACTTAAAATTGTATGAAATAAATAATAAAAAAAAATCCATACGAATATGGACAAAGACAATTGTTGTTTTATGTGGGAATAATCTACCTGAATTACCTTGAATTCCGTATTATGCAAATTAATTAACAGAACGTCTTAAAAAATCTCACAAACGTTGAGTTATGTTTTTACGGTAATTATGGTTATACGTGTATTGTTTAAATTTATTACACTTATACAATATTATAATAATATAATTACTATTAAAATAAAAAAAATATATGAAATAGACTTAAGTGTAATCATTTCTTTATTTGATTCACCAAGCAAGTTGACAAAAAGTTCTAAGAAATAACTCATAATTTTTATATTTTGTACTAATACTAAACACTATCATGTATAAATCAATTTAATATTACGTATTTAATTTTTATATTCCTACTTTCTACATATTATTATCATTTTTATATTTTAGAATTAGTTATAAGACATTTATTTAATATTTCCTATTGTACCCTTTGCCCATGTACGTAGGGCGTTATCATTTATTGTAAATATTCTTCTTTGCACTAAATCATTATTATTATTATTATAAGAATACACGTAATGTAGTCTTATCTCGGTACATTGTCTATAGCCGATACTTATTATCTGACCGGATGTATATGATAGCTAGGTATTATAATGAAAGAGATTTTCGCAAATGCAGTACATTATGTAATGATGGCGTGGGGAAGGGTTTTCGTCCGTGTAAATGAATAATATTATTGTTTTCATTATTTATTTTTAAAAATATGATATCTTAGTTAGGTGTATCTTACAGCCGATTGTTCCGCATACGCATGTATGGATACCAATAAGTTAAAAAGATATAACCCGAACACCAATATCCTCTTTTCACAGTTTATTATATGGGGTTTTTATTTCTTTTTTCCCCTCGTGTGTACACAAAACTGATGTATAGGTACACAGTACCGTGTAAAAATAATACGAGTAAATAGATAAAGAAAAAATGATCTTATTTATTCCGTTCAGAGTATTATCAAATAATATTTTTTTGGTAAACACAAAACGTAGTGTTTTTCAACAATAATAATATAATATACCTACTCGATATATACACGCATGCTGTATATTCGACTGTAACGAATTATTTGCGAGCTTCGGGCGAGTAAATTATTACATTTCACTCAAAAATCTAACGTATGTAGCACAGTCTTAAGTTATTTGCGCACATACGTTTTGAAATAAACTGACCTCATATTGTATGGGTTATTTATTTGTTTATTTATTTATTTCAAATACGCTTTATTTATTCACTTTATGTAAATAAGTTGATTTAAGTCGTTCCAGTAAAGTCCATGCATAATAAGTAAAAATAAAAAAGATACTTTTAATGATTTAAAATATGAATATTTGGGCGGTGGTAAACTCTCCCGATTTTTAAAACTAGTAAACTATCCCGATGGTAAACTTTCCTGGGACAACTTTATGTTTACCTGAATGAAATGTGTAAGCTCTACTGAGTTGTTTTAAATGTTTTTGCTACCCTAGAATTGACTACACTGCAGAGATTATTGAGATTATCATTTTAAATTTTATATTATAAATGCTATAATACTATAATATTATTGCTCACAGCAACATTGATTTTTATTATTATTATTATTATTTTTAAATAATTGACTTTTTTTGTGAATCACCCTGCATAGTACAATATTATTCATTAGTATTATTTTACATTTTATGTTTTCTTAATAAATATTGTATTTTATTTCATTATAACTATTATCATTATTACCATTATCAAGTGGTTTTGTCCTAATATCTAAGTCCCTAAGATCCATAAAATAATTATGTTACATAGATTTCCTAAGAGGTAAGTATACAGAAGAAGTGGATTTAGTCACAAAAACTGAAAGTTGATTCTGTACCATCTGTAAAAGAGGTACTTTTCTCGTTTATTATAATACTAATATATGTGTTTTTTATGTTTTTTTGATTATACTGTAACTTTTATTTTATAATATATATATATATTATTCCCATTTGTTTAATTTCGGCAGCCACATATTTCTTACTTGCCACTACATTATGCGAAGAAATTGAAATTGTCAATGTGGAAGACGTTATTAGTTATGCCGATGGGGACTCCATGAGTTTACCATCGCCGGAATATCCACGCATGAATTAAAATCAAGATTGTGAATAAAATAAACAATTATATGCAATCGGAAAATTAATTCGCTTGATTAAACTAATACAATGGTTTAATTTGGGAGTGTTGTTTTTATTATTGGTTACATTAAGTAAGCATAGAATAACTATAAGGTAGCCAAAATATGTGTTCCGTGATTCACTTAATGACAAAACGATTCTTTACAACGATGAGCATCAAAACAATTGATTCATTTTTTTAGTAAATGTATCCAATATACTACCTATCTACTGCAGTTAATACTGTTGAAATGATATGTTAGAATATAAGACCTTCATTATTAAATATTTGACTTAACATAAAATGTAGGTAATATTATTTTGGGAAACTGAACTGTATAATAAATTAGGTAGTTAACAAAAATATTCTGCTCATATCGATAAGTGTCTGACGAGTTCTGAACAAATCTCAGCTTTCTATAGACCGTACTAAACATATACGACGGACGCGCAAATTGTTGATCATACGCAAACAATGTGGAAACATAACCTGAACATAATAATATTATACGGAATCAGACAACTACTATTGTGTGGTCAGGAAGGGTGTGGTGCTACTAATTGGATCTCTCAAGAGATGACTAAGCGATAAATGGTAGAATTGTCGATTCGACCAATATTATTTCGACAGTATTTCACTAGACATTAAATATACATCTATGTGTATAGAACAACTGTTCAACAACTTTTTCTCTAATGAACAGCATTTAATATTATTGATGTACGACACAGAGCACAGGTTGTTCAAACGAAAATAAATATTATTATGAACAGCAATGCGAGTGAAATGGTAAAATAATTTTATGATTCAAACTGAATTTTAAACATAGTATAGAGGCAGATGTTAGTGGTGTAGTGACAAATTGACGATAAGTTTCCATACTTAAAAAGTTTTAACAATAATAACCAGCATTACAGCAATGCATCCGAAGTTCTAAAAATAAACCCAACTCAAATGAAAATGCAGCAGACACAAGCCAATCATTCGGCCACAAGTCTAAATTTATAGCCGTACCATATTCACCATTAATTGTAGGCTGTCTCACCCGACTACGGTGTTTCATCATTTCATCGTAAATAAATTACCCCACGACAACTGATCGCGAATAATTGATCACAAGATAGTTCTTCTCAGTAAAAAAAAAATACTAAAACAATATTTATCGCAAATGACAATAGTTAGTACTTATTTTAATATCAATACAAAATGTGCCAATAACCCCTGATAGTCTGGTCGCAGCCGACATAAACACACGCTGAAAAAACGGAGTAACAACAGTACAGTAGTGATAATCGTCCTAGCAGGTAGAAGCGGACAAACAGAATAAAAATTGTCGTACGCCATAATAGTAATCTATATTATCTGACGTGAAGGGCCGTTATGCATAATGGAAAAACTGCGGTTCGTATGCACGTATTATTATAAATGTATTATAACATTCTATAAGTAATATGTCCAATACAAATAATAAATAATAATACCCCCATAGTATTATTATACGAATCGTTCGCGGTGCAGTGTTATTCGGTATTCCAATATTTGAGTATCATATGTAATATGATATGATTATTACCTTCGCTCAATAAATCACAATTTGTATAAAACTCGTTCGTTGCGTCATGAGTCATGACCGTTGGTACAATATATAATATAATATGTATGTAGATATTATGGGTAGGTTAGGTATGCCCGTTCGTTTTGTAAAATAACATAATATGTCAATATTTTTTATCCGTCAGGCGTTCATAACAATAATAATAATAAACGTTCAATATTTCCATGGTACTCTGAACAATCATTTTTACCAGTCTGATCTCCCAAAATGTCGCTGAAGTGCAATGTCCGAAAATAGGTGATTCGAAACGACGACATTAATCGTCGGGAACTTTTACCAAATGACGTTAAGGCGGTTCCGCCGTCATAGACATATAGAAAAATGGACTGGTAGTACAGAGACAATTCTGGGGGCCAACGTAGTTGAAAAAGCTAGCATTTAACTTAGTCTATAATACCTACTATACCCGTTATTAGCGAAACAAGTTTAACAACAGAGATAAGAATATTGTTATAAAGAGATAGTACACACTTGAGGTCCTGTCATATTCACAGGTATTGGCCACAGAATATATGAAATTTCATATATTCTGTGTATTGGCCATCACTTTTTAACAATGTAGGCACTAGGTAATATTGTAATAAGATAGGGCATGGGCGGTAAATCATATACTAATAACCTAGGTAATAATATTATGAATTATTAATTAAAAGCAGTAATTAATTAATTGTATATGATTTTCAAGCTTTATTTAATAAAGCCATGTAATGAGCTATTATTTTAAATCGTCCATTAATTATTTCATCATATACTTAATTCAAAATAATGGCATTTTGTGAAACATATGTGGTAGGTAGGTACGTAAAAACGATATAATCCACCAGCGAATACCTAAATAATATATTGCTATAATTTATCGTTGTCATATTATTAAATATACACAACTACTTACACGCTGGATACAATATATTTGATTATTATTTCCTTTAGCAGATAATTATAATAGGTACACCGTACACGAGTATAGTGTTCGCAGTTTATATACCTACACAACCTTCAGCCACCGATCTGGTTTCCTTTGCAATAATTTACATCATTTTTCTTGGATACAATATCGAATTTTGAACCTTTCACGTTGTGTCTCAATTTCTGTCATCAATTTTTTATACTAGTCTTACAATCTTACATAAATTGATTTTATAACCCAATACCAACAATGTAATAAAATAGTTTTTCCGCATTTAATCAAACATTATCGGCAAACCGTTTTTTAACAACCCAATTTTCAGTTCAAAAATCTGTATGCAATATAATAATATTATGCGTTTAGTTTAAATCAATAAGCAATATAATGAAAAAACTAATATTTTTACATGAAAACCCAACGCACATGCAACTATGTGATTTTTCGTACAATTACTTTGAAATAGCCCCATCTATAGGTAATTATTATTATTAATACTATAATTATTATTACCAAATTCACTTTTGTTTTGTTAGCACGCATACGGCATAGGTACTTATATATTCTACGCATACATATATTACCTGTTATTATATGTCAGTGATTTAAATAAATATTATTCCCTAAATCTTATTTTTAACGATTATGATACTTTACTGCTTTGGACGTTTGTATCGGCATTTTAATAACGTTATAATAAATTGTTAAAAAAAAAAAAAAAAAAGGAAAAAAGATTTTAATTTAAATATATTTTTTTAGCAAAATCATAAATTTATAGCTATAATGCTTTATGATGAACGATCCATTAAAACATTATATTATGTATACATCATGACGTGTAATAGTCTAATAACAATTTATAGATATTCTTCAACCCTGCACGTTTCCGACAATAAATTTATTTTGTTATTTTCCAAACCATCGTTATAATACATTATGGATGGTATAACTAACCTAAGATCGAGCATATTATACCCTGCTTCGACTTGTTATTATTATTATCTTATACGATTACGAGGCATACCAGAATGCACATGTAGATTATCGAAGTATCTCACACACATGCACGCCACAGACTAAAACTCCGAATTTATAGAGGATGAGACTCACGAGAGTACAAAACCATTTTGTTTTCAATTTATATATCATATAGTTATTAACGGTCATGTGGTACGTCGATACGTTTTTTGGTCTCGGATGAAAACATTTCCATTTATGTTTCATATAATTGAATAGTTTCGTAGTTATTATTAATTAATTTTTTTACGATATATTCATCGAAATAATATCTATTTTTTTTTATAATATCATATACATTTTAGAGAAAATGTAACCTTATATATTTATTGTTATTATAATATCATTGAAACAGCTGGGTACTTGTAACTCTGACGTGCACGTATGTATGCTCTGTTTTTATATAGCGTCACTATTATTATTTTTATGTAAAAAAAAAAAGTTCAACGAAGTAAATTACCGTAAGTAAATGAGTTAATAATTTTGTTCTATATAATATAGGATGACAGTACGAGATTTGCATTGAGTAACGCGGCGAACGTTCATAAATTTGGTCAAAATCCAGGCTTAATGTCAAAAGGTATACATAGAAACAAAAAAAAAACCCGTAACTTAAAAAAATTCTGAATTTCTAGGATAAATAATATATCAATTGACAAGCTCACGTGCTTATATATGTAACACAACAATGATTACATTTTAGGTTCTGAGAGGCGCCATGGATGAATTTATTTTACACTGATATGTGTTTTTTTTTGTGTGTGACGTACCCCTTTACGTCTTTATCTAATCGGTATAAAAAATGTTTGGATTTTCAACTTTGAAGGTGGTTTCTAGTAGAAAACTGTATCTAATTGGTACTAAGACAAGTAAAATATTTCCAGTATTTCTTGAAATAATTGAATAAAACATTAAAACATTTTTTAAAATCGATTTTGTTATTTTAGTGGAACTCAAAACTGAATAACAATTAACAGTATAAATACTTTTCACCAAATTATTGAAATGGATTTTTTTATAAATCTTAACATTTTCAAAATATTTTGACTGTTTTTAAGCTATTTAGTATTTATAGACATTTGACTTTTTCGATTTATTTATTTGTTTTTTTTTTTCTATAAATATCGATAAACAAAATTTTAGCTTCGTCATCAAGTTTTAAAATTTATTACAAGATTTCTAATAAGTTATTATTATAGTTATTCAAAAATATTATAGGTACGTATGCGTGATTTCATTGTATACCTAATTATTTGAAGTTTAGATTTGACAAAATTGGCCAAAAATTTAAAATCAATTTGTTATTAAAAATTAAAAATTAAATTTTTTTTGAGAAGGCTTGACAAGTTAATACAAGATTCCTCATAAATATTTCATACTGAAATCAATAATTCTAAAAATATTCAAGCAATATTTTTTTATAGACATTTTAAGTTCAAATGTGGACGATAAAATATATGTAGTCGATGAATAACGATTTTAATTATTTTGTTGGTAAAAATATTATTAGTTCACACGTGAAACTTTCAACGCATCGTTTTATATTTTATATTTGGTATTATATTTGATTAAAAAATCATTCAACCTACCTATTATTTCTAACAGTAAATTAAATAACTTTAATATCAATATAATTATATCACGTTATATACCTTAATAGATTAGGTTAGGCCTTCTTCGGTCAGAATCGTTTTTCGTATAGATTGGGTTATCATTCAATTACAATTTAACACGTCATACAGTGACTTGCTTGATGAAGAGGGGTACATCGTACTCGACAATTACTGTACAGCATAGCGGTTACCAACTTTCTTCCTTCTGTATCATTTAAAGTCATATATTGTCAACATAGATAGCTTTCTTATAGTTGTTAAAAAAACTATTTGTGGCTCAAGCTATTTCTCTGTTTCTATTTTTTTTTTCAAACTTGTTCGTAAAAATCAAAAGACATCTCGGCTTTAATTATTAAACTAAATGTATGATGTCTTTTTAATTCGCCTCGGCACAATGTGCAAATAGGCTACTCCATGTAGCAAAACGAATGAAAACGCCTACATATGCAGTAAGTTAGGTAATAGAATTTTTTTATCAACTCTAAGGCCTTCATCGCACCCAACAATTATTGTTGTGTGTTCTCTTGTATCTTATACATATTTTTGTGGTGTACACAAGACCATGTTTTTAATCAAACTCGTGTGTTATTGTTATTATATACTTTTTATTGAGTTGAAGCTTCGACATCTGAGGTCATTATCCTGAAGGTGATTTTTAGTAAGGGAAGGTGTGGAACACGTGTATATGTGATTAGGATTTGTCACTAAAAACCCGGGTGGGTCACCCATCCGGGAACTAGCGACACCGGCATCATAACACATTGGTGACTGAGGCAAACCACAGCGTCGCGCTAGGCCACTCATGTGTTCTTGTAATCACTGATTTCAGTCATAACTCATAGGCATTATCTTGCGGGCGGTGGCAAGAGGAGCAGTTGTCTGCCTTAATTTTTTAGCGAGTACAAATATATAGTTACTCTTCTCTCCCCACCCGTTTTAAGCTTTAATAATTCATAGTAATTACACGTATTATTTTTATTTTATTTTTACACCATTATACTTAAGGCTGTATTGTATTTTTCCGTGTGAAGAATGTTGTATACTTTTATGTTATATACTAATTTGTCATTCAAATATTTATATTGTTATATTAATGTAATACCATCAGCTGCGATTTTTAGATACTCATCCTACACACTACATACACCATATTATACAACATACTACAATATTATTAACAACATAAATAATGTATAGGTAAGCTAAATTTAATTAAATTAATATTTTTTTAATAATACATTTTTGGCAGTATTTATAGTGTACGACACTACTACCTTATAACAATAAATACCGGTACGGTGCAAATTATTCCAATTATATTTATCCCAAATCGTAAAATTTGAAAATGTGTTATATATTTCAAATTATTTAGGTATTGTATTCTCCGGGGTATCCATAAAGAGGGTAATTTTATTTCCGTTGTTAAATTTATGCAGACAATAGTCATATTCATTTCGTTGTATAATTATTAAAGTGGTTAATCATAACATTATATTCATAATATGACATAAAATTATAATATAACATGACGTGAATTCCTATTCAATTATTGTTTTAAAATTCTACGTACCTAAGATAATAGTTATCAAATGAATTGATCATTTAAAATCAACAAACCCGAAAACAGACATTTTAAATTTAAATTCGATCGATAATTATAGGTTCGCACTCATTGTTAACACAAAAAAACCATGTAAACTAAATTATTACAAATTATAAAAAAAAATATAATATAATATAATATCTACTGTAAATATTATTTTCTATATCTCTGAAAAAAAATTTAACAAGTCAAACGAATTGCTTTACGAGCGTAAACAATGAAATTAGTTTCTTCCGACTATTGAGAATTAAAATCTCCCGAGAGATTCTGCAATAATCTTTTAGGTAAACAAAGAGTAAAAAATTCTAAAACCAGTACCTATTATTATAATTTTAATTTTTTTAATGTAAAAACAGTCTATAGTTTTTTTCGATTACAAATAAATTGCAGTAGGTAATAAACCCAGCGGTAAAATGCAATTTTAATTTAAAATACAACGCTCACAATTATGTTGACGATATATTTATCGTACCAATCAAAACCATTTAGGTATGTCTACCAGATTTTATAATCACCTTTGCCATTTTATAATAATTTTAGATCTTACGATAAAATTGACGCGTTTAATCTTTTATAAATAATATATTTATATTGTCCAGTGTGTGTGTCAGCGAACTCCTCCTAAACGGCAGGACCGATTTTGAAGATATTTTTTGTGTGTGTTTAAGTGGATCCCTGGTTGATTTTGATTGACAAATGGACCTGGTATAAGTCCAACCCGGAGAGGTGCTCAAATAGAGAGTTTAAGATTTACAATGGAAATTGTTGTTTATAAATGGTTGCTATATTGGGTATAGGAGAAATGAATAATTAGTAGAAATTAGTATTTTTATTGTTTATAAATGGTTGCCAAAAGTTACTTGAGCAGATGAGGTAAAAGCATTCATCAAACTACTTAACCGATTTTGTGAAAATTTCAAATTTTTCTTGGAGATATCAGGGAAGTATAAAGAGTAGTTTAAACCACGTTTGATGTATACCAAGATGTATATCCAATCGACCACAGATGAATTGTCCATCTTTGGTCAAATTTAAAATTTAAAAATGAAAATGATTTTGTAGTTAAAAATGTTCAACTTTTATAGCTAAGGATTAAAAATTTAAAATAAAGTTCCACGTAAGTAGTTAATATACTGTAACCAAAAAATCTAAAAATATATAAACACAGTTTTATTATAGTTATTTTAGAATTTTGGAACAACGAATAACGATTTTAGTTATTTTGTGATTTAAAAATATTATTCGCGGGTACTTGAGATTCCTCATATAATATTAATTCAGCTTATCGACTACCGGCTACCTACCGTATTAATATTAACAATATAAGCATAATATAAAATATCCTAGGCTGACAAACCGTCTCCGCTCAGAATCGTTTTTCGTATACAATGATAATACTATAATTCAAATTTAACGCCATCCATTACAGTGACCCACTTGTAACCTACTGTACAGCGGAGCAACACCCACATACCCGCTTTTCATCCTTACATAATATTATGCATAATATTCATACAAAACAATGCAAATAAATAATCAATGGAATCGTGTCAGTCACGCGTATTTACCCGGAAAGTCGGTAAATTCCGTGGGCCGATTATTACATGTTTATTACATGACGTACATTTTCATGTTGTTGAATATTATTGTAATTCGTAATTAAAATTATTCAAATGTTATGCTATTTACGAAACATAATATTGTATTATGCTGTCCTCCGGAATCGTAAATACAGTGTGACGGGTGGAGGGTAGGTACAACGCTTATCACTGACAACAATAATATTATTTTCAAACTGTATGTAAGACGCTATATTATACAGTACATGGTATTATAATATTAAACTACCTGATTGTTTTGATTTTTTTTCTTACGTGTTGGTTGGTCGGTTACTTGGTTACCAACCAGAAACATTTTGTACATTTCTAGCTACGGGAATTCTCTAAGTGTGTTTTTATAATTCCTATAAAATGTCTCGTATATAATATAGTTATTGTACATTATATACCTTCGAGACGATAGCAAAAATGCACTTAATAATAATATTGTGTATGAATTTTTCTGTGTACATTTATAAAAAAATGTTTTTACTGTACGAATAAATGTTTCTAACGTAAAGTTGAATATTTTTGCGTTCAGATATTGTGTACGGATTTTTGTCGTGTTTATTGTTTTTGTGAGTTTCTCAAGACGTGGCCGCATTAATTGATATTTATGTTAAAGCCGTCGTGAGTAATTATGTGAGAGGTATATGATACGATACCATCATACCCGTCATTATATCTACACGAATCTACGTCATGTTATATATTTGCATACAATAAATGTGAGTAATATATTTACGCACGTGTAACTTTTGTAACTGAAATCAAATCAAACATACCGATTAAAATAATATATTGTGTTTGTTTTTGAAATGATTTATATTTTATCACCGCAACGGTATAATATGAATTGAGAAATTCCTTATAAATAAATTATAATACACTTAAATGATACGTTGTAATAATAATTATTATGATAGTTGTACGTGGCGTTTGATGGGTTTTAATTTTTAATGTAGTTTTTATTTTTTTTTTTTGCTCGCGTTGAAAATAATAATACTATAATATAGTAATTTGTATATAACGTTTTCCCGTAATACCTACGCCATTAAATCGCATGTCCGACAAATTACTATCGTTAAAATTCTTTTCTCCGTTCCGACAAAAATTAATATTATGCGAATAATAACCGTCGTATTATTATTATTATTATTATTATTATTATATTATATTGGGCGTCAAACTCGATCGGTGCCCCCGCGCCCGAAAACACGAAACGAAACAAAACGAATACGACTGCACCACAAGCATCGAATCGTACGCCGCGAAACGTCCGTTATTATATTATTATTATTATCATTGTCCGAGTGTCGGACTACACAACATTAATATCGCGGGTATTAATTCATTTTTAGTGACTGCCCCTGACAATCAATCGGCGGTGGCGTTCTGCGGTATAACACATTATACCATCGTTGTTGTTGTTGTTATTATTATTAATATTATTATCATGAACAATATAAGGTACCTATATTATAATATTATAATGTATATCCATCGGACGGCACGCAACGAAATTGGTCCGCTCGAACAATCGGCCAAACACGCCGGTGATTTTAATTAGAATACAGGCGACCGGTGGGCAGGCATATAGATTGTATATTATTATTATAACTTATATTATTATGGCAGGTATGTTCGTACAACTCCGGTCGTATTTTCGTTTTGTTTTTCCCCCTAATTCTTAACTATATATATACAATACGATTATACGCGTAGGGGCCAATACAAAAAAAAAAAACGTAAAATATATATTACTTTTCTTTTTTTTATGCGTGCGCGCACCCTACCTTTTCTTTTTCACTTGTCAGAGAGGGAGAGACTCTCCGCCGCCCCGCCACCGAAACCAATTTTAATGGATATCTGGACGATATTAAAACGTCCTATTTGACTGATGATTTGGTCCGACACCTCGACGCGCCTCTTAACCCTTCATTGTTGAACGCCATTCCACCATCACTGTATATATATTATTATTGTGCAATACAATAATATTATATAAAGAACAACACTGGCGATGTAGCCGTCCGCCGGAGGTCAACCCGTCGAAACGAACCCGCGGGGGCTGCAGTCTTACAACATGTTATTATTATTTGTATTTATTATTATTGTTATTACGGGTCATTGCGGCGACGTAGATTCGGTGATCTAGGACAAATGGACGTAGCTGATTGGACGTTGGGACAATCGGACCTCAAAAAAAAAAAAATTATAATAATAGTACATCAGTCAGTAAAAATATAAGTTTTTTAAAAAACTGTTTTTGATATAATATTGTATTTTAGTTTTTAAATTGTTTTTACTAATATTTTTATCGATATTTTTGTTTTTCTAAGTACTCAAAATCTTTATACTGTTTCGTCATTAACAGAATAATAACTACTTTACCTATTATTATTATAAAAATAGATGCCTACGCGCGATACGATAAATTCCAAGCTAATGATCCCGTGAAAATCACCTATAGCCTTGGTGAAAACGATTTGCTTTAAAGTACATGATATTTATGACCGTTTTAAACCAAATTTATTCTACTTGCCTTGCACAGTCATTGCTACGTTATGTAAATCACCCAACTATAAACGCAACGGACTGTTTCAGTGTTGGAAATCGTAAAAAGTTTTTATTTTTATATATTATAGGTTTATCCGGTGAATTCGTCATCATGAAAATATTGAGGAAAGAGTTGATTTTTACCGTGAAATAAATTCCTAGTATTTCGTACATGCCAATTTACATATTTCAATAGTCTAAATAGTCTAATACAGTAGACTTGAATAGAGGAGGCGTTGCAGTCAGACGTTATATAATATTCAGTGGCTTTGAAAATAATAATATAATTACAAAAAAAAAAAAAAATACTTGACATTTCAAGACGAATACGATGAACTATATTAAAAAATTAATATAAAACAGTATTTTAGTATTTTTAAAAATTATATTTAAAATTAAAATATTGACTTGTTTTATATTATTTTTTTATTTATCTGGAGTTTTTAAAATCGTGCACTATATGGGTGATATTAGGATATCACTATTAGGTATATTATAATGAATTAAAGTGTTGGATAAAATAAAATGATAATGTAACGTAAAAACTAAACAATCGATTCTATATTTACTCTATTCAATGTTCAAAGTTAAATATTGTATTAATGTATGTTTGAATAATTACGTTTATCTAAAACTAATATTATACAAGTCATTAATAGTATATATTATAATTGTATGTATTATTAATTATTATATATAATATATATATATATATATATATGTTTAATTATTAAATCCATCGACGTGTACCGTTAAACAACAACCATTTATTAACACATCACTAAATTCAGGGGCATTTTAAAAAGCCCAAAAGCTAGAAGTGAATATATCGTAAATATTTTAAGCTTTAAAAGTTAATGTTTTTTACTCAAACAGTTTTCACTGAGTCCTTCCAAAAATATATTTAATTAAATAATTCTCGTTTGGTATTATTAGTACATAACCACCAGTGTGCAAGATAAAAACGCAAAAAATATAGTGTCATGTTTTGCATGGGAAATTTAATAGAAATAAACCTTCGTGTTATTTTCTATTTTTTTTTTTAATATCGACTTGAAAATTTGTTAGGAAATTGAGGGAATAAAAATAAACTACTTCGTTTTATTTGTTGATCTACTGAACGTGAAAGTGTACTCGACTGTCGTGTATTTCTTTTGAGCCCCTCCCCAATTTTTTTTTTTTTTATTATTTGCCAGATACACCGTTTGCACAAAGGGGACTTTTTTTTAAATCTTCTGGATCCTCAATGGGATTACGCATGGTACACCGCGTTTCCTGCACCAGATGGATCAAAGAAATCAACTGTCATAACGCAGTGCACAGTCATATACAGCGAACACTCCATACCTATCCATTATTGCAACACAACTCTCTTACACTTTTGATCCTTTGCACTGAGGTGCATATCTTATGCACTCGAAAACCTCACGTTTGTCCCAAAATATTTATTTACTTTATGAATATCGACAAGACATTTTTATTTTTATTTTTTTCACCAAACATATCATACTGCTTGCATACTTTTGCTTTGGTACTTAATATGGGGTTCATTAAAAAGTTAAGCTTGAAGTAAGATAAACTAACAGAAATCTCAATGCACTTGATATGAAAGTATTCGAACATAAGTAAATAAATTTTAAAAAATATCCTTGGAAAACATAATAGTTCGGTTTGATAAGTAAATCACATCAGACAACTGAAAAGGAATTCAATTATTCAAGTATACATTATAATACAATCCACATTTATCCACTACCCGATGAACTGTTGGATGATTCCATAAAATCTAACAATTCGTTTAACTTCGAACAGTACGAACGAAATAATTTTCACTGGTACGTAATAAAAATATATCATCCGTACAGAAAAATAAATATAAATTATGGTCCACAAACCTACGAAACTCTTGCATTGTAACGATGGCTGACAGTATCGATCAGCAAAAACAGTGCGCAAATGCGTGTGATGATTGATGGATGATTACTATAACCCCAATATATTATTATAGCACATTTGAATAATATTTGAATTTTGTGTGGGGTCAGTATAAAATATTTTGCTACCATAATCGTGTGAACAATCCGCAAGTATTTTACTACTGAAAAGTACTGTCGCTCAATGTAAAATTTGATAAAATACCTACTGACTTCGTACATTTATTTTTATTGATACTTTTTTTTTATTAGGACCTTTTTGAAAATATGAATTTAAATACTTTATTTCAGTGACACGTGTTTTATTCGTATCCCAGTTTTGTAAATCGAAATTTGTTTTATGTCATGTTTGTATAACACACACACCACGATATAAATGCTTTGTATTTATAAATTAATAAAAATGCGTAAATTTAATGGAATTCGTAATTGAAGTAGGTTCTCAAATGGTTAATGTCCCAGAGTAAAATAATAAAGGAACACACAAATATTTTGACCAAGTTAAACAACCTGGTTTTGTTACATAAAATAGGTATTATTTGTTTTAACGAACACGTAATACTTAGTGACTTTCAATGAGTTTCAAATACCTAATGTAACTTCTGTAGCGGTGCTGTTTAGCATTTCATGAAATATATTATATAAAGCAAACAATATATAAACATTATTTTATTGATCGTTCACTTTGGTACTGATAGTAGTATAACGATACTTTTTCAACGGTATATTGTGTGTCAGTATTTATAGTAATTACACATATATAATAATACATACAAGGGTGAAAATAAAACATTACATTACCTAATTATTATATTTATATAATTTTAATACTAATATATTATTGTATTTCAGAGAATTGGGGTGTGGGAGTAAATTATTTTAATCACCGATTTCCCGCAATTTTTTTTTAGTGCACTACCTAGTGGTTTTATGAAAACTTCTAACAAATCTTATGAACTCCACACAACGGCTATCAAACAAAAGTGTGCCCCTGGAGGGCAGTAAGTATCTTATAATCGTAGATATTATATAAAACAACTAGATAGCCGACTTGATAAATATATTGCCACATGTCAAGAGGGCAAAATACGATTGATTAATCCATGACATTTATAACCTTGTCATGGAATATGATATTTTTTTATGGTAACAACCATTGACCTATTATTATTATTAGGTCAATGATTATAAGATTGTTCTGTGATTTTTAAATTTTTAACTATCATTTATCATTATTTGGGTGTTATCTTATAATTCCTGGCAAAAATTAAATATTACATGGACTAATCAATTGCATTTTTACCTCTAGACATATGGCTGCCAGACTTCACAGGTATTATGAGGCTGTATCACGAGTCGGCTATCTAGTTGTTTTATAAATCTATGCATATAATACAAGGATAGTGGATATTGTATTATTAGTGTTTGACCCACGGCCAAAAATAATCTTAATCCGGGCTTGATACGTGAAATAAAAATTAAAGTTGTACAATACACTAATAACAGTGATTAAGCACAAAGTATTATGTTTGACGAAAATGTTTTAGCATTACGATTATTTTTAATCATGATTGACATTAGGGTACCTATCTAAAACTATAATGATGCTATAAATTCAGGGTTTACAATGTTCTGTTTTAATAAATTATGGTTAATTGTAGGTAATAATATATATTACTGTAAACCAAAATCTCAAACACACGATTAGATTGGGATGATATGCAGGACTTACATGGATTAAAAATACAAGTATTTGGTTAATGACCTTTCAATTTGTTTTCTAAGGACATGGGCTCCGACGAAGAGAAGGTTATTATAGGTAATATTGAAATGTGTGACACAGACACCAAAAAGACCAATCAACGTATTTATTTTTTCGTGATGAAATTGAAAATTTTAAACGAAGGAATTTTAGATTTCAGCAAACAATCCAATTCACGAGTACCTACGTATAATTAATAATCATATTATAATTCATAATTAATATTTTATAACGGCGCATTGTATATGCAATTTCCAAACAAGCGTCATAAAAGCGAACTCATTATGATACAATTTTTTTGTACCTAATTCAAAATGGATGTCAATGACTCATGATTAAGCAATAGTGTGGTATTGAATTAACAATTAGTATCGCGTACTTATAATTAATTAAATTTCAGTTAAAATGAATTTCGTAATAACATTATATGATTATAACACGTGAATTTAAATTAAAGGCTTAGGTACCAAATGCCTATTTTGTAATACACTGTATTATTAATTATTACCATGGAAATCAATAATAATGTATGATTATGATATTTGTTGAAAACCTGACATTTATAAGAAAATGGACATATACTCGAGAAAATATTTTGATAAATTGTATTTTTATACAATAGCACGTTGTTGATGTAGTAACGTACCCACACCAAATATAAAACACAATGTAATATTATATTTTACAAAATATAATTTTTATGAAAGTTTTATTGTGATGTTTACAGAAAATAATAGATCGTTGGGGTCAAGCAGAAAAAGGTATTCACGTGTCGGTTAATAAATAATAGACCGCACTTGAGAAGGTTCCATTAGTGGGCAGGTAATAAGAATCAAGTGGTGATGCGTTAAACGTGGTATTGCCGATTTTGTCTAAAACGGCGGTAAACCACCATAAAATTGACCATCGTTTGAAAGCGTTCAATTGAGTTAGCTAAATTTTATTTTGACAGCATAATCATACAAAAGCGAAATAGAAATGTGTGGCAGCACGAGTACAATAACTAAAAGTATCAGATATAATAGAGTAGGTACGCAACAAAAATAGTGTTGGCATATTTTTTTTTAACCTGCGCGGGTTCAAAAAACGAGTACACATTATCGTTTGTATTGTTCTGCGAAATTATCAAAACAAGTAAGACGCTTATGAATAGATAACTAAATATTTTTATACACGTTTGCTACCTACAGAAAAATGTGTTATAATTTACATTATATTCAATTATCTTTTAGCAATCAGTAAATTTCCAGGACTCTGTAGTACACCTGCAAGATATTCTATAATAAATATATATATAAACCTACCTATACATATATTTATGATCATTTCGAATACTATTATATACAGAGAAGAGCGTGCGATGATCCCGAAAAACCAATTTGGAGTGTACGAGTATAAATGTGGATAAAAATCGATGAGATAAAATCGGCTTATCATAATAAAAGGCTACTGGTTCATACGTGATTCGACTGCTCAGAGTTTCCACAGTTTGACGGAGACATTTTAACACGGGCTTCTGGATTTTACAGATATTATAAATCCGAAGCTATACGATCTGACCATAGGATTACGGAGAAATTGTTTTCTCACCTTATCATTATTGTCAGCCGAACACTCTTCGTCTTGGACTTGGTTTATGTGCCAGGACAATCAATATTGGTTCATAGTGAAATCTAATACTCCTACACAATAACCCGCTAGCGAAATAAAAATAATAGAATTTATATAAGTCCGTTATTTTGGGAAAACAATTTAGGTACCTGTTTAAATCATAACAAAGTAGGTATATAATATTATAATTTAAAATATTTACGCATACGAATAAAATATTATAGTATTATAATATTTATTTAAAATTATGTTTTAAAATAGAGTCCCTAATGCCTATAATTTTACCTATTGTTTTTCATGTATTTTGATAACCTTGTACCTTGAACAAAATACTTGAACATGTAGGTATTATAACTAAAAAATGGATAGTTTTCCGTCCCGTTAAAATAGTAACCAAGTTAGTAAAAAAAATATGAATATTAATACTCGGCTCATATTAAAAATAGCTTAATTACTAACTTTGTATAATTATTCATGCTTTGTAATGACTCGTTAGAAAAACACATTACAATTGTTCTCCGATCATTCGATACATTGCAAATTGCTACAAACCAGCATGTTTGTTGACAAAAAGTAATAATAGTAGGCCGTATGATGTGAACATTTGGAGCTAAAATACCATTAGCATGAATACAAAATATATGTCTATCAAAAATATACATTTGAGTGTGCATTTATTTCTGTTCCATATTTTGTTATATTAAATTGTTTAGTTATTTTTTCGAACCGTTAAAAATATTTAAAAAAAAGTTGTTAACACTGAGCTTACACAAACAGATTTATATAAAAGTGTTTCGGTTCCTTAGCATTGTGAAATATAAGTTATAATAAAAACGTTGGTTCTTTAATTTGGGTCTCCAAAAACCAGTTCCAGGAACGGTTATTTTGGTGGCGGTTCCAGTTTCTCCAATGAATTAATATAATAAACAATTTTTTTACGGAACAGTAGAAATAATAAGACTTTAATAAGGTGAATAAAGTGTGTCAACTATTCAGGGAATACATATGTAGTTTTTATTTTTTTTTTCAATATTTTGAATTAGCTTTTTGGTATAAGTACTTTAAGTTTCAACTTTTGAACACACACTAAATTATATCAAATAATATTAGAAAAAATATATTACTTAATTATTTATTGAAAACTATTAGAAAATGTCCAGTGGTTATTTTTAAATCGTTCTCAACATAATTCAGTGATATACTTGATGTAATAATAACTATTATATATAATATAGTATAATAGTATGGAGACAGTTATTCATCACTCATCAGTATTCATTATTTTAATACTTTCACAAAATATACATATACAACTATACATAAGTACAATATATACTTAGTATACGTATTTGAGTATTTTTATACATAAATTAGTTAGCTCAAATACATACATTTTTTCAAAAAATATTTTAAATTCTCAATTATACATTTTTTTATCCTATGCTTCTTTTGTTTTTAATACATTACACTCCCCTCATGATTATTCTACTATTCACTCCTCTCTAAAAATGCCTACCCTCGACTTACGCTGTATTGATGCCGGTGTTTCATTCATTTCTTTCCTTATTAGTGGCAAAGTTAATGCTTCCGAGCTACTCGCATCAATCTCGCTCCATGTCCCTACATATCCAACAAGAAATCACTATTTTTTTATATTCCATCTTGTAAAGTAACAACCATCCTATACACAGAATGCTCCACCAGTTCAACAAATTAATTTAGGTTTCTGGCCACTATCTTAAAGTCTTATTTGTATTTTAAATTGTATGCCTAACCATATAACCTGTAGGCTGTAACTATAAATATCAAATGCTTTATAGATTGAACATAAAATAAATAAATTACAGAATTAATACCAAGTTTTAATATTAAATTCTTCGTAAAAATAAAAAATAGTGGTATAAAAATTAATATACTATATTCCATTTGGCAACCAATGATTTAAATTATAATATTTCAGAACGACTTTTAATTACGAGCATTAATTATAAATAATACCATAAACAATATAGACTTATGAAATCAAAAAGTGTGGAACTGAAAAATAAATAAATAACTTTATTAAAAATGTTTACATTTTATTCTAAGTTTAAAAAAAATAATAATACAACATGAAATTGTTTCTTGTTCTGTATAAATAGCTGGTGATAATCAAAATACATTTCAAACAAAAACATATCTCCTTTATAAAATAATTATGGGTTGAGCTTACTTAAGCACACGCTTTCTAAAATGTACATTATATTTTTGACATTTGGATGTATTTACCTATTTGCCCTTAGAAAAATCAATTAGAAAAACTAAAAATGACCTCTTTTGCTGAAATATTTAAAACTTCAAACCATTATGCCAACCAAAGTGGTTCTGTCAGGTTATATAATATAAAAACATAATTTAAATTAATGCGAAAGTTAGGTCTTATAGTGTGCGAATTACAAATAATATTAGTTTACACGAAAACTATGAAATGCAATTAAACGTATAAAGAACATAATATTATGCGAAACCTTAACCAAACAATATAATATACTTTGTACTATTTGTAAATTTAGAGCGAAAAAAATTTCTCTGGTATTTTGGTATGAACGTATATTATATAATTGTTATACATATTAAGTATTATGAGTTTAGTAAATTAAAACGAAATTGTCTTAATCTTATTTTTTTTTAATTCTAATATTAGATTTCTTTAGAAAATGTTTCTATACAACCATATTAAATATTTAAAATTGAAATATCGTTACAAAGAAAATATTAGATGCGTCTTCATAAGACACTTTTTATAATAGAAATAAATTATCCAATCTCAATTTCAAAGGTGGTTTATGGTAAAAAATCGGATATATAGTAGCTACATTCTAGTTGGTACTCTGAAGTATTAAATTAGAAAATGTGTCAGTACTTTTAAAAATAATCTGCAAATAAAAAAAAAAGTTAAAGGAAAACCGGATTTCAACCAAATTAATTTTATAATTTTGTTTTAATTCAAAAAATTATTTAACATTTAAAAGTTTCAGATTTATTCTTACGTTGTATGATTAAAGTTTTGTTTGTTTTTTTTATTATTATTTTAAGTCGAAATTGTATACAATCTATATCGGATGACATAAGAAGTATATATGATAAAACAGATAACATGAGAGTACAAAAAAGAAGTGAGTAAAGAAGCCACCCAATTATGATACTTTATTGTTGATTTTTTAAAGTTATAAAATTAATTTATTAATTATTTAGACTTGTTTTTTTTTTTTTTTAGAGTTAAAATTGTAAAAGGTCTCTGCACCATTTGCGTTTTAGGCGTCTAGGAGGGCTACATGGGATTGTGAGAGAGGAAGGGTCTTTAATTAAAGGATTTGAGTAAGAGGAAAGACGGTTGTGGAATCTTTTATAAAACTGTAGATTGTTTTTAATTTCAGGTCTGTGTGGAGAGTATGATTAGATATGTAAGGGTGCATTGATTAATTTTCTTAGCGCAATGTTTTGGAAGGATTGAATTTTATTTAGATCAATGTCTTTTTAGCACTTCCCCATAGTTGGATGCTGTGAGTCCAGATTAGTTTTAGCAATGTTTTGTAGATGAGAAGTTTGATATTAGGGGAGGTGTGTTTATTAGTGATTAGAGGTTTGAGGATACGAAAACGATTGTTCAGTAATAGTATTTTTGCTCTAATATCGTGAGCCCATGTTAATCTTTTATCTAGTGTAGGCCCAAGGTATTTAACTGTAGGAGAGGATGGAATTGGAGCACCGCATAGAGTTGCCTCAGGGGAAGGAGTGTAAAGGTGGTGTGCGTAGATTTGCTATGGTTAATTTTAAATATCCATTTGGTATACCAGTTCTCCATAAGGTCTAGGTGAGTTTGGAGCTTTCCAGAGGCTTTGAGTGGATTATCATTCATAGAGATAATTTGTCTTTGTCGTCGATATAGTCAGCTACTGATGTATTTAGTGTGATTGGTTGATCTGCGGCGAATATATTATAGAGAACAGGTGATAAAATGCCACCTTGAGAGACGCCAGCACTTATACTGCCTATACTTGATGTGTCAGACCCGTGTCGAATATGGAAGGTTAAAAGTTTTGTTTGTGAGTAATTAAAGTTCCTCATAATTTGTTTCTTACAATTAAAAGATATCGAAAATACATTGTCACAATTTTTTTATAAGCACTTGAAGGAATAAAATTTCTACGAAATTCGTCATAATATAGAAAAAGAAAATTGTATCAGAATAAATTTTTTTATAAAAAAAGTTAAGCATAATGCAACATAATTTTTTTATTAGTGATTGAAATTAAAATGTTGACTACATTTTATGTTCACAGTCCATATAGGTAAAACAACGTTTTTCCTTACAATTTATTATTTATTTTCCACAATGATATTTGGTTATAATTCAAAAATATTATTCGTAAGAAATTGAAACATTCCATTACATAACATTCCATTCCATTATATACTGTCCACATATTGTTCTCTAATCTAAAAAAAATATATATATATTTACGAATATATCTGTGGTCTACGGTACGTTAGCACTTATAAGTTAATAGTTGCTAGTAATATTATAATATCTAATAATCATTATATAATAAGATAATATATGCGATTACTTTTTTGGAAAAAAAATAGTTCTACCTACCGTAATACTACTAATACCTATAAACAGTGCTCGACTTGGTGGGCGCAGGAGGACGCAGTACCCCTGTTAATTGTTCATGAATTTTAGAGTATCCCTACTATTATTTTTAAGGGGAACGCACGGGACACTTCATCTTTCTGCATTTTTATCAAAATGCGTGATATAGGTGCCATCATAACATTTGTCTTATGGATTATTTCATAACCACGAATCTATGAACCAGTCAATATTAACTAGGTATTTTTTAATAAACTATTAATTAATTTACTTTTATTTTTGAGTGTTTTAACTACAATATATTATATAACCTATACTATTTTTATTTTTTTTTTTTTAGGGGGGGGGGGGGGTCTAGGGGATATAGCTCCATGGTTTAATAACGTTTAACACGTGATGGAGACGTTCTTTGTTAAAAAGTAAACAACAACTTTAATTTTGCCAAAACACTTTATTATTTGGTTATTTTTGTTAAAATATTTGACAGTTGATGCTAATCTATTAGTTATATTTATTATCTTTTATTATACATCACTTCTGTCAATCGTTAAACAATACATTTAAATATTAAACTCTTTAATAATACGTAAATACATCATAAATCAAAACTCCTAACTATGGCATTTATTCTAATAGTCTATACTAAGTCATAAATACTGGTATTTTATATTTTTAACTGAATGTAATTTAACTAGGTATTTCAGCATTTAATTTCAGTGCACAAGCAATCGAGTGAGTTGTTAAACATAACTACTAGAATAATAACTTACATGTCAAATTAATTAAAACTGTAAAATGTGTTTAAACATTTTAACTATCACATTAAAGTTCATAAATTAAAATTCATGTAAAAAAGTTGTGTAGTCTGAGTTATTATAATTGTCACTACTACAAATTCAATATTTAACACAAAATAATTATTATTTAAAAATATTTCACGTTTATTTTCAGATAGAACAACCTATGCATAATATACTGTTATATATACCTAGTACCTAGGTATTTAAATTAAACTATAGGCCCTATGGTACAAGAACAATAGGTATCATATGAGCATTTAATTATTTTAAAAACTACAGTAAAAAATAATGTTTGTTACTGGTTCCATTACAAAAAAGGAATAATTAATTATTCATTATTTAATTTATTAAATGAATTGATTAAATCGTATGTATGAAGGCCAAATCAAATTATTTAGGAACTCTAACATTTTAAAACATAATTTATTGGGAATTCATAATATACAATACATACAATATTAATACATTTCATATATCTATAACATTTTTTAATATTTTAGATATTTATTTTAGAAAAAAACTGATTAAAACGAATAAATAAAGAATAAAATGAATACGTCAAAATCATGTAATTGATGGAAGTATTTATAAAGTAGCCGATAAGGTTTCCTAAGCAAAGACAAAATAAAATGTATAAATGTTTTTTTTTTTTTAAATACATATACAATATGATTTATTTTAATTTCTGAGATTGTTATCAGCTATCATAATAAGTTGACATAACTCAAATCCATTGGAAAATATAAAAATATTTTAAATTATGACACACTTGGCATTATATTTTATTTTTAAATTACACAAACAAAGATAATTTTGATCGAAGTATAATACTGTATGAAATAACTTGATTCTATTATAAAAATTAAAATAAATCGAATAACCTTATGAATAAACCTTTTATAGTATTTGAAAATAATAAGAACAGTAAAATATTTTTTTTTTTTTTTTTTGGATACACGTAATGTTTAAGGATTGAAATGTTCCTACGACTAATATACAATAAACTATAGAATGATATCCATTTTTTAATAGGTTCTATTTCAGTTTAAATTATATAACCGATGTTACCGAATTATTTCCGTGAACGCATTAAGCCTGCTCATTAACATTAGAAATATTCCACCAGCCACTTTACATCAGAATTACTGTCAATGAAAAGTGATAATTTATATAAAGAGACGCAGTCATTTATGAATCTATTATTAACTTCTGAAAGTAAATATTTCTTATTATAAGTAGCTCTTTTATTAATTCGCTTTATTCATTTTGATGAATGCTTTTAAAGTTAAACATGAAGTTTGCATATTAATTAGATATTGAAAAATAACATCAACAAAAAGGTAGTGGACCTTTTTCAGTATGACCCTTTCGGGAACAATAAGTGGGCTCTGTACATAATATACGTTATTATTACTCATTGTCATTTTCCATGCTTATATTACTCAGTTTGCGGTCACAATAATAATATTAAGGACCTACGTAACATTATGTATAGTAATAGTACACAGAAGTTAAGATTTCAATGTACGATTCGGGTACATACTATGAAACTTATTTAGTACCTATGTCGAGGTAAAACCATAGAAGACCAATCCACAGTAATGCTAGCAAATAAAAGAAAAGTCATTGAGATATTTTCACTTGAATAATACGTAAGTATAATAATTGTGTCAGTTGTACAGAGTGATAATAATCATCAATACCCGTTTTTATTATTTATATTATTCTACTACAAATGTCATAATAGAGTGTGTAAATCAAGTACTAAAATGTTTTAAGAACTGAGGCAGTGCGATGGCCAAAAATCGCACAATATTATAAAACCAAGAAGAACATAATTGATTTAAAATGCGATCTATTGCATTGAATATGTATCATTTGTTTGATAATTTTTCCTTTTATTTTATTATATGTATAATGTTCTAAAAAGTTGCATTTATCTTAGAACTTTAAAAACTATGGATTCTTTAATAAACACTAAGGTACATTTGTATAGTATGTATTTTAATTTATTTTAATCTTAGAGGCTGATTGGTTGTTATTTATGCCTTAAAAAAGTTTTATAGCAACACGAATATCCAATTAACTGATTTTGTTTACAAATGACAAATTAATAGTAATAATGCACACATTTTAACATGCATAAACAATTGATTTTCGTTGATGGCTTATGTTATTTGTATTGTGATGGGCTAATATTTGTTTGAATAACAAAATTATATTATATATTTTGGATGTTATACCAAACATAATTATCATTCTCATTTTTTCTTTAGTAATGAATTCATTCGTATTAGGATTTTTAATTTTTTTAGTATTCTTAATTACTTAATGACTATAATATTTCCAATTATTTCGATTAACATGTTTATTGAAATGCGACTAGAAATATGAGTTATCCCGAAATGTATGATGATGCTGAGAATTATATTATGGTGGTAATTGCATAAAAGCTCACATTATAATTTATAAGCAAAAAGTTAAAAAAAAATATACACTTACGTTTATTGAATGACTAACATCTGGAATAATTGTTTAACTCGGCAAATACAAAGAAATTTAACAAACTATTATACATTTATTTTTTGAAATTAAGTCGTACATATTATAAATGTTCTTCGTTTGGTTTAATTTTTTTAATTAAATATTTGTCTGTTTGTGTAAACTAATTTTAAATAAAAGTTTATTACAATTTGCCTCTATGGATTGAATTAATTTCGTTTGGTTATGCAATTTAAAAATAAAAATAAAACGTTAAATTGGGTTTCTGCCAATAATTACACGTAAAAGCTTATTGTTTGTCTGAAAGCTTAAACCACACAAATAATGATTCATTTTAGGCTTTAGTGGTAATGCTGCGTTTACCGTGTTAATTTAAAACCATTCGATAATAAATTATTCATATATTAGTAACAACAAAAAAACTAGTTGCGATTTTTTTTAATTTTTGTGGAACACCGGTCTGATGTAATTATTATTGTCGTCAGAAATGCGCAATTTGTTTTCAATTAATTACAGCCCTATGTTTTGTTATTTTTGTTTAAAATCACTCATAATGTACATCGATAATATTCAACGAGGTTTATTCACTTTTTTTTTTATTAAATCTTTTTATTGTTTTGTACCAAATTTCTAAACATTAGTTATGAACACCAAATATTCCCATTGTGACCGTCCGTTAGTTACCAGCACATAGTCATCAATAAACTTACCACCAATACTACAGTTGAATGAATTAATACTTTTACAACGGTTCTATTCAAAGTAAATGCACACTAGACTGAATTAAAAAATATAGAAATGTGAGCATTATTTAATAATGATTCATACTAGCCAATAATAAAAAAAAAAATATTAAATAGTTACGAAAACATAAAGGTTATCAAATTCTTTTTAAATTGTTTATCATGGAATTACAGTTTATTGCGTTGTACTAAAATACGTTTAGACACCGGAAATTTAACACGCTCGAAGAGTTAGCTTTCCTAACTTGTTAGGTTTATGTGCTCGTATAGTCGTATAACGATACCGTGTGGCGTACATGGCATACAGCTGAAGTCCTCAACAGTTATTTGCATATTTTGTAATTTTTTGCGATAATAATTAAAACACAATTGAAACAGAATGACATAAAAATATAAATAATTATCTTCCACTATTTTTAATGGAAGTTATAAGAACATAATAATAATATTTTTTAAAACATATTATATATACATTCGGGTTATAATAGAAAAGCTGACTTGATGTAATCAACTATAGGTAACCATGTAATAACATATTGATCTAATCAATATTAAATATATAAATAACGTCTAAATTAAAAACGGTTTCTTCAAAAATGTATTAGAGTTATAACTTACTCACACAGCTGGTTAATTACATCTGCAGTCAGTGACTTTTGTTATATAAAATATTTTATTTATTAGCTATACGTCATATTGTATTATGTTATTCAAATGTGTTAGATTCGTATATTGTAAACCGTTCAGCAGGTACAATCAATAGACTTTGAAACTACCACACAGTTTTTAAAGGATAAAATAAGTTCTTACATTATTTACATTTTTGGCCAATTCTATATTATGATATCGCATTTGAGTTATTGGCTCGTCGTGACGTCGTTATAACTATCTATTTATGATTGTCAACACGCAAATACGCTGCACAACACAGATATTACTATATGTCTATATTAGTAAGGAACAATATATTTTTGTCTCTTGAACTTTATAGTAGTAGGTTACTATACTGCGTGCATTTGACTTTTGACTGTCTTATAAATTGTTACTTATACGAAGTCAATATACGACTATACTATTGTTGTAACCTACATAGGCAATATAAGCGTTACCTATCAAATGTTTTGTTTAATTTTGATACATCATAATTCATAATAACTTAGATTATATCTTTAAAAAAAATATTACCTATGTCCCTATTTATAGCAATTATTATTCTAATTTATTGTGTTGTAATAATATTTTCTTATTTTTCATATTTTTTGTTTTTTATTGGCTCGGTTCCATATTCAAGTTTTTGGAATAAAATAATAATAAATGTTTATCGGACTATCGCAGTAATTCATATTCATGATTATTATCGTACCTAATAACTCAAAATACCTAACCTATAATAATAATCATAATAAAACATAAACCCGACACGTCCGCCTGGATAGGTATATACTATAAGACATACACACTGCTATAAGATATAACTTATATCGTAAAGTGTAGTGCACAATTCCTGGTAAATTTAAATAATTAAATAAACAAGACAAACAACAATATACAAAAAAAAATATTTATATATTTATCGAACAATCGTCATGCCGGGTTCCTATACTTATAATTGTAGCGTGACAGAAAAATACTGCGTTATGTCTGCTCATACGAATTCCGGTGTAATATCGGAGTAGAAGTAGATCACTTACCGATAACGGACAAGTTGTACCGGAAACTCTTGGTGGCGGAATTTCGGAAATCCACACGACATCTGTACACGCCCTCGTCGTTCCGGTGCACCTCATCCACGAATAGACATGCTGGATCTGTAACTGTCCGGAAGGAGGCACGGTTGCCGAACACATCCGGCGCTGAATAATGGTGTGCTTGATCCAACGGCATGCCTCTTACGTCAAAGCTGCAAACATAAAATAATACAGTCACGTCGTCGGCCAATGTACGAGATAATATTATATTTTCGTTTAGGTTCGGATGTTTACGTATTTGATCGTCGTCATCGAGACGTGTATTATTTTCCTATATATATGTGTATATATGTGTACTCCTCTAGTACCTATCGTTGTCCGTCCGCAGAGAGAATACTTACGGCTGAACCCTGTAAGATTCTATGGTTCCACACTAGCCCTCTTGTGCGAAAAGAGAGATTGATATAAAATGTTACATAAGGCTATCTGCTGGTAAGGCATGTTATAGCGACGTGAAAAACTAACTTAGGTAATCAAATAAGGCACAACGCGTGTAGATGTTTTATTACGGTCTAGTCAAATAACAAAAAAATTATTATAAAATACATTATATCCATGTCGCATACATTTCAAAATAATGTCCATTGATCAAATAGTTATATTTACCCGCAAATATACTTTTACCATCAGCTATGGCATTAGACATTACAGAGGTGTTGTCTTGGCATCATTGGAAGATGTCTACCATTTTAATTTTCTTATTTCGTGAATACTGTCAATTAATATACTGCCTACCATCTAAATAATTTGTGGAAAACAGAACTATAAAATTATTCAAACGAATATTCTGCATTAAAACTTTTTAAGATTTTATGCTTGTTGACATTGTTATGAATAAAATGTACAACGACAAAATTATACCCAATTTATAATTAGTTCATTTAAATTCACCTTAAAATGTATAATGTATTAATAACAGATTTGCCTGGGGAGATGCCTGGAATTTTATACTTGATGATAATCAAATAAGTTGACAAAGGGCATTATAACAACGTAGATAATTACGTTTAAAATTATATTTGCTAGTATGTTCGTGTCACACAAACGAAGTGTCTCGTGAATCGATTATAATTTGTTGTATAACGTTCAATAACATTAGATCCAGGTAGAAATTTAAATAAATTATACTCCGACTTGAAGCGATATTATCAGACATAATACCATCTTAATCCAGAGACAATACATGTGTGTCACTTATAATAAATATTATTTATTAAATATTAAAAGTCATATATCATAGTTATTATAGTTGTCTACAATATTTGTACACATCATCTGGATAATATTAGAGCTTTATAATATTATTACCAGCAAACGTAATTTTACAGTTCAAAATAATACGTAAAATAAAATTATGGGAACTCGTACTTTGTCGTTCAGTAGGTCACTGTAATGGATAGGTGTATTCAATTTGAATTAAATGACTAATCATTGCTCATTAAAAAAACATTCTGAGCTGAGACGATCTACCAGTATATATACATAAATATATATATTTATAATGATAATTTATTTTATATTATTAATACAGTTAGAACTTTAGAAGTTGGTCGAACTAATTGTTGCCGAAAAACAATCGCATAATATTATATAATATACAATAACCTTTGTAATATAACCAGCTGTTATTAACTTCTATATCAATACCCACGATGTATCTCAGAACAGTATCAATATATTATATATTATATATTATTTTATAATATTCATGTTATATAAATAGCTTAAAATTGATATAATTATTTTAAAAATTTAATTGTACCTCTATAGTTAAGTATTAACACGTATTAGTGGAAAGTACCTAGTCCCTGCGAATAATAGTAAAATGTCAACAAAATACCTATGGTTAGTTTTCGTTTAAATATTTAATTTCGTCAAAGTTTGAAGTTGAAATGTCTATAAAAAAAATAAAAAATAATACATTTATATGATTATTTTTTTTTAGGTTTATACAAAAATAAATACACAGGGAACTTTTATTAAATTGGCATGCCTTATCTATTGTACAATTTATAAGTTTTTTATTACAAAATAGTTTCTAAACGTTCGTGATTTTGACAAATGTTGTCAAATACCTAATTTCAGACACTTGTACAATAATATTATAGTACTCATCTCATCTTATTTCCGATTTTATGACACAACTATATCCTATCTAATATTTATAAAAAAAAATTCAATCATTATATTTGAGAAATGGTTCAGCATGAAGGACGATTTACTCTGATTAAGTATACAACAAATACGATAGCAATCGCAAATACAGTTTCACGTAAACCAAAAAATAACTACGCTTTCAACTCTCGGCAGTACCCACTTATTCGATGATCGTTTACAAAACTTATCAAAATAATATAATGACATGTACTAGATTGTACTTATATATATTATATACCTATATATTCTAACTATAATATTATAAGATGCAATAGGAATATTTATAGACGCATTGCGTCTTTCTGTAACGTATATCAATCGTAATGGTATATAACGTGAACTACGCAGTCCGTACTAATATTTTAGAAAACTTTAACGGCAGGGATAATAATCATTTTTCCAAGAAAAACCACGATCGCCGTAAGAACACACCATAGAACTTTTTAGAATCTCAAAAGTTTATATCGACAACGTTTTATCTTTCCATCGTCGAGTTCTCGACTTCGGAGCATAGGGGGGACTCGAAAGTTTATCACCGCCTAACAAGTTGCAAACCAAGCAGTCCAAACACTAGGTAGGTAAGCAATACATGCCTTCCAAATGTATATGGCAATAATATCATAACGCAGGTTGACACGGTCACGGGAGGCGTGTAACCGCTATAACCACTGCACGAACGTCGAAAACCATTTCGTACGGAAAACCGAGTCATCGCCGCCTCCACCGCTGCCGATTACAAAATCGCACGTGGCCCACTACTATATTATTATATCGTTATAATAAAATATTATATTATACAAAACCGGGGCGAGAGTGTCACGGACGGTGGTGGCGGCGGGGACCCGTTGAACAAACAGTATAATCCGGCCCATTGGTTGTCTTTCCGTACGGAATTTAATTGAATTCTCCGCCCCCCACGTCCACGTGCGTCAACTCGGCACGAGCGTGCGACTGCACGTCACTGCAGGAGGGGTAGACGGTGGATTTCCACGACTTTTTTTCCCGGGGCCGGACGGGTGGGACGAGAAAAGATTACGAGCCCGAGTGGTACGTATTATATAGTCGTAAATTTCCAGGCCAATTAACAGATAAACCGGATAGCGTTGGGTTTTGCATGTTAATATCGTCGCCGGGCGTTAATAATTGGCCTAGTGTAGTATATTATTATTAATGTGCGTGTGTGTGTGTGTGTGTGTGTATGTGTGTGCCCCGGGGGGGGGGGGGGATGTATATATCTGGTGTTCACGGTGCAGGGTTCCAGTGGCGGCGCGAGACCGCGGGAAGGGTTGTGTCTCGGGGATTCGGGTTTTTTTACGCCCGTTGCGCCTGCTACCGTCCGCCACTGCTGCACATATAAATATGCGTAAAGCTATATATACCGATTATAATACATAATATATTATAAATTATTGTATCTCGTGCCATTTCAACTTCAGCTATTATACGCAGCGGACGGTCAGAGATGACGGTTTTTAATTTCACCGGTACCGCGGATGGCCCGGAGGCAGGCACGAGCCAAAAACGAAGATCTTTTATAATAAGTAGATACAAAGGTACTGCTATATTCGCCCGCGAAACCTGTATCGCACAAAAATTTTCCTTGTACATTTTATTTATTTTTTTTTTTTTACTATAAAAACATTTCACGTAGTAGTATACAATTTTTCTCTTTCTTTTTTTGTCCCATTAATCGTTGAAGGTATAATTAATATCGAATAACCTATACGAATTATATTATTTGCTGAAGTCGTGTGTGCTGATTTAATAGGACTTTTAACGACGACAATCGATTAGCTAACTAACGAGAATTTCGGTATTATTGCTTTATATTAATTACATATTTCCCTTATTGAATAACAAAAATATTTTTTTATTAATTTTTTTTTTTTACGATATACACATACTATAGCATATTATTCTGTACGTCATGACGCGTCATTCCGAATTTAATTTTTGCTTGATTAATAAGAATGGTTAAAATTACTTATTATTATTATTATTATTTTTCAACTTGACCCCCCCCCCCCCCCCACACACACACACACGGCTTAAAATCCTGGCTACGTCCCTGCTAAGAAAAAACATTCAAAAACGTACCGTAACCGATTTCCTATGTGCCGAGATGAAATATAATATATAGATGGCACTTGATAAAAATATAGGTACTGCTGGTGGTAAATGAAATGAAAAACGTCTGGAATAATAGTAAATACGTCATGTTATTAAATATGTGAGTAGGAATTGTAAGAATACCTTAAATTTATCGTATTTCACATTCAACCTAATCGAAATCCAATGTGACATTTTGAACGTCTCGTTGAATCCGAATCAGTTAGCTGTTCACGTAACGAACATCCTTCATCTTTTTCAAAATATGAAACGTGAGGATAGTATGAGGATAGTATGAGTATCAATATAGGGTATAGGTAGGTATTTGCCATTAACGTTATATCGAATGTGAAATATTTCGTACATGTTCGTAGAAATTTTGAATTAAAAATAATTTACCTAGTGTAATCGATTATTCAAACAAACAAGAATATTAAAATCAATGACACGAAAATATTTAATGGTACCAACAATATTGATTGAATCCCTAAGAAAATGCCACTGATATAATAAAATAAACTATGTTATAATAGTTGTGTACGTAATAAGTACATTTCAAACATTTTAATAGCCACATAGTTCACATATTGTTACTCCAACAAATAAAATTATTTTCAAAAGCGTTGTTCGCCGCTTAGCGCAGACGTGTTCTTTGAAAATACGTTTATCGAAAGTGTAAATACGATGAATAAATTTTTCAAACATTCTCCAACGCTGCAGACAAATATCTGAGAAATCATCCAACAATGTCGATAATAATACTTGGTATGTAAACGTTATGAGACCTTACAAATAATATTTTTTAATTACATCGAAATTATTAAAAACATTATTTTTCGATTAACTATCAAATTTTGTTCAGCTTAGAATTAAAATGTCTAAAAAAATGTGTGTTTAATGTGTTTATATAATATTATATTTTAGATTATTTGATTTCAGTGAGAATACTACATATTAAGAGGAATCTTGTATTCTGGCTTTAAAAATGTAACTATTTTTATACATTTTTAACTACAAAACAATTCGTAAATGTTCGTGATTTTTGTCAAGATGTGAACTTCAAAACACTTATTGAATATTTTATTGAGCATAGAAAATTAAATTTAAGTAACAGTGTAATGTTTCAAGTATTTATTATAAATGTATTTATATATAAAATGATATAAGTTATAAAATAAAATAAGAAAATCGATTTTGTCACAAACAAGTATTGAGTAAAAATTTCAGTTATTCCTTCATTATATTTGTTTGTTTTTCCAGGTTATTTAAAAAACAACAGAATTTTCAATTTTGACCTCGTAAAAGTACCAACTAGATCAAAAACATCCTCGAAGTTGAAGATAAAAGCATTTTTTCTTCTATAAAACCTGCACACATCATACACAAAAATAAAAAAAACACATCATCGTAAAATCAATAAGTTCACCGTACCATACAAAATCTAAAAATAAATAAATATATAATGAAAAATATTAAACACACATACTCGCTATTTTAGCCGTTGGAAATGATTTTTATTTTAATGGCATATCTGACATTCGACATTCCTTTTGAAACGTTGTCACAATATAGTATTTTAATGTTTGTAGGTATATATAGTATTTACACTATACAGCCTTATATTTTATGTATATATAAATACATATAATTAATATCACGTCACTTTGTGTCCCGTGGGTTGTGAAAGTACTGTCAAAAGCGCACATATATAGGTACGCCCTACACATTATGTAAACTATATTATATGTGCATGGGACAACTGCGGAGCTGCCCGGTAAAGGTGGCGGGAGAAAAAATATAAATGAAAAATAAAATTTTCCACATTTTATCGAATATCTCTACTGTCGAGATGACGTATTCACGTATGATATTGTGTTCTACAGGGTGGGGCACTGAAACGGCCGATTTTGAAAATAGATTTGCTGAGTAGTAATTAAGATAAGAATTCTCAATAATATTATTAACAGTTCTAAGACAACATGCCATTTAGTAAACATGGAACAGTGGAGTGGTAAACAACGTGCTTTGCGATAAAATTGTTTTACAAAAATAATGACAGTTACGTAGCCGCACAGCGTGCATTTCTTCTTCATTTTAATCTTAAACGCCATGATTCGGTACCATCGGCTAAGGCTATTCAAATATGGATAACCAACTTTGAAGAAACGGGTTCAGCATTAAAAAAGGAGCCTGTACGACAAAAAACCATTCGCACACCTGAAAACGTCACTGCTGTCAGAGCCGCTCTCGTAAAGAGTCCGACACGTTAAATCCGTAACGTTTTTAATTAATTTTTATTCGTTTTATTATTTTATAATTTGTCTTAGAAAATCGGCCGTTATAGTGCCCCACCCTGAATCATATAATATACACGGCGGTCCTCGTATTCACTATATGTACATGGTTTCTAATCGATAAAAACAACATTAAAAAAAACTATATATTTTTTTTATCCTTATAATTTTTACTTTTTTGAAGTTATAATTTCCAATGCAGAACAATTTTCTAATTAAACATTTCGATACATAAGAATCGAAATTACTATGAGTAACTATTATGGGTTATAATACATAGTAGCTACATATTTAAGGTTTTTTATGAGCGGAGTTGAAGTGGTCCAAAATTTTCCGGATTAACCGCGTACCACTCCACTCACCTCAGCTAAACTTTAGCACGTTGTTTTTGAACAACTTGAAACCATGCAAAAAAAATATTTTCAAAAACATCAATTGTTTTTGAAATAAAGAGTGGCTCATGGTAGAAGAATCATTCTGCAGTATGTTATGCTAAATAGTATATACCATATTGTGTACAAACAACTTCGCGGTTGCGGTTTCCCGGCCAAAACGTTTCGAGTTCGATTGAGCGGGTACAGCGCTTATTGTAATAATATGACAATGTCGTATTACATAATACATATTAATATGTGCAATAATAAACGTATACCTATGTATATTATGTGAGAACTGAAACAAGCACAGTACAGAGATAATAATATTATAATAATGGTCGAATTCCTTAATATTTTATCCGCCGCAGAAAGGCTTTACAAGCTGTACCATATTATAATAAATCATGGGATTTGGTGTGCGCAGACCGTATATTAATAAACACCTCATTGTGGTTTTTCTTTTGTTCTGTTAATCATTGTTAAGCACACATACACGCGCGCATTCACGTACACATTTATGTTATGTGCATTTGATATGTACATATAAATATATAAATTACGATATAAATATATAATATTTATGTGTATATTATGATATGTATTTGCGAGAATGCGCTAGAGAGAAATATTGTCTTTGACGGGGAAAAACCTATGTGCAAAATTGGCGAATTGAGGTTTTGATATCCTTTAACTCATTTATTTAGAAAAAAAATTGGTATAAGTATGATAAAATGTAATATAATATGTGTGATCTTCCTTTCATAATAAATTAAACATAAAGTATATCTCCCACCTCTCAAATACAATATCCCATGACTTATCTGGCTGATTTTAAATGTCTTCGATATCTTCCGTAACCCGTAATAAGCATTTGATAACCTAAAACTCAAATAATGTGTGGTTTTTTAAAAATTTAAAAATATACTATGTGATAAATTTTTTACTCAACGCCTTAAATGGTTTAAATGAATATTTTGAAATAAAAAAATTGAGTTTTTTCACATAGGACGTTTTTACATGTCATAGTCAACGACGATATTGAGTTTTGTGTGCGCATATTTCATGTAAGCAATATAAATCTGAAAACCTACATTGGTTATGTATTACGTGACCTATTCGTTTAATACATAGATGGTTGGTAAATTATAATTTATAATTATTGATAGTACCTAATCAAAATTATAAAAATGTATATTTAATGTGACAACAAGCCGCGCTTCGTTGGAAGACAAACTTATTATCGAGGTGAACATACACAATATTATGATCTATCAAAACGTACCGCACTCAAGTAAAATAAATGTAATGTTAGGCACCTTAGCGTAATATAAATAAAAACAATATTAATATGTCTAACGTAAGTCGTAATTCAAAAATTAATATAATAAAATTGTGACACTGTTTAGGGGACAAATATTTTTAAACGTGTGATTTAATGTTTATACATCCGTTATAATAATATTATATGGGAAAAAAGCTTGTTAGTGTAATTAAAAAAAACGTCGAAATGAACATTAATCCAATATGAAATTGAATAGGTATTGATACAGAACAATAAGACCAATTGATTTTTTTGTTTGGCATCATAAAAATTAACGACCACCCAACCGACCGTCGTAAGGTTAGGTTTGCATGTATACTCGTAGAAGGGTTGGGTGATAAATTAAAAACAAACAGCCGTAATTTGCAACAAACAAAAAAGTAATAAAAAATCGATTCTGTAGTATTTCATCCAAAATGTAAAGCGAATAAAAATTATGGTGACACTGTAATTGAGGAAAGCAATGACTCTCTGACAGTTGTGGCAGAAGGTACGTCAGGGACAATTTGAAAAAGGTGAGAAAAATTGATGACGGAAAAAGTTTTCCATTAAAAAAAAATAAAAAATGAATATTTGTGCATTTCAGTTTAATATGTGGACTATGTATAATATATTAGGAAAAAAGGTTTTTTTTAATTAATGCAAATGATTATTATCAACTGATATCAGTTTTAATTTGGCAAGCATGCTATCTGACAGTTTTCTATCTCATGTTTTCTCATTAAACACACGTTGTTGGATCTAAATGGATGAAAACGATTCATCTCGAAAAACATTTATTCTGTACGAGTTAAGCTGTAACTAACAAGATAATCCATTTAACGCTATCCGCCATTTTTTATTCTTGTGCTAATTTAATAGTCGCGCGTTTTTTTCCACTCCGATATCCTAATTCCTATTAATAAGGCAAAAAACGGGTTCAATAAAATGTTTACTTTATAGTTATGCAGATACCTAATTGTGCATACTATTCATAAATCGTGTCAGATTAATATGACAGTTATATTTTTAAAAATTATAAATAAATCACAAAATAATGATACATACATAATATATATACATACATACATACATACATACATACATACATATTACATACATACATACATACATACATACATACATACATACATATATACATACATACATACATACATACATACATACATACATACATACATACATACATACATACATATATACATACATTTATACATACAGTACATACTAATAGTATTTATAATCAATGGTAGTACTTACAGTTTATGTATATTATATCCCTACGCTTATAATTATTATTATTTTTTGGTTTCATAATTTACTCGGGGCCTGTAGATAGCTAGGTGGCTAGATTTGATATAGTCAGGTGCGAAAATATAATAATGTAACTTTTGTAATTCATCAATATTTATGGTTTTATAAAAAGGTTGCAGACGTGTTACCTTAGAAATCAGAAAACACCCGAAACAATAAAATCACAAAACATTATACATGATTTTAAAAATGATTATAGCTAAAATAGTATTAAACAAATTAGAGTTTAACGGGTCCTGAGTAAATTAAAATAAATAAGTGCATGTGAAAGTAAAAATAATAATGTTTGAATATAAAAAGGGGTACCTCACCTGTATTGCGAATTATATGCGTTGGTAAAAAAAATGATTACAAGCCAGTGTGCTCGGAGAATGTAATAATACTTTGTCAAAAATAATAACGTCGTTCGTAATATATTATTATAATTCAATAGTGATGACAATAAATTAAAGGCAAGGCAGCCTGGCAGTGTGGTGTATATATGTATATGTATATAATTTCCACTGCAGCAATGGCGGCGGAAAACAATTTGCGCATTAAACGCGCACAAAGGTATGACGATGCGCGCGCGCGCGTGTGTGGGTGTGTGTGGTGTGTGTGTGTGTGTGTGTGTGTGTGTGTGTGTGCGCAAGAGTATATGTATACCACACGTGTGTGTATGTTGTGTGTGTAACTAATTTCATAACGGTTTGTCGGGCATGTTTGGGGCATTTCAATTACTGCAGCAGTTTGTACGGTGAAAATAATAATAAGAAAGACCTTTTAAAAGACCGTTTTCGTATGTACTAGTGAATATAATTTCGTCGACACATAAAATAAGACCCTATATTGCCAAAAAGAAAAAGAAAAATACCTAACGACTCGCACGGGGTAGGTGTATAGTGTATATATAATATATATTATGTACTATATACCTACCCTCACCGTGCCAGCCGGCCAACAAACACTTCACCGCTACCTTCGGCATTTTTCGTATAGGTATATACGCGTGTACACACCGGCAGCCGTTATTAAATGAATTAGAATAACGTTTCGGTTCATTGGATTTGACGGGGGGTCCGGCCGACCTTTGTGGAATAATACCGTAGCCAACAGCGACTTTTCCGCCCGTTCGCCTCCGGAATGCACGCGAAGGGTTCGGTAATGGCCGTCCTCGCCGAATTGCCTCAACCCCTATAAATGTGCGAACGGGCGACCTCGCGATGTTATCATGAAGCGTTTCTTCGGGGTCTCCTCACACTCCATATAATAATAATAATAATATCAATATTTATTTATACGTGTTATATGAATATACGGCTCCATTTTTTTAAATAGTATTTTTTTTTCATCGCGGACAATATTGGGCGTTGGCGTATTATTAATACACTGACAAATGTCAAGTTTATTTCATTTTTAGCGGATTATAATTAAGATTAATAAAATATGTAAATTCAGTGTCATTTTTTTGTTTGCTTAAGCCCCGTGGCCAATGTGACATAATTCTATGTTATAAGACGTCACGATTTGTTGTGAAAAATAACTGTTTCCATAAAGAATATAATTTACTACTAGTATGATTAGTATTGGTTCCCCAGATGTATCCATAATACGTCAGTGAATATTGCAAAATATCATTAAACCATCCACTATTTATACTTACCTAATTGAAATTAATTGTTTTTTCTATTTTTAGTGAAGTATTATGTAACATATTATTATTTTTTTCTAGTATATTTATCCATTGAAAGAATAGGTAAAAAATAATATATTATTAATTCTATGAAAATATGTTGGTTTGTAAAATTATTAAAATTACTGTAATATAATTTTAATAATATATACGAGAAAGGTCCTCTGGAAAGATATTTAAATATGATTAAATGATTAAAAGTAAATTAATGACGTTATACATAACATTATATATAAAAAAAAATTTTATAAAACCAAAGGTTCGTATTAGAAATATTCGCCAATCGTCTTATAGATTCGTTCTTAAGACAATGTGAGTGCAGAAGGAAACTTGGTAAAGGGTATTAAACGGCGGAACTTTGAAGTTAATTAGCGAGAGACGAGGGTAAAGTAGGAGAATCTATTTTACCAGACAATAAATTATTCAAAAATTGTGTACTTTAAACATGTCGACATTTTGCCAAGAAATCCAGTCTAAGCCTCTTATAGGTACCGGTATAATCGTGAAGTGGATGAGGAATATTTAGTAAGGATGCTATTAATCTTAAAAATGTACGTCTTACACGTTCTAATTTAATACAATTACCTGCTGTATAGGGTCCCTTACCACAGAGCCATATTCAAGGATATAGTATACTCAAGCACAATATAACGTCTTAATTGTTTTTCTTGCTTAAAATTCTTTGCCAATCGTGTAATAGAGCCTTAATAAAGAATTTTAATATCTCTACAACTTACGATTTAAATGTGATGTCTAGGCTCCAGGGTGAAGTTTTATCAACATTGTCTTATTCTTTTATATAATATTCTAATACACTTTTTTAGTATGATAATTTATATTATCTTATGATTTTGAGTACCTATCTTTTAATTAAATAATTAGGCCACTCAAAGTATTTTAGTTGTAATCTAAATTGTTTAACCTTCTGTATTCAATAATGTTATAATATGATTTAAATATTAGGCTATTGTAGTCATATAGTATTGAAAAAATGTTTCAAAAATACGGATAGTACCATGGGCATTCCTGAACCAAATCCGTCAGCGACATTAACGATGTATTATAATATCATTATAATATAACGTTAAAATAATATTGAAAAATGTAAATGTTTTTTTTTTTGTTCTCAATATTATAACGATACGACTCTTATGCATTTGGCAGGCACCGCAATTGTGAAACCAATAATTGAATGATAAATTGGGAACAATATTCAGCGTACTGTGATATTCTTTGTTATCATATTAAATCGTTATGGTGCGAAGTTCCGTTCGACCGGTGACTGCACTCCGCGGCCGATGCTATTCCCGGAATGTCGTTTATACGCGTCGCGGGTGTAGGATATTGCAGCGGTCTTGGTAAACGCGAGTATACCATATACCACGTACTTCCGGACAATGCAAACACATCGTATTTATGCGAGCAAAACTTAAACAGAGAGCAGTTCGCGTCTATAACTTACCTGCACGCGCATACGCACACAGCACACCCCTGCAGGTCGCCTATAGGTTTCCGGTAAAAGAGTGGGTAGGCGAATACCCAGTGAATAAGTGTAAATGTGTGTGTGTGTGTGTTTGTGTGTGTGTGTGGGTATGTGGGTGTGTGATACCTATGGTATAGGTTAGAGTTCGCAAAGTGTGTTGTTCACTTCCGACGAATTAAATTCACCAGGAGCGGCGTCTGGCCGGGACACTTACCCCATATCCATTCCCACCGAGTAATTCAATAATTGCTCCGAACGCTTTCGTCGTCGCTCGAATGAGATGTTGTTTAATATATTATACCCTAACCAATTATCGTGTTTATCAACATATTAAAAACGAGCGTGTTCCACGAAAAATTTAAAAGTCAAAATAATAATATCCTACCACATATTATTATAATAATATAATACTATTAGGTACACTTGATTAATATTAAGGGTATGAATACCAATGAGCTGGTACCGAAAGTACCGTTAAAATAAATTCACTAATAGGTCACTACGCTGGCCAACTTTAAACTAAACAAAACATGAGAATTATTCTGTTTACTAGTTTACTCTTTTAGGAGGTCAAAATTGAAAATTCCAAGTAATCGTCGAGAAAAACAAAACAAAAGTGAAAGAAAAGTGATAATTTTTACGCAAAACAACATTTTCTACTTATAACAAAACAATTAAGTTTAGTGTTAAGTAACCATATTTTTTTATGAGCGTTGGAATATATATATTTTTTACGATATTGTATATTTAGTTGTAATTTATCAAATTCAACGAGACCTTAAAGCACTAAGCAGTCACCCACCACCTACAAAAGTAATGGGGTATTTACCCAAGTAACCATACGTGTTCGGCGCCACTGAGCTAGGTTAACGGCTAGGCCTAGGTTAGCGCACCGTCTCCTCTCAGAATCGTTTTTCATATCCAATTATTTATCATTGAATTTAAATATAACACGTCCATTAAAATGACATACTCGACAACTACTGTACAGCAGAGTGGTACCCACTTGTCCACCTTTTTTTTACAGTTATTTTAAATTAAAATTTGGACGAAATTACATATTAAAAAACCAAGGATAACTATTTTAGTTATTTTTTTTATAATTGTATATTATTAATTCATCTTACCAGCCTATGTGTTAATAATAACAATATAAATATAATGTAAGATATCCTGATTAAAGTCTATCTAAATTATCTATAGTTATATTTTTGCAAGACACAACAGTATTCAATTCTTTTATTTTTCATTCATTTTCCATTAATTTATTGTTATAATAATATAGTTGTCTATCGTTTCAACTAACCGAAGTTTATATAAAAAAACAGGTAAGTGGATATAAAATCTGCTGTACAATAGGTTACAAGTGGGTCACTGTAATAGATGATATTATTACATTTGAAATTCAATGATATAATATCATTGTATATGAAAAACAATTCTGAGCAGACGGTTTGTCAGTCAGTTTGTATTCTATATTATTATATTTATATTATGTTATTACTTTGCGGTAACAGGTAAGTATATTTAATATTATAAAATTACAAAAAAATATTCTTTGTTATTTAATATGCAATTTTGTCGAAAATAACTATAAAAAAAACTGTGTTTATATATGTCTTAGATTTTTTGGTTACAGAATAATCTACTTACGCGAAACCTTTTTTCAAATTGTTAATCCTTAGCTATAAGAGTTGAACATTTTATAGTTATTTAATTACAAAATAATTTATAAATTTAAAATAATTTGATGAATGCTGTCGAAATTAGAACTTTAAATGCTTACAAAAAAAAAAAACGTGCCTATGTATTTTTAATATTATTTAACTGATATTTTAACCACTTATATATCAGGAGCCGTGTATTAAATTTTCATGCTTTTTGACCCAACTAATACAGTTTTATTGACATTAATATAAAAAAAAAACTAAAAAATTGAAAACTGAAAATAGCTCCGTAAAAAGCTTAAAACAAGGCAATATGTTTTGAAAATTTGATGGTGTATATAATCGATTTTGTTAAAACCCGATTTTGCGTGAGAATTCCCGTTTTTCTTTAGTTTTTTTGTTTTTCCCGGTGCTTTTAAAAAATACTGTGAATTTCAAATTATCAACTAGATCCACATTCCCATTAAACAAGATACTGTTGGAGAAAATTGAAGCATTTTTACTATCCCAAAAGATGATAACAGACACAAAAAACAACACATCCATTGTAAAATAAATAAATTCAACGCTCCACTCAGAATCTAAAATAATTTTATTGCGTTTGACTTAAATACGTTAACGTTTAACCCCGTTAATAGCGAATTACTTTACAAAACTACATACATATTATATTCGTACTTATACTGCGCAACGGTTGAGTATTTATTAACAAAACAATATTTTTGTTATTTTACTCTAGGTACATAACATCACGAAAATTCGTACAAATCGATGTTAAACAAAACCAAAAACTCGCATTAATATTACATTATAAATTTTGAAAAAACTTTATGTGACTTTTTTGATGTGCATTATGCATAATATGTAATTTATCAATATATATATATATATACTATAATATGTAAGCCCCTAATAGCTTTTTCATGCAAACTCAACATTAACCACAATTCATAAGACAGTAAGCGAGATGTAAATCTTATGTATTCCATACAGCAGTATATAGTAAATATTTATAAATATATAATATGAACGATGCGGATATACTATTACTATTACCTATAACCTATAAACCTACAAATTTAAAGTACGTAGTAATACGTACGAATTACTAATATTTTACGATTAAATGTAAATTTAGGCATACAACAGTCTCATCCAAGTGCGCACTAGACGATTTTTCTAAATATATTCTATTACACAAATAGTAAGGTACTTACAATGATTTAAACATATTATACATGTTATAAGTTATTATAGTTTATTTGTATACCTAAGTATTTTACTTTAAACGAATTGTAATATCGTTGAACTCCGTATACCAGATACGAGATTATAGCTTAGTTGGTATTCGTTCCAGCTATTATTAATGTATTTTATTGTAGTTATTTAATTGTAATTGTTTTGGCTGAATAAATAAAATTAAAAAATTAAAAATAAATAGTGCTAGGTATTACGATAAAAAAATAAATAGTAACAATTAAATATCGTGTTCGTGAAATTAATTGTTAATTTTCATTAAGGAAATTAATTACATTTTTGTTTAAACATTTTCCATTTGTATTATTATAAACACTCAGCTACAGGCTAACAGCTTAAGCGACTAATTAGGTTTCAGTTTTAAGATTAATATTATGCTGTATGCACTCTAGGTTTGTATAATAATATCTAATATTATATTATTATATTGAAATTTATTGTAGAATATTAACGAGTTGTAATATACAGAAGAATGTACTATGTTGTTTGTTAGCTGTAAACAAACACAAAATTATTATGAAATACATCGGATTAGAGTGATCGAAGAAAATAAAAAAAAAATGACAGCTATCATAGGTATTATATGTAATACTGTATACCTACCTATTAAATGTTCAAAAGTTATTTTTAATTAAAAATAGTAACACACAATGTACAGGATTTTATTGTTTAAATAATAAACGAAAAGGAAAATTATAAAATAAAAAATTTCACGAGAGTTCATAATAACATTATTAAAAAGGCTATGTACAATAATTTCATGGTTACAATCCAAAACGTGCCAATGCCATTTCTAGTTTTTTTCAAGAAGGCCACTTTTTTGGTTCATTTGGTTAATTTGTAATAGAAAAATGAAAATCTACTCATAATTTTTTTTAAAAAAATTAAAATCTTTCAATTTTTTGAGATCACATTTTGAGAAATTTCATACAGCTATTTATACCAAAACGTGCTTTTACCAGCCAATAGCACGTTTTGAAATGAAAAATTCGTAACAAAAATTAGTAATTACCTACTTATGTGATATTTTTTCCAAAACGTGTTACAACAAAATTTCAAAAACATAAAATAAACATTTTTAAATTTTAAGAATAATATATACAGCGTCAAAGTACTTCACCATGCGTTTAAATTTCCAAAAACTGATTGTTTGATATCCTGCAATCGGTGAAGCATTTTTTGGTGCGATTTTAAGTGATAGTGAAATCACAACAGTATTGATAACAGGTTAATATTTTTAGATGGATAATCTTGTCTTCTTTTTCACAACAGTATGTTCCACTGGTTTGATAAAATACTTAATTTTAAATAATTTATCATGTATATTCCTAAATTCAATAATGTTTTGATTAAAAATGTTTTCCTTCCTACACGTTTAGGACGTTTTGTATATTAAATATATATATACATTTAGAAAACTATACCCGGTCCTCTCACACATCTATACTTTGACAAATAGCACTATCACCGACTCATGTACCATTCCCGTTCACCATTATTCTTCCTTTTCTCGAAATGTCGTCGGGGGAGGGGATACAACATAATATTGAACATATTATGAATGGCTAGTCGATTATTATTTTAAATCCGAAAACGAAATTCAAGATTTATAGTGTGAAGTTTTTCCTATCCCTAATGTATGCTAGATCAACACCTTCGGCATTATTTCGAAAATAATTTGTAAGCATTTAAAAACTAGTTTTAAGAATATCATGAAACTGTCAGCAAACATAATTTATATTTTTTATTATAACATTTAATTTCAGTTTTGAATTTATAAACTATTTATATATTATTATCAGGTTTGGTTATGTTATTAAAGTCACGAACGTAAGTGACTACTCTGCTGTACGGTTGTAAGTGTCGAGTGTACCACGTCATTGAGTAGGTCACTGTAATGGATGTGTTTAATACTTCAATTTGAATTAAATGATGAATCATTACATAGTATTGTATAACATGTATTAAAAACGATTCCAGTGGTAATACTCAACACACATTCATCTACTTTTTTGTTGGCTAATAAATCCTCAGATCAATCCCAATAATAAATAATAATAAGTGCAATGAATATAAAATTAAGAATTAAAAATCTTTTATAACCGTTTTTTAAGACCCGAAACCTGAATAAATTATTCAGATGCGGGTCTTGTCTTGTCTCATACAATATATTATACTCTGGCCAGAAGTTATTAGACTTTTATATGTACCTACCGATACGTTAAAACTTCACCGTGGAAATGGATTCGATTGAATCCAATTTGTCAACAATGTCATCAGAACTGGAATACGAAATGCTGATCGCAAGCAAAATGCAAGACGAGAAACATTGGCTGTGTTTCAAGAGAACGTATTATATTTGATCAACCTGCCAAATCTTCGGGGTTCGGTGAATTACTCAGACCACCGCGATTGCTTTGTCGAGTGTTTTCCGATTTTCTCATCACCCCAAACTCGGAAGCTATTGAATGCGATGACCACTCGGGGATGTATGGGTAGAAACACAACCGTGAGTTGCGGTTGGTCTAGAATAGAAGTCACTGTACTGTTATATAATACTAACCACACTGTATTTGTACGGTGGACCTTTTTCTCCTACTATCAAAAAGGTTTATACTCGAACGGCCAACCGGATGACCTCCAATTACGCGTAGGTATACATTGATTATATGATTATAGAATTATAGAGACAATCGTTCGAGAGAGATAAAAAGGAATAACTTTTCTACGCGTAGGCCTACTATGTGGTGAAAATTTAATACAACAGCGATCGGAACCGGCCCTGCACGAGTCTGAATGATCGTTACACTTATTACGAGACGATAAAAAATGAAAACCGCGTATAGTAGCGATAGCACGGGTTGTGCGAGACAGATATTATGTTATAATAATTTCAGGTGACAGGTGGGACACGGCATGTTTCCCACTAGATAATATTACGATCAAAAGGCACGCGAACTTGTCGACGGTACCTGTATATTATATTACTATATAATAATTAATATTGAGCTTAATCTACAAGCAGTGATCCTGGGCACTGCGTGTCGAAGTTTATAATATCATCAAGCAGTGGGAAAGGCAATGATGAGTGTATCGTCTTCGCAAAGGGACTTGATGAAAAAAAAACACAACACAACCATGACTCTACCAGGAAAATCGAAATAAAATACTATGCACACGCGACGATGTTCCTGGACGATGTTTCTTTGCATGGTTCTCGTCGGTCCTCGCTCGCCGCCCGACACGAATCGTTCAATAATAAATAACCACTGATAATTCGGGGAGGGGATTCTTACGTAACTATATGTTTTCGACTGTCGGCACGTCCCTAAAACTCACCCTCAATGTGGCATTAGCCAGTGATCACCACGGATTATAACTAGAGCTCTGAATTTGAAATATTTCAAAATTGAAAATTTCACTCTTCTTGAAATATTTCAAAATTGAAAATTTCACTCTTCTTGAAATATTTCAATGAAATTATGGAAAAATATTTTCTCTTCTTTTAAACGTGTTTGGTTATAGATGATTAGAAATAATATATTAATTACACACTTAGAAATAAAGAGAAACATATTATTTTTGTTGATTTATTATTTCATATTTGTATATTCTACATGTAGTGCTGAAAAATATTCCTAGCATTATTTTGAAAATAAAAACATTTTTTTTATGAATTTTAAAATATTTTTTGTATGCGGACAGTCAGCGATCCAAAATATAATGGTTGGAAATAAAGTTGAAGTAAATTTCAACCAGTAAATGAAATAATAGCGTATATTTTCAGTAATTATTAAGTGTACAAAAGTCGTATAATATGTGTGTGTATGTGACTGAGTGATGTGATTATGTGAAGCTGCTCTGGATTCTTTTATTTAATAATTAGATCATATTTTGTATAGTGTAAAAGGTTACGATTCACGACTGTTATAAGAGTGGTTTATGTCTGTATACATTGTGAATATAATATAATATAATTTTTTTTTTTATCTTAAGCCCGGCATCCATGGCCATTAGCTGTATTGGTTTTGTACGTTTTATGTCGGTAGGGGGGGGGGGACACGTGTGTGTTGGGTGTTTTGGCAGAGTTTTTGATTGGGCACCCGTAGGTATCTGCCATATCGGGTGGGGACTTGTTCTCCGGACACCGTCGCAACCGACGCCTTAGACCGCTCGGCCACTCCGTCCCCCATAATATAATTATAATAAAGTATAATATGCATTCACAGAGTCATGGCTCTCAACAATATTTTATAATGTTGAGTTGGTTTATGAGCTTGTCACTTAAGAGTTAAAAGGCAATGTTTAAATTTGTTGTATTATAGATTTGTTAAACAACTTATAAATTATATGTAAATATGTTACATATTTTCTTTGTTTCATATAATAAACAAACTTTTAAAAATGTTCATTTGGAATTTGACGACCATAAGCTTTTTAATATAATAAACATTTTATTTTTATTTTTTATGGAAATGAAATTTTAAAATCCTACTTATAACTGATATAATATAGTTTCCTCTTTTTCCTCGTTGTACAACATAAATATCAGACCGACTTATAATAACATGATATGGTAATAATCGACTATAGGTAATATCATATTATTTCGTGAACCGTCGCGCCGTAATACAGATTATTTTCCGCATCCTATGATTTGTGTAATAAATGATTTTTTTCAACATTTTCGTTGTTTTATAATATTTCTAATGGATGAAATGTATTCACTCAAAGATTATTCACTACGAGACGAAAATGGTATGGAAATAAATAATAATACCAACTTTGGGAACATTTGATTTAAAACACAAAGTACCACCGAAACGTTTCGTGTACTTACTTGACGAACGAATACTATTATCGACATTGTCTATCTCGGTTAACTATTTATACACGTAGATGTGATAGAATAATTTAACTTATCAACTTTTCTGACGTTCTTATTGAGTGAGAACTGTTGTAATTTTAACGGAAGTTAAAAATATTTTTCATAAATTTATAAAAGGGATTGAAAAGACTGCAGATGTTACTGGAATAAAATATAATTTCATTACTAATCATTTTATGGTTCACTTATGAATAATAACTGCAGAATTATGATATACCTACATATTATGTTTCTATGTCATAATATTATATTGGTATTAGAACATTTTTATAATATATTTCTATTTTATAGAGTTGTTTAAATTTTCAACCATAAATGAAACTTCAAGTATTTTATGCTCGTACACTTTTACGGTACAGAGTACTGAATATTATGTATATAGTTTATGAATAATACCAATATATTATATTTTACATATTATTCAACATATTATGCAAGAATTTAAAACACAGTTTGGAATACGAACAGAAAACTATTTGCATACGATGGAATCTCATGGTTATAATTATCGACTAACGCAAATTATACATGTGATGTTATTTAAGATAAATTTCAGCGTGAATATTAAAACCGCCGTTTTTAATTGTTGATGAAATAATATAATATAAGGGTTGGCGTTGTTCTCAACGAAATGAAAACGAGGAGACCGTGACCCGCACCGTTTGTTTTAGTGACATGAAGTTATTATAATAGAAAACCCAAATTTTGTTTGAATATGTAGTTATTTAAAAAAAAAAATAAACAACAATGATAAACAGTAAACAGCTAATTTAATATTATAAATATCAAACGTATAATTCAATAAAAACAATATTTCTATACATCAGTATACTTATATAACCAGTGTTGTAAATACAAAATTATCAAACTACTAGACAACTTCAGAATTGTTCAATTAAATGTACCTGATCGAAATGTGATAACAAAACTATAGAAGCAATACGATAAATAATAGCTATTATATTATAATACAATATTTGAATAGTAGTAATGGGTGGAACAAACGAATCTATAGTTAATTTATCCGCAGAGTAATTTACTAGTACTTAGGTAAATCTTAATGATAACGTCCATAGATTTTCCGGCGCTTAAATTGCCATGAACCATCAGCTTAAACATAGTTTCTAACTATAGATTATTACATCGAATTAACTTATGTGCAAAGTTTAATCTTATAAAACTCTAGGGAACGATTGTATTTATGAATATGAATTATTTTGTTCGAGATAAGTTTCATAATATTGTCATTATGACTATGTTTTTTTATTTTAATAACTGGGAGAAAATTTGTTGTGTTCTCTTTCCATTGTTATTATTATTACTATTATTATTTATAAGTATTTTACTTTCGTGAGTCGTGATATATAATGATCTGTAAAGTACTATCTTATAATATTAGGATATGTATTTATATATTGTTATTGGACTAAAGTTAATAATATATTAATGGTATAATATTATAGGTGTATATAAATAATTAAAACTAAAAGATGCTTTAATTTAAATAAGTTTTGTTTTGGCAACTAAATTAATGTTTCCGATATTATACAATCGTCGTGCACAAATAACTACTATATTTTGCAGAAATTAATATTAATTTAACTGGAAATTCTAAATAAATCATAAACAAACTGGAAACAGTTGTTTTTGAATTTAGATTTCATATAGCTGTATTTTATACATTTATAGGTGTTATGGTTTGTGAAATCTAGTTTGAAACTTCAAATTTACTTTAAAATTAATTGTAAATACAACCTACGCACGGTAATAATATGCATAATATGATAGATGATAGGTTGGTCGTTATATAGTGTCCGACTTGTATAGCTCCTAAATTTAAAGTATAATAATATGTTTATGCAACATGCATATATTATACTATGTATACCTTCGCGGTTTATTCTTGTGGATGTGATTGCGATGACCTAGTGAGGTGGAAAAGGTCAGTATGCGCTGGGAAATGGAGTCTTAGAAAGATTATAAACATTCGGGTTAGTGCGTGTATAGTACCAACGTTCCAAACCAGAAATCAATCTTGGCCCGCAAAGTGATTGACGTAGTACCGAGGTCGTGAAAACAAAAACAAGATGGATGATCGGGACCGTTGCGTTGACACGGGACTACGGGAGCAGTGTTGATCGAAGGGTGGTGGGAAAGCGAATGTACGCAAAGCCAACAAACGAGTCCCTTTCACACCTCTAGCGAAACCGAAAGGACCCCGGGGACGAAACTAGTATGTATGTGTGTGTGTGTGTGTGTGTGTGTGTGTGTGTGTGTGTGTGTGTGTGTGTGTGTGTGTGTGTGTGTGTGTGTGTGTGTGTGTGTGTGTGTGTGTGCGTAGTGAAGAACAAGTAGCAAGTGGAAGGCAAATTGGAAAACCTTTTTGCTTTACTCATACACACCCACTACCCTTGAGGGACAGCCATTAATGGTGTATGGAGCGTTAGAACACATATTGGTAACAATTTTAAAACGTTATCGTTAGAAGTGTGTCTATACTTTGTTTTTGTGTTTTACGAAACGTGTCAAGACGGAAACAGAGAACGAAACTTGAAAACACCTCCAAACTCATTTCTCGATTTTTCACCACAGTTATATCTTATATACCTACCTATTTTGTTTCAGACGTTTGATATTACTTATTTATAATGTTATATATGCGCATACATGACGTCACACCTCTGGGTATACATTTTGGAAAAAAAGTGTACATCGGAAAAAATAAGGTTCATTTTCCCATAAAACTATAAAAAAATAATTATTACTAATAAATTATAATAATATGTAATATAATTTTTAGCTTAATTTTTATCTTACGAATTATTATGTGTTCAAGTATTAAGTACGTCTTAATTGTTACCTACAGGCTACAACCATTTTTATTTTTTAATATAAAATATAATATTCGTATCTCTCCTAAAATTATTTTGTCGAAAACGTATTTCACATTAAATTATATTTAATTATATCGGAAAAACAAAAGTTAACTATAAAATATAACTGTAAAGAAGTACGTTCAATATGATGTTGAGCTTTTAGCAAAAAAAATACTGGTCATCTACTAAGACGATAATAATGAATTGCTGACTTCATATTAATTATATTTCTCCAGGGTTTATTTATCAAACTTTATTAATTTATCCTTTTATACCATTAACTAAAATAACATGATACGATCAATCTTTTATTCGATAGTAAAAAGACTTTTTTATATTTTACGCTAAATCATTGCAGCATAATTACTGGTTTTTTATTTTTTCGTTGAAAATACTCGTTAGTTTTAATTAAATTTGCTCAATTTTATTAACCTGACGGAAAATTTAGCTTTGAAACAGAAAACCTGTTCATTACTTTTACTAATTATAAAGTCAATATTATTTATACACATTAAGGGTAATACTTAGTACTAAATGTTTAAATAGGTTTTGAACAATGACTGTAATTTCAGTCTGTAAGCTATTCAATAATAATGGAATTGTTACACGATATTGTCAAAATTAAATGATACATATTTTACCAAAAAAAGTGATTCTTATAAGATTCAAAAATCCGCTAACCAGTCAGAAATATTGAAGTATTAGGTACCAACATTACAATATACACCATTTTTATAGTATAACACATAAGAGCGCTTGCTTTCCTATAATGTATAATATACATTAATAATTTATAAAATATATTATAATTTATAATTCTTTCATAAAAATACAAATTTATATTTTAAACGAAATAAATACAAAATTGTAAATTATGATTTTATTAAACAGAGTGGATTTAATTATTTAAATTCTGATTTTTTGGAGGTTAATTTAATTTAATTAAAGACACATATTATTTTATGATCGCATATAATATCGGTAATGATAAAGTGGGGTCCTCATAATTATATTAATATAATCAAAGCTGGACAGTTACTGGGTAAAAAGTTGAAAAATTAAGTGGCATGCCTAAGTTGAGTGTGACATTCAATTATAAATAAGTATTAATATGGTTAGGTTAACTAGAATACTTACATTTTTATCAATGCACCATATTAAAATATTCGGGTACACCTGTTACGGTGAACGCGTTTTATTTTGAAATTGAATAATACAAAATATGTGGGGGAAAATCCATTCAACCCAAAAAAACTATTTAAGTATTCCATATTTCCAAAAGGTAATTATATGAGTTGTTTATAAGACAATGCATAGGGAATATCATAACTTTTCTATATGTTATTATATAGGTACACAATAAATGTTGTTTTAAATAAATATTTTCTACACCCGTAAATTATTGTAAGTATCAAAACAAATAATTTACAAATTTATTTTGTACAAAATGATATCATGTACATGAAAATCTAATTTAATGTGAACATAACTAGAGGACAAAGCATAAAAAATATAATTTTATCTCAACAGCTCATGTAACATACAATTTGGAAGAACTCGGGACCCTATGGCGCTACAATATTGCTTTGTAGTGTGATACGACAACGGTAAAAATGTGTATCAATTTCCGGTATGCGCTGTGAAAATGATATTATTCGCCTATATTTTTGAGACCTTATAGTATTAATATTTGATTAAATGGAGATTGGTCCCAACACTGCAGTATTCAAACATAATAACAAATAGCGTAAAACGTTACGAGACGACTTCTGCAAGGCCAAATAAAATGAATGGTAATGTGCAGAATATTATATTTTTATAGTAGGTACCTAATATACGTCTATCATTGTTAAGATTTATACTTATTAAACAATTGAAAAAAAAAATTACAAATATAAAACAAAAATAAAAGTGATTATATCAAATTTAAATTACGTATACAGGAAAGACCGGACAAATAAAATAACGTCTGTTCTAACCAATATTTTTAAATTTTTTTTAAAAATAATCGCAGATACTTGCGTCACACGAATAGTATAACATTTTTTATTTAAGGCGCCCGGTGCCGATGCCATTTTGTCTTCAAAAATACACTTTGCGGGAATAACAATACCGCCTAGTAGAATCAACCAAATTTCATAATTTTTTTTTTTTAATTGCTAGAAGGAAATATTTTACGGCTCGCGTGGATCTCTGTTTTTCAATATTTTATTCTTAAACTTTATAATATGTCTAAAAAAATACAAGATAAAAAGCATTTTTTATAAATTGCTTAATACAATTATTTTAAATTAAATACAAAATCAGAGATTGATGTGAGCTGTAAGATGTCATCTTCTTTCAGATAAAAAAATAGTCATCAAAATCCGAAAATCCTACAATACCTGAGAATTATTCCCGTGAAGTCATTTTTTCGATATAATACACCCTATCAACCCCCCCCCCCCTCACCCTAAATAGGTATCGGGTAGCTTAGTGGAAAAGTATTATAATTGAGGTAGCAACTAAAATATAAAATTTAATTTTCAAATTGTATAGAATTGCGGAAAATTTGTAAAACTGGCTACCGGGTCCCTTAATAAATACCTGATATAATTTTTTTTTTGAAAAATCCAAAACAGCCAATTTGTAAACCTGGATTTTAGAAAAATGGTGACTGTAAAAACATTTATTTAGTCAATAAATTATGGATAAAAACAATTAAAAAATGTTGATTAGCACAAAAGATCTTTCATCTGACAGGTCCTCCTGTTACACCTGTATATAACAATGTAACAAATAACTAGTTTAACACAATAATATAATGAATATACAAAATACATTTTCAGCATTGCATTTTTAATAATGACATTATGTTATTAATACAATTTAAATATAAATAAAAGTAAAATAAACGGCCATATATTTGTTTTTTACTATTATTAAACATTTTATGAAACCTGTATATTATACAAGTTATATTATTTTGATGTTTCCATGTAAAATACTGATACTGAGTTCTCGAGAAAATTGTGTTATTATCGTTTACACTAAGCAATATTTTAAATATATTAACATTTTGTACCTACATAATATTATAGTTTCAATTTAAAAACTTATATCCAATATTACAGAAAAGTAATTTTGAGTGTTATTTGCTCAAGCCTATATGTCAAAAATTAAATATTTCATTTCTGTGATTGGTTTATATTTATTTATATTAATTGTATTTTTTATATAACTGTTTTTAATCATTTTCAAAATCGCAATAAAGATAATAAAATATATTTTAAACTACACTGCAAAATACTATAGTCTACGTGTGCTAACATTTTCCCAAATTAAGTTGGAAAACTTCGGACCGTCAAAATCCAAAGTACGTTTGCCTATGTATCGTAACTATCGTGAGTTTACTTGAATTAATATTTGTTCCACTACAATACTACATACATATAGGCTATAATATATTCTACAAATATGTACCATAATATTATTGCAGGTACCTATTACTACTATATGATACATATTATATTTTTACAAACTTGATATTAATCATAAATGCTCGATTTTTATTTAATTAAATTTTTTTATGTAATCCAGAAATCATGAATAAATTATATTATGATTGAACACGAATATAATACATGTATACTTACAATAGCTTTATAAATATATTAATTGTTTTACGTACTTATAATTTAACATAATACACTTCCTAGCTGAGAGTTATTTAGACACACAGACGATTCCCACCGTGGATAATTGAGGTTGCATATACCAGGTCCGCAAACATAAATTAAATACTGTTACCGAATTCACGGTCCAGTTAGGTACATACGACTCTAATTCGAATTTCCAGTTGGTTTCCGCGACTATTTACCACCCTCGCCACATTCATGTTCACTGTAAATGCACGTTTGACAAGTAAAATTATTTTTGAACATTCAACGAAAGAAACAAATATAATAATATAAATCGAGTAGATAACAAAATCCATTACCATCGTTAAGTATCATTATTTTAAGTGCCTACGAATTATATTATTTTTCTATTTATGGTTAACTGTGAACTGAATATATGAACTCTATATGTACGTGCCAATTTAAGTATTTACGATGTTTTCTTTTACTAATACGAGTTTAATATCATAAGTGATGAGCTGTGCAGTAGTTATTTTAGACCACAGTTGTGACAAATTTTGCATTCGTAACAAAACATGGTATTAAAAATAATGAAAAAATATGTCTTATACTATAGTATACACCGACCATGTTAATATTTGATAAATATAGAAATGCATATCAATGATCTCGAAAAAACTTTGTAAAATTCAGAATTTGATTTGTACATCGAAGTGTATTGTATTAATTTTACTATTCTTTGATTTCAGATTCACATAAAAAATTCATTTTAAAAGGGCTATTAGAAAATCAATAACGAAATACTAATTTATAATATTCTTTCAACGATATTACGATAAGTGATGAAGCGATGCAGTACAGCATCTTCAAAATGTTGACATTTATTTTGTCAACATTAAATAATATTACGGATCGCCCCTTCCTTAGATGTTTGTTTAACATACTTTTTCTTCGTCTTCTAGTGGAGTTTAGGCCTTTATAGACCAATCAAATTTACCGCCTTCTTTCGACATGCACACACACACAAACGAGTTTTTAGACACATCTTTATATATCGGTGTATTATTTTTGGTTCTAACATTTTCTCCGCCATCGCAACAGAATCAGCAGTAATAGGTAGTAGTAGTAGTAAGCAATAGTTGTAGTACAGTTTTACTCTTTGAAAATCCGTTGGTCATTACTGTCATGCTGTTATATTATTATACGCTTTCGGTCAGCCCAAGAGAGTTTTTATTATTATTTTATACACACACCACCTCGCCGGTGTTCCCGCCACTCAGCCCTCGATGGCCTTAATCGTTTTTCACTATATAATGACCGGGTACGGCGCATATAGGGCTGCAGTTGTAGTCGCAGTGGCAGTGGCAGTAGCAATAGTAGCGGTGATGGAGGTGGTTGATGTGGCGGTAGTGCCGGGAAAAGGAATTTCAGCCCTACACACACCTCCCCATCCCACACCCGATCAACCCTGCACACTTTTTCCACCACCACTGCCACCACATTTAATTGCTACCCCCTTTTTCCTACACATACACGTCCACTGTACAGTGTATAATATGTACTGCCGACTCGTCACGCGAAAAACTACCCTTCACCGAGCCATTCCCGGAGCCGCCATCCCTATTGGTCTTATAATTCAATTATTACGACAAACGGACCGTTGTGACTTGTATATATGTGTGAGCTCAGTCCCGTCGCCCACACAACAACCATGCGGTGGTGGTGGTGCTGGGTTTCCCGGTGGCGCTCGAGCTGGGCTCGAATCCCGATTATAATTGGAAGATTGTATCATAGAAACATATATGGGTGCTCGTGTGTGTGTGTGTGTGTGTGTGTGTGTGTGTGTGTGTGTGTGTGTGTGTTGGAAACGGTCATCCGCGAAATTGGAGAAACGATGGACGTATGCCAGTCGAGAACGTATACACCAATTGGTATTTCTTCTCATTTATCTCCACTGTTATCTTTGCCACACCTTTTCAATAAAATCGAAAATGCTGCTTTTTTCTATACACGCATGATCTTAATCATGATCTTTATTATTAAATGTGTATATATATATATGATTTCTGGAACCCGATACCTATAACTTTGAAAATAAAAGTAAAATAGACAGTGCATTAAAATAATATTATACCTACCAAGAATCCGAGATTGACAAAAAATATGTTATATAAAATTATACTAGTGTTATTTTGGAATGTAAAATGTACAAAATATTAACAAAAAAAAAATAGTTTTAACACATAATGACGTATTATGATTGTACATTTTACTTTATGAATATTAAATAACAGTGATGTCATATTATTTGAAAAAAAAAATGTTTTTAAAAGTACAAAAAACATTTAACATGAGAATAATGATTAAGTACCAAATATTTTATTTTGTGTGTTTAAGAGTAGGTATTTTTTTATGATAAGTATTATAAATATAATAATAGTAATTATCGGAATAAATTAGTAATCTATAAAGTATAAAGATACTCTAAAAATTATATAAATTAATAGATTTTGTACTATATTAAATTTATTTGAACTTCAATCTTAAGATTTCGAACCCTATAATATTCATTGTGTTAACACTCGTATACATTCGTATAATGAAAAATATTTCAAAAATTAAGATTTAAGGTTAATCGGTAAATGTGACTTTCAATCATTTAAGATGTTACATTTAATATACATTACATGCAAGTCTTAATCTGGTATCGTGTATCTAAGGAATTATCACTAATCATTTATCAGAAACGTTGTAATGTAAGACGTAACTAAATGTTGAATGTTCTAAATGTCACTCACCCGGACACTAGAAACCCCTCCAAGGGAATTTCAAACCTATCATCGATGGGCTTTTAATATTAATGTCATAAATCTTTAAACTGTTTGTTTTTTAAATATCCTTGGATTTGAGTTTATATTATAGTATTATATATGTTTGTACAAAATGTGAATTAACGATTATGGTCAATTTATGATAATCTTTAAGTAACTATGGTATAAACCTCAATTACATACGTATATAATATAGATACTAAGAAAGAAAGCTGTGACGAACGCAGAAAACATATGACAAAATAAATTATAATCTGCAATCGATGTAATACATTGAATTGATCAATTTTAAAATATAATTAAAATTTTATAAAAATGTTACTGATCATTTATTTTGCAACACTTGAGCATGGATCAATATGCATATCTTTCCTTCTACTTAATGATAATCTAGAGTTAAGAAAAATTGAGCATGAATAAATCTCCAAAAATAATAATTATAGGTATATTAATAAAGTTTTTATTAAAAATATTTCAACAAAAAAATACGAATTTTAATATTTAAGAGTATCAAATAAAAAAATATTATCACCTACATGACCATTTAAGCATGTACCTAAATTATTATTATAAAATATACCTATACATAATATGTAGGTATCAGTTAATAAAATTCAAAGGTACTATACAGTGAATTTATAAATAAAAACCTCGATATTGAGTTTAAATATTGTGAATATTATTTAAGAACTTTTGATATATATATATATATATATATTATATATGTATATTACACTTGAGGACTTTTATAAATAATGTATAAATGAGTTTCAGAAAAAAAAAAAGAAACACATAATCTATTTTGTATTATCAGCTATTACCTATATAAAATAAATTTACATTCTATACATTATTTTTACCATAAAAAAATTGGTGAAATAGAGAAATACATACATTAGAAACAGTGAGAATAGAAGCTATCCAGTGAATGTACCTAAATCACATAATCCTAATGCTCATGACAGATCCTAGAATGATTAATAAAATTAAAAATTGCACCAATCATTATAATATTTCGATGAAGAAATCATTGAAAATGCAATGTATTATATTGTATAATTACAGTTTCTGAAATAAAAATCTGGTAATGTTCATATTCTATGACAGATTCAAACAATTTAAATTAAAAAGCTTTGAAGCACTTATAAAAAAAAAACAGTTTTGGCATATCGATATTAGGTTTGTATAAATGTATAATTAACGTTAACGATTTCATCCTGCATATTAAAATAATTATAATGGAACGGTCGACTAAAATAATTTATTATTAAAACTTTACCGAGGACCAAGGAAACGAAATAAAAAAAATCTTACGGTTTGGTATTTTTCCCTGTGCTCATTCTCACTAAGAATAGTATTTAAATTTCAAAAATCAGAATAAAAGCGCAATCCATGGAAGTATTTAAATTCTGAAAAGTCTGTAATATCTGTTAAAATAAAATGTCCTTATTTGTTATAAAATATTATAAAAATCATTATAAGATTACATTGTACGCATTATAATATGATTCTAGGAAGCATACATTTATATTTTTAAAAACCTTGTTTTATATTTCATCGGTATTATTCCAATAAACTAAAATGTTTTGAACTATTTATCTACAGTAAAATAAATAGTTTAATGTATTGATTAAATCTTATTTGTTTGAATGAAATACCAAATAACGCATCTAACTAAATTGTTCGTAAAAAATACTTTTCGGGTTGCGTGTTCAGCTTGTTATAACTAATATATTATTGTATCATGTATATTGTTATTCACATGAAAACAATAGCGTTGTTCCACATACTTTTATACTTAAATAATTGGATTAATACAACAAGAGAATTATTATTCATTCCATTGAACGGTATAAAAACAAAAAATTGTTAAATTTTATAACCAAGTTTGAAACATCACGATATAATTTACATAATAAAAAAATCATTTTGTCTTAAATAATTGTATTATATTTAGAATTATCTTTGAATCTTTTTCATATTAATTTTGAAACGATAAATTTGAAATTTCATAAATTACCATATTTAAAAAATACTGATTGCGTACAAAAATAAACCCAGTAACAACAACGAGAATATTGTAAAACAAATATAATAATATTTTAACCCTTTCAGTGCCGCATATTTTTTTTACATTGTTACCCTTTTGCAATGCAGACGGTTTATTCTTTTTCCCCACTTGTATATTATACTATCCTATAGCTAGACTTTTGAAGTCATTCAAACTGTGTCAAAGTAAAAAATTCTAATCAGCCAATACCACCTAAGATATTTAACTTTGGTAACGTATAATTGACCAAAGTATATAACTTTTATAACGTTCCTATTAGTTAACTGTCATTTATTGACTACGACGAGTATCTTATACGTTCCCAGACTGGGGATGGGGGCCGATGTTTTTCATGATGAGTATAATATACGTCTAATATGTCCATGATACAGCACTGCATGCGGGTTAAATTACATCATTTAATTTAAGTCGTGAAAAAAGATTTTTCCTTCCATTGTATTTTCGTCATTTCCAATGTAATAAAATATTTTTAACGTTTCATACTGTAGAATAATAAATTCATACGACTAGATTTAAGCACGAACACTAACGAAAAATACCTGATAAAACAAACACGACACGCGGGGTCGTATAACTTTTGAAAGTGTAAACTTGTGTTATAAATTGATCGGTGCAATACATTTCTTCATTGGAAATTGATTTGATGGCATTGAAGAGCAGCTGTATGTAATGCGAGCGATGGTCGATGATCGCAACATATTGCTTTTATGGTAACGATATGTGTTGGCGTTTATATTTCATGTTTGGTCGTTTCTTTTGTACGTTTCCCGAACACACGTTTTTATATTTGAGATTAACAACCCAGTCGACAGTCGTCTACGAACTTGTACCGTTTGATGTCTGATTATGAACACCAACAGCGGCGATCGCCAACGTCGGTGCAGGTGGCCATTTAAATTGAACAAAACGTAAAAACAATATTTACGGCAGTGGAATTCGATTGGCAAACAAACGACTCCTAGCAATATTACTACCCACCACGGAACTTTTAGATGACAATCGATATGTGGGTGAAAAGTTAAAAAAAAGTTTTCTTTCAAACCCGCAAAATCAATAACGGCGAACGTAAATTTTAACAATTTCGTGCTCGAGGTCCTCGGATACGATGTTTTTCTTTTTTTTTCTACTGTTTTCTTTCACACCATCGCCGTTGTTAGCACACACCGCGCACACAAGTACGTGCAAATTTACGCAAACACGTGAGCACGACATGAAATCCCGACCGCGTTTGCTCCATTGTTCGATTGTATAATCACACTTGGGCATACCTACTAATTAAAAACCAATAAGTGTAATATTAACAATACACGTGGCTGCGGAACGTGTATTGTTTTTCCGGGAATTGCACATGTTCCGGCGATATGCCATAAATATGTACTGTACAATGTACATGTAGTACCTATATAGGTATCGTTCCCCTGGCCGCCCGATATATTTTCTGCTCTCGTTATTTTTTTTTCTTTTCATTCGCATCCAAAGGCAATCTGCACAAGTGGAGCGGCACAAGGCGGGGACACGCGTATAATAATTAATTAAAACGCAGCAGAGGCGACTACACAACGCACGGCACGACCTTTTTGTACGCTATAATAATACATTAATACAACTGGAAATATTACACACCGTCGCTTATAGCATTATAATTGTTAACATTATTATTATTATTATTATTATTATTATTATTATTACTGTTGTTGTTATCATTAGTATTATTATTACGGCAGACGTTTGTGTTTTTTAACTTGGATTTCGCAGAACCGTCAGTAGGTAGCAAAACAGATTAATCCGTTCGTTGTTTATAGCCCAGGATCCCCTTTACACAATATAATAATGCAGTGTTCTAGACAAGTATTATATTGTATATATGGTATTTCATTAGTCTAATATACGTCCTATATAATATATTATATTATGATGAATAGTAATCGGTTAATGGTAATTGTATGATATTATATTCTGCCGTTATTTGAATGCAAATATATAATATAAAAACAAAAGTTGGTAAATATTATTAGGTTATTTCGTACTTTTGAAAGATTCTAATTCCACGATCAATTATCGATTCAATTTATAAATAATTAGCATTTCAATTCTCAGCTTTATCCTTCTCAATAAATAATTGAAATATATTGAACGTAAAATTAGAATTACATACATTTTGATGAATATACATTCAACTAATTATTAAGTAATAATTGAGGAACTATAATATTATGTAATCGACATGTGTTTTATTAGCAATACAAAATTAATAAACATGGATTTGGAAGAATATATAATTATGATAATAACCTGACTTATTTTCAAAAATAAAAACTGTAGTAAATCTTGTCAGATCCTAAAAATTACACTCATGAAAAGGTACTGGAACCAAAAGAAAACGTTTAGTGTAGTGATGTTACTTTCGGTCGTTGATAGATTTATACTGTATAAGGATATCGACCTTGGAAGTCTCCACATCTAAATCAACTTTTTGAAAATTTGCATGATTTTTTATTTCTCTATCAAAAAAATACATTCATTCAGATAAACAGAAATTATTTTATAGAAATGTTAATTACCTTAAATATCTATTTTAATATCCAAATCTAAATTACATAGCACCTACTATACTATTTTAGTATACAAACTTACGCAGTCCATCAGTCATCAGTCAAACATTATACACATCGAATAGATCTTAAGTTTAAGTATGTATTAGGAAAGCGCTAGCATCTAAATATAACTAAATAGTGATAATTTTGTAGTATTAAATTTTAAATTTCACGAAACGAAATTATTTTTTTATTAATATTATTTTAATAAAATTAATGCTGTCATTGGTATTTCAATCAAAACACTAACGGTAGTAGGTATAGTTATACCCCGTACACCATACTAAGATATTATGTTAATATCGTTAAACTATAACTTTATAAAAGACGTTAAAGAGAACAAAACCTAAAAATATTAAAAATATTTTGAGTTTAAATGAATACCTACAATGGGAGAAAAAATGAAAAACTGCCAGGCATGTATACACAATTTCCGTTTATAAATGGGACGTTTTGAGGCATTTTACTGTCTAACAGTGCATATCGCATAATACTAGTCCCAGACAGTGGTATAAAAAAGTTTAAACATTGTATATAATATATATAAAATATATGAAAAAAAAACTTGACATGACAATAATAATTCAATTGTAGATAACTGAATCATCAGTCATGTGGACAGGTAATAAACAATCCTTTTTACTTGTAATAAGTGATTTTGTATTGAAACGTATAAGAAAACATTTTTAAGTCAGTTAATCCATTATGCATTAATTTATATCACGATTCGTTGTATTATAAACAATAATTCTCCAGTCATTATTTATTGATGAATATTTTTTATCGTATAAAATTAATTAAACTTTATCTGTGAATTCTGAGAAATATTATTCAAACTCGTGGACATTTCGACGTTCAAAAACTTTTTAAATTTCTGCTTCATATTCAATTATTTTACTTCATAATATCATTGAAAAAAATATTCACTAACTTTAAAAATTTAAATTAATGAACCACGTATTAGGTACTTATATAATAATATATTATTATATACAACTAATTTAAAATACACTTTGAGTTATAATTCAATAGGTAACGATTAAAAAACGGTTGATTAAAAAGAAATTAAACATTTTTAGTGTTCAAATAAAAAAATAAAGCAACGTTGTGTAGCTAAAATGAATAAACAATTTTTGTATACAAACAAAAGTTATTATATTTTCAATTATAAATATAGGTACTTAAAAAAAAAATAAAAAAAAATAAATAACTTAAACTTATATTTTGCTTTTTAATTTTAATTTTAGTTTCACTAATAATTATAATAAAATGTACCTATAATTAATATAAGTATAATATGTGCTTTTACGTTTGATAGAAGTTTATTTACTTAAAATATATAATATAGTATAGATTGTAATGATTGTATGCTATTACAAATTTGCTGTAGTATTTCTGATGGCCGTAACATTTTTATGTTTAGTGTCCCATACTTTTCAAACATTTTGTGCATATATGTGTTTAGATAAAAAATATTTACAAGAAAGTTTTCAATATTCTCTAATCAAAATAACATTTATTATATACTTTATCAATACACAAGTGTAGCATTTTATGCTATAAAAGTATAGGAACGTTGAAATATTTAAAAAAAAACACATAGTTATCAATTAATATTTTGTCTATAGTTACATCATAAATTGTAAAAAATATAATACCAATGATGTTTTAGGATGTCATAAAAATTATTGGGTACCCTTTTATTGATTGATAAACATTAAACTACTATTACTGCTTCACGTATGAGCTATAGTCTATAATAGACACTTATATTAATTGTATATCAGGGAAAAATTACAAAAAAAATGATTATCATTTTTAAAATAATAATGTATAAGAAAAAATTCACATAAACTAAGCAAGATTATTGATTATTGATTTAAATTTAATAAAATATCGGAACAATAATATCAAGTAATACTTACGTTTTACATGATATTTTAAATAATACTATTTGTATATCCGATGGATCTGGTACCTGGGTAAAATATAATATTTAACTGTTCATCATTCACAAGTAGGCTCAAAAATAATTATTTGGCTACAAACCTTAAGGCCACGTGGAACGAGTAATAGTCTGTAATCTAGTTGTTTTGGTACTAACGAAAACATGACAAAATACGTGGCATAAAACCATTTTGTGACCAGAACCTCTGTAGAAGGTTTGACTGCTCCAATATTAGGTTTTAAAATATATGAATCGTTAGTGAAGTAGTTTAAATTCACACGCAATATAATATGTATATAGATAACAAAATAAAAACCATATATATACTAGACACCTAGGTCACCACGCTTGCATGTTGCCGTGAGCAATCAAATTATTTGTAATGTATACGAGTACAACAGCAGATGATAATAATAATATGTAATATATTATTATAGTCAATGCGATTCCTTTTAAAAATATTTTCCCCCTGAATATCGATGCATAACAAAATGTCACGTTTGTGAGAGACCTATTTGAATTTGAACTGCTGCAAGCTCTGTTTAAATACGATAATTAAACCTCGAAACTTGCAACGGGAAACGTACGTACGATGGCGCTTTTAACTTAGACCCCGCCTACACCCTTTCATTACTGAGCACCGGCAGCCCAATGTTCTTGACACCCCTTGTCAGATTTCCGTTCAATAAGTTCTTCGAAAATTATAATAACACAGTCGTCAGTGGTAGTCGATGAAATATGATTATATTTCGTTCCCACAATCGTGTAAAGATAATGACATCGCATGGATTTCAGGGTCGGCTCATTCTACTATGCGAAATAATAAACGATATCAAGATTTATTTTTATAGACGAACTATGAACAATATAGATACATACAAGGTATTATTACGTTTGATCAAATTTTAAAACACAATCAATGTGTGAATTTTTAAGACTATTCAAGAATTTATGAAGTTGCTTTTTTATGAACCCAAAGATTTTAAGTTTAAAACATATTCGATTTTTAAAATTATCATCGATGAATTGTATATAATATATTACGCACATCATAACATATAGGTACATGTGTGATGTTATTTAAATTTATATACAAAACAATGTGCATTTGTTTAAAATCATAAACTATTCATAAAAATACATTCAATATGTATATTATGTTTTTGTCCGTAATAATATGTATTATAATATTTACAATAACACCATAAAATCATACCTGTATAGTGGTACGCCAGAGTCATCTTTGAACCAGAATACCATGTAAACTTTGTCTGCTGGATTTGGTGAGGAAACGTCGCAAGGAAAATTAACGGTTTTACCTTCCACAGCATCCACAGGAACAAGTGGTACAGTAACTGTAACATAAAATGAAAAAAATAAACAATCGACAAGCTTGACATTTTATTTTTAATTGGCATATTTTTTTAGCAAAAAAAAATAACAGCAACGTACTGAGTTGGCTACATTGTATGTTATATAGTTACACATAAAGTATAGTAAAGTATACTACCTATAGTATTAGTTCATATTAATTTACTTATATTTGAAATAATAACAAGTGTTACAAAAACTCCAATAGTATTGCAATGAAAATTTAAAAATGTTGCTTATACTGAAAACTTCTCTCAACATATTATTATTATTCAGATTCAAAATCGTCGTCATTTTTTCACGCTTTGTTCGTAACAAAAGTTTTGTGGAGTTAAAAAAAATCATGTGCCCTTTAATGAGAATATCACATGAGGGACAGAAAACTTTTTTAATATTGTCATTTTGGACGTTGGAATAAACGTTTCGACAAAATACAAAGGGGGGGTCGTCATTAATAATTTGATATTGAAGAGTTTTCACTGTAAAAGGTCATCATTTTCTTTAGATAATAACTAATGTTGCCATCATTTAAATTTATTAATCCATTAAAATAAAAACACGGTATTCCAATTTGGTTACGACTAACATTTAACTGTGATAAATATAATATAGTTTGATCTACCAATAATAATGCCTCATACTTCACAATTACGTTTCAATAATATTCATTAGATGTTTGGTCGTTAAGGTCAGTAATTTCATGGAATGTGTGATTATGTTAAAAAAAAAAACAATAGTGTACCAAGTACCAACTAGCTATGAATTATAACGATGAAGAATCTACCTACAATTATTGAAATGTTAAAATCTTTCAGTATCTAATGTTATAAATCTGAAAATTGGTTTTTCAATTTTAAACATATTATTCTGTTGTACAAGTTGATTAAACAATCACCAGCTTCAATTTATTTTCGGTATCATTTAATTTACATTGCGAACGCATTTAACGCTACAGACGTTTACGCTTTTCATTAGTTTAAGTAAATTGATTATAACTTTTAAATGATTCGCAGAATAAAAAAAGGAAAAAAACTACAATACACATATATAGGTACGTGATGATAGAATTAAAACGATAGTATTAAAAACTTTAGCTACAGTAATATAATTACATTTTTAGAAGTTTATATCAAGATCACCTAGTTCATAGAAGTAATTTATTACACAACACACGAGTCAATTGCGTTTCAAAATAAATTATGACCAATTTATTTAAGTACAATTCACTAAATGTATATCGTATATATAAAAAGTTTTTGGACTTTGTAGGCCACTTCTGAAATTATAAACATGAATTAATTGCACAGTGTGATATTAATATTGATAACATTATATTATATTATAATATAATATGGAAAAGCAGTACCTAATAAATACTTTAACATAATATAAATGGTTTTAGTTGATTTTGCAATCGTGTATAGATAAATTCAACGCATTGACGGTAAGTGCTATTTTTAAAAGAAAAATGTCTCCTTTAATTTACTCATAGTCATTTTTCATTATTTAAGGAAATATTAATACACATTTAGTTAAACAGATACCGTTGAACATCAAAATTTAAATAACTTTTTTTTCTATTTACTTAATAAGTATTCTTTGTTGTCTGCTATTATAACCCTTCAGTTATCCTAACCTATAATTTGGGCCTTGATTACATTTTTTTATCGTATACATAATATGTATATATATATATATTTTTTTTTTTTATTTGCGTTCTCGTTAGTGAAGTATCATTACAAACTCTCTTTGAAGCTAAAGTTTCGTGGAATCATAATTAGAGCACCAACTTTCAACAAAAATACGTGTGACGTATTATGTTGTCATTTGAGTGGGAATATTTGTACGTCCCTCGAGACATTTTAGCTAATCATTCAGATAAAATGTTGAAGAATAATTAAATAACTGCATATAATTATATTATATTGCAGTTTTTACAATGGCTAATTAACGCATTGTTGTAGGAATGTTAAAATAACACTTTAAAATAATTGATAAAAATAATATTATTCAAATGTCTACTTTTGTTGTATCGTAAAAAACTAGTAACACAATATTAGTGAATTAGTTACCTACCTATCATCTAGTTACATCATAATATAATTTTTATTGAAAATCATTAAACATTTAAATTTTTGTATTTTTAATATCATATACTTGACATACAGCTATAATGCATATTAATAATATTACATTATCTGATTTTAGTTTTGACATGATAACAAATATTCATCATGTAAACAATAATAATCTTATGTTTTATCATTCTGTTATGAATGAACTGTAAAAACCAATTCTCGATATTAAAATTATTTTTGACAAAAGTTGTTCTTATTTTAAAATATTTTTTTTAATGAAAATAGTGACATAAATAACAAAAAACATCTTTAAAACTTTTTCAATTTCCCTGTTAAACTCTTTGAACGTTTAGCTTATGCTTCAGAAACTGTCAATTTTGTATAGAAAACATCACACGGAAACAACTTGCAGCCTTTGACACTATTTAAAATAGAGTTTTGATATTCTCCATATTATTTGCTATACTTAATATTTTTTAGTTTATCGCTTTATTACTTATGCCTATAATTAAATACAAAAAATTTTTTAAAATCCAAAGGTTTCAATAATTTTATTATAATAATACCTATGTTATATTGCAAAAATGGTCGAACAAAAGGAAAACATAATGCTAAAACGATATACTTCTATGTCAAGCACCGATTAAATAATGGTAAAAAGATCATAATGATAAAAATGTATAATGTATAATGAAGAGATATAGAACGAACAAAATTACCTTTTTTTTTACTTTTAACATCATAATATTACATTTTGCTTGTGTAATAGAGAAATAATATAACCAAACTGGTGTTTTTCTGCTGACGGAAAAGTCGGGAAGAAATATTAAAAACAATATTATTTTTTTTTTTATTTTACATATTGTTATACGTATACATTGACGTTGTCTTGGTGGTCTAAACGCGTAAATATTTACATACTCTACTCGTCGTTACGGGACCTTTTTATGCGGGACTCTTGTTGTTCCCTGTTTGCCGCCATGTCGCTATATAATATTACACCGCTGATATTGCCGCATCAGTCGATTATTGTTGTTTTGCGAGACGGACAGGTTTTTAATTTAATGAAAACATCAAGCAACTGCGAGTTGATACAATTATTAATGGCGGAAGAAAAATAACCATCGACGAGGCCGAAATGACTGCCGAGTTAATATTGTAGGTACGAAAACACACTTCGTAATAATAATAATAATTAATGTTTGAGTCAGCCGCGACGGGGGAAAAAAACGCTTATTATTCTTATTGTACTAGAATAATATTATTATTGATTATTAGTTTTTTTTTCCTTTATTTAATTTATTAGATATTGAATATTATAACGGAGGGATATTATAATGATCGTCAAGATGTCCGGCAGTGACCGTTCAAAAACCACAATCTATTATGCGTATTATTGAACACTTAAATACTTATATAGTGATTTAATATATTTTAAATTTACTAAAAACAAAAAGAAGTGTATTCGTATGTTAGAGTCTGTGGGTATTAATTGTTTATGAAAACTATTTATCGTCTTTCTATCATTAAATTCATAATATATTTTAAATACTTTTTTACTCATATAATATTATATTACCTATTCGAAACGCATTTCAATAATATTTTTTAACAAGTGTCTATAACGCCTGTTAAACGAGAAACAAATTGTAACAACTCGACTGCAGCTATTTCCGTGTACAATAAGCGCCGTCCGCGAATCACGGTACAATATTTTGCACGCCACATGCGGTTATAAGGGAAACGAGAACAAAAAGGCGTTTTACGCTCGCAAAAGTCATGAATAAAATTATTCGTGGACGACAGCACAGAAACACACACACACACACATTGAGTGAGAGAATAAGAGAGGGAGAGAGAGAGAGAGAGTATGTAGGGCGAGTTAAACGAAAACCATCAGACCGTCTAACAAACGAACATCATCGTCGTCATCATCATATTATTATTATAATATTATTATTGTGGAAATACAATAAGACGTTTACGTATGATATTGTGACACCACAGATGTGCACGCACGAATTTTGGGTTTTCTGTACGACGCGGCTAGCAAACCGCGTCATAATAGTATTATTTAAGCATCGCATAATTGTCTACCCACCGAGGATATAATAACATGACGTGATCTACAAAGCAGACAATTTTGTTTGTTGACTCTACTACGCGTTGTATATAATGTGTACGTAAATATAAAACCTATCAACATTGATCTCACTCCCACGTAAACTATTTCGTTATACGACGTACGCAAACTTAATCGCTTGTGAAAACACGAAGTCTATGGGTACCTACTAATACAATCGTTATACATTAATTATTAATTATATCTTCTGGTTCTAACGATTGGCTATCGTATAGGTACATATCTAAATTGGTCTATAGTTCTATATCATACAAACTAAAAAATTTACAATGTTTCTTACATTTCATCGGTTCCGTGACGGGTTGAACAATATGTGATATTGTGATTGATTTGTGTGGTTAAATAACCGGTGAATCAGTAAATGAAATGTGTAACTTAAAAACCATTCGCAATAATGTGCAACGACTAAATTCAATAACAATACAATGGGGAATATTATTTTGTATTGTATTTAAAATTGTGATATATTTATTAGCGATTGGAGTTAAATAGTGAACCCATATAGCTAGGTATCATAACTAAATCTTTTTTTTTATTTCCTATATCAATCTGCATCAATCCCCATATCAATTTGGGATACTAACTGCCTGCTAAGTAATGATCTAATGGAAACTGTATGTGTGGATATTGTGCAGTCATAAATTATATTGACAACAATTTCATTGGATTTTAAAATGTCTAATTCACATTTACTATGTTGACATATAATTCGATTGAAAGTGTAATAACCAAGTACAGCGCAGACACGGAGTGCAGAAACTGGATGATATTCACACAATGATAACCTTGGTAAATGATAATGTAGTTAGTCATTTTTAAATGTCTACACGACGAAATAAATTTCAAAACAAACACACTGTAGATCTTTAAAAAATAGTTAAGATTTTATATAAAAACGTTACCTTGTTTCATTTTGAACACAGTTTTTACTTTTTTTAATTTTAGATCATTGTGGAATTCAAAATTACAATGTGCTTAACAGAACGTTTAGAATTATATACCACCACTAAAACTACTGACCAAACATAAATAAGGTCGATAATAAGCAATAAGTTCCCTCGTAAAGTCAAGAACATAATATTGTTTTTAATATGATTATTATTCATTCAAATATGTAGGTACTAGTTAATATGATAATTCCTAATTTTTACGATTAGGTAATAACATTGTTTAGGAGTTTAGAGCTTTGCCCTTGTTTTAACCAAAAATAGAGGTCATGTAATGATCGAGTGGAACACATTTTGTTGTAATTAAATGGTAAAATCTGTTTACAAATTGGATATACTTTTATGCGATTTCCCAACTTATTATTATTATTAGTAATTTCAGAATTATTAAATAATAGCTTAGTATTAAAACCTAATTAAAATATTACGTAAGTAAAATTAAATAATTATCTGCCCATTCAAAAGAATTTACAAATATATTTATAAAATATTATTTCATAAATGAGTTAATACAATTATTATACATATTGAATTTTAATGGTTTAGTCTTACTGGTTTGTATTTATACACAAAATTTATTTATACTAATATATGTATTACTATATATTTAATTTATACAAATTAGGAAATTAAATAGAATTTAAATTTTCGATTTTTATCAAACTGCAGTTAAACAATGGGAAATAACACTAGAAAGATCTTCAATGATCATAGTAAAGCTTAATAAAATGTGTCAGCTCATAACAACTTCTACTCCAAAGCCGAACGTATTACAAGTAAAGTTGTTGACATTAGTCTACACTTTTAGTATTTCTGACAGAGTTCACAGCAGATGGATTAAAATGTCTTATAATTTAAAAATATAAACTTTTCGTTTATTATATAAATCGTTTTGACTGGATTATTTTTTCATCTAATCTGTTTAACTATATAAAACTCCAAGTCAATAAATCAGGAACATTGTTTTTATGACGCATGCATTATTGTACTACTAGTTTTTTTTGTGAGTGTGAAACACTCATAATCAAATTATGAAATAATGTAGAACACTGGTATATAATATGGAAACTAATGTTTAAGCAAATCAATATCAGGTTTTAAAAATAAATACTTTAAAAATAAAATCATTTCGTTTAACCTAAAAAACAATAAATGAGTATTCAGTTATGTCTTTATATCTCACCATTACGTTACCATCACGATTATAATATTACAAGAAAATTATAATTATTAATAATATTATTATTTTAAGTTTTTAAAATGTTTGAGTGCACTTTTTTTTTTATAAAATACACTATATTAATTATGTACAAGCGATAGAATATCAGTTTAAAATATACTTATTAAGTTACACTTTATATCATCAGTTTGTTCTGTTTACTATAATGCAAACCTGGTAGGTATATGTACTATTTAAAAATATATGTTGCGAAACAAAAAGTTTTATTTAAAAGGAAAAATATGTTATTATTTTGCATTAAACTTTCCTTGTCGAGTTACATAACGTAACCTCTAAAAACGTATTATAATTCATAATAATTTCTGAGCCAGTATTACAAGTTTACAAGGACTAAGAAGGATTAAATATGGTTTAGAATTTCACTGAATAAATATTTAAAAAAAGAAAAGAGTTATCAATATTTCTTTTACTTTTATTGTTATGTTGCTTTGTTATGTTATGTTGCTATTATAAGAACATGACCACTTGATAAAATAGCATATTTTTAACGATTTTTCACATCTCAATGAAACCATTGTGTAGGGAAAGAATAGGTACTACGACTATATTATCAAGTGTAAAATGTGATCGATGTTTGAAACAATCATGTGTGACAATTTGACGTACTTAGCTTAAGTGTTTTTAAATGTATAGTTTTCATTTCAATTGGTCATTTATGCATGTCTTTACACAAACACTCAAATTTTAGCGCAACATAAACGAAGAAATAAAAAGATTTATAAACTCATTTTGTTGAAAGACTTTCTTAAAAATCAAAAACCTTTTTTCTTATTTATTCAGATTTTTAAATATTTATTCCGTCGACCAATTTAATAAAAAGACATAAGTATGTAAGCTAACAGCGTTTTTTTATTTTAACCAGAACAGTATAATAAAAAGGAATTGTTAAAAAAAAATAAAAAAATTACCTTACCTACGGTAAACATAATCCCATTACGTCTGAACCTTTAGAAAATAGAAAAAGTATGCTTTTTTAAAATTACTCTAAAAAATGTTTAATATTTTAGTGAAAAGTTAGTTTTTGACTCAGATTTGACAACGAAAACTGGCTTATCATAATATATAAAATAGTAATATTCCTAATTACGAATTTACTGGTCTATTTTTGCCTCATTAATTTGTCAATATAATTTCAAAAATAAATAAAATAATATCGTTTTATAAACAAAGATGGCTATCATTATTGTATGCAAGTTGCTTATTATATTGACATAATTGATGTTTGTCCATTCAAGTTTGACCTATAGACTTCGGGGGTTAAACGAAAATACCAAACAGCTTAAAAGACTAGTATATTATATTATGTATGTCTATTGACTGTATTAGAAAAAAAAACTTAAAAACAAAAACAAAAACAAAATACAAATACTAACAGTATAAAATAGTGTATAAATTGCCAAACATTAGTTACCTACATCAAAAAAAAATAATAAATAACAACACCTATTTTCGTTGTTCTAAGAAAAGTTATATTTCATGTTTCGATATAGATAATATATTAATCAATGGAATAATCAGCTTTAAAAAAATCTTTGGTGAATGCGATCACAACACAATGAAGGATACTTATGTAATATAATATATATAATATGTATATTATAGTGTTGTAGGTATTGTAAAAAAATATGTATTTTATTACCTACATAATGCCATTTTTATATACGCAGTGTTGTAAATATTAATAGTTAATTTATAAAACAATTTTTAAGGTTCAATTTTGTTAGCTGTAGCATGTGTTTTCCTCAACGTCAAATCAATAAAGTAACTTGAAACCTCGTCGAAATGTGTATTGGATCGAGTTGTCTGCAGAAGAAATAAGTATTTTTCTGAGTTCATAATATAAAGGTGCTGTAATAACGTGTATAGTGGGGGCAATCAGTGACTATAGAATAATAACTTTTCGAAATATTCTTCACTTCTCAAAACACTCGGAAAGTAAACCGTTATCCGGGTACGCCGCTATCCATTAAATTATAGTCATTTTTATTATATTATCAATTTCACATCTAGTCAATTTGTATACTTAAATAATAAATAAAACTAATATTTCTGCATACACGGCTTACACGCGTATCTGATTTTTGGTTTGTAGCTAAGTTTCAATTTATACGGAAAAGAATGATGGAAAATACTCATTTTATCTGGATTTTATTGTAACTGTTCCCAGCACTAGTTTACCAGTGCATGTGATCATACAGATGACAAGCTGTGGAGTGTATAATTCCGGTCTTACGGTACATGAAAAATGAAAATAAATAATAATAATAACATAAAATTGTCTGTATAACATTATGTAAAACAGCCTCGTCTCGAGTACATTCGATACAGCAAAGATAATTTACAAAGAGATCAATGAAAAAAAAACACACGACCGCGACGGTAGAGGGATAAAACTCATTCGAGTGTATGAACATAGGGGTTGTTATAGAAATATATGGAAAAGTATTTCTAAATATTTCAAATATTCAAACGATCTCAAAACGAATTGTTGAATAGTAAATGATAAAAATATACATTTTCTGTTTTACGTCGGTTATTTTATTTAGAATTATTTTAACATTTTAGATTGTGATCAATACGAACGTTGTATTAATTTTGAAATTAAGTATTTAATTTATCTTCTTAAATTTGCATATGTGATCATTACTTACATAACTCCCCAAAGATTTCATGTAACAACTTTTTAGATCCAATATGTTAAATAATATCAATAGAAATAATATCTTCCTACACTTATTTTATCAACATTTTCGTTATTTTATCATTAACTAAAGTTAACAATTGTCCGTTAAATATCGTAGAAATATACACTGATAATATTATATTTAAATATTACACTTTCGTATTTACAACTTTTACTATTGTTACAAGAAAAATATTTATTCAAAAGAGTTTTATAAACAATTATAAGCTACTTTTATAAATCTAGTTCAATATTATAGTTTATATAGCTTAATTTGTGATTTTATATTAAAAATTGAAATTCCAATAAAATAAACAAACGTATACTTTTATACTAAACTCTATAATCCATAGTGATTTGTTTGTTGGCTGTTTTCCACTCAATAAAAAAAATTAATATTTATATATATTATTAAACTCGCCTGAACAAATTCGAATCCTTACATGGACAAGTTAGTGTTCGAAAAGGTTTGATATATTAATACAAATTTAAATACTATATTATTCAAGTGTATATAACTTATTTTAAATACATTTCAAATCATATTTTTTTAAGTAATTTTTTCAGCCAAACGCGAAATTGGCTTTGCACTCAATGTTACCAACAGACTGCATTGCTTAGTCCATGCATAACATACGAACCATAATATAAGATCAAGTTAATAAATAGTTTAGGTGAGGTTGGCAAAGTTACACAGGTAACACGTAAGGTTAGTAATACTCGCTGGACAACAACACACGAGCATAGTACGTGTCATTTATTCATAAATAACTCTATAATAAAAGGGGAATATTTTGTGTGTGTGTATGTAATTCACAGCCATGTATATCACACTCATGGTTGTACACTTTAGTACATATTATGTAATCCTATACCCGAAGACTGTGCACCTGGTAGCCAAATTTTTATTTTTTTATTTTAAAGAGGGACAGCCCCAAGAATTTTTTGAATCATAAAAAACGAATATTCATTTTTTTAGACAGTTTCTATTGGTTACAGAAAATAAATTAGTTAGGTATTATAATTGGATACAATTTTAAATCTGTATTGTATATTATATTTCGGTCAAAACCACCAAAAAATACTGTGTTAAAAACATGTGTAGGTTACGTTAAATGGAAGCTTAAGACAGAGTAAATGTACTGGTATTATTTAACTCTCCACGGGTAACGCCGTGCAAGATCAGCTTATGTTAAATATTTCAATGTCAAGTAAGTAAACATAATATAAAAGATAAATTTAAATTGGTTATTTAATTAATTAATTAATAATAATTTTGAAATAAAACTAAATACTATAGGTACACTGTTTTTATTATACATTATTATAATACATGTTATACAATACAATAATAGTGTCAAAGAAACGAAATAATTTTGTCGATACAAAAAAAAAAATGATATGAACATAATTAACTCTAAGTGGATGTCACTGAGCATTATGTGCTAGTCGATACGCTAATGATGTTCAAATGGTGGATGATTGTTTCACATGAGCATATAAGCCTTATGGACTGTACGACAATCACGGGTGAGTGCGCTTTTTTCTTTCCGATTTAACACAAAGCGCTCTTTTCCCCTATCACCTACCGACCTACCCCCCCATCCCCACCACAAAAAATAACTACAACCATCCACCTATTGTCCCATCACCCTGAAAAAAACTGTATAATATGTATTTATAAAAAAATTTAAACGAAAATCTCTCATTTAAAAAACTGACGTTTGCGAAAAGATTAAAAATCCACCGTTATTTTTCATTTCTGACCGGCTTTTGATATTCATTGTTTACTCTCCTCTGCTTATCTTTTTTTCACTGTCTGCTGTACTAACATGTGTAAATTAAGTTTTCCATCATCCACAGTTGCTCACGTTTTATTATTTTATATATTTTTATTTTATTTTTGATATTTTCATTCGTTTATTTTTCAATCCCGACGTGAAAGAAAATTATCCAATGATGCATGAAGAACTAATGTTTTTGGTTTTATTTGTTCCGGTTTCCATCAGAGAAAACGGCGACGAGCAAACAAATGTTAATAATTATTATTCACAACTCTTGTAGGAGTTCCGTGTTTGTTTGACTACTTTGAATAACAGATGAAAAAAAAATGTAGTTCCCATCCGAGTGAGAACAGAACGACTACGACGACAATTTTTCAACTGAGTACAGAAACGTGCTAAAATTCAAATTCAAAGAAATCCTTGTTATGCGTTCACCTTTCAGATGTGCAAAGCTTTTTTTTAAAAGGATTTTCCATTACATTCTTTGTTAGCTACAATTATTAAAGATATCTACCAAACTACTATGTATGGAATACAACGTACTACCCACACGAATTATTATAAATTACTTGTGTTTTCACGGTGTATAATGATAATATTATTTAACCACTACTCTAAAAAGTGAATATCCGTGTAACAGAAAATTGAGACATAGGATTGTACCTTCCGGCTACCATAAATAATGTGATATGTAAATTAATATGCTTTAACTACTATGTGTTCTAAAATTTCCAGATTTAAGTGTAATTGATATAGTACTTATATATGGAGTGAAATAATAATCTGGATATGTACTGGTTTCTTGACGTCATTATAAAATATAAAAGTATTCAGTGTTACTATACAACAACCTGCTGAGATAAAAATAAATTTATATTTATGTTTTTTGAATCATCAATTTTTTCTCCAAAGTTAAGTTTTTATAATATTTAATATAATTTGTATTATATTTCTATAAAATAACTAATAAAAATGTCATCGAAGTTAAAAAAATAGCAAGAACAGTAGAATCCAATTACGGTATGAATCAGTAGGCATTGTTTTCAATGATTTTACTAGCATAAAGTTCAAAAACGATTCTAATTATTCGTAGGGGGTTTTTTTTACGAATTTTCACGCCTTTCATTACTGCGTGTGTAAACATTATTTTTTAGTACACTAATGAGTTACGTATATGACTGTCAAGTTTCACGAGTCAGTCTACACAAGTATATATGTACATAATACATATATTATATACACAGACACTCACCGGTAAGTGCGCTTTCGGGCCACAGTTGTACACGTACAAAACAATGTTATGTTCATCTGTGCCCCAATGTATTTACCATCAAACTTTTCAGCCTTTGGGTCAGTTACCATTTAATTAAATTTACGGAAACCTTTAGCTGCGTATCTGTTCAAAAACCAACTAACGGTTTCTATTTACTTAGACGGGGCAAGTCTTTAATATCGGTGAAACGTTTATGTGCGAGTTAATCGTATAATCGAACGCGTTAATCGGCGACGATTTTCATTTCGACATTTTCCAAAGAAAAACACGATATTTTATGATAAAATACGTAGGTACCAAATTAAAAAAAAATACACGTTTTTTTACTGTTTGTGATATTTCAAACTTTAACATAAAATTTAGTCTTCCATAACTATTCCTATGTAAAAATATCGCTTATCTGAGCTGCATCTTTAGAGATAATTAATGTTTTAATACAAAATTATTATAGTTTCGATAAAAATGTAAATAATGTTTGTCAAAAAATATTTAGCTTCCAACAACCAAATGCTTTTAGCTGATACTTGTCACATTTTAGGTTTTATTACAATCATTTTTTTATGATCTTCGTTAATGGTCTCTAAAAAATGCAACTATAAAAAAAGTTGAGCCTTTAGTCTTAAAAACGAGCACTGCGTCGTTATATGGATGTGCGGTGGAAAAATGATGCTATTAAAAACCGTCCAACGTATGGAAATCCCTCAGAGACCATAAGAGGTAACGCGAAAAAAGAGTTACGATCACGGTGAAAAGAACTTGCCTTCGAAGTTTTATGCCAGAATTTATAAAACTGATGTAATATTTAGAAGAAATTTAGGGAGCCTATAAGATAAAATTTAGTTAAAAACAATATTTAATATTATAAAAAATATATTATAAAATTTCATAAAAATCATTGTTGATTCGAATTTGTCGACAAAACTATTGTAATTATGATTTAATATCAGTCAAGTATAAAAAAATGTGTAATAAATTACGTGATAAGCATTAAAAAAATAAAGTTTTGTATTTTTTGAGATAGCAACTTACATATTGTACTAGTAAATCATACAATAGAATGGAAAGATGAGAGTTTTCGTTTGTTTTATTTAATATATTAAAGTACAAAGTTACAACGAAATAAAGGTGTTTTGAAAAGTTTTATAAAAGTAGACGATCATTGTTAACGACTGACAAACCTTGGAGAGAATGAAAATTGGTTTATGAGTATTTCTTGAAGTAAAGTAGGCAGGTAATATATTGTTACGATGAAATTAACTCAATCATAATTATTATGTATTTCGAAAAATTAAAAAATATATATTTAAGTAGAATTTTTATTTAATAAGATTAAATAAGACTTTTTTTAATACTAGACATAAACAATGAGTAAAATTATAGTTTTAATTAATCGAAAAAAATGGCAATATTTTTACACAACAGCAGATTTTTATTTTTTTATTTTTAATTCAAAAAGGAATAAATATCGTATAGTATTACACTTCAAATTTTACCAAATTTTTATATTACTTTTTTATAAAATTGATACCTATATATTTTCAGAATATTTTGATTATTTTAGATTTTGAGTAGAGTTAGGGATCTAGTGGTGTTAATTTTTTTTATTTTATTTTTTTTATTTCCTGTATACAAAATTTCTATCAGAAGATTTCAACATATAATATGATATCATTGAATTCAAATTTCATACAATACATTATAGAGTGACCCACTTGTAACCTACTGTACAGCTACTATACCACTTACCCGGTTTTTTTTTTATTATTATTTATAATAATATAAATTTGATAAAGTATTTGAATTGTTTGGTCATTATAATTATGATGATACAATTAATTTAAACAAGTTGAAAAAATTTAAAACTGAAATGTTTGAGTTGAAAATTTAATACGAAGTTCCTAATAGGTTTTGTCACAGTAATTAAAATAATATCAAAAGTATACTGTCGCAACTATTTTTTAAGCATATAAATTCAAATTTTGACAAAATTCATAAAAATTACAAACATTTCCAAATTATTTTCTAGTTACAATTCATAAAATGTTTAACTTTAGTACCTGGGGTTTGAAAATGTAATTCGAGATTCCTTATAATCTTTTCTTACTGTAATTAAAAGCAAAGTTTATCGTAAAGCCATATTAATTATCTACAAAGGCCTACTATATAGCAGATGATACCAATTATTAAGTTTTATTTTTGTTAACCGGCGCGTTGTGTATGCAATTTCGGTACACCAATGTCTGCATGTCTTTCGTTGCTTAGTTTTTATAATAATAACGGCTTATAAAGTTAAAAACAGATATTTAAAATTAATTTACAGTTATGTTTTCATAAGTTGATTAAAATATTATTATAGCATAGATAGTAAAAATAACAAAAATAAATTACCACATTTTTTTTTCTTACATTGAATTTTAAAGTTCTAATTAATTGGATAATTAAAGGGTAAATAACTATTTTTCTATATTATCCTCCAACGATTTTAGTAGTTGTACTTAAAAAAAGCAGGAAGTGGGTAATGTTCTACTGTACATTAAGTGCCTAGAGTGTCACATTAATGTATTTGTTAAATTTTAATTCAATAACCGTTGTATACGAAAAACGATTCTGAGCAAAGACGGCCAGTCAGCCTATAATATAACTAGTACATTTTATTATATTAGGTATTGTGATTAAAGTAATTTATTTTACCATTACGCATTATTTAGTACTACAGGTTAAATTAATTTTTGCCAAAAAAAAAATTGAATTTGAAAATGTTATTGTATTTGTATTGTAAACAAGATAACAATGTACTATAAATGTCTCAATTACCCACGGATTTTTAAATTCCAACAAAATAACTAAAATCGTTATTCTTGGTTTTAATATTTGATTTCATCGAAATTTGAATTTAAAATGTTTGTAAAAATTAACATTGTATATTTTTTAGATTTTTTGGTAACAATATGAAAAATGTATGAGAATCCTTGATTTAAATTTTCAACTCTTAGCTATACAAATTAAACTTTGATAACTTTTTTACTAGAAAATAATTTGATTTCCGAGATTTTTATCAATTTTGTCCAAATTTGAACTTTAAATACTTATTAAAAAAAGTCGTGCCTACGGATTTTTGTTACTTATCAACTGCTATTATAAAAACTTATAAGGAACTTTGTAGGTATTAAATTGTCAAGCTTGTTGACCCAACGAATACTATTTTATTGACGTTAATAGAACAAAAATATAAAAAAAAACAATTTCAAATGATTATAAATAACTAAAATCGAGTCAATATATTTTAAAAATTGTATCATATATAGTAAATTATGAAATTAATATTCACTGAAAATTTCAAGTACCTACGGTTATTTGTTTTCTTAATAATGACAGAATAAGAAACTCGTTGTATGAGAATTTGTTAATTTACAGCTTCAAAAGCTCGTAAAACATTTATTTGACTTTCCAGTAAACTTTTTATCTGTTGAATGTAGGAAAACTTAAAAGGAATCTTGTATAAACGGTTCAAATCTTAGATATACATAGGACATATATTATGAATTTCTAACTCGTAATAATTTGTCAATTTTCGTGATTTTCTTCAGACACTACCTCAGACACCCAAAAAAAATTATTGTCAATTTACGCTCATTTTTTTTTTATTTATCACTAACAACAGCTTATAATGATTGTTGCACATTATATTTTCAGGTTTTTTGACTAAGGGAAAAAATGTTATCGACAATAATTAAATAATTACTAATACAACTCGAAATACCTATAAATCGCTCAAAAAGAAATTTAGTAAACTGTATGGTTCATAGAAATTGCTAATATAAATATACAGTGAACATTTCATGTATCTACGGTTATATTACACTAAAAATCGAAATCTATATCAAAAACTGTTTTGAGAAAAAAATTCAGTTTTTTCTTAATTTTTTATTTTAATTTTTCCTAACGCGTTTGAAAAACATTGGGAATTTTTTACTTTTGACCTCTTCAAAGTACCAATTACATTCACTTACTTGCCAGAAAAAATGCTGTTGACGAAAATGGAAGCATTCTCACTGCCCTAGAAGGTGATAACAGCCACAAATAAAAATGATAATAAAAAAAACTAATTGTTGTAAAATCAATAGGTACATTCATCGCTCCTCTCAGAATAAAAAATATTAATTTTAGCGACTTGAGACTTTTCGCCACTACATATTATATTATTATCGAAACACAATAATATTTTAAAAATATTTAGACACTAATTTTAACCGTTCCTCAGTATGTGGTAAAAATGGGGTAAACAATAAGTTAAGAACAATATATTGCATGATATTATAATATTAAAATTATTAATAATAAACAATAGTTTTTCCAAAAATAAATACAACATACCATACTACTTATAAAAGAATAGATAATAAAATATCCTTAGAAATAGGAGCTGACACACCGTCTACCATAAAAACCATTTTTTTGAACGCAATGATTTATTATTGTAAGTATTCAAATTTAACTCATCTACTGCAATGACCCACCAATAATTAATTTTAGTCTCCAAAGAACATTCTGATACTTATTGTTTACAGCATTGCGACATCTCAAGTTATTTTTTAGTTACAACTATCATTCTTATATAATAGGTATAGATACTTAATCGATATTAATACTTTCTACGATTATATTATAGTCTTAACAGTTTGTTTTCGTGTTAAAATAGATTTAAAATACTAATTATCGCAATAAATAAATTCATCTTTGGATTTTACTGTTCCGATGCTCCGATCATATTCCCTGGCCAATTCAGCTGGAATACATTATTTCCTCGACCGTTTTAAACGACTCGTCGTTCAAAGACATCAGCAACAGACTCGTGTCTTCCGGGACACGTTAAAAATGGTTATTAATCGTGGAAGTAAGTAGCTCGGCAGTGGCAGTGGTTGGTGGGACAAATGGTAGAAGGGTGGCGGGATACGTGATGGGCGGGGTTCTGCTGAGCCGTGCAAAAGGCACTAATTTAATTGCAGCCATTAATTCGGTTTTATTGTACCTGCGGCGGTGGCGCTGGCGGTCGATGTTACTTTTGTCCTCTTATCGTTTCTCCAATACAACGACGAAGTGTCCCCGACCCGTCTACAAAAACTTGGTGGGCAAAACGGATAAAATAGCGTTTTTTAAACTCCCCACTACCACTACTCTACCATATTCCTTTATGTGGAAACCTCAAAACGACTAGAAGTTATCAGAGTATCCAAACAATAAACCGCTTTAAAAATATTAACAAAATACACCGAAACTCATTACCAAACATTATTTTTCCAAAATAAAAGACATTTGGGAAAATATAATAAGTTAAAATCTGGTTGTTAACAACTCCCTCGTTCCTAAAAAAAATTATTAATATTTTTTACAAGAAATATTCTACAAATAAATATTATATTAAAAATAAAATACTTATAATTTAAATATCTTTTAAATTTAAATGTATTCAAATTAATATTTAGTGTCAAAACAAGCATATCTACCTAACTAATCAAAGTCAGTTATCATTATTTATTAAAAATTGATTTCGTCAATCCGTAATCCAGTATACTATAATATAATATGAACTAATGTAATATATCATCTACTTATGGATATTTTTAACGAAACATTTTTCAACTATATTACTATTACTAAGACTCAATAAATTAATCAATCGAACCGACTAAATTAAGAGTTAATATTATTCATATTTAGTTTAAAATATTTATTTAATATTTGTATTATTATATTTATTTATTATTACGATATTTTATAAATAAGACGGGAACATTTAATTTTAATATTAACTTTATTTAAAGTTTATTTTAATAGGTACATATTTATTATAGGTACCTATAATATTTATAGTCGTTGAACTTTATTGTTATTTTCTACATGAATAATGCATTCAGTTGAATTTCCTGTAGATACTAGAATAGTATCTTACAATATACAAATAATTTTCGTATTATTCAATCGAAATAATACATTTTCGCTGTACACTTTGAACAAAGTATAGGTACATAGTTTACTATATAATAATGGCCGAACTTACTATTTCACACTTCCTTCACAACTAAACACGCAAAGACGACAGATATTTTACACTATTATTGTTATTTGCTAAGAGACTGTAATATTATATTCTCCTAAGTTTATTCGTGCAGGATTTGAACAATGATATTACTTGTACGACTGTTCAAACTAAAGATAAGGTGTAAGGTTTCAAAATATTAACAACATTCAATATGATCTATAGTATATTAAATTGAATTGATTGAACAAACAAAAATAAATGTTTAATAGTAATAAAACTATGTGACAATAATAAAATGTTATTACATACTCCACATCAATATCTATTTTATTGACTATTTTTTTATGATTATTGTGAGGGCAATATTTTAATATTTAACATTTAGTTGCAATTAAAAATAATAAATCAACATTATGAATATATATATTATACCTGATTCTAAATTATTATATTCTAAATTTACAAAATGTGTTCAAGAAGACTATGTCTAGGTATAAACTCTAAATAAATATGAACACCAAAAAAATTTATTTGTTAAAGAGTACACAAAATTATTTAGTTCATTTGATATGTCAATATCCTTTTTCCAAAAAATAATGAAATTATAAAATTTTAAAAATAATATAATATGACATACGATGTAACCCACACAAACACATTCAATACAAAGTCTTAACTCATAATAAATTATTCAGGTAATACTGATAATAAATTGACTATAATTATTGTTAATTCATCATCCCTAAATATCATATCGCATTTTTTACTGCATCACAGTTATGGTATAATTATAGCCAGTTTCAATTTTCAATGAATGTCAGCAGTCAGGGAATCAGACTTCAATCTTAAAGCTTGCATCATGCATATTGGCGGGAATAAAATATTCGGCTATTATGGACATATTCTTTAAAGTATAAGCGTTCCTGGTTTTTATCTTTTATGATTATCTGTCTTCATAAAGTTTGAACATAAACCCTTACATTGGAATGGAAATATTCCAAAAAAATAATAAAAAAAAAAATGATGACAAGACAAAACAAGATATTACCGTCCTTTATTTTATTTTGACTGGCATTTATATATCTACTCAGGTGAAATGAATGTTTTGAGATTTGGTACTCCGTACACGATGATGAATTGATATAATACATTTATGTAATGTATTTTTCAATAATATCTAAAGAAACTTATGGACTTAGGACTAGGAGATTTACTAAAATCAGTTATATATTTAATTAGATGTATTATCATTATGTCAAATAACCAACAATTTCTGTATATTTATATAATATATTATGTAGGTACTAGCTGTATAACTTCAATTCACGAACAAATCCACATCGGTGTACCTCGCATTAGGAACAATTTCCACCGAGATGGGTAATCCACTAGTAGTGGATTGAATATAACACTTAATATATTTTTAAACGTGATTCAAACTACATTTTAAACTTTTATGGTATATCTAAGAACAATGTCAGAAACTTTTGTCAAAATCGAACGAGTAATGTTTTATTATATAGGTCACAAATTTTCTTTTGATGTGAGTACATTATTTGAATAACAAACAATGCATTTAATATTATTTCATTTTATTTTTTTAAAAAAAAACACAATTTTTAAAAATATTAAAAATAATTGATTAACTATAATCGTATGTTATCATTAAATAGATTAATAATGATTTTTATACTAAATTCAATGCATTTCAAGTTCAAGTTCTAAAAATGTACAATAACTATATAGAAATAATCATTCAATCATTTGTGGCGCTAATGTAGCTCCAACGAATAAAAGTGGTTGATCACGACAACTTTCACCGATAAGGGAAGGCGAGATTATCGAAATGGTATTTTAGATTACTTGTGTTATAACAAAGGCGACTATATTATCTGGTATAAATGAATATTTTATTCTACAGTTAAGTATAATAAAGACTTCATACTGGCTGGCAAAGACGTCTCTTCTTCGGAACAACAATAATATACATACAGAAGGATAACGATAATAAAATATAATAATCATTATGTAGTTACCGTGTTATTATATATACCTATGTAAACAGATAATAAATACTGATTAATATATCCGGGCAGCGGTATTTTCGGCGGCGTGTGCGGCGGCGATGGTCGATTGCGGTGTCACCCAGCTGATGTTGAACTGATATTGTTAATAATATGGCGGCACACACTTAATTCGCACGCAAAATAAAACGACAGCGAGTACCAATTATTGACAATTCCAACGGTCAGACTCAAACGCACGAGGAGGTGAGACGCACCACAAATAAAACGTGGGTACCACGACGCGTGGAAAAAGACGTTATGCGTCGGCGACGGATGGGAAAAGATAAAAAGGGTGGCGAATGTTGATGAACCGGCCGCGCGTAATGAGTTGGCGAAGGGTCGGAGGGGGTAGAAAGTTCTAAAGCCCAATGCGCTCTCACGCGCGGACCGGTTCAAATAATGGCAGACGGTAATTTCAAACAATCATACTATTTACATGAGTTTCGATGTATTTCATTTAACTACATGATGATTCACCAAGCATGCTCGACCTCATTTTGTTCGTTGATAATGAATATCTATTCAAACTCTGATTTTTGGAAATTTTAAATATAGGTACTCAAAGCTAATTTTTTCGAATTCTTTAATTTCTTTTTTGCTACTTAAGGAGTGTCCTGTAGTGATACAAACTTTTGTTTTTCAAATAAATCCAACCTCCCCTCTTTTACTGTAAATTATCAAGCGAATGATTTTCTTAAAAACGTTGATGTATCTAAATCAAAATTCTAACGAGTAGTTTCTAAGTTATTAAAATTTTTATACTAAGGATAATAGTGCTTAAAAATGGTTTGACAAAAATATAAAATATACGTAATATTGGAACTACCTAGTACTTATTCTACTTGGGCCATTTTAACAAATTATTAATGTTGATTGATTAATATTGATGACTAAAATTTTCAAATCACCGTAGCCTCCATATCTTATTAATCCGTTACCCTTGACCTTTTATCCTTAGAACACAAAGTTAAATAACTCAAAACTACTCATAGGATTTTTTTTTTTATTCTGATAGTCAAATTTCCAGAAAAATTATCTACTGAATAATTTACAGTTGAAAAAGCGAATTTTTATTTGAAAAACAGAAGTTTGTATCTCCACGGGGCACTTCTTAAGTAGTACGAAAAATCTCTTTGATGTGATTATGCTTGGTGAATCACCCTGTATAAGAGTGCATTTTCGATTTAACTTCTTTGTTAAATATTAGAACTATCGCCACTTTGTGTAAATTTCAAGATCCTCAATGGATCATCCACTATATTTTACTATTAAAGTGTACATTTTAAAAATAAAACACGTTCACAGTAACATGTGTACCAAATAATTTAATATATGTATGTACCAATAAGTTCACTTAAGTACCTAATAAATACGATGCATTAATAAAAATTTAAGTACCCTAGTTGTAGTCTAGTTCAAAAATTAATGTAGTAATTTTCAAATAGAAGTTTGGTAAATAATTAATAATCTTGCACAGTATATCAATACTTATTTATAATTAAATGACATTATAAAATTAAATTAATTTATATTTTGGTTTATTATAATGTATCACGCCTAACTATACGCATTGTACATTTTTTGGTATTCATTAATAAAACTGTTTCAATAAAACAAATATATTATTAAAAAAATATATTCCTTAATTAATCCAATGATTAATAATATAATAATAATTGAGAAAAATGTTCATTAACACTCATTATTATTCAGGAACAAAAAATAATATGAAAATTTATCTAAATTTATCTAAATTTTATATTTTTGAATCATATCTAAAAGTAATCTTTATTTTCTCTCAAAGAACAAAATTATAAGTAAACTTAATTATTTTTTCATCAACTAGTATTTTCTTATAATTAATTTATTTTCATAAAAACTGTTTGATCGTTTTATACCCGCATGCAGTGAATTTTGTGAATGTGTTTTTTATATATTTATTCATACGAATATTTCGAGACGTTTACTAGTTATTTACATTAACCAATCGGTTTGAAAAAAAAAAGTTCAGTAGATAAAGACAATATAATATTTTGACTGTCAGTAACTTGTGATTATAATACACAGTTTAATGCACAACTCGCGTGTTGAAGTTTAATGACATTTTTGTTGGCGTAATTTGGTTTTGAACAAAATAAAAAAAATACAAGAAGATAATATAATAATATGAGGTTGACAAAAATATACTTTCATAATTGCATTATAAAATAATGGTGTAGATACCAAAAATAAACAAAAGATATGTTTTTCATAATAATATATTAAGAACACATTATATGCTTAAAAAATATTTTATATTTTCTATCTAACTAAGTTTTATCTAAAACGAAATCACTTACATTATCTTTATATTGTTTCATTTTGAGTATTGTGTCAAACAATTCATATAACTTTTATAAATCATATTAGATAAGTATTAACAATTATATTTTTTGATTCTGAGCGGAGCGAAGAAGCTAGTGGTTTTACAATGGTGTTTATTTTATTTTTTTTTAACCCTGTATACAAAATGTTTACCAGAAGGAGTGCTTCGATTTCAACATATAGTAATCTTATCTTTTCGCAAATTGGATCAAAATGGAACTTTAGTGAGATCATTTTTCGATTTTCTCAATAGTTATTTAAGGCCACGGGAGAAACCACCGAAAAATTACGAAAAATCGCTAAAAGTGGGATTTTAATTTTTAATGCTTTGTGTATCACCATAGAAACGATTAAAAAATTATAATATTATAATATTAATTCAACTTACAGGATATAATAATATTAATAACAATATAAAATATTCAGACTAACAAACCGTCTCCGCTCAGAGTCGTTTTTCTCATACAATATTATATCATTGAATTCAAATTTAATACAATCCATTATACATCGACCCACTTGTAACCTACTGTTCCTTTAGAGCAACATCCACTTACCTACTTTTTTGTGTTTTATATTTCAATATAATAGTATTTATTTTTTGACTTCTTTATTCTGAATTCAAAATTCAAAAAATAAAACCTATATCTAACCAGCTGCTAATTTGTGTAGGCAAAACCTTTCAATTGCTAGGGCAATCATAGTTAGATACTTAGTATATTATTACACAATTCCTCAATTATTTTTGAATAAATTTGAACAGTTATTAGTTTTGCCTACACAAAATATGAGCAGCTGGTTAGATATATATTTTATTTTTTGAATTTTTAATTCAAAATATAGAAGTCAAAAAATAAATAGTATTATTATCAAATTTAAAAAACAAAAAATAAAATTGTTTTTATTTTTTAATGTCTAATATTTTCTTAATTCATTTTTAATATATTTTATACGATGTTTCAGGATATTTAAGTCCCAGTCGTAATTAAAATATAGTATAAAAATGCCCAATAAACAGTATATAAACGAAACATCTCAGAAATAAACATGATACCTATGTGTATTGTGAATAATTCATTTTGTGTACATATGTATAGTATATACCATCACACTGATGACTGACATGTCACCAGAAAAGTTGACAAGTAAAATAAAAGTATTTTTTTCCTATTTACTTCTTTAAAGCCAAAATACGTAAACAAGTGTAAGATGTTCAACAGAGTCGTAAATACAAGACCACGTTGTATAGAAGAGGATATTGTAGAAGAAGAAAAAGAAGTTGATGTTATTAAATTAAATGGTCCGTGAAAGGTACTCGAACAAAGTTTGGCTTTTTTCTTCATCGGTCGGTTTTTTTTTTTCAGCCATTCAACCCACCCAAGTGCTTTTAAAAATAAAACAATATGATTTTATAATATAAGGCTAGAAAGTTCTTTGTCAGAAGTTCTTGTGAGATCAGTAAAAACCCTTTCCGCCCCGTTTCTGTTGTTTTGTGATTAATTTATGCCATCCGAATCATCCGCTTATAATTTATAGGAGAAACTTTTTCATCTGAAAAACGTATTTGAGTTCGAACCCTTTTGTTTTTAAACGGGTTATAATGACAGTAAATAAATTCCTCTGCAACATTAATATCTACTCCGCCTGGACAATTTTGAAAGGCTAATGTCTTATCATTGGAGTAAGTATCATTTTATTAAGATTTATGATATGTTAAATTTGATTTATTCCTTATTAGTCTTTACTATTTTTTTTTCACACGACATTCAGCCCTTTTTTTTTGATTCCTTCAAAGATTTCCAAAGTCCTCGATCTTCTGCATCTTTGTTCTTCGATTAACCCTTGATCTTTTCAATAAATCCTTATTATTTGGTCAATACAACGTTAATGTGGTGTCTCTACCGCTCGTTTGTGGTATGCTTATTAGTAATACTAATTGTATTAACACCCACTCCGCATGCTATACGTGTCCAACCTTTCCTTATATTGCAATAATCTTGATTTCAAAAAATCACATATGGTGGGTCTATTGTACATCCTGTTTAAGTCCACTTTTTTCCTTCGCTCATATAAACCAGTTTGTGTTTAGTATAAATCCATATATTTTATAGTATTTTCCTTTCCAATATTTAGTTCGTAACCTTATGTCGTAAACTCGTATCCATACAAAAAATATAGGTTAGGCGTAGGTAGGTTATAATGTGACGTTTTATTTTTTTGTCCCTCTTCAACGAAGCTTCGATGTGAACATCTATTGCGTAATATCCTCTGTTGATTGCATTCATCCTGAGTTTTATATCGTTATACACGTTTATTGTATGATTTACTTTTAGTATTTAAGCCTGAGTAATTGAAGTTGTCAACTTGTTCAAATTTTCACTTACCTTTATTAAAGTTTTGTAACGAAACAGGCCTTTAAATGCCAAATCGTCACTTATATTTTCATTGTTTGACTTGTCTAGATACGTTATTGTGTACTTTTTTCTATTTCTATTTTAGATTCTCCTTGTATAACAGTGGCTTATTCACTTGCCAATAAAATTAATATCATAAAAAACAGAGTTTAAATGGTTAATATCTTCTCAATTATTTCCAATTCCCGATTAATTTTGCATACCTGCTTGTTATTCATATTTTAATAGCTAAGTCAAAACAGCGGATGATAAAGTGCCCATTTGACTCAATCAAATTTTGATCTCAAATTTCTTATAGCTATGTAAATATAGATACATCAAATAACGGTCATCAATAATATCTCTAATAGTTCATTATACCTAAGTTAATATGAATATTTTAAATTCTTATAAATAATGCTAAGTACATGTTTTATTTAACCAAAATAAATAGTTTTGGAAAACCTCAACATCAGTAGTCAAAACTTTTACGGCTATTCAAGTTTAAATAAGGATTTTCTTTTAAAGAATTTTATGAAGTTGTTGTTATTGTTTTAGTCGTCTACTTTCATCATTATCACAACCAATAAAAATAAATTTAGTACCTACAAAAACTGTTTCGTCGTACATTATATTCGTATATATAAATACAATGGTCAATTTATATAGCATTAGTTGAATTTATGTAGTTCATAATGAACCTTTTGACATTTTATTTTGTACCCTTTAAATGTGTTTTGAGCGTAACACACGTAGATCTCAACAACCATGTACCTATAATACATCCTCAAATAGTCAAAGATTTTTTTTTCATCGTCATCTATTCAATGTGAATACGGCCCAATAGAAACACTTTACAGTGAATGTATACGGTTTGGTTGTCCAAAGGGAAATTACTTTTCTTGTACGTTTTGAGGGAAACACATTTATGCCCCGCACGACTTAACACTGGGTGTCCATTTTACCTTTCACGGGTAACAGCTCTAAGGCCGTCAGTGCTGAGAAAAGCTGTGGAATTATTTTCAGGAAATTGAACACACAATAATCAAAAGAATATGTACACTGTTCGCTTGCTTCTTATAATTGAACAGTGCACAGTGAACACTTATACTTGATTTTCTATCTCTTCGACAATTTTTATTCGACCATGGTTTTTGGTATATACAATATACATGTTAGATAATATTTTTGTTCGTGCTTTATTTTGTTGTGTGAGTGCATAATATTTCATATGGACATGTATATAGACGCACAAAGGTCCCTTTAAAGACATACATAGATTCCATCATAATCGAGTATTATTTTTTAATTATATTTGCATTATTTATGAATTGTCATCTTATTAAAAAGTGAAGTAATACATTAAATGTAAGTACAATGATGTTTAATAATATTAAAAACTATGAATATCAGTTAATAATCGTGGAATATATTTACAGTTTTTTTTGTAGTCAAGTTATCAACAAACGTACAATTAATACTGTTCACATATGATTAACTATACTTATAAATAGGTATTGTATAAAAATAAATTTGAAAAAAAAGAATCTAAGTTCTTTATAGTTTACGTGAAAATATGACTAGACAAATGTATTAAGACATATATTATCATGTCATATTTATAATTCCATACTAACCTGCTATTTGAAAAAAAATATAGCCACTTGAACTCATAAACCTCAATAGACTTGCCAAACAAATTTTAATATAGTAATCATCAAGTATTTGTTTAAAATCATATATGTTTCTCATCATATCCGCTATATACATTATACATACAAGTCTATTAAATTCATTGCAATCCCGATTTCTATCATTCTCCACTTGAAAAAAAACCATGGTACACTTTGACGCTTTATATACGTATAAATAAATATTAATTAAAAAATGTACATTTCAAAATGATTTCAATTAAAGTATACAATATAATTTACTCTAGCTTACAGGGATATTTAATCAAATTTAATGATGTTTTATATCTAAATGACGGAAATAAACAATATTTGAGATTGATGGTAAATAATTAATTTCTGTTAAATAAAGATTAATAAATGGTTAGTATGTAATAACTAAGAAGCATTAAATTATTTATATCAAACAGTTTTTTATTTAATAAATTAAAATAGTCTATTATTGTAAAAAAAAATTTACAAATTTGTAATAATGGTTCCGCTGATTATTAGTTTTATTTACAAACAACATATTATTTAATAAGTTCTATACTATTGAAGTATTAAACATATTTTTTTTGCTTTATTGAGTTTTAAAGAGAATTGCTAAATGTTTTCGTTTTACAATAGTCATATTTTTTTCGGTTAGTTAAAAATTTTAAATGTTAGTATAGTATTTCTACGGATCATTTTATTAGAATTATCTAGATAATGTACTGCATACATTTTTGTCAAATTATTTTTTCAATTTCAAAAAAACTAATACTATGGCGTAATTACTCATTACTTAATCTTACTCTATATCATACGTTTATATAATATTAACACATTAAAAAATATCATACCTTTGACATTAAAGTTACCGGAAAAAATTAACTCACCACCTAAAAGTGGCACCGGTTAATAAGATTTTCATGCAATAAAAATATTTTTAAAATGCTTAAACCGTTTCAAAAAAAACAACTTTAATTACAATCATATACAAACATTGGTATTCCTATACCAAAATGTAATGTTTGAAAAAATTAATTTAAAAATAAAAACATTTATATTTGAATGTGAATATATTATATTATATTTTGTTAATTACGAGAACAGATGGCCTATATTTACTTGTAATTAATGCTTTTGTAATTAACGAATAAATTTGCCTTATAGTCCATTAGTTAATTTACAATTCATAAACTCTTTAGATTTTAACTAGGTATTGTACAAACCTTAGAATAAAAACACATTTAAAATTAGAGAGTATAAAGATTTTTAATTTAATATTTAGTATAAAACATTTTAATAATAAAAAAACTAAATATGTTAACCATATTTTTTTATTTTAATCAGCTCATTTTAACTGAATAATTTCAGCGACATAAAATCATGACAATTTTTTTTTTTTACTTCAACACATCCAACAGTTTTAATAATTGACTTATTCCCCTCTTTATTTGGCTTGTTAGTTTCCATATTTAAACATACAGAGAATTCCGTATACATGGAATTGACTTGATCAATTGGGACATAAATTCAAACTTGATATTGTGCAAATAAATTGGTCGGATATAATTAGATTAACTGGGTTTCCGAAGGGAATAAAATGGGTAGTATCCCGTTATTTTTTTAGTCGAATGTGCAACGAATAATATTTTAAATCGATCCGAAAAACGAACCACTATAAATCGATTACCAAAACAAATAGATATTTCGTATTCATACTTAAAGGATTTCAAAATAGATTTATTCTACGTAAAATGCAATACTAAAACAATTCAATAGAACTCGAAATAAGGTATTTGATAACATGATCTATATTATATAAATCAATTTATTTCTCAAATAAAACCCCTAATATGATAATATATGTACCATTGTACCTAGTTATACAGCTTACAACGTGACTTTGTTTTAATGAAAACACTATCATACACAAATTAAGTTGAAAAAATAATTCATTGCTGTCTATATTAAATAGTATGTAATATAATACTTCATTCAGCATAAATAATATTTATAATTAGTTATTCAATTACTGTTAATTCTTGAATATTTATAATCACAAGCGGCGTACATCAAATCATAAAAACCCAAATTATATGTATAATTATATAAAACAAATTTCACATTATAAACGTGGTCTAAGTGAAAAACTTGAAAGCTATACAACTACATAAAATCAAAATAATCAAAAAAATTTAATGTCGCTATTTTAAATGTTATAATTTTAAAATAATGTCTGGTTTTCGTAGATTTCATACACAAGAGTTTTAGTAGAAACTAGAAATATTTTAATATTTGAATAATAATAAGATTTTTCAAGATCATCCTATAAAATAGTTACATACTCTCTGAATTTACAATAAATATATGGGAGACTTTGGAATGTCCAGCCCATTTAAATGTCTATTAACCGGCACTCAAGAAACATCCACAAAATGTTGGATTCACTGATAAGAAAAAAAGATATCAGACAAATATAATGTAAATTTCATTTAATTTTATTAATATAAACATATTCAAAAAATATAACTTATAATACGCATAAATTCTTACGTTCAATAACCATGGACAATGATTTAATAAAACAAAAAGTTCATACATACATAATAAGTAAATATTTTCAATATTACGGTATAAGATTTGGTTACAGGTTATAACCACCTTAACAATTTGCTTATGTGGGAAAACTCTCAAGAAAATTATTTTATATTTCTAGTGAAGCAGTTTTTTTAGTGTTTAAATTAATAATTATGCACTTAAATCATATATTTTCGAAATTGCTAGTATTATATACAACTACAAAACAAATGATAAGAATTACATAATTAAATGAACAGCCTTCAAATTCGATATTTGTTTTTGTCATCAAACACCTTTATTTGAGGATTGCATAGACATTTGTTTCGTTAGATAATTTGTATGCCTCATTAATTATTATAATGTTTACCAAATCAAAAAGTTTTAACGCAGTCATGCAATATCTTAAGACTTTCATCACAACTTTTCAAAGTTTAAAAAATAACTATAAATAATAAATAAATATAATTGTATTATAAAATAGGAGTTATGACATAATCCACTTAAGAACATTTTGTCAGTTAAAATATAACTTTCTATTATGCATTGGCGTGAAACACCAGGTGTTACCAACAACTCGGAAGCGCATAGTAGTTTTTGACATCGCGATGTTTAGTGCCTTGGAAACGACGATGGGAATTAGTAGCTATCAACATTCTTTTGGATAGAAGTTCGATCTACTAATCTTAGTAACGATAAGCGAAATGTTGATGAGGCCCACGACCAGGGTATAGTCAACCTGTAAATTACAATATTATAACAAATACCAACGATAATTTTTTTTTTATCGAGACTATTGTACTTTTGTCTCTGAAACACCACAACTTGGACACATTTTTTCCTTTTCTTTATTCATTAATGTCTGTGCGTGAAATATGTGTAGCCTATTTTAGGCAGTGGATTAAATACTTATTCGTCTTTTCTGTTGCGTGATGGCAGTTCAAACCAAATTTGTATTGTTTTTGATTTATCTTAGTTCATTAGGTGTTGATTGCTATTCTATTGGTTATTCATTTAGTCTGTAATTTGTTATAAATAAGTTAATATGTCTTTATTTGATTTTATATCTTGGCTTCATTCATTAACTTTAATTTCCTGGTCTTTAGCAAGCCGATCTACCATTTAATTTCCCAGAAATCCACAGTGCTTGGTATCTTTGCAAATATTATATTATTGTTATTATTATTAGTTTAATTAATTATTTTATTTAAACTATTTCTGTTATTTAAATATGTGGTTGTACTCAGTGAATCCATAAAAATTTTAAATTTTATATATGGATATATAATATATATGTTATATTTTATGGTCAGAGATTCAGCATTATAATAGATGTATGCTACAGTCCCGAAGATATAGTGTATATACCGAGTGATTCATTATCACTCTTCACTCAAAAAGTATTAATGTCTTTTTGAAAATATTTTTTTACATGCTTTCAAGTAATTCAAAACAAAGTTTTTACTAAAACATTATATTTTTATCTGTATCGTTTTTAAAGTTTTTTACGTTTTTTGAATTACAACATATATTTTAATTCCATTTTTGAAAGCAAAATATTTTTTCTGAGTATTTTGGAATACAAAAATTGATTTTAGGAAGAGTAGTTTTTTTTAAAGTATTTAACGTTTAGATGAACGGAGTAGTGAACCAACATTTTGCGGATTGGCCACTCCACTAACCTAAACTTCAAATACTTATTTGATAAACTACTCGTCCTTAATTTGATTTGTATGCATACAAATACTTGGAATAATATTCTGCTTTTGAATATGAAATTAAACTAATCTGTTGTTAATTGCCATTCAAAAAAGTAAAAAATTAAACAATTTTGATGGTTATATAAAATATAATAAATAAATACAATATATTACAATATATATAAATATATATTATATGTTTTCAAAATGTTGTTTTATACGATTAAAAACCAATTAATTTTTTTTTTTTGGTAAAACATTTATACTTTTTGAATTAAAGAGTGTTCAATGATAAAAGAATCACCAGGTATAGTTCATGGCTATATTGTATTTTATCAGTTTTTCTAATATTTATTTTTGATGAATTATGATATCGATAACTAACCTATTCCTGTATCAGTTTTAGATTCATCGGTGTAAGTTTGTAAGTAATAACGAATGTTATCTATTAGTTCTGTGAAAAAGTTTTTGTATTTGTGTGTATTGGTGGTACTTTTTTCTTACACTTACTATTACTAAGAAATAAACAGGTCAATTGAATAATTTAGTATGGTCCATAGTGCCTTTTGGATTACTTCCATGTTTTTCATTTTAGTGTTGAGTCTCCGTACTGTTGGTATTATTTTTCAGTAAATAGGTTATTTAAGTTTTCGGTCTCCATTAAAAGTGCTATCGGGGCGACTGTTGTTTATTGTTCTGAATGAAGATTTATTTGGAATTGTTATGTATTTAAGCATTAATTGGTCTCTTCGTATGTTTGGTGATATTCTTCTACAGTGATATTAAGTAAACTATTTACAACCTAACCTAACTTATTTCCGTTCTACAACAAATATTTTATTCGTATATTATATTCTTCCAACGTGTACTCCAATCTCTTAAAGATGGTTGAACATATATTTCTTTAGGCCAGTGACTCACAAACGTGCATCTGTGTATAAAAGCCAAATATTTGAATATACAATTTTAATACAAATATTTGTATTAACATTGTATAATATTAATGATTTATCTCGTCAGTACGTTTTCAAAATGCTGTAACTTATTATTACTTATCTGTCATCAATAAAAAGTATATTCGATAGAAAGATTTTGATTATCAATCAAATAGTGAATCATTATTATTATTTACAAACAAAAATAGTACTTACCATTGATTATGAACACTAGTATTTATAATGTATTTATTACGTTTTTATTTTATTTATAAATTATGTATAACTCTGTGTAGCTGTAAACTGAATATGGATTACTGGAAGGAAATTAGTGTAATTTTATCATGTATATGTTGTTTAATATTATGAACAGCTATTATTTATTTGAAATATTATGAATATTGAATTTGACTTTTAGTGTAATAATAATGTTTATACGGTGTTACTACACAAAGTTAATATTATTTAATGAATATACTTGCATAATATTTGTATATTGTGTTGTACATGTACATATTTCCTTAGCATATAGAATTTGAAAGTCAGAAACAAATTATTTAAAATCTATCATTGATAATAAAATAGTAGGTAGATCATAAAATGAATTCTATCATGAAATTGTTTGAAAGTTGAAAAAATTAAATAGTATATTTGGTACGCAATTAATACATTACACATATCATTTTTTATGACTTATCATGTGACCAAGTAAAGTTAATTATGAAAAAAATTACTCAAATCGTTTTACAAGTAGAGAATGAACTTTGAGTGCCCTAGTATTTAATAACCAATAATTAAACCTACATAATAAAACAGTTGAATAATGGGAAAATGTATTTACTTCGAAGAATTAAATTTGACAGTTACAGTCGGCGTTTCCCGTTTGTTTAATATTCAAACGAAATTTAATATGTCAGCGTTTATAAATATTAATGACAAATGTTAATATTTCTATTCGTATATAAAACCAAATTATTTTCTCTTACTGTGAAAATAGTTTATAATATTATAAAAAGTATACATCTGTTTCCTGAGTGCTTGTGCTTGAATCGATGATCAGCACTTTAGCATTTGTTAGACAATCGAGTGTCAAGACCGAAATAAAAATAGATTTTGAGATGAAAATCTTAGTTGGTAATTGGTATACATAGTATGATGGACAAAAAAAAATATCGATTTCTCAATACAAACGAATATTATTATATAATACAAATTATTTAGTTATTAGTATAACTCACTAAAGTAATATAATCTATCAAACATCGGTGTACAAAATACAAATCATTAATTCTATCAATATGTTCATGATATTATATTAATCAGTCTTAAGCACGTATCTATGCTTTAGAAAATTTATTTTTATGTCGAACGTAGGTATATTATATTAATATGTCTTATGCTGATGGAGTTAGAGAACATGACTAAAAATTGAACGATATTATATCATGCCAAGCTATCGAAATATATAATTGCTTCCAAAACTTTTTCTACCTACAGCAAAATAAAAACTTTATCCATATATATTTTGTTATTCGCGTGTATCGATAGACTTTGTGATAGTATTTTATGGACTACTGAATACAAGGGCATTCAAACCGATCATGCTGAACTAACTGACCGGAGTATATATTTTCATTTTACTGGAACAGAGATGGTCGTAACCAAACAAAATCCTTAGTTTTGGTAATAGCTTTCAAACTCTAAATTTACCCCAGGGACGTGCATTCAATCATCATAAGGTAGAATATAGAATATTATATTACTTGTCTGTTTTTTTTTTAATGAAAATAAAAATAAAATGACGATTACATTGAAAAAATGAATGTAATTAAATAAATTGTTTTTATTACTTATACATGTAATGTTATTCCTATAAATTATGATATATAAGCAAAATATATTTGTTTAAAAAATTAAATGTTCAAATATAAAAACCATTAAAAACTGTTACATGGTTAAACTACTGTAGTATAATTGATTGAATTTAGTTCATATCGATTACCGGAACTTAAATTTTGTAACCTCGTTTTATTTACTGTAAATAAAACTAAAATAAGCCACCAGATACATTGCCTTAACTGTAGAGCATAAGAGTTATTTATTTAATAGTTATATACTTCAAATTTAAAAATAACGATTCTGAGTAAACTGTAGTTAATACCAAATTGATTGCGTTTAATTTTAATTTTAAATTGTTTAGGTTTTTTCCATTTTAAAGAAAACTACAGCGGAGTACCATCCAGATAAAATCTATGATTTATACACTGTATCCCTAACTCATAGGTGCTAGCACTATACTATTATAGTATTATCCACATAACGAAGTTGTTTAAGTACCGTAAAAAGTTTACACGAAAAAAGGAACCTCACTTTAAAATCAATACATTTCTGTCTATACTCATTTAAAATATATGAAACATAAATGTTTTGATTAATATTCAGTATCGAAAACAAATATTAATATTAATAAGTTAATAAGTTAATCAAAAAAAAATAAAAATAAAATATTTCACAAATTACTGATGACAGCTTATAATAAACGATATTATTTAAAATAACATATCTAATAAAATATGTTCATGCAATGTTTTAATTTCTAAAAAAAACATGCTTCAAATAATTTGACTTTATGATACGTAACATGTATATCATAAATTCATAAATATGTATCATATTATTTTAAGCATTTCCCTTGGATAATACAACTTGTCTTTAATATATCATCAGTTTTTTTTAAATATAAAATAGAATAATCAGGAATTTAAAAGGTTTTATATAAAGTATATATGAATGTGATATTTAATTTTTATAACTAGAATACACACCTCAGTAATTTTACTTTAGACTTATATAAGTTGCATAAAATTCTATTTTTAAAAATAAATACAATTTTACTTTCTAAAAAATAATAATTTTATATATATTTTACATTCCTGTCTCGGTTAGAAATATCCTCAAATTCTAATTTGATATTATAATTACGTTTTATATATAAATACAATACAATTAAATATTCTACTGGACTAACCAATTGCAATTGCAGTATCCTACAAATATTATTTTTACCATTTATAATTATATAATATTGTCTAAAATCGTATCGTTTCGAAAATTGAAAGTATTTTTAAATTGTTTGTTGATAATATTATGCTGTAATACATTATGTGAATAAAAACAATGATTGTTAGTTATTTATGATCAGTAAGAATTTTTAATTTGTCAATAATAAGCAGGGTTGTTATTTTTAAAACACCATGTTTTATAACATGAATTTAAAACATTTGTTTTAAACGTTTTGTTTATTGTTTAAAATGAATAAAATATATGTTTAAAACAGTGTAAAATTCAAGTGAATATTGTTTTAGATTCTGAGCGAAGTGATGAATGTATTGATTTTACAATAATGTGTGTTTGTTTTTTATTTTTGTGTCTGTCATCACCTTTTAGGACAGTAAAAGTGCTTGGATTTTCTTCAACAGTAACTTTTCTGATAGGAAAGTGAATCTAGTTGGTACTTTGGGGGGTCAAAAGTAAAAATATCCCAGTAGTTTTCAAAAGCGACGTGAAAAACAAAAGAAAAATTAAGGAAAAACGGAAATTTTTACGCAAAATCTGTTTTCGAGAAAATCGATTTTGGTTTTTGGTGTAACTCTAAAACAAATGACCGTAGGGACATGAAAATTTGACTGAATGTTTATATTAGCATTTCCTATACACCAGGGGTGGGCAACTGGCGGCCCGCGGGCCGCATCCGGCCCGCGCTACATTTTCAAATTGCATTAGGTATAGGTATACAATTTTAAACTTTATCGTCTATACTCTATAATCTATAATGTCTAGTATAGTGTATAATCTATCTTATCGATATAATAATTGTTATCTGGTATTGAACTTTGTTAAATGTATAAATGTCACAATATAGTTATAGTAGGTATATACACACGTATGGATACGTATAGATTTTAACCATAGCTGTTTGTACCTATCTATTTAATTATATCAGTTTCTTCGTATCATTCGCGTCGTGCTGTCGTTGAATTTATTGTTTTCGTTTTTTGTAGTGCTTAATAATGTCCGCAAAAAAGCGTAAAATTGATGAGAAAAATAGAACTTACTTCATGGGAGAATGACTATTTATTTATTATTAACAAACAAAAAAAACCTCAATATCTAGTTTGTTTAAGCGTTATTGCGGTCTTAAAAGAATATAATTTAAAAAGACATTACATGACAAATCATTCGTCCAAATATGAAAAATACATTGGTGATGCAAGAGAGAGTGTTGTAATTGATCTCAAAAGAAAATTTATTATATTCAATAACGCTTTTTGTATTACCTATGTCCTATTTCATTATAAACAAAATAAATGCTATTTAAAATGTATATTTTGAATGACCTTTTTTTTTTTTGCTTTCTATGCTCTGGCCCGCTGTATTTTAAATTTCAAAAAATTGGCCCTATAGTAACTTTGAGTTGCCCATCCCTGCTATACACCATAAAATTTACAAAATATTTTGACTCTTTTTGAGCTGTTTACGGCCATTGTCAGTTTTTAATTTTTTTAGTTTTTTTTTTCTATAAATATCAATAAAATTTTATTTGTTGGGTAAAAAAGCGTGGAAATTTAATATAAGGCTCCTGATATCATGCTAATAGCAGTTGAAAAATATTAAAAATACATAGGCACAATTTTTTTTTATAAGCATTTAAAGTTCAAATTTTGACAACATTCATCAAATTTATAATTTATTAATTATTTTGTGGTTAAAAATGTATAAAATGTTTAACTTTTATGGCTAAGGATTGAAAGTTTAAAACAAGGTTCCACGTAAATAGGTTATATATAAATTACTTTATTCACAATAATATCATCAAATATACTGGGTAATATCATAGGCTGACTGACCGTTTTCGCTCAGAATCGTTTTTCTTATACAATGATATTATATCATTGAATTCAAATTTAACACCATCCATTACCCACTTGTAACCTACTGTACAGCAGAGCGACATCCACTTATCCATCCTTTTTTTTTTTTAATTTTATTGAATAAATTACCAAAATTAAAATGTATTTACTTAAGTAATAGTTAATATACACAATATCCACATAAAACAGCCATTCATAAAAGATTTTTTTTTTTTTTTTTTATTGGGTAACCCGCGGCAACATAGGCCATTGGGTGTGGGGAATATAAAAGATTTAAAATAAGTAATAAATAAACAGTGAAACATAGTATACTAGTACACGGCATATTGGCATATAAGTAAATTACATAATAAATTAAAATTAAGTTATTTTAAATATACTGTTTTAAACCATTTAAAACATCATTTTTAACTGTTTAAAACTAGAACAATTTATTTTTTTTAAAACATCTTTTAAGCAAAAAAAAAACAGTTTTTTTTCAAAAATGAAAAAATACACCAACTTTGAATTAATAAAGTTATTGATGCATTGTGTATTTGTGACTTGTGTACAACTATAATAATTAGGATTAACACTTTGTTATAAATAAAATACTTAATGTATCAATGTATACAACTCCCAAAAATCACAATATGGCTTTGAATTACTCATTTTTATTTCTATCATAGTTTAGGTTAGGTTTAAGCTAGATTTGCTATTAAAATTTTTTTTGTGGTTGTAAATTTTCTTAAAATTCTTAAATAATATTAAATAATTATCGATTACAATCAAATTAACAAAATATGAATTATAAATCAAAACAATTAATTTAAATTAAATTAAATCTATGAAATGCAATGTATTTATATCAAAAACATATTTTGTAGACATTTATTTTTATATGAACACATTTTTGATTACAACTGACAAATTAACATTCCCCTACGAATTTTATTATGTTCTAAGTAATTTCCACTGTATAATGTGTGTTGTTATATAAATTAAATTATTCGTATACAAACTACTTTTAAAGTTATACATAAACATTAATAACAACATTTTCTTATGAAAAGTTTATTAATTTTCTATAATATTACATGTATAATCATTTTGTTACCTACTATACGTTGTATTTTTATTTTATAATAATAATAACAGCAGTTAGATGGTTTATTTTACCGTGCAAACTAATTACAGGCAATAATGTTGTATAGAACAATTGAAGTTTATTGAACAAACAGTAAAAAATAGTTCTATTTCTGCTGATAAGACATCTTGTAAGTTTTTCACTTGGCCAAACTTTCGAACTTATTGGTTTTTTTGTAGTGAAAACCTTTTATAAAGAGTAAACTTTTAGTCAGCAATGGTTTAGATAGACAAAAGTGTTCTAAAATTGTTTCCTATCTAAATTACCTCGAGGCTTGTTCAAGTAAATATAAGCTTGAAAATTGAGGACCTACTTGAGACTAAAGTTTAAAACGTATTGCAAATAAGTTTGAGTCAAAAACGAAGAAAACTGCTGATAAAATTTTCCAGCAACTTGTTAATACAAATTTGTTCCCGCAAAATATACGGTAAAATACTCGGTAGATTATACAATATGTATTATATGTAGGTACAAAGCTTAAAGTTTAAGATTTAAAATGTAGCAAGCTGCCAAAGAGCAATATATAAAGTAGTGCTAAGTATAAAACCATACATTGAGCAAACCATTTGTCGTCTTTTAAATCCGCTGACACTTAAACACCAATATTTTTTTTTTAATTAAATAAACTATAATATTTACTATAATTATTTATGTAACATCCAATTTGGGTTTTACTTACATATCCGATTAACGTAATGACAAAGAAGTCTACGATTAGTATTTATATGATGCTCAAATTACCTGGAACAAACACAGTACAACAAAATTGTATTAAATTGAATAATCAAATAATAATAAAGACATAATATTATTTTTGTTTTTAAATGTTCCACTAACGTTAGTTTCAGATAATGAAAAAACCTTTTATTAGGTGGACAATATGAAATTATGTTTTTATATAAGATAAGTTCTTCTACTGATAATAAAATAATAAATCAAAATATTTGTGATACAGGAATTTAATATCACTGCATGCGAAGAGTGTTTAAATTTAAATACACCCATAAGCAACAATAAATCATTGATATTGTGAATGACTCTGGTCAGGCTGTTTGGTTAAACCAACATTTCAAGATTATATCTAACACGAGTGGTTATTAATAATGTTTGTTCGATATTTTTTCACAGATTTTCTAATGGAAAATCTAAAACATTACCTTATAGTACTAGATACGAGTATTATAATAGGCATTCACGCCTTTCTAATTGTTAAGAATAATAAATTGTTATTTAATACCTAAAATGTTTATTGTTTGTTTATTCATTTTTTTTTACTTAAGTAATAAAAAACAAATAATTACAATAGGTCCCATTGATTCCACCAATAAAGCATCAAATTCGCCAGTACAGCTGGTATAGTTTTAAACATCCTATCGATTCCGCCGCTTTCCAATGTATTCCTGGCGACGTCTGATTACTGCTTAACTTTTCTAATAAATTAAAAATTTAATTTCTTACTGAAATATCTTTACTAGTAAGTAAGGGCGGACTAGAAAATTTAGTTTCAGGAGTAGAACCCGCGGGCAGGCACCCCAGTGTTTGCATATCGACGTTTCAAAATTATGATTGAAATTAAAACTATTATTTTTATTATTATAATTCCACAATCCTTCTACTCTGAAAGAAGCATCACTTCCTTCCCGCGTACTAGCAACATGCTGATTTTTTTATCTGTCTTAATTTTTAAAACATTAAATTTTTTTAGATAAGTGTTAATAAAACTACCTTTATAATATTACTACGAAAAAACTAAAATTTAGAGTTGAAAAATAAACTGCATCAAATTAACAGAGTAATTTATATTATAATTAAATAAATTTATATAATATTATCATATAGGTATTTATAAAAATATTTTTTACTATGTATAATATTATACATACTATCCATATATGTGCAAAATTACTCAATATAATAATAAAAATAAATATATATATGTGATAATAACTACTCAAGTTGAACCACTGATTAATTATATAAATTTACCAATGATAAAATTATAATATTTTATTAAAAATCCTGTTATTATTAATTATTTATAAAATTGGTATGATGTATTTTTATACAATTATAATGATAAAACAACACAAAAATGGTTATACACTGTTTTATTTTTTCAAAACGTCTATTTTTGTTTGTTATATTATTGAAATGATAAAAAAATTTTTATATAAGTTTATAATACAAAAATTTAATTCAAATATAATGTATTACTTTCTGTTTATTGCCTGTTTTAGTTTGTTATTGACATTTTTAATTATTTGAAAATTTTATAAAAAAAAGAACAAAAATAAATATTCTGCCAGAACTGATAAAATCCCAATATTATAAAGTGATGTTTTTGTTTATATTTTTCAGCAGTACAAGTGCTTTTTAAAATTTAAATCCATGAAAAACCTTAAATATTAAAATTAAATATACTATTTTGATACGTAAACTATAATTTGTTGTGATTTTCCAAGTATTCCGATCCCTAAATTCATCGATAACAAGTCTAGCCCTATAAACGAAAAATAGTTAGAAATCTTTTTTTATACCATCAGTGTAGATTTTGTAATTTTTTATCAATTTACAAAATATATTACCTATGTAAAAAACATTAATATTTTTTGATCTAAATCACTGGTGTTCTAAATAACAAGCAATAAAACTAGTTAGCCACCTACAATTGGAATGTAAAATCAAACAGTTTGTAAAAACATAAATGTAGGACCATTTCAACTGTCGAACTGAATTCAGTAGACCATGAAACTCCATGCCAAGGGTAGGTTAACTGATGTTGGGCAAAATGAGAAAGTTAACAAATAAGTAGCAAGAAAACGACGAGAAGAGAAAAAACGATTTTTCCGTTTTTTTATTTGCTCAGAATATATTACCAGTAGTATCCCGTTGTGCTACTAAGCCCAAGGACTGACTGCGTTAAATTTTTCACGAGAAATTCACTTTCGCATACAAACGACATCGTTAATGGAACAAGAGGGAATGCCTTTAAAAAAATGTAGATCCTATTTTATATTAAACATCTTTGATGTAACGTTCTCAGCCAATACAGAAGATCAAAATACGGTAAAAATCGTCTTTTCTATTATTATGACTGTTAGTTAATTTTATGAGACAAGTGTTTAAAATTTAGACAAAAAATACAATGTAAAACGAATGATAATTTGCACTCTTAAGTTTTATTTAAAATGTAAAAGGCTTGCCTATATTGTATTTGGTTTTTTTTTTTAATGTACCTATGCATTTTTGAGGCACTTCCGCAGAAGTCCATAGCGACAATTCCATAAAATATAATATTCTATATTTTAGAAAATAATTTCCAATTCAATCGATATAAAATACTTCATCACATATGTTTATCACGTGCATAACATAACAAATCCGTCACTGTTTGTATTCAGCTAAATAAAAATGAACCTTTCATCCCACAACAAAAATGTCATAATTAAGAAATTGTACATGAAACACATCAAACTATTTTTTACAATAAAATATTGTACTATAATAGTTCGTTATGCTGTGATAAAAATTATTAACCCGAGCACATTTTGACAAATGATATCCCACAGATTTAATTTATTTCACAATTTGAAAAAATAGTAACTAACGATAATATTTTATTATTATACTTTTTATTAGGTAAGTTCTGTGCTTCATTTTTAGTTAACGCATATATTCCATTAATATTTTAGTAGGTATTCAATTGATATGCACACAAATTAACTGATTTGACTAACTGAATAGAATAATCCCATCAGGACACTAATTAGTAGTCATTGGATGTTGTTGTTGGCTGCCGTATACTACGGCATGGTATTAGTGGTTGATTAGATTGGGTGGAGGACCAAAAAATAAACATACAGTATAAATAATATGTAACAAATTATAACAATAAATTACAGGTATGGAATTATATTTAAAACAATAATGTGCACGTGCAACTATTAGCATTTAAACACCAATAATCAATACTATAAGCGGATAATAAGATTTCATTGCCAATCCTGGTCACCCTTACATTTGTAATCCTTCTATTCTTCCACCTACTACATTGTATCCGAGTATTCCACAACAATATGTCTGGAAATTAGGACTTCTCCGCAGTTTCAAAGAAGTTATACTAAGGTATTATACGGGCAAATGTTTTTATTATGCTAATATTTTAGATTTTTAATTTTAATATACCTATTATTATTTATTATTAATATTAACGTCCTGCGGGCAAAGCGTACAGGAAATAAAAAGTATTAATATATTATACAAAATATATAATATAATATAATGATTTTAAATGATTTCAACTCAAGGCTATAAAAGAAATACAATAGGTATGTGATTATGCCTCAATAATTTCAATAAGCTGCTCCAAATTTGTATATTAAAAAAAAAAATAATCACTATTAAGATATAAAGCAAAATATCTTATAGGCCATAACTTTACTAACTAAACTAGTTAAAATATAAATGTTTAAAGAGTGAAAATAGTTGTATGAAGTTAAATAAATAATTGAACATTAAATTATATCATGTAGGGAAATGTATTAAAGAAATTAATTTTATTCTAGTTTTTATTTTCTTTGTATACAATACTTATACTAATATAATTCTTTGTATACCTATAATAGATGTAGTTTTATTAAGCATAAGAAAAAACTGGATTTCTAATACACGATTATTTGAAAAAAAAAAGGTAAGATAAATGTAAACAAGAGTTATTTTAACCGTTCACCACTAAAAACCATTTTTCAATACTTCTGATAATTTATCATTTTGTAGTGTTATTAAAAAAAAAGTAAGGAGAAGCATACATCACGTGAGTATGGAATGTGTACGGTAATTTATTAATTTATGAGTTTAATATTAAATAAAACCAATAATTTATATAATATTGCATAATAAAATTCAATATGTTCAAATTTACATTACTGAAATAGTAAAACATTTTCTAAGCGACACGTTATAAATAATATTGTCCGCTAAATTAAATATATCAGGTATACAAAATAGTATAAGTAGGTAGGTAGATTTAATTTGTTATTTAAAACAAAAATTATCGTGAAAATTAAAATAATGGCATTTCCATGGTTACAATATGAATCGCGACCGACAAATAATTTATTCTATACGTATATTTGTAAAAAAGTTATTAAGGTATTAAGGTATGAACATAAAGTTAATGATATCCAACAAAACACTCCACAAAACTCCGTCTCAAAAAACGCTAAGTATAAAAAAAATGGCTCTAAAAGTTGTGATATCGTTTTATAGCTAAGGCTTTGAAATATAGGTATGATTTATGTTAAAATAATCTGCTAAATAATTAAACTTAGCTTGGTGACTTTAAAACACTTGATTAGGAATACACTACACATTTCAATGATAGTAGACTATATTATTTACTATGTACCTACTCGTTATGAGTTTTTTTTTACAAAGAGTTTGGCGGATTTTTTTTGTTGGGATAAATCTAAACAGTAACCAAGAAGTAGTTTTTACGATTAATCATGTTCTAAAAAACAAATCGTAAAATCACAAAACAAAAAGTTTTTTGAATCATAACCAAACAGATCGCTTTGATTTCGTGGTTTTTATTTAATGCAAAATATTGTCGATATTCCTAATATTTTTATGTAGAAATAAATGTTATACTCCAGGGCCTAGGGTAATAGGCTAATAACCTGAGATGTTGAAAACTTTATTTGTTTAAACAAAACAAAAAACAAAAAAAAAGAAGTGAAACAAAAAAAATATGTCGGCATAAATAAAGGAAATATTATTTGCACACTTAAACTAAAAAAATACGAAATACGTTAGTAGAATAAAATTACACAAAAATAGATTGAATTACGGAGCTGCTTTATTAATAAGGATAAAATTACGTTAAGCACGATGCGTGTACAAGGGGCAATGGTCCGTCATCAACGAATGAAGGGACAACGCGTATTATATACGTATGCAAGAATTGTGTGGTCCTTTTGTAAGATACCGGATTATTGAAGAATAAAATGTAACTTAAATTAAATCGTAATATATTCTAACAGTATAAGGTTCTCGGACGTAACTCGTTATAGTTACTGATTTGAATTCAAGACCACATCACTGTTAAGAATATTATATGCTCTGAATGTCAGTACTTTCAATACTACCGCGTAACCAATCAAGCAACGAAACACAAAGGTATCCTGAGATTCGAATACTACTAGTCGCTTGGTTATATATTCTTATAATAATTTTTCTAATAATATTATATACCTAGGTTCGATGACGTAATCACTTAGTATGACAATGCGTATTAGGGACCGATTGAAATCGAAGACCATCTAATAATATATTTAGAATATTGACACTTCTGATACTACCGAGTAACCAGTAATTTATATTTTATAATCAATTTTAATTTTAATGTATCCAAGTATTCATATACTACCTAATTGCTTAATAGGTAGTAGAATATAGTATATACTGAGTTAATGCTAGTTGATATTACTTGTCCTTCAATTATTATAAGTGCAAAACTAATTCTCTAAGCTGCTGTAAACCGTCTCGTTTCATGCTGTGAAAAATGTTGAATAAAAATGAGTATATTAAAGAAAAAGAAAAGTTCATTTCTGTAAAAAGTCGACACAACAAAGAAATGTTATGAGAAAACCTCAAAAACACGTATATTCAAATGGGATACGAGTATAAAATCGAAGTGCGCCCGCTTATGTGTGTGTGTGTGTGAGAGTGTTGTATGATATAGACATTTTTTTTTCCTTACAGCGAAATATGATTTATCGATAGGTATCAGCGTATAATAAACGCCTTGCGTAATGTACACATAGCAGACATGTCTAAAAAGGAAACCCGATTTCATCGTGGTTTCTTATAATATTCTCTACCTACCTACCCAAAATCATAAAAGAAAGGGACTTTTTTTCGTGTTCAACATGATGGGTCTAGGGGTTGTGTGGACTTGATGCGCATATCAAACAGCTGTAGCTCTCAACTAACCTCGACTCACATACCAACATGGCAACATCGTACAAATTATTGGTTAATATTTTAGATTTCATAATATTCCCAATCGATTCAATTAGGTAGTTATTATTTCAACTTTAATGTTTCAAAAATTCTTATTGATATTATAATTGTAAGCAACATTTTTATTTATACCTAAAAAACTTGAAAGCTTTATAATTGTTTCATTTTCATATATCATATATTATTATTTTTAAACGAAAATAAATACAATGTAACAATATATTTATTTAATTTTTTAACACCACACAATAATTCATTAATATTCGAACAGATATATTACCCAATTAATAAATAAAGATAATTTAGTATTAATCATAGAATAATAAAAAAAATATCAATATAATATAGTTATTGTATATGAATAATATCGTACTAAGTAGAGTACTAAGTACTAAGTTACATATTATATAATATATAATAATTTAAAATAATTTTTTGTTCAGCCAAACCACATATATATTTATATAACTTAAAAATATCTGAAGTTACCAATTTATTGGGCTAAATAATTTATATATTTTAAAAGTTTAACAAAATTAATAAATCTCGTTAAAATATCTTCTACTAATTAAGTACGTTTCAGTGTATTGGACGGTGTTTCACCGGATTTCCTTCCGTAATTTATTTTTATTACAATTCATTCAACATCTAAATTATATTACTAATAAGTAATAATACCTAATAGTGGAACTTATAGCTGATAATGGATTCATTGTGAAACTTTAACTGTAGGTTAATTTTAATTCCGTGAGTTTCCGGCGTCCGTTGTAAGTTATAATATTATAAACTACGAAAGACACAAAGACGCCAATGTACCACAATTGCCTATACAACGCGCCGGCTAGCAGATGTAAAAAATGTATTATTATTATTATTAAAAAAATATCGGAGATAACGATGGTAAAAACTATTATTATATTAATGATAACCAACCAATAATCTTTGTGCTTATATTTTAAAATAAGAAAATAATTAATGATTGATATAAAAACAAATATTATTCACTAAGCGGTAAGCATTACACCATAGTTACATGGTTCAGATTCATCAAAATAGTACTTTTAGTGGATAAATTAAGGTAGACAGATACCAAAAAAAACTTGAGAGTCACTCTGTTATATAGTAAGTTAATAGGATGGTGTATATTAAATTTTTAGATTTTTTTAATATCGTAGCTAAATTCAAGCAAATCTTTTTTTTATTATTCACATTTTACAATACTACCTATAATCATTAAATATATTAATCTAAAACATTGTACCATACTAACATTCGATATAATATCGTGTTTTAACTCTTTTATACTATTTAAAGATATTATATATTTTTTGTAATGGAAAAAATTTTATGTTTCTGATTAAAATGGTCTGTAAGATTGTGGGTAGTACCTATTGTTAGTAAACGCATCATATTTCATTTCTTAGATAATATTATCATGCGAACATTAAATTATTGACATGTGAAAAATAAATACCATCATAAACATGCTAACAACTGACTTTAGTTATCTAAACTCACGCTTCAAGTACACATAACTTAAACGTCCAAGTACATTCGATGACTTCATGGAATATTTCGTTATCATTTTACATTATTAGTGAACTCGGGGAAAATAGTTTGTTAATCGTATCTTACAGTAGGTAAAAGATATTATTATAAAATTGTTATGGCTTGAACGGAAAAATTGAAATATTGAACTTTAATGTTGTCAACCATTAAATAATACACCATGTACGTTTGAGCAAACAAAATAATTAAATTACTTCAATATACTTCTCCACTTTATCCACCTATCAACTGTGATATTATTTAGTAGACTTCCCTTCTCCTCACTCGTAACCACATATTATATTCACAATATACACACAATAACATTATCTTTATTTTGACAGCATAGCTACTAGTTGTTTGGATAAAATAAAATTATCTTCAATATTCCATTAGAAAATATAGTAAAAGTAATCACATAAAATAATAAAATACTGTAAAAAAGGCACATCCGATCATGACTCATGAACAATGAACATAATATATTAAATGACAGATAACATATTATAATATTTGTTTGTGTAAAATTCATATTATATGAAAACTTACAACTGAGCTTATATTACTCTTGAAATTGAAATAATGTTGATATATAGTTATAGGGTGTCCCACAAAGATTTAATATTTCAAAATAAAAGGGTCGTAGGACTAATGCAAACTACATTACCAATCAGTTTTAAATAAATAAATCCTCGTGGGACATCCTATACATTATATGATATAGGTTTATGATATATACCACCGATGAAGGATTTAGAGTACTTAATGAATTTTAAAATTGCATAAAGGAGCTTAAAATATCTCCTCAAAATATAACAACTTTCGAAGAGATTTTTTAATTTACAGAAAATTATATTACGAAACGCTAATAGGCTTATTACTCTTTATGCAATTTACCGAGGAAAAGTAATAAATTAGGTAAGAATTAACAAACACTTATTCCAGTAAATATTCATAATGAGAAAAAATATCAGTTTTTATGCTAGTTCTTATTCTTAAGTAGGTAGTCAAAACATGAAGAGTCTATAATTTAATTGTGTATTATCTGCAATACTTACAGGAAAGATAATAAAACATTCCAATAAATCAAATGAAATGCTGAGACCTAATATCGAATCAGTTAATAAAATGATACATTTTTAAAAGCAAACAGGACTATATTATACATGTATCAATGATTTAGAAAAAATAAAAATGAATGTATATAGTTACATTATATTCTAAACCAATAAACATATTAAATTAACATAGGTATTCATAAAAAAAATGTGAAGCAATAATTTAGAATAGTACATAATTCATTATGTATCATTAAAAACAAAAATATTACGTTATGTTTTTACACTCAAGGTATTTAATTAAGTTTAATAAATATGATATTTAATTTTTAGTATCATTTTTACAATGGACAAAAATGGGCTGAGTTTTCCATGGACATGTTTGCATCTTTAGCCAAAAATGACTCTCGTAATTTCATGAATACGTACATTTTTTAAATTATTTTTACCACCTATGTTTCATAATAATTTAATATAGCTTAGTTAGGTAAACTATAAAAATATCATAAATACGGTCGTTACAGTTCTGAATCCGTTCGTACGTCAATCAAATATTTCTCTAAGTATATGGATTTCACAACAACGATTTGTTACTAATATTAAAATGTCAAAGTTACAAATGTTTTATTTTACCTATGAGCAACATTATGCCTCATTCTTGTCAGTATTCTTAATAAATGTACACATACAATTCAACTCAAAAATGTCAAACCATACCTCTAAACAGTATGATATTTAGAATTATTTATGACATGTAAACGATTTTTGATATATATGTAATATACCACGGTGGTTGAGTATTTCCCGATAACCATAATTTTTGTTCCAAACCATATAATTTATATTATATACCCATTAATAATATTATCATTACAAGATTATCATTGAGCCCAATGATGAGAATAAGACCCAGGGGTGGAAACCAAAACCAATTTTGCAGTTTTGGTTTTGGTTTTAATTACCAAAATTAAAGTATTATGTTTTGTAATCGGTTTTAAAAACCAGTTATGAATTACTAAGGTTTTGTAATCATATAACAATATATAATATACTATATATACAACAATATTATTAAAGTTATCTCAACATTATTCTTCAACGTTTAAAATTCCTATGTGTGTTTTTTTTCTTCTACTAGTTTTCAAAAAACTCTTTTGGGGGTAGTAAAATTGCTATAAATGATTTCCCCTTGTGAGTTGTGAAAATGATAAGCCTATTTTTAATTTAACTCAATCTGATAACATTTTACATTGTCCTGAAATAAAAGCATACAATATTTATTAAAACATTTATGAAAACTTCAAAATTGATTTTTTTACGCGATTCAAGAGTACTTTACCCAACTATAGTAATTCTTCAAAGCATATTTGGGTCAACATAACATAATGCAATTGGTTGATATCAAGTTTAAAAAATGGCAGTTCCACTAGACATTTGTTATAGTACTAAAAAAATAATAAAGAAAAAACAGGATGTAGAGACCTGGTCTCACTTCACTTATCTTGGAGCAAAACTTAGTATATTGTGATATTAGAGTTTATTATTATTATTCAAATTAAAAAACAAAACAAAATTGTGGATTCAAGTAAAAACTAAATGTTTGCTGACATCCCTTCAAAAACTTTAAACAGCAATCGTCATTTTTTCTGACATTTAGAATAACTATTGACAAAATCTAAATAAAAGTACCACCTTGAACAGAACAGTAGAATCTATACCTGGTTTTCAATTTTAAAATATTCTATATGACACTTTTTGAAAATCCTTTAATTCTAAAATTGTTGACAGACAAATAGTACAAATAGTAAAACAGACACTAAAAAGATAATTTTTTATCAAAATGTTTGTTAGTAAAATATGAATCTATGAGATTCAAATCTAAAGATTTTAGTTCACAAAAATGTATACTCATCATATTTCAACACATATTTACATAATATTAATAACACATTAACATATATTTTAACAAAATATTATATTGGAGAAAATTATTTTATTTTATTGACACTAAAAACCTGTCATAGCAGTTTTGTAAAAATAAAAAGGAATGAATGAAGTACCAAGGTACAATCTTGAATATTTTACAAAGTGTTGTTGTTGTTTGTCGGTAAGTGAATTCTTTAGTAACATTAAAAGAGTGTTTTAAAAATGGATTTCAAAACACAAAATTAACTCGAAGTGCACGAAATTACGCATCTACCAGTTAGAAAGTTTTTAATTCACTATAAACTTTTCAACACTTTCGTCTTATTTCCTCACCAGTTATATTTGACACGGTTTATCGTTATGGATGAAAAATAAAAAAAATATTAATAAAAAATATTAATAAGAAAGTATAAATTGTACAAAAAAAAAATATAATAAAATAATTTCTCAAAAATTATACAAACAAAAAAGTAGGAATTTCAGCTACATTTCAGATTTCTGGAACTTTTAAATATAGTCAATTTGATTATTATTATCCTTTGAAACTTATTTTAGTTTATTATATTTTATAATTTAAAAATCATGATTCATCTAAAAGTTTACATTTACAAACAGACATTTTTAATTGGCTTACACCATGTGAGGTACTAAAATATGGGTTTTTTTTAATATTGAATACTTGTTAAAATCTTATATAGATACGCATTCATTTTAAATTTAAGGTTTTCCGCTTTTTCAACTTTCATTTTTACATTTTAAAGTTTTTCGGAAGGTAAGGCAATCGAACTTTTAGTCCTCTTCTTGAACTGTATAATTTAGAAAAAGTAATGACTTTTAAGGATTCTATTAAAAATACCGAGAAAATATGGTTAGTTTTTTATATAATATTAAAAATCATAGTTTGAACAAGTTTATATACGTAGCACCAGTATAAAAAAATATTATTCTTTTAGTGAATTGTACACTATTATAAAACATCTAAGTAACTATGTAATATAATTTATCTTTAAAATTACTCAAAATAGAAAAAATAATTAATATTGACTACCTATACAAATGAGTATTATACAATTATAAGAGACATAAAGAAGATGATGTGAAAACAAATTGCCTTGATTATTTAAAAATCTAAGACTTAAACTTACAATAGAATATGTCTATACATTTTCAAATTAAATTCAATTGAAAAACAATTTGCAATTATTAAAGTAGTCATTCGAATTATGTATTCCTTAACAAAAATATTAACCTCTGTTAATTTCGCTACAGATATCGATGGAAGATTTTAAAACCTCAATTACCAATACAGGATATTAATACCTCTTATCATTTATTTAAATAAACGTTAAGTAATAAGTAAATTCAAGTCCTTTAACTGATCAACTTTTGACCCCATAAAATTTGTTCCCATGTAAACAATATAGCTAGTAGCCCCTCATTGCTATATAGAATTTGATGGCAGTTATTAATATTTTTAAAGAAAGTTTTTTATATTATTATACAATTTATAATGTATATATAATATATAGTGATGATATTATTATAACAACATTTAGTGTAAAACAGACAAACCATTAATGGAAAAACGCATTTGAAACACTATTACAACTGAAACACGATACTATTGATCACAAAGTCGATTTGTATAAACGAAGAAGATGAAAATTAATAATTATAAAATTATATCTAAATTATGGTTAAATATTTGTGCGATTTTATACTATAAAAACTACAGCAAAAATGTAGAAGCAGTTGTGCCACGTTTATACGCAATGTAAATACGCGAGCATTTTATTATTTTCCCACATGAATAATCGCTCCAATGACTATTATTTTCATCAGGTGTTTATTAATATATAATATTATGGACTGTATACAACGATATTTTATCATATTTTGTTTTCAACTACTGAATATTGTATTATTATTATATACGTATGTCGGAAAACCATGAGCTTAGCTAGACGCGTGAAACATAGTGAATTCGATTTCAAACCATGCACAGTACGAAATCGAAACTAATTAATTGATAACAATATGTCGAATCTTCAAAAGGAAAGTGCTCAGAAAAATATACAATCCGTGTAAAGATGTAAGTACTGGAGAATGGAGGATCCGAAAATAAAGAGAATCAAAAGAATTATTTTAAAGCCCGTGTATTGTGGATGACATTACCAAGAAGCTCACATGGGCGCAAGACATGCGCTATGCGAGGAAGTATCGCTGCTAAAAACCGTGTTAGAAAATTCTCCACGGGAAAAAAGACCACTGGCACTCCCAAAATTACGATGTGAAGACAGGGTAAAGTAGACGCGTAAAAAGTGTGGCCAGGAGAGAACTAAAAGGAAATTTCATTAGAAAGAAAAATTCAGAGGCAATTATGCTGGTCTTGAAGGCCGATAACCACGAAATAAAGAAGATGAAGAAAAATCGTAGTTTGGCGCTCCGTGAAATACGGTCCGCAGTAGTAAGCTATGCGTTATATTATCATATTTGGCGACGGCTCGGCGCAGCATCGTTTGGAATCAAAGTCCAGTGTAGATACGGAGTCACGATTTTTACGGCACAGAATAAGTTTTTGACTTAGCCGACCGGAAAAATGAACCAAAGCCAGTTGTTGTGATCGTCGGTAGTAATACGTAACTATCATAATACAGCTGACTCTGCCAATCTATGACGCTGCCGTGCGTACGTTGTTTTACGATTGAAACGTTCAAAAATAAATGCAAGATTCATCTTTGTTTAATACTGTCTATATACATTATTTAAAGCGTACAGATCACGTTGGTGATCAGCATTACTCAAAATAGGAAAATTCTTGACAGGCCACTGTCATTCTTTGCTTAATCCTTTCAAAACCAAAAAAACGATAAAGGAGGTGAGTGTAGTGATTTTTAATAAAACACAGACGCAGGAAAACAACAATAGATAGACACGAGGAAGTATTTAATTGATTCTAAAAATGATAACGTGTGATGGTACAAATGAGAAGACAGAGATTTCAATACACTTCCTTGGTTCACTATACACGTGCAATGATTTTATTGTAGAAATCGGTCATTAATATAAACTCGAGTACAGAGAAAGGAAACGCGTTCTCTTCAAAATGGTTATTGTTCGATGGTATGTAAAACGTATTTGCCTTCGTCACCCAAAAACTGGTTATCACGATAAACGTTTGACTGAACTGTATTTATTTGTTCCTATAAGTATTTAGCGATCCATACTACAAAACGTAACCATCATACACGATACACGATTAAAACTCATGAACTATCGATATTTTCTTTCATTTAAGTTTATTCTATCGTTACCGTTATCGTTATAAAAATGATACATTGAAGAGCCAATTCATTGAAATAGAATGACATAAATAGATGACATATTTTTTTTTTTAATATCAATAAAAAAACCCATTAGGTATCAATATACATCAATAATTGAATTTACTACATCTACAAAGTTATACAATTTAGCAACACAATTTACGTGTCATTATAATTTAAAAATATGGCCTTTATATTGGATGGATATTAATTTTGAACGGAGAATCATTATAAAATACATTTTCTTTGATATTCAACATAATTTCGTAGTGGCGTTACGCGAAGAGAAGAAATGAAAAAGTAGAGCTAGCATGCTGTTTCAAATGAATATCTCAAGTATAAATCAATAATATAAAAACCATTCTCTGGCAAATAGGGATCTTTTTTTAATCAAAATAAAGTAAATAGCTCAAAAGAAGGTTATTGTTTACAATGCGACCGGCAACCCGAAGTCCGTCTGTAAGATGTTCAATTCAAATGTAAGCACGATGTTTACAAGAGGATTACAGTATTACATGCATATAATAACAGTGGTTGATCGAATTACATATGAATAGACAGATGATATCGTTCTTACTTTTCCCATGTTTATATACTTAGTGTTTGAAGCTCTATTTTTTACCCTTATTATTAGTTATGTATTCAATTTAAATTAACAACTCGGTAAACTCGACAATAATAAAATTTTTGACACCAATAAAAATAAAATAATTTAAATCAATAAAGTTGATATTAAAACTATTTTAAATCCAAAAATAAATTGAATTCGAACCGTCAAAATGCAAACACTGAATAAACCAAGTATAATTAAAAATCATATTATTTATAAACAAACACATAAGGAAAAAAGTTCCAATTCTAATATTAGTATCATGGATAAAGAAGTATCGTTTAATAACTTTTTGATAATAAGATTGAGAATAAAAAGGAAACATTTCAATCGGTTGACAATTAGTTTTCGTTAAAAATTGAGTTGTACCATTTTCTATTAAAAACTTCAAATATGATCAAAGATATTTTTTCTTACATAATATGCTTTTGATACAATGATTATTTGATCAAACGTTTTTCATCACCCGTTAGTATCGAAATGCAATAAATCAAGTATAGTATTGTTGATAGAAAATTGTGACTAAAACAATGGGTATAAGGCAAAATGTAAAAATTCCGTTGACATTTTTGATGTCATAACTCGTAATCAAAAATTGTAAATTGATTGTACTAGAAAATGCATTTATTTAATTTAAATGCGATGGTTTTCAATTTGATAAAATCATCTATCTTATTTTTAAATATTCGTTTTATTATTATAGCGTATACATTAGTTTAATTTATTTTATTTTATTAATTTTATGTAATTAATAAGCATTATTTTACTAACTTTATAGATAAAAATACTGATGAAATGACTGGTTGAGAATGGTTGTTTATGAATCATCTATACTTGGATAGATTAGAGTTGTACTTTTGTAAATCTAAGCAAAGCGTCTTTTTAAGAAATTTGATGCAATATTTCCTTAGTTTAACTATGTCCTGCTCGTACACTATTATTCAGCTCTTAATATTTCCTTGCTGTATCAATTTATCTCTGTGCCCATTATAGATTTTCAAACCACGCTTCAGATTTCAATTCCAGTTTTTATTTCGAAATTTAATTTTCTCCACTTCATTTATCATATACCAAATATAGAATATATATTTGATATCTTTTTATATAATGAAAATTGTTACAAATTTCCATACGCCAACTGATGTATTTAATTTTAATACTTTACATGATTTAGTTGAACTATGGTACACAGACATATTATTTTCCAAATCCATTATGACAATATTAATTTCTATAAAATATACTTACATTATCTTGTTATTATTATAATAAATAAATAATTTTTTTTTTGAAAAACACGAAGAAATATACATTTTAAATAAAAATATCTTGAAACTATCTTTAAGTTTAAAAATTAAAAGTTTTTAAAAATATATTAAATTTTAAAAACAAGAGTTTTTACTTTACTCAGAACAATTATTATAATTAATGTTAGCAATAGTTTCGTCTGATAAATGAATTAACAGGTTACTGTGGTTTATAGTTAAAATACCGCGGGCAAAACGTTTCGGTAAAAGTTTTCCAAAATCATACACAAACTTTCGGTGACATTGTCAAACCATTTAAATTCTTGAATTTTCGTTGCTTTTCGTTTTTCCGGAGGGGACATAATATGCATTTTATACAAGATCCTAGAGAGCATAGAAAATCACTTGTGTATTTGAGATTTTTATCATATTATTCATAACGAAGTTAAAAATATTTAAGTTTACTTTACTTAAAGTCGATATATTTAACTATTATATTACAATATTATAATTTGTAACCATTTGAGAATTGCGACCAACAAAATGTGGAGATCAATTTTTATTTACTATCTTAATTTTATTTTTCTTATATTAATAGAGGATTGGTCATATTTAGATCTGTAACTAATATTAATTGACGGACGAGAGCGCCATAACGCATCTCGTCCAGTGGCAAATTATCTTCCGCTTTTAACAGACCATATATAAACAACTGATTGTATGAGAGCGTACATACGCTCCGCACATCATAATGAAATAAGAATATTATTTAATTTACAAAAAAGTAAAATGTTATGATATGAGGATGGACACTAGGCTGTGGTAGAACCAGTGCTATTTTCTCTCATAATTGTCCATGTTAAATAAGAAAAAAATATTTTCTGGAATGATCTAAGCAACGCTCGGTTTTACTTTTTTACATATTTAGGTATTAGAATGATATTAAATTTTTTGTATTTGAAAAAAAAGGTATTTGATTAACTTCAAAAATAAAATATGACTAAAATAATCATTCAAATAATATATTTACAGTATTTTCCTATTTAACAAAAACGTATACAAATAGTTGACAAATAAATGTTCAACAGTTATTAGACTTGTGACTTAAGTAAAAATATTTGATTTAATTCGTTAATAGGTAGTTAATTTTCCTTGTTCTAATAATAATACAGTTTTTAGTTGTTCATCAAACAGAAAATACCTACAGCTAAACAAACTACATCAATATTATCACAATACAAAAAAAAATTATAAATCTTGGAAAATAATTAATATTTATTTGTAACAATATAATATTTTATAGTTTAACAATTTGATAATATTCGTAACATATTTACATAACAAAAACCACTAAAAGCAGGGTAGATTTGGATTTCAGTTGTAGTCGATATCGTTTAGGTAACCGTAAAGAACCAAATAATCCATTTTTTTTTTTAAGATTCCCAATCGGAGAATGAATCGTTCATATCCTATGTAAATAAACGAATATAGTACTGAGACCCGAAATTTCGGCATAACGTCAACGGCGTAACGTTGTTATTATTCAAATCACGCGCAGAATAAATATACGTATTTTTATTTTATTTTTTTACGTTCATCCCTTACCAACCTAACTCTCGAGGGATCATCGTCTCGTTTATGGCCAAAATTTCAGGCAACTGTAGTAGAAATACGATAGAGGAGAATCAGTAGTTTGGCATTCACTCGGGAATCCACAGTGGTGACGAAACATGAATATTCGATCAAATCAAACAATAATAATAATAATAATAATAATAATAATAATAATAATAGTAATAATAAATTATCGAAAGAGGTGGCAGTTACCAATTTCACATTAAAAATCATCATAGCTTGATACACTGGCACAAGAACACATACACACGGGGATTGTAAACTTGGCGTGTGGAATAGTGGAGGTGGTAAAGGGGCATGTAATAAATATTCAGCTTCCTATATATAGGTACAAACTACGTTGCTTCGGCTTACCCGCGTGATTAAATGGCTGACCCAACATTTTTTGCATACTGTCCGGATTTCTGAAATATTTTTAGCGACTCTAGCTTGCACCTCTGGTGCCATCCACGCCTCTTCCCTCGGGACAAGATTTATGGCTAGGGTTCGGTATTCTGCAAACACGAATGGTACATCGTGCACCTATAGGATGGAGGTAAAAAAAGTTGAAAAGAAAAAACTTACTCTTTTCCCCCTTCTATACCTACTATGTACATATTCGTCACAATGAACACACCAGATTAACTTAACTGAATATAATATATATAATAATATATAATGTACAATGTACATATTACTTAAACATTACAATTCGCTACAAAAATCAAAATAATTTGAAAATGTGTGAGCAAATTAAACATATTTTGTGATATTATCAGCAAAAAATGTAGCAGGATAATCTCAAACTATAAAGCAATATACAAATTGTTTAATTTTATATATGTTAAAATTTTTATTTTTATAACATGACAATACTTATTACAATAATTACATTATTACAAAACTATATTTTTGTTCTCTTCACTTTTTTATTTAATGATTAACCCAAAATGGAATAACCCCCCCCCCCCCCCCCCCATCAAAGCCAATTTCTCTATCAAATAAAAATGTTCGATGAAAATTAATTATTAGTCAATAGGTATGTTATGCAAAATACCACCTGGCTAGTGAATATATTATCTTATATTTAAAATTCAGTTCCGCTGAAACTAAGTTATATAAATGTGTAATTTTAATGCCAAGATTTTCACTTCTCACGCACATGGTAATTTCTCCACTACCTACAGCAATTAAATTCACACAAATTCAAACAATTGAATCAATGGTGAAATTAGAATAAACACACAGCAGGTTTATTGAGACATAAGTGCTTATACACGCACAGATGTTTGCAGCATTCTAGTTTCGACCAAGTAAAATAAACTTGGGGATCAAATCTCTTGCACACTTGTTACTATTAATGCCTGTGAAGGTCCAGAAATTGAATTTCTCTCTGGTCTCTGAACAAATTATCGAACTCCGTGTAAATACTTCCTTCCTCGTTCGTCTATTATGGTTAGCCTAGGACTTTTCGCTACTCCTCACAACCTGCTCCCCCAAATTTAACCCTATTCGACCAGATTTTGAATCAAATCGACCGTAAAATATATTTCAAGAGAGTTCCTCAATAGTAGCTGAGCAGATATTGTTAATATTAAAACGCAGGTCAGAAAGGGTGCAAAGAAAACCTTTTAAGTTTTTAAAGCAAAAGAACATTTGAAATAAATCAATAGAACTAAAAAATATAAACAATATGCATAATACAATTATACACTTGTGGTACCTACCTACTATATTATATTTCGTGTTTTGTTTAAATGTTCTTTTTTAATATTAAACACCAAGTACTTTACTTTGCTGTAAAGCTGTAATAACTAAATGTTGAAAACTCAAAAATAATATAATTGTATAAAGATGTGTTTAGGCTTCCCCGTAATATTAAACGTATGTTTTATTCAGGTTATCTTTCACGTAAATTAAACCAAGCCACACATTTTATTTTAATGCTCCCAAACCAACTATAAAATGTAACTACTTTCGTACTTGCGTTCTAACTCACAAAATTGTATAATATATCTAGTAGTTTCTATTCCAGATAAGTAAAAATATTTCTAACGTGAACAACTTTAACCATCAATTTTATAAACCTAAAAATAAAGTGAATATATTGATATTTGCTTACCGCCTAGTTATCAATTTTCTTCGAGGATGATTTATACGAATAATTCAGTATACAATAATATCTAAATCTACATAAATAAATCCCTAATGAAAACAATTATAAGTACGATATGACATTATTTTTTAAGGAACAGATTGATACATAATTTAATTATTCTAAATAATTAGAGTTTATTTCCAAAACATCTCTATCTGAGCAGTAATAGTCGCCGTTTATCAGTCTACAGGGTAAGCTGGATCAACGCATATTATGGACAAAATTCACAGAGCCGAATCAAACATTATCTCTAAAAACATATAGCTTAATCTGGCTTTCGCTGAATTTCACTAAAGCCGGATAAAACTTTTCTGTCCGATTTGTCCGGAATAAGCAGTGACTACTGTATGGATATACAGTTATACTGAATTGTATACGTTTTAAACTATGAAATATAACTCATACAATTTCTAAAGTAAGCTAAAACTAAAATTTTAACTATCTGATATTATTATACACAAAGCCAAAGTTTTTATTAAATTAGATAAAATTAAATGTCAAGTAAGGGATATCATATAATTTAAAATAGGTGTAATTTATATATTATTAAATTTTAAATAAAATAAACCACTCATAGGTAAATAATAAAACCCTGTAAAAAATAAATTGTACACAAATTATCATATTTTATTAGGTAAAAATTAAAAAATATTTCGAGAAGTTAGGGAAAATATAATTACAATGGCCATTACAATCGGTTCAGCCTAATACCTACTCTAAATTTTACGACGCTACGCTTAAAATAGCCGGAGATGACAGATTCTACTATTGCGTCATTTTATGACTTGAGTAGATATTCATATTAAATGTTAAAAATATATATTTGTGTGGTGTCCACTTTTCAGTTCACGCTGCTTGAATAAATCAATAAATGTATAAATATAACTAGAGCTGAGAGTCCAGAATCTAGATTGCATTTTACAATTTAAATTGTTGATACAAATATTTAATAAATAAACACTGACGTATAAAAAAAGCCACCCCTACAAAAGTGCCGCCCGAAGCGGTGACTTCGTTCAACCAAATAGTAAAGAAATAAGTCACTATATTTACGGAAGGTCCAACAGTAAAGTTTTGATAATAATAATAATAATAATAATAATTTATTTAAAGGAAATAATTTCCAATTACAAGTAATACATACAATTTTAAAATAATAAAATGTTGTTGGTAACTTTTTAGTATGTTAGTATGTATTTAGTAAATATGGTTCATGTACAGAATATACTTACTCGGTAAGTTAAGATACTGCTAAACCATTATAGTATTGCTAATGGGTTCAATGCCGAATATACTAATGTCAATCATTTATATTTTAGGCTATCTACGAATTGAGGTCACTACATATTATTTAAAGTGTATCGCTAGCAAAGTTTAAATTTTTCTTTAATTAGTTAGTTTTAAAACTATTTATGAAAACCGAGGAACGCGCTCTGATGTACTATAGTTTTTGAGTGTACTCGTTGTTAAGTAGGTCACTGTAATGAATGTGTCAAATCATATGCTCCAAAAAGTAAAGATGGACACAAGAATTTAATACACTTTAAAAATAACCCACTATATTGTTAAACTTTATACATTCATCGCTCCGCTCAGAATTTAAAATACGAAATAACAAATTTACTGCGGGGCAGTTTATTTTCTAGCTTCGGGTGAACAGTAAATAAATATTTATAAGAGGTACACATGTACATTTGTCTGCTAAATAATTTATATTATATATTTTTTTATCATACGATAAATAGTGAAAACAGAGTATTTAAATGACTCTGGTCTCTGCGTGTGAATACACACGTGGTTGACGAACGTGGTGCTGGTTTGGAACCGCCTCTCCGGTATATACCACAACGGGCGTAACGCCAATGCGTGTTGGGCAATTGCTCCGAATATTTTAATTAGGTACTCGAATAATATTTGTCTTTTACTCCAGCACATTAAAAAGGTATATAGATTGACTGCGCAATGGAAAATTTTAATAAAATTAATTATGAACTTAACATTTTATTTAATGACAAAACGTATGTAATTTAGGGTAAAATCAAAAAATTCAAATAAACTAGAAAAAATTACACTATGTTAAATAAATATAGGATATTGATTCATACATTTTGAAATTGTTTTACGGCACATTACATTAAAATTTTACTCGCATATTTTTACCTGTACTTTTTGCAACAATGGATTCAGTCCACCACAGATTATTATAATATGAGCTTATCCCGTGTAGGTTATACGTAACTTAGGGACGTATATCGATTCCACTGATTTTGTTTACTGATTCTAAAGGCTATCAACTCCTAAAACCGTTCATACTATATACCTATCCTAGAATTAAATTTAGTTTAATATTAGTCGACAACGTAGTGCGTGAGACGAAGTAATAAATTGCGTACATTCAACAATTTAAAAAAGAGCGCCAATTGATTTTGATAATCAATACCTATATCTAGTAGGTATATAATATAATAATTGCACACTTTTCGTGAGCGAAACTGTAATCTTATATAATGTAATAAATCATGATATGGGTATTATAAATAATAAATTATAAATCAGACATAAATATACATTAATACATTTAACAACAAGACTTTGGTTTCAAATTAATTGTTTCAATAAGCAATTCGGTAAAATATCAATGCAGTCTAAGTGTATGGTTGGTTTCTATGTATAATCGGTAGTCGTACGAAGTCTATAATGGCTAGGTATGTACCATTCTTCAAAAAAACCGTATGTTTCCTGCGTAGTCGATAAGTCCTCGTCGGTTTGTCATCGCGAACAACGCGTCATCCGGGCACAGAGTAGCGCCTGTACAAAATATATACATATATACGCCGCAAACGCCCTATATGAGTCGTCGGCTTTTGGTAGGGTTCCAACGATGGCGAACATATATTATTATACGGAATAAGGAACGTTTCGCAGGCGGTGTGCTGCAGCGGAGCGCGTGGCTCGGTTACGGCGGCGGTAATCCACTAAAACGCGAAACACCGTTAACGAAGGAAATGCGGCAGACGAAGGCGCGGCGGGGACAGCTTTTTTTCTGCGGCACGCGGACGAGGCGGAAAGGAATCGCGCAATGATAAGACAGATATGTGGTCGAGAGCCACCGGAGCGTTTTAAAAGACAAACGGCACATGGGGGGCAATTTGTTTTATTTCCGTTATTCCCACCCGACCCCAGCCAGGCCCACCCGGGCCCGCCCGGGCAATACGCGGTTCGCCGAGAGAAATATCGCTCCCCGAGAAAAGCTACGGTCCCTACGTGGCGGTGGCAGCGCTGACATCGAACAAAAAAGTACGTTTCGACGGCACCGCAAGAGATCACTGTATCGAGTACACCTGCATGTGCGAGGAGATGAGAGGGAAAAGGGACGAAGGCGTTCCTTATAGTCGGGCGGAGAACTGTTGAGAATCGTTTCAAAAGTTCGGCAACATTATCGAAATGAACATGTTGGACACACAACGAATGTGAATTACCGCTTTTAGTCCTAGACATATATACAATATATCGTTCGTGAGATGAGCAGTGTACTTTGGAAATTCTACACAACATAGGTACTCCAAGAGTATAATAATAATAACATTAAAAATTATCATTAAAAGTCATTAAAGTAGACAAACTTCTTACATTATTTTGTTTCATTGATTTAAAATATAAAAAACAATAATACATTAATAATTGCTTGAACTAATTTAGTACATTTTGACTACATTACATTTATTTAATACATTTTTCTGATCAAGATTTTATTTTTTGTACTCCTAACCTAATCATTTTGCCGCAAAACGATTATTATCTAAGAAATACGTGTCAATGAATACCATAGCATGGACATGAAAACAGCAGAAAATCAGAAAGACGAACATGGATAAAATACTTGTTGGCACGCAATTGGGTATGTCACGTCACGCTGTCAGCCCAACTGTGCGTACGTGTCTTTCGCTCTAACATTAGGATTTTCAGATAAATTATCGTCTATTTTATTATATTTCAAATAATAAACCAAAATAAATATTTTTAGAAGGTCAAGAAAAGGGTTTAAAAGGTGTAACATAATTTAACATAAATTGTTCATGAACAATATAGTACTTTTCTTTGAGAATAGCTTAACATTTTCATTAATTATTTATATTACTAGAAAAGATCATTAATCTCGTTTAAATTCTAACAACACTCGGAATGTTTCTGAACAATGTGTTGTTATTTTTTCTGTAAAAATTCCCACAAAGCTCAATAACTGTAATCAAATGGTTAGCTTTATCTCTTACAGAAATTGACTGTTGAACACAGACTTATTTTAAATACAGCGACTTTTGAACGCAACAACAGAATAAAAAATAATTTAAAAACGTAAGCATCGACAGAGTGCTAATATTTAACATCTTTGTTTAAATTATTAACTGCTCAGAATCATTTTTCAAAGTAAAATTTATCATTACTTTCATGTTTATGAAAGACACGTAACCCAATAGTTCATCTAGTTCCTTTATATCGCTTGTAGATTTCTACTCTTTGCCTTTATAATTATAGTTTTAAAAATCAGGCTTAGATATGACCTGCAAACTTTTCTCCTTTTAAATAAAAACAATATCAAAATCTGACTATTCTACAGGCGTGAGTTTTTTCTATAAGACATAGTTTTGTACTAAAAAACGCACCGGATCTAATGCCATTAATTCAAGTTAAAATAGTACGGCACAGCATTTAAAATTAATTAAAGCATAATAGCTTTACAAAGTTTGAAAAATAGTTCAATGAATTATGAATTTGCCACGAAGGTACCGAATTTTCTAAATGCAATATTATTAAGAATATTTTTATACATTTAACGATAAAAAAATGATAGATGTTTGAATTTTAGTTTGAAAGAGCTATACTATTTTCAAACTACTTCCAAGCCATTTATTTAGATGTATGTATATCGGCTCAGTAACTTTTCCATTAGAGCGGACAGAATCGCATTAACTGTTACCCAAAGGTAGATCTTGGGACTATTACACTAAGTAGATGTATAATAATATTCATATTCATGAATAAATATAACTTATACATAGTTTAAAATCCCTCTTGTCAATATTTTAGGCATCGTAGATTTGACATACAAAAAGTTACATTTTAATATGTTTATTCTTAGACAAACATGAACTTGAAAAATAAATACTTGTCTACAGCTTTAAATATTCTTTTGCATTAAGTAGGTATTTTGTTTAAATGTTTCAACAAACAACGTTATGTAAATAGGTAGGTACTAAATGTGTCGTGTGACTTCCATACTTTGTTTATTAATTGTTCGGCTCTCTCCTTCAACTAACTCAATTTGAAAAAACTGCATTTCTCTTCATACAAACACTCCTTTCTAGTTTTTGTTATCATTGTCTGCTAATCTCAATTCTAAATTATATTTTCAATACCTACCGGTTTCAAATCTGTTTAACTATGTGCCGCTACACATTTGCCTAGTGATTGTCATAAATAATCTTAATTCTGATATTTATATTACCGCCATTATTAGCTGTTAAAGTATAATAAATTCTGTTAAAACTTCATTAAAAATATTATAACTTACCAAATCCTAAAATATAACATTTATTATATTCAAAAAAATAAAATATATTTTGAATTAAAAAAAAATTTTATCACCAAACAATTTAACTAGATGTATTGTTTTATAATATTGTCTACTTAGGTATGTTTAAACGTTTATTTTTAATTTACATTGTTAAATGTATTTTAAAATAACAATGGTGATAATTTTATATACAAACATACTAAAATATTCCTGACATGAATAAAAATAATGTATTTATGCATCAATTACAAAGATTAACGTTTTACCGTATACCATAAAGGGATGCAGCTAAGTCTCTGAATACTTTATTTTTAAGATTCTAATCAAAGTAGTGACATAAACTTACATAGTTGTATAATAATATTTTATTTGTTACAAGACCCTGGTCTATTGGTTACTTATTTGTTTGTTATCCAAAACTAAGTGCCTATATTAAGGGGGGAATTATTTTTTAAATGGTTATTTCATAAAATAAATATGTCATAAAATTATTCTGTTATTAAATTTTAAAATAAACAAGTAATATTTTCTAGCCGAATTAAGTAGATTATAAGTACGCAACTCCATATACAATATGTTAAAATAGATGGACTAGAAATTAATTTCATTCAATGATTTTATACCTATTTTCTTTCCTCGATTCATTCGTCCACATAAAAATGTATCGACAATAATGATTGCGATGACCCAGATAATCGCACTTCAACGTGGTATGAGGATCAAAACCAACAATTATGTACACTCGAAAATCTTGTTTTGTTATATTTTCTCGAAACATTCCAACTCGAAAATGGTCTACAGTCCCAACCAAAACTTCTTTAGTCACGTACTACAAACGCCCATAAACATATATAATCATTATTGTAGCGCGTCAACGCCGATCAGGACAAGTCGTAGTCAAAGTAAATGCACCACAAAGACCATGGTCCAACTGTGTCTAGAATACGTATTATCGTCACCAGTTGTCTGTAATGATATGAAACGATCGCGCTCACCCGCCGCCGCATCGAAGTGTGTTAATTAGTAACAGCAATGGCTTTGATATATTATGCGACACTTTCAAAACATAACATTACAATTGATATTTAAATATTTATTATGTATTTAACTGTAGAGGACAATTCTTAGAATTGTGTCATTGATCATTGGTGCTATTAAAACCTTTAACAGTGCAACGAATCAGAATAAAAGTAAAATATCAAGTTATTTTGCATAACAGAGATATTATTTTGATTTCTGTTATAAATTGACTTGATGCAAATGAAATAAATAATTCGCGTTTTCGACAAAAATTGCATTTATTCTATCATTTAGTTTACGTTTATTTTTATTTTATTCAATATTATTCTTCTTAAGAACAATGTAATCGTTATAATTTAAAAGAAAAAATATTTTGTAATTTCATATTTTTTTTCTTTAATTTTGTAACTTTCCTTAAACAATCGAGATAACAATTGACAACGATTTCACGCACAATTTTTAGATTTCATTAATAACAACATACTTTTGAATTTTATATTATATTTTAAATTAAAGGTAGGTATTTACATACAAACACCCGTGAAACGTAAAAACAATATAAATGTATATTAAATGAAAATATTATTATTCAGAAAATATGCTATCAAGAATAATAATGGCCTTGTTGTAAAATATTTTTTATTTTATTAGAATCTAAGAAAAAATATGTATTGAAGTTAAATAATAATAAAAATCACAACCAAAGGTATTGTTGTGAAGTTTACCATGTTTTTCGGTATTTTGGCGTTAAAAATTGGACTTTGGGGGCCAAACCTTTATATGTGGAATTCCCACTAGGGACCTACTCATAAATCAGTCTCTGTACGGGAACAGTGAAAACGGCGTATTTCCGAAGACTTCTTTTCACAAATAATTTTCCCGGTGGCGACTTTTGATCTTCTGGCCAAAAACCCATGGTCTAAACTCTTAAGGAATATAGTAGAGTCCATTATATTCTTCGATATACTAGAGATTAAAAATGACTAAAAACAAAATTCAGCGTGAGTCGATTAAGCTAATAAGCATATTATTATTATACCTCGTATATGCATTCCAAATAAATAAAACCATATCTTGAATTCAGATTCATAAAAAAATTGTAAAATACAAAACATTATACATTAATTATTAATGTTTCTTTTTTACTGATTCAAACATATACCAATTTCCAAAAAAAATATTTTACACAAATATAAGTTAATTAGTAATATTAGTTGGTCGTATGTATTAATTTAAAGGTCATATATTTTCTTAACTGAAAAAATAATATTTATGTAGGTATAATTATTATTTGTACATTAATAACTTGGTTGGTTTTAATTGAATCTCAAGAAAAGCCAAATTATTTAATATATTTTTCGACGAAATCCTCCAATTAATAAACATTCATAATAACAATTATACATATAAAATACAAAAAAATAATCTAAATTATTGTTAAAATTAAAATATTCTACAATACGCAAAGGTTATGCTTACATTAAAGATACAATATGATAAGAAAAAAAGTATTCTGGCCTATCATAATGCCCGAATTCCGTAGTAGGCTGGAAAACTAACGGTAACCGAGGAACATAGAAAACTGTGTATTACGGCGCCAGGGCCGCTAATCTGTGCTCAGATGAGCGACTAAACATTAGATATGGAACAGTGGTCCACTGACAAGGAAGGTTGTTTTTTGCAAGGACAGGGTTAAAGAGGATATTAGGGAGGGGGAGAAGTGAACACTGGGCAAATATTGCTTTGGCCATTTGTCATGTCTCTTGGGGATTCCAATTTGCTGCATGGAAACAACCCGTTAATCATTGCCAGCAGAAAATTCACCTTAAACGCACATATTATTATTATTATTACTATCGTCAAAATAACGCAATGGTCGTTGAAAATCGTTTTAGACAAAAGTAGGAACCATTTTTCAAGATGACGTGTATATAGCAAATAATCGGTAGTACGTATGTATATATTATTACACTTGTTGAAATTGAGAGAATGCAATTAGTTTAACTGTATTTGAATTTATTGGAAACCATCCAAGTACCTACACATATTTTTCATTAAAACAAACTGATAAAGTATGAATTATAAACAACGTATTTGTGAAAATTAGTTTTTCAAGTGTATATATATAGGTATTAGTGTGGGAATTCTTTATAGGTAAAGAAAAAAAAACAAATATAATTTTTATCGAGCACTCCCCCCCTCCCTTCTATTACAACTATGTATTTTGTTAATTTTCATAAGAAAGTAATTATAGTTATATTTGGAGTTGACAACTCATCCCGTCCATGTGTCACAAAAGGGTTGAAAAATAACACTGCATATACACTTAAAAATATTATTCCGACAAAAAATTGCTTTTATTTCGACTTAAAAATAATAATTAATTGATAGATGTTACATTAAAAATTATTTTATTTGTGGGAAAATAAAAATTGATATTAATTGAAATATTATAAGAAATGTATTATCTAAAACATTATGCGCAACTTTATGCATTGTTTACATTCTTCCTAGACAATTATACCACTATTTCATTAATAAGGAAAAAAAATTTAACTTTATGGTGGCAGCCTTTTGTGCGATAACAAACAAAATATGAGTTGAGAACAACTTACAAATATCAATATTTTTCAAATGTGTAAACAATGAAACAAAGTAATATAATATGGTAGATGGTGATAAATGATAATATATGTGAGTTGCACTTTTCATCGATATTCGATGGTAAATAGGTATTTTTTTTTAATTTACCTTACGGTTTATTTAATTATGAAATATTTTTGTCAATAAGTTTACATTTTAAAATATATTGGTAAGGAGCCAGAATAAATTGAGCGCAACTATTTTAATATGCATTATGTTATTTACCCTCAACCAATACAATCAAACAGTTTGAATAATACCAATAAAAAAAGGTTTCGTTTTAGTTTTATAACCTGTTTTTATATTCTAGAATAAAAGAGTATATTTATTTAAAATTTAGACACAAATATTCAAAATGTGAACTAGAACTTTTGTTCTAAAGCATATTATGTACGTTGAAGAAATTTAAATTTGTTATTTGTTTTATAATAAACATTAATAACAAAAAGCATATTAATTAATGTATTATAATACATAAGTATATCGATTAATTAAATTAAAAACACAATTTAAAAACTAAGTTAATTAAATAATTGTATTAAAAATATTTGAATAACTACAAAATTAATTAACTTGAAATCAATTTAAATTGTATGTCCAATTTTGAACTTAAATAATGATTTCCAAATAAAGTTATCATGGTATCCAGCATGCATTTTTTATTACATAATATTCTGAAGTACACAATTTTCTGAAAAACTCATTATATACAAACCCAATTTCTAACAAATAAGTAGTGAATTTGTTATTAGTAATTAAATTTTAGATGAGCAGAGTTGAGTGACACGGCTAGCATTAATTGATTTACTATTCATAGTATTTATATTGGTGGACAAAGGAGGTACACTTTTAGTTGAAAAGGGTAACACCCATGGGGTTACACCTGGTTATATTTTTTGAGTTCCTGGTTTTAATTTTTGGTAAAATACGATTGAGAATTGTATCCGGAATTGTAAGTAATACGATTTAAATATTATTTTTTTTTTCAACGTTGCCATATTTTATAATTTTAACAAATGATTGAGCGCGATACTTGCTAACTGTCTAAATAAATAGTGAAAATCAACTTTGAAATGCATATAAAAAGTTTGATGAACTAGAAAAGAGACTTAAGTGGGTTTTTAGTCTACAATGTTAAAGTCACGGAGAAGTCAAAGATGAGTTTTCAGAACTAATGGGCCAAGGTAGAAGAAAAGAAATACTTTCTATCAATAAAGAATTACTAAGAAAAAAATAGATAACATTAAACATCAAAAATTTAAAATAAATATAATACGTGGTAGTAAATGCAGTTAATTTTTCAAAATATTTAGAATATAGGTATTGGCTAACGGTATCCACGATTTGGCATGTAGGTAAATTACATCAACTTATTGTTTATTAACCCATTATATTTTATGCTCCCATATTTTTTATAAGATTATAGTTATTTTAATTTATAGCTAGACTTAGAACATTTTTATCACACAATTTATTTATATGGGTAATGGGTATATACATTTATTATATTTTATTTTAAAAATATATACTATTTTTCTTATTGTTATTATTATTATTCGTTACACTTGAATTTTCATTTTAAAAAAATCAATGTACTGAATCGATTTATAGCCAATTAAATGATATTGCAACGTTGCACGTAAATATTCGTTCTCAATCGTATTAGCTTTTTTGGATAAAAGTTAAGTTCTATTTGTGAATTTTAAGTGTTCTCAATCGTTTGGCCAAAAAGGTATAACGTTCACAATCGGTCGATTGCCTTAATTGTTCAGGTTTTATTTTGGTCAAATATCAACTCTTGTATACCCAATCGAAGAAAATCGGATTGTATAATAAAGAACCATTAGTTACAATTATAACACACAAGTAAAAAATAAATATAAAAATGTGTACATTTTATTTTGAGCTTTGGTGTTGCAAGAAGGGGTAATTATTTACCAAAACACAATTTTAATATGGTATGTTTTATTATGTGGATTATCCAAGCCCGTGCGAGTCTTGCTCTCATATAGTCATAGTCATTCATAGTTGAAAAAATGTAAAAATATAATTTTATTATTGAGTATAAATATCAGACGGTTGTATAATATTTTTCCAGTATCGATTTACGAGTGGAAACCGAGTTTTCACATTATTCTGGTGTCGGTTTCTCATTAACCTGGTTTCAAACCTGATTCAAATTCATCAAGTAAACAGATACAACAGATCACATAACTACTAAAATATAATATGAATATAATATATTTATAAATTTTATAATGTAAAATATTTACATATTATATTAAGCACCTAGTGGCTAGTACCTATACTTATACACTACACAGATTTAAATTATTTTTTATTTGCATGTATTACCCTTGATACGAAAAAAATATCCAACAATACTGATGAAAAGAGAACAAAGGCGTAAGGGGTATAAAATATAAGAGTTTTCTCGGGCGGCAGGGGGTACTAGAATATAATATTATGGGTATCTGTTGAATTATTCGTGATTTTTTTACTCGGTTTCCTTCCAAAAAAAATATACTTTCTACTTGCGTTTTCTTTTCTATAGATTCATAAATACACATTTATATAATGCATCATTGATGCACAATCTTGAATAATAATACGTATAAACCAACTGAGAACATGGAACATAACAACACGGAGAAATATTAACCCGAGGGTGACATAAGTACGAAAAGGGCTTACCTGACTAAAAGTTGTGGTACACTATTGTGGTAGTTTCAGTACGCTGCAAGGCATATTCGTCTTTGAAAACATTGACTGGCTAACCTTTTATATCTAACATTAATAATGTATAGAACGGCGTAACGTATAGGCAATATAGGTACCACTGTAATTTTAATAAGAAACAGAAGATATTTTTGTGCTCTTAATGTACTGTAATATGTACCTACAGTGAAACCTCTAAATACCGGACACTCTCAGTCGCTGAAATTTCTCATTAAGTTCACTATCCAGAGGTGTCCATCATTCAGAGGGTTCATATTGTAGAATGTTTGTAGTTGGTTCCCAAAAAAAACATCCGCTATTAGGAGGTGTCCGTTAGGGGAGATTTCACTGTCTAACTTTTTATTATTATTTATCACAAGCATATTAAATATACATTCTATAACATACCAGTTTTAAACTACAGTAAGAAAAAGAAAAAGCAAAAACAAATCAGGCAGGCTATTAATTAATAACGTTGGTGTTGGGTTAGTTAAGTTACTTAACTTTAGTTTCATAGCCAAAAACCAATCAACTATCAAAAAATTTAGAAATATAAAAACAATTGGAACAATAAACATTTAAATGTATAATTCTTTATATATAATAATTGTGCGTTATAACAAACATGGAAATAGTTTTTAAAATAAGATAATAATTTCTAGTATTAAACAAAATGGGTGATATCAACCATAATTATTTTACCTAGTAATTTTCCAAATACAACATATAGTGAAAGATATTATAATGACTAAATAATAATAAATATTTTAATATAATAATTAAAAAACAAATAACTAATAAAAACAAAATAAATGAGAAAAACAATAATCTAGAAATAGGCAGATTTTTGGATTATAATATTATTTCTTTACTTTATTTCTATAACGCAATATTATGCAACATTAATATGGAGTAACAAGTCATCATTGAGTCTTTAAATACACTACACACGATTTATTACGTTATAAATATTCACTCACATCTGTTCTATCAAATTAAATCCATTTAAATTATTTATTTTCATAGGGAATTTTCAAGTACCAGTGTACCAAATGTACCTACATTGTTAAAATTACGAACTGCAGCTTGGTAGCCTCAGTGTAATGGTTTATTTGCATAGTAAAATATTCTTATACGTTTATTCGTGGCAGCAATATAATATCATCATCATTAGCCATACTTTTCTAAGAAATTTTACAATACGAATGTACAACACGTGTTTAATAGTACATTACTACAACAACTGCAGGTGTGGCCATGTGTCAAACAACCGTTAGGTACTATAGTATAACACAGACGGCCGAAAAGGACATTGTTTGAACTGATTTAGGCTAGGTGTAAAGGAAAAAACAATACGCATTTCGTTTAGGGTCACTCATTACGCTTTTTTTTTATATAAACATTCAAGTAAGCAATTTTGAATGCGTTTGGAAATGTTTGCCAACGAAACGCAACCGACCGATTGTACGGCGAACCGAACCTATGGATCTCGGTTGCATTACCTCATATTTTCATTTATGCAAGGTGTTCAAAACGAATTTTCGTACAGCACACGGTGCAAAGTCAGTGCACTGGGGGAGAAACGAAGACAACAACAACAACAGTGGTAACGGCCGGTTTAATGGGCAGGTCTCCAATTATAATTAAAATGTACGTGTATATATACTGTTTTACTATGATTATTATTAATATTATTGTCGTTGTTGTTATTGTTATTATTACTAGTTAATAGATACTATTATTAATGAGACAGGGCGACGTGTGGGTTAGGTTTCCTAACCTACTATATTATAGAAAAGCCACGTGTACGATTATAAAATATATTTTTCTATTATGTTTTTAACAGTTCATAAAAAATTATAAACACGGAAACCAAATTATATCATATAACATATTATTCGTATATATAAGTATGAAAAGAACAAAATGTTTTTATATTGTTATTTTTTCCCCAATCCTATCACCTCCGCTAGGTCGTCCAACTATATCACACAAGACAGACGCCGCTATCAGAGATTCGCACTGTGGACTATATATGTGATTATGGTCCATCCGGCCGTTGCTGCCCGGTTGGACGCGGGCCAATCGCATTATTTATTTTACGCAGCTTACGTGATCGGCGAACAAATATCAACCTTCGGGTTCCGGTTATACGGCCCATTTAACCCCGTGGCGGAGGAAATTCGGTAGCAAACAGGCATCATGGGGACGGCGGAAAGAGAAGTATCAAAAAAAAAAATTATACGATCCACCAGTGTGTGTATGTGTGAGAGAGATAGATGAAAAAGGTAAAAGTAAAATGTAGAGAGAGACAACATAAAACGAGATGACGGGGTCACAACCGCCACCACCATCGATACGACTAAAAAAGATTGATTGGTAATTGAATGGATAAAATTCAATAAAAAAAAAGGTGAGTAAGTGGATGTCGCTCTGCTGTACAGAAGGTTACAAGTGAGACACTGTAATGGATGGTGTTTAATTTGAATTCAATGATATAATGTCATTGTATAAGAAAAACGATTCTAAGCGAAAACGGTCAGTCAGCCTATGATATTACCAAGTATATTTGATAATATTATGGTGAATAAAGTAATTTATATATAACCTATTTACGTGGAACCTTGTTTTAAATTTTCTATCCTTAGCTATAAAAGTTAAACATTTTATAAATTTTCAACTACAAAATAATTATTAAACTTGAAATTTGATAAATTTTATCAAAATTTTAACTTTAAATGCTTATAAAAAAAAAATTGTGCCTATGTATTTTTAATATTTTTCAACTGCTATTGTAACAATATATCAGGAGCCTTGCATTAAATGTTCACGATTTTTTAAGAAAAAAAAACTAAAAAAATTGAAAACTGACAAACAGCTCAAAAAGAGTCCAAATATTTTTAAATATTTATATTTCATCGTGTATAGAAAATGCTAATAAAAACATTCAGTGAAATTTTCAAGTATCTACAGTCATACGTTTTTTAATTACAACAAAATAAGAAAATCGTTACATGAGAAATCAAATGAATATCAAATGTTGTAAAAATATGAATTTCAAACGCTCAAAAAATTTAATTTGACTTTCTTGTAAGCATTTTTTTTTTTTTTGATAAAGGTAGACAAACTTATGGATAATCTTGTATTACATTTTCAAATCTTAGATTTAAAAAGAAACATTTTTATGAATTCTCAACTCAAAATAATTTGCTAATTTTCGTGATTTTTTCAAGTGAACTTTAAATGCTTATAAATAAAAACTGTGACTAAGGATTTTTAATATTTTTCAAATGTCATTGTAATAATAAAGTAGGAGCCTTGTATTAAATTTTCAAGCTTTTTTACCCAACAAGTTTTATTGACATTCATAGAAAAAAAGACTAATAAAATTGTAAACCAGAAAATGTTTCTAAACAGTTCAAAAAAAATTAAACTATTTTGAAAATTTTATCGTATATAAAAAATACAAATATAAACAACCCGTGAAAAATGCATGTAGGTATATACATTAATTTGTTTTATAGTTACACCAAAAACTAAAATTCGATTTTGTCAAAACCCGATTTTGTGTAAAAATTCCCGTTTTCCTTAATTTTTATTTTGTTTGCCAGGCGTTTTTGAAAACTATTGGGAATTTTAAATTTTGACCTCCAAAAAGTGCCAACTAGTTTCACTTTTCCGTCGAACAAGATACTGAAGTTGAAAATCAAAGCATTATTTCGACTATTAATCGTGTACACAGACACAAAAATAAAATAATAAAAAAAAAATATAAAAAAACACACATCATTGTAAAATCAATACATTCATCGCTCCGCTCAGAATCTAAAACAACAACAATATATTAGAATCATATCGACAACGTTTTACGATGCACTGTAGATAGTTGGTGATGAAGAATACTTTAAACACGTATTGATTTATGTTGGTGTGTGTGAGTATAGGTTTAGTGTTAATTTTAAAAATAATATTTCTTCGTGAAACGTTATATATTATATGATGATATCTACATAGCATTGAATAATATCAAAAGTAATTCAAAATATACCGAAATATACGAAGGACTTTATTGTGACAACAATCATGGCATAACGTAAGGGACCGTGTCATAATTTTAACGTGTCTGTCAAAGTATAAATTCAAATATGCATTTTGATTGTAACGATACTTAAAATTGTTGAAGTAATTTAACATGATATTATGTAAAATTGTCGGTTCTTTAACTTTTGCCATAAGTTATATTAGTGGATAATTGCAGTTTTTTGTTTAACAGAAAAGATTTTTTTTTTAGTAAACTACTTACAGCAGAATATACGTATTAAAAGAATATTTATTCTATGTTAAATTTTATGGTGTTTAATTTTCGTTATATGCATTTGATATTGTAACTTGAACAGTTAACGAGTTATAAGCGTAACTCGTGAAAGGAGCGAGCTACCATTTTAAAAGGGGGTGGGGGGTTACGCCTAGGTGTCAAGCCTTCTAGTACGATTATTAGTGAGGTATAATAGTTGTGCACCAAAATTCAGCTGTTTAGGAATCAATTCTAAACTTTGACAATTTTTTATCTAATTTGATTGGACTATAAATAAACAGGAAGTTACATAAAAAAAACACAAAGAAATGAGCTCGAACAACTCATCGAAAACTGAAAGTTTCACTTAAGACCAATATTATGGTCATATAATATTGATACAAATTCATGTTTTTATTCATTATAAAATATTATTACACTCATCAGATTTTATTTATTCGAATTTTAATTAAGCTTTATTCAATTATCAGCTATAATGAGTTTCAAGAAAATTTTAACTCATTCAATTTGAAAAAAAAATCCTGACTCACTAAATATAAGATTTAAAATATACTGTTACAACCACATTGCGTACTTTTATCTACAAAACAACTTGTTTGTGCATAAATTTATGATTTATGAATAATATTGTTCCCCTTTTTTTATGTAATTCGCGCATATTCCCAAGTACCTACACTAATAAAAACAATAAATAATAGTGGATAATACCGGTTGTATTGTCCTGGTCTTGTATTTAAAATTGTTTTTATTCTGCTACATTAACAACTATTAAACATCATTAATAATAGTTTACACAATATTTTAAAAATGACAATATTATATTAGGTAGTATTTTGTTGTAAGTCTATAAATCTGTATTTACAAATTTAGAATTGGAATAAAGTTTTTTTTTCATACATTTTTTTAAAAAATGTTAATATAGCATAACGAGTGTTGTCTCTTTTCTTCGATTTATTAATTTTTAGAGTGGTTTTAACTTGAACTTGTAATAAATTAAAAATAATTAGGTGAATATGAGGATGAAACAATTCACTGTTGATGTGCATATGAAAATTGTATATAATAATATATTTCAATATACATAAATTTACATCTGAGTAAATCTCTATTGGGAATATTTAAAGATATTAAATGATGAAAAGATACTCTTAAGAATCTAAGAAAATTGACCTTGACACAAAATAAGTATATAGTTCATAATTTAACATTATTATATATCATTTACTATTAAGAACATTTTAAACTCAAAATTACATAAATATAGAATAGTGTCGGGTAAATGCATTTGAAGCCAGTTGTAGGTCGACATCTGTTCCGACGGTACTAAGTCACTTTTTATTAACGATGTTCTAAAAATCAAATTCCCATTTTATGATGCCATATATAGTAATTTAACCCCATCGAACCCTAAATCAATTTCATTTGATATCTTTCAAACACTTATTATAGTTAAACTGACTCGAGATTTAAGAATGAAAAATCGTCTTTCTATAATTTAAAGTAAAAACAAGTATCAATCGATTGTGATTACTTCATATTTTGTCCTTCAAATTCTCATTAAATATTCCCACACACATTCCTCTTCTAATTAATTTGAATAATGTATAGGTCATTCTGCCAACTCAAATATTATTACAATTTTCTTTGTAAAATGTATTTTTCATTTAGTTAAGTAAACACATTACCCAACGGCCAACATCATAACAACTATAATATGAGCGAGTAGGTACCATTAGTTTTACAATGGGTTTTTAAATACACATAATATTACTGTGATTACATTTTAATTGTAATGCATACCAAAATATGAGATACAAATTATTTCAATTTAGACGATATTTTTCATAGTATTAATTGATTTTATAGAACAGCGATCAACATTTTAGTTTTATATGTATAGAGTAACAAGTAGAAAAACACCAAATGTGCATCAATTAGCACTGTATACAAATACCTAATAAGTTTTTCAATTTCAAAATAATTGTCATTAATTTTATTTTATTAGTTCGTTTTAAACCACTTGAAACCCATTTTATTCAATATAGCTTTGTACCTCCGTGCTTATCAAATCGTTGACCTTTGTAGACTATTTTAATGTGAATCTAGTATCATGTCATTAAATATTTGAATAATTATATTTTTTATATTTTGAAAACTAGTTTTTACAATATTTAAAACGTTCTATTTTTTGTAAGGCTCATAAAGTCATACATTTTAGTCTCTTAGGTTGTATCGAATATAATTTTTCGGATAGTAAGCCACAATAATATCAATTACCATTACATAATATTATAGATTATTGTACAGCTAAGTTTTAATGTTTATACGTGACTAATTTATGTAACAATAATTACTTTATAATATTATTTAACAAACCCAGTAGCTAGTTCTAATAATACTATTTCAATTATAATATTATCCACATATCATACGTAATAACACAATTATTAAGTTAATTTCATATCACCTATAAATAAATTAAAAAAACCATTGTGTTGTTATTGACATTTAGTTATAAAATTAATTGATATTCAAACATTGATGTTACTCTAATGTTGATTTAATTAAACTCGAATATAACAAAAAGTACCCAGAAGAACTACTTATAATAATTTTAAATTATTAATTTATTGGTAGCATCGACCTATATCGTATTCTAAGTATTTCAATTAATAATAAATTAATAATACAATTATTTTATGTCATAAAACATAAATTGTACAGCTCACATAATAGTATTTTAATTACGTACATGAGACTTCAGTTATTTAAATGGCCTTTCTTCATAGGTAACAAATAGTGTTGACAAAAGATATTAAAATTAAAATTAGGGAAATTAAATGCTCCTTCGACCACATAATATCATGAATAACACAAACGTTAGGTACCTAATTGTTTTTATTCACTACGTATTTCATATCAGAATAAACTGTTAAACAATACATCATTGTCTTTGAATACAACATTTACGCAAATTAACTTAACTGATAGTTAATTGTACTACTGATACAGGCGTCATTGCACTTTAATTAATTTATAATTAATAGGTATCATGCACCACCACACTAAGTGTTAGTTAGTAAATAATAGATTGCCTACTCACTTTTATCATTATTGGATATTAATATTTCAGAGAAGAAAATTCGGTTAGGTATAGGAACTTACGCAAAACAATAATATCTATCTGTCTTAATTAGCCGGTGCATTTCAATAGGACATAGAATGGTCCGCGTGTACTTGGCAGATGTTATTACGGCTATTTTAGCTAGATTTATGAACATATGTTCAGTTAATGTAATGGAAAATATTTCAATTGAGTTAACATAAACAGAGAAAGGAAACTAGGTCTTCATCAACCGATCGAATATGTAAAGCTAATAAAACAGAGTTGGCCGTTAATCTGAGATAACCCGGATGCGGTTCCACTCTCGACTCGCGAGTTTCGAACCGATAATGGGCGAAGGTAATACTATTGTGAAATTCAACGACCGACAAAGTTAGGAATACAATTATAAATAATAATAATTGTAGGGCATACGGCGTTTCAATGACCTAGATGTCACACTTCCCCTCTCTAAATCTACTCGTGTTTTTTAAATAAAACCAAAAAAATATCTAACATTATTATAAAGACATTTATTCATTAGATGTCTAAATGTTACTAAAAAACCATACAAATGTTTTGTACGTAGTTGTAAATCACTATATTTATGAATTTTAGCGATACTAAGAAGTACTTAATTATTTTCTACAAATATCAACGGATTATGTGAAATATTTAAAACTACCTAAAAATGTATTCAATGTAATATTATTGTATCGCAATAGAACTTCATGGACTTTAGTTTTTGTCTGACATGATAAGAAAATAAAATAATCCACGGTGAGAGGTTTTCCTATTTTTTTCTATAAGACATAGCTATAACGTTGGCACTCCCTCTCACTGAATGAAATAAAAATAGTGCAACCAAAGATCTGGTGTCAGCTAATATTATAGTATCTTTCAGATCGCCAATACCGCAACTTTATGTATAGATGCTTTATTTCTTTTTCCCCTTTTTCGCGTTAAACCAACTTACCATATTATTTTCCGTTGTACGGCTTCCTATACCCCCCCCCCTACTCACCTCTATCACTTCCTACAACGACAATCAGAATACACTGACGCAACTGTCGAATCAAATCTACTCCTATATCCATTTAATCTCTTGTTTTTAAAACTACAAACACGCAGACCCGACCCCCCCCCCCCCCGGACACATACATGCACACACGCACGCACCCGACAGCGAGCCAATCTCCTCGACTGTATACTGTACGAGTGTTATAATAACAATACGGCGGTGCAGGTCGCGCAGGGTTCGTCGTCGTTGTCATAGAGAACGTGACGGTAGCTGTGTTTCATCATAATTCACGTCTGTATACCGCGTTTGTTTTATACCTCCGCACTTAAAACCGAACAATTTTTATCCCCACCCCATCCCCTGCAGCCTTACACCTCACCGCCAACCACCGTCCGACCATATCTCCGCGTTTACATTTTAATAACAATAAAGGTTGTCGTCTGCCAGCGTGCACATTTTAATACGTTTAATGCGTGTCCCGGTGACGTTTACCCGCGATTGTTAACGATAATGGAGTACTGAAAGCTTTATTATGTATGTATACACTACCGATGGCGGTGGCAGGGGGGTACGATGATGTAAGGGGCGGTCGTGGGTCCCCGGGATCAAATTTGTCAACTGCCAAAGGCAAAACATTCGATTTACGTATTTACGACCGACACGATAATGGGACGCTGCCGACGCGTTACTGTCCTTGTCGCTATCGTCGCCGCGGTTAGCTGTAGTTTGCGTATACTTGGACGACACGTTTACCGTGAGTGGGTTTCTATATTACCAATTATCGTGCACGTACCTACACCGTGTCTGAAAACAAAAACGTTATACTGCTAAAATGTTCGACACAATATCATAATTTTATCAATAGGTAATATTATTGTACACTGGCTCTCTAATTTTTTTTAAACATAGTACTTAATTTATTTTGTTCGCAATACTCGCGTATGCTTTGCGATATGAGCGCATGAGACTTGGATACCTACCATAGAGCCCCGACAAAGTACCTAATGTTAAGATGATCTCGTAATTTGTTCTTTGTTGTTGATGTACCTATTAGACTATCAACAAAATACAAAATTATCCAACTCAGAGTTATCTTCCTAAAACTATTTTTTTTTTAAATATAATATAATATAATAACAAAATATTATGTACTAGTGAGCACTTACTAGTAACATTTCATATTATTATCTTGACAGTATTTATCATTTACAGACTTTTCATATTGAATCTTTTATAATATAATATAGATATATATATATATAATTTGTTATCTATAGTACCAATTATATTTAACACAATATTTGTAGTTTTTTTTCTATCATTATTTGCCAATAAATAAAAACCGTTGAAAATTGAAAATTAAGTATATCATATCGTTACTTCTTTACCAATATTGCCTTCAATAGACTCAATATATTTTCTCTGTAAAGCTCTCTATTACTAATGATAAAAACACAATATCAATTTATTAGTTTACCAGATATGTCTGACGTATTTTTGCGAACACTAAGTTATTTAACGAGCTAAGTGATTTCCCGTTTGTCAACATGTTGACAATAACTTTCGTTACGCCAAATACAATTTATAGACGTACTTAGTATAAAGGCTCTTAAGACGCTCATAATCGGATTCAACCTGATAAATTGGCTTTAAACTTAACGATAAGAAAGTGAATTTGGTTATTATAAATCGACGATTTTTTTTTGTTGGGCTGTAAAAGAAATCAATATATTAATATGGGTTTTATACTTAATTGTTTCTTTTCGTGTACCTACTTTAAATATTATACTGTATTCAATGTTTTAGCTTCAATCACAATTCATAATAGGTACATATTATTATTTTACAAAATACAATTCAAAAAAAATAAATATAAGTATATAATAAAAATTATGAATTTATTCTAGAATATTAGCAAATATCTGCGAACCTAAAAATAAAATGTTAGCTTTTTTTATATTTGTATTATAATTATTATATATCCAACATTTAATGTCATGGAATGAACAATAGGGACGTGTTAATAACCAAACGATTGTTTGTACTAAATATATAATCACAGAACTGATATTTAAGTATTATTTACTCTGTTACAAGTATTTAATAATGTGTACATTACAAAATCCCACTAAAACAATGAATAATATTTGTATGAACAAAACTTGAAAAACACTCTGGTTATTAATTAGTAACAAACACTTCTCAACATAAGTATTTATACAAGAAAAACTTTCTTAAATTTAAAAAGTTTAGAACTAAACTTCATAAGACATGATTGTTTTACGATTCTTAAACTTTCCGTCAGAATGAAGACCATTTACTATAATAATAGAATAATCAAGTAACGTATATTATGAGTCGTATGAAATATTAAAGCAAGTTAGTTTTAAGATAAATTGATGATTTACAATTTGTTTTACAATACATCATGCATTTGCATTTTAAACCATTTATTTTATTTGTATAATATCATCATAATTCATAAGTAGGTATTATATTGTACATCTACCAAATTATAAAATGTCCTTTTTTATTATTCTTATTAAAATAATTTTGCATTAATAAAAATAATATTAATATCATCGTGATGATACAAGTTATACTCATATAAATAGTGAACCTATGTTGTATAAAATCCAATTTTACCGATTACCATTGTTCTATTTTAAATTAATTTTACAGCATTATAAAACTCTGCAATAAAAAAATATAGTGTCCTACAGAAAATATATTCGTATCATCAACTTAAACATTTATATTTTAATTTAAAAGCTTTGATATATCTTTAAATAAGTGTGTTTAAAAATATGGAATTTTCACTCCTATCTCTGATTTTGTATATATTAAATTAATTTAATAAATGAATTGAAAGTACCAAGAAACATATTTCTGAATTTATGAGAATATTATTCATTTTGTTTATTTTGTCTTTGAATTTTTCTTCACTTAATAGTTAATTCGCTTCAGAAGATTCGTGCAATACCTTTTGTTTGATTTAATAAGACACGAATACTCATCTATACTTTAAACAAAACTTCGAAGACTTTAATGCATACAATTTATATTTTATAAAAGGGTCTGAGCTACCTGATGTAGTGATGTGGAAATAACATGAGTAGGTAATATTCTATCAACGAAGAACTGTAATCGGAATTTCCCTTCCGGCAACCAACCTCCCCAACACTCTATGAAACCCTCCTTTAATTCCAACGATCCACTGGCGTAATATGAAACCGGAATTTTGGATTTCGTTTCTTATCTGATTTATATAACTTGTTCAAAAATTGTATGTATTATTCAAATACTGCTTTTCCAGCTTCATTTTTTACATAAAATCTAGGACAATTGTCATTCAATTTTCTTTAAATACAATCAAATGGTCAGAAAAGTTTCATTGTTACATAAACTTTCTCTTACCAAGTAAAAAAATAAAATAAAAAAATATTGAAATTATCCTCTGGATTGATATAACTTGAACAAAGTTCAAAACAAACTTCTGACATTTGACCTTTTTCCTTATAATCTAAAGTTATATAGTAGATAAACAACAATCTATCGAGCAGAATATATCATACATTTTTGTTTTATATGGTTTATTACTTCAAATATTAAATCACAAATTAAATTTAAAAATGTACATTTAAATCTTGAATTAATTAAAATATATTAAGAAATTTTATTTTATTTGAATCCACATTATATATTTCTCAGAATATCAAATGCATAATACCAAATAGTGTTTTTAAATCTTCTTAAAGTGTTTACAAAATATCTTAGATAATTATTTTGGATAAAAACAAATTACCTTATGTGCTCTTTTACTTTTTAATCTACACCACAAAGTTAATAAAAGACAAAAACAAATTCTCTAACAGCCTGTAATAGATAATATATACACGGTAGTTTTTTTATTTTAAATAACGAAATGCAAAAAAAAGTTCATTGAGTAAAAGGAATAAAAATCCATCATAAAACTTTAATAAAATGTACCTTCTGCGTATCTGTAAAAATGTAAAATTTTCTTTATTAAATAATTTTTGTTGAAAAAAAATGAGTAAGGAAGCCAAGTCCGGTTATTATGGTAATTTAATGAAACGTGGCCAAAAAATAAAATTAAATGAATCACTTGATATAACGTGTTTTGTTGCTATTTCAGAGGTATCTCATAAGCCAAAATAAGAGAACATCTATCTTTATTACATTAATTATCATTTATCATACGTAATAATTTTTCACATTTTTTTAGTTGTATAAGGAAATATTTATTGAAAATGTTTAAGTAAAAAAAAATTAATTATAAAAGATAAACAAAATTCAGTTTAAAATATGTAGGAGTAGAAACGTATGAACGTGAAGTAAATAATGAGAAACCTCTACAAAATGTTGAACCAAAGTTTTCAAACAATAATTTTATTAATAATATTAAAATTTAAAAGGTTAACAAATGTTTGTATTTAATTTTTTCCCCGATCATATTAAAAAGTACTGAACATTTTCAATTTGGATCTCCTAAAGGTATCTACTAGATCCAAATTGTAACCAGAAACCTCTCTCAAAGTTGACGATAAGAGCTTTTTTTCTACTAGAAAAATTGTATTCACATACAAAAATAAAAAAACACACATGATTGTACTTGTACTTACATTGTAAAGTTAACTGAAAAAGAAATTGAAATGAAAAACTCCAACATTTTCATCATAATTATATTGAAAATAAAAATAATGTTCACCTTAATATTGTTATTATTCATTAAAATCCTTATGAAAAATATATACAATTATTGATTTATTACAAAACTTATAAAATAAATAAAAAAAAAATTTTGCTTAATTAAAATTAATTTAATTTTGTGAAAAAAACCAAGTAATTTTCCAATAACAAAATAGTATATGATATGTATTATATTTATATGATTGTGTTAAAGTTGATTTGAATAAAAATTATATTGATATAAAAATACTATTAATTATTATACATATGTACCATATTATATGATCATTTATAATGTGTTATATTAATATTTTGTATAGACATTCAAACTGGAATATATAGCCATAGATATGGATAGGTACATTAAAAATATAATACTGATTGAATCAAAAAATAATAAATATGAAACTCGGTATCATATTATATACATTTTATGGTCTGTAAACAATATTGTTTTATCTAATAGTATAAATGTTCAAACTGTTTTCCGTTAACTGCCAAACAATGAACAATAAGTGGATGAAGGAACCCCATTATTGCATTTTCAATGCTTTGAGGTGGAACTGTATAGATTGCAGCCTGTACCACTGCCATAAGCTCGGAGTTATATTAGAACAAAATAAAACGTCTCGACATCACTTAACCTTATAATGTTATGATTATTCAATTACAAAAAATATGAAAATTCCTCGAGATTTTTAGATTAAGTATTCAAATGCTGTGCAACAAAATATGACAGAAGAGTTTATTTACTTTTAAGTTTTAACATTTTTTTTCTTATACAATTATTATAAAAACTGTATACATTTTATTATATTTATCTGTTATATAATACTGTATAATGTACGATCGATTCTATTCTTTGATATCCGTTAAAGTAGGTGACATAAAAATGCCAAGTGTCAAACAACAAATATGGGGTCTATTTGTAAACATAATTTTCAAACTAATACAATTTTTCTGATTGTTAATTGTTTAGGTATTAACCTAATCAAATTAATAAAATATTTAAGTTATTTTAGAAATACAAGCTTTGACAGATTATATTGTATCTATAACAGCTTTCAAAAACAATTCGATGTTTTTTTAAATAATTTTAGCTTATAAAAATCCAAAGTTTGTTGGTTAAACTTATCTAATAAAAATAAAATATAAATTGTATTATACTTGCATAAAATGACCAAACACCTAACAGCTGTTTATATAAGTTGAAATGTCAAATTAAAAATCGTTAGTGCGATAAAAATATAAAACACACAAATCTTACATTGAAGTTTATCATCTAGAAATGTTGTATAAAAATATTTACTATTGATATAATGTTTAACATGCTAATATAAATATTAATTGTACGTTTAAGTTATGCGAAAAGTAAAATAAATATGTTGAGCAAATAAAGCAGCACGGCCAAAAGTTATAATATCAAGATTAATGATACATCGTCGTACGACATTCTTAAACAAGGTCTTTATGCCTGTACACTATACATAGCATGGTAATTCAACTATAAAATTCAAAATATTTTCTAGCGATTGCAACACACTTTTCCCATATTTTACGACTCGGTAATAAGCCGTTATATCTATGATGTCTATAATGAACTCATAATTTACGTTATATACGTGACAGTTTTGAATTAATATTATTATTATGAATTAAAACAAAATAATAATTCGCTATAAAATATCAGTGTTGTTTATTTTAATATTATTTTTTTTAACATCCTATTATGAAGAGAAAAAAATAGTCATCGTTGTACTGACTTGTACTTTATAGTTGTTGTTCTCTTTGTATAAACATTTAAGTTGTAAAGAGTAAAATCTGTGGACGTTTAGTAATATTTATAATATATTATTTTATATAAAGTGAAACGGTTCGGGCGCGCGGCCGGGTTATTTATGGGCAGGGTCTTCTTGTCAGAGGTTATTTCATATTTGCAGTCGACCGGCAATGTTGGTGGTCGGTGGCCACAACGACCCGCTCCGCCAGTTATTTATACGCACCCAAGCGAAACGGGATGAAAGTCACGCGAACACTTCGAACCCACAAATAAATATCTCCTTTACCATATCTTTCTTAATCGTAACAATCGATACAAATTAACCGTTTTAATTTCGTAGCGCATTAATAATTTAAATCGATCCTTGTTTTGAATATCAAATAGAAATTTACCATCAACATTTAGAAAATATAAAACTCGTAGGTACATGGAACTATTATACACGAAATTACATACATTATGTTTTATGTGCTATAATATTTGATCTTTTTAGTAAAAACACATTTACATAAAAAAATAAGTAATTAAAATTTTTTTTTACATTTAAAATACATTATAAACTGATCACAAAAGATTATAATACCATTGGTAAACAATATAGATATATTACTAAAAAAACACTTTCTAATATTAAAACTCAAAATAGATATAAGAAACTTAATTAAGAGATATTAGTTTCATAATATATTTTAAAAGCAATACTTGTATTACGTTTTAACTTATAGAGGTAATTTTGTTTGTTTTTATTTGTCATCATATATCGTTCTATACCTAGATAATTCATTTTCGTCTATCACAAGATCAACATGACAAATTTACTAAAATATACATAAATAACGTATGACAATATTTGTATATAGGCTATATATTATGATATTTAAAATATACTATCGTAATTTATTTGTCCGGTATAATTCAAAACGATATATGTTAATTTAAAAACGATGTATGCCTAACATATAATTTCAATACGTTTATCTAAATCCAAAACTGAACATATAAAAGCTAATTACAAACAAAATCAAAATTATAGCACATTTTAGTTTGAGAAATTCGATGATCCGGAGGATATTTTCATCCTACAAAAGGCAAATTCGTTGTGAGACATCTAAAATGAGAAACAATATAATGAATCGTCACGTGGCATACCTATTGGCTTTAAGAATACAATACTAATTTATAGATATATAATTAGATGGTAAAATTGTTTCCAGTAATTGTATTACTATATATTGAACAACACATAAATGAATTACGTAAACAGTAACATTTGCACGTACGTCGTACAACCCCCGGCTGTAGGTTACAGAGAAAATTATAAACACAATTTAACATTGATGTTTGATTGAAATCTACCTACAAGCTACGACTGTGTCGTGTTCTGTATGCAAGAGAGCCAATGCCAACATTATCCCTTCAATAACGATTTTATCTACATTATAACAATATCGTCGAAATCTACATACAACCCAAATGAGAGTATTCATTAAATATCCCCTCACTCCTGTACCGCTTTTAATCCAGTTTGTTATTGTACCTAGCAGACGTGCGGATACAGTATTTATTTTGGACCCGCTGAATATGCAAATGATACATCCGAAAATGGACATTAATATGGTACACGCAAAATGTAACTGGTGTATTGGCGAAAGGTAGCAATACAGGATACTATAACGCCATCATCATTTCTCTCTCACCCCGTTGAATAATGTTAATTTTCACCACCGTACAACCGCCTATATTGATTCTCAGAAGCTTCCTTCATCGTGAGAGCCAAATAAACCCATCATCGTGCCGACGGATACGAGAGTACAAAAATTACACTCACATATTATATATTTATATATTTTCTTTTGTTTAAATTAGTTTTATTACACAATCTGTAAATATATTATTTTTACAATAAGCGTAAGTGTTGTAATAGATTAATAAAAAGTTACTGAAGACTTGAGCGAAGAATCCATCCAGTGATGGGACTTCTTGGAGTTGTGATATTTATATATAACAGTAATATTTTTAGTTACGGAAATGCAAAAATTAACTTTAAATACTATTTATTGATAGTTAATGTAAGTAGTTTGATTTTTACAAAAACCCTCCAACATTTAAAAACATTTGTATTTTTGTATGGTTAATACTAAAGCTGTTACAGCGCCCCTTATCTTGTGGTTTTATACCAACAAGTGGAAGATTAGCTTACGTAATTTCCTATGCCCGATTACTGTTTTGAATGTATATATAAATGTATAAACTAATTCTTTTTTTAAATGAAAAATATTTTTTTTTAATTAAAATTACATTTTCAAAAACTATATTTAGAAAACCAGAAAATATTTTTAAATTGTACATGCGTTTATTAAGTGTTAAAATATAAGATATTTTTCCCAATAAGTGACATTATAACGTTCAAAAAAGGTTAATGAAAACAAATCGTTTGCAAAATTACCAGACAACAAAACCAGACCACAAGAAATACTTAAAAACATCTTTCTATTTTAAAAGTTTCCACTAATAAATTAGTAGGATAGAGCTAATTTTGACATAAAAGAGACATTTTACATTTTTGAGAATTTTAAGTGATTATAGCTCTCTCACACTAACATTCATTAATGTTTATCGCATAGACATATTTTGACATATATTCCAAATGTGTTTCTCCGATAGCCTTAAAGTATAACTAAAGATCATCTACGAGGCACATCACAACCGTAATCATAACAGTCGAAGCATTAAATTACAAATAAACATACAATTTCTTTGACAAAAACTAAACAACAAGAAACAAGCTAAAGCATCGTATTATTATTGAAGTAACAATTGGATATTGATCAATACATGAAAATATATAAAAAAAATAAATAAAACAAAAGTAAATAAGATGTACTTATTGTACTTACATCTTTTATACAATAAATTGATCTATATTTATACAATAAATATTAAAATAATATTAAAAGATATTATATTTAAGTTATAATAATGTTCCATACATTATTTATTTATACTTACTAAAAATATAAATAATGACTTCATTTTTTTATATATACAACGTGATTCATTAAGCGTAAAACAGTCATTATCTCAAAAAGTATTTATGTGTATGAAAATATTTTTTTACATAGTTTCAAGTTGTTAAAAAAACAACGTTTTAGATTCTGAGCGAAGCGATGAATGTATTAATTTTACAAACATGTGTGTTTTTTTTTATTTTTTTTTTTTGTGTCTGTCATCACCTTTTAGGACAGTAAAAGTACTTGGATTTTCTTCAACAGTAACTTTTCTGATATGAAAGTGAATCTAGTTGGTACTATGGGGGGTCAAAAGTAAAAATTTCCCAGTAGTTTTCAAAAGCGACGTGAAAAACAAAAGAAAAATTAAGGAAAAACAGGAGTTTTTACGCAAAATCTGTTTTCGAGAAAATCGATTTTGGTTTTTGGTATAACTCTAAAACAAATAACCGTAGGGACATGAAATGTTGACTGAATGTTTATAATTGCATTTCCTATACACCATAACATTTTCCAAATATTTTGACTTATTTTGAGCTGTTTACGGACATTGTCAATTTCCATTTTTTCTTAAATCTTAATATAAGGCACCTGATATATCGTTCTAATAGCAGTTGAAAAATATTAAAAAAAAATAGGCACAATTTTTTTTTAACTTTAAATAAGTTCAAATTTTGACAACATTTATCAAATTTATAATTTATAATTTATTAATTATTTTGTAGTTAAAAATGTATAAAATGTTTAACTTTTATGGCTGAGGATTGAAAATTTAAAACAAGGCTCCACGTAAATAGGTTATAATATATAAATTACTTTATTCACAATAACATCATCAAATATACTTGGTAATATCATAAGCTGACTGACCGTTTTCGCTCAGAATCGTTTTTCTTATACAATGATATTATATCATTGAATTCAAATTTAACACCATCCATTACAGTGACCCACTTGTAACCTACTGTACAGCAGAGCGACATCCACTTACCCACCTTTTTATGAATCAAAATACTTAGAAAAATATTCTGCTTTGGAATATGAAATTAAAACTCTATACTGTCGTTCAAAAAAGTTAAAAAATTAAAAAATTAAAAGGATAAAAATATAATTTTTTAATAAAAACGTAATTTTTTTAACAACTTGAAACTATGTAAAAAACATTTTTAAATACATTAATACTTTTTGAGATAATGAGTGTTTTACGCTTAATGAATCACCTTGTATATAATTTTAATAAAAAACGTTAAACTTAAAGTTATAATTATATATTTATATTGCATTAAAATTAAAACCTTTGTTTTATAATATATGAATAATGAATAAAGATTATTGATTTAAAAAAACATGTTAAGAGAATTACATGATACAGGCCACTAAAAATAATATCTTTACCTAACTATAAAATTGTACGTAGTTTATTGTCATGTTAGTACATGTTAGTTACAATTTTTTTTAACTGTGACGTGTTAATTTATCAATAATAAGTTATTTTTATTTTACACAAGTAAAATGTAAAGTGTATTCAACCCTAATATAGTGTCATCGTCAATTATATTAACCTCGAAATACAACTAACCATCTAGGTACTATTTTTCAACAAAATTTATAAACTATTAAGAAGTAATAAAATATTCTTAAAGTTTTTATGAAATATCTAATAAATTATAAATATATTGTACAGTTATGTTGAAACAACTTATGTATTATCATTGTTAGTTATAATTAATCAATCTTTTCCTAATTAAAATAATGTTGCTATAATATTATTATTAATTCATAGTTTTTATTGCCGACACTGATGTAGCAGATTTGCCTACACAATGCGCCGTCTTGTAATTTAAACAAACCTAAATAAATTATGAAACATAAGTCCGCCTTTCTCCTGCTAATAATAAATTCTTACGTAGAAAAGAATGATTTAAATTTATATTTTTTTATATTCATGAGAATTTTCTTCATTATTAATATCCAGACGCTTTATGATAATATTAACATTATTTGTGTAACATTTTAACTTTGTATTCATAATTTAATTCAAACAAACGATATTAGTATTTTTATAAAGTAAAATTATTTTCTGTGCAGTCTTCTGTTATGTATCCTTCACCATACATACAACATTTTGATGTTTTTCATATTATGTCCATACATTTGACAGTGCTTGCACAATGGTAGTCGTTTATTACAGGAAATTCAATTTTTAATACCTGGTGGCATAATAGCTTATACTCGTATTATTATTATTATTAGGTATTATACTTTAATATAATTCAGTTCGCTAAAGTACCATCGTTTTATATATGGCTATTCGTTGTTTTCAGTTTGGGGGAGGTGGTTAATTTTTATTTATTTGTTTATTAGTCATATTGTTAGGCACACTGTGTCCTTTATTTTATAATTTTGGTTTAATTTTGCGTTTATCCATATCATAAAAAATTGAACCGACTTATTTATATATAATCGACTAAATTCACTTTATTATATAATATATATGATATTCGATTTGTTCCATTTCTAGTATTTTTATTAAATTTTGGACTTGAGATTCATTTGTTTTTTTAATAAATTGTAGTATCATAATTTGACAATTTACAGTATGCATATACAGTATACGCTATACATAAATACATAAATACATACATACATACATACATACATACATACATACATACATACATACATACATACATACACACATATACATTATACAGTATGTGCATTGCTTCAAGTTATTTTATTTTATATTTACCATCACAGCTTTTTCCAAAAAAAATTGAATAAACCTTTTAATTAATCTACGTTCTGAATAGGTATATTTTAAGTTTAATATTGCTTCAAATTTTTCTATCTTTAAACCAAATTTGAATAAGCGTAATAGTGGAAATAATAAAACCTCAGATAAAAAAAAATGATTTTTACATGAAAAAACATTTATCATAACCATTTTATGTTTAGGTACTACTAAATATTTTTCAATTTCTAGTAGTATGCAGATATAGTAGATTGTTATAATTTTATTAAACTAAAACTAAAACGAAAAATACACAAAGGAAATCATTTCATCGCGGAGTTGAAAGTTTTTGTTAACAATAAAAACATTTTGTTACGTAAAAATAAAAAAGCAAACTTTTGTTTATTTTATTTTGTACCTATATTTAGTACATTATTAAAATCAGTTTCTTTTCATTTTTTGATAAAAATATGTTATCCAAATATAATATACCCATGTTTATATAATATAGTACACCCCAAAATTATAAGCTATTCAAATGCAAATTGCAATAAGAGTGAGTAACGAAAACTCTTACTTATGTACATAGATTATTACTTAAGTTGAATTTAGAAAATTAATTGAATAAAATAAATTACACTTTTAAATCCACCCTACGTGTCAAATCATACACTTCAAACCGACTTAAAACTTAAAACAATAAATTATGAAGCAAAAATCTTTTATAAAAGATTTCATTACCATTTAAATAATCATGCAAATCAACTAATAAAAAACTTGGCCATTCCCACAATACCTGGAAATCCTCCGAGATGTTTGAAGCGTAAGTGGTGTCATGAACTCTTGAACTAAATTAATTATCAAGCTAATAGAAAGTGTTATCAATGGGTGGCTTCTTTCAACAAAACCTCATGACCTGTTAACTTGTATCACATATTCTGATTGTGTTTAGTATTATTAATACAAATTGATTGTTTATTACTTGTAAAAAAAAAATTTTAATAAAAAAACATTTTTAAATATCGGTAAATTTATATACATAACGTTATCTTTTAAAACTTAAGTTAATTTAGCTAACATTATAAAACCAAAAATAAAAAATTTAATTACTTACAACTTCAATAAATGTGGGCTAGTTACTGTGCAGTAGGTCGAAGTGGGATACTATAATGTATGTGTAAAATTTTTATTTTATAATAAACCATCGCAGAAGGAAAAACGATATTTTAATTTTTATCTGTTATGAGTAACTAAATATTAAATTTTCAAACTTTTTGACAAAAACAATAATTTTATCGACATTTGGAAAAAAAACAAAAAAAAAATTATTTATAAAATACTGAGAACTTTCTATTTTGACCTCTCAAGAGTTAGGTTAGTTAGTTTCCAACTACATCCAACTTTCTATAAGAAACCACCCTTAAAGTCGAAAATCTAAGCATTTTTTTTTCTTCTACTTTTCATGTATATGGATTACAGACACAAAAATAAACACCCACATCATAGTAAAATCAATTCATTTATCACTCAGCTCAGAGTCTAAATACTCCAAATTCCATAACTTCATAAATAGTTACCTAACCTAAAGATCAGTCGGGCTTCGGCAGCCAAAGCGATAACATGTGCGCAGTTCCGTAATGTGTTACGTATCTTATCAGTTTACTTTAAATTGCCATGGCTAATGTGGTTTCTCCTATCGTTATAATTAACAAAAACACCGTTCGCAAATCGAAAATGAATGCCACTCCAACAAAAAGAGCCCTCTCATCGTCATCACCAAACTCTCCGGTCCACGAAGGCAAAAAGAGCAAAATTTTTGTTTCCCCAAACCGTTTTGAAGTCTTAAGAACGGAAGACGAAGAACTAGATTTCGCCGACCCCCCCGTCTCACCATCTAGCGTAACGTTGCCTAACCTAACCTAACCTCAAACTTCCTAACATCGTCCTTCAAAATGTAAGTGACTTTACTACTCTCAATAAGGATCTTATCCGTTTGGTGGGCCCAGGGAGCTTCACCTGCAAAGCTAAAAAATCCAGTTTAATTTGACGGACAAATACACGAGCACAGTATGTAGCCATTAAGTCTTATCTGATCGATGCCGACTATGATTTTCACTGTTATCAACCACGTGCTCTCCAACCGTTCCGCGTTGTATTACGTCACCTCCACCACTCTATCAACACCGAGGACATCATTAATAGCCTAAGAGACCTTGGATACAATGTTATCAGCATTTCAAATATACTCAACCGTACAAACAAGTCGCCACTTCCGTTATTCAATATTTCCCTAGCCTGCAACAGCAATAACAACGACATTTTCAAAATAACCAAATTGTTTAACTCAATTGTGAAATTCGAGCATCCAATAAGGCCACTTGGTCCTCCTCAATGTCACTCTTGTCAAATGTATGAACATACACGCAATTATTGCCACCAACCTCCGCGTTGCGTGAAATGTGGGTTAAGCCGCCTCACCGTAGATTGCACTAAAACACGGGAAGAACCCGTTAAATGCGCCAATTGTGACGGTAACCACACTGCTAACTACAAAGGTTATCAAATTTTTAAAAATTTACTAAAGCGCACCATTTACAAGGTCGCTTACAAAGATGACAAAGTTGAATAACCGAAAAAACACCCCATCCCACCATCTGCTGTACCTGTTGCACCACAAATCTTCAACGTCCCCAGTTACAACTCAAATCAAAAACCGACATCTTATGCCAAAGCCACAGCCAACCCTTCATCAGTCAATCAACCTCTCCACATCATCAACAAATTTATAGAAGATTTAAAATGTATTTTAAACCCTCTTTTATTGGCTCTTACTTCCCTAATTAACAAAATTTCACTTCCCATTTTGTCCACTCCATGACATCCTTTCACCCCAAGTTAGAGGGTATCCACACTGGTGGGCCTCCCTCCTCACGTTATTCATATTTTATTTATCATAGCCCATACTCTTATTGTGCCTTATTGTGTACAGATTGTGTATTTTATTAATAATAATAAAAAAAAAAAACCTAAAGATGCCTATTCCTTAGTTACGATTTCTTTCTCTGTTTATAGCGTGCAAAGTACTTATAATTTACCAAATAACTGTTAAAATAATAACTATTACGGAAGTTGAAAAGAATATACTTTATTCACTGTAATGTAATACTTAATCAATTATTTCCAAAATTAATATACCTAAGACGTCAAAAAATCTCAAAAATATATGAAATACTATGCGATTGAACGTTTAAGAAACCCAAATAATGTTGATATTGACAAATCCCAATAAACATGAGTAGATATAAATTATTGGATTGTAGTAAAAAAGTTATCTGTTATAAGGAGATATGTTTTTTTTTTTTATCTGAAATCGATTGTTATGTATATATTACGCGTAAAAATAAATACACTAACAGCACGTTATTTAACTTAGTTTAAATTTACACCAGTATGATTGGTGACGACTCTTTCTAATTATAATAAATAAATATAACAAAATTACATTATGAACATGCTGCAGTTTGTATGAACCAATATTTTTTTTCCATCAAATTTAACATAAATAAAGTAAATTTATTGTTGTAGATAGACTACTGGACTTATATAATAATAAAAACTCAATATTGTCTTATCCCGTAAATGTAAAATAAGTAAATCAATATTTTTTACGAAATAATATTTATTTGAAAACTTACTCTATTAGTTTAGAATAATTGAATATGATAACTAAAAAGTATTCTTGTATATCTTGTAAACAACGACTTACCTAAAACATACAAAATAATCATGTAAGTCAAAACTAAAAATCATAATTACAGTCAATCGTAAATTATTTTTTATTTAAAGCCAAAGGGATGTACATTATAAAATATAGTGTTTCTATTATGCAGATAAGACAATGTACTATATTTATATATATATATATTGTATAATACATGTGTAAATTACCTATGCATGAACGTAATCTATAAAAAAAACTTTTTTGAAGCTTTTGTCGCACGACTCAAGACAAATTATTAGTTTCATATTAATATATAATATAACCACTAAAATAAAAGTCGGAGAGAATACAGAAACCAGAGTTTGTCTTTGGTTCTCTTGTCTCGCTTCGTTACTTTAACACTAGCTGGAGGCATTGTGATAACAAACGTAAATTCAATGATAATCGAATCCAAAAAAAAAAAAATATTCTGAACAGTGCTTAGCAGAAAAAAAAATATAAAGAAAAACCATCATTATAAAACCAATCCGACATTTTTCGCTTCACTCAGGATCTAAAATCATACTTTTTTATATCTCGTGGTTTTACGGTACAAAAACTACAAATGTACATAAAAATGTTCTCGAAATGTTACAAAAACTTGGATTTTGTGAAATTGACGTCTGGGTGGGTTACAGAGCCAACTATTACGGATGAAAATGTTATTCTTATAGAATTATTATAATACCTTACGCTACTCCTATGAATGGAAAGTAGTCTTAGAAGCTATAGGTTTATTATTCATAAGGACTGTTTTCCACTCAATGGTCAATTTTTATTTTTATAGTAATTTTTGTACGATAATATTATCGTGTATAACTTGTGTCAAATTTGAATGAATATTCATAAGATGTGAATCTGTCAAATATATTGATTAGTGATCAACACACTGATCGTGTTCACTTTTACATCAAATCGTAGATTCTAAAGTTATTCAATTATTTAAAACCTTTTAGAAAAAAATCAATAACTGATTATACTGCTGCATATATACATAGGTTTATTTTATACATATTGTTTTAATAACATATTGTACTATTCAAATGACAAAAACCATTTGGCGTAAAAATTATTAAATAAATAACTTATTTTTATGGATATTATAATTTCGTTACTATTTGCTATAATACTATAATCTATCAAGGAATATTCTTAGTAAAACAATGTGTCAGACTCTTAAAACTGCAGTTTAAAATTCACCAAAATTCAAATAGGATTAGGATTTAAGCATATTAGGTAAACATTACTTTCTTTAACAGTTTAAAAACCAATAGACCAAAATTAGCAGGTACAACTCGACAAGAACAAATATCTTGTTTGAACAAAAGAAACTGTTAGAACTAAACACTTTCATATTAAATATATTTTGAAAACATTAAGCCATTATTAATTGTATATTTATTGGAAATTGAATAGTTTTGAGAACGTTTCACGTGAAATTGGCAGTATATTATTTCGTTATAGTTATTTATATACATATATTATATACACTATATTAATTTTAAGAAATAAAATCGATACTAATCATTATTTTATAAATATGGTGATAAAGTATTGAACAATTTTTAAAACGTATTACATTATATCAGGGTTATCTTCAATAAATATTAAGCTTCATAAAAAAAATCAAGTATAAAAAATGCTGAAATTTAAAGAGAATATTATACAATATCAATCTTTTGAGATACACACCGCTTTAGCTGTCACGGTTAATGAAAATAACCTTTAAAAAAAACCATTTAATCACTCAAGGTACATTATGAAATGGTTTTGATCAACAATTCTTACAGACCTCGTGTGATATAATCACCTTGAAATAAGTCAAAATAAATGGACTGTTTTTCTCATTTTTAAATGAATATATTATTTTTCCTGTGTGAATGTTGTACGTACATTTTTAATTGTATTATTTTTTAATTTACCAATTCATTTTTATCCTTTCATTTTTTATCTCTATCTATTTTAAAATTAAACTTATTTCAGACCAATAATTAGTAAAAACATATAAAAACAAAAACATTTTTCATATAATTTAACGACTAAAATCTGAACAATGTAACATTAACACATATTATTTATAACTGATCATGCATTTTAAGAAATCTTTTGGTTACGTAACTGGATACCAAAAATAAATATACTGTATTATAATTTCAAAAAAAAAAATAAATTATTAATATTACTTAACTTATATATATTAAATTTCAAAAGGAAAAGTAAAGCTGTTCTAATTTAGTAATATTCGTTTTTTAATGCATTCAAATCTAAAATAATTATGCAGTACGCCATTACTACCCAGAACCAAAATAAGCAAAGCAAGACAATTGCCTAGTACCCAGTCAATAATTTTGAAGTAAACTTATTCGTTTTGTTCATTACTATTTATTTCGTACTATGATAGGTACGTCACATCAAAACATTGAACGCTGTTCTACGGCCGATGACCGATCACCCTATAACCTCCTCCCTTTCCTACATCTATCATCGGTTTCACGAACAATCACATAAAAGAAGTTAGGCGTGGAAAAAATTGCAAACCTTTTTTAAAAGCGTTATGCCTTTGGGGGTGTCGTTTATCACTAGTAATAAGGTGTTTTCCCAGAAAACATAATAACGTTAATACGGATAGACTTGGTTAAAAAAACCTAAAACTAAAGCAGAAAGAAAACACTACCACATTTTAGGACAGTTTTATTATCGCTTCTGTGGAGGAAAAAGTATAAAGTTTCTAAGGGTGGAAGCTTTATTGTGAGAGCTTAAAACGATACCCATGACATGCAACGAGATCTTTGTCTAAGAGTAAGAATCCTAAAATAAATCGGAACGTGAGTAGCATATGTATCATTCAGCATTGCACATAAAAATTTGTTCATGGGCAGGCGAAAAATGGTAATCATGTTTTGAATGCATTAGTAGAAAAATAAAATAAAAAATATGTTTAAGTCAATTCTATAAAAATAAATAAGAATCATTTTTTACCTAGTACCTAGCTGATTAAATACATATCATTCATAATATTTAGTTTAGTTTAAATGATCACATTAAAAAAATATTCACATACTATTTTTTTGAACTAAATAAAGTAATATTGTTTAATCGTTTAAATTAATTAAGTAAGATAACTAATTTTGGCGATAAAGAAAATATTTTTAACATTTAATCATGTAGTTTTATTTATAGCTGGACAATGGACAAGACTTTTTTTTTACTATAAAGTGTTCTCGACAAGATCATCTAAACTTATTGATAATATTAATTACAGAATATTAACAGAATTAACAATTGATAATGCATAATTATTTACAAATTATTTATAAATAATGTATAATTTACATCGATAAATATATAATGGTACAAATAGGACAAGACTAATAACTAGCTATAAAACATTAATAAATAAAATATATTAAAAATATTTATACAAACAAATTGTATCTTAAATAGTAAACATTTTATATGGCAATATTATGTATTTGTACGCATCCGGGTTTCACACATGTGACAATACATTAAAAAATATAAAATTATTTTCGAACAAACATTATTTTTAAAATATCGCTGTTATATATATATATATTTAATTTATTTTCCATTTCAGTGATTCGATAGACCCGTTCAAATTCAACCAATACCCACCTTACGTTATGTATTATATTCGGCCAAGAAATCCTTAACTCTATTTTATTTTCTACCAAATCTAAAAGGGCCCTATTAGATACAGTTTAGCAGCTATAATAGTATAATCCATAAATACATGGCTGCATGCTTTCTTATTTTATGGTATTCCATTATTTCTTTATATATATATATATTTAAGGAGAAAATGAGAAATAGGCAAACGGAGTCTTTCATGAAGATATTACGGTTGGCCGACTTAGCATTGGACGGTATCATTGTCATTTGTGATCATGCCAAAATTGTAACACCGCGCACGTTTAGCGAATAAACACGCCACCCGCTGCTGGAACAGTTCACTTTCAAAAATAGTAATTCATAACGTATAATTTCAAATTTTAGAAAAATAACTTAATACAAGTACAAAAATAATAAAATATTCATTCGAAACTTGACAGTGATATTATGATAATATTATACACGCAAATTAATAGAAGTCGACAATTTTATTTTAGAAAACAACGTTAGTCATTTTACATCATTAAAATTCTATATTTTACAAAGTATAATATTAAGGCTGAAATAAACTTATTTTAAGTCATATTTTATTTTGTTAAAAATGTTTACCTAAATCATTACAATGCTCCATCGAAATCAAGAAAAGAATATTATACTTGAATTAAAAATAACCTTTTATGATGGTTTTGTACACGGGAACATCAATGTATACAATTATTTAAAATTGATCAAATAAAAATACCACAGTACCTACACAATTTATTACATATAAAAACCTGCATAAATGTTTGAAAAAAAAAAATCGTATGTGTACTTCTATCAGATAAACGTTTTGGAAAACAACAAAAAGGATGAAACGTATTCAACTTTAGTAACGAATCAACTATACGGTTTTTCATGTTTCAACTCAAGAATAAAGAAAAAAGAACACACGGTAGGAATAAAAGATATATTTGTCTGTTTCAATTGTTCAAACAAGTACCTTGTACATTTTTATTTTTTTTTTTCATTTTATTCTTCCGTTTTATTCTTTGTTTTACTTTTATTGCCTAACCTTAAAGTGGTATAATCTAAAACTAATGCTGGATATATTATAGACTGTATAACTGTTGCACGATATAACAGTTTGAATTGAATTATCAATTGCAATATTATTCATCACACATTTCAAACCATATAACTACATAGGACTTAACTGAAATTCAGAAATATATTTACATATAAGTGACATATTATACAGTATACAATAATTACATTAATAATTGTATGATTGTTGCTATTGTGGTGGCATTGACTGTGTTGACCTTAGAATTTTATCAAGATTAATAAAACAATAAAAAGTGTAAATAAAAGATATATTGTATATGTATTTTTTGTATTTTTTGTGAGACTTAGCCCTCCCTCTCCTCATACAAAATTCCTGGGTACGCCACTGATTTTTACTAATCTAAAAGATTAAAAAAAAAACTAAACAAAAAAAGAGACAGCATTGTAAAACCAATACTTTCATCACACCACTCAGAATCAATAAATTTAAATTAATGAAATGCTAATTACCAAGCTGTCACAGGGGATATGATCAATAAAAATAAATAATTATACATGATATCATGATATCATCATTTGTGAACACCTTAATTTATAAAATATATTTCATTTAATTCACATATACCTATTTATAAAATGTTGACTACTAATAAAAATAATTGGTTTCATGATTAAACTACAAACATAAATTCAATTTTTCGTTAAGTTCAACTGTTCCTATAAGATTAACTAGTTATTATATTATATATGTATCAGTAGATTTTAAAAATATGGACTTAAAATAATCAGACAAAAGTTAATAAACAAAATGTCTGTCCAACAAAAAGTTATATAAATACATATTTTTTTTTAATTTTACTTAATTTTAGGTACGTTTTACATAATATTTCTTCTATCTAATAATGATGCATCGTATAATTAACAAAAATTACCAGAGTTAAGATTTTAGATTTTATTTTAGAAGATTATTAGTCAAGATTCTTAGATACCTTAGACATATATTATTTATAATAAATTAATAATAACCTAACCTAACCTGATAAGTACTATATAATATTACATTTTATTTTAACACTGCATACCTCTCTGATTATTAAAAAGTTGTAAAATAATACCAATAGTTTTGAGTCCCTCCGGGAATCAAACTCTAGCCTCGCAGATTTCTTACAAGACCGTTGTTTTTGTTTCCAATTTATAGATGGGTCGTATTAAACTTTTGGAGCATTTGTTTTACCCAAAAAAAAGCGATCACGTACTAACAAAAACCTTGTCATTGTAAAACCAACGCATGTTCTATCTGACTCAAAATATTATATTTTTCAGTAACACGAATATATAATTATTTTGCAATAAGGAAACTATATACTACTTAGTATAATATATATATCTTACGACTTGTGTAAAAAAATCGGCATAATATTTTATTATTGCATAATATCATATCAAATATCAAATTTCTTTAGTGAATAAAAATAAGTAATTACTATTATAATTCACAATTTAAAGCACAGATCTATGAAATATATAATAGTACAGAATATAACATTTCAATATCATATTTCTGCAATAAAATATATTCACCGTACCGCTATCTCGACCTGTCTTCACCGTACTGCACTCGTGCTGATAGCGAACAGAGGTGATAGTTTATATGTACGGAAGAGAAACTATAAATGGAATAAGGTGGAGGTGGGTCGACGACGAGTAAAAGAAAGATCGAGTGAATACGAAATTAGTCCGGATGCCGGAATAAAGCTACTCATGTTTTCCTAATGAGCCGAAACGATGGCGAAAGAGCTTAACCAATTGCCAGCAGCAGTGAAGAAAACCAAATCATCCATGCGGATATAGTTTGGGTACATATTGCAGCGCGTTAGTCCCTGTAAGAGAAATATGTCTGAGAGAAAGAGAGAGGGAAAGGGTGAAAGGAAAATTCGAGAATGGTAATAACGCGACCATAAGCGCCAGAAACGATAAGTGAAGCTGTACCTACATGTTGTGGTGCAAAACAGAAGAAAAATTGAAGTTTATAAATTGGCGAAAGAATCATTCAACCAAAATAATGTAAGCCATGTCATGCCCTGCCATCGCATATACGAAAAAAGTGCTTGACAAAATACATTTTTTAAATCTATAATCATTATAATGTAATTTGCATTGCATTACGTTTAGAAAAAACATTTAAAAATAGAATTTAACATCGGTATTCAAGATTATGATATTGTAATAAACTGTATAACCTTTAATAATAACTAATAACTTGATAGTTAATAAGTTCAATATATACAAAATTATGTTTACCAAGATGTTGAATTAAATATAAAATTAAAATATAGATTTTTTTTCGTTAACTATTATGAAATTAAAAAATCAAAAATATATTTAATTATATTATTTTATTTATTTATTTCTATATTTATTTCAAATATACGGATAATATGTCCTATTACAATATGGTAATGTATAATGCAATTACAAAATAATTTATAACATACTTAATATGACATATTTTATAGCAGAAAATTATTTGTAACTACTTATTTTTATAATAACTTACAAAACTGTTATTTAGATTCTTAGAAAAATAAAAATATATTGGTCTTAATTCTTTTCAAACATCAGGAAACATAATATTAAATTGAAAACTTCAAACGCATAATACTTTAGGAGTGGTTTTTGTCAATATTTTACCAGGGAGTTGATAATGATACGTCAAAAAACACTGTGATCCTCGAATATTATATTATGTTTATTATATTTATATAATATATTATTATAAAATCTAAAAATAATTTTAACTCAATTTTCTGCTAACGATAAAACTTATTAAACTTGAAATATTAACATTTTGAACTCTTGTTAAATTTTGAATTGAAAGCCTCAGGGTGACAAACCCAAGCGCGTGTGTACATTTTGTACGTGTCAACAACTATGAAGAGGAGGGTATTTGCTTTTCTGTCTCGCGACAAGGGAGATCGTGTTTGCTTCGGAGGTCTGGACAATATTTACTTTTGAGAGAAAGATGCACGAGTGAAAGAAGACAGAGAGGATTGCTATTTCAAAAAAAAAAAACAAAACATAATAATATATTATATACGAAGTTACACTACAAAACTTTGAAGGAAAAAGACGATCATTAGATAGTTAAGTCTGTAAGTAATGAAGAGACAGTATATATAGCATCCATTGGTGAAATCTGACGGGGAAAACCATAATACATTTTCACTTACAGCTTTCAAAATCCACATCTTTGTAAATATAACATCGACACATTTATTTTCAATTAATCCAAATGTCAATAGACCATTCCAGTAAAAGAATTGTAAAATTACCGTAATATCATACTTATAGTCCAGGAAAAAAAATTATTAAAAAATATTTTTTTTCATGGTTGAGTCCGAATTTTTGTCTGCCGATTTTTTAATAACATCTTTAAATAATCTAAAATCATTTTGTGTTAGTGGCAGACGCACTAAAATCGGTTGATTATTTTAATGCAGTATGCAGTATGCACTATGAGATATACAGTTTATTTTAATTAATGTTAATAGACTTTTACATAATTCAAAACTGTATCTATAAAATAATATATTATGTATGTAATAAATAATAACTAATAATATAATATATTATAATAACGATATGTTATTTATAGTATTATCTATTTAGTGTTTATATAAACTTTATGAAAATATTGTATACACTTATTATGATACCTATTAAGACTTTAATCAAAATCTTCAAATGAATAACAAATTTCTTGATCATTTGTGTACTGTGAAAATAATTATTGTAAAAAAATAACTATTTACAATTTATTTTAAAATATCGAGATTCGTGATGAACAAGCCTACTTTAAAAAGTACTTTCAATCTACTACAAGTTTGGAAGTGTAAAAAAAGTTATTTTTTTAATGTTTACATAGTATAATTTTTCATGATTATCATTTATTTTGGACCCAGATGTTAGGATATTTTTTTAATCCGTGAACAAAAATAAATGTCCATGTCCATCAATAGGTTCACCTAACCCCACAGTACATGCGTGCATGGATATAAAATATTATAAATTATAATACATATTGATGGACTTATGCATACATTTGTAATCATGAATACAGGATTAAGAGGATATTGTACCAACTTTTCTTTTGTTATCTTGTCTCTAACATGTTAAACACAGCGAAAACACGTTCGTCGATCATATTATAAAGTTCACTTTTTAATAGTTATTTTAAAACGATTTCGCAGTTCATCATACACAATATTATATCTACAGAATGATTCCTGTATACTGATACGACTTCAATATCAACGTATTTATTTTAAGTTTTAGCAGCCTAATGTAATTAGAAATCTATTTTTAAACATTTAAATTAATAAACACAAAACAATCTTTTTGAATTTAATTCGTATGCAACAGGAGGTCATCTTTCCAATAGTTCATGATCGCTTTACATAAATGTATTTTTACTACATTACACACGTAATCGATAAAAAAATAAAAAATCTTTATGTATCATTATTGTCTAAGCCATTTTTTCAAAATGTATAAACTAAAATTTATTGTCAATACTGATAGTAAAAAACACTGATATTCTATTGCCTATTAAAAATGTTTTAAGACATGATAATCAACAAATAAACTTTTTCTTGGCTAGCTTTCAACAAATTATACAATAAACTCAAAACTATTCAACTATACATTCTAAAATATATCCCCATTTATCACCATATAGTGAGTCCGATAATAAAAAATGAATTTCATAAGAACAAGATTTAAACACTCAAGACACAATCAACCATAACTACATTCCTAGTCAAAACAAGCGTCTTCAATTTGGTATTATATATTCTGTCCTTTGATAACCAAAATCATAATCACAAAAAAAGGAATGAAATATGAATCAAATTTAGCAAAAGAATAAATTGTCTATTTAGAATTGCCATTCAACGTAGATACTGAATTATTAAAACTTTTATTCGCTGAACTAAATTATTTCTATAAATAAAAATGCGTGTATGTTTAATAATCATTTGATTTATTGTTGATAATATATTTTTTTTATTTTATTAATGCAATCATTATATATTGATACATTATTAGTTGTATTAATGATTGAATAATTGTTTGTGAGGGGGACGAGGTGGCCGAGCGGTCTAACGCGTCGACTGCGGCGCTGGCAGTCGCGGGTTCGACTCCCGGCCACTGGGCGGCATTTTTCTTCGGGCAAGTCACGGTGTCCGGAGAACAAGTGCCGCCATCCCCCACCCGGGCATGGCAGATACCTACGGGTGCCCAAATTGAAAATTCTGCCAAAACCCAACACACACGTGTTCCCCCCTACTACTACCAACAATACAATACACCTAACCAAAACCATACACCAAAAAGACCATACAGCTAATGGCCATAGTTGCCGGGCTTACGATCAAAAAAAAAAAAAAAAAAAATTGTTTGTGAAAACTTATTACTTGTATAACTGTTTCAATAATCTTAATAATATATAAAGTGTGTTCAGGTGGGATAGGATGACAATGTTATCACTTCGTAACTGGATACAAGCCGATCTACAATGTTGCTCAACCCAACCTAACAGTCAAAGACAAAAATAATAATGAAAATCAACTACAAACCGACATAAACCATATACATTAAGTAAAATAAATAATACAATATTATGAGTTTCATTTAAGTACCAACCTAATAAAATAATTTAAAAAGTATTACTTTATCTAAAAAAAGTTTTTTAATCGACCTTCTTTAATATGAGTACACATCATTCAGCCATACTTTTCTGTACAAAAATATCGGTCTCGCAATTCATTAATTGTATTACACCTATATTATCTGTTATTGATACACTGATCTCTATACACTTGTACCTATAATACTTTAAAAACGTAGTATATTATGTAACTGTTGAAGTATTGAACTGTTCTGGGTACAACAAATAAAATTAATTATTTTTTCTCAAAATACATAGAACGTTTCCTATAAACGGTTGGTCGGACTTGTGTTAAAATGTTTTTATACCTATTAACACAAATATATTTTAATAATGAAAAACTAATAATTGTTATATGTTAATATTTAATAACATGTTAGCTATTATTTTTTAACATTCTTTTTTATATATATTTTAAGTTATTCTTAGATAGTATTTCTACTTCGCGCTCCTTGTTAAATGACAATTGTTGTCTAACAAACCTGAAGGAATGTAGTTATTTTTTAGATTGAAAAGTAAGTAATTTCATTACAATTTTATTTGAGTAACGAGTAAAATAGCTTCATTACTTTAATCGCTAAATAACTACTAACTAGTAACTTACCCAGCACTGCTATTGAGATTTAATAATATCATAATAAAGTCTCAAAATGAAAATCATATACCTATCTTACATTTGACAATTTGTACAACGTACAAAATACATCATTTACAAACATATATTTTTAGCTAAATAAAGAGCAGAAATAATGCTGAAGGTTAATGTTAAAGAACTTCCTATTTCATAGATATTGTTGTTTTGTATGGTTGAAATAATTGTTGAAACTATGTTTTATTGTGTACCTACCTACATCAGATTATCTAGTTACTTTGAAATATAACAATATAATTATTAAGTTGTAAGTTTTTAATATGTATCTAAATGATTAGTGATAAACTCTAATAAAATAAAACATTCAAGTTCAGTTTAAGTTTTCTATAGGAAATGCATGCACGTATGTCATTTGAAACAACTCCATTGGGCCTCATTAGTTTTTTTTATAGCTTTTCAGAATATGGTATTTTTAACACTTTTCTTAAGTTTGGTTTCACGTCTGTCTGTGATCAAATCTTGCGCGCTCGATTTGAGGCACTTTTTGAAGATGAAAAATTCTGAAAATTGGTATAGACCTTGGTCTTGGATGACAATACAATAATCCGTTGTCATTTTGGGACATGGACCAAAAAAAAAAAAAAGGATTGTCCCCACGACGTCGCCGTAATATCTCTCGCAGATATTGAACTTTCTCTCTTCCCCAAAAAAAAACCGCAACCTCTTACGAAGCAAGTATAGGCGTGTCCTATCCATTATTATAATATCTATGGTAACAACGGTAATTATTACCAAATAACATTATACCGGTATTCTGATATAGGTACCGAAAACACCGGATAACATATTTCTTAAACGTTTAATAAAAATATTTACTTTCAACTAAAAAGTAGAAAATAAAAAATAAAAAAAAAAATTTTAAAAACACACTTTTCCATAAAAACATTTAAAAAAAAATTTTAAAAATTGCACTAAAAAGACAAAAATAATTCTCTGTACTTAAAAATAATGAAAAATTTATTGATGAAAAATTTAAAAGTGTGTGGTGCATCATACAAAACATTAAAAGCCGAGCTAAGTCTCACATACACTTCTTTGTTCAATCCTGTTTATAAGATAGTGACTGGCAGTATATGTCAAGTATAAGAGCAAAATAATGAAAAATTTACTGATGAAAAATTTAAAAGCCAAGGAAAGTCTCACATACACTTCTTTGTTCAATCATGTTTATAAGATAGTGACTGGGAATATATGTCAAGTGTATGAGCACCACACACTTTTAAATTTTTCATCAATAAATTTTTCATTATTTTTAAGTACAGAGAATTATTTTTGTCTTTTTAGTGCAATTTTTAAAATTTTTTTTTAAATGTTTTTATGGAAAAGTGTGTTTTTAAAATTTTTTTTTTTATTTTTTATTTTATATATTTTTACATTAAAAAGCTTTTTGCTGTATAGCATTTTTTCTAACAGTAAATAGTCATCGATTACGGTAAACATTTTCCTTGTACGTGTAACTTCTTCTCACTCAACTACACTCGGAAATTTTAACATATTTTAACCTATTTCACATGCCGTAGTTCGGTTAGGTTGCTGATATGCATTACACCCTAAATATTTAACGAAACGCTTTGAAATCAAGTATGTTATATCAGAACAAGTAGGGTGAGGGCTTGGAATTACATTTCGGAAACTCATGTACCAAGGTTAGGGGAATTAATGGACCATGAGATGCCAGTTGAATAATTCAAAAGCCATTAATTATAATGTTATAATACTAAAATTAAAAAATGGAAAAAACCACAATTCCTGAGTATTGGAGTACTAACGATAAATTAGATCTTTAAATTCCTTTAAGTGGCTATAACATTATTTTATAGTTAAGTATGTATTGAATTTTTAAACCATTTCGAACAAGCATTATATTATGTAAACACATATAAGTAATAAGTATGGTATATTTTATTGATTTGTGTAAATTATTACCTAGTAAAAAGTGTTTTAACCAAACCTATCGTAATTTATTAAATAAAAACACTATTGCTGCTATTATGGATGTAACGTCCTTTGTAATAAGATTAAAGTTAAGTTATGCCGTTTGAAAGTTATTTACAACATAAGTAAACTAATCATTAATGAGGATTTTTCAAATACTTATAACCCCAAATTGCCAATTTCATAACAAATAAATACATTTACAATATTATATATTTAAATTTAAAACATAGTTTATAATATTTATTTAAATAAATATATGTTGAAAATTTCTATTTTCTCTGAATTCCAATGAAATAAACAAAATGAATTTCGTTCCAAGTGGAGAAGGTGTTAATTTAAATATTTTTTTTTTATTAATAAATGTATTAGTTTATTACATTGTTTATAAGTTATAACACATAATTACATATAAATACAAAAATGTACTATCATATAATTGTTTATTGAAAACTATACGTTAAACTCTGATCTGGGAATAAAGGGATTTTTGTAAATATATTTTTTAAAATACCCTTTTTGTGTTCTTCCAATAAAAACATTAAATAATTCTCGTTCATCTTTTTTTTAGAAATATAAATTATTCCCTTTGAGAATTCAAAATTAAAATGTATTATAATTAACCATTTGAAAATTGAACGTTAAAAGTTGTTTGAACAAACAAAGGTAGAAATATCAAAATTATGTAGGAGAAAATAAAAACTTACTGTTGTTTTTGAAATAATAAAAGGCAAGTCGAGAATTTTGTGATAAAACCTAGTTGACTTAATATTTTTAAATGTTTTCTTTGAATAGCATCGACCTGTACTTAAATTAAAAAGATTATTACATACAAAATATGCAAATAAAACTATAAATATAACCTCTAACAAAAATTGAGTGTATATCAAGTAAAAAGCCCAAGATGAAAAACCTGCATAGCTTAAATGCCTTTAAACTTTAAAAAATATTTTTAAAATATAATTCCTGACCATGGGCAAATGCGATAACACACAAATGTATTTTCAACGCTAGGTTTTCGATTTATTTTCGTATGATTTTCATTTTGACCAATCATGCATATTGGTCACAGCGTTGTAAATTGTAAATAGGATTTTCCTTTGGTGTCGTAAAACTTGGGTCAGATTTATCCCAATGTAAAAATATATGAGAAAAGGACAAAAATAGGAATAGTCGTAAAAATGGCGCGAAAGCTTTACGTATTTATTTATTTATTTTTTTTAAAGATGGTTTCCTTCGGATAAGGGGGAGACCGAAATTGAAAAAATAGCTGTTATGAGCCACGCTGGGATAAGTGGGTCAGGTCTCAAGGCGACCTTTCCTAAAGCTCGGCATTTGACCGGACATCCCTCCATAAACTGTGTAGCCCTTTAGAAACAAAAACAACGACTAAAATGTCGACCATTGTCCCCTAAACTACCAATTTTTATTTTTTTTATGAGTTTTTTTTTTTAACTAAATTGTAAAACTGTTTATTTAAAAAATAAAAAATAACTACACTCATGACTCATAAGTAACAATTTGATAAACAATCATTAAACCTAATACGAATAAAGTAATTATAGATGATAGATATAAAATACTAATCTGTAAACAATTTTATTTTAAAATATTACATAAATTGCGTATCATAAAATTGTATTAATATTTAATGCAAATATAATTGAGTAGGTAAGTAACAATAATTTTGAAATTATAGGGAACATACGAACATTGCACGAAAAATCGTTTAACAAATGAGCGGGATTTCTTTAAATATCGCAATTAATAAATAATAAAATGTTACTTTCAATTACATATTATATGTTTATCCTGTAGGTGCACAAAAAAACATTTACATTTCTTAAATGTAGGTAACAGTTACAAATTACTAATAACAATATTGTATCTCGTGTATAGGTTAACTCTATTGTAGATAAAAGTGCTATTTCTATACTTAATTACTACTGGAAAAAAAATAAAACTCATCATACTTAACCAAATGGTTTAAGATCTTTGGTTTTATACACTTTGCTCAACTATAACAAAATAAATTCTTATCATAAACACATTAACCATAGTCGGTACGAGTAGTTACAGATAACGAATGTACACATTTTTTTTTCAATTTTACCATAGTCAAGTCAAGTGATGATAAACTGTAAATCATGTGATTCTTTGCCGCATCAGCTACTACTCGAGATCCTATGACAACATTTGTGTAAGAGGACAATGGTCTCTAGGGGAAGCCAACTTCCACACGCAGATGCATATCAAAAAGTATACTCTTGAGAAGGTCGTTCAGACTATTCTCAAAGGGCGGACAAGGGGTTGAAAATTAATTTCTCGTTTACAAAATAGTCGTTTCTGAAAACATGTTGACGAAGCTATGTAGGTATAGATGTCAACGAACGATTGAGCACGAAATCGCACGAGACATGGCCAGAATCAAGGAGCGTTTTCTGTTCCTCGCTCACTTCCACTGCCTTAACATTACAAATATCGCCGAGTCATTGACAAATGAAAGTTCAAATAATATAGACTGGCTGAGTGTTAACAAAGCTCAATAAAATTAAAATAACAATACCATGTTTGCTGAAATACCTCTAAAAATGACTATACATTAACTAATTTCAAAAAATATATATTTTAACAGCTAAGACAATTTATTACATATACATAAATGTTGCGTTGTTGGAACCACCATTCAACGGGTCAGAAAATGAAAGTAATAATGTATATAATAAATGAATACTCCGCAGTAATCGAATTTATGAAATAACCTGCTCGATTTCATAATTATTTTTATCTTTAACGACGACTATTTTGATGATCCATTGGAAATTATTTTAACCGATTTGTAACGCTTTAACTAAAACAAAAAACTATAAAAAAAAAATACCACATTTGTACATTTTATAAGTCAATATTTTTAAATTCTAAGCTAAACGAGAAATATATTGGATTTTCTGTGGATTCTTTTTCGAGTAGTAAAAAAGCGTCAAACATTCGAGTAATTATTTTTATCGACACAAAATGTCAGACTAGTTAAATACAAATATAGGCGATTGTTTGTATTCTGTCAGTAGTCACCTTAACAATAAACTCAAAGATGAAACTCACAAAAACGTTGTTCCAACCCCATTAAATTTAAATTAATAATAATAATAGTATTATTTCCATAGATACATGTAATAGTATTCAATGGCGTCAATTCAGTTTTTCAATAGGGAGGAAAACATTTTTTACATGTTAATTTTAAAAGTAACAATGAAAGTTGCACGGCCGCTCGACCCGGCGCATGATGGTTGTTCGGCGTACGGTATGGAAGCACGACGCAGGTAGAAATGTTTCACACATAAGTGTACCTGTAACGTAACTTACTAGTTATCAGAATAATTTAACTTAATAATTGTGTGATAATATATGATTTATGATTTATTTTTTACAATTTAGTGTGATTTAGGCTTATATTTACACCACAGAAATAATTTTTAAGTATAACTCCCACACAATTTAGCATTAATCATTTAGGTGTTTCTATCAAGTAATATTATAATATAACAGATACGATAGTTAGCATTATTGAGAACATTGTTTCTAAAATTTTTAGCTATTTTAATAAATGTTCAATGATTCTTATGAGTAAACAACTGTATTTGTACGTATATTTTTATGTTTAAAATATTTTATAACTATCGAATTCAAATTCATAAAATGTATATTTATACAAATTAGATAAACACAATACGTCAATAATTAAATAATAATTTAATTTATATCATTAATTATTTTTGAACAGTTAATTGTTCAAACTATTATTGTATTATGTATAAGTTAATTTATGAGGCACTCTTAGGCACTTTTATTACAAACAATTAAATGTCGTATTTAATTTAGTGAGCTGTTGCAACAGTTTACGTTGCGAAATCGAAGTCAACGATTTGTCATAATTCAAGATTCATGTCCCTCCATTCTCTAGAGGTACAACAACTTCATTAGCGCTTAAGATATATCACTTGGCTATGTTAGGCACGTCATGAATCTATTCACAGCAAACCGACGGGTTAGAACGGTAATAATAATTGTAGTACCTTGTAAGCGGTCGTCTAGCGAATGTACCTGGCGATGTCCGTTTGATTAATAACGTAGACGTAGAGTCCAACGATTTGTATATATGAAGTTGCCAGGGCCTGTCGGAACATCGGTTTTGGACCAAATAAAGAGAGGTAGAAGGAGATGCCACAAGAGCAATGGATGGATTCTCTCTCTCTATCTCTCTCTCTCTCTCTCTCAATATATATATAAACATATATATACGAAGAACGATGGAACTAATTTGTTTGGCGAAGTGGTCTTGGGAATCCCCAAGCTGTGCGTCTGACAGTCGAAATAAACCTGAGCTTCCCCTTGCAACACCCTTACGTACAACTCCTCTTCTTCCCACCCACCGACCACACCAAACAGCTTACAGCATGTGTATATGTGCTACATTTCAATATCGCTGGTTTTAATGGGACCCCACTGGTTTGACGATAAGCTCATACACGACTGGGTCTCACAGGCACAACACTCGGCTCAAGAATATTTACATAAAAGAACCTTGAATCCTAAGGATTTCAAATCAACGCATATATACCTATCTATCTGCCCATAAAATAATTTTAGCCATAGACACATAGATAATGGAAGAAAATAGAAGGCAAATTATTTCTTTCTTTATACCTAATCAATAGAAAGGATTAAACAATTATAAACACTGATACTCTGAACAGTATAAATATATTTAATTTATAAATAGGTTATAATTCTGTATAGTATAAAACTAATTTGTCAACAAAATATTATAGACACGTTTTATTATATTATTTGTTGTATCTTAAATCTTAATATATAGATGATATAAATTATAAACAAAATACTACGCATGGTATTCAGATTTATGTAAATAAATATTGTTTAACAACAGTAACCTTGTGTGCCTCTTAACTTCTTTAAAGATAAATATACAATAGATGTGTCTAGCAACGAACTTATACGAAATAATTGGACCCGACTGCCAACCAGAAAAAGTCATGTCATTCCTCAGTACCATCGAAATAGAGAAATGCATTTAAGTCATATATTGTCATAAGTCATAAAGACGCCCCCCCCCCTATTATTGTAACCAAATTGTTACCCAAAAACATATTCAATGTATTAATGTAACAATGTTAAAAGCTAATGGCCCATGTAACCAAAGCTACAAAAAGATCAATAAAAAAAAAACAACAGATGTAAATTTGATATAATTCTCAAAAATATTTTGACATTACCTACATTAATTTCAAATTATATTTATTTTTTTTTTACATAGAAAGTGATTTCCTACAAAAGTTGTCAAAATAATAAAGTGCATAAAAATTAAACCTGTACCTTGAACCTTCCATATTAGCATATAAGTATTTTGACATAATAAGAATAGTAAGTGGAGGTTAGTATGAAACATATTGATTCCTACTCTAGACTGTCATGCAAAGCGAGGAGATTGATGACTAACACTGATTGACGTTTGTCTTATTCTTAGCGTTTCCTTGCACAGTCGCTTATATTATATCAAATTCTAGTACGAGTTACTTTACGTTTTAAAATCAATTTCAATTTACGTTTATATGTCACGGCTAGATGATGCATAAAACTTATATTTTTGCTATTTATCATACAATTCAATCTAAAATAGTAAAATGTCAAGAATTCAATCTACTCATCGCTCAGTATAATTGACCTCTTCCATCGTAATCATTCAGTTTACCTTTATGGTTTTACGTCAAACATATATTTTAATTAAACTGAAGTAGATATTATATTTATTTCATTCCACTCAACACCGACTACAGCTGATTAAAATCATTTCAATCCAAATATTGTTAAGTATCGTCACTCGTCCTTATAGCATATTCAAAATGTCTAAGCATTATAATATAAATGCCATTTATTTAAATATGAATTGCCAAAATAACTAAAAATATACACAACTCTTTATATTAAATCTATATTCATATCTAAGTATATTAAAAATATTAAATTTAAATTTAAAAAAACCAACCAATTTAGTTTTTAATAATATAAAACAAAAATATCATACATATATTAGGTAAAATAATTTATTTTCAATATACTGCGGACACATTAATATTAAACCATCATCTGTAAATTATATTTGTATACTTATTAAAATATGCATGTCTATATCAAATGCATTAACAGTAGAAATAAAATGCAATATTCAAAATCATTTAAAATAAAATTAACTAGAAAAAATGGGACCTTTAAGATATATGCAATTCATATAATATTCTTATATGCTTAATAATTATTCACAGTTCAGTGATCTGTTATTCTGAATATGGAAATATACAATAGTAGAGAAGGACAAGGTATTTCAACTCCTCGCAGTCCTATGTCATTACATCGATAACATCATAAAAAACGGATTTCCCTTTGGCCAAACGCTCTTCTCCAGACTCTACCCACTGTTTTTTCAATGTACACATTTTGAAATAGGAAAAAAATCTCACATTGCGATATTTTATGTATAAATTTATTTTTTATCCAGTTCGTTTGAGATTGATAGATTCATACCGATTCCAATATCAAATATGTCACACAAAAATGGTTTTTATGTACTCGCAATTTTCTTCATCATAAATCATAATAATAACTACGGCTTACAAAAAATACAATTATTTTACTTTTATTTGAACTAAAATTGTCATATCATATTTATTTTGGAACGAGTCATATATATATACCCAACTTTAGAAATAGGATATATAGTAAATACTAAATAATTTACATAATTGTAATATTTTCATTTAGATACTTGCAATAAGAAAATAAACGTTTATTTCAAGCTCCAAAAATGTATGAAAATATTTATAAACAGATATATTATTTTAAATTTTGTATGAATTATCCACTTACATCCACGAATATCAATATTTTATAATAATTAACTACTAATAAACATATATTGAAGTATATTATATATAGGTACACTCAAATAATCATAATGTATTATGAATATAAATATTACGTTATATCGTTAATTATACTTATACTGTACGTATACCATTTTGAAAAAAAAAACAACAACCTCAAAAAAACTAATATTAAATAACTGTTCAAGTAAAAATGTATTCAATTCCATATCAAGCTTTACAATAAAAATAAATCCTTTTAAATACCGTAACATCTGCCGTTAATACTACAATTTGTATAACCCAACTTAGTCAGCGTAGTGTTATAATTTTGAACTAATAATAATGAAAGTGTTTCTGTAGCGGTTTTATGGTCAAACAGATACATTATGGCGTATATAAAATTCCGCTAAAAGCTTTAGAGTGCGATTTTTGCTGTTTTATAAGCCAATTCCCAACGAACCAGTGTTATTTTAAACGGTTATTGTGCCTCATAATGGTTTGTGTAATACTGAAAACTAAATTACTACAATTTGTATCTCATCATCTAGTAGCCTTTATTGTAACCAATTACAAAATTAAGTTTAGTATTTTTAGTATTATTGGGTCTATTTTCAAATTTTAAAAAAAAATCGTCGATAAAACTATATCTACTAGAGAACGAATTTCAAACGAAACATTATAATATGACGTAATGTATTGCAAATTAATGTATAAATATACTTATTTTAGCTAATGGCTCAGTTTCCAGGCTCTAGACCAATAAAAATACTTATTTTTTTTTGTCGTTGTCAATTTTATACAGCCAAATCATGAGTTTCACGTTTCCCCAGAACACGAAAAATGTTATGCCCTTGTTTCCCATCAGAAGTCTCTATCAAACTAACAATTCACTTTTTGGTGTCGAGTCACAGGATTGATATAGATGTTATTAACCTAACGGCGATCCAAATTCTGTTCTACACCATTATTCTCTAAAGCAAATGATCGATAATATTTTTTTTTATACTTCATTATTTTATATTATACTACGATTTAAAGATCCAAATTTCATCGTAATACCATAGTTAAATGGTTTTTATTTGGTATACCCTTTGATATGTTTTAATAATGTATAACTGTGACATTCCAAACAGCACTTGGAATGTATATCGTATAATACCAAATATCAAAGTACCATATCGTCCGCTTAAGTGGCAAAGGGCGTAACTCCATTTTTTTGGATTTCGGGATTATTGGTGATTAAAATTAAGAAAAAAAAGCGCATCGTATGATAAAATAGTAACTGAAATTGTATCATTTATCCTCCATGAAATCGATAATTAGAAATCATCGTATCTCCGATGTAATGATTTTAAGACCCCAGAAAAAGTCGTATCTCATATTATCATTGTAATAAAGATGGAGATACACCCTTTGCAAACCCTTTGAAAATTATGGAATTATGCCGATGAAATGTTTTTTCCTCTCCTGAAAAATTTGTAATTTTGGACATACGTCCTTTGCGACTTAGGCCAATGATATACTACAATTACTACTATAATACCAAATAAAATATATTTTTTTAAAAATGTGATACATGACAAATAAAATTAATAGCATAGTTATATGACTTTTGGTTTTAGCTCAATTAAAAAATGTTAAATATACCTATTTGTGTTTTAATAAAACACTATATGCATTTTTTTAAAAGGTTTAATTTAGAGTTTAGACAACTTTCAAAAAATGTTCTCATTGCATTATTTTATAACGATAATATTGGTTGATATTCGTAAATTATTATATTTCAGTATTTGATACAATTATTGATACCTACCATCAATACCGGTATACCGGCATGATCATGACGTATAACAGATACATCATTATTAAGATGCATTACAATATTAAAATAACGGTATTCCGTCACAATATATACCTTACCGATTCCGATATCGCAATACCGGTATCAAATTTCAATACCATCAACCCTAAATGATAGTTCAGTGTATAAAATATAATTTTTTTCTCAACCGATTTCCTTCACAGTCACCTACAGGGTTCACCTAACGCGCGTCTCGCGGTATCAAGCCATAATTTAGATTACATTCTATTATACAAACTTTTCCCGGATTTGTTTAGCCCCAATAGCTTTTGGTGAAACTTTCTTCGGGTAATGTTTTTCTTTGAAACGAATATCCCTTAATATTTCATTCGCTATAGTGCTGTAGGTTAATAATTTTGCGAAACCAATACAAGTATTTCTTTCTATCAAAAGTTGTCCTCATAAGGTATTCGGAGTCCGTGTAAGGAAACTTTGCGAAGACGAAGGTAAACCGTCTAGAAAAAGAGGGGGTTTAATGTATACGCCGAATACTAACACCATATCGAATTCCGAACTAAAAACCGGACAAATGAACCCGAACTTATTAGCATCCAGATCCAGTGAAAAAGTTTTATGCTGCCAAGAAAAAAATGGCATTTTATTCCGACAAAACTTGAGATATTTATGTATATAGGTAATATGTATATATATATGCATTTTTTTTTACCAAAAGAAAGAATACAAAAACTTCAAATACAGGCAGCCAAAGGCAATACCAAACGTTTTAACTTTTAATTTTCGTAACGTAAACTAACTTTTTTAACGATTATTATTCATTTTTTTGTCACAAAATTCACATTAAATATAGTTTATATTTTATGTATTGTAACAAATGACAAAAAAACATTCTTTTACGTTTTAATCCTTTTTTACATATCGATTAAAATTATTAGTATAAGATTGTATCCTACTATTTTATTAAAACTGTATTTTTAATTACATTTAGAGTTTAATGTATAAATGTAAACAATTGAATATCTAATATGTTAAACGATTAAGTTTTACTATTACTTTGCAACAAAATTCTCAAGAAATTTATATTTTTATCCAGAGCTAATTAAAAAAACTAAACTGCTTTCATAAGTTGAAACTTATCTGAAACTAGATAACGCAATTTTACGCTAATGACATAACATTACACAGACCATGGCCAAAAACGTTCAGTAAGACGCGCGACAGCTGGGCTGTCAACGCTGCTTTCTTCTCCTTCGCTAGAACTCCACATTATAAACCTACACAAAGTTTTTTTAAGTCGTTTATATGTAACAAAAACATTGATATGAAAAGAGTAAAAAATGAAATAAAAATCGTGCATAGAACAATAATTTTCATGCATGGGTTTTTTTAAAACCAACATATAGCGTTTACACAGTCAAGTTGGTAAAAAAAACATATACAGAAAATAAAAAAATAATAAAAACTTAAAAATAATATAGATCTATTATTTTTTTGTTAAAAAAAATCTGCTTTTATAAAACAGAAGTCTTGCGTGATTAATGTATATAAAACAAGGTTCTACCGTGCCCTTCATAATAGCATTGGTGTCAGCCTTTGCCCACCTGACGTAATTACACTTGAATTCCAGAGGGGGGGAACACGTAAATCCCTTTGCAAAAGTATAGAAAAAAAAGCGTTCAACATAGTTTGGTATATGTAACGCAAATATAAGGGGTCCTTTTATACTTTGGCTACAAAATCTGGGATTATCGTTACAGGCTAATTAAACAAAACAATAAATCCTAAAAACATTTAATCATCGTGTAACTAACATGCTATTTTCAATGAATAGTGCAAGTGTTTAATTATGAAATTTAAACTAAATCCTGTTATGATTTGCATGTCAAAAAACGCGTTGTTGAACAATTAGATTGAATACAAATATAGAAGAAAAATTAAATATCTTTAACATAATAAATATTTTATATGAAGCGGGTTTTACATATACATACTTGCTAAATTAAAAAAAACGAGAGGAATACAATAATGCAGAAACCTAAAGAGCGTTTATCATTCATAACGCTTCACTCAACTTGATAGTTTATACTGTGTGCCTATTATTATTATTATTATTATTATTTTACATTTCAAAGCAATGATAAATCGTTAAATTTAAAAAAATGATTCTGAGTCAGTATAGCTAATACATTCTATATATTATAATGTTATATCGATCTTAAAAAACTAATAACTATTCATTAGGTAGTTAAATATGTATAAAAAAGGCTTTGAAGTTTCACATATCAAACAGTCATCATAATATCACATGTAAAACTAATGTGTCTTAACAAAATCAAATATTACGCCAATATGACTTTACGCCACCACTGTCCAGCGCTAAACATTGTATTCGTTATACATACTATGAGTCTGGCGCATAAATAGATGCAAACAAAATTTTACATTTTTGATTCATGATATGAATAAGATTTTTTTAATAAAGTAATTTTTTATATATAACGCATTAATGCCTGATCAAAATACAATCGTTGAATATTAATGACTCGGATTTTTAGGTTAGATTAAGTCTCTGAATTACAATTACAGCAAACTAACCAAAATCGACTGTATCAAAAAAGAATGTGTTCTGTACCTAAATTTCATGAATCTTGTAGCTAATGTCGCTTTATCCAAAAAAATTATTACATACGCATTACGCATATCAAATATTTATTTATTTATTTATTTAAAATTCAACGGGACTAGCCCTTTTACAAAATTTAAAGTGGTATAAATATAATCATTCTGAAACAAATGTAGGTAGGTATTACTTGATTCCCTCAGATTCTAAAATACAATAATTAAGTTTTATTATGATACATAGATAAAAGTGTTTTTTTTAATATAGGTAATATTTGGGATAGTAATAGTACAATACAAAGATAGTTTTACAAAAGCACAATTTGTTATCGTCCAACATTTTATGACTCGAAACACGGTATATGGGTTCATTGTAATATGATGACCTTAAGTTAGGTTGCATTGGATTTTGTTTTGTTTCGCAAATAATATCTAAAATTTAATTTGGTAACGAAATTAGCGAAGTTTTTATTTTTTAAACATTATTTCCACAAGAATGAATTTCAGAACAAAAAGACTAAAGGGTTAAATAAGCCTTATCTGTTCTTCGTTTGAACGTGTATAGAGCCAACAATTTTGCTATATATATATATGTGTGTGTATATACATATATATTACCTCATGTTATCACTAACTACTTTTTCCATTTTATATTGTATTTTTTAACTTGGAAAGAACAAAGCAGTAATTTAATTTTTTTTTATTAGTCTGTTGTGTAAAAGAGCAAATAATTCAATTTATCATAAAGTCCCTGTAATTAATATTACTACTCAGATTAAAAAAGCTATTGGTCCAAAATGCTGTACTTTTTACTACCTACAAAAAAATAGGATTCTTTAAATTTAATACAACTTGACTATATAGGTACTGGTAATAGTAATCAAAGTTTGAATATAGGTAATACAGTTATATAACTACTTAAATGATTAACACAAAGATTAATATGTTTTTTAATTACTAAGAAATTTTAAAAACATTCATGTTGACAAACTTAGCTAAATCACATGATTGAAAACACATTTTAACATATTTTTTATTTAAATTGATATCCTGAAGATTACTGAAAGAAATAGTTTTTTAATTTTTTCGTTATTTACTTTCTATATTTCATCTTAAAAATGATATGACTATAGCCAACTACCCAAGTAATTAAAAAATGCTTTTACTAGGTCAATTTACAACGACATACCGACATCGTTCTAGATTCTGACAGCAGCGATGAACATATTTATTTTACATGTGTTTTTTTTTGTGCCTGTTATCACTTTTTTGGCAGTAAAAATCCTCGATTTTCTACTATTAACATTTTTTCTGGAAGAAAAGTGAATCTAATTGGTACTGTGAGGGATAAGAAATAAAAATTTCTAGTATAGTTTTCAAGTCACGTGAAAACCAAAAAAAAAAATTAAGGATAAACAGGGAATTTTACGAAAAACTATTTTCAACAAAATCGATTTAGTTTTAATTTGTAACTCAAAAACTAATAACCATAGATACTTTAAATTTCCACCAAATGTTTATATGACAATATTCCATACCTATCATACGTACATGATGAAATCTTCAAAACATTTTGACTCTTTACAAACTTTTTATAAACATCTTTATTTTTATAAGTATTAAGTTAAAATGTTAACCCAAAACATCAAAATACTGAAAATATACGAATTATTTTATAGTTTAAAATGTATAGAATGTTTAATTTTAGATTCTGAACGGAGCAAGGAAGCTAGTGGTTTTAAAATGGTGTTTATTTTATTTTATTTTTTTTTTTTTTATCCTGTACCTATACAACATTTTTACCAGAAGGAGTGCTTCGATTTCAACATCAGTATCTTATCTTTTAGCAAATTGGATCAAAATGGTACTTTAGAGAGATCATTTTTCGATTTTCTCAATTGTTATTTAATGCCACGGGAAAAACCACCAACAAATGACAAAAAAACCGCTAAAAATGGGATTTTAATTTTGAACACTTTGTTTATCACCATAGAAACAAATAAAAAATTATAATATTAATTCAACTTACAGGATATAATAAATAATAACAATATAAAATATCAAGACTGACAGGCTGTCTTCGCTTTGAATTGTTTTTCATATAGGTACACTGATTTTATATCATTGAATTTAAATTTAACACATCCATTACAGTGACCCACATAACATCTTACCATTTTAAATATTAAAATACAATTTTTCTTTTTACATACTCTATTATTCTTATGCAAAATTTTTAATTAATCTGTAATTTGTATTTTGAAACGCCAATAACCCCGGTAGTTGAGGCGTATTTATAAATAAAAAAAAAAAAAATCATGTATTATTGGATAGGTACCTTTTTTAATGAACAACATTTAGTATATTTACAAACTGTATTTACAAATTATACAATTGTTAAATTTGATAAGTTTTATATACTTATATTCAAATATACCGCCGACGTCAAAGAATACGAATTTATGGAACTAAATAAACCACTATGTAATTCAACACTACAAACTGAAAACTATTCTCTCATACCTACCTATTAAGTTTTTATTAAACACGATGATCTAAGGTGACTTCTGACGTCCGTCCTAAATCCTAATCAACTAGGAATGATAAAAGTATGAAAACAACTATATTTCGGATATTTTTATCCGATTATTCAGTAACGTATTTCATATAAAAATCTCATAGTTGCATACCCTCTCAATGCCAAATAAAACTGAGGCACATTTAAAAAATGAAAAAAAGTATAACGCATATTGTTCAACCAGAAACAACTAATACCAAATCAAAACACATAGTTCCTAATTAAGTAATTGAACACTAATGTCTAATACCATCCAAGACAATGACCCCCAATAGAAATTGATCTTACAACAGTTAAGCCAAAATATTTATTACAGAAACATCACTCTTTACTCATTCATTGCAAGCACACATCAGTTTTTAATTCTACCAAGACACCTGAAACTCCAAACCTAGAAAATCCCAAAAGAAAATTACGTCAAAATGGTTAAATATTTTTTTAGAAAACGTATATACATGCATATTTAGAATCAACAATGCATATATTCAATGGTGAAAAAGACCTAACCTAAGAAATTAATTTTATCACCTTCAAGGCTTCGAACACATATTCGAAAATAATCAAGAATATTTCGACCCGTTCTCGATTTATTCAGATTGTAACATATCCAACAAATAACTTTTAGATATAATTACAAAAACTAAACCATGTATTTAAAACAAGAACAACAATTAAAGTTAAATGATCTTCATCACAAAAAATGTAATGGCAAAACCCTAAGACTCTAACAAATCTGAAGCATAAACGACATTAAAACAGTAAAAGATACCTTTATCCTGTAAACACATTGCCACGAAATGTGACACATACCATATAATATATACCATGAAGTAAAATATCTGAGGAAATAAACCCTCAGGCCACAACTTCTAATAGCCAATATATTCTTCTCTCCAAGAATCAGAATAACGGACAGATTAATTTAATGTAAAGCTCTTTAGGTATTGTAAATTTATCATTGCTATTTAATTTGTATATACGGTATACCTACCTAATATACCTTACCTAACACATGTGTTTCACTTAAAAAATAAAAACAAATGTCATTATAACAATTTATTATGGAAATTCTCAATGACCACAATTCTAAGAACTATTCTAATAAAAGAAATATAAATAATAAATACATGTATTTATATTTAGAAAATTCAATTATTGAGCTATAACTTATAAATATTTTAATTTTTACATCATAAACCATAATTCAATAATATCTAAATATAGTTTTTATATCACTAAACGTTAGTCTTTACCTGTACTGAATATAATCATAGAAATATTTCCATTAAACTTACTAACTTTTTTTATTTTATTAATAATTTAGTTAATACAAATATTGATAGCATAATGATTCTTAATTTAGAGTAGGTACACAATGTTATAATACTTATATGCTGTATGGGTATTGACTATTGAGTAACCAATTAAGTAAAATTATAATATACCTACGCATTACGCAGACTTAATTCCACTATGTCATTAAAATATGTTGTCATCATGATTTAGAAACAACGTACCCACACAAAGTCACAAGTCAGTAGTCACAATACAAAAACAACATAAGCTTGAATTTATTTTACACTAAAAGGCATGGATTATATTTATTTTTGTTTATAGTACCTACTACCTACATTAAAGTAATATTTATTAATTAAAAAGTTACCAATTAAATTAGGTAACATATTAACACTCTTATTTATACTGTACCTACTTAAATAATATTAAAATCAAACTGTTAGTTTCAATCAATAATTAATAGCAATAGAGTATTAAGATCTAAGAACTTAATTTTAATTTTTAATTAGTTATAGGCAGTAAAATAAAAAGTTTATTTCAATCATCAATTTAAGATATTTTTATTCGTGATAAAAATATATAAATTTAAATAAATATATTTACTAGCGTACTACTATAGCTAATAATAGCTATAAGCAAAGCATTCCTAATAAGTAATAAATAATGATTAAAATGAAATGATTAATAACCTATCAAGCTAAATAAAAATAAAAATATTTTTTTAAAATATAAAAATTTGTATGTTGGGCTATAACTAAGTAAGGCCAAGATTTCAATAAAAAATGCATTATTTTTTGGATGGTCTGGGACAATGCATTCCAAGTACATAATTCGTTTCGTGTTTTGGATACTTCAAAGGTGAAACATTTATTTTGAATTTTTTAGCATTTTTAAGTCATTCATTTAATTATGGTGCAAATTAATACATTGGACGAGATTTTAGTGTAAATTAAGAAATTCAAAACATTAGGTAGGTATATCAAGAAGCATTGTTTTCATGATAATATTTGCATAACAGTTCAGTGGCGTCATTTCAGTTTTCAATAGAGGGGGGGCAAAGGTTTAGACCGGCCCGAATGGGTAAAAAAAACCGCAAAAATATTAGTAGTTTATTAAGATATCTTCTTTTTTTTATTTTTGAAAATCTATTAACTGCATTATCTATAAATCAATTTTACCTGATTCATTATAAGTATTTAAGTATATATATATACATATATATATATACATATATATATATACATATATATATATACATATATATATATACATATATATATATATATATCTTATTTAAGTATATGATATATTTACAAATTAATATTATCTTAAATTATAATATATTTTTTTTTTATTGCTTGCTTACCGGCTCAAGTTTTGTCTGTTTATTAACATGTTAGAAATTATTTTCCATGCTTTTCGAGCAGTTTGCGGTAATTTTATATTTTTAATCGCACCACCTAACCACCCATCTATTTTTTTTAGATCATATTTTGCCCCAAATTAAAAGATTAATGTAAACATGCGTCACGAAAAAAATTAATTTTAATTTAGGTACTCAACTAAATTAACACAATACGCAGAATAGTTGAATCATACACGACTGTCGCAAGTTATGAAGTCCGTGATCAATGATAAATAATAAGAGCGTCAATGGGTTGTTGTTTTTAGAATTTGTAATCATTTTAGATTTTAGAAATTAAACTATACGAGATTATGATACTAACTGTTCATTTTCCTTCACCAAACACACTCACACAAACAAACATACATAAATACATACCCATACATACAATGTGTACGTCCCCGCATACGTCTAAATATATTCCAACAATCAATTAGTAAAAATGTATCATTGTGACAATAATTTCTTAGTACATACTATAATATTTTCTGAAAATATTATAAAATACCCACTACCCAGACAGCAAATGTTTGCATATTATTATAACATTATTATAGGCACGTTTTTGCGCTAATAAAATATAATAATGGTAAAACGGCAACAACTGGACACCGGCCCATAGGGCTGCTTTTAAAATCAGACAGGGGCAAATGCCCACCTTGCCCCCCCCCCCAAATGACGCCACTGTAACAGTTTTTAGGCATTTTCATCCGTATAAAATGTCAATCGCTCTATTTAAGAAAGCGTTGACGTCTTTATCAATCTCCAGAGATTATTGAATGCGATGTCTTACGGGACTCAAACAAATAACAACTAATTAGTCAGTTTAGGATAGGTACATCGCGATCGCATTTATTTCCAGTATACCTATCTACTGTTTATTTAATGAGCGTACCCAAGTTTGGTACCTATTTGGTTTTTATATTATTGTAACTTGTTAGTTTAGTTGAGATAAAGTGTTAAAAAGGTCGAAAGTTACACCATCGTTTTCCTATCAGTAGCATAGTATCTTTCATATTAATCATTTTTTTTTAAGAGCATTATTGCGTAGAGAAGGCATTTTTCAGGGCATAATTTTTTTCGGGCCCTGGTTATAAGTTAAAAATCTAGAATATATATCAACAAAAAATAATATAACAAACTAAACAGCATTAAAATAGTACTATATTTATATAATAATTATTTATATTTTACATACTGCATAAACTCTGATTTATATGATTACCATGATTTTTAAATAATATTTGTAATTCAATTTTTTAAATTGTTACAACGAAATGTAAGCAATCAAAAATTGAGCACATTTTGTGAAGTTGAATTGTGTAAACAATTATTTTTCAAACTAATCATATACAATTAATAATTTTAAATAACAGATTCAAATTTAATTTCAATTACTTTTATAAGTATAAAGTATACTAGTAAGCAATCGGAGATCGCCCATATTTGAAGAAATCGAATTCTACAGGTACACAATTATTTTTCAAACATAATATCATTTATCATTAATTTAAAATGTAATGACACCCGTCCACGAGACATTAAAATCCCTCACATTTTTATACTTAAAGTTATTAACAAGTTTTGAAACAAATAATTTTAATATTATATTTGTAAACACATATTCAAGTTTTATCAAACTTATATAAATATATGCAAGTGTACCCATATAATTTCAGTGTCAACGATTTTAATTTAACTCTAAACTTTATATCATTTATAATGTAAAAAAAATGTTTTACCTATAAATACTTAACATACTAAAATACAGTAATTTAATATTTAAATTTAATTTAATAAATTGTAGTCATTTAGATTTTATGAACTTTGAATTAATTTTGAGTTTAAGAAAATATTTATTATTTTGGACATATCAAACTGTTTAATGATGACACTTGTAAATTTATACAAAACTTTTAAATGTATAAAATATAATATATTTGAAAAACAATTTAAACATATTAGGTACCCGACTCCAACGATGGAATAAAAAAATAAATATTCATCTAGCTGATAATGAGATGCAAGTTGTTACCGTCCGCCATTGTGAAAACTGTATTGAAGTAAAAGTGAAAATTTCATTTATTGTTTTATCAACTATCGACATAAATACATTTCAATATTTTAAATCATTTCGGTTTTTTTAAACCTTGAATATTTATCGAAATATCCAGTGACATAATACAATATTGTCGTTATTAAGAGGTACCTCTACCTGCCTACGTAAGAAAGTTTCTGGGGACTGTTATATTATAATATTTTATTTTACACGGTTTACGCGTCGTAAATTGTTTTATTCATTATTTTTTTATGGACCTTCGCTACGTTTTTTGCATGTTCTAACTCTTAGATTCCGAAACCACCCAATGGATGATTTACTTGCTGCAACAGCAGAAGCTAACGTATATAGTACCCGTGTACAGTGTCGGACTGGGCGCACCTACGTTTCTTTTTTTGTTTCATGGTCATGTAAATTGTATTAGATTGGCGTGTTCCTGGTCTATAATATAGGGAGAAGGGACTCCGCGATGTATTCATCGAAATATTTAACCGTGCGTAATTTTTAGGCGCAATTTTTCTTTACAGGGCACAAGACCGTTCGTTATGGGGCCCCTTAAAAAAAAACTGATCCATGGGCCTTTGGTGTGCCGGGCCGACACTGCACGGGCGCGCATTCAGCTCTTGTACGGTTTTCTCATACCTTCAGACGCCAGTTCAGGTGATGCTCCCATGGTGGACAGTATCCAAACGACCAGGAGAACCCGGAGGTCCGCCTCCATGACGGCGAGGGGCAGGTGGCGACGATCGTTGCACTCGCCGAGTGCGAAAACCGAAAACCGTCTAAGGTACAGGAGAAACACGGTAAAACGCGGCGGAAATTCCTATTGCGATTTTCAGTTTTCAAAATCAACTTCGTGGCGCACGGCGGAGAAATGGCGCGAAACGGTAGAGGAGGAGACAGCGACCATCGCACTAATTTAATTATTCATTTGTTTAATGTCATCATTACGGCGGCAACGGCGACGACGACGACGGCCGCGTCGGTGACCGGTCGGACGTGGGTGGACGACACATGGTCTCACGGGGAGAGCGGCGACGGCGGATACGAGCGCGACGACGACGACGACGAAGACGATGACGGCGAACGATGATGCGGACGACGTGCGGCGGCGACGGGCCCGACGGGACGGCGTTTGGCGGCAGACTGCGGTCGTGTGCGAACGTGAGCGGCGCGTTTGTCGTCGGCACTCGACCGACGTGCCGGACGCACGCGCCCCCGGGGGGGAAGGGGTGCTTTTCCCTCGGCTGTAGTGGCGGGCGGTGGTGACGGCGGCGACGTTGTTCTTCGGCGGGTCTCATACGCGCAGCGCAGCCAAACGATTTAACGCGCAACACATTATAATAATATACAATATTTTTACAAATACGTCGCGCTTGGAAGAATCAGAGGTTAAAGTGGATGTGGGCGGACGCCGGGGGACTCAAAAGCGGCCCCATTAACTAATTATTCAAACGGTACACGGTAAGCTGGTACGCTGAGGCATTGATGCTTAAGCAAAGTAATTTCTCTCCCGTTAAAAGTAATTTCACCTAGGTATTTGTTTTCAAAAATTTATCATTTTATATTTTTTTTTTTAGTTGAATAAAAAAATATTGATAAAAATGATTGGTCGATGAGCCTCTCAAATTCGCAACTCGCGTACAACGTCCCGCATTCCCGGTCGTAAGCATTTATCATAAACCAGTGGCGTATTCAGGTAGGGAGGGTGGAGGTTAGGGGTTGTAACAGTTAATATTTCGAGAAAAAATGTTTTGGTTCAACAAATTAATGAATTGTTAAACGGGAAAACATTGCATGGAACGCTTAAAATAAAATATGAATCACAGTACCCTTTGCCATTTTGTGCCACTTTTATGCCAGGTCCCAGTAAAATATCATTATATGGTTGTTGTGTATTCTGTCAATTTAAAAATAATAATACCTAAACAAAATGCTCAAAATAATTTAACTTTTGAGAGGTGCGTCCTTCGCACCTGCTTTATAAGGGATTTAATGTAGGCAATTTAAAGAATTTCTTAGAAATTCGAAGTTAATTGGAACTAAGCCATAAAATGATGCGAGGAACTTAGACTGTGTTATACTTTTATTTTCTCTATACCTGGACTATAATATAAGTAATAAGAATGTACGATTCCGAAAAAAAAGTTATTGAAGATTTAAAGACATAACGATAACGTATTTTTAAACAATTTATAAGCTCGTTTCTCAGTACTATGTACCAATTACTTTACAATGTAAATAAATATTATATTGCACGCCGCACAGTAAAATTCCTCCTCATTTTATGATTAGAATTTTATTTCTTAACTAGAATTATATTACATAATATTATAGCTCCAGTTGTTCATGGATAACGATTAAGCAAAACAATGTTTAACAGTAATATAATATAATATACTACCTAGTACCTATATACTAAACGGAATTTTCGACCAAATACTTTTCCCACTAAACATGGCTCTGACGTTCTGAGAATTACAGTTCATGGAAAATACATTTCTGACATATAATATATTTTCTAAGAAAATATGTATCCGTTAAAATATTTTCCAGACAAATACGATTCTTAGCATATATTTTCAAAATTTATACGAGCCTCCCGTGAATGTTATCTACAAAATAATAATATAATGGGAAATAAAAGATAATATTAAATACCTAAAGGTACGACCAGCGAAAAATGAGCCGCGATTGTAGCGCCCCGGGTGGCGTCTTTTAGGTAGGGCTATAGTTTTTAGATAGCCCTACTGGAAAAAAGCCACTCGGGGCGCTACAATCGCGGCTCATTTTTCGATGGCCGTACTATAGTAAATATTATATGTATAATAATGCATATAATATATATATATAAGCCTATTATGTAACCAAATAAAATATTTAAACTTTATAGGAAATCAGCTTATTAGCATACATAATATGTGTAATACCTACTTACTTACTAAGTAGAATAACAGCGGATAAGTAAGTAATAATACGATAATATTTAAGAGGGTGCTACACCCGCATGCGTTCACTCTGTCTTATGAACGCATAACATAGCAAATTGTACGCTCAGCAGATCACGTTTAGCTCTGTTAGTTTAAACATTAGAGTGAATTTGACCTGTTATAGAATTTAAAGGTAAGATTGTTATCTAGTGAACCTCAAATGTATAGGTCGGTATAACAATATTATGAGGGACAGGTCACCTAAAATTATTTGAGCAACACCGATTTTGTTATGATACACGCCACTGGTGAACTGCTCCTATATCTTGAGTTAGTTCTTGTTTGCGTGAGCGTTGGCGGTTTGTATGACATAAAATCACTTACATGCGCTAAATGGTGTTCCACAAGGTAGTAATTTAGGCATCTTACTATTTAATATTTGTATAAATACCATGTAATCTGTTGTTCCCCGTGCCGTGTTCTCCTTTTGCTCGATGGCTCTGAGATTTTTCATGTGCCATTATCACAATATAGTCATAACGATTGTCAAGTACACCAAAACTCTGAACTCTGAAGTAATGTTATTGTAATGATAGCCACTCTTTATAACTAAAATGGCTAACAAGAGTGTCATCATCATATTTCTTAATGTATATAATATTATATAATTTTGATATACAGTCACATAGATGTTTATATTATAATATAGACAACTCACATCTGTGGTTATATGTTGTTATGTCCTTACCTAAATATTAAACTGTTCGATCAGCTAGGACGACACCCATCAACTAGAGAGCCTTTATTATAAAGGCTCTCTACCACCAACCATCGGCCCGATCTGGGTCACAGCACTCCCCCGGCGTATGCTCATTGCCCACGGCCATGCCTTATGCCATGCTATCGCTATGTAATATAATATATGTATCGAGTACAATATTGTGTGTCTTTAAATAATAAATGTATTCTTTAATTCAATGTTTTCGGCCCTATATTGACTATATTTGTAGAAAAAACGTTACGTGTTCTGAGTTTTATTGGATTAAAGTAAAAAGTGGTTTTAAGTGGTTTAATGGTTTCAACAAACTTAGATTTACCTAATCACCTGGTTGCCATATTATGCTCTATAATGCCTTGGTTCGAACGGTTCTTGATATGGTGCTGTTTTTTGGTCACCATATACCGCCATCGATATACGGTGGATCCGTGGATCAGTCGGGTCCAAAACCGTTCCTAACGTTACCTATGCTGATCACTGCCTAAAAGTAAATCAGATTCTTAAACTTGCTTCTCTAGATAATAGCATTGATAGTCATTAGAAAATTGGAAATAGGTTCATTCTAGGATTGATGGATCGTGAAGTTTATGTTTCGAGAATATTTGAACTGGAGTTCCAACAGTTCCTTCCAATGCCAGGTTTCAGAGCTTATTTTATCCCCCAAGTTCCAATACTAACTTTTCTATGAATATTCCACAGTAAAAAATTATTCGTAACAACAATAATATGCTATATGAATTATGATATATTACTTCCTTACAAGGCCACACATTCTATTATATTTTATATTACTTATTAGTTATTAGTAAGTAGGTATTAATATAATATATAATTCACTTGTATAGTGATTATTAAGTAAGTACTCATTTATTAATTTATTAGTAAAAACTAAACACTCACTATCTCGAATAATAAAAAATAATACAAAAAAAGGTGGGTAAGTGGATGCCGCTCTGCTGTACAGTAAGTTACAATTGGGCCACTGTAATGGATGGTGTTAAATTTGAATTCAATGATATAATATCATTATACGAGAAAAACGATTCTGAGCGAAAATGGTCAGTCAGCCTATGATATTACCAAGTATATTTGATGATATTATTGTGAATAAAGTAATTTAAATATAACCTATTTACGTGGAACCTTGTTTTACATTTTCAATCTTTAGCTATAAAATTTGAACATTTTATAAATTTTCAACTACAAAATAATTATTAAATTTTAAATTTGATACATTTTGTCAAAATTCGAACTTTTAAATTTATAAAAAAAAATTGTGCCTATGTATTTTTAATATTTTTCAACTGCTATTGTAAAAATATATCAGGAGTCTGGCATTAAATTTTCACGCCTTTTTACCCAACAAATAAAATGTTATTGATATTTACCTATAAATATTTTTTCCTAAAAAAAAAACAAAAAAAATTGAAAACTGACAATATCCATAAGCAGCTCAAAAAAAAGTCAAAATATTTTTAAAATTTTATGGTGTATAGCAAATGAAAATATAAACATTCAGTAAAATGTTCATGTATCTACAGTTATTCGTTTTTGAATAACAATAAAATAACAAAACCGCTACATGATAAATCGAGTGAATATCCAATATTGTGAAAATATGAACTTCAAACGCTCGTAAAAATATAATTTTACTTTCTTATACACATTTTTTTTTTTGATAAAGGTAGATAATCTTATAAGAAATGTTGTATTATATTTTAAAACCTTAGATTTAAAAAAAAAAAATTTTATGAATTCTTATCTCAAAATAATTTGGTAATTTTCGTGATTTTTCCATATTTTGTCAATTTTTGAACTTTAAATGGTTATGAAAAAAAACTGTGACTAAGGATTTTTAATATTTTTCAAATGTCATTGTAACAATATAGTAGGAGCTTTGTATTAAATTTTCAAACTTTTTTACCTAGCAAATAATATTTTATTGACATCCTTAGAAAAAAATACTAATAAAATTAGAAACTGAAAATGTTCCTAATTAGTTCAAAACAAATCAAAATATTTTGAACATTTTATCGTGTATAGAAAATGCTAATATAAATGACCAGTGAAAATTTCATGTGTATAGGTTCATTTGGTTTAGAGTTACACCAAAAACCAAAATCGATTTTGTGGAAAACCAATTTTGCGTAAAAATTCCCGTTTTTCCTTAATTTTTATGTTGTTTTTCCTGGCGCTTTTGAAAACTATTGGAAATTTTAAATTTTGACCTCCTCAATGCACCAACGATTTCACTTTCCCATCAAACAAGATACTGAAGTTGAAAATCCAATCATTATTTCGACTACATATCGTGTACACAGACACAAAAATAAAAAAAAAAACACACATCGTTGTAAAATCAATACATTCATCGTTCCACTCAGAATCTAAAATATTTTCAAACACGTAACTATGTTTAAGAGATTTAAAATAATCAATCTGGGGTTTAGTTTTTAACACTAAAAAATGGTAATTACTTATTTTTTATCAATATACGATATGAATCATATTATGATACTTGTATAATTTAATAAAATTGTGTACAACTATAAAACGATATCAAAAAAAAATTTAATTGTAAGTGGTCTAGGAGCACCCATATGTAAATGTATTTTTAGAAACAATAAAATATAATAAACCATAAAATTATGTTGTATTTTTTGTCCATTTCGAGTAACGAACAGAATAATTAAATACAATTCAATAACAACCATAGATAATTAGGTAAATTATTCTGATTCTGAATCATTCTAAATCTTTAGATTTCTGAAAAAAAAACTATATAGTAGTATAAACATTTTGTTTCTGTTGTGTGCTCCCAAATAAGCTCCCTTTAAAAATATTGTTTTATACATGACAATATTTGTATTAATATAACGTCATTATTTGTCATGGTTTTATAACATATCTGTGGTGCCTGTAATTATACATAGATAATAATATATATTTATATTCTTATATTATCTATCGTATGATATGATCTAAGATTACAATATAGTATAAAATTATTGTTGTGGTAACACTGCAGAGTACTGCTGCTGCTGTAGTGATAGTATTCAGGCAGTGATATGGACTTTTTGTATAATATGTCATTTTTTCCAGTTTTTTTCTCCAGCCCATATACATTATGATATAGAGTAATTCGTCGTGGTTGTATCATGTCCAGACCCTAGAGCCAGAGTTCAACGTGATTCAACCAACTTCGAATATATTATATTATAACCATCGTGGTATAATTATTAGAAGATAATATCTGTTATTATACAATTTCTTAATACTGTTCGATTAAACATTTTTGCCATGGAACACAATGGCAAGTATAAAGGTCCGGCCCAGGAAAACAATAGTGAGATTATGATTAATGATCGAGACACTCAGTTATGCATAATCAAGAAGCCAAGTAATGGCCCAAAGGATTCCAAACCAGACAACGGTAGTGATAGCATTTTTCCATTGTCTAGTAATGTAATTAAGCACTCAGTTAATAAAAATGATGATAGCTCAAATACAAATAGTGGTAAGAGGAACATCAATGACAGCGATGTACCAACAACCGTTACTGAAAATGATGAAATCGCAAACGCTAGGAAAGTAGCAGCGTTTGTCAGGAAAGTATTGCACAGTGAAGTACCAGATGAGAAGATGGAATGGCCATTATGTTTATTGGTAAGAATTTATTTCATTAACATATATTTGTGGGGAAGATGTAATTGATTTATTGATGTTTGATTCTAGATTGAATCCAATCGGTCAGTCAAAATTTCTCCACAAGAGCTTCAAAGCATGATCTTAAATAAAGCTGCTGAAGTCATGGCCACACATGGCAAATCACATATTGCAAATCAAATGATTAATATATCAGTTTGTAAAGAACAACAACGCTCATATTATAAAAAATACAAACAATTATTAAACTATATAAATACCGTAAATTCCGAACTGGAACTCTTGAATAGAGTGCCTGACAATGAAGTTACTCATGTTAGAACTGTTGGAACAAATGTGAATATGCCCGAAAAAAAACAATTGTAGTGTTATATATTGTTGTTGTATATTAATTATATTATTGTTCTATAACTAAGTTTCATTTTCCTATAAAACAGAAATATAATTCTTCATCATCATTTTTGTGACTAAGTTACCACTTATTAATAAATATTTTTTATACTTAGTTATGCATTGTTTTTTAATTCTGATAATTTACCATCAAATAATAAACATTAAAACTGTTTCATTCATAATTTAAAAATATAATTATTATGTAGAATTTATTGATTTTTAAAAAAAAAGCAGTTAAAAATACAGAAATTGCGTGTTGGGGGCGCTAGTCAATTTAGAATAACCTTTTACAAGCTAGTGCTGTATTATTATTTAAAGATAAATTTGAATGCAATGCTAAGTCATCGTCACTGATTCTGATTAGTTGAGTTTACTTAATAATTGTACTGAGACTATTAGTATGGAGAACATTTTAAATATTATAATATATCAAATTTATGAATTATGTAGTATATTTATGAAGAATTTGATAATACAATATAAGTAAGTAAACTTTACACCTGTTACAAATTGTGTATTTCCTAATATGTTTTACGGTTTGTTACCTTTCAATGGCTTTCATTACATTTATTAAATAGAACGCTTAAAGGAATCTCAAGTCCCTTTTTCAAAAATGTATATTTACTGTTCATGAGAAAAAGGTACATCCCAGGGTTATATTATTACATTGTTGATAATCTTTTAAGGGCACCAATCACAAAACATTAGTTTTTTTAATTTGATAGAATTGACATGTCTAATTTTAAGACAATTTGTATAAGTTTGACATTTCTACTGACATTATTATGAGAAATTGAAAAGAGACGCAAGTCATTACTCATTAGGCCAGACTTGCAGTAATTGCCTATGTATTATACTTAACATGTAAAAACAGCTCGCTAGTAGCTTCATACAATAATTTACTTACCTTTTAAGTAAATGTTTTGATTTTTTTGTTATATATATGTGATGTTTTTACGCACTAAACACAATAATGGATCCCAAATTAGTCTTAATTCTAAATGTTCATTTATATTTTTAATTAATTAAGTAATTTAATTTTGTCCGGTACACCACTGTACCCGCAGCAGTCAATTATGGCAACACGATATGATGCAAATTTTTTAACCACAAATTTTTTTCATTTTGTTATTTTTAGCCAGCGATCCCAAATTCCAATGCCCCTAATCTCTCCCTTCTCAATATTTTAAACCTATGATAACCGTAAAGAATTAAAAAAATTGTCCGTTGTTTTAAAATAATGGTGCACAACTATTTTGATTTTTAAATTAACCCTCTAAATGTATTTGTTTTAAAGAGGCCACCAATTTAATGTGTCCATTTATTGTCAATAACATTTTACAAAACAACCATTTAATTTGGTGTTATATTTGCGGGTACCAGCAGTCAATTATGGCAACACGATATGATGCAAATTTTTTAACCACAAATTTTTTTCATTTTGTTATTTTTAGCCAGCGATCCCAAATTCCAATGCCCCTAATCTCTCCCTTCTCAATATTTTTTTTAGATTGAATTTTGACCAAATCTCTTTTGAAAGTTCTTACTAAAATAATTTAATATCTAAGAATAATTCAAAGAAAACATTTTGTTTCTGTTGTGTGCTCCCTTTAAAAATTCATTTTTATTTTTATAATAATATAGCTGAAATGCTAGTTTCTAATTATTTTATTAGGATTAGATGTTAAAAGACAATAAAATATAGGTATAATGTAAGTATAATTACCTGTTTTTTTTATCTTTAATTAATCAGTATATAATATCCAAATAAAATTACCCTTTGTTATTATGTGATCAAAATATGAAAGTTGGTAAAACTCACTTAGTAGCCTTTCTCAAAATTGCTATTGGTTAAGACTTAAGAGAACATAAAGTTACAATATTCTGAATAACCATAGGTACTATTTATTGAGTACAATACTTCATAATATTATTCAGAAAATATACTTTGCTGGCTTAAAATTGAATTAACCCCCCCACCCCCTCTTTGTTGTTTAGACTTAAAATCAGTCATTAAGCATTACACAAATTACTGAGATGTTTTCAAGTAGTCCCCACTTTGTGACACAAAAATTGGACGACCTTTGTTATAATATTTGTAATTAGATGTATAGTTGTTTAATTCATTGTCTTTTCTTTTACTAAGTTTAAAATTATTATTATACTATGTACATAATATTTTTATTATTTTTTTACTGATTGTTTTTAAAACTTACCATCTATGAATTAAAATGCAAAGAATAAATAATAATAACTGAATAAAAATTTAGATTTCTTCATGTTTTATATTGACCTCTGAAATTGTATCAAAATAGAAGTTTGTTAAAATTGAAATTTAGTTCACTTATTTTTAATGGATGTGCAGGTGGTAATATTTTAAAACTGATTTTAACTTAACCTTATAATAACCAAACAAAACATATTCTGAAAAAACTATAGTAGTATCTACAAATTGTTGAACATTGTTGTACTCATTATTTTTATGGAACATGGAACTTGAAAAAGGTGGGTAAGTGGATGTCGCTCTGCTGTACAGTAGGTTACAAGTGGGTCACTGTAATGGATGGTGTTAAATTTGAATTCAATGATATAATATCATTGTATAAGAAAAACGATTCTGAGGGAAAACGGTCAGTCAGCCTATGATATTACCAAGTATATTTGATGATATTATTGTGAACAAAGTAATTTATATATAACTTATTTACGTGGAGCCTTGTTTTAAATTTTCAATCCTTAGCCATAAAAGTTAAACATTTTATACATTTTTAACTACAAAATAATTTATAAATTATAAATTTGATAAATGTTGTCAAAATTTGAACTTTAAATGCTTATAAAAAAAGATTGTGACTATGGATTTTTAATTTTTTTCATCTGCCTTTGAAACAATAACCTAGAAGCCTTCTATTAAATTTTCAAGCTTTTTTAACCAACAAATAAAATTGTATTGATATTTATAGAAAAAATAAAACTAAAAAAAATAGAGACAGACAATGTCAAAACAGCTCAAAAAGTGTCAAAATATTTTCAAAATTGTATGGTGTATAGAAAATGCTAATATAAACATTCAGTGAAATTGTCAAGTATCTACAGTCATTCGTTTTTCAATTACAATAAAATAAGAAAATTGTTACATGAGAAATCAAGTGAATATCAAATGTTGTAAAAATATAAATTTCAGACGCTCATAAAAATTTAATTTAAGTTTCTTGTAGACATTTTTTTTTTTGATAAAGGTAGACAAACTTATGAGTAATCTTATAGTAAATTTTCAAATCTTAGATTTAAAAAGATAAATTTTTATGAATTCTCAACTCAAAATAATTTGCTAATTTTCGTGATTCTTCCGTATTTTGTCAAAATTTGAACTTTAAATGCTTATAAATAAAAACTGTAACTAAGGATTTTTAATTTTTTTTCATCTGCCTATGAAACAATAAATTAGGAGCCTTCTATTAAATTTTCAAGCTTTTTTACTCAACAGATAAAATTTTATTGATATTTATAGAAAAAAAAACTAAAAAAATTGAAAACTGACAATGTCCGTAAACAGCTCAAAGTCAAAATATTTTCAAAATTTTATGGTGTATAGAAAATGCTAATATAAACATTCAGTCAAAATGTCATGTCCCTACAGTGAGAGACACTCATTTAGGTGGCAGGACAAGTATTCTTCATCTGTGTCTAGAATACACTTGTATTTAACGCTATATATTTCTAGTTCCATGATACTTTTGGGACACTAGTGGCCGGCCACTAAGTGACTTGTCTAAAAAAATCTCTCAAGCTGCACCATATATTATTTAAGACTAAGTACATAGAGGATTAACCATAATAGAAATAATACTTTACAAACATAAAACATTCATAATAGTAGATCAATAGCTAATAAATAAAATATCACTGTTATTTGAAATTCATACCCAAAATGTTGTTTGACTAACGTAAATTCAGATAAATAACATTTAAACTTTAAAACAAAAGAAGAAAAAATCTATTCCATTACAACATAATGAGATATTCATGGAATCGTGTATAAAATTATAGCGAGCACAAAAAATCATGGAGATCATTTGAGACGTATAAACAAATAAACACATTTTTTATTTTTGTTTTTTTTATTATTATGCATATATTACACATGCTTATCTCTTACCCTAACTGGTTTCAAAACGAAAAAATTTTTATATAATATAGGTACATACAAATTTAAGGAAAACAAGTAAAAAATGAAAGTATTTACTATGAACTTAACGAGGAGTTAATTGTATTACGAACAACTTCCTTTAAAAAAAAAACACTCATTTAACTACTTCAAACTTTTAGTTTTAGAAAAACACTCGATAATGTAACTCAATTTTAAGATTATTATATACAAAAATCATGTTTTCTAGGCAGTTATAAAAAAAGTGCAAAAACTTGAAATATTAATTCCCACAATAATTACACGACTAATAAAAATTAGCATCAGTTTAAATGTACCACAGAAAATTAAAAATACATATAAATATAATAAAATACTGAACACCCCATATAAATCACATGAAATAAATTAATCATTAGAATATTAATATGAAATGATTATGAAAATATAAAATGTTATTATAATATATTATCATAATGCAAAAACTAAAAAATTTATCTCTCAGTATTTAAAAATAAATATTAATACTAAACATTAAATCTATATCAAACAAAGGAAACAGAAATAATTGTATTTCTGTTTACTGAGAAATGAAAATACAAATTAAAACTAATAGCAACTAGGTTACTGAAATAATATTATTGACCTCATAACCTATAACCTAATTAGTACATTTAAGTTAATGTGTACCTATTTATTGTTTAATATTACTTAATCTAGTACTATCTTGGTTATTATGAATGTGGTAGTATCGATCATCTTTCAACAGGAGGTTTACTAGAATTAACGTTTTATTAGAATATTGATGTGACGGATAGAAAAATATTATAATTCATTGAAATATTTTTGAACATAATAAGAATAAATATTATGAGTGTAATAAGAAAAATAATAAACTCCCCGTTGGTTCCAAAACTCCCTGGAGCTTACAAGTAAGTATTATTGAACATTTATAACGGTTAAATTTTTATAAGAAAACATAATTTTTTAATTTACAAAAAAAAAAAAAGAATTAAAATTGCATTTTACTTTTAATCATAGTCAGGCGGTGCAGGCGGGCAATGTGTTGTATGTTTCTGGTTCTTTAGGCCTAGATGAGAAGACGTTGAAACCGGTCGAGGGTGGAGCAGCGGCTGAGGCTAGGCAATCACTAAAAAATATCCACGCGATACTTAAACATGCTGGCACTTCATTCGATAAAAGTAAGGGTGAATATACAATGATTAATGTGTTATTAACATACAATAAATGCTTCAATAACATCACTAAAAATTTGACTTGTTATACCTAAACCTTAGATTAGATAATTATAAATAGACAATGCTATTTTTTATCAATTTCTATTTCTGAAACTTAATGCAATGTTACTTTAGAGTCTGTTTTATTAATTTAAGTAATTGGTGTTTTAAAAAATGAGTATAACACAATTTAAAAAATAATAGACTTGAACATTCTCTACCAGTCATACATTAAATGTAATCTAGGCTTAAGCAAAATGTTGAAAAAGATTGAATTTAATTCCTAAAAGTACAAACAAATTAGAGTTCTATAAATATAATTTTAGTTGAATTATCATCTGTTAAAATTTTAAACCTATGATAACCGTAAAGAATTAAAAAAATTGTCCGTTGTTTTAAAATAATGGTGCACAACTATTTTGATTTTTAAATTAACCCTCTAAATGTATTTGTTTTAAAGAGGCCACCAATTTAATGTGTCCATTTATTGTCAATAACATTTTACAAAACAACCATTTAATTTGGTGTTATATTTTATGGTGACGCCCATAAAAAATGCCACACTACTGCTTACTGATAATTTAACTAACTAAATCAAAATCATTAAGTTTTATTAAAATACTTTCCAATATTTTGTAAGTTATTTTTATGTTAATAATAAACACCCGCCACTCTTAAATAAAACTTTAAGAACATATTATGTCCAAAAAGCTGCCAAGACAACATACTATTCACAACCGAGAAGGAATCATCAAACGGAAGTACAATGAAGCTATGCAAATTTTATAATAAGTTTTATTTAAAATCAAAACATACCAAGTATTAAAATGTGCACTTATCATTTTCGTAAATTGGATAATTGAAATAGTCATGTCACTCAAACACAGTAAAATGAAAAGGAAAAAAAACTGCTTAAGATAAAATATTGGAGTTTTCAATTAAAAAATTTTTTATGGTTTTTTCTGTTTTTATATAAGTATTTATATATAAAAAAAAAAAGAAAAATTGAATTGTTTTTGAACGCTGTATTTCACTTGTTTCAAAGTAACTACTCACAGATACAAAGCATGTCTACAGCAGATCGGCCACATTTTGTGGCATCTCGAGAACGTGAGTGTTGTAAAACGATTCAATATCCTTCATCGCTCGTTTGTCGTCTTCAGTGATGAAATTAATGGCGACTCCCTTACGACCGAAACGGCCAGAACGCCCAATCCTGTGAATGTAATTCTCACGGTTGGAGGGCAAATCATAGTTGATAACCAGAGATACTTGTTGTACATCAATGCCTCGAGCCAACAAATCAGTGGTGATTAGAACACGACTAGAGCCAGAACGGAATTGACGCATAATTAGCTCACGTTGACGTTGGTCCATTTCTCCATGCATAGCAGATACAGTAAATGTCTTCAATCGCATATTTTCAGTCAACCACTCTACCTTACGACGTGTGTTACAGAATATCACAGCCTGGGTGATACTTAGAGTGTCGTACAAATCACATAAAGTGTCAAACTTCCATTCTTCTTTGGTAACATTGATGTAAAACTGTTTGATACCTAAATAAATTATAATTTATTAACCAAGAAAATAATAATAATTAGGGTTATTATAAATACCTTCCAATGTTAGTTCTTCTTTCTGTACAAGAATGCGTACTGGATTACGCATGAAGTGAGTGCTCACATCCAAAACATCCTCGGGCATTGTAGCAGACAACAGAATGACCTGAATATCTTCTTCGAGGAACTTGAACACCTCTTTAATTTGATCTTTGAAACCTCGAGACAACATTTCATCAGCTTCGTCCAAAACAAATATCTTGATAAATTGAGTTCGTAGTGATTTTCTAGCAATCATGTCATAAACACGACCAGGAGTGCCAACCACTACATGGGATCCAGTATCCAGCTTACGCATGTCATCACGAACGTTTGTTCCGCCAATGCAAGCATGACAATCGGCTTTCATGAAGTCACCCAAAGCAATAACCACCTAAAAACAAGGTTACATTGTAAACAGTTCAAAATCTAACCAAATAAAAATTTAAAATAAGCTTACCTTTTGAATTTGTTGAGCCAGTTCACGCGTTGGTGCCAAAATGAGTGCTTGGCACTCATTCAAACTTGTATCGATTTGTTGGAGAATAGAAATTGAAAAAGTAGCCGTTTTGCCAGTACCAGATTGGGCCTGAGCAATGACATCATGTCCCTTAATGCATGGCAAAATAGCACGCTGTTGAATAGCTGATGGCTTTTCAAAACCATAACCATAAATACCACGCAACAATTCTTCTTTTAAATTCATCTCATCGAAGTTGTCCACCACTTCTTTCCAGTCCGACTCAATAGTTCCACCGACATCCATGCCGGGTGGTCCCGAGTAGTCATTGGTTTCACTAGGTGGTCCATTTTTCGTCTCATTAGCATTCATTATTTAAAATATTCTGAAATCAATGAATTTAAAATTAGTTATAAATTAAAAATTAGCCAATATTCTTTCAAGATTTAGATTACATTCTCAAAAATATTTGGTAAAATAAAAATTGTTCAATAAAATCATAAAATAGGTACCTATAACTTTTTTTAAATCATTTTATCAAATTTAATTTAACATTTAGTGACTATTTTAATTTATTACAAAATCGAGAAAAAACCAATTTAATTTAAATTGTAAAAAATGAATGATGTGAAATAATTTGATTCATATTTATGTACCGATCCTAAGAGTTTTTTATTAATTGGGAATATGATAAAAATAACAAATTAATACAATACAATTAATAAAATAATAATGTAATTAAAAATTGTATCAACGCATTGGTAAAAAAAATAGAAAACAATTATTATAAAACCCATATTATAATGAATTAGTGTTGTACATATTATATCTAACATATGACACAAAACTTCACTCAAGTACTGACACAGAAATATAGTTTTAACTATTTTAATAATTTAGATAAAACATGAATAAATTTTAAGTCATCACTCATCAATATCATAATATACCTAAAACTATAAAATTGATTTACTATAAAATATTGATAATTTATTAAGGTAAATAATATTTTTTTAATAAGTTATTTCCTAGTATTTTGTAACCCATGGTTTCACATTTAGTATTAGAATATGTAATTTCTAACGTATCTTTTTTTAATTTTTTCAATTTAAAACAAAAATATATAAACAAGAATATAATATAGGTATTTATTAAATATTTGAAGATAATTCTACTAACCATGAATACTCACTAAAATGATAATATAGTAAGTGAAGTAACTACAACCTAATTTAAATGTAACTTAAACACATGGAATAATAGTAAAAGATGGGTATATAATCGAAATAGTGAAAAATACAATAATCAGAAACAAAGATTATACTGGCCTTGAATAGACCCAATGTTAAATATTGCCTAATTAGTAGCAGATATAAAATAAATTCATTACATTTTCCATAATAAAATTTCAACAAATCATTAAATACACAAATAAACATAATAACTAATATACCTACATTAATATTAATAATCATTATAAGACAAATAACTAATATAGTAAAATAACGCATACACAATAGATTCCTTTAACTCTGAAATGGTAAATGTAAATCTTAACTAAGTTGATGTAAGGAGAAGATAATTTGAAGACAAATAATTTGACCATATAAGCAGCCCCAATCACAGCAAACGATGTACACTTGAAAGCTGCAGATAGACCTAACCATAAGTTAAACACTGAACAATGCATTGGTTAGTCTCTTGACGCATTAGCCGTTAAGAGTAGCCGTTTCCACACAACAAATTTTCAAACCCTGTCGGTCCGCCAGAACACCTAAAAACCTACACCAGGACCTTAACCTAAAAAGCGATCCCAACCTGCGCAATAAGTCCATAAGGGCGCCTGCCCAAGGGCGGTCCCACGTGACGAACACCCCCTTTAACGAGAGGCGCAGACACCGTGGAAGTGACAAATATACTAGTGTCTGCGAAACGGGCAGCCACAGCCGTCGAATGACGGTGAAGCCAAAGCTCGCGCGGTGATACAACGGCCGTCCATGATGTGGCCGTCAGGCGGCCATCTCCGACCGCCAGTCGGCCGACGGAAACGGCGCATTTGCACAAAATACATCGCGCCAGCGTTTAAATAAAAACGTAAATGTGTACTTACATACTGTAAAACGATTATAGTCGCAAAACGAAGAAATGTATCTAAAGAGAACACATTTTGACAATTGAACAATGTAGAAAACGCTTAAAGTACATGTGATTTGCCGAGAGGAAATCGGAAGAGAGAGAAGCAGATAGGGTGAGAGACGGTGGATAGCGTACAATCGACGAGCGTTTGGTGAGGTTAGCACGCAGTGTAGCCACGCGTCGCATCAAAAACCACGATCGATAATGGAAGTGCGTGCGCGCCCTCGCGTCCATTTTTTTCATTACCAGCCAGACGGGACCCTCCCCACGTTTCCGGTCATAGATCGACACGAATCCAACACCGGTTGGCGACACTGGGCGAGCCGCGCGTCCATCACACACTGACTGCCGCTGCCGCCGTTGTTGATAAACAAAAACGCCATCGCCTACCGCCGCGGCTTGCCACCACCCGCCGGCCAGCGATCATGTGAGTGTGTGGCGCACTGACGCGCCACGGCCCACCGAATACGAGTAATGTGTGATCACACTGATCGCGGCATCGCGCCACTTTTATCTCGCGCCATTGCCATATTTTGCCGGTACTGGTATATACCTTTTGGATTTTGATCCTTCGACTCTGGCCCGCAGACCACGGTGACTAACCAACTCGAGTCTACTCTTTTCAACGCATGTTAATCATCATAATTGCCACTGCCCGTCAGCTATTATTTATTTCGTATTTTTGCCATCCGTTTTGCGATTCGTTAATCGTTATTCAACCCAAACTCGTATCGACTCATCGCGTAGGTACCTACCTAGTACCTACGTGAATTATACACTTGTTCGGGCGTAAACGTTAGATTTGAAAATTATTTTTTTTTTTTTCATTTCGTATTACTCGCATAATGCTGTTAATTGTTGTCATTTGTCGGCGTCGTACCCTCCGTGAAGAAATTCTACTTAAATATATTTTTGTTGTTTGTATATTGATATACATTCCATGTTGTGAGGGGTTTGGACCCCCTAACCTCCCCCCGCCGTGTCTACGGTCCTACCTAAGCCCTAAGCTGCTATGGCACACATAAAACTTTTTAGATAATTTACAGTATAATATATATTATGATCTAAGCATTAAACCCATACAAGTATACAACCGAAAATTAGTGAGAATTTGAAGGGAAAATCATGACGTGATTGATAATTTTTATTAGATATCATTTAAATATCCGTTGAATTGAAATGGACAGTTGGGATAATATTATTAATTTTTTTATTTTTTATTAGCTTCTAGTACACAACTACAATTATAGCTCAACAATTAAATTACTCAATACAAACAAAAGAATAATACAACGTAAATATAAAATGCATTAATAAAATAAGGCTTTAAATAAATATAGATCTAATGATAATCTTACTTAATATTAAAATAATAAATTAAAGACATTAAAAACAAATGTCAATTGCAATTTGCAATTGACATTAACCATCGGGATGCCACACTACCTAATAAGTACTTATATTGCAGATAATAAAATATTTAACAGATTTGATATTACCAAATTGGTTGGGAATCGGGATGATAATGGACAGCCAAGACCACGTACACACATAATTATTATAAAATAAAATAGCTATCACTGGACATTAACGATTTAGACTCAATCTCAATGAATAATTATAATTTATATCATAATTTAACAAAAGCAAAAATATTCTGCTATGCGTTATTATAATAACCTTCAATATTTGTTATTCACTAAAAATAATCAATTAGCAATCGTCTTACACGAATGTAAAATGATTTTTCTATCCCTACAAAGGTCAAAGAAATTAATTTTAATTTTTAGGTATCATATTTTAATAATAAATGTATAATATTATATACATTATACAAATATACAATATAGATATTGAACAGTGGCGTATACACCTAACTAGTAACTACCTAAGGGAAAGCGCCCTAGCTGAGCCAAGGTGAAGGCCGAAGGGTCCATAGTAAAATTTCCCGTTCAATTAAAACATTGCATGCATATTGCTTTATGATATAGGTTCTTTATTATATAATCATACCTGCAGGTGGGTGACCCATACGTGCTTTTAATGTGATACTGTGGTCTGTGATAGGTAAGTACCTAAGGTATTTTGTTTTTTTATAATATATATATGAATTATGAAAATTTAAATTGTATACTTACTTGCTGATATAAGTAAAATCCATCAATGCTTAAGAGTTATGTTTACATACGTGAATGGCAGAACTTGCTTTGATGACAATTCATCGTAATATAATACTAAATATAGGTAGATGAAATCGTCAACATTTTTTTTTAATGAGATATATAAAAATTAATTTTACATAATATTTATAAATATATAATATACCTAATAATAAATATTTTTTTATTATTATTTTTGTATTTATTAAACAAAATGTCTCAATCTCTATTTGTACCTAATATTTATGTTATAGGTAATATTATTACAACCATCCGGCTCTCTAAAAAATGTCTAGATATGGCTATGATGATAGTGTTGTGCTTGACTATATAGTGATAAATTGGCCCAAAGTGAAAATAAATTCTATATATGCCACTGATAGTGCACGTACTATAATCTTGAACCGGCTAAGCCAAGCTATCCAAACAAGTCTCAGTGTAAAATTACCTATAGTAAACTAATACTGGTATACGACTACACAAGATGCAGTACCCAGTAGACTTGTAAGCTGTAGCCATCCATAACGTTTTATTTGTTTACTTCATCGTCTCTGCCTAATAATTTAGAATATTTTATAAGAAACACACAACATATTTGGATACATTTAACACAAGTCACAATAGCCAAAAATAGACTTGACAGATAATATATACTATTGAGATGTCATCATCAACAAATATGTGTTGTCTCCGTAGTACAAGTGAGTAACATAGCAAATATTTTACGCTCAGAAGATCACGTTTAGTTCCATTAGTTTAAAAATTTGAGTGAATCGACTTATTATGAAACTTGATGGTAAGAACATTTTCTGCATTTTTACGATAATTCAGTTTTTCAAGTGAGTTATTAGTATTTTTAATATTTTTGTTTTATATACGCATATTTTATATCAGCAAATTGCTCAAATATTGTATCAAGTTTCATAATAGGTCCATTCACTTTATAATTGTTAAACTAACGGAGCTAAACAAACGTGTTCTGCTAAGCGTAAATTAGCCATGTTACGCAATTATTGTAAGACGGAGACTACAAATGGCCGTGTACTGTGTAGCGTATTGATATTATACATAGCCACATAGGTGATACAAATCAAATTCAAATTGAATATAAATTAAAATTATCGAATTGATATCGGCAGGAAAAGTTGGCAAATTTAACATTAATGTAACGGTTGAACTCGTCGAACTATGCATGGTTTTAACACATAATATATAGTTAAAATACTAAAAATTTCTATAGCTACCTAATAATATGTTATATTTCAATAAAAATATTCTTATAATATTATTATATAGGTAGTTGAATTTAACATATACTATTAGGTACCTATATTATTATAATTTTTTTGAGATTTAAATCTGTCAATACAAATTTTTAATAAGTTTCAATATTGAATGTAATATAATGTTAATGATCATTTCGTAACTTTTGATAATTGGAACAGCAATGATCAATCTATTTACGATAACCTGCGCGGTTGCACGTATAATTATAGACATACAGTGTGTAATAACTATATAAGTTTATTTTTTAAATGTATCATAAATAAATTATTAATAGGTATATTATTACATCAATACATATAAATTATAAATATATGATTACCTAATGAATAATGGGAAAATACATTACATTTTTATTTATTTACATTTTGAATCGTGTCTTATTATACATATTACGATCCATATTTATGAATATAATACTATAGTATATAGTATAAAAATATTATTATTGTATTATTATATAGTTGAATTTAACATATACTTACCTCATTACCTGTATTATTTTAAAATCAAATTATTTATTTGTATTCGTTATTATATTTTCCAGTTACTAAGACCACAGTACTGCTGAGTGATATTAACAATGCTAAGTTTGTAAACGAAGTCTATCAAGAATGTAATTATGATCATCTTTTTATAATATATAATATAAAACAACATTTAATATATAAAGTATGTGGCTGAGGCTTATAGAATCAAAAATACTAGATTTTTTTGACGATTTAAGGAAGGTCTAGATTGAACCAGTTATTTTAGGGTGACGTGACTTACTGGCTATTAATAATATTAAAATCATAAACGCACATATGTATAATTCTGCTTGAAATTGATTCAAAGAAAAAAGTTACTCATTACAACTAATAACTATCCGTAGCAAGTGGATAAACCCATCTCGGTTTCATTTATCCCATGGCAACAACGGGTAATACAGCTATGAATAGGCAGCTGTATAGTTAGTTTACATTAAAAAAGTATCATCACTCGTCCTCATTTGAAAAAAAAATTATAACAGCTATAGGTCATTTCTTAAATTTTACAAACAATTCAATTATTTGAAATATCCTTAAGCGTACTTAAAAATTCTAAAAAATTAGAATTAGGTATTAAATTTCTGTTCATTATTAAAGAAAACTAGGGGGAGGGAAGGATAAATGGGTAAGAATATTTTTGGTAAATAACTTTGTGGGCTGTGTGACTGTGTGTTTGTGTGTGTGTGTATGTGTGTGTGTATAATATGTTATACGTACAAAGTCCATATCATAAAAATTCATAACGTTTCCTTGTAAAAAAATGTCCTATATTATATATTTTATCATAGCAAGTCTTTGCTACCACATTTACACTTAGACTAGATCCTTCCCCTGAGGTAACTCTATACGGTGCTTGCTCCAATCCCATCCTCTCCTACAGTTAAATATATTTAATGTATATCTAATGTACCTTGATCTTACACTAGAATATTAGATAAAAGATTAACATTAATATTAGAGCAAAAAGACTATCATTGAACAACCGTTTTCGTATACTCGAACAGTCTAACCTCTAATCTCTAATAAGCACACCTTCTCTAGAATCGAACTCCTCATCTACAAAACATTATTGAAATCAATCTGGACTTACGGAATCCAACTATATGGGGAAGTGCAAAACAGACAAATTTAAATAAAATTCAATCCTTCCAAAACATTGCGCTAAGAAAATTAATCATTGCTCCCCCTTACATATCTAATCAATAATCATACTCTCCAGTAGTCCAGCCTCCACACCAACCTGAAATTAAAAACAATCCATGAATAGAAGCCAAACACTTTTATAAAAGATTCCACAACCGTCTTTCCTCCCACTCAAACCCTTTAATTAAAGACATTTCTAGAAGCCCTCCTATAGACGTCTAAAACGCAAATGGTGCAAAGACCTTCTACAATTTTAACTCAAAAAAAAAAAATGTCTAAATAAATATATAAATTTTATAACTTTTAAAAATCAACAATAAAGTATGTCATCACTCATCATACTTATTATGTCATCCGTATAGATAATATATTTCGAAAAAATATACTATATATTATTATAATAATATAGTCTATAGGTAGGTATTATAAAGTCGGGTAACTTCGTACCTGGGAAAAAATTAGCAACATTTTACAAAATAACAAATAAAAATGTTTAAATATTTTACTCGTGGAGGACCGTAAATCAAAACAAATACTACACAGGACACAGGAGCCATGGGGTACACAAGTTCAGCCGTTCGGGATAAATTATTATTGTTGGTTTGGAGTGTTGGCGATAGTAAGTTGTTTTCGTAATAACGTATAAACGTAGACAACCGCACTGTGCCGTTTGGACAATATGTGAACCAAAAATCATAAAAAAAATTAAAGCAAAGAAGACGAGTCACACAGCCCACAAGGTTATTCGCCAAAAATATACTTACCCAGTTATGCTCCCCCCCCCCCCCCCCATATTTTCCTTTAATAATAAACGAAAATTCAATAATTCTAAATTTTGGAATTTTTAAGCACTTTTTAAGATCTTTAAAATACTTGGATTTTTTAAACAATAGTTTAAGTATTTTAGACAATAGTCACAAGTGACGACCCGCGGTCCAGCGTGAAAAAATAAATGATTTTGAGCACACTGGGTGACGAGTGGTACTACGCGATGTGACATCAACCGCGGTTTATTACAGTGACGCGGTATATTGTCAATCATTGCGACCCGGATGCGTTTTCGTTCTCAGCCGTCGACCACGGTACAAGGGGCCCATGGTCGCAAGTCGGCACTCTCTCTCAACGCGCTGTAAATTAAAATACCGAATATTATTTAAACATTCGACTGGTCCGCTTCTATGGGGTCCTGGTACGCGGTTGCCCTATTTGATGAAACGCTGTAACCGCTCTAACCTAACCGCTCTTAATTTATTAATTTATTCAACTCGTCAATTTATCTATCATCACCAATCCGGTTTTATTTTCAATCTACCTGACTGGTTATATTATAGTATTTTATCGTATAGCCGTATAAAGCAGCTTATAATTTTATACTATTTTTTACTTGCATAAAATTATATTTACTCAAATTATATACAAATAATACATAAATAGTATAATAGTATAAATTTATAATAGTACAATTTATAATTAAAAACAATTTTAATATATTTTTAAGAAAATAATTTGTAGAAACGTTTCTACAGCGTCCAAATGAACAAATATATAAATTATGCAATTTTTTCTACTCGTAAATTTGTGTGACCTATTTAGAGAACGGACATCGCACAAACGTATTTTTTAAAATATACTATTGGAAAATGGCCCAGATTAATCTCATACTGCCCCTGAAGTCTCGGCACGTTTATGAATTTATACTCTAAATAAGAGCTCACCGGGCGGCGGACTATATAGGTAGGTAAGTAGCATGCTATATTAAACCTATGGTCGGTAGATAGGCAGGATTAAGCTATTTAGCCCATTTACTATTTAGATACCTACTACAAAGTGGCGAAAATAGGTGGGGGGGGGGGGGGTGGGTGGTGGTGGCTTAGCCCCCTCAAAAAATAATAATATAATAAATATTATAATTTAAAAAAATTAGCACCCCTAAACATTTTTCTTATTTGCGCCACTGCACTACTACCTGCAACATTTTATTTAACTTTCTATAAATTAGTACACACAGCAAAAGTTTAACGTGTCTGTACAATAATGATAATTTGTTCCTTTTTTTTTATTATTAATTAACCCGCGGCCACTTAGCCACTTAGGCCATTGGGTGGTTTTTAACCGTGGGAGAGGGTACTGTAAGTCATACACGTGTGTTTATTAGTTTGGCAGATTTTTTAGTGGGCATCCGTAGGTATCTGCCATGCACGGGTGGGGGGCCTAACCATGACTTGCCCGAAGAAAAAATGCCGCCCGCGGCCGAGGTTTTGAACCGACGCCTAGTCCGCTCGGCCACTTTGTCCCCCATTTGTTCCTTTTATTATAGCCAGTAAGGTAAGTAGATAACTACCTACATAATATGCTTAACTGTTTTTAAACTAGAAATCAAATAACGATAGGTGAATTATAGATAACCACGATCTATGAGATAGCTAGATTATTCTTACTTATGCTAATTTCAAATATTGCAGTATATATTATAGGTATCTATATATTTTAACCTTTAGTTAAACGTGTAATGATTGATATTAGCTAGTTTTATGATTTATTGTACCTACCAATTAAAATTTATTATAATATTTTAATAGTAATATTTTTTATTGTTACCTGTTGATTGTTTTATTTACAGTTGTAAAAGAACCGTATCCGGCCAGATCTACTTATCAAGTGGCTAAATTACCATTGGTGGGATATTTTATTTTACTTCCATAACTTCAGCATTTTATTAATTCAACTATATTTTTTGCAGGACGCGCTTGTGGAAATCGAAGTCATTGCTATTGTCGAGGAATGATTTAACACCATCAATTTATTACAAAACTATGAATACCTACTATTGAACTATTTTAATAAGGCGATCTATTTTATGTCTAATATTAATCTAGGTACAGTTTGAGACGCGTTGTATATTATACATTTTGTTCTAAAGCTAATATTGTAGTGACATGTAGAATGTAGTTTTAATTAATATGTATTATGTAGGTATAGTGTATATTTGCCAATTATATGCAAACATTAATAATGTTATAATAGGTAGGTACATAATAATATGTATTGTCTTCATTTATTTTATATTAGGTAGGTATAAACTTATAACCAAATATCCCTAGTCCACTGTAATAAATTGCACGAATCATTATGAAATAGAAACTATTTCGTCATGACAAATGACAATCATAGGATGATCCTGTTGAGAGTCTAACAATATCCTAGCAGCTAGGTAGATGTATGGGGTGATATTAATTGGGGCTAGGGCTGACGTTTTTTTTGGTATACCGGTTCCAAAAATTCCCCTAATACTGGTACCTAGCATAGGCGCAAATAGCGTTTGGGATTTTTTTTTTTGGGGGGGGGGGGCGGTTAAAACCTTACTTTTATAATATTGAATAAGCTTAAAGTAGTAAATGTTTGCGGGGGCTATGGACATTTTTGGAGGGGGCTTAGCCCCTAAAGTCCCCCCTATTTGCGCCTATGGTATTTCCATATTTGCGCCTATCTAATTTCAATACTGCCAACCCTAGTCTATGGGTGTGAATTTATTTAATTATTTTTAACTCACTTTAAAACATAGCTTCCTTAATCCTTACCATAAAGTTTTCATAAAGTTTACTAATGAATTCAATTTTGGAACTATTTTTTACATTTTATCTTTTTTTTGGAAATTTTTTCAGTCTTATTAGTTTTTTTTCAGAATACTTTTAATAATTTCTTTCATTTAAAACTTTATACACATTTTATGAATTATTGGTTGATATATCAAAACATTTTACACTTGATAGATTTTTGTATTTTTTTTTGTTGATTACAATTTTTTAATCTTTACTACCTATATTTATACCACAGAATAACTGCTTATACAGCTGTGCATTTTATAGTTTTATACTGACTTCTTTGAAATTTTAGTAGCCCCAGTAATAACGAATAATTAATACCTAATAGTTAACACATAATTAGAGTGTTAATATTTAGTTTATATACATAGCAATATAGCATTATTATACAGGATTGAGATGTTTTTTATAGTAATTGGATGATCCCGAATCCTGATCCTGTATTCCTGTTAGTGTCAACTGATTAGATACTATTTAATTTATATTTCGATATTAATACATATAAAATGTATAATAAACAATAGTATTTTACTATTATAATATTACTACCCAGTACCCAATATGTTTCCTAGGTACCATCCTAGCTACTTGATCTAGGTAGGTCGGTAGATCAACATTTGATAGGTATTTTTTTACCTTGGGTATATTATATTCTATTGATTTAATTTGTTATATAGGGCAGTTGTATTGTATTTAAACGGTTATTTACAGAATATAGTATAATTATTAATTATAATGATTTTATAATACATTATAGATTATAATATAATATAATCATTAATCAATGGTATAATATACAACCATAACCATACACATTTCCTTATAAAGACACTACTTAGTACATTATTTCACTGTCTCATATTTTTGTCCAAAAGGTTTTTTAGGTATTTTTAATTATTCTTAATACCCAAAGACTCAACAAGAAACTAAATTCTGTGAGAGGATCTTCAACCTCACTTATATTTTAACATTTCACATATTATTATAAATAGGTATACATGATTTATTATTAATTTCCCAAAGTATAGCTAATGCATCAAATAATAAATTATTGATACAAAATTATTTTCACAAAAACTACAAATAATACAATATAAATATAAAAAAAAAAAAATTTTTACAAAATACATATCGTCACATTTATGCTAGAATCTAGTAAATACATTATAATAGTTGTACATATTAATGTATATCATGTTACTGTTTAACTCAAGTTTGATAACCAATATTCAATTTCAGTTAGATCTTAGTTTGCTTAAAATGTCAAAATAAACCTTTGTGGTCCTGGAAATATGCTTAACTTTAAATAAGATTGTAGGTTTTTTTATGACTCATAAATTAATAAGAGGAAGGAATCACAAATAATTGTAATACTTATCTAGGCCCAAATTTATTTTATCAGATATTAATGACGTATTTAATAAATACTTTTACGAGTACACTACCCATGCATTTTTTGTCTCCGTCATACACACGTATGACAAAGCAAATTTTCATTCATTAGTTTCAATAGTGTGCTGTTATGATATTAGAGTGCATTCACCTTATACCAAAATTTTAGGTAAGAACATTATCTGTGCTTAAGCGTTGTCGATTTTTCAATATTTTAACTTTCAAGCGAGATGTGATCATTTTTAATTTGTAATACTATATAATTCGCCGACACTTAAGCACAGATAATGAAATTACCAAAATTACCAAAAAGTTTGATAATATCAAAACTAACAGCACACTATTGAAAACTAGTGAATGAAAATTCCCTATGTCTTAAGTGTGTTAGAACGTCCTCTTAACAAATATTATTTGAGTAAGGAAGCACTTAATAATTTACAAGACACTACTTTAATACTACTCAAAAATTACCCACTTATTAATGATGATTAAATAAATACATAGTGTGAAAGCCAAATTATATACAATATCTTACTATCAAACCTCATTGGCTTGATTGTTCATTATTTGAGCCTAAACATGTGTTCAACCTTATTCATAAGTCATGTAAATGTAAAATATATGAAAGTGAAACTAGATATTTTATAGAAAAGCATTAATTTAATTGTGAGTAAAATTTTATAAGTATAAAATTATAGAAGGACCATAATACTTGTGATCATATTTACACATATTGTTGGTCATGTTTCATCAAATTGCATAGGTCTTAAATTACTGTCTATAAGTACTCTGTATTTCAACTATGTATTTACAGTTGAATAAGGTATTTTAAAGTTCAAGGGGAAAGAAAAAATGTTGAAATATTAAAAATCAATGAGGTATTATTGTGGTGGAAAGAGAATTTTGTATAATCGCTATCAAAAATGTAGAGTAGACTGTAAGTGCATTTTTTTAGATCAAATGATTTCTAAAAAAAAAGAATGTTTATAATATGACAACTGGTATATTATGTATAATTAAAGATATTTATTATAAAATCAACGTATTCTTAATGTTATTATATTATAGGTAATTACTAATTACAATACAGATAATAATATAATGTACAAAATAGAAGTAACTTATTTATTTTAAGGTTCACAAAGAAGAAGTCATTGATTACAAACATTTTTTCAATGATTTAATAACTAAAAGAATAAGATAATTAATATATTTTACATAAAGATAAATTGAATAAATTAACTATTTTAAAAATGCATTAAAACAATGCAACTAAAATTCAAATAATATTTGTTGCATTTTTATAATCCACCAACTACGTGTATCAAAAATGCATACCTATTAGTTCAACAATTAAGTTGAAGTAATAAAAATGAAATCAATAATATCATAATATATATAAAAATTATTGTTAAAAATTAAAATACATGAAATATTAGCAAAAACAGCAAAAGGACAACAGAATGTGTAGTACAGTGATTATATGCTAACGATTTGATGATTGAAGTTTTCTAATATTTTCGTGACATGCCACTCATTTTGTAACTGTCAAATCTACTATCACTGTAGTTTGTTGACATGTTTAATCCCATGTTTGGTATAACTTGATGGTTATTTCCATACAAGGTGTTACTACTCGAACTACGTCCACTTATTGACATAGATGATGGATTACTTGAAGTGCTGTTCCATCTGCTAAGACAAGTAATAATATTGTTTTATTCAAATAACTAATACAAATATTTAAGAAATGTACAACATACTTCTCCGGTGGTGGTTGAGGAGGACGTTGCCACACAGTTGTTTCAATTTCTCGACTATTATTACTATTTGACCAAGGATCTGGTCTCGAACTCATTACCATATTATTAGTTCCAGAGCTTGAACTAAGTGTGCCATAAGAACTCTTTACAGGGGCTGATGGCCAGGTATTACTTTCGCTACTGCGGGACATTCCTCCATAGGCTGAAATAATAAAAAGTGTCATTGTTAAATAGAAATAAATAAGCAACTATTAATTGATTAAAAGACTTACAAGTCTTATTTGAATCATATGGAGCATGAGCATGTCTATTACTACCACCACTGCTTGAATCTTTCTTACGAGATTCTTCTCTTCGATCTGACCGATCATCCCGACTTCTGTAATGATGATCTGTTGCTGATGGAGCACCACCATATCTACTTCAGTGTAAAACAAACATTCAATAACAATATATAATTATAATTACAAAAAAAAAAAAAATACTTAAAAAAATTTATAGTTTAAATTATAGTAATATTGTTTCTTAACCTGTACAAACATAAACGAATACCAAAATAATTGTTTAGCTGTCAATAGTCGAAATTTAATGTACGAAGTTCAAAAATACTATAAACATTACATACATTTATAGTAATATATAAAAGAACTTAGATTTAATAAAACAAGAAAAATGGAAAATAATTTAGATTTGTTAAAAGCTGTATCATTGCCTGTACAAACCAAGATAATTATTATTGAAATATCTAGCTGTCAAATGGCTGAAATTTACTTTACAAAATTCTGATGAACTGTAATCATAACATATCACAGTAATGAAAATTAGAATTTTGAAAAAAAATTTATTTTCTTAAGTTTATAACGATAGTACACAAATATTACCTGATGTTCATCGTTGAGTCTTTGGGTCTTGATGCAGGTGGTGGAGGAGGGGGCGGTGATTGCCTCATACGACGGGATTCTGAAGAATGCTGTTCATAGCGATGTCTAGATGATGTTATGTTAGGAGGTGGAGGTGCTTGGTTCATATAGTCAGTACTAGGCTGGATACGAGAACTACGAATTGGTTCTTTTCTGTAAGGAAATAAACAAGTGATCAATTGATAACCATGTTAGAAAATTAAATATTTTACATTTAAAAAATATGTACTATGTACCTTTCTTCATATCGAGATGAATTTGATGAAGAATGTCTTTTACTAGGAAGTGGTGGAGATGGGGGCATAGCACGCTTTAGTATTGCTTGACGTTTTGTTTCCTCTAACTTTTCTTGTGCTCTACGTAACTCTTCCTTTTCTCTTTGTAATCTTTCTCGTTCTAAACGTTGATTTTCACGCTCTAAACGCAATAGTTCAGATTTTTCCTTTTCAATTCGTTCACGCTCAATTCGAAGTTTTTGTCTTTCTCTAAATAAATAAAATAAAAATTATAACATGGGTATTTTTATTTTTGTATTTAAATACTTACTTTTCTAGACGTATTGCTTCTTCTTTTTGTTTTCTTTCAATTTCTAATTGACGTTTCTTTTTCAATACGTCTCTTACGTTCTTCTTCTCTTATCGCTCTCTCTTGTTCTTTTTGTTTTAGCCTTTCACGTTCAGTCTAATAAAATAAATAATACATCAAAAAGATTAAAAAATTTTTATTTATAATTATAATCTATTTCAAAATAAGATCAGGGTTTGGTAGCCTGAGTTGTGTGCATGAGCGTGGCTTTGTTCCCGTGGCAGCACCCGATGTGCCGCTGTAATGGGGTCGGCGTCTGACTGTCGCACAACTAAAACTGGTTGCCGCCTGATCTTATTTGGAATAGAGTATAATAAAATGATAATTGTTTACAAATTAAAATTCAGCTCACTTTCATTTTTGTCAAGTTTAAAATTTCCTGCTGCCTTCTTTTTTCTCTTTCTAAGCGTTCTCTTTCTCGTTCTAATTCTCTTAGCTTTTCTCGGTCACGTTCATTACTTTTACTTTTGATGCTCCTGTCTTTTTTTCGATCATCTTTTTCGATTACAATTTTAGAACGTTTTGATTCTTGGTTTTGATCTTTTGATACTAAAAAAACATATAAAATATTATCTAGATTAAAAAACACAAAATTATGAAATTAAAAACTCTGAATACCAACATGATCGCTTTAATGTACATAAGTCTGGTTTTTTTACATCATTAATTGTAATTTCTGGTCTCTTTTCCCTTTTTTCTTCTCGTTTATCTTTTTTATCTTCAGTTTTTTTTGTATTTTGTTCGGTTTCAGAATTTTCATTTACTTTGGAAGCATTAGAACTTTTTGCTGTGACTTGATAGCCATTATCACGTTTAGCCTATTGATAACATAAAATTCATAATAAATCTGTACTAATCTAATTACAAAAAAAAAAAAATTAATACGAACTCGTTCAACACTAATAACACGGCCATGAAGTTCAGTCTTATGTAAATTTTCAATACTACGATTAGCATCTTCTGCTGAAGATAATGTAACAAACCCATAACAACGAGCACCAGGAGTTTTGGCATTTGTCCACAACTTTAGCGCCAACAACCTATGAATATTATTATTATTATTTTTATTAAATATGCAGCACAATATAATTAACAAATAATGAATAATCAATTTTTTTTTATTTTATACAATATTAAGAAAATAAAAAGATATAAAATAAAGCGATCATAAGACATGCATATTAATAAAGCCAGGAAATGCTATCAAAACTTAATTATTTATTGTTAGATGATATATTTTTCATGACTAATGGAGGGATGATTCAATTTTAGATATCTAATATTTGGTCACAAACCACTTATTAAGTTAATTTGCCATAAAATTATAAATTATAATTTAATGGTATACTGAATATATAAATAGAAACAAATCAATATCAGATATTTCAGAGTGCAGTTCAAAGATTATATATATATATAAAACTTTTCAACTACAATGTTACATCCGGTCACAAACTAATTGGTTAGTAGAGTATCAATCAGAGAACAATGGATGGTATTGGTATAGCGAACATATAAATAGAAACAAATCAATATGAGTTATCTCAGAGTGCAGTTCGCAGATTATAAATATGCAACCTTTCAATTATAATGTTACATCCGGTCACAAACTAATTGCTTAGTAGAGTATCAATCAGAGAACAATGGATGGTATTGGTATAGCGAACATATAAATAGAAACAAATCAATATGAGTTATCTCAGAGTGCAGTTCGCAGATTATAAATATGCAACCATTAAATTATAATGTTACATCCAGTCTTGCTTAGTAGAGTATCAATCATAAGATAATTATGGGTGGTATAGGTATACCAAACACGTAAATTTAAAATATGTGATATGATTAATTTTAGTGGTATATCCTAACGTTGTGTCCTACTTAAATCCGGCAAGTCCGACAATTTCTATTCTGATCATGCTGTTCCGTCGCACTAAGATGCGACAAAATACAAACGGTTTTATGTTTTTTCACATTTGTCGGATTGACGTAGGGCACGGTGTAAGGTGTATAGCATACATGATGATAGATACAATTTTTATAAATATAATATGTAATATGTTATAAATGATAGATCTGTGTATTTGTACATTTTTAATAACAATGAGAAAACATAATATTATAGTTGTTATTTTAAATATTACTAAGTATTACCTTTCCATATTTTGAAAAAAGTTGTTTTAAATCAGTCGCCTTAGTAATTGATGCCAAACCACTGACCCAAATGTTGCGAACCAAGGATGAATTGTTTTTCTTTGCTAAAATATAAATTATGAAGTGAAATAAAGTCAATCATATAATTGTAATTTTGTGGGACATTCATGGATCAAAGTTTAAAATCATTAATAAATATTTCATTTTAAAAAAGAATCTTAGCATAGCTAAGATTACACACATTTTTTTCAAATTAATATTTAATATAATCTAATTTTGTGTCTTTAACTTACATTAATATTTAAATTTAAAGTTAAGAATACTATTTAGGCCATATTTAAAGATTTTATTATTACTTGAATTTTAAAACAAGTTTTGAAGATTTTAAAGTTGTAATATTTCACATAGACATAATTATAACATAACATCTAATTCATTTTAAAATTTGTGTGTTTGTATGTTTATAAGGTGGACAATAATAAAATTGAATAAAACGAGAATGAAAAAAAAACATAATTGTACAATCGCTCCAACAAATTAATAAAATGGGAAAGAAAAAAAACATATTGTACAATCAGTTAAACTCTAAAAATTAATATTAATAATTAACTTACATGTCTCACTTGATATTTGCAGAACCTTTGAGTCATTACTGAAAATATGGAAATAACAATTAGTTTTATAAATCTTAACTTATATAAAATATTTTCATAATTTTAGATAGTATACAATTAAATACATTTCACACATATAATGAAAAATATTAAAATTATACTTGTTCCCGTGTCTTGACTTAAATAAAAAAAAGGTTATTAAAATATTTTGTCAATTAAATAACCGTTAACATATTTTATTAAATATCATAAATTTATAATATTTTTTTGAAGTAATCTTCAGTGGCGCAATTATCGGGAGTGTTGGGTGTGCAATTCATAGGGGCCCCCGAGATCTCATACACAATTTCCCTACTTTAATCTGTTATATACACATATTATACTATTATTTGTTTTAATACAATAACAGTAAATAGAAATGTTTTTAATCTTGAGTTTAGAGAATTTGAATTACAAGTGCCTATGCAAGAAACCTGTGTAATATTAGGTAGGTATATATAACTAAAAATTATTAACCTTTAAATGTGAGAAAACAATATATTTTATAGTTATAATAGGGTAGGCATGACTGTTTTTAATTTTTATTAGCAGGTAATCTAACCCTTATTATCAAGTTGCGCCACTGGTCAGCTTGGGTTCAAATTTCTAATTATCTTCGTAATATACAAAAAAAAAACTTTTTACAATTATTAACTTAGTGTTATGAGAAAGTACCAAAGTCAAGACCAAAGTCACTTGAAAAATAATTTCGGGAGAATTATTATTATAAAAAATAATTTGCATAAATTTATGTCATGTAAAAAATACTTTTGATACTTTTCTTGATACAATAAATTATACATATTTTATGTGTACATTAATTACACATAATTATCAATTTTGTAATTTCTTCTTGGTGAAAAAGTTATTGAATATTGAAGACTTAACCGTCATTATAGTAAAAGACAAATTTCTTTTTTCTTATTTGTCATAGAATAATTTAAACTTTACTATTATTTAAAAATGTTTTAATTCTTGCAATTTTGTATGTATTTTTGTACAGTATATTAATATGCAATTTTTTCAATAATACATATCATCTTGAAATTGCACAATGACTATTATGCATCTTTTGATACAAATGGTAAGTATTATAAGTACAATATCAGTTTTTAATGTCAACAACATTCATTACTTTAATGTTTTTATGGCAATCTATAATAGTAAATTTCAAATTCAATTATGAAATAATTTTTTTCTTATAGTCGACTTGAGTTAACTAATTTGCTTCTTTATTTATTATTTTGATATCTTAATTTGTATTTGTAATTGACTTGACTTCAGTTAATGTCCATCCACATTTTTGAAATGTTCATTTTTACTATATTAATATTATTCATTTTCAACAGCTAGAATTGGGAATATCAACTTGTTATTGCCATGTACTAGTGTAGTAGTATTTTGTTTTCAAATAATATGCAATACATATATATGTTCAAACATGAGAATGTACAAAGTCATATTTCATCATCCAATTTCCGTTCATAATTCTTAACTAGAAAGTCCAACCAAAAGGTAATAGACAATAACTATGTTTTTTTCAAGTGACTTTATACCTATCACAATCACAATTCTGTAAAATGCAGTTTAGTTTTTAATTTAATCCCCATCCATAATAAGTTTAGTACAAATATTATAATGTATATATTAGTTAAATATATAATTTATAATTCAGGTATCTGGATAATACTTTTATAAATAATACAAATCAATACTTTAAACTAATATAAGTAGATATGCAGCGAAGAATTAGTAATTAAATATACTTTAAGTTATCAAACAGTTTTTGTTTTAAATATAACTTAATTTCTTATAAACAATTTACTTGAATTTATAATTTTTAATTTAATAGTATACAAAAGTAGACATCTATATTCCAGCAATTTAAGTATTTGACATACAAATTCTAATCCTGAGAATAATTTATAATCAAAACTTAAATAATTGTATATATCTATAATACTGCATTCTAACAAATTTGCTTTCAGAATTGAAAATTGAAATACAACAAATAGTAGTAATACTGATTCTGGATTGTAGATAATAAACTTTCATTGAAACTTATACATCAGATTTGCATACACAATAATTTAATTTGTTTGATTTTATAATTGACATGTCTATTAATAAATTGCCAGTTAAAAATATGACTAAGTTAAATAAATTGAAGTTCAAAAATGGTTATTTCAAAAATTGTATACCTACTTTAGATAATAAAAATTGAGAATATAAAGAAAGCAGTCCAATTTTGAATATTCCAGCTGAAAATTTGATTACTTAATTTCTTTATATTCTCAATTTGTCTGTTAATATTCAATGAATCTATAGTTGGTTTTTCTATCTCATTAGATAATAATTGTGTAAGCTGAATACATCAACATGTACAAATACATATTATATTAGTTGAAGGAAAATTAATACCTCTTAATGAAATTACTAGCTTGATAACACAATAATTATTAAAATTGTTAAATTATTTGCAAATAAAATTAAACCATTTAAACTTATATATGACAAAGCATTTGAAATAGTGAAACCTATATGCCGACTACTACATACATCAGTTGTATCTAAAATACATCCATGTACTTATTACCGCACATAATATATGCGACTGCAATTAAAAAAAACCTAACCCACATCTATTAAAAACAGTTTTTGGTTATAGATTATCTCCATTAACATATTTTGCATGTAATTTGGTGTATTCTAATTAAATTTATCCATATATAAAAAAAACATATATTAGTTTACAGTCACTAAAGCTCTACATGGGGTATTTATCCAAGCTTGGTTGTACTAAAAAAGATATAATAATGTTTTTTTTTTTTAAATTTTTTATAATTCCAAATATATCAGTCCTTGGCGCAATTTTCCGACGAAGGGATTAAGAATCAAGTTGTCGAGACTGTGTTCAAAACAAACCTCTGCTTATTGCCAGCTTCCACTTTATCTTTAACTTGTTTATCCTCTTCTTTCTTCTCATCTTTGGGCACACTGACACTGATGATGGGTTTTGCAATGCTGATGTCCTTGTCCTCTTTGTGGGTACTCCGTGGTTTATCCCCAACAGATGATCGCTTCTCAGTTGCACTGCGACGGCTTTTGACTAATCCAGTTGTTGCTCTACTGCTACTAGCAGTAACTGGATGGCGAGATTCACGCTGTTTGATCAATGTTTCTTCTTTGGTATGGTTCTCGGTCACTTCGTCTATATTGCGTCACACAAATTAAATATACATAAACACAAATTATCTATAAATGTACACAATATATCTGTGGTATAGATAATAAACAGGTAGAGTATTAACCTTAACCTATGTTCAAATTAAGAATAACAAGTTTAAATTTGAAAACAATAATACAAAAATATGAAGGGTTAGTACTTGGATAAACTGTGCGACTAATATACAAAAATAGAAAAATTAATTTAAAATTGTAAAATAAATCTCCTACATTTTCTGTACAATTTGGCCTACCTAAAAATTAATTATTTCTATTATGAATACCTATTAATTAAGAACACTTTTATTTATTAAGGAAAAGTTAAACATGAACATAGTATGTAACAAAAAGTGTAATATTAAAATATAATGATTATAATAGCATTAGTGCAAACTCCAACAATCGCAGGCAATTCTAATTCCTACATTTTAATTAATATAAGTAACATAATATAATTGTTATAAAAAACTAATAAATAATTAATAAAATACCATTCTAGAACAAATAATAATTAACTAGTAAAATTGACTATTTTTATATTCATTATCCTTGAACATTGTTGAGGGTAGTCATTTGGTCAGCATGACAGAATAAAAGTATCTTGAACATTTGAATGGATGAACTATTTCAGCTGATTAATTTATTTATGCATAATGTAATGTATAAAACCAATAAGACTACATTAACAAGTGCAAAAGCACTACTAAAATTAATGTAGTTTTGAAGAACTTCTTGGGACTAAAATTTTTTATTTTGCTAAAATAATTTTTATATTTTACTAATTAAAAAAATAATCAAATAACTGGTATTAATATTTGTATATCTGCTGTCTGGTAGCTTCACAATTTTTTATGTGTAATTTTTAGAAAATATATTATTTTCATAAAAGATTATATACTTTGAAATGTTAAGTCCATACAACATATCTGGATATTAAAATCCAACTTCTTTTTATTAGGAATAGGAACTAATACATTTTAAAAAAGATTCTTCCCATAAGGTTTTGAGTCTATGTATGTCCAAAATCTTCAAGTGGATGTGCATGCGTAATACAATATTATTTTTAATCTTCGGAAGCAATCAACAGAACTTGAGTAATAATATAAATAATAAATTTCTATATTTATTTCCATTTTTTCAGCTTCAGTAAACCATCTGTGTAAATTTGGTACAAACATTTTTTCAAATAGGTATTAGTTTTATATACTTTATAAAAATAAGATATTTAGCATTAACTATTTTTTGTTTTGGCTATTGCTACATAGTCTGTTGAGCTACTTAATTCTTGAACATCTTATGCAATTCATAACTTAATAATTTGAAAATTTGACTATAAGTTATGGGATTTTAAGTAAATTTAAATTATTTGTATATTTAGTAGCAGTTTAAATGATGATTTCTTCCTTTGTGTTGTTACTTATTTATTTACAGATATTTACATTGTTTTCCAGTTTCATACTTTTGAGGTTAGTACACATAAATTAATGTTCATCCAACCACAGTTAAAACTTAATGTTCTTTTGGTTGCTTCCAGACTGGAATCAGAATACTATTCCAGTTATATTCAAACTGGAACAATGTTTAAGTTTGATATCTTATAGTTTTACTTTTTCTATTCACTTAATTCACATGTTTATCGTTTTCTGTCCAATTGCTTGATGTCCACTAATATTGTTGTTGAACTATAAATATTCCTTTTTAAAAATAGATTGTTATTAGGGATGATAGTAGTCCAAATATTCCTAGCAGACACTTCATCATATTTGACATATTATAAGTCTGCTAAGTTTTGCATTGTAAGATATGTACATTTCTAATGGTTCAATACTGAATTTTCAATTATTGTGTTCTGTCTTACAAAATTAAAGATTTCTTGTGCGTTAAGTAATATTTCTGTGTGAAATGAAATAGTGATCAGTTCAGAGTGTTATAAGTTTATTATCATTGAATAAAGACACTTTCTTTTGTCTTATTTCATTTCCAATTTAACCTGTTATGTATCTAATAAGAAAATATTTTAGTGCTACCGCTCATTATTAAGTCATATGAATAAATAAACTTCCAAATAAATAAATAAAATAACTAGTTTGTCCATAAACATAAAAAGACATTCAATAAATGCATAAAATTATTAATTAAGTTAAAACACTGCCAGTCCTACAACTAATGGTAATAAAAAAAAATACATATTTATTAAGAACCTGTTTCCTAAATGTTTATCTTTAATGAAAATAATAAAATGGATATAAAAATAAACTTATATTAATTAATTGAAATAATTTCAAACTTCAAAATCAATAACCAAGAAATCAATATTTAATAAGATGTTATAAGCAGTCTACTTCATCTTGACCATCGGCGACTGTTATGATTACACAAAATCAAGGGTTTGAAAACTATTATATTGAAAAATTACAGTTATTTGTAATGTAATACTAACTAAAATGTTAAGTGTTCATATGAAATATGATTTAAATATTGTACATCCAACTTAAAAGATATTTATCATAACGAATTTTTTTAGTTGAAACTTTAACCATACATATGATAAATTATTTGTTTAGAATCCTTCTTTTAGTTTCCATTCAGAAAAAATCATACATTAAAATACATCAAATTCATAAACCTTAAACATGGACAGATATAAAATTGTACATACTTGTTAAATATGTACATTATATTATTTTACTTGATACTCCTAATTATAAGAAAACAAACAAACTCCCACATATTAAATTGTGCTAATATTAAGTTTTTAGCATAACAGTAAAAATATTAATATTTTTTTATTGATAATTAAGTTATAATTACCCTCTTTTTCAATGTTTGTATCTTCCTGAAAAAAAAAACCAATTGTTGTTAATATATAAAATTAATTAAACAGTTATAAACTTATAATATACTTTGGATGTTAGTATAGTTATGGGTATCTTGTTATACGCTCTTTACTATGTGATTTCTACAATGATGGTACCCATTTAATGCACATAGTCAAAGAATAGTTTGTGGGAAATGTGGGGCTCAAAATTGTAAAAATTAAATATAGACATATAGTAGAATTCCTGATATGCTTCCAAAGTAAAATATTATAAAATAATAAATATAATGAATTATTGCTGGTATCTTATTGAAACATAGTGGAGGGGAATCAATAAAAGGGACACATTTAACGCATTTTTAAGACATAGCACAAATATTTTAATATTTATTACTAATTAATTTATTATTTTTAAATTTTAAGTATATTTTAAATGAATAACATTTTAAATCGTATAATTTTAAGTGATAAATGATAAGTAATGAGACAATATAATATTTTAGATTCTGAGCGAAGCGATGAATGTATTGATTTTACAATGATGTGTGTTTTTTTTAATCTTTAATTTTTTTATTTTTATATCTGTGATCACCTTTTAGGACAGAAAAAATGCTTAGATTTTCTTCAACAGTATCTGATAGGAAAGTTAATCTAGTTGGTACTTTGGGGGGTCTAAAAATGAAAATTTCCCAGTAGTTATCAAAAGCGCCGTGAAAACCAAAAGAAAAATTAAGGAAAAACGGGAATTATTATTTTTGAGAAAATCGATTTTGGTTTTTGGTGCAAGTCTAAAACAAATGACCGTAGGTATATGAAATTTTGACTGAATGTTTATATTAGCATTTTCTATACACCATAACATTTTCCAAATATTTTGACTTATTTTGAGCTGTTTACAGATATTTTCAGTTTCCATTTTTTTTAGTTTTTTTTCCCTATAAATATTAATAAAATTTAATTTGTTGGTTAAAAAAGCTTGAAAATTTAATAGAAGGCTCCTAGGTTATTGTTTCAAAGGCAGATGAAAAAAATTAAAAATCCTTAGTCACAGTTTTTATTTATAAGCATTTAAAGTTCAAATTTTGACAAAATACGGAAAAATCACGAAAACTAGCAAATTATTTAGAGTTGAGAATTCATAAAAATTTTTCTTTTTAAATCTAAGATATGAAAATGTAATATAAGAATTCCTTATAAGTTTGTCTACCTTTATCAAAAAAAAAATGTCTACAAGAAACTTAAATTAAATTTTTATGAGCGTTTGAAATTCATATTTTTACAACATTTGATATTCACTTGATTTCTCATGTAACAATTTTCTTATTTTGTTGTAATTAAAAAAAAAATGACTGTAGATACTTGAAAATTTCACTGAATGTTTATATTAGCATTTTCTATACACAATAAAATTTTGAAAATAATTTAACTCTATTTGAGCTGTTTACATGGTCAGTTTTCAATGTTTTTAGTTTTTTTTTCTATAATTATTAATAAACTTTTATTTGTTGGGTAAAAAAGTGTGAAAACTTAATGCAAGGCTCCTGATATATTATTACAAAAGCAATTGAAAAATATTAAAAATACATAGGCACAATTTTATTTTTATAAGCATTTAAAGTTCAAATTTTGACTAAATTTAATTATTATATTGTAGTTGAAAATTTATAAAATGTTCAACTTTTATAGCTAAGGATTGAAAATTCCAAAAAAGGTACCATGTAAATAGGGTTTATATAAATTACTTTATTCACAATATTATCATCAAATATACTTGGTAATATCATAGGCTGACTGACAGTTTTCGCTCAGAATCGTATTTCTCATACAATGATATTATATCATTGAATTCAAATTTAACACCATCCATTACAGTGACCCACTTGTCACCTACTGTACAGCAGAGCGACATCCACTTACCCACCTTTTTAATATTATATTACCAATTTATTATGATTTTTAATATCTAATAAACTACCTATTTATAAAAATGTTTAATAATAGACTACCTATTTATAATAATTTTGAGAATTATTCATTAAGTCATTTAAGTCTAAAACTACTTTTACATCATCCACTACTTACAAGAATATAATATTGTTTAAATTTTGATGTCGTCGCAAAAACAGTCAAGCGCAAACTGCAGTCACAATGTTAGCATTAGAGTTGTATAAGACACAACTAAATCCAAGATATATATTTATTATATTCTAGACTCTCAATAACAAAAAATAAAGAAATTTGAAAAATAAAACCACCAACAAAATTTGAATATAACAACCAGTTGTGTAAGATAGTTTCATATTTTAGATTCTGAGGTAATAAAAATATTGATTTTATAATATAGTTTATTCTTTTTTTGTGTTTGTCATCAGCTTTTGGAGCAATAAGAATGTTTAGTTTCTTACCTTCAATATCTTTCCTGGTAAGAAAGTGAATCTAGTTTGCATGGTTCAAAAGCAAAAAAAAATGATCAGTAATTATCTAAATAATTACAGAAAAATGGAATTTTAACTGAAAATCAGTTTTTATTACTTAGTTAAAAAAACTACAGAAAAATCAGATACTTGAAATTTTTACAAAATGTTTACATTTTTCTAATTTGTTTACATAGTAAAATAAAAAAATGTTTTTCTTTATTTAACCTATTTATAGATATTTGAAATTTTCGATAAAACATTATTTCATTTGGTCATAAAATTTGAAAACATAAAACAAGATTCCTCATAAATTTTTATTTTCATAAGCATTTTGAATTCAAATTTGGACAAAAATTGTCAAATTCATATAAATGTGTAGATAACTTCATAGTTTAAAATTGATAAAATATTCAATTTTTATAGGTAAGACTTGAAAATGTAATATAAGATTCCTCGTAAACAATTTGGCCAAAAATTAGATACTCAACAAAGAATAACAATTTTATCTACAAATCAGAGAACAATGGATGATATTGGTAAAGTGAACAAAACGCATATATGCAGAATAATTTTTTATGTTTTAAAGTAATCTTAGAGTAGAATCACCCATTACAAAAAAGATATAGAATAATATTTTTGAGGTAATTTTATATCGATTTGTCTAAAAACAATGTAAACATCATTTAAATGTACAACTTTTTTTGTTTATTTTGAATTCGAATACAAAGTTGAATATAAAGTCAAATAACAATAAAATATAAAATCGATACACTGTCTAAAATCGATTTTTTGTAATACCAAACTACTAAAGTAAATTTTCAAAAAATTTTGGAGAATTTTATTAATATTATTATAAAGTTATGATCAAAAATTGTACAGTATCAAAAAGGTCATAACTTGCTTCTTAATAAAAATATCAATAAAAGCCTCCTCTGCCTTAAATAATAATTTTACCTTTAAATTTTATAACAGATCAATTCACTCTAATTTTAGAATTAACAGAGTAAATTGCATTATTGTGAATGAAAAATTTGCCATAATGTACATTTGGTAGACGGAGACACCTCATGCAGGTATGGCGTTCTCTGAACGAAGATTATTGAGCGTTGATCAGGAATTTAGGAAATGTTAAACCTACTGATTCTACTTATTTGTGTACACAGTATAATTAATACAATGATAAACCAAATTTAATTAACGCATTTGATCCTATTGACCATTACAAATTAAGATAACTTAGAAAAACAATATATTTATCATAAATTATTATTTAAAAAAACAGAAGTTTTACTATTACCAATATTGTAAGAAACCAGCACAGACACTTTTGAAATTGGGAGTGCTTAGCACTCCCAAGTCCCCTCTCCTAGTTGTACCATGCATGCAACCTTCCAATTATAATGTTACATCCAGTCACAAACTAATTGGTTAGTAGAGTATCAATCAGAGAACAATGGATGGTATTGGTATAGCGAACATATAAATAGAAACCAATCAATATGAGTTATCTCAGAGTGCAGTTCGCAGATTATAAATATGCAACCTTTAAACTATAATGTTACATCCGGTCACAAACTAATTGGTTAGTAGAGTATCAATCAGAGAACAATGGATGGTATTGGTATAGCGAACATATAAATAGAAACAAATCAATATGAGTTATCTCAGAGTGCAGTTTGCAGATTATAAATATGCAACCTTTCAACTATAATGTTACATCCGGTCACAAACTAATTGCTTAGTAGAGTATCAATCAGAGAACAATGGATGGTATTGGTATAGCGAACATATAAATAGAAACAAATCAATATGAGTTATCTCAGAGTGCAGTCCGCAAATTACAAACATGCAACCTTTCAACTATAATGTTACATCCGGTCACAAACTAATTGGTTAATAGGGTATCAATCAGAGAACAATGGATGGTATTGGTATAGCGAACATATAAATAGAAACAAATCAATATGAGTTATCTCAGAGTGCAGTTCGCAGATTATAAATATGCAACCTTTCAACTATAATGTTACATCCGGTCACAAACTAATTGCTTAGTAGAGTATCAATCAGAGAACAATGGATGGTATTGGTATAGCGAACATATAAATAGAAACAAATCAATATGAGTTATCTCAGAGTGCAGTTCGCAGATTATAAATATGCAACCTTTCAACTATAATGTTACATCCGGTCACAAACTAATTGGTTAGTAGAGTATCAATCAGAGAACAATGGATGGTATTGGTATAGCGAACATATAAATAGAAACAAATCAATATGAGTTATCTCAGAGTGCAGTTCGCAGATTATAAATATGCAATCTTTCAACTATAATGTTACATCCGGTCACAAACTAATTGGTTAGTAGAGTATCAATCAGAGAACAATGGATGGTATTGGTATAGCGAACATATAAATAGAAACAAATCAATATGAGTTATCTCAGAGTGCAGTTCGCAGATTATAAATATGCAACCTTTAAACTATAATGTTACATCCGGTCACAAACTAATTGGTTAGTAGAGTATCAATCAGAGAACAATGGATGGTATTGGTATAGCGAACATATAAATAGAAACAAATCAATATGAGTTATCTCAGAGTGCAGTCCGCAAATTACAAACATGCAACCTTTCAACTATAATGTTACATCCGGTCACAAACTAATTGGTTAATAGGGTATCAATCAGAGAACAATGGATGGTATTGGTATAGCGAACATATAAATAGAAACAAATCAATATGAGTTATCTCAGAGTGCAGTTCGCAGATTATAAATATGCAACCTTTCAACTATAATGTTACATCCGGTCACAAACTAATTGCTTAGTAGAGTATCAATCAGAGAACAATGGATGGTATTGGTATAGCGAACATATAAATAGAAACAAATCAATATGAGTTATCTCAGAGTGCAGTTCGCAGATTATAAATATGCAACCTTTCAACTATAATGTTACATCCGGTCACAAACTAATTGGTTAGTAGAGTATCAATCAGAGAACAATGGATGGTATTGGTATAGCGAACATATAAATAGAAACAAATCAATATGAGTTATCTCAGAGTGCAGTTCGCAGATTATAAATATGCAATCTTTCAACTATAATGTTACATCCGGTCACAAACTAATTGGTTAGTAGAGTATCAATCAGAGAACAATGGATGGTATTGGTATAGCGAACATATAAATAGAAACAAATCAATATGAGTTATCTCAGAGTGCAGTTCGCAGATTATAAATATGCAACCTTTAAACTATAATGTTACATCCGGTCACAAACTAATTGGTTAGTAGAGTATCAATCAGAGAACAATGGATGGTATTGGTATAGCGAACATATAAATAGAAACAAATCAATATGAGTTATCTCAGAGTGCAGTCCGCAAATTACAAACATGCAACCTTTCAACTATAATGTTACATCCGGTCACAAACTAATTGGTTAATAGGGTATCAATCAGAGAACAATGGATGGTATTGGTATAGCGAACATATAAATAGAAACAAATCAATATGAGTTATCTCAGAGTGCAGTTCGCAGATTATAAATATGCAACCTTTCAACTATAATGTTACATCCGGTCACAAACTAATTGCTTAGTAGAGTATCAATCAGAGAACAATGGATGGTATTGGTATAGCGAACATATAAATAGAAACAAATCAATATGAGTTATCTCAGAGTGCAGTTCGCAGATTATAAATATGCAACCTTTCAACTATAATGTTACATCCGGTCACAAACTAATTGGTTAGTAGAGTATCAATCAGAGAACAATGGATGGTATTGGTATAGCGAACATATAAATAGAAACAAATCAATATGAGTTATCTCAGAGTGCAGTTCGCAGATTATAAATATGCAATCTTTCAACTATAATGTTACATCCGGTCACAAACTAATTGGTTAGTAGAGTATCAATCAGAGAACAATGGATGGTATTGGTATAGCATATAAATAGAAACAAATCAATATGATTAATCTCAGTTATTAATTTAAAAATATTATTTGAGAGAACTTGAAAGTTTTAAATGTATTTCTATGTTTTATACACACAATGATATTTTGAAAACATTTTGCTTCATTTTAAACTATTGCCTATTTTTACCACAAATGTATTAATATCGTTAAAGGGTAAGGGAGTATCAAGGTTATCTACTCAGTTTGGCGGTCGAAATTATATTGCTGGTCCATGTGGCGAACATGGTGAAATTTAACCATTAATTAACAGGGCCTATATTTGTTTGTAGATGACAAAAGGTTTATAGAAAATCGTTTATTTTGACTAGATTACAATGATTTTAGTGACTACATATGCTTTACATGAATAAATACTTGAATGTAAAAACCATTAAATATAATTTAAATTATATATTTCTTATTTAGCACAATCTTCAAGGATACAGCTATTATCATAAAGTATAGCTTTATATTATATGTAATTAGGTACATATTTGATAATTTTTTTGTTTGAGAAAGTAAATACCTCTAATTATTTTATAAAAGCTTTTCTTTATATTTAAAGAATTAAATATTATTCTAGATGTATTTACTTTGTGTAGTGTTTATTTTGCTTTGGTGCAGTCTGTCTTATCATACAGTATAGTTGTATGGGGGTCTGCTTACCTGACCACTATAGAACAATTCGACACTACACATAGAATCTTAATGAGAATTGCATTAAAAGGCTATGACAGAATGAATACCTCACAACTTTTTGACATTCTAGGAATATTTAATATAAAACAACTCTTCTAAGTACTTTTCGTTAATCCGACTACATTCTGATTTGAATATCAGAGTTAATGAGTCCTTATATAATAATTCATTTTTAGTATACTCTTGTAATAGATTTTCACTATTATAAATTTTAAAAAACTTGCTAAAGTCATAATATTATTCGTATAGCTAATATCTAAAGTCTCCCCCTCTCATCAAAAGCATTCTTAAAGAGAGGAGTAATCAGCTCAGTTCATAAAATTACTTATGTTTGTTTTTTTTTTCTTTTCTTGTTTGTATTTTATCTGAGTTGAATAAATTATTATTAAATTTTCCAATAATTAAAAAAAATAATAGAAACCCTTGACCTTTAGATTAGGTTAGGTAGCAGTTTTTTAAATAATTTAATTATTATTATAAAGGTTTTTATAATATAAGCTATCAATTCTACTTTCTCTGAAGTTATACCTAAATATGAAATTAAAAGTTGTAAAATTGTTTTCACACTTGATAACTAAGGCCTTGTCTAATGCAAATCTAATTGGATATATATTAAAGAACAGTGAAACTCATTGGAATTGTATGTAATATAATTTATTTGTTTTAAAATATTATTCAATATATGGCGTCATTCACTGATATGCACAATTTACTATTCCGTTTTATTGTAGGCCCATGATTTCTGTAACAAAATAATCTATAAATGTGCGATATTCCTAGTGGCACATTATTACGTGAATTTCTATAAAAAGATCATGGCCCTATACAATTAACTTTTGCATATCAGTTAATGGTGGATATATTGAAAATATGATACTGACATTCATTCAAAATTAAACCGATTTCAAAATTGTTTTATTCTTCATATCATAAAAGAATAACTCTACAAAACAACTTTTTTTCTAATACCATAGTAAAGGGGAGGCTATTAGTCATGTATTACATTCAAAAATACTGCACTATAATATAGCACTACCTAACCTGAGTAGAATACCGTTGGCAGTATTGAGTATTAATGATTTATCATTGATTTCAAACTGTACACATACATTATAGTGACTCAACAATGAGGTACACCTACTGTACAGCAAAGCGGTTAGGTTACCAACCTCCCCGGTCAACATTTTTGAAAATATAATATTGATTTTGGTATCTCATCATGCAGTATACTGTAGCAGTAATAATTTATTGAATTATAATTTTAAATGTTTAAAACATTATTCTATTATCCACCTAATCATCATCAAAATAATTGTTTTTAAAGCTATTCAATTTTAAAATATTAAATATAAATACAAAATATATGTAAACTAAATTAATGGTTAATACCTATCAGAATTTATAATAATATAATATAAGTGCTAGGTAGTAGCTAGTTATTTTTAAAACAAATAAACTATTTTAAGACTGAAATTAGAATACTGCGAAAAATATTAAAAACCTTACAAAATGTAAGTATTTATTTACCTCATCAGCAAATAATTTAATATCATCTTCTCCAATTGTCAAGTTAATGGAATCTTCATTATTGTCATCTTTATTATGTTCCTGAGTAGATTTTTCCTGAATTGAGTAAAAATGTAATAGTTAAACAACAATTAAATTTGAAAATATTTAATATAAACTTACTGTATTATTAGTTTGGTTAAAATTGTTGGTACTATAATTTTTTTCTTCTTCATCAACTTCATGATCCAATTCTTCATCGATTTCATGATCCAATTCTTCATCTTGTATATCATCTTCGTCTTCATTGGTTTCTGGTACAATTTCTTTTACTCCAGTGAAATTTTTTTTATATTTTTGTTCTTCAATATCATTGTTAATTATAGAACTATTTTCTTTGACTTCTGCATCAGTACCTAAATTATTCAAACATTTAGTTTGTTTTATTTCATTACCTTTTACGTCATCTATAAAATTGTTTGTATTCTTAAGATTGATTTGTGCAACATCTATTTCACCTTCAAATTCTTTTGTATTTTCGTGAGTACTAGTTGAGTCAGAATCTATAGCAATTACAGTTTGATTTTCATGAGATGAAATGGCATTTATTACTCCTGCCTCATTTAGTTGTGCTTCATCGGCATCAATTTCCTTGGCTTCTGCTTCATTTGAATCAATTACATCAGGATTAATTATATCTAATAAAATTTTTTTTGAATCCTCAGAACTAGCAATGACATTGCTACTGTCTACTTGTTCTTGATTTACATCATCATTTTCTTTTTGTGAAATACTTGAAGTAATTTTTTCAACTTTTAATTGTGTCATACACGTTTCTAAACAAAACAATTTTAATTATATAAATAACAGTGTCCTAGCTGATTTGCACGCAAACGAGGAAACACAAAATAGCTTGTATTTTGTCGTATGCGGGAGGAATAGCATGGTGAGAATAGAATTTGCGCCAGCTAGAACATTACTTAAAAGTTAACTGTAATTAAATGTAGTTAAATATAAATTAAAATACATTTTCGTAATTTTAAGGAAAAAATATTTCACTCGTATATTATAATTGCAATTAAAGTAAAACTACTGACTCTGTTAAATATAAAACTTAATACTGATCAGTCTACATCTTATCAAAACTATGAAGATTGTATAAAATATTGTGTTTGGGCGGCGCTTGTGGACATTTTTTTATGAACATTTTCATGTGAGGGAAGGTAATTTTCGGATAAGTTGTATGCTTATAAATTAAAAATGCATCATTAACGTAGGTATGTTCATGTTTTTTTATAAGCATATAAACATATGTTATAGATATCAGTCATGCTATTATACCTATAGTACCTACTTAATAGTTAATATCTTAATTCATTTTTTATAATTTCAAAAACTTACTAGACTTTGGTCCAGGTCTTCTGCCAATCACATTTTTCTTAATTGTTTTTGTAGGAGTAACTGGTTTTTTTTTTTCAACACTAGGAGACTTTTTTTCTGGTATTAATGATTTTTCAGTGTTAACATTTTTAAATTCAAATTTATCAAAAACACAATTTTCTGGATCTTCTCCTTCTTCAAGAAGTGCCTGAAATAAGATTAACATACTCGTTGGTATTACATTAAATCACAATATATTAATAAAACTATGGCAAATTAAAATTAAAGATAAACACGCGAAAAAGAACTTATCTTAACCTCTTAAAAAATATTTTTATTATAAATGTATCCTAGTAAACAATACATTTATTGTCGCTTGTTTTTTTTTATAATTTTATTCAGTTGATTTATATTTTATAAGTTTATTGATTTATCTATATAGACCAAAATTAAAGTTTGTCTGGATGACTGGATGAGCTTTATGCATTCTTAAAACGGCTGGACCGATTTTGATGAAATATTTTGTGTGATTGAGTGGTTGTATAATTTTAAAAGTAAATATAGATTTAGTAAATAGACTGACTACACGGACCCGCGACATTCATCATTTCATACCTATTATTTAATTCTAATTTAAAAATATTTGATCTGTTTTTTTTTTTTGGTTATTAGGTATAGGCACACTCACAAGAGAAAGGGGGTCAAGAGATTTAAACCTCCCACTATTGGCTGTAATTTTACTTGCCCGTTTTTTGTGTACTGATACCCGTTTACAAGTTTTCCTAGAAATTATACACAACCCCTCCCCCCACACATTTCAAATTCCTAAGAATGCAACTGATATTAGGTAATGAACATTTAATGGTTATCGCATAATTTGATTTAATTCGAAATGTATTGCATATTGAAATTAAAATTGAATTGTTAATGAATATATCACTATAGGTAGTATTGATTTGAATTTGAATTTAACAATAAATTAATGTATTGGATGAAAAATCCCTAGCGGAGACATTTTAGATAAATAGTAATAGTTGAATATTTCTATACCAAATTATTTTGAGAAACTTATGAGGTATACTTATATTCTCCAATAGGTAATGCAATATGATTAGGACGGATTAAGATGAATTTAGGCATTATATCACCCAGTTATTAAAATTATTACCCACTAGACGTCTAAAATATTTCACTATCCAACAATTGAGTCTCCTAGTATACTAGTTAAAATATCCACAGTTGTGGGCTAAGATAGTTAAAAGTCAGTGACAGTTAGGTCAACAAATTATTACCGAACGTAAAATATACATGAATCTATGTAGATAAGAAGAATTTGTCCTTAGCTAATAAAAAAAATCACAACTAGAAGGTTAAATTTACATCATATTAAAATTAACAATGCAGTATTCATTAAATTAATACCTACAAATTTCAGCAATTTAATATAGCTTAGGCTGATTGAACTAGAACCTAAGACAGCAATTATTTTAAATTAGTGTTTGGTAAGTGGTTAACAATCGTTACAACTTCATACTTAATAATTATGTTAGGCTTTTTTCTCATTACCTAATTTTGGGAACAACATGGAGGCTACAATTGAAATCTATTTTTTTATTGATATCAAAATGGGTTTATGATCACAATTAAAATATATTCACCTTTATTACAGACTACAATAATTGCCAATTGGTTCTAAAACGTATACAACCTACCAATAGCATTAGGTTTCATTTAATGCATTGGCAAATGTCTATTAAGGATGATGCAACACAAAATAAGTAGAAATAGTTACCTAGTAATAGAAACCTAGTTATATTGCATATAATATGGACAAATATTTTCATTTATTATTTGCTATTCAAATTTTAAAAGTAATAATACCTATCATAAAAGTAAAACATCAAAAGCTGAAAGTAGGATTACACAGTTACATAGTACTTCAAAAAACAATAAACTATGTTCATATCATGAAAAATCCAACTTCAAAAAACGCTATACATTGTGTTGAAAATAATCAAACCATGTACCGTTGTTTTTTTTATTTTGGCAATATCACCAGTTGTATACACTTACCTTTTGCAAACGCTCTAAAAGTATCGCTTTTACTCCTGTTTTATCCAAATCACGTTTTTCTAATTCCGAACGTAATTCAGTCACCTTCAAATCACAAACTTTTCGCGGTTCTAACTTTTCCGACATTATAATTGAACGTAAACTCTACTCAGTATTTTAGTATATAGTATTTGCACAATAGAGTTTTGAAGATCTATTGCGTAATGTCTATAGTACACTATATATATATTCAATATTTACTTATTACAACTTCCACTGTGACACTAAAGATGAAAATGAAACCCAAAATATGAGGTTATACGAAAAGATTGAGCGTCTCAATAACGAGTAATAACTACCTATGGGCATTGGTCAATGAGCATAAATTTAGTAGAGCAGTAGACGAATGTTGGGCCTCACAAGTCACAACAATTGAGTCGCAAATTGCAATTCACAAATAAGATGTTTTGGTTGGTTTTCGTATTAATCAGTGTGACCACAATGTAAGCGTGAAACTTTGATGGACATAAAAAATCCACAATACCTTCATGACTAGTATCATAGAACACGTCTAGTATGACGCTCCAATAATTTAATAATTTTCCAAAATGGGTCACTTCCATAGATAAGTTTAGCAGCAGTAGGGCACTACAAGGTTATGTTTTTTTTTTGAAGTATAGATTACATTATTAGTATACATTTATAGTGCCTTAGCAGGCTGCACTGCTGCAGCAGCTATCATGGTCGTTCCCTAAAAAATTTGGGAACCTTTGACGGAACACTACTTTTTGTTCCACAAATGTATTATATTTTAGTTCTAATGTTTTTTCTTTTTCTGAGAAGTTCTTGTATACTATGTATACTATTGTTCTATGGTAGCAGTGGCGTATTAACTGTGGAGGGGGGGTGTCCATGGGGTCCGGACCACCACCAATAAAAAATACCTATCTAAACATCTAATATAATATATTAATATATTAAAATATTCTGTAGCGGAGCCCCCCACTTAAATGTGTTTGAAAATTAGCTGGACTCACTCCAATCTCCATGAAAAATTCTTAAATATGCCACTGAATGCTAGTATTGTTCTATATGTGCTAGTACCAAAGCCAATTTGTTTAAATTTAATTAATATCCATTATCCAAAATGTAGATATTTTGTTCCGACGATTATTTATTCTAAAAAATATTTGTTCCAACGACCATTTGTTCCATTGTCTTTTTATGCCACTAGCCAATACATTACAATTTTTTTTTTGTTCTAGGATGCATTCATATATATTCGAATATATGTATTAATTTTTATTATATTAATTAATCATAACAAAAGCTAACCAAATGTGATATTATATAGGTAAAAATCAATCTTTAATGTGATGAAATTATTTTTTTTTTTTAATATTTTATTTAACATTAAAATAAAAATTTGACTGTATATCAAATGAAAACAAACTGATCTGACACGTATAAAAAAACTTTTAAATGATAATTCAGAGACTGATGATGAAATGTTTTTTTAAATATTCATTCCATTTTATTTTATGTAAGTTAATAAATGTAAAAGACAAAAGTACATATTTCAATACATTTTAATATGCTACAAAAATGTTTTTCTTTTAATATTATTTATATATATCATATGTATGTGAGTTACATATCTATTAGAAAACATTATACAACATGTTTATGTATTAAGATACATCTGAAATATGAAAAATATATAACAGTATTGAAACATTTAATGGTTTCTTGAACATAACGTTACATAACAAAGTTAGCTGTGAAAAACCGGACATAGCAATGTTGCAATTATGTAACAGAAATATTACAGTTGTATGTTGCAATATGTCTGATTTGTTATCAAAATTACTAAATTACATTACAGAAATGTAATTGAAATATGTTGTGCTGCTAGAGATCATTGTTTCAAACTATATTTATTCCAAATTAAAATTGTACTGCATGATACATTTTTATTACACATTATATTTTCCAAGTCTGAAATAAAATATATTTATTGGATCAACTTTTATTTGGAATAAACATTATTTGTTTAGAACATAATATGACTATAAATAAAAATAATTTGAAATTTAGAATTAGAATAACGAGTTACTGATATTAGCCTGGAATTAGGAAGTCCTTTACAATCTTTACATAACAAACTCTTCCAGGTTGGTTTACGTTTGGCATGATGTACAGAATATATTATATTTCCAATTTCATATTTCATTTTAAATTTTAATAAATTGTACATTTTCGAACGGGCTAAATGATTCTTGTATGAATCCCATGACTTAATAAAGTTTATATACTCATATAGGTTTTATATATATATAAATAGACTACGTGAAAAATCTATGTAAATACTGGTAACAATGAGGCCTTTTTACACAAATATTCTTTAGTAGATGAGTTTATATCATTATTTGTACATTCAGGGCCAGTTAATAATGTAGTTACATGGAAATATTTTTATACATTAGGTTCTGTTATTTACTTATTTTTCATTTAGATTAAATACAATTTAAATTTTATGATTATAGTAGTTAATTACATTAATTAATTAATTTTTTTTTATTGATCATTAAGCCCGGAAACTATGGTCATTAACTGTTTATTTGTTTGTAGGGGAGGATACTGTTGGTTGGTAAACAGTGTTTGTAGTTTTGGCAGATTTTCAAGTGGGCACCCGTAGGTATCTGCCATGCCCGGGTGGGGGATGGTGGTGGCACTTGTTCTCCGGACACCATGACTTGCCCGAAGAAAAATGCCGCCCGTGAACCGAGGTTTGAACCAGCGCCGGTGTGCATCACAACCGACATCTTAGTCCACTCGGCCACTCCGTCCCCCTACATTAATTTAATAATCACAGATAGGCAGCTGATGTGAGCGTTATTTTTAAATTCCCTTCTCCTTCACAATAAATTTAAAAAAAAAACAATGGAAATGTGATAATTACGCAACTATATAATATTTACCTATTGAATAAAAATAATTTTTTCCAAACAAATTTTCCAAAGTTTTTTTAGCGAATATATTTGATAACAATTAGTAAATATTAAATAAAAAAAATTCAATATAAACTGGGAGGGGGGCTTGGTCCATATTAACAATAACATTATATTGTTTTAAGATGGCGTTTCACCCGCATTTGTTGTCTCCGTCTTACACACGTACGGCTTTGCAAAAACTGTTTGCGCGGGGAAGAACCGAGAAGGCTATACAGTCATAATTAAGAAACGAAATTTTCACCACATAAAAAGAAGAACTTTGGCTGTGCAATATCGTTTTTATTTTTTCGTTATCGGAACTTCAAAAAAAGTTATTAAATTTTAAAAAACACAAATAATATTGGACTTTGAAACAACAAGAACTTTTTTCGTATAAGTGATATCAAAAAAATAAAAACGATATTGCACAGTCAAAGTTCTCCTTTATTCAGTGGTGAAAATTTCGTTTTCTTAGTTATAACTGTAGCCTTCTCTGTTCTTTCCCGAAATAGTTTTTGCTATACCGTACGTGTGTAAGACCGCGACAATACAAATGTGGGTGAAACGTCCTTTTAAGGGGTATGCATACTGACCGTTTCTAAGGAGTTCAATATAGGCAATTTTATATTTGTGTGCATGTGGGTCGTGTAAATGTGTACGTAGTAAGTGATCATTAGTGTGAGTGACTGTGTAAATAAATAGCGAAGCGCACCCGCACGTACACGTACATGTCAGTAATACAGCATTTTACACACTTTATTTCAAATGTGAATTTTAGTGAAACACTGCAACTTAGTTTCGTATTTCCAATAATATAGCTTACTGAGTGACATTACAGTATGAACACCTATTATACAAATTGAAGAGAAGAAGTTTATCTAGGTTTGTATAGGAGTCGATTTTCGATATTTTATTTTGAAAGTCCAATATTTAACTCTAAAACTTGTAAAATGATATTTTACTTTTTCAATTTGAATTATTGAGTTTAGTAATATTAAAATATTTAAAATTGACTTTTATACAGACATAAATTAACTTCTCTTCTACAATATTGATAATTGGTGTATTTACACTCAAACCACTCAATAAACCATATTTTTGTAAATACAAAAGTACATTTTCATAGAATTTTTCAATGCTATTAATTCCCCTTAAATAATTCGCGTAAACATAAAGTGTTGCCCGGCGACCCGGCGTATAGTATAGGCAAAATAAGTACATTATTGCAGTGTTCAAGATTTAAGCTCGTTCAAGCTTCGTTCAAGTTACTTATAAATTATTAATATAGGGCTATGTGGGTAAAATTAGTCGCCCATATGAAGACATCGATTATATTCATAGATCATATTAATACCTATTTGTTAATCATTATTCATTACGCATTAGTCATTAGTTATTAATTATTTTTTATTAGTACAATAATAATTATCATAGATTGTTTGAATAGTAATATACCTATGAATGATGATTGATGATTACTATTCAAGTGATAATCACTTATTTTATTAAATAATACCTCATAAATACATTTTTTGGGAATTTTTTCCGTCAGGTTTTTTTCTGGACTTTTTTTCCGTAGCCATTTTTCCGCGATCCTTCTTTATTAGATCTTGGGTACTGTAACCACAGAATAAGTAAAATTTCACATTTTCACCTATTCTGTGCTGTAACAACCAGCTGATGATTATTACAAAAACATCATTGAAACAGAACAAAACAGAAAAAAAAATTGGAACAAATATGTTGTGGAACTATAGATCAAGGTGTATTGATAGACCTTGCTATAGATATTATAATATTCCCGTCCATGATAGATAAAGATAATAGATAAAGAGATAATAAAATCAATTTGAATAAATTTAAGGTTATGTAACAACTATAAAAATACATGCACATTAAAAAAAATAAAAACAATAATTAATATTGGTGCTCGACGTGTATCGTTTAAAACGATAATTTGAACTAATATTTTTATAAAAATGGTTAAAGTAAGTTAAATAATTATATATAAGTTATATATAAGTACTTGATTTTATGGTATATTTTATAGTAGTAAATATATTATAAAATCAATGGTACTGAATAGTTATATGTTAAATCATCAATTTTATTTACTCTCAACTTTAACTTACTATATAATTTGTATTATAAGTATTTTTGTTACCTTAAATTTAGTTCTAATTGTATGTTTTTTATTTAGAAAAATATGGTTAAAACAAGGGGTAAAACAAGCAGTGTTAAAAGGCGTAATCATTTACGAAATAAAGGACACATCAAAACAAAAAAACATAAGTCTAAAGCCTATAACGTGCCTCAACCTCCATTAAAAAGACGAGATGATCCACCTGAAGAAATTGAGGAAGAAGAAGCAGAAAACAGTGATATTGGAGATGATATGTTAGAAATGGTTGACCAAGAAGATTTGGATTTTCTTAAAAAAAATATTAGCAACCAAAATTATAAGCTGTACAACCGTATTCAAATTACTAATGTAAATTGTAAATAATTTACTTTTTTTCATTGTTTTATCTATTAACAATGTGTGTATTTAGGATGGTAAAAATAAAAGAACTCGAGAAAACGATGATGAAGAACTTGAAAATGAGTATGAAAGTAGTTCAATGATGATGAAAGCAGATGATGTATCTATTAAGAAACCTTTGTTACCGATTAAAACTAAAGATGGGATTTTAAGAAGATACACTTTAGAAAAGGATGAAATAGGTAAGATATATATTATTTTATATTTATCTGTACCTAAAAAATAAAAAAATGTAATTAGTAGGTACAGTAAAATTGTATCAACTGAAATACATGGAAATTGCATAATAATAATAATTGTAATCAAAAAAGTCTTAACATATTTTATTGAAGTTCTCTTGAGTCATCTAGACTAAACGTTTAACTTTAACAATTTATTATCTATTCCTATACTTGCTTGTGATCAAACTTTTCTTAGAAATTTTTATAATATATTAATAAACTTAATGAATTTATTCATATGTTTTAGAAATAGAGAAATCACAACCTAAAAAGAAAATAATAGAAGACAATAAAGAAAATAATGATGAGTATGTTTGGTTGGATGCTATCGAACCTAAAAAAGAAATATCAGTTAATAAAGGTGAACCAATTAGTGTTGCAAAACTATATGCTAAAAGAGAAAACACAATTCAAAATTATAAACAGCGTATTGGACTATTAGCTAGCACTTTATTAGAGAATCCTGATCTAAAGGTAATTTTTATTTACATGAGCCTAATAATATCCAAAAATATATTTTATTCACACTTTGTAATCTGTATTAAACACGTTATCTTGATTTTCATTTTCCTCTTTTACAATATGCTTATTAGTGTTAAAGTTATTTAGTTTTAGTGATCAAAATATCTTCAAAATACCTGTTTGTTTGATATTTTTCTTTAATTATTATTTTTTTACTATTAATTTCTTTAAAATCTTAGTTGGAAAATCTAGATTTTACATAGTTGTCATTCTGAGCAAACAAGAAATATATTGATAATTCTAATATGCCTAATGTAGCTATTATACTTTTTAAACTTTTAGATTGGAAACATTGTACATCTCTTAGAAATAATGGAAAAACGTGATCCAGAATTACAAGTTGTGATAAAAAAATTAGCAACTCTAACATTGTTGGAAGTTTTTAAGGATCTCTTACCAAGTTATCAATTAAAACTGGATAAACATGATGGAGTAAAATGTGAGTTTCTTGATAATAATATTTTTTTTCTTGTAATATTTAAATTCTTTAATGTTTTTTTTGTTATTGTATGTAAAATATTTAAATATACATATTATATTTTAACTATCTTCTTTTCAATGTATATTATATAAATGTTAATAATTATTGACCGACAATTAAAAATGTCTTCATGATCAGGTACTTATTTGATTATTTACTCTTAACTAAACGCATTTATGTTTTGTTTTTAGTGAAATTGGTTACAAAAGAGTTGATTGGCTATGAAGGACAATTGCTCAAGGGTTACAAAATTTATTTAACCAATTTAGAGAAAATGGCTAGTTGCCTCCACAAAAAGAAAGGAGATACCCGAGTCATAACAAATGTAAGTTTTTTATTGAACTTAAGTTAGAAATTAAACTCGCAGGCATATATGATTTGAATTTTTAAAGAGAGTTCAATTAGTTTATTTAAAAAAAAAAATTAAGGTTTTTTTTTTTTTTTTATTTGCTTTCGGTATAAACCATTACAGCACAACAATTAATATATAATACATCAGACAAGATTACATAATAAAAAAAAAAAAAAAAAAAAAATTAAGGTTATACATTATAATTTCCATTTTAATTGGGATTCTTTGAATTTTTTTGGTTCAACTATTGGTTTAAAAATGTAATGTTTGTAAATAATTATAGAATGTTTCTTAAATACAATAATAATATTGTCTATCTAGTATGTCAAATATGTTACTGGGTTTAAATTGATTTTTCTCTTGTTGAGAAAGTGGTTGTTGCATTGGTATTTTAGTGTTTAATTTTAGATTCAATTAGTAAGGTCCATCAATCAATACATTTTAGAACAGTTTGCTTACCATATCATTAGATTGTGCATAAGTTTAATTGTGCCAAGTTACTAGTTGGTAATTATATTTTCCTTAGTTAATTTGTGTACTTGTTACTTTTCTATGAGCTTTATAGTTACCATAAGTTTAAAACTCGATTAAATTATGGATTATCAGTTTTTTGATATAGTTGCCAATTTGATATTTTTGGTAAAATAAATAAAAAATATATACATTTTTTATCTACTTGTCCGTAAAAACATAAAATACCATCAATAGTAAGTATTAAATTAACTTATTTTATTATTTTAGGTCCATATAAATTTGGCTGAAATGGCTGTTAATTGTATGTGTGAATTATTAATTTCTCATTCATATTTTAATTATGCAGTCAACATTGGGCATTTGTTAACTCTTTACTTAGATAACAAAAATACTAATGTTAGAAAAAAAGTTGAAGAGACATTTATTAAAATTTTTAAAGAAGATAAAAAAGGAACTATTTCATTAGTGGTAAGAACTAAAAAACTTCTTTACATGTCTGAAAAAAATATTTTAATATAGCTATTATGAATAATTGAGAATTATATTTATGTATATAATTAGATAGTACGGCGCATAAATCAACTTGTTAAGACTAGAAGTCATTGTGTGCACAGTGAACTCTTATCTGTTTTACTTGCATTGCCTATCCGAAATGTCAATCTTGATAAAGAAAAAGAAGACATTTTGAAATCAAAAAAATTTATGACCAGAAAACAAAAATTATTAGCTATGTCTAAAAAAGAACGTAAAGTAAGATCTCACTATTATTTATGTTATGTACAATATTATTATTAAATAAATAATTATTTATATTTTTAGCGAAGTAAAATGTTGGATAAATTAGATAAAGAAATGCTTGAGACAAAAGCTGAAGAAAATGTTAAAAGTCACTTGAACAATTTAACTGAAATAACTAAACTTGTATTTTTGATATACTTCAGAATATTAAAAACTGCTCCGCGTTCTAAGTTATTATCTGTTTGTCTTGAAGGATTAGCAAAGTTAGTGTTATAAATGCATTGTTAGTATTTCTGTGAAATTGAATTTACTGTTTTATGTAGATACAGCCATTCAATCAACTTAGAATTTTACCACGATATTCTCACAGTTTTGGATTCAGTTATTAAGAAACATCAACTGAATGTTCATGAACAACTTTGTTGTATTAAGACTATTTTTGTCATACTATCTGGACAAGGAACTGTAATCAACATTGATCCTGTTCACTTTTATTCTCATTTGTATAGAGTTATTCCTGAATTAGATTGTTGTAAGTTTAAAAACCCTTTTTTTTTTAATGAAATCATTGGAATACCCATTTAATTTAATTCATAATCAAATGTTAATAAATTATAGATTATTTAATATTTTTAATCTATAAAATACTGTATGCACTATGCTTATAATAAACTTTTATGAAAATTTTGTTTGCAAATAGAATAATATATACTAATTTTAATTTTAATATATTAACAATTTTTAGGTAAATATCATGATAATTTAGAAACTTTCCTTCGTACAATTGAAGCATTGTTTTTAGTGGGTCGCAAGAAAGTAACTGCCAATTCTACACTGTCGTTTGTGAAAAGAATGTCCACGTTGAGTCTTCAAACCCTTCACAATGCATCACTAGGGATCTTAGCTGCTCTTCGAACTATAATACAAGTAATTATATTAACTATTTGTCATTTGTATATATTTTGTATCTTATCTTATATTAATAATATGTATCATCATTTTCTTAAAGCATTATTATTTATATTTTAATTCATATTACCTATTTTTTTTTTAAGACAAATAAGAACACAGAATCTTTATTAGATGTTGACCCATCTTATGGACAAGGAATTTACAATGCTGAATTACAAGAACCGGAACATAGTAACGCTGGAAGTACATCATTATGGGAACTTCCAGCATTACAGGTTAGTAATTACTAATTTGTTTGATGCAATAATATTCATAATACCAATTTAATATATGTATTATTTTTTTTAGAGGCATTATCATCCTGAAGTATGTAGATTATCAAAAACTGTTGCTTCATTGACAGTTTCACAAAATAACTATAACAATTTAAAACCAGAATTAGCCAAAATGTAAGTGCAATGCTCATACAGTAATTCATGATATTTCATCTGGTAAATGATAATATTGGGGTTATTAAGAAGTATTAAAAAATTACTAAGATTTATATCTTACTTTTATAAATTACCATTGTTGTAAATTGGCAATTCATGTTAATTTATTTTTAGATCTGAAAATTTAGAAATATTACTCATTTATTGAATTTATGATGGTCAATATGAATACAGTGAAACCTCGATAACTCGAACGAATATCTTTGCCCCTTTATTTCAATAAGACATTTTTTTCTATAACTCAATTTTTTTTTCCCCGATTGATTCGAGTTATTGAGGTTTCACTGTATATGATTCTTAGTAATAGCAAAACTATAAAATATTAGGTAATTTATTTTTGAAAGAGACCATTATTTAATATTCTTATCAGTTAATGCCTAATTGTTTTTATGTCTTTATAGTCTCGCTAAGTTAAATTATTTTATTATAAAATATAGAATTTGAAGTTAATTAAGTTTCATTAAGAATCATGTTTGTATAAATCTAGTATAACTGTTGACCTTAGAATACAGATAAGCCAAGAATTTTAAAAATTACATTTCTTAGGGCCAGTTGTACCATCTCTGATTAAAGTTAACCGGAGTTTAATTGGCCGAATTTGCCCGGTTAAATATCTGTTATCAGCTGATTATGCGTAATCAAAGTTTAACCGTATACAGTACAACTGGCCCTTAGTTCTTATTATAGATTTATATTTCATTTTGAAGAGGTTGCCGATAAATGTTAATAGTGTTTGAAATTTGGGGTGGGGCTGTAGATAGTCTATACTTGATACTATTATGATCCTTTTAAATTATAGTAATAAAATCATTAGTTTTGGGGGGACTATTCTAGGAGGGCTAAGCACCTCCAGCCCCCTCCCCCTATTTGCGCCTATGTGGTTGCCGTACTTAGATGACCTGTTGTCTTTGGACTTAGTTTAACAATGTATAAATCTATGTACTGGATTCTTACTACAATTTGTTTATACTTAATATTGGAGTAAGTTTACCTATTATCAAATTTGTAAAGAAGAATATAGACTGCTCGAATGAAGATATTTTGTTTATATTTTTATTTTTAAAAAAAATATGAAAAAAAACTTAGCTCAAGCACAGTTTATATTCACCTAATCATCGCTACAAGTTTTATAATAAGTAAACCTCTAATATTAATTATAAATAATATTTAGTAGATTTATTTAAAAATATTAAATTGTTATCTCAAACATAAAATGTTTTTACTTAAGAGAACGTTAATTTTATATTTTAGAAATAACATAATTATTTTAATTAAAGAATGTTATTTTAAAAAGAAAATCTGCCCTGTTTTATATACCTAATTAAAATGTTTTTAATTGTAGGACGCCCAGCGAGTGGTTTAAAGAGTATGATCCAAGTAATGTGGCATTCAATCCAGCAGTTATGCCTCCAGTGAAGGTACCTCAGCGGATACCTGCACATTATCCAACTCTTCCATATTCTGATGTTCTGGATAAAAAATTCCCCAATGTTGATTTCTCAAAAGATTTTTTTTGAATTTGTATGTTTTCTAATTATAATGTATTAAACAAGAATTTTATTACAAAGGAAATAGTCTATTTTTTTCAGTGTTAATTAAATTAACATTTTGGTAACCCCTAGTATTGATTATTCTGCTGGTTGCTGTGTGACACTGATAAGAAAAAATAGGATTCAAATATTATTCTGTCTGTAGTGGCTAATCAGTAATCTGGTAATCACATAGTATCAATATTCAATATTACTCTATAATACTCTTTTGAATTACCAACAAGACTACAAAGTACAAATGTGCCAAACTTAATTTTTTTTTAATACTGCCTGTGATAAATCGTTACAATGCACAAAACGGAAGTTGACATTCCACCTACCATTCGAAAACGTCTAATTCATCTTTTTGGACTTATCGAAAAGGAATTCGAGACTGTGTGCCAAGAAAATGTTGTTCTGCAGGAAAAAGTGGAGTCACTCACTGAGAAAGTTAACGAAAAGTACTTGACGACTGAACAATTTCAAGTAAATTCAAAACAAAAACCGCCGACTGGGCAAAAACTTAAAACTGCAGAAAAATTAAAAGCACAAACTAGTAAAATAGTATCTAGCTTTAAAAGTCCTTCAGCTGCTAATTGTCAGTTTGTAAAAGAATATGGCGGACACAGAGATGGCTTGTGGGATTTAGCGTTACCTCATACTGGACAGCCTGTCATTGGGACCTGTTCAGCAGGTATGTACTATTAAAAAAAATAAGTATATTTTGTCTTGTAGGTTCCTAATCCTTTTCACCTTACACTTAGATCACACCGCAAGAATATGGTGTATTGAAACTGGTACACCACTTTTACAATACACTGGCCATGCGGGATCTATTAATTCTATAAAATTCCATCCTAGTAAAGATTTAGCTCTCACATCAAGCGGTGATCAAACTATTCACATTTGGCAGGCAGCTGTTAATCTAGATAATTTAGTGAGTGTGTTATTTTTCTTAATTAACTATATTTTTAATAATTTTATATTTTCCATCATTTTGATATTCTATATAATATAATATTTTGTTTAATCAGGCTATAGCTTGTAAAATTCCTATTTTAATTTTATAGAGGGATCGGGAATCTGATGACACCGAGACTGAAGATGACCGAGTTGTCCCAATATTACGTACACCTTCATGTACATTTTTGGGACATAATGGGCCAGTTATGGCTAGTGATTGGTTACTGGGTGGTGATCAAATTATTACTGCATCATGGGATAGAACTGCCAATTTGTATGATGTTGAAACCAGTGAACTGTTAAATTCACTAACTGGTAAGTTATGTATTGATAGCTATAATAATTGTTAGTCACTAGTTAAATAATTAATGTTTTAATTAAAACTAATATGAGGTCAAATGCTTAAAAGTTAAAAAGTTCCTGAATAAAGACAAATTTTTCATAATTAATACTTGATAAATATTTTAGTTTCATTTTTTGTAACGTGTATTACAATTTACAACCTATAAGGATTGTTTTAGCATAACTAATATTAGCTTTAATAACAGCTATACTATAAAGATCTGTTTAATCATTATTCGTTTTTTTCTAAAATTAGAAATCTTTATTAATATATTTTTTGTAAAATAACCAACTATAGTAGGAGTATATCAATTTTTGATATAATATAATAATATATACTTATACCTGACAGTTATCACTTATAAATACATAAATAAATGCACATATTTATATTTATATAGCATTGTTTTACAAGATTTCACCAATTTTCTAAAATCTAAAATCAAATAATTGATTAAAATTGTATTAACCAAAAAGGAATATTATACATAACAAATTTGTGTTCAGCAGAATTCATTTTGTGTCGTTAATTTTAATATTAAATATTAAATTTAGCATCAAAAAATTGCATGCAAGACATTTTGTAGGCTTGTATTGCTATTCAAATTTTAAAATGAGTAAGGTATGAGCCGAGGTATGAGCATAGAGCATTTTAAAATTGTAATATTTTAGATTTATTACTAGAGTACGGATTTTAATGCACTAAAATGTGTCAAAATATGCTATATAATATGTAGTAAAAATTGTGAAAATATGCCACAAATATGGAAGAAAAAAAATATTAAATTGTGCAGTATGTTAAAAGAATCACAATTTAATAACTTTTAATTATTCAAAAATAATTTAAAACAAATTAAATAACTTATAATTATAACTATAGTTATCTACCTACTTAATAAACAAAACATTTTTTAATATTACTAAAATTAACATTTAGTTCCTATAAAATATATGAATAAATTTTATGCTTGAAAAATTAATCTATTATAATATTTAAAGGTAAGATCATCTTGGAAGCTTTTATTTATCTTTTAATTTTAAAGCAAGTTTGATCATTAATAAATGTGCAAGAACATTATTGTTTTAAAATGTTCATAACTTGCTTTGTAAATTTGGTATATTAAAATATCAACAAAATCATGTGAGATGCCCTGGATAACAATCTTACCTTCAAATTGTATAATGAATCAATTCACTTTAGTTTTAAAAATAACAGATTAAAATGGATGTGGTATGTTGTATGTTTGTGAAATGGACACAACACATGTGGGCATATGTAGCATCCACTTGAAAAAATCCCATGTCAGATACTTAAATTACACTTGATAGTTGGCTTTAAATGCAAGGGCTTATACATTGGACACTGGTATGCTTCAGTAAACACTTAATATTTTATATTAACAATACTGTATAAAAGATGTACATGGGTATAAGTTTTTTATAACTGTTATTTTAGAATAGGACCTAAACTACTAATACTTCATGAGTGATACTTTAAAGAATTAAAAATATGGTCCTAAATTAAATGAAATTAAAATTTTCAGGACATGATGAAGAATTAACTTATACTTCTTCACATCATTCCCAGAAGTTGGTTGTCACTGCTTCTAGAGACACTACATTTAGATTGTGGGATTTTCGAGAAGCTATAAACTCAGTTTCAGTTTTTCAAGGTCATACAGAGTAAGTTATTAACTGTGTTAGGTAAATATACTGTGGTAATAGTTAATATTGAAACAATGTTACAGTACAGTGACTTGTGCAGTTTTCACATCTGCTGGACCTGGCGGAGAAGATAAATTAGTATCTGGGTCAGATGATCGGTCCATAAAAGTTTGGGAATTACGTAATATGCGCTCTCCAATTACTACTATCAGAGCTGAATCTGGTGTAAATCGCTTTGCTATTGCTTCTAATGGTGTCATCGCTATTCCTCATGACAATCGACAAGTTATGTTGTACGACATGACTGGACAACGAGTTAACAGAATACCCAGAACAGCTAGAAATGTAAAAACTGTTTTTCTTAATTTAGTATCTAATGAAATCAATACCAAATCTAAAATATTCCATTTTAAAATGTCATAAATCACATTAAAAATACAAATTATAATACTATACAGTATATTTGTGAAAAATACAACATTTTATTAATGTGAAATTGTATTATTTTTTTTTAGAGACATAGACGTATGGTAACAGCTGTTGCGTGGAGTGAAGATAATCCATTTGCTAATTTATTTTCTTGCGGATTTGATCGATTAGCTTTAGGGTGGTCTGTTCAGTTATGTAAAGACTGATCCTTATTAATATATCAAGTTCAGGTATGTTAAGTAATGGCTTGTCATATTTTTATAAATAAAATTTTTACTTCTTTTTCTGTTTCCTGGTTTGTATGTATGTATGTATGTATGTATGTATGTATGTATGTATGTGTGTGTGTGTATAAATCCTAATTTCTTTCTGTAAAACTCAAAATCTTTTAAGTTACATTTTTAAATATATATTGTATTAACATTGTTACAATTTGTTTTTTTGCGTCCTGATTTGTTATTTTTTTTGTTGATAGCCTAATAGTATAAACTAGTATTTATTAGAATATTTTATAAGAAAAGTCATATTATATTTTTAATTTTTATTAAAATATTTATTTAATTTAAGTCTTTCAAATATCATTATATTATTAGTCATGAGGAATGTAATCTATGAAATTCAATGTGATTCAGCATGAACAAAAGAAAAAATAGTCTGATAGAAGTAACAAATTACAAAGAAATATTATACTTATTACTTATATTATATTTAATATTTATACTCCAATACTTAATAATCTATTATTTATAAGAAATTATACTGTCATTACAGAACATTTATTTTTAAGAGCAACTTCTGATCCAATTAATTACATGATAATATCAAAACTTATAATTTGTTGTATAATGACAATTTCATAAGATATATAATATGTAAATTAGAATTTAATCTGTTCCTTTGTTTGTAGTATCAGTATTCTTCTTTGTTAATTTTATTATCACAAAATATATAACAACTCTTTAAAACTGGAGTATAATTATTTAAGAGGATGTGATACGATACCTGCATGTGTTGTCTCCGTCTTACTAGTGTGTAACATACCAAATTGTACGCTCAGCAGAACACGTATAGCTCTGTTAATTTAAAAATAATAGTGAATTGACATCTTACAAGATCTAAAGGTAAAATAATTACCAAGGCAACCTATTTTTATAATATTTTAATTTTAAAGTGAGTTAGAATATCTTAGAATGTACAATTTACAATTTTAAAATACTCGCTTTAAAATTAAAATATAATAAAAAGCCTATGAGGTTGCCTAGATAATAATCTTACTTTAAGATTTTATAAGAGGTCAATTCACTCTAATTTTTAATTTAATGGAGCTACATGTGTTCAGCTGAGCGTAAAATTTGTTATGTTACGCACTTGTAAGACAGAGACAACACACGAGGATATCACGTCCTCTTAAGAAGATACAGATATAATGCCAAAATCAGATGGTGGTTCAATTATACAGTTTTTCAGTATGCTTATGAAAAATATGTAATATAAAAATAACAATAAAACTAGAAGGATTATAAGTAAGTTTGTTGATCAATCAACTTAAAATGTTATGAATTAATAACAGATTTCCATTCTTCAATGAACTTTAATGAAAATTCAACATATTATTGTAGTTGAAAAATGTGTTATTTTCAATCACTTACCAGTTACTTGTAAATGGGTTAATATTCTTCTTATAATATTATTGTTTATTTGTTTAGATATTTCAATAATTATTTGTTGTACAATAAAATGTATACAAAATTATCAGAATATAAGTTATTCAATTTTTCCTTTATAAATACATATAGTTGAGGATTGAGCTGACCTCCTGGCTCCTAGTAATAAAGATTTACTTTAATTACTTCTAACAAGTGGTTAGGTGAAAATCAAAGAAACAATGAACAAAAATGATTAAATATTTATTTTTGAAGATATTAGGTAGTTAACAAAAGCGCTAAACAATTTTGTAACAACAAAATAGACTTCATTGTCAAAAATGACATTTTATTGAGAATATAAAAAATAATAATAATAATTAATAAGTAAACAAGTACAATATTCATAAGCTATTCATAGTAGTTTAAATGTATTTTTTGTATATAAATGAAATTTTAAACCATAAAAATAAATTGAGTTATAACATATAAGCTTTCGTTAATTTACAAAATAAATGCATATTTATTTGATCAAAATACACAAAACAAATGTTTAGAAAACCAATTTTAAATTAAATAAAAAAATAATAATAAATAAAAAAATGTATATGCTTTAATAAAAAGTAAAAAATAAAATAATAAATAACATACCACTAAAAGCAATTATAGCTGTTAAAGAATAATATGATTTTTATATCGTCCACTAATTTCTTTCTTTAAAATATTTATTAGGTAATATCAAGTAAACAAAATTGTGTTATATTAACTAAATGTTAATGTATCAAAAAAATAATTGGAAAATATATATGTTGGGCTAGAGTCTGCCATTGGTTAAGTCTGTGCTAATCGCTAAATATAATTGTCAAGATACGACATAATACAAACATAAATATTTTCAAAAAATCAATACATTATAATATAGAATGATAACTGTATAAAAATAAATATTATATTGTAAAAACTGAAAATTTGGGAATAATCTATAAAAAATTAATAATTAAATGGCCATCCTATTAGTAGAATAACTAAAAAAAAAAATGTTAGAATATACCAAAATAGTTCTAACTGCAAATATTATTAAATTTGATCAGACATTCTCTATCTATATATTATATTCAACAACTTTAGTAAATAGGATAAAAAGTGTGTTTTTTTAAGCAATGCAAATAATGTATATTTGATTTTATATGCTACTTCAGTGCACCATTTAGCCGTTTAAAAACTTATTGAAAATGTAAATTTATACAATTCAAGAAAAATTACTTAATTTACTCTATAATGATTATAAATACCACATTTCTAAAGTAAAATAATTTTGAAAACTTGAAACAGTTATAATATAAAATATAAAATTATAACTGAACATTATTTTAGTATAATATTTATTATCTGACATATTTTGAGATGTATAAAATAAACTTAAGTAATTCTTAAGAAGCATGGCAATTACAACTACTGAACTACATTTTCTTAAGCTTTTTTTGATATGTATTAATATCATATTATTCATAAAGAAATGTATTTTTCACGTAAAAAAGGCAGTAAATGTACAAAAAAAAAAAAGTACTGATGAAATACAATAGGTAATACTGAAATTTTATTTTTAAGATAACCAATGATATATCCAGTATTCACACATTATTGTTAATGGTTATGTTACATTGTGCCTTATGGTTAATCCCGCCAATAAAAAAATCAATTTCTTTTCCAAACTAGTACAATGGATATAAAAATACTAAAGATGTAATTAGAATAAGGAACACCTAAAGTGGGTGAATCATATTACTAATACATTTTTTTTTTTTTTGAACAATTTAATCTAATTCTACAAAAATTTAATTCCTACACAAGATTATATGATTATTGATTGTAAGATTAATATTTCATTTCGAGTCATTTCAATAATAAATATTTGGTGTTAAATGTTGGTAACCATCAAAGGTTAGCACAGTTCTAGGGAGTCATGTTTATAGTATATTATAGGTCAGAGAAGCTGTAAAAAAAAATATATATATAAATATAAATATCTTAACAAAAAGAAAAACAATATTTATAGATGAGAAATGAAATTGACAATTAAGTAACCTTATCTCCTTTCTATATGTATATAAAAAAAAAAGGTTTTATTGAAATATATGCTTGGCTAAAACCCGGAAGACTGAAACGCGAGAATAGAACTTAAATTAAAAATAAAACCATGGCAATTTATGTTATTAATTTTTATGTATGATTTCTATTAATTTAAAGTAGACGACATCGCCCCTTCTTTTTCTTTTTAACCTGTAAAGCTGCTCTAGTTGAAGTTTCAAATACTTCACGGACACCCTCCTTACTTTTAGCTGAACATTCCAAATAAGCAAATGCATTGATCTTTTCGGCCATTGCTCGCCCCTCTTCTGGCCTCACGGGCTCTTGTTTCATCTTGTTCAACTCGCGAATCGTATTTGGATCATTACGCAAGTCTTTTTTGTTACCAACCAATATAATCGGCACATTTGGACAGAAATGTTTCACTTCCGGTGTCCATTTCTCTGGGATATTCTCTAACGAATCTGGTGAATCTATGGAGAAACACATGAGGATAACATCCGTGTCAGGATAGGACAATGGTCTTAGTCTATCATAATCTTCTTGACCCGCTGTATCCCACAGCGCTAGTTCTACTTGTTTGCCATCGACTTCTATATCAGCTACATAGTTCTCAAACACGGTAGGTACATATACTTCTGGGAATTGATCTTTGGAAAACACAATGAGCAGACAAGTTTTTCCGCAGGCACCGTCGCCGACGATGACGAGTTTTTTTCGAATGGCCGCCATGGTCTAAAACGGAAAACAGTACTACATCATTATACAATCAAACGTTTGTTCTAGATATTAAAGGGCGCAACAACTAAAATTGGTAAAAATTGAAAACAAAATACGATTGAACTGCGCTAATCAAACACCATACACACACTTATCCACACTTAATATACAAACGTGAAACGGAACAGATCAGAAATTAGTAAAAAATACTGTAACATAAGCAATAAGCATACCTACATAACATAACATATAAAAATAATTGAAGATAATTTATTACCTCAGCTTACAGGAGGAGTATTTAAATTCGATGTCCAACAGGTGTATTTTATTTTAATTAACGAGAAACTTAAAATAATTTAATTGCTTGATTGAATATTGAAGTGAAAATAAAAAAATAAACAAAATTTATCAGATATCAATGTTTACCTATTTTTTTTTATGTAGAGTAAGCAAACATAACCTCAAATTTAATTACATAAGTTATGTATTTTTTTTTAAATATTTCCGCGGTCAACTTAGATTATCTTGTTAATAATTTATTTTTGCACAATAGCTAATCGTTATACATCGTATAGTATTATAGTACCTACCGTGTACTTAACTGCTTTTGTAAATCTACCTATACGGTTAGACCAGTTACTTAGATTAATGCTGTAAAACATTAAAGTGCATCTTTCAACATACCATATACCTAGGTATGTTCGTAGGTACCTACTTACTGAATTAACGGATTGCATGGAAGAATTTTACTTATAAATCCTAATTTGTAGGATTGTTGATATCACATCGGCCATCGATATTATGTCAAAACATGTTTTGCAAAGATTTCAATCTCGTGTAAGTATAGTATAAAATTTTAGTTATTACATGTTATTGTCAATTTTTTTTTTTATGTATACCTTCATATTTATATTATAAGAAAAATGTACTTATATATGGGAATGGAAACCGATAGATTTAATTTTATGACATAAATAGCCATACAGGCTTACACTATTACAGTGTAATATTATTTTCACTATATTTCTTTCAAGGTGAAGGGGGCAACGGGGCACCTATAAATGTACACACATTTAAAAATTGTCTATAGGGACAATATTATTGTCATGAGTATATTGAAGTAGTTAGGTATCAAAAAACTTAAACTTACACGAAGAAACAAGTCATAGTAACTAATTATTCATAATTATTGACGTATATTGAAATAGTTCTGGGATTCGTTAACCGTGGTAACTTTACTAGGAAGTAATTTTTAGGGACAAGCGAAATAAAATGTCGACATTGCAGCATTACAATAATTATTAATTACCTTCTAGTCACTAGAAGCAATATATATATATTATTATTATTATTATTATATATGCCATATTGCCATAGACACATGGACAAAGGTTAAAGGAATCACTATGTTATAGGTTACAGATATAGGCATATGTATATAAGCGTAGATAGGGGGGGAGGGGGGCTAATGGAACTATAGCCCACCTTAAATTGTTTTTAAATTACAGTTTTAGAGTATATTATGTTTTGTACCTGAAACATAATGGCTACCCCTTAACTTTCTGGGAAACTCTTTTTTAAGATAGAAAATTCATTTGGAGTCTTGTATAGCCTTAAATCTTATAGATTTAAAAATAAAATTATTTATGCATTTCTAACATAAAATAATTAGAACATTTTCCTGATTTTGATGAATTTTGTCTGTGTAATGTAAATTAACGCTCCGCAACTTTTTATTCTTTTAAATTTAATAAAACTTATGAGGAATCTTATATATTTTTAGATTCTGGGCAAAGCGATGAATGTATTGATTTTACAATGATGTGTGTTTTTTTTTTATTTTTGTGTCTGTCATCACTCATCACCTTTTAAGACAGTAAAAGTGCTTGGATTTTCTTCAACAGTAACTTTTATGATAGGAAAGTGAATCTAGTTGGTACTTTGGGGAGTCAAAAGTAAAAAGTTTTCAAAAGCGACGTGAAAAACAAAAGAAAAATTAAGGAAAAACGGGAATTTGTACGCAAAATCTATTTTTGAGAAAATCGATTTTGGTTTTTAGTGTAACTCTAAAACAAATGACCGTTGGGACATGAAATTTTGACTGAATGTTCATAATTGCATTTCCTATACACCATAACATTTTCCAAATATTTTGAATCTTTTTAAGCTGTTTACGGACATTGTCAGTTTTCAATTTTTTTAGTTTTTTTTTCTATAAATATCAATAAAATTTTATTTGTTGGGTAAAAATCGTGAATATTTAATATAAGGCTCCTGATATATCGTTCTAATAGCAGTTGAAAAATATTAAAAATACATAGACACAATTTTTTTTTATAAGCATTTAATGTTCAAATGTTGACAACATTTATCAAATTTATAATTTATTAATTATTTTGTAGTTAAAAATGTATAAAATGTTTAACTTTTATGGCTAAGAATTGAAAATTTAAAACAAGGCTCCACGTAAATAGGTTATATATAAATTACTTTATTCACAATAATATCATCAAATATACTTGGTAATATCATAGGCTGACTGACAGTTTTCGCTCAGGATCGTTTTTCTTATACAATGATATTATATCATTGAATTCAAATTTAACACCATCCATTACAGTGACCCACTTGTAACCTACTGTACAGCAGAGCGACATCCACTTATCCACCTTTTTTTTAATGTTTTTTCACGAGCAATTTTTTATTAACAATAATAAAAAAGAACTAATAAAAATCGAAAATTTCTTTTGACCTTAGCTTTAAAAGATTCAAAATATTTTGAAAATTGTATGATGTCGTATACAAAATGATATTATAAACATTCGGCGAATAATAAATAAATAAATAAATAATAATAAATCATTTTAGACCAAAAAAAACCAATATTATTATCCATTATTTGGTCAAAAACTAGTTTTGCGTAAAAATTCCCGTTTTTCCTTAATCTTTTTTTCCCGTCGCTTTTTAAAACTACTGAGCATTTTTAATTTTACCTCTTGAATGCGCACTAACTAGATTCACTTTTCCGCTAATAAAGATATTGAAGTTGAAAATCGAAGCATTATCTCAACTACTTATATATGTACTTAGACACAAAAAAATAAAAACACACATCAATACAATCAATACATCAATACATCGATCCGATCAGAATCCAAATTATAATATAATATTTTGGATAATTTTGATAATTTTGGGTCAGTAAAAATATTTTGATTTTCAACTTTGGGGGTGGTTTTTGGTAGCAAATTGAATCTATATAGTTGTTATTGTGGGTGGTCCTAGTACTTTTCGAAATAATAACCTCGGAAAACAAAAAAACAGATAACCATGCCGTAGGTACATTATAGGTGACAAGAAAAGTCACCGACCACTGTAATGAATATTGACTAATGGATTTGTTAAATTTGAATTAAATAATAATATATAATCATTGTGTACCTACGAAAAACGAGTCAGTGCAAAGACTGTTTGTCAGCAGTCAGCCAATAATATTCTTAAGTATGTTTTATGATATTATTGCGTGAATAAAGTAATTTATTTTACTATAAGGCATTAGTAGGTACTAGGTAGGTACTATACAGTAAGCAAAATTTATTTTTGCCGAATAAATTGCATTTGAAAATGTCATTGTGTGTTTAAAATATAATCATATATTTTAAAAGTTTTAAGTACCCAATAATATTTTTATATTAGAACAAAATAATTAAAATCGGTTTTCTTTGTTTAAAAATCTAATTTTGTCCAAATTTGAACTAAAAATGCTTATAAAAAATAAAGCCTATATGTATTTTTAAACTGCTGTTGTAACAATGTGTGAGAAGTCTAAATAGATCAAACCGTATTAAAATGTTTTGAAAATTTTAACAAGTATAGAAAATGATAAAATAAACATTTGGTGAAATTTCGAGTATCAATGGTTATATTAGTTTTTGAATTACAACGAAATAAGAATAGTTACATGAGAAATCGAGTGAATGTCCAATTTCGTTAATTTCTAAAGCTCATAAAAAAAAAATCAATATTGTATACAAATATACAAATGTACATTCATCATCATCGTTACGCTCAGAATCTAGAATAAGAAAAAAACGATTAGGTAAGAACAATTTTTACGCTAAACCAATATTTGACAAATTAAATTTTGTTTTTATGATTAAGGTTCAACTAAAAAACAAATAACCTTAGTGCTTAGAAGTCGTACGACTTGAAATTTTCATCAAATGTTTTGGTATCATTTCCAATGCATAACATTTTAAAAATATTGTGAAATTTTATTGGTGATTTATACTTTATATAGACATTTTAAATTAAACATATTTTTAAAGTTATTTTACTAGGTATAAATGTCTATATAAAGTTTAACGCTGGGTCAAAAAACTTGAAAACTTAATACAAGGTTCCTCATATTTTTTTCATTTATCATTTGAAATAATTTTGAAAATATTAGTGTCACAATATTTTATAAAAGTGCTTAAAATTAGAATGTTGACGAAATATTTAACATTATATAATTAAAAAATATTATTCGTGGTTAGGTACTTGAAACTTTTACGTAGATACATACCAGTGGCGGTTTCTACGTAGCCGGTCCAGGGATTTGGACTCCCCAGGATCCGAGCAAATTAACATTTTGTTATTTAATAAATTAAGACGTTTAGTAGTCATGTAAGTACATTTTTTTTTCCATTAATGTAAGATAATTAAAATTAAATGAATAAACAATTAATGGGTAAATATTTTTTTAGACTGGGCTAAATTTTACGATGTATTTTTTTTTGTGTGTCTGTAATTTGTATACAGATGATCATACAATCATGTATGATAAGTAGTTGAAACAATGCTTCGATTTTAAAATTTGAGGGTGATTCCTGATTGCAAATTGGAAGTTTAAACTTTTGAGAGGTTAAAAATTTAAAATAGAAAATACTTAGGGCCGTATAATGTAGTCGATGCTTAAGAATAAGTATTGCTTAAGCTATACTTATGAGTAGTTATGGCTCAAAATATGTTTATAAACGACACTAGAAGAAAAGAAAAAGTATTACTTAAATTAAGGTTGGTCGAGACCTACCTTAAGCATTGCTTTAAGTTAGGTATTATCTCAAATTTTTACTTTTTAAATTATCAAAATTAGCTTAAGCAATACTTTTTCTTAAGCATCGACTATGAATACGGCTCTTATTAGTATTTTTTAAAATAATCGGGGTAAACAAAAAAAAATTTTCTTACGTAAAATCAGTTTTTGACAAAATCGATTTTGGTTTTTGGTGCAATTCAAAAAAGAATAACTGTAGATAATTGACAATTTTTTAAACATAATAAAGTTTTAAAAATATTTTGATTTTTTTTTTAACTATTTAAAGTTACTTTTTTTTCTATAAAATAAAAATATTCTCGATACCTTCGCATCATCAAAAAATTTGAAATTTAATACAAGATTCCTCAAAACATGTTTATATACCAATTGAAAAATATCGAAAATTCAGTCATAATATTTTTTAAAAACGTTTAAAATTAGACTTTTGCCTAAATTTGTCAAAATCTACAAAATGTGCAAAATATTTTGTGTTAGAAACCCAAAAAAAAAATTTTTATTTTGAAAAATGAATATGAAATTTGTTTTCAAAGTTTTTATACCTTTAACAAAAACAGTTTATTGGGAACTGGGAAGTCACATTAATTTTTTATGATTACTCATTTATGTCCTCCACTCTTCGAAAAACTACATTGAACAATATAATATACATAGTGGAAACTTAGAGGAGTCTTCATAATACACTACCACCAGTACCATCTAGAATGTGAATTCTGTTGTGTAAAATATTTATAGTACATACAATACTGTTTGAATTATTTATTTTATGACAACACTAGTTAAAATGAAATTTTTTTTTGTAATAAATATATATGCATGCATTACAATATTATAATATATACACAGTCAAATGTTCTCAGAATATATGTTGGTTTAATAGATAACTTAACTATCTATTAATATAAAAATAATATTGTAATTTGTCCTCTTTCCTGTGAAATTAACTGATTGCTGGTTTTACTACAAGCTCAATATCATAGTGATATATTGGAAAATAGTTATCTGAAACAACAGGTCCATTGAATATTGTTACTTAAAATTTTTATTTTTTGCTTTAAACCCTTAATTTACAATATGCAAACAATTTAAACAGTTTTTTTCTATACATTGACTAATATTATATAGCTATAAAAAAACGATTTGTATTTAGAGAATTTGTATCACTTACATTTTAATTTATAAGTATAAATTTAATAGGTACTTACCAATTAATAATTCTGTAATAACATTAATTAAATACCTAAATATTGTATTAGGACCGGATTGGCCTGGCGAATTACCGAGTAAAAGTCGGTGGGCCGTTCAAGTCATGTGGGGCCGCTGACTAAAAATATGTTAAGAGTTAAAAGTTGATGAAATGGAGACTATAAAGAAAAAAAAACTATGCTCGGAATAAGAATGTATCTAAGGGCCGCCAGTTTGTGAGTGGGCCGGTAAAGTATGGAAAACTCAGTGGGCCGAATTTGTACAATCCGGCCTGTGTATTTGTATATTTAATCAATGGTAATAATTATTGGATTACCAGTCATATACAGTCAACAGAGTGATTCATCAAGCATGCTCATCCCTTTTTCCTTAAATAATGAATTTATTCAAATTCTGATTTTTAGAATTTGTAAATACATATAGAACCATTGATTATGGAAGACCATAATTTTAAATGATTGAGATTTTTTATATTACTTAAGGAGTGTTCTGTAGAAATACAAACTTCTGTTTTTTAAATGAGAACCCCTCCCATTATTATTTAAATTATTCAGTAGATAATTTTGTTGAAATCGTTGTTGCACCTAATTAAAAATGCCAATATGATTTTAACTAATTGCATTATTAAAGAAAAAAGGGAGTAAGCATGCTTGGTGAATCACTCTGTATGTTATATTTTAAGAGAAGTATTCAAGTAGCCAAGTAGGTATCCAACATTATATCTTATATTTTTAACTTTCATATATTTTAGTTAGATATTATACTATTATGTCTACTTATAGTATTATAATATTTTTATAGGTACATACCGTACATGACTTTCTTGGTTTCTTAGAGTATGAATATTGTGCATATTAAGTTATTCTAATGTGATAAAGAAGTGTTACCAATTACAAAAAGTCTGTGACAGTATACAAAGACTGCTGACTGTGAACCATTCTCATTACAAGATAGTGTAGTCTAATTCTAAATCATTAATAAACCATTGCATTCATATGACAATTTTAAGCGTACCTCAGTCAATACATTAAGCTTTTAGATATTTAGACAAAAATATACTAGCAGACCATATTTGTTTTCTTATACTTAGAAAGTAATCAAAATATAATAGACATTTTTTAATACCTATTAAATTTTTACTCTGATCTAAAATGAAACTTATATAGATAATACATTAATCCAAGTGTAGACAAAAAGAGAAATAAAACAATAAATAAAAAAATATCAATTTAGAACCCTTGCTTCAATTAAAATCTATATATATATATATTGAAAAAGTATTTTAACATATTATTTTTTTTTTAATGTTAAGTAAAATTATTTAAATATATTACTTGAGTTACGCATTCTTTTTAACACTGTAATTATATCTACATCTTATGTCTATGTTTAGATAAAATTAATAACTTTTAAATAAATGTGAACAAAAGAATTTATAACAAAATAATAAACAAAATAACTCTTTACTCTGTTAATATCCTGTTAAGTCAAAAAATGAATGATTATAAAAGTCACTTACATGACATAATAGAATTTTCTGTAAGTAATCATTTAAAATATGTTTTAAATGATACCTAACAAAATCTAGGAATTAAAAATAAATTTAATAAAATCTAAACTTTTATTAGTAAATTTCTTAAAAAGTACAAGCATATAAATATTGGTTAATGAACAAACGTAATAATAGTATTTAAAAAAAACTAAGCTAAGGAATACATCATGGGATTCCTGGCACAGCAGGTCCATAAAAAAAAAATATATATGTGTGAATATATATATATATTTACGATACAGAAATATTGTATTATGTTGAAGGTAGCGAATAATGAGTCTCGATAAAATGTTTCAATTATTTTGTAGTTTCAACTTTATTTTTACAGAACAGTTATTATAATATAAAAAATAAAGTTAAAATAAGTTACAAAATGCACTATGATTAGTGATAACCCGATAAAAATTCTCCCCAACAGTTTTGCTTTGTACATATTTTGGCAAACAATAGGAATACATGATTATAATTATAGTGTTTATTATAGAAAAATAAAATGATATATTTTGTCTTGCACCATGATTTGTACAATCAGGTTTATTTGTTTTAAATGCTGAAAATCCTTAAAACGACATGGTAATTTGAAAAATTGTATAAAAATATGATATATTTTATTTTCTAAGTAGATTTTTATATTCTCGAAAAGACATCACTTACAACAAGGCACATTTGCCTTTCTTCTTTTTCTTGACTTGTAGTGCAGCTCTTGTTGATGTTTCAAAAACTTCACGAACTCCTTCTTTGCTCTTAGCTGAACATTCCAAATAAGCAAATGCATTGATCTTTTCGGCCATTGCTCGCCCCTCTTCTGGCCTCACGGGCTCTTGTTTCATCTTGTTCAACTCGCGAATCGTATTTGGATCATTACGCAAGTCTTTTTTGTTACCAACCAATATAATCGGCACATTTGGACAGAAATGTTTCACTTCCGGTGTCCATTTCTCTGGGATATTCTCTAACGAATCTGGTGAATCTATGGAGAAACACATGAGGATAACATCCGTGTCAGGATAGGACAATGGTCTTAGTCTATCATAATCTTCTTGACCCGCTGTATCCCACAGTGCTAGTTCTACTTGTTTGCCATCGACTTCTATATCAGCTACATAGTTCTCAAACACGGTAGGTACATATACTTCTGGGAATTGATCTTTGGAAAACACAATGAGCAGACAAGTTTTTCCGCAGGCACCGTCGCCGACGATGACAAGTTTCTTACGGATTGCTGCCATTATGTCGGAATGTTATGCTTATCAACAAAAAAAACTAGGCGTTGGCCCTGTTTCGAATTTTAACTACAAAATCAATCACAAATACACAGTTGTTCACAATTATTATATAAATACAAAACTTTTAAACGAAGTATAAATTATTAAAAGTATGCAACTAACCGAATAATAAAACTAATAAAAAAAGTTTCGAGTAAATTACGGAGTGAAATGTGAATGAGCTCATCGCGATCGCCAATTATTGGATAATTTATCATTACTGATATTCGGGGAAACCATTTCTTAATCTGAACGACACTGTGCCTAATCGACGTTGGTCCCACTCGAGCTCTAAACGTGGGCAGTCGTCGTATAATGACAGTAAACGGCAGCAGCTGTTAAACAGTAATAAAACAAAAACCCAATGTCATTTATAGCTATAAAAAATTAGGTACTCCTTAGGGGCTAGGCCAAAAATTATGTAATAAACGTTTAGTATTAAAATGAAATAGTTGAAATATTAATTCATACTTCATAGTTCATGTACAATTAGGCTTCTGTACGCATTGATGTTCATTTTAAACTGTCTGGTATTAATTTATTGGAATGCAACTATGCGAGTCGATTTAATTTATAAAAAAATTCCAAATGTAGTATGTACTAATGTAGACAGAACTTCTGACAATTTAATATAGGTTAATAGAAATATTAGGTATCATAATCATTTACCAAATTGACAAAGATGGTAATAAAACCATAGATTTTAATAATACTAGGTAGTAGGTAATAATACCTAAAAAAAAAAATACTAAATTATTACTAAGTAATAATACTTATAGATGACTAGGGACATATAGGCTACCTATAATTATAAATAATTATAAAGTCCAATCTTCAATGATAAATCGATAAATGCCATTTCCCATAGGTATCTATACCTACCTATAATATATTTATAGCTTTATGTAATAGGTACCTACAAAAATGTATAATTGCGCAAAGATATTTTAAAAGTACCTACCTACCTAAATGTTATGAATCATGATCATAATAATATTACAGCCTTCAAGGTCCAAGGCAGTTTACTGATGATGCTGCTTAATAGCTATAATATTATTGTACTTTATTATACTTGTAAATTGCAGGTAGTTGTATTATTGACATTTACTTAAACTATCCGTTTATGCATTAAAATTATGAGCCACTATCAATGGCGTGTGTATTACCTACATAACTTTGTATGTGAAACAAAGTCCTAACCTATGTAGGTACACCGAAAAGGCGTTTTAAATTTTAATAAGCCGGCATAATAATATATAATAATAACAATTATTATATGTTGTTAATTGTTATCATAATATGTATATGTCTATGGTTTGTAAAGTATTAACACAGAATAATTTATTCTGTGGAATTAATCAATTATCAAATTATCAAACTTGTAAGAACATGTAGTATAATAATATTATGTTGACACATGTCACACATTTTCAATATAATAAAGTGTAATTATAATGTATTTTACTAATGCACAAAATAATTTTAGGAGAAACTCGAGCCCCAAAATTTAAAGGCCTGGTTAGCACTTAGCAGTAAAGCGTACCTATAATAAAAAAATTTTCTCATCTCCCTGTGAATATTAAAAATGGATACCTAATATTGTTCTGATAAGTGATAGGTAAAGCATATTACACTGAGTGTCAGACACTCCAACACTTGACACATTTTGTTAGTTTCAAAACACTTGACACGTCATGTGTTAGTTATGCCACGGACGGTTACGCTAGTATGTTTATGCAGTTATGTATTAATATATTATACGAATGATATTTGCATATGTTACGATTTTAATTATTGCATTTTACTATAGTCGTGTGGACCCATCATTATGGTGAGATATAGACAATTAGATTTAAACCTTTAAATTATAATTATTAATTGTCTATATAGGTACTATATTATATAATCACTTAGAGAATAGTTGTATTACCTATATAAAATTTGTATGTTACTACAAAATTGTATTTTAGATTGGATTCTGGGCGAAGCGATGAATGTATTGATTTACCAGGACCGGCGCTAAGTATTTTGTCGCCCCGTGTAAGTAAAAAAAAATGCCGCCCCTTTCAACAAATTGTTGCCATATAATTGGTATGTACATAGGTGTTTATACAAAATTAACAAAATTAATTATTAACAGGTTATATTGTAGGAGATCAAACGGTGAAATTTTAAAATAACTTAAGGAAATTTAATTAATTATAAGTAGGTTCATTAAGGCACAATAATACCTTTATTTAATAAAAACAATTAAATATACAAATAATCAACTTATTTATTTACATTGTTACACTTCACAGTTATACTTTAACTCATTTTACATTGATGTGTGTTTTTTTATTTTTATTTTTATTTGTGTCTGTGTAGTATGTACACGATAAGTAGTCGAAATAATGCTTCGATTTTCAACTGCAGTATATTGTTCGACGGGAAAATGAATCTAGTTGGTGCATTGGAGAGGTGAAAGTTTAAAATTCCTAGTAGGTAGTTTTAAAAATCACCGAGACAGAAAAAAAAATTTAGGAAAACGGGATTTCTACGCAAAATCGGTCTTCGAAAAAATCGATTTTGGTTTTTGGTGTAACTCTAAAACAATTTACCTTAGTTACATGCAATTTTCACTGTTTATATTAGCATACAATTTAAAATTAAAAAATTAAAAAAATTAACAAATTAAAAAAAAAAACAAGATTTCTTATAATTTCTTGAAGAAAAGTCCACGAGGACGAGGGGGGTCTGATCTCCACATCCCCTACAGGGCTCTAGCCCCCTTGTATAGGGCATTATGACCCTACATCCACTGATTATCAATCATCAATGTACCCATGATCTACCTACTTAGTTTAGTATAATATAGATATCTAAGTATAAGAACTTTAAAAATGTGATTAAAATAATATTTATATGACACGGCCCGAGCTTTAATAATTATTTTGGAAACTAACTCAATGTGAGTTGAATTAGGCTTAAAAGAATATATTATAAACAAAAAAGTAAAAACTAGGTAATGAGGATAATGGGCATCCACCATGCATATGGTGAGAAGGTTTTGATAGGGAACTCATTGATTCCAGAATCCAATAGTTTAATATCTTTCTGCACACGGGTCCAGGTGGAAGCAACATTTGCTACATGACGCAAGTGTAACATTGTATCACACATTTGATTCCCGCGGTTAGACCAGTATTATTTAGTCATATTTTTTTTAAATCAGATTTAAAACAATTTTTTTTTTTTTTATTCATTTGAAATATACAATCTATACCTATGAGGCACAATGAGTACATGCGATGAGTGTGAATACATATATACAAGTTATATTAATACATACTAACATAAACATATATTTACAAGAGACATAATGGGTTGTGAGAAGCCATCCATCAATGACACTCACTTTGGGTATTTATTTTTTTTTTCTTATATTTGATGGGGGGGGGGGGGGGGGGGGGGGTGAGAAGGTCACGACACTATTTGCGTTTTAGACGCCTAGGAGGATTGCCAGGAATGTTTGGGACTGCGAGATCGCGGATTAGTGGATTACTATTGGAGGACAGACGGTTTTGAAAACGCTTGTAATGTGCTTTAGCTTCTTCCTGGACAGTTTTCATTTTTAAGTCGGAGTGGATAGTGCTGTTCGAGACGTAAGGTGGAGCATTGAGTAGTTTCCTGAGGGCTAAGTTTTGGAAGGTTTGGATTTTATTAAGGTTAGATTGTTTAGCATTACCCCATAGCTGGATGCCATATGTCCATACTGGCTTTATTAGGGATTTATAGATGAGTAGTTTTGAATTTAGATTAGTGTGTGTGTTATTATTAATGTATGTTTTGAGCAAACGAAAACGAGCATTAAGATTTAGACGCTTAGATTTTATATGATGAGCCCAAGTTAACCTACGATCTAGGGTTAGACCGAGGTATTTAACCGTTTGAGAGTTGGAAATTTGGGAGCCAAAGATGGAGACAGCAGGGCAAGGTAAAAGTCTAAGAGTGAACGTAGTATGCACAGATTTTGTTTGATTAATTTTTAACCTCGATTTAGTGTACCAGTCTTCCATGAGAAATAGATGATTTTGTCGGTAGCTAGAAGCTGTAATGAAAACAATTTAAAACTTATTAAATACAGGACAAATAAACATTATTTGGTAATAGAATTAATTTGTTTGGCATAAAAATATTCACAAAAAAAAAAATATATATACCTACCTAATTCTTACAGGGATTAAGGAAATAATTATTGTTACCCCAACAACACATTATTGTGGTTTATGACTGGTCTTCTAAATGCTATATACTATTATATAGCCTTTTCTCATATGTTTTATTTATATTTATATATTTTCTGGAACAATTAAAACACAAAATGTATCAATTATACTTAGTTATTTTTTGCATATGAAAGTTTCAAATTTTCAATAATAACTGATAGGTAATCGAGGTAATTTTAATTGGAAAATTCAATTATTTATTGTTCAGTGTTCAATGTTCATACATAAATCATATAATTATAGCTTATGGCGCCATGACAACGCGGGGAGTTAACTGCTGTTATATTATGTATAGTTTATATTATAGCTACAAGATAAAGTAACCGACGATCTCTATTATCTGGGTTGAATAGTATTAATGATTGTAATATTTTACAGCAGACTTTATATCCACATACACACACAAAGAACACTTGTATCATTGAAAAATCAATACATTCATCATTCCGCTCAGAATCTAAAATGAATAAATATACTTAACTTAACTTAAGTATAATTTATTTATAAATGGAAAAAAATCGGGTACGTGGGGATGCTCTGCTGTAGGTATACATTAGGTGTCTATAGAGTCACTGACCACTGTAATGGATGTGTTAAATTTGAATTCATATCAAATTCATATCACAATAATCATTGTTGGTAGGTATACAAAAAACGATTCCGAGCGAAGAGGATCTATAATATTACTAAGAACATTTTATGATATTATTATGCTTAAAGTAATTTATTATACTATTATATATCAGTACTACACTACTACCAGGGGCAGATCTAGAGTTAGGAAACTGTGGGTCAGGACATTTCGAGGGGCCACTTATTAAAACCAAATTAGAAATCCATACTTGTGTAATAGGTATATAAAACAAAAAAATTCATCTATACTGTATGTGTTTATTCGAGGGTCCAAATGTCCAACTACCCAAGATTTGAAAAGAGGCCAATTTGATCAGCAAATATTAACCTGAACCCCCCTAGATCCGTCCCTGACTACTACAGTAGATTAAATTATATTTTTGCCAAAAAAATTCAATTGAAAATGTCTATGAGTACTGTATTGTAGAGTATACAATATATGCATACAATAAATAATAATGCACTTACTCTAAAAGTCTCAAGTACCCAAGAATAATATTTTAAATTTACAATAAAATAACTAAAATCGTTATTGTTTGTGTTATATGCAATTTTGTCTAAATTTGAACTTCAAAAGGCCGGAAAAAAATAACTTTATTTGTATATTTTTTAGATTTGTTGGTTGCTGCAGTATGAATTATTTATGAGAATCTTTGTTTTAAATTGCCTATAGCTATACAAATTAAACATTTTATAATTTTTTAACTACAAATTTGAAAATGTTGAAGAGTTTGATAAATTAATAATTTTTTTAATTGTTAATTGATTGTGCAAAATTTTACACATTGAAATACTCATCTAAGGCTTAGATAATAATATTACCTTTAAATTTTATAAGAGATCAATTCACTCTAATTTAATCAAGCTTTTTAACCTAACGAATAACTTAAGGGGAATTTTGTATGAAAATTTCAAATCTTAGATATACATAGAAGTATAGAACAATTTTTATACAATTCTATAAATTGAAATAATTTACTTATTTTCGTGATTTTGATTAATTTTGTAGACATTTTAACTACAGACGTTCATAACAATTATATGTAGATATACGCTCAATTTTTTTTAAATTTAAACTAACAACAACTTATGAGGAACGTTGTATTACATTTTAAAGTTTTTTTGGCGAGCAAAAATTTTTTTATCAACAATAATTTAAAAAAAACGAATAAAACTAGACATTTTCTAATGCCTATAAATAGCTCAAAAATGTTATGGTGCATAGAAATTGCTAATATAAACATTCAGTGAAAATGACATGCATCTTTAGAGTTAAAATAAAAAATAAAATCCTTAATTTTTTGTCTGTTTTTCATGACGCTTTTGAAAACTATTTGGAATTTTTTCCTTTTGACCCCCAAACTATCATCTAAATTCCCTTTTTACCAGAAAAGCAAGAAAAAAATTTAGTTGCAGTCACCTATCACCTATCTCACTCTTAATTTAACATTAATCCATTTATTATATTATATTGATTGTATTGATTAATGTGTGTTTTTTTGTGTCTGTGTACACGATAAAAAGTTGAAATAATGCTTCGATTTTCAACTTTAATAACTTTTCAAGTGGGAAATTGAATCTAGTTGGTGCATTTAAGAGGTAAAAATTGAAAATTCACAGTAGTTTTAAAAAACTAGAAAAAAAAGTAATAAAACGGGAATCCTTACGCAAAATCTATTTTGGATTTGGGTATAACTCTAAAAACAATTACCGTAGATTCATGACATTTTTACTGAACGTTTATATTACGTTTATTGCACGTTTATACACCATTCGAAATATTTTAACTCATGATAAACTATTTATAAGCATATGAAATTTTATGTTGATAAAAAAATGTTTGCTCTGTTAAAAAACTTGAAAATGTATTACCAAATTCCTCATAAATTATTGTAAGTGGAAATTAAAAATAAAGTTGACCGTAAATTTACAAACATATTTTGTTCGCTAAGTAATATTATAGTCTTCACTCAGAATCATATTTCGTATACAATGATTTTATATCATTAAATTCAAATTTAACAATCCATTACAGTGGCTTCTCTAAACACATAAATACATAATTAAAATAAATAATTTGTGGTTTTTTTTAAGAATATATTATATGAAAATACAACTAAAAAATGTACTTAATTTTGCAATAACTTTTGGGTGGCCCAAATCCTTTCATTTCCGAATATGCCTACACTAGAAAAAAAATATTATACATTTTACATTTGTAAATTGTAACTACAAAATAATTTACATGTTTTCGTGATTTTGAAGGGTTTTGTAAAAATTAAAACTAAAAACAAAAATAACAATTATGTATTTTTGATATTTTTAATTAAAAAAATTCTTATGTTAAGTCCAAATACTTATTTTTAGGTAAGAACAATATATGAGGAAACTTATATTAAAATTTACAAGCTGTTTAATTCACAAACAAGAGTTTTATCATGCATAAATCGAAAAATAAATATATACCTACATTCATACCATATCATATTACATATTATGTACCTTAATTTTTACTGCACATTAAATTCATAAATGTGAAATGCATTTCAGAAATTTCATATTTTTATTTAGGAACTTATCTATTATCAAAAAAATATGCCTAAGTAGTCAATAATATATTTTTATAACGCTTTAATTAATTTTGCCAAAATTAAATTATTAATTTGTTTTTTACGAGACTATCTCAATTTATGAAGTAAAAACCAATTATAATATAATAGATATATAATATATATTATTTATATAGCTATAAGTTATAGTTATAAGTTATAGCACTATGCCACTATAGCAGTATAAACAAAATCAGTAGTTATAATAAAATAAACGTAGCTAGTCGGTATATAATTTGTGTATTTTATTTATTAAATACAAATTAAAAACACGATTATAGGTAGGTATAGTAGTACTTCTAAAACATAATATATGTAAAATGTATAGTATAAAATATAACATACAAAATATGTAAAAGGTAAGACAATATAATTTTAAAAATATTAAATTATGAGGAATTAAAATTTATTTTATATTTAACATAAAAACACGTACTATATAAATATAGTAGAAATCATTAGATTGGTTTTAGTTGTAGGTATTCATGTTTTTAACAATCCTTGGAAAACGAGAGGAGGTAAATTTGTTGTGCGATTACATGGTCTTAGTAATAATTCTTCCCCAGTCTTGGTAATTGGCATATTTCGATGATAGCTGACTAATTCACCTAAAAAAATATATTATGTAATGTACGAGTGTACTGCACAAAACCGTATGATTTTGGTAATCGGTACTTAGTGCAACAATTAATAATTTATGATTGCAATACAATATTGTATATTTTATAATAATATGAGTAGGTATACCTATTACAAAATAAATTAATCATTTTCAGTAATCTTTGAATAATTAAATAAAAAGATATAATAACTTACCTAAATTTATCTATCATATTTAAGTGTAAAATCTATAGACTATAGAATATAGATATATCATAGACGTCTTAAACTATGTACCCACTAAACATGATTTATAATTGATAGATAAAATCACATGAAATAAATTTAATGTTCATAGAAAAATAAAATAAAGATAAAAGGAAAATATCATTGTAAGATCGACAAATTATTTGTTTCACATAGAACTTAGAATTGTACTAATAATAAAATAGATGGGGTAGATTAGGTACCTAACTATTTATAAGGATACATTTTCCTTTTAATATTCTGGCTGGTTTTTTTATATAGTTCCCCATTTTAATACTTGTAATTTAAACTATACTCTAAAGTCTAAGTCCTATTTATTTTTTAAATAATAATTCATAATCGAAAATTATCAACTAAAAGTTCGTATTTTCTTCTTTTATCTATATAAAACATTTTATTTAAAATAATTTGAAATAACTCACTCAATGTGTTGTGAGATATTTGATTAGTCCCTAAAAACTGATAATGACCATTAGATGCATCTACCAAATAATGTTTGCAGCAATCATGATCTTTGTATGTGATGGCGTAGCCCCAAATTCGTTCGGATAGTCGAACTAGAAAGCTACCCACTGGTTCGTTGACGAGTAAAATTTCTGCTTCTTGTCGTGTTATGAGACCTAATATAAATTAATAAAAATTAAATAATTGTGAACACGTAACTCATATAGATATACTATAGTATAACATATTATATTGCTATTTAAAACTAAGGTATACCGTGGAACCAAGTGGCTATGGCATTTTTATCTTTTTCAAATCCAGCTCTTCTGGGAATTTCTTTCGCTCTAAACCATTCAACAACAGCTTTTTTACTTGATGGCTTGGAGGAATTCGGCACAAACACTACACTAAAATAAAAATAAAAATTTCTTTTTATAACTATATAATATTACATTATAAAATATACGGTTTTTAATTTAAATATGAATATACATAATAGGTACATGATACCTACTTAGAAGGTTTTTCTGAAGTATTAAGAAGTGACCTTCTATGTTCTTCTCTAGCTTGACGTGCAATTTGTCGAATTTGTAATTCAACTTCTTTAGCTTTTTGTTCTAAAAATATTTAAATTTAAATTATTATGAATATTTTTTAACTAACAACTGACAAATAGCAAGTATTCCAAAAATATTTCTTTATTCTATAAAATCATTTTTTAATATTGAACTTGGGAAAAAATCTTTCTAGTTATTATAAATTATAATGAAATTGATATTATATTAGTTATGTTTTTTGAAAAAAAATAATCTATTTTTTTTATAGAAAAAACGTATTTTTGTTATTACTCATGAGTCATAAGTACCTAATTATTAATTGATACGTCATATTATATTCCGACTATTCATAGAGACACGCTTGAATGCCATACATATAAATGTATAATACCTACGTAACTTATTGGAGCATTTAATGAATAATTAAATATTTAAAATTGACTACCAATTTGCTATATTCATTTGCTATCCATTTATAATATCTAAATATTAAATTCTATATTGAATGTATAACTTATAATTTAAGAGTCATATTTATTGAATAACCTAACTTAAATTAACTTATATAATTTATAAGTTATATAAGTACCAATATATAAACATATGTATAAGTAGTAAGTTTAAGTACTGTTAGCATTTAGACCATAATAATAATATAAAGTATGAACCATTTGTACTATGTATAAAAACATACCTATACGGCTATACGTTTAATGTTTATGATAAAATTAACAACAAATATTTCCTATAAAACATTAAAATTATAAATCAATTATTGTATAGAACTTCTAGTCAAATTCTAAATTAGAATATCTTCACATTTTCAATATGTTCTTTTTTCGTATCTAATTCAAACCTCGTTTTTCTAGAATTATGCCATTTTATTTAACTGTTTTACATTATTCCAAGCAAATTGAAAATGGGGTAAATTAGCGAAGATATTAAAACACAATTATAGTTTTAATGTGCAAGTTAAATTGATTTTTACCTTTAAGTTGCATTACTAGGTATTCCTATTGAACAATTTCTACAGATAATTCATATTTCGCGTGTATCTCTAATAAATGTCTAAGTTTTAAACAATTTTAGTATAAAAATAATATTATATAAATTAATATGATTTAGGTTATTATAGTTCTTAATAATTGTGAAATAATAATGGTTTAGTTATAACTTATAAGACTTGCCTATTTGGAAATCTAAGCCAATATTAATGTGCAGAATGCCAATTATAGTAGCTTAATATTGTAAAATAATTTAACATCAAATCCTTTAAAAATTAATACAAACTATTATATTATATAATATAACTAACTATTATAATAGACCTAGACTTTATATCTAGAGGTTCCTTAAATTTTCATCGTACATCCCATTTTGACAATTTTTTTAATTTCAGTGACCCAGACACCCACAACATTGAACTTTTTTTATGTTTCATTGTTGAAAGTTATCGTTTTGATAACTATTAGTATTGAGTATATATTGTATATATATACTTAATGCTATTTGGCACGTCACCGCGGCACATTCGTAATTTTAGTGGATAATGAATAATGATCAATGACAAAACTAAATTCGAACATCAACGAAAAGTAATTAATGAACAATATAATTACATGAAAAATACTGTGTGGGTACCTATTAAATACTCGTATTTATACAAAAAATATAATATTATCTTTTCTTTTAACACGATGTGTTTTTGGGCTGGGTTTAACTCTTTGTATTTTTCGCGAGCCCGATTTTTTTAACGCTTTGTTCATTGCTATAGAAACGCAAATCAACAATAAAACGAAAAAAAGGTGGACTATATAAATGTATTAATGTAGGAATTTGACGTTAATTCATTTTCCGTGCATAAATTACATACCACTTTTAAATTGTACACTTGTTACATATAAGTTATGACTAATAAGTAATAAGTAATAATTAATATGAAGTACCTACGTGGTAGCGATCCATAATTTATTATAATATTATTATATTGTAGTTTTCCAAATTACAATAGTACCTATATGATACTATCAATATAATAAGCTAATTTACTCAAAAAAGTAGGTGTATTGTTTTTTTAAAAATATTATTTATGTATCATGTATTCATGTATGAGTATTGTGTTCATATATTATTTAAATTAAATGAATTTCAATGTTTCTAGATTTTTATATAATTTTAATTTAATATAATATTATGAGTTCAATACTATTTAATAAGTATAATATCGTTCTGCTATTTTCAGAGCTATTTTATGTAATATGTAACTTATCACTTTATCAGTATTCACTATTCAGTTTAATCAGTACCTAGGTATTATAGATTATTGTAATTAGTCATAAGTTAAAATTTAAAAATAGTATTACAATAACAATTTATTGTAGCACATGATTCATATCATGTAATTTATTACACATTTACACGACTAAAAAATATAATTCATGACATATTGACATGAATGTTCAGATAAATATTTTATTTGTATTATGAGTTAATATTGTTATTTGTTACGTTTTGCTTAGTGCTTACTTTGTTCTCTCCAAACAATTTCTTGCTTTTTATCTGCTTCTTCGGCTTGTCTTTCTTCTTCTTCTTTTTTATTTTTCATTTTGTTATAGATTTCCGATGTCCGTTCTTCCATTACTCTATGTTCCCAATTTCTCACACGCTCGGACACCTGTACAACAGTTCATTGAACTTTATGTTCAGGGGCTCATCGAACGATTGGTTCCACTCACAGGTATATACGATTTACAATTAGTGATACAAAACATACACAATATGATCAGAAGGCTATATTATACATCATATTATGTTATATAGTATAATGCTAAGTATCATTCATTTAATCATAATATATATAAATTCTCATAGACTTAGGTTATTTTATTATTATGAGGTATAGTATAAACTAAATACTTTGTTGAACGACAGTTCTTTTAAAGCCCCACGCATTGGTTGTGTGGCTACACATGGTTTTCTCGCATTTCTAGCGTTCAGATCTTCTACGGAGCAGTAAATCTCTTCAGTCGCATGCGAATATTTATTTTCAGGAGGATTAAATTGAGTCTTTGCTTTGTTTTCCAACATTGCCATTAATTCAGATTCCACTTTTAATCTAGAGTGATAAAAATTTAAAATAAATGACAGTACAGTTTAATTGATTAATAATTATTTTAACCTATTTTATTTAAACTAAAAATCGATTACATAAATATCGATAATCGATATTATAATTTATAAAACTTATAAATGCTAATAGGTGGTATATGCAATATTCATATATTATACTAATTTTGTAAATGTAAAAATATTATAAAAATGAAATGTGACGTAGTTAGGATTATGTTCCTTGGAAGGGGTGGATAATTCGTTAGGCAAATATCAAATGGGTGGCTTTGCTCCCCTACGGCCCTACCCACATTATTCCAATTATATCTTTTTCAAAAATACTTTAAACTTTAAGGAAATTCAATACCGTGATTTTCTACCGTTGTCTAACACACGCGTGGTCGCGTGGCATAGGATTTTAGACGTGTTCTTTACCAAACAATTTGATCTAATAAAGCGATAAGAATTCTAAAAACAGATTTAAATTTTTTGACAAGTCTACTTCAAATTGACTTTCCCGACTTTTTGATTTTAATTTCTTCAATAATTAAAATATTACAATTTTTTAATTACTCTTTTTCAATTTGTGGGATAATATTAAAAATGTAGGAAAGTTAAATTCGAGTAGACTTGACGATAAATTCAAATCTGTTTTCTTGCTTCATCAGATCAATAAATTGGTATATGTTTGGCAAAGAACACGTCTAAAATCTCATGTCACACGTGTGTTAGACAAAGACAGAAAATCATCAGTAGATTCCCCTTAGTATAAGTTGTATCATCACTTGGGGTAATACAATTTATACATAATTCACTACCTTCTGTAAAAATATAATGTTGTTACCGTACAGTATTCATAAATTAATAAAAACGAACCGCAATTGTTCAGTCTCATGTTCTGCTTGTATCCTTGCAGCTTCTCTAGCCTCTTCTTCGATTATTTGCTCAATAGTCTTATCATCCTTATGCTCACCCATGATCCATGTCCAAGGATTACCATTTGTATCTAACATCCATTGTACTTTTTTATTATCTACAATACAACCCAGTTAATTCAAAAATAATTCATTATAGGAACACATGATATATTATTTCTATATCTGTACATTGAATTTTACTTTTTTGTCGTTTTGGATATGCGGGTTTGATGCCCTCGTCATGATCCCACACACTCCAACGTCGCACTTGTTCTTCGCGCATTCTACAAAATAGAGTTTGTTTTTGCGTTTCGTCTAATTCCGCCAGCAGCTCTGGATCAACGTACATGTCTTTGAGAATCTGCTGAAGCATGGTGAATCTAAAATTTAAAAACAAGCAATTTAGATGGACTGTTTAATAGTTTTTTGCTAGTTAAACTATAGATAATTGATTTTTTTCGACTGGTACATTTAATTCATTTTCTTTTTATCACGCACCGTTTCGCCAACTCGGAGTGAAAGTGAAGATACTGTATTTTATAATTTATTTTTATTTTTAGATTGCCAAATAGGTATACAATAATTGTTTTTTTTTATATTATTAAATATAAATTTATTACAACTAATTTTATATAATTTTATTCTAATTATTAGATACCATCCAGGTTCTGCCTAAAATTTTCTTTTACATAATGATATATTTGGTATATTATAATAATTGACACATATTAAATATCAATGCAATTATTCATAGTTCAAAATTGTTTTAACCAATTACAAATGTTGGATATAAATATAATAACAATTAAGAATTATTATCGATTTAGTATTTTAACTGCTGTTTATTTTAATTTAATTCATGTAGGGTTAATGAGTACAACTCATTTCTGTTCTGCTTGGCTGATGATGACATGTTTAAAAGATACCTAATCATTGTAATAATGAAGATCGTTTACGCAATATAACTATTTATTATAAAATAGAGAAAGTAACATGTATTAACAAAAATATTATGTATGTTATATATTGTTATGTTTATTCAGTTATTCCTTAATCCTTAGATAAAAAAAAAATGTTGTTCGTTTCGGTCTTTTGAATTTTAACAACCCTATTATAGCACATAACCTATGTGGCTATGTTATCAATATTTTGTGGTGTACCGTGTACACAATTAATATATTGGTACAAAAATGGCATTAATATATCACAAAAGTGAATTAAAATTTACACAATATACAGTCCAAAACTGTGTTCTGCAGGATCTATTTATCAGGAACATAGAATAGTTCTTTGTATTCAATATTACAATATGTTTCTATTCGGCTACTCTTACGTACGTAGACTTCAGTAAAATTTAAATTCAGTAATATTTATAGTATATACTTGCTAAACACACACAGTATAATAATATAATCTAATATTACATTAGTACATAATATATGGCGGTGTTATTCAATCAGGGTCACTTCCGCATCAATATTTCAGAAGGTATACCTACTATACTTACATATAAGAAAGCGTGTCAGGGCTAATATAGTAATATAGGAGCTTAAAACACAGCATTTACGTCATTACTAGTTATTGATAGTTTCGATATTTATCCTATTGTTACACTTTAAAATTGAAATGATAATCAGTTTTTTATTGACGGGTTTACAACGCACTTTATTACACATGAATGTATATACGCGATGGCTACGACATACGTCTGCTGTCATGTTTCAAATAATATTAAAGGTACCTACATATATACTGCTATATAGGTACCTACCTTTTTCGTTAAAAAGTGAATATTTACTAACTGTATTTTGTATACGTAGTCAATACAATATGTACCTACCTAATACATATAAAATAAGATATACAAGGACTGGGTGACTATTGAGTGAAAGGGGTGTTCTAGCAGTGTTTAAACCAGTTTAAAGAATATATTATAATATATTAGCTAGCATCTCCATAGGAAATACATGATGTAATTTTTATTTTTGCATTTTTGTACTATATTTATAGACATTATACGTTTTGGACTTTTTTATCGACTTATAAGTATAAAACATTTTTTTGGTTAGTCAGAAAGTTAAAACATTTAATGCAACATCTCTCATAAGTTATTCGTATAGTAATTAAAAAATATCGAAACTAGGTACATAGTCATAATTTTATTTTGAGCGTTTGAAGATAAAACTTTAAAAAATTGGCTAACTATTTAAAAGAAAAAAAAGCTGTGCAAGTGGGTTACAAGTGTGAAGTGGGTCACTGTAATGGATAATGTTAAATTTGAACACAATGATAGTACAATATAATTGCATAAGAAAAACGATTCTGAGCGAAAACGGTCAGACAGTCCATGATATTTCTAAGTATTGATGATATTATTGTGAATCAAGTAATTTATATATAACCTATTTACGTATTACGTGGAACCTTGTTTTAAATTTTCAATTCTTAGCTATAAAAGTTGAACATTTTATAAATTTTTAACTACAAAAATACAAAATAACTATAAATTTTTTTCTTTTGATATAGGTATACACTATACATACTTATGAGGAATCTAGTATTACATTATCAAATTTTAGATTTAAAAAGAAAAAATTTTTATGAATTTCTAGCTTAAAATAATTTGATCATTTTTGTGATTTTACATATTTTGTTAAAATTCGAACTTCAAATACTTATAAAAAAAAATTGTGACTATGTATTTTTAAAATTGTTTAACTGCCATTGTAACAATATATATTAGAATCCTTGTATTAAATTTTCAAGCTTTTTTTTGACATTTATAGAAAAAAAAACTAAAATTATTGGAAACTTAAAATGTCTGTATACATACAAACCGTATTAAAATATTTTGAAACATTTTTCGCTTATAGAAAATTCGAATATAAAAATTCAGTTAAAATTGCATATATCTATCTACGGTTATTTGTTTTAGAGTTACACCAAAAACCAAAATCGATTTTGTTGCAAACCAATTTTGTGTAAAATTTACAGTTTTTCCCGGCGCTTTCGAAAACTACTGGCAATTTTGCGCCAACTAGATTCACTTTCCCGTCGAATAAGATACTGAAGTTGAAAATTGAAGCATTATTTCGACTACTTATCGTGAACACAGACACAAATAAAAAAAAACATCATTGTAAAATAATACATTCATCCATCGCTCCGCTCAGAATCTAAAATATTAACCGTAGAGACTTTAAACTTTTCTCTATTATACCTACATAATATAACCTAACCCTTCATATACCTATTATTATTTTTATACTCAATGACATTTTAAAAATATTTAGAATAAATTAAGCTATAATCATAATTTATACTACGGACCCCATTCACCTCGTTCTTCGATAATAATAATAATATATAATATTATAATAATTAATAATAAAATTGATTCATTATTATTAATTTATTGTTGTTGTCCTCCGGAGTAGTACCTATTTATTACTATATGATTATTATTATTATTCCTACCTATAGGTATTATTGTTATTATTTTTAATTAATCGTTTATCGCATCATAATATTATTATTTTTGCCATGATTGTAAATGGAACTTTTGTGGTTTGGTTGTTTCTGGAACAGACTACGTCACCTACGGTCAAAAGTCTGTCATAGAACACGGGTTCGCCACTATACGATGTTATCGCCGACCAGTTGCGTATAAAAGCGCATTCGACCGACCAACAATCAACTAGTCTTTCATCTTAGCCATCCGGGTAGACCTAAAGGTACCTACTACCTACGCCATTTATAGTTGAACGATTTCACGCATTCGTGCCGTGAGTACTCTCCACTCGTAGTAAGAAAGACCAATTCGTGAGGACCCTACATGAACCGGCCAGCGGCCGATCTTTGTAATCGATCTCACCGGACTCACCGATGTTAATTTTCTTTCTTTTGCTTTCTGTATAAGTATTGATTGAATTCTTCAAACTCTTTTATTCGTTTTTTCTGCTCATCAGTATAATTTTCAAATAATCATACTCTTTGTAAAAATATACTCAAATTTTTAAACTTCTAACTCAAACCACTTCAAAACCTTGAACTTTTATCGCTCTCTCGCTCTTTTTTCTCCCTCTTGTATTTTTTAGTCCATCAGTCACATTCAACAATTATTATTAACTCGAACTCTAACAAAAAAACATATATTAAACACATTCGAGGTTTTGGATTATTTTTTACTGCTAGAAAAATAAATTATTAATAGTAGTATAAATAAATTCTAAAATATTCTTATAGAAACAAATACTAATGAACACACGGTCTCCGCCCATAACCGTTTGTCGTTTGCAATGATTTATCATTTAATTCAAATTGAACACATTCATTTTGACCTACTCAATGGACAATGACAAGCCTAGAAACATTTACTATATAAAGCCGACCGACTTCCTCGGTTTTTTAAACTATAAACCTTGATCTTGGTACCTACTACCTACCTTAGCATAAATGTAAGAATTACATGAAATAACAAATAAGGTGATTATAATTTAATCTACCTAAGAATAATCATTACACAGAATACTTAGTTCTCACATAATATATAAACACTCGATTTCGCATTAAAATGTTGGACATTTTTACCATTAATGCGCATTGCGCATCTACAATAAGTCGTGCAATAATTATTATGTTACTATACCTATACATATATTATAATATTATATTAGATTATAATACTACCCACGTTGTTTTTTACGCGACTACATAATATTAATATGGACGTAGCACATTTTGTTTCGTTTATGATGAGTATTAATCCGAGTTAAATGATATATTATGTTTATATTGCCATATACAGCTCTATTATGCTATAACCTATATGATGCGTATTATATATTATATACTGCGCACACACGCATATCTGCAGTATAAATTTGTGTTTGATAAGACGTACTTCATCCATTTCGGCTATATGCGATGCATTTTTTATAATCAAAAAGGGAAAAAACGGATGATGATTAAAATGTACAGTATATTATTATCACTAATATTAGTGGGAAACAACTCATAAAATACGTGTAATAAATCAATAATATAATAAAATTGTTATGCTTTCGGTGTGACAACTAAATATCAGGACATATTTATGAGCTTACCAGCTTACGACGTTAGTCATAGGTGAACAAAACATCGCGTTTTTCTTTCTATTCACATATTCAGACGTCAAGCCTTATATAATATATAGATACTGGAGAGAGACACGGATAAACCGACATAATAGAGGATGTATTGTGATATTGCGAACGTCATACGATGGCGCAAACAATATATTTGGCCGGGTAACAAGTAGGCACCCGGAATACAAAATAGTAAACATGGAACGCCTTTTTTTTTCATTATTATTCATTTTAACGGGCTAAAGCCTAAAAACGGTTTTAAATAAGCAATAAGCATAATAACAAGGTGCGTTTACACAGAAACAAAATAATAATACAGATGAAGAAATTTAACATTGAACAATTCATGAATATTATAATAAAACGCATAATTCACATAATATAAAATCGTATAATATAATAATTAATAATACATTATATTATAATAGATACTGACGTGAGTAGGTATCTTGCGAAATGCTTATCACCGTCGACTATTATAGTATTATACTATGCAAAGCACTATACAGTTAATGTACACTGTATGCTTAGTTTATAGTTATATTATGGTCTATGGTAGCCGGTAGGGTTTTGGATTTCTAGAAAGTTGTCATGGGGAGTGTAATAATGGGGAATCATAAGCCCCTACTGCCGGCCATCGTTTGTGTATCGTCACAGTTTATCTGTTCCAAAATATCGTACATGGTTTGCGCATCAATACATCGAACATTATATATGTGCAGTATATAAAGTTATTGAAAATTATATAAGTTGAAAGTACATCAAATATAAAGAACTTTTAATACCAAATTCTGATTGAACTTAAAAATTCAACAATATTGCACAATACTAACTCACACAATAAATATTTGTTTACAAAATTGTTCATAATAATGCCGGGTTGCATGAACAATCACATTTTTGAATCAATAGCGAGCTATTGGTCATTTAAACATGATTTAGTGGCATGATTTTTTATTGTTATAATTTTTTTATTTTTTTGTTTTTTTTTTAACGAAAACACACATTTTTAATTCTTTATTCTAAAACAGAATATTTTTTGGAGTTCTTTGATGTATAAAAAATTGAATTTTGGACAAGTGGATTATGAGTTAATGAGTTATATTAATTATACTAGTTAACTTATATTAAGTTATAAGTATTTAAAGGGGTGGAGTGGTACAGGGATACCCCAAAAAATATTGGTCTACTACTTCACTCATCTAAAACTTTAAATACTTATAAGTTATAAGTAAATACAGGATTTATATTCTCTTAAAACACCTAAAATATAATGCTATAATATTCCCCAAAAAACCGAATAAAAACATATCGTCTAGACTTAAATATTGTGTACGTCTGATAAAAATGTTGGTGTATGATTTTTCCATTATTTTACCGATTATGTTATGATTCTCTTAATATACTATTGATCGTTTATTGCGATATTCATATGGTGTGCTGGAGGTTTATATACTTTATACCTAGTGAGAACTGAGAGTTTTCAGCTAGGAATACTAAATTAAACACCTGCGTTGTAATAATATATACCGCAGTGGAATGTGTTTAACATAATAATAAAATATTATTTTACTACATGTCCATACCTACCTACTTTTCGAGTGTCACACGCATAGGTTTTTCGTTATCAATATGTCCATCTGAGCTTATATATTATTATCATGTTTATTGCTTATATACATTTAGTTGAAATTTACAATCGCCTCGCCCCTAACCGATCGTGTGGTCGGGTGCATTGTTTGGCGTAACAATGGCTGCGACGGCACGTCTTATATTATTATTATTATTATTATTATTATTATTATATTATGGTGTATCGCCTGAGGACAGAAAAATAATGAAATAGATGGAGCGAAGAGAAGGACTAAAGGTACGGCCCCACTGAACGCGATTTGCGATGCAAGCGATTATGCGAGCGATATTTTCCAGCGATTTTTACGATTTTGGTGGGGCCAGTCCCGCGTTTTTATTGTTTTGTGGCGAATGGTTTTAATCGCCAAGATGACTTCGTTCAATTCAAACCGCGTGCGTAAAATACTTTTATCCGAAAGTTCTGCTTCAATAGAAGCAAAAGTTGAAATGTTTAAAGAACGTTTATGGGTACATGAATTAAATACAAATAGAGAAAAAGAAGGTGAATATCATACTCTTTTTTCTAAACTAAAAAAGCATCCAGACAAGTTTTTTGAGTACTGCCGTATGGATGAAGAAACTTTCAACATAGTACTTGATGCTATTAAAGATACTATACAAAAATCAGAAACAAATTTCCAAAAGCCTATATCATCAGAAGAGAGGCTTTTAGTTACTCTGAGGTAAGTAAATATCAAATTAAAACCTACATTTTTTTTACTTATAATTCTAAATAATTAAAACAAGTATCAAAACATGTTCAAAACCAACTTGGTCATATATTAAAATAATAAGTAAATTAATATTAAATGGAGGCCACATAAAAAAAAATATAAACATAATTAAATTATGACAGTTGATTACAAATGTAATAACAATATACCTAATAGAAATATTTATTTAGTTTTTAAAATTACTAATGTACTGTCTAAAATTATACATAGAAAATAGGTAAATAATGGCTATAATGCATATAGTCAGTCACAAATATTTTATTTAAAAATATATGTAATTCTTTAAAAATCTGCAGGGCATGAAATCGGTTTAAAAATCAATTATAATTATTGGTAAATTCAGGGCTGAAAACCGAAAATATTTTTTCCAATTTCGTTTTCAGTTTTGATATCGGTTTTTAACGGTTTTAAATTTTAACCAGTTTTCAAAATCGGTACCTAATATCGGTTTTAAAACCTGGGTAAATTTAATAAAAATTACATCAATATCGATATATCTATCAACATTGTACTTATAATCAGATTCACAAAATTAATAGGCTACTGGTATTTTGAATTTTTCCAAAAAAAATAAATCAAATTTTAAATTTAGATTCTGAACGAAGCGATGAATGTATTGATTGTACGATGATGTGTGTTTTTTTATTTTTTTATATGTGTCTGCAGTGTACCAAATAAGTAATCGAAATAACGCTTGGAAATTCACAGTAGTTTTCAAAAGCGACGTAAAAAACAAAAAAAAATTAGGAAAAACATGATTTTTTACGTAAAATCGGTATTGATTTGTTTTAGCTGATTATGTAAATTTTAAGTTTCCGATTTTTTTATTTTTTTTTTTCTATATATTTCAATAAAATGCCATTCGTTGTGTTAAAAATCTTGACAATTTAATAAAGGTTCATAATATATTGTATACCTATTATATACCTACAATGGAAGATGAAAAATATTAAAAATAAATTCACAATTTTTTTTTATTAGTATTTAAAGTTCGAATTTTGACAAAATACCTACGTAAAAATCACACTCAAATTATTTTGAGTTAGAAATTCATAACTGTCTTTTTTTTAAATATAAAATTTGAAAATTTAATAAAAGAATCCTCATTATAAGTTTGTTTACCTTTATCAAAATAAAATTTTTACCTGAAAGTCAAATTATATTTTTATGATCGTGTGGAGTTCAAAGTTTTACAACATTGGATATTCTGGATATTCACTCGATTTTTTAAATAGTGTTTTCTTATTTGGTTATACTTCAAAAACTATTAACTGTAGATACTTGCAATTTATACCATATGTTTATTTTATCAATTACTATACTTGATAACATTTTCAAAATATTTTGACTCGTTTGAGCTGTATGCAGACATTTTAAATTAAAATTTTTTTTTAGCTTTTTTCTGTAAATGTCAATAACATTTTATTTGTTTGGTCAATAAGCGTGAAAATTTAATACAAGGCTCCTGATATTATAAAAATACCAGTTGAAAAATAATAAAACACACATAGTCATAGTTTTTATAAGTATTTTAAGTTCAAATTTTGACAAAATTTATCAAATTTAAAATTAAAAAAGGATTTTGTAGTTAACATTTATACAATTTTCAACTTTTATAGCTAAAGATTGTAATAGGTAAATAAGTTATTTTATTCATCATAATATAAACATTGAAAATGTTCAATAGTCTTCAAAAGAGTCGGGGAAAACAAAATAAAAAAATAAAGGAAAAACGTGAATATTTACGCATAATCAGTTTTTATTTGTTTTTTTGTGTAACTACATGTCATAAATTTAAACTACGTTACTACTTATGTCTAATTGTAAAACAAATTATTTCAATTGCAATAATATCAGTTCAACTAGTTTAAGTTCAAAACCTATTAACCTTTAAATGTATGTTTTAGATTTTTGGCTACTGGTTGTAGTTTTAGAAGCTTAGCTTTCACTTTTAGAATGGGAAAAACTACTATTTCAAAAATTGTAGTAGAGACATGTAGTGCTATTTGGGATAAATTATTCCCTACTTATTTGCCGGAACCTACAGTTGATATGTGGAAATCAAATTCCAAAAATTTTTATAAAAATTGGAATTTTCCGAATTGCCTTGGAAGCATCGATGGAAAACATATAAGGATTAATCAGCCACAAAATTCGGGTTCAATGTACTACAATTACAAGCATTTTTTTTCTATACATCTACTTGCTGTTTCTGATGCAAATTACAAATTTGTGATGGTTGACATTGGTGCGTATGGCAGGGAAAGCGACGGCGGAGTTTTAAAAAATTCAGAATTTTTCAAAAAACTTCAAAATAAAAAACTGAATATTCCTAATAATGCAGAACTTCCAAATACCAACATCAAAGTACCATACACATTCATAGGCGATGAAGCATTTCCATTATTAGTTAATATATTACGACCATATCCTGGCAAACAACTCATAAATAATAATAAAAAAAAAGTATTTAATTACAGACTTTCACGGGCAAGGCGCACAGTTGAAAATACTTTTGGTATTCTATCCTCGAAGTGGAGAATATTAAATAAAGCCATCGAAACTAATATTGAAAATGCTATTATAATTACAAAAGCAGTATGCATATTGCACAATGTAGTATTAACGCATAATAAACAACCAATACAAAATATTATTCAAAATTTATCTGAAGAAAAAGTTGCTAATATCTCTGACGGCAGAAGAAATAATAGATTTAGTACAGATGCCAGAGACACTAGAGAAATATTCGCCAACTATTTTATTAGTGAGTATGGTTCAGTTCCTTGGCAAATGGACTATATTTAACAGTAGGTAGATAATGTAACTTTGATAATATCATATAGATATAGATAGGTATTACATTTTTAAAATATTTATTTGACTTTTGTCACAGGTATCAATTTATTTTTTAAATTTTAAAACGTTTAATACCTATAGGATAGGGACCTACCTAGGTATTATTATATTTGATCATTTTTTTTTTTTTACTTTATTTCGTTATTAAACTTATTTACCTATAGTGAAATATACTGCAACGATGTAATTGTTCGTCAATTTTAAATTTCAATCAAATCGTGTTACTATTTTAAAACCAAAAATAAACTGGAATAATCATTATTTTCATTTAAACCGTAGGTCTGGATTATTTATATTTTGTATTTGTGTACATTATAATTTATAAGTAACTGCTCGTATATTAGACTTCGACTTTATTATTAAAAATAGAATAATTACATATGGTAAGCTTATTCAATTGATTCAAATGTAATTTCCCAATCGGCTATCTATAATATTCTATCGAGTACCTATCAACCTATTCTTAACTATTTTAACTAGTGTACTGTGTAATTGATTATAGTATAATTTATAATTTATAGTAAGTTTATACGTACTAATGTATACATTTTATTGATTAATAATAATTTTTAATAATTTTTATTTATAATCAATGTATATGGTTGACGGTTGTATATGTTCAATAAGCTATAAGTATCAGAATAATATTATATTGTAATACCAATAGGTACCTAATGACTGATGTACGATGTACCTATACTTTTTATAAAGTTTGCAATATTGCTTATAAATTATAATATTATTTAATTATTTATTCCTTATAAGTTTATATAACTTATACTTACTTTTAAGTGTTTAATAAATAAAGCTATATGCCAATATACGTAATATGTGAAATATTAAAATAAAGTGAACTTGGATAAATTTTGTATTTATTTTTGTAATATAACCTGCATTGTACCTACTTACCATCTACAATCATCTCTTTGCTTAAATCAGACCAACACTGTTGAATAATGGTCCTACTTCTATGACCAGCATGGCGAGGGTTCCAGATTGGTTCTTTTAAAAAAACTGCTGCAGCTAATTTTTCTGGATCAACCGACATCGTGGGCTTTTCAAGAGCGATTAATCGCATGAAAACAAACTATTTTGATTTATTTGCGTTAAAAGCGATATATCGTAAAACGCAAAACGCGAAACGCTGACAGTGTGGCCATGTCATAGTTATTCTATAGTTTTGATAAAATCGTAAAAACGCAAAACGCAATCGCAAAACGCAAAATCGCAAATCGCGTTCAGTGGGGCCGTACCTTAACGTTTTCGTCGTTATTGTATTGACACGCTGCCTGTGACAATACCTAACTGATTATTTCCACCGCCATCGGATAAGTAGCGATTTTCCGCACTGCGATCGATAATCAGCCCTGCGCCTTGTTTTATCGCCTTCGCCTTTAAATGTTCATAATATTATATTCTAAACGAACTATTACGCAAAATGAACGATTTCGTCGAGTGTTTACTCTGTAAGTATCTACGACTTATCTATATCAAAACTATAGAGCGGTGTCGTTGGACCAATAGTCACTATACGAAACCCGGCGATCTTAAAAAAAATATTTATTGATGTGGGTGTATTATAAATTATAATACAATTAAAATGTGGATTCCAGTTTGCACTAAACTAATACAAAATATAAACCATCTAGTTACATATCATGTAATGTATGAATAGTAAATGAAATCGAAATGGACTTTAATATCATAATTAGAGATTGCGTGGACGGTTTTGGCAAATAAATATCAAACTAATATAATTCTGAGTACATAATAGCCATCGATAACAATTCATATTATATTATATTACTCTATATAGCAATATATTGTAATATGATCTATGATAATAGTAACAATAAGACCATTACCGTTATGACGTAAACCACAATAACCATTACACATATTTCGGTATTCGATAAAACGATGTCTACAGTATGCATGCATCCAGCTATTCCAGCTGCTGCGTAATATGACGGCTCGAATAGTCACACAGACCAACAATAAAATATCTTTTTTTTATCGATAATAGTATAGCCAGTATAGGTATAGGTAGGTATACCAGGACATTGTTTACAACCAATAACTACTAGCGAGTAATATCATCGTGCCTGTAGTCCCAGTGACTCTTAGACCAATACACCAACATATAATATTATTCAAACTAAGTAATAATTTTTGTTATAATATTTGGACTTTGTCTAAAGTTTTGGAATTGTTTTCTTCCAGTTGGTCAATCCATTGGAACAATACACTTATAATATACTACATACTATAAAACTAGGTACGTAGGCACTATATTAAAATATTACATATGTATTCCAGATAAACCTCTTTATAAAGAATATTAATAATTGATTAATTAATCATAATTATTTAACTATCGATTTTACTATCAAGCTTTACTTGCATTTTTTATCTAAAATAAATAATAATATATTTATATTATGTATTCCTATATATAAAGCTAGCAAACACACGACTATAGTTTTTTTTTTAATTACAGCTGTCTGCTTTAATAAAAGTAAAATTACTCTGCTTACATTTTGTTGTAACAGGCTCGAGATATTGGATGAAAACCATGATTGTAAACTAATTTACTTATTTCGATTTTAACGTCTTTATTTTATATTTATTGATGACTTACCTATATAATAATATAATATATTATATTTACTTATGTTAGGTATATTCATTACCTATCATCGTTATAAAAATATTATTAATTATTATGAACACAGAACACATGAATTATTTAGAAGCGATATGTTGGTACTTTAAAATGATAAATTGTTTATCAAAGCCAAGTATAAACTTTAAGTTGTTTTAATATATAAACTTAATTACGCATGCTACCTAAATTATAAAAGTCTCACAAATTATTAAACAACCGAACTTTAAAAGAAAAAAATTTGTGAAAATGTCAAAAAATAATATATTTTATAATCCATCGATAAGTTACATAGTTTGTTTTAACACAAACATAATAAATGTATGCAACAATCGCCAACGCCATGGCGTCACAGTGATTTTTATGCGAAAACTCGTAATTAACTACAGTAGAAGTATATACATATTTTATGAGCCGACAATTTTCGGAATAGCGTAGACAAAAGGTATATGATATCATGCGGGATCGAGCGCCATAGTATCCCCGCCGCCAAGTGAGTAAAGTGACTATGTCAGTGGGTACTCTATAGCGCCGCAGCGGAGAGAAATGGAAGCGGAAACGTTCGCGGCGTGACGACGATGAGTTTAGGTCAGCTGGTATAATAAGTGGGTACCTGTTGGCTGTAACTTGCTTATTACATCTATATGACTATATAGCACGATCAAAATTCACGTAAAAGAATTGGAGGAGCGAATTTTTCGTAACCGTTAAAAAACCCGATACATACAACTAAAACCCACTTATATACCTATATTATAATATATTGGAACGCGTGCATTCTCCTCTTCGATTTACAATATTACACATAACTACGTAAGTGCATAATAATGATAAATGTTTCTCGTCCTTCTCCCGTGAACTGTACGAGTGCCATTATACTAAATTGCTTATGTTTGGCGGAATTAGGGTGGTTCTTACTATAATCGTTATCAAATTGAACTACAAAAATGTCCATGCAATTATAGAAAAAAAAGTATAAAAATATTTCAGACAAATTGATTAATTTTAACCCGTAAATATAGAAACAATTTCGAAACTGGTTAATTTTTTTAATATAATCAATATTATAACTCAAGAATACTCTAAAAAACTCTAAAAAAATGTGTGATGGTAAATATATATTATATAGAAAACTATAGTGCTGCTGAATATATTATAAAATATAAATTATAATCTCGTGTTTTTAAGTACGCTTGTTTTTTGAACGCCTGAAAATTGCAATTACTATATTATATTATAATATTATCGTAAGTATTTCACGTTTCTATAACACGCAATAAAGAATTGCGATAAATTTAATGTAAATACCGATAAATGGTAAATGCGGTATAATGTACCTAAATAATATGGCTATATTACATATTAAAATTATTTTTTTTTTTTTTTGAAAATGTTTGTGTACCTATTGTTTGAGTCATTAAAATTTACCTATATTGATACTATAAAGATAATAGTCCTTAAAAATGGTTTTACAAAAATAAAAAATATAAAATAGATGTAATAGTTCTATTCTTTTTTATTCTAGTACCTATAATAGGTTTCAACTAGATTATATTATTATGTCCGGACAATTTTTAAATTATTAATCGATTAATATCAACTACTTTAATTATTTTCAATAATCATCATTATAGCCTATATCTATTCTAAACCTATATTACCATGGACTTATTATCCTTAGAACACAAAGAATAAGTAGAAAACTATTTATTAGAACTTCGATTTAGACACATCAACATTTTCAAAAAAGTCATCTGCTCAAAAGTTTACAAAAAAATAGGCGATTTTTAAAAATAAAAAAGAAGTTCATAGCGTCAACGAGTATAGACCACTCCTTAAATCGTTTTAAAAATCTAAGTATTTGATCATATTATAATCATTAAGTATATATACATATATACTTAAAAATTCTAAATATCAGTATTTGAACAAATTCATAATTAAAGAAAATAATTGCAATGAGCATGATTGGTGAATCACCCTGTACGTCGTATGGTTGTATAAATACAATATATTTATTTATTTATGCGTATACTCATACTATCTAGTGTCTACCATTAAAGGCACTTAGACACGTACATTTTATTCTCACGATATTCGTTTTATACTACAGCGGTCAGAAAGGTTAGACAACAATTTTATTAGTTTTTGGATATGTATTTCCTTGATAGCTTAAGACATGCCTATTGGTTATTATTTTATTCAATGCCAACAGAAAATAAAAAAAAAAGTTTAATTGAAAATTAGAAATATTATTTCGTTTGAAAAAATCTTAAATATTATTAAAATGGTGTTTACGATCTTTAAATATGCAAAATAAATTATAAAAATATAAATTTAATACTATTTCATAAAGTTATAAAACCTCGGTATGGTTTACAGTTTCCAATGATAATGAATAATGATATATCATTACAATGTAGAGTGTGAATTATTAGCATATTACGATGTCTTATATCTATGTTACAATAATTGGAATATTAAAGAATATTGTCTAATAGTACATATACAACCATAATTCATTTTTATATAATATAATATACAAATAATGTGCTTAGAGGTTAATACGCCGTGCCGGGATATACACACTAAAATCTAGTGACTAAACCATTGTAATATAGTATACCGAAATTTAAACTAATCTTCAGTAATCATTAATCAGTATAATAGTGAATTTATAAACGTATTATAATTCATAATAATATGATAATATGTCACATGTTTTATTATGCAGTCAAATGTTATGTTATGGTTTAAAATAATATCTCCCATATCTAAAAAAAAAATTATCATTTTTTATAATATATAACTTCTATGAAAATTGTCCATTATATAGTATTATACTATTATGTATGTATTATAATTATATATATATATATATATTCTTTATAATATGTAAGTGGCGTGTGTGCGTGTGTGTGTGTGTATGTGTGTGTGTGTGTGTGTGTGTGTGTGTGTGTGTGTGTGTGTGTGTGTGTGTGTGTGTGTGTGTGTGTGTGTGTGTGTGTGTATGTATAAAAGAGAAATCCTTCATTGTGGATAAATATATATATATAGGTACAATAGAGTGCCATTCAATGCAGCTCATTGTACTGTACGTTGTAAATTTGTAACATTTCCCAACAATGCTTGTAAACTAAATAAATATTGAAAAATATCGTTTCTCAATAATTTTCTTTGGAGGTATTTACTGAATTTGTCAGCATCAGTGTTATACCTTATACATTATAGTAATTCAAATAATTAATTTTGTCAGGGTTCAGTAACGACTGTTTAGAAAAAAATAAACAATTAACTCGAGTATTGTCACTTATAGTTGTACTGTAGTTTAATGATGCGGTTACACATCACGTGGGAAACATCCTTGAATTATGTCATCCTTTTGTTTTATATACAAAAATGATACAAATAAAAACCTCGAGATTTTAACTTAATTGAAAGATCATGGTGTCTAAGTTTTGTTCTGGCTTCATTTGATTTAAGATATTGAATATATACTATAAAGAAAGATAGGTATATTTTTTTGTTTGAATAATTTAACCAAACCAGACGAGTAATCAGTAATCACTAACCACGATACAAACGAAACCGGAAACGATGTATAAATTTAGTATAACAATTATGTTTCACCCCAAATAATGTTAGTTAAAATTTAAAAAATATACTATGAACTATATTATATTATTAAAATGTTAAATATAGGTAGTAATTATTATAGAACCTTTTTTATTTGCTCAGTTGTATGATAAAACAAAACATATTTATTAAGAACTAGGTAGATATTGAAATATTGGCTGCAGTCTTAACATAAAATAGTTTATATTATGTGTTGTCCATAAATTAAAAATATTTTTTGATCTAGAGAACGATTATTGTTATTCTATGATATTAAAATACTTTTGTACATTCAGCGGTAATTACTTATTATTTATTTCAAATACCTATAAGCTATGGGGGCAATAAGGGCATGTCAATTTTAATCACAAAAGATAATAAACATAAATTTATTGCAAATATAAATATAAACATATCATTAAAAATCTACTGAAATCAATAAATTATTAGTGCGATAATACATATAAATCATAAAGATTTTATTTTGAATAAAGTATCATAAATATTATATAATATATAAATTACTTTGCTTAGATAAGATAAATTGTAATAAACTAGAATTTTCAGTTAAATAATTTATTTAAAATAAAAACATGTATTATAAATACCAGAAATCAGAATCTAAAAAAGTAAAATATTTCCAATCTTTCAAAATAAACAGATACATTTATTTTAAATAAAACATTACCCAGATGGTCTCAATTATATAAATTACAAGAAAATATTTAAATAGAAGTATAAACAATTGTATTTTATTATATTGAGCACCAATTATTCAATTATTCGAGTTTAATAAACTTGTCAACCATGGCAAACAAAATCTATAATTTTTATTTTTATTAACTTAAAATACTTAACTAATAAATATTATAAAGCAATACGTAAAAATGTACAATGTAAGTTAGTTTAAAATGTCCTCTACTGGAAGATTTCTTCATTCTGTGAATCGTGTTATATTTTTTCTCTTTAAACATCACATTCACTTATTGGTCATGTATTCGAACAGATTGCGCAATTAATTTTTTTTTAAATTTAACAAAAAAAAAAAATATTCAAAATGTAAATAAATTCGATTTTTTTTTTATAAATTTAGTAAAATTTTAGTTTATAAAAATAAATTATGATGTTTAAACTTATTAAGTGTTTTATGTAAATTATATTGTTTTATACAACTTTGGTACGTTTATAATTTGTATAGGTATCACTATAAAATAATTAAGCAATAACTCTTATATGATTGCACACATAATATAATATATTATAATTTATGTGGCTCATTGATGTACATTCACGTGTTATGCTGTAAACTATGAGTAAATTTGTTAAGGATTAAAATATTTTATCGATGGTTTCTTCGGTCTGCGAGTAATAAGTAATAAATAATAAGTTATAACTGTTTAAGTCCACTAACCTACGTATAAAAGAAATTACAACACATATTTCTTTTTACAGAAAATATGTATGGCTATAAGAAATAAACTGTTTAAAATAGAGAGAGAAACAAAACAAAAAAAATATTTACAAATAAAAAAAAAACAATTTCTATTCGTCATTGTTATAGTTGTTCGGCTGAGCTGTGTAGAGAAGTGTCAACGATTCGGTCAAGGGCAGTACATTCTGTGATATGTGTTTGCTGACACATGGTGCATAAAAAAACACTTTATGAGACGGATACACTAACCGTATAGCAAAGAGCGTACGTTTTCAGAGTCCAACCAATTTCGGGTAATCGTATTGCTATAGCTAATAATTAATTTTCTTTTATAAACTCATCATCGTCTATATAGTTGTTTTCAAATGCATAAAAGTACCGGAAATCTATGAAAGGAATGCAATGCACATATTTTATTCGGTTTATATAGGTAATAGTATAATGAGTAATAATGACCATTTATTATACACAATTATAGTAGTTATAACTTATAATTTATAGGTATCTCAGCGTTAGTGATTATAATGTGTGTTACTTATAACTTGTAAGTATCCGGAGAGTATACTAATAATATAATATTTATTTACGTTTACGATAGGCATCCAATATTTTATATTTTTATTTATTTAGTAGAACAAACTAAAATAATATAAAATCAAAACAAGAATGTCCAATTCATTTGGAAACCAGGACATTGAAAAATACACGGAAACAAGGTAGCCGTCAAACACGCAAAAATACAACAGTACCGAAGCCCCCGATCAAAATACAGTAAGTACGATACTACTTATTAGTCACAAAAAAACACGAAAAATTAATCACACAGAATATTTGGCCACACCCACCTCACACACGGACACATCATGAAAAACTAACCACCAACATGCGGAGTTATTCTTACGCAATAAAACATCTGATGACAGAATGCAAATCAAATGAAGAAGAAGGGCAAAAACATAAAATACCAACGAACTTATATGAAATTATCGGACCCGACTGTTAGCCAGTAAACGTCAAGTCATTCCTCAGGACCATCGAACTGGAGAAACACATTTAAGAGTTATATAGTTATAAAGTCCCCCTAAATTATTGTCACCAAATTGTAAAAAAAATATAATATAAGTATTAATGTATAAAGCTAATAACCCCGGCTGCCGAAGTTATAATGTTCAATATAAAAAAAAAAACAAAAATAATATAATATTTACGTAAACGTAAAAAAGCACGTTTGGTTCTATCACTGGATGGTCAGATTCCACCTAACAATATATTACTGTCTAAAAGTATTAAAAAAATATCTCATCTACTTGCTTTACTAGAACATGCACACATTATAAAATATATTATTTTATTAAATAAAAATAATATTTATTAGAATGTAATATACTAGTAGCTGTAATAAATAATATTTTATGTACTGATGTAAGACATAAATCATTAAGAGAACCCTCGTATGTTGTATCCGTGACTCCGTCTTAATAAGTGGAGTAAAATAACGGATAAAATACCAGATTTTACGTTTAGAATAATTAATTTAACTCAGTCATATATATTCATTATAGAGCGAATTTACCTAAAATGTGAAGGTTAGCAGTAAGCACTTATAATATTATATATGGATCTAAGTAGGTTTTTTTTGTTATTTAAATTTTCAAGCAAGTAATAAGAATTTAAAAATGTTGAAGGGTACGACGCCCTCTTATATAATCAACGTTTTATTTATATTTTTACTGTTGACCAATTTACAAACTAAAAAATTATAAATTTACATAAATATGTCTTTAGATACATAATATTAAGTCATAAAGAAATATTAAATTATAGTCGTTCAATAAAAAAAAAAACAATTTATTCATTATTTTTATTTTCACTGTATCTATATTATGCATATTTTCATCTATATTATGTATTTATGTTCACCCCCTCATTGTTAGTAAGTCTCCATTTCTTACAATACTTTCTCTCGAAATCAGTTTTCATAATAATTTTACCGGTCAGTTATCACCCAACATAAGTAGGTATTTATAATTTAGGTACCTACCTAATATATGTATAGCCGTGTAAACATATACGTGTAATATTGCATAAGTTTATAATAATAATTTACAAGTGTGAATGGAGTATTCTATAAGTACCGTAGGTATTTACACAATAGCATGGCAAATATTTAACTTATACCTACAAATCGGTATAGGTAAACAATTATTAACTTTGGATTAAACTGTTTCCATATTCTATGTTTTAAAATTATAATATTATATCACGAAATATATAGGTACCAATATGGCAATGTATTATGTGCCTGTATAGTATGTATGTAGACTATAGAATATAGATACATAGTTTTGAGACACGTAACATCCGGCATGAACACTCGTCACACAAAATATGAAACATTGTTTTTATGGCCAAAAACTGTACTTTATATTCGGGATTCATGGGAAATGTGTTATTAAATGGTAATGACAGTAGTGTTATTCTTGAACTAATTACACATCTACATTATGGAACCGGTTGAATACAATCCAAACGGAATTCAGTATTTACGTAGAAAGCATGTACAGGTAACGGTAAATAGAAACAATTAACAAAATATAACAATTCATAACTTATATGTTTTTCAACAAGGTCAAAAATGACAATTTCGTACGGGGATAAGTGGATAAATGCGCTTTTTTTTATATTTAAATTAAAGTTAATTTACATTTTACGATTTTTCTAGTGTTAAACAAAAAAAGGAAAAAAATATAAAAATAAAATGTAATAAAGAACTACTTTTTCAAGAATACTTGGTTATGCAAATAATAATTGGTTCTTAAAAAAAAACAAAAATTTTAAAAATATTTTCCGTTTGCTACATTAAATATATTTGAGTGTAAGTATAGAAAAACTAAGAATTTGTTAACCTATTCGACTGCTTAAAGGCCAACGTAGCATAACGACTTTCGTGAACATTGTCGATCCAATTGATTAAAAAATAATTAGGTATAATGAATCCAGGTCGAAAGATTTAAAAACAAATAAGTGAAACTCACGTCGAAGTCTTATTTCCTGTAATATTCAAAACAATCGCGACCAAACCTATTTGTTTGATTGCTGATTGTATTATTAACTAAATGCGAATGGATATCTGATGTCTTTTGTTCCGATTATGGTATTACCCTGTATACGAGTTTGGACAGTAGTGAGTAGTGACGTAAATGTCATATTATATTGTTGTAACCCACAAAGACAGAGCAGCAAATGGACACTGCGCGCACTTCACAATAATAAAACAAATTCCTGCAATTATAAGATCATGTTCAAGGATTTATAACATGGGCGTTAGCAAAATACGATACATCTTAGTAACTGCATATGTATTGTTTATCAAATGATTGAGATGTGTCGGTAACATTGTCTTTAATTACCTACGTGATAATATGTTATGTGTGGTAGGGATTAGGCCATTAGGGAACATTGTTATGCCCATGTTCTATTATGAATGTCAGATATTTTTCCGAACATTTTTGTTTTACTAGGTATTGATTTTATAACATATTATATCTAAATATTATAAAACCAACGCAAGTAGGCACACAACACAACAATAATAGTTCTGTATCATATTATATTTTATCTATGTAGTACCTATGCAGAGGTGTTCCCAATATTTTTTTTGAGAGTATACTAAGACTAGTCGAGGTGAAGATCCATGATTTAGTAATAAACATGAATATTTAATAATATACAAATATTTTTACTGTGGTCTATAATTATAAAGGATGTGTTAAAAATATGAAAAAAAAATCAAACTTTTAAAAAAAGCTTGAAATTACCTTTATAAGTCAATAAAATATGAAAATATACAAATACTAAAAAATTTAATTAAATAAATTGTTAAAAAATAATTTCTGCATCTTATTTTCGTCGTCTATTTCTTTTCTTTCTTTACCTCTAGGAGTGGAAACGGCAGAACGGTGATCTCTTAACCAAATTTTAATATAAGGTCTAGGATTAAAATCTGCAACTGAAGGGCCATTGATAGAGATGAACATCAAATCTGACACATTTTCAATGTTTAATCTAGTCCTTAAATCAGTTATTGTCAAATTCATATCGGAAAACCCTCGTTCACAATCAGCTGTTGAAGTTGGGAGTATATTTAATGCTTTCATGAAACTAGAAAAAACATTTCTTGAACGGAAGTCAACTACACTTTCAAATTCAGAAAAACCTAATGTCCGTGATACTCTTTTAACTTCATCTTCTCCCTTTGCATCATTAGTTGCTACTTTGAACACTTCATCAATTACCTATAAAATAAAAGACGATTTATTAAAATATTCATTTATTCTGTTTAAATAATCAAAATATTGAAATAAATTATCAAAATAATAGTTTTTTTCTTTACCTGAATGTCTTCTAGCATTGTTTTATTTTTTGAGTCATCAAATAAGCGTTGACGCATTCTGTCTACTAAATTTTGCAAAAATTGTAACCTGTTAATCCCTCCTGATTTTGTCATTGTAATATTGACACCTTTGTTAATTCCTTTCTGAATAGCTTCTATAATTTCCTTTTCTTTTTCCCCAGGTTCAGCTTTCAGACTTTCTAAAATTCTAATCGTTCTATTTATCTCCGACTGGGCACGCATTAGAGTTGTTTTTCTGGACTGTAATATACAAGATAACATTGCAAGCTCAGAAAGAACATCGTAAAAAAGTCCAAGTTCCTCCAAAAAAGAAGAGGATTCTAATTTTTTTTTTTATGCCGTTTGATGTCGCATCATGTGTTTTACTAACATGTAAATATATTCCCGGATAATTATTCCATATGGCTTTTATAGTTCAAAAACTGCTTGCAGACCAGCGTACATTCAAAACACGACCTATTTTTTTCATTTCAATGCCTACTTCAACACAAGATTTATCTAAACCCATTGAATTTTTAGGACTTTGATGATAGTAAGCGTAGAGTTTGTCCATTAGACTTTGGAAACGAGAGACTCCAGTACAATCTTTTATTACGTCATGTACTGAGAGTTCGAGGCGATGACATAAACAATGCCAGGTAAATAGATTCGGAATTTTTTCGCGTAGTTTAGTAGCAACTCCAGCTTTCTTACCCGTCATTACACTTGCTCCGTCACTGGCAAAAGCAATCCAGTTGTCTAGCATTTTCTGAGTAACCAAAACCAGTTTTTTTTTTTACTTTTGTATATAATTTGAGAGTATACGCAGTATACCCATAGTTTTCACAAAATATCTTGAGAGTATACGGCGTATATGTAGTATACCCTATGGGAACACCTCTGTACCTATGTAGTACCTATGTAGACTATGTAGTACCTACACATTTGAACTTTTTTATAGCGCTTGTGTCCACTATCGTTACTTAAATTACAAATTTAATAGAAAGCATGAGTTTAATAGTGAAACAAACGAAAACCTTGTTTAATAATAATATAATAATATAAGGTATGGGATATTTTAGAAATTATATAAATTAGTACATGTAATGTTACTGTTGTTTGTTTTAAAAAGTTGATTAATTAATGTATTAATCATAAGCGTATACGTATTATGTATATGTAAAAAAAAGATATGTATAACATCCCATAAAATGTTAGTAAAATTATTAAAATAATAAATAATGAAAGAAAATATTGCTCTGTTGTAATCTATCGTTGTAACTATGACTATCAGCATGTTCATATTCACGGATGGTTGCATGTTCCCAACATAAAACTACAGACTACTGCAGCAGTATGTATACGGTATACCTACGTCATAATACCATATGCAGTTTTTTTCTCCAGCTAAAGATAAAACGGGATCGTATAGACAGTATCCCACCAAGTTGTAGAACATGTGCAAGACGAATAGCCTATTTTTAAAACATTTAAATTTCCCGTGTACGGTGCAAAACACTAAGACTTAAACGGATGGTACGTCGTCTTTAAAAAATAAATATTCTAAACAGACACATAATATATGCATTACATGATATAACTTATAAACAATTTTAATAAGGACGACTATTTAATTTGTAATTTTTATTTTGTCTGGGGACATTTATTGTTTGAAAATATTAGCATTACGATTATATAAATATGTGTTTATTTTTTTTTTTTAACAAAATAGCAGTTTTTTCTATAACACAATAGTATTCCAGGTCATCGTCTCATCGGATACACACGTAATTTGTGTAGGTATAATATTTTGTATGTAAACACTAAACAACTATACATAATATCTATCTGTACTCTGTAAATAATATCGATTTGGATGTTGTGGACAGGAAGTTTTTTATGTGTTGTTATTAACTAAACTAAACTTATCTATATTGACTTCATGATAAGGAAAATGTGGTGTTTAATGTTGTTTCAGTAAATAGTAATATATAATATTATGTTTGTTATTCTGTATAATATTATTTAACAGATTGTTATTGACAGATTGATTTTCTATGAGTAGGAAACATATATCATTATAATAGAAATTATCATAATAAATGTCGCCTTTCAAATACAAAATATCCAATATAGCTAAAAAAAATCAGATTTCAAAAATGTGCACCTATTTAAAAAAAAAAAATAAACCACGTTGGAACATTTTGTATATAAATTGATCATTTTACTATTTAATAACATTTAACTGCGAAGATTTTAAGGGATTTTAGGATTTCTGTGAGTAATTATTAAATTATTTAGATATATTTTTATTTTTTTATTATTTTTAATTTTTGCATAATAATATTATAGAATTCGTTTTTATAAAAAAGTAATCTATCTTTATTTCATTACTTCAATAGTTATCACTTATTCTCTTATAACTGCAAAACGTGCTTATAATTTATTACTACGTGGTGAACCACTATAACTATTTACAGTGTTATTGTTGTATGACAGTTACCTTCCCATATAAAGTATTTTACAGCACTAATAGAACAAAGAACAATGTATAGGTATTTTATTATGTTCATTACTTATACCATGGCATACATGAATCGTAATATGTTTACTAAAATGAATGACCGCTAATTTTTTTTAATCTATATATTTTTGAGTATTGACAACCAATTTATTAATTACGAATTATTGGGAAGTAAGTAGGTACTTTACAGTTTTATTGAAAATCATACCTAAATAGATAAAATGTCAAAATTATAATTTTAACATAGGGTGATTTTGAAACTTATATATTCACTGCGGTCATATCCAAGAAGAAGAAGTGTGAACTTCATTAGTTAATAATAATAGAAACATTTTCTAAATAGGAAGGTTCCTATCTAAATATATATAGTAATATTAAATCAATGAAAAAAGAACGAACCGCTAATAATTTTGATCAACAACCTACTTGCATAATATCATAAATTATGATCTATAATACATATAAACTATATTAAGATAGTAATTTAAATTTTACCTTTGTTTGTAGCCAAATTCTGATTAGACAGGTATATTATTGTTTGAATATATAGTTTTAAAAACAGCCCATATCATTGGAAAAATTAAAAACGGTAGCCATAAATGTAGTAGGTACTAGGTAGGCACTCGGCGGTCATATTCGTCCGTGTAGTGTCATCGTCGCTCTGCAGTTGGAACGAAACTCGTAATATAAAATATATAATAATATTATGGATGACTTAACGCGGCTGTAACTTCGACTGCACGCTGCAGACGACGACGGGTCAACGTCTAAAGTCTGACTAATCACGACTGCACGAGTTTTAGTTATAACAATGTGCTGTCCACACGAACGACGCCGCCGATTGCACCACCACCAAGCACAACACGGCTACTATATAGTATAATGCTTGGCCATTTACCATCACTCCTTTTCGACTGTAGAGTACACACACATTGTACACACACAGGGCGATTCATTTAACGTAAGACGCTCATTGCTTTGTAAGCTAATAAATAACAGTTTTTTTATATTATTTGAAATGATTTCAAAATACAATTTATAATAATAATAATAATATATTTTCAATTAATTTTTATTGTTATAATTGTTCGAGGTTCCTGCTCTTATGAATGACGAAAATACATTTTTCAATTTCATATTCAGCTCAAGCAGAATGTTTTTCAGAATATAAAATATATCAAATTTTATATCAGTAGTTATAATTACTATTAGTTATACATATTATACAATATGTTATATGTCAATATACAAAATATTATATTGTTATTTAAAGTACCCATGAGCTGAGTTTATAGTTGAGTAGACATAGACACAAGACACATAGTAGTACATATACCCCATATGGGTTTCTGGCAACCCATACGTATGTGCAACACTTCTCTGCGATCATCAACACTTAAAAAGGTGGGTAAGTAGATGTCGCTCTGTTGTACAGTAGGTCACTGTAATGGATGGTGTTAAATTTGAATACAATGATATAATATCATTGTATAAGAAAAACGATTCTGAACGAAAATGGTCAGTCAGCCTATGATATTATACTAAGTATATTTGATGATGTTAATGTGAATAAAGTAATTTATATATTAACATATTTACGTGGAACCTTGTTTTAAATTTTCAATCCTTAGCTATAAAAGTTGAAAATGTTATAAATTTTTTCAACTACAAAATAGTTTTTAAATTTTTAATTTGATAAATTTTGTCGAAATCTAACTTTCAATGCTTATAAAAAAAAATTGTGCTTATGTATTTTTTATATTTTTCAACTGCTATTGTAACAATATATCAGGAGTCTTGTATTAATTTTTTACACTTTTTGGCCTAACAGATAAAACTTTATTGATATTCATGGAAAAAAAAATAAAAAAATTGAAATATGAAATTATCCGTAAACAGCTCAAAACTAGAAATATTTTGAAAATTTTTGAAAATGTTATCAAGTATATGAATTGACAAAATAAATATTCAGTGAAATTTTCATGTATCTACAGTTATTCATTTTTGAATTACAACAAAATAAGAAAAACGCTACATAAGAAATCGAATGAATGTTGTAAAAATTTGAATTTCAAACGCTCATAAAAATTAAATTTGACTAAGGAATCTTGTATTACATTTTAAAATCTTAGATTTAAAAAAAAAAATTTTATGTATTTCTAACTCAAAATAATTTGAACATTTTCGTGATTTTTGTATATTTATTATTTTGTCAATTTTTAAACTTTAAATGCTTATAAAAATAAACTGTGACTAAGGATTTTTAATATTTTTCAAATGTTATTGTAACAATATAGTAGGAGCCTAGTATTAAATTTTCAAGTATTTTTACTTAACAAATAAAGTTTTATTTAAGTTTGTTTAAGTTTGACATTCATAGAAAAAAATACTAATAAAATTGGAAACTGAAAATGTTCCTAAACAGTTCAAAACAAATCAAAATATTTTGGAAATTTGATCGTGTATATAAAATGCAAATATAAACTATCAGTAAAACTTCATGTATATACGTTCATTTGTTTTAAAGTTACACCAAAAACCAAAATCGGTTTTGTGGAAAACCGATTTTGCGTAAAAATTCCCGTTTTTTCCTTAACTTTTATGTTGTTTTAACCGGCGCTTATGAAAATTATTAGTAATTTTAAAATTTGACCTCCTGAATGCACCAACTAGATTCACTTTCCCATTAAACAATTGAAAATGTCCGTAAACAGCTCAAAAAGAGTCAAAATATTTTCAAAATTGTATGGTGTATAAAAAATGAAAATATAAACATTTTCAGTAAAAATTTCATGTATCTACAGTCTTTTTTCAAACGTCATTGTAATAACATAATAGGAGCTTTGTATTGCATTTTCAAGCTTTTTTACCTAACAAATAAAGTTTTATTGACATTCATAGAAAAAAACCTAAAATAGTGGATAACTGAGTACATCCGTAAACAGCTCAAAACAAGTCAAAATATTTAAAAAAATTTTACATGTATAGACAATTCTAATATAAACATTCAGTCAAAATTTCATGTACCTACGGCCATTTGTTTAAGAGTTGCACCAAAAGCCAAAATCGATTTTGTCAAAAACCGATTTCACGTAAAAATTCCAGTTTTTCCTTAATTTTTATTTTGTTTTTCCGGGCGCTTCTTGTAGCTATCATTATATTTTAATATCAGCGTGACACTCACTAAGTATTGTATCAGATATTAATTTAAGTATTTACGAATTGGACATTGGTCTTTGGTATATATGTATAGTCAGTATATGGTATACAATAAGGCGTAATACAGGAAATACCACTATACGAGCTATATAATAGATATATTGAGTTTAACAGTCAGAATGAGGAAGATTTCAAGGCTACTAACTGTGGGGGGGCCACTAGCCCTATCGGGAACATATAATATGCTGTCATGCATTTTTAATTTTTTATTGGCAATAAATTGTAATGACTTTTTACTTTGTTGCGAATTTTTTTTATACACAGACGTGCTCTGAGATTTTTTTTTCAATTTTAAAAAACTAATGATTTTTGTGATGGATGACATAATATTTTGAATGCCTACGTATACACATGTGTTGTCGATAATGTCAAGTTCATTTTACTTGACCACAATACAATACAAAGTAGTTTTTAATTTGTGATTCTTTTTTAATATTTCAAAGTTTAAACTTTTGTTACTGACTGACTAATCATAAAAATTATAAGGTATACTTCATGTATATAGGTAGCAACGTGAAAATTGGCACAGATGTATGTCTAATAGTGTAAATAGGTTTATGGTAGGTAGATCACCATTCAATACTTTCATAAACATACTTTTTTGGGAGGAGGTCTGGGGCCTTTTTTCACGGTTAGGTTTTTGTTAGATAATATTGAGGAGTGTCCTATAATATATTGTAATCTTGAGGTAACTTCTTTTTTTTTCAAATAATTATAACGTATACTTAGATATAAAAGTTGAACATTTTATACATTTCCTAACATTTTTTACTACAAAAAAGTTATAAAATTTAAAATTTGATAAATTGTATCAACATTTGAATTTTAAATGCTTAAAAAAAAATTGTGCCTATGTATTTTTAATATTTTTTAACTGCTATTGTAACAATATATCAGGAGCCTTGTATTATGCATATTTTTACGCATTTTCACCAAACAAGTACAATTTTATTAACAATTATAGAAAAAAAACTAAAAAAATTGAAAACTAACAATGTCCGTAAACAGCTCAAAAAGAGTCAAATATTTTCAAAATTTTATGGTGTATAGAAAACGCTAATATAAACATTCAGTCAAAATTGCATGTCCCTACGGTCATTTGTTTTAGAGTTACACCAAAAACCAAAATCGATTTTCTCAAAAACAGATTTTGTGTAAAAATTCCCGTTTTCCTTAATTTTTCTTTTGTTTTTCACGTCGCTTGTGAAAACTACTGGGAAATTTTTACTTTTGACCCCCCAAAGTACCAACTAGATTCACTTTCCTATCAGAAAAGTTACTATTGAAGAAAATCCAAGCACTTTTACTGTCCTAAAAGGTGATGACAGACACAAAAAAAAAAAAATAAAAAAATAAAAAATAAAAAAAAAAACACACATCATTGTAAAATCAATACATTCATCGCTTTGCTCAGAATCTAAAACTATTTTTATATTTTTGAGTTTTTTTGGTTACAGAATAACTTAAATACGTGGAACCTTGATGTAAGTTTTCAATCCTTTGCTATAAAAGTTGAAATTTTGGTTTTTGATGCAACTCTTAAACAAATGACCGTAGTTACATGAAATTTTGACTGAATATTCATATTAACATTTTCTATACACCATAACATTTTACAAATATTTTGAGCTTTTTACGGACATTTTCAGTTTCCATTTTTTTTAGTTTTATTTTTTCTATAAATATCAATAAAATTTTATTTTAGTTCGTGCTTATAAGTCTTATAATATCAGCTATGTCATAGACATATAAATAAATGGACTGCGCTTAGAGAGAGAAATCATGAAACCGACATTGATGAGAGAGAAAAAAACAGTTGGGGGCATGCATGGAGGAAATAATTGAATACTCAAATTATTCCATGATATTATTTATGACATTATCAAATATCAATTATGGTTATCACTACCTATCAGTTTTATAATCTATAAATTACAATAATTTCATGGCATGAATGAAATATAATTATTATTTCTTTCATGATTGACCCCAACAGTTTCTATCTCACTCACACAATTTACATTTCAGATAGATTGTGGTGAGGGAAGCGCAGGCGCAGTCCATTTATTAATATGTCTATGATCTATGTAGACCTCTGCATTTTTGTTCGGCCCCCGATTTAAGCGTTTATTCCATGAGATAAATTTTACTGTTATCTCGGGGACCCAACTGCCCCATAGGTAATGTAAGATCTTATATTATCTATGAACTGCCCGAGGATGCCCCCACGGATAACAGATAACACCAAATGTAACACCACTGATGTTTAATATTTATTATTGTGTTATCCCTAAAGGTGATACACTGGTTTATTAGAATGATCTTATTATTATTATTATCTTAATAATAATTCTTAACTCAATATTTAATTTACACGATGCACCGCTAGCCGCTAGCTATTTACTATTTTAGTGTTTAATTTAATAATGAATGCAGATCTGCAATTATCGAAATAAATATTTATTACTAGACTTTTAAATAGTATAGGAAGTTTTTAAAAATTTTAATAAAAGGGTGTTAAAAGTTAAAAGTGACAATAATTATACTATAGATTGGAGTATTAGGTAAGTAAAACATTTTTTAAGATGTTTTCTGTTGTTATTTGACTTTTATGGGTACATAAACATTCATAATCTAATCAATTATTATGGTCAATAATTATTAAATGCTAACAATTTTTTTTTTATTTCGATAAACAGTAGTTAATCTGAATTTGAAGGTACCGGAATCGCCAAAAGTCATTAAACCAAATTAGTTTTAAAAGATAGTACCTAAATCAAGTTTTAGATAGGTAAAACCAGTGGTAAACTAGTAATACAATGTTTTTTATTATAAAAATAACTTAAATAAACTACAAATAGCCGTAGATTGTTTACAAGTTGTAAAAACTATATAAATATACATATTTTTTTCATTGATAGTCTGGACAAGTGAGACTACTGTTTTACTTTTTGTATCATAACATTTGGGCAAACAAAGTTCACTAATAAATTGTATAGGGTTTAGTTAATAGTTATGCTATAGATACTGACAGTATGAAATTAATTACTGTATTAACCGTAAAAATACATTAACTAGGGATGTTAAAAACTGTTTGGTTTAACCAAATACATAACAATTAGATTTGAAGATCAATATTTGAATTAAATTTGTTAAAGCCTGTGTGGAGTCAAACAATTTTAAAACTACTGTTCTATAATATGAGCTTCATTTAGGGATTAGTGTAATAATTTTTCTAGATATTATTTACAAGTTACATAACTTAATTTATTATATATTAGTTATTATTATAACCATTCTAGTTCATCTTGGCCAACGTTATTATAAACAGTCGCTGCCATCAGCCAGGATGAATTAGACTATTTGTGAGGTTATGCTAATGTATAAAATATAATTTGTTACTCATTATTCATATGCATTTCTTCTAACATTAACATTATAGAAATTCTGTAGTCAGATTAAAACAATATAAAAATAAAATCAACAAAATTTAAATATCACATTACTTAGACAATATAAAAATAGGTAAGTACTGTTACATTTTGTTGAATCATTTGTTTTTACATTTTTAATGCTGGCATAAAAAAATAGTTAGTAAAAACAAATAAGTATTTTATTGATCAACTTTTAAAATAGCTTTTTAAAAACTTGAATATATAAAATTTTAAAACATCAAATTCGTTTTTTTAAGTACATAAAAACTGAAATAAAAAATATTTAGTCATTTAAAAATTGATCATTTAGTATAATTTACTTGTTTCATTATAATATCTGATATATAAATATGAGGAATTATAACTTAGAAATTGAGTATTACTCTGTACTTGGTAGGTATTTACTTATCTAATTGAATTGAATTTTTTTTTATAATTGTATTTAAGATTATCCACTGATCTTTATTTCTTATAAAAATTATTAATGTACTAATATGACCTTTTTTTTTATTTTTGTGTCTGTCATCACCTTTTAGGACAGTAAAAGTGCTTGGATTTTCTTCAACAGTAACTTTTCTGATAGTTAGGTCTAGTTGGTACTTTGGGGAGTCAAAAGTAAAAATTTCCCAGTAGTTTTCAAAAGCGACATGAAAAACAAAAGAAAAATTAAGGAAAAACGGGAATTTTTACCCAAAATCTGTTTTCGAGAAAATCAATTTTGGTTATTGGTGTAACTCTAAAACAAATGGACCGTAGGGACATGAAATTTTGACTGAATGTTTATATTAGCGTTTTCTATACACCATAAAATTTTGAAAATATTTGACTCTTTTTGAGCTGTTTACGGACATTGTCAGTTTTCAATTTTTTTAGTTTTTTTTTCTATAAATATCAATAAAATTTTATCTGTTGAGTAAAAAATCTTGAAAATTTAATAGAAGGCTCCTAGGTTATTGTTTCAAAGGCAGATGAAAAAAATTAAAAATCCTTAGTCACAGTTTTTATTTATAAGCATTTAAAGTTCAAATTTTGACAAAATACGGAAAAATCACAAAAACTAGCAAATTATTTTGAGTTGAGAATTCATAAAAATTTTCCTTTTTAAATCTAAGATTTGAAAATGTTATATAAGATTACTCATTAGTTTGTCTACCTTTATCAAAAAAAAAAAATGTCTACAAGAAACTTAAATTAAATTTTTGTCTGAAATTTATATCTTTACAACATTTGATATTTACTCGATTTCTCTTGTAACAATTTTCTTATTTTATTGTAATTAAAAAACGAATGACTGTAGATACTTGAAAATTTCACTGAATGTTTATATTAGCATTTTCTATACACCATACAATTTTGAAAATATTTTGACACTTTTTGAGCTGTTTTGACATTGTCTGTCTCTATTTTTTTTAGTTTTATTTTTTCTATAAATATCAATACAATTTTATTTGTTGGTTAAAAAAGCTTGAAAATTTAATAGAAGGCTTCTAGGTTATTGTTTCAAAGGCAGATGAAAAAAATTAAAAATCCATAGTCACAATCTTTTTTTATAAGCATTTAAAGTTCAAATTTTGACAAAATTTATCAAATTTATAATTTATTAATTATTTTGTAGTTAAAAATGTATAAAATGTTTAACTTTTATGGCTAAGGGTTGAAAATTTAAAACAAGGCTCTACGTAAATAGGTTATATATAAATTACTTTATCCACAATAATATCATCAAATATGCTTGGTAATATCATAGGCTGACTGACCGTTTTCGCTCAGAATCGTTTTTCTTATACAATGATATTATAACATTGAATTCAAATTTAACACCATCCATTACAGTGACCCATTTGTAACCTACTGTACAGCAGAGCGACATCCACTTATCCACCTTTTTTTCTATTATGAACTTAACCATTTATTTTAATTACCTACTATCTTGTATTAAATTATTTGATTTGGTAACATGTTAATAATCCTTAAAAATATAACACTAGAAATCAATGGTAAACACTAAACTTACATATTTAGTAAATAAGTTTAATTATAATTTATGAAGTTAGATATTTGATGATTAATAAATAATAATTGATACAAATTTTTATTTTTAGAAATGTGTTTGCACATGTAACCAATTCAATTTAAATATTTAATGCTAACACATATCTCCTTACTTTTATTTTAGGTACTTCTGTAACAATAAGATCCTCAATGCTACAAATTTGATTTCAAAAAAATGTTAACTTTGAATTCTAAGTCTCCAACTGTTGAAAAAAAGTTATCTCCTGTTGTTGAAAAAAATGAAATTAATACAGTATCTACTTCTGACAAAAAAAAAGTTACTCCATCAAAAATAATGAAGACAAACGTTGCTGGCAAAAGACCGGGCCCAAAGTCTAGTAAGTTGTGTTAAATTGTAAAATAAAACATAATATATATTTAAACACCCCCTCCCCCTCCCAGACACCACACTACTTAACTTATAAAATTCATCCATTTATCTGAACCACATTATGATATATTTGTAATTTACAATATCTATACTTATTTCAATTGTATTCTTTATTTTGTATTCTCTCTATTTTAAACTATCAACCATAATACTATACATTAAGTTAAACATAAATAAACTTGTTGTTGATGAGTAATAAATAACTGTTGGTATATTTATGTAATATTAATATATTATATTAGTATTTAAAAGTTCAAAAATACTTCTCGTTAAATAAGTACTATAATATTAATTTAATATTTTTAGTTTATTTATTTTAGATCAATTTTGATTATTACTTTTATGTTACCGGTTCACCCAGAACTATTTTTTCTTAAATTGGCTATTTTTTAATATATTTCATATTTATGAACTTAGTATAATATTATTAAAATAATTTATATTGGTTATATATATGAAATTAAAATTGTTTTTTAGAAACATGTGTGCCACAGTTAAAAATTGAAAAAATGACTTCAAATCCACCAAACAAAAATGATCTAAATTCAAAACAAGCAGATAGTAATGTTATTGCTAGTTCCGAGGATTCAAAAATATTGTTATTAGATGCAAGTAATGCTGATATAACTGACACTGTAGAAGCAGAATCCAAGAAAATTGACACTAATATAGCTCAACAAAATGAGGCTGAAATGGTAGATTTAATTCCAACTCATAAAAATAAAACTGTTATTAAAATAGATTCTAGTGCTAGTACAAAAAGAAATAACAAAGACAGAATAACTGCCATACAAACGGATAATGTTATAGTAAAAACAGAATGTAATGAAATAAAACCAACTACAATCTTAGATAGTTTTGATACTGGTGTAAAATGTAAAATCTTAGAAGAATGTTCTATAAGTCCCAATCATTTAGATGAAAAAAAAAATAAGAATATTATTAGTAGAGTAAAAGAAGTTACACCAGAATCTAAGGAAGAGGAAGATAATATACAAGATGAAGAATTAGATCATGAAATATATGAAGAATTGGATCATGAAGTAGATGAAGACGAAATAAATGAGAGTAGTGACAGTTTTAATCAAACTCATAATACAGTAAGTTTAATATATAATAACATATCAGAACTTGCGCTAAGGAATTTTTTAAATTGTGTAAGTGGTTTAAAATTAGTCAATATTCCGGAAACCAAAAATTAATCAACACTTTAATAAAATTTATTACAGATTAAAATGCTTCACTAATTAAAATTATCTAAAAACTTCACCATTCGTATTCACTTTTAATGATTTTATTTTTAACTGATGATTTGTAGGCTTTGATATTTTAACAATTCTATACTTCTTTTTACATTTACTGGTCAACTATATTCCTAGGTAGGTAGTATATTATAATTAATAAGAAATCAAATTTAAACCAAATTCAAGTATTCCTAAATATCACACTTCACAAGATTATATATGCTCTGCCCTTAGTCTCTAACCAGTCAATTGACTATTGAGGATCAATGATTGAGGAAGAATCTTTTATAAACTTTTCTTAACGATATTAGAAAACCACCAAAATCGATTGATAATGGCTTATATATCCCTTCTCTCTCTGGAACATTGATTTACAAAAAAAAGTACCATGATCCTCTAATACAGCAATTCCCTCTCTTTTCCTTGCCGGACCTCTTAGAAGTTAGCAAAAATGTTTGTGGACCCCCTTCAATCTTCATACATGTGAACCACAGTTTGGGAAATGCTGCTCTAATGTATGAATTCTAATCCAAGAGTCACTAATCAGTAAATTCTTAACCACGCAATCCTAATAATGTGTTTATTCCCTTGCTTACATATACTAATTGTGCATGCTGCATAGATTGTATTTTTATTATTAAAATAAAAAAAAATTAAATTTGTTATTATCAGAGAACTTAGGTATTTGACTAAATATATTGTTTTTATTGGTTAGAACTACCCATCAGCACAAGTTCTATTAAATTTATTCAATTAAAACTGTTGTCAACTCTTTTATTTTTACTTAATTTAGGTAAAATCTGTTCAAGAACATAACAAGGATGATAATAATGAAGATTCTATCAACTTGACAATAGGAGAAGATGATATTAAATTATTTGCTGACGAGGTAAATTAATATTTTATCAATAAAGTGCATACATTTTGTATTATTATTATTAAGCATTTAACAATTAACATTAAAATAGTAATAAAAATTAACTTTATTTGAGGTGTTTACTGTTTATGTATGATTATTAAAATTATTCTTTACTTGTTAACAAAAATAAAAATATTAATGGTGATCCACCCAAGTTTCTACATGAAATTATATTTTAAAAGTAAACTAATCTGGAATTCATTCTTTATATTACTTAATATTGATGTAACAAAATTGGTTGTTACCTAAAATTAATGTGATATGGGTGCGCTTATAGGTGTTTATTTTTACCGCTTTATAAATCACATTAATCATATTACATAATTGAAATTATATTATTTTTTTAGGTTTTTTAGTTATATTTATATATTATTGTGTGTCAACTTATAATTTCACCTGTGGTTTTTTTTTCAGGAAGATACAAACATTGAAAAAGAAGGTAATAATAAATTTAACTACTAAAAATTTATAATTTTTCTAATCTATCGTCAAAAGCTAAAAATATGCAAAGTATTGTTGTTTGCGTTGTTTTTAAGGAGTATCAAGTAAGGTATTGAATATTAGTAATGTATATATTTTGTTTAATATTTAAATGTTGTAGTTGTTAGCTGTATCAATTTAGTATTTGTATAATTTTTATATAATTTATGAATTAGTAAATAATATATGTATATTATATATCTAAGGTGCAATTTCTGCACAATGAAAACCAGAAGACAAGTATATAACCAAGAAATAACTGATTTTATCAAATGTTTGATAAAGTTTCACCTAAAAGAAACTTGAAAACCATTGAAGAAATGTTTAAAGATTATGAGATATTCTGGACGACTGATTGACAATATTAACACAATATTTAATATTCAGTAAAAAAAATTGTCTTATTTAAATTATAATTTGATATTATTTACCTAGTTATTTATTACAAGACAATATACACTTAATTATTAAATAAAGAAATACTCACATCCACAAGAAAAAAAATCATTTTCTAGGTTAATCGTTTATTTTAAATTTAGTTAAATTAATTTATTATACTTAAAGAAAATGTACAGAAAATGTGGGTGAATCTTATTAACATTTTTCTTAGCAAAGATAATTTGAAATCAATATTATATATATATTAATAATTAAATAAAATCCATGCCCTAAAACCCTTCAAATTGTTTTATAATATTCCTATTATTATCTTTTTTCATATAATTATTTAACATTTGTTATTAATTTTTTAAACATATTTTAGTATAGGTTCAAAATATGCTAATTATATGTTAGTTATTGCTATCATGGGTATTTTTTGTTTATGTATATTTAATTTGTGTGACGCAATATAGACGAAGTGATCGAGAACCATACCAAAGAAGTAACTTCAACGATCAAACAGCATGAATCTTGCCATCTAGTTACTGCTAGTAGCAGATCAACAACTGGATTGGTAAAAAGCCGCCGCAGTGCAACTGAGAAGCGTTTATCTGTTGGGGGTAAACCACGGAGCACCCGCAAAGAGGACAAGGAGATCAGCAATGCAAAACCCATCATCAATGTCAGTGTGCCCAAAGATGAGAAAAAAGAGGTGGAGAAACAAGTTAAAGATAAAGAAGAAGCAGACAATAAGCAGAGGTTTGTTTTGAACACTGTCTCGACAACTGATTTTTTATCCCTTCATCGGAATGTTGCGCCAAGGATCTGATATATGACTGTCGATTAAAAGTTTAAAAAACTGTTATTTCCATACCTTTTTTAGTACAGCTAATTTTGTTCAAATACCCCATTTTAGTTACTGAAAATGGATGAATATGTTTTCTATACATACTAAATGTCTGGTAAATAATAACTAGCATATACCAACATGCATGCTAATATAAATGTAGATTATAAGTTTCTATTTTACGCGAATTTTAGGTATTTTGGGTTATTAATTAATCAAAATAAATTCATGTACCAATCTTTCAAATGCTAGGCAATTTTAAAAAGATTTTATTTGAATTGAGTTGTGTAAGTATTGTGAAATCAATTTAGTAGTATTATGTAGTTTCATAAGAATTCTATTTTCTTATGGAAGCTTTATTTTAGACTTGGTATTTAATTTATTTTTAACTAATGATGTTAAAAATGTAGTCATTTTTTATGATTTTATTTTAAATTTAAAATGATTTATTATTATTTAAATATATAAAAATAGTAGTTTATTATTGACTAGCTGCATTTACCTGACTTTGCGCGGGTTGATATTAATTTATATTAATATCGTTTTCTATTTTGCTTCCGATGAAATATATAATATTAATACAATAAATTGTTATGATTTCCACTTCTTAATACTGAACATATTTTTGATGTTAATTCCAAAAAGTGGAGATAGATTCAATAAACGCTTATAAGCCAATGTAAATCTCAAATTGTTAAAAAAGCAAATCATTAAAGTTTATATTTAATAGTTGTTACTCGTGGATTCTATTCTAATACCGTTGCACGAGACCCCAAATAATATGTCAGCAAAATTTGGTGCCAATTAGTTAAAAATCTGTGGATTTGCATATTATACTTCATTTTATTTAGTTATATAACTTGACTAATAATATCTGTATTATCTAACAATCTATTTATCGTTTCTGTTTGCTTCTGTAATATTCTCAATTATTTTTGTCAAAATCCATTGAGTATTTTTTTTGTATAGAAACCTCAACCATACACATTGCCTTGCTGTTACTCAATTTTGCATTTATATAGAATGTCTTTATTAAGCTAAATGATAAAATAAAAAAAATAAAAAAATTCAACTTTTGTGAGCCGAAACATAATTCAAGTGTGAGCAGCTATAGCACCTTTATGGGTACAAACCCTCCCCTAGTCTCAATTTCATTGAAAACTGTCTATTGAAACCGGTTTTCCGATGGCAAGGTGTTGCGTGGGGGAACCAATTTTGGTCAATGCGCGGTGTGTTCTCACTGGACAGAATATAAATATAGAAGATTATGAAATCACATTTGTAATTTTAGGCTAATGATTTATCAATAGAATTTTTTATCTTTAAATCAAATAATAGGTACAAATTAATTTATTATAGTGAATCTATTTTACCAAATTTTTATCTAATTTTACTAGGTACTTTGAATCTAGTTAGTTCGAGAATATTGTATTTATATCTTATATATTATACAATAATTTAATGTTTTACTATTAAGAGAATGTCAGCGCAATATTTATTTTCACTCTTAGATCCATACACAACAGAAAACTCAGATAAAATAGTTTTTTTTTATTATTCTAGGGTACAATTATCTATTATAATCATTTTAGACGTTAATATTGTTTTATATTTTATTTTTAATTGACTTATGAAATAAAAAAACATTTTGTAAATTTGAATGGTTATTAAATTATTTTGGGACATTATTTAAACAAATCGATAGGTCATTCCCACAAAAATATTATTCCCTATAATTGTTGTAAGGGAAGATATTACTCTTAATAGGATGTCAGCTCACCATTTGTTTTCCATCTCTGACTCACACGCGCATTATGGCAAATTTACGTTTAGCAGAACCAACCTTGTGTTATTACTTTTAATATTAGAGTGAATTCACTTATTATCAAAATTTAAATAAAGGATACTGCCTTAAGATGTAAAATGTTATGATAAATGTAAATTTGCTATGTTGCGCATATGTCAGAGAGAGGAAACAAATTATTCACTGACATCCTCTTTAGATAGTTTAATACCAAAACAAAATAAATGATTTAATGAATTTTCTGTATGCGTTTTGTCTATGTTGAGCATGAGTCAGAGAGAGAAAGTAAAAAATGTGCTGACATCCTCTTAAGTAATTCATTAGATTTTATTTATTTTGTTTTTCTGGATGATTCTTTTATCTCAATATTTTGAGATATAAATTAATTATAAAAGTCAGACTACACTATTACGTTAACACTAAATAAAATCAATTGCATAATTACCTAATTACCTAATTTTATATTTTACAATAAAAAAACTATTTTGATTTCACAATACCATGCTTAATATTAATGAGAATTCACAGCACATGTGTTGGTTTCAAAAAAAAAAAATGTTATAATTATATCATTTATGAAAAAATCACTCGAATAGAAAATTGGTACATATATATATTTAAATTCAAGGAGTGGTAAATTCAAAATAATATATAATTTTAGAGGAATTTATTCAGGAGTTGTTAACTTAAAAGTCATTTGGAAATGAGTGAATTATTGCTTTTTGATCAAACATCTTACTATCTTAGTTTAGATTCTGTATCAAAATCACACAATTTACAATATGAATTAATATATAAAGGTTTATATAAATACATATTGAATATAACTTGAATTTTAAATATACCTAATGTACAATACAACATTTAAGTTAATATTCACTAACCTATTTATTGAAATGAATAGTGCTGATGAATAAAGATGATAATTTCAAATATAGATGGATATTTTATGAAGAGAGAAGTCAATTACTAATGTGAATTTACATAGTGTAACTACAAGTATAATATGTGTAAAGAGATTTTTAATTTTCCAATGTGGACATTAAGAAAACAAGTCAATAAGTATAAGATAAAGAATTTGAAGTAATATATATATTACTGAATGAAATATCAACTTAAAATGAATTTTGTTGATAAAAAAATACTGATATTGTATTTAACATACTTATTAATATCAAAATATATATTATTCTTATTACGTGAAGTAAAGATAATATTGATTATTGAAACAATTGTACAATACATATATTGTATTAAAATAGAAATTTGCAAGATAATACTAACTGATGACAAAAATCAATTAAAGATGAATTAAAAATTGGTTTTATACTAAGACAATGGTAAGTCATCAATATCGGACAACTTTGGCACATAGAAGAAATGCCAATTTTGGTTAATATGTGCTATCTATGTACAGATAATATTCAGATACATGTAGAGAAGTGTTTCTCCCAAAATCAAACATAATGTTATTTTTTTAAGTGACTTGAGTATTGAATATATTTCTCATAACTAAGTATAAAAAACTGTAAATAGTTTTTAAAATACTATTAATTTTGTATGATGATGACTACAATTTGATAGTTAAATGCAATGCGACTTAGGCATAGAAAATATATTATGTCAAAGTATATATATATATATTATTATAACTGATAAATATATTAATAAATAATTTTTGTCAAGGTAAAAACTGGAAAGTAATAATTTGATATACCTACTTTTTGTGTGTGATAAAATATATTTTGTTTGTTAACAAAAATTGTAAATAAATTATTTTATAAACTTTTTTAAACACATATTTGTATTTAATATTTTCAGTAATGGTTCAATGGCTCAACAAATATCAAATGACACATGTAAGTTTTTATATTCTTAGTTGTTATAAAAATCAAATATTGTTCTTTAAAGATTTGAAAAAAATGTATGACTATTTGTTTTACATATTCTTTAATTAACGCTTTTTTATATAAAAGACAATACAATACAATAGGTATGTAAAATAAATCAATTTATACATTTTTTATAAATCCGGATATAGTTATAAGTTTGTTTAAAACAATCTGATTCTATAAACTTTATTGTCTAAGTCTGGAAAAACTGTGGAGCCTCGGAACAGTAGAGCTGCTGTGATTGGCCAGTAATCGGCAGCCAACGAGACTGCACATGCTCGAGCTTCGACACAATTTTTGTCATGTTTTTTTTCAAACTTATTTGGAATAAAGTATAGGTCCCTTAAAAATTGTTATAAGGGAATTTGACTGTATTTACAATATATTTATGGTTAAGTACATACTTCTGTTAGGTACACTTTTATGAATTATAAGGAACCACATTTTAAATCTATTTGTAAAATGCAATATAAAATATTCAAAAAGTAATTCAATTTCTGATGAACAAAATAAATAAATACAATATGTATTCTAAAGTTACGTTTAACGTGTGTATGATTAATCGATTTAGTATAGCTTTTTAAACTATAAATACTTGAGTGTCCTGAACAATTCCAATTTAATATCACCTTGTAATTCACTTTTTAAAATGTGTTTTAGCAAAGAAAAACAATTCGTCCTTTGTACGCAACATTTGGGTTAGTGGTTTGTCATCGATTACTAAGGCTACTGATTTAAAACAACTTTTTTCAAAATATGGAAAGGTAATATTACTGATAACTGATATTTTAATAATTATTACCTAGCTATATGTTTAATCCAGTATACTTAAATTTTATAAATCATAGATTTATGAAAACTGTTTAATCAAACATGCTGAGTGTTTTAAAATATTTTTTTTAAAAATATGTATTAATTGAATTATTATGGAACTTGATAATTAAAATATTACTTAAAAAATCAATTTTAATTTGTGAACTACGCTCTGAAACTAATAATAGTGATTTGTTTCTATTTTTTTTATATGTTCCATATATTAATATCCATTGTTCTCTAATTTATATTTTACTAATCAATCAGTTTTTGATTAGATGTTACAATTATTCACTAGGTTTAGTACATGAATTTTTTTTAATTTAATGTGTTTGTCCTTGTTTTTTATTCATTACATTTTTCATTCTATATAATAACTAATTTAGAGAATTTGTTGAATAAACTTTTGTATCAACATTTCAGAAATCTTAATTAATATTTTGGATGCTCAAAAGATTTTTAGTTTATATTTTATAATTAACATGAAACTAAAATTAATTTATTAACATGGTATCTTACATAATATATAATATTTTAAATGCAGTATAACCTGTTTACGAATATCCCTTTTATCATAGTCCTAAATAGACAGAGTCTGATTTAGATATGTAAGACAGTTAACACCTTATTATTTTAATTATTTTACCCGCTAAGAGTGGTATCTATTAAATACAAGTGTCTATTAAACTAGATCTCACTGATTAAAATGTGTTGTTTGATTGTTGTTCCATCATTTAATTAGTTCAATTATTTTTATTGCATATTTCACAATAATTTTGATTTTAGGTTGTTGGCGCAAAAGTTGTGACAAATGCCAAAACTCCAGGAGCTCGTTGTTATGGTTTTGTTACATTATCCTCAGCAGAAGATGCTAATCGTAGTATTGAAAATTTACACAAGACTGAACTTCATGGACGTGTTATTAGTGTTGAACGAGTTTGTATTTACAATTTATTTCCTAATTAAATATTACAGTTTAAAATAAAAAAGATCATTGATTATTATTTAGGCTAAACGTGACAATGGTTATCAAGTGACAGCAAAAAGTTCTGATTCATTTAAAGTAAATGAAAATTCTGTAAATGATCAAAAAACTAAAAACAATGAAGAAAAGAAAGATAAGCGAGAAGAAAAAAGAGAAAAGAGACCCGAAATTACAATTAATGATGTTAAAAAACCAGACTTGTCAGCTACTATTAAGCGTGGTTAGTATTCTTGATTTATTAATTTTATGCTTTTGTTTCAATTAATCTAGATAATATTTTTATTAATTTATGTAGCATCAAAAGATCAAAATCAAGATTCAAAACGTTCTAAAATTGTGATTGAAAGTGATGAACATAGAAAAGACAGAAGCATTAAAAGTAAAAGCAATGAACGTGATAGAGAAAGAATCAGAGAATTAGAACGAGAAAGAGAACATTTAGAAAGAGAAAAAAGAAAACAGCAGGAGATATTAAACTTAACTAAAATGAAAGTTAGCTAATTTTTTATTCTAAATAATTATTTCTTTAAATATAATAATTACAATAAAAATTTTTAAACAAAACGCATCAATCCATTGTGATGCACCTTTTGTTTTTGTTTAGTTTTTGGTAACTAAAAAAATTGTTATTTATAAACAATTATTATTTTATAATTTATATAGTTATAAGCTGATAAATAAAATTTTTTAATCTTCTTAATATATTATTTATTTTATTAGACTGAACGTGAAAGGCTAAAACAAAAAGAACATGAGAGAGCAATGAGGGAAGAAGAACGTAAGAGACGCATAGAAAAAGAACGTCAATTAGAAATTGAAAGAAAACACAAAGAAGAAGCAATTCGCCTAGAAAAGTTAGTATTTTAAATACTCAAATAAAAATGTAATGCCCATGTTGTTATAATTTTTTATTTTTATTTATTTAGAGAAAGACAAAAACTTCGAATTGAGCGTGATCGAATTGAAAAGGAAAAATCTGAATTATTGCGTTTAGAGCGTGAAAATCAACGTTTAGAACGAGAAAGATTACAAAGAGAAAAGGAGGAGTTACGTAGAGCACAAGAAAAGTTAGAGGAAACAAAACGTCAAGCAATACTAAAGCGTGCTATGCCCCCATCTCCACCACTTCCTAGTAAAAGACATTCTTCATCAAATTCATCTCGATATGAAGAAAGGTACATAGTACATATTTTTTAAATGTAAAATATTTAATTTTCTAACATGGTTATCAATTGATCACTATTGTTTATTTTCAATTTATTTCCTTACAGAAAAGAACCAATTCGTAGTTCTCGTATCCAGCCTAGTACTGACTATATGAACCAAGCACCTCCACCTCCTAACATAACATCATCTAGACATCGCTATGAACAGCATTCTTCAGAATCCCGTCGTATGAGGCCATCACACCCATCACCACCCCCTCCTCCACCACCTGCATCAAGACCCAAAGACTCTACTGTGAACATCAGGTATTATTTATATACTATTTGAGATAAACTTAAGAAAATAGATTTATTTCAAAATTCTTATTTTCATTACTGTTATTTGTTATGATAACAGTTCATAAGAATTTTGTACAGAAAGATTCAGCCATTTGACAGCTAGATATTTTAATAATAATTATCTTGGTTTGTACAGGCAATGACACAGTTTTTAACAAATGTAAAGGTTTTTTCCATTTTACTAATTTTATTAAATCAAAGTTTTTTTATATTACTATAAACTGGCGTAATGTACTAATGTTTATAGTATTTTTGAACTTTGTACAGTAAAATTCGACTATTGACAGCTAAACAATTATTTTGGTATTCGTTTATGTTTGTACAGGTTTAAGAAACAATTATTATATTTTAAATAATGAAAACCTTTTTAAAATGTTCTCATGGATTTAATTACTTATTAAAAATATTTATTATTATTGAACATTCAGATATGGTGCTCAACTAGCAACAGATCATCATTACAGAAGTCGTGATGATCGATCAGATCGAAGAGATGAATCTCGTAGGAAAGATTCAAGTGGTGGAAGTAGTAACAGACATGCTCATGTGCCATATGATTCAAACAAAAGTTGTAAGTCTTCAAATCAATTAATAAGGTGCTTATTTATTTCTGTATCACATTGACACTTAATTTCAGCCTATGGAATGTCACGCAATAGTGAAAGTAATAGCTGGTCATCAGCCGCAGTAAAGAATTCTTATGGCACAGTTGGGTCAAGCTCTGGAACCAACAATATGGCAATGAGTTCGAGACCAGATCCGTGGTCACATAATACTTTTCGAGATGTGGAATCAAGTATTTGGCAACGTCCAAGTCAACCACTACCCGAGAAGTATGTTTTTAGTTTGTCAACTATTGATTTTGATAATTCCCATGTTACAATTGTATTTGTTGTTGTAGGTGGAACAGCACACCAAGCAATCCTTCATCTATGCCAATAAGTGGACGTAGTTCTAGTAGTAACGCTTTGTACAGTAATAACCATCAAGTTATACCAAACATAGGGTTAAACATGTCAACAAACTACAGTGATAGTAGATTTGACAGTTACAAAATGAGTGGCATGTCACGCAAATATTGAACTGTCACAAATATCTGGCAGTTAATCATAGCACAAAACATTCCTTTGTCTGTGCTCTTTGTTTTATTTTTTGAACAGTGGGTAGAGGAATATGAGCCCTAAATTGTTCTATATTTATTTTTTGATTAAAGTGACTCAATTTCTTTGCACTTTTAGTTATTCATTTATAAAAACGATTTAATTTTTAGTTGAATGTAATTTTAAAAATATTTTACTGTATACATTCATTATAGTTATTTGCTCATGTATACATTCTATAAAAATGTAATAAACTTAACAATTTCTCAAATCCTACATTACCCATTACATTTAAATATCATTAATTTATTATCACATCCATTCTATTATTCAAGTATTGTTTGCTTATTTTTTTTTGCCTGGAAAGATGTCAATACTATAAAAGACAATTAATTATTTAACTATTAAACCCCGTGCAATTTTGTCTTCTTACTAAAAAAAATACATGATATTATTTAAATTGTGCTGTTATATGATAATATGTTTGTTCTTATGTTATTTTTTAACCAGTTGATCTTTTTAATAAAAAATGGGTACTTCTATACATTTTTTAAATATATTAACAATATCTTATCTGGTTTGTACGCTAAATTACCTAAATTGTAAATTTAGTATTTACTATGATTTAATTTTTATAATAAAGTTTAAACATTGATTATGTAATTATTGTTATTAATTTATATAAAATACATGTGCTTACATTTATAAACCCTACCATTTAGGGTGATTCATAAAAATTTAAATTTAAATCTTTGATTTATCATTTTATAATTTAGGTTCATTAATAATATAAAATTATTTTTTAATTTCCATATTTTGTGGTTGATTCCAGATCACAAGCAACTATTCCAGTAAAATCATCTAACGTTTCTTTTAAATTTAATTACCAATTGCTTATACTATTTTTTCGTAGATATTTACATTTGTTATCCCGGTTACTTATAGTTAAATTGCTTAGTCAGAAATTTTTCCAAAAATCAAGGTTTTAATATGTTACATATTATGACGTAATCGCATAGTTTCACAGCTTGCTACTGGACAAAAATATTCATAATTTGCTAAAACAATGAATTAAAGATTACACAATATAATAAAATAATTCAAAAACTTGCAATTGTTTAATATACAATTTAAAAGTTATGCAATATAAGTGCTTTAAAATTTTTACTTTTAAGTAACATTTAATTCTTGTGATTTTAATACATGAAATTAGCCAATATAAATATTATACAGCTTTGTAAGTGATATACTATTTTCAAGTCTATAATAGTTAAAAACTAAAAATATATATATTTTTATGTATATAAATTATAAATATATACTATATACATGCAAGTCTTAATAATTAAACATTTGGTTTATTTACTTTTCATTAAATTAGATGACTAATTTATTTAAATGAGAAACTATTTTAAACAGGAAATTGACTAGTAACAATGTAACACTAGCTGAACTTTTGAGATATCTTTTCAGTTCTTACAATTTAATATTTATATATCAAAAATTCCGTTCAACTTGAATTAATATGTTTTATAATGGAATATGTTGCTGCATGAAAATTTTGGGGAGATCTGGTCCATAATAAAGTTTTGTGTTATTTCCTAATGATTCGATGCGTTTCATTTCTAAATATTCTTTAGTTAGTAATAACTTGTTAGAATCGGCTTGCATTTTAATACGGTAAAATTCGGCATCTGCTGCACTCTTTTCTTTATCCAAATGAATTGTATCTAAATTGTCATATAAATACATACAAATTAGCATATTAGAATACCTTCAAAACAATTGTTTAGATATTTTTACCTTCTATTACAGATATCTGTTTAATAGATTCTTTTTCCATAATTTTCTGTTCAAATTCAATTTTTGATACTTGTGCTTGTTTTTCAGCTTCTATAATAGCACGCTTACGTTCCGTTTCTGCTTCTTTTTCGACGACTTTTTGTCTTTGTTCAGCAATGAGCAGTTTAGTTTTTTCTGCTTCCCTGGAACAAACAATTATACATTACTTAAGAGTTAAAAATTGTATAAAGTTTTTTTCATTACATGATTTCATAGTTTTTGCGTATTGTCTCTGGTATTTTAGGTTTAGTAACACGTACAGCATGTACTTTGAGCCCAGGAGCCATTTCTGTTAAATCTTTTTGCAGTGCCACTTTAAGATTTTCATCGATTTGATCAAATAGATCTATGTACACCTATAAAAATAAAAATGTATCATGATCATAAGTATTATTTTATAGTATCTAAGTAAATAATATAAATCAACATTTACTTCATGCAAATTATGAACACTGCAGAACTGATTAAGTTCATGATGTACTTTATTAAATATCAATGTTTTGTCGTAATCTGCAGTATAATTCTTAACAATATCAAAAACTAGAAAAATAACAAAAAATAATAATCTTAATACTGATATTAATAAGTTTATATTTGTTTAAAAATTGTTATCTTTTAATAAATAGTTAACATTTATTGTGTTTTATTAAAATATCTAACATCACTCCTAGTTATTAAAATTTACTTATTTCAAAACATTAGAATAATATGCATTAACATTTTCAAGTTACATTGAAGTAATTGTGGTATAGATCTAAACGGAGCAGTGATGCTGTTAATTGTAAATGCCAGTAAATCATATAGAATTGATGGCGTAATGCTGTTGAGTGGCCCACTCAAATAATAATGAGGCTTTAGAGTTTACAAATAAATTATTCTAGTTATGTATTATTGAGCTCAGTGAGCTCATCCTGTATTTTCTTCACTATGTTATTTATAATTTTATATTTACTATCAAACTGCATACATTTGACTAAAGATTGTATTATGAATTTTCAGTTTAGGTAAGTTTTTACAGTAGTATAAAAAATATATTATGAATCTGTTTATGAAATTTGATTTCTCATAATATTTAAACCATTTTAGCAAAAATATTTTAAAATTATATTCACTACTATCTAGTTCAATGGATTCAATTTTTCTATAGTCATACTAGAAATGGTCCCAACTGATTCCGTCCTATGGGCTATGATCATAATTCATAACATTTCATAATAAATATAAATAATTGTATTTTACCACTAGAAGCATTTAGAATATTGACAACTTCAATTCTATCAAAATAAATCATTACACCACCACTTGTACCACAAGGAACATTTTTTACTTCATCTGTTTGAAGTGTAACCTGAAAATATAAAGGAACATAAATATTAATATATAACATCTTTTTATGATTTTTATTTCATCTGAAACATTAATGGTACTAAATACTTACTTGTACAGACCGAAAAGTTGTTAGGAAGGGCATCATGATGTGGTAACCAGGATAACTAATTTGGGACAATAACGCTCCACCCTACATCAAAAACACACAGCACACACAAATTTAGTAAGAGTAAAATTAAATTTTAAAAAGTGATTAAATCACCAGGACATATTTACCCGATAGTAGACGGCCACATGCCCTTCATCAACTCTATGCAAGCAAAAGTGAGTCAATGTGGCAGTCAGTAGTAACAGCAAAGGTAATACATAGGATAAGTCTGCCATTTCTAGAATTGGTAGTTACAAAGAGGATATTTTTCAAATTCGTATTAATTGACGGAGCAAAGAGAAAGTGTTGTGGTGTAAAAAATTTAAAACCAAATAATACTGACACCAAACAAAAACTCAATGTACAGAGAACTTGCAGTTCACACTCATACAACGAGAAACTATAAAAATGGTTTGAAAAAAAAATTATTAATATTATCTACAAGGTACAAAACAAAATAATCATAATATTGAATCGAACACTACTGAGTACAATACCACCGTATACTTAGAACTTAGAAAACAAATGACATCACTATTCACTACATGCCTACATTAGACATTATTACTAAAATATATATTCGTTATTGACTATTGTTGTCAATTGACAATTATTGTTATTATAAATAATAAACGTATACCATTATTGTGGAACAATATTTAAAAAAATGATTCATCAGATCAAAGTTGCATTCGTTTGTGTTATCAAATCTCTACTGATAAATGATAAAAAAAAAACGCCGCAACGCCAGTATACCAGTATTGTTCTATGAGTATACCACGATACCGGTAATCGGTCAAAATATCCAAATTTGAAAATATAATGTATAAAACTATTTTTAATAATAAACACAAACATTTTAAAATGTCATTACCATAGGTGATCATAGGCGTGCGCACGGGGGGTGCCGGGAGTGCCTGGGCTCCCCCGGACCATTCACGACCAAAAACGACAAGGGCCCTAATTATTAATTAAGTGCAAATTAAATTAATGAAATTATTGACGAATTCAAAAATGTTGTTCTTTTAAACGTCGATTATCATTATAACTTATAAGATTGTATATCTATATATTGTTATGTAATATTTATTAGAATGAATAATAAAATAAATAATACTTTTAGTGCATTTGATATCTTTAAAACATTTGTCTGTATCTATGATTGTTTTCAAAATTATTGTGGACCCTAATTTTTAGTGTGCACGCCTATGTAGGCGATAGGTCTTTAAACTAGTTTATAGGTCTATTGTCATTATTCATTATACTCAAATAATATGAAATAAACTATTGGCTAAAATTAAAATTAAAATTAATTCTATTACGCGGATTATGAGATAACATTTTATTTTCTTACAAAATTAGCTCAAATATTAAATTACAAAATTGGCTATAGTGCGTTTCATAAGTAAAATACGCTGAATTCATAATAGTCAATAAATTACCTACTTTAATAGCATTACTATCACAAAATATACTTCACAAACATTGGTCGTTAGTCGTTACAGTCAAATAATATATTATACTATTATTGTTAATTAGAATATATTGTTATTTTTTTTTTTTTTAAATTATTATAGCTTTCAACACAAATTAAAAGTTCAGCTCTGTGGTAGAAAGTGGGGGGGGGGGGGGTGGAGATTTCGGACCAGGAATACAAAAGTACCAGCCCACTTACTAATTTAACAAATATTAAATTTTAGCCAAATTAATTACTATATATCTCTACCATGGGCCTATTAACAAATTTGTTAATTGAAGTTTGAACAACGATACAACATTAATTGAACAGCTTATGTTTACAATAGTTTACACATTGGCAATAGTCTAAGTATCTATAATCTATATAACACAATATAAGTGAATAATTTTAATTATTAATGTTAAAATATTTTTATAATTAATCAAAAATCTGTGTAATGGTGTGTTTTTAGACTTTAGTATTTTAATAACTTCACCATTATCTATTTCGTGTAGAATATCCTTTTCTATCGCCATGAGCTAAAACTTAAAAGCTTCTATATAGTTCACTTTATGTACCTACTAGACACTGTCTATAGACTATAGTAAAGTTACCTACCACAAAAACAAAATCTGTGTGACTGTGTATATCTTTTTATTTTCTAAAAATATTTTTCTATATGCTTGAAATTGTATGAATTAATATATTTGAGCCAATTTTATTAGATAATATTTGAGGAAATTTTTATTAAAAATTAAGTTTTATCTACTAATCTGTACGTATTTGTATTATTTTACATTTTAACATTATACCTATTTATTAATATATATTATTTAACGTCTTACTAAATTTTTAAAATTGGATAATTTGGACTTTGGTTTTGCCATTTTCACTTAGATCCAGTCCAAACATCTCCGTGCAGTGGGTTATTTTTCACACCGCTTTAGCCTATTATTATTATTATTTATTACCTACTCTGTGAGTCTAGGGAATTTCTAAGTTCTACTATTCGATAGTTGAATAGAGAATTGATGTTCACGATTAATGATTAATTACAATAATTATACCTACTATTGATACTATGTTCACACACAAAAGCAATCACTTCTTTTATCCATGATAACATTTTATTCTTAGGTTATGTAACAAACCCATTAAAAACAAACACATTTTTAAAACATTTTTGTGAAGTATGTAAATGTAATTGCTAATTAATAGTTATTGAAATTTGAAATTTTTTGTTTAACTTAATCATCATGAGGGAGATCATCGGTGGTTTTTCAGAATCTGGAAGATATTATGCTGAAATCGGTGTTAACGGTAAGGTTAACGTTTGGGATACGAGTGCTGGTGATTTACGACACACATATTCGCCAAGTGGACATCTAAACACTTCCGTCACCTGTATTACTTGGGTCCAAACAGATAATACTGACATACTTTGTATAGGCACACAAAAGGGTTGCGTAGAGTTTTATAATGTGGCCAGTGGAAGTATCCAATCAAAAGTCAATGTTCAATCAAAGGCTATCAAGAGCATTTATCGTTTGGGGCAACATTTATACATTGGCTCAGACGATGGTTATGTTGTTAAGTTTGACTTGAAGACTAATAAATTAGAAGCAAAAATGAAAGTCGGTAAAATGTGTGCGGTAGCTGTATTACCTGACGGAAAGATGTTGACAGCATCCAGAGAAATTAAATTATGGAATTTTCCTTCTGGCGAGTTGGTTCATAAATTCACTGGTCATAAGAATGAAATTCATTCGTTACACATTATAGAAGCAGACAAATGTTATTTGTTGAGTTCTGCTAGAGACCGTTTTATTAATATATGGTCTCTCAGTGACCTTAAACCAGACCCATTAGCTTCATTAGTCGCAGAAGATAATATTTCATCCGTGTATGTACATAATATGCGTAATAACATCACAGTGACAGTAACAACAGAAAGTGGTACATTGCATGTGTTTGAACATGTACTTAATGGTTGTGTTGCACATCCACTTAAACCTCACGGAACCCTTCAAATAGCTGTTGATAATATTAAAGATGAAGAAACTGTACAAATGCCAATTATATGTAGTAAAATTTATGATTCTGCAGTATATGTAACCTATGGCACTAGACCATTTTTGGCATTTGAAAATATTAAATTACAAAAACTAAACAAATGTACATTTATTGCAAGACAAGACCCAAGAAAATCTAAATCAATTGTAGGGAACCATATTATTAATCCAAATATTACAGACTCTAAATGTATTGAACTGAAAAATAGTAGATCGTCAAATTTACCACTTGAAACAAGACTTCAAAATATGTCAGAAGAAATTGAAAACACTGTTCAAACCAAAGGTGAAAGTATTGTTCATTTGTTAATACAAGGTCTTCGTAGCAATGATAAAAGTCTTTTAGAGTCCGCTTTATTTGTTAAAGATGAACGCACAATTGATAATACTGTTTCACGCTTACCACTACAATCCATCATCATGCTTGTACGTAAGTTAATACGTCTATCACAAGACAGAACACTGGTAAGTTCTGTAAGTGCTAAATGGTTGTCTGCTGTATTACGTATACACTCATCCCTGTTATTAGCTAATCCAGATGTTTTAGAAACCTTTCTGCCATTAGAAAATGTATTGAGTACAAGATTAAACAATTTTGAACAACTTGGATTGTTAGAGTTTAAACTAAAAGCTGTAGTTGACAGTCTAAACTTTGACAAACGAGATAAAGAAAAAGAGCAAGATGCTCTTTTGGTATATAACGACTCGGATGATGAAGACAAAAGAACAACTGATGAAGAAGCTTTATTAACATACAACGAATCTAACAGTGAAGATCAAAGTACATCCGATGAAGAAGAATCAATGGATATAGACTTGAATAGTGATGATCATCCTAGTATATTAAGGTGAACCTTTATTAAATTACCTCCAAATGTTGTTCTGTATTGTATATTTATACAATTAATACCCATTAAGTGTCCTTATTTGTTTATAACAAAAATATTTTTGTTAGAAAATATGTCACTCAAGTAAGAGCGTACCATGCAATGTATAAAACATTTTCATACGTCAAGTTGAATAAACATTTTGTAAAAATATATTTTTAAATAATTTATTTGTAACTTTTTAAGTTCTATATAATATGTTTATGGTTTATTGTTCAAATTATATTAAGTAAAAAACAAAACAAAAAAGTTGTGACCAGTGATAAATACTGATCTATTATATATTATTTTAAAAACTAATTTAAATAATTTAAACATTATGAATGTAGTGTGTATTCCTAACACTATTCTACTCTAAAATTAATAAAAATCATTTTATAGTTTTGGAATATAACAGGTTTCAGCAATACCGGCTAAAAAAATTTGGCCATGATTATGAGTTTTGACTCATTAGTCATAATATAGTTTACATACCTGGAGTTAGTGGTTGGACTAAAGTCTTTAATACCAAATATCAATCCTATACAAAAATTCAATTTAAAATCCTATGTGCTGCAAAGATCACCTAATGAGTTGTAGCGAGTGTAAACTAAATCTCTGTAACATTGTTCATTTGAGGCTTGCTTTTATCTATATCCGGGTGCCATCATTATATTGGGCAATGGACTCATTTAATTGTTTAAATTATAAAATTAAGTACAATAACACTATTATAGGTATGGTACATTATTATTTGTAGTAACACAATTCATATTTTTCATTTATATAGAAAAATATACAATATTATAGATATCTATTACATGTAAATATTTAAAACACAAGTATAATAACAAAATCTTAGGGAGATTATACATAATATTGAATATTATAACTATAATTTTAAATTAATAATTATATAATGCCTTAACATTTTACTCATTACCTCCTTTTTATCTGTCATTATTACTAATATTTCTAATGACTAATGAGTAAAGAAATAATAACTACTAAATCAGCGTTTCTTTAACTGTTTTCCGTGGAACCCCAGGGTTTCTCGAAACTCATTAAATATAAATTTAGAAATCCTGTTTGTCTGTCATTTTAAAATATTTTTTGAGTTAAATACAATATACACATTATTATTGTATGAAATTATTATTTTTATTGCAACATATTTTTTGGATTAAATACAGTATACACACTGGGCCGGCGAGGTACCCACGATAACGGTTACTTTCTTGATGAGCCGCTGCTGATAAATGCTGCTGTGTGAAAAATTGTTTATATTAGGTGTTTTAAGATTTTAGATTTCGGTTTGGCTCATTGTCTACCCCTCTCATCATCGATGCATCATGAGTAATTATTATTATAATTTATAACTAGGGCGTGGATTTAAATATTAATTTAATTTTCTAAGACATAGCAGCTAAAAATTTGTTTCATACATCAACGAATTGAAAAATGAAATTTTTATACAGCATTTTCTAAAAACTTTTTTGATATTTAGGTAGAGCACTTTCTTTTAGTTTTTAGGACATTTTTATTGGTAAAAGGCATTTTTCGTACATTTTGGTTATTTCAGATAAACATTCCATAAACTCGAAACCACGATAGATAAAGTATCAACAGGTAAAACTTTATCTATATACACCGTTATTTCTTTATATTATGACTATAAAAAGTTGACTCATTTAATTTGTTGACCTACTCATTTGTTTAATACTTACATACGTAAATTTTACATGTCGAGCAAATATATTTTTTTTGCTCAATTTTAATATTTATTTCATTAGGTAATAAACAAACAATTTTTGTTCTTTAAAAAATAATTTAATGTATACATTTATGTTTCAAACATTTAAAAAAAAAAATAATTTTTTTGTAGGGCATTTTTAGATTTTTATTATATAATTAAATTAATATTATAAATATTTTTGTAGTGAATCAAATAGTGTACTTGGTGTTAGACAAATTGTAGACACGGATCCATGAATTCGTAGAAATATATATTCGAATATATATTTCTACGAATTCAAAATTCATGTAGCAAAACGCATATACCCCTGGCTTTGGATGCACTTTTATTGACGTAGAGTTTGTGAAAAAAATTCGAAAAGGCTTTGAATCCACATGGATTAAGTGTAAAATGTGCAACTTATTGACTACAATTTTATCAGAAACTAAAAAAGAAAGCAGAATTTATAATATCACTTACACTTACATTAACTGCCAAAAAAACATAAGAGTATGAAACCCGAAACCAATCTGATAGCCAAACTTGGTTTATTGAACCAAGAAATCGTCTTACGCTTCTAATTTTGGTAAAATTTGTAAAATACGTCCGAACACTTCGTGTAATAATAGTGTTTGAAATGTTATATACCTAATACCAATAATACTAAAACTAATGCCATCGACTATGGTAAAGAATCAGAAGATATGGTAATAAAAACATTGGAAAAGATCATTAAGAAACCAATACAAAAATGTGGGTTTTTTGAAGACGATAATATTCCATACTTAGCAGCAACGCCTAGGAACGCATTTTTTCTTTTTTTCACAACAAAAAAATATATTTTATTTTATATGATATAGTTAAGGACAGTTTGAAAATAATGCTACTGTTGAAGTCAAATGTCCGTTTCCCATTAAAGATTATGAAAGTTTGGTACAAGCTCTTCTTGAAAAAAAGGTTAGTTTTATACCTATTTTTGTATTTTGTAGTCAGGGGTATTTAATATAAAAAAGGTGGATAAGTGGATGCCGCTCTGCTGTACAGTAGGTTACAAGTGGGTCACTGTAATGGATGGTGTTAAATTTGAATTCAATGATATAATATCATTGTATTAGAAAAACGATTCTGAGCGAAAACGGTCAGTCAGCCTATGATATTACCAAGTATATTTGATGATATTATTGTGAATAAAGTAATTTATATATAACATATTTACGTGGAACCTTGTTTTAAATTTTTAATCCTTAGCTACAAAAGTTGAACATTTTATAAATTTTTAACTACAAAATAATTATTACATTTTAAATTTGATAAATTTTGTCAAAATTTGAACTTTAAATGCTTATAAAAAAAATTGTGCCTATATATTTTCGATATTTTTCAACTGCTATTATAACAATATATCAGGTGCCTTGCATTAAATTTTCACGCTTTTCTACCCAACAAATAAAATTTTAATGATAATTATAGAGAAAAAAAACTAAAAAAATTTAAAACAGACAATGTTTGTAAACAGCTCAAAAAGTGTCAAATTATTTTCAAAATGTTATGGTGTATAGAAAATGCTAATATAAACATTCAGTGAAATTGCTTGTACCTACGACCATTTGTTTTTAGAGTTGCAACAAAAACCAAAATCGATTTTCTCGAAAACAGATTTTGCGTAAAAATTCCCGTTTTTCCTTCATTTTTCTTTTGTTTTTCACGTCGCTTTTGAAAATTACTGGGAAATTTTTACTTTTGACCCCCCAAAGTACTAACTAGATTCACTTTCCTATCAGAAAAGTTACTGTTGAAGAAAATTTAAACACTTTTACTGTCCTAATAGGTAATGACATACACAAAGAAAAATAAAAAAACATTTAAAAAAAACACACATCATTATAAAATCAATACATTCATCACTTCGCTCAGAATCTAAAATAGCATAAATTCCGTTTTGTGAAGTGCATTTTAGTAGTAATTACTGTTTTCTTTTAACTTGACTGTATGGTTTTTTTTATTTATTAAATACAGAATCTATAAAAAGCAACATTATTATTTTGGTGGATATTATAATTTACAATAAATTTTCATCTAAACTATAATTATTCAAAGTATTTTAGATTCTGAGCGAAGCGATGAATGTATTGATTTTACAATGATGTGTGTTTTATTTTTATTTTTGTGTCTGTCATCGCTCATCACCTTTTAGAACAATAAAAGTGCTTGGATTTTCTTCAACAGTAACTTTTCTGATAGGAAAGTGAATCTAGTTGGTACTTTGGGGGGGTTAAATATTCTTTATTACAAGTAGTACTTTATTCAAAATAATATCATCAAATATACTTGGTAATATCATAGGCTGACTGACCGTTTTCGCTCAGAATCGTTTTTCTTATACAATGATATTATATCATTGAATTCAAATTTAAAACTATCCATTACAGTGACCCACTAGTAACATACTGTACAGCAGAGCGACATCCACTTACCCATCTTTTTTTTAGTTTTTTTTTCTACAAATATCAATAAAATTTTATTTGTTGGGTAAAAAAGCTTGACAATTTAATACAAGGCTCCTACTATATTGTTACAATGACATTTGAAAAATATTAAAAATCCTTAGTCACAAATTTTCAAGCTTTTTTACCCAACAGATAAAATTTTATTGATATTTATAGAAAAAAAAAATGGAAACTGAAAATGTCCGTAAACAGCTCAAAATATTTAGAAAATATTATGGTGTATAGAAAATGCTAATATAAACGTTCAGTCAAAATTTCATGTACCTACGGTCAGAAGAGTTACACCAAAAACCAAAATCGATTTTCTCAAAAACAGATTTTGCGTAAAAATTCCCGTTTTTTCCTTAGTTTTTCTTTTGTTTTTCACGTCGCTTTTGAAAACTATTTGGAAATGTATACTTTTGACCCCCCCAAAGTACCAACTTGATTCACTTTCCTATCAGAAAAGTTACTGTCGAAGAAAATCCAAGCACTTTTACTGTCCTAAAAGGTGATGACAGACACAAAAAAAAATTTAAAAAAAAAGTTTCTGAGTACCAACGAGTTACTACCAACTAGATAACAAAAAAGTCACTTGAACTTTTAGAATAGGTACCTATTTTGATATTATATGTATAAAACAATATATATTATTATATCATTGACCGAATTAACATTGAATATTAATATAATATTATCATTTAAATTGTACTCTGAAGTCTGAAGTGTATACGTTGCATAATTGGTATACTATTTTATATATGATTATGAAACTCTGAAGAGCAAACGATTGAGTGTGCATGGTATCATCTACTTTAGAATGCCAGTTTTTTTTTTTTCATTGTTACAGCAACAAAATCATGGTTATTAGCTTACAATATGATTATTTGACAAAAATGATAGGTTAAATTAAGTTGTACATTTCAATTTTTTTTAAAAAAGTGAGTGCCAGTTTTATAACTATTTCTATGATGGTTTTTCTATATATACCTTTGCGTATATGAAAAAAAACGAAAAAATAATTCAGAATCAATTTCTGTCTAAAAGTTATCATTGCTCTCAAATTAAATTTGACTATTTTCTTTATTGCTGAGGTCAGAGAAGCGTGACTACTGTGTCAAAATCCTAATTTGTGCATCCCTTCTGGGGTTTTTTTTTTTTATTTTTATTTACGATTTAATACTTTTCTATTTTTGTAAAAAATCCCGTTTTTCCTTAATTTTTCATGTCGCTTTTGAAAACTACTGGGAAATGTATACTTTTGACCCCCCCCCCCCCCAAAGTACCAACTAGATTCACTTTCCTATCAGAAAAGTTACTGTTGAAGAAAATCCAAGCACTTTTACTGTCCTAAAAGGTGATGACACACAAAATAAAAAAATTAAAGATTAAAAAAAAACACACATCATTATAAAATCAATGCATTCATCGCTTCGCTCAGAATCTAAAAAAAAGAAAATTATAAATTATATTATATTTGTTGAACTTATATTAATTTTTTTCATGGTTAAATTACAGGAAATTGCTTATACATTTTGTAAAGACGAAATGGCCAAGGCCGGTCAAAATATAGATTTCCCTCACCAAATAATTACCTCAGTCCACCCCTGTATACACATTATTATTTATTATTATCCCAACAAAAACACTTCGTCAAACTCCGTGTAAAAAATTGCTAGGGCAATAAAAACTGGTCATCTTCAGCATTATAAAGATGTGATGTCATGAATAAATGCTAAGTAAATTAAATTAAAAATAAATGTATTCTATCTCAATTATTTATTTACTTTGCAAAAGTTAATTTTATTTATAAATTAATAACTTTTTACAAAACAAATTTAGTAACATTTGTAATGGAAATTAGTTAAATACCTAGTCTAGTTACGAACATAGGTACCTACATGTTTATTTGTCGAAATAAATTCTCGCAAAGTAAATAATTGAGATAGAATAAATTTATTTTTAATTGAATTTACTAAGCATTTATTCATGCGTTTCTTAGAATTTATTCTGTGAGATAGACGAAACAATAATTTTATTAAATTAAATTTGAATAAGTTTGTAAACTTAAATCTTACTAATCTTAGTATGCAACACCTTTCCGCAAATGTTTGAAATTTAAACATTTTCATACAAAATACACATGTGTAGATAACTTGTAATTAATACAACTTACTAAATTAATACAATTGTCCACATTTGATGACGTTTTATAAAAATACTATATAATTCACATAATATATAAATTTATTTCCGTACATACATTCATAATTTTACAAATAATTAGCCTTACTTCCAAGAAAGGAATTAACCAGTAGTAGATTTTTTTATAATAAACTAGCCTTTATTCTTTATCTTTACAACAATTTTCTTTTGTCAATCTGTTTAAATTAATATTAGATCTGAATATCTGATGATAGATATTGATAACATTTTGCTTAACATTATGAAACAACACATTTTCAATTATGAATTAAGTAATTTAAAGTATTTAATATAGGTATATAGTATATATTTTGTATTTTAAGTAGTTTCATATTGTATGTGGAATGTCAGCGATTCAAAAGATGTTAGTTTTAAATGAAGTTGAAGCCATTTCAACAGTAAAATGAAATAGTGGTTTATTTTCAATTGTAAAATGTATTTTATTTATTTTGTATGGCTTGTAACCCAAATCAACTTATCAAAGGTGGTACCTTATTACTAAATTATTTTGTTATTAACTTTATTCCCGCCAAATTTATTACTCGAGTAAATATTTAGAATTACAAAAAATTAAGTTTTAATCGTATAACTTTATAATTCCCCTTTCAGCGATGAACATTATGCACATATTATTTTGTGTACAATATAGATATTTGAATTAATTAACTTTAAAATTATTCACTGTGTATTTCTAAAGCCCGATCCTGACCATGAAACATTTGTCAACACTGTCGGAAACATAATATGTTTCTGTCATTGTCGTCGACAAAATTTATGTTACGTTAATACCGCTCACGAGGGGAAATCAGAAACATTGTCGGAAACACATATTGCAGATTGCTTCCGACAAATTTTTCTTTGGTCTGGAGTCGGGACGAACCGGACGGGGCTTTAATGCTTCACGGGCGAATCATGGTTGAAATACCGAGGTCTGAAATGTTTGTTTGGGTTTCGAATTTTGAGCACGGATATATTATTATAATAAATATTATATAATATCAGCTTGGTCCGGCCGGCCGGTATCATATTGATCTGTGTCCCGGCGTATTTTCGAGTAATTACAGTGTCTTTGGAACGACGATCGCATCAGCGCTCCATGGCTGTACACATATATATACGATTGCTTGTGATCGCATCTTAGGTTAGCGACGTTAGCGTATTCAGTTCAGTGGTACCACTACCACAGAATAATAGTGGAACGCACTTTTTCTCACTATTATTCTCATTATCGATGGTAATTCGCAGCTGCTGTAGCCGCAGCCCGCCCGGCACCCGCCGGTTGAACTATAGTGTGCCGTGTATCGTGTATGGTGTACTGTGACACACTGACACTGTGTATTAAAATTTTAAATAATACCATGTTAAGCCGACTGTGGTGTGACTTCAAAGTTTAAACTTCTTATCATCACGAAATACGTATTCGTCGTACTAGGTTTTTTTCCTTGTAAATACAAAATTTTAGTACATCTGACATCATATTATACTTATTTACGGTACATCACTACATCATTCAGTCGTACACGTGTGAAGTTTTAAATGAAATATATTATGACGCACTGTGGCGTACACTCTACACAACCTGCTATTAGATTGTAGCGACACCGAATGTAAACACTAAACTATTTGATTTAAACAATATTACTTTTTAATATTTAGTATATTTTTTCTAATTATCACTATATTTAGTGTTTTGCTCCACAGTTTGTCAATCTGAGGCGGCGGCCTGTGGCGGTGAAGCCCTAGAATCAACATTCGCTAGTACGCAACGCTACTAGAATTTTGGAGTTTTGAATAACGTTAAATGCAAATATTATTCAATTGCCAGTTATAGGTAATATTTGATAATCGTACGACGAAGAAACGCCTGAGCAGCGGGCATTGGGATTAATGAATAGCTGTACAGAGGACAAATTTATACGAAACCGTAACAATTCAATCGGGCCGACTTGTTGATAATTTTGTTTTATACTTTTCGGATAAGATCTAATAATTTTTCTCGCCGTTTTCAATTTTAAGCGAACTTTGCTCGTCAGTTATTGTAGAATATTACGTTGCTTTCGGTTGTGCTACAATGTCAGAAATGGAAATCTCTTCTGGATTGGAAGACAGTGAACCAGACGTATGTATAATACCTAGAAATCATAACTCATTGTGCAGCACGGTATAACAGCAATCTGTGTAGAATTTGAAATTGTGTACAAAGATGTTGTATTAATAGTTGGTTGTACATTATTTTGTAGTTATTTATAGGTTTTTATTGTATGCAAAATGTTCTGAATTCTATTTATACATTAGAGGTGTCTCTTTCTATACAAGTGTTTAGACGTCATGTTTTAAGTCCAACGTACTGTTTAATATAATATGATTCTGAAAACGGATCTTAATTTGTCATGCAGTCTACTCAAGACTGACTACTTAAACATTTTTTTTTGCTCTTGTTTACTATGCAAATCTTGATATGACTTATGCAGATAAAAAAAAAAAATGTTGAAGTCAATTTCAAGTTGATTACACAAATTTAGATTTTTTTCCAGAATCATTATCATGTCATTAGATTGATGTGTTGGAAATAGAACATTTATTGATTTCTAGATCATATCACATCATTCATCGATGAACAGATGTAGCAAATCAACATTTCCAACCCTCCTTAAGTACTTGTTATATATTTATGTAGACTAGCGATTTTAAACTTTTGTCATGGTGTTATTTTACCTTATTTTTGCCAAGATTACTCTTTCTCCACTGAACTCCATAATTTTTTGTTATGTAATAACTTAATATACGTTTCAAATTTTGCTAGATAATTCTTCAAGAAATTGTTATAATTTAGCATCTTTACTTTAGACTTAAAGGATTCTTCAAAATTGTTTCAATACATGTTACTCACTAAAAATAAAACGCATCTATACAGCGAATATGTGTCGGACTAACGATTAGTAATTAACTCATGGACAACCATTGTTTCACAAGCCTGTTAAGATAAAATTTAATCTTTTACTTTTTATTACTGAACAAGTTGTCAATAGTACAATTACAACAAATAAAACAATGACTACAGATATTCTTTAGATGAAAACTATTTTACATTAGTTTTTTTATATAAATATTAAAATACTGTAAATATGCAGTTGTATGCAATTTATTATAATATGCAAAAAAAAATTGTTTTATTCAATTCCAGTTATGAGCCAAATTGTGGACATAACTGACACATTTATTCTGAGGTATAACATTTAATAAGTTATTAATGTAAAATTATAATATTTTTTATTATTTTAGACTAGGTTATTCAACTGGTTAATTTCAATTATTTTTGTTTTTTAATAACAACTTTTTTTATTTCCGGCTAATAACATTAATTCCTGGAATTTGTATTCTTTAATACAATTATTGATTATTATCTAAAACATTTGAATTTAAAAAATAAAGTTAAAGTTTATTTTTTATTTTTCTCAAATATCCTAGGTTCATAATATCATACTACTCATATCTAATTTTAATAACGTGGAAAATAACGCATTACTTCATGCCAATTATTTCACAAATGTTATATTGCTACAATAAATTTTGTGCATTTAAATATAAAATACCTATCTAATAAAATTATTTCTGTTACTAAAAATTATAATTTGTTACAGTGATTTGTAATTTGCATTACATTACTACTTAACACTAATATAAATGTGGTCATCTGTTATTTGAAGTTGATTTTTAGATAATTTGTAAGTACACTGTAACCTTAAAGGGAAATTCACGATTAAGTTATTGCCAAATTCTTGCGTGTTACTAGTAATCAGATTATCAGAATTGCGCAATATCCCTACTCTAACTATCATCGACCTACTGTCAAAAGACAACGTGATGGTGAATCGCAGCAAAACGAAATTGAAAACATCAAATCTTAGTTCCCTTTCCAAAATCACTCAATAGTTAAAATATTTTTTATCTGAAAATTGGAACTGAAATTAAAAATACCGGTATTTTAACCAGAACCATATAATATTCTCCCCTCTAAGTTTGACTTATTCAGTAATTCACTCTAATATATCTAACAAAAATAATGAATTCGGCTGAACACAAATTTGGTATATAGTACGTTTGTAAGACTGAGACAACATATTATATGATTTTGGCATTCTCTTAAGTTACATTTCTAACTTCTAGTTTAAAAATTACAAAGAAAGAAAAAATTATAAGTTTTCTAAATATTATTTCTTTTTTAACATACAATTTTGTTTTATTTCAGATTTCTTATAACATGGATTTATTTCAACAGGTAAATTTGTTGATATTATTTGTTAATATAGATATTGATAACATTGCTGTGCTTATTAGTTGTGAATTATAAACATGGGTACATATAATTCAGTGCCATATGGCAACATAGAATTTTTAAAAACAATTTTGAGGTATAACATACATTTTCAACAAAATTTTGGTTAAAATTGTAATTAAAAAAACTCTGGCGCTAATGGTTAAGAATACTGAAAATTATAGTGAAGTGAGAATTAGGTAGTTGGCCTTAGTTTTAAAGTTATACTTAATTAAAAATTTATTGTATTTTCATATATATCCGGTGTGGTCATTTGCTCGCTGCGCTTGCTCGGCCAATTAAAATCGAAAACATCCCTCGACTAATTATTTAAAACCATCTTGCGTAGGCCTCAGAATAGCTATAACTTCAAAACTAAATTCTGACTTCACCATTATTTTTAGTATGCTTAACTTAAAAAGTTAGAACAAAAAATCGGTGTCCGGTAAAACAGAAATAGATTGTAATGTTATGTAGGTAATCAAAAAAAAAACTATACATTAATGTTTATTATCACTAGGGAACTGACTTTAATGCCATAAAAAATAAGAAAAATGTCCTAAAAAACACTACTTAATGCACTAAAAAAATGCACTAAAAAAATGTCCTAAAAAACTTTTAAAATGTATTTAAAATTAATAAAAACACAATTTTGAATTTAAAACTTATAAAAAACACATTATTATGAAAAATTTATCTTATAAAAAATATTTAAATACAATGAAACCTTCTCTTGTCTTCTCAATTATCTTCTGCCCATCTTTTTACCCTAAAAATTATCTTTACCTACCTAATTGCGGGTGATAATATGTTGTGAGTTGTGACTATTGTATGTATGTATATACGTGTGTCTACACCTGAATTCGTAATTTCGTAACATAATAAATATTTATTTTTATTTTTTAAGAATGAATGTTCATACATTTTTATCGAATTTTATCCATTCATATATAAAATGACTTAAAAATATAAAAATGTACTAAAAATGTCAAAATATGCTCTAAAAATGTAATAAAGTCTTAAAAATGCAAAATAAAAGTTACATTTTTTGATTCCTTGATGTATGAAATAAACTTTGTGCTTGGAAAGCAATGTTTTAGAACATTCAGAAAAAAATGCAATTTGCATTCAAATCTGTTCCCTAATTATCACCACTGCACAAAATAATATTTACTACCCGCCATTAAGCAAATGTTGAATTGTCTTTTGTTTTATTGTCATGTCGGTTAGGTATGTTCAATTTTGTCACTATTGTATGTGTCAATTGTGTACCTATCTTACAAACCTTATTTTATAAAAATGTTATAAATTAATTTTAATAAGTCACTATACACTGTAATTTTTAATACTGATAAATTATTTAAATAATATTGTTTGGGTAACTACTTGAGCATTATAGACTAAAAAGACTTAATAAATTATAAAACAAAATTGTCTTGAATTTTGATGATTAGTAATAGCCAGTAATAGGTATTACTCACTTTTACTGATTCTGTTAATTTATATTCACATATGAGTATACACAAACAAAAATACAACCCTAGCTTGTTAATAGAAAAAATAAATGTATTTACTGATGTATGTATTAAGTATGTTACTAAAAAAAATACACAATTTAAATTTATAATAAACACTAAATTGTTTTTCTCAATATTTTTTTTGTAGATGATAAATTTGTGTCGAAACAATAAACAGTTTCCCCAACCGTATATTGAAGATATGAATAAAATGTACAAAAAATGCAATTATAAGCAAAAAAAATCAAAACTTTTATGCGATTTAATACTTAAAGGAATAGAGTTAATTTCTCCAAAGAATAATGATTCTTTTCAGTATGCTGCCAGTATATATAATGAATTATTGCGACTATCTGAAAAAGACTCAACTAATTTACAGGTCAGTATCTAATGTTATATTAACATATTATTTTTTTAATTATAAATATATAATAAAATATAGTGGTATAGGAATACTAGCTTCATTAGTTACCTATAAATTATAGTAGGTATGTACTATACCCATAGGCGCAATTTGGGAAGTATAGGGGAGGCTTAGTCCCTTCTAGTTTTATTTAAGCTCCCCTAAGTTTTTAAATATATTCATTCTTAAATCCACCTAATAAAAAAATTACATGGGTCTGCATTGATTTTATAAATTTAGCCCCCCTAAATCAATTGTCCAAATTGCGCCTATGACTATACCCTATATTTATTGAAACATATTTTTAAACTGTTTGTCCGTTATTTGTAAATATTTTGCTTTGATATTTATTCTGATGATAAGTTACAAATTAGATTTCCTTTTTACTAAATTAACTAAATAGAAAATATCGTTTGTTAAAACTGTTGGGGGATTGGGTGGGGGCCACATTAAAATCTAACACAGGTTGCGGATTGGATACCCTCAATTTAGTCTATTCTTGATATTATGGAATATCTTGGATAATATGGAATTTTGTTGCCTAACTCACCCAACTAATTGTACTACTAATTGAGTTGGTGTGTTTGATAAGTTTTATAAGCAGTTTATATTTTTTACAGTAGCAAGAAAGATTAGGAAAATAAATTATATGGTGAAAGTATTATGTGTCATTAAAATAGAAAGACCTACTATTAATTTATCTGACATTAGTTGAACCAATCATTGCATATGGAATAATAGGTTGGGGAGGGTCTTTTGATAATGTTGTATTGTGACTACAAGCAACTCAAAACTCATTAGCTAATACGTGTAGCCATAAAAAGAGAGCCAAGATTCCATACCAAAAACATTATATTTATATGAAAACTTAAACGTTCTTAATGTCAAACATCTATATTTAAAGTCAACAATAATTTTTCTAAAAATACACAATATTCTATCGCGAATATACCATAATAATATAATATTTATATTAGATACGCAAAGAACAATTTTTTAGTGTATTGCCCTCAAAATCAATATCAGTTTGTTGGAACCAAATTGATTAACTTAATACCAAAACACATCGTAAATTTGCCACTTCATATATGTAAAAACATTTGTTAAGATGGCTTTGTTATGAATTTTTCCTTATAGAAAGGATTTACATTTATAATATACCACTTAGCGTTAGTATCAATTGATGTTATTCTTAATTTTAGTACCTTGTAAATTTTTATATCTATGTATACCATTTTGTATTAATAGCAATTATTTATTATAATCCTTACTTGATAGCCATGTTATTAACAGTTCATCTACATACTTAAAAAAAAAAATTTGCCTAATGCTGAGTTTCATGATAAACATTTAATGAATCAATTGTGAGCTAATGGTCCCTAACATGAAAATCAAAGCCCATAATTACTCCATTAAATTTTATTATTATCTAATGTATATTATATATACATAATTTATAATTGTCTAAAACAAAATATTTTTTATATATTTTAGACTGAAAATTGTGTTGCTAGTACTTCAAATGGTAATGCAAATATGATTACTGAATTAGAGAATGACACAAGTAACAATGAAATTAGTGAAAGTGATAAAATATTCAAAGAAGTAAGGCACATATTATTATGGATTTAAGATTGATTTTTTTTTTATAAACTTATGCAAATTTATTTATTTTTTTGATATATATTTAGTGATGTAAATCATAGTTTTTTTTTGTATTATACTATTATATTATACCTTGTACTATATGTTTATAAAAACTTTGCTTATTACTATGTGTAGTAAACTACAGTATAATTCCTTTTTGTATGATACTGTATGATGAAATATATAATACACATTTTATTATACGGCAAAAAATGTATGCAAATTTGAAATTACTTACAAAACTTTAACTTAATTACTCAATCATTTACCTTCAGAGAATTGAATCTTATTAATAACAATTTTTAAAAAAATAACATTTTATACCGTTGTATAAAATATTTCTATAAAGTGTGTATAATATGATATTATACAAATGAACATCACTATATATAATATATTTTATATAAACTACTATTAATATTGTTGTGTCTTACTATAGTACACTACATCAATAGCAATACACATAATACTGAATAATGATAAATTAATTTTTTGCATTCGACATTGCAATTTCCAAACATTATATTCTTATCAATCATATACCATCGATTTCAATATTAAATTTAGTGGCTTGGCGAACTTTAAATCATATGGAAGCGAATAAATTATTTAATTATTTATTTACCTCACTCCAACTAATGTATACGATACTCATATGTTCAAATAGGGGGTGGGGTAGCACCCAAAATAAATTTCATAGACTGACCATGTGTGTGGGCTTTGTGAGGTTATGGCCCACCACCTACCCCCAGAAACCAGAAGCAGTTGCTTCTGAAAAACATGATTCGCTACGCCACTGATTATATTATTTGTATAGAACTTAGAAATTATAATTATATAATATTGCCAGTTCCGATGTACAAAATTCAAGTTATTTCAGCCCATAGTCCATAACTTGAGTTAATCACCTATCTGGTACTTTTAATGTCACACTCTTTGGTAAAAGTTTATACATTGACCATGCATTTTTATTATTATACTAATTATTCAAGTACTATTCAATTTTAATATTATTTAAGTATGTACATAATGTATGTTTCAGTTGATTGAAAAATGTTATCAAAATACACATTTTCCAAAATCAAATATTGAAGTGATTAATAATTTGTATAAATCTCTGCCTTCTGAATTTCTTGGTTCTAAGTATTTTATTATGTTGTTAAGAGAAGCAAACCAAGTAATCTGGCCTGATAGTGGTAGCGTTTTATATACACACATGGAACATATATATGATCAGCTACAGCAATTTAAAACTTCAATGAAGGTAAGATTTATTAATTAGCATATGATAGAGGTTAGAGTTAACCATTTGTAATATACAAAAAAATTGTATTATTAGATCTTGATTGCTTTAGACATGAATATTTTTTTATTAATTTTAAATGCTTTTGACTCGATTAAAGTCATTATCCAAACAGTTAGCATAAAATATTAATATTTAATATTTTTGTGTAATTTCTCATTGACATCATGTATTTTTGACCTTAATTTCATCTTTTTTTATTGCTTTTATAGTCTCTAATAAACACATTTTAAAAGTCATTTTTGTCGTTTCTGAAGTTATATAACAAAGGGTAGATTTTTTTTTCAATAAATCAGAAGATTGGTCTTCAAACTTGATTCGGACAAAAGCACTCTTGCTTTTTTATATGAGCTAAGTCTGTTTTGTTTGATTTCAGTATAATATATACTTTTTTTTTTAATAATCAAAATTGTATAATAATAATTTGTGGTATACAACAGATTTAAGACGCAAATAATATCATAATTAAGCGATGGTTTTAATTTTTTTTCTACAATTTGGTATTTTTATAAATACTCTGTTAAGATTTAATGCTTGATACAAGTTGGATTTAGTATTTGTCATTGTGTTTTAAAATTTATATTTTTCAAATTCCTTCATACTGGTTTAATAATGGGTTTTGTCATTGTTAAAAGATTTTTTACATTTTTAGAAACATTCCAAAATTATAAAGTTATAGTTACAGACAACAGTACCTATTTCATTATATATTTTCATCTAGATTAAATTCAAAATATTTAGTGAGTTATTTAATGATTTATTATTTATGAATACACTTTATTTATTTGAAATTAGTTTAATTCAAAATTTATCTTCAATGTTCAATTAAATATTAAATTATTGTAGTTGGAATATTATACAAAATGATTTGGTCATAATACAATGTAATAAAAAAAATATTATTTAACACGTTGACTGCGTACTGACGCCAAATGGCGTCAGAAGTATCATTCAGCAATGCGTTTGACGCCAATGGCGTCTAATATACATTTAAAATTCCCTACGCGGGGCTAAATGTTATTTTATTATTATTTAGCGTGGATTAAACGCATGTTTTTAAATATGTATACATACATTGTTATGAGCAGTTTCTTTATTTTTTTTTAAAATTTATTTTGTTTTTACTTTTATCATACGCACTGGGCGAACACGGTAAAATGACATACGCAGTCTACATGTTAAGGAGATATTAGGATACTTAGAATGGCCGAGTGTTGCCGGGCCAGGCTAATAAAACGTTTAGTTTTTTCTTTTATACTATAAAGTTTATAGCATAAACACTAAAAGAGAAAATGGCAATTTGTGCTATGTTGTGTTGCGAAAAGTGACTGCTGCGATTATAGAGGTGTACGTAATGCTAATGAATTCATTACGATTTTTAGCCAAACCTATATACCATTTCTCTTAGAATTGAACATTTTTTAAAATTTAAAAAATTAATTTTTGAATATTTTATATAGTGTTCCTATGTATAAATATATTTGAATATTTGTTATAGGTTCAAGATAGTAGAACATCTATTACAAATAAACAAATGGATGAAAAAACATTAAAACACCTCAAAAAACTAAAAACTGCATTGAAGGTAATTATTATATTGTAATTTTTTCAAACTTAATGAATAATAGATTTTAATTTAATTATTATTATTTGTTTTTAGATTATCCGAAAAAAAATTAAAAATCTTGATGAAAAAGAAATGGACATAAATAATGAAAATGAATTTAATTCTAACTCTGCATATATATTAAAGGATAAGTACGTTTTTTGATTTAATTAAATACCTTTTGAAATATTACATCTATTTAAATTATTTATTATTGCTAATTTCAGATTCTGAACAAAGCTAGGGTCTTAGTTTTATTGATTTCTCTTGTGTATAAATAGTTTTTAGGTATGAATAAGGAAAGTCTTATATTACTCCTTTATAAATTTAAAAAATGACGTTGATAGTAATTAAACAACAAAATCATAAATCATAATAAATGTAAAAAAAATATATAATATTTCAGTGAGTTATTAAAATGCACCTTTAAATAAAATGCATAGTTATAGTTTCAAATGTTATCACAAAAACATAGTCCTGTTTTGGCTTAACCCATATAGAAAAAATATACATGATAAATAAAAATATGTATATCTGTAGGCTGACTGCCAAGGTTGGCAAAGCAAAGAAAAATAATCACCTGTTTTTTGTCAGTATTTTTATTTTTTTTTTTCGAAATTATAGATATGAAAAAAGGATTGTTCAAATATATAAACGAATGTGCAAGCTAAAAGAAGAACCAGACTTTTTAGAAGAACCTATGCTGCGTTTCAAAGCAACAAATGACAGTTTGGTTAACAAAACCATTGAGAAATATTATAATCTTAACAAAACATTTCCGGATTATTTTGAAATATATACATTATTACAATGCTTAAGAGATAAAAAGAAATTAAATTGGACTGAAACTGATTTAAAAAATATTTGTGAGTAAAATTAATATAATAAAAAAATGCTCAAGATCTTTTTAAAAATGTTTTGTATTTATTTTAGCTCATGATGCGTTTCTTAAGCTTGGAAAGCAATTAAAGCTTCGAAGACTGAATGAATATTTTGGTCGTTTGGTAAATGCAAATACAATAAAAGATCCAGCAGAAGAAAATGAAGAACTCAGAAGGAAACTCGATGAAAGTAACAAGAAGTTGCATTCAGATTTGAACGCGGTAAAGTTATTAAAATTGGGAGTAGTTTAAAAAAAATTTTGGAAATCGAAAAATGGGAATAAAAATATTTTATTTTAACAAGTATAATATTCTTTTAATGGGTATTTGGTGTTTAGTTGGCCTATATATTCAACAAATTTGATTGCATGAGATTATTTTTTAAGGAACTATGTGTCCAAAATGTATAAGAAAAAACGATTCTGAGCGGGGACGGTTTGTCAGTCTGGATTATTTATTATAGCCTGTGGGTTGAATTTATATTATAATATTATTATTTTTTATTCGTTTCTATGGTGATAAACAAAGCGTTGGAAATTAAAATCCCATTTTTGGTAATTTGTTGGTGGTTTTTCCCATGGCAGCGTGGCATTAAATAACTATTGAAAAAATTAAAAAAATAACCTCTCTAAAGTACCATCTTGATCCAATTGGCTAAAAGATAAGATACTATATGTTAAAATCAAAGCACTCCTTCTGGTAGAAATTTTGTAACAGGATAAAAAAAAAACCATTGTAAAACCACTAGCTTCCTCGCTCCGCTCAGAATCTAAAAAGAACAATTAAAAAATAATAATCTTAAGGTTTTTTTGTTTACTGAAAACCAACGCAAATTGGCTATTGCCCCTCTACATAAATTAATACCGTCCAGTTATGTTTACAGTGTTCAATTAAAAAATCACCTAATAGCTCTTATAGTGATACAAATCTTATGATATGTCACTAATATTTTCTTTATATGTGTATTAAATTTTTATTCTTTATTAATCAGTTTATTAAATTGAATTGACATTAACTTTTGAGGTTAAAAATAATTTGTTATATTTACTGTGGCTTATAATAAGTGTGCTTCAATCATATTTTTTTATTTTGTAGTTGACACTAAAGTTTAAAAATAAACAAGATTATGCAGAGGAAACAGAAGGATCTAACCTTAATAATACAGAATGTGAATACAGTTCAGAAAGTGATTGTTCCAATAATAATAAAAAATTTAATAAAGAATTGAAACCTATCAAACATATATTAGTTAAACGGAAAAGATTATTATCATCAGAATCAGAAAATGATAAGCCACCAAAAAAGAATCAGAAAACTATTTACATGGAGTCATTTGATTTAGCACCAAGTGGTGTTACTTCAGAAAAAATACTAAATGAGATACAAGAAGAAACAACTGTTATTACAAAAAAAGTTCCTGGTCAAATGACAACTATAAACAATGATAATGATATTGTGATAAATAAAATGTATAGTGATTATTTAGCAAAAGATACTGACAACATTTCAAAAAATACTGATCTTATTATGTCAAATGGAGAAACATGTGGTGTTAACAAAAATGCTTCCAATGAAATAACTTTAATAGATGTTGATGACACAACAAATAAAAAAAAACAAAATTTATATTAAAGAGATTTCTGAAAAAGTAACCAAGTGTATTAACAACACTTGTGAAACTTTAGGAAATAATAAATTAGTCACAGAAAAATGTCTAGATGATACTGATACAGATGGAACCCTTATGATTGATGAAGATATTAGAGTTGAAGATAAAACTAATAAAACAGTTACTAAAGAACCACAGGAAAATAAAATTACAGAAGTAGAAAGTGAAGTCAATTCTATGAATCCTAGTACTATTGATAGTGAAAATGATGATCCAATTATCACTGAGCCTGAAGTAATAATACATGAAGATAAAGATTTGAGAAAAGATGTTATTGAGATTAATGAACTTGATGATGATTCAGATGTAGAAATAACTTCTTGTGAAACATCCATAGTTCCAGTTCAAAATAAGAAATCTCTAGAATCTATTATAAAAGCTAGTACGTGTTAATTACATAATATTAATGTAAGAGGACGCTCACCTAATATGTTACGGACTTGTAAAACGTAGCATGAGGTGGTTGCATCCTCTAAAGATTTTTTTTATTTTGAATACATTTTGTTGTTTGTTTTTAGTGAACTTTCATAAGAAGTACAATTGGAATAAAGAACCAAAGAAATCAAATCCTTTACCGCCTCCTGTAAGTAAAATTATTTTCTAATAAAAATAAAATGTATACATACTTGTATGTATAATATTGTATCATATATATATATTTTTTTACAAGTTTGACCTGATACTTTGGTATGACTTACAACAGTTTTATTTTTATTTATCATATCATTATATGTTACTAAGAATAAGCAAACCATTCTTGTTTCAAAATTTTTATTGTGTATTTGTGATTTAAAATATTCTTATCAATCAGTCGATTTTTGTTTACAAATAAAAAAAAAAAATAATAATAATCTATTATTAAAACTTTGGTCATTTAATATTATAATCACTTACAAAAGTGTTCAAGATTTATACAAATCATGATCTAAGGTGCGTACTACAGAGACATAGAGGTATATGCAATACCATATAAAAGTGATATCGGCGCCACTGCGAGGAAGTGGTTTTTTTATCATTTTTTAATTAGGTTCTATTATTTAGTGTGTAGGTACTTATTTCAATTGTTATTAGGTAGTTTTTTTAAATTTAATTTTAAGTAAAATTGTTTATTAAAAGAGGTTTTATTCACTTTATTTTATTTTGTCAAGAAAAACCTTGAATCACTGTTTTATATTATTAATTATTATTATTTTATTAAGTTGAATTATTGCAGGGAGAACAATTTTATAGATTAGGTTAGGTTGAGTTTTTTATTATTAAGGTGCTTAGACCCATACATTTATTTACCAAGTATAAATACAACTGCATGCTAACCACAAAATAAATGCACTTAAATGTACACGTAATTAGACAATAAAGGAACAATGGTGATAGTTTCATACCAATGTATAAATTGACCTTATCTTAAATAAATTACATAAATATTCTAGAGTGAATATGTCTTATTATATGAGGAAAGGTGATTCAGAGGTAGTGAGGGTGGCTATGGAAATTAATATTGATGTATTGAAGGAAAAAGAGGAAGACCGAAGAAAAGATGGTTATAGGTAGAATAGATAATGACATGAAAATAGCGGGATTGAATAAAGGAGTGGTGGGGGGGGGGGGGGGGGATTAAGAGCAGCATTGTGGAGGTGTAGGACAATGGTAAAGGCGAAGAAAAAGATAGAGGAGGTATTTTCTCCCATGTCCCCCTAAAAAGGGGGCCCATGGTTGTAGCCTGGTAATGATTTTAAATGGCCTGCAAACATTTTGGCACCAACAATATAAAAACTGAAATGACGCCCCTGCATTAAAGTATTTTTGGTTAAAATGAAGGAGTTGTTAAAATAAGTTTTTACCATGGTCTAAGATATAATATCTTAGTCCGTGGTTTTAACTAATACAATAAATATTTGTAGGTTGTTACAAAGACCTTACATCAAAATTCAACTAATTTGAATCAGAATTTGAACAATAATTTAGTCAATCGTTGGGTTATGAACAATATACGGCCTCCAAAACCAAGTAGCACAAACAATATTCCTAATCTCAGACATAATAATAGACAGTAAGATAATTTTTGTTATAGTTATTGATTAATTGTATTAAATAAATATAATTTTAACATAACAAAACATTGTTAATTATTATGAAATATTTTATTAGTAGACCCACAACTTATCAGGGAATGAGGTCAACTTCTTTTCAAAATAGTGTACAAACTGCAAGACAGATCACTCAACGTTTTTCAAATACGGTTCAACAACAAAGACATTTTAATAATCAATCAGTATTACAAGAAGTAACTGTTATATTAAATATATTGTACATTTTGTTTTATAATTTATTATTATAATACTTATTACATTCAATAGAAATCCATTATAGTACTGATAATATATACACAACATATTAGTTAGTATGATTACAGTATTGTGGTTCTGTAGAACTGCATTACATAACTGTCTATATATTAGGACTACTATACTCTGTTCAAAATGAGATTGTACCTCGGTGGGAGGGGGGAGGGAAGTTTTCGTTTTCAACGGTTAGAGACTTCTCTCACCCATATCAACACATGAGGCCAGTGCTTTAGAATAAAGCTAAGCACATGCTCACAAATTTACCGCTGAGGTATTGATGTCATTTTGAACAGAGTATAATATGTAAAAAAAAACCCATTTCCTACATAATCTAAAAAAGAGAATTAGGAATTCAAATATTATTTCAAAAATAAAATTGGAAGTATAATTTTTTTTCAGCTTATTGGTCTAAATGCGTGAAAACAACCTGCTTAACAACTTACTATAGTATTTTTTTATAAAACATTAATTTATAATATTTTTATATGTTAGTATATATTTTTTTGTATTTGATTTGTCTTATAGCAAGTAACAACCATGACTACAACAACTACAGTTCGACAAATAGTCCAGAAAAATCAAGTCCACCGTCCCGGTAATTCTGTAACTAATAGTGGTAACAAACCTGAACTTATAGAACTGGATTAGTGTTTTATACTGTAAATACAATCTAATATGTTTATTTCATCATAATATTTTATTTTTTATTTGTTAGATATTATGGCATATACTATTGTACTATCAAAGTTTTTTAATATTTTGTCCAAACTAAGTATAATATTTTATCTTGTATAAAATATAAAATTATTGAATTAAACTAAGAATCTGGTTATATTTGTTTCTATTTAGCACCAACTATTTCTTTGTAATTGTAAATATTTTAAACTTAGATCTATATTAAATACCTATCTATTTTAAACATATATATATTTTTTCTATTCATTGGAATAATATTAAAAACTATTTGATGTTGCGTTTAACATTATGTACAATGTACATATGTATCATGTATGTAAATATATTGTTAAAAAAATACATATTTTGAAAAACTGGAATAAGTTATTTTTAATGTAAACATTTTTTAGTAGGTAGTGGATTAAAAGGACGCTATCATAGACCTATAAACTAATGGACAGCGCTTAGAGAGAGAGGTCAGGGGTACGATATAGAGTAAAAGAGAAAAGAGAACCTGGGGGAAATACAGTGTTAGTTTATAGGTCTATGATTACTACTTTATGTTCTTTCTCTTTTATCATTCCCGTGCATTTACGGCAGGGTAGAGTGGAATGCGCTGTCCATAAGTTTATAGGTCTATGGAAGCTACACCCGCATGCGTTGTCTCCGTCTTACAAATGCATAACATAGCGAAAACTGTTTTGCGCTGGACAACTATGCTCCCTCTGTTTTTATAGTAAAGTTACCCAAATTCCACAACACAAGGAAAAACTTTATCTGTGTCGTAGCGTTTTTTGCTTTTTTCATAGCACTTATTTTTCATAAATAATTAAACGAAAAAACAAAAAAAACTTAATGTTCTCAAACTAAAAACTTAAGTTGTATATATGTTATCCAAATAATAAAAATGCTACGACACAGATAAAGTTCTTCCCTATGCGTTGTGGAATTTTGGTAATTCTACTATAAATACAGTGGGAGCATAGTTGTCCCACGAAAAACAGTTTTTTGCCATGTTCTGTATTTAAGACGGAGACAATGCATGATGGTCAGCGGGTGTAGCGTCCTCTTAACATTTTGCTTTTTGTATTATTCCACTGCACGTCTAAATTTTAAATACTTATGAGGAGCAGTGCTCGGAACTTTATGCATTTGCATATTTCTTAGGAAGCTGCATATTAAAAATCTGATTCAATATAAATTAATTTCATAGTACATTGAATCTAAATACAAAAATGTATGTTGCGTATTTTTGACTAAATTTACATGATTTTGAGCATATTAATGCAAATTATAAATATATATTCATAAATCATTGATTTAAACAATTTAAAAATAAAGAGCCGCCGCATCGTCTGTATTTTGAATTATACTGAAGGTTCCGAGAATTGATTGCAATTTATCGACCCGGTAAAAACAATCTAATCATCGATAAATATAAAAATGGAGCGTGAAAAATGTACGTTACCTCATCAATCGAGAACGGCGGGTTCGATTTGGCTCAAATTTTTTTTAAGATGCACGTAATTGTCAGGAGAAGGTTTTTACGAGAGAAAATTTTAGGAAAATCAAAATCCACCAGCAAAGCAGGAAATCGGGATGTCAAAAATACAACAGTGGTGCCATCTGTCCAGGAAAAAAATAAACTAGATAATAAAAAATTTAGTTTATTGTTGCAGATTAAAAGTATAATAATAGTGTATTATATTGGTTGCTATTGGTTAACCGGGCGTGTGTTTGTTGATTTGTACTATTATTTTTGGTCAATATATATAAACAGCCGTTCTCGATTAGGAAGGTAACGTACATTTTTCACGCTCCATTTATAATATATACATACATAGATAGGTTAATTTAAAAATGGTTAAATTTGGTTTTTTTTTATTCATCGGATTTTAGTACGGTTAGGTTAGGTTATGAGTTTGTAGCAATTGATCATATTAATCCAGTTGGAATTAAGTAAAATTGACAAACTTGGCATAACTTTGATACCTACTCTAGAGTTAAATCATCTACTTACGTACAATCAGCACCTGATAATATACCTACTGCTGCGAACCAGAAATTTTATTCCGGGCAACGGAAAAGTTAACGTAAGTTCTGAACACCATACACCGAATATTAAATAACGAATTGAACAACGTTTGAATCACGTTTGAGTTGGTACATTTAACGGGCATCGAAGTGCACGGAAATACGGAATCAGCTAGTTCATTATAACTCAGGTACATATTATATAATAACATGACTGAAAACGTTTCAAGATCTACAAACTACAAATTAAAATTATACTTAAATTTGTAGCTAATTATAAAATAATTATTCCTTTTTTAAGTTTATTAAAATATATAAATACATGTTTAAAAAAAAAACTGTATTTTGTACTGCACAATATTGTATATTTAAGCTTTATTTTAGTGCATATGTATGCACATATTTCTTTATTTTTTAGCGCATAAAGTTTCGAGCTCTGCTTATAAGTTATAACTAATTAGGTAACTACTTGTTTAAAATTTGAATCTATCTCGGAAAAATATTCTGATACGGAATATGTAATTGAAAATATCTAAGTATATAATACATAGTCATTCAAAAAGGTGAAATAAGTATCTTAAAAAGGATAACGACAAAATAAGTAAAAATATAATGTTTTTTAAATTTATAACTCAATTATATAATAATATAATATCAAAAATGTTAATATTTTTTATTTATATAAGTATATAATATGTACATCGTTTCATCATGCCAAAGTATATTAAATACGGTATAAAAAATAATCAAGACTTGATCGATGAGATATCTATCAAGTCAACTTTGTAATGGTAAGTAGTGACATTTTTATGGACAGTTGTAAATTTTATTAATTTTTACAATCTTGTGATTGTTTCATTAATAACGAAATAGGTAGGTGCCTATATTACTTAACTCTGCCCATGGACGCAACTAGAGAATTATTTCTGAGGGGGGTGGGGTAAGCCCCCTTAATAATTGCGCCTATGCTCCATCCGCTTGACACTATTGTTCATTGTTCCTAATTAATTTTATGATTTTTAACAATACCGCAGTCGAACCTGTATCTATTTGGGATTTTATTGGCAGTCCCTGTTGACATTATTTGTAAAAGGGAATTTCCGAAAATGTTTACATGTCCATTTAGATAATATTTGTTTGGTACCTAAGTACTGCCATAGAACATGTTCTGTGGTACTCTGCAGCTATTTCAAATTTCCACCCCCATGCAAGCATACAACCGGTCCTCTCCGGTGCATGTGTCGTGATCAATCATAAATTATATTAATAATAACAGTACCTAATTAAAGAATAGGTTATTATCATAGACATATAAATATATAATATTATAACATGTCTATGGTTATTATAACCAGGGTTGGGTAGTATCTTCGATATAAGTATCTTAAATCCACGATTTCGATACAATTGTACCTTGTATCTTGTATCCCGATACAATTATAAGAATAGTATCGAGTATCTTGTGACTTGTATCACGATTGACGATACATTAATGCAATACTAATTTTTTGCGATTATTTTCAAATTATTTTTACAGTCACTTTCACGAAAAGTGGCATTCGACGGAAGTGCGTCTGGTGGAAGTTTTTACGTACCTATATGGTTATTATTACTTGTGTCAAAAAAGGCGCAGCAAGCCAGCAAATTTAAATGTATGAATACCATAATTTAATATTGCAGTATTAATTAATTACAAATTATCAACAATTCTGATTTTTATCATCACAATTTATTATTACCTAATATTTACTTTGTGAATTATTATATAATATAAACATTTATAACATATTATACCTAGGTAGGTACCTACTAAAATTATTCTTACTAATATAATTCAATACCAAGTAATTAAAGTATATAGTCATAGGAGAAACTAGACCAATATTTTTAGGGGTGCACGAATTATAAAGATTTCCTTTATAATTTCCCCTTAACACTGTACCTATGTTTATTAACAATAATTCCAAATATATATTTTTGTGAAACAGTAACAGACAACAGTAAATACTGAATTGTGACTACTGCATAATTTTTCGGCCAGTAAATTATATTTATTTAAATTACTGCTAGTTCAGACTTCTAGATGACGTGGTCCACTTCTTCTATCACAATTATACCCTAATCAATAATGCCATTACAATTATTTTTATTCAGTTGAGTTGGTACTTTTTAACTCTGACTGATTTGAACTAGACTTAGAATAGCTTTAAACAGGAAGACTAAGATCGTTAATTTCTTGTTAAGTAGTTTTGGTTTTTTTTACGTACTATGGACGTAATAAGGGGCAGCCTTATTGGAGAGCTATACCTACTTGGTATTAATTTTTTGTATCGTGTGTTGGCCACAAACACAATATAAACAAGCGTGCACAAACAAGTTATACATATTTATTATTATAATAAATAATAGGTATGCTGGCTCAATACTCAATAGTATGCTGCCTAGTTATTATTTTTCTTATTATTGTTATTACCTACCGTTTTAATTTTGTTCAAAATACATTTGTATATTATAATACATCAGTTTTTACTTAATAATATTTATATTTTTCCAATAACTGTTATAATTTTAATTTTTTAAAAGTTTTCCTATATTCGTTTCAACTTTTTTAAGTGTCTTTTCGTTCGTAAAGTATAAGTTCTTTTTATTTTCAACATAAAACAATAATTACACTTTTTAGATTCATATAGACGCACGCACACCAACAATGAATTCAATTATTAACGAAGGATTATATCTCTCAGGCCACAGATCTGAAGACTAAAATATTTTTACGCGCCTACAATGTTTCAACACCCCTCAAGCTATAGAAAAGTTATTAAGTCCAAGTAACGATTACGAATTATTTTGATATGAGACTTGGTCGGCGTATAAGTAAGCTAAACTATAGATGCCTAAACCAAGTAAGATGATTTTATGTATCTATTAATTATTTTGTAAAATGTATTTATTTAATATTGTCGTCCCCTCACCATTTCATCTCCACACCAAACACATCATCCATTATCGCCGTCACACACACAAAATAAACACTTTATTCCAGTAGCGTAAAAAATGTTCACGAATGAGTTTCACGACATTTAAACAGGTTGAATAATGAGGTCCATTAGGAATAGTGAGTGGTAGGAGACTTAGAAATATGATTTTGGTAATCTCTAAATTATAATATATATAATAAAAATATGATAAATATAATAATAATATAGTTATAGACGTTATAGTTATAAATTATAATATTAGGACAGTGTTGAATTTTAAATAAGGATCGGGAGGGGGGGGCTGATAATGCTAATAATTTAAAACTACTGTATTTTTGATATTAATATATTAATAATGTAAGTATTTTTTTTTTATTTTTGAGTTAAAAAATATATAAATATAAAAATTGTACATTGAATAAATTTGGGTGAAATTTTTTTTGACGGGAGCTGTTTGAGATGTATCGATAGTAGTTGGGCTAGACCAGCGTTTCTTAATGTTTTTTTTTATTGTTTTATTATTATGGGACCTTTTTCAATTTACATTTTTATCGTGGAACCCCTCATTTGATTCAATTGTTTTAATGCTACATTAATTTTAAATTTTAACGAGATGAATGGTATTGTATTTTATATTATTACCGGTAGGTATACTTAATATTAGGCTTATAGCTTATTGGATGATGAAAGTTGAATTTTCATGACAGATTCGATATTAAGTCTGTCGCAGTATTTCATTTTTGTCGATACATACGCTGAGAACGATTACGATTACGTCTTAATTAATCTTTGGTTATCGACCACAAACTTTATCTTGTTAGAGTTCAAGAGTCAATTATATCGATAAAATATTATAACTGACAATTATGAGGTGAGGAGGTGACCTACGATTTGTGAATATATTAACTTTACTCTTTAGTTAAATGTTTTAAAAATAGCACTTATATTATATTATGATCTTCGTAAAACTCCAGGGTTCCGCGGAACACGGTTTTAAAAAAAAAACTGGGATAGACCAACATGGTTGATCTTTCAGCAGAGCAATGACACCTACTATAACATGTCCCGGAAGTTCCTGACATTTAAATTTCGAACTACTTGTGTTGAAATATGCGACTTTTTTTCATTAAATATCAAAGAATGAATTGATTTAAAATAAATGTAAAGAAATAATATTTTGAGTATTACGAAGCTTGATAAATGTACAAAGCTATTACTATTTAATAATCTGTCAACACGTGGGTTGAAATTCTAATGCAAATAATTAATAAACGAACGTGCATAAATATAATAAAATACTTTGATTATGGAAACGGAATAAAGGTAACGATTGGAATAACTATATGAACTAGTTTTTTTTTTAGGTCAAAATGCACTTTATGTTTTATACGTGATAGTTAAAAGTCTGATGATGATGATGACCTTATTTCTAAAAACATTAATAACTATGTTACGTTATATTTTGTGGTTCCAGTATTATTATAAACTAGACAATATGTTTGACGGCAATGGGATTATTTCACATAACACATCAAATTCCTCATAAATATAATATAATACTGATAATATATCATATTATGAATGTTTTTCGAAAATCCCGCATCGTTTAAAAAACCCTGGATCTGTTAATGCTGTACAGTCGAATAGTTTCATTTTAATATTACAATAATAATTATTCGGTATTGAAAATTCGAAACACTGTAGTTGCAAGGAAAGGAAAATAGGTATACTTTATTGACATTTTGTTTTGTATATTTGACATAATATATTTGTTAGGTATGTTATATAATGATATCAACTGACAACTATAAAATCTCAATTCAAAAATAAAACTATTGAATGTCAATATTCCAGTTAATTATTATTTATAAGCACATCGAAGTTAATAAAATAATGAAAATATTTTCAGTGGTTAAACAGATAACAGAAAATTTAAAATCTGGTTGATATAGGTATTAGGTACTATAATAGTGGTGGTTTATTATATTTTACTATTATTATTATTATTAATTGTATCTACCTACTAATATATATAATTACAGGCTGGTTACCTTCCTAATTAAGTTTTGAATAAAATATGATAAACGGATAAGTAACATATTTAAAATTGAACTAAATAGTACCCGTCAAAGCGTTGGTACATAATATAGTCATTATTATACAATATTATATTATATCGTTAATTGTTATATATAAACTCATGCAGAAACCATTAGTACCTACCTAAACATGCTGTGCTGTAATTATACATTCACAGTTTTTTTATTTTTTCCTCCTTGTAGCAAAATAAATTTAATTTGTGAAATCGTAATGGAAACACTTACCTACCTACCAATAGTATTATACGGTGGCGTTTAAAATATAGAAATATTATCACTATGAGCCAATTACATTTTTTAAAGGGCGAGGGGGGGGGGGAGGGGGGAGAGTTATAATGATGACATATTAGTATACATTATGTCATGATATTATGTCTGAAGTGAACTTAAAATTTCATTATAGGTCAGGTACCCATCTGTACTGCTCTGACCCTCTCTGCACTCCATATAATATACATATTATACGCCACTGGTATCATAACAATGCTTAAAATAGTATAGATGTTGATTTATTTCGAAGTTTAATGTTTAAAATGTATTAAGAAAGCTTTTAAAATAAACACATATAAGGTGTTAGTATATTATATCATGTATACTTATTGTTATGCATATGGAGTATAGACACGAAGTACGAAGAATAAAAATATATACATACCATGAATAATTTTATATTTTTATGTTACAAAATTGAATCATATTAAAAATTGTAGATAGATACATAGTATAAAAAGGCAATGTGCGTGTGGTCGTGGCTTATATACTCAAAAACTACTCGACCGAATTTTACGAACATTTTAGAGATTGTTCTAAGAGATAACATAAGGTTAAAACAGTAAGTTTGAACCACGCCCGATAAGTGGCGCTGAAAAACTTTTATCTTAATATTATTTTGTTGAATTCAATATGTCTTAGGTATAAACACACTATACTAAACTAAGTACCTATTACCATTGAGTAATGAGTATACATACTATATTGCAATGTAATATACTCAATGGTATTACTAACAAGTAACAATAGTAACAAGTTTCAGTTTTTTTTTTAATTGTTCATTTTCGTGGGTGGAGATATACATCTAAACCGTTTAGTTGATCAAGTTATTATACTTAAACTGGAGTATAACAAGTATTGTATTCAATCCACCGCAGGTGATTTTCCCACCTTTGTGAGATTTGTCCTGAAGGCGAGGTAAACTGACACTGACATGCTCGTGAACTGAGGTAAACCTATACCAAAATACACCGAGTACCGTATTTTAATTTATCCCGGGAATGGTCGGATAATACGGCTAATATTTAATAATAAATAACAATACCTAGAATAAAATAAGTAGGTACCTAATTTATTGATGTATAAATATAATATAATTTTATATAATTTTATTTGCCATGTTTATATCCACAGAAATATAAAAATTACCAATCGGGATCACATTATTTTGTAAACATTAATTTCCCATAATACGATAAGCGTAATTTTTATTATGACTGTGAGACAATAATAATAATTTTTTTATTTAGGGGGTTGAGGCTCCGACACCTGTGGAACTGTGGGGGAGGTCACTGTAGGTTTTGAACACGTGTGTGTTTGTTTTGGCAGAATTTTTAAGTGAGCATCTATAGGTATCTGCCAATCTGCCATACCCGGGAGGCCACCATGGCCTCTCTCCGGACACCGTTACTACCCGAAGAAAAATGCCACCCGTGGCCGAGTTCGAACCGGCGACGGTGGGCGTTACAACCGACGCCTTAGTCCACTCGGCCACTCCGTCTCCCAATAATAATAATTATTATTGTAGAATGGATCCAAATACCTACCAACAACCTCTTCAATTACAGATTGTTTAATACTGCAAATTTTAATAATAATAAAAACAAAATCTGTCCAATTAAGGTTTAGGCTATTGTAATTAGTATACATTTGATTACAATATGGTTTTCAAAAATATTTAGTCTTTCATCATCGATGTTGATTTTACGTGTACACAGAAGGTCAACGCACGAGGTTGATTGTGTTTTCAGAGAACGGCCATTAAAATGTATTCGCTAAAATTTGTATTCAGCACAAGTGTTTGATGACTGATGAGTGCTAAACTATTGAGTATTGAGTAAGCAAAACACGCGCAAAAAATGCAATAGGGATGTCATTTTACCTTGATGAGCACAAAATATAATAATAGTTTAAGTATAATATTTTATTATTACCATTGTACAGACTCGCAATGTTTGTACAATACACACGTTATGAAATTTAAAATACGTATTAAGCGATGTACAAAAAAAATATCATTAAAATAATATTAAATAACGTGAACATTGTACAAGTATGAAGTAACTATAATTGCGGTGTATAGTATCCAACCGTAAGAAAAAAAATACACGCATTTGTAAGTAATTGACTTTAATTAATTTGGTTATACTCGTAATTAGGACTAGGATGTATATTACTCTGTAGGAAAGCACATATTAAAAAAAATACAAACTTTGACAAGTATTTGATTTTTCATTTTAAGATATTCTAATGTGGAGCTTTGACCAATTAATGAATAAATGGGAAATGAATAACAAAATAATAAAAACATTTAATATTTTAAATGTTTATTAATTTCCTGAAATAATAATGGATATAATATCTATATAAATATTTTGAATTCATTGGTAGGTATATTTACTGCTACACTATTTTATTTTTTTAATTAATGTAAATATATACATATATACCTACGTATAATATCAAATATGGTTGTATTATAGTATAGGACGTGACATATTATACTTTCAAATGAATTGCTTTATCATTTTATTAAGACTTAAAAGTTAAAAATATTAAAGTGTATTGTATTGTATTGTTGTTTTTTTCTTCGAAAAGATAATGGGCCCGACTGAAATGGTTTGTAGGTTGCTTATATTATCAATCTATATCATATTTTTTTTTTGACATAGGTACACTTCGAAAATCCTATAGTTAAAGTACATATTTTATATCGAAATAAAAGAATATACGTTCAATAATATTGTATTATAAATCCAACTAAACGAGTATTAATCACTTTTACAGACATTATAATATTGCACATCGTTTTTGTTTGTTTGTCGGAAAATATATTCATCATTGAGATTTGAGAAATATACGTTTGTGGTTTACGTAGGTATACTGATTATTTTTACTGCAACAGGTGTTTAAACAAAGGTAAAAATCAACGAATAAACATCGAATTCAGTGACTATTTGATTCATACGATTCAATTAATTTTGTTCATACAATTGTCGAAAAACAATCTGCGTGGCTTGTTTAGCCGAAGTTCAATTACAGGGGCACACATTTAATACGAAAGTAATAATGATAAGTGTCGTGACCACTTGCTAGACGGTCGAATAGCAACTAAATACCTGGTCGAAAGTGTCCTTAAAATTAATCACTCCAGACGCACTCGTACTCGACATTTGTGCCTATTACAATTACTCATTCTTATTGTTGTAATAATTTGAGTTTTAATTCGTTACGTAACCCATGCAGAGAAATACACAATAACGTATACGGAAGAATAAAAGAACAATAACAGCATTTCTGAATACGGTATTATACTTCTATACCGTTTTGCTACTAATCTAACCAGTAACCAGTAATCATAATAATATATTGATATCGAATATAATTCGATGTGCACTGCGGTTGTGTGGTTTCTCAGGTTTTCATATTTAACAGTAATAATAATATTTAAAAAAAAAAAAAACAAAACTGTTAGGTATAAACTGAAAACAACATAGAATTCTTCGGTAATACGGTACAATACCGTTTTGGAACATATATTGGTAATATGTCATTTTAATATAGACTATAGGCACGGGTTATGTTATATTATGTACTTATGTTTAACATATTTTTTTTTTTTTTTTTAGTTATGTTCCCGGTTACGATGTAGAACATCCAAAAAACGATATGATTCCATTATTTTAAAGCATCTAATATGGACTTAACATCTGCAGGGTAGTAACCAGAAGTTTTCAATGAGGGGGGGCACAGTAAATTAAAATTAGGTATCATAAAAACTATTTTATTTTATAATAAATGAAAGCTACTGTTCTATGTTACGATAAATAATTATAATAGGTAATAATTTTTATTTGTTAAAATTTATGGTTAATCAAAATGAGTCATCTGGTTTTAAATGGTTATATACTTATATAATATTTTAAGCTTATGGGCTCAGAGTGATCATTGATACATTGCATAAAATAATAATAAATTCAATTTAGTTAATGGTATACCTACTATATAGGCACCTATTTATACATTTTCTATATGACTTCTCTTCCCTATTTGCATTTTTTTTTGCTTTACTGACCATTTAGGTATTTTGCAGCTACTATTATGACACTCCATTTATCTCGGTCAGTTGCAGTTTAAAGGTATGGTGCTTCGTCTACCATTTTTATGTTTGCATTTACTCTATCTATTGCCACCGTTTCAGAGGTCTTTCCCTAGGGCACTTGCCAGTTGGTTTATTAATATTACATAGTACCTTTCGAAATATCTTCCCCTCAGCTCGCATACATGACCCACCCATTCTACACGCTTGGATTTCTCCTTTCGGACTCACCGCAGTTCGTTGGTTTCTCACTGGCATATACTATTATCACTATTGGATGTAAATAAACTAAGTACTTACATTTTTCCATTGTCGTACATGATAACATTCTTGAACTTAAAAATGTATTTAGTGAAAAATATGTTCGATTCACCGAGAGTTGGTTCTAAGTTTAACTTCATATAGTTGTTAAGATTAATGATCACTAATGAGTTTTTAAAATCCTCGACCTGTTCAAAGCTGTATGGTCTGACTGTCAAATTGTTCTTTATATGATCGTGTGGCGTACCATTAACATGTATTTTGTTTTTTTTTTCGTTAATCATAAAGCTCATATTTCGACTGCATGCAATTAATTTGTCCATAGTGTGTATTACTTACATGTAGGCTACATCATGGCGACTATTTCCTAATATGACAACATTGTCCGCATACGCCAACTTTGTCACATTTCTATTAAGCTCCACTACTCGGTCTTCTCCTATACATATCTACCCAGACAGCACTTTTTTTGTTTTAATATTATTATAACATTATAATAACGAATAATATTAGTATAACGTTATTATAACATTATTATAATATTGTGATTACAAAATGCTGTCTGGGAACCACTTTTTCAAGAGCGAATTTAAACAATATGGAAGAGAGGGCTAAGGAATCTCCACGATTCCTTTATTTAACCCCGATTTTACTTCAAAATTAAGGGATAGCCCCCCCCCGCCATCGGACTTTGCAGAATGTGTCAGCTCCCTAATTGCTACCTTTTGCAATCGACTTCATCGTGTTTTAGCCAATCTGAGGCAAAGATATAATAAATTATAATAACAATATTTAAATAAATGATAAACTACTATATAACACCTACAAGGTAAAACATTTTATAGTGATTAAGTTGCTAATTTAATCACATTCACTTAATATTTAATTATATTATAAAGATTTTGTTTTATATTTTATTTTAACGTGGTTAATAGGGTTGAAGTGCCCTTGTCGCCCAGGATGAGCCATTGATTAAAATTAATGGTATAATTAATATTACATATTATACAGAGTGCTACTAAAATGTCTGTATAGGTACTGACAATGAGTTACCTATTCATAATCACATACTATATAAACATTATAAACACAATTATATGTATAGGTAGGTACATAATTTAATGCCCACATTTATTTTAGTATTTACTTTAATAGCGATCAGTCACATATTCACTATTGTCACACTCCACACATAAAAAAAAAATACCGTATTGGTACTAGCGACTAGTGTTATATTATGGTTAATGCTTGGTTCAATAGCATGGACGTAGGTCGATTTACACCGATTATCGTAAATAATAAAATTATAGGTACAACATCCTGTTGTACCGCAAAATGGTAAAATAGGCATACTATTATATTTTGTGGTTTTACTAAAGAATTCTTCCATACATAAATTATTATATACCTAATATACGATATACCCACTCATAATTTATATGTATAACAAAATATTATGTTAAATATATTATAAATTATACATATGTAGCTACACTAATACACTATATTATATCATGTTTATATACGGTATGTAAAATGAAGATTTAATTCTTAAGAAGAAACCACTATAGTTATAGTTACAGAGTTATACAATAAGAGATCTCAGATCCAGCGTATTATTATTTATCATAGTAAAAAGTGTTTAACAAAACAAGTGTTTTAAATAATTAACGTAAAAATAATATTCTTGCAGTTACAAATAAAAGTATTTTTCATGTTTCGTATAGGTACTCACTAATTTATTGTTGAACAACCGGTGTATAATAAGAGAAAAAACATAGAACTGCAGGTGTCATATTGAAAATAAAATATTTATAAATAAAACAGTATTTCGTGAATTCGAAGCCAACTGAGCCAATCGTGAACGTATACTATACTTTTACGTCGTTTCTGGTTTTTGAACCTTCGAAGGATACTGCAGTAGGATCTCCATATCCCGGACTCGGGTCGGTGTGACGGTGTGGAAGTGCTTTGTAAAATAAATACATAAAAAGCCTTTTCATGTTCAATATGTGAACGAGAAATTAACTTCCTAGTTCCGACACTATTTATCCATTACATTCCTTTGATCCGCGTCTCATCATATTAAATTACGTCCGCGATGAATACGCCACTGCTGCAGTGAATCGTTCGGACATTTGACGTGTATATTTAATCGACGACACACCTTCTCTCCCCCATTGCACCCATTACAACCGATTGTACGTATAAGTACAACCTTTTGTGTTACGCATTAAAACCGATCGAAATCGCTAATACAAATGCGATTATATATAGACAGCGAACATGTTTTACAGTTATTTTCACACTGCAGCAGTGCAGCCTGCAGGGGTTAAAAAACGTCCGAGAAAAAAATGTTGTTGATAACAATATACTAAATAACGATTTACAACTTTTCTCGGAATCGTCCAACTATTAACTATAATATTATTAAGTGTGAAATCGTATAAAATTTTAATGTTTAGTAACGTGTCCCACTTGGTAAATGTATACGTATCACTTGTGTTTCGTTGGCAAATATATATAAGTAAACGCACTATTTTCGAGACCGCAAACAATTAGCAGTCCTATAATGTAAATTAAAACCAATCGCAATCAATATTATAATACAATCCTTATAATTATAAGAGAACAGGCCTGTTTTATATACCGATTTTCTGACGACACTATTGAACTTTTTGCCAATTTTTTTCACAGAGTTGTTCCAAATACTTTCCTGAGAGATTAATATTATTTACAATTGTATATTGTTACTTACAAAAATGCTAATTCTGTTGGTTAAGAAACTGTGTTTTTATTTGACATTTCAATAACTGAACCAGTGGCGTAGACAAGGGGTGACGTGGGGGTCAGATCCCTTATTGGCTATTTATTACCTCAGTAAAAAGTTTTGAGAGGGTGGGGGATTTTCCAATTTTTCCCTCCCATTTAGCTATGTCGTATTTTTTTTTATCCACCCTCCCCACCTCCGCCCCCTTTAAGAAATCATGTCTACGCTACTGAATTGAACTGTATTCCGATTTATGTTTGAAATATACCTTTAATGTCTGTTGTTTGTGAGAAATGTACATGCACCGATTTTATAATCCTTTATGCACTCTGTCGTAAATAAAGACTGACCAACATTAAAAACTACAGATTAATATAAATTTTGTTACATAGGTACATAGTTTTAATATTAAATACATGACTACATGAGAGTTGGATAGAAAACACCGATCACTTTATTAGCTGAATTGTATAAATTGCGTATGCGTTATCGAATAAATTTAGTTTCAACTTCTACATTACCTACTATAACAATTAGTTAAAATTTTTTGTCTTTATGACTTAAATGACTTTATGACTTAAAGACTTTATGTCTTTATCTCTTGTAGAGATATGTCGATATACACAGCACTGCATTTTAGGTGTGTTCATTTTTTCCCGGATGAAGTCGGGTGATAGGTACAGCTAGTATTCATAAAAAAATGCAAAATAATCATACTTATATAGCAATGATATCGGAGATGGATGTTTTAAGAGATTTTTTTTAAGTAATGTTTGTTTAATGTTTATAAAACATTAATAATTTAATAATTTTTATTTGCATCATCAAACAATATTTACAATAAATAATTTACTTAATAAAAATATTCAATAGCGCTCCAATAACTATATTTTGTGTTTGTATTAGGTGAGTACAAATACAAAGGTTATATAGGCAGGTTATAAGTTTAACAAGGTTTTCTGAAATATGAAATTATAAAGTTACTGAATAAAAATTGATATTGGATTTTTGATTAGTATACATAAACATTATACTATACCAACTAATTAAATATTATCAAAGTTTAACTTTTTAATATAATTTACTAGGAGCAATTTTTACATTTATTTAAATCAATATTTAATTTTCTACACAGGATCAATACTTACATGTATTGCATTCATTTTTCCAAATTATTTGTTAACTTTTGAAACATTTAAATTACTAAGATTTTTCAAACGCGTGTTATATGAATGATGTAGCATAAATAAATAAACATTTAACCTAGAAATCTCAGAATTCAAAAAAGAAAACACAAGTCCAATTATGTACAGAAACATATTTAAGAACACATTACAAAAATACCATAACTACAAACACATTTATACCGATGCATCCAAAACAGACCATAACGTTGGAATATCCATAGTAACTGAAAACTCCACCACTTCCTACAAACTTCCTCCCGAATGTTCTATTTACATAGCCGAAGCAATAGCTATATATAAAGCAGTACAAAATAATATTATAAACAAAGAAACGTCACACAATAAATATTTAATACTAAGCGATTCTCTAAGCAGCTTAACTGGCATAAACAACTTAACAAACCTAACAGATGTATCCAAACTTATCCAAGAAACTATCCACGTAGCAAGTCAAAAAGGAATAGAGATATCCTGTCTATGGATACCTGGACACTGTGGAATAGACGGTAATGAACTAGCAGATCAAGAAGCATCCAAAGCAGCCTCATCTACCGAAACCCAAATTCTAAATCTAAGTACTTTCACTGATTTAAAAAAACTCACCCAGAAGATTCTATACCAAAAATGGCAAAATCACTGGACCAAACAAAACATCAAATTAAATACAATAAAAAACAATATCCAAGTATGGAAAAACCCCGGCTTAAATAGGAAAGATGAAACCATTTTGAATCGCCTTCGAATTGTGCATACTTTTGCAACACACAACCACCTCATGGCTAGAAAAGACCCTCCCATATGCGAATCATGTGGTGTGGAGTTCACTGTCAAACACATAATTATTGACTGTTTCAAGTACTCAGACTCAAGATCCAAACACCACATACCACAACAATTAAGTGAAGCCCTTCAGCCTGATCTCCAATCAAACATCAACATAATCAACTTCCTAAAAGAAATCAAATTATATAACCTAATTTAATCCGTAACGACCGTAACCAAAAGGTAAATCATTAAAAAAAAAAAATGTAATTCAATAACTAATGGCCTAGTAGCCGATGTTTTTATGTTCAATAAAAAAAAAAAAAAAAAAATAAACATTTACTTTTAACATAATATTTAAAATATAATTTTTATAATAAATATATTTTAAATCAAGAAAATTAAATTCCGTATAGGTATAAGTAAATTGTTTGTTGGGTAAGACATAGACTTCTTATGTATATCGATCAGATTCATAATTGTATAATATGTTGGTTAATTATGATCCATTTGTATTCCGATAATCGGATAATGTTATAGAATATTGGCTGCAAATCAGATATTAATATTTTAAATATTAAAAAAATATTATTTATTTAAAAAAAAACTAACTAGGTAGTCATTACTCATCACTCAGTAATTAATTGATCAGTAAGTATAATATAATAGTTGTATATTCTAAATTATTTGAATGTAAATATAATTTATGTATAATGTATGATAAACCAGTATATTTATGGAACTGTATTGGACAAAAACATATTTTTCATACCTGAAGGTAAGACTAAAAGGTAAGCGAAATCGGTTTACTGACCGTCAACGATGAGGAGTGCAATTGGTACACTGATTCTAAAATACAAATTTTGGTTTTAGGTGCAACTGACCTATGTTTATCTAAATAATCAACCAATAAGTAGGCACCAAAGCCTAAACTAATACCTATATAGTGGATAATGGAGTTTATATTACCACCACTATAATCACTATACTATTATAGTATTGAAGTTAGTGAATCATAATATTACATCTGGTAAAGTATGTGAATATGTGATAGTTGAATTTCTCAATAAAATTACAACGAATTAAAAAATAAATTATGTTTTGTTTGTATTTTATCGAGGTTTTTATACTGAATATATATAATATAACTTATTATAACTATATTATTATTTATTATAGAATTATTTATAACAATTAAAATGTATAATGTTTACAGTAAAAACTTACATCGGTAAATTATTACAAATTTACAACCGTGGGAAAATTAATAGCGATTAAAAAGATAGAAGAAAGTCGAAAGGGAAAGGAAAAGAGAAATAATATATAAGACATCAAAAATAAGAAATATATAGATAGATACCTACAAATAATTATTATCTGCGTCCTATTCAAATTTCATACGGAGAAGCTCAATTTATGTAAAAAAAAGAGGTAATTAAAGTAATGAGCAAAGCATATCGCCGCAAGCCATGCATCATCGATTTAACGTTTTCATATTTCATAACTAAAACTGTTGGAAAGTCAAAATAATTAAAAATATTATGCTACCTATAGATTATTTAAAACTTATTGCCTATCGGACTTTGTTTTATTTAATAATTCGTGAAATCTATTTTTCGGTTAGCGTGTAAAACTCGGCGAACTCTGTCGTCGGCCAAATGTCAATACAAAGGTACGAATAATATTATTACACGTAGATAATAATATTAATTATATTAATAATGATATTAAATTTGTAGGTATCCTGTAGTATACGATTTTAGATCAATATATTATAAACTTTTATTCTTATAAAACATATATAGGTCCAGATGGGCAGACGAGTAATCGGAAACAAGCATCATAAAAATTCTCGTAAACTTTTGTTTCCTGCTTTAATTTACAAACATAGATTTTTCAGTATTTTTTTGGTTTTTTTTCATAATACGGTAATTTTCTTTACAAATCTCGTTTTGATTAGGCCTATGTGTTAATGTAATATTATACGGTTTGGCAACTTTTATTATTTTTGATTTTTCAATATCGGTGTAGGTAAATATACTCTCTGGACATTTAAACATATTTGCTTTACAGCAACGGCTATGTAGTCAAATTTTTCCAGGTATGTTTTAGAAAATACATATAACCCTCAAAACATGATTTGGAGTTATTTTTATTAAAATTAATTATTTCCATTGTACGTTAAATGAGTAATGGCACTATAAAAAAAAGACACTTCCTAGTTCCTAAATCAAGAGATAGGTGTGTGGGACTGAAAGTATTTTATGAAACAGTTCTATATTAATCCAAGAAAGGTTTTAATGAAATTTTCCTCAGTAAAATGTCCAAAAATGTGATAAATTTAACAAAAATAACAAGGTATTTTGTGCATAAACTACATATTATTATCTTGAAATCAATTGGTTTATGTCTTGCACCTTGATATAATGATACAATGTACAATGTGTATTGCAGTGTATACTTGGTACAGGATGATTATTTTTTAAATGTACATGTTTTGCAGTATGAACTACTTATATTATTATTATTATATTATTTTATCTCTATATTATAAATGTATAATCATTGTTTAACATTTAAGTTTTTGTTTTCGCTGACGCATTTGTAAATTAGTAATTACCGCTCAATCGTTCATTTTCCTACCAGAAAAGTTACTAAAGTCGAAATTAAGTCGAATGAAGTCTTAAAAAATATAGAAAATACACAATATACTAAATCAAAACCATATTAATATAATATTATACCATTGCTATTATATTATAGAATTAATAACGTTATTGCGACCAAACTTAATACGATTATAACAATATATTTTGTATAATATTAAATGAGTTGGCATTTACCCCCTAGATTCATCGCATCTAGACGATACATCTTTTGCTATCTGGGAACACATTTCTCACCTATCGTTATAGTCGTGTGCCTGCACCGTTGTACACCGGTGGCTGACGATGGGCATCGTATAATATAATATTATTGTTATGTGTACGGGTGCATGATAATAATAATATAATAATAGAGTGGAAAATAATCACACCGGTCGGCGGCGGAGGCTGAGACGGTGTCAGTTGAACTTTGTGCGCGGTCACCATATTGCTATTATTATAATTTATAGATTTAATAATAATGTCATTGACAAAACTTAATATACCTAATTATAATACAATTATATTTTTTATAAATAAATGAGTTGGCATTTTCCCCCTGGATTCGTCCAGGCTATACATTTTTGGCTATCTGGGACCACCCTTCTCACCTATCTTTAGTCGTATGCCTGCACCGTCGTACACCGCGGTAGCTGACGATGGGCATATCGCATAATATAATATTATTGTTATATGTGTACGGGCGTATAATAATAATAATAATAATAATAATAATAATATAATAGAGTGGAAATGAATCACACCGGTCGGCGGCGGTGGCTGAGGCGGTGTCCGTTGAACTTTGTGCGCGGTGCCCGCCGCTACTGTTATTACGACGGCATATATTATTAATGCTGGAAAACGGCGCGACCTTGAGAATGGCCGTCGGCAGCTCGCCGCGTGTCCACCTCGGACGGTGTGTGCGACGACCTTAGTTGGTATAAAATTAATATGAAATCCCGTTCCAACCTTAATATGCTTGATAATTTTAAGGTCTATATGCGGTACTTACCGACGGACAATATTATAAGACAAGTCGCACACCGTTGTTATATAACATATTATACCTAAGTCATAGTACCTACCGTGCAGCGACGCGCAGAACATATTTTTCGGGGAAGGCTTATGCGACATTTTCTATACCTATACCTGCACCGGGGAATGATCAAATCGGTATAATTGTTTTTCAAGTCTTATTCCAACTGAAATTGTTATTATTCGATCGTGTACAAGCAACTGAATTTTTTTTTGAATACCTATCATATATAGTATGATATATGACTATATTTAGACTATACATAGTCTGAACAGGTCCATTTCATTTTATAGCAGAGTAATGATAAAACTTTTTTTTTCGTAAACTGTTTCATTAAACTATATACCTAATATATTATGCTGCACTCAATCGCTGTCATTGATATTAGAACACCATAGTATATAATATGGTATAAAATGTTCAAAAATTCACACGGTTGGTAAACATTTAAATGAAAGAGCTTTTACAAAGTCAAATATATTTATTTTACCCATTAACTTTTCTTCAATAAAAATGTTCTTTCAATAAAATAATTTTACTTTTGTTCTGCCCACTTCTTATTTTTATGTAATAATCGTATTTATATACTCGGACCTAACTAGTGTGTTACCGTTTCTATAGACGGACCCAATTAGTTTATCTTTATCATAAATGTTATCTAGGACCCAACTCGGATACACCCGTTTAGAAGTACCTACTAGGTATTATTGTTAAATATTTTTAACGAGTTTGACTAATGATGTTATGTTTTTAAGGTTTTTCTTAAAAAACGGACATGATGGGAAGAATCTAACCTACACATATTATAATCTCTTTTTATATGCCGCTGATATCATACTATTGCAATATTAAATAACATACAATACGGCGATACGCCGATAGCCAATACCTAGGTACGTTAATTTTACAGTGGCACCGAACTAATTATTTTTAGGTATGTCAATGAAAAATAACGTCAATAAATTATACCCACTTACCTCCACAGGGTATTAGAACTAAGTCGTAGGAACAAACCCCCTCACCACTTTCTTAACCTAAAAAATATCGTAAATACCGTTACGATATAATTTGTGTCTGCAGTCTCTCCTCGTTGGGTATGGCGTGAGCGACGTTCCCTATATTCCTAAATCGACCACCTAACATACCTAATAATAATGATATTATTGTATTGGTCCGCGGTTACGACCTTTAACAATTTGCAGACTATATAGGTATATTATAGCCAATTATTGTCTTCTCGACACGTCGTATAACACGCACACTTAGAACTCACGCGTTCCGTAAAAATACGTTTAATATTATAAAATTCTATAACGTGTGAAATTTTAAAAATGTGTAAATCATAACGTTATGTAAACCGGCGAATGGCTCTATTATTATACCGAATATCCAGTAGTGTTATTATACATGGCGAGGCTATAGGCACCATTAAAAGGAGATTATATTATACTATACCAGAAAAAAATGTATTTATTATATTATAGGAATCGTATATTATGAATATCTTTACTTTTGTGTGATTTCAATTTGAAAGAACAACAATTGAAATTTTTCTAGTTATTACTTTATTGCAATACCTTTTGAATTGATTTTAATATTATTTTGGCCGTAAACAAAATTTATGAAGTGTTTAAAACTATGATTTAACTAATATAATAATATTATTGAATACGCCGATGTTGATCTAAAAAACACTTAAACTTCAAAACAAAATAATAGCATTAAATTTAGTTTCTATAGAATATTTGATTATTTTCAACCATTGAATTATAACAATTTGGATATTAAATTATTATTATTACAAAATAATATTGAAATTTTAAAACTAAAATAATAATAGCAGTTTTTGTATTAAAATAAATAATAAATAACATATCTTCTGTCTTTATAGTTTCCCTATTTTTAACAATATTAACATTGAATCATAACAATTTGTATATTACTATTATTATTATTACAAAATAATATTATAATTTTAAAATTATAATAATAATATCACTTTTTGTATTAAAATAAAAAATAAATAACATCTCTTCATCTGTTTTCCTTATTTTTCAAAGTAAATATTTTTTCCTTAATTTATAAATATTTTCTACTGTGGTTCAGTATTGATCATTATAGAGAGTATAGAATTATTATTTTTACTTGTTAGTAGTCATAAAAAAATATTTTGATAATGTATACATTTTGTAACAGTAATAATATGATGTAAATTCAATTATACATACCTAATATTAATACATTTGTTAGAAAAATGCAACTTTTACTATGTATAATAAACTATTAAGTACTTACTTGGTTTTCCTTTATGTTAGCTCTTTTAGGGTTTCAATAGATATTTTTGTATCACACAAACTTTAAAGTTATTTAACTCTACCACGATAAGTCATTATAGTTATTATAATAATACAAAAATATACACAATTTAAATATAATGAATTAGAGTAGTAGAATATGACTAGAGTAAAAATGTGTGTAATAAATCAATAATAATAATATTTTAATATTATTATTGTTATGACATATGTTATTATCTCAATATGCGGCGTTATAGCTCTGAATCCAGCTCGGAAAGTTTGATTGTTTTAAGTTACAAAAGTGCCATATTTCAATACCCTTATTGTTCTGACCCTATGTACTTGTTTTAGTAAACGAGCCACATTTCGTTTTACGGCCAAATTGTACTTAGGACTTTAACATATTAATATACGTTCAATGCAAAAAAGATTTTCAGCAAATATTATTTTTATTAATAAAAGGAGGTAGATGGTGCCACTACGAAAAAATACGAATTCATAGACACTATAAGTACAAAAATCATAAATTTTGAGTTGTGGCCTTATTGTACTGACAGTGCAACAGTAATATTAAATGTATGTATATAGATACTATATTCGGCCTGCAGCCAGTAGACATTTTGTTTTGAAATAAGAAATAAGAATTATTAAATATTTTTATTAATATAATAATATATTGCTCACCACTCTGGCAAGTAAACTATTCCTCAATATATTTTATTGACGATACTTGGAAAAATCTTAGTATATTTTTAACTAAATACAGTTATTGATATTTATAAATTATACTTACGATATTTTACTCAGAAAAATCCAAGTTAAATTTCAACTGAAATAAATCTTAAGTTTTGGTATTTAAAAATGCCACTTTGAATTTTAAGAAAAACTTAAGTAGAATCCAGGAAAAATCCATAATATCCTTTAATCATGCTTAATTGTCTCTCGGTATTGAAGCTCGGGATGAAATAGTTATTTTTGTATACGACATATAAAAATAGGTAGGTAGTGCATTTATAAAAGTTGAATGATAATTTTGTTTATTTAATTTTTTACCATGTAAAAATATGGATATTAATTATTTCGATTACCTACCTTGGTTGTGGTATTACGATATATATGGGTACCTACCTATCTATTGCGCCTGCTAATTCCTGCATATAGCGGTTATCTCCTCTGTCGCGTAATCGCGAGAGGGTTCTGTTTATTTGTGTATTTTAATAAGAGGTTGTATTGGTCGTAAAAAACAAACAAAATTGGTCTGATTTTTCGTTAAAAAATTACGGTGAGGGTTGCAGACCCGATCACTCCTCAAGCTCCGTCCGCAGCGTACGCCCCTGATTACCGCTTGGGGTGGTAATTATCGCGAGAAGTACCTAATACCAATTACCATTGATCATAAATAGGTACAAGTGTCTATTAACAAATAACTGACGAACAATCGTGTGCCATGTGCGTATTGAAATCATCACGGGACGACATGTCAACGGTCATCGTCGTATGGTCGTCTTCCCGCACGTGTGGTTATCTGATTATTGATGTCACGACGTGACGAGGGATTCGGAGAATCCGTTTCGATCGATTTGGGGAGGGGTGTGGCCGGTGCTGCGGCGGTAGGGGGATGGCGAGAAGAAGCCGGTTTTTGCGCAACAGCAACTTGGGTAAAAAAAAAAAAAATAAATAAATATAAAAATGATAAATACTATTCGCTATGAGAATAGGAAAATAATCGAAACGGACAGACACGTAATAATAGCGTAATATAATATGTAATAATATTTATGTACTATGTACCTACGTGCGGTTCTCGTCTCGCGCGATCGTTGTCATTCCGTCTGCGCCGCGAGACGACGTGAGGGAACCGTCCGCTGCGTGGCGGTGGCGGTATTATTTTTTATCAGTACCAGCAAATAATAGTAGGCAGGTACCTACTATGATATTATGGCGAACGCAAACACATAATATGATAATATTATACCGTCGTACTGCGTTGCTGCTGCAGTGTGTATACCCGCGTTTCATGCGCAGACGGACAACTACAATAAGGAATTTTATTCTTCTTCTCTTTACTTAGGTACACGACATCGTAAACAACCGGTGATTAATTATTCATGGCCTCCGAGAGGCGGCGGATGTGCCGATCGCCCGCACACACGCGTGTATACATATGCCTACTCGGGGTTTTACCCTCCCTCCACGTCTCGATTTCTATAATAATATCTTTAACGTCCTCCGCGATCACAGTTCAAAGGAGACTATACCTATTATAATAATATAATATTACTATCGTGGCGGCCAGAGCAGGAGGACATATTATTATTATAAATACGCCATTATAATATTATTGTTATAAAATTACCGGCCGCACCGACGAATGCAGCGCTCTGTAGGTAGTCTATCCAGCAGCGTACTATAATACATCAATCTAACGACACAACAATTAATGGTAATGTAAATTATCGTTTACAGTATTCGGACACAGTGCCGGACTCGTTTGCGGAGGAGGTACTGTATTTTTTCTGTCCCTCATTCGGTCTGCAAACAGCCGCAGATCGAACTTGATCTGCAACATCACATTGTGCGTATAGCGATGCACAATATCCTAGTAAGTCCAAGCGTCAAATAATAATAAACTTAGCACCTCCTCCCCACCCGACACTCCTCGTGCGCCGTTTGATGTTCCATATTGCTGTCAATATAAGAAAAATTATCATGTCTTTGGTCTTTAAAGCAAAATACAAGAATTTACTTCACCTACTCTCTCCTGGAATTTACCTGAAGACGCAGCTGCCCCCCTCCCCTGCTCATAATCCCGGTTTCGACACTCTGCGCAGATCCATTTCAGGATCGGAAGATTGTGTAAGAATCCAGGTTATTTTGTATAAAACTATTATATTTTTAAAACCTCCCGTCCAGTAATCCTTTTATCCTTATATTTTAACTACATATTTTAACTTTTAAAAAAAATGTGTCCAGGTGCTTGTAAAGATTCTTTGATTCCATGTTACCAAATATATTTGTGTTTCACATTAAATGGTCTTTCGCAATTCCTATTATAGTATTATGTCAACTGTGATCTAAAAAGACCTACACTTGAAAAAAAAAAAACAGGGCATAAATAAGTTATAGCATCATCCTCTTGGGCATTATTACAGCTTCTGGTCTATTCAGATCTATAGACCATAAGCCGTTCCGAGTATATCCACATAATATGCAAAGTATGTCTCCCAGCCTTCTTGTAAAATTCCCGGAAAATCCTGCAGACCTATAAGTCCCAACTATACACACGGATCTCGGGGTAGTCGATAATGTAAACGCTACGTGCATAAAATACCAGCAGCAGAGATATGAACTATCAAAATTACGACAATACAATTTAATATTATTTGCTGATCTATGTATATTACTCTCTCTCTCTCTCTCTCTTTCTTTCTCTCTCTCTCATTGATATAAATATATTATATATGTAATTATTATTATTATATTATATCAGAAACACGAGTGGAAAATCCAAATGAGTATCTAAGCGCGCGGATTTGAAACCTAGATATCAATTTTTTAACCAATTTATTATTTCGTTATGTCATCTATTTATTTTATTTTGGCATTTACTGTTTTACCCTAAAATATTTATACAATTTTATGCTTATATTATAAACATGTTATAGTTATGTTTGAAATACATGTTAATATACATGTTGTATAATGTTTCTACTATTACGTCATATAAATAAATAAATAAAATCATTATTGTGCGCGGCTTGTATTATATCTCTATTGAGCACAATATGGCCCAGTGGGCAGTGGCCTATACTTATTGTCTCTGGCTGGTACAATTATACACAATAACTAAACAGTACACACAGACATTTGAGTATTGACCCACACACACGTGTGTGCACACGGTTGCAATTAATTTTAATATTAATTGTAAATTGTCCGTCTATGGAACGTAAATATTCAATGCTGAATGCGATTCCAATATAGTTTCTTTGTAACTTATGAAATGCATAAAATCACAATATATATTTGTGCATAGCGTAGTGATTTTAATAGCCAATAATGGATGGGCACCTATTCTTTATTTGTGTTTGTAATTTGTATATAATAGCAGTTTGAATAGCTCAATCTACCTATTCGTATGACTCTAATTGTCAAATTGTATTATTAGATAGGTGTGTCATTGGTTCCACTCAAATATTGAATATTTGAACAATTTACTTTTATATTTATATTCATAAATGTGTATACTTACTTATAAATTTATATTTTATTTTTCGTATCTGTAATCTGTGTTCTGTGAAAAATGTATTCAGAATTAGCCATTCGGCAACAGCTTTTTTTCACCAAAAGACAGCTTAATTTGTGAGTATCCATTACCTAGTTCTAAGTCACCAATTTGATAATATATTTATACATATTATAATATCTTCCTGGCGAAAAGAGCCATAATTACAATTATCGTTGTGGCACCAATTGGCGGGCAATTTTATTATCATTGTTGGGCCACAAGGGCTAAGGTCTTTAATTGATCTTATTGTAATTAGTTGTGAATTAGTTATCACTACAAATGTATTACTATATTTAACAACACACACTAAGTATAAAATTGTTCACAAATTGTTAACATAATAATATATTACATGTAATCTCTTTCATGAGTACCTACACACAAACACCTATATGGGTACTAATTAGAAATTTTATCAACGTTAATAAAAAAAAAGTAAATTTTTATAAAAGTAGCTAAAAAATCAACAAAATTTCTAGATAATGTTAATAAAAATATTTGAAAAAAATCCAAGTCTACGATAATTCCATTTTAAATTACAACGATTAAACAAAATCGATTTAGTCGAACTGGTTTTGCAATTTGCGTACCTACCTAAATACTATTTACGGTAAAGTATACATTATTTTTTATCACTCTTGACTACCTAAAGTACCTACCACCTATCTTTAAATTTAAGTTTTAAGTTAAAGATTTTTATTTTTTTACTGTTTCAAAAGTTGACTGATAAAAAATATAAAAAAAGGACATCATTGTCATTATTAAAATAGAATAAATCTTTTAAATCAGTAAAATCTTTTTTTCGTGAACATTATGTTATGGATATTTAATAAAATATTTGACATGTGTAAATACTATTGGATGGTAAATTAAAAATAATAATACTATATACACCGTTGGCACTTGGCTCTTGGCATACATAATCATCTATAAAATACTATACCTATTATACAACGTACACTTCAGCGTACAATTTAAATGATAATATTATATTAATATTCAATGTTAATGCGGTCATTGGTCAATGATAATATTTATTATTTTATGCGTATAATATAAAAACAATTTTCAAGAATAAAGTGGTGTACACCACTGGTCATGACTCATGGGTATTTTGGTTAATAATCATGGTTTTCTTATTTTTTATCAATATTTATTGTAGCTGCAATTCAGATTGTGTTGAAGATTTTTTGTTGAAATTTTGTTTGGATCAGTGGCAAACATTTTCATCTTGAATAAATACAAAATTATACTTTAGAGATCAATGTATTAGTTGTACAGTGATGTGTGTGTATTTTTGTGCCTGTCTTCGTATTTTTGAGTAGTAAAAATACTTAATTTTGTTGATTTCGTGTTTTTGTGGTAATTCAAAAATTATTAATTGACAATTTCTGAGACTTGAAATGTTGACCAAATAATTATATATATTAACATAACATAGACAAACAAAGTATAATTCGAAAAATATTCGTTTTTGTGAAATTGATATAGATTTAGATACTTTATCTTGTAAAAAATTGATTCTTAGTCAGTTTGATAGTGTAATATGTATAAGGTTCTCCATATAAGTTATACTTATAGCAATTTAAAAACATTGAAAATACATTAGCATAGGTTTTTTTATAGACATTTGAACTTTGTAGATCTAATTTTTAAAAGATTGGATACGTATTGTTAAATAAAAAATAACAATTTTAGTTACTATATTGTAATTAAAAAAATATCAATCGCAGGGACTAACTTTTTGTAATCATGTATATAATATTATTTTATAGGTGTACTGTGCAGGTACACGATGGAATTTTCTAAATATTTAGACTTATTTTAAACTATATTTTATAGGCACTATGAGGCATGAACCAATTCATACTGTACGAAGACAGTTATAGACAGACGACACGTAGTACCTATACTCATTTTTTATTACTTATTAACAATATTATATGATATCAAATTATAATAATTTTTATATTCGATGATTTTGAAAAAAACTAATTCTACCTATAGAGTATTATAGGTATTAGTATATTATTGTATTACTAATAGTAAAATAAATTTCTTTAATAGCAATAATATCATAAAATATACTTAGTAATATAGGCTGACCGTCTCCGCTCAGAATCGTTTTTTGTATGCGATGATTTATCATTGAATTCAAATTGAACACATCCATTATAGTGAACTACTTAGTGACGAGATAGGTTCACTCAAAACCTACTCTACAGCTGATGTTAACGATTAGCTTCCTTCTAGTAATTGATTTTATGATTTTAATAGAGTATGGGTACTTAAAGTTATAATAATATCTACTTAATACTTATGTGATTTAAACGTTGTGCGATTTCGAGTTATAACTTACCTATATAAGTTAAGACATATCTGACAAAATCATTTTAAATCCTACTTCGAATAAACCTAAATAGCGAATAACCTCTTGAATGTTTATTGACTTCAGAGGGATACTTTAACAGATATTAGGAAAATGTAGAGGAGTGGGAACTATGGGCGTGTAAGCTGTCAATAGAGTTCAATACAATTAGAGTATTTCCAGTTCTAGTACCAAAGTACTCGTAATTGTTGTAATAGGTGATATTTAAGGTTGTCTCCAAATGCACAGCTTGCTTGACTCTCCCCGTGCTCATGTTTATCGTGCAGGGAGACTAAAATTGAATACGTTTTAAAATAAGATAGGTAAGCTACTTACCATTGAATTTGAAATTCGAACCGCAGTTCGTGTTGACTGCAGACATTGCATTATAAGAAAACTGTAGAAGGAAGGGTTTGACGTGACCAAATTTTTCGAGGAAAATTAAGCTCTATATCGAGTCTTCCTGTTTATGCTTATGGCGTTTATCTATTGTATTTGAAACATGATATTGTATATAAATGTATGAAATATAATATCTATATGCGTATAACATATTCATGAACATTTCAATCAATAAACTATAATAATGTTATGACCATCGTATTATTATTGTTACGCAAGTAACAATGGTTATTGTACCTAATAATAGCATCGAATATAATTATTGATGTGCAAAAATCAATATATAATACAAGGTTTACGCGTTTCTCCTATTGTTGGCAGTGAAAAATACACTTAACTAAATGACGTATGCACGGGCTTGGAAATTAATGATTATTGGCACTAATAAATAAATATTATTCGCCTTCATTATGCAATATTATTGTATGTCATGAACATAATATTTGTTGTAATACTACAATAGCCATCGTACAGTCATTTCCTGATATAGACGTGCGGCATAATCTAAATATGTAAGCAGGTAATAATAACATTGACCATACGAAAATATTCTTATACGACGTACCTAGCTCTATGCATGGGCCATAAGTCTGTTATCATTATATTATGTGATATCTGATGATCGCATAATAATAACGACCGTGTTTCCATCCCGATGGGAAATTAACTGGTCGAGACCATATTATGAAAAAATAAAACTCGATATCGGACGAGAGTAATAAAAAAATAAAAATGTTTAACTTTTTAGGGGTACCGCCTCTGAATTGCCTATACGGGCATCCGTGACATAAATCATGATTATTTATACGATAAAATATTCAGCGCAGAGCTCCGCGGTCTTATACACGGCGATACACACGTGCACATATTTTTCAGTTAAGTTATTCGTACAAAAATGTACAAGGATCAAAATAAATAAATATACGAGCATACGCTGTATTACCATGCATACCTCATTCCGGATTAAAGTGTTTATCGTTTGTTTAAGAATCGGCGGGTACGATGCTACTCATATTATGCATGATAGATTATTATAATATTTTTTTTTAAAACGCAAATATTATTATTACACGTGGTTTTTCTGTGGGCATAAGCTTTATTCTTGGTTAACACGTCATAAACATTTTCAATACAACTTAGTTCCACCACACATAATAGTCAATAGCGCTGAAATATTATAATAAATGATAATAACTGCGGAGTAATGTATAATATACAATTATGAAAGCAAACACGAATATATAATAATTTATAAGCATGCGTAAATTATGTCACTCTGAGGTATGAAATATAATATTATAAAGGTACGTGTTACGAAACCAATCTGGTAATTTCCTTTATAAACTATCTTTTGTATTTATTTTATTGTGTTTTATTAATATATTTTTTATAACTTGGGACTCCATATATTTAATTTATATTGTTTCAGTTTATTTAGCTAATGTAATCGCGGTATTTGTTATTTATTTGGTTTAATATTTTTGGTTAAGTTATGTATGTTTTCACCATTAGCGACGCCATATGAAAGAAAAAAAAGGTGGGTAAGTGGATGTCGCTCTGCTGTACAGTAGGTTACAAGTGGGTCACTGTAATGGATGGTGTTACATTTGAATTCAATGATATAATATCATTGTATAAGAAAAACGATTCCGAGCGAAAACGGTCATTTAGCCTATGATATTACTGAGTATATTTGATGATATTATTGTGAATAAAGTAAATTATATATTTACTTAATTACGTGGAACCTTGTCTTAAATTTTCAATCCTTAGCTACAAAAGTTGAACATTTTAGAATAATTTTACAATGATGTGTGTTTTTTTTTTTTGTTGTGTCTGTCGTCACCTTTTAGGACAGTAAAAGTGCTTGGATTTTCTTCAACAGTAACTTTTCTGATAGGAAAGTGAATCTAGTTGGTACTTTGGGGGGGGGGGGGGTCCAAAGTATACATTTCCCAGCAGTTTTCAAAAGCGACATGAAAAACAAAAGAAAAATTAAGGGAAAACGGGAATTTTTACGCAAATAGAAAAGTATTAAATCGTAAGTAAAAATAAAATAAAAAACCCCAGAAGGGATGCACAAATTAGGATTTTGACACAGTAGTCACGCTTCTCTGATCTCGGCAATAAAGAAAATAGTCAAATTTAATTTGAGAGTAATGATAACTTTTGGACATAATATACAGAAATTGATTCTGAATTATTTTTCCGTTTTTTCATATACGCAAAGGTATAAGGAAAAACCATCAGGAACAGCAGTTATAAAACTGGCACTCTAAAGTAGATATCATGCTGCACACTCAATCGTTGCTCTTCAGAGTTTCATAATCATATATAAAATAGTATACCTATTGTACAACGTATACACTTCAGACTTCAGAGTACAATTTGAATGATAATAGTACATTGATATTCAATGTTAATTCGGTCAATGATATTAATATATATTGTTTTATACATATAATATCAAAATAGGTACCTATTCTAAAAGTTCAAGTGACTTTTTTGTTATCTAGTTGGTAGTAACTCGTTGGTACTCAGAAACTGAACATTGAGTTAAATTTTTTTATTTTCACAAATGTATAAGTCGTGAAGTACACGCGAGTGGCAAGTTACTGGGTACCGAAAAATCGCATAAAATGTTGAAATGTACGGTGTATTCTAATGTTTTTGTAATGAATTTGGTTGTAGAAATTGTTATTTTGTTGTAGTTCTGTATATGGTATATGGTATAGATGATAATTTTATAGACAAAAAATATTATTTTCGATTTTTCCAGGTTTATTATTGTTAAAATTGCAATTTTGGAGAACGAGAATTTAATGCTGGATTTTCATGGCGTACCTATGTATCTGTATTTTTAATAAATAATATTTGTATATTTGTATATTTGGATTTAAAGTTCGAATAACTCCAAATTTTCTAAATTTCATGAACATTTTTAATCATTATGATTATATTAAGATTTGATCTGCATAAGAATATTATAATCACAAGGAATGATAAAACAGTTTTGTAAATTAAAAAAACAGAGAGCGTCACAAGGCTATGTAAATAAAATATTTTTAGAACTAAAATTAATGCATAAAAAAACGGGGAAGTCGCTCTGCTGTATAGACGGTATAATGATAGTTGCATAGAGTGCATTTACCGCAATATGTGTTAAATTTGAATTCAATGAAAAATACAGTTGAGCAGATTCAATGAGCAGATACGGTGTATCAAGCGTGTATAAAAAGTTGGAAAATTATTGTTCGTCCGGAACCATATTTTTGTTAAAAAATTGTTCCCGTTGAAAACACGCGTCATAGGTATTGTTTGAGTATTGTATATTTATAAAATTTACATTTTTACATAAGTTATGATCGTCTTAATTATTACAATTTAAAAACGTTTGTAAATTGTATCAAAATTAAAATATCGTAAAAAAGCCAACGTAGCGGCACAGCTAGGCAATGTTCTTAACTTAATATTTGATATTATGCGAATTCACTCTGATATCAAAATTTACAACACAGAGACAGGGTCGGGTCTGCTAAACATAAATTTGTTATGTTGCGCGTGGGTTAGAGAGATAGAAGACAAATGGTGCGCATAGTGACATCCTCTTAACTTAAAGTAAAATAATTTGATCGATAAAAATCGTTAGACTCAGAAGATTTATTGCATAGGTAGTATTATTTACATTTTACATCGCGGTACCAAAATAAATTAAATTACGTTAACGGAATAAAATTTTTTTTTTGAAATCAGCTTATATATGCGGATTGGCCGTTATAATTATTGAGGGTGTGATTGTTACCGTCGTTACCGCGATTGTATTATATCGTTAACAAAATCCGAATAAAACACTGCAGTCATAATATGACATATAATGCAATGTTTGCGATTATTGTTGATACGCGTGTGGCGTTTTTTCACGTAATCTCTCGGCTTACATTTTTGGGGCACATGCGCGAAAGGTGCAAAAATTGTACACGACCACATAACACTTTTGAGATTGGAAAATATTGAAAACGAACTTTTCTGCACACGCCGACCTGAGACCGCTGCATATTTATCGAATTCTCCGATAGACGTCTTTCGCGATTTGACGTTTCCGCAGCCCTACAGCGTGGTAGAGGTCGACGACAATACATATTGTATAGCGACCGCGAACGAGGTGTTTGCGATTTTAATCCACCGCCGCCGCCGCCGCCGCACGCGAAAGAATGCGACGACAGGAGATGGCTTTAATAATATACCTATATATACATATACAATTTTATCATAGATGCGTACGGACAGAGGCGGCGGCGGGCCGTACAGAGATTATTCGCGCGGTGAAATTTATGAGCCGGTCGGGTACAAAGGGTTCAGAGAGGAGGCGAAGAAGAAGAAGAAGAAAAAAATAATAAGTAAATATATAAGGATACGGCCGGGCAGCGGCGCACGACAACAATTTACTGTGGTAGCGGTTACTATATAATAATATATATATAATATGTACGGACGCGTTCGCTCGAGTGTATGTAATATGTTTTATATATAATATATATATATAGAGACAGAGAGAAGGCGAAGAGACGGTATATTATATACGTAGGTAGGTAGGTAGGTACGCAATACTATACGTGGCGGCTGGCGGTCAATAGGAATAATAACACAAAACGGTGTTTGTGCGGACAGTCGGGCCGAGAAGAAGGGCGGTGGCGGCGAACCACTGAAAGGGGAGGGTGGGCGGCTGAGGGGTATATATAACTGCGGCGTTTAGCGTATGGACTGCGCGCGTTCGGTGTTCTTCTGCATTGTCAGCCCACTCGATTGATTTACGAGCTTACGCGCTTATTTATGTACACACACACACACACACACACGCACGCACACACGCACACACGCACACAATATCGTTTTCACAGTCTCGTGATTCAGAAGTGTCATCGCAGAACAATGCGCGTAATGTAGTAATGCGTGTAAGGCACGTAAGCCCGCGGGAGGGCTGTACTTTGATGGAAAATAATAATTGATCGGGACATATTATTAAAAAGAATAATTGTATTTATCTATTGATTTGGAAACGTGTTTTGTCGGACAAGTGTCAATTCGGAGAACTGGGTAGGTACCGTAACCCAATAATATTATAGATTTCCAACGAAATGTTTTTCATTGAGTACAAGACGTTATGACAATACGTTTCTGAGCAAATTATACGACTCCGCCAAAACATTGCCCGGTAAATTGTGTCATATTATATTGTTATTATGTTTCCAATACAATATTTTCCACGACACGGAGTGGCCGAGCGGACTGAGGCGTCGGTTCGAACTCGACCACAGGTGGCATTTTTATTCGGGCAGTCACGGTGTCCGGAGAAAGAGGCCTCCATCCCCCCCCCCCCACCCGGGCACGGCAGATACCTACGGGGGTGCCCACTTAAAAAAATCTTCCGAAACAAACACACACGTGTTTTGAACATACAGTACTTTCCCCCACAGTTCCACAGGCCGATGACCTCAGTTGTCGAAGCCTCAACCAAAAAAAAAAAAAATAAATATATTTTCCATAAAATTACTACCTATCCGATACATAGGTAATAGGCTAACCTGACCTAACCTATATTTAAAACGGATTACGATTCCATGGGTAATATTATGATTCAATAAAAATAAAGTTCCGCAACAATACCTGTTTCCAACGGAATACTTTTCCGCTAAAATACGGTTCTGAACGAATAATTTTCAATCTTCTTATGCGTGCTTCGCCGCAACTGCACTGACTTCGCCATCTGCGAGACCGACACCGGCCGATGACGTTATTCGCAACCACGCGCGATCATAATAATATTATACTATTGGATCCGTGGCCCGTAGGATTAAATGAGAGACGTGGACGATGTAGGTGACTTTAAAATATTATAAACCTAGCTGGTGATATCTGCGAACGAATGACTATATTAAATATAATATACAACATAAATTAATATACATAGAGGTATAGGTCAAACTTTTCAAATTTCAATTTGAGATCATGATTATTTTTTGTACTCATACTTCATAGTATGAATTTAAGAAAACAGCTGTTAAGCAATTTAACTCATATACCGCTATGTCAATATATTTTAAAATTAATTAATCTCAAAAACAAAAATAAAATAACCAAAGAGGAAAGTTATTATATTTTATTAATAGATATAAATATTTGAAATTTATATTTGTGACTGTTAAATTTCAAGAGTAAAGTTATTAAAAAACTAATATGTATGTAGATCATACTAGATGTAACTAAAAATACAAAATGTATAAATTATAATTTTTTAAGCTCATCGAATATACGTCTCATACAAAACCAACTATATTCTGGGCTGTACCGTTTTATTTTATCCCAACAAAAGTAGTAGTTTTAACTAATAACATATGGAATAAAGGACTAAAATATGATCAAAATACGCGTGACTGAAATACAGGAATTATTCTACCTAACTACACACCAACCCGACTTGCAGCATCTGCCAGATCTCATACTAAATTTGTTTTCGATTTATTTTTTACAGTTTGTCTAAAACTGTATTTTGTTTAAGGTACCCTTAAATATTCGACTAATAATTAGGTTTCTAATATTGTACTAAGTGAATTTTTTTTTCCATCGATAATTTAAAGTTTATTTTGATTTCCGTCTGTCGGGGACGTTGATATAATAATTAACCTCCCCATTTTTTTTTTTTTGGTATGTCTGTAGTAACTTAATTTATTTTGTTAAAACGTCTGATAATTTTTGTATCCTATGATAAATAAACTTAAAATACGTTTGATCATTATTCGAGTATTTTTTACTAACATACAATTAGTATTCGTAGTCTGATGGACCTATGTTATAAATATACACGTCAGATATAGTTGAGGGACAATAGTGTAACAATTATAAATATAAATATGTTACATGACACCTACGTATATAGTACGAACTCTACCGTATGTACGATTAACTGCTGACCTATGCATTAATATTAAAACACACACATAATTGTAAGGCCTATGGCCAACACACACAATGTATTAGTAAGTTAGTTCGCTGTGCAACCCTAGACCTCAATACACACTACGATTACCGGATTCCGTATGACTACGATACAGTTACATAGTATAATAGAACATAGTTGATATATTTGTAAGTGTTTAGTAGACAATAAAACATAATTATAACTGAAAAGGAATCCTAGTAATTTAAATATATTTAAGATCCTGATATCTACATACCTGCCCCTGGCTACGGTATTTATATCTATAGGATCCTACGATTCTCCCTGGATATCTTATATTTAACTGGTCGTTCCCCCGACCACGTTACAATAGTATTTAGTCTAAGCTCAATATTAAAATCACAATCGCCTTTGATGTTATATAGGTAGCTTAATATTTATTAACATACATACAATAGGAATAAATAAATAGGAGAATAAATACTTTAATTAAATCAATTGAAGTATGAAACAAGCATATGATTTTAAAAAAGTGGAAAGTAGGTAAGGACTCTACTGTGCACCCTTATAATACATGACGAGTGTTCCTGGTCATTGAGTAGCGCTGTAATGGGTGTGTTAAATTTGAATTCAACCATTGCATTTTTTCCATAGTTGTCAATAAAAATATTGTTGGGTAAAAATGAGTGAAAATTTAATTCAAGGCTCCTGATATATTGTTACAATAATAGCAGTTGAAAAATATTAAAAATACATAGGCACAATTTTTTTTTTATAAGTATTTCAAGTTCAAATTTTGACAAAATTTATCAAATTTAAAATTTAATAATTATTTTGTAGTTAAAAATATATAAAATGTTCAATTTTTATATCGAAGGATAGAAAATTTAAAACAAAGTTCCACGTAAATAGGTTATATATAAATTAGTTTATTCACAATAATATTATCAAATATATATACTTAGTAATACCGTAGGCTGACTCACCGTCTTCGCTCAGAATCGTTTTTCTTATACAATATTATATCATGGAATTCAAATTTAACACCATCCATTACAGTGACCCACTTGTAACCTACTGTACAGCAGAGCGATACCCACTTGTCAACTTTTTTTTAATATTTTTTTTCGGTGAGGGGTGGCAAATTAATCCCCCCCCCCCCCCCCCCCCCCCCCCGAAAATTGTTAAGCAATAAAAAATGTTCATTATCAAATAGTTTTCAGATACAATTTGTCAAAAATTTATTTTTAATTCCCTCCCAACACAAAAAAATAATTCTGGATACGCCACCTAATGTCAGTTATATGTATATTGTATTTAAAATAATTAGTGTTCATTTTTGTATGTTTTTATTTTGATTAAGTAAAATAACAAAGTTATAATGTAATATAATATTATAATCAATATTATTTTTACATGTATTAAGTTTAAATAAGCGATGGCTACCTGTTATTTAGCGCAATTCGTGCATCAACTCCGAAAATGACCGAACGCAACTGCAGTTCAATCGACCTTAGATGTTTTGAGCACATTTATGAAAAGGTAGCACAATTGGTAAACTATACAAATATAATTTTAAAATGTATTATTTTTAAATGCATATAGCCATAATAGGTATAGTACGAGTAGTGAGTACCTATATTGAATATTCATACATATGTAAAATATTAGGTAATAAGCTATATTTTCTAAATAAATAATGAGTTTTTAAGTAATTGATTTATGAATTATTAGACAAATTTGAATTTGTTAAAACGAAACTTAAAAATATCGACAACAATTAATATTAGGTACGTCAATTTATTGTTACCACAGTATATAATATATTATATTAATGTGGCATAAATCATATCAGCTGGGAGTAATTGTTTTAATATTTTTTACTTCAAAATATAACTTTGAAGGTAAACACGTTAAGGTAGTGGTAATCACTAATCAGTTAGGTAGTCAGTGTTTTGATGTATTTAAATTATTGACTATTGCATTGAAATTAAAAGTTGGTATAAAAATTGTGCTTTTTAAATAATCATTGTTATAAATGTTTAGATGTTTTCAAACAATAAATTATCATAAAATAATGTACTTGGTATACTATTAATATTTATTTAAACATTCAATAGAAAATTCTCAATGGTGTTTAAAAAAGTCACAGTGTTGTAAGAAACTTTGTTACCAATATACTATTGGTAATCCCACATCAATCAAATTAAACATTTCAAGTACCTGGATAGCAGATGTATATAAAATCGTTTCTATGGATCAAAAGCTAATGCAATGAATATTTTATGTGAGTTTTCTTACAGATGATTTATTAGAAATTAATTGTTATTTAAAGAAGAAAAAAAAATAGTTAATTAAAATGTATTTTTCCAGCGCAAGTAATTTCTATTGTATATAGTTACTGTCTTGTATATTACGTTGATTTATCTATTAAAGCGTGACTTGTTCGTATTCTAAAGTACGTGCGTACTCATATTTCAAATGTATAGCAGGAAGTATAAAAGTTTATTGGCTATGTATGTCGCGTGTCTAAAATGTGCTTTCCTTGTGTTGCTCAGAGCATTTACGAAATGTTATGGATACGTTTCATTGTAAGTTGTACAACTACTTATATAATACCATGTGTCCAAGAGTAATAATATTTATCACTTTGTTTTATGACGCTATAGTTAGCATCGGCGTAACTAAGGGATAGCGAGGAAGGATGTAGTACACATTAGATATTTTTGCCTCACCCCCTGCACTTTGGCATTTAAACCAAGTCAAGTCTTCGGTAAAAAAAAATGAATGCTTTGTCATGAGTCAGGTAAATCTTATGTTATATCAACATTTAGGATCTACATGGATACACGTTTATCGGTTGATCGGATTTACAGAAACCGTCATACATTCATTATATCATTTATTCATATACATTCATGGATTGAAAACTACAGTAGGTACGGCCAGCGAAATGATGCACGGCAATAATATTATTCGTATATGACATGAATTAAAACGTACCTACTATGCCATAAAATAGATTCAGTTATTTTGTTTTGCTACACTAAACACAAAATAAGAATACGATGAATGATAATGATATTCTAAAAGTAGTTATTCGTTTCTAAAGATCTAAACGGGTAGATATATACCTACAGTTGGATATATTTATAAGATATTAAATGTGCTTAAAATACTGAAGTGCTTATACAAATATTATATACTAATTATTTTAGTGTTCACATTTGATTTTTGAGAATTATTTTTTTAATGACGTGATGGCTTTTGACTCTACAGCTATAATTTTCCACTTTTAATTTTAATGATAACATTAATATATCAACAGTACGCAATAGTTGAAGAAAAGTTATGGAACGTCGATACATTTTTATGCGTAAGTACCGTTAAAAAAAATAATAATAAAATGAAACGGTCTTAGAAAAAAATGTAATATGCATAAATCATTTCATAAAAAAATAATTAAGTTATTTTTATTGAGTCATTAAAAACGTTTAAATAATATTATAGAAATGCAGCAGCTACTGAGCTGTAATATTTATAACTAACCATTAAAGTAAGTATTTTGACAGAGAATTCCACTTATATTCTATTACCACTCTTGGTAAACAAAAGGTACATTTCATAGGTATAATATCCATGTAATCAATTATAAAATTGTATTGAACAATTATTCGGTTTAAATATAAATCTGTGCAATGTTCCAATAAGGAAGAACAGCTGTAATTCATTACAAAAAAAAAAAAATAATATATTAATTTATGATTTGTCTAGTAATTATAACGAGATGGTAACGATATTCCATATCCATACATTAGACAGTGAACATATTTTTATAAAATACAGTTTAGAAATCTTTGAGTATTTTAAACTTTTAAAGAGGATATAGAAATTACCAGGTACCCAAATGTTGAATTTGTACATATAAAGAGTAAAGATAAGTTACTCGTATGTCCATTTTTATAATAAAGAAAGTAGCATGAGAATAATTAAATAAAACACATTAATAAAAAGCAGACGGATAATAATTGTGGATTATGTGTGATTGGCATAGAAATTAATTTTTCTCGTAAGATAGTATTTTATTATTGGATTAGGTATTATTTAACACATTCACTGCGTCAAAAAATATGTTAAATCAATTATTTCAAAATTGTATATCTATTCCAAAAATAATCAATGCTCTTTGACAACTATTTTATGTCTGTTTAATATTTTATCGAATAATTTCGAATATAATAAAATCGAAGAACTGGTGAACATTTCAATTCACTGAAATTGTTTTTGTATTACAACGATATACCCGAAATTCGCTTACTTCAAAACGTTTCTATTCAACAAGTAGGTATCGAGTATGGTATTTGATTTCACTGATAAATTAAATATAATAACATTTGAAGGTTAGTGTAGGCCGTTAGTGGTTTGTTTAACATTTTGGAAGACAAACATTATTAGGTTAGGTCTTTTAATTTGAAATTCTAATCAGCACACGCAACTGAAAACCTATAAACCATCTATACCCAGTGTAAGAAATTGAGTGATTTGTATTGTAACTTTTTTCATTCACGAGTGAAAGGAGTTTAAACGATGTTCGATGAATTTTAAATTATGACTTGGAAGTGTTTGGCAACATAAATAATCGTGGCTGTAGGTTTTGGCACTATTTTTTAGTATAGGGTCTTCGAGTTCACACAGAATAATTATCCACGTAATAGCGTTACAAGTATGCTTAAAGCATTTGATAAAAATATATGTACCTAATGAAATTTTACAATATTCATATTTTTTTTCGTTGTATAAGAGGGACTTAAATGCAATTTTACTTAATTTATAATCTTGCATATTACCCGTGTAATTCGTCACAGTTTTGTAATACGTTGTATTATAGATTATTATAGTTTGTATCGAATTCAAACCGAGGGGATACCGATGTATTATTTTAATTTTTTACACATTAATAATTGCAGTATACGCCACCATAAGTAAGTACAATTTCAGACACTATACTATTATATTATACATGCCGATTTTTAACGTGCATTTAAATTATTTACGTTCACTTTAGGACATCAAGTGTATAATATATGCATTGCTACCTATTGAATGATAATATTATGTTTAGTAACTGTAAAAATAAATGATGTCGTGTTCACGACAAGGGGTACCTACGTACTCGATTTTCAAGTATGACTGTAATATGAGTATCTATACACTGCCGGTATTATATTATATAAAAATCACTGCGTATGGTAATTATTTGAGTAATTTACCGATGGACGTACAATGCTCTACAATAAAATCACGACATCCAATATTCGTCATGCAATACCGGGCACACTTGTTTGTGTTAGAGTTCTGTTTAAATAGAATCATAAGAAAAAAATCGTTTTTTACGGTACTGCTCAATTACCCTTTTGCAATGCCTCATCTTCGATTTTTTTTTTTTTCATCGACATGACGTAGTACCCATATAAAATTACCAATATTTTATGTACGTATTATACTTATATTATAAACAATAAATAAACAATAGGTAATTTTTTTCGTCCATCGTGTACGTACGTATAATATAAGCATATCGTTGATATTACCAGAAATGTTCACTTTTTAAGCACTCCCTGATAACAATTCGAAAATATTTATATTGGAAATATTTAACCGGATACGTTAAATTTTTAGGAGAATTTGTGCGTGTGTTATTACTTATTAGTAAAATTTTGGCGCAAGCCACACTGTGGTTTCAGTAAATACGTTTTCATTACTTTACCACATATTTTATTGTGATCAATCAACTTATAACCTATAACTTATGTAAAATATTAAAAATTACGCAGAAAAAAATAATGAATACATAATTTTTATTCTAACAATAAATTATTCAGTTTTGGCTGGGTCGATAAGAAATCAATGAAGACATAAAAATAGTCAAAATGGAAGATACCCCTTCCTCCGCCGTCTATGTATAAACATAATATTATGGAGTTTAGTAGATTAATTTATTTAATTTGATAAATATTTTTTACCTTGATTATGCCAACAAAACATTTATTATTTACTTAACCAATTCAACTATATTATAGGTACATAATATTGTCACTTAAATGTTGTATTATTTAAATGGTCATTGATTAGTGATTACTATAGTAATTATAATTTAAATTCTGTCTCGTCATTATGTAATTTATGGATTTTTAGAATTTTGTTAATACGTCTTAAATAAATTCAAGATGTGAAATTAAAAGTACCTATACTCTATAGTCTAATCTACTGTTACTTCAAAGAATCGAACAGCACAAAGTATTTACAATTCGCCATCGTTGTTGATACATCTTGTAAATCATTTGGCCAGTTAGCAATACCGAGGTGGCTCTTCGTTAGAAATTTTCTGCCCTAAAGCAAACGTTTCAATGCCACTCTTCTTCGATATTTATTTAATTTCGCCACCTTAAATTTCTTTAAAACTGTATGCCATCCGAAAGCAACGCATGACTTGCTTGTGCCCGAGCGACGGGCCTGATACCGAGAAACTGAATAATATTGAAACATAATACTAACTTACCTACCAATAAATCAATTACAATCAAGTATGATTATGAAGTCTGCATATTTTATTTACTTGTACAATATGATTGTATTGGTATTTTATCATTATTTTTATAATTAATATCAGACTAATATTTTTTCAAGATCGAGTGGACTGAGCATTCCTGATACAGTCCGTCGTATCATACATGAAATCGTGCAGCTCATGTTCTCAGTTTCGTTTATCCAGAAATATTCATAATATGTTGGTTGGTTTCCAACGTAAAAACAAATTTTCTAGGTTGGACTGCTGAAAATCACCTACTCTATTTGACAAGGACTACATACCTACTTATTGTTTTGACTGGTATATAGCGTATAAAATGAACGTAATAATTTGTATTATAGAACGGGCTGATGCCGAGTACCGATAACTTACACATCAAATATATTAAATTACAAATACAAATTGTCAAGCAGGTGCGGTATATCAAATTAATATTAATTGAATATAGGAATGACGGGGTCGTAGTTGACAATGCGTGCATCATCCTATAAATTGGTCGGTTACGGGGACATCTAGCGGTGTAGAGTTCAATGATGAATTGATAAGGAGATCAGGACCGGAAGTTTAGAGTTCTAAAACAAATTTGGCCAAGTATATCTCAGAGCAGTCAATTGACCCTTTAAAAAGCTTCCACGGGAATAATCGGTTCACAATTATTATTATTCACCTATCAGTTGTAGGGATGTAAATCTAATATTATTCAATATCGGTACATAATCATTAATCATGCATTGTGTGTGATCAATTTTCAGCAGATATGCAGCAAAACTCGAAGATTTGCGTTGTACCTATTAATTCAATAAAAATGTCCATATACCTGATACGAGCTTATAGCTCAGTTTGTATAAGTATTAGCTATTATTAATGTAATTTATTGCAATTATTTAATTGTAATTGATTTGGCTGAAATAAAATAAATAAACAAATAATAGAAATAAAAAAAATCTAGATCCTGTTGTTTTCTGTATGAAGGTTACAAATACCAACGACAAACTCTATAATCGACTCAACAAATGTATAATAGGTATAACGATTTTAATAGAGCTAATAATGTGAATTCATTTAAAATATTAATTTACACAGAAAAAGTAGGTATCAGCAAAATATCGAGTATATAATATCGATCGAAATTTTTATGAAAGGAAATCAACACAAATTATTATATTATGGAACATGTTTTTATGTTTTTTTTCTATTATTATTTATTAGTCAAGTATATATAGCACATGAGTAGGTATAATGTGATCTGTGTTGAATATTATTATTTATATATTTTATAAAGGCAGAGTAAGTATGATTATACACATTATAATAGTGACGACCGGCTAAAACGTATGTTATCTTATAATTTGGAATAATAAATGTTGAACAAAGTTGTAATTTGATTTTTCGTAAATCATACATCTGAAAACTTAATAATATGTAGGTATTTCATGCTAAAGTTGAAACAGAAAAGTTCAGAGTTCAGTACGAACAAAGTCCTCTTCAAATTAAAACAAAATATGCACGTGTGTAAAGTAAAATCTTCTATTCCAAAGGCGGGATATAATTATTCCGGAAATACTGCAGTAATTCATGAATTTTAATAGAAGGCCGTTTGCAATAATTTGCATATTGTGCTATTGCTGAAGATAACCTTTTTCGTTGACCATTTTACACCATATTATAAAATGTTAAACGATTCGTTTTAGATCACGGTTCATTGTGTTACCCCTATATTTTGCGTACTTACTGCAGAAATATACGAGTGTGGGTATTGGGTCGATTTTTTAAAAAAAAAAACCGAACTAAAATATTATAATAATATCAAGATTACTGTGTAAATGCTCGTACGGCACGTCATAATATGAAATTACCTGCATATATTTTAGTATATTTTTGATTTTATTGTTCATTAATAATTGTACTTGGGAACATGACGTAGTAACACACATTTCAATCAATCCTATCATTGAAAATAAAATATGGTGCGGGTAGGCATTATCAGTAGTTGTCTGATGACAGTGGACATGGTTCATACGTTGTAACACTGTAATAGTTAATAAATTGTTGTTAGTAATTTTCAGCAGTATTACATTTCAATATTATATTAATACCGTAGTGTAATAAGTTGCAGTTTCAATCGGTCTTATGGTGAAAAAGCACACGGTTACGACAAAGAATGTTTTGATGAAATATTTTTTCCCGGTAAACATATTTTCCAACCAAGGTTGTAAGACATTGTGTCATCAAAACTGGTGCATATAATCACTTAATCCCGTAAAGATGGTCGCATTTTTAGTATTTTAGGTATAACACGTTCGCGGTAAACCGTCATAAAGGTAACAATTCCATATTATGTTATCTGTTTGTTATAAGGACGTAGGTTGACGGTCATGTGCCTATAATAGTATATAAGGTATTATATAGGAATAGGTATATAATACGTGTACGATATAACATGTAAGTAGTAGCTAATAGCTATATACAGTTCTCTCTCTCTCTATATATATATATATAATGTGAAACGCACTTCGCATGATTGATAAGATATTCTGATCTGCACATGTCATAAGCTCTTCTGGCTAATAAATTATAATTTCCATACGAAATACCTATACGCATTATTGTCAGCTGTGTTACAATAATTGTATAACAACAATATTATGTACGATAATATGCATCTTATTGTTTTAATATGTCATCACATGTATTTATGCATGATTTTAAATATATTCATCTTTCATCAAAATTAATGGTATGCATTTTTTATAAAAATTTGATGATTTTTCTCATAAGCTCAATGCAATGACAAATGCCCAGAACAAAGGAGTTACGATCGGACTTAATTTAATCGAATCAAATAATGGTTGGCCAAATGTAAAAAAAGACAAAAGCGCACGTATATTTAGAACATTAAGCTCTCCTCCCCTAATCAGAGATTCCGATTCGATTTATGTAAGTAAAATGTTCCATTGATGCCGGTGGTGCAATTAAAATTGATCGGCCCTGCATATTTATATAGTCCGTGTAAGATGATCTAAATTGTGCGAGGTGCATATCACAGTGATTGATTGCCAAGTGAGTAAAACAGATATTATTTTTTTTTTCTATTAATAAGTAAGCATTTTATTTTTAAATTAAATTTTAATAAATTAAAAACAATATTAAAAAACTGGTATATGGTATATGTTTACATTAAATAGATATTTTACTTCACATTATGAGAAAACTATCCATTAAAAACACCTTGGTTATTGTTTATTGTTAGTTTTGCTGTGGTAGATGGTCTCTAGAGCCTAGGCCCATTTGTTTTGAACCACTTAGTTGGGTTAAGTACCTGCAAGGATGGCTTTAGGTAAAATTGGTATAATTAGTTGATTTATGTTATTATTTGTCAATAAATGTGCTATCAATTTATTTATGACTATCGTGAGCAGTGTGAATCATTATTATTATAATTTATAGCTTTGAGGTAATTTATAAAGGATGTAAGATGATTGTTAAGTCTTAAATATTGGAGTTATGAAGACTTATGACGAATGTTATTTGTATGTTGCTGATGTTTTATACGCCTTGGGCGTACCTATATAAGTTGATACTTATTTGTGTTTGAATTAGGTATTGCGATGCTATTAGTGATGGTTTCTAATGTCGTTTTCCATCTGACTGCACTAGTGCACATTGGTGTACACTCGCGGTATGATGATAATTAGTATCACCTGCAGTGTCATAGGTAATACAAATTACCAATTAGTGGTGCAGTTAAATTTTTATCCACACGGATGCAGAAAAACGACACCGTGAATTTTGGTTGTGTGGAAAATTATATGATATGATATCCTTATCACAATGCAAGACATTTTTCACTTCATTATCATATACCAATGAAGTGTAGTTCTCGGGTCAACCGGTGTGGTGTGGTATTAGCATCCGCGTGTAGTGTGCACTAGTGTAGTCAAGTGGAAAACGCTACAAGAGTTCATGTTAATTTTAATTTGTGGTGTTTTTCTTGATATATTTGCTTTGGGTTAGGGAATAAAAACGTATATTGATATACAGTGAAAGCGTTTGTATATTTGAAAAGAAAATCACTTTTTGTATAATATCAGCAAATGTAGTGTACATTTCTCGTACTAAGACACTCGAGACTTGTGTTAAGTACCTACCTATTATTTATGTTTGAACTCATGTATGTTAATTGTTAAGAGAATTAGAATTGTAAATATTTGTAATGCATCAGAATCTGTAGGGAGGACATATTATTATAGTTTTTATGTACACAGGGCATAATACGTATTGTCATTTGTCCTAATATTGGAAGACAACCAGCCTGTTCAAGTACGTGTTTATGAATGCAAAGTGATTACGTTACGTATAACGTATACGATTTCGTAATATTTAAATTAGAAAAATCATTAACCGCTATTAAACTGATGAAACTATAAAATTCATATTATGATCGAGTATCTATATGTAGAATTACGTTTACCCATAGTTAAAATTGGATAAGAGGTCGTGTGGCCATAACTGGGGATATTTTAGTGATACACATGATACCACGGTTCCCTAATGTAAAATATTCGTGGATATTGTTAGGTATATATGCATACATGTAATATGTATAGATGTGATCATTTTTGATATTTTATTAGGTACAAAAAAATGTGAAATTTCCTAACTCCACATTTCAAGGACGAAAAACAAAAGGTCGACGAGGGTAATAAGAGTAATAAGAGTTCAATTTTTTTTTACCATTAAATATGTTACAAATGAATTCCAACAATCTAATTTAAACCAATCCACCAAAACGTCATTAAAAAAGTCTGTCTAGACACTAAAATAATGAGCAATAATAATAACTTGTATACAAATACCAACTTACAGAGGTAGGTACTAAGGTTTTATTGCGCATATTACCGTAAAATACTGTAATTTTTCATTTATATCAATAAGTAGGTACCTACTCTTGAAAAATTTCCTTTATTCTTCTTTGTATTGGTACAAAGGAAAATATAAATTGAAATAAAGTTTAATTGTTTAATTTTTTTTTTTAGCCATTGTATATTATATTTAGTTTTAAAACTTGTTACTATTTTAACTATTTTCAAGCCAAATCTGTTCAAGTCGTATTCTTGTGCCAATTGTGAATTCATATTAATTACGTATTTTTACCCTGGTTTAAGATATTTTATTAGAGTGGAGTGTCAAGGGGATACCTCGCAAATGTTTGCTCTAATATATCGTGCTCATTAAAACTTAAAAAGCTCGTAAATAATATTATAATCAACTATTTTGTCACGCAGAACTCTTCCGGAAAGAGGTCCAGAGATCTTCTATATAGTAGGTACCTACCTATATTTAATCATATTAGGCGTTTCAGCTGTGGGGCTTCCTACGCGTATTTATCATTATTAATTTTACTTTTAACTACCTCTAACATGTTAAAAAACGTATTGCAAGAACTACAAAAACCTACACCGGTTTTGTTTTTCAACAAATCAAATTTTTTTTTTTTTTTTTAGAATTGACTTTATTTGAAAAATTACGATCTATACAGTATGTACAATAAGTAAAATTATTAATTTACAACAGTTGACAATGACTATTCACATGAGGAGGGAAATCACACATTTGTGACACCTCTTACATCTTAAGACAAATCAAATATAATATATAATTAAACTTTATAGTTTAATACTAGATATTTATTCTAATATGAAATTAAAAAGTTTTTTTTTTGTCTTGTACAAGACGTATTTAAAAATGAAAATATAAAACTAGTACCTACTACTAATTCTTGCGTTAAAATAACTACATACTATTACAATTTAGGAAATAATATTTATGACTGATTATAAACGATATTTTTGATCATTGATAATGTTCATCAAATATAATATTTGTTTAAATTACGAACTAGGTATGAGGTACCTATCTTTAATGATTTAGTCGCGATCTTAGATTACACTATTATATTACGAAAATGTGGCTTAAACATTTTTTTTTATGTATATCTGTGTACCTACCTAAACGGTTTGTGACAATATTGTGGTGTACAAGCATATAAAACAATAAATGCATTTTAGAAAACCTTTTGAATGGATAATCAAAGTGAATATAACAATTAATATACGATAGTGTGAATGTTAATGCCTGCAAAGAATCTTGAACTTAACGTTTGGTGCACCTTAAAAACATCGTTATATTATTGTTTTAAAAACTTAACCTATCACCTTGAACCGTTCCATACATATTGGTTGGGATGAGTTTAAATATATAATCAATTAGATTTTCCTGCGGGCCAAGGGCTTAACACACATAAAACGTGGAAATAATGAGGTGAACCGTTAAACGAAGTTTGATGTTTGAAGTTTGATCGCATATGAAACCTGCAGGCAGCATGTATTGTCATTTAAAAGATCGCACGGGAGAATAATTATTGCGAAAATCATATGGTTTTAATTGAACGTTTTATTCCCGTATTCTCTGTACTTTATGTTGAATTTTATGATTGAAAGTTCTCTAATAGTACCTACCTAGTAGATACCTATACTGTACCAATCAAAACACCTAATAGATAATATTTTCTATCAGAAACAACCCTATAGTTGAAGATCGGAACACATTTTCTGCTCCAAAATGTGACGACAGATCAAACATTTATTACACTTAGAACTTCAGACGGTATACAAATTAACCTATAGAGTTATGTATTTGTCCATTTATATAACATTAAGTTGCACAAAGTTGAGTATATAAGAATTTTCAAAGAATAAGAAAAAAATGCACACATAATTGTAAAACCAATACATTCATCGCTCTACTCGAAATTTAAAATAACGATATATCCTGAAAATTGTATTTAATTTAATGCTGTTCTTTGTAAATCTAGTATAAATTATATTGGACAGTACAATTTAATGATAATATTTATGTTTAAAGAAAATAATAATATACTTAAATTAAATGATAGTAAAATAATTTTATATTATAATTTTATTATTATAAATAGATGAAAAATATGCTTGAGTATAAGTTAATCATTAGGTAAAATAATATAAATTTTAATTAGCTTATGAAGTTATTTTACAATAAGCTGTTAAATTAAATTGGTTAATATAATCCTAAAATCTATTTCCAAAATCGTTTGACTTGTTTAAGTTATTATTATTTTTTATTTGATTTTTAATTATTGAGATTGACGTCAAACTTAAGATTTAAAGATAAATCATTTTTTAAGTTCTCGTTATAATAATGAACTTGAACATGTGGTGAAAGAAATTCAAATTCAAAGATGTTGACGGTATCTTGATGTACTTGTAACGCTCCCTATTATTTTCTAATTATTATTTTTTTTTTATACAAATTAACAGTTATAGGTAACTAATAACTAAAAGCTATAAACATTTATGGCCTACCATAATTATATTAAAAAAAACAAGGTGTAAAAGGTCATGGTTATTATAACTATACGTCTATACCTATAGGTTTTATTATTTATTATTTTTATTATTTTATAATTACAATAAATTATTATGTACATATTATCATTGGTTTAATTATATCAGATACAAAATGTTCAAATGTTTGTTAAATTTCAAGAGCGTGGTTTGTTTGAAATTAGTATCGGTCGACAGTCACAATATTAGTAGTAAATTATTGACACAATTTGGAGCCAAAATGTTGACATTGTGCGGTCAACTTCACGGACCCGCATATAATGTAAAAATATATGATTTTGGTGTTTTATAATTTTTTTTATGTACATGCTAATATATTTAAGCGTGAAAGGTTAGTTTAAATTTTTTTGAATTTTGACCTATTATTTTATATTTACCGAACTATATATTATAGTATATTATCATTTATCACTATTTATTAGAAAAAAATTCGGTGGAAAGCCCGACATACGAATATACGATAGTACCTATACGATGGACACAATTTAATTTTTTTTTACTTTGGGTGGACTGGATAAATGCATGGTCGTATAGTTACCTAATAAACTCGGGGAGGTGCTCGCCTATTTATTATTTGTTACCATCATCATGTGGGAGGGCCAAAGAAGTATTTAGGGGGCTAAGCCATCCCTCAAATAGCGCTTATGCCTAGCATTGATATCCGAAATTAAAATTTACACGGACGTGTTTGTAAACATTGTTTACTTATGTGACAATGACAAATGTACCAATGTTTTGATGTTAAATTGAATTTACTTTGATTACATTTGTATAATTAAGGGCACTCGTAGTTGAAATATGCACAAGAATGTAAGCAAACAAAATTTCCATACGTAGTTCTGGTAAATTTACTAATATTTTACACTTACAATGAATTTCTTTGAAAACCTTTGTTTATTTACACAACATTTTCCGTTGAAATTTACACACAAATGAGTGTGAACATTATTTACCTAAATATTTGTGACAAATTTACCTATTTTTTATGTACAATTGAATTTACTTTGATAACGTTTGTATATTTAAGGGCACTCGTAGTTGAAATATGCACAAAAATGTAAACAAACACAATTTACATAATATGTGGTTGTTATAATTAATTAATACATACATATAATTCTGTGTAAATTTACATTACGTCGTTAATTGAAATTTAACAACATTTTTTACAGTTAACAAGTTTTATTGAGTATACAATTAATTAACTCAAATTTATTTAGTTTTAAAGTTAGGTATAACGTTCAATAATATTATACTTGAAATAAGCACCTAACTTTTCAATTATAAACAAAATCTTTGACCTTTGTTTACTAAAATCATTGAATTAATAATTCTACATTTTATGGCTTTAAAAATTGTTTCATATAACTCTTTTTGATTAGGCACATATTGGCGCTATTTAGGGGAGGTGCTGGAGGTACCTAGCCTAACTAAGCTAGGTACTCATCCAAAGTTCGATTTTTATGACGTATCGAAATACTACGAAAAATGTGCTGCTTTGGTTTAAGGTATTACAAAGACTGGGTGTCATTAAAAATATTTAAAAAATAAAATAGTGAAAACACATTTTTTTTAGAAAAATTTTGTTTTTAACGACCTAAAATGATGAAAAAAACATATTCTCAAAAGGGTTTTCTGAAATAATGAATGTCTTACGATAAGTGTAAAATAACAAAACATGTTGTTAAACAATATTTTTAAATATAATAACAATTATAATACATTACGTTTTTAATTAATAAATAACTAGAAATGATCAAGGTAAACTTAAAAAGTTATCAAGGTAAACACTAAAAGTATATATATATACGATATAGTTTAATAAAATAAATATATGATAAAATAAGTCATAACTCATTTTTATATTATATGTTTACATAAATTAGAAGTTTTGACATTAAAATGTACCACGAAATTTTATTTTTTTAATTTCTTATCAGGTGGCACTACTGGGTGCCTTTCTACTCTTCAATAAATGTTCCTATGTCAAATGTTATTTTATGTCACCACACTTACTTGTTATACCTTGTCGTATGGATTGTAAATATATATTTTTAAATAAAAAAAAAAAAGGAATTTTATTGAAAAATACCATGTATTATACATCATACCATTCCATGTTTATAGCAAAGGGTAAAATAAAAGCTCGTCACAGGCCACAGCTCATCAATTCAGGGCTTTATGCATTAGCATACTCGTTTGGAAAATAAATAGATTAAATCCGATTCCATACAAATGTATTCACAGAATTTGTTCTGTAATTTCCTATTTTTTTTTTTCATAAAGAAAATCATTGTTTCTTCATAACTGTTAAATGTCAAAAAGTAAAAAATCTAATAATAAATTATCAGTGTTGTCGCAGTCTCATAATGACGTAATGAAAATAGTAGAAATTTAATATCGTACATCATTGACTAAGTTTGTAACAAACTATAGGTACACATAACATGAACATTTAAAACGGTATAATAATAATAATATACTATTAAAATATTTTACGATCGTAATATATTAATATATAGACATTGTCCACTTGCTTTCCCTGTGAAAATGTAAGGGCGTGTCCTCGGTTCTATAATGACATTTTAGTGTGTGTTTATAAATATAGTGTATACGGGTTATTCGGTGAAACGACTGCATCGAGTAAACTGTGTCCCTACAGTGATGGTGCATTTTTCAGTTCTTGGGTAACCAGTTTGACATAGTAATTCTAGATTTGATTTGCTCTGATTTATTATAATAACATTATGGTAGTCCGTACCCGCCCCGCACTATTCCTAATTAATGGTTAAGAGGATGTCAGCGCACCATTTGTTTTCTCTCTCTAGCCCACGCGCAACATAGACAAAATGCATTTCCGCAGAATTGTTTTTTTCTATGTCTTTAAGTAATCTTAGAGTAAAATCACTCATTACAAAAAAGATAGAGAATAATATTTTTGAGGGAATGTCATATCGATTTCTCTAAATATTGTTTCAAAACGATTTAAACATAATTTAAATTTACAACATTTTTTTGTTTATTTTGGAAGTCGAATACAAGGTCAAATAACAATAAAATATAAAACCGATATGTCATTCCCTCTAAAATATTATTTTCTATCTTTTTTGTAATAGGTGATTTTACTCTAAAATTACTTAAAAACATAGAAAAAACGATTCTGCGCAAATGCGTTTTGTCTATGTCCACGCGTGGGTCAGAGAGAGAAAACAAATAGTGCGCTGACATCCTCTTAAGCTGATAACATTTTCCGATTTCGATTTCGGTTTCAATGGAATCTATCTAACCGGTTCAATACCGATATTGAACACCGTTTTCAAGCCCCGAATTATAATATATTATGGCCACATCGTGGGTGTCACATTTTCTGTTATCCACGTCGGACAAAATGTACACGTGTACATTCACCAAAAAAAGCTACTTAATATAATACTAGTATATAATAATACATTAACACTGTTCGATTAAAGTTATTGTATACCTATAGTCCTGTTTCAGCATGTGTAGTTGATTTAATGTGGCCTGTTTTTCTATGCGTTTTAATTACTTGTACCCACTTACACCGGTGGAGAAAAAGTGGCACTAATTGATAATAATATTTTTCATATTTCATGTCGTACAGAAGTTTATTTAATAGACGATAATCAATATATAGGCACCGTAAATTAAACGCTGCATTGTGCATATTATGCAGTACAATATGTTTATTGTTCTGGACCGTTCCTGTATTCTTTCAGGGGGACACATGTATACCGACGTCTGGTATTCAATTGATACAACCGAGTATAATATAATATACTATAGGTACTCATAGGCGCAACTATAGGCCTATCAAACGTGGTGGAGTGCTGTGATATTGTAAATGCCCCACAGATCGTACAAGTTATACAAACCTATAATAATCAATACTTGAAAACTTTTTATAATTTATACACATTTTAACATTTTGACACTTCATATTAGGTATAGTGGTACAAACGAAATATATACGATACTCTTTTTACAATACTAAAACGCCATTACGTTAATATAATACTCATCGGGTCCACCAGTCCACCTCAGAGCACTTCTATACGACTATACCAGGTATAAATGTATAGTATACCTATATGGAAATATATAGTGCTTTTTATGTGACCCACTGGCTAAAATTAGCGTGTAAGCAATCCGGTATGTGTATCTTAATGCTAGCGCCTATGAATTATAGAAATATAGAGTAATTTATAACAAATTAGTACTATGACCGAAATGTAGTTTTAATTTTTTTCGATAAATATTAATTCATAATTTTAAAACATAAAATTGAAGGTATTTCACTAAAATAATAATACTTAGACCTAAAAAAAACAAGGTGTGCTAAATTTAAACTCAAGGGTGCTGAAGACCCTTTTGCTCTCCCCTAGTCGCGTCAATGAGTACCTACTTACCATTCATACATGCCAAAAATGACGGGTGAGCAACGAGTTGTCAACACATTTGAGGGGTGGAAATCCAAAACGTACTTTTGCCAAAATACTGATTTTTCAGGAGAACCCATTTTCTGTATCTTAACATTTCCAATAAAAACAAACCATTTATAAATAGACAAAACATTTTAAAGAAAAGTTTTTTTTTAAATATTTAATAATTTTTAAAATTACATTTTTTTCTAAATTTAGTTCGTTTTGTATATAGTTAATGATTGGTGCCTATTCTTTTAACATGGGCAATAGTACGCTTTGATCTATTTTGACAACGCCAGTCGATTTATCAATGTGTTTTCCGTAAGAATTGATATCTAACTCGATTTTGTTCATTTTGGAAATAGTACGTTCTGGATTTCCACTCCTGATTTTAAAACAGTGTTCGTCTGTAAAAGAATAAAATATAAATATATATTTTACATACAAATAAACAACTGTTTAGTCGTTTATAGAGTATATATCTTTCTTTCGTGAAAGCATAGTATAATAATTAGATACAACCAAGCATCGAGGTTTATTTTAGTCTTCATCTATACATTTCTTACACAAATAATAATATGTAGTATAATAATATTTTTTAAAAAAGAAATTTATAATTTTTTGTTTAAAATATATTGCACAGTATATGTAAATGATTATTTAACAATAAGAGCAAGTGATGGATTTGATACCTACTTATATCCAAATACTTTATATATTTATATATAATATTTAAAAATTCAAAAATGTACTACACAAATATTTTTGTATGGCGTGCATTCAAATTTTCTTATGCCTTCCCCTACATTGTACAATGTACATTCTATTATAGTGTACGCCTATTAAATAACAGCGCGTTTTTATATTGATTATAATATTACAGCGGGGTTGTATAATACGATAAACGTTTATGAAAATCCATTTCCACATTAAGGATGATTAAAAAGTTAAGAGTGTTTTGGTGCCGATGAGTTTTAGTACAACATTTGCCTGACTAAGTTTAACACATACAAACGTCTCGTGGAATAGTCTGATTGCGATTATATGATTCCTCCCCCCCCCCCCCCCCCTAACTGTTCCAGGATCGGCGCTGTAGAATAGTAGAATTTTGATCATTATTTTTTTTATTTGACATTTTGGAAGACAAAACTTTATTCAGGTCACTTGAGCTCGATTTTTGAAATAACTTTAATATTATGCCAAAAACATAGGTACAGTAGAACCTCGATTATCCGAACTAATTGGGACCGCACCTAGTTCGGATACGCAAAAGTTCGGATATTGGAAATATAAAATAAAAAATGTTTATAATATTATGTATTAATTATTTATTATTTTTATAATTAAATATTTATTATTATTATAAATATTTTATTAGAATTGCATTACATATTACATTACATTATCAGAAATACATTAAATTATTAGAAATAAATAAATACATGACATTTATTATATTTTTTGACATAATTATCAATACCTGCCGGATACAAGTTTTCATGTTCGGATAATAGAACGTTCGTATACGCTAATTATAGTTCGGATAATAGAGGGTTCGTATAACGGAGGTTCGGATAATCGAGGTTCTACTGTACATTTCAAAATACTCAACGATTTGTGATTATATATTTATATATACGTTTATTACAACTTCCGAAAATAGAGTCCAATGTAACCTGTCTTCGTCATTAAAATAAAAAAATTATGATCAAATCCTAATATTCCACATTTCCACGAGGTACAGTATACTAGGACAGCTCTGTAGGGGAAGGCATAAGAAAATTTGAATGCACGCCATACAAATATTTGTGTAGTACATTTTTGAATTTTTAAATATTATATATAAATATGTAAAGTATTTGATATAAGTAGGTGTCAAATCCATCACTTGCTCTTATTGTTAAATAATCATCATAATAATCTATACTGTGCAATATATTTTAAACAAACATTTATAAATTTCTTTTTAAAAAAAAAGTGATGTATTATACATATTATTTGTGTAAGAAATGTATAGATGAAGACTAAAATAAACCTCGATGCTTGGTTGTATCTAATTATTATACTATGCTTTCACGAAAGAAAGATAGGTATATACTCTATAAACGACTAAACAGTTGTTTATTTGTATGTAATCAAATAAAAAAATAATACAGTGGGTTAATACTTTGATTATTAATTAAATATCAATTTGTGCACCTTATGGCTTATTGTGTATACTAAAGACGTGATAGAATATATTTTAATTTAGGACGGATGTGGGGGGGGGATCAAATTCCACGGGAGCTTCGAACAAAAACGTTCCGTTAATTGAAAAATATGAAACGGGAATAACGTAGACAAAAGTTTAAGTATCCACGTCTATAAAGATTCGTTACTCGGGGCCAAATGTTAGGTTTTATTCCAGTAAAATTGCCCTAAGACGTAATCATGCAGCCAGCGACCAAAGACGATTTGTAAAGACCTGTACGCAATCAGCGCAGTCATGATGATCCTGCAGACCCATCAAAACGTGTTAGGATGTAAAACAACTATCGCTACCCATCACAGATTTTTTTTTAAAATTTTATTACTGTCGAAGACAATTAGATATTGGTTAGGTACGGCTGGTAGTTGGGTAACCAATGTATTAATATTTTATTGTTATTATTATTTATTGTACAACGGGGAACCGATTCGGAAGGACATATTTCTGCAAATGCAATTTTGTACAAGATTGGAATTTGCTTGTTTTTATGCCAAAACTATTTACATAACGACCTAACCCACTGGTTTCTCAAAGATAAAATAAAAACAGATCGAATGTTATAGACTACGCGTATGATATTTTACCACACAAATCATGAAGTTGTGCATGTGAGACGTGAGCAAAGATTTTTCTTGTACATCAAGTAGAATATTAATTTAAATTTTGTATAGGAAGGTAGGTGCATTTTTTATGAAACAGAAAATGTAAATTTATATATTTGTGTTCGACCTTATATTACTGACATCAACCGCAGTAAGATAATATTATTATGTTATCGGTGGAGTACCTTATAATACTATATTAACAGGTGGGTATATAACACATGGGTATGATATGTATTATTGCAGGATACAAAGAAATTACACTGTAAATAGATTAGATAATATTATTATGTTCAGTTTATTTGATAATTATTATCCTAACAATACGATAAGTACGATACACGATCGTAATTCGTAATAAAATCGTACATACCAACTTACTATATTATAAAAAAATTATTGTTTATTGATTAATTTCCTGTATATAGATAGCATTTAATTTTCCAAAAACTTTTGATTTTCTTTTAGTACCTATAGGTATAGTTAGTAAAAATGTTGATATTTGCAGGTTTTTGCTTTACTTCTATACCTATAGCGTTTTACCATGACCGGGAATGACTATTGACCATCGTATTAAAATACAATTATATTATACCTATGTGTACAATAGTATTAGCTTTAGAGTTATTTATATTTAATAAATAATAATAATAAAAAACATTGTTCTATTAAATACTCAAATTTATAGACGCATTGGTCTTGCCCAAATTACGTTAGTCTCAACTATAGATTGGCCAGGAAAAAATTAAAATATCTACGAAGAAGCCTCAGCTTCAAACTTGAAGATTGAAGAATTTTTACAATCCAAATAAGATAAAATCATACACATACATAATTTATTTAGAACCAATACACCAATACAGCCAATACATGTCTCAAAGTGTAAAAAAGGTTACAATTTTTTTAACAGCTAAAAATTCAAAAGGTACCTTTAGAAGTAATATTTTGAAAATAAAATGTATAAATTAGAATGGGTACTGGGTAGTACCTACTAAGCTGCATTTGTTCCAAAGTAAATATTGATGTACCTATAATAGTCTCTAATACAAGGTTTAAATTCAATTTGACCATCTAAGTTAATTAGTTTATTGATATTTGCTTATTGATTTAAAAAACTCAATAAAAATTAGTTTTATAAACGTTGTAGCTATAACAATTACATAATCTTATAATTTTTAATATGTATTTTTTTTTTATTTCAATAGCTATTAGTATATAACTACTCTATCTCAACAATTACAATTTGAATATGATAAGCACATTGTACACTGTACAGCTAGCAAATAATTATTGTAATTATTAGTATGCTATACATAACTATGTATGATGTATGATAAGTGATAATCAAGTAGTGTTCTAAGTTATAAGTCACTTTGAGTTTGGGAAAAAACTTTTATAAAACAGTTTGAAGAAATCCGGTAACTGTATAATATTATCTTATAGTTACACGCAGTTTTGTTCGATCTTGTCAATATATTTAATGGGTATTGACTTATCGTAGTTTATAGCGTGGTTGACGGTTATACTCAATGATTTTAAGCGGACTCGTTTTTTAATATTTTATAGATAAAGTTACAACGATTTTCTGACCGAATCATGTGGACAAGTGGTTTGCCACTGGAGTCGGTAAAACTGCAGCTTGCAAGTACCTTTAGGTTACAGGCGTATAACGCGATCTAAATCACTATAATATGTCAGGTTAGATTTTACCAGGTTTTTTTCACTAGTGTTATTATATTAAACAAAAATTGACTTCAAGTATGTAATTTTTTCTGAAAACAAAGTTTTCTATACTTAAGGAGGTCAAAAAAATATATTAATTCTTGGTACAATTAGTTTTTTTTTATACCAGTAGTTTTATTACTATAAATATCTTTTTGTATTCATAAAAAGCAAATATGATTTGAAAACATCAAATTACAATATTAATAATATAAAATAAAAATAATATATGAAAATGTTTAAGTAGTCACATCGACCGTGTGCATCGTAACCACGGTTATCTATACTATATTATATACCTTAAACATTTTAAACGATGAATGATATTTAAATCATTTTATTTGTGACAATCGGTTCATGATCACGCTGGTAAATGTTAAAACGAAAAAAAATTTTGAATACTACGTATATCAGTCCTGTAGGTACATATCAGAAACCTCCGGAACAATGTGCAAAATAATACGATTTCGTATTCGAATTCTCTTCAGTAGCTACTTTAAAACGTATTCGTATTTTGTGTAGTATTATATCCTTCTATATTTCATCGCATCCAGTATGGATAGTAATAATATGCGATAATTGTTACAAGTTCCGAAATATGATAAAAATTGCTCATGATGAACGTTCGTGTAGATGTCTTATATAATATAATATTTATTATAGTATTATACATTTATAACACATCTGGCTTGCGATAGTATTCAGCACGCGTCTAAAATAATATAATAGCTATAATATAATATAGTGACGGTAACCATAACCGCGGTCGGTGAACTCGACGGATTGTAGAAAAATAAGATTTGAAAACTTACGCGCGACTTCGCGACTGCCACCACAATCTGCGCCCCCGCCCCCGACCACAATCCCAACCTAACCTAACCTAACCTAACCCGGAAATTACGCGATTTGTCGTCGTGCGCGTCTCGTATAATAATATATTATATATATTATTATATTATAGTCGGTATCGTCCGAGAGGAAAGAAGGAAAAAAGGAATTTCGCGAAATTTCTTTAGGCGACCCATTTGACGACGGCGCGGGAATTCGCCCAATAATACCGGTATTATTATAATAATCTAAAACAGGAAAGAACAAAACGGTTAGGTCAGGCTCTGCGTTGATCGCCGTACCGGCAATAATATTATATTATTATGCGTCTCCTGGCAAACGATCAAAACGTGCCCGCTGCCGATCGGTATATAGGTATAATGTGATATTGTAACGGTCAAACTTAGGTATACCGCCACGAACAAGTTGTCTATATACACTACGGTATACACGCGAAGCGTGCGGTTTGCGATTTATTCTCGTTCGGAGCAAAAACGTCGGTTGACATAATAATTGTGTGCATATTATACAAATCCTACGAATTGGCGCGTGTTTAAGGCGGGCGAGGCCAGGGTAATAAATTTAAACATTATATCGACTCCGGATCCTTAAAAGGATTTTTTGAATGTTTTTTTTTTTTAAATATGTATTAGATGAATAGAAGTTTAATGCGCCATTGATCTTATAAAATACTATGTTATTTATATTATCCGCAGGCCCGCGGTTATTGATATCGTTTTAAATATTTGAAAAAAATGTATTTATTATTTTTTTTAGTTTAATCACGAGAAACTGAAGAAACAATGATTTCATAGTTTAATTAACACACGATTTACTGTTTTGTGTGTTCGATAGTGTACATAGCCAAGGAAGGCGACGCAACGTTAAGTCAGTGCCAAAGTGCGCACTTTGCTATGTCAAAGGAAGATTTTTTTTCGTTCACTTCTTCCCAAAGATAACGCTACTGGTCCGATGTAAATACGTATACAGTATAATTAATATAGTATTACCTACTGTATTGCCCGACCTTTAGCCGAAAAAAAAAATGTAAAAAAAATAACAACGACATGGGAAAAACCGGACAGGTGCCGCGACTGGTCTAGGCACCCGGAAAAGGGGGAAAGCTGGGGAACCGTGGAAAAAAAAGGTCACCATTATACAAATCCTGTTGAGCCAAGTTAACAAAATATATTATATTTTATGTAGGCATAAACCAACTTGCCCCAATCCCCAGACAAATTTCAGCGGCCGCCTATGTGGGTGTATCTTCTTTCGGCCGCATACTTTAGTTGCGTTCCAAAAATAACTACGAGAAAAGGTCCAAGCCGAATCGCGGCCTGTGATTTTTGCGTCATATCTATGTTGCTGCCCGCGGTTAATAATATTGCCATATCTGTCGTTTTATATTATTATGTTCCCCGTTCGATAATAACGCAGTCATAACATATTAGGTTTATACACCATTATATAATATCATGTTATTTTTTACCAGTTCCAGTTCAATCTTAACCGATAACTTAATGACTGTTTAATAATGATAGTAAACAAAGATACCAAAATACCAAATACACCTTAGTCGTCGCTTTTCTACCGCTGCAGAGAACGCGTTTCACCGCTGACCGATTTCTTTTCCAGGGTTAAGTTATACATCCAAAAATATATTAGAAAAAGAAACATTTATTTCTAATACTGTGAAACAGTTAGAAGAAAACCAAGTCGACAAACTTGAATATTTATAAAAAATAATATCGTACAAGTTTTTACCAGTACCATAATATCAATTTAAAATATTTAATACGACTAGCCTTTCAAATAAAATCATGATTAACCTAAAAATATTCAAAGGCTTATTGAAAGGGGGAATCGTCAGAAGATGTAAATGTAAATTGCACATCACATGACGTGTATACCCCTCGTGTGATAAGTTTATCCGTAGACGGATTGTTTATTTGTATTATTACTAGCTGATCCCGCTGGCACTTCGTTGCCCGTTAAATGTACCAATTCTATATGACTCAAACTTTGTTCAATTCGTTATTTAATATTCGGTGTATGGTGTATGGTGTTCAAAATTTATCTTAACTTTTCTGTTGCCCGGCATAAAAATTCTGATTCGCAGCAGTATATTAACAGGTAGGCAATCTACCTGCGGTAGATCGCGGACCCCGTGCGGTTGGTACGTAAGTGTATGATTTAACTCTAAAGTATCAAAATTGTACAAAGTTTGTCATTTTTACTTAATTCCACCTTCGGAGGATTAATATGATCAATTAATACAAAAGCCTATAACGCAATCGTACTAAAATCCGATGAATATAAAAAAAACAAATTTAACACTTTTTAAATTAGCCTATCTTCTTCCCAGAGAGGTCTAATCTACACACAAATATTCATTTTTATCTATACTATAAAATGATAGCGTTTGTTTGTATGTTCGGGATAAACTCCGAAACTACTGAACCGATTTCAAAAATTCTTTCACTAATACAAAGCCACATTCTTTGTGAGTGTCATAGGCTAATTAATAAAAGGGAAGTGATCACCCCCGGTAGGTGCTCAAACAGGAATTTTGAGATTTACGATAGAAATTTTATGACGTATTGCCAGTGAATAATTATAATCGTTAATTACTCCACTAAAACGCAACATTTTTGAAAATCCTTTCTTATTGCACGGTGAAAATATGAGAAGAACCTCTATTCCAAATTTCAAGTCCGTACGTTGAGTAGTTTTTGAGATACAGCGATCCGTGAGTCAGTGGTATTGGGATTTTATATGTATAGATAACTAATTATTGACTAACATTATCGGACTTTATTTATGCCTAAAACCTGCTCCGTGATATCCTCTTTCATTTAAAAAAAAATGCATGACAATTGGATAAGAAGTTTCGAAGCCAAACCGTAACAAAGATTTCCTCTTTTGCTTGATTTCAGTTTTATATATATATAGATATTATAATGGTGGAGAAAATCAATTATTGCGTTGTTCTCGTCGTCACGTGTACCGACCACAGTATAATTATATTATTCGTTGTAAGTATATTATATTATATTTGTATCATATTATATTATATCATTACATTATATACGACTGTGTTTGATGATGACGGTAGTAGTGGTCGTGGTTGTGGTCGTGGTCGTATTTTTATTATCGTTATTGCTTATTATATTATACATTTATATTGTTCCGGCCGTAATTGAATTTCGTCTTCTCCTTTGGTCGTATAACATTTCATTATATTATACAGGTACCGCCGCGGTATATAGGTATAACAATATATAATATCTCTCTCTCTCTCTCTCTCTCTCTCTCTATATATATTAGTAGATCGCCTGATCACGCGAACACGCGTCATGCTACGTGGGTAGATACATGATCATGGTGCACTAGAGGACGATAGAAACTCTGTGATTGTGCATCACAGACCATAGTAATTAATATTATGGGTTAAATTTTTCGATTGATTTGTTATCAAGTGCAGATCAATGTGGACAAGTATAGGTATCGAGTAGGAATCATAATATTATGAAATGTGAGAACGGTCATCGACTTTTTACCGTAGGTATGATATTATATTATTTAATATTATAATATTATACACCATCTCCCAACAATAACACTAGCATAGCATGTTGCACTGAAACCTGAAGGGCAGTGGAGCAGGCATAGGAGGCGGGGCTGAGGTGGGCTGTAGCCCTCGCCAAAATGTCAGGAATTTAAAATGATTTCGGTGTTCTGTAAACGCGTAAGACGTATTGAAATCATTGTGATTTGTATGAAGACGAACGTCTAAAATGTTATAATATATCCAACGGCACCATCGTATCAAACTTAGGAGTGGTCCTAGTTGAGCCTCCCCTATACAACAAATAATCAGCTCAATTATCCTCCCCGACCAAAAAAAAAAAAATCCCAAAAATCCTGACTACGCCACTGCGGCGAAATCTGCTGATGAACACCGTCCGCCGTTGTGTCACTAGAGTGCTAAGATGAGGACGAAACACCAGAGTTTGCTGTTTCCGTCTTACAAGAGTGCGTAATAGCAAATTTACGTTTGGAAGTTCGCGTTCAGTTTTGTAAGTTTTAATATTGGAATTCAGAATGAATCAACGTATATTATAATCGAACTTATAGGTAACAATATTTTGTGTATGCGTGCGTCAGGTTTTTCCGATTTTTTAATTTTTTGCGAGTAAAGAGGGTTTTCAAATTTGAATATTTCAAACAGGTATGTACTCGCTCAAAATTTGAAGTACCTATCGTCAATAACCGACGTATAATGTTTTTATCCCCAAGTCTGATGATATGAATACTTAAATCGGCCAATTCAAACTAATGTTATTAGAACTGACGATGCTATACGTGAACTGCTGGGCGTAAATTTGCAATATTGTATGCACTTGTAAGAGTAAGACGTAGACAACAAATGCGAATAATATGGTCTTGAGTCACGGTGTTTCCACTCGGTTGCATCCAAAAACCATACAGTTTAACGATTCATTCATCTTTGCATATAGTTATGAACTATTATTCCACTATTTAAGTGTATTCATCTACAGCGGACCAGTTGTCTGGTATCAGATAGCGTAGACATTAGAAGCATATTATTAATATTATAATATTATTTTAGTACAATAATCGTATTTGTATAAAAATAAAATCAGTTACAGTGATTTTAGATGCGATTAGTAGATTAATTGTTCAGTCGGTGTGTCACCAGAAACCAATAGAATTGAATATTAATTTTATTTTCAATTTATTTACTGTAGGTACGTTTATTTTTTCATTAAAATATATTACAATATTCTTAAATTTTAAATTTTGATAAATAATAAATTAAACAGTGAGTGTATGGTTTTTGCATACAATAGTCAATAACCTTAATAAGTGTGCAGTGGTTTCGTCCTGTATTTTATCTAAAGTGTGCGGTTTTTGGATGCAACATTTTTTGGAAGCATTTAACACACATCATATTATTATTCAATCGCTGTTTTATGAACGAAAATTACTCGCCATCTACACATTTACAATGCCGAGAGACCTACTCGATTGTATACTACATAATTTTTCAGTTATTAGGTAACTTATCATAGGTTGTTATACCTATTTATTGTTAAAAACAGTCGCGGTAAGTTTTGTAAATATTATGAGTCTCGAATAATGCAAACAGCAATTCCATATGTATGTGATATTGTAGTGTTTTATTATTGTTTTCAGATTTTGAGCCGTAAGAAGATTAATGTATGCCTATTGGTTTTACAACGATAATATATTTTTTCTTTGTCATTTTTTTCACCGTGATAATCAGTGTAATGAGTGTGCTAAATCGAGTGAATAAAAAAATACCTTCTATGTAAATACATTATTGTTATTACCTACTGCGATGATATTAGTTCTGGTATTTTTTTTCCTTTATATTCATACAGAATGTATAATGCATATCGTATAACTTGTTCAATATTAAATAACGCTCTTCGGACTTCCACAAATGGTTAAAATAAAAAAAAAATTGATGATATTCTTTTTTTCAATTTTAGATTCTTATTGAAGCGGGAAATGTAAAACAATGACGTTTTCCATTTTTTTTATCGTCTTTTGTATTAACGTTTTATTTATGTATTTTCAACTAGAAGGAGAGAACAAAACGTTCCATGGAGCACTATTAATGACCAGAAATCGAGTTGATGGATGCAATAGCATGCGTAGGTATAGCAATAATGTTAAACTTTTATTATACTACGAGTACCTAACCTATAGGTACATAAAACGATTTTCGCTTTGCTTGTTTACGTTCAAACAAATTAATATTTCCAATGATTTGAAACTTTGGACGAACGTTTTTCCAAGGAGGTACACATTGAAATCACTCGCTTATTAATATACAGTATGTTATCATAGTTATTATAATATGATCCACAACGATGCAAATATTATGTATAATATATACCACAGTTACCGTAATAGGTATAATTTCTAACTTAGTTCCTACCACGATTTGGTAAATTTGAATTTGGAACCTGTAGCCATTGCGGACTAGTGATCTTCATTAACTATTATTAATATTACATAATATATAATTCGATACTTATTAAACAATTTATATAGAATATAACAAAAAGACTTGACAAACTAAATAACTTCTGTTCTAATCAATATTTAATAACACTTTGATTGCTTAATTCCAAAAATAAAAAACAAAACATTTTATTCAACTTTTTTTGGACGAATTCAAAATAACTAATTTGTAAATCTAATTTTTAGACAAAATTTGATGGTAAAAACGTCTATTTAGGTCAAGTAGTTTATTTTTACTTTTTTTTAAAAAATCAAAATTTTTTTGGAATAAATAAATTTAAAACGTATTACCTACCTAACTTTTTACAAAATATTTTTTTTTGGAATTTTTTGATATAAGTATATTTCTTAAATTATTTATTATTCATATAATTTTCATAATTTTTGCTATACATACGTTTGACTAGTATCAATTTTTTTTTTGTCAGGTCTTTCTATTTTATTTTATTTTTTTATCACTCTGTATATATTATATAATTATTTATTCCACTCATATTAGAAACATTTTAAGTCGATCTACAACAATTGAAGTGTATTTTAAATACTTCAAAACTAAATAAAGAATTAATAATTTTAAATGATTTAACCTGTTTCATAAATTATGATTAAAAATAGTAAATAATGGGCTTAAATTTTACCATGTATATGGTTTGTTTTTAATCTTGTAGATGTCAATATAATATTAAGTCTATGACCCGTTCTTAAAATCCAGTATTAAACTATTATGTTTACTTTTTAAATTATTCAATTCGAAAAATTAAATTGCATTATTAAAATTTAAAACCAATCTAAAAGACTGAAAAGTTTATTAAGGTAAGTTAAGGTTGTACGTTTAGGTTATTTTTATCATTGATTATAAACACAAATTACAATATAGGTACACACAGTATTAATAATAAAAGTTTTTATATTGAAAACATTTTGATAACTTAAGAAACTACCTAGGTTTATTGCAATATACGTTTATTCGTTATTGCATATTCTTATAATATACTTTTCTATAAGCGATTACTCATAGCTTATGAATAATTGATTGATTTATAAATGTTTTCGTGTGAATTTATATTTTTATTACATTCCTTCAATAATCCGTGTGTAACAAATATTATTATTACTAGTATATTTCAAAAATATTAAAGTTCTTATCCAAAGTGAAAATATGTTGAAAACGGATAAATCTATTCACAATTAATTATATTTTCTGTATATTCTTGGCCGATAACCTAAACGTTTTGTATTTATATATGGGTGTATAACTAGTAGGTAGGGTGCTGTTCGAATCGCATTTTTTTCCTGAACGTTCCAAAAGCACAACATTTTTTTCATATTGGTACATCAAAGAACTTAAAAATGAAATTTTTATTTTGCAATTTTTGAAACTTTTTTTATTTTAAACTATTTTTTAAACTTTAAGTACATTGTTCGTATATTTGATGAGAACGAATACAATTAGATAAAAATGCACCATACACTACGTAGGTATAGTATCTAGGTATATCTACTATATTAAAAATAAAAAATAATTTAAATACTTAGGTGTTATTTATTTTGTTTTGTCTTATTATTTTTACCTATAATGTGTAGATGCAAGATACTAGATACCAGATAATTGCGACGGCTGCACAACACACTGATAAATGAAATTTTCGTCACGTGCAGACAAATATATATTATAGATAGGTCGTTACGAATTGTATCAATCGCAATAACACCAAATAGCGTATATTTAAACATCACAGAATATAGATTTTTGTTTTATCATTTTTACTTAACATTAAGTTTTAAACAATCTTTTAGTTATTTTTTTGTTAAAGTTTTCTAATATAATTAATGCATTAGGTAAGTCGCATTTTTCTTATATTTCGATACATTAAAATCTACTCCCAACTTAAAGGCATATTCCTATATAAATGTATAATATATTGTTGTACTTAAAGCTGTATAAAATTTTTCGTCATTTTATACTGAATGAAAGTAAGTGAAAAATTAATAAGGTTAAAATTCTATGAATTTCTGATTTTTAATAGCAGAAACATTCAAAATGTGCATGCCTAAAACTAAAACCAATATCAAACTGGACACCAAGTATAGTTATAATACATGGAAACAATTTTATATTATAGATTCATACTTGTGTTCAAAAAAAAAGAAAATATGTATTATAAAACCTTATAGGTACTTTCAAATTCCCTACATCCACAAAGCAAAATCTAAGCATAACTAAATATTTTTTGTTTTCTTATAATATATATATATTATATGTGTTAATTTTTAATGTCAAATGAAAACTAATAAAATGTTTATGCAGCAGCAAAAATTGTAAAATTATTCTGTCATGGAAATGATTATACTTTACGATTTATGTCAATTGAAATTAAATATTATACTCCCAAGTTACTCAATAGATACGTTTATAAGCGCGTGTAATGTTTACATTATACAGTTACCTATACATATTATACATATTCCACAATGTATAATTAGTAATAATATTATTCTCCGCGATCAGTTCACTACATAGTGCCTACTGGCTACTGCAGGTTTGCTAACAATTATTGCAATATTTATTTGCACAAATAATATGTGCTATAAATTATAATAATTCATCGATATGAATATAATATATCAATTTATAATATTGTTTGCATGACCGAGCATCGATTACGGCTACTCGATAGGTACCTTGATAAACATAATATGATTTAAACTATACCAAAAGGGAATTCAACGTTTATTATACCACCAGTGTACCAGACGCAAGAGAACATGATATTTTATGTAATGTTAATAGATATCTATTTAAAAAAACCAATGTTTTTTTTAAGATGAAATTACACCCGCGGTGAGTGCTGACTCCGTCCGCACATCACTCGGTACCGTTTTTACGCACTACAATGTGTCTTCTATAATTAAAACCTATGTAATTTGTGGTTCCAGACGCGTTTTGATCGGACCCGCCAAAATGGCAGAGCCAGGGCTGTCATTTGGAGTAAAATAATGGGGGTAGCAAGCATCTTGAATAATATATATATATATATATAATTCAAATTGTATGTGCTCTAACTGCTATCCCCTCGCTGCCCCGTAATGACAGAGAAAACGGGCAGAGAAAATTGTACGCACAGAAGAATCTATTTAACATTTTAACTCTGTTATTTTTAATATAGAGTGAATGTTTATAAGTGAACTATAGCTATACATTATGAGACTCCTCCCGGGCTGAGATATTAATCCATCGATCTATCGTTTTCGGGTTTTCCGTTAAATACCTGTGAAAACCCCGTCGAAATCGGTTCATCCGTTTCGAAGCCCTTCGCAGACAAACATAGACAGACGCTGACAGACAGATACGTATAGCCAAATGTATCTGTGCGTGTTTCGTGCAATATTACTTTTAGTTTTGTGTGTTTGAAGATCAGAGCGTATATATAATTTTTTTTTTATTAAAGAAATAACCCTCGGCAACTTGGCCCCATTTGGATAAGATACATTTTTTTTTTTTACAAATAGGCGTTACAGTAAATATAAAGGTTTAATAACAACAAATGTCTAGACTAGGTTATATATGGACATAACTATAAGGTTGTGTATTCAGCTGGTTAAATAAGTTTGTCCGATCCTGTCTCCTGGAGGAACACGAATATGTCAGGTGATGGCAAGACTGGTCCAAGTGTTTCGTATAAATCGCTGGAAAGATGATTGCGGTTCCTTGCATCGAGGTAAGCAAGACATTCCGTGATAATTTGTTTTACTGTTAGTGCGACTCCGCACGTCATGCACGAGGGAGGCTCATCTCGGGACATTAAGTAACCGTGGGTTATTCTGGTGTGCCCTATTCTTAAGCCTGTTGATGAGGGTTTCCCTTTTCCTATCGGGATGATAATTAGGCCAGTGAAGAACAGTTGATTTAATTTCGTTTTTTGTTTTGCCCATGCATTTCGCCAAGCTTGTATTGATGTATATAATTAAATTCTTTCCATTTGTAATACGCAAAAAATATAAGAAAAAAAATTAAAATAAGATCGTTTTTTAATTGCAAAAGTGTCTATTTTCCCAAACTATGTGGTTAATGATTTTTTTTGTATCTTGTTTTTAGTAGAATGTACGTAAGTACTCAATTTTAAGCCTCGTGTAGGTAACGTTGTAATGTAATCGTTCCGCAAATTTGGTTAGAAAATAAAAATATATGTACTCGGCTTAAAAACATTTTTAGGTTTTTATTATTCTGTAAGCCCTCCTCTCGTAGTCCATTTATGATATTTTAATTTCAAAGGAAATTATGAGCATTTTAAAATTGTAAATTAATTTGACATTGTATGTGTTAGTATAATCATTGATTAGTATTTATAATTAATGATGTAATGTAGAAAACACGACGTGTAGGTATGGCGTCCTCTTAAGTCACAACTCGATCTATGGTATGAAAATAATATTATCGTTTACCTAACCAACATAATAACAATAACCTAGTTGGTGGATTTATTCTTGTGTAATTTCTATAGATAATTATGTTGTTTAACCTTCGTAGGTTTAAGTACGATAATATACATTTACTACATAATTGATTTTATTCTATTAGATTAATTTATTGAATTGGTTGAGTTAAAAATCAAAATGTATACGTATGTTTAAAAATAAAAATTGTCAGCATCATTGTGTAAATTTAAGTGTTTCTATAGTATGGTAAAATTGAAAATAATTCCTCATCAATCAAACGATTATGTTTCAGTGGTAACTCGCTTAATTATACAGAGTTTGGATCTTTATTTATTTAGTGGATTGTTTTTGTAAATAATAAAGCAAGTTAATCTTTGATAACTGTATAATCGTTTACCCAACTAGTTGTGTACAATTTATTAGGTACTTTAGTAAACATATCAACGCTCGAGAGCAAAGTGGTTTGAATGGTTTTTGTCCATCGTATGATGTATAGTTATGTATTACACAATATATATTTTTTTCAACGAATTTCTCCTTGTGAGATGGCTATTTTTTTTTTAACATTTCGTGATTATTTAATTTTGAGATTTCAACCATTTGGTTTTTTGTTTATTCGCCAAATATATTGACTATAATTTTAGGCCGAATCGCATTAATTATTATTTTTTTTTTCAAGTGTAAAAAAGTTTTTAAGTCGTGTACACTGTACAGCGTTTAACTTTTGTACCTATACAAATTAAGCTCACGTACACTTAAAGAAAGACTCTACTTATAATTTTCCAAATATAGCTAAGCAAATATTTTTTTATTGTTTTTTTTTTCTTCCATTATAGAGTTCAGCGTTCTTACTAAGGCGTAATAAAAATAAACTTAAACGATAAAAAAAAAAAAAACTATTTCATTTCAACTATATCGCATCATGCCCAACTCGGATTTTCTAATATGCACTCGAGTGTTGTAACCCGTTTTCCTCGTTCGTCTGATGTCACACGCGCACAATGACTCACCGGGTTCACCATAATATTTTTTCTTCGATTCCGATTTTTCTGCGTCCTACAAGGACACGCTCGGACTCGGTACAGGTATAGGTGGAAGGGAAGAAAGAAAACAATATAGCCACGCAAGAAGGAAAAAAGTACCTACTGCGGACAAAAAAAAAAAAATAATAAAAAAAAAAACAACAAAACGTACACCGGCAAAATAAATACCACTGTCCATCATGTTTACACTCCGATGATGCAATGACACGGACGTACGCACAAAGGAGATGCACATAATCTTCTTTTATACATAATTTATATATACATAGGCATGTACGAGAACGAGCGGTTATTATCGTTGATTTTTTTCCACCTGATTTTTCGTCGCCTCTCCTCCGTTGCTTCTTCTTATTTTTCATCTGCATCATCATCATCACCATCATTCATCATCGTCATCGTCATCATCATCATCGCATCATCATCATCATCATCATCATCATCGTCATATTATAGTTTTCTACTATACTTTATTCCATTCCAATGTTGCTGTTTCTCATATAACTTATTGTCGTCGCGCGTGAGGTAAATGAGGCTTCAAGGAACCTTGATCTTGGTGGCAAGGCTCTCGTCGTCTCTCCATACGAAGTTAGATGATATACCTACGAATACGATGACGATCATCGTGATGATGTATGTGTGGATCCCCTTTGTCACGGTATCATCATTATCTCAAGACGGCCTTCGAAGTGCGTTTGTTTTTCTCTGAACACGAATCATTGCCAAAAGGTTGCCCCCTCCCTTTCTCTGAAAATAATATTGCCCTTGGATTCGGACGAAGTGGTTTTTGGGCCGCGATGCACTCAATGCAATAATGCTACTCGTGTAAGTGCATTTTACGACGCGAAATTATAAATGTAAAACAACATATTTTAATAATCATTAGGTGAAAAATAGGTACCAGGTACCTGGTACCTACCTAATAAGATTTTTCCGGTCTATAACGACATCTACTCAGCCTTAGAAGATCGCACTATAATGTATAGTTAAGAACTAATGTCAAACGTATAATATAATAGTGTTAAACTTGCAAGTTGATATTATTGTAATCGTTTTATAAATATTATATGTATTGTTATTTGTTTATCTATAATGTGTTGGTATTGAGTATTTTTTTATTTTTCATCCCATTATAAATATAAAATAATATATGATACAATATAAAATTTGTTGGTTGTTGCCAATTAAAAAAAAAAAAAAAGATTTTCATTTACTTATACTTGTCAGTTAAATGTATATTTTTTTGATCGTTAAGCTGCAGTATACGTGTTATAAAATCCAAACAAATGTTCATCGGTTTTAAAATTACTGGACGCATACATTTTAAATTTAATAGTTTTATTGTACCGTACAATAAAACATATTATGTGGCTAAAATAATATGTCGTACATATATTATTAATATAATACTAGTAAATTACTTTCAGCATAGATATTTAAAATATTACGTATGTAGAGAGATTTCTCTATGCTTTAAGGCTTCTTGGATTTGAGACACGAGCCTTGCATATTTTAGTTTCTATTGTGAGCTATGGTATTAAACCCCAAATTAATAAAAATATATATTCTTCTGAAATACCTACACACATTACATTAAATCTTATAAACCTATTGCAATTTATTTACCATGGTTATTTTGTAACAGATAGTCATTATTTATTTTAGCATACTTCCGTAGTATTTTTTCCTCCATTCGTCATATTTATTTACTATTACAAATAAGTAATAAGGATACAATTTAACATAATTAAATATGTTGTATGTTACATAAAGGTTCTTAATTAAAATGTCTAGGCAATAATCATTTAGTTTTGGATTTATATTAACATTATCATACATAAAAGAATTTCAGAAATTAATTACATTTCAAGAATATAAATGTATGTAGGTACCCATTTATTTGTCTTATTTATTATCTTATAGCTATTTATAAAGTTTTTAAATTTGTCTTCTAAAGTTAATCCAGATAAATTGATTAGATTAAGTAGTAGTTGTTATAAAACCAAAAACCAAGCTAGAAGTGATAATGTAATTTAAACGGTTAAAAAAGTTTATAATTTTGATGAGATAAGAAAAAGGTGGATAAGTGGATGTCGCTCTGCTGTACAGTAGGTTACAAGTGGGTCACTGTAATGGATGGTGTTAAATTTAAATTCAATGATAAAATATCATTGTATAAGAAAAACGATTCTGAGCGAAAACGGTCCGTCAGCCTATGATATTACCAAGTATATTTGATGATATTATTGTGAATAAAGTAATTTATATATAACATATTTACTCGGAACCTTGTTTTAAATTTTTAATCCTTAGCTACAAAAGTTGAACATTTTATAAATTTTTAACCACAAAATAATTAATAAATTATGAATTTGATAAATGTTGTCAAAATTTGAACTTTAAATGCTTGTAAAAAAATATTGTGCCTATGTATTTTTAATATTTTTCAACTGCTATTAGAACGATATATCAGGAGCCTTATATTAAATTTTCACGCTTTTTTACCCAACAAATAAAAATTTATTGATATTTATAGAAAAAAAAACTAAAAAAATTTAAAACTGACAATATCCGTAAACAGCTCAAAAAGAGTCAAAATATTTTCAACATTTTATGGTGTATAGAAAATGCTAATATAAACATTCAGTGAAATTTTCAAGTATCTACAGTCATTCGTTTTTTAATTACAATAAAATAAGAAAATTGTTACATGAGAAATCGAGTAAATATCAAATGTTGTAAAAATATAAATTTCAGACGCTCATAAAAATTTAATTTAAGTTTCTTCTAGACATTTTTTTTTGATAAAGGTAGACAAACTTATGAGTAATCTTATATTACATTTTCAAATCTTAGATTTAAAAAGAAAAATTTTTATGAATTCTCATCAAAATAATTTGCTATTTTTCGTGATTTTTCCGTATTTTGTTAAAATTTGAACTTTAAATGCTTATAATTAAAAACTGTGACTAAGGATTTTTAATTTTTTTCATCTGCCTAAAATTGAAAACTGACAATGGCCGTAAACAGCTCAAAAAGAGTTAAAATATTTTCAAAATTTTATGGTGTATAGAAAATGCTAATATAAACATTCAGTCAAAATTTCATGTCCCTACGGTCATTTATTTTAGAGTTACACCAAAAACCAAAATCGATTTTCTCGAAAACAGATTTTGCGTAAAAATTCCCGTTTTTCCTTAATTTTTCATTTGTTTTTCACGTCGCTTGTGAAAACTACTGGGAAATTTTTACTTTTGACCCCCCAAAGTACCAACTAGATTCACTTTCCAATCAGAAAAGTTACTATTGAAGAAAATCCAAGCACTTTTACTGTCCTAAAAGGTGATGACAGACACAAAAATAAAAAAAAAAACACACATCATTGTAAAATCAATACATTCATCGCTTCGCTCAGAAATAAAATAAAAGTTGATTTGAACTATTGAAATAAGTACCATGATATAAAGTATCAACAATTGACGACACTAATACTAAGTATATCAAAAACATTCCATCTTGTCCATCCAGCTGTAATAGAGAATTGATTATAGGATATATTTTTTGTGGGTATAGGTATCTAAATACTAAATAGTATACAATATTAGAATACGTAAATAAAGTATGCAGTGACTGCTGTAATAGTGTTATTAAATACTAATAAACCTTTGATAGTTGATTGAACTTTTGTAATCATATTTGTATAATACTAATGTTAATTTGACTATTGGAAAATAAATGATGTTTTTAATATGATGTCTCAAGACTTTGATTTTAATAAAATAATGTAGTGACTAATAAACGCTTTATTTATTGTATATAAACTGGAGTAAACAACTATCAAAATCACATGTAACGATGTATCGCCAATATAAAATTTACTGTTTACCACTTGTGTTGAACTAATACCCTAAGAAGTTAATGCTGAAATAAGATTAAAATAATTATAACAAATATACACAAGTAAGAATTTTAAAAGAAATTGCTTAAACGTGTTATTTAATGAGATTTTTGAATATATTACGCTACAACATACAAATAAGTATGGTTATAATATATTAACTACGATAGAATATAGGCATTATAAATTATAATATATATAGCTGTATACGGATAAAACGACCTTATTGTAAATACTTATCTTTATATAATTATTATGCACTTAATACCTATACGACGTCTCAAACGCGGCCGTCCGTTTATCGTACACGATCTTATCAACTAAAACTCTTATTATTATATCCATTTTTTTAACTCATATTTTTTCTTTTCACCTTATAATTGTCTAATCAACCCTAACTTTACTATTGTTATTATTAACTAATGTTACCATACTTTTTGGGGTTGGGGACCCATCTCTCTTCGCTTACAAGAACGCGGGACAAAGTATTGCGCACCACTGGATAAAATACATTAAATTCACCTCATAACTAATTTATTTATTTCCAACCGGGAATCGGTATGGTCGAATTTGTTGCACTTTTTACCTAAATTAATTAGTCAAATTGCACTTGGGTTAAAAAAAAAGGTAATGTTCGAACTACACTCGTGTTTAAAAAAGGGTTTTCGACTTAAATGTTCAAAAAATAAACATACCTATATAATAGTAAAGATTTTAAAAACACCAACTTTTCTTTCCACTTGAATTTAATCATTGCCATACTAATAATTAGTAGTTTTTTATAGTTTTTAATTGTATATGTACTCGTGTATGCGTATATTATATTTTAAAGAAAATAATTCAAACGTAAAAATGTCTTCCATCTCTAACGACCCGTTACTAACTGGTGTATTTTTATCACTACATGTCTACATCGAGTTGAACATTGGAATAAACTATACGAATTTTATTCCAGAACACCGGGAGGCCTCGATTTAATAATATAACGTGGTCGTGGTCGTCCCTTTTATTTTCATGAACATTTCGAAACGCGTTTGCTCTTCTTTAAAAATTAAAAACTATGAACGTATACGACTGTTATTAGTATCCAGTGGTGAAAACCGAATTTTATCAATGGGAACGGGGGAGTTAGTCCTATAGTTCTACAACAAATATATAATTATTGTAATATACAAAAATATAAAAAATATTTGAATTATTAAAGCGCAAAAATCAGAAAAATACTACTAACCATTGTTATAGAAATCATTACACTGAGTTTACAACTACTATCCTAAAGTAAAAAAAAAAAAAAAAATGTTTTTGAAGAAATTATAATTTTGATTTTTGATTAATTTTATATTTGAAACAACGCTTCAGGGGAGGGGGATCTGGACCCGAAGTCTACCCCTAGCAGTGCGCCACTTTTGGTATTGCAATGTACTTACCTATTGACTGTTTGTACCATTTTGTCGGCGCCTTATTGCTTCCTGCACGTGTAAAATGCACATTATCGTACACAGTATTTTTTTGTTTAGAATTTCGACGATACCAAGTTGATTTTGTCGGACAAAATAATCACGTAAATTAATTTACGTTTATGAGACACTTTATTATATTATCGATTATTATTCCGAACCGTAAAAATACATTAAACACGCTTCGGACAATGTTAATGATGATGTTAATAGTACCTAATAATATTAAAACGATGACAACCTACGGTGTGCTATAAACAAACAAAACATTACTGTAAAAACATTGTATTCTATTGTATAAGTATATTATTGTACTTGTACATGCGCAACGGACTGCGATAAAATTTAACGAATTATTAATTTAATATATTAATGAAAATCTCTCCCAACCAAGATTGGAAGTTTCGTTGATGAGCGATTTCTTTGTCGTGTAACTTAAAGTCAACAATATACATTTATACTCCTTACTCTCATCACATACCTTACTGTACACTTTTATGGTGAATATAGATTGTATAGTATATCTTTTGAATAATACAATTTAATTTTTATTATTTTCATTCTATATATTACAATCATTATAATAATATTATAATACAATAAGACAATATTTTATGAAAGTATCAAAATACATATTATAGTGAAATTAATATGACGTATTGCCGTTGTCTACGATTTTATCCTACACTCGCTACAGGATCTACCTTCTTATTATACTCGTATTCAGTACAGGTAGTCAGTTAGATTAGGTATTTACCTATAAAAAGCGATTAAATTCACGCCGAGTGAAACGTAATGAAGAGAAGGAAGACCGCAGTAAACTTCGAGATTTTTGTTTCAACTGTTGCATTATTCACTATTTCTCTGTTGGTTTTTTTTCTAAAGATAGGTAGACACTCGCGTATATTGCGTGAGATCATCCGGTCGACATAAAATTGCCATCTTTCGCTGTTGTATTATTATGGACGATTAAAATAATAGTATATTATGATTCGGGGGAAGGAATGCACTCGGCGGAGAAGTTGAACGTCAACTGTTCCTATTTACTATTATAAAACGGGTTACGTCTACATGGGAATTATCTGCGAGATAACTAAATACGATCATTTTATCAGGATTCAGATTCAGACGATAGGTAAAGTTAAGACCTACGTCTATTGAATCGTTTATTCGTTTTTTTTAAACGATTGTTTTCATTTGAAAGATAATCCCATAGGTAATAATTATTATCGTCGTACAGACAAATTCGTATTAATAACAATTGATAATAATATGCGCCATTGTTTGATATTATACGCAATACCTGCTGTATATTAAGCAAAAACGAATTGTATGCGATCGCGTGTTTTTACCACAAACCAAAAGACTCGAATAGAAATAATAAGTATTTACTGGTTTTAATAATAATAGTAATTGACAGTTAAAATAGAATAGTTAAAATAGAATACAAAAATCTTATGTATTTTTTTTTTTTTAATTTGAATAACATTAAGGTTAGTGGTCCACAGCTGATATATTAAGAAAATATGTATTTTCAGAAAATTGCTTGATAATTTTACCGCGTAATTTTACCTACCTATTACCATTATGTCCAACTCTATACTGCAGTCGACCTTTATGAAATAGGTTTTTTTTTGTATTTAATCAAACGCATTGTCATGTTATGTTATTTGTAAATTGGCTTGACAATTTTAATGTTAAAAAATAAAATCGTTGAACTTATATCATATTATAAGACCTCTCTTACAGCTTAATCACGAGTGCTGGCCACCTTTTTACAACTAGGTAATACACATAGTCGCGTGTGTAACGGTAAACCAATAGTGGGTCGATTTCCGATTGAATAATTGTATATGTAAAACCTTGTTGTCGATTGGTTGGATAATAATTTAGACAATACTATACAACCGAAAACCTGGTGAAAAATAACAATTTAACATTTCAAGGTACGCTGACGGACACATAATCCATAAAAACTTTCATTCATCACTTTTGGTCGATGGATTAAAAAACAAATTGAAAATAATAAAAATACTCGAACTTACGTCACTAACGAACAATGCTGAACTGGGACACAACGAGGCGGCGGCCAGCGCAAAAAACCGACCAAGCCCGGTTTTTACCAGGATTTACCCACCAGAAACCTTACATCTGTGCCGCCGCCTAGGACCACTATAATATATTATTGTGTACGTCATGCACCGTATAAAGAAGATGATATTATCATAATTCTTTGTGGACCATCCGTGAAACGAAATAATAAAACGGTATAATATTATGTATAATAAAATTAATACGTTGTTATAGTGTTTTATATAATGTGTACAATTAGTGTTTATAGTACATACATTGTGGTATATATACCAATACTACTTAGGGTTTTTAAATTAAAGATTATTTCAGATGATTAAATGTATAGAATCTCGCACGGTAAAGCGTTTTTATAGGCGCAATTAGGTGGTGCCGTGGTGGCTGGGGGGCCGGGAGGGGATTTAGGCCCCCCAAATATTTCCATATAGCATCACACGGGGAGCCGAGCAAGTTTTAAATTTGATAAAATAAGTTTTGGATGGCGAGACGCATTATCCAAGAAAAAAATTATTTTTCTATTTTCTCTTATCAAACGATTATTAAACTGAATAAGCCAGTTTTCCATTATCGATCCGGTCATCCAAGCTTTTTTATTAGCACACCAAATGAGACGGGTAATTTTGAAACATCTAGGTTTTTGAAACATCTTGGTTTAACTGATTTTCCTATCACTAGATGCTTCTCCACATCTCCGACCATATTACCACATGGTAACACCGTTAATCTTTCTTTAGATAACTTTCCACCTTTGCATTGCTCCCCTTTAAGTTTTAATGTTTTATTTGGAATCGCACGAAAAAAAAGTCCAGTCTCATCACAATTGTAAATATTAAATGCATCATAATCTGTTACGTATTCAGATATTTTCGATTTACACTATCAATATTAACATCATTCGACTCACCACAAACTTGATTCCACGCGATATTATGTCTATTTTTAAAACTAGATAACTAACCGTTGGAAGCTTTAAATGAATGATTACCATGTAGTACTGCAATTTCACGGGCCTTTTCTTGTATTATTGGACCCGAAACAGGAATATTTTTAGCTCGTACGGCTACAAACCAATCCAAAATTGCATTATCATTATGCTTCATTGCTTTTATCATTTTACTGTTTCCTACAAAGATATAAAATAATTTATATTTACGTTTATAAATTACGTACACACTCATAGATATTATGTACATTAATACATTATATAAACATTGATAAAATAAATAAAAATATGAAATTACCTTTTAACCATTCTTCTTTAATTCTATTTTGATTTTTTAGAGTATCGTAAACCTGAGTTTTTCCACAGTTAAATATATTTTGTAATTGTTTTACTGAATGTCCTTTTGTACTCATATCGATCAGTTGATATTTTTCATTTAATGAAAGACACTTATATTTTGGCATTTTAATATTTAATGCGATGAACGGGAGATAAAATAAAACTAAAAGTGTACGTACGACTTTTGGTGTAAGACTGTGTCACAGTTACAAAGAAGAAATTTCGTATCGTTTAAGATGCGATAATACATAATAATAATGCGATAATGCATTGTATGTACAATGTACATAATGTATTGTACGAATATGTACCTATAGAACAATTTTATCTTATTTATCTATCACTATTTAACGATGTACATTGTACATACGCATATCGGCATATCTATATTTTATACCTTATTTTTGGTTTAGATTTGACACGCTCGTGTCATTTTTCCGGTTTATGCAAGGTTTTTACTTGCACGGGACTTATAAAACCGTTCCGTTTCCGCGTTATAAAGGTTCCGTTTTACTGAGGTTGAGCGTCTATATAAAACTATAGGAACGTGCCGGGACCATAGAAAAATTCCGTATTGGATAGTTTTCCGTTTTATTCAGGGTCCGCTTTAGACAGTTTTCACTGTATAGTATAATTTATAGGTACTCGTACGAGAGTATATTTTCTTAAAGCGGCTATTCTAAATATCGAATGAGATGTTGTCAATGTATTAAGGAATGACGATATATTGAGAACACGAATATGAATAACTAATTTAAAAGACAGAACATATTTTATGTATAAATTAAATTAAAATTGATTGATTATAAGTATCTATATTGGTACAATATACTTTTTCGTATGATAAGCCACTTGGGTACAAATCGGTAGGTATATAAACTTAGTAATCGGTGTAGTCGTGTAGGTAGGGTATTTGGGAAATGTTCACAGATTAATAAAAAAAAATGAAGTCTATATAGTCCCCTTGCCTTCCTTTATTTGATGATATAGGATGATGCGGTTTCACTTGTACAAATGTATAATGAGTTACCCAAGTGACTTTTTATGAAACTCTCGATCTCAAGTCTCAACCAAAGAATGTATTCAAGTTTGTAACAATGTACAATACAACTATGACACAATCAATGGATACGTTTTTAGGTTTTATATATCAAACTCTAACACATGTTAAACGAGCCACAAAAAGTTTTTGAAGTGATAACATGAGATTTGTTTAGTATTAGGTACCTATATAACCATCCAATAGATGCACAAACACTGTCTAACGAGTTGCAGTTGGATTTGTTCAGTGATTTTTGGAAAGTGGTTTGAACTTTGTTGCGAAAACTTTCACGCACCTAAAATAAACTAGTAAGAATACCTATATACGTATTAATATATTATATAGCTATTGGTAACTACTAACTACGCATAAGGCATTAATAGTTATATTGATTACAGTAATGCAATGGTTTCGGAGAAAAACAGTTATGAGTCGGTAAAAAGCGCGTCATATAACGATTGTACGTATGTATTATCCGAATTAAATAATTTATCATCTATATTCATCTAAAATATATATACATACAAAATTATTTCATCAAGAAAAATAACAGAAATATTTCTATTATTATTGTATAGAAAGTTTGCCGTATTGGATTATTATTTATTTTAATTTTTATATTAATATTGTATATTTACGTATAAAACCATAAAAACGTGAATTTAAAAAAAAAAATGTTGATTTGATTGTTTAATTTTTTAGTCAACTGGGAAAAACTAAGTTATTCCAACTGTCAATACTAAACTAGTGAAGTTCGAAGTTTATTAGAAAACTATAACTAACTACTAGCGTCAATGGCCACCTTTGGGAATCGAATCGTTTTTACATTATTATATTCGCATATACAGTACGACACACGCGGCTACAATAATATGACGCGAGCACATAGGCACATAATATTATATTATTATTATAATATGAGTACGTGTTTGCGCGGGAAGATCCACCACCAGGCACGTATATAGGGGGGGGGGTTGGGGTTTCATAATGAAAAGAAATAGTGATCAACCATCATTATTCAATTTTGGTGTAAAAAAAATTAAAAATAACGAAGAAACTGAAAGTGAATCGAGTAATATTGAAAATATTGCAACCGAAGTTGATGTACCAAACGCTTTGCAGATACAAATATAGACAATAAATCATTGAAAAATTATTCTCTGGATATTGGATTATTTTTATCAGCTTCTAATAATAATATAAATGATGCAAAAAATACGAGTTATTAAAAAATCCATGAACACCACCCAAAATTACCAATTTCCCATCGAACAACAAAGGCGGCTGAGATTTCAATTAGATTGATTAAACCGTTTTCCTTGGCTTGTTTACTCCGAATAAAAGTGCAAGGTGCCCTGTGTAAATACTGTGTACTATTTGCCAATAACAGTGTTGGTAAATGGATCCATCACCAAAAATTAGGTATTATGTTGCTGTACAATTTGTATTGCTATATTTTATAACCCTCCCCCCCCCCCCCGAAATTGTATTCTGTGTACGTGCCTGTCCACCACCGACGTCAAAAGACTGCTCGGCCGGATACTACAGCGACAGTTTTCCATGGATTCATGTGGGTTTCCGTCAGACCAGAGTTAAGTCCAGCGTATCTACTGATGTTTCCGTTCCGTATAAAAATAGATTCATCGGTAAACATTAATTTATCTACGAATATCGGATCCTGGCTAACTCCATATATGCGGTGCTGATTCACAAAATTATTGTAAACGTCTTTCTTCATCACCTGCATGAACTGTTGTACCTACACATTTTGTTTTGTATGCCTTTTTTAAATTTGTTTTGTATCATTCTATGAACGGAAGATTTACTTATTCCGGCCCACCAAGCACCGATCACGTACCTATACGGATGCTTTTGGAGCTACAACCATTGATTATAAATACTAGTATTTATAATCAATGCTACAACTACGCTCCCGAGAACGTCAATGTTTGTCGCGCTCCGCGACCTGACCAGCTATTTCGCTCATTGGCATCATCTAAGAGTTAAAATCCTACGCAGCTCAATCATATACGCCACATATAATATCTACGTGATATTTAGTTAGTTGGGAAACAAAAATAAAGTTTTTAGAAATAATATCAGGCAGGCTCGAACGCTGAAAAAAAAGTACTTAATATTCATTATTCGTGCAGTTATGCACAAAAAATCAAGAAAAAAAGTATTTGCAACATTATTATAACTTGAGGATAACGCAATTTTCCTGTTTCCAGAAATCGAGACATTACAATCTGTTGATAACATTGAACAATGGTTTTTTACGATCGGGATACTTAGTTCCATAGCTATACGTATAAGCAGCTTGTCTATGACTTTCGTTGTTTTAGAAGTAACATTTCATCATGTCGATGTACTCGTGTACTGAGAAAGTATGAGTCATTTTTAAATGTTTAACAATATAGGTACGAAACAAAAAAGTTATAGCTAAAGACGGCAGTACATTATAGGAACTGTACGTTCCAGTGTAAAATAGCTATAAAGAAAGAACACAAGCGAATAATTTATAATTGTAATTATAATTTACAAAACTTCGATAGTACCTAAGCGTAGGTATTATTAATTATTATTAAAAATCACATCTATAACTGTACTTAATATAAAATTATGGGCCCTACCACCCCACGGCTATTTGTTCCATTTCGTAATTTTGGGTTAGGTTAGCGATAATTTCGCGATAATTAAAAAACTTAAATATAGGTATCCAATTTCTCTATTCAGTAAACGATAAGACACTACAGCTATTGTTATATTTTCTATTCTAATAAAAACACTTATTAGATATGTATAAGTTTTGTCAGACTGAAATAGATATTTATTGAGATGTAAAATAATTAATTTTTTGGAATGATTACGAATTTTGACATATAAAATACCGGTTATAAAAAATTTAAATTGTTCAATCTTATCTGAAAGCTTCATTCATAATAAGACATATACAGATTGTCATAAAAAAATCAATGTATTTTTCTTCGTAATACAACTATTATTCTTAGAAATTCAAAAACATTAATGCTCCAACTTGCAGTCGATTTTTATTATATTTTAATAGTTTTTTTTTTAAATTTTTTAAAATATATGGTCAACAAAATGACTATCTTGACAATTTAAATAACTAAAAAAAAATCGAATCTCATGCCGTTCAATCAGAATGTCCATACTTATTACTCTAAAAAACAAAAAGCATTTAAATATATTGGTATTCCACGGAGATACCAAGGGTGATACGGGACTTTCGGGACACTGTAAAATAATATTAATAATATTATGTAATCGTGTCTTTTCTGCAATTCGTTGTCGTCGTCGTCGTCGTCACTTTTATATCGTATTTAATAATATCATGCTCTTGTGGTCTATTGTTCATAATATTATAATATTATGCTCTTGTGGTTTTAATCGTGACGAAAACACGATGTCGTCTATATAATATTATACCTACGGTTAAACGACGACGACGAACACTAAATTACTATAATATACATTAATTATTAGGGCTCAGATTTTAAAGCACAATAAATAACAAAGCGTACGATTGTTTGAAGAAAGCATCCACTGAAGTGGTCGGTGCATATACTTCATACAAGCCGTTTCGCTAAAATCAAATCCACGACAGTCAATATTTTATGAAACAACGCACAGTATGTTGTTGATGTCCTGTAATTGTTTCTAGCCTTTGTTTTTTGAAACATTACGAATTAATTTACCCAAATTTGCATTTGCAATGTCTCCATTCTTACATTTCTTATTAATCAAATTAAATTGATATTTTTTTTCATTATTATAGCACAATAAACATATTAAAATGCCACAGCTGGAATAATTGCAAAAAAGCAATAAAAAAAGCATTTACGTACAAAATGGCCGAATGAAGAAAAAAAATTTAGAATGAGAATGACATGAAACGAATTTATGTATAAAACTAGATTTCTATCTCATACCTTTATAAAAAAAAGAAGAATAATATGCTTTAAAATCCGAGCCCTATGTACCTAATATATATCGCTATTTGTGGTTGCATTGACTAATTGACTCTGTGTAGCGACACACCATAAATTTATATACGACCGTATTATATGACATAAATCATCATATCATTTAACGGTTACAAGCGCGCAGTGGCGCCAATCGTCAATATGTTTTCAAATCATCACAAGGTGTAAAAAATGTTGACATTAGTAACCATCCCAATGTCGCAATGTAGACATTATTGAAACACTGTGAAACCTCTGAATATCGGACATCCTGGGAAACTGACATTTTGTCCGCTGTTCGGAGGTTGTTCACTATCTAGAGTGATACATGGTGAAAGCCCTTAATAGATTATAAAAGGGTAAATGTGTAATTATTAAAATGTAACAACCAACTATGTAGATTTAATTATATCTAATTAAATATAGATTGATGATTATTAATGTCTAGTAAAATACATAAATACAAACATGTACATTAAAAAAAAAAAATTAATCAGGATTCAGGTGAATATTGTTTTGACAAAAGTCAAGAATTTCTATATTTTCGCGAAGTGACCACCCTTTTTGCTTTGATACATTCGTCGCGTCTAAAACTAATCACTAACTTAAAATACAGACGAAACACTGCGGTCAAGACATTTGATCTTTTCATCGTTTTGTGTTGTCGTAATATTATCATTGTCATTATACGGACGTCAGCGTTGGTTATCATCATTAGATATTATCTAGTGTGAGCTCGTTTTACCGTCGCCGTTTTGTCATTATTTTTAAATCAAGATTTATCATAATATTATGATATTTTATAGATGTCCGGCTATTCTCCATTAAAAAGCAGTAAAAATGACTCAATTTTCCAAAAACCGTCGTACGCTGTTGAGAAGTGTCCTCTATTTTGAGGTGTCCATTAGGCGAGGTTTTACTGTGCATATCTACATGTTGAGCTTGAAACTTTGCGACGTTATATATACATACTTATATTATATCTATGTGGAAAGTTAAATTGCTCAGTCCCTGCAACGTCACACCTGCACGCGTGGGACACGTATTGATGGTGGTGCGAGATCGGTCCCATCGCGTACTGCAGGTAGAAAAACGTAAAATACCATAATGACGTCGTACAATATTATAATAATATAATATTATTATCTTAACAATTAAATTTAAAAAAAAAAAATGTCCATCTTTACATTTATTACATAACATCCCACCCACTATACCGCGTGCCACGGCAAATCCTGCAGAACACGTCGCCGATTGCTACTGGTGCGGTGCAGACGTGCACCGAACGTATACGATTATATTTTTACAGGCAGGTACAGTAAAATTCTGCTTCTGCAGTACGGAAGCGATGACCCTCATTACGTGCGCGACGACGACGACATCACGAAGACGCGTGTAAATAGACCGGAAACGAGCGGTACAGAACGAAAAGTGGTTTAAATCCTTTCCGGTTTTCGACGTAATTTCGGGTGTATCCGCCAATCACGACTACGGTGACTTCCTCGGCCGCACGCAACAATATGTTCTGGATTCGTGAACTTATTATTATATTTTAATGCACAATGCATATTATATCATTGCATATTATAGTAATAATACATATTATTACGTTTCGTTCACTATACATTATGTTATTTAATCACGCTGCATCACGCTGCATTTAAGTTGTTTTAAGATAAGAGTGTCCTTGATTTTCGAATATTCGAATGAGACTTATCGATTTTAAAAAAAAAAAAAATCGTTATAAGATTGCAATTTCTAGTCACGTTCGGACGACGTCAACGCCATAGCCCGTACCCGTGCCAACGCCAACTTTTATTAATTTTTAAACGTGACGACGATTTGCTCGCATGGTATGCATGGTGTCTATACACCACTGTAGGTATACGTACTAAAACCGAGTAAAACGAACCGAATTACATGACGTAAAATAAATATACACGTGTACAAAAGAATAACAATATGGCGTGCTACGTCAATATTCGTGAACATTTTAATTCGTACATATTATTATAATACGGTGTATGATGTTGTGGAATTTAAAGCAAAACAATGAACTGTATAAGTGGTGGAGTGGCGTATTTTTTCAGCGAGACAATGGTGACGTCTTCAAATTTAAAAATTGCACAACCCCTCTAAAGCTTTATTGTCTATGATACTTTTAAACAAAAAGGCTCGACTCCTCCAGCTGCAGTCTAGTGGAACTTACATTACACTCATGAAATATTATGGCTACTAAGCTATACCTAGCTGCCGAAATTTAAAAAAAAAAATGAATACGTTTGGGTACCACTGCGTGTTTTATTTTTTTTAATAACGTTTAAATATGTGTTTAAATAAGTTGCTTTTTTTCGTTGAACAGAATTTTTTTGCCTATATTTTTAAACGTGACATTTTTTAACAATATGTTTTTTTCGGCTCAAATGTACAATCTATTCTTAAATCCATTGTTAGGATTTATCGATACAGCTATGTTGAAATGATTGATGTTGAGCAGACGATACGATAATATTATTATACATTAAACGTGTAATATACATCATTTATAACATTTTCAGCGTGAATTTCTTAACCACTTGACTGACAACATATTATTATATTTGCGCATGGAAATTCGATGAAACACACACTTCTCGGTTATTAGTTATTTAATTATAAATAATATGATTTAGAACGTTGCATTTTCACACACGTCAGTTATAACTTATAATATATCTAATACAATATCATGTATTCATATCATTATCGACAACCGTGTAAAAGCATATCTTTTTATTATAGTGGCTTTTTAAAATGTCCACAAATAAACTAATAACTTAGGTAGTTGATAAAAAGGTAGTTGTTTATTATGTGTTTTTGATTTCAAGGCTTAAAATTCAAAATAATAATATAATATTTGAAAAAAATTGTACATTTTTGTTCAATATTTGTAGGTGGTACTCAAATGCGTTTCAAAAATGTTGCAAATGACATTGAAATTACATATTTAATATATAGACATACAACACTAATGTATCAATTGGAAATACTAATTATTTATCGTATGAATGCCCATAAATCTAGATTTAATATAGTGTTAGAGCTATTATGAAATAATAAATATAAAAAAAATGGTTAATTTATTAATGATAATAGTTATTATAACTATACTAGTATAGGGTTGCCATTTATACAAAAATACAAGTCGGGACACTATAATACCCCCCCCCTCCCCCCAAAACACATTCTTTGGAATTTTTAATAATACTTTTTTTAGTCCAACGTTATTTAATATTTGTATTATATTATAATTTATAATAAATAAAAAAGTCAAAAATTAGAAATAGCACAAAATGTAATAATAGTATTATTATCATCTTATTCATAAATATAATTTTAAATTATCGATTATTACTAGTAACTAGTAGCATACAATATTATATATTTACTTTTTTTTGTAGTATGTAAAATGTAGATAAAAATACCAGTCAAAGAAATTAACAAGATTGATTATAATGTCTTTTGAAAAATTATGGGAAAATTAAACAAATAAAATCAGTGTTATTTTAGTAACTAGGAAGTATATCATTACTCAGAAAAAGTACTTGATTAATAGTATAGTTTGTGTTAAATTGAGCCAAAGTTAAACATTATATTTATCATAAAATATAATAGTTGGTGACAAAAATAATTATGGATGATTATATTATGTTTTAATCATGACATTCTTAACTAACACAAGACAACAGAAATTAATGATACAAGTATAAATATTAGTAAACACAAAGCTGCAAATTATTTTTGGCATTGTTCTTCGTCAAAAATGTTTGTGCACACCTTCCTGTGGGTTAGTTCTTTGAACTAATTACTCATCAGGAAGAATAGTAACTATAATATTATACATATAAGTTGTATGTAGGTTGGAACACAATAATTTAATTATGTAAATATTATTATTACTTATTATACGACTAAGAATTTTTATGCATTTAAAATTAAATTTATATTGTGCTAAACATGTCAATGTCCCACAAACGAAATAAAATAAAGACATCATAATACATTAATACTATATAACAATCGTTAAAATTTCGACGTCAATATCTGAGTAGTTGGTAGTAGCTAGAAAATAGAATACGCCCAGGTTGATGTAAAACTAATTAAGAACATATTAACCAGCTTAGTCTACTTTTGACGTTCTATTTTAAATTATATTTGCAATATTTATTTTTACGACTCTTAGATAAACAATGTGGTCAGCCAAATTTGAATGTTAAAATTTAAAAACTCTTTAAATATGCCACTGTTTAATGAATTTAAATTATTATTACATTTTATAGTCAGTATTTTTTTTTAAATAAAATTTTTATTTTTATTGTAATTTTAATTCGTTTTGTTTTTCCCACAATATGTTTAATTAGGTCAACAAATATAACTGTTTAAATAAAAATTTACGTGTGAACAGTGTAACTTTGCCAATTTTTCAAAATATGTTGGTTGTTTTACTAAACTAAACATGAAATAACTTAAAACTGAATGAAAACAAAATAAATATTTTGTATTATGAACATTAAATAGGTAGTCAATTAATGAAACTACATTCCATTCAAAATGTCTTACCTCATTTTTTAAAATAAATAATTTATATTTTTGGATACCTATCGCGGTAAGAGATCATTTTTGTATCTTCAGTTGCAATAATTGTTAAACGTATTTACGTACTGTATTATTGCTTATTACTCATTGCTAATAATTATACATTCCCTTGATGATGAGTAAGTGTCGAAGTGTATAACCCGGTAAGTATAGGATCCCAACATTAATTATTTTTTTACCGGATAACAAATAGACTTTTAAACTACAGATACTTAAAAACTTCTTTTAAAACTATACCTTAAATGTGTTTATGAATTATTATTATTATTGTTCTTTATTTATGATGTATATTAAAATTCATTCGATTTTAATAATCAATAAGGTTCATTGGTTTCTGAAGTGAAACTGTATTAGTCATAAGCTAAAGAATTAATATCATAAAAAATATGTAACTTATGTATAGATTCTGAGTGGTTGTATGTATTTTCATAAACTATTATTTGAGCAACTTAGCACAAGCCCAACAAGTTTCGGAACCAAATTTAACGTTTAAATTTAAAGAGACCATTTATTCTTCGAATTTCTCAGCGAATAGTTTTTAAGAAAACCATAAAATATAAGAAGACGCACGTTCTTTAAAACAGATTGTTAAATTGACTATTTTTTTTCAAAATATTTCTGCTAAATTTTACTATCACTTTTCGAATGCGAAATAAACATTAGATACTAATATAAAGAATAATATTAATAATCAACGAGGGCCGTTTGTTTGATTGCATAAATTGGCGGGGAAGCTATATAGGAGAGTCACGCTTTATATTATAAGATTATTTCCGTGATACGTCGAGCTGAACTCCCTGAGCTCTACTCCCCCTCCCAAATTTGAAACGCTATTTACGTAGTCTTTGATTATGATATATACATATATATACATAGGGTCGAAGAAAAACAAGGAGAAAAATACGTATACGTACACGACGACGTCTTATTATTATTGTACATTCCAACGATAATATTACGTTCGAGTTCGTCTATACGCGGGCGACAAGTGCGTATACATAGTCCCAACGTGCAATAATATAATAATTTTGTAATGGCGTACTTGCACTCGTGTGAGTCCATGATAATCTGTGTAATATTCGGCCGAGTCGATTTCGTGCCCGTCGGGCAAAAATAATATACCGTTGTAAACGTCGGTCGGTTTTCGCTCCTCTACCACCGTGTAAAGTGCGTCTGTGCACGACGACGATATTATAATTATTATTATATAGTGTACCATAAAGTCGCGTTTATATCCACCGCCGGAGTCTCCTCGCTATGCGCCTAACGAATTGATGAGCAAGATCATCAATCCATTTCGCATTTACACATGATAATAATATCTCATGCGACGCCATCATCATCTCATTCGCCATTTGCGCCCAGCGCCGGTCCGCAAATCGTGTCGTTCGCACTTTTGAATTATTATCATTTTATTTGGCGGGCAATAAAACGGCCGGGCGTAATGGGCTGGTTATTATGTTATTATAATATTGCAGGTAGGTGTTCCGGTTAATCGTTTTTGGGACGTATTATTCCGCCAGCACTTACACTGGCCGGCTATGTGTATAATGTACAAGCGCACGCACAAACACCCGAGCTAATGATATTCAAAAGAAACGCAATAAAATATCAACAGAAATCCGAAAAATCTGCATATCATGCCGTTCCATCCGAAACACATTAGATATGTTAATAATGCTGAAATATATTATGTCGTCGGCTAATGTAACTTATATTCGTTTCGTTGCGATAATTCAAAGTTGACATCATTTTATTCGTGCGCCTCCGAGAGGTATTATATAGGTAATACGCACGCATGGCGTATAATAATATTATAATACGACCAGGTGACGTTTTTTGTTTCTTGTGCTCGTGTGCGGTTTGTAATTTATTTATCTCAAACGCATAAATATTCATGGAATCACGCAAAAACTTCCGCGAATTATTTTCTATCGCTTGTTATTGGCATTAATCGCAAAAATATATTTTACTGTTATTGTGATAACGTTTTGATATATTATTATTAACATGTTTATTTTACATACGTTTAGTATTTTAAATTACATGTATACAATATAAGTATACGTATAAATATATATAATATAATATAGATATATATGATATGTGTATAAAATATATAGGTATATGCATTAGGCATAAAAGCCAAAAACTAGTTTGTCAATTTTGGCAACTCGTTGCTCACAAGCCTCAAACCCAATTTTCGTTCGGTAATCGGTTGAAAAAAACCCGTTTTCCGTGTCGTACTCGTACCTAGGGAACTCCATATAATGTTGTCCTTTAAAAAGCAACCTGAAAAAAATAAAAAATAAATTGACCGTAATAAACAAATTAAAAATAATTGGACACTGTTGTATTTCTTGAAGAATTTTTTTTCATTTGTAATAAACATATACCATATATATTATATGAGTAATAATATAATATGATGTATAGTTTATAATGTATATTAATTATATTATCATTTTTGAATGTAGGTTTATATTATATTATTATTGTTGTTTGTTATTATCTCAAGGCGATAGGTCGGGTTGGTGCCACCAGATTTGGATGTACCCGTATAATTGATTTACCGTTATATAAACGATGTATTCTCATAGGTATGGATTGTGGAAAAATATTTTCTTTGATAACTAGCCTCAATTTGTACCACGTAAAACATGATGAGTAACATAATATGTGTGCTATAGTAACAGTATTTTTTTTCGTCACCTCATAATAATAATTATTATTCAAACAATCGTAATATTATTGTTTATTAAATATTTATCTCGATTGTGAGACGTCCGGCAAACCTAGGGCGTTGAAAGCACGATCGTCAATATCATAACCAACACCAACACCGGTGTGGTTATTTTTTTTTCCCGACAGCGTGCAAATATTATACTATTTTTAAAGTATGTGCCTAATAGGTATACCTATCTATAGTCGTGTTATTCTCGTGTAACCGACAGACATTTTCGACATGAGTGCAGATTAATAAGCAACTAACCAATAACCGTGTCGACCGCTGTGGTTTAAAAATCAACCAGGACCCGGGTGAAAAAAAACCAATCGAAAGACCGTGGCGAGTAGTTAGGGCTCACTGCAGATCCATCGGTTTTAATCATCCGCAACTTGGTCGCGCACGTCATTCTTCTTAGGTAGTTCTTAAGACGGGGTTCCACTATACACGTACGCGTGTAAGGGCATACAAATCCTTTGCTGTGATTGGTTGGTTAGGTTCAGTTACCACGCGATTAACCACGGTACCGTGTTGTTGGACATAGCTGAACATTTTTCGTGTACACGGCAAACGTGTATAGCGGAAACCCGCCTTCATACACGTGGATATACCTATCCATAGGAATATATATATGTATTATACCTACGTCTACCGGCTGCGGTCAAAACTAATCGTAATAGTATTATACTCTCGAATGGACATGTGCAAAGGGATTAGAAAACCACACATGCGTGTAGGTTCCCATACGAGTAAAAATTATAGATAATATTTTAGATCCTATCCCACTGTGCAAAAAACCGTTACAGTTATGTAAAAAAAACCATTCCCAAGGAACTGTGGAATATTCCTTTGGAACTTCCATACGAGTTCCAAATACATTCCAGAAACGCCTTATGCCATGTTGTTTGAAACATTGTATAAAACATTATGTAACTGTATTCAGGTTTATGTTACCTGAATGGCTTTTTTGAAACACTGCAGTAATATTTTTCTAAAAACTATTCCCGGGATGTTTGTATGTACTATCGATTAATAGTTTGAAATATTATGTTCCCGATATGTTTTTGTTGTAACTTTATAGGAACATTTGCTGCAGACCCCCCCCCCCCCCCCCATATGTATCCAATGAAACATATTAATATACATTTATAATTTTATACTTAAGTATAATTATAATAATTGTAAATAAATAACACATTATGCCAATAAATTATCATCAATTTAATAACCAACGGAAACACTTATGTTTAGATAATTAACGATTACATAAAATATACACAGTTATTAGTTATTACATTAGTTGAAATATAATTAAAAATAAAATAAAAAAATCCAATATTTGTACCATAAATATTATGATTCTACATACGGTTTGTAATTTCGTGAGCTCGAATATAATATGTAAAATTATAAATAGAACCAGTATAAAATATATATTTGTGTGTATTGTCAAAGACTCTCCTCGGCCACCAGCCACATCGATAAAAAAAAAACCCCCTGGTGGTACCCAGTAAGTAAATCCCACCGAAGGTAAACTCCATCGGTTAAGACAATTTGTATTATATATAGATTGCATGGTACTGTCGACTATCATAATAATATTATCTAAATGACGTCGCCACGCTGACTAATAAAATATGTCATATCACCATAATATATGAAGCTCTCCGACAAATTTTTGTACACTGTTTAGTTGTCTATACTCTATAATAGGGAGCCTTTTTTCGTTTTGGAACCGACGACGTTACGGGAACTACTTTCACGTTTACTTTCGCGACCCCTCCATCATTTATTATGCAAATAATAATATATTTTAGGTACACACACACACACGGTCTTTCCTCAAGAGACCGCTACAACAATACTGGATGTTTACACTATAAGCACCTAGAATTTTTAGTTCGTCCATTGGTTCGATTCTTGATTTCAAGATGAGTGCATTGAAGAAAATAGTCAGCGACCCTGGCAAAGTTTTGCTTTGTTTAAATAACTTTAAGACACGGGAACAAACGGTCTTTAAAGTCCGGTGAAGAAAAGTAGCAGTGCAAAAATAAAAAATGTTCCACAGTTTTCAAAACAATAAGTTCTGAAAACAATCGATCGATATTACATTCCGACGAACACAACATAATCACAATTCATTAACGATTAACTGAAAATACAATTCAAAGGCAATTTTTTAAGTACTGGAGCAAAACGAAATGCAAAAGAAGATATTGTGAAACGCCAAGGAAGATTATTAAACGTATACAATAGGTAGATGAAAATATACATGGGATGGAAATAACGGTAAAATACAGGTAAGAGATGTCTATTATTCCAAAAGAAATTTGTAGAACTCTAAGAGAATGACAATGGCAAAAATACCTAAAAGTTCCTTTTGATGTTAATAATGTTTTAAATAAAACCCAATGTACAAGTAGAAACGAACATTGTGTTTAATATAATAGTAAAGAAAAATGTATTCTCTTGTAAAATAAACTTTGAAGCTATGTGTTACGAAGAAAAAATGGTTTACATGGATGGAACATTTACGTATTGCGTAATTAATTTTTTGCACCATTTTATAATGCGTGGATACATTAATGGCTATTATATTGGTTCTTTTATGTTTTTTCATATAAAAAGATAAACTTATTGTGTCCTTTTAATATTATATAGTATGTTTTCAAATTATTAACAAAATATATTTATCGCATGATTTAATTGTTTAATTGTTCAACACAAAAAATATCATTACTATATTGATTTTAAATATGATGGAGTCATTTGAATGCATACTGATACGCTAAACTGATGGGTTGTAGATAGTAGGTTTCATGTTATCCATTCTTGGTGGATTATTAAGTTATAAAAGAAGAACTTAAAAAGGTGGTTGGCTTGGAATTTGAATTGGAATATTGGATTACTATTTTTAGGTTCTAAAGAATCTGATGTTTTTGATTTTTTTCTCGCATTTGAATTAATGTCAATAAAACCGAATGTCATACAATTTGCAAATTATATTAGACACTTAAACTACAATAGAAGCATTATTTCCTCCAAATATATATAGAGCAGAATAGAATTCAACTACATATTCGCGCGAGTCGCTTCATTTCCATTTAGTTTAATGCTTTCTCATCCAAATATCATACACCACTCAACAGCTCTATTAGAAATTCAAATATTCACCTACATTAAATTAAACAGTATTATTAACGAACCAAAAACTTCAGAAATTGTACATGAAAAACACGTCAACGATAATTGAACAGCCTTATTTTATCATTTATAGTTAAAAAAAACATTACCATCTCAGTATTGTAATTCTCAATTATTCATTTTTTTTTTAATTTGTGTATTCATGTTTGTATAGATTTCTTTTTTTTCACAAATAAAAAAAAATCTATATGAACATAAATATTAAAATAATTATTATAAAATCTAAATAATATATGGAAAAATAAATCGGTGCAGTTTACATTTATTATGTTGGTAAAAAAATGTATCAGTAGAATTTACACGGAAAAAGGCCGACATTTGTGAAATTTACATGCACCCCCAATTGGTCATATATTATATGGGATTCGAAAATTAAGGGTGTTCCGAGATACAATTATTCATTGAGTGGCAAAAAAGCGGAAAATTTCTAGTTCTATAGGGTGGCGGCCCGTAGGCCGCACTGAAAAATAAAGCCAAACCATTTCAAAGTCTTAAAACAAATTTACAGGAATAACGATTATGCCTAGGAGAATAGGTAGTCGGATGCTGCACATTTTTTATCTGAAAGATGATAACTTATTATTCTTGTCACATTGGAGTTAGTTTTTTTTTATCAACTTTAAACAATACTGGACAAATACTTCAAATTATTACTATCAAATTATTCTACGATTTGCGATAATTTAGATTTTAGACATTTGTTAAAACGTTTGGAAACAGACTTTTTGAAATCGGAATCCAAAGTGACCTGCATAAAGTCTCCAACTTCATATGTTCAAAAAAAAAAAAGAAAAGTGAACGAAATCTGACTATTTGCCGAATCGTGTCAGCTTATGATGGGATACAATTTTTTATACTAAAAAGGCGTTAAATACGTCCAAATACGTATAAATCATTATGTTACGTTATTAATTAGAACCTGAAGATTTTTGTCATTCTGTGGTAATTTTCGCGCTGTTGATAAAATGTGTGTATCATAATGTCTTACCGTGTTTGACTTTAGAGCGCCGCGACACCATCACAGTGGACATGACGTTGTAACCTGCAACTGACTACCATGTTATAAATCACATTATGATATTACGTACCCATATTTGGTTTTCCGTTTTGATCAAAGTGTCATTTAGCTTAAAACTTATAAAAACCATGCACGACTCAATGACAGTATAATAATTTATGCAATTACACCTATATTGACCGCTATATTATAGTGACCGGTAAAGGTACTACGCCCGTTTTTCGTCATCGATATACAGACCCCTCAGAGTGTTGAATGTACGTCTACTTTCGGTAGAATTTACGTTTCAACGTTTGCATGGCTACATCAAACGGTTTACTATATGCAGTACCGCGGTCGCCGATCCATCCGAGTCCATTAGCTCACGCAGTCTTCGCGCGCACTCACCCGGTTATGCAATATAATACAGACTACACAGCGGTATATTATAGCTGGCGGACCCGACCTTGAGGGTTTGACCGAAACCGCGTTTACCACTATAGTCGGCGGCGGCGGCGGCGGAATGGGATGCAGTAATACACATCATAATATTATACATTAAATATATCATATATATTGTAGTATTGTACCTATATATATATATATGTGTGTGTGTGTTTACGTGCCTGCGTGATGACGATAATAATAATAATAATAATATATAGAGTGTACCTACAACGCAATCGCAATCAGTGCGTGCGTCATTAAGTACAATGAATCATTCAGGACGTTTCCTCTCTGACCGCAGACGTGCGTATATATTATGTAGCGGGCATTACGTCCTATCCGCGGACCCCGGGCCCGGTATCGCGTCTTCCGCCACCACCGCCTCCAAGCTCTTCTGACCGCCGCCGCAGCCACCGCCGTCATCTGTTATATCGTCGCGGGTAACCTTGAACAACCTTCAGGTCCGTGACCTTTTGAACTCGACGGCGGTATACGTGTACCCACACGTCGTCGTCGTCGTCTATATATATATATATATATATATTATACACCGCGCCGAAGAGAAGAGACCGTCAGCGGTGGCGGCGGCGGCGATAACCGGTAGACTCGCGCATAATACGTAGTATAACGGCCCCACCGCGTGGACACCCTCGCCGCGCTCTTGCCGATCAGGTTTGTGCGGTAAAACGATACGGAAGAGATGGTGTATTATACGTCGTGCAAAGTACCTACGAGGAAAATAATACACCGACGACGACGAAGACGATGATCGAGTCGGACCGCCGGACACAAACACTGCTACGGCGTATTTGGGGCGCCCGAGGCCGCCGCTAAAAATATAACCGCCCGGAGAACTGGTTTAACAGCACTCGCGCGTATTTATATACACATTACGCACACACACACACACACACACACATACATGAGTAGGTATGAGTAAGTACGCGTGTGCTACAGGAATTTCATGTACGCGGCCAATACGGTTCGTGTGCGTCGTGGAATTCTCTTGGTCCCGAACGCAAGGAATCTCGACTGCGTATGGTGGCTGCGGCGGCTGAGATGCCATTTTTTCTGTTCTCCTCATCGTCGTCGAACCGCGCCGATAATGACGTGTAGTGGAAGTAAGTATTGCTTCGAGTGTCCACCTCACGTATGCGTGCATGTGCGCGCGCGTGTGTGTGTGTAATAAGTTCACACGGTAGACTACCAAAAAGTCAACTGTGACAAAGTTCGGGGCACAAAAAAGTCCGAAGCATGAAAAGTCCACGGTAAAAAGGCCCGGCGCAACATATTATAATTAGCTAAAAGAAAAATACGATGTGATGCGCAATTGATCTTCCAATTATAGGTAATATTAATATAAAATATTGTAATTAAATGATTTACCTGACAAAATCAACAAAATATAGTCCGGCAGGTATCAATATCAAAGATATCACACTTTAGAGTTTAGACTTTTGATAGAAATTATTGTTATGCATGCGTACAACTATATTTAACTTAGCACTAGAGAAAGTAACGAGAGAAGCATGGGATGGTCGAAAAATGGAATTATGTGGGGAACGAGTAGTACTGGCGTACGCAGATGATATTGTAGTAATGGGAGAGACGAGAGATGAAGTCATAAATACTACGTCTAAACTATTGAGAGCAAGTAAAACTTTAGGTCTATGTGTAAATAAAGAAATATCTTATGGTAGCAAGAAAAGGCTCAGCCATAGATCATAGTATAATAGTAGATGATTATAGATTCAAGAAAGTTGAGGTATTTAAATACCTAGGCGGCTAGGCGTTAACATAAAATATAGCAACAACAATATGCATGATGAAATTAACGATCGAATAGCATGCGGTAATTGATGCTACTATAGTATAATGAAACTACTTAAATCAAAAACTACTATCACGCAAGTCAACGACACTATTGTACCACAGCTATTTACGACCAATAGTCACATACGCGATCGAATGTTGGTCACTGACCAAAGGAGATAGCCAACGTCTACTTACCTTCCTGGAACATGTATGGCCCATGATATAACCCAGAGTTACAAGCATACGAGAGAAGAAACACTCAAGAACTACAGGAGGTATATCACAAGCCAAATATTACATATCATATATAAAATGCAAACGCCTAGACGTACAAGTAATGAAAGAAGTGCTATAAATAGTTAATAAAATAAACAAAAAGCGTCCGACAGGAAGACCAAGGAGTAAGGACCCGATGGGTGGATGTCGTGGCTCAAGACATTAAAAATATAAAAGAGGACTCGATCTTTGACGACGCATATGACAGAGAGAAGTGAAGAGGTTCTACGATGGCAGCGATGGCCCTTAATGGGCCGACAGAGGAGGAAGAAGAAGAAGATGTACTACTATATTATAGTACTATAATATATTGTTTTTGTATAAATAATTAATTTCATTTTTTTCATATTATATAATATTGGTATAATCTGGTAGGTAATTAAACTAGGTTTTGAATTTTTTTTTGTAAATTATTTAAATATTATTGTATATTATTATAAATTATAATTTACAATAATTTTTGTGCTTAGGACTCTTTTCCTCGAACTTTTTTACCGTGATTCTAATTGATTACTGCAGGTAAGTACATTATTTCTATTGATATTTCGTCATCATTATTTTGTAATACAAATAAATATTTTTAAAATAAAAGAATATTGTATAAATTGCTTGATATGATTTTATGAACAATTCCTTGAAAAAGTTTCCCTACAGTCTGTTTCTCACGCATATTATGATGGTCTCGACTATTAAGCGTTGAACACAAAACGAGTGTAATGCGCGGTCTATATTATATGTTTATGTATAATTATAAGTCTATGATTACGACCATAATATACCGGCAATTATCTGCTCACTGTTAAGGATCCGTTTATTAAATTCTATAACGAATGTTTATAATATGCAATATTTTATTAGTATAATTATTATGAAACCGTAATAATAATTATATCGTACATTCGTACCCCGTGTATTTTTATTGCTTTTAGACTTTAGTACCTATGTCTCAATCGAACAAGATATTTGAATAGTGACTGCATGCGTGAGAGTAATGACTAATGAGTATACATAATATTGCTTATATATATGTGTGTGTGTGTGTGTGTGTGTGTGTGTATTGGCAATAGTACATATTATATAGTTACTGTAATATCGAGGTATTTTTATTATTGTTGTTTAATAGATTTATTTCCAAGGAACATTTATCTCGGAAATTACAAAACAATAACAAAGAAGAAGAGAGTGGATTTTATGGACACTGACCGGGACAGGATAATAGAAAGACGGTTAGATTTTAAAGATAATGGCCGACTGTTGAAAGTTTTTATTCTGACGAATCGTACACCGGATAATATAATAATTCGTATATTATTATAATTACTGAAAACATTTCGATGCTTTATAAAAATTACAGCAACTACCTTGAGCGTGTAATAGAAATTGTAACAAGTTAATTATAGTGCGCATATTTGCGAATGTAAGCTGATTTACGATTGACGATTCTTATGGCTTCAATACGATTTTAACAGAATGTTTCCAGTGCGGAAATGTCCATTCCTCGTATACACTGCCACCAAGAGAGTACCTGCCGTACAATAACGACGTCGTAATATAATGTAGTAAACGTAAAAACTGCAAAAATTTTACCGCTGAACAACAACAACAACAACAACAACTACTACTACCGCAGTAAGCACGAATACCACAGCGACTTTCCACCTCCATCTTAACCGCCTCCTCTGTCGTCGCGATGCTTGGACGGAATAGTCGCCACCCCACCAACAACCACTGCAGAGTGGTTTAATATTATTATTAGTCGTATTTAGTTGTTGGTTTATTACCTACATATACGCGGTGTATACGGTCATAATTATACCACTTATACCTAGGTATACCGCGGTACTCTCCTCTCGCGTCCGATGGTTTATAATTTATATATGCATATCGCACGGACCGATTGGTCAGTATTTTCACATAGGATATCGCGTGATAAGACTTGACGACCAGTTTCCTTTCGGATAATATATTATGACTGCAACACTGTGCGGCCAGGACCCGCCGCGACATTCTCGACGCTGCAAGCCACCAACGGGCAACGGCCCCTCGTGTGGATGACTCTCGGTTTTTCCCTATTTGTACGCATTGGACATATTGTCCAAGGTTGCACGCGAATTTTTTTCCCTGTTATTTTTCGGATTCATTCTATAGTTGTGTCCCGATTTTTTTCTTCGTACGTACGAGTCGCGCCCCGTAAGTTATAAAAATCAAACAACATTAATAAATTAATTCCCGTGTCATTTTTTCACTGACTAAGGACTCTCAATACCTAGCAACAATTAGGTACTATAAGCGAAACATTACGAATTCTTATAACCCATAAACTAGGTACTCATCCTAAATTCGGTTTGCATAATATATCGAAATACTCAGAAAAGTATTCTGCTGCTTTCGAAGATGAAATTCAAACTATGTTGTAAATCAAAAAAGCAAAAACTTAAAAAAATTATGCCTACGGAGAAAAAATATTTAAATATATAATTTTTCATTAAAAGCGTTGTTTTGTAACTACTTTAAACCAGAGCCCTAATTAGGGGGGGGCTAGCGGGGCTTCTGACCCGGGCCACAACATAATTAGGGGCACCCATATATTACTGTAATACAGTCACACACGTTTTATTCGTACCAATCAACATTAAATAATTACTCACAAACTTATGGTATAATTTATTTATTACCTTAGAAATAAATTGAACATAAAAAACGATATATCAAAAAAAACTGAATCTATAATTTGAGTCGATGGGCTAGGATTTGGTATCAGCGCCAAACGTTATATAGGACTGTACTTATCTTCCGGCTCTCTTCGTTCGTAATATAATTTTTTGCGGTCATTACTATATTATATAGAGTTATAACCTACAGGTTTATCAAACAAATCAACATCCGCCTAAAAAAATTGTCGTTTTTCGCACACGCGTTATAAAATGCTGCCACTCTCAGCACTCAGCAGTAAGATGGGCGTTTTTATGCACACAATTATAATAGTTTAGATTATATTATAATATTATGATACCTATATCAACAACGTATACAAACGGGATGATCCCGTCGGCGTCTGCAGTTATAACACGAAGACTGAATTGATGTATTTATCAATCTGTGCGAGTCAAAAAATATATGTTTAAAATAATGTTTAGTTGAAAATCAAGTAAATACCGTTTAAATTTTATTACATACATGAATAGTAATAATAATAATAATAATAAATACTTGTGTTCAGTGGAAATTCGTCGATTCTACATTTTTTTTTTTATTAAAGACAATTAATTAATTACTGTTTGAATAACTACTGGTACCGTGGTAATATTTTCACCAGCAATCCAGGTATACAGTTTTAAGAAAAAAAAAATTTATATGTTATTTGTATTATTAGGTAGGTTAGGTACCTGTCATTGTTATTTTTTTCATCATTATTCTGTTAATATTTTTTCAGAAAATAGTTTTATAAGATTTTACATGAATAAAAAAAACCTTTTGAAAAATAAAATAGAATCAAACCACCCAATCAACCACTATGATTTAGCTATATAATATTGTTCTTATTAATTATTATTCAACTCTCTAATTCATTTATTAAAGGTGAGCATATTATGTATTATTTTATTCACTACTATACCAATATTACAGATTTTTTACAATGAAAATGTTTGATCAGCCCTTTATTGGAATCACTCTTTTCCACTTAAACTTGGTTTTCAGTATTATACGTTATCCATTTCAGGACAAATCGTATTCTATTCCTGTTTTTTTTTTTATATATGTACCCAAATATCTACATAAAGACTAAAAGACATTTCCATCAAATTTAAAAACCTCTTAACAGCGTATTGGACATTGGTTTATGGACATTTTCGAATACGATCATATAATTACCTTGTCAATACACACAACACACAAATCAATATGATCTCGACTGTTGGCAAATATAATTACAACAATAAGCCACGTTGGCTCTATGAAAATTCCACCACCATATTAAAAATAAAATATATAACGAGCATAATAATTATTGGCATTATAAAAATAATTGAACGCAATTTTTTTTTTTTTTGTAAATTACTTATGTTATAGCCTTATAGGTCATAGGTCAAACAATGTCTATAATTAAGTCAGGTATAATACGTGTTAAGTCAAATTGCACTTTTTTTTGTTGAATTGCACTCGGGACTGAAAAAGGTAATGTTCAAATAATTACACTCCCGGAAACCACCCAGTGTGTGGCGTGTGCACAACTCCACTTAACACCTCATTTACATGATTTTCTTTATAAAATGTATAATTTTCATGTATACAATTAAATCACGGCCACGATCACTTTTAACGATTTGTAAGTTGCTTGAGGATCTCACAGAAATGAAAGTACTAAAATAATATATCATAAATTAACAAGTCTAAACAATATATATTATATGGTACGTATTTAAGTACTTTCATCATATTATAACACATCGATATCGTTGGAAAAACTGATTGACAAAAATAGTGAAAATATAAGTTTTTGTGTTTATGGTCGATAATCACGGCATCTCCCCGTAAGTATTTTACGTTAAATTTAAAACTAGTTACACCTTGTAATACTGAATATTCACCGACACACTCGCAATTGGCAATATTGACAACTAAAATTAATATTTACAAGTTCTATCAAATGATCGAATCGAGTGCAGTTCGGATATTTTGGTTTAGTTAAAGAGTGCAGTTTCACCATCTCCGTGAGGGAAGAAAATTATCAGCCAATTAATGTGAATTTTAAAAGGATGTCAGTGCAATATTAATTTTTTTTCTCAGACCCACATAGATAAAACGCTTTCACCTAAAATCGTTTTTTATGATTTTTGAGTAATTTTTGGGTAAAATCATACATTACAAAAAGTATAGAGGATAATATTTTTGAGTGTATGACATATCGGTTTTATATTTCATTATTATTTGACTTTGAATGCGAGTTTCAAATTAAAATTTGTAAATTAAAATTATGTTTAAATTGTTTTGAGACATTATTGAGACTAATCTATATGTCCTATTTTCAAAAATAGTACTCTCTATGATTTTTTGTAATGGGTGATTTTACTCTAAGATAACTCAAAAATTATGAAAAAAAAGTGATTCTGCGTAAATGTGATTTGCTTATGATGTTGAGCGTGGGCCAGACAGAGAAAACAAACCATGTGCTGTAATACTCTTAATATTAACACATAGTTTAAATTTGATATAAAAAAACTATTTTAATAATTACTTTATAGTGGCTCGGCTCGGCGCAGTGGCTGAAATCAATCACGCGGCGTGCTTGAGAGTAAGCAACAGCCGCTGCCACTAGTTCTCGGATGGGTGACCACCCGGGTTCGTAGTGCGCAAAAACCTTGCCACACACGTCATACACGTGTTCCTAACCGACCGTACCAACCGTCCCAACCCTACTAACCTTCAGGCTAATGACTTCAGTCGTCGAAGCCTTAAACCTAATAAAGAAAAAAAAAATTACTTTATAAATAATAATATATATTATATTTTTACAAGTTATAAGCGTTACTGGGTTTCAACTTTTTTAATTTTTACTTCTTAGTTCCTACTTTATATTATACACGTCTATAAATACAATAGTTAATTCTCTACTTTTTCAGTGTAATACTATTTCTTACGTATCGGGTTTGTACATTCTTATTTCCAGTTACCTATATATTGTACCTTTTTGTAATAAAACATATTGTTTTTTTTCTGATTAAATAAATATTCGATTCAAATGCCACTTGACATTTGCCTATATATTATAAAACTATACTAACGGACGTTTCAAACCGGACTTGTTCAAACTTCCAGTTTACAAATAGTTTTTGGCGGAATCCTCCTTTAACGGAAACGGAATCGGACCTTTTTTTATTTTATACGGAAACGGGTTGTGTGGCGGAAATGGGCAATATTATTCTAGCGGAAATGGTAAACTCTCCGTAAATCAGTATTATATAAAAAAAAAATAACGATGTGTACCATTCACAATGACACGATAATAACATATATATATTATTTTATATACGTATACAATTATTAATATTTTGAACGTTAGCCATATGCCTTCCACTATCGGACAAATTATTATAATTCATTAAATCTAATTTTCTGTCAGCGCGTAGAGTTGAATTCTGATTAAACCTTAACATAATGCCACAGACAGTTTATTTTATATTTTGTTACATTACAATTTTATAATTCGTTTTATTAGAATTATTATTATCTTTTTATATTATACGTACATATTTTTATATTTTATTTAAATAAACTCGCGGCAACAGCTGTGGCCATTGGGTGATCTTTGTACCCATTCTGATAATAACAATATAATACGATCAAGCCCATAACATTTATAAACGATTTGTTACACAATAACGCCGTGGGTGTATGAGATGAAAATATGTTTAGTTCGTTTTCTTACAGCATGGAGTACTTACGGATTATACAAATATTTGGAGATAAAAGTAAGATAAATAAATAAAAAGTGTTCATAATATTATAAATTAAAGATTTGAATGTGATAACGACCATAAGATTTTTAACTGATCAACTTACGAGTAAACTGCTATTGTGATATTCGTGTTCTATTCACATTGAAATAATATACGAAACAGAATGAAAACACAATATTTATGCGATCAAAACGATTAGATAATAATATTATTTAGAACTTAGATGTCGAACGACATGTTAACGTGTTCAAATGTTATTATAATATTGTATTATTCTTGTTTGGTTGTTAAAATAAATGACGGATGTGGTGGATAATGGGTGAAGATTTTTTGCTTTGATTGGCTCACACACAATAACAGCATGTCGTTTTATGATAATATTAAGATCCTTTTTTTTCCTCGGGATTGTTGACTATCAAATAGTTTACAAAAAACTTATTGTCATTACTATTCAGAGACGGCCTCGGCCAAAACCTCGCGGGATATTATTTACCAAGTATGTATAAGTAAATAATACGGACGGCCTAAAAACACGAAAAGAACGTCTTTCTATTGTCTTATCCGATTAGAAAAAAAACCATATATATATAGTAGTGTGTCACTGGGAACTTTCTTAATTAATATTTGACACATACTTGTACCCTAAAAAGAGTGATTAATTACTTAGATAGTAGGTAGTTATTGACGTTATTGTTTTAATGTTATTGATGATGAGTCTGATTGTCTGACAACTGCGACTACTGGATGCCGATTGGTTATTTTGGAATCCATACATTTAGTGTATGTAGGTACCGTGATGCAGCTAAGACTAATTTTAGTTTAAAAAGTAGGTCAAAACATACATAAATTACGTTGATCACTCGAGATATATAAGTGCCTATAATATGGAATGCATAAATATACCGATATTATACACAAATAACGTTTAATTGATTACCACAATAACCATGATTTCGATAACGAGTTCCAAGTCCAGAAATAGTTATGCATATTACAATATATTAATAATAAAACATCTTAAAAAATGCTTAAATATTTAAAAAAAACGAATACTATTATGCAGGTTCCACGTTTAGTCGCAAGATTAGAACGTAATTACAAATATACGTAGCTTCCATTGAAATCTAATTTCATTTTGGCACCTGCCAGACGCACGTATTCGTTTTAATGGCTTAGATTTCAAAATAGTAGACAGTATATTATTATTACTATCGTGCATCTGTATTAAAAATAAAAATGATCATTCTGAGTCCTGAGTATGGTTCTCAAGAGTAGTATCAAAACAAAAAACCGTCTTGATAGAGATTTCGGATAATATTACCTCTACAAAGTAGTAAGTACCAACCTGACTCGATTTCCATAAATAACAAGCTAGCTATATAGCCTATAAGTACGTGAGACTTTTTTTGGAAGTCTTTTGACTCGAAAATGTGTCTACAGAAAAATGTTTAAGTATAAATCAATGCGAAATCAATACATTGCTCGATTTGCTCCGAGGAATAAATCCACCCACCAAAAGCTTTCACTACCTTCATAGAGTTCATAAATTATAGAATATACATATTATACAACCTTTACAGTGACCATCGTGGTGACTGTTGAATGATATTTCACTGGAGCATTAATTTTTCTCGCACGAAACACTCTTTATTGACTGTATTATACGCGTAGGACCTACATACAATATACATATTATTATGTCACATTGTCATATATATAACCACACATAAATTATAACCCACTCATATTTTAACTAAGTCAAGGTGATACATGTTATATCCTCCCCCGACGAAATGTCCAACCATACTGAATCCAACCATAGCTGGATAATAGGAAGTGAGGGGGCCGAGTATTGGATATTTGAATGCTTTAATACCCCATAATATGTTGTAAGTATAAACTATACAGGGTGATGCGCTCGCCACAATAATCGCCTACTACAATATGTATCCACTTCTCTACCCACCTTGCGTCTTAACTTTGCAATTTACATATTTAACTCAGTGGCGTCATTGGAGGTGAGTGGGACATTTGCCCAAGTATAGTATTTACTTCAACCTGAAGTCGGCACATTTAATAATTAGACGTCTCTAGGCCATTGTCATAATTGATATTTTTCGTTTTATGTACAAACAAATTTGTAATTATTTTTGTTTTTTTTATTACTACCTAATAACCGACCGGCCAGCGTGCTCGAGTGGTGCAGTTGGACTTGGACGGAGCTCACAAATTTAGACAGTAGTCTATGTAGACACATCTACACACTGCGAAGTGTGCGTACTACGTACAAGTGTGCGATGTGGTGTACGACATAACATAAGAATATTATTATATTCTATTATTTCTTACAATATTACAAACTACCAAAACGTTACAGTTCCCACATCAGATATAAGACCTATTCGTTAAATATAATATATGTGTATAATGTAAATAATTATGATCCATTTCCATTATTAATTATATTTGACCGTAGAGACATGTTTTTGATTAACACATTTAAACATATTTGATAAAATTTATTATTATTAACACTTCAAGATCCAGTGATTGGCGTTAAAATATCTAAATATTTACCCACTCTCTCTACCCTCATCAACTATATGCTATATTGTGCGAATCTGCGTGAAAAAATGTCGATTCGGTAAATCATTAAGTGGTTGTTTGCGCTAGTCCAATTAAAAATTGAAATTACGCCACGTGCAAAATGTGTCTTGGTTATTTCGACAAGTTTACCCATATAGTTACTTACAATATTGAACTTAAATGAATTATTGAACTTTTATAATACAACTGTTATTGCGACTTCCTCAAATATTTATCCAATATCATTCTGCAAAAATATCGAATAGAAGAAAAAGGTTATCGACGGGGACGAACAGCGTGCACGGTATGACACAAATATATATCATAGAACATGAATATATGAATACGATAGGGTTAAAAATGTTCTCTCTGCACAACTACGAACTTACTGTGCACACGCAACACGTGTTTCGCTAAACCCGTTGGTATATTATATGGGCAGGTAATGTATGGTATATTATGTATACTATGTAAACATACCTAACGCGCTCAAAGACGATTTCTGATGGTCAAAATGTGTTCTTATATTAATTATACAAGTTACGTCACCCAATCTGCGCGCGTGATTTAGGTGCCTATATATAATATAATAATAAGTACCCGTTTGGGATATGACGCAGCAGCGGCGATGAGTACAATATTATTATTATATCGCCTTGTTCCGGGGACCACATTACAGTACAGTCGCAGTCGTCATAAAAACACACGTACAACCCATGACCTTTCGATCGAAATTAATATACCAATTAATTGCCACCGCAATAGCATCGGTGACCTCTATCGGATGATGCATAGTTTTTTTTTTTTTTTTTAAATACACACGTGTAATAATACCAATGCGATTACTGATTTATGAAAAAAAAAAAACAACCACAACAAATGAGCGTTGGTTCGTGTATATGGGCTGTGCGCATCATATAATAATAATATTAATATTATGATATATTATAATATATTATACTGATTTATCGTATTCACGTATTACGCGCGTGCCTAAGCTGGAAAAAAATTAGGTATATTGTTCATGATAATCTTACAACGCGGAAAACCGTTGGCAGAATCAACGATCGAGGGTCGAGGGGCGTGATGAAAAATGTATAGACCACCATTACGTACCAAATTTATTTACTGGTAACATTTTTGTTTTTTTTAACTTTCTTATTGTTTTGTCTAAAATACAGCGCATTAAGAGGAATTGAAGGGCTTGGTGCAACAACGAGACAAGTCCACTTTTTGAAATTGTTCAGGATAAGCAAAACAAAATATCCTTTGTTATCTCATGTATAACTATTGGCGGGAAATTATTCATTTCGAGACATCTTTGGAAATAATAAACCGATTTTCCTGATTTTTCTACCAAAATATAAATATTTCTTCCATGAACAATATTCCGTAAAAAACTCATTTTTGATAAAAAGTAAAAACTATTGTTTTCTTAAAAGTATTACCTTTTTATTTTTCATTGCATTCGAGTTTATGATTAAATAACTAAATATAAATTACATGTACGTACTGCTTCTTCACAAGTAGGAATGCTTTAATAAATGGCCTTTTGTATAATGTGAAAACCTATAGTCATAATGTTCAATAAAAACAGTTCTGAAAAAATATAGAATTTATTTAAATTTTAGATTTAAAAAAGTTAGAATATATCAGTGAAATCGTATTGAACCAAATCAAAAAAACAATTGTATTTCCACTATCAATATTTTATCTTTGATAACATCGAAATATAACAGTTTTCTTTTTAATGAAATATACAATCTGGCCCCCTAGGTCACAATAATGAATATGTGAAATAAGTTATTTTCAAGAAAAGCGCGAGGGAAGAAGCCACTCAGCGGTGCACTATTTCTTTTGATTTTAAAATAACAATCAAATCTTATTTTCAATCTGTTCTTATAATAGATAGGAGTGCATCATACCCGTTGAGGAATCATAGAAGATCATCCCGTGTAAAATTGTTTTGGACGTATAGAATTTCATAACGTAATAATAGCCTTGTTGTCCTAACGAGTTCATAATAGGTGAAAAAAATTGTCGTCAAGAGTCGGCCGTTTGATAATTTTCTGGCGGCGGTGTCGGTGCCCGGGAAGGGCGGCGGAGAGGTAGTCGTAATAGAACAATGAGATGGTCCTTACAGAACGGTTAGCCGTCGACGATTCCGTCGCGCAGACGGTGACGTGAATGTTGAGGTTTTTTTCCACGTCAGAGTCGTTATGCGAAACTCCAGAAATTCCGAGGGCATACCATTCATATAATATAGAGTAAAGCATTGCATTATGTATTGCGATAATATAGCATGGGTTTATAATTTATATTTGATCATATACTGCGTAATGTACAATATAATATATTTACATCTATACGAATATTATAATATTATATTCACATATTATAGTGGGCGGTGGAGAAAAGAAAATGACCGAGCACAAATTCCGCGCGTCCATTTCACACACACACACACACACACACACACACTGGCGCATATTACACTATGGGAGTGCGGTTTTTAATCGGCCGATTAGCATACGGACACGCGTACCTACCTCCACGAGACGGGGAGAATAATAAAAACACTTATTATAATATGACAGTGGCGATGGCGGTGGCGGCGGGCACGTATAGTATTATGATGACGGCTATAACGGGACGCGCACCGAGACAGCAGCACAAGTGACCACAGTACCTCTATACCGGACAGCAGTTTGTATACATTGCGTATTATATTATACCTATGTAATATATAGGTACCTACTATGCAAATGACATCGCCGCGGCCGTAGCGAAGTTCTTTTTCTCAAGACACTTCACACGGTAAAAAATAAAATTCAATAACCCGAGACGGTTATTATAATACATTTATATTATATTATTATAATATTTTATATGACACGATATTATGATGCGACGTGTTGTGCCCGCGTAATTCTAAATCTAAATCGAGCGGGAGGTATTCGAGGTAGACAATATTTAAATGTAAAAAATACTAGGAAAACAAGTGAAACAAATGACCGATTTAACAACATTTTGAAAACCGAAATGTATTTAAAAAATAGCCAAGTACTAATTCAACTTCACAGGTGGCACCATAATAATGGTACTGATGTAGTTTCTTGTTGTGTAATTGAAAAATGTATGAAGAAACATTCAAATAGATTAAAAAATGTTGATGTGGGTCAAGTGTTACTGCATAATTGTATTTCGATTTTTGAGGTAAAACGATTGTTATATATTTGACATCGAATAATTTTGAAAAAATTACTGAACCATTTTTGTACCCATGTTTATTTAGAATTAATTTTACAAATTTTGGTTACACCATTGTGGTTTATACAACAAGCTTATTATTTTTCGAAAAAATTCAAATACGGGAATAATCGTTGTAAAATGTACCTATTGTACCTACAAACAGTTTACAATTTTAAAACGCTCAGAACACACTTTAAAATTAAAATTTTAAAAAAACCCTATGAAATTTGTAAGAATTCTGCGTTTCTCAACCTGTGGGTACTCGGAAAGCTCATAGGTGGTACATGAACAAAATCTCCATTTATAAAAAAATTGTAATGGATCATTATTTACATTAAATATTATTTGGTTAATTTGGTATTAATAATATTTAATTTTCTTTTTGTGCATTAATTGCTTATAATGTTATAATTATGAAGTTTCTATATTCAAATACAATTCCATCTATTATTTTAAAAAAACGTATACATTTTTGATACGCAAAAAAAAGGTTATTTGGTCAAGTTTTCAATCTATATAGGTGCAGGTACGCAGATATAAAAATGTTAAGAACCGCTGGATTAGATAATATTCTTACTTTTAAATTTAATAATAGGTCAATAATTCACTATAATATTAAACATGGCAGAGTTGAATGAATAATATAATAATAATCATATTCAGAAGATACAATTTGCTGTGTAATTCTGTTGTAAGACGCCGAGACAACTCACTCGAGTCCTCTTGTAATTATTTTTGCATCCGCATCCACTATGTTTTGACCTTTTTCAATATTGGTTATACATATAAGATTTCTTGTAGGTACGTTAAGTACCGTTTGACTTTTCCGATACTCCACATCTTGTGATATGCCCAAATGATAACCAAATTCTCTAAGTGTCATCTAAAAGTTTATGTGACGCCACTGATAAATGTGCACATCAGAAAATATACTGCGTGCCTGGTAATTGAGTTAATTATTTTAAATACTGGATAACGACAAACTTGTATAATGAAATCGCTTTTTGACCACATTTTCAAAAATTCCAATATTAGTCTTCGGCGCTGTATTATTTTTTTTTTTTTTTAATATTTCACCTTTTTATGATTATCAACGAGACCGATCGTTCGAACGTACGTCAAACATACCTATAATTATTTATTCCATAAATTAAGTTTAATAGGTAATATTTTTCGAAGCGAGGACGTCGTTTCAATAAAATTAATTGGCTATAGCCTATAACTTACGTATAGTTCAAAAAATCATACGAAAACACGTATCGTATTTCTTATGTTATAAATTTTATTCTCCACTGGATATGGGAATAATTATTTTGGGCGCATCGTACAATTTAAAGAAGTATAATTAATCTATTTCTTAAGTTTTCTTACTAATTAAAAATAATAATTTCTCAAAATTTAACAATTGTGATCGTTTTTTTTTTAATCTTCATAAATAGCCAACTTATGAATTATAAAAATATCCAACCATTGAATATTGTGCGATAATGGCAATAGCGTTGAAAACATTACACATAACTTTACCAAGTTTCGCAAAAATCATTACAAGATCAAGAATTTGATTTTACTCAAGATTTCTTTGAAGTCGTATTTGTTTTCCTGCATATAATTATCATAGAGAACAGTGAATACTAACTTCTAAAAAATTCATATTATAGAATATGAGCATAATATGTATTTATTATTACAAATATGTAGAACCATTGCTGTTGAAGCGTTTTGTTCAATAAAAAAAATTTTTAAAAAAATGTATATTAACATATAATACTTTTTATTAAATGAATAATATTCACAATATGAGTTTAAGTTTGTCAATTTTTTTCGTAGTAGTTTTTTCTTACATTATTTTAAAAATGTGACATTGACTTTACTATGATTTAAAATTGTTATTACGATATTTTTGTACGATAGAAAATTCAACTGTATATATATATACTGGTACGTATTTTATTACTCCGATGAAAACAATTTTAACAAATCAAAATCAAAATAATATTATGTAGATTTCATCACAGATATAATTTTATGTACATCATATCATTATAGTGTACCCCTAGTATATAAATTATAAGGTCGTATAATTGTTTGTATGTATGTAATTTGTGTACACCGCTTAGGATTTATAATGTCAACAAATAAGCTACACGGTAGTCGCCATAGATACATGGTTTATTCAACAATGACTAATCTACAGCGATTATCAACAAAATAATGACGTCGACGTAATATTGTTAAATTTTAACGAGTTATTCAACAATATCCAAAATAATAAACAATAACAAACAATTTAAATCAACGTACGAAGAATATAATATTATATAAATCAAATATATGTATAATCAAATATTTTCACACAAATTAAAGTAATAACTGTAATATGGGAAGTGTATAGCAAAAAAATCTATTTTTTTTTTTTATATTGAAACAATAATAATGATTTTGTTTTTATTGGTATACCATAATTATTAGGTACATTTTGTTTATCCTATTAATATTTTATGCTCAACAGTCTACATAAAAAAAATCAAAATACAATTTGAAAAAAATAAAACATCATATAATTTCACGTACATTTCACCAGCCCCCCCAAATATAATTTTTGACATTTTTTTTTTGCAAAACATTAGTGTGCCATTAGTGTGAATTTGTGTGACTATTTTCAGAATTTGTGCGATACTGGTTTAACCGTAAATTCAAAAATATATATGGGGGGCTGTAGAAATGTTCCCCAGCCCCCCATCATAGAAAAAATTACAATTTTCAAAATTTTCTTTTGCCAAACATTAGTGCGCCATTAGTGTGAATTTGTGCGACAACAACCAGAATTCGTGCGACACCCGTTATACTCGGAAAAATCGTTTTTCCATTTTGAGCATTTCCCCAGCCCCCCATCATAGAAAAAATTACAATTTTCAAAATTTTCTTTTGCCAAACATTAGTGCGCCATTAGTGTGAATTTGTGCGACAACAACCAGAATTCGTGCGACACCCGTTATACTCGGAAAAATCGTTTTTCCATTTTGAGCATTTCCCCAGCCCCCCCTCATAGAAAAAATTACAATTTTCAAAATTTTCTTTTGCCAAACATTAGTGCGCCATTAGTGTGAATTTGTGCAACACCCGTTATACTCGGAAAAATCGTTTTTCCATTTTGAGCATTTCCCCAGCCCCCCATCATAGAAAAAATTACAATTTTCAAAATTTTCTTTTGCCAAACATTAGTGCGCCATTAGTGGGAATTTGTGCGACAACAACCAGAATTCGTGCGACACCCGTTATACTCGGAAAAATCGTTTTTCCATTTTGAGCATTTCCCCAGCCCCCCCTCATAGAAAAAATTACAATTTTCAAAATTTTCTTTTGCCAAACATTAGTGCGCCATTAGTGTGAATTTGTGCGACAACAACCAGAATTTGTGCAACACCCGTTATACTCGGAAAAATCGTTTTTCCATTTTGAGCATTTCCCCAGCCCCCCATCATAGAAAAAATTACAATTTTCAAAATTTTCTTTTGCCAAACATTAGTGCGCCATTAGTGGGAATTTGTGCGACAACAACCAGAATTCGTGCGACACCCGTTATACTCGGAAAAATCGTTTTTCCATTTTGAGCATTTCCCCAGCCCCCCCTCATAGAAAAAATTACAATTTTCAAAATTTTCTTTTGCCAAACATTAGTGCGCCATTAGTGTGAATTTGTGCAACACCCGTTATACTCGGAAAAATCGTTTTTCCATTTTGAGCATTTCCCCAGCCCCCCATCATAGAAAAAATTACAATTTTCAAAATTTTCTTTTGCCAAACATTAGTGCGCCATTAGTGGGAATTTGTGCGACAACAACCAGAATTCGTGCGACACCCGTTATACTCGGAAAAATCGTTTTTCCATTTTGAGCATTTCCCCAGCCCCCCCTCATAGAAAAAATTACAATTTTCAAAATTTTCTTTTGCCAAACATTAGTGCGCCATTAGTGTGAATTTGTGCGACAACAACCAGAATTTGTGCAACACCCGTTATACTCGGAAAAATCGTTTTTCCATTTTGAGCATTTCCCCAGCCCCCCATCATAGAAAAAATTACAATTTTCAAAATTTTCTTTTGCCAAACATTAGTGCGCCATTAGTGGGAATTTGTGCGACAACAACCAGAATTCGTGCGACACCCGTTATACTCGGAAAAATCGTTTTTCCATTTTGAGCATTTCCCCAGCCCCCCCTCATAGAAAAAATTACAATTTTCAAAATTTTCTTTTGCCAAACATTAGTGCGCCATTAGTGTGAATTTGTGCGACAACAACCAGAATTTGTGCAACACCCGTTATACTCGGAAAAATCGTTTTTCCATTTTGAGCATTTCCCCAGCCCCCCATCATAGAAAAAATTACAATTTTCAAAATTTTCTTTTGCCAAACATTAGTGCGCCATTAGTGGGAATTTGTGCGACAACAACCAGAATTCGTGCGACACCCGTTATACTCGGAAAAATCGTTTTTCCATTTTGAGCATTTCCCCAGCCCCCCCCTCATAGAAAAAATTACAATTTTCAAAATTTTCTTTTGCCAAACATTAGTGCGCCATTAGTGTGAATTTGTGCAACACCCGTTATACTCGGAAAAATCGTTTTTCCATTTTGAGCATTTCCCCAGCCCCCCATCATAGAAAAAATTACAATTTTCAAAATTTTCTTTTGCCAAACATTAGTGCGCCATTAGTGGGAATTTGTGCGACAACAACCAGAATTCGTGCGACACCCGTTATACTCGGAAAAATCGTTTTTCCATTTTGAGCATTTCCCCAGCCCCCCCTCATAGAAAAAATTACAATTTTCAAAATTTTCTTTTGCCAAACATTAGTGCGCCATTAGTGTGAATTTGTGCGACAACAACCAGAATTTGTGCAACACCCGTTATACTCGGAAAAATCGTTTTTCCATTTTGAGCATTTCCCCAGCCCCCCATCATAGAAAAAATTACAATTTTCAAAATTTTCTTTTGCCAAACATTAGTGCGCCATTAGTGGGAATTTGTGCGACAACAACCAGAATTCGTGCGACACCCGTTATACTCGGAAAAATCGTTTTTCCATTTTGAGCATTTCCCCAGCCCCCCCTCATAGAAAAAATTACAATTTTCAAATTTTTCTTTTGCCAAACATTAGTGCGTCATTAGTGTGAATTTGTGCGACAACAACCAGAATTCGTGCGACACCCATTATACTCGGAAAAAATCGTTTTTCCATTTTGAGCATTTCCCCAGCCCCCCCTCATAGAAAAAATTACAATTTTCAAAATTTTCTTTTGCCAAACATTGAACGCCAAGCGTTCGCCAAGCGCGAACCTTATTGGTTTACATTGCGCGTATTAAATACTAAAATACGATGTCACCATTGTATAAAGTTGCCAAATTTAATATAATTTATAAGATAAATGTCATATTTATACTCATCTTTTATTGTAATGTTGGATTTTCTATCTATTCATTATACATACATGCACTGCAATTATTGCACTAACACGTAAGTAGTTAAGTTACCAACTAATTTCACTGTATCAGTAATTATAAATTTACCATTATGGATTCAATAAACATAGTACGGTCTATTTTATAAAAAAAAATCTTATTAGTAATTTTAAATATAGGTAATCAATTAATTAACAAAAGAAAATACAACTAGAAAACAGTGTTCTGCTACTTCACTGACGAAATTATATACATTTTATCAACCAATTAAAACATTTTAACTCTATTTCGAGTAACCTGGCAAGACCACAATAATTTTTACTTTCCATTGTATCTTACGCAAAATGTGTATTCTAAAAATCCCCCGTTACCGAGTGGAGCTAGTGAAACTGGCTTCCCACATGGATCTTATAATTTACAAGCTGACCGATACCGAAAAAAATTTGATATATTGAGTTCTTAATTAATACAATTTAAATTAAAGTTGTGTCAAATATTATCAATAATAAAAATTTGTTATCATATTAAAAGGAAAAATATAGAGAATACAAATATTACGCTAATATTATGTTTAATAAATTCAAATACCTACACAAAACCAATCCTTACAGCTTTAATATAACACTATAATTACCTATGTGTCTTGCGAAAATATTAGACGAATCCAGGTTGAATAAACCTACAAACAAAATAATGCATACCAGGCCAAGCATTGATGTTCTTAGATTTATATCGGAAAGACAATGTTGAGAGCAAGGCGCGCATAGCCGATATAAGAGGTCGCAGTGGATCGGGCACACATTACCTTACTCTGGCACAGGCCATATAATTATTTTTACTAAGTATCAAGAAAGTATTTATGAATTCATTATTTTAATTGTAAATAACAAAATTAATTTAGCTTAAATTAAAAAGATAAATTACATAGGTATATAATTTTAGAAACCTTATTTTGATTCATTGATATAATATTGTGTTGTCTATAGTTTGTACATTTACATATTATTTAAATTTAATAAGACCTACCACAACGATTTGTTAAAAATAAAATTTAAAAAAATCGTATTTAAAATCATACTGAAAGTACAATAATGTGATATTATTTTCTAAACAAGCATGCAATATATAAAAGGTCTTATTTTATATCTGAATACATTAAGTAATATTGGTGATGACTGAATATGAAAATTTTTGATTTAGATCCAATGTTAAAATTTAATATTTCGACTTACCTGGAAGACAGCGCAAAAATTTATGGTGGCAAAAGAAAAATTTGCAAATTGTAATTTTTTCCATAATGGGTGGAGAGGGGGGGGGCTGGGGAAATGCTCAAAATTTTCCGAGTACAACAGGTGTCGCACGAATTCTGGTTGTTGTCGCACAAATTCACACTAATGACGCACTAATGTTTGGCAAAAGAAAAATTTGAAAATTGTAATTTTTTCTATGAGGGGGGGCTGGGGAAATGCTCAAAATGGAAAAACGATTTTTCCGAGTATAACGGGTGTCGCACGAATTCTGGTTGTTGTCGCACAAATTCCCACTAATGGCGCACTAATGTTTGGCAAAAGAAAATTTTGAAAATTGTAATTTTTTCTATGATGGGGGGCTGGGGAAATGCTCAAAATGGAAAAACGATTTTTCCGAGTATAACGGGTGTTGCACAAATTCACACTAATGGCGCACTAATGTTTGGCAAAAGAAAATTTTGAAAATTGTAATTTTTTCTATGAGGGGGGGCTGGGGAAATGCTCAAAATGGAAAAACGATTTTTCCGAGTATAACGGGTGTCGCACGAATTCTGGTTGTTGTCGCACAAATTCACACTAATGGCGCACTAATGTTTGGCAAAAGAAAATTTTGAAAATTGTAATTTTTTCTATGATGGGGGGCTGGGGAAATGCTCAAAATGGAAAAACGATTTTTCCGAGTATAACGGGTGTCGCACGAATTCTGGTTGTTGTCGCACAAATTCACACTAATGGCGCACTAATGTTTGGCAAAAGAAAATTTTGAAAATTGTAATTTTTTCTATGATGGGGGGCTGGGGAACATTTCTACAGCCCCCCATATATATTTTTGAATTTACGGTTAAACCAGTATCGCACAAATTCTGAAAATAGTCACACAAATTCACACTAATGGCACACTAATGTTTTGCAAAAAAAAAATGTCAAAAATTATGTTTGGGGGGGCTGGTGAAATGTACGTTATAATTTCACATTTATTTGATCAGATTAATAATTGCGTTTTACATAATTATTATTTATTATTTTATTACATATACTTACTTACATTCATAAATAATGTATTCGATGACGACCAATGACGAGTTTTATAGAAAAAAAATCGATAAAAACACATTTATCATATACGTTTCGTCGTTGAAATATTTATGTTTGGGATTTACTGCTTATAATAATTAAGTGTTATCTCGAACACACATCAGGTACCTACACCCATGACCTAGCTGCTATATATTATAGAAATGGCGAAATCCTTGTTCAAACTTTTAGTGGTTTTGGTTACATTCCTCGCAACCGTATCCGATAATACACTAAAACCGAACGGATCGGATTATTCATCTAACAAATTCGATGCAACATTTCTACACAGGAGGCCGTGAACCTCTTCCCATCGCTATTCACACTAAACCACTGCAAAAATTATATATTATATTGACTAATAAATGCGTCGTTCTGAAAAAAAATTCCATGAATCGATTTCCGAGGAACACCTTGTGAATGGAAATTTCATACGAAACCCAAATACGTGCACAACTTTACAGTATATTTAGTAAAACTGTAGTGTTAAATTGCGCCCATATAGTATCCAAGTGGCCTTGAATTCATATACATATATTTTAGATTCTGAGCGAAGCGATGATGTGGGTTTTTTTTAAATTTTTTTTTAAATTTAATTTTTAATTTTTAATTAAATTTTTTATTTTTGTGTCTGTCATCACCTTTTACTTTTTAGGACAGTAAAAGTGCTTGGATTTTCTTCAACAGTAACTTTTCTGATAGGAAAGTGAATCTAGTTGGTACTTTGGCGAGTCAAAAGTAAAAATTTCCCAGTAGTTTTCAAAAGCGACGTGAAAAACAAAATAAGATATAAGAAAATAACTCATAATACAATTATTAACCTAACAAAACAAATTTATTTTCATTATTATTTACTCTACATAAATTAACCTAACAGAAAATATTTTTCACAACTTAATATACCCACCCGTATTATATTTAATTTCAAAACAAATTTAATTTTGCCAATTTTTAATTTTTATGTTAACTAATCAATTTTAACCAAACCAAAAAATCATTTTTGGAGGACAGTTATTATAGCAGTCGCCTTCTCAAATGGGTCCTCTGGGTAATGCTAAATGGCTATCCGCATATACAAATGATATCTCTGCTTGGCGTAATTTACAATTTTTTCCCTTCGTTGGGCGCAATAATAATTTACGTTTGTCCGTTTAATCATATTGAGGGTCAGTGGCGTGTAGAGCATTTTTTGTGTGTGAGGCCCAATGCATTTTTATTTTTACTACCACCACCACCACTACTTTTACAAGTACAAACTGTACAATTTACAAGTCCCTTATCTTCCCAACAGTTTGTTATTTGTTAACATTTAATTCTCTATTATGGCAAGTCAATCTCGTATTATTCTCATGGCCTCACATCAGTACACTCCACCACCCACCCATTTATGTTGAGGCACAAGCCCCAAAAAAGTATCGTATAAAATTTACGTGCACACGCAGACATATAGTACGTTTAAATTCAACGGTTATAATATACGATTACCTCGCGACAAATTCAAATCGGATCAATTGAACAAATTCCTTCAGTTCTCACAAGACACGCGTGCTTATTGATTATGCTGTTTCTGTGCGACACTGTGCGTACGAACAATTTATCAACCAAACATTGGTAAGGTACCTATCTACCTACACGAAATCCATCATATTATTATGTTTATGCGGTTCTAAATGCAAAATGTCCCACGGTTTTCACACTCGGAGTTTCTATGGCTGGTAACATGCCCGCGCCAATCGAATGAGTCCGCCAAACACTATTAAGTATAAACCCGTACACGAAGCAATAATAAACAATACAAATAGGTTTGGATTACATTAATATTTTTTATTTAGAACAACCGCAATAAAACGTTTCAGTTCTCCATCAAACGGAAATAATAATAATTACGGACAATATAATATTATTATTGTATATGTATAGGTAGTTGTTTTAAACAAAAAACATTAATTTTTTTCTTTGGTAATAATTATTCATACTTTTATACACCTCGATGTAAATTATTAAAAAAAAATAAGTTGTATTTCGTCAGTCCTAGATCCAAGGAGGAGGGAGGGGGCTATGGGGGCTAAATCCCCCTCCCTATAGCCCTTATAGGTACTTAAAATATTTCAAAGATTACCTTTGTTTTCAATTTTTCAGTAAAGAAGTTATAGAGGAGCGATAGGTACCCACTATTACTAAAATGTATAATTATAATATTATATTACATATTGACATATTTTAAGAGTGATGGATAATCGTAATTTTTTTCATCCAGCCTCCTCCCCATCCCTTTTTAATTTATACATCCACGTCTGCCTGTATTTTGTATGAATATATTTTACTCTTGTATATTTTTTAAACTGAGCTGCGACGATGTGTTTAATATTATATCGATTAAGTTTCGATTTTTCGAAACAATGACCCGTGCATTTAAATGCCATTAAACATTCCGTATAACAATATCGCCTATATCTATTGCTTAATTAATCTGTTTTGTTGTTTTTATTTCATGTCTCGGCGTTTAGAGCACGTACCTAATCAAACATTTAAACGCGTATGTAATGGGAACGCATAGATACGCATAATTTGTGTAAAATATATTATAGAATGTATATCACAGAGGTGTCACACATATTCTTGGGTGCCATCAAGTCACGTTCTTTCCAATTTGGGTGAAGTCCAAAGCCCCGTTTGGCCGTGGTTTCGAGAAAGTCAATTTACCAAAAAATGCGCACTGGTAGCATCCGCCTAGCGAATTCCGTCCAAATGTAACGAAAACGCCGTTGAACTGAACGAAGGTTATTGTAATAGTAAAAAAATCGTTATTTTATTCAGTCCGATTATTTTCAAAAACAATTAATATGATTTATATAATGTGTCGTTCAACTTAATAATTAAATTTATTTTTTATTATTTTTTATGGTGAAAAAAACCCCTTTTGTAATATTTAATTTATGAACGATGAATAGTTTATAACTATTATAACATAATACAAAATATATACAATAATCAAGATAAAATTAATAATTAAAACACGTATACATATTATACATATTTTTCAATTGATTTTTTCCCTAGGCATTATACAAACATCGTCATTATAGGTAATTATGTTTCAATAAACTAGTCAGGTAGTTGGACTATGATAGTAGTTTATAGACCTATAATGGTTGTTAGGTATGCAAAAAAATAAATAACTATACCTGTGTGCCTTATTTTTGTTAAATGGTAAACGGTCGTAATAGGCGTGATTTGTTTATTTTAATCTTACGACTTAGGTACCTCCTAAACGAATACAGGTCATATTATATAATAGTATAGATCGGCGAGGAATACATTATATTATATATTATGTACTCATTTAAATATTTAGACAAAAAATATTTAAATGACCTATTGGCTATTTATTAACTAAATAGTGTTTATAATTTTGTATTATCACTTGTGTAATACGACTATTATTATTATGTTGATTAAAAAAATTATACTTTAAGATATTTTATAAGTGATAAAGTGGTTTAATATAAAATTATACCGTGAATTTATCCCACAAATGTCAAAACTTTATAGCAATTAAATACAATGTTTTATGTTTTTATTTTATACAAATTAAAATGTGGTTAACCATTTTTATATCTATATTATCGACACAGACCGCAGTATCACCATTTAGTTTTAACTGATTAAATTCATTAATCACAAAATAATTAAATACGCCATATAAAACCTAGGTACATATTATACTGTCCATTTTTTTATTTTGTAAATAATGGATGACATAAAATTTATCATGCGTGCATTAATTTTTGTTTTTTTAAATCATAATATTATGAATAATCAAATTTAATTTAAAATAAAGTTTTTTTTTCATGTGTTAGATGTAGCCATAAATACACCAAATGTACTATAGGTTTTTTTTCTCATAAAAATATTTCAAAAAAATTTGGAGGAAGGAAACTATAAATAAAAACTATTAACCTATAGGTACCGAGAAATAATTTTTTCTTTAAAGCGCAAGCAAATGAAATAATTTATAAGTGTCTTAAAACAACTAAAAAATTAAAATACACAAACAGTACTTTAATTTTTTGTGAATTCAATTCTTGTTGGCAGACGACACTAATATTATATTAGTACATTAATACTTTTGGAAATAATGAGTGTTTTATGATAAAAGAATCACCCTGTATAAACAAAATTACTATTTATTAAATTAAAATACCTATCGATGAATCAAAGTCTTCTTTTATCATATTTTCACTCAGAACTCGTGACTGTCCTAAAAAAGTAATAATATCATCACCCAGTACTTATCGGGGGAATCCAGAGACCAGAGGTAATAATCTTGACTTAACATCGGACCGAAGTTTAACCTGGGAATTTTTTTTGACAAATGTATTTAATAAGGAGCTGCGTTTCAGACTTCAACTGCTAAGGTCACTCCTTCGCTACAACTTACCATATTTGCTCACATACTCATTATAGTCATTATATTACGTACATTTATTTTTCAACCACTTAAGAGTTGTACAAAAATGTTATCTGGGGTCTTGCCAAGAATAATTTGAAAACTATTCAAGATCTTCAGGAAATCCTTGGGATGACATTTGCGTCATTACCTGAGCTGCGGAAGCACCCTGCAGGTTCTTAATACCCATGAATCAATCTTTTGAACTTTTCTATCTGATCTTAAAAACGGTTCAATCAATGAAATTGCATCACTTTTTTTTATAAACACTTCTGACTTATCCAAATCCTAATCAACTCATCTCACAAAGTAGTCACAACTTGTTTTAAACGCACTTCTGAGGGATCTAACCTGCAGACGATCAATCGGAACTGGTGCCGTGATCTGATTATCTAATAAATTAACTCAATTTTGAAAACCGGTAACCGGTTATCGTTTAATTTTGATATTTTGGTAACCGGTAACCGTTTCTTTAAAGATATTTCAAACACTATGATAACCGTTAATCGCTTAAAAACCGTTGATAAGGTTTTTTGGTAATCGATTACCGGTTTTTAAAAATAATTTTTTTCAATTTTTAATCATATTTTTAAAACAGTTTATTCAGGCCATTCGTGGGTTGATAAAATAAGTTCATAACTATTATTATTACAAAATCAAAAACTTAATATGCTTTAATTTGGTCGATTTCACTCAATTTAAATATTTATAATTTATTTTTTCAAACTGCTTTAAAGTTTAAAACAAATGATTAATCTTGAGATAGTGGCGATCTTCATAAATCAAAAAAATAAATTGCATGAAAAAATGTTATTGTTATGATTTTCTTATTTATAACTGTAAAAAACCAAAATTAAATATAATAACTTTCCAAGATGACACTAAGAGTGATACATTGACACGGAACTTTTTGGTTGTATTGCATATATTACAGTACCCCAAAACCTAGGTCTGGAGATCGAGTATTCTACGCTAGCCTTCGGACCTATACCCTTGGAGCTAGCACTACAAATAACAAATGCAAAACCAGGAGGGTTTGGGCTCTGGGAGTCATAATTTAATACTAAACTATTTATAAATGTATGCAAAACAAAGTATAATGTGATAAAAACCTAACAATTTTGAAACAAATTGCTTAAAATTAAACTTGAAAGGTCTGCCATCTATAGTAAGTTGTGGCACTGTATATAAATGTGTATATTTCTAAGAAACAAAGATCAATAAAAAAATAATCACTAACGACGACGTTTATGACGGTATTTATAATACATATAAAGTTAAACACTTATATACCTATATATATATGTGTGATATTCACAACGGATAAGCAATACTTGACGGCAATTAATTGATGGAAAAAATTTAAAAATAGCTGGAAAATTAAATTCAACTATAATGTAATTAGGTATGATTCATGACATAATTCAAGTATTAAATTCCACGAAAAAACCGTTAATTTTTTTGGTCGGGAATAGGTTTTGGTTATAAAACCGGGATTGAAAATACGAGGTAACCGCTTCGATGTTAATCTTTAGATATTTACCTTGATTACCGATAACCAATAACCAGCATTCCAAAACTAAAAGCGGTTATCGGTTTTCGGTTCTCAAATTTACGGTTTTTTACCGGTTTTCGTCACAAACCGGTTACCGGTTTAAAACCCTGAAGTAAACTATTGTATTTGACATTTGTATATTAAAATGTCATCTTGAAAATAAAGCTACTTCCGTCTTCTTTTATAATAGTATATATTCTACAATATTTCTATATAAATTTAAAATATCTTATATTCATGATTAGTGTCGTGGAACATTGATTCGAAGAATAATTATGAATGTAACTATGTAGTATATATAATGTACCTAGATATAAAAATGAAAAACATTTTTTTTTTTTTTTGCTGCTTATTATTTAATTGGACACGCGTAATTGGACACACGTATGCAATTAATAGAGTACGTAGGATATAAGTACTAAGACGACTATGAATGAACATATTGCGCAGTGCTGCACAGCTTATAATACGCATAATATTATACTATTATGCAGTATGCACTTAATTCCACAATGTCTCAAAATATGTACGACATTTTTTAAATATCATGCAGACCGGAAATACTATACAAGTTACAAGGTAGGCACCTATGCGACTTAATAACTTATAAGTTATAACAATTATTAAACTGTTTGTTTCGCACGAATAGAACGGATAATTTTCAGATGTGTCAATTAAAGAAAACGCTAAGTATATATAATTATAGTGACAATAACAACAACAAGAAAATAGAAGTATACCGCACGCTAATATTGTCTTTACGAGAAACGGGTCATTCAAATATGATGATTATATAGGTAGCCGATCCGTTCCGATTGGTTAGACACAATTTTATATAATATGTAATATAATATGCAAACATAATAATATAATATAATACCTGATGTTATTGATTAGGTATATAAATGTTATATCTGATATTTTTCTTTTGTTGAGTATGGATTTTTCTCATCAAGTTATAATAGATTCCTAAGACAAGTATTTACCAAAATTGCATCATCCTCCTCTCCCAATGGACGTCTGATCGACGATTAATTTATTATTTTTAAAACTAGTTAACGAAACCTTTATTCCGGGATTTCGTACTAACTAAGACTATAGCACTTTTAAATACTGTTTTTACATTCAATATAAATATGGACCTACCAATTATGATTTTTTCTTTTTATTAGATTAAAGCTTCGACGACTGACTGAGGTCATTAGTCTGTAAGGTTTGTATGGTTAGGACGATTGGGTTGGGATGGTTGGTATGGTTGGTACAGTTGGTACGGTTGGTTAGGAATACGTATATGTGTGGCAAAGCTTTTGCCACAACTAACCCGGGTGGTCACCCATCCGGGAACTAGTAGCAGAGGGCGTTGCTTACTCTTAACGACATTGCGTGATTGATTGTAATCACCACGCCAAGCCAAGCCACAATTATGAATTTATTAAAACTCAAAAGTATTTTACCGATTACAGAATATCAATAACCTAATAATATAACTATAATGTTAAACAAATCGGAAAAACATTTTGTTTTTTTCAGAAGTCTGGGTTTATAATAACTGATTTGAGTAATTTAAATAAGTGCAATACTATTAATTGTTGAAGAATTAATGACAATTCAAATATTAGTATGAAAACCTGCAACACGATATCTAAGTGATTTGAACATCAAACACTTCATGCATTGAAAAAAAAAAAAACTATTCAGTAGGTATACTTACATTTATTTCTAAGAATGAAGTGGGACTTCCATGTTCCAAGCATGAAAACTTATCCTTATTATTAATAATCACCAGTTATTAGTGAATCTCTTATTGTATATTTATATCGCTTAGACTATTAATTATACGTGTATTCTAAATATGTAGAAGTAGACCCGGGAGAGTTGAACATGTTTCCGTCAGGTAGTATTGGACTTAACCCGGGAGAGTTTACCATCGGGAGAGTTTACAATTAAAAAGTAACCGTAAGAACCGTAAAAACTTACAAATTATTTCAAACAATATTAGTTATTATGTAGGAGAACATGGGGCAAAGTTGGAACATTGTAATATCTATTTCGCGTTATCGCCACAATTTAATGCATAAAATTGGTCATCTGAGATTGCGTGATAAAATTTTTGAATCAAACTATCAATTATTTTCCAATTAATCGACGAAAAACTGTACATATTTCTATTAGAATTTACTTGATAATAGAATTGTATAATTAGTTATTTATATATTCAATTATTTTGTTTTTAATAATTTTTTTTTTTTTATTAAAAAGTGTATGTTGTTAGTTCTATCTCAGATTATATTAAATATTATATATTATTATGTATTATTATGTTATTATATAATATATATTATGTTATATTATATCATAATATATAATCTATGATTACATGATTAAAGTTCTTTATTTGAGTTTAGGTATTCAAATAAAATAAAATCAACCACTCTAGGTAATTTAATTATTTGGGGTAAAGTGACCTACCTATCTGGAGCAATTTAGGAACGTCCCAAATTTTTCTAAAATAAAGGAAGAACTTTAGTTGATGGGTGGATTCAGTATCCATTATGTAAAAATTGATTCATTGTCTTTATGCTGAGTTTGAAGAGAAATATTAGAAAATCATGTTTAAATTTGAATTTTTTTCCTAAAATTTTTTTCAAGTTTTATTACATTTAAAAAGTTACAATTTATATTTTTAATTCTAAGTTAAGTTACCTATACATTTAAGTATATTAATGTTTTTTATAGCTAATTTTTTGTGTTTATCAATACAATTAAAATATATCAAATTTTAGTACGGGCCCACTTAGTCCCACGTATGGGGCAAACTGTACTTTTTATCATAAAAAATGTGTAATCAATAACTATAACTTATAGATTGTGTGAACAAAATTTGAAAGGAAAAAATTGATTTCCAAGCGAATTGCAGGTCTTCAGACATTAGCGTCCCCACTCCGTCCCATTATGTTCCCCTACATATTTATAGTCGATTGTATTATAATTTTGAAAGTAACGCGTACTATGCCTACCAACAGTCTGAACAATACTATGATATTGTTTTATAGTTTCATGTGCACAACATTATAGAAATATTCTGTATTCATATTGCGCATTTAACAGTTTTTGAAACATCTATGTAAACATTGTTAATGCGAGCTTCTTTTACTTTCTATACGAATATCGTTTGCTCTCTACTATCGGACTCGCGACTCGGGTTTTTGTTTCCATTTGGGATTATTGGTGTGCGTTTGCCGTGCATAAACAGCGGTCAAGGTTCGCGTTATGTTATCCGGGGTTGCAAATATGTTTTTATGCGCGTGTGCAGTAGTGGTAAGGGGAGGTGGTGAACGGCGATGGCTTTACAGATGATCGGGGGAGAGGTCGATAAACCCATTTTTTTTTTTTGGATCTTTATGCACAGTAACGCGCATTGCATCGACGATACGGTGTGCATGTGCATGCGCATATTGTACGTATAATGCATATTATAATGATAATTTCATCGGGAGCAATATGGCGTATTTTTATATACGTATATATACGTGATTACGGCGATTATTGCTTTCTTGGGCATTTCGTGATCAAACACGCCCCGTCAACGCTCGCACCGCGCTCCGCCGGCAAAGTGCGACCAGTGTACCTGGAAAAAAATTAGATTTAAAAATAAGCAACCATATTTTTTTACAGGGGATCTTTAGGCAACACGTGCGTTTCCGCAGACGGGTTCATCGTACGACCTGCACGGATTGTACGAGGGTCACGCATAACATATACATATTCGCCGCCCTTATATCATGTGTCGTACTAAATACTCGTCCGTCTATATAGACGCGGCATACTGGCAGATTCTCTTAACGGCGAACACCCAATGTCACGAAAAGGGCACTGGTCCGATATGGGACCTATACAGTTCAACATTTGTAGGTACCAGTATGATATGTGGCCTGCCCCCGAATTTGACTCGTCCGTCTATAGCAACCAGCTATCGGTAACCTAACCGTTCACTTAAAATATTTAGTTGCATGACTAATAAAAGTATTATTTATTATTATAGTCCATCTTAGGTATATATCATATAAAATTATAAACTGAATTTGTATAGAAAAAAATATCGTAAAGATAATAGTATAAGAATAACAATTATAATACAATTTTCGACTTATTCAAAATTGTATTAGGCACTACAGTAAGACCTGACAAAAAAAAAAAAGATGCTATTCAAACGTTTGACAAAATTTATTAAAACTATATGATTAGTAAATAATTTTTTAAGAAATATACTCATGTTTCTCAAAAATAATATTTTGAAAAAAGTTATTTCGTTCCAAATTAATCTAATCAAAAAAATACTGATATTTTAAAAAAATTTAAGAACTAAACTACTTGACTTAGATAAATGTTATTTTCATCAAAATTGTTCTTATAATCAGATTCACAAATTGGCTATTAATATATCAATATTAAAAAATAAAAAAAATTTTGTTTTATATTATATTTGTAACGCAACTACGCAAGTGAATAAAAATTATATACATATATAAAAAAAAATTTAAAAATAATGATTAGAACAAAAGTTATTTTATCTGTCAGGTATTCCTGTTACATCATGTACACTACCTACACAGTTAAATATTATACATACTGCAATTATAATAGTTTAACGTTATAGGGTCTAAAATTGAATGTTGTTAAATAACATAGTCATAGTATTAACGATTTATAAATCAGTGAGAATTGGATGAATTAAAATTGGTGGAAGCCAGTAGGTCACATATTGCAACAGTCTTTGTTAAGAGTATAGGTAAGTACTGACTTTTTTTCAGTCATTTTCGGAATAAACATTTTCAAATGAGCCAGAGTCTACAGTTTGCTTGTATAGTCTTATATTTGTATTTATTTATATCGTTATAATTATGTTTTAAATTGTTAAACATTCATTTTTAGTTTTATAATCCAAAATAGAATAATTGACCGAGGATTTCGATGAATAAAAAATAAGTATGAAATGAAAAATGTACGTTGTCGTTTAAAGAATAACTAGTATCCATTATTAAAAATAATACTCCGCATCAGTAGCGTGGCCAGGGGGTGCTGGGGGGGGGGGGGGTGAGGTATAGCCGTAAAGGAGCCGAAACCTAAAATAAAACGTCGACATCAGTTTGCTAAACTTCTGGTAGACCATGGTGGAACAAACTATGTGTAAACGCATTATCACCCCCCCCCCCCCCAAAAAAAAAAAAAAAAAAATCCTGGCTACGCCACAGCTCTGTTTTATTATAATCACATATTATAACATGATGATGATAACTATAATAAAATATGTCAGGTTAAATCAAATACCTAAATATTATAATAATATACTATATATAGCAGTGCATACGAAAAAAAACCACGTAGGTGTTATTATTACAATTTGGTTCTTTCGAGTTACCAGCTGTGTTTAAGCCCTAAATTCTTTACCAAAGCCACCAACTAGAATTTATAATTTGTACATATTATATTATGTCGTATCGCGTATTATGTGTACGGATCATCATTATTTTTATGTTCGTTTTCAATTACACATAACTCTACTGCACGTGTCGTCTCTTTGAAACACTAGTCGGTAGGTATATACGCAATATTATAATTTTATGCACTCCACGATTATTATTACACGCGTGCATATTTTGAGTGTTTTGACACATCGTTTTGTATATTATAATAATATTTTACGAAGTTTCTAATTACAAAACTTGGCGTTTTCCAATCAAATCTAAAATAAATGAACCATCAAACAATAGTTTATAATATATAAATTTGTGCATTAAATTATTTATATTATGGCGTGAAAATGACGTAACAAGTAGGTATATCTTTTAAAACTATAACGTAAGTATTATATAGTTATATTACCTACGTACCGCAATGCCTTATTATTATAATTTTGTTATGCATTTCCAACGTTGTAAAAAATACACTGATCAGTCATCAAATGCATCTACCTATATTAAGAATCCAGTATGCATATTCACCAGTTTTCTTATCAAAACACATTTAAAAAAATTATTTTAATACAAACTATTAAACTATTAACGCGTTCTAAGAACAAAAAAAAAAAAAATACTAAGTAACAGCACATCATAATAGACATTGCGCTCAATGAAATATAAAATGATGCATTACCTACCTATAATGTATACCTACATGTATAATATCATATTATATGTATTGTTTAAAGTTAACATAATATTATTGACAAACGCGTAAAACAAATACCTATTATATTTTGTATTGTGTAAATAAAAATCACAAATTAATTACATTTTTTGTGGTTTAGGCTTTGGTTTTACCGCAGCTTTACTATATACTATATGTACTGTGCTGTTTACCACCATCAATACACTGATGATTAATCATTATGCATAATATTTTATATACATGTTTATAGAGCAAAGTAGGTCCATTTGCAGTTAGGTATATATTATACATTGCCATTGAAGAATTCTGTGAAAATGAGTGTTCGAGTAATGTAGGACACTAATTATTGTTTTTTTTTTTTTTAAAAAAAAAACGCCTTATAGTGGGTTTGGAATGTGTATTCTGTTTATAGTTTTGAAGGTTTCGGGTTTGAATAATAACAACTATTGAGTATTTGGTTTTAAATAAATATGCAATTTCAAAGATGTTTGCGCTGTTTTCATAGAATCTGCAAAAATGCATCATAATATAAGACATTGATCATTTGTCGAAATTGACGTAATATGTTTCGTATTATAATTATTACCTATATTATACCAATAGACTTATTCCAATAAATCATTATGTATTATATGCGGATCACATTGATGTCATATTGATTTTAATAAAGTAAATATGCCGAATCAAATAATTAACCGTATGTGGTACAACTATTTAAAATGAAAATCTGTTGTTGATATAATATTAATTTTCAGAGTGTATCATAATAATTAATAATGTTATGTATTGTTATCATTTTGCGTACGTCTCATCTTTAATATCGGAATCACGTTCAAAAACAATTCTATCTTATCTGTTTTAAATTTAATATAATTTTACGATAGATTAGTTCAGAGATTGATAGTGTACCTATATTATATAGCTACAAATTAAATCTACCTACTTCGTAAATCGTTTTATACTCGACATTAATAACTAATAATATATATAAAAAAACTCAATATATTATATGACGTGTATAATCATAAACTCAGAAAATTCGTAATTGCTGGGACTTATATAGATTGTTAGCGTTTTGCACGCAATTGCCTACATTGGTTTCTTGGTAATTTAGATCACTTCAAGTCGACCAAGTTGTTGTGCGAAATATATAATATAGAATTATCAAACTCATGCCACGACCAACCGTAACCACGTTATGCATTAACATATTATTATATGGAAAAACGTTTTTCCTTGTAAACATTTTTTTGCAATGTCAGGGGCGTCGCAATTATTATTTCACTCTTAGTTTCACGCAATAATTATATATTTGATATAATGATATAACACAATAACAAGCGCTTCTGTTAATAAATTGAGAGAGTTTCTTTTGTACGAATGTCAATCACCGTAGAATACAATATTTTTCTTATGGAATATTATCATTTTATCTGATAGGTTACAACTATAAACAGTATAAACACGTCCTGTCTTTGTGCGAACATAAAATATATTCTGTTGCAAAATAGATGATAATATTATACACACACGCATAAAATACAATATTCTTGTACTTTATTTACATTTTTTTAAAATATTGTTAACATATTGGATACGTGGTATTCAAATCGGAGTATCAATTATGTGGGTTGCTATTAAGATCTCCAACATAAATAATTACAATGCATCATTGAAAAAAACACCTGCCAAAGTTCATACAAAATCATTAATATATTATAATATTATGTACTACAGCGACATAGTCATTCACACTACATAAAAGAGTTGAAATTGAATGCAGTTGGTTACACATCTTTATGTAGCAATAACTGAATCTATCATTTATAAAAGTGGATGAGCTAACAATTAAAACTTTCGGGAAATTAAATACTATACCAGCACTTAGCACTGATCATAAACTAAATGTTTGAATATTGTCATATACGATGAACTAGCATGGGAATTTTACTCGTTCAAAAAGTAAATCCTTTGTATTATACTCTATATCCACAAAACATATTATTTTATAAAAAAAAAAATGTAATTTAATCATTCATAAATAAACGATTTAATTAGCTCGTAATATTAGGTATAAGCTAATAGCATAGTCCTATAAGAATAATTATAAATAACTAAAATTAACAAATGATTTTGCTGCAAAATACCAATTCCTAATCAATAAATAATAATCATCAACCGAAGTGTTTACAGGTTACCGATTTGAATAACTTATTAGTTAAAATCAAATTAATTTTTTTATTAGAAACACATTATTTAGTTCATGTGTGGGTACAATGGTACATGACGTATTATAAGAGTATGAGACGTAAACTTAGTCCATAAATTAAAATTATTGTATATTATATTATGTTAGTTAAAGTATAAAACTATATAAACACAAAAATAGTTTAACGTTAATCAATATCCATCGTAGTTAATTTAATTAACACGCATACACGCAATTGTATAAACAATTATTGATATTATTACTAATTTATTTTGTTTTTAAACATAACCTGATTCAAAAAAAAATTATAATTATTAGGTATCTACGATATGTATTGAATATACATTGGTACTTGGGTACAACATTTTGAGAAATAAAAAAAAATAAGTCTACAATTTTTTTTTTCTTTATTAACCAACTATATAGTAGGTTCTTACTGTAGTAATATCACTTAAATCATCAACTACACAACCTAACAGGTAACACTGTAGATAAATATATTTTATATATTTATTTGATTAATATTATTCATAATAATAAGTTATTATGATTGTATAAATATAATGCACGTCAAGTTATATTAAAGAATTGCATATGCACTGCAATGATTAATGACTACCGCAGGTTAGCTTAATTGTTGTTAAATAGTTTGAATACTTAGGTATCAGGTTGACTGTAAATACCTACATGGCTAATTTTGCTAAATATAATAATATACATGTAGGGCGTTACCCGGAAATTTTTTTTTTTAAATATCTCAGTTAATTTATTTATCGTATAAATAAACAAAATGTAATTAAACTAATTTGTATACAATCTAAAGATATAGTTTGTTTTTAGGTAGGTATTAATTTATAGTAGGCCAGACCGTCTAGGGACAAATAATTATTAATATATTATCCAATATAATGTTTATTATTCTCTATAAACGTCTTCTATGTTTTATTAAGATTAAAAAAAATTATAAATTGTCATAAGTAATGATTATTACAATTTGAGCGAATCGAGCACACAACCAATACAATTGCTTTTTTAAGATAGTAATATAGTGTAATATTATATTATTACCGAAATAAAGAAGTAAACGTAAATAAAACAAACCATATTAGTAAACTAATATAGATAAGTGTTTTATTTCCATAATTCTTATCTTTTATACTTAAACAAAATGTATGGTTAATATAATTATTATGTAATACGGTACTTATAGTAATTATATCTTCGTGGTATAAGCAACCAGGTTAATATCTATGTACCTACACGAGAATCTTTAAATTTAAACATTTTTTTTTTTTTTTAAATCATCGATGCGTACGTACAGTACCTACGTACTGTTATTAGTATATACCTATATTATATTATTTTTTTATCGAAAATTTCTGAATTCCATGTGTTCGAAAAAACTATCGTACGAACTATAATAATCAACGTATTTAGTGTGAGAAAAATTTACACGTACTCGAGGTGATTAGAAACATTCATGATTCAAAATAGTAATGTGAATTTCTTAAGAACCGTATGATGTCTCCCAGTCTATGCCTAACTCGCCTCTCTGGTCTTTCCATAACATTTTAACGGTCTGATGTGTAATATATTCTGTAACATTCGTGTAAAAATATAACAACATATGCGCTGTTACAATTATTACATGCCTATTTTTGTTTCATCCAAATTATGATTTTCTTCAATTTAGTGGGTAGGCTAACCTATTATACGCATAAACGTTTATGGGCAGCGAACCACCTTGCAGCCTTCTCCCTCCTTTCATATATACGGTACATGGATTTTTACGTTTGAAGTAGATAACTTCTTACGAAATATTATGTCAGACAATTACTGTTTTGAAAAAATATGATGAATAATGAATAATAAAAAAAAAAAAAACGTTAAATTATATGAACAATAACGTATAACTTATACTTTAATAGTCAGAAATCATAACTCACAGCTGATGTTTACTTTAGTCAATAAATTACGTTGTTTACCGACCTTATTTTCTAATCGATTAATATCACTCTATCAATAATTAATAATATAGACGTATATAGCATATCTACCTAATATAAACAAATTCATAAAAAACCATTATGGGAAATTCATTTTTTATACAATGAAATAATATCGAAGGTTAATTTTTTTTTTTTAAGCTCATATAGTTCTATATTTTATGTTAATGTAATGGTTATTCGTCAATATAAATCATTTCAGATAAAATAAAAGTAAACATTACTCTACGTTGTATTTTTTAAATTTGAATTGCTGAAATCATTTGAACTTAACAATAAAAATTATTATCCAACTAGTTTCAGGATGATTGTGTTTAAACGTCAACGTTTTTTTTTTGTTATGAAATATGTAGCAATGTCCAATGACAAGTGACAACAGTACAATAATTGATATTATGTATATCAAAGGTTTCGAAATAAAAACACAATATTTAAATTAACTGTACAATTTAACAATGACTTCGTAATTTAAATCCTTTATATGAGTTATTGATTTCAACAAATTCGCCTAATCAGTGGCGTTATAACCAGTAAGTCCACATACACTATTGCAGTCATACAATATCGTTATTATATTAAATTGAGCGTATACGTATCATTTAATATTTTATAGTTTTAGACGTACATGGAACTTATATTTAAAACCATCAACTTCAAAAGATTTAAATCGTTTTGTTTGTTCAAAATTATGAGTAAAACACACGGCTGAACTGATCCCATGCTATAATATATTATCTTCTATCTGAACTTAATTTTGTGTACCTACGTAAAATGTACATACCATATTTATTAAGTATGTATTATGAGTAATTCAGTTATGACGATTATAATATACTTAACGTTTTAGTATTTTACTCTTTTAGCATATTTTATTATCAGAAGCGTCCGGTTAGATATTTTAATTTACCTACATTGTTACATTTAAAAAACGCTAAGTACTTAGAAAACGTACACAGTCGATTATAGTTTAGTTATTAGTTACCTACTACATTAACTATTAAGCTTCGTACCAACTTGAATTATCTTAAACCACGTGTGCATTGAATACTAAATAAATATACTTAAATCATTACGAGTGGTGGCATCAGTAATGTGGGTTATGTTGCTCACCAACCTATTCAAAATATTTCACAGAAATTATTGTTGAGCAATATAACCCAAGTCATAAGTAAGTACATTACGTACATCGAATCTAGCGTTATTCTTGGAATACAAACATATTTTTATTCTGTAATCGTATTAATCATCGATTCAGTTTTCATAAAATAAAATGTTATTATTATTATTTCGTATGGCGTCTATATGAGCTGCAACACCAGAAACACTTAAATAAAATGTAATATGATGTTAAGTATAATTATACAAGGATTAATGTGTAATTTTTAGATTCTGAGTGGAACGATGAATGTATTGATTTTACAATGATGTGTGTGTGTGTTTTTTTTATTTTTGTGTCTGTCTGTGAAAATGTAATCCAACGCTCCTGATATATTGTTACAATAGCAGTAGAAAAATATTAAAAATACATAGGCACGGTTTTTTTTTATAAGCATTTAAAGTTCGAATTTTGACAACATTTATCAAATTTAAAATTTGATAATTTTTTTGTTGTTAAAAATGTATAAAATATTCAACTTTTATAGCTAAGGATTGAAAATTTAAAACAAGGTTCTACTTCAATAGGTAAAAATATAAATTACTTTATTCACAATAATATCATCAAATATACTTAGTAACACTATGTGCTTAGTAATATCATAGGCCGACTGACCGTTTTCGCTCAGAATCGTTTTTCTTATACAATGATATTATATCATTGAATTACAATTTAACACCATCCATTACAGTGACCCACTTTTAACCAACTGTACAGCAGAGTGACACCCACTTGCTCATCTTTTTTATTATTATTATTCTACAAAATCGGTACAGATTAAAAATGTTATCATTATTATTTATTTTAATAACTAAAAAGTATTTGTTTTTTTTTTTTTATAAAACTATGATGGTTAATAATTGTCATATTATAATATAGTGATATAGTTTATTAGTATTATAATACAGTACTTTGAATAGGTACACCTAGTGTTTAAGTGTCTTTGATATGTTTAATGTTTATATATATTATGATATCGATTTATCATATTATGATGTATTTACACAACTTTTGCAAACTGTAATATTTCTTCTAAAACAAGTTGGTACTTACAATATTACACTATTGTGAATTGCGATCTAAAATACACTTTCATTTTTTAAGTAATTTATACACCATAAAGTTTTCTGATATATCTAGTTCTGCTGGTAAAATAATAAAAATATAACTTTGCTGATATATTATACATATATTTAACACATATAAACAACTATCGCATAGCAGCAGTACAATTGGTCCTAAAAATACCACGCGTATACTTTATATAATATAATATATCCTTTAGCAGTTTAGCGCACAGATTTTCAATTATATCATACAAAATAAGAAAATGCATAGGTGGAACCATGTCGACAGCAATGATTTCAGATTCAAAGTGATAAATCTTCGATTTTTTTTTTATACATTTCAACTGAAATTTTGAAGGTCCAAGACCTCCTATGAATTGAAATTAACCACAACGTTTGTTATAATGTTTGTTTTACGCAACAGTAAACATCTGTATAAAAAAATGTGCATGGCGAAACGAAGTAAAAAATGTTACTGAAATAATTAGTGATCATTGACTGAAAACAATTTATTCATGATGCATATCGCTATTAATCGGTTATTCGAAAACTGCGATTTAATAAAATGATATACCAAGATAAAATATCTACGTAATCGAAAAGTATAATTATTTTATTTTATACAGACATTAGGCACACATATATTTTTTTTATTTTACTCACACCTTTCAGGGTGGTTGGTTGTATTTTTTTTCCATTGTAGAAAAAAACGTTTTGTTTAAAACAATGTTCTATACATATGAATATTTATTTTTATTTTTGGTTAAAGGTTAGGTATTTACCATTAGATAAAAATTACATTAAATGATTTTATTATTACAAATTATTATTTGAATTATAGTCAGATATGACGCAATTTTTTACGAAATAGCTAAAATATTAGAAATTTATAAAAAAATGTATACCAACAAAACAAATAATTTTATTATAAACAAAACTCAATAAAAATATATTATAATAGTAAATAATATTTTATGTATTGAACTTCTCATGCCTTATATAGAATGACAAAATTATGTTTATAAGACTGAGAGTTATATTATGCGGGTACGACGTCTTTTTTATAAAACTTTTTGTTTTATTTTTTTTTTTATGGTAGTTATATACATTATACAGAGTACTGTAATATGTTATTGTATTATTATATGCGTATGATATAAGTATACAGAATAAAAGTAAAATTATTTTAAAAATATTTCAAATAAGATCCTTACTTAAATGATTCTTTAATCATTTGAAAAAATCAAATTTACTTAAATCTTTGAAGCTAATCTATAGGTTATGATAAAAATAAATAAAACCTAGTATATTATTATCAATTATCACAAACTTAAAACTTTAAATATTGATCTTTGATAGAATATTAATAATATCACACTATTTCCATGATGTAATTTCCACACAATGAGAGTAGCAATAAAAAGTGTTTCAAAGTTTGAAACGCATACTTATTTTCAATCATTTTCAACACCTAAAAACGCTAAGTAAAATGTTTTAAATATGTGTAGGTAGGTATAAATTATATTGTGCGAATGTGTGGTCGAAAACAAGTGTTATTAGTTATATTTTCATGTTTTCGTTATTGATGTATACCTACTACACAAGAAACTGCACACGGGCGAGCCGGGTCGCCGGGATATACTCAATAGAAAATCGTGAAAATACATAATAATATATATAAAATTAATGTGTTTTTGAGTCGTTGAACTTTTACTTATATTATTATACTTCTAATATTGTCAGTGTAAAAATATTTCGGTTTTCCCCCAAGGTGACTTTTGCCCGGGGGAGACAGCTAGTATAATATATTATTTAAGATATCTAAATTGTTTACTATTTTTTGACAAATTACCTACACTGCATGCCACTTGTAATTATTATAAATACATATTATGTTTAATCTTTTATTATATATTTTTTATATATATATACCATTTATTATATACATGTTTACCTACCTTATTTTACTGGTTGATATTGTAATCGACAATCGTGTATATATTATGTTAGGGCAATTGGTACATTTGGTTGAGGGAGTTGGCATTTTTCTCCAGGTAGTTTAGAGAGAATCGATATAAAAAAGGTACTTTTGAGGGCAACTGGTACACGTCCCAAAAGTCAGTTCGGTTAGCAGCTTATTGATTACCTACATAATAAAAATTATGGTAATTATATCGTACTACATTATAATCAGTAAGTTGCTAAGCAGGCCAAGTTTTGTTACTAAATCATAAAGGTATAAATACTTTTTACTCGGAATGAAAACAACACAATTCAAATAAAATAAGTGCTAAAGTCAAGGCAACCGCCTGCCCCGTTTGAAACGTCCTTGTTGCGCGTGAAAAGTGACAGGCCACATTAAACATTTTTACTTATTCAGTTCGTATTTACGCGTACAGCCATCCATGAACAAGTACAAGTTACAACAATGCCAAAATCGCACGTTGTCATCTAGTTTTTGCTGTAACAGAATTACGATAATTATGGGTTTACTGGTTGTTTTATGAATTTATGATAATATAAATGTCGACAAGCGCCACTTGTAATTGGTATTTTTTCTAATAAAAACATCTTCAATTCAAATATCGATCACAGTATGTTTAGTACCCACAAGAACACTCCTCCCCATATGCGCCTAGGAGTGTGTCAACTGTGAAGACACGATTTTCGCTTTTTAAAATTGATTATCCCCAATATTCTGGTGGCGACTGCCATGAATCATACTGAAAATCTCCACCTTTTCATTAATGAATACAAAATTAATCATCTATTATATATTTATTTCGTATATCTAATGATTAACAACTTTAGTAATCAAACTATATTTAAAAAAACTGTCTTCTATGTCAATTCATTAACTTTTAATGACGTAGGTAACTTTAATAAAGCTTCTTTTGAATTTTATCATCAATGCTTTATAATTTGCATAAGTAATTTCTTGTACAATTTAATGGATAAGATATAATCATAATTTAAGTTAAACTCTCATTGAATAAGTATTTAATATACATTGTGATTCACCAAGCAGGTTCGCCCCCTTTTTTCATTGAATAATAATATTCAAATTCTGATATTTAAAATTTTTAAATATGTATACTTCATATCATATTTTCAAATTCTTGAGATTTTAAGTTCTACTTAAGGAGTGTCATGTGACCTGTAGTGATAAAAATTAAGAACTTCAATTGAGAACCTCCCATTTTAACTGTAAAATATGTACAGGATAATTCAAACGAGTAGTTTTTCAGTTATTAAAATGTAGTCGATCAAACATTATATATTCCTTACTTAAAAGGTCAATTGAAATTTATAAAATATATTGGAATTTATTGTAAAACAATAATTCCAATAGAATACAGTCTCAGTCACATCAGCATATGCTTGATATTGGATAGTATAGTGTAACTGTATTATTTATAATAACGGTTGTTAATTAGGAAGAAATTATAAATTTAAAATTTATATGTAGTGTTAGATTCTGAGCAGAGGTTGGTGTAATACAACTATTCATGTTCTATAATCTACAGTTAAGATCAATCCTATGAGAACAATTTTCAGATTCATAATAAAACGGAGTAACAATAAAGAACAGAGATTTTCGATATTAATAATTGAATACCTATTCGAATTTACATATTATTGAATAGGAAAAACTTATCAAAATCAAAGTATTAATACAGAAGAATATATTAAAATTCTATCAAAATAAATCTGAAAAATATTGCGAAAGTAATACAGAGATTGTGTAGTTGTTGGTTAGGTTTGAATAAGCCATTACTTATCTGGCTTTTCCTGAACAATCCCGGATAATATAAAACTTCGAACACCGTCGCTTAATCTGAATAACTCCAAAGTGATATCAAAATATAATTATACGAATTTGCTAATTTTTGTTAAAACATTATGTTTTTTCTGCATTATTTTTTTATTTTTGGAAAATATTAATAAGACTACTACTAAATATTATACTACTTAGATATAATAGGTAACCTACCTACAATATACAATTGTACCATTGTAATGTCCGAATAAAAGTACCTATTGGTACGATATACAGTATATTTTATCTATAAACATTTTCTGAAAAGTATTATGATTTAGATTACAAAATAAAAATACATGTTGACATATCCATTGTTGATATATAGGCATTTAGTTCACCAACAATTATAATGGTAATAAAATAAGATAAATACAACTTTTTAGAATAATTTCGTACAACCTAAACTTTCAAAACATAAGTTAATACTTTTATGGCTACTTTTATATTATAATAATATATAGTCGTAATATAATCACACTGTATAGTCACAAATACTTCCCACGCATATGGCGGCGATGGCGAATGTAATATATAATCGTTGTTAGTTGACGACAACGGAGACCGTTGTCATACGATTTTTAATAATCGTAAATCGTTTACAGTGAATATTGATAGTGCATTGTTAATTGTTAGGTGTGTATTATAATTTATAATAATATAATATATAGATATACTACATAACCAACCTAACCTACATGTCACCGGGGAAAATGAAAACGCTATATGTTTCAATGTTTATTTAAATATTCTTAAAGTCAACGTCACTTTGTCAACGCAAACAATAGTTTGTAATTTGTTCAGTCATTATGTGTAGTGCCAGACGTAAATCGTACTATGTATCTAATATACACACTACACAGAATAATGACGATCGTGTCCCGCAGCTAATATAACTATTGACGAATAAACTCAAAACGGCAGCGGAATAGCGGACGTGGTGCCAGCTTTTTCAGCTGCTTTTACGGCTGTTGCGACTTCTTTGCATGTTTATATCACAAAAGGTTTGAACGTGTATGATATCATGCGTGAGTGTCTAAAGTATTCGCACAATCAACGACGCACAATAATATCTTTTCTGGAAATATGAAAAAAAAAATCATACACTTATATGCAGGAAAGAACCGTTGATTAGGTATATATTGTGGATAAAAGCATAAAGCAAATAATTCGTTATTAAACGCAACTATACACGAGAACATAATAAATATGTAAGGAAATAATGAACGTCCTATGCTAATCAATTATTGCCAGATAGTAATCAAGCAGCATTGCAAAATCGAAAGTGTCTCATTGCGAAATCGGAAACAGGGTGGAAAATTCCAAAATATGTCGTTGCAAATCGTTGATACCAATTTTAAATTATTTGTTATTACATAACAATTTGTCATGTGCCGTTGCAACGTTAAAATAATATCGGGACGGCGTGTTTGTTTCCGGTTTGTAAGCAAAAACTAGGGCTATATCAAATTCTGAAAATGACTCCGGTAAAATTATGCAGATATTCGCACTGTTTGAAGCTATTTGGACTAAGTCGTGTCATCGGGTCAAATGAGCAATATTAACAGGCATACTACAGCTAGATATCAAATTATATTATCATAAGATGACACGTGATACCCGTGTATAACATACCAATAATATGTATTCACACATGGCTGTCTCCGTCAATCTAACGCACAAAGTAGAAAATTTTGAATTATGGCATGCGGGTTGCTATTAGAGTTTAAATACCGCTTTTACCAAAATATTCATCTGTCCATATTTTGAAAAATAATTTTAAACTTTTGATGTATTGCAATAACAATTATGTTAATATATCGCTTTTCGATAAGCGGAAACTGCGTATATTATTATTTATTACTTATTATCTGCGCATTATACATGGATATCACGTCCATAAATACATATATTATACTATTATATTAATCGTGTATAAATAAACTTTTTTTTAGCGCTGCAGCTACTATACAGTGGCTTCCATCTGAGAAAATAAAAGCCATATTATAAAACCAATAATATAAATATGATTATGTTTCTTGTCGTTCGGTAGGTATATCTTAAAAAAGCGCCGTGATATTTTAATGCGAAGATAGGCGTTGAAATGTAAAGGATTAACGATTTATGAACACCGCGGCGAAAAGGCAACCCCATAATATTCTAAGATGATTATATTTCATAGTACGATCGTCGACTAGACCAAATTGTACCATTATTATTATGATATTTGTCGGTCTGCAAAGGAGGCGGTTACGGAGATTTTATGAACAGAAAAAAAATGCACACGAATTACACGCTTTTTAACGCGTTTAAACTAAATGGCTAATTTTATATTACTTTAACGCAATACAAATATAACTATGTAGAAATAGGAAGCGTATAAAAGCGGATTTCCTCAACACACACGCCGCATTGTATTCGACGAGAAAATCGCCAATTACGATCTCTTATAAATAATATAATTATCACACATGAATTATTAATATACATTTTATATTTTAATGGTCTGAAAATTTAAATTCTATCGCTCTTTTATAAGGTGTATGCCATCGTTTGTTCGTTGAATCTAATTGCGATATAAAAATCATTAACTGTGCCTATATACTTGCGTGTATAATATCGCCTAACACAATCAAAATCTTTACAATTTTAAGTAATTAATGCGATTCTATTGTTTTTCTTTAAACAAGAAAATAACCTCGTTTTGAAAAAACTGCAAATCAACGTGAACAATTTAAATAAACATTATTTTTAATGAAAGTTATTGGTATGAATTTAATATAATATTATATACCACTATCATGCACCTACTATAATTATTATAGTAAATTATTATAATACAAATAATTATTGAAAATGTTTAATATTTAATCAATCAAATACTATAATGATTTAAACATCATTGATAATAATATCATTGTTATCATATATGTTTCAAAACTGAATATCAATGGCTCTATGGCAGACCAAGTTAAAATTTCGCGGTTACTGATATTGTATAATATTTGTTACGGTTTGGCACCTTATAAACTCCAACGAACACCTATTAAAACAAACAAATAATTTGATTAAACTTTAGATATTATATACAATTTATACAATTATACAATTTATAGTGTATAGGTATAAATTATCAAACAACAAATATACAATGCAATTCTATGTGCCTGAAATAAACGTATAGATACGTGACAAGTAGCATTATTGTGATGGCTTGTAATCATTTAAATTTCTTTCAGTGAAAATCTCCGTTTTACTGTGAGGTTATGTGGCCCGGGGAGGGGGGCTTTTAATCAACAAATAAAATTATACTTTGTAAATAAGATTTTTCGAAATTTTCTATTATGTAACTATAGAAAACTAAATCAAAAAACCGAGCATGATACTACATTATACTCGTGCACCGAAAACATAATAATTATAGATCGGAAGAAAAAAAAACTGCGTGCAATTATATAGTGTATAATATGTTATAATTAGTAAATGTGGTTTTCAGTATGAAATGCAAGAGGTATTCATAATATACGTACAGCATAATTAGTTAGATCTGAAATGCTGATGAAGAGAAAAGCAACTGATGATTATTGATTTCTCAATAATCGTATTATTCACCGTTTGGTATATAATTGCTGTACCGGTTAAACTGTACATGCGTCTGATCCACAGCCACTACACTATTTTTATTACCTATTGAAGTTTTTTATTCGTCCAATAGTTCACGGAAAAATGTAATTCGAACATCGCCAGCCACCCGAGGGCGGTCTTGGTTGTAAACGTAATATATATACCTAACACATAAAATAGTGTACCGAATAGAGTACGACACGAACGCGCCACTCTGCAACAACCGTCTTCGTTCGAGGAACTCAGTTATTATTTTCTGTTTGATATATTATAATAGTATATTATACGCGCTTAACATAATCTCCATCGTACACACTTATAATGATATCGTCCATGTATCCAATACTCGGAGATTCGCAAAGTTTTCACTGTGGTTCACTATTCTGTGAATAAATCCGTGTTTTGTGCGCCTAGGACTGCGTACAAAAGAACGCGCAGACTGCAGTGGCGCACTGCGCACCTACCATTGATTACCGAATGCCTAAACATAATATTATAATATGTATCTCTTTTTTTTTCGAGGAGTTAAAGGATCGGTCGGTCTTTATTCGTTTTTACTTTACAGAAAAATCGATGGCCATCGACGTTGTACGACAAATGCCTGAATCCAAAATGCTATATTTAGATATAAGCTAGTCTACCTGCGATATGATTTCGTAAAAGGTCAGATATTCTACAAGAACAATTCATTTTCTGTATTTTCTGTAAGATTTCCAACGGTAGGTAATCGATCGTTAAATTTATTCCGCCTTAGATGACTTATAAGTCACATAATATGGTTATGCAATGCAATTGAGCAATATTTAGTTAACGTATATATACTGATCGATCATCGTTTGATTCACTTTAACCCAGCTTGATATTGAGTAACAAATTCATACAGATATGTACTGAACAACATAATTATAATTATACGTTTCTAATTACCTACTCATTTTCAAAATTTGACAAATTCCCACTGTTTTAAAAACACCTTAAACAATTACAAATCGTATGCATTTGTTAATCATTGTGATAAATATAATCACTTCTAGGTACATTTTATTTTTTAAGTAATATTGCTCGTGAGAGATTTTCCCATGTATAAAAAAATGGATCTTCAAATGAACAAATCTCGAAAACAATACATAGGTAGTTTAATTTCAACACTTTTTATTTATTTTGTTATGGTATGTTATAATTTGTAATGTATGTGAATACACTATATACACAATGTATACTATGAAGTACCTATTTAGTTATAAAATTCGATCCAAACACAAGTATCAATAAATACAGTAAATTGTACACATTTCTTTCCTAATCAGATTTGAACTAATAATTTTGTCAAAAAAAAAAAGTCAAAAGTATAGTCATTGAGGCTGGCAATCAAGAATATTGTATTTTATAAACTTATACATAACTTAGACACATTATATTCTTTATAATGCATACTGCACAGTGTGATGCGCCTAAATGGCCTATTACGTATTTATGTATATATTGTGTTTGGTTACACCTACAACAGTTATTTGTTTATTTGTTATTTGGCAGATATCACTTTTATTAAAAATGTTTAAAAACGATTTCAACATATTTGGCGTATTTGTGATAAATATATATTACACGATAACGCATCGGAGAGTAGTAACGAGAAGTATCAAACACGATGGCTATAAATTATAATAAACGTATATATATTTATATTTCATATATTACATACCACATAACGTCGTATTACATTTAGTCGTAATTTTGCTCGGATATTGATTGAGGGACACTGCAGATGCACTCCGTTTGTTGGACGACTTTGCAATCGTGTCCCGAGTATCGCCATTTTACAGCAGGCGCCCCTTTTACGTACCGGTGATTTGGACCAATTTCGCAAAAAGTGCCCCGACACTAAGAATGATATCCTGAGCCAATAACAACTAATCATTCTTATCAAGGTCGCACTCTAATCTTTGTTTACAAATAATGTTTTCATTTATTCAATTTGTGATACCGTTTGTAAATTTGTTTTCCCGTTGTATCTCTTATATGTAATACTGTTTTCTAAAATCCAAATTGCGTCAATTCATGTACAAATAAACAAAATAATTATGCATTTATATGAATCAATAAAAAAAAAAAGATTTCTACAACACAGTTTTGATGAAGAATTTGATGAATATATACGCAATTCGCTGTGTAACAACCGCTCGGGTTGTGGTATATAATGTTTGAAAATATAACATTTTATATATAATATTATTCGTGTAATCGGTTGACGTTAATGTATATTCGTTGCCGGCGAATTGTCGAGTGGCGTGCATTTCGTCAATGTCATTTCTCGATTTACGTGTTTGTGTCAATGCTTAATTTTCGACCAATGCGTCATATTACAATCATAATATTACAAAATATATGAACAAAATACAAACGACGATAACATGAAAATTATACGTACGACCAGCGAATCAATAATCTATTTCGTCGATCGCTACTAAAAACAGTAACAACGCCTCCAGTCGTGTTCGACTATGATTAGCCTATATTATAATATTACGCTATATTATGCACGTCGAGTGGAAAAACAAACTGCATTACAATATACAGATATGCCATCGACTTACGTTTCACAACAGTTTGCAAAAATCGTATATTATGTTCTACGTTAAAATATTATATTAATACTACAATCAATATATTTTGTATAGTCGTCAAAACAATGATAATTCCAGGGGTGGCTCTAGGGGGCCCTAAGAGCTGTGGCCCCTCCAAAGCCCGTATTTACAAAAAAATGTATGTTGTTAAAAACAAAATTACAAAAAAACATATTATAATATCAAAAGTTTTCTGAAAATTACGACTTAGCCCCCCCCCCCCCCAACCATGTCACCACTGCCCCCTGGTTAATTCATAACTTAAGTCTTGAGAGCCAACCGCCATTGTATATATTATTCAACATGTTGAACTTAATTTCGTCAGTTGGTAATTAGTATACCTATGACACGAAGTGTAAAGTATAATGGAGAATAATAAATTGCAAAAAGTTTAAAAACTTAGAAAAATATAGGCGCTCTTAATATTAAAATCTCATCTCAGTGTTTTCGTAAATTTTTTGGCCTGGTATTGGGCGGTGGTTGTCCTCAGTCATAAAACGTTTACTGAGTGCAAGCACCGGTCGGTTTCATTGGTTCCCGGTCGGGTGACCACACGGGTCTTTAGTGAAAAATTCTCGCCACATATACACGTGCAGTTCAAACCAACCGTACCCTCCCCCACAGTAAAAATCAACCTAAAAAATTATAACCATCACCCAAAAATCCACGTTGCCGCTGGTTTAAACAAAAAATAAATATAAATAGATCACAATACTCTAAATACACAATTAAGGTATATTGTAATAGTTTAACTATTGAAATGTTTCTACTTCCTACCTATATCTTTAATTTTTAAATATAATAACGTATGATAGGTATAACTAACCTCCAAACAAATAACTCGGTTTTGATGAATAAACAATAATTTGTTACACATTTATTCATTATTCACCACAATACATCTGGGTAAATAGAAGAATATAAATAACAAAACGAAATGCAGTCAGCTAGGATAGTTTTTTTCAAGGATGGGCAAGTTAATGATATTTTTAACTCGTTATAAGTTAAGTTAAGTATTTTTTTTTCAAGTAAATTAAAAATTAAGTTAATTGACATTTTTAAAACATCAATTAAGTTTAAATTAAGTTAACAAATAATGTTAACTTAACTTAAATTCAATTAATGAGTTAAGTTAATTTTAAAAAAAAAATTCATTGAAAAGGTTTTAAAATAACTAATAAGCCGTGTTAATCACTTGGATACTAATAGGTATACATATGCATAAAGATACATATCATTTTAGAAATCTATATTTCACTCTGGGTTCATTTAAATCTAAATTTTAGCGTGAATGTGCTTAGGTACTGTATTGTAACATTTATAATTCAAAAAATAAATTACTCAATCATTTAAAAATCATAAAAAAATATTATATTTTTATTGAAAATATCTATTAAGTTTTGATAGGAATGTCATCTCAAAATTTTGATCTGCCATTGATTCTCTTCTCTTGTTTGGTAACTGTCCTCCAGCACTAAAAAGCCGCTCAACATTTGCAGATGAAGGGATGGCAGTATTACCTATACTTTGTATATATTTCTTCAAGTGTATTTAGTAATTCTGAAGGAGATTTAATATTTGTGTTAGACAAATAACTGTCAAAAAGAGGAGTTTATAATCGTTATTTGAATCCGATAACCGCGGTATGAACTAATAATGTATAAATGTATAATACACCAGTATAGGTAGGTAGGTAGGTAGGTATTTTTGTAATAAAATTTGTATATTATAAAATAAATTAATAAGTAATAACTATAATGAGTACCTATAAATGGGTATTAGAAATCATAGCTTGGAGATCGTATCTATACTGATGTCTTTATTTACGGACAATTAGTGTTAGGTACATAATTACCCCTATATTATTATTAATTATTTCCTAATTAATACGACATATTATTGACATTGGTTTTTATTTATAAAATTGTATACGAAATTCTTCGGAAATATACCTTTTTTTCTGATACTAATTTCTATATCCTACAAACTTATAAATTAAATAAATAATATTTTTCTTAAAAATTTCTGAAAATTCAAAATTTACTTAATTGGAAATATTAAAAATAATATAAGTTGGTTTTAAGTTAAGAGGATGTCAGTGCACTATTGGTTTTCTCTCTCTGGCCCACGCGCAACATAGACAAAACGCATTTGCGCAGAATCGTTTTTTCTATGTTTTTAAGTAATCTTTGAGTAAAATCATCTATTACAAAAAAGATAGTGAATAATATTTTTAAAGGAAAGTCATATCGATTTCTCTAAATATAGTTTCAAAACAATTTAAACATCATTTAAATATACAACATTTTTTGGTTTATTTTGAAACTCAAATACAAAGTCAAATAACAATAAAATATAAAATCGATATGACATTCCCTCAAAAATATTATTCACTATCTTTTTTGTAATGGGTGATTTTACTCTAAGATTACTTAAAAACATAGAAAAAACGATTCTGCGCAAATGCGTTTTGTCTGTGTTGCGCCGTGGGTCAAAGAGAGAAAACAAATAGTGCGCTGACATCCTCTAAACATAAAAGTTAATTACAACGGCAAACTAATAAGTTAAGTTAATAAGTTAAAATTAACTTAACTTATATAACTTATTAACTCGTTAATGCCCAGCCTTAGTTTTTTTTTTATCCATTGAACAACTATGGATAATCCAAAATTAACTTAAATTACCACATACCTAATATATTATTACTAGGGCTGGGATTTCGATGCACTTCGCATTGTTTTCCAAAGCTTACTGTGCGATGCTCGTCTTGTCACAAATTTGTTTTATGTACTTTTGAATGAGAATAAGAAAATTTATCTTGCATTTTTTGGAATTTTTTAGTTTTTAGGTAATTTTTGACATTTTTTAGGGCATTTTAAGGGTTTTAAGTAATTTTTGATGTTATTGAATTTAAAATTAAAGATTATAGATTTATTATATAAAATATTTATATGCTAACAATATATGAAAACCCAAATGACCTATTTCTTATATACAGTTCTTATATATTAAATTTATATTATATAAAATATATATATTCTTAACCAGCATAGCGATCTACTAGAGTAATAAAATCGCACCAAAGGAAATTGGAAAAATCGTTTGTCAAAAGCTTACTACGGTTTTAAATAAAAATGAAGGATTCAAAATTATTTCCAATATATCTGATATTTTAAACGGACAAGAAGGTACACAAAATTAATTTCCGGGTGATCGATCTTACAGCGAGTGATCTGACGTACTTTAAATACTCACCTATAACTTCAGTAGATGTAGAAAGGAGCTTAAAAAAACTTATTGACGGAAAACAGGAGGGCATTTCTATTTGAAAACCTGAAGCACGCTCTCGTGATTCAGTGTAACAATAAAGAATAATTTTTTATTTATTAATATATGAAGACACGCAGTAAAATAAAACATTTATGTACATATAATGTATTTTTTTTTAAATTTCAACCTATTTTAAATACATTTTTTTAATGCATTTTTTGAGTTTTTTAAATCATTTTTGCATTTTTCTAAGGTCATTTTTCGCGATTTTTAGGGACATTAAAATCCCAGCCCTAATTATTATGTTTGATTTCTAATGTTTTTAGGTGGGAGGTGGTTCTGAATTATACTAAAAAGATTTTAATAATATCAGAAAAAAAATAAATAATCGAACCATTACATTTTGTGATTCGTTGAGAGTTAAAATACAAATACAGATTTAAAAGTGGGCAGATGTTAATGAAACAAATTAATTTGAGTTAGTTAATAGTTACTGAATGCCAAAAAAGTGTACTTAGAATAATTTATTGGCGTTTCAAGTATGATATATTATTGTATTTCAAATATCAGACTATGTGACCATTTCGCCCGCCTATCTCCCGTCTATCTCCCAATCGCGTATAGATATTTCTACTGTTTAATTTTTAACAACGATAACGATAACGAGTTTATTGATTATATAGTTTTGGCAATACTAAGTATACAGGTTTGGGAGGATTAATGTATAAATAGATTATTATTATTAATAGATTATTAAAAGATTATTAGGATGTATATGACTTTTGCATTTTTTTTTGTTTGATCCTACACAATATGCTATCTTAGTTAAAAATTGGTTTCATGATTCCTGGATTCAGAATATATTAATTTTATTTTGCAATTTTTGCATTTTTAGTCATTTCTAACTAGAAATGCATTTTTTTGTTTTTTAACGTCATTTTTTTACATCTTTACTTTTTTTCATATTTTAGGTAATTTTATGTAGTTTTTGAATAAATGTGGGGGCATTTTTCTCAAATTTTAGATTTTAAAGAAAATTTGTAGAATATTCAAAAAAATAATTTTGTTATTATTATTGTGATTAAATTTATCGCAATCGTTTGCCTATTATACATATTTTATAAAACAAGTGCTTTTTCACACATTCGATGATACTCATTTTAATAATTTTATGTAGTTCTTAAAATTTAAATGTATATACTATTGTCTATTAATATTACAATTCTTATTTTAATTTATTCTGACACCCATTATCACACCCATAGCTCATAAAAATTATTATTTTTAAATAATAAATAATAAATAAATAAAATTTTTTATGGCATTTTTGTGTGTGTTTTACTTTTCTAGTTCATCGACATCGTAACTCTAATTATCATGTTCTCACTGTCTCGCTCTATCGCATTACAATATAAATAATTGTAATCACCAGGTACATACCGTATAAAACTGTCTCGAAAATCCATCCAAAAAACCATAATGTATAATACTGGACGCTAAACATTAATATTATATAACATGAATGTTCATTAATATTCTTTTGGTGCAGGGGAGAAGTGCATACAATATAATGGTATAGCTTATCAAACTAATGCGGCAGCGTCATTATACCGGATTTCTAGATACGACACCATATACTACCATGCCTATGTATAGCGTGCGAGGTGTGATAACCGCTGGTCAGGACCAGACAATATCATAACGATAAATAATAATACCTAGGTACGCAGGTGTTATAATATACCTATACGACGCCGTAAATTCTAACATATATATTATTATAATATTATAATGTTTGAGGTGCGACTGTTGTACTGGCCAAAGGGTTGAACATCGATGCGCCGGAGGGGAGGGGGGGAGGAGAGGGGCAGGGTGTTACACGCTACTGGTACATATAACATTGTTACTATTATTATTATATAATATTATTATTTTACGGCCGGTGCATCATCGTCAAAGGGTGGTGCGGCGGCCGGAGAGGAGCAACTGCAGCGCGATCGGCGCAGCCCGAGGACGACCGCGACGGCGGCGGCGGAACCGTATATTCAACACATGGCCGGCGTCCTCGTTCTCCGCCGCCGCCGCCGCCGAGTGCCCAAGTGCCGCAGACGGCAGACACTCGACAGTCGCCGACACACCGTCACGGAACGACCGCGCGCGTCTCGTCTGCAGCTCTCACACACGACACCGTCGTCAGTCGTAGTGCGTCGCCATCGGAGAGACCCGTCGACCATCGAGTGTCGCAGCGCCAATAAAATAATAATAATAATAATACGACTTAAAAATATTTCAATAATAAAACCCAACGGTATCAATAGTAGTATTTTCGGTTCTTGTGCAAGTGTCGTCCCGATCGCGCGGATCGGTGCGAAATTTTTTATCGTCATATTTTTCTTTCAATTTCTGTGGTTTTTTTTTTTTTTCATGTGCTAGAAACGAACCCAGCAGTATACGTCGTCGGTAAGTTAAACCTGTTGTAATAGTTTTTCGAAAATATCGTTCACCGAGGTTCCACGCAACGTAGTATTGTATAGGTATTTGTAATACGAATACTTATTATGTGTACTTATTAACCGTGTTTATGTAGGCACGTCGTTTTCGAGTTTGTCGTAATTTATTATACTCGTTTTGGATATTAAACTGTCGCTGGACTAATATTATTTTTTTCGCGAATAAAATTCCAACTCTTTTCACGTACATAATATATAATTATTATTGTCAATTTTTTTTTTTTACATACATGCACGTCATGCATTTGTTTAATTATAGGGACATAATATCTAAAACGTATTGTTTTGTAATTTTCGTTTGTGTAAAATTGGAAATTAACTTTTGAATTGATTATATTTGAATGGATGTGCAGTGGTGCAGATTACCCGGTTTCACTTGTGTGTTCCAATCACTCGATTTTTAATAATAATATGTGAAAAACGGTTTACGCGGTTGCCATAAAAATATATATTTTGAACATTGTTTTGGACGATCAAAAATTTTAGTTTCACCGGCAAACTGTCATATTCTAAATTCTAATAAGATCAACGGATTATATCGACTTTTTTTGTCACACGTGCATTTTTTTTATATAGGTATACATTTTAAAATTTCGTATTCCGTGACTCGTAATGTACTTACCTAATTGAAACACATTTTAATGTATAATTTATACGTAAAACATTATAATATCTCGTTTGCTCTATTACTCGCTGATGCTTACGATAAATATTATTATTTATTATTCGTTGAATACCGGGCGTTATACGCATAATAAAATAATATCGGTTATAATATAAAGTTTAATGTTTTCAACGATTTTTTTTTTTTTTTTTAACGCCAAGTCTGCGGCATCGGACGTAAAGACTAAAGGGCAAAAGGCCATTTTCTCCCCCACAGCGGATCAGCAAATCGCGTGACACCCAGCCCTGGTGGCTATTCGGTTCGCACGCGAATTCGTCGACTTTAATTATATCGTGGCGCTGCGCTCGGAATATTAATTACAACGCAGCGCGCCTTGATATAATATAATATATTGTGAGTTGTGTTAGTGCGCGTGGTATAATCCTCGTCCCAGCGATGGTCTGTAGTTATAAAAAATCCCGTAATCGGCCTAATGTGTTTATGTAGTGTCTACGGTACGTACCTATATAGTTGCATTTTGCAAACGACATGGTCGTAGCTTATGTACCTATATATATAGGCGGCGGTTTGCGAATGCGTACAAGAGGCACACGTGCCGGCGAATACCGCTGCGGTAGTCGAGGAGCGGACGACGAGAGATCGCTGGACGACACGCGCGGAAATCGACGCGGAAATTCACGCATTGCGGACTTCTTGCGATATGTCAGCTGTCGGGTAACACAGTTTGCCGTGGCGCCAACACTGACTACCTCGCCGCCATCTGAACCACAGACCCCTCCACACTCCTACCAACCACCGCGGTAGTGCCGGAGAGAATAGCCAATAAGTCTTTTTTCGAAAAATTCGAGTTTTTTCCATTAAAAACGTATGTAATAAATATATATTTTTTTTTTTTCGAACGAACAATAAAGCGCTCCAGGTGAGTTTCTATACGCGTGCATTAGCGTTTTGCATACAATGCCTGGCTATATTTTTTACGATTTTACCGCATTTCCATAATGCGTCGCACACGGTACATCATGCTATACCTATATAAACAAACTGAGCGGATATTATTTACGAGCCTACTGACATATGTTAATACAAAAATCGACCCCAAGTTGCATATTATGCATAGACTAAAGGTATAACAATAATAATAATATGTACGAGGGACCTTTAGTTAGCCGCGCGTGGACAACAATCGATCGACTGTATTATACGCGCAACCAACCTACCTGTACCTAAATAATAATAATAATAATATAATAATAATACAAACGCGCGCACAACAATCCGTTTGCCGCCGTTGGTTGCTATGTGTCGTGTGATTGTGTGTGTATATGACGGCATATTCTTATTCGCCGAGGAGCAAGCTGTCACCTAGAGGGTGGATTTCATAAGTATCGTCAATATATACGTACATAATACATATTATATAGTATATTTTATATATAGGTTTACGCCGTCGGACAGGCCCTGTACACCTGTATATATCAGCAAATAATATGTCGTATGTACCTAACTATAATAACAATAAAAGTATAACATAGTATAATATATAACCTCGGCTGTTATATACACAATACCGACATTTTTACGAGTGTAGGAAGTAGCGTCATTTGTGGCGGTGTGGAGGAAGGCTGACGACAAAACGGCATATTTTTCACTCGTATAATCTTAAGAAAACAATAACAGAAATAACGCCACTCGAGTGTAGATGTGATACAGTAGGACACATATAGGACGTACAATAAATACGCAATATATATCATATTATAACTTATCGATCCTATACACAGGACCCTGCTGCAGTATAAGACGACGTGCAAACAGGCATTTGATAATACGCACGTACATGGTATATATATAATACATTAATACATTATTATGCATTAGTATTTATGTGGCGCAAGAGAGCGCCGTTCCGAAACAAATTCATCGCACGAAACTGCAGTAATAATAATAATAATAATAATAATAATAATAATATCCTATACCTACTTGAGAAGGATGTCGTTCACAGCCCGGATTTCTGTCTATATACACATTTCTGCAGACTTCTCGATGCGGCAGCAAGAACAAATAAAGCGACACACACACACACACGTATTACATAATACATATATTGTAGTACGTCTGTACGCGTATTTATATGTATATCATATAATATATATATGATATTAATATTATATCCCTTTCCGGCGCGACCGGTCTCCACTCCAGCGATGGAACCCAAAGACCAGCCGCGGTACACGCGTTATTTTAAAGTGCACCGTTCTAAAATAACTCTTCAGCCGTGCGTAATATATTGTGACCGTCTGCCAACATTCGGTATAATATTATTATTATACTCTGTTTTGTCAAATCTGTTTTGTTCGATCGGCGGCTACCACGTGTACACACTACACACAGCACATATTATTATTATTATTACGCACTTCGAAGCAACCCGTCTCGAGAAAACGAGCCCGTCCAGTCACCGCCCGCACCGACACGGCAACACCGCTTACAGTCGTTAGTTGTTCGTATAATATAATATTATCATGGTGACATTGGTGACCAGACGTACTTTTTTTTTTCCGACAGGACGGTTTTAATTTTTTTTTTCAATCGCCCCAGTGTCCTTGACAAGTATTGAGTAGGCATGTAAATACAAATACTGTACTCCGAGTGAGGGGGTGATTTTCTAACGAAGGAGAGGCTATACGTTTTAAAACATACGTTTTTTAGTCCTTACAGTTTATATCTATGCACATGACATAAGTGGGTAGATACCTACGATAATAATATGATTGAAACAATTCCACGATTTTGTTTCTCACCCGTACCATATACCTACCTGTGTATTATCATAGTAGAAATTAATAACGAACTTGCTGGCAATAGATCAAACGAATTACATTATCGTTTATAATATATCGCGATTAACATAAATATGCGAACGTTTTGGAATATATTAAACGGTATACCTAAATAATAATTAATTCCGGCATCGTAAAATGTTTGATCGCAGTTAAATTTTTAGTATTCCGCCGGACGCCGCGGGTGTTTTCTTCGAGTCTTGTAATAATAAACTGTGCGTACGGTCACGGCGTCCGAAGGGTATAGTGTCTGTTACCAAGTTAACATATAGGTATGATATACGTCTTACAAACGGCGATGGGTTCGTCGAATTCGATTTTCTCTTTTTGAAAAGAACAGCAAATTTAATTTGTACATGGGTCGTCTTTTATTCAATGCTAGTCGGAGTCCGCAGTGTCGGTTTATTTTTTTTTTTTGCACACGGTACACACCGCGTACGAAAAGGTAAGATATTCGATATAATATCCGACACTAGCGAAAACCATTTGACAAATAATTTTTCTGACCGTTGTCAAACATTTGACAATGGCCCGCGTACGTACTCCGGCGTTCATCCGCGACTTCTCAGTTATCGTCTGCGCCGGACGGATAGGAAATTCGAAAATACCTTGTCCGGGTGCGCAGCGCGTAGAAAGTGTATATCACGTGGACGGCACATTATACCTACACATAATATCATATAAATGTCTTGGGTAGCTATATACACTACACTCGTTACATAGGTGTACCTACTCTGTGTTTCCGAAAACCGGTTGCCGTGTCTCTCTCTCACCCCCCCCCCCCCCCTCTCACTATATCTCTTTATGATTTTATATATATATATATGTATATACTATAGTAATAATAATAACAACACATATAATACGATGCACATAAACAAACATTCTTCTATCCACCGTTTTCATTACAATACACATCATCCGCATACAATACTTATACCTGCTGTATATTATAAAACGAGAAAACATTTCCGTTACACAAGTTTTATGCATATTTTATTATTATTATTATTATTATTACCGGTGCCGATCGCGATGTTTTCTCAAATCCGGATCTTTATATATACAGATTTTCGCGTCTCGGCTGCATCCCGCCGCGATTCGCTGGCGTATTATGTTTCGACGACCGTCACATATACTACAACCATCATCGTTATTCGGATATAATAATATAATATAATATATGAGCCGGTAAAGCGTACATGCGAAATGGCCTGATTGTTATATTATTCGTAGACGCATTGTATTATATTAATTACCTACACAATATTCGTATATTATTATTATGCTTGCGTTTTTGTTGTCTTAATCTCCAGCGCTCTCTCCCCCGTATTTCTGTCTCGTCCGGTCCAGACGTCCAGTCTCATTGTTATCGTATCCCGTACAATGCACGTAATGTATAATACGTGTTTTGTCACCACTGGGCACACCAACACACACACACGCGCGCACGCGCAATACCCGACACCAGACTACACCGGCGCTATACGCAATATTGTGGTTGTTACAATTTTTTTTGTCGTTGGAGGACATTGATATTTCTCTGTTTGGATAATATTTTATCCGTCGCAGGGGTGTAAGTCATTAGCATTTCTGTGACTTCTGACCGGGCAGGTCATGACGACCAAATTACACTGAAATTAGAATATATTTCCCGAGCAAACAATAAATTATACTCCGAAAATAGAAAATTAACTGTTGAACAATAAACACTGTGCTACAAAAATATAAATATTATATTACCTACATAATGTAGCATATAATTAAACAAAATCAGACGTTACAATACAATCCAATTATCAGACGTTCATAAATATAACACGAGAACTGAAAATCTAAAATTACCAAAAATAATAACAGCTACTTGAGTATAAAAAAGGTTCCAATGTTTAAAATAAATTGTATAAAGTTTGTTAGGTATCTTTAAATCATTACTGTAGAGATGGATATTGAATAATGAATATAAATGTTTTACAAATATCGTTTATTACTACTATAAAATATTATTTTAAACACTATTATTAATATTTTCATTATTACTACTATAAATCCCCAATCACTGTAGCTGCTGTGAATAGTTCAATAGTATAATATAATAATATAGCCGTCTATATTTCTACGGCGAATTGGGTAAAGTTGTCCGCGAAACGAACACCTGTCGGCCATGATGATATAGGTCACACAGAATACCTATACTTTTAATTTTTCCAACGTGAAATGCATACTGACAAAATGTGCACACTTTATCCTTAGTCGATTATATATTATTATTAGCTCCGTCATATAAAAATTTTACATCTATATTTATTATTAGATTTTTTAATCAAAATTGAACGTTGTATGTACTAAAAATTGATATTATTTGGAAAAAAAAATGTCCGAATAAACTCGTAGTCCACTTTATCGATGTTCACACAAAAAAAAAAAATATAAAGATCATTACAATATTTTCCTTTTTATCGTTTTTTCTGCATATCGGGTGTTAAAATAAAACCCGTGGGATGATGACGCGAATATAAAATGTATTATGGTTACATCCGAATGGAATTTATTTTCACGTGTCCGATATATACTCATTTCGTTACCAACTACACACACACCCGCACAATAAAAAATAACCATTTCCTCGTACACTTAATAACATATTTGTACATTACTATATGTACGTACGAGCGATAACATTCTTTCAATTAAAATCAACGTCACTAAAGAGCTGTGACTCGCGCGCGTCTAAGAAATAATTACCCTTCGTCGACACCTTAACCGTACGTGCTGGTCGTAATCAAGTATATACATATTATAATAGGTAATACACTATGCACCTATAATAAATAATATAAATTGATTACGGTGTGAAATGTTAGAAACAGTATCACATCCCCACCCACGAGCCGCAGGTAATGTTGCCAAGGCAGTGTATCATATATTTAATCAATTTGCCCAGGCCTTTAAGGAATAACAATAAACAAGGTTTTTACATTTAAGTCGTCTAGACAGGTTTTTAGTTTTTACTTGTTATACATACAAAATACAAATATATAAATGTAAAATGTGTGTTATGTACCACGTATATTATACATACCTACACCATTATCATACATCTGTACGGTCTGATTAAATAATAAATAATATATTTTGCTTACACGCTGGAGATAATATTTAAAGTTCAATTGGCATCCAAAGTGGTAATTAAATACGATGTATCTGACACCCTGGTACAGTGAGCATAACAATACAGGGAATATAGTTCATTTTCCAGGAAATATTATAATATACGTACTGTACTGCCACATTCAGATATTATAGTATATAATATTACTATCTATTATATTGTATTATTGTATAACTATTCGACAATATCGTAACGTCTCAAGGATGACTTACTAAATTACATAACGGGGTTTCTATAGGAATATTATAATTTATCAAATGTATAAGTTACCTACAGGTATCTACTTATTTTATACATTACAACAATTGTACGAAATTGATTCATGTTTCCCCGACGAACGGAAAAAAAGTCTCATTAATTATCATTTATCATATATATAGTATCACACTATACATTATAATGGGTAGGTTGGGTGCGGAAAACTCGTAAAAATTAAATAAAAAGATGAAATCTGCTTTTCACGTAGTTATACACTTAATCTAAAAGTTGGAACCAGGAATTTCAAATATGGTCGGATAAAATCCTACAACTTTTTGGAAGCCAATTAAAATAAAGTAAAAAAATTGTGAATTTAACCGTCGAACATTCATTGAATTCTCATTTTAAGGACAACAATATTATTAGATTTCCAAAACATGAACTTTTCGACGGTTGTTACGATCAACGACTTTTTGCATTGAGATTGGAATAATATTATACGAATAGAACGGATACGTCCTCAGAGCAGTCATAAACAGCAACAACTATAACCTGCATTATTATACCACTATATATAGTACCGGTGTGGCGGTATATCATATATTATAATATATACCGCACTTAAAATGGCACTATATTATAGGCGTGCCCGTTCGATTATGCTGTTTGGTGTACGACGTCCAAACACGCCTCTACTATATTATATACCTATACGGTTTTATTTTTTCAAAGACTCTTCCACATAAAGTATACACTATAATGAGGTAGGTAGCACTACACCACTAAGACCAAAAGGCGCGAACGGGGGGGGGAGTTATTTTGGTTTCTCTCCGATGGCGGGGAAGGGCAACTAGGTAAATATTATAAACACATAACGGCTACCATATCATCTTACCACAGCACCATCCACATCACCATAGAATATTAAGCACTCGACCGCACACTGACACATTATACGGAACATTTTGTACATATTTATTTGCAAAGACATTTATTATGATATTGCATTATTATAATGTAGGGAGTATACTGTATAGTGTATAGGTACAGTATACATAATACACGTGCACTGTATATAATACATCAATTTATATACACATAAACACGTTGGCATTTTAGTGTGGCCCACCGAAAGGCTACTGTGTCAAAGTTCAAGGGCTCGGCAGTTTTTTTAAAATCATGTAACATAAAAATATTATGTGATGCATAAAAAACTAAATTTAAAAATAAGGATATAGATTATATTATTATAGGTACAAATATGCGTACATCAATATCGATCGTTTTCAATATAGGTACTCCCATAAATCAATATATTTGGAAAAGTATAATGTATGCCTATATGTTTGGTGACATTAGCCTTTAGGTGAAACTTCAAACTTCAAATACGTTTTAAATCAAAATCTCTAGTATTTTTAAGAGCTAAGAATAAAAATTGTTAGAATAAGAGATATACCTGTGCATACCTAAAGTATACGGCTATATTTTTATAAAAATGTCGTTGAACTTCTTTCTTTCTCTCTCTCTCTCTCTCTCTGTAGATGGCCTCAAGTTGTTTGCTATATTTTACACTGTCAATTTATTTATAGGTCTATGATATATACATTACACACTCACTAAATGTTCATAATTTTCGGTCATGCGAGCACCTACATTTTATTATGAGCATGTAGAAGAAGTGTAAACATTGGACGGTTTCATATCCGTTCATATTGCCTATGTAGGACGCCGATCGCATTAACGAAAAATATTATACTTTGTGTAAAATTATTAACTTCGTCATCATAGCAATGCAAATGGGATTTTCGTTGTAAGCGAATGTTGTACGATACTATTAATTGTGTATGTCCAATAATGATGGCTAACCGTTTTGAATGTGTCACGTGGATCGACAGGCCGCGGAAGACGCTGACGGCCACAAAGTTTTATTGCAATTTATAATAATTATTAGTTCGGTCGTCAACACTAGTCGGGTTTATCTTCAACCGTGACGATACAGTATAGAATCCTCTAGATGGTATTATATTTTTAAAATAATACTCCTATATATAGTCCTATTCGTACTATACGTTTATGATGTACAAACGTTTTGTTCAGTTTCGAAGGTTTCAATGTAAAGACTAATTAAATAAAGATTTGTGAATTTAATTATAATATATATATATAATAGTACCCATGTCCCATATTATATTATTATCACGTATCACAAATACGCGAATAACTTTGAAATACTTACGCAATTTATGCAGTATGGGTAGTTAAGTATATGAAGCAAATGCACCGTCAATGCACTATTATAATATAAGTACCTACTATTGGATATGCGCCTTACTAGAACTTCTTATGATTAATACGCGTATACAATACAAATCCGCTATATGCATACCAACGCAATAGATATTATTACTTTTCAAACAAATTTATCCCGTTTCAATTATATCGTTTGATTTAACTTTGATGATCGAATTCACGACTTGGCCTAATCGTCTAAATTTCAGGACACATATTATGTCCACGTATAGATTTAAGTTTCATTAACGTTTGTGTATATTATATAATATACGTAGTCGTCGTAACCCCGATACATAACACTATATATTATTACTTATTTTTGTTCTTATACCGTCAAACACGAAAACCATATTATAATGTTTGAAAAATTATTTACTCGGTGTATACAACAGTTATAAAGATATAGTTACAAACGTCGATGGATTTACGTGTATTAGGTTTTAGGTATAATATGAACTATCGGATATTGATCGACCCATAATCTATGTATACCAAATATCATTTAGGTTTAGTATTTTACTGAACAGTGCCAATTATTATATTTTTTAAACAACCTCAGGTTCTGGTTTAAATATTATATTTTTTGTATATTTCAATTATGCCAAACATAATATACACATTTATGTAGATGCATAATAAGTACCTACTTAACAATCTACTCATGGCATGTCTTCTTCTTATATTACGATTAACCTAAAATTACTCAGTTATTATCTGAGTTTTTTTCTTTAAATATATACTATTAAAACGTCACAACTGACGTGCTTAATATAGATATAGATGCGGCGCAAAGCCGCAAAACCCCCGAGGGGACGCACATCTCGTCATTATTTCATTGGAAAGTGTCGAAAAGAAGTCGCACATTTAATACATTCATATATAGGTACTTTAATAATATTAAATCATAATATGATATAAATGATATTATGATCTACTCCAAACAAATATAATATGTACGCGTATGCATGTGTGTGTTGTGTGTGTATTGTGTATAAAACGATTAGAGATTTTACATAAGTATTATTTTGCTTATTTCAATAATTTTTTTTGCATTGCTTATTTATTATAAATAATATTGAAATGACAATAATTTATTCAAAACATATTGTAAATTTAATTTTTTTTTGTCGTATATTTTTGAAAACGTCAGATAAATTCGCGATTTACTTCATAAAATTCTTATTATATACGTCAAAACGAGTATACGGGTTCGCAAACTTAATGAATTCGTGACTAAAAACATTTTTAAATGTTATTATTTTTGTCCTTCGAATACGAAGAAGCATTGAAATCAAAATATTTGTCTAATACGTTTGTGTATATTACTACAGTTTATCATAATATCAATGCAGGCGCACACATATGAAATATGTTGGGTACCTATACCTAGGTATTATATGCGGTTTACTAGATAAATCGTAATTTATTATAGGCATTTATTGATTTTCTTTTAAATAAAATTTCCATCGTCATTCGAGAAGGAGAACCGACTAAGAGACTTTGTGTCTATATAATATAATAAACGAATTGTCACATTATGTTAACTTGACCCTGCAGCATTTTGACGTGTTAGTGAATCTGACAACGGTAAATAATATAATATAATATATGTATAGTATATGTAGGTACATTACAATTTATAAATATTATTATGCATGACGTTTATTGTATTATTAATAATAATTGAATATAATTGAATATAAAAACGCTTTCTACTGGGGAAATAATTTGTTCTTGCATATTCGAGTTAAAATTAATACTTGAAAAAAAAATAAACGAATCGCTATTGTTTCGTAATTAACTTTACCTTGAGGTTTGCCGAGTGTTAATAAACTAATTGCTATAATTTACTACATGCACCGCATTTCCATACATAAATCACCCTTATCGACAGAGCATTTTTCCAGGTTCATTCAAATGGTACGGTAATCGCGTTATAAGTTGTATTATCAAAATGAGTGGGTATTATTTGTACGTTGAGACACGCGCGTACTACAACATTATAATATTTAATAGGCGCCTAATTAGTTGAATTTAATCAAGATTGTATTCATGCCAAACACTGGTGCAGCATTCGGTCCGCGACGATGTTCAATGACGTTCGCACTGATAAATATTTCATTTTGCACAGACGTGTGTAACCCAACGCGACTTGGTGCATCGATTATAAGTAGCCGGCTACGGTGGACATCGGCACCACATATGTATTATAATATTATTGTAATGACTAATGACTCTTTCAGCTGGTGTTTATCACGAGTACCAGCTATACCAATACGTCATATTTATCGCGGGAGTATAATAGGCACTCGCGGAAAATCGCGAATCGATTGTCTTGCACAATCATCCGAAGTCATCGATTGTGGTGTACCTATAAAATATAATACTTAAATCTCAGGTACCTATAATATCTACCGCTATATAATAATGGGTATACACCTACCTCCGATACTCTCGCACGCGGAAGTCTAATGTCGTGTTGTCCGTCACGAATCGCATATATAATATAGTCTCGGCGTACGCTATTATATTATATACTGAAAATCTCAATTGCGATTATGTTATTATATCTATGATACGTAACGACGAGTCGTACGTCCACCGCGGGAAGCCTCCGACCGATAATCCTCGCGCGCCCAGACCCGCAATTATCGCAGTCGTATTATATCGTATTATAATTTATAATATACTATAATAATGCACATCACGCAGCAATTTATTTATGTACGCGAGTTGTGTGCGACTTGTGCGCGGCGTGGATATCCGGTGGTCGGTCCGCGGGAATCGCACAAGACGCGCCACTTGTTTTTGTAGGTTAACATTACATCGTGTGTATCGTACGGCCGTGACGATTGTTTTCCCCGTTCGTCGACGATCGAAGAATTGACGTTAAAAAAAATACTGCACATACAGTGGTGGTGGTCGCTCAGACTAACCTACGAGACGCGCACATGATGGCCATAATATGTGCAGCGTTGTTGTTCCGGTCTTACTAAACGCATAACACATTCTACGAAATTGACGTCCAGCAGCTGTTGCAACAACCCTGTGTGTGTAAATATCTTCAAAAATATTATAGCGAACAGATCGATTCACTCGCAGCTCAAATAAAAATAAAAATATAATAAAAAAAAAAAAAACTAAAGAAAACTAACACACACGCTACTCTCCCCGTCGAGATTTGCACGACTCTATAGTGTACCTATATACTCGAGTATATTATTATTATTTTATATTGTTACAGGCTCTGGTTCATTATTATTCGTATTATTGATTTTTAATTTCTCCCGCGTGGGGGGATGTCGACTATCCGCAGTATGTACGACACGCGTAGGTAAATAGTATAGTAATAATAATATGACATATATTACGTATTTATTTATAACACGACGACTTATGGTTTCGGGGCAACCCGCACGCACACGAAAACACACTCGTTTTCGACCACGTTTTTGTCGTCGCTCGCGTTATTATATGAACACAATAATCATCCCCTAATATAATATTATGTGCTGCGGCGATGGCGGCCGGCACATCGAGTGACGGTTTCGCGTGAGCTGTCCGCCAACGTGGTCGATCGTGATATGCACCACACGCGGTACGGAAAATTTACGAACCCCGTCTCGAGCTGCGTGTAATTATCATATAAATATATAACCGTACACCGGGTATATACCGGCTTTGGTTCACCATTTTTTTTTTTTTTTATACCAAATGTTCCCATGCCAACGTACCGATTGAGTCAATATAACGTTATATGCCTATCCTGTATGGAATCGTTACCGCGGCCTAAATTACAATATTATAAAAAGGGTCTATGACGTTTAAGTCGTCAACGCACTAAAAAATTACCACGAAATATTCTCAAAAATACATGTGCGAAATTGCTAAAAGTATGCTTAAAAAATAATCACTAAAAATGTATATTATTAAATTCTAATAACCGGGTTTTTATATACACCGAACAAAATATTATATTATATAGCATCTAATATATTATGCTTATTTATTAACAAGGCACTATAATAGTATTGCTTAGTACAGAGTAGACACGCACTGTCTCTTGATCACACTGATCACACGTTCGAAACAAAACTACGATGTATTTTATACATAATATTATGTTAATATTAATTATATTATAATCTATACGATTTATCGTCCTTAACCGTTTTTGGGTAATCTGTCGGACGCTCAAAGCGCAAAATATGTTGTCGCGATCTTATATATAATATACAATAATTTATTGTAGCAAATTATTATAGAATCTATACTTTGGTATACATGCAGTTTAGTTCCCATGTGACTATTGAATTGTTTTATTATTGTTCGCGAACGCGATTACGAGTGTACCAGTGACATGTCAATGTGTCACCACAACGATCTGCCGTTCTCACAAAGATAGCGAACATCGATGAAACAAAAAAAAAAACGGCCATCGGTATATGTTGTGACATATGGGTCGCAAAGATTTCCGAAATTTCCAAAAATTGGTCGTACCGTAAAAAGTTTGGAAACCTCTAGTTTAGACCAATGCGAGTACGGGAATATGTAGAATAAAAAAAATTATAACAGCCTTCCAGAACAACACCGCAATATGTACCTCGGGTTTTGTCTATATTTGTCACATCGAAACATATTATATACTTTTATTGGAAACTGTATAAGTACCTAACCCCCGGAATCGTACCAGAAAATCATATGGGAATATTGGTATTTTTGAAAAAAACTATTTCATGTCCAATCGCACATCCCGTTACAACGTCAGCTTCAATAATATTTTCAGTTAGACGTATTTATAGGTGACGCAATAAGTCACAAGCGACCCGTTGGCGTGTTATATTTCTTGGTAATATTATTGGAAAATTTCGTGCTCCACTGGTCAAGCTTTTAAAGATATTTGAGCACGTTACAATATTACACCCACTGAGATATATACTTCGATTGAAAACTATATATACGTACGATAATGTACACACTTTTCACTATATATATCAACAGTGTCCTCCGCGTAATAATATAATAGTAGTATTGTGATTTGTGACGCGTATTTCTATTGCTCCGAAGTCCGAGTGAGATGATTCATCCACGTGTTAGTAATATTATTAGCTCTGACAATATTTGCTGGTACACATTCCATACACCCACTGAAATAATACTTGGAAAAAAATTGTACCGATCGATAAGAAGACACATGTTCGTCAAAAATTGCAAACATCGAGGTACACATTTTTCGATAATTCATATAGTTGCAATATTATGTCTACGTCAATATAATATGTATATTATTATTATTATATGTGCTTGTGAAACAGGGGGAAAAGAGATAAAAACGAGACGAGGTGAATGGTGCAATATTAGGGCGGGACAGGACATTATATAAGCCAGCAACATCGGGAGAGAAAAAAAATCCTCGACAAAGGCGGTTGGAGTACGTGTTACTACAAGGTTATGTCGTACAAAAAACACTACTCTTGTTTTATATTATTATAATATAAAATACAAAATGCTAAAGCTCGTAAACGTTCATCAAGGGGCGTGTATCGCGAAGATTTGACGTGTTGTTTAAACGTAAATTTAATGCGACATTGTAAAAATCTCTGTAACACACACATGACGTGTATATTATATTGTGATTGTCCATTATATTATGACACCGCAGGCGTACACCGCAGTTTAAAAATCGTACGTTATCGTCGAGCGTATACCTACGATGATATAATATATAATACATTATATACGCATACAAAGTGTATAATATATAACACGTGGTCTGCTGAAACCGATAAGACTCTGCACCGAGTCACAACAATTATTATACTTACACGCCCTGTAGTGCTGCGGAGTATAGAATATTTCGGGAGAATAAAACGACGAAAAAACAAATCCAAGTAGTAATAATGTATGATGTGTCGACCACGTGTTGTTTGACCGACTCGTGCGAGGCGCCCCACACTCACACATGGTGTCCGCGTCTACATTTTTCTGCGACGTCCGGTCGGCCCTGCTGCAGTGCGTATAATATAGTGTTATATATTATTATGTGCACCATCTTGACGGGTTTAATTCGCGATATTCGCAACGATTTACCGCACAGCATAAATAATTACACTTAACTAATGTATATGTGTTCATCGGAAGTCTTATGGGCGCACATAAGACGCGTGGGTAAATGTATATAATAATATGTATATATGTCGGTCGGGTGCAATACGATATACGTAATATGCATGCGTATTGCGTATAACTAAGCGTTTAAGTTGGATGCGGGGCTGGAGTCGAATAATGTAAACAGAGTCGAGAGTCATCTCCACACAGTTATAACAATATTAAAATTGAATATTGTTTGTGTAAGTTTATAAATCAAACATAAGGGTAATTTTTTTTTAAATTGTACATCAAGAATGAAAATATTGTAGGTGCATATATAGGTACATAATTTATATTAATTTTATTTTAGTCTACAAATCTGAGTGGGATTCAAACAATTGTGGCAGGACTTCATCCCCTCAATAACCCCTCGAGTTACACCTTAGGTTATGTATAGTGACGGTGGCGTAGGAGTAGTTTGGTTTTTTTTATTTTATTCATTAACGGCGTGGCAGCGGAGTGCATTGTGCATAATAATATAATTATTATTGTAGTTATTTATTTTACAAAAAAAAAAAAAAACACTAGCGACGTTTTTCAGAACGAACATCCTGCACGCGACGTACACATTGGTATAGGTATTGTAATATATTATTTTTGAATTTTTACGGTAACCGAATATAATATAATTGTTATTTTAGTGCGAAAATGTCGGCACTGAATAGATACTAAAATTGTTGGCAAACAAAGATGCGCGCATTCATTAAGGGTAGTCGACGGGTGCCCACCCCTCCCCCGTAAAGTTCCGAAAAAAAAGATCGTTTAATGTATAATATACAGTCTTCACTGTACAGATAATTCGTAATTTTACTGCCCGCATTGCTTTAAAGTATACTATAATATTATAATATCGATAAACTACCCTCCGAGCCGGAGTCGACAACTTATTTCGTCGATTCCGACCGAACGCGAGAAAATCGAGAGCACTCGCTCGCGTAGACCACTTTCGTTGTAAAATTGCATTCCGTTCGAAACGCGTGTTTGAAGTCGTCGCAAGCGCCACAGGGGTAGTGCGCGTGCCCGCACCCATCGAGACGTTTTTGCGACGGGCTTTCTCTATATATTTACGCGCACGCGAAAAATATTTACTGTTGCTTTTTTTTTTTTCCGTACTATTAATATTATTATTCGTTCTCCTTCTGTCTTTCTCGGCCGCCGCCGCCGCCGCCGCCGCGCTGTCCGTCCAATAATCGTCGCCGAACACGTAACTGTGTTATTTCGTACACAAACCGCGCGGTTGTCCGCCGCCAACCCCGCGCACACCGCGCACTCGTCGACGTTCACTTAACCCAGATTTAATTCGATTATATACCACACACACACACACACACACACACACACACACACACACGTTCATTATATACCTCCACCGCACGTATGCGCGTGTGAGCGTGTCCGTGTATACTGTACATATATTATTCGTGTGCACCTCCAGCAATAACGTAACGCTCTGTTCCAGTTCCCCGCGGACACGGTCAAGGTTTTTAGGGTCTCCCCGCTGCAGCACACGGCGTACTGTGCGTGCCGCTGCAGTGTTGTACACGGCCAAGACACACAGGGTGATCCATTCAAGTGTCCACGCTCATATTATACGCCGACGAGAGGTCTCGGCTGTTTTGAAAATATTATCTTTACACGATTCAACGGCCATTGCAAAACAACATTTTTGAAAAAAAATACTTCTTTTTCACCGTCATTAGTTTTTCAACGTAACTCGACCGTGTACATTTTTAATATCATATCGTTATTCAAAACGTCATATTTTACAGTGATTTCGTTGAATAAAAATCGAATATTCGAAGAGCGATTGTTATAGTCTTAACGTAAAATCTATACGAGAGAAGTATTATATAGTGGACCGACACTATGCACGGTACCAATCTACTCGTGTTCATCTATTATACTTTATATGTACTTATAAATCATAATTAATTAACCACTCGTTGGAAATTCGAGTATTGTAATGGAATCTCTGTAAAATATTCTGCTGCTGAATATGATATTAAAAATATGTTATGTTGTGGTAAAAAAAAAAAAATTGAAATTCTTAAAAATCAATAAGAGTATAAAATTGAATTTCTTTCAAAAATAATATCGCAGTTTTGCGATGACACCTGCAAATTATTGATGAAAAAAAAAAATTTTTGAAACAATGAAACGAGTGCATTGTGTTGGCGCATAAAATATGTATCACGTTGTATACATGACGTATAATAATTATTATTATGACGTACATTATCCGTTTCGTAGCTGCATGCGCGCGCCCACTGCAGACAGGCGGACAAACATATTTTGCACCACACGTGTATGACTGCGCGTTTCCTATACGCGTGGTATTATTATGTTATGTACCAAGGTATACTCGTGCGTAATAATAATATTACCGCGATCGCTGTTCGCTAATATAATATAATATATTTGATATCATTCCCATAGGACCATATTATTATAGGATCTATATATATATCATTACAGAGGATCCCACCATATATATAGGTCCGTCGCAGCGCGGCTATGTATATACGACGACCCAGTGCTCCAGGCTAAAGGTAAAATACACTGAAAGCGGGTGAACGTATCGAGCACGCCGTGTACACGTGTCTTGGTGGAACTGACAGTATATGACATAGTTATACAATTATTATCATGTTATCATTCGATTATCGCTCGCCCCGGGACCACCAAATCTCGGTCGTGGTATATACGCGCGTGCCAATTATTCGACCGATGTTTGGCACTCGTCGTCCATCGTCGATGCACTGCAGCTTCCACGGCGCCGTTGCGCATTGCTGGTTCGCTCCACTACACAAACCATCGTACACACACATATATTATACATAATATATATTATATGTGACCCCGTGCGATATAAGGTCAGGTATATATGTATATACAACGGAAATGATATTATATTGTATCTCTCGAATCGCGTTATCGTTAGTATACCGGACAGATAACAGCTGGTTTTAATTTATTGCGCTATATTATATACATACGTATATACCGTTTTAGCCACGACCCGGTTTGAGCGAAGTCTGAAACGTGAAAAAGTCGAATCCGCTGCTATGTATTAACGTGTCCTGGTAATATTATGACGCCGTTCAGCCGTCATTTTTGAAAATTCGCAACACAACATAATGTAATTCTTGTTATTATTAACTGTTCTTTTTCATTTTTTTTTTAAATCATTTTTTATATCCGCTCGCTGCCAGGAAAAACGATTATCGTTCGTCCCACATTATAATGCGTAATACGCACTGCACCAGTTCGGCGGACACAACCGACTCGATATTTTGCCCCGTTTTATACCTGTACGTACGCGGCGGCAATTTCACCGGAACGTGACTTTTTCTCCCCCCGAGGTGCGTCTTCTAGTAATCATTACACGCACGCGCATGCACATGTTCGCACAATTTTTTTTCTCATAATCTATATCCACGACATCTTCCGAAATTTAGTTGATTGCATCTGCAGTTCCTTCGTACGACTTTCGCCCGAGCGGTAATACGCTCCGGTGTGCACCCATACGCGTAAATCTGCCTAATTTAAAAAAAAAAAACTAACTGCACACGCACACCCGTAAATCTTCATAATAATGATAATGATATGTCGATAACGGATTATACAATTTCGAAAACGCTCATGTCTACTATAATAGGTACGTATTTGATAATTTATATTATTATCACACGAAAGCCAAAGAATGCCGTGTTTCTATTAACTATACCGCGTAAAGATTTACGCGATGACCAATTTCGTGGCGGCGCGGCCAGGAGTACTTTCAAAAATAATGTGATTGGATTGGATCTATCTAGGAATCATGATGTATTATAAAACATTCAAAAATCACTCCAGAATAATAATATTATTATTATTATTATTTGCTTGGGTCTGGAGTGATTTCTGAATCTTTTATAATACAACATAATTTTACGATTGCAATGTATTAAATCCCATTCAGAATTATGTACGCAATAAATCAAATATTGTTCTGATTAAAAACATATACATGTTATCATTGCCATAGGTATTGCAGTGGTTATACTATTATAATAATTGATAGCGTGCCGTGCAGCGCATTGTGATAAAACATTTTTAATGGTGTTCTGCGCGAATGTATATACAGATAGGTACTAATTACTATTTTATTACGAAATCCGCGAAAATAGGGCGTATACCGAGGAGATAATAAAATGCCCCCATTGTATCCACGTGCGATTTACGGTCCATGCAGCTACGTCACAATTCAAATAATATTATCTTTCCGCACCGATGTTTATACACTTCGTGTAAGCTCTACACGTGTGTCTGTGTACGCAGATATTATTTCAACGCGATCCAATATAATAATATATTATAATGCGTACATTATGATATCGATAATATCAATGTATTATTTAGTGCATATATTAACAGCCGTTTGTATAGTGTAAACGTCTAATGTATACATATTAGGCAGATAGTGCGTATAATACATAGTGTAAATGTATTTAGGCAGAGCGGAAAATGTGAACGGTTTTCCGTTCTTTTCCGTCTCCAAATCCAACGAATTTATTATAAGTTTTTATTTGCAAACACTATAAAATTGCGTTTGACAGTAAAAACCTATCCGATGAAATCTGTCATTATATAGATTTTAAGATAAAGCTTGAAATAAGATTTCGTATTATTTTCAACGAAATTCACACCGGACGGATTGTCTAATATATTATATTCTCGAGCTAAAATTTATTTCGTTAATTAATTTAACAAAATACACCCACTTTTTCTGTTATTCTCCGAGTAGGTAATAGTAGGTATAATTATATTCATTGACGTATAGGAAGATTTTTTTTTTTTGAAACTAATTAGCTATTAAAAAAATTAATTTCACCACAATATTTGTTGTAAAGTACTCAACCGACATAATGTACCGCAACATTCACCATTTTCGTTAAAAATAACAGGATCTCGATATCTCGGGTTAGATTTTCACGAAAAAATTCATAACTTTAGGCTTTTTCATTAATTAATTTTTCTAGTTATGAGTTAGCTTAATCGTATACGAGTAAAAAACCCAAATCCTAAACCGCTAATAACAACAATAAAAACAAAAAGGGATAAGAATTATTTCAGACAATTCTATCGTTTATTGCAGCTGATTACAGCAGCTGCGAGCGTATACCCTGCGCCATAGTCATATACTGAAGTATTCGTTCGATAGATATAATAAAGTGATAATTCAGTAAACGTATAGCATAGAAGTCCGAAGTATTCGTTTGAGAGATATAATACAGTGATAATTCTGTAAATGTTAAGTATGGAGGGATGTTACACGCGTACTGTATAATTATGATCATCACACACACGTCTTAAAACGATATTGTGAATACTCGTGTAGGTATATATATTATTGTGAATAATGAATGAACGTAGCGCGGATGACTGGCGAAAGTGATTTGTTTTTTTGTGTTCGATTGTCGTCGGGACGAGAAAGACTCCTCGAACAACGTGCGCCTGCAGGACGCTGCGCGCAGGATTAACGGTTATAATTTTAAATTAACTGCGTGTACGGTGTTATAATCCTATATATATATACGACGGAACCAGTTTGAGTTCGTGTATAATTCACCTGTGCAGAATGACTGCGATGACGGTGACGACGAAGACTGATGTCGGGTCGTATCTGGGTCGGCAGGCGGCGAGTGCGCGGATGAATGAAATATTATTATCTACAATGACCGAACGTATCTGCAGAGGCCACGCTACATAAACCGTCTGTGTATGGGTTTAACGGAGGAACTCGTGTTTGGTGATTATAATATTATGTGCTCGTATTCTATGAGATAATGGTAAATCGTCGTGGTGCCACGTCGTGTGCTGTGTGCAATAATCATTGGGGTCAGAAAATTCGATTGAAATTGAGGCGCAAACTCGGGCGCGTTTTTTAAAAAAAAAAAAAAAACCGTTTCCGGCGATATCTTATCAGCATTCTAACGCCCTCGTACCCGCCCTACCAATATAACATGGCCGCATATAATATTTCGTGCATGTTAATCTTAATGATTCATTTACCAAATAGAAATGTGTCGTTTGATAATAATATTATACATAATTATGTCTGCAGGACATCATCATGAGCATAAAGTGACATGGCATATTTATCAATGTTATGATGTCTCATACTGCATACGACTCTAATTAACATCCTTTTTATACCGCGGAACAGCCTGAAAACATATACGGTGGTAACAAACATCGATCGATTGAAATGATGGCTACGATGATTATGTTTCATTACGTGGCCAATCGTCCGAAAACTATAATTTTATTTCAAACATAGAACCTATATAATTCCCATGTATTTAGTTACGTTGTTACGTTTAACATAATATTTACCGAAGCAACGGTGTTAAGTAATACGCACTTAGGTGTACCTGTACACGATTTTTAAAATGCAGGTAAACTGATATATATAACATTAACGTCGGTATTATCATGAAGCACATAGTTTAACGATGATTTGATTTTAATGAGCCGTTTAAATTTTAGTGCCCCAAAATGTATAACCTCCGACTTAATGATGCGTTTAACGATGGTTTTAAAAACCTATATAGTAGCTGTTACGGCTGTGAAGCTATATCTGTATAGGTAATAAACATTTATTTCGTTTTTCAGATTATTATGGTTTAATAACATCTGACCCCGATTTTAAAAATATACACAATAATTTCCAAATGTGTTATGAATAAAATCCATGACTATAATATTATGGATGCGATAAACACATTGTACTACGTTTAATTCGCGCAAGTTCCGTTAAAACAGCCATTTTTTACTCTCCGTAATCAATATAATATTATACAACTATTACAAATCGTACGAGCCTATAAAACTATATTCTGATAATTATATGAAATGTATATTTGTTATATAACAAAGGATATAATATTGATTTATATTAAAAGATATTATGCTTTATGATACATTTTTTACTATACCAGCTATAGTCGTGTTATTGTGAAATGTGTGTATTAAATTCCAGCCCTTTAAGTCTTCAATGTTTTAAATTGTACGCTACGCTGGTCAAGGGCAGACACCGAAACTTCTAATAATAATGAATCGGTTTGCGGTAAAGAGCCCAAAACGACGTTAAAGAATTGCGCGCTATATTAGAATTCACGAAACAGGCCCGTGAAATGAAATGAAGTAGGTACCTCCTACTACTTATTTAATATATTTTTCACATACCTATACGGAATACAGATCGATAATTAAATTTAAAAACGGGACAAAACACCACAAAATAGACGTGTGAAATAATTATGCAAATACGGTACATAATATACATAATATATCATTACAATATATATATAGTACGAATCGGCACCATAAAATATTATATTCCATTGATTATTCATTATTTACGGTTTTGTTTTTTAAATGCTCTAAAATTTTATTATTTTTTTTTTCTATTAATATATTTCAATTTTTCGTTAGAAATAAAGACTTCGACTTCTAGGTCATTATCCTACATTCACAATAAAAATATCGTTGCTTAAGATGTTATTATTATAGTGGATTGATTATAGTCATATAGTCGTACGTATGCGGTCGTATGGTGTTTGTTTTTGTCTCAACTTTTAACTCTTCTTTTTATTCTCCATACTATTATATATTATTGTATAATACAGTTATTTCACTTTTCACTGGCGAAACAGCGGTCGCACATATTTGTATACTCGTTTATTTTTGGCACGTTTCTACTCGCTTGGACACACTGCCGAGTGCCTAGAGTCACAGTTTTACAACTTTTTTGTTGACTTGATTTATAAGTCAAAAGTAGAGTCTGGCCCCGAATTAAAACCGCAACGCTCATATTCTTCTGTTTCTTCCATGGTTTAATATAAAAAGGTCAATTTGGCCGCAGAAATGTTGGCACTCAGTGTTCCTGGACCACGGCGCGGTGGAGGCGATGTTATATAAGTACACTGTATAAAGCTTAAGTATAAAAATACGTATCTGTGTGTGTGTGTGTGTGTGTGTGTGTGTGTGTTTGTAGAACTGTACACGATGGCGCGGAAACCCAAACCATCACCGTAGTTTAGTACGCGGAAGCTTAAAATGGGACACCGGAAGTCTTGGCGCGACAGCAAATCAAATCGCGGTCATATCGCATGGTTTGACGAATTTTTGGGGAAAATCCAGAGAACCGTCAGTTTTCGGACGCCATGACGTGGGTGGTTAAACGACGTCATTCAATCAAACGGTTTTTAATACGATTTAATATTTATTCCATTCCCAACTGTGGCGGGACTTCGCGCGTGTGACTTCCATCACTTACTATGATTGACTGTCCTGCTCGCCACCTCATTGGATTAAATTTAAAACACCTTTTTTCATATCTCGGTCCCTACTGTTATCTTATAACACTTCTTTACTCCAATGACGTCATCCAAGACGTAAAGGCCGTCCTTGTTTTCGCCATTCATATTGGTTTAAAAATGTAAAAACGTATGAACTTTATATATTAACGTGTCAACTATATATACTGAAATATATATTTAATTTTTCTGTTTAATTATTAATCTAGAATGGTCTAGAAACGGTCTTTAATAAAACAAAAAAAATAAAATAACATCCAAACACGTATACCTCTAACACGAAACAGACGACAACGATAAATGATCTAAAATTACCGACGAATGTATATATAGGTGACAGTGATATTATGTCGCGATACGTAAATTAAGTAAAATAGACTGCATATATAGTGAATATCTATGTATAATATTACTCGTATGATATTACATCAATATTGTTTCGACGAGGTATTGCACTCGTGTGAGCTGGTTCGATCGGAGAACGGGATCGTGCGGACTGCAGTACCTATATTATAATATTTCGACAGCCGTCGTTCCTTTCACGGGTCCTAAATTAAATAATCTACCTATTCAATTAATATAATATAACGTAAAAACAAAAAAAAAAAACCCAAAATACTCGCAGCGTATAGCGTAATAACATAATAATATCATATCGGTGGTAAATTCAAATTACGATCGAAATTTGACGGCGACACGACTATATAATACGGTATATAATACGATAATATATGCATATGTATGCGTATATACCTACGCAGTATAAGTGCGTTTGAAATTTTAGTGTCTATTCTATGTAATACTACGACATCTTAACCTATGTCGTGTCGTATTGGCTTGGTCGTTTGCGAGAAAAAAATCCGACACATAATCGCGTATACCTCCATACCGTTATATCGTTGATTCATTACAGATCGTATACCTACCAGATACTGGTTTTTACAGGTATGCGCCAAATACGGCAACTACATATGCTGTACACTCATTATATAGTTAACTCTTTCGTCTTTGTTTACCTATATATATATATATTATATGTATATATTATTATTGCCTTGTACGCGAATCCGGCGACCGCGAGACGTATTAATCTACGAGCGGTCGGTCATCAATTTCACCGTTCGTCAGCCGTTTTGAGATTACAAATAAATAATAATAATAATGCTGCTGCGCGTGTCGTTCTCGCAGTTGCCCACTGTAACATCGCCGCAGCGACTTTAAGAATATAAGTGCTCGCATGACGTGTTGACTCCGTCTTACCAACACACGTTTTAAATCATTCAGAGGAATCCATTTTACCCGTCTTTCTTAATATATTATAATAAATTAAAATATTGCGCAAGCCAAAAGTGGCTAGTATTGTGCGGAGTCCCGCGTTGAATTTTTTCAATGTTCAAATTTTTAAGCGATATATAGGTAAGATTAAATTTCACAAAAAATTATTGGAAATACTATGAAATGCTCATAATATATCGCATTATATTCTATACACTCCTATGACGTCCAATTGGAGTGGCTTTAGTTTAAAGTTTTAGCTTTGATGATTTGTGCAAACGAATTAACTCTTACGTTTACAAATATTTACATTCATTTGGAATAATCGTTCGCATCAATTAATATCACACGTTATTATTATGACGTCGTCGGCCCCGATTGGCCCAGCCCGCATGTCCCTGATAACGATTATTTCCTACTGCCCTATAACGCGTGTAACGATATTAATATTATGATGACGTCTCATCGGACGTACCTATACCGGATTATAGTATTGTTTCAAAGTGGACTCCTCCGGAATGAAGTCGATCAATGAAAGAATACGTTTCGTATGCGCGATAAGAACTATAGAGAATATTATGAAAAATAACAAACAAATGTCTCGCCGGTTCGATCCCGGCTACGGGTGGCATTTTTCCTCGGGCAGTCACGGTGTCCGGAGAGAAAGGCCGCCATCTCCCCCCCCCCCACCCGGGCATGACAGATACCTACGGGAGCCCGCTTAAAAATTCTGCCAAACACAAACACTCACCGTTCCAAACCCTATACCACCGCCACAATACAACCCTACAAACAGCTAATGGACATAGATGCCGAGCTTAAAGATCAATAAAAAAAAAAACAAACGTCGCTCGGGCTTATTTAATTTCGTTACAATATGTTCCGATAACGCGTGTCGTTTTAAGCGCCGACCTTGCAACAACAACCCACACGCACGCACGAGCAACAGTTCATTGTATGGTAATTTTTCGAACCTGTTTAAAGCGGGCACGCATAAAATAATATGCAACTTATAAATGTAACATTACGTATTTAAATAAAATTATCCGCCGTCTGGAAGGGTGGTGGTGGTGTCGGTGGTACCAGAGTATACGAAAAGTCCATTAACCGCATAAATATTTTATGAAATAAGATAATATTATATTCACTCATTGGAGAATTGTTTGTGATTTTGCCGAAGAAAGAAAAACGAACGCAGCCGTTTTTCAATGTCACCGTCGCAGTACCGGAAAATTGAAAAGCCCCCGCAAATATTATGTCGTAATATCTGAACTTAATAATATAATAAAATCTAATAACCAACGGGATTACAATATTTTTCAATACAACTGTTGGTACGAATTCGTAATAAGAGTTCCCCCTGGACTTCCCACATTAATAAACTTCTAGAACTTTATTCTGAACAGTGATTTTAAAATTAATTTTTTATTTCGTTTACTGCCAATTTGACAATATTATTATTTTACTGTTAATATACTAACACAATTATTATTATTATGGATGTATGAAAAATACCAAATAGGTATCCAACTCCGGTAGAGACAGTCCATCAATCGCCAATCTCAGGTACGCCACTGCCGCGAGATGGAGTGAGATGTTATATATATTATATATTAATACACTAGCCTGAATTCCAGTCGTGTATAATTGTATATTTGTAACCTCAACCAATTATATAAACAAAAAAAAAATCCATCGTGAATCTCAAAATACCCGTTTGAGCACCTCTTTAAAATGCGAATTTCGGAAAATCCTTTATTATTATTGCACACCTAGATCATTACAGAGGAACCACTGTTCCAAGTTTCAAGTTTGTACGTTTTGTAGTGTCGGAGATGTAAATGACGATCAGCGAGCTAGTGGTGTATAGATTACAATATAACCATGTAATGTTGATTATATGTTATATGCATTGTAATCTACCCTAAAACGATTATAATTAACAATATAAATCACTATACGACGGAAGGTATATGTTATATATGTACACTGCAATGTACTGTATTAATATAGTGGCATAGGTCCGCTCCGAAATGACGTGTATTAGATTAAATCCAGCGTGCGTGTTTGAGAGGTCTCGACGACTCGGCAGCGGCATCGCTCGTTGATGTATTATTATCATTTGACGTATTTTCTCCAATATATTCTCTATTATCGTTAATTACTGTGTGTATTGGTATGTAATACGGTGAATACCTATATACAACTATATAGGCGCTGCTATACAACTACAACACTATACAGCGGTTAAATACTTTCGCGTGATTTAGAAAGCTGTTTCACCTAACTTAAGAAAATCAAAACGTTTTTCAAAAAACCTCGAATAAATAGGACAAACAATTTTTTCCCGTGGGGGGGGGGGGGGGATATTATAAAATAATATCGTCAAAAGTGCGCCACTGCACCAACGCCCAGTAGCGGTTCAAATACCTTTTACCACATTTGTTGTTGTTGTTGTTGTTGTTGTTGTGATGAAAACTATAAAAACTCCATTCGATTGAATGTGGCGCGGCGCCGTTGCGTGGGTGGGATATAACTAGTTTTAAATATGGTCCAAGGTTTTACTGTTCTATAGTCAACGCACTATATTATGCTAATAATTACCTAATGCTATAAGGAGGTAGGTACGCTATATCACGTATGTTTTATATATTTTAGTTGTTTTATATTGTAAAATAATGTCATTCCGACGCGCGAGTGTTGCCAAAAAAACTAATAATAATTAATAATATAATCATACTATAATATACAATACGAGTAAGTATTCCTATACACACACACACACACACACACACACACACACAAACGAACACACATACACACATACGTATAACCTATACCTGTACTTTGTATACAAACCGAAAAGTGTAATGATTGTCTTGTCTTTACCGGCCCGAGGGTGAGTGCCGCGTGTATGCTTGGAAATAGTCATATTATATACCTGTTGTACCTACCGGACGTACTATAACATATTGTGATTAATATAATAATAATTTAATTGTGTGTATGTCTAATTAATAATGGTATTCTTCGGCGTAACAATCTGGTGAATATCAAGCGAATCATTTCATTGTTCGGCGGTATTCGGTTGAATAATTTACTATCCGTCCGAGTCTTCAATAGCGTATGTAGGTAGGTATAATAAAATCAATCGTTCGTCTTCGCACTCGCGGGGTGTCCCCCATATATAATATAATGTCCTATTTCGTTATTTCTTTTTCATAATGGTAAAAACGATAAAAATCTATCCGGCGGGTATTAATGTATTATAATATGCCTGTATCATCAGTCTTATATTGAACGCGTTTTGGGACACGCACAGACAGTGGTCTCTTTCTCTCGCCCATTCTTGAAATCAATTTGCTCGTCTACACAAGCCAATAAAAGCGTAACTGTTAATAGAGAGTTTATACCCATTGAGACAATTGATTTACACCTGAATGAAAAAAAAAATTATTTTTTTATCATAGGTACATTTACTAATTATTATCACCTAATATTTATCGAGGTTGTTTGACAATTTCAATACAAAATTATTATAATGTTAATAAATACGAGGTCTGTATATATTGGTACGTAATTTATTTTATTATTATAATATAATTATTAAATAGTATTTCGTTTAGGAAATCCGTCGTATTAAGTTCGAATTATGCCCGCTAAAGCAATGTTACTCTAAATTGAAAATCAGTTGAGCTGCAGGAGACTTAATTAAAAAATAAAAACAGTGTCTTATTTGTTTACAATATTTTATACCTCTGTGCGTCTGTGCTTGTATATACACATTCCAGTAATATTTTCCCGTTCACGTTTTTTTTTTTTTTAATAAGCGTTCGGTAATTGCGTCGAGTTATTTTTATTTCTATACGACGGTAAATTTAAAAAAAAAAGTAAAATAAAATATGCTAACGTCCTTACAATGTGTAAAAAGCAATAGCTGCTGATATTGACAAGAATATCTCAAGGTCGGACACTGCAGTCGTGAAGAGTGGACTTTATTCTCGGGGGAGCTCACACCGTTTTCTTTATTGTATAATATATAGGTACGACTATACGAGGCGGAGGGCTCGCTTGAGCTACGGTGCCGGCGATCCTATGGTAAGGAATTTTTTTCCCTCCAGAAAACCTTAGAAAATGCGGAACACACCGTATCCAGCGCCAATTATATGTCTCGAGACTAATAATCAGAGCGTTTATATAATGAAGGTATATGAAATATTTGAGTTTAATCAATAACACGAGGGGAAAGAAACAATAATAGTTATAATAAATAATAATAATAAAATACCTGCAGATACACAGATAAGTCACGGAGCGATTTTTTGTTGTTCCGGTTTTGTTCACGTCGACTTGCACTCGTCGTCGAACTATCGACGTCTACTAATTTCGTCGCATATTCGCAAGCCGGTCCCAAATCTTATAGTGACGCGTTGCACGTAATTCCAACGTAATGTGTCCCCAGAAAAGTCTTAACCATCGTAGCTTGATTTCCAATATCATCGCCGGTTAGATGTAACATTATTATATCGAGTACACCTATGAGTCCTCCGTAATTTCAAAAAATTCTTTCTTAGCGGACTCCTACGTCATAACATATAGCTATCTGCGTGCCGAATTTAAGTCCGATCCGTCCAGTGATTCGGGCCGTGCGTAGATAGATCTGTCAGTCACCTTATCCTTGTATATATAATATATAATGATAATAAATTATTTTACGTTGTGATCGAATCATAAATTTTAATTGTAAAACACGTTTGTAACCATTTCCGATATAATATTCTAGTTTATCGAGATTCGCACATCGGTGTATAAATACGATAATATTATTAGACGTGATAATCTTATGCGATTGCATCGTCAAAACTAATTAATATAAACTATTAAGTTTTTTATTTTTATACGCACACTATAATATAATATGCACATCTGTTGGCACCGTAAAACACACATACTAAACGTACCTGGGCGCCCATATAGTAGTGAGCTATATATAATCTATACGAACGTACTATAATTATTATGATAATATACATTGTATATGACGGACGACAACGACGATGATATTTTCTCACTGGGCGCGGAACTTCCAACTTTGTCACCGACTGAAATGGGAACCACAATATTATATTACTATATTGTACGTTCGTACCTAAATTTACTAATAATAAAATGGTTATAATAACCTCAGCACAAACGAGCACGTATCTAAACACGCCAAGTCTTCGTATATACCTACATTTTGCAGAGTATAATAATGCGTGGTATATACGGTAGTATGTTTTAATATCCTCGAACGGCGTATGCATTTCACGCCGGAAACGTTCTATTTATGCTAATCGAACGACGTGGAAAAAGAAATGTTACGGTTTTTTTTTCAGCAGACGGCGGCGGTAGACACTCGTATAATATACATAGAATATGGATATTATAATAATATTATTATTTTATATTCGACCCGACCCGAACGAGACCGGGGTGACGGTGTGGGTTCTACCTATATATGATATGCACCGAAGCCGACGAGTGCAGGTCTTTTACAGTGATAATGCGTGTCGAATTATACCTGTTGCAGCGTGTTATGACGTACCTAGGTACGGATAGGTAGATACAGCTGGACTGGTATAATACTGGTGTATACCGACCGTTGCGAAGTTTCTAGCGGCAGACGGAGGCGCGTACATCACGAATTTCCGTGCCGATCAGAAAATAGCGGAGAGCCATAACATCGTCGTCGGCTATAATAGCTGCACACACCTTTTGACGTGCCGACTATCGACACCATACGCATATATGTTATTTTAACAGCTGCAGCCGGCGACGTCGTAATAATGCGATGATTAAATTGTCCACGCACTTTCCTGTACACACGACTACACGTCGAGTGGAATGTGCGGCGTCCGGGCTCATTAAACAATTTTGGCCCGCGGGGCCGCGCGACCGCGACACGCGTAGAAAGCCGACCCTGGTCTAGAAGAAATCGAGAGCAGTGTTGTTCAGCGCACGGGCACGGCCAAGGCGAACTTTTTCCCCCTTCCTCCGACCATCTCTTTCCGCCGTCCGCATAAAATGATTATACTCTACCACCTATACATATTATATCGTATATTGCGCCGTTGCACGAGACGCGTTACATGCGCACGAAAGAGATGTATACCATCGTAATAATTAACGATTTCGCTCAGCAGTGTTCTTAGGTATCGCACTATGGATGCGTCGTAGTCATCGAGCTAACTCTTGGTGTCGTATGACGAATACGTGCACTGCGTATGAACCTAGAACCGCGACTGACGACTGCGTATGTGCGATTAATAATTGAGATCGGGTTGTCAGTCATTCGCGCACGCGCAGTGATAACCGAGGCACGCCGAAGACATTTGCCGCGCACAGTTCATGATTTCGCTCTAGGTCGGCCTAATACCTCGGTGGTGTCACACGTCGTCGCGACACTAAGTCTACAGCTGTATACCCGCACAATAGGCATGGGGTATGCCTACCAGATACCGCGTGCCGTTCGATAAAATATGACTCGTCGACCCCCTCATATAATATTGTACGACACACGGGCATAATTATTAATAATTTGAAATTATACATGTTACGTATGTTGTTGTTGTTGTTGTTGTTGTGTCATTGAATGCCGCGGCGCCTGCGAATCACACGCGTTTCGCTATGGTGTGATGTCGGGGGACAAGAGAACTAGACGAGGACATTATAGAAGGAGCAGCACGGAGGAGGACGCATCTCGCGCGGTCGATTCGTCCCGCTGCCCCCGCCGCCCGTCCCGCGCAGAGCGTCGCAGAGTGTGAATAGAAAAAGACGCGACGAATGCGTTGAAAAACTCGACGACGACGACGACGAAGATAATATTATTATAGTGCCCAAACGTAATCGACCTCCAGCGGAACACCTCGGCCGATGGTAATGAACCGCCGCTGTTGACCGGTGTCGTTATTATTACTGCACTCGTGTACACATTGACATACACGTACGTTTTACCCATGCATGTGGGTGTGTGTGGGTGCGTGTGTGCGAAATCGGTTCACGTACTGCTATATATATATATGTATATTATAATAATATGAGATGGACACATACACTGTGCACACACCGGAAAACCGCCGGTCGTTTTTCCCGTAGGTACATGACAATATAATATAATAATATTATATTGTACACTTTGCTCGGACGCGTCGTGTGTACGATAATATTATATTATAATATATCACCTATGCCTATTGCAATGACGCGATATGGTATGAAATAGGCGTCGCCAGAAATAATATTGTATGGTCGACATCGCGTACCTATAATGCATTACTGAACGACAAAGAAGAAAATACTAAGCGGACGATTATTGTTCATACCTAGGTACTATAATAATATTATACGGTGACACGCGCTTTTCGGAGAGTACACTATGATATTACAGATGAGCACTCAGTGACGCGTTTTAAGCGAACGCAATAATACCTTAAGAGGATTCCATACCGTGATTTTCTGTGTTAACACACGCGCGACATAGGATTGCTGACGGATTCTTTGCCAAACACATCAATTGATCCAATGAAGTGATGTGAATTCTGAAAACAGATTTGAATTCGTCGTCAAGTCTACTTAAAATCGACTTTCCCACAATTTTGATTTTTGAAATTTTAGCTTCTGCAAAAATTGAAATACAAAAATGTTCAAATTCTCTTTTTTAATATGACGTTTTCTGGAATTTGGGGGATATTATCATAAATGTGGAAAAGTCGATTTCAAGTAGACTTGACGACGAATTCAAATCTGTTTTCAGAATTCTTATCGCTTCAATAGATCAATTCGAATGTTTGGCAAAAAACACGTCTAAAATACTATGTCGCGCGTGTGTTAGACAAAAACAGAAAATCACGGTATCGAATCCCCTGAAGAGGACGCATTTGTCGTCTCTGTCTTATTGTCCGACAGTGTCTTATACGCGCGCACGACATGGACAATTATTGTCGTTAACCAGTTTGCTAAATATAGTGTGCTGTTGCAATTTCGACGTCGGAGTGAATGATAATCGATCTGTTGTCAGACTTTTTGGTAAGATCCGTGCTCAAGCGTCGGCGATTTTTTTCAGATATTTTAATATTTTAAATAGACAGATATCAGGGTTACCGTGAAACGTCTCCGATTAATATGCTCGTGTCCCGCGTGAAAATATCCGGCAAACCGCCCGTCGTTTTTCCCGTAGATACATTATGACAAAATAATATAATAATAATATTTTTTTTTATATAAAAATATAATATTTACGACCCTCGAATGCGTAGTTATTTCTTCTGCCGTAAAAATCTGTACCTCCGCCTATACTGTGTATACATAAATTGTCGTTCATTATTCTCTGTCGTTACAACTTTATTGTTCGTTTCGCCGTTAGTGGGATTATGGCGACGGCCGTTTTACGCGGAATTAACATAATAATATTATATTATTATTACTATTACTTATATCGATTGGGCGCCCCGCACGAGAACCGTTCGTGTGGAATGGTCTAGTTTGTTTTCGGCGGACAGGTCACGCGTAGGATTCGCAACTATTTAGGACCGCATACATGAGGGGGGGGGGGGGGTGGCGGGGACTTGTAACCGCTAGTCATTGGAATGTGCGCAGATATACAGCGACGGCCACAATAATATGATCATCGACGAAGACTTGGCGGCGTCAGAGCGGCTTAGGATTTTCGGTGTTTTTTTTTTTATTATTCTTTTGCTTTCGGAGCATCGAACCGGTCCGCGTCCTAGAATGGCCGGACGGACGGTGGCGCCCGCGCGTCCTTGGCCGGCCTCGCGGGTGCCGGATGTGCGTGGAAGCTCCGCCGCGGGAATATCCGCAAATGATAATTCATGATAATAATATTGTTACATTATCATATTATATTATGTATTTACTATGCGCCGTATAACGTTTTTATTTGGTTTCTAAATAATGTTCTCCGATAAAACAGGATTTTTTTTAATGACATTTCGTTTAAAAAAAATCACGTCATCGTGTATACCCAACATAGAAATTCGTTCGAGACAAAATATGTATTAATTCGATTTTAGCAGTTTTTTCTTAACATTTTATCGCTTATAATATTATGTCTATTTGATGGTTATGCAACTAGTTTTGTAGTCAATACAAAGGAGTTACATTTGTGTGTATACATAATAAAACTAAATACTTTATTTTAGGCATAATATTTCATACAGTTGCATAACACCAACAGGATTTCGATGGATTCGTGATGAGAAAGAAAAACGATAGTTATAGGCAGGCACACTACATCCGATATCTAGTTCTATAAAAACGATGGTTTTCGATATTCATACCTGATGAGTATAATATAATGTAATAATTTATGCGTCAAAACCATCGTATCAAATACGTTTATATTCGTCGACTATACAGGCTGTAGTCTACAACAGACAGTAATAATTACTATTGCAGTAGGTATTGCATAACAACTATCCGAGTGATTATGTGAACGCCATGAGAAAGGCAGTCGATAGTGTGGTCGTGGATGATTCGTGTCATCGTTTAGCCACTGAAAAAAGCTTAAGAGAACGTCGTACCCGCATATATTGTGTTCTCTCGTTGGTTTCATACGATGATATTTTAACTTTTGAGTGAACTATGAGCATTTTTAAATATTAATATTTTACATATCCAGGATGTTTATATAACCCACTGTAAAAATTAAAAATTAAAATATCCAAGTGTGTAGCTATAGAAATTTCATCAGGGGAGGGCAACCAAGTGTATTTTTAAATTGTTACCCCAATTTAAAATTTCGTTGAACATTAGTATATTTATTAGGTATGAACGGGATGGGGCAATTGCATCCCCTGCCGCCCCTTGCCTACGCCCCTGAAAATATCGGAAAACTCCAACGAGATGATACGGATAATGTTCTTATATACCTTTAAGTTTGATAACAGGTCAATTCGCGCTGACCACACAAAATTGAAACTGCTGAACGTACATTTCCCGTATTTTATATGCTTCAGTAGGACTGAGACATAATACATGCAAGTACCTACGACGTCTGGTTAACATAACATAGGTACTCGACACTCGTGTCTACCTTGAAATGCCTCCTATATAGAGTGGACCGGAATGACTTCTATACAGCACACTTTATACATCGCTGCAATGTTCCTATAGTTTTGCCTTTGTGACGGATCTGACTATCTGAGACAAACGAACCTTTTTATATTAATGTGACCGCATACCTGTACAATATTATTATATAGATATAATATATGACAGGAGAGTATACTGTACTGTCCTTGATTAACGTTACCCAATAGAGTCATACTATGACACTCATATACGTCAAACATCAAACAACAATGATAATGTGATTGGTCATCTTTGTCATGATCGATAACAAGGTCTCGCCCATAATACGATATACACATTATTATTATACATGTAGGTAGGTACTTGGTTATTTGTACACGTACATAATTTATTATATTATATCCTTAAACAATCTACTACCAAACACAAACAGTATTATGTGTATATAACAATATTATGTATGCGATTACTAATTACTATAATTGTATATAATATATTTTTAAACACTTAATTTTGTTTACTTAGGTGCCTAGTGCCTACCTATATGTAGTTCCCAAATCGATACTGCACGTATAATGGTAGAAAATACGTGTTTTAATGGTGCATAATATTATGTATTACCTATAGCTACTGCTGCAGTGTTGCAGTAACAGAGTCTCAAACAACATTATACCCAACGGCTAAGTGCTACTGTAATACCTACATAATTGTTTCATTTGAAAAGTCAACTGCTGTCGTATAGTATTTTTGAGGTTAATCAGCCGAGTCAAAAAGTTATTGAAAAAAAAGTAAAAACGTGATATACACTTGTACTACATTTCGCAACTAGGACCTATATTGTATACGCCATGTACCTACTATTTATTATGTGGGTACCTACCACCTACATTTGCTTTATCGGCACTGTGTCTATACGACTTTTGTTGCGATTACTATTATTATTATTATTACACTTCAGAAGAATAATTGTGTTTGTCGCATTAAAACCTTGTATATTATATTATTATTGCGCGTGTTGTAATCTCCACCGGCCGATTCGAACGGAGACAAATTCGCTCAGACCTCTCTCGTGTTCCTATCTCTGTACAATATGTAATAATAATAATATTATCGTAGGCAGTGAGAAAAATAATAATATAACAGCGCCTATACCGTAGTGAACGATACTTGCGTTCGTCGTTCACTGCAGTACCTATATAATAATTCATATACTATATGACCAACTGCAACTATATAATAATATATTACTATTATTACGTTGTAAATAGTGTTTATGTTGTTTATTCGTTTTTTTTTTTTTTTTTTAACGCATATTGGTATTGTTTTTGTTACAGCCGGTAGACGTCGAGGTCTCGAAGCTAATGATCAATGAAGTAAGTGCAGACGTGACGTGACGAAAACGCGTGCAATTATTATTTACATTAAGTATATGAGTTTTATAATAATATATCAAAACTGGCTCGGAGAACAATATAATAACATGTGGATTGCGTCCTGGGTATTATTACTTATTATGATACAATAATATGTATGTTCTTAAAATCCGAATTCATGATGTTATAATGATAATATTCGTGTATATTCAGTATATGTAAGTATATACCACACATACTAGTTTGGCATACTTACACCAGATTTTCAACCTATATATGATGTTATTATATTATACGCGTGCACCGGAGTTACGAAATCCATATAATAGGTTATACAGTGAAACTTCAATATATAACGAACTTCCAATCAACAAAATTTTCTGTTTAACGAAATATTTTTGAGGACTAAACCAAATTAGAACCACATTTATTTAATTCTATTTAACGAAATTCTCTACGATACGGATTTTTTTTTTTTTGGTGCCCACGAGGCTTCGTAATGTGGAAGCTTCGCTGTATTATTATGCCGCAGGACATTATATATTATGCGGTGGCGTAGCCTGCAGGATTTTGCTTGGTAGAGGGGAGGGAATGCTTTGTTATATAGGTGAGGCTTAACTATAGGATCCCTCATGAGTTTGGTACTAATATTATACACATTTGGTATGGGGGGGGGGGGGGGGGGGATCGATATACTTATACCTTGGTCGTAAACGGGGTAAACGAAAATAATACATCGCACTGCATATTATAGGCCGACCAGTTATGGTGTTAATTTAACACTGCGGTATGCCTACTTATGAACGCTCTATCCCCCCCCCCCAATGTGTATTGGCCATTCAACAACAATATTGTCTATTTGTCTTGTAACGCGTATACTGCACATAACAATATATTATTATTATTATTATAAAGTACGCGTAAATAGCGACCGCCGCGACCTGTGGGCCACTCTCCGGTATAATATTATAATATTCTAATTTATAGTTTCGCAACGATTTTCGTGTACACGCGACAAATGCACTATAGGCGCATTGCCTCGGAGACTTTTGGCCTTCGGCAAGCGGCAACGATTCTCTTGTATGAGTGGTGGAGGTGGTGGTGGTGGTGGTGGTGGTTATAGGAGACCTCGGAGACGGCGATCAGTAGCGATTCCTTCGTTAGAAAACTAAAAAGGAAAACATTGTACGGAAACTTGGTCGTCGATAATCACGTTGCAGTGCATAGATAGTAGAGATGGAAAAATATAAATATAATATAGACGCGGGGCGGGAGGGAGTAAAAAATAGAAAACCGTCTCCGATAATCGCGACGTGTAGTATAATATTAGCGAAAAAAAGTGTCTCTGGTCTGTAATCCTGCGGTAGTAAATAAAAATATAATATATAAACGAGCCCGTCATGTAAAATAGTAAAATAATAATATTATATACGTCTTATAGATGGTAGGTATACGGCGTATGTATTATTATAATATACTGCACGGTTTGCGGACAAAATCGCTGTAACGGATGACCTTAAACAATTTAAACGCGCGCGCGTATTTCAGTGCTGCGGGTTTGGTTTTTTTCTTTCTTCTGTTCCCAAGTCCACCGTCGTTATTTTAGTCTAATCCGAATTGTTTTTTTTTTTTTATCATTATCATTATTATTATTATTATTATTATTATTATTGTTGTTGCTCGCCAGAGCGAGGTGCTTGACCGAAAACGTATGCACACACACACACACACACACACACACTTCACACGGCACACGTAGGTATATTATAAGCGACGGCGAACGGCTCGTCCTCAATTATCCGCGTGTAAACGACGATGACGACAATATTATAATATGTTTGCCGTCCGACGACCACGTCGGATGTCAATACAGCTCAGCGATATCATCATACGACTTTACGATGATAATATTATAATTACCCTATACGCGCATATATACGCCGTTGGTCGACGGTTGTACGTAAAAAAACAATAATAATGATAAACCGTTCGATGAAAAATAATAATATATTCATCGCGTGCAGACGCTGTCATAATAATGTTACGATTCGTCGCCGCCGAAACCGCGTGGGCGGCAAACGAAGACGTCCAGCGTTTCTTTTGTACAGGTTACCGTATTTCATATACCTATGTTTTAAATATTCGTCGTGTGATGTTGTGACGCGAATCACAATATTAGCTACCAACGCAACTAATGCATGTTCAGCCAATAACCAAGGGAAAGATGTATTTGGGTTGTGATTACCCGATAATTTGGTAACTTTCAAGTATTTTTTTAGAATAAAAGAAACTGATCAATTATAATGTATACAGTGTAAATACTGTATAATATGATATAAATTAAAACACGTAAAATACACATTTTGAGTGATATTCATACATTACTACTAAAGGCGTTTTTGAATTGTTATTTTAGTGGAACTATTGTGCGGCAATAAATATTAATTACCCAGCTCTAATTTTATCAATAATAATATTATAATGTACGCATTCAATTTTTCATTGCCCTGTGAATAATAAGTAAGTACATATTGACACGACGAGAGTATTTCTCTAGTCACACGCTCTTGACGTAACTTCTTCAATTTTTTTTTTGTATTCGCCATTACATGATAATGTATTATTGTAACTACGCTTTTGTTGCGATGTCAAACGTCATTGTTTTCGCCGATAAAAACGTGCCTGCTGGTTCCATTTAAATGCCAGCGCGTATCGCCGTGGTCAATAATACATAATATTATTATAAATTACAATATGTATATTATTGTACATTACTTAAAAACAACAGAGACGTGTAGCCGTGTAGGATTAGTTCGTAGTGGTAGTTCGATTGGTCTGTTATCCATCGGCGATGTCATGAAAAATACGATACGTTCACAAAACACTGAAAGCATTTTCCAATTTTGCTGAGATTTCGAGGAAGTCCCTTCGGCCCTCAGTCCACTAACCTCCCCTGGCGCTCCCTGGCTACGCCACTGATGTCATAATATTATATTAGACGAGCTGACCATTATCGGCGGTAACGTCATTAAAATTACGATTCGTATACATCATAACCGCGGTTATCTAGTACTCGTATGAGATAACCGTGATTATAACCTACACGGGTAATCGTTCCGAATAGACAGAATTTTCGCTGTCGCCCTCGCCACTGAAGCTTTGATTCGCGACGGTGATCGTAGAGTCCTCATGACCCGGTGCGGCGAATACTGTTTGCCGTGGAAACGTTGGGTCGTGATCTTCTGCTGCTGTTGCTGTGGTCGTTTCTCTTACTCTTCTTCCGCGTCTATAATAGTATAATATAATACTCAGACGTGCAATCTATACGTACAATATTGTATGGTATTATGTACTCTCAGAACCGACGGCGACTTCCACGTGTACGTGCACCATCTCCGTGTACACGTTCCGTCGTGCGTTTAAGACACGCGAAGTTTGGTTTCGTGCGAGAAATAAGAATAATAATCGGAAACATAATATAATGTCGTCGAATTTTTTTACGGCCTTCTGGAAGAACGTTTACTGTACATTCCTTCTGCTATAATTATTATGTATAGGTACTCATATATAAGTATACTTACTTTAATAATATGACTGTTGCTCGGTAAAACTTGAACGGCCAATTTCCCTATTTTGTGAGATTGAGATTATTTGCAAACGTAGTAATTTGACTTGTTTGAAAACAAAAAAATAAGTATAAAAAAATAATGAAACATTAATATATTTTATGAACAACTTAATACACACGACGTGATTGGCAATTTTGATTTTAATAAATAATAAATGATGTTATTTTTGAAAAACTAAAAATCCTACTCGACATCAGTCCTTTTTTACCAAGCCACAGGCGTATATGTTGTTGCTGTGATCGGTCCATCATCGCGGGGCAATCGATTGGAAACGCTAAACGGTGTAATATTATATTGACTGCAGTCGTTTGTTATCTGTTTATCATAACAGATAAAGAGTATACACATTACACCTCTATATTGTATTACCGTCCGTGAAGTGATGACAATTACGCCTCGTACAGATCGAGTCTCACGGAACGCTAATAAAATTATTGTTTTATAAAACAATGGTTTTTTCCCATACATTTAACGCAAATTATTTGTACGCACAATTCTGGCGTTATGCGTATCAAGATGCAATTTATCAAAATAAATTATCAATTCAGAAATAGTGTACCAGCCGCAGTATCCACTGTGCACAGCACAGAGCCGCCGAGTATAATATAATACACACGTGCGAAATATTTTCGGAGCAGAAAAACAATCCGTCGAAACGGCAATGCATAACAATAAATTGTGATGGAATACCGTATCTGTATTATCTATACTATTATAGTATTATATCATCATTATGTTACTTAGATTTGATTAACGACTGTATAAATTTGAAGACACTATCGCACAATTTGGCATCTGATTCGAAATGATTTAAAATCGGTTCGCGTTACACTTCGGTTTATCCCATTTAAATCTTCAATCAAAAACGAACGGGAATGAACATCTCCTAGATGTCTCAAAGTAGGAGCCGTTAGTGCCCATTGTCCGCGGAATTACAATACATATTACAGCTGAATATCATGTAGGTACTGTGCTCGTGTGCTCGTGTCGACACTGATATAAAAATGTACAAATTAATTGTTTAAAGAAATGTAGGTAGTTGGTATATAATGACGTATTACATTGTTTTAAACACTATAAATTACCAACGGTATAGTTACACCACCTTGCACCTGGAAAAAACCAATTAAAATATCTGAAATGCATAGTACACACCGTTCTATTTAGTACATAATATTGTCAATTGTCAATATAATATATATTTTTTAATAAAAACGCATGTTTGTTGCTAATAATATTAATATATACCCACCTACCTGCATTGTACACATTACACAGGTACTATGTTGTCTAGAAAGTTTTTAAACGTTCTGCGCTGCATACTGACGAGCATGCAGTAATAATGAACCTATATTTCAACTTTCTAGACACACTATACAATATAATGTACATATACGCACTACACATACAGGACATTCCTGTAGAGTTAAAATCCATTCGTTTAGAATGAACATAAAAATTCAACTGCAGTTTAACAATGTATATAATTTATATAGCGCTGTAAACCGATACCTAGTCAATAATAATTATTACGCACAAGTGCATAACAAATTTTAAAATAAAAAACTATGTACCTATTTTAAATAGGTAGACTATATTATTATTATGCAAGGCTGGGCATTAACGAGTTAAAAGTTAATTTTATTTTAACTCTTTAACTTAACTAGTTACTTTTGGCTTTTCATTAACTTAATTGTTAACTTACTAAATTTATTTTTTAATTAACGTAAAATTAACGAGTTAATTAATTTAACAGCATATTAGTATCAAAATGGTTAATCGATATAGTAATAATTAGTATTACAATTAATCATGGTGTAAAATAAAATATTGTTTTGAAATGGTTTCAATATAATAATAATATAATCAAATAGATCAAAATATATCGTTCTAACCATAATTAAAATAATAAATTGTATTTTACATTCTTTTACGCGACTGTACTGCTATTGTTAGCTAGAAAACGAATGTCGAGAAACGCTATAAATTTCCAACGGATAAACGATAAACCGATGCCAAAAACCATTTAATTCAGATTTTAGCATAGACAACAATATTGTCTCGGACGTCTATACTTTTGTGTATGTCGGCCGAGGTGTCCGCATTGCAGTGTGGCCTTTGGCATACAATCGAACAACATTTATAGAAAATTACATTTGCATCGGATGGACGAATAATGTACAACGAATAATGTACGACGAATAATGTACGTCAATATTGTGGAGGTGAAAAGTGAGTGTGCTGCAGCCGCGTCGACGAAACGTGTCTCACTGGCAGTCCGTGTCGTTTATACATATTATTTAATTTGGAATTTTTTTTTTTTGTGACTACCTATCCTTTGCGGACAAAAAGTGTTCCGACGCGATCTGAGACGCTCGGAAACATTCTCAAAACAAAAAATCTGGACGGATATAAGATATACATATAGGTATGCCTAATGTATGGCTGCAGTTTAAGGAGGCAACAAACCTAACGCACACGTGACGTGTATATTATTATGACGACGGTCACGGACCCGGGACGTGTCGTTGACGGGGTTTAATATTTTTCTCTCCCCCGTGCACGCAAGAGTTTACCGTCACGCCGCGTTTGGACGCTGAAAGTCGGGTTGAATTGCGTTTTCGAGAAAGGAAAAAAAAGGAAATTTACCTAATATAATAATATAATCTATTTCAAAGGTCGCGTCTCCGTCCCGGCAGACCTTTCAACACGCGGTCTGCAGCTGATCACGTCGACGTCACAACGATATAATATAATAATGTATGTAAGGTACCTATATTATAATATTCACTGCTGGCCGCGTTTCTCCTTTCTGCCACGGGTGATAAAAACGCGAAATCGCCACAACCGTCTACTAAACCTCTACAACACTTCGACACAACGGTTTTGCGTAATAAAATCGAGTTGTTCGGTCACTTTTTTGGGGGGGGGGGAACGGCGCTCGGTTGATTACAAAGTCCTCCAAGTTTGACCATAATAGTACCTATAGTATATATTATATTATACTATGGTTTTTTTTTTTGTTTTTAATTGTTCTTAAAACAGGTGTTTAGGGTTGGTTGAGGTGTAAGTGGGGCGAGGATTTGTCACTAAAATCCCGGGTGGTCATCCATCCGGGAACTTATAGTGACGCCGCGCCGGCCGATGCTTGACCTCAAGAACACGTCAGTGACTGAGGCCAACCACCGAGCCACACCAGGCCTCCATAAAGGTATTATAGTTTTGTTACATAAGTTGTCGCCTTTAAGGGTTTAGGGTTAATCAGGCCCCCACTACCAAAAAAAAATCTCACCACGATGACAAGACGACCCCACGCCTCCACTGATATTTGCACGTTGCGTACGACTAAATAATATTATAATATACGTATTGCACACCACACGTTCGTCTGAGCCGACTAAAAAAAATAGTGTTATTATTATTATTATTCTACCGGGAAACGGTTTTAGTTTCGTGTGCGTGTTGAGTAACGACACGGCGATTATACGTATATTATTATTATTAATCATTATTATTAATTCTATTATATGGCACGGCGAAGACGCGTTTGATTTTGAGGTTTACGCGTCCCGTTGCTTTTTGCCACGGACTGCTATATAACAATAATAATAATAATAATAATAATAATAATAATATACAGTAATAATACACATCGCGCGAGGATAATATACAATGAAAGCGTATTATATGGGTATAGGTACGAGTTTTCTCTCCGGCGCGACGCCCGCCGAGTTTTGCATAACGTCGTTATTACGCGAAGTTTGTGAAATAATACGCTTTTATTTAGATATTTCTGTAATATTATTTAGTTTTACACCAAACGGGTCGGACGAGTGACAAAAAAATAAAAAAAAAAAAAGGTAACCAAACGTCATAATAATATTATATAGGTACGACTAATACAGTTAGGTTTTTTATTAGCGGAAAAGAAAAATCCGGTCCGTGACATTAAACGCGCGTAGGTGCCTATAACCGCAGTAGGTATATAACAATATCATAACCGCATATGCGTTTAAAGGTTGTCGGATGAAAGTGATGTTCCTCTCGGATTCATAACAAATAACAATGACCAACTGCAAGACCATCTGACCTAATTGCAGTGTATGACTCGTACTCGCAAAAAATATAATAATAAATCATACATATAATATATATAGTATGGGTGTGTGACGTGTGCGTGTGTGTGTATATGTAATGTATTTCACTGTCATGTAAATATTATGTATACTTACCCTTTTTGATATGTGTGAATCATACTGATAAACATCGAAATCATTTTCCCCACCGAGTGAAAAAACCATATACATGTATGTATATTATATAGTGTAAAATGTGTCATTAACACGCGTTTCAATGTTTTCCCGAAATAATGAAAAAAAAAAAATCGCTTTTCTAGTTCAAGGCACTCGTTGAACCGAGTGAGTGCATTTATATAATATGAATGTGTATGGCTTTAAATATTAAAATATGAATATTCGTATAAAAGAAAGGGAAAAAACGTAAGCGTATCAAATTTAACAAACGATTGTTTGAAAAAACAAAAATGTTTTTCGTTTTGTAGATGGTATTATACAAATAAAATATCATTAATTGGAACGCATGACCATTTCGCTACGTTTAGACGACCTATAATACTTTTTTTTTTTTAATGAAAGCAGTTTCATACCATTATAACTTTTAATAAAGGTCACTTATCAATATTATGTGAACATTATGAACTTACAGTTTGTATAAGAACCAAATCAATAAACAACTATTACCTATATTATATTTTGTCCCAATGAACATGACTTACCTATATATCATGATAATAATGCTTTAATTAATTTTCAATGGAACACACTTCGATTAACGATATCGACAAAATGAACGGCTGTGCCAGAGTTGTGTCCAGTCGAGTCTATGATCTATTTTTGAACACATGTATGGTTGAAAATGTTTTTTTGCCAATAAAAATATAAATTTATTTTTACATACAATTTTTGACAACACAAAAGTGATTTTTTTTTAAATCGTATGTTATGTAATTTTAACATTATTATTATTTTTTCGTTTGCGTTGTATCTATATTAAATTTTGTAAGATTCTAATGATCTTTATTTTTGTTGGCTAAAAAACATATTTAACCATATTTGTGGTCAAAGATAATATATCATGGACAACCCTAGATCTGTTAAAATAAGTAGGAGAATGTTATAGTTGCCTACCGAAAAAAATCTGGAACCCAAACTAGTATACTACCAGTGATTAAAGTGTTTGGGATCCAGCTCGGTTGTTAACATAGTTATTTTGAAACAGATAATTAAGTGATGTGTGTGTGTGTTTAAAAATAAATTAAATTTATAGGATTAACAGCGTCTTAATAGGTACTATTACACTATCTCCGTAAACCGTGTAGTTAACCCCGGTTACCAAAGTATGCAAATAATAGTTGAAAATGTACAACTATTCGACCATGGGTTATTTAAATGTGGTTATTAATATGACTAGTGAAATCGTTTTACCCAAACAATATTGTTTAATTTGGTGAATTATAAGAAAATTCTGAACACGGAACACGGTTACACGGATTACGGTGACGGTGTAATAGTAACTTTATAGTTTTAAATTGTCAACCACTTACCTGTTACCAGTAACCACTGTAGTATCATTTTATATATTAGTATAGATAAAAATGAATGTTCGTGTGTAGATTAGACCTCTGGGAAGAAGATAGGCTAATATCAAAAGTGTTAAATTTGTGTTTTTTTATTCATCGGATTTTAGTACGGTTGCGTGAGGCTTTTGTATTAATTGATTATATTAATCCTCCGTAGGTGGAATTAAGTAAAAATGACAAACTTGGTACAATTTTAATACTATAGAGTTAAATCATACACTTACGTACAAACAGCACGGGGTCCGCGATCTACCGCAGATAGATTGCCTACCTGATAATATACGGCTGCGAATCAGAATTTTTATTCCGGGCAGCATAAAAGTTAAGATACATTTTGAACACCATACACCATACACCGAATATTAAATAACGAATTGAACAAAGTTTGAGTCATATAGGATTGGTACATTTAACGGGCAACGAAGTGCCAGCGGGATCAGCTAGTATATATATATATATATATATTTATTTATTTAAGATAATCGTAAATTCCGTTGATCCGTGAAAACATTGATTAAAGTACATATAATTATTCGTTCCAGTCGAAATATGTTGACGCATTGTTTAGATGAATTAATTTATTCCGATTGGAGTTTTTTTAACCGACAGTGGGTATTTGAAGAATTCTGTTTATATTAGTCATCAAATTACCTTCGAAATATTTGCGGTGTTGGGGACGTTGGGGTGACTAATTTGAATACGGAATACGATTTTTAAACGAATATCATTACCCACGGGTTTTTTTTCTAGGTTATATTCTACACTTGTACGGTACGTTAAACCTTATGATATTAGATACCTATTCGAAATAAACACTATAATACTTGATTATTTTATGTATACAAATGAGTTCATCATTTATTGACATATAGTCGTACGATAAAAATATATCAAAACTATATATGATTACCTAATAATCTATTATTATAACACGTTTAAAGTAAATTGAAAATGATTGTCTATAAAAAGTAATTAGAATTGGATGGGAAAAAAAATATGTAACACGACCTAAATGTGTATAGGTACTTTTACTTAATTAATTTAGTGCATTTATTTTGATTGTTGAGAAATGAAATCATTAAAAAACAAAACAATAATTATTATGTATATTATATTCTTCTATTTTTGTAATTTATGTACTTCGTTAGTTACATGGTATTATACAATATTGGTATCACAGAGATCTATCGAAATGTATAATAATACCCTTTTAAAGTAATTTTGAATGAATCATCCTAGGTATTGTTTTAAATGTTTTTTAGTCAAATAGACAAGAGTATAAAATGGGTTATATTATAATAATAATAAATATAGCACCTTAAAACGTTTTGGAAGTGTTTGAAGAAAACTCATTTTTATACAAAGGACATTCAAATCAACTAACGTTTAAAATTTAACATGCATAACTAAACTTTATACTGGAACTTCATTATATATATATGAATAGGTACCAACCTTTTTATGTTATAGGTACATAATATTATATAGGTACTTGCGGCATAGGAATATCATACAAATAAACTATTTTAATTTTATTTTCTTCAATAGAATAATAGCCGATCAACAAAGTAAAATAGTGGGAATATGGGGGGGGGGGGGGGAGAAAGTCGTGACTTCCCAAGTGGCGTCTGGCGTATGGCGTATTGCAATTATTTGGCACTGTGATCGTGCGCAATGCATTTTCCGTCATTCCGACTTAACGGTACACTTGTTAAAAAAATTAGATGGATAACCTCTGTAGACTGAGGTGAATAGAAAACAATTCTCGTACAAGTAGATACTGCATGTTCCAGATACGAATATCCAATTATTTTATTAACTTTCAGCAGAGCTTAGGCACCATATATATTATTATATTAGCTAACGTTCGTTACACGAATATTGTGATATTTCGTTAGAATTTGATTGAAAACAAAATAAACCCTCACCGTTACGTGGTTGTTTTTGCGCATGTTAATATTAGAAGATATTTATGATTACTAAAACCCATTTTTTGTAGGTTGTTTTTTTTTTACATACCTACATATCAACGAATAAGCAATGGTACAAATTAATAATATTATACAATTAATTTAATACTGAAACTAGAATTTCGATTTTGGTATCGGAGACACGTTTGATTGTACTCGGGGGTGGGAATCCCGTGCCAAATAAAAAGTAAAAATAGTTTAAGAATTTCGATTGGAAATTGAGCAAGAAAATTAATGGTAATTTGAATACAACTTGGCCCGTGAGGCGTTTTATGACCTACCATTATTAAGTTGAGTTGCCCGTCTTTGGTACAGTATACACCTCGGTGGATGATTTGAGCAAACAGACTAAAGGACCGAATATCGTTTACACGTCATATTATTAATAACCAACCGAGAGAAACGCAAAAACGGAGCGGATACACATGTCGATATAGGGAAGTTCTGAAAGGAAAATTTTAAACATTTTTTATGTTGTTGTTGTTGTTGTTGTGTGTGAGGACTATTATAATTATAATATATTATTTGCTGGTATAGCTGACACGCGATTCCCGGTTCAAAATCTTTACCCTTTTAACCCCTACGTGTCAGCTATAATGGTGTGAAAAAAAAAAGATGAACCCGTAAAGAGAAATCTATTCAAACAAGGCGGCGGCGCCGTCTAAATGGATAGACAACCTAACTCGGACGAGATCAGAATATAATTCAATGCAAATGACACGGCACAGAGGCGGACAATCGAAATAAATGTTAACCGGCCCCGTCGTGTAATGTACGCATGTGCTATTTAGAGGAATCGATATTATACTATATTGTTATTTCGATCGGGATTTATACTGGTCGCATTCGATCTACACACGGCACATGACATTATTATTATTATAATATACCGAGCATAATATAATAATATATCATTATTGTGATGTGTATCACTATTTCGGGAGAAATATTCGGTACGTGGGCTTAATATAATATCGTTGTACACTGTATATACGACGATCGGTATAATTCAATCGTTAAATATGTATCGACGACAAACCAACATTCTAATCTCTAGGTCACGCGTAAAATAAAATAATAATAATAATAGTAATAAAAATAGTATGGGCGATAAAAAACACTTTGTGCGCGGAAAAAAATCCAATTTGGCCGTACAATATGACACAACCGATATGGGCAACCTATTCGTAAGGTATACGCACGCAATATATTATATTAAAATTATAATAATATATAATATATATATAGGATTCGAGTACTAAGCGCGTGTACTACTCGATCGTATCACATTGATGTAGTTTTTTTCTCTCTAAATAATGAATTTAGGTAATAATATATATAAGTAGGTATATGTGTGTTTTTTAATCACTATGTCTTGCCGGATATCCCCATTTGAAAACACGGCATCGTACGCTTACAAGTAATGCGCTTATAGCACGCGGTTCGGTTTGGCGTAACGCCTAGCCGGACCGAAACGAGTGACTCGCGACAGACGACGGTCATCGAAAGTCAAACGACGCCCACGACAACTGCAGTGTCGGATAGGCGTGTAGTGCAGCCGGTAGTCGTAATAGTATGCCTATACATTGTGATATATTAAGACGCCAAACCAGCTTCTAAGTTCCACTGGGACGTGATTCACGATGTTGTACAAAATATATATTCACGTGGACGTTCCGGAAAACGATTGTTGTTACCATCAGATTTCGGTGTCACGCGCGCGCGTGTGATTCGGAGATTCGCCTTCCCCTGCCTATAATGTAGCCGGAAAATGATAAAATACTATACACGCCGTCTGCAATCTGGTATTTATGTAAATGTCGTGTGTTTCAGGTTCGGTAATGGTGTACAAGACGTCGTGGCTAGCGAGCAGTTTAGATTATGCTGACAAGACGCAACTGGCTACTACGACTGAGCGTCGTTTTGAATGTAGCCGTATTGTTCTATTTCGGGTCCTACTTGACCATCGGGTATGTGAAACGATGACGACGACGAAGATTCCCTACGTTGTCGTCCTTCGTCGGGTGTATACCTTATTACCATATACTGATTCTATTGAATCCGCGGATTCAACTAACGCGTTGGTCGTAGAGTGTATTATGATAATATGATATTATACCACAGATTATATAAAACCAGATGGCGCACTTCTGAATTTACTGATAGCTAAAACCTATCTCGATGCAGTAGGATTACATGTGAAAAAATAATTATTGTAAAACACCTTTACTATATAATTATTGTATCAAATAATATGACAATGGTTAGGAATTTGGCGCTAAATATCAGTGATGCATAGTTAAAAATCAATAAATTCTCATAAAAACTCTTTTTCTCTATTAGTGGTGGTACTGATTTGGGGCGGGTTTTTATTTTTTTACATTTTTGAGAATTACTTGGTCCAAATAAGGAGCGCGACATCTGGTTTGATATAATCTGTGATCATACTCTTCGACTAACATGTTTATCGTTTTGTAGTATTGTATAATATAATACGACAACGGTCGTGTAATGTTTCGAAACGGTTTTTGTTCTTATAGAAATGGAAACTCAGAAATCGTGGAGGAGGTGCAGATGTCCGGAAGGAACTTGGCCTCCATCGCCGAAGCCTCTCAAAACGGGGAAAAAGAAACGGCGGCGTATTACTACCAGAGCGCGTCCGGCGGATCGGCCAACTATCCTGAGCTAGCGCTTTTGGCCAGCATACAGCCAATCGCTGGACAGCCACAGCAACAACAACAGGGTTCATCTGTCCAAACACCGGTCCAAGGTACGCCAAGAAAAAAACCCATAGCACGCCCCACACGATATTTTTCCACTGCAAGGAAAATCTATAAATCATAATTATGTTTTTGTCAATAAGTAACCATGACAACGAAAACCCCTACGAAAAATTGATCGGAAACATATTTTTACCGTGTATCCACCCCAAAAAACGTCATTTTTATGTTAAAAGTACAATAATAAAAGTTTTCTATACGAATCACAACGACGGGACGTCATATAAACGTATAATGTACATTGTACAATATCAATATGTACATAATATTTCTATATTAAGTTTGTATTTGCCCGCGAGAACCGAGCGCAACTGAACACCTCTGTATATACCTTATTCGGTTTCGAGTGCGCCCGTCGTCTTGAATCACTTTTAATATCCACTTCAGTCTCGCGTCTACTTTCAGTGTATTTTATACAGCGACCACATGGTTGATATATTATTGTATATAGACGCACTGTCGAACCTTCCCCACTCATTACATCCACTTGCCACCCCTCTGCGCCCCTACCACAAAAAAAAAAATAAAGGAAACAAACAAACAAACTCGCAAACGTATGCCAAATACACCAACCTCCCACCTGACCCGACGACGGCGGGGTTTCCTGTAGACAGCAACATCATATTATAATATAGATGCTGCCCACGACGATACGCGTTTGTATTTTATTTAATAATATTATATTATGTACGCGCGTACCCCGACCACTCCCCCTAGCCAGCAGGTAGGTGCTCTAAAGATGTCAATATATCATTAAGATTTTTTTTTTTACACGCAACTTTAACGAACGCGATAAATTCATGGTAGACGATACTACGCGATTCTGGGTGGCAGACTGTTATAACGAGTGTCGGAGTGTGCACCGTTTTCCTTAACAATATAATGTGTACGATAAATAATTCTCGATACACTTATAGCGGCTGCAACACACCCACAATATTATACTCGTATTATGTACAGGCACTCCAATCCTCTTAAATATTATTCACCTCGGAATTTCATTATAAATTAGTGGATAAAAAAATAAGCTTGAACTAAAAAAAAAACCCCCATGCGTTTGTACCCCCAACCTATAATATGACGTCACGGATTGTTACCGTGCTCGTATGCCGTTCTTAATAATACGTACCATATACGCGTTATTCTTCGCTTTCGTGGTCTATCATCATATTATTATAATACACGATCATTATTGGATACTGGATAGAACAATATTATAATTATTTTGCTATTATACCCCTTAGAAGACGCATAAGACACCTATATAGGTACAGAGAGGTGTTGGGGATGAACATTTTTTACTTAACACGACATAATAATACTATTATTATGATTTATGCATTTCTGTGTGCACTGTTTTCTGAAGGAACACACGTGCGTATTTTACATCGAGCGTTGGGCTCGAGTTTTCATTTTTAACTTTTTAAGCTTCCGTGAAACAAATACGCATACTATTTAATATATTTATATGTACTAATATGCCCCGCAATATCGCTTGTACATCATGTTATTCTGCACTTGTATGATTGTTTGGAAACAAGATTTTTGATTTTTCGCGTTTTCTGTGTGCCCTAAAACCCTCGCGGGCGCAGGTGTTTTGCGGGATAAAAGAATGGTATTTCATGTTTACGTCGGCAGACCTGGCGCGGCGGGGGGGTTAAGCGCCGTACCTGCGCACAATGACGAAAACGCGACGGACGGCCATCGTACAGTATTAGTTGTCGTAATGCGCGCGATGCGAGGGGAAAATATCATCTGAAACGGCGGACGGTGTTTGTTTTATAATTGCGTTTATTGTCGAATTACCTCGTGCTAATAAAACTCGCTGCTGGCCAGAGGTCGGCCTTCGGGGAAAAAAAAAACACGTTACAGCTATAACGATATTATGACCGCTTGTTATACAGCGATAGCGCTTCTCAGTGCGCACTGTACACAGACGCATTCACCCGCCAAGGCGACAGCTGGGGATTTATTTTGTTTTTAAAAGATTGATGCGCAAAGCCGAATAATAATTTGATTCTGAATAGGAAGCGTCATTTTTCGCAAGGTCTCGAAAACGGATGACATCACTTATATGCGAGAAAACCGAAACGACGGTGTGCATTGCAATATATATATATATATATATACGATATAGGTACGATATTATAGTCAATGAATAATACCACATTGGTATACCTACCGTGATAGACAAGTATAGATAACCATTAACCTTACGACGGTAATAGAATACGACAATAATTTAGATCATTCGATTGATTATTATAATAATATATGGTTAGAATACACTTACACACATAGCTATTTATCCATTGAAAACCTGTCGATATATTATATATTATTAACATCAATTTCTGATTTTTTTTCATCGATAAACCGTTATCATTTACGACACTGTAAATTGCAATAGCCTTACGTATATCAACAGGTGAAATTATGCAGTTGGATCATATAAATAATCTATATATTATACGTCTCATATTATAACCTCCGGACTCCGGTATTCGATATAAAATTGGGTTACACTAAAATGAGTTTATTATTAATTTAAAAACCTTAAATAAACAAAATTCAGTTAAAATCACAAACTCATTATAACTGCGTTGATAAATCATAAAATATGTACCATAAATGTTGAATAATAAAACTAACCTACTCATTTAATTGCCATGGCATGCCCTTAAGATTCAGCTACAATTACTACCGATTTCTAAAGAGAAAACATAGTAGGTATTATGTGCAGTTCAATTGACACTAAATAATAATATTATTATGTTATAATGTCATATTTATTTCGAGCTTCTGGTGTTTGACTTTTAAGTTGGACAACGTATAAATAGCTTAACTCCAAAAGGAAAAAAAGCAATTGGGTAAACTTCTCAAGGATTTCGTACGAGTGGCCAAATTATTCCCGAGAGAATTAGGTATACTTGCATCATCACCGTCCGTCCCAGTAAACTCTCGACATTCTAAAACACTTTACATTAAAAATGGGTAAAAAAAATAAATGCACCCGTAGATTATCTACGGGATACAGATATGCTAATCCACAAATTAAGCCATTGCAGATTCAGATTTTACAGTACACGTGCAATTTGCAAAATATACAATATTATTACACACTGCTGGAGTATTGTGACACTAATACACATATCGTAAACATTAGAATATAATAAATAAAAAACATGCTTATAAAATCATAACTAGTTTAAACAAATTAAAACTGAACTTCAAGGCAATCCACAATCACTGTACAGTATATTATATACTAAGCGGACGAGGCGATCAAAATATATTTAGGTACATTTTTTATGCGTCTACTCTCGCCCGTTGCTATTTTTACCGTATTTTAGCTAATTGAAAAGGAAAAAAAAACTGCATCTTCGAAAAGAAATTACTTTTTTGTACTATTGAGCATATTATAGTGTTATCCCCGATAGTGTAATCTGGATTCCATTGCTCGGCAGTCTATCATTATTTCTTAAATAAATTGTACGGCGGCGTAGTAGTCTCAGGTTATATATATATACTATGTATACTTATATATATTTTAATATTATAGTGTTAGGCACTGTGTGTGTTAGGTTCCTACGTCATGCACGCGTCTTGCTGTACTCCTCGACGTGGCTAATATGTATATTTAGCATGAAAATATGCGTACCAGATTCTAACGGTGCAGTTCACCTGATTAAACCGACCGACTATAATCTTATATTATATACTTATCGAACACGAAAATCACGAAATTTTTTTTTTGTCCCGCATATAGTGTGGGAGTAAACCAAAAACTCGTCTCTGCTAAAATGCTGCTCGTCGAAACCGAATGGGAAAAAAAAAATGTACATCGTATATGTATAATGCTCAACACGGACGCGGTGTACATATATATAGTATATAATATTTATTATTTATACTCGTGCATCGCGTTGGCTGCCGCGCCGCAGGTATAATATATGTACATACACCACCGTTTTAGCGACACAAAACTATCCGTATTACGCACACATTTTACATAATATATAATGCATACGCATAATATGGCTATAGGAGGTACGAGTTATGAGTGTTTACGTTTAATCAAAGTAAAACCGTCGTCGTTATTGCATTGTGTTTTCCTCGCGGGCCCCGGCCGCAGGGTTAGACATATTTCCCCCTCGGATTAAAAAAAAAAAAAAAAAAGCAAAGTTTTGTCTACATAATATTACTATCGTAAACGGTGGGTAGGTAGGTATATATGCGTTACGTGCCGTTTTGACTGACTGTTCGATGCGCGCGTATTGTGCGCTGCCCGCGATAATATATTATACCATTATATTTTGTATACTGTAAATACACATCGTATAATACCTACTGTTTCCCCCCCCCCCTCCCCCCCACGTGCGTGGACGACGTTCGTGCGGTGCTAAGTAATCGAGATCATCGTTTAAAGGCGCACTGACAACAAAAAAAAAGCCACTGAATGCGACTTGTCACGCGGCAGTCGTCGTCAAGGGCGATTTCCCCGCCCCAATCGCTACAACCCGCAAAACAAAATGACATTTCGTACGTTATCTCGGCCGTGTAATCGTCGTCGTATTGCCGTATATTATCGTGGTACCATACTATACTATGTTTAGGTATAGTGTTTAATTACGTGTATAATACACATGCGCAGTGCATAATAATATACAACATAATTATTTTTAGCTACGAAAATTCGTGTCGTTATTATAATTTTATACAATTACCTCTGGTCTCATGCGCGATGGTGTATTTCGAGGAGCTATTATACTATATTATAATACTATTATTACGTCGTCGGTTCACGATCACACGCGTTCGTCGGACTGAGTTGCAGCAGACTTAAAAAACAAATCGAAAAAATGATATAATTGTCGCCGGCGACGACATATAGTTTGTCCAAACCCCTCCCCCTCCCCCCATCCTACCACCCACCGTCCGCTCCCGTTTTGTGGTATTCGCGTGAAAAATCCACACACACACATTCGACCGACCGATTGCACTACAACGATGATACGTTTGATCATCACAATACTACGTACCTATATAAAGAAGCTCGTCGGCCGCCACGACGGTGAAATCGCACAATATGCAATAATAATAGTATAACGAGCGCATAATTAAAACGAAAACCGTGCGCGAAGGAATTCAATTGTGACGCGTGCCCTGATTTACCGATTTCCCTCGCGTCCAGAAACCACACAACCTTCTGCCGCGCGAATTACCCCGACGACTATTATTATTCATTACACTAGGTAGGCGCTGTGTAACGTCATGTACGCGTTGCTATATAGAGCTGTTGCCACAACTATTGCTACACATTACGACCTCGTGAATGAAAAATGTTTTGATATTTACGTTCGATCGCAAGCCGCGCATCGTCCACTCATCGAAGTCGTCGGCGACGTCCGCCGTTTCTGCTGCGTGGTTAAGAGGGGGGCGGTGGGGCGAGAGGTTGGATAAAGGTTGCTAACATAAATATAGGTTTTTGGGCTGGATGCACGTTTTTTGTTTCTGACGGGTTTTTCTTAAGGTTTTTCGTCGTCATGGTTACTATTATTAACGAAACAATATTTATGGTTTACGTAGATATCAAGTGGCATTCTATATTTTTTTTTTTTTTTTTTTTTAATTGTTGGTATTTTGTTTTCGTAGTGACGACAATACGGTTAACGGTTAACCGTTTAGCGGTCTTTTTTGTATATTAATAGGTTCCGGACTATTCATGTATTACGATTTTCCGAGATTTTAACCCGTTGACCCTCCGTCACAGTCGCTGAGATTTTTCTTATCGTTTCGTAAACGCGTTTATCGACAAGTGGTTGTTTAAACGATTTTTGGAGATAGTAATTTAGACTGCTCATTCACCGTGAAAGTACGTGCAATTGATATCAGCTCATCAATAATTTACCTAAATAATACCAAAGGTGCGACATCATAATTTACAGACCACTCTGTGACCCGAATCTATAAAAGTATATTTCAGTTTTATAAAATAAATTATTATGAACTGAACTCATCGTTATTAAAGACTGAATAGGTAGTTACTTACGAAAAACTCTCTTTGTTATTGATACACAAGCATATTATAAAAACAAAAACTGATTTAATAATAAACAAACATTTTTATATTAATAATTAGTGATTATTAACGAATAACATTATTATTGGTGTTCAGCATGTTTCGAATTTTTAATCAAATATGGGTTATATGGAACCTAAAAATATATGAAACGAAAAAGGCTGTCCAACCATTTATATGAAACTCTACAAGCAAAAAAAATATGAGCTAATTTCCCTCCAACAGACAAACTTATAACTAACTAACTTCAAACATATATAACTGTTATAAGTATTATAATAAAGAAAACTAACAATATTGTTGTTAAAATACTTAAATTTAAAAAACGTACATACATAATGTACTTTTTACGTATACCTATGGCATTGAAGTGTAGAGTGCCAGAACGGCTTAACCAACAAAAATATATTATTTTAGGAAACATTTTTCGAGCTCTCCCGCGGAACTGTAATTATTAATATTTTGGTGCCAAAACAAATGTTATGTTCCCATCTAATAGACTGCAATTTTTTCAGTGAGTTGGACCGATTCGGTTTTAAAATATTTAAATTATAATATTAGGAGGTTGAATTATTTCTGGATCGAGCGTTGAGCAGTACTAGTGTTAAAATGGCAAGGTCATCGTTTAAGACCATAATGATAATGGTGTCCGCCACTGTATCAGCTATGTTCATATACCCAGCCACCCAGGCCCCCCTCACATCAAATGTACTAAATGTTTTTGCGGACCCTGTACAAAACTTCCAATAAAATACAACCCCTTACAAGCGATACGGGTGTCTCATACACGATTTCTAGGCAATCAATGGTTAAAATAACAAAACGACTTAATATATTATTATAATATACATTTATATCGTAAAATATTATTTGATATAAAATAAGACGTATTCCTATCCTATATTTCAAAAATTATAAATTAATTTCAACGGGCCCCTAAAACAGCCGGGGCCCTGTACTCTAGGTCCAACCATCCCCCCTCCTCGTGGGGGCCTTGTTCATACCTATATATATTTGCCCATACATATTATTATAATTTAAATCGCTGTTTGCAGGGACGACGTTGCGGGACGACGGTCATGTGATGCGCATCAAACCCAAGTCAGTGGTTGCTGCGGCCGAATCGTTGGACGCGGCCGACACTTCGTCTGCTTCAGGCGGCGGCGGCGGCGGATCGGCCGCGGCCGCACCGGCGGAATCGTGGACGCCCGAAAAAAAAGACGCGCCCACCCAACAACAGCAGCAGACGTCCACCACGACGACCACCACGTCGGCCACGACCACCGCCGGCACGTCCTTCGTGGCCGCCGTGGCCATGGCGATGGCGAACTCGGCCGCTGCAGTACAACAGGTCCGGCCGCTCCGCGAGCTGCTCGGCTGTAAGGACAAGTCCAACCGCCGGCGGATCGCCCAGCGTGGCGATTATTGGGTGCTGTACAACTACGTGCCGGCCCGCCGTTGGTTCCGGTGCGACGAGTCCATTACGTACACTACGCACGCCGACTTCACGTTCCTCGACAACCTGGAACCGCTGTTGGACAGGTAAATTTACAGAGTGGTTCTATCCCGACCCCACACGTGGTTCGATGTTTTTGGTTTGTTGAGGGGAGTTTTCGATGAAAGCCGAAGGAGGTGCAGGTCGTGGGATGACGATTTCCACGACGATCGCGATGTGGAAACATTTTAAACGGGTGTTTATCATTTCTTCCGTACTTACATTAATATTCCATTTCAACACCAAAAGATAATAAAAAACGATTTTTCGATCAGACCAACAAAATCAATATTTTCTTAACCCTATACATTTGTGTTAGTATAGTTCCTGTACACCGTACACGGCTTAAATATTGCAAAAATATTTATAGGCTATAATGGACATCATCTATCCATAGAACAAACGGGTGTGAAAGTTTTCACTCGGATTTTATTTCGAACTTTTATCTGACCAACTGCAACCCCCACATAATATATTTAAAACGATAAAATTTCCTAAACTTTTTCGAAAACAACACGTATAGGTATTACTTACAAAAAATTAAGGGCCACAATAAATCAGAGCCAAAACGAAGTTATGTGAAGTAAAAGAAATATCTCATCTCTAAAGTACCCACGTATAGGAAGTAACGCACGGCATAATATGACGCTATTCGCACATTCACCCGTATATGGCCGTACATGATGATAATAATATTGTAGATAATCACTATCGTGTACCCGATGATCCACAGGTGGCGAGGCCCGATATCGGTGGCGCTGTACACGCCGGGCAACGACTTCGTGCCCACGCTGGCCTCGATCCGGTACTTGCGGCAGTGCGGTTCGCCTCTGGTGGCCGAGTACGTTACGTTCCACATGTACTTCGGGTCGGGGCACGTGCCCAAGTCGGTGCCGCACACGGACCACGACATCGACGCGCCGGTGGCCAACTGCTCGGCGCCGCCGCCGTGGACGAACGCGTCGGCCGCGTACAAGGTGCAGAAGAAGCTGCTGTACCCGGTGAACGTGGGCCGGAACGTGGCCCGGGAGTCGGCCACCACGCACTACGTGCTGCCGTCCGACATCGAGCTGTACCCCAGCCCGGGCGTCATCGAGGGGTTCATGGACCTGGTCCGGAGACAAGACCCGCCCCTCCGGCGCCCGAAGCCAATGGTGTTCCCGTTACCGATATTCGAGCTGGCGTCCCACATGAAATTGCCGGCCGACAAGAAGGAACTGGTGAGTGAAGAATATTATATCTATTTATTTAGATGGCCGCCGAGCAAACCGTCAGCGCCATCGGCCGTAGTAGACATTTTACATTGGAAATACATTTATAAATTACACGATTTTTACGTCTTAACTATAACGATATAATATAATATTATAACGAATAATGAAAAACTATTAAGTATTAGATATACGATTTATTTGTAAGGTGAGTTTCTGATTGGAGGAACTGGATGAGCTGCTATTGGATACGTTGTTGCGGGTTCAGGGTTGAGTTTTTCAGCTAGGATATTTGAAATCGTCTTCTCTCCTTGTCGTATATTCTACATTCGGTTAGAATATATTTTACTGTAAGGGACAACATGAACACATATAGGGGGGGGGTCTTATTTCTTCATTAAATGTGTGTGTGTGTGGGGTGTGTGTTAAGACGATCGATGGAGGTCTAGTATTTTCTTGTGGTGTTGACAGGGAAGCGAATAGGTTGAACGGATTTTTTAATTTCGTTTAGCTTGGTGTACAGTTCATTCCATTCCATTTCACACGCCGCAGTAACGTGTCATTTTCAATATTATTCTCTTCAAGTCGTTATAGGAGAAGATGAGAGCATCTGGAGATGAGTAGGCGAGTTTGGTATCGGCTTGTTCGTTGCCATCTATATTGCAATGGCCAGGGATCCATATTATATTATTATTATGACTACCATTGTAGTAGTGGTTGTTGTTACCATTGTAATATTATATACCTATCATTGTACTCGACGACGACGAGTCACCGCAACTGATATTTTTTATAACAAAATCTTCAACGCCAATATCGCGTCGGTATACTGACGATTTACTACCGCGATCGGCCGCCGCCGTCTTTTCATATAACTATACGCCATAATATATTACTATATTCATCCGAAAATCGTTTAAATCGTACAATATATAATATGAGAAATAATTATATTTCTTTTACGCAACAGTTTACGGTTTTAAACGAGTTTTTAAATCATTGAAAGAGCTAAAAAGTATAAGTTTTCTATTGAATGAAAACCTCGTTAAAATAACTTAACTTTTTCTTTGCATGTGCCGCGAACAATAAAAATACGCTCTGTTATAATATTATAGTGTAGGTACTGGCACCGAAGGAAAAAAATAATTTTACAGTGTAAACATAGTACTTTGGTGGTGTATAGCGGTATACTGCAAAAAAAAAAATGTATATAGTCCAAACAAACATTTCAATCGGCCGAGTTTTATGATAAATAACATGTATTTAGGAGTTTAATTAAAATTTCAAGGCGACGACTATTATTCTATTTACAATACGCTTTGGTGATATTGAAAATGGACACACAATCGTGTGCATTGTGCATTTACACACGAAGTAACCTTAATCATTTTTACTTACCAATTATCGCATTATATGCAAAATTACTGTGCATTATTGCAGTTACATCACGAGTAGCAATTATCGGGTGAAAGCTAATGCGTACTACGGTTCAATTTTAAATGCAATCCACCGTGTCTTGACGAAGTTCTTTAACGACATATTTTATGTTATTACTTTAAATCTCAATACTCGGTATAACAATCTCTGTTATAGTCTGCGACTGCATTAATCGTTCGATATGACACGTCATACACAGTATGGCGTTGTATAATCAGTGACCACTGATCTCCGATCACTTATCAGCGAGACACATTATATGAGGTCGAAAAAAAAACCGTATATGTAGTACGTCCAAGACGATATGATTAATCAATATATATATATATTATATACAATACGGTTTGTCTGAAAATGAAAACGTTTTGTTTTGAAATCCGTGCGTATCTGAGTTAAGATTCCGAATAGCTGCCAAGGTATAATAATAAACATTGCACACCTATACTTGCTTTCGCGAGAATTAGATTCGTGTAAATTAAAAATAACGCACAGAAGATTTTTATTATTCAAACTGCGTTCATTCCGTCTGCGTACAACTATAATACATCTGCGAGCACACATTAAATATTGCGAGGTACGAACAGTCTGCGGTAGCGCTTAAATTTTAAACGCTTCTTATTTTATTTTATTTCTTCATAGTACATACGTAATAATAATTGAAGTTTCGAAACAGCTATGTATATATATATATATATTAGCGTATTACGTCGTACGACATTTCGATTTTCCTTGTCCGAAAAGCCATAATCAATATTATATCTTCTGTGATCCGGGCGACGGTAAACGTAAACATTATAATAATAATTTTTGTCATCTCGAACGGGCAAAAATATTGATTAGGATTTTCTTCAAAAGAAAGAATGTACGTCATAGGTTATAGGGCTCGAACTATCTTGAATTCTGTGTCGTTTTTTTTACTAATTATATATATATATCATAACTTACTGTAGATGAGGTATTTTTAAATTAATTTCAAGACTACCTACGAATACAAATATAGCAGATTTTTGTCCGTACAGACTTTAAATTTAAAGTGCCTATTGTACATTTTAAGATTTTAGCACTTGATTGCTGTCGATATAGAAGTACTATAATAGTAATATACAGAATTAAAACTTCGCCAATAAAAATAAATATATTGATTTGAGATTTTAATCTTGTATCCATTTCGTGAATTCATGACTAACAATATATTTTATAATATTATATAGCTGTTTTATAATGCAACGTATCTATATCGTAAGTTGATTGTTTAGATATCAAACGTAGATAATTAAATTATTTATGTTAATATTTGAAATAATTTAAAATTCACACAAACTTAAAATACACTCACCTTAATTTTAAATGTAAAAATATTGTAGTCCGCGAATAAAAAAACAAAATTTAAATGAATATTTTGTTGCTATTTAAGCGCATATGACTGTATATACCTATATAATATTTTGAATAGATTTGTATGGCATTCATGTCCGATCTCTAGACATAGCAGGACTTTCCCCCGACCAGAGCGAGATATTTTGTTCAGTTTAGGAATAATAACATATAGTACCTAGTTATTTTTCGTCACGTTCTATCGAAGGATGACATGATAATAAGACCGCCCTTAATGTACCTATTAAGCTATTACACAAAAATTAACGATTTTTCCCTTAACGATAAAACAAAATACAAAAGAACACGACTGTGATATGCACGTTAATGCGTTTTATGGTGTTGTACCCACGGTAACAAACCACGCATACCATTCGATACCTGCACGTGCACTGTGCCGTGGGTATATTTGTATAAGTTAAAATCAAAATCTTCAAGTATATTATAATTTTGATAAGCACACGAGCGCAAAGTTGAAACGTTATCAGGCAAATAAGGTGTTCGTCAACCGTGCTGAAAAATTTAGGCTATGCGTAAATAATATAGTTTTTTTCATGCATAAAAATAAAATAGCACATTTACACCGTATACGGTTAATTATGAATAAATAATCTATCGAATTTACGTTTTAGTTAATCTCAACATTTACGTAATATTACAATACATATTTTACGGTAAAAGCAAAATATCAAATAAACGATAAAAACAAAACAAAAAACACGTTTGAGACGTTAATTAAAAAACGAATAGCTTAAAAAATACATATTAATAAATAAATATGCGCGATGCGATTATGATGCATATTTTGATTAAATTAGAAAATAATATGAATCAAATCACATATTTTAAGTTTCACCTATAGTTACTATAAACATCCTATTCCTCTATCATCTTACTAAGTAATACTTTCTCGGTAATTATTAACATAATATTATTTATTTTAATTTGTATATTTTGAAAACGATTGGTGCAATATTGACGATCACGAGTATTTATTACCACCAAACGTCGTTCGGCTCGTTTGATGAACATAATTATTTTTTCTCCCATATTATTTCCATTTACGTGCAATATCGCACGCCTCCGAAATAATGTATGTACAAATCGAATCGGGTCCGGGGTCGGACCGCAATTTCAAAAATATTATATCATATTCTGTTCGAAACGTTTACCTACCTCGTTCACGGTAGGTATCTATCGTCATTATTATACCTATTATTGTTTATCATTATTAAGTCCCGTAAGCGCTGCAATGTATTATACAAAGCGCAAAACGACAGGGATTTTGACACGCACAGTATATTATTATTATTGTAATTTATATGTCGTATATTATTATTATATTGCCATTGTCCGAACGTTATACAGCGCGCAATGCACCGGATTGGCATTAAAACAGCGTGTCTACAGGGTGACTCACCAATAACGCGGTTATTAAAATCTGATTTTTGGAATTTTCAATTATGCTTACAGACACCATATTTTCAAATCCTTGAGATGTTTGTGTACTGCCCTAGGAGTGTCCCGATGGAGAAACGGACTTCTGTTTTTAAAATGAGTACCCCTCTTTTCAACTGCACATTTTTCAGTGGATAAATTTTCTAAAAAACTCGACGTATCAGAATTAAAATTCGTAGTTTTTGAGTTATTTATAGCTTAAGATAAAATAACCATGGTAATGGGTTTATAACTACTCGCACAAATTTTGAATAAAGTACACCAAAATGTTATCACAAAAAGTTATCCGCTAAATAATTCACATTAAAAAGGAGGGGGGGTTGTATCGCCACAGGACATTCCTTAAGTAGCACAAAAAAAAAAATTAAGAATTTGAAAAAATTGTTTTCGAATACTTATATAAAAAATCAAAAATCAGAATTGGAAAGTTGTTAAAAGAAAAACGGCGTGAGAACGCTCGGTGAATCATCCTGTGCAATATAGCTAGCACGTGTAATATCATAATATTATTATGTCTTCGGTGTACCATATGAATTTCCACACAAACCGCGCACACTGCATTATAATGATTTATCCGAGTCTTCGGTGTTCTGCTGACATAGCTTTTCAGTACGACAACATCCGAGACCGACGAAATACATTTAAGACAATTCGCAACACACGGCAGTGATTGTTTTAAAGGGCCGGTTAGATGCGTTGGCTACGCCTTACCTACCTACCAGTGCAGTGGCGCCGAAATTTTTAAAATATCGTTGGGCAATTTCAAAACTTCGCGGCCTCGATACATCTTAATTATAGTTAATAGAGATAGGTACCCTGATATACATTTACTCATAACAATGGCTTAAGTATATTCTTAATAAGGTTATGGTGTAAATAAAATGTGACTTGCCGGCCACGTTTTTCAAAAAAGAGGTCAACTATTGGACTTCGGCGCCCTCGTAATTCGCTTACGATCGGTAGAAGTTTTTCAACGCGATACATCCGAGAGAAATTCCGGGAAGTCGAAGCGGATAAATATATTATATTATTTTTATGTCGATAAAATTGTATTAATAAATCAACTGCGTTTGCAGAAATAATGGTAACAGCGCATTGTTCCGGAAACATTATATTTTCTGAAGTACCTATATTATCTTAGAACTTTGAGCTGATTGGTCCAATTCCGGTCGTTTGGCCAACATAGAATATCATGTATAGGTACAGAATAATAATAATATATAGGTATAGGTATTATATAATATTATAGCATCGGTAGTTGGTGAACTTGGATTAATTCTTGATTTTTTTTTCGACCGAAACGTTTTTATATTCGTGAAAGCCCTTCGCCACCGCGAATATCGAGCGTTTTCTTCGTGCGAAAAGTTCCGTCTCGGAAAAACTATAGGTACACCGTTTTGTATACAATGCACGATTATTTTTTTATTATTATTATTATTCGGAAAACGCCGCGGTGTATATTAATAAAATCCAGAGGTCGGTCATAAAACTTGAGGGAGAACCTAATAATTAGCTGGAAAAAAATATATATAGGTACCTTAACGGCGGGAAAAACTAATTTCGGTTTTACTGCCCAACGTATATAGCCAACTGCAACGGCCGGCGGTGTAATTTCTGTTTGTCGGGTACCTATATATTATATGGGTGTATTATTAAAAGTCGCTGGAGCGGAGGCGGCGGAATTTATTTTACGATTTTCCGGCAAAACCACGCGTAGACATAATAGTATAGCACATAATGTTATATTGTTATTATATCATTATTATCATTCAAGGCCTCCGCCGCCACTGCGAAACACGACCGACCGCGACCGCGGCGAGGACGACTATGACGGCTGCGGCTGCGACTGCGACGACTTCTCGTCTTCGATTCGGATCTAAAGTTCAAGTTCAAAGAGACGAAACCCAACACGGCTATAACAATGCCTATATAATATAATAATGAACAATATAATAATACACACGCTGTACACGCGCTTTGGTATATAATGTATATTTTCACGGTTCGCCTATCGGCCGCGGCGACCGACTACAGGAAATAATAATATTATGTTATGATAAAAAAAATGAAAATGTAAAAACAACCAGTTAACGGTACGAGAGCGACGGCGGCTGAATATACGCATCACATTAATTATGGGTGGAATACGTAAAATGCACAGATAGTAATATGAGCGAGTGCTTAATATATATTATTAGGCACATTATACAATATACATACTATTATAATATCATGTATGTATACAGGGTGGTGATTCACCAAGCTTGTTCGCCCATTAGTCACTCTATGCTCATTAATAGAGGACGCTACACCCGCACGTGTTATCTCCGTCTTACAATATTAATGTACAACATATATAATAACAACAACTGTTTTGCGCGAGTCAACTTTACTCACTCTACATTTATAGTATAATTACCAAAGTTCCACAACGCACGGGGAACAATACTTTGTCTGAGTAGTGGCATTTTTTTTATTATTTGAATAACACAAATACAATTAAAGTTGCAAGCTCGAAAACATTAGGTTTATTTTGTTTTGTTTTTTTCATTTAGTTATAAAAAATTATTATAGTCGGTGCTATCAAATATATTAAAACAGCGACAAGATAAAATTCTTCCCTATGCGTCGTGGAATTTTGGTAATTCTACTAAAAATATAGAGTGAGTAGAGTTGTCTAAACCAAAATGGTCATTGCTATGTTGCACATTTGTAAGACTGAGACAACGCATGAAGGTGTGCGTCCTCTTAATATCCTTTTAATCACTAATTTAATTAAATTATGAATTTCGGAATTTCTAAATGTAGGCGGGTGTCTTGTGTCTACTTAAAGACCACATTTTCAATATTCAGATTTTTTGCCACGGCGCACGGAGGGTGCCCATTCTTTTTTTTTTACTGTAAATTGCTTAACAAATGGATTTTTTTTTAAATGTTAATGTATATACATTAATCTAAATTCGAACTAGTAATCTTTGAATCAGCAATCTTTATGAACTAAAAAATCCAATAGTATGTATATTATGAAAAAATTGTCTTGAAGAATACCTTCATGAAAATTTTAAAAATCAAAAGTTTAAATAAATAAAAGAGTAAAGTGGAGGTGCGCGTGCTTGATGAATCACCCTGTATATTATAAGTACCTAGTAGTGCATAATCCGATCGTTATCGTGTCATCGCCATCCTCACGCGGATATAATATTAACTCGGCCGCGGGCATCTCGATGTAACAATGTTATATAGGTAATAGGTATATTTTATTATGCGCGTGTATTGTAATAATAATAATAATATGTACTACTGCATTAGGTACCAAATACACTCGTCCGCAGAACAATAGGAGTTTTATAAACAAATACGTATATATTTGAATTATGGTTCCATTGACGAACCGCAAGGTTGTGTAGCTCTGCGGATACACAATAGAGCGTAAGAGAGAAAAATAAAGAAAAGAAAAGGATGCATTCTATTATTATCACTATTATTATTATTATTATTATACCATTTCGGTCGAGCGCAGGTATCCGCCACTGCCCATAGACGTTTTGAAATACCAGAAAAAACGTTTTTATATTTCGCAATAAATCTTCAGTCGGTTCGTTTCAGTCGTTTTTTACGGGAATAATACGCTGCCCAAAAGTTGTCCACTATAGCCGACATTGTAGAATGATAATACGAACGTTAAATTGCATTTAACTTTTAGAGTTAAATATTATATATTTTTTGTTAACACTAGGTACTATTAGGTACCTGACTTCATGTATGAAATTGCACAAGTATAATATGTATAATTTATATAATATGCGAAGAAAAAAAATATACATTATATTATTATATTAGTACGACACCATAACGAATGTCTTCTGGAATTGGTTGCCTTGAGATTCGTCGCGGGTTCGGTTGGGAGGGACGGCGACAACGACGACGACCTGCAAGAGCCAGATGACAAGTCTACAATTTACTTGTCATCAATTGTATTATCTAATTTTAAGTAGACAAAAATAACCTGTTTGAAAAATTCTGATCATAAAATATTTACGAAGCGGAATAACACTAGTTATATATTTTTCACGTTTTGTCATAATGATTTGAAATTCAAACAAATTGTTTTTAATTTTAATAATAAATTCTGATTGATGGGAACCGATTTAGTTAAAAACAATAATTCTGAACCGATACAAAATTATAACGACGCAATAACGGGGTGGGGGGAACTTTTCACTAAAATTAATATTTTATATTATTATTATTATTATTATTACGATCGTCGACGGGCAAGCAGCACTTTGGCCACACTACCCGACTATATAATTGTAATAACATAATATACATTTATCGTGTTATGATAGTTAGTATTGTCTTCGCTTGGATGTGAAACGCGGTTGTCCACCGAAAAAAAAAAACGACGGAACACCACGAAATAATATCTAATAATTATAATACATATTATTATTATTATTACTACTATATTTATAATGGGTTCAGAGCTGTATATAATAATATATCTACACCTATAAAATAATAATAATTGACAAACGCCGCCGCCGTTTGTGAAACACATTCCAAGGTTGATGATGGTAATATCATAACATTATACTATATCGTAAGCACAAGCGTGTAGGTAATTATAATATAATATAATATTATGTATCATCGGGTCGTAACTTTTACAGTATTATTTTATTTTTGTTATTCACACCCCCTCCCACGACTGCAGACCACAGTCGACGTTTCGATCGATATAGATAGATACTCTGCCACGTGACTACGATATTATCATGTGTATCGTCTATATTATTATATTGCATTTATAATACCTGTACATAATATATATTTAATATAGGTAACTCGCATAACGGATATTAATATCATCTTCTATAGACATTCAAAACGATTGCTTCGGCGTTTACCGCGTCCCATTATTTATTAGTCGTTTTATTTTTTTATTTTTTCATTTTCTCGTACAGACCGATAGTGTAGGATAATAACTATTAACTTTATTATATTGTCATAATGGATTCCTCCCCGGGACAGAATATTCACCGGTTAAAATACGGAAAATACGCGTTTCCGGAGCGTAATTGATTCCGTCGTAAATTACGAGTGCATATAATAATGAGACGATGTCGATTAATACACATTTATATATAACATAATAATATAATGTATAACAGGCGGCCGAACTCGTATTAGGAAAATAATAATAATAATAATATCCGAAACGCGTATGATTTATGTCGTTGCGTATAGGTACGTGTTTTATGTTATAAAAGTTATCCATCTACCCGAATCCGCGGGGCCATAGTCTTGATAATATTATAATAAACGATCTATGTGCAGCCGACGGTCACAAGGAGGAAACCCGTTTGTCTCTATAGTTTTTAATAAAGCCTCGTTGGAATTATTATTGAAAGAAAAAATAACAAAAACTTGTTTGGAACGCGGAGCGAATGTAAAATTATTGTTGTGCTTAGTATATTATTATTATTTATTATTTTATAGGAATAATAATAATAATAATAACAATTAAAACCGTTATCGCGACTCGCGAGTACCGCGACCTTTGCGTACGCGAAAACGCGAATGCTAAATGATTATAATACGCTGCGGTGAAGTTGCCGGGCGCAATAATCCTTATAAAACGCTTTTTAATACTCCACCGGTCGGGTGGGGGTGGGTGGTGACTGGTGGTTTGCCACCCCACCCGGCAATAGAATTATAAAAGTTTCGTCTCCTAACCCCCCCCCCCCCTCCCCCATCGATGTTATTATAATAATAATAATGGGACGGCGAGAAGTGAAGAGACGTGTCGACGCGGATAGAATGAAACAAAAGCCGAGTCGCTCTGGCGACGGGGTCGCGAGTGGCGGTGTTCGGCATTAATCCGTGACATCGTTCGTCCGGGTGGACGTACCATTAAAATAATATTGTTAATGAAATAATAGTCCATGGTATTCGCCTTTTATCAAGATTACATTATAATCCTGACGCGTGTGGTGGAAATTAATTTGACCGCAAAACAACCGGAAGATAATTTGTTTTAATACAATAATTTAACAAACAATCAGGAACGGACTTCTTTTTTTTCTCAGACGAGAATCACACCCCTTTTCGTATAAATTGATAATCAGACGACTTTTATGACCGTTTATACATCGTTCCGCTCAGAATCTAAAATACACTAAGTAGCTGAATAAAAAGTTAGGCTGCACCAACGGAGACAAACACGTCGAGACGCATGTAGACAATGTATAATAATATAATAAGTGTACCTACCCACATATAATTTTACGAACGTTGCGTATTATAATATTTATGGATTCCGTCACGAGAACATGACCGCGTCGCCATGTTGTACAAAATAATAACCGTATCTTCGGTGCCGGATACAATATAGGCGTGATTAAAGACAAAACAAACCAGATTTACACCGATATCTCGTCCTGGTGGCAGATCCAGAAGTGTTTCAAATGAGGGGGGACGAGGGCTATTTTACAAACATTTTTTAATACAAAGTCGTGAGTCCTAGCACAATAAAATAAAAAACCCCCCAAACATCAGTATTCATAATTTTGTCAATAATAGCCAATAGGTGCATATAATATCTGTACAATTATAATAATACCCATTTGTACCTGTAAATACGTTTTATTTACCCATGTTAATTATTATTAGGAAGTCATTAATATTTAGGTAGGCAACTCTTAATTTTTAATAAAATGTATTTAAACTCAGTTTTAGAAAAAAAAAATTTCATGTTGTATACGCAATTTGATATCGATACATAATTTTTTCTTCGGAGCTCGGCCCACGAGAAAGGGGGGGGGGAGACGATCGCCCTCTTTCTTGTTGAAAGAGATGTCTCGTCCTCTGCAGGCTGCTGGCGCCCGTCTATATAACGACGTCTGTTTGCACAAAATACAAACGTTTCGATATTATAAACTTTCACTCTGCAGTTTTTACAGGCTTTTGATGTTTGTCGTCGTCGTCTATACCGGTCTCTCGTTTACAATTGTGATAGTATAATATGTTAAAATACTATGCGCGCCAATACATTGCTATAATTTTATTTTGTACATACATATACGACGGCCTTTGCAATTTTTTATTAAATCATTTTTTTTTTCTACAACAGGTGTCGATGCTTAAAAACGGGTCGGCCATCACTTTTCACAAAAAAGTGTGTCCCGACTGTCACACGGTGCCCAAGTTCAAGGAATGGGCCAGCGCCAAGCCCAAACCTGGTGTCAGCGTGTTCCACACGGGTAAGCGGACCGGATATCATCTGCACTGGGAGCCGATATTCATCGGCACACACAACGATCCGTTGTACGACGAGAGACTGAGCTGGGAGGGTAAAATGGACAAAATGACTCAGGTACGCGAGCGTGTATAATACAGATCGTCACCAGCAATAACGTTAATAATTATTGTAATATTTACAGTAGTGAGTAGGATCCGGATTTGTATGATATGTGCATATTTTTCTTTAATTAACTTGGAGTAGTTCTGATTGAATATGTCGACGTTTTGTAACACGTAGATTCGATAGTTGGTAATACTTTGTTTTTTGCATATTCGAGTAAACTTTAATAATATAAATTACACAGGTACTTCTATAGAATACTAGTAGATAGTCCCATATTTTATAATCAGGATAAATTTATAATTTTAAAAATATTTTATGCTATACTAATATTATTGTTATTAATGCCATTTCAATTGTTTCGCAATAAATCGATAAAAATCACTGAAAAATACTTTTCAAGTCTCAATTTGAAAATCTTTAAGAACTTTATGCCATTTTCTATGTGCCTATACCCATAAAAGTATAAACGTATTATATCGTTGTGCGTATTATATTATACCGAAGGGGTTTATTGGTCCCGACGGTCGTCTTTACGAAAATAATAACATCAATCGATCATCGTCTCTTAATAATAATAATAATAATAATATAATGTATAGGTATATATATGCTAATCCGCCATCATAAAAATATCACAATATTATATTATTATCATATCGAGTAATAATTTATTTACCGCATGGTTATATGCCCTCGGGATCCGTCTGCGGTCCTTCCGTTATCATGGTGGTGGTGGTGGGGGGGGGGGAGGTGCGGTTAAAAGGCACCACTACGATAATATGATTGCTCCCTATACAACAAATTAGTGCGATTGGTTCTCATTGTCTCTATTGTTCTGTGCACACAGGGTTACACGCTGTGCGTGCTCGACTACGAGTTCCACATACTGGACAACGCTTTCCTGACGCACAAGCCGGGCATCAAGACGCTGAAAAAGGACCCTGCCCGACAGGTGCTGGCGTCCAAGACGTACAGTCTCATCAAGAAAGTCATACTCCCCGAGCTCAAGGTCCTGTACGGCGTGAAAAAAGGATGCGCCGTGTAGTGCGTATACGTATGACGCATACGTATTGTATATAATATTATATGATAATATAATATATATATACGCACACACACACATACACACACTCACACAAACACATCTATTATATATATATAGGGACGCACGGTCGCGCCGAGGACACTCGTGCGCGTTAGGGACCACAGGTCAGTGAAATGTCCGTCCGGATTATACTCAGCTTTTTTGTTTACATAATAATATTATTATCATATAATTATTATATATTATATTGTTATAATATAATATAATTACCTGATGACAATATAATATTATGTGCAAAGTGATGAATGATTTTTCAAGCACATACGCTACACTCGCCATTTTGATGATTTTGCACAACTGAAGTGCGCATAAAAATGGGCTGTGCATGGTTGATAAATCATATCATTATAATATTATTATGTACCTATATTGCATACTATATATATTTAACCGAGTTTAATTTTTTCTAATTTACGCGTTTGTTTTTGTCTTTTTCAGATAGACTCATCGACTGATAGATTAAAATATGTATACGCTTCCTTTATTATTCCCCTCTCCCCTCCCGGATATCATCCAATACGTACAATCACGTGGTGGCTGTGTATGCGTGTGTGTATGTGGGTTGGTGTACAGTACTTATCGGGACGAGTGTTTCATTTCCGACAGCGACATACGATATTGAATTATACGCGTCACCGCGCGGTGTTGTCTCTCGCGTCACTTTTTTTTTTATTATTATAATATTGTATCGTAAAATTATCGTGTAAAATAAGTTTATTTAAATTTTTTTTAATTAGGTATCACACAGCCCATATACGTATAAAATAGCTCGATGTACATAATAGTACCTACTATACCTATATGTATCGTATGTGTTCTTGTCGACAACCAAAAAAATGTAATTGTATTTTTTTTTAAATTTTTTTTTTTTTTGTTAACGCCTGTACAAAATAGATGCCAATTTTTAGTTTTATAGGTACGTGTACATTTGAAGCCTTCAATCAAACGGAATTATTATACTTTTCCGAGCACACCACTCGACACGCTAATGCTCCGCTACATAATATTATTTTTCACTTTCATTCGTCTTCAATATTATATTATGTTGATTTTTCTATCATACATCTTCTTAAACGCGCAATATATTTAATTTTCTTACTATTGTACTTCTTTCATTTTGGTGTTCGGGATATTTTCAAAGGGATAAAAAGGATCGCCTCCAATTGCAAACGTTTAGACAATTTTCCATTGACATTTTTAGTATCGAACCGTTCACCCTTCGTCCTTCTCCCTCAGCGCATACACTTAAATCGTCAGAACCCTTTTATTTATTTATTTTTTTTTAGTCAATTTTTGAGTATCAAAACGTTTATGCTATTCGATGCGATCATAAGTATTGTTTTAAGTCCTTCTTGTATACAATTATCATTATTATTATTATTATACTATCATTAAGTAGTTTGTGATTTAATATTTATGCCATTATATAAAGTTATAATTTGCCAATCAATCGCTGATCTATTATTATATGCATACGTATTGATGATGTAAAACAAATACGTAGGCATATTAAGTTAACCTAATTAGCGTATAAGAAAAATATGTACGATAAATAGTTATTTAATATACACACGAGAATAATATATACAGTCATTATATTATACTTTTATTATATGTATTATTATTATTAATATTATTATTATTTTATTGGTAGTATGACTATCGTTAATGCCAGATCAAATTTTGACTATACACATTAGTACACTTACCTATGTACGAATATTATATTATTATGATTATAAAAAATATGAATATATATTTTACGAAAAAATCAGTATAACGGTATAGAAGATATTATAACGTTTTATCGTGATCTCTCGTATGCTTGTAAGATTATTTTTTATAGACTAATCAATGATGTTGACAACGACGATATAACCGAATCGATTGCATTTGTAACAATTGTTCATATACCTACATACAATGTATATTAGATCTATATATTAATGTATAACTGCACGGTACGTGATTATCGTAATAGTAGGTATTAAAAGTTGTAACCGTTTGATATTTAAAACATTAATTTTATTATTAATGTTCGATGTCGTACCATTTTATTGTTATCCGAAATAACGTGCAGATATATAATATTTTTATCGATAGAAATAATTTTTATAGCTCCAGTCAAAAAAAAAAAAAAAAATTTTTTTGCTTGTAAGAATCAATTGCCAATATAATATAATATACGGACATGATATTTTTAATTTATTTGAAAAGTAATAAAGTTATATACGTTGTAACGTTTGGTATTTGTCTTTTATTTCCATAATATCGTTCCTCAACACGAGTAATAACTACTTATAGGTACATCTAAATGAAAAATGCCGAAATTCCGTTTCTGAGGCATTGCATTGTTATTGTAATATTATAATAAGACGTATTATGTAATATAATCAATACAATAATAACTCAATATTATTCTGATTGTTATTGTAAAATTATAATAAAAGTATACACTCACCACTCACTATAATGTATTCAAATTATATCCACCACTTCTTAACTTACCGAAAAGCCGTGGCCGAAGTTACTTTTTTTTTTTACCAGATCGTCGAGTTGATATAACTGATAGAATATTTTCATCATTATTATTATTGATCTTTATTTAAACTTTGAGTACCTTATACACTTATACTATATATATAGTATGTTGCCATCAGTTACAATTTTAATTAGATTTTTTTCTACAAAAAAATTTAAAAAAAATTGTATGTAATATATGAAAGAGTATTTTAATATCTCATCTGTCGGTAAATAATTTACTACAATTGAAGAAAAAAAATCGAAAGTTCCCTAATAAATCGATTGTTGATTTATTTTTTTTAATCTATCGATACCACTCCACCTTATACACCACCTCAAATATTATGCTACTGTTTACGGTAGATGGTTTTCAATATCATTGGAATGCTTTCATCTATTATATATAATCAACACGACGATTAACTTAATATATTGTACTATTGATGACAAGAAATAAAAATTATTGGTGATTTTTAATGCTCAAAACATATTGTCTTCCGTTTGATGATGCAAATAGAGAAATATACATATATTAATATAATAAATCATATACCTACTTGGTTATTAATTAATAGTTATTATGTTAACAGTGGACACTAATTTATTTCTAAAACGATCATTTTCTTTTATGAAAACGTATTAGGAATAGGTACTTAGATATATAAAATATATACCCTTCTAACACGTTTTAGATTGCCGATATTCTTTTCACGCACTTATGTTTGTTGTTGGGTCCACTATCAATTATTCGTCTGTTAACGGCAACTTTTATCTGTAATAAATAATAATGATTTATTTTTAGTGATATCAAATATTAATGAATGATAATCATTCAATATTTTGAGAACTAACTAAAAAGCCAATTTCAGTATACGGTATACCCCTGAAAATGTGCAAACTGTAAGATTATTTAATAGATCTCAAGATCTAAGTTGTGTATACATCGAAATTGTTGTTAGAGTATTATTCAACTTAGAGATAATAATGTTTATTAAAAAATATAAGTTGCCATTTGAAAATCAATTTCCAGTTGATAGTGGTTTACATTTAAAAACTAGCGTAAAATCCCTAAAAGCAATACAAAATGTGAAAATCGCACGCGTCTCAGAAAATGGAAAGAAATAAAAATTTCTGGAATAATTAGTATTCCGCTATTCTAATTCTAATTCTCACTATTAAACCAGTCATATTTTGTAGATAATTACCGTTTTGTATTTATATATTCCGTCGTATTTCCTCATGTGGTGTTGCTGCAATACGGGGGTGCATAATGGTCGTGTTATAAAGTCTTGCCTGCAAGGGGGTTGCAAATAGGGCAAGTGTCCCAAGGCCGTCAGAAGTAGTAACATTTCAAAGGGTGGAAAATGTTTAAATACGTGTGTTTAATAGGGGGGTGCCACATACTATTGCCCCGGAGCGCCAATGAAAGTTAGCAAGGCACACTGCGTACGAACCACTTGAAACGTGACCGTGAGTGTTTTTTTGTGCATACGCATAAGACTTACGCGTTTGGCGTTAGATAATATTGTTTTGAGCAACACGATAAAATAGTAGGTGGGTGACAACCTATACCTATTATACGTGTATTCGGGTATTCCGCGTGCTCGAAATATATACCTATTATACAACAAGTATAATAATAATAATAATATTGCAAGACACGCAAGAATCGGTTCGAGCGATTCTGTAAATAAATCGTGACGAAATCGCGAGAGGTTTTAAATTCAACGAATCTGGAGTGCCCGCGCGGGGAGGAGTGCCACGGATAGCGAACGGTATGTACTATATATATGCATAAACCACTCGAAAAAAGTTTTAAAAACGAAGAACGTGCGCGCGCGTGTAATTGTATGCGTCACGGGGCTATTGGAGCTTCGTACACTTGTATGCGCGAAACCGGGTGCGCAGTACACAGGAAAATATAGACTTTTGCCGCAACGGAAATGGAATTATAACTATCAAAATTATTGTCGGGTCGTGGTGCTACTGCGAGTGCCTTCCCTCCCTGCGGTAGTATAATTTACCGTTGTTTTGGACTTATAAAAAAAAAATACCTATATTGTGCTGCAGATCGACTCGTGTTTATTCTCGAGATATCGTTTTGGCCGCGATAACCGATCGGTCGCCGTAGTTTTATCATTGGCCAAATAAACGGTCCACGATATTATTATTATGGTTTTTTCAAAATATACCGACTTCGTAAAATATTATATTATGTATACGTACTTCACTACTTCGCTGTATATTTGTAAGCCTTCAAGACCGAATTCGTCGACAATTTTCAATCGTCGAGTACGTTGTCGTGTCGGTTCAATAATAAAATATCGTCAACACGGCAAACTGATAACGCGATATTATTTTCAAATGTTCGAGTACACAAAGTGTCTGCGAAAAAATCACCATCATTATTGCTGACAACAAATTAATATAAAATATAGTTGAATAAAAATCCTAACACTTGAAATATCAGGGTTACCTTAATATGTGTTTTACTCGCTATAGTTTTCTAGTTTTAGTATCGTAAGTACTGGGTAGTTCATACAAAATTTTAATTTTGATTGAATTAAATAATTGACGAGCTTAATTTGTACTAATACGAAATGTATTTAACTGTTATTATTTTAAATTAAATATTTAGAATTTTTACTACGATGTTTTCGCCGTATATTACGCTATATTGTATACAATATATTATTTTAAGGCATTTAACAAAATTTATTTTATCGAAATATTAATATTTTAGACATTTGAAACAGCTATTTGAAAACTTTCTTGGCCAAGCTGATCCGAGTTTTCAACTACTACAGTTTACAACAGGAGTTTTCCCTAACCTAATGTGTAACACAGCGTGCGTCAGAACTCGACACGGCGTAATGTATAGGCAAAATAGGTACTTTTCTGTTTCGAGAACATTTTAAAATATTTAACCAACTGCATTTTTTGTGTACTTTATAATTTATATTACACTGCAGAATGCCTCGTCATGTATACCTCGGAACACACCCGCTCGCCCACTTAAATGTAATCTCTTCAGGCCCAAAACTTTAAAACTTACACAACTATTTGAATACCCAATGGAAATTAATAATTTAGCATTTTAAATATTTATTTCAATTAGTTATATAATTAGCCATTAAAGATTTTTAAAGTTAAGATGGACCAAGAAAAACTACAAACTACACTACATCATTGTGGCTCTTTATTACAGTAATAATTTTCCACAGTAATTTTTCAAAAATCTTAATAATGAAAAATGTCAAATGTGAAAAATACGTGACGAAAAACCATCGCCGTACATTACATCACTTATTATATTATTACAGTTGGCGATTTGTTATTTCTAGTATTATACGATGATGAGAACAAAATAAAGTGGAATCAAATCATTCGGCAGGGTTATTAAATTTCAGAATCTAATCTAACTTCTAAGTAATCATCGACGTCCGACTGTTTTCTGAACTGAAGCTCGGTACATTTTCCCACCAATTATATATATTATTCATTCAAGTTGACAACTGGCTCGCATTGAAACAATTAGATTCGAACACAAGGATTGAATAATAGATTTTTGTCTCTTGTATAGTTCATAAATATCTAACCTTATAGAAACTTAAACTCGAAAGTTAGAAGAACATGCAAAACTCCAGTTATAACAGTGAGTACAACAAAATGTTTATATTTATGCGAAAAACTGTTCACGTCTACTGAAACAATGGGTAATAAAAAATAAATTTTCTATATAAAATGTTTTTCTTAAATGTCAACAACTATAATAACACTGTGAATTAATTTTTCACGTGAAAACAAAAATATCTTCCTATATTGTTATAAACTTATAACATCATAAGATAGATATTATATTTCTTTAAACCAAAAGCTATTAAATCTGTCAAGAAGTTCCTTCACTGGATGGATTCTCCCTTCAAGCCTCCAACCCAACATCATCTCTCACAGCGCTTGTACTTATTGTAAAAAAAACACATTTACAGATTGTATAAATAAATATTGTAACAAAAAAAATAAAAACGAAAAGCTATAAATTGTTCATTGTTTTAATTTATTCGTCAGTAATAATTCGTCGGTAATAAAAGAAGTCAGCTGGGAAAAATAATTCTCGTCGAATTATATAATTTGCAATAGAAATTGATATTCGCCACGAAATCATGATAGGTGTGTGGGGCAAAGCCCCCCCCCCCCACGTTTCAAAGCGTATAATATATTACGTGGGTTGTGCAAATGAAATTTTCTCGTCTCACCGGCAAAAAAAGTTTGCGCCGCCACTGCGTGTGAATAATTATACACCTATACGTTTGTAGGCCACTTAATTTGCACCATCGCGTCCGTTCGGCGATATTATTTTTAATGGTGTAATTTGGCTTGGGTGCCAAACCGGCGGACGGTGACGATGCATCTGAACAAACGACCGTTGCATTATTTCACTGCGACTCTTTTTGCGGGTTTTTGTTTTGTTCTTTCAAATTAAACGAGGCCAAACGAAAAAAAAAAAGAAAAAAGCGAAACAAAATTCGAAAAAAATAAAATAAAGTTTATCTTTTTGTACTGTGCGGATCGATTTCCACCGTTGTCGCCGCAGAATGTTCTATTTTATCGACGCATTTGTACGCACACGATCTGGTAGAGTGCCAAGCCGTTCTTTTTCCCGACTTCCGAAATTTTTTTTATCCAAAAACCTAGCGCAAAAGGGATGGCAAATATATCAATATTATTATTATGCGGCGCGTGTTTTTTTTTATTCAGTCGCTTTCCGACCACAAAATAGCTGCGGAGACATACACATTATATATTATATACGTATAATATGTATATAAAATAAAACTGCGTTTAGAATAGCCAATAGAAGCGGCTCGTACGATTTCCCCGAGGGTAAAGGCAACGGGGTGGCCGGGTAAATATGTTTAGAAAATTGAAACGACGGTATATTATACGAAGTCGCACGACCCGCGATAAAAGTTTATCAAAGTTAATTTATAATACAAAACGCGTAGCTTAGGTATTTTTGAAAATTTGAAATCACTCGTAGGGACATTGTGAACTTGGCTTTTTACTGTGGTATTACAGAGCAAGCAAAGGTGGTCAAATTTATGAAAATAATTAACTCAAGTTGAGAGAGCACAACATCGACAGTTATTAACAAATCATAATTTTTTTTTTTATTTTAAGTCAAAATATACCATATATTATATCGGATGACATAAAAGTATATATACGATAAAAGACAGATAAAATGACACGACACTTTATTGTTGATTTTTAAAAGTTTTAAAATGAATTTATTTATTCCGGCGTGTTTTGTTTTTTTAGAGCTAAAATTGTTAAAAAATCTGCACCGTTTGCGTTTTAGGCGTCTAGAAGGGCTGCCCGGGATTGTGAGGGAGGAAAGGTCTTTAATTAAAGGGTTTGAGTGGGTGGAAAAACGGTTGTGGAATCTTTTATAAAAGTGTTTGGCTTCTTCATTGATTGTTTTTAATTTCAGGTCTGTGTGGTGAGTATGATTAGATATATAAGGGGGGGGGGGGACATTGATTAATTTTCTTAACGCAATGTTTTGGAAGGATTGAATTTTGTCTTTATAGTTTGTCTTTTTTGCACTTCCCCATAGTTGGATGCCGTGAGTCCAGATTGGTTTCAGTAATGTTTTGTAGATGAGGAGTTTGATATTAGGGAAAATGTGTTTATTAGAGATTATAGAGGTTTGAGGATACGAATACGGTTGTTCAGTTGTAGTCTGTTTGCTCTAATATGGTAGGACCATTTAATCTTTTATCAAACATAAATTTAACTCGATAGGTCAAAAGTCAATATGGAAAAAATTATTGACATAACTCGGTTTAAAAAAAAGCTAATCTACTTTTTTGAAATTATTATTTGGACCACATGAAGAGGTAATAATATATTTCGTATCAAAAGTAATATTAGTCCGAAAGATTTTCTATTTATTTCCCGGAAAAATAGGTTTATTATATATACCTACGTATATACGTCATGATATTGTTACATATTACGTATCGTCGTAATGTCGTTTCACAATGATCGGTAGTTTTTTTTTTTTATAAATTATAAGATGTACTGTATACAATATAATACATTAATTCTGGTTTTTGATTAAATCTAGACTGCTTTTCCTGTTCAACACATTATCAATCATTTTTGATATTTTCGTATACTGATCAGCAACTTTATAATACCATGTAATTATTTAAAAACAATTTTAATAATAATTGTTTCACCTTGTAACACGAATAAGGAATGCGCTTATAAACGCGTTAGTTATATATTCATACACGATGGGTACAAATGGTACGTTATTATTTACCAATAATTTACCCATGCGCGAATGTAATTATCTATATTAGATTTTATAATTATACCGAATTTCATATTATAATATAATATTATTATTGTCTTTGAATTCGTGGCTTAATGCATGTTTTATACTTACATATTCGTTTAATACTTGGTGCCTATACATAAAAACCGAACTTAAAATATGAGATGATGTTCTTAGCATAATCATGTTTCATAATAAGTCGATTCACTCTAATTTTTAAGCTAACGGCATAAAACTTGAATTTCTGAGCGTAAATTTTGTATGTTCCGCGTTTGTAAGACGGAGACAACACATGCGGGTGTGGCGTCCTCTTAATGAAAATATACAATCTATACAGTGTGTAAGAGTAAGACAAGTAAATGAGTGGAATAATACGAGGCGGTGAAAAAGAACAATAAGTAGGCGTTTCACTTAGAAATGTCTGATATTTTTTTTCTCTTTTAAAAATATTTTCATCATTGCTTATATAAGTATAAAAAATGTATTATTTTTAGTTTTGCTGTATATATGCTCAGAATGCTTATATATTGTGTTATGTTCAATAAAATTATAAACATTGACTGTCAATGAGAATTATGTTAATTTAATATTTATGTTTCTCGTAGCATTCATAGTAGCCGCTTATCCCTAGTGCGAGAGCTTGTGTATCTACTAATTTTTAGGTCAGTGTGGATAAAGTAGACTAGTCTGTTAAAGGAACCATGCTAGCGAGTATACAGTTTTTAGTAATAGTACAACATGTCCTATTTTCCTGTCGAGTTATAAGTATTGAAAGTTTACATGAACTGAGTAGTTGACCAACATTTTGCGGGGTACAAACTCTACGCCACTTATCTAAGCTTTAAATACTTCTATACTTAATAATAGGTAAATATTATAATGTGATACATTGGACGACACCATGGACGTAATTATGGGGAGGCTTAGAATGGCTTAGCCCTCCTTAAGGTATTTTAATATATAGGTTATATAGGTAATCTTTATTGTAATAAATTATAAACATAGAAAGAGTCATCTAACAAATAGATAATGAACATTATTATTATAAACAAGTTTTCTGGAAAGGAAAGAAGGATCCAATTATAATATATATTTTATGACTATATAAAACTGTATACATTTGTACAATTATTCAATAAATAAATTGCCATTTAATTTGTAAAAGTTTAGAACCGTATGGTATACAAAATTGTGTGTACCCACTACCTATGAAATTATAGTGGGTGGAAGACAAGTCTTCCACTCTTTTTGTCCTTGAAACCTTTTGGACTTGACCAATGCTTGATGATGCATTTGATGACCCTATATTTACGTCCATGGACGACACCATATTTCGGTATCAACACGAACGATGTAATTTAGTACGTTTTTTTGTATAAACTTCGATACACCTAACCCAACATACAGATAACTATAGATAAGGTTTCGTATTATTAGGTAGGTAATCAAAACATTACGTGATTGAAACTGTATTATGATATATTTATTCATTTTTTATCAATATTTACACGACGTAAATATTCTATAAGCGTAAAACCTATGCTATCTACATGACTGTAGTACATACACGAACTCACACGTGCATGATAATAATATATAATTATGTATAAATCACTATATAGATACATCGAGCGACACCACGACGATCATTCAAAGTCATCACGACAATATTATATAGCTGGTAGTTAAATATTTTGTACCTACTTTTATAGAAATCGGTGATTTTATCAATATTATCACCGTCATCTTTGTGTATATTGTGTAGTTTACTATAATCCTGAAAACCATTAAGATACAAAGCACGAATTTATAGATCTTACTATAATTAATAATATTATTATAATACGCACAATATAATATCGAACAATATTTCGGTACTCAAATTATTAATTGATAACCTTTGTGTTCAAACAATATTTTTTATAAAGATACAATAGATAAACTTATATATGGAATTTATATAAATATCCTGGAGTGGTATGAGTAGTAAGATAAATTTTAAATTAAAAAATGTACATTAATACACGAATGGGCAGAGATATTTGAATTCTGAATAGTCTGGTAGTTATTATTTATGAAAACACGATAAATTAACTCCCGGACTCATTAATCAAATTATCGGTATTGTATTATAAAATTAAGTTAGTAAATTTGAAAAGAAAAAAATATAAATATTCAAAAGGATAAAACCGTATTTATAAGGGTGAAATCGTAAAAGAATGCTTAATTAATTGCGACGGTCATTAAGGTCGGAAATAAAAAAATTTGCAAAACGCATACAAAAAAAACAGGTACCCATTTTTATAAGCATATAATATAATAATATATTATATACTATACACTATACAGTTAATTCAAGTAACTATACTCGTGTAGAAAATTTTTTTTTAATAAATACGTTTATGAGTACGTAAATATTTGTTTTAATATAATATATATGGCATATCGCTATTTTATTCGATCTTGTTTTCACAACAACATTTATTTAACTATAATAATATCATGTTATGTGCTTTATTTGTAACGCCGATAATTTTAATTTCATTGGCTAAAGTACTAAAATAAAAAGAATCTAAAAATACACAGCTGAGTATGGAAAAAAAACAAATATAAGTTAAGTTAAAAACATAAACTCACAAAAAATGTATTTATGCACACACACATAAAAATTAACAAATATATTTATATATACAAAACTGATTTATGCGTTACCTTGATTAACTATATAAATTTAATTTAATAAAAAAAAACATTGCAAACGTAACGACATTTAAGCCATATATAGTCGTTAAGATTCACCGTGTAGCAAACTTTTTAGTTTATATAGTATATGTTTGTATATATGTATTATGTATGTATGTATATATGTATATATATATGTATAACATTGTATATGCATGTATGTATGTATGTATGTATGTATGTATGTATATAAGTATAACATTGTATATGCATGTATGTATGTAGGATTGTATGAACATTATATGTATAGCAGTGATGTTATGTATTAATTATATTCTTCAAGTGAAACGCATAAAGTATGAATTATTTAACATAGTGGATAAATTTAATTATTATTGATCAATAAGTTCTCATTTCGTTGACATGAAATGATGTATTTATTGTTCTATCGATATTCTATATCAGAAAAAAAAATAATATGCGTACAAGTATAATAAGTATATAAATTTGCATAGATTATATAATATTTATACAAAAATATATCCGATCAAAATAAACCACGATAACCAAACGATCATTGAAAGCAGATTGTCTAAAGATGAATGATACGCTGTCCATTAGGAAAACATGTAATCCTTGTAACTTCCCGCGGTCAAATGCACTATATAGGTACATATTATATTCGCCATTAATTCGATCTTTACCGAGTAATTACTTATATAACATAATATCGCTCTCACGATTTTATATAAAAACCGATAAGGTTGAAATCGAATTCATCGAAATATGTGGAAAAAAAATGTTAAGTTCAAAACCAGTTTAGCTACGTCCAAACGACCTAACACCCAAAAAATTCATTTAAAACCAATAACACAAACACACCTACGTATAAAATATGATGTACGCGTTATAGCTATTGGGTTTGAAATTTTCAGGTGGAATAAAATATAATTGATAGGTACGTAGTAAGTATTTAAATAGTGCGCGAGTATATTGTTACAATGCATTTATTGAGTTGGCTGTCAAAATTGGCGGAGAAACCTCCAAACCCAAAATTAAAACCGCACGCCTACCGAACACATAATATTATGTTTCTAGAAGACCGACCAGACAACTAATAATAATGAAGGTATTTCTCTGTGTATTATTTGTACCATTTTAAAAACATTAAGCCCGTTGAGCATTTATGAATTAGCTGCGTTTAATACTTTACACCGACCGGATGGCTTTGTATACCGTCTCCGACCGACGTTATTATTTCTCTTTTAGTTATTTAATTAATTCCGTTCGAACGTGGACGGACACCTGTACGTTTAAAGACGAACGGCATCGTCAATATTAACGTTTTATCGCCAATAAAAATAATATTATGTTGGACGCGCCATTTATAACTATTCCCGTACGGTCTGACCTATACTTCTTCTGTATTATATTATGTTTACAACTGCAGACGTGCAGACCACATTGCAGTGACGACCTTCAGCAAATGCACTCGGTTGTGTTATCAATAATATTGTTCGGCGAAAGCGAAGATCCTTGGTTAACAACATCGGTTGGGGTGAACAAACATTTCAAGAATATTGTATTGATAATAATTATAGCGATTCCTGTGTATAATATAGCAAGTAACGACGGTCTATAATCCTGCGGCAGGTATTCGGGAGCGTATCGAGTTTCTTATCGTGGCTCGAAAATCTCCATAAGTCACGAGTCATCCACCTCATTCGATTTCATTCAATAGGCCAATTATAGGTGCCCGTTTCGTATCGGGCTATACTGTTATGTACTTTATACTATGCATGTTTAATAATACTGACGCGCTATACACATAATGATAATATTATAACAACACGTGGTTGATATCACGAGAAGCCACGATACAATGGACGGGAGCAATATATTATATTGTGATTTTTTGCTTTCTCGATTTTTGAAAAGTCCAACCCCCATACCATTCCATGATATTAGTTGATGTAACCATAGAGTAGGAGGCATACGTCATGAGCTAGTAGAGTTCAATTCATAAAATATTTATATCATATTATTGTGATACGGTCGATTCGGCACGAATTCCGCCCACAATAGTTATATTGTTATTCTATATTTATATAATATACGAACAGCTGATAGCCATGATAACACCGGTGCACCGGGTCTGGGACGAGTGCCGTCAAACAGACTCTACTAATAAATCATCATTATTATATAGGTACCTGCTACGGAGTTATCTTATTATCTATAAATCTATTACGTTCTAACCTCGGCGTGGAAATAATTTTACACCGAAGCGCACTCATCGCAAATTTAATAGAACAAACTAGGCTATCACACACACACACACACACACATGCACACTCATCTCTCGAATTCAGTCATATTTATATATATATATATATATATATATATTATTCATTTATAATACGAGCGGTTTCGAGTGAGTGGCACACATCGAGTGCGAACACAATTTCCAAGGATCGCGATTTGAATAAGTAGGTAACAACATATTATATATTATTACACGAATCGAATAAACTGTATGTGCGTTGATACATAGCATGCGTTACTTGCCATCCTCAAATCGAATATATTATTATTATTACATAACCAGCGCCTAAAATAACGTGTTTTTGAGCACAAAGTGTGCAGCCCGTAAAGTATAATATTATAGCGTGTGCAGTTCAAATTTCCAAAGTTTGTTGTTAAAAATAACACTTAATGTTGGAATTATTAGATAAACGCCTGCAATTTTTACACAACCTGTACTATCAATATAATTTTTTTTATTATTATTTTGTTCCTTGAAGTTTCGTGATTTCCAATTTTTTCAACATCGTTGTTGACGGGGAAAACAATCCCACGTGCATAAACCTGGAATTTTCCAGGAGACGAAAAAGGCGTTTTAAATACAAAAAGGTGGCCAAGCGGGTGTCACTCTGACGTACGCTAGGTTACAAGTGGGTCATTGCAACGGATGGTGTCGAATTCAATGATATTATATCGTTGTATACACATAAGTTTATAACTACAATAATTAAACAAAAACAAACCTATAGATACCCAGTGAAATAGTATGATACTCTATGGTATTATCTAGTTTCTCAATAATTGTCGTGTGCATATTATAACGGTAGCCTGGCTATGATTAATGCATTTACTAGTTAACTGCATAATACTACACACTTTGCACTAATCAAATGACGACGCCGACAATAATTGCAGTTGTAATGTTAGGCGCTCACCATGATAGTAAAAAGTAATAATACTATTATGTGCCGGTACTTTTACAACAACTACAACTATGCTATAGTTACAACCTACTACTGCCTACTACTGTCTACTAATACTACTGCCGCTGTGGGCAATTATACCATTGCCGAACAAAACGATTCCGAATGACACACAACCAGATGAGTAATTTTCGCATATTTTATATGAAACTAACAACAATTACAACACATATACTTCTCAAGGAGTAACCGATGTACGCAGTATGGAAACGTTTGAAAAAAATTTCACCGAAAATTGTAGGAAGAATCTACCGCCCACATGACTGGAATACACCACCTCGAGCGTATAATATACGACCCACGACGTCGAGGCCGTGTAGGCATAATATTATAGTGTAGTGGTGCTTTTGAAGCCGATTTTTAGTACAATTTGCATCCATAACGTTTCTGCAGTTTACATTAACACCCTAGTGAGTGCACTCTATAGTGCATTTTCCGTGTAATATCAAGACGTGTATTGGTAAATACTACTTATAAAATATACTCAGGGTTCTGAATTTGAAATATGTGTCAAGTGAGACATTCTTCAATCGAAAATTTCATTCTTCGTGAAATATTTCAATGAAATTGTGAAAAATATTTAGTTTTTCTTTTAAACGTATTCGGTTGTAGACTATATAGGATAATTAATGACTTATCAACCAAGGTTTACAAATCACTATGTTAATGGTTATATATTATCTATAAAAAAGGTATTACATAATATATTAACGGTTTATTAATAACTATCACTTCTATATTGGCTATTGGGTCCTATTGGATATTATTTATTAGTATTCGATACAATAATCCAAATTGTAAAAACGTTTTCTTTTCGTAATCTTTCTTTTAGAAAATTTCAGACATAGTAAACAATTTTTTTGATTTTTTTTTTTTACATGGCTGTAATGTTTAACGAAAATTTCATGAAATAAATTCCATGACATTTAAAAACCCTAAATATACTATAATATAATGTATTAACAGCATTTTTAATTTCATAAAAATAAAAATATCATAAAATAGCCGACGTATAGGCACATTTAATATGTTGTTAACTTAAAGTTTGAAAATATAGGTAAATTCACTCTAATATTAAAAGTAATAAAACAATGTTGGTTTTGCCAAACGTAAATTTGCTATGTTGCGCGTGGGTCAGAGAGAGAAAACAAATAGTGCGCTGACATCCACTTAATACACGCACGATATATAACATAAATTCCAGCATGGTATTTAGGGTTGGACATTTTCTGGGATCGTAATTTGGCGGGAATTCCAGAGAATTTTCTGGGAATACTCTCGTGGGAACGACCGGGAATATAGAAAAATCCACAATATTCAATTACCATATTTAGCATTCAGTATTTACTAATCTTTATATAGTTAAGGTATTTTTATATATACTATATCTAATGACGTATCTCAATATTATATATTTACATTTTTTATCAAAATACGAATACATAACTGTATGAATGGGCAGGTCACGTGTGGAGGAAACCTGATGCTATGATAAAGACGGTCCTACAAGAGAATCCAAAAGGGAAAAGACCCCTAGGAAGGCCCCGAATGCGATGGGAGGATTGTGTCAAAAAGGATGTAACAGATTTTTACCCGGATGAAGACTGGCATATGTTATCGCAAAATCGTGAAGGATGGAGGCAGTTATGTTTGGATGTGTGGTATAAAAGGCCGTATACAAAAATAATAAAAAAATAACTATATTCATCAACTTGTAAGTGAAAAACAAAATAAGTTGTGGGTATACCTAATCTATATATTATAATACCTCTCCGAGATACGCATAACAACGATATTATTTGATATTATTATTTCCGAATAACAATATTTTTGATCCCATCGGCTGTGCGCCACAGCATCCCTAGCCCCTAGGAGTTTTCACAGTAGCCGATAAACCTACACAATATGTGCCGTGAATCGTGATATCAGCAAAAGTATTACTTGGGTACTGTATATTATCGCAACCATAGGTACATATTATGGGACCTTAAACAAACGACGGGAAGTCAGAAGTCTGCAGACTAAAATAATGCGATATAATAGTAATAATAATAATAATAATATATTATCCGCGGCCCGAGTACGTTAGTGTTGTATGTCGTGCGACGGTGAAAGTCGCTAAATAAAACTCTCGGTCAATCAGGACCTCTGCAGATGTGATCGAGTGGACGGAAGAAACGGAAAATAAAATAACCGATAGAAACCCCCCCTGGTATACACGCGGTTGCGACGAATACGAGTTTTCCTGCTGCAGACATATAATCTTATATACAGGGTGATATCATGAACCCGACAATTTTCCCTGAAAACACAGGTAGGTACGCGTGATTGTTGAACCATTATTTACACGATTTGAAGCCATTATACTGAACCCTATACGCGACATTTTCGTGAAAAATAATTATTTATTATTGTTCGATATCGTGATGTTATTATACATTTTCACGTTGGTTACCTTTTGGAACGACTGCAACATCGCATGTTTCCTAAGCAAGATGCCTATTATTACTTAAGATTTATGGTGTATTAACATATAATCGAACCTCGAACCCGTGTCAAATTATGCCGTCAATTAGTACGTAATAATCATTTACATTTTAGTTGTGACCGAGTGGAGTAGCACTGCAGGAAAGTAACCTTTCTAAATATTGGTGCATTAAAGCTCCTTACTAAAATGTATTTATATACCTGTAAGGTCATATTAAAAATAACTTATGATTCGATAATCGATTAAAAATCAAAATATTTGGAAAATTCTTCTTCTTCCGGATGCGAAATTGCGAAATAAATTATTTGTTATAGCTCAAAAATGTCAACGATAAAAAAAAATAGTTAATAATTTCTTAGAAAAAAAAACGTATGGATTTATCGATACGATGATTACCTACTAAGAATAATAGTCCTTATAAAAATAGTTGTGCATAAATATAAAATATAGTAGATAGATAGATAGGTACCTATATTTATTAATTATTATACTCGGACAAATTTTAGAAATTAAAATTTGGAATTTTTGGATGTTGGTTTCACTATAGTGCACCAGTGATTGGATACTGCTTCTATTGTATAGAAAAAATCTATACTCAAAAAACCCGAAATTCGAACAAATTCAGTATTAAATAAACAAAAAGTGGGAGTGATCGCCGCGTCGGTAAATCACTGTGCGGCCTGCATGTAATTGTAGTTTAATGATAATAATATATATTATTATCATCACCGTCGTAACGTGCAGACGATGCCCGCGGCGCCACGATCGGCGAGCTTCGCGGACGAAAAACAAACACATTATAATATAGGGACATCGCCTATGATAATACGATTATTATAATGTGTTATGTAGGTAGGTACAGTGACACATATTATTAGGTATATACCTGTGTAATATTACGTACAGACGCCGCGCAATCCGTCGTCGTGACAGCCGACTCGCGATATCGAAACTTACACCGATTCGAGCCGATGGAAATGCATTGCCTATATTATTAATACGATGTGTTAATAGCTCCGTTCTACGGCATAACGTTATAATATGCGTATACGGTGTGCCTATACATATACGGCTGGTACACCTATACCTATACACCCATGTATACTTTATGAAATGGATCTCCGGTATACTGTTGCTGCTGCTGCACCGAGGGCGGTTAAACTCACGAACTCACGTCGAACGAAATGACCGTAGTTGTACCTAGGTTAGGTATAGGTATATCTATATACGCGAGTTTTTACTTTCGCAAGAACCGTCGACGACCGCGGGAGGATTCGCGGCGGCCGTGCAACGCGGTCCGATTGTTTCGCGCGGATGAGGCTGCGAACCCCAACGGGATGACGACGACGACGACGACGATGATGATAATAATAATAGTAATATAATAGCTATTATAAAAAAAAAAAATAGTTAACATGGGTACGGGGTATTGTGACTCGTGATGAGCATAATATTACGCGCGTCGAGTACTCGCGTATAATATTGTGAAATGCTGCACTTGCCTTTGCTGCAGACGGACACTACAATATATTATACAGGTATATCATAAAAATAATGCGCTTTACATATATAGTTAGGTGCATTAATTAAAATTGCGGCGTTTGAAATATAATATTATACTTAAATACTAAAATAAAAAAAGTATTTAAATATATGATCCATTAATTATTTAAACACGAATACAAGTACATTTAAGGGTGTCGGTGCCGGTTTTTCCGATTTTCCGCAATTCAATAAAATTTGAAAATTTGAAAATTATTATATTTTATATTTTAGTTGCTTGTCGCTATATACTTTATAATTATAATACTTTTCCACTAATCTAGAATTTACTGCCCAATACCTATTTAGGGGGGGGGAGGAGAGTTGATACGCTGTATTATATATCAACACAAATTACTTCACAAGAAAAACTCTCACTGCACCTCGTTGATGTGTCGAATTTCGAGGATTTTTTTTTCATCTGAAAGATGAGAACTTTTTTTCAGATCGGATCAAAGCCCGAATTTTTATTTTTATTTAATAGTGCTAGAAAAATACGTTCGACAAATAACAAATACTGTGCATTATTCAAATGCATATTTTAGCTTCTATATAGTTTTAATTTTGAAAATTAGGCTCTGATCCGACCTGCAAAATGTTCTCTTCTTTCAAATAAAAAAAAATTAACGAAAACCGACTAATCTACGGGACGCGAACTTTTTTCCTGTAAGACGTGTTTTTGTACTAAAAACGTACCAACGTCCTTAAAACAATTTTAAACATCTACTTACTTCATATTTGTCTACGAGTGCGCTTTTCAGAACCGAATTCTGTGTATCTTAATTTCTTTCTTTGGTTCATAAGTATCTATTTATTATATGGTTATTGAATATTTGTTAAATTGAACGGCTGTTAGAATAGACTATTATTACTTTAATGAGCAAAAGCAAACCAATTCTTGTTTTTACACGTGGACCAGCTGCAGCTGTATTAAAAAAAATAATAAAATACAATTTCTATGAAAAAATTAATTTACAGAAGAAACTGACATGCCTTGGAGAATAGACAGACTTCGAACATTTTTTTCTGATTTGAAAGAAAAATATTTCTTGTAACTCGCATTAGACTACAATTTGTATTCTAGTTTAAATAAATCAAAGAACATACACTTAAAATAAGCTAAAATTTGGAAACATCCAGACATTTATTACAGATTCTATTATATGAAATTTCCAAGTTCCTACGCAAACTGAAAGAAGTCTTATAATATTTAAAATAAAAATAATCATCCACATTGGCTCCAACACCATTAAATACTTTTTTTAAATCTTATTATAAATGTATTTTGATTAGAAATAAAGTATTGCAATACTCACCAAGTATGATTGTATAATATTTTATTGTAATTAGCCATTTGACCTATCGACAGAGTTTCAACTTTCAGTACAAACTACATATAGGTCCGATATTTTAACAGGTTTTCAGTTCAAACTTTTTGACATATCAACAAATGGACGTGTGTCACTGTCCCCACTCCATTCGTTAACTCGATACTAAATATTCGTTTGAATTTATTATGGTAGTAAACTCAAATCAAAATAATATATAAATCACATTTTTTGGGTCACTGCTTTCGTCATCATATTTGGTAGCAAAATAATAATAATAATAATAATAAAATTATACTTTATTACTTGTGAGCTGTGGCAATATAACATCTTCTTATTATTTATCGTATTTCATCTAACTTTCTCAATGTACTTCGGTGATTTTTTTACTCGGTAAAACGTGTTCGACGCGTTTAAAACAAGACTAATATTAATTAAGCTGCTAAAAGAAAACAGAAGTCTTCACATTATTTCTAAAATATAAATCCGTACATATGTAATAGCAATTAAGTTTGAATAAAAATCAGGATGGACTATAATAAGTGATAACATAATATCATGTTGAAATGCATTAGTTAGATGAGTTGTAATCAGTTACACACGTCTTGATTAGTGTGCGTCTATAATATCCATCGCTCTACGTTATTCTTTAAACACTAATACTAAAACTTGTCTCCATTTTCTCCCCGTCAAGAGTCAAAACAACAGAAAAGTTATTGTGTCTTTTATAATAACCGTCTTATAATTAATTAAAATTGTATGGTAAATTTTTCAAAATTAAAATTAACATAATACCAACTGTCTAGATCGTTTACCTTCGTAATATTGCTATCTGCTTCAATATAATGCTTAACAAACGTATCGATAAAATTAAGATTATTAACAAAAACTCCGTACAAAAATACATTACTGGAAACATTTTAAATGACTAGACGAACATTATAGAACCTGGGTGTCTCACGTCTTAATCAACAAAAAATAATAAATCCATCTTTTGTATTATTTCAAAAATCAAAATCACTTAAAAATACCAAACATTCTATATTTATTATTTGCCACAACAAATGTTTTTGCTCGTCTCCCCAAGATGACGATACTGAACTAGAACCCAATGCTAGAAATAAAATTATCAAAAAGCAACAAGTCATCAAACATTTTGTAAAGAAATAAAAAATAGAAGTCTAATCATCTGCTGAGTTCACTTGCAAAGATCTACCACTACACTCAAACTTCATCATACTTGATGTATCAACTAAAATATAAGTTATCAGGAGCTTACATAGTTACATCCAACCTTACAAACTAAAAGTGGATGTTAGACCAAACATACGATCATAAGGAGAAATATTACAAACGTTCTACAAAATCACTCAAAAACACCATTAGAACTTCATCAAACAACTAAAATATTTTTAAACTAATATTCCTATGTGCTAAAATAAAAATTGAAGAAAAAACCTTCAGAAAAATACCACAATGTTTGAATTGTCAGAGCTACGAGCTACCCCAACTCAATACCAAACACTCGACCAATACAAATAATAGGTATACATCTAAATGAAAACTTAACGGTTCAATTAACTTCTTTCATAAACGAATTTAACACCCTTATGGCCTTGTCAATCAATTTATCTTACATCTGACAACTTCCATTGATACATTAACTATTGAAAATGTCCATTAATAAAAATCCCCAATTCTATTCTTTATTAATATTATTATGAGACACAAATTGATTGTTCAAAATAAAAATTAACTTCAATATCTAATATGCAATAAAAAAAAAAGTAACATCGCGTTAATTACAGAAACCCATTTAACAACAGAAATAAACATAAATTAGAAATCGAATTAAGATGCTGTTCGTGGACGGTAAATTCTTTATTGATATATAATTCTTCATTTTATTTTTAAACGTAATTGCTATGCACTATTTGTTTTTTAATAGCAACATAAAGAATTTATCCGTCGTCTTAGAATTATTTAGTTAACCAACAAAAATAAAAACAAGTACTGGGGCATCCTTGAAGGTTAGTTCAAATCGAGTAAATTCTTAGAAAGTAGTAATAGGTACAAACATTTACATTTTCATTTATTTTTATGACCATGGCTACTGTTTTTTTTTTATTTTCTGTATAATATAAATGCAATTGTTGTGGCTTTAATAAATTCTTAAAAATGCCAAAATATTTAAATATATATCCAAGCGGATTAATTTTGTTTTAAATTTACAAATATTTCACATTGTGGTGCAAAAGTTATCAGAGTATTATATTGGATACGTAAAATCAGACGTGATTTACTTCCAATAAAATATGTTGAAAATTAATTAAATGAGTTATTATAAAACTTTTAGACTTGAGTTGTAATTAAAACGAAACATCGTCAACATCGGATCATGACGGAAATTAGTCTTAATTTTTCAAAAAAAAAAAAAAGTTAAATTAATTAATGTTGTACAAAAGATGAATAATTTTCAAAGAAATGAGGCGGAAGAAGTGTCAATAACTTTAAGAGTAGGTATCTATTACATTGATTAAAATGCGTATATTCTACAGATACATATTTTTACGATACTCGCTATATAAGTAGAATAATATTTATTCATTACGTGTTTACCTTGATCTGTTTCACTATATTATTTTATAAAAAATAATACGTAAGCACCTATAACACGTTGATCACAGAAGTATCTATGTATAAAATATAAAGTGCAGAATTTAACTTGTGAATTTATTTATAGTCGAAATCCCTTCGATTTTTATTTGCTTAGAAAATTGTTTTACAATAATTGTGTTCAAACGATATCTCCATGATTTGTTATATACCAAGGAAAATCATTTTGAAAAATTTAAATAATTCATATACACATATATATAAAAAAAAAAAAAAACCAGAATAATAAATTTTACGACAAAGCAGAATTATACGGATGGACATAATATTATTATACCGGTTTCACATAATAATATGATCATCTATTAGAATCACACAATGACCGGATCAGTCTGGTTGGCGGTCTCGGTATCGATTGGTTGAGTTTTCGTTTATAAAACGCGTATGCCATAAGAGGCTGTCACGATAGAATTTATTGTCTCTGTCCATTTCGCACAGTTTACGCAGCACACGAACATGGGGTTCTGTATACTTTTGAAAACGCGAGGTTAACATGCGTTGGTGCTGCGATAGAATGGATCCATTAAAAACATAAAGAGAGAAACGTTGTATAAAATATCCTCTCGAGGGGTTTTTTTTTTTAATAATTTAACTTTATATAGCAAACCGTGAACGTGTACACACTTTCTGCAGCTTCTCAATCATTAATGCTTGATACAAATTGTAGGCACTTCAAAACTCAAGTATTGAACGAATTCTGCAAATGCATGATGATATTATATTTATGTAACGTTTAGACATTTTTTATAAGTATATTCATGCGTTAGATAAAAGTACAGAAACCAATTTTATTATTAATAGTTAGGTATATTATGTGGAATGCCTGAAGCGCAGACAAAGACGATAAGACAATCTATAATACTGTATGCAGAGGAAGTCGTCTTTGTACTTCATGCAGTGTTCAACACTTCGAGGTCCACATAATTAATTATATATTTTACATTTAGGAGATTTTTTAAAACAACATAATATCTTGACAACTCGTACGTTAATAATAATAATTGATTTTTTTTTATTTTTATTGAAGTAATCTACAATCTATACATAATCTTAGTATAATAAATTGGTTTGATGAGTGACGAGTAAGAATGATATGATAATAAGATTAGGGAAGATACCCAGTATTTTAACACCCTATAAAATAAATAATTGATTTAAATTAAATAAAGTGCGAACGATTAGAGATAACGACCGAGATAAAAAATCAGATTGACGAATTCGAACAACAAGTTTAACGACACTAATATTAATGTATAGGTATTAATGCTGAATACTTATAAGTTATAAGTATAACCAAACGTATTTTTTCCTTGTTCCTTAAAACGTGATTAACGAGATTTTATAATGTGCTGTATCATAAATTATAAATTATTATAATTAATACAGCCATTATGAGTGTAGGATTCACAATATAGTAATGGCACTGAAAAATTGTTTCTACTATATAATATAATAATAACGATGGGTGATACAACATTTTGATTTCAATACTAATAATTAATATAATAAACGTATTAACTTCGTAGATGAAAAGTTAGTGTACAATTTTTTTTGAAAGGAATAAGTAATACTTTGCGTTAATAACAATAATAGTAATTAAAAAACAAAATAGAAATGTATAAATTGAAAGTTATAATATTATGAAATATATTATTTAAAAGTTAAATATTATAAAATATAAATTACTACATTACCTATTTATATGCTTTTGAGATATAATACATACAACATTTATGCATCTATAATAAATGTACACAAATAAATAATAATATAAAATGTGAATATTGATATATGTGGCCAATATAAAATGCCTATCGATGAAAACCGTTGTGAAATGGAAAAATTGTACCTATATCTTGTTCAAAAAAAAACCCACTAAAAATCGTCGAGTACACAATAGGTAGCGGATTTTCATATTGTACAATTGCATTAATTTCTCAAGTCCACTATCGCATTCATTTTTTAAATCCACTAAATGATACATTATTATGCACTTATAGTTGATCAACATTTTTATCGATGTATAATGAGAAACTCGGACATTTAATTAGAATAACTCTGTGTATAGTAATGTCGGATGTGTAGTAATAACGACGAATAACGATATAGACGATAGTATGAATGTGTACTAATGACCGAGAAAATAGTTAACTACCTAATTAAAACAATTGCATACAATATCGATACGCGTTTATCGATCGACCGTCGATTGCAGATAAATGCGCTGACGACGGATGTGCATCGTTTACAAACGACGTGACCGTCGGTTTAAATAATTAAACGCACACGTCTTGTGCCAGGAGGAAAAAAATCAGTCGACGATGAGCGGTGCTCGGCGACCTCGTGTCGAAACTTCCGATGTGCGGCGGCAACAGGTTGAAATATAAGTATGATATATCCATCCGATAACGCACATTACGGAAAAAAATATACATAACATATTGCAGTATGAACATATTCTCGTTTTAAATTACCCGTCTTATCCGACTATATAAGACGAATACAGCGTACACGCGACTCACAAGTCGCCATAACCTAAACTACCTATGTCGATGTAACCAGCGTGGTAAAAATTATATCGTATTAAGTACCTGTACACATAAATAGTACAAAAACTCTGTCGCGGCGGCGGCGCGTCTGCCAACATGTTGTCGTCGACCTTGCCTCGAGGGCGACGACGGGTGGCGTGGTCGCCCTGATGCCAACAGGAGAGGGGACAGAGACGAATAAAAATACAACTTAAATTAACATATTAGATATTTTTAATATAACCTTATTATAATAAACTGAAAAAACAAAAAAATCACCGTCATCGACTAATAGGTACCTATTATATATAGGTATAATAACTATTATAGGACGTGCATTAATTTATTAAACTCAAACCTCCGAGTGCTCTAGAACATAATATTATAATGCTTTTTCAAACACATATTCGTTTCTATTATATCAAAGAAAAATTAAACTTTTACTTTGGTTTTTTTTTTTTACTTTTGAGTGCATTTTTCGTGTCATTATATTTGCGCCACTATACCGTAGTATTCGAATGACGAGAGGGACAGTCGTATAGATAAACAATCTCTAGTATAGAGTCGACAAAATTACAAATAAGATATTATTAAATATTTTGTATTCACGGCCCACATTATAATGATTTATCATTGTAATAAATTTCGAATTATCTAGTGTTTATTTCAACATAATTAATGTTAGGCTAATAAATGTTTATGTGAAAAAAAATATTTTTTACACGATAAATACCCATATAATAAGTACACATAACTATATAATTCCAAGCATAGGATTATTTCAATTTTTTTGTGATAATTTTAGTACATTAATTAATCGGCGATAATAATATTATGCACGCAAATATACGCGATGTTGATGCAGCTCCACGATCTCCATCACGACTGCGACTACACGCCATAAATATATTACATATAGGATGGTAATATGAATGCATCATAATATTATCTAAAATACCTAAGTCCTACATATTACCACATACGATATTATTACGTTATATACCAGCGGTACTACCCATTTAAGAAGAATATATAATATATAGGGTAAACTAACAAGCATGCTCGCAGTGCTCACCGGTACATAATATCCTTTAATAATGAATTTATTCAAATTTCGATTTTTAATATTTTTAAATACAAAACGGGTAACGTAGCAGACCTGACTCGGGATATGTTAGACGTACAAACATTTTATTTATGTTATTTCGTTGGGATATAATTGTCATTTTAAGTTTTATAAATTACATCCAGCATAATATGATGTCCATTTTGTTCGCAGCACAAAGCAAGGCGGTCCAAAAAGTTCGAGTGAACGCGCTGAAGCAAGACATCGTTAATTGATGCACTTTCTGCTCTTGTTGCATTTTTTTGCGCGAAAACACGGAGACCGCTCCATGATGGTGACTAAATGACATTTTCCGACGGATCCAATGATCTCTTCCAGACTTGGTCTTATGAGACCTCCTCACTCCTATCCTGCATTGAGAAAAACCCATCTACTTTTGGCCCTATTCCCATAACCTATACCCTATATATACTAGAAGACTATATTTTCACATAGTACTTAGATTTATTTATACCATTTAAAGAATAGACTGTGTAACTTCAGTTTTTCAAATGAAAATCGCCCTTTTTTCTTATAGATTGACTTTTTTGAAAATGTCGATGAGTCCAAATCGAAATTCAAACCAGTAATTTTTTAGTTATCTCACTTTGTATAGTACAAGAAAATAGGTCCCCGTGAACAGTGGTGGATTTAACGGTTGTTTAGTTGGCAAATGCGACGAGGCCACTCTCCTAATTATTATACTGTGGCCCGCCTAAATTATAAAGTTAATTTTTTTTTTTTTTTACCTCAAAAAAATAAATACATTTTATATTGCAAATTGCAATATCATTTACCATAGGTACGTTCATTTTGGTTATAAATGTTAATAAATAAAAACAACAATTTCGTAAGTACCTATAATGCTACTGATACGTTTTGTACGAGGGCCCTCTTATGGATTTGCCGACTTTATTTCAATCCTTAAATCTGCCGTGAACCATGATTATAGGTTTGAAAGATATGTGGGAGTCGTGGTTATATTTTGAAAATTAGAGTAATTAATATTAATCTATTCACATCTAATAATCTGTAAAAGTTTTCAGAGTATAATAAGTGCTCGATTAAAATAAATTACATTCATTTTATATTTTTGTTAAACCATCGTTAAGGACTATTATGTTCAGTACTTATATATACGTTTTGATAACTATACTGGTTCGAATATCGATTCCTATACTTACGTGGAATTATAAAAAAAAAAAAAAAAACCATCTGCATTGAAATGTATACACACGGTAAAAAGGGTTGGTTCTCATTTGAAAAAAAAAAAAATGATTTCGTACGCGTGTCATGAAAAACGGTAGAATAAAATATCTGACAATACGAGTCCTCGAGATCCTATATATATATATATATGATAATAATATCCTATACCTACAGACTTGAAGAAGTAATATTATAATTCAATGAAAGGATGTCCGTCGACGGAGTAAAAAAAAAAAAAAAAAAACGGGGGTGAGCATATCATAATGACATACATTATAGCAGACGAATCACTCTGTATAATACAATAGTGTAGTATTATAAGCCTGCCTACAACACCGTTGTATCATTATTGGTATACCTACTCGGGCGAGATGGAAGAATGTTGTTCGGATCATCTCTCGCGTTATGCAACTTTTGATTATTTTTATGGCGGGCAGCATAGTAATATTATGTTGTATTATAATAGTCGTGTGCGTATTATATTATTATCGTACGCGGCGGTCCTTCCTCGTCGTCCCACCGCCGCCGCCGCCGCCGCCGCCGAAGCAGCAACGCCGGCCGAGAGACCGTCGTCGGTCGCGACGAGCACGCGCAGTGCGTTTTTGTCGCTCCGACCGATCCTTCCGAATGCGTCCGGCGCACGTTGCAATATCGATATTATAATTATTATTGTATTACGGCCGCGTTATGTTTCGCGTACTCGTCGTCGTCGCGGTCATCGCGGCCACGTCGGTCATTTATGCAGGTCAGTTATTATTATTATTATATAATATTATGTAGTGTATGGCGTACGGGCACGGGGAGACTTCCGTGACATTATTATTGTCGCAAAGTCTCGGGGCATCGAAAATTCGCGTCAAAGACAATTCCGTCAGACAGAACCGAACGAATTCGGTTCCGGTTCGGTTTGGTTCTGAAAAAACTCTCGTTGGACGGGCAATCTCGTCAGAATACGGGATTCCGGTAAATGGAAGTTTCGCTGCATCACGATGTTACGTCCAATCCCACATCGTTTACAGCCGACACGGGTCTGATAATAATATTATTGTGTCAAGTGTCACCTGCGACCGAATATCGCTGTCATCGCTGTTGGCGCCCATAATGTATAAGCGACGGGGTGACCGATCGGTATTATTCTTACGATTCTCGCCGTCGACGAAATCACACTCTGTAGAAAATACGCGTCGTCGCAATAGGTGTAGGTGCCTACGTAATTAGTATAATAATAATATGTACATATAGGTACGAGCTATACGCGATTGGCGGACGCTGCGACTGCATCGGTCCCCTCCGAGTGGGGCGATCGCGCGCGTTTTAATTTTAATCGCGTTTTGAAATATAATAATAATAATAATAATATATTATATCATTTAAAAAAAAATACCAAAACGATAAAATATGTGACTCGGTCACTGGTGGTGGTGGTGGTGGTGGCGGAGACGACGCGGATCACAAAATTATAATATCGGCCGTAACAGATGCGTTTCGTAATAGGTCGTAGTATCGCGCGTGTTCTGCAATAATAATAATATCATTTCGTATCAATCCCGTTTGGGCGGCTGCAGGACTGTAATTTTGCCGGATTACGTGTTCGGCGGACGGTCGCGCACAACACAAAATATCATAATACCTATGCGTGCGATGTTTTCGTGTAAAACGCGGCGGCGGCGGCGGCGGCGTCGTCGTCGTCCTTTTGAAAACTATTTATTTTTTTTACTGTTCACGTGCCGCGTACGACTGCAACACTCTCGGAGTATTCGCACATCGATCATCGATTAAACGGTCTTTGCGACGTTGTTCACACGCAAAACGTACGTTTGCCGTATTAATGCACGTATAATAATAATAATAATAATAGTAATAATATATTACCGATATAATATTATAATATGTGTGTATTCTCGAACGCTCGCGGTTTTCGATTATTTAAGACTTTCACATTCAGATTGTTCACATTATGCTTCATCTGCTCATCTATCAATTCTCGATCGGTTCGCGTGCACCCATGCGGCGTTGCACGTTGTATTCGTGTTTCGTTTCAACCGTACCGCATAATAGGATTTTATTAATATCATTTCCACGCGGACGACCCATATTATTGGTATCCTTATGACGACGCGCACGACCATAATATTATCACATCGACAAGAAATAATTTTCAACAAAATTCGTTTTATTGCACCGTTATAATAGGTCGGCCGCAGGTTAATACGTAGTTTTGTAAACACAATGCAACATTTTAATAACGGCGCAACATATTATATAGAACGCGGTTTAGTGAAGTAATAATAATTGCACCGCATTTGCCGCATTTGGTCGATGTGCATCGTTATTATAACATTTCAAAAGGATCAGCGTGCGAGTGTCTATTCTCCAGCAATAACTATAAAATATAATTATACGCAATTTCTTAATATTGCGTAGGAAGCATATAATAGGACATTAGGATTGAAATTGGACTTCTGAAACATTATAAATCGCGATTAGGTGATGCACTCCGGTGTTTCGTGGGAGTCGTAGACAATATAAAATATGATCCATTATAGTTTGTCGTAATTTTCTTTCTTGTAGTCTGTATGGCCAACATTTGCATTCATAAGAGCTCAGTATGATTAAATACGTCATAATAAAATATGACATTGTTTAAGTAAACAATTTCTTTTTCCGAACAAAAAGAAGATGAATTACACACATGGCTTGTAATAAATCATTCGTAAAAAAATGAATTTGTCGAGGAAAGTCTATTGATTTTAAAATAAAATCTCAACATTAATGTAATAAATAATAATATATAAATTAATCTACTTTAACTACTTTTGAAATTGTTTGTTTAAAAAAGCATAACAAAATAAATAAAAACAATATTAATTCAAAATAAAAGTTTGAAAAAAATGATTATTTATTTAATCTCGCTCCTTAAGTAGGTACCTATTACAAATAAAAGTCAATAATATCTAGGATAAATTAAGTGCGAATAATATTGTAACAACGATAAATCACACTTTTATATTTATTGATAATCCATCATTGTTTGTCGTAGGTATATACATGGACAAAAATTAAAAATTTCATATGGTTGCACTTTCAATAGGCATTGAAATCGTTAAACAGCATAGAACAATTACATCTGTAGTGGTATAACTGTATCACTGTAATATTGTGTCAGTAAATCAAAACATGATTTACGCTGTTATTGACGAATAATAAGGATCGTAGGTTGGAATAAAATGTTTATTTGTTATAAAAATAAACATTTTTTTATCGAACAGCTAAATAAGCCCTTACATGGAGTTAAAAAAAATACGAGAACAATATGATCAATCTGTCCAAGGTGAAAACTGACTGATTCAGAGGGGTTTTCAGAGAAATTGAACGTAGGTATACTGAAATTTCACTTGATCGGTATTTTATCGTTGAAGCTTTAAAAGCTTCCAGGCGTGGAATATAATGTATTATAATTTATTAGCCAAACGTGATTCTTTAAATTCGCAAGGACAGTATTTCAATCGGATAATCGATATCGCCCAAGGACGAGGTCCTTCGAGATAATCATTAAAAGGCATCACTGGCCATTTGCCCAAAACACGACTGCAAGACATTCCGATCACAACATTATAAGACAAAAACCTTAACCTTTAACTTTTAAAATCAGTTATAGTTTTTTCAAATCTGGCATTATGTCTTCTTACTCGTCCACATCACGCAACGGAGATGAAACGTTTGACTTTTCTGACGGCAGTTGTATACGAACATTAGAATTAAGTCGTGTACACCTATTATGTACAAACGTCTATATTATTACATTTTCCCATAACTTTTCTACCAATAATAATATTATAATTGTCGGCGTTAATTATTGCGTTATTCCCTCTTGAAATGTATAAGCCACCGTGCGTGGCGTGAACTCTCTCCGTGTATAATATTATGAATGTTATGGTAAGCTAAATATGGCATTATAATATCATTGGGTAGTCGAACGACGATCATGATATACCTAATCGTGTAGAATTCCTCACTGGCAAAATATACATTTTTCATTCAGACACGTCCGGCTGGTAAGCATTACACGTATTAATAGTGTTATCGGTACCGATACCGTAGTCTCGGTCACTTACATTCTATGGACGTAGTTTTCGCGCACAATTTTCGACGATTTTATCTAACCGTATAATATTATATAATATGTGTGTAATATGAGTAGCATTTACCGGGCAAAGAGTCGTTTAACTATAGTATCGTAATACATCCGTAATTAGGGTAAAAATACACTTCGTCCGATATTACTTATTTGGCAACTGTACGCGTATTATTTTCCCTTTCGTGAGGGATCTTATAACCACGATTATAGGACTGGTATATCGGTATGACAACGGTATATCCTCCGAAATCGGCAGGCTGTAAAATCGAAAGAATGAAAAATAGCAGATATAACAAGAATAAATACTAAGTATACAATCTCTTAAAAAGTACGGCGTGTTTGGACACATAATTACGAAGTTCGTGGTGGCCGTGTCGACTAGGGAGGTGCGAGTGTGTGAATGAAAATCCGAAAACAGTGGTAAATTTAGATGTGACAGGGGTCTCAAAATGACGGCCCGTATAGACAAATCTTGTCCGTACCGCAGACAACATATTTTTATTATATTTTATTCTTTAAATTACTATAGTATTTACGGTGAATTAAATGAGGTTTTCGTATTATTTTTCGACTTCGCCCTTGCGCCATTATTGGTCGAACAATATCGTGATCATTGAATCTTGACAGCCCTCGAAAACATTCCGAATTCCTTATGTGCGCCCCCCAAAAATATTATATGGACATACATAGGTATACCTATATTATAGGCGTGGAATCTTCCAAAAAAAAAAAAACATATCGTATCGACAAAATACTCATATCTCACGCCGGGCGACGTCCGCCCAGACGGCACAGCCATCATTCGGATCGAATACCCACAACTCTTAATTCGGATCACACAAACGCGCTTTCTTCTTCTATAGTCGGGCAACGGACGACGACGACGACGACGATAATCGGGCGAGCACGGACGCCGTTTTTGCGTTTTTTGAATCGCGCAAGGCACACCACGCACACGCATTATTTGCACGTGACCGCGAGGGTCGTTATAATATAAGCGACTGTATCATTAAATAATGTGAACAAAACCGCGAGCTCATCCTCGCCGGAGCCGCCGCCGCGTGATTACCTCGGGCTGAAATCCCGACCCGACTCTAACCTCCGACACTCGTCTGCAGTCTCCCCTTTTAGTCGTCGCAGCGGCCGCACCCCACCCCCACCCCCTCCACCCGGAGAGCACGACACGGAATCGTCTCGGCGCGCCGTTGCGCAACGTTCCGCCGCGAACCTTTCGCGGATCTTGTCACGCGGCGGGCGCAAATGCGTCTATTGTCGGTCTCGTCCGATTCGAGACGCGCAACGAAATATATTATAATAATAGATTGTATATTCATTACATCGACGAGCGACTGTATTATATTATGATAATACTTTATTAAAAATAATATGATAATACATTATTCGCATCATCCCACGCCGTTATTGTACGCCAGCTGTTGCTCGCCACCCGCAGTCGAATAACGACCGAGAGCCAGCGCCGAAATTCCGCGAATGAACTATACTCGTCGAGCATCGTCGTCGGATTTGGTTGTACCCGCGACTTCCGGCGCGCCATAGTTTTGCCCGTCGACACAATATGTGTGTGTGTATTAATAACATAGATAATACATAATGGATAGGCCATATTGGTTATTAGACGTTCTTCGATCTTCTGTCTCACACAGCAAAAGAGTTTACATTCCATGATATTTCAAAAATATCCTTCCATGAAAATAAATTGAAATTTGAATTTTTTATAACAGAAGTGAATATGTCGTAGGCATATAGTCAAAACACTAAAAACAGGCATTTTATTAAATGATGGACTGGTTATTAACGAAAGTTAAACTTCAATAATTAACACTTCAAGTAACAAAAGAAAACGTATAACAATTAAGACTTAAGTCCACGTTAAACGCACGATTCAAATCGCAAAATGCAAGTGATATATAATATCGGTTATCACTTATCAGTGTTCTGTGCTATAACACGCATGGCAAAACACACAAACAATGGAAGAAAAGATAATTTTTTTGCTGAGTAGGATAGAAGATACGATTTTTATATTTCTGTCTCTCTTCTTTATTCGGGAACGCTGCCCGCTATGTAACTAGTATACACAGGGCCTATCCATTATGTATTATCTATGATTAATAAGTATTGAAACGCCAATAATATATCTGTATGGGTATGTGTACCTAGGTATTTGATGGTTGTGGGTGTGCGTATTCATACCACACGGACGACTTTGGGTGCACCTACGGTATATAGGTATACCACAAGAATCGAGCGGTCAAACCGAGGGGATAAAAGTTAAATACATTACTATACTGTAGTAGTATTTTCCAAAAGCGTTCCGCGAATGCATTCCTCGTTGGAAATTTATAATTTTAAATTATTATAATATACTGGAATTAATATACTAAGACTACAAAGTCTACGCGTATATAAAATAATAATGTACGTTCGTATGGAGCTCATCAACTACTTATCGACTACAACTGAACCAATTGGCACCAAATTTTGCACACATATTCTTTGATACTCTAGCAGTGTTTTCTGTTTCATTTTTCATCTACTGTAGATTACTATAATAATGGGGTGGCTCAGTCAGTGGCGTGCGGTGATATTTAAAGCTTGGTGTAAGCGCTCGAAAAAAAATTAAATGTTACAAATGAAAATATTATGGTTTTAAAAGGAAACTTTAAGTGTACCTACTTTTATAATTGATTAACGTAACATTTTTAAATTGCGCATTTGAGCTTAAAAAAAAATTCGGTATCCGAAAATCCGTTTCCAGAAGTATTCATAACCGCTCAAGCAGCACTTCCAACTGCTGCACAACACCGTACCCTTCCCTGCCAGCTGTGTAATGACACGAACCGAGTAATCGAAATATTATCCCGAGCACTTCTTTCAATATATTGTACAACTAAATGGCTAAATAATAATTTTTTTCTAACTTTTAATACATTACAATACTGTTACATATTACTCAAGAATAACTCACAACTATATACAACTCCATTGTGTAGGTATATTATTATATCTATAATGAAAACCTACAATACAACGTGACACGTTGCCAATTGATATTATAAACTAAATACATTTCTTTTCCTTCCTATCTGGCCATATAATATATAGTATAAACAAATATATATATTCTTATAAACTATAATATACTCTTATTTAAGAGCAATATCAATCATATAGTATTTTTGAATCTAATAAATTTAATATCCACCATCACTTGTTTTGATCCACTTCAAAGTTAACCGTTGTCATTTGCCCGCACTTGATATATCGATAATGTATTACGGATAGGGTACAGATTTTAATATTTATTTACGATACCACCTGTAACAAAAACATATTACGCCATAATGTTTATAGTTATTGATAGGTACGTATAACTACGGTTTGCAGTCAAGTTTCGATTGAAAACATTATATAAATAATGACATGTCAAGTGCCTGCGACCACAGGCCAATCGTTAATCTTTTTGATCGTGTGGAAATGAACAACGTTTCAGTTACACGAACCGTATTGTCTTTTAACAAATTTTTACTTTTCACCTTTCCGTTTGCCTACGCTAACCATGTAAGCTATTCCGTAGTTATGGATAAATCGTACACGTATAATAATTGTAAGCTCGTTTTTGTCAAATCTAAGACAATACTACCTAATTAGGCAGTAAAAATCGTACAATTAATCAAAACCGCTTACAAACTAAAAAGGCACTACTAAAAGTTAATCGTACAAATATAACAACGATAATTATTATTAATAACCTCATGAAAATCAAATTAAATAGAGCTATATACGCTTCAGGCGTTCTTGAGATTGCTTATTACGTACCTACCCATACCACAAAAATGTGTGAAAAACGATCGTCGAAGGTAAAAATATAATGTTTGTACGTTTACCGCATGATTCCACCATAAAACCAAGGCTAAAAGTTCAAATTGAATAGTTTACATTTTAAAAACAAAACATGGGTAATATTAAAATAAGTATAATGTTTTAGTTTCAAATGTCACCGTGACAAGCGAGAAGTGACAAGGCGATTATTAATTCAACATAAAAGGTTATCGTCAAGAGCTATAAAAAAAAAAAAACGGTTGGCATTACAACGCGCGCCGTTTTCATTATAATACGCATTATTGCCTCTATACCTATATACCTGATTATATAATATTATTATACCATAGTACGCCAAAATCGAATTCTATCGTTTTACGAACGACAGGATAACATGATAAACAACTGCGAGACTGTGTACGAATGTTATAATGACGCGCGCCTATATACCTAATAATAGTTCTAAACAGTATAATATAAACAATGTACAATAACTGCCTATATCATAATATTATGCAAATCGCGCAAGTCTCCGGGTGGTCGGCGCGTGGTCGTCGAGCGACGCGTGCTCACGGGAAGAAAGAAAACCATAAATCGCCACCCGTTGTGTAATAATTAATATAATAGCGTCGCAAATACGATATTAATAATATAATAGTATGGGTATTATTATCGCAATAGGTACTCCGACGACTGCGATACGACTAACAACGTTTATGGCCCGATGGCCGGATACGAATATTGTTCCCGGCTTAGGTATTTGGACAGACGTTACGGGTATTATTATTACTATTTCGTCGGCTTAAACGCCATGTACGGTGCACGCCGAGTTATGTCGTACCAATGCGTAATCCATATGGTTTGGTTTTTGTCCCTAACGTGGTGGGGAGGGGCATTGGCTATGTTTCATTTTTATCTCCTTCGATAATGTAAAAGGTGTTTAACATTACATTGACTTACTTATCGTTTTGTGTGAGTATTTTACAAGTGTTTTTCCGGTATTAAAATAGTGTATGGTCAAGTAGAATACTGGAAGTACAGCGAATATTTTGAAATACGTGTAATATTTAATGAAATTTAGTTTTTACCTATTGAACAGACGAATATTATTTATAATAATAATATTATTGTTATGTAACTATTTTATTATTTTAATCGTGTGATATAAGTAGGTACCTACCAATCGTGTGTCTTAGATCTGAGTGAGATCAGTTATTTTTTTTATCAGATATTGTGCAGGTTTTAGAACTCACTCGAACAACACACATTTTATTGCACAGGAAGGAAAAGTTGCACGATAACATTTTTTTTGATTAACTACAAAAATTGTTATCTATTTATTTACAAATTGTATTAAATCATTATTTATATGGACTTACAGTTAATATGCGATTACTCTAAGCACAAATACGCGCGTTCGCTTAAGTACGTTTCAAATGGACATTACGTTCTCGATTCGGGTACCTACATTACTATGTATAGTAAACTTAAGATCGATGCAGTCAGTCATGTGTATTAAGGGGGCTCCACAGTTTGTGGGCCAAACATAATATTTGTGAGTAGGAGGCCCCACAAACACTCAGACGAAAAGGTCGTAGCAGGCAAAGAAGAATATGAAAATGTTCGTTCTGGTTGATCCATCTCTAGTCTATAACTACACATATTGCGGCTGTAATACAATTTATTATATGGACGGACATATTGTAGCTGTAATACGATTTATTATATGGATGGACATTATCGTAGGATCGCATAAATTTGTTATAATAGTATATCATTTGCAGGTGGTGTCACGCGCAGGACGGTCAGGAGGCAGCGACAGTATTTGGACAACGGCGGATACGATCGCGATGTGGCCACAAGTACGTAGGCGACACACTGCATGAAATTTATAGTCGGACAAATTTTTGTCTAATTTTTGACGTGTTCAGGTAGTGGCGTTTGTCCAGAAAGAAACGGACGGTACCCGTTGGGCAACCAGTGCGACAAGTGAGTTTGGACGTATGTCGTTTTAAGTTATAACATTATCATTTATCGTGTTGGGGAAAAAATACATAATAATATTATAATACGACGTGAGTACACGTCTGCATATTATTGTACACAGATAACGCCTGCAATGTGCATCAAAAACCTGTGTTAGTTGTGGTCAGCTTATTATTTGACCGCAGAAAATAGCTCGATCTCAATAATATGTGAAATAACAAAAGAGACAGTTATAATTATAGAATAAAGTAATAATAATTAAAATTAAAATGAATCGTATTATGTTTTTATTTTGTATACAATTTATACTCCAGTAGTCCAGTACACCTATATTTATTTTTATTTTTGTAAGATATACGGGAGTGCATATTGATATACTATACAGGTAATGATTGATGATACAGTGTTGATTTCTCGTGTAGAGTAGCTGGTAGGCAGGTAACCGTTTTTATTTGGTTTCTAATTAATTGTATTTAAGAACTTGATAGTTTTAAGATAATTTAAAATCATCACAAAAGAACATTTTTTTTTTTTAAATTTATTATATATTTTACTATATTTTATCGTTACAATTGTTTGAGTTTCTTTACTGTTTTTAATAATGGCACATATTTTTAATTTCATATTCCTAAGCGGAATATTGTTCTGAGCATTTAAATATTTTAAACTCTAGGAATTAATTAGTTATAAGTATTTACGCAATGGTTATAATATGAGCAGAGTAATGGATCAATTTTTTGCTACGTACTGTGCCACTTTACTCCGCTCGTCTAAATTGTTATTACTTATTAATTACTCATTCAAACTTCGATTTGTATAATGAATATTTACGAACCTATACATTAATTCATATATCTATAGATGGATAAATATGTATACATATTGAAATTATCAACAAAAATATTTTTACATTCTAAAAAGTATAGAACTCATAAAAATGTAGGTAACAATAAAAAATTATTTTTAAAATTGTGAAAAATGTTTGGAAAAATTAGCGTTTATGTTTATCTTCAAAAGAATCGCTCTGTAAATAATATTTGAGTAAAGGTAGTGATATATATAGGTGTATCAGATAATTATAATAGTGAATAATGGACAAGAATCAATTTTACATCTATACGAAAGAAATAGTGAAAAATCCTATTAGTATACATAATAAAACATTGCGGTATATATAATACTAGTTTAAATTAATTTATTGTTATTATTTCATACAACACAATTTACATACGTTATCTGAAAATTTAGTTAAAATGTACAAACAATGTTTTTTTCTTATTCCTTGTATCTTATTTTATTTGTTTTATTTTAACGTCACCGTCCTTACACCTTCTGTAACTTTTACACACTTTTTTCAAGATTTTCGTTGTAAATAAAATGTATATTATATCAGGTATTTACAATGCGAGAATGGCGTACCCACAGAAAAATTATGTCCCGACGGACTGTTCTTCAACTCAAAGTCATCGATATTCTCCTACCCGTGCCAATATCCACCAGAAGTAGATTGCGAGGGAAGAACCCAATTGCGTGAGTTTTATATAAATCAATAACTTGTACAATATACTATATAGTTCCCATTTACAGTATTCTTATTAGATATTATGCATCATGGTTTTAAATCAGGTAGCTGTTTCAAACTTAGGGTCCCGGTGCCAGTTTTTAAATTTTCCACAATTCTATAACATTTGAAAATTAAATTTTATATTTTAGTTGCCACCTCAATTATAAGACTTTTCCACTAATCTACTACCCGATACCTATTTAGGGGGGGGGGGGTGTTGATAGGGTGTATTATATCGAAAAAAAATACTTTACGGGAATAATTCTCGAGTATTGTAGAATTATCAGATTTTGTTAACTATTTTTTTATCTGAAAGAAGAAGACTTCCTACACCCCGCATCGATCTCTGATTTTGTATTTTATTTCAAATAATTGTATTAAAAAATTTGTAAAAAAATGGTTTTTATCTTGTATTTTCTTAGTCATATTATAAAGTTTGAGAATAACATATTGAAAATCAGAGATCGATGCGGGCTGTGGAATATTTCCATCTAGCAATCAAAAAAAAAATATGAAAATTCGTTGATTCTACAAGGCGGTATCGTTATTCCCGTAGAGTGTATTTTTGAGGACAAAATGGCATCGGCACCGGGCGCCTTACTAAAAATGATCTTCATGCCAACATCTATACAGTTTAAAAAAAAAAATGTTTTAATTATTTTCTATATACCTACCTATTGTTATAATCCACCGATAACAAATGTCTTAAACCTAAAAATGTTTCAGAACCCCCACAATCCTCCAGCGACTGTCCGAGACAATTCGGTTACTTTCGGCTGGGTGACGAGACAAAATGTGGTCAGTTTCTAAACTGCGTAAACGGCATAGGATACAAATTTGATTGTCCCGAAGGATTGGCGTTCAACGAGTTGACGTTTAGATGTGACTGGCCGGATCAGGTGGACACGTGCGACGCAGAAGGTAAATTTTATAAATTGTAATGTAAAATTGTATAAGTTATGTTGACTTTAATATTATAATAATATGTAAAAAAACTAAAAAAAAATTAAAAAGTAAAGCTCTTGTAATAATACGAATAGAAAGTGAATATTACAGACACCTATACTCACATGATAATGTTATTATAGGCTCCTATAGTCCTATGCATATAATGTATATATATATATATATATATGTGTTGATAATATGATTAACAAACAAACGATGTACAATTTTATTGGTATTATGTACAATGAGAATCACATTTTTATAAGCCCAATTCATCACCGTGAATTTACACTCAGCGAGTGTTATTAGTTAGTTTTCATAAATCTAATTAAGTATTGAATATATCGAGCATGAAGTGAACAAACATCAAACATTCAAATTGACGATTTCTGGTCCCGATCTGTTTTTTAAACACCAAATATACGGGACGAATAGATATAATATGATAATAGTATAATATTAATCTACATTAACAGTTTTATGGAAATATAATTATTATTTCACGTCAACGTATTATTATCGTACTATTATAGTGAGACAAATTTAGATTAATTTACTTACTTACCTATTATAGTATTATATTGTACGCTGTTGGTGTTGTCGTGTTGAATATATAGGTATTAGTTCAGCACACCGTATTCGTTATTGGCTACAAAAATGTTATAATAGCCAAGACGCAAATCGGAAATATCAGTAGCAATGACTTTTTCTTGTTATACCTACACATCACATGGACATTATACGTGAATACAATTTTTTTTTTTTTTTTTTTTAAAAAACCATTATAAATCCCATACATAATATTATTATATTTGAAATAGAAATTACATAACAAAAATCACGATATGTTATGAAACCGTTTCGTGTTCAGTCAAATCTATATAATCGTCGTAAATATATATAAATATATATAATTTAAAATTGAAATTATATTTGTTTGCACAACAACACTGCCTGTATAATGATTTAATATTATAATGTCTATGTAGCCAAAAATATGTAAAAACTAATCAATTAACAATTAATTTCCATGCGATAATTTACAGCATTCCTTGGATTTAGATGTCCGCCCGAAGAAAACCCGCTGGAAGGCCACAAACTCCATCCTAACTCGGTGGATTGTCAAAAGTTTTACCTTTGCGTTAGCGGCAGGCCTCGGCTATACAACTGTGGGACTGGACTAGGATTCAATGAACTCATTGGCGCTTGTGACATCAGGGAAAACGTAACCTCGTGGTAAATACAAATAATTGTTTTACTACATTTATGTGCACAATGCACATGTTTAAATTTGTAATGTTTGAACGCCCCAGCTAGGTAAATTATATATGAATAAAGGGGTATGCTTATGATAATGATTCACTTGCGACTTGCATTATGTTCCCACGGAATTGGATACTCTTAATGCTCTAATTTAAACAATTAGTTGAAATTCAATGTCTTAAAAATAATTTTGTCATACCTGCTTAATACACTATAGTACATAATATATAAAAACCATTTTAATGTAAAAAACTACCTATTCCATCGGACTATAGCTTATAAAATCGATATATATTTAAATATAAACATTTTAAAAGGCACACTTGTAATTTTTAAAATATGATTGTTTAATGATATGGAGCTAGAAAAATGTGTGAACATTTAAAAAAAAAACCATCTTATACCTAATTGTCAGAATGAGTGATTGTACACAAATTTTGGATTTCATATAACTTTTACGGTCGGAAGTTTGGCGAAATTCGCACAATCAAAAAACAATAAATTTTTCTGGTAAAACAAGTGTTGAAAAATTGTAGAAAAATGAAAATGAACTTAAGTATTTTCTATAAGCTTCAGTTTTATACGGAAAATCGATGGAATTTATGACAACAGAAAGTAAAAAACTTTTTATTAAAAGATAAAATAAAATGCAATATAAATATTTAATATTGGCATTAAACGTGACATAAATTATTAAGAAGTCTTTTTTTTTTTAGATTTGTAGTAAACTATTAGGTTTAATTCGCAAATATAATATTATTATCCCTAATTTTACTACAATATTTATAATTCTCGTTAAAAAATACATTTCCTATAAACATGCTCTATATATACGTATAATGTATATACTGCTTAGTAAAAATAAATATATTATAGTATTATACTTACTTTGGTGCAGTATAAAAACATAATATTATAATATGGTACGCCACACGGTCACCATAACATCTGCTAATATTTATTGCTAATATTGTTATTAAAAGTAACATTGCGTTTATTCTAATAAATAAATAAATAATCATAACATATGGGCTACAGTCTATTGGTGTGGATAATGTTTTAAGAACACGAGAATGTGAATCAAAATATATTTGAAATGTTTGTATTGTTTCAGTTACTCCAGGACGCCAGATAATTTTGTTCGACTAGGATGATATATAAAAAGCGAATCGACAACTGTTATATGAGTATTAATGGGAGTTACCTTTTATTTCGACTCGTCCCTGTCGGATAAACACTCAAGTCCAACTACAAAAGATCTGTAATAAACTGTAATGTGACTATTATACTATATTTTGTTTTATCTTTGTTGTAATAAATTAAGCTTTGAATATTATACGTGCCAATAAACTATTTCGTTGGAAGTTAAATTCTCTCTAGATTATGATTTCTTTTAAAAATAACCAATTCGTCATGTTATCAAAAGTTTAATATTTATAAAATAATAAAATATATAAATATGAAACATTTGTATTGTTTGTTGTTATATTTAATATTAAACATTTTTTTTTTTTTATATGTCAATAATATTGAATATTATTATAATTAATGTAATGTAATCAAAGTAAATTTATCCGAATGTATCATAACAATATACATAATACATATTATATATTTGACATATTTACAATAAAATGGTTGGTACAATGGTACCTATAAAAATGTTATTTTATAAGATAAAATTGAGTGTATGCGACTCGAGTCCTGCTCATAATTCATCATATAAGTTGTTTTTATTTTACATATTTATGTACTTCATGAATCATATTATTATATTCATACTTATATTACTATGAATAAAATCAAAATGAATGTAATACAACTTACTATATTAAAACTATACAAATGAATATTATATTTTTTCAATCCAACTAATCGCGCTAAGTATAAAAAGAAAAGAGCTCCTTAAAATACACATATAGGCAAAACACACACTTAACTGTTGGACCTTATATTATATTACAGCAACCAACACGAGTTACGAAATAAATTTCTTGAGAAAGAATTGCAAATCTGTAGTAATATAATGAAGTTTGAAAATACAATAATCTAATTGGAAATTTCACGTAGAAGTGCATGGTGTAGTTTTCAAATCATTTTGAACGGTATCAACAGAGTTATAGCCAATTTAACTAGAAATTATTGTAGTGTATTTTCAACAATTTGTTAGATAATATTCCCCGATAATATTCATAATAACAAATAAAAAAAAAGTAATTCAAAACCACTCATAAAATCGTATATTGTGTCTGATTACGTCTTTAATCCATATTCTATACATAGTATAGAACATATTTACGTATGTTTTATCTTATATTTAATTTCTCTTTTTTAAAATAGCTTGAAGTTTAATAAGCTAGAGGTCACTGCAGGTTTCATATTTGTAGTATTTATCTGTAGCATAAAAATTAACACAACGTATACCTATATAATATACGCACATAGCCCTGAAAGAGTTGGGTTCGTTATTGAAATAGTATAACTTAGTATTTCGGATTTCCAATAGTTTCCATTGTAACTGTATGATAAATGATAATTATTAAATTTAGTTAAAAGTAAATTAATCAATATAATAAAATATTTTATTTGGTCTTTATATTGTTCTTTGGTGTGATAAAATAATCTACTTTACTATACTATCTATACTCCAACTTAAAATTGTTTAACTATTATAAAAATTATCTGCCTTTTTTTTTAATAATTTATACCCAATACATTTTTCCCCAGGTTTACGGCAGTTTAGAGAATAATCTTGATGTGACTAAATCTTCTAAATAATTTTATAGCATAGGATTTAATCTTGTCATTTAAATATTACAATTTTTTTGGCGAGTGTCAATAAAATTTAGAGGGGGGCTTGACTCCCTAAGCTCCTTCAAAAGATGTGCTTTTTATTGTATAGGTTATGACTGTTATGAGTGTCCCAAATTTTGTTGGCCTCATACTCGCCACCCGGCGCATCGCGCATGCTTGTATATTATATAAAACAACATCCAACCGAATGTCAAATGATCTTATCGATGTTATAAATAAAATAACATCATCAAAAGTGTCAGAACCATAATAATGTCACATACCATATTATTATATGAATAAATGTATTAATATTTATAACTTATACTGTTATAGCAATGCTAATGCACCAAACATTAATAGAACAATGAAGGAAAGGGACGTTTCGGCGCTGCCAATTCATCGTAGACGTTTGGCCGAAATGACAAATCGGTGCTAATAAATTATTAAATACAATTATGAAATACTTATGAGTAGGGCTCGTAGTTGAAGGCAAATGCCTTTTTTTATAATAATAATAATAATAATAATAATAGAAAATAATTTTTATATCAAAATATGTTTCATTTAATTTCTAAGATAATGAATGAATATTTTCTTTGCCTTTTTGTTTTTTCTCTTTTTTCATTTAATTGTGTTGAATACATATTAACGGTACAAATCGATAAGAGCTCGTGAAGACGATGCATTCTCGTTGTATAATTAAAATTATTTTCAAAGGATTTTATTATTGGTGATATTTAATATCGCTAAAAATTTAATCGAGTGTTTGGTATGGCAAGTTAATTTAACGTTTTAAGTTATGTGTTTTAACGTTATGAAGGTACCCATACTATAGGTTAGGCTTATCTATAGATTAAAATATGTTCGTTTAGTCATTTTTCCACAAATTCATTTTTTTGCCTTTTTTTACATCTTAGGTTTTTTTTTATTGTTTATATTGCCTTCAAATCCGAGCCCTACTTATAAGTCATAAATATATATTGATGGAACTTTCAAATATAAAGATGTAAATATTTTCAGTCATTAATTTCATTAAAGTCAAAGCTGTTTTAAAAAAAAATATTAAGTTACATTTTAGTAATTCAAATTTTTGTATTTCCCCCAAACATTTCTTTGGCATTTATTCCATTTTGTGAATTCGAATTAGGATGTTGCAGATGAGTTGGCCAATGAACTACCGAGATGTCTTTATTTTAGAAGTTTGAAGAATTTTACATTAGAAAGAAAATCGGTGTATCGGTTGGAGAAAACCTCGCTATTCGCCTGACATGTGGAATCTTCACCAGAGGGCAGAGTATTTTTTATTTGGACTTTGGAGCAAACCTAAAGTGTATTGTTTGCTATTGACGATAATTAACTTTTAATAATATATTTGTAAATAGTATACGCACTTGTAAGTCTCGATGTCCACCACCGGCACCACCCCAATCCAATTTTTATTTTTTTTTTTTTCTTGGCATCTTCAAAATATTTACTTTAACAAAAAAAACAACTAATTTGCAGATTATCTCCACAATAATTAAACCACCCTTTTTCCTGAATTTGGCGTCATCTACAAATTATTATTTATTCGAAGGCTTAAATGTATGGGACCCAGCACAAACACCACATAGGTATAAACCAAAGCCCCAAGGGTAATTTATTAGTACTAATAAATTATTTTAGCATGTCAGTAAAAAACTTAAATAAATAAACAATAAGATGATGACTAGTTCCTTTCTACGGGAGGTCAATATAATATAAAAAAAAAGTCACAAATCAAATAATATATGGGTTAGTCCATTTTAGTATCAATCTTATTAATACATATAGAGGTAGTATTTAATTTTACATTATTAATAAGAGGCGAACAACATTTGGACTAGCCTATAATTATATATAATATTATAAAATATTGTAGATGTTTTTGCATTTCGACGTTAGTATTTTATAAACACCACATCGGTGTTGAATAAATATTAGAAACCGAAAAATAATCACACTCAGTGTGCCAACGGTGACACGACATGGCGCACATAGTTGACATATTTTTGCAAAACATGGGTTGCAGCCACGACCGCGGTTATGGTCTGGTATTTTTCAACTACTGCGAGTTGGCCTTTACGCTGCTCTTCACCGTGTCTACGTATCCGACGATCGCCGACCCAACGGAAAATCTATCCATTCGCCTGTACGGCGTCCTGTGCCTGTTAATCGAAGTCCACATTTTTGCTTTCATAGCCGCTCGGATTTACCATCAGTCACAACGCCGAGATATGCACCAGCGTTCGCAGGGAGTGGAAATACCGGAAAACTATAGACGGAAAATCGCAATAATGATCAAACATCATTTCATCATTTCGAACGTCTTCGTGGCGGTTTCCTTGTTGTACACGATTTCGTTGGATTGGGTGCGGATCGGCGATCCGTTCACGTTCCCTTTCATCGACGTGTTGCCGATAAAAACGACAAACGTGACCGTTTACGTGTGCAAATATATTGTATATACTTTGCCCGTGTACTTTGCACACTTGGAAACCTGTTTCTTGAATGTGACGTTCATGTATTCCGCGGGCGTCGTGAAGAGACATTTTCAGATACTCGACGAGCAGGTCGAAGAAGCGATTGTAAACGAGGACGAACAGAAATTAAAGATCGCGATCAAACACCATCAACAGGTGTTGAAGTGAGTTGTGTTCGGTGCACTGTATATATATTATAGTTCATATAGGTATACTTGGTGACATTTAACTTAAAAGTTCTGTCAAACAAAAAAAAATTATATTTAAAATTAGTTTAACTTTCCTGTCTATTCCAATTTAGCCTGCACCTAATAATCTAATGTATCAGCATATAATTTTAAATTTTATACATATTTAGTAATGACTTGTGAATTAATCCCATAATAATACTAATACCTACAACCTAAATAGTATAGGCTGTCCGTAGAATCTAAATAATAATAATAATATATTAGGCAAAATTTTTTGTTTTTAAATTATTGACAAAGCACCTAATTCATTTTACATGTATATAATATTATTTTATAATTAATAGTGAGAATATTGTACAGGGCGATTCATTAAGCGTAAAATACTGATTATCTCAAAAAGTACTAATGTTTTTGAAAATATTTTTTTACATAGTTTCAAGTTGTTAAAAAAACAACGTTTTTATTAAGAAATCATATTTTTAAATATTTTTTTAAGTTTTTTACTTTTTTGAATGACAACATAGAGTTTTAATTTCATTTTCCAAAGCAGAATATTTTTCTAAGTTTTTTGATTCATAAAAATCGAATTTAGGGCGAGTAGTTTATGAGTTATAAGTATTTAAAGTTCAGACAAGCGGAGTACTGGACAAACATTTTGCGGGGTAACCCCTACCACTCCACTCCGCCAATCTAAACTTTAAATACTTATAACTCATAAACTACTCGCCCTAAATTTGATTGTTTTGAATAAAAATACTTAGAAAAATATTTTGCCTTGGAAAATGAAATTACCAAATCAAAAAAATCTTTTAATAGGTATCTACAATTAATACTATAAACTTAATTACTGTATGTTTAGGTATTTTGAAGATATGAAGACCGTTTATGAAAAACCCATATTATTGACAATAGAATTTTGTGGATTATATGTTGGCTTAACTAGTTGTTTCGTGATTCAAGTCATACAGGTGTGTGGTAGACGCGCGGCAGTAATAAATAATTATATATTTGTTTAATTTTATTAATAGTTCAAAAATATTTGTTAACTACCTATGTGGTTAATAACAAAACAGTTTCAATAATTTTAGATTTTATAGAATTTCGTAAAAACTACTATCCTGTAGAGTTATGCAGTGCAAATATTAACTTTCTACTCAGCTCTCATAACAAAATATGAAGATTGAAGAACATTATTGTTCTATATTGTTGAATTTAGATTTAAAAGAATATAATACTACATTATTATTAATTTATGGCAATATAATAACAATTAATTATATGGAATTCAAGTTATTAATTATAGATACCTGTATTATTTTTAGGGTTTTATTCATCAAATAATATTGGGATTGTGTATAGTTAGTAGTATGGCGTGTCTCATGACAATTATAATGTATTGCATTTATGCAAGCAACATGTATGATTTAGTAAGTATTAATTATAATATGTGTTATACGTCTTACACATTATTATACATATGTGGCTATATGTGTATAATTATATTCTTTACAGCATGGTATTTCACATGGTAAACACTAATTTTCTCAAAAACTTCTATTATTTTTAGAAAATTTTAGTCAATAAACAAACTTACATTTTGCAAAAATAATGTGTTTTTACAATATTGCGTCGTTATAACATTTTTTTTTTGCAATTTAAAACGATAGAAGATGACTTCAAATTATTTAAAAAAAATATTATCGTGAACTGAAGTATAAACTAATAAATTATACGTCAATACATTTTCATAATAATATAATGGATGTTTGCCATGTACCTATGTCCTATAATCTATATACATATATAGGTGTTTATAATTATTTTAATTTCTCAGCACAATGGTATATTGAACGCACTTTTTGAACATCGATCATGTTATTCTCGAAACAAATCATTTAAACGACTTATTTTAATTATGATGATGAGAGCAACAATACCATTAGAATTTAAAGCTGGCTCCATTTTCACCATAAACTTAAATCTACTTGTCAAAGTAAGCAATGTTATTGTTTATATATTATAAATGCGTTAGGTATAATCAATGTTTATGAATATAATAGGTGTGTTGTTGCAAAGTTTTTTTGGATTACTTGAAATTTATCAGGCGCTGTTTTTTAGAAAACATAAATTATTATACATTTAACAGGCATATATTTGTATTTATTTCAGATCCTAAAATTTGCATATACGGTGTTTAATGTTTTATTATCATCAATCAATCACCAATTTAAAGAAACTGCAATATGAAAACGATATTATCTTTATAAACGATTAGTGAATATTATGAATTCTAAAATGTATTCTAATATTATAGTGAATTCTAAAATGTTTTTAAATCAAATTTTGTTCATCTGCTAAAATAAAAACTGTTGTTGGTAGTTTTATTATTTTCAGATCTTAAAATGTCTCACATATTATGCTCTTTTTAACACTGTAGTACCGCCATCCTTTAATAAGATGCACTCGTCATGCAAATGAAATATTTGAACCTTTTTTCCAGGGAAAATTATAAATTTGGTCTCAAATGTGTTGAATGACTGTATAATATTTATTATTTTACTCTCCCTAGTTCCTACTCAAATAATTATAGGTACACAACAGAGATAGTTATTACTTCAAATCAGAATATAATTTTAAATCACTTATAAGTATAAAAATATGATTTAACATAAGTTATAATATATAATTGTGTACAACAATTATTATAATCGATTGACGAGTATGGCTGAGTGTTTACATTGTATACAATATTATTGAAAATACAGAATATATAGGTAACTATTAGAAAATTGTATATACTCCTATAATTATCGAGAGTATTGGGTTGGATTTTAAAATGTGTTAAGGTTGATTTGTAGCTGTAACTGTCAAGGCAAGTGACATCACTACATCAGTAAGTGCTATACTCAATTCAGAAAATTGTATTACGCCTTTTAATAACATCAGTAGTCGCGAATCTTCTTTCTTTAGTGTATGTGCGGCAGAGTGCATGACCCCTAACTTTGTGTGTCAATTACAATTTAACTGATAGGTACTTATATTCTAGAACTGATCTCAGAATCAGCGAAGATGTAGTAGTGGTTACTGGTTTGAAGAAATAAATTATTTGCATCTCTTTGCAGTTGTCGAGGAAGGTAAAGATCATTTGTTATTTTCCGATTTCAGTAATAATTGTGGTTTATTATTTTTGTTCATATATTTTAGTTACTTTTTTTATTTTTAACTACCTGTCTTGTTAATTGGCAAGGTACGTACAATTTCAGAACAATAAATTGTCAGCTGGAGTTATAATATGTTGTCTGTGTCCAAAGGTAACTACTGTAAGTATATATACAAATAATAACTTGATTAAGATGGCTATAGATAGTTTGTAATATTAACCTATGCCATATTATTAGAATTACACGGTTACTATTGACTTTCCTTTTGATGGTTAGTTTAGAGTACGTAGAGAAGCTATTGCTGGTGGTGGTTTCCTCTAAACGCGATTTCACGTCGATTGATGCAGGTCTGAGATAAAATTATTAAGATAAACGGCACTTGAAGTAAACATAGTGCGGAGATAACAATAGCGTGTGTGCACTTGTCGGTTATCCACACGATGTTAATCATAAACATATTCCAAAAATGGAACTTACAAGTCATAATGCCTACACTCTGTCCAGCGAGAGAACAAACCGTGGCCAGTCGAAAATCGATTCTTCTGCGCGTCCACACGCGCCACTCTGCCAAAGTGGAATCGGTCTCGATGGCAGGGTGACGGGTGGTGTGATGCCCAAAATCAGTGGGTTCACTCGCTGGACAGAATAATGTATTTATATAACTGTACCTACATCCAATAATCCTCCGTATGCCGCGGATAAACCTTTAAAAAAAAATAGGTATACATATTATACTAGTTATTTAGTTAACAATTATTGTTAAAATTTCTTAAAAACTAGATGCGTTTTAATGTAAAATTGTTTATGTATGTGTATCCATTTTAGTTGTTTATCCAATTTTTCAAATCAGATTCATAAATTATAATTTATAATGTCTTAGACGAATAAATAAAAATTCACCAACAAACAAGTAGTAAGTATTATGATACCACAGCATTGTGGATAGACTATTTATAATTTAGATACACCACTATCGTCTATGATAGGTTTCCATGTTATCTCAAAAGTATATGTTGTTAATCTATCCAAATATGATATAAGTGAGGAAGTATTAAAGTTAAATTAGCTTATATATATGCCATAATATATATCATGTCTATACAACTAAATACAATTTTAGGTTAGTTACTGCTGAAAATTAAATTTAGGCACATCAATTATTATTTTTACTTTATGTGGTAAAACTATAAATTACAACTTTAAATAAAATAACCGTTTTTAAAACAGTTTTATTAAAATATTACATGCAATTATACAAGCCCATAATATCTCTAATACTATAGAAATCTATAACATGTCTTTTATTCATCATAATTCATAGGGAGTAAACGGTATGAGTGTAGGTATAGGTAATTGTCATAACTGGATTCTGTAATTATATACCTCTCCTCAAAACCATTTTATTGTTAGACATACTGTTTCAATGATTGCAAATTGACTTACATTAGCACGATTCTTTAGACTATTATTTTACTATAGTAATAATAATTATTGACATGTGTTGATATATTATGGTAACCGATAGGTCTCAATTACCTATACAATTATTACGCAAATATTAATTTGGCTGACACGTCTTTTTGAGGCAATAAGAAATATTTACATTCAAAACCTTTAAATATTGCTTTAGATAAATAATTATCTTGTACCTATTTAATATGATAAATAACTCGAATTTAATAATAAATGGTAAATAACTAAATTTCTTCATACCTACTTACTCGTATATTAATACAACTAAAATATTAGTATTAATTACTATAATTAGCTACCATTTATAAGTAGGTAATATCTTATTTTAAAGATAAAATTATGTAATTATTATGTAAGAACTAAACATGAAAAAACAGAGGTAATAATATTTAGAGAACAAAATCAACTAACAAGACATGTTGAGTTATCTGTTTCTTGTACTTAATTATAAATAGATAACTCAATTTTAACCTTTAACTAACAATTAGGTTACTTTATACTGGAATAGTATATGTATGTTGCACCCATTAATATATAATTTTTTCTTTATTATATTTTATTACTGAATAATACGGTTTTACCAAAAAATTGATTTATCTGGTTATTGCATTAGGGCCTTCACAATTCAGATTTTGGTAATAAATAATTATTGATAAATAACTGTTATTAAATCTTTTTAATTTGCTTGTACACTATCGATGTACCTTCTTACTCCATAATATACTATAGGGGTCAATTAATGTCATTGTTAGTAAATTGTAAATGTATTCCAAAATCTTATTCAAAGCCGGTACCCATAGCTGAAATGTGTATATATGATTAGTGTTTTGACAAATTTGTAAGGTATACATATTACATTTTTATTTACATAACAACCGGGTGTCTCTAATCTCTATAACATATCTATACGTATCTCTTTTATGTATTAAAAAGTGAGAATGATGATCGCACTCTCCTCGTTTGGGTACTTTTTTCCAGCTGTAAACAAAAATATTTAAGAAACAAATTAAAGTAGCCGCATAGTATATAATATTATATAGGTTTAAGGTATAGTATACACTACTATATATTATGTACCTACTGCCAATATCATTAATATTTGTCCACGTTCTAAGGAGTTGTCTAATTGGAATTAATGCAATATTTAATTTCGCCTGGTACAGAGATCACTCGTCTAACACATCGTATTACTTAATTATAATAACATTATACCCTCGCCACTACGATCGAACGTGATCGGTTTCAAGGCATTGTTTTATTTTATTTTACCCACAGAATGGATAACTTTAAAGAAATAAAATTGGACTCGTTTGATTCCGAGTCACTTGGGGATTCGTTGGAATAAATTTTAAAAAAACATTCAACATCAGACTGCGAAGTGGTATGTTGTGGCATACCTCGGATACCTGCAGCAGCATCAAGATATAATGATATATATATAGGTATTACAATACCTAACTACTATATTATTATATATATATATATATATATAGTACAGCGCCACCGGGGTGAAGGACATCCAAGGACCGAATGATACACACAACATTTCGTATCGTATATACATTATATTATTATGATATTATTACTTATTATACGTTTTATATATATAATAATATATATTCACCTCGACCTGCTTTTCGTCACCAGCCGGTTCCAACCACACAGCACTCGCATATAGGTACCTATATATATATATATATACGTTACGATGTTAATATTTTATCGCCGTCGTCGTCGTAGGTTTGGATGTTCTTTACGGTGCGCAGTTGTCCGACGACCGACGCCGCGTGTCGCGCAAACGTCAGAAACCGATAATTTAGTATTTTATACCTTTCATAGGTATACATTTTTTTATAGTCGAGTTCCGTCCGGCCGCACGACAACAGCGGCTTGCACCATTATAAGACAAGTATGTGCCTACGGTGTATGATATGCGATCTCATGGGTTTCTACCTCCGTATCGAAAACGAGCCAAGTTTACGATAATATTAATTTCCTATAGTAGCTGATATTTAATTTATTGGATTTTAATCTTCGAGCTTATAACTTATTATTGTTTTTGTGACGAACTTCTGCAGCAGTGATCGCGGACGGCAAAATCCAAAGACGACCGCTACCGCATAATTATACTGTTCAAACTTCAACGCAAAAAAAGACATAGGTATAGTATACCTCCAATCGATTACATTTAATATTATGCTAAAAAAAATATTACCATTATACTATTGTAGTAAAACCAGCGTTCTATAAATCACTTCCAAATGAGTAACAACAAAATAATTGCTCGTCACAATATAAAATGTGCAGTAAAATTAATTCTTAGTAACTAATCAAATATATACGTTGCATTTGCTAAAAATAAATAATGCGTTGAGCAATTTAACTTAAATTATAGTAAAAAAAAAAAAAAACAAATTGTAATTTGATTAGACTACATACCGATTTTAAAGAGATCCAATGTTTCCCGTCAATTTTTTCGTATTGACTGGCATTGCTTGTGTACTTTTATACAGTAATCCCATGGGACTATAATAAATTAAACTATTGTTCCCTTTTCTGTTTATATTTCAACATTTTAAAAACACTTACATCAACTTGTCAATTCTTGTCATATTAAGTTTATTTCATCTAAATGATTAACTAATATGACTAATCAGTAATGAGCTTATAATAATATAGTACTTAACTTTTAACTTTTAACGTATTGTAAAATTATATTTATAATTTAAGATATTGCAGTTATCTACATTTGTAATTTAAGATATTTTTATTACAATCGTGTGTGACACGTGAGTTGTTGATAATTTGTGTGCAGTGCAGTCGTATTTATGATGTTTTGATCTGTAGAAGTTTTTATGATGTTTAAATTAAATTGAAATGGAAGGGCAATATTTAATAAACAGCGAATTGAACAAAAAAAAAAAAAGAAAAAAGGTGGACAAGTGGGTACCTCTCTGCTGTACAGTAGGTGTCGAATAGCCGAATGGGTAATGGATGGAATTAAATTTGAATTGAATGATGTATTGTTGTATAATATACGAAAAACGATTCTGCGTGGAGACGGATATATTTATGTTTATATTTTATATTTTTGTTTATCTTTTTATAATTTTTATATTTTGTATATTTTTTTTTTTTATTGTTAAATAAATAGGTTTCAATGTTGGAAGTTATTATAGCTTAGAGTATTAAGATACAAATGAGTAAATAGATAATATCTATATTTATTTATAATATATTATATAAAGAAAAAATACAGATAATGATGATTCTTAATGGTGTAGGACGTAGGTATTAGATATATACAATATTAAAACTTATTTTTAAGCTGTATTCTGGTTAAGCGCTTCTTCCATACTCGATGAAATAGAGATTGGTACCGACGTGCCGCCTACGTATGCCCTAATATTTCGTTCATTTTTGAATTATGCGACTAAGAGGATGTTTCACGCCTCCACCCGCGTGTGTTGTCCCTGTCTTACAAATGTACAGCATAGCAAAAACATTTTTGAGTGGTACAACTATTATTATACTCCCTCTGTATTTGTAGAAGAGTCACCAAATATCCACAATGCATAAGGAAGAATTTCATCTGTGACGTATCGTTTTTATTTTTTTGATAGCACCATAGCCCTATGAATTAATGGACAGCGCATAGAGAGAGAAATCACCAGACGGGATTGTTGAGAGAGAAAGAGAGATTTTGGGACGTTATAGTGTGCCAGAACATAGCCCAAAACATGTTTTTTCTCCCTCATATTCTCATATCTGCTCAGCCTCTTAAACACATAATTATAAAATGTACGAAATACCAGAACATGCGTAGGTAATGCATTTATTGCATGTTTGTATCATTTATTCATATTATATTATTACTTATATTAACTTTTGAGTCAATTTACCACCTTACCGTTTACCGTAGAACAGTGTGAATAGCGTCATGGTATACATATGGAATAGATTAAAATGTATTAATCTAAATATTTAGAGAATTACATTGTGAAAAGGCAGTAAAATATATATAGCATGCCTGCATGCGTACAAGTTTAAAAACTACACGAATAATGTTTTTTGAATCACAACAAAATTACCAACATTACTCATTTATTCTGTGATAACATCATTATTCATTGTTTAAATATGTATGAAATTTCGTCAAAATCTAAACTTCAGATGTCTATGATGAAAAATTGTACGTTTACATGTTTAGAGCTTTGGTTTCAGTATGATGTCATTTTTGAGTCTTAAGAAGTAATCCAATGAGTAACTTATATATTTGGTTACTACTCTAACAAACTACTCTACTTTCTAATAAATTTCCAATCAATAAAACAATTATTATTTATTACTCTTGACAAAGTTCCCGAAACGTTATAATTTATAAGAATAACTGTATTGTAAATATACATATATAATATCTACACAATGTATATAAATACTCAATGCGTGCAGTGCGTCAGTGTACCGGTCTACTCTGCAACTATACTATCACTAATTATATTTAAATGACTATAGTTATAACGCCGAATAATTAATAAATTCAAATATACATTCTTTGGTTTCCCTTCAAAGTTATGAATTTCAACTAAAATATTATTATGCTCATCGTATATATAGGTATACTTATATATAATATTATATTTTAGCATATACCAGTATACATGACATTGACACGAATATTCGAATGCAAAGTATATTTCACGCGTCCAAAAAGAACAAACTCTACAGATTCAAACGTACTATTTAACAAACACTCTAACTATTCAAACGTATAGAAAAACAAGGCAATAATAAATGGTAGGTAGATCACTCGTCGTTTCTTGTTTATTTTTTTTATACTGTATAATGTTTGCTGTGAGTATAAAATGTTCGTTAGTGAAAGACTATTAGTTGTAATTGTGTATACGCCTCGTGTCTTGTACCATAAGACATTCATACGCCATGACTTAAAATCATCTACTATAAAGATTTCCATTATAATGCGACAGATGTAAAATTCGGGTTTTAGTGTAATCGTAATTCATAGAGCAAGATCCTTTATTTGAATAAAAAAACAATACTCATTCCCTCAATTAGTTAATGGTCCAATCATCGGAAACGATATAAACGATATACCTATTATTATATACGACGGTTTCGACCGCGTCGATATTGGTTATGCAGAATGGATGCGAGTTGATTGCGCAAGCCCAATGAAAATAAAAATTCGAATACAACGATTTCGAATATCAAGATGTATATCGAAATAATGAGACGAATTAAGCTTAATGAGTTGGTAAAAACTCGAAGATTTTACACGATATAAAAGTGGGATGTTCCGATGTTCAGCAGTTTAAATAACGAAACGTAGTATATAACATAAATTGTACCGTATATATATATATATAGTCACTCGGTAACTATAGTAGGTAACCTAAAACCTACAACTGATTATTGACCCGATTCAATTAATTATGATATATAGTATAGACATATATTATGTGCAAACAAATTATACTTAAGATAATTATTATGTACGACATTCGACATTTCTAACAGGTGGGTATAGAGTCTATCATGCATTGAACATTCGTTTTCGTCATCGCACGCGGCGCCGTGTCAGAAGTTCGCGCGCGCTGTAACAATAATATAATTAGTAATATTAATACTACAAAAAAGCGCACCCGACTCACTTTTTTTGTGCCACAGTATATTTTACTATCGAAAAAAATTAAAACCTGTCTTAATTGTGGATACAAGCAAATGCATACTATACATAACTCACCGTGTAAGTATACCAATATAATAACGAATCGACGAAAATAGTTTGATTCAAAAAATGTTACACTGCAGCTGTCTGCTGCAATATTGTCGGGCAGTAATGTAAGCTTAGCAATTTATTGTAACCCGCCATTGAATAGAGATAGTAAATTATATATAATTGTGTGTACACGATAGTAATGTAATGCGGCCATGTAGGTAAACGCGCGTTTACGACATATTTTCTGTTTCATATAGGTATTTTTACTTTCCATACACAATGCAATTTTAAAATATTTTGATTAATTCTAAGTTACCTATTTATTAAAAGAGCCTATATTATATTCACACCATTCTACGGTATTGAATTATAATTTATAATAGATAATAACATCTAGTACCTAATAATATATAGTAAAATATTAAAATAATATAATTGTATAATACATGGGATTTGTTATTGGCAACAATTCGATCAACCTACCTTATTAGTTATTACTAAATACTCATAGCAATATGAATATGTAATAATATATTATGCAGCAGAGAATTATCAAAATATAACAAATTATATTTTCAATTTTCAATTTTATAACCGGAGGCAAGGTTCAAAAATCAAAAGTTAATATTATATCGAATACTGTACAAATTGTTTTTTTCTTAATTTACTTTTAAAGATAAGCTGAGCTTTTAGTAATATAGCAACTGTCCCTGCAAAAGTATTGGTCTACTAATCATTACTCCAGTAGTCAAAATGTTTAATGAACAAATATTCATTAGATATTCAATACTTAGATATCACCAATTTTAGATACATTTTTAATTTCGTATATTATAAAACTTCAAATAATATAGGTTGTAATTAAGAACATTATAAGATTACGTAAGAACCGCCACACGAATAGAAAATTTGATTTCGTTTAAGATCATTAAGGTCGAAGAAAATTGTTGTAGCCAGTTAAATATATTACGACTGCTTATATTTTTAACGTGATATTAAAAAATTCAAATAAATTATCTTGAACATCTTGTTACAGAATCAATAACATCAATATTAGATCTCCCAAACTGGTGTAGATGGTACATAGACAATAACTTGTATTATTTGGTACAATATTTAACGCTTTCACTCCAACAAATGCTATTACTTATTAATAATAAGCATAAAGATGTCCAAACATCTACATTATAGTGCCCAAAAATTGTAATTAAATAGAGATGTTACAAATCTCCGTTTGAGCGCACTAGATTTGAACGTCATTTTTATACCGTGCATTGGTACTTGGGCATTTGGTTAAAATAATGATACATAATTACTTTTTAATTTCACCTTACCATCTATATTGAAGTTTTTGGGCCAAGGTTTTACGATTTGAATTCTCGTTGAATTCTGCATGAATGTAAAATTGTCGCAATCGCCATGTTAGTCTAAAATAAACGTAATTTATTTATTTAGTTTGTGAAGCAGAATTATACAAAATAATCACACGTGGTATTTTTCTAATATTCTAATATTATACTACAGTAAATTTTAATGATGAAATGCTGTAATGATGATGTTGTATATACACTTCAAGTTTATCCAGCTCAGGGCCATTCTCTTGAAGTATACGGCTAAAAAAAAAAATTATATTGTGTAAATATTCCATTTGATTTCAATATATTATAATAAAAAAAAATCATTGATATTCAATAGTAGGTATATTATACAGAGACTGAGATGTGTTAAACACTCGCCTTATTTAGAAGTGACGACAACCCATTTCGCTCACCTAGGTACGAGACACTTTTGTATTCAGACTTTTAATTAGAAAGCAACTATAAATATTATATTCAAAGCAGAGCTTGGTTTACTATAATATAGTATATATATAACCACATTATACTGTAAGTAATAGCGAAGTATGCGTGTATTCCACAGTAAATTAACTGAAAATAAAAATAACGATTTCTATCAGAAATAATAAATGGGAACAATCGCAAATTATATATATAGGTATAGCGCGATTGTATCCATTGAAACGATTTAAGATTGAGCGCAAAATAATAAAATATATTTATATTATATTATCTACTTAGTGAAGCACTGTATTCACCATTCAAAATATCGACAGTTTTGTTATAAACTTCGCATTATAATATTCACCTGATAGGACGTAGGAATAAATTATGATTGACGAATGTAATATGGTATAGGTACTGATAATAATTGTTTTCATCTGTATTTTATTTACGAGTATTACACGACACACGTACCCAGTTATATTGTAAATGCAAATAAAAATAAATTATGAATTAATATTTTTTAGATCTTATGTAAAAAAAATCGTTTGTAGTATGATTGCGTGTGCCAGAACTAATCTTATCCAAACACATAAATTCTTCAAACATACGATTACACATTTTAATAAAATTAATATAAAAGTATTATTTTTTAACCATACCATATTTTGTAAAATAATAATTAAATAATAACGTTATTCGTTTTTAAGCATTGAACAACTGTATATGAAAATAAAAATCCAAATGGTTGATTAAAAACGTCTTAGCAAAGATACTATCGTTAATCTTGTATTTATTTACAGGATAATTAATACTCAAAACTGCAATTCCATAAATTTTTTAAAACGTTAGTTTTTAAAAAAATAATTGATGTATATTTACGAGTTAAATGATAGTTGAATTCTACATTCATTGTTTTTCGAGACCAAATTTTAACCCGAATCTTTTGAAGCCATTCACTATTTTTTAGAAACTACCAACTTGGAAATTCCTAAGATGACTTCCATAAGATCAATTCTTCGAGTTCTAGCCTTAAAAAGGAGTCTATCTGAAACTCCTGCGAAACATATATTTTATTAACAAAATGAACAACTTAGTTTTGGATGTGATAAAACTCTGAGAAATCACATAAAATAAAGCAAGAAAGAACCCTGCACGATTATGTTTTCATTTTGACCACTTTTATACAGTTGTGCGTGTTCATTTAAAATAATATTATATAGATATATCGTTAAATTATATATTATTCCATGGGATCTATATGGGATCTATATGGGAATACGAAATTCTAAACACACTTCGTAAAAAAATCGTGTCCGCCATACAGAATGCAGCACACGCTTAACTGTAAATCAGGCTTGATTAATTCAATCAATTTTATGACGTTTCTGTTTATGTACTGAATATAAAAACATTGAAGTTGGAGTGGGATAGCGATAGCGATCAATGCATTTCATTTAGTTCTAATTATGTTACCTTAACTATTAAATACCTACCTATTTTGTATATATTAAATTTAGAAACCGTTTTGAACGAATAATAGAAAGTCAAAAATGATATACCAACGTTAGTCTTTAAAACTGTACAATTCGTATATACGCACGTTATGATATATCAAGTGCGTTCTCAAAGGAAATACAAACTATAATTTAGTATTAAATTTACAGCTGTATCTTCCTGTAATTTTTCTGTATTGATTTTAAAATGATCTGTGTTTATGTACAGACGATTAGTAGTCGAAATAATGCTTTGATTTTAAACTTCAGTATCTTTTTTGGAAAGTGAATCTAGTTGGTACTTTATATTAATCAAAATGGAAAATTTACAGGAGTTTTCAAAAGGGTTGGGAAAAATTAAGAAAAAACAGGGATTTTACGCAAAACCAGTTTTTGACAAATTCCATCTCTTTTGGTGTAATTAATTAACTAATAACCGTAGATACTTTATTTTCCGGGATTTTCATATGACTGTTTTCTATACATCATTAAATTTTCAAAATATGTTAACTCTTTTTGAGCTATTTATAGGCATAAGGAAATTTCAATTTTATTCGTTTTTCTTTAATTATTGTCGATAAAAAATTTGTTGTTGGGTCAAAATACTTGAACACTTTGTACAAGCTTCCACATAAGTTGTTGTTAATGGAAATTAAAAAAAAAAGTAGAGCATGAGTCCACAATAATTTCTTGAGCGTCTGAAGTTTGAATTTTGATAAAACTCGTTCAATTTACAAAAATGTGCAAATTATTTTGAGTTAGAAACAATTTATATCTAAGATTTGAAAATGTAATACAAGGTTCCTCATAAGTTTTTCTACATCAAACTAAATAAAAATTAAGATTAAATATTTTCTACATTGGATTTTCAACCGTAAATTTACAAATTCTCATCGAATAATTTTAGATTCTGAGTGAAGCGATAAATGTATTGGTTTTACAATGATGTAAGTTTATTTTTGTGTGTCACCCATCACTTTTTAGTACCATAAAAATGCTTAGATCTTCTTCAACAGTACCTTTACTAATAGGAAAGTGAATCTAGTTGGTACTTTGGGGGGTTGAAAATAATTCCCAATATTTTTCAATGTTGTTGTAATTTAAATATTTTATCATTGAATTCAAATTTAACAACATCTATTACAGTGACCCACTTGTAACCTACTGTGCAACAGAGTGGTATCCAACTTTTTTATCTTATATTTATATTATATAATATTATTATTAATATATGATTTATTTATATCTATCTCATATCCTCATAAATCAGAAATTACTTTATAGAATAAAACACAATACATAACCCCTATACAGTGTATATAAATTGAAAAGGTTGTAGGTATACCCGCGGCTAAATATATAGATATGATCGCAACTTTGTGATGCGCAGGTGTCATGGCCGCCACTGGCAGTGAATACTATCACTTCGATTTATTTGCCAACAAAACCATACAAATTATTAATTTCTTGGCTAAATAAATCCTAAAACCACTGCCAGCTGAGATTCCTTTCCATGCTATAACATGCAATAATTGTAGGTGCGCAGCCCATGACGAAAATGCGTCTCAATGCGATCATACCTATATATTTATCCATGGGTAATACCCATCTCAATACCGTATGAACGCAAAAACGCGATAAATTAATAAATGTATTATTTTACAAGCCCATAATAATTATAAAAAAATTCTTTCTGAAATATGTTATACGTGTATTTGTGAACATAGGGCATACGTTAGTATAAGATTATTAGAGTAGAATACCTACGCAAGCATTGCGTACCCGCATACGAAAAAATGACTCGTCAAACAGTGATGGACAATATAATTTCTATTTTAATTTTTCATCGAGGTTATTCTCTTTTAGAAAATATGTTTGTAATACGTTGAACGATGTACAATATTGTAATTCAATGTATATTTATTATTTTTCGTTACTAAATATTATTGCTGGTAAGTACATTTAAATCGTTAACTCCATTCAATCAGTAATAACGTTCAAATAGCATAAAAAACTTGTCGACGAGATCGATGCAAATACGAAAATGTCATGCAGTACCTATAATAATTGTACCTGTTTTTAAGCCGTCTGCAAATGTCTGCAATAATTACTCGCAAACTTGTACCCATATATCATATAATATATCATATTGCTCTCTCGTACGGCCTCTTTTAGAATATTCTTCCATTCTTTGGGACCTTTTTACGGCAGCTGACTCTTCTTGCATTGAGAGGGTCCTCAAAGGCGTTTTTGTTCTTCGGCGTCATTTATTTTGCAAATTCCACATCCATCGCAAGATTATAGGCCAGTGATGAATAAACTTAAACTCATGTCTCAAGAGTCGAAGCTAATTTGGCGTTTTTGCATAAGCTGACTGACGGATGTGTGGATGCTCCCTTTCTCCTTTCTCTAATTAATTTCAAAGTTCCTACTCACTTAACTAGATCTAATTCTTCTTTTGTTGTTCCATTTCCACAGCACCAACTATGGTATAAATAATCCTATTCACCGTGTGATGCGCATTTGTAACGAGCACCTAGGCTTCTCTTAAAACGTTTTATTAATAGTACTGCAATCTGTTACTCCTACTTTTTACCTTTTGTTTATTTTTTGTTAATATTAATATTTTTGTTTTTTTTTATATTTTCCATTTGTTTATTTGATCAATTGTATTGTTTGACGTTTGCTTACTTAATTATTATGTTATATTGTTCAAATTTATTACTATAAAATATTGTATTGTACTATTGGGCTCCTAGCCCGTTCATAAATAAAATAAAATAAATTAAAATATAAATATGCCAAAACCATGGATTAACCATTCACGTTCTAGACGCTCTATAATGCATATTTGCGAAATTTATAGTTAATGCAAGACAGTGCAGTATAGCTAATTACAAAATATACTTTATCTATATAGAGGCTATATGCACAATATAAGACATTATTTGTACGCTCTATTTTTAGATTCCGAAGCCCGAGGCAGCATTATATATAAGGTACATCATGTTTCCAGCCGTCGTCATAATCGTGGTATGTTGTACGACAGTGGTACTATTCCTGTACAAGTATTCGACATCCACGTACAAGTATTGGAAGACGAAGTCGGTGACGTTTGCCGTGCCAGTACCATTATTCGGTAATATCAAAGACCACGTGACGCTAAAAATGACCCAGGGCGAGTGCTTGAAAAAAATTTACAAGTATGTATATCGTATAATGCACAACTGCACAATAGGCGCAACCATTGTAACGAGTAGGTATGACGTTCGGTGCTGTCACCCTAGAGGTGAGCAACGAGGAAATGATTATTTTGGCCCGTTTAGGCTGATGATATTATAATGGATAGCTAAAGATTCTATATTGTTAAAATAATTATGATCTCATAAATATACTGCAGAGTGCCGACTTAATAATTTAACATTTAGTTTTTTGTACCTACCTCAAATGTTTGAATGGCATGACAATTAATTTGTTTAGCTTAGTTATACACAAAATAAAATACACCATTAATACCATAGAATTCTATCGTAAACAAACGTGTGCCTCCCATGCAGTACCTAATAGTTTGAAAAAACGATATTTCAAACAAATGTGGTAGAAATAAAATTTTATTGATCTGGACGAACACGGCGTAGGTCGTAGTATAGAACTCCCATAAATACCATACCACATCGGTAAAAAACTTAAAGGTCAACAGTGTTATACACGTATACTAACATTTTCCATATCGATACAATATAATAATATATACATACCGCTACAAGTTACAACTTATTATGTAATGGTGTACAATATTGTGGCGACGTGTTACAGTGATTTTCCTCGTGAAAAGTTTGTGGGCATGTACCAGTTACAGACGCCAACGCTGCTACTCCGCGATCCAGAGACCATTCGGTTGTTTCTGGTGAAGAGCTTCGCACACTTCACGGACAGAGGATTCTTGTACGACGGTCACAGGGAACCGTTGACCAAACATCTAGTCAATTTAGAGGGCGACACGTGGAAGATTCTCCGACAAAAGCTCACGCCCACGTTCAGCTCTGGTAAAATCAAAAGTATGTTAGGGCTGTTACAAGGCTGCGGGGTGCAACTTATTGAGTACATGGATGTAAGTAGTTGTGGTAGAAGTGTAGTTCTTACTCAATATTATTATTTAAAAACAACGGTAATTTTTTTCCTTTCTTACTTGTTTGAAATCCACAAATAATTGAATTATCATAACCATATTATGCGTGTACCTATAATAATATATATTATTAGCGAGGGGGACGGAGTGGCCGAGTGGACTACGTCGTCGGTTCGGACCGCACACTTTTCATTTCGACCACAAAAAGGTCGATAGACAAAAACCGCACACTTTATCGGTCATGGTATAACTAAACTTATAGTGGGTTAAAAACGCACAATTTTTTTTGTGCTAAATGACGGATAAGATAATAAGTTAATAAAATAATATACAATAATCATGCTAACACGTTTTAAGTCTTAATTCTTTTTAGTCACGTATTTAGCCACTCGTTAGTAGCCGGTCTTGTTTTCCCAAATAGTGGTTAAAACGTAAGTCCCATAATGAAGTGTAAAATATTGTCCGTCCAATTGTAAACCAAAAACAAGTTAGTAAATACATAATAGTGATATTTTTTATTTTTATTTTTATTAATTATATTATATTTTTTTTTTTACGAACACTTGTTTAAATTTTAAAATTTTGTTTGCTTAATAATTGTACATTTACATTATAAAGTACTATAGTAAAGACCTTTTTGCGGTCAAAATCATGCGTGCGGTTTTTGGATACAACAATTTTAAAAATTGTGCTGTTCTAACTTAAAAAAGTGTGCGGTTTTGTCCTATATTTTATCACAAGTGGGCGGTTTTAGAAATCAACGGCCGGTTCGAACCTCGACCACGGGCGGCTCCTCTTTCTGGGCAGGCAACTGTCTAGAGAGTGAGGCCTCCATCCCCCGACCGGGCATGGCAGAAACCTACGGGTGCCCAATTTGAAGCCAAACCTAAAAACGTGTTTCAACCAACCGTTCCAACCGTCCCCCCCCCCTACAAAAACAGCTAATGGCCATAGTGGCCGGGCTTAAGTTTGATGAAAAAATTAAAAATATTATTAGCATTTTATGTTGGCTGATAAAAATATATTTAGTGCAGTTTTTTTTTCAGCATAATTCAATTATAATACAATAATAACAATAATAACTCATACGTACAACACCTGAGCTAAGCTCGTACCTGGTATACGGAGTTCCTATATAGATAAATACAATATTAATATATATAGTAATAATATACAACATTTCTTATACAGTTAAAAAGTTCACATAATTTTCTAGATATGCAATAGTTTTGAATCATTTTTATTACCAATATTAACACCAATGGTTCCTTAATTACTTAAATGTATACATATCGACTTTTTATAATTTTGTTGATACACATATTCTCGCCATGGTCATTACTCATTAACTATTTTAATAATTGTTTTTTTATATGAATTTTATTGATTATATCGTTGGTTTTATTAGACTGATTTTCACATAAACGTTGTTTTAGACTCTACATAATTTCCCAAATCGTTGAATATAGTATTTACCATTGAGAACTTTTTGAACTGATTAATGTTGCACTATGTGGTTTTGTATACTTTCCCGTTCTCCTACCTATTATTGCTATATCCTTGCAGAGCGTGTGCCTTCGTATGGATCTTATGAAAATCTGTTTTATGTACAATTTATAGATAGATATAGTAGGTACTATGTTTGTGTGGAGTTTAAGTGTATACTTATAAAAACTGAAATGTACAACAGCAATAAGCCCATCTCCCGGTAGGTACTTAATACTTAATACATAATTATTCAATCCGATCGTTATTCGCTTGTTTTAATACCTATACCGCCGTATACCACTAATAACGGTAAATCCAAATATTATAATATGAAACGGTCTGTGTTACGTTCTGCAGGCAACCATCGAGTCTGGAAAGACGGAATTCGAAATTCGCGACCTAACAGCCAAATTCACTACGGACGTGATTGGCACGTGCGCGTTCGGACTGGAATGCAATTCGCTGAAAGACTCGCAATCCGAATTCAGACGGATGGGATGTGCGGTGCTCAATTCGTCCGCGTCTTTAGCGTTGGCCAAAATGGTCCGAGTGTTCTTCCCGAAACTCTTCAAGGCGTTGAAACTCCGCACGTTCCCGGCCGAAGTGCAACAGTTCTTCATGGGCATCGTAAAACAGACAATCGACTTCCGGAACACCAACCGAGTGCGTCGGAACGACTTCATACAGCTGTTGCTAGAGATTAAAAACCAAAATCACAACCAAGAAAACGCGATTAATTCGATTGAACTGACCGAAGAGTTGATCGCCGCTCAAGTAAATACATAATATACCGATATATATTTTTTTTTTGATTATATCATGTAATACAGCGCCCACAGTAAGGTTTCTCATCATAGTTGTTATAATATCAGTTCAAAAATATTAAAGATACGCAGGCACAATTTTTTTTTATAAGCATTTAAAGTTTAATATTTTACGAAATCATGAAAATTTGCAAATTATTTTGTAGTTTAAGTTTATAAATTGTTCAATTTTTATAGTTAAGGACAGGAAATTTAAAACAAGATTTCTCTTAAGTAGTCCATATACTGTAACAAAAAAATATATATACACAGTTTTTTTATAGATATTTTTAGTTCAATTTTTGACGAAATTATAGATACCTACTTCAACGAATAATGACAATTTTAGTTATTTTATTGTAGTTTAAAAATATTATTCGTGAGTAGTTGAAACTTGAAACTGTTAAAAAATATTATTATTAGGGTTCGGGACTTCTTGAATTTGTATGTTTTTTATGTAGCGGTAGTAGATTATTCTAGGTAAGTTATAAATTTGTTTTATGAAATTACGGAACTAAATAAAATAAGTTTGAATTTGGATATTTGTGCATATTTAGCATTTTTTTTAAATTCAAATGTACATACAATTGTTGGAAAAACATTTGGATAATATTTAAAAATATTTCTTAAAAAATATTATGTTTGGGTAGGTTAAATAGCGTTTGAAATTTGGGGAGGCTGTAGCCTGAAGCCCTGCTTTTATAATATTGAAAAAACTTAAAAATAATTTAGAAAATGTTCGGGAGGGCTGTTAAAGTTATTGGTGAAGGCTTGGCCCATACACCCCCCCCTCCTATTTGTGCATATGGTACGTAAGTACGTAAGATTTTATGAGTCTCTATTTGTGACAAAATCGTGTTAAAAAAAAATTTACATCTATATTCTAAATTGTACGAAGAAATGGAAATCAGTAGATACGTGTTCGTTTATCACGGTGTTAGCATATCACGTTAATCTTTATTTATTAACCCAATCAATATGCCAGTATTTTTTTAAATAAAGTTGTTTTGTTTCACGATAATTTGAAAATGCCCAAAACATGCAATAATGTCCACTGTTCGTCATATTAATAAATATATATTCGAATTAGTAAACCCACGCATAAATTATTTTTATTTTGTTTATGTACCTATACTTATTTTTATTTACTAATTATTTAAACGCTCGTGAAAGCTCGCGTATACAATATACGAATACATAAAGTAATACGGTTAGTATGCAGCACAGTGAAAAGATTTTTGAATTTTTTATTTTCAAAATCGTAATATTTTTTCTGTATTTTTTAAAAATAATATAAAAATGTATCAATGTACCAATTATCTAAGTACAGAGTTTAATTTAAACAACTATTGAGCCTTTCTTAAAATGCAACTAAATCTCCGCCTGTGATATCGTACACATGTATAATGTATATGTACTTACATAAACTTGGATTTCAAAGGTGTTCGTGTTCTTCCTGGCCGGCTTCGAGACGTCGTCCACGACACTGAGTTTTTGCTTGCACGAGATGGCCGTCAACCAGGACATTCAAAGCAGGGTGTACGACGAAATCAACGAGACAGCCAATGTGTACGGACTGCCGTTCTCTTATGAAGCAATCTCGTCGATGAACTACTTAGAACAATGTCTGAAAGGCAAGTATTCGCATTGCGCTCGACCGTCGTGCGGTGCATAATGACATATAGGTGTACCTATAGGTTGTAATATGCAAATAATATGTACTGCAATATTAGTGAGTAGGTAATAACTATATATAGTCAATAATGAGTATAGCACGATCGACAATCGGGGAGACCCAGACGGCTTGTATGTGTGCACGACATATTTTTTATTTTATTTTTGTCTACAAGATGTTTACAACCTGTTCGTAGGAACAATAAGCAAATTTGAATAATCGTATATTATTGTATGTATACGTGAATCGTTTGACGGAAGTAGACACTAGCCATTGGAAATATTAGGTTTTTTTGTATTATTTAAAATGCTTTAAAATATTATTTAAATACCTATTTTGACACTTTAACTCTGTGTCTCTATCTCATTTAAGAGTAACATTGGGCCCCCCGAGGAGTTGGGGCAATGGGCTTCTGCGCATAGCAGCAGGCAGTGGAAATGGGTGTGATCAATAGCCGAATACGCTGAGATCGTCATTTTATTTTTTAAACAGCCACATAGCTTGCATTTTTTTTTTAAGACTAATGCGGGTAAGTAATTTTGAGGCCACAGAGCTGACGGCGAAAACTTATATTTGTGGTCTCACCGAACCGGGCGAAAATCGGTCGCCGTCTGAGGTTACTTTTTATATGAGACAGAATGTAATATAGATATTACTGTGAAACCTCTAATCCGCTATTTGAAGGTGTCACTGTAAAAGTATTAATGCACTAATGCGGTGTGTGATAGAATAGAAATTTTTTTTATTATGATTACACAAAACATAATAATATTGGGAATAATTTATTCATATATATAAACCCTGCCATGAATTAACTAAAACAAACCATTGAATTACATTATTCTTAACAAATGAGTTTCATTATAATTTAAAAATTATGGATTCTGTATATTATGATTACAAATTACTTGGTCAAAGTATTGACCATTCCAGAAGTTCTAGACTATTCTAGTTGTTCAGATTTTTACATTTTGGTAACCCGGATGCACTGGCGTACCTATTTAGATGGTGTTTGGGGTACACCCCCCCCCCCCCGTGAAATTAAATCCGCTGCCAGAACGTATTCTCTAGATTTGAGTGATAAGTCTGACTCTGCACGGCCAACAACAAATAAAAGACCATAATATACATAGGTAATATCATATTGCGCACAATACCTATAATGCGTCAACAACGGTAGTAATTTTATTACGAACATATTATAATATACAAGTCGTCGATGTTTGTGTAATTTTTCGTGTGTTTTTGTTGGTTTATCGGTCGCTCCGGCACAAACATCGTATCAATAACGCCTCGCTGACACGCACGTACGCCTTCGACGCGACATGATATGCACCCACGGTACCCTACCACCCGCTGCCGCAGAAACGATGAGGAAATATCCACCGGTACAGGCCTTAGCCCGGGTGTGCACCAAACAGTTCCGGGTGCCCGGCACAGACCTGGACCTGGACGTGGGCACGGCCGTTTTGATACCAGTCTACGCGATACACCACGACCCGCAGTACTATCCGGAACCAGACACGTTCGACCCGGACCGGTTCGCCAAAGACGGCGACGGCGGCGGTGGCGACAACGGGAGGCCCGCCGGAGTTTTTCTGCCGTTCGGCGATGGCCCGCGCATATGCATAGGTACGTTTTTCAAAACGAACCAGCCAATTTTTTTGTTCATACAATATAGTCAATTTTACTAAAATTTGTCGAATCGATAGTATATTTCTATTAGTACTTCCCTGAATTGATTAAAAGGGAAAAACCCTTAGACACCTACGAGGAATCTTGTAGGTATACCTATTGAATTTTCCAGCTTGAGATATGAACTGTAAAAATGTTACGAATTTCCAACTACAGAATAACGCAAAATAATTTACAAGTTTTCGTGATTTTAGCAATCTGTCAAGACAAACAGAAAAAAAAACTAAAAATGTCGATAAATATCTTAAAAATAGAGCCAAAAAAATATTTTAAAAGTTAGTCATTTCAAGAAAATGCTAATCAAAATATTCATTGAAAATACCTATAGGCTATAGGTTATTCGTTTTTAAATTATCTACAACAAAATAGTTAAATAACTAAATTATTTTTCTAGAAAACTAGGTAGTTATCATTCGTAATTTTGTTAACTTTTCCTGATTTTTTGATACATACTACAGTATTAGGAGTCTAGGGACATTTTACTTTTGATCCCCCAAACTAATTGCAATTTTCTACCAAAATAACACCCTCAAACAATTTAAGATTGGTGCATATTTACAGACACGAATATTTTATTACCTATTTAAAATAACAATAAGACACGTAACTGTAAAACTAATAGGTAAATTCATATTTTCATTCAGAATCAAAACATATATACCTATATACAAATTACAAATTGCAATCATATACTATAATTATTGATTATGTTTATTATTGTTATTATTATTTTTCTAACTATTAATTACCTAAATTAGGCTACCCCTCTCGATAAAATGTTATAGGCTATATTATACAGTACCTATACCTCTTACAGTAGGTACACCGTACACCGTACACACTATATCTACTTTGGAACATGGAAATAGAATATTAATAGATTCCTAAGTCGCGTGAAGGTTGTAGGTATGTCGGTAGATCATCGATTATAATAAATAAATATATATTACATTATATTTATAAGAAAACTTGTACCTATATACCCAACTTCAGCCCCAAATGCACTGAACCCCGAAATTAGAATGCCGGTAAGTTGTAACTATTATTTTTTCAACAGGTATGCGTTTTGCCATGTTAGAAATGAAACTGGCATTGGCCCAGTTCCTTCACAGCTACTTAGTGACGCTGAGCGAAAAATCCTGTACACGCATCGAGTTTGAACCGGCGTCATTCCTGTCGTGTCCGAAAGGCGGTATATGGTTGAACGTCAATAAACGTAAACCATGAGAGCACACCACGCGCACCATAGTTTTTGTACTAGATAATGTAATTTAACATAGAACGTGTAATTTGATATATATCATATATTATATAGGTATAATATTGAAACCTTTATATTTATTTTGTTAATTTCTATATGACTATATGTATATAAGAAATAATCTCTTTAATAATAATGTTACCTATGTTTTATTTAATAAAAATCTATATACACATAGGAGACCGGCCCTATTCACTCATCAACGCCCAGACCAAACCTCTGGGTCTAGGGACTTGAAATTTTGTACAGAGGTTCCTTAAGCAATGTAGTGGCGCACTAAGAAAGGATTTTTGGAAATCCCACACATAAAGGGGAAGATAAGAGGTTGAAAGAATACAATAGTGGCGCCATCTATCAAGCAATATTTAATTTAAATATACAATATTGGTTTTAAAATATAAAACGTATAATATACGTACTTGATATTTGGAATAGTGGTTCCTTTATTGATCTAGATGTGCAATAAGAAAGGATTTTCTGATATTCATATTTTAAAGAGGTGGTCAAACGGGAATCTTAAGATTCACGGTGTAAATTGAAAATTTTTTTTTGTTAATTAATGATTGCTTTTGGTTGCAAAAAATATACGAATTATTTCACAAAGCTAGGTCCAATTACGCCGATTTATCCGTAAAAATAAAATGAAATAAATTGAAATAAAATAACCCCCAAAATATATTAATATATAAATATTAAATGCTCCTAACAATTTGGGACGATTAACTATGACTTCAATATTATTTTAGGTACTTACACTGTATAAACATTTTTTTGAACTACAAAGATGTACTAATATTATAGTAATATAGGTTTTATTTTGTCACCCACCTCGCCGTGTCCACAATCTACCGCAGGTAGATTGCCTACCTGATAATATACTGTTAACTGTTCGCATAACCATAAGCGAGTCTTACGCGCAACGCCACGCAGGACGGCTAAAAATTAAAATATAATATGATTTGGCTTCCATATGCACAGCGAATTATATACCCAAAAGAAGTTAATCAATCAAAAATTTTTCCCGGGCAACGCCGGGTTATTCAACTAGTATAATATATTATCAAGTTACGGCTAAACAGTTGTTCATTAGATGGTAGTACATACCCTAACCTACGTACATAGTATCACATTATAATAAAAATTTCCGTTAACAGCTCAAGAGTCGACGAGTAAAAATTTTTTTTTTAATTTTATGAAGTATAGGAATTGATAAAATATACATGTATACGGTGTAAATTTCAAGTATCCCTTTTCAAAAGATAAGACACAAGACGGCTACGGGTAAAACCTGTAGTGTTGCTACGTAAATCTGGTGTCATTTTTTTAGGAGCAGAGTATACAGTAATTCGTTTTTTAATTACAGCAAAATAAGAAAATCGCTACCTACATGAGAAATTGAGTGAATATAGTGAATAAAATCCCATCAATTTTTTAACAAGCTCTGCGTATTTAAACATATAATATAGCGCAAATTACAAAATGCTCATAACTCACTTAAAAACTGAACTATCGTATAAACCTAGTAGGCATACAAACACAGATAATGTTCTTACCATTAAGTTTCATAATAGGTCGATTCAATCTAATTTTTAAACTAACGAAGCTAAACGTGAACTGCTGAGCGTGAATTTGCTATGTTACGCACTTGTAATACGGAGACAACAAATGCGAGAGTAGCGTACCCTTAAAATAAAGTAAAATTTTCGCGTACTATTTGCGTCGTAAACAAAAAAGTACAATAGGTCCATACTAATTGCGTCCCAGGTTTTTCTTGAGCACGCCCGAATTGCGTCTCGACCACCTGATGGTTACAAACTTATATTAATTATAATATTAAACAATGAAACACTAATTTAAACAACCGCACAACCCGTGCAATTGAATAAAGACAATTATTTAAACAGCCAATGACAGATTTCAATCAAAACAAATTTAATGAAGTAGATTCTAATTCATAAAACAATTATATTTTAAGTTGTAACCAATACCATACTATTTTTTTGTTTACAACTATTAGAAAATTACGAAACGCATGCATGATAATAATATAACACGCAAAACAATATTTTTAACCCATATATTCCGTGGAAGTAATTATTTCTATAGACAGCCCTAAGTCTGTATAAAAATGGAATGGGAAATATTGTTTCATTTTTATAATTTACAGGACGCAACTCGTATGTACACAACAAATAACCAGGAGTCAATTCGGAAGGAATTGGTGCCGCGGTACACAATTCGTATGCAGCCAGTAAAATGTACAGTCCATAATAAACAAAATTCCAGTTGTGTTAGTAAAATCATTTTATCAAACACAGGATTAATATTCTATGGATAATAATAATTAAGCAGGGATAGTAGTATCTGTGTAAGGGATTGTAGTAAAATCTAATAATTATAATATATTATTTAGTTATATATTCGGTACATTATAAGGCTTAATATCCAAGGATATTTTATCCGACCGTCCCGCAAAACATTACGGTATACCCTTAGAGTCACACGGCCATATGAATAGGCAAAACAGGTAGCCCTCTGTCATGGTTCCATTCTAAACGCCTTGACGGTAACTCTTAATATTATTATGGTATTTTAAGTTTTTACAACGAAAAAAAGGATCTATAAAGATTTTTTTCTTATTCAATGTAGAACGCGGAACACATTTATTATTACAACTGTGAACGTATAGGTACAAACAGTACAATAGCAATTAAATAGTGTGAACCACAATTTCGGTATTTATCTTTTATTATTATAAGCACATAATATTATATAAACATACCAAGAGACATACTGTGTCATTTGTTCAGTACTTATCACTAAGTCTCACCACATCTAATGGCCAACTGCCCAACTACCTTAGATTATTTCACTAAATTCATAATATTAAATAGCAAACATACTGCCTGCACCTAATAGGTACCGTCTGCCGAAAGAGTCGTGCTCCATCGCTTAAATAATTTAACATAATATACAGAGAAAACATTTTTTACCTGGTATAACCAACTAGCAAGTCATGTCAAATTTGACGTCAAAATCCTTTCGTATGCCACCATAAACTGATCTACCTTATCAGAGAAATAAAAAATTATATTACAGCCACAATATGTAAACATTTACAATATACATATTTTAGTTGGTGTAGAACTACCAAGACGATAGTTGTCGTGTATACATGTACATACAAATGAAAGGATCAGATTAATTTATTGTTAAACTACCAATAACTCACGTAGGTAATTTTTTTTTTTTACTCAATTACTCCAAAATTAAATACTAATTACTGTTTCCATATTTCATTTTTATTATTTTAGTAACTCCACTATTTTATCCAGTACGTAACAAACAGTGGCGTAATTGTGGGGGGGGAGGGCACTTGCCCCCCAGAAATGTTTGTGGGGGCAAAAGTATCATTTTGCCCCTCTAAATAATCCACATAATAAGTATTCTTAACAAGACTGTTAACATAATATTATGATATTAAAATATTTTTTCCCTCAAATTACTTTATAAAAGTTTATATTAATTTTAGGTTTCTCTCGTTGAATAATATTATGTTGATGTAGGTATTGTTAGTGTAACTGTTTTTGCAATAATAGCATTATTCGTGACTATTATTATCTGTGATTTGTGAACACGTTATTATCTTTAAATCGTGATTATGACTACAGGAACGGCCGAACAGGAGGTTAATTTTTTTGTCCCCCCTAGATTTTTATCCAGTTAATATGTAAGGATATTTGTACCTATCAATTTTGGGTCTTTTTTTAATCCCCGCAATATATTAGATTTTATATAACAATTATTAAATTATTAAAAGAAAAAAACATTTCTGTATAAGTCTTCACTATTTCAGTATTAAATTGATTTATAGAAGTTTTTACTTACTTCTTATTAAAATATCTTGATACGTTATTTAATTATTTAATATTACATTCTATAAACTCATTATATAATTTGAAAGAAAATTAATTTATTACTACAGTCCACTTCAAACATACATTTTTAAATAAATTAAAAATTAAGTCTTGCTTATAATTTAAAGTCAGCATATAACTTACTTCAAAATAAAATGACTAATGTAATTGTAAATAATAATATTTTTTACTTATTTTATGAAAAGTCTATATAGAAAGTATAATTACACTACAAGCCTCACTTTAATTGAAGTACAGAAATTAATTTTAATATGTTATAAGTATGCAATGTAAATACATGATTGCTAATGTTGCATCCTTTGAATAGTTAGGCCATAAATCCTTCTATTTTTTTTTTTAAGTTAGGTTAGATATATATAAATGTCCATTCATATTTTATAAAACACATCAGTCTCTTTAACTACTATATAAATAAATTGTTAAATGTAATTATTACATTAAAATATTAGTAAACCAAAATATCTGTTGTTTTTTTTACAAATTTAGTATATTACAGTGTCTTAATAATTGTTTACATCTTCGTTTGTATGTAAATCAGGTGTGACTTATAATGTTTATGTATTTCGGATACATTACAACACCAAATACATACGATTTCCAAAAAAATGTATAAAATAATAAAAAATTATACCTGCTCAGTGGCATGTTTAATGCTAAAAAAGTGACACTAAAAATGTGGAAAATATCAACCACACAAATATGCAGAATGTAAAACACCTGTATTATATAATTATTCTCATATATCATAACAAATTATAATTAAGTTTCAAGTTATTAATAATATACTAAAAATAAAAATAAAAATTGGCCAATTTGTATACACTAACAAAAGTCCACTTAAGACCACGTGATATTCTTGAAAATAATAAATAAATGATTACAATAATAAAAAAAAAAAGATAAAAACAACCTGTGTTATAGATTATTCTGTTATTTTAACTATGTTTAACAATCTTAACACACAAAACTTTGCATAATTATATATTAAAACTAAATTATTTTTTATAAGTTTATATATTATATGTTTACATATATAATACAAATATAAAATTTTTTTTTATTATAAATTATGCAAAAGTTATATTTAGTGAACTAAATTTAAGATAATACTGAACTCTAAATTGCTAAAGGGAGAAAGAAAAATGAATGAAATAATAAAATTAGTGGATAATAAAATATTTTTCAAATTGTAATATTTTATTTTTATTATTATTATTACTTTTTATTATTCTTTTTAACATACAACTATTTTTAGTATTATACAAGGTTTTGTACAAAATTGTTGTTGATTTATGTACAATTTGATTAGGTACTTTAAATGTAATTTTATATACATGAACGAAAAAATATAAATATGGTATTTAGGTAGCAAAATTATCTGCCAACAGGCACTGCATTCAAAATACTTGTATCAAAACAAAAATAATAATAATAAAATATGCAAAAATGTTATCCCTAAACGTTTTATCTTAAATATGATTCTCAACACTAATAAGACATATTTTGAGCGCTTCGAACAAGTTGTTTGTTAAATATAGTTTACACAAAACAAATAAATACTATGTGTCAAGTCCAATTTTCTTTACTACATTTTGGTTTAAATATAGAAAAAAAAACTACCAATTTGTCAAGTCTAGAAAACGAATGTTGATAAAAGTAAAATAATAAAATGTCTGTCTTAACAAAAAAAAAACTATAACATTATTCCAAATGTGAAATTCATTCATAAAATGAATTATTTACATGGAAGGCACACATTTACTCTTATTTACACAGATATACATACTCTAAATACATACTCTAAATACATAGGATGAACAGACAAATAGAAGATCTGAAGATAATTTATCTCGGTATAATAAGTCATTAGTCATCGCAGTAATTAAGGTGCCAATGTTTGTTCGAATGCTGCCATCAGATCACTCTGGCGATTCATGTCAATCTGGTTCACCATCTAAATCAGAAAAATCCAATTTTACTTAACTTTATAGAAGAACAATAATGCAATAACATATCAACATAACTATTATCTTTTTATTAAGTTAATAAGTATACCAAGTATTTAAATTAGGGAATGTAATTTAGATATTAAATCTTTTTTTGTAATGTCTTTCCAAGCTCTAAGTGTGTTTTAAGTACTCCATGATTTTAGAACTGATTGTTAGAAACAATATTTTTTTTTTTTTACTGGGAATTTTATATTGGCATGCATTCATTTAATATATTTCTGTTCAAAAAGTTAATCTAAAACAATTTTTAGGATATCGAATGAAACAATGTTCTTTTAATTTCAAAATGAATGGCTCCAGAAATTCTTTAATTATATAAAAGTATACATTTATTTAATAAATGCAATAAATACACAAATATAATTCATTTAATAAATCTAAAATCCCAAAAATTTAATAAAATTAAGTATCCCGACCCAATGGGGCTGTAAATAAAAAAAACTTACAGCTTCTCGACGTCTCCTCTCTTGTTCCCGTAATCTCTGCCTTTCACGTCCCTCAGCAGCACGGTCTTGACTCGGGCTTGAGCTATCATCTGTATTGCTAGAAGCTTTCACTTCATCTAGGCGGGATGATTGTTGCTCAGCAACAATTTTTCTAAGCATAATAATAAAAAATTTAAATACATTTTTAAATACAAAATAAATAATACAATTTACCTAGCTTTTTCAAGAGCTTCTTCTTCTTCCTTTTCTCTTCTTTTTTCATTTTCAATACGAATGCGTTCTTTTTCTGCTTGTTCTTTTTGATGACGCCTCATCTCTTGTTGTTCAATCAATGCACGTTGCTATAAAATTATAATCAATAATGAATACTGAGAATACATATATTTAAATGATATTTTATTGATTTTTTTTCAATATATACCCCTAATACCTTTTTAGCATTTTCTTTGGCTTGTTTTTTAAACTGCTGAAAAGAATCGGCTGTAGATGGTTTTATTGAAGCTCCAGGTACTTGATTATTAGCGTCTGATGCAGCTTGTTGGGCTAATGAACTCCAAACACTAGTAGCAGCATTTACAACTCTTTGATCAGATAGCTATTTAAAAAAAAAAACCAATGACTTTTGTGTAAGTAAATACTAAAAAGCATATAAATAAAGACAAAAGAAGGGACATCTCATACTAGCTAGTAAATATCTAATACAGTTGTTTAAATATCAATTAATCAATACATTTAATATCATTCAAAAGATTATTGTTCTGGTATAAATATAATTTTTAACTCGTATAATCTTTTTAGATGCTCAACTATTGTCATTTAAGATTATTACAAAATGTTCCAATATGTTTTTTTGTGTTAGCCTATTTGGGATACAATCAACATGTTTAAATTGAAATATATAGTTTTCAATTACAAAATATGTAATGTTATTATTTAGTTAATTAAATGGAATAAAAAATGTATAAGAGATTTACTGATAGCAAAAATTAGATATCTCAAAAATATCAGTTTTATAAATTAACTAGTTTAACATTTAAAATTAAAAATCAAGTAAGCATACATACAATAATATACCAACTTAACTAAAATGAATAACAGTTGTTATCCAACGAGTTAATATACTATTAATAAATAATAATGACCTTTTAAATAATAAAATCTTGTGCATACATGCATAATAAAAATAACAAAAAAAAAGGTATTTTAGTTTTGATTAGTAAAATAAGTCTTTCATAAGCAACATTTAAAGCATAAAAAGCAAAAGCTAATATACAAAATGCATAAATATCTAATATCATTAATAATGGAAAATGAATTATGTATTCATGTCTACTTTATTATATAACAAAACTATTTCAATCACTAAATTCGCCATACACTATAGTACTCAAAAATATTTCAGCAAGCAAAAAATGTGATAATTACATCTGCTGTGTCATAAGAAGGCCCAATATTAGGATCCCATGGGACAGGGAAAGAATGTAGATGGTGGTGGTGGTGGTGACGTAATGGTCCCATAAATGACGCTGGAACCTGAGGGGAGGAATCTAAATTGAACTGTGGAAATACCTGAACCCCAAAATAGTGTTAAGGTTAATTATGTGTTATTCATATGTTATGTAATCAGGATATTTCTGCCATTTTACTGTCACAAAAAATCATAAACTTTACTATTTAACTATCACCTTTATGTTATTTAAAATAGTGCAAAAATAAATTATGTTAAATTGATAAGTTGATTTATTATTAAGATAAATTTATTGTTATATTCTGTGGTATAGTAAAATGAACAAATTTATTTTTAGAACAGTAAACCAAAATATCCTAAACACATACATGCCATATTCCAAATATATATATAAAAAAAAGACAATTAGACTGAATAGTAACATAAATACTTATACTTATAAAGTATATAAACAATATTTAGTTTTTAAAAACAAAAACATTTATGTTTTCAGTTTAAAATTTAAATTGATTATTTAGGTATAAGTTAATTAATAAAAATGTATTAATAAATTATGTCTTTAAAATAAATAGTATTGTTTATTTTATAGTTTTTTTTTTTTTTTTGTAATTAATTTATAATTTAAATTTATAAACCAAATGCATAAGTGGATATTAATTTTGTTTAAATAGCATATTTTCAAAAATTACCTGATTTGTATTTTGAATAACTGGAGTAATTGGTGATGGGCGAGGTTTATTATCTAATGGGGGATGGACCATTAATGGTGGTGTAGCTGAATGATGAACAGCAGCTACAGAATTCATGACTGGTGCTATATCGACATGCTGAACTGAAAGTCCTATAACGAAACATACATTTAGGAAAAATTATCCTCTAAGAACATTTTTTTTAATTATTAAATGTTCCTATGGTTAGAAAAAAAAATAAATAAGATTATCTATATGTAAAATCCATGAAACATAAGTTATTGAATCATATATTTTACAAAAATTGAATGATTAAAATTGATAAATCATGCCACATATTAAGATAAAAATTATACAAATTAAAATTACCGTCATTAGCAAGAGAGTTGTGCATGTTAGATGTGGGCACAACTATATGTGCAGCCTGTTTGTCAGGAACACGTAATGAATTATTATTGGTAGGCTGACTGCTAGGAGGTGTAAGAGGATCAAACACTGATGCAATTGATGAGAGTACTGTATTCTCATTAGGCATTGTCCCTAGAGAGACTATGGGCTGTGAGGTACTGCTAACTGGAAGTCCAGGCTCCGTTTTAACTTCGACCTTAGTTGGTTGTAAAAGAACACCATTAGGTGTTATATCTTGAGTCATTGATGAAGTATTTGAATCCCCATCTAAAATAATTCAGTTGTTAATATTATTTAACTTAGATAATTAATTGTATTCAAAAATCAATGAGGATCAAAATTTGAATTAATAACAAATCAAATATTATAATATTAATTACTAGATATATTTCCATTTGTTGTTGGAAGATTTGGTGCTGTAGATACAACTGGTGTTGGTTTAGAGTGAATTGCAGGATTAGCCTTTGAAGTATTAATAGCCATTGTATTTGTTTTGGAAGTATTTATAGCCATTGGATTTGTTACAACTGGTGGTTTTTTTGGTGGAACATCTAAAAATTTTAAACGATTATCAATTTATGGCACTTAAATATCTGTTTAATAGTAAGAGAAAACAGTTAAGAGTATTAAAGCTTAAGACTAGTATAAGTTACGATCTTAATATGAAAAGCAACATTTAATGTCAAAAATAGTTCATGCGAGATATAAAGCATAGTGTATAATTTATGTAAATACATTTTCACAGTATATCATCAAAATTTATTAGCTATTGGTTATTTAAGTACGAAAATTCAAATAAAGCTTTTAACTAAACACCTTGATAAAAACAAAATAAAATAAAATTAATTAGATTTATGAGATTATAATCAAAATGATTATATTTTGTTTTATGATTTAGTATTTATAAAATTATAACTAAATAATATAATATAATACTAAATATAAGAACATGCAAAAAAAATTTAAAACCAAAAACTGAAAATATTTAATTAATTTGAAAAGTAGTATAAATTATATATTATATAATTAAATATCTAGATAGATCGTGCAATTTAGAACTGTTAACAAATATATTTAGCAAAGACAAAGTATCTACATTAGATACCAGAGCGTATACATACTATTAAGTGATTAAGTATGATTATAATATCTTGCAAATTTATACAATGATAAAATAAAATAAATTTGCCAACATTTGTTTTAAGATGAAATGTGGTTAATACAAAATAAATAAAAACTGAAGTCATAACCAAGTGCGACATGGACACGTGCATTGTTAAACATAAACATCTAAAATTATATGCAAAAGAAAAAAAAAACTCGGTAAATAGTGCAACCAAAATCCAAAAAGAAATCATAATTTCAAAATTAAAAAAGAATATAAACTATCCCATAAAAATTGAAATACTGACTCTGTTGAGCGTTAACAACTGGTTTGTTGATCGAATTGACAGATGTTGAGTTTGGACCTGTTTGTTTCATAGAATTTGTCGATTTTTGGCCTTCAGCCGATTTCTATAACAGACCAAAAATCGACAGTGAAGAAACAAAATAAATGACACTAACAAAAGAGAAAAGAAAAATACTCACGTTTATCGACACGTCGTCGGACAAACGTTTCTTCTTTTTTTGCTTGTTGCCACCTTAAAAAATTAAAATACTTGGTATTTTTTTTTTTTTTTTTGTTACAAATATTATGATCTATTATAAATGTGTTAGAAATATAGATGCAAATGACAACAAATTAGATTCTAATAACTTAGAAGACCTCTAATGTCTAAAAAAAAATAACTTATAATTATCAAAATTTAAATTATTTTAAATTAAATGTGCCTTATCAATTATGTAACTTGTATATTTAAATTATCTAAAATTAATTGATAGCACACTCGTTAAACTAAAATAATGAATTAAGTAATATAGATTTAAATTGAAAATATTTAGAGAGCAAGTAATAAAATAAAAGTAATAAGTACTAACGAATAATGTGATAAACTGATAAAATAAGCAAATTATATTCCATAATAGATAGATTATATTTTAAAATTCACTAAAGTTTAAGAATCTTTTATATTTATATATTAATATATATATATATATACACATATTTATAATTTAATATATGTATATATTATACATACACACGCAATTCAAGCTGTTGTAACACTTGTAACATAATAATTTAGTGACTCTGTAGTAGTTGTAATGCAGATATGTATGATATCTGCATTACAACTAATACTACCATAACATACCTATTATATACTTGAACGAAAATAACATTCATCTGTTATTAAAAATATTTATGCAGATATCGTTAAGTTTAGAAATATTTAAAGGTAATATTTAATGTGAAAAAAAATGTAGCCATTAATTTAATAAATATAACATTGCTTTTATTATAATAATGTTTTTTATAAAACTATCAAACTGTGTAGAGTATAAAAATGTAATCAATAAATATAGTTTTAATTTGTTAATATTCATAAAAAAATATATTGTACTATTGATAACTGACTATTTGACATTATAATATGTTCAACTGAGTAATAATTAAAATTATTCAAAACACTTTTCATTAGTATTAACTTGCAAACCATTTTTAAATTGTAGAAAATAATTTCTCAAATTATCATCTACTTATATTTTATTTATTAAAAGTTTTGTAAGACATACAAACATCAAAATAAACAAGTAACAACATATAATATACATATTACATATGCATATATATATATACATATATATTTATTTATACTATGAACCATTATAAGGTAATAAAGATTGTAATAATATTAGACTGGATAAAACAGTCAAATTTTAAAACAATAAATAAATATTAATACCCTAATTAAAACTTAAGTATATTTATTGCCCAATTATTTGTTTATCATTATAAGATAATAAACCAGAGTGCAAATGTGAGCAAAAATTATATATTAACAAATAAATTAAAAATATATACATTTTATTATGTTTGATTTGTATATTATCCATTATACAAAATTAATATTTTACAAATGTACACAATGATTTTTCATGTCAATTTTTTTATACAAAATAAAAAAGATAAAAATTTTGTTGATTTTGAACACATTTAGGCAGTTAAGCGTAAGAAAGTTAAGTAATGTGTTACTTAAAATTATAAATCTAATATGGCATCATAAATACAATAAAAAATAATTTTAAAAAAAAGTACAAAAGAATAACATATGGACGGGCTTTCATTAAATTCAACTTACAAAATAATTGTCTTGAAAAATATATAAAAGTTGATAGTTAACTGTCTTTATGAGTTCGGGACGAAGGCTAAGAGTGCAAACAATAAAAAAAATTACAATTGTCTTAAGTAAATTCAAACCATTGAGAATGTGCATTGTTTGCAATCAATAAGGGGAACTACTAAAAAAACTGACATGTTACTTAAAATATGATAAAAAAATTCACCGTTATTAACTTAAAAACAAATGCTCACATGTTCTGCACTCTAGCCTAATCCCTGAAATATTTTAATTTAAAATAGATCTCCAAAAATCTAGCCTTCTGGTTTTTTCAACCCTTTATCGGTTATTGCATCACCTACAAGAGACAAACAAAAATTGTTGATTTTGAAAAATTTAATCTACTTAAAATTTTAAAAACACATCACTAAAGTTCATTTTCAGAACAATCACCAAACACCACATACATACACTACTCAGTACAAATTAAAGAACAATTATTTACTTAATGGTCATACTTGACAACTTATGCGAGCATTGAACGATAATTTAAACAACAATTGACAACAATTACCAGAATAAAAATATGAAAGAAAAAACTTTTTTCATTCTTGCTATATTACAAATATTTAATTACATAGATTTAGATTAAAAAAAAAAGCAGGATTTAAAAAGTGAGGTACAGGAGTGAGGTATGGAATAAATAAATTGTTACATTTAAATTTAATCCAAAAATTAAATTACTATATCTTACCAAAAAACATGATTTGTAAAACAGATAAATTTTTAGTTTCTTAATAGTTTTATTTGCAATTTCTTTGAAAAAAAAAATATTTTTAAGGACAAATCTTAATCCATTACATAGAGTATAAAGAGTTACACACACAACTTAAACTGTTTAAACGCCCAGAAAAAAGTTTTTGGTAAAGAAAAACAATATGATACATTATTACTCTGCTTGGGATCAAAAATATATATAACTTAAATACCCCAATTCCTTTTTCAAAAATATTAAGACAGAAAAGTAATAGATCCTTATGAACACTCTGTGGAGATTATATCTACTAAAGTTTTAATTTACTATAACAGTTTTAAATATTATATAAAAATTAAATACTTAAATATTACAATAAATAAATCAAATTAAATAACAGTTTTAAATTGCCAAAAGTATCAAGTTTATATTTGTTGAGTGAATAAAATACCGTAATAGATATAAAATCTCACAAATTAATATTATGATAAAATTCACTAACATAAAAGACCATAAACATACTAAAAAAAGAAAAATTAAGTAAGTTCATAACCACTGATGAAAACTATCACAACATAATAATAACAATAAAAATGTATGAAACAATAAATTATAAATTATGAACATAATACTTATATTATAGTTACTAACAGTAGAAGCTACTGAATCATTTCATAATTCTTAATTTAGTAGGATTTCAATTCCTACAATTTAGTACAAGTCAAAAAAATTATTGTACTATTGAATTTCTTGATACATACAGGAATTGAATAATAAAAAAATGTAAATTATATTTAACATTTTATAGACAATTCATAATTAGACATTATGAAATAAACATTAATTTCTAACATTATCATTTCCTTAACCGATGTTAAAAGCTAGAGTTTTGTTTGGTAAACTAAAATATTTAAAGAATAAGCTCGTCTCATTAGCATTATAAATATCTTTTGGATCAAATTTCCCAATTAATTTTGAAATTCGTTGAATACCATATTTTTTGACAATATCATTTTCTTAACGCCTTTATCAAATTAATTTAAAATTTAAAATGCATCGACAATTGATAAACATTGAAATTTAAGACATTTATTTTATACAAATAGAAAAAATTACAGAAAATTTGAAAACATGTTTACGTCAATATTGGAACTGCAGCACTGTAGTAAAATTAACCAGCTTGCCTACCAATGTCTTATCTTTATCAGATAAAATAAAATTATAGGTATTTTAGAACAATAATTAATTTTTGATAGTGACAACATTTACAAAAACAGGTTTGTTATTGAATAGTTTATTCATTATAAAGAAACATCAGATTCGATATACAGAGATCAATTTATGCATAATGAAAGAAACACTACATCCTTATGCGATGTCTGTCTTACAAACGCGTACCATGGCAAATTGTATGTTCTGAATAATCTATTTAACTCTGTTGGGATAATTATTGGAGCCAATTGACCTATTATCAAATTTAGAAGAATATTATCTAGTGAAGCTCATGTTAAGAGTGTTTTAAAATTGTGAATTGTTTGTGCATTTTAAAATACTCATTACTAGCTTTAAAATTAAAACTAAAAAAAAAATGTTGATAATAGTTCAATTCGGTCTTATATTAAACATACTTGTGTTAAATAGATTACTTTGAACTTAATACAATGTGCTATGTTATGTATTTGTAAGACAGGTACAAAGCATATGGGTGTAGCGCTCGCTTAACAATGAAGGTCTGTTAAACAGAAAATTTCCTTAAATGGAAATTCTACTGTGTTATAAATAATAAGTCCATTTTTGCTATCATGAAAGATTAGTCTTGTATAAATTATAAATATGTATTAAGAGTAGAAATTATATACTAGTTTTTAAACAAAATGAGTTTGAATCAGCATTTCCTAACCTTAGGTCAGAGGTTTTTATGGTAGATTGCAAAAGTATTACTTACATATCATACTATTCTCATTTAATTTTCAAAAACAAAAAAATCCCGAAAAAATCTGATAATAAAACAATTGAGGAAGAAAATAATTTTAAATAGTTTATAGATCAAAATACCAGGCATCGTGATGTGTCCTTATCGTAGCTTTGGTATAGGTACGTAACGTGTAAATATACATTTATTTAATTTAGGTATTTGAGGACGGATAAATATACATATTTACCAATTTGATTAAAATAAATGAAAGTTGTGTTTGCAATTATAATTTTTTTGGGTCGCCAAAAGTTAAATTTAAAATGTTAGGGCTATGCTAATAAAAGGTTGGGAACCACTGGTTTAAATAATTAACTATATTTTACTTAAGAAAAAAATCACAGTAAATACATGTAAATATTTTTAATATAATTGATTCATAAAACATATATATTTTATAATAGGTTCTATATCTCCCACATAATAAACGACTGCCCTCTTTGCGCCTTTAATGGGACAATGGAAGAACTCTATGAAGCTACTGACAACGCTGTCAAATGGATAAGGACACTTTACATCCAACTGTAGACAACTTAATTGATGACAATATGAAAAATTACCCTTAGCATTAATTTTAAGACTTAATAATAATAATAATAATATGAGGCGTGTAGAACTATAGCAAATTATGATATAAACCATGATTTTTAAGGTTGAAACCAAACTCAAATAGTTATTCTTAAAATCAACAAACCCAAACAGAACTAGACCTATACATTTTTATTTCAACTCAAACCAAACCGAAATTCCCAAATATTTTATCAAACTCTGAGCAAACTTTATAGTCAGGTTTAAAATTCAAAAAATAAAAAGTGCATTATTTAGAACCCGAATTTTGTGGTAAAAATTGACATGTAACTTTGTATGACAACAAAACATTTTTGTTACTTTATTAGCCATTGTTCTTAGTAATGGGGCTGCCTTGGCCCGTCACAAGCAATAAACTGCATTGGTGACAATTCCAAATAGAGGTGACCAGTCAAAATAGCTTCGAAATAATATCTTGGGTCAAAATATCTTAATAACAAAAATGTCTTTGAACAAAATCTTTTAAACTGATTTCAGCTAATTTTATAAAACGATCAATATTTTATTAAATATTTGAACATTTTAAAATAGTTGCAAGTTTGTTAACTACTCGTGTATGTGTATATACATGTCATTAAGATAAAAACGATACAGGCCTTATTGATTTATTGGATGAGATTTTTGTAACTAAACTGTGATTGGGCGTTCTAGCAGCTTTTTATACCACATATTATAGCTGTACGAGTTTCACTATATTAAATGTAATCTGAAGGTATATTAAGGAATTAATATTTTACAAATTTACTACTCACATTATTTACGTTATTTTTTTTATGATGTTTATTACTTTCATTAAAAGCCAAAAAGGTAACAACCAATTATTACGCAACAGAGATTACCATATTTTTTTTATAACAATGGTTAAAACAAATATATCTGGCGAACTACTGAGTATAAGATATAATGTAGTTGGTTGTATGATTATATTTGTTTATTTATAATATGATAATGATTAGTGTATTAGTGAAGTTTTTGTCCTGGGTCCTGTCCAGTGACCAAATGTCAAATCAGTACAAACTACAAACACTAGTTTTCAACAAGAACATTTTTAAAAATGTAGCGAAAAAGTAGCGCGCTACATTCAAACAATAGAGTTAGAAGCAGCTCCGCTACTTTTTTTTGGAGGAGTAGCTGTAGCGTTAGCGTGCTACAAAAAACTAGTAGCGTCCCAACCACTGATGATATGTAACAAATAACAATTTATACAATTAATTACAATAAAAGATTATAACAATCAGATTAAAAGATATTTTATTCAAGACATTTTTGTAATAAGGTAGTTTGACCTAAAATATGATATAGTTTCCTGAATCGACAAGATGGTGGGAGTGTGTCGGTGACTTCCCTATATGCTATGGCGCTATGCCATTATAAATATACAATACTGGAAAAATATAAAAGTATCTATGTAATAATCTATGTAAAAAAAAAAACCTATCCATAAATGCATTACAAAAAACATTAAGGCTTTAAGTAAAAAAAAATATTACTTCACTAGTTCACTCAATATCTAAAAGATTTGTGTGATATTGAAATATTTAGATGAAAACTTACTATGTTAACTACTGTTTAATATTATTATTTTCAAATACAGCACATTAAGTAGCAACCACTGTATTAGCATTTTTTTTTATAGCAGCTTAAAATTATATAAAAAAAAGTGATTAATATTTAATCTAGTACCAGTAAATTAGTATGTATTAAGTATAAATAATTTATATTTAAACAACAATCTACCATTATTAAAGTTAAGAATTTTGAATGTCATAAAAACTTCTGATAAATTACAATACCAGAATGTACCACAAAGAATAAATAAATTCAAATTCCCTTATGCCATCATTCTAGGCAAGTGTATATTTATTAGACACACCATGTTTTAATAGTTTTAATTAATGGGGTAACAATTAATAACAAATTAAATCATTAAATAATTTAAAGAGCATTGCTTAAATTATTTATTTTTTCCTAAAAATTTAACATAATATGATACAACTTGTCCACAGAATACACACTAACACCACACACACTTTGTCTGTAAGACAATTATTACTTTTAAGTAATATTTTGAGTACTGATAGGTTACCCAAAGAAAACATTAAATAGTATAATAGATGTGTTAGCATATCACTACACATAAATGATGAACATATTATAACATTTAATCATTCAAAATAATTTACAAAAAAAAACCAAATACTAAGACCAGATACCTAATAATTAATAATAACGTAATACAAATTGTAATTAAGACAAACCAAAAATTATGTGTGCTCAACATAAAGCTATCAAATACTGAAGTAAATTTAAGCAAAAGAGAATAGCGACACTATTTGAATAACCAAATATTTGATTATCATTAGGTTTCAAATACTTATTCAAAAATGATGATGAACCTCTTAATCGCAAATGTTTCAACAGTTAAATTTTAAGTACTATTCAATTATAATAAAATAACTCACCATGTTCTGAATCACTCGAATCACTAGATGATGTTGAATAACTCGATGAACTTGAATCAGAATCTGAGCTACTAGAACTAGATGCAGATAATCGAGATGGACCACTAATTTCCGTAGCTTTAGCATCTGTAAAATTAGGAAAAAATTGTATACATATATAATATAGTATATTAGGTTTCTTCAACAACATTAATATTGCAAATTTAGTTAATCTTACAAGACATCAAAACACTAAAAACAAGTTTGCTTAGATTTAAAGTATGTAATTAACTAAGAAATATGGTGTAGGTCTCACACTATAACCCTAATTATTCAATGAGATACGTGTGTTTTGAAAATATGTGTGTGACATCATAGAGCCAAAGTCTGAACAGAAGCATATGTTAAACGTGTAAAAAGTGTCTAGATTAACACAACAATTTCGATCGTTAAAGTTAATATTTTTTTTTATATAATAGATCAAGATATAAAATTTTATAATACATCGGTAATCAAAATTCATTTTTAATTAATGGCCCCTGAATATTTGGAAACCAATTGATTTTAGTACCAAAGATTTTGTACGTTATAATTTAAAAACAATTTATTTAATAGTTAGAGTTATCAATAATTTGGAATATTGATACATAGAAATATCGTTGAAGAAGCCTAATATATTATTACCCATTATCTTCTTGAAGAATAAAAAAAAAAAAAAAATTATAAAATCAATGATGCATATGAATAAATGAGGTAAATGTGTTTAAAAAATAGTCTCTTCATCCAATTCTTATGAAATCTTTACATTAATGTAACACTAATTTTAAATTAGATTGTATGTCATGATTTATCAAGACGAATTAATATATGCAAACAAGTAACTTATAAATATGAAATACAAAGTGGCGCATTTAAATTACCTTTCTTGCCTTTTTTAGTAGAAAGTTGCCCGCTAACATCTAATCGTTTATCAATCTCGTGTTTTTTCTCTCCAAGTTCTTCTTTAGGTTTCCCAGAAACTTTTTTATCTGTAAATGTAAAACACTGATAAAACAATAAACTATACAAAAGTAGGTTAGTCTTTATTTTGCTACCAGTCTTAAATTAGTATAGATTATAGAATACATTAATCTTGTATCACATTCTGTACACTGATTAGCAAGGGAAAAATAAATACAACCGAGAAAAAAAAAATTAAAAAGGAAAACGTAAAGATAAAAGAAGAACCAGGCCAAAACCAAAACTTACTGGTAATCTTACGTGGTTTTTTCCTCAGACATGAAGCCACATAAGACTCAAGTTCCCGTAATGTTGATGGTTTAAGGGTCTCAAAATCAATCTCGATTTCATCCGGATTTGAATCTCTAAGTGACGGTTCACGTGACTGGATAATATGTACTACTCGACCAAGTTTATCTCCTATGAAACAGATGTTACATAAAATATTGGAAGAAACAAGTACTTTTATTAATTAAATAAATACCTGGTAACTTGTTGATATCTAAGCTCAACTGACGTTTTTCATCATAAGACATAGGCTTAGCATTGTCTTCATCTTCAGAATCAAATGCTGGGGCACTAACAGAATTCTTTTTTTTCGGATTATTTGCTTTAGAATTAACTCTAGGACGCTTTGGTTGTGCTGGTGCTTTAGCAGGACCTCTGGTACCAGCACTTTTACCTTTAGTCCCTTTAGTTGTTGGACCAGCTGAAGCATTTGTCATAGGATGGCGCAACTGCTGAGCTGCTGATTTAGCATTCATAGATGGCTCAATTGGTAACATTTTAATATCATTGGTAATAGTAGAGTTAGCCATTATATTCATTGGTGTACTATTGAGAGCTACAGCTAATGGAGGTTTTGACGCAGATGAAGTTAATTTATCATTGGTAGAATGTTTCTTCTTTTTTGAATTGTTCATACTATTCTTTTTTTGTTTTTTCTTTCTAGCACTTTCTTCAACTAACCTTTTCATTTGATCTTGTAGAGCATTTAACTAAAATAATATTCAATTACAAAATTAATTGTTTAAACTTTTAAACATAATTTTAAACTATAAATTATTAGTAAATATTTTTCAATTTCAGGATCTAAATATTCTATCATTATAAGTAACCAAAAATTAGTTAAAAACACATAAAACATGCATAATTAACATAACAAATGGTATATCAAATGACGCACATGAAAAAGATTACTCATCATATTTCACCTAAAGTACAATATATATAATATTTGTATATCTTAACTAATGTAGATTGATACAGAATATCAATTAGCAATTGACTGACCAATAAATTTTAATGGGTTACAAATAAATAATATTCCTGGACCAAATATTTACTTCTCCAACACTAAAACGATTAATAGTCTATTAATAAGTAATAATTGTATGCCTAGAGACAATACTTCAGAATTTATCATTTATATCATAATAAATATCTATGAATAAGCTCAATTAACATAAAACATGCTTTGAATTACTCAATAGCTAGTCAAATGACGCACATGAATATATCATCATTCTTTAGTTTACGCAATAGAATAGTAAAAAAAAAAATAGATTAGGTTAAAATCAGACTTTTAGTTTATATCATTCATTGATGCCAAAAATATATTCAAATTACATAAAACATGTATAGTTGAATATATCTATGGTAAATCAAATGACGCACATGAATATGAATATCATCATAAAAGCAGTACCTATTACATTTTTATTCTAGAACAATAGTGCATAGTAAATTATCTTTAAATTTTTTAATTCACCACAATTTTCACAACATAAACTAAAAATATTTATAATTTAGAATATTTAATTTTAAAATCAAACCAATTTTTTTAAAGTAGTTTTAAATAAAAAAACATTTATTATAGGTTTGCAATTATTCAGAATACTAATATTCTATCATAATAAGTAGCCATCAACCAGATCAATTAACATAGAACATGCATAGTTGAACTTAGTATAAATGGTACATCAAATGACGCACATGAATATATTTCATCATAATATATAAGTTTAATAGTATATCATAGACTATGAATATTATCAATTTATTATTGGTTTGCAATTATTCAGAATAAAATTTTCTATCATAATAAGTAGCCATCAACCAGATCAACTAACATAGAACATGCATAGTTGAATTTAGTATAAATGGTACATCAAATGACGCACATGAATATATTTCATCATAATATATAAGTTTAATAGTATATCATAGACCATGAATATTATCAATTTATTATTGGTTTTCAATTATTCAGAATAAAATTTTCTATCATAATAAGTAGCCATCAACCAGATCAATTAACATAGAACATGCATAGTTGAACTTAGTATAAATGGTACATCAAATGACGCACATGAATATATTTCATCATAATATATAAGTTTAATAGTATATCATAGACTATGAATATTATCAATTTATTATTGGTTTGCAATTATTCAGAATAAAATTTTCTATCATAATAAGTAGCCATCAACCAGATCAACTAACATAGAACATGCATAGTTGAATTTAGTATAAATGGTACATCAAATGACGCACATGAATATATTTCATCATAATATATAAGTTTAATAGTATATCATAGACCATGAATATTATCAATTTATTATTGGTTTTCAATTATTCAGAATAAAATTTTCTATCATAATAAGTAGCCATCAACCAGATCAATTAACATAGAACATGCATAGTTGAACTTAGTATAAATGGTACATCAAATGACGCACATGAATATATTTCATCATAATATATAAGTTTAATAGTATATCATAGACTATGAATATTATCAATTTATTATTGGTTTGCAATTATTCAGAATAAAATTTTCTATCATAATAAGTAGCCATCAACCAGATCAACTAACATAGAACATGCATAGTTGAATTTAGTATAAATGGTACATCAAATGACGCACATGAATATATTTCATCATAATATATAAGTTTAATAGTATATCATAGACCATGAATATTATCAATTTATTATTGGTTTTCAATTATTCAGAATAAAATTTTCTATCATAATAAGTAGCCATCAACCAGATCAACTAACATAGAACATGCATAGTTGAATTTAGTATAAATGGTACATCAAATGACGCACATGAATATATTTCATCATAATATGTAAGTTTAATAGTATATGATAGACCATGAATATTATAAATATTGTGTTATTAAGAAACTAGTGCTTTTACTATTTTTATAAGATAACTAGGGTCTATACATTTTTCTTGTGATCTAATAATATGAATTAAATATTGAATATTGCCAATAGAAATTAAGTAATGAGGTCTATAATTGCATTGAAAAATCCCTAAAATCAGTTTGAATGCCAAGGATAAAAAAATAAAATGGAGGGTATACAAGATCTGTGGTCTGTACAGATATTTATAATTTTGTACAAATAGATCTTATAAAAACCTTTATGTTTATTATTATTAAATATGATTATTTAATTTAACTACATGCCCTAAAAATAATGTTTTTTTTTATAGATAAATTCTTCTAATCGATCAACACACATTTTTAAATAACTGTCATGAAAAGTGCAATTGTTGGTATGAAATTTAATTTAAATAAGAAAATAAACTTCAGCAAGGTAAAATAAAACATGAAAAGTTCCCTAATAGCGTAAGTCTTATAAAACGAAAATCCAATTATCTTAAGTCACTTAAAAATAATGATAATTGATTTTAAAGTTCTACTTAATAGGTAACATAAAATATTAAATTTAATTAATTATCAAGCCAGACACTACTGTCTATGATTTTGAATGATTTTTCAATGTTTTGTTTAATCTTCTTGAAAACTAGTCGTTTTTGACTTTTAACATTTACAAAAAGTTTTTCTTAAAATAAGAGCAGTGAAACTGTTCTAAAATGTTTAACATGAGTTTGGTTTGATAAGAAATTACAAGTAACATGAGTAGCAATCATTATTATAATAAATATTTGAATATCTATTATATTGCTGGGTAAAAATATATTAAGAACAATACAAATTTAAACAAACTTACTTTTTCTTGGAATTCTTGAATTTTTCTTGAATTTTCTAAGTCTTCAGAATCGTCAGAATCGCTGAATGAACCAGAACTTCCTTCTGAACTACTTTCATCTTCAGGTTCCATTTTCATTTCTATTAAAGGTGGGTCAGGTGGTACTTTTGACATTCTTTAATAATAAAACAAAATTTGTTTGATACAATTATACTATTAAAGTATTTAAAACTATCATTATGATTATAAGATACTTACTTAGCTTCAAATACAGCTTGTAATTTCTTTGCCATTGCTACTACATCGTGATCTTTAGGATTGTACTTATAACAATTGGAAAATATTAAATTAACATCTGCTGCAAAATCTTTTGAATTTTTATATTCTCTGTTGTCTAATTTGGTCTGAAATCATGAAAAATATTATAATAATATTATACAATAGTTAAGTCAATATTTACCTGAATGTTTCAAAGTTTAATTACCTTTACTGTTCCCAGGTCCATAGGCTTCTTAATAATGTCATGATAATCATGCAAGCCCAACCAAGCAGCATCAACAGGCTTGTAGAACGGCCATGCATATGCCTATAAAACCAGATTAGACATCAATCAGGTATTCTTTAAAATCCCATTCGTAACAAGCCTATGGCATTACCGCATGTTTTTTGGTAAACAATTCTTTAAGCACTTCAGTACAACCCTTCAATGCCTCAGTCAATTTTTCTTTGGTTTTTCCGTCCTAAGGTTATTATAATACATTTTTAATTATAATACTTAGGACTTCTTTTAAATAAGAAAAAAAATTACTGGTATTGAGCCGGATCCTCCAGTAGGTAAAGTCGTATTTTGAGAGTATAGAATTCCTTCATCTGGCACTCTTGGTTTTTTTATTTGTCGACCAGATTCTCTACGAATAGATGATTGTAAAGGTTGAACAGGGGTTGTTGCTATGGCCATTGGGCCAGGATAAACGGTGGTATCAATTGAATTGATGGGACTAGGATCTGCTTTTCTTTTAACTCCTTTTTTCAGTTTTCCACCAGTTAGTGAATTTGCTGCTCCTAAAGGTATGTTTACTGGTTGTGCTACATAATCACTCGTTGTTGGAGCTAAAATCTTAAAATTAAAAATAAAATAACATAAAAAGTTAATATAAATTATAATATTGTGCTTGAAATTAGATCTGTGGTTATTATATTTAATGGTTTTACTATTTAATATACAACAGTCACACATTAATTATCTAATTAAATAAAAACCTTAGAATTTAAAGTGAATTAAAAGGTATATTTTTATTATTTAAATGAAAATTAGGTTTTATATTTTTTGAATAGTTTGGTAATATAATTTGTTTTTTATATTAGTCTAATGGTTGCTAAATATTAAAGTTAATAATTATACATCATTCACAAAATAACATTATAAAATTTTTAAGTTAATATACAATATTTGTAAGTGGGGCCAATGTTTTAAGTATATTTATTGTTTTTATTACAAAACATTATTTAACATTCATAGCTGAATACTTTTTATTTAACATACTTGAGGTGGAAGAGAATTATGTTGGGAATGAGGAGTGGTGCCCATAGCAGTTGAACCAGGAGCTACAGCAATTGGTTGGTTCTGACTGGGAGGTTTCTGAATAATTGAATGATTTTTCACAGCCGGTTTATGTTGGGGCAAAACAGTCTCTTCTTTTACCATCTGTCCCATCTATAAAAATAAATTATATGCATTTATTAGTTTATTAAAATGAACATAGTAAGAATGATTATCCTTACCTTGGCAAGAAATATTTTTTCCAATGTTTGAGCCATGAGAACTACATCTTCCCCAGGTTTATTGTATGTATAACAATTGGAAAACATTGCATTAATATCTTGTATACATTCATCAGCACACCAATAGTAATTATTTTCTAAACGCTTTTTTACAGTACCCAAATCCATTGGTGTTTTGATTACTTTATGGTAGTCCTGCAAAAAATGAATAATACAATTGTAGGTAACAATACTTAAATACAATATAAACAGGAAAATTAACTATGGAACAAATAATACAAATAATTTAACTTAAAAAAAATATAGGTATATGAATGCAATTTTACAGAACTCGTAATAGATAATAGGTATAGATATTAAGTTGCATCATGTAGGTACATTTTAAACAAAAACAACCATACATGTCACATACAAATCAACTATTTATTTTTTGATGACACACCTGGATGTATAATTAACTTATTCTGATATTTTTTATAAAAGTTGATAAGCCCATAGTATGAACAAAATACCATTATTTTTTAAACTTAGGAAAATATTTTTAAAACTGAAAATTGAAAAGTTGGAAACTTATAAAACAACCGCCAACATTATAAATATACTTTAAATTCAAAATATATAAATATATCCAAATATCCAATTTATAATACCTAAGTAGACTTATATAATTTTATAAGTTATATTAGTTATATTAGTTAATGTGCACCTAAATACCTAATAATATGTAATACATTTTGAATATTGTTTTAAGATTCAAATGTAGACATTATTGTCTATTTTATATGTACTCAATGATTAAGGAGGATATCAAACTCGCAGGGTACAACATGGTCAATTCATTAGACCCAATTTTATGTTATTACCTTTAATATAACTGGGAAAATTTAAGAATATCGTCTGAAGCATCTTTGAGGTTTTTTATTGTTAGTTAAATTTTAATCGAGTTATGATGATTATAAAATTGTAATATTTTACATAATAACAAATTGTATAGTTAAAATATTAATAAAAACCGTTTCCTAGATAATATTTTTACCATTGTTTAATAATAGGTAATATTAAAGCTAACAACACAAAATTCATTTCACTGAATCCATTTAGCTATTTTATATCTTGTAAGACAGAAACAACACATGGGTTCTGTCTCCTCTTAATGGTTCAGGCGTGTAAAGCACTATACCATAGAACTATAGGTTATGTTAGGTTGAAAAAATTACATTTAACTTGATCGACTATGGTGAGGCAATCTCACACTCACACATCCTCACAACGGTACTTATTTACAATTACAAAAGTAGCTCTATCCCCTCAATTCAGGCCACAATATTTAGTGGCTTAAGTAAATTGTGGCCCGAAGAGCGATTTGAAGGAATAGAGCCCATTGTAATTGTAATTTAATTATATTGTGAGGATGTGTGAGTGGGAGATTACCCCACCAGTCTATTAAGTTAAATGTCATGTTTTGATAATCATAAAAATTATAAATTACAGGTAAATTGAGTTTGCTGGCATCCACCGGCTGATAGAAAGGCCATGCATGTTGATGTTTCCAAAGAGCCTTCATTACAGTCTTTTGAAGGAAATTAAGTTTATTGGTGAGTCGGCCAGGTCGATTTGGTGGAGGTACAACTGGTGGTTGAACAATACCATTCACCGGCTCAATATATGGCTCATTCCGTGGTGGTGCAACCTCTCCACCATCAGACTTTGCATTTGAAGTATCCTATAATTTGATAGTAAAAGTAAATATATAAGTAATTTTTTTAATCTGCATAAAACATGTACTACGTATATTAAAAGCATGAAAGTAAAATGTATGTATTTACTATTTAGTATTATATTTATTTAACAATTTTTTATAATTATAATTTTTCAAAATGTGTTTGTAAATTTGATGCTTTGAAAAACCAACTGAATTCTCAATATTTTTTAATCTTAAAAGTTGTCTTTAATACATCATAAACTGTAATATGCATGTAATTTTTACAGCAAATTTAAGTTCAAGTGTCCATCATTATTAGTATCACTTATAAATTAATTGTTGGTTATTTTTATGGGGTAAGTATAAATATTTATGGATTATTTTTTAAGATTAACAATTTTATGACTACTTATATCAATTAAATATGTAAATAAATTACATCATAACCGTTATTATTTAAAAAAATTTAAATTTCTAATGCTGACCAAAATAAAATAAACCCAAATCATTATTGCTACAAGTTTACATTTAAAACTACCTACATTGGTAATTAACTCTATATTTAAGTTGAAAAATATTATTCATACAAATATTAGGTATTGAAAAAGAAATATGATTTTCTAAAGTATTACACCCATTCAATCATAAATAGGAAATTAAATTGTACCTACACCTAGTTAAATTGGTAAATTTGTCAACTTAAGGTAAGAATACTTACTGCCGGCACACCACTATTTTGAGTTGAAACTGGCACCTGCTGCATATTGAACCCACTGAAATAATAAATAATTATATAAATTTAAATATTTAATCATGATTTTTTTATTAATACCTACATATATGTAACACCTAAAAAGATAGGTATATCATTTACATTTGAATTTTGTAACAAATAAATAATAACATCTTTAACATCTCTGTTTTTCTGAATAATTTAACTCATAAGTATGTTTTTATGGCTTATTATTTAAACAATTTTAACTTATTGAAATAATACTTATTTAGATTTAGGCTAATACATTTGAATCGTATATAATATATAATTGGGACATTTATTTATTATCAGATTAGTTGGCCTAAAAATACTTGCTAAGTAGGCTATTTCACATAATGCTCCTACCAGTTTCAATATAAGATTTATATTGGTGTTAAGACGCTTTTATTTAGTTGGAATATACTAAGTACCTATCTAAATTTGATCAAGCATAGTACATTAATAAGCAAATGTAAAATCTAATTCATGAAAAAAAATTAGTTTTATTTAAGTATTTCCAAATTATTTTACTTTTTTCTTCTAAACCAAGAGCTGAATACCTACCTTCATTTGGAATGATATTTTAGTAAAACTGTTTTAATGTGGTATACATCTGGATACCATCTATAGTATATTTCATTGACATTATCTCACAAAATAAAAATCAAATCGGAAGCATTACATTCAGTACAAGTAATCTGAAAACACCTAAATACCCTAAATTGTATTGATATACACACCACAAAACATAGAGAGTTCAGTTATCTTAAAATAATTTGTAATACAATACTTTAAAATTGTAAGTATCTGTTTCCCTTTAAGATAAGTATAACCTAAGATCCGATTGAAAATTAATGGTTTTTTATAATTATTCGAAATGACATGAAACTAATTGACCGTCTTATATAAGATATAACATATTATAATAACATGTATGTAGATTTAACGCATAAATTATGATGAAATGAATATGAATTAGATAAGAACAAATGAAAAGGATAATATACTACTGTTAAGATGGAAGACCAAAGATGCTTGGCAAACTAAAACGAGAACTACTTACATTGAACGTGATGAATACTGTTAATGCTAACAAACAACTCCACACGTACCGACCGAAACGATCAGTGCCCGGACATGTTGACACTCACCGTGCCTAGATGGATACAATGAGACGGGTCCCGACGACAGACGGTACGTGTGGGTCAATGATCAAACGCGCCAGACAGATGAAAAGCCAAAAAAATGACCAGCATGGAAAATTGGTAATGAAAAAAAAAACGGCGGGCAAAACGAAAACGGCGGCAACCGACACAGATGATGCTGTCCTCGGTACGTCGGACCCACTCGGGTCACGAGACACCGTTGTCGTCGCGGTACCCTAATGCAACGCGCGACGGGGTCAAAAACCAACACGGGGGGCTACCTGTTTGATGGGGCAAATGTAGCGGCGCGTCGACGGCGTTGCTGATGCGGCGGCTGCGGCGACGGTGGCGGCGAGTCAGAGCATTGATGCGACGCGAACGGGCGCGCACCGAACTTGGGCGCGAAAACTGATCAGAGAACACTGGAACGGCGCGACGGCGGCGTTTGACGCGAACAACACACGAGCCCACGGAACGCTTACACCCATGTGTGTCCGTTAATAAATATTAATATTATATTGTAAAATATTTAAATATTATATTATAACAATAATGTTAGTGTTTTATACTATTATTATTATTACTATTATTTGTTTTGTTATTTTATTAATAACCGCCGCGACCAGTAACTGGACGGCGGCCGCGACATGTACGTGGTGTGCGCCGCTTGTGTGTGTGTGTGTGTGTGTGTGCGCGCATGTTGGCGCGCTTGTGAACGTGTGTGTGTGAGTGCAGACGTGAGCGCGTGTGTGTGTACGCGCGCGCTTTAACGTGTACGTAACGTATATATGTGTGTGTGTGTGTGTGCGTAAGCCGCCAATACACCGTTAGCGTTATTTTACGGTTTTGGCGCTTACGCCGACATCAACATGGCGGGTTCCCCCGCGCCCGTCCTCCGCGAGGACTGCGGCCGCGGTTCCCCGGGGGGGTACCGGACACGATTTTTGACGAACGCGAAAAAACCGCGCGACTTCCACGGTTCACCTACCTACCTACCTACCTACCTCTACCTATCTATTTCGACCTAATACCTAATTGCTAGGGCGCGTATTTGGCGGATTTAGCGTATTTAGCACCTAACGGATAAACGTACCTTTCGACTGTGGCTGAAACATACATAAACGGTACGCTGGGGCTAATAACGTGAACGACGGCGGTGACAGGACGTGATTGTGTTGCGCGCGACGAACGACTTCCCGGCGGCGTCGAGGTGGTAACCCGACGGCGCGACCACCATTATTATCGTTAAACGTATTTATGTCGTCGTCGCCGCTAATATTACTATTATTGTTATTGTTATTGTTGTTATTATTATTACTGCGGTCTGCGACGGCTACGGCTGCGGCTGCGGTGGCGGCGGCGGCGGTAACGCGGCGCGTACTCGTCGGTCGCACGTCGACGTATTTCCCGTGTGGTTGATGGCACGCGCGCACGGGCGAAAACACCTATTCCCGCTAAATCGGCACTACGCGGTCATTTCTCGAATGCCCACTACGGTCCCGGCGCATCGGCAATAAATTAATTTCCGTACCAAAAACGGAGAAACTCGCATATACGACCATTAATGCCCGAAAACTGCCGATCGGCGGGCGGGACGGGGTGGTGTATAAGGATGCAACGTCCCCATTGGCCGGGCCGGGTCACGTGATGGGCATCATTACGATTCCGATCGATTTTCCGAGAGCTAAATCTCTTCGATTCGACCGATCTTTCTTGCGCTCGGACGCTCGGCCGTCGCTTCAACCGTTTGCGAATCAGGTCCGGAGCGTTTTTTTCCGCGTCCGGAATGTGTCCGTGTTTTTCAGCGACAACCGTTCTTTCGGAATGGAGATACGGTTAAAGGGGAGAAAGGGCAACGACGCTCGTTTTCGCCCAGTCCGCACGACGGCGGACAACCGATCATGGAGCAAACGCGCAACGTCAACAGTGGTCCCATTGTTTTGACGCACCAGTGCCGCCAACCACGTGACCCTGATATTTAACGTATTTTTCCTATCATCGACGTTTGTGATTTGTCGTCATAATCATTAATCAGATACTACGCAAGTGGTTCTCAATTTCTCATTTTCTCACTCTTTTTATGTTTACAGCATTTTATGTTTACAGCACGATTTAAAATATTATCGTGGTGTACAGTAAAGTTTGTTCCACGGACCCCGGACGTTTTATCTTGTTATCTTAGGCCGTGTTGTTACTTTTTACCTTGTTTTATTCTGTGTTTTATAATTTATTCAATGATCACACTAATTCACAAGCGTACAGTACCATAGATAAAATATACTACATTGTTTATTTGTTCAGAACATTAAATGAAGTTATGTCATGAAGAGTGGCGCCGCAGGGATGCCAACTTTTTTGTAAACATCGATGTATCTATGATTTATCGATTTTTCATTCTCATATCATCGATGCTAACAATATCGACATTTCAGTTGAAAATCGATGTCAATAACTCGATGTATTTGCGTCAACACCAAAATTTTTTAAAACATCGAAGTTTGTAATATGAAATTTAAATATAGCAATTTCTATGCTTAGATATTATAGTCCATATTTTATAAATGTTAAATACCAATCTATTATTTACATTATGATTTACGATAGGAATCTACATCAAGAATGACGCATTGACACTATATACATCGTGTATTCGTGTTAACAATCCGCATAGGTTGATGATTATTATTTATAAATTAAAATTTTAATTTTAATATTTGTTTATACCTAGTATATTTTTTTAAGAATATCGACGAAAAGTTAACATTCAAAATCAGAATATCGGTAATGCTTTAACATCGGTGCAAGATATCGAAGCTAAAACATCGATTTTTTTTTGCTTAAAATATCGATGTTTCAAAAACATCGGTATTTTTTTGACATCCCTTTATTGAAGTTCAAGAAATCAAGACTCGATTGGACTGGTCATGAATAGAGAGCTGATGATTCTCTTAATAAGATGGTAATTGTAAATTAAATAGTTAATAGATCGGAGTAGACCAAGAAAGAGACGCCCAAGACAAAGATGGCCAAATGTTGTTAGAAAAGACCTGGAGAAGCTAAGACCGGATTTCAATGGAAACCTTTACCTACCTTACTCACGAGAGTCGAGAGATATGGAATAAATTGGTTTTATAAGCAAGGAGCCTACATGGCTCGTAAAAACTAAAAAAAAATATTCATAAAGAGTAAAAAATAGAATATTCTAGTATTCATAGTTCATGCCTTCATGGTAATATATGTATAGTATCTATTAAGTATTAATACTAGCTGACACGGAAATGCATATTGCTATTGCTAGTTTTTTTTTATTGTTCAACTCTTTTTGGTTGAAACATGATAGCTGTGGAAGCAATATCTTTTTAAGTGTAAATTATGTCCTATTTTAATTTATAGTGGGACTAATAAATTATAAGTCTGTAAGATTCGCTTGCAGTGTTGGGAATCATCTAGACAAAATTATTTCTTTAATTATCTAATCTAGATAAATGTAATGGTTATCTGTGGTAATTTATCTGGATAAGTAATATAACAATAAGAATATTTTTAAATACTAAAATAGCCAATAATTTACGAGAACCGAGTAGTGATTCCAAATTCCAATATTATTATAGTTATTATTAATGTTTACTGAAATATTGTCAATTTTATTTTGTTATTTTATTTTTATTCAAGTTGTATTGAAAATTTAAATTATATATTATTTTAGTTGAGAAATTACATTAAGGATTTATTAATCAATAAATATTATCTAATTAGTAATTACCAATAAATTACATTATTTATAATACAATTTTAAAAAAAGGTGGATAAGTGGATGTCGCTCTGCTGTACAGTAGGTTACAAGTGGGTCACTGTAATGGATGGTGTTAAATATGATATAATGTGATATAATATCATTGTATAAAAAAAACGATTCTGAGCGAAAACGGTCAGTCAGCCTATGATATTACCAAGTATATTTGATGATATTATTGTGAATAAAGTAATTTATATATAACCTATTTACGCGGAGCCTTGTTTTAAATTTTAAATCCTTAGCCATAAAAGTTAAACATTTTATACATTTTTAACTACAAAATAATTAATAAATTATAAATTTGATAAATGTTGTCAAAATTTGAACTTTAAATGCTTATAAAAAAAATTGCGCCTATGTATTTTTAATATTTTTCAACGGCTATTAGAACGATATATCAGGAGCCTTATATTAAATTTTCACGCTTTTTTACCCAACAAATAAAATTTTATTGATACTTATAGAAAAAAAACTAAAAAAATTGAAAACTGACAATGTCCGTAAAAGGCTCAAAAAGAGTCAAAATATTTTCAAAATTGTATGGTGTATAGAAAATGCTAACATAAACATTCAGTTTTTACTTTTGACCCCCCAAAGTACCAACTAGATTCACTTTCCTATCAGAAAAGTTACTGTTGAAGAAAATCCAAGCACTTTTACTGTCCTAATAAGTGATGACAGACACAAAAATAAAAATTAAAAAAAAAAACACATCATTGTAAAATCAATACATTCATCGCTTCGCTCAGAATCTAAAAATTATCTATTTTTTTATCTAGATAAATGTATGTGTATTTTTATCTTTATCTAGATAAAAAAAAATTATGTTATACACGGACTAAGATATATCTTAGTCCGTGATGTTATATTTTATCTTATCTAGATAAATTTTGAATGAGTTATCTGTTATCTTATCCAGATGGTTTTTTGGTTATCTTTTCCCAACACTGTTCGCTTATGATTATGCGAGCAATATATTAACAGGCAGGCATTAGTTTTTTTTAAATTCTGATCGATTAAAAATGTTATGCAAAAAACTTGAAAATGTAATACAATGTTCTTCGTAAGTAGTTGTTAGTGTAAATTTAAAAAAAAAAGGTGGGCGTAAATCCCTTATAGATTTTTATAAGCGTCTGAAGTTAAAATGTTGACAAAATTCATTAAAATCACGTAAAGGATAATGAGTCTGGAAGATACAGAAGGGTTTTTATTTTAAAATAGACATGTTAGTAACGCCATGACACCATAGGACACTTCTTAAGCAGGTACAAAAAGATCTCAAAAATGTGAAAATATGGTTTAATTATAGGTATACAGTCACTGACTCAATGACATCATTTCAGTTTTCAATAGAAGGGGGCAAAGGTTTTGACCGGCCCGAATTGGGTAAAATAAAAACCGCTTGCTTCACTTGTAACCACATATTATCTACAATTCAGTGGGCTGGTGAACGACGTTTACCCAATGCAATTGCTTGGCCCTAGAAATTTATTTTATTTTTTTAAAAAAATTTAAATTTGCGTGCACGAATATATAATTAATTGTTATAGAATTTTGTATATTATGCTAAATTATTGATGAAGTTCTATAACAAAAATTCTAAATTAGCTATGCTATTTAGCATACAGCTTTAAATTATATATTATGTAGTAGGGGTAATGGGTGTGGTGGGTCGGTTTTCAAATACTTTGTTTAGGGTTTGAAATATGCTCATCATCATGCCACTGGACTATAGGTATATACAGTGGCGTAACTGGATAAAAATCTAGAGGGGGCAAAAAAATTAACCTCCCGTTTGGCCGTTCCTGTAGTCATAATCGCGATTTCAAGATAATGTGTTCACAAATCACGGATAATAATAGTCACAAATAATGCGATTATTGCAATAACAGCAACACTGAAAATACCTACGTCAACATAATATTATTCAACAAGAAAAACCTAAAATAAATATAAACTTTTAAAAAAGTAATTTGAGGAAAAAAATATTTTAATATTATAAATTATAATATTATGTTAACAGTCTTGTTAATAATATTTTTTAAATGTGGATTATTTGGAAGGGCAAAATGATACTTTTGCCCCCACAAACATTTCTGGGGGCATGTGCCCCCCTTGCCCCCCGCAATTATGCCACTGGGATTACAGCCATTATTTGTCTTTTGTATATAAAGATAATTTGTATTTTTTGATAATAATACAATACGCCAACTAGTCACAGATGTCTAATCTTAATCAATTCATTAGAAAAAAAGGATAAAGAGAGGTTGTTAGTTTTAAAATATTTAAGACTTAAGTGACATGAAATGGGCATGCCATTCTGAGGCTTTTCGTGCATTTACTAAAAACTAAAAAGTAAAAATTATAAAACAATTTTAACTGTACTTTTTGGAATAAATAAATATATAATAAATAAATAATAAATGAAAACGGGTATACCAAATATAATGCAAAGGTGTTGTTGAAAAAAGAAACAGACTTTTTGTGTCTATTTTGGAATGACATATTGCAACATTGTAATAAAATAACTATTAATAAATTAAATTATCAAAATAAAAAAAAATAATAATTATGCTATTTTTCAGCCCTCTTGATAGTCATTGTGCAATCTGCATGTTGTCTTATAAGTAATAAGTAATTATTAATATAAATTTACAGAATATAATATTATAATCGAGTGTTGTTATTAAGGAATAAGGGGATTGAAAACGGTTAAACGGACAGTTATTTAAATTTTCAACTATAGACCTTATACTCATCGTAGATAATATTATATATTATTATGATATTATGTATGATACTTATAGTCTATAAACGGAGTCGAAGTGGATTTTTAAATTTATAAATCCACCTTGAACGGAGCATTACTGGTTGGCGGGGTTGGGTGAAGCGGTCACAGCCATCATCATAGCAGTGTTTACATTTCTGACAACATAAAATAAGTTTAAAACATATTTATACAATTTACTATTATTACTACTAGAATACAAAATTAAAAATGCATATTTTTTAAGAAAGCATAATTATCATAATAATATTCATATATTTAATAAATGAATATACCTATATTATTCATTCAGAATCAATCTAATTTTTGCGTATTATTCATCAATCCATTATCATACAATAATTGTTAAATCTCAATAACCGATCGCCCAACTTGAAATTCTATAGCCCATGCTCCGTCTATATTTAGTATTAGGTCTATACTCTATGATTTCAGCCAAAATGTACCAATCCAACGACCAAGGTTCCGCCTTGTACCAATCATTCCGATGGACCTTATAACGCAATAACTGATAAGACTCCTGAAACTGTATGAATTTGTTAATATTGTCTACATCAGATCGATCAGGCCACTTTGTTAAAATTGTGTTCCTAAACTCCTATAAATATTGTTTGAATATTTAACAAGTACGAAGTTTGAAATGTTGATTATTTGAAAATTAAATTAAATATCTTAAAATGTGACGTGATCGATCTCAAGTAGACATATTAACGAAATCAGTTTTCAGAAGTCTTATCGCGTTATCAGGTCTATCGGTAGGATTGACAAAAAGTACCTACATGTAAATGGACTTTATTTTATTGTTTACCGTTTATGTGCGCAACGTCGAGGATGTGACTTGTTCATACGCGTGCGGGAGTGCTTTGCTATTTCTTTTGCACACATGCACACACACTAATAATTACTTACTACGCACACATTTACAAGACCCGCATGCAAAACCATGCATACAATTTGGAAATCGCCTATTTTTAACTCCTTAAAAACTGCCCATTTGCAATCCCCTTAAGAAACTTTTTTCATACTATTTGGGTAGTAATTGAAACTTTCCAGCCTATTATTAGAAGAATTCAAGAAGTTTTTCAACCACGATTTAATGTCAAACCAGTAACCGATTCTTCCCGAATATCATGCCAATTTTTTATAAAATAATAATTGTTCAATATATTTCTACTTTACGGGACACTTTTTTTTTTGCAATTTTTTTTTTGGAAGCTTATGTAGTTGAGTACACTGAAAACGATGATGAAGTCAGAATTTGGCGCTCGGGCATAGTTTCAAAGTTAGTATATAAAGAGTAGGTAAAATTATAAGAGTGAATATACGGCGGTTACCCTGAGGTGGTTGGTTAGATTAGGTAATAGTCGAGGAATATTTTCGACTTTTTGTCCGAGCTTAGCGCAGCGAGCGAGTGATGGCAACGCACGCATCACTGCCTACTGACGTCCCCCGTAAAAAAAAGCCCAAAAAAGAACTGTCCCGTAAAGTAGAAAAGTTCCAATTTTTCACATGGTGTGGAATTTTTTTTTAAAAATGGTATAATAGATATCGTGGTATTCGCTTTCTGTTTTGCAGTACAAAATTTTTCGATTAATTTTTTACTCGTATCGTGTTCATCTGGCGAATGTATAATTTATGATTCATGTATAATTTCCCTATTGAATGAGCGCAAAGTTCATTGACTAACAAACCAAGATGTGCAATCTCGCTCTAAACATAAAATTTATCAGATTAATTCGGTTTTCTGTCAAAATGATCCGACAATTGAGGAGAACTAAGCACCACCTTAGACCTTAGTCGGCTTAGTCTAGCCCATTAAGAACAAATTATGATTATATAATACACGCATGAGCGTTTGATAACAATATGGTCGGGTGTCTATCAGCTCGACCAAGGTGCCTTATTATAATCCCGACAATAACCATGCGTATGCTACTGGCTATTATAAAGTATTTAAGTAAGTACCAACTCAGTAAGTAGTAACTTATTTTACAATTACTAATTAGTATTACGGAAGATTGATATAAATTGTCGAAGACATTGCATTTATCAATTTATCATAATATTAATTAATACTAGCTGATCCCGTGCACTTCGTTACCCGTTAAATGTACAAACTGTATATGACTCAAACTTTGTTCAATGCGTTATTTAATATTCGGTATATGATGTTCTAGATTTATCTTAACTTTTCTGTTTACCGGAATAAAAATTCTGATTCGCAGCCGTATATTATCAGGTAGGCAATCTACCTACGGTAGATCGCGGACCCCGTGCTATTTGTATGCAAGTGTATGATTAAACTCTATCAAAGTATCAAAGTTATACCAAGTTTGTCGTATTCCACCCATGGTGAATTAATATAATCAATTAATACAAAATCCTAAACTAACCGTACTAAAATCCAATTAATACAAATAAAAAAATTTAACCCTTTTTAAATTAGCCTATCTTCTTCCCAGAGGTCTAATCTACACACAAACTTTATAATATATAATAAAAATTTTAATGAGTTAAGCGTTCTCTGCTGTACGCAAAATGACGAAATCGAAAATAGTTGGGTTTATATTCAACGACGACGACGTGCACAACGCCACACTGCCACAGAATAAAATATAAATGTACATCGCCGCCGACGACGAAAATGCTTCAGTACTGCAGTTTACGTAGGAGTAGGGGTGGGGGGGTTATACCGGCGGCAGCCGGCGTCGTCAACAAATGCCGCTATGTAACAATACGGCAAACTTAATACTTCTAATAACTATTTGAATAATTAATTTTTTGGACTTTTCTCTTTTGATGGCTCATCTGCACATCGTGTACTCGCGTTAGAAAAATAAACCACGAAAATCGGCCCAGTAGAACTTCAGATATAACTGTCATAAGAAATCGCCTCACGTTTTAAAGATGAAGATATTTTTAACTATTATAATTAAAGACCGGATTTATATGATTTTACATCATATCGTTACTGGGTCCATGCAGTCTTACGAGAGTAAAAAATGTGGACGATTCGTTCAATTCTGAATGCGTGGAAAAAAGGTTTTTTTGCATATTTGAGAATATTTTATGGGTTAGAGAATATTTAACCCATTTAGCATATTTTGGAATAGTAAATTGTGAGAAAAAATGTGTATTTATTTTTTATTTAAAGCAAATAATGATGTTTATTGATTATTTTTAATAGAGAATATTAGCATCATATTTTAGGTATTTTAAGAGAATATAAATCCGGTCTTTAATTATAATACTTGAATGGTGTATACTTCTATAGTTCTATCATGTTAATAAGTACCTTACCGTTATATAACTTACAATAGTGTATTAATAGGTGATTGCTAAAAAAAGAATTTAAATATTTTGAAAATGTCATTCCTAGCTAATAGTAACATGTATAATTTAAATTAATTTTATAAAGTCAAAATTTAACTTAAAATGTCTATTAAAAAAACAGTATAATTTTATATATTTTTAGGTTTTTTGGTTACAATATAAACTACTTATGAGTTATAATAAATCTTGTTTTAAATTTTAAATCCTTATAGGTAGCTATGAAAATTAAACATTTTATACATTTTTTAACTACAAAATAATATGGAAATTGTTACGATTTTGATGAATTTTATCAATATTTTAAAAACCATTTAATTAATTAATCATTTATTTTAAAAATTACTTTACTCACAATATACCATCAAATATACTTAGTAATATATCATAGGCTGACTGACGTTTTCGCTCAGAATCGTTTTTGGTATACATACAATGATATTATATCATTGAATTCAAGTTCAGAGACCCACTTGTAACCTACTGTACAGCAGAGCAACACCCATTTATCTGCTTTTTATGTTGAAAATCAACAATTTCAACGACTTAAAAATTAAAAACGATGGCGTTTAAAAATATCTAATAATAGTTGTAGACAAAACTCCATAACTGAAAATAAGCACGATCCCCCCATATTTTATTTTGCACCATCGTTCTCAGGGGCGGCTTTAGGGGGGCCTCAGGGGCGGTTGCGCCCCCTCCTAAGCAATATTTCTAAACTTAGTATTTCTTAACTGTTAAAAACAAAAATACAAAAGAAATCATCGACATTTTCTGAAAATTATGACAGCCTCCCCATAATCATGTCAAATCATAATCAAAGATATATTTACATTTTGATTATTTTTAATTATATATCTAATCACACTTATTATATAATATTATAATACCTATAAGTCGGTTATACTATTTTATCGATATAATTGACTCTTGAACTCTAGCAAGATGAAGTTTGTGGTTGATAACAATAACGATTGATTAGTGATTACGATGAAAACTGAAAATGAAACTGTGAAACGGGTATCTCAACTTATAGTAACTTATGTATCGACAAAAATGAAATACAACAAGAGACTTGATGCCGAACCTGACATGAGAATTCAGTAGGTAATAATATAATAATAATAAGTAATAAATGCATAAAATAAAAATTTAAAAGTCCTTGTTGTCTGCTGTTATTTTAAGAATATTTGGTAAATTTTTGAAGTATTTTTTTGAATTAAATGAATATTATTATTATTATTTAAAATATATAGTTGTTATTTTTGTTACAAATAATCTTTAAACAAAATATCAGAATGTTTCATTAAAACTATTGAAACAAAGTAGGGGTTCCACGATAATAGTGGACTTTAAAAAAGTTTCCACTGATAAAAAACGCTGATATAAATAATAAATATCACGACAATAATTATTATGACCACGGCTAGTCAAAACTTAACAATTGACCTATACGATTGTACCAAGGTCCAAGGCCCAAGACCCAAGGTTTTTAGAATAATATAGGTACTTTAAAAATAATCTTGCGATAATATAGTGGTACTATATATACCCGTGGTTCAAACGTGCTATAGTGATATTTATGTGTTAGACGTTAGTGTTATAACTTATAAATCATATAGTGAAGTTCACTAAGTGAACAGTAACGTACGCAGAATTTTAGTTTGGTAATATAGATATACCTCATGGATAATATTTTCTCTAAACAGTTTTTATATAAATAATTATTGAGTTAAGTCACAAATTTAGCCTACGTTTAGGGTATTTGGCCATCTATGGAGCTTCTTTAGTGGTAATACTATTGATAAAACGATTATAGCAGACGTTTAGCAATGTTCTTATATCAGCCAAATAAATAAATGAAAATATGATAACCGATTTTATATTACCATTTAAAAATTGATTTTATACCTATCTGGCTATCTGTTAAAAATTACCATCAATAATTAATCTACTCCGTGTGAGTGTGGCCGTGTGTTGGTATTTGATTATGGTAAATAAGATATTTTTGTAAAAGCAAGACATTTCTGGAATGGTTAGAAACTTAGAACCCTAGAACGGCTAGAACCCTACCTCTGGGTATGCCACTATAATTATAGTGAAGGCGGTATTGTTTATCACTGTATTAAAGGTAGGTACATATTTATATATTATTATTTATTAAATTCTATTATGCTGTGATGTAGCTACTGTACCATGGTTGTAGCATTATAGCTATTATTTACATTTCAAACATTTTCACAGTGGGATAAGTTACTCTTCTAGGGGATTGGAAGCAGTGATTTTCTGTCTTTGTCTAACACACGTAAAACATAGGACTTAAGACGTGATTTTATTCCAACGTACCGATTGATCTAGTGAATCGATAAGAATTCTAAAAATAGATTTGAATTTTTCGTCAAGTCTACTTGAGATCAACGTTCCCAGATTTTTTATTTTTTATTTTAACTTCTACAAAAATTTAAATATTCCATTTCCTTTTAAGTAGGATTTTTTTCAGGATTTAGAGGGATAAAATAAAAAATGTGGAAAAGTCGATCTCAAGTAGATAGTGTTTGAAACAAAAATAATTTGTTTCTGTGCGTCACAGTATATTCAGTACCTAATCAGGTATAAGTACTTATTTGTTACAACGAACTTTACGGATCATTTATAATACATTATAAAAGTCTAAACGTAGTTTTCGTTTAATATATTAACTTGACCGTATCAGATCAATATGTCAAATATTGTAGCACCGGAAACTTCGCCCAAATCCATGATCCAGTCCGTGACCGACAATTATTTCGAGGTTTTCGACGTGCTCCAGCCAAATCGAGCGAAAACGTTGGAATCTCGAGATATCAAGAGTTCACAGGCGCACGGGCGATATAAATCGACGCCTAATGTGGCTCTGCACAAGAACTCCGCAGGTGCAGATGAACCCGAGACAAGGTGGCCAATTATGCGACGGTATAAATCGATGCCTAATATGGCTGTGCAACGAACTAACTTCGCAGACGAATCAGACGATGTACCCGATTATATCGAGTTACCTTCCATCGCATCCATGGTGGAGTTGCAAGTTTCGACAGATTTATCGTCCACCGAGTTGTCAGTAACGGCGGCACCTGCCACTGCAGAAGTTGACGAGATCGAGGCGCCGTCCAACATCTCGTCATCTTTGCCACGTCATGTTCGGCCGATCGAAGCCGACGTGCTGCAGTCTAGTCCGACGTACAACACGGCAGCGCTGCAGTTTCACGGTGACGAGTCTATAAATTGTTCGGCGAAACCATCGGTCCACCAGGCAAATGGTATCCAGGATATGGTGGTAACCCGCGGTGGCTGCAGTGATGCAGCCACGAACCCGACGGTAACCGCGGTAATTCTCAAACGCCGCTCTCTGTAGAGCCGGACGAAGAGATTCGTCCGGCGAATACTTTGTTGCGGCGCTATATCGGCATAGACTGCAATATGTATGTATAGTGGATGTGGGTGTTTATGCCGAGTTTGCTCCGCATCGTTGTGTCCGGTTGAACTTGTTCGCCGGAAAATCAGTTAAAATCCTTTTACTTCCGCCATTGTACGCGTTCATTCCGAGTTCGTTCCGACGTTCTAACGTTTCCCCAAGTCACACGCACTATACTGACTTTAGTTACCATTGAAATTGCATCACCGTTTGAGTCATAGATCTGCTGTGGAAATGGTCGGTAAATACTGCTGCCCTCCGCTCCTATATGCTTAAGAAAATAAATAATTATACCGATCAATTATAAATTATGGCTATTATTATACTGCCGTAAAATATGTAATGTATAATGTATAATGTATAATGTATAATATGTAAAATATGTATAATGTATAATCGGATAACCTATATTATGTAAGTTTACACGAATAAACGTTTTTGTTTTATTATTTATTTGGTATTTATTTGATATTATTATTAATAAACGCGTCAACACGCTGGTGTAAACTTAACTAGTCGATATGTTGTCTAGGTATATTGTACAGGTATACACTTTCGATTTTTCTTTACTAGTGTATAAATCTCACGAGGAACCTTGCATTAAATTCTCAAGCTTTTTGACCAAAAAAAAAAAAACAAAATAATATTATCAACAACTATAACAAGGTACATCGGAAAAAACCAAAAACACCGCGTGCAAAGAATGATATGTGTAATAAAGATCTCCGTGGATTTAGATTTCACCAAATTGCTTAATATTGCTTTTATAATTTTCTATAGCTTGTTCTATTTTAGAATATGGTTTTGTTGATTCTAAATTAGAATCCTCGTCAATCTCGCTCAGTGATGCTCAATCAGCTTGTATTGTTATTAATAATAAATACATTCTATAATAATATTACCTAACTAATAAATACATTTATTTTTTTTTTATTGAGCTTGAGGTAATCGGCAACTTAGGTCATTAGCTGTTTTGATTATTTGTAGGCTGTTAGTAGGAGGAGGAACGGTTGAAAACACGTTTTTTGTATGTGTGGCATTGTGGCAAGGATACGTTACTAAAAATGGTGGTCACCCATCCGAGAACTACCAATGCCGGCCGTTACGTACACTCAGTGCATTTCCGCGGTTGAGTGCACGCACTGCGCCACACTATACAGCACTATAAAACGATGGATGAACAATATTTCCTAAATCCAACCACTTCAAAATGGTTCGCTTTGACAGCCTTAGCTTTTAATTTTTATCCAACATATAATATAATATAAGACAAGTCAAAAACGTGCCCCCAGTGCCCACCCCCTGGCTACGGCACTGCAAATCACAAATGTACAATTCCCAAGAACATAATATTATAAAATAATTTCGCCATAAATAAGTTACATATTTATTTATAAATCAAAAGATTGTATTTCAATTTCGTATGCTTTTGGTACCCACTACATAATTCTATTAATTTAGTACCTAATAATTTAATTCTATATATAGACAAGCTATTAGCTATTTTCTGTGTTTAATAATATTTATGATTTTTATTATTTTAAACCATATTACTGGGTATTTATATAGATATTAAAAAAAATAATAATAGGTTAACTATAAATTAGGTTAACTATATTAACTTTAAATTTGTTAAAATATTTTCCATCAACTTAACTTAACTCAATTAAAAATGCCCAGACTATTTTTTTAATTAATATATTTAAATCATGAACTAAGATAGTTATATAACTATCATAGTTCATGATTTAAATGCAGTTTTTTTTACAGTAATAACTATGAAAATTCTGATTGAATAGCATAATATTTGATTTTTTTTTCAAAAATTCAAAAATTCATAAATTATCAAAATTTTTTTTTACGCAAATAAGTTGTTAACTTTTTAAGATAGCCATTTTGTTGACTGTATTTTTTAAAACAGTTAAAAAAATTTCAAATTTAAAGAAAATTTCCAATGTTAAATGCTAATTATTATTTTGAATTTCTAAGAATAATAGTTTTGTAACTTATGCATACGGCATTAGCAAAATACGATTCGCATGCTTAGGTTCACTTCATGATAATTAAAATACTTAAAAATATGTAACAATTCACTATTCACTGTTCAGTAAACGATAAGACACAGCTATTATCTATTGTTATTTTCTTATTTCTATTAAAATTAAAACTTTAATCAAGTATGTATTAGTTTTGTCAGATTTAAATAGATATTTTATGATTAAAAATTAAAATGAAAAAACAATTATTTTTACTTACAAAATATCCGTTATTAAAAATTTAAGTTTTTAATTTTATAACTGAAAGCTTTCGCTAATAACTAGATAAGATCGTCATAAAAAAATATCAGCGTTCCAATTTCTGATGAAAGCATGTGAATCGTAATTTGCTGATGCATACGGCATAGGTAACAAAACTATTATTCTTAGAAATTCAAAATAATAGTTAGCTCTAACTTGAACGATTTTCATTAAATTAAAATTTTTTTTTTTTAATTGTTTTAAAAGATACGATCGACAAAATGGCTATCTTGGAAATTTAAAAAACTAATTTGCCTTTGAATTTTTGAAAAAATAAATCTTATATAATGCTATTCAATCAGAAATTCCATAGGTACTTATTACTGTAAAAAAACTGCATTTAAATCATGAACTAAGATAGTTATAACTATCTTAGTTCATGATTTAAATATATTAATTTTCCACGAAGATACTAAGGGTGTACGGGACTTCTGGGACATACTGTATAGACCTACCGAAAAACGCCACTTGTGGCGTTAGAATCACTTGCCTAATTTCGTTGGCCGCACTTTTATAGTATTTATAATCAATGGTATATAGTATTATAGGTACTAAGAAATTATTGCCACAATTATAAATAATTAGTAATTGCTAATTAATAGTTGGAATATATTTATATATTGAGACGCATGTATCGACGTACCTAAAAGTTGGCATGTATGTAGGTATGTGTTTTATGAAGGAAAAGGATTAAAGGAACATATTAATATATCAATATAATATGTGCTTGCGAACGGTTGTTTTTTAAGTTACCCATTTTGGCCGGTCAAAACTTTTGCCCCTTCTATTTTCAAAACTGAAATGACGCCACTGACCACTGTATTCATCAGTCGACAGTCATCATTGATATTTATGGACCTTAATTAGTATTATAAATTATATTATAATTAAGGTCAGATGTGGCATGTAATTCATTTAAATAACCTTTGAAGCATGGGCTTTGGTTTCGAAGTCATTTATTTCATTATTTGTAAATGTTACCAAAGGTACCTACTCACAATTATTTATTATACAAATTACCTACTACGGTTTCCAATTAAAATCGGCACGTATTCATTTTTTTGCTTTTTTGGCTGCACTGTATATGGAACGTTAATTTTTTGAATTTTCAAAATGGACGAATTGAGAAATAGTTGATAACGATAACCGAAAAAAACAACATTCTAAATTTCTAAACAGTAATCACTATTCAGTAATTACTATTTACTAATCACACATTCATTTTTCACAATTTACATTTAATTTTTAATATTTTAAATTTTAATGTAATGTAACTAACATTCTAAACGACATGGAAGTAACTAATAAGAATAAGTGAATACTAAATAGTAATATTGGAAAAGGTATTATTACCTAAGTAGTAATTAGGTACTGTGTTTATAACTGTAGAATATTGTGTACAATAATATTAATATATTATATTCTGTGATCCTGCCTGTGTAACTTACTACCTACTTTGTGTCTACCTACTGTTTAAGAAAATAACCAAATCAAATGTATTTTTGCTGTCAAATCATAGTAATGTGTTGGTGTGAAACATAATTTAAATGTTAAATTAGACAAATTATTTTGTAGTGGATTCAAACTATATTTGTTTTGGGTGAGTTTATAATTATTTATTATACTTGTATGCAGTGTTTGGAAAGAACGTTGTTCATGAATGCTCGTTCACGCGTTCAAGTTCATATTAGTGAATGACGTTTATATATTTAATGAACTTGAACGATTTTTAAGAAGTTCTAATGTATTTATCATTTAATAAATATTGATTGATTATACTATTGTGGTATATAATATATTGCAAATTATAAAAATAAAATACATAAAATTCCAGTGGGCACGCCTGGACATAAAACAACAATAATATTAAATTTCAAGATTTTGTATTTGTATTTAAACAATACATAAAAATAAAATAAATTAAATGAACGACAAAATGAATGCATTCATATTTTCAAAGAATGTGAACGTGTTCATTTTGAAAATATATTAATTTGAACGTGAACGTGAACGAATTCATTTTTTTAGTGAATGTTCTGAACACTGCTTTTTTGTCATTATTATTATAACAATTTAAAATTATAAAATAAATTAATGGAATCATATCTAAATAATAATTGTATAGAAGTTACATTCTATCTGATAACAAATCGTGAAATTGTTATTAATTTATAATGTGAAACATCTCTGCCCTCTGGTATTATCAGAAAAGATATTAGGTATATAATTTATTAAAACAATTTTTCTAATTATGAAAGTTATCAGTTTAATATTGACTTCAATTGTTTTTTATATTTAAATTGTAAAAGTTAGTATAAAGAATAATACTAATTATTTAATTAATAGGTATTAGTTGATATTTGTTTTATACATAATTTTTGAAGTAAAACTTCTTTCTTGAGGTGTGGGTGTAAAAAAATTTGTAACGAAAAATGAAACGATACGTTTGTTTATTTATTTATATATGTCCATAGCAACCATTAGTAAACAAAAATGTCTATCGTAAATTGCATATTTTTTTATTTTATTGATTTTTCTCACTCCCCAATTCACTTATAATTGCACAGGCCCAATTACTTATGAAAGAAATTTTACTTCCCCAGAGAGTAATGGTGAGCTCACACACTACAAATTCGCTAGATTAAACCGGTGTGAAAAATATCGTTTACATGGTTCATTATCCCAATGCGGGATAATTTTAACAGTCTAGCTTAGCGAATTTGTGGACTCACTTTTTTTTTATTAGGGATATATTTTACTTTTAATTCTACAATTTATTCATTCAATTTTTTTTAATATAATATAATACATCCGAGAATGTTTAACCTAGCTTTAACTAACGATTGTATTTTTGCTGTAACACATGTAACAGCGGTTACGCATATTATGATTATAATACACAAATCTAATATTAGGAACTTGATTAGATTAGATTTATATAAGTAGTTCAGTATCGATTAAACAATAATAATGTGTAGATAAATATTTAAAATAAACCATGGTATTGTTTTAGTGGATTAATTTGTATAAAATTGTTGTTGAAATATTATATACCTACAGATTATATAATAAATCTGATATTGTCTGTCTCCAACTACTATTTAATGTTGTTTAATTTTAAATAGATTATGATGAACCATAGCATAGAATCAAGTTTTTACAATGCTGAAGAGAATGATGGAGAAACTGATAATTATGTTACATGTCCATTATTGCAACTAAAATATTCTAGATCAAGAAAACCAATTACTAGGTAGGTTATAACTACTAAAGAAAGGGAAATGGATAGCTATTTTTCCTATATATTTGATGTTTACTCTAATATAAGTTCCTTATTATATATTTAACAATTTCAATTGTATGTATTACAATAATGAATACTAATCTTTTTTTTTTAGTCGTTTGGGACAAAAGGGTAGATCTTTAAAACACATAAATGAGAATCGACCTTTATTTGAAAATAAAACCGCAGAAGCTGATTTGGGAGGATCATTTCAAATACGTACACCTGAAAATGTAGTAACTGGTTTTGAAAAACTTGACTTAGTACATGATACTCCATTTGTCCGTCCAGCCATTAAAACTCACAATGATAGTGATTTAGAAACTCCGAGTGACACACTAACTAATTTGAAAAATGTAAGACCTAATATTGCATTAAGTACTAAACGGTCATTATACAGTAATAAAGAAAATTTACCAGAGCAAAGAGAAGAATTAAAAACGCCTGAATCTCTAAAATTAAATCAAAGTAATACTAGTCCCCCGTCACTCACTATAAAAGAAACTGCAAATACATCATCAGAGAGTGTGAAAGACGAAACATATTATGTGTCACCTGAAACTTCAAGATACAACTATGATACCAGTTTGTATCATAGTATCAGAGAAACAACTGTTATACCAGAAACATCACATTCATCTTTTTCAATCAGAAATTCTGATTCATTTGTCAATAATTCTTTAACACCTAAGCAATTAGAATGTCAACCTCTAGATGATCAACCTAATCATACTGCACTTGAACTGTCTCCTGCAGCAAATCGTAACAATTTTGTAATACGAGCTCGATCTCCCATTCGTCATATTCCTGTTGGATTTGTTCAAGACGGAGAATTTAAACGGCCAATTAATTCATCAAGTAGCGTGTGTGTTAAATGCGCCAATGAAAACTATATATCTGTTAAAGGAATTAATTATAATATACTTAATACACTTGGCCATGGTGGATCTAGTATTGTGTATGAGGTAAATATATGTTTGTAATCATACTCGTGTTATTATTTCTAATGTATTTTTCAAATTTAATAAGGTTTTACATCCAGACACAAACCAAGTGGTTGCAATAAAAAAGGTAGATTTATCTGAAGTTGAAGATATTATAGCTAAAGGATATTTAAATGAAGTTAATTTGTTACAAAATCTGCAATCATGTGAAAGTGTTATACGCCTTTTTGACAGGTAAATTTGATGCATTCAATTAAACTATTATTTTCATTTCTTGAAGTTTTTTCATAATTGTTTCTTCATTGTTCAAAATCTTAGTATACACATAGATATTAATATTTTTCAGTCAATATACTATTAAAGAAAAGATACTTTACATGGTAATGGAAAAAGGTGATACAGATCTTTCAAAACTCATTCGTAATACTAAACAAATGTCTGTACATATGATAATGTACTATTGGTCAGAAATGTTGATTACTGTTAATGAAATACATGCTAAAGGTAAATATTTGTTTAGTTCATATTTTTTTTTAAACAAATGCATTACTATGTAATCTGATATCCAAGCCAAGGTTGACAACTTACCCTATAATTTATTCTATATTTGTTTTGGGGCTTGAGGGATTAAATCTCTTTTTTAGTGTCTATATTCTGGCCACTCAGAGAGTGCTTCTGGGTGGCTACCCAAACTCATCCGTTCTTGTGCATTTCTACCACTAAATCTGCCCGAACACTGGCCGTTGCTGTGAGTAGGGGATTTTACAGTAACGAGTAGGTAGTAGATTGAGAAAAATTTGGGAACGAACCCGCAGAGCTTGTTCATTTGGATGCGCAAAGGAGTTCTCTCTATGACCAGAGTATTGATCCCTTTATACTTATTTGTGAGGATTCAGATTCCATGGACATATCTGCATGTTTCTATTTATACAAAAGACATGATTTTATAGAAGATAAGGGCCAGTAATACTATAGTTGATATTTATTATTTTTAAGAAATTCAATATATTTAACATTTTATTTAAGTGCACATGTACATATCAAAGTAATGTGTACTAGTAAGTTATCATCAGTACTGTATTTTAAAAATACGGCATAGCATATTTTATATTTTAAAACAAAAGCCAAAATTTGAAAAAGTGAGATTATTTATATTAATAATTAATAATTAATCTTAAATAAACTTCATTATAAATTTAATTATATTTTCAGATTTTTTATTGGATTATTAATTTTATTGGTATAATGAAGTAAATAAAAGTAATTAAGTAGGAGATAAGTTATTAATAAAAAAAAAATAATTTATTTCCTAATAAAAACGCACAAGTCCTTAATCAAACTCACACCCAAAACCTATAATTGTTAGTTGGATCCACCTGCTATTGACAATATCAAGACTTTCATTATGATACAAAAAAAAAAAATATATGTATTTTGACATATAGTTAGTACATTTATAAATAATAACTATACATATAATTTTAATTTCAATTGTCGTATAGACTTCATATTTTGTAATAAATAGGTAAAACTAAGATATCTTAATTTAATAAAACTATTATCGCACACAAATTGGGGATGTGAAACAGAAACATTGATCAAAATATTTAAATCAACAATTCAAGCAAAATTATATTACGGTTCATTTCTTTATAACACGGCCAAAAACACATTAATAAAATATATAGACTCAAACCACAACACGGGGATGCGAATGGCTATAGGGGCCTTCAAAAGCAGCCCAATTAAAAGTATTTATAATATAGCGGGTGAACCAACACCAGACCTAAAAAGAACAGAGTTGACACTCCTATACGCTGCGAGACTAACCAGATTAACAAATTACCCAGCTTCAACTAGCAACATAACCCTTGATCTACAAAATAATAAAAACTACACCAAGATTCCACAAATAATAAAAAAAGAAAAAATAATTTGTCCTCCATGGACAAGCATATATAAAATAAACACAGAATTGAATACTCTACGTAAAGAAAACACGCCTCCACTTATATACAAAAACCTTCTGAAAAATACTCTAGAGAACCAAAATGAATTTCAAGAACTATATACAGATGCCTCCAAAAATGACGAAGGGGTAGGAATAGCCATAATAAAAAACAATTCACAGACATCATTCAAACTACCATCGACATGTTCCATATATACAGCCGAAGCACTTGCTATATTGCTAGCCATAAAATATATAAACAAAAAGGAAAACCAAAAACATATCATTCTAAGCGACTCGTTAAGTACACTAATTAGTGTAAAAAATAAATTCAATCCGAGCGATATAGCAATTCAAATTCAGAATAGACTAGAGGAAGCAAACCAAAAGAACAACAATATAAAATTAATCTGGATACCTGGACACATTGGAATAATCGGCAACGAAAGGGCAGATAAACAAGCTAAATTAGCAATCAATTCACCGAATTCACAATATATTAACATTTCATCATACTCTGACATAAGAAAACAAATTCAAAGAGACACCACTATAATATGGCAAAATATATGGAACATCCAAAACACCAAATTAAACCAAGTTAAACAAACGGTCCAAAGATGGAGAAGAAATCCCAATATTAGTACCACAAATGAAAAAAAACTAAATAGGGCCAGAATTGGCCACACAAGACTAACTCATGAGTACATAATGATCAAAGGAGACCCACCAATATGCCAATCATGTGGCACAACAATTACAATAAAACACATATTCGAAGAATGTAGAATTTACATACAACAAAGAGAGGAGCTCAATATAAGCCACCAAATTGGAGCAAGTCTAGGCCCAAATCCTGAAAATGAGATCAACACCATCGAATTCTTTAAGACAACCAAATTACTCAAGCTACTCTAGTCAACCCCTTTTCAATGTACAAATTACTAAACGAACTAATCTAAAACTGTTTCTATTGTATCTTTTTGTATTTAATTCTTAGATCTGTTACCCACTATAAATATTATGTATCTATTATTTATAGTAACATGCTAATGACCAAGTTGTCGAAGCAGAAATTTTATAGATTTCAAGACCAATAAAAAAAAAAAAAAATAAGATATCTTATTAGTTATCTTTAAAAAGAATTAAATTTCTCTGATGGTATTGTGAATAGCGAATTTGTTTTAAATTCTAAATAATAAACTAATTTTTATTATTACATGCTGTATAATATTATGTTGCTGATAAATTGCTATACCGTTACTCAATTCTAAATTATTCTGAAGTTTATTTGATATGTGGTCATGTGATTGTTATATTCTGTGGTGTGGTATATAAAAACATAATATTTATTTAAATTTTTAATGAAATTATGATTTCACCTCATAAATTTGTTAATTATAAAATAAATATTAGATAATATAATTTTCGATAATAGAATGTACTATATAGATATAATTATTTTTTTGAAAAAAATTATATTTAACTTAGTGATAAATAATTCATTTTTCCAATAGGTGTTATACATTCAGATCTAAAACCAGCAAATTTTCTTCTGGTTAGTGGTCGTTTAAAATTAATAGATTTTGGTATTGCATCAAAAATTCAAGGAGATATGACAAGTGTATTGAAAGATGTGACTACTGGAACTTGGAATTATATGAGTCCAGAATGTATTAGGAGTGGTGGTTCAAATTTTCAAGGACATAAAGTGATTTAATTGTATTATTGTTTGTATTTAATAAAATTACTAATATTAACTTTTTACATTCTATTCAGATAAACCAAAAATCAGATGTGTGGTCACTAGGATGCATATTATATAGTTTAATTTATGGTAAGACTCCTTATTCACATTTGACAAACACTTGGCAAAAGTTACAAGCCATTGCAGAATCCACACAAAATATTAGTTTCCTGAGTCACAGTAAAACATTTACTCAAGGTATACCACCTGTACTAATGCAAACAATGAAGTTATGTTTGATAAAAGATGTGAAAGCTAGACCCAATGTAGTTGATTTGCTGAAGCTTATTGAAAATACAGTATTCAAACCTATGACTTAAGTACTTTTTTATATAATATGTACTATAATCTTGTATTTATAATTTATTCTGTCATTTCATACATGTATTTATGATTTTGAGTATTGATAAACATGCAGTACTTAAATAAATTGTGGTGTAATTGTATAAATAATATATATAATTGTTGTATCTTAATGAATGATTGTTTACATTAAACATTTTATACTGTTTTAACTTAGGTTATTTATTAAATTTGAAATGAATTTAACAATATTGTATATAACTCGCATATTATTGGAATTTTAGTAATAAATTAATAATAATAAATAAAATTAAAAAAATAATTGTTTACTCATTCCATATTTTTGATACACTTAATTACTTCCATACTGTCAATTTTCCATTTTCAAATATCAAACAATCAACGGGCCATGCTATTGATGATTTATCAAATGGTAATAAATCTTCAAAATCTTTATCGGAATCCTAAAATTAAGATATTTAATATCAATATTATAGTAACTAGTAAGACCATAAAAGTTATGATATTAAAACAATTAAGAAGTAATGATAGTAATCACTAATCACGTATTATAAGTGTTTGACTGCACATTTTTATTTACTAAGTAACGAGATTTTTAACAAAGAAGAAAATTGTATGAATATAATGTGTTAGGGAACAAGAATTAAGGAGAGGTGCATAACAGGAAAAGTGTTCTACTAATGGAAAGAGAAGGATAAGAAAATAACTCAAAACATTATTGAAGTGAACTAGTGAAGAATGCATTGTGGAAAGCAGTTAATATATTATGAGATGGTAGAAGTGATTAAGTATTACGAGTTGGAAAGTTTGTGACCAAGATGAAACAGGAAAATGAAATAATTAGAATAGAAGTATAATATCTATAAATTAAGCCAATATATAAATACTTAATTGAGTATGCATATTAATATTTTGTTTTATGATATTCAATGGCGAAGTGTCATAGGAGACAATGAGACAACGTCCTAATTAAAATACAGCCAAATAATTAAATAATAAATAAAATAAAATATTTATTTTACAAATTTGAATTGTCATAATAATATATTATGTATGTCACAATATTTATCAAAATCTTTTCTTTCTGTTATACCATTACAGTATTCATAGAAAATATTAGTTGCAAGCTCCGCATGCGAGCTTGTGGTATTCAACATGGTAGGTCATTACAGTAAACATTCAAATACAGTATAAATTAACTACAAAAATAAATATGAACAATGTGTCAATGTCTCATTTTTCAGTGCACAGTGTTCCCTGAAAATCGGAAAGTGAAGGGGGTGATTGTTGCGCTAAGAGACGTGTCAATGCATCATCAACCATCATAAACTTGTTATCATGGTTGATTTATAAGTTACGGTTTGTTTATTTCTCAAATGATTTCCTAAAATATTTGAGTATCAATTATATTGTTATAAGACTTGATTTTTTTTCTCTTTCACCCTGAACTAAAGACTCACACCTCGCCACTGATATTAACAAATTATTAAATTGCATAACAATATTTAATTTTATAAGGATGTACATAATGGTAATTTTATGTTATATTGCAGTATTGGAATCAACAATATTTTTAAACATATATCATGTAACTTTAACAGTGTTAACCAGTGTTTTATAATAAAATTTTTGATAGTCTTACCTTGTATGACTCTATAAAGTCTAACAAATCTTTTGATAATAACTCATTTGATTCCACAAGTTTCATTACACTATTAATAAAAACAAAACATTTATAAAATTAAATTTGCATATTATACTAGTATGGTTTAAAAATATCCATTTTATTTTTTTTAATATTGTGTTAGTTATAATTAAATATTTCTGCTTTTATTTTCCCGATCTGATCAAGATAAACATTAATAGTTAAAACTAATTTCTAAACGTTATTTTGAATTTCCCAGTACATTTTGTGAAATATTAAAGCAAAAGTATTCAACAAAATCTCTGTTAAGCCGAGCACTTCTGAAAACTGTTTTTCAAAGGTTCATGATTTATATAAGACCTTGGTGATAACGGGGCCAAATAGTGTAGGTAAAATTTTTTTTAATGACTTAAGTATGAAATATTTAAAACTGCCTACCAATTCATAGGATTTATAATATTATATAGTGTACATCAAGAACTTTTAAAGTTATTTCATTCAGGTTTAAATTCATACAGATTTATATCATTTCGCTTTTAAATTTTCATTATTTAAGGGGATTCGATACCGTGATTTTCTGTTTTTGTCTAACACACGCGCGACATAGGATTTTTGATGGATTCTTTGCCAAACATATCAATTGATCTAATAAAATGATGAGAATTCTGAAAATAGATTTGAATTTGTCGTCAAGTCTACTTGAAATTGACTTTCCCACAATTTTGATTTTTTGATATTAGCTTCTCCAAAAATTGAATTACAAAAATGATTAAATACTCTTTTTTAATATGACGTTTTCTGGAATTTGAGGGGGATAATCTCAAAAATGTGGGAAAGTCAATTTCAAGTAGACTTGACGACGAATTCAAATCTGTTTTCAGAATTCTTATTGCTTCAATAGATCAATTAGAATGTTTGGCAAAAAACACGTCTAAAATACTATGTTGCGCGTGTGTTAGACAAAAACAGAAAATCACGGTATCGAATCCCCTTAAGAAGGAGTTTTATATTCCAAAATTTACATTCAGCTGTTCCAGTTTTGTGTTGTTAGTTTAATATTTTTTAATATTATAGTGACTAATTATAAAAGTTAACAGTAAGAACATTATCTGTGTTCTCTCGTTGGTTTTTCATAACATTTAAATTTTTAAGCAACTTATGTAAAATATTAAAAATTAAAATATAGTATAAAACCAACGAGAGGACACATAATTTTCTTACTTTTTGTTTGAAATTAGGTTCATTAATTCACTTAAATATTAAAACTAACAATACAAAAGTAGGTGAGCGGACGAGGGAATCTTTTTTATTTAATTTTATTCGTTTCTATGGTGATAAACAAAGCGTTTTAAGAACAGTTTAAGAACGATTTATATAAATACGTAATTTATATAGTTATAATTATAATTTATAATTAGGAAATATTATAAAAATGAAAAAAATATAAAATAAAAGAAAAAGCTTATAAGCTCGCTCAAATGTTTTGAAAATTTTACCATGTCTAGGTAAGGCTAATATAAGTAAATAACCCAAATTTCAAGTTTTTACGAATGTTTTTAACCGAGTTACAACAAAAAAACTCCCTAAATTAAAATGTCAATAAATAGCTCAAAAATGGCTAAAATTTTCCAAACTTTAAACCAAGAACAAAATCCAAAATACAAAAAAATATATCTCTTGTTATTTTTCATTTGAAGCAATATTTCTGGTAGAAAACGTCATCCGTAATTATTTAATAATATAAAATCGTGAAATTGTACGTTTTTTCTCCTTTAACCTCTTTTATATCGAGTAGCGTTTCGAAAATCAAAAAATGACCTCTCTAAAGTACCAGATCAAGAACATTATCTTTTAGAAAAGATGCTATACTTGATACTTTTTAGCAAGTTTAGAGGGAGAAAGTGTTTACAGAATAAAAAAGAAAAAGAAATAAACATTATTGTAAAACCATTACATTCCTCGCTCCGCTCAGAATCTAAAATTAGAACTGCTTAACGCAGATATGCTGTTGTTCATTTGACTTATATACTCTATTCAGAATAAGAATGCCCACTTATGCGCATGGTGCCAATCTTAACACATATTAGCATTAATAAAAGTGCTGCAATCTAATTAGAACTAAACATTAATTAGAAAAATATATCAATTTACTTTTCTTCGTTCCACATTTGATTATCTACAATATATTTACAAATATTTTGGTTGACATCTGAATTAAAAAGTGGCACACCAAAACAACAGTCTAACAAAGTCCATTCTGACGTATCATAAACAGGTTCTAATAATAATGTTTTCTTTATACATGACGCATCATTTAATTTTTCTAATTCTTCTTTTAAGAGAGATACTCCATTTTTTTGAAAAACAGGAGAAGCATCTGTAAAAATAATAAGTAAAAATAAATAATTGATTAATTAATAAGTTAATAAATCTTAAATGCTGCTAACCATTAGGCTGTTCTGAAATTAATTTCTTTTCATATTTAGTTGGTGTTGTTACACAAGTTATATACCCACATGTGTTTTTTATGTTTAAAACATTTGATAAACTTTTTAAAAAATTTTCATCATATAAAAAGGAATGCTCTAAACAAATATAATTTATGATTAATGTGATAAATTTCATATTAAATGTTTGGTTGTCAATACTCATTACTACTTACCGTTTTGTAAATGGTTCATTTTTGGAAATGGTAGTACACATGTATTTGGATTACAAGCCTAAAAACATAAAACTAGTACTGACCTTGGATAAGTAATTTTTTTTTTTTAATTACTTGTATAAGAACTGGTGATTCTTTTAAAGTGTCATTGATAATGGTTAATAAGTTCTCAATAGGTATAAAATGTGGATCGTGTCCCCAAGTAGTTATCATTACTTTAGAACAATGTCTAAATATTTTAGGAACATTCCACAAGCGTACACCTATTAAAACAATTTATTAAATAATAATAACAACTGACAAGTAACAACAATTTTTATATATTTACCTCTAATCAATAGTAGTGATGGAGGTCCATAACATGTCTTATGATATAAATATAGCTTAAACCAAACTGAGTTTACTTCAGGTATAGGAGGACCAATATGTGGTAACTTTGGTGATGACAAAAGAGGCGTTTCTTTATTTAATGGAGCCATTGACATTAATAAACTAAAAATATTCAAAACGTATTTACTAAACAAATTTAATAAGCTATGTAAAAACTCACTTATAATTTTTTTTCAAAAATCTAACACATGTATCTGCTGTTAAAGACTTAAGACTTTCCCAACGAATAAGATCCAGTTTACCAGAGCAATTTTCTGATCTCAATGCTTTCACAGTGCTTCTAAGTGTCAATGCATGTTCAAAATATCGTCGAGCTTCACCTTCACTCTCACCTGCACTAGGAGTTTCACTTCCAAAAACACAACTACCAGCACTGTAACCATCTGCAACTTTATCAAGTTCATCCAAAAACACATTTAATGCTTCATCAGTTAGTTTTCCAGCTTCAAATAATGTAACTGCATGATCTTTTAGACTCTAAATTTGAATATTAATTTAAATTAAAATATCATTGATAAAAAACGTATAAATTAACATTGTATACTTACAGGGGACAGATTACCCATCATTAAAAAAGCTGTAAGAGTTGAATCAAACAAAAAAGCCATTCTTTTTTCAGCATTACTTTTATCTGGCGATGACTCAAGAACATCTGGTATTTCAGTGGGCAATATTATTGAAGAAGGTAAATCAGAAACATTTTCTACATTTACTATTTCTAATTTTGAAATATTTTTTGAACCAGACCAGGATAAATGGGTAGAAAAAGTTTTGGGACTTTTCTTCTGGGCAATTTTCAATCGGCAAAATAAGGAGACCGCATTTTTAACAGATTCTAAGTCAATTTCTAATACTGTAGCCAACTTAGAAAAAAAATAAGATATTTTAATTATAAAAAAAAATACTATATAATGTCAGAAATATAATTACCTCACTAACTGAAGTGTGTTCGTCAATAGATACAAAAATTTTGTAAAGGAGATTTTCAAAATTATCTCCAAGCACTCTGTTCATAACAAAACCACCAAGTGTTGATACTATTATATGGTCATCATCATATATTGGAACATCATAGTAAATCAAACCTTTTCTACAAAATGTGTAAAGCAAATGTATAGAATGTATTACTTTTAATATATAGTAAAAATAATAGTTATTAACTTGTAAAGACTGTGAAGTATATTGTAATCTAAACTTCCAGCCATTTGTTGTCCATTATCAATTATATGGTCAATAAATTTTTTCTCGTCTTCATTGATGGTCTTTAAAATAAATTACAATAATTTAACATTAAACTAAATATAAAATGATTTTAATTAAATTTAAATACACAGTAATAAAATTCTAATATACTTTAATATCATCTTCAAACAAACATCCAACATCAACAGTCCACCAAGGATCTGCATTTATATCTATTGGTTGAGATGGCAACATTGGTCGAATCTCATTTTTCCTTCTAAAAAGTTTATTTTTTGTTCGGCATTGATTCATTAATTCAATATACTCATTACGTCCAATTCCTAGTATTCTAAGGCCTAGAGAGACGCGTTCAAATATAAAAATAAATAAGTCAAGAACAAAATGTATATGGTCAAATTCAGTGGTATATTTATGGTGGAGCAAGTATTTACTGGAATGGGTCTCCATTTACCATGGAGTATTTATATCTCCTTGAAACTATATAGGAAAATAATTTTTTTTGTAAAATGTTGTGTTATCAGTTGTATGTTTATAATAATTTTTTTATTATTATTATTCTATACGTATTTATAAAACTATTGCTTACAATCACACTACCCCCCCCCCCCCCCTGCAAAATAAAACAAAAAATAAACCAAAATTCTAAATATACCACTGATTTTACTTATAAACATCAGTAAATAAAACTAATTCATTGGGTATAAATACAATCAACTGCTGTGAAATTTGGAATTGAATCATAGCTTTTATCTGACTCCATAACATGTATAATTGTTGATATATAAAATTGAAATGGTGTTATTCTTAGTCCTTTAACAATTACATCTGACAGATGGTATGGATAAAGCATCAAGTTTTCTCTACTATATGTCATCAAATCTTCATAGTAATTTTGTTCATTTCTAACAACTGTTCTCACTAGAATAAAAAAATAGCTTAAATATTCTAAAACCATTACTAATTGTATAATAGTAACATTTGTGTTACCTAAATTTGTTTTGTATCGAACTTGATTCCTTATGCTATACACAGAAATACATTTTTTGTACTCTTTTAGTGAATTTCCAACTCCCTGAAAAATAAGAGTATACTTATTATTAACAATATATTTAAAAGTTGAATATTCAAAAAAATAAAAATTTACTGCTGATACATGCACAGAATACTTACTACTTACTACCTACTTAATAAAATATCACAAAATTATTGGAATTATTAGATAGTTTCATTATAATTCACAATTAATTTTTAAATAAGTAGGTAAGTAAATAGTAGCTTGTAAATGTTAATGATTTCCAACTTTTCGAGTGTCTCTTATTATGCAATAAACTTCATTAAATTAAAATTGTATATATATTTAAAATTTACTTGTTTTACGGATGGTGGTAAATTTGCCCAAGGAATATTTTGAAGAACACATTTTTCCATTTCTTCGTTCATACTTGGGAAATTTAACATCTAATTTACTAAAACATTTTATAATTTTAATTTACATTCCAACCATTTAATATTTGGTATTTACTGTAACATCATTATCAGACTTCTTATTATCACTACAAACTTAGATCATAACACAGACTTGTGATACGCAGGTGTCATGGCCGCCACTGGCAGACGAGCGTCTCGGGAGCAAAATTGCGCCACCAATCAGAATCGTTCACATTTGTTATCACTATTTGTGAAAATCACGTTTCTTATCATAGATGATAAATAATAATATATATATAAAAATAGAATATAATAGTTACAGTAAAATTAAAATATGTCATCATTAAATAAATAGGTATTAGGTACATTAAAATATTTGTAATAAATTTACAAAAAGATATTCTGTCTTCAATCTCATTTTAGTACTCAACAAATCATACTGTTGTTCTGTTTTATGATTTTATAAATAATAAAAAATAAATAAATAATCGTTTTTGGTATAATAATTATTAAATATAACTAAAGGCAAAAAACCACAACATATTAAACATTTTATGTTTTGTATTTTCAATGTAAATAAATATAACATATTAACACATAAATAATACAGAGTGACAGTGATTCATTTTTCATTTAATATTATACTTTACGTTTGTCAATTTGATTTTATATGATTTTATAATTATATATAAATATTAATTAGCCCCTAGGTTTAAAATATTAGTCACAGTTATAAAATGTAATTAATAATGAATTGATTCAGTGATTCAATGACATTTTAATGAGTTGAATCACATGAATCAGTTCACTAAAATGAATTGAAAGTACCCATCATTAACCAGCTGTATGATTGATGATTATTATATTATCACGTTATAATTTTTATAAAGGATGATAAGAAACGTGATTTCCACAAATAGTGATAACAAATGTGAACGATTCTGATTGGTGGCGCAATTTTGCTCCCGAGACGCTCGTCTGGCAGTGAATATTATCACTTCGATTTTTTTGCTAACAAAACCATACAAATTATTAATTTCTTAGCTAAATAAATCTAAAAATCACTGCCAGCTGAGATTCCTTTCCATGCTAAAATATGCAATCATGAAAAATTTAATTTAATTTAATTTTTCATGCATGCAATAATTGTACGTGCGCAGCCCATAATGAAACTGCGTCTCAATGCGATCATACCTATACATTTAGCCTTGGTTTTACCATGACTAAATAGATGCCTGTTGCATTGACCATTGTTAATATAAAAACCGTAACGCCATACTCGACTTTAAGATTGGGTAAATCATTAAATACTATAAGAGAACTAGCCTATAATATTCTAAAATAGAAATACAGAACTTTCATCACACAATAAACAATAATATTGTCAATAGATAAAAGTCGATGGTGTAATAGACCTTTGGGGGACTAATCATTAATGTCTGTCTGATTGTACAGAAACCCAAAACAAAGTTTCGATCATACCCACGATTTAAGATAGTTACTATCTTAAATCGTGATCATACCACAAAATAGATGAAATATAATCTTAGATCATATACAATGGAATGGAGCAGCTGCTGCTATTTCAATCATTTGCTTAAAAGGTGATGACAGACACAAAAATAAAAAAAAAACACACATCATTGTAAAATCAATACATTCATCGCTTCGCTCAGAATCTAAAAAATAAAATTTTATCATATTTTATCTTATAATACAGATTAATTGTGCTATCTTAATGTACACGATTTTTCTATCATATATTCTAGTATATTTTTTCTATCTACCTTACCTTAATACCTTCTATTTCTGTAGATTGTGTAACGACGTGAAATGTTAATTCTTTATAGTTTTAAATTATATTAGATCATACCAATCATATATATTATTAATTTTGAATTAATTAAATAAATTTAAATATTTTTTTATGAAACAATAAATCAAACCGGACTTTTTTTCCGAAAAAATTAAATCGGACTTTTTTCCGTGTACTTTTTTTCCGGGATTCCAATTTTTGCCCCATATAACCTTAAAAATAGTATCATTAAAGTTTCATGTGATAAGTTCTTATGTCCTATCCATTCTTATATGATCTATGATTATACCTTAGTCCGTGGGTAAAACAAACAATAATAAATTGATTAATGATTATTATACAATTACACAATATTTTATATTTCAAAAATTGTGCGGATAATGTGAACCAATCAGAATAGTCGCTTCACAACTTAAAACACAACCACGGTAGGTACTATTTCTACAACCGAGAGCACAAACCATAGAGTAGAAACTACAATGGAATCACTGATAAGAAATTAATTTAACAAATTATGGAAGTCCTCGCGCATGCGTGCTGATTACACATAAACATAATATTATAACCTGATAAATGATAGTGAATTAGCACTTTTTAGCATTGAAGTTTGTTCAAAAAGTTGTAACTGTTCTGAGGATATTAGTTTTTACGACTTTTAAGTGCGCAATTTCATAAACTACTTCATTCAAAATGGTAAAGTATTAATTGATAATGTCTTTAACGAATTACTTTGTTATTAATTAATAATTATTATAAACTAATGATAGATAATATTATAATATATTGATGCCATGATATTACCTATGTGATTCAATACAAATGTATATAATGATATGTATAAATTAGTAAAGAAATTTAATGCTGATGCCTGATATAATAATTTATTATTTTTAAATTTTAACGCTCTTTGTTGTAATGATGAAGTTATAAGCATTAATAGTAACTGCCTGATTACTTCTTAAGTTGTTAAGGTTGTTAGGTATGTTTAGATATATCTCATAGGTAGTTATTAAAATATTCATGTTTAAAAGTAATATATTTGATTCTAAAATGTAGTAAATACTAGGTATTCAAAATATTTTGTTGGGCTAAAATTCTGATTTCAATTGATATGTTATAATTATAAATTATGACCATTTATCTCAGATTATTAACTCTTTAAAAAAACAACTTACAACTAAACAGGTTTAAATAAGGTAACGAGTGTATGAAAATAGTCAGTATTATTTATGCGATAACAAACTTAATTCAATGATTGATTAAAAAAAGGAAGCTTACAGTGTTTATATCATTTGTTTATGATTTGTTTATGTTTTATTGAAGCTCACGAGTTTGTAAATTCTAATTTTTATATACTATTTTATTCATTATTTGTTGTTTTTATGAGCATCATAAATATAAATAATTGTTTGGTTATAGAGTATCATGGACTACAATGGTGGCGCTTTAATTGGCATGAAAGGCAAGGATTGTGTTGCCATTGCAACTGATAAGCGATTTGGTATACAAGCCCAAACAGTATCTCTTGATTTCACAGTATGTTGGGTTTATTTTATTTCTTTATTATTATTGTGTATTATTACCTTATTTTTAACTATTTTAAATTTGAATTATAGAAAGTTTTTCAAATAAATCCTCATACTTATATGGGATTTCCTGGTTTAGCTACAGATATATTTACTGTGTACGAAAAAATTATGTTCCGGAAAAGGTTATACGAGTTAAAAGAGAATCGGAAAATATCTCCTAAAGCTTTAGCGTCTTTGGTCTCCAACTTGTTGTATGAAAACAGGTAAGTTATTTTTAAATAAGACTAATTAATTCAAAGTTTAGATTTTGTTAAGACCAGTGATTCTCTTTGACCCTTGGAGATCACCAATATGTTATGAAACCTATACCGTATGCATGTTTAAACGACAATTTTTTTAATTTTATTTGAAGGGAATGGGAAGGTCACTTTAAAAAGGGTAATAATCATGTCTTCAACTATGTTTGCATAAATATTTTTAATCAAATAAAATTATGCTTAACTTTTTTGTCCATCACCAATACATTGTAATGTGAAGTTATGTCAAATCAGTGTTTATGCTTTATGTTTAAATATTCAGTTGTATATTCATAGACTAGCATAATAGCCGATAATTGCCATACCATAAATATTTAATATATAATAACTTTTTATTTTAATTTCATACAGACTTTGGTTTGATAAACCCATTAGAATTGTTTCTATTCAACTCTTCCAACGTTTATACAATTTAGAGTACATAAATAAAATTAGTATACAAACTAAATCTGCTTCAATTTTTTAGTTACAATAATAGAAAATAATTCTTACATTATTTATCCTGTATATATTTTTATTTATCATTTTGTTTTGTACTTAATAGATTTTCACCATTCTTCGTCGAACCAATGATTGTTGCTTTGGATGAAGTGACATTGGAACCATACATGTGCGATATGGATTTGATTGGTTGTGTGAATAAGTCCGATAACTTTGTGGTAGGAGGTACTAGTTCAAGTCAATTATATGGTCTTTGTGAAGCTCTTTGGGAGCCTGATATGGAAGAAGATCAGTTATTTGAAACAATATCGCAAGCGCTGGTTAGTGCCTGCAATCGTGACGCTATTTCCGGTTGGGGTGCAAAAGTTTATATTATGTAAGTAAAATTATTTAATTTAATGAAGTATGATTTTTTTTTATTCACATATCTTGACAGTTAATATAACAAATCATTTAATATATTTCAGTAAAAAAGACAAGATAATTGTGCGTGATATCAAGACACGAATGGATTAAAAATGTTGAAACACAGCAATTTCAATTTGTGTATATTTTTTTTCGTAACTAAAACAAAAACTGTTATCCTTACGTAAAATTATAAATGGGATAAAAATAAATTTATAATAAAATAAAATAATTTGTTTGTAATTTGAGTATCTATATTTAAGTATTAGAATATTTTTAATTCAAGCCAGGTTTATGCTGTATGATTTGCCAACTCTAGAGGACAATTTGATACCAGACTTAATCCTACAAATTATTCACAGGAAGTGTTATTGGTCAGCTGACCCATAGTTTTTTTTCATTTTGTCGCCTCTATTCTAACAAAATACATTTTATTTGTACAATAATAATAATTTTAAAATTGTACACATTACACAGGCCACCCAAATTTTTATAATTCCTTTATGGTGGCATGGTATATTATGGTTTCTTTTATGAAAGATATTATTATAAATATTAGAAAACAAACACTAATACTACTATATTATGTATTTATGTGTAATGGTTTATTTTATTTTTTAACCATTAGGGATATAAAACTTTCATTTGGTCTAACAATCTATTTTTATATACCTACATTGAACCATTGAGGTGATTATTTTTTAATATTTCTATTATTATCATACATTTTGTATAATACCTAATACTATATATGAATATATTTTCATTTTATGCGCTGCAATTGCCAAGTGGAATAGCTTACACAGGAAAACACCGCATTATTAAGTTAAGTTTCGAGATATAATAATTATTAAGTGGAAATCTCAATCAAAAACCTCATACAATCATACCTATGTCAACGAATAATAATATTATATTATACATGATTTATTGGCCAAATTTTTTGTGTCAAATAAATATTATATACTTATAGGTTGGTACATATTGAATTTTGACACTAAATTATATGTATAGTAAAACTGCAGAAAAAAATGTTTTAGCATACTTAAACTTCTTAATACTCGACGATGAGTGAAGAACACCTATCATTTTAGCAGCTAAACATTGAAACCAACATAGCTTAAACCATTGATTGCAATAATGTAATAACTACAATTTCTCAAATAAAAAATCATAGACAATTATTTTAACATATTATATTTTTTTACTGCATATATCTATTTATACAAATTTCTTTTAAAATAAAGAATACCTAAAAGCACTGCTCAACGCTATAAGTAACGAAAATATATGTTGTGACTGTTAAGTCACACAGTGACACAACATTATACTTTTTTTTATTTTTGCATTAGATTAGAACTACGTACCTTCTATTTAGTATATATATATATATATATAAATGAATGCATGTGTGTCTGTGTGACCATATTACCAGTAGCAGATCCAGAAGGAGGGCAAAGAGGGCATTTGTCCCCTACAATTGCCGTAGTTTTCCTTAGTTTAACACTGTGTTTAGCCAATTTTGGAAATTTTTGTACTTTTTTCCCCCCATTCCCCTCCCAAAATTAACCCCTGGATCCACCTCTGCATGTTACGATGGTTACCATGGGTTTCGAAGCTATTATAATAATAATTATTGGTTGCCATTGTTTTAAAATTGTTGTAATAGTAATCGTTATATTATAAAATAAAACATATTATTCATATAGAGTTGGCATTTTTAATGGGTAACGTAGTGTATGGGATCAGCTAGTATTTAATAAAAGAAAGAATGAAAACAATTAAAGCATAAAAACAAGAAAAATATTCATTTTTTTAATGATATAAATAATTGAGAAAAATTTACAGATTTAAATAAAGCTGATAATTGGGCATTGAGATTGTTTAAATTTTAAACTTCAAATTTGAACTTAACATGTCTGTAAAATATAACCGTCTTTATACATATTCTAGATTTTTTGGTTACAGTATGAACTATTTATGAGAATTCTTAAATTGAATTTTCAATGCTTAGCTATAAAAATTGAACATTTCATAATTTTTTAACTAGAATAAATTTGAAAATGTTAAATGTTGTAACAATAATAATGAAAATTGTGGCTATGGATCTTTAATAATATATATCAACAGTTAATTATTATTATAATAACTTATAAGAATCATTATTGTATTCAATTTAAAATATTTTTGATCCAACAAATACAATTTTATTGAAATTTATAGAACAAAAAAATAGAAAATTTCATAACGTCAATAAATAACTCAAAACGAGTCAAAATATTTTGAAAATGATTAAGTAGTGGCTCAAAAACCGATTTTGCTTAAAAATTCCCGTTTTCCTTAATTTTTCGTTTGTTTTTCACTGCGCTTTTGAAAACTGAGAAATGTTTACTTTTACCTCACGAAGTACTAACTAGTTTTACTATCCTATCAGAAAAGATACTGTTGAAGAAATTTAAAAAGTGATGATAAAATATAAATTTGAACTTTAAATGCTTATAAATAAAAATTATGACTAAAGATTTTTAATTTTTTTTATCTGCCTTTGAAACAATAACCTAGGAGCCTTCTATTAAATTTTCAAGCTTTTTTACCGAACAGATAATATTTTATTGATATTTATAGAAAAAAAAATTTAAAAAAAAAGGAAACTGAAAATGTCCGTAAACAGCTCAAAAGAAGTCAAAATATTTGGAAAATGTTATGGTGTATAGAAAATGCTAGTATAAACATTCAGTCAAAATTTCATGTACTTACGGTCATTTGTTTTAGTTAGTTAGTTTTGTTTTTTAGAGTTGCACCAAAAACCAAAATCAATTTTCTCGAAAACAGATTTTGTGTAAAATTTCCGGTTTTCCTTAATTTTTCTTTTGTTTTTCACGTCACGTTTGAAAACTACTGAAAATACTTTAGACTCCTCAAAGTACCAACTAGATTCACTTTCCTATCAGAAAAGTAGATTCACTTTCCTATCAGAAAAGTTACTGTTGAAGAAAATCCAAGCACTTTTACCGTCTTAAAAGGTAATGAAAGACACAAACAAAAATTTTTTAAAAAAACACATCATTGTAAAATCAATACATTCATCGCTTCGCTCAGAATCTAAAATGTATAGTTACAGTATTGTATAATATAAATGTTTACCTTTTATTTAAGACTGCAGATTGTCACTTTATTGAGGTAAAAACTCGTGAAAATTTTATGCAAGGCTCCTGATATACTATTACAATAGTCGTTAAAACATATTAAAAATATATATGCACAATTTTTTTTTATAAGCATTTAAAGTTCAAATTTTGACAACATTTATCAAATTTAAAATTTATTAATTATTTTGTAGTTAAAAATTTACAAAATGTTCAACTTTTACAGCTAAGGATTGAAAATTAAAAAAATGGTTCCTCGTAAATAGGTAAATATATAAATGACTTTATTCACAATAATATCATCAAATATACTTAGTAATATCATAGCTGACTGACCGTTTTCGCTCAGAATTGTTTTTCTTATACTTATAATACTTTATATTATATCATTGAATTCAAATTTAACACCATCCATTACAGTGATCCACTTGTAATCTACTATACAGCAGAGCGACAACCACTTACCCACCTTTTTTTTAAAAATTTTAATTATTAGTGCACAATCTTTTTGACTAGTGCTGTACGAATGTACGATGAGTTTCGGGTTGATTATGTGTGGGTGAAGAGGTCTTCCATTGAAGTCACAATTAGGCGTGGGGAATTTTAAATTTTTGACTAATTTTTTTCAATGTTCCAATTTTTTTTCCAAGTACCACACTCCTAACCTATAGGTGTTTTTATACAAAATTAACTGGTAAAATGTAAATTAAATAAACTTCATAAAATGTATTTTTAAGAATTCATCAATTTTATTATGAAATTTAAAGTAATGTAATGTGCACAAATTATTTTAAAAAAACCAGGTTTACATTATAAGGATGGTGGTGAGACTTTATTAATTCTTAATATAATATTATAGAAAAATAATGTTGCTTTATCAAATAAATTGATGTTATTAGAATATCTAATAAGAGTTATCTTATAGATAAGTAATAAATATATAATATATTATATAAATCATCACAATATAAAATTGTCTTATTTAATAAACTACGAATTTTCTTACATTTAACCATCATTAATTATTAAGAGTACATAAAAGTATACAATAAAAAATAAATATTTTTTATATATTAACCTAGTAAACGATTACAATATCGTATTGGCATCGTATCATACCCATCTAAAAAATAAAAACAGTTTGACTTAAATTAATTTTAATTTTTTTGCTTAAATATAATTATAGAACCAATTTTTGGTATTTATTTAGAGTGTATTTTAATGTTTAATCAATTATAAAATATTATAATATTATTATGTCATAATATGTATGTGGTGTGATTAGTTTAATAATTCTTACTAATTGTACAGTGGTTTATGTATCCCAGCACATGCTCTGAAATAATGTAATGCATTAGTTTGAATTTTGCACTTTTTATTTAGATGCACAGTCATATAATACAATATATTCATCAACTATAAATGCTTAACAAGTTAAACAGTAATATTGTATTAAAATACAATATTTTAAACAATAATCATCGTACCTAGTCCATGTAGAACATTGATTACAATTACTTACCAGCACTGCCACGGTAGCTATAGTTTTGAACTATAATAAGCAATACAAGTAATACAGTTTCAATAAAATATAATATAATTGGCGTCTAAGGTTTTTTTTTATATATATAATATATATTATGTTTATGTCATATTTCTACTATATTATTTTCAAGATAAGGTTTCACCAGCCATCGTTTGGATGCCCGAGCGGGGTGCGTTCTTATCTTGAAAATAGTTTGATTATAATAGTAATTTAATATATTGTTATCACATAATAATACGTAATGGTGTAATGATATTATGCTCACATACCATTATAATAATTAAGAAATCGGCACGTACCGGCGGCATACATGACAACGGTTTCATTAGGGATGATGTCCGATTTCTACAAACGACAGTCTGGCCGTTATTTATTACTCTGTAAGATTTTAGTTTATTTATTATAATGGTATGTGAGCATATCATTACAATGGTAACCATTTAATTAGACTAAAAAAAAATATTATTTTCTCGTGAGCTGAAAAAATCATGTGTTAGCTACGCTTACCCCTTAGCTATTATAATAGGGATCGGAAAAATAAGCTATAAACACCCTACGAGTCCCGAAGAATCTATTGCTTTATACGTATAACTAGCTAATCCCGCGCACTTCAAGAATCGTGGTCCGTAAAAAATGACAACTCTTAAAAAAATTGTGATTGTACAACTCCTTTTGGGCGTAACTCGTTGCAGTAAGTGCAGTGTGAAACGCAGTGTGTTCCGCTGTTATTTCTTTTCCTGTGACCACGCGTATTTTCATCAGTATTTTCAATTCAACTTTATTCAATTCGTTTATTTAATATTCGGTGTATGATGTTCAAAACTTAAAAATTTTCATCGATCATCTTGAATTTATAATTACCGGTGAGACACGCAGTATGATTTCAGGTAGAAATTCCAGGGACAACAGTCTTATTATTTTAAGAATTGTCAATTTTTACGCACAACGAAGTGCTAGTTATATGTTATACGTATTTCTTTTGTATTATCTGTTGCACTTTCTTACCTAATACGATAAATACAATATATAATATTATTATTTAATTTTTATTGTAATATGGGTCCGATAATTTTTATTTTTATTGTCACGTTTTTAAAAATAGTCCACTCCGGAACTGTCTCTTTTATTAATTTTTTTCACTATAAATTTATTCACTGTTAAAAATTATGTTCAACTATTTATTTAAAAACAACATCATCTGGATCTCTTGCAGTCCACTACGACAATAATTATGATACGTGGAAAGCTAGTCGCCAGTACGTATACCTACTTAGCAGAATGATAATGTATCAATAGGTAAACCTTGTTATTAACGATACTTTGGGATTCCACCTCGCTACTAACCTTACTACAGCGACATGTAAAATGCAACGGGAGCGTTTCACATTTTATTATTATATTGAGTATCCGAAATAAAGGACTCAATAAACACACTATACCATTGTTATTCATTACTCGACGGTTAACAGACTAGGTAGTAGGTACTGATAAAAACCACAGATAATAATTGTATAAATAATGAATGTATACTTACCCCAAATTTTAACCTGGTTCAAGACAGTAGTTTTGTCTTCCTCATAAGTTCCTAAATTATAATATTTATGTTGTTGTAAAATGTCTCGATTTCAGCTCATTGCAAGGAAATAGGAATGCATATGAATACACAAAATAGGTATATAGTATATTACAAGTTTTAAGTTTTAAGAGTATTAATTAAGAGGACGCTAGTACGCTACACAGATATTTGTTGTCTCCGTCTTTCAAATGTGTAGCATACCAAATTTATGCTCAGCAGATCACGTTTAAGAGGACGCTACACAGGCAAAATATGGCATAAAAACATTGTTTCGTAATTCCAGGAATACGGCTTATTGAAGCGTTTTACAGTATAAATACCTATTACAAAAATTGTAGAGGAGAATTTTTTCTAGAAACGTAAGAAGCCCGATTTTCGATATTCTTATTAATTAGTAAAATAATTAATTGATAAAAAGTTTAAAAAAACGTGTTAATTTACCATGCGATATTGGACGATTGGAACAAGATATCAAAAATCGGGCTTCTTACGTTTCTAGGAAAAATTCTCCTCTACAATTTTTGTAATAGGTATTTATACTGTAAAACGCTTCAATAAGCCGTATTCCTGGAATTACAAAACCATGTTTTTCGGTAAAAAAACATTTAATTACGCTCGTCATGTGCTGCGCCCATTATAGGCAGCGGCAGCGCTCGATACTAGGTGTTCATACCACCACCCCCGCGCGCGATAACAGCAGTACCGCACCATAGGTCAAAACGGGTTTTCTATCGCAGCCGTGCGCCCGTACATAGTTTATAAATAACCCAGATAAGAAAATGATTATTATATTATATTTCATGACAAATATTATTTAATTTTGTTCGGTTTTATATCTTGTATTCGTATCCGAATTTCATACCTACTAATAAAAACTATACTTTTGTTCTTCAAGTAATACGGCTTATTGAAGCGGTTTACAATAAAACTACCTATTATAAAAATTGTAGAGGAGAACTTTTTTAACAATCGTAAGAAATCCGATTTTTGATATCGTATTACAATCGTCCAATATCACTTAGTAAATTAACAAGGTTTTTAATTTTTTAACAATTAATTATTCAACTAATTAACAAAAATATCGAAATTCTGGCTTCATACGATTGTTAAAAAAGTTCTTCTCTACAATTTTTGTAATAGGTAGTTTTGCTGTAAACCGCTTCAATAAGCCGTATTACTGGAATTACGAAACCATGTTTTTATGCCATATTTTGTCTTCTATAGTGCGCCCTCTTCGTATTCGAATTTTATACAAATAAAAACTATACTTTTGTTCTTCATGTAATACGGCTTATTGAAGCGGTTCACAACAAAACTACCTATTATAAAAATTGTAGACGAGAACTTTTTTAACAATCGTAAGAAATCCGATTTTTGATATCGTATTCCAATCGTCCAATATCACATGGTAAATTAACACGGTTTTTAACTTTTTATCGATTAATTATTCAACTAATTTATAAAAATATCGAAATTCGGGTATATCTAATAAGGATTGAACATTTAAAACAATGTTACACGTAAATACTAAATAGGTTATATATAAGCTACTTTATTTACAATAATATCATCAAATATACTTAGTAATATCATAGGCTGACTGACCGTTTTCGCTCAGAATCGTATTTCTCATACAATGATATTATATCATTGAATTCAAATTAAACACCATCCATTAGAGTGAGCCACGTCTTGTAACTGTACAGCATCCACTTACCTACCTTTTTTATAATCATTTATAGTTCAGATTTTGACCAAACCTTCAGTTTAGACTGCAATGATACATTCGAAGGTGCACCATTGTCGGAACTAAAGTAAGATTATATGTTTTTAATTATTATTTAAAAAAAACCATCTACTTATAATAATAATATTATTAGAATATGACATTACTCTATTTAAATTCATTGTTTAGTATTAGTGGTATAGAACCTATGGAACCCTCATTGTTAACGTTGTCAAACAAATCAAATTTGTCTCAATCGGAGTAATTATATTTTATTTTAATTTAATATTATTTTTTAAATTCATAAATTAAAATTTCATTATTTATTTTAGTGATTTAAGTGTATCATCGCATGTATTAAATGTAAAACAAATTGATGATAATGAAAATAGTTCATCGGAATATATTGATTCGAAAAAGTAAATTTTCAATAGTTTCAATTTTTTATTTTGTTTATAACATTGTATATTTTGGAATTTTAGTTGTTTATCTGGACATCGTATTGTTGATATTTTGTTTTTTATACAACAAATACAAGTTCGTCACAGTGGAGGAATGGACTGCAGTTTTATTGATATGCAGTTCCAATCAGAAAAAATTTATGGATTTCATTCTGTTTTTAATTTTAAGTGCAAAATGTGTGGTATAACGTCCAAAATATACTCTGCCGAAAATGCTCAACAACAATGTGTACCAATTAATAAGGCAATAATCAGTGGTTGTCAAGCTATAGGTAAAATACAACATTTCAATTAATTGAAATAAAGTATAACTTATACCTAAATAATGTGCCTACATATATTGACAGGGATCGGCCATACCCAAATGGCCGAGTTTGCTGCATTTTTAGAAATGCCTTCACTTTCTTGTACCGGTTTTGTTAAACTACAGAGTGTAGTTGCCAATTCAATACATGAATCAGCGTGGGAAGAAATAAGGAAAGCTGGCGAAGAAGAAAAACGAATTGCATTAGAATGTGGAAGTATAGATTCTGATGGCATTCCCATGTGCACAGTAATCGCTGACGGACAGTGGTCGAAGCGTAGCTACAAGACAAAATATGATGCATTATCTGGAGCGGTGAGACGAATTTTATATGACATTTTAGATTCTAAGTGTTTTTTTTAGGAGACGAAGCCCCTAGCCCCAATAATTAATAATGATAAATAAGTGGAAATTCCTAGAGTTTAATTGAAAATGTTTGGGCTATTTATTAATTAATTAAATTCATATATTATGAATCCACCTTTTATGAATTAGGTCGCAATAATTGGTTTAAAAACACAGAAAATACTGTTTATTGGTATAAAAAATAAGTACTGTATAATTTGCCAAAAATCAGCAACTAAAAATGAAATTGCACCCAAGCATGAATGCTTTATGAATTGGACTAAATCATCAACGAGTATGGAAGCAGATGGAGTTGTCGAAGGTTTTATGAATAGTATTACAATGCATGGACTAAAATACAATCGACTAATTGGTAATTTTTATATTGGTATTAGACTTTAAATCCTATTATAATCTGTATATAATATACTTTATAGTATACTTTTCCAGATTCATTTTTAACTATTTTATATATATATATATATATATATATATATAAATATGCCTATTACCCCCTAAAACCTCTGTAAAATATAAATAGACAAATAGGTACTTATAATATTATAGGTGATGGTGACAGCAGTGTAACAAAACGACTCAATGATATTTTACCTTATGGTCCACATTTTTTCATTAAAAAGATTGAATGTCGTAATCATCTTTTAAGAAATTATTGCAGTAAAATATCCATGTTAGCTAAAAACACTAAATACCCATTACGAGTGAGAAAATTTGTTTTGATAAATATCCTTAGATTTCGTGGAGATGTTACAAAATCAGCTAAACATTGGAGAAATAATAATGGCTTAACAATGGCACAAAAAATTAAAGGTTGTTTTTCATATTATTAATTAGTAAAAATGTTCTAACATTTTTTAGAAAACGATATTAATTTCTCTCTTAGTTTGATTATCTATTTAAAATATATTATAATTATAATTCATAATAATTTAATTAATTTAACATTTTATAGGCCTTCGAAAAGATTTAGACAATTGTCTATATCACCGATTAGGGCACCATTCAAATTGTGCGGCTTACTTTTGTACTGGGTCAAAATCGAATTCTGCAATAAATTTAATCCCAGAAGCCGAAAACGGTGGTATATTGAGAGAAATGAAAAATTGCATTTCCAGATTAGTACTAAATGCAGAGAGCCTAATTGAAAACAAAACAAATAATATATGCGAGCAATTCAATGCAATTATAAATAAGCATGTGGCGGGAAAAAGGTTAAACTTTTCAGGTCGTAGAAGTTATATCACGAGAGTTGAAGCAGCGGTGATTTCATTCAATTCGAACCAGTTTTTACGAAAAATACATAAGAAAATGGCAAATAATAATAGTCCAGGTTTGTTTATTCACTAGTATATTTGATAAATACATAATGTTTAGGCAGACTTGGATAGTATTCCGAATTTTTAACTACTTTTTAGTTTTTACAAATATTTTAATACAGTATTTTTTGAATAGGTAGGTACCTATTATTTTAACGTTCAGTCAATTTTATAAACTATTTCATTATTATTCCGTATAAATTGCATTTAGGTATATTTGGAATACTTTTTTTTTAAGTATTCCAAATACTTAGGGAATCCGCAATACTATCATCATAAAGTATTCGAATATATATTTTGAATACTTTTTTTTTAATTATCCGGAATATGTATTGGACATACATTTAAACAGTATCTTATCCAAGTCTGTGTGAGGGTGCCTACTACTTGTGCATTTTTCTTATATTATACTTTATACTAATCGTTAGATTACGAAAAAGATAGGCCGTTTCCACTCAGAGTTGTTTTTTTATTGTATACAATGATTTATTGTTGAATTAAAATGTTGCTTTTTATCGCAGTGACATATTCTCAATGACAAATTACGAGATACAATTGACACCTACTTCGCATCAGAGCATTTTCCTATACTTGCCCACTTTTTTATTATAATTATTTTATAGGGATGTTTGGAAAAAAATTTATGAAAAATATTGATCGGATTCGAAAAAACACGAAAAATAAAAGAAAATTATTTCCGAATGAGCGGAGGTACCAAAAGCCGCGTTCATATGGACCAGATGCCGATTATGGTTTAGCTGAACCTCTCATAGAAATTTTGACAGCAGAAGAATTGGAAACCAAAAAATTAATGTTTCTGACATCATTGAATGATGTCAATTTTAAACAAGTTGAAATCGATACCCGAGATCAAAGTAACAATGAAAAATGGTTTTATGAAAGAAAAATAAGACTTACAGCATCGCGCTTTGGACAAATTTGTAAAATGCGTGCCAACACATCATGCAAAAATACAGTATATAACATACTTTACGCCCCAAGTGCTCAGTCAAAATCGCTAAAATACGGACGAGAAGTAGAAGACATCGCACGTAAAAAAGCGGAATTAATTATAAAAAAAAAAATTGAAATTTGTGGTTTGATCATTGATCCTAATGATCCATATTTAGCAGCGAGTCCTGGTAAATCATTTTTTTTATTGCCATGCATTTTGATAAAAATAATAGGTATATCCTTTATTTTTTTTAATATTTTAACCAAAAATATTTTTTATAGATGGTTTAATTGAAAACGATGCTGTAGTTGAAATCAAATGCCCATATGTTGCTAAAGATACTACTAGTGCTATAGAAGCGGTCAACAATAATCTTGTAAGTTATTTGTACGTTCCAATGATGAATGAAATATTATTTAATAATAATTAGAAATATATATATAATATATAATATGTAATATGCATTTTTAGTTACAATACTGCAGTCTTGTGAATAATAAAATAAAATTAAAAACCGAACATGCATATTACTACCAAATTATGGGGCAGTTACATATCAGTCGTCGAAAATTGTGTTATTTTGTTGTGCACACGAATAATTGGACAAACATCGAAACAATTCTTTATAATTCTACATTTTGGGAATCTAAAATGGTTCATAAACTTAAAGCGTAAGTAAAGTATAAATGTATAGTTAATAATTACAATTCAGACTTATACTATAACACTGTAACATAAAATATTTTTAATGTTATTTGTTTTAGATTTTATTTACAATGTTTACTATCGGAAATAGTACAACCACTTTACCCAACTAGAATGCTAAAAAGTGATATACGAGAACGAGAGAAAGCCAAGTAAAATAACTAGTAGTGTGGTACCTACATACAGTTTTATAAATAAAAATAAGAAATACCTATAACTTTATTAGTTATTACTGGCATTATAAACTGTATCTAATTATATTTCCATGACCAATTTAATTCCTTTCAAAAAAAATTTTTTTTTATTGTATTGGTATCGGTATGCATATTAAAGTAAACAAGAGTTTTATTTATTAATTACAAACTAATAAATATATTATTGAATACATGCGTACCTAATTCATAATATCTTTGTCATTACTTATTAGTATTACTTATTACTTATTAGTACATATTAGTAAATCGTAGGTTTCAAATTATTGTAAGATAGGTAGAAAAGTAGGACCTTATAAATAATAGATGACTGATGTGTGAAAAATGTTTAATGTTTAGAAATACGCAAAAAATTTAATTTATAAAATATACCTATGTGGTAGTAGTATAACGTAAAATAATATATTCAATTAATTAACCTACTAAAAAATAATATTTAGATATTTCGGTAATATTCGTTTATGTTACAGTTATAAACTAGATATTATTTACTGTATTAAATATATTTTTTATGAAGTAAGTATTTAATAAAGCAATAAATACAAGCCGAATAGGTACGCGCGAATATCAAAAATATTACTGCAGCAATGTGGCATAATTGTACGACGTGTGTGCATTGTATTTACTCGATCCGTTATAGACGAAGGTTGAGAAAATAATAAACATCGCTCCCGAATGAGCACAATTGTCGGCCGGCAGCCGACAATGTGTAGTGGGCGCGGCTTAAACGTCGCGTGCTTGCGGATCACGAAAACACCTAACAGCGCATTCTCTTGGTCATTGCTCGGTTTCGTTTGCCTGTGTAGCGTCCTCTTAACTCCGTTCGTTAAAAAATTTGAGTGAATCGACCTATTATGAAACTTGATAGTAAAAACATTATCTGTGTTTGTGTGTGGGTTTTTTACTATTGTTCAATTGTTTAGCATGTTTTGCGTATATTATACCGTAAATTAAAAATGTTCATAACTCACCTAAAAAATGAACTATTGTAAAAAAACCCGCCTAAAAACACAGATAATGTTTTTGCCATCAAGTTTTATAATTGGTCGATTCACTATAAAATTTAAACTAACCGAGCTAAACGTGATCTGCTGAGCGTAAATTTGATATGCTACGCACGTAAATATTAATCGCTCTTGTAAGACGGGGACAACAAATGGCTGTGTACTTGTGTAGCGTCTTCTTATTAATACTCTTAAAACTTAAAAGTAGTAATTAACTACATACCTCCTCTTAAGTATAAACATAAAACATTGAATGACATACTAATAAACTGTTAAAAATAGTTTTGATATTCAAAGATCTAAATTAAATACTCACCGTTTTGCTCACTTATTAAATTAGCAGCTATCATTTGAGCTGTAATAATAATATGATGTAACAAATAATAATGAATATTTACAATATTTTAGATTCTGAGCGGAGCGATGGATGTATTGATTTGACAATGATGTGTGGTTTTTTTTTTTATTATTTTTTTTTCGTGTCTGTTGCCACCTTTTAGGACAGAAAAATGCTTGGATTTTCTTCAACATAGGTTAGGTGTCTTTTCCAATAGGAAAATGATTCTAGTTGGTACTTTGGGGGTAGAAAGTAAAAATTTCCCAGTAGTTTTCAAAAGCGCCGTGAAAAACAAAAGAAAAATTAAGAAAAAATGGGAATTTATATATGTTGTAAGGTAAAATATAATAATACTTACTGAAGCAATCTTCTTTACCTTGATACAGAATAGTTAATAGTTAGTCAAAAATAACTAACAATGATGAGGTTTTAAAATAGTTGGCTTTGAAGTGGACATCAAGCCCGCTTCCAAATGTATGCAAAACCAATTTTGTCATGATGATTTTAATAATAGGTTGATTGACCTATATTATCAAATTTAAATATAATGTTTACTGAACACCATATTTCAAATAAAAAGGTAAAAAAAAAAAAAAATGGAAACATAATTCAGATAAGTCGATTACTGGTCGGCTTTGCCGAAAAAGTCGATTGTAAATAACAACAGTATGATGGTATAAACTAACCCTACAGTTAGCTAATATACATTTTAATCTACCAAAGTAAAATGTATCATAATTATATTGTGCTTATTAACAGATTCAAAAGGATTATTGTGCTAAAAAATTAATTTTGTTGGAAATCTTATTCTGTTAAATAATATTATTTGATTGTTATTGCTTTAGTATGACAGTTTATGAACTATTATTACAATTATGAATTTTATACCTATGATTCTCCATTAATATTAATCTTTGATGTATGAAGTAAAGTAAAAATAATATGCATAGGTACTTACGTCCAGCGTATATACCACCTATACAAATTAACATAAAAAATATAGATAACATATTATTAATATTTTTAACCATGTTTGTTGGACGAAGTAGGACGTGAAATAAATGAATAATATTCACAGCGTTGAGTTTATGCTTTGGTATTTAAATGGTTATTCAGCAAACAAAAGATATGTTATATTGTATGTATCCATAAACAATTGAATAAACAAATCTAGAACTGTAAATATCGGGGACTGAGAGCTATAATATCGATATGAATATCGAAATATATATAGATGTATACAGTACGCTTACACTGTAGCACTATGTTCGCCATATTATTATACACGTATCTTAACATGTGGCACCACTTTAACATCAACTGTTTAAGACAATAGCTGTAGTGGGTACCTACAGAATAGCGATATCCACTCAACACACATTTTGCCTTTAAATTGTATAATAAATCATTTCGATGATAGTTATTTCGTTTTTATTCAAAAACCATAATATTATTCGCGGGGACATAAACCGTTTATACGTAAATTATACATTTTACTATACGCCACTACAAAATTTAAAGATTAATTTTCAGCTATTACCTAGGTATTATATTATATGAACCTATTGACTGTTCTACGGCAAGGTGCGGGTATTTACTCTAAGCGTTATAACAATGATATATTTAAATAACATTAAAGACTACATTATTATAATAATTTAATGTTAATAAATATAACTGGTAGGGCTAGGGATTGATAGGAGTTTGAATGTTTTTTAATAATCATTAAAAACATAGCTAATAGCGAATGTGTTCAATGCACCGTGAAAGGTTATTATTGATAATATTTTAAATTTTTACCGATTTATGGACGTTTTAAAATTGTAAATTGTTTGTACATTTTTAAAGTTTGTACTGAGGATTTTTGACTAAGTGAATATATTTATTTTATTGGATGGAAAATGGCCTATCGTATTAATAATAATAATATAAAATATCCTTGGCTGAGTGCTGACCAACCATCTCCGCTCAGAAGCGTTTTCGTATATACAATGAATAATGATTATTATATTATAAATTATAATATACCATCCATTACAGTGATCCACTAGTAACCGACTGTACAGTACTACAGCAGAGTGACATTAACTTACCAGATTTTTGTATTTGTATTCTATTGCACAAATGTGAAGACATTATTTTAGTATACTTTTTACAATTATGTGTTTTTTCTGTCGTTCAAAATTATGGGTAGGTAGTAAAAAAGCTTTAATTATCTACTTCAGCACCATTTTTGGTAGAACAGTGAATCTATTTGGTATATTGGGGGGAGCCAAAAGTAAAAAAATTCCCAATGGTTTTCTAAAGTGTCGAGAAAAACAAAACAAACTTAAGAGAACTCGGAGATAATTAGTTATTACGCATTGGCAACTTTTTTTATTAGCGTCAGCTGAATTTCAAATTTTGACAAAATTCATCAAAATTATTTATTTATTATATACCTACATAACATGCAGAGCCCAATTCATTACAAAATATTGTATTAATATAAAGATATAGATATAATATAATAATAACAGATAAATTACAGACATGGTTATGACAAAAAGATAAGTTGTTCATTGGCCAAACGCATTTGTGGTATAATTCGGCACCGAGAAAGGAGTATGGTGACGGAGGGAACGATGTGGAACTCTAAAGTTTATATTGGAAAGGAGAGTGGGGTCATCTATAGAACCATCCAAGAGTTTGTTCAGAAACGATAAATCTGCAGCTGCTCTTCTATCAGCCTATGATGAAAGCTTAAGCTCGGTGAAAACAGGGAAATAGTCGTGTGGGGCATGGTCTATCTTTAGTAAGTATGAAGCAAAAGATAGGAAACATCTTTGAACGCGCTCTAATATGACTATATGAGGGAGTTTGCGGTTGTGTGAGGGTGCCATAGCACTGATCCATATTCAACAATAATATACCGAACTAGGGAGCAATATAATATTTTTATTGTGATCCAATATGGGCCGTCATCGTGCAACCATAGTATCTATATCCGTGGTTTTAACTTTAGTATCAGTTTATCACAACTGATTGATTTTTCTTTATTATTTTTATTAATTAATTAATATTATATTATAATATTTTAATCAATGGTACAATATATGCATAATATAATATGCAAACCTATTATCTTATATAAGACCGTAGTCATAGATAATTATAAATAATGATAAAGGTATCGCCAAATATCGGTAATAATAATATGATTATTATTGTTCTCTGGTAATATGGTATGTGCGTCATAATGATATCATAATATTGTCATGTATAGTGAATACAATGGAGGGGATCTTGTGCGACAGATACGCCTTAATTGTCAAATTAGCATATAGGTGTAATAGGACATTCAATTAATCAGGTTCAAAGCATAACAGTTATCAATATTGTTACATTGGGTCGAACGGTATCGAATTTATCAGTTAGGTATAGCTCCTGGTCTTCACACTTTACAAATGAAGAAATAGACAATAGTAATAATAGTAAAAATAATGCCGCGGTTTACCTACCATTCAGGGCAAACGATGCGACCCCCACATAAAAAATTACAATTCAACATTTAAGATCAACAGACTTTTGTCTTAATTTGAGAAGTGTAATCTCCTTTGTGACATGTAGGTGTACCTATAAAAACGATATTTGTAGCGGTACCAACTTTAACACGTTCTTCAACCACCAATACTTTGAGGAGCTGTATCTCGCAAACCAATCAACAAAAAATAAAAATGTTAACGCGTAAATTCATAAAAAAAATGATTTTATTAATTCGTGATCTTTTTATAGTACGTTACTATTTGAAAATCAAAAGTTGATAGTGGTTTCACCAATAAATATAAGGGTGAAAAAAATTAAAATAGTATACAGTTTTTTTTTTTTTTTTTATAAATACGCCTCAACCACCGGGGTTATTGGCGTTTCAAAATACAAATTACAGATTAATTAAACATTTTGCATAAGAATAATAGAGTATGTAAAAAGAAAAAAAAACAGAATGTATATAAGACAATTAATATGATAGGTACAATAAGTTTTCTGAAAATATAAAATGTTTGTGATATATTTAGTGATAGTGTTATAGTTTTTTTCAGCAGGTTCGTTTCTTTGAGAATTTCAAGTAGAGACGATGTTCTCTCCGTGTTTGAAGCAAGTATTTCACACAGGTTGTTGGGGAGCATAAATTTGTTTCTGGCACCTTGTGTGAGGAGGCATTCTCTGTTGCATGGGGTGCATATAGGTGGTTCTTTTTTGCTCATTAGATGCTCGTGAGTGTACAATGTGTGGCCAATTCGAAGTCTGGTGAGTATGACTTGGTGTCTACGTGGGAGTGATGTGTCAGGCAACCAAGGGAGGGTGGATGATTTTATTTCTCTTAGTTTGTTGTTTCGAACTGATCTCCATTCTTGAAGGCATGTTTGATTAAGGTTTGTGTTTATTAGGTGTTTTGTATCCAAGTGTGTTGTTATATTCCAGAAATCCGTTGGTTCTTTGGTTGCCCTTTTGGCTATTTTGTCTGCAATAGTATAAAGTTTTAGAAAAGCATAAATCTAACAGTTAAAAAAAAAATTCAAAAAAACTTTTCATACTTTAATACTTTTTGAAATAATTAGTGTACCCAATTAAATGAATCACCCTATATAACGACATATAGTATTCAATATGACGTATAGAAATGCTAATACAAACATTTTGCGAAAATGTCGAAAACGGTATCTTCCTACGGGTTATTCGTATTTGAATTCCATCATAAAAACAAAATCGGTTTTGTTGAAAACTTTTTTTTTCTATGTTAAGTTCTACTAAGGCCACGTAATATATCGATCATACATAATATGTTTAAAAATATATATAGCGTCTGTGGCGTATATAATTTTTACACTAATTATTTACTCAGGTGGAGTATTAGTTTCTTTTCAGGTGTTGTTTTTTTTGTGCGTTAAAAAGATTGAACAAAATATAATAAAATGTAATGAAATGTAATAAAATATTTCCCATAAGTTTTATATTAATTATTTAAATCTAATTAGTACCCTTTACTCAAACCGACATATTATAACTTGATTAAACTTTTGGTAGGTATGCTACAAATGATAATCTAAAAATGTTTATAATATTAATAACAGTTTCCAAATAAACATATTCTAATAAACACCACAATTTAAGAACCTTACCTGAAACTATAGTTTAGTTCAAGTATACTTGAAATTATATTATTATAATTTAAAAAATGCGCAATATAAAAACGGAATTATATAAGCTATAGTACACAAGTACAGTATAGTTTATTTATAATATTTATTTAGCAAATCAACATACAGAACATAAATAATATATATAAAAATAACAAAAATATTTGCAACTACCCTATAGTTATTATAAGCATAGCTTGTGTTGGGGAGTTAAAATTGATTTGTGATATTATATCAAAATAGATTTATATTTAATTATAAATTTATAATCATACATGAATAAAACTGACATTATTTAAGAATGACTTAAGTGAATTTACATTATGGAAATTTAATTGTTTAAATTAATTTTTAGAATTCTACACAGTTTATCTGTAACAGAGAGAAACAACTTAATTTAAAGTGAACTGCCGTCTACCGGGTTGCCTATATGGCACTGTGTAAAAAATCAGACGAAATTGTTACAATGGTTTAAAATATGGATAAAATAGTATATAAAAACTAATGCAATTAAAAAGTAAAACATATAATAAAATATTTAAATATGGAGTTATCTTGGAATATAAATGTAAATCTTGATTTACCTGATTATGAACAATATTAAGAATATAAGTGTTTATGAATAATGTGAAGTGTGTCTCGCATAAAAACTAAACACATTTCTTGAAGTTCTCTTAATTCTAATGCATTTTTTTAAAGAAGTCTCTGAACAGAGGCGATGCGGTCGCACGTGCCCCGAACCAAAGGCCGTGGATTTCCCAATTGTTTTATGACTTACTTTTAGATTCTGAGCGAAGCGATGAATGTATTTTTAAATGATAGTTGGCTCGTAAATGAAGAGCTTTTTAAACCAAATTGTTTTAAAAAGATAGGAACACTAATATTAATATTTTCTTTGTAAAATGTATCTACTATAGTTGTGAGTAACATGATTAATATTATTATTTAATATTTATAAAAGGTAATTAGAACATATTTATAATATACATTTTTAACACTGAGTAAATTTAACAAATCACTAACAAAATTATTACTTATAATCTTGGGTATCTTAAAAATAAATTCAATTACACGTGTTTGAGTACTTTTTAAAAAAATAACATAATAAGTATAATATTCTTGTTCCCCAAAAACAGTACCATAATTAATAACTGATTGAACTAAAGATGAATATAACATTCGTTTCATAATAATATTAAATATATTACGCTTACATGAAAAATATAAAAATGTACTTACGTACAGTATTTATTAAATTACGAATAATACCTATCATAGGTAGGTATTTAATAAAATTAGAATTATCTAAAATGACGTAACTATTTTTACAATTAAATGAATGCACACGTATTTTTAAATCAGAGTTGATTAGCACAGAGTTAATATTAAAGTAAATACATTTTGATTTAATTATATTTAATTCCAAAAAAATATTATCAAACCAATATTTAATTTCTTTTACAACATTATAAGTGTATGTATATAAATCATTAGTTATCATGAGATAAAATGGCGGTATCATGAGCATAACCTATTATTATTTCAGCATTAATATTTAGGTTTAATAAACCATTTATATAAATTATAATTTAAAGAGGTGCAAGAACAGTACGTTCTGGAACACCATGTGTAATAACTGGAGGAGAGCTTAAAGTATTATTTATTTTTATTACCCGTGTTCTATTAATTAAATAAAATATTAATAATTCATACATTTTTCCTTTTAAACCAATATGATGAAGTTTTTTAATAACAATTTATGATTTACACAGTCAAAAGCTTTTGAAATATCTAAAATGTATACTAAAACTTTTGAGCCATGGTATAAGTTATCATTCAAAATAACGTAAAACATATTTTTTGCTTTCAAATACAATCCTCGATTTTAATCCGCCATGACATATTGGGGTAAAAATAATACTATATTATAATTATTACAATTTGTTAATATATTATTATGGTGACAACGATTTCATAAACTTTCATCGACATGATTGTGTTAACCTTATTGGGGTCCCACAATGTGATTCACTCCTGTGTACATATTTAACTTATTTTTCATTGCGATTTGTAAGACAAGTGCTCGATAAACTTCTTTTTTGATAATATAAGCCACATGTTTTAACACAAGTGAATAGTTTATACCCACATAATATATAGGTCAACCTATGATATGAATTTTTATATTTCTATTAAATTAATACTTATTTTACTATTAGGTACCTATTATTATTATTATAATTATTATAACGGTTGGTTGATTTAATTTTTGCCGAAAATAGTGTATTTATTATACTAATCAATATTCAATTATTATAATAGTGCGTATATATTTATCATAATATTAATCGTTAATATTATCTGTGTACTGAAATTATAAATGGTTTAGAGGAACCTTGTATACAATGTTCAATCTTTTTAGCCCAGTGAAAAATTATTTACCGATATTTTAGTAGTAGTAATGTATAGAAAATGTTAAAATAAACATTTTTTGGACATTTAAACTAGGAATTTATAAGGTTATAAGTTTTTGAATTACAACAAAATAAGAAAATCGTTGAATGAAAATTTGCTTATTTACAAATGTATAGATTTTAATGTCTACCAAATTTGAACTATAAACGATTGTTTAGGGTAGGAAAACTTATAAGGAATCTTGTATTAAATGTTAAAATCTTAGATATTATAAATATATATAATTTTATGAATGTCTAACTCTAAGTAATTTTCATAATTTTGTGAATATGATTGAGTGTGACAGTGATAACAAATCACAGGTGGATAAGTGACTAAATTTGTTCTTATTTTTAAGAATAATTTAGCCTTCACTTATATAAGTAGTGTGTTTTATCACTCTTAGTTTAGTATACTTATTAGTTGGGGCAACTTTCGAACTATTTTATAAAAAAATATTGCCCTAGCTAAATTTACAAATATATCTGTTTGTATCTGATGTTAAAATTTATTGTAAAATAAAGATATCTCATCAAAGGATTTTTATATTTTATTGTAATACGAAAACGAATAACCTTAAATACTTGATATTATATTCTACAAAATACAGTAGGTATAATTTCCCACATAATTTATTTTTGTAATATATAATTCCCACATAATTTATAATATCTTTTTTTTTTTTTTTTTTAAATTCTTGATTGAATTGATTATTGTGCATTATACGTGGGCATTTGAACTTGATACTTTAAAGTAGGTATAATATAATTATATTTCATGTTTATTTAATTGTTATGAGTTGTATTTTCATTGTTGATAAATTGATAAAATATAATTTCAATTTTCCCATTCACTACCAATATTTTTTTCATAATTAAATAACTAAATAATAACTAACCTATTTTAATTTTTTTATTAACAAAAAACCTTAAATATAGTATTTTCATGGTTTAAAAATTTATATTTTTGCGAAAGTGCGACTCCAATTACTCCACTGAGATTACCGATAACCACTAGATACACTTTTTTTCTATAAATAATATAATAAATGACTTCTATGTAATATAATATTAAATAAGTTACATTTAACTAGCTGGATTCTATTAGTTAAAAAATAGGTAAACCATGTTAGTAATGGATCACTGAATCCATTTTTTTTTTAATTTCTGTATAAGAAGAAAATTATCTATACTATCAAATGCTTTTTAAAAATCTGTGAAAAATTATATCATACAATATACTTGGTAATATTATAGGCAGGCCGTTTTCGCTTAATATGGTTTTGTTTTCGTATAGAATGATTTCATATCATTGAATTCAAAATTGAACACCTCCATTACAGCGGTCATATTAACCGCGACCCCTCAAGACACCTATTATATAGGTACTGTACAGATTAGCCAGTGGCGTAATTTGGGCAAAATATCAGGGGTTTCAAAAATTACTTAAGATGAAAAAACCCGTGGGGGCTATGAGCCCACACCACAAACATTAAAATAACAAGCAATGTTTTAACATAATCATATTATTATATTCTATTGATAAATATAAAATATATTGTAAATCTATATAATTCTTCTTATATATAGGACTTATAGCTCGGTTACATGTATATATTATTAAAAACACTATAACACTGTACACTAGAATAATCTATACTATAGGTCTGTATATATTTTGACAAAATAAGGGCGATGGACAGAATTTCTTTGAAAAAATATACACAGAATAAAAATTGAAATGTTTTCATTGATTTTAACAATGAATTTGCATCTGACTGATGTTGTACCTATAAGATTCATTTTCTGAGATATGAACGTCAAGAAATAACAACTAAATTCATGTTCATATAATTGTTATGAGTTGTATTTTCATTGTTGATAAATTGATAAAATATAATTTAAATTTTCCCATTCACTACCAATTTTTTTTTCATAATTAAATAGGTAAAGAATAACTAACCTATTTTAATTTTTTTATCAACAAAAAACTTTAAATATGGTATTTTCAGGGTTTGAAAATTTATATTTTTGCGAAAGTGCGACTCCAATTACGCCACTGAGATTACCGATAACCACTCGACACACTTTTTTTCTTTAAATAATATAATAAATGACTTCTGTGTAATATAATATTAAATAAGTTAAGTTAGCTTAGGTTAGTCCGGCTCTGATTACGAAACATTCCCACATTATCAAGATATTTTATCGAAAAATCTATTTATTTGATAAAAACATATAGATTTTTATTCAATTTAGATGTTTTTATTCTATTTAGATTTTTTTATGAAATATAGATTTATTAAGACTTTTATATGGATTTTTTATTCAGAATTGGTAAAAAATCTGTATATAGAAATTATATTTGAAAAAAATCTATATTCAATAAAATAAACTAAATAAAAGAGCAACTCTATAGTTTGGTGTTAACGTTAAGAGTTGGGCAGGGTAGCATATAAGATATATATAGTGTTTGACAGCTTTGGCTTTGTTGACTGTGGAGCTTATGTGTTTGGAAAAGTTCAGCTTTTTGTCTACTTGAACCCCAAGGTACTTAAAGGGCTGCATGGAAGGAGATCACTTGATGCTGATGTTTTTGATTTTGGCTGAAGGGAATCGATGGTGGATTTATGTGAAAACATTACTGCTGTGGTTTTGGGAGGATTGATTAATCAACATTACAATTGTAATTCTCCTGTCGTAGAATCATTTTTCGGTGATATCGATCTGCGATTGATGTTTTTTGTTGGCAGCGTCTTTGGTGGTACTATAGTGGCGTAGAGTGCAGTTTTGCAATCAGCATGGGTTGGCATTTCATTGATGTAAATAGACAGAATAGATGCGGAGCATTAGTAGTTGGTACAATCCTGCGAGGATTTTATGAGAAGTAGATGTTTTACTTCGATTTTAATTTGGAAGTATCTATCCAAAAAATTGTTTTTCGTAAGCAGTTTGGTACTGTAACCAAAATATATAAAAAAAATATATAAACACCGTGTTTTCATTTATATGTTTTATGTTCAAATTTCGATAAAATCAATTATTTAAACCAAGAATATCAATTTTAGTTAGTTGGTTATAAATTAAAAATATTTTTCGAGGGTACTTGAAACTTTTTAAGTTGGTACATCATTTTTAACACATGTTGTCATTTTGCAATGCATTTTTATTTTTTGCAAAAATTAATTCAACCTACTGCGTATTAGCTATTAGGCCACGTATAATTTTACGATTATACATCTGTTTGAAATGCCTATGCCACATGTTTATTGTTACTGAATAAACAATGTATGTACCTACGTTGACGATTTCGTTTTTCGAAACAGATTATTTTTAGGCAAGTGGGTGTCGCTTTGCTGTACATTAAGTTACAAGTGGGTCACTGTAATGGATGGTGTTACATTGAATTCAATGATATAATATCATTGTATAAGAAAAACGATGTAATTATTAAATTTTAAATTTAATACATTTTGTCAAAATTCCAACCTTAAATGCTTAAAAATAAAAAAAATATTGTGCCTATGTATTTTTATATTTTTCAACTAGTAATGTAACAGTATATCAAGAGCATTGTATTACATTTTCACGCATTTTTACCTAAAAAATAAAATTTTATTGACAATTATAGAAAAAAAAAAACTAAAAATATTGAAAACTGACAATGTCCATAAACAGCTCAAAAAGAGTAAAAATATTTTGAAAATATTTTTTTTTTTTTTTTATTTAGAAGAAAAGAGCCCTCGGCAACATAGGTCATTGGGCTTAGGTACATATGATTAAATTACTTGTTTAATGTTAAATATGAACTATCTAACTATGAACTATCTATCTAACTATAGAGGACTTAATTTAAATTTTTGATTGAAGGTTTGCTGCTGTGATGAATTGCATGATGTCAGCTATGACTTTGGGATGATTGTAGAGTATTTCGGCGAGTGATTCGGGCAGGTTGAGGCTTGATCAGAGGGTGTGGTATGTACGGCATTCGGTGAGTATATGTTTAATGGTGATTTAGATGCCGCATGTTGCGCATATTGGAGGTTCTTCCTTGGCCATTAAAAAACTGTGTGAGATTTGCGAGTGGCCAATTCTTAGTCTCGTTATGATGACTTCAAATTTTCTAGGTGTTTCGAAGGGAAATGTCCAGTTGTCTGTGTTGTGTTTGATTTGATTTAGCTTGGTGGAGAAGGATAACCATTTCTGATGCCATCGTAGATGACATTTATTAGTTATCAGTGCTTGTGTGTCCCTGTATAATATGATGTTTGAGGGTGACGATAGTGAAGAGGTGATTGCAGTTTTGGCAGCTAGGTCAGCGCGCTCGTTTTCAATGATGTTGGAGTGTCCGGGAATCCAGAAAAGTTTGATTTTGAAATTATTAATTTTTTGCAGCGTGTATATTTTGTTTTGAATATAAAGGCCAATGTCTGATGGGTTATTAGTATTTTTGATGTTATTGATGGCGCTGAGGGAGTCGGTAAAGATGATGGTGTTTTGGAGCTGATGATCAGTTATTAACTCGAGGGCTTTGATTATTGCGAATGATTCGGCAGTGAAGACTGAGCAGGAGTTAGGGAGTTTGTACATAAATTCAATGTTATTCCAGACAACTGCAGCTCCGACCCCGATTTGGTTTTTGGATGCATCCGTGTACATTTTTTCGCATTTTATGTTTTGTATCAAGTGGAAATATTCTTGTTTATATATTGAAGATGAAGTGTCTTTTTTTTTAATATGGAGAGTTCGGTGTTAGTTTCATTGAGATATGTCCATTGGGGAGCTAGGGGAGGTGAAATAGTTAATAAATCGGAGATGACTAGATTGTTCTCCTGAAGTAGTATTGATAAAGTTTTGAATTTTGGATTGAAGTCGAGTGAAGGAAGAGTGCTTGCTAATTTTAATTCGTGATTTAATGTTATTTTCAGTCTTCTTATGTCTAGTGGAGGTGTACATGCTAAGTTGTAGATACTGGGTATTGGGCTTGAGCGATAAGCACCGATTGACATACGAAGTCCGGCGTTGTGAATGGTATCTAGTTTTTTTGTAATTGATTTACTAGCTGTTGTCCAAATAAATGATCCGTAGTCGAGTTTAGATAGTATGAGAGACTTGTAAATTGTCAACAGTACATGAGATTTGGAACCCCATGAGGTATGGGGTAACATTTTTATAATATTGAGGCGTGGAGAGGTCGATGTTTATTTATTTGAATTATTTTGAAAATATTATCAAGTATAGGAAATGATTAAATGAACATTCAGTGGAATTTTCATGTATCTACAATTATTCTTTTTCAAATTATAACGAAATAACAAAATAGCTACATGAGAAATCAAGTGAAAGTAAAAATATGAACTTATAACGCTCATAAAAATTTAATTCGATTTGCTTGATAAAGGCAGACAAACTTATGAGGAATCTCAAAATACTTTTCAAAAAAAAAATTTTTGAATTTCTACGCAAAATAATTTGCACATTTTCGTGAATTTTACGAACTTTGTCAATATTTGAACTTTAAATGCTTTTAAATAAAATTTAGAGTAACTGTTTTTGAAACAATATGTATATTAGGAGCCTTATATTACATTTTCAAGCTTTTTTACCCAACAAATAAAATTGTATTGATATTTATAGAATAAAAAACTAAAAAAATTGGAAACTGAAAATGTCCGTAAACAGTTCAAAACAAATCAATATTTTATTGTGTATATAAAATGCTAATATAAACAACCAGTGAAATTTGAATGTATCTATGGTCAATTGTTTAAGAGTTATATATAAAGCTAAAATCGATTTAGTCGAAAATCAATTTTGAGTAAAAATTCCCGTTTATCCTTAATTTTTCTTTTTTTTCACAGCGCTTTAATTTGGGAAATTTTTACTTTTGATTCTAAAAAGTACAAACTAGATTTACTTTCCTATTTGAAAAGATACAGCTGACAAAAATCCAAGCACTTTTATTGATCTAAAAGATGTTAATAGACACACAAATTAAAAAAAATTAAAAAAAAAAACACACACATCATTGTAAAATCAATACATTTATCGCTCCGCTCAGAATATAAAATAATATGTTGTAATACTGGATTATAAAAATTATAAATTACTATAGGGAAAATTCGGTGTTGGAATATTTTGTTCCGCGGGATAATTTGTTCCCTTTTGAGACATTTTGTTCCGTTTTTGGATATTTTGTTATTCTATGGAGACATTTTGATCCTTTTTAATATTTTAACAAAAATAAAGTAGAATTTTTTGTTTATTTATTTAAAAATCGAAAACGAAACGAAAAATCCTAAAACTGAACTAAATGTCCTAGTGCGACATTTTGTTCCGCGGGGATACTTTGTTCCTCTTGTAGGACTTTTTATTCAGTTTTGTGAATAATTTAATCCTTTTATAAAATTTAATAGCGGAAAAAAATATCCTATACTATAGTGGAGGTCAGAGGCATGCTCAGAAATATTCAATGGAGGAAAGGGGTTGAACAAAAATAAGTAATATGAAAGTAATATACTCTGAAAGTATTTAAAACACTAAATAAGTTTAAATTCGAATATTATACAATCATGCTAACACATGCGACTGTTTTAAGTCTTAAGTACTTAGTTACGTCTTTAGTCACCGTTCGTTATTAGTGTACCTATATAAAAAAAATATATACCTATAGTGGTTAAAATGTAAGGGAGTGTAAAATATTGTCCATCCAATTGAAAAACAAAAACAAGTTGGTAAATATTTAATAGTAAAATTTTTACTTTTAATTGAATTGTATTTATTTTTACTTTTTAGGAGCACTAATTGTGTACATTTTTAAATTTGATTATATACATGTTTTGGCTTGTATAAATAATAAAATACTATCATATATTACAGTAGAGGTCAGAGGCGTACTCAGGAATATTCAATGGAAGAAAGAGGGTTGAAAAAAAATATATATCATGTTGTACTCAATTATATATATATTTATTATATATTTTATTGATAAATATATATTAGGAATAAGTACGTACATAAGCGTAACTAAGGTTAAAATTCTGTGGGAGATACAGCCTACCTAGCAAAACTATTTATTTAAAATAACCCATAGGCTCATAATATTATCTAATAATCAATAAGGAACATTTTTTTTTTTGGTGATGGGTACTAATTCGTAGTCAGGGGGGCACCCCCTTAGTTGCACCACTGACTATAAGTACTTGGTAGTTTTGCAAGATAAAAGGAGTACTATTAAGACAGACATAAACCTTATTTTAATAAAACATATATATTGTTATACATGGACGACACATTGTCTGGAGTTGTAAGTGAATAATAATTAAATAAACCAAAATAAATGTTGTTTTAATATATTAACGTTTGTGTTTAGGCTACTATACTACTATAATAGTAAGCTAAAAATCTAAACAATTTTGTTTATTGGCATACAAAATCGTTATAATGTAATATGTTGAAAAGCTGCTAATTAACAAACAACACTACCTAAACATATGTTTTTTTTAATTGGACCAAAGGCAACTAGTATGGATATGCCATATGCGGACACATTAGCTGAAGGTTTCAAATGAAGTGCAGAAATACATGGTCTTAAATTCAATACATTTATTGTAAATATGTATTTAAATTGTACATTAAATAAACATATAAAAAGAACAGTCAATAATACTAGAGCTATAAATATTAAATACCTATATATTACTGGTATGCATATAGATTATAGGTACAAACATAAGCGCAACTAGGAACATTTTTTAGCAGTGCTGAAATTGTATCAGCAGCACAATACCTAATAATTGTTATTTTAAACCCCTAATCACTATTTATTTTAGATTCTCGACGCACCAATCAAATCATCCGTGTTGCGCGAAAAGTGATTATTCTCTCGTAGAAAAGACTGTTTGGCTGTCAATTATCATTTGTTCTAAATCGGTTGTCATTACCCCACACCACGCGCATGAGTAGATAAGTACACCCCCAATGGTCGAAACTGGTTATATTTCGCAGTGGCGCGGCGCACAGTTTATAAATATACAACATTTCTATATGAAAATAATAATATTATCAATGAACTTTGATTTAGATTATTCCATCTATTGAAACAAAAACCCTTTACTTCAAAATTATAAATTATTTATCTTTTTTTCTAATTTAGATTGTATTTATACTAAGACAAAATACATGTATAATTGTAGATACATAATGTAGGTATTATCAGGTGGCCGCGGAAGTAATGCAAAAGCAATTCCCGCGGCGTCGTCGGTTCAAAAAGGAAAAAAAAAGGTATTATCAGGTGTAGTAGCTAAAAATAGCTTGTAAATATCAATAAAAAAAACCACATGTATTTATTTTTTACCAAATTTTTTTTTTGCAACTTAAACAAAAACTGTCCATTGGTTTTCCATACTTTGTGGATTCTTATGTGAAAGATCTATATACAACATTTTTACAAGATGTCTCATTTTGCGATGAATGTATTAATTATGTATTGATTAATTAGTTTATTATTTTTTATTATTTTTTGTTTCTGTCATCACCTTATACTACTCACACATAGTCATAGCCCAAATGTTCATGTCATGGGAATTTCCTAAATATTACTTCTTAAAAATGATACGGTGGAACCCCCCTAAAATCGGTCATTGCAATTGGAAATAAAAAATTCGTTTTAACATGTCTTTTCGAGGTGCGCTAGATAATATTAATAATATCTTTGTTTTTAAATTGTCAATTCAGTATTATATTAAAAATAATATTTATAATAATGCATTATGAATAGACCACCATGGTTTTTTTATAAGCGTCTAAAGTTCAAATTTTGATAAAATTCATCAAAATCGTGAAAACTACTTTGAGTTAAAGATTCATAAAATTGCGATTATTTATATCTAAGATTCCCCATAAGTTTTCCTACCTTTAACAAGCGTTTGAAGTTCAAATGTTGGCAATATTAGATATAAATTTGTAAATAAACATATTTATCGTACATCTAATATGTATAATTTCGGTAGCACTATACAAAACACAGACGTTGCTTAACATCAGCTGGTTCAAACTACAAAAAAAAAATGTAACAAGCAATACAATTCAAAGTTTTATGAAAAATATGTTAAATGTGCACCGGAGTGAATCACTTTTTGGGGCCCTGATAAGGTTCTAGTTAACGATATCATGTCTTTGGAAGTTTATGAAACCACTGCCACCAATCAACATTATTGTTAACAAACTGTAAATAATATATTATTATTGTTACCCAAATATGGGTATATAAAATGGCATAATGGATAAAATCGGTGATTGCAATTGGAAATAAAAAATTCGTAATATAATGATTCAAAGATAACTGTTATATTTCTTGATGAAATAATTTTGTAAATAGATAAATTTTAGTATAAAACAAAATTGTATTTTGAATGATAGATATAATTGTTTTTATCAATCTAAATAATATTTAGGTGTAAGATATTAAATTTAGTCGTATTTAAAATTGTATATTAGTTAACTGTACCTATCTAAGTTGATAAGAAGAAATTAAGCTATATTATAGTTCTGTTATAAATAAGCTTTATACTAGTACTTTTGCTTTAAGAAACTTAAATAAAACTTGTTTTACCTAGGCCAAAAATGACAGCGATAGTATATTTTTACTAAACTTTGTTATTATAATATTATTACAGAGTTGGAATTATATATTGCATTAAAAAAAAAAGAAGTTTCGTTAAACGGTAATTTCAAAGACCAATTCGATATACCCAGTGAACTTGTAACAATGTATCTATGTATCTATAGTGTATCTATGGAAGTTATTGAAGGCGTTAGGTTTAGCAACCGTATTGGCATACACGTCTAACGAGTAACAGCGCCTACTTCCGATCGATAGGCAACTCAACACACAGTCCAATGATGTGAAGGCGGCATAGACCTACTATAATAGACTATAATAGACTAAGTGCGACTTGGTGGCACCGGACGATGACGGTGTCGGTGTTGATTCCCACGTCGCCACGCCCACAGTCATCCATTTGATTTTGCAAGTGATGTCGCCTGTCTTAGGTACTTGGTAGACCTGTATAATATACGTGCAGCCTTAATCCCGGGTTCACACTACACGACACAGTGAACCTGGCTTATCCCACCTAAACCTTAGAGTTAGAGATCATTACTAGTGTAATCGATCATCATGACATAATATTTATTCGTTATCGCAGAATACGCGGGTCATCAAGAAGATTTGTTTGACCAATGTTGTAACTACATCATTGCAACCGGTATCCCTTATGACCAAACCAGTCTGACCCACGCTTTACATAATATATAGATCCGGCTGATGCGGTCGACGGGAGGTCGGTAGTTCACCTAGGCACCTGTATGCCTCCCGACGTCAAACGTGCCCTGTGCAGCGTTTATTCGCGACGTACGACTCACGATATATAACGTAATATAGTAACAGCCCATAGTAATAACACTCATATATATTATTATTATAGAAACTTATGATAACATCATGAGAAATACTTCGCGTGGCGTGAACATCAGTTTTTAACAATTGGAAAAGATAAACATTGGTTATAGTGGTTTTTAGAAAAAATGTGCTCTAGAAAAATTGGAATAATGGTACCAGTTTTACCACCAACTAAATTATCCATTATACATATTTTACACGAAAAAAGTTAAGTATGAAAAAAGAGTATGAACTAGAGAGCAATAAAGAGTTTTTAATGAGGAGGACAGTTTAAAGTCGGATGAAACACGTCTTATGAATCCTAACATCTTATAGGCTTTGCAACTTATCGATTGGATATGTGAGTGGTAATTTAGATTACTGGTAAGAAGAGCCCCTAAGTCTCTTTTCCTTGTAACAGATTCAAGCACAATATCATTGATGGTAAGTTGTGAACTATGCCATCTCTGCTGCGAGAAAAAGACATTGACTGGCAGTTTCTGACATTTAAGTGGAGGCCGATCGAGTTTACCTATATAACTAGATTATCGAGTTCAACCTGCAGTGCAAAACAGTCTTTTGTAGATTTAATTTGGCGAAAAATTTTAATGTCATCAGCAAAGGCGAGGAAATTACAATTAGGGATGATTTTTTTTATGTCATTGATGAATAATGCAAAAATAAAGGGTGAAAGATGGCCACATCGAGGAACTTCCGAGGTGATATTAAGGACCTCAGACTTACATCCATAGATTTTTACAAATTGAAATCTACCGGACAGATATGATTTGAACCAGGACAGAAGAGGTTCGCCAAACCCAGATTTGTAGAGAAGCTCGGAGAGGAAGTTGTGGTCAACTCGATCGAAAGCTTTGGCAAAATCAGTAAAGATTACTTCAACCTGAGATTTATTATCGAACGCTTCAAGTACAAAGTTATTAAAACTAGTTAGATTCTTAGCAGCGAAGCGCCCAGGTCTAAATCCATATTGTTCATCGATTAAGATTGCATTAAGAGATCTGTATGTTAAGTAAAACTAGAGATTCAAATAATTTCGCTATATGACTTAGTATGGATATGGGTCTGTAGTTTCTAACGTTGGATTTGTCACCAGACTTGAAGATGGGAGTAATTGAACTTATTTTCCAGATCGACGGGGAAATACCTTCGTCCATAGATTGTCTAAATATTAGTCATAGAGGAACACACAGGAAGATGTCAAGCGCAGGGTGGTAAGAATCACAGGGGACGACATTAGAAGAAGATTTTTAAATATATGTGTTTTAGTTATTTGAGAAGACAATATCAAGATGTTTACCTTGATTGTTAGACACGTTATTTAGTTGGAAGAGATTTAGATATGAGAATGATTCGGGAAGACAGCGACTTGATGGAGAGGAGTATTATAATAGACCATAGTTATCATTGGACCATGAGATATCTTTGCAGTCCCCGCATAATATGAATGTGCAATTAGTATTATCTAAGGCAATAGTTTGAACGGATGATACATGAGAATCGTATAACATATAAGGGACTACTAGGAGGTATATAAACCGAGGAGATAATAAATGAGATGTTCTGAGTAGAGAATTTAACGAATAAGTGCTCAACATTGGTGGAGGTGGGTGATATACGTAAGCAGCGTATATCTTTACGGACGGCAATGAGAGTACCACCACCTCTAAGTAGCTTACTTGTAGATGGATTTCTGTCACATCTTAATATGACGTAGTTTTCTAGGCCAATTCATTGTCACCAATACTTTCATATAACCAAGTTTCAGTTAGACAGATGAAAACGTAATTAAATACAGCAACATTACATTTAAAAATTTTAAGCTTGGATCTAAGTCCCTTACAGTTTTGGTAGAAAAAGGTGAAAAAGACTACAGTTTTTGTGTTTGTTATAAGCACGTCTTGTTCGGTGGTTGGATATACGGTCGTATTTCCACCACGTTTATTAATTCTGTCTTGTCCGTTCTGTTATTGCGTATCTCCACTGTATTACTGCTGACGATCTTTGTAATCGTGTGTGGTCCGTTGAAGATATGAAATAATTTTTTTGTTTTGTTTTGGGCATTTGATAATTCGTTTGTTTTCGTTAGTATTTGTTGGCCAACTGTGTATTTGATTTGTTCTGTTTTATTTTTTTCTTCATATTTATTTGCCTTTTTTTTATTCTGCTTGCCACCAGTTGAATTACCTCTTGTTTGTCCTTTTTTGGCGGCTGCTCTGGGAATTTGATCAGTTTTTTTATTGGTTGGTTTGGTATTTCGTTTTTGATTATCTCCCAAGGTGTTAATTCTGTAACTTCTGACCTTAACTTGTTCGTCCACTACTCTATTTGACCGAGCTAGACCATTTTGTATGTTGGTCATGGCAGTAGGTCCGTAGTAATCGGCCAATTTCCCTGTTGTATACTTCCACCGGATTTTACTGTGGGTGGTATTTTGTCGAATGTTTTCTCTCGATCCCTAGTTCTTTTAGTTTTTTTCCAGATTGTCACAGTGAACTGTGTGCCGTTGTCCGTAAGGATTGACTTCGGTTTACCCGTGTTGGGTATGTAGTCGTTTTCGATTCTGTTGATGATTGCCTTCGTAGTGGCTTGTGGGTTTTTTCAACGCATTCAATCTAATACATTTGGAGAATATGTCTAAGATCGCCAAGATGTAGTGTGTCCCGCCGCGTCCTGTGGGGAGGGGACCCATCAAAGTCGATCGACACCGTTTCAAATGGTTCTGTTGGTTTGTGTGATGTGTGTTGTCCTTTTGCGTTAAAGTATATGGGTTTGCATCTCTGACAGGTGTCACAGGATCTGGTTATGTAAGCCGTTATTTTATGCATGTTTTTGAAAATGCATGTTTCTCTTAACGAGTGGTAAGTTTTATATCTGCCCGGGTGTCCCATGATCTCATGAGTTTCTTGTGTAAGTTTTGTTGCTATTTGCCATGGTATTACTACCCTCCAGTTGTCCGTTGGTTTGTTTCTTGAAAATATCATTCCGTCCTTTTTTGTTAGATGTGTGTTGGTCGTATTGTATTTTTTCATTATCTGAGATCATTGCTTTTAACTCAGTTCTTGTTTATTGATATTTTTTTTCTTGGCGATTGTCGTCCGTTCTGGGGTATCTTGTCTGGTTATCTGCCACAATATTTTGTTTCTCTGGGATGTGCCGGATTTCTAGCTGATATTCTTGTAGTGCCAGAGTCCATCTGGTCAATCTTCTGTTGGCGAGTCTGAAATTTCTAATGAACGTCAGTGCATGGTGGTCAGTAAGTATTATAACCTTGTGGCCAATCAAATATTGTCTGAACTTTTGGCAACAATATACTAGTGCCAAAGCCTCGATTTCCGTGGTCGTGTATCTGATTTCTGCTGCTTTTAAGGTTCTGCTTGCGAATCCTAGTGTTGCATGCTCGTTCCCTGGGAGTATTTGGTATAACTCCACCCCCCCTATTGCTGTGTTCGATACGTCCGTGTTCATATATAAAGGTTCTGTAGTGTCGGGATATGCTATTATCACCTCATTTATGAATACTTGCTTTGATTTTTTGAACGCCTGTTCGTGTTTCTCTTCCTATACCCATGTGTTGTTTTTTTGTTAGTTCGATTAGTAGTTTTATTATGTTTGTGAATTAGTCAATGTATCGTCTATAGAAGTTTATAAATACTTAGTACCTTTGTACATCTTTTACTCTGGTTGGTGTTTTTCTTTTTAATTAATTGGCTCGACTGTTTCCTGGTCCATATTTGTGCCTTTTTCGGATATAATGTGTCCTAGGAATTCGACTTCAGTCCGGAAGGACTGACATTTTTCTAAGTTTACCGTTATCTTGTGTTGTTTGAATTTGTCTAATACCGTGTATATATGTTCGTAGTGTTACCTCACCGTTACAAAGTATGTGGATGGTCTGATGTTGAACTTTTTATAAATAGTAAACGGTAAACTGGTATTAAGTCATGGAATTTATTGCGGGAATGTTTGATGAATGAGTTTCGTAATAATTTAACTTCGGCTGACGTGCGTAGACAGTTTACAGGCACTGGCTATGTTGAGGGGATGCAATGAGGTGATATAAATTAGCAGTAACTTACAAGACGAGTGTTGGATTATGAAAGCCTTTATTTGATTGTAGTTCACAATGAAGTCCGTTCGTTCACGAATATGTATAATATTATTAATATTGTATAATATAATATATATCTGATTGACGAATCGCAGAATAATAACAATACTTTTAATAAATACCATGCGCTCAATGCGAATTAAATAATACAAAAGGCAACGACGAAAAGCCACCGCTGCAATAGCGGGACAAGAAAATAATAATTTCTACGTACAACAATAATAAAAAAGGGCATTGGCCGCAGAATTAGTATATCTAATAAGAGTTATCTTATAGATAAGTAATAAATATATAATATATTATATAAATCATCACAATATAAAATCGTCTTATTTAATAAACTAAGAATTTTCTTACATTTAACCATCATCAATTATTAAGAGTACATAAAAGTATAAAATAAAAAAAGAATATTTTTTATATATTAACCTTGTAAACGATTACAATATCTTATTGGCAACGTATTATACCCATCAAAAAATAAAAACAGTTTGACTTAAATTGATTTTTATTTTAGATTCTGAGCGAAGCGATGAATGTATTGATTTTACAATGATGTGTGTTTTTTTTAAATTTTTTATTTTTGTGTCTGTCATCACCTTTTAGGACAGTAAAAGTGCCTGGATTTTCTTCAACAGTAACTTTTCTGATAGGAAAGTGAATCTTATTGGTACTTTGGGGGTCAAAAGTAAAAATTTAAGGAAAAACTAAGGAAAAACGGGAATTTTTACGCAAAATCTGTTTTCGAGAAAATCGATTTTGGTTTTTGGTGTAACTCTAAAACAAATGACCGTAGGACATAAAATTTTGACTGAATGTTTATAATTGCATTTCCTATACACTAATACATTTTCCAAAAATTTTGACTTATTTTGAGCTGTTTACGGACATTGTCAATTTCCATTTTTTTTTTCTATAAATATCAATAAAATTTTATCTGTTGAGTAAAAAAGCTTGAAAATTTAATAAAATGCTCCTAGGTTATTGTTTCAAAGGTAGATGAAAAATATTAAAAATCCTTAGTCACAGTTTTTATTTATAAGCATTTAAAGTTCAAATTTTGACAAAATACGGAAAAATCACGAAAATTAACAAATTATTACGAGTTGAGAATTCAAAAAAATTTTTCTTTTTAAATCTAAGATTTGAAAATGTAATATAAGGTTACTCATAAGTTTGTCTACCTTTATCAAAAAAAAAATGTCTACAAGAAACTTAAATAAATTTTTATGAGCGTCTGAAATTTATATTTTTATATATATTATTAGCATTTTCTATATATCATAAAATTTGTAAAATATTTTGACTCTTTTTGAGCTGTTTACGGACATTGTCAGTTTTCAATTTTTTTAGTTTTTTTTTCTATAAATATCAATAAAATTTTATTTGTATGGTAAAAAAGCGTGAAAATTTAATATAAGGCTCCTGATATATCGTTCTAATAGCAGTTGATAAATATTAAAAATACATACTATAGGCACAATTTTTTTTATAAGCATTTAAGGCTCGGTCAAACAGAGAGCGGGCTGCCATGGTCTACGGGTACGCTGACCGCGGCGGGCAGCGGCCGGTTGTATTATTTTACAGTGCCCGCGCGGGCAGACCGCTTTCTGTTTGACTGAGCCTTTATAGTTCAAATTTTGACAACATTTATCAAATTTATAATTTATTAATTATTTTGTAGTTAAAAATGTATAAAATGTTTAACTTTTATGGCTAAGGGTTGAACATTTAAAACAAGGCTCCGCGTAAATAGGTTATAATATATAAATTACTTTATTCACAATAATATCATCAAATATACTTGGTAATATCATAGGCTGACTGACCGTTTTCGCTCAGAATCGTTTTTCTTATACAATGATATTATATCATTAAATTCAAATTTAACACCATCCATTACAGTGACCCACTTGTAACCTACTGTACAGCAGAACGACATCCACTTATCCACCTTTTTTTGTATTTGAATACTATTTTAAATACTTTTTTTTTAAAAATTTTATTTGTATTTTTTATTTATTAAAAAAAAATTTTTTCTGATCCAGAGAAATAGTCTTAAAGTTGTGACAAGACATATTAATATATTATTATAAATCATGAACATTATAGTTTTCGTATCGGTCGTATCACAATAGTGGTCAAAATGTATAAATAACTTATGATTACGATATTTGTTGATTTGTGTGAAAGTTGGGTTTATTTGTTATCTAGTTAAAGGTTTTTATGTCTATTATTAGTTATTTTTATTACGAAATACGTTCAACATTGGTGTTGCCTGCGCCCTGCTGCCGCTGAAAGCAGTGCGAGTGCTTAACACTGAACAAACGACAGACCACAAAATTTAAAAGGTAATTTATTTACAAACTTAATATTATTTTGTAAATACTTGTAGAATTTTGACAAAACTTTAAGGGGTAGGCAAATTTAGTACAATGGCACAACATATGTTTCCATATTAAGAGATGTTAACATGTCCCAAAGGGGAGGGCAGTCACACCTTCAAAACCGCCATTGCTAACATTTAGAAATTTAATTTGTTGATAGATCATACATAGGCATTACTTGTCATTGGATAATTGATGAAGATTTAACTAGAAAATCATGTGTATTGACTGTAAAACGATTGGAAGGGAGACATACATTTGATGTATTAGCAAAGGAAATGGAATCTGTGTACTTAAAATATGATACAAACAACAAAATAAGTTATACAACTACAGATAATGGTTCAAATTTTGTTAAGAGTTTTAAGTAAGTAATTGGTATTACATGATAAATTATAAAATTCAAAAGTTATTAATTATTATTTAATGATTTTAAAATAATTAACCTATTGGCTATTACTCATCATGAGTTAATTTTATTAATGATAAAATTATAAATTATTATATAAATTCTAAATCTATTTTCTAGGCTGATAAAACCATTTGTTTTTTTCAAATTATTTTTTCATCATTACTTATTCTTAATACAACAATTTCAGAATTTTTGGAAAAGAAAATAATATTGACAACCACGGTGATAGTAATACAGATACTAATATTAATACTGATGAGATTGAAGAAGAAACAAATGCTGAAATGATCAACATTGCTGATATTTTTAATGAAATTGTTTTTTCGGATGACTTTAATTACAGTCTACCAAAACATCATAGATGTGCTGCACATACGTTGAATTTAGTTGCAACAAATGTAAATATTTAAGATACTACTAAATTATTTAAATTGTTTAACTATTATTTGACCTACTAATCAATAGGTATAATATAGTGGTTTCATGTGTGGTACTTAATTGTTATAAATAATTTTGTTTATAATATTTTTCAGGATATTGAAAATGCAGTGATCAAATGTACAGGAAGTGATTTGTTACTTTTTAAAAAACAAAGAAGGCAGACTATTGCCAAATGCACAGCTCTATGGAACAAACAAAATAGGTCCACAACTTCAGGAGATATTGCTAAAAAAATACTTAGGCGTCTATCTAAAAACTCCCAATGAAACTAGGTGGAATTCTTTTTTTAACTCAACCAAACATTTATTGCAACAATTTAAAAAAAATCCTGGGACATTTTTAAGAATGTGTGATGATTTAAATGTTAATCGCTTAAACAAATCAGATAGAGAATGGTTAAACGATTATGTTTTTATAATGGAACCTCTTGCCGTTTGTTTGGATATTTTACAGGGTGACAAAAGTATGTATTTTGGATTTTTAATTCCTTCAATTTCACAACTCATCAATAGGCCCATCAATATGGGAGTTTCATAGGCTGACTGACCGTTTTCGCTCAGAATCGTTTTTCTTATACAATGATATTATATCATTGAATTCAAATTTAACACTATCCATTACAGTGACCCACTTGTAACCTACTGTACAGCAGAGTGACATACACTTACCCACTTTTTTAAATTTTTTAGTATAAGAATATATTGCTGGCGGCTTTCTATGGTGTTCGGTTGTGTCCAATTCACGTACCGCCAGACCATAGGCGCTAATTGACAAAATTTTTTGGGGGGACTTTTAACAAAAATGGTTTAGCTTTAGTGTTACTACCCACATTATTCAACAAGTTATAGGGAATGGAATAAAGACATGTAACGTAATTGGGCCAGGTTTATCTTAAACGTGTTTAAGTTATTAGCTTCACATAATAATTTAATTACATTTAAAGTATATTTTTTAATTTTTGTTGTACATATGTGATGTTTTTATGCACTGAAGATGTTAGTTGAACCAGAATTTATCCTACGTGTTTAGTTTTTTAGAAATATATAAAATCTTATAATAGTAATTTTTGTTAAGCATGCTTATGTAGTGGTAGCAGTCACTTATCGCAAAATGACATGGGCAATCAGCCATTATCTCAAAAGTTTGAATAAAATTCTGATATCTCTATTGTCTTAAGCACAAAAAGTCAATTTTAACCAAATTGTTTTTAATAGTTTAATTTTGATAATTTAATATTTAAGAATAGTTCGCAGAAAACATTTTTTGGTGTAGTGTGCTCTTTTAATGTTCTATTTCTAATGATGAGTAATGAATTTTATTTTAAATTCAAATTAAATAATAAAACATAATATCAATGAAATTTATATTATACTTGGTAAATTAAAATACTTTAGGAGTATGAAGTACAAAATTATAGTTCAGCTTATAATTTAACGCTTAGTGCTTAATTATGAGATAATACATTAAAACAAACTAATATTATAAATAAATTAAAAAAAACAAGTCTGGCATGTTAAAAATTTTTTAAATTATTATCCCAATTTTTCAACAGATTCCTGAATGTCATCAATTTGTTCCTTCAGTTTGTTCCATTGACCAACAGACAAAGATATGCCTAAAAACATAATATTAACATTTAAAATAAAGATTAGGATTCAATTTTTTTTTATTTACCTTTTTTTCCAGGAAGTGTTTCTCCATCCTTCTCATAGAATTCACGGATGTCAATGAAAAGTTTACCACGGAATTCCCTTACTTTAACAAAACGATTTTTATCCAATGCAAAAGAATGCTCTTCTTCATTTGAGCTGGTTTTCTTGGAACTTCCTTTATCAGAAGGTTTAGACTTTTTTGGAGGAGGATTTCTCTAAAACCAAATTAATTTAAGACATTAAAATTCACTGTTATTAATTATTATGGTTATTTAATATGTATACTTCTATATAATAAATAATGTCATATTATTTAAGATAATATGATTTACCTATAACAATAAATTATTGATTATGAATTAGTAAATTACTGAAATGAAGAAAGATATGGTATTATAAATATATTAAAGAAATTAATCATTCAATACTTTACTTGAATTGTATTTAAATATAGTAAGAAGTACGAACCAATATCAATTATATTATTATGCAACTATTACGCTATGTCCTATGTGAACGCGGAGAGTGCGGGCAAATTATATTCTGACCATGCTGTTCCAAACGCGGCAAAAATCAAGCTGTTTTGTTTTTCGCGTTCACGTAGGACATAGCGTTATAGGTATTGGGTTCAAGTTTGTTATATCTTATTTAAACATTATCTTTATTATTTGATTGTTCTATTAAATAAAGCTCAAGGGTGACTCGTGTATTTACATGTCCAAAATGGATCTTTGGAAAAGTACTTCAACTTGATTTTTTTTTAAGATCAATATATAAAAAAATATTCAACGTATGTCCATTATATATTATTATAATAGGTACCTAGATGTGTATTAATTTGTTTATTCTATTGAAAAACGACTATAGTTTAGTAAGTGATCTATATTTTGTATGCAAGCTATTACATAGTATCTACCTAACTAGTTAAATAATGAATGAACAATTATGAGCAAACATCAACAAAATTCATCTTGTGTTGTTAGTTTTAATGTTTCCAAATCAGGTATATATAACCCAATTTTTTAATCACCAAAGAAACTTTGAAAAAAGGGTAAGAATATTATCTGTGTTCTCGGTGGTTTTTTTCTCGTAATTTTAATTTTAATGGCAGTTCTACTTTACATACTTATAACTTGCTTAAAATTAAAAATATAACTGAAGTGTACACAAATAATATTCTTACCTGCCTTTAAACTTGATAGTAGTTTAACGTACAACACAAAATTGGTTCTGCTGAACACAAATTATCTAGTATACTGTATGTTTGTAAGTCGACAGAGACATCACATAATATGCGGATTACATCGGACCCTCTAAAGGTTAACAGAGGTTATAATACACCGTCGGCATAATATTATTATATTGTGCCAAGAAGATTGTCTGAAATAAGTACCATACGGTCGGATTCCCGAAGTCGTTGGACTAAATTTTTATACGGCATTGTACAGACAAAAATCTCCGGGGAAAGGTACCAGAGTACGCGATATTATTTCAATCAAAAGTCACCACCACATTATCATCAAACATGAGCAGTTAATTTTTTGACCACATCAGTCTAGGACTTACGTCGTCGGGTCCGGAGTCCGAAGAAGAGGATTCGGAGGCGCTACGTTTGGACTTTTTCGGCGCCATTGTGAGAACGTTTCGTTTTCCTGTAACGTGGAAATCCCAATTCGCTGAACGGGGACGGTTGGAAAATACTGAAAATCGAAATACAACTATATAAGGACGCTCACGAGAGCAGTTTGACAACGGATCTCAATTCAATTTTTATTAAGATGAAGGCTAAACTTACTTGATATGCTTGACGGCAACAAATGTCACAAACTCATAGTCGTAACCTCAAACACGGTCGTCGTTACAGTGTGACCGATCGGTGTCGCGTTAATTAACGGACGAATGTACAGTTCCGCGTTTTTGCGCGCCCGACGGGACAGCCCTGCGGATCGTGAAGTTTTCGTACCGCGAGTACGTTTCCCGCGTACGAGTTTAGTAACGTTCAGACACGTTCCCTCGGTGAATTCGCGTTGTACTTGTTGACTTTCGCGGGAGGCGCCGCTCGCGAATATTGCGCGTACCCTCGCGATAATCGGACGAACTTCTTGTCGTCGTTAAGGTAAGTTCTTCGTTCTTCTGACTTCTCGCAGGCAACGATACAAATTTATTATCGAAATTGTACCGTGGACTACCATCTATACCGAGTCCGGTGGCGATCGTAAAAACATAATATAATGACTGAATTGGCGCAAATATAGGGGGACGCATATAGCATCCCCCTTAAATTTTAGCACCCCCAGCTGGCTGGCTATTTCCAAAATGTAAAAAACTAATACATTTTTATTATTTTGCCTATTATTATTTTATTATATTAATAGCACGACTATTTTATCGATTGAGCTTTTTTATGCCACTATGAACGTATGTTGGAAATACTAATGATTTTTTATTATATTAATAAAATGTCAAGATTTGTGCTAGGATATATTATTATATAATAATAACCAACAAAAATTGTTGTGATTTTAGTCTTGAAAACATATTGTAATATTTAGCTTATTTATTACTATACGTTTTGGTGGAAATCGGAATGTTATAATTTTATTAAAAGTAAAAAAAAAATATTGGGACCAGTTATGGCTATATTCGATTTAATCTTCCATTTATTAATTGATAATAATACTATAATAGTAAATATTATTTAGTATTTATTCTTGTTTTACCCTCTATATGAAGCTTGATGCGGACTATAAAGAACAACGCTTTCTCTGAATATTGTCCGTTGGAAACACGGTGATTGTATAGGTGAATATCGGTGTAACATTTCCAGTTTGCTGATATAATCGTAAAATAGAAACCTGTCGAATGTTGATTAAAAAAAATTTCAGTGAACTTATTTGGCCGATATTGAGAACTTTGAGCTTATATTATTTAAAAATAACCAGAACTTAATTTTTAACTTGGATTTATATTATTATTGCTGTTATATCTCCGTTTATTAAAATTTTTAATGTAATGTCTATAAGTTATCAGCACAATGGCGCCGAAATGCTTAAAAAATACTATGACAACGTACATCACGTACATTAATAATTGGTTCTCCTCATCATCGTTTCCATCAAAGACCCTACATAATGCAATGTATAATAATTTATTTTTAGTTTTTAGCAGAACAAAATATATTTAAACATATTTTTTGGGGGGATAGGCGCGACAGGTTACCGTTAAGTTGAAATATTGAAATATTGAAATATAATCGACGTGTTGATGTGTGGTTACAGTATTTATCAACACTACATGTAAAACAACTGTGACCAATATAAAACATAGTAATTAATAATAATTTACTAAACCACGAACAATGTTGTACACATTTTACGGTGATAGTGAAATAGTCCCTAAAATTAATAAAATAGGTTTAAACCACATATTTTAGAAATTCTAAATTTAGCTTAAAATTATCCACCAGTGTTGTTAAAAAATATTGTCTGTTAATATAGTAGGTAATCAAAATCACATTTATATCGTTAAAAATGGGTTGCTAAACATCGATCCGCCCGATTGATCCGCAATATTCCGGATAAGACATCTAGAATCTTAATTAATTGTATTTCCTGGTTGCTGTTACTCAAATATTTTATCCATTTAACTAGCTGACATTTAAACGAATTGATCAATCTAAATAATGACCAAAAATATTCACCAATTAGATATAATAATAGGACGCATTATGTTGATTGATCTTTACCATATGGGGTGCCCGGTGCAATATAATAAACATTACTTTTAAAATAAAGAAAACACGTACCTATATATATATATAATATATAGATAATAATATGTGCTATTATTTAGTATTAAACATAATAAAATAATATGTAGGAATCGGATGGGTCAATGCATCAATGGGCAATCAGTCATTACTGTCACAGATTTCTTTATACATTTAATCAATGGAAATAAATAAATAAATAATACAAATTAAATACTTTGTAAATAAATCATTGCAATTTGCACTTACAATCGAAATCTGGTTATGATTTATTGGTATTGACAGTAGTGTTGTCGTGAAATACCATTATTATCTGAAGGATTATAGGTATACCTTTAATAATCACAAAACAAGATTAATCGTTGAACACCTGTTAGAGTAATAATTAATATTTTTAATTTACTTTATGTTAAAACTAGAGAAGTGTATGCATGTCTTGGCCAAGATACTAATTTTATTTAGATTTAATATTATGTTTTAATCAATATTTTATCGGTTAGGTATATATATAATGTTATTTAATACATTTAGGAGAGAGGGTCCAGCCCCTGAAAACTCCCACCCCTTAGTATTACGGCCTTGATTTCAGTATGTTATACATATTAAAACTTTGTTTTCTTTCTATAAAATATTTGTTTGAAATTATTTGTCAACCTAAAACACCTTAATTTAAAAATATACATTTCGAATTAATATGCAAGGGTTGTTGTTGCTGACAATGCATAATATGCAAATTTCGGAAAAAATACATTTTGATTTCTAGTTGATAAAGCAATATACTAATGTTTTTTCTACAAGTTTTTCAATAAAATATATTTGCATACAAATTACACACTTTGTAGTCAAATGTACTTATAAAAAATAAAAATTGTGACAGGAATACGAAATCCCATGTATGAAATTGAAAAATAATTTATAATGTTAATAATAATAATCTCATTGAATATGCAAATTAATTGATGTACAATATTGAATATAAAGATTTATTGACGATTACCTACACATTGTGATAAAATAACTAATGATTATGAGTATAATAGTCACTATATATGTTACACGACAAATAAATTACCTTTTATCAAACAAAATATTGAACACATCCTTTTTAAATTTATTTGTAAGTAGTAAGGTATAGTAAGGTAGTAGTAGGTATATTTGGGTATATTATATTCCAACCAATTAAATTACAAATATAAACTATAATAATTATTTTAAATCAATTAATCATATTATTGTATTTTGAATCTATGCAGCGTGATTGCACTGCGAGTACGGTTTTAACATAATATAATGGTATAGTATTCGTAGGTAATTATTATAAATTCAAGTGTAGTGTAATCATTTATATAGGCGGGCAAAGCGAAGTCCGGCTGAATTTGATATAAATGTAATCTTTTTATTTTTTATACGTTTTACTAGGTTTATATGTACTTTTAAAATATTTTATATTTCCTTTTTTTATCAAATTTATGTAGCCATTTTTATTTAGAAAGCTTACTACTTTTCTTATTCTTTCATCCACCTGCAATAAATAACTTCCCAAGCAGTACTTGAATATTAATGTTTTTCACAGAAAGATTTCTTCTTCATGTATACAGTAGTATATTATACTATACACACCAAACTCAGGTATAATAATATTCAGTGAGCTGACCTCGTTGAGGGAAACCGTCCACAGGGACGAATATAATACATTATATACATCCATCTATTTTAACCGACTATATATATATTTTGTACTCGTAAGATTTCCTATCGTGTTTATTCCAAGTACATATTATATGTCTTAGTATAAAAACAATTAGATTTAGACTACCTATTGTCATCTATCTACTTTCAGATGTAAGTACCTACATGAATTTAATCGCAAAATGACATTACTTTTGCTTTTATAAATGATTTATTAATTCTTGAGGGTATCCAAATTCTGAAATCGTTTAACGTGTACCACCAACTTCACCTCTGAATATTCATTTATTTTTTGCCATAATCGTATAATTATTAGTATATACATAACTTACCACTTACGCGGCTACTGACTACATTGATTTTTATTTTATTATTATGCAGTATGCATCACTAAAACTAAAATGTTTCTTTTTTACCTTGGCGTATATCTTTAAAATAAACATACTACTGAACAACATATCAAGAGGAACACTTACTTATATAAATATTTTAATAGGTAACTAAGAAAAAACAATTTAAGTAGGTGGGTACCAAGTTAAGATATGTTTTTATTAAATTTTTAATTTTTGTTTGAATAATAAATAATATATTAAATAATAAATATTTAAGTAGTCAAACATTTTATTTAATTCTTCGCCGCACATTTTTCGTAACATGGGCACAAGTGTCTTCAAACCTTCTGTAAAAGTGCGAGTAATTTCTTAGGTATCTTCCAGTCGGTATCCCAGTGGTGATCTCAATTTCACTTCTGATCGATTCTTTTTGGCCTAATCGTTGGTGTACCAACGAAAAATTGTAGGTATACTAAAAGAAATGAACGATTTTGAAATCAAAAATGCATTGGAGGGTGACTATTCATTGCAACTGAAAATGTCGTAACAGTGATCTATAAAATATATAGTGAACATTAAACTAATACCTCGTTTCTAATATCCAGGGATATATTTTCAAAGCATTTATAAACAGGGTATGATTAAGTCCAAGCATATAATTATATAGCTCTAGGGTCTAGGCACATCAGTTTTAATAGCCTATTATTGTAATGCCATATAAGAAAAATGTTCAGACATTTTAAACTTTTAATATTTTTTCTACACAATTCAATGTATATATTGGGTGATCCGCCAAGCATATTATGCTTACCACATTTTGAATTTATTTCAATTCTGATTTTTAAAATCGTTTAGTAAAACAAAAACCATTCTTTTTACAAAATATATATACTAAGATTTAATTATACCAACTAAGGTATTAGGTTATGATGCATGTCAGTACCAGCGTGTTTTAAATATGTCTTACTGTAAATAGTTAAGCAGATCGTACTTTTTGAAAATTTTGATGTATCGAAATCAAAAGTTGTAATGTTGAATGAGTACCTATATAGTTTCTAAGTTTTTAAAATGTATAAACTAGGGATAATAATCCTTAAAAATGGTTTTATAAGAATACAAAATACATTTAAAATGATTGGTGTCCAGTAATCATTATACTACGACCATTTTAACAAATTTTTTTTTTTTTTTTATTGGGTAACCCGCGGCAACATAGGCCATTGGGTGTGGGGAGGGCACTGTAGGTTTTTTTTTATATTGGGTAGGTTTGGTAGGTTTTATATTGGGTAGGTTGGTACACGTGTGTGTTGTGTTTGGCAGAATTTCTAATGGGGCACCCGTAGGTTTCTGCCGTGCCCCGGGGTGGGGGGATGGCGGCACTTGTTCTCCGGACACCGTGACTTGCACGGAGAAAAATGCCGCCCAGTGGTCGAGGATCGAACTCGGACCGGCTGTGCCGAATCCGTCGCGTTAGACCACTCGGCCACCTCGTCCCCCTTTTAACAAATTATAAACCACGATTATTGATTTTAATTTTCAAATGATCATAGAAACATCTTCCAAAATCCAAACCTATTATTCTTAGTAACCTACCGCCATTTTATTTGTACCCGCAGTAGGCGTACTTGATTAGACTTTGTTAAAACGTATTTACGTCCAACATAATTTAATAACGCAATCCGTAGGTACTTTTATTGCACTATAAATGGATATTTTCTTCGTCTTCTTCTTCTTCTTATTATTAATATTTTACATATAATATGATCTTATTTGTACCATTGACACAACCGTTTTCGAATCCAATTAGTTTTTTTTTGTCCATGAAATCGAATTACTAAAATTACCTATATGTTAATGTTTTCTTATAAAAAGCACGTACTATTTACTCGGAGATTTCGTGAAATATTTTTACCATCTACTCAAACTGTATAATATTTATAATATAATCTTGTTGTTGGATAAAAGAAAGCAAAATAATATTCTCGGGCTTTTTATCTCTGTAAGTCCATAACAATTTGGTCTTACTTAGTCGTAATTACTATGGTATTATAATAATGGGGACCCCTTTTAACGTTTGCCGCCCGCGGTCCTTTTCCCTAAAATCCACCACTGTACCATTCGGGTTTAATTATAATTTTATGTAAACGTATATTGTATAATATAATGTAGAGTCATTGATTAATATTTAATAATTATTATTCTAAAAGTATTGACTTCATAACATTATTATTGAAAAGTCTGTTTGAATAGCGCAGGTATATTATATGACAATGTTATGTATGTTTTCGGGCAAACGAATTATACTAACTGTTTTTTATTTTTGAATTTCAATCAACGAATAATTATTTAAGACTATTATTGAGGCTAGTTTGACTCTGCAGCCACAGTAAATGTAAAATACGATACTAAAATTATTTTGTGTTTAGTCATAAATCAGCTAAAATAATAGTATCTATAATAATAGATACATTACAAGGTTAAATAATACGTTTTAGGTTTTTTGTATTGGGCTATAATAATATGATACATAAGCTGACAATTTCGAGCAGAAGGGGAATCGTGACTGTTTTTCTTAACCGTCGCATATAGCTGAAGTTCTTTTATAAAACAATATTAAAACTTATGATGAATACACATATTTTATTTGGTTAGTATGTATATTTTATTACTGTGAGAAAAATAATAATTACAGTATTTCATTATATTTAAATTTTTCCACGAACACATTTCATTTAAAAAGTTTATTTTCTTAAACACTCTTAATATTATATCGTTATTCTTTTCAGCTCAAATTGTGTTGGTTATTAAAATGAAAAAAACTTTGCATTGAAAGCAATAATTTACATGACCATATTATTATACAACATGAAATTCCATTCATAATAAACCCTTACCACTCTATACCTATTATATTAAAATATAAATATTTTGTTTTATAAAATTCAGGGCTCGAAACCGTTATTAATTTAATCTTGGTACACCTGACTTACTGCAGACTGTTAATTATTTTCATGTTCCTGTCTTTAATTCCCGCTCAGTATATCCATTCTCTATCCCTTTTTGTTCCTCCAATTATATGTTAAATCATCCTATCACCCGAATGTTGATATTGGCCAACGAAGAACCATCTTTTTTATTCTAAAATATAATTTTTGTTATGTTCTCTTTTAGATAGAAGCGAAGAATGTATTGATTTTACAATGATGTGTGTTTTTTTTTTATTTTTTTTTTTTGTGTCTGTCATCACCTTTTAAGACAGTAAAAGTGCTTGGATTTTCTTCAACAGTAACTTTTCTGATAGGAAAGTGAATCTAGTTGGTACTTTGGGGGGTCAAAAGTAAAAATAGTAGTTTTCAAAAGCGACGTGAAAAACAAAAGAAAAATTAAGGAAAAACGGGAATTTTTATGCAAAATCTGTTTTCAAGAAAATCGATTTTGGTTTTTGGTGTAACTTTAAAACAAACGACCGTAGGGACATGAAATTTTGACTGAATGTTTATATTAGCATTTCCTATACACCATAACATTTTCCAAATATTTTGACTCTTTTTGAGCTGTTTACGGACATTGTCAGTTTTCAATTTTTTTAGTTTTTTTTTCTATAAATATCAATACAATTTTATCTGTTGAGTAAAAAAGCTTGAAAATTTAATAGAAGGCTCCTAGGTTATTGTTTCAAAGGCAGATGAAAAATATTAAAAATCCTTAGTCACAGTTTTTATTTATAAGCATTTAAAGTTCAAATTTTGACAAAATACTGAAAAATCACGAAAATTAGCAAATTATTTTGAGTTGAGAATTCATAAAAATTTTTCTTTTTAAATCTAAGATTTGAAAATGTAATATAAGATTACTCATAAGTTTGTCTACTTTTATCAAAAAAAAAAATATCTACAAGAAACTTAAATTAAATTTTTATGAGCGTCTGAAATTTATTTTTTTACAACATTTGATATTCACTTGATTTCTCATGTAACAATTTTCTTATTTTATTGTAATTAAAAAACGAATGACTGTAGATACTTGAAAATTTCACTAAATGTTTATATTAGCATTTTCTATACACCATAAAATGTTGAAAATATTTTGACTCTTTTTGAGCTGTTTACGGACATTGTCAGTTTTCAATTTTTTTAGTTTTTTTTCTATAAATATCAATAAAATTTTATTTGTTGGGTAAAAAAGCTGAAAATTTAATATATGGCTCCTGATATATTGTTCTAATAGCCGTTGAAAAATATTAAAAATACATAGGCACAATTTTTTTTTATAAGCATTTAAAGTTAAATTTTGACAACATTTATCAAATTTATAATTTATTAATTATTTTGTAGTTAAAAATGTATAAAATGTTTAACTTTTACGGCTAAGGTTTTAAAATTTAAAACAAGGCTCCGCGTAAATAGGTTGTATATAAATTACTTTATTCACAATAATATCATCAAATATACTTGGTAATATCATAGGCTGACTGACCGTTTTCGCTCAGAATCGTTTTTTTATACAATGATATTATATCATTGAATTCAAATTTAACACCGTCCATTACAGTGACCCACTTGTAACCTACTGTACAGCAGAGCGACATCCACTTATCCACTTTTTTTTTTATTGAAGTAAGTGAATTATAAATATTTGTCTATCCAGGGCTTAAAACCGTTATTAATTTAATGGATATTAAAATTTTTTGGATACCGATTACCGGTTTTATACCGGTCCTGTTGTTAGCGGTAACCAATTACCAGTACTATATTCATAATTACAGGTTATCGTTAAGTGATAACCGCTTCCAAAAAATTTTTTCGGTTGCCAGTAACTGATTGAATACAGGTTTTCTAAAAAAAAAATTGTACTACACCTTTGTACCTGTATACTTAATACAATATTCGTGTTTTTATAGGAATCAAGCTATTTTTAGATTTCCCAGTACAATATACGACGAGGAAGACCGGGACTATCGAATATCGAGTACCGTCTTTACCAACCAACGATATTTTATATTATAGGTAGGTAGGAAATAGAAATGTAGAATACCTGCAATTATTTTAATTATTATTACAAGAATTTAGACTAGGGAAAAAAAAGAAGATATAATAGTATGATTTAAGAATAGTTTTAAGAATTTATTAAACCATTAGTAGCTACGAGCGTATAATTATTGATGAAGCTAAAATAAATTAAACATAATATTATTATTGTTCATACGTAACGGTAGTCAGTATTTATAAATACCGGTGATCGGTTCTTAACCGGTGAAAACATACTACGTTATTATAACGTTTTATATTAGCTGAAAAATTGTCACGGTAACCGGTAACCGATAACCGGGAGGACAAATAGGTTTATAATAACGGTAACCGATTATAGGTTCCCCAAAATTTCGGGAAATTACTGGTTTTTACCAAAAACCGGTAATAGGTTTCAAGTCCTGATTATTAAAATTAGATCTTTGGGATTGAGGATACAAATCGGATAAAAATTTTTAGCTTTTCCGTACCCGTGTGTACCTTAATTTATTGTTTATATACCTAAATAAATATATGAATATTGTGTATGGTAATTTTTTTATCGTTTTGCTTGTTTTCAAACTTCAGTATGGGAAATCTACGGATTACGGCTATAGGAGTATACTAATACTCAACTAAAAATAAAGTATTTAGCTGTATGCAACTGATTAGTGGTTGGTAGAGATAATTAATATATTATATTTAGGAGACTGGTGTGATAATGTAAGGGGAAGTGCAGTCCATCTTCGAGAGGAGAAATCTTACCTGACAATATTTAAAAAGCCATAATATAATAGATACTATGTATAATATACTGTATTATCCATAACTACATAAACATAAAAAGCGAGTAAGTGTCGTTCTGCTGTACAGTAGGTTACAAATGGGTCAATGTATAATGTATTGTATGAAACATGAATTCAATGATATAATATCATAGTATAAGAAAAACAATTTTGAGCGGAGAGGGTTTGTCAGTCTGGATATTTTATATTGTTATTATTTATTATAGCCTGTAAGTTGAATTAATATTATAATTTTTTATTCGTTTCTATAGTGATAAATAATGCGTTAGAAATTTAAATCCCGTTTTTTCATAATTTGTCGGTGGTTTATCCCGTGCATTAAATAACTATTGATAAAATCGAAAAATGACATCTTTAAAGTACCATCTTGATCCAATTTTCTAAAAGATAAGATACTATATTATGTTGAAATTGAAACACTCCTTCTGGTAAAAATTTAGTATAGGTACAGAATAAAAAAAAAATAAAATATAAACACCATTGTACAACCACTAGTTTCCTCGCTTCGCTCAGAATCTAAAAAATCTAGATTTATTTTTATTTTTGAAAAGAAATATTATCTTACAAATATATCTACATACATAAAACCTATATGAATTTTAATTTTCTGAAACTTCACATGCAAATGTATAATTTTGTGTGATGAACTAATCATTATTCTCTTTAGACATTCTAAATAATAATTATTGTGTAAATGACACAATATGCGAATCATATGTAATGATATTATACCTTTTGCCACATCTACAATCTACATGTGTACTTATGTCTTATATATAATAATATTTATGTCACATATAATGTACAAATCGAGTAATGTTCAAATTATATATATGGTGTTTACATTTTCCATTTTTGTGCACTACCTGTAGTAAATGTATATCGTGGACAACGTGTTACTTTTCCGAGTAAAGTGTATAATATTATGTATTAACCACATACTTTATGTTTAAGTCAATAATCAATATAATAGAACTTATATTTTTCAAATCTTTTTTTTTCAATCATATAATATTATAAATTATAGGTGTATTATTATTTTGTGTCATTTATCATGAAGTTTCATAAATACATATAATATTAAGCAAGTATCTAATTATCAACAAATTATTGACTAATAACGTAATTTTATTATTATAATGAAAATAAACAAACACATAATATTAGTTGTCAGCTCATTGAACCGTAGGTATCTGCCATGGCCGGGTGGGGTTTATTTGTTTTATTTTCTAGTTAAGTTCATATATTTGATTTCCTATAATAAGTGACGAATTATAATATTTGGATTCCGTTAAATATACATTATTTTGATTAATTTATTTATTAAGACACTCATACAAATTAATTATCTCTTTGATAGATCATAACAATATCAAATAACAATTTATAAATATTATATGTATCTGTAAAATATGTTTAATAATGTTTAAAATTATACGAAATCATTGCACGCATTACGTTAAACTAAATCGTTTTTTTTCGTAAATATTGTTTTAAAGTACTTTACACACTCGGCGGTACAATATAATATATCGTATAAGCTACCCGGTTAATGTACGAAAGTAGCGTTTTATAGACAATATATTTTTACTTTATTCAATAGTTATGGGTTATATAGTTTATACATTACCCGCCTTTCGTTCTATTTACTCGTAACATAATATATTCTTATATACCTAGGTACATACATAATAATTATTATGTAACTGAGATCAAATTATAAAATTTACGTCTTTAATCGTATCTACACGGTTACGTGATTTCAGCGAAGCGATCTGTAACTTTATTAGGAACTTCGAGTTTTCTCTATGGCCCCGACAAACCTGGAGAGGAAGTTGACAATAATAGTCACGCGTGAATAGTTAGCTCGGAGTGTGAAAAAAAACCATTTTGATGCGAAAAGTTAGACGGGACACCGCCGACACGGGATAGACGAGAGACCTACTTATAAGTTATTATATTATAATATATACATATAGAACTCGTTATTAGTTTTTTTTCAATTTATGTGATACCTGGTATATACGCATGATATAATAATTTTTTTAAACTTTCGAGCTACCTACCTATTAAACGCGTATGGAAACCTGCAAAAATGAATACGATAGTAATTTAATAGTCGTTCGCATTGTATATAATATAAAGATTATAGGTGTTGATCACTTTCCTCGGAGGACGTTTGAAAATAATTTAGCATCTCTGTTATCTACTTATAATATAATATATATTATATATTATATTCTATCGTTGGCTGTTGCATGCAGGTTGGGCGTCCGTCGCAAGTATATAAGCTCGTTGGTGATTAATTGTTTTGTTATATATATATAACAAAACAGCCTGATACATATATATATATATTATAAGAATAAAATAATCTCATCAATTTTAAGTCTAAAGAAACTTCCGGTTTTGCCACATATATACCTCTATAACCTATAAGTACTGTATTAAATAGTAATTATATGCGCATTGGTGATACCGCGACGTGTAACGTTTTATACGTATATTTTGCGTGCCTAAACTAAATATGTATATATACGCGCACCTTATTCATTAATCACTTGTACGGGACTCGTGGGCGTTGCTTTTCGATATTTAAAGTTTATTCTTTATACTGAAGTGTTCAAAATTTTGTATTTTTCTCATCTCTTCTTCGTAGGTTTATGAATAGCGTAAAAATTATAGTGGAAACGCACTGTGTTTCAGTGTAAAAATGTAATAAAATGTATAAGATGAAAGTAGGTATTATGCGGGTTTACGTAAAAAAATATTATTTTCAATTTTAGATCCTATTCTGATATGATATTATATTGTAGCACATGACGTATAGAGTGATTCACCAAGCACGCTCACCCCATTTTTTTTCTTTATTTATACAATTATTCAAAATCTGATTTTTGGAGATTTTAAATATATACTCAAAGGCCATTTTTTAAATTCTTCATTTAACATTTTTCGTGTAAATTATCCACTAAATAATTTACACGAAAAAGGGGAGGAGGGTTCGCATTTGAAAAAAAGATGTTCGTACCACCCTTATGGTGGAGTGTTTAATACACACCTAAAGTACAGATAGAGTACAAAAAAATCTCAAGAATTTGAAAGTATGGTCTAAATAAAGTATATTTAATAATTCCAAAAATCAGAATTTGAATAAGTTCATTATTAAAGAAAAAAATAGAGAGTGAGCTCACTTGGTGAATCTCTCTATATATTATAATAAACCTATACTCCATCTGTTCTGTGCAATACTATAAATAGCAGATTTTCGTTATCAGTCCAAAGAGTAAACCTCAGCAAACAAGCATAATTATGTATCGTCAATATTTTGTTGTACTTATTGCTTAGGTGTACGTTTTTTGCAATTTTTAATTATAAGTACACATTTTTAATTTATTTTAACATATCTATAATTAAGTCATGCGTGTCTTACTGTTTTTGTTGTTCCACGAAAAATGTATGTTCTATACATCTATAATAATTTAGTACCTACTTATGTAGGTATGAGGTATCGCTAGTACTTCTCAAAATATATTTTTTTAAAGGTGTCCAAAATAAAGAGCGATTCCAAGTTTGTTCTTTCAAACCATAACTTTGTGTTACGACAAATTAATTTAACAATCGAGTATAAAACATTATTTATATGCGAATACGAATAAAATAATATTATGTAATATTCCAACTTTATATCGACAAAGTTTGTTTATAGGCAACTGCACAGTGTTTTCCACTTTCCACATTGTGACGTCGTGTTTCTCAACTCTTTTGAACCGCAATAGATCGCAAGACTGCTATCTAGTTTAATTAGTGTACCTATACACATCTGTGGGAGTAGTTAATAATAATAGTTTACAACAATGTAAACCGACCTTGCCGTCACTACGGTCCCGTTGTCAGCCGGCAAAAATGAATTTCTGGAATACAGTAAAGTTAATTTCGGCTCTATCGTATGTGATAGAATACCTAATGATTGGCTGGACCGAATTATTTTCATGTATTCATCTTGCGCAGTTTTCCCGGTTGATGGACATCGAGACCGCACGGTGTTGCCCCAAAGTATACACGCTACTGATTGTTGTAGAAAAATTTTGCACAGCGCCGTTATATTCGTCAAGCCGGCCCAGAATGCCAATAACTGTGTAAGTTATATAAACCTCACACGTTGACTTATGCTAGCTACATAAACAATTCTAATATTTAATACTTACATATATTATGGTTTTCGATGGATTCCACATTTCCTCACGCTTATTTAATTATATATTTTATGTCTGGAATTTACGCAATACGCTTCATATTATACCAACTACCTATCCGTGACCCGTGCTTGATAACATGTTTATCATATTTTTATACGTTGGCAAATGGTTATTGTCTAATTATATAATATTTTTAATGTAAATCTGCAAAAATTGTGCTTTCAGCTACATCATTATTAATGTTTGTAGTGTTTGTACATAATTGTATTGCTTGCAGCAGAACATAGCCGAGAACAATTACGGTGAACCACAATATTATATATATAGAAAGCTGAAAGAGAGACCACATCGGTACTAAATTCGTAAACCCTCGGTAGACCGCACACTAATAAGAAGAAGAAGAGACACCCGAATAATGCATGTAATATTAAGTATATAAATATCTAATATAACTAATATAAGGTGGGCACGTCTCGCCCGTCGCTGTTGTATACAGGATGACTCACCTATCATCATGCTCATCCCAATTTTTTCTTTTAATATAATAATATAATGAATTTATACGAATTCTGATTTTTTTAATTTATAAATAATATACTTAATATCCATATTTTTAAATATGTCTTTACACTCTTTAGATTCCTTATACCATTTAAGGAGTGACCTGTGGGGATACCAACTTATTATTTTCAAATGAAAATTAATCTTCTTTCTAATAAATATTGTTATCAGGTGATTTTTTTGAAAATTATGATGTGTATAAATTAAAATTTGAACGAGCAGTTTCTCAGTCATTAAATAGGTAATGTATACCTACTAATAAGATAAAAGCCTTTAAAAATAGTTTTACAAAACTATAAAATATATGTAATATTTGATTTAGTATTTATTATTCTTATCCTTATATTATATTAAAGAACAGGCCTTTTTTATGTTCCATTTCGTGACGACACTATTTAATATTTTTCCAATTTTTTTTCACAGAATTGTTCCAAATACCTTCCTAAGTGTCACCACTTTGCTTGATTTTTCATTTTTTTTTGTCGATGGGGATTGCATTTTTAAAATGTATCTTTAATCTATATCTAGACTATTGTATAAAGAGGAGTTGTTAGTTAACAATGTTGAGGGTAATCTCTAGAACTATTTAACCGATTTCAAAAATTCTTTCACCAATTAAACAATTCAAAAAATTATTGTTTTAACTACAATTCGGATAATTATATATCATAATTTTCAAGAAAATCATATTTTGCTTCATAATATTTGTAGTAAAAAAGGTTATGGTTCTCATTTGAAAGAATAAATAGTTTACATCATCACTGTAGCGCTGCATGACACTTGTCAGATTATGTGAAAAAATATAAAATATATTATGTCTTGCATGATTGGTGATAATCACCCTGTACAATATAAAATAATATACGAATGAGAAACGTAAATATAATCGGCTAGCTGCAGCGTGAAATAAAAATTCGCAACGATTTCGTAGAACACGCAAGCTTGATATCATCGTATGGTTTCACGAACGATGAGAGCTGGTGGCTGCACAATGCACATGTACGGTGCGGACCAGCAGCTGCAGCAGTCGAGCTTAATGACGGGTCGCCGGAAAGGAAGGTCAAAATTGCTTGCATGCCAAAAGTTTGTGTGCTTAATTAAAACGGGCGATATCTTGCCGGACCTGCCTAAACCTTAATTTTGTTTGCATAAACTTAAGCTTTAATCTTTTGAATTGAACAATTATTTATGTTTGTACACGTGTAGACTGCTGTCGCTCGCTAAACATATTATACACTGTGTGGTCGGTTCGCGTATGTTTTAAATGTATCACTGTCTGCAGTTGTTATAATAATATAATATACGAGTACCCATTTAACTATCAATTATTAAAGTGTACGTGTTGTAGGACGTTATCATAATAATAATAATAATAATAATAATCATGTTTGTAACGTCGCGTCGCGATGATCGAATATTATTTGATAGGTTGACGAATAATAATTATAAATCAATATTTGTCGAGTCAAATGTTGAAAATGAAAAATGATTATGACACTGCAATCATTATATTTTATAGAACAAAATATGATACATTTTAGGTATAGATACAATGTATATTATATAATATTATATAATATGTATTTTAGTATTGATGAATATTAGATAAAACTTGGAACGCATTTACTAAGATAAATTGTCAATGTACAAAATAATTTTACCTTTTAAAATTTGGTAAATTAGTTATTATTTTTTAAACACATAGAATTATGTATAATTACATTTTTTTTCATTTATCTTTTAAGTAATTAATAAACTTAACGATGGATAAAATTAATTTTGTCTCAAGGTTTTTTTTTAAGACTGATATAAAAAAGTGCCTAATTAGTTAATAAATTTATATTTTTTTATTTCTATTGTAAAAACTTTTAACGACAAAAAGAACATTTTTAATTGACAATAATTGTGTTAAGTTTTGTGTGACACCTACTATTTTTTAATGCACCTACGTTTATTGAAAGATTAAATTAACTAGCAAAAAGAAGAAAAATTTTATTTTTTAAGTATTTCATCAAATAAGCGTATAATCATGATGAATAAATAAAGAAAAGCTGTAATTCATTATTTCACAAAGCTATTTGGTATGATACGTATTTTTCATTCTGTTAATTAAATAATATTAATAATATAATTATGTATATGAATGGTATGATAATATTTTTGTAATGCATTTCAATAATAATAATAATAAATATTTAATAGAACTGCACAATAGTGTGGTCACACGGCGTTTTGAATAGGCATTTCGGGTACATCACTGTCGTCGGTCCATTTTTTTCGATGTCTCCTCATTAGTCATTATTATTTATTAGTTTATTACCTATAATCAGAGGCATGTACAGGAATTCTGAATGGGGGAGAGTGAGGTGTAACAAAAAATCAAATTGCCCGATTTAAAATTGAGAAATACAATAATTATAATTATATGTAGGTAAGTACATAGATTTTTGCAAGTATCCATGCGGGGGGCTTGGAAAAAAATTCGGTTCTATGAAAATTTATAATTATTGTAGATACCTCGGTATTTTATCATCAAATTGTTTTTATAATAACACTCATAATCTAATTAAATAAATAACTATGAGTACTTACTATTATTTATTTATTTATTACAAATATACGGGGTTCCCCTTTTAACATTAAAGTAACAGTTCAACAATTAGTATAATAGTAGGACATTTAAATACATTAGAAATATTATAATATGTTATACAATATCTAATAGAAGTACTAATATTAAAACAAACCATCATCAAATGAAGGGTCCTCATTGGCGAGTGCGTAGTGATATAGTACGTTTTAAAGGCTCATTTTGTAAATAATTTGTGTTGGCGATGGGAATATGGTAGGTTTTTTGAGAACGAGATGTACGCGAAGGGACTTAACAATTTATTTGGGATAGCAAACATGGGGAATTTTGGAATCCTTGATTAAAGGAACTATTCAATAATAATACTTATTCATGACGTGGGTAGTAGTGGTTAGTCGACTAGTCATTGAATTGATTGAATTATTAACTATTATAGTTATTCATTTATGAACTTAAGAGTCCTGGTGCCAGTTTTTCAAATTTTCCACAATTCTATAAAATTTTATATTTTAGTTGCCACCTCAATTATAATACTTTTCCACTAATCTACTACCCGATACCTATTTGGGAGGGGGGGGGGGTTGATAGGGTGTATTATATCGAAAAAGATGACTTTACTGGAATAACTCTCAGGCTTTGTAGAATTGTCGGGTTTTGATGACTTTTTTTTTATCTGAAAGAAGAAAACTTCTTACAGCCCGCATCGATCTCTGTTTTTGTATTTTATTTCAAAAAATTATATTAAAAAATTTGTAAAAAATGCTTTTTATTTTGTATTTTTTTAGACATGTATTATAAAGTTTGAGAATAAAATATTGAAAAACAGATATCGATGCAGGTTGTACAATATACCCCTCTAAGGATTAAAAAAAAAAAATGATGAAATGTAGTTTATTTTACAAGGTGGTATCGTTACTCCCGCAGAGTGTATTTTTGAGGACAAAATGGCATCGGCGCTGGGCGCCTTAAAAAAAAGTATTTGTGTAAGTACTTTGAATACTTTTAAAAGAAAGTATTTGAATACGTAATTTAAATACAAATTACACAAAGTATTTAAATACGTATTCTGAATACATATTTGAAAAGTATTCTTAACAAGACTGCCAAAAACCATATAATATCACAGCACGAATAAAAAAATCAACTGCGAAGTACATAATATGAACGATTACAAAATATACATATACGAACACGCTCACACTTGCTTTGACATAATTTGATTATAATCGTAAGACGGAATAAGTAGTTTTATACAACATTTACCTATATACAACGCAAGAACTACATTTGTTTCTGCCATGAAAACGATTAGCGAGGAGAGAAATGGCCCACCCGAGAGCGTATAATGCTATTTATCTTAAGTATAGAGGCGAAGAGCAAACGATGCTTTTGTTTTTGACCTGCACACCAAAACCACTTAAAAAATGAACGCGACTGTATGGTACACATTGTGTATGCATATGAAACAAATCTCTGACGCAATCGTTTACGCATTTAGCTTTAATGAATTATTCAAATGATTTATGCGCGATGTGTAATTTATATTCATTTACGCGTTCGCAGTCTTATCCTAATATTTTGATTTTATCTACGATATGATTGAATATCCGTGCACCAGCAACTTTTTTTGGGGGGGAAAGGGGGGGGGGGGGTTAAAAAGATTTTAAATATATTCATACACAGAGTATACCATCTTATATGCAGGGTGTTTCATGAACCATACTAATTGTTCACCCCATTTTTCACTTTCAATAATACGGTTATTCAAAACCTGATTTTTGGAATTTTCAAATATTCTTAAATACCATATTTACAAAATCTTGAGATTTTTTATACTATCTATTTGTGTTCTGTGTAAATGCAAACTTCTGTTTTTCAAATGAGAACCTCTCTTTTCTACTTCAAATTATTTAGCAGATAATGTTGACGCATCAAAAACAAAATTTGAACTAGTATATTTTGAATTATTTAACTTTGTGAACTAAGGATAATACTATAATAGGTCTATGATAATGAGTTTCTGAGATATGATGACTTGTTAGTAATTTATATCAATTTATTAATATTTATAATTTGTAGAAATGGGTCAAGTCACCAAGTATAACAATGATCCAATATATTACAGATTGTTACATTTTATATTTTAGTAAAACCATTTTTAAGGACTATTATAGGTATCTCTTATATAAATAGAATAAATATTGTAATAACTAAAAACTATTCGTTAAATTTTTTTTTTTTTTGGTATACTTACATTAAAATCAAAAAGTGTACCCGCTCTGCTGTACAGTAGTTGTAATTGATGTGTTATATTTGAATACAATGATCAACGATTGTATACGAAAAACGATTCTTAGTGGTTAGCGTAGTTCTTATAATATTATAATTTTTTATTCGTTGCTATGGCAATAAACAAATTGTTAGAAATTAAAATTCCGTTTTTAGCGGTTTTTGGTAATTTGTCGGTAGTTTTTCTCGACGTTTTCTAAAATAAGATATAATTTAACTATATCTAACTATATAAATGTGAAATGAAAATCTTCGTACACGGTAAACTCTTATACTCTTATAACCTTATCAGATCGTCTTGATTTTTTTTTTAAACTAAAGAGTATATCACGGAGAAGGTTTCTATCAAAAAATTGTTTAAGAAAATCCAATGGAAAAGTAGGAAATCTGGATGAAAAAAATACAACAGTGGCGCCATCTGTCCAGAAAAAAAATATACTAAATAATAAAATAAAAATGTAGTTCATTGTTGCAGATTAGTATAATAATAGTGTATTATATATTGGTTGCTATTGGTTAATCGGGTACGGGGTCCGCAATCTACCGCAGATAGATTGCCTACCTGATAATACATAATATACTGCTTCGAGTCAGAATTTTTATTCCGGACAACAGAAATGTTAAGATACATATTGAGCACCATACACAGAATATTAAATAACGAATTGAACAAAGTTTGAGTCACATAGAGTTGGTACATTTAACGGGCAACGAAGTGCACGGGATCAGCTAGTATAATATTATATAGATGAATTTTTTGTTAATCTTATTATTTTTTTTTTATAACTGTTATTCTAATGCACTAAAGTTGTTTAATGTTGTTTAATTTCATCAAGTTAAGGACGTTGATATTTGTTTTGAGGTCAAACAATATAATAGTATAGTTTAATTGTAGAAAAATATGTATACAATATAATATATAGATAGTTACTACTTTATGTTAACTGCCTGGATAATAATTTGAAATCTTAACAACAATTCAGTGACGAGTCGTGATTTTTTAGATCGGGTAGACGTTGAAAAAAAAGTCATGATGACAATAGTATTGATACTCATATTTAGACAACATCATATCAGATTACTAGAAATAAACAAACCGTACATTTAAAATCAACCACAACGAGTTTGTGGCGGTCGAAGACTTGACGTCGATATAGTTGAATTTATAACGATTATTTAACAATAAAATAAAACTATAATATACAAACGGCGAGACCATTTCTCACAGTGGAACGTACGACCACCCATTTCTCCTCTGGACACTGCTCCTCAGAATGGGATTAATATTCAATTTCATTTGATATATTTTATTTTTATGTTATTTTGTATTTAAATGTTTACTGGATTGGCCAGACGGGACCGTCGGGACCGCGAGCTCTATCACGCGACCTTCAGCTCATCTATTCTAAGAATATTATAAAGAAAAAAAGAATTTTACAAAAATATATTATACTGTGCGTATTATTACATTAGAATTTGTTAAAAAAAATATTTGATTTCATAATAACATAACCAAATTATTTGTAAAATTCTAAGTGGGTAGACATTGTCTCATTGTCTTATATTACGATTCGCCATTGCTGAGCGCATTAAATTCAAAAATTTAATCCAAATAAATTTTAAATTAAATTATGATTATATACCTTACTTGAAAACTGAAATCAATACATTTTTCACTACCTACCATTCTGGTTATTAAAACTAACTGGTGCGATAAGTAACTGTGAAATAGCTTAAAAATTACCGAGGCCACTCAAAATAGGTTTTTATTTGATTGATTTTAATTCATTTAGTTAATTAAGATCAAATATTTCTTTATACAAATACATTTTAACGAAACCTTCGGCTAATTTGTGGAGCTCTAACTAATGGTTGGGGTTACTGAATACTGATACAATAGCTGCAGTTTATTAAGTAAATATATGTTTAGTTAACTTACGTAATTCTAACTTTGTCTACTTAGTTCAATAAACAAATGGTTTTAAACAAAAATGACTGATTTTTATTAAAATGCCGATTCTTATTTTGTTTGACATTTATTTACTGAATCAAATATAATTTCATTGTGAATGTTGATTTCATTCCTGTGGCATTTGCCGTTCGCAGTACCGTAATAAGGTAAGGTGCATTACCGTACGCAGTGTAATGCACGGTACAAGTAATGTATTCGAAATTATAAATCCTTTTCAGAACTTTCTACCAACCTATAGTTTTGTGGACAGAAAATTGGCTGGGTTTCTACAAAACATAATTTATTAAAAATTTAAATTTTCAAACTCACATAAAGAAATAATAGTGAAAACAGGTATTTGGTAAACTCAATCCGTTAAGTTTTATCCACGCAAGTTTTCAATTATTATTGTTTAATTATAAAAATACAGAATATAAAAAATTATAAGCAACCCGGGGGGTATATTAATGTTGACTTGATTATGTTCATTTTCGATCGAAATATAATGTGGAATATACACACGCAATTATTTGTATTACCTACCTACTTTTATAAATAAAAACGGTTTGTTGGTCACATGACGTATATATTAGCGTTATGTGAAATACTACCACGAAACGAATAAAGACTTTTATGAGATTTACTTAATTGGACACAGTAGGTACGTAATTATAATAACTGGTAGAAAAAAATTCAAAACGACTAACTTTCTGTGGTTAAAAATCTCATATTCGGCCGGATTCCCAAAGAAATATCAAGTTTATGCTTGACGTCACAAAATCCAATAAACGCCGTTTTATAATTTATAATATAAATGTGTTGTTTAATTTTCATTTTGGAGTTTTTATTCGGGATTCCACTGGAAATTCGATTAAAAAGCTTAGGGTTACGTTCGGGATTGTAGCCGGATTAACAAGATATAATATAATAATATATACTTACGCGGGACATATTTTACAAGTCTTGTCATTAAAATGGCGATATATATGTACCAATTATTATCTTAATAATTTGTATTTTTTTTTTCGCAACCACATCGGTTAGGCAGAGTCTTTCTAGTCGCGTCGATGTTTCGCGGTAGTGTTAGTGGACATGTCTATTGACGTATTATACCACTATTGACACGCGATTACGTACCTATACCACCTATTCCGACGACGTGCATTATATCGCACTGGGATATATTTTACTTACAACGATCATACCCACTATAGGTCATAGTATAAATATTATTTATTGTGACGATGGGCGTAATAAAAAAAACGCAGTAATCCATCACGATCCGTTCACTATCTATAACGTATGCCTACGTCATTGTAATGAATCAGCCAGTTTGATAAATATTTTGCCTATCAAAAATTATACCGTAATTCCATTCGTATTGACGTATAGCGTTTGTAATTATATTTTATAACACTGATGATATCATATAATATATTTAGGCAAAAAGACCGGGAGGTAGGTACCCAAAAGTCAAAACAATAATACACTTATTATAAATTATTGTTGTACCTCCGCAGATGTATGATAATATTACGTCAATGTCTTTACGTTCTGTCACTGTAAGTTAATATTGTCTTTAATTTGGATATAATCAGTAATCACCTGGACTTTAACAGAAAAAAAATTATCATTTTCACTGTTATACACCATTTATATTTTATACTCTGCAAGCTGTGTATGCTATATAAAATAAAATATTCTTTATTTTTTATTTTTATTTAATTTTACTTTATTTAAAATTTTTAAAATTTTAATCTTGAGATCTATATGATTTAATTATTTAAGTTTAAAATAATGCTAGTTAGAATTTCCAAAAGTTGTACGGTCACTGGTAAATAATAATATTATAAAATACAGGAACGTAATAGTATACGTCTAGAGCAGTGAATGGTGTAAATGTTTTGGACGTAGGTATAATAGAAGGTACGCCTGGAGCAGTGAATTATCCATAATAATTGTTTATGAGCTTTTAAAGAAAGAATTTTGATAAAATTGGAAATTCACGATTTTAATGATTTTAGTTTTTATTCAATGTACTTAATTCAAAGAGTAAGAATCGTAGACACTTAAAACATTTTACTGTTTCTACCATTTTCCATATTTAATACAATTTTAAGCAATTTATAAGTGTAATCTTGATAGATAGGTACAGTAAAAAACCTTAAGGGTACCCAAACAATAATACTTTTTTATTACCTATTATAATATTATTGTATCTCTGCGCAGATGTATCACAATGACTTTACATTCTGTTATTGTAAGTGAATATTGGCGCTGTGATTTGAATTTAATTAGCTACCTACCTGGAATCGGAATCAAAACTAATAAAAAGTTGAACGTAAATTAATTTTTTATGAGCGTTTGAAGTTAGAATTTTGACAAACTTCTTTTAATTAGCAAATCATTTTGTAATTAAAAATGCATAATATTTTTAATATACATACCGGAAATTTGAAAATTTAATAAAAGGTTACTGCACGTTTTTCTTTCTAGAATTGTAAAAAAAAAGCTTGAGTGTAATTCCACAAATTTTTTTTATGAGCGTCTGAAGTTAAAATTTCAATTAACTAGGTATTCACAACTTTGACGATTTTAGATTTTTTTTTTTAAATTTAATTCACCGAGAATAATAAAAGAAACTTGACACATTTCATTGATACTATAATTTTACATATTCAATAAAATGTTCAAAATGTTTAGACTATTTTTTATCAATTTATTTCCGTAATCTCGGTAGACACACTAAAAAGCCGACAGGTACGCAAAACAATTATACACTTATTATTATAATATTATTTTAGCTTAAATTATCATTTTCAATAGGTACTTCACATAATTTTCAAAAAATCGTGTTAATATTGATAGAGTCAGGACGTTTTCTTGGGAACTACAAACTTTCCATAATCTGAATAGCGGACAAAATTTTGCGACCGAGAGTGTCCGGTATTTAGCGGTTTCACAATATTATTAATTGGAATGTGGATCGTCTATACTTTAGTCAAAAAATTCATTTATGCAACAATATTTGTTTAGGGTATTTTTTGTAGACCTTGATTTTCGTATGGAACGTCTACCATGTGACGTGTTTTTTAATTAATAATTATGTAAATGCAGCAAATGGGCAGAGCCAATCGAAAACGCCATAAGTACCCATTTTGGATTTTCAATCTCGAAACACCGGAAAAGTATACTTTAACTAAAGATGGAAAGCTGGCAGTTCACGCATTACGATTGTGACTCATCAGATGGTTGGATTTTAATTTTTTTCTTTTATAGAAAATATAGAACTGATGTTAAAATGTAATCATTTTTTTGTCTATGGTACATTCAAGTGCTTTCCTAGACTATTCTCTCAAATTAATACATCATGTATGTATTGACAACCAAATCGTTGATACACCCACCTCGACCTACTGCAATTTACGTTTTTTTCTAAAAAATATAGTAATATTTCAATTAATATTATAATAAAATGTATTTATAATATATTCTTTACTATACAAATAAATGTTATTGAAAAACAAATGAGATCGATGTTGACCTATTCTTATTTTAAACGTAAAATTATGAATTCGTGAATAAAAATATTATACATTTGCCTAACCTAACCTACATTTCGCAGTTTTAGATTTCGTAAAAATTTAATTTTCGACCCACTCCCGCCCCCCCCCCCCCCCGCCACTTACAATTATGGCCTAGAATCTACACGGAATAAATTGACTCTGGTCTTCAATAACCATCGGGGAAGACACATCGTAGTATTATATGATTTTTCATGAACGTTCGAGTCGTACGGTTTTACCGTAAAAATCGAATTCAATATATTATACTTATATACCTATACTAGCACAACACACTGTTTTCGAACGTAATTTTTCGATTCCTCGGAGAACAGGTCACCACTCACCGAGTGGACTTATGTACTTTATACTGTCGCTGTCGCGGGGGGCGGGGGCGGACTGACAAATTATAACCACAGCGAATACCCACGAGGTGCGCCCCGAGAACTTATCTCGAAGCGTAGTGTGGCACTTTTTTTTGTGGTCGCGAAAGATACCCGGAGTGCGAGGTGGGTACTCGAAAATCAATTTTCGCGCTGTTGAAATCATTTTTACAACCCCCTCGTGGTGACACAGCGGCGCTGGTATACCACAGCGTTTTGTCGTCCCGCACAGTGATTAACAATAATCGCTCTTGCACGACATCCATTTCGAGGACGCTGAAAACTTACGAAACAACACCAACTGCGACTGCGCAGAGGGTGCGAAAATCCTGCAATTTCTTTGAGCTGTATTTACTCCATGCCTATCTGGCTCCATTTCCATGATAGGTTGGTGTCTGCTTTAGTCTGCTTTAGCCTTCGTTTATATTCGTCTAATACGTGTCATCTCTTAACTAGTTGTACAATCGATTCCGAGACTAGCGTGATATCTATGTAAGACTGTGCCACCCTACCATCTCTATATACTCGCTCAGACGTTAGTGTATCCCTGGAATTTTGAGCCATCAGGTTTAGACGGTGTTTGGCAAGGATCTTATGAAAAGGAATTCGTTCCGTTCCTTGTCCCTTCAAAAAAAAAAAAAAGAATTCGTTCCTTTGTCGTTCCTATGGGTTTTTGGTTCCAAATAAAATAAAAATTCTTATTTAATCACTTATGTTTTTTTTCGTATGCATACTTCTTTAATTTTTAATTATATTATATAACTACAAGTAAGTACATATTTTATAATTCTATTTTGAGATTTTCTTCAAAATTAAATTGTTGGTCAACGTATGTCGATTGTCTTAACGTCGATACTCGATAACAATCACTAATTAACAATATACATTATACACATTAAAAAAAAATATATCTTAATTTCAATTAAAAAAACGAACAATTTTGTTATTTTTCCTTGAAAAAAAGAACTAGTTCATTTTCTCGTTCTTTTTTTATAAAAAGGTATTCGTTCCAGGAATCGTTCCTTTTGGAACTCGTACCTTCTAAACACTGGGTTTAGAGAAGACATCAAAATACACGAGTCTTCCACTGATGAAATAAATGTTTTATTAAATTTGTGTCTTTTTTTGTTTTTATCTCGTTGATTTAGATTTTGGGGGACCGGGGGTTGTAGAATTGTGCCACCTAGGCCACCCTATCTTTATGATATTGGCTGAACCTCTCTCTGGAAGACTTTGGGTTGAACAGTTTGAGATTAATAATTAATTATATAAGAACATTCATAAAGGTACATCAATAAGTGGAAAAATTGTTAGTGTTTGTTTTTGTTTTATGAATTTACTCATCTCTAACAACGATTCAGGATGGTTATTAGCAGATTTTATGATACAAACCTATTTTGAAAATGTTTGCAATAATTTTTAAAAGTTTCATACAGAACTTTCTTACAGATTAGTGTAATGTGTTTATCATTTCACGTACGTACGTCATGACATCCATATGATGTTTTTCTTTTTTTTCTTTTGTCATGTCATGTTCAGCTGTTATATACTGTCACAAACAATATAAAAGGGTGTAATTTTGAAATTATTAATAAAAAGAGACGAGGTAAAAATAGCAAATATACTTAAGATCAATTTTCAACCATTTAAACAATTTTTTTCCTCAAACTGTTGTTTTGTAATTACTTGAAATTATGTAAAAGAAATATTTTCAAATACCTTAGTGTTGTAAGAAATAATGAGTGTTACGTTAACGTTGAAACTTTTTTGGCTTGCAGGTCTCAAGGAATTTATTGATATCATTTTTAAACTGTTAGATAGTTTTTGAGCATTAAGTTCGGGTAGACTAACATCAATTTTTAGTTTTTGTTTGATTTTATATTATAGCGTAGCCAAAATTTTACTTTTGACACTCACTCAATTTATTTTATTTTATTATTTTGTATGGTCCCAGAGAAATTTCCCCCTGATAGATCTTGGGAATCTTAGATCTTTAGATTTAAGTCCGTTTGTGTCCATCGTGTGTAAATTGCACAGTGTAAAAGCCAATTTTTTGTGGAGGGTTGGATCTATTACTTTCTTTTGATCTATATACTATAATATTAGAGTTTCCTAATTTTGTTTTGATAATCACAAAATAAAATATTATAGAAATAGGATTTCAACAACGTATATAATAGTGGGAATTATGCGGTGAGAGGGTATAATGGGAGGAGTTACATGTGTTCAAAGGTGAGCTTGTCAGTGCGTTTTATGCATTGTATTCGCACTGAACTGATTGTCCCGTTGTCATTGTCCACCGTGTTTTATTAGCTGACAATCGAACGTGGCTTTTATGCGCTTTGTTGTGTCTACTTAATACCATTCACCGTGGCTGACAACTAATCAACCCTATCCACGGCTTGGTCGAACAAAACAGTGGTAGTAACGGTGGTTCTCTAGGACTTATATTCTACCGACGGTACGCACTATATTATATTATATTGCTTGATTCGCGTTACTTTTATAACATTTGTCACGTGAAAAATGGACGTTTGCCCTTCATAATAACGCGACGGAACAGAATTTCGTTCCCGGAAACCAATTACGTGTAAAAGACTTGGTCTCTTTAAACGTATTAGAGGTTCTATACACTTACGCGTAGGTTCATGTTTTAACGATGGTGAAGAAAAAAAAAAAATATTTTAGTGGAAATAATAGGCACTTAAAACTAGGTCCGTTACCCCAGTACCACCAAACTGAAAATAAAAGTCAAAAAGTATCCTATCGATTGTTATTTAATTTGTACACATTTGTAATCCTAATTTAAACATTTGTACACCTCCCCAAACTCGGGAAAATCAATTTGAATGAAATAACAATCGATATAGGATACTTTTTGACTTTTATTTTCAGTTTGGTGGTACTGGGGTAACGGACCTCTTAAAATTCGATCAGTGCACTAGTTCGACCTAACGTGGAGCAGTGCACTATGTCCGTAGGTACTAAAAAAATTGTTAATTAATCAAATGCACTCAAAATATGCTTTAAAAATCCTAAAATACCTGTTAAAAATTTTATCTTTTAACACAAAATTAGAAAAAGCGGGTAAGTGGGTAACATTCTGTTATACATAATTAGGCGTCTAGAGTGTAACTGTAATGGATATTGTGTACACTTTTAATTCATTAAACATTGTATACGAAAACGATTCTGAGCGAAGACGGACTGTCATCCTACAATATTACCAAATACATTTTATGATATTATTGTGATTAAATTAATATATTTTGCTATTAGGAATTAGTAAAACAGTAGGTTAAATTAATTTTTTCCAATAAAGTTACACCAAAAACCAAAATACATTTTTTCAAAAACTGGGTTTGTATTAAAATGTCAGTTTCTTCTTAATTTTTATTTGTTTTTCTTGACGCTTTTGAAAACTATTGTGAATTTTTTCTTCTGACCAACTAGATTCATTTTCCTACCAGAAAAAATGGTTTTGATGAAAATCGAAGAATTTTTCTGTCCCAAAAGGTGATGAGAGACACTCACACAAAAAAGACACATTATTGTATAGTTAATATATTCATCGCTCCGTTCAGAATCCAAAATACGATTCGTATTAGCAAATAGCAAATAACATAGTTTTTTCAATCTTGCTAGCATAAACTGTTAAAATACCTACGCTAAAATATGTAAAATAGAATTTCGTATACGCTTTATATAGTATACCTTGTACCAAATGTAAAACAAATCACAAATGTTGATCAAACTAAAAAGAAGTAAAAAAAAAAACAACAAGTAAATGTATTGAATTCACAGCCCTGGAGATTATTTACTCTAACAGTGTTTTTTGAAATAATATATTATCTACTTAAGTTCCTACCTTTTCTCTGTTTGATTAAATTAAATTTCATATCTATTAGCCCGTACCAAATACCTACTGTCAAGTGTCAGGGGTGTAATTTCAGTTTCTTTTTTCGGGTGTGCGAGATTTTAGGCAGGCCGATCTTAACATTTAAAACGAAAAATGTATATATATATACAATATAAAGATAGATATAAATGTATATTAATATTATTACTTTCTACTATATAATCCTAATTTACTCATCTCCACTAATGTACTTTTCAAATAGCTGGCGATGTATTAAACGCGTAGAAGCAACTAAAGCAATCAACTAAAGCCATTACTACTATTTGAAAAAAAGGCGGATGCGGTATAAAGGAATACACTTTAATTCCAAAATTAAACGCTATTCATACAAAATATCACATTATTAATTATTATTTTAACATTTTAATTAGTGGTTATCTACGGGTTCTATTGTGTTTATACTGTCTCTTCTAAATGCACACTGCTGGTTTCTTCCTCCTCTGCAGCTATAACTATCAAATAGTTAAATCCATCACCATTCACCACCCATGTTGTTTCGTAAATAGGTTTTAAATCGTTTGAAAGATGAACAAATTCTTTCTTTTAATATTGCTATATTAGTAATGATAGTAAATAGTTTCATTAGATGCTTCAGAATAATCTTTAAGGCATAATCAAGCAGTCAAGTTACACTTAAAACGCAAGGCTAATGATCTTGACTCTTATTTACTTTCTCATGATGACCGACATGTTATTATCACTTTTCAACAAATATATGGAAGGCCCAACATTAACTTGAAGTTTTATTCGTTTAATATACTACCACATTTTACCGTTTCCCCCAATGAGTAACACCACTCGCCAGTGCTTGTCGCGAACTATTATTCGAATCAAAAAAAAAAAATAATACTGTAGAGTAATTTATAGATAGTAATCTATGAATAAAACGAGCCGTAGAGATAAATTTGATAATAAAGCTGATAAAAAAATAAAATAAACATTTTACTTAAAAAAATGTTTATATAGTACCTATATTAAAATAATAAAATGTATATTATATAATATTATATGCATATACGAGTATATTTTATTCATATTTAATAGTTAATTATAACAGCTCATAGAATCATCAGTGGAGGGTCAGTTATTAAAACTATTAAGTTACCACACTATTAACACTTTAAAGGTACTTTAACCGTTTTTACCTTTGCCGTCGCCACCGTGCCCCCCCTCCGTAAAACGAAACCCCAGCTTATACTGTTATAATATTATTACTAATTATTAGAACACACCTAGACATGTATCGATTAGATATCTGACTGGCCATTACTTAGTTGTATACTTAACTATAAATGTATATAAATACCGCGATACAATACTATCTTATATATACCGTTGTCCGTATTAAGAGTTTATGCATAACATATGTCACATAATAACGTGTGCACATGCATATACTATACCTACATATTAGGTCCAGTGACCTAATGGGAGGGGGGGGGGGGAGCAAAAGTTTTGACCAGCCCATATTAAAAATAAAATAACAGTTCGCTTGTCTCGCGAGCCAATTTCCACTTACATTTTTATTTCGATACAATTCCCGTCTTGCTTAACTTTATATGTGTCAAAAATATTCTCATTGCATACCGAAAATGCCGCGGGGAGCTAAATAACACTGGTACTTACCTACCTCAGTGGCGTCACTTTAGATTTTTTCTAGAGGTGTCAAACGAATTAAATTCCAATAAGAAACTTGACTGCTAAAACGCATAATTGAAAATATTTTGAATATATTTATTTTATAATATACATTACTATAGCTGACACGACAATGCTTTGCTATTGCTAGGACTTTGTGATTGTTCTACTCCTTTTGGATGTAACACGCTGTGAAAAAAATGTCTTTTTAAGTGTAAATTATATTATATTTTAATTTATGGCCATCCCGACCGGCGTTGTCTGTATGATTGACTTGTGATTATGCGAGCAGTATATTATCGGGTAAGCAATATACCGGCGGTAGATAGTTGAACCCGCGTGGTGCATGCGTAAGTGTATAATTTAACTCTAAAGTATCAAAAAATGTGAAAAATTGGTTCACCGAAACCGTGGTTCAAACTTGATACATTCTGTATTAAAATACACAGGCTTATAGCATTAATAATTTATAAAAATAATAATAATTACTAAAACCAACAGTAACCATTCACAAACAAAAATTGCAATCGTAAATCTCAAAATCCTAGTCTCCCCGAAAAATGTAGCCTATACTTATCCCCGAGGTCTAATCTATCTCTGTACCAAATTTCATCGCTATATTAGATAAACGGTTTAGGAATGTACAAAGTACATGGATAGGTAGAAACAAACATTTTTGTCTTTTATTTATATATATATATATAGATTAAATATGAAAAACATTTTTATACCTTCTATCATAGATATTTTTTAGAAATCACCAGATGGAATTTATGAGTGGTCGTTTAGTTTTTAGAATTTCTATAGGTATTATATTTAAATACAAATGCGTCTATATATTGAAAATAAAAAACTATGAATATTAATTATTTTCTTGACATTAATTTTCTAGTGCCTACAAAATATTATGGGTGTATTTCCTCAAACTAAAAAAAAATGTAGTTATGTTTTTCCACCAACAATACCGGACTGCTTTTAAAATCAGACAAGGGCGCAAATGCTCACCTCGCCTCCCACTCGAATGACGCCACTGATTAGGTTCTGTTATACATTGAAAACTATAACACAGTATTATTATATTGATTCGCGGGGCACAGCTTGTATTCTGCAGGATATGCAGGAGAGCTGGGATAGATTATGGCACGACTCAGGCACGTGTTATATAATATTATATTTGACAGGAGGAAGTCGTGATGGGGGAAAATGTCTAACTTTCTAGCAATTTGTATAGTATATATACATCATACACGCGCAAAGAGAATATTTTAGTATTTTCTACAACGGACTGCAGATTCTGGTGTCCGAGAATTTATTTTTTATTCATAGTGCGTAAATTATTTAATTTATTTAATATCATAGGTATACACTCCCTATCGTTGGGATTGTATAATATTTGTCAATAATTATGTTTATATAGATTGGTCACCTACTTGTTAACTGATAAAACGTGTGATATTATTCATATTAACATACGTTTGCATATCAACAGAAAATAATAAATAATACGATATTACGATTAGATGTATAACTTGGCTTCGTCTGGGTTAAAATTAACTCGATTTTCTATCATTTTCCGTTTGGTTTCAGTTAAAATATGTAATACAAATACAATATGATTACAATAATTAATTTTATTATTTTCCGCTCCTTAATTCTGGTCGTATTTTTTAAGTAAATACAAGAAACTGTAGACGATTCGTCTCGTCGATTGCGCTTAAAACCCGACATAAATCCAATATCGTAAGATTGGCTTCCGCCTGTATGTGCTTACATAAAAAATATGTCCAGTATTGAGAAATCAAATCATAAAATATGTTATCATTGTAATCATGTTCATAAGTATTTGATTTTATAAGGTTAGTTTTTTTAAAAATATATTCATAACAGTTGTATATGCCATATTTCTACAAATTATAATAGTAATATTATAATGCATGACCAATGGCATCCGTTTCAATAAACAATAAAAATATTTGACTTTCGTGGATCAAAACTATATTCATATGAGAATACTGTAGCATAACCTATAGGGGTTGAAGAAAATAAGCTATAAACACCCTCCGGGTCTCAAAGGAATCTATTGATATAGCTTTTTATTGAAAACGGTCCAATAGTTTTTGAGTCTATAGGGGGACATTAAACAAAAAAAATGTACTTTTTTTATACACCTATATATATATATATATAAAAATATACACATTATACGAAGAAAATTTGAACTGCCAATATTGTATGGAATGTTATAGGCTATAATAGATTATAGTATATGGCCATAGTATATAGGTACCTACTGTTACTTTGAATTTTCTGTACCGCGTCCGTAAAAAGTTAAAACAAATGATTTAATAATAATATGCAATTAAAATATATTGCACCATCGATGATTAATAGAGATCAGACACTCGTATTTTGAAACCTAAGCGTATTATTTCGATTTCTGATTCTGGTCCGTTGAATGTAATGATGTGATTTTTTATTATTATTTTTTTGTGTCTGAAGACCGGTTAATGGTTATCTAGTAGAAAATAAGCTCTGTTCATCACCTTCGTCGGAGGTTTCTGGCAGCCAATTGGATATAGTTGGTACTTTTGGGAGGTCAAAATTGAAAATCGTCAAAACTTTTTTAAAATATACGAAAAAAAATACAAACATCTAAATTATTAATATAATTGTGAAAAAGTTAGACTGCCTTCGCTTGGACCGTCGTTTGATTTTATCAAGTTATTTTTTTCAATAAATCTGTCCATAACATTTTTATTGCTCGGTCAATAAGCGTCAAGATTCCTTGTAAATGTTGTTAATACGTGAATTAAAAAAGTTGAGTGTAAATCCACGTTGAGCGTTAAAATATTGAATTTTGACCTATTCTTATAGAACCTAAATACTAAATAATATTACCTGTATACTATTGAAATAATTAAATAGTTCTTATTAACATAATAAACTCAATGTTTTCGGAAAAAATGAAATAAACCCACCGTAATGCTAAATATAGTAAAATAAATTACTTTAACAGCAATATCAAAATACATGTCACGAATTAATAATACTTTGCGGGTAATAATGACAGTCAGAATCGGTTCATCCTTCGTTCGCAGTGGTTTTTAGTGTGCAATGATCAAGGTACTTATATGGTATATGATTGAATTCGAATTCGACACAATAATACACATTACTGCATTGACTTATTCGATGGCGAGGTATACCTACTCGACCTCAGATGTGGCTATACTGTATCTATGATACTTCTTCCGTTAAAAAAAAAAAAAAATAAAAATAAAATATTGACAAAAACATATTATATACACTTATTGTAATAATATTGTGCCGTTTTCGCAGAGTCGCCAGCTCTCGGTGGTCTCGGGGACATTTGCGGCCGACGGTTTCGGTCGTGAAGACGCCAGCTCATCGGGCTTTATAGTGATGCCTCGGACGTAATATCATCGGATCTCTTTTGCACGTAAACACACCCGAGCCCCCGAGCTAACCCTAGCCCCAGCAGTATAGTTTACGCATAAAATACCGTTACCGACAACGCGGATGTGCTGGTTCGGTTAAGGTTCGTTCGTCTCCCGCGCGAATCCAGCAGGGCTGCTGCGGCGGCGGGACACGCGCACAAAAACAAAAACCAATGATAATATTTTATTTGATATATTAATCCGCCCGGCGCAGGGACACGGTGTAAAAACGTCTCGGTCCTCTTTCCATCGTTGTTTTTCGCGACGTCTATCCCGGGGGGAAGTATTAACCGTTGTACGTTATTGCATTATATTCTTATATACAGCTGGTGTACGCGTTCTCATTCGGAACACGAGTTTTCCCGGTGCAAGTCGTGCACCGCATTTTATTATTGTACACAGTATGTACAATCGCCGCGGCCGAGTCGGCTACGCGTGTGTTTAGTCTTCACCTATACAGACATATTTACCCCCCCCCCCCCCCCCCCCCCCACCCCAACCTCCTATACGTATTTACTCACCGTTAAAATTTAAATTGTCGTACGAACAAAAAAAAAATAAAACTCCCTGTCGTGATGTGGGTAACAATGATTGTGAGTATTTTGCACGTAATACTATATACCTACACTCTGTTCGACTCAAGAAACGTATAGTCGGTTGTGCGCAGGGGCGTCGTGGCGATACTACACGGGGCAGTTATATGCAGATAATTTACCGGCGGGGGGGGGGGGGGGGGCGACGAGCGGGCGTTGGCCGACTGTGTGGCCCGACGATGTACACAAAACGCGCACGCGAAATCACTCCGATTTTGACATTTTATTTTTAAACGCATCTGTTTATGCGCACACGGGTGTTCTGATATTATACAATGACGATTTGCGGTGTAACGGTTGTACGCGATGATACCCGATATGATTCAATCACTTAAGTCGGTGTGTCGACACACTCACTCGTGTTTAATCCTTTGAGCGATTTGTGGAGGTCGTTTTCTTTTCCATTCCCTTGGGTTGTGTTGGTATTCCTATGATATTATCCCATTATATTATAATAGTATGTATATTATTTCCTCTCGAAGGCCGTTATAACGTGTCAATTATCCATTTATCGACGGTTGTGAATCACGATTACTGTTCATAATAATAGGCGATGTTGACTCAATATCATCCATGAATATAATTAATTAATTAATTGTTGTTATAACATTTTCGTCCCGGGTGACATGTATCTATTTGGTCGAAAATCAATAATACGGCAGAGGAATTTCGGGAAAGCTAAATATTTGATGAATTCTTGTCATTCCATCACATATTTCATAAAACTGACGAGGACCATCTACCAATTTCCTCTTGTCCATAGGACATGTATATATTTCCCTTAAATGAGACAAAATTATACGTTGTATTATAATTATCACACTGTACATATTATTAAACTTTTTAATTTATTATATTAATTCGATCGTATTAATATTATTAGTATAAATAACGTACTTAACTAAATATAATATCATTATCGTGTATATTTTGATACTAATTAATAAAGCGGTTTGCAATATTGTTATATATTTTTATTATATAACATTGAATTATTGAACAATTTTTAGTGTTAGAAAACACTAATACAATATTATTGTTTTACATTAACATGTATACAATAATATTATAGTTTATTTCAAATATTTTCATAAAACATTTTTTTTTAAAATTATATATAAATTACTGATGCTATATTGTCTTCAAATTTAAAAGCAATGATAAATCACGGAATTTTGAAAATGCATTTTGAACGGAATCGGTTTACTACAAATTACAATTTTATAAACACTACTACCTATAGTTAACTATATATTATATATACATTATAGCGACGCATCTAAAATTACAATTGCACATAAAATCAAATCTGGTATTTAAATTCGTTCAAACAATTATCGCGATACTCAAAATTTAAGGTTTTAGAAAATATGGTATTTGAGTTGAATTTTTGCGTTCAAATTTCACGGTTTGATTGTTTAAAATCATAATACAATTCTTGATTCACTGTTAATTTTATAAAATGTATTAAATCAAAGTCAGTATTACTTTGTCCAAAGTTTAAAAAAATAATCATTCGAAAAACTATTTCTATAATGTTAATAAATCTAATAGTTTTTAAATATATAATGAAAAAATTATGAAAATAGATTTTGTAAAAATGTGATGGTCGTCAAATTACAACTTTTTTTTAGTTTGTGTTTCTGGATTACTGATGGGAAAATTAAAAAAAAATGACATTTAGCCGTTGTGCCATCTGTGACCAATTTCCAATCTGTATACACAGCGATGTATATTAAAGGTGAGTATTGTGAATCGACTGGAGCAATATAATTGGATAATTCATCTGCCAAAAGAAGTGTTTGGAAAAAAAAAAAACATAGACTCAAATAACTAAATATTATGATTTTGTAGTCGGTAGATTTCTTACTCGGAATCTTAAAAAAAATGAAAGTATGTACAACAGTACGTCATTACTGCAGCTGTGAATGGATTTATTTGTACGCGTTGTTTATAATATATTTATTTAATAACACTATGCCTCGCTGCCCGGATTATTGCCGTCAAAATTGACGTACGCGTGTGTTAAATCACAATTAATTCGGGCCCAGATTTATTTTTTGCATTTTAATATTTTATTATTTTCCGCTTGATTTCCTATTTTACCCCAAGTAAATCGTGAAATACGGCGCACAATGTTGTGAATAAAAATACGACAATCGTCAGTAAATATTTCTGTAGGTACCTACAGATTATTGCGCTGTGGTTTTATGTGACTACACACATATTGTGTTTACTAAACATTTTTTAAAGGATCGTATATGTATTACGGTATCTTTATTATTCGTATTTTATTGTCATTTTCTACGAAAAAAACGTCATTTGCTTCCGGCAAAACTATTCTTACCGAAATAAATTATTGTGCTATACATTATCATCATTGTCGTTCATCAACGATATGCAACCGGTCACTACTATGTTACTGTTACTCTGATTGACCATCAAACATTTTATTTTTTAATACACTATTTGGGTATGTTTACATTCTGTTTAAACGTGTTGTAATGGTTTTGATTTTGTAATAGAGTTTAATGCTAGTGGTTCTCAAATAATTAGGCAGGTATGGAAATATAGTTTCGGTAAAAATGTTTCTTTATGGAACAATCAGTGCATAGGCTTATTATAATTAAACATAAAATATAAAATATAATTATAATTTAATTTTATGTGTATATGAAATAATGCGTGTTAAATTTACAAAAAAAGATAATAAGCGTTGGTTATACCTTAGAAAAAAAAATATGCGACGTCTACAATATATTATAATATTTAAAATTAGGCAGGTAGCGGTACCCATATACATTTAGCTAATTTTAATTTATCTTAAACTTTTATTTTAATTTAGTCTCTTTAACTATAATTTATAGGCCATTAAAAAAAGTACTGACATAGTTTTCATTTTAAAAGAAGTTTAAGAAAATAAATTGGCAGTTTTAATTAAAATGTATGTTATGTTTTATTCTTAAGATACTTGTGCATTTCTACTTTCTTGTGTGTTTATTTTGTAGATAACAATTACCGATTTTAACGACCGAACCCTAATCCTCCATTATAATCTCATCGAATTATAATATTATATCGAATCTGCTGCTGTTAAGTGAAAAAAAAAATCACACAAGCAGCAGAATAAGATTAGGCAGTGATGAATGCCACGATAGAATTTCTAAATGTAATGTTGTTATTTATTTGTGGATGGAAAATAAATTCATTCATAACAAATTACGTTAAATAAGGCAGCAGTTGAAAATTTCACAATAAACATCATTCTCGGCACAGTATTCTGTATTATTGTAATATTATAGCGTTGAGCGCAGTAATAAATGAAAGATGATGGTACCTAAATATTTATAACAATCGTCGAATCGTTATACAATATTATATTGTGAGCGCAGATATTAATATTATATTTTATTTTTCATGTCCATGTAGCATCGGAGCTGTTGGGCATGGTGCATTGAAATGAGTTTCGATAATAATAATTAATGAAAGGTTTTTTTTTTTAAAAAAATCAAAAGCGAATAAGACCACATGGTTAATTTCGGACGTGTATTGTGCATAGGTAGAAATAAATATTTTTTGAAAACTGCTTTATTTTATACAATAATATTATGATCATCGGTATATTATATATTTTCAGAAGAATATAATGTACGTTTTCAGTTTATAGAATTAGAATAATAATAATAATAATAAATGGGTTTGGGTTGTTGAGAATCGCATTATTCGGCTGTAGCTATGGTAGGTATATATTATAATATTTATCGGCCGACGGTGGAAAACGTCATAATATAATATTATAATGCTGAAAATATTTGAATTCGGTTTAATCTTATTTTCATTGATATCCCAAACATAATCATATTATATAGGTACCTATAGGTAATCCGGAATATAATATGGTTTAAAATGCCATCTGTGATTTCCGTTTACCATATCTTTAAGCCCAACAAAAGTTGTTTTTACATTTCAGTTTTCGAGTGAAAACTCTAAAGAAATTGAATTATAATATTTTATTCAGCATATTTTTTTTTTATCCTGCATCATGATATACTGCATTATCTAGACGTGATTTTAGTATTCAATATTATACGTATTTATTTACAGTTAGATATAAACATTAATATTAGATTTGGATTTATACACATTTCTACACATCTTTAAAAACAATTGAACGCTGATATCGTCTTCCATACAGATTTGCATTTCTTTTTCACTAGAGGATGTCGGCGCTATTTGTTTTCTCTCTCTCACACACGTTATATCAGTGACTGCACTACATAGCAAATTTAGCTATTATCTATGTAATGGCACTCAATAGGATTTTATTGATATTTTAATTTTAAAGTCTGTTATGAGTATTTAAAAATTATATTATCCCACCTAGCTATAACTCTTCTAAAAACTAAAACATCGATAATATTCTATGACTTTGAGTTATCCTTTAAGAATATAATATTCTTGCCTTCAAGTTTGATGATGTGTCAAATCACTCTGATATTAAAGCCACCAACTCAAAATTGGTTTTTCTGAACGCAAATTTGCTATATGTTGTGAGTGGGTCAGGGTGATAGAGAGAGTGGAAAGATTGAAAAGAAAGAGAGAGAGAGAGAAAGAGAGAACAATTGTAAATTGTATGGTGACATCCTCTTAAATAAAATTAATATTTAATAATATTATAATAAAAAAAATATTTTAAGGTAATATCGAACGCTTGAAATCCGCTGTGAATCTTTTACACGCTACCTGTATGCTGCAAGTGATTTCGTAAATATGTTAGCTGCGACTTAAATTAGTACCTAATAACCTTAGAAAATTACGCCAATATTATATTTGAATTTGCATCATCTATTTTTAGTAGTGGATTTCTTTTCATGGAGTTCCAAATCCATCCACAGTTGAAAGAAATGAATCCACTAAAACGAAGAGTAATAATCTGTACGTATAATATAGTTGTCTAAAGATAGCGTTTTTAAACGGACGTGACACATATAAATGCATTTGAAATTTTAGTTGAATGATCGTTGGAAGCATTTAATTAGCGATGAATGTTATAAGAGCGTGTAAAACGTCATCTGACGAGTTATTATTAAATTGAAATAATAAATATTAAATGAAAAAATGAGCGTAAACAATTTATGAAAAAGAAGAAAAAAATGGTTTTATTAATTTGAAGTAATTTGAAGAACAAGTCTCGGAAGACCGTTTTCTTGCTAGTACGTGTTTTATAGAGTTGTGCGAAACGGTATTTAGAATTCTACAATTTACATAATATATATATTTAAAGTAAGTATACGAGTAAATATACCTCGAAGTTTTAAAATATATTTAAATAATACATTCTACGAAATTAACACCTAATAACAAAACACACAACTGCAGTATAATGCACTTAACCTATCATAATATCATAGTAAACAATTATAATATTATTAACTCAACCAATCACGAAAAAACAATAATCGTTTTTAGAATATTTTAGCAGCAATAGTTTATATGGAGTTGCATTGCAAAGTGTATAATAATAATAATATTAACTAGCATATTATATATATATATATATATACGTATAACTGTATAAGTACACTGCACCGTGACGCTCGTAATATTATTAATAATAATAATAGTATAATACCTAGTAATAATTATTATCAGTTATCGTGAAGAACCATCTCTAGAAATATTAATAACCACCCACAACGCGGCAACAAGTAGTTTGTTCTGGGGTCCGAATAATGGTGTACAATCATACATACCCTGCAGGGGGACAGGTCATTCGCGTTTTCTTGAGGCGCTCGGTGCCAATGTAATTGTGTAGGTACACAAAAATACGCTCTACGGAATAATGGTCCTGTTCTGTAAGATCAACTAAATTTGATAATTTTTTTTTAACTCATTGAGGTAATAATATTCTACAGGCCACATCGAACACCATTTTTCAATATTTTAATCTCAAACTCTATAATATGTCTTGAAAAATAATTAAATTTTAAGTGTTTTTTTATAAACTATATTATACCATTATATATGAAATAAAATAAAAAATCGGAATTCGATGCGGCCTGTAGGCTGTTCTTTCAGATAACAAAATGTTTATCGAAATCCGACAATTCTACAAGGCCTGAGAATTATTCCTGTGAAATCATTTTTTCAATATAATACCCCCCCTCCCCCTAAATAGGTATCGTATAAAAGTATTATAATTAAGGTAGCAACTAAAATAAAAAATTCAATTTTCATATTTTATAGAATTGCGAAAAATTTGAAAAACTGGCACTGGGTCCCTTAAGGGGATGTCAGCGCACTATTTATTATTTATTATTTTTATTTAAATTAATATCGAAACGTGCAACATTGCAAATTTTATCCGAACAATAATGATTATAATAATAATCATTATTGTGAACTTATACAATTTGGTACCTATGTTGTGCCTGGGTCAGAGAGAGAATACAATACTGCGCTGACATCCTCTTAAGGATACATATATCCATAATGTACATACTCAAACACACACACACACACACACACACACACCCTCGTCCCGTATTTATGTATATACATTTTATACAGGGTGATTCACCTGCAAGCATGCTATATCATCGTATATTTTACTTTGACAAAGCAGTTTGTGTTACTTAAGGATTTCCGTGTGTTGAGTCATCATACTTTTATTTTTCCAACAATAACCACTCCCTCCCCCCCCCCTTTTCTACTATAAATTAGTGGATGGATAATTTTTCTGAAAATTGCAACGAGTAGTTTTTGATTTACTTAACTTTGTTTACCGAGTATAATTTATAGGTCCACGATAATGGGTTTGAAAGACAAGGGAGCTATGGCGATGGTGATTTGAATACATTAGTAATTTATGTTAATATCTATCAACATTTATAATTCGCAAAAATTGTCAAAATACGATAAATACTAGATCCATTATTACATATATTTTATATTTTCGCTAAACCGTTTTTAAGAATAATAATTATCTTTGGTTTAAACATTTTAATAACTGTTAGAATTTTAAATTGGAAACAACCAAATTTATAGTACAATTTATGGGGGGTTCTTATTTGAAAAACAGAAGCTGGTATCACCAAAGTACTGCAGCAAAAAATCTCAAGAATTTGAAAATACGGTCTTCAAGTATTATTATTATTTGAAAAAAAAATCTTAATTTTAATCAATTCGCATTAAGGGAAAAAAATAGAAGTCATCATCATGCTCGATAAAAATATCCCTGTATACGGAGTGTTTCGGACAGCACGTACATCGCATCGATCAGTGTCCGACGTAAATACGTGTGAGGATGTGACAGTCACATGACAGACCTGCGGCGTGTGAGTCCCACCGGTATGGCACGCGTGTAATACCTACCCACCAACCCACCCACCGAAGTTTAGACCGCGGACTTTCGGAAAAATCCAGTCGGCGCATTTCTCTTTGTATCATTATGCGCATAAGTCGTCGTTTCGCTATAATATCGCGTTGGCCCTAGGGTTAAAAGAAAATGCGTTCGCTAAAAATTGTGCATCGAACGCATTTTCTTACGCCGACGACTTGCAGCAGCATAACGAGACACCCCAACGAAGCTTTTCCTCGGTGCACACTCGTAGTCGTACCATACTCTTTTTTTTTTTTATAGCCGAGTCTCTATTAAGTTCAAAATTTCAATCAGCGTATTTCAGGTGTACTATTTGATGAACTACGTCATGTAGGCAAACGGTACAGTTTGTTTTCATATTAGAAGAGATTTATTAACATTCTAGTAGTTTGTTCCCGGGCCGGATACAAATTTTTTTTGCGACCGTTTTAGCGTAACTGATTTTGCTGTCATGAAATTCGTTAAATAGGTACATATTACTAAACTAAATTAACTATATATATATTTTTTTTAAATTAAATATCTTCTTTAGGTTTATCCTAAATAAGCTTATAATATTATCATAAGCAACTGCTTGAGCAAATTCATTGTAAATTATATCTATCTTATCGGTTGTCTTAAACTATTTGGTATATTTTTTTAGAACATTTTTGAAATATTTTGTAAAATGTTGAAGTAGATACATTTTTTTTACAATAATATAAGATTTAAGTGTTCCGTACGATGTATAGACAATTTTCTGTCGAGTTCAATTTTTTTTTTTGAGAATCAAAATCGAACAACGTAAACTAACTTTAATTTTGTCAAAACTTAATGTCTTTTGAGGTAAAATTTACGGTAGTAGAGACGCCTCTTAGCGGGATAATATCTTAACCGGTAACCGAGATATTAGGTGAAAGATACCTAACCTAACCTACCGTTCTACGTTTTCTGTTTAAATCGGTTTATTTTGTTACACATTTTTCAGTAACCTTTTCGTATATTAGTACTTCTGTCGCTGCAGTATACTAAATTTTCGCGAAAAAAAAGAAATTCATCAAACTTTGAATACATCTAACGAACGTTCTACACGCGTTCTTGTACGATATTAGAAAACACGACAATACTGCAGCTGTAGTCGTGGATAAAACGAATATAATAAATTATTTGAATTGATATTAAATTGTTGTTATCGTCCCAGAAAAACGAATTATCGTGAGTTTCAAACATATTCTTCCCACTAGATAAACATTTCATGCACGATTCCGTCCCAGTGAAAAATTCGAACGAATTATATGGTTTATCCCGGAAACTAACGAATCGCTCGCGTTCCTAAGTCGAATAATATTTGTTTTCCAAGCTGACGGTGTTTTTCAGTCTGATTGCTCTGAGTTGCAACTTTCCACATTATATGTTTGCTCATTCCACATCACTTTCTCGCTTCTGCTACGAAAGAAATTCATATTTGAAGGACAATTTAATAATAAAAATATATCTGTCTGTGATGTTTATTATAATACTAGCTTCTGTGAAACCCGAATTTGTTTGGAAAAAATTAACAATTATTAAGTACCTGACTTCAGCTCTTAACATATTTTCGAACGTTGTTCAAATATCATTCCCGAGAGGTTAAGTATCTCTAATATTCCCAAATATCTTTCATTTCTTTCAAACGCGAATGTTGGAAAATCCTTTTTTATTGCACATCTAGAGCATTAGATGATCGACTATTATAAATTTAAAGTTCATACGTTTTATAGTTTTTGAGAAGTAGCGATCAGCGAGTGAATGAGAGTGAGTGATATATTCGCAATTTATATTCATTATGTAGATAATATGAGTGTTCTGTTAAACATATTGCGTAATATTTTAACTGTGTTAGTGCACGCGACGATAAAAAAACTATTCTTTTTAATAAAACTAATTATCAACTTGTTAATCGGGTTTGTCGTGTAAATCAGCTTGGCTGAACCTATAATGTCGTGCACGTTTATGGATACCATAGTCCATGGTGAGGTCGCATACAAATCGAGTCTGAAAACATTTAAAGTCTCCCCTCCGATAATGGAACTGTTACAGAAGAGCACCAGCAGCACCAGCAGCAGCAGCAGCGGTCCATCCCGAATTAGTGAAATAAATACAATTAGCAATTTTTTATTTGCCCCGGTGCTTTACTTTTTGTATAAATAAATTATTGTACGCCTAATTAGTTTTTGGAATATTAGACTTTATATATTTTTGCTTATAATAATTAAATCATGACGTGCAATTGTATAATGTATGGAATTATATTATACTAGCCGATCTCGCGCACTTCATTGCCCGTAACAAATTACTAAAATATTGTGATTGTTCAACTCTTTTTGCGTGTAACTCGTCGCAGTAAGTAGGCAATCCGTCTATGTTGGATCGCGGACAATGTGCGACAGCATATCAAGTAGGCAATCCATCTGCGGCTATAAGTGCAACTGAACCACCTTTGTAGGCAATGTTTGAAAACTCGATTTGATGTATTTTTGTACCTGATCTGCCCGATAACCAATGGCAACTAATATAATATTAAATACTAATTTCTACTAATTATTTCTCCTATAACCAATAACAATATAGCATTTGTAAACAAAAATTTCCAACGTAAATCTCAAAATTCCTGTTTTAGCACCTCCTCGGGTTGGACTTTACGGTTAAAATGTATGCCTATAACACTTCCCATGAATGTAGATTTCTTTTGGTGAAAGAATTTTTAAAATCGGTCAAGTATTTTTCGAGTTAATTCGTTACAAACAAACAAGCCTTTCCTATTTACATAATAAAGTATAGATGTATACACGTTTATACTCGTATTATGCGACACTTTAAATAAATATTATCAACTGCTTTTAACGCCGATTTTTTTTTTTTACACGTGTTTCAATTGTCTAAACCAATTATGAAGATTAAAATGTCGTAAAATAATAATATAATAAGTGTACGTGCATGAACATGTACATATTTGCATGCATTAACGCATAATGCCGCGCGGGAGTAGTTTTAGGAGAATCGTTATAAATCCCAAGTATCAACTAGAACATAGAATTTTAATGCCCGGGATTTGACAGCGGACACTTGAATTTAAAACCTGTAACTCGACTCTGTATATTTTCGTATAATTTTTACGGAATTCAATCCACTTGCCGCCGTTATACATAATAATACACGACTGGGTAGTTGGGTACGGTCTTTAGAAGCCTTATAAGTATTATTTTTTAATAACTGCCACCCCATTTGACATGGATATTTTCCGCTTGGTGTGATATTAATATTAACTTCAACTCCATTTTGGTGTATCTGTAACAATAATTGTATTAATCATGAAGAGAATATTTCCGTGTCTTCACCACTTCACCGCTCAACCGTATCAGGTGGATGTCCTTTCCAATGACAACATAATTATAGTACTCAGAGTTTGAGCGATGTGTATTTTATGTTTTGTATGTGATTACATTTTTTATGAAATTCAATCCTCTTGTCGCTGGTTGGGTAGTATTTTTGGCGTTATGGTCTTAAAGCGTTTTAAGTATTATTTTTAATAACGGTCGCCTAACCGACCTGCATATTTTCCGGTCGGTACGATATCAATTAACCTCAATTCCATTCTGGCACAACATCAACCATAATAATTGTACTAATCAGGAAGGAAGAAAATAGTCGTGACTTTCCAACTCATCCACGCAATCAGATCAGGTAGATGTCCTTTTGAATGAAGACATAATAGTAATTCGATTTGGAGCTATACATTTTTATGTTTTGTATGACGTGATTATATTGTTTTTCAGGAGTGAGGAGTAGTTCTCCAAAAGTTTCATGGAGTTAAGTTTGATTTGATTAAATAATTAAATGCGGAGATTAAAAACTTAATTTTTGAAAATTTCTGTCGTTTTTCAAATATATTTGAGGAAAAACTTTGAAGTATAAAAACGGAAATGTTTATGCAGTGAATCCGATTAAGAAGAAATCGATTTTATTTTATGTTAAAATTCAGAGAATCTGCGTTAGTGAATAGAATTTCGATAATTTATGTCAACGAAACCTAATCAGGTATTAAATATTCACAATTTTTTTCTTCGTGCTTCATGGACTTTATAGGATTTTTATAATTTATATCTCATTCATTTTATTTTGTTTGTATTACAATTTATGCAATTTAAAATATTCTATATTAGTAATGACTAATGCGTCTTAGTTACAGTATACTCGACATATTATTAGAAGTTTAATCACTTGTATTATATATTTACTATCGTTTATATTTTAGTCCAAAACGGAATAATGGAAGTCTCCGTTCATTTTCTATAGTCACGGTCTTGCTGCAGCATTGATCATATTTCGTAAATTGTTGAATTTGGTCGAATGCGTGGTTAACAAGCAAATCCCTTTGCGCTGCAGGTTACTACACGTCTAAGTAACCACACTATACACACATGGTATATTTTTATTATTTCACTAGTTCTCTAACTTTCCGGATCTTACCTACCTTCTATTATACTACTGAAGAATATACCTAACCATCGCGCGTGTTGGTTTCCGCACGAGCGAATACCATTAAATTCGGAATCAATATTGAAGTACGAACCTTCAAATTTATTAGATTGATGGAATATTTTCCATATTATTAATCAAAATTATGCATGATCGAGAGATCGCGAACGAGCAGGGGTTCGATCGAGCATCAACTCGCTAACATAACAAATATCCAATAATAAATCGCGAATTCGCGACGCACTATAGCTGGTACTAGAGACTAGAGAGGGTAACAGCAAAACCAGACAAATGAAAAATGAAATATTGATACAAGTTAAAAGTATGTACAAAATTGTGAGAATGATATAATATGGATAGTAAATAGTTTAAGATTTACTTACCTATATGTCTGGAAATTTACAAAAATAATATTTTGAATAAAGTTTTTTTGATTCAAATTTTAAGAAATAAACTACTTGACTTAAATAAACGTTTTTATCATAAACATCTTTTTAAAAAATAGTTTTACAAATGAACTATTTTCTATTTTTCCAAAAAAAATTAATACCGATTTTTTTTATTTTTAGTTATAAAAAATTAAAATCAAAATTGTTATAGGTACAACTGTTGGTTAATAAATAAACTAATTATTAAATAAACTTTTGAAACAAATAATATGTCAAATCATAAAACTCTGACCTCTAATATTAGGTATTATGTATTATGTATATCTACTACAAAATTATGTTTATGCGCATTTCAAGGACACGGCGTTGCTTAGAAGTATTCTTTACTTACACACAATATTATTATAATATATTTTGAAAAAAAAGACAAGTCTCGCGAGAATCCTGCAGGAAATTAAATGGCGATGTCATAAAATCATATGAATATCAGAGATAAACGGAAAATAGCTCCCCGACCAGCCACTGTGTAATATGTATGAACAAAAAAAATTAAATAGGTATTGATTTGAAAATAAATTAAAATATTGAAGCATAAACGTATTATATCACGAAATTATTCCAATTCAAAAATCACATAATTAAATTATAGATTTTCTCTTTACATTTCCGATTTCATTACTGAGTTTTCGAATATGTGCGGCGGAAAATTACTCTTAGGTAGGTATTTGAAGTGTAAAGGTAATACATATATTATATTCTAACATTCAGTAGGTACAGCTTATTACTTGCAAAATATAATGAGAGTCAATCCAAATCTGTAGAGCTATATAGTATGATACGACGATAAATTAATAATCCAGAGATGTAAATAATTTGAAATGTCATGTAAACAAAAATTATTGATAATTAAACGAATACTCTAACGTAAAATTTATAAGTAGGTAATTATAGCAGTTTATATAAAAATATAGGCTGTAACAGAAAGACCTGACAAATTAAATAACTTTTATTCCAATCAATTTTTTTTTTCGTATAATTTAATAACTTGTGTGTTACACGTTATTAATATAACAATTTTAAATCTAGTTAAAATTTTTATTATACAAATTTAAGGCAGCCAACTTGTAAATCTGGCTTTTAGAAAACTTGTGATTGTAAAAACATTTGTCTAAGTCAAGTGTTTTAGTTTTTATGATTTAAAAAAAATGTCAAATTCTTTTAAATTAACTCTTTAATTTGAAAGGTAACAGCTTTTTAAAAAAATTATTTTAATTTTAATAAGTAGGTATAGGTATGCTAGGTACCTATATGAAAAATACTCATAATGTATCAAGGGTCTGTAAATTATATAAATAATTTTTTTTTTAAATATCGATTAGAACAAAATTTGTTATATTATGTAAATATTTCATATCATTGAAAAATAAAATCGTAAAATTGAATTACTAAGCCCAAACTTAGTTTCAATTATTTTTATTAATTTTTTTTTTAATAATAATAATATTTATTTGACACCAATTACAATTATAAGATTAATAAATAAAAGTACAAAGAATATTTAGAGCATTGGTTCTCTTTTTCAAAAGCAAGCTTGTGCTGAAAAGAGAGAGTTTGTGATACAAGTAGTCTTTTAAGTCGTCATAATTTTACATAATAATAGTGTTATTATAGTTATTTGAATTTAAATATAACTAAGAAGAAAGAAACTAAACATAACAGTTATTGAAACAAAACATTGGTTATATATTTTTATACATTATAATACGTATTTTTATACGTTATAGTTTATAACATCGTGAAATCATATTAATATATATTATTATAAAAACCAATTTTCGAGATAAGTATAGCGAAGAAATGTAAAATTGTATTTTATTGAAAAAAAATAATATATTTAAAAAAAACATTGGTTAATGTCGATATATTATAAAGATGAATAAAAAGATCTTGTATGATAAATATTAGGTACAACACTACGTCGAGGTAGATGTAGATAATAATGTGTTTACATTCTGTCAATCACATTAATGTTATGCTTCACCCTTCACCCCGAAGGCAATCTCAAAATCGAACTTGAGTTTATCTAATATTTAAAATCTAATGATGGACGCGAATTCGTTGCGAAGTGTATTTCTGGTATCCGATACACAGAACATAATTATATTTTGTCGTTAAAAGACTTTCACAGAGAAGAAAAATATTTTTGATTAGAATTCAGAAACAAAAAACACCTACTTTAAATACATCTACTGGCTACATATTATCGGATACCAGAAATAAACCTTCCGATGATTTCGCGTCAATCATTTAGATTTTAAATATAAGAAAAACTAAATTTCGATTTTCTTTGTCGTTTCGTCCACATAGAAAAATGCTTAAAATTCTAATTGTTTTAAAACAAGGAAAATTTAAAGTTCAAAGCTATAGTGTTTTCCTATGGACTAAACGACAGAGAAAATTGATAAAATAATACAATTTTGTAATTTTTAACTAAAAATAAATATTACAAGACGTGTAATGCAAATAAAAATAATATAGTGATATTATCGACGCAAATTATGTAACGTAACACGTGGGACATAAGATTATATTAACCACCCCTGTGAAAGAGTAACGCTGTCGCGTGTGTTAAACGACCGCGACGAAGACATTCAAGGAAAATGCCGTAAAATGTCTACGTGCGCACAGAAAGTCCCTTGTAGCAAAAGAACCTGTAGTGGCGTATCTAGTCCAATCAAAGCGGAGGTGTGAAAAAAGGTTTTAGCAAAAATCTTAATACTCTTCAAACATTTATCCACTCATTGAATTCATTTTTTAACAATAGTACTAATTTTTGTTTTATATTTGAGCGTAATCCGAAATTAGGTCGAATATTACTGTCGTAGATACAATTTATTATAAACACACAAATCCAAGGTACTAATCCCACATGGGAGTTCTGCATGTCGATCGCTACCCTCTGGCAGTCTCGCTTATAATGCACGAGCCACTCGTAAGAAGAATTTGTATTAATTCGCAATTCGTGTCATCGTCAAAAAAAATGTCCAGGAATTAAAACGCATATAGGTATAATAATAATAATATAGAGCTTTACTCTCGGGACGACGGGTAAGACGAGACACGTTTTTTTTCGTTTTTCGTATGGTACATGCTTTTGTACTAATGCGATTTATGCTCGTAGGTCATGTCAGTTTCGCCGAGAACGAGATGTTTAAACCGAATCAAGGACGTTGCTGCGATTACATACACGCGCCGCTGCACTGAAAGACTAATATAGAACGTTTGTGAAAAAATTCAAAACATTTTGTCCCCGACATGACGTAGGTAGTACTGCGATATTATTATAACACTATGTTATATTATTGTTATTATAATCACTTTGTAATTCGATCGATGGCGGATACATCAAACGTTATTATTGTCATAAAACAAGACGCCGCCGGGAGTCTCGTGTCGTATATTACATTTGTGACAACGGTGCAAAAACACGAATTTGAGAGAAAGAGAATGAGGGCGATGAGGAAAACGGATGCGATAAACAATTTCGGGGGCGTCCCGTAAATTACAAATATCAGATTTTGAATAACTAGTGCAGTTATCGAAGAAGAAAAATGGAGTGGCATGCTTAAATCACCCTGTATAACACGAACTTGGCGCCACAAACAAAACGTTCGAAATTAAAATCCCATTTTTAGCGGTTTTTCGTAATTTTTCGGTGGTTTTTCCCGTGGCATTATGTTTAACTATTGAGAAAATCGAAAAATTACATCTTCAAAGTACCATCTCGATCTAATTTGCTAAAATATAAGATACTTTATGTGGAAATCAAAGCACTCTTTCTGGTAGAAATTTTGTATACAAGATAAAAAAAAATAAAATAAAAATTAACACCATTGTAAAACCACAAGCTATTCCTCGCTCCGCTCAGAATCTGAAATATATTGTACCTATATAAGTGTATATATGTGCAGTGTTATTGAAACTATGTAATATGAAAACAACTTTAAAATTAATATATATATTTATTTTTCATTCATTCTCGTGATGAATATAAATTTCTAGCACCAAACCAGAAAACGCCGACGGAATTATACTATTATAATATTTAAAGTTTAAACTAATAATGTCTAACCTGCAGTACCGATTTTAATATTTTATTTATTTTCTATATATTTTTAAATTAAATGATTTCATTTTAAATTAGTTATTTATAATAACTCATTCGTGTGGGTCACTTCTGATATCGGAATATTCGGAAACGAAAAAGTAATCCGTAAAAATAAACCTAGTCACAACCAGTGTTGGGAACACCGAACAGATAACAAAAAAATCATCTAGATAAATATAAAGATAACAACTCTAAATTTTATCTCAGATACAGATAATAGATAAACAAATCAAATTCATCTAACAAAAAGATAAAAGATTAAAATATTTTATCTAGATAATTATCTAAATATTTAAATAACAGATAATTTTAGAAATTATAATTAGAACAACTAATTTAAAAAACTATATATACCGTCATGTAAGTACACAAAATAATACACACACAAGAAAACCCATGGCTAACGGCCGTTCTTGCCGGGCTGGGGTGGTGGGGTCACCTGCCACTTTTCGTGTCACGTACTATTATTATTATTATTAATTAACAACATTGAAAAGATATTTACGAGTATTATGTATTTGTGTATACGAAATAATGTTTATTATTATTACAAGTCGTGTGCAATTAAAATTAGTTTAGAGATTGTTTACAGTCCATAGATTTATAATATAAAACATAAAACCCGAAATATATAAATAGCATCTCATGTATTGCACGTCAGACTTATCAATTGTCATCAATTTCAGACGCATTTGCAGATACGGAAAGAATAGACAGACGGCTGGTTTATCTTTATTCCTCAATGAATAATATTATATTCTGTGGAATTTTGTTTGGGACGGCGGTGGTTATAACTTGCCATCTGTTCTATTATTCGTATTTTAATTATAGTATAAAAATATTTATACGATTCTGGGAATTTGACATATTTGTTGCGACTGTAATATACTAATATAGGCTAATTACATAAATTAATTAGTATAATATTATATTATATATTATTAACCGATCACAGAATATTAATTACTAACAAGTGATAAGTACTAAATAGGAATAATTTATAGTCTTTTCAGAATAACGTCATATATTTTTAGCCCTGGATGTTATTTTACGTACAAGTTGTGCCTCAGATAATGAGAATAAAAATAAAATATTTTCGAACAGTCTAGCTAATTTTCTCCAAAAAATGTATCTTGTAAATTTATCTAGATAAGTTCAATTTTTATCTGAAATAAATGCTTAGATAACTTATATTTATTTATCTAGATAAGATAAAAGATAAAAAAATAATTATCTGGATAATTTACCTAGATAAGTCCTAACACTGGTCACAACCTCAGGGGCTGTGGTACACATCACTATCAAACAAACAACTAATGAAACATTGTAGAATTATTGGAATAAAGTAGCACTCCCAAAAAAATTAAGAAGTACGAAACCTTTCATCGAAAAATTGAAACTTACCCTTACCCTGAATATAGAAGAGATGAAGACGTACAAATCGCCCGAGCCGGAATAGCATACACTCATTTAAATCACTCGTTCCTCCATCATCAAAGAACCAGCCACGACATGCGACACGTGCAAGGAAAACCTGACAATCAACCGCGTTGTGACTAAATGTTCTGATCACGCCAAAGCACGAAGAATCTTCACCAACCCAACCTCAATCCAACAAGCACCGGATGAAGAAAACACTGAACCTATTTTTCAACAGCATAAACTTAAGCATTAAACTGTCAAATAACTGTAAATAATGTAATTTTTGATTTACCTACAACCTGTATATTTATATTAACAATACCTATCTGGGTTCTACGTAAACACCAAAATTAGTATCACAAGATATTCCTTATCGATGGCGATTTAGCGTTTGCGGCAATTATAGATCAACTTCTTATAGAATTAAATTTAAATAAATGAAGATGATATTGTCATCTTTCGTCACTCATTTAGTCATAGATGCGTCGCTGTGTGTGTGTGTGTGTGTGTGTGCGTGTGTACTGTGTATGTTAATATTTAAGTGCAATCAATTGTTTGGAGCTAGATTGAGATAATACAAATCCTCTTTAATCATAATTACTATTATACGTGTCGTCCACAATATACGTATATCGTCTTCAGTTCAAATATAAGTCTGATCCAATGAAATAGCATTATCGAAAGTAATTGTGTTTTCAAAACGCATAAGTCGGAAATTCAATAATAATTGTTGCGTGTACGTTGAAGTCATAGAGTTACTATCATTATATATATTGTGCTGGAAAATTGTATTTGGTTTACTGAATAATTGAATAAAATGTCTCGCGTACCTATGTGAAGCCTTGCTAGCGAGTTCTCTCACTGTTAGATTGATTAAATGTAACAACTAAAGTGTATATAAAATTTTAATTTTTTTATTTTGCGATTTATGAACATTTGTGAGATTTTATGACATCAAATCTTGACGGATTCTCACGAGTCTTATCGTTTTTTTTTTTTTTTTTTTTAATATTATACATATATTAATTGTTAAATAAATATTAAATACTAATAATACTTCTAAATGAATCGCGCATAAAACTTAATTTTGTATAGTAGATCGCAATTATTATACTTATACACATTATGTGTGTATCGTCTTCCATCCAAATATAAGTCTGATCCAAGATCATTAATTGTTAAAAGTAATTGTGTTTTCAAAACGCATAAGCTGGAAATTCAATAATAATTATTGACAGCCAACGGTGGTGGAAACGATAAATTATAGAAAGTACACAAAATTAATTTTTTGTTTTTGCGATTAATAACTTATAAGATATAAATCAAACAAAAATACATCAACCGCGATCTGTTTCCACAAACTTACACCAAATTCCTCATATTAATGTTGGATATTTAACAATGTAATTAATTGTTATTTTTAATATAACCCCATTGGATGTCATATTTTTTTCGGAAAAGTCAAATTTTTAATTCTCAGCTTTCTACGATTAAGTGATTTTAATTTTGTCTCATTAATAACATATTAATTATTTTATTTTCCTTATTTATTTTTTCAATTATGTTCATATGTCTGTCGATATTTGCTTAATTAAAATCGTTTCGAATGATTTAGACGTGAATATGTGATATTTTCGAATAATATCAAAATCGTGATTCTAATAAATTTACAAATATAGTTCAATACAATTTATCCTATTCGCCTTTTAAAGCTATCATAATAATATAATACTTAAACTAACGTCTTATTTTTGCCACTAAATCAATATTGTCATTACAAACGGCTTAATATTCGGTTCCGAATATGCCAATATTATTTGTTAAATCAACAATAGTTTTAAAAATCACTTAAAAGTTATCTTAATGAACTGGCGACTCAATAGTTTTAAAGACACGCCTAGTCATTAGTTATATACTTATGTATTCGACCAGATTAAAAAAAAAAAAAACATTGAGTACAAAATATATGTTGTTAATTTATTGAACAAAATGAATGTCTCTGCTGTCTTTGTTATTTATATAATAATATTAATTAAAAATTAAATTCTTTTGTTGGTTGAAAATTAGAGATACGTTCATTACAATACATCTGGTTTAAAATGAAACAGAACGAATTATAAAAATTTCAACACGTATTTCCTTTTAATATACATTGTTGTTTTTTTAAGAATAAATAAACGCACTTCAACGTAAAAAGTTTAAAACACTTTACTGTGTATACAATTAACAGTAAAGTTCCTACCTTTTAGTTAGATTTAAATTCGTTTTGGGCTATATGCGCTTGAACTGTGCATTTTATTTTCTAAATTAACTTTGTACTTTTTTTTTCTTGCTTTATTCTTTTAAAAAACCCGTCAAAAGCGTCAAAACTTTCTTCGCTATATTGCTACACTTTTCACTTTAATCCGTATTTAATCTTTCTATAAGCATATGGCGTCGAAGTGGCAATTATTATGCCAACTCGTTATTCAATTCAAACTCAGACGCGTAGATACACGTGTATAATATATACATTTAAATAATATATAACATGCATAAAAAACTTTATTTCTTTTTCAAATTAACGATAAGAAGTTTAAAGTAAAGGAATTCGCAGATCGTCACATTTGATATGGCAAGCTGATGAGCATTATTTTAAATGACTGTACTGTAGTATACGTTTTTGTATTATTATCATATTATAATATAATGTAATGAATCTAATATAATACGGTTCACGACTGTTATTTAAATTTTAAGCTCAATTACTTTTAAGCAAATAAATAATATTGTTCGTATATAGCATTAAGAGGATAATAATATACGCCGATGACAAAAAGTAAAAGGGGTTTGCAAACGGTTGATACTGTAACTTAAAAGCCGATCAGGCTGAGCAATACATCTATTGAAAAGTGTGCCATTAAATTACCACCCGCCGATCATTTTCACTGGGAAAATAAGGATAGTGATTTCAACGTATAGGTTTAGATCGATCATCCAAGAAAAAAATTACCGCCAAAATATGTTTGCATACTCCTGTTGTGATAAATTATTACTGTATACATATATGAGATATTGTGTGAAGTAGCTTATCTAGGATTTATTTCCTTTTTGGGCGAGAAAGAGGGAGATAATATATTATATGAATTAATTTTGCACGGGTACGGAGTACCTTATTCATCACGTTAGAAGCAAATCAGTCAGATCGAAATTATTATTATTATTATTTTTTTTTAAATCATCCTAACTCACTATAGTAATTATGGAATCCCCTCACGCTCCTGGAAATTCCTCCCCGCCGCCTAAAAAGGACACGATGTAATGACAAAAAAAATAAAAATGTACACAAATAAAAATGAAACGTCAGTAGAAACTAGGAGGAAGAACTAGGAGAATTTTTCCCTGTCAAAAAACATATATTAAGTATATATTATGCTATCAAAAATTCTTTTTTGAAGTACTTATATTTTACAAAATGTATTTAAAAAAAATTAAAACAAAATTAGACTATTATAATAACAACTGCTGATTCGGCTTGTCTGTTTTTTTTTGCAAGCTCGTGCTTATTGACGTACAGCAAAAAAACACCTATAGGACGTCTTCCTATATTATATAGCTGGTAACTCAGGAGTGTTTTAATGTTTTTTGTTTTTTTTTTTTTTTTATTAGATATTTACAATCTGTGTTTGACAGCACAATAAGTAAATTTGATAACGTATGCACGATATTTTAACTTTGAATAATATGAAGAGGGAGGCCAACCAGTGATGGAAGGATGGAACCCAACGTGAAATTATTTTAGGTTAGCAAATCTCTGCAATACCTATTTTCTCTTGAGCCTATGGATGGGATTTATGGGTTGGTTTTAATGTTGACAAAAATTACACGGGGCAGTAAAACTTACTATATCTCGCTCATTTCAAAACTATACGAATTTCGATTACCCATGTCTTTTTCTATTTTGGCTTGGAATCGGTAGGAGCAACTCATGCTTACGCTCTTCGAACCTAAACGCGTTTACCCGAGTTCGCGGAATCCTATTTCGATTTCTTCCCCTTATCGCGGTATAAATACCTCTTGAATTGTACCTTTGTCAAACTAGCACTTCTGTGTACTAGCTGTATTTCTACAAAAAAGCTCTTCAGACACACGCGCGTCACGAACTCACCATCTCGCACTACCATATACACGTCACACGTATATATATATATATATACCTACACACGATGTGGCTATAATATTATTTTATATATACCTACACTGCGTACAGTGCACAGTGTACAACCGTCGTAACTACGACGATTTAACACGTCATTCGCTTCAGCTTGGGAGCCGCCATAAACCCTTTTTCTTTTATACACGCATTTAGACAATTAAGAGACCGCATGGTGGTTTTTTTTTTTTTTATTCCGAACGAGAGACGTTTTGCTCGGCGATCGTTAAGTGCGAAATGTGCTCTCGCTTGTAGCCCGGACAATGATCGTGACGCGTGTAGGCACAACTACTGCAATGGAGGTGACAGGCAGTGGGCGAAAGCCGAACCGTCGTAATATGTACGATGGCCGATAACAATAAATTATTAATGATTCGATCATGCGATTAACGATTCGCCCGTGTGGCCAACAATATCAATCGACTTGCAAGTATATTGATACCGATAAGTCCCCCGCAGTGATTTCGGGCGACTTCTGAACGGAGCTTAACCCGTCGTCGTCGTCGGCCGTGTCATTAAAATCCAGGCACGCGTTATATCCGACGAGTTTACTATTTTTTCGATTTTCCGTTAGATTTTTCGGTTAAAACCACATGCATTGTGATTTACACGCATGTATTTGAATCCCGTTCCGCAGTTCATTATTACTTTTTTACGAATTATAATATTATACTATCTGACCACGTGTAACCCGTAAAAAAATGCCAACTTTTGTATGGTTCAAACTTTGTTCAATTCACAATTTCATATAATCGTATTCCGTGTAATCGTGTTCAAAAATTTGAAATCATATAAAAAAGAAATCAGTGGATGGCAATAATTTATGCGTAAATAGGTACCTAGGTAAGTTATTTGTTTTTCTTACGGGTAAACCAATTGTCCGCATAAATAAACAAATAGATATGCGGTATGATTTTAATCCGCGCAAGTAAAAAAAATATGGCAACCAGCATCAAATACAGGTTAAAATATCAAAAAAGTACTAATTTCTACTAATGTTTTCTATTATCATATTATCATAATCAGTTGTAACGAATAGCAATCATTTATAAAAAAAATTTGATTTCCATCGTAAATTTCAAAATCCTTATACGACTGTGTGAGCACTCCTTTGAAATTTAAACTATGGAAAATCATTTCTTAGTCAGGAAATGTTTGATTATAATATATTGTATCAACATATACATCATCAATATTATGATGATCAATATTTCCGAACAATTATCCACTTTATAATTTATAGTAGTAAGGGGTGGGGGGGGGGGGGTTCTCATTTGAAAAACGGAAGTTTGCACTGCCATAGGAAACTACTAGATTAGCACAAAAAAATATTAATAATTTGAAAAATGTCAAAATCAAAATTTGAATAAATTAATAAACTCATTATTAAAGGGAAAAAATGAGGTGAGCATGCCTGGTGAATCATACTGAGTATTTGATATGCTACGTGTGATGGTTGTAAATACCCAAAGGACACTCCCCTATTATAATAAAGGGCGGCCCCTTTCTCGGCCAGTACCTACAGATTTATAATACAAATTTATGATTTTTAAAAACTAATAAACATTTTCCCCGATTACTTTCAATAAATTCAGCCATTATAAATAATTATATTATATAATACAATAAAATTAATTTTAATCTTAAAAAATGTCTGTAAGTAGGGACGTATACGAGAACACTTTCATACTGAGTGTTTCTTGTGTGTGTGTGTGTGTGGGTGTGTGTGTCGTGTTAAATTGATAACCACGGTACTATATTATACCTAAATACCTAATTGATTTTACATAATATCTATAGTATATATTATTATATATTAGATAAGATTGAAAGGATAAGGTATAACATACTGGTATCACTCTAACTATACTCTATTGCCTATACAGACTATAGGACACATCACACTATAACTAATTGGTCGCGTTTTACATTATATTATATTAAATAACCAACAAGGAATAACACTGGTTTATCTTTATTTCCAAAAAAAACAACTACGAACGAAATTAAACTTACATTAAAGAATGAAGACTTTAAAAATAGTAAAATTGTTCAAACAAAAACTAATTTTTAATTTATTTGACTAAACTAACAATATATTTATCAATTAAATTTTTATAATTATTATAAAATTTTAATCATTTAAAAATCACATTTTCGGATACCTCGGATGGCATAAAGAACTATAACCCCCTGACAGCATGTATATATATCTAATATTTAATAATATTGTGGTGGTATAATACAATATATATCATTTAATATACATTGATCATGATGATATTTAATCATATAATTTATTAAATAAATATTAAATCTAATAAAAACTACCTTCTTATGCAAAATTAATATTATCATCCCAATTATCACATATTAATATTACTAATTCATTATTATTTATTACTGTATAAGATATAATTTAAAATATGTTAATAAGTATGGAGAAATTAATTTGAAAAGCAATATAATGAATAATGATAGTCTGCTTGAAATATGTATACCATGCAATAACATAATATTATAAATAATAATTTGTATTATACTAACATCGATGATGTATAATTATGCCTAACAAGTCTCAAAACTAAGAAACGGATGTGATAACTATTACTGATATATTATTGGCGAAGACTGTCTATATTAATATTCAATATTGTATTGAATTAATGACCTTCAACGCACACATGTACCTATATTGCCTATACAATACGCCATGTTACAAATTTGTCGTGAAATGGGTAGTGTGGAAATTTGATAAAGGTATAACAATATGTATAATTATGTAGGTAGAGTACAATAGCACGAATATTATTACATAGTTATGATATTATTTTTTTTTCAGATTCCGGGACTGGTCTTGATTGGGTCATCTTGACACCGGGTAAGTTACATGCAAGTACGTCATTATTAATGTTGTACATTTTTGAAACCAAGTGAACGGTAGCTGGTATAATAATATAGTAGTTACAACGACGGGACCATGATAATATTTAATGCAGTTGACTTTTGAGCTATTTAATATTATATGTATTATTTTTTTACGTCTTTATTACGAAATCTATTTGGAAAACACTATGATGGGGATTGGGTTTTGGAAAAATCGCGGTCGTTGAGATGAAAACAACCGAAAATCAACGCTCGATCCGACCGAAATTTCTCGCGTTTTGTTCTATGCATGAGAGCGTGCGACACGACAAGAGACGCATAATTTGGTAAAAAATTAATATGCGTGTGCTCGAAAAACGCAAAAAAGTAAATCGTTCGGAAATCGCCCTAACACGCCATAAATAAACGGTCGCGTTTCATCGTACGATTAAGTATCATAATACATATAATGCCCATTCCCTCCCACTCGCCCCCGTTCGAGACCGTTTATCATAATAATAATATAATATATTTCACGGGTTAAAAACAAACGTCGCGATAATAATATTATGTTCCGGTGACTGGTGACGTACGATTTTCACCCCGCGGGTCTAGGTGGGTCGTATGATTTTTTTTTTTTTTAAGGGAGACGTGCGTTGGTTGGGTGTGTAAAGGGGTTGGGGGGTAGGTGAAACCTATCATGGTCTTTTGTTTTTTTTTTCTATTTACCGACCCCAGCACGCAGCTATACGCCACGCGAATCCGCCTCACCACCCCTACCATCAACCCTAACCGACATCGCACTTTTATACGCGTCATGTATTTATCTGCAGCACCGACGAACGATAGCTGCTTCTGGGTACAGAACAAATCATGTAAAAGCTTTTCAAATGTCAACTAACGTGTTATGCGCGCGTAAGTTTCGCATTATATATTATTATGTATTCGTATATAATATGTACATGCACATTATTAATGGCGTTTTGTATATAGTATCATCGCGCAATTAAAATAAAAATTACATTTTACAGCCGTGAAACTATGTGAGAGGGGTGGTCAAACTTTTACTGCCGTATGTGGTGTAGGGTTGTACCTATGTTTGTATACACGAACACATGTTAAATGTATATCGTAAATATATATACAGGGAGATTTGCCGACCGTGCTCACCCCCAATTTATTCTCAACAAATTCAGCAGTTATTCAAAACCGGATTTCTGGAATTTTTAAACATAATTATACATCGTTTTTTTCAAACCGCTGAAATTCATGTGTACTACTAGTGGAAATATAAACGTATGTTTTTCAAATTTCAACCCACCTTTTCTACTAAAAATCTTTCGGCGGATAATTTTTCAGCACATTCTGGCGTACCTATCAAAATGCAAATTTGAAAGAGTAGATTTTGAGTTATTTAATTAATTTTGTGTAGGTACCTACTAAGAATAATAGATCTGTTACGTACCAAATCTCAATAAAATTAAAGAGGTTTTTTGGCCACGTTATGTGTATATATAATAATGGTGTGATGAACCTCATGATAGGACTGAGAAGTAAAAATACATAAAATAAATTCTGACACTTGTGTATGGTAATAATAGTTGATATTTTCAATTCATACTAACACTTTAACAAGGATATACAGAACGCTTATATTTAGTGTTAGTAGTATAATATGGTAACAGTAATGTGGTAATAATAACAATATATGACAACTAATGTTGACAATAAACAAAACAAAAATGTAATTCAGACGTATAGCTGACTCACGTAACCAGGTATGGGAGATAACCTGGCGGAGTTGCTGGATGAATCGGCGGACGGGTGCATCAATCAAACATCCAAATGATAACTATGTGGAGATGACGGCACAAAACTGATCGCTCATAGGCGTATGATGGCGCAAGCGTATATTTGAGAACGGCTGATGCGTTCAATGGGCGATGGCACCTAACCTAACCTAACCCACACCAGAGCACTTTATCGCGTAAGGTGACGCAAGCAACTGGTCTACAGTTTATGAGTACGGCCGCCGACTTCGTACCATGATGACAACCGGGGACGTGTTATCACGGCTTTTACGATAAGTCGTGGATGCTATCACGCGATGCACATATCATGCATCGACGGCCAAACAAACGTAACAAGATCAATGTATGGATTTAGATGATATGATAGCTATAATGGTGTTTTTAATATTTAAGTAATTTATAGGAATCCATTAATATTTTTAGCTTATGAAAATGATCCAAATAAAATAGATACTATATCCTATATAACACCTATTTTATATTTCTGAAAAAAACATTTTTAAGAACTATTATCCCCTAAGTGTAATAATTGTAATAACCGACAAACTACTAGTTCGAATTTTAAATTAGCTACCAACATAAAAGTATTCAAAAAAATTATGCACTAAATAACTTACAGGAAAAAAATATTAAATTTAAGGTTGTACAAAAACTCTCAAGAATTTGAAAATTTGGTCTTCTGCAAATTTATTTAAAAATTCCAAAAACCAGAGAGTTTAAATAGATTCATTATGAAATATAAAAATGGGGGTGAGCATTCTTGGTGAATCACTCTGTACCTACATGATATATGCGGCACCAACATCCACTATATGATGGCACGTTTCACGTAATTCGCGACTTTAATAATATAATAATATAATGTATGGTTTAAAAAGTTTTTCCGTTACAGGACACTGTCGGCGGAAAAGTTTTAAATTTTTTTATTGTTATTTTTTCAGTTGATGTATTTGTGGTCGCAACATGATTGTTATTCACCCAGGCGTCGCGGCCGAATACAATATATAACAATAAACACTTATTAAATAATATATTTTGTTTGTCACGTCGCTCTCATATTTATAAATTAAGCTGCAAGGAAATCGATCTTTTAATATCATAAATAGCAAATAACAATCGAACGATCAATAACATGAAGTTGGTAAGGTTATCTGGTAGGTCTATGCGCAAGGTGACCCCCCCCCCCCCCCCATTTCCGAAAAAATATAAATTGTGTTTTGTAAATACATTACAATTGTAATAATACTATACAATTTTATATGTAAATTTACAACAACAATGATTTGTATTTTATAGTATTTATATAAATATTTTTCATATATTTACAAAATTAATATAAAATTTAATCGTAGGTATATCTATTTTTCACATTTTTTTTTCAAAACCCCCCCATTCCGAATCTCTTCGCATGAGCCTGTTATCAGCAGGAGTTACCAATGGATTGAATTGATCAGGCTCAATGACTAAGAAACGTGCTGTTTTAATACTACTATTTTTTTTTATGGTAAATCAAATTGGGTGATCACTTTATTTTTAGATTCTGATTTCACTATATGTATTGATTAATGGTCCCTCCAAAAATATTAATAGCCTATATAAACCTGTCCAGGTCCTCAGCGGTTGATGATAATGATAATAATAATATCAAAATCACCGCACAAGTCTTGGTTGACGGTCATCGTTTTTATTCCATCTCCATAGCTTTATTAATTGTTTGTCCAGACGAATTCGTATTTCGGTATGTCGGCGGACGCGATCGGATTGAAAAAGAATCAGTCGTCTGTTTCGACCTAATCGCGCGTGGCAATCGGTAAATACGTCCCCTCCCCTCGTGGTCGTGCCCGCTGCAGTGGTTCCGTAAAATAATTCTTTTTCTTGTCGCCGGATATTCGCGTATCGAGCAGGTGATCTCTGGTTGTCGTGTACGCTGTCCGACCCGTCGTCGTCTAAATCTCTGTACAAATCATTTCTGACCACGGTAGTGATAACTCTCTGCCAATCGCTCGCCGACATGAGGAATCATTTATCTCGGATACATCCATCACGGCGGTGGTTCTTGTTTTTAGCGAATTTTGAAGAAAAAAATCGTGACCGTTTGAAATCGATTTACAAATTGTATAGTAAATTTGGCATTGAAGTTGTTGTTTGAATCGATCGGACACCTTATACCCGTGCATGCAAACATCTATGATAGCAGCTATAGACCTCAGCGTTAATAGCATATTGTGTGGCAAGGGTGGGAAGTGATCTATTTCAGTTGCGGGCGACGTGTGCGGCACGAGCCGCATTTCGCCCAAGACTGAAATTGCCTTCCCGCACGAGCCATACACACTATTTTTTGTCACGCCTCTGCGTTCATTGATCACGCCATCTCTGCAAAGTGCAAAGGTAATGCAGGCTGGGATCTATGCAACAACCAGACTATTCTACAAAAACGATATTGCATGAAAGAAAACTGTTTACGCGTCATGCAAGGAGGTTGTAATATGATGGATATAAGATGTAACCAAAAGTTTATGTTTTGTAAGGACCGTAGTATAGATTTTAGTGTCTGTCTGTGCAGAGGATGCGCGTGATATGTGAGCTCAGTACTATTGGGGATTTCCACTTTGCCACCAGCCGGACGGAAAAAGGTCGCTTTCCAACGCTTCAACCGTCAACGAAAACTAAACTTTCGGTGCAGGCGTGACGAAAAATGTTTACGTGCACAATATTACTCGAACGGAAAGGTATCAAAGTCAAAGTCGAGAATTTGGTTTTGATATTTTCACCGTTTCACTGGTGAAGTATAATATGCATGCTTATTAAAACTGATTATCCGTGTAAAAATGAAGAATTCGGATTTTTAGAGGTGCTAAATAGCACCCCCCGCCTCAATAGTCGTGCCTGCGGCTCCGCCGAGCGATATAAGTTACTTTACACGGACGTGCACGTCGGGCGGTCGAGTAAAATACAAATAGATATGGATATCGCGAGTTTATTCAGTTAGGATGGCTCAAAGGAGTCAAATAAAATATGTACATACAAGAACGCCGGGGTGCTTACGGTATACATATATTATAAGACGAACTATAATATACGTGCGCGGAAAGGTATGGGACAAAGTCGATGTTCGTTTTTGATATTTCCGCCGCATCATCGGTGCAGTATAATAATATTGTATACGCCCTATAATGTGCATATCACAATAATATATTCACGACGTTAACGTATTCCCGTTGCGCCGCCATCATCGTCCCCCGCCAGAAGTTAAATAAATATCATAACAACACACAATACCCACCTAACCCACACGTATTATATCATGTAACGCGGTAAAAAGTTTACACGTCGAAGCAATCTTCACTGTGCTGAGTTGTTGTTTGCTATGGTAATAATAAAATCTCTAGGTCGTCTGCGGGATATTGACTATACGCGTCTTATACCATAGCATAGTATTGTCGTAACAATGTTTACATTCGCGAAAGATTTGCTCACAACTATATTATTGCCGTTGACGTTGTTACATTGCAAAGTTAAGTATATTTTCTTTTTTACCTCTTCGCTTATTTTTGTTAATGGTCTGTTTTTAAACGATATTCATTTTTATACTAATCTAATAATAATAATAATAATAATAATAATATAATGATGGCTTGCAATGAAAGATACAATAGACCAGTGGTTCTCAACCGGGGTGACAAGTCGTCCAACAGTGACATGGACGACCCAGCTTAGAGGTGACACGAAATCTCCACGGGACAAGAAAAAAAAAATTATTAATTTTTTCGAAAATAATCATTTTTATATTTATTGCCAAAGTTCGTAAGTATCTGTATTTTTCATTTCATTATATGCCTTTATTATTTGTTAGTCCATTTGATTTAATATAAAACATTTCCACCTTATAATTTTTTGACGAGGAATAATGCAATGAAATAATAATTTAAAAATATTATTCGCTTATTATACGAAAAAAAGTTACTTTTATGTTATAACTTAGCAATAAAAGCTGTTTATACTTTTATTTACTAAGGATTAATGCTGTAAGTAAATTTTACGAATATAATACTTACAAATAATAATCAGAACAAAAGTCACATTATTAATATACCTTAACAACATTTAACCAATTTAAAGTTTTAAGTGTCAACGTTTATTAAACCCAGAAACTCAAATAAAGTGTATACTTCGTTTGAGTTGCTGGGATCACTGCGTACTGTATTTCTTATTTTTTAAATAAAAGAATAATTATAAAAAATACAGTTAAGATTGTTTATTATTTTGATGTTAGGGTGACACAGTGTTTGATTCTAGTAGGTTATGGTGACATGAATCAAAAAAGTTTGAGAACCACTGCAATATACGATACAAATCAACCGACATAGTGTATATTATTATAGGCACCTGCGCGTCGTATTTTATAGTCGAACGAAAATTTGTCGATAAAACCGATTTTACCGATGAAATTCAAATGAATTGTAAATTTTTCATTTAAAATAAAACTTGTTAAAATCAAAAAATAATTTGTACGAAACAACCATATCAGTTTATATGGTATTTGAGGAGCTGAAAACATGTTCAAACATAATATTATATTGTCTCCGTAAAACATAAATATGTTATTATAATCTAATGCCATTATAATAGAATATTTTAAATCCACAGAATATTTTATATAAAATTGACGAACTGTTGGATTTGAGTGGTTCATATTGAAGGTGTATATTTTCAGGAGTTGATGAAACAAAATTGTTTTGGGCGAAGATAGATTTACCAGGAAACTGACGCGTTTAACTTGGTATTTATACACTTTTCTTGGCGTTTTTTAAGATTCTGCAAAAACTACTGAAAATGTTGAGTGAAGAGAATTATATTTTAAAACAATAAAGTATCAACTTTTTAAAATGTTCTATAAAAGTGTTGCTCTCACAAAGCGAAAGAAAAAATCACACTATGTACAGCTTCTTCTCGTCTATGCGAAAAACCTATGATAATACGATAGTATGAACAATTCAACTTTTCTGGGATTTCAATGTATTCTGGTTTCCGTGAATTTTTGCAGAATAATTAAACTTTAACGTTTTATTAACTATCTATATATATATATATTGTCTACTTAGTAATTTCGATTTTCGATCAAATTACTTATACAATATCACTCTTATTTCGGAGAATTTTTTATTAGTATAATAACCTTGTAAAGCTCTAAAATAGCTTTTAAACAATAAGAAAAATATTTGATTTAGAACAAAAGCGTACCTTTACCGGGAAAATCGTTAAATTATTTATTAATTTAGTATAATGTATTTATGGTACTCGTACGTAAAATATGTTTGTGTAACATATAATGTGAATGTATTATGAGATATTATGATGACTTTTGTACACATATAGTGCATATATATATACTTGGCAGAGTCAGAAATTGGAAATCGGAATTCATTCGGGTCATAAATTATTTTCCACCTACGCATATTATGTAGACGTGGTAATGTAAAGAAATATCAAAAAGATGATTTATGCTTTCCGAAACAAACGGATTTTCTTCTTTGAATTAGAGCAAAAATACGAAACCATTATAGCTCTGTGATAAAATATTTCCGAACAGCGTGTAAGGTACAGCTTGCGACTAATTGGGATAAGTGTCTGATTTAACGGTTTTATAACTTGTTATACTTAATACTTATTAATATGATATCAAACACTGCACAATACGCCTAATACCTTTACGTGTTGCAAAATAGTTGTACACAAAACAAAAGATTTATTATTAATTCAAAACGTACATTGTCTACATATTTATTATTTACGTGTATTGTAATTTACGAGCCTACAGTGAACAACATCTGAAAAACACGAAGATCGTTAAGCTTAAGATTCCATCGTGTTAAAATCTAAAAATCAATTTGTATATTTCATTTTTGGAGTTTAATACTATAATCGATTTATATATTTTATTATTAGAATATTGAAAACAATTTTGCACAGAACAATAATTAAAGAATAATAATTTTTTTTTTTTTTATATAGAACAACGTCGTTGCGACTATTGAACAACTTAGCTTAAGTTATAAGCACTATTTATAAATACCATAATAAGAGCTGGATTTCGATAATTGTTTTCAAATTTAAAATGACCTAGTGAAGATGATAAGCAATTTTAATATTATAGAACATACATTCATATACTTTCAAAGTTGTATCGTAATATTATATAATATTTGACTCGGTAAACTCTAGCAGTGACATGCCATATATTTTTATTTTTTATTATTAGCTTTCACAATAAGTTTTACAGCTCGACAATTTATTATAAATATATGTAAACATGAAATAAAAAAAATTTGATCGAGGTTGTGGCTCCGGAACTTTGGTTGTAGGTGTTTTTGAAGGTCTTATTTTTTTTGGGCTATCTTAGAAGCTGGACAGCCTCTGAAGTCGGCGGTGTGGTCACCGGAGCAATAGTGCACATTTGGCTGGACTTGTCAAACTTCGTTTGTAAAATGTTCCGCGCCACATTTAACGCAGCGGGCGGCGTGGTTGCAATAGTTTTGCGCATGGCCAAATGCAATATGATATCATATTGTATCCATCTTAAAATCTGAAAACAAATAAATATTGTTACGATTTCATCGTGTTATAATCTAATGATCAATTTGTATATTTTATTATTAGAGTGTTGGAAATAATTTCGTACCAGATAATAATTATAGAATAATATTTTTTTACGTTTTTGCTAAGAATAATATTGTCGCGACCATTAGACAACCTATAACCTACTGTTATTTAAATCAGCTGGTTACGACGATGATTTTCAAATCTTAAATGAGCTTAACTATTTTAATATTATGACAGATCATACTTTCAATGTATCATTGTAATATTGTGTTATGTTTGACTCGGTAGACTGTTGTAGCAATGCCATGCGTCCACGTAACAGTTTGTTTTTGTACATAAATCCCTGACAGGTCACCGGGTTTTCCGGCATGCATTATTTTTAATCACAGTCCAGCAGTTTTTCAATTTGCAAAACATTAATACGAAAGGAAACATAAAATATAATATAAGGCCATAAAATCGTTATACGAAAACGCCTAGAGGCTCTAACCGTTTCGTCGCCGTATATTCTACATACATTATTTTAGATTTTATTGATAAATGTTTATTTTATTTGCCCACATTACACATTAAATAAACAGAATCGTGTTTGTGACACGGTAATTTATATTTGACATGTTTAAAAAAATTGTCGACACTATATATATATACGAGGGGTGGCTAAACCAAGGCTCGCGTCTTAACCTTTTTAGTAACAAAATAACAGTTATTATTAATCGTTCTGCTCGTCATATATTTTTTTATTACATTGTGTGGGGATCGTGACTCTTATCGCCGGCCGCCCGGTGCTATATATATACCTACACAAGTGACATATAAAAATAATATTCGAGTTAGAAACATGGAAAAGGGGACGAAATCCCTATTTTTGTTTCTTTATTGTTTATGCGTACCCCTTCTAATTATATCTTAGTCAATAAGACATTTTAATATCGGGAATATGCGGCGGCCTATGTTTCAGCATGGCCGCCCGAAACTTTTTCAATTTTTTGTAATTTGTAATTTTTCATATTTTTAATTATTTTGTTTTGTTATTAAAAATATTATAATGTCTTTGTATATCTTAGTTTGTAATATGTCTTAAACATTTTTATATAGACGTCACGGTCTTGGTGTTTGCTTTATGCTTATACCTACCTAAATTACTTATTATAAATGTCCACGATCTGATTTAATCGGATTGCATACATGGGTGGATAATTTGAATGTAAATCCATTTTCACTTGAGATGACTGACTTGCTAGACACTCAAACATAGTTTTCAAATTAATTCTTTTTACATAAAAAAAAGTACAGAACATCCAACAACGGCACAAAACACATAGTCCACCGTATAGGAGATTGCTCTGTCGGCTGTATTGACCTACACTGGCCATGACTGATATGACTAGATAGTCAAAATATCGATTTACACTTTTTTACATCATACATAAAAACACCATTTTTTTAACGTAAGTTTTCAAATTTCCGATTATTTTGTTTCATTATTGAAAATAACATTTGATATGAGAATTTTATTTCGGTTTCGGATATTGGTATTAATTTTTTCCTATTTTGTTTTCGGTTTCGGATCCCTATCAGTATTTATTTTTATGATTTGGTTTTTGGTTTATATCGGTCTTAACCGGTATTCAAAATCGGTATCCAATATCGTTTTCAAGCCCTAGCTATTTTCAATTATCTATTCACCGTTCAACGATGCGAGTACGTCAGTATTGACTTAATTAAATAAATAGCTACATTATAACAATAATATTATAATAGTTGATTTATAATTGGATAAAATTACAAATCTGTATCAATATAACATCAACTATGCACATGACGTGTTCCACTTTTTTTTATTAAATAATTCCTTCTTCTGCCGAGCCACTCGTTTTGCAATATATTCCACCGTCTATTCTCGTGATAGTTTTTTGGACTTCACCTGTCAATTTACGAACGGACAGTTTTGGCCGGCTTTGGGGGGTTGTCCTTACCTTCCACTATTAGAAAATGGACATGTTTCATGTGTTTTTCGTATACCTCGTATAGTATTCCATTAAAATTGTTCTGTCTTATGTCTGTTTTTTTGTATAAAGATTATTATTATAAACTGTAATAAATATGTTATGCAATGCGATACATATATGATATATGATCGTATTTTCAGTTCGTCTACGAAATTAAAACAAAAATTTGATTTTATATTATATATTTATTGTATATATTATACATGATGATTCTCATCAAGCATGATCACCCCCTTTTTTCTTAAACTATACAGTTATTCAAAATCTGATTTTTGGAATTTTTAAATATACTTACTTAAAGTCCATACTTGAAAATTTTTGAGATTTTTCTGAAAATCAGAATTTGGACGAATCCATTATAAAGTGAAAAAAACGGGGGTAAGCATGGTTGGTGAATTGCATTTTATATTAGATAATATCTTAGATGCTTCGGAAAAGGCCAAACAAAAATGAATCAAATAGTTTTCAACTTGCCGCTTAGATCGTGAAGGAGTGACCTCTAGTCTTCGTATATCCTGTGAAATATTGTGACACGCGTTAAACCATTGTTTACAGACGAACCAATATAATTATAAATTCGTTCGAAGTCAATTTAGTTCTTCTACTGTACCACGAGATACCCAGGTATAAAAAATATATAGGTATATTATGTACTCGATCGACTTTTAGAAAAATATTCTCTCCGAACATTTACTGCAATTATTGTTATCATCGGTTTATTGTTTGAAAAGCTAATGTTTTTATACAGTTTTTGTTATGGGCAAAGTTTAGTCGGATATATAGAAAGTGGTTGCGATATCACGGAAGAAATGTTTCTCGAGATATCGATCGATTCGCGTCGAAATAACCACTCGGCTTAACTATGGAGGGTGCAACACTGGTATATACCTGATTCGTGCAACAAGGGCTGTAACCCCACGTGACCGTGATGATATGCTGCGGAAGTATATACTAGTCGAGGGGTGTCACAGATACGCGACACACAATAAGGGAGCGGCGTGTTCGTTCGAGTATGATGAGGTGCGCGTAGTCGTTGTATAATAATACATTATTATTTACCCATATTATAGGTAGACGAAGGTCCTCGCAAACCGTGAAACTGACAATCACAGGTACCCGAGAAATATACAGGTATTATGTTATGTGGGTACAGTGGACTTATTCGGCCGCACACATTATACATATATTATAATATACATGCGATTGACTGCACCGCGTCCTACAGACCGTGTAACATAGGGCCCACCAAGTGTTGCTCAGGCAACACCTTAAATATGGGCGGGTGGGTATTGATAGAAAAGGAATAGGACACTTTATTGGTAGGTATAACAATATAATATGATGAGGCGTAGGTCGCCTAAAACTGATTTAATCAACACCAATTTTTTTTTTTTTTTTGATACACTCCACTGCTCCCGGCGTCCAAAATAAACCAAAGTATAATAATATATTATGATTATATAGCAGCAATGACGATAATCTGCAGGTTACGTCTGCGCGAGGGTGTGATGAAAATGTCGTATATAACTATATGTGCCAAAAACATTTTTTTGAATATAAAACTTACACACGTGTAATGTGCAGTACAATGAACTAGTAAACAAACATATTTTGATGATACGCATAAATGAAAAAAAAAAACTAAAAAATGTCAAACGTCTACAAATAATGAGACAAAATGAGCCTAAATATTATTTGAAAATGGTATCATGTCTAGAAAATGTCAATATAAATATTTTGTGAAAATTTAGTTTCTAAATATTATAATATGGTTTTTCATTTTTTGTATCGCACCAAAAGAGCAAAATCGATTTTTCCGAAAACTGTTGACTATAATATGAGTGTTGACACGTATTATTTATTATAATATGATAAACTATATGTGCGCCATTATCTATACTTTTCATAACTAAATTCTCATACACATTACTGTGAGTCATAAGAATGATAACTAATAATAATAGTGAAAATAATATGTATTTTACAATATAATATATAAACTAATACACAATACACAACATTATTAAAATTCTATAAAAAGTATAGTAAAAAAAACGTGTTTCAAAACATACGTGCCTGTTAAATCTTGCGCCCGGGGGCAATTTGGCGAAGCCCCCTCTGCTCCCCTTTAATCCGGTCTCAGCGCATACATACTATATCGTTTGGTGCGCAGTTCTGTTACGAATTTGGTACGCAATCCATATACTGTTGTAACTATAGTCGGGTGGAGAAAAAAAAACGGGAAAATTGCCTATCGCGTTGCAACACCAAAAGTAGCTATCAAAAACAGCCACCACATCTGCCGACTATACAAAATAATATCACGACAATATAAGATGCTCGTCGGAGGCTATTCAATACAAATAACTGTGCTGCAATGTCATAATTAAAATATGACGTTACGCCGTCGCCGTATAGCGAAATCTTGCAGAACTCGCGGTCGGCCATCGTATTTTTCCACCGTCGCCGGCGCCCACCATTTGGCGGCGGGTTTCACGTCCGTAAGCCGACACAACAGTTAACATCGTGTAATAATTAAATAACATTATACACCTACAGCTGGGTAATTTTGTTTTTTAACGTAAACTACCCGTCGCCAGTCCGCAGTAAACATTGTTTGGTTTGTTTGTTTGTTTGTTTTTTTTTTGTTTGAGCTTCAAGACGTAATTACACAATATTATACTCGCATTACATCGTTCACGGGTATATTATGAACATAACGAGTAGGCAGGTATTATCTATGTTATTATTTTTTATAGGGGGTTTTATAGGGGATGGTGACACTTCAAATTACGCTCCACTTTTTTATTTACTCGATACTTTCGCTCTTCGAGGAGTAGTGTTGTATAGGTAGGTAAACCATCTACAACGTACAATTATCGTTAAACACTTAAAAATTATTATTATACTTCAGTTTTATACTAAATTGAACGAATAAAGTAATGATAAGTACAAATGATCGGATGAAATATTTCACAACGTTTTAACTCCATGCTATGTAAGTACTCCACGGACCACGCGTCGACATGTTTAATTTTTGTAAATAATAAGCTAAAGATTCGATGTTTAAAAAAATAAGTATCCATTAATAAATATTAATTAACATAAACATTAATTAACTAGACAATGAATTAACATTTAAAATGTTTACAATTTCTATTCCGAGTTTGTGGCATCAACTGAACTTACAATTAAACCGTCGGAATAATGTTTCAACTATTATAGAACTATTATACTATAATTACGAATACTGTCTTATCAATAAAGATGCTTAAGTATTTTTAATTTTTTCAAATAATTAACTAGATTCCGAGATTAAAAAAAAAAAAAAAATTCATTAGACCTATAATATAACGAATTTACATTAAAAATTTTGTAGCCACCCTGGAAATGAAGGTTCCAAGTTCAAACTATTTGAACTATTATAATATACTTAAACTATAAAATTTTATCGTAACAATAAAGATCTTATTGTGGTTTAATGAAAAAAAAAAAAACTATTTTTATAAAATAATTTTTATTTAAAATGTTCACAATTGTATAAAAATAACCCGGCAATTAGGTTCCGACTATTAGAACTATTATAATATAATAAATTAAGAATATGGTCATAACAACAACAATGCTCAAACATATGGATAAAATATAAAACTAAAACCTTCAAAAAGTTTGTGTTGGCCATTAGACAGCCATTATTTAAAAATTAAACATACAAAATATATGGCAGCGCGTACGCGCTTCGTAAGTGTAAACAATAATTCTTTACGAACATATCCTTATCGTTACAAAGTCCATAAATTAATTTTATCATAGGTATGATAACATGTTACTTGATCAACATATTTTATGAATAAAAAAAAATGGTTTTTAGAATTTCGCGGAGTGTTTGGTGTAATCAAAGTCAACCTCTCATGGTTTTACGTCTTATTTTTACTTGAATTATAACAAAATATTTGAACTATTATTGGGTTCTTGTTGTACTAATGTCTACTTTGCATATGTATTTACTCAATTATTTAATAAGTTATTTTATTATGTTGTTCACATTAAACTCAGTGCAAATCTTAATTAAATAAAAATCTTTCCTATAATCATATCGCATGGCATACATTTCCTATCGGCTAATTACGATTATTTTACACGCTGTGTTTAATAATATTAATACTCGCGCACTGAAAGAGGTAGAAACATTTTTTGTCACTTTGTAAAATTTGATAATAATATCGTGAAATAAGATCTTTAGAATACAAACTTTACTTTTCCTCTGAATATTTTGATAATAATTATCTTTAATATTTGGGTATCAACTATCAAGTAACGCAGGCAAATTAAAACAACAATTTTTAAAAATTTAGTGGAAACGATTTTATTGAGTTGACCTACCCAGAAACTATAAATATTTTTTATAGATAAAAATCTTAAATAACCAAAAAGAGAAAACAGTTTAGGTTAATGGTTTTTTTCATATTTTTATCGGCTTAAAGTCCGACTTAAATTAATCCATGGTGATTGCATTAATTATTATTATTTTTGCTTTTAATAATTCACACTCGTGAATTATAAAAAATATATCCTCTATAAATTATTAAGCTGCCTTACTGTTATTGTTTTTTGTTACCTTATTACATACCGTGAGGTGGGTATACACATTTAAATTGATGAAAATATTTATGTCTCTTGAGTAAATCATTTTGTACATTTTTAGTTATATTTATTCTTGTTACCGATGTTTAATAATCATATTATCGTGAAATGAATGTCTTTTCAAAGTTTCGATCATACCGACGTTTAAACGGTTTTTGAGAAATTAATTTTGAAGATACAACTTTGAAAGTTCAGAGGACGCGTGATGATTGACTGTACGCGTTCAACTATCAATTATTTCTAAGTCTATATTTAGTGCCTAAAAGTTTGGAAATTTCGTTGAAATAAAATATCATAAATACAAATACAAATCTAACAGCGTTCCGTAAAATATTATCTTTTGAACTTTGTTATTATTCGTGCATCGGGAGTATATTTTGCCAGAATAACGAAAACTTTACGTTTTAATAAATGTCCAATGACTTTCAATCAAATTACGTGCAGCGTGAAAGTTTCATAGCATATATATTATATGGACTGCCCCGAATAATTATGTTTCTGAAACCAACAAAAACAACCCGTATAATTGTAAAACTAATCGAATGAAAAATCATTAGTGAAAAAATTACGGAAGCGAAATAAATATGTTTTCCAAGTATTGGATTCTCAGTATAAATTAATTTGGAAAACGTTTACGAAAAAGAAACATAACGATTAATAATTGAAAGACATTTCGAAGCGGTGAAATTTAAAACGTCTTACGCAGTTCTAAGCAGTGTACAGCACTCAAACTGTATAGAGTTTATACATTACTGCTACATAAAACATACATTGTAAATTTCCAGAAATGTTTATAGGTATGATTTAGTGGAAGAATCAACTTCAATCGTTTCGGTCGGATGATGGACACAATATCATAATATCATAATAATATGGTTATTAATTATTATATTTGATATTGCATACCATAACTATTTATTGTAATATTATACAGAGTAGTTCATCAATAGCATGCTTATCATCGTTAGTTCATTTGATAATACATTATTTCACTCAAATTCAACCGACGCCTTAGCGCGCTCGGCCACTCCGTCCCCCTTATGTTTTTTTTTAATTTACCTACTTTAAGATCATATTTTTAAATTTTCGAGAATTTTTGTACTGCTTGAACAGTTGTCCTGTGGTGATAAAATCTTCTATGTTCCTAACGAGAACCCTCTTTTTTTGCGGTAAATTATTTAGTGGATAGTTATTTTGATAACATTGATGTACCTAATTCAAAATTTGAACGAATAGTTTCTCAGTTAAATTTTATCTTCAAGATATGTAATAATCCTTAAAAATGGTTCAACAAAAATATAAAATACATGTAATATCGGATCTAGTATTTATTATACTTGGACTATTTTTTCATATATTATGATAGATGTTGATAGGTTTACATTAATCACTAAAATTTCAAATCACTATAGATTCCATTATGTTTTCACAACTCATTATCAAGAACCAAAATTATCCTTCATACACAAAATCAAAAAAACCCAGAAACTACGTTTTTGAATATTGATTTTGAAAAATTGTACCTAATTCAAAATGCAAACAAGTTGAAGTGTATAATATGTCCACAAGACACTATGTAAGCAGTACAAAAATCTCAAGAATTCGAAAAATTGTCTTCAAGTATAATATAGTATATTTAATAATTCCAGTATTCGGATTTTGAATAATTGCCGTATTATCGAAAAACATAAAGGATGTGTGCATGGTTGATGGATCAACCTTTATAAAATGATTGTCGTGGTATTTTGTTTTAGGATTGGATTAATCAGTCGGTCGAAATCCCTCAAAATCGTGGCAATTTCGCCAAAATTAAAAATGTATTACCTATTCCATACTAAAATACCGGCCGGTCGATTTGTTTTAAATATCTTAATATTATTATTAAACTGTTAATTGGCGGTTAAATCTACATAGAAAGGTAGCAGTTTTAAATTTGGATAAAAAAACATTCACGTCTTCGATATTTTTTAAACTTTTTTTATTTTTAGTGGATGTCAAAAACAATTAATCTTATCTGAATCGCACACAATATAACCTTACCGCGTCGAACCACCTGTTATCGTATTGCCGGAGATTCGCTCAAGTCGCACGCCCTTCAAAATATGTTCAAAACAACTATACAAGACTACACTATAATATAATATTCGCGAAACGCTTTTTAGAATACGGTGCACTTAACCACGGTAGTTCTCGTGGTCTGAACTAATTCATATTGAATCGTCTTTATATTCAACTCTTGTATTACAATAATAATAATAATAATAATAATATAATACACCTACACGATTCACCAGCGTAGTTTTTGTTTATGCGACCTCTGCGGGCTTGTTGGTTTTGTTGTTGTTATTATTATTATTATTGCTTTCGCATGCGTGGGGTCGAAAAAACTTTTATTTTTTCGATAACTTTTTGCTTGCCAAGTCGGCGAACAAATATTATGTTCAATACGTTTTTTGTTTCCGAAATATATGGTTTTATTATATAATAGAGTCTTATATAGTTAATATAATATACAATGTTCGATATTTATTATTATATTACCTATATAAATATTTGTTCGCCAACACATACGCACAAAGAACAAAACGGTCGTATGCATTTGTTCACGAACATAAACACACAAAACCAACAAATATTATAATGTTTATTTGTCTTTGTATGTACGCCGCGCCGCCGCCGCTGCCGCCTACGCGTATGGTCCGTTTTCCCGATAATATCATAAGTGAAATATATTTTGCGAATGCGTCGCTATAATAAAATTACGACCGTGACTGGGTTTCTGGTACGTCGGTGGGTCGTGGATCCGTTAAACCACTTGTGTCTCATAATATTATACAGGGCGTGCGGTTTGATAACGTGGGCACACAAATAATATTATGATAAAAGACGATACAATATATAATTGATATAATTAAGTGTAGCCAGATAGGCAACATATTATTATTAGCACAAACAATTCATTCATATTATGCGCATTACGTATACAAACATACGGGGTAATCCATTCGACGTAACATACGCTAATTATTTCAGCAAACAATACCGTTTATTGAAATTTTAATTTAAAAATTAGATTATTACCGTCGAGTGATATTTTTCGAGTGCATCACTCTATAATACAATATTATTATATTATTATACGACAATGACTGGGTAACTGGGTACATTTCTCTGTAGTGAGTCTGTTTAACTGCTGACACCTCATAATATCATAATATAGGGTAATAGGGTACACGATTTGATAAAATGCGCACGCAAATAATATGATGATGTAGGTATAAACATTTAACACACAGGTAATTTAAGCTAATTAATCATATGATTAAGTATGGCCGGAAAGGCGACATATTACGAACAATATTAATACAAACAATTTATTCATATTGTATACGTTGATACGGAGTGATCCGTTTAAAGTGAGACACCCTCATTATTTCAGAAGCGTCATTGCTTTTGAAAATATTTCTTTTACATAACTTAAACATAAATATTGTATATATTTTATCGTTATCATTTTTTAAGTTTTTTATTATTTTAAATGACGACATACATATTTTTTTATTTTTTACTCCGAAATAGAATATTGTTTAGAATATTTTGATGTAAGAAAATCAAATTTCGGACAAGTAGATTATATTAGTTGCAAGTAGTTTTTTAAAGTTTGGATGAGTGGAGTAGTGAACCAACATTTTGCGAGACATCCCTGAAGGTACCACTCCACTCCACTCATGCCTGTCAGTCGTTTAAAACTTTATATACTGCTTATAACTCGTCCAAAATGTCATCTTTATACATCGAAGTACACCAACAAATATTCTGCTTTGAATAAGGAATTAAGAATGCATGTTTTCATTAAAAGTTTAAAAAACAATAACGATAAAATATATATTTATTTAGAAAAATGTTGTTTTTAATGACTTAAAATTATGTGAAAAAATGTTTTCAAAACGTTTATACCTTTTGAAATAATGAGTGTCTCATTTTAAATGCTTCATCTGGTATAATTGATAATAATACATGCATTTTATTGAACTATAAGATTGAAATAGGTTATAGGAAATGGTTATTAACAGTAGTTATGGTCTTATAAACAAATCATTATTCGTAAAACGGATTTTCATTGGTTTTTGTTAAAATGTATTCAATGCCAATCTAAATATATTTTATTGTGCTTGGTGAAAATTATTCTCAATTTATTTTTATAATAATATCATAATAGATACTCACATCATACCTCAATACAGATTCCTGGTTACTATTAACTGATGTATACATTTACGATTTCCAATTCGCAAAACATTATAGTTGATGACTAATATTAATTACACTGACCAAAATCAATTATTATTTTTACCATGTTATTTGAAATCATACTATAATATATTATGCTCTTTGATAGATATACAATATACATAGGTATACTAATACACTGTTCCTTTGCTATTATAATTAATCATTAATCATTGTACCTTTGTGGATATGATATACTGAACGGGGTGATACACATTACGCATTCTCGTCAACAGTTATATATTATGATTCCTACAAGTGTCTGCTGAAGTGTAAACTATATAATATATACTTACACTATTTGAATATTTAAGGGGAATTAATAATTCAACTTTTAAAATGTTTTCGAATCCTAAACGAGAATGCTTGGAACATTTCAAAATGGCCTTTTTGCGTTTTGCTCTCTTTTTTTGCAAATTTAACGACATGGAAGTCGGTACTCACCTACTGCTCAACTGAATTTGAGTCATATCCAACGTAGTAAATTCACTAATGGTATTATAATATAGGTAGGTATGCACGTCTTCTATTTGAACACATTGTACACACCCACACCGGGCTGAAACTTTGTTCAGAGATAAAAAACGGTTTTCGAACGCTACAGCTGTTGACCATCGATTATTTTATAAAAATATGTAATTACGATATCATTATGTTATTATAAATACGCCAGTGGGCAGTGGCCCATTGTGTATTATAGGTACTTATTACCCGATTCGAGATGTAGTAAATTTTTTCATTAGAATATAGATAGGGCAATATCGACAAACGCAATTTATTTACTTTTGCCCGACACTTTTGGGCCGGTAAATGTTTTTTTTTTAACTCGGTTAAGTTTATCTGCATTAATGGGAAAAAGTTGATTTTCTGTTAACTTAGTTAAGTTAAAAGTTAACAAACCGTTTTTTCAAACTATTTATATTAAGTTAAAGAAAGTTTTTTTTTATCTAAATGAAACTAACTTTAATTTTAATTGATTAGGAAATAGCCAATTACTTTGATTGATTGATGAACTTAAGTGATTCGTTATTTAAATGATGGTATAAAGGAATGTTGTTCTCATAATAGACGTTCAATTATAAAAAAATCTGCAAAAAAACACAAAAATAATGAAATTTGCCCCATACGGCAAAAATAAGCTTAATATGTCTCAAAAATCATTAAGATTTTCAAAAAAACGCAACGTAAAACTATAAATTTGGATTTATCGTAAAATGAAACAAATTTGTATCTCATCGGCCTTTTACTACCTATACGATTGCACAAAACGAAATTTGTCTAATGTCCAAATGCTAGAAGTCCTCTGCTCGATAGGCAGTTTGACTATGTGCGTCTTTAATATCTATGCAGCAATAGATCGGCAATAATAGTCCATCGAAACGTTTTGTTCCGTAATTTTCATTTAATTTCTTGAGTTATTGGTGCGATGAAGATTGTATTATACATTTACACCATTATTTTAAATAGTAATGAACAGTTTACAGTCCGCACAACTGCTGCAGAAGGTTTATAAATAATATACACATTTATAGTGCTCGACGTATACGAACATGTACATAAATTGTTTATTCTTCTTAAAAAACGTTTCGAAAGCGCGCTGACATTCAACGACGCCGCTCAAAGTTTCAACGCGACCGTTATTTTGTCAGTAGGCTGTTACAATCGAATGAATAATGTGAATTATGTTATATACACGTCTAGTGTTTACATTCGGAATAACATGTGCACGGATTTTGCTCAACGAGAAAATGGATTGAAGGCTCTTTTAATAATATACCCACGCTGCAAGGGCAGTTCGCCGAACACGTTTTTCGTCCTTCTTCATTTATAACTTTAAAAACAAATTCATTCGAATTCCGATAGTCGTAATATTTTAGTGCACCCTTGAAGAGTTAAAGGTGATATTTTCTAATACATAGAACTTTACGTTTAACGATATTGTGTCATGTGGCGATAAACCATTTTTCTCTTCAAACCAGCGGATAATCTGCAATTCCGAATGTAAATTGTCAAGCAGACGGTTTTTTCGAAAATGTATATATAATATTTAAAATATAAAAATCAGGATTTGAAGAAATGCATGAATAAGGGTAAAATGAGGTGGAACGTGTTTTCGTCGACCCTGTATGTTATACGTGGGAAATTATATGAACTTTTCAAAAAAAAATTCTCAGTAAAGTCTGCGGGAATGGCGAAATCAGTTCCTTTTTTCATGCTAGAATGTATACAATATTATATATATTATATATATATATATATATATAGGTACTCACAACAGTGTGTTTCAGTATTTGAAATGGGAAAATTCACATAATAATAAGAACGATATTTGAATATGTATAATGCGACAGCGGGACTGTGTCTGACTAAAGGAGAAATAAAGAGGAAATTCGATTAAATACAAACGTTTTACTTAAATAATTCGCGACTATAATATAAAATGAAAAAATAAATAAAAAAATAAACGCGTTAAAATAAAACCAGAAAACAATCAGGTGTTTCACAGGAACAGGCGCGGTAGGTATTAAAAGGTTTGCGAATTAATTCATGCAATTTCATTCTCTAAATAGCCCGGTCGTGGAACTAATGAATATATCGACCTTTGGACCGACTTACTTCTGAAACCGTGTACGAGAGACAAACAGTCTGACAACAGTTTATAAATATATGAGCGGCGGGGGCGGGGGTGGCGGCGGCGGCGGCGACGACGTCGGTTTCCGCGTTTAATGAGACCCTTAACGGCGAAATTATTTCCTTCGCAAAACTATAGAATTTGAACTTACGCACTTTATATGTATATATATATGTATGTATTGTCACTATAGCAGTGGATACAGTTGGAATAGTTGTGAGTCACAGCCATTGTTTCAAAGAGTGGTTTCAAAACTTTTGACGTATCTCGTGTGTCTTTCCGTGTCGATTTTATATACCACCACCCCTAAATTTTCCGCCTCCACTGCCCATTCATCGCCGCCGTCATTATGTGCGACGTGTAACAACACGCAACTCAACCCCCCCCCCCCCCCCCCCCTCTGCACTCAGCCGCAGTAATTGTTGTCACATTTTACCATGAAAAAATGTCACGTCGACGGTTTTAACGTTATAATAATTTTATAATCATTACACCACGCGGGTTATATATGGTTATTTATGTATACCTCGTTACTTACGTTTTACCACCGTAAGTTCGCTCGGCTGACAACTCACCCCATAACTGCATACAATTATCCACAGACGGCGAACGATTAACCGAGAATGTAAGCCACCCCTTTTAGTAGGTAAATGAATATATTTTATCGAAATCCAGTTTATGGAACATTCCAAACATACGCCTTATTATTAATAAAAAAATCAGGGTGGAATTACCTTGCATACGCCATACATGCGCACCTAATATATATTAATATATAAATAACTAATAATACTATTATTATGATTTGTATCCCCTTAGCTTGAACAGGCATTTTATAATTTGGGTACATAATTAATTATTAATTATTAATGTTCTCGGCGATTATACCTATAATAATAATAACACAATTTAAAATGAGAAACTCATTGCTAATAAATATTATAATTGAATGATTTAAAACTTAAAAGTCTGTTTTGCTTTTACTAATTTTATATAACCAGGTGTTAGTATTATATTTTATATAATATTTTAAGGGTTTTTTTTTCTCGAATAATTCATATTAAACATTTTTCTTAACTGTTAAGGTGTTTCAGAATTAATTTATAAAAATTACATTTAGTACTAGATTATAATTTGCATATTTTGTTTGGAGATATATTTATTCCAATATATTACGTTATAAAAAGTAATTCAAAATATAATTCTAACTGGGCCAACTACCCCTAAAAGATTTTTGAATTTTTTCTGTTATCCATATTAAATAATATAACGAGATAAAAATTCTTATAGTAAAATCAATACAATTACTACTCTATTGAAATGTAATAAAAACTATGTTTTTAATGATAAAACTAGCATTTTTAAAATCTCTATCGCTGCAATATGAGAGGTATGTTTATGTTGTTTTTTGTTTCATATTATTATTTTGATATTTATTTAACATCATATTATTCAGTTTGACACACAAGTAAAAACATACGTAGTACGTATACATATTTTATAATATAAGATGGCTTAAATAAACAAAAAACATAATATAATTTAAATGAATAGATTACAATTACAATTAAACGTACATTAATGGTTTGCTCGAATGTCTAAAGCTCTGTTACACATATATAATTTATGTATATTAAACATAAAAAAAAATATTAAAGGTTTTTTATAAGTCAAATAATGCATACAGACAGGAGTATCGGAGAGTGGGTGGATTCTATCCCCCTAAGACCTCCAACTTAAAAAAATACTCAACCTCGTTTATACCGTTATTATACACAAACTAAGTAGACCTGTAAGTATAGCTACAGAATTAATAAAAATTATTTACAAGATAATTTTTAATCTACGTCTAACGGTTGTTATAAGAATTCGTAGGCTGCCACTACACTATTTATTTTTATAATTAAAATAGGGGGGGACGAGGGTGGCCGAGTGGTCTAACGCGACGGATTCGGCACAGCCGGTCCGAGTTCGATCCTCGACCACTGGGCGGCATTTTTCTCCGTGCAAGTCACGGTTGTCCGGAGAACAAGTGCCGCCATCCCCCCCACCCCGGGGCACGGCAGAAACCTACGGGTGCCACCATTAGAAATTCTGCCAAACACAACACACACGTGTACCAACCTACCCAAATATAAAACCTACCAAACCTTCCAAATATAAAAACCTACAGTGCCCCTCCCCACACCCAATGGCCTATGTTGCCGCGGGTTACCCAATAAAAAAAAAAAAAAAAAAAATTAAAATAATTATAAAATTATTGGACAAACTACTACTATACATAGAAGGTTTATAGAGATTTTTTATAAGTCAAATAATGCATACGGAGTATCGGTAAGTGTGCGGGTTTCTATTCTCTCAAGCCTCCGACTTAAAAAAAAATACTCGACCTCATTTATACTTATCATACAAAACGTAAATAAAATTGTTTGACCGCAAAAATAAAATTTTATGTACAAGTTCATTTTTTTTTTGACATCAAACAGTCAATCAGTATTACGAATTTGTAGGCTACCACTTTACGTGCATACACTATTTTTAACTATAGTTTTAAATATTTATAAAATATTGATGGTACACAATATATTATAACGATTAATTCATCCGTCGTCGATATTTGGTTATCCATCAGCTACGTTTTCTAAATATGGAATTAAAAAATACATTTTGACGTTAAAAAAATCTTAAGAACAATGTTATGTTGATTGGTATGACCGGGATTTTTTTAGAGCTATAATTAATTGGGAATTCGATTTAAAATTAATTTTTTTTAATGAATTACCCAACATTTTCAACAAGTGGCTCGACAATATGAGGGGTGACATTCTAAAACGTACTATTGCCAAAATATACAAAATCGAGATGCGCGTCGATTCTTATAGAAAAAAAAGGCGGGGAAGTCGATTGGGCGCTATCAGAATTAAACTTTAATCATCTGTTTCATGAAAAATATCGGTTCACAAATGTATAAATCATCCAAAACGTACTTATTTACACAGTATCACTATTATAGGAGATAATATTTTACAAAAACAAAAACTGCTCTTCCTGGAAAATCAACTTTATGGCAACAGTACGTTCTGGAATGTCCACCCCTCATATTCTTTATCGTCAAATAATGTTTACGTTTGATTTAACTTGTCTGTATTTAAAAAATCCTGTAAAAGCAATTTAACAGATCAAACGCTTGTTAAGTATGAGACGGAACGTTCGACATATTTTCTTTAGACTATTTCCTAACTGTTAGCTTTTCACTAGTTTTACCAGTTTTCATATTTTTGTTTTATTAAAAGTTGCACAGATGCCTGTGAATAAGTTTCCGTTTGATTTTTTTTCTGTAAGAACCAATCAGTTTTTTGTTTTTTATAAAACGAATTTTTATTATTAATATTATAAGTTTATACTTTTGTAATGTAATTACAGTAATTAATATGCTGAAAAATGTAAAATAAAACTAATAAAAATATGAGTTTTCTACACTACCATAATAAATTATTGTATAAAATATGTTACAAATTAAATTATTAATATAGTTATTATTTAAAGTTTTTAAATCAAACAAATTTACAGTCTATACGTCTAAGTATATAATTATTAGTCTGTTTTTATCAAACAACCCTTCCATGTAAAACTACGGAAAGTCTTAAATAATTTTATTTATCTAAAGGCTAAATGCATTAATTTGTGTAATAATGTTAAAAATTATATTAGGTATAGCAGTATACGAGTATCAACTAAAGATTTTTTTGAGAAAATTGTAAGCTCCCAACTACGAATATTTTTCTTAACGGTTTTAAGTATACGGCATGGCTACAGTTATTATCAAATTATCAATCTAAACTAATTTTGAATTCGTTGCAAATTACTCTAAATTGAGTTAACGGACAAATTCAATTTAAACTAAGTTTAACTAATACGGTGAACAAAAATGTTTAATGAGTGGCATTTTCGGCGTTTGCCATAATTCAAACTTCTGTTTTATTGATTATTATTACTTTGAAATAATCTTTTTGCGCTTGTTTTTCGTTTAAAGGTTTATTACTTCAAATTTAATATCTTGATAATGTCCATAAAAATATTGGATTCGGATTGGAGAGAGAACGGTTTTGGTTTTTTTCAATAAATATTTTTCCTCGGAATAGTATAGGTAATTTTTTCAACACATCATTCAAAAGTGTTAACCAGGCCATTGGGATAGGTTAAAAACCAGTGTTGGGAATTACATTATATTACTATTGTAAACGAGTAATAAGTATATTGTTATATGACTACCATCGATGAGTTATTACATTTAGGTAAAACGAAAAACATTGATTTTGAAAAACACCAAGCACTGCGTATCCAATAAAGACGCTATGTGCCAGTACGACGTCGTTACAGCACCCGGACGGGGGATTTGGTTTTGCGTAAAAGGGAGAGGGGTACAAACATTTTTAGGGAGGGTTCAAATGGGCACAAAAAATTGAGATCGGTGCGGAATCGATCGGTTGGCTTCTGGTGGTTCCGGGTGCTAAGACGACGTCGTTACAGCACTCGGACGGGGGATTTGGTTTTGCGTAAAAGGAAGAGGGGTACACATTTTTTTAAGGAGAGTACAAATGGGTGAAATCGGATACAAAACAATGAGATATGTTAGGGGGGGGTTTTGACGATTTATGGGTGCCAAGACGACGCACTCCTCCATAATAAGCATATTAAAATTAATTAGGTATAAGTTTATTTCCCCATCCATTATAAAAATAAATTAAAATTAACTTCATAGAACTGTATTTCAAAGGCTCAATTCGTTGTTATTATAAATATTATGTCATTATATTGATATAAATCTAATAAGATACGTTTTTAGTTATCTATTCCCAACACTGTTAAAAACTATAACAAGATATAATTGTGTACGACTCATGATCGTGTACGACTCTTAATCGTATACCTACGACTAATGATCGTATACGACCAGGTATAGTGAATATTATTTATTTAAAATACGCATTCGTGCTGTAAAAATCTATTAGCTGCCATACTGTATCGTATTAAATAATTAACGAGAATGAGAATGAATATTTTGATTTAGATTACCCAAGACAAATCATGTTAGTATCTATATTATATTATTATAAGTAAAATTTTGTTGTATAACTTTTCGTAGTCATAAACTGTACGTATGAGATATAAACAATATTTAACGCAATTTGTTTAAAGTTAAAGTTCATATATTGGTATAGAAATTATTCATAACAATATGCTACTTTTACAAGTCTACTTTTAGGCTCCCCTTGCGATAGAATGGAGAAGCGGCAAGACACACACAATAACTTGGTACGGACATTTTTTTAAGCTCAACGTTTGCGTATCGTTTATTGATGTCGAATATAATATTTATTAGCCCTTATATAGTATGGATATTGAGAACGTTACCATAATAAAATATGTTTATTTAATCGTTGATGGACATATTTTACACTCGTTTCTCGTTCATTTTTTATAATTTTATTTTGTTTTTCGTTGCAACAAAGTGAAATGATACATACAAATAAGTGTAATATTCAATGAGTTCATGAGATCACACACTTTTCATGCATTGTTTTTCCTGTTAAATACTGAAAATCTATTCAAATTGTTTTCAATATTATTTTGAGAAACCACAAAACAGCAGACAGGGGGGTTGCAGGGGTTGGTCGTGGGTTCAAAAAATATTGTTTTTACTCAATGTATCAATCTTTATTAATTGGATTCACTCATTAACGTATAAAGCTGAATGACAATTATAAATAAATACAATAGCTTATTAAAATATATTTGTAAGAGAATGTTTAAGTCTTTAGGTAGGTACTCCAATAATAATAATATTATACTATGTAACCAATTGCACGCTATAAATAAACAAAACAATATTCTTTTTTCGTGAGCCAAAAAATAAACTCACGCGTGAGGTACCATTTTACTACCTATAGGGGTTGAAAAAACCTATAAACTCCCTACAAGTCTCGAGGATTCTATTTATATAACTTTTATTGATAACGGTCCAGTCGTTTTTGAGTTAATTACGGACAAACGAACGTTCATTTTTATATATTATATTATAGACTGCTATCAATTACGTATACATATTACATAGTTATACATATATGTATAATAATACTTACCAAGACTCCAAACTGAGAAACAGACTTAATAACTGATAGGGCACATAGTATTATTATTGACCAATACTGTCCACATTAATATTGAATTTTATTGTAACGTATCTTCGACGCAGATGTATTGTACCTATATTGCCTATACATTACGCCGTGCAACAAATTTATCGTTAAAAGAATATTGTCTAAAAATTATATGATTTTTTTTTTATTGATCATCATAGCTTCGGTGACAGGGACCATTATCTTTATACTTTAATACATAATATTTTTTTTTGTTTTTGGTAATAATTTGGTTATAATAATATAAAGGGTCTTAAGGACTTAATAACTATTTAACTCTTAAATATATTTCTATATTATATTATGTGCGTAGTACAGTTGTATTATTATTTTTATAGGTTCCTGGCCTCAGCTTGATCGGGACATCTCGGTGCAGGGTAAGTGACGTACCTACTTGCATAATTATTGTAGTTGTAAATTTGAAACTATATGCTAGCTGGTTTAATAATTACGTGTTACTACGCTAGTGCTGTAATATTTATAGTAGTTTACTAATTAATTATATATTTTAATTTCTACTTTTTTGTCGAAATCTATATTTTGTCAGTAAACAAAACACTATCGCCTATCGGGATTGGATTTTGAAAATATCTCGGTCGTTTTATTGAAAACGGTCCAGTGGTTTTTGCATGGGTCTATAAATTGCAGACATGTAAAATTATCCATGTACATTTATTTAAATTTACATGTTTAAAAGTATAAACATAATATTATTCATATTCCACTCCACACCAGCGTGAGTGTGGGGCTAGGGATCAAATTATGATTTTTAGTTTTTTTTTTTTTTTGATAACAAAGTAAAATATTTATTTGTTATTTTTATGATATACCATTAAAATGAATTATTATTTATGTTATCATGAGTTGAGGTTTTTGTAAACTCGAAGCTATGCATTAAATAATAATACGTGATGCTGTGTAATTGGATTTGAACGTCAAATTACCCATATCTAACCCAGGTTCCCCTAATACTATTATTTAAGTATTCACTTAAACAGGAAAAAACATTGCAATGCAATATTTAACTAGGGTTGTTTTATTATATTATTAACGTAGGTGTAGCATGCATATAATACAATCTGGCGGGTGTAAGTTGTATTTTTCGTAATTTCCAGTTTTAATATCATTATTAAATAATAAGGATACGACAATTTAATCAAGCTCAGGTGGAAATCGTGTTTAATGTTTAAAAATGTATATTATGAGCCATTAGGTTTACCGTATACCTACTACTATGGAATACAATGTTTTGAAAGGCCAATGTTTTTGTGTTTTAATTTTTATGTGTAGGTAGCAGTTCTTTGTTTTTTTTTTTTTATAAAAGTTCAAATGATAATTATTCGTTCCCTTTAAAATACTTATATTGTATGGTTAGGATTTTTTTTTTTTTTTTTAAGCAATTGTCAGTAATATCAACGCGTATAAGCTTATATGAGAGCTTATGTCATGTAATTTTAAGCGAGTGCTGAATTTTTATTTATCAAAAAATATATTTTATATTACAGCTTGACTAATTTAAAAATATGTCTACTGTTTTATTATTATTTATACCATCTTCATGTTTAGTTATAATATGATGAGTTAATATTTCACTTTGATTAATTTGTATTTAGTTTTAATTAACATAAGTTTATTACAAAATTAACATAAATAAGAAGCTATATAATGCCTTGCGGAGATTTTTAATACCTAGTATAGTTGTACGGAAAAATTAATATTCTGCGAAAACTTATAAATCTAATTATCTCACAGCTCCGATAATAACGGCAAAATAGTAAGTTTATTAGCATAGTATTATACATTTTCTTGTAATTTGATCGACTTAAATATTTTGAAAATGTTTAACTATTCATTTTATTACCTTTGATTTCAAATAACCGACTATAAAGAGGTGTATTATACTTATTATTGAATGGTAACTGATAATTGAAGATTTGTTATTTAGTCTTAAGACTAATTTGACAAATCGTTTATAATAATATATATTTTTTTCGACCAATTAAAAGTGGTTGCGTTAGTAATAATTTTTTTTTTTTTTTGAGCTTGAGCCTGGCATGTAAGGCCATTAGCTGTTTTTGTTTTTTGTTTGTAGGTTTTTTTTGTTGGTAGGAGGAGGACCACGTGTGTGGATAGTAATATTGTATTTTTGGTTAAATATATTTTATTCTATACTATATATAGCTGTATTGCCCGAGGATAAATGAAAGCGAGATGGGAAATACCCCAGCGGCGGATGGTAATACTACTAAATTTTAAATCTTACGAGAACTTGGTAGTAATTCTGCAAGTAAGCAAGAATAGAATAAGGAAATCGTATGATCTTAATATTATTTATTTATAGTGGGTAGGTCACCCTAAAATAAATGATTCAATTAGTTTGTATACGTTCCTCGAATCATCAACATCAGTTGAGTATTTTTTGATTCTGTATAAGCCTCAGCCATATACTTTGTGCTTATAATATAATATAATAGCTGCATGTTATCCGTGGGTTCTATTCTTTAAAAGTTAAAACTCTTACATCCCGTCCGGAATCCCATAGATAATATGGTTAGTAATAGTAATACAATGTTGTGCCAATCAATCAAAAACTGCTGTTTTGTATATGACGTGTCAGTTAGATATGATCCGACTTATAATATAGTATTATAAGTCAATTATCTGTTATAACCTAATCTAACCTAAGTATCCCTTCGTTTCCGTTTCGCTTTAGTTGAATTGATATTCTCAATATTGTTTATTATTCAAATTATATCCAATCGCAATAATTATTTTACTATCCGTAACCTATGAGAACTAATAAACATTAATACATCCATTAATCTACAAAGAAATTGGACGGTTCTTAAGAGAAAGGGCTTAAGTCATTTTTGGGCATTTTCAGTTTGTACATTAATTCTGTGTGAAATTTCAAGCCGCGCTGAATGGTACCACTGTAGATGCCATGTGGGACTTGGTTTACGAAATAAAATAGAATGCGTATGGTAATAAGTCGTCATACAGAATTTTTTTTTTTATGAGAAAAGGCCTAAGTCAATAATTATAACTTATTTTAATGACAAAGGGCATAAGTCTTATAAAATTACATGCAATAGGTCTTAAGTCATGATGCAAAAGGGCTCAATTCAAACAGGTATGTATGCAATAGGTCATAAGTCATTATAATTTAAAGAAAATAAATAAATACTAAAATATATTTAATAGTAAAATAACAAAACACTTATATATATATATGTACACCTATATATTAAAACTGATTATGAATACAAAATTTAAAAACATTGAAAATTTACAAAGTTATAATGTTTTTTGTGTCTCCTGAAAAGTATCAATTTTTGACTTAAGCCCTTTCTCTTAAAAACCGTCCAATTATTCGTTTTTCGTGAATCCAAAAAACATAATTTAAGTGTGAACTACCCTGTAGAGTTAGTGATGGGCCACTCAATGTTATTAAAATACCAATTTTTAGAACATTTAAAATCTAACAGGCCAGAGTATAGATAATATTATTAATACAAAAACGGAAAATAAATAAAATGTAGCAAAGGCCAGATAAAAAAGGTACGTGGGTATCCAGTAGCCCGTCCCTCTCTTAAAGGGAGATCTAGATGGATTGAAAAACGAAACTGAAAACCCTCCCCAAGTCTCGCAAGAATTCTGTCGATGTACATTTTATTGAAAACAGTCCAATAGGTTTTTATATCTACAGAGGACGAAGAAAGAAAAATTAACTTTTATATAATACGTAGATTTGAAAAACCATATATTACATAAAATCGGTATTAAAATAGGTATCTAATAAATAGGTAACCCAATACATACGATAGCATGAAGGGAAAAAAATGCTCGTTTGTTTTATTCAAGAGCTGCAGCGCACCCATCAAAGGCCAAAAACCGTATTAAATATTTGCAATCGTTTTCATCGCTGAAATAAAAAAAATAATATCAAAATAACTATTATGAAGGTAAAAAATAAAGGATAAAAAACATTCAGATTTTTTGCGTGTGCATACATTCACTCGTCAAAATTACTTTTAAAGGAATATCGCGATTTATATTTACCATATATGTATAACTATACTAAAAAAGCAGAACGTATTAGATTAATACGAGATCAACAGTCTCGGATCAGAAAAAAATGAGGATAAACTTCAGAAAGTCAAAAACGTTTTATAGTAAACCGTATAAACCACATACCTATACCACCCATATAATATGCATACGTCATCATACTTTGTGGTGTTCCATCGCGACAACCCATCTAATCCGTATTTATATTATGCGGTGGGTACACCTACTCAGCTATTCGGCGACGAAATTATATTAAAGATAAAATGTATTAGTCTGACCCGAAGGGCTCAAAGATTTTATTTCTAGAAGGAATAACAACGCTTAAAGGGAGAAATGTTGAAAAAATTCAACAACAAAACTACGTAGAGGGTATATAATAATTTATCCTCACACAAAATTATAGTACACAAAGTCACTAACATATTATATGGATTATAGGTGTTGTATTTTATTGTCAGTTGGTGATGGATTAGGACTGAATAGAGACAAATACACAAAATCTTTAAAATATATTATGATAATCCTAAATTGTTCAAAAGTGTTGTCCTTTATAGAATGTAAATCAATCTAAAATTTATACTATCATCGCAAGAATATTTTTCACGAGTAATGCGTTAAATTGTTGAATTTCATTAATTTTTGTTAAATACTTATACAATATTATAATTCGGTTTACGTTAATACAAATGTACAATTAGTGTACAGCTATCAATTAACAATGAGTTTCAACCCAATGTCCTATCCATAAGTTTCTCGCATAGAATGTTGGAGACAGCGTGAGAGTGACTTTACCTGATGTTGACGGAAGTCAAAACGACCCGAGAAATATAATATTTGCTGTTGTGTCAATTGAGGACGACGAACAATATTATATTTACTTGTTGATAAATATGTTACTTTGCGTCTTTGCCACAACTATGCATCAGACACGAGTTTGGTGTTTGTCCGTTACCTTCGATATCTCTGGACGAGGTGTCACACTTTACCAAATCATCGAGAGAAATAAATTATTGAAAAAATACCAAAACCGTTATATTTATACGATAGTTAGTACTTCTATTAATTGAACGTAAATATTTTTTGTAAATTACAGTTGTTGCAACTTGAGTAGGGGTACATTTAAGTTCAAATATAAATTACAAAAGTTCGAAAACCATTAAATAGGTAGAGGTAAATTTTGAGAATATATTAGAGCAAATAGTCATAAAAATACAAAAAACAATAATAATTATAGAAAATCGTGATTATATCAAGGACAATAATATAATAATTGTATAGGGTCTAAAATTAAAAACTTAATAATATTTATTAATTTAATTGATTATATTCATATTAGCATGAATGTTTGAAAAGATCAGGCTAAATTAAAATAGTGTAAATTGTATATTCAAACAGCACTACAACACGTATACTATATTATTATTAATTAATTTAAAATCAATGGCTTTAAAAAACTGTAAAACTTTTTGAATTTTTACAAACAGTACTTTTGGCCAGCTAAATTTGTGTTCTTTACTTTGTGCTCTGGTGACATAATATATGTTATGTATATAATATTGTTCATAATAATTAATAACACTTAACCTCGTAGTAAGTTTAGTTAGTTATTTATAGGTGAACCGTCGTTTGGCGAGCGTGACATAAAAAGACGATGACAGCACCGATTTGTATTATTATAAAGGAGATCCACCAAGCATGATCCCCCCCCCCCTATTTTGCTTTAATAATGAATTCGTTTAAATTCTGATTTTTTAAATTTCCAAGTATACGACATAAGGATTATATTTTTAATTATTTAGATATTTAAACCATTTAAAGAGTGTCGTATGCAAACTTTTTCTAACCAACCTTTTTTTCTGTGAATTGTTAAGAAAACGATTTATTTAATAATTTGGTGTTTAATGAAAATTCTAATAAGTAGTTTTTGAGTTATTAAAATGTATACACTAAGTACTTAAAGATGGTTCTACAAAAATATAAAATAGGCTTAATATTACATTTAGTATTAAAATTAAAATTTTTAAAAATATTAAATAATATTGAAAGATTATTATTGACTATCATCATTTTCAAATCATCTTCCGTAGGAATCAAGCATATTTTCTCTCCCAAGCCTATTATCTTGGACGACCAATTTTATTTAGCATACAATATAGTTCAATAACTCAAAAACTACTCATTTGAATTTTGGTTTTGATAGGTACGTCAACATTTTCGAAAAATGTATCTATTTAACAATTAATAAAAAACATGGTAATTGTCATATGGAAAAAATTAATTTTGTACCACCACAGTACACTCCTTCAATGTGACATATAAAATCTAAATAATGGAAAATAATATGGACCCTGAGTGTATAGGTATAGGTACTTAAAAATGCCAAAAATCAGAATTCGAATAAATTAAGTATGGTAAAAAATCAGGGTGAGTATGCTCGCACCACTATGTATATACCTAATCACTCTGCAGAAAGGGTTTATCGCCACACATGGACCTAAAATATCTTATAAGCGTCATGTATTTAATAGTTTCTGTATACCTACCTTTGTATCGTAACTCTATATTACGTAAGCGTGTGGGTGAGTGGTATTCACTTTTACTCCTCTATTGTAATGGCGAGGGGGTGCTAAAAAGAGGGTTTCGGCGAATAATAATTTACAGTAGGTATACGATGATGTGCACACGTCCAAAGCGCGAGAACCCTCACGAGCTTCCCACGTTGTACCTTTTACCTATACGGTTCATTCGACATAATACAATATAACACTCCCGCTCGCAACACACACAGAGTGATTAATTTATTATGATCACCCCCTTTTTATTTTTTCATAATGCAGTAATTCAAAATCTGGTTTTTAGAATTTTTAAATATACTTTAAGATGGCATTTTGAAATTCTTGAGATTTGTTGTACTCCTTGTATTACCTACTTAAGGAGTGGCCCCCATGGAGTACGACCTTATGTTTTTTTTTTAAATTAAAATCTCCTTTTTCTACTGTAAATTATTTAGCGGATAATTTTTCCGAAAAATGATAACATAACAAAATCAAAATCCAGACAAGTAGTTTTCGAGTTATTTATTAATTGATGTGTAGTAAGGATAATAGGTCCATGACAAATGAGTTAGGAAGGTACCTACTACCTACCTGGCTACCTATCGGGGCTTTGGGGATTTGAACATTTTAGTAATTGATATTAATCTATCAACATCTATATTAAAGTTATGTAAAAATGGTCTCAGTATAATAAATATTGAATTCAATATTACATAAATATTATTATATTTTATACTTTCGTAAACCAACACTTTTTAATAACTATTATCGTTGGTATAGACGTTTTAATAATTGAGAAACTACTCGTTAGAATTTCGAACTAAGGAAATCGACATTTTCAAAAAAAAAAACATCCAGTAAATAAATTACAGTTAAACAGTGGCGGGGTTCTCGTTTTAAAACCAGAGGTTTCATATCGCCACAGGGCACTCCGTAAGTAGTTTAAGAGAATCGTGAGTATTCAAAAGTATGGTCTCTGAGTATATTGAAGAATTCAAAAATGCAATATTAAATGGAAAACCGGAGTTGAGCCTACTCGTCGAACCATCCTGTACATCATAACTATTATGATGATAGTTATGTTCCAAACGCGTTTCCCGAACAGCTCCGCGGTTACAATCACTGCGTGTAACGGGGTGTTGCTATTGTTGTTTTCATACCATGGTATACGATGTAAATATTATAAAACTACATCGTAATAGTCTTGTACGTTTTTGGACGGCCATAGACAATGTGTTTATGTTGTCTGAATAATATTATTATAACGTAGGTAGGGTGTAAACTGTGTATTCGAAACGATCGGAAACACGCGATCCTGCATAATAACGGTAACCATTTGTAATTAATTGTGAACCAAGATAATAATAATTATTACACGCCGCGTAACATGTTATTATTGTAAATTTGTAATAGGTAGTAAATAGGTATAATTATTTCACGCAAAATGAAAGATATCGATAACATAATAACAATATGTTATAATTAGGGCCCGGAACACGATGTATTTGCATACTTTTTTCCGACGCTCGTCTTTACAGAAATTTGATTAATGGAATATAGTGAATTTAATCGTACAATTTTAATTTTGCATTTTTAGGGAATTTATCGCTTTACGGTCGTTATTTTGGTATTTTTGGTGCATTTTATTCATTTTTAACCTATAATTTTTTTACATAATTTTGCATTTTTCTTGTTGAAAGTTACACTTTACTGTAATACACGTCATTCAGTTACCATTAGCTTGTCGATTATCGACGTTCATTATCTTTATCAATTGTTGTCGCAATCTACGATTATTGAATAAACTGTAAGCAGATACTATTTTATATCGGTATATCAGAAAAAAATTTCTCAAAAGTTAATCAACTTATTTCAAACGACAAACAAATATTTTTGAAGGCTCCTTCGAGAGTGAAAATGTTTAAACAGTTAGCACCTATAATAATTACGATTTATGATACATGAATTGTATAAAACATAAATCGCATGGTAGTTATTTGTATTTTTAAACTTTTATTAGGCATAATATATACTTAATAATATATATTTATGTAATTATGTGTATAATATATTTTAGATTCTGATGAATGTATTTATTTTACAACAATGTGTGTATAGCTATAGCTAGTAGAATAATGACATGTTGATCTGGTTCGTACTTAACTGTGGTGGGTCAACAGTAGAATTTTTTCAGTAATTCTTAAAATATTAGAGGGAAATGTATTTATTTTTTTACATAACTCATGTGCATAACTTTTATTTGGTTGCCATAGTAATTTATTATTTAACGCAATTATTTTTTGTTACCGTAACGCGTTTTCGTTTCGTTGACTACAAATAGAAATTCTATGGGAGGGGGTGCGTATAGATGTATACACTTTGAAAACACGAACATTTGTTAAAATTGTAATAGAAGTATTAAAATAATAATTATAATATGATACGATGGTTACTATTTTTACTACTGTCTTCTCGTTTATTATATAATTCAAGGTCAACAGTCATCCACAACCACTTACACAATGACAAGATTGACACTCGACACTTACTGTGATGGATTTTATTATATTTTAGACACTATATTAAACTAATAGGATGCAAGGGGCAGTTTTACCGTCTACGGTTAAACTTCGATTACGCTTAATCAGCTGATGACAGATATTTAACCGGGCAAATTCGGCCAATTAAACACTTGTTAACTTTAATCGGAGATGGTACAACTGGCCCTAAGACTGTGTCGGGAGTACCTACGGAATATATTAGACTAGGTGGATGTGACTGTGCGTGTCTCAATCCGAATTACAAAATAAATCCATACGTTCAAAATATTATCTGGAAAACATTAAATCATATTAAACGGCGTCATATCATATATAACTACTCTATATGCGACTATATCCATTAGACCTATTCGTGAAATCCGTTGGGACGGACCCCGATACTCTTCTTCAACAGCAATATACAGCGTGAATGTATTAAAGACGGTGTAAAAAAAAATTCTTTCTATGTATTGGCCGACTAAGGTACATCACAGCGTAGTGACTACTCAATTTGTATCAATCGGTAGATTAATGGAATTCTTGAAACACGAAACAAACACGTCTTCGACTATGTGCTCTTTTCAATAATATTTTAAACGAGTTCACCTATATTATAAGTCAATTATCTTGAAAATACAGTTTTTTTCAAAGTTCGTTGAATGCCCTATGTAATTGAGTATATGCGCAAAAAAAATATAATCAAACCGATGTCTCGTGTTATTATATTTAACCGCGCAGCCTGGAGATGTCTACGCGTTATCTGCGCTAGCATTGAATTATTGGGTATACGTTTCAGTAAGATTTATTTTCAATAAATGCATGACCTCGCAAACCACAGGATATTTTAATTGGTCAGTGCAAATCAAAAATCCTGTTTAGAATATTTGATAAGGAAATTAAATTACAATTTATTACCTATCTACATATTATATCTTTACAAGAGTGAGACACTTCCAACAAAATGTATGGAAAATATAACGTACTTGGAGCGTCTGGTTTTCGATTTTTTGGTGAAAAACTAGAAAGTTCCAAGAGAATATTATAATAAATGCTATAAAATCTGTTAAGAATACATGATAGCTTTAAAAATTAAAATTGTTTTTCTTAATTTCTAAAAAGTTTTGAAAAATTACTGTCTGGATTTGCACCTATTCAGTTAGGCGTGCATAGCAAAAGCGTGCATGTCGGTTCGCTCCCTTACAATGGCATGGGTATTTTGTTTTATCGTGTATAATATAATAAACACGCGCATCTACTCTAGAGCAACCGAAGAGACACCGAGGGAAATATGCAAGAAGAATGATTTATAAACATTTTTTTTATCGATATTTATAAAAAAAAGGCGGGTAAGTAAACAGCTCAAAAAGAGTCAAATTATTTTCAAAATTTTATCGTGTATAGTAAATGCTAATACAAACATTCAGTGAAATTTTTAAGTATCTACAGTCATACGTTTTTTAATTACAACAAAATAAGAAAATCGTTACACGAGAAATCGAGTGAATATCAAATGTTGTAAAAATATGAATTTCAAACGCTCATAAAAATGTAATTTGACTTTCTTGTAGACATTTTTTTTTTGATAAAGGTAGACAAACTTATGGATAATCTTGTATGACATTTTAAAATCTTAGATTTAAAAAGAAAAATTTTTATGAATTCTCAAATCAAAATAATTTGCTGATTTTCGTGATTTTTCCGTATTTTGTCAAGATTTGAATTTGAAATGCTTATAAATAAAAACTGTGACTAAGGATTTTTAATTTTTTTCATCTGCTTTTGAAACAATAATCTAAGAGCCTTCTATTATATTTTCATGCTTTTTTACCCAAGAAATAAAATGTTATTGATATTTATAGAAAAAAAAACTAAAAAAAAATAAAACTGAAAATGTCCGTAAACAGCTCAAAAATAGTCAAAATATTTGGAAAACATCATGGTGTATAGAAAATGCTAATATAAATATTCAGTCAAAATTTCATGTACCTACGGTCATTTGTTTTAGAGTAGCACCAAAAACCAAAATCGATTTTCTCGAAAACAAATTTTGCGTAAAAATTCTTAAATGTTTCTTTTGTTTTTCACGTCGCGTTTGAAAACTACTGAGAAATTTTTACTTTTTACCCCCCTAAAGTACCAACTAGGTTCACTTTCCTATCAGATAAGTTACTGTTGAAGAAAATCCAAGCACTTTTACTGTCCTAAAAGTCAATGAGAGACACAAAAAAATAAAAAAATAAAAAAAACACACATCATTGTAAAATCAATGCATTCATCGCTTCGCTCGGAATCTAAAAACCGAAACAATTGAAAATATCTACGAATAGCTCGTTTTGACGAAAACTGGTATTGCTTAAAAGTTCATTAAAGAAGTGTGCCAAAATAATGTATCAGTAATATATTTCGAACATTCGGGTTTGCCAAACTATACGTAGAATAGATACCCTTCATAATTGAGCACGAGTCGAATACTTCGAAACACGTGGAAACATATACAAGCAAACCACGGTCTCGTATTATTATATGTTTTAACCTTGCAGATGTCTGCGCGTTATCTCTCGAGTAGGTTAGATTGATTCACAATAATTGCACGAACTCGCGATCCACAGACTAATTAGGCGTATATAACAAAGGCGTGCAAGTCGGTTCGCCTCTCTACTTACAATGCATGGTACAATTTCATTTGATCGTGTATACAATAAACACGCGTACCTACTCCAGAACAACCGAAGAGAGACGTGCCGAGGGAAATATGCAAGAAGAATAATTTATATCACACTTCACATATTATTATATATTCTGAACGATGTATTGTTCCCGTGCGCGTTTCAAAAAGGTACGACGATTGTATAGAAGTGTTGTAGTTGTACGACGTTGTAACAACAGCTGCAGTGTATGATAAAAATAATATGGTGTGGCGCGAATTCACTTTACTGCATTATTATCATTATTATATAGATCTGTGTTTGGTTTAGAACACTTTGCTGCAGAAAAGGGGAGGGGGGGTCCAAACGATTTGTTTGCAGAAACGCTTGTTGCTTTGAAAGTCACAAGCCTTCAAAGAATACCTGTATAATAATATAATATGACACGGGGTTATTCAAAACGATTCATCCGATTTCAAACGCTTATAATGTATAGTTATATTATATTTATACGTTTTTAGGTTTGGACTCTAAGCTTTAGAGTTATACATTTAAGATGCATTGATACGTTATATAAACGAATAATTTTTCTAAAATATGCAATGGTAGGTATCTATAAAATATTTTCCTAGGTCATAACATCTAGCCGGAACTCAAATTCATTCCATGAATATTCGTTGTAATTGACACTTCTAACTGTTTAGCTCCTCTGTGGTTGATAATACTGTGATCATTGGCGCAAGTAGGGATATACCGTGGGGACTTGCGCACACCCCAGCCTAAGATGTACACCCCCCAAAAATAAAAGACTTTTTCCATTATATTTTGATTATCTTGAAGTAAAGATTATCAATAAATACAATAGGTAATATTGTATATCGAGGAATAAAATAAATAGGTACTCCGCTTCTATGTCCCCAGCTACATAACATAATATTATGAAATAATCTTTAGCTTATTTAATATGTTGTACAGTAAAGGTCACAGATACGTAGTTATTACTTATTTGTGTAGCAATAGTCATAATATTATTATATTATCGGTTGACGAAATAACGTTGAACACAGGATAACGACCATTTTACCTTTATGTTTGGCAGGATGAAAGACTGCCTATGAATGTGAGCGCGTTGACATTGTCTCCTTGTTTATAATTTTTTATTGAAGTGTATTGATTATTGAATATACTATTATAATAATAGGATCATTTATCACAACACATTAGTTTTTTCAATTTTTTACATACCTACGCGTCTTCCACATGGCGCCGCACTGATCTTTAAAAAAAAATAATTTTTTTAATGTGATTTTGTCATGAAGGGAAGCGTCCAAACATTTCTCCAGCTCCTGAAGTTTCGTAAATCTGCGCTTAAACCACCTGTGATCTGTGTAGCTCCAAAAATATATTTCTTTAATCTCCACCACAGTCTTAAGTTATATACAGATTTTTTTCTTATTAGTATTTGTGTTGTCTATATTACTTCAATGTACTATAATATGTATCTATAGGATGACTGCTGCAGCATCGCGTAAGTTTCCACACCACCTATGCTTGTTAAACGGCATGATTTCGTCCAAGTTGTTTAAAAGCATGAAGTATTACACGTAGCGCGTTTTTTTTTTTTATTGTGGTGTCCCCTCTGTAGGCCTAATCCACATCGCAAGCGAGAACACGCCAACGCAAGTCGACTGCAATAATATTGTAATTTACATAGATCGGTACAGCGAAAACTGCACTACTCTTGTATACAATTTTTCGTTATTTATACATCGATAAAACATATTTTAGTATAAATAAATAAAAATCAAATTGAACGTTGAATAGGTTTTAATTTTGAATTTTGACGCAACACCACGGCATTTGCACATTTTCGGCTTACTTAGCGCTGAATTTTAGTGTGTTTCAGCCTCTGGAAAGGCGTGCTAGGCTGCTGGTTCCGAATGATTTATATTATTTGTCACATAGCATTATAGGTCCAAAAGGAGTAAAAATACAGTAGGTAGTTTTAAATTATGAGGATGATATCCCCCGATCCTTATTTAAAATTCAACACTGTCCTAATATTATAACTATAACTATATTATTATTATATTTATTATATTTTTATTATCATAATAAAATAATATAATTTATTTATTATTATTTATATTATTTATAGATTATCAAAGTCCTATTTTTAAGTCTCCTACCACTCACTATTCCTATTGGACCTTTTTATTCAACCTGTTTTAAATGTCATGAAACTCATTCATAAACATTTTTTATGGCCCTGGAACAAAGTGTTTATTTTGTGTGTGTGACGACGGCTGGCGATAGTAGGCGATGTGTTTGGCGTGGAGATTAAATGGCGAGGGATGACAATATTAAATAAATACATTTTATAAAATACTTAATACATAAAATCAACTTACTTAGTTTAGGCATCCATAGTTTAGCTTACTTAAGTGCCGATCAAGACTTAATCAAAATAATTCCTTATCGTCACTTGGACTTAATAACTTTTCTATAAAGCTTGATGGGTGTTGGAAACATTGTAGGTGCATAAAAATATTTCAGTCTTCAGATCTGTGGCCTGAGAGATATATTATCCTTCGTTAATAATTGTATTCATTGTTGATGTGCGTGCGTCTATGAATCTAAAATGTGTAATTGTTTTATGTGGAAAATAAAAAGAACTTATACATAACAAACGAAAATAAAAATAAAAAAGTTTAAAAGAATATAGGAAAACTTTAAAGAAATAAAAATTATAACAGTAATCGGAAAAATATAAATATTATTAACGAAAGTAAAAACTGATGTAATATATTATACCAAAGTATTTTGAACAAAATTAAAACGGTAATAACATTAACATGAAAATTAATAACTAGGCAGCATATCTATTATTTATTATAATAATAAATATGAATAACTCATTAGCGTACGTTTGTTTATATTATGTTTGTGGCCAACACACGTTACAAAAAATTAATACCAAGTAGGTATAGCTCTTCACTAAGGCATAGGGGCAGCCTTACGTCCATATAGTACATGTAGTATAAAAAAAAAAAACTACTTAAAAAGAAATTAACGATCTAAGTCTTTCTGTGTAAAGCTATTCTAATTCTTGTTCAAATCGGTCAGAGTTAAAAAGTACCTACTCAACTGAATAAAAATAATCGTAATGGCATTATTGATTAGGATGTAATTGAGATAGGAGAGGTGGACCACGTCTGTCAAGAAGTCTGAACTAGCAGAAATGTAAATAAATACAATTTACTGGCGGAAAAATTATGTAGTAGTCATAGTAAATTTAGTATTTACTGTTACTGTTTCACAAAAATATTAAAAATATAGGTAGTACATAAATATACATTTGAAATTATTATTGTTAGATATACGGCGTTAAGGGTAAATTATACAGGAAATCGTTATAATTTGTGCACCCCTAAAAATATTGGTCTAGTTGCGCCTATGATTGTGATGTTACGATTTACGAGTGTCCTTAACATATCCCTAAAAAAAAGTAATCACATGGCGTAGGACCAGGTGACCTAAGTGTATGTTTATCGATAATTCAAGTCAGTTATATAGGTATACGATTGGCATATCATACGGGACAAATATTATTTAGAGGTGGGAGATAAATATAGAAACATTATCAAATTAAATTTACACATGGCTGCATGTCTAAAAAAATAATTTTTATTGAAAACATTTTAGTGGGGTTGAACTTACATATTATTATATCTGTAGTTTTAGGTTTCTAAACACAAGTTTAGAACACCTTATATATTATGTAGTTATATCCCCGTTGTTTTCGTCTGTCCGCCCGTTAGTTACCAGTACATAGTTACGAATGTATATAACCGTGGTTCTATTAAAAATAAATTTATGCTAGTTAATATTAAAAATATCAAAATATTAGTATTTAATGTAAATTCATAATATCTTATATTAAAAAATAGGCATTATCCAAAAAATAATTATAGTTAGCAAATAATTATTTTTAAATTGTATAATATTGAATTGTAGTTTATTGCGTCTTAAAGATACGTTTAGAAACTGGGAACTTCACATGCTTGTAGAGTGAACTTTCCTAACAAAACATAGCGGTAATATACATTTCAAACAAAATAAATCAACGAGTGTGCAATAATACCACGCAGTTTATACGAATACTGTACAATGTGTATTGTGTATGTGACGTAAGTATTTCGGTTTTTTCGTAATATTTTGAATTTTTTATTATTTTTCCTGACCCAAAATGTGTGATGTCTGACACACGGAAAAATAATTGAAAAATAATCCCGTAAATACATCGTCAAATTAACACATCCATCAATCCATTCGAAATCTAAAATGTGAAATAAACAAACATTATAGGGACACACGTAATCAACCTTAAATGTACATTTTATTTAATTTAAAAAAACGTACATTTATTAGACATCTATGGTGAAAGTTTTAAGTATTTACCATTTCTTATTTTTGAATCACAACAGAACAAAAAACTGGTGTTACGTAAGCATTCCCGTTATTTTGTAATAGTTTCTATAATTTTTCCTGATCGAAAAAATGCGATGTCAGAAACACGGATAATACGATTGAAAAATAAACTATGATCGTAAAACTAACACATTCATCACTCAAATCGGAATCTAAAATTTGAGGACCGACCCTTTGGGAAATTTGAATTACGACCATTCCTGACGCGAAATACCATACAAATATTATAGGAACACTAGTAGTATTACATTATCAACCTTAAATGTAACATCGCTGAAATGTCATAGTGTATATTATATAATTGATATTTTGAGTGCGATCTAAAGTTTCCGCACGTACTTAGCCGGCTCAGACAATGAAACCGCGACGGCGGCAACCTCGACAATGCGAAATATTATGTGGTTGTGGTAAATAATAATATTACAGTACACAATAATTATGTTTCGAAAATTACTGTATTATGAATACCTCTTCTATACAGTTTTAAAATGATTTTATGTATTTTATTCGTTCCGTGTCTTTATAACATTAACAACACAAAACAAACAGATATTATTATTATTATTATTATTATTATTATTATTTTAATGAACGTGGCTTTAGAATAATCTCAAATACGAGTATGCTGTGTTTATTTTATATTTTACACACCAGTAATTTATTGGAGTCGTTAATTTACGGTATATTATTTAGTATTGGTAATAACATTATTCAAATAAATTGCATATATTTTGTATTACACACTTTTATTGTACATAATATTTATTAAAAATTATGTAATTTACTTGATTTATATCATTTTAATTTGAGCACTATCGAATAATGCACTTTTAACCTGCGGTAGGTGTTTCTATACTATAATAAATTAATAGATTTATTTACTTCTTTATGAAATATGTACGCCCGTGGAGGCTCAAGTACAGTTCATACAAATTTTACAAACTTAAAACTAGTATACAATAATATTACTCTTACTGTTGACAATAGTAGAGGTGAATAATAGATACTTAGGATAAACTTACTGTTGGTCGTAGGTTACATAACATTGGACAATTACTATAAGAGTAAACTACTCTAAACAGCATAGAACCTATACCTACCCATCTGTTCGTTTTATTATAGACTTTATAGGTAAGAACAATTAAAAATTAAATATTTTTGCGATGAATCAATAACGAAATCATAGATATATGAGTAATTGTACTACTGTAGTATATTTATCGGAATTATTTATTTTTATTAAATTTATACCGTCGTTTTGCTCTCGTAAGCCTACACATATTTTGAACCAAAATCTTAAATATTCGACGCTAAAATATTCGATGAGATTTTAATGCAAAGTTCCCGTGAGAGTTTCGACAAAGTTTACGCCAAAGTTCACGGTAATGTTTCGAATACTAACCATTTACTAGAGGATTTACGTGGTCCATTCAAGAAGAACAAAGGAATTAATTCTGCTACTTGTGTACTATACACGTAAATTCAATTTAAAGTATAGGCAGGTGGTGTGGTATAGATGGTATACGCGTGGTTGGCGCACATACCTCGTCGGGTTAATTGGATATAGAATTTTTATTTATGAACATCTCGCAGGTGGTTGTCTGACACCCGTGGTATTTTTCTTTTACTAATATATTATACTTTTAAATTTATTGTAAACATTATTCGAGTTGCATGCGTACAATTTCCATGCGAACTACAATCACTAAACATAATATAATGAACCAATACATAGTGAACTATATAATTCAAAGGTCCTTCAACAATGATTTAGTGGCTCATGATTGGTAGGTGTTGAATTTTAGTGAATCATTAAATTAATAACTTTTTAATATATAGATATATTTTTGGGCTGGGTACCTAAATTTTTTTTTTTCTAATCTATTTTTGCAATGCGGGTTTTCGTTACGCTTTATATATGCTTACTGTCATAGAAACGCAAATCAATAAAAAAAAAAAAAAATGTATTTAATTCCTAACACTAGATATTTTTCCACTGCACTAAAACCAAAAACATACCTATGATTACTTTAATTTTTCTTGCAGAGAAAAAATATCTAGTAGAACGATATTTTGATTTGAGCCATGACACGTATATTTTATTCACGATACCCTGTACATAAAATATATTTATAGGTAATCTATGCTATCATAATTGTTTAAATTATTTTCGTCCAAAAATCATTTTTCAAATCGATTTAAAGCCCCGAATTTATTTCACATCGGCTACCTATCTTATGAGCTATATCTGGTATAGTGGTATATAGCGTTTTAATATTGAACGACGACGTGGCTACTATAAGCAATCAGCTGTGTCGTTTTATATTCAACGGGGCAAACGATTTCGATTAATTTGAATAATATTATAATTAATCGGATTAATTGTCTGACTGTCCGTCCACGACAAATGTTGTTATCGGTTCGTGTTTCGGCTAACTTTATTATTACTATAAGATGCTATAAGGTATAGTGCGACGATGATAACCGACTTATCCGGTTTTTTTTAATTTTACTACGGCTTGACGTATTATTATTAATTTCCTCGATTGAAATATTCGATAACACCCCATTATATACACTGCAGTGCAGTGTGATTTTCCACCTAGCATGCTCCTCTTATTTTGTCCTGAATTTATTCAAATTCTTATTTATGAAATCTTTTAGTATCTGCAACAGGTAGGTATACCATATTATTTTCAAATATTTTTTTTATTTATTTTCAAATATACGGACAATACGTCATATTACAATACCTATTACAATATGGTAATGTAGGTATCGTGCAATTACAAAATAATTTTACACATATTTAGTAGGTAAAGAAAATATTTTAATCTTAATTTAACAATTAAAAAATAGTATATAGAGCTCAAAGACTGCTAATTATAGTCGAAAACAAATGTATTACCCGCGTTTATTAAAAGGTTGGCAGGGCTGTTCAGGATATAGTTTCTACTGGAATGAATTTGGTAAGATGATTTAGGATCTCGGGTATAAAATTATATTTATTTTGAATTTGATTAGGGGAAGGAGTCGGAGCAATCATTAGAATCCAATATTAAGCTGCGTAAGAATTTTGATAGTAAAAGTGAACGCCTGTCAATAAGGGTTGACAAGTTCAAAAAATTAAGAACATTTTGATATGACCCATGGATCGGTCTAGGAATATTAATTTAAAAGAGATAAACCGCAAAACATTGTTTTGAACTGACTCGATAGATTTGTTATGTTTTTCTGTATTATTGATCCAAATTAGAGGACAGTACTCGAGATTAGAGCGGACAAGTGAACAGTAAAGTGCTTTCAGTGCTGTTCGGTCATTAAATGATCGAAATGTCCAATTTATGTTATGTTCTTTGTGAAACGTATTTTTTGTTGATCTAAAACTTCTAGTTTTCAAATGGAAATCACCCATTTTTAATGTAAATCAATAAGTGGATTGTTTGATTTCAAATATTGTTGTATGTGTTATAAAATGTTTTATATTTGATGTAAAATAATTATTAAGGGTTGTTATCCTTACTATACGTAAAGTTTAACAACTCTGTAACGTTTCATTCGAACTACAATTTGGACTCATCAAAACATCCAAAAAAATAATCTGCTTAACGATTCACAGCAAAATTGTTCTCATTTGAAACAAAGAAATTTATATTACCACAAGATACTTCTTAAACGGTATAAAATCTAAATTCCTGAAAACGTAGTGTTCAAGTATATTTAATTTGAATAAACGCATTATAAGAATAAAAATATAAGCGAGGGGTGAGCATGCTTGGTGAATCACATTCTGAATAGTGTATATATCGTAAGTTATAATATACATGAGTACATAATCCGAATAAAAACTACACCACGGTGGATGGCGTGCCGTTTGTCTTGACGCTATTTTCCCGGAATAATTATATATAAATACGATCGGTTTCATCTGGTGCAATGGTTCGAAATCATACAATAATCACGACGTATACAGACTACAGAGTGATTCACGGATAATGCTCACGCCCTTTTTATACCATGGTATTATATTTATTTTAAATCTGGTTTTTAGAATTTTTAAATACACTTGAAGACCATATTAAAATAATATTTTTAAATTCTTGAGATTTTTTTTACTTTTAGTAATAGAGCGGTATTCTGTTATTCTGAAGGTATAAAAACTTTTGTTTTTAAAACGAGAAGCCTTGTTATTTTATTTTCATGCTTAATTAATGTAGAAGGTAATTTTTGTTAAGATGTTGACGTATTAAAACCCCTACAAAATGCTAATGGCCATAGTTGCCGATGTTTAAGAGTTAAAATCAATAAAAAGTAAATAAATTCTTGATCCAAATATATGATATTGCATCTACCTTATATTATTGTAGAACAATTTTTAAGGATAATTATTCTTAGTATAAATAATTTAATGACTGAGAAACTACTCGTTTGAATTATGTATTAAGTATACCAACATTTTCAAAACAATTATCATCTAAATAATTTACAGTTAAAAATGATGGTTTTCATTTGTAAAACAGAAGTTTTTATCGCCACAAGGCACTTCTCAAGTAGTACAAAAAAATCTTAAGAATTTTAAAATATGGTCTCCAAGTATATATTTTGTGGCCACGTTATCTCATTCATTTTATGTAAAATATATATATACAAAAAAACTTAAATTAAATTTAGTTTATATATTTTGTAGTGTCATTGGACACACAATGTTCCATTCTCTCACGCTGTCACATTTAGTAAAAATTGTAAAATTTGTTTGCCAATCGTAAATTATGTATTCTTTAGATTGTAATGTTAATAAAATATAAAAACTTCGAAAATCAGAATTTGAATCTTAAATTCATTATTAGAGAAAAGCAGCGGCCCTGTATACGATTACATAAAAGCTCATCAGTCGTCGTTAATGAAAAATCCCCGTCACCAGTGGGTATTATATAAGAGTCAGAGACGTGAGGGATGGTCGTTTCCCTACTGCCGATAACGGCGCTCGTGATAAGAGCCTGTCGGATTATCGTTAAAGTGCGCTTATTCAGGTACGAAACAAACGTTAGCGAGATCCACCCTCGACCGCATCGCTCCGATTCCCACCCCGTGCGTAGGTCCACCATCGGTATACTACTGTAGTTGAGTGAAATGCAAAACGAATATTGGCTAATTCGTCAGCTACTCGTCATCGTAGACTTACAGTATAATATTATATTTATAGTTAAATTGCCGGTTGCGCACAATAATAATTGCACAAATCGACGAGGCGCCTGAAAATATACGTATAGGTAGTACCTATAGATAATATATTATTATTCATTACGCTATGATCAAAATAACGATTTAGGTCAGAGGTTTTCAAAATTTTTTTCGCGTATGTATCACTCATGCGTGTATAACGGATCAGTCATGTACCACTAATGACCAAAGGCTCGCCCTTTACACTCTATCATCACACGTCATCCATAATTTAACACGTCGTGTTCAAATACCAGTGTATTAATCGGATGAGCACTGTCGGCTGTGGTTATATTTTTAATAGGTATACCATATTACCAGGTGTTACCGTTGAGTTGAAAAATATTCAATTTGTCGACGTCTGGTTACTACAACAGTGGTCAAATAGTTGTCAATTATTACTACCTAGTACTGATACAATTTTTAAGGCGCTATCCGACTGTCACCTCATTTCGTGTAATACGTGTGTGGTTGACCCGTTACCACAAAATGCCAAATAATTAAAAATATTCAATTATTCCACCTAGGGTTAGATGGTCATAATATAAATATGGTTATGTTAAAGACAAGTGAAATCGTTTTACTTAAACAATATTATTTAATTTGTCGTATAACGAAAAGATTCTGAACGAGAACCACGCGGGTTAGGGTACGGAAAACGGTTTTATACTTTTTTTTAATGATTATAAGTGCATATTTTTAAATTCTTTATTTCAAAGCAGAATATTTTTTGGAGTACTTAGATATTATTTAAAAATCGGATTTTCGACTAGGAGTATATGAGTTATTATTTATCAGTTTAGATGTAAAAAACTAATGAAGTATAATTATTGTCCAAAATTCGAATTTTATCAATCAAAATACTCGAAATAATATTCTACTTTGGAATATGAAATTAAAAATGTACCTTGCCATTTAAAATAGTAAAATCTTATGAAAAATTATAACGATAAAAAATTAAATGTTACCATAAACATCGTTCCATAACGACTTAAAATGATGTAAAATACATATTTCCAAAAACAATAATAGTGTTTTCTAAAATAATATGAGTGTTGTAGTTGTACGTTTAATGGATCACTCCATACATTTCCACTATTGTGACAGATTTCGTAATCGTGTATGTATTACAGTAGTTGTTGTGCATCCGATGAATTCAATTTGGAGGACTTATGTTCCTACTTGAATAATATAGATCTCGTGATATAATAAAATTATACTGATTGCACAATTTTCTTCCGAATATTACGTTCCAGCTATATAATATAGACTATAGATATTTTTATTTTTATTTACGATGATACGATACTTAGGTACAATTTATTATTTTTTTATTTTTTTTTATTCATGGTACAACATTAACTGCTAAGGTCATTAGCTTGCAACAAAAATTGGTAATTAGTACATAATAGAGTATAGTTGTACAATAAATTCTTAAATTAAATTATACATATCAATTTGTTATTATTATTTTATCATGAAGTTTGTAACAGCGAACATTATTATTATGTTGGTAGTATATAATAATTATAGGTACCTACGTATAACTAACAAATAGTATATTTTCGAAAATATTATTATATTTTATTATATTATACTCATATGAGTATGTTATTACTTCCATTTACGAGCTGAAAATGTATAATGTGTCTTACCCACCTCCCAAAAACACCAAAAAAAATAAAATAGTTATCTGGTTTCGTTTATTTCAATAATATACTGGTGGTATGTTGAAACAGCGCTGACAAACCGATCGTTTTTCTCGTAATATACTATATTATAGGTACTGGCATACTGCTATAATAATATATATTTTGTATTAAAATATTTTTGAATTATAAGTGCATGCCTGACGTGGCTGTTGCAGCATATGAATAACAAAAAAACGCTTATTGACGGCGGTGTCGATCAATCATTTGCTAAATAGTTTAAGTAAAAACTTGTTGGGCGATAAAAGTAACACTGAGTATAATAGAATTTTATCGGATTCGCGAGAAAAAAATACGTTCAGTGTGAAAAATGTGGTCCCGAATAAATAAATAGTATAAAGTGCCGACTTTGAGTACCTATATGGTCCGGTGGGATAAGTATGACGTGATAATGCAAGTTTATATTATAAATACCTACATCAGTTATAGTTTCTTTTTTCCAAACGTTCTGTTTATTACCGTTTTTTTATGCCTGGATATAACTGTTATAAAAAAATGAAATACAATTTTGTCGTTAAAATAATTTTAATATGCAATTTGTAGAACCATTAAAAAAAATAAAATGTAATACATTACACTAGCCACTATCTAAGGGAAAAGTACAAAATCAAATCATTTTGATTATTAAGTTCCATGTCTAGTAATTTAAGAGGCAAGTAAATATTAATAATATAATGGAAAAATCGATTTTGAGTTTAAATTGTCATTTATTTTTTTAAATAAATAAATAATTTGTTTGAATTGTATGTTTTACATTGATAATAAATAAATGTATCATCGACGATAGAAATATAATTAAACTGCCGTATTATATTATTTTTATTTTTTATTATCTTTCTTCGCTGCTTATACATTTTAGTTTAAATATATTTTGAAAATGTAATGATTTATATAAAATTATGTTGTTTTCTCTTGATTTGATTTTACTTTTCCCCGTTATATGTATTGTTAGTTGTTACAGAGGAAATTATTAATCAAAAAAATACAGTGAAACTGGTAAAACACATTAAGACATAATATAAATTATATTACGTTAAAATAGTCCTAATTTAATGAATCGAATAATATTGTCCTTAACTTTTTCCAATTCCATTGTAATATACTAACTTCTTGTATACTGCAGCTACATGTGGTAAGGGCGTAAGACCACCGTTACCACTATTTACAACAATAATTATTACTCAACTGAATAAGAAACGCTTGCCGAAATAAACTGAGCTTATTTTACGTGGATTTGATATTTTTACATTTATGCAGTGAGAAAAACTCAACTATATTATTTAATACTAAATATTATGTGGAACAACTACTATATATACTCATCAATCACCTTTTTGACGCGTTTACCGTCTCATGTTGTGATATTAAAACCTTGTAGTGGGTATACAGACCTAGGCATAATGATGGGTCGTCGTCGTCGTGTACTCGTGTGTACCACATATTGTAATATACGTACGATTCATAAAACATTCTTCTAAAAAAAACAAAGTAACGCGAAGAAAAACGTTATGTGTTTTATAGAATTTTTCTTTTTCTTTACGTCGCGCGTCGCCGTTATTATCGTTATCGACTATAATATAATATCCCGAAACGGTAGTGCCGAAAAGTCTCAGCAGGACTCACATCATTAATCAGATCATTGTACCTGGGTACTATTCATTTACCTATGATTATTGTAAAGTTAAATTTTTAAATTAGTTGTCCATCTTTTATTTGGTTTTCTACTACACCATACGAGTGCACACCTATCGTCATTTGTGTCATCGTATATCTCTTGTACGTACAATTTGATGGCTTAATTAAAATAAATAAATAAATAAATCGATTGTAAAGGTATACAAGAAATCGACGAACGGCGATATGTGTTTAAAATGTCCAATATTAAAAAAAATTTAACTATTACGGTTGAATTGGGCTGGTCTCTAGTATACTTTTACGTATTTAATATTTCTGTGTTGGGCGGTAACTACAACACGGCTGCAGTGGTTACCACTATGGCACTGTATGACCACAGAATATAACCATTATTGTCCTGTCTTCGCGCTGTGTTGTTGCATACTCTTCGTGATGAGGACCTAGTGGAAATATTATATAATTTATCATTTACCTATCGCAATTATACAGACTACGAATTTTTGTATCGTCTCTCGTTTTCACTTAATATTTTATATAAACATCTCAAATTCACCAATTCGCATAGTTTAATTTATTTGTTATTTTGATTATTATTAAACGCTTAAAATTTAAACTATTAAAATGAAAATTGCAATTTATTTTGTTTTTCACTTATGATACGAATACATAATAGTATATGTACCTGGTTTCTATTTATATTAGGATCAACAATTTGAATATCATATCGAAATACGCCTCTAGATAACATAATATAATTATTAAAAAAATAGTAAATGATTACAGTGAATTTCTCGATATTTTCTAGGATTCCCGGGTATTATTTCCCAGGGAAATTCGTCCAAGTTACGTTCCAGGGAATTTCCCAATACTAAGGTCTAAGATGTATAATATATAATGACTCAAGGCTGGGCAAGTTAATAATTTTTTTTAACTCAGTTAAGTTAAATTAATATGCACCAATAACAAAAAGTTAAAAGTTAAAAGTTAATTTAACTCTAGGTTAACTCAGTTAAGTTAAAAGTTAATACACACTTTTTGTTAAGTTAAAAAAATGTTATTTGTTTATACAACGCTAGCGTACTTAATTTTTTTCCAACCCAAAACTAAATTATATGATATAGTGTTAATACTCCATACAGTATTTCCATATAAGTTGGATTCGAATGATATAAATTTTTAACTTTAAACAATAATTTACGATACATATTTTTTGACATGAAAACGAAATACACTGAAATAGTGAAATATTATAAAATTAAAAACAAAATAAATTAACTTAACTTACTTCTTAAAATGAAAAATTAACTCGTTAATAAGAGAAATAAAAAAGAAATTTAGTAAGTTAACAGTTAAGTTAATGAAAAGCCAAAAGTAACTAATCAAATTAAAAAGTTAAAATAAAATTAACTTTTTAACTTAACTTTAACTTTTTAACTCGTTCATGCCCAGCCTCGTATAATGTATTATGTAATTTCAACGCATGTATTATACAGGAACGTAGTGTGTGCACTGTACACTTTCGTTGTGCAAATGTTTACTTCTCAGTGGTATACTGTATACTTACTGCACATATATAATTCAACGCGAAATCTGTTTTCTAATAAAAGTAACAAATAGACGATTTTCGTTCGGAATGAAAAGCTAAGCGGTTTATTCACGTATACGTTGATTTGAAAATGGCATATTATATTATTATATAACACACACGCACACAACATATAATATATACAAAGTGATTCACCAAGCATGCTCACTCTCTTTTTTTCTTCAATAATGCAGCTATTCAAAATCTGATTTTTAGCATTCTACATGTATATGCACTTCAGACCACGTTTTAACATTCTTGAAATTGTTCATAAAGAAGTGTCCTATAATGTGGAGATACAAAGTGTTTTGTTTTCTGTTTTTTTTTTTTTCAAATGACGACCTCCCTTCCCCTTTTTTCTACCGTAAATTATGATTATTTAGCTGTTACTTTATACATTTTGAAGTATCAAAATCAGATTTTCAGATTTTCCGATTTGGAGGCTATGGTAATATTTGAAAATTTTAAAAATTAATATTAATTTATCAATGGGTATGTTTATAATTTATAAAATGGTTTAAATTCGCCACCCCGCTAAGAACATCATGATGTATGATGCATGTATATAATAAGTGTAATAACCGCCACTGCCACAGTGGTTATATAATATCTATCGCGAATCGAGGAGAGATCTCTACATCGTGACCTGAATTTGAGCCTTATCACGAGAACTACGAAGTAACAACTAACAACCGAGTTCTTGATCAGAAAAATGGTCTAAATCACCTTAAATAGTTAAATGTTATTACGCACTTAATATATATTAATTTATTACACCAGCGTGTCGGTATCCCTTTTTCATATATTTTGTGAACGATATAACGATCAGCAAAATTTTAAAATCAATCTACAAAATCACGCGTAATATCTGCTAAATAAATAATGCATATAATACAATTATTATGGTTGAAGATGAATTATTTGTATTCTTACACCATTTCCCCCATTTCCTCAATCGATTAGTGCATCCAAGACAATATGGTTGCGCAACAAAAAGTCGTCTAGCGAATATTGAAAAGTGTCCATAAACGAAAAGTTTAAAAACAATATGTGCAATTATTTATTGAAATGTAATTTGATCGTTCGCCGGAAAAAAAAAACGTCACAATATAAATTATTACTATACGATGGTTTTGATTATACTTCAGACTTTTGGACTTTCATAGCTATAATACATATTCTGTAGGTACTCGTCAGTCTCGAATAAACGTAAATAAAATAATGAGAAAATTGCTAAATCAATACGGTAGTTTACACCTATAATAAAATAAATATGCGTTTAATTATTCAACCGGCTTGCGTATAATATTATCGCTGAGCGAAAAAAAACGTCTGAATGGCGTATATTCAGTAAAAGCCTGCTGAGATTTTTATTTTAAACGACGGAGAGTTTATATAGCCTGTAGTTGACGATTTCGATCAAAAATCGTTTTATGAGTTTTATTAACATTATATTTATTATTTATACTATTTCATTTTGCAGTAAATTAAATGTACATACAATTTAATAAAGGACGTCCTTTCGTATATATTGCATTGTCCTAGTCTTTGTGTTATATTATTATTCTGTCTTGTACAGTATATTTGAATACATTTGAGATGAAGTAGGTATTCAAGTTTATATTCTAAAATTGTTTTTTTTTTATTTATATATTTGTGTAAAAACTACTCGTTTTTTTTTTAAAATTAAAATTAAAAAACATTAAATATTATATTTCACATGAAATATTTCATACTTCAAACACTAGTTGTCACTATATGATAATAATTACGATAGGGTAGGAATTTCGATACACTTTGTATTATTTTCTGCACAGATATCGCTACGCAATGATCGTTTCATAACGTTGTTAATTTTCAACTATCTTTTTTAATTTTTTTTTTTTTTTTGGATTATTGCACAATTGACTAGACAGCATATATAATGGGGTGATTAAATATTTTACCTGATAAATTTCCAAAAATGTTATTTGTTATTTCTATTCCTATCTATATATAGGTATATGGTGTACATATGCAAACAGTAATTAAAGCGATTCCAAATTTGTTGAACACCTTGTATATACACCGGCGCCGTTCGTATATTTTATAATTGAAAATGTCTTGTTACGTAGGTATGTATTTAAATCAAATAAGATGTCGGCAGGACGTTACTTTAAATATAATATAGAAAATAAATATCGGACGGCTAAACCATATTGTAAAACCACAGCTGAATGTCAATGAGACTATCGTTGATAAAATGTGTTACGCGATAGGTACAACCTAACCTATACAGAAATTAATTCTAAACACGATTCGTCCGAACATTGTGCCCGAAGGGCGATGGGTAATAAAATTCAGGGAGGTTCGTGATGTGTGTGAGCTGTGAAATTATGTATATTATGATGACGTTTATGTAGTTGTCGGTTTGAAAACGATTTGTGAACAATTTTGGACAAAATAATATAGAAGAACTACAACTTAAACGGCGAATTTCCCGACAAAGACATTTCATTTTTTCAAGTCGGCGCCACCTGTTGGCCATCTTAGTCTCGCCGGTAAAATTCTACTGCATAGTGATACGTTTATACAACTGTCTTTATTCCAAATAATGTATTTCCGATTCACAACAATGAGACTGAATTAGAGGAGCCTTGTTTCTCTGGGGTTGTAACACCTTGATACGAATATACGAAGAAGCCTGTGCCAAAGGTTTTAGAAGCAAAATAATAATTGTGTGGACGACGTTGATCTGACAGATTTTTAATAATAATTTATATAATATATACGCAATAAAGTATATTATATTTGATGTTCCTCGTTGATATTACGGGTGGTATCCAAAATGTGAGATTCCCTATGATAGAAAATATAATAAAATGCACTAAAATTAAAAAACAATCTTTTAAACTTGCAGCCAGGATGTTAAATATTTTGCCAAGAAATAATGTCACAATCTCAGTTCATATACAATGGTTGTAACGTGGCATAAGTATCTTGGTAAAGTGTGCGTAAATTCTGCGGAACCGGTCGGGATAATCTCGGGGGTGACTTCAGATTCACTTCCAAACGGTTTTCCTCGCGGGAGCGATTTTAGTACCGGAAAAATGCTGGGTACAGGAAAACATAATTTTCGGATATTTCTCTTATAAAATAATAATATGTAGCCAGCCGCCTTCTATTCAAACTCGTACCGATAACTAATACAAGTTTATTAGTGCGAACCACACTGTGCTCGTAAATGCTTCAAACTGACTTTCTGCAGTTATTATCGATTTCAACGCGTAACACAGTTGTATTGAAAACTGACGACAACATGTCAACTATTGCACAAGCTAGACATTAAATTATAATATCACAACCGAGATGGCATATAATGTACCTACTTTATAAAAATGACATCGTATAGACGATAATAATTGATGATGAACTATATTCAATAATAATATCGTACACAAATAATTAATTATTATAACGAAATAATCATGTTCGTAATATTCCGTTGTTCCGTGAATTTTAATTATTTGTCGAGTCCATATATATTATTATATATTATTACGGTATTCTGAAGCAGAAATGCATGCTTTGAGCACCGAATAAAAATTAAAACCTGAGCAATTATTGGACATATTCCTACTGCACAGCGTTCGATCGGTCGTGTCCACAATATAGCACAAAATGTGTCGCACTGTATCATATCCGTGATCCACTCATGGTTACTTATAATATAATATATATATATATATTATACACAATCGTAATCATTTTAGTTTGAGTCGTCTCGAATATATAATTTGGGGATGACATTTTTAATTTTTAACATAAAACTGTACCGTACTGCTGTACTGAGGTGATTCACTACCATGCTCGCCCATTTACTATTATCATCAATAACGAAGTTATTAAAATTATGATTTTTGAAGTTTCTTAATATACTAAATAACCTTATTATATTAAAAATGTTGAGATTTGTTTAACTACTTGGAGAGTGTCTTATTCCTGTGTTGATACAACCTTCTTGTTTTTCTTTCAAGAACATTCCTTTTTTTACTGAAAACTATTTAGTGGATCAATTTTTTGAAAATGTTGATGTACCTAATTCAAAATTCTAAAGAGTAGTTTATTGAAATATTTATAGGTAGGTACTATAATAGTCTTTAAAAATGGTTTTAAAAAAATAAAAATTAGAAATTTATTTTGGATCTAGTATTACATAATATTATTATACTTGGACAATTATAACAAATTATAAATGTTCATAACTATTAATACTAAATACTAAATTATTGTTTGTTTAAAAGCTCTACCAAATAAATAAATTAAATTTTGTCCATAATAATAATTAATAATAATTGTTGAAGATTATTATATCATAATAATATACTTTACTCTTGCAACCACGTTAAATTTAATTTGGTCGTTATGCACGGAAAAATATTTGGTTATAGTAAATAGTTGGATAATTTTCAGTCGGCGTAACGTTTTATTTAGTTATATCAAACAATGTGTTTAGTTGAGTGTAATAAAATGAATAAGTTTCAGTTTTTTAACCATACAAAATAATAATTTCAACTATTCACTATGGTTATTCCTACTATTGATTATACTGTTTATTTTATAGTATTATACTATTATTCCAACTATTATCTTAGTACTCACTACCATACATTTATTGTGTCACTATATTAACCTGAGATTATGGTTGGCCTAACCATTTAAACAGTTGTATCAACTACTATTTTTTTTCCGTGTGTATAAATATGATATTATATGTTTGAGTTTCCTTCTTTATACCTTACTCACATCTATAGTTTTATTATACTTTAATGCTCTCTAACAAACCATGTAATAGAATACCGTGAATTCCAAATTGCCATATCTAAGGCACCGTGTGATCGTAATAACAATTGTAGTATTAAATTTCAATAATTCAATGCAAACAAAGTTTGTCCAGTTGAATACTGTGATTCACGGTGTTAAAAAGTGTTGTGCAAATTTAAGCACCATAATATTATATATTATATTTAAATGCAGTTAATGTTTGCTGACCTGTCCACAGGACTTAATTATTCGCATTGTGTTCAAAAACAATTCAAAATATAATTAAGAGGAAAATAGTGCATACAATTAGCTACAAAACGTGTGGTGACATTTTATGTGCCCCAAATCTGCACGATTTTGTTATACGACGCATCACAAATAACAATATACCTAATCACGTTAGTATATTATAAATATTTATAATAATTAAGACACATGTTTAAGTAATTACTATCTCAGAAAATACATCACATTATTATAAATCCGAGGTTACACAACCCAATTCAAACAGATAATTTTTAAAAATGTTTAAACAAGTTAAATAGTTAATTGCATAATTATACCCGCCAAACGCAATCATACTTCGTAACCGATTTTCACACTGTATTAAGTATTTATTGTTAAACCGTTGAAATGCGTTTATTTTGACAAAAAATTGGGTTTTTATATTTAATTTTCGAAATACGCATATGTTTTTAGATTTTTCAGATGGGTCTCGGGGTTAGCGTATTGGGTTTTTCCGAGCACCTAAACATTTGGCAATGGGCATTACTATACATATTTGTTCTACCACCATGAGAAACTCGCCAATCATTATGCCTCTGCAGTTGCACGCGGTTTTTATAGTTTCTTATACGCTACTGTGAAGCAAATAACGCGGCCCGAGTAAAAATAATGTGAAATTGATACGTAGGTAGTTGTGTGTTCGAAACCGGCTCTATATACACGCCCCAAACGTCCAAAACACAAAATACAATGTAATAATATCGTATTTCACTATCGACGTCGCCGGCCGAGCAAAGAATCTTCGACTGGCGGAAGAACTGCAAATACAATATAATAGTAATATATACCACTATACAGAGATCTGGCCGAGGTGAAGGGGCGAAACCAGAGTGTACATGTACACTCGTTAATTATAATACCTATATTATTAATTATACCATATTATACACAAAGTAGTTGGTGGATATTTCGACGATGAATATCGACCCGCCGCATGTGACATATCAATAATTATTGTTGTTTTCGTATGCATTATCTTCGCGGTTCGTGTATAAGCCAGCACCACATGTGTCCCCATTTTGAGGTTACGTATCAGTGTAACTAAGTGCGTCATCATATTTTGGTCCATGGTGTGCTTAATCTGAACGTTGATAGTACACATAATAATTGCGATCAACCGGAAACCACCGTCATCAAATGATTACGTGTTGTGGTTTGATTTTTGCGTACGCGTGTCTGTGTCAATAGCAGCCACGCACCGCGTCAAATAGACCGTTCATAAATAATAATAATTAAGTAACAAAGCAATAATCGTTAGTACATTAATATTATTGTTAAAAATTAAAACGTATGTGTGTATAAAAGTATGTATATAATACCTAACTATTACACTAGTTGCCAGTTATTGGAACATCAATTGTATGTAAGAAGCTCATCGTTTCAAAAATTGTTAACGTTTTTCAAAATATTTTTTTTCTCAATTCTAAGTATACAATTAAAAGGCAAAATTGTTCTAAAGAAATATATTTCAAAATATTTTTTTCGATTACATTTTTTTATGACAACGAGCATTTTTCGTTTTTTATTCCAAAGCAGAATACTTTTTGGAGTACTTCTACTTCGATGTATAAAAATCGAGCTTTGGACGAATTGCTCAATATAATATAAGTTATAAGTATTTAAAGATTTGATGAGTGGGGTTGAGTGGTAAAGGGATACCCAAAAAAATGTTGGTCCACTACTCCACTCAATATCTACTAATAACTAACAAGCACGCCCGCAGGATAAAATACCATCTGTGACTATTCGAAAATTACTTATAAATTATAATCTAATATTAGTTATAAAGTGATTTTGATACACATGTATGTAAATGCAGTTAGAAATTGCAATGGTCCCTTCCTCCCCTCCCCCCCTCCCACAGGTGCCCTTGATAACTAATAAATTACTTGGCGAAAATTTGATTTGATTTCGAATAATATTCTACTATTATAAATGTTGTGCTGACCACGTCGCGCACCTAATAGTGTTTGATTATTATTATTTTCTATCGTTCCAAACGAGTCATGTGCCCAAACTCGTAATATAATAATACAACTGGACGAAAAAGCGGGCATTGGAATTTTGTCGGGACGATAGGACGCATTGCTGAAAAGGTCACCATAAGTTTAGTGTAGGGCATTAGAGTGTTATTTAGAGTTTTGTGTGTCGGAGGGCGATCCACGATGGCGGATACATTAAAATTTGAGTGTAGACCGCGAGGTGGAAAACCAATTACTTTTTTTTCGCAGTTAACGGTCGGAAAATTCCACGAGTGTAAAATGATTTCATCACAATAGGTCCCCCGCACATATATCGACAAAACCCCGTCGTTAGCCGTCGTCCGCCGTGTACAGTATACACGTCATATATAATATAATATCGGAAGCATTGATATTACTTATTTCCCGTATTTTCGCTTCCGCCCCTAACCTGCGGGGTCGGTTCTGGTACGCATTTCCGGTACACGATACGAAATAATATAGGTACCGTTCGGCATTAATATCATGCGCGCATTACGTGTGTTCAGCGTCGTCCTCCGACCGGCGTATAGCAGTTTTCCGTGGACGTCATCGGCTGGTACAGGTGCAGCGTGTAACGGCCTTTGTGAGCGCACCGAACACAATGCGCCGGGCGGTTTGTAGTAGAAAAGAAGAAAACGGCGTGCAAAAAAAAAAAAAAAACTATATTGGAAAAAAAAAATAATAAAAGAACACGCGAAAACGGAAAATGATTATGTACGTGACAACCGCACCGCGAATTCGCTGCAGAGGCGCACTGTGCAGGTTTCGACGGAAATCCTATTTTTCCGATGTCAAACGTTTAATTGGTTTTAACGTACAATAATTTACGGAAACAGTGGTGTATACGATGACGGGGGTTTTTTTTTTTTTTGAAAAAATAAATATATTATATATTATAAGAAATCCCAGCTGAAATAAAATCATTTGGAGTAGGTACCTCAAACTTATACAGAGTGATGATTATTACCATTATTAACGCACAGGACTGCACTATCGTTATCTCAAAAACCGTTAACGTTTATGAAAATATTTTTTTCACATAATTTTAAGTCGTTAAAGAACAAAGTTTTCCAAGAAAAAATATATTTTTGTTTTACTATTTTCTATAATATTATCATCATATTCTAATTTTTTAATTTTTTTTTTGTGGTTTCATGAATTTTAATTTCTTATTCCAAAGAAATTTATTTTTTAAAGTACTTTGATACATACAAATAGAATATTGGACGAGTAGTCAATAACCTATAATAGTATTCAAGGTTTAGAATAGCTGCAGAGTGGAGTTTTACAGAAAAATGTTGGCTCACTACTCCGCCCATCAAATCTTTAAATACTTATAAGTATCAAAACTAATAACTTTATGCAGTAACACCTCCTTATAACGGACCCCCTATAAGACGAAAATCTCCTTACAACGAAAAATAACAATAACAGTCCGGTATAACCTATATCCCATATATTTTAGTTTCCCTGCTATAACAAAAACTCCATTTTAACAGAACAATCAATTGGTACTGAGCGATTCTGTTATAAGTAGGTTTTACTGTTGTAAACTATAACTTGTCCGAAATTCGATTTTTATGTAACGAAATAATTCAAATAATATTCTGATTTGGAATATGAAAATAAAAATGCATATTGCCCCATTAAAGAAGTTATAAAGATAAAAAAATAGTGATAAATATAGTTTTTTTAGAAAATCGTTGTTTTTAACTATTTAAAATTGTGTAAAAAATTATTTTCAAGAACATTAACTGTTTTTGCAATTTATTATGATAGTATCTTGCGTTAAATGGATTACCATCGTGTGTGCTTAAGTACCTACATCTACTATGTATGACGTACGTCGTCTCAAATAATCACCTCCCATCAGAAATTCATTCAACAATATTATACAATAATTACTATAGCTTTTCCACCCAGCGTTGCCTGGTCAAAAATCACCAGAGGTTAAAACCAAGATTTTTTTCATTGAAAATATTATAGGTGTAAGTTCAAGGACTCAAAAACGCATTAATTATGTATTATAGTATATATTATACATTATGTATTTTTACGATTTTCTATCGAGTATACCCCGGCTTCGCCAGTGTTCCGTTTTTTTGTGTGTTAAATCTCATAATATGGTATATACGTTATATAAAGTTTATCTCTGCAGTTTTAGTGTACCTAGATTCGAGGGCAATTTGGCTTCGATATACCTACCTTGAAGAAAAAAATCTCCTTTCTTAGCGGGGGCCCACGTCATAATAGCTATCTGTATGCCAAATTTCAGCCAGATCCGTCCAGTGGTTTGGACTGAGCGTTAATTGATCAGTCAGTCAGCACGGAAAAAACAAAACAGTTGTTCGTACTATAAAAATAGTAGGATTGACTGTACATTCTAATTATTGCTATAGGGATAACTATAACTTAGTAGTGTGTTTTATCTCTCTTAGTTTAGTACACTGATTAGTTGTGAGTCGACTCAAACCCTCATTCATCGATCTTCTCTCTTTTTGGGCGCCCCAACTTTCGAACTATTTTATAAAAAAATATTGCCCTAGCTGAATTCACAAATATACCTCTGATTGTATCTGATGTTATTTATTGCAAAATAAAGATCTCTCATCAAAGGATTTTTATATTTTATTGTAATGCGAAAACGAATAACCTTAAATACTTGATATTATATTCTACACAATACGGTAGGTATAATTTTCCACATACCTAATTTATTTTTGTAATATATAATTTCCACATAATTTATAATATCTTTTTTTTTTAAATTAGGTATTGAATTGATTACTGTGCAATATACGTGGTCACTTGAACTTGATACGGTTTCAAGCCCTGGCTATAAGATTAATCAGATTTACTAAAATATTATAGTCAAGTTATTATAGTTATTCGAACTGAAATATGCTATTTTAACTATATTTTTTAGTTAATTCGAACATTAAGACCTGCATTAACTATAAAATATAGTAAACTTAACTATAACTAATAACTATATTTATATAGTAATAATAAGTAAATCATTTTAGTTATTTTACCTATTAAATATTTATATTTACTATAATATATTTAACTATAATATTATAGTATTTTTTTTTCCGTGAGTCAGTCACCTTATCGTTTTATATATATAGAGAGAGATCGCAGTCCTGATTCGATTATTGCAATAGGTACGAAAAAGCTTTTTCTAATTACTGTCAATAGTTTGTTTTGTTACGTATAATCAATATTTAAAGTGAAACATGTACTACCAGCAATCACTCTATTGTATCAGATTTAATGTATACATGTCTGGTATGGTAATATAATTATGCATTATCTGTATATTATTGTATGATACATCGACATAGAATTACTTAGTTATTTGTTTTCAAATCATCAAACAAATTTTTGAATAATTATTAGCGTTTGTAAATAATTTAACGAAATTGTATTTGTTATTTAAACTCAGTCAGCCATTGCATTTTAACAAATATAGTTATAGATAAAATACATGTACAATGATTTTTTTTTTGTTCAGTGTGTATAAACGATCACTGCCTGATTACGAAATAAATGTTTACCAAAATATATTCTTTTAGATTCTGAGCGAAGCGATTAATGTATTGATTTTACAATGATGTGTTTTTTTTAAAAAAAATGTTTGTGTCTGTCATCACATTTTAGGAAAAGTGCTTGGATTTTCTTCAAAAGTAACTTTTCTGATAGGAAAATGAATTTAGTTGGTACTTTGGAGGGGAGGGGGGGTACAAAAGTAAACAATTCACAGCAGTTTTCAAAAGCGACGTGAAAAACAAAAGAAATATAATATAAATGTCTACAAGAAAGTCAAATTAAAATTTTTATGAGGATTTGAAATTCATATTTTTACAGCATTTGATATTCACTTGAATTCTTGTGTAACGATTTTCTTATTTTGTTGTAATTAAAAAACGAATGACTGTAGATACTTGAAAATTTCACTGAATGTGTATATTAGCATTTTCTATACACGATAACATTTTTAAAATAATTCGACTCTTTTTGAGCTGTTTATGGACATTGTCAGTTTTCAATTTTTTTAGTTTTTTTTTCTATAAATATCAATAAAATTGTATTTGTCGAGTAAAAAAGTGTGAAAATTTATTATAAGGCTCCTGATATATCGTTCTAATAGCAGTTAAAAAATATTAAAAATACATAGGCACAATTTTTTTTTATAAGCATTTAAAGTTCAAATGTTGACAAAATTTATCAAATTTATAATTTAATTATTATTTTGTAGTTACAAATTTATAAAACGTTCAACTTTTATAGCTAAGGATTGAAAATTGAAAACAAGGCTCCACGTAAATAGGTTATATATAACAATATAGCATAATAGGTGAATAATATCATAAAATATACTTAGTAATATCATACGCTGACTGACCGTTTTCGCTCAGAATCGTTTTTCTTATACAATGATATTATATCGTTGAATTCAAATTTAACACCATCCATTACAGTGACCCACTTGTAACCTACTGTACAGCAGAGCGACATCCACGTACCCACCTTTATTTTATTTTATTCTAACTAAAGAATAATTTTACAATCTTTTTGGTTACTATTGTTGATTATTAAAATCGATTTATTATTATGTTATAATATAATATTATGACGTGTCGGAAATTATAATTTGAATAAAGTGTGTCTGCAACTACTTGATGTAGGATTTAATTTAGTTATTAAAATTTTTTATTACTTGTTAAATTTTGTCCTTCAAGAAACAATATTAAAGTGTACTTTTTAAAATAAAATTAATGTTTGATGATAATTTATATTCAGGTCGCGGACAATAGATTCGACAATAGCCACCAATTGTACACCACCCACCAACATCGAAGTTTAACTTCGTATATTATATTATATTGTTATCGAAATAAAGACTTTGAAACCACTGTGTTTCTGTATACATGTCGAACCTCGCCGCTATTTTATTAGTTCACGTTGACACGTTGCAGCATACGCATACCACAAAACTTCTGAAAAAAACGACGCCTAGATAAATGGGATCACATGCCTTTTTTTACGGGCCGCAAACATTAATGAGGTGCTCCGAAATAAATTCCCCCCCCCCCATTTTTCCGCCGTGAGCCCGCGAAAACCATCGTATGTATCCACACGTATCGTGACCAATTATCGGTGATAATATTATTATTACTTATCACGTTTGAAATACGAAATGACATGGGTAAAATGCCTTTGCGAGTCTACCACCGTGGCGGTTTCCTCCACTGTTAGTCCTCACACTGTTAATCCTCCTCGTGTGTTATTGTATAGCTATGATGACGTGCGGTGTATAACACTCGTGCAATTAAAACGATTGTACGAGTTGGATAATATGATTCGGCACAGCTTGAGATACCTACGATAATAATACTATTATAATATTACTTGTACCACAGTGCACAAAATGAAATATAAATATTAACCGGCGGAATTTATACGCGTTTCGTGTGGATACGACGCGCCTTCGATACGATAAATAATAAACATTCGAATTTCGCGTATACTTGTGGTAAACATAATTATTATTTACTAAAACGCGGAGATGGATACCCATTATAATAACTACGAGTTTACCGGGGGGGGGGGGGGGGTGGGGGAGAAACCGCGCGCTCGCGGGGGTGTAAACCGATTTTCGTTTCGCCCCGCGATGTATTTTATATCGTATACAACGTTGTGATGATGATATCAATCCCCGCCGAAAATAATTGCTTTCGAATCGACTTCGATGATTATAATATTATAAGTGCATATATTAATTAATCGTATAATTGTTTCGATGTCTTGGTGATTTATATTATATATTTTAACCCCCTGCCTGTGGCAGTGCTGTGTACATATTATTTGATTTAAATATAATTATGCAGTTCGGCAAAATCCATTTAGTTTCGTTAGGTACTATTAATAATAAGTTGATGACGATGTTTTATCGAATTAAAGGTTTATGAACAATGTCGTTAATTTTCAATATCCCGTCCGCCGTTTTCCAAATCTCTCCACCGCCGACCCCACCATAGTATAATATTATCTTTTATTCAAAAACTCCTCTCTGGCTCCGTATAGACACGACTATTCTTCCATATACTTGCACTTACAAATACAAATAGGTTCCAAATCGAGACACCCGCAATAATTTTTTTGTTTTGATATACCCCGCTGCTCGACCAATATTAACTAAGTAACGAACCTCTCTCACACCCAGGCAATGAGACTCGCCAATGATATCCGTTGTTCCTCTTCTAAATCAAGTACCTTAGTCCGTTGCGAGGCTACGCGAGTGACAGATTTGCCCACCTCGGTCCACTAACCGATGTCATTTACCTACTAAATAAACGGCACTCGGCCATTCGGTGGTGGGATTACCGCACAGGAAAGCTCCCCCCGAGCGGCTATAGAGTATACCTACACACAAAATAAAATAAAATAAAAAATAAAAACAATTAATTGTGTATAACATAATATATGTATATTATAATCTTTTGCCGTGTGAAAAGTGCTACACAGATGGGTACCCGCTGAAAATAATTGCTTTCAAATCGACTCTTTGATGATTATAATATTATAAATATTATATTATTTAATCGTATTATTATTATTCCGATGTCGTGGTGATTTATATCACATATTTTTTTACCCCCTCCCGCGAAGTTGGTAGAACTGTGTCCGTGTACATTGTATTTCATTTAAATATAATATTATGTAATCCGGCAGAAATCTGCAGGATCCATTTAGTTTTGTCACTATAAATTATAGTTTATAATTATTTAACTTTATGACCATTAATAGTAAGTTGATGTTTTTTCAAATTAAAGGTATATGAACAGTGTCGTTCATTTTAAATACTCCGTTCTGCGTTTTATAAATCTTTAATTTTAAATCAAATTATCAGCTGAATTTTTATTGCTGCTATATTTCACATAATAATTATAGTATTAATATCATAAAATTTTTTTTTTAAAAAAACCGACAAAACGGAGTACCTATAATGTATAATATGCATACCTTTAATGTTTATCAATGTTACGAAAATGCACTCTTATTTTATAATAATAACATAACGAAATCAAATGGGTTTAATGTACACTGTTATAATATGCGTTTGTAGGGTTCGGTTGTTCTTGTACAATTCTTGGAAATAATACTTTTTTTTTTTTTTTATTAATCTAATATAATGCCCGACAACTATGGTCATTAGCTACAAATATGAAGTATACAATAGTTATTTACAGTTTTAAGGTATTCTTATATATAAGTTAGGTATTAACATTGAAATTACAGAATAGGTGTGGTTACATAGTGTACAGTCGGGTTAAATATTATTATATTAAATTGTAAAGGCCTGTCAATTTCAGGAATTTTATTATCTTAAAGTTTTCTTCGGTGTTGGGTCCCAGTGCGGTGTCCAGTGATGAATCTAATCCGATGATTTGACCATCGCGTTGGAATTTTAGGCATTTGGTTATGATGTGTTTCACTGTTAATTGGACAGCACAGACTTCACATGAGGGGGGTTCTTCCTTTGCCATTAGGTATCCGTGGGTAAGTCGCGTGTGTCCAAATAATACTTAAATAATTGTGTTTAAATACAAAATATACAATACATTACACATACACATACATTTTTAAGAAAAATTATTCAAGAACATATGTATATAAATACTTGGCATGTGTTTAAATACTTTTCAAATACTTATTTAATTGTACTAGTATGGTGCAGAAAATTAATTTTTTTGATTAGTAATACCCGATTTAAAATTGTAATGTTAATCTAAGTAGCATTAGAACTGTATAGGTACTACCTAAGTCATTGTGTGTAGGCACCAGAATATGAAAATAAATACTAAATAGTTATATTTTAATAAAATAATTTAATATTAATTAAAAAATAAACGGTTGTTAATCAAATTTAAAATAAAATATGTTTAATAATTTTGATTTTAATTATAAATACAATAGTATAATAAAATTATTATCAAAAAAACCATCAGAAATGTAATGAATATTCCCTTTGAATTTCTAAAAGTATTTGATTTTTGAATACAATACGTCCAAAACAGTATTTTAAATACTTTCCAAATACTTAATTTAAAAATTATTCTAAATAATAGTAGGGACTTTAAAATATACATTTACACAAATGCTTTATAGGACTGGTTATTAAGAATAACAAAAATAGGCAATAACTACTATTAATATTAAATATTGAAACATGTATTGAATATTCTACTTAAAATTTATATTTACCAATTTTAATACTATTATCAAAGTCGTTAAATACTGTCGGTTTTGGTTTTTGTTTAGAGATGTTTCATCTTTATTTCAATACCAATTCAAGAACTAGTCTAAACATTTTAGGTAAATTACTTAATAAATTGTTCCCAATATTATCGCGTTAATTGTAGAATAATTATCATAGATTTGTAAAGTAGAAATAATATAAGCCAAAGAGCGTTTTAACATTATTGAAAGGTAGATAAAAAAAAAACACTGAATAGGTACATTTATTTTTCATTTACATGACATAAAAGTAAAAACATTCGCAATTCATGTAATATGCAATGCAATGCACTTAAACTTTTTTTTTTGTATTACACGGCTTTTTACAAAACGGCATTTTGTTTGTATAATGTCAGTCAGCTTTTAAATTGAAATTATTACAAACAATGTTTTAACAGGTAATAATTCTGTTATTACGTTTTATTATTGTAAACTTTTTACTCAGCTCCCAAATTATTCAATATTTATTGTTTATGCTTTTCAATAAATAAATTCACATCAAAAAATAATATTTCCAAAATGTATTAGTCAGCATATATTGAATGATAATAATAATGAATAAATAAATAGTCCTATAGAGTCATTAAAAAGTTTATACATTAAATCGTTTTTATGATAAGCTCTACCTATGGCTTATTGGATAATACTATTTTTGTTTTGTTTATTGTAAGTGTACAACAAAGAGGATGATGCATTAACATAAACGTGAAATATTAAAATTAAAAAAATCAATAATATTTTTAACTTACGCGAATCGTTTTTGAGTAGGATACATTTATTTGTTTGTTTATTTTTTTAAATTTTACTAGAACGTTTAGAAATTTAAAAATTTACTAATTTTCGTAAAGTTCAATACATACGTTAAAAATAATTTAAAAGCCGATATTAAAGCAAAAAAATAACTTGTAGGTACATTTATTATACGTATTATACTTACCAGATGGTTATTTTACGGTGATCTAACATTTTTATGCAGACTATCTTTTATTTAAAATCACTTCGTTCTAAAAGAAATCACTATTTAATTATTTTACTATTTAATGTACCTATAAATATTAAATACGTTCAAAAATATTGATTAATATATAGGTAAGCTATTGTTTGATGATCAATTGATATCAAATGATACTTAATAATAGTTGTTTTTCATATTATTTATCTAATTATTATTTTATTTTAAAAAGATTAATATTTCTTAAAAAAAAACTATATTATTGTTAAAAAAATTTTTCATACCCAAATCAAAAAAAAAATGGTAAATTTTAATATTGAAAGTTGTATATTAAACATAGATAGACATTTTTATGATGTATATTGTATATATAATGAACTTTTACTCCCACCACTATGTTTTGCTTAATAATACTCCTTTGACAGTTGATATTGAAAAACAAGACGCCACGCACTTTGTCTCAACTTAGGAACTATGCCAACAATAAACAGGTACATATATCTTTTTACTGACTAAAGAAACAGATATTATTTCATTTTTGAAAATGTTTACCTGTCGAAAAATATTTACTTTTATACGAGATGGGAAATTATATCTAAATTAGGATCTTTTTACATATTTAGTTGTTATCCAGTTTCCGATATAATGCAAAGATTACAGAGTTCCAGTATAAAAAATCGACTGGCCAAATTCCATGAATTGCACACGTTTTTTACGAGTTTAATTATTACTAAATACATATTGTATGTTAGTTTTGTGCAAGATACAACTATGTATAATCAAATATTAAAAGTATAATCACAGGATCCATTATTATACAGGGTGACTCGCCGAGGATCCTAATCCTCATTTTTCATTTAATAATGAATTTAAAATCAAATACTTAAATAAACTCCAAGGAAAATAATTATTAAGTTAATAATTAAGAGACTGATAATAAGTAATATATAAATATTATTACATCTGTTTTATAGTTTTGTAAAACTATTTTTGAGGACTACTATCCTTGGTTGTATTTTTATAACTCAGAAAATACTCGTTCGTATTTTGATTAAATACATTAACAACATTTTCAAAAAAATCTGCTTCAAAAACACAGTAAATAAAAATGACTCATATTTGAAAAAAAAGTTTGCTCCTTAAATGGCGAAGAAAACGTAAGTATATTATTTGATAATAATATGGTCAAAAAATCATAATTTGAATTAATTCATTAATTAAAGAAAAGTGGCGGTGAGGACTAACGTTTATAATTATCGTTATGCATAATCAGTAATCACAGTCGGCATTAGGACTTATAAATTATAATGTATATGCGACTAGATATACGGGATTTTGCATTTAATTAAATGTTTACAATTTACACCAATAATTAGACGTGACCATTGAATAATTCCCGTCGTCCGTAACTTCTGCAGAAACGAGAAAGCCGTTTTCTTTGAAAAACATATTTGCATGTTTCAGGCGTTAGCCGACCCAAATCAAAAATAAAAAAAAATCTTAAAATCTTAAATAATTGCAGTTGTGTTAAAAAAGTCGCGGGACAAATTATTTTGTATAAGAAATATGCATACAAATTGAAAGGATGGAAAATTAAAAGAAATAAACATGACATAATCAAGTACAAAATATTTAATTTTTTTAAGAAAAATTATTCCTTAATAATATGTTAAAGTCGCATCAATAGATGTTTTGTCGCCATCAGCCGGTCTCAATCGCCGCATTAGATGTTTGACATTAAAAAACGTCATTGCGGAAATCGTCGTGGGCTAGATTGAATATATTGATATCGTTTAATTTCTAAAAATGAACGACGGTACGACATTTTTACGTTGCCGCCGCATTGATTTTTTTATACTTATAATCGCTATATTCACCTCAATTTGTATTGTTATCCTATTTGATTTATTATCGCCCTGCCATTGTACTAGAACTGTAGATAGACAGTGCGCGTGTATAGACGCTCTGTAACGACAAAATACAATATTTCTGGTACCCTACGCGTTTCACGTATGCGTAAACTTCTGCAGAAATGAGAAAATTGTTTTTTAAATAACATTTGAATGTAGCAAGTTTTGTTATTCGTAACAAATCAAAATGATATAAAAACCATAAAATCTTGAATATAGTCGTAGCTGTATTAAAAAGTGTCACTGCGGGAATTATCGCGGACCATAGACGTGGCGAATTAGGAATTTTTCACGGGTAAGACAAGTCTACTATTTCACTCACCTTGCAGCGTACCTATATACCAATATTCCGATAAATCCGGTCATTATCATATTATTTGAAACGCACATTCATAGTTTCAACTAAATTGTAGGCCAACTCACAACCCCTTAAGAAACTCGGACGACGGCTGCTCCTTGAATCTCGATTACCTACCTCCAACGCCTCGCTTCTGTCACGGACTAGTTTTATAATAATTAATATTATATAACTTCCGAACACGAACGACGGTACATTTCTGCCGCATCGATTCATATAATATTAAACTTGACAGTTGACCGTTATTCTCGCCTCAGTCTGCACAGGTATTGTATTTTTGTCTTATTTGATTTATTAACGCTCTGCCATTGTACTAGGTACGCGTTAAATGTGAATTACACGCGCGCTGTATCGACAAATAATATTTCTGGTACCTTACGCGTTTCACGTTCGTTTTTTTTCAGCGATAATACACTACCTACCTATTCTGTTTGCGTGTTTTTATTTCACACAATACCTACCTCTGGATCGTCGTCAATCAAAATAAGAATGAAATATATCCAATACGAAACGGGCGATCAAAAAACTAAACAGATTGAAAAAAAAATAGTTGTTATATTTAATAATAATAATAATAATAATAATAATAAAGATAAATTTACAATTTATTGCCGCGTGGATCAGTGATTTCCATGCGAACGTTTTGTGTAACAGGCTTTTACGTCCACTGAAAGTCAATCGTAGTTATAGGTATGATATCGTTTGAAAATCACGCGATCGTCTGTAATTGGTTAATATAACGTTCCGAGGTTCTGGTTCTGTACAAATATACCTAAATTATAATATTTTGTCAATTACATATTATTTCACCATTCGTGCCGGACCGTATTGTAATAAATGAACTATTGTATTGAAACCAATAGATTATAGACACATTAGGTATATGTATAAATTAGTGATTCCCAAAGGGTATGCCGTGATATCTAAGTATTCGCGTAGGTATGTGTTTCCCAGCTCTTGAGTACTTATTTTCGGAAAATAGACCGACAAAATATACTCTAGTGTGCCGCGACGTACGTAACTAATAATGCCTAGGCCTGCACTTCACTGTTCGTAAACTTTTCACATAGGTCATAGTCGACATTCGCGCCTAGTGTAGTGCAATAATAAGTAGGGCTCGTAAGTTGTAGGAGCTAAAAAAGGACAGTAAAATTGTAAAATACCTATGCATGAAAAAATTTCAAATATGCAAAAAAGTTTGTTAACAATTCAAAACTAAAAAAAAAAACATTTTATGTTGTTATTAAATTGTACTAAAAGAAATGGAAAATTTGGCAAAATAAATTTATAATATTTAATATAATATGGCGTAAAACTGTATAGTGTATACCAATTTTGACCCATTTTGACGTTTTAATAAACTGAAAAAAATAGTTGAAAAAATATAAGATAGCACAACGGAATATTAGCGCGATACAGATTAAAAATAGATGATTATAATAGTCGACTGCGAGGATAACAATAATTAATACGGAAATACATATTATAAGTATAAGTACCTACGTTAAAAAATAATTAGTTATATATTCAATATCATTATTAGCATACACAGCATAAGAAAAAAAAAATCATTTTTTTTTTTTTACTAATATGGTAACTAAATATGCACTTTTCCTCTAAAATTTACTAAATGCCAATAAAAAAAGCGATTGTTTTTATAAACAAGTAAATTAATTATTATAACACATGATATTTTTAAATAAATACAAATTAATTAAAGTTATTCTCCGTTTGAATTTATACTTAATTTCATCAAAATGTACACTTAAAACATCTATAAAAAAAATTGTGTTTAAGTATATATTTTTTATATTCTATGGTTTCAGTATTAAACACTTATGAGAAACTTTGTTTTCAATTTTTTATCCTTAGCTATAAAAATTAAACATTTTATACATTTTTAATGACAACATTATTTGCAATTTACATAATATCGACGAATAGAGAACATTTGTTAATGAAACAATCAAAACTGTACAATTAATAGAAAAACAACAAAAATGTTATATTATCATATAATGTAGAAAAATATTAATATAAAGAAAATTATGTATCGTATGCTATTATGATGCTTAAAAATATGGTGTCATATCAATAGCTATCAAATTATATCATAAAAAAATCGTTTAATAAAATATTCAATATCAGTAAAATAAATAGAAAAAAAATAAAGGTACTCTCATACAACATAAGAAAATATGAATATATTTTATTGCATAAAAATATTTAAATATTTAAGTTTTGAAATGTTGTGGCTTATTAATGGCTACTGCTCCTAAAAAAGTTCGTGCAGTATTCATTGACGCCGTGACCATGGTCCAGGTATTGGTGTCGGGGTTGTAAAATTCTACAGAATCTAAAGTAGAAGTTCCGTCACTACCACCGACGACATACAATAAACCATCAAATGCAACTACTCCTAAATTGAAAAATTAACTTAAATTAAATATATTTTTAATAAAAAAAAATATTTAGAAAATTATTTAATTACCTGCATTTTGTCTACACAGATGCATGTCTGCAATATAAGTCCAATCTCCAGTACTTGGTCTGTATGCTTCAACACTACTATGAACTTTTGATCCATCATAACCACCCACAGCATACACTACACCATCTAAAACTCCTACTCCCACAGCACTGCGACATACAGACATTTTTGCAACAGGTGTCCATTTATCAAGACTGGGATGATAACATTCAACACAGTTTAATCTCTGCTCTGAATCATAACCTCCTACCTATACACAATTGAATTAATACAACTTTAAAAATGCCGTGCCCTAGACAATAATATCTACAATATTATTGCATAGCATTAAAAAAAAAATTTTATTTAGTAAATTATTTACTTTTTAATTTAATATTTTAAATTATCTAAACATTTTACTATGGAGATATTATATTCCGTGATTGTTCTTCGGGAAATTTTTTTTATTCCGCTCACAATTATGACGATTCTAGGTATTGAAAATTTAACATATTTATCATAAAATAAAATATTAGTTTACCGCATATAAAAGATTGTTCAGTACTCCAATACCAACACTACTTCTTCTAGTAGACATACTGGATACCATACGCCATTTTTGAGTAACGCAGTCGAAAACTTCTACACTATTTAAACAACTCTCACCATCAAAACCGCCAACCTTGAATTTATTATATAACTTATATGTACCTACTTTATAACAAAAATTACTAATAAACTAATAAATAATATTTCAACATAACTTACGGCATATACACAATTATTTATTACACCTACACCTAAAAGTCCTCGTTCAACTGACATATCAACAGTTGGTTTCCAACAAGGTGATTCTGAAGATAAATCTAGCAAGTCAACAGAACAATGAAGTGAATTGTAATGAAAACCGCCCACTGCAAACACGGAATTATTTTTTACTACAGCTAGACCAACACCACGACGGGGTGTAATCATTTTTGGTCCAATTTGCCATCGGTTGATTTTTGGGTCATACCATTCTGTACTACTATTTGCTGTACTCCCAATTCCGCCGACAACAAAAATTACCTGTTACAAATAAATCGATTAAAATAATGGAAAGATGAATAAATCATAACGGAATCATACTTTATGAAAACCACTATCCTTTCTAGGTTTAATCCGGCTGATTTGTGTAAAAGGGATCAGCTCATCTGAATTATTAAGTAAATGAAAATGTAATGCCTCAATTACGTAATCTTTACCTTAAAAATTATAAAATATATAAACAATAAAATATGATTTCATTCACAATAGATACATATTTAAAAAAAATACTAACATGTAAGACAATCATTAAGAAGAGGTTCCTTAATTACATTTTTCAATATATAATTTTTCGATGTTAATGGTAACCGTACGTGTCCCATTAATTGGGGTAAAATACATTTTCTGGAACCCAAATCATGTTTTACCCATTGAATAACACATTCAAATACCTACAACAATAAACATGGACAATTATAAATTAATTAGACTACCCACATATATATAAGTATGATAATTCATTTTTCCTCCCATTTAACTAAAATATAATAATAATCAATTTTAGTCTGTTTACTTTTTCTTCAGATGGAACTTTAATTTCATCACTAGAGATAAATTTTACTAATTGTTCGGATGATAGAGATAGGAATTCGACTCCTTCAACCACTTCTCTAAGAATCAAAATATAATAATAATAAATACAATTTCCTTATAGAATCAAAATAATAAATAATATTTCATACGAAAAGTGTTGATGAATATATAATTCTGAACTTGTTAACAATTCCGTACAGCTATGTAAATCAGCTAACATATTTATACCAATACAGTTTGTAGGGCACAGTTGTGCCTGTAAAAAATCACAGCAAGCATCTTTCACTTCTTGAAACTGCAAGAGATTTGAAGCTGGTAACAAAACCTTGAGATATAAAAGAATTAAAAATTTAAAAAACGTTGAATTCTCTAATGAAATTTAACTTTATCCATTATTACCTGTACATTTTTTTCAGTGACCAGGATTTCTCCTGAGTACATAAAGTCTACTAAGAGCTGTAATGCAGACGAATCTAATTGTCTCATCACAACGAGATCTTGATTCTTTTCTTCAAAATTTGTGAACATTGCATAGAAATATTGACAAGCCGATGCTAAAACAACTTTATGGCCGTATATAATTGTTCCATCATCTGTTTCTAGTTTAATATCACAAAAAAACTCGTCTCTAAAAATAAAAATCCATACTAATATTCATCTAGCAGTTGAAATCACTTACTACCTACTTGCGTAATGATTGTAACACTTTGAATATCTCCGCATAAGACGATTTACTATATTCGTACTTTTTTGGTTCCCATTTACTGGGTTCTGGTATTTGCTTTGTATTTTGCATTGTCAATTTTATATTAAGTCCAGGAATTGAGGGCTTTAAGACTAAAAACATGCAGGTATGATATTGTATGGTATGGTATGGTATTTAGAAATCAATTATAACTTATAAGTACTTATCGATAAAAATAATAAATAAAAATTCAAAATTAATTTAAATTTTAAATTCAACAAAAACCAATAAATTAATTATATTATTGTTCATAATCTTGTTCATGGGTAGTATATTTCGTTTTTTGGGGCCGTTTCACAGTTGTGTTATGAGTAATGACGCGAATATCGGAATATCGAACAATATTATATGATATTATAACAACAATACAACAATATTCGAACAATATCGAACAATAAAATTATATCCTTCCACTTTAACATATTCATGAAAATTGTACCGTTCTGTAATTTTATCGAAAAAACGGTAATTTTGAAGTTACTATATACAAACATTAAAATATACGATAATCTCATTTACAAATACTGGCAACACTGAATTTCACACCGTCTTGCTACGACGCTCGACCGATGGTGTTACACACACGCCAAAAGATATTAATTCACATCAATAATTTATTATAATAGGTATAACATTAAAAAATAATAATAAATAATAACTCACGAGTCACGGATATACCGGCAAGCGGACTGGCCAGCTGTAACGCTACCTGTAAAAGTATGAACATTGAATGATTTAAATAATAATAATAATAATAATACACTCGTACATAAGAGATCAACCTCAGCTATAGAACTGGAACAAACACAAATAGTTAAGCATTCGGCCAATAATATAAGTAACAATAAGCAACAAGTCAATAATACATATTTCGTACCTATACGGCAGTTTGCGCTCACTTACGAATATACGAAAAATATACGTTAAAATAATATAAACGCGACAGGAACGAAAACAATAGGATGTGGCACTTTTGTTTTGTACAATATTATAGTACATTAATATGAGAAAAACTATATTATCAATTATTATTAGTGATTATTTAACAGCTGGTTGTACTAATATTTGAATAAATGTGAGTGCGTGTGTGACGTGTGTGCGAGTGTTGGGCCGCTGGGATGATCACGTCTTGTACATACCGGTTTAGATCACAGATGTCTATATACAAAGTAGATAAGGTACTCCTATATAATTAACATTTTTATCGAGTGAAGCTCAGCTGTCGACGGCCGCCATTTTCTCGGGGGGCAAAACATTTCATTCGTTATAGGTACAAGACGTATTAGGAACAACGTCGGTTTTAATGGTAAAATAAAATAGTAAGTGTGAAATGACTTAGATAAAATATTTTTTTTTGTTTCTAAAACTACAGGTTTAGAAATAATAAAATACAATACGTGATAAATCGTAATTAATCTTAGTTGTCGTATGAAACACCATGCAATTGCCTGCCGACCTTGATGCTTCAATTCACGGCGGGAGTTCGCTATCTAGTACTATATAGATAAATGTGGTTTAGATATCGTCAGCGGCGGTATAGGTCAACTGCACAGATAACTGTAATTGGCCGCGCGCGACTTATTCGAATCGAACAGCTGATATAAAATCATTGTATACGAAAAAAAATATTCTGAGCGAAAACCGCTGTCAGCACGATATTATAATTATATCATGGTAACGTTTTATGTTTTTAAATCGCAAACATAATAATGATGTGATTCACCGAACATTCTTATACTCCGTTTCCCTTGAACAGTGCAATTATTGAAAATCTGATTTTGGAATTTATAAATATACCCAAATTAGCTACCGAATTTTTAATATCTTGAGATTCTTTTGAATATAATTACTTATTTACTTATTGCTTACTTAAATACGTGTGTTCTATGGATAATGAATATGCGTACATCTGTTTTTCTCTTTTTTACTGTAAATTATTTGGTAGATAATTTTTCTGAAAATGTCGGTTTATCAAAATCAAAATATAAGTAGGTACTTACATAAATACTAAAATACATAATAATATGCTATGATATGTTTAATTCATATTTATTGTATATATTATATATTTATATAGGCACTACTCTACTAGGTACGTATTAATAGTGTGAGTAAATTATTATTATAGATCAATAATTGTGAATTATTTTGAAACCCACAATATAAAATATTTGTTGAACGCAATCGTGCTGTGTTTTCTCAATACTACAAAAAGATAAAATATGCACAATCATGTTTATGTAAAAAATGCAGGTAAAAAGTTAAAAAATTTTACAGTACAAATTTTGAGTCCTTACAGTTATTTATTATTGAGTGACAACGAAAATACAAAATCGGTTTTGCATAATATAAATTCCTATTTTTTCCTGGTTATTTTGAAAAGAACTGGACATATTTACTTTTGATCTCCCAAAGTAATAACAATTGTTATTTATCTTAAGATGTAATATTGCTACATAAAAATGCTAGTTAAAAATCAAAGCGTTTTTGCTACAATAAAAAGTGTAATTAGAAATAAAAAATCACGACATTTTACAAAGTCAATCAAAATACATTCATCGTCCTCTCAGAGTCCAAAATATGTCAAGTCCACCGCGATAGACGAAGCTACTGTACATTTCATAAAATAGATCCGTTCCACTTAAGATATTAATGATTAATTTTTTTTTTCAAAGAATAAATAAATGATTTAAACACAATATTATAATATACAATATATATTATATTATAGTTTATTTACTATATAAGTACCTTCTAATATTCACCTATTGGTAATAAACTATAAAAGTAATATTATGGTACCAATACTACCAACGACAATATCTAAAAAAAAAAATCAAAATTAAATGTCTTAAAAACAGGTCATAATGTAACTGCGGAAAAAACAAATCAAAATGTCACCTTATCTAAAAAAAATTATATTTCATACTTTTATGGCTTTGTGAAAATGGCACGAGAGTCAGTTGTTGATTTATATAGATGCAGAAGAGCGGGAAAAAACTAATCAAAGCAGTAATATTGTAAAAAAGTCAACGATAGTCATTAAAAAATTGAACAACTATACGCGCTGACTGTTGACTGAACTGCTTTTGTTTTTCGGGATTGGTTTTTATAAATCTTCTAACCATGAACTACTAGTAACTGACTTGTATCTCATGACTTTAAATTCTAATCGATGATTATTTGCCGGGCGCTGTCATACTGCCATTACAGTTTTAATCAATCTATGTGATTACAATATATTATATCTTTACCTATATATAAACGATACTGTCCCGAGAGACTGATTCATAACAACGCGGAGCCGAACCTATTAGCGAGAGCTATTGATTTGACATTTAACTCATTTAACTCAAATTACTTTTAACATAAACTATATCTGTAGTTCAAAGACTTAGCTATAAAATGATAAGACAATTTTTAGAGCTTTTTTATATACATAGTGTTTTTTTTTTTACACGGACCTCTGCGGAGGTTTTTTGTTGGAATATATTATACTTCTACAAATTATACCCGTACACTGATTGCACATATTATCATGTAACTAAGGATTTATACTGACATTGGAAATTTGGGAATTTTATGAACTTGCCTATGTTATAATTTATTTTTGTCGTACGCGAAATCAATTCTTTTGACTATACGAATTACGTTATTATTACTATTATTTTTTTTAATACCCTGGGGGTTTAATAGTTAAACAATCCTCAGGTCCTTACTCAGAATGACCGTCACAGAGACCGTCACATCTTACACATATACAGAATACAGATTATAAATAAAAGCAGGATACATGATAATCTTAAGCACAATTTGGTATACACGTCGTATTATCTCTGTAGAAAAAAAGTTTTCAAAATATTTTCCAGTGTTATAAAACCGCATAGGCAATAAAGAAAAAAATTAAAATTACAAAAAGAGAACAGTGACAGTTATGACTTTATGAGTATTAAAATATAGAAAGCATTTTACATAATACCCCGAGGTGGTTGGCAAAAAATCCAGAAGAGCGACTGTGATCAGGAGGAAAATCCCCCTAGTTTATAATAAAAATGTATCATACGCCTGATAAAAAGATATTATACGTGCAATAATTCATTGTACGGCATACCTACGTACAATCAAAAGCGTTGTTGTGTCGACCGTGTCCCCTCAGGTCGGTCTGAAATTTACTGGAGAGTGATAAATATATTTTTGACAAGAGCATTTTACTTTTAGACATCAATTACGCTGGAACTACTTACACAGTCTTTCATTTTGAAACAAATACACTTTTTCATTAGGTAAGTAAAGATTTCGACATTTTCGGTGTGGGTGTACATGTTTTTACATTATAATAATATATATAGTACAGTATACTGTAAACAATAAAATAACTTCAGACCCCATAGGAAGACCGTTATTGGACCCATCGGATAACATTTCATCCCTGCCACCCCCTTCCCACGATCACGTAAAGTCTACTCTGAGTCTCCGAATACATTATACAGGATGATTCATAAAGCATGATCACCACCTTTTTCTTCTTCAACAATGCCGTTCTAATTTTTAAATTTTTAAATATACTTAAAGACTATTGAAATTATTGAAATTTTTTTACTACTGAAGGAGTGTTCCATTGAGATGCAAACGAGTAGTTTTTGAGTTATTTAACTTTGTGCACTAAGGATAATAGGTCCATGATTGAACATTGTAATATGGGGGCTATGGTGAATTGACAATTTTAGTAATTTTAAATTTAAATACACCCATCAATATTCATATAAATTTATAAAATCTGTCCATGTACCTATAACAAATACTACATCCAACGTCGCATCCGCTATTTTATATTTCATTAACATTTTATAACTGATAAGCTGTGTTTTCGAATTTTGAAAAGTAATTTTGATAGGTATTTTACATAAAAATTTTTTGAAAAAATTATCTACCAAATAATTTACAGTACAAAAAGGGGGGGGGGGGAAGTTCTCATTTGAAATACCCAAAGTTTAAATCGCCACATCAGAACGCTTCTTAAAAAGTACAAACGATTCGAAGAATTCGAAAATAAGGTAATAATAGGAAGGTTCAATAGAAAATGCAAAAATCTAAATATTACCGCAAGTTCGTTGTTAAATGAAAAAATGTGGGTGAGCGTGCTTGGCGTGGTTCACCCTGTATGTCATATGCAATTTCGTGTCGACAATATAATGACGAGAGTAAAATGTATTTCCAACAAGTGTTCATAATATTATTATATACACAACGTAAAATGTACGTGTTGTAGGTATTTTAAAACACAGCATATATAGGTATTATAAAATGTTTTCGCGCGCGTGAAGTGAGTAATAATAGGTATTTGACGCACGGTTTGAATCGAGTTAAATATTTTATAAAGAACTTAATACCCTATTTGAATATTCCCTAGTGTTGTAGACGAAAATTGTAATGCAATTTATTCAAATGTATGACGGTAGGTACCTACTCTTACCTGCGAGATAAGGAACAATGTAAGTATTGAGAATTCCCAAAACTTTTAAAAAAGAGTTATAACACCCAGCTGGTTTCAAACCCTCCGAAGCAAACAAACTTAAAGTATAATATACGTACACACATACAACAATAAATTATTACCATTATTTAAGAATACAACGAATACCTATAAAACGAATGTGCCACTCCCACTCGTGGTTTATTATTTACTGGTCACATTTTTTTTTTCGTTATTCCAACTAGTTTTATTATGAATAGTTCGTATACCTACTCTTATGAATAACTTAATGATGCATAGTTTGTTTGTATATTTTATCGCCCGTGTAAAATTATGACATTAAGAGTATGTCGATACGTTTACAAATGAAATGACAAATTATGGTTGTACAGGTGCTAAAATATCGAATATACAAAAAATACAAGTGTTCCAATCAAAAATCCTCAGACTCATGACCAATGTTCCTCCTTATATCTCAAACCACACCCTTCACACAGATCTTCATATTCCTGTAGTCATTGAAACCACCAAGCTATTTTACTCTAAATTCAGAAATCACTTTCAAAATTACACCAACCCTCATGTTAAAAAGTTACTATCCATCTCCACCCCCTAGAAGACTCAAGCGACGAGATCTTATAAATTAAACACATAAAAACCTAAATAATTTGTAAATTCACGCCGAAGCGCCTTCACTGGTTGGTCCTTCCCTCAAGTCACTCAAGCTGCTACATTATAATATTATTTTAAAAAAAACATCCGTTATGCTTATTATACTTTTTTCTTATGTACAGATTGTATAAATTCTAGATTAAAAATTTAAAAAAAAGACAAATGACGATTAATTGTGAGTAGGAGGTACCAACTAATGCTGAGTATTTTATTTGTTAACTTAAAAAAAAATAGCAAGATTTGTTTTCAATGAAATAAAATATTTAAATAAAACAATGAATTATTTATATTTCACCGCAAACCGACAAGCTTTTATAAAATTACATAAAATTATATTTATTAAATACCTTATTACCTTAAAGGTAGGTGTTATATATTATAATATTATATTGCAAAATAAATGTATTTGTGTATTTTAATTATTTTATGTCATTATTCTTAAAACATTTCAAATGTTTTTTTTAAAAAAAAATTTAAATAAAAAAAATCTTATTGTTGTGAATATTCTTATTTTTCTCGTTCAGCATTACCATGTCGGCAATATTTCTTCTTCGAGTTTATTTCCTACTACAATAATATGTATTTTACGGTTTATATAGAATTCGCTATAAAAACTTCACAATCTATGGAATACATCTTATATATTTAAGGTACTATATAATATATCAATCAACCTAATATTTTTTCATTGACAACTCTACGCAATCTTCCTAACCAATGCATTTATCTAAAATCTAAATAACACAAATTCTCACTGTCCCCTATGTGTTTTATATCAGTCAGTCAGTCAGTCAGTCACGTTACCCTTTTATACATAGAGATTATTTTCCTGGCTCGGTGATGAAAATCATTTATGAATATGGTCGTTGTTTTCCCGTTCCACTGTTCCCCCTCGACAATATTTTCGTAATAACGTATCAGTTATCGGTAAATGTTATTATGTCAGTTACTCATTCCTATTTTACTCACAGTGATTAGATAAAAATACATAAATTAGGTATAGAGAATGTCATACACACCTAATATGTAAATCTTAAAATCATTAATTGACGATATTGTATTACGACGTAGCATCGTTATATTTTGTTCAGTCATACTCGCGTTATATCACACGCTAGCTATGTCATTGAGATTAACTCAATCTCCGGCAACGATGAGTACCTATTGTGTGTGATTTTCCGAAATTACACGCAATTGTGTTATTTAATGAGCCGATCCTATACCTATATAATATGATATTACGTATACGTATATCACATGTTTACACTAATTACACTATATGCACATCAAAAATAATAAACCCATTCAACTAACTAAACATTGATTTTTCGAGTATTTTTCACAAAATGAGTTGGTAAGTAGTAGAGACACACTTAAATTGTATAAGCTTCACGATGAAATACGTCCATTGGAAGGCCGATATACTCTTCACTCTGTTATTTCCATGTTATTAATTTATTTTTATTTATTATCGTCAAGTATAAGCTTAATATTCAAACTTATAATGGAAGGCCTAATATTAATATAAAAAAATTCTATAAATTAAAGAAGAACGGGAGGGACGGGTAATTGTTGAATTAATTTTTGACGAATGAATTTGAAAATGCTATAGTGTGTATAAAATGTACAATATACCTACTTTAAAAGTTTCAAGTCCGAAGAATAATATTTTTAAATTTAAACAATAATATCACTAAAACAGTAATTTTCCGTTAAATTCTCTAATTTCATCTGAATTTTAACTTAAGATTACCCATAGGTATATATTAGATATACCTATCTATAAAAAAAAAACTGAATTGAGGTATAAATATTATTTAACTTTGTTGGTTACAGTTTTAACTGCTTATGAGAAACCTTGTTTCTAATAAATTGTAGCTATAGAAACTATAATTATTTTATACATTTTTAACAACAACATTATTTGAAAATATTCGTAATATCGACGAATATTATAATACGAAAAGATGAAGACAATCAAAAACGGTAAAATAAATAGAAAAACAGTAAATATTTTATCATACAATATAAGAAAATTGTATTATATTGTATCAAATTAAAACATGAATGCGAATAAGTTGCTAAAGCTCGTGCAAAATGCATTGAAGATTATGTGACCATGGTCCAGGTATTGGTGTCGGGGTTGTAAAACTCTGCAGAATCCAAATCAAATCCATCGTTTCTACCGACGACACACAACAAACAATTTAATGCAACTACTCCTATATTGGCTGCATTAAAAAATTAACTTAAACTTAATATCATTTTTAAAAAAAAATGTTTCATAAAATAATTTTGAGTATATTTATATAGAGTATTATATTATATTGTACGATAAATACCAGCCAATTGTCAACCTAAATGCACGTCAGCAATCGTAGTCCAAACTCCTGTGCTTGGTCTGTATGCTTCAACACTACTCAGAATCTCTGATCCATCAGAACCACCTACAGCATACAGTACACCATCTAAAACTCCTACACTAACACGACTTCGACGTACACACATTTCAGCCACTGGTGTCCATGTATCAAGACTGGGATTATAACAATATTCAGCAGAGTTTAAATACTGCCTTGATGAACAATCTTCACCTCCTACCTACACAATTTAATTAAAACAAATTATGGAATAAAAACACCTGGCCTCAGGATAAAGAATCCCCGGAGTATTACTGCATAGCATTTTTCCATGAAAGTGATTAAAATATAATATATATTTATGGAACGTTGAACAATAAATTAAAACCAGGGCTTAGCACCCGCATCATTTATTCGGGTTTCAGATGCTGGATGTATTCGGGTGTTGAAACAACGGAATAAAAAATGTAAACAAACGTCCGGGTTTAATAACTGTTATTATTCAGGTTAATATTGGTTAGTACAAGTATTCAGTAGTCTAGAAAAAAACACAACTTTTAAAAACTGAGCTAGGTACCCCAAAAACTGCCAAAACAAAAAAAAATTTAAAAAAAAAATTATTTATGTTATTTATAATAAAATATAAATTCCTAATACGAATGCGCAACAGTTATTTTAGACCAAACTCGGTTTGTACAGTAGTTACATTTTCTAAGAAACTACAAGAACTAAGACAGTGTGAAATTAATTTAGTACCTACCTCTTTATTTACCACTTGCTAATTCGACAGACATAAGTTAACTAAAATGTTTAAAAGAGGTAGGCTATAGGAAGGGGCAGAATAATTTGGGTTACATGGGTTTAGGGTGTTTGATTTTTTAAGAATTTTAGGGGTGTTAAGGATTCCAGTGGATTCGGGTGCAAGGCCCCAAATTTAAAAATTTAAAACATACATGTGTTACTAATTAATATATCATGACGTTAAATATTCTATAGTGTTAACCATTATTAGAAATTAAGAATCAAGCTTGATATTTTTTTTGTTGTTGTTGGGTTTGAAGGTTCTTATACTATTACTTGTTATTATTAATTAATAATATCATGAATTAAATTTATATATATTTTTTATAGTATGCTTATTTTGTTATTTTAGGTATTAAAATTTGTAAGTTAAGGTTACTGTACTTGAGCCAACGGGCGTTTATAATAATAAATACAAACAAATATATAGATATCCTAAGGTGAAATTTGGTCGAAATCAGATATTTAAACAATGAATAATATTTTAATTATTTTGTTGTAATTTAAAAATATTATTTGTGGGTACATGAAACTTATAAAATATATTATTATATTTTATATACAAAATTAAAGTTAAAGTTTAATAAACTCTAGATAAGAATCGCCCATCGCTACAGTATGTAGCAGAATCTCGTTAACAGTAATTTTCACATTTTTTTTTTTAATTATTTTGGTGCACGGTATTGTTGTGTACATTTGGATAACAATTTCAATTTACAATATCCCACAACTGTATTAAAGAGCAATTATTTTAGGACACAGCAAAATAATGAAGCACTATTAATATAGATGTTATTATTATTTAATATTTTACGCATAATAATATTATAATCTTCGTTGAATTAATATTTTAATTGGTTACCTGTCTGATTGTTTCGTTTGGTAATATATAACCTAAGAAATGTATCATAAATCTAAAAAAAAAAAATCTATGAGACAAAATAGCCATTGATGCTGAAAAATATGAATACAATTTTAATTAGCGTTCTCGTGGGACGAAAGGAAAAATAATAAATTAGGAATAATGACTAAAAAACTAATGTGTACAAAAACTACTGAAAGAGCTTTATAAATTTATCAGCCAACGCTGTATTATTTGTTTTGAACTCTCAACAGAGAATTTATAACAAAGGAAGACTTAAATCCTAGCAAAAATATTATAGGTTCTTATAAAATACTAAAAAAAAAATTAAATATAATTTGTATTTTACTAAAATCTTTAATGTAAGAAAAACAAAGGTCAACTAGAAGTCTAGAAACCATCCGTTCAATTTCAACAGCAAGAAAACGTGTGCTTAAAAAATATAAATATAAAATTAAAGTCTTATAATAATATATTACTTTTTTCTTAATAATGTCGTTTTGTATACAATATTATAATGAGTTAATATATTAGTCATAGGGTTTTTGAGATTTGTTTGTCGATATAACTATTAATATTATATATCATTATTATTACAATGTGACGGTTGTTATATTCTATTTGCCTTGCATGAAAATTATATTTTATAATATAAACGTAAAAAATACCTACGCCTCATTATTTAAGAACATAATATTATATTACATGCACTTTGTATATAGTTTATGCTGAACAAACATTTCGTTAAAGATTTAGCACGAACAACTTCATTTTAGTTAGAACAGCGTAGGTAGGTGGCGTGTCGTGCGACTCAAACTTTCATGTTTACTTAACCCTTTTTTCAATATTGGGTTCTCTTTATAGTTACTTGAACGAGTACTCAGAGAAAAACGAGTGCTAGTTTTTTATTTGTAAGACATAATGCATGTTTATAATATAATAATAGTAGTACCTATATTTGAATAGAAATGAAATTTCGAACTATAGTTCATATTATGGAAAAAAAATACAAACCAGCTATACATAGGGGTGGGCACTTCTAAGAAATTCGTTGAAACGATTCTAATTTTTTTTTTTCAAAGGAAGGAATGATTCTGGGAATTCCGAAATCAGTCAAAAATTACAAATTTGTTCAGTAATTATTGTTGTTATATTATGCGACGGTCACGTCTCTCTTGGCTTATGTATTTATTACATAAGTTAAACTATATTATTTGATGTATTCTAATAACTTCAAATTATACTATAAAATCCTACTATAATACAATATAATAGTAACTGATAACTGTTATTCGTCATTAGGTACAATTAATATTTTAATCAGAAAAAAGAGTAATTTTATTCGAAATAAGTACCTACACTGTTATAAACATATTATTATACTACTCAACTACTGATGAAACCTTTATAAGTAGTTTTAAGATTCTGAGACCAGTGATGAAAATATTCTAAAATAAGTCACACTAATGTTTTGTTGATTATAATTATAATACATTTTTATCTAGATTCTATGACCTAAGGGGGCGTGTCCCGAAAATCTTTATCAGGGTTTCTATGTGTCTAAGAAATGGAATTTGTTACTTTAAACTCGTATTGCATCATTTTGATAATTTATATTACCTTATGATGAGGTATGGTTTTCGTCATGGGTACCTGATTATTGAAGTTAAGGGTGTTTAAAATTGTTCAAAATGTTGAAGATGAAAAAAAAAAGCCGGTTTATTTTGTAAAGCGTATTCAATTTAATTATTATCAAGAAATAAAAAAAAAATGTTTGGATTAAATTGTTAATTACTACCTACTTACAGGGTTAATTATTGTTTCATGTTTGTTAATTTGTTTTTATTAATTTGATAAAAATTAGAGAACTGTGAATGGAACCCGTGAACCCATATATTCCGCATCGATTTCATCTCCTTATAATATGACAATAGAAACCTAATTTTTTTAAAAATTTTTTTACGCATTGTAAGTGCTTTTATGAATAGACTATTAGCTTATAGTTACCGAATAAACTTCACACTATTATGATCAAGCAGATAATGCATTTAATGTATATGCGTACGTATATAGGTATTATAATATATAACGCATATTATTGAATATTGTTGTTATATACAAGTGTATAGTCTGAGTGACTGAGTCCGTAGATATTATACTCTGGTGTGATTTTCTACATTACGACGTCTATAATCGTGAGTTTATACAATTTAACGATGTTCAACAACTATTACCGAAACGGTCTTGTACAGTATAGTACTTCATAATATTACAAGCCCGCGAAGTCTATATTTGTAATGAATAATAATTACCAATATATTATGTGAACTGACGTTAGTAATATTATTTTTACATAAAATTACGTCATGTCCACTGGTATCACTAGTATTTCGGTTATCGACATGAGGTTTACCGATTTTATGTATTTAAATTAACATTAAGTCCAAGTCAAAACTTTTAATTTTTTACTATTATTCTTTCAATAATAATTGTTGATGTTTTACAGGTAACAAGACTCGCGTACTTCTTCTGTGCGCTTGTTCAGTACAGTTTTGGTGCGGCTTATTCGGATGTTTTTTCCATTCTACACCGACATTCAAATTATCAGACTTTTTACGAAATAGATGTGACGCATCAGAGGACTGGTAATAATTGCCTAGTAAGAATTTTTGAATGGCTTGGTGAAATACTTTTTTTTTTTAAAAAATAAGAGCAAATAGGAGTACCTAATATGTCGTGTGATGTTTATGTTATTGGGGTTGAGCGGATCAACATTTCAAACTTTTTCTCTGAACATACTGTAGGTATGTCCGTATTGGTTTTTAAAGTTCATAAGAGATATTCTGGGCTTAAATAATAAATATATATTATTAACTATTATCGATACACTATATCGATGGCTAAGAGGCCAAAAGTTGTAAGTCCAATTTTTCTCAAAATCGTTTTATTCGTCCATAGGGTTTATCTGGGTCGTCTTTTTGATTCGGTAAAACATTACAAGTCAATATCATAATTAAAACATGTTTTATTTATACTTTAATTTTTGTGTTTTTAGTGCAAGATAGATATTTTTTTAGTGCACACATAATATAACAAGTCCTAATTTAATGAGACATACAATAAATATTTTAACATGATCCAAATATCAAGCGGACAAATATAACAAGTCCGGACTTGTTACTTTTGTCAAAAACAATACATTCAATTTTGGACGTGTAATGTTTTAGATAATATTGAATTTGTGTATCTATTTATAAAAAATGAATAGGTATGTCCGGACGTATTATTTTAAATAATAAAAATTTTTGGTACTCGTCTAATATGCTACCTACCGTTACTTCGTTGGTGTCAGGCGCGGATCTAGAACATATTTACGAGGGGGGCCATCTTAAATAAAATTTCGGCCTAAGTCTGATAAAAACATTGTACATACCATGTAAGCTAATAGACAAATATTATTATTTAAATCCCAGTTTATCAGTACAATAAAATATATAAAATTATTAGATAATTAATAATAAATGATCACAGAACAAAATCCTTTCGTCTTTTAAATAATTAGATAAGCAATATAAATTGTTTAATTAATAATGATACGTAATATATGATAAATAATAATTAATAATAAAATATAATAAATATTAAAAAATGATCACAGAACAAAATCCATTCGTCTTTTAGATTTGGCAAATTCGTCAATTACTTCTTCACAGTCAATACTAATATTTCTATAACAATTAAGTAATGCAAGTCCATTTAAGCGTTCTTCGGATATTCTTGATCACATCCAAGTTTTTGGTCGGCGAAGAGAAGAAAAATTTCGTTCATCGAAATAAGTTCGTTAATAAAATAATAATACAACTATACGCGTGTCACGTTTAATGTTGATTATCGACAGTTACAGCGGCTGTGTGCGTATTGTATCGTAACTATATGTCAACTAACAAATTATCATTACACAATAAATATCGTCAATAATAAAATAGATAGGTACTACAAACAGCCAGACATTTTATTGCATCAAACAAGTTTAAATATTCGATTAGATTAGATTAGCTTTTTGACGGCGAACGATGAAAACGGACACGGCCTAAACGCTATCGGCAAAACAATACATTTTATCGGCTGCTGAAAATAGATATAATAGAAAATTCACCAGTCTACGGGGGGGAGGGGGCATGGTCCCTTGCCCCCCCCCCTTGGATCCGCGCCTGGTTGGTGTAGTATGGTACCTACCGTAAAATAAGGTACCTATCATAAAATAATAACAAATTATTACAACAATTTATTACTAAATAATTTATTAATTTACCGTTGTCAAGTACTTCATAATATTTCAATACGTCATTATATATTATTATACATCATATACTATGAAAGACCAGAAAACTTCTAATAAATCGTGTTGGGTATTAACGGACCGCCACCATTCTTCTATTAATTGTCGGTCTAACAAATCTGTCGCTCCTCGGGTTTTAATTCCGTATTTAGTTTTAACATGTCTCCATAATATACACTCGATCGTTTGTGTTTGGGCGCCCGTTGTAGGATCAACAAAAAACTCGGAATGATTGACGGTTTCGTGATGATAACCTATATCTTTTAAGGTACTATATGCTCGCCATTTATCTGAATAAATAATTGATCCTAGTTCTATTTCATTTTGTAATATTGGTAATAAAGTTGCCTTATCTCTTTTTTCCACTTTAAAAAATCTTCGTTCTATAACCCCCCATCAACATGTTAACAACACATACCAAAAATCCATGAACCTCGAATGCGAGTACCATAATTTCTTCGAGTCGAATGATCATCATCAATATCGTCAGCATCACTTGATGCATTGTCATCTACATTTGGAATTATAATATCTCCATTTCTCAATCGTCCTCTATTATATTTACGCTTGCCTTGAAATAGTGACTCGTCAATTTGAACAATTTTCCCTGGACCACCCATTTTCTTACGTTTATCAAACATTGCAACTGCTACATCTCTACATAAGTTATTCCAATCTACAATTGTATTACGAGTTTTTGTTGTAAATTGTTCGGTCATTGAAACTGGTATTTCATACACCCAATACCATACTAATTCAATAATTTCATTTAATGCTAAACCACTATTACTTTTACCATTTTTATCGTAATATGTAAAAAAAGGATTTTTTTTTCTTAAAAAGTGATAAGTTTGACAACCTTTTTTTTGACATCGTAAATAAGTAGTTTTTAATAAACCACCATTTGAGTCTCTTTTACGATTATTTTTTTGATATTCTTTCAACGTACCTACACAAATAATACCATCTTTTAATTTGGAACAACTACCAAGTTCTGGGAGCAAGTTTCTCTCTTGAAGATAATTAACACATGTTTCCTCATTACATATTATATGCCCGTACAAATAGCGCATTGATTTATTCATTTTTGTTTATTTTAAAATAAAAAAATAAAAAGTATAACTCGCAACGAATAGGATACTTACACGAACACAACACAGACACACTAAAATAATATACCTAACAGTTAGTTATCATGGGTCTTGGTGGATCAGATATCATAATGGCTATTAAGATACAATTTTGTAAAACTGCTATAATATGTTATTTATCTTAATGACTCAAATATACTTTCCTGTAATAAAATGAAATAAAATAAAAATAACTATGGTAGGTAGCATACTACACGCATACAGTGTTTTGGTAGATACCATTTTATGGGTAGGTAGCACATTAGATGAGTACCAAATTTTTAATTTTAAATTACACTAAATAATATGATATCTTCAATTAGCATAAAATATCATTAAACATGGGTTTTATTTGACTAAAAATTTGATGAAAAATGCTACTTTATTATTTTTTACATTCTATAAAAATTGCAATATTTTTTATATTTTTTATCTTTTTACTGCAATTATATAAACAAATTAAATTTTTTATATCAAAAAAATTAGTCTTACGTACATTTTAATTATTTATATAGTAAATAAATTAGAGTTTATATTAAATTAACAGCTTTTAATATGGCCATCAAAACCTTATATGTCCAGACAATTGTCCACGGTAAAAATGTATTATAATTGCCATTCATAAAAAGTCCCATTTAAATTTAAAAGAAATATTATAATTACGCTGGAAACAAATTTTAAGACATAAAAGTAATAATTAATGTAATCTACAGAATATTTTACAAATAAATCAGTTGCAACACTGAAAAACAAAAATCTGCAACACAAATGTTTTGGTGTAGAATAATTTAAAATCTTAAAACTGCTCTCCTGTAAAATTTAATGTTTGGGACATACAACTTTTGGCCTCTTAGCCATCGATATATGTTATGTATATTGTATACAGGTATGCAGATATCATAAATTCATTATATTTATTAGTCATGTAATCCTCGTCAACTACCATTATTATAGAAAGAAATCTACAGACACTTGAAAATGACAAAACATGATTAATCATTGAAAGCCTGTTTTAATAGTATAATAATATTTTTTGACATTATACTTTTTTCGGAGTGCATATTGGTTTTCAGAGTTTGCGTCAATATTGTAATTCAATCAATTTTCTATATTTCTATATTTTACATACAGATTGAATGCATAATACATTCTTTAATTTTACAACGTCGAATTGTATCAGTTCGATGATAACTATTAAGTATTATAGTTAACTTGGTGATACATTGTGTTCTATTCACATTGGGTATAGGTATAAATGTATAATATTATATTGTTAAAATGCATTCACTTAAAATAAAAGTAACTTTTGATGTTTACAATATTATAAGTTATAAACTTATAACACAATTAGTTTAAGGTTAAATGACTTAAGTTGTATTAATTACTATAGTTAATAGGTACCCATGTAGTATAGTAATTACACGTCTTGTACCTATTATACAATATTATATAGGTACCTTCATAATATAATGAGATAAAACTGCAGCAATTATCGTTTAAATTTTAGTTCGTTTATCAAAAAAGTTAGTTGTTCATGAAAATTTACAAAGAAACGGAGAAAGTAATTTAAATTAACCCAGATAATATTATATTAATAACTATATTATTATAATATAATACGAAAAATAAAAAAAAAATTGACTACAGACACACGTTTTAAACGATTATTGTCATCAATAAAACTCAAGTGATTCAGTTTAATAACATTTATCTGAAAAATTAATATTCATGAATGTTTCCGAACAATTAATATTCTACGAGTTCCAATGAGCATCAGAATAGGATATCATTTTGAAATAAGGTCATAGAAAAATGTATTATACAAAATTCTTTCGTACGTAAAATGCTTGGGACAAATTTTATTTTGAAAATTAATTTTGAACACGATCATTATAATATAGAGCATAATACTTAATGTTTTCTAAAATGTCGCTTTAGTTTGTACTAACAAGTTACATGTAACTGGCGTCACTGCTCATTGATAATTAGCCGTTTGTTCAGTGTGCCTCTTATTAGTATAATTACGGCAGCATTATAATAACAAAATGTATCTTTTGAAGTGTCACTAAAGTTACACACATTTGGACGAACATATGTTTACACGCTTAAAAGGACTGCTGCAGGTACTTATACTTACAAGTCCAAAATTTAATATTAAATAATTTGTTGTTTTATGTGAAACAAAGTTAAGGAACTCTACAGTTTCGAATAAAGCGTTTTTTTTCATTAAAAATACATGTTTCTCTTGAGACGCATATATAGGTACCAGATAGTGCGATAAAGACTATCCTGAGTCACATTTTAAGTAACCGAAAAGTTCGACTTTCCTGCAATTTTCAATATTTCCTTACCTCAAGTTTACATAAATTATGTTATGCGGGAATCGGGAAATTTGTGATTTTTTTCTAAAATATTTCAATCGGCAATTATAGCATTAAAATTTATAATTATATCATTATGACATTATGATTATTTGTATGAATAACTCCTGAGTACCTATACTTATTGTTATTATATTTATTAAGTCTAAATATATTATTGTGCGGTAGCCGGTAATTGTATGATTATAATTTGTAAATTATAAATGTTTATAAAATATGAAATATACTAACTAAAACACTTATCATAATATAATATATAATAGCGTACAGTATTATTAGAGTTTATTCAAACGATTAAAATAAATGAATAAAATAATACAAAAAAAAACAATCACAAGACACAAATTATTGTTTAATCTGTGAGAATTAATTCAGTTTAACTAGTGAGGTAAAATAATACGAGTATATGTTTTGTTTGCTTGTATGTATAACAATAATATTGGTACAGTGAGTCGGTAATCGGTTTTAACACTAAATTTAAGTGGACATATTTTATTAATTTTTTATTAATTATAAACTTATTTTTTATTTTTAGAATTTTATAAATCATTTAGGTTATTGTGATAAATAATTGTATAATGTATATTTACACCAGCAACTGGCTAGTACTACCATACACTACCTCAGCCCAGTGTATCGTTTTTTTTTTTATGAAATAATATCCTAAAAAAATCGTTTGTGATCTTTCGTCAGAAACAGAATTGTAGAGCTTTGATATTATTATGACATTATTTAAAATAAATAAATTATAAACGTTAAACAACTTAAACGGCACGCGTCGTTTTTTTGATTATGTTTCGATTAAAAACGAAGTCATTGTCAAAATGTCGAAATCCTATATGTATCCATAATATATCATATCCCCCAGGGTGTTAAAATAGTTACTTCATATCAACGTATTAGGATCAGTTTTGACGTTTCCAACAACATTATACGATATACGCACATGTTTTAATAGTGTATAATAATATAATATACTATACAGTTTAAATTCCGCGACAAACCTAAAGTAAACACAATAAATAATTTGTATATTATGCTCTAGGTCCAACATTATACAAAAAATCCGCAAAATCAAAAAGTTGAAAAAAATTATGTTCCATTTAATATAATACTTATTACAGTGAGGAAAGATGTGTACGTAGTACAATAATCGGATTATTTTATAGTAAGTTAACCACCAATCGGGGTTGTTATGCTTTAAACATGAATTTAAAACATTTGTTTCAAACGTTTTGTTCATTGTTTAAAACGAATGAAACATGTTTAAAACAGTGTAAAATTCAAGTGAATACTGTGTTTTTTTATTTGGTTTATTATTAATATTAAATAATAGATATCCTTCAGAAAAAAAGTTTAAGTATTTAATAATTATATATCTATTACCTACCATCCTTCATTTTAATTTAATTTTTTAATTTTATTGAATAAATTACCAAATTTAAAATTTTGATTTTGATTTCTGAAAAGTTGGTGTGCGTGCAACACGCGGTAGTGCATGTTTTTTGGTTTAGTATAATATGATGTTTGTTCGTTTTGTACTTTTATGTGCCGCTTTGAGCAGAACTATAATTTAAATATAATTATATTTATATCAATTTTTTATATAATTTTTTCTTTTTAATTTTTAAGATATGGTAGCCGGTAATGTCATAACGGAATCATTTTAATAAACAAACCACATTAGCATATTACGTATTATTTTGAGTTATGTAGCACATAGGTATTTATGTACGATGCACATATTTTGGTCGTATAAATACATATTTTTGTAATATAAACACATACACACTACCAAATACCTTGGCCTGATTTTGACAAACGTCCAGCATGGGCTAAACACATTCACACTACAAAATTAAAGTTAAACGAACGACTCTACACCTTCTCAAACACATCCTCGGCAAGTTATCAAAACTAAACTACGCATATATTATCTTCTTCTTAAGCCCGCCCGGTTGTGCGGTATGCACTACACTGCTCTGGGGAACTGCAAAAAAAAATCAAATACACAAAAAATACAGATGTTCCAATCAAAAATCCTTAGACTCGTAACTAATGTTCCTCCTTATGGCTCAACCACACTCTCCAAATAGATATCCACATTTCTAATGTCGCTGAAACAACCCAGCTATACTGCTTTGAATTCGGAAATTTCCTTAAAAATCACACCATTTTAAACTATTTTTTTTTATCGTATCTCATAAGAATACTTATTATGATTATTGAAGTGTCGCCGCATTAGTTTTCCCCTAGCTGGCTCTGCAAGACTTCGGATAGCTATTATAGTCTATTCTCAATCTTCGAGGTGCTGTTTTCTCGTGGAAACGGTTGGAATTTTAGTTAAACAAATAACAACACTAATAATTTCAATTTAACAAAAATCGAAACGTTATAACTCATAATGCATAGTACTTACTAGAATTATGAGACTCGCAAACCGTTGACGTTACTATCAGCCGTAATAATCGTTTAATATCGTAATATAACATTTATTTTATATTCCGGTTTTATATTTCTACACACTAAAGTATAATATTATATACTATCGTAATTCATAATATTATATACATCGCGCACGAATAAAATTAACATTATGTACGTTTAAACGTGCACGACATTTGTGCTTATAACACGTATATATTATGAAGGAAAAATCTACAGGTAAATATATTAAAATATATATTATATAGGTAGCTGGTGTAGGAAAATACGCATTTGTATATATTATATATATTTGTTTTCGAATATGCACGCGTGGTTAGTGTACAATATAATAATATTATTATCATTATTATTTACAACTAAACGAAATATACCATATTGTACTTTTTGAATTCATCTACCGTGCCGAAAATATTTTCTTTGCTGATATTATACGCGTGAAAAAACAAAATCTTATAAGTACAATGTTTACGTCATATATATATAATATATATATACAACGCAGTAGTACATACTGAGAAAAAAAAGTAATCTTTCGCGCGGGAATACGATGTTACACGCAATAATTATTGTAAAGTGAAATGTGCATTAAGTATGTCTTGTTGTACGATAATAATATTATACCCTGTTATAAGTACTTATAACTTATAATATCAACATTGGGCTGTTAACTCGTACGTTGGTCGAACAATCACGTTCGTCCGATTATGATGTATACGATTATGTAATACGAATTTATAGTAATAAATTATATTGCATGGACTTAGGTATCGAAATCTCGACAAATATTTTCGGGACATGTCCCTATCAGCTGGTCACCCTAGACCCTTTTCCATAATGTAGCTTCTACCTACCTTACGAATAGAGAAAATAAATGAGGAGGTATTACCAAGCATACGTCAAATTCATATTTTGTATGTTCCTCGTGAAATGACAACAACGTTATTTTAAAATTGTTATTCATATATTTTCCGGTTCTTCTTAGAAACTAGAAACTGCTTAAAAAGGTTTCATCCGTAGTTGATACCTGCGTATAACCAAGATATTTACTCTCAAAAAATTACGCTTTTTCTCAGCTAAAATTAACTACCCAATGATGAATGACTGTATACAGTCGACCCACATTCTGTCACCACAACAACAATTGTAGGCTGTAGCTTGTAGGTACGCGATATTGTTCTTTTTATAATTACTGCAACCACGCTTCGCCACTCCATTCATAAGTATGACGTTTAATATTTTATAATCGATAGTAAAAGAACTATAGAATCCTAGCTCGGTAGATCATTTCTTCGATGATAATGAGCATAACAATTCGTACCGTCGTCGTAAATTGTGGATTTTCGTTAAACCTATAATATTAAAGCGTATTGATTGAATACATTTCCATGGTGAAATTATTATAAGTAAAGCTTTTTTGTGACGCAATGAGCGAGTTCATATTATTTTCCAAGAATATTCTTCAATATGCGCAAGAATATATTTTCAAATTATATTTTATGTTTTGAGTGATAAAAAATAGTTTGACGGAATAAGCTATTTTTTTTATAAATCATCTAATGAAAATATGAAAATTCTCAAAAACAATCGAATTTCATTCGAATAACAAATTGATTCAACTATAATATAACGTAATGATTTGTAATTATATAATTTCACGATTGATGCATATTTTATTATTTTAATCATTTTTCCATTACAAACTAAGTATTTGAAGTGTTTAATGTAATAACACAGATTTTATAAAACATGTAATGTTCATACCTAGTTAAAGAACATATAATATAACATAAATACACGATAAACTACGATAGTATAATGTGTCACCTAATTTTTAGAAAAATACTTAAGGGTGCCGTGAGACAAAAAAGAATGGGAAAAACCTCAGATTTAATGCATGTTATGTACAAACCGAACAGTTAAAGCTATATAATACTTTAAAAAAAACTACAATAGTAAAAAAAAATCTCTACTTTTTCAAATAAAAATTAATAATTTAAAACTTATAATCGTCGTTTCTTTATCCGAAAGCAACCGAAAGATCCTCTAGGCCCTAGGGAATTGAAGCAACAGTAAATACCAGTTTATTAGTATAGTTTAGTCGCCATTATCTGTGGAAAAACGGTTTCGTGCAAACATAATTAATGACTTGCCATCAAGATTGTAATCCAATTTTATGAATTAATTTTTGAAATCGCTTATTATTTAAGCACGATGTTATGCGACGCCTACAAGTAAAATATGTAACTTGAAGTTTATTTCCTCGCTCCAGTAATTCACGGAAATGTACGTTATAATAAATAGGTACTAATAATAATATTATTAACATAACATATTATGTTTGTATACAAATTACACAATAGCATTAGTGTTTAAAAAGAAAAAGGCGTATATGCAACTATATCAATAAAATTACGCTTGAACTTGAAAATAACTGTTGAAATGTATAACATACTATACCTTCTAGTTGTACGAAATGGGTCGATATCAAAACGGTGACAAAAAAAAAAATAAATAATAAACGTGAATGTAAAAACCCGCTGTTTAGTATAAGAATAAACCCAGCATTTGGTGTGTTTCAGAAAAAGGTAAAATCAGATAGGACCTATATGTATTTAAAACTAAACTATAAACCTAGCGAAATATTGTAGAAATGTCTTAATCATTCCCATACAGCCATACCCAAATATAATGCGCCTTAAACAAAACATTATTATATAAATTATTTTGTAATAAATTAAATACGCTTTTACGAAATTCGTGTTATTATCATTAAGAGGATTTCAGCGCACTATTTCTCTCTCTGGCTCGTTTACCAGAACCAACCTCGTGTTATTCTTTTTAGTATTAGATAGAGAGTTGACCTACTATCAAATATAATGTTTGGAAAATTATCTATGTTTTTACAATGGCTGTGTTCACGTTATTTACATTATTTAGCCAGTATACGAGTATGTAAAATGTTACTACTATTTAAAAATTCTCATAGTATTTTGCTTTAAAATTGAAATACTTTAAAAAAAATTCATCGTAAGACACATATTAAAACGTTCTAAACTTTAAGTTTGATATTAGGTCAATTCACTGTAATTCTTAAGGTAACAACACAAGGTTTGTTCTACAGAACGCAAATTTGCTAAGTTGCACGTCAGACAGTGAAAACAAATATAGTGCGCTGACATCCTCTTAACGCCACGACGTTTAAGTATTGAAAAAAGTTCTCTCTCAACACTGCTGGCTGTGACCTACATGTTTTTCTTGCGTCGTTGTTCTCCGGTTATAGTTTCAATCGTTTGAAATTTTAAGTTTTCAAATTTTTTTATAATTGAGTGTCATTTCTGCGTTAGTAGATTTTTTATTTTTAACTACAGCATACGTTTTTACTGAAATTTATTAGATAAATGTTAATGGAATTATATTTTACTATACTGTGCAGATACTACATATTATATTTGGTACGCATGGTCACATAAATTAGATTTTATTGTTTATTTTACAGACATTTTTACAAGTCACAACAGGTTGAAAAAGCATCACCTGTTTAGGTAATCGACTGGAAGCTTGCCCGTAAAACATTATTTCTTTTCTTTACTAAACTGGCAACAGACTAATCATAAATTGTATTTCCGACTTTTGAACGCGATCATTAATCGTCTTAATGAAGCTTAGTGTATCACATCTTGCAGCCGACACCATTAAACGCAAAACTCTAAGGAAAGGGATTGGTTTATTTCATTCCTTTTCTTTAGCGTTTTGCTTGGTCCAAAAAAAAATTGACGGTAATAACGATTACAATGAGTAATTTTTAAGGTGTTTTTCACGAAAGATATTATATGTACTTAACATTCAGTTAAACTGATTGAATTCAATCTTATTTAAACCAAAACGTTTTAATGAAACTTAACGAATAGGGCTTTTAAAATATATACATGCCTACACATATGACCGTCTATACCTAAGTAGTTTCTCTGGACTATGAAATATAATATGTTTGAATTATAATACCGAAAAGCTGATCGTTGAACGTATTATACAATTTTGCTTAAAACGAGATAAAAAGTTTGTTGTTTTAAAAAAACAATTTTTGTTTTATAGTTTTATTCATAATATTATGTATCATAAATTAACATTTGAAATTTTGTCGGATGCGTTAAAATGCCCGCTATATTGTTGTTAGCAGGTTGGCAACAGAGTATAAAAATACATTATTCGTTAAATTCGGGACGCATATAGGACGTGTCGTGTATGTATGGTTATGTTATACATTATAAATGTGTAACCTTATTTCCAGAAAAAAAGTAAAAAAGTACACAGTGTACAGACTGAATTTATTTTATATGTCCTGCCGTCCGTATGTATGACTTAGATTAATCGCATACATATTTAATATTTTAATTATATATTGTGTACAACTATACTGTTTGTGCTTTTGAATAATCTAAAAGTTGATATTTAAATAGGTATAATACAAAAATGTTAACACTTTGGGACTCAAACAGTCAAAATGATTTATAAAATACAATAAAAGCAACCCTCAGGATTTACTAAAACAAATTAAAAATATATTATACTGAGCCAAAGGTATACTATTATCGCGAACATTAACGGCGGTAGATAGATCGTAAAGCTGGTTTATAATACTATCTGCGTTATAGCTCATAATACAGTATTCGGAAAAGTGTTGGGATTTATATTATTTTATGTGATCAACTAACTGTTTGAATAAACAAAAAATTTAACTACATTTGTAGTCGAATTTTAAATGTTATATTCCTTTGAATCGATCGAGTGTTAGGAAATCACAAAAAAAAAAAATTACAATCGGTATATAACGAAGATTCTAGCGCATGAACGCAGAAAAACTGTTAAATAACAGTCCAAAGGCATATTATTATATATTATAATATAATATAATATTATGTATTATTAGTGATTATGAGTTGACAGTCTGATATTCTAAATAATTAATATTCGAGCAAGATGAAAAAATAAATGGTCTTTATATTATTTTTTATTACAAGATTTTTGTTTCATATTATTATTCCAAATAAAGGACACCGCCTACAATAATAATACATTGTGACATATATACGATAAAGCGTATTATTATTATTATTACGCCGGGCCAGTGGACTGTCGCAGTCGCAGTCGGAGAGGAAATCTAAACTATAAAACGACGTCGTCCTTTGTGTAAGCTGTGACGACAAACCGCGGTGACGGAAGGGTTGGGGTAATTGTGGTAATATAATACTGCGCTCTGGCCCGAGGATCTATGTATTATTGTATAAAGTATAAGCGGACTGAGTATAATATAATATATATATCTATATATTCGTAAGAAAAGAACTTCGAGGACATATTATTATTGTACTGCATGCGCCGGCCGCAGTATGACAACAATCATATAGGCGCACCTAGAACCAAATTTGGGTGGGGCTAGCAGATACGGGCGAGATGGGTGGCAATCGTGATAATACAAAGTGTCCGGTATATATATATATAATAGCGTAAATATAAAAAACGCAATAAGACACGTGCAATTTTTTCACAAATGAATTATTGGATCGTGATTATATTCATAGTAACATCTCTGACTTAAGTGTGAAAAATAACGCCTGACATATATAGAAGAAGGCGTGGAATTGAAGTTTTCGATGACTCGCTCACAGACGCTCCCTGCACCATAGGGGGGGGGGGAAGGATTCAGTCCCCTCAAATGTCTGCGAAGTCCGCCTAATTCAAAATTCAGATTTTGCTAATTGTTCCTTCGTTGTCTTCTGCCCCATAATGGAAAAAACCAAGGTTAAATGGCACTTCACGAAAAAATGCTATTGCCTACACAAATACACGAGAAATCAGCCTAATAACGGATACCGAAAAATATAATAAAACGTGAGAACAAATTCTGCCAACTTGAAATTAGATGCTATATCCCGGACACCTTATACAGGTAATTCTGTGCTTTGGCCCAGGGATCAATATTTTTGTAATTAAGTATAAACTGACTGCGTATATTATAATATCATATATATTATATATTATAATTGAATTCGTAAGAAAAGAGTCTATTCGTGAACGCCTGCAAACAATGCAACCATGTAGGCACTAAGACCAAATTTTGGTGGGAGGGTGACAGCGACGGACAGGACGGTGGTAATCGTGTTAATAAAGGATGTCCAGAAAGAAGCGCTGAATTATAAAACGCAATAAACCACAGAGGTTCATTTTTTTCAGAAATTGTATTTTTTATTGTGTGTTATTAATGTTTTTCTTGTTTATTACGATTTAAATGTGACAAATAACACCCTGGCATAATATGTCCTACACTAAGGAGGTACGGCATTGAAGCATGCGCTAATTGAAGATTTCGATGACTCGCTCACAAACGTCCAACTGCATATCATTAACGAATCTTTTGATCTCTCGCTGCTTTTTTTATTCCGGAATCTTTCGGGGTTCGACCAAAGGGGGACGGATCTGTAGCCCTCATATTTTATCATTATTAGTCTAACGTGTGGATATTTCCTATACACCTCTCTGCAGAGCTGGTATATATTTGTGAAAGCTTTTAACAAATTTAAATGTACATCAATAATTGTATTAATATTGTATTATATTAATCCACAGTATGATTCAGCAAGCATGCAACCTCCCCCCCCCCCCTCTCACCACCGTTTTTCCTTCAATGATTCATTGGAATTTTTAAATATAGTTATGGACCATATTTTTGATTATTATTTAGATATTTTATAAGTACAAAACCAGCTTAATAATTCTAAGAATTAAAAGTAAAAAGGCTGATGCTCATTTGAAAAAATGACACATGATTTTTCTTAAATTGTATAATAAATCTAAGAATTTGTCAAATTTGAGGTACAGTCATCACATTTAGCTGATTGTATGTCGCATTAAACAAGACATTTTTCGTAACTTATCACATCCAATATAAATTCCCCAAGATATGGGTGCCTAGTTGCGCCTATAACAACGCGTTCGTATGAATGTATAATATTATATCATAATCATATTGATGACAGTGGTAGTGTGGGGGAAAGGGCGGTAACCGGTATCATGGTTGTTAGGTGTCGTACTACGAGTCGTGCCAACGGCGAAGAAAAAAGTTCGCTGCGCGTGTATATAGAAACGATACTTCAAAGAGGAAAACGGGTAAGAGCGATGAGACGAAGGGAGAGACTATTTCGTGGGACGAGTCGACGGCGAGGTGAGACGGACACTGGAAACATCGTTTAGTCGACAGCTGCAGGTTCGGTTCGAGTTAAAACAATATCGTATAATAAATTAAAGAACTAACGTTTCAAAGAGTTTTGCGTCATTAAATCGAATAAAGCATAATATATATATATTATATATATGAAGCACGACGTTTCCCCAAAACTCATCCCTGTACAGTTACTACAGTATATCTTATACCGTAAAATATATACAGGATGGATACTCAAAATATCACCTCAATTTCTTCTTCTATAACGCAGTTATTCAAAAGCTCATTTTTAAAAAAATACACTGTAATGATATGCTCACACATCATTATAATAAATAAACTAAAATCTTACAGAATAATAAATAACGGCCAGACTGTCGTTCGTAGAAATCGGTCATCCCCAATAAAACTATTTTCACCGACAAAAAGGTCTTTGCCGCCGGAGAGAAATCTAGTTCGGGGAAATACAAAAACCTTTGATAAAACCACCTACCACTCTCTGGTCGGCATACCGTGTCGTCCCTTAAACCAGTGCATGAGCACCAACCACCAAAGTAACAACCTCTCAAGTACCAAAGAAACCGATTTCAACGAGCGACAACTGGACTTCTTATGCAAGCAATAATCTGTGCGTTCGTTAATTCAATTTGTGTATTTGAAGTAGTACTTTATTTTATCTAAAACCTAAAACTCCTACAATATTGTCTACGAACAACTGCGAATCAGGTAAGGCATTTAATATAATATTTTATATTTATTGCGTTAATACACTATATGTGCTTTTTACATAAAATTACATTGTACGGTGTATTTGATCTAATTCTCGAATACACGATCTCGAGAGCCCTCCGAACACCTGGAGGAAGGTAATAACTTAATTCTACTACTCTAACTTTTACTATTTTAATATAACTATCGACAGGAGTTGTATTTATATTCGTATTTTTATTTTATCTTATTTCTAAGTTATTACAACACTATTGAAAATTATATTTTCAAATCCTTGAGAATTCCTGTATTACTTAGTAGGCACTTACTTAAAGACTGTCCTGTGGATGTACAAACTTCTATTTTTTCCCATTTCTACTCTAAATTGTCCACTAAATAATGTACAGCAAAAAGGAAACTTCTCATCTGGAAAATCAGAAGTTTTTGTATCGGCACAGGACAATATTTGAGTATTATAAAAAATCTGGAGAATTTTAAAATATAATCTTTAAGTATGTTTAAAAATTTCAAAAATCATAGTTCGAATAAACGTATTATGGAAGAATAAAAATGCGGGTTAGCATGCCTGGCGTATCATCCTGTATATTATAATCATCAATAACCATAATATTATATCTAAATTAAAAACATTTTAAGGACTTAAGTTATTTAGTTGGCATACACAAAAAATATTTATTTAATTATTACATCTGTCATAACAGTATCTTTATTCCATACGAGAAGATTCATTCGTTTTTGTTATTTTTATTATTCAAGTCCGCGGAAACGGCGAAGAGAGATCTCGACGTGACTGCGGGTTAATATGGGAACTGCAAATTGCAATAACGCACTATATATTATACCTATTTATATTTTTGTATGACAACCTATATTGTTACGGGGCCGCGGACCGTCAATGATAACGTTTTCAAGTGCAGGTGGAGCAGCTTTGTAACGTGAGGACAAAACGGCAACATACACTCTGTTTAATAGTAAATGTGGTTGACGTACCGCCCGCACTAGTATTATAATATTATATTATTATTATATCCTGGTGTTATACTGTTGTAATATTTAACAATATTTTTATCGAAACCGTAATATTGCAACGATCGAAGAAATATTTTTCTCGTTTTCTACTCCGCGGTTTTAACCGGGCGCGTGGTATTGACGATATCGCTTGGTATATTATTATTATTATACTATATTGTGACGACCAATTGTTGTTACTCAATTTTTCTTGATTTTTTTTTAAATATGTATTACGAAATAAAAAAACCTATACGGACGGTATGCTTGATCGTTATCAAACCGAAACGTGTTACCTACCGCGACTTACCGCGGTGTGTGATTCGACCGAAGAAAATTAGTTATAGCAGGTACCTATTGAAATCGAATTTTTGATAAAACATTAAATGGAATTATATTGACCTACATAATGTGAATAAAATATTTTCTTTTATCACATTTGAACACTGTGCACTCTTCCGGGTTGCACTACTAACAATTTGAAGCGACATATTATTGCACTATATTATGATTAACTCGGTATTGATATTAATCGTTTTTTTATAATATTTCTTAAATAACTGAGGTTAAAAAATTCCTAAATATAATAAAAATAATATAATTTATTGCAGATGAGTCATAAAATATAGAGAAAGATAATATTTAATAAGCAATTTGTAAGGTCATACAATAAGCATAATCATACTTGAATACGGATGAAATGAGTTCATATTAAATGGGAACTGAAAATAAAATATAAAAAAAAGAAATAACAACATTTATCAAACACAGTAGAAAAATATATTATTAATACTTACATTTCTTATAGCTGTCGAAATGATTAAAATTGGCTAAATTAACATTATATTTACCCACGTAATAAAAATATGTCACTAATCTGCGTATTAAATATTAATACATCATTGTTCGTTTTGAATTTTAACAAACAATATACTAATGCAAACACAAATTCTGCATGTCTGGGCCGAGGACGAAAAAATCGTTCGCACGTCAACACCATAATTCGGCACGGATAAGTTATTCATAATATGACGATGAATGTTGTCAACATTTTTCGACACTTCAAAAATTATAATTATGAATATTATTTAACAGTGAATTAGGTATCGTGATTATAGTGTTTTTATTTTTTTTTTGGTCAATTTGGTTTGCCATTATAGGGTGTTATAGGAAGGTGCAGTGCGGGGAAATGGTCGCTTAGGCGAAAGGCACAACTAGGACCCAAATTGTTGGTGGTGGTTGGGCTGTTTGTGGTCTTCGTATTTTTTTTTTCATGTTAATCTGTGTAAAAATACTCTGAATACTCCAAACACCTCATCTCAACGCCAAGTTAAACACTTGTATATTCACGTAACTTTGTGACTTAATGGTGGGGAGGGAGAGAGTGGAAAATCGACCAATTAAAAATTCCTAAACATAATGTCACTGATTTATATTACACTTCGTTACGGTTTTTAACAAAAACACTGGCGTGGGCCGAGGACGAAAAAATCGGCCACACCATAATTCAGTCATCTCGAGAAAGTAAATATTATATGGCTGACAATAATTAATTAACTATAATGTTTTAGAATACTTTTGTTCGTATTATAATAATTATTATTATATAGTATTACCATTGGCTATAAATACACTGTGAAAGAAAACAAAAGTGGTGCCATAACTGACTTCACGACGTCTTACATAATAATAAAAACAGAACAAACTTGGCCACTATAAACTTATTCCAATAATATGCTTTTCCCAACTGCAGCAGTCTGAGAGTAACGCGTTTTGTTGTATAACATAAGTTAAAAACATTGTTTGTTATGCTTACGTAAAAGTATACAATATTTACCAGACGCTTAATTATTTTGTTTCTTTAGCTTTGTGAAGGGAATTTCTATCCCGAAAAACTAAAAGAAGCCCATTTAATGTTGACGTTATTATAAAGTATATTATTCAAAACCACGGTTATTAATATTTTACATAATAATATATTCACCGACAGCTTAAAGTTAATGTAAACGAATTGCATTTAACAAAAACTAAAATAACTGAGACTAAAAGAAAAAGAAAATGAATGGTATAATAATATAGGTAAATCTCACAAGTCACATCGTCCTTTATTCATGGTTTGTCCACTATTTAAAAATAGTTGAATGGGCTAATGAGGGGATTGGTTAATAATTTACCATTTCTATATTTTAATTATTTTATTTCCAAAATTAAAATATATGCCTATTGGCTATAATTAGTATCTACATCACTACTACAATTTTTAAAATATTATATATTTTATAATATATATAATATATAATATTTAAAATATTATAATAGAGATGTAGATACTAATAGCCAATAGGCATATATTGTAATTATATTTTAATTTTTTTTCAAAGTTCATTCACTTTATGCCTTATGGCCATGCTATATTGAAATTTATAATATGTATAGACGTTTAAAGACGAGCTTAGAGTCGACTGCCGGAGCTCCGAGCTAATATATTGATATATTTTAATGCACTATAATTATAGGTATTTAGGTAGTGAGTTTATCCAAAACTCGTTTTGCACTTTTGAAGGTGAATATTTTATTCCTGAAATTTAATAAATAACGAGTAGAAAGTTTAGTGTATAAATTATAGTGCTTACTTCTTATGTTTTCTTCCTTTTGTACGCGTAGGTAGTATATTATATTGGTAATAATTAATGTATATTATGCTAATAATAAAATACCTTGTAATATTTATCTTTAAATTATAAAACCATTTTCGTTGGTTTTATTTAACTCTTGATAATTAATAATATTATTACAGGTGCATAGTTTAGCGCTGGGCTGAAATAAAGACGAGGGCGGCCGGAGGGGTTGTGGGTCGACGACCCCTGGCATAAACTATTTTTTTATAGTGTCGTGATCCTCGCACCCTGCATGGTACGGTCCGAAATCCAAAACTCGTGCTAATTTTCCGGGTGCTCGTATATGGCTGCGGGGAAATGACTTGATTAAATATCACTTATGTATAACGCCGCCCGACGAGTGTCCTACTCATAATTGTATATAATTTCGTCGCATTGCGGCGATGCGTGCGGTGCACTATTGTCGCAGGGAGGAGGGTGGGGGGGTCGATTTATAGAGTCGTCGTGAGCGGTGGCAGGGGGCGATTACGACACGGACGAAAGTTCGGTGGGAACTCGTGGCAGCGGACAGACGATCGTGATTAATTTAGAAATACTGCTGTTAGTAATTCCGTCTCGGAGTTCGGTCTCTTGTGAATTTGGCACTGGAGTTTTGCGCCGACGCAAAGTGTGGACTCCGCACAGAGTTTCGCGTGTACCCATATCAAAACCGTGTCAAAAACAAATCGCGTCATCAGCCGGCGCGGAGTAATCTACATTTCTTGCGTGTAATAAGGCTGCGGAAGGGGCTCAAAAAAAAAAATATATATATATATAAATCGACTATACCTACAGCGAAATATCGAGATGACTGGGAATATGACCACCCGCTGACCAAGAGAAAAACTGTCCACTTTTGCATTTTGACATAACACGCTTACATTATTTCAAAACCCGAGACAAAAGTTGTAGGGTAGGTACTGCATAGTTTTTTTTTTTTATCTCTGAGAGTATTCGAGTTCCCCCACCATTATTGTGTTTAAATGTCGACATCTAATTAATTTGTTTTATATTCACGGGGCGTGTCGGGCGCTGCCGGATGGTAGTTTGCAGGAATCACAAGTGTATTGCCGTGGCAATCAAATAAGACTTCCCGATAAATCACTTAACGTTTGTATAGGGGCGTCTCGCCTACAAGCAATATACAGGGTGATTAATCAGGCATGCTCACCTCGTTTTTTTCTTCTTTTTAAATGCAGTTATTCAAAATCTGGTTATTAAATGGAAATTGTTAAAATATACTCAAAGATCGAATTTTAAATTTTTTAATGTTTGATATCTGATTTTTTTGTGTCGTTTAAGGAGTTTCTTGTGGCAATATCATCTTTTATTGTTCAAATAAGAACCATCCTTTGTTTTTACATTAAATTATTCAGCAAATATTTTTTTTTTACATGTTGATGTCTCTAAATCAAAATTCAAACGATTAATTTCCGAGTTATTATACACATTACACTATGCATACTAAGGATAAAATTATGCTAAATTATAAGATATAATAACATGCTTAATGCTTATACACATATAATTTAGATAAGAGATTCAATTATACAAGAAGGATATCATAGAGTCAATGATACTAGCCTGGGCGGCTGCCTATGATTACAAAAAAATTAAATAGCTAGGTAAAAACTGAATACAATAAAAACAAATAATTCAAATAATTTGTTTATACTTTATAGTTATGTTCTTATTAGTTATTACATATTTTAAAATGCTATTATACTAATAGATAGTATAGTTTACTTATACTATCATTTTTAAATCAATTGAAAAGCAGACGATACTTGCATATCCTTCTTGTTTTATCGAATATCTTTTACCAACATTTTTTGTAAATATAAACAAATAAATACAGCGTCACTTCCATATTACGAAAAAACATGCAACAAAAAAAAACCGTATCATAGAGAATATTTTGTTTAATATTGAAGTTCTTTCCAAAAATAATTTTGCAACGCCACAGAACGCACTCTTTGAGTACTTACCTAAGTAGTACAAAAATCTCAAGTATTCAAAAATGCGGTGCTTAAGTAAATATTATTTTAAAAATTCCAAAAATAAAATTTTGAATAACTGCGCACGTTTGGTGGTGAATCGCTCTGTATAATGTGTGTTACTCGTCCTAGCGGATGGTGTCAGAATCAGTGCCATCGCGTAATAATACAATACATTATTATATTTAACTAGCGAACTCTTGTTCGTATTGTAGATAGACGTTCAGTAAAAAAAGGTATCAAAGGATTTAGAGCAAAACCACGTACCCACGAATACTATACATGTATAATGTATATGTATATTATAATAACTGAATATAAGCATCGCTCTTGATGAAAGACTCGCGATGTGTACTTAGGGTTTTCAGCGATATAGTGTCGGTGTCCGTGTCAAGTGACGGTGTGCCCTCAGTGTCGGCACCGCAGTGTACACTTTAAAATAAAGAGTCCTCCCCGGGGTGGTTTTATTTCGGTGGGTCAACAACGAAACATTGCGTAATATAATAAGCACGATGTACACAAACGACACTATAGCAAACGATATGGGTATGTACTATTATATAATTAACATGGATTTAGTTATTTTAAGTTTAACTTAATCAATTTAATATTAATATTGACAGTTCTCGACTTTTTAAACTTATAAATTAGATGTTCGATACCTAATAATATCTTAAGTTTGACTCGTTTCCGCAGTTATCGTTGGCCGGCGCCTCCGCCATTATAATATTACGTGGTATTATATGATATTATGGTGACTATTAAAACGGTGAATATCACTGGTATGCGCCGTGACGTATCTCCGGTGACAGGCGCATACCAAACGGTTGAATATACGGATGATTTCGATGTTGATAATATTAGACATAAAACTGCAGCTTAGACGTTGCTTATAGTTATACCGAGTATTGCAGTGTATGATGGTATATTATATGTCGAAATAAAATATTAATAATATAAATTAATTTACCTTACCGATGACCTGGTAGCAATACACGGAGCATAAACGATGACACGCGTGAATAATAATATAATATACCTAGCAGGCCAAAATGCCGAATGATTATTATTATTAATAATCAGGCCGCCTCTGAGTTTTTAAGGGGTGTTCTGGGTGGGCAATGGCCAATAGGTGATAATTTAGAATTATCTCTGTATAGTGGTATATATTACCTATTTTAGTAATAAGCGTGACGGGAAGTTACAAATATTACACTAAATGATTTTATCTGGTTATTTCGGTGCGGCAGGATGGGTGAAATATTAAATTAGCATCTGGAAAATGTCAAGTTCACCGTGCCACTGAATTGTACCTATATTATAATCAGTGTTGTTCCCATAGGTTATACCCCGTGAAATAATTATACGCTGTATACTTACTCTTGAAATTGTTTTATTTTATTCATGGGTATACAGGTATTTTGTGTATACTCTCATATCTCAATGAATTCGTGAAAAAATAAATAGTTATTGCTCTTGTAGTGAGCGATTGTGGCTTCAATGAAAACCAATAATAACATATATTTAAGTTATTACTAAGTAAATGCTTGGAGATAAGTACCTCCTAGGTATAAGTATAATACCTACCTATATTTATTCATAAATTTATTTTTTTAAATAAATAGAAAATAACGAAAATGGAAATTGTTTGTTGCCTACCAACTCCTCTCTTATTGTGCCAAGGTCTGGAACTTAATGTATAGGTGTGATGGCACAATACGGATGATATTTTTTCTTTAACACCCTCAACTTGTTCGTTAAAATATTTTTAAAATCGGCCTGACAAGTGTGGCCCCGACACTCTTTGATGGGGACACCGCTGTTCGTAACAATGAAATTAATAAAAATGCCCTGTAATACGTGTCGTCTCAATGCCGGGACAATAATAATTTGGGAGCGCGATCGAAGACCAGGCCTAGACCTAAGTCTATAATAATACACGGACAATGCGATAATATTACGTCGGGTTGGACCAACCCGCACCCTGGCCACCGCTGGGTTGATGTACGACCGTCTCCAAGCACGTGGAAACACTCCCCCCCCCCCCCCCGAGTCGCAGTACATTAATTTCGGCGGGCGGTTCGCGCGCACATGTCTCGGTGGTTTTCGATTCGCATCGGAGCGGTTGTCGAGCGATAAAATTCGTCGATTCCAGAACTCCGATCGCGCGGTGGTCGTTTGTCGTCCGCGTTCAACGTCCACATTAAGCTCGTCGCGACGGATTAACATCGCACTGTAATAATATACGGTACGAATATTATCGTGTCATATATTGTTATACTATCGTGCAGTGCACTCGCCGTCATTTTCCGGGTAAAAGAGTGCGCAGGGTTTTCCAGCGCGGTGCACAGAATAATATTTCGCGTTTTTTCGATGCATGAAGATAAAAAAAAAAACGATTCTCGGCGGAGACGGTTTGTCGGCCCGTATCGATTACCAAGCACCTGTGTTTCGTCATACCGTGTTTTCCGACATCGTCGCTATAAGAATAAAACGTATTTTACCGTTGGTACAGGTATTGTGCGATGGACCGATTTGATTTTTATCCAAGACACTTGCATATTTTGTTGTTTTATCGATATTTTATTATTACAGCAGTGTATATTACAATATGATATACCTACGTTTTTATAAGCGTTTTTTCATACCTATATAATATATACATATTATGTAAACTATTGGTATAAGAAGTTTCGACAATTCCAATATTTTAAAGTACGCATAAATCAATACATGGTGAATTATTGAATTGGAAACAGTAAATTATTTAGATCTTGAGTCCAGACTGGTGGAATATTTTATAATATTATATCTTATTATATCATTGGACATTGCAGGTATTATCGACTTTTGAGTCAATACCGCCTCAACGTAGAACAGTGCGTTAAGGTTATAAACTTAAAATAACCTTTTTGTGTTGTCAACTATTAGTATTGGTAACGGGACATTTAGACCTTCAAGTTTCAACCATAGTCGGAGACTTAGGTTAAATTTAAATATATTACGTATACTCGACAAAGTTTCGCCAATACGTAAACAAGCAGTACGGTTGCTTAGTTATAACTTATAAGTTTCATAAAACTGTAGGTATAAACACACAGATATTTGTAGGTGTATTATATTATATCAACACGCATATATATTTATGATTGACACACTACGCGTATGATACAACAACTCTTATAGCAGTTTCAAGTTCAAGTGAAAGTCGCTTTGACTTGGTCGAATTTATCGCTCAGCGGAGAAGTTTTTACCTCTTTCCGAACTGGCGTATACCTAATATTCAAGTATTTGATTTTGTTTTAATTTTTATATATATAATATTATGAACTAATTGTGTGCGTGTGTGTAGTTATGTGTGTGAGCGATCCACAGCCAAGTCCTTCGCACTCATGGTTCTGAAATTTGGTACATCGGTAGTAATCGTCGCTATGTACCAAAATGATATTCACCTCGAAACCAATTTTTAAAATTTTGCATTTTAACGGGGGACTCATCTATAGTTATTAAATATATCTATTATATAAAATCAATGGCCTAACCTGGAAACCCTTGTGGAAATCCACAGCTTTTGATGGATTTTCATAAATGTTCGTCAACAGATTCAACAAGATTCCGTAATGGTGTCATAGGCTACTTTTCATTACCTACTAATTTTTACTTTTTACTTATCAACACGCGTACATTTTGTATAGTTGTCTCAGGAAAAACTATAATTTATTTATTTATATACATTTTATAATAATATATCGTTGCTGTATTAGTTACAGAAAATAAAATAATATTGTGATGATTATAATTATTGGATGTAATTTTGGACCTGTATTGTATATTTGGTCGAAACGACCCAAGTCACAGCTGTGTGAAAAAATCTTTGAAGTTTACACTTAACGGAGTTTCATAAGGGGTAAATCCGTGGATATTTAATTTGTCAGAGGCAACGCCGGGCGGGATCAACTAGGTTGTATATTATATAATATACAATTTATAATTTAAAATAATATAATATTTTTAGGAACGTTATACATTATTGTAGTTCTATATTTTAAGATTAAATCGAAAAATTCGACGAAATCAGAATTTTTCGAACATTTTATTAAATTAAAAATGCACCACCTAATCTAAACTATACAAACATATAATATTATTATCTATGTACAAATTATATTATTATAATATTATAGGTATTACGTAAAAATTACGTTATAAAACGATAAAATTCGGCGCAGTTTTCGAAAAACTCACTGTTAATTAACTGTACGATTTACTGTGTCATTGCTCATTAGTATTCGATTAACGTAAAATATTGCTGCTCTATATGAATATAATATCTATACGATTATAATTCCTTATAATATAATTTTAAAAGGGTAATTCTATCGAACTTTTAACTTTTACTCGACGAAACATTGCGAAAGAATAATAAATTAGGCATATAATACCGTATAATATAATGAGTTATGTTGTTCGTATCAGGCTACATATATATTATATATATATATATATATAATATCATACACAAATAAACTTTGTTTGGCGGATTAATCCAGAAAATACTAGTCTCAGATAATTAAACTTTTCAATTTTTTTTCCTGGCTCCTGATCAAACTTTAAATTTCTCGGCGATAATGTATTAATAATTCAAATATCATATTATATAGCGTTTGCGGTATTGGCATCTTAACAAAGAGGCAGCCCTCTGCGTTTTAATTGCTGTAAAACGAACCCGTGGACTGCGGAATTTCTGCAATATAGTGTTATAGGTATTAGATACGTTTTTAAATAATTGTTGTCCACTTGTTTTTTGCGTTTCCGCATCGGTATTGCAACTGAAATGTGTGTGTTATACTTACGTATAAAATTGAACAATACGTACATTTTTCCAATCATTTTTTGATCCGTGGAAAATTAATTCCGATTGCTTTTTTACGATTCTCTGCGCCATATCGCGTGTACGTGGATATAGGTAGATATAGGCACTGACTGGAGTGTATAATTCAGCTCCTCTTTCGATGGCTATACAAAAACTAGTTGTAGATTTTCCGTAAAGGATTGATCAAAAAAGAAAACGGCATACCTGAATAGGAGGGCAAAATTGGAAAATCTCCCACCCACTCAAAACATTTTACCAAGGCAATAAAAAAGCTAATGGGGGAGGGGGTCTGACCCCCACGTCCGTCCCCTATGTCTACGCCACTTGGATTGAGGTTAACAGAGAATAGACGACACTGGACCAGGATTATGAGATCATACTGTAATAATATATTTAGGTACCGCTGTATGATATAATAATTGTTCGCTGACTCACAGTTACAATACTCCTATATAGATATTGTCATACAATTATAGTAGCTGATGTACCTGCAGGTACCTATATATGTTTAAAAATATTTCATAAATGTGCAACCATATACCAAACACTTTTTATTTTATGCAAAATATTGATTATTATGAGATAATACTAATTTATAGGTATTTAACGGACAACGGTTATGTTAATTACAGGTACCTATACGTTTTAACTTTTAATATAAGTTTGTTCACTTGTTTTCTCCGTCCCAGCATAGGTATGAACGATTCCCGTTCGTTGGCTGGACAAAGACTATAGACTTTCCGTAAAGGGTTGAGGTTTACGTAGGATAGATACCGAACCATAATTACTAAAATTTACAATGTCACCGTTGTATTATAAAATTGTTTGAAAACTCACAGTTAAAATGTCTACATACAGATTATATAATAAATATAGGTAGTATTTATAATACATGTTTAAAACGATTTCATAAATAAGCGTAAAACTTCAACCACATAGGTATCAAACACTTTTTATTTTATGCAAAAAAACACTGATTACTATGATATTAACATTTAACAATGCATGCACCGCGGTCCACCAAGCACGTCACTGTCCTGGAAAATAACTCAAATGTGTAAACTGCATTTTTAGTAAATCATCACCTCGAAGCCACCAACTAAAATCCTAAAAAAAAATGTATTATTTCCATTTTATATTTGTATTTCGTTAAAAATATTTACAATCAACATAATATGTTAATTTAATCCGATAATAAATTCTATGAAAGCGAATAAAGTAATTAAAATAACAGTAAGTGACAAGATTAAAGAAAATATCCTTTGATTATTACTGAGCGAGGAAAATATGTTTATAAAATATTATACATGTATATAATAATAAGTCACGGGACATTAAATTTTATCAGAGTTCATTTTTTCCCCATTTTTAATCTAATATTTAAGTTAAAAGGTCCCCGGACCATTTTCTTTTAGACGACGACGGGTGGTATTTATTAGATCAAAAGAGGATAAATTGGAAATAAGAGGATTTAAATGAAGATGTAGTATTTTATGGCTTAAGTTTATAGATGATGTTTGTTCGATGATGGTCATTATATTCAGGTATCTGTGCAGGGTTAGAATACTATAACATACCGCAGGACATTGCCGCATTAGTTATTGTTCTGAGGGATATTGATTGAAAAGACTGAAATATTTTTTATCTCAAAGGTTTTTGAAGTAGGCACATCCAATTTATGATTGGAAAATTTAAAATCGTTTTTCTCTTTTTCACAATTTGAGAGAACTAAAAAACGGTTATCTCTTTTTAATATAACCACACAAAAATCATAAGCAAATCTATGTTAAATGTTAAATTGTTGATTTTTGTATGGTATAAATTGTTTTTCAATGCCAATTTTAAATTTTGATCAGTTGTTCGAATAGGTACCGTAAAATATTGGGAGGCAATGAATGGTCGCGCGCTTTCTATGAAATCCACTCGTCGCAATATTTTAATATTATATTGAACCTTCGCATAGTGTAACAAACGTGTTGTAAATGCGCCTCTATATAAGCCGAAGTGTCTTGAGCACTTGAGGGTGCATCGAACAATCCAAAAAAATGTTTATATTATACATTAATACTGCTCGTGCGACTTATTCAAAGGGACTTATACAATATTTTCCAAAACGTGAAGAATATTATAATACGTTTCGGAAAAACGTAATGCGGATTAGTCGTACAATAATATATACAGCTGAGGGCTGTTGTATTATGAATATTGTTGTGCAGTATTATAGTGTTAATTGTTCAGTGGGAAAAAGTTTGTTTTTCAAACCAGTTTTTTTTTACGTGTAACCACTCGTAGTAGTTTTTTCCACCTGAACAATTAACACTATAATACTACACAACAATACCATATTCATAATACAACAGCCCACTTTACAAATACATCGATGACACGCAACGTTTGTATTAAATAAATTGTAGAATTCCGATTTGGCGAAGTCCTAAACTATATATTTTGGTATTATTTTAAGCATAATTATCACAGAGTGGAATTAAAACTTACTGTGAATCACGGATGTTAGGGGCGTCTCAAGTATTTTCAGTAAGTGACACCGAAGAAACAAAATAATGATAATGATAATATTATGATGACGATTAATATATTTTTTTATTCTAAACGTAAAACATTGAATTTCAGTTTTCTATTCATAATTATTATAAAATTTGCTACCTATCTTGACATAATTTGGTGTATTATTAATCATAATACAGTTGAGTCACGACCACTAGAAGTTGATGAGAGATAAACAAAATCACTTGGGGATATTAATTATTCGAAATACCGTACTCAAATTAAACCTAACCTACCCTCAAGGAGAAAAAAAAATCGATTTGTCAAGTTTTTCGAGTTATTGTGACACGACTGTATATATATTATATTATTATATATTATTGAAAAATAATTAGGATAAAACCATATAAAACCTTTCCAACCAATTTTTTGCAATATTCTATCCACCATAGACGCGCAAAACAAAAAAAAATTGTATATTATATCATCAGAAAAATCAATCTATAATTCTTAATTTATTAAATTCTAATTAAAATGTAGGCACCTATCATGCTACTAGATATTTTTCCATTACTTTATTATACCCTAAAACATGCATATGATTCCTCCATTTTTCTTCTTAGAGAGAAAAAATATTATCTAAACTATGCTATACGTACTAATAGGGTTTTAAAATTTCATGAAATTTATTTTCTTGAAATATTTCATTTTGATGAAAAATAAAAATAAAATGTTTATTATACCTAAAAGTTTATAATCGTCAACTTCTAAGTGAATATTTTTAAAAGTTTGTTTACTGTATGAAACAAAGAAAATATGTAACATATTTACATATAATTTATAAGTTGTTTAACAAATCTATAATAGTTATAACAAACTATAATATGATCTAAGTATTAAATAATGAGCCCAGAGCACCTTCACATCACTCAGCCACATATATACACACACATTATACACTTTATAACTATTGAAAATACACTATTATTTCATTCATTGTTGGAATTGACTTCAACTCTATTTTATACCATTATCTTTTCTGAAATACAACAATATTTTAAAACTCATGTAAAAAAAAAATGTTTTTATTCTCAAAATAATGCTAGGAATATTTTTCTATAAAATATAACTATAAAATATAGAATATACAAATATGAAATAATAAATCAACAAAAATAATATGTTTTTCTTTAATTCTAAGTGTGTAATCAATTTATTGTTTCTAACCATCTATAACCGAACACGTTTAAAAGAAGAAAAAATATTTTTCATAATTTCATTGAAATATTTCAAGAACAGTAAAAATTTTCAATTTTGAAATATTTCAATTGAAAAATTTCAAATTTAGAACCGTACATACTACATTTAAATTTTATTTTTTTCTTCATGTGTCTTAACTTATATAATTTGAGAGCCGCCAAAATATTATGATGCGTCTTATATACAATTATACAAATGTGTTGAGCAGTAGCGTATCTAGGATTTTTTCAAGATGGGATGAGGTATAAAATGTTTAATAGACATTCAGTATACACATATGACATATCATTATTTACATGTTGTACACAATACAAAATTTGATCTCCGGGCGGGATGTGACCACCAAAAATATCCCCCCCCCCCATAAATACGCCACTGGCGTCGAATGAAGAATTTCATTCGTTTATGCTGCAGGACCAACTTTAAAATAATGATTTGATATCAATATTTTATTACATTGATATAAAGTACAATCAAAATATAGGTAGGCATGCTATAAAACGTTTTATTTCTTATCAACCTATAACTCTCTATGTTATCATCTCGATTTGAGCTGCAACAATATCGTTTTCTATAGAACTTTATTTCCCAATTTCGCAGTGTATATATTATATTATGTAGTTAAATATAAAATACTCGCGTCGTCTTATTTTAGCAGAGTGTTACCGACGTGACACATTGTGTGTCATAAATATAAAACGAATTTTTCACTGTACGTTTTAAAACGTGTCCTGCAAGCCGCTTATGCAGCGTCTTTCCGTGTATAAATCGGCACCACGTTTTTCCAACGTATTTTTCTTCAAGTTTTCATCACTTGTGGTTGTATTTAGTGACTTACGCGTGGAATAATTCACTTACAACATTGTGTCTAAAAAAAATTAGTGCTATTCGGGGGCTTAGGAATAGGCGGAAATCGGGCGCTTGATGGAGGGGCTTAGCCTCCCGATCACATTTATGTTAAAAAATGTTAGCCCTCCCCTGAAATTTTAAAAGGATTTCCGTCTATGGGCGCATGCTGATGTCTGCAGTTCCTATTGGAAACTTGCATGCGCTGCAACGATGCACGAATAAACTGTTTTTTTTCTTGGTTGCGTTGCAGGAGATAGGGACTGAAACGCATTTGTATCGTTTTCCCGAAGTGTATAAACGGTGAGAAGTGTAAAATGTTCAAACCTCATCCAACGACTTGTACTGAAAAGTTGTAACTGTCGGGTTCGCATTTTTCACCGAGGACATCAAAGATATATTGCTGGCACGTTTTCCCAACGTATTTCCCTTCGAGTTTTCATCGCTCATAACACCACTGTGGTTGTAGTTAGGTACCTACGCGCGAAATATTTCACTTACAATACAGTATGTCCAACAAATAGAGCTATTCAGCTGGGAGTATAGGCCGGGATCAGTTGCTACTTGCTACTGCTGCATGTAGTGCTAAACGATACTCGAAGAAACTGTACTTTTCTTTGGTTGCATTGACCTGTCGGGGACTGACACCTACGTATTTTTAAATTTTCCCAGAATGTAGTGACGGATAAAAGTATGAAATGTCTAAACCTCCAATGACTCCCGCCGAAAATTTGTAATTGTTGGGTTCGCCTAATGCCTAATGGTGCCTGATATTAGGTTATATGTTATATTATTACTAGGGCTGGGAATGTAATACTCAAAATTAGATCCTTATATGCCCTACAGACTCAAAATAATGCACATGGAAAATTCACTTAAATATTTATAGCAGTAATGTATTATAACTAAATAAGGTATAAAGTATATTATATTATGCAATACTAGCAATAAAAAAAATTAATAATTACAAACATCACTACCTATAGGTTTACTAAGACCTACTGTCAAAATGCATTAAACTATAAAATAAAAGTACATACAAGTAAAAAAATTTAACCATAATATACTGTTTATGACAATATTTGTATTATACCATAAGTGGACTTTTTTTCGCAGTGTTTTCACTATGTAATGCCATTACAATCATATACATCAAAATACATTTCATATTGTACACTGCAGATGGAAAAATTTTAAAATGTTGTTAACCATCTTTTAATATGCCCATGATGGTAACTACCAACTTGTTATCACATTAATATTTCTAGACATTTATACACAAAACACAATCAACAAGGTTTAATAATTGATTAAAAAATCAATAAGTAATTGTTTTCACTAATCTTTTTGCGTGGTACATATATAGACTGACTGAAGCTATCGTCAGCGTCCGCGGTAACACGCCCGACAACCGTTTCCGGCCGCAATAAAATAATAATGAAACGGGGCATAAATTGTTTTCAAAAAATATCTAAAATAATATTTATTTATATTTTCGTCGGAAATCGGACAGATGATTTTTCCCATAATATTATAACCTTTTGAGGGAAACGGAAACGATGGCGATATAACGGGCGAGGGTCACTTTGGCAAAAAACTAACCCCCCCCCGCAAGGGTTGGGGTGGATTTACGTGCGCGGACTTAACGCTACCATAGACCTGCCAGCTGTAGGTACCTGTATCATACTGCGGCAGGTATATATGGTGAGTCAACCGCGGTTATGCGTGAAGCAGAGGTCAACAGCCGAGTCCCGGTGAATCGGTGCTAGTCGCACATGCTATAATAATATATACATATAATATAGTATATTATATTATATATATATACACACTGCGATGCTGCAGCGCACTAACGACGAATACTTCCGGTCGTTTAAGTACCATTGTGATTAACCCGTTTGAGGCTAAAAGGCTGCAGCAGTAACTGTAACAGTGAGATAGATACAACTACCGGCTACGGGTGCGTGTTATCCGTATATTATATTATAATATAGGTGCGTAGTATAGTATTTTACAGGACCCGTTCGTCCTATGTCATTATTCTCGGACGTCAGTAGTCGTACATTAAAATTCCAACATTTCTAGACTTGTTTCCGAACGTATTCAATACAATAATGAATATTAAATATTATATTTAGATAAACGGGGACGAAAAGTAGTTAATATATTATACTTAATTCTTGTATGTCATCCCCTTAATATTATATTGCCCAATGTCTATTGAATATTGACGGCCTTTCAATACAGACTTATTAGACGACTATAGGCAAATCTCGACTTATACACCATATTATATTTTTTTCTCATTTTTAATAAAACTGTATTCCATTTGCCTCTTTCCAAAAAAAAATTTAACACTTCCGAGACAGCTGCGCCCGACTCGGCCCGACTTACATAAATCAAAATTTAAAAATGTCCAAATTTAATATTTTCATTACTGCTCAACGTTCGTCGTTTTATATCGTATTATGCTACTTTAGACCTTGGTATCACGTACCTTAAATGTGTGAAGTTAACCCGTTATTTAACTGGCGCACGCGAATTGTGAACCAATAGTCAGGTAAACTTATGCACCTACCCCTGTGAATGAATTGCATCCGGGACGCAATTCGTGTGACTATTGCACCTACAGTTAATATTTATAAGTGGTTCATTAACAAATACTTCCAAACATAATTTACATTAGCCTTACGCAATTTGTAATTTAATGTATTTTCGAAATTAAACATACAATACGCTGAACACATAAAAATATCATACAAATTATATAGTTGCATACGACAGTAACATACCAGTAGTAACAGTAAATCACAATTTATAAAACAATACATTTTAAACCGCGTATATAAATATATAATTATTATAAATTAATTAAAAATAGAAACCACTAAATAAAAATAAGTTTAATAATCGATGTCTGGTCGCAATTCGTGTTACCTTTGTTTTTTTTTTCGATAAGAGTGGGACGCAATAATTCGTGTACACCGTTTTAAACGAAATATTTAAACGCCCAGTATATGCTTTTCGGTTCTTAAATTGTAATCCTCAAAATACACCGAAACGATGATAAATGAACTACTATTCATTCGCCGGAACGAACTGCAAACCGAGACTGCTGCTGCTGCTGCTGCTGCAGTGTACCAGCGTACGTAATGTATTATTTTACCTTTGATACAACAACTATATAACGCGCATTCAACTCACTCTATTCACCGAGGGATGTGGGGGGGGGGGGGGGGTGTGAGATAGAGGCGCCAGCCATACGCGAATTCCGACGCTGACATTTCAGAACATTACACTTTGTGTACGCGCCTTCGATTCCGAAAAGTGATATTTAATACGTAGGTACCGGAATTCTCTACGCGCTCTTTATCTTTGTTCCGTTTTATTCGGTTGCCGGATAAATTGTTTCCATTTTCGCGCAAGCACGGAGCACATATAATATCGCGTACGGACTTGCCGTGTCAAAAAAACTATTGTTGATTAACTTACACACAATCGAACCGTCGGAGAGCTATTGTACTGCGCGTTACAATGGTCGTGTAGGATAGGTATCATATAGCAGGTACCCGTAAATATATATACATGTATACGTAAATACGTAATATATTATTATATTATGGCCAACGGGAACGCGCCGCGATAGTCGTACTGCGGTGTATAGTAATATATTATATAAACTCCCTTTCACAGTGTTTACATATTTACGTGGGAGAGGGCCCCCTTTGGCCCCATATATGCCTATCTAAACGTCTGTAGCTAATATATAAATTAATATATTCTGTAGCCTACTCCACCCCCCCCCCACTTAAATGTGTCTGGAAAATTAGCTGGACCACCTCCGTGAAAAATTTCTAAACTCGCCACTGCCGTTTTGTTTTACTTTTTCTCGCCCATCGGTATTTGCAACTGACGCGAAACCTAAATCTGCGCTTTTATTGTGGTTCAACCTATATACAGCCGTTCCAGAAGCACGTATTCCGGGAACCGAAGTTATATTCGTATAATAGTTCGTACGTTATAGATAACTTAAAAAGAGTTGGTAACGTATTTCTTATATAGTGACTTGTACATAGGGGCGGTGATCCATTCAAGTGTCTACGCTCATTATCGATCTAAGAACAATGTTAGTGACCGAGGCCAACCACCGAGCCACATCAAGGCCCGTAATATATTATTATATTATAGGTTAATACGTGCACGGACCACGAATACGGGGCGATAGTAGGCGCCGTGCTATGATAATAATAGTACATATATAAATTTTCCCTTTTAAAACAGTTTTGTTTTACTTATCATCGCTTATTTGCGTTCGTCGAGAAACCAAAGTCTGCGCTTTTATCGCGGTATAAGCTGTCGATGCACGTTTTCCGGGAACCGATAATATTCTATATTATATTATATTTTGTGTTATAGTAACGTTTTGTCGTCGGCCCGTCTTTATATATCCGTATTATCAATTCGTACAGTGTATACGCCGTAGGCGACCGCTCTTATAAAAAGAGTTGTGACGATGTATAATATTTTACGGACGCATTTACGCGCACACGCCAGACGGCCTTGTCGTGATATTATAATGTTATTATACGATAAAAACCATAATAATATAGCCTCCTAAAAACACATACCTGCCTATGATTACGCTGTACACCTATATATATATATATATTTCGCAGTTCTTTCGGCCGTCGCGTCGGCATGATATTCGACGAATGGTTCGGTCGTAAAAAAAAATATGCAGTCTGCTGCAGCTGTATCGTTTTAAGCGTGCTCAGCTCGAGCGATTCGCGTGTTACGCACGGCTGAATAATAATATACGCTACTCCACAGGGTTATGACGCTATCGAATTCGAGCGGATTTACAACAACGGCGTCGGAGACGATTATATTATATTGTTATGTGTCCCCGGACTCGAGACGGTGAACGGTGGTAGTCGGGTTATGACGCGAGAATGCCAATGGTTGAAACCGTGAAAAAATAACAGCAAAAGTCAAAATCGCGAACGTAAAAATGGTGAAAACAATAATTGGGGCTGGTGAAAAGTAGAAAATTCTTCTCGTAAATATTAATGTTATGTAATAGTGATATATTTATTGCGAGAAAATGGCCTGTGTAGACCTGCATACACCGTGTACTGGCTGTTACCCATTGGCTCGATGAGTCAGTTTTTTTTTTTAGCCACGGCTCGGTTGATTTTTTGGGGGGGGGGGGGGGGGGGGGGTGGTGGTGGTGGTGGTAGCTTTGTAGAATGACGTATTCCTCTTCTAAACTATGAATTTGAGATTTGAGACATCAACAAATTTTGGAATACTGGCTGGGAGGATAGATGAAATATATTTGGCTCCTCAAAACTGTTGACTACGCCACTGCTTTTGCCTTCACCTAAGTAGAATAATCACGATATCAAGTAATTTTGTACTCGAACGCAGATCGCGTAATAAATATAAGCGGTTGAGCCATTACCTGAACCGTAGACGTCCATAGTCTGGCTCGTATATAATCAGTGTTGTACGCACTTATACCTGTCATATCCAAGTGACTATTATATATACAGGGTGTAACAGAATATCAGAAAAATTGATACTAGGGGAAGGCGGGGCAGGAGTTAAGAACCGTACTATTAACTTCTAACCATTGTAGAACTTACAAAATTTTAAGAATTTGAAATTGGATTGAATAACTATATTACAAAATATATTGTCAGCTTCGATAATATGTAAGCATTTTTAAATAATCTTAACGTAAATTTAAAAAAAAAAAGCCAAATTTTGAAAGTACTTAAATATACGATTTTTCCCCATAGGTGGGGTAAACCCGTATTAGTATTGGGGCAAAACCGTATAGATGGTTTTTAAAACTAAAATAGTAGTAATGGGTGGAAATAGTCTACCAAAACGAATTGCAACAAAGCTCAAATAACTCAATAACTACTCGTTGAAATTTCGATTTGTATCTCTATTTAACAATAATTGACGGGGGAAAAGTTGACATCGCCACTGGACACTCATTTTAAATGGTATGCAAAATCCAAGTACTGTTAATTTATCATACATATTGGAGAAGCTTTATAGGTCATAACTTATGAGTTATGACTCATAACCATAGGATCCTTCATAAATTTGGTATGCTAATAATCCGATATTATGTTTATGGCGTGAATATAATTTATTTGGACAGCTTTTAAAAGTCTCCAAAATTTTCATCTGGGTCCCCGAAGTTCAAGATCCAGCACTGAGTCTGTAGCTGCTATTTGATGTTTCTTTTTTTTTATTCAAACAATAAAATATAATATTATTGCGTATTTCAAACAATAGTATTATATCACAATATTTTTAAAATGTGAACTGTACGAAAAACGGGCGTACCTACATGTTATACCACTGAACTAAATGCATGGAATATTGGAATGCGTAGTATGCATAATTCTCATGTACCTATCTAAAATGTGCCCATACGGGACGAGCCACCATAATATGCATTCTGATTTGATTTTTAACATTAATATTATGATGATAATACCTAACAATAATATTGTTGATTGAAAATTGTTTCCATATAGCTAACGTCATAACACTTCGTCATGTTTCCCATGACTCGAAATGCATATTATAGCGACTTCCTATCAGGAAATTTTGATTAATACACGCATTCCATGTACCTAATTAGTTCAGTGACATTAATATACCCGTACATAAGTATAATGATAAGTGAATTGAGAATTCCGTTGAACGAAAACTTCGTTTGTTTTATTACGAGCCTGTTACGGGGTTTATTTTCATGAAACGTCATCGTTTTCCAAAACGTAACTGCAGCAGCAGCAGCAGCAGGTTTCAATTTATGTCAATTACATTTTCGGTGAAATCTTGAACACCATCATAATATTGATATGTATATATATATATATATATATATATTATATATATAAGATATGACATAAAGACAAAATGAATGGTTTTCCTGAAAAATTTAATTGAGATATTCCCATCATTTTTCTCTCGTTCCCACCAAACATTAATTTATATAATTATATATATATATATGTGTGGATGTATATGTGTGTGTGTGTGTGTGTGTGTGTGTGTGTGTGTGTGTGTGTGTGTGTGTGTGTGTGTGTGTGTGTGCGTGATTAAGCGAACTTCTTAAAATCGAATTTATCGCAATTGTAGAGCTTCGTTTTCTGTTTTCAAATTGGTGAGTACGTCTCCTCCACCACCGAATCGCCGTGGCGCCGTGCTCTCTGCTTTGACTCGATCATCAACGAGTCTAATGTAAAAATAATAACAGAACACGTAGGTCCCTATATTATATAAACAATCACGTGACAAATACGTGAATCCTGTTTTGGATTGCTAAGAAAATAAAACGCTTGTTAGTGATATGTGTGCTATGAAGACAAAAAAAAAAATACAAACGTATATTATGAGCTTTAAGTGCAAATAATATAATTATTATAATATTATTAAAGCTCGACGCCGTGAAACTCTAGACGTAGGTATACCAACCTCTATTATTTTGTTATTCCAGTTATACCTTATTCATTAGTTGTAGAAATGTAACGTGTTTATGACTTTTACATATTTTATCTAGTTAGTCGTTCGTAAATTGTAGACCGAATTATAAATCCGTTTGATGTGACGTAAAAGCAGTTGTATTCAATTTAACTTTGTACATCTTCGTATTTTTAAGCTATGGATGAATGATATAATATCATTGTTTAAGAAAAACGATTCTGACTGTTTGCCAGTCTGGATTTTTTATGTTGTTATTATTTGTTATAGCCCGTGATATTATAATATACAATTTTTTATTCGTTGCTAATGGTGATAAACAAAGCGTTAGAAATTAAAATCCCATTTTTAGTGGTTTTTCGTAATTTGACGGTAGTTTTTCCCGTGGCATTAAATAACTATTGAAAAAAATCGAAAAATGACCTCTCTAAAGTACCATATATACTATGCATACTACCTTCCTTCTTGATCTAATTTTCTTAAATATAAGGTACTATATGTTGAAATCAAAGCACTCCTTCTGGTAGAAATTTTATATACAGGATAAAAAAATATAAAAATAAACACCATTGTAAAACCACTAGCTTCCCCTCGCTCTGCTCACAATCCAAAAATAAGAAACAAGAAAAGGAAAAATCTAAATAAGAAATACACTCAAGAGAGATGAATGTTTTTAGTATTATATTTGTGTGATATTTTTGATTTAAATCAAACATTCATTTTTTTAAATATATTTTTGATGGTATTGATGTATTTAACTCTTTTTTTTTCAAATTAAATAAAAAAATTTAACGTCATTCATTTCTTGTCATTTATTATTATTATTGTCTTTATTTATGTAATTAAATGCATTTTTTCAAGATTTTTAAGTATCATCAAGTTTCGGGTCCTACTCATAATAAAATATAGTTTGATGACTATCAAATCGATCTACGGTGTGTATAATATTACCTCGCAGTGTGTATGGGTTAGGTCAGGTTAGGGCATATCCATTAAAAATTATATTTTTACCTTGCACTCGCCGAACGGTAATAAAAATGTAAACAAATAACACAACCACCCATGACGATTATTTTGGAAGGGGCGACTTTGCTGATGGTTAGTCACGTGTTTCGCGGTTTTAGGTATATATACCTACCACTCGCGTGTAAGTATAATCCGCCGCGAGGCATTAGTCACGTAGCAAGGGCGATAAATTTCAGCGAAAGGACAGCAAATTTTATTTTGGTTTAATATTTTTTCATCCCGAACGAATAGATCCCAATTATTGGTTTTTCTTCTTCGACGGGGTGATGAAACTTTGACTGCCTGCGTATGTATTATATTTATATATATATATATATATATATATATATTACATTATAATATATACACGAAACTTAAGCTTTAGACGCAAAAAGGGATAATCCGCTTCCGGTCGTATATTTTTATATTTTTTTATATAACATATTATATTAAACGACGACCGCTGCATGTACAGTAAAATAGCGTTGAGTATAGGACGATAATATAATATACCTAAATAGTAATAAATACACCACTTCGTGTGCGTGTGTTTGTGTGGGTGAGTGTGTGGGCGCGTGATGTGCGTGTGCGAGAAATTTGTGTAAAATTGTATGATATTGCTGTTGTCTGGTTCCATTGTAGGGATTCTATCTTACAAGCGTACAACATTCCGCGCGTCATATTAAATTTACATTCAACAGAACCATTTTGTGTCGTCAGTATTTTGATGTTAGAGTGAATAATTCACCTATTATACAACTTAAAGATAAGATACTAAGGTAGTAAGAACATTATTTTGATTTGTTTTTTACGAAATTTTAATTTCCGAACGAGTTTCGCGCATCATATCTATATTGTAAAATATTTTACTCGCTTAAAAATGTAAATAACGTTAAAGACTAATGTATTATCACAGGTAGTGTTCTCATACCATTATAAGTTTGACAATATTGCTAAAATGCTAAAGATAAAATCGTAAAGGTCAATGTAAAATTGTATATATTGTATAGTCAACCTAAACTTTATAATATTATGGCAAAATTTATATCAGTTTTGCTCGAACATTGGAAACGTGGAGTCGTGAACTCGTTATAGTGTTGTAGTCTGTCCAGAATAAGAGCACACCTGCAGATTTACGTGGCAAAACCTTTTTTTACCGTGGTTGCCTGGTGTCGTCTTATTCTGAATAGAATATATAGACGTATAGCATTAGTTATTACTTATTACGTATAGTGTACTATATGAATGTGGATCTTAAAGATGAAAACATTTTTACTACAAAACGAAACTAACAATGCATTGATTCGATTGCAGGATATTAAAAATGGTCGCCCTAACATATTACGATGTTTTAAATTCACTCGCCCAAAACGCATCACGCTAAATTGCCCAAACACAATGAAATTTTTACAAACTCTCCCAAACGCAAACCGCCTCGAAATTAGGTCTTTTGAACGCAAATTGTCATTATGTTAGGTTATGTTAGACGGTGAAATCGTGGGGGTATGGCGTCGTTTTCGGTCCTAACCCTTTGGGGGGTACCCATAAAAAAGTAAACGCTTTCGTGTGAATGGCAACGTGTATCGTTCGTTGATTCTATATTTAATATTTACCATGTACAATGTTTTCACCTCTTCACTGTGTATTTTTAAATTTAATAATAAAGAATATATTATATTATTATGTATATAATAACACAGTCAATTGTACCGTCTGTTCAATATTTAATATTACTCAGTACCCAAGCTGATTAATTTTTTTTTTTTGTTTTCCCGGTTAAGCTTTTATATGCATTTTATATTGGTTATATTGAATTTTTTGCTGCCTTTCTACGGCGATGTCACTGACTCATTGCGTCCTTTATAAAAATATTTAATAACGTTTAAAGTCCATTGAGTTTTTATGTCGTCTCGTTTCCAAATTAACTTCCCAATTTTAAAGACGCGTTTGTTCTAATAAACGTTTATTGTATTACCTATACCTAAGGCTAAAAGTAAATTAATAAATTAAATTAAATATTAAATAAAATATTCTATAATACTATCAAAGTTTTGTTGATTTTTTTCCGCAGACTCGGGATCCAGTGGCATTTGAGGCAGATAAGGCAGAGATCGCGGACATGATCGGCGGTGACCGCTGAACGGCGATGAACGACGACGACGACGGCGGCGGCGGCGGTCTCGGCGGCAGTGCAGACGGACGGCGTTCGGCCCGGCACCACGGCAAGCACCACAAAATGGCACCGCCCAACAGATGGCCGGCCACGGGCGGGTCGGTGGCCGACGTCGTTCGCCCCGGCCGCGTCCGTCGCGGGCCGGCATCACCACCGGCACGACGCGTTGGTCGCTGCGTCCGGCGGCAACGACACTGCATCCCGGTCACCGCAGCCGCCGCCACCGCATGTGCTGCAGCACGCCGCGCCGGACAGCATGTGCTACACGACCAACGAAGTGCTCGTCATCATCGCCGTCACGTGTTTCCTGAACTTCGCGTTCATATTGCTTATCATGACGTGCGTGCACTGCTTCACGGACCCGTCGCATCACAAGAAGTAACGTGCAACAACTGTATAGATAATAGATATTAGAACCCGAGTTGCTCTGAAAACCATCAAATAAAATATGCGTTTGAAAACAGCATAAAATGCATTTCACCGCAATGATGCCATTAAAAATTGACATAATAAATTATTATAAAAATAAAATATAGTAAAATATTATGAAATATTTTGAAAAAATTAAAAACTGAAATTTTGAAAAATGTTTATGTGACGTGGCGACGTATCATAAATACACAATTTGTATGGAAAACCCCATCAAACATCAAGAAAAACAAATTAATAAAATATTATCTTTAGAAATTTAAAGTAGTAAATCGTTTATGTAGAAATATGCATTAAAACTAACAAAATTACAAATGCTAAAAAATGCTAAAAAATGCTCGAAAAATGAAAAACATAAATAATGCAAAATATAAGTTTCACTTATACCTGTACTACCTATAGGTATCTGTTTTCATGAAACAAATTATGTATTTGCAGGAAAGCATTATCTAACATCACCCAAAACAGATGCACCTTGCATTGAAATCCGGGCCCTAATAATAGTTAATAATTAATAATTAGAGCTGTGAATTTAATGCATTAAAAAATCACCATAAAAATGCACTTGAAATATCAAAATACCCCTGCAGTATAAAATGCTCCACGAATCCTAAAAAATGCACTTATAAAACCTCGTATGCTTAAAGAATCATAATATTTTTAATTTTAAAGTATATAAAAATCTCTCAAGTGCTTTTTTTCAGAAAAAATATAATTATAATTTTAAAAGATAATAGATCATATAATAGATAAGATAATCGGGGTGCCGCATACTATTCCTTATTTATTTCCTTAATTATGAATTTCTAAGTGTGATCACTTCTTTAAAATGTGAAATTTTGAAAAGCCTTTCTTAATACACCCCTATATGCAAATTTCCTGTATCTAGCTATCATAGTTTAGGCTCTACGTTGATCGGTCAGTACACGTCAGGACACGTTCGTTTATACATCATATATGGTACAAGAGCACGTAAGCTAACGAAAAAAATATGTTAGGCTTTTATAACGAATTATTATTGGTTATTATGGACATATAGGTGGTTAGCAATTTAAAAAATTATTTATTAAAATCGAGAAAAGTTTTTGCAGCTCTTTTAGTGTACAAGCGATATTGCTGCAACTAACGATTGGATAATTTCTCAGGTAACTGTACTTCTATTATTATTTACTAGAGCCGATGACACACGGTGTATATCGAAACACAATCAATTTGTGCACCAGACCTATTTTGATCGTGCCGTGCCGTAGCAACCCAACCGATATTATTTACTCAATTTATTTTTATTTTACCATTCCAAAGGTTTAAAAAATTAAGGTATCTATATTATTTTTTTGTATAATATGAGCAGTATGAGAATATTGTTTTTTTTATTGACACTCTATATATTATTATTATTGTAAAAAAAATGTTTGAACCACGAACCGACCACATCTGGGGTTGGATTAGTCTGTCGCTGCTGAAATATTTTTGAAGTAAGACTTCTTTCTTGAGGTGTGGGTGGGAAAAAAATCGAAATGAAAAAGCGGGTAAGTGGATGTCGCTCTGATGTACAGTAGGTTACAAGTGGGACAATGTATAATGGATTGTATTAAACTTGAATTCAATTATATAATATCATTGGACAAGAAAAAAGATTCTGAGCGGAGACGGTTTATCAGTCTGAATTTTTTTAATTTTTTTTATTTATTATAGCCTTCAAGTAGAATTGATATTATAATATTATAATTTTTTATTCGTTGCTACGGTGATAATCAAATCGTTAGAAATTAAAATCCCGTTTTAAAAACTGTCTATCGTAAATTACATATTTTTTTTATTGTATTAATTTTTCTCACTCTCCCTAATTTACTTATAATTTCACTGGCCCAATTACTGATGAAAGAAGTTTTACTTTCCCAGAGTGTAATGGTGGGCTCACACACTCTCTCACTTTTTTCTGACAGCCCCTATGCCTTATACTGCAAGCTTTGATAGCGTATTAAAGGCACCAAATTCTTCGAACGATTTATGCCTAATCGTCGAAATATTATGTAAAATATTAACACAACTAAATTTCGTCACATATTTTACGTAAGTATATAAGACATGTTCGTGCGATTTAGTTTACCACGGTTATGAACGTCACCACGTATGTCTGTGATGTTCTGTTATATATTTAATATTATGTCCTCCCACTTAAGTTGTATCCGAAGACGACAATTTGTTGAAACCGTTCTCTGTGTAGCGGGCGATAATCAAATGTTGTTTAATAGTCTATTATTAATAAAAAGAACACACGTTTTTGATTTAAATGAGAATATTAAACTTTATTAGTTTTAAAAAATGTAATTTATACTACAAGCACAGTGCACACTACCTAACTCGAATGAGTCGGGTTCAAGACTAAATTGCCGACAGGACCGATACAATAGTCTTGTCGTGCATAAGCAAAATATCTAAGATAATTAGACGCCTACATACAGACGTTATTATATTCTGAAAAACAATCGTCTCTATAGTGGCGAGCATATAACACCACGAATTGTGTATATTTGAACCATTGAGAAAAACGCATGAGATCTATACGTCCGACCATAATTCTTATAGCAAAGGTTTGTAGTGTATATAGGTATCCATAAATAAATATAATAAAGACTATTTGCAATTTTAATTTGAGAATTTTTTTTTGAGAATTGCACCTACTACGATTTACATAATATTATAATAGTATAAAACTAAAATAAAATGTATCTATACTAAAGTGATATTTTGCATAATATTTTAAAATTATTATATTTTGTTTGTAGTATTACTTCAATTACTTTTCAATTTTTACGCATAAATATGCGCATATTTTACATTTTTCTGTTTTGTTTTGCATTATTAAATATTCCTAAACAATTAACATCTGCTGGTATTTAAATTTTAATGTGCGACAAATATTGAACACGAAGTGCATAACATTTCGCGCTGCAGCACTATTGTCTAAACGTCTAAACTTTATAATATTATGTTAATAAACATAATAAATTACATAAATTGGAGACGGAGTGGCCGAGCGGACTAACTACCGTGGGCGGCATTTTTCTTCGGGCAGTCACGGTGTCCGGAGAGAAAGGCCGTCATCCCCTACCCGGACATGGCATATACCTACGGGTAGGGCTGGCGGTATTTTCGGTATACCGGTAATTACCGGTATTTAAAAAATGCCGATATTCGGTATATTTGGTATTTTAGAATACCGTGAATCGGTAATTACCGTTGTTACCGAAAATACTATATATGCCACGGTAATTACCAAAAATACCAACTTATCTACCAGGCATATCTACTTTTATTATTTATTATTTTTATATAATCGTAATGACATAATATAATAACCCTATCCTAGGTCGGAAACTTAGAAACACTAACAGATTCGCCAAGTATGGTATTTCCGAAAAACCGGTAGATACCGGTAATAAACAAATACCGGATACCGGTATCAACATTTTTGAAACACCGCCATCTCTACCTACGGGTGGCCCACGTAAAAATTCTGCCAAACACTCACGCGTAAAAATAATATTTTGACAACTATAATATTTTCCTGAAAATGTTCTTACCAAATAGTTAAGAAATATTTGTATGCTGTGTGGGAACTATTCCGTATCTATTCCGTAACTACTCCGGACCAATTCCGTACTTATTCCGTAACTAATCCGTAATTCAAAGGAGGGGGGGGGGGGGCTATTTAAAAATATTATCACGCCACAAAATATAGCGAGGAACTCAACTTTTTCCAATTTCAAAACCGTGGTCCGTGGTTTTAGACAAGAGTCGCCCGATATCATTATCAATACTTTTTGGTAACGTTGATAAAATTACTAAATAAATAATAAATATCACTGGGTGGCTCACCCCTGATATATCGGTTCCTGTTAACCTATATGGCTATATATACTATATATAGGTAAGCCATACAATAGCGCGTTTCGCGAAAAAAAAAATGATAAATTAAATAAATTCTCCCCACAGGGATAGCTGTGATAATATATCGATACTTAGATATTTTATGCTAAAAAAAATTATTTCGGAACTCTCCTGGGCATGGGAGGGGATTATAACAGTGATACGAGAACGACGGCCGCGGCCGAGGGGAAATATATTACCCCTAAAGTCGTTACGTCCCTCGCTCCGCTGCGGTTTTTTATAACTTTTTTGTTGCCGTTAGCATAATATAATAATTGAACAGATGTTTTTTCAACTGTATAACAATACGAGTACATAGAAGACAGACGGACGGATGTGATTTTGGAATACACGTTGTTTTGGGGGCGAACAGACGTGTATATCGATCTGTGAATTTCGGATAACAGTAAAAAAAAATATGAACATGGAATTGCACACATACACCTATATGTATAGATACCGCGATATAATAGGTAAACGGCGGGTTGTACGGGCACATACAATCAGTGGCGTATCTAGGATTTTCTTAAGGTTTATGTCTTCTTCAGGAAATATGATATGCAATACGCCTTTTTGGTGGTAGATTATCCGCATAGTAGACAGACGTCGTTTGAGATAAGGAAAAAGTTGTCGTTTGAAACTCAATGAGCGTAGCACTTTTAAAACTATATACCCACGATAATATGGAAATCTTATAATATAATAAGACGGTAAGCAATTTAATTATATTAAAAATTGTCTTATAGTTCTGGTAGAAAAGAACATTAATGATATGAATATTTGTATACTCGATTACAAAATAATTTATATGATATATAATTCGCAGTGGTGTCATATCCCTCCCTAAGACACCCCCCCCCCCCCCATTGCATATGCCTCTGTATTTAACATAAAATGTACATCGCGGGTTGTCTGAAACGAGAACACATATAGGTACCTATACTATTATACTGTCGTAGATGTATACATTTCCTTTAGTACAATTTAAAATATGCACCTAATATTCGTACCTATAAGTATGTGTTCAATTTTAAAATATTATACTCTCTAGTCTTTGACTTAACGACAATGTATATACCTTATAGCTGATATTGTTGTGTATGGAAGAGCATAGGTCGTATTATATATTTTTATAAGTCGAATGCGTGACAAACGAGTTAGGTATCTTTGAAATCATACCTTTTAAAAGGTTAAGACACTTCCTTCCCAAACACTTATCCAGCTATCCAACCGGTATCGATTTACATATTATATATTATCTATAGGGCTCGGGTTTTGTAGCAAATGCTTCTTTTGAGGGAAGTGTGATAGAAAGATAATTCTTTTATATAAATACGTTTTGAATCGTTCTGATTTTAATGAAGTAAACTTTTTTTTGCTTTTTTTTTTGCTTTTTTCCATAAAATCTGCTTTTTATTGCTTTTCCCCTATTTGGTTATTTTTTCTTGATTTTTATATATTTTTCTTGAAAACTTAGCTTATTTCTATGTATATTAACGTCTTGGACTATATTAGTATTACCAGAAATTATAAAACCAGTGAAAAAACCAGTAATAAATATATGACTGATAAAATAACTGTCGTTATTGTGCCGAAAAAGTTTTATCTACAATTATCTATAGTTGTATTTACGACTCAAGGAAAGGGAAAATTATCTGAATTATACCTACGTATTTTTATAGCACGTGCTAATACTTTAGTTGGCCGGTAAATATCAATCGACACGTGTTTTTTCAAAAAATAATGGATGGGCAGAACTTCAAAAAGTCAATAGTATTCATAATGGCACTGCACTAAACGTAAATGTGGAACAGTATGATTCAAATGATTTAGTTTATATGAAATATGTACTGATTACATCGGTTGACGTGGATAGGTCTTTTTCTATGTATAAAAATATATTAACACCCAATAGAATGAGTTTCAATGAAAGTAACTTGACTAAATATATGGTTGTGAATTCCTTTTTTAATATTTAATTTTATGTGTAATTGAAATTTGCTTTATTAGAATTAAATTAATAAATGCTTTTTTTGGCTTTTTTTGGCTACTTAAAATGCTTTTTTAATGATTTATTTTGCTACAAAATCCGAGCCCTAATTATCTATGACCTACTGACGATTCAAATTTGCACATTGATCTCGATTTGAATAGCGAAGCGCAGGAGACTTGCGGAAATCTACTTGACGGACAATATAAGCTGTTGTAGTCATCTGTGATTACCTAAATATTACGAAGGGTTTATTATTATTATGACTCAGAAATCGCCACGTCCTTTTATTATTGTGTCACTAAAGAATTATGGGGGAAAAGATATTGTACTTCTAGATTTAAACCACCATCGCGTCTGCCACGTTCGTTAACGTAACAATGTGATTCTCTTAAAGTAAACATTCATTTTTACCGAAAAGTATCAACAGTTTTGTACATTTTTTTTTTTTTTTACATATTTTAAGTCACTAATAAATTATACTTTCACTATTTTCATCGTTATCGATTTTTTCAAAACATAAAATTAATGTTAAAATATTTAATATTTAACTTTGTGTTTCGAAGCAAAATATTTTCTGATAATTTAAATACCTAATATAATTTATAAATCGATCTCCAAACTTAGTTAATTATTCACAAGTTTTGATGAGCGGTGCAGTGGTCAAACGTTTTGACGGGGTGTGCCTTTTGGCAGCCCTCTCCGCGCTCGTCCAAAACTTTAAATATAGATACTATTTTAGCTAATTAACTACGCGATCGAAATTCGATTATTGCATATTGAAATTCTCAGAAAAATATTCTGCTTTGAAAAATAATACAAAAATATTTAATATGCTGTAGTCATTCAACAAATAAATCAACATACACAATCACATAAGTTCGAAAGTGTAGATATTTTTAAGTCGTGACTTGCAACTTTATTATTATTTGTTACCCATAAGTGATAATTCAATACTTTATACGTAACCAGCTCTTCCACAGTTTTAGTAAATTCCATCAATCAAGCCTGTTAAAAAAATAATCACAACCCGTAATTATAGCAACTGTTCAAATTTGTATCCCTAACTTTATTTTGATATTGTTATATTATAGGTTAAACAGTGTTTAACTTATTAGACAAAGTTTCAATAAAGTTTCATGTACAAAAATTCTGATTAAATATTCCATTTTAATCAACAACATTTGATTTGTCTGCCATTTAAGTATTTATTTTTTTTTTTTAATGAAGTTTTTTTTATTAATATAAGTTACACCATATAATACAACAGCAAGCATAACAGCAAATTGTACATTCTGGATAATCTATTTAACTCTGTTATAATTAATATTGGAGCGAATTTACCTATTATAAAATTTAGAAGTGAGAATATTCTCTGGTGAACATCATAGGTTTTTTTAGATTTTAATTTTAAAACAAGTTGTGATTATTTTAAAATGCTTGAACAATTAACAGTTTTAAAATAACTTGCTTTAAAATTTAAATGTTACGCGTTTGTAAGATGGAGACAACTAGGGCATGCGGGTGTAGCGTCCTCTTAATTTAAGTTCGTAGTATTTGTTGACTTAATTTTTGGCTTAATTTATTTATATATTCAAAATGTCTATTAATTTAATTGAAAAATAAATAGTTAATTGAACTGAATTGAATTAGTTTGCCTAGCCTTATTAAAATTATATAATTCTACAAAAGGTACCTATACGTATATTAACGTATGATTTTTGAAGAAAAAAAAGTGTTAAGCGTAGGACTTACGATATTAGATTCGAATAAACTATATTGATGTGTAATAATACAATATTCTGCGTATAATATAATAATTTTGATCGTAAACTATTTAACTATATACTGATTGTAAACTACACATCCGTGGAAAGTATAGTCAGCGAGTGTTGTCGCAGTATATTATTTTGGATGTGAGTGGAATGCGATTCCGCTGCGAACGAACAAACACATTTTCTGTGACGAGTGTGACGCGTAGATTTTTTTACGTCAAATAGCCTCGAAAACGTTTTACACGGATTTTTTGTTTTTATGTCATCTATATCATACTTTACAAGCGTTAAACGTTTCAGCAATTCTTTTATTTCGAAACGCATACCACGAGCGTCTACAAAAAAAAAAAAAAAACGATTTTTGTACCAATTATTGGATTTTTCCATGGTGGTGGTCGTCGTTCGACAATTAATAACGCGAATTACTCAAAATAACTGTCATGTCCTCAGGCGTACACGTTTTTTATTGTACAATAATCATTATAGGTTTACAGTACTTTTTGACCCGAGTATATACGACATTCCAACCCTCCTAATATTATATACCCATTTTACTACGTTTGTAGTATTCATGTTGTACTTTGTTTTTTTAATTTCATAATATAATCGGGTGTAAACGACTTTTATAAAAACGCCGATGTTTTAAAAAAAGTAATTTAAGATGGAATAGATAGTTTAATTGTTATCCATCAATAAGGATAATACAAAATTCTGATGAGTGGTGTGAACTTTAACTCTAAACTTTAAATGATTTTACTAAATAAAAATATGTTTGATATTTATGCGTCGACTTTTACGAAAAGTATTATGCTCAAGAAATTAAAAATGTAGTTTGTCGTTTGAAAAAATCAAAAAATACCTTGGCTGTACGGTGAAAATGTAAAAATTAGAACATTTTGTAAAAACTGTTATAAATATTTTAAGTTATAATAATTGTATTATCCAACGACCCGGCAGGATCGCGCTAACTGCTAAGTATAAAAGAATTTTAGAGCCTTACAATACACACATAGGTAAGACGCACGCACGCTTAACTGCCGGAGCGTTAATTGATTTTCGCAAGCAACAAGATTCACGAAAAAATTTTCCCGAGAAAGCGTATGGCAAATCTGCAGTTAAATAATGAAGTTTTGAAAATACAACAGTCTAGTTGGACATTTTACGTAGAAGCGTGTATGGCGTAGTTTTCAAATCATTTTCAACAATATCCAAAGAGTGTTATAGCCAATTTAACTAGAAATTATTGGAGAGTATTTTCAACATTTTATTCCCCGTCAATATTCCCCGCGGCCCGCATTACAATGCACTAAATCCGACACCTATGGCAACCAGTATACAAATTATATCTATATAGTTCAAAGACCTATACAAATTATATCACAACTTTTTTTGAGCGGTTATTTCTTATACTTGGCGTTTTTTTAGATTCTGAGCGAAGCGATGAATGTATTGATTTTACAATGATGTGTGTTTTTTTTTATTTTTTTTTTTTTATTTTTGTGTCTGTCATCACCTTTTAGGACAGTAAAAGTGCTTGGATTTTCTTCAACAGTAACTTTTCTGATAGGAAAGTGAATCTAGTTGGTACTCAAAAGTAAAAATTTTCCAGTAGTTTTCAAAAGCGACGTGAAAAACAAAAGAAAATTAAGGAAAAACGGGAATTTTTACGCAAAGTCTGTTTTCGAGAAAATCGATTTTGGTTTTTGGTGTAACTCTAAAACAAATGACCGTAGAGACATGAAATTTTAACTGAATGTTTACATTAGCATTTTCTATACACCATAAATTTTTGAAAATATTTTGACTCTTTTTGAGCTGCTTACGGACATTGTCAGTTTTCAATTTTTTTAGTATTTTTTTCTATAAATATCAATAAAATTGTATCTGTTGAGTAAAAAAGCTTGAAAATTTAATAGAAGGCTCCTAGGTTGTTGTTCCAAAGGCAGATGAAAAAAATTAAAAATCATTAGTCACAGTTTTTATTTATAAGCATTTAAAGTTCAAATTTTGACAAAATACGGAAAAATCACGAAAATTAGCAAATTATTTTGAGTTGAGAATTCATAAAAATTTTTCTTTTTAAATCTAAGATTTGAAAATGTAATATAAGATTACTCATAAGTTTGTCTACCTTTATCAAAAAAAAATATATTTACAAGAAACTTAAATTAAATTTATATGAGTGTCTGAAATTTATATTTTTACAACATTTGATATTCACTCGATTTCTCATGTAACAATTTTCTTATGTTATTGTAATTAAAAAACGAATGACTGTAGATACTTGAAAGTTTCACTGAATGTTTATATTAGCATTTTCTATACACCATACAATTTTGAAAATATGTTGACTCTTTTTGAGCGGTTTACGGACACTGTGAGTTTTCAATTTTTTTAATTTTTTTTCAATAAATATCAATAAAAAATTTTTTGTTGGGTAAAAAAGCGTGAAAATTGAATATAAGGCTCCTTATATATCTTTTTAATAGCAGTTGAAAAATATTAAGAATACATGGGCACAATTTTTTTTTATAAGCATTTAAAGTTCAAATTTTGACAACATTTATCAAATTTATAATTTATTAATTATATTGTAGTTAAAAATGTATAAAACGTTTAACTTTTATGGCTAAGGATTGAAAATTTAAAACAAGGCTCCACGTAAATAGGTTATATATAAATTACTTTATTCACAATAATATCATCAAATATCCCTGGTAATATCATAGGCTGACTGCCCGTTTTCGCTCAGAATCGTTTTTCTTATACAATGATAATATTATATCATTGAATTCAAATTTAACACCATCCATTACAGTGACCCACTATTGTAACCTACTGCACAGCAGAGCGACATCCACTTATCCACCTTTTTTTTTTTTGCCCGGTGTAAGGCGGAGTGTTTTTGTTGGGATCACCGCGTATATGCATAACGGTAGCGCGCAGTGGTTATATTTTGCACTCGGTGGTTTTTTCGTCCCGAAAACAATAATACAATGTGGCCGCACTCGAGCTGATGACGATAATGATAAATGTTGCTTAACTGCTGCAGTGCCCGCGGCAGATTACCGCGGCGGTATAATCGTAAATCTACATCAAACTTCCTCGATGGACACAGATTGAATATTTAACGTGAATACGAATCGGGGAACATTTGTTACGGGAAAAAAAAGCGTCTTCGTCGGCTCTTATTCCGGCGGGGGCGGGCGGTACAAAAGGAAGAACTGCGTCGTATACATATAACCGAGGGTTCGTATTAAAACCCGGTGCAGCGGTAGCTTATCCTCGCCGCGTTCTGAATCTATAAAACGAAATCGCGCGAAATCATTTCCACGGTGGCGCTGCTGTTAGACGTATTTTTATTTTCATTGCTTCGCCTTTATTGTTTATAACGACGGCGGGCGAGCCAATCGTAAACAGATTCTGCCGAAAAAAAAAAAAAAAAACGGAAAAAAAATATTACAACAAAGTAAACGAAAAAATTAATCTCTGTTATTGGCGAGTTGAACAATATTGTACACTATTATAATTATTGTTGTTGTGTTGTTGCGTGTTTGTATAATATAGGTGGGACGATGAATTATAATAATTAAGACTTTCAAATATTGAATGCCACCGTGAAATTACTTTATTGTTGATATCATTATAATATCTGCGGACGTATGTATAGGTATACACCTCTGTTGACGCACATATTGTACGATATGCACGCGTCCCGATAATTTACACACCCGTTTTCCCCGCACGTATAATATTATATACTTCGGGGTTTATTATAAATATTGGTTGCTTAGTAATGAGCAACCGAAAACTGCAGTGTACAGTAAATTCACAGCGAGTCATCAAACATTTTCACCTCAATTTTTTTCCTTTAAAAAAATTACATCATTTGAACTTTGATTTTCAGAATATTGTTTAAACACACTCAAAGATCACATTTTTAATTCTTATGAGATTGGTTCTACTATACGCTTGAGAGGAGTGTCCCGTGTACACGTATATGAGTATCTACACAAGGAGAACATGTCCCGGTAATTAACACACTCGCTTCCTCTCCGTATATACTTCGAGCCTCGAGGTTTATGGATATTATTTACTTAGTAATGGACAATCGAAACTTTTTAATGATATACATACTGATTCACCGAGCACGTTCTGCACCCCGATTTAAAAAGGAATTGATTTAAATTCTGATTTTTACTCAAATACCATATTATATTAAAGTTCTCAAATTTATTGTACTAGTTATAAGAACTGTCCCGAAGGATCATTTTTTTTGAAAATGTGTTGATGGACTTAATTCAAAATTCGAACTAGTAGTTTTTCTGTCATAAAAAAACTGACCTAGCCCTCCTATACCCACTAAGGATAATAATATAGTCCTTAAAAATGGTTTTTATTATTAAAGCATATCTGCGGTGAATCAACCGGTATTTATGTGTTTGTTTTATAAGCACCTTCCGTGAAGCCAACGGGTCGGCAGGGTCGCACTAATTATAAAAATAAAAGAGCGCCTTAAAATGCACTCATAGGCAAAACACATCTGAAACTGCCGGACGAAAATTACAAAAAGCAACACGATTCACGAAAAAAAAATGTCTTGAGAAAGCATAACCAATTTGTAGTTAAATAATGAAGTTTGAAAAGACCATCATCCAATTGGGAAACTGTATGTAGAAATATATGCTGTATATTTCAAATCATTTTGAAAAATATCAGCAGAGTTATAGCCAATTTAACTAGAAATAATTATTGTAGCGTATATTCAATATTTTATTAGATAATATTCCCCGCAGCCCGCGTTACAATGCACTATCTGACATGAGGGCATATGTATTCAAACGTGTTTTCCAATAAACATTTAAAATTTAAATACAAATCTAAATTATTAAGATTATTAAAATATTTTGAATACTTTAAGTTCTTACTTGTATGAGGATAAGTTTGTACATTAATATTATTATTTTTATACGATGAATGAGTATTTTTTTTTTAATTAAGTGGGTTCAAACTCAACAGACAAATCCCAGAAGAATCAATCATTATAAAGTGTGCTTGAACTTTTATTCAAACTTTTGTTTTTAAATATAAAACCACAAATTAAGTATTTAAAATGTAAATACTTAATAATATATATGCGCCTGTGACATGGTTGCTTTTAATTACAATCAATATAAACATATTCCTACTTCATTGGAACGTTTTTTTATCAATAAGTCAGAGACCAGAGTAGACGCCGCCCTTAGAATATTTTACTTGAATCATTGATAATATTATTAGGGCGTGGAGGTAAACGAATAACTTCACGGCTTAAAGATAAATATTATATACGCCACATGACGTATTTAATCAAATATATAATGTTTAAATATTTATAAATTATAATTGATAACATATTATTATCGCTTACGTTTTCAGAAAAACTATAGAATTATCGTGTTCGGTATTGTTGATTAACCCTAATAATATCGATAATGTTGTGAAATTGTATTAACTTTTGAAATAATATATTATAATATATTTTCAACGCAACCGATATTATTATTTATTAAAATAACTGAAGTGTATAAACTTTTGAAAAAACTACAGCTGTCACTCGATGTTTTATTTTGATCATTTTCTAAGAGCCTAATAATATTCGGTAAATTTATAACTAATTGTTTATTATAGTTATATCGCTGTAAACTTATACATTATACAACCGAAGCCCGCAGCTTTTATACGAGGCAGGAATATAAGCCACCGTCGTTCAAATTATCTTAGCTGGTGACTCTGTGCGGCTCACTGCCTTTCTGATATTTTACGATACGGTTCACCCTACTAAATGATTGATTGATTTTTTTTTTTTTTTGGTTTAATACTTTCGTGTCGTAATTTCAATTAGGCCGGTTCCGTCTATATGCTATGAAAAATAAATAGAATTTCCGTATACATGGGATAAATGTAAAATATACGTCATAAATTGATTACCATCCGGATTCGAGACACTATCTATAGCCAACAGTCACTATATAATATTATATAATATGATACATCGGTAATACCTATGGTCGTACATTTAAGTAAATTCATCTCCATAACATTTTAACTATTTTTTTGAAAAGTGTACTCAACCAATATCTTACGTTAGTAAAATAAAATATGTATTAATAATAAATATTTTGATATAATGATATGTGAGTACCTAGTACTACCTACTATATATAATAAAATCATTTTGTAATATTAAAATTTTCTAAATTCTATCCGATGCGATTTTGAATACTTTTTAAACATAGTACAAATTTAATGTACTGCAGTGTCTGTTAATGTAATAAATTGTTATCGATAACATAATCCTAATAACGTCTTCTCGAAAATAAATATTCGCAACGACGATTTTGTTTATAAATATTGTACGTACTACATACATATTTTAGGTATTATGCAATAAATGTACATACTATCTACCTAAACATACCAACAATAAAATCTACCCAAACTTGGAGTTACAATTATAATGATAACCGACAGTCTTGTGACAAATATAACTATTCCACTAGTGACCGTTATTATACGTTTTATTAATTTTAATCAGAGCACTCCTAGCTTGGCGTGAACTTCTCTTTTTAGTTGGAAAAAAGTTTCACGCGGTTCGCCGGCCGTGTGTGGAATGAACATTTCCACACAAAGCGTCGTACTCCAGCGAAGTAATTTTTCAAATTGCTTAATAATAGTATTCGATAAAACCGTGGTGTCCGCCCGTTAGCGGCATTTTTTCCGACAAAATCTTGACAATATTTCAGGGTAAACCACGCGGCGACCTCCGCCGCTCGGAATCTTCTACAGCTGCAGGTACATCACAACGATTTATTATCATTGCTTTTAAATCTGAAGGCACCGGCCTCAGCGGTCCACCCAAATCACTCGTATCAAGCATTTATATTTGTACTCATTGTAAGGCGTTTGTTACTATTCACTGTATGCAGCTGTACAACGTAATACTGTGAACCACTCCCTTTCCATCAAGATTCTGTATTTATTTAAACTATTTTTTTCAATCATTTAAATTAAACATATTATAATCACTTTCTTTTTTTTTTTTTTTTTTATCAAGCTATTAGTTCTGATTTACGTTGTATTTACACATTATAATTTATGCTTGTATCAAGTTGTGTGATTTCTTTTAAGAAGTTTATGATGTTATTTGGTATTTGATATTTTAATCGGAAGTCTGGTTGCAATGCTTCTCCTAGTGTAATATATTAATATGTGATGTTTGTTTCTTTGAGTCAAACTTTAGGTATTTTTGATTGAGAGGGGGGGGGGGACGATAGAATATTCACGTTTTTTTGTATGTAATACATAATACATATATATACGAACATTTAATAAATAATCTTTTTTATTACTTGTCAAAATTTTTTTTTTCATTTATATTGTTGTCTTAAACTATGAATATTACGCTTTTTTCAAAACTGTATGGATTATATAACAAATTTATCTCAAATTTTAAAATAAACGAACATGTACTTGCGTGATAGTTACTATAGTTACTACAGAGTGATTTACAAAACACGTTCAGTAGTCACCCATTTTTTCCTTTAATAATAAATTTGTTTTGGCATTTTTAAATACACATAGACCATATTACTCTCAAATTATTGAGATATTTTGTACTGAGTATCCCGTAACGACACAAATTTCTGTTTTTTTTTTCATTTGAGAACCGCACTCTTGTATTTTTTTTTTTTTAACATTTTGATGGACTTAATTCAAAATTCAAACCAATAGATTTTTAGTTAAAATAAAAGAACTTTTAGTAGAGAGGGGATTTTTGTTTGAAAAACAGAAGCTTGTATCATACAGGGAACTCCTTGAGTGATAGGTACAAATTCATGAGATTTCTTTGTACCTATTACTCAAGGAGTGCCCTGTATGATACAAACTTCCAAAAATCAGATTTAGAATAACTGCATTATTTGTTAGAAGTAAAAAGGGGCATGCTTGGTGAATCATCCTGTATAATGCATATATTATATTTTATAGTGCGCCAGGCACATGCCAAACACATAAAATACTATGTTTATACATTTCTAACTTAAATTAATATGCACAATACAATATCGTATTTGAATTTAATTATTATGATTTGTTTATTTTATATAAAAGTTTAATGATAAAAAGAATTACATCATACAAACAAATAACCGTTTTATTAATTCCTTAAACGGACCAAAGTGTAGTATGAAATTGTCGTAAAAAAACAATTTATACACACTGTATAGCCGCGGCAACGTATATTTTTTCAACGAAACCGAGTGAAACCAATTTTTTACGTAGGTAGTCGTTAAATTACGTAGTCCTATAAAATTGTTCAGCCACACACTCGCACATCACTTGAATAGCGATTTAAGTGATGTGTGTACAAAGCATAATTAACACACATTCTGCAGTTTAAATGTGGGTGGTAGGCACCTACCTATTGAATGATTTAAATAGCAATTCCAATCAAAAAGATGTATCATAATAATATTATGATTTGTTTTCGCCGCCTTAACGCAAATGTTTTGTAAACAATTAATATCGTCGCTAATAGGGTCGCTCTACAGACATAATTAAATAATATTACACTATAATTTATAATGTATCAGAATCACCAACAATATAATATAGGTGGACTATTTATTGATAACAGACCGACACATATTACGTCTAGCTACGATCGGGCGCGTACATCACAAAACCTTTGATCATAGAATCTGTTTGCTGGACCAGGATTAAAACTAAAGCCATAGGTAATACACAATTTATACATAATTGATAATAGCCATGCAGGATGCAGATCAACTAACCATGTTTATCCCCATTTTATCCTTTATAATGGATATATTCAAATTCTGATCTATGGAATTTGGAATTTTCAAGTATACTTTTGAGGACCATGTTTTCAATTATTTAGTTCCATACCATTTAAGGAGTGTCCTCTGGTGATATCAAATGTCGATGCATCTAAATCGAAATTCGAACTAGTAGGTAGTTTTTGAGTTATTTAACATTGTATACTAAGTATATAACAAGTCCATTATAATTGATAGGTAATGTTCGGTTTGGAAGATAATGAAGGCTTTGAAAATTTTAGGTAATTGATATTAGTTCATCAATGTTGTATACTATTTTGTAAATATTGTCAGAGTATAATGAATAGTAAAATATACTACCTACATGTCTACATCCAATATTCCTTCTATTTTATATTTTTGGAAAACCATTTAAGTATATCTAGATATATTTTACTAACTCAGAAGTTACTCGTTCAATATTTATTTTTTTGTTTTATTTACATAAATCAACATTTTTGATTGCCGCCCTAACAATTTACAGAAAGACAGATTGATTTTCATTTAAAAAAAAAAAGAATTTTACAACAAGACAGGACACTCGTTAAGTGGTACAAATAATTGCAATTATGGGGCTTAAGTAATTAAGAGTATAAATATAAATTAATTATAAAAATAAAAAGTAGTGGGTGAGCCTTATAGTGAATCACCCTGTATGGGTACAGCCAGGTACGTATAAAGGGGGGAGGTTAAACGACTATGATTATACGAATACATTTTCAACTTTCTTATTGCTATAATAGGTAACTACTAATTCGTAATTTATATTGGTCATGCATTTATAATATACTTTTAATGAACCCCTTTCACACAAAATGTACACACGCTAAGGTACTTAATACTTATATAATATAATATTATACGATGTTAAGTGTTAAGGTTTTTATTGTTTCAATATAGCAATTAATAATTATAGATGTGTATGATGTAAATATAGTATAATATATATTTATATTAAATACTGTTGTCCGGAAATTATAACTTAAACAATAGCTAAGATTACTGTATAACTTTACCGACGGCTGTGATTACCTACGGCAGCTGAAATTATATTGCAAACCCATTTAAATACGAAAATCTCAGTTTCGAACATTGTTATATTTAAAAGGTCGGTATCTATCTTCGTATTATTACTGCAGTGATCTAATTTTGTCGTTGGTATAATAAATGAATAACAGTATTTGCGTATGTCGTATATTATATCTAAATATATTATAATATATAAAAATGGATGTTGTTTTATCTGTTTTATTAGTCTGTAATTAATAGACTCAAAAACGACTGGACCATTTTCAATAAAAAGTCATGTTAATAGATTTTGAGACTTGGAGAAATCTTTTTTTTCGGCGTATTTTTTTACTAATTTTTGGTTTTTCGTTACTAATTGTAGTTACGATTGTGTAAATACGATTATGTTAAATTTTTAAGTTATAGAAATAAACCTGAAAAAATATAAAATTTCGCATTAGGCAATTTGTATTAAATTTTTGAATCATTATATATATTTTTTTGAAATTCGTATGTGCCTACATTTTTAATTGTGTAGACACATATTTGACCTTTTCCGCCGTGTAGGAACTAACATACGTACCTGGTTTTTACCGTGTAGGAACTTACAATATGTCCGTGTAGGAACTAACGTATGGTAATAATTGTTTACCTGCTACTCTCGTGTAAGAACTTACTACTAAATCTATACGATTCGTCAAATTTGCGGAATCGTTCTCCACCGAATCGAACGTACACCTGACTGACTCATTGACTGATCAACGCATAGAGTCTAAAATAAATAATGATAGCTTGAGGCTTGACATTTTTGCGGTACCTTCGAACCCCCATGTAAGTGTGCACTAAGAAAGTATCTTAAACAATTTGTATTTTAAAGTGGTGCTTTCACAAATCACAAGTATTTTGAGATTCAAGATGATCGATGAAAACCGAGTATTATACTTTTTAGTTTAGAGGTATGTCTATAATATAACATAATAAGCACCAAAAATGTTAAAAAGAAATATTATCTTTATCACCAATTTTGAAATTTTATAAATTTCAAAATACATAAAATCGTCAATAATCCATAATATATAATCGTAAAAATCTATATTTTATTTTATTAAATAAAATGCCTTTATTTCGAGTTGACAATTGTTTTTCAAAATTGAATTTCACTACGGTATAGATTACGTAAATGTTTACTACTTAGGTAAAGGTAAGTAAAATGTAAAAACACATAAAACTCTAAAGCTCGATCAAAATTAGAATATACTTACGCATGTGTCGATTAATATTATACGTTTGACGTTTTTGAACGATATAGTTCTAATTTGAATATCTGTAATGAAGCATACACACAGGTATCTGAAATTTTGGCGCTTTTATACGATACGAATAAATTTTTACTCATCTCGTTTTGACGCTTATGTCTTCCGCCGAGCTTAAGTATCTGCACCTTTTCAAAATAAAATTAAAATTATCGCTATCGTGATTTTTTAACTGTCATAAACATCCTCATATCCAATATATATTTAAAAAAAGTAGTTAACCACATGTTCAACAGCCGTCGAGTTAGTCTACGTAAATAATTCAAACGTTGAATTTAAAACGTACATTAAATATTCAAATAGTCAAGCACGTTTTTAATGAGTTGTGGTAGGGAGGAAACTAGGCATAGAGGAGTAAATTAATATGCCAATTAGGCAGGGGGGGGGGGGGGGGGGGGGGGGTAGGTGAAAAATGAAAATTGAAGACATCCTGGTAGTGGTAGTTAAATGATGTTGTCATAGGTAGGAGAGAAGAAATATGGCTGATTTTTTAACATGCACTTTTTGATCATTAAAAGTATAATAAATATAATTATAAATATTTAAAAAATAGAGGTCAAGGGAGGGATCATTCATCCTCGCTCATCCCCCATGTTTGACCACGGTGCACCACTGCACTTTGTATAACATGAATGGTATAATGACTGCAGTATAGGTAGGTATTATTATAGTCGTATTTGTATGTTACATTCGACTAGTATAAAATATTTTTCCATTCAAGTCGCGAAAACATATTTTCACATTTAAAGAGTTGATTGCAAATAATTACATTATATAGTATTATACTGCAGCTGTGCATGTATTATTATTAAGTATTTATGCCAACGAATAACGACAGTGATTATGCAGATTTAAATGTCATCTAGTGTTTACCTGACAGTAGGTAGTCGCCGTATAAAGCTGCTATGTAACGATAATATTACTTTATTTATAATTAAATTATTCATTAACGTAACTGAAAATTAAAAAAAATATGTAAAGCAATATAATATACAAAATGCAAATATTATAAGAATCTCTAGAAAAAGTGAATTTTGAATTTTTTAATTATTTTCATACCGGTTTATGACATGTTGTTGTATAATGATGATTTATAACATGACTAATGTTAATTTAAAAATATAAATATTATTTAAAATCATCCATACAAAATATGCACTACACTACCTTTTGTTTGGTTTTTCAACAACGATGGACACGTTTCATCAGAAAACGAATTTTCGCGTTTATAGTTATCTAGTATGTATAAATTAATATGTTTAAATTTGACATGAAAAATAAATTCTAAAAATAAATAATTTATAAAAATGTCGGATGTCTTAAGAAATATTTTTTTCTGTCATCAAAATAAACTTTTTAAATTGTTCTATTATACTACCGTAAATAGCATCGTGATTTCGTAATTTTCACAGAAAATAAACTAAGCACATCGTTCTGCTTCTCGAATATTGATACGTTAGAGTTAAGAGGTATTTTTTTATTAGTTCATGTTCTCCAAAACCAAAGAAAATCTTTAACTATTGGCCCTACACCGAGTCTAATAATATAATAAAATCAGACATTTAATGAGACATCCCATCGCACGTATATTGATTACATTAAAATCAGCTTAAATCAGATACATTCTCGAAACATGCATGTGTAATTGCTAAACGCAAACATGAAAATCGATAGATTAAATAATTTACTATGAGTTAGGTAATCACTGATCAGTAACAATTTGAGAGACACCAAAACCAAACCCATTTATTAAGAGAACATTAAATATGGACGTGTGCCAATACGTTCTAATTAGGTAGGTAGACTTTGTTAGTTACTGAGGTTTATCCGTATATAGTGGCAATTATCTTAGCATTTATAGTACCTATAATTGTTTTAATTTTAAACTGAACATTTAGAATGCTTATTATATGCTATAGTCAAACATTTAAATTACTTTGTACTTAGTAGGAATAGGTACTGTTTAAAGTTTCAAAAATAAAACGTGTATTGGATAGATTTATTTAAAGCCTTTATAATGAAACGCTAAGCAGTTCGTTTTATTTCCGTGATTAGGTCTGGTTTACACCGGAGATGAGTGATAACTTAGACACTGAAACACACACAGCATTACACTTTATACTTTTATTTGTACATTACAAACAAACGCCAGTCGCGAACCTGGTCGCCGTAACCAATTTCCAGCCAAAGAAAGATTTCCCAACTATAGGTCCAATTTGCAACAGAAATTAACTAACAACCAAACATCCAAATCTAACTTTACTCTTTTTGATATTGTACACAAAAAACTGGATATCCATTGGAGTACCAAGTTATAAACAGTACCAATAAATTATTATAACAAAACCAATTTGCACCTTAAAATGCTTTTAAACACTCAAAACTAAGTTGATATATAGGCCAGGCGCCAAGCCAGAATTTTTTTTAGGGGGAGGTGTTATAATTTTATATTTATTTATAACTAAAGCCATTTAGCTTTAGTGATTTTCACACTCTATTTACACATCCATTTTCATACTTGCTATTATATCAAAAACTTTAAGCTATAGCCTATAGGTATAATATCGACCCTTGGTAGTCCTGACGAGATGTGTTTCACTTACACCGAAGTGCACCATAGCTATTGTTTGTTTCTGTAAATAAAATACCACATTCCTCACACAGTTTTAAAATCCTGAATACAAAAATATTCTATCAAATTGAATTAAAAAATGTTTAGAGTTTCCTGCATTTTTAATCATGTGAATTAATAAAATGTAATCACTAACATTTAAATATAGAAATTTCAGAGATAAATATTTATAGAAATCCAACCATGTTTTAATCTGCGGGAAAACTGTAAATTTTATTTTATTTTTTTCAATACAATATAAAACAATCTGTACGTATAATTTGCACATTTAGTAATTAGGATATTAATATATAATATTATAACATAAATAAAATGTGAGTAATTTACTTATTAATTTAACCATTGGTAACATATCCGAATGTTAATCCACGTGGGTACAAAATAGTAAATCACGATACTTGTAGAGTTTTATCCTGAGAGAAAGTTTGTAAGGTATGCATCTGTTAGAGTCATGTTTTCAATGAGGGGATTTGAATTGAGATGAGTTTTGTATAGAAGCGAGTTTAGTGGATTTCAGCTAATTCTGTAACATTTTTAATTTTTAAGCCGTTATGTAATGAGTTGTAGTTAACCACATATCTGACACGGAACACCAGTATTAGTGCGTAATAAGCACTAAAGCTATGTTTTGGAAAGATTGGATTGGTCGGTTGCTACTTGTTTGGAGATTTGGCATTTCCCCTAAAGTTGGATACCTTCTTTATGACCAAGGGGTCTTCTTTTTTTTGCGTAACCACAACATATCGGTACACTACTATTGTAAGACTTGCCCCTTAAAAAAAAAGATCAAGGGGTCTGATCACATTTAAATTTGAGGAGAAGATGGAGAAGAGGTGGGTATTATCATTGGTTATAAATACTAGTATTTATAATCAATGGTATTATTAACCAGTGTACATTTATTTTGGAGATGAGTTTCCAAAATTATATACTTGACTATAATTCAAGTAAACTCATTAATACAGTTTACGGCAGATTTGTGACGATGAGTTATGTTTTTACATTGTTACGTGTTTCAAACGCATTGCGTTTCTCTAAACGTGAAACCAATCGACATTCGACAGTAAATAGTTATTAGGGCTGGGATTTTTATGTAAATACATATTACTAAAGCATGATAAATTAATTAAGGCAAATGATAAATTTGTTTCGCCTGACTTGCAATAAAATAAAATATATTTTATTTGACATATTTTTACATAATTTGTCAAATTTCCACTTTTGTGTTACATATTTTGTAAATTTAAAATTCCCCAATACTGAAAAGTAAAATAACTAATCAATTTACATCATAAAAATTGGGGGTTAAGTAGTAAGCAATCCTTTGATACTAGTACTCATAAAAATATTGTAAGTGTGTAGCTATAGAAAATAAATTACATGCACTTTTGAAACCCTCGATATAAGTCATTGTCAAGACCAAATCGTCGTAGTTTTAATTTTAAAAAGGTAGACAAATCGGTACTATACTATGCTGTGCAGTAGTTTTCGAGTATGTCAATATTATGGACGTGTTATATTTGAATACAATGATGAATTATTGCATAGTATAAAAACCGATTCCGAGTTGAGACGGTGTGTGGTTCTACCATACGCATGCGTGAATAATCAAATTTAATAATTAAAAACCGCTGAATATCAAATATTGTAAACAATTTTAAAACAAACGCTCATAAATAATGAATGGTGACATTTTTTTATTTGATAAAGGTAGTAAAACTTTTGAAATCTTCTATTAAAATGTCTATTGTTAACTATAAAATTAAAATTTTTATTAATTGCCAACTGAAAAATAATTTGCAACTTTTCGGGATTTGGATAAATTTTGTCAACATTTGAATATTAAATGCATATTAAAAATAATCAAAATAATTCAAACTATTTCGAAAATGTTACCATAAATAAATATTTGGTAACAACTCCAAGTGTCTTCGGTTATTAGTCTTTGAGTTACGTCATAAATATAATATCGATTTTGTCAAAAATTGGTTTTGTGTAAATATTCCCATTATTACTTCATTTTTTCCCCAACGCTTTCAAAAACTACTGGGAATTTTCAATTTCGACCTCTCAAATGCTCAAAAAAACTACATTCACTTTCCTACCAGAAAAGAAGTTTATGTCATAAATCGGACCATTTTTACTACCACAAATGTCCATCATTAATAACCATCAGGTTTTGTGTTAATTAATAAACGCCAACAGAAACGTAAATTGGTATTTTGTTAGGCATAGTCGTATATTGATTATAGGCGTTTCTAATATTATCGGCCTAAAAATAAATTAATTAAATTAACATTTTAAACAGAATTATATGTTAATATATTATTCGGTACCAAAAATACATCTTAAACTAATCATGGATGGATAATTGTCATACTTGCATTTATTTATGTTAATTAATTTCCATTTATGCACTTTTCAAAAGATCAATAAATAATTAGAAGGTTTCTATACAATAAATAATTTTGCACTCCAATCTATATATTATTATATAAAACTAATAAAAGCAGAAATGTAAATTTACTTTTATTATATGGGAAACGAAGTATTTATTTTATCAATGAAATGACTGCCTCTACACAAAGGATAAGATTTTCAAAACCAATACAAAATAAAACATTTAATTTAAATTATTGTGTACAACTACAATGCTTGGTAGGTTTTTTTCTGGTTATCATTATTATAGAATATAATTAGATACCAGGAATAGGGTACCTGCCTAGAGGTTAATAAATTAAAATGTAAAATGTAAAATTACATTTATTGATGTAGAAATTTTTAATTTATTTATTTTATTGCTATCTTTCCAAGTATTTAATTTCCATAAACATTTTTTATCAGTTTTGTTCTATTAATTTTGTTTTGGACAACAATTTTTAAATATAACTTTTGAACTGACGACATCAGATGAATGATTATTAATTATTGTGATAAATACTTTTTTTTAGATTCCACAATGTATGTAATTGTTTCACAATTATGTTTTTTTCTCATATTTTTCTGCGTACACTTTTGTTACACAGAAGAAGTACTATGAAAGTTTTCAGCGGTGCTTTAATTGAAAATAATCTCTAAATATGGATAATTACGTACCTACTACAAAGAGGAATTTTTGATTTTCTCAGTGCCTATGTTATAGTTTTCTGAAGAGAACCCATACTGAGAAAATCCCGCACGCCGCCTGTCATATATATTGTGTAATAGTGCAAGGGATCTATATGAAAATTAATAATTAAGCTCTTGGTGTAGGCACAATAGTTTGTTGTAAATCTCTATGGGCTAAACTCACTTACAAACAATTTCAGCACAGTGTACAGGCGAATACGCAACCGAATTAGAATCAATGTTGACGTCTTCGTAAACATATAGGCACCCCATTCCCATCACCCACCACCAAAATTGCGCATTTAGGTATATGAACAAGTTGTGATATAATATTTACAACCTGCTATCCTACTCTATATCTATAGAACACCTATACCGCGTATAACTATTTATTTCATTTCTCAATTTTAAATTTTAATATTACTCAATACTCATACCGACTGTGATCCTACAACGTAGAAACGTTGCAGTTGTTCGTATGTTCAAGCGAGGAATTAAAATAAATAGAAAGCCTCTCTCGTTGACATTATTCTACACAATTTCGACGTTGTTGGCAACTGTTCATTTTATATGCGCTATAAACAATTGCCTACCGAGCAAATCGAAAACTCACCTCTTTAAAGTAGACTCGATTTATGATATAATTCTGTAGGTACCTACTGGCTACTATATCTACCCAACGCACAGGGGCGCTACGGGTGAACGATGTCTACGATTACTTCTGCCACTGTAGGTGCCCTCCGTGATCAAGCGTGCTTTGATCATTGCGACAAAATTAATAAACAACTTACCTACGCGTCGTCACGTAAAAACTCATAGTTTCACGGTGGCTCCGTAAGAGGAGAACAAAAATATCAATTCGTATAATATTACACAGTTATAGTAGCGCAATTTCAGTTTTAAATAGAAGGGTGCAAAAGTTAAGGCACCGAGATAAACAGAACGCCTTGTTCGCAAATTAATTTCCACTCAAACGTTTATCTCGATACAATTTGAATCGGCCATCTTACATCACTTTATACAATTATACGGCATGTCTGAGGCAAAAACAGCCTAATTTTATGGGTAGCGAAAAAGACGTGCAGAAGCTAAATAATGATGGTACCTACTTCAGTGGATTAGTTTTATATTTTTATCGAGGGGTCAAAAAAATTAAATCAGGAAATGAAACTCGACTGATAAAACATACCAAACTGAAAAATTGAAAATTTTAAATAGGTAGGTACTTACCAAGGTAGGTCTCTATCAAAGAGATTTTTTTGAAATCACGGATACATTTAAGACCGATCGTTTTGTTTTTCTCTTGTTATCTATATAGTATCAGCTTCTATATATTTGTACTGAAAAAAACCAAATACTAATTACTATCGTCACAATTTTTTTTTATTGTTTACAAAATATTATATTTCCTCAAAACTAGAAAAATTATGGTCATGTAATTTCACCAACAATAACTGGCCGATTGAACCTGACAATTGGACTGCTGTTACAATCGGACAGGGGCCAAGTTCCACCCTGCCCCCTCCCCCCTCAAATTATGCCACTTTGATACGTCTATGTGTAATAATTAGAGCGCGGATTTGTATGCACTTAAAAGTATTGAAATATGCCATATAATATGCAGTAAAAATCATGAAAATATGCAAAAAATATGGAGTCAAAATCATAAAAATATGTAAAAAATATGCAAAAATTTTTTATTTATTTAAAATTTACAATACAACTTATAATAATTAATTACTTAAATAGATACTTCCTAAAAAAAATTTAGGGAATTTCCTGAAAAACTTAATTTATTTTTAAAATGTTATTTATTATTAAAATGAATAATCATGTGCATTTCAAGTTTTTCTTCTGTGAAGCTGTATCGTTTATCGGTTAACATATTTTTAAAAACAGAGAACGAATGTTGGACGTCAATCGAAGTTGTTGGGGAATATTTGAAGCAACTTAGTATTGTCGGGTCTTCATAAAGATCTTCGAGCTGAACGTTTTCGCGGTATGTCGATGACTCTGACACAGCAAGAACGATTAAGTTTACGTCGTAATCGATTATTTATCTTATAAAGGTTTAAATAAATATATATATACATTATTATTTAGTGACTATGAAATTTAGTTTTAATTTTTCTACTTGACAAAATATTATTTTATACATTTTTTTAAATTTTCGCTTCAATATGCAATAAATTTTGAATTTTGCCAAAATATGCAAAAATATGCAATAACCTTTAAATATGCAGAGATATGCAAAAAAAATTTTCTCCGTTAGCTTCAAATTATGATGATTCGTGGAGATAACTGACAACAATCCAAAAATATTAAAAGGAAAAAAATATGCAATTGCATAGAAATCCGCGCTCTAGTAATAATATATCGTGATTTTCAGTACGATGATAATATAACCAAATAATTTGATTTGATGTATCGCCCCGAGAGCGTTTCCGTTTTTTTCGGCAGGTGTATATATACGGGACGGCTCTTTATGTATTACCGGGGTTAACGATTTTTCTATGCAGCGATGACGGCGAAAAGAAAACGTTTCCCAGGCATTTGCGGAAACTATAATAAGCCGGTATTTTGGCCTGGTTTGCCCCTGCTGCAGTTGTATTACGTCTCAGCAGATGCACACAGATTGCGCGCGCGAAGTCTATATTATTATTATTATTATTATCATCTGCTCCCCGACGACGGATGAAATAAACGGCGCGCGGACCTGCGTTATAATACGCACAAATCGTCAAAATAAGTATAATATAATGTCATACAGCTTCGGTGTGTGTCGCGATATATCTCTGCCCGTGCACACTACTATATAATGCGTCTACATAGGTACACGCGTGTGCGAGTGGGACGTTTTAGGAATAAAATACACGTTTCGGGTGTCACGACGAGTGTGCCACGTTTATTTTATGTGTTTGCGAGCAATAGAGGTGTAACATACATCCAGTAGGTATAGTATTTACCCCAGGGCTAACAACCGGGTCTGCAATGTCTGCTAAGGTCCTGAATGGAACACTTTGAAATGCGGCAACATCTTTAAAAGATTTTTGGTTTTGTTTTTTTTTTTAAATAAATTTGGTATGGTTTGAATTTTTTTATACACAATTCAATGGATCACTTTAATTTTTACCAAACACAATAATATACATATCTAATGGAATTAGTACTTCATTATTTTTTTACTTAAAACGCATACAAAAAAATATATAATTTTAGTTGTAAACATTAAATATACACATAATATTTAGTATAATTAAATATAAAATAAGTTTTAGCCGTATACCAACCTATATAGACCACGGTATGTGGGTGGCAATATATTTGGTTCGTGTTTTTATCCATATTTAGCGAAACATTAATATTGTTATTACAAACTATTATTTTTTGAAATTGCTAAAAATAATTGACGACATCTACATAGGAAAGTACACCATTTTCAATATCATATATACCTATAGTGTTAATAAAATCTCATTTGATAAAAATTGTGAAAAAAGGGCAGGTACCTACAATATTTGTGGTACTCGCCGTTCCACGTGGACACATAACGAGAAGCATTGGCCGTGATTTGTCCGCGTGATATTTGTAATTATAATTATGGTGTCTGCATACCAGGATAGTCGAATTGCACTTTTTACCTAAAAAGAAATGGTCAAATTGCACTTTTGTTCAAAAAGGTAATGGTCGAACTGTACTCGTTCAAAAAAAAAAGAATAAAAATAAAAATGTATATATATATATATTATTATTACAAAAAATATCAAAATTAGTTAAAAAAAAAAAAAGTTATAATAATGACAATAATAATATTTGATGATTTTATATAATATTACATTAACATGTATGGGCAATGTTATGTTTATAAATGTATAAATGTATCAAGTATAGACCTGATCTACACCCTTCTCCCATATTTCAAACACTTCTTACGCCTATGCGTGTCGGTAATTATATTAACCAGTGTGTTCCGTTCCGTAATGTTTCAGATTCGGATCGGTAGCGTACGCGGAGCTCGGCGACGAGCTTTTCGACGCGGACATGATCGACGGTGACACGGTGACGCTGCTGAACCCGACCAAATCGTCGGGAGACGCACTGGACTACGCGTATGAGAAGAAAAACGGCTTCGGCGAATGCGATCTGGAGTCGTGTGCACCCTACCGGGGCCTGATACGCGACCACCGGTGCAAGTCCCGGAGGAAATCCGAAGACGACCTGCTCAACGCCGCGTTCGAATGACCTCGATGGGCGGTCGCCCCGGACCGGTGCCGGGCGCGGTCGGACACGTTCATGTTGAAGACCCTGGGCCGAGTGGAAAAAAAAACGCACCGTCGATTCGGCGGGGGGGCCAAATCGGCGACGGGGCAACGACGTTACAACAAGTATTCTGCCGTGACCTAGACAACCCTTACCCGCCACATAATATAATAACATATTATATTATAACATTTATGATATATAGAACCTACGCCCCCAGTCATGTGTCAACCTGATCAATAACCCGACCTATGGCAATATAGCTGCTGACCTATTTATCGTCCACGTCTACGCGACACATGCCAAGTCTAAGAATGTTGGGTTATGGAATTCGTATTGCAATATACGGGATAATTCACCAAGCATGCTCACTCCTGTTTTATTTGTCAATAATGCAGTTAATCAAAATCTAATTATCGGAATTTTTAAAATATGTATATAAATTATGAAGACCATATTTTCAAATTTGAGGTATTTTATACTACTTGTTCACTCACTTGTTCACTCACTCAAATGTTGACTTTGATACGTCAAAATGTTCAAAAAAATAATCGGCTAAATAATTTACAGTAAAATAGTTAGGGGTTATTTTCATATTTTGAAAAACAGTAGTTTGTATCGCTACATGGCACTCCTTAAGTGGTACACAAAATCACAAAAAAATTGAAAATATGGTATTAAAGTAAATTTAAAAAGTCCAAAAATCAGAACTTGAATAAATTAATTTTAAAGGAAAAATGGGGATGAACCAGCTTGGTGAATCACTCAGCAGTTTATTAAAATCAATTGTATACAATTGTATCTACTGATTCTACCACGTTACCTACTAAATATCGTACATGGGTAGTCCAAAAATGCAAACAAAAAATTACTTTTTAATGTTCGGGCGGAATAGAAAACTTATTCTCGAAAATCATTGTTTTGGACTTCAAATGTTTTGCTTGAACAAGGACGATATAATAAATAAATATATACGCTGAAGACCTGCTTAACGCTTAATTCAATGTCGCTTTTTTCCCAAACCTGCTGAAAATGATATGTAACACTTCAATTTGGGAACATTTGAATTGATTCCCAATATATCTGTTGAATATTCCCAAACGACCGTCGTATTGATTCACAAACCAGAATAATAAAATATACCTTTACCTATCAATGGGTCTCCTACCAAAATAATGCACTAAAACTGTTTATATATTCAATCAAATATGATTATCATAAAAATATAAATACCTAATATTGAATACGTAAAATAATTTTTTTGGTAAATTTCAACCAATATAATTCTATACAATTTAAAATAATATATATTTAACATAATTTTTGTGACATTATAATATTATATAGACAAGGTATAATTAATAAAGCTGAGAGTGTTATTCAAAATTACATAGGTACCTATCCTACCTATAAACTAAAAATAAAAAATATCACTTACAAACATAATGGTCGCGAAAACTAGTTATCTCTATACCCATTTCGAGTACGCAACTTACCCACAATAGTTATGACTTATGTAGGACGCGTATGTACAATACCTATAACAATTCAACCAAAAGATACCTAGCCGTATCGACCGCAGCGGTACCCACATTATAGATTTGGGAGCCAATTCAATTCCACCATACGATACACCCTACAAACTTATAAGTAAACTGATTTTTAATTATCATATATCTATTCTTTTGATAACAGTAGGTCGTAGGCGGCCATTAACGATTACAAAACGATTCCGCAAATTTGCGGAGATTTTAACGACTGTTAATAAACATATATATCTACACGATTCCGAATGATTTTTTATGCAATATTGCCATTACATATTTGTTTGCTCTCGTTATTATATCCACCAAACTTCGTGAAAAAAAAAATGCTAAGTACATATATTAAAAATCGGCTCTAAAAGTTGTGATATAATTTTATAGCTAAGTCTTTGAACTTTTTGAACTATCTTAGATGTTATATTTTTTTTTTGGAAATATTCCGAAAACACATCTCTAATGGAAATAACCCGTAAAACCAAGTCAGAATATCAAATTGATAAGAAAAGTCCAACAATGTGTAAAGTGTAAAACAAATAACGTTTTCTTAAAAGTGTTGATATCAAAACGACAGAGTTGTCTATTGCACAAAACTGTACGCGTTTCAATAATAGGTGTTTTTCGGTATCGCGAGTTGCATTTAAAAACACGCAGAATCGTGTACTTATATTATAAAAATTAAATTTGAGAAACCGCGTTGCAGTCGCCATTATGTAGTCACCAGCTGTCACGCATATCTTGAAAGGTCACAAATAATCACACATCACAAATTCCAACCATATTATTAGCTATATTACGCGACTTAGATCATAAATAGTATTATGATCAAAGTTACACGATATCTATTCACATATACTATCCAACTTGTCACTGGTCACGAAACACTGGTCATAACTCTGGACCAGTGTTACGTCTCGTATAGCAACGCGGTTCACGTCGAACCTGCAATGTATACCGCGGAGACACTTCTACAGATGAAAAGAAACGCAATCCGAGAATCTTTCTCTCTGTACCTACGTTGCTCGCAGGCCTTTTCGAGACGACAGTGCAATATTTCGAGGGGAACACGCCACAAGCGCGCGTGGCACACGTCCATCGTATAATACTAATATAGACTGTGCAAACACATCATCGGTCGCGGATCGAGATAGTGTTATTTTTCTCTATTTTGGTGAGTAGCTTTTATTCCTAATGCACCTCCCCCCCCCCTTCGTTTGTACCTGACCCCAGAAATCACAAACCACGTACCCTGTTTAGGTAGGTACCTATATCAATATTAATCAATATTAATTACGTGTGTAGGTACAACTGTACAAGGTACCTACATAATTCGTCCCGTGTATATCTCATGCATGAACATAAATGTTCACGATAATTATTGTATTATAATATTATAATATTATATTGCTATATAATAAGTAATAATTACTATATGTTCAACGCAATTACTATATTATGTATATCGGTATAACTAATATATTCTATATACATATAATTAATAATAGGTATACTGATTTGAATCGATCGGATTTACCTATCGACAACTATATTATAATGTGTTTACCGTTTTGAAATATTAATTGAATTGCGTCTTGTCATCTTCTTGTACAATAATAATAAAATAATTATAATATAATATGTATGTAAACGCCAGATTAGTTGTATACTTACCTGAATTCGGTCGACTATAATAATATAATATTACTTAATATAAAATATAATATATACCTATATTACATCGATATTTTATTGTACGTGTCGGTACTCCGAGTACTCGTGTACATACATAAAACAATACATTTCGTGAAATACCGCACCTATTATAATATATAGGTACTTAATATTATTAAGTAATAAGTAGTTTTATTTAGGTTAATATTTACGTAACACTAGTTTGAAATTCAATTTAATTTTTTTAATAAATCAATAATCAATGATTGATATTGATTTGATTGTATATCAATGTGGTAATATCGAGAAATTTTTATATTATGTAGTACCTATATGTATTATTTAGTCATTATTATTCGTTGAATAACTGTCATCCTTTTATAATGTATGAAATGACAATTTATTAATTTATTATGTAATAATATTATATTTGTGTAATTAATGAATACTTACATGTGGTACAATTTAAGCGTATATTTAGAACCAGTGCTCGAATTGGAAAATGAAAGGGAATCCTATAGACTAGAAAAACATTGACGTCACATGAAATGATTGAACTCAAACTAACTTTTGGTGGATAAGCCGCACCTCACACACCCCCAACCATCAGTCCTCGAACAGTTAATTATTGCTATTAGGTAACGACTTCTTATAAGCAATTAAAATTAATATATTTTAAAAATTGCAATTTATTTCTATTAAAAATGATTAATTAATTAGTATTTTTTTTAATTATAACAATAATATCTACCTATAGGTATGTTAAAAAACTTACTATTCTAAGGAAAACAATTAGTAGGTGTGCTTTCAAAATAATATAAGTAATATAAAAATATAGTAACGGAACAGTGTCCCATTCCCCCCCTCCATTCCCCCGTCCCCCACACACAATTCGAGCACAGTTTAGAGCATAATAATATATTAGTACATTAAAATATTCTGTAGTTTACGTTTAGTGATTATGTCAATTTTAAGTTTATTCTCGAAAATATATAAATACGCAGGTGTTAATCATAATGACATTTTGAAGGATTCTGATGAGAAAGTAGTTAAGTTAAGAAAACAATATTATGATAATGAGGAAATAAAAATAAAATATTTTCTGAGTCTTGTACATGTTTTCTCCTAATTCCTAAACACAATTATAATAATGGAATTTTCTTCTACGAATAAAGTCTAATCCATGAAATTGTAATATGCTTGGCCGCTTGGTACCTACTATCGTAGTACTAATAGTAGATAAGTGGCTGCCAAGATATTATAGATGCAGGTCGCAGACACTTTATTTGATGTTGAAGTCGTGGTTGTTGAATAAATAAAAGACAGTTGTTGTTTATGGTGAATTTTATTATATTGTTCGATAATTTTCTAAGTCCAAAATAATGTTGTACAGAGTGGCGTGAAGGTGCTTGCACTAATGGGTGGTAGTACACGTCTGAAAACAGGCCGATTCGGGCTCCCTTTTATATTAAGTTCCCGTACCCCTTGCCTATAGATACTGTATCTCAGCTCACGGATGTGGTTTGTGTGAACATCGTTCCAGCCCACGCCTTTTATGACTTCCAGTATAATTCTGTGTATTTGATTTGAGATAATCATTAATATTTTTTATATTGAATATCGTCACGTACAGCGTTGTACTAAAAATAATCATTCTACTGTTTTATATTTTTATATTTTGAACATTGTGGTATACAGAGCAATTATATTGTTCAGTGGGTTTCTTAAACAAGAAATAATAATGTAATATTATTTACTAAACAGAAAGAACCCTTATTTCCGTTTCTATTATCCGATATATGCCGAATTACAGTATCTAAATTATAGTATAGTATAAGTATGTACCAGTGGGATTTGCTTTATTATTAAGTAGTAACTTGCTTACTACAAAATCATGGTTATGAATTTACGATGATAATAATCCAACGGTATACATATCTTAGATAATACATACTGAAGAGCTATGATTTAAAATCTTGAAGCCGATTTGGTCGGGCCCCGATCCCGTCCCGTGCCATCTTTTCGTTCCTGACGCATGCGCAATAAATTCATCGGGGCCGAACGGCTTCAAACGCTGCAGACTCCGCGTGATCTAGCTCTCTATCCAGTACCTGTGTATTATCTTAGGTACCCGGTAGGTACATAACAATATATTGTTCTATGATAATATGGTAGATTCTTCTTGTCATAATAATTATTTTCAGTACGTTGATTATTATTACCTGTTGTCCGAGTGTCGATAAACCACAACTGATTTCTATTATTTTACAGTACAAACATCGGGCCAGCGTATTACTCCGTTTCAATAAGATTATTCGATTGTCCGGCCAACCACTCAATTCGCGATAATCATTATTAAATGTTTCCAAGTTTGAGGAGAATATCAAAGAATATCATAATGATAGTTAAATCATGTATACCTATAAATTATAGTATACCATGGGCGGCATTTTTCTTCGGGCAAGTCACGGTGTCCGGAGAACAAGTGCCGCCATCCCCCACCCGGACATGGCATTACGGGTGCCCAAATCAAAAATTCTGCCAAAACAAACACACCCGTGTTCTTCCCCCTACCAACAAAAAAAAAAACCTACAAACAAAACAAAATAGCTAATGGCCTCAGTTGTCGGGCTCAAGCTCAATAAAAAAAAAAAAAAAAAAAATTATAGTATGATATACGCAGTAAGATTCGCAAAACAATTATCAAACATTTTAATATTTCGTTGCCCTTCATTTTCTCCTCCAAACGGATTTCCTAAAATTAAAATATTATCCACGAATCGCATAGTCGTATAGCTCTGCGGTATACCTAGTAGGTACAGCTGAAGACACTTGGGTAGGTACCACCAATGTTACCACGGTTTTGTAATAGTTCTACGCGACAACGATTTGTTGGTAAGTACCTACTTTAATACAACGACCGGCAACCACCAACGCACAACAAAGTATAAGTATAAAATGGTGGGTAAGTGGATGTCGCTATGTTGTACAGTAGCTTATAAGCGGGTCACTGTAATTGATGGTGTTAAATTTGAATTCAATGTATAGTATCATTGTATAAGAAAAACGATTCTGAGCGAAAACGGCCAGTCAGCCTATGATATTACCAAGTATATTTGATGATATTATTGTGAATAAAGTAATTTATATATTTACCTATTTACGTGGAACCTTGCTTTAAATTTTCAATCCTTAGCTATAAAAGTTGAACATTTTATACATTTTTAACTACAAAATAATTATTAAATTTTAAATGTGATAATTTTTGTCAAAATTCGAACTTTAAATGCTTATAAAATAAAATTGTGCCTATGTATTTTTAATATTTTTCAACTGCTATTGTAACAATATATCAGGAGTCTTGCATTAAATTTTCACGCTTTATTACCCAACAAATAAAATTGAATTGATATTTATAGAAAAAAAAACTAAAAATATTGAAAAATTAAAAATAAAAATAAAAAAAAACACACATCATTGTAAAATCTATACATTCATCGCTCCGCTCGGAATCTAAAATGTATCAGTGTTTGGAAAGAACGTCGTTCATGAACGTTCACGCTAAAGAATCTTGATCACGGAATATTTCTGAAAGTATAGCAAATTATTTTAAAATTGTTCTTTAATTATCCCAACCCCATTTAGTTTTAAACGATTTCAAACAACATTTTTATTAAATATTATTACATAAAACTTACCCACAGAATAAAATGTAAATATTAAATTGTACTAGTAGTAGGTAGGTACTTGATCCAATCATTCCCTCTGATCTCCACACATGTCCCGCCCAACTTATCCTAGTGCTCTTCAAGGACCCAATAATGGTAGGTTCCTTATAAATATTATCCAATTCTTTGTTGTTTCTCATTTCATACTCTCCATAGTTATTTCTCTTTGGACCGAAGATTTTCCTTAATATCTTTCTTTCAAACACTCCTAACTTTCTTTCGTCCGATTTTAGTGGCCCATGTACCACAAGCATATAGAGCAATTGGTTTGACTAAGACTTTGCATAACGTTAATTTAGACTTAATTGATAGTAATCTTGATTTGAATAATGGCATTAGATTAGACTATTATAGTAGCATATTTTTAACTTCTTCGTGGCTATTAGCATTTTCATTGATCTCTACGCCTAGGTAATTGAAGCTCTGCACCCTTTCAAATTTGTATTCATCAACTTTTAAATGAATAGTATTGTGTTTTCGTCTACTTATCATATACTTTGTTTTTGACTCATTCATCTTCAGACAAATCTCTTTACCTTCACTTAGTAGTATGCTAGTTGTATTTCTCAATTCGTTTTCTGTTTCGGCTATAAAGCTATCAGCTATAATTTTTACTGTTTGTTCTACTTCTTTCCATGTTTCACTTGTCTTTCTTGTATGTTCTGTAATTTCAACATTAACTTTTCTTGATACACTTTAACTGTTGATGTTTTCAGTGCATTCCTATTTATTTTCTCTTTGTACTTCTGTTTCTTTTGCCATTTTGTTGATATTCTGATAGTAATTTTTGATCTTACGAGGAAATGATCTGACATAGCGCTACTCCTTCTCATGCTTCTGACATCCCTTACACAAGACTTAATTCGTGAATCAACTATTATGTGGTCTATTTGGTTTTTTACATATCCACATAGTGAAATCCATGTTTGCTTATGAATATTCTTGTGCGGTAAACTGTTGCAGCAACTGCAAATGAGATCAACTTATTTCCATTATCATTAGATTTTTCATGTAAGCTTTCAGATTCAATTGTTGGTTAATAAATCGTTTCTTTTCAAATGTTTGCATTAAAATCTCCGATAACAATTTTTGGTTTATCAGATGGTAGATAATCATACAGCATGTCTAAACTATCATAAATTCATTTTTTATTTTCTCTTCTTTGTCTATGTAATTAATATATATTATGCAGAGGTATTATGTTAATACAATATTTTATAATCATTAAACAAGAGAAAAATACATTCATATGATATACCATTGTTCCTTTTTATTGTAAATTATGTTTAATAGTTATCTTATTTGCTTATTGTGCCTTGAAGCAAGTAGACTGTAAATATTCATATAATAAAGACTGTGTATTCTAGATTTATAATCAGCTAATATTACAGACACTGCATAAATAATGTACAATGTACCTATATATTGTATAAGAACTTACCTACAAAACATGAATAATGAGTATTATCTGTGGTAATTGAATTATACTATAGTAAAGTAGTCGTTTATTACCTAAGATATAATTATATGACCTATATAATTTATTGCGTGGGTTACGGAGCTTAACAAAGTATAGGTTAAGTCAAAATTAAATAAAAACTTGTATTCACTACAATTTAATTGAAATACATAAATAAATTCATCCAAAAGTGTAGTTATTAAAGTGTATAAAATATAAATAGAATTAATAAAAAGAAATAATTTTTAATAGAAAGAAAACATTTCTCAAGATGAAAGGATTAAATTCTAAAAAGAAATTGTGCCGTCTGCCCGTCTATAATCATGTTTACTGTTATATTAAATATAGTATTTTATATAATACACTATATAGGTACATAACATTTATACCCTGACAATGTCTGCATTAAAGAAAATATAATACGTATATATATTTCGTATTTCTAAAGTAACAACTAACAATAATTTTATAAAAGAAAGTTACATTATCGACATTAATCGTATAACAGTATTAATATAGGTACATTTGGTTTAAAATATTTTGAAATAGTTTTATTATAATTGCTAAAAAAAATTTTAACAAAACCTATTTATTATATCCTATTATTATTGTGGTAATTCCTGACTTCCTGTGTATATACGACTACGGTACACACTTCAATATTGTAGATCGAAATGGATCGTCGAATACGTAAAAATCTTCTTTCCTTAATGTTTCAATCGAAAGAAAAAATTTTACCAGAAAGTCAAATGAATTTTTTCGACAACGGAATTTACCCATTAATTGACGAATTCTTATTGAACGATTTTCTTATTTTATTGTATATTCATAAAACAAATAACCTGTACAAACTTAATGTTTATTTTATAATTGTCTATAAATAAAAAATTTAAAAAATATTTTTTTTGGGATATTTATAGCCAGTTTAAATTTTAGGTTTTTTTATATATATCTATAAAAATGGTTCACAGTTTTCGTAATTTGTTACAATAGGCCATAAAGTGGTTTTAATATCGGCCAGTCCATATTTCCATATTCCATGCAATGTACCTACACACATTTTGTGTAAGTATACAACAATTAGATTCTACCACCTTACAACTTTTAGTAAACTTTATTTATTCCGGACAAATCATGGTCACTGAAAAAAAAAACGTATAGATAATAATTGCTAAATATTGATTTTGTGATGGACAACAATATTATTTAAATTGTTTATTGTTTATTTCTCAAGGTTTTGTTGCCAGCTGCAAGTCTCTTACAGTTACAAGAACATGTTGTGATTTTTTAAAGTCAGAACTGTGCCCTACAAATTGTATTGGTATAAATGCGTTAGCTGATTAACATTGCTGTATGAAATTGTTAACAAATTCAGAACTATAAAATATTCAACAACACTTTTCTTAGAAAATATTATTTATTATATTGATTTTATAAGGAAATTGTATTTGTTATTGTTATATTTTGATTCCTAGATAAGTGATTGAGAGTAACGAATTCCTATCCTTCTTATCTGAACAAGTAGTAAAGTTGATTTCCAGTGATGAACTTAAAGTTCCATCAGAAGAAAATGTAGGCAAACTAAAATTGATTAATGTTATATTTAATCATATGGAGGGAAAAATAATTAACCTATTTACAAAGGTATATTTTTATTGGCTAATTATTTTATTACTACCTACCAATGTTTATTGTTGTAGGTATTTTAATATGTTAAAATCTCTGCAGTGAAACACTTACAATGCCATCCTTAGAAAAAGTACTTAGGCAAACTAAAATTGATTATTGGTCTATTTAAGTATTCAGAAAGGGAAAATGTAATTACTTACCTGTATTGAGTATAATCAAATTTATTGATAAGTGTAATATTGTTGTTATAGATATTTGAATGTGTTATACTGTTTTTCGATAGGTACAACATAAAAGAGGTTCAAGAAAACACATTTTGCCCCAATCAATAGAAAATGTACATGTACCAGATTTTATATCATTGAATTTAAATTTAACACATCCATTACCTACTACAATAGTCAATGACCCACTCATCACCTCATCACCCATTACCAAAGCGATGCCCACTTGTCAACTTTTTTAATTATAACATTGTCAATAATAATTTTATATTTGTTTAATTATTTAAATAAAGCTTTCTTTTTTTTTAGAGTTTTTAAATAATTGTAAAGATTATGAAATTAGTTTTTTTAAATTTAAATTTATAATATTTTACATAATCTATACATGAACACAATAAGTGTACCTACCATTATGTTAATTTAAGCATTTACAGGCATGAATAGTTAGATTAAGAACCTACCAATTAGTGACACTTGAATGGGAATCGATTGATCAGTTTTCTATTGTTAAAACGAATTGCACATTAACATGGTTTTTAAGTCCATCAGCATCATTAAAAAGGACGACAAGAAAGGACTTATATAGTAGAGAACGAGTTATTTGTCATTTTTGTTGTGAGAGTTTAGAGTTGGGTCGACTTGAGGAAGTAGGGCAATTATGGATTTAATTAATGATTTGAAGTCATCAATGAAGCTTGACATTATTTTAATAATTATACAAAAAGGGTGATGGATATAATATAGTGTGATTCGTCTCAGTAGAGATGAGTTAGGCATAAAATATATTGGATAGTGAGTAAAGGTACACTCGCCTCCTATTGACATTCACTTGCTTATATTAGTATGTTGTGAGTATAATATATTAATATTACCACTGCCATGTATCATTTAAAAAATTACTTTTATCGATAGGTTTTTTTTTTCAACATTGGTGTTCTCTATTCTAAAGACGTCGGATCTCTAAGTGTTAATTAGGTGGCTACCAGAACAATACAGAGCACACAATTTGGCTGGACCAAACACTTAGTTGGTGAGTCAGTATTTGAAAAAATGTCCAAGGAGTCAAAAACTAAATAGGATGTACTAAAAACTACAACTGATAAAATTTTCAGTATTTAAAAACCAACAGATTGCACAAAAATTCTAAATGAAAAACTGTTAAAATAGTGATATTATTTTTATAAATTATAAATGAATAATAATAATTATGAAAAATTAATTTCAAGTTTTTTCGAACCTAATAACCTAACATATTTAATTTGTGAATGATTGCGAGTATTAATAATAATTTATAAATGATTATATGATAAATAACAATACGTTTTGAATAACTTTCATAAAATATTGATTATTAATAATATACTGTTGACATTTGACAAATCATAATTCATGTCTAATAGCTATATAATTATTATCAATTTGGTTTAGCAATATTTTAGAACGAATTAACTGACGTGAGGATTGTTTAATATTGCATAATTTTATTTAATGAAGAAAGGTACTATAGTCTATAGCTAGCATAAGCATTTATATATATTTATTAATTAATTTTAATTAGAATAAGGAAACCTTACGAATAGGAATCGTGGGAAACAGATCATTTACATATTATTCATATTTGTAAGTATAAATTGTGATTCGTGACAACAATAATTATGTACGTTGCTTACCTATTTATTATTTTTTCATGGCCGGAAAAAAGCCATCCACTTATATAATACTTTAAAAATTATTTTTTCAATTATATATTAGGTAATTTACGAAACAGTGTTATACCTAATGGTTGTTATAATACCAACAATACTTTATATATCATTGTAATATGTTTAGGGTTTATCACTTTTTAATTCTACGACTTACGAGTATTTAATTTGTATTTATATGCAAAGCTGGATTTAAGTTTGCGAAGACCACTGTACCCATATTCTTTGATAAAGGACATTTTTTAATATTTTTGTTACTAAAAGAAGTTTTTTATGCAACAGTATACTTTTTGTTTTTTTGTGGCGTATTATTGTTACATTTTTTTTTTTTTTAACGTTATGATTGAAAAACTAAATTGTATTTTAGTAGTTTTTACTTGTCATAATAAAATCGTCATTATTTTCACGATGGAAATATTTAATATTAAGATAATACTATAAATAAACAATTTAAATAATTCTTGCTATCATAAAAGCTAGAATGAATTTGTCAAAAATAGTTACCTACTAAACGGTTGGTACTTCATGTTTTTATTACTGATTATTACTGATTATTACTTATTATTACTGAAAAAAATACTTTTGGCATAGTCCTGGAACCCGGGCCCTGGGCCCCACTGTTGCAATAGCCAAGATGTAGGACCACACACATATATTATATTTATACAGTATTGCGCATGGTGTACGTGGCACAATATATTAATTACTACCGAGAGACAGACCAGACTCACTATTTCTGCGTGACGATTAGTTGACAGTATTCATGCTAGAGATACTTTTCTTAATGTAACATCACCTCTGAGTGTTTAAAATGTGTTAAATACTAACCTACGTCAATAAATTTATAATAATAGTTAATTTCACTACGTGTTAATTCATTTGATTCGACCTTTGTCAACCGTGCTCCACATCTGGATCACAACACCACGGTACATGGCCCCAAAAATTAAGTCCTGCTTATAGGATTCGTGTATAGATCCAAATTGTGTGTTTAGTCCATCTTTTATTCATTCCTGGAGTATTTTTTTACAACGATGGTCGAGTGTTTTAAAACTCGAAGATCTTTCGTTAAACACTGTTTAAGAATTAAATAATTACGTTAAAAATTATTATCAAAGAAATTAATCTCGATGAATTCAGTAAAAAAAAACGGTATAAGCCAGGAGTAACAAGTTAATATTTTTGAAGAGCCACATTAGATATCTGGAAATTGTTCACAAGCCATAAAAATAAATAACGTGGTCGGTAAAAACCATTGAACAAAAATTATGAATTACAACGCTAGAGCGTATAATATTATCGGTAAATCGGTTTTTACATTTTGTTTCTTGTCTAATACATTTATGGGCTTTAATACATTTTTTGATTTAAGACGAGTATTGAAGGCACTTAAAATTAATGACCTCGATTATGTTGACACTAATTTGTACTCATATAATAACTATATTAATTACTTACCCTGCCTCACTGCAGGTCACATGTCAACAAATAAACTGTAGTTTTTTAATCGTTATGTTTTTTTTTGCGAATTTATATGTAATCAGAAACTTAGAAAACATACTCCCATGCTCGTTTATTGTTATTGGTGGTGGTGTAAGAATAAACATTGGGTCTTACTTGTTGTTACATTGGGGTTAATTATAGGTATTCCCATTAAAAATATGTAGGTACGCTGTTTTATATTTTGCCCTGGGTGCAAAAAGGTTAGATCCGGCACTGTTAAACATCATTGTGATTTTGAACATTTGAATAATTTACAAGCTTTGTAGTCTCACGGCAATGTTCAAATGAAAATGTGGGCAAGCCTTGTAATGTCATGAATAAAGCTTTTAAATTACTAAAATGTGTTTTCTCCTCTCACTTCTTCCCCCTTTCTCGCTCTTTGTCCCTCTTCCACTTTTATTAATTTTCTATTACCATTCTTCTGCTGCATGTGTATTTAAGGGATGAAACGTACCCCTCGCAATTACATTTCTTGAAATATAATGACCAAGCCCAGCATAGAAATCGAATAAATGTAATTGTTACCGCTCAAAACCACTGAAACAATTTTCAGAGATTTTCTAATTTAATAGTTGCATGCGTTCTTAGCAAATAAATTCGAAAATTTTTATACGTAAGTACATGTTAATATGTTATACATCGCACATATTCAAATTAAATTAATGATTTGGATACATTTTCATTTTGTGACATACCTATTGAATAAAACAGTATTAATCACCCGAGTCTGAATAGGACACACTCCTTCGTCACCAAAGAACTGGCCCAATTAGGCAAGATTATGCGACACATCCAAGGAAAATCTCGCGATCAATCACATTATGACCAAATACCCAAAATATACCAAAGCAGGAAAAATCTTTATTGACCCAGCCTCGCTCAAACGCGTGTACCAAACGAAGAAAACACGGAAGCAATATATTTTTTTTCCATACTATGAACTAAAGTAAAATACTGTTAACAATGTTTTTTGGTTTTACTTTATAACCTGTATAAAATTTAAAAGTAGTCTAATGACCATCGCTTGAAGCTTTAACAGAAAATAATAACAACATATAAAAAAAAATATTATTGCACAAGACCACTAAGCAGCTTAGTGTTCAAAGTTCAAACAGCGTCGCGATTTTAGTATACTTTGAATTACTATTTTTAAAAATGACCAGCGTGGTCGCCATGATGGTCTTCAGAGTAAAATATATAATAATTAAAATGAAAAATAACGAAACATGTATTCATGTTATGAATTTATCATCCAAACAATAAAATGTAATAGGTGTGTGAAAAAAAAATTATAATAATTTAATTACCATGTCATTATGTTCATATACGCGTATAACATAGCTATCAATATCTATGATTATACTCAGTAATCAGTATGTAATCATATGTTTATTTTAGTTTCATTGTATTTAGTAAATATTAACTTTTGAAATTGTGTTTTCAAATAATAATTTATTATTTTGTATTAAGTACTTACACTATAATAGGGAACTAAAATCGTTATTTTCGATAAAATTTTCAATTTTCTCACAATTTGAATTTGATATGACGTGTATACTATGACTGTGTAGGCATTACAAAAGTTGTACACATGTATTTTTCATATTTGTACGCACTTATAAGATCAATTTATGAAAACCTTTGTTTAAAATTGTAAGGGTTTTTTTTCAGAAATAAACATTTTGGAATAGATACAAAAATCGAAAAACAACTATTTACAATGAATGTTATAGTTAAAAGCTATGAATTTATTTGTTAAGAATGATTAAGACTTTAATATTTACAGTAGGTAATCGTGTTCTTCTAACTAATTGTTTTTTTTTACACTTTGGCAATTATCCCAATGTGACCTCCGAACAATCATTCAATGATGAAGTTAATAGTTATTAAATTAATATAATTGTAAATTAGAATAGACTGCAGTTTCCAGCATTGTTATTTATTTTATATTATTTAAGTTCATTTTTTAAATTTTTAAAATGCATTCTCTCGACGCGCTCCGGTGACCCTAGACATATTATGATAGCATAATATATGATAACTATACAGTGATAACTGATTGTTTAGTTAAATTATTAACACGATTTCAATCATAAAAAAATTATGAAGTATGTACATCCACATATTGTGTATGAAATGAACAATGAATGCTTAATTTTTACTACCTAATATAATGTAAAACAATTCATCGTTCAATATATTGCATATTATGTTTGTCAAAAAAAACACATGAATAATTCCTATTTTATGTCACTCTGGTTGATCTAGCAACTGATACAACTGTTCAATTTAATAATCATAATCCGCTTCTGAATACGTCCAGAAAACAGTACGTTTTCAAGCTGTATGTCTTGATAACAACCAATTTATATTAAAGTGAATTGTTATAATAAATTATAATTTATAATCAAAAATAATGAATACCTCATAATATGTCTAGGGTATAATCTGAGCTAAACTAGGTGTAAATACTAATAAATATAAAATGTAAATAAAATATAAAGATTAACAATATTATATTGTTTTAAATACTTCACTCAAACCTAAAGTGTTACCCGACGTGTATTATAAGCAAAATAGGCCTACAAATAAACTTGGCGTGGTGAAATAAAGACGGCGTTTGGGTTGTTTGGGCTCACGTATTTTACACATTGCGCTTTTGGGGATAAAAATATACGCATCTACGTAACCCAGTTAGCAGATTGTCAATGGCAATAAATACCTATTTAATTTAAGTCTAAAATGTCAATTTAAGGCCCAAAATAATATGGAAACAAACTTACGTGTAAACATCGACTCTTCCGGTGAAACCTAGCTGTGCCATATCTAGAGTGCAGACAAGCAGTACTCCAACGCTGAAGAAGCAGATATCTTTATCCATCTTCATCTCACTCCGATAACTGAAACTTGAAGATATCGAGATATTTTATGAAAATAACCTTCAACGTAATAAAATGTGTGAGGTCATGTTAAATATATAACTACAAAATTCAAATTGTTTGTTTAAATTTAACATTGGTCCTGATGAAATATAATTGATATTTATACAATGTTAAAGGTAACTTGATAAGTATTACTATTACTACCTATCTCCATTTAAACAAAAAATATTACATGTAATGTGTTCTGCGTGTGCTCATAAAGTTATGTTTTAGAATTTAAGTTACTTAAATTTGCTTCTAGATTCTATTAGATGGTAAATTTGAGTTAATTTAATATTAAAATGTACATGTGATTATATTTAAATGTCTAAAATTTTAAGACACATAATATACATCAATTTATTAACATTTAACACATATGCCAATGAAATCACGCGAAGGCATTTTGGCAGAACCTACAAATAAAAGTATACTTACTATTTTTCGTCGTCTGATTCATATAAGCCATATAGGTACAGTAAATCCATAAAAACATATAAAAAGTTATGAAAAAACCTTTTTTGTGTTCAACAGTTTCCTAGTACGACATAATAATATAATAACGTAGGTACCATATTTTTAATGTTTAAAACATTATTATTTTTAATTTTTACTCTGTACGGACAAATTTAGTGTTAAGTAAATCATTTTCCGTTACAACTACGCTTTTAGTGTTACTTATAAGTTATAGTATAGTGGCTTTTGAGGACAATTAGTGTAATGGACATAATATTATGTCCTTATACACTACACAGTATAGATTTTATAGAAATAGTAATATCACACTCTAAAATAAAATAAATACGACAACATAAAATCAAATGCATATTAAAAATTGTATACAGAATAGAATAATATACTAATGGAGGTAATTTTATGAGAAAAAAAACTTAACTTTAGGTTAGTTATAATCAAAAGTATGAGTGTTACCTGCAATTGTAAGCAGATTATTAGGACAGTTTAACATAGGTATCGTTTTTATCTAAAAAAAAATTAAGATAAAAAGGCTTTGGATTTCTAGAATCAATGGAATTTTTTTAAAATTGATTAAACAAAATAAATCTGGACAATCAGTCAATCCAGAAATTAATTTATGAAAAAAAATTGAAAGTAACACTGAGCGTTTGTCTCTAAGAGGAATAATATTTAAGAAATTTAAAATATATTTTCGTACAAACCATGCACAGGCCAATGCATGTCGCATTTAGATGACATACCTAATACAACGAAAAAAAGTTATTTTGTGCAGTTTCAATAAGTTCGTTCTGATTTAATGTATTATTAAACCAAATGAATGGCCAATATTCAAGGTTAGAACAAATTAACGAACATGAGTTTTTTTTTAAAAAAAAAAGGTCATGAAATATGAAAGTATTTACATATATGCTTAATAAAACCTAGAATACGCATTGTTTTATAATAATTATAATCAAATATTCAAATAAGAAAGACAAATATTAAAGATAGAAAATTAAACACGTGTAAATATGTAGTATAACTGTAGTATAACATACATTCCATAATATGTATTCACTCTACTTTGTAGGTAGGTGCCTAGTGCCTACCTATAGTTTACAATTTGAAGGTAGGCATATTTAGGTACTTAAACTATTACCTTATGTCAACATTTATAATTATTCATATGCATATTCATTTTTTTTTCGAGCATTTAAGTGACTATAACTTGTCATGGTTTTTCATCATATTTCAACGTTTTGGGTGATTATAAGGGCAGGTACTGTGCACTACAAATTACTATGGGACTAAGGTACAATAATACTTGGCTGACTCGGTACTTTATAATATAAAAGCATTAAATATTAATTAATATTTGAACTACCTACCTATTGATTATAGCATATTTTTATTAGGGTGACGCAATAGTAGAATCTGTCAAATAATAGGTCTATTGTTGTTTTTGTCTATACATGTCTATGTCTAATAACGTTAACCCAATACTCGCACTAAATTGGAAGTACGGAAACCAATTTCTCATTTAATTTGTCACGCTACACGCATCACTAAAGGTTTAAAGCACAATTCATTTTGAATTGTTTTTTTTTTTTTCATTTCGATTCTGTCATAATTGTATTAAGTAGGGGTTAGCACTTTACTCGGTTCTATATTATCATTATTATTATTATTTATTACCTATCGATAATTAATAATTTATTGTATTATTTAATATTATAATATACCTACACGTGTTTGTGTCTAACTATGCTAAGTAATTTAATATACCTACGCGGTTAAGGTCAAATAATAAGGAAAAGTTTAGTTTGAACGGAAATTATGCGCAATGACAAAATAAAAGTGAGTACATTATGTCATTATGCATAACTGGTAGATTATTAAAATTGAAACAATAGTAGGTATAATATAAATATTATACACACCTGCAGAATTAACCACATGACTATATTGCAGACAAGTATCATTGCTATTTGATTTCTATAAAGTAAAACTACCCAATTCAATATCAAAACTTCATCGGTTATAATTAATTATACTTTTAGAACAATGTTATTAAGTTAAAATTAATAAAATTGTTACATTTGTTATATTTATACTATATAATTGAAATTTTTTTTATAAATTTAGTAACATTTTGATATTGTTTTGAGAATATTATACAAATTTAATTTAAAATTAAACATAATATTATAATACATAAATTATCATTGGTTAATTAAGTTAATTTATAAAAAACCAACCTAATAGTTTTTAATAATATATTAGTTAATTAATTATAATAGCTTATAGCGGTAAGGTACTATTCGACAAATTATATTTAGAATTTATGAATTTATTTCATCTATGATAATTGACAACTATAATATCGTAACTTGTAGAAAAATTGCCTATGACATTTTTTTACTACAATAATGAATATAAATCATTTAAAGTGAAAAAATGTGCAGCATTGGAACTTTAATTTAATTTAATTTATAAATAAAGAGTTTTATTAGGTAATAATTGCAACATAGTACAGGTAAGGATGGCAACGTCTGGAGCGTGATATATCGAAAGTCAATGTATCAAAAACCTAAATGGCTAAATATCGATTTTTACCAGAAGGAGTGCCTCGATTTCAACATATAGTATCTTATCTTTTAGCAAATTGGATCAAGATGGTACTTTAAAGAGGTAATTTTTCGATTTTCCCAGTACCTAGTTATTTAATGACACGGGAAAAACCATCGACAAATTACGAAAAACCGCTAAAAATGGGATTTTAATTTCTAATGCTTGGTTTATCACTATAGAAACGAATAAGACATTATACCTAATATTAATTCAACTTACAGGATATTATAATAAATAATAAAAATATAAAATATCCAGACTGACAAACCGTCTCCGCTCAGAATCGTTTTTCTTATACAATGATATTATATCAATTAATTGTAGTTTAATACAATCCATTATACATTGACTCACTTGTAACCTACTATACAGCACAGTGACATCCACTTACCCGCTTTTTTATTTTATTTTCAATCATTATATGTCGTTTTTGTAGCGTTGGTAAAAAATCTACTACCATGTTAGTATGTTACTGTACCTAATATGTAATTGGTAAACTTTAAAAAGGATTTCAATACTAAGGCAAATAGTGCGAATTCGGGACGTCTCCTAGTTTGGCACGCTGGAAGTAGCGCTTTTGTTTAACGCGTATTTTCTCTGATGGGAAATTTGTGTTGTGATGACAGAAATCGTCTGCTGTCAGTATGAATTGTGAAATCTTAACTCTGTGTCAAATTAAATTATAATATAAATTGTCAAGAATTTTTGCACTTGTGAAGTTAAATTACTAAATTTAAATAAAAACATATAAGTATTGTTTTTTTTTAATGATAAATATGTGGCAAAATATATCGATTAAAATAAATAAAAAAAAGTGTGTAAGTGGATGTCGCTCTTCTGTAGAGTAGGTTACCAGTAGGTCACTGTAATGGATGATGTTAAATTTGAAATCAATGATATAATATCATTGTATAAGAAAAACGATTCTGAGCGAAAACGGTCAGTCAGCCTATGATATTACTAAGTATATTTGATGATATTATTGTGAATAAAGTAATTTATATATATTATATTTACCTATTTACGTGGAACCTTGTTTTAAATTTTCAATCCTCAGCTATAAAAGTTGGAACATTTTATACATTTTTAACTACAAAAAAATTATTAAATTTTGTCAAAATTCGAACTTTAAATGCTTATAAAATAAAATTGTCCCTATGTATTTTTAATATTTTTCAACTGCTATTGTAACAATATATCAGGAGCCTTACATTAAATTTTCACGCTTTTTATCCGACAAGTATAATTTTATTGATATTTATCGAAAAAAAAAACAAAAAAAATTGAAAACTGACTATGTCCGTAAACAGCCAAAAAAGAGTCAAATTATTTTCAACATTTTATCGTGTATAGAAAATGCTAATACAAACATTCAGTGAAATTTTCAAGTATCTACAGTCATACATTTTTTAATTACAACAAAAAAAGAAAATCGTTACACGAGATATCGAGTGAATATCAAATGTTGTAAAAATATGAATTTCAAACGATCATAAAAATTTAATTTGACTTTCTTGTAGACATTTTTTTTTTTTTTGATAAAGGTAGACAAACTTATGGATAATCTTGTATTACTTTTTCAAATCTTAGATTTAAAAAGAAAAATTTTTATGAATTCTCAACTCGAAATAATTTGCTAATTTTTGCGATTTTTCCGTATTTTGTCAAGATTTAAAATGCTTATAAAAAAAAACTGTAATTAAGGATTTTCTATTGTTTTCATCTGCCTTTGAAACAATAACCTAGGAGCCTTCTATTAAATGTTCAAGCTTTTTTACCCGACGGGTAAAATTTTGTTTTATAAGTATTTAAAGTTTAAATTTTGACAAAAATTATCACATTTAAAATTTAATAATTATTTTGTAGTTAAAAATTTATAAAATGTTCAACTTTTATAGTTAAGGATTGAAAATTTAAGACAAGGCTCCACGTAACTAGGTTATATATAAATTACTTTATCCACAATAATATCATCAAATATACTTGGTAATATCATAGGCTGACTGACTGTTTTCGCTCAGAATCGTTTTTATTATACAATGATATTATATCATTGAATTCAAATTTAACACCATCCATTAGAGTGACCCACTTGTAACCTACTGTACAGCAGAGCAACATCCACGTACCCACCTTTTTTCATTTTTTTTGTGTCTCGACACCACCTTTTAGGACAGTAAAAGTCCTTGGATTTTCTTCAACAGTAAATTTTCTAAGAGGAAAGTGAATCTAGTTGGTACTTTGGGGGGTCAAAAGTAAAAATTTCCCAGTAGTTTTCAAAAGCGACGTGAGAAACAAAAGAAAAATTAAGGAAAAACGGGAATTTTTACACAAAATCTGTTTTCGAGAAATTCGATTTTGGTTTTTGTGTAACTCTAAAACAAATAACGTATATACATGAAATTTCCACTGGTTGTTTATATTTGCATTTTCTATACACGATAAAATTTTAAAAATATTTTGATTTGTTTTGAACTGTTTAGGAACATTTTCAGTTTCTAATTTTATTAGTATTTTTTTCTATGGGTGTCAATTAAACTTTATTTGTTAGGTAAAAAAGCTTGACAATTTAATACAAGACTCCTACTATATTGTTACAGTGATATTTGAAAAATATTAAAAATCCTTAGTCACGGTTTTTATTTATAAGCATTTAAGGTTCAAATCTTGACAAAATACGGAAAAACACGAAAATTAGCAAATTATTTTGAGTTGAGAATTCATAAAAATTTTTCTTTTTCAATATAAGATTTGAAATTGTAATTCAAGATCATCTGATCATCCATAAGTTTGTCTACCTTTATCAAATTTACGGTTCCACGTAAATAGGTTATATATAAATTACTTTATTCACAATAATATCATCAAATATACTTGGTAATATTATAGGCTGACTGACCGTTTTCGCTCAGAATCGTTTTTCTTATACAATAATATTATATGATTGAATTCAAATTTAACACCATCCATTACAGTGACCCACTTGTTACCTTTTGTACAGGAGAGCGACATCCACTTACCCACCTTTTTGTATTTATTTATTGATTTTTTTGTTAAGTAACAATTTTGAATGTTTTATTAATGAAAAGTATATAGTCAGATTATAAAATAATATTACCTATTGACCGAAATGTTAAATTATCAACATTAAATTCGTCAATTCAAATTGAATTTAATTTATAGTATTTTTATGTACCCAATAACAACTTATGCTTAAGTTTACATTTTCAACTTAGATTTATAAAATATTTAAATTTATTATCATAATAAAAACAATTTTTGTACTAATACATTGTTTACAAATACAACACGTTTATTGTTTATACAACTTCTATAATATTTTTTCTAGTTTTAAATTATTTTTTTCAACAGGACAATATAGAATCTCGTTGCTGTGAATCATGTATTCTTAGTAATGAACAAATATATCTTTGAGATTTATGCAAAATACAAGATAACTAATAATTACCAACCAGTTGTACTTAGACAAATGTTTATTTATTTTTATTAAATGTTTCAGAAGACCATAGAAAAGGAAAGAAAAAATACAAAATTGTCTCTTAAACAACAAGCTGAAACATCGCTTCGCTCAGAATCTAAAAAATAAGTTCAACTCCATTAAAAAAATTTCACCATGTAGTGTGTTGGCGAAACAGTTAGATTCAAACTACCTACCAGAAGTAGACAGAAGTAAAGGTGATCCACAGAATATACTTTTTGCCATTTTGTCTACTACAGATAACCAATTCTACAAACTCGGAAATAATAATGGCACACTTCTTCAACATTATTCAAGAAATCAACTTTCTGTATGTTCTGAATCACTGATATATATTTTAGAAGTGTCTGCTACAATAATAATATAATATCATTGCACTTGCCCACCTTTTTTAAATTGTATATAGTACTTGTATTATACATCTGCCAACACATGACAAAAATTTAGTTTGTCACACAATTGTGAGCGAACACCACAACTTTTGTTTAGGACAAAACATATGTAACAAAAATAATAAGACAAAGCAAAATGTTGTTTTTAGTGAGGTAATTTATGGTACATTTCTATCAAATTTTATCGATTTTTATAAAATGTAAGAAAAATTTAGGTAATTTAAGTTTAAAAATGCACTAACATTTCAAAACATAGCCTAAAAATAAAAATTCTTTTTTAACAAATTTTATGCTTAAAAAGCAATGGTTTTTTTTCAAAATAAAATTTGATTTAAATCTACGACCTTGTAATTACAAAATATAAATCAAAGTATAACCTTAAACTTTGGACTTTTAGTTATGACTTTAACCATATGTTTATACATTGTGGAATTTATTCTGTAATTACCAATTAGTAATGATATTTTCTGATTAATCCATGGGGCATAATATCAAAATTTGATGAAGCATTTTTTATGACACAGTTGAAAAAAATCTGACATACAATAATCATAGACATAATAATTGTTTGATTGATTTATAAAAGTATAAAAATATTACATCAAATCATAAATAATAATATATTAGACAGCTTCATTTATATCATTATTTTTTAATTCATTTAAGTAGCTTCAGTAGAATATTTAAATGTTCCAAATTGTGTATTGTAATTTTTACTTTTAAGTGCATGGTCTACTTAATTTGTAGTATTACTAAAATATAAACATGGAAAAAATTGACATTTAATTTCATATGATAGTGGGATAAGATAAATGATTATATGGTTTGATACAAAATCATATTATTAAAATATAAATAATTATAGTATTAATTTTATAACAATTAAATTAAATATGGAAATTGTATATAATAATGTACTCATAATATACTTAGAATGACTGTTGACAAATATTTTGTTCAAAATGAGATACAGCTTAATAAAATATAATAACATTATTGAACTTAAGAATTTAAGTATTATTACAGAACATATATTAAAGCATACATGTATGTAATTTACATATATCAGGTGGTAACAGGCCATAATATAAAATTTAATTAACAATTTTAATTGACTACTTAGCTTCATGGTAAAATGACTGTCTTGACATAGATAATAATTTTTGCAACATTGGTATCAAAACCATAATATTGAAAGATACCAAGTAAAATGTCAAATACTTGTAAGTAATATCTAATAGAGGAATATGCCTATTCAGTGCATCATCAAATATTCTCATACCACTTTTAATTAATATTTTATCTACAACACACAGAATGTACTTAATAATTAAAAATAACAAGACTATGCAACAATAGCCCAAACCACTTCTGATCACAATCAAACCTGATAACAAAAAAAAAATAGATAATTAGATATTTTAAATCTTGATAATGATAATTTAAAATGTTAACTCATTTACATTTTAATGTGATAAAAAAAAATAACTAATAAGATGTCAGGTCTGATGAATAATATAAGTTATTTTTGTTGAAAATGTTATTGGAAAATAGATATATATTGTCAATATCACAAACAGAAAATTATCAAAATACAAAAAAATGTATTTCTTTCAAATTTTCCTCTAAAATATTGTTTGTTAAATGTTTTTCAAAAATAAATATTCTTTTGTTTAATATAAAATGTGTTTAAATAAGCGGTTTGTACAATTCATAAATGAAAACAATAAACATACATTTCATAAGTTTTCAATAGTGTAAGTACTTACCTAAATCATAAATTGAAGGCCAACTGATTGGATTATTCATTGGGTTCATAACACGATAATCGTCTTGAATATCTAATGTGATTATCAACCAACCTCCAGTCAGTATACCTGCAAAAGTTCCTAAAATTATAGTTGTATCACCCCTGAAACAAAAACATATATTGACATTTTAAACAAAGAAATTGCTCATTATAAAGAAATTAAAAGAAGCATTGATATAATAATATAATATAAAATAATAATATATGACTCAAATATCATTATAATTTATTAATTTATAAATAATACTATTTGTTCTTTTTAAGTACAACTTATATAGTAATTACTTATTTATATATGGTTGCATATTTATGTATAACAACTTTTTGGTTAAAAGCTAAAAAAATATATATGTAGGTATAGATATTACTTATTTATATGTCAATAGTACAGAAATCAATACCGTATATCATTTACAAAACAAATTATTTAAACCGTAATAAATATAGTAGTCTAGAATGCTATATTAAAATACATTTATTTTGTAAATACTGGTAAATTTTTAGAATCGCAGACATACCCCCCCCCCCTCCGAATATATTTTTATGCAGACAGCGGCCATTTCCCCCCTACCATTTTTTTAAAAGTTTACAATTTAATAATATTATATTATTATTTAATATGAAATTATTTATTTTTCTCCTATTGTGTAATATTTTCAAATATTTGTATAAATACAATAAATTATAGATGTATATTTTTAAACAACTGAACTACTTGAATCAAATTCATAAGCAATTATTAAACTGTTAAATATCCAAACTGGTACAGTTTTAACAAAAATAAAAATATGAACAAAGGCTAAAAAATATGTGTTTGGAAATAAAAAAAGAATCAAAAATCAAAAGTTTTTTTACGAAATTTATCATTTTTATTAATGATTAATTATATTTTATTTTATTTTATACTTATTTTTATTTTTATTGTTTCAAGTAGTTCAGTTGATCAAACATAAACATTTATAATCTATTTTATTTATGAAAATAAAAAAATGTTTATATATTATATAATTCAATTCAATAGTATTAGTCAATAATAAACTTTAAAAAAAATGAGGGAAGATGTCCAAATCAAAAATATATCGGGTGGGATAATTGTCCTACTAGACCAGCGGTTTCTAACCTGTGGTCCACAGCCCCCTGGAGAACAGCGATACTCATGTAGAGGGTCCGCAGAAGCCTTAACACATAACATGCGTCAATAAGTGAAAGAATGCATTATTACAATATTGTTGGATTATTATAATTTTTTTTCATTTATAATATTATGTAGATTCTACACCAAATAATTGTATTATTAATATTTATTAAGTAATCAGTTTTCCTTGTTCATACAAAATGTACATGCGTACAGCACTGTAGTCTTGGCAGTCTTATATTTACTGCCACTAAGTGCAGTTGATCGATCGTACTCAATTATAGTTTTATATTACATTTTTATAAAAAAAAATAATTGTAATAAAAATAATTATAAATGTGTATGTTTTGTTATGTCTACTTATGTAATTTGTAATATAAAATAATTATTATAATTTTGGTTATGATAACATGAGATGTCCAATTACCAAATTGTTATACATTATTATGAATTATCATTATTTTGTATACGTAAAGAAGTACAAGTAGTTGTAACAAAATTCTTTAGAATAAAATAAAATTTATATTTGTATTTATGCACATAATATTGGTTTATTGCTTGGTTTAAACTAGACAAAAACAATCTATAAATTGCCTTACCAGCGCACTCTTAATTGGACACTAAAACATTATATCATTTCAAAAACTGGGTTTCTTGAACATTTAGAAGTATTTGTTCTATCATAAATAGTAATCAAATACATAAGAAAGATCATTCTTCATTTACAGGAATAATAATAAGCAAAATAAACTGATTAAGTACATTCCTTGCCTTGCTCAAAACCTTGAAGACATTAATAATTTATTTTAAATATAATTTACTTGGTAGGCGTCCACTGATCACTAGTTGGGTAAATTATTACTAAGCACACAGTAACAACAATAAGTATCAATGGTGTCCATTCATTATACATAAGATAACGGTCTAAAACATCAGCCAATGGTACAAATGGAATCAACAAAATAGTAGCTAATAGCAGGCCAGCAATCACATCCTAGAATAAAAATGGATTAAAACATTTTAATATTTATGCATATGTATATATTAAGTGAATTTATTATATTTGAATGCAGTTTTTCATTAATCAGTATTTTTATGAATTATATAACTATGTCATTAGTTAACATATTTTAGTATTTATGTATTTTATAAATTCTAGAATACTTGCAGTTTTTGAGAATTTATCAGACTGCCACTGTTATTATATATTTTTCAACTTAAAAATATTACTAAAAATGCATATAAATACAATGAAATCAATAGAAATAATATTTATTTATTTCAGTTGAATAAAAGATATGAAATAAATTTTGTATTGGAAAAACCAATACATAAAAAAAGTATTAATAGAATAATATATTATAATATTTGATTGAGTTATATTTTATACATTAAAAAAAAATTGTTGCATGGAAAAATCTTCTCTTCAAAATTAAATTGAATTATTTTCCTAATTAATAGGATTATGTCACACAACATACATTTTTTTTTGCTCCCGTCTTTCCCCCCTAGTTCTACGCATTAAACAAATTACCCACATACTTCACCAGTCAAATTATAATAATACACCTATGTTGACCTGGTCAATATACAATAGTATTACACATTTCTATTAATTATGTTATTTGCAGGTATACTCTGTTTACATTCATACATGAGTAACCTTGGACTGCAGGCTTCATACGACAATAACAATAGGTCCCTAACACACCCCAAATTCTGAGTTTAATCTTATATGAGGCAGAGTATACTCTGTGTAATCGTAAGTACCCATAAATAACAATTATAAACAACATATTACGAGATTTGGTACTTATAAATAAAAATAACAACTTAGTATTCAGAAAGTATTGTCATTTAATTTAATTTTTAAATATATATATGAAATTAGGCCACAATAAGAAGCATTTTAATAATGAATAATAAAAGTGAATGCATTTTTTTAAATTTAATTATAACGTTTTAATATTTATATTATTCTACTTAAAATATTTTTTTCCTGAATATTATGATAGCTTTTGATAACGTCGTTATAAGTTGAAACTACTAAAAAAAAAATGTATATCTTGGATAATTTGTGAATCAATATAAATATGAATGACATACCTATCATTGAGAGTTCAATTTGAAATTAAATCATAATTGTCTCGACTTTTAAAAAATTGCAGATCTAATAAAATCTAATTGCTTTCAAAGTTATTCATTCCATAATGTATTGTTTCCCAAGTCATTTGTTCGGTAACAAAAAAAATTTGATCTCGAGAAAGGAGTGCAATAGGTAGTTAATACTTCATTTCTAACCTTCGATGAATGTATTCACTAATTATTGTTATTTCAAACATAAAAGATACAAATTTATATAGCTGTTAAGAAATGTCATTGTTATAAAAATATTTTATCATAATGTTAATTGTGCACATAATTATGTTATTTGTACATTCATATCAAAATTATTTCCTATGCATAGTTTTGGATCCATCCACGGATATTTGTATTTTTACTGGTAATTAAATAACTCTCAATAACTATCAGTAAGGATATGAGTATATGTAGATTTCAAATCGTTTTAACACAATCATTCATATACCTACAACAAAGTACAAACTACATAATACTATAATAGCCAATAGGTAATAAAAGACAAGGCTAATAATATATTTTATATTAATATGTTCTCTTTGTGAATTACACCAAACAAATTCATTAAAAGTATACAGAGAGCCTTTGTAATGTAGGTATACAATAAATGTAATTTGCTTTCAAAATGATATGGTTTTTTTACTATTGGTTTTGATAAAAAAAATTATATAACCTACATTGACTGTTTAGTATTAACACCAAATCGGATAACCTAACCATTACAATGAGCCTTGAAAATCTTTGAACTAATTCTTTTGTGACTTGAACAATGATTGTTTATTTAACGTTAAAATTAGATTAGATAGGCATGTATTATTTTAATTTTATATATAACAAATAACTTACCAAAACTGTGTGCATGCCTAAATACAAACGACTAAGCGAAATTAACATGCACCATAGAAATACTACTATGATACCAATGCTGAAGTTGATCTAAAAAAGAAAATAATATAATGAAACCAACAAATGTATAGTTTAAATAGTATATGAAATTAAGTACTTGATATCGATTTGAAATGAAATATAAAACAGAAAATGGTAATGCAATACTAATCATAGCATGGGTCGAAGGCATTCCATATTCAATAGACCATTTAGTTTGTAGTCTAATAACTGGAGGACATTCCGGTCTCGGCCACTGTACTATGTCTTTAATGGATTGACCTGAACAGAAATTAACAGGAAAACCGACAAATAAATAAATCTCGTACAAGCGTTAACAACAAACATTATTACCAATGTACATAACAGCAGCCCAGACGAGGACCATTTTCCTAGCAACAGCCGAGTCTATGTTCCATATCAGGAATGGTATGACGATGGCATATCCGATTTCGTCACCGAGGTACGTGCCAAACAAAAACAAGTAATACCAAAACTTGTTAGTGATGGTGTGATTGACGTCGTTTGACTTGCGCAACGCATTGCCATTGCTGGTCTTGGACTCACCATTGTCCAGCGACGGAACGGTAACACCGTTGTCCGACGAGCCATACCGCACCACTCCAAAAGACCTTTGAAAACGGGCGACCAGTTCGGGGTCTTTAAAGTAGTCAACGCAATCCTTTACGCATTCCTTGACGGTATCCATGCCTGAGCCACCAGTGTTTCCACACGCGGTCGGTCGTTGAATGTTCTCTGGGTTTAGGACACGATTATACAGTAGTATAGGTAGGCCGTAGGGGCTTAAAAACGTCGACGGAAGGAAAAAAACTGAAGAGTCGGGAGCAACGATAACGGACGAATTTACGTGGGTTCAAAGATTACAATAACATTGAACAAACAATAATAATATTATTAACCGACCGACTACGACACCTCCGACATCGCACACGCGACAGCGGCAGAACGCAAACTGGACGGTGTACATGCACTATAGCAACAGTCATTCGAATAATTTATGTAAATCACATTCTTGGATTTCGTAAATCAAATAATAATAATAATAATATTATATTATTCATCGGGCACGACAGTCTTCGACACCGATTGCACGAACGACATACCGAACGCCGACGAGGCACACATCGAAACTATAAAGTAATAAACTCGACCTACCTCTACCTGCCTATTCAGTATTCGTTTTTTTTTTTTTTTTTTATTCAAACCGTTTGACGACGACGATGACGATAAAGTATTATGTTATATTCACGCGACGGCTGACTGACGGACGGACGTTATCGATGTAATATTTGATTAGTATTAACGTGATAACACCGTATCATCACAAAACGAATCATAGATACAGCTATAAAATATAATATAGCTTAAATGCTTAATATAGACCTTTGAACCATAGATTAATCAATATATTGTATAAATGTATTGCAATGTTGAATTATGTTTGATCTACGAACACCGGAACACGCAATGTTGGTTACACGAAATCAAGATTTTCAAGGAAGAAAAATGAATTCAAGAGCGTTCAAAACGTTACACGTGCAATGTACAAACGATGCGTACCGGACCCGTATCGGACTCAGACTTCGATACGAGCCGGTACGTAACTATTCCTGTCGGTACCTAAATTAATAACTATCCCATATCGATACGTATCGAATTTTTCTTCTTGAAAATCTCCGATGTGACAAGAATCGGATTCGGTTCAAGCACATTATATTCGATTGAACACGTTTAATCTATAGTTGCACTACCTATCTAAGGTTAAAGGTATTTTTTTGTCCGCCAGATGTATAGATACTATATACGGATTATGGAATGCATAGGTACAGATTTCTGTTCGTTCAATTATGGTTAGGTCACTTCGGTATTTACTAAAAATTGTCAACAAACGCGGGAAAGTTGATGAAAATAAAAATTACTAAAACAAGTGCTCAAGCTTATTTAATCAATACATTAATTAATTATCAGGTAATAATTATTATAATATTGTTCGACGTTTGCACAAATTGCGCCGCTGCTCAGTTTGGACTTGGAGTGTATTGTTTGAACCTGCGTGTAAAGGTTAAACTTTGGTTGTTTGATGGAGATATTCGCAGAAATAGATTGTTTGGGGACTTTGCCTATCTCCAAAATGTCGTATGATCTCGAAATCGCTCGCAGCTTTTGATGCGACTCTTCCCCGTATCGAAGTATAAGACGTCTAGAAAACAAAACTCAAATACCGTAGTCATCGGTTAATTACACATTGAAAACCGTTGTCAAATTTCCTAGATCCGGCACTGCCGCTGTGGAGTCCACGACTTATGTCAGCTGCGGTCCACGAAGCTATCAACTTTCTGGTCGTATACACACACACGATATTATGCCGCCCACATTCGTGTTTGTATTGGTAACATATAAATAGTAAATACTATAAATATACGTAATATCATTGATTATAATTACTAGTATTATATGTAGACATGTGACAAGATAAAACGAAAGTAATGGAATTACTCCCCAATGGGGAAGAAAACGTGGTTATCAATGATTATACCTTTGAGAAAGTTAAAGAATTCAAATACCTTGGAACGACGATTACCAACAACAATGATTGGAGTACCGAAATTATAAGTCGTATACGCAAGGCAGAAAGGGCTTATTTTGCATTACATAAATTTTTCAAATCAAAACTATTTTCCAGAAGAACTAAGATCAGACTGTACATGACCATAATAAGACCAATGGTAACCTATGGATGTGAAATATGGCCCACAACCAAACAATTAGAAAAAAGGCTGCTAGTATTTGAAAATAAAATACTGAGGAAGATTTGTGGTCCAGTGTTTGATAGCGAGCTAAATAATTGGCGTAGAAGAAAAAATACTGAACTAAGAGAAATCACTGAAGTTCCACTATTAACAAGCCACATTAAGTGTCAAAGACTCAAATGGTTTGGTCATACCATGCGGAAAACAGAAACCACTAATACGAGAGCAGTAATGGAGTGGCAACCGACAGGGAAAAGACCAAGAGGGAGGCCTAGAAAGCGATGGATGGATGGAATAAGGAAGGACTTAGAAACATTGGAAGTGACAAATTGGGAAGATGGAGTTCAGGATCGTGATTATTGGAGAACGGTGACGGTGGTGGCCAAAATTCTTAAAGAATTGTAAAGCCAAAAGAAGAAGAAGAAGAAGAAGAATATGTAGACATGTAGTATAATTACTACCTACATAAATACATAATCAATGGTAATAGTAAACATGCGATAAAATAAGGCTCTGCGAGTTTTAATATAATTTGTCGATTTCCCACAACATATACCTCTGCGAACAGTGACGCGGTGAATGGTAATTTTAGAGGCAATTGCCTCTAAGATTTTTCTTAAATAGAGGGGTGAGTGGGCCGGTGGGTCCCCTTGTAAGTGTAGTATGATATACTACTATACTCAATAAGTAGTCAATAATGATCTGAAATATAATTAGTTATATTATATCAATATACATTAAAACATCAATGTTATTAGTATTTTATATAGTTTTTTTTTATTAGGTATAAGGACTCGACGACAGAGGTCATAAGACTGTAGGCTGGTAGGGTTGGTACAGAAGGGTTGGTATGGTTGCAGGTACGGTCGGTTAGGAACACGTGTATACGTGGCAGGGTTTTTGCGCGCTGCGAACCCGGGTGGTCACCCATCCGAGAACTAGTGGCAGCGGCTGTTGCTTACTTTCAATCACGTCGCGTGATTGATTTCAGTCACTGAGCCGCGCCGAGCTACAAATTACAATACATTATTACGCATTAATACTTGGGATATCTTTGTAACTTTCGTATGGAAAATTTTAAGTTCAACACGCAACTGTTTGCGAAAATGCTTTTTCTACTCTAGTGTACAAGAATAAGTATAGAAACTGGTTCCAAAATATAGATTCCTATCTGCGATCAAAACTATCCAGTGTCGAGCCTAAAATATTGAAACTTGTTGCAGAAATACTACATCAGCCTACATCCGCGTACCTACAACAAAAGATTAAGAACCGCTTGTTCTATTTAATATCTTTCTTCCTTGTGCATTAAAATAATTATACGATTTATTTGAAATGTATAAGAAAAATGTGGGTCGTTCACTGTCACGAAAGGAATAAACACACTAACTAACATTAGTCATTATTCATTAACTATGGTTTCGTATAGTCACCTAACAGTAAATGTGTCGCTTTCTATATTAACAAATAACAGGGGATACGGATGACATTCGGCCTCATCCAAACGTGGCGTGCGATGGGCATAATGCTGACAGTCAATTGGCCGAAAGTGTTAAAGCCGACAAGGTTACATGACGAAAAGCCAACAATAATTATAAATATATAAAAGCTTGGCACAAAAGGTGGGAAATATTAATAGGAGCTGATCACGTTGGGTGTTATCGTGTAATATTGAATAAATGAGAAAAGAAAATGTTTTTGATAAATTATTGAATTATAATTATCTGCTGACTGCTATATAATATTAGGTAGGTATATGTTAAAATAGAAAAACCTTTTTTTTTTAATTATTTCATTAGGATCAGCCAGGCAAAAATAAAATACAAGAATGTCAAACTTCAAAACCAAATAAAAGCTATTCTTAAATATGTTAAACAAAATTTTCTTTTGAAACAATACGAAGAATAAAATTACGTCATAATACCGCATAATATTACTTATTATATTAATGGATAAACATGATTTACCAATTTTATTTTTAATGTTTGTAAACATTTTTTTAGTCTCAGTATAACCTACTGTTTTTTAATATTTATTTTTTATGAATACATAATATTATACTAGCTGCATCACCCAACTTCACCTGGGAAAAAAATGAACACGCCTAAAATGCTGAGCTACATATATATCGGGCGACGGGCGTATCTCGATATTATATATAGTTGATATAATGTCATAGTAAGATTATATACATTTTAACTTATCGTTATAGTAATGTAATATAAAATAGTTAAAACTTTTCCATTTATTTACAAATTCCTATATATACTATGTACCTAACCCTATTAACCTACCCCTACTAAAAGTGTAATGTATTCTGCTTTGAACAGTTTTGATATGAAAGATTAACTCAATGCACATGTTCTACGATTGTATAAGAATGTTATCTTATACTTTCAGCATTTATAGATTAATAGATTTATATCAATTATAGATTTCAATGGTAGGTACCTAAATACCTATAGGCTATAATAGGTAGTAGGCACAAAACTAAATAATTATAATTGCGATAGGTTTTTATAAAATATTGTGATTATTATTAAAATACTTGTTTTAAACACTACTTATTTCTTTAGATTCTGAGCGGAGCGATGAATGTAATGATTTTACAATGATGTGTTTTTTTTAATTTTTTTTTTTTTTTGTTGTGTCTATCATTGCTGTTTTGGACAATCTTACTGCTTCGATTTTCTTCAACAGTATCTTATTCGATGGGAAAGTGAATCTAGTTGGTGCATTCGGGACGTCCAAATTCCCAATAGTTTTCAAAAGCGCCGGGAAAAACAACAAAAAAATTAAGGAAAATGGACATTTTTACGCTAAATCGGTTTTTGACAAAATTGATTTTGGGTTTTGGTGTAACTCTAAAAAAAATGACCGTATATACACGACATTTTCATTGCTTGTTTATATTTTTTCTATAAGATTTAAAAATGTAGGTAATACAAAATTTCTCATAAGTTTGTCTACATTTATCAAAAAAAATGTCTACAAGCAAATCAAATTACATTTTTTTGAGCGTATGAAGTTCATATTTTTACAAGATTAGATATTCACTCACATGTAGCGATTTTGATATTTTGTAGTAATTCAAAAACGAATAAATGTAGGCACTTGAGGTTTATATCATAAATAATAAATTTTCAAAATATTTTGACTTGATTTGAGCTGTTTACGGGCAATTTTAAATTTCAATATTTTTAGTTTTTTTTTCTATAAATATCAATAAAATTTTATATGTAGGGCCAAAAAGCGTCAAAATTGAATACAAGGCTCCTTATATATTGCTTAAAAAGCAGTTTAAAAATATTTAAAATACATTGGCATAATTTTTTTATAAGCACTTAAAGTACAAATTTTGACAAAATGTATCAAATTTAAAATGTAATAATTATTCTAGTATAGCGCATTTTGCGTTCGGTATATATTCCACTCTATTATTTTTATGACTATAGAGTAAATTGATCAATAATTTATTTACATATAATTAGTGTACAATTTATAGTTAAGATTATCTATGGCATTTTGGAGGGTTTTATTGATATTTTAAATGTGAAGCAAGTTATAATAATTTGAAAATCTACAAAAAAATTAAAATTTTAAACTGCTAACTTGCTTCAAAATTAAAATATCAATAAAACTTTCCAATATGCCCAAATGTTACCTTTAAATTTTACAATATAAAAATGCACTCTAGTTTTAAAATAACATAACTAAATGGATTATTCTGATTTTTCTGAACGCAAAATTTGCCATGTTACTTGTGTGTACAGAGACAACACAATATGCGGAGTTTTTTTTAGAATGTTGTTAGAAAATTCGTATATTTATGCCCCCCCTCTCTAGCGCCTGCCCTGGGCCCGGCGGGGCCCCATTAATCGCGGAGCCCTGGGCACGTGGCACTTGCCAAAGTGTCCAATGGGAATGGGAAAGAGGTGCCTGTGCCCTGTTTAATAAAATAATATTCATTAATAAATCATTTTCTCGTCACTGGATGAACTACGAGTTTCGTGGCGCTATATATTGAGGCTCATCGGCGCCAGGCGCGCACCCAGAATTTTTGTTTGGGAGGGGGGGGACTTAATAATTACACACAAGTAAACAATTGAAACTAATTTTTAAATAATCAATTTCATTTGTTATCATCATATAATGTTATATTATTATGTACCTATTTAATATTTGTAATTATATTTATAACTAAATCAATTTAAAATTTAAGTTTCCTGGACTGGGCGGTTTATTGATTGTTGAAATTTTTGGTTTAATACTATTATAATTAAGAAGAGTACTACTAGTATCAACTTCAGGTTTCTTTCGTTTTTGACTTATTTTAACTCAGCTTTTTTTTACACATAAGCACAGGCACACAGCTATCAAAAAGAAAAAATCGAACAGACTGAATTATCTAAACGAGTTTTTCATGCCACGGCAGACAGTCGAAAGTCATAACTATCATTGTTATCGTAGTTACCAATCAAAGTCGATCCTACATAATCGCTAATCGCTAATATCTATAAATCTAAAATTAATTTTCAACGAAGTAAGAAATCGGCGATTCCCACAAACCTTATCGCGTAATATTGAACTATTATTATATATGTGTGTATCTAACATAAAAAAAGGGTGGATAAGTGGATGTCACTCTGCTGTACAGTAGGTTACAAGTGGGTCACTGTAATGGATGGTGTTAAATTTGAATTCAATGATATAATATCATTGTAAAAGAAAAACGATTCTGAGCGAAAACGGTCAGTCAGCCTATGATTTTACCAAGTATATTTGATGATATTATTGTGAATAAGTAATTTATATATAACCTATTTACGTGGAGCCTTGTTTTAAATTTTCAATCTTTAGCCATAAAAGTTAAACATTTTATACATTTTTAACCACTAAATAATTAATAAATTATAAATTTGATAAATGTTGTCAAAATTTGAACTTTAAATGCTTATAAAAAAAAATTGTGCCTATGTATTTTTAATATTCTTCAACTGCTATTAGAACGATATATCAGGAGCCTTATATTCAATTTTCACGCTTTTTTACCCAACAAATAAAATTTTATTGATATTTATAGAAAAAAAAACTAAAAAAATTGAAAACTGACAATGTCCGTAAACAGTTCAAAAAGAGTCAAAATATTTTATAAATTTTATGGTATATAGAAAATGCTAATATAAACATTCAGTGAAATTTTAAAGTATCTACAATCATTCGTTTTTTAATTACAATAAAATAAGAAAATTGTTACATGAGAAATCGAGTGAATATCAAATGTTGTAAAAATATAAATTTCAGACGCTCATAAAAATTTAATTTAAGTTTCTTGTAGATATTTTTTTTTTGATAAAGGTAGACAAACTTATGAGTAATCTTATATTACATTTGCATATCTTAGATTTAAAAAGAAAAATTTTTATGAATTCTCAACTCAAAATAATTTGCTAATTTTTGTGATTTTTCCGTATTTTGTCAAAATTTGAACTTTAAATGCTTATAAATAAAAACTGTGACTAAGGATTTTTAATTTTTTTCATCTGCCTTTGAAACAATGACCTAGGAGCCTTCTATTAAATTTTCAAGCTTTTTTACTCAACAGATAAAATTTTATTGATATTTATAGAAAAAAAAACTAAAAAAATTGAAAACTGACAATGGCCGTAAACAGCTCAAAAAGAGTCAAAATATTTTGTAAATTTTATGGTGTATATAAAATGCTAATATAAACATTCAGTCAAATTTCATGTCCCTACGGTCATTTGTTTTAGAGTTACACCAAAAACCTAAATCTATTTTCTGGAAAACAGATTTTGTGTAAAAATTCCCGTTTTTCCTTAATTTTTCTTTTGTTTTTCACGTCGCTTGTGAAAACTACTGGGAACTTTTGACCCCCCCAAAGTACCAACTAGATTCACTTTCCTATCAGAAAAGTTACTATTGAAGAAAATCCAAGCACTTTTACTGTCCTAAAAGGTGATGACACACACAAAAATAAAAATAAAAATAAAATAAAAATTAAAAAATTAAAAAAAAAACACACATCATTGTAAAATCAATACATTTATCGCTTCGCTCAGAATCTAAAATTTGAAAATATAACATTATCATTTATCATTGTTATACTATTATATTTGCTATAATAATGTATAATTTAATTTTTGGGGGGGGCTTAAGCCCCAAAGCCCCCCCTTGGGTGCGCCACTGCACGGCGCCACCGAGCATTCAAGGTTTCTTATCATATCTCACGTCCTCGCGTCGTTCACTCGTTCCCGCCTTGCCGTTTTAATTTTTAACGTTATCGTAAACAAAGCGTTTCGGTACGCGGCTGGTACTACTCACGAGTTGACCATCACGACTGACTTTCTGTAGTTATTGTAACCCTTGTCAGATTCCATTTTTGTATGCATTCTTCATATTATACATCTCAGCGTCTCACTACTTTCTGAACTGTGACCTGTCACCACCAGTCATCACTCGCCTTGTCGACGAACGACGTCTCGCATCGCCGATTTCAGTTTTTTGAATGCTACAAGTACCGTCCCGATCATCTACAGTTTGGTAACAGCCGATCGCGATGGCCGAACGTCTTGAAGATTTAAATTTACCAGTGACGGCGATCACCCGTATAGCTAAGGAAGTGTTGCCGGCCAACATCATCGTATCGAAAGAAGCTAAGACTGCATTGGCCAGAGCAGCATCCGTGTTCATTTTGTATGTGAGCAATCAAGCCACCACGATCGCAACGAGCAGGAACAAGAAGACAATCAGTGCCCAAGACGTGCTGGAGGCGTTGGCCCAGGTCGATTTCGAATGTCTGATCGAACCCTTACAGCAACTGTTGGAAGGTATGCCGATACATTAAATAAAACGATTTACCTACCTCCATCAGCTAGCAGGGACCTCTAATAAGACATGATGGGTAAACGTTTTGTCGTTGGGTGTTTATCAACAGTGGCTCACCTGTGTGACGGCAAAAAGTATTTAAAGTCACCCAAGTATAATACCTATTTATTTGAATTTATAATTGGAAACAGATTTTAAAGAAATGTATTAGGTCATTAATAATTTAAATCAATATAATATTATCACAATTCACTGGTGTAAGCAAAACATTGGCTGATTGCAATTAGAAAATTTCAATCAAGTTTGATTTGAATTTTTAATCATAAAACAACCTGTAGATGCTGAAAATAAATAGGTAGGTGATTATTGTTTTTACTGTTATTCAGGCGCGGTTCTAGGACTACATTTTCGTATGGGCAACAGTAGATTTATAATTAGGTTTTAACCGCGAATGATATTCCTCATTTCCTCCCCCTTCCCCAATAAGGGGCACCAGAAATTTTGGTATGGGCAGCTGCCCACCCTGTCCATACGCTAGAACCGCCACTGCTGTTATTCCTTAATAATTATAACCTAATAAAAAAAACACTATAAAGATCTGCTATATTATAATCTAGGTAGGTAAAGGTAGGTAATATATTATAGGTATGGCTATAATATTTTTATTTTTTATTTAAATAACGTGTTGTAATAACAAGTAGAAACAAAAATATAAAAATAATAACTACAGAAAATATGTTTATTTACATATTATAAATATATAGGGGTAAGTAATCTGAATTCATTGTTTCGTAGTATACTCACTAGTCACAGGATCCACTCGTATTAATTTCCACTAATAACTAAGAAGACGCCACACTATCGTATAATTGTGCCTCCGTTTCCAAATGTACAACATAGGCATATGTGTGTTCAACAGTTCCAATTTAGTGCAGTAACCTTTGAATGAATTAACCCACTATCAAACTTGAAAATAAGAACATTATCTGTATTTTTTATCGGTATACATGCAATATTTTAATTTTTAAGCGAGTGATGAAAATGTTTATATTTTATTTTTATACATGGATACTTACTTAATTTGCTTGAAAATTAAATATAGTGATAAACCCATGTGAAGACACAAATAGACAATAGTGTTCAGCTTACCTTTAAGTTTGATAATAAGTCAATTCACTCTATTATTAAAGGTTACTATATAGGCACACAAAATTAGAACTGCTTAACACAAATTTACGATGCTGTAAGTTTGTAGGACGAAGATAACACACGCAGATGTTGTCCTCTTAAGTTAAAAAATAAAATTTTAATATGTATGTGGTTTATCAAATTATGTAAAATATGACTAATTTGAACGAAATAAGTACATAACAATTATTAAAAATGGGTAGGTAAATTATATGCTTAATGGTATTTATTACACATCTTACTTCTATATTCTTCCAAAATACTTTTCTTACTATTTAGATATTTGACCACTGTCATTCACTAGAATAGGTACACATTTCATAATGTTTAGTCACTATGATAAATTTATGATTCATGACTTAAATAGTAAAATCTATTGTTGTTGTGTTTAAATCGCTTTCTGCAAAATATTTGTTCTACATTTTTGTTATTATTTTTTTTCCTGTAGATTTCAAGTCGACAAAACAACAAAAGAAGGATACCAAAAAACCAACACCAAACAAAAATGCAGACGATGCAGACGTGATTGATTTGGTGGACGATGATCTGGAATTGTGATTTATTACTATTAAGTTCTTTTTTTTTATCATTTATTATTTTTATTATAAAATGATGTAATTTCTAGAACATTAAAAAAAATAAATGTATAATAATATGTTAACATGGATTAATTAAATAACAATTAATAGTATATGAAAATATAATTTTGTATAAGCTAAATTAGTCTTTATTATTATCAAAAAATAAGTTTCGTGAATGCTATTCAAAGCTAATTCCATTGTATAAAATATGTTATATAATAATAATAATAATAATAATAGATAAACACTAGCCAATAGTAGCAACGCTAAGACTGAAAAAACAGATATAAGTAATAGTCAGGTTATATTTTTAACATCAAATTTATGTAAGATTTCAGTTCTGCACATAGGGCACAATGATATTTGTTCTGCACACTTCCAACAGCAACACAAGTGTCCACAAGGAATAAACAATACGTCAAACTAAAAAAAAAAAATTATTATTTTGGACACAAGTTAATATAAACAAAATTAACATAGAATAACTTAAGACTTTATAGGTATATGAAACCAATTTTATTTTTTTGTTGTAATTCAAAAATCAATGACCATAGAGACTTGAAATTTCACCAAATATTTAAATTAGTATTTTTTAGACATGATATAATTTTAAAATAATATTTTAGCTCTTTTTGTGCTATCGTTAGATATTTTATGGCAACGGTTGGCAACTGGCGGACCACAGAAGGTAAAACTCTGGAACCCGTCTACACATAGTATGATTTATGTTATTGACTGTAATAGTATATATTATTAAATTATTATATTATTTTATTAATATTAGTAATAGAAAATGTATATTTCATTTCATTTATCAAACTCGTATTATGGTTGTATCATCATTCATTGCAAATATTTTATTGGGCAGGTAATAATGTTATAACACCTGTCTGTTGACAACCAAGTCGCAGATAAACTAAATTATAGAAAACGACGGCATTAAATTACATTTATTACTCATTGTTGTTATCTATTGACACCATAATATTATTTGTCTCTTATCCCTATTTTCTAAATAACAATCTAGTTAACAATTTAGTTTGTGTACATTTGCTGGTAGATACAGTGCGTGTTTCGTTTTATCCAATTGTTGGTAGGTATTGATATTGATATTTAATTTTAATTTTGTTGAAGCTTTTGTCAAGCTGTAAGCAACTCAGCTATGATGTTTAATTCAACATACTTTAATTGAGTTATCATTTTCAAAAATTAAAAAACTGAAGTTCTCAATTTGAAAAAACTGGCCAAGGAAAAGAAATGTAATTTTTTACTTGGTAAATTATTATCATTATTGTACAATATTATTATTATTTACCTAATATTGTAATTTTTTAATATAAATTAATTGTAATAACTAGATAATTTTTTTTTATTTTTAAAACAAAGGATATTTAACAGATTTTTGACTGGACCTCATTTATTTATTACTATAACGACTCCTGTTATAAGGTATTACTTATTTATACCATGAACCTATGGTTTCACTAAGACAGAGTGCCGTGTGGGGATACGTAGAAGAACCAATTGTTTGTTCTCTTGCTGGACAAAGTATAATGTAATATATATTATATATTATATTTTATACCGTTTTAATTTGTGAATATGAATATTAGTAAACAATACATTTACACATTAACTGTGTGTAGAATAGCAGTAGTATAAAATATTACCTTTGTTTCCATGCAGATAATACATTCAACTTCCTCTAAAAATGGAGCTGATGGAGGAAACTCATTTTCGGTTGGAGCAGACGGTATAGGAAAATAATTTAATGTATTTATTAATATTGCTTGATCATCACAGCTATTAACACCCATCTGATAAATAAACACACTTTAGATACCGAGAATATACATGAATAATAACAATAATTACTTTTGCAAGGTATTCTTTTGTCAATGGTAATATCAGATCATTCTCCAAAATAAATAACAGAAGATGACCACCACCAGCTGTACACACCCTGTGTAATAATGTTGGGTCAATTGTATTCTTGGAAAATGTTAACTCAGATGGCATGTCATTAACCAGTTTTGAATACTGTAATAACCATTTTGTAGTTGTATCCTAAAAAAAAACCAATAATAATAATAAATATATATATTTTTTTAGTATTATTATAGAAAAAAAATTTGGTCTACATATTATAAAGAACACTAATACAATAAGGACCGTTCTTACAATGTCCAGTAAAGTGTCAGTTAATGACTGATAACAGATTTTATTACCAGCAGAATTTGGTCGTTTAAGTGTTTGTTAACTTTAAACGGACATTGTAAGCAATTTAAGAAATTGTTTAGATGGAGTGTTACAGCTTTGAATAATAAGATACAAAATTATAAGTAATTTAATTGATTATGGAATTGAATTGTAAGGGAAATTGGAATTCAAAACTATTATGAATTACAATTTTTTTTTACTTTATATTTAAAATGCTGAGTTGTATGTTAAGGTCTTGCAATATAAAAATGTCTAATAATAAAGGAAACTCCGAAAGTTTCTAGTGACCTCATTCACCAATTGAAAGTTTTTATCTAGTTAGTCATCGCAACACACATCAAAATATTTCCCATGTATTTTAAGATTTATTGTTTATGTAGATCATTTTTTTTAAATTGGTAAGTGACAATTGTTAGCTAGTACATATTTAACTGAATTTCACCTATAATTTATTTTTTAATGATTCTTTACAAATTGATAATAATACATTCCTACAATCCTACCCCTTACAAAGTTAAGTGAGCTTTCAGCTGAATGCCAAATTCTAGATCTTTGTATTCTTTATTCAGTATTTCAATTAATTAAATCTTAAATTAATAATATTATGTATCTTAAATTATTTTAATCTTACTTACAAATTCAACATTTTGAGCTTCTAATTCTTGAATTAAACATTTTTGATTTTGGTTTTTTTTATCAAGAAAATCCACAAGCAATTTTGTAATTGTAATTCTTTCATTGCATAAATTATTCTGTAAAGAAAAAATTGTACCATGATGAAAAAAACTATTTTAAAGGAGATAATAATGAATATTGTTGATCATAATTCATACTATTTGCTTATTGAGCTGAGAGTTTTGCTTTTGTAATTCAACAGCAGTTAAATATTTGAGCTGATTATACATAGACTTCAAATGTTCTTTTAGAACTTGACGGTAACAATTGCTTGTATTGAGAAGATGAGTTAATTTTTCCATTTCATATGAATCATTATTTGACAATTTATTTACAAGTAAACAACGTTGCATATTCACTTCTTCGATTATTTGTTCAACTTTTAATGTAAATTCTTTGTCAGTTCTGTAGAATATAAAATAAATAATTTTCATTAATAGAAAATAGTTGTAAATACAATACTTTGTTTTGTTACCACTCATAATATTGTTTAAATCATAATATTAACAACTCTGTTAAATAGAAAAAACATTTTGCAGAGTTATAAAATTATATGTAAATTACATTGTTAATGAGCATATACTTAAGGGGATTGGAAGCTCTCCATAATTAAGAAATATGTGATAGGAAATAGGTTTAACACACAGTCATACACAAACACTGCTGTTGTGTGAAAATTAAACCAACATTCATGTGAGTGTACAGTACATCTCTACCACCGCCTGCACATTCTATTATCACTATGGCACACACTGCGCTGGCATGACGTTTCAGAAATTAGTGATTCATACGCTTACGCCTTAAAGTAATAGTATTACTTAGAATGATTTGATTTTAAAACTGTAAAAATATATTTTGTACTTATTGTTATTTTTTCTGGGTTGTTGTGGAAATAAATTTTGAATAACTGTTTAACTTTCTTAAAAAGGACATTACAGTAAAACTAAAAATTAAAAAAATATATAAATCAAAATAGAATTTAAGAATAATTTAAAAAAAAAATATCAAAACTAATTTTGTTAGGCTTTAAAGTATAAATCATAAAATAAATACACTGCTTCCAATAACTGAACCACCTTACCTGATTTAATTACTAATGAAATTACTTACTTTCTTATTTTTAATTCATCATCATGATTGATATGTTTAATTTTATCACATTTACTATACTTTTCATAATAATTCATTTTAAATGATTGGCTTAAGTTAAGAGTATTATTTATTAATTCTTTTGATGTTTTTTCGACTGAAAAAACAAATAAACAAATTTGTAATAAACATACAATATTATAAAAATCATCAATAATAATAATTAGTGGCATATTTAATTCGAATTGCCCTGAGTAAATTTAATTTTACACAATTCCTTCACCATTCACCCAGCAAAAAATAATCAAAGTAGTAATTTAATGATGACATTTTTGAGACAGAACCCCAACTTTAAATTGTTTTGCGGGGTAAACAACTCAGGTAGATCATCGAGTTAAATAGCCACAACTTGAAATAGTACCATCTTTTAAATGATTTAAAAATTGTTTGTGTTTTAGTAGATTATCCTTTTGAATTGAAGATACTAACTGATTGGTAGTTTCTTCATCAGTTAATAAAAATTGAATCAGCTACAAATAAAAATAAATTAATATTATTATACATTTTTTTTTAAAAGATGTGTTTACATGGAGTGACTCAATTTGATACATAATTTGGTGACATCTACTTTTTAAGAAGTAAACGACAAAATTAATAAAAGAATATGTTTTTTTTTTATTGGGTAACCCGCGGCAACATAGGCCATTGGGTGTGGGGAGGGCACTGTAGGTTTTTTTATATTGGGTAGGTTGATACACGTGTGTTGTGTTTGGCAGAATTTCTAATGGGGCACCCGTAGGTTTCTGCCATGCCCCGGGGTGGGGGGATGGCGGCACTTGTTCTCCGGACATCGTGACTTGCACGGAGAAAAATGCCGCCCAGTGGTCGAGAATCGAACTCGGACCGGCTGTGCCGAATCCGTCGCGTTAGACCGCTCAGCCACCTCGTCCCCCCCCCCCAAAAAAAAAGAATATTATAGAACACTAGAACCAACATTTCTTAATTTATATTATATAGTCTTATAGCATAAACAATAAATTGTTATCAATTATTGAATTAGCTTACAAAATTATGGTTACCATCAGAATATGTGTTAATTATGTTTTGCTATGTATGTATTTTAAATGTATCTATAATAGTTTTTCTAAAATAGCTAGGTATATTAATATATTTATTCAAATAATTATTTTTGACTAAATAGGTACTTAATTACTTTATCATTGTTGCTATTTTTCTGAAGAAGACGAATTTTATTTTCTTCAGATTCTTTAATATTTTTTTCTTCATTGAGTAGATTCTGTTTCCTTAAATTCTGTTATCAAGTAGAATTTTCAAAATTAATGTAATAATTCAACTAAAAAATAAAAACATTATAACATACTTTTTGTTTTTCTAATTTTTCTAATTTTTCCTGTAAAAAAGTAAACATTTGAAATTATTACTAGAAATTTATTTTGTAAATTACATTATATAAGAATCAACCACTAAATTTACCTGTAATACTAAGTCTTGATCAACCATTCTTGATAATATATTCTTCGATTGTTTATTTGGTGTATTTGAAGAGCTATTATTATTCTTTGAAACTGTCAACAAATTGAACATTTATAGGTATTATTAAGTTATTAAATTGTAGTAAACTAAGTACATAAATGCATATAAAATAAGACATTAATAACATTAAAAAAATATACATCAGCAAAATATTGTTAACTTTTTGTACTAACTAATACGCTATTAATACACAAGTACCTAAATATATTCTTTTAAATATCTTCAAAAATTATATGATATCAAATGCATTGATAGTATTACTTAACTCCCCAAACATAATATATTAATTAATACAGCCTGCTGTGTGATTCATAGGTAGGTGCAGTTAAAATTCAACACAAATTTAGAGAAGACATTTTTGGAATTTCATAATAGTTTTGATACATATGTAGAGATATAAACACAAGTGTAAACATCAACTAGGTAACTTGTATAGTACTACCTAGGTTATTGATCTCAACTATTTGATTTCAGGCGAAAAAATATTGTTTGATTTGACTTATTGTAGGTATTGATATAGGCTATGTGGTCCATAAATATTATCAGGTATTATATTGAAAAATGTTCAAAGAATTGGAGTACTTAATAATTAAATAGCAGGAATCTATAGAGCAGTGTCAGTGGGATCTCTGTAGGTAGGTATATAAAATCATTGAGTTGGTCTTCAGAGCCGTGCCGTTACGATTTGGCGCCCGGGGCAAAATTAAAAATATTCGCCCCTATTTTATTTATCATTAATCATAATGCGTTTCATTCCTATTTAATTTAATTTAATTTTTTTTTTACAACGTATTTTGAACATTAATTTGACAAAAAACTAAAGTTAATTGTAATAGTAATTATTAAACAAAATAGTTAGGAATAATTTATTAATTTATACCGTATTAAATAATTAAAAATGATAAAAATCACAAATTATATTATATATACATGTTATATTTACAAACGTATCATAAGAGCGTATCATATATAAGTATCATATAGTTAAAACTTAATTTTTCTGGACTTTATTGAAGCAAAATCTTCAATGACGTCTTCAAAATCAATGCTTTTTATTATTTCATGCACAATTGATAATATTGCAGAATTGGTTAATCTGTTTTGCGACATGGTTGACCGTAAATACGTCTTAGTTAGTTTCAATTTACTAAAAGAGCGTTCCCCGGAAGCGACGGTAACAGGCATGGTAAGAAACAATCTATATGCAGTCATTAAGTTTGGACAAGTTGTATCAAGTTCATATTTTTTAATTGCGTTTAAAATATTTAAAGCAGTTGCGTTTAAGTCTGGTAAAATTGCTTTTACTTGATATTTAAAAAATTTGATTTCGTTAATTATTTCCTGGTCAATATATTCGTTGTATTTGATAGCTAAATCAGCTGCATATTTTTTCAATTTTTCAACTGGTGTAACAGATAGTGAATGAGCAGAAAGGAAGTGAAAATCATCAGCAATATTTGATAATTGTTCAAACCTCCATTTCATTTGAGCCATCATATTATCAAGAACTTTGTAGTATTCCAATGTTAAAAATTGATCTGCAGAAATATCTTCATTTTTAAAATGAAAAATATCATCATCGTTTTTATTTACTAACGCTTATCGCACTTCGCATGCTCGACGTGCAGTCGATTTTGAGATAAAGAATACGATAATTTATTATAAAGCCAATAATATAACAAGAATAAAGCGTTTGGTTGACTAATTGTTACTCCTCAAACATAGTCAGAAATTTGTTCAGAAAAAATTTGTAATGGTCCAAAATAATTGTAAAACAATAATCTTTCTCATATATTTTATTTATGTAAAGTTTAAAATGTTTGGCGCCCCTTTAAACCATGCGCCCGGGGCATATGCCCCCTAGGCCCCCCCACGGCACGGCTCTGTTGGTCTTCAGTGTGGATAAAAAAAAATAAGGTCAGCCCCTCCCCCTCCCCAGACTTTAGGTTCATAGTCAGACAAGCAATACAGGATACGTGCGACGGATTTTATTTTAAAAGGTTTACTACACATTACGACCGTGACACGTTGGACATTTTCGCTTTAACATGCAGGGGTGGGAAGTATTTTAAATACAATTGTATCTTGTATTTAGTATTTACTGGGTGTTCTTCTGAAGTATTTTGTATCTTGTATTTAAATACTAATTTAATTTAATGTATTTAGCGAAGTATTTAATAATTAGTAGGTATACTAAATAAAATATCAATTCAAGTAAATACTTAATACTTATTTTGTGTACCGACCATGTCAAAACTTTCAGACCATAATTTTGAAAAATTTGAATTTTTGAAGGATAACCGTAAATTTATTTTAACTAGCTAATAAATAATAATTATATAGGTACTTACTTAATTTATGATAAAAATATACCTAATACATTTTTTTTTCAAATGAATTTTTTATTTTTTATTTACTCGAAGACAATAAATGTATTTTGTATTTACTTATTGAAATCTATTGTATTTAATACCTTGTATTTGATATGATGAAAATTTATATATTTAGTATTTAGTACCTATTTGGCTATTTAAATACAATTTTAAGAGTATTTTGCCCACCGCTGTCAACATGACAATAATATTATACTCACATATAGAAAAAAAGCTCATATTGTCGAGAAGATGATATTCATTTCAGTGACGATCGGATGGATAGACGTCCGAAAGGCGGGCGGAATATTAAACGCGCCACTTAAATCACGGGAAAATAGAAATAAAGCGTGAAAATTACAATCAGAAAAGAAACCAAAAACAAAAAAAAAATAATAATAATATCCAGTGTTAAATGTTTGTGGATGCGTCGCGCACTGTGTATTATTCGTTTGAACTTACAAGTTGAAAACTTGAAACGTGCGAAAGTTCGATTGCGATAGTAGGTAGGTAGCTATCGGGATTCGGGAACGGAGGCCAGAACAGCTGATGCATAAAAACTAAGATAAGAGGAACGATCGTCTTCGTTGTTCATGTTGTTGTTGTTGTTGTTAAAAATTCACGAGTGTCAAGCAAGGTAATTATACACCTTGGTGTCAAGTTATCAACAGATAACAGCATTGTATTGAAAACACGGACCAAGATATAATATCATCTTACAAAAAAAAAAATAGTCCGTGGAAAATAACAAGAAAACCATGGGCTCCAAACATCTACACAAATAATGCTCGACGATGTCCTCGTGAAATAAAATCATAGCATGGTGACATTTCCCGCGATGAGTATAAATACGAAAATATCATGATATACTCGTGTATTGTTATGATGTTTTAACTTTTATTGCGGTATAGCCATTAGTGGATTTAACGGTCGTTTAGTCCGCTTCTAAATTGTGTACTGAGGCCCGCCTAAATTATATTATAGTTGATTTTTTGAATTTTGACCGAAAAAAAAATAATGTATATTGCAGACTGGAATATAATTTATAATAATAATAAGATAATTTAAATATATAAGAATACTTCAAAAATAGAAAATGTTTTAATTAAATAAAGTAGAAAAGATTGAAGTAATGACTTATATACCTGCGTAAATCTAAGTCACCACCTAGCTGGGCATTCTACATTCTACCCACTGGCCACTACCATTGATCACAAATAAGATTATTTATAATTATAAACTACTAAAAAATATAATTCATGATTGCATGAAATATAAAAACAACAATTTCGTAAGTATAATAAGTAATAACAATATTTTCATTACTTAATCAGCGGCGTGAATTGTGATTTATTGGATACCGTCAATCGAGGTGACTTGAAACGATTTTGACATACTTCTTAGTATTAAAAAAGAGGGTCTTTTTTTGAAAATACCATCAAATAAAGCATGCAAAAACACACATTTAGAAAAAAAAAAATTTCAAAAAATCGCTTAGAAAGTAAACTGTATTTTCTGCATTGTATGAGTTTTATGATGTACCGTCAATCGAGGTGACTTGGAACTACGAGGAGAAATGTAACAATTTGGTTTTTGTTTAAACATTTCAAGATATCTGTGAGGGTATTTAATAAACTTCAATTGTACCTCCATTAAAAATATGTGTATCATATCTATGACCATAAATGTTATCTTCAACCATTGGACTAATCATTACCTCCGAAAAAATAGCCAAAAATTTTTCATGATCACAGCGATTTTATCATTGCTTTCAAAAGTGCTTCAGATTTTAGTGATTGATGTCGAGTTTAGGGGTTTGTATATTTTTTATACACTTAAGGATACTTCAAAAGATAAGAATATTGTAATTAGAAGTTTAAAAACATTTTTCCCAATTGTATTATAGCATAAAATGCAGTTTAGCTTCTAAGCGATTTTTTTTTAAATTTTTTTATTTTTAAATAAAATTTATTTACAATCTATAATATTTAATATAATACAATAAGTAAATTTGAGTAATAGAATTTTTGACATGAGTTCACATGATAAGAGAAAAATATCCATTGATATTACTCTTCAGTTAATACTAGGTATAAGTGTATAACGGAAAAATGAATACATTAAGAGAAATGAAAAAGAAATAAAAGTAAAACTAGGTAATAATCAGAGTTCAAGTTTAAACGGATGTTGGACCTTAGGATAAGAGGTCTCTGGACCATTTTCTTTTTAATCTACGAGTTGTATCGGGTAGCTCGATAGTGGATAGATTGGTGATGAGGGTGTTTGGGTGAAGATGTAGTTTTTTGTGAAATCGTTTATATAATTTTGAGGCTTGGTCGGAGATGGGTGATATGTTAAGGTCATTATGGAGAGTTAAATTACTTACATACCAGGGGGCATTGGTTATTGTTCTGAGGGATATTGATTGGAATCTAAGCGATTTTTTGAATTTTTTTTTCTAAATGTGTGTTTTCGCATGCTTAATTTGATGGTATTTTCAAAAAAAGTCTCTCTTACTTCATTTGGAAATTATGGTAAACAAACTTCAATTGCTTATTTTTTTATTAACATTAAAAGTAAGTAAGATAGGTAAATTCTGATTTCACTAAAATGTTAAGCATGTAAACATTTATAAATATTTTGTTACAAGTCAACTGTAATGTTTTTGAATTGAATTTTCATAGTATATTTACTATAGTCTGGCTCATTTCTGGTTTGCATTATATATTATCATTACACAAAAGAGTATAATATAATCGTATCAAAAACAAAAGTCATAAATTACAAACTTATTTTAATAGGTACGTCATGATGTTTGAAAATGTTTGGAACCACTTATAAGCTTATTAACTGACTATTAGTAGTGGGCACGGATCCATAGCAAAGATCTGTGTGTGGGGGGGGGGGGGGCTTAACAATTTTTTACAACAAAAATACAATTATAATAAAATATTATACTTTACTAAAAATGTTGTCATAATAGTAGGTATAGGTAATCAATGTGATAAATAAATTATTGATTATTTAATATATAAAGCGACAATGTGAAAAGAAGTTTAGATTTTATTTGTTATTTTATATATATTTTTTTTTTTTTTTTTGTTGTTAAAGTATTTTTATTCAATCTGTTTCAATACATGAACAATAAGAACAATTGATGAAAATAAAAAATAAAATAAAATAAAAATAAATGACAGATTATCCCGTATGTAGAGGCCTCCCAGCGGAGGTACTACGACAATATTTTATATATAAAATTTATATTTATAAAAATATATGTGTGGGGAGGGGCTGGGCTCTTGCCCCCCCCCTGGGTCCGTCCCTGATTAAGAGGCAACTAGTACTAGACGCTTTTAGTTTACGATACCTACGTACCTCGTATATAGTCGGGAGGCAATTATAGTGTGCGCCATAATTTTATGGTCAGACTTTTTTTCCGGAAAAAATTTCTGAATTTTCTCAAGGATTCATTTGAGAGTATAGCGTATTCAATTGATGAATGATGATTTTCATTTTGGAGTTAAAACTTTTAAAAGACATCTGATATCGGCTTTCATGTTTCAGTTTTTATTCTGATTTTAAAAATTGGAGGGCTCTTTCAAGTAAGTTTAGCCTTGTAGGAATTTGTATAATTGATCATTGATCCTTGTGGCCAGGTATGGTACTCCGGTGTTGTTATGGATTGAAAATCTTGCAATAATGAGTAACTTACGTTGTAATTTACCCATTTAGAATGTTATGAAATGTGCACAATAATTTCATTCAGAATTAAGAAATGTGCATTCAATAAAACTATGTTTTTACATTAAAAAACCCGTGCCCTATATCACGTAAGACGCAGGAGTAGAATGTTGTATGTAATAGTTGTATAATGTATTGTTATTTGTTATTAAGTTGTTTACATGACACATCTGTGTTGTTGTTGTTATTGTTAGTAGTTACTATATACATAGTTATAATAGTACCTACCCATCACAGATGTAAAATAAATATTCTGTGTTAGTACGTCTTGTTTTTGTTGTTATCAATGGGTTTATCGACGTCGCCACAGAGTCACAGATGACGCTGCTCTCATCGCCGACTGTAAAATATCGAACATTTTTAAAAAAAAAAAAAATTGTGGAACGGTTGTCGACACTGTGGCGTTGGCGCGCGCGCGCCGCAACTTTATCGCGCTGGCGCAAGGTGGGAGGGGGGTAGTCAAGCGGACTGGCCTACCTGCGGTAAAAATATGTCGAAAACATGTCATCAATGCTCTGCTGTGCCGTGGTAAGTACACTGATTTTTTCTTAATTTTCTAACTCTCGATCCGGTACGGGGAACTCGTCCAGCTCGGGCCCTGCGTTGTGCCGTCCCTTAACGGTGGCCGTGGACTGCCGGCCAGCCACGTCCCGTGGGGGAACCTTTGCTGGCCGCCGTCCTCGTGGTCTCTGTTCTCGGGCCCCGTTCCGGGTACCCTTGACCAACGTATGCTGCGGCCATCGTTGTTTCCGGTCCGCGGTCGCTCTTCCCCTATCCGCGGGTTTTCCGGGGTAGCCCCTTCAACCCCCTGATATCCCCGGATGTCGGAGGCCCCCAAAATCGACCCTATATCCAGGTTTCCGGGTAGAATAGGTAGTTGTTTGTACCACTCATTTTGCTTCCGCGGTGTCTGGCGCCCGTCGCTGATAAGAGGGAGATAGTTGTTCTTTCTGGACGTGGTCATTTTTGTTGTTGCTGTTGTTATTGTCGTCATTGTCGTCCTACTTCCTCGACCGCAACAAAGTAGGCCAGAATTTCGTTGTAGGATTTCAGAGACTTCCGCTCCCCACCCCTCGTCTTTAATTTTTTTTAAAAATCCAATAATTTTCTTTCTGTTTGACTGATCCATTTATTTTGACTTATGCTTTTGATGTTATGATATGACGGTGTGCGGCAAACAATTTTTAAGTATTCTCGAATAAGCTCTCATGACTGACTCGCTGGCTGTTGTACCTAATTTTCTATATTTTTTTCCATTGTAGCCCATTTCTTTGAACAACACCAGTTATATTTATGATTTTATTAATACCAAAGAAAATAATTGGGTTTAGTTATGTTAGACAACTGTGTTAAAAGTTTTGATCTCCAATATATTTATATTAATAATAATAATATATTTATCTATGTTTTGGTTTAAAAAAAAAATCATTAATTCATAGTTTCCTAGGTAGTTTTCAATAACAGTATTGTATTTGATCATCATCTAATAATATTCCACTTAATATCACATCTTTTGTTTTGTTTTTCGTTTCTGTTGTCAAATCAAATAGTGTCCAATTAAATGAACCAAATTCTGGAAACTGGCGTAATTCCTTTGTCAAGAACCATTTAAAATATGTGAATTGTTACGAAAGTAAGATGACCTATTTCTGAACTAACAACATTATTAGAATTTATTAATCTCCTGAAACAGTTGCTACAAAAGTAACCTAAATTCTTTATCTTATTTAAATATTTCTTCTCCTAGTTAAGTTGTTAGTTGATTTATTAGTGTAAGTTCAATTATTATTCTTCAATCGATCAAGTATGATGATTGTAATATAAACTATCTAGGTATACGAATTAAAAAATTAAAAATTATTTGTATGTATAAGTTATTAATTTTAACAAGATATGAATAAAAAAAGGCCTTGTTTAAATTAAATTACTTAATATTAAAATATTTCGTGTGTATTGATAACTAAAATATTATGTTAAATAATATAAGCTTAGGTTCTTAACAGTTAACTAAATAGGTATTAAAACCTTACATGCAACTAACAATTCATTGTTTGTTTAAATAACGTGTATTTAAGCATTGTGTCCCCATAATGTATTATTATTATAATACCTAATCATTAAATTATATAGTGAAGTGTAATTATTATTGTGTAGAAGTCATTTTATGGTTATTTTTTTTCTAAAAAACTAAATACCTGGAAACCTGAGATCTATTTTCCATTACTAAGTATATCCCTGATTTTACACTATGACTTATATTAGTGTTGTGAAGGTTATCAGATTAGGGACTTTCGGTAATAAAAATTTTTCTTAGGTATACAAAATTGATTTTGAAAATTTTAGTTATGCCCATTGAATTAATCAGTATTTGTGTGGGATGCCTTTTTGGGAACTTTAAATTTCCTCTAGGGGTAAATAGAAAATTAGGTCCCAATAAATATTTTTGTGTATATTTCAGTAAACTTACATTTATTTAATAATTTAGTTTTCATCATATTTCATGATTGTAATTTTATTCTTTCTTTTTTTTCAGCTTTCAAAACTAGGCTAAATTAGCTTTAGTCTTAATCACAATTAATACATTAAAAATTAGAAAAAAAAGTAATACCTAACTTTAAAAAACAAAATTCTTACATCAACTTTATTCTCTTCTTCGCTGTACGTTCCTTCAACTAATAGTCATCTGAGAAAACGACATACTGCAACATTACCAGCAAGCATTGTGACAACTATCAACTGAGAAATCTTCTTTTATTGTTTAAATAATATTTAATTGAAACGTGTGCTGTGTATTGTAATGAACCAACCGAATACTTTAGAACTGTCTATTTTATAACAATTATTATTAGATTTTTAAAGTAGGCTAGATATCTTTTTATTATTTATTAAGTTTTTTTTTGTCTAAGTTAAGAAGAAAGAGTTTTATGTAACAACCATAATTATTTGTGTTCAAACGTAAAACATATAGGAAAGTCGCTTGACTTAGTCGAGTGCCTTTTTAGCTCTTAAAAAATATTACTGTGATATTGATTTTAATGGTAATAATGTATTATAATATATAATTTAACGTTAGGATAATACATTAGATTATAACATAATATATAAATATTAATATATATATTTAAAAGCAAATAAACCAACCCCATCCCCCATTCCCCCACTCCCTAAAAACAACTTTACCGGTATAAATTAAAAATTGTATGGTCATAATAGTTAAGTATATAAACAAACAATAACTCAAGAATTTAAAACTAGTATGTCTAACAACTCCCAGTGGAATTTGTTTCAATCAAATATGTTGAACGGTAGTGATTCTTCTATGATAAACTTTAAAACCCTTTCGGCATTAACAAATCTAAACAATTACCCATCATCGAGATCTTCAAATCATTCACCGCCAAACTATAATTCACAGTCAAGTCAAAATTTTCCTATGCCATCACAATATCAGTCGTCGCAATTTCATCAAAAGGAGTCTTCAATGAATAATATGTTTAACAATGGACTACAGTCTTCAAACTTTGATGTATTCTCTTCTGATAACACTGCACCTGTGAGCCGTTATCCTCCAGCTGGTAATGACATTTTTGGTGGACATGACACGGCTACTGCGAGCAGCTCAAACAATTCAAATTTTTCAAATGAATCGTTTGGTAACAATCAAGGAGTTAGAGAAACCGGAATCATAGAAAAACTTTTGGTTTGTACAATTACTATTATAAAATTGGTTGTGCTTCTATATTAAATGACTAATCATTTTCAGCATTCTTATGGTTTTATTCAATGTTGTGAGCGTCAGGCAAGATTGTTCTTTCATTTCAGTCAATTTAGCGGCAACATTGAGCATCTTAAAATTGGTGATCCCGTTGAATTTGAAATGACTTATGACAGAAGAACTGGTAAACCCATTGCTAGCACTGTTACAAAAATTGCTCCTGAAGTGGTAAGTGTTTAATATTAATATCCATCATGTTTAAAATTAATTAGGTAATTATTATTTATTAGGTATTAAGTGAAGAAAGAGTAACTGGTGTAGTAACAACAGAATTGAGAACTGAAGGCTCGGGCGGTGATACACAAGGGCGAATTAGTTATGAAAATCGAGGAGAGTGTTTCTTTCTCCCTTACAATAAAGATGATGTTGAAGGTAATGTGACCCTTAGAACTGGTGATCAAGTAAGCTTTCAAATCGCAACAAATCAGAGGGGTAATTTGGGAGCTACACATGTCCGCTTAGAAAATCCAGTACATCCAGTTAAATATCAGGGAGTTGTGTGTTCTATGAAAGATGTTTTTGGTTACATCGAACGAGCTGATATAGTTAAAGAAATTTCATTTCCATTTACTGAATTTAAAGATTCTTCCAAACCTTTACAATTGGGTGATGATGTAGAATTCATAATACAAACACGTAGTGTAAGTAAATTGAATGTATTTATTTGAATATAAGTATAATTTGTGTGAATTAAAAAAAAAAAAAAAAAAAAAAACATAAAACAAAAATCTATAGTTAAAACAGTATATAAATATTAAAAAGTGTTGCTTGTTTTAGAAATTGTATTTGATCATTCATTCCTCTAAATAAACATTTGGGTTTTATGTGTTATTTTACTGATACATATGAGAATATACAGTTAGTATCTAAATACAGGAACTATAATAATATGCTAGTTACTCATACTTTTTCGTTTTAGATATTCTACTCTGTTCAGCGAGAGAATGTACCGATTTTGAGTATATCCCTGTGTCACCCTGCTATTAAATACGGTTCCCCTATGGCAGGGTATCGTGTGGGGATGCGCAAAAAAACTAATTTTGATCGGCCTGCGGATAAGTAGTATTCTATGTTTTGTTTTTAATAACACTGTGTTACGTTAAATATTTGCTTTTATAATAAGGAGTAATGAGTGATCGAATACAACATGTTTTTAAATATTGTCTTAGTAGACAATAAATAAAGTTTTTATTTTATTAAGTTCTTTATTACTTAAAGTATAATTTAGTTATGTTTTGTTATTCATTAGGGAAAAGAAGTTGCATGTAATATTGAACGTTTGCCTCCTGGTTCAGTAATATTTGAAGATATCGAGGATACTGTTATGAAGGGCCAAGTTTTAAAACCTTTAGACAAAACCCCTCAAAATCATTTACCATCTGAACCACTACCTGGACGTATACGTTATAGAGCACCTGATTATTCTGAAGTTGAAGTTTCATTTGGTGAAAAAGATCAGCAGGGTGATTTTACGTTGAGGTAATTATGACTGATAGATTTAACTTTCGCATACCTGTTGTGTCCACAGAGAGAATATGAATGTGTAGAAACTTAAACTTATTGTTATGTATCACAATGAAATGGGTAAAATATGAGAGAGCAATACATAGTTTTATGCGCATAGTAATCATATTCTCTTGGTGGACGGAATACTGACATATGATACATATTATGTACGTGTAATGAATTTCATTGTTTTTTTTTATAGACATGGTGATTGGGTTGAATTCCGAATAGCAACTGATCGACGAGATCAGTTAAAACGAGCTACTAATATTTCGCTTTTACCAGAATCGTTTGTAGTTTCTGGTGAAAGAAGAGAACTTGGTATTATTGCAGTTTTAAAACAAGGATTTGGATTTTTACGTTCTGTTGAAAGAGAACCAAAGATTTATTTTACTTTCAACGAAGTTCTGGATGTTCAACGAAAATTAGAATGTAACGATGAAGTTGAATTTACAGTGGCACAGGTAATATCATAAGATTCTTAATTCAATCAATAAACCTTATACTACTAAACTACTAGTTAATAGTGCATTTTACAAAAGCTGCTGGGTTACATAAAAAAATGTATTAATTTAATGGTTTAATAAAATTAATTGTTATGAGCCACTAAATAAAACATGTAATATGACCTATTGATTTGTTCATGTAACCTATAATATGTATGTAAAAACCAGTTATTTTATACTACTTCAGACATAATGACCTCCCACAAAATCATCATTACATAGTATTCTAATGTGTGTTTTTCATAAAACGCAGTATAAATACATAAGAGAACTGTCGCCATACCTACATATGTTGTTCCGTCTTACAATTGTTCAACATTTGTGTTGTTAGTTTCAATACTATAGTTAATTCAAATATTATCAATCTTTAAATAAAAAAACCATAGCTGTTACTCAATATTTTTCCTCTACATGGAGAATCTATGAATCATAATTATGATTAAGTGACCATGACAATGAAAACCTTACCAAAAATTGGTCAGAAATTAAAAAAACGTGTATCAGGCCAAACAAATATTGTCTAAGGCATCTCGTAAGCTTTTGTTGACATAACATAAACATTTTGTTTCAAAGTGAGTGTTTACTATGTAAAATATTAAAACGCACATAAATTGCTATTCAATTTTAAAACATCAATAAAAACTTATGGGAATCACTTGGTAATATTTTTACCTTGCGTCTGATAATAGTTAATTTACCCTTTTATTTAAGAACACAACACAAATTTGCTATGTTTTAAGTTAAAAATGTGTAAGACGGTGATACAAGTGGGTGGTGTCCTCTTAAGGATACAACAAGTATTACATTTTTCAAATTTCAAACCTGACAATGTTACTATTAATTAAGCAGTACAATATTTGAAGGTTTTTATTTGTTCATATTTGCATGTTTTATGTTTTTAATGATCCAACAATTTTTTTGTTTACTTGACTATACATTTGTTTTGAAAAGATTTTGTCCATACAAATACATTTTTATTTTTTATGTAATTATTTGCTTTATTGCTTATTTTATTTTATTTTTTTTTTGTGAAATTTTACTTATTTCATAATGGAAATTGTATTCATTAATTTATAAATTGATGGCATTAATACTTTCGTTTTTTTTTTACTAAAACAGTATATTTTAAGTTAGTTGTCAATGTTATACATACAAATTATATTACTTTATTAGAATTATGTGCCTGGTTCAGTTTTCAATTAAATGAATACAAATTTCAAACAATAGATATAATTAAAATATTATTTTATTTTGTCCATAGGATCCTTCATCTTCATTTGGAAATTCTAGACAGAGTGCCATACGAATTAAACACTTGTCTCGTGGTTCAGTACAATTTGAAGTACTCATTGAAGAAGGATTAGTTGGCTTAGTAACAGTTGTAGCTACAGAGATATTTGAACAATCAAGTCCTTCTAAAAACAATGCTCATGTAAGTGACTAATATTGAGTACTACATTATTCTAATAAATGTAGGTACATACATCCAATTAATAAAATTGAATGGTACAAGATGGATTTTCTTACCTTGAATTTACAGCGTTTAAGTCTTTAAGATTAAGTTGTTTTTAAATATAGAATTATATCTTTTTCTCTATTTCATTATTCCTACTTTAAATTTTCTTTCTATGATTTTACATTTAAATGAGGAATATTCGTTAGTTATTTTTTTAGTCGTTTAATTGAGAATACCTATAATTAAAACTAGGTTTAAGTTTAAAACCTAATAATAATTAAAAACAATTTGGTGATTTTTTTCATCCGTAAACAGCGTTTAAGAATGGACATTTTGCATTATAAGTAAAGACCAGAATTATATTCTCTTAAAATACCCAAAATATGATCCTAAAATTCTCTAAAAAAAACCTTCAAATATTCTCATTATATTCTCTTAAAAATTTAAAAAATATGTTAAAATAGACATTTTTTAATTTTTTTATAATTCACTGATTTTGTAATTTGTTTATTTTAAAAATGACACATAATTATGTAAGTAATTACAGAACTTAACTAAAGTGTAAAACAAAATTTGGATATTTGAATATTTGATAAACGTGTACCTACGTTGATCTTATCTGTAAGAAAACAACTGCCAGCATTAGAGGTTAGCCATCATGTTTAGGGGACGGCAAGAGGAAGGGCACAGCAACTAAACATGATAAAGCGCTATAACACTGCGTGTTTTCTTTTTATCTTAATGATAAAAAAAAAAAAAAATTGTAAATGTTCAAAAAAAATTTTTCTCACAATTTACGAAATATTTCAAAATATGCTAAATGGGTTAAAAATATCTAACCCATGAAATATTCTCAAATATGCAAAAAAAACTTTTCTACGCATTCAGAATTGAACAAATTGTCCACATTTTTACTCTCATAAAACCGTTTAGACCCAGTAACGATATGTAAAAACATTAAAAACCTGTCTTTAATTATAAGTTAATTTCCACTGGTCTATGTTTTATAGTTAGGAGTTTGTAACATTGAATATATAATCTAAACATGTTTAATGTACTGCCATTCACCTATTTTTGAAATTTTTTTTAAGTTTAAATGGGTTCATATTTATTTCTTAGTCTAAAATTGGTATTTCTTAAATATTTCTTGAATATAATACTTTTATTTTTCAAGTTAAAAACGAGATAAAAACTCAGTGACAGTATACAGGTATTACTATTTTGAGAATTGGTATAATTTTTCAGATCAAAAATATTTTTTGACAGTGATTTGGGAAAGAACTAAGATTTCGCATTTTCAATTTTTTTTTTTTGCTGAGGTTTGCCAGCTTGCCACATCTAATAGTAGGTCGATGATAGTTAGAGTTGGGCTATAACACGATTCTGATTACTAGTAACACGCTCTGACAAGAATTTGTCAATAACTCAATCCGATATTCCTCCTTAAATTGAAGCAAAATACCTATTTCAAGGTCACATATTGAATCCGCATTACTAAAACTTTTTCCTTAGTATTCAAAACGTATGCTCAGATTGTGCAAACAAACTTAAAATGTAGTTTAGCAAAAAATATTTTCTTTGAATTACATTATTTATTTAAACAGCTTTTAATTAAAAGTGCTTTTCATTTTTAAAAATGTACTGAGTTAAAATTTTAACCAATCATAAAATTGCATGGGAATTTGTAAAAAATATAGATACACTGTTCATAAATGCAATAAATAATAAATGTGCATAAATTAAAACTTACACACTCTCAATCAGTCAATATTTAAAATAAAAAAAAGATAGGTAAGTGGATGTCGCTCTGCTGTACAGTAGGTTACAAGTGGGTCACTGTAATGGATGGTGTTAAATTTGAATTCAATGATATAATATCATTGTATAAGAAAAACGATTCTGAGCGAAAACGGTCAGTCAGCCTATGATATTACCAAGTATATATGATGGTATTATTGTGAATAAAGTAATTTATATATAACCTATTTATGTGGAGCCTTGTTTTAAATTTTCAATCCTTAGCCATAAAAGTTAAACATTTTATACAATTTTAACTACAAAATAATTAATAAATTATAAATTTGATAAATGTTATCAACATTTGAACTTTAAATGCTTATAAAAAAGAATTGTGCCTATGTATTTTTAATATTTTTCAATTGCTATTAGAACGATGTATCAGGAGCCTTATATTAAATTTTCACAATTTTTTACCCAACATAAAATTTTATTGATATTTATAGAAAAAAAAACTAAAAAAATTGAAAACTGACAATGTCCGTAAACCGCTCAAAAAGAGTCAAAATATTTTCAAAATTTTATGGTGTATAGAAAATGCTAATATAAACATTCAGTGAAATTTTCAAGTATCTACAGTCATTCGTTTTTTAATTACAATAAAATAAGAAAATTGTTACATGAGAAATTGAGTGAATATCAAATGTTGTAAAAATATAAATTTCAGACACTCATAAAAATGTAATTAAAGTTTCTTGTAGACATTTTTTTTTTTGATAAAGGTAGACAAACTTATGAGTAATCTTATATTACATTTTCAAATCTTAGATTTAAAAAGAAAAATTTTCATGAATTCTCAACTCAAAATAATTTGATAATTTTTGTGATTTTTTCATCTGCCTTTGAAACAATAACCTAGGAGCCTTCTATTAAATTTTCAAGCTTTTTTACTCAACAGATAAAATTTTATTGATATTTATTGAAATAAAAACTAAAAAAAATGGAAATTGACTATGTCCGTAAACAGCTCAAAATAAGTCAAAATATTTGGAAAATATTATGGTGTATAGAAAATGCTAATATAAACATTTAGTCAAAATTTCTTGTCCCTACGGTCATTTGTTTTAGAGTTACACCAAAAACCAAAATCGATTTTCTCGAAAACAGATTTTGCGTAAAAATTCCCGTTTTTCCTTAATTTTTCTTTTGTTTTTCATGTCGCTTTTGAAAACTACTGGGAAATTTTTACTTTTGACCTCCCAAAGTACCAACTAGATTCACTTTCCTATCAGAAAAGTTACTGTTGAAAAATATCCAGGCACTTTTACTGTCCTAAAAGGTGATGACAGACACAAAAACAAACCATAATATGATAATTAATAAATCGTTTAAGATGTTAGGCTTTATTAATAGAAATACTAAAGATTTTAAAAATCCGTTATGCTTAAAAACCTTGTATACATCTTTAGTTAGATCCAATCTTGATTTAGGCTCCGTAATCTGGTCATGCAAATACTTGACATATATAAATGATTTAGACAATGTACAATGTACTTTTTTAAAAAGGATTTCATACTTATCGAATATTCCATTATACTCTATCCATCTAACTCAAGATTATATTGGCCTTGTTTCTCTTTCTCTTAGACGGAAATTAACTGATATTTTGTTTGTCTATGATCTTATTATTTACAATATTGTGTGTCCGGAATTGTTGTCTTAAATCAGTTTTCAAATTCCATATCTAATTACACGTAATTCAGATTTATTTTTAGTTCCTCATTATAAAACGAATAGTGGTACCAATTCTTTTTTCCCTCGAGCTTTAATTTCAGCTAATAAAATTTGTATACATTTAGATATATTTTTTCTCTCACGCAATTGTTTTAAATCTAAATCTGTTATTATTAAAAAATATTGATTGATTAATATGAAAAAAAAAAAAAATTTTTATGATGTAATTATAATTTTATATTTTTATTACTTTTAATTCAGAGTTAATTTTATATTATTTTTATCTGTTTTTGTTAGGTTCTACTACACTTATTTAGTTTTTAGTTTTTATCTAATATGTTTCCTTTATATAATTTGTAAAAGGTACAAATTGTAAGGTATATACCCGTTGATATACAACATAAATGAATAAATAAATAAATAAAAATTTAAAAAAAAACACATATCATTGTAAAATCAATACATTCATCGTTTCACTTAGAATCTAAAACTCAATAAGTCATACTTGTTTTTAAAAATAATGTAATTCAAACTCAAAAGTGGGAAGAGAGGGTTTTCCATTCAAAAAAATTTTGTTTTCTGTACTTATAATGAACAAAAATTAGTGTCCTTTCTGCAGTTAGAAAAAAACTAAATTAAATTTAGGGTCATGCATTTTAAATATTTTGTCTTACCTTTATCATTGAACACAGTGTATATTATATTTAAATTCATAATATCTTTTGATGTGATCTAATGGTGATTTTATTTTTAAGTTTTTATAATATTTACTACTAAATAATAATTGTATTGAGATGATCAATATAACTATTTTCATACACTTTCATTGTTGGGTTAAGGCATGGCTGATTTAACTAAAACAGTAACAGGATATTACATTTTTTTCCCCATCCGCATTCCATAAAAAATACTACATTTGTTGCATTGATCAACTATCAATATACTTATCTGTTTTTGTGAATAATAAAAAATATGGCAGTTTTTTTGTAGTTAATAAACCACATTTCTTAACACAAGGGAGGTATTGTTAAGTTATATTAGAAATGTCCTCCAATTATATCTAAACAGTATTAATATTTCATATCTACTTATTTCATTTCATACTTTATTTATAACATAACATCAAACACAGATAAATTCTTTCTATAAAACTTAAATATAATGAAATTCTGGTTGTTTTAGAATTAATATAAACTCAAGCCCAATTTCCCTATAAACCTATTTCAATAATATTCTATCAAACAAATTCAGTTTTCTATTCCTATAAAAAACAATTTGTATAATTTATTTATTATAACATTTAGGTGTCTGCCATACTGCATTTTGGCGGGTCCGTTTGAAATGGATGTCACTTCTAATGTAGTGTGGCATTTACAATTAGAACTAAAGTGATTTTTTATGTGTTTTAAATAGACTTGTCTAAATGCATAGTGTGTTAAATCTTTTAAAATTTGTAATTAATGTTACTTACTAAGATGTGTTGTAAAATATTTAAAATTCCTTGAGTTAATTGTGTTCATTTGATATGCAATATAATATTTACTAGTAGCATTTTGATTTATGTTATAGTACAATTTAATTGACTTTTAATTCTGTTTCCTACTTAAATTATCCACCATTTTTTATGAACATTTAAAACAATTCATGGTAATGCATTGTTATCAGTAATCCAAATGTTATCTTATTTGTTATTGCTATTACTACTGATTGTTCTAATGAATAATAGTTGTTTTTCTTACTACCATCCCAATAATTCAACTACCTATCATTTGATTACCACTATATTTGAGCAATTTTAGTAATTCATGATAATAATTTATAGTTATTAACAGTAATAGTTCTTTTTCTTTATATCATTATATTGATTATTCTAGCAGTTTGATGAGGTTACTTATGAACCAGGAGTTATTACTTTGCATTCAAACGGTGTTAAGAGAACAATACTGTATAACATCAAAGACTGTAATGGAAAATATATACCAAGACAAGGAGATAAAGTAAACTATTTTAATGATTGCTGTTTAGCAACAATTTCTTATTATTTCTGTTTCCAAATTTATTTTTAGGTGAGATTCAATCTTTATCAAATTAAACGCAACAAGGAATTAATTGCTATGAATATTCATTTGGCCTCAACCGTGTCAAACAATACAAATAATACACATACTTCGTCTACTGACGAACAAAATCGAGCAGACATCAAGTATGGCTATATTGCCGCACTTAAAGATGGATTTGGGTTTATCGAAACCATAGCACTTGATTCTGAAGTATTTTTTAGATATGCGTAAGTTAAATTTGTTTTTTTATTCAACTTGTATTCTAATTGTAATTTACATTATCTGTAATATAGAAATTTGAATGAACCAAGCGCGTCTCTTGAACTTGGTATGGAAGTAGAATATACACTGAGTACCAGGAATACAGGAAATGGTGGGAGCTGTGCATCTGCTGAAAATGTTAGAATTTTGCCACCAGGTTCTATTAGTGACAACTGCGAATTGCTTCAACCAAATGTTATTTTGGATGGAGTGGTCTCTCGTCCATTGCGATCTGTAAATCCTGAGCAGACTGAATATGCTGGTATAATACAAGAAGTACCAACAAGTAAGTTTTCTTTTTTTGTTTTATATAGTGCTTGAAATTGTAATTGTAATTTTTGTTTTACAGCCGAAGAAGAAAATATTTCGCAATATGAATTTGGAATTAAAGGTTTGATAAATAAAAGAGAGTTGCTACAAGTTGGAGATCCTGTACAATTTCAAGTAGACTCAAAAAATAGAGCTGTAAACATAATTGCGATTCGAAAGAAACAAAGAGCTCACGTTGACGCTATTAAAGGTTTGTTTGGATTTAAAATTACATTTTTTATTTAGCTACTAAAAATGTTAAATATTTTCTTTTTTTTAGGATTATTTGGTTTTTTAACTCACGAAGTAGAAGGTGGTAAAAAACTATTTTTCCATACATCTGAAGTAACTGATGGAATTAAATTATATCAAGGAGATTTAGTGGAATTTGTATTAGTTGTCAATCAACGATCAGGAAAATCATCTGGCTGCAATGTTACTAAAATAAGGTATTAACCTAAATCAAAAATAACATTTTTTGGCTTAATATTTGCTATTTACCTGTTTATATATAATTGTTCTACTTCAATTCAATGGTTTACATTTCATGTGATTTTAATTTTCCTGAGTCATATTTTGGCAAAAGAAGTTAAATTCTTATTTTTTTAATTTTTAATTGTAAAGGAGTTAAAAAAATTATATTTTTGATTATAAAGTTACTTATTATTTAAAACTTGTGTATTACATTTTGGCTTGTTATTTACATTTTTAGTTCTGCTGAAAATTCACCTCCCAAACAACCTTCTCAACGACCAGAACATTTGATTAACCGCATACGTACCATTTCTGTAATAGATGATGGTTCACCAAAATTAGTAGTAATTCGTCAGCCTTTAGGTCCAGATGGATCAAAAGGGTTTGATCCAAATGCTCGTAAACAGCACAATCCAGGGCAGCTTATTGATGTGTAATGCGGTTCACATTTGAGTAATTAACATTTGACTACCACTGACTTATTTCCCGATTCAGAATTTTATCATTATGATTATATTACTATCAATTTTATCTTGTAATAAATAATGAGCTTCCAACTTGTTGATTATAAAATTACTAGTCTTGGAGAATAGGTCGTCAACTTAATTGTAACCAAGTGTCTAGCATTTAGTGTATTCAAACTAAGTCTTACAATGATTATTTTTTTTTTTTTGTGAAAAATTTAGCAATAAGATAACAGGTTATTAGTTAAAATATTTTAAAACATTTAATTAATGTTAGTTATTAGAAGGCACATAAATTATATACACCTTAGACACATAGATAAGTAATAGAAAATGACAAAAAAACATTCTTAATTTAATATTTTGATACTTCCGAAATCTCCGATGTATTATTCAAATTAACTTCTTTTTCTGTTTTTGATTTTAATCGTCATACACTGGATATTAATCGTTGTTAAACGTGTTATTAATTGGTTCATAAAAAAATATGCTTTTTCACTGCTCAATCTCATATTCATAATTAGAATAACTGTCTGTTCTTATCATCAATATAAAATATATTACAGCTCCACTTGGGTTGTTCTAATTTCTTCTATAATCTATAACTTCTTAAAATTCAATTACTGAAAGTAATGTTATTTTGATCCAAAAAAAAAAAAAAAAAACAGTCATCTTTAAATATAATGACATAACATATTATAGTAATAGTAGTAATGAAAGAGATTTTCAGTGTAATATCTTTATTTAAATTTTAAAATCACGTTCTGTTCCTAACATAGATCTCCCTATTTTCAGCACCGTATACATTAATAATCTCCTTCCCGCATTTTAATTTTAATTTAATTTTAGTTGGATGCATTTAAAAAAAAATTTCTAATTCCTCTTAATAATTTGAGTAAACCATATATATTATATGTTATTAACAACCTAAATTGTGCCTTAATAATTTACAAAGCTACATGCTACACTTGTAGTTAAACAATTCTTATATATATATATATATATATAAATATTATATTGTATATATATATTTTATATTTTATTATTTTAAAATTATTGACTACGTATTTGACTGAGGTTTGTTTTTCCATACATAAGTATAATTATTTGAAAAAAGATGTTTTTCTGTTAAATTTATTAATGACTATATGAATAACCTTTAATTCTTTAAATGCATCCAATTATTGAATATGCTCACAATAACTTAATTAAATTAGCTTTTAATCTATTACTTTAAACCTAGGATAATAATCCTACAATTGTGAGCAAAACTTACATTTTCCACATTAAGTTTACCTTTACTCAATAAATAAAATTTGATTTCATAATTAATATTAACTAGTGATTGTAAATACAAACATTTATGCAGTATCTTAATTAATAATAAAATTAAATATACAAATTAAGGTTCAAATACACACACGAATAACACTAAGTCATAGTTTTTAAGCAGATTTTTTTTTTATCCACACATACACATTTATTTTTTTTTTTCTAGTACAAATCTTATAAGTCTTGTCTATTTATTTATTATAATAATCGTTCAGGTAGTGTTTTTTCATTCCACATTGTTTTTCATCACATGACTATACTCACAGTTAATCTTTCGAGCTTTTAGATTTGTATAAGCATTCGCTTAAAAGAAATTTAGCTATACAGGTATGATGAGACATACATACAAATTATGCCAAACATAAACTAGTATAAGACGTAACTAAACTGTGATAAATTATGAGTATGAACTATTGTAATGTATTTTAATTGTTGTTTTTTTTTTTATTTGAAAAAAGGCATGTAATATTTTGTATTTGTTTTTTGTCTTGCAAATGAAATGTATTTCCAAAAAAAAAAAAAAATCATTGAAACGTAAAAACAACAATGCATTGTTTTGCAAGGAAAAAACTTGTACAATATTTAAACATGATTTTTATATTATATTGTAAATATATTATATTATAATAAATATTAATGATGTAATATTTTTGAATAACGTCGTAATCATAGTAATAATGGTTACTAAATTTATTAAATGCACTAAAGTTTATAATTATTATTATACGTTTAGTGTAAATGATGTTTGAAATTGTTAACTGGACAGTTTGCAAACTCTCTAAAATTATTCAGCAACTATTTGATATTTATATTAACTATGTGCAATTTGGTTCATTATTATTTTAATGTACCAAAATTAATTTTCTTAAAAAATATATACTATATTATTCTTCATATAAAAGTATTAATTATCATAATATTTTTAATTAATTATTTAACTTAAACTAAATATCTATTTGTAACTTAAAGTTATTTGAATTTGCTTTATACAATATAAGAGAGCATTTATACAATATTCAACATAATATACTTAATTGTATTTACAAATTTAACCAATAATTTCTGCTGAACAATTTTAGTATGCTAATGCACAATTTTTTTTTATGTATGGTTAGATATATTTAATTAAATTGTATTTATTAACTTGAGGGATCAGGAATATTTTAAGGTTACATAATATATGGCCTTTTAAATAATAATGTACGTGTATTTTAAGAAGATTAAATATGTAGTATTTAAGTAGCATGAGTTATTGTGAGCATTATCATATTTATATAATATGTAGTCAAGTAATTATAATTTATAACATAGCCTACTAATAATTAAAGTAGATTATGAGATGACGATTATTATAATTATTAATTATGTAATTGCAAAAACTATATGTAGCATTACATGTTTTTCCGGGTTGCTTGTGAACTATAATAACATTTTACCAAATAAGACAATTATTGACAAAAATTGTTAAAGACTTTTCTGAAACACTAGGGAAAAATAATTAACTCGCTGAAACTGTAAGGCTGAAAAAATAACAAAACAATTTGAAACAAACAATGAAATGTGTTTTTTATTTGAAAACAATGACCTCCTTTCCATTAATCATGTGTTGGAGAAAAAACAAATGTGATTTTTTAATACAATTTCAATGTTTATAGTTTTTCCAATACTGCTGATACTGTACCGTTGTTTTGATCTAGTAGCTTTATTACTGTTACTTCTTACTAAATCGGGCTTGTGGTTCTTATAGTGTTCATATTATATCTATACATTTCTGAACAATCATATTATGATCGTTGTATGTTTTCAATATTATGTTGACTTGTTAACAATTTTAAAACTTATAAACTGCACCATAAAATTTATAAATTTGATTATTATTGATATTGATCGTTGGTATTTGGAAGATAATTTATCAATTTTCTTAAGTTAAAACCAATGCTGTTCCGTTATATATATTGTGTGTGCCGTGTCAGATACAGAAGGCAGATGAAGTGTAATTTTTGAAGCAAAAGCTTTAATTAGTACTTATATTATTTGGCATTACACCTATGTTTTTTAGTTCCTTTACTTGAAGTAAATGATTTTAATTAACGAGATAAAATATATTTTGTTTTGTACAAATTATTTTTATAAGAAAAAAAAGATAATAAATATTATTTATATGTAATAGTATTATTTTTAGACTGTCAAAGGGTTGAACGCAAAATTTTTTGATTTTAATAGAAATTAAAACAATCTATATAAATTCAACTTTATATAATTGTCCATATTACATGTCTTACCCAAATATATTAGTTTCAAATTTCTCAATAATTTTAACACCAGATAACTTGGTTCAATTTTGGCATTGTGATCCTTAAAAAAATAACCTAAATAATTAATAACTTCTGTTAGTACTTATACAGTATGATCGTCATTGGATGGCCTCTCCTTATATGTATTATTTTTACTATGTAATATGTAGGTTTTTTTTTATGTATAATATATTATACTTTTATCAGATCTACTTATTGTGCATTTGTCATGGGTTGTAAATATTCAGTTAAGAAAATGAATATACCTATGACCTACTTAATTGATTTTTAACTAAGTTAAGTTCTTTTTGACTTAAATCAACACAAGATGAAAATATTAGTTAACTTGCCCAGCTTAGCAGACTTGCAGTCAGTAAATATAATAAATACTAAATAGGCACTTTTTATTAAAACTGAATGTACCTAGGCATAACATATTATGTTATGAGTTAGTAGGTAGGTATAAATGCATATTATATTTTAATATTGAAATAATATTCGACATGTTCAAAGTGAAACTAGATTTATTATAAATATTGGTATTTGTTTTTGTTTATGTTTTTTTATAATCTATATGATTCGTAGGAGTTTCAACACGTATTTATCCTTCAACTAATAAAAATAAGTAAGAACGCAGTTGCATAACAACTTGCCATAGTGTCGGTTATGGGTAGATAGGTATGTAAAAACAAATTAACAACTTTATAAATAGCTAAAATGCGTTTCTATTATTAATTGTTATACTCCGATTGATTATTATATTATTAGACCGTTATATTATCTGGTGGAAAATTGCAAAATCTAATGCCTAAAACAATACCTACCTACCTACCTACCAATTAAATAGGTTAGGCGGGGAAGCACCTAAATGTAGATTGTAGATAATATTATTTATATATTATATACTATTATTATTGCAGATTGTTGACGACGTAAAAAAAATACTAGCAACTTATATAAATTAGGTACCTATTAAATAATATATCGTATCTATTGGCGATTGAAAGCTTATCAATTATCGCCGATGGGTGGATCTGCGACGGGGAACATCACGGACTAAGATGTGGGTATATCTTAGGGCCCGTTTTACAATCATATAGTTTACGCCTAACCCACTGATTTTACCAGCCGAATTCGGTGGTTTAACCTCAGTTTAACGATTGTAAAACGGGCCCTTAGTCCGTGAAAATAACATATATATGGATACACAGCGTCCCCGTTACATCTTATCACTTTCAATCGCCAATGAGGTATTAATCGGCGGCGGTCACGGATATTATGCGGAAAATGGAAATGTGGAATATGTATTTTATTGGATAATAAATAATAATAAAAAAAAATTCAGGACGCAGACAGGAATCCATCGGTATGGTAGTATTGCAGGCGCTCTGGGTATTAGGAATCTAAAAATTGATTGCAAAAGTTTACCGCGGGGCCGTAGCCTTGTCAGTAGCTGATCATCACTGATGAGTGCTTGTCATACACTCATCGACATTCAGCACCGAATCATCGTGTATAGTAAATTATTATTTTATTAATTTGTTGTCCAGTATTTTTACGATAGGTCATAGGTAGGTAAACCTTTGTTTACCGCGTATGGCCATTATTTGTACCTTTACACTAAAAAATACATTTATTCTAAATAGTCATCATTAAAATTATTGGATTTGAGAAATGTAGAATCATTTTTCAATGAAATATTGAGTATCGCGATACCTACTGATTTGTAAGTATGTATAGGTATCTTGAATCTTCCCTTGATCCCTTGATAATATAATCAATATACGTATATCTATAGGTAGCCAAGGTACATAATAAGTTATTAATAACTAATAAATAATGGGTAACGTTTTAACATTTCTCGGTCGCCGATTAGGAGGTAGGTAAGGTGCAATCATAGGTATTATTATCAATGATTGTAATACAGTATATTCATATTATACTCAATGGCAATAGCCAATATAGGTATATGACTGTATGAGTTCTGAGTACCTTATTAATACCTATATAATATGTATACCTCTCCGTTTCTCATTGAAAAATGTTCGGTAAAAACTTAAAAACGTGAACGATTTGATGTAAGATAGTTTATAAAATTAAAAAAAAATAAATAAATCCATTGCAGTTAGATAACGATACATTCAAACGGGACTTCCTGTTTCGTAGTCGTATTCTGACCATAACATTCTGAAATCATAATACAAATTTGCATGTATATAATATACGTAATAATAAATATTAATATTAAAATATTCAAGCACACCAAACAAATTACAAATATTCAAATATTATATAAGTATTAATATTATTTTTTCACTTGTGTGGTGATGATGCATAGGCGCCAAAAGTTGGCAGGCCCGGGGGCCCTCACATTGGAACTAAAAACTTTTTTTTACCAAATATTTAGCATGTAATCAGCATATTTTTACATGTTAACTTTAGTAACTTTCATGCTTTTAATTTAGGCGTGATGTCAACAATATTAGACGAGGGGCCGTAAACACGTGTCTCCACTCTCCAACCGTCACTTAGGTACCTACCTACATATCAATAATTTTTTCTAAATCGAAGAGGTATTTAGCATGTAAGTATAGTCGTATAAAATGCATATTATGTAGGTACACTCGATGATTAAATATTTTCTAGGTTATCATACACATTATTTAGTTTTTGAAGTTTCCACGTATGAAATTTGTTTAGGTGCTGAAAAATGTTGAGTGAAAACTCTTATATTATTTAATTTGGTCTGTTTTTTTGAATTATTACGTTGGGCTTGGGAATATACATAATAATTTATTTAAAAATTGAAACATAAAGTGATGATTTGAAATATAATAAATTTGTTTTGCACATTTCTATGTCATATGTTATCAATGTTTTTACATTTTACATTAATTGAAGTTATTTCCAAAACCGTTTGATAATATTTTATAGAGTCATATTTTGAGGACTTTTATTTCATAATGCCATAATCTTTTAATCCCTATTCCCTATAATAAGTAATAAAAATAATAGATAGGTACATATAGTACACATTTTGACGTGATATACGACAATACGACATCATCAATATAATAATTACTATCGATTTCATCACGTAATTTATTACTTGTTTCGCATCTTGCGCCGTAATATCCAGTTCCCGCGCATCTACATTTGTATCCCGGTTCTTGCGAAGTTTGAACGCACACTCCGTTATGATTACACGGACCTTGTGCACAGAAATCGAATCGACGACCTGAATAAATACGAGAAAATGTCGTTATGAGACGGATACATCGATTTGTCTTGACTCTTATAAATTCGGACTCAATCGTGTATAGGCATTATATCATAATATAGAAATTATATTTTAAGGGTACCTGCTCGCCAATTTTTTTTTTACTTATTATCTACCGCTTTATTACGATATTTAGGTTTTCGAAAAATTTAAGTACGCTTTATTTTTTGCATATATTTAGTTTTTTTACGGCATTTTTAAATATTGGCCTGTGTTAATAAATCACATGGGTGTGTATAAACTTTTTTTCGTAAACTTTATTCGAGCAGAATATTTTTTTGAAAGCATATAGATATATTATATAATATATACACAGAACATTTCGATGATATATAGAATACGAAATTTAGTGGGTATGGGAGAGCAGGTTGTAAGACGTACAATACATATAGGTATATAGTCTTTAGATTTAATTTTGAACACAGGACTTAAAGTCTTAAAACCAATATAGACTGAATATAATTTTTGAACGCTTGTTTCCAGAAACGATTTCAAGGTGGGCTCGGGAGGGGGGTCAATAGAAAATTATGCAAAAAAAATATTTGGGAAAACGTCGAACATGGTTTTTAAAATAATGAGCGTCTTCCGGATCACCCGGGGATTAGGTGTATTATCATAATAGAATACTGCGGTGCTCAAATATCAGAGATTATACAACCTTTTAGAGCTTTGTGGCATTCCTCGTAGTTACTGTATCTGTACTCGGAATAGCAACCCTTGCCGCAAAGACATTGGCCTTCTTGTATTCGACAGCCCTGTCTGCTCTGGTCGCAACTTTCGAACACGGGTATAACTGAAATCAAACATATTTCGTACATAAATCGTATGGTATACACACCTACATAACAGTTAGTATAACTCAGTGGCGTAACTATAGTAGGTAGGTACCATTTTGAAGGATGTGGTGATGATGTGACACATCCAGATTTGTCACAAGGATTATAAAAAAAGAAAATTAACATTTATGTTTGAAATATTTAAAAATAATCACGTTATATAGGTATTATACTGCATTAGGTGTAGGTACCTATTTAAATACATTTTCTATAGTTAATAGTTGTTAATACCTTGTGCCACGGTCACTGGTTAGCTTAGGTGTATGATGTCGATATGTATATTATATATTATTGTACATTTATACTAGCAGACACGGCAATGCATTACTATTGCTAGGTTTTTATGATTATGCGAGCAGTGTAATATTATCAAACAAGCAATTTACTTGGAGTGGATCGCGTGGTGCGGTACGTTCGTACGTAAGTGCAGTATGAGCTAACAACCCTAAAGTATTAAAAAATGCAAAAAAATTGGTCCAGTTAAACCGCGGTTCGAACTCTATACGTTTGGGATATCAATCCTATGCTATCAAAGTTACACAACGTAGTGGGAAACTTTGATACCTACCCATATTTCTTGATGTCATATTAAAGTAACCACATTTTGTGAAAAAAAAATTAAATCATCATGGTACTCTGGTGAATAAAAATATAAGTGTATCAAAGTTGACCCACGAAGTGTCAAAGTTACCCCAGTCTACGGTTCCAAATTTCATCGCAATCGGATGAACGGTTTCGGAATGCACATATAGAGAACACTGCAGGTGTAGTTGGGTACAAAAATGTTTTGTCTATTATATACATTATAGAAGATTATAATAAGGAACTATATTATAGCGGAGCGAATATTTCAAAGGTCGAACGCCGCAGTAGGTATTTACGGAAATACCAAGAATAAGAGGGCGCCCGCCGTCAAACCCCACGCCAGACGGGGCAGAGAAATAGCAGATGTACAATGTACATGTTCCATGATGTCTCTGAAAACCATATATTTCGAATACACCATGGCTGCAGACATTCTACACGTGACATTTACATAATATCATATTATTATTTATCCCGCGCAGCTGTTTCGGGCGATTTAATCCTCCCACATCGCCGTCGCCACGGCTCGGTCGTAAATCCGACCGACGACTGTGCTGCGCATGCGATGTGTGACGGTGCGCAGACAGTTGGCGAACTTCGAATCATATAATATCGTGTGTATAATATCTGTGCTGTTAAATGACGTGATGCCGTTAAATGACATAATATTTAACCAGTGTTACGGGCAGTGCCGGATCAAAGTCTCCCGGGGCTCGGGGTAGGTACTTGGGGACGAGTGATGCTTGCACGCTGTACGCCTACCACATGTTGCGTTTCCGAGGGCGTGCAGCAAAACATTTGGTCTTCCCTGTTATACATATTATGAAAAAAATTGTTCGCTTTATTGTGCGATTATCGACACGGCTACATATGCCCCTGCGAATCCGAAACTGATTATTTAGGATACCAGTTGGCAATTCGAGAGATTCGTGTGACGAGTTCACGACAACACTGCAGCTGTAACTGTGCGTACTGTATATAGTGTATAGGTTAGGCTAACCTGACCACGGCGAACGAAAATTTCAAATACAAAACCGCCGAGCCGAGTATGATATATTTATAAATATATACCACGATTCGGTGGCGGTCAAATGATTTTCTCGTGGGGCGGGGGAAGGCGAGTGATTTTTTGACATGCATTTGATCATTACAAATATAATTTATAATTTATATTATTATAAACAGCCAACAGGTATCAAAAACAATAGGTCATGGGGGACATATCCGGGGCAGCACCACACCACACCCGCCCATTTGACCATCACTACTATCATCATTGATTATAAGTAGTATTATATAAGTAGTATTTATAATCAATGCTACTATATGAATATTATATAGAAAGATGAAATCGTAAGGAAAAAAAAACATTTACAAAAATAGTCGGAATGGTGGGAGTTGCGATTGGACAGTATATACAGTGAATGTGAATCGTTTTAATATAAATATTAAATAATCGGACAACGATATAAATGGAATAAATCGACGAATAAAAAACGAAACAAGTAGGCAACCCCTAAGGTATAGCCGTACTCATAATTCGTTGTTAGTTTCCTCAGATATTGAGAAAAAATAAATGTTTGAGTGTGTGCAGAGGCGTTACCAGGATTATGAAGGGCGGGAGGGGTTTAAGTATAAATTAGACTACGTTTTTTACAGTTTTCGACTTTCGTATATAAACAATATACATTTATTAGAAAAAAAAGGCTGTGCAACTGGCCGTGTCGAAGAACATGAAGTTAGTCAAGAACTCTTGAGTCAAATCAATAAGTGAATACAATATTTAAGTATTTCAGTATTTCAGTAGTTGTACTATATATTACTATATACAATAATAGTATGGCGTTTGTTTATTGTGTTACGACGGTGCACGACATAACGGCGTGAAATATATTTAATATATTTTAACAAAAATAACAGAACCATAATATTATCATGACTTATAACATTGCAATAATATGTGGGTACCTCTACCTATCTATCGGCTATACCGTAATAATTAATTATTGTTTTTACTATAGAAAATACCTGCCGACGAACAACGGACCGATATTATTGATTAAGATGTATACGCGTAAGTGCGTAACTGCATGCAGATTACGAAAATTGTTCTTTTTAATATTTCTATTATTGTACCAACTCCAATGTCAATAAAACATTAAAATGTATAAGTTTTAACAAATAGACCATTTGAATATTTATTAGGTGCGTATTTGAGTGTAAGTACGTCATAAGTCATAACATATTAAACCAACATATAGTATATAGGTATTAACAGTAGGTACTAGGTATATCGTACAGGTATATAGTGTCAGGTCGCACAAAATGTATGGGTTACATCATAGGTAGGTACGAATTATTTCAAAATCAATATATCAATAATTATATTAAGACAAATAATACTGTAATGACTAATGAGTAATGAGTAATGATATCTAATTAATATGGAATTCTTTCAGCTATCAAGTTACAAACACACAAACCAGGCGATTATATTTTAAACGTATCATTCGTTGAATAAATATTAACACTGTACTACACTGAAGTATCACTGTACAGAGTATATATTATAATATAACTAAAAAAAACGTTATTTGATTTGCATAACTTCTTATAATTATGACCGTGCAGTAAAAACCTTAAAATTAATTTGAAATCTTAACAATTTCAGTTTAAAATGCATTATACAAAAGTCCTAAAAGATAATCTAAAATTTAAAAATATGAAACGTATAATATCTATTTGAAATTATTTTTAACCAATTGAAAAAATGTACAAGACAAGAATTAAAAAATAATTGATAAAATGTGTTTTATATAAATAACAAATTTAAAAATATTTGTAAAAAATATCACGAAAGTTTATAAATAATGAACAATTTACCAATAAAGGTTAAAAAACACCTAAAATTTAAAAAAATCATAAAATGAATAAAGATTATAAATTGCATTCATTTGTACCAAATTCAAACTTTGTATTAAGAAAGTTATGTTTTACAATACGCTAAAGTGAATGCATTTTATTACACGCTCACAGCATTATACAATATTGATTTAATCTATTATATTGTAAAAATAAATGTTCGTTTGATGTCAAATGTAGTGGATGTAAGGAGAAGTATCAATATATGAGGAGTGCGAGGGGCACGCAAACCTTGCAAGCCCCTCTAATATTGTTGGGTAATTTGCGCCTATGTGAGTTGGGCATGGACCAATTGCGCCTAAAACAAAATTTGTATTTTAGGGTCAGTCTACCAATTGCGCCTCTTATATTTTACGGTTAGTACACCAATTGCGCTCTTTATATTTTACGGTCAATATACCAATTGCGCTTGTATCCAAATTAACCTAGCGGCTACCTTCAGATATAAAAATATTGTTGTTCGATCTAAGTCCATCAACATCAACATAAAAACACCAAAATTCTTAAAAATTAAAAACGTTTTTATTGATCAATAATTGATTACTGGTTATAATATTATATTTTATAACAGTATCGGGAATTTTATCAAACGTCGTGTTATTATTATTGTAAAAATGTTTAAATGTGAATTATAATACTCCCAAAAATCATTTATTTGTTCATATATATTTTTACTATTTTTTTAATTACAATTTAATTTTGAATAATTGACGATCAAACTTGTGATCAGTGTACCTATTCGTTTATTTTTATTATATTTATAATTACAACTAACTAATAAGTTTTCCTTATCCTATATTATTTTATTGTTTAATTTGAAATAAACTTATTTATTTATTAATATTATATTATGTAGGCATTTGATACTTGACGTACTTACCAGAAAATATTTTTTTAAATCAGCATGTTATTATTGACCAAATGTATTATTTTACTGTAGTTGCCCTGCTATTAATATAGCCATCTTATTACTTTATGATTTAACCACCTATTATTTTATTTTAGTTTAGGCCTTAGGGTCAACACGTGACTTATAGGTCATGAGTTAAGTGCTGCCCTTAATTCATGTGCGGTAAGTAGTGCTAAGGTAATACAATTAACAGAAATATTATAACCTATTATACAGAAAAACCAAAAATAAGGAACTTCAAATAGTTTGTTTTAAGAAATTACGGGTCGACATTTTTACAGTCGGCATAAATTAAATTATATTTCAGTCACCAAATACTTGATCTCAACCCCCCGTAAAAATCGTATAACTCCGGTCGAGCATTTATTATATAATTATAACTGACTAATAAGTTTTCCTTAGGTAGTGTAAAATGTATAAGCGCAATTGGTCTATCGACCCTAAACATTTTAGAGCGCAATTGGTGTATCAACCCTAAAATGTTTAGAGCGCAATTGGTATACGAAAAGGTAATTTTAAGCGCAATTGGTAAACTCCCTGTGAGTTACCTAAATAATAGTAATAATCACGACGACGACGACGGGTCTCTCGACGACGTGAAGGTGCCCAATCGCAGGCGCAACTGAAACCAAATTATTTTCGGGCGACAGCTGTAGACTGTGTATTATGTAGCATTCATATTTTCTTTGTTAATCTGAGTGAACATTTCACCTACACTTCTCTACTAAGTTTGCATGTTTATAAATGCCTTGGGTATAATAATAAATATATATGTACCTATATATATACGAATTAATATATACACTATACGGGTACATGTATACATTATATTTATTAATTTAATCAACAAATTTAAATTGTTTATTTCGTCATCCTGTATTGAATTTACAAATGTATATAATGTCTTTCGAGATTATTATAAATATAATATAATGCCTATCGAAATTCGAGAAATCGTCTTGCAGCTTACTATCGTTTCTTAAACAGTTTTCGTGACCAGTTATGTTTGGATGTGCTATGCAAATGTTTGGGGGGACTTATTGTGTAGCCACCCCAAGCCCCCACCTGTATAGTTGCAAACATGTTACCGATTATGTGCGCGTGGGTGCGTGATTTTGTGTATTTATGACGTGTACTTACTCGTGGTGATCAGTAATAGTGGCAGGATCATCGGCGTAGCGTAGTCCATGGTCGTGTCCGCGGTTAAATTATAGTCTCGATGTTTCGTGTCTGAGGAGGCTCTCCTCGAGTCTTGGGCGACGACGACGACGACGACGACGGCAGCGACGAAGACTTAAAATTAGGTACAAGACTCGCGATCAGCTGGCGTTAACGATCAACTCGTGTATAATATACCTACGTCGGACAAATGTTGAACACATGTGCACAAACTGGAAATAGACGACGACGAGGACGAGATGCAACCATGTTTTAATCGACCCCGCACCATTGTAGCGCACACGCACGCACGCCCACCCGGTGATCGCGGTACATTTTATGGTTTATAATATAATATATATATATATAATATATAATGTTGTATATAAATATAATATAATGTTATATATAAATATATATATATATATATATATATATACCATGTGCAGCAGACCGCGATTTCTATTTTATGTATTCGGTTTTTATCTCAATTTAAAAACGTGATATTAGAACACGTTATTGGCTCCGTGCAGTGGTTTATCGTTTCAAGTTAAATTTACTTCCGGTGTTGTGTGCGATGTACATGTTCATATACACATATATACATATACGTACGTTGTAATATTATAATATGCATGCTGCTGTCACTGAACTCTGCTGTTGCCGCTGCAATATATGTATGTATGTAAACCGCGATAGTGTGTCGATGGACTGCGGCGGTGGCGTGCTGTAAATACGCGTTATTATGATATTTTACACAGAGTTATTAAACATGCGATACGTCCGATTAAAAATGCATACAAAATTATTGGTTTTTAGGTTTGGAGTAATAATATTATATTATGTGATGTGCGATGCATCGAATGAATTGATGATATTTCAAATATATAAAACGGTAGTATAGGTACCCATTCACAACGCATCTATAGTCGGAGCTAGGTATTAGGTACCCATTCACAACGCATCTATAGTCGGAGCTCAAACATTCATTCTATGCGCGCACACGTCATCTGCGTATTGAAATAATTGCAGGCTCTGCTTAGCTCCTCTGTGAATTGTGATTGATGATACGATACGTGTACGCGGTATGCCGGTATACGGTAATCACGTCCTCAAAATATAAGTAGTCACGTGGCTTGAGATCTGCAGGCGAGTTAAGAAGTCGGGGGCAAAGCACTGGTTAATGATTAATTTTGAATAACCGTGTACATTATAATGTGGTAGATGTATACAGCCATACAAGCGATTGTTTTGACCACGGTTCCTGTGTATTTTGGAATTTTCTTCTTTTTTTTTCGGAACATTTAAAGCGTATGTACCTCTACTGCATGTGCATAATATCTAAAGTGTTGCGTGTCGTATTTTCCTTCACTGTCGTGCGGTCATCGATCGGTGCAGAAACCACTGAAAATATATTATAATTACTACCGATTCATTATGTCGACTATAATATTACGATCTTAAAAATAATGAATAGTTTTTACTTGTTACAATGTCACCTGATTAAAATATTTAAGGTTTATAGACAAGCCGTGAGTGGCACAACGCCACAACATATATAAATTCTGAGAGGTTTTCATCATTTCCACTTTACTTTTTTAGAAGTTTTCCTCACTCTTTGGTCTCAATTTAAAATTTTTTATATTACCCAACCTAATCGAGCTTAAATTAAGAACATACGATATGTTGGCATGTTGCCAATCATTGCCGTTTTATTGCCGTTTTATTGCCGAAATCGATGTAGTGGATATCTCGACCAACATAATTATAAGGGTTAAATGTGAAAATTGAGGACAAATAGCGTACTCATGAATGAAAGAATAATATTTAAAAAAAATAAATAATTTCAAATACCGTTAAAATAATGAGTAAATATATCTGTATGTCATGTACCGATGCTGAAAGAACCGTCCTGTATAAAGTTACCATATAGTTAATATAAGTACATATTATATCACGTTATACACGTGTTTAAGTGTATGATAATATATATATGTATACATAAGAATATTTTGTATTTATGTGACATTTTGTAGTCCATCGATTATTTTATTAAAACCAATATGTTCGTTGCATAACTATGTCCTATATTGGCTATATTGATGCAGATTATGCGTGAATAAAAATTACAACTTCGCTGCTTTAATTAAGCGTTAAATTTAGACCGTTTAAGTTTTAAAAAAATAGTCAACTGGCTATAAATTTTAGCTATTAGTTAACGAGTTCAAATCAGAATTTTCATTATATATTTACAGACTTACCGATGAAAATAATAAAGTAATTCAGCGTGATGAAAAATTATAATCAATTTTTTTAAATCTAATCATAATATTATACCTGTTTACAATATAGTATTCACGTATATAATATTATCGTTTATATATTGTTTATAGATATGATTTTCTGTGTAATATACAAAATAGACGCATTAGTTTTTAAATTTGTGGTTTACTGATAAATTAAATGGTAAAAATGAATATAGTTCAACGCCCAATGTCGGCGTTATTAACACTTATATGCGTCAACTAATCTACAATATTATAACAAGGTGAATTATTGGTATAAAACATTTAGTTTTTGCTGAATAATATTATAATTTTCTGTTCTTACAATCTGCAGTTAGGATAAATGCAATATTTGTTATAACTTTCGAATAAAATAACAAAACCTACCTTATTTTTATGTGTATACAGGTTAAATATTAGTAACATATTAGTATAATAATATACCAGCCTACTTTATATAGTATACGCTTATATCGATCATTGTTATCTCTGCAGCAGTCCATCGTACGCACTTTAATATACTATAGACGGTAATTAAAGAACCAATGGCATTCCAGCAGGCCTTAGGTCAACCTTAGTGTTAAATAACTGTGACCTACAATAATAATAATTACAAACCAAAATACGAGAATATTATCTGTATTCATTATTCTGTGGTAAAGGTGTTGAGTGATTTAGTAACCAAAAATCCATAAGCACAAAATATACTATGCAGTAATGTAAGACAATATTGTATGTTATGGTTAAATATCTCTATCGTTGATAAACTATAATAAGTTAAAAATTATTTGTATAACTAATATATTTTTATTATTTATAATACATTTTTAAATCAATATTTCTGGATGACTGTGCAGGCGTTGCAGTGTCGCGACAGCTTAGCGAAAGTCTGTACAAGATTATTTGAATTAAAGCGATAAATTGTTATGAAATATAAGCGAAGCACTAAATTATCATAGTTAATGTTCTTGTTAACAAAAATTCACGGCATTTCAAAATCAAATCGACAAAAATTTTTAAAGACTACGTCTACAACCCTATGCAATTTTATCAAGCTCGTTCCTGGATGATTACGTAAACTGACATTCGAAATAGGGTTTAAAAAACACGTTTGGAAATAGTTAGAAATGTTTGGGCGAATAGAAATCAGAGTATCAGCGATTGCGAACACGCACTCGACTAAAATAATAATCGTGGGCGAATGTGAAATAATCGCATTATATTATATTAAATAAAATATTCACAGTATTAACAAAGTTCTAATAATATAGTTTTCGGACAGATAGTCAAACTGTCACCTATTGTATTATATGAAATATTTTAAATGAGTTATAGACTTCTAACTGGCTCTATGACAAACTCTACAACGAACGTCTTTATAGTTATTTTCCTCGTGTAGATCACTATATCAGCCTTCGATATTTAAAATGTAAAAGGTTAATTATAATCATTATAATCAAGCTTTATTAGAAAATTAAAAGAAAATTAAATTAAATATTTAAAAATAATTAAACTTGTGATATCGAGTTCAGACTGGATAGGTCCAGTGGAGAAATTTCGACGATAGCGGACCGAAAAATATACAAATTATCAAGACTGGGCCAGTTAATGATATTTTTTAGCTCAGCCAAGTTAAGTAGGTATTTGTTCAATTAAATTAAAAGTTAAGTTAATACTTAATATATATTTTTAATACACCAATTAAGTTTAAATTAAGTTAACAAATAGGTATGTATAATTTAAAACCTGTGGGGCTGTATCATTTTAGAATTCTATTCATATTTCACCGCTGGGTTCATTTAAAAATAATTAATATTGTGTGTAAATGTGTTATGTATTGTTTAACACATTTTATAGTTAAAAAAATAAATAACTCAACAGTTTATAACTTATAAAAAAATACTATATTATTTCTACTTACAAGTGGTGAATATTATATTTACTAATATAATAAATATATAATAATATATATGTATATACTACATTTGTATTTTACAACTATAGGTTATTCTAAATATCTATTAAATTTTAATAGCGGCACTAACTGTATGAATTATGGTGTTTATGTATATAATACACAATTTTTTTTTTATATTAACACCAGTATTAGATAGGTAGGTATTTTTGAAATAAAACTATAATATAATGTATAAATCAAAATGGTCACAATTCACGATTATCGTATAATACTAATTCGTAATAATGTAGGTATTAAATATTAATAAATAATAAGTAATAACTAATGAGTATCTACTTAATAATAGTAGACGTATTATGAATTGGGGCTTCGTTGGCTCGTTTCCGTTGATATTTTTATACAGGCGACTAAATTAATATTATGTTACCCCTATATTATTATTAATTACTACCGAATTAATACAACATTAGTTTTTATTTATAAAAATATGTAGGCCATTTTTCGTAAGCCTATCTTTTTTTTCTAATAATATTTTCTATATTTTACGTACTTATAACTTATATAAATGGTATTTGGATAATATGAAAATTCAAAACTAACTTAATTGTGAATATTATAAATAATATAAGTTGATTTTAAGTTAACGTAAGTACAAATGAGTTAAGTTAAAGTCAAGTTAATGAAAACAGCGAACTGGTAAGTTGAGTTGTTAATGAGTTCAAAATAACATAACTTTTAATTTATCAACTCGTTAATGCCCAGCCTTGCGAATTATTACTCACCCTGCTCACAGTAATCATATTATTCTTTTACTAAATTGTACGATTTTCCTAATTCTCTTTTTAAGTGACTTCCACTTGAATTATTCAAAGAACATAATATTCCATCATCAATTCAACCCTCAAAATAGCTATTTTTAATGCGCATTCCTGCTACAGTGTGAATATTATAATTTATCTTGGTGGGTTTTAACTTTTAAGCGCAATCAAGAAATATAAATATACTGATTAGGTTTTAAAGTAATTCGGCGTAGGTACTCGACTTCTCGCCGCGGTGTGACTATTCTTACACATATTATTACTTATAATCAATAAAAATGTTTAGTAATTAAATCAACTCGGTAGTAAATAATGACAATACAATGTACCAACTACCAATACCTATACACTTTTGATGCATCACAAAATCCTATGTCATTTTTACCATATCCTTTACAGTCCCAGCACTGGCATCACCATTGGGGAGTAGATTTCCCCGGTAACATTTAGGCACAAGTTATAATGATAATGTAGGCGGCGAGAGTGCATTCAATAAAAATAATTTAGGCTACATAGTTACGCAGGAACGCGAAAACAAACTGGCGGACACCCTGCACCGGACTGTATGCCTGCCTATATTATTATGATACAATTCTCTGTGATACATATAGGTGTCTATATATCGTAATGATGAGGTCAAGAATTTTTTTAGCAAACAGTTGTTTTATTTAATTATTATATTCTAATCTACATTGTGATCTCCACAGTGATCTCATGAAATCGCCAACAATTCACAATACTCTTGCAGAGCCCGCAATAGTTGCAAAATATAATAATATACTATAGGTATATAAATATATTTTATATATTATGTTATTATCTAACAATAGTGATGTAAGCTTCACGGAAAAAGCGCTTTTTATTTTTCGTTACCGTATAAAGGTACCCATTACCACGGAAACGCATGTGACCGGTGCGTGTACCTATAATATACTATGCGAAGTGATAATTTTATTATTTTGGATAGGTACACACACTTTTTTTCTCAAAAAGTTCTCGGAAATTTTTTTTCACATAGGTACTTAAAAAAATTCATTAAAAACAAAATCTTCAAAAATAAATGACATTTTAAAATATTTTTATCGTTTAAGTTTTTTTTTTTTTTGCAAATGGCAGCATAATATATTATTAGGTACCTATACACGAGAACGGTAGGATATTTTTCTGAGAATTTTTTTTGAATGAGTAATAAGTTATTACCTAGTTATAACTTTATAGCTAGATGTATATTCGTTTAGTGTTGATGGTTAATAATGACAAGGGTAGGTTTCAACTTCTAGAATTATCCTCAGTATACCTACATAAAGTAGAATAACTCAGAAAAGTTAGTGGAATTTTGATTTTATTACTTACCTGTCCATCATTAAAAAAAATAATATGGTTTAACCTCAATACAGTTTCTATATGTCGTAATCAAATTGGGTGAGTATGCTAAAAAAACAACTGTACGCCGGCAACACATATTCAATACCTACATGATAAGTTCTTAAATTATATATTTTTCAAAACCTATATAGCAGTATAACTTCGTGATTATAGGGTGCGTCATAGACATGACATTTAGGTAACCAAAAAACATCCGTAAATTGATATTATAATTTATAATAATATTGATATTTGGTACATGCGGTAATTCATTTTTTAAACAATTAGTTTTGTGCAAGTTTCCTCACCACCTGAGTAAATAATACGACTTCATTCTGAATAATATAAATAATGAATTTCAATGATTTTGATTATTTTGAGTTAGAAATTCATAAAAAGTTTTCTATTTAAATCTAAGATTTGAAATTTTACCACAAGACAAGATTGCTCATAAGTTTGTCTACCTATATCAAAAAATATGTCTACATAAGAAAGTCAAGTTAAGTTTTTATAAGCATTTGAAGTTCATATTTTTACAAAATTGAATATTCACTTGATTTTTCGTGTAGCGATTTTGTTATTTTGCTGTAATTCAAAAACGAATGACTGTAGATACATTTTCTATACACCATACAATTTTGAAAATATTTTTGAGCTGCTTACAGACATTGTCAGTTTTCAATTTTTTCAGTTTTTTTTCTATAAATATCAATAAAATGTTATTTTTTGGGTAAAAATGCGTGAACATTTAATACAAGGCTCCTGATATATTGTTACAATAGCAGTTGAAAAATATTAAAAATACATTGGCACAATTATTTTTTATAAGCGTTTAAAGTTTGAATTTTGACAAAATTTATCAAATTTAAAATTTAATAATTATTTTGTAGTTAAAAATTTATAAAATGTTCAAATTTTATATCTAAGGATTGAAAATTTAAAACAAGGTTCCACGTAAATAGATTATATATAAATTACTTTATTATATCATTGAATTAAAGTTCAATATAATCCATTATACATTGTCCCACTTGTATTTTACTGTACAGCAGAACGACATCCACTTACCTGCTTTTTTAATTTAATAGTTTAAGAATGTACTCAACCACTGGTTTTTAGAATTTTGAAATATAGGTACCTACTTAAATAGTACGTTTTCAAACTCTCGAGATTTCTGCAGACTGAGGTATCTAGATCAGTCATGAATTATTGATGATTACTTTACATTTAAATAAGTATATATGCGTTTTTGTGAAGAATGCGTAAGTATTCACTTAATATACTTATCTACCCGAAAGTCCATAATATTATAGCTTTTATAGTATTATATCTCAAATAATTTCAATCATGCGTATTGCGTATAGTTCATATACTTATAAATTAATTAAGTTGTGTTCTTTATATAAGACGATTTTGTGGTCTTTCCAGTTTCCACAAACATCAAAGTTTGATGATATTAATAACCTTGACAAATGTAACATTATTTAGTTATTTATTAATATACGTCGCATATACCACTTATACGTCAACGATGACCGCATTATTTAGGTGCATCTAACCCTTTTTTAATTTGTTAAATTTTTAAAAACTTCGTCTACTGTTTAAGAGTGTAGGCCAACCGTTAATAATACACAAATGCCTAGGTGCTGTAAAAATGTATAGTTAAAATTGTAGTTGCATGATTATTATTATGTTATGCTTATGTACACGACATGGGTAACACTGAGAATCCAAGGTAAAATGACACAGGATAGTTTAAATATATAATATAATGCCATGACAATAATTATTTGAAAATTTTAAATATTTATCCATCATGCATAAATAAGTCGAGGATATACACCAATAAATAAATTATGTGTTTTCTATTGGTTCCTCATAGTTCATTAAGTACAAACGACGGAACACTCGGCACTCAAACGAACGACGCGCAAGTTTACACAGTTTACACTTACCGATCTCTGTACATATTTCACGTTTCTCTCATAAAACTTCAATATATATTTTAGGCTCTGAGTGGAACGATGAATGTATTGATTTTACAATGATCTGTGTTTTTTTTTTTTTGAATTGTTTTTTGTGTCTGTGTACACGATAAGTAGTAACAACAATACGAGTAATAACCATATAAATATAATATATTTACAAAATATATCCACACTAACTAACCGTTTCCGCTCAGAATCGTTTATCGGGCGGGACCCGTTTCGCCCAGATAGTAGTTTGGGCCAATTTAAAACTAAGTTGGCAATGATTATAAATAACAATATTTTAATATTTGAGTATCAATTAGCGTTATCCAGTAAACACCACGAGAAGGCGTTACTCTTTGTTCTCCAAAGATTTTTGTTTTTTGCAAAAGAAATAAATTTAACAAATTTAAAATTTAGTCCAAAATATTTATAAAAACGTATTATTAAAAAATCAAACTTACCCCATAATAGAAATCTACACATACAATAAAATCGATTTTTATCGGTCAAAATATATTTATTAATACTTATACACTTTACTTTTAAAATTATTACACATATACTTTTGTGTACTTGTCTAGTTGTCTGTAGATCGCGTATAATTAGCACCATATCTTCTTGGCGTTCGCTAAAATATAATATTTGACTGAACTCTGAACTATTAACAACTTAATTTTAAATTGGTCTAAACTGCAGCTCTGGGTGAAACGGGAATCATATAAAAACAAAATTTGGGCGAAACGGGCTACGCCCAGTTTTTCCGTTTTTGTACACATTGGTATCATATCATTGAATTAAAATTTAATACCATCCATTTCATAGTGACTCACTTGTAAGCTACTGTACAGCAAAGCGACATCCACTTATGTCTCACCCACCTTTTTGTTTTTAGTTTTTTTTCTACGAATATCAAAAATATTTTATTTGTTGCGTAAAAAAGCTCGACAATTTAACTACAACTTAATACAAGGCTCCTAATATATTGTTGCAATGGCATTTGAAAAATATTAAAAATCCATAGTCACAGTTCGTATTTATTAGCATTAAATGTTCAAATCTTGACAAAATACGTAAGAAATTATTTTAAGTTAAAAATTCATAAAAAATTTTTTTTTTAAATCTAAGATTTGAAATTTTACTACAAGATTGCTTATAAGTTTGTCTACCTATATCAAAAAAATATGTCTACAAGAAAGTCAAGTTAACTTTTTATGAGTTTTTGAAGTTCATATTTTTACAACATTGGATATTAACTCGATTTAATTTTCTTTACATCACCATACAATTTTGAAAACATTGCGACTCGTTTTGATCTGTTTACGGACAAATTCAAATTTCAATTTTTTAGTTTCTTTTCCTTTCAATATCAATACAATTTTATATGTTCGGGTCAAGAAGTGTGAAAATTTAATACAAGGCGCCTAACCTAACCTGATATATTGTTACAATAGCAGATGAAAATGATTAAAAACACATAGGCACGATTTTTTATAATAATTTAAAGTTAGAATTTTGACAACATTTATCAAATTGAAAATGTACAAATTATTTAGTAGTTAAAAATGTATAAAATGTTTAACTTTTATAGTTAAGGATTGAAAATTTAAAACAAGGCTTCACGTAAATAGGTTATATATAAATTACTTTATTCACAATAATATCATCAAATATACTTGGTAATATCATAGGCTGACTGACCGTTTTCGCTCAGAATCGTTTTTCTTATACAATGATATTTTATCATTGAATTCAAATTTAACACAATCCATTACAGTGACCCGCTTGTAACCTACTGTACAGCAGAGCGACACACACTTGCCTACCTTTTTTATGTATGATTTTTACACTGCTTATTAATAATACAAATGTTTATAGATTTCAGTTCAAATGTTGATAATCTAACGACATATTATTATAAGATTTATAAGTAAATAATTGTAATCATTGTAATAATAATTGTTATCGCGAAAAAATATTTCACTGATTAAAATTATCGAATGTTATAATATAGTAATATTAAAAGTTACGGAACTCAAAATGTATTTTCAAGATAAGGACAAGGTTATTATAACATAATATAATATGATATTATATACATAGTTATAATCATATTTTATTGTAAATGCACATAAAATAATATTATAACGTAAAAATTGTATTTTGAAATGATGATACACCAAATTATAATATACATTTTACAAAGTAGGTAGTAGTACAATGTAAGTATTAATATTTTAACCATAAACTATGAGTTAAAAAAAAAAAGTTAAAATAACGCTTAATATAGTGTTATTTTATTATTTTTTTTTTATACTGGACGGGTATTAAATTGTTTAAAGTAGTTTTTCTTCAATTAGTTAGCACAATCCAACGGGCTTAGGGTGTATATATTTGCATATAACGTTCCGCAAATTATTTTTTGCTTCATCTTGTTCCATTTCGTTGTACACCTGAAATGGAAAACAGTTTTAAGTTATAATTATATTTCGGCTTACGGACACGGTCAAGCACTGTGATTCATAATATTAATAGGTTGATTGTGGTTGACATGTGATTATTGTACAGTGAAACTCTGAAATATGTGTCATAAACTCACCCCGTTAATGACAATAGAAGGAATCTGAGCCGATTGTGGTAAAACAGTCTGTGTTCGATTGCTGTACTGAACCATTAACAAATCGCTAAATTCTCTGTTCATAAAACATTTCTTTATCTTGCCGTAGTAGTCATCGTACAAGCCCATATTTCTCGTACACTGAAATTATTACGAAATTTAGAAAAAACACATTTAATAAAAAACATTGTATAGTCGTAAAAATGTTATTTATATTATTAAAACTGGAATAGGTACATAATATGCTTATACTACGCTGCAAATGACCTTTTTTGTTCTATAATATTATTTCTATAGTAAAAATGCAGCAGGTTATCTATCACGAAGTGTTATTGAATTTAATGGTTTGAACTCTAATACATAATGATTTCATCTACTTAAAAATTGAAATCATTATTGTATTAAACTCTCTATCAATTTTCCAGTTGGACATGTCAAACTCCTCAAGTGGAAATGCTCACGAAAACAATAACAATATCGTATTTTAACGTAATTATATACCAATAATAAATGGATCGTAAAGTACGAATCATAAACGAATAATTTTACCAGAAAAAAACTAAACAGTATAACACATAACTAAATATTTGAAATAAAAATATCAGAAGACTTTTATTGTTCGAAAGATTTTCATTTTAATAGATTCAAAGCTAAGTGAGAAATGTTTTTTCGTTTTATAATAATATGTTTCATTTTCAAGCAGCAATTTGTTTATTGAAACAGTAAATTTCCGTGTTAGCTCGGTGGTTTTCTCGATCACGAGCAAATAATAACTACTGTTATTCTACGAAAAATATAAATTTCAACAAGCAGGGTTATCGTTAAGCCCGACTCATCATTTTTAGAGGCGGGGATATGCTGTCAAATAGATGAAATGGGTTAATTATGCCTAGGTATGTGTGATTTGAATATTATTATTCGAATTTTTTTTTACATTTATTTCTGGTCAAATAGGTAGGTACTTACTAAATTATAGGTACATTTCACTATAAGCGATAATGTTAATCGTAAGACATGTTGATTTTCATGCACTTTATAATATTATTATGTAATTTTATCCATGTTTTTAAAACGCAATATTTTATAATGGTTAATAATATGCAAGCCAGAAGGTTTCATAAATTTGGCAATTTGAATGGTATATACGGTATCTCAACAGTTATAATACCTATATAATACCTAATAGATATAATATACCTATAATTCTAAAAAGTATAACTGTTATTCAAATAATTATTCAATTCCAAAATCCTTGCTTTTTAATTATAGATTATAATATTTAATAAAAAGAGTTCGGTTGAGAAATGCGAAATTTTAATATGAAAATCGTTTTACTGCATGTTTTGGATCGTAACTGGTTTCGACGATTTTCACCAGATGTGGTTATAAGTTTATAACTGCCTATACTTAATATAATAACACATAAATAGGTATGCGTACAAACACTTCACTGACCAACCAAAATAAATAAATATTTCAGTTTGTCATATTAAAAGTGTGAAAGCGATTCTTACTTGATATCCCGAATGCGTTTCAACTTTAGAACTCATGTAACAGACCAAATAATTAGCCAATAATTGCAGTTTGGACGGTAGTACATGAATGCTACATGCTTGCCATTTAGTTTTCATGCATTCAGTTAGTCCGTTTTGACATTTAAAAAACCATCTTCCTTCGAATATTTTTTTCTGTAACGTTCATAATATATTAAATATACATAAATGGATACGTTTTGTGCAATACATATTATTTATAGTTGCAAATATATAAAAACAAAACATGATATATAATTATTACCGCACAATGATCTCTAAAAAGTACTGGGATAATTTTTAAATTAAAATATCAAGTTTATATAAGTACACTCACGTCAGATTTTCCGAAAGGCACGAAATCAAAGTTGACATATTTTTGAAATTTTGACAAGTTTGGTCCTATTTGATTTTGGAACAAGTCTACGGAATCCGAGCACAAGCTTCCGTAGTATATCGACACGGTTATTTTCTGGAAAAAAAATCGCGATAATATCCGTAAATTTGTTTGTCTTCCGAAAACAGCAGTGTAATATCAGTAATGAGTTTATTTATTTTTTCACTCACGGGCACGGAGTTTTGATTGTCGGCGTGAGGCGCGTCGTACAAAGGCTTTGCCAACACTTTTTTGGCGGTAGCTAAATCCATCGAACTAGTCTTAGTAACTATTACCAATAAAAATATGACGGAAAATGCGGTACTAGCGATCATTTCTGAGGACAGCTTATTGCGATTTACGACCTACACAACTATACAGTCGTACTCGGTAAAATTATATTAAATGATTGTAAGTCCGTTTTGGTCGTGCCTATATAACCGCACCACACGTCCCCGTCCGTTTATCCACAATACGCGTGTGTATGGGTACGGGTGCTCGAGACATTGTACTTTATATACTGCAATATTATGCATATTATGATAGTATAATAGACCGTGTGTGTGTGTGTGTGTGTGTGTGTGTGTGTGTGTGTGTGTGTGTGTGTGTGTGTGTGTGTGCGTGTGTGTGTGTAGAACGAAAACATACCTATACTCCCGTAAAATCGGATGTTATTTTATCTCAAATGGTTATATCTATATAGGTATTTAATTAATAAAAACCGTTGTGCGTTAGATTACGCATCCGTCATTATAAAGGCCATAATAATATATCGCCGCTACATATAATATAATATTATATTGGTAATAATATTAACACGATCTCGAAATTAATTGATTCTTTTTCTACGGTTTTCTGTTCGATATGAATCGGATTTAGGACTACAGAAACGCAACCATAGGTACTAGGGTATGCATTTTTTAGAGTGCCTATAATATTAAAATATGTTGTAGTTGTACACTGTGGTATTATGGAGGGGGAGGAGGGATTCCTTTATCCTTTGTCGACCAAATCAATATAAGCCAGAGCGTATGCAGGATATTAGTTTGGTTAGAATCTTACCTAAGGTTAATTACCGCAGATCCACGGGGGGGGGGGGGATTTATCCCCATTTACACTATTTTTTGCTAAACAGTTTATATATAATTGGTCAAAACAAATTATAGAATTAGTTTCAAATTTAGTCTAGGTTTAGAGTATTTAACCAGGTCATCTGTAGAGCCTCTTACCAGGCCCTAATAATAACCGTGGTAATAACCGACGATACAATTATGGCAGACGTTTAGAAATGTTCTTAATAATAAGCCAAAAAAAAAAACCGAAACTATATGATTCTTGATGTTATTGCTATTTTACAATTTATTTTAGATCTATTAAAAATGACTAACAATTAATCTGTGTATCGGCGATTAAGATGGTAAATACATTTTTTTTTGTATACGGAAGACATTTCACCATTTCAGTTGGGGTTAGAAGTTAGAACCCTAGAACCATACCCTGCGTACGCCACTGAATATTGTAAATATTAAACAACTCGTTAATAAATTATTAATATAAATAAATTCATTATTATATTATACTAGTTGATCCCACGCACTTCGAGGCCCGTAAAAATGACAACTGTTAAATAAATTGTGATTGTTCAATTCCTTTTGGGTGTAACTCGCTGCAGTAAGTACAACTCAGCCACCCAGCAGGTAGACAATGTGTGAAAATTCGATTTGATGCATGTTTGTACCTGATCAGCCCGATCAGGGGAAGATCTGAAGCTTGTTTAAGGGGGTGGCGAATAGGAATATTTTTGTGTGATAAATAAAGTGCAATGAAAATGTTATTTCTATATTAATTAAAAATTTACTTATATGAGTTCATATGAGAATCCGAGTTCAGTTTAAATACTCTGAACAAACATTGATTATAACAATTATTATTGTAATTAATATGATTAATTAAAATATATTCTTAGTTACAGTTTATAAATCTGACTTTTCTGAGTAAGTTCACAAAAATATAAAACTTTAAGTTTGGTATAAATGTAGTTCAACATTTTTTTTCAAAATACGTGTTTTTCATGCTTAATTTGATGGTGCTTCCAAATAAAAACGCTCAAACTTAATTTGTAGTTATGGTCAAAAAATGAGTTAATTTCACGATGTAGATAATACTTCCGATCTATGATTAAGACATTTTTAAGTCTTTATTTTATAGCATTTAATGCGGGCACTGGCCGCCAGAGGCGCTAAGGAAGCCGATTGTAGCTTACTTCCCAAGCGACTTTTTGGTATATTTTATTTTGGAAATGTTAGTATTATTATATGCTCAATCTGTTGGTGAAATCTGTATTTTCTACACCGTATTATCTACATCGTGAAAATATTAACTAATTAAATCAATTTTTTAAAAAAAAACTCTAAAGGGGGCGGTAATCACCCCGTCGCCCTCCCCCGTTAATCCGCCCCTGTGCTAAATACTTTTTCTATTAATTAATTCTCCTTTAACCAATAGGCCATAGCAACCATTTATAAACAAACATTTCCATCGTGGGTCTCAAAATCTCTGTTTGAGCACCTCCCCGAGCTCCTATTGGTCGTAACGTGATGTTATAATATAGGCATATAGCCTATAGCCATCCTCGATAAATGAACTTCCAACACAAAAATAATTTTCAGTTCGAACCTGTATAGTTTCTATGATTCGTTCAAACAAACAAAACTCTTCAGCTTTATATATTATATAGGTATAGGGAATAGGCATCATTTTTTACTACCCATACATTTTTTTGAGAAACAATGTCGTTATCACGGTTTTGAAACCCCTAAAAAATACCATATTAGAAAAAAACTATGAAATTGAAATAAATAGCCAAATTACAAATATTAAGTTCGGTATATTTGGTAACTACTAACAGATTGGATTATTTTTAATAAGAGTGCAATAAGTATATTTTATACAGTTAGTACAGTTAAGCTATACACATAATGTAAAGTTTTATTATTTAAAATTTTAAAATTTGAGTTATTATTTTATATTTTTAATGTTTGTGCGCAGAGTCTTACATTACATTAATTATTTTAAAAAAACAGTGAATCTGAAATTATTTATTGAATTAAATTGAATTTGTGTATAGGTACCTACCTAGTTTATATTTATCTATTATATTGAATTGTTTCTAAGTCTATATATATTAGAAAATCTAACTAAACACAAGATTGAAAAAAATTTGTGAAAGCTTGATTTTTAAACTAGGCTCGCGTTATAAAAGGACACCTCATAACCTAATGCCTCCTCTCTCACAATACAGGCAAGTAAATTCTTAAACTGTTAAGACTATATTTTGTGTTATACTGCTAAAGAGAATTTATACTTTATATAGCCTATATTATATAAGTACATACTATTTACAATGTTGTATACCTACAATTTACATTAATGACACATCGCTATATATGTTTAATAATTGTGGCATGTAAAACGTTTTTCGTTGCTGTCTACTGGTACTTTCAGCGGAAAATATGACTTTAAGTACCTACTCGACATTCGAATACTTCCGTTGACCACTCGACTTTAAAAGAATCTCTTTGAATTAAATGCGTGTGACAACTATTTGACCATTGAAGTAATAATAATATTATGTAAATATAAATACGAGTTTTTCAGTAATGATGTTGATATAAAATAAATGAACTATTTTTGTGACATTATTGGTTCTACGTAAATAAATTGACGAGTACCCAATAATTATGAATTGTAGTTTTAAACATCGAATAATACGATGAACACTGTAAAGCACAGTTATAAGACAGTCTTCTAGCTGTTAGGGTGTCTATTTAAAAAAAAAAATGTTCAACAACCATAGGGAAATCGTAATTCAAAGGCACCGCCGTAAGTCTAATACGAAAAGTTCAAAAATTAAATCTTTATTAATACCTAATAGTAATTACTTACGTGAATTTTCGTCGATCACAAGCTTACATGGCATAATGTATTTGGGTGAACCCCGAAGGCCTCTATTGGAAAGGTGAGTATAAATAACCAATAACCAAATTAATGTCAAAAAATTAAGGTTAATCGAAAAAAAATTAAACCATACACACCACCTTCCCAACCCCTTGTCTGGTATTATATCATTTGTACTTAAAATAGTGTAGTTGTAATAGTGTATGTGATAATTATTATTAAAGCATCATCACAAAAAATGTCAAAAATAAATATTATTATTATTGTCTAATGTCTATATACCTAACAATATAATAATATTAATTATTAAATAAATAAAATACACTTTACAGTAAATTATAACATTCATATCATTTTAATGACTTTGGAGCTCAAAAAATTAACCACCACTGAAACCTATTGAGAATATGGCCTATGGGTTGATATGATTTGAAAATTTGAAAATACTTTTGGAATAGTATAGAATACCTAGAAAAGAATAGTATAGAATAGGAATTCATTATGCTTCATCACGCGGTGCTATTAAAATCAAAACTATATCTGTGGTGGACAAATTTTACATAGATTTTTGTAGGAATTATTTAAAATATGGTTCAGGTTTAATAATTATAACAATTTAAAATTGTTGGTAAAAAATAATTATGAATTTATAGTATGTTCATCATATTATTTTATAATATGTTTAGTCAAAATGTTCAAGATTACATTTTCCTGGTAATATTTCTAATGCCAACTGTTTCAGGTTAATATTGCAAGTCACCACATAATATATAATATAGTAGTATAATATAATATAACAAATAACCTATTCCTTGTGCGTTTATGATTAATTTATCTGTATTAATTGTATTTTTAGATATTATATTTAAATACAATCATGTGATTTGCAATAATTATTTTCTTATCACTTTTTAAAAAAAAAAGTTATTTCAACTCGGAATATTATTGTTCAGTATTTATTTTTATTATATAGGTACTTTATTATTATATACTTTATGAGCTAACCTTATAAGTCAAGTTGCACCAATAAGTCAAAACCACGTCCAAACCGAGAAAATAATTAGTATTGTTTTTATTGAAATATAGTGTTATATTACCTAGATACATTTTTTAATATACAATAATTAATCAAGCTCTTGTTGAAAAAACAAATCCTTTAACAAATTAGTTGAATATTGAAAATGAATATTGAGCTACCTAATCGTATCGGAGTCGGATAAAATTGGTTTTTTTTAACAAACAGAGAGATTGAGTAAAAAACTAAGCTTTAATTTGTAGTTTTTATTTATTTATTTTTATAAATATGGGTGGGTTTTTATGAAATTTATATCATTATATTAGTTAACTGTACAGATACAAGATGTAAATGTTTTAAAATGTCGTCAATTCTCTAGGGTTTTTTGGTTTGGTGTTATGTCTTTGGTGATGTCTTTATGTGGCTTGCAAATTTATCAATTATACAGCAATTGGTTGAGTAGTAGAACGATATTGACGTTGGATAACAATAAGTACGGCATATGGGACCTACCGTTTCCGGCAATTACATTCTGTAGTGATATTCAGCTTCAACATATCGACAATAGGACACTTGGAGACGATGTTTTTAATAAGTAATAATAATAATAATAATAATTAAGATAATAATCGCCTTTAACATTGTAAGTGTAACATTTTTGATTTTAGAGAAACCGAAGACGTAATAAATTTATTGTGCAATAAGTTTGAACTTTATAAAAACGTGACATTAAAAATTATTGATTCAAAAAATTGGGAGCACGTGATTAAGGTTAGACAAATTTTAGATTTAATTTATTATTTTTTTATTATTTACTCAGTTTCTATAAAAATATATTAATAGAAACATTTTTTTAAAGATGTTTTAATTTAAATATAGCATTTTGATGTATCAATATTTTCTTGGTGAAATAAACGTTACTCTGTTATAAGTGAAAAATATGTTGTATTGGTAATACTTGAGCTATTTAAAATATATTTGTAATACATTTTTTAAAGTTTTTTTTTTTGGTGTTTTAGGGAAATTTTAATTTTTATTGTAAGTATTAAATTCTTACACACGATTTGAACTTGTCTCTATTTATTAAAAAATATTTATGAAAAATACATAAGTACTATTATGATGCTGAATTTATAGAATTTATTGCAAAAAATAAAATTTTATGAAATATTTTAGAAACGTACATGACTCTTCTATTTGCTTAAAAATATATTTATATGTATTCTACTTATATAGTAATACAACAATCACGTAGTGAAGTATACAAAATAAAATATGTTAAGTAATATTTAATTTATAACAATTTTAACACATACATAATAATTAATATAGAAAATAATCATATTGTAAATGCATTTCTATACCCAAGGCTATATATTATGTGCAGCTATTGTGCGGATTTTAAACACATTAAATTTAAACTGCTACAATTATTGCTAATACAATATCAAACCTATTGTTTTCAAATGAGAAGAGCAGGATAATACTTATGCGTTTTATTTCGATTTCAAGTACCACAAGACTGCCTGTAAACATTTGATTCCAATGTTATTTTGGATTCAAGACGAAATCTACTCGCCTTGTGATTATATCCAACCGATTATAACGTCATACGGTCTGTGTTATTCAATAAATATGATTCCTCACCATCAGTTGTTGCACGATAACTATCTCCAATCGTAAGTATTACAATCGCATACATCCTGCATCCGGCATCGTCATTCCATAACTATATACTTGATTCAGGATAAGTATTCCCAAATTCACGGATGAATACTGAGCCACTGGAAGTGAATAGTGATCTTAGGTAAGGTTAGCCAATACCTATACATATACTAGTATTTGCTCATAGTTTCATAACAATACCATAGAACAAAGATAACTGCCAGTGGCTCGGTAATCAGTATTCATGCATGGATTTGGAGATTCTTATCCCGAATAGAGTATATTATATCAGGGGCTGTATTTATGATCAATGTGTACCGTATTTGTGTTATAACAAAATATTGTTGCCTCCGCCCACTGTGCTCTGGATATGTGCCTGGCCTATCATAATATTATACTTAGGTATAATAGATCGATCGCACACAATCTCATTCCAATATTGAATTCTATGTTGTGTACAATATATTATTGCATGTCCGGTGTAGAACGTCTTTTTTGAACTCGACACAAGCCGATATCATAGCGAAGAAGAACCAAACCACCTGGACGCCTGAAACTGGTTACAGCCGGAACGCTACCCCGTTTGACGTGCCGTGGAGAGTGACCGGCGACACCGTCGACAATGCGGTTCGGTTGATCTTCGATTTGACGAACGAGAATTTAGGAGACCACTGTCCGAAAAGAGAATCCGGACTGACGGTAAACCTATGCCTATCGTTTAGTTGTTTTGATTTAGTGCAATAGTATCTATATTTACTATTATTATATTTTTCCTACGTAATACAATTTATTAATACAGTAATAACGACATACGAGCTTCATAGGCGTGCGCAGGATTTGGTGTCTGTTATAGCACACATTATTAAACAACCCGGGTAAACAATATGTTTACCTGAAGGAAACTTTCTGTAAACTTTCCCTAATTGTTTTAAATGTTATTGCTACACTATGAATTACCTGTGGGCTTCAAGCCTTCAGCACCATCATCAACCTCAAAAACAATAAACGCTAGTGAAGATTTTGAAACTGAAGTGTACATAGAGCAAAGTTACAATAAACAAAATAAGATAAGTAAAAACTCTCATAACAAAAATAAAAAATAAATTATATCATAAAAAATAATAGACTATAAAGAATTAAAGACCAACAAATAGATATTATCTATATTAGTATATCATCATAAATACCTATTAAATTTAAATATTGTATAGTATTTTTACTATAATATTATAGAACAGAGCAACTACAGCTAGGCATTGATTTTTATTATTATTATTATTATTATATATAATTGACTTTTTAGATTCTGAGTGGAACGATGAATGTATTGATTTAACAATGATGTGTGTGTTGTTTTTTTTTTATTTTTGTTTTGTGTCTGTCATCACGGTTTGGGGCAGTAAAACTGCTTCGATTTTCTTCAACAGTATCTTGCTCAATGGGAAAGTGAAAATTTAGTTGGCGCATTCGGGAGTTCAAATTTTAAAATTCCCAATAGTTTTCAAAAGCGCCGGGAAAAGCAACATAAAAATTAAGGAAAAACGGGAATTTTTACGCAAAACCAGTTTTCCACAAGATCGATTTTGGTTTTTGGTGTAACTCTAAAACAAATGAACGTATACACATGAGATTTTCACTGGTCGTTTATATTTGCATTTTTTATACACGATAAAATTTTCAAAATATCTTGATTTGTTTTGAACTGTTGAGGAACATTTTCAGTTTCCAATTTTATTAGTATTTTTTCTATGAATGTCAATAAAACTTTGTTTGTTGAGTAAAAAAACTTGAAAATTTAATACAATGCTCCTACTATATTGTTACAATGACATTTGAAAAATATTAAAAATCCTTAGTCAGAGTTTTTTTTTATAAGCATTTAAAGTTCGAATTTCGATAAAATTTATCAAATTTAAAATTTAATAGTTATTTTTTTTTTTAAATGTATAGAATGTTCAACTTTTATAGCTAAGGATTGAAAATTTAAAAACTAGGTTCCACGTAAATAGGTTATTTATAAATTACTTTATTCACAATAATATCATCAAATATACTTGGTAATATCATAGACTGACTGACCGTTTTCGCTCAGAATCGTTTTTCTTATACAATGATATTATATCATTGAATTCAAATTTAACACCATCCATTTCAGTGACCCACTTGTAACTTACTGTACAGCAGAGCAACACCAACTTGCCCACTTTTTTTAAATTAAATTATAATTTATATTCGATTTATTTTATTTGTATTTTGACTATAATTATTATATCCCACAACAACTGAAGGCATTGATTATTATTATTATATAATTCCCTTTTTTTAAATTAAATTTAGTTTACTGAAGTAGACCCAGGAAGTTTACAGGTCATTAAAATCGAGAGAGTTTACAATCGCCCCTCGTACCGTAGCTTAGTACCGTACATCATTCAATTATATGATAGAGTTAGGGACGGATCCAGGGGGGCCACCCCCACCCCCCAGACATTTTTTTTTATAAATATAAATAGTATAGGTATATTAAATAACAAATTAACAAAATCTAAACTTCTTTTCACATTGTCGCTTTATATTAAATAATCAATAATTTATTTATCACATTCATTACCTATACCTACTATTATGACAACATTTTTAGTAAAGTATCATATTTTATTATAACTGTATTTGTGTTGTAAACAAATTGTTGGCCTCCCCCCCCCCCAGATCTTTGCTCTGGATCCGTGCCTGGATAGTGTACCTAAAACATCGTATTGTGTAACCAATAGTCCATAGCTATATACCAGGGGTGGCTACACTATTTATGTTTAAGATCTATTGAGAATATATTTTTCCTTTGAAGGAAAATATTATTTTATTTTTAAGTCTTTATCACTAATATTAACTATTAATAATAACCATACTTTAATTCTTATATCAATAATACAATATTAAAGTGTAAAGTTATTTAAAAATTAGTGTTTCACATTAGGTTTCTAAATAACCCATTTGGTATTTGTGTATAGGTACTATATAAAAAAAAGGGTTATGGACATCTAATAGATTAGGATAATATAATATGGTTATTATGTTTATATTTGTACGTCGAACTACCCGTGCGAATAAGTCCGTCAGTATAAAACCCAGACTTATCGCATTGATAAATAATTTTATCATTTTCCATTTGATCAACCATCAACGAAAAATGTAAAATATAAAATTAGTGAGGTGTTATGGGATTTATTACGACTCGCGAGGGTATCCTCCCAATTCCCATCACATTCCGACCACTGCTACTAATTCAGTGGCATAATTAACAGCATAGACGTGCGCAGACTTTGTCCGCAGGCGGGGGGGGGGGGGGGGGCTTAAAAATGTCTGAACCAAAGATTCGTGTACTAATGGCTACCGTAAAAGGGGGGTGACGACTTCGGACATGTGGAATGAATTCGGACAACACCATGTTTTTTTAGTTATCTTATAATTTTAGAATACACGTTTAATATAAAAGTTGAAAACTGATACTTTACGTTAATATCTATTATAACATAAAGGTGTCATAGACAATTAGTCATAGTACATGTTATGGAGGTAAATACAAAATACTATATTTTTGTATTTATAAATTACAGAACTACATTGATTACTGTAGCACAACAACAAATAGAAATATTTGATTGTGGTTTTCGGTAACCTATACTCGTTAACTTGTCTGTGTTAATTGGTATATGTGCAAATTGTTAAGTTACTTGATCTCACACTGTAGTGTTAAATCGTCTTAATTATTACCAAACGTGGGGTGACTTCGGACAACACATTAACTATGCCCAGATCATATGTCAACAATGTAGGAGGTCGTCCATACATAAGAATTATAATCTTTATTGTCCGAAGTCAAGCATTGTAATTATAACATCGGTTTTTAATAAAATCTAATAAGTTTACGGGTCACTCCGGACCAAAATTCAACTTTTAAAAAAAGTGTGATCTTTAATGACCTTAATGATTATTCTTCAGCTATATCATCTTTTTTTTACTCATTATAACAGTAGTTAGGTATAATATGTAAAAGTTTAATGTGGATAATTAGAATATTCTGTTTTTTTAGGTTTAAAATATTCGTTATATTTTGTAATTACTATTTTAACTAACCTATGCGTGGTATATAATATTACCTACAAGTTACAACCGTGAAATTACGTAAATATATAAATAAAGTACCTAGTTGATAGATACGCTGTGATAAAAAAAATAGTCCACTAGCTAATATAGTGGATAGTAGAGTATTCTGTGATAATAATAAATCATTTGGTCGGTGATAACTGATTAATTAATAACTTTATTACATTTATTCACACATATCTATACTATGAGATTGAAAATGGCTTCACTTTCTGCATGTAAAATGTAAAAACTGTTCGCTATCCAGTATAAAGAGATATTTATGTATTTATTAAAGAAAAAATCCAGGGGCCGGGGGCCGCCCCCCCCCCCCCCGTAATTAACACGCCTATGATTAACAGGGCTTCATCTCTTTGGTTCCCATAGGTACCTATGAACATATAGATGTCTAATAATAATAATAAAAATAAATTTCAGTTGATTGTGCATAGCCCAGCGGATGTTCCAGTCGGAATCCAACCTACAGCTTACGTTACCGGTAGTAGTATGCTGTCTGTCGCATTGTCACTGAATATTATACGTACTTCACATAAAATCAAAAAGTGGACTCCAAAACTTCGAAATTGTTACTATCAACACGAAAAAAAATTGAAGTTTTTTAAGATCTACACACTTCACAATTGCGAAATGGAGTGTAGAGCCAATAACACGTTTAACGTATGTGGTTGCAATGCTTATTTCCAACCAAGTGAGTACCTATGCAATATGCATTCATATCTATACTATGTTCAACTATTATAGTTTATATATTATATTATAGAAATGGGTAATAAGTAATAAATTAATAACAATTTACCTAACTTCCATATAAAAAAAAAAAAATAAATTTAATTGAAAATGATTATATGATATAATATTGTAATACTTGTAAGCTATGATGTTATAACATTTAAGTTATTTTACAGGAGACCCGGGAGTTTCGGTTTGTGGTACTGAAAGTTTAGAATGTATTAGAGAGTCCTCGACTATCGGTGAATTTTGATTTAATTTTATTACACCTTCAACCTTCTAATAATATAATATTATAGGTAAGTTCATTATAATATGCGTGTTTCAGGTTATTCGATTTTCAAGAAAACACTAAACATGTCAAATAACATCAAAGGTTGTAATTGTTTGCCATCATGTACAAGTATTCAGTATGAGTATGAAACTGTGGAATTTTTTAGGAACTGGACAACAAATTCTACAAAACCGAAACTGTAATAAATAATTAAATAGGTAATCACTGACAATTTAATGAAAACTAATTGTTGTTGTTGTTGTGGTTTTGATTTGACGTAGAGTTCTCACTGAAAAATCAGCCGTAGTATTGATTTACTTCAAACGAAAATCTGTGATCGATATACAAAAAACTCCATTGATGCCTTTCAACGAACTATTAGGTAGGTACAATTATTTTTGAACATAATACTTTTGTTTTCTATTATTTTAATTATTGTTTCCGCGGGTGGCATTTTTCTCCGGGCAAGTCACGGTGTCCGGAGAGAAGTGCCGCCATCCCCCGCTCCCGGGCATGGCAGATACCTACGGATGCCCACTAAAAAATCCTCGAAAAATCTGCCAAACCAAAAACACACGTGTTTAAACTTACAGTACCCTCCCCCACAGTAAAAAAAAACCACCCAATGGCCTAAGTTGCAGCGGGTTAATTAATAAAAAAAAAAAATTATTGTTTGTTAATGATTTTTTTCAGGTAACATAGGCGGCTTGTTCGGATTATTTCTTGGTTGCAGCATAATCAGTTTCTTTGAAATCTTATATTTTTTCGTGATACGATTATATTTTGACCATCGGAATCGTAAAAAGGCCAAATCAAAAATAACGCCGAGTTTTATCATCGAATCATAAAAAAAAGATACTGGAATACTAGTATTAAATATACAACCATATACAATATATTATATTATATACTATATAAACATAATAATATTAGAATATTATAATAGTGTGATTTTTTTTGACGTAAGAAACTCGTTATTATAATTTCAGAAAATATTTTTTACCTAACTTAAAAATTAAATTAAAGAAATACCTACTATTTGTTATCGCATTATTTTTAAGTTTTTTACTTTTTTCAATGAATATATACATTTTTAATTTCAAATTCCTATGTAGAATATTGAACTAATAGTTAGTTAAGTACTTAGGTATTTTAAGTATTTTAAGTTTAGATAAACAGTGTATAGCGAAATTCCCATAAAATGTTATAAAATTGTATTTATGCCTATATAGGCTATATTATTGTAATTTAAAATAGAAAAAAACGTTAAAAGTAAATAATATATAAAAACTTAAAAATATTTTTTTCTAGCAATTTAAAATCATTTACAACATTTATTTAAAAAAAAGTTTAGTTTCCTAAATGTTGAGTGTCTTAAGTTTTAAAAAAATCATCCTGTATAAAGTATAATAGGTTACTATATAAGTATTACCATTTATTTATCTAAAATAAAACTCAACATTATACCCGCACTGCACAATATCCATTAATCTGTTTTATTTTGTTTATTATTACCTACATTTAAAAATCACGGAATTTAATGTTTTTAAAATTTAAATACCTATATGATATTAAAAAGTAAAATAATATATTTTGTTGGTCATAATATCTAAGTATAATTATTTTTTATCAATAATAATTATATATTTATTAAAATAAACTAGAAGTGGAGTAGAGGTACTAACTGTAAATTTGTGTAGAATTTTAAGTTTAAAACCATGGTTTGTATCGAAATTAGAAGCAATCATTATGTGCACAGTCGCGTATCTAGCTTAAATGTATTGATTCTACAATAACGTGCAGTTTTCCATTATTATTTTTTATTTCTGTAAACACAGTTGATTTTAAACTTTGAGGGTAGTTAGGTAGCAATTTTTTTTATACTCTGGAGGTTCAAAAATATAAAGCATCCAGTATTTTTTTAAATAACCAGGGAAAATTTGTCGAATGTTCTGAATTACAACGTGCGTGCGTAATATTACGTAGGTAATATCTATATTTAAAAGTATAAATAATTTAATATTTCAATAATTTATGATATTTATCTTTGAAAATTATGTAATATAGGTATTGTTATAACAAATGCTTAAAATTAGAATGATAGGTAATATTCTAAAATTAGTATAAATGTGCAGTATTATCATTTTTAGTTCAGGAACATACACCAATCTATACTTAATCTATATCAATTAAAAATTATATTACATCAAATCTAAGCATCATACTTATAGCACATGATTCAAAATGATTTTCAAGATAAAAAAATATGATAATATAAAAAATCATTATTTTTAAATAATAAAGGACGATAAGTTTGTGTAGTTAATTAATAATAGTGCACATGTATTATGCATACTTGACGAAAATATGAGTAACTCTAGTAGGTTCGGATAATATTGTATATTATATAGTAGGTAGGTTACTCTATTAAAAATTATAGTTAAATCTACATAATAATGAGTAAAATGTGTAATTTGTATAATACTAATGTATTAAATCGTATTTTAATACATAATAAATAATAATACCTATACAGTATACATTTTGTCTATTTTATGATTTCCTATTCTATTATAGTGAATATTGCTATTTTAATTGAAAAAATATATTATAATTCTTCTTGTTTGAAAAAGTACTATATTAAATTAATATATTAAGTATATGATGCTGTGATGCAGAATGGCAGTACAGTGTACACGGTTTATTTGTCTCCCGTAATTGCGTAATTATTGTGCAACGTTCTTACTGTAATATAGGTACTTACCTGTACACAATATTATACTTAACTATATAGTGAACACTAAAAACTTTTTATATTTATCAACCCGTAGCTCTGTCGTTCTAGGGTTGCAACTTGCCACTTACAAGATATCCAGTATATAGTTCAGCCATAGGACAACAATATTAGCTTAATCGGGACGCCAACTTTTATTTTTTTCGCAAAAACGAAAATAATAATATTCCTTTTTTGGTATACATTTATAACAGACACTATACAAACAGATATTATAATTAAGGCCAACCCTGCATCCTCACCCTAATGTGTTTATTTTTTTGAAAATATACCTATCTCAAAAGTATTTGTATGATAATAATAATATTATATTCTGTAGTATCATTAATATAAAAACTGATGGTCATTGTTAATGAGCAAGCAAGGTCACATACACATTAATACGATACATTTTATTATATTAATATATATCAGCAATATAATATAACTGATTTAGTTTTGTCGACCTGAGTTGTTAATAATAATAGTGATATTTATTCAAATAAATAAATAATAAACGGGCCCAAGGCTCAGTGGTAATTGTTATAATATAAACGATAATATTAGTTTTTTTCAAGTCTATTTATGTTAATATGTGCGCTTAGTGTTGGTAGCAAACATATTTTAAGTTTTTATTGATAAATTAATATAAGAACTGCAAGGTCAATAAAGGGTCAATCAACAAACTCACTGCAGAGTAAGTAATAAGTATTCCATTTTTTTAAATACAATAATATAAACACAATATTTAAAAGATGAAAACATAGAAATCATAAACAATATATGTTTACATAACAATTAAACACTTACTTGTATGGATTTGTTTGCACAAGACAAATCGATTAGAAATAAGAATAATAATAATGACATACTGATTACCGAATGATATTCGGCAAAATTGAGTGTGGGAATTGGGAGTCCTCCTAGAGCTATATCAGAAGATTTCATTTTGAATGAATATTAAAAATTTACCAACAGTCACCGGTGAATGTCAACATTCACAACGATTATCGGTTAGGTTAGGTTAACTATATTATAATTATTATTGTAAATGTTTTTGACCTCCCCAATGCATCACTCGCTCCGCTCGGAATACTCAGCCAACCTCCACGTGGTGTCTCTTGAATAATATTATTCAGCATTTTTAATAGGCTGAAGGGACTCGAACAACCTAACAAATATTGGTCGGACTCAACTCTGATAATCCAAAAATATTTTTGGGACTCAATTCAATATCACCGGCCATACTCATCCTTCAGGCCCTCTAAACATTTTATATTTGAGCCTATAAAGCTGCATATTTTGTTATATTTAATGCTTTTTCGAATACCACACCATAATCGTTAAAAATAGCTGAAAACGAAAGAAACCACACAATTTACAAAAATAAAACAACTGCAGGGACTCCATCCACGATAACTATGAAAATTATTATTATATTAATTTTAGGAATTTTGTTATGACGTAATGATACCCATCATGGCATTCATAAATCTTATTCTTATCTATATTTTATTTTCATGTATGATGCATATATAGTACCACGAACTAAGATATACTTCGTCTACGAAAGTTCCACTAAATTATCGTAAATTATGAGTATTTTCCAAATTCTTTGTATTTACTTTTTACTACTGTAAAGTTTATTAGGTACCTACTATTCCGAATTTCGATCATTTGTTCATGACGCGTTGGTGAGTTTGGTGATTGTATACTCAAAAGTCTACAGGTAAATACTAAATTTATTATTTGTATCTTTGTAAGAATATATTTTTTTTTCTTAAGTCTTGAAAATGTAGGCATAATGTTTTAAATTATAATGTAAGTAGTTTACTAAGTCTTGTAGTTATACTAATACCACGGTTATATAGAGATGACCGTGAATAATACCAACAAACACACTTCACCAAAGTCCGTATAAAAAAACGCTAAGTATAAAAAAAACCATCTATAAAAGTTGTGGTATAATTGTATAGCTAAGTCTTTGAACTATAATAAAACTATATATATAATTTATCAAATTGATGTTAAAACAGTCTGCTAATAATTTAACTTATCTTGGTGATTTTAAATACTTGATTAGTTACAGAATACCTACACAAAATGACATCATAACTTATAGAACTAGTTTTTTTTATACTTATTGTTTTTTTACTCGGAGTTTGGTGGTTTTCGTATACGACATGTTGTATTATTATTAACAATTGAATATTTGGAAACCAACTGATCTGGTTTTTAAAATAATTTGGACTTAAGTATTTGTTAAATTAAAAACATATTTATTTTTGAAATTATATTATTTGTGTTAAAAAATGTTAAAAGAGTAATATTGAAGTACCTAGCTGGTTTTATTTTATTATATTGAACTTAGTTAGATCAGAGAAATTTTTTCGATTTTGTTGCAATTTTCTTATAAAAATTGTAACATGAGTTGCAAATAGTTCAGTTTAAAGCCTCCTATACACTTAATCAACCGGTCCTTCAGGGTCTCAGTCCGTCCCTGGTATGAACAATCAATTATCAATGATAAACGGAAAAAATCCACAGAAAATAAGTACCTAATTTATTTAAGATATTTTATAGTTGTTACTAATTTTGTTAAAACTATTATTATCATTTTTATAAGTTTTTAATGAATGTTTTCATAAAAGATTTAAAAATGTTATATCAGGTTCCTCGTAAATTGTTATTACAAAAATATCTATAGCCATGGTTACGAATTACTACAGTTACAGTCGCAGTTACCAACAGTGGTGTACTTGAGGGGGGACAACAAAGACATCTCTCCTTGAATAAGTTTTTTTTGCCCAATTCATATTTCTCTTCGATAGCTTATATTAGTCTATATAGTAAATACTATAAAATATTTTTTTTAGAATTTCTTCGGTGAATATCAATAAAACAATTATCGCTTAATCAAAAAACTTGAAAATGTTACATAGTTTCCTTATCAGTTATAATAGAAAGTAAAAACATACTGAATATATACACAAATTAGATTTTTGTTTGAAGCATTTAAAGTTCAAGTTTTGACAGATTTCATTAAAATCCCGCAAGTTTGGATATTATTTTATTCTTTAAAATTTATAAAATCTTCAAATTGGAAATTTAAACAAGGTTTATCATAAGTAATTCATACCATATTACCATCAATCACCAAAATCTCTAAAAAATATATATAAACACCGTTTATTTTCATAGATATTTTAAAGTAGATATACCTACAGTTTGGTCGAAATTATAATATATTTAAACAAAGAATAACAATTTAGGTTATTTCGATGTGATTTAAAAATATTATTCGTGGGTACAGGGTATTTGATACATTTAAAGTATATATTATTACTATTATTATTATTATTAGTACATTTTATACACACAATTACATTTTAAAACGCAATTTTTTTGGCAAAAGTTAATTCAACCTTTTGTATTACTTATATTAAAATAAATTGCTCAAATATCGTAAAAAAATACTTAGTAGGATGACAGTTGGAACTCGTTCAGAATCGTTTTTTGTATAGGTACAATGATTTATTATAATCGAATTCAAATTTAACACATCTATCAGAGTGATCCACGTGACATCTAATGCATCTACCGCAACATTTTACTAAAAACAGATTATACATACCAACTCAAAATAATATCATCATAGTAACGATGTACAAAAACTGTTCCAAAATATTTTAGAATCCAACAATTTTTTATCAATTATATTGTGTTTATTTGTTTTGTATTTTTAACAACATAAAAATAATATAATAGTAATAATAAATATAATTATTATAATGTATTTTTTACTGCAAGGCTTGAAATTGAAATGGATTGCAATTTTAAACGCAAGGCTATTTTGAAACCAAGTAATTATAAGTATAAAAAATCGTCTTATGCACAGATATTCAAAGTATTACATTCCTTACACAAGTAAGTGGAAAGTGATTTAAACTGCTAGAAAAAATTAGTAACAAATTTTTGTTTATAGAAATGAGGTGTTTTGTGATATTAAACTAAAAACAGATGATGGCAAAATTATATTAGGTCATAAAGTGGTTTTGGCATCGGCTAGTCCATACTTCTATGCAATGTTTACGAGTTTTTCAGATAGGAATAAAGGTCTTGTTGTTATGAGACAAATAGATTCTACCACCTTACAGCTCTTAGTAGACTTTATTTATTGCGGGAAAATTATGGTCACTGAAAAAAATGTACAGGTAATATTAGATAAGGTTTGATTTTGCTATGGACAACAATTTTATTAAACATGTTTATTTCTCAAGGTTTTGTTACCAGCTGCCAATTTCTTGCTGTTAACAGAAGTAATAGAGGCATGTTATGATTTTTTACAGAAACAACTGCATCCTACAAATTGCCTTGGCATACACTCGATATTTGATTTACATAACCGTACGGAATTATTAACAAGTTCAGAACTATATATTCAACGACACTTTACGTATAAAATATTATTTATCATTATAACGCTATAAGAAAATTTTATTGATTATTGTTATAATACTATGATTCTTAGAGAAGTTGTCGAGGGAGCCGAATTCCTATCCTTATCATCCGAACAAGTAGTTAAGTTGATATCCAATGATAAAATTACAGTTCCATCTGAAGAAAAAGTAGGCAAACTAAAATTGATTATTGTTATATTTTAGTATTCAAGAAGGAAAAATTAAATTACTTTTGTTTATGACCGATTTTATTTATAAGTATATTAATTATTGTCGTAGGTATTTGAATGTGTTATTCGATGGGTAAAACATGAATTGGGTTCCAGAAAATGTATTTTGCCCCAATTAATGGAACATGTACGTTTACCACTAACATCGAAAAATTTCATATTAAAAAAAGTAGCTAAGGAACCTCTTCTTAATAATTGTCCTAAATGTAAGTTTTTTCTATAAATACGAATCTATTGTGAATGAAATCATATTTTCTATATTTATAATTTTTAAGGTAAAGATTACATAATTGAGGCATTAGATTTTCATTTACATAAGTCAAATAAGTCAGATCAGCTTATCGCTGTTCCGCATAACGTCCGTGCTAAACCTCGGCTGTCCGGTGGCTTACATAAAGTATGATTCAGTTATAATTTATTTATCTTTCTAATATATTTAACGATTTAATTATAACAGGTTATTTTAGTTGTCGGTGGATTTGGGAATAAAGCAAATAGTAGTACAGAATGGTATGACCCAAAAATCAACCGATGGCAGTTTGGACCAAAAATGATTACCCGCCGTTGTAGAGGTGGTCTAGCTGTAGTGAAAGATAATTTTGTGTTTGCTATGGGCGGTTCTCCAGAATCATTATATCAGTCTGTTGATGTGCTAGATTTATCTTTAGAATCACCTTGTTGGAAGTCATCTGTTGATATGTTAGTGAACAGAGAAGATTTAGGGGTTGGTGTCATAAATAATTATCTATATGCTGTAAGTGAAATATCATTTTTTAGTTTATTAGTTATTCCTGTTATGAAGGAGGTACATTTAAATTATGTATATCTTAAGGTTGGTGGGTGTAATGAGACTGGTAGTCTAAAAAGTGCAGAAGTGTTTGACTGCAGTAGACAAGAATGGCATATGGTATGTAATATGTCTACTAGACGAGATGATTTTGGTGTCGGAGTACTCAACAATATTTTATATGCGGTAAGCTAATACTTTATTTTGTAATTTAAAATTTGTCATACATTTGTTGTATAAATTGTGAACTGAAAAAAAAATTTCCCCGAGAATGTATCACGAAATATATCCTCAAAATAAAACATTTTGATGAATTAATATTTTGAATTAACAAATACATATTGTGGCCTGGTATGGCGCAGTGTTTGGCTTCAGTCATAAATACGTGTTCAAACCTACCGTATTATATTCCCCAACAGTAACGTCAAGCTAATGACCTCATTGGTCGAAACCTATTAGCGGTGAATAGGCAAAGTCGGGTTTTACTACAAGACTGGGCAAGTTAATGATTTTTTTTTAGTTAAGTTAATATGCACCAATAACAAAATGTTAAAACTTAAAACTTAATTTACCTATAGGTTAACTCAGTTAAGTTAAAAGTTAATACACACTTTTTGTTAACTTTTTATTAAGTTGAAAAAAGTTAATTTGTCTATACAACGCTAGCGTACTTAATTTTTTGTCCAACCCAAAACTAAATTATAGACTATAGTGTTTATACTTTATACAGTATTTCCATATAAGTTAGATTCGAATGATATCACGGTAAATATTTTTTTTGACATGAAAACAAAATAGACTAAAATAGTGAAATATAATAAAACTAAAAACAAAATAAATTTACTAAACTTACTTCTTAAAACGAAAAATTAATTCGTTAATTAAAAAAGAAATGTAGTAAGTTAACAGTTAAGTTAATGAAAAGCCAAAAGTAACTAGTTAAGTTAAAAAGTTAAAATTAAATTAACTTTTTAACTCGTTAATGCTCAGCCTTGGGTTTTAGGATAATAACCGCGGACCTAAAAAGCTAACGGCCTATTTTTCAGTAAGACATAATGTAAGTATATTATTTATTAGTTTATTACCTACTATTAATATTTCATTGTTCAGAGTTCGGGATAGTCAAATATTTTCGGCTATACCTATATTACTAAACCAGCCAAAATTGGGCCAAATGTTACGCGACCCATCTAGGTTCAACTAGGTAACTCGCAGGGTCTATCCGGGCCTCATGGATACCTATTTAAAAGTAAATTAAATTTGGTTTAATGTTCATCTACAACATTAAATATAACTTAATTTTTATAATTTTCATTAGGTAAATAATGATTTTATAGTACTTTATCAACCTAATGTCCAATTTTGAATAGTATAACGTTTAACGTTTCATAAATATGTATTTAATCGCTTTTTTTTATGCTACGTAATAATAATGTATTTCGGAGATATTATTTTCCAGTTCAAGGGATTTACATTCCTCAATTTGTTTTAAAAATGTCTTTAGGTAGGAGGTCATGATTTCTCAGTAAGTCAGAGGTTAAGGTCTGTTGAATGTTATAATCCCAGTATTGATACATGGAGTTCAGTCGCAGATATGCGTGTAAGTCGCAGTGGTGTGGGTGTTGGAGTTTTAGATGGTGTACTGTATGCCGCGGGTGGTCACGATGGATTTAAACTTCTTAGAAGTGTGGAAACATACAGACCAAGTACGGGAGTTTGGACTACTATTGCAGATATGCATTTGTGTCGAAATAATGCAGGTAACTAGGTACTCGTTTATTAATTCTAAAATATTTTATTGAAAAATTTTTTTTAAAATTTATTTAATTTATGTTAAAATTTAAATATAGGAGTAGTTGCATTAGATGGTTTATTGTACGTTGTGGGTGGAGATATCATAACTTCTATTATAGATAGTGTAGAATTTTACAACCCCAACACCAATTCCTGGACTATGGTCACACCTTCAATGAATGTAGCACGAACTCTTGCAGGAGTAGTAACCATTAATAGGCCACCATATTTTTAAACACCATAGAATACTATCCATGGATTCTTTTTTATATACAAATATTTTTTTTATTCAATGATAATATATTTATTGTTATTCTATTATTTTACGGTTTATGAATGTTTTGTTTAATGGTTTTTGTTTTGTATAAATTGATTAAACATTTCATAGGTAAATTAAGTTTAAAATTAATTAAATTGTATACCTATACGTCTTATATAATATACATACAATTGTAAAAGTGTAAGTTACAAAATACATACTTGTTTTTTTTTCATTAGATTTTTTACTTAGGTAACTTAGGTTACTTAGGACTAACATTCAGGAATACATTTCTGAATTAGGTAATGTTTTTATTTTTGCATGTTTTTACTAAAATATAATAGTATATTATTATTACTGTTTTGTTGAATAAATCTAACAACTTTTTTTAGTTAATATGTTTTTATTTTCAAGTTGTTAATGATTGATTTGTAAAAAATTTGAAAATTTAATGCATCAAGCTTATTCATAAGTTGTTATTGCTGGAATATCTATAGATAACCATGGCCTATGGTTACTAGTAGGTATATATAGTAGATATTATAGTTATAGTCCCAGAATGATTTGATTTCTTCCCGTATGTGGGTTACTCGGTTACGCCAGTCAACCGGTCAGCTACACCGGACCCTAACGCCAGAGGATCCTGCATAAATCTCATTCAGGTCGTATGCCATATTATTGTCCTGTGGTCAGGGGTAAGAGGCCTACAGCGTCAGTGCATTCTCGTAGTCTCGTGTACTTATTTATTGTATCCATTTATTATCATATTGAGTTATTATTACACGTTATTATTTGTATTATCATGTGTGGAGGGCCACACACCACCCATATTATCATTGACTGTATTGTTTTATTAGGCAAACTAAAATTGATTATTGTTATATTTTAGTATTCAAGAAGGAAAAATTAAATTACTTTTGTTTATGACCGATTTTATTTATAAGTATATTAATTATTGTTGTAGGTATTTGAAAGCGTTATTCGTTGGGAAAAAAATGAATTAGATTCCAGAAAATTTATTTTGCCCCAATTAATGGAACATGTAGGTACATTTACCATTAACGTCGAAAAATTACATAATAGAAAATGTAGTTAAGGAACCTCTTCTTAATAATTGTCCTAAATGTATGTTTTGTTTTAAATATGTTTCTACCTATTGTAAATTAATTAATATTTTTATGTATTTTAATTTTATGAAAGTAAAGATTACATAATCGAGGCATTACAATTTCATTTACTTAAGTCTCCAGGGGATCTTATCAGCATTCCACAAAACATCCGGACTAAACCTCGACATGCTCGTAGTTCACATTCCAATAATTGCATTGATTTAATAATTATAACAGGTTAGGTATTTTTGTGGTTGGAGGGCAAGGGGCTAAATCAATTGGTAGTACAGAATGGTACGACCCACAAATCAACCGATGGCAGATTGGACCAGAAATGATTACTCGGCGTTGTAGGGCTGGACGGTGTAGCTGTATTAAAAGATAATTTTGTGTTTGCTGTTGGTGGTGGTATTTATAAAACGTCTGTTGATGTACTTGATTTAACTTTAGAATCACCTTATTGGAAACCAACAGCTGACATGTTAGTTAAAAGAACAGAATTAGGAATTGCCATAATAAAGGATTATTTATATGCCGTAGGTTATGTTGAAATAAAACTTATTACTATTTTAGTTATTTCTGTTAATTGTTATGAAGTACCAATAAATTGTAATAAATTCAAGGTTGGCGGGTTTGATGGTACTAGTTGTTTGAATAGTACAGAAGTTTTTGACTGCAAAACTCAAAAATGGCGTATGGTATACAGTATGTCTACTAGAAGATCTGGCTTTGGTGTTGGAGTACTGAATAATGTTTTATATGTGATAAACTAATTTTTATTTTTATTTTACATTTTAAAGGTACCTAATTGGAATGAAACTCCAAAAGAAATAAATTCTGCTAATCAAGAAACAAATACCCCGAAATAAATATTTTGATAAATTAAAATTATAATTTAACAAATTATTTTAAAATATATTATCTATATAACTATATTGTACATTAATAAATATATATATATATTATACTCACTTCAATAATTTAATAAATATAACAAAAATGTTTTCTAAGAGTGACAAACCTATAAGAGCCACAAAACTCAATTTAAATTTTATCTTACAGATTTATACATATTTTAGTAAAATATATTAATAATGTTTAAGATAGGTATTACTTATTAATATTGTTAATGTTTGAAAATTTTGGGAATTTTTTTTTCATATGACCAAGAATTTTTATTTTGTAATTTGTTTTAATTCAATTGTATAGGTAGGAGGTTATGATTCATCATCAAGACTAAGTTTAAACACGGTTGAATGTTATCATCCCAGTATTGAAACATGGACTTCAGTCACAGATTTGTGTGTACGTCACAGTGGTGTGGGTGTTGGAGTTTTAGACGGTGTACTGTATGCAGTAGGTGGTTTTGATGGATTAGAAGTTCGGAGTAGTGTTGAAGCATACATACCTGCAAGTACAAGAGTTTGGACTACTATTGCGGACATGAATTTGTGTCGAAGAAATGCAGGTAACTTCTCGTATATAATAGTTTAAAGTTATTTAATGAAACATTATTTTTATAATAATTCGCAGTGGCGTAGTTACGGGGGGGGGTGTAAGGGGTTTCCACCCCCCCCTACACCAAAAAAAAAAACAAATCTTTTTTATATTGGTTAGAATTTTAAATAATAGATAGGTAAATAATACTAGTACAAATTAACATGTGTAATATTATTATTACTATATATTATATTAATATAGTTATAGAAATTATTCGAGTGTTTACACTTCTGAGTTTTATTTTAAGAAAATCAATTATAAAATCGACGAAAACAGCGATAACGACCTCCATAAAAATGATCTAAATATTAAGACTCTTGAAACCTGTATACCTTCTTCATCTTTTACTTCGGTTGATATAAGAATTAATGACATAACATATTTTGTTAACCATGTATTGTCTCATAGTGAAATTCATACAGTTATAAATAGTATATGGACACCAGATATAACGTTTAATTTTCCTATACATAAAAACTTCGATAAAAATAAAAAAGGGCAAACGAGCAAATTTCAATTCAATTGGTTATTAAGATGGCGATGGTTAGCATACTCAGAAAAAGAAGATGGTGCATTTTGTAGACTTTGTGTTGCTTTTTCAAAATCTGAAGGTGGAATAAATGGCCAGAAACTTGGTGCTTTGGTATTAAACAAATTTGATAATTGGAAACACGCTATAGAAACATTTACTAAACATGATAAACTAAATTATCATATTAAAAGTGTAATAGACACCGATAACTTTTTAAAAATGAGAAATAATCCAAGTATATCCATTGAAAATCAATTAGATACAGCCCGTAGTAAACAAGTAAATGAAAACAGAATAAATATTTTACCTATAATTGAAGTTATTATTTTATGTGGTCGTCAAGAGCTTGCAATACGAGGACATAGAGATTTTGGTAAAATCAATGTAGAAACAATGCAAACTACAAATGAAGGAAACTTTAGGGAACTATTGCGGTATAGAGCTCGTGGTGATCTAAAGCTTAAAACATTTCTCTAAGGTCCAGGTGAACGAAATAAATATATTAGTCCTACTAGCCAAAATGCTATTATTGATTGTTGCAACACGGTAATACTTAATAAAATTGTAGCTAAAATAAATAAAGCAAAGTGTTTCACTGTCCTTGCTGACGAAACCGCCGATGTATCTGGTATAGAGCAAGTGTCTTTATGTGCTAAATATGTTGATATAGATGAATTAGTTGTCAGAGAAGATTTTTTGCAATTTGTTCCTACAAACGATTTAACTGGCAAAGGCTTAGCAACTCTTATTATTGAAAATTTAAAGGCGTTCGGGATAGAACTTAAGTATTTACGTGGACAGGGGTACGATGGGGCTGCAGCTATGTCTGGACAATTTAATGGTGTTAGGTCACATATTTCTCAATTGTATCCGATGGCAACTTATGTTCACTGTACAGCACACACCCTTAACTTGGCAGTATCTAAATCTTGTACAATACAACCAATTAGAAACTGCTTGGGTACGATTGGAAAATCACGAGATTTCTTTGTATACCCCAAACGAAAAAATATACTTTTACAAGCAATCGAAGACTTTAATGGAACAATTAATGCAAAAACATTAAAACGCAACTGTGCTACAAGATGGATCGAACGTTTTCATTCAGTTCACGATTTTATCGAACTTTTGGAATGTGTCGTTGATTCCTTAGACACTATTAGTAGTTGGGCCGATGGTGATACCTCAAGTCAAGCAAATAATTTAAAAAATTCAATCTTACAAGGAGAGTTTATCATATCACTTTTGGTTTTATCGAAAATATTTGCAGTTGGATTGCCACTATCTAAACAATTCCAAAGCGTTGCCATTGATTTAAGAGAAGCTATGATATTAGCTAATGCGACACTGTCTGAATTAAAAACAATTCGAAGTAACATTGATGAATATTTTCATGAAATCTATACAAAAGCATCTGTTCTAGCTCAGGAGTTGTGTTTTTCAATATCATTACCTCGAATTGCACGTAAACAAAAAAACAGAGATTCAGTGAACTATTCAGTGAACACGCCTGAAGAATATTTTAAAATAACAATATTCATACCTTATTTAGAATTGTTTATTAACGAAATTGAATCGAGATTTATTGAACATCAGAAAACATTAAAAGGATTTCAAAACTTATTTCCAAAAACGTCAGAAATGACAACACTTGAAAAAGATGAATTTATTAGTTTGATAGATTTTTATAATGATGATTTGGCAGATAACAATAAAGATATTTTGGTATCTGAGTTAAAACTTTGGCGACGTAAAATACTTGCACTAGATAAACAACCTACAAATGCTATGGATGCTTTAGTTATCTGCAATAACATGTATCCAAATATATACAAATTACTACAAATTTTAGCAACACTACCTGTTTCAACAGCTTCATCCGAAAGATCTTTTTCATCATTAAAGAGAATTAAGACGTACCTAAGGAATACAATGTCAGAGGTATTTATAAAATTGTATAATATAATATATAAGAACTAATTAAATAAAAATAATAAATATGAATGATATTTTACATTTTTAGAAAAGATTAAATGGTTTGGCAATGCTCTCCATTCATCGTTCAATATCAGTAGATGCAAAGGAAGTGTTGGACGAATTATCTATTAACAAACGTCGAGTGGATTTTATTTTATGAATTATTATAATAAACTAATATAAAACTATAAAAACTATTTATAATTAATACAAATTTGAAACAAAATAAAAATAACGTACGTAAAAAACTAATAACTTGTAATTTGTATCATAAATATATTTTAAAACCCCCCCCAGAAAAAAATCGTATCTACGCCACTGATAATTCGATATAGGTGTAGTTGCATTAGATGGTTTATTGTATGTTGTTGGTGGAAGATACTGTATTTCCAATTTGGATTCTGTAGAATTTTACAACCCCATCACCTCCTTACCTGGTCTATGCAAGAAGCGTCTATGCATGTAGCATGATATTTTGAAACAGATGAACAAAGTGGCTTATTAATAGCTACTGCCTATTACTCCTGGATAATTTTGTGCAACATTCATTGACGCTGTAATCATGGTCCAGGTATTGATGGTGGGACTATACAATTCTACAGAATCCAATTTATTAGTTCAGTTTCTTCCACCCACGACACACAAGACACCATACATTGCAACTGCTCCTATATTAAAATTTTAACTTAAATTCAATACATTTAAAAAAAATTGTTTCATAAAATAATTTAGAATTATTATATGAATAATTGTCTGCATTTAGTCGACACAAATGCATGTCTGGAATAGTAGTCCAAATTCCTGTACTAGCAACACTTTTCTTAACTTCAAATCCATTGTGACCACCCACAGCATATGATACACCATCTATTATATTATACATAGATTTAAATATTACTTTAGTATTAATATTAAAAAAAAAAAAAATTATAACAAAAGCAACAAAAAAAACAAAGAATATTATAATATTCACAGTGAACCAACTATTTTATCTGAATCAAGATTTTGAAGAATTTGTGTAATATGTAATTTATTAACTTAGATTAGTTAACCTTCTTGTTATCTTAAGTAAAGTCTACCAGAATTTGACTTTTTAACCATGTTTTTGAAATGTCTTTTGCCAATCAGAATAATCATTAGGACCGTTCTTACAATGTCCGGTAAAGTGTCGGTTAACACTAACCGACTGATAGCAGATTTTATTACCTGCGAAATTCGGACGGTTAAGTGTCGGTTAACTTTAACCGGACATTATAAGAACGGCCTTTAGTTTTTCTTTGTAAGTTGGTAATGATCATTGATAAATATTTTATCATGAAAGTTAGCAGTTAAAGAATTTTTATTCTTATACCGTTATGTTATTAACTATATAATAGTCTTTTAAAATAATGGAACTTAATTTAGCTATTATTTTATTTTACCATCAATATTTTTATATGGTTTCAACTTTCAATCTGTAAGTATTGGCAATACCTTCATTTTTATTAGTTAATACTGAAATGTAATATAGAAGCAATGAATGTAATTATAATGGTATATTTTTAATGGCAGTATTTGGAAAACCAATAATTTCAACGTTAAAAAAGTTTGTTCTTAGTTATTCAGTATATTTATAAATAAATATTTTTAATTTCTATTTAATAATAAATATATTGATTTGTAACTTCCAATTCTACTAATTTTAAAGTAGTATCAAGCTGGAGAGTATAAAACCAATATAAATCATTAACAAATTATTTCTCATGGCTTTTCTTTGCGTTTATCATTTATATATATATACAATATGCATTTACTTTTTAAATCAGAACAAACTTTTTTAATATATGAAGTAGTATGCATTAAGAAGTACCGGAGAAGTAATGCTCACGCGGTTCCTCCTCCGGTCCTCGATTTAACCGAAAAAAAAAAGTATGCATTAAGAACATATATGCATATTAAATAATATAAAAACAATAATTCAGAAAAGTACTTCTGGATAAAATATTAGGTATTATAAAATATCTATAATTAAATAAAATGGGTACACGACACATTGTGCCAACATATTGTTTAAGATCTTGAAAACAAAGAAAAACAAATATTTTGTGTTTTACACTTTTATACATAAAAATATACTATTTTAATACATTTTGAACTTTGTTTATTTTTGTGTTAGTCAATTTAAATTGTACAATTACATTTTAATAAAACATTCAAAAACTTTAAATGAATAGGAAAACAATAAATATATTAACAATTATAAGGTATTATAACTACAGAAAAAAAAATTAAGTATGGTAACACCTTTTAAAACGAAGTGGCTTATTAATGGCTACTGCCTACTACTCCTGGATAATTTTGTGCAACATTCATTGACGCTGTAATCATGGTCCAGGTATTGATGGTGGGACTATACAATTCTACAGAATCCAATTTATTAGTTCAGTTTCTTCCACCCACGACACACAAGACACCAAACATTGCAACTGCTCCTATATTAAAAATTTAACTTAAATTCAATACATTTAAAAAAAATTGTTTCATAAAATAATTTAGAATTATTATATGAATAATTGTCTGCATTTAGTCGACACAAATGCATGTCTGGAATAGTAGTCCAAATTCCTGTACTAGCAACACTTTTCTTAACTTCAAATCCATTGTGACCACCCACAGCATATGATACACCATCTATTATATTATACATAGATTTAAATATTACTTTAGTATACTTGTAAGTTGGTAATGATCATTGATAAATATTTTATCATGAAAGTTAGCAGTTAAAGAATTTTTATTCTTATACTGTTATGTTATTAACCATATAATAGTCTTTTAAAATAATGGAACTTAATTTAGCTATTATTTTATTTTACCATCAATATTTTTATATGGTTTCAACTTTCAATCTGTAAGTATTGGCAATACTTTCATTTTTATAAGTTAATACTTAAGTTTAATATAGAAGCAATGAATGTAATTATATTGGGTATATTTATATTGGCAGTGTTTGGAAAACCAATAATTTCAACGTTAAAAAAGTTTGTTCTTTGTTATTCAGCATGATTTTTAGGTAATTAATTTCTTTTTCAAGTTTAAAGGATCTAATTTCTGTCTGAATTACTCTATTTTCCATGACATTATATGGAGCATCTAAAAGATTCTTTCCAAGCTTAAAATGTGTCTCAATAAAAAAAAAATATATATTTTAATAATAATTATCTAAATAAAGTTTTGTGTATAATTGTAAATTATATATTTTTATAGTATTAGTCTAATAGTCTTTACTTTTGTGAAACAATCAATCACATCATCTGGATCGATTTCAATTTGTCTATGTACCGACTGTGTAAACTCAAAAGAACTAACTTTTTTTTTTAAGTGGTATTGAGGACCAAGAAAGGAGCTGCTGCTTTTAGCATTGTTTCTTCTCCGGCCACCAACGTTTATTGATGCAAACAAAAACAAAACGTTAACGTCACAACAATATGCAACCGGTAGACGCACCCTAAAATATTGATTTATCACATAATATAAGACATTATTCAATACTCCAACTGTTATGACAAGCACAACGACCAGGCACTTCTACTAGTAGACATATAGACATACTTCTAGTAGATATTCCTCTTTCCTATATTTTTATCGAATTAATTCTATCAGGTTATTTTAGCGGTATGTGGACTAAAGCAAATGTTAATAGAGAATGGTATGACTCAAAATCAACCGATAGCAGCATGAACCAGAAATTATCACACGTCATAATAATTTTGTGTTTTCTGTAGCTGCTGGTTGGTGTTTTTAAAGCAACTCTGAAGTCTGTTGGACGTACTAGACTTATCTTCGGAATCTCCTAGCTGGAAAACATATGTTGGCATGTTAATCAAAAGAAAAGATTTAGGAGTTGGTGTAATAAATAATTTTCTATACGTCGTAAGTTGAATGTTGAAACTAAGGTTGGCAGCATTTGTGGTATTAAAAGTACCTAGAATTTATATAGTGCAGAAGTTTTTGACCGCAGTACTGAGGAACGGCGTATGGATACCAGACGCCATTCTTCAGTACCTACCAACTAGCTACGGTCAAAAACTCCTGCACTATTTTAATACAAAGTACTTTTAATACCCCACCAATATCGCCAATCTTAGTTTCAACATATACCTTACGGCGTATAGAATATTTTTTAATATACAAACTTCTAAGTCTTTTCATTTAATTAACATGTCAACATATGATTTCCAACAAGTTGATTCTAAAAATAAATCAAGCACGTCCAAGAGGTTCTTTAAACTTACTACTTCTGATTCTGAGCGGAACGAGGAATTATATATTATAATTTAATATAATATTTTATATTTCAGCATCTTTTTAGATGAAAAACTTAATCTAGTTGGTACTTTTGAGAGGTTTCACAATAGGTTTTAAAAGCGTTGGGGAAAAAAATAAAGGATAACGGAGTTTTATGCAATACCAGTTCTTGACAAAATCGATTAAATTTGTTGATGTAACTAAAAAAATTAATAACCGAAGATACTTAAAATTTTCACTGGATGTATATATTGACATTTTCTTTTACGTTTGCATGCAAAGTCGGGGGCGGCATGAAATTGGCCATCCAGTTTTATTATGCCGATTTTGGTTACACGTTGGTTGCCAAAAGTTGCTAAAAGGTTGCTGAATATTGGCACTAGTTGAGAGTATATGGAAAAGTCTGGGGGCCAACTTCCTGGAAGTAGAACATTTTGTTTTTTATTTGTTTTTATTAATTATTATAAATAAAAAATGTTTGGTTGTTAGGTCAAAATACTTGAAAATGTAATGCAAGGTTGCTCATGAGTTGTTGTTGTTGGAAATTAAAAAAAAAGTTTTGCATTAATCTACAATAATTGTTGATGAGCTTTTAAAGTATAAATTATTTTGACAATGGATTTTCTACCTTAATTCTCATAAACATAATATTTTTATTCTGTTGTAATTCAAAAGCAAATAACCGTTGGTCTTTGAAATTTTCACCAAATATAAAGTCATGTCTTTTTATGATGAATTCAAGTGTTTGAAAAATATTCCAGAAACTTACCGTTCAAAAGTTATGCCAATTCAAAGTCGTCGACATTTCCTACAATGTTATCTACGCTGTACAATGACCCAGCATCATGATTACATTTTTTTTCATGAACATATATTTTGCCAGGTACCCTCCGTAGAATTCTTTTTTTCTTTTGTAATTAGGTAATTTTACTTTAGCAAGGCGCCGATACAAGCGTAATCACTGCAACTTTGAATTTCCATAACTTTTGAATGGACGATCGAGTGACCATGGTGGCAATAAATGTACTTAGACACAATATTGAAGAAAACCGAGGTTCGCCTGAGGTGGTTTTACAGAACAAGTCGAGGGATATTTTCGATTTGCAGAGCGTATCGACGAGTGCCGATACACGCGTAGTCACTGCAACTTTGAATTTCCATAACTTTTGAACAATAAGTGACTTAAAATTCTATTAAAAAAGTCCAAAAAATATCTTACCTTCTGTCGTGTCCACGTAAAAACCACGTTTTCGAAAAAAAAAAAAAATGAAACAAAACGTTGTGTCTAACTGTCTACAACTGTCTATATAGTGTGTAGGTGCCCGGCAAATGCCCTACAGGGTTGCAAACGTGAAAAAAATCGTATATCATTTACAGTGATGCCCGCTTGGCCAGTCGCTCGCTGCGCTGCGCTCGGACAAAAAAAATTCGAAAATATCCCCCGACTAAAACGCCACCACAAGTTGTTGATAACCGTCGTATATCCCACCACTTTTACCATTTTCTCTTATCACTCACGGGCACCCGGGTTTCTAGAAAAGTTGCGTCTAAAGCTGCAGTAATTTCTTGAACGGTTCTAGAACAGTAAAAAAAAAAAATGTGTCCAGTAAAGTAGATTTGTTCCCAAGTGGTAAAATAATATACCAATAGGGCATAGGCAATAACTCATCTGTGGAAAAATAAAAAACTGGTAAATATAGCTACCAGAGACCTATAAAGGGTAAGTCCAAGCTTGGAGGTCCTAACACAACTACAGTATTCCAATATGCTACCTATTAATATACGTACAAATATTAAAATCATATAAAAAAACGAATTGTTTAACACCGTAGGAACGAGTAAAAAATTACAATATTATAATATTAATTCTTCTTAAAGGCTATAATAAATAATAAAAATTAAAAAAATCCTGACTGATAAACCGGCCGTCTCCGCTCAGAATCGTTTTCCTTATACAATGATATTATTATATTAATATATTATATCATTGAATTCAAGTTTAATACAAACCATTATACATTGTCCCACTTGTAACCTACTGTACAGTAGAGCGAAATACACTTACCCGTTTTTTTATATGTATTTATTTTTATAATACAACATAGGCAATTGACCGCTTTATACGTATTATAAATTATCGATTTTTAAATATTTAATTATTACACTGGGTACAACGTTTATTATGATATTAATATTATTATTCGATTCGGGAAAAAAGATTTAGGTAAATGGTAAAATACCGGTAACCGCAGATCAGTGATAGTAGCGGTATTAAAATTAACCTTATTATTCAATTAAGATTCGGCATTAACACAATATTAAAAATCGAAATTTTATTCAATATAATAATTTAACACATACCTAATTTAAATAATAAAATATCTAGATTTAATGTATGATTGAGCTCCGTTGTGCTAAAAAGTAAAATTGAGTGATACAGACCAACCGCTTAAGATTGTGTATATGTATAGGTATTCGGTACGATATAATATATTATGTTATCTACATACACATAGTCAATATTACTAGATTACACAAATAAATAGAATATATATTATATAAGGTGATTCACCGATCATGCTCACAATTATATTCTTTCATTTAACAATGAATTTACTCAAATTAAAATTTTTGGAATTTTTAAATATACTTAAAAACCATATTTAAAAGTCCATTGAAAAAAAGTCCAATCCCTTTTGAATCTTCTGTTATTCTTATATTGATTTATAAACATTTATTAATAAGAACTTAAAAATATGTTTGGTTAATATTTACTAAGCTCGCGTCATAACATAAATGACTGGCACAACATATAGGTACACAATATTAAAATTATCGTGTGTACTGACAGTCAACAGATCAAGTCAATAAAACTTAATCAGTACCTAATATTATTAGTATTATATTATACTTATATATTATTTATATTATAATTATGTGTATGTGTATGTGACCTTGCATGATCATTAACAATGACCTCTGATTATTATATTAGCAACTTACCTATTAATATCATATACTTTTGAGAAATATTTTAAAACAAATGATTATCATTTATATTTTTTCGACGGTAAATAAAATATACAATATATATAGCCTCTTTAACACGGCTTTTCTAAATGTTAATAATTATTAGTACCTACATAGATATAATATTTGAAACGCATTGTTAAATTCAATTTTCATACAATACGATAAAGTTGAGATTAAATCATAAATCACAAATTATTATAACTTTCATGGGTACACAATTGAATATTGCCGTATACAGGGTGATTCGCCAAGTATGCTCACTCGTTTTTTCCATTTATATATTTAATTCTAAATTCGATCGATTAGTTTTTCAGTTACTAATATGTTTATATTGTGGATAATACTATAATGCCCTTAAAATTGGTAAACTAATGAATGTATATAATAACATATTGACAGATAAATATAATAGCAAAACTATGAAACACAGTTTAAAATATTAACAGGTAACACATAGATATAGTCACATAGATATAGTCATATCGAATTGGTAATCTTGGATTATTATAATGTATAGTAGGTAGCAATTATAGGCACTATATTGAGTACATAGATTAATAGTACCTACTTTTGAGTATTTGATATTACGTTTATACTTTATATTATATATCTTGGCATCTTTCTAATGTCGATGTATTTTATCTCCAAAACATATGTGATATGTCGTAATACTCAGTTCAGTAATATTTTGTAAATGTCAACCAATATAAATATTACACACCGTATTCAACAAAATTGTTAAAGTGTTAAAATGTAAGTTAAGTCTCTAGGTAGCACAATTATTTTTGAAGTTGCAACTAAATAGTAAATAATTAAAATCAATTTCAAACAAGTTAAACAAATTATTTACTATTTTTTGGTAGTTTATCCCAAATTTTGGAAAAACTATTGAGAATTTCGGAAAATGACCTCTAGAGAACCTAACCAACCTCAAATAAGCTCAAATTATTCAATCAAAGATTCAGTTTTTATAAATTCACTGTGCCTTAGTAGGTACTCTGAAACTTGAAAATTGAAATTACTTTTCTAATTGTGGTTTTAAAAATTAAGTACCTATTATGTTTTTTTTATTATTTTATATTACATCATATTTTGTTTATAAATATTTTTTAAAAACACTTTTACTGTTACCTAGGTGGTAACTAAAAACATTTACTACATTTTTCGTAATCTTAGTACTATACTTGATAAAATACAATTGAGAATAATTTATATTTCACTGATTCAATGAATTATTACTTATGGTATTGAGAGTTGGGGGTTTGCTTATGATGTTCACTTAACATAACTAAAAGTAACTATAAATTAATTAATTTAATTTCTATTAAAGTTACTAAACTGTGCAAGTATTCTGATATTATGTGTATAATTTTGAAAAGCTATTTAAATAATGTTTATTATTACTTGTATCTAAACATAAAAATATTGTTAATACTAGATTTAGAAAAATATAAATATAAGTATCATTTAAAATATGCCTAGATGTTGTAAATCTTTTGGTCTCAAAAACTTGTTAAATAGGAAATACTGCTGAGGTATCACTGCATTGAACCTCGGAGATTTCAAGACGATACGATCAATATTGAAGTTTTTAGGTTTTCTTGATATATTACGATTTTGAAAAAACCAAATTCTTCAATAAAAGTCCTATCTTTATGAAACCTTCAAGGTTCGAAGCAGAAACGACCTTAGACCAGTTTCCAGTTTCTAAAAGGTTATTAACTCAATTATTAAGGGGGTGAATTACGTGTTCAACATTTGAATTATTCAAAAATGAAATTGGCGGGAAATTTTCTTTTGTTAATTTTTCAAACTTAAGGTCGGTACGCGACTTTTTTGAGAATAGAAATTTGATCTCGAAGGTTGACTGCTTCGATCCTTGAAGGTTTCATAACGATAGCACTTATATTGAATGATTTAGGTTTTCAATAAAATACGAATTTGAAAAACCTATCTAAAAACCTAAATCCTTCAATAAAAGTCCTATCTTAATGAAACCTTCGAGGATCGAAGCAGAAGCGTGCGTAGATCATTTGTCATCTGGTAAAAGTTTTTTTAACTCAAATATTAAGGGGGTAAATTAAGGTTCAAAATTTTGAATTGTTCAAAAAAAAAATTGGCGCGAAATTTTCTTTTGTCAATTATCCAGCCTTAAGGTCGATACGTGATTTTTTTAAGAACAGATATTGGATCTAGAGGGGTCACTGCATTGAACCTCGAAGATTTCAAGACGATACGATCAATATTGTAGGTTTTAGGTTTTCTCAATAAATTACGATTTTGAAAAAACCAAATCCTTCAAAAAAAGTACTATCTTTTTGAAACTTTCGAGGATCGAAGCAGAAACGTCTCTAGACCAGTTACCAGTTTTTAAAAGTTTATTAACTTTACTATTAAGGGAGTAAATGTTGTGATCAAAATTTGAATTTTTAAAAAAAAAAAATTAGCGGGAAATTAGTTTTACCAATTTCTCAAACTTAAATACGAGACGCGGCTTTTTCGAGAACAGAAATTTGATCTAGAGGTGTCACTGCATTGAACCTCAAAGATTTTAAAACGATACGACCCATATTAAAGGAGCTAATCTTTGAAAATGTACATACAGTTTTGTGTTGTTACTTGTTAGCTCAAATATTATAATAGAGTTAATTGACCTATTATTTTATAGGTTTTAATATTTTATTCTTATATGCCTATCGATTTACATTAATAAATAATAAGCAACACGCCTAATAGAATAAGTGTGAAAAAAAAATTCAAAACAATTATTACTTAAAACGTCATACATACGTATACCATAAGGAAACGTTATACGAATAATCACATATTGCGTTTTTCAACTTTTTGCTACTCCGATTACGGGCGAAATAATGGTCGCACGTACTTCAACCATAGAGCCTTTTTAAATCCTCGTACACCAAAAGACAGGAATCTCGAGTTTCGTACTGATGAAACGAAAACCTAAAATCCAAAATACACATAACTACGTAATTTTTTAAGTACAAAAAACACTTGAAAAATCATAACTCCCGAACCAAAAGTGGGATAACCTCGATCTTGGTATCCATCGATACGGCGCAAAGTCTTCTATAACATCCGACTACAAAAAACGGCTCGCCGCTCCCAAAATCTAAGTGACAAGTGTCCGTACCGGAAACCCCGAAAAACGCAAATTTTAAATTTCCGAAACCCCAAAAGACAGAGAAAAACGGCTCCTATAGTCTCGACACTTGACACCGAATTTGATCACCGACCTCCAAACTATACAAATCTCGAGTTTCAGAAACGTCGTACAAAAACTAAATATTTTCCAAAATACAACTAGGAGGGGGGGGGCGACTCCGGGATTACGTTTTAGAAGGGCCTAAACCGAAACGTTTGGGATCTTAAAAGTATAATATTATCTTATGAAAACGTCATTAGCTACAAATTATAGATTTATTGAACTTTAAAAACTATTATATATTTATACGTTAGTTCGCATTTGGTAATTACGCCAGTAACATACAACTTTCTATGTCAGAAGTTTTCCTAGAAGTAGTTACCTATTCATATAATCACATCGATAATAAATCTATTTAGTGTTAAACATGAACAATTGTTTATATAATTGATGAACTCAATCATCAAAGTTTATGACGTATTATACGTCTCGAAAATGATTATAACTAAATATATTTTGTCATAAATTATAATACTGTAATATGACATGTCCTGAAATTTACTAACGCTGGACAATAGGTATAAACGTATTGTGAATTAGTAAATGACAGATATATAATATAATATTAGCCATTAGGTATTCAGAACTATTGTGGTCGTCTGTTTGTGGATGAGATTAATCCCACATAGGAGAACGAGAAATGGTGAAATCTAAAGTTTGTCGATGGAGAATATTATAGAGATTCCATTTAAATGGTCGGTGTAACGAATTTTCCAGTTGTTAAATAGAAAGCTTACAAAAACCATAAAAAAAAACCAAAAAACCATATAAAATTTGCTTTATCAAATAATCATAGATTTTAAATTATGATAATGAATTATTAACATGTGTAACCACTGTTCAGGTTGTAGATAGTTACCACTTCAAATGTCAGCAAACAATAATTGAAGTTATGTTCAATTCAAATTTCAAATGTAAATAATAATTATTCGTTAATATTTTGTTAATTTTTATTTAATTTATTAATTATTTAATTTTTTAAATTTTTTTAAATTTTTTTACCTTTTATACAACTGTATTATTTCTAGGTCAAATGTATCTACAAAGAATTAAAATCATTGCAAATCCAAGTTAAACTTAATATGCCATTTACAAGTTACAACAATCACATTCAAACCTTCATAACTCAAATCATGTATGTTCTGTATAGTATTAAAATTCCTATAATGTATTACTTATTGGTTGTGATACATCTGAAACAACTTAACAGATACATTAAAACGATAATTATTTATCTTACAAAGTTGCAGTCAGATGTGGATTTAATATCTGATATTTTGTAAATGTTTAGGGCCATTATCATAGCTGATGCTTAAAAATAAGTATTGCTTAAGCTATACCTACTTATGACTCAAACGAGATTCATACACGAGACTTTAGCCTAAGAAAAGAAATAGTGTTACTTAAACTAAGGATCGTCGAGACCTACATCAAGTATTGCTTTTAGTTACTATCACAATTTTTTTAGTTTTTAAATTACCAAAATTTACTTAAGCAATACTTATTCCTAAGCATTGACTATGGTCCTTAGTGTTAAATTTTATAGTAATGGTTAATGATGATAGAGTTACTAATTATTCATAATATTAAAAAGTTTACATGTTTACCTATATTGTTATTTTTTATTTTTCTCCATAAGGCATAGATAATAATAAATAATACAAGTATACGCTATAGATTCACAACTATAACACAAGGATGTTTGCTATATTATATATTGGGATAAGCTATGTGTTGGTACTATGAATAATGTTGATTGGTTACTATTTTACTTTCATTGATTTTTTATATGATATTGAGCCATTAAATGAATACAATTTTCAAAATTATTTAATTAATATAGTTGTTTTTTTTTCCAATTTTAGTAAGCAAGATACAGTAACTGGTGTATGCATGTACCCAAGCCATGTAGGAGATTATTCTGTTTGGAAAAACTTCTTCTGAAAAAACTGTTTCCACTAACAGTTCCACATGGCAGTTTACGAGTAATGACCAAAATAGGCATCTAGCTTCAACTTCTGTGTTCACCCTTGAAAGAATGTCATTAAGCTATACCACATAGAGTTGTAAATACCGTTTTCGGATATATGCCGGTGTATTTATTTAAATATAATAATATTATGTTATTCTGTAATCCGTGTCAAGTGCCATACTGTGCCACTGTGGTTAAGGCACAACTAAATAAATTGGGTGCCATGAGTAGGGATTTAAATTCTGCCTTATTAATATTAACACCTTATTAATAATTAATGACATTAAAACGTTGCACCTACCTATACTCAAGGACAAGGCCCTAATATTATATATTATATATATAAAAAATGAAAAATAGATTATAATAGAATATATGTAGATTCTAGATGTCTCGTTCACAAAAATCCACGCTATTTCTGACACTTGATATACAAAAAATTCCTATATTATAAAACTAAATAACAAATTACTCAAAATTATTATGAACTCTGTGTTACAAAGATTCACTAGATGTGTCATGAACAAACTATTTTAAGTTTTTGAGCATTCAAGGTTTAATCATTTGTAACTGGTGGGTAATGGGTAGCTCACGATTTAAGATACTATCTTAAATCGTGGGGTAGCTCCAATATTTGTTTTTTTAAATTTGGATATTGATAACCTGTAGTTATAATAGATAAGTGGTAGTTAGGTTTTTAGCTATTTTAAATTAAGATTTTTGTATTTTTATGTTGGAAATGCTGGTTAGGTAAAACTAAAAATATTTTTATGCGGGAAATTTATGCTTCAAAGGCTGGCATAACCGATCTCCCGAAATTTGATTCTGATGATATCTCGCTGTTGTTAAAATCGGGAAATCTGTCCCGATACGCAACCTGTATATCTTAAATCGTGCCCACCGCCGTAATCGGGGGATATTTTCGAATGGTATTTTCTCCAAAAGTCCGTAATACCATTTACCTAAATCTTTTTTCCCGAATCGAATAATAATATTAATATCATAATAAACGTTGTACCCAGTGTAATAATTAAATATTTAAAAATCGATAATTTATAATACGTATAAAGCGGTCAATTGCCTATGTTGTATTATAAAAATAAATACATATAAAAAAACGGGTAAGTGTATTTCGCTCTACTGTACAGTAGGTTACAAGTGGGACAATGTATAATGGTTTGTATTAAACTTGAATTCAATGATATAATATATTAATATAATAATATCATTGTATAAGGAAAACGATTCTGAGCGGAGACGGCCGGTTTATCAGTCAGGATTTTTTTAATTTTTATTATTTATTATAGCCTTTAAGAAGAATTAATATTATAATATTGTAATTTTTTACTCGTTCCTACGGTGTTAAACAATTCGTTTTTTTATATGATTTTAATATTTGTACGTATATTAATAGGTAGCATATTGGAATACTGTAGTTGTGTTAGGACCTCCAAGCTTGGACTTACCCTTTATAGGTCTCTGGTAGCTATATTTACCAGTTTTTTATTTTTCCACAGATGAGTTATTGCCTATGCCCTATTGGTATATTATTTTACCACTTGGGAACAAATCTACTTTACTGGACACATTTTTTTTTTTTACTGTTCTAGAACCGTTCAAGAAATTACTGCAGCTTTAGACGCAACTTTTCTAGAAACCCGGGTGCCCGTGAGTGATAAGAGAAAATGGTAAAAGTGGTGGGATATACGACGGTTATCAACAACTTGTGGTGGCGTTTTAGTCGGGGGATATTTTCGAATTTTTTTTGTCCGAGCGCAGCGCAGCGAGCGACTGGCCAAGCGGGCATCACTGTAAATGATATACGATTTTTTTCACGTTTGCAACCCTGTAGGGCATTTGCCGGGCACCTACACACTATATAGACAGTTGTAGACAGTTAGACACAACGTTTTGTTTCATTTTTTTTTTTTTTCGAAAACGTGGTTTTTACGTGGACACGACAGAAGGTAAGATATTTTTTGGACTTTTTTAATAGAATTTTAAGTCACTTATTGTTCAAAAGTTATGGAAATTCAAAGTTGCAGTGACTACGCGTGTATCGGCACTCGTCGATACGCTCTGCAAATCGAAAATATCCCTCGACTTGTTCTGTAAAACCACCTCAGGCGAACCTCGGTTTTCTTCAATATTGTGTCTAAGTACATTTATTGCCACCATGGTCACTCGATCGTCCATTCAAAAGTTATGGAAATTCAAAGTTGCAGTGATTACGCTTGTATCGGCGCCTTGCTAAAGTAAAATTACCTAATTACAAAAGAAAAAAAGAATTCTACGGAGGGTACCTGGCAAAATATATGTTCATGAAAAAAAATGTAATCATGATGCTGGGTCATTGTACAGCGTAGATAACATTGTAGGAAATGTCGACGACTTTGAATTGGCATAACTTTTGAACGGTAAGTTTCTGGAATATTTTTCAAACACTTGAATTCATCATAAAAAGACATGACTTTATATTTGGTGAAAATTTCAAAGACCAACGGTTATTTGCTTTTGAATTACAACAGAATAAAAATATTATGTTTATGAGAATTAAGGTAGAAAATCCATTGTCAAAATAATTTATACTTTAAAAGCTCATCAACAATTATTGTAGATTAATGCAAAACTTTTTTTTTAATTTCCAACAACAACAACAACTCATGAGCAACCTTGCATTACATTTTCAAGTATTTTGACCTAACAACCAAACATTTTTTATTTATAATAATTAATAAAAACAAATAAAAAACAAAATGTTCTACTTCCAGGAAGTTGGCCCCCAGACTTTTCCATATACTCTCAACTAGTGCCAATATTCAGCAACCTTTTAGCAACTTTTGGCAACCAACGTGTAACCAAAATCGGCATAATAAAACTGGATGGCCAATTTCATGCCGCCCCCGACTTTGCATGCAAACGTAAAAGAAAATGTCAATATATACATCCAGTGAAAATTTTAAGTATCTTCGGTTATTAATTTTTTTAGTTACATCAACAAATTTAATCGATTTTGTCAAGAACTGGTATTGCATAAAACTCCGTTATCCTTTATTTTTTTCCCCAACGCTTTTAAAACCTATTGTGAAACCTCTCAAAAGTACCAACTAGATTAAGTTTTTCATCTAAAAAGATGCTGAAATATAAAATATTATATTAAATTATAATATATAATTCCTCGTTCCGCTCAGAATCAGAAGTAGTAAGTTTAAAGAACCTCTTGGACGTGCTTGATTTATTTTTAGAATCAACTTGTTGGAAATCATATGTTGACATGTTAATTAAATGAAAAGACTTAGAAGTTTGTATATTAAAAAATATTCTATACGCCGTAAGGTATATGTTGAAACTAAGATTGGCGATATTGGTGGGGTATTAAAAGTACTTTGTATTAAAATAGTGCAGGAGTTTTTGACCGTAGCTAGTTGGTAGGTACTGAAGAATGGCGTCTGGTATCCATACGCCGTTCCTCAGTACTGCGGTCAAAAACTTCTGCACTATATAAATTCTAGGTACTTTTAATACCACAAATGCTGCCAACCTTAGTTTCAACATTCAACTTACGACGTATAGAAAATTATTTATTACACCAACTCCTAAATCTTTTCTTTTGATTAACATGCCAACATATGTTTTCCAGCTAGGAGATTCCGAAGATAAGTCTAGTACGTCCAACAGACTTCAGAGTTGCTTTAAAAACACCAACCAGCAGCTACAGAAAACACAAAATTATTATGACGTGTGATAATTTCTGGTTCATGCTGCTATCGGTTGATTTTGAGTCATACCATTCTCTATTAACATTTGCTTTAGTCCACATACCGCTAAAATAACCTGATAGAATTAATTCGATAAAAATATAGGAAAGAGGAATATCTACTAGAAGTATGTCTATATGTCTACTAGTAGAAGTGCCTGGTCGTTGTGCTTGTCATAACAGTTGGAGTATTGAATAATGTCTTATATTATGTGATAAATCAATATTTTAGGGTGCGTCTACCGGTTGCATATTGTTGTGACGTTAACGTTTTGTTTTTGTTTGCATCAATAAACGTTGGTGGCCGGAGAAGAAACAATGCTAAAAGCAGCAGCTCCTTTCTTGGTCCTCAATACCACTTAAAAAAAAAAGTTAGTTCTTTTGAGTTTACACAGTCGGTACATAGACAAATTGAAATCGATCCAGATGATGTGATTGATTGTTTCACAAAAGTAAAGACTATTAGACTAATACTATAAAAATATATAATTTACAATTATACACAAAACTTTATTTAGATAATTATTATTAAAATATATATTTTTTTTTTATTGAGACACATTTTAAGCTTGGAAAGAATCTTTTAGATGCTCCATATAATGTCATGGAAAATAGAGTAATTCAGACAGAAATTAGATCCTTTAAACTTGAAAAAGAAATTAATTACCTAAAAATCATGCTGAATAACAAAGAACAAACTTTTTTAACGTTGAAATTATTGGTTTTCCAAACACTGCCAATATAAATATACCCAATATAATTACATTCATTGCTTCTATATTAAACTTAAGTATTAACTTATAAAAATGAAAGTATTGCCAATACTTACAGATTGAAAGTTGAAACCATATAAAAATATTGATGGTAAAATAAAATAATAGCTAAATTAAGTTCCATTATTTTAAAAGACTATTATATGGTTAATAACATAACAGTATATGAATAAAAATTCTTTAACTGCTAACTTTCATGATAAAATATTTATCAATGATCATTACCAACTTACAAGTATACTAAAGTAATATTTAAATCTATGTATAATATAATAGATGGTGTATCATATGCTGTGGGTGGTCACAATGGATTTGAAGTTAAGAAAAGTGTTGCTAGTACAGGAATTTGGACTACTATTCCAGACATGCATTTGTGTCGACTAAATGCAGACAATTATTCATATAATAATTCTAAATTATTTTATGAAACAATTTTTTTTAAATGTATTGAATTTAAGTTAAATTTTTAATATAGGAGCAGTTGCAATGTTTGGTGTCTTGTGTGTCGTGGGTGGAAGAAACTGAACTAATAAATTGGATTCTGTAGAATTGTATAGTCCCACCATCAATACCTGGACCATGATTACAGCGTCAATGAATGTTGCACAAAATTATCCAGGAGTAGTAGGCAGTAGCCATTAATAAGCCACTTCGTTTTAAAAGGTGTTACCATACTTAATTTTTTTTTCTGTAGTTATAATACCTTATAATTGTTAATATATTTATTGTTTTCCTATTCATTTAAAGTTTTTGAATGTTTTATTAAAATGTAATTGTACAATTTAAATTGACTAACACAAAAATAAACAAAGTTCAAAATGTATTAAAATAGTATATTTTTATGTATAAAAGTGTAAAACACAAAATATTTGTTTTTCTTTGTTTTCAAGATCTTAAACAATATGTTGGCACAATGTGTCGTGTACCCATTTTATTTAATTATAGATATTTTATAATACCTAATATTTTATCCAGAAGTACTTTTCTGAATTATTGTTTTTATATTATTTAATATGCATATATGTTCTTAATGCATACTTTTTTTTTTCGGTTAAATCGAGGACCGGAGGAGGAACCGCGTGAGCATTACTTCTCCGGAACTTCTTAATGCATACTACTTCATATATTAAACAAGTTTGTTCTGATTTAAAAAGTAAATGCATATTGTATATATATATAAATGATAAACGCAAAGAAAAGCCATGAGAAATAATTTGTTAATGATTTATATTGGTTTTATACTCTCCAGCTTGATACTACTTTAAAATTAGTAGAATTGGAAGTTACAAATCAATTTATTTATTATTAAATAGAAATTAAAAATATTTATTTATAAATATAATTCAATAAATAAAAAAAATGTAACAAAAAAAACACTTGGGGCTCTGGGGCATATGAAAAACAAATTTATATAAAGAAATTAGGTATTTAAAATGCTTTTAGTTATTTTGTTGCAATTCAAAAATTTTTACGTTTATTATTATATTTTATATACACAATGTAATTTTCAAAACATTTAGATTAAATAATATGCAAGTAGTTATGATAATCATTTTATTTTTAAATTTTTAATTAAGAATATTATACAAAAATTGGTACCTATGTCCTCACAATAAAACAAATAGTTGCAACATATAATAAATATTTTATGAGCGGTTCGGTTCCGTAAAAAAGTAATACATAGAATACTTCCTTGGGAAAATTTGGTCCAAACACATGAAAATTCGATCATCGTGATTTTTAATTATTGTAACTTGTTTGAAATAATGAAATCATAATTTGTTAACTTTCTAACTGTAGTTATACAGTATGACAATTATGTTTATTATTAAAAAAAATTGACTTAGGTATTCGATTAGATACCTAGTTTTTTTTTAAATTTTATAGCATTTATTTTTTCTTGTTCAATTACTAGAGGGCAGGGGCGTCCCCAAGTAGGGTTTTCGGGTCCGACCCCCCCTACTACTCTGTCCAGCGAGAGAACGCGATGCTTCTGCTCATCCTCCCGCGTTACCCTGCTATCGAAACCGGTTAATCCATGGCAGGGAGTCACGTTGGGATCCGCAGAAAACCCGATTTTGGTTGGACCGCGGCGTGTTCTCTCGCTTAACAGAGTATTATAAGTGTGTTGATTAAATAAGCTATGCATTCAATATGAAAATGGGTTTGTTCGAAAATTAGGGCTATGTTAGGAGCACCTAGTCAATTAAATAAATTTAAAAAAAGGTAGAAAAGCTGGTACCGCCCTGCTGTATAGTAGGCAGTTGTCGAACATGCCTTTGTAATGGATGTCTTGTATTTGAATTCAATGAAAAATTATTACAGACGAAAACGATTTTGAGCGTAGACGTTGTGTTATCCTATACTTGAATAAACAATTAAATTTAATAGGTAGTTAAAAAAAATTGATGAAATTCAATAATATCTCATGACTAAGCCTATAGGTATATAGCATAACTTTCCGGACAAACTTTTTTTTGTTTGTTATAGGTAGAAAAACTTGTGTGGAATCTTCTATTAAAATATGTAATCTTAGCTATGAAAAGAAAAACGTTTATACATTTTTAACTGAAATGTAATTTACAACATTTTCAAAAATGTTGATGGCTATAAAAAAAATAGCTCAAAAAAAGTCAAAATAGTTTGAATATTTTGTCATATGTGGAAAATACTAATATGTATATTTGGTGAAAATATCAAGTGTATGCTTATTATTTTTTGAGTTACACCAAAAAAATAAAATTAATTTTTTCAAAAATTGGTTTTACATAAAAATAACCATTTTTTTCCACTTTTTTTGTTGTTCCTGACGCTTTCTAAAACTACTACGAATTTTACCTCTCAAAAATACGAACTAGATCCTCTTTTCTATCAAAAAAAGATGCTGATGTCGAAAATCTGAGCATTTTTACTGCCACAAATGTTGATGACAGACAGATTGGTATATATCATTGCGTAAATACAATACATTCTTTCGCTCCGCTCAGAATCTAAAATAGTAAAATGTATCAACTATTATAAAATTATATAGGTATTTATAATAAAGTATATACCATAATACCTTATAGTGGTCAATCAACAATTTGCTATATTCAAAGTTCATCCGAAGAGAATTATCATCAATTAATTGTTGAACATTGTAGGTAGGTCGTAGGTATACGTTATTATTATTACGTATATTTTTATCGAAACCTGGACGGCGCGGCGCAATGCGAGACTATATTGATTGGTGTTGAATGCTAATGAACAAATCGTTGCGCGTATTAATATCCTCAGATTATAAGTTTGTAAATTCGTATAAATTTAATTTACAGCAAAATTTTTGTTTTTGAAATACCTACATTTTAATCGAGATTTTAATGTAAAATGTATTCTAGGTATACAATCACAATTATGATGATTATTGGGCATTTTATAATTTTATATTTGTAAGGACTATGAGCGCTAATACCCCTAACATTTTGGGGGGCTTAGGCCCCTCGAGCCACCGAGTGTCGATTTCCGTTAGTACGCATTAGCCGTATCGCTCCGTTTGTATAATAGTACTGCTCAACGAATAAATATCTACAATAATAATAAAAATAACAAGGGGGGGATGATCCATCATTTGACATAATAATGATGCATAATCTCTCTCCCCCCCTATATAATTACGTCGCTGGTATATGTTTGTACAAAACAATAGTTTTGTAATATTATTTTAGATATTGCATGTAATCAATTTAATGTCAATACAAAACAATACAATATATTATTATAAATTCCTACATATCAGCTTTTATATATTGAACATTAGCCGGATTGACCATTTGGCATTTAATATGTGTTTATTAAAGACAATGGTACCTCAGAAGTGTAGGTTAAAAAACATCGTCTATGATATTACCCATAGTAATATCGGTTTAAAAACAATTACCGGTATTATTGGTAACCACTAAGGCACTACAATAATAGGTACCACTAATGGCCACACACAATTAGGATGGACGAAAAACTTTAAACTGGCCTATCATAATAATATAATATTATATATTATTGTTTATCGAGTACCTACCTACCTATATAATATATTATAATGACCATTAGGTAAATTATAAGCTTGTATAGTGACCACAATATGTACAAGTGTTTAATGTACAACCCGACTACAATACAATACAATACGATACTATTTTTATAATTTTATTATTAAATTGGTGTTAATTTTTTTTCATATGTAAATTGTAAATATAAAATATATTATATTTTTGATTCGTAATTATTATAATATTATAGTATACGTACCTCTGGGTACTTAGATATTATATATTAAAATTTGCAGCGTAGGTATACTTATACTTTTTGAGACATATTCCCTGTTTATAGTAAGTGTAAACTATTTATTTTATTTTATCTAAACCATCCAAAATGATATATCTGAATACCTACATTATACCAATTGAGCACATAAGAAAAACCTAAAAAGCGATATTTAATGTGTTTGATAGATTTTTTTAGTATCCTGGCACTTGGAAGTATTATTTATTTATTTTTGATTGTTTGTCACTGAAGCTTACCTCATAATACCTAGTACCTATATTAACATTTAGATTTTAGACATTAAGTTTATTAATCGCAAATATTGTGCTGCTGTTTGGCTGCGTATTACACCTAGGTACTAAAATATTTTATTGGATTAGAAAACGATAATATATATATATGTACCTACCGATTCAATTAATTTCACTAATTCAGTCATTTCAGTTTACACGATGTCTACAAACGGAAAGTATCTAAATATAAGTAAGTGTAATTTAAAATCTAACATGTTAAGCATTTATTTTACACATATGATGTACTAACCTAACCTAACCTAACCTAACCAAGTACCAATAGGTGTATATTCAAACAAATGTAATCAATTATTAAATATTTAAATTATTTATTTACCAAATAATAATTATGTAATAGGAATATTCTGTAATACCGAATACTATCGTACATGGTACATTATAGGTACCTATGTCCTGACTAGTATTCATGAATATAAATCAAAATTTAAACTTTTAGTTTGAGATCTATTTATTACAGTTACTAGTTAGGTACCTTTGTAAAATATTATTTTTAATGTAATTATTCATGTATAGTTTATACTTCCATATTTATTATATTTTTCAAAACATTCCATTTAGGTTTTAGGTTGTTAAAAAAAACCTGTTGAATTTATACTATAAACCTATTTATGTAGGTACCTAAATCCATCATTATATTATATTATATTTTAGTTATACGTGTAATGTACGCCTATATCGGGCTATATGTGTAATATTATATAGGTACCTACTAGCTGCCCCGCCTGGCGTTGCTCATGCCAAAAATATTATTATTATAGTAGTAACTGTAGAGTGTAGACTGTAACTAGTGCCCACTGGCAACCCTATAAATAACAGATTTTTTCATTTTTTCTTGGACCGAAAAAAATGTATGTGTGAGCTACCTCTTTGCTACATAATATGGGGGTTGTCAGGTTGAAACAGGCTTACAATCTTCTCCACGATATACTCAATTATTTTTAAAAAAACTTAATGACTATCGGATGAGTGGGTCCCGAGATCATTGGCATCAAAGATTCTCATTTTCACATATTTTATAGATATTGTATTGGTATAGACGTACCTCAACGTATATTACTATGGTGTATTGTATACAGTATACCTATTACTTTATTCATTTTTTAGGTATTCAACCGTCGAAACTTCCACGGACTTCTAAAGCCATATTTGAGGTACGTATTAAACATGAACTTAATTGTGTTACATAATAATATATTATGTATATATTTATTTAAATACGTTACAACAATACACGCATGACAAGCCAAAACTAGGTACCTATAGGTACTATAGGCACTGACTTCAGAAAAAAGTTCCATGCACGTCCTTATATTCTTAACGTTTTATTGACATTTGGAATATAATAGCGTGTTTATGATAGTTGCCCAGAGAAAACTTGAGTGATGCTGAACTCTGTGGAAAATCAACTTCCGATAGAACCAAACGCCGTGTGGCCCACGATGCGTGGTTTCCTCTGCCGGTAATCCCTAGGCTTGCAGTAGCTCCGGTACAGGTGGTTCATCAGCCGAATCCGATACAAAAGCACGTCCTAAAGAAGGAAGACGTATGTACCTAAATTACCTATTATAAATAATAATGTATCCAAGTTATAATGCATACGATTTACTACACATATTTTATCTATATTTATACCTATTACATAATACGTTTAATGACCATAGATTAAGAATATAATATTATTACTACGTATATAGGTAGGTACTTGCTTTATATTATAGCTAGTATATAATATTAATATGTTATGTGTAATATTGTACATTGTACTTGCGATGATTGTTTTTTTTGAGAACAATAACATCAAAATATTACATATTTATCACTCGGCTCAGAATCTATAGTAGGTATTAATTTTATATTGTAATAATAATGATATGTTGGCAGTTGGCATGTATTGCAATCGTAATATATAGGTAGGTACCTAATACAGTAATATTGTTTGTTGTGAAATCTGAATTTTGGTGTTTATACTTACCTAGCTACCTACAATGTACCGATTTGTTATAAAAATTAACAAATGTACCCAAGTAATATAATAGTATCAAATATACCTCTACCCCCATTTATCAATATGAGATTTAACTTTTACTCTCCAATCTATGGGATTTTTTAATAAAACAGCTGAGCAGTCTGCGGTGAGACACTGTCTCATTTCACGGTGGCTATTCAATTAATTGATATTATTATTCCAGTAAACCTATTCAGCATTAATATTCAATTTTATTCAGTATTTTTGTAATATTAATATAATATCCCTACATTATACTCAGCTCTGGCCTTAAGTGTTTAAAGTTTATAGGTAGGTACAGGTAAATTGCTATACCTATTATATACGATGATGCAAGAACATTAGGTAAATAGTATAACATTATCAGGGGCGTAGGTATAGATTATTAATGGGGGTTCGACTTAAACTACATTTTTATTTGAAACGGTAAACGTATAAAATACGTGTGTCGCGAGTAAACTCAAAAAAAAAAAAAACGTAGAAGTGACGGCCGTAAAAATGTAACATAAACCCGACGTACCATTATAATCTACAGATGATAAGGAATAATTTTATATCAATATCATAGGAATACAAAAAAACCAAAACACAATGAATACGTAAACGCGGATAGATCATACAATTTATGGATACGATGGTAACGTCAAAAACGTGCTGTGCTGACGTCGGTCACCGTGGCGCAAGATCGCGAACGTCAACTATGTGTGGACATCGGCGATCGGCAGTGAACGTTTTAAAATATTATATAAATGACAAGACAAAAAAAAAATTTCAAATAAATAATTCTGATTGTATATTTTATAATATAATATGAATTATAAAAACTAATAAATTACCTACTTTGGCTAGAAAATAATATTTAGTTACGCGCCAACTGAGGTCTGAGACAGTATTGCAATGCGCAACAGCTCCGGGATAAATGACCTTATGTAAATCGGTGATAAATTCTTAAAAGTTGCTGTTAATAAACTACATTATTAGCAGTATTTCTGGTACGGCCGTATGCGTCGTGGGTATAAATAAGATACGGGGCGTCGTCGGGTACGCAATTTTGTAGTTAATATTTTACAGAATCTATAATAAGGTACCTATTACAATATCGAATATAAGATATCTATAATATTAGATATCTATTTAGATGATCATTATTTTTTGTAACAAACGCGTACTTGTAAAACTGTATTACAAAAATATTGATCTCGCTCTTGATTATAATTTAACAATATATTTATTGTTTTCTTATGTTTAACGTAAAAGTAATTGTTTTTGTTTGTAGTATCTGCATGCAATATTTTCCTGATTATTATTATTATATATTAACCGATTGGGAATTTTTAATGGAGGGGAAGGCTCCCCCCCTTTTTCTACGCTCCTGAACATTATATATTAGTATATTACTATAATAGCTAATATTATGTTTTAGGTATGTAGCTTAATGTGTGGTATAAATATGTATAGTATGTATAATAAAACAAATATTCGAGAAGTGACCAATAAATAATAATAAACTAGATTTAGGTAGCTATATGGTTTTTAATGAGAAATAAATTTTTTTTTTTTAATTTTTAGAGTTTCTCGAATGTAAAGCCCTGCGATGTAAGACAACGAGACATTAACGAGACGGTTGATTTCGATTCAAAAGCCCAACATAGCAAGTCGACAAGTTCTGGTATATAATAGTAGCAATAATACATTAATACGTATTTTAGTATTTAATTAAAAATGATAAAAATTAAAGAAACTGGGGAAGTCTAAAATCGCTCAGTTGTTTTCGATTGTCGAGTGTCTACATACTACCTAGGACCTAAATAGGTACCTATCTACCATGATAAAATAGCATTGTTAATTTATCATGATGGTAGCAGGTAGGTAGCTTGAAAGTATAAATCATAAATGTATATACCTATATATATATTTATTACTATTATTACCTATATATATATATATAAAAGTATAAATGTGTTAAAATTGAATTCAATGATAAATCATATACTTATAGGAGGTAGCCGGTAGGCACCTATGTAATATGGATAAGAAAAAAAATATTTTTAAGTGAGAAATTCTGTAAGCCTCTATTTCTAAGGAGTAAGGACAAAACTGATATAATATTACACATTATACGCGTATGTATGATTATAATACATAATGGCTAATACCTACATAGTATACCAACTGGAAATAATATATCTTGACACAACTTTGTAATTGGTACCTACCAATAATTTTTAAGTGTTTTTGTAATATCTATTTTCTAGGAGTTGATGACAGGGTTAAGGCTAACAAGAGAAAGTTAGGAGACTTAGAGTTTGACGAAAAAAGAACGAAAAAGAAGCAAAAAAAAGGCAATGTTGACAAGTCAAAATATAAAGACGTAAAACAATGGAAAAAAGCACGCCCACGTAAAGGTATATCAAAATATTTGTTCCGAACTTCGCATTTTACATCTCATTCCCCGCAAAAACAATTTTCCCCTTGTGCATGTGTCATCGTCCAAAGTGTAATTCCGAATATTGTATTATCTTTCAAATAAATGATTATTCTTTGCTGAATTTATTGGGGTAAAAAATATCATTGGAATTTCACATTATTTCAATTTGATGTTAAAGGCTAAAACATTCGCTAAATCGAAAATTTATATTTGTGGTTAAGAAAATGATCATCAACATGCACATTGCAAATTTCGGGAATAATTAGACGCTAAATATTGGAATGAAAAAAAAATTTCGAACATAGAATTATTTAACTTTTTTTTTTTGGGAGGGGGGGAACTAGACATTTTGAAACAAATTCTTGATATGCAAACATAGGTAAACCACATTTTGTATTTAGTAATTTTTTGAATCAAGTTTGTATCTCACTAATTTTTAATTCAGAGATAAAATTTATAGATATATAAAATCATTAAAATCACAACTCTGCCTATAATGAATAGTTTTTAAGTATATTATTAATTATTACTATTATTTATTATCTACCAGGGGCGTATTTACGTATTTTATACTTATTTATTACCGAGTATAAACCTCTCTTACTAATTAAAAGTTATGTTTCTATCAAACACATATATTTTGGTTATTTGGTTTTAAATTATGACATAATTTTGAGATGGAAAATATGAGTTATAACTTATAACTTATAACTACAAATAATTTTAATTTTTTTGTTTGTGTTCCAACTAAAAGTTAGTAATTAACTAACTATAAGTAGCTTATCAATATAAATAGTTTGTAAAAATAATCCAAGTTTAATATAAATACATCTAATATCACTTAAAGTTTTTATTTTTGTAATACCATTTTTGAGGATTATTATCCTTATTAGTATGAACATTTTTATAGATACCTAACTCAGAAACTACTCATCAGAATTTTTATTTAGATGCATCAAAATTTTCAAGGAAACCATCCGCTAAATAATTTGAAATAAAAAAGGGGGGTTTTTATTTGAAAAATCGAAGTTTGTAACGCACATTACATAAAGCATATACATTTCATTTAAATTATACTTAGGAAGCTCCTTAGAAACATGCTCCAAAACATATGCAGGCAGTTGATTTAAAAAAAAAAATTAAATATTTAAAATTAAATTTAAGTTAAGGTCAAATATATTGTCAAATATTTGTTATAGGTTTAATAATATGCATAGGTCTTTAAAGCTTTTTTAAAGTATTTATGCCATTGCCAGTATTTCATTATGTACATACCTATATTATGTGAAATATAATATATGTTCTTTTAGGTTTAGCCTAATGTGGACACAAAAAGAAATTTGTTGGCCCAAAGGTATCAACAAACCATACAATCAGGCATTAAGCCATATGACAATATTGTCTCATCAGATTTAAGTTTCAGTTGAAAATCACTGTATGTTTATGCAAATAAAGTAAAAATTGTTAACTAAAATAAAAATGTATATTCTGTATATTTGTACATATTATGCTATTCTGCCGTGCACATTTAGATAAATATATTTTTTTAATTAACAGTGTGGTAGAGCTAAACCGTCAGTACTAAATATTACCATATATTATATGAAAAACAAATTTAAATATCTGACTTAAGAGCTATTGACTAGTTACAGTGACAAGAAAAATACAATTATTTAATCTATTTTTAGTATTATAATAATTCATTTTTATTGAGATAGTGTAAGAAAAAAAATAATTAATATTTTTAAAAAATAATTCTAAATATACAGATACATCAATTCAAAATTGAACGTTCAAGAGAACAGCACACATGTGCGATATCCCAGTGATACGTATCAGACTCAGACCTTGATACTAGTTTGTAGATAATCTTGTTTTGGTACATATCAAATTTGTATTTTTTAGAAACCATTTAATGTGAGATCAAAATATTTCAGTGATTTACTAAGTACAGCAGAACTCCGATTATCCAAATGTCAATCAACTGGACGAGAAAAAAAAGTTTGGTCTTTTAATAACTCGTAAATTGCAATCGTATTTTGTCATTCCTCATATTCGTAATCGTAGATTTCATAAAGAATAGGTATTCTTAGTAAGTCAGTTGTTGTCTAATCTTTCGTACAGTTTAGTCTGTCAATCGTTATAACGTCATATAAATATATAATATGTCAATATCAATCATCCGAATATTTGCTTATATAGAGCACTCTTGACATTTATTAGTCCGGATAATCAGAGTTCTACTGTAGTACATATTTTTTAGCTAGATAATAAATAACAATAAAAATTATAAAATTAATATTCCCTAGTTTCCAAAAAACAATTGATTAAATTAATTTTTTGACATAAACCTTTCTGAAACTAAGTAGTTAATATGAGATTTGTTTTTCATAATGTTTGCTTTACAGTAATCCATCATTTCCAATTCGTCTTTAACTTCAACTGTCAGTTTTTCCAATAACATAACCATTGGCTTAATTTGTTCTTCAACTACCCTGTAAAGTTATATTCAAACAGTTAATAATAAAATAGATTTTAAAGTTTATAATTTATAGTCTACCGCTGTTGTAAACCAAGCTTTTCATTAGTTTTTTCAGTAAAATTTTTCCAGTAGTTCAACTCTCGATTCATCTGATCGATATTTTCTTGCATATTGTTGATAAGTTTACTTAATGGATTTGCAGACTTTGTTATGCCTTGAATGAATTGCCTGATTGTATCCATTTCTTTAGTCAACATCTCTTGATCTTTAACATTTTTTCCTTCCCATTCCTAAAATAAAAAATTTAAGATATATAATAATTTTTCTAATCTTTCATAGCTGGTAATTCACTATAGTTTTGGAGGCGGCTAATATTTAAAAAATATTTTATAGCATACATAGGCTTGCACAGGATTTTGTGTCTAATACAGCACATATTTTTAACTAGCCTGACAGAACAATCAGCTGCTCACATTGCTCAATAATTTTCCTAACTATGGCATAGCCAGAAGGTGCGCGAGGTAATAATTTAATTATAATATGATAGAGTATTAAGGGCATCTACTAATGTGTACCAGGGGCGGACTGGCCCAATGGTCTACTGTCCTAGAGGATAGTCAGCCGCTGTCTGTAAGTGGTACAATTATATCCTATAATACATCAATAAATAAACATAATAGGACTGTACATTTATATGAAACAGAGGTACCATCAAAGTTTAATAGTTACATGGTTCTAGTTTCTATAACGAATAAATCATGAATGACTCTCTTTAATTTTCCATTATATTATGTGGGGAAAAAAAAATATTTTGGTGGCTAAGCCCCGTTTAGCTCAAAACTAGTTACGCCTACTGTCTTTGGTCAAAGCAGGGCCACTGTTAGATGATGGGCGTTTTTTCGTTTGATCAACATTGAACATTCATATTTTAATTTAATTTTAAATTCAATATTTTTTAAATGATTTATTCTATTTGAGCTTTTTAAATAAATTGTCAGGTGCAGCAAAAACACTATTTGCTGTGCCCGTCCGCACGCCACGAATGAACATCAAAGTCGTTCTCTATGCTAGCAAAAATCATCTCACTTTAAACAACATGAAAAATCTAGCTGTGATTTATTTTAAACATCTTCTATCATACACATATGAGTGTGTAATATGTATGTGTTTTAAATTAGCATTTGTGAGCTATAACTTCAAAGAGATAAAAAAGATAGGTAGATGAAAGTTTTACATTTTAACTGATTTTTTTGTAATACTGTACTTATTTTTATTTGCGCTCCAGCATATTTTAATTTAAGTTATTATATATTTATTATTTATAGTAGTGATCAGTTGGTATATTTGAGGTGGTTAATTTTTCTGTTTATACATTTATGGGGGCTTAGTCCCTTCAAGCTCCGCCACCCAATTTTTGTCTATGGTACCAATATAATTCAAATTCTATTTGTACATACTATTTTTGAAGAGTCTGTTTTATTTTTAATATTAAATTCCATTTGTGTTTGAAGTATTTGTGATACAAGATGACCTTGTCCATCTTCCTAAAGATAATATAAATTCAAGTATTATTAGAAAATTAATTAACCATAATTATAAAAATAGTAACGTTACCTGGGTATAAGAATCATAAGTTGACTTATTGTCATTTAATACTTCAATTGTAACAATATTGTCATCAATATCATTTATTTTGTCATTGTTTTTTGAAAAAAAACTGTCTGAATGTTTGGGAATCCTAAAATTGTAACAAATTAAATTTAATAAAACGAGACATATAATCTAATTAATCAATATTTTATTATTTACTCTGTAAATGTATTTGATTGAGGACGACGATTAGGCGCTGGTGGTCTTGAACTTTTTGGCCTTAATGGTTTACTAATATTATGCGTTTCGCTTAATTTCCGTAGTGGATTCTCTTCTGGATTAGTTTTTTCTATTGATTCAGAAGCTTTTTTTTCTGTTTTGGATTTGTTTGCTGATTGTAGTTTATTTTCAATTAGTTCTCTAAATCATATAGTAATATTTTAATAACTATGTAAATATACAGAAAAGGTTTCTAAATTACTCAGTTTTAACAGAACTATCCACAGTATTCTTTATTTCTTCATCAACTGGTTTTACACTGAATTCTCCATTAGATTTTGTTGTTGTATCCATCTCCATACTAACGGGTTCATCGTTTTTAACCACTGACGATTCCACACTATCAGATTTTTGTATTTTTTTTTGGGAATCATGATCAATATTTTCTTTTACTTTTTTTTCTAGTGATTTGGTTTTTTCCAACAGTTTTGACTTATTTTGATTATTAATTTTTGTAGTTTCTGGTTTTTTAGTTTTTGTATTAGGTGAAATTTGTTCTTTAACTTCTTTATTCTATATATAAAAGTATGTTATGGTAATAATTAATATCATATATAATAATAGGCACAACTAGAAGGGGAAGGAGCTAAGAAGAAGATAAGTACCACCGAACGTTTAAGATTCTAGTTTCTGTTTTTTCATTGGTTAGTGATTAATAATCAAATGTCCACAATAGCATAAATCTGAAATTTTTTTGTCTAGTTGCCTCTATGACTATAGGGTATGTTACAGTCACATTTGTTGTCTCTGACTTACTAGTGCATAACATAGCACATGTTCAACACAGTAGATCACATTTATCTCTGTTAGTTTAAAAATGTGAGTAAATTTACCTCTTATAAAATTTAAAGGTAAGATTATTATCTAGGCAATGACATAGGCTTTTTATTATATTTTAATTTTAACACAAGTTATGAGTATTTTAAGATGGAGACAACAAATACCACTGTAACGTCTCCTTAAGAGGATGTCAGTGCATTATTTGTTTTCTCTCTCTAACCCACGCTCAATATATCAAATTTAAGTTTAGCAGTACCAACTCTTTGTTGTTACTTTTTATATTACAGTGAATTCATCTACAATCAAACAAGTTAAGAATGTTACATGTGTCGCTATATTGGCTATTTTACGATGTTTGAATTTTTATGTAAGTTATGAGCATGTAAAATACTACAATTTAAAAATTGTTATAAATTGCATAGAAATTAAAATATTGTAAAAAGCAAATGTAGGGACACAGTTAATGTTCTTAACTTAAAGTTTGGTTCTGCCAAATGTAAATTTGCTATTTTACGCGTGTCAGAGAGATAAATCAATTGGTACACTCAGAGCCGTGTTAAGGGGGGGGCAAAGGGGGCAATTGCCCCCGGGCGCCATAGTTTTGTAAAAGTAAGGGGGCGCCTTTATTTGCGCCTAATATGCTACCTGTGGCCCAAATTGTAGGGAAGGGGCATGAATTGCCCCGGGGCGCTGAATTGCTTGACACCGCTCTGGGTACACTAATATCCTCTTTAATAATAAAATATATTTTACTTTTGTTTCTATTCCAAAAACAATCGCTATAAGCAACTCCAAAGTCTTTGTTACTTCAAGTCCTGCAACAATTTTAGAGGGTCTTGCTGATATTGTTTTATTTGTTGTTGATTCTGGAATTAAAATATTGTTATTTAAAATATAACATTATGTAATTAAGGAAGCAAAGTACCAGTGGCGTATTTAGTATTTTTTGCAGGGGGTGGATTACTTGAATTTTAGCTTACAGATTACGATGTAATAATTATAATATAATAATACACATGTATTTAAAGAGCCATGGGGTGGATTTGTTCTCATATCCTCCCCCGTAAATACGTCACTGCAAAGTACCTATTATATACATATTAGTTATTTGAAAATGCAGTATGGTAATAATTAAAATAAGAGTAGAGTAAATTTTTGTCCCACTATGTTTTCTCATATGGAGAGGTGCTCAGAAGCATTTTTAAAATATTTAGTAGTTATACATTGAATACACAACTACTGTAGTTTTCTACATTTCTGATAAAATATATTCGTTGATTCTTAATTTTAATGAAAATATATTTATTTTAATTCTTTTTATACAACTTACGAATGGCAGTTATAAGCTTTTCTAAAAATTTGATTTTAGATTCTTTTGTAGTAACATTTGTAGATATAATTTCTTCATCAGTGAAAACATCTGTTAAATAACCAGTACTTTGGATAACCTGAAAAGTTAAAATAATCTATTAAAATACTTTAAAATCCTCAACAATGGGTATTACATTATTCAATATTTCCTTAAAATTATATTTTGTTGTTTAGTGCTTTTTGTGCATTGTTCTATTAATAAAGAATACATACTTTGTATATTATGTATTGTTTAATGTAACTCCCTATCACCACCCAAGCAATGTTTAAAGGTAGTAAGTATTAATACATTTTAATAAAATAAATAAAAAAAAATACCTCAAGTTTGAATACCTACCACAAATTTATTACGAAAATAATGATCATAGTATATAACTTGTATTATATAAGTATATTTAAGTATATATAGTATATTACAGTGGCGCCAAGTACAAAATTAAATGTATGGCAAGGACCTCCGACAACCACCTACCCCACCCCCCAAAACCACTAAAAAAATTTTAAACCCTCTCGCAGTCTCACAAACAATTTACCATCTACTTTTCTTTTATTTTTGATCAGATTTCTCTTCTTTTTTCAACCAATACGTATGTAATAATATTAAAATAATAATTAATTACCTGCAACGATAGTACAAAAACAAAAATATAAACAAAATGCAACCTTTTATATTATATTATAATATTATGTATACAATATTAATACTGTTATTACTCTCGATGGGCAATATTACTTAATAATTTGTGATCATATTCCTATTAATTTTCATAATTTTATTCTCCTATAATATTTTGAATATCAGACATTTGTTGAATCAAGTATATAAATGTTGATCGTTTTGTTTTTTGTTACATTTAAATAATTAATACTTACATTCGTTACAATATCATGAAGAAATTTGAATGGTGGTTTATTTAGTAGTTTCTCTGTTAGCTGTGGCTTATTTATATATTTTGATAGAGTTAATTGTACTCGTTTTACAAGTTCTTTATTCACAGAATCAGTCATAACTACTAATAGGTATATATCTATTAAATTGGCAGACTACTGTTCAATTTAGTCACTAGTTTTACATACAATATTCTAACTTATAAACAAAACTACTTTTATATTTATTATTTAAAACCTTTTATTAAACTAAACTTAATTAATAAAAAGTAACTTGAGTTAATAATTTATATTTTAAAATGATTTTACAATGATAATATACTAAAACATTTGATAAGAACATAGTAGTAAGTTTTTTTGATATAACTGTTATGACAGGGGATGTGATAAAATTAAAAATAAAACTACCTATGAAGTGGCAAGTTCATCAAGGTGGATATGTGGATACGTATTTAATAAATTATAAATCCACCTTGGTCTTTGATACGTCTTGATGAGAATCATACTATATAATAAATAATAATCAATGATAGAAGTATAGAACATGAATATAATATATTGATTTTTATATGCAGTATTAGATTCTGTGATTAAAAATGATAAACAATTATTGTTTATTATAAAATTAACATTGCATTTTTATTCTTTCCTTTTTAAATTCTCTTAACATTTTACTGAACATATCTCTTGCAGATTTTTGATTTGAAACAAATGATTCCTTTCTATCAATCTGGTTCTTGTCTTTGTTATTCATTTGACGAATAAATATTTTTACTGTATTTTTCGATTTAACAATAGCATTATCCAAATTCTCATCACATTCATCTTCAAAATTGTCTGTTACCAAAGTTTTTGAAGTACTGTTATGGTCTATACTTTTACGATCATTATTATTACATTTTTTCTTTCTCTTACGTTTTTTCCTAGATTTTTTTGGCATTTCAGTTAAATTATTATTATTTTCTTGTTCTTCATTGAGATAATATTCATGTACTGCAACTAACTCTCCATTTTGCTGGTTGATATTTTCTGATGTATTTATAATACATTTTTGTACCTGATAAGTTAGTTCTTCAGAATGTTTATCAATTACCAATGGTTTATTTATTTTAACGTTATCTGTTAAATTATGTGTCTTTAATGCTTTACAAAAATTCATTAATGAACATGGTTTATAATCCGTGTAAGACGGATCATACTGGTTAGTTATTTCTGAGGTTATTTTCAATTGGTGTGCATCATATTCTTCATTGGTAATAAAGTTGTGATTAAGGGCATATTTTAAATGGTTAAGTCGTAGTTGAATTGCATGGCGATCAATAATACCTTGGTCGTATACATTTTTCCAGTATTCAAAGCTTTTGCCCACAATGCTGTAAATATAATTGAAAATTATAAAACTACAATTTGGATAAAATTCCATAAACGTATTTATAAAAAATATAATACCTATCAATATATGTATGTATTATAAGTACTAAATTACATTATTTAAATATAATATTATAATATATTGTATGTATGCTACCTTTCGCTATGAGCTAATTTGTCCATAGTGATATAACTATAGTTGGTATAAAATTATAACAATTATTTTTAAAAACAGTCTCCATAGTAAATATTAATAGCATACCCTAAGGGCAAAAGGACAAAAAAATAGTTGTGAATTATAAACATTTTAAAATTTAAAACAATTTAAATAATTTAATGAAGATTGCAGAAATAGAATGGCTATGATCTATAATCAATAACAATAATAATAATAACAATAATTATGCCGAATTATGACGAAGATCGGTATTTACCATTTAACATTTTAAAATTAAAATCATAAACCATAATAGTTCTTTTTATTCGTCTGTAACGTAAATTTGTAAAATTTAATTAATTGCAATGTGTAAAAACGAAAATTCTAGGGACTTGCATTTAAACCACATACAGAAATAATAGTGTAGAGCCGCTGAATAATAATATATTATAATATGATAAGATTTGATTATATTATCACAGAATAAAGATTATTCTGTGATAATATTTTGTACAACGGTCTTTATCATTTGATAACCCTTCTCCTTTTCCTTATTTTCTTTTTTTTTTTTTACGAAATTGCATTTTTTGCGTTATCTGTTGTGGTCATTTTTTACTTGGGATCTATTAGGTGTGACGATTTTTTAAATATTTTTTGCGGTATCGAGCTCGTTACCGTTTATCTGCTTGTTTCTCGTAATTCTTTCCCATTACTTTTGCCATTTCGTGTGTTGGACTTAACGTTGACTGTAATCGTGTTGAAACAAAAGATGTTTGTGTGAACTATACGTCTATACCGTTGTAATGGATTTGTTTTCCGCCGAAGTTAACGCTGTTGTTGTTGTGCGTAATCGTCTTCGACGTAGTGCCTCAAATTAAAAGTACTACCTACTCACTTGTTGTCATGAAGCTTTATTTTGTGGGACAATTTTAACTTTCATATCAAAGGTATTGCACAAGATTCATTAATTATACATGTGTAATGTTATTATTAGATTTAATTTAAAACAAAATATTCATCAACTGGTTGAATAATAATAATAATCAAATAGATATTTTATTGATGTTGCATGATACTTTTCTGTAAATAATTTTTAATGTAGGTAGCATATTATTTATAATTGATGATATTATTTTACCAACTAGATACTGATCAGTTAGAACATCAATAATTTTATTGTCTTATTTTTGCAATTAGTTTAAAAATACATATTCTTGAGAAAATATATTACAATTTTTTAGTTGTTTTATTATAGGTCAAGTAGCATTGTTCCACAGACTGAATTGTCATTCCTCTAATACTTGTATAACGCATATTTCATATTTGTTCTTAGTTGGTAATTATTGACTTGCAAAGTTTTAGTTTTCTTTTTTTATTGAATAGGTAAATTGTAAATATCATATATTTCATTAAATAAAAAAACTACATATTTCCTTAAAAATAATTCTCGTGCTATTCATTTTTATAATATCTATATTAAATTTAGTAATATTTGTTATAATCACGAGACATCATAGAAGTTGAAACATACTATTTTAAAATATTATATTTAGTTACTATTTAAAGAATGATTTTTAAGTCCTCAACATATTGATGCTATTTGATCACCGGCGTTCACGCAGTATCAGAATATTAAAGTATTTTTACAGATACCGTTGGTTGCACCTTGCTATTATATCCATACACCATATGGACCGTCATAATTATATTTATTTGTATATGTGAATATTTTCTTGGAGTTGGAATGGTATTTTTGAATGATGATGAAAATTTCACATCTAAAAAAGTATTGAATTAATATATGGAAATATGGAATGACATCGAAAATAGAAAGTGGCTCTGTAGGATAAACAGTAATGCGACTGACGATAGTAAATGTGTTGATGGCTTACAGGGAAAACTAAAATTTTATTTGGTAGGTACCTATCAAACCTATTATGTAGGTATCTACTTCAATTAAGTTGGGTTTTGACTTATATTTTCCATCTAGATGCATTTTATTTAAAGTACATCTAAAAGATAATGTAATTTTACATAGACTTATTAGAAATTATGAAATATCTCAATTCAATAAAATATTAATATTGACTTAGAATATTATTTAATATAAATTCAAATCAATAAATGCGCAAATGACTAGTTTCAATGTGAAAATGTAATTCATTTTTAATTTGTAGCCAACGCTACACATTTCCTGCTTAATAAATACAATGACCTGTTAAATTAGGTTACAGAATACTCAAAACACATTTGTTGTTTTGTTACCATGTTAATATTATTATTTTAGTATTAATTTATCTGAACATTGTACATTTTTGAAAATTTTATTTTATCAACATAGGTATCAATAAATACAACACTGTAGGTATTATCAATAAAATATAAATTCTAATATTCTCAATAATTTAGTAGGTACCTTAGATGCTTAAGAGAATATCTAAATCCTTAGTTTAAATTATAGATACAGGTGTTAAATATTTTTATACTTATTTGCATATTAAAATAAAATTAGATACCTAAAAGTATAAAGTATTTTTATTATTATGAATTAAAAATATTAATAGTAATCAAAAAAGTATGCAATCAATTAAATACTTAATGACTAAAAATTAATTAATTTTACTTTGTTAAATTATAATTTCAGCAGTTAGGTTCCATAGCAGTAACTTTTAAGACAATATTTAAATTGTTTTTATATTTTAGTAGCCTATTAATTTCTGCTATGCATCAACTAGTTTATAGTCTCTTAACTTCCCTAGCTGTAATCTGTATCTACCTATACCTAAATGCATTACTTAATTATTTTATATAATTAAATTTCAGTTTAAAAAAAAAAATTAAGTTTTACCTTTTTTAGTTTTTATATCAATAGATAAATGTGGGGATTCAAACTTAGATAAATATAGGTTTAATAAATATTTATTTTTGTAAATGATTCAATCAAATCAAACAATTGCCCAGGTATCTATTATATGTTAAGTAGGTACTTAAAATAGGTATTTAATTCTGATATATACTGTTCAAAATAAGAAAACATTTGGCAGCTGCTAAAAATTAATCTTAGTTTATGCATTCCACTAAATGCTACTCATAGTTAACTGAATGTTTTCGAGACAACTGACAATAAATGTTACGACACAGTTAGAAATTGGCTATTACGGTGACTCATTTTAGAACAACCTGTTTGTACTAGGGGATTTGATATGGCTTCACAAATCTTTCAAAATATTCTGCCAAGTTACTTTTTTTGGTTTATTTGGAAATACATTTAAGAACTGATATACCTGCATAAAAATATTCAATGTAGGTACGAATAATAGGTATGACCATTCCTCAAAAATCATAAAACATATTTGTTAATTTAATTTGACTGTTTAAATGATTTGTTTAATATAATTGTCTTGAAATAGGTACCCATTATATTATATAATTAAAAAAAAATGAATTAGGTATATTATATTAATAATGCATTTTAGGGTTTTTTTCTGGTAGGTTTGTGAACAGATAAAATAAAATAATAAACCTATTATTTTTAATTTTAATCGTTTTAAGAGTACATCATACACGTAGGCATGTGTTGTCTCCATCTTAGTAATGTAATCATATCAACAGTTCCAATTTTGTGTTGTTAACTAAAATATGTGATTAGTGGACTGTACTCTTATCAAACTTAAATGTAAGGTTTTAACATAAGTTTTTTTTATGATATTTTTTATTTTTAAGTGAGTTATGAGTAGGTATGTACAATATTAATATTTAAAAATACTTATAAACTGTTTAAAAAATAAAATATTGTAAAAAAAAAATGAGGGAGTACAGATAATGGTCTTAACTTGAATTTTAAAACTTAAAACACAAAATTTGATTTACTGAACACAAATTTGGTACCTACCTATATTGTCCATTTATAAGACATGCGGGTGTGTCACCCAGGATATTTTTAAAACAATTCTAATTTGTTTATAAACATAGAACTGAGGAAAAGTCTTTGTTACTAATACATTAGTAGGTTTTTTAATCTGTTTATAACTAATATTACCTAACTATTAACTAGTTTAACTGATATTTACTATAAAATCTTATTATATTCTAGTTGAAGTCGGTAAACAAATTTAATTTGTTTGTAGAAATTATGATTAATTAGGTAATTCAATTTTTTTTAAATCTTAGGAATGATGTAACTGTTTAAAACATGAATATTAATTTTAATTACCTTTATAAATTTATATTATGTTTTTTATTAAGATATTTATTACTTTTTAATAATTTTTATTTGGTAGGTAGCTAAATAATTTTTAAGCTCAGACTAATTTATTCTATCTGAATTTTAATAAATTCCAAACCAAGTAATTTTGATGTTTTATTGAATGAAGACACAATTACCATTGAATACGAGATTAAATAGTAATTTATGTCAATTTTTATTAGTACTCATATACTTGATTTATTTATTCATGTTTAAAACTAACAACTCATTATTAAAAGTACTTTATTTATTATATTAACTGAATCTACTAATATTATTAAATTTAAATATGTTTCCAACTTTTTGTGTATATTATTTTTACCTCAATTTTTATTATCCTCCTACATTTTTAAATAATAATTTTTTTTTTCAAAACTTAACTCGTCACAATAAAACACTCATAATAATAGAACAATCTTATGATAATCAAAGATACAATTTTTGGTTAAATGGATGATCATCTTAACTAGGTACTTAGATTTAAAGATTTGTGTAATAAAAATGTAAAATATTTTTTTTTTAAATAAGTTCTTAGAGTACCATAAGACATGTGTTGCATTTATACTTTATAGCTCAACTGAATATATAAATTCAAAATGCGTGTGGTTGTAGAACCTTAGAGATTTTTTTTACTCATTTTAAAATCTACATAGGAACCAATTTTAAGATTATTAAATTTTTTTTTTAAACCAAGACTAAATGCTATAAGTATAACTGGTTCTAGAAACATGAGAATAAAATAATATTAAGTATATAAATGGGTAAGTATACTTTTTTTTTTGAATATTTTATTATAACACAATTGTCAACCTTTGAATTCTGAAAAAATAACTTATAACTCAAGCTAACTAACTAAATTAGCTAACTAAATTTCTATCAGAAAGAGTGCTTTGTTTTTAACAAAATATAGTATCTTATCTTTTTTAGTGTGATAAAAGTACTGCATAAAAATAATATTTACACATGCCATGATACATTCACCAAAGTTTTAGACGTTGTAGTTAAGTTTAGTAGGTGGTTTTCTTGTATAAGAAATTCAGAGCTTTTACATAATACAAATTAGAAAATTAATATAATGAAACACAAATAAACAAATATTGTAATTTAGACTTTGTTAATATACTATAAGTTACCTAGTGAATTTAATATTTGTGACATTAATTTATTATATTAAATTTTTGAATTGTATTGGACATTATTTTATGTAATTGTTTCTCCTTCCATATTGTAGGTAGATATACACAACCAATATTTCTAAATTGTTGAGTGTTAACATACTTTATTACAATTTACAACAATCTATGTAGACTATGGTCTATGACTTTTAAAAATAATACATACTTAACAATAAAATATTAATATTTATTCCTATGATACAGCATAAAATATTTTATAATAGTTATTTTAAACTTACAAAACCAGGAAGGTATCTGTTGTATAATGGATTTTAAATTAACTTAGTACTCACCATTGATTAGATCACTGTTATGAAAGAGTTAAATTTGATTTCAATTTAACATTTTTGTAATATTTTAAGCAGAGATGGTTGTCAGCCTCTATTTATTTTATAATATTTTATAATTTACCAATTTATATTACTATAAGTTTATGTTAATACAGTTGTACTAAAACTACAAGATATTTGATGAAATATTTTTTAAAAATGTTATCTATATAAATAAAAAAAGGTGCGTTAGTGGATGTCGCTCTGCTATACAGTAGGTTACAAGTGGGTCACTGTAATGGATGATGTTAAATTTGAATTCAATGATATAATATCATTGTATAAGAAAAACGATTCTGAGCGAAAACAGTCAGTCAGCCTATGATGTTACGAAGTATATTTGATGATATTATTGTATATATAATAAAGTAATTTATATATAACCTATTTACATGGAACCTTGTTATAAATTTTCAATCCTTAGCTTTAAAAGTTGAACATTTTGTAAATTTTTAACTACAAAATAATTATTAAATTTTAAATTTGATAAATTTTGTCAAAATTTGAACTTTAAATGCTTATAAAAAAAAATCGTGCTTATATATTTTTAATATTTTTTAACATCTATTGTAATAATATATCAGGAGCCTTGCATTAAATTTTCACGAGTTTTTACCCAACAAATAAAATTTTATTGACAATCATGAAAAAAAAAACTAAAAAAATAAATATTTGAAATGTTTCATAAAAAGCTCAGAAAGAGTCAAATTATTTTCAAAATTGTATGGTGTATAGAAACATTCAGTGAAATTTTCAAGTATCTATAGTCATTCGTTTTTAATTACAACAAAATAAGAAAATCGTTACATGAGAAATCGAGTGAATATCAAATTTTGTAAAAATATGAATTTAAAACGCTCATAAAAATTTAATTTGACTTCTTGTAGACATTTTTTTTTTTTGAGAAAGGTAGACAAACTTATGAGGAATCTCGTATTACATTTTAAAATCTTAGATTTAAAAAGAAAATTTTTCATGAATTTCTAACCCAAAATAATTTGCAAATTTTCGTCATTTTTACGTATTTTGTCAATATTTGAACTTTAGATGCTTAAAAAAAAAAATTGTGACTGGTTTTTTTTTTTTTTTTCATTTGTCTTTGAAACAATATACTAGAGCCTTCTATTAAATTTTTAAGCATTTTTAACCAATAAATAACATTTGATTGATATTTATAGAAAAAAAAACTAAAAAATGGAAACTGAAAATGTCCGTAAACAGCTCAAAATAAGTCAAAATATTTTCAAAATTTTATGGTGTATAGAAAATGCTAATATAAACATTCAGTCAAAATTTCATGTCCCTACGGTCATTTGTTTTAGAGTTACACCAAAAACCAAAATCGATTTTTTTAAAAACAGATTTTGCGTAAAAATTCCCGTTTTTCCTTAATTTTTCTTTTGTTTTTCACGTCGATTTTGAAAACTACTAGGAAATTACTTTTAACCCCCCAAAGTACCAACTAGATTCACTTTTCTATCAGAAAAGATACTGATGAAGAAAATCTAAGCAATCGTGTTTTGCGTAAATACAATTTTCCGCTATTTTTAGTTTTAGTTATTCCCGATTATTTAGAAAAATACGTGGATATTTTTACTCTAGACTAAAATTTTTCATACATATTGTAAGACATTTTATATAAATGATAATAAAAAAAAACTAAAAAAAGGTGGGCAAGTGGATGTCGCTCTGCTGTACTGTAGGTTACAAGTGGGTCACTGTATAATGGATGGTATTAAATTTGAATTCAATGATATATCATTGTATAAGAAAAACGATTCTGAGTGGAGACGATATGTCAGTCTAGGTATAAGACATATTATACACTTATCTATGGTATTAAAAAAAAAATTGACCTATAATAAATTCCAAATTAATCATATCACAATATCCATTAGGTACATATAACGCGTTATACATCAACAACAAACCGTGATACTATCATCATAATATATCGATGAAAATATTACAAATTAGAAGTTTCAAGTGCCCACGAATAATATTATACAATCACAACAAAATAACTAAAATAGTTATTCTAGGTTTTTATGTAATTTCGTCCAAATTTGAACTTAAAATGACTATACAAATAAACTGTGCTTGTGTATTTTTTAGATTTTTTGGTAACCGAATTATCTATTTACATGGAATCTTGTTTTAAATTTTCAATCCTTAGCTATAAAAACTGAACATTTTATAATTTATTAATTACAATGGTTGATAATTTTCGAGATTTTGATAAATTCTGTCCAAATTTGATCTTTAAATGCTTATAAAAAAAAACTGTGCCTATGTATTTTCAATATTTTTCAACTGCTATTGTAAAAATATATCAGGAGTCTTGTATTAAATTTTTACACTTTTTGGCCCAACAGATAAAACTTTATTGATATTTATAGAAAAAAAAACTAAAAAAATTGAAAACTGAAAATGCCCGTAAACAGCTCAAAAAGTGTCAAAATATTTTCAAAATTGTATGGTGTATAGGAAATGCTAATATAAACATTCAGTGAAATTTTCATGTATCTACAGTTATTCGTTTTTGAATTACAAGAAAATAAGGAAATCGGTACATGAGAAATCGAGTGAATATCTAATGTTGTAAAAATATGAATTTAAAACGCTCATAAAAATTTAATTTGACTTTCTTGTAGAAATTTTTTTTTTGATAAAGTTAGACAAACTTATGAGGAATCTTGTATTAGATTTTAAAATCTTAGATTTAAAAAGAAAATTTTTTATGAATTTCTAACTCAAAATAATTTGCAAATTTTCGTGATTTTTCCGTATTTTTTCAAGATTTGAACTTTAAACGTGTATAAAAAAAAACTGTGACTAAGGATTTTTAATTTTTTTCATCTGCCTTTGAAACAATAACCTAGGAGCCTTCTATTAAATTTTCAAGCTTTTTTACCCAACAAATAAAATTTTATTGATATTTATAGAAAAAAAATTTAAAAAAACTGAAAACTGACAATGTCCGTAAACAGTTCAAAAAAAGTCAAATTATTTTCAAAATTGTATTGTGTATAGAAAATGCAAATATAAACAACCAGTGAAAATTTCATGCATCTACGGTCATTTGTTTTAGAGTTACACCAATAACCAAAATCGATTTTGCGTAAAAATTCCCGTTTTTCCTTAATTTTTCTTTTGTTTTTCACATCGCTTTTGAAAACTACTGGGAAATTAAAATTTTGACCTCCCCAATGCACCAACGATATTCACTTTCCCATCGAACAAGATACTGAAGTCGAAAATCGAAGCATTATTTCGACTACTTATCGTGTACACAGACACAAAAATAAAAAAATAAAAAAAAAAATAAAAAAAAAAACACACATCATTGTAAAATCAATACATTCATCGTTTCACTCAGAATCTAAAATATAGACGCATAATACTCTTTTTATTAATATATTATTAAGATTCGACCGGGAAAAATAATGGGGGTTACCAGAAATACAATGTAGTCCACAATAGCATACATCTATTTAGTGCTTTTGATGTGACCTATTGGCTAATAATAGCTCATAAGCAATACATTTTTCCGTAATATGTATCGTCTTTATTATAAGAGTATGTAAAAAATTATAATGAATTAGTTAATATTATAATGGCCAAATTTGATAAACAATTTTTTCAGTAAATATTTCATAAATTAAAAACATAAAATGTATACCTAGTAGGTATTTCACTATAATAATAATGGTTAGACCTCTAAAAAAACGAGGGGCGCTAAATAAGATTTTGCTGGTGCTAAAGAGCGTTTTGCGCTAATGACTATGATAATTTGGGAACCCCCGAGGTCACTTTATTGTTATAATATGTACCTTTACGGTGTACCTACTTATTTTATTTATTATATAAGACTATAAATATAATGTAATATGTTTTATTTTGTACTGATGATACATTTATATTTGCCGTTCCTTACAATGTTAGTATAATCAACAAAGTAGATAAGTGCACAAACATATACAAATATACAATAATATTGATGATATCTTCAAGCAATTACAAATTTTACAATAATTTTAGTTATAAATTTATAGAATATAAATTCTCATTTTGAAAAATTCTATATTTTTCATTTATAGTTATTTTATTTTTACAAATCTCAAAAAGAAAATATAAATTGTTAAAAATATATAGGTTTACATATAATATTATCTATGTATACGGTTTTAGCTTTATTGAAGATTTTTAATATTTATAAATTAAATTGAATTAAACTAATATTTTATCATTTAGTTAAAATAATTATTTTACTATTTTTGTTTTCGTTTTCATTATTAACTGTTATTTGTTAGTTATTTGTCTTAATTTAAATATTTTAAGTACCGTAAAAATAAAAGAACTTTGTTTATACATATTTGCACATTTACTCTTGAGCTTGGATCCTAAATTTCTAATACGTAAAGTGTTTTACAATTATTTATTCATTTAAATAGATATTTTTAAAATATAATATAATTAGTCAAGGTATATTTAAACGAAATATTTGTCTATTTTTAAATTATTTTAGTATATTCGTCATTTATTTCCGCACTACCGTACAAATATTGAACAATGTGATTTTATTTTTAAACAAATTCATAAAATCATAATAAATACAAAATATAATAAATATAATACATTATCATAAATTTGTTGGCACAGTAAGTTATAACAGTTCTTTCAAAGAATTGACAAAATTTCCTATAAATACATTGCCCATGACCCGAAAATTTCCAAATTTTATATTGTTTTGTCTTTTCTAGATCAACGAACTCGCGATCATCACTAAAGTTAAATTTTTCTCACGCAATTAATAACACACACACTTATGGGACTTTTGCCAAAATTGTGTACGTCGTACTCTTAAAATGTACTTTGTTGCAACGGCTAATTTGAAAACAATCGTCGTTAGACTTCTTACCGTTACACTTTCTTTTTGTTCAATAAAAAAAAACTCCTTATTTGTCGGTTTACTATTTTATGTTTGTATATTTTCACAACGTTCCAGCTACTATAGAACACCGATACTTTATAATAGTGTTGTACTATTAAGGTATACAATTTTACGAAGGACATCTGTGTTGTTAAACCTGATTTCAAAATGGTTAGTGTGAATAACTTTTTAAATTAAGTATATTATACATAACACGATTTACATTAAAATGGTTTGTTCTATATTTTTTGATTTTAAGTATTAGGTAATGAAATTGTAAAATTAATTATAATTTTTTTAATTATATTAATTAGGTTATAGGCAATAACTGTTTTATCTGCACACTTAAATTCTTTTACGTCGGAGATAAATTAAATAAAATAAGAATATATTGAGTAATTTTTGCAGCGTATTATATTTTTAAAGAAAACAATTAGTAATTTATTTATTGGCTATTTCTTATGCTTAAAAAATATTTTACTTGTATACCAGAGACAACACGAATTATTTCATATTTTATAAAGTTATTGAATCAGATGACGAAATAATAACTAACTAATAACCCTCAAATATGTCTCACGAGCACGGAGCAATTCCAGCTTCATAAGGAGTGAAACACAACCGGTTGAGTCATTGAAGGTTTATTCAACTTTCAAGGTGCATGAGCATATCATTCTAAATTGCCTTTTATGTTTTCTTTTATTTAATTAATTATATTAATATTTTTCTTTTCTTTTCTTGTAATATTATCAAATAGTTTGGTGGTACCCATATAGCTATGTTAAAATTAATTATTAATTTATCCTTTGAATGTTATCTTTTGTTAAATCATTAAGTTGATGTCACGAAACTAGATATTACATATGTTGTTTACTATGATTTTAAGTAAATATAAATGACCAATTTTATATATATGTATAAGTACACCAATATTTATAGATATATAATTGTGTGTATACTGTATATCTATATAGTATCATGTGTACATATTATATTTATTTTGTAATAATTTGTAAACATTATTTATTTTAGCCTATGTTATATTGTTCCTTTTTAACTTTTTAATTTTAATCTGTTGGCAGAGACACAAAAAAAAAATCATGTTGCGAATTAAAAAAGGCTTTTCGGAGCAATTGCTCCAGATGGCATTGCTGTTGAGTCTTATAGGCTGCGACCGTCTATGGCCAACATTTGGGATATGGCCTTCGGCACCTTCGGCCGAAGTAGAAGTAGGACCTTTTGGTCGATGGGATGACGATAGCTATTCAAACGGCTTTGGTCCATTAACGCAGATTCACCCCAAAAGTGTTGATCGATATTTGGATCGACAATGGCTGTTAAACGAATTACTATCGTTGGGGAGATATGGTGATCGATATCCATCGAATATTGAGGCATATCTACTTAATGTGGACGGCAACGAGAACGGCCAAGACGATCAGCAACAGCCAGGCCCCGGCGGTCATGTTGTTAAAACGGAACCTAAAGAAAATGATGATGAAGACAACGACGACGTGGAAGTATTTGACACAGATATTGTTGAAGATGTTTTCATGTTTGCGCCAGAGGTAAGTTTTTTTATTTGTTCAATATTTATTTGTGAAATGTAAATGTAATGTGCAGTCGGTGCATAGTCTGTATAGGTACATCCAAATTAGGTGTGTAGGTACAGGTACAACTCTTTACCTGTGACTCCTTGTGTTTACATTATATTATTCTTACGCGGTTACGTTTTACTTCTCTCTTTTTATATTTCAGTGTAAGTATATTATGTAATATACCTATATTGTGTACTATATTTGAAAGCAAAATTTAAATCACGGTTATACCTACCTAATATTTATTTCTTTATACTTTATATTTCATGTTTGAATTATACGAGGAATTATACTATTTTTTTTAAAATTCTGATTTTTGAAATTTTGAATATACCTACTTTAAAGCCATATTTTTAGGTACTTAAATATTTTACCATTAAAGGAGTGTCATTTTGCGATACAAATTTTTTTGTTCAAATGTGAACAATAATTTTTCCCTTTTTACAGAAAACTTTTGCACCTGTAGATTTTTTTTAAAAATAGTGATGCTGATGCATCGCTAAATCAAAAATTGAAGAGTTAGTTTCTGTGTTATTAAACATTATGTAGGTACAAAGATTAAATATAAAATATATGTTATATAAATTCAATGTAGTAATTATTACTATGATAACTTTTACAAACATAAAATGCTAATATATTAATATAAATGTCTATGTAACAATTTAGATTGGGTAAGTCGTAGGTATATATAACAGTTTATACATCACCTCAGCGTAAGATTAGTGATATATTATTTATTTTAAATTAAAATCAAAGATCATGATCATTAAACTAAAAAAAAAAAACTGAACTAAGTTTCTACTCGATTAATATAAAAAACATTTTTTTTTTTAAATTTCATAATGTAATATTGTAATTATTATATAAATTATGTATAATTTATGAATACTTATCTTAAAAGTGTATTGAATTTAACAATGAAAATAGGTAATCTAAGCAACCTTGTATTAAATTGGCAAGTCTTTATATACTTAAAACTATAGATTCTATTAAAAGAAATCTAAAAATATGATTGTCATATATAAAAAAATTCTCCGTAATTCATATTCAAAATCTTTGTAAGATAATTTTATTGGTTGTTTTAATTTATACATAATATTATGTGAATCTTTGTGACAAAATTATATAGGTAACTTATTTGACACACAACTGATACATCTGTTTCTGACAGATTAATCAAATGTTTTGTAGTTGGTATTCATTATCTATAACTAAGTTATAACAAAAAATATTCTAAATGTTGAAGATTGAAAAAATATTTTACATGATCGGTTTTAGATATATACCTTAATACCTATTACCTATATACATTATAATTATTTCAAACTGAACCAGTGTAGATTTATAAAATAATTGCATTAGGCATTTTTCTTACTGTTCTTTTCTATTAAGTTTAGAAGAAAAGTTTCTATTATTTCTATTATATGCTCTCAGACAAAACTATTTACTAAAATAAATGGTAAAGCCTATAAGGCTAAAATATTACTTACTATATAGGAGAGGGGCACTTTGTAGAAATTCATTTTCACGAAGGAAGACATTTCTTGGGTGTCACGGCAACCTTCCCCCATGTTTGCGCAAATGCAGGCTACACATATTGCATACACGTGTTATTTACTTAATATAAAAGAATAGGTACAAAAAGTTTTGTTTAAAAACCATACATATTAAATTATAATCTTGCCTATTTTTTTTTTTTAATACGAGTTAAGCGCACGTATCAGTTGTACATAGCAGTTACTTGCATACCTTATATTTTCAGCCTACAGGTGCATTACATATAAATTATAGCTCATATAGCTAGGGTGTGTTAGTAAATTACCTAAAAACAAGGCAAATGCGTTTTAAAAATACGACTAACTAAATATATTTCAAAACTTTAATAAATGCCCTTAAATATGGTTTTTTAACATAAACTAATAAAAATGATTATACAAAAATCCATTTGCATTAAATAATAATAATAATAATATTTTAATATACGCGTAATTTGATGTTCTCACGAACGATTGATGTAAATCGTAAATGATGGGGTAAACTCTACCAGGTCTATATTATAATGTTTATCTGAACAAAATATGTAAACTCTCACGGGTCAACATTATGTTTACCTGAAGGAAATGTGTAAACTATACCGAATTCTTATAAATATTATTGCTGCACTATGAATCGGCTATATTTCTCTCTCGATTTCTCTAGACATCTAGTCTTCATCAATTAATAATTATATTTATTAATGCCCTAACAGATTTTTAAACTGAAGTGTACATAAAAATTCAAAGTTACAATAAACAAAATAAAATAATTTTAATAACCTTTAGCTTTTTTGAAATCTGTATGTTCGTACTATCATAAAAATTAAATTACAATGTTTAGTATTATACCTACTAATATTATAGCTCATAACAGGCAAAGGCGTTGATTTTTATGCGGGAGATCCGGGAGAGTTTACAATATTATGCTCCCATCACGTAGTACCGAAGTAGACCCGTGAGAGATTACATGTTTTCGTCTTGGTAGTACTGGAATTTACCATCGGGAGAATTTACAGATCATTAAAATAAATATATGAAATATACAAAAAATGTAGCCAACTTAAAAAATGACCAAAAAATTCAAAAAAAATACTCTTTAAAAAAAAATAGTTATTAAATTTAAAATTATTTTAATATTTATTTGTTGAGATTGGAATACATATTATGCTGCTTGAATAACATTAAGCCATAATTCGTCGTAGTTATAAAATCTACTACAAAGTCTACTTTTATTTAAAATGTGATAAAATTACCAAAAGATACATTGTACTACTTTAAACATTCATTGTACTAAACAATTGCATTTATTAAGTTACGTGTAACATACTATTAGCCAAGTATTGACCAATCTGTTATTCACATAATAATATAATTTAATGATGTATCTATAAATTCTAAATAATATGTAGCTGTATAATAAATAATTTTCATTATGTTAAAATGTGAAATAATTAAATTATAATGAAAACTATTGTAAATTACTAGACGGTCTTAACTATTGATTGAAATACCGAAAACTATAAGTTAAACATTTTTAATAAATGATATACAAGGAGAATGATCTCATGCTTGGTGAATTGGTGAATTACTTTGTGAATAAATAAATAATTATTTAATATTTTATTAATTAATTGTACAGTAAATTATAGCTCTGAAATTATTTTTATTTATTTTATGAATTAATCCAAATTAATATTGAGTTGGTGATTTATTTCTAGATTTATTTCAACAGATTTAATCTTCCTATCGTCTTCTTGTGCTAAAATTCTCAAACCTATCATGGTAATTCATTTTTTTTATTCTAGACTCCGAGCGGTGTTGATTTTACTGTGATGAGACTTTTTTTTATGTCTGTCATCATCTATTGGAACAGTAAAAATGCTTCGATTTTCTTCAACAGCATCTTTTCTGGTAGGAAAGTGAATCTAGTTGGTACTTTGGACAAAATGTATTTATTATTTTTATTGTAACTTTAAAAAAATTACCGCATAAATATGATTTTTTCGTTGAATTATATTAGCTATGCGTCATAACATTTTCGAAATTTTGCGATTCTTTTTTAAGCTATTTAGGCTTATGAAAATTTCGAGTCTTATTGAATTTGAAAATCTAATACATGGTTCTAATACATAAGTTGTTTAGTTTTAAAAAAAAAAAGTTGAGTGTAAAACCACAAAAATTTTTATGAACGTCTGAAGTTAAAATTTTAACAAAATTCATCAAAATTATGAAAATTTGCAAATTATTTCGGGGTAGAAATTCATAAAATTATCTTTATATATATCCGAGATTTGAAATTTTTATACAAGATTCCTACACTTAACAAAAAAAAAAAAATTAACCGGAAGTTCATCCTTAAATCAACAAATTCTTATACAATGATTTTATTATTATGTTATTATTCAAAAACTAGCTATTAACCGTAAGTATCTATACGTGAAATTTTCATCAAATGTTTATTTTCTACATTTCTATACATTTTACCATTTTCTAAATATTTTGACTAGTTTTCAGTTATTTATAGACATTTAAAATTTGATATTTTTAGTTTTTTTTTCTATTAATTTTTTCGTTGGGCCAAAATGATTATTTTGTAGTTATCAAATTATAAAATGTTCAATTTTAGATTCTGAGCAAAGCGATGAATGTATTGATTCTACAATGATGTGTGTTTTTTTTTTATTTTTTTATTTTTTTTTTTTTGTGTCTGTCATCACCTTTTAGGACAGTAAAAGTGCTTGGATTTTCTTCAATAGTAACTTTTCTGATAGGAAATCTAGTTGGTACTTTGGGGGGTCAAAAGTAAAAATTTCCCAGTAGTTTTCACAAGCGACGTGAAAAACGAAAGAAAAATTAAGGAAAAACGGGAATTTTTACGCAAAATCTGTTTTCGAGAAAATCGATTTTGGTTTTTGGTGTAACTCTAAAACAAATGACCGTAGGGACATGAAATTTTGACTGAATGTTTATATTAGCATTTTCTATACACGATAAAATTTTGAAAATATTTTGACTCTTTTTGAGCTGTTTACGGCCATTGTCAGTTTTCAATTTTTTTAGTTTTTTTTTCTATAAATATCAATAAAATTTTATCTGTTGAGTAAAAAAGCTTGAAAATTTAATAGAAGGCTCCTAGGTTATTGATTCAAAGGCAGATGAAAAAAATTAAAAATCCTTAGTCACAGTTTTTAATTATAAGCATTTAAAGTTCAAATTTTGACAAAATACGGAAAAATCACGAAAAATAGCAAATTATTTTGATGAGAATTCATAAAAATTTTTCTTTTTAAATCTAAGATTTGAAAATGTAATATAAGATTACTCATAAGTTTGTCTACCTTTATCAAAAAAAAAATGTCTAGAAGAAACTTAAATTAAATTTTTATGAGCGTCTGAAATTTATATTTTTACAACATTTGATATTTACTCGATTTCTCATGTAACAATTTTCTTATTTTATTGTAATTAAAAAACGAATGACTGTAGATACTTGAAAATTTCACTGAATGTTTATATTAGCATTTTCTATACACCATAAAATGTTGAAAATATTTTGACTCTTTTTGAGCTGTTTACGGACATTGTCAGTTTTCAATTTGTTTAGTTTTTTTTCTATAAATATCAATAAATTTTTATTTGTTGGGTAAAAAAGCGTGAAAATTTAATATAAGGCTCCTGATATATCGTTCTAATAGCAGTTGAAAAATATTAAAAATACATTGGCACAATTTTTTTTATAAGCATTTAAAGTTCAAATTTTGACAACATTTATCAAATTTATAATTTATTAATTATTTTGTAGTTAAAAATTTATAAATTTTTAACTTTTATGGCTAAGGATTGAAAATTTAAAACAAGGCTCCACGTAAATAGGTTATATATAAATTACTTTATTCACAATAATATCATCAAATATACTTGGTAAAATCATAGGCTGACTGACCGTTTTCGCTCAGAATCGTTTTTCTTATACAATGATATTATACATAGGCGTGCGCACGGGGCGAGCCGGTTGAGCCCCGGCTCGACCGGAATCTTTTAGGGGCATAGTAAAATGATTGTATCTATTTATTATAATAATATGTTTGAAAATTTTACTTGTAGTGAAAATGAAATAAAATAACAATTATTTGTGTGTACCTCTTTATTCATATAACAAAAACATTGTGTACAAAATATTATGTACTATGATTAAATACATTAATAGGTTGGTTATAAATAGTATACATAAACATCGTGTTTATTTAATATTAAGATAAGCCGAGTGCAGACCGTCGGTAGATGCACTGCTCCAAAAAAAAACCTATACAATTATAATAATAATAGTCGCTTTCAAATAGAAGACCGTAAACAAACTGACCTCTCATTTCTCAATAATCTATTCAGTTTGTTAACTCTTTACTGTTGTCACTCAGTCACTGCACACTGGTAATGTGTTTTGTTTTTATACATAGCTGTATTTATATCGTTTTAATTTTAACATTAAAAATATATGTCTAGAAATTAGCACATATAATATGATGTGTACATATTTAACTTGATTATATTTATACATATTATAAATATTACACTTTTTATATTACACAAAATTTACATTTTACAATAACAATGTATGTTAGGTAATGTGTAAAAAAAATAAAAATAGGGGCACTGTCAAAGTATTGGGGCACTAATTCTACCAGGCTCGACCGGACATTGAAGTCTGCGCACGCCTATGATATTATATCATTGAATTCAAATTTAACACCATCCATTACAGTGACCCACTTGTAACCTACTGTACAGCAGAGCGACATCCACTTATCCACCTTTTTTATAGTTAAGGATTGAGAATTCAATCAAGGATTCTCATAATTAGTTCATACTGTAGCCAGAAAATCAGAAAAATATGTGAACAGTTATTTTTTATTACATATTTTAAATTCACATTTTGATAAAATTACATACTATCTAAAACCAAGAATAACGATTTTAGTGATTTTGTTGTAATTTATATTTAGGTATAATTCGTGGGTACTTGAGACTTTTAGTGTACACTTTTAGACAGTATATTGTTTCAGTATACACACAATTACATTTTCAATTGCAATTAATTTAACCTACTATAGCTGTAGTCCTATAATAGTAAAACAAATTACTTTTATCACAATAATCTCATACAATTTATTTAGTAATATTGTAGGCTGAGGGGCTGAGGGGCCTTTGCTCAGAATCGTTTTTCGTATACAATGATTATTGAATTAAAATTTAATACATTCATTACAGCGACTGTCTAATCTCTGGATACCTAATGTACAGCAGAGTGTCACCCACTTTTACCAGCTTTTTAGTATTATATTTTCTTAAATCTTACGATGATTTGTGAAAAGGTTCCGTAATTATGGCAGCGTAAACTAAAATAAAACTAACGTATTAGTGTATTACAGTCCCACCAAAATACGAATTTACATTTATCAAAACAAACTTAGTGAACAGTATAAGAAATAATGTAGTACAACACTTCATAATTTCCAATAAAAATGTGGACGACCAGAAATTAGTTTGCAATTTTATTTTATTTTTGTAAAGTATGTATTCTTTGGTTCACTTTTTACGTTTTAATTAACTATAAAACAATATATATTATTACGTAAAAGAAAAAAATATCTTTAAAAATTGATATCATAATAGACCATAGATGAAGACATCCTCTAAAAGTAATCGTTCTCAATCTTTGAATGATTATTATTATTGCGTTTGAATAGAAATATGTAACGCTATCTTTATTATACTCTCAACAACTAATATGTAGGAATGAGTATGCTCATAGATAGCGCTACCAATATGGTTTTCTAATAATGTTATTCACATCACCATATAGTGTTGTCTCTGTCTTAAACGCCTTTACCTTAATTATTTTTAATATTAAAGTGAATTTATGTATCATACATTTTATTTAAAGGTATATGAATATCAATTAAGTATTTTATATTTTAATTTCACAGCATGTAGTAAGCATATTATTATGTAAGTACACAGACACATTATCTACATTTATTTATATAGAGGCATGGAAACAAAATGTGAAAAAAAAATCCATCCAGTAGGTAACCACTCTGCTGAAAATTAAGGGTCAAAAGTAGTTTCGAACATAATAACATACGCCAAACCAGTTGCCTAAAAAATCGATTTTAGATTCTGAGCAGAGCCATGAATGTATTAATTTTTTTTTTTTGTGTATCATCACTAAAATTAAAATTACTTCGATTTTCTTCAACAGTTTCTTGTTCGATGGAAAAGTGAATCTAGTTGGTGCATTTGGCAGGTAAAAATTCAAAATAACCAATAGTTTTCAAAAGCCTAGGGAAAAATAAAATACAATGTGAGGATAAACTGGAATTTTTACGCAAAATTGGTTTTGGTTTTTGACGGTTTTTGGTGTACCTAACTTTGAAACAAATGGTCGATACATGAAATTTTCACTGAATATTTAAATTAGCATAACGCGATGAGGTGCATTTGACATCTACATAATATAATACATACTTGACTGCTTAAAATAAAAATGATTTTATTTAATATGAATAAAATAGAATTATTATGGTTCCAACATTTTTTCTTAGAGTGTGGATGCAAACATTTATGATATAAAATATACACTTTTGTATGAAAACTAGCCATATATGCACTTATAAGTAAAACATTGGTCAAATATGCAAAATAAAAATAAAAAAAGGTGGATAAGTGGATGTCGCTCTGCTGTACAGTAGGTTACAAGTGAGTCACTGTAATGGATGGTGTTAAATTTGAATTCAATGATATAATATCATTGTATAAGAAAAACGATTCTGAGCGAAAACGGTCAGTCAGCCTATGATATTACCAAGTATATTTGATGATATTATTGTGAATAAAGTAATTTATATATAACCTATTTACGTGAAGCCTTGTTTTAAATTTTCAATCCTTAGCCATAAAAGTTAAACATTTTATACATTTTTAACTACAAAATAATTAATAAATTATAAATTTGATAAATGTTGTCAAAATTTGAACTTTAAATGCTTATAAATAAAAACTGTGACTAGAGATTTTTAATATTTTTCAACTGCTATTAGAACGATATATCAGGAGCCTTATATTCAATTTTCAATTTTTACCCAACAAAAAAATTTTATTGATATTTATAGAAAAAAAAAACTAAAAAAATTGAAAACTGACAATGTCCGTAAACAGCTCAAAAAGAGTCAAAATATTTTCAAAATTTTATGGTGTATAGAAAATGCTAATATAAACATTCAGTCAAAATTTCATGTCCCTACGGTCATTTGTTTTAGAGTTACACCAAAAACCAAAATCGATTTTCTCGAAAACTGATTTTGCGTAAAAATTCCCATTTTTCCTTAATTTTTCTTTTGTTTTTCACGTCGCTTTTGAAGACTACTGGGAAGACTTTTGACCCCCCCCCAAAGTACTAACTAGATTCACTTTCCTATCAGAAAAGTTACTGTTGAAGAGAATCCAAGCACTTTTACTGTCCTAAAAGGTGATGACAGACACAAAAATAAAAAAAAAAAACACACATCATTGTAAAATCAATACATTCATCGTTTCGCTCAGAATCTTAAAAACACACATCATTGTAAAATCAATACATCCATCGCTTCGCTCAGAATCTAATATGCAAAATATCTATTTACCTGTGTTGTAAAAGATTTGTATATTACTTATCTATATAACATTTAAGTATCACAAGATATCCTACAAGTCTCGAGCTCTTCGTATAGGTATTATATTTAGTTGTATGCTATGTTAATTAATTTGAACGAAAAAAAAATGTTAAAGTAAAAAGTGCTATAAGTACACGATGATCATATTTAACATAAAACTCAATTTCAACATATAATGTGGATAATATAAGAGAAAAACTATGTACTTATATAATAATGACTATAATACTTGTTAAAAATATTCCTTTTTTATTTAATTTTTTAAAAGTTTTTTTAACTATATGTATATATACCAATCTCTATATAAATATGAGAAAATAAATTCCATGGGTTGTTTTTTACAAGGTATACTTAAATTAAATAGGGACAACTAGCAGTATAACCAACACTGCACAATTTCAATTCATAAAATGAAGAACATTTTCGAGTAAAATCACCTTTAATATATAAACGATAAAACAAATTTTAAAAATCAGTAACTTGGCCAGACCAAAGAACATAAGTATGAACAATTGTTTAATTTTAGGTACAGTAATTTTTTTACAATACTGTTTTAATATTGCGTCAAAGTTTAATGGTTGTTCCCTTTGACCCGATAACCTATATATTATGAATCCCGAAAAAAAAACCATACCTAGTGATAATATAATCAGAGAATTAACATTATCACAAAATATAATATACAATCTATATGCTGTGTTATCAATATTATAAAAATTATATATAAATTAATTATACTTTCAAATATTATACAATTAATTATATATTTATTTTATCCAATTTCAAATATGGGCAAATAAGTCACTTTTTTCAATTAGTTAAAGTTAAGTTACTTTAATATAAAAAGTAACTAAGTTAGAATATAAGTTAGTTACTAAAATTTACCAAATTTCTAACTTAGTTAGATAGAAGTTAGTTTGGTGAAAAAAGTAACTAAAGTTTAAGTAGAAGTTAGAAATTAGTTTTTTTTAATTTAAAATATAAATTTTAAAAACCATTTTTTCAAATGTAATGCATTATATAAATTAATTATTAAGTAGGTGGGTAATAACTTTCTAACTTAACTTTAATTTTATTTATTCATATATTTTAACCTAACCTATAATAATATTGATAACACAACAGAAAAATGCTGATATTATATTCATATTTTTATTTTTTATATTATGCCTATTTAAATTACTTTAGATTCATTTTTGTTATAACTTTTATTTTATATACGAAGCATTTTAACAATTTTACCAGCATTTTAAGCTTCATAAGTCATAAGTAATAACATCATAGATCATAATGTTAGATTGTATAATATTATATTCTGTGATTACTAGGTATAGTATTGTCTAAATACAATTATTATACTAAAATTATATATATATATTTTTTAAATATTATTTAATAATAACAATACAAATATTTTTATTATTAAGTAACAGTAATAGAATAAAGGAAAAAAGATATACCTCTATTAAAGATATATATAACGATATAATAAGATATTCTGAGTATATTATAATTTTGGTTTTTTTTCCGTATACCTATATTATTTGTCACAAAATGATATCTATATAAAATATGTAGAACCTACCTATATTATTATTTCTGATCATTAAAAACTCTAAATTTAGTCATTTATATAACTTTTATATTTATAAATTATTGGTGACCATATTGAGTAGGTATAATGTATATTGTATATATATAATGTAAGTACCTTATAACTAATAAGTAATGAGTAATGACTCTTATTGAGATTAAATATTTTATCGTAAGTATTTCTTAGTTATTACTTTGGTAATTGTCGTGTATCTTTTTTTTTATACTTAAAATCCTTTGAAATTGGTTACCTTCCTGCAGAATTATTCTAATAATGATATAAAAATTAATTTGAAGTTAACAGTCCACAATGGTTTTTCTATTTCCTATTTGTGACTTATTTCTACTTGAAGTCGGTATATATTTGTTTTAAATTGTATTATAGTTTAACATAATAATATATTATATCCAATACCTACTTAATACTTATATTCAATAACATCAGATAATAAATAATATTACAAGAGATTTTGAATTCGATACCGACGCGTGTAGTGTTGGATTGTTGTCATTAATTCAGCCGCATAAAATAAACATGGGTCAGTCAGATAGTAATACATAGCGGGGGTTATGCTCGGGGTGACATGTCTTTGTGTTTATATACGAATTTGATTTATTGACTTTAGTCGAGGGAAGAATTCTTGTAGATTATAAAAGACCAATCATTAGCGGCTTTTCCCTTAAAAAAATCGACAAATTACCCACAACATACACGGTGAGTTTGTGAGAACCATTATTATATTGTATGTTCTTTCGTGTCCACTTGTCCATAAACCCAAATGGACAACATACCGACATGATAAAAGATAAATAATATCGTCGGGGAATTATTGTTGGAAGAGTTAAGGATCGGTTTACAACTGTGCACTACATAATATACATGAATATCTCAGCAGGTTTTGCAAAATGCTATTAATAATGTGGATTTTGCAATTATTTCTTTTAGTCCGGGATATCTTTTCTCCTTTTTGATCCGAATTTTTCACAAAGGGTTGACCATTAATATTTCTTTCTATTTTTCTGTGTATTATATTTCTTCTCACGAATGTTTAGTGTGAAGCATTTGTATTATTAGACTGTTAAAGTCATATTATATATTATATAATAAACTCGAGAACGTATAGCATGCCATACAGCATATTATACAGCATGTGTATATAACGTGCAAATGTGTATGAGATTAACTCAAATTGGCGTTGAATTGAATCTACAACAGTTTTCTATGTGTGTACAGGTTTCACCAGGCATGCTAATCCAAAATTTTTCCCTTTAATCATTTATTTAAATTATGATTTTTGTAATTTTAAGCAGGTAGGTGGTAATAGGTACACTAAAAGATCATTTTTTTAAATACTCAGATTTTTATTTTTTTTAGTAGGAATGTTCTGTGATTACAACTTCTTTTTTTCAAATGACAACCAACCTTTATTACTGTAAATATTGTTAATCATATTTAATTTTATTTAATTTCTGATAAAAAATATAGATTTTAACCAAAAATCTGGATTTAATAACTTCTAAAGAAAAACTACGTCTTAATGTAATTTAATACCTACATACCTACTCTTTGAACGGTTAAAAAATCCAAGTATTTGAAAATATGGTCTTTAAGTACCTATACTTAAAAAGTCCAAAAAATCATTTTATGTAATTTATATTATTTAATCTTGGATAGTGAGATGCCTATTTATGATACTGCAGTATCACACATATACCATAATAAATTAAAATCTTATTAAGCTGATATGGGGCCCACTTTCCTAATATGATAAAATATAAATATATAAAATAATATAAATATTAAATAAATTGTTATTTTTGTATTATTTATCAACGTATATGTAGAGTATACTCTATTTATGTTTTGTGTATGTAAATAATCACCAGTTATACTGTAATGTTTAAAATATTAAAAATTCATAAATATTTCGTATACATACGCAAATTGGCTTTGTGAATGTTCACATTCACTAGTGATTGTCGACAATGTACTATCTTCGGACGTTCGCAGTAACATATAGGTATACAGATTTTATATAGTTAGCCTACATATTGTGTAGTATTTTTGGCTTGATTCTTTGTTTATTTTTAAATTAAATGACTAGAGCGCATTACATATATTTTGCAATAAGAGTAAACAAGCTTATAAATATATAATGTTTTTAATATTTATAATTTATAAACTTATATACCTACTCATAATATGCCGCGGTACCTATGTAATATTGATTAATTATTATATTTAACATTAGGTATATTATTCAATCGTATTTAAAATTATTTTATTAAATATACAAATTATACGGAAATAACTAAAAAAAATATAGGTCTTATATATTTTAATCCATCATAATACGCATTATCAAGTGGTAGAAAATTGAAAAACGCTATACAAATCTTATTGAATCTTGTATATGCCCTTATTGTACATCTTAATAACTATTTACAAGATCAATTATAAATACTAATGTATATCAATAGACAATAATTTATAGTGGGTATCTAGTACCTACCTAAAAATATATTTTAATATATACGAATCGTATACATAACTCTTTTAAACTATAGAACTTGTATATTTAAAAAACTGTGAACTTACTCTCCTATATCTATAGTAGGTATATAGGTATAATTTCAATTCAATGATAAATATTGTATATAAAAAATTATAATGATTAAAGGCATATCATCTCCGCTCCTATCTGGTGGGTTGAACTAAATTTTGCCAAAAACAACGCGTATTATATTGTTATTAACTTATAATACTCAATAACCGAGTAAGTACCTTAGAATTCTAAGCTGACTATAAGTTCGTGATTTAAATTACCTTAAATTAAGACTAAATATTTTCAAATAATAATTTATGTATAATAGCGAAAAGTTTCAAGTTTCTACAATTAAAATGACTAACATTGTTGAAGGAAAATAGTTTTTGTTTAAGAGGACGTTATACCCGCATGTGTTGTCTCAGTCTTACAAGTGCGTAACATAGCAAATTTTACGCTCAGCAAACCACGTGTAGTATTTAACGCTAATTTAAAAATTAGAGTGAATTGACCTCTTATAAAATCTAAAGGTAAGATTATTATCCAGGCAACCTCATGGGCTTTTTATTATATTTTAATTTTAACGCGAGTTATGAGTATTTTAAAATTGTAAATTGTTTATACATCTAAAAATACTCATAACTCGCTTTAAAATTAAAATATACTAAAAAGCCCATGAGGTTGCCTAGATAATAATCTTACCTTTAGATTATATAAGAGGTCAATTCGCTTTAATTTTTATACTAACGGAGCTACACGTGTTCTGCTGAGCGTAAAATTTGTCATGGTACGCACTTGTAAGACGGAGACAACACTTGCGGGTATAACGTCCTCTTAAACATCAGTATTCGTCAAAATCAAGTCAAAATATTATCTTCAAATGATTATTAAACAAATTGTGCCTTTGTATTTTTGATATTTTAAAATTTCCGTAAGAACAGCTTTTGAGGAATCTTGTATTTATTTTTATTTTTAAGCCTTAGGTATTGAAATTGAAAATTCATAAATTATTGTCTTTAAATATAATATTCAAATGTTTATGATTTTAAAGAGTTTCATCGAAATTTTAACTATAAACGCTTTTAAAAAAATTTTTGATAAATATTTTTGAAATTTATATAAACTGCCATACAAGCACAACTTATAATAGTAACCTTTTGATATATTTTCAAGCTTCTTGACCAAGTTCATTAGATAATATAGGTATTGATGATTACAATTTATCAAAAAATATATTTGTTTTTCAATACTTTTAAAAATTATTGTCAATGATGGGTCATATTTATATATAAGTAGGCAGGTATGTATATAGTACCTATATAACATGTTTATGTATAAAATATAAATCATTAAATGTCATTCTGTATAGTCGTAAATTTCACGCACTAAATACTTTGTTTCGCGTCGTTGATTTATTGTTTCTTCAATTATATTTTGTTGTTTTCATTACCGAGGGTTTAAGAGGTCATTAAATGATTTTAGATTTATATTGATTTCAGGATAAACCACTTGTACCTATTAAATCGGAACAAGTAGATTCACGCAATAAAACAAAAAAATGTATTATCAACACAATATATAACATATCATAAATTATAATATTTTTGATTTTATATATAACCTATTTACGTGGAACCTTGTTTTAAATTTTCAAGTTGAACATTTTATAAATTTTTAACTATACAAAATAATTATTAAATTTTGTCGAAATTCAAACCTTAAATGCTTATAAAAAAAATTGTGCCCATGTATTTTTAATATTTTCCAACTTTTATTGTAACAATATATCAGGAGCCTTGCATTAAATTGTTACGCTTTTTTACCCATCAAATAAAATTGAATTGATATTTATAGAAAAAAAAACTAAAAAAATTAAAAACTGACAATGTCAGTAAATAGCTCAAAAAGAGTCAAATTATTTTCAAAATTGTGTGGTGTATAAAAAAGGCTAATATAAACATTCAGTGAAATTTCGAAATATCTACAGTCATTCGTTTTTTAATTACAACAATAGGTATAAGAAAATCGTTACATGAGAAATCGAGTGAAAATCAAATGTTGTAAAAATATGAATTTCATACGCTCATAAAAATTTTAATTTGGCGTTCTTGTAAACATTTTTTGTTTGATAGAGATAGACAAATTTATGTGGAATCTTGCATTACATTTTTTATGAATTTCCTACTCAAAAAAATTTGGAATTTTTCGTCATTTTTACGTATTTTGTCAATATTTGAACTTATTTGAACTAATTTAGACTATATGGATTTTTCAATATTTTTCATCTGTTTTTGAAACAATATAAAGAGCCTTTTATTAAATTTTCAAGTTTTTGTACCCAATTAACAACATTTTATTGATATTTATAGAATATAAAAAACTAAAAAAAAATGAAACTGAAAATGTCCCTAAACAGCTCAAAATAAGTCAAAATATTTTAAAAATGGCATGGTGTATAGAAAACTCCAATATAAACATTCAGTAAAAATGTCATGTGTCCCTCTCCAATGTTTAAATACACATATATTGAACGATAAATAAATACGTAGGTATAACGCGGTATAGTAACATACATTTTTTGGTAGATTGATGATGACACTGCCACTTGCTGGTATAAGTGTATAACATATGTTTTAAAGGTATAGTACACAGGTGCGTTAATTTAATACGCAGTAATAATAATTTATAGTTTAATTATTATTATAATTTATATTTTAATTATTATTAGAATTTATAATAGTAATAACAAAAAGAGTGGTGTTTTACTGGCGCTCTTCTATATAATATAATTGAATAATAATTAAAAGTATAAAAAAATAAAATTTTAGCAATGTAATATACTATAATATGATGAGCGTTTGTAGGTACCTATACTTGTGGAGCATAATATATTATAATATTGTGTTGAGATTGATGCTGTTTTTTTCTCCGAACGCGCGTATAATATAGTCAATAGTTGAGAGGAGTGCGCTCCGGTGTTTAACAACAGTAATAATTATTGCTGTTAAAAATATTATTATCGAGGCCATCGCCGGCATCGGCGTATAGCGCACAACAATGGAGTCGGCGGGGCCCTACACACACGCGCGCGCGCACTCACACATATAATATATAATGCCTATCTATATGCTGCACCTATATTATATATATATATATACTTAACGTGTATTCTCGGTATATTTTTTTATTTCATTATATCCGATAATCAAATTATTATTAATATAATATACACGCTGCTGCAGCGTATCGATATATTATTATATACCTACATTTATAATTTACGTCTCCCTCGTGCGCGCGCGCAGTGTACCTATATTAAAAATATTATTATAATGAACGTTTAGGCCGCCTCCTTATAGGTATATAATATGCACCCCGTCACCACTGCCCGCCCGGCGGCCACGTCATTTATCAGACGAGTATACAGAATAATATAACAACGTTGAGATGAGACGCTTGGTAATATTATAATATTATATTATCGTGTATATTTTGTGTAATATATTATTTTTGAGCGTCGTCGTCTGCAGGGGGACAACAACATATTATACTGAGATAATATAATATTATTAATTATTATGATGTACATAATTACAATTACGCGGTAGGTACTATATGTATATATTCACATAACATAATATTATATACGTCTTGGTCTTCACACATTAAACGCAATACCTAACTATTTGCTCATGATGTCTCCACTCCCTTTATTTCTCTCTCGTCCACTCCGTTTTGGAATTATTATGATATGGTCGCGGTATACCCTACCATCCGTAATTGGCTCGTGATCGTTTATAGGCACGACGCGGGTCAAAAATAGTTTTCTATAATATAACATAATGTATGTCTTATTGTACTTGAAAATCCGTCATACCCACTTCATATGACTATATATACTCCACTATTCTATCCTAAGCCATTTCCAACCATTGATTCTCTTGCCGTGTTGATGCATGTAGATACTTTTTTTATTTTTTCCCTTCTTAACTGCGCAGTTATAACGCTCCTGCAGTTCTTCTCGCGCATCAATCTCATTTAGTGTCCCTGCAGCAGCAGCTATTACACCTCAAAAAGAAACACTCACTTTTTTACGTTTAATCATATTCCCACCTCGTATATGGTCACTGCAATTGCATACGTCATATGAAATTATGTTCTACTAGCTGAATAATTTATTTTAGTTTTACGGCCAAACCTTACTGCTACTTTTTATACTTAAACATAGCTTAATGTATAAATTCTTTAATTATGTTTTATGTTTTTGCGATTGAATATTTTTAATCTCCTCTTGTGGTGGTGTGTGGAGAAGTGAAGTGCTGTATGGCTTCAAAAAAATGTATATAGTATATTGGTACCACCCATCATATATATAGCCGTGCGCATCACTGGGTATATGCAGGGTACCTACATATAATACCATATACCTCGAGGGCTGGTGGACATAAACATACTTTTTTTAGAGGGAAAAATCCAGGAAAATGAACAAAGTTCAAAATTACACTAATAAAAATATTATGTATACTCGTATATTAGCATGACTCAATAATATTATATGTAACAAGAATTATGAAATTATTTCCTTTTCAATAAATAAGTCTTTATAAAAATATGTTTTTATTTTTAAACATAAAAAAAATGTTGAAAAAACCTATTATTCTCCTTATTATTTACTTTATTGAGTCATAAGTATAGCCTATAAGCAATACGTCTTATTCTTAAGCATCGACTATGAATACGGCCCTAAAAGTTTTTAAGAGAATGTCAGAGCACTGTTTGTTTTTGCCGTTTAACCCGTGAAATATAGACATACTAGGTCAGAGCATGCTCAAAAAATCTAATTTGTAATGCAATATTAGTTTTCTCTCAGACGCTCCCGCACCCAACATATTGAAATTACTCAAAAATAAAAAAAAGTAAAAACGCTTTCATGCAAAATTATTTTTTTTCATGTTTTTGAGTTATCTTAAGAGTGCAATCCACCTATCACAAAAACTACAGAGAATAATATTGTTGAAGGTATATACGTAATATGACATATCGATTACTCTAAATATTGTCTCAAAAATATGTAATTGGTATCCATTTAAAATTTAAATTTTACTCTGAGGTTACTTAAAAGTCATAATAAAAAACGATTTCAAATTCATGCGTTTCTCTATGTTGCGTGCGCGTTGGTCTGAGAGAAAACAAATATTGCACTAAAAATGAACAACGTTATATATGTAGTTACTTGGTATACCGGAATCCTCAAATAATGAAAATACCGGATAACGCGGTAATTGACGGTACATCGAAAATACCGCCAGCCCTAGCGTAGGTATTCTACCATTCTATAATAATTGTTATTATAATTATCATTTAATATTATAACGTGTCGGCGGCGCGCGGGCGGGCGGCTGTCCATAATAACATGCTCAGTAGATGAGGCAGATACCGCCGCTGCCTTCGTATCCCATAGTAATAATAATAATAATAATATATATTAATGTATTATAATATTATCGGCGGACGGTTCGATGACGGTGAAGCGCTTAGGGTGACGTGCGGCGACGTGTACCTACTATAATATTATTATACTACGACGTGTGTTGCAAACGACGCACATGCTCCATAATATATATAATATACAAGACCTTGGCCGTTAATAATAACAACAATAATTATCGACAACCGGTTGTTGTGTGATCCCGCGTGTCGTGTAGGAGGGAGGGGGGAAGCGCCTCGCGACCGCCCATCCGTCGACGCCCAACCGTTCTCCGATTGGATGGTCTCCCCGCCGCCAAATACCGGCTGGACGTGATATATTACTATTATTACATGTGCGACACCGTCCTTACGAGGGTTTTTTTTTCATGATGGGGGGGGGGGGTAATAGTATAATCGCACCCGCATTTTGTGGCTTTCGAGTGTGGATAGAGGGACAGTGTAACGACGACGATATTACAATGGTAATAATAATATATAATATAATTATATTATAGTCGCGCGCGCGTGCACCACAATACTCAATATTATAATATTACCGGCGTTTGCTATCCCAACAACAACAACAACAATATGCATCATGTACACGTTTGTTATTGTCGTCGTCCCCGAGTATTGCGCATGCATATAGCGGAATGGTTTTTCCTCCTCTTTGACGGCATAATCGCACGTCGGTAAAGCACTGCTGCCGCGCACAATAGGTAGGTACCTATATATATACGCGCGCCCGTCAAGTTCCCGACATAATTAACACGCACACTATAGGTAGCCAGGTATGTATTAAAGGTAACGTAAGACACTCATTATTTCAAAAACTATTAACGGTTATGAACTTGTTTTTTGTACATAATATATACCTAGGTAGGTAGTCCATTAGAGGAAACATTATCTAAAACTTTTAGATATTCTTACCATTTTTATTATTATCATTTTTTAAATCCTAACTTTTTTTAATGACTACGTGCATTCTTATTTCCTTATTCAAAATTAAAATATATTTTAGAGTATATCGATGCATATAACCTCGTGGGGTACCTACCCCTAAATGTTGATATATTATTTCGCTCATCTATATACCTTATAAGTTATAACTAATAAACTAAATACCTGTCCAAAACTTGACTTTTATAGTTCGAAATATTGTGTTTAATATTCTGCTTACGAATATGAAATTAAAAATGTTGTCATTCAAAAAGTAAACAACTTATAAAATGATAAAAAGAATAGTAAAAATGTTATTTAGTGACGACTTGAAATTATGTAAATTAAGTATTTTCAAAAACGTTAGTTATATAGTGTTTTCTGAATCAAATAGTGATGCCTTACGTATAATGGATCACCCCATCTATATAGATATATATATTATATGGATACCTATACCTCAAACTATACTATACCAATAATAATTATGATGTGACGGCGACGCGTGACGTGATGTACCTATATATAATATATAGTTACCGCCTATTGTGGTCGTTATATACCGGAAACCTAGCTACAACCCTCGACCCTCGCCCTGTAAGTATTCCGGATGCGTATATATATAATATATATATTATCCACACGAACCATCATCCCCTTGCTGCTGGACACGCACCCGACGCGTATATTTAAAACCAATTATTATTGTTATTAAACATACGATGCATTTATAATCTAATGCATTTGAACTTTCTATGATGTATACGGTATACATACACTGTCTATTAAAAGGGTAAATATATGTGTGTAGGATGCGCTTTTTGTCGACGAATGTGTAATAAAATAATAAACAGTGCTCTGCAGTATAATAAGTTTATGCGTTAAACATTATAAATTTAGAAGTATAATATGATATATGATTATGCATCGAACATTTATTATTAGTTATTACCTATATATTAAAACTTGATTTAAATAATATGCACAGTAAAAATATTTATTTAACGTCTGCATACAGTAGTCGATGAGTATACTATATTATACGGTATATATACGTACAATTATAAATTCAGTATTTACAACTATAGGTAAAGGTAAGTATAATGTTTATTTTTAGACTTTTTGTATAAGACGGATAAAGAATCTTTTTTTTTTAAACACATATACTACGGTAGTATATGATAACTATAAAACTGCGTATTCTACTGCTATTGTCTGTATTAGATATTGAATATAGCTTAAAGAAATCAACTAAAATAATGAATACCTATTAATTTAGTTGATTTTTTAGCATATTATGCTCATATTTAATATAATTTATTCAAAATTCTGAAATTTAGATATATTTATTATTATTGTCAAGATGGTGGTTCTTCATCTTGTTTGACAATACGTCGATGTATTAATTTTATCATACTACATAGTACTCGATTGAAACATATAATATATAATATATGAAAGAACTAAATATGATTGTTAACAAATATACTATTTGCAAATAAATCACATGTCTGATTACAGCAAATATGTTACAGCTTTTTCTTCATTCTTTTTTCAATATTGAATAATAGTATGTACCTACCTATACATTGTTTGAATATAGAGTTTTAATAAAAATTTATTCATACATAATTGTAGGAACTTTTCCTAAATTCTTAAAAAGATGAAAAAGATGTCACAATTCTACAAATATTATGCTAAAAAGCAATTATTTAGGTAGGTTTAATTGGTATTTAACCTATTCTGTGTACCTATATAGTACCTATATTATTAAATACATTTCTATATTATCTGTATACTATTAATCGTCGTTAAATATATGACTTAGCATCAATATTATTTAGGGCCGTTTTATCAATCTCCAGTTAAGAGAATTTAATCTTCGGTTAAGATTAATCCTCAGTTAAAGTAGAAATGTGATTTTATTAATACTTGATTAATATATTAACCGAAGTTTAACTGCAAATTAATTAATCCGAGATATTTCGCCAGTTAAAGAGTTTAACTAGAGTTTAGCTGAAATATTATCAGTAATCTTATTTATTTTGGTATGTGATTACATTTTGTTTGATTTTACTTTTAATTTCAAAGATTTTTTTATTCGTTGACTTGTAGGTATCTTTATAATTGTTATTGTTATCTTTATTATTTGAATGTAAGTAATTAAATTTAATTTAAAAGGTACTTAAGATGACTTATTTATGTAGCAGCAGTAGTAGTGACAGTAGTACTGATGAAGAATTTGAATATTTGGGTTATATGAACCAATGTTTGAACAAATATCGAAGACCGTATTTATTGTCAACAAGAATAGATCATTTAAATAAATGGGACGATCAAGACTTTTTTGCCAGATTCCGTCTAAGTAAAAATACATTTAAGATTGTATTAGAAATGGTTCAACAAGAAGTAACAACTGTTACACAAAGGTAAAATTAAAATAACAGGTATTAACAAAATTTGTGTCTGTCAAAAGTGCTTTGATTTTCTTCAACAGCATTTTTTCTGATAGGAAATAGAATAAGTTTGTACTGTGGGGGTCAAAAGTAAAAAAAAACAAACGAAAAATTAAGGAAAAACCGAAATTTTTATGCCAAATTGGTTTTTGACAAAATCGATTTTGGTTTTTTGTGTAACTCTAAAAAAAATATCGTAGACACATGACTTTTTCACTGAAATTTTATACTCGCATTTCCTATATTTCTAAAACTAAAACAATTTAATTTCCGATGTCTGTAGCCTTAGTGTAATCCTACACGATCAATAATATTGCACAATAATTGATATTCCTCAATATTATTGACAGTCTAGTATATATATTGAAGAAATTCAAACAGGGTTGGATATTTATTGCACAATATACAGTTCGCTGTCGATAAAATTTGTGGAGCGTTCACGTTTGGTTTTTAATAAACTCATAGTTATTAAATATTACTCAAAACTAACAAATGCAAAACGACAACATTGAACATGCAAAATAGAAAACTGTTTTATATTTTTAAAAGTGAAAAGCTGAAAACGTCAAGAAAATGATAATAATTTGTCAGATAATGACATAATGTGGCGTGAAATAAATATATCATGATAACAGATAACAATTCATTGATAGATGTTAGAAACATGTTCATATTACTGATGTGACTAACATCAATTAATGCAGTTTGATAGTTAATTAATCTTCAGTTTGTTATACCCTAGAATAGTTAATCATAGTATAAATATAATTGATAAAATCATTATATTTTTAATCTGCAGTTAGTTTTTATCTGAGACTAGTTAACTAGACATTTAACAGGTGATTGATAAAACGGCCCTTAATAATATTAATTTATAGTTTTCGAGAAAATGATTATTGTTTAGTTCTAGGTACGTATAAAAGAATCATATTAAATAAGTATAATCGGTATAATATTATTGTAAATATTATTATAGTATATTATTTAAATCAAGTTTATTATATATTATTATATTATTCATTTCAAAACGTTAAGTAGGTTTTAATAAATATATTTGTCAATTGCTTGTTAAATAAATCCATTTTGATGTAATTTCTGGAAAGCCAACGCAATTATAAATTTATATTCAATTCTACAAAGCTATATATATATAGCTTTTGAATAAAATATATATGGAAACTATACAAGCAATAGTTATTTTATTATATTATGGGTTTAATATATTGGATCTATTTAAGCATGTTTAAAACTTAGGTATACTTTATAGTTTTTTATATAATATTTCGCTGTAAATATTGTATGGCGTGTGTATAATATTATATAAACTATGCTAGGTCGTCAGCAGCTATAATATGCACGAATGACAGATATATAGGAGTGGATTTGAATACATTATTTTTATTAGCGTTCAAAGTTTTATAGGGTCAATACCGAGCGGTTTCAAACTTTTGTTTTAAAAGTGAAAAGTTTCGGTGCACTTCATACATATAGGTATATACTATATTATATAGGTAATATAGGTACCTCCTATATTATTATATGTATGGAATATGTATGTATACGAATGAATAATGTACGTTAATGTATGTTTTTGTAGGTAGGTAGGTAGGTAACTTTATAATATAGTAAGTTCCACAGATTTCAGATATGCGTATTTTTATATTTGAAAGAGTGTAAAACACATCATTATAATATATAGTTCATATAGGTACTACACATAATATATACCTATATTATGGGGGATGTGTCTATAAAACAAAAAACAATTATCTATATGCTGTATATAAATCCAATTTGTAAAATTTGCGCATAGGTACTTATACTTCGTGTTTATATACATATATTTTAATTATTTTTATATTATACCTATTTTAAAAGCGTTATATCTATTCATTTTATTGAATAAAAATGTCTTAGTTGTATATTATGTTAAAATAAGTTAAATAATATACATTACTATACTTATCGTACATATTATATACCTAGGTACAAATTTAAGCTTCGTAATAATATATCATCGTACCATACTTAATTTATTTAATTGGTAGAATATATATATATATCTATATATTATATATAATTTCTAAGTTTATGTCTTCAGATAATGACAACATAAAATACTAACATTTGTTATTGTCTCTATATTTTTTATTCACTCATTACTCATATTATTATACCAAAACCACTCTTTAGATTTCTTATTTTATTGCCCAACTACTCAAAATAGTTATTAACATCACTAGCTATTTCACAACTAACTATAATATAAGGTATTAATATTTTATTATTTTTTTAAATAGTTAGTTATATAACCCTTTCAAAAGTTATTGGTATATTTGGGCAAATTGAAGTTAATGATAAATTAACCGTATAATGTACCTATAAGTAAAAGAAAAAAAAGAAAAATAATTATAGTATTGAAAATTCCTATTAAAAGGTATCTAATATAGGCTTTTTAAAGGCTACCTAGGTATAAATAATTAAAACCTATTAGTGCATTTATAGATTCGATCCGTTATTGAAGTCTGTAGTTTTGAATATTTTTTCATTCAATTCATTTTCAATCATATTAGGTATACATAATTTCGAAAAATTGAAAAATCCAAACCCTATATTAAAACAATAAATAATTATAGTCACAATCCATAATTTACACGTAATAATACTATTTGTAAATCTTTAAAATCTTTAAAATTAATATATATTTTTAATTACACAATAACTATTCAATATGGTAATATGGTATATATTACCTGCACTTTCATGCATATTTCTAGGTATTTTACTAACTATATATCTGTACACAGCATATTATACCGTTAGCTTCATAATTCATATAATATGTTATATAGTATTATTGTATAATATGTATATTATAATCGTATATTAGTTATAACTTATAATAATATAATTTATATTTTATACTTATATTTGTGGATTTTAGCTATATAAAAACACGCATATATTATCAACCCATAAACAAAATATAAAGGACACCATTATTTTCCCGCTAACACGCGTTGGTTTTTGTTGCTCTTCATGGTGACATATACATACATATACCTACGTATACAATGATGCGGTATATATCGCATATTATAATAATATTATGATGAAACCATTTTCTCAGTTGGCCGTTAAAGTATAGGTACTCGATAGTCGATGTATAGATATATTCGTTTATATACTATGTATGTATATTTGTAAATTAGTTATGCGGCGTAATAATATATATAATAACAACGACAATAACAACAATAATGTAATCTAAATAATTACGGTGTGCGACAAAAATGTCGGTTTTTTTAGTTTTTTTCGAACGAGTGCCAATAAAAAAAACGTTTGCACGTGTGACGGGAAAACAATCAACATCACGCGTATATAACGTGCAACTACGCCGTGTATAACCTATTACTATATTACCTATTATTATATTATTACACTATTTACATAGAGTTCAATAGTACCTATATATAATAGTATATAGGTAGGTACTCGCTATTTACTTATATTTTTTCAGACAAATGTTGTGAATTGTGATGTATCTATACTACGCGTAATATTATGAATATTACATAATATTGTATGTTCTAAAACAATACTAAATTTTTTAAATGTATAAATTAAGTTTTCAATGTTTTTTATAAAATAATTTTTGAACGCAATGTGAGGGAATCAATTCGGTGCGACTTTTAGTAGGAACAAATGTATATCCTACTATAATATTATAAACGCGAAAGTTTGTAAGTATGTTTGTTACTCTTTCACGTAAAAACTACTGAATGGATCTTAATGAAACTTTACAATAATATAGTTTATACATCAGAATAACACATAGGCTACAATTTATAAAAATATATTGTGTGAATTTTTTAATTTTAATTTTAACTTAAAAAAATGTGTAAATTGTATGCCTATGCCATTTTTAGTAAGAAATAGTAGCTGGCTGAAAATAAATAACATTCAAACAATAAATAATTCAAACAATTATTATAATTATTTAGTTTAGCAAAAAAAAAACAACTAATCATAAATGAATGTTTGTGTGTAGATTAGACCTCTAGGAAAAAGATAGGCTAATTTAAAAATGGTTAAATTTGGTTTTTTTTTATTTATCGGATTTTAGTACGGTTAGGTTAGGTTAGGATTTTGTATTAATTGATTATATTAATTCACCATAGGTGGAATACGACAAACTTATGGTATAACTTTGATATTTTAGAGTTAAATCATATACTTACGTACAAACAGCACGGGGTCCGCGATCTACCGCAGGTTGATTGCCTACCTGATAATATAGTGCTGTGAATCAGAATTTTTATTTCGGGAAACGGAAAAGTTTTGAACACCATACACCGAATATTAAATAACGAATTGAACAAAGTTTGAGTCATATAGAGTTGGTATATTTAACGGGCAACGAAGTGCACGGGATCAGCTAGTTTGTATATAGTTTTAAATAATTCACGCGAGCATTTTTATACTGTATATCGTTCCATTCCCCTAGGCAACCTTTCATATTGCCCTAATTGCTCCCTTATTTTACTTAGATATAAAAAGATATTTAGGTAAGTACTATACCTTCACTGATGTTCAGGCGTTTCTAATGTGAAACTCTTACTAAATGTTTTCTATTTTCACCGCCTCATATTGTATTCCTCTCATTCACTTATTGTACTCATTATTGTATATTTGTATAGAATATGAATTTTCATTTTTTTTAAAAAAAGGCGCCGCTTTACTTATATAAGGTACAATAATTTTTTTTTTATATCATTAAATGTGAAAAGGAGTAGGGGATTATTTTTTGTTATCTATAGATTACGTAGGAGCCTCCATACTGCAGCAGTCTCCCCTCGAGTTTAGTTCCCTATTCAATTTGAGCTATATTCGCGATATTTATACATAAATAGGTAGGACGTTAACGTTACTTTATAAAGCACTATTGCACTGTATATTCTGTATATTTATTATACCGCGCACGGAAAATCGCGGCGGTAACAGTAAATAATAAAAGAGACGGAACGGCAAAAAAAACGTCGGTCGCCGCCGTGTCGTCGCGCGTTATCTGTCGTCGTCACACTATTATTACTATTATTATTATTATTATTATTATCTGTCGTGCATTCAGCTTCGGCGGCCGGATTCACGGGCGTTTTTCACGGCCGCCAAAGAAGCGGCGTATTACGGGTTTTTTTTTCACTTGGTGTTGGCAACTCGGCGTGACGGCGGCGAACATACACTATATAACGTATACATTATTATACATGTATATACATTTTGTTATGGTATATATACCACGATAGGCGGGTATCTGAGCGCTCCCAACAACAACGCGCACGCACATTATTTGGCACCGCGCGAGACGATACGCACACACAACAATGGGCGACCGATTTTCCGAACCCGTCACATGATGCACGCGGTGACGTACGAACATCACAACAATCGAGGCGCGCGACGGTTGATCGATCACCGCGGAACCCGCGGTCTGCAGCACGCTGATTGATTAGTGGTGAGGGGGTGTTGGCGGAAGGGTGTGCGGGTGGTGATCGTAAACGTATTTAATAAATACCATAAGACATGCCGGTGTTTAACTCGGTCTAAGTGAGTATGGTGTAACACACCTGCAGCTTCAGGGTGCCTAATGAAGAGAGTCTATGCATAGTTTTTTTTTTAGTCTTCTATGAAGATGCGATAGGTAGTTACGTTTTGTAACACTTGCAGGTACCAACATGATTTCCGGTCTTGCATGGTATGTTTGGTGCGTATTTTTTTTAATGTAGAAAAGTTGTTGAAACCTGAGTTTGAGTGTGTATAGTCGTCAGTCATCACCTGCAGTGTAAATCGAACCCGGGCGTGCTGGATGTTCCAGTCCTCTATAGCGCTTGTCTATACGGTGTTTCTTTTGTATGTAAAAAGTGTCAAATCAAAAATGTCTAATTATCTGCATACTGCAGTCATATCCGGTGAAAATCTATATTAGGGCGCAATCTTTCTGAACCGCAACGCTTCGGTGCTTTTTTTGGTGCATCATGTAAAAAATATAATGTCTACAGTTTTGTTTGAGCGTCTAGTTATCAGTCAACTCCGGTGAAAATCGATGTATGGCTGGTATATTGTATAATATTATAGGCGTGAATGAGCGCGCCTGACGACGTCGACGACGCACTCACATTTGGCACCGCGCGAGACGACGCACTCACACAATAGGCGACCGATTTTCCGAACCCGTCACATGATGGTGACGTACGTACATCACAACAATCGCGGAGCGCGACGGTTGATCGATCACCGCGGATCCCGTGGTCAGGATGGCGGTTGGTTTCTGGTGGGTGGATGGGTTGGTGGAGGGGTGTGGGTGGTGATCATAAACGTATATGTAATATATTATTATTATAAGAATATTATTATCGTACGCGGCTGATTATCGACGGCGTGACTGGTGTTGGAAGTGAGGGGGGGGGGGAGGGGCGGTACAACGCGATCGGTCGTCGTCTGTCCAAATATTTTCACAACGCTTCGACGATTTCTATATACTATTTATTATAACGCTTGGCGGCCGTATACGTCATGTGGTACCTATTTATACAATATATTATATTATTATAATACAACGCATAATATCATCTACGCGCGCCATTGTGTACAATAACATTATTAAGGTTCCCGCGGGCGGCGGCACACGCGGCGATTGTCATGCCGCCGCCGCCCGGCGGAGACGACTACGACGACGATTCCCCTGGGGAATACCGCGCCGCTGCCACGCACATTACTATAATATTATATTTTATAGTAATATATATCGCGTATTGTGTGCGCGCGCCTATCCGTTTACGAAATGGGAAAAACGGTTTTTTCTGTGTGTGCGAGCGCGGAGTCGATTGTGCTGCGTGTTGTATATACTTGTACCTATATTATAATATTACAATATTGTGTTTACGGGTGATGGTTTTTTATTATTATTATTGTAATGTAGCACCTACCTACGTATATATTATAATGTATTATACTATAATATCAACCTATGCGGAAAAAAGTCACTTGTACTAAAAAAAAACGAATCTAAATATAAAAGAAGAAATATAATAAAATATCACCTCGCGTGGCGGAGATAAGCAAAACGAAACGGGTCGGTAAAAAAATCGTAAAAAGAAAAATAAACCCGTCGGCCGATGCGGATTGTTAACGGTGCAACGATCCTATATATGCTTAGGTACCTACCTATTTTTTCCGCACAAAACCAATACTTTCACACGGTGCACATGACGCATATTAAAATATATATTGTTTAGGTATACCTGCTGCTGCGCAGTGTGGTGTATCACACACAATATATACATAGGTAGGTTTATATTATATGTAAAGTGTACACCAGTATTTTATTGGTACCCATGTGTGTGTGTGTGTGTGTGTGTGTGTGTGTGCATACGTATTCTCGCTTGCGTTCAATATTTTGTGTCCAATCATCCGGAAAAGAAACGGGTGCGCGATTGATTTATATACATTATGCGAAAATGCGACTGGGTCCTATCGAAGACACCTATACACCTATATATAATAGGTATGCTAAGAATTCGGTGGAGAAAAACGATTTTTTTTGCACATCTGCACTGTTTTGCCATATAGCGTTGGTGTAAGTACCTATATATTATGCAGTATTTACAGTTTAAAAGTGGGTATACCTATATATTAGTCTATACGTACCGGAATATGGGTATATAATAATCGATAATAATAACCTATGGTGATTCGGATATATATTATTGGACAAAAACCAAACTGATTTCTGGTATACATTTGTGGTACATAATATATTTTATTCCCAAGTCCATCAAGAATATTTTTCATACACAACAGCAATTATATAATATTTTATTATAGGTGTAGGGTCCGTTCAGATTCTGCGTCACATCACGTATAGAGGTATCATCATTATCGCACGCCAACTTCGAGGGTGAAACTTATTTCTATGCACGACTACGATAAGACTAATTATTATTTTATAATTATACATTCGTATACCTATAGATACTAATTGGTAAGACGTTATAGACTCGAAAAAAACGAATCATATATACGCATTAGTTACGCTTCATCAATGCAATTTTACTACGATCAGTCGTGGCACCATTTTCTTTTGAGATGCTCAGGCTCTAGCATAGTTGTAACTAACATATACCTATGCTAACGGATTTTTGAGTGAGGAGTGTCATATAGGGATGATATATATAGACGGATACGACCATGTCTTCCACCGTTTGAATATTATATATATATAGGTATGGAGATCGGAACGCATAGACTATAGGTATAAGATTTGTGATATTATAATAGGGCCAAGTGGCGTTTGTGATTTGAGACGGAAGGTTGTAGGATATTTTTTAAATTGGATTATTTGGCAGAACTCGTTCATTTAGATTCTATAAACCCATACATGGGCTTGATAAGGATTTTGTAAACATTTATAGTTTCCATGACGATATGAATGACGACTAGATGGTTTGCATAATAGATTACGGAGCAAGCGTTTTCTGTTGTTATAAGGTTTATTTTTTCATATACCTGTAATCTGTATAATATGTGGGGACTAGGTAAGAAGTTAATCGAAAAATATTCTTAGATATTTTGTTTTTTTCAGATTAGGTAGATATTTAAGGTTACATATTTTGTACATTTTTCATTTATTTAATTTTGTTTCGTAAGTTTGAAAAGCTAATTCATGGTACCAATCGGCTGGGTTTTTTAAATGTGCAAGTAGGATATCAGGAGAATATCCGAGGAGGATATCATTGCTTTATTGTCAGTGCGACAGCGTAGTTGATTATTTTTTAATTATTTATACTACCTGTAGGAAAACAAACTAATAGTTTGATAAAATATATTTTACTTTTGGAGTTGAAAGCTTTTTATTTAAATTATTTATACTCTTCTAATATATAGTGGTGCAAGTATATATGTATACAAAATTAATTTTGGGAAATTTAGGATAATATTAGTTGTGGTTGCTAATGCATGCTATGCACTCCTATACCTATATTTGTCTATGTTCGACCTTTACATTAATAATAATTATAACACATTTAAATTATTTACATGCCACTATTACCTATTTATGCAATTCTTACAGTTAGGTAGATTAACGTTAATGTACAAAAAAGTATCAGTTCTTACCTATACTTGTAAATAATTGTTACTTTTCCAGACGTCTATTATTGATAGTTTTGAAAGTTATTGATGCACTTGTAAATGTATAAAACATACACCTACCTAATATTATAAATGTATATATATCTATACATAATATTATATATAGTCCATACGATAACATGTACACATTACACATATTATAATATACATATATATATATATATATATACACACTCGATAAGCCATCATAACTGTTGTCGATTGGAAACTAATGGGCTTCTTAATTTTTGTCTATTCATGGTGTATTGATGTCACTACGTTTTATATACAGTTTAATAATTTTGATCTTCAATTGGTTCCCGGAGCTTTGCATTCATCGATGTATAGTATACTCCATTCAATGGTCTTGTGTTTGCCTATCGGAACATTTTCCGGTCTTATAGTTATATATTCAAATCGTATGAACAATAATATTTTAATTAACAATCGCATTTCGCAGTGTTCATGGGTAGGTAATAAGTATGTAATATATATATATTGGTAATTGTATTGTGGCTATATTATTGATTGCTGCAGCTATCTATAATCTACTAAATTTGTAAAAAATATTGAAATTATTTTACTTTATATTTTTTATGAAATAATTTAATTTTATAAAACGATATATGTTGTGTATAAATCATACAAAACATAAAAGAGGCGAATGGCATATAACTAAATAAATAACACGCATGACGAAACTAATTTTTTTATTTGTGACGGAACCTGGATTCCGCCTTTATAAAACAATATCTTTGCCATGTATAATGTCCGTGTTTATAATAAAATTATAATATGATGTAGGTACTAGGTATAGTAGAATTTAATTTACAATATAATTCGTTGAAAACGTAAACTGAATGATTGAACTTAAATTTGTTGGTAGGTGGCATATATGATCCTTATTGTATCAGTACACTTACGTTATTTAGTCATATATTTAGTCATAATTAATACTAGATTTTATTGAATGTTAATACTTTACATTTGCTAATATTAAAATACAGCCCATTTAAATTACACCAATTATTGATATTTGTTAAATCTTCTTGTAAATGTATGCAACCGTGGATTGAATCTATTTTTTATATACTTTAGCATCAACAGAAAACAATAGAATATTTTAGTGTTATATAACCAATTGAATATCATTTATAAATAATAAAAACAAAGTTGGCAAAAGGTGATCACCCCGAGGGACGCTTGAAATAACAGTAATAGGTTTAAAAATTAAGATAATTGTTTAATTTGATGATAATTAAAAATTAAGAATTATTTTACTGCACCAGTTTTCTGTAAAATACAAAAAGACCAAAAATATATCATATAGCCTATCCCCACGCTCCTATAATTGTTTTACTATAGTTTTACTATAAGTAATAATTGTGTTTAACTATAGTAAATAGATATTTAACTATAAATGTTTAACTATAGTTATAAACTTATAGTAAAACTATAACAACAGTGTTGAGTACTTAAAAATAAACTTTTTTAGCTTTCATTTAATAACTTCTTAGTGGTTTATTTTTGATAAAATTACTGTGTCCGCCCCCCAACCTAGACGTACTAAGAATTTTCGTGCTCTGGCCCCTGTTACCTAAGTCTTCCTTTATTATTAACAACTTAATTTTCGACACTAAACATTGATCTAATGTATGGGTTATATAATTGAACAATTTCAACTAGCTAAGACTGCAAATACTTCATTTTATTATATTAAACAGGAACACGATTACAGCCAAGATACAGTGCTTTTCAGTTTGTAGTTATATGATCAGTGTTATCAAAAATATATTAAAAAATAAATAAAATAAATCCGTTTTCTGACAAGATAGCAATGTATATTTATATATGATACAAAATGTCAAAAACGCAAATGCGTGCTTACAGAAATGTGATGTGTCACTAGGATTTGTCGTTCTATAATTTATATATACTTATTACTTACACTATACTTACCTATGTGATGAACTTCAAACCTGTCAATAATATACATATATGTGACTGATGTGTGTAAAAATTATAACAATAATAGTGTAATACTCAACGGGCGAAGACCAGTTTCGTCGGACCAGAAGCGACGAGGCTTACATGTTTACGTTTAGGTACACTCTGCTGTCACCGTATTCCGCGTGTAACAGGTCTGTGTTCAGAATTTTCTTGTTATTCACTAAATGAAATACAACTGTTACTGTAGAAATTTCAATCGTCATATTATAATAACCACATATTTTAATAATCGCATCTGACCAAACGGTGAAGTAGTTGAATATATATATTATATTCATTTATTATATATATTATATTCAACTATTTTGTATATTATGACAACGGGTTTTAACCAAACGGTTTTCACGGAGCACGGTGACAGTCACTGTAACGTATCTATCTACCTATACCTACCAATATACAAAACTTGTTTTTCCGAAATATGTTCGAAATGCACAATAATTTACAAAACGAAAATGGATAGAGAAACGGTCGGCAGCCACCTTTTTCATTTTTGATGTCCAATGGAAGATATACCTGCCCGTTAATTATAATTTACCCGCTCGCGAGTATATAATAAACCATAAATAAGGACTACGGTGCCTCGATCGCGGTACCTATACATTCGGTGACCGTGGTTAAAATTGGTCATTATAGATTAGTATATCTAACCCCTACCTCTACGTGGTATATAATCATTAATCATGGCGAACGGGTAACCGTGATATTTTCCGTCAACGGGCAGTCTGCAGTTTTAAAAGGAAAACCTGTTCGTCGTGCGCCGTGTTGTTCGATTCCCGATCAAACAGTTGTCGTCCGCGTGTATACAGTGAAACCTCTAAATACCGGACAATCTCGGTCACTGACATTTTGTCCACTATTCAGAGATATTAGTTGGAAGAAAGTTTGTATATTATAGTTTGCTCCAAAAAAACGTCGGCTATTTAGTGGTGTCTGTTAGGGGAGGTTTCACTAATATTAATGGTGGTGAAGTTCAGTGTCGCGGTCTTGTACCATGTCATACGAAACTATATTTGTGATCTTTCATCGTTGCTGGTCCGAAGAATCTCGCGTTGCCCGTTTTCTGAAGGATTTTATGAGCTGAGGGATGGGGCATGTTCAAGACGCACATCAGTTACTTATATGTATACAATATGCATATTATTCAAAGGTGCCTTGTAAGAATAGACAGTTATTTATATATACGCTTCAACGACCATTATTGGCGTAATGGAATGAATGATACAAATTTTTTTTACAGTTTTCTATTTTTACTATAGGTATATATATACTCTATATAGGTACATAGTAGGTATCGTGGGTTCAATGCGTTCGTGGTTTTTAAAGTAACGTGGTAGAATTAAAATATTTTTTTCTTTTTCTACCTGCAGTCGCGTAACAAAAAACAATAAAATATTATTTCCAGTTTCGTATCGATTCACAGTTTCATTTTTCTGATACATACGGTATTATAGGAAAAATAGTCCGATGGTAAGAAAAAACGTTGTAACAATTATGTATAAACGCCAAGCTTAAATTAAAGAACCTCAATGTTTATCGAAGTATTACTGGTGACAGGACTTATGCATAATAATCAACGCTTTTTGACGATGGTTTGCGTTATTTCACTGATGCAAGTGATAAGTTTTTTAATATAAAATTGTCCTTAGGTCCAAAGCATACTGTTTTATATTTACATGTGTTATAAGATAAAAAAACACGTATTTTGTAACAGCTGTTTATTGTAATTTTTTTTTTATTGATCACGAAGCCCAGTAATTATGACCATTAGCTGTTTTTTTTGTTTGTAGGTGAGGAATTGTAGGTTGGTAAACACGTGTGTTTTGGTTTGGCAGATTTTTTAATGGGCACCCTTAGGTATCTGCCATGCCCGGGTGGGGGATGGCGGCACTTTTCTCCGGACACCGTGACTTATCTGAAGAAAAATGTAGTGTGTTGGGGATTTTTTTTTTTACCATTTATCGTTTACCGTACATACATATACTTACCTCGATACTGCAGAAGTTGAGCGTCGTATGCGCGTAAATGATAACGTCGTTTATTTAAAACGATGCGTTGATGTTGCTGTATTGTATAATATTATAATATGCAATACCTGATTCGGCGCTGAACGTCGATTGCGTACAATATCAAAGAGGCCGTCAGAAATCTGTTACACGATAAGCCGCGTCATTATCGCTTACTGCTGGCCATGTTACGCATGTTTCTTCAAAATATTATACACTCGTGCGCCGTGTATCGGTTACCGGTAATTCACGCCGTGCCGTGCTGTCGCATGCACTTGTAAAGATTTCGTTTGTGGCTATCGTATCGTTTGAAATCGATTTCACCGCGATATCGGGAACCGCGGCTACAACTTTACTATTCTGCACCGGCGCACAGCGTTCCTGAAATAATAATATTATAATCTTTATAGACAATGTCAGCGTACTATTTGTTTTCTCTTAACTCTGACCCACGTGTAACTTTTCAAATTATTTGCATTCAACAGGACCAACCTTGTGTTGTTAGCTGTTTATAGTATTAGAGTATTAACTGACCACCTATAATATCAAACTTTAAGTTCAGGACATTATCTATTGTGTTCTTAAATTTAATTATTTTTTTAATATTTCCATTTTAAAGTAAGATTATTTTTAAATTGTAATATTTAATGTAGGTACTATGAGTAGGTATCTACTCACAAAAAATTAATATATCGTCAACAAGCCAAAGTAAGAACACATCATATAGGTAGATGATGCGTACTTCACTTGAAGTTTGATTATAGGTCAATTCACTAAACTAAAGCTAACTACTCAAGGTCGGTCTTGCTGTATGAACGCCAATTTTCCTACCTATGTAGTATGTATATTGCGAGTGGGTATAGGATAGATAAAACAAATTGTTACTGACATTCTCTCAAGTTTAAATCGACTTGATTTGAGCCTATACGTCTTTCGTCTTTGTTTCTATTTTTTGTTTCAGTGAGGTTATGACATTATATAATTATTGTTATTATAAAATAACATTTATTAACTTTTCATTGTTGTTTTCGATTACTAATAATTTGCACACTAATAATCCTCTCTTAGCAAAGATTCCGCCTAAACAACTGATTGAAAATAATATTCCTATGTAGGTATGTAATGCTGAAACCTGCAACATAAAGGATCGCCTAAAATTTGATTACAAAGCTATAATATGTCGCAGGATATACATAAATTAATGTTATATTGCACTTATCCATAATATATAATACGTGGTAGGTACCTATGTATATCTACATACAGGTACCTATATACTCCAGTACACGTTTTTCTATAATTGTGAATTTTGTGTCTGTGCTGCTACTAATGGAGGCGATACGAATACTTACCATATTTTATAATATAATATATTATTATTTGTTTGACGGACAAGTGTTTTTTTTGTCAATTTGGTAAAATCTTTTGCATGTATAGTGCTTCAATAGTTAATTTTGTGTATTGCTGCATTAAGACGTTTATTTAATATACCTAGGTATATAATATGACAATGCGCATTTATAAAATCGTTGAAATGAAATATCATTTGTACAGCCATACTATGATAATATGTATAGGTAGTTATCACAGAACTGTCCGCGGTACTGCATATAATTTTTGATGTCCTAATCGATCCCATCGTCTATTCGCACGCACTGACCCCCCGCCCCTGCGTATAAGACACAATAATATCGTGCACGGTGTGATTCTATACAGATACTCGTATAATATAATACACATATATAATAATATATGAGCGAATCATATAAATTATGTCATCGGTGTCATTTGTCCGGGAAGCCGCCGCAGATGTTCTTCCGCGGGTCCGCGTGGGCATATTATACATTATTATTATATATTGTGTATGATAACTTCATTCAACGCGCACTTCTCATTGTGCATTCATCGTGATATATAATAATATATATATATAAATACATACACCGACGTTTTTTTCCGAATATAATATACGATGGCGTCCGAATGACGACGACGCGTATTCGCATATACAGTATGCACGTATATTATATATATATATATACATACAAATAGAATGAATGGGAAAATCACACGGGCGAGACGCTTCTCCTCCTTATATATATATATGTATAATATAACGACGACGCTTTTTTTTCAGTATGTATATATACAGTATATACCGATGTGTGCGGAGACTTGGGCCGCGCTTACGACTGATATGTATATACACGCGCACCACGCCGCACACGTATATACATTATACATATATTCGCTTTGTGCGTGGTCTCCCTCGGGGTTGTACCCTCAGTTTTGGGGGTGAGTTGCAGCGGGTGGGGGGCCCGGTGATTAATGGCGTTGCGACGCAATCACGACCCCGCGCGCCGTCGCCATTAACACAATGCGCGCAGGGATTTTCACCCTCGCGTGCGTGTCTGTCGTCTCGTCTCGTCTCGTCTCGTCGATATATACGCACCGAAAATGGCCGCTACCCCTGCATTATATATACATGTGAACGAACGAACGAGCAGGCGAACTCGCGCGCTGCACTCACACACGCATACACTTACATAATATAGGTACATATGTTATTAATTCAAAAGAAGAAAACAAAAAAAAAAAAATTATAAAAATGATTTTCCAGTTTACAGAATTGTAACTCTACGTCATTGTGCATTCTATTTACACTGCATGGTGTTTCAGCGCTTTCTGTATATGGAAAATATATATGACTAAGCTTTGAGTACGATCTAATGAGTATACAATGTATATATAGGTACCTATTATTTATGTGTGAGTACGGAATTGAAAACCTATTTTCCGTTTTGATACTTGATTTCATTTTAAATTTATCCTGATAAATCCTGATAAATCCTGCGCACAATATTTGCCAACATCCATTTTTCATTATAACAGCAATTTATTACAATTATTATATGAGATTGCTAGTATATATATATATATATCTTTATTAAAAGTCTCTGAGGCGTAAAAACACAGAATTCTGATTCCACTCAAATATGAGATGTTCCTCATAGCTTATATACTTATATCAAGACATCAGGCATATTCGTAGAAACCATTATCGTATTTGGCGCACTTTGCTTGCAGTGTTACATTCTTAATTATATATATAATATATTTATATATACCAACAAATGTAATTTTTACCTATATGAGGGTGTAGCTACTTCTGTTTTAGATTTAATACAATAATATTCATACTCGTATATAATTGTCGAATAATTGTGTCAATTCAAAATATTTTAACCGTTATAATCATTTTCAGGACGCTGAGCTCGTGGAAGCCCTCTGGAAAGTCGATTTGGATTATGGAACGTCAGGTGCCACGACTGAAAGTCGCGGTCCTTCTCCTTATGACAGCACCAGCGTTGGGTCTTTTTTGTTACCGGGTGACGAACCACCGTCGCGCAATTACACTTTCAGCAGTCCCGAGGCTTCGTCCAAAAGCAGATGGTTCCTTCCGCCTAACTCGAGTGACTGGTCAGCGGGCTCCAGTTCGCATACGGTAAAAAATAACGGTGTTTGTTCGTACATTATCTATAGTATATAGTTTATATTACACGGCCACACAAAGTTTATGAGGAAATGTCGATTACTTTTTAATATAATATGCGCACTGTGTATCTATCTATATAATTAGTACCTATATATTATATGATAACATACTATTTTCGCATATGTGATTTGTTTTTATTCAATTTTCTAGAGTGGTTTCGAACGTACCCAAAACTCTGATGGAAATCCCTGGGAGGTCGGTAGTTTGTTGGTGGACCTCAGAACTGCAGGTATGTTACATGATGCGTATTATTAAACAAATATTTTGTAGTCCGATTGTTGTCATATTATCAAGTGTATATAAGTGTTATTTAGCTTCATACGGCTGTCGCAATGTGTATAATATTATATGACTGTGTTCCCCTACCGAGTGGGTGCGCAATAATTGATCAACGAATTGAGCAACGAGCATAATATTAATGAGTATCAGGCGAACGTGTTATTGACACAACGTGTCAAAAAAAAATTGGAAATCTAAATATCGATGCTTCGTGCTTATTGTATAACACAATATAATTTATATCTATATCCACATATTATACATATATAATGAGAGTTTTTTATTTATTGACTGCAAACTTGTAAATGCCTCCTGATTTTTAAATGTTGTATATAGATATATGTATAAGTACTATTATGCTTTACGAAAAGTTTAATATTATATGCTGTAGAGTGTAGATGACCAGAATTTGTATTTATTTAAGTCTCGCATTACATAATCTACTTATTATTTGAATGTTGCTGTAATGTTCATGGAAAACTTGGAATTCTATGAAAATGAATGGTTAATAGATAGTTTGCATGTTGTAGGTATCTGATTTTTTTTTTTAATTGTATGAAGCGAGATCAGCTATAAAATTGTTTTATACTGTGTAAGATTAATATACACACAATTTTATTTTGCCGTAATAAGTATTGTTTTTGTCTTTCTACTTTTTAGATTCTGAGAGGTGAATGTATTGATTTTACAATGATGTGTGTTTTTTATTATTTTTTTAAATTTTAAATTTTTGTGTCTGTAAAACTGCTTCGATTTTCTTCTACAGTATCTTGTTCGATGGGAAAGTGAAACTAATTGGTGCATTCGGGAGGTCAAAATTTAAAATTACCAATAGTTTTCAAAAGCGCCGGGAAAAACAACATAACAATTAAGGAAAAACGGGAATTTTTACGCAAAATCGGTTTTCGACAAAATCGATTTTGGTTTTTGGTGTAACTCTAAAACAAATGAACGTATTTACGTGAAATAATCAATGGTTGTTTATATTTGTATTTTATATAATACATGATACAATTTTCAAAATATTTTGATTTGTTTTGAACTGTTTAGGGACATTTTAAGTTTCCAATTTTTTTTTAGGTTTTTGTTCTATGAATGTCAATAAAACTTTATTTGTTTGGTAAAAAATCTTCAAAATTTAATACATTTTGTATAAGCTTTTAAAGTTCGAATGTTGACAACATTTATCAAATTTAAAATTTAATAATTATTTTGTAGTTAAAAATGTATAAAATGTTCAACTTTTATATATATATAAGGATTGAAAATTTAAAACAAGGTTCCACGTAAATAGGTTATATACTTATATCATATAAATTACTTTAATCACAATAATATTTTTAGTTAATATACTTAGTAATATCATATAGGCTGACTGACTGTCTTCGCTCAGAATCGTTTTTCTTATACAATGATATTATATCATTGAATTTAAATTTAACTCTACCCATTACAGTGATTCACTTGTAACCTACTGTACAACAGAGTAACACACACTTGCCCACCTATTATACTTTTAAATTGTAAACTAATTTTTAGTGATGTTTAATTTATCGATATGCTACAGACAAGAAATTAGATGTTGTATATAGACAAGTATACTATCTGGTATCTACACGTTCTAAAATTCTATTTTATTCAGTTGTTTTGCGTCAATCAGTCCGTACTGTCACGAGTGCATTTTTTGTTTATACTTACATAATTTGGGATTAATATTAATTTTATTTGTTATAAAAATCCCAAAAGTTAAAATTGTTCATTCCGCTGCATTACGTGACACGGTTAAGTACTATTTGGGAAATATATTTTTATTTACGGAAATAATTCAGTATATATAGGTATTATATATAAATGCATATTCAAATATATTTGTTGTATACAACATAATTAGTAAACTCTTTTGCAGTTCTATTTTAATTGCTGTCATATAGGCGTGCGCAAACTTTGGTGGCAGGGTATATGTGGCTGATAAGATATATTCCCTTAAATATAAATGCTCATGCCAATGCCTTATAAGTATTTATTATTAGTTATTATTATTACTGGCTCGTATTATAAAATAAAATGTTTTTCAATACACTTTAGCCTTAAATAGATATATACTTATAGTACCTATGTGTAATAATATATAGTCTACTATTGTCATAAACTTACATCTTAGTTTTTAAATTTAAATTATTTTAAAGCTTTGAATAGTGTTACGTCCTATCTTTCTTTTATAATCGAATTTTTGAATTTTCTCAAATAAATGTTCTACTAATGAGAATAAATTACATATTATTTGTATGTATGTATGTATGTATGTATGTATGTATGTATGTATGTATGTATGTATGCATGTATGTATATATGTATGTATGTATTTAAGTGTACTTAAGTGTATTATTTGATGACTTCTTATATAACAAACTGGCTCATTAGCTCATGACCATTAAGTTTAAATTACTTGAATAAAACTCATATAACCACCTACCATATATTATATTTCTGCAGGTTGTTGTGCAAGTTTATACGAATGTATTTGGTCTTAAATTACATTTTTCAGTATCGTCTTATGGTGGTGGTAACAGTATATTATAATAATATACAAATAGGTATACGTGCTGCAATATACGTCATAAGGTGTTGGATAAATTGCGTTGTTGCGCATTATCGAACTCGTCATTAAATATGTATTATATCACAATTTACCATTTACTACGCGATATCATTGCGATTCGCATCTTTGTGCGTGCGTGCAGTGAATTTTCTTCTCTATATTATATATATATTCCGGCGCTCTGTCTCGCGTACGAACGAAAACGAAATTTGTATTCGTGGTTTTCCAATTCTAAATGAACCTTTGAGAAATCCCCGTCGGTACATATTATTTATGCGCATGGCTATATATACGCCCGATTTATATACACATTATTATTCGGTTGCCGCTCACCCTTGTGTGCGTGATGTATAAATGCGTGTTGTCGGAATTGAATTTTTCCGCTCGTTCTCTGAGGAAAATGCGTGTTACATAATGCATGAATAAAAACGTTTTATGTATTAAGTGACTCTGGCGTTCGATGGGGGGGGGGGGTCGGTGGCGAGTGGTCTGTCGTAGGGGGGAGTGTTCGTAACCCTCGGAAGGAAAATGCGGCGGCGTGTTATGAACGTGTACACTGCCGCTGCCGAAGAGCGTCGTCGCAACGTCATCAATCTTCCGCGTCCGTCCTTTTGTTGTTTACCCGCCGTCGCCGTCTCCGGTCATCCAGGGATGAGTCATTTGTTGGCCATACCCTGGTCCCGGTTCTCTGATATCCGGGCCTTCTCTTACACCACCTAATCCCCCTTCCCCCTTTCCCTCCCACCACATTGCACGGTGGTATCATCCCCTTGTAGTTTAGTTTTTTTCGATTTTTTTTTGCCATTTGGCCTCCCCGGCGTAATGGAGCGACAGCCGCCAATCCGAGAATAAGTGACGCGCGAACTGTATGGGACCCCACGAAAATTTTTCCCCCCTCGAACAAACGATGTATAATAATATATACGTGTCCGATATCGGTTTTTCCAACACACACAAACGCACATGTACACACTATATACATACGTATAATAATATGAGTTCTTAATATAAAATGAAATATAATAATAAATAATATATAATATGTGAGTGCTCGTTGTGCGTATATTTCTCCTCCCTCTTAGATATTATAGTTGCGGTGTGTGTGAGTTGTCATGGTAACGCGCATTGCATTCACACGGATACTCATATATATATATATATACCTATATATGTACCAGGTACCTACGTATGCTACACCTATGGTATAGTTGTATTATAGTATATACATACCGGCTGACATATGTAATATATATATAATATAATATATATTTCGTAGTCGTGTGTGTGTATTATTCTGAATATATATGTACGGCGGCGTACCTTTGATATACATATAATATGTGGATTGTGGGTACGTCTATATAATATATAGGTACACTCATCATTGTCGTATCGTATATGATTTCGATATGGTATGGATCGTGTTTTATTTATTACATATATATAAATTATTTATATGATATGACATTCTTCTATTTAACACTGTATTGCTATGCAGTCGGTATATACTATAAATACCTATACATATATACCATCTTAACGTTAGCCTTTCTCTTCGCGTTCGACATAACAGCCACAACTATAATATACATACATAATATGATAAAATATCAAAATCCACTGATTGGTTAAACGGAATGTATCACGCCCGCACTCCCATCAACATATGACATTAAATGGTGCTTAAAATTTCAAATGGTTTTTTAAATGCATTGAATATTCCTATGTAAGTTCTACTGCTTCCTGTAAACGTTGTTTTTTTTATTAACATGGGTATTCAAAATTGGCTACCTATAAAAATATGTACCTATATGTCTCAAGATCTGATTGTTTCTTGGATTTATAAAAGTGTTTGGTAATAAAAATGTAGGAAATTCATCTTTAAAATAAGTTATATTGATTGTGCAATTTAATGTTCAAGATAATAATGTTTTTATATATAAATCAGTCCCTAAAAAGTTGTTTATTTATTATAATTTTAAATATTACACATAAAAATAATAGCAAAATGCCATAATTCCTATACAAATTTAAATTGGGTTTTTCATATATAGCACCTTTGTATTATTGTGTATAGTATATTAACATTAATATAACTACCTACATGGCCACCTATTTATATTTTATACTTATATACACGTTGCATTCGCCATTCATACCGAATTATTTGAACTCTTTAGAATAAATAATGATAATCTTCACTGTTTTTTTCTTACGACAATGACTAGGAGGTACCTATGTATATTGTATATATATATACATATATATACATACATATATATATATATTTATATATATATTGTAACTGCATAATTTTAAACATGATCGATCATCCTTATAACGAGTCTAAAATGTCACGTCAATTAATACACAGAAACAGGCACAGAAATTCATTCTTTCCCAAACCGATTTTTAACAACTGCAATGTTTTTACAATCGATCAGCTATAAAGAGCGTTAACTATAACTATAACGGCTTTTATTTCCATTAAAACTTTTAAATAATTATAAAATTTAATATGATTTATCATAATTTATACAATTGTACGATTGTAAAAAATATCTTTTCTTAGACAATTATTCAAATTGTAGACAATTTATATAAACTATTATTTTACAATATATAGGTACCTATATGTAGTTTTCATAGATAAAACAGTGCATCTTTGATTAAAATTTGTTTGTTGTACATAAACAAAACCTTGAATCATCTATTGAAACGTATAATACCCTACTAAGCTACAGGCTACAATACTAAACGGATAATCTTTATTCTTTTTACGTTAGGCGTATATTGTTTAATTATTTTGAGAATGTATTATTTGTATACTTTGACAATTTAGTTCTTCACCGATTGCCTTGACCGATTAAAGCTATCTTTTTTTGAGTCGCACTTCACGATCTAACGGTTTTGTCATAGATTTTTTTTATATAGCTGTAATTAATGGGTTAAACCTAGGTTTTAGATCTTATAGTCTTAGTGTATCGTTTGTATGCTCTAAAAACTTCATTAAAATAGCGGTTTTAACATTCTTCATTACCTAATAAAAAATTTAATTTTAAAATTTCTTTAATAGTCGTAATAATCAATGTAGGTATTATATGATATGCATATTTTAAATTTTAAATTATTTATATTCAAATGGTAGGTACCTACTTAATGTAATAAAACTATATATTCGTGAAAAACTTCAGTTTGACTCTATAGTTTGTAAAAATTAATAAAAAAAAACAAGATTTCTTGTTGATCTAACCCTTTTGTATGCATCTGTTACGACGTGTTTCACTCTTATTTATTCGTTATTTTTTAGAGATGTGTATTAGGTAAACAAAGGGATTCTTTTATCATGAAACACTCATTATTTAAAAAATTATTTGTTTTTGAAAATATTTTTTTACATAGTTTCAAGATGTTAAAAAACAACGTTTTTATTTAAAAAAAATCATATTTTTAAATATTTTTTATCCTTTTATTTTTTTAAGTTTTTACTTTTTTGAATGAGAACATAGAGTTTTAATTTCATATTCCTAAGCAAAATATTTTTCTAAGTATTTTGAGACATAAAAATCGAATTTAAGATGAGTATTTTATAAGTTATAAGTATTTAAAGTTCGACAAGCGGTATGTTGTCACCCAAAAAAATAAAAAAACTTAAAAAATTATAAGGATAAAAAATATTTAAAAATATATTTTTTTAATAAAAATGTTGTTTTTTAACAACTTGAAACTATGTAAAAAAATATTTTCAAAAACATAAATACTTTTTGAAATAATGACTGTTTCATGACAAAAGAATCACCCTGTATACCGCATGTACTAGTAACAAAATAAACAAATTAAAGCATGGATTATGTATTTGTTTATAATTTAAATATATAGGTACCTACAGTACATTTAAATACTTAATTTATTTTTTTTTTTTGAAGAAAAGTGGATTGCAAAATGTTACACAGATCTGTATTGATGTTCATCCCCGCATCCAACACTTCCTGTTAAACATACAATATAAAATAACAAAGACTAAAATATTAAATATTTTTTTATCACGCCTGCACCGAAATTTTGGTTTTCGATAGCGGTTGAAGCGTTGGAAAGCGTCCTTTTTCTGTCCAGCTGGTGGTAAAGTGGGAATCCCTAATAGTGCCGGGCGGTAAAGTGGAAATCACCAAAAGCGCTGCGCGCACATTTCACGCGCGTATACCCCTGCACAAATAGACACTGAAATCTATACCTACCACGGTCGTCGGTCTTTAAAAAACATAAACTTTTGGTTACATCTTATAATCATATTATAACCTCTATGCGTGACACGCTTAAAATAAATAAAACCAAATCGTTGCTCTCATAAAATATTGTATAATTATAGTCTAGTTGTTGCATAAATCCCTGCATTACCTTTGCCGTTATCGATGAATGCAGAGGCGTGACAAAAAGTAGTATGTGTGGCTCGTGCGGGAAGGCAATTTCAGTCTTGGGTGAAATGCGCCCTTCGTCTGCGGCTCGTGCCGCACTCGTCACCCGCGACTGAAATTGCTCACTTCCCGCCCTTGCCACACAATATACTATTTAGCATATTTATTACTAGTATACTACTATAGTACCTACAACATTTTTGAAACGATCTTGAATCATACTAGTTCTTATCTGATGGTCACATACGTCTTTTTGTACCTAATGATAACGTTTCAATAGTATACGGTTATAAAGGAACAGTTTCTGCAACTTGCAATAACAATTATAGTAATAATAGAATGTGATCATACACTTCTGTCACTCCAATATGTTACTTAAAATATTTCTATGAAATGTAATATAATATTGTATTACGTCCAATGGGCTTAGATACCTATTTTATACCTACATGCGTATATAATAATATTATGATTTATGACCGAATTAGGTTTATTGCAATGCTGGAGGAATACTTTTAAGGTTCAAAATCTTTGCTAAGTGCTACTAACGGGTGGCTTCTTATTCAAGAAATCTATGTTATGTAACATTTATCTTATATGCTTATTGTGCTTAATTGTATAGATTGTGTATGTGCTTTTGTAAAATAAAAAAAGGTTCAAAATCTGTCACTCTTTCTAATTTTTCAAAATGGCATTAAGTTTTAGACTATTTATTTCCTACTGAAACACTGTTGTGTTAATACAATTTTTTTGTTGGGGGTGGGGGGGAATTTATGTTTTCTATACACGACTACGATATATTATTATTATCATAATATACCGATTATTGTTATTATCGTGTCCTTATAAATCCATTTATACCACGCGTAACGTATATATTTATGCTCATCAGTCGACTCCATCTTTCATATATATAATATATATACATAAATGCGTACATCACGATAAAACCGTTTTCAATAGTTCTGTTGTACTGCACGTACGTACCTATAAAAAACCTCTAAAAAAAAAATATCGCTTTTAATGACACCGCTTTATAATACTTTAATAATAATATAATACGTACACGTAGATATTATATTTATGTACGTATACCTGCTGCAGCCCTCCGATAGCCGCGCGTATACACATAACCACTGGCTGGCTACTACCCATAATATCCATATACCCGCTGGTGGCTGCGTCATGTGTTTCTGGTCGTTATAGGTCGTTTAGATTCTTATAATATACCTGTATAATATTACAATATGTGATGTATATCTAAGGTATATATCTCGCGGTATCGAAATGGCACATACCCGCGATGTTCAATGGATCATATATGTATGTATGTAGTTATACCGCGCGTTTGTTGACCGTGAATAATTTATATTAATATGTATAACATTATGTACATCTGACACATTATCTTGTGCGATAAACATCGCCGTCGTTGTCGTCGTCGAATAGGCGATAATACACATGTCAAACGCGATTTTTCTTTTAAATTTATAACCCCACTAGATTCGACCCAACAGTGGTGGTACGTGTTCAAATAACGCGCGAGTCCCAGTAGCGCATCATAACGGGACATTGTGCAACGTCATTTCACCAGTCTACAATGTCAGACAATATAATAATAATATTCTCTCAAATTCTACACGCTCATTGTTTGTTCGCGTGTTTGTCCTATTTAACAAAGACAAACATCGTATGCAGTAGTGTAGGTTATACGGTTTTAAACATAACGTGCTCAGGGCACATATGTACATTATGTACGCATATCGTCACATATATTATGTGCACGCGGACCCATTTTCGCGCGCGTGCCCATGAGATTAGCGCGGGGTGCACTGAATACGATCCCGCGGACGAAATTTCGAGCTATCGATCTAACTATATCAGCTGTAAAGTGTACCCGTTTGTATCTACCTTTTAAAACTTATGTAATATTTATTATATTATCTCGAGTTTCGGGCCATGTATCGAAATCGATTTTGGCTCGGCTATTAATTTTACAATATAATAATGATAATAATAATAATAATAATAATTATTATTATGATTATTACTGTACCCCCTCCCCTTCATGTGGGAAAGATATCTGGGTGTTATGATAGAGTGTAGGACGTAGGTAGTCGTGCACAAAAGGCGGCTTTATACATCCGAAGCGTTTGCACCGTGAATTAAGCCGATATTATATCTGATGGTGGCTGGGATGACTAGGCGATATTCCGTTTGCTGCATGTTGTTAAGTGTTCGAAAGATTTTCGTTTTATATTTTTTTTCTCTCTACCTGTTGTTGACATGACCGGTCCGCTGGCTGAAATGATGATGAAGGCTCGTCTTAAAACACGCCGACACATATTACACCTATATTCATTGCATCGTTATTTTTCACACAATGTACTTACGATTAAAATTAGTAGGACGTAGGAACGTACAATATGTTTTCTTTGAGGGTATATTTTAAATGCAGGTGCGAAATGGCAATGACAAGTTTTAATCGTATAGAAGAACAAAATATCAATTACGACGATGTTCTTGTCAGTGGCAGCTCTTGGGTTTGATTTAAGTTTTTTTTTTTTTTTGGGGGGGGGGGGGCATTATCATTAGTCTTCACACTTTTTTTGTTGATATTTGATGATAGGTAAGTAATATCGAAATATATTCAAATGCTTCATAATCAGTACCATTTATTCCCCACATGCAGGTGTAACAATTATATGTACCTACCTACGCATAAAAAAATTATTAAATTTAGAGAATCTATCAGACTATACTTTGTTTTTTATTAAACTTCAAGTGTTTTAATTTTAAAAGTAAAAAATTTACACATTATACAAAATAGTACATATGTTAAAAGATAAAAATCTCAAAATATGAACAACTGTACAAACTACAATACAAAATATAATTTTCTATTCTTATTTTTTGTGATTCGATCAATTATCTATATCTATAGAAACGTCCTCTCATGGATATGCACGAGAGCGAGACCAAAACGAGTAGTAAAAATGATAAGTGTCCAGTATCCACATTAAAAAAGTGTTGTTGGACCCCTGACATTGTTTTTAGTTAGGGCCTTGTGTGTACTCAACCATATATCATACAGTTTTCTTCAAAATTTACAATTATAACAACCGTCTTTATTTATGAAGTTCAAACAGATATTATATACATACAAACTAAAAGTATCAAAATTTTAAAAACACCTCGTGATGCAAAAAATGTGGAACAGCAGCGACTAAATGAAGCTTACCTACATTAAAGACTACAAAAATGCTAAAATATGTCGTTATAAATTTGTCAAACAAATATCATACAATTATAAAAAATAAAATTTATTTTTAATTTTTGACATATTTATGAATGCATATTATTTTATCATAATTATTATTTGTTATTATATAGGTATTATAAGACTATATTAATTTTTATTCAACTAATGTATTAGGAAATCTTAATTTTCGACATAATCATGAATTCATATTTTATCATCATAATTATTATTATATAATAATATGTATTATAAGGCTATGTTCATTTTTATTCAATTAATATTGTTATAACAGTTTATTGCCAATTGTTTTATTTTATTATTTTTTCACACAGTTGTAAGTATAATAATGTTATTAAAAAAAAATCAAAATTTTGTATACAATCATATTATTTAATTAACTACAATAATTCTTGAGTTCAGTTGTTATAATTGTAAATTTTAAAGAAAACTGTATAGGTACTGGCCGAAAAGGGAAGGGTACATTTTGCCGAAAGGAGGGCTGCCCAACATTTTAACGTTTTAGAAAGACATTTTCTGATGTTTAATTTTTATGTATTGTTTTATGTATTATTACCTCTACATTTTTAGGTACAGTTATATTATGTACGATCGGTGAATTCCATAGATACACCTATTGCGTATTAAATAATTTGTTTTAATTTTGGGCAGGTTCCTATTTTTTTAAATGTTGACAATACTATTTAATGCAAATTGGAATTGGCCGTTGACAGGAGACTTCCGGTTGATTTCATGTAAAAAGAATAATTATCTTTAATGATGAATAACAATAAATAATATTAATAATAACGAAGGATAGGTGTACCTATAACACCTATAAAACCACCTGGAGACCATCTGCCACTGCAAGTTTAGGTTTTCCTCGTGGGAGCGCCAGCATGTCCTATCCCTATATTATTATACCAATAACATGTTGTTGCCCGATTGGATAATAATTTAGGGCAGATGGTTCTGATAATTGAATGATGGCGGGATATAATAGGGGGCACATTTAATCGGTATTATTTAAGCATACATAATTCAAATAGTACATAATATTATAGGTATATTAGAAGGTATATATTTTAATCTCACATGTTGTATCAAACATAAACCTATAATAAGTTACACAGTTTAGAAATATAATGCACTCTGTTTTAATCGGGCCTGTATTTTATCTTTAATAAACAATTTGGCTACAAATCACCACTTAATAAGCGTGTTGAGATCAGAATAATTAGAGCAATAAGCTAATTCAATGACCGGAAAAGAGTGCTTTCTTTTTTTCTGTACATTTCATTCATAAGTTTTCTCTCTTCTTATAAAATTATAAAGTCACTATCTTATTTTTCATTTTTATAGGTATAATAGTATTACGTACCGATACAGTTCAAAGTGTATTTGCAGCCTCACAACCTTAATTTAAAAATTGATTATTCTTAAACAATTTATGTTTTCTGCTAATAGTTTCGTAGGTATTAATGTTTTAATAGTATTTCTATAAAGGTAGCACTATTTTGTCTATTTAAGACACGAGTTACAGCATATATTATACGAATTTATAGTTTATGTATTATTTAGATGCTGTTGATTAGCAAAGGTACAAATAATAATAAATATTATATTTTTATCAGCTATTGTATATTAATAACACTTACTAATATGATATAAAAGTTGTTTCAAAGAAACAATGATAATTTAAATTATGTTCTAACATGCCAAGTAGGTATATGACCGGAACAAAAAACTAAGTGGGCGACTATATTATTGACGTCATGAATTGTTATAGCAGACAGTATGACATTTAAAATAAAGATATTCTTCTATGTGAATTATCGTACTAGAAATCGCGCGGAAAGATCATTCACCGTTTCTAATTTATCAAACACTTTTTTAGTATTATTTTTTATGGACATTTTAACTCATAGTAATAAATAGTCTATAATATAATATACATTACAATTTATGTTGTATATAGACGTTTTTCAAATACACATTAAAATAATTAGCAAACTTTTATATCTTCTTATAATTAATTATTATTTTTTATACCTCAATTATATAACACCAATAACAATTTTTATCTGAGATATAAAATGAATAAAAATGAATTGTATTTTAGGAGATAATACCCATTGTTGATTATTCGATTATATATACTTGGTTATTTACCAAGCAATTTCACCCTCAGTTCTTCATTTAAGAATTTATTTAAATCTTTGACGATACAAACGTATGTGTTTCAAATAAAATCAACTATTTATAGTAAATTGTTAAATTGTTACAGTACAATATAGTAGATTTTTAAATTGAAATTCGAATAATCGAAAGTAAATACACATTATAGATTCGTAATTTTAAATAATCTGTACAAGTGAATTGCATTAGGGTGTTGCAAATTACATTTTATAGTTTATAATGGTTCAACCAAATATTTGGATTTCCGCTGTACATTTGTGTATTATATGTTTATATAACTCGTATGTTATTGTTTGTTATTTAAATAACAAATATATTAAAGTTTGTTTTTTTTTTTTTTTTTAAAGAATAAAGGCTTCAACAGCGAAGGTTATTAGCCTGTCAATATTTTACATAGTACTGATGTTTCTTAAAATTAGGTATTACATTTAAAAGATAATTATGGCTTTACATTTTTTTAATAATATTAGTAATATTTAAAAATGCAATGATTTTTGAGGTTTAATGTTCGTCGAGAGCTTCTGAAACGTTAGGTGGCGTTTCGGTGCGTGTTAAGGTGTACAGTGTGCATTCCTCCACCATATGTTTGATGGTGAGTATTTGTTTGCATATATGTTGCATCTTGATTGGGACTCTTTGCTAATTAGATATGAGTGTATGAGAAAGGAATCTCCGATTCTGATGCGGGTGATTGCGATGTCTTGACGTCTGTTAAAATGATATTTTTGATTTTATTGGATGCTGGTATTACATTTCATTGGTTTTGCCAAAATGAGAGAATTTTTTTATTAATAGAGTTTATTATGTCATTGGACGGGATGTTATTTAAATTAGAGGTTGAAATATTTTTCGTTGTGAAATCAGCATATTTGTCAGCTCTTTCATTTCCTGTAGTGCCCGTGTGAGAAGAGACCCACATGAATTCTATATTTTTTTTGTTTCGATTAATTTTGTTTGAATGTTTGAGGTTATTTAATTGTTAGTGGATAGGTTTTTAAGAGCTAGTAAGGTGCTAAGGAATTCGCTGATTTTAAGTAAATCATTTGATTCTATAGTGTTTGCTTGTATTACTCCTTCAGAGATGGCGTAGTTTTCGGCCGAGAAAATGCTGGTGATTATCGGACGCTTATGTTGAATGATTATATCGTCTTAAATTACGGCGAAGCCTACTCCGTGTTCAGATTTTGATGCATTGATGTATATTTTTGTGAAGTTGGAGAATGAGTTCTGGATCGTATTTTTAAAAAGAGAGGTGATTATTGTATTATTTGTTTCGTTTTTATTGAAGTCGAGAAGTTCAGTGTTTAGTTTCAGTTCCCATTTATAGGGTGGTATGACTTGGAACGTAACCTTACGACTGAGGTGTGAATATTCATTGATTGTTGTAATTTGTTAAATATTTACCATATCGTGGAAGATTTATTGTGTTCTGTATTTATTGGTGGTGCGATATGGTTATTGAAAATAATATATCTTAGTGTGTCTTGATCTCTTTGGAGTTGTAGCGGGATTTTGTTTTGTTATAGCCTTATTCAAATAACTCAATTAACTTTTATTCTATTCTGTGACTAAAGTGTATAATGTTTCTGTGTACAGTGTACATGTATTTTTCTTATATATAGGTATAATGGTATATATTAAGTATATAATATAATATTGTATATGCACACTCATAGGTAAAATGAATCTATTTATTTATTTACGTTCGTACCTACTTACCGAAGTATAATACTATAATATATATTATGTACAGTAAATATATGTTTATGTATATTATGCGGGTTTTTTAACTACATTTTTGTCATTGTTATTTATACATCATATATATTATATATAGAGACTCGTGAAATTCTATATAAAACGTCGTTACACGTCACTAAACAGTACACATATTTAAACCTGAAAATACGAATCTCCTGTTTCATGCGCATATATATATATATAAATGTAGGTGTACCTATATTATAGTGAATTTTGAGTATCTATTGCATATATATATAGACACACGCTATAATAACACTGTCCTATTATACACCTATAGCTATTCAGCTGCTGCAGCAGAAAACGTATAGATTTTGGCAATGACTAAAAAAAAAATATATATAAATATAACAGAAAAAATCGTGCGATGTTAAAATACACGGGAATGTGTCTCTGAGAAAACGTATTTATATTTTATATGCATGTATACAAATTCACAACGATAATCGGAACTTTCCAATTTAGATTTTCTTATTTTTTCGATTGCCTTGCTGCAGTGCAGTTAGCAGAGATCGGATACGCGTCGTTTTCCCCCGGTGTATAGGTATCTATGCATACATATAAACACAAAACGGGACTTATATACTAGCTGCAGTGTACCTATAATATGCATATAGATATAGATATTATGTATAGTGTATTTATGTATATAATGTAGGTCCTGTGCGAGTGTATATGTTTTAGTCGGAAGTGATGATTTTCTCACGCAGAAAAAGTGTCGTTATACCCAGTTCACCTACAGCCCGAAACCACGCGATAGATGGCAGGTACCTATATCCGCCTGGTATAGGTATATATGTACACACATACTCTCCAGTATACGCTATCAAGGAGGAGACGATGGATGATACTCACGCAACGACGCGTTGTGGTAGTGGTGGTTATTTACACGTACGGAAATCGCTTTGGTGGGGGGATTAATAATAATGAAAACGATAAAATAAAATCGGAAGACCGCCAGTAGTGCAGTGGTGGGTAGTGGTGATTGTGGTGGTGGTGGAGGTCGCGGCGGTGGTGGTGCTGGAGGTGGTGGCGGCGGCGGTGGTGGCGGTGGTCAGGAATGCGGGGTCATGGGAACTGAAGTGACTCGGTGGTACGGCGGTGGCATCGGCGGCCATGTTGGATTGATGGATAATATTATGTCGGAGAGCCTCAATCGTGCGTCTGGACCGGGGGGAACTGTATTTTTTCGGCAGCCCACCGATCAACAGTAGTCACTCGTTCGGTTTTTCGTCATCGTTTTATACGCACCGTTGTTGTCGCCGTGGTGTAGTGGTCGTCATCGTCGCAGTCGCAGTCGTACATCATATTTATTTATTTTTTTTTTATATAAAAAACTTATAACAATACAAAATTTGATTTACCCATATTCGCCGAATATTTTTTTCCCTGCCCATTAGTGCGTCGTACGTCTTTTCGGCCTCAAGGGACCGACCGATGTCGCCGTGGCCTTTATTGTCCCCGATGACTTGGCGCTTTATTTATTCGGTGTAACGTTCAACTTAATTTTACCTGAACACAACCAGGTTAGGGTTGTACGGGACAATCGGTATATGCGTCGCATGTATTTCTTAAAAAAATATTACCGTTCTTTGTCGTGCTCGTATCCGTGTATCAGACTTCAGTGCCGTTATTGTGTTAATCTTTTACAGACGAAAGTCGTTCGAGACGAGCGTCCAGTGACAATGATACCGAAACATCGGATTTGGATGCCGATGACTCTGCCAAAGACAGAAAATATGACCAGTCAAGCAGTAATAATGAATCTCCAAGCTTAACTCCAGGATTTCGTGTGAGTTAATTTTTGTTATTATGTTCTTATTATGTCTTAAACTTGAAGGCATAAAATTCCGTTTACTTAAAGGATTATACCCGTTATATTAGTTTATAATATGTAATTATATTGATACGCGTATTACCAATCAACACAATACCCATTATACGATTTGCTTAAACAACATTATTTGATTTAGTATTTGTTGTAATACATATATTTATATATATCTTACCTATATATATATATTATAATATATACATAATACAAAAACATTATAATTGATTATGATTTAATACAGGATAGTCAGATATTATGCATATAATATACGCTGTGTATTTACATTCAGTTATTAACTATAAATCTGTTATAGCTATATTAATAAATTACATTTTATTTACAACTAATCTATAGGAAGATAAACTATATACTATTAGCATAAACTATTCTGTATTATAATTGTGTGTAGGTACCTATTTTCAAATTTGTCAATTTAAGAGTTTATGAAAATTGTTTAGGTTTTCACGGCCATGTTCTTGTTTTACTTATATTTCTGTATTGGTGTAAATAAATAAATTACAATGTTTTGAGTAAACACATATTCCTGATTAAATATACACGTAGTATTATACAATTTATATATTTTATCAACATGACAATAGTATATTATGTAATTTATGTTATATCCAGTATTTGTTTTAATAAATTATTTATTAACAACATATATATGTTGGCATATACATATAATGTTCCACCGCTCGCTTAGTACCTATTAAATTCTATATATGAAAATTAAATGTTTTAAATATCAGTTATAAACAGTTATATATAATTAGGTATATTGATTTATATTTTATATTACAGTTATAATTATTAACTTAAAATATCTACTTAATTCAAATATTTATGAACTTATTGCCTATTTGCCTTCCAGAACACATTTTCTACATATGTTGATTATTTTTTATATATATTATATATAGCTTTTATAGAAATTAATATTTCAAATAGTTATTGAGAAAATTGTGGAAAACTACTGAAATGTAACTTTTAAGCAATAATATAATATAAATATTTTATTAATATTTCCAATCAAATTGTAAATTAATTTCCTGATTTATATTTTAGTCTAATTTATAGTTTGTTTCACTACTTAAAAGTTGTATCAATGTAATCATTTTTTTTCTTAGTTATTAATATCAATGGTAGAATAGTAAAATTTAGGGTGTAACCGAACACAATCGTGTATAAATTATTGTTGTATAAGTTGTACCTATACTATATGTAATATGTTCATACATTTATTATTTAGCCAGTATTAATTTCCCATACATACACAAATATTATGCTCTTACAGTTATGAGGGAATAAAATTTTATATTTATATTTTATAAGGAACTAATTTTAAGTTTGAAAATTATTCTATCAACTTTAAAATAAACATAATATAGAATTTGGTTCGTTCTATTATTTTTTTTATACGATTATTCGTCATTGCATTCAAAATAGTAATTAAAATACACACAACCAACACATTTGCACAGTCTCTGCAGTATCCTGTTTTTGAAAATTTAATACTTTACCCATAGATTAATTGCATACCAATATATATTTCTAACTATTTTTATATATTACCTATCCAAAAATCATAAATGGAACTCGTTTTTTGGGATTTTAAATATTAAATGTCTTCAAAAGATGCATCTATATTTTAATGTTATATAGTTGACAATTTGCCAGATCTTCAACGAGTTTTCCATTATATAGGCAACCAAAAATTGATATTTCATAGATTATTTAAAACAAAAATATGTGATTCTACAATCTACATATTATATACTTTCAAATTTGTGTCTCAGTTAAAATACATACTTTTTTTTAAAAATAAAATGTGTTACTTTGATGACTTATATATAGGGCTAATTTCGTGTATTCTATTTTATAAAGCTTATTATACTTTCTAATTATTTTCAGTATTAAATATTATGACCTTTATACATTCTAAGATATAAGCAATATAAACCGATATAAGAATCGTATCTTAAATCCAATGATTTATCATTGACCATTGTGTTTTTCTAATACCTCTATGGCTCTATGTTGTACAGATGGGTAGACTACGTGCCACACATCAAATAATATATATTCTGCAAAATTGATTATAAGTATAGGGTACCCTATTTATAAATTTTGATATTATAGTATTTATGTATACCTGCATAGTGCATACTATTTTAAATATTTGATTACAATAATTATCATTATAATCTATACTGAAACTTCTATGATTTGTTTTTATTAATAATCGTGTGAATTAAATTGTTAATAATAATATGGATTTTATTAAAGTGATTGTAATTATTTTCTCAACAATAATACAAATATGATTAAAGATAACTGTTTTTAATTATAATGATTCACCTATATATTTATAATTTTTGATAAACAAATGTATGATTTGTTAAAACACATGATTAATTAATTTAATTAAACCTTATAGAAACTTATATCAGTGATAAACTTTTTTTTGTATTTTTTTTATCTGTCATCACGTTTTGATGTATTCCTATTTTCTCAGTATTGAGGACGTTTTTAGAAAATTTGATTTAGTTTATACGTTGAGTAATGAGTGGTCTAAAATAAGAAAATTACTGCAGTACATTTCTTAATAATTGAGAAAAACTTAGACCTATTTCATAAAAAAACGGGCCTAACAAAAAACAGCGGTTAAGCGAAAATATTTACGCAACATCAGTTTTTGACAAATTCGATTTTTTATTATAAACGTTTGAAGTTCAAATGTTAACAAATTTCCTCAAAATAACGAAATATTACGAATTCATTATATTTTCAATTTTCACACCTAATGCTTGATAATGTAATACAATGTTGTATAACATGTTCTTACCAAAATTAAAAAATATTAAAAATATATATGCACATTTTTTTTATAAGTATTTTAAGATCAAATTTTGACAAAATTATGTATCATAGAATGCAGATTTTAATTTTAATTTTAGAAGTAGGTTCCTACTTATTAAACAGGTAATAAATAAATGTTTAAAGGTGGATACTTTGTATGGTATATTATATCAAAGATTTCGTGTGTATACATCACTATACAATAGATAGTGAATTTGATTAAATTTTGTTATTGGTTTCTTTATATCTGACACAACTAGAACAATTTAATTTTATTGTTAATTGTTATTTTTCATATTATTATTCATGATTATTTATGATAAATACATTCATGCAATTTAAAATTAAATTTTCATTTTTACTTTGGTATAGTTAGGTACAAGTTTTTTGTGTAGCGTATATGCAATGTGAACTAGACTACACTAAAGTAATACAATACCACGGTACATTAGTGGAAAAATCGAATTGTAGAATGGGTGGCATGTTTTCTCTATGGGATTCATAGTGGATTTATGTAGCGTGATAGAGAGTTGATCAGAGAAAGATAGAGTATAGAAAAAAGTCCGTAACCAATTCTCGATTTCCTGTACACATCGATCATCCTATATTATATTATATTTGTGTGTAATATTGTCAGGTGTATATATTATTATGCTTTTATTTGGTTACATTGTTGTTATTTTTCGTGTATTCTATTTATTACTATTATCATTATTATTTTTTTTATTCTACTATAGGTGAAAGAATCTCCGTATTACGAACCATCGTTTGAGTTTGACTTTGATGAACTCGAATCTTTTGCAGACATGATGCAGTGTTATCTTCAACCACCGCCACCTTCCAGGCATTTCCAAGTAAGTTAAATATTGTAATTTAATCTTAATTCTACGTTGTAAATATAATATTATTTTTATAAACCACATTATCATTATATTTAAAAATAAAAACAATACAAGATACAGATTTCTAAGTTACTGTAGCTGTGTAACCTGCAGACTTTGCCCGGGAAAAAAATGAAATACAATGCTATATAGATATAGCTGTACCTATATTAGTTTTAGTGTTGCTCAGTTCACAGGAAAATCGGCATCGGTTTACCTCGCTCTGTAGTACTACTTTAGCCGAAGTGTGATTGGATATTTTGATATATCATCTGGTATTTTTTGGAACTTGGCTCAAACTAGACTCTAAACTTTCATGGTATCTCTAATAACAATTTGAATTTTTATTAAAATGGAACCAGTAGTTTTTATGTATATAAACATACATTTATGTATATATACCTGTAGTAGATTATATAAAACTATAAAAGACCCTTATATTCATGTAACTCTATATATTATAAACAAACAGGTTTGTGAGCCAAAACTAAATTTAACTATATTAATATATATTAATAGTATAGGGGTTGTAATATCTGATTAAATGAATACCTATAATTTCATTGATATTTTTATGTGAAATTATAATTAAAAATAATTATTAAATTATATAAAAAGTAGTATTGGTTTTAGATTTGGTATTGTTCCACTAAACTGAAAACCGATTCATTATTTATACCACATCTATACCTACCTATTCGTTTAACAGTGTGAGTGAAATAAATGATATAAGATATTATCTATTAATTAATAATTATAATATAAATCCTAGATACATAAGTATAGCAGGTATAATATTACTCTATTATATATTATGCCATCATGATGGTATTTGTATTATTTAAACTTTAAATGTGTCAGATATACTTTTATTGATTATAATTTATAGTATCTAGTTATATTATTTAATTAACGAGTACAATCAATAACGGATACAGAAGTGATCTATGGTAGAGGTGGTGATTTTTAAAATTATAAATTTATAAAAATATGTTCGATACTGAGAGTTGATCATAGGGATATACCTCAATTTTGTAATAAATATATACAAATTCTAAATCAAAATTCGAATTTTATTACTTTCTGACTTATTACAATTTATATTCGTAGGATTATAATCCTTAAAGACGGTTGCACAACATTATAAAATATTGATGATTATAATAGATATAATTTTCAAATCATCATAGCCCCCATATATCTTCCAAACCTGTCATCACGGATCTATAAATTATCCTTAATCGGGCTTAATGTACTCCAAGTTAATTAACTTTAAAACTACTAGTTAGAATTTCGATTTATATCCATTCGAAGTTTTCAAAATGTCATTATCCTTACAGTTTCACGAAAAAAGTTTAAATCTTATTTGATAAACATAAGTTGGTATCGTCACAGGATACTGCTCAGATAGTAGATACCCGTGATGGAAATATCGCAATAATCGGGTATAGAGCGCATCTCTATTTTATCGCGCACACTGTTTTCGTCTCTTCGTCCGTTGCGAACGAGTGATTATGGTGCCTAATATATATCTGTATATTTACAATACACATAGTGACTTAGTGAAGAACGAAAGGTAAATCAACAAGTTTTCATTTTTATTAATTTATTTAAATCAAATAATTTCAATTTTATTAAATAAGTACCTATACTTAAAACAGTGTTATTACTTATTAGCCACTTTGCACTACATAATATTTACCTAAAACATATTTTTATACTTATATTATTATAAAAGTGTACCTACGTCTAAGAAATTCGGCTTTTCCGGAATCTGCTTCGGGTTGGCGATAGTACGAAAACCGACAATCAGGGCCGACTCGGAGCTGCGTCTACGCAAACGTTTTGGCTATAGAATTTAGTATAGATAGGTACCTTTATTATATATATATATATATATATATACACATTAGAGCGTGACGACTGCTGTGCAGTCGTTGCGCGCGTGAGGCTGTATAATATTAATACGCACGCCTCTCCGTTACGCCTTCTTTTTATTATTATTTTTTTTACACCGTGCACAAAATTACAGTCGAGCATGTGTGTATATGTATTTATTCGACCTATTTCGGTTATTTTTTCTTAGGTTCTTCGACTTTGAGTCCCGTTTTTTTATATTAATATATTATAATATTATGGGCGCTTGATATGTATGGATTATATGAACGCCACCGACGATCTTCGGACTTCGACCACAGCAGTGGCGGCGGGATGTCTCAGTTGTCTTGATCAACGCACGCGCATACAATATTATTTTAATCTGCGCAAACATCTATCGACGATTATATTATTATTTTTACGGTGTTGTTTTATTATTTTCTTTCAACAATCGTACGTTCCCGGTCATATTACATATATATATAATACGCGCATAGTATACACATTCACGCCCCGTACAACGAGATAATGATAACGTGCCGCGCGCGCTCGATGTGGTGTTTGTAGGAAGTGTAATATAATAATAATAATTATAATGATAATAATAATAATAATATAATATTGCAGGACGTCTATTGTGTTTCGCGAATAGAGAAAGTACCGCTATGTGCAGCGCGCATTGATATACGCGTATATAGAAAGTAACGTTTTTATTTTTTAATATATATGTATATTTCGCTTTTTGTTTACGAGTCGAGCGTGCTTGCTTATTGGCGGCAACAGCGACTCTGCGCGAACCAACGTCGTCGCCCCGTCGCCAAAACAGTCGCCGGCGGTCCAAGTTTCTATATTATACACCGCGCATAATATTATATTGTTATAAATTATAATATTGTGTGTGTGTGTGTGTGTGTGTGTATTTATTATGTATACACCGTTGGCCAATAATGATCAATAGCGCCTTATGATGTATAATAACATAATAACATAATAATAATATTATATATCTTATACTGTAATACGAACTATAGTATAATATTATGTTGTATAGTTACCCCCGCGTGTTATTATTTTTGCTCCGTAAGCCCGTTATCGATTATGTATAATTTGACTACATATTACGGATCCGAGGCCCATGTATACTATAGCGTCTTTGAGCATTGGTTGTGTGATGCAATTATATATATATATTATTATGATTATAAATTATGATGCAGACATCTAGATCAAAAATTTCGAATCCTTGAACGACCTACACCACGACGATCACACAATGTACCTATATTTACCGCTGTTTTATTACCTATTATTGTCATTGTTATTATCTACCATCGTAATTTGTACGTGTTGCAGTGTGTTCAAACACTCTTAATAGTTAATCTCACAACAGCGAAGGATATTAATATTAAAGCTTATTATTTTTGGGGAATCAGGATTGTAATGGGAATTATTGGGGAATAGATGGGTTCCGCCAGTACGGGTACCTACTTAATAAACATATCCAAATTGAAACCAAATGTTTAGTTTTTATATTTTTAAGCAGTATATTAAGTGTGATTCTGAGCGAAGCGATGAATGTATTGATTTTACAATGATGTGTGTTTCTTTTTATTTTTATTATTTTTATTTTTGTGTCTGTCATCACCTTTTAGGAAAATAAAAATGCTTGGATTTTCTTCAACACTAACTTTTCTGATAGGAAAGTAAATCTAGTTGGTACTTTGGGAGGTCAAAAGTAAAAAAGTAAGTGAAAAACAAAAGAAAAATTAAGGAAAAATGGGAATTTTTACGCAAAATCTGTTTTCGAGAAAATCGATTTTGGTTTTTGGTGTAACTCTAAAACAAATGACCGTAGGTACATGACATTTTTATTGAATGTTTATATTAGCATCTTCTATACACCATAACATTTTCCAAATATTTTAACTTATTTTGAGCTGTTTATACGAACATTTTCAGTATATTTTATTTTTAGTTTTTTTTTCTATAAATATCATTAAAATTTTTTTTGTTGATTAAAAAAGCTTGAAAATTTAATAGAAGGCTCCCAGGTTATTGTTTCAAAGGCAGATGAAAAAATTAAAAATCCTTAGTCACAATTTTTTTTTATAAGCATCTAAAGTTCAAATATTGACAAAATACGTAGAAATGACGAAAATTTACAAATTATTTTGAATTAGAAATTCATAAAAAATTTTCTCTTTAAATCTAAGATTTGAAAATGTAATTCAAGATTCCTCATAAATTTGTCTACCTCAATAAAAAAAAATGTCTACAAGAAAGTCAAATTAAATTTTTATGAGCGTTTGGAATATTTTTACAACATTTGATATTCACTCGATTTCTCATGTAACGATTATTTTGTTATAATTAAAATACGAATGACTGTAGATACTTGAAATTTTCACGGAATGTTTATATTAGTAATTTCTATACACGATAAAATTTTGAAAATAATTTGACTCTTTTTGAGCTGTTTACGGACATTGTCAGTTTTCAATTTTTTTAGTTTTTTTACTATAAATATCAATAAAATTTTATATGTTGGGTAAAAAAGCGTGAAAATTCAATATAAGGCTCCTGATATATCGTTCTAATAGCAGTTAACAAATATTGAAAATACATCAACACAATTTTTTTTTATAAACATTTAAAGTTCAAATTTTGACAACAATTATCAAATTTAAAATTAAATAATTAAAAAAATTATAAAATGAATAAAATGCTCAACTTTTATAGCTAAGGGTTGAAAATTTAAAACAAGGTTCCACGTAAATAGGTTATATATAAATTACTTTATTCACAATAACATCATCAAATATACTTGGTAATATCATAGGCTGACTGACAGTTTTCGCTCAGAATCGTTTTTCTTATACAATAATATTATATCAATGAATTCAAATTTAACACCATCCATCACAGTGACCTACTTGTAACCTACTGTACAGCAGAGCGAAATCCACTTACCCACCTTTTTTTATTTTTATTTGTGTGTGTGCCCTTATTTATGAACTTTCTAATTTTTATTTTCTCACCCGCTCAATTTTTTCATTACCATACGAAAGGTATGTGGGTTAAATTTGGTGATGATTAATTACCCCCTTCAGGTGCCGCAAGAGGGTTGAATATTGATAAATAGGGTAGCTTTTATTCTGGTTTTATTCATTATATATTGCATTTAGCATAAAATTGTATAAAACCTAAATTGTAGATTCAGATACGTTCTATAAAAAACGTTCTGACAAAATTTCTCGTAAATCTATTATTTTCTGTGAAAATTAGAATAAAATAAAAATTATTACCTTTTTCTGAAAAAAATCAAAAATTTCAATATTTTTTCTATATGATTGCTTTTACGATAACATACTTACAAATCTTCAAAGATGAAATAAAATAAAATTGTTTAAAACTAATCTACTAAAGCTAATTTTACAATTATTGTTTTACGTTAAGAAACTAATCTTTAAGTATACAAAATGTTAACTTAATCTTAAAAAAAAAAATCGTTTAGTTACACAAGTACATATTGAATATTGATGTCATTAAAAATAAATAGGTTCAATGGAGTAATACAATGTGAAAATTAGATTTTATTATATGCGTCATTATATGTTTATTTTCAATTTTATAACAGGTTTTTTAAGAAAACCCAACATTTTTTTATGAATCTCCGATTTTATTGAGCGTACGATTAGTAAATCCTGACATACCTTGTAAATAATTTAGCTTTACCTAGTGATTGTACTTTATTGGTTATTGTGTATTGACAAATACGTTTATTAATTCATATTGTTTCTGGAACATTTTTTTAAGCTTCGTAGAATTTTGTTAGGCAATATAGACATTTGGGAATATATATATATTTTTGGGGTACCTATGGGTATTTTTGGGTACAATCCAAGTGCAACCTAATCACTTGAATCCCTGGCATGTGACTCCTATAAGTATATATGGATAAATAATAATAACGTACCTGTCCTATAATAAATGTGTAATAAATGTGTAACTATTTGTTAAGCTAATGGTGAATAGCAATATATTATTCAACTATAAACAAATTATTCGGATTAATTAATATTATATCGTGTTTCGGTCTTTCAGATAGATAGTACCTACATAAATTGCGCACTCTAGTGATCTATAATGTTATAAAATATGAACTGCCAGTTTTATTATAAATGATTCATAATAAATCCTAACGTTCATCTTATATCGTATTATGTATGTAATAGGCTCTAAATAATTTATTATAGTGACACACTTCATTAATTATCCACTTCCACAGACTATGAATTTAAACTCATATATAGGCATGTTCAGTAAAAGATGTTTGTTGTATAGCAATTAAATATCGTTTAGTATTTAAACAGACGTACAACCTAAATACTAATATTAAATATGTTTACTTGTGTTAAAAAAATGTAGGTCCGCAGTTTAAAATATATAATCTTCAGCGTATACTACGTGAGTTTATAATAATTCAATTTAAATCTATATTTTTTACCTACGTTTTTTAAATTTATTATGTAAAAAATAAATAGAAATATGCTGCGAAAACCGTTTGAAGTCCGTTAAACGTTATAATTACCTAAATAATAGTAGCGATAAGACGTACTTTATAACGATAATCGAAAATATTGGCAATTGTATTCGATTTATATATTAATTAATTATACCTAAACCATATAGGTACATACTTTGCTTGTCAGTTGTCGTTGTGGTTTTGTCAATCATTAATTTAATTTGTTAGTGAGGGGTTTACTCTGATTAGGGCAACAAGGTCGTCTTTCTCCAAGGTCTTCCATAGCGTAGAATTAAAAGCTTCTGTTAATTATTTTCCAAACTGTTTTTTTCGCCGCCGCCGCTATGTATCCCACATGCAATATCGTTGACCGCCGGAAATGTGTCAATGTAAACGGGCTTTCCTTGCGTATAAGTTAGTATATTATTATAATATTATAATGTGTTAGTATGTGCGATAAAAGATTGATTGTTTTGCGGGAGCCATCGTATGGAGGTAATTATTGAACTACAGATTATAATATGTATGTATGTATGTATATATAATGTATATGTTATTGTTAGGCTGGGCTGTCGAAATGATGTCACCGAAACATCCATCATTGAACTAATTATGGTTTTCGAGGTTTCAGATTGCGTGTACAATAGGTGGTGTGTGTGTGTGTGTGTTTGTTGTAGTAGAAGAGGTGAAGTAGAGAAAAAACTGCTTACAGTAAAATGAACAACAACCGGAGAGGATAAAAAAACAAATATACCATTCCTACTGCATCATAGCCTCTTAATTATCGCGCGTGGTCTTGACGTGAAGCCAAAGTTAGTTACATTGTATATTGTATATGTATAAAATATATCTATTTAATATATTAATGTGTGTGTGTTTTTTTCTAATACTAAACACGGCCATTAAGCCGACACCTACCGATTTGTGTGCCGAATTTCGCCGTTGAAAACTAATGATAATTGACACACATTTGTCTACCGGCGGTGTGAAATGGTTTATAAACGCTCTGCACAACAGTTTTCGGATGATTTATTGCGCATGGTTTATGTAACGTCTTCGTTTTGCTTCTACTTTGCGCCTATAAGTACATATCAGTATATTATATACCTACGTTTTAAAATTATAATAATATATATAAATGTATATACTGTGTATACCTACGTCGTACGATATTCTTATATATTTTTGGCATTCAACGCACACGGGTCATCAGAGCTTTTTCAAGAAATAAACTAAAAGAATATTTTTGTTTGTATATCTCGCGCGCGTTTGCGCTCATTGAATTCTTATTTTGCGTAGGATTTCGTTTTCTTTTTTCAGTGTGCAGTGTGCCGAGCATGTCCGTAGGTGTCTTTGGACCGATTCACATACGCACACACACACACATGCACACATATTTACACATATTTATGTACACAAGTACACCTCATGTGGCGTTTAAGTCACCGCCGCAACTATACGACCTGTTGATGGTATATTATATGCGTTGTGGTGTTGTCGCGACAATATTTTGGTCTTTTGTATTTTTTTGTCCTGTATATTATAATAACGACCACGAAAAAATAATAAACGATGTGATGATGCACGCGTATACCTACACACGTGTGTTTGGATTTAACCTACCTGTGATGTACTCATTGTGTAGTATATTATAGTACGTTATATATTTACCATAAAGTTAAGTTCATAATAGTTATAATTGATTGGATAATGCGGTATTATAAATTATAATAACGTTGTAGTGTAGGTATAGTATATATATATACTATTAATATTTATTTATTATTCCCTCGGATATCTGTACCATTCGGCCTCTTCAGCAAATACAATTTTGATATATTTTAATACTTTAATATAATTTTGCAAGTTCCTTTTTTAAAATTCAATTGGTTGTGTACCTATTGCAGGATTTCGGTACACCTTTTGTAACATTACATGTTTTGTTTAGTTTGAAATTATTAGCGTATTAAGATTTTATTATTAGTAATTTTATATTAATATTATATAGGTACCTTACGCTGATAAATATTAAGACACTAATATAAATGTAATTTTATTTTACTTTTATTCTATTTTTGTTGAGATTTTTCAGTTTAAACTTTTCAGTTTATAAGAGCGAATTGAGCTCCTATAAAATTTAAAGGTAAGACTATTATCTCGACAATGATATAGGCTTTTTATTATATTTTCATTTTAAAGCTAGTTTTTTGTATTTTAAATTTGTAAACTGTTCGTACATCTTAAAATACTCATAACTCGCTTTAAAATTAAAATATAATAAAAAGCCTATGTCATTGTCTAGATAATAATCTTACCTTTAAATTGTATAAGAGGTGAATTCGCTCTAATTTTTAAAGTAACAGAGATAAATGTGTTTTGCTGAGCGTAAAATTAGCTATGTTACGCACTTGTAAGACAGAGACAACAAATATCACTGTAACGTCCCCTTAAAATAATTATTTTTAAATTAATATTAATTTAATCTGTAGGTACAGCATTTTACAGACATCTGTGAGGGTATTAAGGGGACATTTCAGTGACATTTGTTGTCTCCGTCTTACAAGTTGAGTTAAGCAAATTTAAGTTAGGCTAGGTTTAGAAAATTTTACGCTCAGCAAAACACGTTCATCTCCGTTAGTTTAAAAATTAGAGCGAATTGACCTCTTATACAATTTTATTCAAAGGTAAGATTATTATCTAGACAATGACATAGGCTTTTTATTATATTTTAATTTTAATGCGAGTTATGAGTGTTTTAAGATGTACGAACAGTTTACAATTTTAAAATACACATAATTCACTTTAATGCTGTTATATTATGCCACTGTGCCTTTGTATAAAAATATTGTATACAGCACGGTTCTAGCACCAGATACATGATATATCTTAATCCTAGTATTGCTCGTCATCAGTATAATATATAGCAGTGCTGTATAATTAAAAAGTATTTCTTTATTTCATTTAATAATTTTATCAATATAAATCCATGATCGTATTATATGTATACCTAGTAAATATATTCAACCCTATAATCTTATTCACTCTGGATCTCCTCCCCTCGCCAGGCATTTTGTAGCACTTTAAAAGTTGTATTTTACAAAGTCTTTTTTCAAATAAATCCTAAATTAGGTATTATTATAAAAAAATATCATAAATGTTTCTATTATGATGTATTCCAATGAGTTATATTACAGAAAACTAAAATGTTTTCTTATTATTTTTGATTTTACAATGATGTGTGTACATTGACACAATTTTTTTTTTTATAAGCATTTAAAGTTTGAATTTCGACAAAATGTATCAAATTTAAAATTTAATAATTATTTTGTAGTTAAAAATTTATAAAATGTTCAACTTTTATAACTAAGGATTAAAAATTTAAAACAAGGTTCCACGTAAATAGGTTATATATAAATTACTTTATTCACAATAATATCATCAAATATACTTCGTATAATATCATAGGCTGACTGACCGTTTTCGGTCAGAATCGTTTTTCTTATACAATGATATTATATCATTGAATTCAAATTTAACACCATCCATTACAGTGATCCACTTGTAACTTACTATACAGCAGAGCGACATCCACTTACCCACCTTTTTTACACTTATGTTTAATAAATGTATAACAAATATTCAAATATATATGAAAAAAAAATGTTATTTGTAGAAAATAATTGTTAATAGGTATAGGTACTATATTTTTTTTTATATAAACCAACCATACACAATTCAAATTTCTATTTTAGTATATATATATACATATACTAAAAACCACGCAATTAGAAAGTTATTTATAATATTATGAGTGGGAGGAAATATTAAAAAAATAAATGAACTGTAAAAATATTCAGTCATTTAGGAAATTGAGAGAAAATTTTATTTTCTAAACTTCTTAAAAATAATCTATTTAGTATATAAAATATGGTAAGTAGGTATATATAATATTGTTAGTATAACCGTGTTACTTTTAATTTTGAAATACAGTTCTATAACTAATATAATCCAGTTTTAAATTTAAAAATCCCCCGTACATAACAAATCACACCCTCCACACCGATCTCCATCGAAAAACCGTCCAAGAGGAAGCAAAATACTTCTATAAGCGTTTTCATAATCGTCTCATAACCCACATAAATCCTTTAATCCGTGAATTAGCATCAAACGAAATTTCTGGTTATCCTCATCGACGACTAAAAAGAAAATGGTGCAGAGATCTCCTAAACAACTAAAAAATTAGGAAAAAGGAAAAATAAAATGTTTGGTGGCTTTAGTCACAAAACATGTTCAGAAGTCAACCATCAGCCGATTTAACCAATTCCCGGATAGGTGACCACCCGAGTTCTATAGTGCGTTTCATAGCAATTGCGTTTCGACGCTAACGCGCTTCGTGGTGGTTTTGTCTCAAACCAGGGGTTTTCAAACTAGGATCGAAAAAATGTGTAAAATATTCGTTATCAATTTTAAATTTTCCGCGCATTATTACGGGTTAGTTTTACTAACCCTAATGAAAAAACACCACGATAGGCACGTTAGCGTTGAGTCGCATATCTTTGAAACACACTATATAGTGACAAATCCTTGCCACATATGCACACGTGTCCTCACCAACCGTACCTTCCCCATAGTTAAATAATCTGCTAAAAACAACGACCCAATAGCCTGTTTCCGCAAGTTAATAAAAAAAAATAAAAATAGACAATGTTTAATTAATGTACATAGTGTCTTATTAAATGTGTAGGTGTGAACGTTTTCTTCACATTTTTACTAGGTATATTATATTTCTAAATTGATTTAAAAACTGTGTACATAATAGTATGTATAGTAAAATAGATTAGATAATAGGTACCTAACCTATAGGTTCCATATATGGAAAAGTTATTACGCTGGTCGAAACACTTAGGCCCATTTTATCAATCATCAGTTAAATGAATTTAAACTTGAGTTAATATTAATCTTAAGTTAAACTAAAATTTTGATTTTATGATCTCTTGGTTAAATCTTAACTGTACCTTAATCAAAGTTTTAACTAACTGACAATTTATGGTCAGTTAAGGAATTTAATCTGTGATTAAGTTCAATGTTATTAGGTTGCTATATTTTGTAGGGCTATTATAATACAATTTTTTGACATATCATAAAAATATTCTTTAAATAGGTGATTATTTAAATGTAATTGCCAATTTAATTTATAATGCCTATCAATTTGACAGCATTACATATATCGTAGGTAGGTACTTAAAATTCATCCTAGATGGCTGATTTAAGTAGTAGCAGTAGCAGTGACAGCAGCACTGATGAAGAGTTTGAGTTTTTGGGTTATATAAACCAAAACTTTAATAAAGTTTGAAGACCATATTTATTGTCAACTAGAATAGACCATTTAAATAAATGGGACGACCAGGATTTTTTTGCCAGATTCCGTTTGACTAAAAATACTTTTAAAATTGTATTAGAAATTGTTCAACAAGAAGTTACAACTGTTACACAAAGGTAAAATAAAAATAAAACTCATCAGTAATTATAATTAGATATTGATACTTATATAAAGTAGGTACGTATAGGTAGTCCATTTTTAAAACCAAAATACATTTTGAGTAACAATTGTATATTGAATTCTACAAACAAATTATAATAACTGGAATGTGGGTAGGCAGGTAATTTTAAGGGAGTTACAAAATTATACTAGATAGTAGATTCCAAAACCCATTTACACCTTATAGATAGTTTGATATTTCTTGAAAAGCAATGAGGAAGAAAGGGTATGTAATTATGTAAACATTAGCTTTAAAAAAACTTTTAAGTGCTAAAATCAAGACATTATTATAATATGTTACTGCTTATAATTTACATTACACATTTGAGTAGACAATTAGATCATTTATAACACATTTATACAAAGTATAAATATCAATAGCCCATCATTATGTTAGTCTATTTATAATTCAAATTTTATATTTTTACTATCTATACAGAAATCGTGCTGTCACAGCAGAACAACAACTTTTATTAACACTAAGATTTTATGCTTCAGACGCATATTTAATAAATGTTGGTGAATTATTTGGAAAACATTACTCAACTGCATCAAATATAATTAAAAAAATGAATATCGCTTTAGCAAGGCTCAGACCACAGTTTATTAAAATTTAATGAACTCTGTAAACATCAATGTAATAAATGAAAACGTAAACAATCATACAAATGATAGAACAAGATCAACTATGATTCTGAGACACTTTGGTGGAATGTGTTAAGTGTGATCAAATTTAATTCTGAGACCTTCCTGGTGGAATGTCAAGTCAAGTACCTATATTCATCACACAATTAAAAACACCAGCATATGTTAACAATGTTAATATTGAGTAAAACAATATGAAGTCTTTTGTTTCATTTTTAGTAGTATATAACATAAAAAAATTAACAAAATTATAACACTGCTACACTACGTAATAAGTATTTTATATTGAAAATATTGACAAATTAAATTTTTCACCAAGAAGTAATGATTACTTTTACACATTAATCAATAATCATGTGCAAAAATCTGTAAGATTCAAATGATAACAGACAATAATTTACTAATATGGAGTTAGGCACATTCTTCTATTAACGAGTTACTAACTTCAATTGGTAGTAAATAAATCTTCGGTTTATAAAACCCAGATCACTTAAACTCGGGATAAATTTGATTGATAAAATCAAAATTATTTTAATCTTCGGTTAATTAAAAACCAAGATTAGTTAAACCACTATTTAACTATTGATTGATAAAATGGCCCTTATAGTGAGGGGTCGCTCGACTTCAACAACGGTTATAAAAAATTTCATCCGGTGAAACATACGCCTACGTTAATTTATTTAGGTACTTTGAGTTTTAACCATTACAATTTATCGAACTCTAATGTATGAATTGTATAGTTATTCTAAAAATAAATGTTGTAAACCTTATAAGTTATAGTCCAAACAATTTAAACGAATGCAATATTATGTATTATTATATTTAAGTGTACATTATATTGGTAATACCATTTATATACATTATTATTAAGATTTAAGGAGTAACGTTTTAAATATTATTAGGTACCTAGTTATAATTTATAATGCTCACACAAATGGCCCGTGTGCTTAATTAAAACAATTAGATAATAGATGTGTACCTAATATATGGGTATTGGAAGAAGAAAATATATTAAATTACAATACCGTATTACTTTATTGTACAAATTTATGAATGTTTCATCTATCACATAATATACCGATGAGTAAGCTAATGTATAGTTGGGTAAACTATACATTAAATAATAATTTTAATAATATTAATAATAAGCTGATAAAACAATAATGAGTAAACTTCCTATAATAATAAACAAAAAGCAAACACTTACATAAAATTTTTTTAACGTGTTATCGCTACCCGAAGGTAAACTGTTCACACAATACTATTTCCCCCTGCACAATACTGCGAGGGTTTGCACTTGTATTTTTAACTGAAATAACATTACGTTCAAAATAAATTCTGTGCGTTCCAAGTGTAAGGAGATTCTCAGTGTTGCGTGTAAAAATATGGTTTATTAATGCCTTACATTAGATGATTTTGGTATTTGACATTATATTTATAAATAGGGCACGTAAGCATAAAATAGATACAATGTACAATATGTTAATGAGTGACGTGTAATTGCGATGGTTATAAAATTAGTATTGTCAAGGAACTAGAAGGTTTTGTCCATAGAAATGATTTAAACAAACCTTGAACAATTTGGACTCGCGTTTATAATTTTTAACGTAAATGTATTTAATCTTAAGAAATAACTGTTGTCCAGTAGGTAGATATTATTATAAGTAATAGGAGAAAAAAATTATTACTTTTGATAATGGTTATAGCATATTAATAATATATTGTATTTTATACCTAAAAACTCAAATATATTTATTTAAAAAGTTATAATAACTATAGATAGTAGATTGTTTTTAAATAATGTTTTAGTATATTTCCTCTACGATTCAGATATACCCACAAAGGGAAGGGAATCATTATATATTATTATATGGAGGAATTATTTCCTAATTAGGTTGTATGGTTGTCGTATATTTGTTTATATATAAATATATATTAATCATTCATAAGGAAGAGCCGCGGTGTGGTTTATTGCAAAGTATGAATAAAACAATGATATACACAATGATATATGACATCTGCTGTGAAGGAAAATATTGTTCCTAGGTACAAAGTAAATTAATGCAAACATATTTTATAATGTGTAAAATGTTTTAAAACTAGGCCTGTATTTCCTTGAACGTAAAATAATGTTAATACAAACCATTGTTCAATGTTGTATAAATATATTTTTGAAACATAATATCTTATTTAATCAGGTAGAATCGAGACACAATTTAGCCGCATATTATTATACGACTTCGGTATAATTATACACTTATACTTATATTCTTATATATTTAATTAAGTATTCAAAACAGTTATTGTTTTTAGTTGTATTTTTTTATAAGATAGGTGTAGACTCTATTATATTATAGGTATTACATACTGTATATGCCTAGATATGTTTGCTTATACGTGGTAAATTATGTTTTTATGTCTATAATATTCGGTCAGCTCTATCAATCAATGTTTTCTCCTTTTACACCTTTTACTGCCGTTTTTAATTTTAATTTTTTATTATGTGTACCTTTTTCGTTTATTGTTGCAGCTGATTCTAGTAGGTACTAACTTGTGTCACTTTCAGTGATTTTGTTTGTGTAAATAAGTGTTTCATATAGTTTTGCATAAAACGAAATAATCAATTGTTTTATTTTAAACAAAATGTGTATAAGTAACAATAATAATTTAAGAGTAAACTTTGATAGGAACTATAGTCTATAATAATGTTTAAATAAATAATTAAATAATTGTTTTTTTATTGTTGATTCAAATGAGTTTTAAATATATGAATACATATACATATTTGGTGTAGTGGTGTACATGTATCTTATATTAAGTACCTATTTATAGTTATATCATATAGTATATTGTATAATAGTAAAGACGGTAGCCAATCTTTGAATAATAAAAAAAAATCGAATGTAAAAGACTCGTTTAGTGATTATTGCATATATTATAGTTGAAAATGCACTGGTGCATTGTCGGTTATATACATGCAATAACTTATGTTTTCGATAAAAATAAAGTAGGTAAGTTAGTATATGTATATAAAAGTATAGGCATCATTAATATTATTATTATTATTAAATATTTCCTTGTCGGCGGTGGCTATTAGGTTATACATATTATATTCATACCATTGTAGTGGAGACGTGGTACGCATAAATATGCATAAACATAGTATATATAATATATATACCATATATACATACATATTCGTACCGGGTAATACAAGATAATATTACTATGTAAGTGCGTTTATAGCATATTTTATTAATTTTCAACCATGAAAGTAGATTTACGGCCAATAAGAAGAGACACAGTAGCGGCGAAACGGGCGTTAATGACAAGGCCCCGGTGGACTTTTACGATACGATAATGACCAACCTAAAACTATTGCGACCGCACACTTTATTGGCAATTTTGCCCCTCTTGGCAACGGTAGTTAGCCACCGGCGCGCGTTTCATTGTCGGTAGACGCACCAATTTTACGACTGTGTGGCTGTGTGGGGCAACTCCGACACACCACGTGCGGGTAAATTATGTATAATAATATAATATGTTATTATATTATTATATTATGTAGGTACCTCGCCGCAATGACTTATATATTATTACTGTCCTGTAACGCGCGGTAGGTAGGTAGGTATGTAACAGCTAAAATGTATGTTCCGTTCCAATCAAATAAATTCGGTTGTTATTATGATTTTTTTTTGCTCCTTAAAATAATGATCACTTAAACTTTGTATAATTTTATTGTATGTATTATAATATTGAGTGAAACAATGCATCGGGTTATTTAATATTAATTTCGGTGTCAAATTGGCGTGTGATGATATAATTGTATTAAAATTATCAATGTTATAGAAAAACGGACCATTTCAAATAAATGGTTGATGAAGTTTTGGACAAGAGTTATCTAATTTAAAATGGTTAAGACTTATCGGCTTAATATCATATAGTTAGGTAAATATTACGCGGTGTTACAATATTCACATATCTGCTTGCCGCTTGGTTATACATATATTTTTCATTGCTTTTTTATTTTGTATATTTTATGAATTTATTATTTAGCTATTATTTATTTATTTTGTTTTTTAATATACCAATACCATTATAGTTGCTCGGTTATATACTAGGTATAATCGTGAATAAATATAATATTTTAAAATTAATTGTGATTTCAATATTATTATACATTATTGCCAACAACAAATAACATTATTGTAACGTCAAAATTATTAATGATATATGCCGTATGGTCACATTGTTACCTCTTTATAATTATTTATCCATTTATTTTATTGATATAAGTGTGTAGTAACTACAAGTAAAGAAGGAATAATTTAATAATGTAATTTGAAATCTTGTAGAAAAACATAGATAGGTACATATATTATACATTTATAATACATACTGTTATACGTCAACAGCTAATTGAAATTATTAAATATTAATTTTTATACGTGGTGACGGTCATCTATTATATAATTTGCGTATAAACTGATTGTACTTCAATTCAATCAATTATGATATTATATTCTATATATTTATAATAGCATACAAGTTCTATGACACCTAAAAAATGTATTGTTGCACCTATTGGCTTAAGCTTGAAAAATAAAAATATATATTATTTCAAACGTTCTATTGATAGTGTAAGTGGGTCCGTTGAAATATTTGTCGTCGTTGTCTTGCGGAGGAGCCGAGTCTTTTAAAGCGTATTTCGAGCTAGTGTGGTGCAGTGTAGGTATATAGTCGACAGTCGTTGACTCGTTAACGACGTGGGAACGCGATTGTATTGTATACCCATCCTTATATATATATATATATAGGTATATAATGGAATTCGATAAAATAACATTTAAGAAAAATATAAGATGATAATAATAATAATAATAATAATAATAATAATAATAATAATATTCGTTGTTCGCATTTGTGTGGTGGTGTAGTGTTGACTGGTGCGATGTGGCGGGAGAAGAAGTGTCGTACAAAAATAAATGTCAAGTGCGCGTCACCGGAATAACATACCATGTATATTGTATATGTATAATATATAAGTATCTGCTATACCTATATGTAATGACTTATGGCTGCATATACATGTATTATTTACATACCTACTACATTACACAGTATACACACATACACATACACACACACACACACACAAACACACACACACACACACACACACACACACACACTCGCGCGCATGCTGTACTGCTGTGTGATGTGTACTAACTATATAACTACGAGTGAGGTGGTCGTTAAGAGAAAAAACAAATTGAAAATAATAATAAAAATAATAATAAAAAAAAAAAAAATAGTTATTTTTTATTGTAATAAAACTCCCGCATTTGTGCCCCACTTCTGCAGCCCGTTGTACCTACTCCACCGCCCTGTCGCGTCCCGCGTCAACCCCCCGCGCATTGTGGTGTGTATGGTGTCTAGCGCAGGATGCAGTCGGTGGCGGTTGTCGTCTCGGTCGGCCGGTCGGTGCGCGCACGGGGGCGGGTCCGTGCACCGTAAAATGCTGGATTGGTCGGCCGGCCCCCGCCGAACAACAATCGACAACCGGCTATATAATAATATCATATATATATATATAAACTCATGCACCTAAGGCGCGCACGTTTTAAAAACAGCCCTTGCCGATTATATTATTATCGTCGTCGCGCGTCGCCCGTATACACGTATATATATTATGGGTGTATAGGTGTGTGTACGCACCATGTATATATAATAATAATAGTAATATGTTGTAAGAGAGAAAGAGACAGACGGACGGACGGAGACGTGGCGACCGACCTTTTCATCGTTGATTAATGATCAATCGCATCGGGTTTTCGAACGAGTGGCGTGTCTGTGTGCTGCGCGCCGCAAAAAAAAAAAAAATGAAAAAAGAAGGCAAAATCCTTTCCTTTTACTCGTGTCGCCCCGACGACGGCGACCTTTGATCCCCCGCGCTCACTGTCCCAATGATTTATTATTATGCTGCGCACACGCACACACGCGTATCACACACGACACTAAACATAATACAACACGAAAACGGCGTGGCGTCGGCATGTCCAACAACACTAATAGTGTATAATATAATATATACGGTCCACATAACGCGTGTATTGTGTCGTCGTACGCGGCGGACGATCCCGCGAGACATGCGAAAAAAAATTGTTAACCCACCATACGCGTCTTTTTCACGTACACCTATACCGCGCACCCCACAGTAAATTCGTGCTTGGACGATAATATAATATAATGTTCGCGCGCATTTAAGATCAGAGACATATATCTATATAATATGTCTCATGTGCATCACCTGCAGTTATTTCTTCTCTACCTATATAATATATAGATACATAGCATAATATAATAGTATATTATTAATTATCCATCTTAATAGTACTAGCGCGTACACGTGCAGTATTATAATATATTAATGTGTAGTACCTATATATATATAGATTCTATTACTCCACATCTCTATATAATAAAAACCAAATTGAAATTATGGTTCTTATAGGTTAATGTATTATATTTACAAATTTGCAGAAGATGAGAGTATTTTCGATGGTATATATCCTACTTTTTTTATAAAATGTGGTCATCCGACAAAGAAGTTACATATATAGTACTATATATAACACTGTTATACATTTTCTGATAATATTGTATCGTCTATTGTAGTGATTTTGCTGCGCAGTGAAATTTATCTCGCTATATATACTGCTGTTTTTTGTACAAGATATATAGACGTAGATAGTACTATACCTATAATAAGTATTTAGTATATAATAACACATAGGCATATTCTGTATTGTATTTGTCATTACATCAATTGAATAATATACGTTATTGCGTGTACCTATGGTACCTTTATATGTCATATATATTACATTTGTTGCAAGTATATATTGAATAGTATATAATATGTTTATTGCGTTGTAAGTAAACATATAATACCTACATATTATATACCTAAATACGTTACAATCATACCTTTGCCCAAATTGTAATTAGATGTACACTTTATAGGAATTGTTGGATAGCTTATATGCCTAACATAATTATAATAGTCCAATCTTTATTATATGGTTAGAATTGTAGATATGATTAATAAATACGTACTGCTAATAAACGATTTCTATTTCCATTTCCATCATATTATACGAAGATTATTGTTATAAAATCCCTATATATTGAAATTTCTTGCTACAGTCAATTCATTATACAATTTAAAAAAATTAGCTTGGTCGTTTTTTTATTACTTTTAAGTTTATGACTTGCCAAACGAATACGTCGTAATAGCATCAAATGCATCATTATTGGCTCGTGCATTTCGGTAGAATGATATTAAGTCAAATAGACACAAATGCACTTACTTATACATAGCTGGTACATATTGCAGCATATTGGCATATCCGCAACAATATTTCGTCATATATTATCCAGTTGAAATTTTGCGTAGGCATTATATGTTATACATGCAAGATCGGTACATTTTGGTACCGAGAAAAATTTATTTGACCGGAGAACAAATTTCTATAGATTCATATATAATATGAGCTTTATACTTCAGCAATACAATTGGATTTTATTTTTACGGAATCACTACTGAATATTTCTACTCTCAATTTTATGTTCACCTTTTATGCGCACCATTATATGCTATTGCAGTATTCCTTCTTCTATACTTTGGATAAAAATGTATACATGATATCATAATATTGATTTCTCAAAAAAAAAATTGTTTTTGTAAAACTTTGCACAGCAACGATTAGTTGCATATACCTGCAAGAACGGTAGGTATATTAAAGCCTTTAGGTACAATTGATATTATATGGTCGATGGTGGAATAACATATATTAGTATAATATACCATAATAATTATGGTGGCAAAAATCCGTTCAGATCCAATCCTGCCGTTCTCCACGGCTTCACATCGCATACAAATAATCTTGCATACACATTTTTTTTTTGTTATATCATAGATTTACAACTGTATAGATCCACGTTTTTTGAGCGACTTTCGCGCAGTTTTAATTGCTAACTATTCCGAGAACAATAATATTATATCTGTTGTCGTCGTCGTCGTCGTCGGCGGCGTCGTTATTGTGCACATTTCTACCTATGTAAGGTACCTATATATTATACACGCATGCACGCAATAAAGCCCAATTCGTTTATTGCACAACGGCGATAAAGCGCGGCGGCGGCGATTACCCGGAACTTTTTTTTTTGTTTTCATGCGCGTGCGGTCGGTGGGAGCGCAAAGAGAAACGGAGTCGGTCCGTCGGTCCGTCCGATGCGGGCGGCGGCGGATGCTGTAGCCGCCGCTGTCGTCGCAACCTTCGCCGCCGACCACAACCAGCCCGGGAGATGGACAGTTCGTGACGAGGTGTCCGGTAGCTCGGAAGATATTTTACACATATTTTTCGTTCGTTCCACCTTCGCGCAACGTCGTATTATACAGCGCGCGCGTTCATACCTATAATTTAATATTATATTTATCGTATAATCGCTACCATATACACACCGTCATCCGTTTTTTCGTCGATATTTTATTTTTAGCATTTTTCACCATACGTTTCGTGTATATATTTTTAATAATTATTGCATGTTATATCTGAACATTTATTCGTATTTATAACATAACGTATAATATATGTACATTATTGTATTGCGCGGATTAACATGTTAATCCGTGCGAAATGATATCCGAAAATGTGTGCCGGTTCGAAGAGGTGCAGCCATTATCGTTTTGCAAGAGATTTGATTTGGCCGATTGCAGTTCTCAGGTTAGCACGCACCATCATGTTGTAATATATATTTATATATATTATGTATCTATATACGCATATGATTTCGTTTTTAAGACATTTAAATGAATGAATACGCCGTATACCATATATACAGCAATGATGGTATGACGGGTACGTTAGTTGAAGTCTCTCAAAATGACCGTTTTATTCTGATGATACTCCGTTTCTTACTAATATAAAGATTTTTTTTTTTAATTTAACTGTTCTGAATTCAATATTTTAAAAAGTATTGATTTGAAAATGTCGATACTAATGATTTATATAGGTACCAAAATAAGTTAAAAATAAATAAAGAAAAATAATGAATTTGAACATATCATGAGAGCATAAACACGACAACAAAGTAAATACTTTTATAAAAATATGTAAATCACACTGATTATTAGTTGCTTGATAAGCACCTGACTCATAATATATGCAAGTATATAAATATATATTATATATATATATAATACTATGTAAGTAACAGATATACTTTTTAAAACTTTCAATGGACAATCGCGTCGTTAACTATTAAACCTGGCTTTTAAATACCTAGGTAATTGTTTTGGGATTATTTAGACAGGATATTTTAGAATAGTTGTATAATTGAATATAGTTATGTATTAAATATTTTAATTTAAACGATTTTAGAAATCCAATCATATAAATACGATAAATACAAAAAAAATTATAAACAATTATTATTTATTACTATAATATAATTTTAATTCTGTGTCGCAATCTATATTATAAACCTTTTTGAAGTAAACTATTTTTTTTATATATTTATGACATGCGTAGGTATCTATAAGTATACATAGAATTATGTTGTACAAATATCGTGTCTACATAATACTTGGATATTGAAGTTGTAAGTATTATATAGATATAGTAGCGTTACAAACATTTATTATAGCTATAATAGTTTATTATGCAGTCATAAAATCTTAAAAATTAACTCATTATTGTAATGTTATCTGGTATTAAAACATACGTTTTATAATTATGAACAACATTTTTAGAAACGTAGATTTTAATCACCATCTTGGCGTATTGAGCATAATTTTCGCAACAATTTATCGTGATTATATTGGTTTAGTTCCTTATTTGTCCTATGTAGAGGTAGGATAGCGCAAGTACGTGGACCGAAAAAATCATATTATATTCACCTCAGTGATTTTTAATCATTATCACCGTGAATCAAGGAACTTGTGACACACAGACACAAGCAACTTTGCATCACGTGATTCTAGGGTTTATTTTAAGAGGTAGTGTAGATTTTTTACATACCATATAATATATACTATTATTTTTTATAATAACATATACTATAGCTTACAATAATATATCTTTATCAACTGTTGATATATCTATACCTATACCTTTTTTTTTTTTTTGTTATAAAACAAGAATATATACAATCTGTAATAATCTATACATTGGGAAATATGGGGGATACAAGTATACAAGACGGGACGGCGTTATAGAAGGGGGGGTCCAATGACCCTACTTCAAAATAACTATATATTATTATAGCGTTTTAATAGACAAATCATATAAGAATATAGGATGATTGGCTGTTAAATTTAAAAGTTCTGTATATTTATGTTTTGAAAAAGTCGGTATTATCGTAGTATTACATATTAAATATTTAATCATGTAATCAAATGTTTTGAACGAGAAAACCGCGGTTTCGTATACTTAAAATCCGAATAAATGTATACCAAAACAACAGTTAGATTAACGAATGTCGAAAGCCGTGTGTGATTATTATATTATTTTTATTATTATTATCATTATTATTATCATTGTTGCTATAAGGGACACGGGGCACACTGTTAACGTGTCTCGGTCATTAAACGAGGGAGGCGTTATGCAGTAAAATACTTGCACGAGCGTCGTCGTCGTAGAAGTGTGTTCGCGGTGCGTCCTATATGCGTTTTATACAACACCGTGCGCGGTTAAGTCATATTATTATACATCGGGTAACCTTAAATTACACGTAATACTATGCTGCGGGCGGGCGCGCGCGTGTGTGTGTGTACGTGTGTGTACGTTCGTGTGTGTATACAACGCGCGTCTATTAAAGTAATTAGGCTTTGCGCGAACCCACCGGCCGCAGGTTTTTTACATCTTTCTCTCTCTCGCTTCTTTACTTTTTTAATTTATAGTCGGCCGTCCTTCAAACGGCCGCCGACCTGCCTGCCCGCGTTTATTTGATCTACACAATTTTCCAAATTATATACGCCCCCTAATAAGTCTCACAATCAAATTCAAATAAGGCGCCGCCGCTCTATTTGTCAACGTGCACTACCGGGTTGGGGTGCTCTCACACGTCAAACACTCACCGCGCATGCAGCGTGTGTGTGCGGAGAATTTCCCATGATAATAATGTAATATAATTATGTATTATTACTACATGCACGTAATATTCAAATTGTCTCGCCTAAAAAAAAGTCAGAACTATTGCATACATGTATACGATATTATGAATTACGATACACCCAAACCATCCTTAATACTATTATATGTATATATACGACATACGTATACATCGATAACTGTAAGTAAACATGTGTGTTCTCGAACAATAACGACGGCCTTCAAACGTAATTATTATACCAATTACACAATTTGAACGCCCATAATAATATAATAATTATTTTTAGTAATAAGTGACAACAATCAACCACTTTATAAGTTCGTATAGTGTCTATTTTGAGATTGATGTCCCATATAGTCGGTCAAAAATCACATATACTATCTAATTTAATCTTTGTTGGTTATTAGAAGTTAAGTACTTACTTTTACAAGTTACAGTAACTATTTGTATAAATTATGTTACTTTCAAAGTTATTTTAGTTAGTGATCATTGAGGCGTTTGCAAATCGGCAAACAACGAGTATGCTATACGATCGTTTCTCAGATTTAAAATTGTATAGTATAATAAGAAGGTTGAAATATTGATTACAAAATAAATGCTTAGAAATAACGAATAAGTATCGTTTTTTTTTTCAAATTTCATAAAGTGCGTGTAACTGGCAAAATGGGTATAGAGAGAGTAATATAGACTCCTATGGGCAGTATTGGGGAATAACACAACATTAATTACTAGTTAACTCTAACGAAATAACTTTTTAAGGAATTCGATGTTAGTTTCATTACATTTTATTGTAAGTTATTATATATGTAATTTAAGATACTTAAATTTAGTAAAATTACTAAATTAATCGTTAATTATTTTTTTTTTTAAATAGGTAGGTACATTTTAAAAACCAATAATAATGATATATGTAAATATATCATATAAGTGCGATTTTCTAGCGGTTACATTTTAGTAAGAACTATTTGACAAAAAAATTGTATTTTTAATAAGACCGCAGTACCTAGTTATTTGTAAAATGCATTGGTATTTAAAATAAATTTAAAAATTGAGAATTAAATGGTGTTCAACTACCATATTGTCTTCTATTTGGTTCTTATGATTAAACATTTTATACAATTTCATAGTTTTGATTACCATTCCTTCGTTAATACTTCGACAACAAAATTAAGATCCAGTTATATTTGTGAAAACAAAAATAAAAATAACTTTAATTGTATTGAACAACTTTATCAATGCAACCACGAATGCCATCGTATGGATTCGAGACCAGCTTGATCTGAATTTATAAAACTATATTATTATGACAATCTTTATTATTACTATTATTAATCTTTATTATTCATTATTATTATTGTTAATGTTGTAGTTATCATTGTTATTGCTTACTAATTATTTATCACTTATTTATTGTTTCTAAATATATAATAATATATAATAATATATATTTACAGTGGCGTGACAAAGTGAAATATTTTATCGAATTTTGAATTCATTTTTTTACCACCCCTTGACTCTTACGCAGTACACATGTGACATGTATACCATGTACAATATATGCACAGCAAAAATGTGTCTTTATTTTGAATACTGTAATTGAATTATTAATTACTATTTAAAATTACACCTAGTATTTTATGGTCATGTTATAATTCTTATTAAATGATTATTCAGACCCATACAGTACTCATCCACCCTTCCCTTCAAAATCATAGTCAACACGCCACCGTATATATCACGTTACATATGTATGTACTATGTATATTGTATAGTTTATAATCATTAGTTATGAATAAATAAATAAATTGTATTGATGTTACTTTGTTAACAAGTAGTTAATTAAAACTAATGTGACTTGACCAAATAAAACAAAAATAACCTAAGAATAATCTAATGACAATTTTGAAAGTTAATTTAATTTCCAAAAAAGTAACTTCCCCAAAACTGCCTGCGAGTTTGTGTGATCTGTTTAATTCTAGCATTAAAATACATTGGGTATAAAAAAAAACCAAAAAAGTGAAATTAAGTTCTATAGTTATACTATATTTGTTACTATGTGATACTTAAAATTGTTATTTACTTATTATACATCTATACGTCCAAAAAAAGCAAGCTGGTACTGAATCTTCAATTGATTGTCAGATTGTGTTTGCTAATATTGTCGGCGGATAATAATCATTGTGGTATATCATAAATTATATTTAAAAAAATAATATTATACCTAATAGTTATAACTAATAATTACCCTATAACGTGATACATTGTAATACGAAATAAATATAGATACTTTAAAGACTTTAACGTGTTTTATCGGTGAATAAAAATATTCACTTCGTATATGTATATATTGTATACATGCGTCCTGCAGTTAACATCTACTTACTATTAAAAATATATTATTAATTTTAGTGTAAAAAGTAAATAATATGGTGGCTAATATGAAGTTTGACTGAAGCTTTGCTTGGTTGGTTCGTGTCCGCCATTACAAATATTTCTAAACATATGCGAATATTAGGCAGACGGGATTCTCTCTTTGCTCCGTTAATAAAGGAAATATAATAAACATTAAACTGCGCCGCGCCGGTGTGAAGCGTGAACCCTATAAAAAAAACCTTCGTGCATAATTTAGCGAACACGTGAACTACCTACGGTATTGTTACACTGTCTGTTAACAATATTTTTTATTTTTTTTTTACGATCACCGATTGACATTACCTCGCATGTTGCGTATATAGTCTTCGGTGGGTGCCGACCAAAGCAGCCCGCCGCCACCGTCGCTACACCGGCAAAACCACGCGCATCATATTATATTAATATAATATTATGTACGTATTATACGTACACATGCTTGCTACATTGGGAACCAATGATGGTCAGAAGGTCTGAAAGGTAAAGGCATTCATATAAATGCCACCGAGATTATGATTTATTCGCCTGATGTTGTCGGGTGCCTCGTAGAAATTATATGGGCCTCTCTCGCATTCAATAATGTTCCTGTCCGACAATATAATAATGACCGCAGCAGCCGCGCGTAATAATAATTATAATGATAAAGTTACCTGTTTATTATTATGATAGCTGGTGGAGCGGTCGGCGATTACGGTGGGGCGGGGATGACAACGACGACTGAGATGTACCGGCAGTATTTATACTATAAGTCTTTACGCGGTCCCACGAATAATCCCAGGAAAGAAAAAAATAACATGACGTATTAACACGATGACACACTTTACGCGTAAAAAGGATTTAATTGCGATTTTTCCCCTGCGGAGTATAGTGAGCTTATATTTTAAAGAATTTCGGTACCTACCTACCTACCTACCTACCTACCTACCTACCAGCTCTTAAATATAGAGGGAAATGACTACGACGACGATGTGTGTGTATACGCGTCCTTAAAAATGTTAATGCGCCATTATTTACCTAAGGTCGTCGAAAAATTACGATCGACCTTGGTCCGTCGTCGAGAGGCAGACATCAATCAACAAACTCTCGCGCTCGCGATGCCCCTCGTATATACCATAGCAAAACATACACGCTCACTTACGCACACACATTCACAAATATACCTGCACATATACTGACGGACGTATACCGAATACGCGGTAGTAGGTTTATAATATATATATATATTGCTGCGCGGGTGAGAAATATAAATATATATAATATATGTATACATAAAATAATATAATAATATACGTGTCCTGTTCGCCGCCGCACCATCGCGTACCTATAAATACATACGATGAGAAAACGGACTGTTCACACTTCACACAAACTATTAACCGCCGCCGTAGCATCCGAGCTCACGTGAAAACTTAATTAGCGTCCTACACGGGCCGCGCGCGATTTATTTAAGATAATATACCATAACGCGCTAATGACGCGCGCAACAGTCGGCGGAGGTAATGGGCTCCGGAGAAAAATAATACACACACACACACATAATTTATACAACAAACAAATTATGCTCTCCGGCCAACAGATCTTTGGGACCGCAGTTTTTCTCCTCTCCTCTCCTCTCCCGCTGTTAATAAGGACTTTTTTCTTACCAAAACGGTGTGTAAAATATTATATTATTACCGAGTGCCGCGAGTGAGTGCGGCAAGACTATATGCGCAGCGACGACCGACGCCACCAAATTGTTATTATTATTATTATTATTATTATCGTTGTAAGACTTGACAAATTGCCGAGCGACGGGTTTCACATTGTTCTTAGACCGCGTCCACTAACGTACACACATTATAATAATAATAGTATAATATGACGTATTAGTCCGTATCGGACAGCTGCTCCGCCGGCTATTTGCGAAACTCTCACGCGACATAACCGTGGCGAGCTTTCTCCCCTGGGGTGAGGAAAATCGAGTCGTCGCCTACGCTATAGCCCGATGGTCACTCTGCACCCGCCTTTGTGTGCAGGGGAGAGAGATGATATATACGTGATAACATACTGCATGTTATATATTATATTAATATAGGTAGGTACGTTAAAGTAAAAAAAAATGTCTGCGCATAGAGGTTATTTTTTTTTAGTTACAAATGTACATCTATTGCTCGACGTATACATATAGGTACTTTATATATATATATATGAACATATTATAGTGTGCGTGTGTGTGCGCGTATATGGTCGCTCCCGTCAAGTGGGCACGAAATTATTTAAGAATTCTATTCAAACGACTTGACGCGTCGTCGTCCACTCTGACGAATAATAAATAATAATATTGTATACGTATACGTGTGCGTCTGCAGTGTCCGGGTGATGAGGGAGGGAAAGGCAAAAAACGTCAGTCACACATTAACGGCGTGCGGAGGCGGAGGACACGTACATGGTAGCTGCAGGAAGAGCTGTTGTGTAGTTGTAGAGAGACCGCAGTCGGACGGGCAAAGATAAATATTTACTCAAATATACATGCTCAGACGGCGGCCAACAGGTAGACTTTTGTACAATAATATATAATATATAATGTGCACTCTGGCAAATGTGTTGACTCCGCGCGTGATAATTATTATCATAACCACTCGAGACGACGAAATTCACCTCTGGACGGTAAAATAATAATCCCGCGTATTGAAACGTACCTACGCATATATATAATATATTAAATATACAACTAGGTATATATATATATATGTATATAATATTATTCCATTATATAAACACGAGCGACTACCTACCACAAAATAGTAGCATACCTATACTATAATAATATAACATATATATATACACATATATATGGAGCCTGGAAGTGCGTTTTTATTATTATATTTTTATTTTTGGAATTTCGGGTCGAGTGCAGGCGTGTACATATATATATATATATATATTTATATATAATATAGTCTCATCCCTCATCGGACTCGGGGGCTCCGTCCTCTTATATAATAATACATAATAATAATATATACACACATACTCTACACACGCACTTATAATAAAAGGCCTACCGTTTTGAATTCGGACGGCGGTTATAGTGACATACCTAGTGTTATTGTGTTATATTTTTCTCTCCTTCTCATAATAATAATATAATCACGCAATCAGCATTTCGGAATCGAGGGAAATGAAATATGTGCATTTCGCCGTCATTGTTGTCGTGGCCCGCCACCGCCGTGGCAGGTCCATACGTCATTTGGATGACCGTCGTCGCGCCATATCTTGGGGGTATGGCAGCTACCTGCTCGCTGCAGATATAATATTTTGAAAATATTAAATATATATAGGGAGTGACGAACAAAAGCCCGCAGACGAGCGCGTTTATTCGAGTGGTTCATCCGCCGCAACAACCCCTTCGAATCATTATGATTTTACAATACATAAGAGTTAGTTATAAGAAAAAATGATTTAGCTCTTGTAAATTAAACCTATACCAATTATTTCAATTATAAGTATTAATGCATATTTTACTAAACTTTAGAGGACCATAATTAATAAACTAGCAAACAAAAATTGATGATTTGACAATCAACATTTTCAGAAAAAAAAGCTTTACCAGAATTCATAAAAAATATAGTAGTTAACATTTGAAAAAATAAAGTTGATTTTGCTATAGGTATACCTGCGTGTTTAAAAATTTTGAAATTGTTATAAAAAAATGTCCTGTAAATATAAAGAAACACGTCTTTTTCGTTTTAACGAAATTCTATGTCATCGATTCACAAACGTTAAAAAAACCCGCGTACAATGACATAAGATACACCCTGTGTGATATTAAATGTCTGTTACCTATATTATCTTAAAAATTACTATGTGATAAAATGATTGAGAACTTTATAAAAAAACTTTCATTGTCTATAAAATTGTATATACCAATTATGTAGGTATACCAATTGTCAATTTCTGTATCATAAGTTTTAATTTATAATAATATAATAGGTATGTACTTAAAGTGATTATGAAATTAATGTCTATATTCATTCCATATTGGATGTCTGAAAATTGTCTATAACATGAGTTACTCCCAAGCGTACCTAAATGTAAATCCGTTTAACAATTAACTTATAACGTAATAAAAATATGGTATATAATATATTATTTGTGATATTTTTAATCTGTTCGTAGTTTACACCTATAAACATTTAATAGCTCTAGGTACAAGTGCGATAACTAATTTATATTAATCACATAAGGAAGGAACGGATTTCTATGTCGATAAAAATATAGCCGATCAAAATGTAGTAAATATTTTTATTGCTCATATTGTTTTCCTCGTACTCATAGTTGGCCAATTCAGGGTTTCTCAAAACAATAACATGAATATCTGCAATGCAGTTGTATAAATATAAGCAAACAGTATTTTTAATAACTAACAATAAACTTAAACAATACCTAACTTATGTTATTTCCTCGTAAAATATAATATTTTAAATTTAAATGTATTTATATTTAAATATGGGATGAATCCAATTACATGATAGGTATATTATGGAGTTCGAATACATAGAATAACATACATTTAACATTTATGAAAAATAGTGGTACGGTCGTACTGTTGTTAATTACACAAAAAAACGTAAGGTGATCGTGTAGGTCAGTTTCATAATTCTATAATAATAATATGGTGATTGCAGGTAAAATAATTATACGATTGATAAAAGAAACACTGGAAATTGAATGAAAAAAGGTTTCAGATACTGAAAGTTGGGACCCTAGAGTTGACTGTACCTAGATAGCATTTTCCAAGGGCATACATTTTACCATTAATATAAGCGTTAAATATGAGTAAAAATAATAACATTACATTTCTGTGTTTTCTTACAACATAATATAGTATTGTGTCATATTATATAATATGATTCGAGATACAAAGATAAATTATTATATTCTTTAATGAAATAATATAATAAACTATAATATAATGAACTTATAATATTGGGGTGTTCGCTAATTATTATCTGATGTACCAATAATAATATTATTCAGTTATATACAATAGATAGATAGGCGTATACTATCTTAATAATTCAGAGTTCAAATCTCGGATAATTTAGAAATTCATCATATTGTGTGTTACTTATGAGTTATGATAATATGATAACATAATATATAAGTATAATGACTATTGATTTCTTTTGTTTTATAACCTAAGTTAATATCAATCATACGAAAACGTGAAAGTTTAATTATTGCCAATGCCCAATATAGTTATATTGTATCGTGTAACGGGTTTGCCATCTACGTGTAACATATATTTAAACAATACAACATTTTTGTTCTGTTACGTACAAAAACGCAAAATAAATTGTAATTATTATTTTTGTTTGAATTATTATTGTATAATAGATTAAAAAAAAATGTCATCCTATTTGAGACAAAAAACAACAATTTCCTGAATAGAAAATACACTCGATTGGTACAATTTAAGTTTAATATACTCGCTCAAGTAAATTTTATTTTGATATTAAATACAAACATTAGGAATCAAAATTATTATCATCAAATGATAAATAACCAAAAATGAAAATTTGATATTGGCCTCATTAAATTTGACTTGTTAAAATTTACGTTATTTAAACGATAAATACATGTTTAAAAAAACATGTGATCATTATGGTCATTACAATTCTAAAAGTATCTTTGAAGAATGTAGAATGTACGTAAAACAAAGAGAGGATCTCAATATAAGTCACCAAATTGGAGCAAGCCTAGGTCCAAATTGAAACCGACACTATTGAATTATTTAAAACAACTAAATTACTCAAGCTACTTTAACCAACATTTGCTATGTACAAAATATAAAAATAACTAATTTAAAACTGCTTTTATAATATCTTTTTTTTCTCTATTCTCTGTTCTCCATTATAAATGTAATGTATTTATGTTTATAATTATACGCTAATGACCATAGTAGTCGAAGCAGAAATTGTACAATTCTAATAGTTATAAAATATCTGTCAGTACAATATTATTAGTACATAAAATGGGTATTGCCGTATGAGTAGAGTAAATGAATATAATATATAATATTATTGTTACAGGGTGTTCTAAAATTCTTCATTTGATTTCAAAAATCATATATAAATATATTTATTGTAAACATTTGTGAAATTACAAGTTACGATAAGCTTTATAAATTATAAATTACATTACATTTTCATTTCTATGTTTAGAAATGTTCAATGCGTGCACGTGACCCACTCCACTAAACCCTTTTATTTGCACGGCAAATACCTAAATGATATTCAAATTCCTCATAAACCTGTTGAATCATGTCAACCGTAATCAAGTTTTATATGGCATCTACTAATAGTAGTAATAATGCAACGTTTGAGCTTATAAAGATTTCGGAGAGGGGGGAGACATATACACATAGATAACACATTGTATTTTATATACCTATCACAAATAAATAAAAGGGTGTTAACCGTAAGGTTAGAAAAGCCTTCTACTGATTGGTTTGCAATTTAACTACAACTCAGCGCAATTCACTAACATTCAAAATACTAAGAGTATCCCTTTTCAGGTGAATGACGATTTCCATGTTGGTCCCGGCTCTATTAATTTTTGGTTTCTAAACATAAGTTTTGAATACCTTAGAATATATATTCCACACATAGTACTTACATAGTCATACGATAGTTTTCAACTAAAAAATAAATTATTATTGATCAAATACATGAAACTTTCTATTATTTAAAAAAAGTTTTGTATATTTTGTTTTAAAATATTTTTAATTACCTAGGTACAGATATTACATAATAATAAATTATATGATAACGTATGAGCTATTTAGTAATTAATTACGAAACTTTATCGCTTCAGGGCAGGATGGGCTACACGAGAACTGGCAACAGTGGAATGGACCAACGAGGCTGGCAGGAGTTGGCTACGTGCAGTCCAATGCTGGCGTTTCCTGTCGAAGGACAGCATCACCATCAGTCCCACTATGGTCAGCATCCGTCCAGCGTGCCCAGTTACCCGCCCGGGCCCGGCATGTATCACCATCCACATCACCATCAACACAATCACCACCATCACCAACACAACAACCACAACAACACGGGAAACGTGCTGTTGCAGAACGTAAGCCTGTGCGCGCCTCCGCCGCTGCCACCTCCGCCACCATCGACGTCCATTGACATGGGCGGAGGCCACGCGACCACGTCGTCCTCATCGTCGTCCCTATCACACTATCATCACCACTCTTCGTCGATCGGTAAGTTATCCACTTATAATCATACGTTTTACCCTATACCTCAATATCACTCCCAACCTTGTTATGTTTCAATATTATCTATATAAATAGATAGGTACTAAATACTCGCTAGCACATTACGAAAACAAATTTCACTGCGTTATCGCTGCAAACTGTTGAATACTGTGTGTGTAGAAATTTAAAATAATATTTCTATGTTTGTTGTGTTATCATATGATATTGAGTTCGCCCCCTCCCCTGGTAATCCGTCGTGTAGAATAGTTGTATTACAACAAAAAATATATTAAAATGTGAAAAAAATTATACCCAGACAAACAGATTTTATAGACCATGATTTTTACAAATTTTTACTGATTGTAAAGTTTTGTTTGATGACTTCGTAATTTTCATAGGTGGAGCATATAATAACCTTATGGTTAAATATTTTATTTTATATCAGTACAATTATTTCACAGGACGAAAAAATTGCGCGAACTCATCGTAACGTTTTCCTTTTTTCTCATGATCGCTCTTGTGTATTATAGTAAAAGCCGCGGCACAAACCCCGTGGGACCACGCCAATGTACGAGGCGCTAGTGTTGTAATGCTTAGGGGCGGAAAAATGGTAAGTCCGCCCCTGCGTTCAACATACAGTCCAATAGTCCGTATTTTATTTTTATTATTACAAACTGAAGTAGTTGAACTTTTAAATTTATTGTTAAGTATTTCTTTATTAATTTGTTAGACAATTACACAGCAAACCTTAATATCTATATATATAAAAATAAGTGTACATTATGAATAAATTTTATAACACAAGATCCACCAAACCGATTTCGATAAAAATTCCAGGACATATTAAAATTAATATGAAGATGGTTCCTGTGAAGTTTGTACGCTGTGGGATAAGTGGTTCCGGAGTTATGGCCTCTTAAGTGCACACCTGGTGACATGGCCAAAAATTACAACATATATACAATTATTTTTATCTATATATATAACCCATAGCAACCATTAAAAAACAAAAATTTCTATCGTAAATCTCAAAATTCCTGTTTGAGCACCTACCGGGGGTGATCACTTCCCTTTTTAAATTAGCCTATGACACTCACAAAGAATGTGGCTTTGTGAAAGAATTTTCGAAATCGGTTCAGTAGTTTCGGAGTTTATCCCGAACATACAAACAAACGCTATCATTTTATATATTAGTATAGATAAAAATGAATGTTTGTGTGTGGATTAGACCTATGGGAAGAAGATGGGCTAATTTAAAAAGTGTTAAATTTGTTTTTTTTTTATTCATCGGATTTTAGTACGGTTGCGTTAGGCTTTTGTATTAATTGATTATATTAATCCTCCGTAGGTGGAATTAAGTAAAAATGACAAACTTGGTACAATTTTGATACTTTAGAGTTAAATCATACACTTACGTACAAACACCACGGGGTCCGCGATCTACCGCAGATAGATTGCCTACCTGATAATATACGGCTGCGAATCAGAATTTTTATTCCGGGCAACAGAAAAGTTAAGATACATTTTTAACACCATACACCAAATATTAAATAACGAATTGAACAAAGTTTGAGTCATATAGAATTGGTACATTTAACGGGCAACGAAGTGCCAGCGGGATCAGCTATAGTTGTTTAATAAAAATATAAATAATATACGACGTCTGTTTTTGTTATGCTGCAGGTGTGTCAACCAATTGCAATCTCAGCTCTGCCGTCGCCACATCGCTTCACTTGCCCGGCAGCTCATCCGAACAGCCGGCTGCGTTCAAGACGGAACCACATCAACACGAAATGATGTTTCCCTATCAGGTAATGATCGCTATGAATCGTTCACAAAGCGTACTATTTGGATTGGGTATACGACATACGCGTTACCGTCAAAGCCTCCGATCATTAGTCAAAGTTAGGTTTTGCTATTTTATATTAGTTAGATATAATTTTTGAAATATTCTTTTAATTTTGACCCCACAAAATCCAAACCGGATCAAATTTTCTACCAAAAAAGCAGAAACCATCGACAATATTGAAAATTGAAGCATTTTTTTTTGCTTTAAATATAATTTTTCAGATACACACTCTTTTTCTTTATTGATATATATACACAATCTGTTCGTAATAGGTACAATAAGAGTATTAGATAAAATAAAATAAATTACATGAATACTTAATAAAATAAGCCACCCTGCAGTGATGACACTTTTAAAGGTACACACATTAAAAAAAAATAAATTTATCATTGTGCTCAGAAAAAAAAACAAATCTAATACATTATTAATAAGTAAGACACAACCTAACCTAAAGACAAAGTCTATTTATCTATCCCACTCACAAATAGGTACGTCATTGATATAATATAGTAAAATAAATTAAATAGATACAATGCAGCTTTAACAGCTTAGTGGTCGTGGATCTAGACGGTAATATTCGTTTATAATGTAGTATATTATTATCTTCCATTTTTCGTACATATAGAATCACAATAACGAAATGGCCCCTTCATCGGACGGACTTTTGTCGTCAATATTGAACGATGACGACTTGCAGCTCATGGATCCGGCGATGGGTGCTGACGGTAAGAATGCAAAAATCCAGTAAATAAATTCAGTATGTAATTTTTGGGGTTTCCTCCTTGTCCCATGTATAGGTGGCATGTACCCGGTTCGGATGATGGAAACCGCCAGCAGCTCAGTGCCGTGCAACAACAACACGATGAACACCGCGACCATGGTACAAAATGGTAATGCGGGCGGCGGAGACTCGGACAGCGCCGTCAGTTCGATGGGCTCGGAACGCGTGCCTTCACTATCGTCGGACACGGAATGGATGGAAACCAACTCGGATAGCGGACACAACGACGGATATCCGTCGCAATCCCTTCAAGAATATGGGTATGTCCTGCCATCAGGTTATCTTGTTACAAATGACGATGATTTGATACATTCGTCATTTTATTGTATTTTATAATACCTATATATTATACAGAGTGTAACAAAAAGTGTAACTAACTATGCAACTAACACTTATTACAATATAGTTTTTACTCAAGTAATATTGGTAGTAATGTTATGTAATTACTTGAGATAAGATGTTGAAAATTTATTTTTGACTTATAATTCAAACCCTTTTACTTAATTACTTTAATTTTAAAATCAATATTTTAACACTTTGATAAAAAAATCAACTACCTAATAGATACTAAGTATAGAGTTAATCATGTAGTAACTATAAAAATTAAATTTTAGGAATGTTTAGGAATTAAAGCTTAGGTTTAATAAAACTAGTTCGATAACAGTTGATTGGAGGAGAACAATTACCTGAAATAGGGTATTTCAAACTCTTTTGCCGGTGGTATAAAATATAAAATGTATGAACATAGATCATTGTGCCTCCCTTAAATACGTTTATGTTTATGTCCTTACTGATAGTTTGTTAGAGCTCACTGTAGGTTACTAGGTACCGGTTACCCGTTATAGGTACTAGGTATAGTATTATATTTTCAGATATTCTAACAGTTTTTTCTTCAAACTTATTTGACGAACACATAGGACTCTAACGTTCGTAGGAAATTTGAACTACATCACATTTCAAGCGTCGATTCTAAGGAAAAAAAACCATACTAATTAAAACCTTAAACGTGGGGAAAAACGTAGAGTAATCGATGAATAGTGTATCAATATATTAAAGTGCTATAACTTTCGCGCTATATATACTTATCTAACAATATAACATACTAGCTGTATATTAACATAGGTAGGTAATACATTATGTTATATAGACGCAAGTACGCAACATTTCTGTAAATAATATATAATATATATATATATATTTATTGTATGTGAAATTGTACTTGATTAGTGAATATTATTACAATTATTATTGTTTGGCTTCAGAAAAATGAGGTGGTTGGACAATTACCTGTATTCCGGAAGTCGTGGTCATTCAGCTGCTCCGCAAAAGAAATACCAGTTGTACGGGAGACGCCTAACAGATCCCGTATCAGGTAAATATTATAAAATAATAATTATTTAAATAACAATGTTGAAATGAGTACAAATGCAACGGTTAAATAATTTTTTATCTCGTGATTTTATTTTGTTACCTGTACATTTTTAGGGACCCCGAACACCACTGAAACGGCTAGGTCAAATCACATGGGTCTCGTGCCCGATTCCTTGAATCTGCCGTACGATATGTCTGTCAGAGAAGGCATCCCATTGCCCAGTTCTTCACAGTTCAACAGACACAATATGGCCGGTACGCAATTTGAATGTGTTATTATTGCCCATACTAATTTATGCATAATATATTGCATTGCTCCAGAATATAAAATTCGACATTAAATTATTTTAGTCAATATAAAGGAGGTTATTAAAAATAATACTATTGTAAAAATGTTAAATTACTTCTGTATACCTATCGGTTTGATCTTTATATTTCAACGATATATCGTTGTTTATCATACTGCATAATATTACTTACTATCGATTTTGGTCTAAATCTTAATAAGGTTGTTCACGTGTGATGACGCCCGAAAACCAAGTAGCCCTCAACCATACGTATGCACTGCCTGTCGAAGGTCCCAGGATACCGCGTAACAAGCTCAAAAGCAGCAGTAAAAGGAGTGAGGATGAACAGCTGACAAGAGACGAGAAGAGGGCCAGAAATCTGAATATTCCCATCACCGTAGATGACATAATCAATCTGCCCATGGACGAATTTAACGAGAGGCTGTCCAAATACGACCTATCCGAAAGTCAACTGACATTAATCAGAGACATTAGGCGTCGTGGAAAAAACAAGGTCTGTTTGTGCCGTATAATTATTAACATTAATTATTATATATTATTTTAATATGGGTACACTTGTCGTTTTGGAGACACATTTTCTTAAAAATATTTTATTTTTTTAGGTTGCTGCTCAAAATTGCCGGAAACGCAAGCTGGACCAAATCCTCAGCTTGGCCGACGAGGTGAAACAAATGAAAGACCGAAAGTTCAATCTGTTACAAGAACGTGAATATCTAATGACCGAGCGAATGAGAGTGAAAACCAAATATGATCTACTTTATAACCATATTTTTGGAGTGAGTTGCATGTTTGATAAACATATTTATAGAAGGATAAAATTGTTAATATAGACATAAATTTTAATTACAATTATTTGTTTGTTTAGAGTTTAAGAGATCCTGATGGAAATCCCTACTCTCCGTACACTCATACGTTGCGTGAGCAGCCCGACGGCAGTGTCAGTATTGTACCCAGAAATAATGGTACCCAAACCGACCGGAATCCTCGGTCCAAGCAACACAAGGACAAGTAATCTTGGGAATTACTTGATGTCCGGTTATATTTTTATACCAAAATGCTGTGATAAATACTGTGGGTGGTAGTCAAATCACCTCGAAATTATCAGGGAGCCGTGTGTACTTAATAATTTTGCTCAAACATAATATTATACACCTTTTTTACATTTTAATCCTAAAGACATCAGATTAAATAGATACTCCTTGATAAAAACTTTATTAAATTATTTTTAAAATAAGCTATTATTATGTTTTATTAAAAAAAAAAATATATAAAAATCATAAAAATAATTAACGAATCATAATCTTTTTTTCCTTTTTTTTTTTTTTGTTTTGTATATTTGCAAACTATTTTTTACTTGACTTGTGTTAAAATATTATACTGAACAAATATTTTGCTCAGTCATATAAGAAAAATTTCTCATATTTATATATTACGTTTTTTCTTTTTTCTTAATAAAACTTTGTCATTTCTTGAATATGGAAACGGATGGTATTGGTTGAATTTTGCAAATTCATTATAATTTATTAATAACTTGGTGAATTTCTATAATTTATTGTAAACTATTTTTTTTTCTCTAACCACGATGTGTTGAAAATAAGATAATATATCGTAGTTTTTGGTTTATTAATATTGTATGTAAATTAAAATATATATTGTAATATTAGAGAATAATTGATAAGGTGGATAAATTGTATAACATTTGAATATCTTTGGTTATAATTTGTATTTGTGGTGACAATTAGGTTGGTGTCTATATTTTATCATATAGGTATACTGTAATATTATTTATTTTGTAACTGAGAAAAAAAATGTATAATTTTTTGTATATTATTACTTGTATTACGTACAATTTAGTATAATTAACATTTTTAATAATATTTTCTTTTTGCCTAATCTGAACGACTTATTGTTGATTACTATATTAATACCTACTTGTCACAATATTTGACTATCTTACATAACAATACAATATGCGTTGGTATGTATTTTCACCTATATATTGATATGTTCAATATTGATTAGGAAGATGCGCAAAATATGACTAAATGCATTTTAGATTAAGCCATGTTTTATTTAATATCAAATTATATAAGTTTTTTGGTGTTAAAAATTAATTTTTATTAATTCATCATTTAATTAAACAATTATTTCTAATCGTTGACCTATACACCTCCCACATTTCCGCTTTACCAAACCGAAACAATTATTGCACGGTTGAGACAAAAAACAAAATATTTTGAAATTAATACATCATGCCTAGAAAAAACCAATATAAATATTTGGTGGAAAATGTAAGTCTACAAATATTCATTTTGAAAGAAAACCAAAAAAATGTTGTCAAAAATTGGTTTGTGTAGAAATTAACGATCATTAATTGTATTCTTTTCCCTGATTATCTTTAAAAATACTGTGAATTTCTCATTTTGGATGCCCTAAGGTGTAACTAGATCCGATTTTTATAAATTTATTATGATTTTAGGTGATTCAAGTTCAAATGTTGACGACATTGGAAATCTCATTTCAATTTTCAATAACAATTTATTTTATCAAATAATTTTATAAATACATACCTACCTACCTCTCAAAAAAAACTAATATCACAGGTATACCCTGGCACCCCAAGGTCAAAATGTGGACCTGAAAATTGTTTGGTATTATGTTATTTACTATGGAAGAATTTGCAACCATAAAAAAAATGTTGTACCCAAACCGTTGCGCTGAAAAATCGGGTGCCAGTGTAACATTACACCAGCAATCCGAACATTAAATAATTCAAATTTTGACTTGAAAACTGTTTGGTATTAAATTATTTATTATGTAAATATTTGTAACCACAAAATATAAAAATTTGTAACCAAACCGGTGCCCTGAAAAACCTCGTTCACAGTTCCGTTGGCCAAAGTAACGTTACCCCAGAACCTTAAGCATTAAATAATTAAAATTTTTGCTTTAAATCTGTCTAGTATTATGTTATTTATTATGCAACAATTTGTAACCATAAAAATAACCTATCTTGTCCACAGTGCCATATTTTATGTGAGTAGTGCATCTTTATTAATAATATGAATAATAATGTCAAGGCGACATATCCTTACAGTTAGTGGTTGTAGTAATAATTATAATAATAATAATTTCAGTGTTGACAACTACAACAGTAACCAAACCGGTGCCCTGAAAAATCGGTTGCCAGGGTAACATTACACCAGCATTACAAACATTAAATAATTCAAATTTTGACTTGAAAACTGTTTGGTATTATGTTATTTATTATGTAACGATTTGTAACCACAAAAAATAATTTTGTAACCAACCCAGTGCCCAAAAAACCACGTCAAAAGTACCGGGTGCCAAGGTAACGCATTGTGTAAAAAAAATTATATAACTTCTAGTTATTTTAAGTTCAATTTGGACCAAACTACATATTAAACGCAAGAATCTATAATAATGTTGTAATTTAAAAATATTTTTTGTTAATTAAAACATTACATTGTTGGTACTTAAAACTTTTAGAGTAGGTATATTTATGTAGAAGTTAATACAGTGTTGTATAACTCCAAGTTGGTTGAGGGTGACTAACAAACATTAACGAACACAACAATGTCAAGTATTAAAGAATTCTGTATTACTGTAACCATAGACCTATAATAAAACTGTATAAACTAATGGACAGCGCATAGAGAGAGATGTCAGGCGTACGATATAGAATAAAAGAGAAAAGAGAACGTGGGGGGAAATACAGTATTAGTTTCCATAAACGTATGATTACCCCCTTTATGTTCTTTCTCTCTTCGTTCTTTTTTCTTTCTTTCTCTTATATGATTCCCGTGCATTGATGGCAGGGCGGAGTGGAATCCGCTGTCCATTAGTTTATAGGTCTATGACTGTAACAACTTAACCTACTCGGTGCAATCACGATCACAGTTCACTGTTTACTCACTACTGAATGGACTGTGTTATTGTGACACAACAATAGTAACAACTTAATACAAAACAATAAATTATAGCACCGATAGTAAATATAAATATAATAATAGCAAATCTGATGATAATAGATAATACAAATAATCCCACATTTATTATAATTCATACAAACAATAACATTTTCAAATGTAATTTTTTCAATAAAAATGAATTTAACATACTGTATAGTACTATTTTTATAATGCCGAATAAAAAAATAAATCACTGGTAATTTAAAATTCTCAATAGTTTTTAAAAGCGCCGGTGTCTCAGGTTTCTAATATCTTTAAACGTTTTTACTTCGGGGGGTAAAATCATTCTAGGATAACTTTACTGCTGGTAAAATTAACCTAGTATATTTTTACCAGAGCTAAAACAAACCTAGGATATTTATAACCTCGGTAAAAAAAAACTAGGTTATATAAACCCCCTGGTTAACGCACCGTCTCTGCTCAGAAGCATTCTTCGTATCCAATGTTTTATAATTGAATTCAAATATAACTAATCCATTTCAATGACATACTCAACAACTACTGTATAGCAAGGTGGACGGACAGGAAAACTAAAAAAAAAAAAACACATCATTGTAAAACCAATACATTCTTTCGCTCCACTCAGAATCTAAAAGTAACACATTTTTAACTATTTAAAAAATTAAACAATCTTAAATATTTAATGTGTATAATTAATATTTAAAAATTCAATAAAATGTTCTATATACATTTTACGATTAATAATTCAAAAATAGTTTGCCACAGTAACTTGACATTTGCTATTTACTATACAATTTTTTTAGGTTTTTTTTTCATAGTTGTATATAAGTATCTATTTGTTTAGCTTAGTCAAAAAGTATGACAATTTAATACAAGATTCAACTCAAGTACAAAACATACTCGTTAAAGTAATTTAAAAATATACAAAACATGTACACATTTTTAGATTCTGAGCGGAGCGAGGAAGCTATTGGTTTTACAATGGTGTTTATTTAATTTTTTTTTTTTATCCTGTATATAAAATGTCTACCAAAAGGAGTGCTTCGATGTCCACATATAGGTACCTAGTAGTTTATCTTTCAGAAATTTGGATCAAGATGGTACTTCAGAGAGTTCATTTTTCGATTTTCTCAATAGTTATTTAATTCCACGGGAAAAACCACTGACAAATTACAAAAAACCTCTAAAAATAGGATTTTCATTTCTAACGCTTTATTTATCACCATAGAAACAAATAAAAAATGATAATATTAAAATATTAATTCGACTTACAGGATATAATAAATAATAACGATATAAAATATTCAGACTAACAAACCGTCTCCGCTCAGAATCACTTTTCTTATACAATGATATTATATGCAATATGCATTATTAATTTTGTTTTAAAAACAAAATAGTAAAAGAAATGAAAAATCCCTGGCGTCATATTCATGATAATTACTCTATAAGTTTATCAACCAAGGAAAAAGTAGTGACGAAGGAACTTCAAAAAAAAGGTGGGCAAGTGGGGTGTCGCTCCGCTGTACAGAAGGTTACTTGTGGGTCACTGTAATGGATGGTGTTCAATTTGAATTCAATGATATTATATCATTGTATAAGAAAAACGATTCTGAGCGAAAACGGTCAGTCAGCCTATGATATTACTAAGTATATTTGATGATATTATTGTAAATTAAGTAATTTATATACATATAACCTATTTACGTGGAACCTTGTTTTAAATTTTCAATCCTTAGCTATAAAAGTTGAAAATTTTATAAATTTATAACTACAAAATAATTATTAAATTTTGTCAAAATTCGAACTTTAAATCGTTATAAAAAAAATTGAGCCTATGTAATTTTAATATTTTTCAACTGCTATTGTAACAATATATCAGGAACCTTGCATTAAATGTGTACGATTTTTACGAAACAAATAAAATTTTATTGAAATTTATAGAAAAAAAAACAAAAAAAATTGAAAACTGACAATGTCCGCAAACCGCTCAAAAAGAGTTATGTGTATTTTAAGATGTTCAAACAATTTACAATTTACTCGCGTTAAAATTAAAATATTATAAAAAGCCAATGAGGTTGCTAGATAATAATCTTACCTTTAGATTTTATAAAAGGTCATCGGTCAAATTTTTAAATTAACGGAGCTACACGTATTCTGCTGAGCGTAAAATTTGCTATGTTACGCCATTGTAAAGGCGGGTTCCCACGGCGCATGGCTCGGCGAGTCACGAGTCAAATGCGCTGGCTTGGTAAACTACACGCGCCGTGGGAACGCTCTAGCTCGGCTAGGCTCGTGTCTATCCGAAAATTGTCGGTCCGATGTGTCCGCGCCAAAGTAAACGAGCCGCGCATTTAAACAGTGTTCCCACAGGCATGCAGTTTGGTGAGCCTAGCTACTGTGGTGAATTTTTATTTTATTTAAATTTTATATGCTTTTCAATATACATATTAAATTGAACTGATAAGAAATAAATTATAAAAAAAATGGAATGGACCAATGAGGAGGTTCTAGAGTTTTTAGGACTATACGAAGCACATCCGGCAATTTGGAATCCACGCCATAGAGATCATAAAAACAGGAATATAGTTCACGATGCTTGGAAAGACATAGAAAACAAACTAAGGTAGGTAGCAAACTATTTTTTATTTTTATTAAAATAAAATATTTGTTTTTAATTACTTATATTTGTATTTTTGTAATGATTTAAGTGTCAAAACTGATATAACAGAAATGAAAAAAAAAAAGACTCACTGTTGGCTACTTATAGAAAACTTTTAAACAAAGTCAGAGTAAGTATGGGTACTGGTAGTGGTACTAATGATGTCTTCAAACCAGATTGGTTTGCCTATAACGCAATGGTATTCCTACATGATGTTTACGAGGCGAAAAAAACAATTTCAACAGAGGTAACTATTTTATTTTGTTTTTTTTTTAATTGATTGTAATGTTTTAATTTAAATTTAATTATAAAATTAATTATATAATTATACCAAATTGTTTGATCTATATAATATTATACAATTACGCTGTATTCACTTTAGCTGTCCATAAGAATCAATATATTACATATTATGTATATATAATATGTATTATAGGCTATAGGTACTGTCTCAATGATGTTTTTGTTCAGGGTAGGTATTCACATTTTACCAAAATAACCATGTTTATACGTTATACGTAATATTAATAACTATTAATTATACGACTTACAAAAATACGCTGTACGAAAATAAATATAAATAACATGAAAGAAACAAATACTCGTATAGTATATAAATTTATATTAGTTTTATAAATTAATTTGGTTTGGTTCTAAAAATGGAAACATCTAATATTAAACATCTATATTTTAATAATAATTTTATTTAAACTCGTTCTTGCCATGCCACTTTTCCACTTGTCACAAAATATTCAGAGAACTGGTCTCTAACCATTTGTGCGTCGAGACCGGATCTTCTTGGTACTCTTTGTAATGGGAACATGGAACCTAAATCATTTTGTTCAGACCTCCAAGAGCCTGGAACTAAAATTCCATAATTATTTCCCAATACGAACTTTTCCTGGAAATAATTAAATTCTATCAGCTTGTATAATATTATACCCAAAAATACCTACTATTTTCATTCTTATTTTTTCAAAATGTACAATTTTCAAAAGCAAAAATCCACTAATTTTGCACATATAAGTATTAAGTATTATAAAACAAAAAAAAATGGGCCAAATCCGTTTATAATATTATAAAAATTATTTATACCATGTAATATATTTGTATATCTTACCTTGGCTTTTTGTCGACTTCGTGAAACACGACCTTTTTTTAAAGCACCACACTTGTTTTTTAATGAAAAAGACAGAGCAAAGTATCAAAATAACGAATCGCGATATACAAGAAACACGAACTTTTTTAAAAGCACCAAACTTACAGTTTTTTAAGTAAACAGACAGAGAACAGTGTCACAACAACGAACAACTGTAAGAAAGTAGAAACACGACCTTTTGTAAGAGCACCGAACTTGTTTTTGAAGGAAATGGATAGATCCGTGTTAAAATAACGATTCACGATATGGAAATAATAACTTAGTTGTTAATAAAAAAATCTTGTACGTTCTTATTACCATGTTGTATTATTGATAAACGAATCGATAACATTTTTTTTTAATATAATGCATAATATTCAGGGTATTTATAAATATGATTTTTTACCCAATCTTACAAAAAACGTAGTATCAACCACAACGTTTATTAATATAATAAGCGTTATATATTATGCACTTCCAAAATCATAATATTAATGATAATCGTTTTTTAACATAACAATACGTTTATAAATAACATATTATTCAATTCAATAAACATGTACATTGGATTAAAAAATATACTTTTACAAAGTATTGATACCGTTAATTAAAAGGATAATAAATTCGTTGGTTTAACTATTTCATTTATTGAAGTAATAAACCATTTATTTATTGTTTTAATATAATCAATTATTATTTTAATAATTATATTGTGTACAACTTATGAAAAAAAATTAATTGTGTCCACAAACGCAAGTTTATGATATTAACCACAATTATTGTTAATCAATAAACAATAATTTGTTGAAAGAATAAAAAAATTCGTTGTGTCAATAAAAATGATCAATAAATGGCGTTTATTCATATTATGAACATTTTTTTTTTCAGTGTGTGTATAATGAACTTGAAGATTTGCTTCTTCTTAAGAAATTATGTAACAATACACAAGTCATTGTAATTTCTTGTACTTTTTCCGGCTCTAGAAGTATTGGTCCTCTAAATATGCGAAAAACTGATGCCATAATTCCAAATACATTTTCAACTACTCGGCGTGCTCGAGAAAGCCGGTAGTTGAAAATTCTTTTGGCGTTTCCTTTTTCGTGTACTCCCGAGTATGGTTTCAATATATTTGTGCTTAGAGCAAAAGCTTCATCCGTCAGAAACACATACGGTAGCGACACATTCGTATTAGGGAGTATTTCGTCGTATGGCAATATCAATTCATCCGTATCCAATTTTTTAAAAAACGTTGTATTTCGTAATACGCCACCATCGCTGATTCTTCCTTGATAGCCGATATCCACAAAAGTAAAATCATAATTAGCGTTCACTACAGCCATGAGCATGAGCACAATGCTAAAAGTCCCCTTATAATTGTAGTATTCCGTTCCACTATTGACAGGGCTTTGGATAACTACATGTTTTCCGTCAATAGCCCCGAGACAGTTGGGGAAATTCCATTTTTCATTAAAGTCTAATGCTATATTTTTCCAACCACTCGAATTTTTTGACAACTAAAAAAAAACAAAAATTATATATTTTTCACTACGTTGTGTTTTGTATTTTAAATATTATCATTTTATGTATATTTTATAAAAATATATATGAGATCTTTTAAATAGCTACTGGTTAAAAATGATTTTTAATTATTTTAATTATATTTTATAAATTATTAACTACAAAATAGTTATTAAATTTTAAATATGCGTATGCATTTTTAATATTTTTCCACTACTATGTAAGAATGGATTAGGAGCCTTGTATTAAATTTTCAAGCTTTTATACCCAACAAATAACATTTTATTGACATTTATAGGAAAAAAAAATTATAATATTAGTGACTGATTAAGTCCGTAAACAGTTCAAAACAAATAAAATTTCTGAAAATTTTATCATGTATAGAAAATGCTAATATAAACAACCAGTGAAAATTTCATGTTTTTATGGTCATTTTTTTTAGAGTTACACCAAAAACTAAAATCGATTTTTGTTAAAAACCGATTTTGCGTAAAATTCCCGTTTTTCTTAATTTTTATTTTGCTTTTGAAAACTATTGGGAATTTTTAATTTCCCCCCCCCCAAAAAAAAAAAAAAAATTAACAAGTAGATTCACTTTCTCATCGAACAAAATATTGAAGTTGAAAATTGAAGCATTATTTCAACTACATATCGTGTACACAGACACAAATAAAAAAACACACACATAATTGTAAAATTAATACATTCATCTCTCTGCTCAGAATCTAAAAATTTAGTTTTCAAATTAATGAGTTATTTCAAATAATTTCAACATTTAAAAAAATTATGAAAAATAAACCTTAGATAATTAATGTTTTTACAATCAAAAGTTTTTTTAAAATTAAATTTACAAAAATTCCAGTCCAAAATCATGGAAATTATTTTTTAGTTATTAAATGTTGTTAAATGAATAATTGTAGAGGAAATTATATATATTAAAACTACCTAAGAATAACAATTTTAGTTATTTTGTTTTAATTTAAAAATATTATTTGTGGATAATGTTATTATATTATACACATTATTTCAAATACAATGTTTTCGGCAAAAATTAATTCAACCCACTGTATAACTAATAGTAAATACTAAATAATATTTATTATTTTTAGCAATTGGAAAATTCGTCAGATGGTAGTGAAATTATGAGTGGTCAATTTCACGACAGTTCTGAAATGGATGTACCTCAGAATCCGGACAACAATTTCAAAAGCCCATCTGTTAAGGTAACAAAGAAAAGAAAAGCTGACGATAAGGTAGAACAAATTGAAAACAGGATGGACGAAGCATTTACGTTTTTAAAACAAATTTCGCAAACTCCGGCCAAAAGTAAGTGTTCACTTTTTACCGACCTGTTATGCGTCAAATTACAAGCACTTAGTGAACAAAAACAAGATATTGCAATGATGGAGATTGATAATATTATGTTTCGTCTCAAACATTCTGCTGATCACATAGTACAGCCACCATCGTATTATCAATATCCAAGTACCAGTTTCCCGACATATTCGCCATATTTACTCAATGATAATTATTCAACCGCATCATCATCATCATCATCTGCATCTCTTCAGCCACAACCATCGCCCAACTACATATCATCTATGCCATCTACGTATTATGATTTATCTCAAAACCAGAATTCCTCTGAGTACTCAACCTCCATGTCATCTCCACATTTTCAGCAATTCCAAAATCCATCACCAACACCATCACAACATAGCAATGTAGGAGAAAAAAGTTTGGATTAAGGTACCAAAAGCATATACGTGTATTGTACAACATTTTTTTTTATAATATACAAGGTGTTATATTATGAAAATACTTTATATGTTATTGTTCATACATTTTATACTGCTTATATTCATTTTAAATATAATTATGTTACACTTTGTTTTCAGTTTTAAATTTGATTTTGTTATATATATATTTTTTTTATATTATTTTTTTTAAAAGGTTTTATACTTATATAAAATTTATTTTTAATTTAAACATAAATACTTTACCGTTATTTCAGATTTTAACTCCTGATTTAAAGCTTTGCAAACATCTTGCACACATCTGGAAACAGTTTGAACGGAAAACTTAAAAAAATATGATAAGCTCTTGAAGCTGTCTCCCGAGGCTAAAAATCTTAGGGTAACGGCCAGCCTTTCTTGCACAGGAATACACTTCCTCATATTTGTATCCATTTTTGATATTATCGGCCCAATTTTTTGAAGAAGGTATTCAAAATCTGTGGCAGACATCCTACAAAAGTTTTGGAATTTATTTGACGGTCCTTGTCTCAAATCCTCTAACAAGTTTGTGGCATTGTATCTAAAATATAATTGTATTTGAATTATTCTTATTTACTATCGAAAAAATAACTATAAGTTAAAGCACTCGCTTATAATGTATAATATGTAATTATTTAATATTATAAATACTTAGTTATTTAAAGTTAAAAAAATGTGCTTTTATAAAAGTTCTAAAATTATCTTCATAAATAAATAATATATTATATTAAATTAAAAAACTAAACACTGATATAAATAAATAAAATAGGTGCTTATTTACTTATATTTAAATATTAAAAAAAATATTTGAATAAAAAAAACTTAAAATTAATTATTATTTTACTTTAGTTTTACCTAGTACGGCTTTTGTATATTTCATGCATCCAGTATCTTCTTTCCTTGGATTTTCTTTTTTCTTTTTTCTTTTTTCTTTAATTTTTCTTTTAAATACTCGCCACTTAACATGACAAAATACGCTGCTGCGCAAGCAGCAACTTGCGTCTTGTCTAGAGCACTAGTCATTTTGAACTGAGAAATTTGGCGGCTTAATTTTGGGCTTAAAAAAAAGGGAGGGAGCTCTGATCGGCTCGGATAAGCTCGTGGCTCGCCAAGTCACGCGCCGTGGGAATGCTGTAGAAATTGTAGGCTCGTGATATGCCGAGCACATAATATGTAGGCTCGGTACAAAAACCGCGCTGCGCGAAGTTCGCCGAGCCACGCGCCGTGGGAACCCGCCTTAAGACGCAGACAACACATGCGGGTACGTCCTCTTAAGGTAGATAAAGTAGATACTTTAAGAGGACGTGTCACGGAAAAAAATCACTTGAAAAATTCCTTTAAAAACATGTTTGCGCGTTCCAATAATATGGGTTACTGAGTGGTTTGATCATAAAAGTCCTAAAAATAACTTTTGAAAAATTAAAAAAAGTGTATTATTTTCATGATATATTTCATGATGTTTTAAAGATATCAAAAATCGGGCTTCTTACGGAACCAGATAAAAATCTCCTCTACAATTTTGTTCATCGGTGTTTTTACAATAAAACCACTCGGTAACCCATATTCTTGGAACGCGCAAAGTATGTTTTATAAGAAAACCGCAGAAAATTACGCTCGTCAAATGCTGCCACCCGTAAGCAGTGGCAGCGTTCGATACTAGGTTCATACCATCACCCCGCGCGCGATAACGGCAGTAGTATATTATGTTGTATAATTTAATATTTACGACTTTTATGGTTTCCAATCTCTTATTATAATTTTAAATAAACCATACAAGTCGTAAATATTAAATAATACAACATTTGTGTCAAAATATCATTAATAAGGTTAAAATAATGATATAACATAATATTAATAAATTAGATAATTTTTATCGCAGTGGAATTCCCCGATTATTATTCTGATACCAGAATTGTTACGACTTACGATACGATAAGTGAATCAGTCGTGTAATCGCCTTGCGTGCGTACGAGTCGCATATATTTTTACATATTAGATTCTAATATATAAAAATCTCATGTCACGGTGTAAGTGGACGAACTCCTCCTTAACGGCTTGATTGATTCGGATAAAATTTTTTTTGCAGTACATTTGGTAGGTACGAGAATAGGTTGTAAAATATTTTTCACCCTCCTAGCCCCACCCGGGGAGTTGCTCAAAAGGGGATTTTGAGATTCGCTGTGTTAATGTAAATACTCTGCAAAATCACAATGTGATATTAGCAATGTAAATTTATAACAAAAAAAAATCACGATTTTAATTGAAAATGTTGACGATTGAAATGACGAAAAGTTTTTACAAAATCCTTCGTATCGTATGATAAAATTTGGTTTTCTTAATCATGTATGAACATAAAATGTAATATGTACGAGACACGAGTCAATGGAAGGGGTCCGGACCCCATGGACTGTTCAATTTGGGCGGTGAAGGGTAGAAGGTACCGACTACCGAGGCAATTGCGATCCGGCACCCCGTCATCCGACCATCATATAGTTTCCAGTCCTCTATATATTAGTCTGTGAGGGAAAGCCGCAGCTGATAAGAAGTGGTTAATGATAAGAAGAGCTTACTGATAAGAAAGCGTTTTTACTGTTAATTATGAGGTCAGATGAACTCATGGGGGAATGGCAGACCAGATATGAGACATCTGCTAAGGGCAGCTGGACCCAGTTCGTGATGCCCTCAGTACGTGCGAGGTACAGTCTCCCGTTGGTCCTGGACCACTACACCGTCCAGTTCCTCACAGACCACGGGGACTTCCATGCTAAGCTACATAATTTCAAGCTCGTCGACGACCCAATCTGCGCATGCGACAGGATGCCAGAGACGGTCAAACACGTATTAAGACATTGCCCGAGGACGAGACTGGCAAGAATCAAACTTAAAAAAGTCTTCGAAGAGGAAGGCGTACCTTGCAGGTCACCTTCAGAAGGGGCATTCCTTACATCGAAGAGTACATACGAGGCTCTAAACGTGTTCGCAAGAGAAGCGCTCACACAAAGAAGCGACCGATAACAATAAAGTAACATCAGAACACAAGACTTAATTTGGTCAGGACGCCGCCACCATCACTGACGAAAGGCACAGACTAGGGGTGCCTCGAATGAGCACGAATGGCGTAAGCGGCAGAAACAGGGGGCACGCTCGAGCGCGTCCTGGCCCGGGTCGCGCTCATACGTCTGGGACGGACAGTTTGGCCCTGCTGCGGGGGCCGTGCAGAATTCCGCATCAGTATTCTCTGCCTGTCGTACGAGCCGACTAAAAGGGATCAGGCCAGGCGGTGCCGGCACCTGGGGCGCGGACGCACCAAAACTTTCGGGGACTAGGGCGTTGCGAGGTTCTGATTGCGACCTCGAGAAGAGCGCGTCGGTTAGGTTAGTAAAGTATGACTTTAAGCCACTGAACATTAAAATAATTCGATCAATAGCAGGTGATAATGATAGCCATTTTGTTTTTGTATGTGCTAAAATATCCCCATACTGAACATTTGTGAATTCACAAAATTCTTTTAATTTTTCCACGCGAACAGTGTAAATATGAAAATAACCAAAAATTGTAACTGTTATGGCTTCAACGTTTATAGGTAAACTATCCGAGGCGCATTGTATAGCGTTACGTAATATGTGGTCACAGCAGGCTAATCCAAGTATTTTTTTTATTTAATTCTGTTGGAATTATAAACAAAACATTCTATATAATGTAGTGTATAAGTAATATATTCACACTGTAGTTCAGCAGACACTGACTATACATTTTTATAATACTACAGCATACATTATGTCTATTGTGTAGTGTAGCCGGGTATACATATAGTTAGTCGTTGATTTATATTAAGCCTCGTAACACTATTGTACATCGTATCATTATACTTATTACTATCTATATCTATACTATTATATAAAGAGGAGTTGTTAGTTACCGTTGTTGAAGGTAATCTCTGGAACTACTGAACCGATTTCGAAAATTCTATTATTTTACCCCTCCCCCCCCCCCCCCATCAGTAATCTTGTCTACTCCGCTGGTTTAGCTCATTACTTGTTAACTACATTCTTTATTATTTATTAAAAAATTAGGATATTAACATAGCCCATAGGTGCTTAGCCTCAAAAACTATACTCACCTATTGAACAAAATAATTTCATTTGGTTTTTATTATTTGCACATTGCAACAATAATTCTCTTTTTTTTCTTGGTGGTTTGTCGAGCCGGATTTATATTTGCGTTTATTATTCATTATATTTTGTCGATCTTATTATTCTTAATTTTCACAAAATATCACAAACGTAAAACAAGGTTTCAACCACAAGACCCACAGCCAACGCGCACGATGAAAACTGTCGACTAATATTTTCAAATGGATACGATAATCTATAACAAAAATACAATTATTATACAAGAGGTCATGTTATACATACATTGTATTAAATATTATATAGTTATTAAATACAGTTAAATACCCAATCATTTCCGACAAATTTGTTCTTCGTATTGGCGTATCGCCCTTATCGGGATAGGACGTACAGTGTTCGCAATCTGTCGGATATTTTGGTCTTCGATTAACGATAACAATTTAAAACACTATGTTGAAGATCCGTAAGCAAATTGTTGACCTATTATATCGTTAAAAATAATCAGACATTCAGACCCCATTTCTAAAAATGCATAACACAAGTACAGAAAGTTCATTTTTTTAAATTTGAAGACAAAGTTGGTTACTATATGGCAGTGTTTCTCAGCCGGTGTGTCGCTGAGCAAGTCCAAATGTGTCGCGCGAAGTACTAAAATTAAATGACAAAATGTCTAAACATTATTAACACTATTAATTATTTTCAAAAATTCATAGGTATTTGATATAATTTCCATGATGAATAAAAATAGATTATCAGCTATCGTCGTAAAATAAATTTTCTTATTATCGTTGGGTTATTATTACTATCGTAATTTTGAATGATTAATCGCGTTCGAATCGCCTATATTGTGTAATCCTCTTAATTGATAAATGTTGGTTTTTCGATATTTTCGTTTATTTTTAAACAGTGAATACGTATAGAATATTTATCCTGAAAACAATGGATTAAATCCAAATTTTATGTTTTCTTAAACACTCATTATTAACACAATAACGGTTACACTCGTGACAAAAAAATTTTTTACATGTAAAGTTTTGTATGTGATATTTTTCGTTACACAGCCTACACTTTTGCCCCGGTCCATTTTTACAGACGTGCTTCTTTTTATTGTTATACCCCGTATCGCATAACTCGCAGTAGTATACACGTTCTCTTTGTTGGCGTGCATATTGACGATGTCACCATCAGTGAAATTTGTAATTTTTTTAATATTTTCAATCATATTTTGTAATGCTTCCTCCAATAACGTATTTAAACTAACTATATCTAAATCCCCCGACATAGGTTTTAATGTGATATTATAATCAATCATATAAGCATTATACTTTTTTATAAATTTAGTTTTCTTATTGTTAATTTTCAACAAGTCAGACTCTAAGATGAGCGTTTCAACGTTGTATGCTAGTGTTGCATTTTTTGTTCCGGCCGTTGTGTCCATGTGTATACGCTTACCTAAAAAAAATATGCACTCATATAAAAATATACACTAATATAAAAATACTAAATAAATACTTTGATTAGAAGGTCCAGCTGGTATATTCTCAACGAAAATATCGGGGGCTACTTCAATCATATTCTTATGCTTACCTAGAAAAAAAAATGTTGTTATATAAATATAAATATAAATAGTTTATCATACTTTTTTCGAAATTATCCATCACTTTAGTGCAATATTCGTCGTCGTCTTCAAACATTATATCATCTAATAAAAAAAAAATTAATTTTTGACACTACATATAGGTAATTTTCGTACTTGTTTCATTATTTTCGACATTAGCGCACAATTCGTCGTCTTCAAACGTTACATTTAGGAAAATAATAATAATATTAATAAAATATACACCACGAACACTACTACGTAAATGTTTACAAATAATTGTCTAAGCTCCTTAAAAATGATGCAGGGTGAACAACTACGTATTACCTAAGCTCCTTAAAAATGATACAGAGTGAAAACTACGTTTTGCCTAAACACAACTCCTTAAAAATGATCAAAGGGGTACAATATATTTTTAAATTATAGCCATGTACTTACCATGATTTTTTTTCATATGTTTTCGTAGATAACCATGCATATTTTTCGTGTGTCTTTTAAGACTATCATTTCGAACAAATAAAACACCACAAACCGAACATTTGAATTTTTTTTTTTCATGACTCTTTAAATGCCTAGTTAAATTATCTTTCTGAGAGAAAACGGATAAACACTCGTTGCATTTAAACATTGCTAAACATATAACGTCTGAATGGTAGTTTACAAGTTGGCAGACTGACTTGTCCTGAGTCTCTAGTGATTATTATTATAAAAAAGACTCTCTTACCCTGGAAGGGGTAAACATCCCTGGTAGGGGTTGACACATGTAATCAAATGACCGTATCGTCCTTGGTCTGCACTGAGTATTACAAAAGACTCCGGGTAGAGGGTGTTTACCGATTCTACTCACTTGTCTGATGCGATCATTTTTTAAGACGAACAATATTATGTGGGTCAGTACGACTGTAACACGTTATACGGTTGTGTGTTAAAATGTTTGGTTTGGGTGGTTGAGGTCATTCAGCGGTGACCTTACATGTTAGGGACAAATGTATGTGTGTGTATGTTTTTGTTTGCGTTATATTATCATACACGTATCACATTACACACGAATATATTTTTTAAATAATTTCTTTCTGACGTATTACGTACACATATAAATTGTAAATAATTATTAATAGATTATGATAACTGCTCACAGCAATCTGATAACTGATAACGCGTGATAGGGTTGTGCAATGTGGTCTGCCGGGGTGGTGGGGGGTGCCGGAGGTGGACAGCCGAACACTATACACGAATATTTTTTAAATAATTACTTTCTGACGTACACATATTAATTATATTATAATTGTAATTGTAACTATAAAATAATTAATTAAGATTCTTGTTTTTAGCAATGTTAAGGTGAATGACGACATTTGGTGAATGTTGACATTCACCGGTGAAAGTTGACATTCACTGCTGTTTTTGGTGAATGTCAACATTTTGAATGAATATTAAAAATTTGCCAACAGTCACCGGTGAATGTCAACATTCGCAACGATTATCGGTGAGTGTTGACATTCACAATTGAAGTTTGGTGAATGTTAGACATTTTTAGTTAGAATTGGAGTATAGACGTTATCGTTTCATACGTTAAGATAGTAAATGTTTATAGATATGATATTGTTCACACAATATTTAATCGAACGGTGTTTAATGATCTATATAATATTATCATAGACATTTAGGTATTTAACGTTACGGTATGTGTCTGTCTGCCTGTACCCACTACCTATCTCTCTCTCTCACACACACTAAGCTTTTGCTTAATCGCATAATTGGCGATACGTCAGTCATCGTACCTAATTTAGTAGTGATGAAAAATACGTTTATATCGACCAGTGTCGACGTATTTCATTTACCTTGCTTACACGAACGAAAAGGTAGACTGTTGTGACTGATTGAATTTGTGATACGTTCGAGATATCTACTAATTGTTCACGTGTATAATGGAGAACATACGAGAAGTTTTTTACGAAAAATTTAACGCTATATTAAGTACAAAAAGAGAAGACAACAATTTTTATTTGAGTACTGAAAAATATAACAAATGTGTTGAAGACGTTCTCAAGTTTAAGGGGAAAGTCTAACCTAACTGATGGTTAATTAATTTGTAAAAATTATTTTATCACTAGGTATTCATCTTTTTTTACAACATATTAACATTCACCAAAAACAAATGGTGCATGTCAACATTCACCAGTGAATGTCTACATCTAAGAAGAAATTGACATTCACCAGAAATTTCGGTGAATGTGACATTCACCGGTGAATGTCGACATTCACCAAATGTCGTCATTCACCTTAACAGCAACACAATATTGTTTGTTTGTTTGTGGAAGGGAACTCCTGGTGAATTAAAATTGTTACCATTATATATTTAAGATTTATTTTTGATGGGGGTCATCTAGACCTCCACGCGCTTGTTTAAGAGTTAAATTTAAAATATTTTTATTTGGTGAATATTTTATTTTGCAAAAAATAAATATAGACCCGAGTGGGGCATTCCAACACAAACACAGACAGGGGGGCACAGGGAAAATCCGTTATATAATGATATAACATATTAATAAATTAGATTATTACTATCGTAGTAGAATTCCCCTAATTGTTTCGATACGATAAGTGAGTCAGTCGTGTAATCACCTTGCGTGCGTTACGAGTCGCATATATTTTTACATATTAGATTCTAATATACAAAAATATCGTGTCACGGTGTTAGTGTACGAACTCCTCCGTAACGGCTCGACCGATTCAGATAAAATTTTTTTTGTACATTTGGTAGGTACGAGAAAGGTTGTTAAGTATTTTTCGCTCTCTTAGCCCCACTCGGGGAGTTGCTCAAATGGGGATTTTGAGATTTGCTGTGTTAATGTAAATACTGTACAAAATCACAATGTGATACTGCATTGTAAATTTATAACCAAAAAAAATCACGATTTTAGTTGAAAATCGTATCGTATGATAAAATTAGGTTTTCATAATCATGTATAAACACAAAATTTAACATGTACAAGACATGAGTCAATGGGAGGGGTCTGGACCCCAGGGTCTGTTAAATTTGGCCAGTAAAGGGTAGAATAGGTACCGACTACCGAGGCAATTGCAATCCGGCACCTCATTTAACTCGCCCATCATTTAGTTTCCAATCCTCTATATATTAGTCTGTGAGGGATGGCCACAACTGATAAGAAGTGGTTAATGATAAGAAGTGATTATTAATGAGAAGGCGTCTTCACTGTTAAGGACGAGGTACTGATTAGCATTGTTACTGATGAGGATGAGGATGACGATGAAGATGGCGATGTGGATGATGATGAGGTTTGAGGACGGAAGAGGCTTCAGAAATGTCTTTTTTATCCTATTATTAAAATAATATAATTTAAATTTCTTAATCAATTATTATAATATAATAATAATATAAATTATTATAATTGAATTAACTTATAACAACAATTGTCTTTGAAATGCCACAATATTTTTACACTAATCTAGATATGATATGTAAGTACCTATTATTTGTTACTTAATCATCGTTACCATCGCGGTGTAGGTTTTCCAGATAAGTCAATATTTTTTCGCTGAAACTAGTTACGACCACTATAAGACTATGTGATTGACACAGATTGTATACTTTTAATAAGAATAAAAAATTCAAGTAGGTACTTACAGTTAATAGTTTTTGGATTACAACAAAATTAAAAAATCGATCTTAGCATCAAGTAATCAAGTAATCAGAAAAAGACACAATTTATTAATTTATAGTATATTTGTGCCTAATTACAGCTTTCGACAATAACAATATTAAGTATTAACTATAGTATTTATTAGACTAAATAGGCTAATTATATGCTTTGCAAGTTACTGGATTAGTTGCATTATTATATCCATCCAATAACATATAAAACGTTATGTACTTATTATCACATCCACATTTATTATCACGATCGACTAAATCTATATCTCTTCCTATGAATCCTTTTGAATATTTTTTGGCAAACTTACCCTATAAAATATATAAACAAATTTAAATAACTTTTATGATAGGTATTATAGACTACAAAGTATTACTTTTTCATGCAATATGTCCAGGTTATCGCCACACCATTTTCCTTTGTAACTGTCGTAGTTTTCACAAAACTGTAAACATTTATAAAAACAATTTAAATAATATGAAGTCTATAAATAAAATTGATAGTTTTAAATATAAGAATTCAACTAATGTAAAAAAAATTACATACTAAAAATGTATACTCAATCACAAACTATCTAAATCATTGAATGGGTAGGTATATTTTATATATACAGAAATTGCTGCTAAGACATTTTTAAATCTGGCGCTGGAAAAATTGTGTTTAGTTCCGAGCCCGTTAAATTACTAAATTTACACGGGGGATAAGGGATTGTGAGATACTCAAACTCGTCTTTTAAACATCACCACATTTAAACAAAAACACCAAAGCAACAAGACTTTTTACAAACCCTTATCAAGAAACCTTATCACCGACGTCATACTTATGACACTTATTATCACCTCCTCATACTTTTTAATTATTACCAACTCTAGACGTGCGACACCTATAAGCCTATAATATAAAAAATCAGACCTCCGTAAACTATACTCACCATTTGCGAATTACACAGGCAGCTAGTAATTGAATAAGATGTAAATATATTTATAAAATTAGACTTCAAATTATAATCATAGATTCATCAAGTGGTTGCAGAATAGTCCCATTAATTGCATATTTAAAATGAATTAGGGATTTAAGATGTGTAAAAGCCATATGACTATAAAAATCATATCTACTGTCCATTGAGACATCGAGTCAAGGCTGTAACAGAAAAAACTCCCTGGACCCCCCCCCCCCCCCTAGGTATAGCCTTGAATTGAGTTACTCATACTATTATACACAAAATACACATTTATATTTTATATAATGATGACCAGTCAGTGTAGTAGATTTTAAGAAAGACATTTAAAGAAATGAGAGAGAGAAGGTGTGGTTAGTCAATCTGACCATTTAATAATTTGGATAAAAAAGTAAGGTTAGAAGCACGCCTACGATCAGCTAGTGAATCTAGTTTGAGATACTCGCGTACTGGTAAATAATTATGAGAAGGACATTCAGTACATGACTGGCATATTTTAAAAATTTATTTTGAACTCGCTCAAGCAATATTGCGTTTTGAGCAGTATTAGGATCCCAAATGACAAAGCCGTATTCAAGGATAGGCCTAACAAGCGATCATTACAGTTCGTTAAGAGGAGAAGCTAATTTAAACTCCGTTGTTAATTGTTATGCGCATAAAACCTAAGATTTTAAGTAATTTGCAGCCGACACGCTCAATGTGTAAATTTGGGCTAAGCGTAGTGCAGAGAAGAAAACCAAGATCAGTGACAGATTTATCAAATGATTGCAATATAGCCCCATTAATTGCATATTTAAAATTAATTGGGGATTTAAGATGTGCAAAAGTCGCATGATGACATTTAGCAATATTGAAATCCAATCCTAGATTGTTGGCCCATGCAACAATAGCATTCAGTTCATCTTGTAGGATAAGAAACTCGTTTACAGAGTCGATACGATAGAACACTTTTACATCATCCACAAACGCTAGGAGCCGTGCTTGCTTTAATGAATGGTTAATACTATTTAAAAATATAGAAAACAGTAGTGGGGAGAGGTGGCCACCTTGAGGGACACCAGATAAAATGGGGAGTATATCAGAAGAGACTCCATGAATTTTAACAAATTGTTTCCTGCCATCAATAAAAGAACTAAACCACGATAAAAGTGGTTCACCGAAACCAATTGCTTGCAAGACATATTGCAATATATGGTGATCTACACGGTTAAAAGCTTTGCATAAGTCATTGAAGATGACATTAACTTGCGAATGAGCTTTAAAAGCTTCAAATATATAATTAAAAAAGACTGCATGACAAGTAGTTGTCGAACGACCAAACCGGAAACCATGCTGTTCCTCCATTAACAATCTGTTGAAGCTTGGTTGAATATTATTAAGTTCGAATAATTTGGAAATGTGGGGAAGAATAGAGATTGGCCTGTAGTTGGAGACTAGAGATTTCAAAATCGGTACACACCGATAAACACTATAATACGATCTCTATAATTATTTTAAATGATGAATATTTTAAATTTAAATGTTTATACCTTGCCATACGATAATTCACAATGCTTAAAATTTAGTGTTTCTTCAGTTTTCGGTATAGGGCTTATTAAAAATTCAAAATAAACTTTTTCTCTTGCAATGGTGGATTGGCTTAAAGCAGTTGCAAATTTATTCTGAAAATAACGTAATATTTTTAAAATTAATTTTTGACTTATGTGTTTGATACTTATCTTACTAATGTCATAACGTCTGGATCTGTTGAACCAAGGGGAGTAACTCCATTATTTAAGAATTTATCAGTACAGTTATTGAAAGTAGCAAATTCAATTACATAGAAATCCATGACGTCATTTATCATACAAAAATCAAACCCTAATACGCAAAATATAACATATAATAATAGATTTATATTTTATTGGTTGTATGATAAAGATTAAAGATATAACTGTTATATCTCAAAAATAACATAAATTATAAATTAAAACATAATAATGGTGCTACTATAGATATAACCAATCTTACTTTTACTAATTTTATTTTAATTTATCCACTTACAAGTTGAATTGAGCTCCTTATTTACACTTTGTATAAAAGTTCTAGCACTCAAATAAAACCCAATTTCCAAATTTGGATTTTTAGTTTTAATAGCTGTTACATAGGCGGTAAATTTCTCGTAAAAGTCACCTTTCTAAAGATGAATTAATTATTATCAAATAAGTATGAAATCATAATACATAATTACGAAATTGTAAAATTATTTTTTTAAATGTAAATTTATCAATGTGTGTATTAATTATTTATTTTTAATGACAGTAAATAAGTACATTATAGTTATTTTGTAAATTATTACATTTGTTCCTAAGTATATATGTTACAGCTAAATTGTTGAATTCCGTTATTTTATGAAATAACTAGGTAGTTCATGAATTATCTACGAATGTTAGTTTAAGTATAAAATAATACATGAAAATTGTACTTTAACTAGTTATTTCATAGAATATCTAGTTATTCTATACAATTTCAGTTTGATATCCGTTAAAGTATAAAATACATTAAAATTTAAAATATATATTATAATATTTTATTTTACTGAATTAATTATAATTATTATTAATTTATTTGTACATGTAAGGCTATTATGGCATTTAGAGTTACACAATACCTCTTTTTTTCTAAAAACACATCGCTTTGTGTCACATTTTTTGGTAAAAGTGCACTTTAAAAAACCCTGACCAGTTCCCAGTGACTGCGCAGTTGCCCCAGATCTTAATGTAATACTCTCATTTGGAACAGCTTCTACAGCTAACAAATTTTCTGAACATACTGTGAACTGGGATCGAGAGTATAGTTGTTTTAACACTCCTGTAATTATAATGTGTAGGTAGCTATCAAATAAATAAAAAATAAAAATAACTTATATTATTTAAATTTATCTTGCCATATATTTATATACACTTTTTGGTTTTAATAAACGGTTTTTAACACTAATACAAAACTTATCTTTCATTAAATCGAATTCATTCATTGTGAACAATATTACTAATACTTAAAATAATAGTGTAGAGACAGACGAACCAACAGCGAACACGTGTGACTGTAAAACTATTACTAAACTTTAAACCTGTATAATACATGTACCAAATACCAACAATTAAAATCTTATAATAACACGATAAACGTATATTGCGGTCGCCGACAAAAAGGACGTCAATCTTATCTGATTTAATATGTTATATTAAATTGTTGAAAATGTTGAAAATGTAAGAACTATATTTATTTATCATAATATTTTGTTATTTACAATTTGACATATTAACAAAGTGATGCCAGGGAATGCATAAAATAACTAGGTAGTTAAAGCATAAATTACATACATTACCTACAAGATTTAGTTATTTTATAAATTACCTAGTTATTTCATAAGCTAACTGATTCAACACTTTCACTGTAACATATAATATATATATATATTTATGAATAATAGAATTACAAGGTAAAAGGACGAAATCACAATACAATTTTTGGAACAGGTCCAACGTGTGAATTACCAACTCATTGTTGCACGTACTGTTAACCTAGACTTAGATACTGAGAAAACTGAAATATAAATAATTAAAATATTTACGGCCAATACAAACACCTTTTTATAAAATAAAAATTGATAACATAATTTCTACATCTGACAGGTATATTTAATTCATGTATCAGGGAAGGGAATTTCCCAAAGCAATGGTGGTGAGATCAGTTAATACTCTTCTGATTAGGCAAGAAGTCTAAAAGGATTCCTTCTTCGTGCAGACCACTGTGTCAGCCGATTAATGTTGGGGAAATAATGGACAGTATTAGTATTAGTATTATTATTTATATGTTAAATAGACATATAAAATACATTTGGAGCATTTCTGGACAGACAGTTTTTCAGTTTGTCAGTGATGTTTGCTGAGCAGCTTAAGTAGTTGGACCAAAAACAATATAGAACAATGTTGGAATCAGAAACAAATTAGCTAGCTTTCAGTAGTTGTCTGATGATGAACTAACCCAGGAGGAAATATATATAAGACAGTGTCGAGAAGTAGAACTGAACAATCTAAAACATTTATTGTAAGCCGAAGTCTGAAATTAAGAAGTAGAGCTTATTTCACTTATTGTAAGTCAATGTCACATTGTGACCGCTGATGTCGATAAAAAATGATATGGTACAAGATGTAGTAAATCAAATCCAATTCCTTTTCGTGTTTGCGATAAAAAAAAAAAAACATTAATTCCTCTTATATCATAGACACAGATCGCAGGAGACTAAGTGGGCTTAAGCACCACCACCCCCCCCCCCTCCCAACATATAAACTGTTTTTTTTATTGGAGCCCCCCTTTTCACCTTGATGTTAAAAATGTTAGCCCTCCTCAAACATTTTAATGGATTTGGGCCTATGATATTATTTCATATCGATTAATCATAATTTCACTTAGGTACCCATTAAATAGTTTGGGTAATATTTTCTGTCGTTATTGGTAGGACACCTATGTTTTAAGAATAGTAGGTAAGTACCTGGGTACACCTGTATCGCCTTCCATCTGACCCTTTAAAAATCACTTACCCAAATGCATTATGATAAATTTCCCAAACCCATTGCTTTTTTGCAAAATAGATCAAATGAAAACTCAGATATATTTTATTATTATTGTAACTAGGGCTCGGATGATATTGCACTAAGAATGTTATGAAATTGATTGCATTATTGCTATGAAAAAAACCCAAAATTGCACTTAAAAATTGCAATAAAAAAATTGTTTTTTCCCAAAAATATAAAAAAAAATACAAAAAAATTATTAAGTCATATTATAAATGTATAATGTAATTTTATTAATAATTATTATATAGGTTTAAACGGTATTTACCTTAAACATTATTGCACTGTACTATAAACGTTTTCTTCAGATTCCAAAAAAGTTTTAAAAAAATACGAAATAATCTGTAGTTGAAGAATTAACGAAATACAGTGCGATACTAAATCATAATATTACATGCATTTTCCCCAACTATTATGCAACAATCAAGTCGTTAGTCTTATCTTGTTATTGACTGCAAGCCTAAAAACACTTCCCGTAGTCCGTAGCCATATTATAGCGTAATGACTAATGACCTATATCAATCTATATCAACAAATCAAATGGTTTTTCCAGTTACTGCCGACGACGTCGGTCAACCAGTCGTCACAAAAGTGAAATCACAAAAAAAATACATACAATTATATTAAAAATGACGACAATCAACAAAATTGTAATAAAATTGAATAAAGGTCAAAAATTGCGAAATGTTTCACTTAAAACTTTTAGATATTACTTTGTACTTGTTTGAAACAAATTTATAATCTACTTAGCAACGAATCCGAACAATAAAAAAAAAATTGCAAATGCAACAACAACCTAGCCCTAATTCTAACTAATTAGTCAGGGAAATATTGTTGAACATTACGAAAATCGATTTAATAATAGTTAATAGATTAGATATAATAATAGATATTAAAATAGATTTAATAATAGTTCACGTAAAACTATCAATAATCTATATATGCTAAGGAAGGCAATTCCGGTCAAAAAAGGTCACCTACCTAAATGTGGGAGGTGATTCGAGTGTCACCAAGGGGCGTCACCGTTTTCGGCCAAAATGTACCATTCCCTTTTCGGCCAGTGTCACTTTTCGGCCAAAACTTACCGTTCCCTTTTCGGCCAAAACATACTGTTCCATTTACAACTATAACAACTGAACTTAACAATTTTTTTATTTAATTAAACATATTCATAAACTAATATTTTATTATCATAATTATTATTTTTTATTATTTAATTGATCTTCAGTCCGGCAACTAAGGCCATTAGCTGTTTTTGTTTTGTAGATTTTTATGTCGGTTGGGGGAGGAACACCGTTGGTGTTAGTTTTGGCAGAATTTTTGATTTGGGCACCTGTAGGTTAGGTTATCTGCCATGTCCGGGTGGGGGATGGCGGCACTAGTTCTCCGGGCACCGTGACTTTCTGAAGAAAAATGCCGCTCATGACCGATGATCGAACCCGGGTCGGCTGCGTCGCTTAGTCCGCTCGGCCACTCTGTCCCCCATAATTATTATTATATACCTTCTTATTACCTATATGTATTATATGCATTTATAATAATTTTTATTCGATCAATGTATTATGTAAGTAATAACATTGATTGTAAATACTAATATATTATAATCAATTGTAATAATAATATGTTATAACAATTTATTGCCAATTGTTTTATTTTTTTCAGTTTTTTTACAGTTGTAGGTAATAATGTTTAAAAAAAATCACATTTTTTGATACAATCATATTTAATTAAATATGAAAATTGGTAAGTTCAGTTGATATAATTGTAAATTAAAAATTTTAAAGACAACTGTAGTAACTGGCCGAAAAGGGAACGGTAAGTTTTGGCCGAAAAGTGACACTGGCCGAAAAGGGAAGGGTATACATTCAAGCAGAAAAGGGGGCCGCCCTCACCAAGTACCTATAAGTTAGTGCGCTTGAAAAGTCTACGGCAACAAAATGAAAAATATTTTTTTTGCATATTTATTTGTGCCATATTAATAAACTCACTCACCCCTCTCATTGAGTTTAGTCTAAATGACTACTGAATCCTAAATACTAAATCAAATATTTTTTTAAAAATATATCAGTTTTCTCATTGGTAATAAAGTCTGTGATTCTAATAAATTCTAATAAATCTATTATAAATTTACATTTAGTAGGTATACTTATATATAATTGTCTATAATATACTGTACTTTAGATAAAACAGGATTTTCCATTCCATCCAAAATCAACCCCTTTACAGCATATTTACCAACAAATTCTTGTACTTTTTGTGCTTCTAATTGGAAATCTCCGATAAAGAGTGCGTTTGACCAATCTTCTAAAGTTCGATGTTTATAAAATAAGTACACATTGTGAGTATCATGCTCAAAATCTACAAGTGATTTTAAGTTATCTGTAAAAAAAATATACTTTTAATTACCTTGGATCATAATTTGATTGTTTATTTTTCTATTAGTTTACCGTTGGAACAAGTTACACTTATTTTTGCTTAAAACTAATGACACTATATTACTGTGTTTTATACTATCTAATTATTCTAATTATATTACATCATGAAATTATATATATATATATTTAAATGATGAATAACGATTAAAGTTGTTATATTGTTTTACTTCAAAAATATATTTATGATGATTTGAAACTTTTACTTATAAATTATAATATTAAATTGTATATTGGTACCCAATGCCTTTTCAAAACATTCTGACTCAGTTTACACCATAATTTCCTATTTCATTCCACGGTTTGTTTGTGGGTCCTGTCAATTTTTTGTAAATTATACAACCTTTATATGAAGCTGTATGTGCACCAGAGTATTGTGCACATCTAGCGGGGAGGGGGATGGAGCTACGATGTTTGGTGCACTTCAGTTAAGTGATCATCTTCGCATTTAACACACGTGGGTTGTTGACTGCAGTAGTTGCGCGAATGGTTAGAAGCTTGACATGTGTACCATTGGGGCGGACTATTGCATTTTGCATGTGATTATTCAATTACCACTGCCGTGGTGGTGTCAAGCAGAGTTTTAATCTCGAGGATTTCTTTGTTGTTTTTTTTTAAATCCAGTTCTATGTGGAACAGTTGTAAAGGGCGATGGTTCTTTTTGATATTTACTACGCGCGTGCCGAGTGTGCTAGTTCGGCGACGGTGTCTGAAAAATCTGTTGTGATTGTAGAGTGACGGACATTTCTGAGTACTACCTTGTACTGGCATCTGCAGTGCGGCCGGAAGGAGTGAAATTTTGCATCAGTTTCGATTAAGTAATCAATGATCATATTGTATTTTTTATGCGGTTTTTGGGCCGCACTATAACAAATTACGGTGTAGACTTAAATTAAATATTATTCGTACCAGCTTTGAGTGATATTAGTTTATTGTTGAATATTGAGAAATTGGTGACGTTATTTATGTAGATTGCCTGAATTCGAGTAGGCTTATGCGTGTTACGTCAGTTTGAGGTTGCTCATAGTCGACTGAGTTATTGTTAGTTAGAAATACCTTGGTTTCGATCTCACTGTCTGCATTGGTTAGTTTCACGTATCAATTTGGTGACGTAAATGACTTGATTTTTTTTCCTTTTGTTGTGAAGTGCTAGAGAGCGAGGACAGATGCGTTTTGGTTTTTTTGATGGTGATGATCGAGGCGGCGCCATATAAGGCCTACTCGATGCGTGGTGCAACCTTAACGTAGTTAATTACGTAGGTAATATGCGAAATGGTTTGCGTGATTATTTCGACGTTGGAGATGACGGAGCGTAATTAGCACATGTGTGCCCGTGGTGGTAGTTGAGCGGGACGTAACAAATCACTAACATTTCAAGTAATTACGATTACGACTACGAGTTACGACAGCTTGTTTTCAATCAATTTATATAAAGCAAAGGAGCGGCTGTAGACAATTATAGCGCTATATATAGCGCAACACGTTTTATAAATTATGCTCTGGACAATAATAAAAAAGCTCTGGCGATTTTCGTAGATTTGGCCAAAGTATTTGTGTAAGCAATAATACAATATGGACTATTAATTTGGGGAGGTCTCTCAGATATTGCACTGAAACCATTGTTAATACATCAAAGACAAATTTATAGTTCGTATATGTTTACATAAATCCACTCTCGAAGGTTCAACTTTTACTAATTTCAAATTATTTAATGTATTACCAGTAGATCTACTATTCAAAAAAATTGCTATCTTATGGGTAGTAAATAACTCCAATAACTGGTTTAATCTAAATAAAAGAGAAACAGTAGCTTATGATGCAAAAGTTAGTTATTTAAAAAAATCATTTGGTCAAAAATTCGTGGACTACCTTGGTCCAACCTATTTTAATTCTATGCCTAGAATTACAAAAAAAAACATTGTAAAATTTTTAATGCCAAAACATTAGTTGTAAAATGGTTGTTTATGTCTTTAAATCAATGATTATTTATATCTGTAAATGAAAACTCTGTTATCTGTTTTCTTTTTTTTTCTCTTAAAAACCTAATCTATAAGAAATAATTTAATGTATTGTATTGTTTATAATAAGTATGTAATCACCTAAAAATTATCATGGTCGTCTTATACTATGAATATTCTTAGTTTAAATCATCACTTATTACAATTAAATAATAAAAATACAACTGAATTACTTAAAAGGTAACTTAGACTACAAATGTACCGCTACAAAACTAGATAATCAAAATTTTATTTTTAGTATACCTAATTTATTATAAAAATTATAATGTGATATAAATAAAACTAGGTACCTACTAATATTAATAATAAATTTGTTATTACCTAAATCTTCTGGAATCCATCTATACACGATTTCATAATCTGTATTACATATAACTCCATCAAAAATAAAAGATTTGCACTCTTTTGGAAGTTTTTTTATCTTCACTACATCCTTGTGACATACATCATCATTGCTATCAAAATTACCTGAATACCTACATGATGAATCACCAAGATCTAAAAATAAAATAAAAATATTTAGTTTTATACTTTTATACAAACGAAATCAAGCTGGGAAAAATCGACTATAATAATTTCAGCTATTCATACCAACAATTTGAAAATAAGGAAATAATAAATTTATAGAATTAGAGGTTGCACATTGACCTATACCACAGATTTCTATAGTACACTATATTTAGATCAAGCTAATTAGGTAATAATCAGTTCAGTTTCAACACTCGTAGGTGAAGGTTGTGTATTTATCTTATTAATCCTATAATCTTATCTTCATATTATTATGTCATGCGTTAGTTGTAAAATGTTTATTTTCTATACTTGATAACATTTTCAAAATATTTTGACGCGTGTTTTGAGGTGTTAGTGAAAATTTTTCATTTTCAAATTTTTCTATAGGTAAATGTCAATTAAATTTTATTTTTTAGGTCAAAAAACTTGAAAATTTAATACAAGGCTCCTCAAAAATTGTGACAATATATCTTTTTAAAAATATTAAAAATTCATAATCCAAATTTTTTATAAACAACAATATTATGGTGAAATGATACACATTAAACATTCAAGTTTTTTATACGTGATGATCATCGTTATTAGTTATATAGGAACCTTTTGGGTATTTAAATAATAGATTTGTTAGCAATTTAATAATGCAATTGTGTACATATAAAAACACATTTAGGAAAAATAAATAATTACTATATATTGTGTTTTTTATAATAATTATTTTTTTTATTATTATTTATTTATTATTATTCCCATAATCATTATTCATTGTGCCAATTATTTTCATTAGCCTTGTGATTTATATTGGTATACCTTAGTGTGGTCAGATTGAATTAAAAGAAATCTGGGACAATAAATTTTAACTTGACCTAATCGTCCTATCTAACCATAACTACTTAATATTTTTATCGTAACATTTTTTATTAATTTTTTTTTTTTCTTGATCTTGAGCCCGGCAGCTGAGGCCATTAGCTATTTTTAGTTTTTACTGTAGGTTATTAAGTCGGTAGGGGGAGGAATACGTATGTGTTTAGTTTGGCAGAATTTTTGAGTGGGCACCCGCAGGTGTCTGCCATGCCCGGATGGGGGATGGCGACACTTGTTCTCCGGACACCGTGACTTGTCCGAAGAAAAATGCCGCCCATGGTCTAGGAATCGAACTCGGGTCGACTGCGTCGCAGCCGACGCCTTAGTCCGCTCGGCCACTCCGTCCCCCTTATTAAAATTATAGAAATAGAAAACATACTTTTATTCTCAACAAAAAATAATTTTAAATACAGTTTACATCTTCAGCTGTCAGAAATCCTTCAAATTTATACATTTTATAATATGTGAAACGTATAAGCTTTAGACGTACCTATCTATCAAAAAAATTACTAATCAAAAAAAAAGTCAAAAAGAAATGACTTAAATATAGACATTTTGCCAGATCGAAATATTAGAAATATAATTTTGGTTATTTTTATATTTACCACCAATTGCTGCAGTTAGGTTGACCAAAATTAATAGATGTAATAAAACAATACAAATTTTAACCACAACTAAACTATTCATTTTATTGTTTAAATGTAAACTACAATATTATGGTGAAATGAAACACAATAAACATTCAAGTTGTTTATACGTGATGATCATCGTTATTAGTTATATAGGAACCTTTTGGGTATTTAAATAATAGATTTGTTAGCAATTTAATAATGCAATTGTGTACATATAAAAACACATTTAGGAAAAATAAATAATGACTATATATTTTGTTGTGTTATAATATTTTTTTTGATGTATCATTTATTTATTATTATTCCCATAATCATTATTCATTGTGTCGCTTATTGTCACTAGCCTTGTGGTTATACTGGTATACCTTAGTGTGGTGAGATTAATTAAAATAAATCCGAAACAATAAATTTTAACTTGACCTAATCATCCTATCTAATCATAACTACTTAACATTTTTGTCTTAACATTTTTTATTAAAATTATAGAAATAGAAAACATACTTTTATTTTCAACAAAAACTAATACTAAATACAGTTTACACATTTGTGTACTTTATAGTTGCATATAGATAACATTTTTAGTAGAAACACACACTGCCATGATTTTGTGCTCCATACTCATATATTTATAAGCTTGGTCTCGTCCGCTGCGTAGTCGCAGGAGCCGCCTGTGATTGTCTGCGATTGGTTATTACACGATGACAGCTGAAGATAAAGCTTAAAAATTTTACCTATTATGTTTACTAGCCACCTTCTTTTCCGTTTCTCATTATCGAATTGATCCAAATTGATATAAATCCGTTATCACTATCTGGTATTTTCCACATAAATCGATATGTTTTTGATCAGTACATATCTTTGTAATATTTTTCATTTTTTTCCCCCAGTAAATCATATTTTGTGTTGTACTCCTTTCACGAAAAATATGTTACAAGTTTATATTCAGCCCCTATAATCCTAGTAGGTCCTACATTTTCGTAATATAATCCCTTGCCATTTCCATAAGGCGTATATTTAAAGTGTTCTGATGTATTTATTTCGTCAGATTTGACTAGACAACCAATCATCATCACCAATCTAAAAGTATAAAATTATATTTATATTAAACTAACTACCTTATTTATTATTATCTTATATATATTTTTTTAAAAACCACCTATCATAATCTAGTATATCCCTTGGATCGTATAAAAGTTTCATATAATTTTTTAGTCGTTTACATAATGTATCTACTGACGTCACTGAATCTGATGACAAATCGTACATGATTTTAGTAATAATTTCTATAATTTTAGTTATTTCGAGAATTTGTGAAAGGTTCTTCAATGATTTTATTTGCAGTATTGATATGACCTACAAAACACCTCGGTGTGTTTTCCGGCCCTATAGTATATGTTTCATGTAATTCTTGTTGGAGTGCCATTTCAAGTTCCAAAATGAATTCCCTTTGTCTGTCCCTAAAATTAAAATTTATCTATATTTTTTTTTATTATTATTTTTTTTTTTTGTTTTGTTTTAAAGAATATTTAGAAAATATGTTTAATTCTTATGAAGTGCTATTAATGAATAGCATCTTCTTCAAGCCATGTCCAATGCCCTAAAATTGTATTGCCCCTCCATTGTGCTTATTGTAATTATATTTTTATACAGATTGTACAAATAAAAAAACAAATATGACGAATGTTTAATTCTACATTGTTTGTGTTACGTTTCCTATTTAGTTTTATTCTTAAAATTAAATTAATAATTTACATGTTAATTAAGTATATATATATTTACTATACATTTTTTTAATCGGCTTGTACATCATTATAATATTTTTAGATTCTGAGCGAAGTGATGAATGTATTGATTTTACAATGATTTGTGTTTTTTTTTTTTTTTTTTCATTTTTTTTTCATTTTTTTATTTTTGTGTCTATCATCACCTTTTAGGACAGTAAAAGAGCTTGGATTTCCTTCAACAGTAACTTTTCTAATAGGAAAGTAAATCTATTTGGTACTTTGGGGGTCAAAAGTAAAAATTTCCCAGTAGTTTTCAAAAGCGACGTGAAAAACAAAAGAAAAATTAAGGAAAAACGGGAATTTTTACGCAAAATCTGTTTTTGAGAAAATCGATTTTGGTTTTTGGTGTAACTCTAAAACAAATGACCGTAGGGACATGAAATTTTGACTGAATGTTTATATTAGCATTTTCTATACACCATAAAATTAATTTGAAAATATTTTGACTCTTTTTGAGCTGTTTACGGACATTGTCAGTCTTCAATTTTTTTAGTTTTTTTTTTCTATAAATATCAATAAAATTTTATCTGTTGAGTAAAAAAGCTTGAAAATTTAATAAAAGGCTCCTAAGTTATTGTTTCAAAGGCAGATGAAAAAAATTAAAAATCCTTAGTCACAGTTTTTATTTATAAGCATTTAAAGTTCAAATTTTGACAAAATACGGAAAAATCACGAAAATTAGATTTTATTTAATGTGCGTGATGCATAACAAATTGGCAAATCTTTACCTATTTCACCTTGAGATAATATGGCTCCGAGCGCCTTGTTGCTCGCGTCCGTAATTAATAAGAAGGTCTTTGTAAAATCAGGATATTTAAGTATTGGTTCGGAGCATAACGCTGTTTTCAAAGTATCGAATGATTTGTGACACTCGTTACTCCATACGAATTTAGTGTCCTTTTTTAAAAGATTAGTTAATGGTTTTGCTGTACAAAAAATGAATGAACTTCCTGTAATAACCGCTTAATCCTAAAAACGACTTTATGTTTTTTACTGTTGTTGGTTCTGGGAATTCTACTACTGAATTTCATTTACGCTCATCTGGTTTTATCCCGTCTTTCGTAATGACATGACCTAGGTATATACATTCTCTTTTTAAGAAATTCCACTCGTCTGGTTGTAATTTCAAATTGCTAGTTCTATTAGTTTTTCGTTATGATCATACAAATTTTTCCCGTATACGATTATGTCGTCTAAATATACTGAGCATTTAATTCCTATTAACCCTGCTAAAGCTGAATTCATAACTCTTTAGAAAGTCCCGGGACTCGTCTTCATTCCCTGAATCATTCGTTTAAAATGCTAGTGACCTTGGTTAGTCGAAAAGGCTGTTAACTCCCGTGAGCCATTGTCCATCTTGACTTGATAAAAGCCATTCGAAAAGTCTAAAACACTGAATAACTGGCTGTTTTATAGCTGATCTAGTATTTTTGTAATATTTGGCAAAGGGCGAAATTCATTTATGGTAACCTCATTAAGTGCCCTAAAATCTACCACTACTCTGAATTTTTGTTTACCTGAATTATCCATTTTCTTTTGTACTAATAGCAAAGGGGAATTCCAGGGACTCAATAATTCCATTTTCTTCCATTTTTTTAATTTGCGAGTTTATTTTGTCTTGTTGTGCGTGAGGTAATCTATAAGGTCTACGATATATGGGTGGTTGGTCTTGCTTTGATTTAATAGAGTGTGTACCCGCGTTTGTAAAAGTTAAAATATCTCCTTCCATGTGAAATATATTATTGTATCGTTCACATATCTCATAAATATATTGTTTTTCAGTTTCGTCCATGTGTTCAGTTACTATTATTTGTTTTAGTAGTGCTATACGTTCATTGTGATTGTTTTTTGTTTCAACTGTATATCTTTTGTATTCAGTATTGTAAAGTATTTTGTTTAAATCGGTTTTAGTTATAGTCTTTATTTCTTCTGATATATTCATCATGCTAACTATTGCCCTACCGTTGTTAACGATGGATACTGTATTACTACAAAACAGATCCTTTACTAATTGTTGTTTGTGTATTAGAATATTTTTATTTTCAACTAATGGGTCGGCAATCAATATTCCTATAATAGTTTCAGTTCGTGGTTTTAATTTGATAGAACTAGTTTCTTCTACGATCTCCTTAATTACTGCTGGTGAATGGGAGGTCGTCTGGATAATCAACTTGTTATTCGCTACGTCTACTATTACATTATTAGTTGAGAGAAATTCGTTTCCTAGAATACCGTCCTTTGAAATTCTGCACTGATATTTTTTTCGTTTAATTCTATCGGTATTATTAATTTCCCTATGGTTTGAATGAGGTCCTCGTTTATTCCACGTAAATTTATTTTTTGTGTTTCGTCTACTTCTAAATCTTCGCGCAAGCAATTTATTTTGAGTATGTTTACCTGACTACCTTCACGCATCCCCACCACATTCCTTTCAAGGTTGCTTACCGTCGGTATTTGTCGAACGACGTTGTTATAATATACAGAGCGGTTACTGATGTAATCTTGTTTATTACATGTTTTATGGTAGTTTTAATAATGAAAAAGTAATAATCAAAATAAATTATACTTATTTCATAAAAATAACTCTTAACATTTGTGGTTAATTACTTGAGCCGCTGTATACAGTAAGCGGAAGCCATATGGTGGGGAAAAATTGGCCTCGTGACGTCGGAGCTAATTCATTTCGATGCGCATGGCGGTCGCACTCTCTCGTGGAATGGAGTATAGAATTCAGAATTTGAATTTATGCCTAAAAATGCACAATAACCGACAAAAAATCTGGATATGGCCTTGACTGAGAATATGTTTACAAGAAAATATTGAATTGTATAAACTAGTTTAAAAGACTAAAAAATGTAGTAAAATAATATAAATTAATTTTGCGTATCTAATGTGTATATTCCATTTTTAATAATTAGGAATCGCTGTAATAATTCGGAAACTATTTTTAATTTTGTAAGTAGCCCAGGTATTTTTTGTATATTTGAAATTTATTTTTATTCGTTTAATTGCGTCAGAAAAATGTGAATGTTTGTTATAGTTATTATCTAACACATAAACACCAAAAGTTTACTATACTCTATTCCACAAGAGAATAGACCTATTCCGCGTCACCCTTGTTATAAACTAGCAATTGGATTAATTGCTTAGCTTATAAGTTGCAGGTAGCAAGACCGTTGGTAGTGGATTTCTTAGGTAGGTTGATAAATAATTAGACTTTGTTGTTAATTATGTGTGCTCGGCCATCTGATCGTAGATCGTCACCCCCTTTCTTATTGTATGTGAATCTCCTCGTGTATGACTAATCATTGATTACTTTCTTAACATGTTTAGGTGAAGTTGTTCATCCCCATTAGAATGCGATCTCAAGGTTGCCTTGCTTTCTTGTTGTATACATACAGCGTATTTTAATTAGATTTATGACAATGATTTAAATTACATATTATTCTTTATCTAATCTTTTATGTTGTCTAATATACCTTAAGGCGAAACGATCACAATAATATAGTATGTATATTATTGGGTTCGTTACACCCAGCAGGTATCGAAACCGGTTCGCTCAGGTTGTCACAGTAGAAACAATATGCGTAGGGCCATGGCCCGTTCTCTCGTGGAATACCAAACAGAGACATAGAGTATAGAAGTACCGATTATGAACTGAACTTTATTGATGCTCCAGAAAGCACACATAATCATAGTTATAATTTACTATACGTAGTCACGTAAATAAAATACGATACATGCTCACGCAACTAGTCATTTGAATCAGTGTTGCTTTCCCGCCCAATGAGCTCAACCTTCGGTCTGCAATTTCGAGTTCTGGGCTTCGAACATTCGAGTATTGATTAAGAGAATGTCAGCGCACTATTTGTTTTCTTTCTCTCCCATGTGAAACATAGTTAATTTACGTTTAGCAGAAGCAACCATTATTAAAAGTTATTACTTTTAATATTTGAGTGAATTCACCTATTATCAAACTTAAAGTTATAATCATTATCTGTGTCCCTACGTTTGCTGTTTAATGCTATTTTAATTTTTTTAATAAATTATGAGCGTGGAGCAAGTAATTATTACAATTTAAAAACGCTTTTAAAATGTGTAAAAATTAAAACATCGTAAAATAGTCAGGTAAGGGCACAGGTAATATTCTGAGCTTAAAGTTTGATAATGGGTGGATTCACTCTAATATTAAAAGTAACAACACGGGTTGGTTCTGCTAAACATAAACTTGGTATGTTTTGCGGGGGTCAGAGAGAGAAAACAAATGGCGTGCCGATATCTTCTTATAGTATACAGTTCAATTATTGTATTCCTACATAACTTACGTACACGCGTGCTGCCGCTAAAATTAGCGTACATGCTGACTTTACATTGGGTACCTGTATTCTGTCTGGCGGGAGAATCCGACTCGCTCAAGCATTCAAATGAACGTGGTCTGATGCACTACCTCGAGGCGTAAATTCTCTCACCACACGGTACCTTAAGAGGACGCCGCAACCACATATGTTGTGTCCGTCTTACAAGTGCGTAACATAGCAAATTGAACGCTCGGAAGAATACGTGTAACTCCGTTAGTTTAAAAATTAGAGTGAATTGATCTCTTATAAAATGTATAGGTAAGATTATTGTCTAAGCAATCTCATGGACTTTTTATTATATTTTAATTTCAAAGCGAGTTATGAGTACCAATTTTAAAATTGTAAATTGTTTGTACACCTTAATATACTCATATAGTGTGAATACCATATGGAGTTCAACAGACAGCATTCGCGCTGGTAATGTGTTGGGAATGCGGCAATGTGCAGGATTAGTTTTGGTTACCTAGTTACCTAGTTACGTTCTCTCGACGGACCGAGTATAACAGACTGTGGCCACATGACGTCTATATAATATATGATACATCAACTGTCGGTCTGGGTTAATCAATAGTCAACCTCATACTCAGTCAACGGTAACCTGATGTTCATCATCTTCAGTGCGGTGCGTCCATCCAGGTTTTTATTTTAGTGATTAATGGAATGTAAAAAAAATATCCTGATAATAACTATGTTTTATAAAATACCTAAGCAAAAATTTCCGACTATATAAAATATACCTACCCAACCTGAGATTTACAATTTCTATGAATAAGTACAATTTTGGGTGCGCAATTTACTTAAACCAATTTTTAGGGGTTTATTATCTCAACAGCAGTCCTCAAGCTTCAAATAATTATTTTTAGAATTTGGTTGAATCCATGTAGTTTATTAAATACTTTCAATATTGGATTTTAACAATTTATTTAATTAAAATATTTTGTATACATTTTTACAATATTGTGAAAATTCTGGTTATAAATATCGATGGTGTGCCGATAATCAACAAACATTTTTGATAAGGTAATATACTTTGTAGTGTTTGATATGATGAAAAAATTGTATTTAAAATTTTTATTTATTTCATAGGGTGTGTTTGCCAAACAATATGCAAACGGGTTCATAGCAAGATAAATAGATTTAGTCAATCGTGATCTAAAACGCAAATGTGATGATGATAAGTATGTGATGTTTCATATGGTATATTTGTAGGATTTAAAGGACTGAAAATATTGACTTGCGATCAAATAGATGGCAGCTGAATAGTTTTAATAATTATTATTAGCTATTTAATTATTCACTTAATAAAAAAAATGTACAAAATTAAAAAGTTGTTTCAAAATATTAAAATTATAATATTTTTATATTTCTTCATAATTTATGTTAAGCCAAGTTAACTAATGTTATATTTTGTGTACCTATTAACAATATTGTCCATCCTAGATAAATTTCTGTGGGCAATTTCGGACCAAATATTAGAAAATTGTTTTCAAAACATCAGTTGAGAATACAACCTATTCCAGCATATTATCTACATCTGAATCAGTTGTTAACAGTGTAAAAATACACCCCGCATAGGGGAACACATCAGTTACGCAAATGCTAACGTGGTGTCCATGTTTCTTAGGAGCTGCTCCTATACTACCTAAGTTATGAATAGAAAGTTGATCATAGAGGTTACCATTGTAGAAAATTATAAACAACTACCCTAGAGAAATCACGCATCTAGAGGATAGAGAAAATTGGAAAATCAAATAAACATGGAAAACGGAAAAACAGAGAGATTAAAATAGCCAAGCCCGGATTAAGGGGGGGGGGGGACAGAAGGACCACTACATGGTGATAATAAAATAATCACTAGTATGTTTGATACGATCCAAGGATTTCAGGTAAAATTAAGAATATTAAAGTGTGATACAATAAACAAAAATTTCAAAAGTTTTCCTAACCTTAAAAAATTTATTTCAAAATTGGAAATTTTCAAAAAACGCGTTACTCAGTTTATAGAATTTGAAGAAACCATGAAAACTATTTTTTATCCAGACACATTCTCATTTCTAACTTAAAAGTGTTTGAATGGTTGCATTTGGATGATTTTGAAAGCTTGTCGATTTTCAGTCGAGTACCATACGGAAAGAAAAATGTGTTATACTCAGAAATGAATTAGAAGAGATTCGGCGTGATGGGGCAATAGACAAATTTATCATAAACATAGGAAACAAGATTTTGAAAGTGTGGAATGCAATTCTACAAGATTATTCCAGTTTAAAAATAGAAGCTTTGGCTGTTTTGTATATTTTTTTTCAACTTATTCATGTAAGTCACTATTTTCAGAAATTAATTTTATAAAATATGATTTAAGAAACCGACTAACTAATGAATGCAGTGCCACATGTACTTTATTAAAAGTTACTAATTATAAACCAAATATCAAAGAATTGGCATCAAGTATTTAAAAAAAAAAAAGGTAGATAAGTGTATGTCGCTCTGCTGTACAGTAGGTTACAAGTGAGTCACTGTAATGGATGGTGTTAAATTTGAATTCAATGATATAATATCATTGTATAAGAAAAACGATTCTGAGCGAAAACGGTCAGTCAGCCTATGATATTACCAAGTATATTTGATGATATCATTGTGAATAAAGTAATTTATATATAACCTATTTACGTGGAGCCTTGTTTTAAATTTTAATTCTTAGCCATAAAAGTTAAACATTTTATACATTTTTAACTACAAAATAATTAATAAATTATAAATTTGATAAATGTTGTCAAAATTTGAACGTAAAAAAAAACACATCATTGTAAAATCAATACATTCAGAATCTAAAATGTACAAAAAAAACAAAAGAGATTGATTCATATTTTGCTACTAAATTCTCAAAATACAAAAATCTACTTCAAATTGTTATTAAAAATGCACGTAGGTATACTACACTATCAAAATGAAATCATACAAGCAAATTCAAATACTAAATCTACATGGCGTATTATAAATGAATCTATTGATAATGATAATAAACCTAAGATTCCGATTGCCTCGCTTGATGATAAAGTAGTTGAAGACAAATTTGAAATTTGTAATATTCTAAATGATTATTTTACCAATGTTGGTGAGAATATATTAAAAAATATTTTTAAAAAAAGTTATCATAAATTAGATTGGAAATATTTAAATAACAATTGTCACGTATAGATGAATCATTATTTCTAAATCCTTAATTTTTCTTTTGTTTTTCACGTCGCTTTTGAAAACTACTAAGAAATTTTTACTTTTGACCACCTAAAGTATCAACTAGATTCACTTTCCTATCAGAAAAGTTACTGTTGAAGAAAATCCAAGCACTTTTACTGTCCTAAAAGATGATGACAGACACAAAAATTTAAAAAAAATTTAAAAATTTAAAAAAAACACATCATTGTAAAATCAATACATTCATCGCTTCGCTCAGAATCTAAAACACATTAAGAAAATAAATAATATTAACAAAGTAATGTTTTATAATATTATGTTCCTATAAACTTACCTTTTTTATATTAATACAATTATTATACAATGCAATTTCGATAATTTTTTTTTAACAATATTGAATATAATATATATATATATATATATTATATATATGTATATACAATGTATATGTAATATTCTTCGTGGTAAGCTCGAAAAAAAGGTAAGTTTTGGCACGTAGCGTTTAATTTTAATTTTAATAATTTACCACCTTTATTATAGGCTATATTGCTATAATACATATCGATGTATACGGTTTATTAACCGGTGTTTTAAAGCTTTTGGTTTCGGTTCCGGTTACGATGTTAAAATATGAAAAAACTATGTTTTAACAGGTTTTTCAGAAAACTGGTTAAACCAGTTTCGATTCCCGCTATTTTTTATAGTTGCTTAAAATGTTTAAATATAACACGGTCTAAACAGCAAGTTAGTACAAAATAATATGCTAAATATTTACAAAACAAATTTGTGTAATATATTTAATTGTATTTTGTGATAAATAACTTTCCAAAATTATATCTATTCGTATATTATATAGTATAATTAAAAAATGATATGACCAACTATATTCAATCCATGGCAAGTTGTTGGTTCTATACCTAGCATTCCTTTTTCAGTTTTATTTGCAAGCAGAGTGATTCGTGGTTACCTATTTCCCTACTTTTGTCATTAACTAGCCAACTTTGAACAAAAGCACGGTATAAATACGTTTAATTTAAGTAAGTACCTAATATTTTATCTTTTAAATGTATAAAATAATTTTAAATAAAAACAAACAAATAAATATTCATCGATATAATTAAGATCATACTTAATTTAGTTGATGTATTTATAACAAAGTATTTAGTTAAACAAATTAAAAATCACGCAATCACTCACCATGTGGATCAATATAGAAATACCATTATTGTTTTATAAAAAATAACAATATTTTAATATTTTCAAAAATATTGTGCTGCTAGTATACGATATATATTATTGTATATATAATATAAACCACAAGGCAAGTGACAATGAACAAAACAATAAATTATGGAATTAATTATTAGAATAATAAATAGTCATTGTTTATAATTCCCAATCTATATTTATGACATTTATGTACACAACTGCGAGCGATTGTCAAATTTGTTATTCAAATACCAAAAAGGCAGGTACCTTATATATCACTAATAACGACCTGCCTTTTTGTTCTTTGAATAATAATTTCACAATCGCTGGCAGTTGTGTACACAAATACACATTAGGAATTATAAATAATGACTATTTGTAGAAAAATGTATGTTCCTGCGAACGGCTTTGTAAAGTATTTTTTGTCAAAAGGGGCTTAAAGGGCCCATATGAAATTTCAGCCCCGGGGCCCAATAGGTTCTTAATCCAGCCTTGTGTATTAGTAATTAGTATTAGTATAACTGTATAAGTATTCATATTGTAGTGATCCCTCATCATCGTTTATTACATTTAAGTTCTACGCCGTGCAGACGATTGGTATTGGTGATGTTGACCCGGTCGTGACGAAGGAGAGGTTAAAAGAGTCAAGAGAGTCATTTTCGAGGTTCGCGAATCGATGCAAGTTTGGGCGTTGTTATTATTTGATACCTGGCGATAATCTAATCGTAATGGTATATGATGCTCATTATAATAATATAGAAAAAAAGACTCCGTTGGTTTACAATATTTTAAATTATTATTATTATAGGAGACTTAAGTTCAAATTATTATGAAGCTTTGGCCACCCAATTATAGTTTACATAGTTACATATTTTTGTTAGTTTTTAGTGTTATTAAAATATAATTTATCTAATATTTTTTTTTAAAATAAATCTTTATTTCTATAAACTAGTTAAAAATAAATAATAATTCTAATTGAAACAACCATTTTTTTAAAGAAAAAAATTTAAATAATGAACAATTACAACGAGGTCGCCAAACGTACTGATTAATTCAGTGATTTCAGTCACATTATACGGTGCATAAAACTATATCGACAACACCGATAACGATTGTTAATGTTGATTATTATTATTATAATATATTAATGGAAACACACGAACAGGGATAAAAATAGACAGGAGAAATTAAATTTACTATTTTTATTTTTATTTGGCTTTATTTTGACAGTGCCCGATGGTTTATTGAAATCTACTGGGGTAGAACAATATGCTCTTTCATATAATACCATAGAATTAATTACTGCTATAGCAGTACTGACATTTTTTCGACGGTTTTCGTATTACTGCTATAACAGTAATATTTGAAAGTGTCCCCCGACATCAATTTTTGAAATTACTGCTATAGCAGTACTGTCCACCAACGTGTTAATTAACAGTATTTAAAACGAATTTTATGTTACTTCGGTTTTTAAATGGAAAGAGCTTATTTTGACACCTAAAACTGCGTTATACTATATTTTATTTAAATACCGATATTTACGTTGATAGAAAAAAATTTGGAAAAGTTACTTTTTTCGAACTTAGGTTTGGGCGACATACTTGTTGATGGCTTTTTTAATACAAATTTTACTTTTTTTGGAATTTTGTAGTGGAAGGACTTCCGAACGAAATTTAAAACTAAGCTACTACTCTGTTCAAAATAAGACCGGACCTCGGCGGCCGAGTTGTGCGCATGGGCGTGGCTTATTTCTGCGGCTCGGCCTGACACGTGATCTATGGTGGGGGAGGTGCCTGACCGTCGCGAACGAAAACTGGTCGCCGCCGAGGTCCGGTCTTATTTTGAACAGAGTATAGATAGTTTACGGCACCGTCGAGTAACAATTCCGCCCAAAAAAATGTTCAAAAATGTTTCTTCTAACTAGGAAAGTGATTGAAAACAGTTTTTAAAACGACGATAAACATGTACATTTGGTCAATAATACAAGATAGACATTGGCTCAAATAGGGGGGGGGGGCTTGGGGGACTTAGTCCCCCCAAATGTCGGTCAAGTCCCCCCAGTTCAAAATCTAGTAATTTTTATATTCTGTGATACTAAACAATATGGCTATGGAGAGGGGGGCTTGAGTCCCCCCAAAAAATGTAGTCAATTTGCGCCTATGAAGATAGATAATAATATTGCAGGACCACGTACCCAGATGCTCAAATGACTCAATAGTCAATATACATACACTTGTGAACGCATTAGTTTATTTTGAGTGGCGGTAATATATAGACGTGTTTACTGCCGTGGAAGATGTGTCTTGAGACATTTTACTAAGATATTGGTTGTTGTGTATGTTTAGTTAAGTCTTAATATAGGTATGATGATTTGATTTGAATGTAATCCATTCTACTATCGATGAGTATAGGTTGTACGAAACGTTAACAGCTGATATCACGGTGCGCTAGTGGTTTTTTTGTATAGTAGCTGGTATGCCGTAGCAGCTGTAACATGAGCATTGAGCACTGTAGTGATCGCCGTGAAGGACACGTTGAACACTAATACAATAATTATTTAACGACGTCGCACGTTCGTTGTTGTCTTGAGTCGTTGTTGTTGAGAAAGATAGGTAAATAATTATAAACACTCTTTAGACTTTTTAAATATGACAATAATAATATAACACTTTATTATTACAAGTTTCAAATACGAAATAACTATAAGCACTGTCGTAAGCTTGATAGACCTACTCTGACTGTCTTCTAACTTCTAATGGTATAGGCGCTCTACCCGTATTTATGCGGGTTCTAACAATGACGTATTGGTGGCGTGGTATCTATATTTTAATATTACTTCCCTGTAGTAATGTCGAATTGCATTATTATGGGACTAGGTAAAACAACTTGTTGTTTTCACCTCTGATCCACGCTTCCCGTTATTTAGGCACATTTTACATTGCATATTACTACCTACGTCCTACATTACCCATTATAAATTATACTAAATGTATAATTTATTCTACGTGATATTGTTTAATATCATATTATAGCTGTGGGTATTAATACATCCCTAATATTGTTGAATCGCACTATTTTGTGACTCGGTAAAACAACTTGTTGTGCTTATATTAATACCTATATTTTCACTCATAAATTATACTCTATACTATATGTATAATTTATTATTTTACTTATTTTATTTAAAATAATATAATAGCTTTTGGGTTTACAACAGCACCCAGCATCACCAGTATAGAGCATTATTTGTGTTGTTTTGTAAATACAGTGTGTACCTATATGAAACGTGCACCGCATATTCGTAAATGTATAATATTTATGTATTTTGTATTTATAACGTCATCTCACAGTTCACACCCACCGTATTAAGGCCATATCGTAATTAATTATCAAGTGTTTTTACTTAAATATACTTTGGAAATATTTTATAGTGCTTCAAGATGATATAGGTAATAAAGTAAAGAACGATGGAGTTGACCCCATTCACATCCCTGGATAGCGCTGCACCATATTTCACTCGCTCCCTTGTAGGCATTCCTTCTCAATCATGATGTCTTCAAACATATTAGTGAAGAATTCGTCAAACAACTTTGGTTCAGAATATTAGTAATAGTGCCTATAAGTAACTGGAAATGGACTTAATAATGTGAACAGCGATGTTAAACATGGATATTGGATGTATATATACAATATACTTATATTATGTTAATTGTGAGTGTGTAACGAGACCCAATCAACACTATTGCAAGCACCTAAATGGTACAAGTATTGTAAAATAAGACGTCGAAGTATGACTTGGTGCGTGTTTAGTTACTCAAGTCGAACGTATCAAAGAGTCTCTTATTATAGCTGTGTCATTTCACTATGTTTTCTTTCATTGAAATGTACCTTTATTATGTACGAATTATTGTGTTTGGTTCTTTTAGAACTCGATTTCGAATATACGAGATAACGGCGGTCCATTGCAATGTTCACAACAGTACCAGTCGTAGAACGGAAATACGACGCTAAATAATTTCAAATTTGTGTAAGTGTTTTTTAAGTGTTCAAGAGCAAACAATATCTAAGTCACTATAAGTGCAAATAACTTTTATCCCTCCTAGAAAACTGTCTAGGGACGCCCCTGCTGTCCGGATTAATGAGGTTTTACTGTAATATCAATATATATATATATCATTATTCATTAATTATAGTTAAAATTATAATATCTCAATAACGTTTTTACACAAGTATATATAATATATATTATATACTCGACTACTTTTAATAAATTATTGTTATGTTCTTTTTAAATTATGTAACATACGTCTATGTAACAAATTTATTTGAATTATATTCACTTACAATAAAGCAGATGAACTCCGCATCGTTGATGACATGTTGATCGTGACAGTACTGCAACGTTGTTTTGTATTTGGTTCTCTTTCGGAGTGGTTGGCGAGGAAAAATAATCAAGACTTCCTTGTCAACGGCTTTTGATGGTTGCCTCCTCTTGAAAATCTACTTTTATTATTTATTATTTTTATATAATCGTAATGTCAAAGACATTATATGTCATAATTTAATAGCCCAATCCTAGGTTGAAAACTTAAAAACACTAACAAATTTGCAACAAAATATGGTATTTTTGATAATTACCTAGGCACGATATTTCGGTAATTACCGAAAATACCATATAACCGGTAATACCGCGGTTGATACCAGTAATAAACAAATACCGGATACCGGTATCAACATTTGAAATACCGCTGATTAATTTAGCATTAATTTTTATGGAATCGAACAAAGTGCCGGTGCTGACGCCAAATTTGGAACCTCCCCCAAGGGCAGCAGGGGTCCTAGCAAAATCCCAAAACACCCTAGCAATGTCTAGTTAACTCGGCTGAACAAATAGATATGATTTTGTTTTTATTCGTACAATGTGTCGGTGCGCTCACAAAGATGGCACCGGCATGTTTGTTTGTGGATTTACGAAGGTCAGGGGCCCTAGCAAAATCTAGCAAATCCCTAGCAAATTGTTGGTACTAGTTGCATAGTCATAAGTCATAACTCATAGCATAATGTACCGGTGCCAACTTGACGGACATCCACCGAACACCTGTTAAGAACCACTGCTCTGCAACCACCAGTCACGGCAACCGATTCCCCGCGGCCCGCATGATGACATCAACGGGATGAGGTAGCGAAGAAGCCGTGAAGACATTACTCTGGATATTATAATCAACACTCAAATCTAGTCTAGGTATATAAGACACAACAATTGTTTCTATCTACCGAGCTATGTTGTAGTAATGTGAAAATAGGATGTGCGTGCTAACGTAATTATTTATTTTTACTTATACATGATTTACTATTTATATATATTGCGTACACACTCTAAATTACTGCCTAATTATCATATGTACACATACGTAAGCATATATATATATATATAAGGATTTAATTATATAATAAAGGTCCTAAGCCATATAGCCAGGAGTGGGCAAAATACTCTTGAAACTGTATTTAAATACTAAATACTATTAATACATCAATTTTCATCGAATAAATAGAAGATATAAAATACAATCGATTTCAATAAGTAAATACAAAATAAATATACTAAATAAAAAAAACATTTGAAAAAAAAAATGTATTATATTTAAAATGTTTATTATTATTAATTAGCTAAAATCAATCGACGGTTACCCTTCAACAATTTAAAATACAAATTTTACAAAATTATGGTCTGAAAGTTTTGGTCTAGTCGGAGCATGAATGAAGCTGATCGCTAAAAACGCTAAATATAATATAATTTAAAAAGGGCTGAAAAGGGAAGCATTGCTTAAAAAGGAAGCATTGCTTCCACAGCGTGTTACACCTAAAAGGAGTTGAACAATCACAAACACCTAGCAATAGCACAGCCGTGTCATCTAGTACTTAATAAATATAACTGATGTTCTCTTGTCTGTTTAACGTGTGTTTTTCACCGCATGTTCAATATATACCTAACCGTTAAACAGTAAAACTTACCTAGTATTTATAACATCTTATTCATTCATATTGCGTCGCCTACGTAGTACAGGCCCCATACTATATCGAGGACACGCACGCAGAACGAACCGTGTCAAACTTATATACATTATACATGCATGAGGCATACACACATAATAGCTATACAAAAATAGTAACTACACATGTAGCTGACTTGCTGGCTTGCTTCGGTCGATTTTGTCGTATAGAATATTTAGGTTTAGGCGTTTAGTGTAGAAATTACAAACGATATAGGTACCTATATAGTATATATATTAACATTTGACCGAGTTATATTATTGCTCTTGTATAGAGTAATGTAGTAATAATGTAAAAATAAGAAATTAATACCCTCAGCTTATTGTAATTGAAGTCACAACCCGGATGATTCCCAACACTCGAAGAACGTTATCAGTTTCAGTAATGTATTTTTTTCCAAATCCCAAATACATTCTAACTTAGGTAACCAACATATTTGTTTTAATTAGTAATCACTGCCCTCGACTACCTCATCGAACTATTCAAACTATATAATGAGCAACACTATAATGTTGCTGGTTGACCTCTTTTCAGTTAATTCTAGGTACTCTGCAAATAACGGTCAAATCATATATCTATCAATTCGATATCCAAATAGGACATCCATGCGCATAATATGTTGTATAGGTATCAGCATGCAGTGTAATAATTAAAGACCGGATTTATATGTTTTTACATATCGTTACTGGGTCTATGCAGTCTTATGAGAGTAAATAATGTGGATGATTTGTTCAATTCTGAATGCATAGAAAAAAGTTTTTTTTGCATATTTGAGAATATTTTATGGGTTAGAGAATATTTAACTCATTTAGCATATTTTGGAATATTTCGTTAATTGTGAGAAAAAATTAGTATTTATTTTTAATTTTAATATTACGGTACCCAGAAAAAATTTTTTTAAACATTTACAATTTTTTATTTTATAATTTCCAACTCTTACTAAAGTGCAATAATATTCCATTAGAATACGAAACTTTAAATACCTAATAATTAACTCACTATTATAAAATTGAAAAAAAAAAATTTTAAATGCATATTAAAGTAAATATAATGATGTTTATTGATTATTTTTGCATATTTTTGCTTTTTTTTGTATACTTTGCATATTTTAGCATATTTTTTAAATTTTTCAGAGAATATAATGAGAATATTTTAAGGTTTTTTCGAGAATATTAGCATCATATTTAAGGTATTTTAAGAGAATATAAATCCGGTCTTTAGTAATAATAAAATACAACATATTGTCGTCTTTTATATTATAAGAACGGCGGATGTTTTATTCAATAAAAAAAAAACGTACACGACACGCACATAGCAATTAATCCGTAGCGTGACTATAGCTGTCGTCTGTTTGGTAACGCATTTCCCTTTGTATAATCGGCGTCCTTTTTTTTTTTTTTAATTTTAATTTCAGTAAAACTTGTCGTACGACGAATGATCGTACGGATGGAGTGACTCGTTATGTTGCCGATGGTAGTCCGTTGTGTGTGCAGAGTAGTCGCCTTGGTAATGGGGTGCGTCGATCCTCTTGACAACGGCGTTGAAACCGTGTTCGTGGTCGGCGGTGTACTCGACCACGCGGGTGGAACCGTCGGGTTCCACGAGACGGTACGATCCTCTGACGTTACCGTGACCGTCGCTCAACTCGTGCTGGCTCTTGATGTCGTGCGTGTGAAGATCTTTCACACCGTACTCGAAATGATATGGCTTGGGTGCAGCGCGGTCGTAGTGACGGCCGGCGTCGTAACTGTTGTGCGCAATGGGCGGGTAAGCAAGGGCCAAGTGCCCGAACAAAGCGGCAAACACCATCAACTGGAATGTTCAACGTTACGTTTTTATATCAATCTGACAATATATATCATCATAATGTAGGTACGTACCTACGAGTGTATTACTGTGAGATAATAAAATACAACGTTCGTAAAGGCAATCTTTTTTTCTACTACATAATATAATATATTAACTATTTTAATACCAAAATCATACGTTTGTTCAAGCTTCGTTATTTTCAACAAAAATTAGTAAATAATAAGTGACACGATATAATCTTACCTTTGTAGCCATTTTGAATGTGTTTCGTCCTGTAGGTATACTTATACACTTTTACAAACGTGAGGTTTTCACAAAAAAAAAAAAAAAACAATGAGTACACTGATGATTATTGTAACAATGTTTTAGGTATTTATACTGTGGAACAGTAGCAGTCCCTACTTTATATCATATAATTAGATTGTCCAGATAAATTAACTAAGAAATGGATCGAGTTGCATCAACTCATTAAAAAAATAATTATAATTATACACAAAATACCCATCTTCATATTTATTAGTGCTAATATTATTACGTAATTAATTATATTTCTAATAAAAAATGTTCCGAAAAATGAGTGCATACATGTTACACATAATATTATTATGTATTACAATATCATATAGGTATGTTACGATTTATAGTATATTATAATATATAACATTCATATACGAACCATAATTTGTTGGTATTTTGGTTGAGTTAAAATAATGTTTGCGAAATTAAAATCTATATCCTATATAATATTTTACAATCCTATTGTAATACAATATTATAAATGTATAAATAATTGTAACATTTTTATTTTTTAGAAATAACTGATTATGATAAGTTTTATAATAAAGTATAGACTAAACCCTTTTTTGTTTATTTTTTTAAATCCTTCCGGAAGCAGTACAATTAAGTAATCAAATAATTGTGTTAAGTTAAAATGTCTAAGTCAGAGTAAGACACTTTACGAAATTCTAGTCCTTTTATAGTGAGAATTGTCCCATCGTTATAAGTTTCCTCCGTGGTCGAATGGTTGACAAGCACTCCCTTAGTCCCTCATGTCGTCTTCCAAGTTCTATTCCAAACTATTTATTAAGAATTCAAGATAATCCTCGATAAGAGAATTATTTATTCATAATCATTACATTTCGCGGCACACCTATGGACCTATGGTGTTGAAAGTGATAAAATAAATATATGGTGAAAATGTCATTTATCTGCAGTTGGTCGTTTTTATTAAATTTCAACAAAATAAGAAAATCGCTACTTGAGAAATCGAGTGAATATCCATTATTGTAAAAATATGAACTTCAAACGGTCATAAAATTTAATTTGAGTTAATTGTAGACATTTTTTTTTTTATGATAAAGGTATAGATAAGCTTATGAGGTTTATGAGTTTATGAATTTTCAATATTTGCCAAAAGTCATTGAAAAAATTTTTTAAGAGTCTTGTATTAAATTTTCAAGCTTATTTACCCAACAAAAAAATTTTTATTGGCATTCATAGAAAAAAAAGTGGGTAAGTGGATGTCGCTCTGCATTACAGTAGGTTACATTGTTACAAGTGGGTCAATGTATAAAATGGATTGTATTAAATTTGAATTCAATGATAATATGATATAATATCACTGTATAAGACAAACGATTCTGGGTGGGGACGGTTTGTCAGTCTGGATTTTAGATTCTGAGTGGAACGATGAATGTATTGATTTTACAATGATGTGTTTTTTTATTTATTTATTATTTTTGTGTCTGTGATACACAATTAGTAGTCGAAATAATGCTTCGATTTTCAACTTCAGTATCTTGTTCGATGGGAAAGTGAATCTAGTTGGTACTTTTGTAAAATTTAAAATTCCCAATAGTTTTCAAAAGCACCCGGAAAAACAAAATAAAAATTAAGGAAAAACTGGAATTTTTACGCAAAATCGGTTTTTGATAAAATCGATTTTGGTTTTTGGTGTATAACTCTAAAACAAATGAACGTATATACATGAAAATTTCACTAAATGTTTATATTAGAATTTTATATACACGATAAAATTTTTAAAATAATTTGACTCTTTTTGAGCTGTTTACGGACATTGTCAGTTTTCATTTTTTTTAGTTTTTTTTTCTAAAAATATCAATAAAATTGTATTTGTTGGGTAAAAAAGAGTGAAAATATTGTAATACAAGGCTCCTGAAATATTGTTACAATAGCAGTTGAAAAATATTAAAAATACATGGGCGCAATTTTTTTTGTAAGCATTAAAGTTCAAATTTAAAATTTAATAATTATTTTGTAGTTAAAAATGTATAAAATGTTAAACATTTATAGCTAAGAATTGAAAATTTAAAACAAGGCTCCACGTAAATATAGGTTATATATATTAATTACTTTATTCACAATAATATCATCAAATATACTTGGTAATATCATAGGCTTTTGTTGGAAGTATTTTTACGATAGTTCAGTTTTTAAGTGAGTTAGGAGCATTTTTAATTTATATTTATTATACACGCTAAAACTTACTTAAAAACTGAATTATCCGAAAAAAAACTTCCGACAAAACACGGATAATGTTTTTACCATCAAGTTTCATAATAGGTCGATTCACTCTAACTTTTAAGCTGACGGCATACAACTTGAATTTCTGAGCGTAAATTTGGTATAAACATACGTAACGATACGCGTTTGTTTTGGTATTTCCCCCCCCCCCCCCCCACACACACACACTGAAGCTGTGGCGGTTACGGCAAAACGAGTCCGGACACAATTTTACCGCCACCGCTGCAGTGTGTGGCGCGTTTGTAAGACGGAGACAACACATGTGTGGCGTCCTCTTAAATGATTCAATCAATCAAATTTCATATTATATGTAATTAAAATTAATTTTATCTCTTTCCTTTGCCTTTGTTAATTCATTATATACCTAGTACCTACTTACCTATTATTTATTCTAAACGGAAACTTTGTTTATAATATATTATTATTAGTATTATTTAACTTTTGTGTACGCCATACCTATTATTATGTTATATACCTACTTATATAAGTTATACAGCTGACTATTACCAGGAAAAAAATTGTGATTGTTCAACTCCTTTTAGGTGTAACTTGCTGTGGAAGGAAGCTGTGGCTTTTTAAGTGTAAATCATATTATATTTTAATTTATAGCCATCCCATCGTCCGGAAAATGTATCGGAAAAAAATATCAATTAATACAAAATATTTATTTTTCTTACTCTATTTTGTACATCTATTATTTTTTAACGATGGTACCGTAGTATAATTTTGTAAAACACTAAGATTTGAAACGGGTAAATATACAGAAAAATTACCACTATATACACATTAATTCCTAACCATTTATATACAAAAAAAAAGTTTAAAATTCCACCGTAGGGATATAAATTTTACTAGTCAGATTGCGCTCGCTCGAACAATTAAAATTGGAAATATCCCTCAATTTGCTATGTAAAACCACCTTCGTCTCGAGGTAATGACTCATAGGCGTGTTCAAACTTTAGTGGCCGAGGGGGCACAGCAAATTTTTAAATTGTGAAACCTATTTTATTTTTTAGAAATGAAAAAACATTCATTTTTTATGTTACAAAATTCACAATGATAGGAGTATTTTTTAATTATGATCAAAAAGTATAGGTAACCATTGTCAAAACAATAAAAATACTTTTTTCCCATCCATTATACAAGGTAAACAACATACAAATTGTAAAACTATTAACTAATCAGTAGGTAATATATTATATTTTGAGTATCAGACAAAATTTAAATTATTTTAACAAGTCGTAAAATATCTAAAAACATTTTTGAAATTATAACCGGTAATTGGATAATATCAACTGATAAAACTATAATATGATGAACATAATATTATAATATGATAATATAATCACTAGTTAATAAATGCGTAACTAAAAAAAATTATAATTAATCAAAATCTATAGGTACTGCAGGTACACACCGCACGACTTTTTTTTTTATCCTGTCATTTTTTTTTTTTTTGGAGGCACAGTCTGCCGGAGGGCCAGTGCCCACCCGGCCCCTCCCGTAAACACGCCTATGTAATGACTAACATTAAAAATGGCTATAACAATAAAATTATCCACGAAATTCTGATTGTATGTTTGTGAGAGTTGTGATTTACGTCATAATTATGTCTATTATTATCATTATATATAATTTATATATTATATAGCTGATCCCGTGCACTTCGTTACCCGTTAAATGTACAAACTGTATATGAATCAAACTTTGTTCAATGCGTTATTTAAAATTAAGTTTATGATGTTCTAGATTTATCTTAACTTTTCTGTTACCCGGAATAAAAATTCTGATTCGCAGAAGTATATATTATCAGGTAGGCAATCTACCTGCGGTAGATCGCGGACCCCGTGCTGTTTGCACGTAAGTGTATGATTTAACTCTAGAGTACCAAAGTTATACCAAGTTTGTCGTTTTTACTTAATTCCACCTACGGTGGATTAATATAATCAATTAATACAAAATCCTAACCAAACCTAACCGTACTAAAATCCGATATTAAAAAAACCAAATTTAACCATTTTTAAATTAGCCTATCTTCTTCCCAGAGGTCTAATCTACACACAAAAATTCATATATATATATATATATATATATATTGACAAAAAATAATAATACAAATCAACAAACATGTCCGATTAACCAATAGCAACCAATATAATATAATACACTATTATTATTTTTATTTTTTTCTGGACAACCCTTATCACTTAGGGGTATGAAAAATAGATAGTAGCCGATTCTCTGACCTACTGAATATGTATATAAAATTTCATAGAAATCGGTCAAATCGTTTCGGAGGAGTCTGGTAACTAACATTGTGACACGAGAATTTTATATATTACATAAATGTACGTAAGGGGGATGGAGTGGCCGAGCGGATTAAGGCGTCGGTTGTGACGCACACCGGCGCTGGTTCAAACCTCGGTTCACGGGCGGCATTTTTCTTCGAACTCACGGTGTCCGGAGAACAAGTGTCGCCATCCCCCACCCGGGCATGGCTGATATCCACGGGTGCCCACTTGAAAATCTGCCAAAACTACAGTGTTTATCAACCAACAGTATCCTCCCCTGCAAACAAACAGCTAATAGCCATAGTTGCCGGGCTCAATGATCATTATCAATATAAAAAAAAAAAAATGTATGTAATATAAATAAATATAGTATGTATATAATGTATATGCAACATAATTTTATAATAACGCGCGTCCGAACTACTGGTAGTACCGAAATACGACGTGCAAATGAACGAACGTTCGCATTCCGGGTGACCGACGATCGTGTAACACCGTGCTTGTAAGAACGTACAGGAGGTACCAGGACAAGGCAACGGAGAGATAACGTTTGTAAAATAAGTATGTGTATTGGTTAAAGTCAACGCCCCCCCTCCCCCCACCATTTCAACTATTTTTTTGGCTAAATATTTAGCGTGCACTAGGTCAATTTTAATACTACATAGGGGGTGGGGCTGTAGAAACGTTTCTACAGCCCTTCCTCATCTGAATTTTAACCTTTAGTGACGCGCGCGGGGTAATTATTTACCCCAGTCTATTTTTAAATTGCTTTCAAATATTCGTTGGTTTTTCCTCACTCATGCGGGTCATGCTATCTTATAGTCACTATCATACAACCATAAAAACGTAACAATCTGGATTTAATTACAATCAGTACGTGAGTAATCGTTGACTAAATTGGTTGTGTTTGTAGTTCGGTAAAAATTTACCCCGCGCGCGCTTATTTTTATTAAATTATAGTCGTTTTTTGTAAGTATGGACGAATTAGAACACCGTCGTATTGCATGCCTATTGGATGACATAAGTGACGAGGAATTGTGGGGTGGTACATCTTCCACTGACGAATGTTCACCCGATGAACATTTTGATGTATTAGAAACTTCGAACACCGAACAATCAGGAGAATCGACCGATGATGAGATTCACAATGATATTCAACAAACACTATCAGCAGATTGCGAATCTTATCATGAATCTGACGATGAAATTCCACTGAGTATGCGTGTAGGGTGTTTTTATGGAAAAGATGGGACAAAATGGAATCGTCGTAAGCCAAATCTGAGAACAAAAAATCCAAGTTACAATAAGATAACTGAAAAACCAGGTGTGACTAATTTGGCAAAAAATGCAAAAACTGAAATTGACGCGTGGTATATTTTTTTTACGGGTCCTATGATTGAACATATAGTGTTCTGTACAAATATATATATCGATAAAATTAAGTCAAATTTTACCAGAGAAAGAGATGTAGCTCATACAACCACACTGGAAATAAAAGGTTTACTTGGTTGCTTGTACATGATTGGTAAGTAATAATAATTTATATTATAGTTTTATAGTTATAATAATTATAAATTTGTATACGTTACACATCTTGTAATACATTATTATATGATACTGCCCTGCTAAGAAAAGTTCCGTAAAAACCAATAATATATAAGTTTTGAGTAAAATTCAGTTTCGTATTTTTCATTTTTTTATACCTATATAATATTATATTATTATTATATAGAATTTTATTGTGTAACTATTTTCTGTTGCACGGCGGTGTATACGTTGGCCATTAGTAGTTTTTTATTCAATGCTAAACATCGGTGGACTAAACGCACAAATTATTTTCCAAGAAAATACTTCAATAAGAAAAACAAGACTTGTATTTTTGAAGACATTAGCTCGTCAACTAATGCAAGAACAAATGGAATATCGTTTGACACTGGATTGTTTGCCAAAACAAATAAAATTAAGACTAAATGAATACTGCAACATAACAAGACCTAACGTGGGGGAAATACAACGTGTACGAGCTTCTGGAAGATGTACTTTTTGTGACCGCTCAAAAGATCGTAAGGCTACAAAAGTATGTACTAATTGCGCAAGGCTCATTTGCAGAGACCATATAATAGAGACTTGCCCTGACTGCTTTGAGGCTTCATAGTTTTAATAATTTTAAATTTTAAGGAAATAAAAATTATGTATTTGTAAACAAAGATTATTAAATATTTTTTTTTTTTATTAAAATTTGTAAAACACGCATGAAATTAATTAATATATACTTAATTAATTTAATAAGAAAGTTATTTTATAAATTGTAATTTAAAATCTGCAATAAATAGTCTATAATAACTGAATAATGTAAAGAAAAAAGTGTTTTTATATTAACGGAAAATAATTACCCCACGCGCGCAACTATATGGTCTGATACCGCGCGCGTCACTAAAGGTTAAGGACTTATTTCTGTCTCAATATTTAGCGTGCAATTGGCGTGACCCATTTCGAAACTCTGCATTTAAGTCACTAAGTACGAGGGGCGTTACCATTTTTTTGCTATTTTTCCAGCCTCCCCAAACAACAAAAAAACTGAATTTAAATACAAAAATAATTGAATTTGAATAAAAAATATTTAATAAATCTTAAATAATATTTCAAATTCAAATTCAATTTTTTTTATTTAATAGCGATTCTGATTGGAGCGGTTTGTCAGTGTCGATATTTTATATTATATTTATATTGTTAATACTTATAATTCATATGATAGCCGGTAAGTTGAATTAATAAATAAATTAACTTTTTAGAATTAACAAAATAACTAAAACCGTTATTCTTGGTTATTTATGTAATTTTGTCCAAAATAACTACTTTTTAAAAAAAAAACTGTGTTTTTATATTTTTTGGTTATAGAATAACCTACTTACGTGGAACCTTGTTTTAAATTTTCAATCCTTTGAACATTTTATACATTTTTAAATTTTAACTTGAGAATCTTGTAAAGAGTAGGTATTAAATACTAATTTTGTTGCTTAACACATTTTAAACCAAGACAATTAATTACATGTTCTTATAGCTCAAAAAAAATTAAAAAAAATTAAATTTTAAAAGAAACCCAGTTCATTATTTACTAAATGTTGATTAAATTAAACTACACGAAATTAGTTTGATTTAATACCTACATTAAAGGACGCCACACACTGCAGCGGTGGCGGTAAAATTGTGTCCGGGGACTAATTTTGCCGTAACCGCTACTGCCACCCACCGCTGCAGTGTGTTATAACTTAAAACCACTTAGGTACCTCTTAAATCTAACATAATTATATTATAAGTTATAATATTCAATGGACACAAGTTATAGGAATAAAATTAATTTTTTTTTAATAAGTGGATAGACTAATATAATTTTTATAAATAGCAATCCTACAAACCAATTAACAAAAGAAAAATCTGCCCAGACAATCATTACTAACATCAAATCCATATTTTTTTCAATAGACAGCATGTAACAAATATTATTGTTTTGTACTCTGTACAACATCTCGTAATGTTATAATTTATATATATACGTCTTTAAATTAAATATAAGTAAAAATAAGAAAACTGGTTGTTTTGATATTTAGGCATGTAACCTTAAGTTACTAACTAGTCACCTTCATATTTCAATTATTCATTGTTTAACTTTCAAACATTGTTTTTTGTTGGATAAAATAAATAAGTAAGGAATGAACAAAAATAATTCAAATAGAATATACAAAACACTGATTTTATTGAATATTTAATAAAAAGAACCAGAAAAATATTTTATTTATAAAACTCATTACACCTCTTCAATCCTTAACAATTAAATACTATAATTGTGGCGTATAAATTATTTAAAAAAAATTACATAGTATAACAATTCAATAATTGTACAAAAAATAAATAAATTAAAATTCATAAAATATAAATGTTTACATTAAATTTACTTGAGATGACTTGTTACTTAAAACTTATATATAAGTAATGTTCATGTTTTGGGTCTGATTTTGTAAATTAAATCATCATTAAAATTCAGATGTCAAAAATTTTTACAAAAATGAAACCACTTTTAAATGTTTTAATTTTTTTTTAACATAAGGATATACTATTTATTTGAGACATTTTATACATTCTAGTTATTTTAAATAGAGTATTAAAAATATATTATTTGGTATTTCTAATTATTAATAAAAATTATTCAATAACATTAAATTTAAATTGTAATTTATACACAACATTGAGGTTTATTTATCTTATATATTTAAACACCACCTTTATATTTTACAAAGTCAATCTTTAGAAAAAAAATACAGAATTAACAACAATATCATAAAAAGTGGTCCATCAATAATTAAGAATACTATAATGTAGTGTACATATAATGGTTTTTCTTTTTAATGCGATCAACAAATAGCAAAATCTTTTATAAAAATATAAATTTAAAATAAATTGTATATATTATAAAAATACAAATTTAAAGTAAATTATATATTATATTATAAATAAAATACTAAATGTTATATACTTAATAATATGTGCACTGTACTAACTAATGGCGACAAGAGTTAAACTATTTTAAAGTATAATATATATATACATTTTAGAATTGTAAGATTTAATAGTTTTTGGTATCAAATGTTCAATAAATTAGTTATCAAAATTAAATTTTAAATGTGTTTAACAATATAGCTTATAAGGAGTTAGTGAAATTATAAAATTTTGTAGATATAGAAAAAAAGTGAATGATTGTGAAATTGTCATCAAAATATGTTGCAAATTACTTTTTATTCACCCTTTTGTAATTTGTATGATATTAATATTTGTACAAATGAAGCCAATAATAGTAATAAAAAACTTCATGAGTGCAAACTTCAAGATTCATGAAAAACAACATTCTACCAAGCTTACCATCGGAGCATATTCCAAATTGTTTCACAATTTACAACATTAGGTACTCTAGGGCAAACAATAACCGATTGTATTCATACATTTATTATCATGCTTGTAAACAGCGTTCAGTAAAAAATATTGGGGTAGACCAGTCACACAATATATATGTATGACAGATCTAACAATGATAAAATGTCTATATGTCACCTAGGAATTCAGCATGGGCAAGAGCAGTTCAATCTTATCCTGAATAGAGTATATATTACTTCCATAAATTTAATAATATAATCAAGATATTAGTAAGAGGAATAAAAATTATTTTGAATTAGTCGCATGGACATAGTAAGCACAGTGCATTTTTACCCTGTATATTTTCACATATATTTTAAAATATTGAGCTGCAAGATTCTAATATATTTATATCACTTAGTTACGTGAGCATAGAGGTTTAAATAATTAAATACTGAAGGCACTTCATATACAAAATTTGTTATTTTTTTTTTTTAACAAAATATACACCTTAATCTAGGACTAGAATTTGAGAGTAATAATGAATAAGATTTCGAAACACGCGAAACATTAATATTTGGCTATATATAAATATTGAAGCCATCTAATGACATCTAATTCATAGGCTTCTTGTTTAAGAGAACGTAACACGGGGGAGGAGGGGGGGGCAAGTAAGTAACATAGCAAATTTGTGCTCAGCAGATCAGGTTTAGCTTCGTTAGTATAAAAATTTGAGTGAATCAACCTATTATGAAACTTATTGGTAAGAAGAATATTATCTGTGCTGATGTGTTTTTTTTACTATAGTTAATTTTTTAAACAAGTTTTTCGTATGTAATATAGCGTATCATAAATAGTGTTTGCTATGTTACACACTTGTAAGATAGAGATAACAAATGCCCGTGTTACGTCCTTTTAAGTAGGGTGACCATTTTTAGAAAAGTGAAAAACTAAATATATTTTCTTTTACCCTATGTTTCCACTTATTATGTGACCTTTAATTTTTATTGGGAGACAAACAGTTTAAACAATATTTTTAATCAAAAAATTATTAGATGTATTTATGTTATAGAAGTAGTATCAGATTGTGGATAACTATAATTGCCATATGTTGAAACCTTATTTATGTAAATAATGTGGAGGGTAAATGAAGGTTAGCTTTGGCATATTTAAATGTCTCGAGGCACAAGTAAAATTGAATTGACTTATCTAAAGTAAAACGATCAAAACATTATAATTACTCTAAATAACTGAAAACACATGGTATAAAAACAGTTAGTACATGTTTCAAAAGAAGTTTTTCAGACACAAGTATCAAAAACTAGTCTATCACATTTCCAACAAAATTATCAACTATGTCATTAAGTGATATAATCACAAATAAATTTGCATATTGTGTTTCAGATAATGTTGTCATTGATATATGATACCATTAATCATACAAGCAAATGGTAGAAAAACAATCATATCACATTGAAATCTTGTTATCTTAAAACTCAAAGTAAAAAAAATATCTTTAGAAACACCATGCCAAGTGTATACAGGGTGTAAAAAAGATTAAATCAAACACATTAACCTTTCATTAGGAATTATGTTGATATAAAAATTTCAAAAAATCTTAAAGTATTTGCAATCCTCTACTAGACTTACCATAATTTAAAGATTTTAGTAGTAAAAGGTTTCAATTTTTTAGTTTGAGTTATCAAAAAGTCATTGTTTTAAGTTTTTCCCTTTTCTTTTTCTTTTTCTTTCTCAACTTCCATTTTCTCTTCACCTTTATTATTATTAGTACACTCGTCTTTATCGTTACCTTTGTCATTGGTTTTATCTTCTGTCTGTTCAGATTTTTCTCCATTTTTATTGGCAGGTAATTTTAGTATGTCGGGTGATTGAGCTACAGTTACAGAAGTCTTCTTAGCCTGACATTGTCTGTGATGAGTGTATAGGGGGTTGAAAAGTACACTGACCGACGGTGGTAAAGAATTGTGATAAGCTGATGATGGTGGACATAGCTCAGACATGGCTTTAAGAAAATCATTTGTATCTCCTGGATCTCCATTTGAATTATTTGGAAATGTTCCATACATGAATGGATTCAATGGGTTTGTAAATGGATTATGATTGGTCGGTCGAACAGGTAGTAGAGCCAAAGAATGAGCTAATGTATTTTTTTTAGGAACAGGTTTTTTGGGTTTCTTAGCTGGAGAAGAAGGCAAAATTGGACATAATGTTTGAGGATTTATTTTCATTAAAGGCACTTCAGCTAATCTCTTCAAACTGTCTTCAGCTTTATCTTCATCTTTTTTATCATCTCTTGATTTGAAAAATTTTTGACACTTTTTACCAACTCCATTTATTTCTTTCTTTTTGGCTAAAACTGAAGTTTTTGATATGCTTGGATTCCAGTGTTTTGTTGGAGATGTTAACGTTTTATATTTAGTTCCTTGTTTTTTAATTTTTTCAACAATAGTGTCTATTTTTGGTTTGGTTTTTTTTATCTTTGACCCAGGATATACCTTTAAAGTTTTTATTTTATCATCGTCTTTGTCTTCTTTTATATCCCCAGGTTTAGATGGATTTTCATTTTTAACTATATCAGTTGGTTCTATAGTGACATTAGCTTGTATAGTTTCTCTACTCTGGTGAATATTTGTAACTTTCATGATACCATTTTCACTTATTTCCAATTGTACTTCTTTGGAATCGGGAATTTTTTCAACGACCAGTAGGTTTTCATCTATTTTTGGGAGTTCTTCAATGCGTATTTCTGTGTTGACTACATTTTGAAGCAAATCATTTTGTTTTTCTTCAGACTTTTCATCATCTTTTTTAGACTCAAGTATACTTTCTTCTTTTGCTGCGTCATCATTTAATAGAGGTTCAATAACAATTTTAAGAATTCGATAAGTCATTGTAAGTGGATCTTTCTAAAATTAAAAATATTATATAGTAAAAATATATTTCTATTATTAATTAAGTTAAATATTTACCCTTTTCCAATCAAACATGTAAACAACATCCATTAAGGTTAAGTGATCATCTAGTAAATAATTTTGGTAGAAAAACTCTACATGATGATCAGTTGGTATTAATTCATATTTAATGTAAACTAATTTTTTCAAATTTATAACTGTTAATGATGCTGGACACCATAGATATCGTTTATGTTTTTCTTGTATATTCTGTGAAAAAAAAACATTTATTTCAGTAATTCTTTGAGACAAATTTGAATATATTTTTACTTTTTTGTCAATTTTATCGCATTCATAATAAAGACATATACTGATTGCATCACTGGCAGCAAATATATGATAGTCATCAGGTACAACACCACGGCTCATTGGGTCCCTGGGTAAATACACTTTGTTTCGATTGTAAAAGTCTCTTCTCATTACCATTTCCTCTATTAAAATAATAATACAATTTTAAATTAGTTTAATATAAATGTTTTAGTTGGTAAAATGTTGTTACTCACTTTGAAATAAATGTGGGACAAGTTTGTAAACAATATTTTGCAGGGTGTGGTCTGGCCGGATATTGGATAAAGGTTTTGATTTGTGGACTAATACATCGCATATTGGACAATATTTGTTGCGTTCGAGATACTTGACAATACAACTTCGACAAACTAAAAAAAATATATCATAAATTTAACATATGCAAAATTAAATAATGCAGTGAAAACCATTCATAAGAGATTTAGATAAAAAAGTGCATATAATAAGAAAAAAAAATTTTAAATACTTATTATAGAGAAAACAACTAGAATCAACCATACCTAGGTATAATATATAATAATGAAAATTCAACAGGTATATGTAAAAGGTTTATAGTACAGTAGAACCTCAAAGGACCAAAAAAAAAATTGACATCAAAACTTTGAGTTACCGAGGTAATTAAAAATAATATGTGAATAAACCGGGATTGAAAAAAAAATTTGATACACAGAAAACGAGATACTGGAGTTCGAGATACCGAGGTTCCATTGTATAATCATAAAATGTCAAGTAGTAAATAATGTAACGATGTCACCATATAATTTAATTTCTATTTATTTGTTAAGAAGATAAGGGGCACTGAACCAGAGGCGGACTGGGAATAAAAATTGGCCAGCGGGAAACAGAAAATTCGGCCCAACTTAATAAAACATTTACAAGTTATCGGGCAAAATATTTGACAAGCCCAGGCAGGGATTGCTCACCGGCCATCCTAGCCAGTTCGCCCCTGCGCCGAACATGTTCGTTGGAGCCATAAACATATTGGAATTGTAATTTGTTATTCTAAGGTCACTCGATATGATCCTAATGTACTTTTCAACAGGGAATGAATACAAATGGGTGAATGTTGATAATGACTAACAAGTAGTAACTAATCACGTACATAATAACAAAACAAATGTGCATCGTGCATCGCTGACACAGTATAATTTCAACTATTGGCAATATCTGGACGTTTAAATTACTTACAGGAGTGCAGACATTCGATAACCGTCGTGGCGTCCACGAAGTATCCACCGCACAGAACGCATAGTAGATGTGGATTTAGGTCGGTGACCTTCGGCTTACAGGACTGCATGTTGTCGTCGCTGTGCTCGTCATAGCGCCGTCAGTGCGACGCATTCGCGTCTACCTGGACAACAACGGAAACACGGGTTAGACGTGGTAATTGCGTTTGCACCGCTTACAAAACTTACCCGGGATCGACGACGCCATCGTGGTCAGATTATTTCCAAGTTCAAACTCTACTTCTGCTTTGTGGGTCAACGGCGGGACCCTGATAAGTCGCGGGTTTTCTCGGATAACGAGTCGACGAGACTCCCGGGTTTCCAGGCAATCTGTTTTCAAAACAATCAGGTCCGCGAACCGAAACTGCGGCGGATTCGAACGTTTGAACGTTTGAAACGAAAACAGAAAAAACGGAAGCGAACACTGCGAAAGCTCCGTCCGCAACGCAGACGCGGATAAACACTGCGGTCTGCTAAACGAAAACAACAAAAACAAGTTGTCCGTTGACAAGGCGTTAACAGCAACGACCTGGCGCGTTTGTTCCATGAGAAATTTTTTCTCTTCTCCCAAGCGGAACATATCGGTATTTACTATTTAATATTTATCATGGACATTCGTAAATTCGTAATGATGCGACGGCGGTCGGTGGATCGGTAAGCGCTTTTCCTGGATTTGTCTTCCATCATGGACTCGTCAATTATTATGTATATCTTTTCGTCGAAGCCATTTGATATTACGATTACGTGTAGAATGTAGATCTATTTGGCTTCCGCCGCGCCTCGACGTTTTTTCTCTCATGATTCGGACTCGATTGACGATCATTACTGGAACGTTTGAGGTTAGTTTTTCTGATGAAACGATCAGAGAACCCGAGAGAGGCCGAGAAGAAGTGAGAACGGCAACGAATTGCCGTGGTCTGTGGACTGTTGGTCAGATACACAGATATTGATGCGAAACTGCGAGGCACTGCATGTTTGTACTCTGTATGCATTATGCCCGTTTACGATAAAGTAGTTAATTGTTTAGTGATGATGATGCCAGTCATACTCAGGATTATGAGTTATGACTAAATATTTTAATGGTATGTTCTCAACTCGGATGTAACATCGTACAGTCGTCACAGGCATATTTTTATTATTATTACCATGTTTAATTCTGACGTGAACCTGTCTATCGGCTACCAGTGTTTTGCAACGGATAAGTAACAACACTAAAAACTAGACAGCGTGACGTAAAAGGTAAAACATGCACAGAACCAAGTTGAGAACCTACCGGTGTATTTAGCCGTGTATAAGGTAGTATGTACTGTAGGTACCTTGTGGCTGTACTTATAAAGTTATAGTATAACCATTGGTTAAGTAAGCCGTTTACTTTAATCAATGGTATAACCTCGGACACATAAATATATGAACTGCGCGTCTCACACCAACTAGGTATAATATGGTGCCAAGAACTAATCATAGATAATTAGTATATAAAAGACCCAATGTTGTCAAAAACTAGAAAGAGATTTAATACCTATCACTGGTGTAATATGATGGTAAATCGGGGGAAAAAATTCACCATGGCAAAAATATGATAATATCCACTGAAAAAACTTTAAATATAAATTAATATTTTGTTAATATTACTTTTAATTGTTGACGTTTTTTTTTGGTATAATAATATATAAATGTAATAAATATAAGTTTAAAAAAATATACTCACTAGTAAAAAATGTATTATGACAACTATAACTTATCCATCTTTCTAATCAAACAAAGTATAACATAATATTATAATTGTTGTTTTTCGAGCTAATTAACTGTATAGGTAATCGACGAAATATTTAATAAATATAAAATTGTACGATTTATTGTATTGCACTCGTATTGACTTTTATTTCCGTGACCTTTTTTTTTCCGTGGTGTATTTATTTTTTTGGGCTTTTTTCCGTTATAACTTTTGGGGGTTGTTTTTCGATAACCACCTAAAGTGTGTGCTACCTTTTTCTAAAAATAGTATTATTTTTGTTAAACTATTCTCTCTCTTGCTATAGTTATGGGTATACCCGATGCAGGGTCGGCCCACGCCCAATGTGGTAGCAAAATAGTTAGCCTCCTAGGACGGAACTGACCGAACTGAACATAATAAATAAGATCATGGAGGAATTTATATTAGGATTAATTACAAATTGTAATTGTACTTCTGTCTCAAAAGTTCAATCAAGATTTTTTTCCATATTAGTATAGACAAATAAAATATATGTCTATGATATAAGATTATTGAACCGAATTACCGAACTAAACACCTGAAGTCCGATTCAATCAAAATTTGAACCATTCATTAAAATCTAAAAAAAATGTTCTAATATCGAAAGATTCACCACAGTTCTCTATTTATGTTTTATGTGCGTAAAATAATATAATGATATTTCTTAATTACATTTTTTTAACACTCGAGCTTTTTGGAAAACAATCGAAATAAAGTAATTACCTACCAACTACCAAGCTAAGGCGGTTTCTTAATTTTTGATATAAATTCTAAAGTGAGGTATAGTCGTATGGATCAATAATAATTTTTGGACCTTAATAATGTCTAGCGACTATAGCTGTAAACTATACACGTAGGTTGTAGGTACACGTAGGTAAATACATTTTTTTTTTTATTAATATTGTAAAACTATAGATCCCTTCACATAGTATCTGAAATAATAATTTTCTGTAAATCTAATTAAGACATAAAATAGGTATTATTTTTTATTTCGAGAGTCGGATACTTGGTATAATATATAGAGATATCTGTGCTTCGGCCTCAAATATGTTATTCTGTGATTAATTGATGATATTATTATATTACGATTTACGAATAATAACGTCGGCACTCAGTATTTTTGTCTAATGTCATTGCCGGCTCACTCCATGTCGGCGGTTTTCGTCGACTCGTGACAATGACTCCGGCTGGTTAAGGTCCCCGCTCACATTTCACCGCGGCGGTAAAACCAAGACAATAGAATTTAACGCCACCGCTGCAGTGTGTGGGGACCTTAAGGGGCACTTAGGAGTTAGGGCCTAGCTGAGTGCAGACAGCAATGGTTGCGGCATAGACAAAAGTAAAAAGATTAAACAATGTAAAACACCGTTACTTATAATACTTATGAGTTATGACTAAAATAAATTTCTACGGGTAATGTGATTGCAATGCTGCTGAGTACTGACTAAGTTATATTTCAAATAACCTAAATCCTGCTCGATGTCAAGTTCAAGTGTCGAATACAAAGCGGTACCTACCTATAATATAAACTCAAGCGAGTGTTGTGCATTATTCGATTCAAAGTCGCAATTGATTACTTGCATTTTGATTTTGTAATGCAACAGTGTGTTGGTAAATATGTAACGAATAACGATGATCTACAGGTGCAACTTAACCTTAGATCGCGAGATTGGTAGTTCGGATGTTTTGTTATTAATAATAATTGTTCGTGCCAATATTTTTCTATATTAAACTCAAAAAATAAGATATTTGTGCATGCATAGCCCATAGGTGGTTTGTGGTTTGTGGTTTGTCCTTTATTCGACTGCACTACACAATATCTAAGATCTAACGAACTGTGTTATTACTTATTGATATTTGATATTACATGTACGCCATTAATTAATTTTCTGTTTTTTTTTTTTTAAATAATAACATTCTAAGTCCGTTGACAATTTAGATTTTGGTATATTTTGTTTATAAAAATAGGGACTAACATTTTAATTTTTATCAATATTATCATAGTAAAATAAAAATAAATATGGCCTAGATAAAATGGTGTACCTGAAGAGATAAGCCCAAAAACCAACAATTAAATTTATTTTTTTCAATGTTTTATCTCGTTTTTAATCTGTAGGTAAATAAATTCACTATCCACTGTCTGTTATATTTAACTTTGTCATTAAATTATTATTTAAATGCATTAATAATTATATTTTTAGAACCAATATGCTGTGTTCATCAGCACGTTTGCGTCAAAACTTTTATTTAATAATTGGTGTCACAATTGGGCTACTTTTTAGCCTTATTGTTGGCCCATTATTAGAAACTGGTTGTCTATTTTCAATATCGACTATTGACAGTGATTCAAACTCAATTATTTTTAATGATGAATATGAACCTCATATAAATTTGGCCGGCAAACCACAGCGAGCACAAAAAATTCCACAAACTTTGTTACGTCCGAGATATTACTCAACAGAGCTTGGAATTCGAGAGAAACTATTTGTTGGAATTTTGGCCAATCAAGCATCTGTAGATGGTCTGGCGGTTGCTGTCAACAAGACTGTTACACATTGGGTGGACAAGACAATTTTTTTCGTTGATGCGGCAGGTGGACATAAGCTAAATGTAACACTAATGAAAATACCCGGTATAGTTGGTTTCACTGACAGTAGAAATGTATTGAAACCATTTCATATGGTAAAATATATTGCTGACAACTACTTGGACGAATATGAGTTTTTCATGTTGATTAAGGATAGTACATACTTGAATGCGAACAAGCTCATGAACTTGGTTAAAAGAGTTAGTGTCAGTGAAGATGTGTATGCTAGTGGAACTGTAATTGGTACCAACTATTGTTCATTAGGTAAGAAATTAGTAACATAAAATGTATTCAACAAATATTATAATTGTATATTAAATAAAAACATTTCAGACGCTGGAATACTTTTAAGCAACTCCGTTATTCGTAAAATGATTCCAAATGTTGATTGGTGTGTACGTAATGCTTTCTCTACTTCAGATGATGATAATTTTGGTCGATGTGTACTACATTCAGTTAATCTTCCGTGTCAGACATCTATTCAAGTGACTAATATTAAAATTATTAATTTCAAAATACACAGTTTAAAAGTTTAATTTGTTTATTTAGGGGCAATCTATAAGCAGCTATCATCTGTGGGAAGCTAAAGATCTTATTAATTTACTCAACCAACCACAACAACAAGAAAGTTTTAATCGTGCTTTGACTGTTTATCCAATGCCAAATGCTGAAACAATGTATAAGACTCATTTAGCATTTTGTAAAATGAATTTAGAAAAATCGAACATGGAAATTGATGCATTGAGACGTTCTATTGTGGCTGAGTCAAGTTTAGAGCCACCGAGTTTTAGAAAGGTATCTTGGCCAATTGGAAGTCAGTCTGGAAGTACTCCATCTACTCGTTTTGATGTATTGAAATGGGAACATTTTACTGAAACACATTTATATTTGGACTCTAGAATAAGCAATATAAGACCATTAAATGAAGCTGAAAATGCTGATATACATGTAAGGAATTAATGACTACTATGCAGTTAAAAAAAAAATGAAATCAACTAACATTTTTAACATAAAATTATTATTTTTGCAGAACGTGTTAAATACTAGCATTGAATATTTGGAATCAAAATATTCAAACAGTTTGAAATTTGATCGTTTGGTTAATGGTTACAAACGATTTGATCCTTCAAGAGGATTAGATTATATTTTAGATTTGACTTTCAAAGATATTGTTGGAAATAGATTAATACAAAAAAGGTAAGACATATGACGTATTACCTAGTAAAAATGTAATCATCATTATTTTAAACAATTAATTGTCTTTTTTAGTATATCAAGCCAAGAGACAATACCTACAGTTAATTAATTAATAAATATTTTTAACAGCCATTATATTTAATTGATTTTTCAGAGTTGAAGTCAGCAAGTTGCTTGGTAAAGTTGAAATGTTATCAGTTCCTTATGTAACTGAAAATACTCGTGTGCATATTCTTTTACCTGTGCGTACAAATGAAAGAGAGGACGCCTTTCGCTTTCTACGGCAATATAAACAAGTTTGTATTGATAAAAAGGAAAAGACAATGCTCATGTTGGTTAGTGTGATATTTAATAAACAACTTAACTTAGACAAACTACATAATGTTTATTAATCATGCTTTTGAATGTTTAGGTTTTGTTGTACGATGCAAATGCCCCAGGCAAAGGTGCGGTTGATGATGTATTTAAACAGTTAAAAGATGAGGCAACATCGTTGAGTAACGCACACAAAAAAGATGGCACTAAAGTTGCATGGTTATCAGTCAAAATACCAAATACAAAATTGTTAGCTCTAAGAGATGCATTATTGGATTTCGCGATCATCGATTTAGCAATCAGAAAGTTTCCTCCGGATGCTCTAATGATGTTAGCTAGACCGAAAATGGAAATTCGTCAAGACTATTTGAATAGAGTGAGTACTGTATTGAGGAATAATCATGTTCCTATAAGAAAATAATTTTTATCTTAAAATTATTGTATAATATAATTTTTAGGTAAGAATGAATACTATAATGGAATGGCAGATATTTAGTGCTTTGCCATTTTCTGAATATGATCCTAATCTCATGACATATCCAAGGCAAGCAACTCTAGATGTAAACAAGTATTATGGCCATTTTGATCCGTTTGACTATGATCATTTATCATTTTACGCAAAAGACTATGTTGTCAGTGAGTATAATAATGTATTTAAGTTTCTATAAAGTTCTATAATATGAAAGCAGTAATTAACTTATTGATTACAATATTTAGCCAGGAAACGTGCAGAATCATTAATTCCTATAATTCGAGCTGACCGCGATATACATAATTTGGTCACAGAATCAACCAGTCATTCTTTGAAAGTAGTAAATATGACTAACCCATCCGTTTATTCTATGTTTGTGGCGTATAGTGAGTGTCATATATTCAGAGCAGTAGAATCTGGTTTACGTTTGCGTCATAAACAGAGACATTGTGAATTATATGAAGGGAAAATTGTAGATCATACAAGTGCTGCTTTGTATGGCAACTGTGTAAGATCTAGAAATCGAAATTCTGGTTCCAAAGGACAATTGGCGAGACTGGTATTGGAGTATCAGAACCAATTAAAGTGATTGAGTAAATATATACACATAGTAGTAAATATGTGATGAGGGTTTATTTTACTGGCACAACCAAATTTCTAAGACTAAATTTAACTATTAATTCTATATGCCAAAAAGTTATATTTATATTATTTATTAATGAAAACACTCAGTTTTATTTTAATTTATTTTAATTACTAATTAGTAATTATTTAGAATAAGGAATTACTTGATATTGATCATAATATTAATATAAATAATTTATATTTTGTACTGTTTACTATTTTAACTGTGAATTATTAAAATAATTTATATTTTGTGTTAAAGAGTTGTTACTGTTTAAATTTAAACCTTTGAATCATATAAGTTATAACTAGAGCAGAGGACTTGTAGCATTTGCATATTAGTTTTGCACAGTCACATAGCAGAGTAAGAAACAAATAAGTTTCATGCTTTCACAAAGCTAGTTTTGAAATTTTATTTTGCATATAAATGCATATTTTGAGTCCTATTTTGTTTTTAGGGCATATTTTATACTTTTTACCACACCGACATTTTTATTTCAAACAATATAGTCAAAATGTTTGGATAAAAATATAAAAATGTTTGTCGTATAATATTATTGAATGTCCGTGGGCACACATTTTTCATAGAAGCGCTTGAGAATCACCGATAAGCCATGCAAACTTACGACCAAATGATTGCCAAGGTCTCATTTTCCCCCTCTACGGGTTTTCCGAAGATGTTTGTCGTCAGAGTGCCATTGGTTGTTGGATGGGTATGTGCAAAACCGTACCGATTCTGGTCGGACTATGATTGAGTATAGGTACTTTTTTGAAACTATGTACTAGGTAGTTTTCGGACTTTAAAATTAGAATTGATAAATTTATAAAATACAATTCAATGATGGATTTAAAAAGGTTCAAAATTATAACTTTCTAATCTTACTGATTTATATTTTATAATATAAATTATAATTTTAGCTCAAATTGGGTTGAACAATCTATTAAAGTAATTTCTTCTGTATTTTTAATATTTTTACAATTTTCCGGGAAACTAAAGTTAAATATAATACTATTAGAGTAGAATTTCAAATCCATAGAGAAACGTTTGGACCACTTTTCAATGAAACTGCGCACACACATGTGGCCCCTCCATGGGGCATGGTTGGGTATTTTTTACTTTATGTATAGATAGATGTAAAAAATTTATAAAATTTAAAAAACATTTTGACATGTTTTTTCTTAACCCCTGCCATTAAAAATATCTGTGTACCACTGATATATGTAAGACGGTGACAGTAAACAGTGGTCACTGTAACGTCCACTTAAGTGGATTGTATATTATGCCAGTGTGTGCAAGTTATGTTAAACTAATAAACTATTTAGCTTCCTATATTATGCGTTTCGACTTTTCAAATGCATCCGTGCCGGGAGAAAATTTTTTTAAATTAGGTTAGGTTGGGTATTTTATTATTAAGCTGCTTACCTATAACCTCTCATAGCGGAAGTGCTATCTTAGAGATATTCAAGTGGTGATTGCACAAATATTTTGAGATTCGAGATAGCCGTTGAAAATGTTTAAATTTTGAACACCATTACAGTATTGCACATTTGCACCGAATATTAAATCACGATTTGAACAAAGTTTAAATCATCATACATCGGTAGTGCATATTATACAAAATATTATTAGGAATAGGATCCCGCTTGCACACTTATTTTCAGCATATCGGAGACAACGTTGTATGTCATCGACATTATCTGAAATAGATATTGACATTTAATTATTGTGTTCAAGTAATATTTCGTAACTATTATAATGTTTATTTACTTAATTATTTTGTGTTGTTAACTTTAATGTTATATAATGAAATATAAATCTTTTTTGTTAAAATATAACGTATTTTAGTATTTTACCATCTGTACAAAAAACAAAAACAAATAGGTTCACAGAGAGAAAAATATTTTTAAAAATGACTGAAAAGGGAAAGTATTTAGTGATATTATAGGGCCTTTTTAAGTATAAAACTGATATAACTCAGGTACTAAAATCAGTAGGCTTTGGGGAACTGCTGATATCTTGGTTCAGATCTTACCTTTCCAATAAAATACAATTTATTAAGTAAAAATTAACGGCGTTTGCAGCTTTGAACCAGTAAATATAATGTCAGATGTCCCTCAAGGTGGGCATTTGTCTCCAGGGCCGGGCCGAGGGCCTGGTAAGGTGGGTGCAAAATATCGAGTAGGAATGGGGGCGCAAAATTTGATATCATTAAATTTAAATTTGAAAAAAAATATTTCAATATATTATTATTTGTTATTAGACGTGAGTTGATGAATACTGTGTTATAAATTTAACACTTCAATTTATATAGTTAAACTTCAAATTTACTATTGATTATTGAAATTAATTTTCATTCACGACGATCGACGATAACTGATACCTACCGGTTACCGAATTATATCGTAAAGTAATCTATTTTATTCATAACAATGTACATATTTCAACACTTATATACAAGCCGCAGGAAATATTAATGTGTTTCATGTGGCCGATAATGATAAAAATAGAATGACTGTAATATGACTATTGTGTATGTGTGCATTGATAGCAGGGTGGAGTAGAATGCTCTGTCTATTAGTTTATAGGTCTATAATTGTTTTATTATATTACGTTTATTATTCAGTTATTTTACAATTGAAATTCGATTGAGTCTGTTGTCTGAGTGACTACGAGACACGAGTAGGTACTACGGAGCGTCGGAGCTATACTTATAATTTACTGAAGCAGTGAAGTCTGAAATAGAACAAGGTAAATATTCTAATAGAATTTATTTGAAATTTAAGTGTTTAACTATAAATTATTAAAAATTATTAACATTATTATTGTAATATTGTATCATGTTTTTCGTTGCTACGTGAATCCGGTGAATGCGTGCTAATTCTATTCTGACCATGCTGTTCCGCCGCAGTGCGATGCGTCCGATGCAGCGAAATACAAGCTGTTTTGTTTTTACGTTAGATTTTATTATTTTATTTTTATTTATGCACAAATTTGCATACTTAGGCTTAACTGATAAGAAAATATATATTATTTACTAGCTGATCCCGTGCACTTCGAATTTCGATGCCCATTCAATGTACCAACTCTATACCTATAACTCAAACTTTGTTCAATTCGTTATTTAATATGGTGTTCAAAATTTATCATAACTTTTCCGTTGCCCGGAATAAAAATTCTGATTCGCAGCAGTATATTATTAGGTAGGCAATCTACCTGCGGTAGGTCGCAGACCCCGTGCAGTTTGTACGTAAGTGTATGATTTAATTCTAATGTGTCAAAGTTATACCAAGTTTGGTGGATTAATACAAAATCCTAACCTAACCGTACTAATATCGGATGAATAAAAAAAAACTAAATTTAACCATTTTTTAAATTAGCCTGTCTTCTTCCCAGAGGTCTAATCTACACACAAACATTCATTTATATATATATTATATATATTGACAAAAAATAATAATACAAATCAACAAACATGCCCAATTAACCAATAGCAACCAATATATAATACACTATTGCGTCACTGTTGTATTTTTTACATCCAGATTTCCTACTTTTCAGGTGAATTTTCCTAAAAACCTTCTCCTGGCAATTACGAACATCTTAAAAAAAAATTGAGCCAAATCGGACCAGCCGTTCTCAATTGATGAGGTAACGACATTTTTCACGCTCCACTTTTATATATATAAATTGAACGACACTGAACGAGTGAAACTATTGTGAAGCTACAATGCTATCAATCTTTAGATTCTATCATTAAAAATCTAAAATGGAGATTTGAAAAAATGTCTAATATATCTTCAAATTTCTTATTTTTGTCTGGTAGAAATTTATCGACTATGGGAATTGATGATATCAACAAATGGTCGGATGATCTAGCGTTATTATACAGTGTTGATTTGAATGGCAGTGAGCTATGCATAGAAGTTCAAAGTTTCAAGTTTCAAGCTTCTACATTAATAGAATCATTTAAAGCTGCCACCTCTTATGACTTTAAAAGTTCATACATCAACATTCTCTACAAGATGTATACCCAAATTTGTAAGTTTTAACTACAGTTACTTGCGAGAGAAGTTTTATCAAATTAAAGCTTATAAAAAAATATCTCCGTTCCACCATGGGTTAAGAACGTCTATAGAATTTAGCCATACTTTCAATTGAACAAGAAATTGCATCTAAGATGGACTACACTCCTATCATTCGTTATAATTTATAACAAATTATAGTTAGTCTCAAATTTAGTCTACATTTACAACAGATATTAACCTGGACACCTGGTCATCTATATAGAGCCTCTTCGGGTCATAAATTCGTAATAAACGTGGTAATGATTGATGGACGATGGTACATGGATGAATGGATACACGGACGACGATTATGGCAGGCGTTTAGCAATGTTCTAAATTAGCCGAAAAAAAACTGAAACTGATTATCGACTTCTTTATCATATTTAACAATTTATTTTATATCTATTGAAAATTATCAACAATTGATTGACTCTGTGTATTGGAATGGTTGTAAATAAGATTTTTTTGTAAAAGGAAGAACATTTCAAGGGGGGTCAGAACCCTAGAACCCTACACCTGAGTACGCCACTGATAGTTGCCTATTAATTTTAACTATTCTATATCTGGATCCTTTTTGGTTTTTTGTGTAACTCTAAAACAAATGACATGAATATACATGACATTTTCACTGGTTGTTTATATTGGAATTTTTTATACACGATAACATTTTAAAAATATTTTGATTTGTTTTGAACTGTTAACGGATATTTTCAGTTTCTATTTTTTTTTTTTTTTTATGAAAGTCAATAAAATTTTATTTGTTGGGTTAATAAGCTTGAAAATTAAATACAAGGCTCCTAATATATTGTTACAATGAAATTTGAAAAATATTAAAAATCCAGTCAACATTTTTTTTTTTTAAGCATTTTAAGTTCAAATGTTGACAAAACACGTACAAATCACTAAAATGGGCAAATTATTTGAGTGAGAAATTCATAAAAAATTTTTTTTGAAATCTAAGATTTGAAAATGTAATTCAAAATTCCTCATGTGTTTGTCTACCTTTATCAAAAATAAAAAACGTCTACAAAAACGTTAAATTCAATTTTTACGAACTTTTGAAGTTCATATTTTTACAACATTGGATATTCACTCGATTTCTAATGTTCCGATTTTCTTATTTTGTTGTAATTAAAAAATGAATTACTGTAAATACACACAATTTACACCATATGTTTATTTTATCAATTCCCATACTTGAGAAAATTTTGACTCTTTTTGAGATGTTTGCAGAAATTTTTAATTTTTTTTTATCTAATTGCCAATAACATTTTATTTGATTGGTCAAGAGTGTGAAAATTTAATACAAAGCTCCTGATATATTGTTACTATAGAAGTTTAAAAATATTAAAAATACATAAGCACAGTTTTTTTACAAGCATTTAAATTTTAAATTTTGACAAAATTTAATAATTATTTTGTAGTTAAAAATGTATAATTTATTATTTATGTATTTATTGATATTTTAATTAAATATATAAACATGTAACGCATAGAAAACGTTGATAAAAATATCCAAAAATATGTAAAATAAAATCTATTCAATTCAATTCAGTATGAGCAAAAAAATCAATCAATGTAAGTAATTTGGATTAGAGGAAAAAGGTGTGTAAAAAATTAAATTTTCAATAACCTTAACAGTTTAAGAGTATTAGTGTATCACTTTGTATTAGCGTTGGATGTTATTTCTCATTGAGAATTCGTAGTTATAGTTATTGTAAACCATGATAATATATTTCAGTGTCAAAAACTACGACTACTTGGAGGAAAAAAATAAACCGGTACGCATAACAAAATAAATCGCCTTGAGCAATATATTATACTATTGTGTCTTATATGTTATATAATTGGCAACATGAGCTAATCCAACTTATGATATAAATACGCCGGCAGGCTGTGTAAGGTATTTAGTCAATATTGGATATTCCGCAAATAATGGGCAATAGGACGGTAAGTATTTCTTATTAATTTTGAATTTATAATGTTAAGTGGAACAATGCATTTCTATTTATTTTATTTATTTTTCTATTTTATTTTTAAAAAATGTTGTCTGGAATCTTTTTTATTGATAGGTGTTTTCTTTGTTTCCGGTAGAAAATTGTATGTTGATTGTACTTAAGACAGGTCTGACATTTTTGGGTTACGGTAATTTTATCAGATTTTCATTCAGAATCATTTTTTAAAAATAATGACCGATTTTGTTTACTTTTTATAGATCAGCAGTCTCGTACATTACACGTCACATGAACTGAGCGGCAGACGGCTAAATATATTATAAGTATTTATAACAATATATAGTGGTGTCTCATTTGTGTCATAAGATAAATTTTAAGTGAGTACCTAGAAACATTAATTTATTTAGTACATAAGTAGTGCGTAGTGGCATCAGCATAGGTGGGTACATTATAGAACTACAGGGGTAGTATTTTACAGGATAAGTGACTCTCGGGGGCTCCTCCTCAGTAGTCCTTATGGCTTAATATATTATCATAAATATATTACTCATTAAAGAAATAAACATGAATAATAGTAAACATATAATATAGTAAATATTATGTAACTTACCTAAAATACACAAAAACTATTTTAATATAATATATCTATTTTTTGATAAAAAAAAAAAATATGTAATATTTATAGTTCATTCGATACTTATCAATTTACAAATCACAAATAAGTATATAACATAAGTGGCTTGGCGTCTTACTCACTTCGCTCTCCAACCCCTTGTCGGACATGCCGTCCTCGCTTGAGGATTCCGCCTCAGAACCTAAGGGTAGTCCACCCATTTAAAATTATGAAACAGTGAAAGTTTTAATTTTAAAAGAAAACGTATTTTATATTAGCGTAAGGTTAAACGCCTTTATTTTTGTTAAAAAAGGATATACTTACTAGATATACAATGGTTCATCATTCTTAGATATTTAATCGATTGTTCTATTGATAGCGTTTGTTTGTATGTTCGGGATAAACTCCGAAACTACTGAACCGATTTCGAAAATTCTTTCACCAATACAAAGCCACATTCTTTGTGAGTGTCATAGGCTAATTTAAAAAGGGATGTGATCACCCCCGGTAGGTGCTCAAACAGGAATTTTGAGATTTACGATAGAATTTTTATCACGTATTGGCAGTGAATAATTATAATCGTTAATTACTCCACTAAAACGCAACATTTTTGAAAATGCTTTCTTAATTCACGGTGAAAATATGAGAACAACCTCTATTCCAAATTTCAAGTCTGTACGTTGAGTAGTTTTTGAGATACAACGATCAGTGAGTCAGTGGTATTTGGATTTTATATGTATAGATAACTAACATTATCGGACTTTATTTATGCCTAAAACCTGCTCCGTGATATCCTCTTTCATTTAAAAAAAATTGCATGACAATTGGATAAGAAGTTTCGAAGCCAAACCGTAACAAAGATTTCCTCTTTTGCTTGATTTCAGTTTTATTTATACGTATATTTATATATACGTTTTTTATATATGGATAGATTTAATATTTTTAAATTATTAAATTTATTTTTTTAAATTATTAAATTTATTAAATTTATTTAATATATTTAAATTATTAAATTTATTAAATTTATTTAATATATTTAAATTATTAAATTTATTAAATTTATTAAATTTATTAAATTTAACATCACATACGTACATATAATATAAATTTGAGTCGCTATTTATCATAAGATACACAATGTTCATGCTTGTATAGTTGTATTACCAAAATTAATTGTATTTTAGAAACATTATAATATATGGCATATGCTCAAACTTGTTTAGTAGGAACCGAATTTTAGTGACGCGTAGCACCTTTATGTGTGAAGTTTAATTATAGTTACATAATATATTATGTAATAGTATTGTATTATGAATGTGTGGATTTATTATAAGAATATTATTTTAGCCGATATCTGTAGTAGGTACGTCGGTTGCACCCATAGCCCATAGGTATGAATATTTTTTTGTCTTTGGAATTTAATGAAAATCTTGTTTCTCTTAAGTCGTAATTTATTAGGATTGAATATTATTAGGAATTATATTCTGTCTTACTGACATTAAACTTTTCTAGTTTTTAAATACTTACACCAAAATATTATATAATTATACATAATTTACGAGTTACGAACTAAAATGAATTGCTTTCTGTTGACAATCGATAAACTTTATCGGCATACCTTTGTTCAGTTTTACATTGTAATAGCTAGAAAAGACTACCCCTATCCCTAGGTCCGGCTTACTAAGTTGCAGTTTATCTATTTTACTCAATGATCAAACTGGTTTTCTCGCTCAATATACAATATGTACCAGTAGTACCACCATGTAATGGTGCACTAAGAAATTGTTTTCCAAAATTTGAATTTTAAAGAGATGCTCACTCAGTCACATAAGGATTTTAGATTTAATATCGAAAATTATGGTTGCCATTGGTTACTGATTATAATTATAGTACATAATTATACTGCCGTCCTAAGAAAAAACGCCGTAATTTCCTTCTATGCCATTTTGAGAAAAATTTCATTTTATGTTTAGTAGTTTTTGGTAGTTTTATTTTCATAAATATAATATTTTTCAAAGTAAAATACATAATTTCTTATGGAAATATACCTGATGAATGCAATGGAACTATTTAATTTAATTTTCCAAGATATCATTGTTTTGATATTTATACTAAGTAAGCTATTAATTATTCAGAATTTTTTACATTATAATAATAGTACATAATTATACTGCCGTCCTAAGAAAAAACGCCGTAATTTCCTTCTATGCCATTTTGAGAAAAATTTCATTTTATGTTTAGTAGTTTTTGGTAGTTTTATTTTCATAAATATAATATTTTTCAAAGTAAAATACATAATTTCTTATGGAAATATACCTGATGAATGCAATGGAACTATTCAATTTAATTTTCCAAGATATCATTGTTTTGATATTTATACTAAGTAAGCTATTAATTATTCAGAATTTTTTACTTGGCAAAAATGCCGCAATTCTGATTACGGCTTTTGATTACGTCATACATTAAAATATTCTTGACGAGGTGTATCGATAACTGAACGAAAAATAATATGTGTCCGATGTATAATGACATCAAAATTTCCAAACATTATCAGTAATTTAAAATTGCATATCTAAGATACGGGCGATACGGCTTAATGGCAACTGGTTTCCTAAGCAATAACAAAGCCGTAAATATAGATTATGCGGAAGTGCTAAGTAAAAACGCCATATTTTAAACAAAACTTACGGCAATCTTTCTTAGCAAAAAACTGTGGTTAAGAGGACGCTACACCCGCATGTGTTGTCTGCGTCTTACAAATGAACAACATAGCAAAAACTGTTTTGCGCGGGAAAGAACCGAGAAGGCTACAATCATAACTAAGAAACGAGATTTTCACCACATAAAAAGAAGAACTTTGGCTATACAACGTTGTTTTTATTTTTTTGATATAATTTATGTAAAAAAAGTTTTTCAAGTTTGAAAAACACAAACAATAATGGTTTTTGAAACGGCAAGAACTTTTTCAATAAAAGTGATATCAGAAAAATAAAAAACAATGTTGCACAGCCAAAGTTCTCTTTTTTTATGTGGTGAAAATCTCGTTTCTTAGTTATGACTGTAGCCTTCTCGGTTCTTTCCCGCGCAAAACAGTTTTTTGCTATGTTGTGCATATACAAGACGGAGAAAACACATGCGGGTGTAGCGTCCTCTTAACCACAGTTTTTGCTAAGCACCGATTATATTTTATTACTTTTGCGGCAATATTGTTTTCTTATGTTTTCTTCTAATTCTGGATAAATAATCATAGTTACGGCATTTTTGTTTAGGAAAAACATGTAAAACTATAATATTAAACGTAACACAGTATTATCTCATTTTTTTTTCGATTTATGGCGTTTTTTCTTAGGACGGCAGTATAATAATAGTATAAAATATTAGTATTTTTTTGTATATTATGTATAAATCATAAATGGTTGCCACTGATAAAATTGAATTGTTAATATGATTATCATTGCAGGATACACCTAATTTTAACCTGCATTTAATATTTGCTCACTATATTTTTTACTTGTGCAGAATAAAATCATAATTATATACGGCATGAATATAGTATTAACACTATTAACCCGTAAGAAAAAAGTCACTTATTACTATTCGCCGATTTAAAATTAAAAATTTTCTTTTTTTTAAATTTTAGAACATCATTACACGGACTTTTAAATAACGAATTGAAAAAAGTTAAAATCATATAAAAGTTGGAATTTTTTACGGGAAACGAAGTGCTCGGTGGTCAGGTAGTATATTATAAAGATATAATATACAGCAGCCTTATCTATATATATATATACATGTATTATAACTTTTAATATAGACAAGCACAAAAGTAAGACCGAGAATTAAAATAACTCATTCACGTTAAAACTACTAGGATAACATTTTACAAGATAATATTGGATCAGGGTTATAATATTATTATGATTAATAATTTTGTTGGTTAACAAATACATAAAAATAATTTAACTATTTTATTAGATTTCAGCACTGATTAAACTATTAAAGTATTACAGTACTTTTGTATTTATTATTTTATTATTTTATTATTATTATTATTTTTAAATTTATAAACTAAAAATACAGACATACAGTATATGATGGTTAGAACATTAAAAATACGAGAGATAAAAGTGGTGGGCATCAACTAAACCCGAGTGACCTGGAGAATAATTTTATTTCTTGTCTGGCGTCAACTAAACCAGTACCAATATTATTAAAAAAAAACCTAGGAAGTAGGTATGTTATATAATATCATGTATCGAATTTTATTTGTCATTGAAGAGGTTACTGGAAAGGCAGGATGGAAGTATTAAATTTGATTTCAATATTAAATTTGACGACCAGCTAGCCTAAATATTACTATCATATTATATAATGATATTTTATTATATTATTTATTAATTATTTATTATACTGTTAGTAATATGACAAAGGTTGAACTAATATTTGACAGAAACATAATTATTATAATAACATTATATATATTTATAATTTGTATCATAAACGTTTTTATTAATTTTTAAGTTAACATTAACGTAGAACATTTTTCAACAATATATTCATCTTATAAATAGCTTACAATTAATCCAAATATTTTAAATAGAATGACATTTATTGTGTTTGTAAATAATAATATACGTAAACATTAAACGTAATGGTAAATAATAGTTTCAAGACATAATGTTAAAACATAAGTTTTTTTTTTTAATTACAACAAAATAACCTAGATCATTATTATTTGTTAAAATATAAATTTCATTCCCCTTTCTATCTTCAAATGTATATTAAAACATAACGTAGGTAAGTACTAAGAACGCACATAAAAAAATTGTGATTGTTTTTTCAATAGGTATTAGATTTTGATCGTAGCGATGAATGTATTGATTTTACAAGGATAGCTGATGTGTGCTTTTTTTGTTTTTGAAAACAAGTTTAACATGGATATGTTTTTATGTAACAAGTTATTTTTTTCTAACTGATTTCTGCGAGGCCGGTTTGCATGAAGCTTTGTCTATTGCCATAGAGAGACAAATCTACAATGAGAAAAAAACTAAAAACCTAACAAAACGTAACATGTTACTAGATATTTTTTCCACTGCACTATACCCAAAAACATATCAATACTATCTAAATTTTCCTTGCAGAGGAAAAATATATAGTAGCATGCTACTTATAAAGTTACAGGCTAAGTTAAATGAGTACCGTACATATTTAAATTATATAAATTATAAGTACACATGTTCTTAACAAAAATAATAAATAATTAATTAATAAAGTAGTATAAATAAATTAGTGTGTAAGCATCAGTTTATAGTCTACGACGCAAAGACAATAAGATTGTAATTATAAATAATAATATAGGAAGTAGAAATTCAAATTTTGAATTAGCTTTAAAAATTATGGTAAAACTTTAAAAAAAAATAACAACGGGAACTGTCATATATTGTAGACAGTCTCTAATATAATGGTATTTCTATACTCTATTTAGGCTAAAAGTATACAAAAACGCGCTGTCATTGGCTACACCTTACTGGCACACCCCCCCCCCCCCTCACCACTAACCTAACCCCTAACCTGCGTATCACGTGACCTACCTGCACGAAACCAGACGCGTTTTCGTTGTACACTTTTTCACTCTTAGCCTGAATATATTAGAATAATTGCTCTGGTCATCAAATTCAATGGATGATTTTCGTAAAAAATTGGATCTAAGTGGTTTTTGGGAGGACAAAATTGAAAATGTTCAGTTCTTTTTAAAATATTCGTGAAAAACTAAAAAAAAATACAAACATTTGTTAACATTTATTAAAATTTTAATATTATTATTAAAGTATTTGGTAACCTTGGTTACAAAAAGTTAGATTGCCTTCGCTTAGATTATAGGGGGTTTCCCTCTTTATCAGATGTTGATGGGTTAACGATGTGTGTCCGATTCGCATTCTGTTGATTGCAGTTTCTATTTTTCTTGAGATGTCCGGTGGAAAGGGCCATGCTAGGAATTAGGATGGTGTGTTTAATTTTGTTAAGTTTTGAAGAACTTATAGTGTCCAAGCCCGAAGTGTTGCTTGTGATTATTTTTGATATAGATTTAGCGTCGTGTAGGGTAAAACCATTAAGTTTTATAGCGTCCGGGAAGGTTATTGCTTTGCGAGTTTTTTCGACGGCTCTCTCGTTCCCCGCGATTTGACTTTCACTGGGAATCCATATCAAGATGATAGAGTAGCCGGAATTCGTGAGGTAATAATTATTATTTTCTGGATGATAATGTCACATGTATTGCTAATGTAATCTTTCCTCTCTTTTCTCGAAGAAAAGGCACCGATTGGCCTATAATAATATAACATATCTGATATCAATTCTTACAGTTAGGGGTTCCCAAAATCTAAAAACCAATTATTTTTAAGTACCTAACTATTCGTGACTCGATGAATTTGATCTAATTAACAATTAAGCGTAGGAATTAGGAAATATGAATTTTGAAATGCAATACTAATTAATATTTAAGCCAAATTATATAACTAAAATAAATAATTCATCGTGACAACACCATGACTGTTATAACTTATAATCGTGAAATTGTAACTACGTTAAATTACCTACCTACCTAATGTTTCAAGTGCACTCACTTACAATATTACTGTAGTACCTAACCACAAGGAACGGCATTTGAAGAGATAGTTATAATGAACGACTCAGCAGAAATTTTAGTTTGCGGTGGTACTTTACCCGACGCTCGACCGATCGAAAAACAACCCCATCAACCGATTGTTTGGCGCAATGTTATATTGTGCTCGTTGGTCCATTTGGGTGCACTATATGGCGTCTATTTGGCGTTTACTTCTGCGAAAATCACTACGACTGTTTTCGGTACGTTTACCCGTCAATAATTATAATGTATAATTAATTAACAAAACATTTATTCTAAAATATATCATAATATATGACATTTTTTAAAATTTGTTGTTCTTGAATTTAGCCATCTGTTTGTATCAAATTACTGCAATTGGTGTCACCGCTGGATCACATAGACTTTGGTCGCATCGGGCGTACAAAGCGAAATGGCAATTACGTGTCATTATTATTGTTCTCAATACAATAGCGTTTCAGGTATTTTTGTAATTTTATATTTAATTTAATTGCATTTATTCTTCATTGTTTTGATAAGAATTTAGAATATAATACATATAATTGTGATTAATAATAATTAATATGACGTACCTATACAACAAAATGCACCATTACTGATAAGTCGAGTGGCCCACTGTGGCGGGTTCGTTGCAATTGTTTCGTCCAGTATATAATTTCTCTGGGTGGATACTATAGGTCAAAGGTCGAGACCAATAAACCATGGTTCTCTATAGTTTTAACCTCGGAATTTCATCAACGTTATATTTTCTGTGCGCTCGTACAAATCAAAAAAATACCTCTTCATCAAGTCTCAGCATTATACTCGTGACTATCGATCAATCGATGTAATAGTCTATATGCTGTGCAGGGCATAGTATAATCTTGTCGGAACATTAGTGCTTCTATCCGGGGAATATAATGGTAAATAGTAAATACACCTAATACACGTAGATCATACATTACGATCCCATTAGTATATAAAGTACTGCAAAAACGACAAAATTCCATTATTCCAACATATACCCGTCTATATATAATACTAGCTGATCCCGTGCACTTCGTTGCCCGTTAAATGTACAAACTGTTCAATGAGTTATTTAATATTCGATGTATGATATTCTAGATTTATCTTAACTTTTCTGTTGCCCGGAATAAAAATTCTTCAGGTAGGCAATCTACCTGCGGTAGATCGCGGACCCCGTGCTGTTTGTACATTAGTGTATAAATTAACTCTAAAGTATCAAAGTTATACCATGTTTGTCGTTTTTACTTAACTCCACCTACGGTGGAATAATAATATAATCAATTAATACAAAATCCTAACCTAATCTAACCGTACTAAAATCCGATGAATAAAATAAAACCAAATTTAATCCTTTTTAAATCAGACAATCTTCTTCCCAGAGGTCTAATCTACATACAAACATTCATTTATATATAGCCTTAAAACTTTGGTTCTTCAGTACCGGTGGGTAATAAAGAACCAGCCAAATGATAGACTTGACCTTGAACTTTAAATGTTGGCATGAAATTTCCATGTCTAATTTCTGTTGCACCAAACGATGTCATTTGAAAAGCCGAATTATAAACACGTATCATGTCAAAAAAATGTTTTGAATTATTGTGAGAAAAATTTAAGAGACTTTTTAATGGTTCAGGTGGATCAGCAATGTCTTCCAAAACAACTTTTCCTCCTGAACAACAAAAACCTGCAGGCTCTTTGGACCATTTCAATGCACGACAATAATTACATTTTAAATTCATATTTCCAATGATAACGTGAGAATTATTTTTATAATCTATTAATTTATCATAAGTAAATGCCGACATTTCACGGCGACGCCATGGAACTTGTGGTTCATCTAAATTTTCGTTGTTATTAATATTGTCTGCATTAATACTACCAACACTATTGGTAACAGATATATTATTTATATTATCATCATTATTATCGCTGTTAATATTGCAGTTATCTGGCGAGCCATTGTTATTTAGACTTAATCTAAGTAAACGTTGACGTTTTATTATATTCGATGAACGACCTAAATTAATTTTCCTTTTCATTGTTATAAATTTTAATAATTAAAAGAAACGAATAAAAATTTAAAAATTATAGAAATTAAATTAAATTAAAAGTAAGTTATTATTAGTAATTTACTTATTATTAGTACTGTTTACTATTTAAATGCAGGCATCTTGAATATTCGACAATTCATCGATAGTCGATGCACAAACATTAAGCAGCGTTCCGACTTTTACGAAGCTTCTCTTAAAATGTCGGTCGGTCCGTCCTTCGTTCACTATAATGCGGTGAATTTCTATAGAATATGCGAGAAATTGTGTTTTTTTTGTATTAACATAGATTATATTATTTTATATATTTAATCTATGGTATTGATTTAAGTTATAATATAATAATTAAATAATTATAATTATAGTTTTCCATTAGCAACGAATAACGATATGAACTATTACGTCGCGCAACGGTGATATGGAAGGGGAAGTTTGGGCGGCCACGTCTAGCCGCCGTCCGTTGCCGTACCGCGAACCTCACCCACCCAGTCTACGTAACTGGTCATTATTTATGATAATTGATAACTCCTTTGTTTTTAAAGTTAGAGAATCGATCAAAAGCCTTAAACCTTCTCCGCAATGAGCTTTTCAATTTAAAAAAAAACCCATAACGATCGGTTCAGTAGTTTCCGAGAACATATCACTCAAAGGTTTTCATTTTCACATTTATATATTAGATAATACTACGACTATAATACAGTATACACCGGGCTTAACTGGTCGTCACGCGTCTTACAGAATTCGGTTTACGAATGGGCCCGCGATCATAGGCTACACCACAAGTACACAGATACGAATGCCGATCCGCACAACTCGAATAGAGGGATGTTTTTCTCGCACGTTGGTTGGCTACTGTGCCGGAAACACCCGGACGTCATCGAGAAGGGTCGAACCATCGACACCAGTGATTTGTTGGCCGATCCGATTGTGGCGTTCCAAAAAAAGTAACTATAATTTATTTTATCGAAGTAAACGTAATAACTACCTATGTGTAATAATAAACTGCAAAGGAGTAGATGGGAATTTACGGATTCCCGTGTGTTTTGTTACTCTTATACGATTAGATATTATGTTATAGAAGCTGTAATATTATAAGTCCTGTCAAATAATTGATGAAATGTTAAGCATATTATACTAGGTATCGGCGGTACCGTTTATATAAAAGACCAACTTTTGTTTGAGATAGGATCAATAGGTCACCAATAAAATACATTGCTGATATATTAATATTATAATAATTCCATATAACAAATGTAATGTTGGCAATTATAAAATTTTTTTTAGATTCTGAGCGGAGTGAGAAAGCTAGTGGTTTTACAATGGTGTTTATTTTATTTTATTTTTAAATTTAAGTTTAACATTTTTATAAATACACTTTATTGCAAGTTTTAGAGTTTAAAGCATATATATAATGTATCAACGTTTTGTATAATTGTTCGCGCATTATATTTACAATTTTGTTGATTATAATACGTGACGTAATCGCATTCGTAATCATTCCAAACGAAACGTAGTTAAAATAATGTGGATGCCAGATCAGTCAAAGGCAACGGAAAAGCCGAAATGCACGCCAAGAACACAGCCTCCTCAACTTCCTTAGACATCATTCCACTCACCACTTTTCAAAATACCATAAGAACATTACAACTTATATCAATGCAAGCTTGGAAAAATATGTGGGCAAAACAAAAAACAAAACTTAATGAAATAAAAACAGCTACGTATTCTTCGCTGGCCTAATAATCACTCTGATAGGAAAAAAGAAACTATCATCAATAAGTTAAGAATAGGTCACACCAGAATAACCCATGGTTACCTAATGTCCCGAGAGGAGCCCCTCATGTCTGTCTTGCGAGATCAAACTCACAATAAAACACATTCTTACCGAAGCAAATAGGAACCGCAATCAATTATTATTATTTATTTATTTATTGGAAACAAGAATACCGACGACATACTTGGACCGATTCTTCCAATACCAAGCATATTCGTTTTCCTTTTTACTAATTTAATCATTAGAATAATACTATCTTAAAGTTTAAGCTCATATTACCATATTCATTTGTTGTTATATACCTAACTCTTTTATTATTACGTAATTTTTTTTTAAATTGTATATTCAAAAAAAAAAAAAATTTCTTTCCCAACACCAACGATGCCAAAAGCTATGCCACAAAAAAAATAAAAATAAATTTCGTTTGTATAGCTAATTTACGATTTAGTAGTTTACATAAATCATAAAAGACATTTCCCTGTTGGAAAATACTACCAATATAAGTTATAAGACATAATATACCTAATAATAATTACAATAAACGCGTAGTGCGCGTGTTGGTATTCTAATACTATATATTATATAATATGGTACTTAGTCTTACTAGTCTTAGTGTACTAGTTATTACTTATTGGTATACTTTGTATTTACAGAGATTTATTTCATCTATAATTTAAATTGCAAATTATATGATATTTGCTTTTTTTAAACGCACAGATATTTCTGGTTCCTGATAACATGGGCGTGTTTCATTATACCAACACTTATACCGGTGTACTTTTGGGGTGAAACGTGGAGCAATTCTTGGTACGTGGCTGTTTTGTTGCGGTACGCGCTCACACTTAACGGAATTTGGTTGATCAACAGCGCCGCACACACGTGGGGAGCAAAACCATACGATAGGTAACGATGAATTTTTTATAATAATCGATAGCCGGTAGGTTTATAACTAATGACTAATGACTATAATGAGACATTAGTATAAGTGTAGATATAAAAGTATAACGATAAACGTGTAAAACTTACAGTAAGACAATACAAAATGACGTAGATACTAAAAGCAGAAAAAACTATAATCGTCGGCTTGGGTGGTAGACTTATTGAAATTCGATTTTCTATGGGGGATTTATATGTATAGGTAGAGGCAATAGTTTTATACAATTTTCAAACATTTTATAAATAGCCCGCTCACGATGTTATGTGTATGAACAAACTGTTTACCTCAAAGCTGATTGTAAAAGCTAATTCACGTACATGATGGGATTCAGGGACTGTGTGCTATACATTAAGTACTCCCCCGGGCCAACTCCCACTCGGCCCAAACCCGACAAACTGAACCAAGATGTATTTTTATTTCATACTGCAGTTTCCTGATTTTTAAGTATCAATAATAGTTTGCAACTGCCCAGTGTAGTGATTTTAATTTAAAAGATTTAACTTTTCTATACTACGCGCAATACTAAAATGGCCATAAGCATGCCGTGTTTCATTTTTTTCCAATCCATCTATTTATTATTAATATGCTATCTCACTCAAATGCAGTGCTCTCTTCGTCTTACAAACTTATACATTAACAACATGGTCTGTAATTTTTAAGCAGAATCAATGTTATATTGTATTAGCTTTAATATTAAATTAAATTGGTCTATACCGTCAAACGTAGGTACGCGTAAGAACAATAATAATTAATATCAATATCGGGGGGACGGAGTGGCCTAGCGGACTGAGGCGTTGGTTGTGACGCGCACGACGCCGGTTCGATACCGGCCACGGGTGGAATTTCACTTTGGGCAGTCATGTTGTCCGGAGAGAGAGGCCGCCATCCCCCACCCGGGCATGGCAGGTACCTACGGGTGCCCACTAGAAAATTCTACCAAAAACCAAAAACGTGTTCCTCCAACCATTCCTCACCGTACCAAAAACCCTACAGTACCATCCTACAGCGAATGGCCTCAGTTGCCGTTCTTAAAACCAATGAAAAAAAAATAATAATACATTTTAATAATATCAATATACATTATACATATAACAATAATACATAATAGTATTTTTTAAGTTGAAACAATCTTATTTTTATATAAAAATATATAATGTGTTATCAATGTATAATGTAATGTTATGACGGAATAACTATTATAATATTAAAATATTAAAAAAATTTGTTTTTATAACATAATCACGTACGAACGCATAGAAGGTGCAGATAGATACGTGCAGACTTTCAGACCGTTCAGTTATTCTGCCCTCCTAAGCCAAAAGGCAGTAAGCAACAATGTAGTAGTTTTGAGAAAAATAACTTTTTCTGAATCATCTTGTTATTTTTATCATATTATAAAAATTAAATAATTACCGTATTTGAGAAATACTAACCAAAATATTACCGTATACTGTGGTCAGTTACTGTCTTTTTGCTTAGCATGTGTTATTTGATACTGCTTTTTTGCTTAGTATCATTCATATATATTTGTAAATACGTATATATGTTTAACCACGTTTATTACAAAAACTATTGCATTTACGGTATTTTTGCTAAGGAATCAAAAAATGCGCCTTATTAAAATAACGATTAATTTGATATAATAAACTCATTTTTCAAATTTTTTCGCTTACTGTCTTTTGGCTTAGGAGGGCAGTATTAGACTTGACATCGAAGTCTTCTGAGTCCATCAACCTGTTACCATATCAGTTTATCACTACCTATATAATATGTAATCACACATAATCGCAACTGTTTCTTATAACATGTTTTTCGTTTGTGTTGGGTTTTTTTTTGCGCAGGTCCATCAACGCGGCGGAGAACCTTGCTGTGGCTATAATGTCGGTGGGCGAGGGTTGGCACAACTACCACCACGTGTTCCCATGGGATTACAAGGCGGCGGAATTGGGCAATTACAAGTTCAACTTCACCACCGCGTTCATCGACCTGTTCACAAAAGTCGGGTGGGCCTACGACCTGAAAACCACGTCGCCGGAGTTCGTGTGCAGACGGGCCTCGCGTACCGGCCTGATCGAGTCCCAGGATAACTCGGTGCCACTACCGTGGGGCTGGAACGACCGAGACTTACCGCAGTCGGACCGCATGGAAGCCACGATCGTAAACAGGAAGCGAGGTTGAACAATAGAAAATTATTATTACTGTTGTTCGTATACCTACTAAATATTATAATGCGTATTGTCGCTTTAATCCTTACACACTGTGAATTCGCACCAAAAAATACCTAAAAAAAAGTGTGAACGTATAATAATAAACTCGCTGCGCATATTACGATTTAAAAGTTTGCTTATTTTACGATTGTAAATATGTATCGTATCAAATAAATATAAATCTTATAACAAAGCCGAAAAAATTTCAACACTTTATTATATATTATAATATTATTAATATTATACTACAATACCTATGTAACATCATATAATTATACACCACACGTCGGTCTATATTTGTATAATAACAGTATAATAAACGTTAAGTTTTTTTCAAAATTTTGTTTGTTTATTGAGAAGTAAACGTTTGTTGCCAATAATGCCGAAAAAAAATGTAATCAACGATTGAATCTATGATTTATAATCATATAGAGATATTTTACTCCAATATAAGACATTTAGATATAACTTATCTAAATGTCATATAAGTAACGCCTACTGCTGATATGATTTAAAACTACTTATATTAAAACTACATTATTCTTACTTTTTTCATTATAGTTTATTCACTACCTGTGGTAAAGGTATCACTATAAATGTTTCGTAGTTGGATAAAATTACTATTAGGAGCAAGTATAGTGACAGGCTTTAAACGCAGTGTGTTTTTGCCAAAAAATTCCATATTAATTTTTTGATGATTTTTTTGGGGGCGTCACAATATTTAAGCCTGTTAAAATTAAGATCATGAAATAAAAACATACGAAATACGACTGTGATGAAACACGAACTCACTAATTGTTTGTTATTTATCCGAGTACGGGTGGAGTGGGTGACACTCCACAGTCAATAAAAAAGATAAAATAAAAATTGAAACGAAATGAATCGAATGACCACAGAATAGATGAAATATATATATTTCATCTATTCTATGGAAGACACAATGTGTATCGAAAAACCCGATAAACCTATTAAATGAAAACAAATTAAATATCAAGATAGCAATAAATTTATCTTTAGATAATATTTTGAATAGGCTAAATTTTTATAGTACATTTAACAAATATGCATTAAAAGTTAAAACCAACAAACCTAACTCGATAGTGCTAATAAAAATAAAAAAAAACATCGACGTCATGTACAAAAAAAATGCAAAGTAAAATTTTTAGCTTTGATGCACTTGTTACATGAAACGAATTATATAGGGGGCGGCCCATTTTTCGGCCAAAATGTACCCTTCCCTTTTCGGTCAGTACCTACATACAACTGTGTGAAAAAATAATAAAATAAAACAATTGGCGATAAACTGTTATAACGTCTTATAACACATTACATTAATCGAATAAAAATGAATACAGCCTTATAATACATATATAATAATAATGATGAAAAATTTGCATTTATAAATATTGAATATGTCAACAATTAAGATTAAGTTTTATTTTTTATAATTGTATGATATTATTTGTTTGACAAATGTATAACTACATATTTTAACATTTTTGTAGTCTTCAATGTAAGCTTCATTTAGTCTTTGCCGTTCCACATTTTTTGCATCACGAGGGTTTTTAAAATGATCCTTTTAATTTTTGTGTATATAATATCTGTTTGAACTTCATGAATAAGGACGGTTGTTATAGATGTACATTTTAAAGAAAACTGTAAGTACTGGCCGTAAAGGGAAATTGGCCAAAAAGGAAACGGTACGTTTTGGCCGAAAAGGGAAGAGTACATTTTGGCCGAAAACGGTGACGCCCTATGAAGGTACTTGGAAAGCATTGAATAAGATCAACCAAAAAAGTATGCACTTTGAATTGAAATCCGGGCCCTAGTTATAACTATATAGACATATAGTGTTCGGAAGTTATAGGAACTAAAAAAGGAAAAATATGCATGAAATATGCACAAAAATATTTGAACTCCATAAAAACTATTTTCTGTTTTTATTAAATTGTACTAAAATAAATGTAAAATTTGGAAAAATAAATGTATAATATTTAAAATATGGCGATAAACTGTATGGCACTTTGACGTTTTATTGAACTGAAAAAAAATAGCTAAAAAAATATATCCGAACAGATAGTATTTACATCGGAATACAGGCGCGATAGAGATAAATGTGTACGAATAGTCGATTGGGGTGATAACAATAATTACCTTCCTACATTAATATAGAGTTATATTATATTCAATATTATTATTAAAATACACAAATTAAAAAAGAAAAATATAAATTTATTTTTTAGAAAATATAAAATATATGCAAAATATACTAAAATGCGTATAAAGATCAAGAAATATGCATTTTAAATTTTAAATTTTTAAACTGACCATTGTTTAACTTGAATTTTTACTTTAGTGCTCTATAAATCGAGAGCATAATATAGAATAATATACAACTCCTACAACTTCCGAGCCCTAATTATAACATTTAAAATACTATCCTCATCGTCACCAACTATTTTAATTTATATTTATTATTATGAAATATTTTTGAATCATTAATGCATTATTATTAATTTCATTCTCATCGAGACCTACTAATAAATAATAATGCGTAAAAAATAAAAATAAAAATAATAAAAATTTTCTCACTCATGCATTTTCTAATCATACACAGCGAGATGGGAGAGAGCAGTAAAATATTGACTTCTGTACGATCTTTTTTTTTCCATGTGGTATCGGTGACATTGCCGGAACTTCTTGCGAATTACTTCGATAATTTCTGTGCCACCTGCAGTGGAAAAACCATTAAATTATAAAAACTTAACTTTTAATTTTGAACACTAGATATTGAATCTAAAATTCAAAAAAAAACAAAACAAAACAATAAAACTAATTGGATTAATTTAAAACAATTCACTGTTGTAATATTATACAGTATAAATAAATAAATAATTTCTATTCGATTAAACATTTACGCAGTGTATACAAAACATTATATTCTCCTTTTTAGCCAGCACGGTATTACACTTACATTTATTTACTATAGCCAACATACTATTATAATATCAATTTTATATGCGTGGGTGTAATATATAGTGTATCGTAGTTTATTTGTTTTTCAAAGTAAAAGTTAATACTTAAATTCCTACCAGCGTCCAGAATTATACTTGAACGTTAAAATATGTGTAAGCAATATACCTACACACAACTTATATCATTGTATTTATGTATAATGCAATATATGTTATGCATTTAAAACAGTTTAAAGTTAAACCTAGTTTAATGTAATAAATAATAATTAAAACTAAAATTAAATTAAAAATAATACTACAATATTAATATTATACTAATTATTCTAGTTATAAGCTAAATATTTGTAGTTTTTAGTATTATTTTTTACAATCTGCATTGAATCTTGTCACATATGAGCAACGACAGTTAATTTATAAAATCATTTAAAATGTATTATATTTGGTGCAATCATTAGAAAATATCAATAAATCCCTCCAAAAGTGTAAGCGTTTGTTCATTCTACGTCGTAACCGTATTCCATACCCTCGCTAAATTTTAACAATATAGGAATCCCTATTGGAAGCCGACCGGCAAGTATCTTGGTGTAACGTTGGAGAAAATATTAGCTTGGTTATCGCATTTATCATCTAAACTTCAACAAGCCCAGCAATATAGTTCCCAATTCTAAAGACGAAGTCGACATCACAGTAAAAATGATTGAAACATTAGATACACAATTCCGGCCTAAGGCTATAGCTTCCGGAGCATTATTTAGATCCAGTCCAATTTCCAGCATACTCAATATTTCCCATACGCCGTCTTTATTTCTAATGTGAAAAAAAATGTCATGCTTTTAACAGGAAGTCGAGCTCAGAGGAATTACGCTATCCACTTAAGCATTAGAACCGAACTTCAAAACTTTAGTTTTGGTTCTCTAGGGCCACGAGACTCTAAGACACCATCTCCTTCGTGGATCATGAACGACGAGTATAAATATAAACGTTGAATTTTCATTACTGGCCAAAAGTGAATACTGCCGATACTGAGGTCTGGATATCTGAGACCCAACGGCTACAACACTAGCACCACTATCATAATTACGAAAGTGGTGCTCGAGCACTTTTTTACAGTTTTTAGATACATAATACTGTCATAGTGCAGGTACCTACTTATAATAAACTAATATCATAATATTCGTAGAACACTATATCACTGGAATAAGTAGGTATATTAAAGTTACCTGTAAGAATAACAAACTAAGGAAAAAAATCCTATGGAAAACAAAACCAACTTTATATCTGTAATTTATAAATATTAAATATATTAAGTTCGTTAATAATTATGTTTATTATTCTATAAACTAGATAGTTATAAAGTCATATAGGTATGATGTTATATCAAAGATTTTTTTTTTGATACCCATATTATGTTATTATTAGGGCTCGGTTGAATTTTTTTTAACATACTGTATGGCGTATGCCAAGAATAACCACAAAATGTGTTTTATGTAACTTTGAAAGTGTGATTAAAAATATCAATTCTCTTGGACCATATTTTAACATTTTACAGTTTTTGGATAATATTTACAATTTTAAGGGTGCCGAGGTCTGCAGATACGTCATGAAAAACAATGTACCCAGAATGCCTATACAGAGCGCCGTGTTATCGTTTATATCAAGCAAAATAATAAAATATTTAATATTCACTCAATATTACTACAGCAGTACAGTCATGACTGTAACCTTTTAACCTCGAGTCTTTAGTTATTGTAAAATAAATAGATTAATAAAAGTTATATGTGTAACTTAAGATAGATGTCCACTAATTTAAACCTACCTACGTAATAATAATTTACAATAATGTATTTGTAATAATATTAATATTTGTTTGGGTGCTTCGTGCTAGTCGTAATAGTGGGGGGTCTTCGCATGAACTTGGTTTTGATAGTATCTCGTTATTGAGTGTTTTGAGTGTGTTCAATTTGAATTTAATGTTAAATGTTAAATCATTGCATAAGAAAAACGATTCTCACCAGAGATGTGTGAATTTGTAATTTGTTTATATTATTATTAATGAGTAGGTAGAGGTACCTCTATATACTTAATCATTTTTCTATTAGTAATATATAATTTAATGTGACTTTACGCTATAACGATAAAAGTTTAACGCAATAAAGATTATAAATTTTTTATGCGGGGCGCGGGGCGCGGGCCACATAAAATTGTTTCGGGGGTCATGGGTTGCCGATTCCTGATATACATATAGGTACATTTAAATATTTAATACATGTGCAGGCGCGGACTGGCTGGGATACTACAGCATCCCTTGCTCTAAAATATATTTGCCTAATATTATATATTTAAAGATTCTAGACACGCCTAATGAACAGCAGATTGTTACAAACTTACGATTACTAGTAATCTATAATATTGTACAACTTTGATTGAAAGTTGGTTGTAACTTGGTTACTTATTTACGTTTTTAACGTATATTCAATATTTTTTTTTAAAACGAAATAAAATATATTAATATTTTATGAATACATGTATTAAATTTTGCCCAACAATTTTTGTTATTTTTGGTAAATACCCTTTAAATTGTGTAGCATTCCGTGTCCTATTTTACCAGTCTGCGCCTGTACATGTGTGACGTGTAAGCATATCACATTTCACCTACATGACTACATATGAATAATAAGAGAACATTTATTTGACCATTTGTAATTTTATGTACCTATTATTTTTTATTAGAATTGATTACATAGATGTTTGGAACATAATAATTATATCTTGATTATGCATTATACACATGTTGTACCACGATTCTGTAATACATACTAATATTATTGCGTGTTTATGCATTTAATTTACTGACTGCGGACATGTCATTATTTTATAATTTGCCTAATCTAACTTTTAAACCATAATAACAATGATAACGAATTACAGAGAGTTAATTATCAATTAACGGTTTTATGAACATACTATATTTTATTTAAACAATAATATATTCACACACGTGTTCCTTCCCCTACCAACACTAACAACCCACAAACAAACCACTACAGCTAATGGCCATAGTTGCCGAAGCTTAAGATCAATAAAAAAAAAAAAAATAATATATTATTACTAGCTGATCCCGCTGGCACTTCGTTGCCCGTTAAATGTACCAATTCTATATGGCTCAAACTTTGTTCAATTCGTTATTTAATATTCGGTGTATGGTGTTCAAAATTTATCTTTACTTTTCTGTTGCCCGGAATAAAAATTCTGATTCGCAGCAGTATATTATCAGGTAGGCAATCTACCTGCGGTAGATCGCGGACCCCGTGCTGTTTGTACGTAAGTGTATGATTTAACTCTAAAGTATCAAAATTGTACCAAGTTTGTCATTTTTACTTAAATCCACCTACAGAGGATTAATATAATCAATTAATACAAAAGCCTAACCGAACCATACTAAAATCCGATGAATAAAAAAAAACAAATTTAACACTTTTTAAATTAGCCTATCTTCTTCCCAGAGGTCTAATCTACACACAAACATTCATTTTTATCTATCTATACTAATATATAAAATGATAGCGTTTGTTTGTATGTTTAGGATAAACTCCGAAACTACTGAACCAATTTCGAAAATTCTTTCACCAATACAAAGCCACATTCTTTGTGAGTGTCATAGGCTAATTTAAAAAGGGAAGTGATCACCCCCGGTAGATGCTCAAACAGGAATTTTGAGATTTACGATAGAAATTTTTGTTTTTTAATGGTTGCTATGGGTTATATACTTATATATATAAATAAAAATAATTGTATAGACGTTGTTGTTGTTTTTAGCCATGTCGCCAGGTGTGCACTTAAGAGGCCATAACTCCGGAACCACTTTTTGCACAGCGTACAAACTTCACAGAAACCATCTACATATCAATATTAATATGCCCTGAAATTTTTATCCAAATCGGTTCGGTGGATCTTGAGTTATAAAATGTATTCAAAATGTACACTTATTTTATATATATATAGATTTATTGTATGTTTTGTATATATTTTTTTTTTAGTTGATCTGAAAAACAAATTTAGTTATTAACATTCATTTTTAGATGAAATACCGGATTCGGTAAATTGGCGATATGATACGATAACCGAGATGTTGCCGATAAATATGCGTGAAAGAGTGACGAAGAAATTGGAAAAGCTGTTTTTAATGCGTACTCAAATCAAATTAGAGTTGTCTCTGAATACAGTGGTCATGTTTATGATCCACTATTTCCGTTAGGATATTTAAAAAATTAATGAACCATACCGAATAGTGAATACACACACATATAAATCAAAAACTGACTTAGTATTCAACAATAACGTAATCAGAGGATTAAGATATTGTAACCATAACCTTTTTGTCATTAAATGGGCACTTGATCAGATAGGTACGTGTTCAAGTGTGCACCATAAACTAATATTGATTTAATTTCTTCTTATTTTCCACTCTATAGCCTACGATAGTATGTCTATATAGGTATAAGTATCTATTAATTGTTATTTGTTGCAGGAAACAACACACATTTTCATTATAATCAATAATCATATTTTAATCACGTTTACATACCTACATATAGATCGTAACTAATATCGAATGGAAAGATGCCAATATTAGAGGAAGCTATTATTAGGGGGAATTAAATACAAGGCGAATACTCCTTTTTCGGAAAACACCATGAAATATCCATCTTTAGTGCCAAAATCAAACATTTCATATGAAAGTGTCAGAGCTTTTTTTTCAGGAAACATTCCAGTCATGACAAATGTCGACAATTTGTATAACCTAAAGTAAGTTAGATCACTAGTATTTTACTGATCAGATCAGTATTAATATTATAAAACTGATAAAATTATTTTTTGTAACTCATGATGTTTCAATACAAGTTTAGTTGTAAGATTACTGAAAAATAATTAGTTAGGTATTATTAGTTAATCTGCGTTTAATAATATAATAATAATATACCTATTTATTTGAAAAATTATCTTGTTTACTGATTTTACAATAACATATAATTGTGTCAATTTATTAAATTTACTTAATATGTAATTTGATAATAATTTATCCGTATTAATCAATTACCAAAAACTGATATGGGTTGTATATCAGTGTCTATATATACGTAAATATAAAATAATTTTTTATTTATCAAAACAATTATTATTATGATTTTATAAATAATAATTATCAAATAAAAATGTTAATAATAAAAATTAATGCAAGCTATACGTTTAAAGTATTAACACGTAAAAACCCTTTTAAAGTTAATTTTCTAATCCTTCCTTTTTTTCAACAGATACTTCCTGTAAGAGGTCGCATCGCTGATAGTGTAGTGAAGTCCATGCAACCCAACATTTCTATCGCAGTCAGAAAAGCAATTACACCTTGCATCATGTTCAAGAACGTGTCAGACCCACACTTCAATGGATTTACTACCAGTACATCTTTGGGAATACAACTCATAGTCTATGACGTCATAACCTGGTTTGAACCAAACCAATCAAAGAGTAAAAAATATGGTCGCCGATATGGCTGACAAAAAATTGACCTCCACAACCGAGTTGGTCATGCATAATTTGATCGGCACTTTCCGAATGCAGCTCACCAAAGACAGCAAACAGTACACGGTTTACGTTATGTTCAAGATCGAAAACATCAACATAATGCCAACTAGTAATATGTTCAACCGTGGGTTAAAGCCTTATTACTTTGATAATATTGAATATAAGCTTACAACAAAATGTAGGAAATGTATGGGGGGGGGGGGCTATGGACATTTTTAGAAAGGCTTAGCCCCTAACCCCCCCCCCCTTTTTGCGCCTATGTTTATGTAGCAAATATCAATTAATAATAATTGGTATTATTCATAAATTCATAATGATTACGCAACAAACCGTTATTTTTAACTAAATAATCAAGGTTTTTTTATCGACAAATATTTTCACATAATTTTATACTAGAACATGTACTATGTACAATATAATATAGTAAATACTCTATATACTGTACGCAAGTTAACTTTTATTTTGACTAACGTGCCAGTCTAAAGCAACGTCTAAGACACATCACCCATCGCATTATCCTCTCTAATTATAGCAACTATAACTAGGTAGTAGGTACCTATAGGCTATAGGTTACTATAGTATTATAGTAACTTAATATTTATTTTAGTAGACATTTATAGCAATAATTATTTATATTATATTGATTTAAAATAATAAATTATTAAAAAATGTAAACACTGATGAATGATGAGAGATGAGGCGTATCCATCAGTGATGGCTGCTTGTAGATACATGCTATATGATGCACTCTTAAAAAAAAATAGAATCTAAGTTGAAACCTTAGTATTCTAATATACTATGATGTCGAGAACCTGAACATTTTTCAACAAATGTCGATGACAGACAGAAAAAAAACTCATCATTGCAAATACAATACATTAATTGGCTCCACTAGGAATCTAAAAATGTTAACTATAGAATTATACCAAGTTATGTTTTTTTCTCTTTTTCTTTTGAAAATTGCATACAGCTCAATTAATATAAATAAGTTTAAAAATACAATTAATGAATAAATAAAACAATTCGTAATTAATGGTCCGTGATTAAATGTACAGGTCTACTATAATCCATATTATGCTTTTGTGTTTTGTTAGTTGAAAACGAATATTATGCTTATCAATTATCATATTTTAATATTTTGTTAAATCAAACAGTTTATTATATGCATATACTTTTGCGATGGTTATTAAAATAAAATAAATATGACCTTTATTGTTTTGTAATAAATAATAATGTGTGGTAACTGGTTATAATATATTATAATGTAATTAATATACATATACCTATATAAGTTACAGACGCTCATTAAAATCATACGTTATTGTTAAACATTCTTTAAATTATATTTTAAGGGTAGGTACGTAACCATAACTGCGGTGTGTAGATGAGATATATGTATAATAATAATAATATAACAGCAGGAGACCAATTCTGGTGGTGTAGGTATATAGATAGTATAGGTACCTACGAGCCGGTTACTCGATCAGTCGCAGTAAAAAACGAACCGTCAACGTGCTCGCTGTATAGGTTGTGATATTTCGCTATACATACCAGCCACAGAGCATGTGATGTTTTCATACACGTAACGGTCATTATTAAAACAAAATTTATTTAAAATGTTCAAAATGGTTTGTCGAAATCTATTTTCATTTGTTGTGTGTTCTGTTTTAATAAGTTCATCGCTGTCGGCCACCAGGATAATAAAAGGTAACATTTTATCCTAAGTATAAATTATTATATGTCTGTTGATATTATAGTTTTTGGGTATGAAACACGGATACCTTTTCATAAAATTAAAACATTATGTGGACGTTAAAAAAATTTAGGTATGTATAACCTAACCTATACATACAAAAGATTCTTAACATTTGAATTTGTAATATTAAATTTGTAGATTTTTATACTTTATTGGAATTCAATGGAAAGCTACATTTTTAAATCAAATTAATAACGCACATTATGAAACAAAAAGTTTAGAACAGATGTTTTTACAATATACTTTTAGGTCTAACCATGATATGATAATACATATTGATAATTATTATTTTATTTAAAAATCGATAGATATGATTTATAAAAATGTAAATCTATATATAGCTATGTATTATTGTAATGTGTAGGTAATAATATGTACTATGCTCAATATTACAGTTAATTTTATAAAACTAATACATATATCAAGAAGTAAGTACTTGTGGAAATGAACAAATATATAGTCTAAACTTACATTTAGTTAGGTACATACCTAGCGGAAAAAACAAAATTCAACCTATAAGAAATATTGAATATTACGATAAAAGAATAAATTATGTTTAAAGTTGTAACATATATTGTAGTCAGTTATAACTTAAAAGTTTATTATTAAACAGTAAAAAATTGTTGTCGTATAATTATGATCGGTATTTTAGATTTTTATTTAATCATAGGTACAGTTTAATACAATCATTGAATCATAATATGTATAAATACAATTATTGAATTATTACACGTGAATAAATTACAATAGTTAGTTTGGGTTTTAAAATTTAATAGGAATTGAGTGTTTTTGTTTTAAATGCATATGAAAATATTCAAATTAAAAAAAAATATTGATCTATTATGTCATACAAAATAGTTGATCGCAAAGTCAACAATAATATTTAGTTTTGAAGTTATTTAAATTTGAATAGGTATTAGTGGTATTACGTTTAATAAATTAAAAACAAATAAAACGTATCACTGTAAGTATCACTAGTATCAGAACATCAGGTGTTCAATTCTGCTGGACAATGTCCGAAGCAATTGTTCATGTAAAGAGTATTCGAATAATACAACTTTTTTATTGCATATATAATAGTATTAATATTTCAATGTATTATATCATGAATAAAATCACATTTATAGTTTTATCATTCATACTGCTATTACGTGTTTAAAAGTGTTTATATAGATGCTTGTTTATACTATAAGACTGGTTAATATTGGTATTCACTCAAGACTGCAGGATATGTTTGAACGAGTTGACTTTTTCTTTTTAAACTTTCTATTTAGCACTTTTATCGATACATGCAGAGATCGATGTACAAGCGACAATGTTATCGATCAAGTTTCAATCATTGTCAAGAATGAAAAAAAAAATGTATTCTAACGATTGACATTATGGGATGTGTAGTCACCAACTGCATAACTATAATACAAAATTGTACTTTTATGGAATGACCGAATAATCGTATACAATTGAACTTGGCAACGATCCATTGTTATTACATGTGCCTGAACGATTTAGGGATGTGGTGCGATTTCCGGTACTATGGGTGCATTACGCAAGCAACCAGTTAGCTGCAGTTGACGGTGAAAGTTGGGCACATCTGCTTTGACCTGTACTCATGTAACTTGTCGAACCGTTTGTTTCTAAGTGAAAAAAAAAATGTAATAATATATACCAAAACGTGTTGGAAGAGAAAGTTTGAGAATTTTGAGATAGTGTACCACTGCAGGGTATACATCTATAAACTCGATATTCGGCATAGTGAAAGTACGTTAATCAAGGTTACGAATTCTTCCGTTCAAGACGTCTCCACGGTCAAAGGTCTGTCGGGTAGAATCGTGAAAAGACGGCACGTTTGCAATATTTTACTGTAGGGCTAAAGGCGAAAAGAAATTAGAAAATCCAATGATAACAAATCCGGTGTCGTTTAGAACACAATATCACTATTGATACGACACATGTAGTATTATAATATTGCTCATACGTATATTTTATATAGGTATACCTACCAATTATTATGACTATTTGGAATAAAAAGAAAAATCGATGGCACATCCGAACAAGTTTAATGCAATTACGATATTACATAATTTGCGAAATCGTGAAAAAAAAGCTATCTATCGTTGTACTATTGCAATCGCATCGTTAAATAACGAAACTCGATGAAAAAATATCTGCGCAAATAATCGTTAAACTATAAATATAATATATAGTGTATAATTATATATAATTTTTGTTTGCTGTATGTGATACAAACTACAGTAGATAATAATTCGTTTTAACTAAAATTCGCTTAGTTTTGTTTGAAAGTATTGTTTCGTCCATAAAATAATATAGCATAATATGCCTACCCATTTGTTTTCTTTTAAGGCAGTCTTACAAATACACTTACCTTGTGCTATTTATATTATTTTTAAATATCACAAGACATCTTCATTATTCCAAAGATATTACGATGTCCTTCGTCGGCCATTCTTTATATAAAGATTTATTTTTTTATTTTATAATTCCCGTGGATAGAAAAATAACTATAATCGTGTGACTAAGTAAACCTAGCTTCCATGAATCAATTTTGCATGCATGAAGTACATTCTTCCCAGTAATCTTTAGCTATTGAAAGTATAATAATATTATTATTTGGATGACAATATCCATTTTTTATCTGAATATAGTTACATAATATTAAAAACTGTTTGTTTTTTAAATAGTTCCAGAAATTCCATACATATAACATAATATATAATACATGCCTTTATACATTTAAAATTAAAGAATATGGTCTAATATCTACTATAATATATAGGTAACGTAGTTGTGTACCCAACAAAACCGTTTGTATATTTGTATTATGGTTAGGTATACTGTATACAATAGTTTTATTATGATTAAATTTCTATAGTACTTAACCAAACGACATTGAATATTGATTAGGTACTTACTTATAAATAATAATAATATTTTGAAATTTCACTGATGTTATTTAATTCAAATGTGAACTATTTTATTATCTATAACTGTAGGTATTTGTTTTAACCGGTAAAAAAAAACAGTTAGTTTGACTTTCATCTAACTAATTAGATCACCTACTCCATAAACAGATGCTTTGTTTGCATATACACTCTGTGTAACTTCTTCGCGCCGTTTTGTTATTATGCAATGTAATCTAAAAGATTTTTTTGTTTGATTTGCAATAGTTGCTAAATAGTGGTGGTCGGTGTATAGTGGTTATGTATGTATATAGGCGTATTTAATACGACTATATACTCAGCGGAGCAAAATGTCATGGATATTAAACATTGGCCGACACAATTTCATTCGACAACCTAGGTTATTGGGCCAATTGTCACACTTTGTTAACACTTACATTCTTTTTTTTTTTTTTTAACAAGTCTAAGTTACCATCGTTTTTGCAGACAATTATGTAATCGATGTATAATAATACGACTGCTCTGTCAATTTATGTAAATATTACAAAAAGCAACACAATTAAACCATTTTTTTTTTATTACAATATATTATAATATGTGATTCAAGTCATCATCACAACATCGCGTAGGCACCTATCATAGTCACAGACACTGTTACAATGAGAACAATGACAGTGTATAACATGATATTAACATTGCCGTATATTGCATTGTATATAGGTACCATCATGATCAGTCGTGTAGACAAAGGCAGGCGGGCAGGGTCACCGGTTAACCGTGAGAATATAATTTCTTGTTGGGCCTCGGTTGGAACTTTGAAAACGATATTTCGTGTTGCATTGAAGATTATGATATTATGGGGTATTGAGATTTTAAGTGGCTACACAAATTTACATTTTTCCGGAATGTTGTCTTTGTTCGGTTTTTAATAGCGAAATTAGCGTCAGAAAACCATGTATTGTCATATATACGTGTTTTTAAACTTCAATGTTATTCTTTCCCATGAATATGTATATCGCGATGCTTACTATATGATAATAGTTTGGAGACTAAAATATTTGAGTGGCGACTATGCGCATAGCATATTATTGTAATTTTCGAGTGAAATTAATAATTTTGACAGAAAAAAAAAGTAGCACATTATAATTTTTTTTTTTTTTTTCAATATTATTACCATAACAATAATTGTTTAAATTAATAAATAGTATAGTTACAAGTGTGCACGAGTGTCGTATATAGTATAGGTACCTACGATACCTGTCTACGCATTATTGTACCGGTGTGCCACATTCAAAGAACTTATTGTGTTATTGTTGAAAATAAAAACCGATAAGACTGAACAAAAAATCGCTTAACCCATTTGTCAAGCTATAAACATTAGTGTGGCAAATTCCAACTAACACGTAATTCGAAAAAATACAATGTATTGGTGACATATTTACGCATAGCTGGTGTTGCAGTATAATATCTATCAGCATATCGGCCTGCCTTGTGTGTCTAGAACGGCGTTTTAATTTTTTTGTCATAACAGTTTATTTTGTATTGTACGGTCATTTCTTCAACCCGTATAATAATAATATAATGCATAGTGCATACGCTTTGGTACGATTAGCAGCAACTCGTATATTATACAGTGCGGTTGGCCGTGCACGATCAACCCCTTTCTCATCCGTTTGTAATGCATTTATTCTCAAAATATGATTTTCGAATTTTTTATGCATGCCCGTATAAGCCATGATAGGGTTATAAATGTTATAATACTTCCACGTGCTTGTATTTTTTTGTGCATTTTAATCGGTGTTTTGTAGCGATACAAACTTCGTTTTTTAAACGAGAACCGTCATTTTCACTTTTAGTCGCGAAGCAGATGATTTGGAAGTGTTGATAACGACAAAATCAAAATGTTGACAATTAGTTTCCAAATCATAAAATTGTAGGCACTTGTGTACTTAGGGTGATAATCCCTAACAATGGTTTTATATATGAAATATAAAATCGGTTTAAGAATAAGTTCGTTATGTAGGTACTTAATAATAACTGCACGGACGATTTTACAGATTGTAAAACGTTTGTACAATTGCGATAGGTATTAATAATTTTTAAAACATCGTACCCTTATATTTGTTAGACCTACATTATCGTGGACTATATATGACCAGTATTATACCTGTAGGCTTTAGTGCATACGATTTAATAACTCAAAAACTATTCTATAAAATGTTGATTTAGACAGAGATGCACATCAATAATTACATACAACCCGTCTGCTTAATAATTTACCGTAGAAAAGGTCGTTTTCATCGGAAAACCAAAAGTTTATATCGCTACTACATTACACGCCGTTTCGACGGTACGACAAATCCGAGTATTTTAAAAAATAGGGTCCTAATAGTGAGTCTAAGACGTATATGCTTGAAAATCCCAAAGATCAGAATTCGAATAGATGCATATTATAATAACTAAACGAAAAAACGCGAGCTGGCGTCGTCGGTGAACCAGTCGCGGCGTGTAATATCGTTATAAATACGGTAAATTTTATGCGCGGACATGCTCGCAAACGAAACCACTTGTATAGGTATACCTACCTACCTACTGTCGTATATTATGTTTCAAAACGTTTGTGTACAATTTTTTTTTTTTAAACGCTCGGGACCGTGTACAGCGTTCAATTTGGCGTTGCGACACAATAACCGATATCGGTTGCATTGTTATACGTTATATTATTATTGACCGGATCAGAACTCGCGACAGTTGCTCAACGAAAGTCACCGTTGCCACGGGTACCTGCAGCTGCCATTATATACATGCACAGTACATACATCATATAGTGTTATACCGCAGTCTGTAATGCGATAGAAAATCATAGGTAGGTATTGCGTTTGATAACAACAATGCGCGTTAATACGTACACGGTATATAATATTATGTGAGCCACTGCACGCTGCGCGCGGTACGTGTGAGAACGTTTCGTTTGACACGAAAATGACATATATAATATAATATCATTGTGGTATATATAATATATACGCGAGAGTGTACAGTCTAGGTCAACCGGTAGTTTTTACCGCATATACATAATAATAATATATGTACGATATTATTTGTTGCCTAAAAGATAACCCGGGTAGATAGGTATAGGTAACTAAAAAGTAAATAGTTAATGCCCTTAGGTATGTGTACATTGTATATATGTATATATATATATATATATTATATAGGTACAGTATATAATGTATACTATGATTGTATACAGGTATTACGTAAAAATACTAAAAACGTATCGTCTGCATAATTAACAGCGGGATGCTAAAAAATAATAATATACCTAGGTATTTAGATGCATAGTTATACATGGTACCTATACGTGCCGCGTTCGTAACAGGTGTGTGTAGCGGTGTAGGAGATAGGTACCTACTACTGCAGCAGACTGTAGTATAGTTTCGATCGAGAACGGTTTTTTTTCGATCTCGACATAATAATGCAAACGGAACAATTATAATTATATCGCCAGTGTGACTTGGCATTCGTCTACGTTTCTATGATATATTATACCCATTGCTACTTTAAATCAATAATCTATATTTTTACTCAGGTAATATTCACGTTTCAGTTATATAGTTGTATATGTAGGTAATAATTATCCTCTATATAGGCATGTTGTTTTAGATTAATAGCTTTTATTGCATTTTGGTTACCTAAGTTGTAGGTTTATGTATAATGTACCTATATATAATTATAATAAAGTTGGCCAGTTAGGTGAACACATAATGTGATGTTATTGACTATGGGTATATTATTTTATTTATTATGAACATTGAACACTCGTATTGTGTTTAGTAAAAATAGTAAATACAACAATATATTATGCTGAGTAATGTATTTCCACCAGTCAGAACCGATGTCCGATACAACAACAGTGAAGTTGTATGAGATCTCTATATATATTTAAACGTTCTCGATTTAAAAATATAACAAATGCCTAGTAAAAACATAACATTTATTACTTTATGATTAAAAAAAAATACGTTTGGCGTTACTGTTATTTTGTTAAAATCGTGTGAGGTAAATTAATTCGTGTAAGACTTAAAACCAAAATAAACATCGTCTATACAGACAGGCATGCCCGTTTTGGCAACAATGACGATGTCGTCATTATATTATTATTTATTATTGTATACTTGTATACACACAATATATAGGTGCACTACAGCATATAGAGTCCTGTGACCTATACAATACACACATATAGACATATCATAAACCTACTTGATATCAGTGATGCGAATTGCCGTCATCGTTGAAGTCTTTCTGTTCGGCTCCGGCGATGATGACAGAATTGTCGCCGTAACACATATTATTACTATACGGCTACACTTACAGGTTAGGTTAGGTTAGCCTATACCTATACATAGATACCTCTATATAGTTACCCCGTGCAATAGAATATTATTCGCGTACATCCGGTGGTTATTCATTTTGTACAACGATAATATTTTGTCGCATTATGAACCGACCCAGAATTGGTCACACGAGAGCTACTCATGGGTGCCTAATGGAAAATACCGAACCACCTATATGCCGCTCTTGCAACACTTCCTTTACAATCAAACACATCCTCATCCACTGCCAAATATTCACGGGAGCTAGAAAAGAATGCAAAATACCATAGACAATCTGTATGAAGCCATCGGACCCTATATGCTGACATAAAAAAAATTATCACTTTTTTAAAAAAAAATTGAAATGTACAACTTAATTTGACCTATCATTTTTTGTCAAATAATCATATCGTAAGCTAATAACCCCATTATGTTGATGCTGTAACAATAAAAAAAAAAAAGTAAAAATATTTTGTCGACGGATCATTCGTGTTGGGTTTTTTTTTTTTATGCTTGATAATATTATATCATATTATACGTTATGTTGTTAGGTAAACACATCGGTCGGCGGCAATCGTCGGTATAACGCGTATAGGCACCCAATGTTTATATTACATATATATATACACTGCGCAATGACCTTGTATAGGCGTTAATCGTCCAATCGCGGTAAAATATTATAGGTATCGGCACAACGCACTATACTATATTATATTATATTATTATTCGCCATAATCTCGACGAGTGAAAGTCGATGTTCCGCTTCTGTTTCAGTACCTATACAGGTAATACGCCTAACGCTTCCAGGCCACTGCGGCTAAGGAACTGCAGATTGTTGATTCACGTCGCATATATAATATATATATATATAGAGAGAGAGAGCGAGAGAGATACCTACCGCGCGCGCGACGACTTGTATATTATTATATATTATAATTTATAATATTATTTTCGTATTCGCCGTGTTCGCCCAACCTACGCCGATACAATACAGCAGTGACCTTTTATACGACTTGATGACTTTGGTCGACACATTATGCCGTGGTGTTTGAATAATACAATTTCTCCAACCGCTGCACCGCGGCCCATCGTACATACATTATAATATTGTTTATTATTATGTATATTGCGCAATTATATTATATCGTAAATAATAGACTTATAAATTATATAGGCGTATGATCGCAATGCGCAACGGTTATTGTTGTATTATTGCCGTCTCAGCAGATGATCACAACAGAATCGGTACAAGTAAAAATTCTAATAATAATAATATGTATGGTAGGTACCTCCTAATTACGATTTTAATGTCACGTACACGCGCGTCACCGCTGTATATGGCCCGTATAATATGGGGTCGATTGACAATTATTTTACTTTGTGAAAGTGAAATTATTAACATATTACAGGCAGATACGTTTAGGCGCAGGGCCTTCCTTATAGGATTTGCGAGGTCCGCTGCAAAAAATAGTTGTGAAATCAAACAACAATTTATATATTCAATTGTTTTTAAAACACCCACTTTTTTGTTAACTGTTCATATTAACTAATTCAGAATTAACTGCAGAAGAATTCCCTATCTTTCGGTAGGAGAAGAGCAATGTGTACCTTTGAATTACACCAAAAAAGGCATAGCAATCAACATGGACTAACCTACTGCATATCTCCAAGAAGCAAATTAAAGCTATGATCAGTGTAAGGGACCAAAAAGCTCTATACTTCTATAGGGTTTTCTGAAAGAATAACCTTACCCCTAAGTGTCATCCTAACCTAACCGAATTGGTTACAAACGAGTTGTGTCCCAAACGCGAAATTATGACCCTGAGTTTTTTTCAGGTTACACAATGTATTATATAGTTGTAGCCGGTAGATTTTTGTGAGATAGGTAGGTACACGAGCCGGTAACGCATGTTTCGATAAATTTAAATCGAGAAAATTTATCCACTATAATATTATATGTATAAGTATATTTTACACAGCAATAATTCATGTTGTTTTGCCATAACCATTGACACAACTCTTGAACCTACCCCTATTTATCATTGGGACATGAATCAAGTACCAGTAATTTCGTTTGGACACATTACTTGTTAACCGGGACCCTATTTGCCCCACCATCATAATATGCTTGACCATGACAGATATTTATTTATTAATTAACTAAATTTATTTATGAAAATATTGATGATAAGCAAAATGTACTTGGTATTTTTCTGGACATAAAAAATGCATTTGATTCTGTAGACCATGATATTTTACTAAATAAATTGAACTTATGTGGTACTCGAGTTATTGCTCATAACTTAATTAGCTCTCATTTAAGGGGGAGATCGCAAAGAGTTAAAATTGATTATCAATTGAGTGACTTGGCTAACAATTACTCAGCACCACAAGGTACTGTACTTGAACCGTTATTGTTCATAATTTATATTAATGGCCTCCTCGATATGTGTGTACAACAAAAATAATCTGTTTTGCTGATGATACAGTTATTCTAGTAAAGAATCGTAACATAAATGATTTATACAAAATAACAGAGAATAGTTTTGCGACAGTTAAAAATTGGATGGACAATAATTTGCCATCAATAAACATGGAAAAAACTATATTTATTCAATTCGGAATAAAAGAAACAATTTGTTATCTGAAGACCGAAAAATTACCGTTCATTCGCACAACTCCCTTATTAATATCAACACAACAATTATTAATTGTAACTGAGTTTTTAAATGTGTATCTAAATCGGGTAGCTTCAATTAAATATCTGGGTATTAACATTAATGAAAACCTAAAATAGAATATTCATATCAATCATATTATTATTAACACGATCAAAAATTGTTTACATTTTCAAATCGCTCAAACATATCTTAAATTGTAAGCTAAAAAAATTAACATACATTGGCACTTGTGCAATCAATCATTTCTTATGGTATTTCATTTTGGGAGGTACATACATAACACATCTACGACTCTACAACCTTGGAGTAACGCTGAATTCGCTGGTCAAATTAATTTTTAATATGCCTCACTTGTTTCAAACCTCTAAATTATATAGAAAATTAAATATATTAAGTTTAAAATCTTTGTTCCTTAAAAATATTTGTTTATTAATGTATTATTTTAAATATGACATAGCTGTACCAAGTCATAACTATTCTACCAACTTAAATCAAAGTCAAATGTCATTGCTCCGAAAATTAGAACAGTTTTTGGACAGCAAAGCCCTCAATACAAGTTTATACAATTTTGGTGTGATCATGATTTAAAAGTACATGATTTCAAAAAAATTTTCAATTTATAAAAATTATATTAATACTTTATTTTAGTAATTTTTTCATTTAAATTGTTAAATTAAGTTATCACTTATTTACTATAATTCTTATAGTTAAAATTTGTTTCTTTCTAACCACTTTGTTATCTATGGAACTCTCTCCTCTAGCACAGCCATCGGCTTTTGAGGAGATCCATACATTTTTAAATTAAGCTTATGCTAATATTATTATATTGTATTGTCTTTTGATGGAAATAATAAACTTATTATTATTATTATTATTATTATTTATAATTACCTATTTCATATTATATTAGGTACTTAATTTCTTAGAAATACCTTCGTTATTTCTCTACGTGAATCATAAAATTCAAACACATGAAATAATATAATTGTTTAAACCAATTGTACCTACAGTTTTTTTAAACTTATTTTAGACTTTAACCATAGGTACTTACTACCATACTATACTATACCTATTATCTACTCAATGCTACTACTAACTATTCGCAATAAATTCGTTTTTATGGACATATTATATTGTGAGCACTAAACATATTGTTATAAAACTATATGTCAATATAAACAATTACATTATCTAAAAACTAAAATTAAGATAGGTAGATACTCCACAAGGAAGTAAGTAGTCGTTAATAGATGAGCATCTATAAACGACTAATTCTTTATGGTTATTATTTATTAAGAAATTTATGTGAGATAGAAATGTTCAAATGCATAATATATTATTTTTTGTAGACTAACTAAAATAATGATTATAATATGATCTTAAATATTTTATTACATTTAAATTTTCAATTTTACTATAGGTATCCAACACAAATTATTTAAAAACATTATTACGAATGGTTTAAAACTTATTGTAGGTGAAATGTAAAAATAATATTTATTTAATTGCGCAATAACTGTGTAGGTATACTGTATGAAACAATACAATTATCACTGTGTTATATAATATATGTTTACTAATATCTTATAATATATAATTACAGAATCACACATGAATGCTCGCTTGAAGAGAGTAAGTCCAGAAAATACTGCTGTAAGTATATTTTTAAATTACATTTTATAAATAAGCTAAAATATTGTCTAATGGTGGTAATCTTCACACACGCGAGCATTGCCATTTAAATATTTAATTACTGGTTTTTTCATAACATGATGTTATATAGGTAGTATTATATAATAATAATGAAAAAATATAAATGAAAATGTAATTATCGAAAACCTAATAAACCTTTATGATGATAAATTATAAAAATTAGGTACTACAAAAAAATAAAAACCTAACCTACTTGTAACTAAATATATAAATATATCATATACCCATGTACCTGACTAACCTATATTTATAGGGAAAAAATGTATTATTTTTCTTTTCGAAAATTTACGTGGAAAAATTGGTATGGCACAATAATAAACATTTTCACAGTTTATAATAATAATAATAATAATAATAATAACTAACAATTATTATACACTTAAAAGGTGTACGGTTCTCGCACGCATGACCGGAGGGACTCGTCCGCGGACAGCCAACAGTTCTTGCCGGCGTTCGGGCCGCTGTTCGGCCAACTCGGCCACCACTCCCGTCCGCCCCGGCTGTACCAGGAGGCCGACTACCTGCCCGAGCTGACGCCGTACCTGCAGACGGCCGCGGCGTCCAACCAAGAGAACGCCATGCTGGGTTCCGGCAACTTCGGTGTCATACCCGGTGGAACGTACTACGCGGCCGGCGAGACAGCGTCCGCGTCCGACCCGTACCTGTACGACGGCAACAGTCACGGACGACCGCACCGGTACGTTCAGGGGCACCGAATAAATGGCAATAGGTATATAATATACCTGTCATCAACTTTCGTCTTCTTCTTCTTCTTCTTCTCCTTCTTCTTCTTCTTCTTCTCGTCTTCAGTCGCGTATACATAGGCACAACTAGGGAGATGGGGGCTTGGGTAGGCTTAGCCCACCCTGTTTTTGAACGTAATGAAATTCCAGAATCCGATATATAAATAGTTATTTTCTAACAAAATACTCTTCCATTAAACTATTTTCGAACGAACTATTTTTAGCAAAAAATATTTAGGCTTAAGTATTTTTTGCCAATAATTATATTTTCTAATGAACAATATGTATCCTAAAATTTGTTTCATTTTCTTCAACAGTATCTTTTCTGATAGGAAAGTGAATCTAGTTGGTACTTTGGGGGGTCAAAAGTAAAAATTTCCCAGTAGTTTTAAAAAGCGCCGTGAAAAACAAAAGAAAAATTAAGGAAAAGGGAATTTTTACGCAAAATCTGAAATTATCAAATTATGAATGCATGAAGGACACAGTTAGTCAGTCGCAAACATTTTCGTCTTTTATAAATATAGATAGATTTAATTTTGTATCTGTGTTTGTTAATAACTGTTTTTAGGTTTTCCGGAAATCCTAGACCATCAGCATTCCGTGACCCAGATGACTTCTTTGCAGGGTTCCGAGACTTTGCGGATATCACAGCTCCGACCAAGTCATCATTCTCTCAATACCATATGGTATATGCTCCAATGGAGGATCTACCGTCCAGTGAAGAAAAGGTCAAGTCCAAAAAGAAGAGAAAGTTAAACAAACATCTAGAGAATGAAAATGATAAAACAATTAAAGCTAAAAGAAAAATGCACGTGGGCGAAAAGGAATTATACGAACCAATGATTGCCCTAAGTTAGTCGGTATGATACAAGAATGAATAATGAAGAAATTATTATTATTATTATTATTATTATTATTTCGAAGTACAAAGTATTGGAATTTTTTTTTCTATCGACTATATTATAAACATATAGGTACAAAAAAAAGTGCCCCAGCTACCAAAGTTTGTGAGCTCGATTACTTACATCTCATGGTTTTGGCATTTAAAATGTTTTATTAAACAAATAGATCCATCAAAAACATGGTTTCCCAATGTACTATACTATTATACTGTGTTAATATGTTATTACTTATATATTAATATAATATTATATTATTATGAATCATGACGTATTAATAGGTCATATTCAAATTAAAATAAATATTGTTTATATGCTTAGTTATTATTTTATTATTGTATAAAAATACCAAATATCTAGTTGTATACTGTTTTGAACTAATGTATAATAATTTGTAAATATATATTTTTTTAAATAAATGTTAAAAATTGTTTAAAATTATTAGTTGAAATTATTAGTTTGAAAAATTGGTATACATGATATACACTACCAATTTAAAATATCTATATGTACATACAGGTAAAACGCGTCTTATTAAATTTAACACTTTACAGTTGTCAAGATTTAGCACTACGCCGCTACGTCTTATACATACACGTATCGCGACTAAAAACAAAATAAAAATATAATTATTACACTCAGTTATTTATTATAATAGTGAATTTCGTCAATAAATAAAATGCATATTTAGGTATAACACTGCTTTTAATTTTGATACGAGTATCTAAACGTTTGTGATATTAACGAATGGCTCAGTATAATCGTTAGTCGTTACTTATTAGTTTTAATAGCATTAATTGATGTGTGGTTTAAAGTGTTTGAACGACACATAGAAAACATAAATTAGGTATGTCGAACAAACAACAATATATTGTCACTGTCGTATAACGTAGCAAATGTTCGTTCACCAGTTTCAATAGCGTGTGATATTAGTTTTGATAGGTATTAAAGTGAATGGCATATTATCAAACTTTAAGGTAAGGACATTATGTGCGTTTTCGTTGAATTTTTATATACTCATAACTTACTTGAATATTAAAATATCGTGCGGTATGCTTTTTGTACAAATCTTGAGCCAGCCAATCTGTCCTTTCTGTTTTTGAGCATCCAAAATTTTAAAAACTTAATAATTATGGCACACATTATACCTACTGTTATATATTTTTTTTTTTCAAATGCTTGTATAACAGTAATTATTTAAGTTTTAAACATTATTTTAACCTTCAATAATGTTGTACTCAGTATAGTATCTTAAATAAACCAATCTACATACCCACCTACTGGTTACCATATATATTGATAATTGTTTCATAAAAACATGTTAATTAAGGACTTGCACTACAATAAAATGATTGTTATTTGTTATGACTAAAACTTGTACCTAGTTAAAATGTTGATTATTTTCTATCTTTAAATAGGTAAGTACACAATATTAATTGATCGACGAGACAAAAATGAAAAATTTTCTGATAAATGTGGAAATTTTTTTTTAGAAAAGTGTATAATTAATTAGTATTGTGTTTGTATGTTGTGTCATATGCTTGCGTCTCACGTACGCTACAATAATTAATAAATCGTATTATTATTTGCTTACACAAATAGACAACAAAAAAACAATTATTGACTACACACGACCCCTCTAAAAACAAAATGTGTACGAACAAAGGCCTTGAAAATATAATATTAATGTATCTAGTAAAATCTTTAATAAGAGGAAATACCTACCTATACATAATTTTTTTAGGTACCTACTATGAATTATACTGTCAACAAAATTGTATCTGTTGAATATTTTACATGTTAAATACCTAATAAAAATAACTATAAAGAAAGCATTTTTAATTTCTTAATTCGAATCCTTTTACAATTTTTATCCATCTATATAAATACAATTTTTATATTACACCTTATTTTACAGTGCGTTGTTAGTTGTAAAACAATTTCGTAAATCGAAGTTAAACATAATAGGATTCTTGATAGGTAAATAATGGATTACGGCAAATAGTTCAGAGTTAAAAGATATAATAAATTATCTATTAATTATTTATATTATCTTGACTTCTTTTTTTTTTTTGGATTTATTGAAAAACACTGACAATGAAAAATAATAACCTTGATGGGATTTAATCCCGGTTTGCTGTGCTTCCAACAAATATATATTACGGTACAGGTGGACAAATCAGTCATTGTAATACTATGTCCGGACATTGTATACAATGTCTGAATTATTTTGGCAAAGCAAATAATAAATATTTAATTACCATGTAGATTGTAGACTAGTCAATGCAATACAACGCCTAGTAATTATTGTATACAATGCTAAAACTGGTAGGTATGGGTAATGTTAATATTGGAGTTATATTTTAAAGTTTTATCTTTTATAATTTCTTTTAAATTATGGACTGAAGCGAGAAGTATCAAAATACAGAAATGTTAAGCACTGTGTCCTGCGGGTTACGAAACCTTTATAGGTTTAGGGAACAACTTTATCTGTGTCATAGCGTTTTTATTATTTGGATAACATAAATAAAATTAAAATTATCAGTTTGAGAACATTAGGATTTTTTTTTCATTTAATTATTAAAAATTATTAGTAAATGATATGAAAAAATAAAAACGCTACAACAGTACTACACAGATAAAGTTGTTCACTATGCGTTCTGGAATTTTGGTAATTCTACTATACATACCAATGGAGTGGTTCTATCCCGCACAAAACAGTTTTTTGGTATGTTGTACATTTGTAAGACGGAGACAACACATAAGGTATCACATACTCTTAACGTTAGGTTATAACAAATGTTCACTGTGTCAAAAATAAAATAGGTGCTTGAAAATGGAATACAAGGTTGCTTATTGATTTTTATTATGAGCATTTAAAAAATGAAATATACATGATAGAATTTTTAAAAAATATACATGCACAGTTTTTCTTTAAAGACATTTTAAATTCAAATTACGATGATATTACATATTTTAAATTTTAAACTAAGAATAATGATGTTATAAAAAAAAGGTTAAATTAGGTTATAGTTATAGTTATTTTGTTGAAATTGAAAATCATTATTCATCGGGTTTTAAAACTTGTATGTATATTATGAAATTTACTATTCATAATGACATTTACAAAATATTTGGATTAATTTTAAGCTATTACTTATTTACACCATGAATCTATTCACACTACACTACAGTAACGGGGTATTGACTCGAAAGTTAATAACAATAATATAATATGATAAAAATATACATTGTTATAATAATTAAATATTAATAATATAACAAATGTGAATGTTTTTTTGTTTCACAATTCAGACATTTTACTAAAAGAATTAGTTATCAATCGGCCAGTAGTTACCACATTCTTGAAAAATGTATATGACGCTTTTGGAGTACGAGTTCTCTCAGGATCATTAAAATCTACCTTAACAAGTCCAAAATGAATTCTGAAAAAAACAACAATAGTTAATCTTACATTAAATTCCTAACATAAGACTAAAAAATAATGATTTACTATGTTATCACATAAAATATGTATTCATTATTTTAATTACAATATTATTTATCCCATTTATCATATTTATGCAAAAACAAAGTAAAATGTTTATTAAAAGTTTATTTTATGTTTTGTCTCTGATATTGGTTGTATTTTATTTTTATTTTCTATTTCTCTTTTTTCACACTAAAAATAATAATCTAATATGTTTTTATTTTATTATTGATATGTCTATATTACATGAAAATTTGTAATTAAAATGTATCGTTATGTAACTCTTTATCTCCAACACAAGCATAAGCTTACAGGAGATAGATAAATCAATTTAATGTTCTATTTAATATGTTATTTTGTATTAAATAAAAAAAAAAAATTGGCTAATAAAATATAACCTACGCAAACCCATACATCCACTCAAAATTATCCAAGAGCGACCATATAGTAAATCCTATAACATTGCAATTATCTTCGTGTATTGCTTGTAATGTTGCATTTAAATAGCCCTGTAAAATAAAAAAAAAATTGTAATATTAATTACTTGTGTTATACTAAAATTCTACCTTTATATAGCTTATTCTATCTAAATCATCCAATTGACCATTATCTCCAAACCCATTTTCTGTTATAAACATAGGTGGATTACCATATTCATTTTTTATCCATACCAAAAGTTTTTTTAATCCAACAGGTGCTGTCTTAAATATAATGATTTTAGTAATATACACGACTCGATTTTGATTTAATTATTACTATTAGCCACGATGCAGGAGATGTCTTTGGCCATGATTCATCAACAGATGCATAATAATTTGCAATTGAATTATAATAAGAATTTGGATCGCCACTTTCCTGGGTTACCAAACGAGAAGAATAATGATTGAAAGCATAAAAATCAGCAGTACCTACAAAAATATATACATCATTTTTGTAACTATGTATGGAAACATTATAAAATATCTAATAATATTAGTATGTTATCTAGGTATTAAACATCTACCTTTAATTAATTTAATTTCATCTTCTGTAAATGTTGGTAGTATTGACCATGGACTACTTTCTTCTTTACTTTTTTTATCTATCCATTGTCTCATTATTGGTGGATAGTCTCCTTTGTACACTGGATGACTGAACCATCCCCTCTATGAACATATAATAAACTATAATAAGTACATATTATGTCTTACAAATTAAATAATAATGTGAGATGTGTTCAAAAAGTATCCAACCTTTATCAATTTCACAAAATCTAATAATGTGATAGAAATGTCCGCTTGTGGAACAAAGGAATAATGTACTAAAACATTAAAAGAGGACTATTTAGAGAATCATTGATGACTTTGTGATTCCATAAATAGTAAAAGATAAAATTTCTAAACATTCAGGAACTTATCAGCTTCATCACAATAAGACACCATCTCATTCCTCATACTTTCTTCAGAATTATTTAGATAAATATACCATTATTACTTTCCACCAAGCCACTACATTTCTGGTATAGTGGTATAGCTCCTTGTAACTTTTGGTTGTTCCCCAAACTTAAGCTGCCATTGAAATGGGCTGTATTTGAGTTACCCAAAAATAATATGAAGAATACCACGGCCCAGCTAAGCTCTATTTCCATAAATGTTTTCAAGAACAGATTTTCAGCTCCCTAAAAAGTTTTTGTAGTTTTCCAAATAATAGGTTGGATACTTATAGTGTGCATGTCTTCCATTGTGTAAGAAAATAATTCTATTACATCAAATTGATTGGCTCTTTCAGCAGTATCTATGTCATCTAAAGACTCAGCATTTTTTGGTAAATAAAATAATCCACTTATTGAAATGCTTATTTTTCCTGAATAAAAAATATTTATCCTATTCAAAATTTAAATACTAAGTTTATTACTCTTTGTTGTATACCTTTTTGAGTAGATTTAAATATCTCTTCATACAACCTATAAGCTTTTCCATGGGCAATAAGTTGTGTATGACCTGCCAAATAATACCCAGCATTGTTTAAACGCAAGTATGGTGCCATATCATTAAAAGCATAACCTGTAGAAACCTCTAATGGTTCATTTATTGTAATCCACCATTTTACCTATAATGAGTATAAAATATAAAGACAGTTCATGTTTTTAAATTATTTATTTAACTTACTCTGTCTCCATAATAAGTAAATAATACTCTTGCGTATTCCTTAAAATAATCTGACATAATTGGATTAACCCAACCACCAAGATCTTGTAGATATTGAGGTAGATCCCAATGATACATTGTTACCTGTATAAGAATCCATTTATAATCTTTGTCCTTTATTTTAATCAAACAATACCTACGATTGGCATGATATTATTTTTAATAAGTTCATCAATAAGACGATTATAGTATGCTATTCCTTTTTGATTTAATTTATTCATTACTCCGGATGGTGCTATTCGAGCCCATGATATGGAAAAACGATAAAATTTCACCTAGATAAATTATAAATTTAAATGTATTTTGTGTAAAAAAAATCAATCATCAATACCTATTACATTTAAATTTTTTGCCAATGCTACATCTTCTTTATACTTGTGGTAGGAATCGCAGGCAATATCTCCATTTGTTCTATCTTTTATTAATTCCGGACGAGTATGAACCAAATGATCCCAAATATTTTCTCCTTTTCCTAAAGAATAGACAGAATTATTAACAATTTACATTACAATTATTAGTGGTTTCGGTATAGGATCAATGACATTGTTAAATAATTTATTAGTATAAATAGATATATGAAATATTTAATAATATATTGGATATATAAGAAATGTTTGTTTACCATCTTCATTCCAGCCTCCTTCTATTTGATAAGCAGCAGTTGCAGTACCAAACATAAAGTCATTTGGAAATGTATAATCCATTGAATTTGTATGAGAAATAATAAAAATTACAAGTAAGGATGTAATTTTTGTCATTTGAATGTTAATATATTGTGGAAGTATGATGCTACTGTTATCTTAATAGAAAAATGGCTCTTCAAATGAACAAGTACCTATGTATATATATCTTAACAGGTGTCTGGTTATCAATCAAACCCTATACAAAAAAAGTGAATTAGTAGTAAGTGGTACCTATCATCTTACCTATAGTAATAATAATAATAATTAATAATAAAAAAATTAAACAAAAACCTTTATATATTATGCAATATCAGAGGTGCAGAAAGTTGGTTTTTTCTATGGGCAAATGTAATAGGTAAATTAATAGATAAAAAATTTTTTTCAATACCTAGTACTTTTTGGTAGGTTAGTGGATGCTTGAGGCGCCTTGAGCTTTAAAAATAATTATGTCAGGCATTTCAAAATACATCGGTCCCTCTGTGTAATATAATGTATATGATATTTTTGGAAACTAGTACCTATTCAATTTACCATCAGAAACATGGTATACTGTATATCTAAATGTCTATAGTTACATAGGTTCAACAGCATGTAAATATCTTTTTTTCGTACATTTTGAAAAGTAGGTATGACATATTAATTAGGTACTGCCTAATTTACTGATCTGCTGATTTACTGATTTGGGGCCACAGCGGCCATACCATGGGCAAACAAAGTCCGAATAGGGTGAAAATCCACAAGGGCAATTATAATACCCCCATAAAACTCCCTACCAAATTCCAGGGTGCCCCTAATTCAATAATGAATAATTTGTTTTAAATTTGTGATTACTTTCCAAAAAAATAATGTTATTATACCATTATACCAATTACAAAAAATTATAGTCCATCAGTAACATACTATATTATAATGTATATATTCAAATGAATATGAGTTATGACAATCGACTGATCATAATATGAGTTTTTTTATTAACATAATTAAATTAAACTTTAAATCAAATATTCATCTAAGATAGAATTCCTTGTACCGACACAATTACTCAATTGGATCATACATTAATAAATTACATCCCTAATATATAAAAATAAAAATAATATACCTATAGGTAGCTATAAGATATGTCTTAATCTATACATTTGGATTAAACTTTAAAGTCGTTAAGCACTTACTTAAACAGACTCAATATAATATTCATTATTCAGACATTTCAAACTCAAAAACTGCATAGGTATTAGGTACTAGCAAAACAAAAAATAATTAATTATTTTTCTAAAATTGATATGTTACGAAGTATTAGGTACCTAACTCCTAAGTACTGCTGTTAACATAATACCATTGACTTTAAATACTATATAGTTATAGTTGTAGAAATACTATAGTATTTATAATCAATGATAATACATATTATATAGGAATAATTCAATAATGCGATAGGTATGCAAAAAATACAAAATCCTCTTATAAGTTATAGCCTAACGAGAATATTATAAATTATTTATACATATGGGTAGGGCAGTACTGCAGTGGCGTATTTAAGGGGGTGACGGGGGGTAATTTCCTCAGGGCGCCAAATTCTGAGTACTTCAAAGGGGTGCCGTTGTTTTCAAATTGAAGTTATAACAAAAAAAAATTATTAACTCTTAACTTTTATTTTATTAGATTTGTTGAGAAATTATATTAGTGATAAGTGATAACTGATAAGTGATAACATAACCTGTATCTTTTCTTATTATACCTTTTACTTTTAAATTATAAATGTTGACTTTTTAATTGGAATAAATGGAGTGGCTGGTTAAATAAAAGTGTTATCTTAACTATAGTAGAAGCATCAGCGCAATAAGGGGAAATATATACATTTTGAGGTAGGTACCTGTCAATTTTAACGGATAGAAAAAGTCAATTTTCTGATTAGAGGGGGCTTATAAGTTTTTTGTGACAATGAGTAAAAGTAAACTGAGAAAAAAGGGGCTCCAAAATGTGTGTACCAAGGGTGCCAAAATCGTAAATACATCACTGGGGCCTGTATACATGGCTATATTATATATATTTAGTCATAAGTTTAATAGGTAATAGGTCTATGATATATTATATTATATTATATTAGATAGTATATTCATATTTACAGAACAGTGTACGAGTGTACAACCACTTTAATAACAGACCGCTAAATACAATTTATTGTTATAATATTTTTTAATATTGATATCATGACTAAATAAATATATTATTATATTTATAAATATTAAATTGATTTCTTTTAACATTTATTGGGATTGGAAATATAGTAATAAATTATTATTTATCGTATTAATCGTAATTATCATAATAGGTACACGTCTTGCAGAATGCAGGGAACCAAATGCAGTACCTATGTAAAAAAAAATCGTTTATAACTACATAGGTATCGTTGAAAAAATTAAATAAGCGGTTCAAAGTATATCCGAAGAATGGATGAAATTTTAAAACTTTTTATTCTTTACAGTCTAAGATCATAGTACTAGGTATATCGTATAATATAGGCTAAGGTGCTTTTATAAATGCTAACATAATTAATATACCTACTACATAGTACATATACCTACGTATTAATCGTGTTATAATCCATCAGTTATCTAAGGTAAATCTCACATCGTGGTATCGGGGATGTAAGGCTCTTAATCTTATAGACCATATACAATATACTACATGTATATATGATCTAAGCTCTTAACTATGGCTAAATAGATAGATAGCTATGCTTTTAACTAAAACAAATTATAAATTAACTTACATTTTTAAAAATTTTACTTTGTTGTCAAATTTTACGCGCACATGGAAAAAACAACGAAAAAAATTGTATTATCCATGTAATTTTATTGTGACATGCAGTGACGGCGCATTAGGAATGCACCCCCCCCCCCTTCCGTCGGGGACCCGTGTCTACTTATTTTTTTTCATAAGATTATGGACCGCCAAAAAAAAATTATTTAATTTATGGCAAGCAACTTTAGAACAAGGTTTTGTAAATAAGTAATAAGTAGTTTGTTTAATATGTTTATAAATGTTTTATACTTGAATTCAATGATAAATCATTGTATATTTGTATATGAAAAACGATTTTCTGAACGGAGACATTGTGACTTGTGTCAACATTAGCATACTTGTATAAATAATGAAATTTAGTAGTTAAAAAAAAAAATAATAAAAATCAAAAATATCTCATGGCTATAAATAGCGTGACTTTCCAGTGAACTTTTTCTTTTTTATAGATGTAGTAAAACTTGTTGGGAACCTTCTATTAAAGTAGTATCAGTGACGTATCTACGGTTGGTAGGGGGGGGGAAGATATGTGGGTCTGACCACAATCATAAAAATGATTCTGAGGAGCAGAGACGGTTTGTCCAGCCTATTATCACATAAATATCATGACATAATTTGTCATGATAAATATTGCTATTAATTATTACAGTAAAATGGTATAAACTAGAAACAAAAAATAACATAAACATGTTAATGTATCTAAATATTTTGAAAAGTGTAGGTTTATACAAAAAAAATAATATGATAATTTAAGATAATACGTTAGTTTAAAATCCCCACAAAAAATATTTCAACTAGGTGTAACTAAATAACAATCATTGTTATCCATTGTTTAAATATCGAATTTCGTTTAAATTTTAACTTTTTTGTCCATATTAACTTATGTCTTTAAAAAAGATATCAAATTTATAATTTATTTAGTTCCACTGTTCCCAGTATATGAACTAAGTACATATTATGACTAAACGAGGAACCTTGAATTACAATTACATTTAATCACGATTAGTTATAAAAAATGACCACTACATATCAATTTTTAACTACAGAATAATTTACAATTAATGTTTGTGATTTTGATTAATTTCGTAAAAATTTGAATCAAATAATTATCAAAAAAAAAAATGATGTATCTATACATTTTTTAAATAGCTATAATAAAAACCATGTATTAAAATTTTTTTGACCTAGTCAAAATTCTTTTATCGATATTTATAAAAAATAATCTCAAAATAATGTCTATAGAAAGCTCAAAATACAAATTTTTGAAAATTATACCATGTATATAAAATGCTAATATAAACATTTAGTAAAACATTGAAGTGTCCACGGTTATTCGTTTTTGAATGAGGTACAACAAATTAAGAAAACCTGAAAACCACTCAGAATCTAAAATTAATTAGCATGAATAAATTTTGTCAAGGTTTCGCGTGGACCAGAGAAAAAATAAATAGTAAGTCGATATGCTCTTGATGCTATGATGTCTTCGTCTTAAAATGGACAAAAATGAATATCTGATTGATTCGGAAATGTAAAATGTATGTTAAATGTATTAGCCTTTATCAAAATATAAGAAAAAATAACCTTTTTCAGAATCAGATACTTAGGAGTCCGACAATTAAGGGTTAAGTTTCGAAAGATCTATATTAAATAAGCAACATTTTTAAGCTTCTGTAGTTTTGTGAAACTATGAATCCGAAATACGAACACATGAATAATGATGTTACTAACCTCAAATTCTAAATACGACCGTCAAAATGAAATTTTTAAGTATCTCTACACTTAAGGATTCAGAACATTTTTATCACAATTCACAATATTATGTTAAATGTCAATACATATTATCTATACATTGTCCTTCAATCAGTCGTCACCACGCCGGTTGTAGATATACAATATAGTATATCTTAAACCGTGGTCGTCACATATTAATTAGATGAAACAAAGTTGATAAATTAATGTTTCATTTAATCCAAATTATATTAGTATCATAGTAGGTAGTTGACCAGAAAACAATAACAAATAATAAAATAAAAACTTATCCCAAAATCACCTATAATTCGCAGAAAATTATGTAATCAATATTAATAATAATCTCATGATTTTGTCATCTTTTCATTGGCCAAACAAAGATATATTATGTTTCAACCATTGTAAATAGTAATTATTTTATATATATAAAAAAAAAACACAATCAGTCAGTCATAATGTGTGTACTGTCAAAATACTCATATTTATAGACAAATTGTAAAGTTTGTTAATTTATCTATGAATTAGACTAAAATTGTTAAACATGTTGATAGACAAATATTCAACAACATTATTTTTAGTTTTATATTATATTATACATGTATATTTTGAATAAATTACAATAAATTTACATTTAATCATCAGTCTAAGCATTATTATTTTTATCACCAAACTTAAAATTAATCGATAACTTTTGATGTTAAAATGTACTTAAATTATTATCATATTTTTAGTAGACATTTTTTTTATTAACTTCAACCACACAACTGTTTATTATGGTTAAATTATTAATAGTTCATTCAAAATTGTTAGCAATGTATCAAATGCGCACTTATAGAGAGTAATTAAATACATAAGGTAAATTAATATAAAACAGCATTTTTAGTTTTGAATTACATAATATTTAAATAAAAACCATTAAATTAGTTTTTGACTGTTAAAATAAGAGAGAACTTGTCTAATATTAGTATCAATATTATTTGAAATATAGGCATTGTACTTAATCAAACAATATAGGTTTAAATTTAAAACCTTTGTTAGGTTTTAAACAAACAATCTTTATCATAAATATTTTATTTGATATATTAATATTTTTTTATGATGAATTAAGACTTTCTTGATGGCCTTATATATCATGGAACAGTTAATGACATGAACAATTGTTAATTGCTTAAAAGTTGATTTTTAAGAACAAAATAGATTTATAAGGCACCTAAGGAATAGGAAATATTACAATGGTTGGAAATGAATTTGGGGATAGTTTTAAATTTATTAAGGGCACACATTTTGGCCTAAAGATGTTTATTACAAAAAAAAAAAAAGAAAAAAGTAATAAAACAAAACGTATTATTTATACCTTTCAAAAAAAAAATATACATTTTTTACATAATCTGGCGACATAGATAACAGTCTCCATAGTAACTATAGTTGCTTACTACTCATACACAGCGTTGGGATACCTGTGCGTCATAAATCATAATCTAACATCTATTTACACTTCACCGAATAAACAATGTTATTGGTGTTCTTCCTTATACACATGCATATACATATATATGAATATGTATAAAATAAAATATACACATACATATATATGAAAAATATAAATTATTAATTTTCATGACGGTGTGAGAACAACGCAGTGCATTGTAGTAAAGTAACACTTATGAACATAGTAACAATCCGTAAACTTTTCATACTTCACGCTTATATCTAAACAATGCTAACAAAAGAAAGAGAAAAAAAACCAAAACAACTTGTACATAGCACTCAGTATTAGCATTAAGTAAAGACGAAAATAAGCTCCTATGAACATGTTTCCACGTTGATGCGTTTATTAGTTTTTGAAAGACAGCGTGTCCGTACATAAATAACTTTCAATTTATTTGCACTCTTATAATAAATATTAAATAATAATATTTGTTTTACAACTACAAATTTACATGTAAATTAAAATTTAATTATAAAAATGACTAGGAACACAGTGGGCTTTGACGCGCGCGATTTAAAATGTTAACGCCACAGTTCTTTTATTTTTTTTCAATGCATTTTGTGGCAGTGACGATTTAACTACATAAGTGGAGCATATGCTTTTATATAACACATATATTTTAATATATTCATTATATACATATGAAAAAAAATTATATAAATATATGTATACCGCGGGACCAACAGGATGTTAACCGAGTTGAATGAATTTGTCTTCTAACTTAGACATTTTCAAATGTACAAATAAATAAAAAAAAAATTATGTGAATATTTAAAAAAAAAATTGACAGCTTCATAAAAAATCGCTGTATAGTTCTATTTAATTATATTAATTTTTTTTTCAAAAAAAAAAAGCAAACGCAATTTTTATTTTTGAATTTAATTTTAAAATATTTTTTCAGAACTAATTATTAATTTTATATAACTTTGTTAAATATACTTTTTTCTATATAATAAATATGATTGTTTTAGATTTAAGAAAAAAAAAATCGTCGAAAAAGGACGACCCTCATGGTTTTTTTTTTACGTTTTTGGTATTTTTGTTATTTTTTTTTGAATTTTATTTTTTATTTTTTTTTATATTTTAAGTTATCATTTACTTTGTCTCGTTTATTTTTTTTAAGTTTTAAGATTGGACGCGCGTATTTTATCTTACATCTTGGGTTTGGTTTTTTCGTTTTTGCCGTTTGTGTGATATGAAATTACCAAAGTTTGGTTGGTAATTTCCCGTATACTGGTGTTTATTGCCCGCGTTTGGCCTGTAATTTTGATGGTGGTTATAATTATTATTGTAATTGTTGTTTGTGAAACCACGATGTTGGTAATTATTAGCTGGACTAGTGCATATTATTCTTTGAGTTCGTGTAGGTGGGTGATTACCTAAAATTGTTTAAATCACTGAACATTAATTTGTAATCAATTGAAAATATTTTTCATTGATAATTACCAGAGTTAATCATTTGATAATTTTGTTGATTATTCCAACTATTATGTCTATGATAATGTGGATTTTTACGCCTGGGTTGGTAATTACTATTCTGATCATTGTGGTCGCCAGCATCACTTAATTTCTCTATACTACTCTCAGAGTCCTAATAAATAAATGTTACATAAATTATAAAGAAAACAGAAGAATAAAATAAATTTACATTGACACTTACAGATTCAGCTGATCCAGAACCAGAAGATACTGTAGAAGCTCTACTACTAGTAGTGGTGGACACACTAACATTGTTACTAATATTACTAGTGGTCAAATAATTATTAATTATCACTCTTTGAGTATTTTGTAAGGCATAAGTATCTCTAACCCACTGCCGGTAAAGTATAACTTTGTCATTAACTCGTACTATTCGTCCGAGTATACTGTGACAAAAAGTAGTTATTTACATTAAAATGAATGATTCATTACATTATATTTTATAAAAGTAAAATACATTAAAAACAAACCTAAAACTAGGTGAAACAATTTGAGGGTCAAGAGCAGCCTTTAATGTGGTGAATGCATATTCAAATACACTTTTTACTTGAAGAGCACCATAAGAACCACGACCAATATCATTTCCCGGGGTTAATGGATCCTCTATACACAAAATACTTGGCCTATGACCATCAGCCATGTCTTTTTGGACCTGTAAATAGTATATTATATAATGCTTATACTGTAGGAACTATATGGCATGTTTTATTACTTCGTCTTTAGATATGTATAGTCCACCATCTTTCACACGTATAGCTGTATGCATATAGTTAAATTTTTTGCCATAAAGTTCAAAGAACTCTATTAACAATACACCTAGATTGGCAGTGGGGTAATTTAAATCTCCTCTAGGATGTAACTATATACAGAATAAACGTTAGTGATATTTTTTAAATATATACATGCAATATTTATAATTTATGGTACCTGCAAAAAACTGACGACCATAAGGATCAAACTATAAGAAGATATGCCTCCATAGAACACTTCATTCATGTCCCTCTGTGCTAAAAATTGTTTTAGCACTAACACAAGTTTAGGAAGCATTGGAAAAACATCCATATAGTGTTTTATCATTTCAGCTGATTTGACACCATTGTTCATGTTAAAACTAATATCCACTCTAACATCAGTAGCCTTATCTGTCATTTTGACGATTGGAACCTAAGAAAAAAGCATGGAAATATAAATATATGTTTAAAACACTTTACCAACTAACAAAATATTAGTAATTTCAGTAATAACATTGATTATAAATACTACAGATCGCTCAGTACAGTAGAAAATATTGTGCGCTAATTTACTAGCGATCCTGGTACTATTTATTTCCTATAGTATTTATAAACAACGGTAATAGTATGACAATATTCAATAAGTAAAATTAGTAATAACTCACCGATGCTTTGTCAAGAACCTGAATGTTTTCATTACAGACACTATTTTTAAGTAGAGCTTGAGCAAGTGAATGCAATGGTAATGTATCCCATTCACCTATTACTACCAGATCCATATCACTTAAGTATAAACAATAGTAAATTGCAAATATATTAACAGTTTAGATGATAAGATTAAATCTGAAAAAAAGATATCTATGGGATACTTTACCTAGTGGGCAAATAAAGTCCGGTTCGAAAACTACCAAATACTTCAACTTTAGCTTTAGGCCATTCAGCATGTATAACATTAGTAACACGTTCCAGTACATCGAGCCGCATGCTATGCTCTTCTGGTGTGGCTGACATATACGCAAAAAAGTCTTCTATCTCTTTGTGGAGGCTAAGTTATTAAAAAAATGATTAGAATTAAATTATTATTTTTAATTTCACTTTGAACATACGTGCAAATTGGTTGGCGGTCATAACTTTTTCCATGTCTCCATGGACACCCACCAAATTTGCCAATGTAATGAGCTTGCATTTTGTTCATGTCGTATGTACTGGCTATATTTGTGAACAAGCCGTGCTCATATAGATTACTAGTCTTGATTTCTTGATCGTCTATAGAGAAATCAAATTTCCAATCCAACGGCAACGAATATTTGTCGTCGTCTTCTTCCTCTTGAACAGTTTCAGTACTATACTTATCGTCGTTACTGTCTGTATCTTCAGAGAAGTCCAAAATTCTGGACCAAAATTCTTGAGCGGGTCCTACTTGTTCTGGTTGCAGCCAACCTATCTGAGGATCCATTTAATTCATCACTAATGCTGTATCGCACACTACAAAAAAGTACAATTTAATATTAGGCATAGTTATAGAAATGTATATACATTAAATGAAGCAACCAAAATTTAATAGAAATAAAATATTACAAAAGTTAATTTTATAATTTTGTGCTGTTTTAGTAACATACATGAAATATTTAAAGAAATACTCTGAAAGCCATTTGAAGTAAAAAAATAAATACTTTTTACTATTATCTTTTATTGAGAAGCTTTAAGCAAAGATTTTAAATGTATTAACCTAAAATAAATTTCATAGAAATAAAATATTACAAAAGTTAATTTTATAATTTTGTGCAATGTTTTAGTAACATATATAAAATATTTAAAGAAATACTCTGAAAGCCATTTGAAGTAAAAAAATAAATACTTTTTACTATTAACTTTTATTGAGAAGCTTTAAGCAAAGATTTTAAATGTATTAACCTAAAATAAATTTCATGTAAAACTAAAACTAATTAGATAATAGCTGTAGGTAAATATTAAGTACTAAGTATTGAATTTCCTTGATTTTTCCAAGCATAATGCATGCATATTTTTAGTTATGTAAGAATTTAAGCAAATAAGTACTTCATATGACCCTCACAATTTGTATCAAAGCTGAAAGTTGACAAATTAAAATAATGAAGGTATAAGAATAAAAAAAAAAAAGCTTGTGTTTAATAAGTCTTTCTTATTAAAAGTGTAAAGATGCAAGTGAAGAAATAATAATAATAGTTATATGATATAAAGTGATAGGTAATAAATAGAAAACTGAAAATATACTTTTACATAAACATGATTCAAATACCTAGAAATATTAACAGCAGGATTCATTGCGCCTGAAGAGGACAATTCTTATTTTCTGAATATCAATCACCTTAAACCCAAATGTTCACACTATTAACCATATTTTTAAATAATTTTTATTAAGTAACATATTTAATGTGGGTGTATCTAAATCATCCAAAGTTATTATCTTGTTGTTCTTAAATTGTAATGATTTGTTTTCATTAAAATGTATACAACCCCGCCCAATATATGTCCTGTTAAATTGAGGTTTAAAAAACTTCTATGAATTAAATAACAATAAAATTTACCGAAATAAGGAAGGATTTCTTCCAACAGTGACATGTAAGTTATAGCAGTATACGACCTATATCTCCTTAAGAAATATATTCTGAAATAAAATCTTTTTGAGCTATATAATCACCAAATAGTTGTGAATAAAGCTTTCAAAATACAACCACCTGCAACAGTTTGCACGAAGGTTAAAAACTGCTCCAGGCCACGGAGAGAATACTGCACACACAGTTCAATGGTAGTCTGGGAAACTGAGAAACTTTACCGACCAAATATGACGAATATAAATATATAATATTATATTATGTGGCGAATGCAAAACCAGGGCAAGGATGATAGCTACTGCAGCCAATCCTCGGTACCCCCAATAATGACACCGTCTTGAGAGGGGAGGAAGGGCGATTGGCAAATGAATGGATATAATTAATAATATGATGTTTTAAGTACACACTAAAAATCTGGGGACAAAAAAGTTCATTCGACGGGGGTGGAGGGGGCCGGGGGTGAGGTGCGAAAGTTTCCACGGGGCGGACGCGGTTGGCTGATGACGGGGCGGGGATAATAAAAGCGCGTGTGGTCCACGAGTGTCGGTGGCCACGGCGTAAGGGTGGACGCGAGAGTCATGTGTCCACGCACGGACGACGGGCCGGTGGCCACCTAAAACGGCCATTTTGCGCCCAGATATACTTACTTACCGGTGGTACGATAAATTCGACGTGAACGTCGACTGGCGCGTGCGGTCCGGTCACGACTGTTCCGGCCTCCGGGACGACGTGTTTACGACGAAGGCCTCGTGAAACTTAATACGCCATTCGGACGTTTATCATTTTTAAAATGAAAAAAACAAAACAGTAATAATATCACACATGCGTGTATATGAATATGATGTATAATGTGCACCGTACATGTGTATGTGTGTTATTTACGTGAGTGGGTGTGTGCGTGTGATTTTTGATTTTTGAAAATCAGAATATTTTAATATTGTGTTGTCCGGAAAAAAAATTGATTGCCCGTTTTCGGATAGAGCCAAAAAGGAAACACCACTACTACGACCACTACTACTATATATAATATATATATAATTATTATTATTATAGTTTACTACTCTACTATTGTTCGTCTTGGAAACAAAAAAAACTTATGATAAGACGGCAAGACATCGGCAGCGATTCCGTGTATTTTTTTTTTTTCTGTCAAACGAGTAACGACGCGCCGCGAGATTTGAGCCGAAAATCTATTTCCGCGTTCGGCACACAACAATTATTGTAATGTAATTTATGTTGACGGCGTTATTAAAATATTATTATTTGTCGGATGAGAGGGAGCGATTTGTTGCGTGAGGGAGAGGTGGAAAAAATTTTAAATAACTAAATTACGTACACCACTCGCACACACGTATGTTGCGTGAGTTTTTCATGATTTTCTCAACCGTATTGGCGAATGGCGACAGACTGGTTTCCCACCCATAATCTCTATCGATAGCGCGCTCGTGCGATAGTCCGGCTGCGGCGGCGTGCCGGTCGACCTTCCCCCTCTCCACCCCTCCGACCGAACTACCGAAACTTCGTTTCGGTGTAGGTGTGATTAGCGAATACGAGAAAATCGAGTTCTCCTTCATGATCACGACCGTAGATAATAAATATAATATTTAATAATAATAATCCAATCTCAGATCTCGACAGTCGACACATCCTCTACAAAACCGTCTGCCCTCGCACCACTCTATTCACTTTGCGCAAAACCGTCGTACAGGAACGTTTGCGGTCCCATCATCAACACCGTCTACACACTCGCTTACTCCGGCAACCCCCAAACGAACCTCCAACTGGAAAATGTCTGGAAAATTGCTGCTCACCGACGACGTGGCGTACAAGGCCCTCGCCGAACACTACGCGTCCGCCGGTTCGTCGCTGAACATGAAGAATCTGTTCGCCTGTAGCAGTGACCGTTTCGACAAGTTCAGGTGAGACACGATTGTATCTAGTACCATTTAAATTATTTTCGAATTACGATTCATCCCATCTGGTCCATCACTATATTATATATATGCGCCAATGCTGTAACCGACCTTTCGACAGGAATATGTACTTAGATCAGTATCTGGTATTCAACCAGAGTATTCGTTTGACGGTGGTACTTTCTGATATTAAGAAATATGAAAATAAAACAAAACCTAGGTATCTCCGAAATAAATTCAAATAATATCATTACTTATTCTTAAATCATAATCAATTATAAGAAAACCTATTCAGGGTGTTATGATCACCCTTAAGTCCCCTCTAAATGTGTCATTGATGTACTGTTTCTCTGGGCAAGTATTTTGAATTTTCCAATACATTTTGATTGTTTTGTGTATATATATTTATACTTAGTGAATCTACTCATAAGTATCACCTTCTTCACCTCTTTCTCGTAGTTCTTATCTACATTCAGATAATCTTGGGAATATCCTCTAATCTAGATTTCTTAATTAAGTGGATTTTAAATTTTCATACTAATTAGGTATATACAATCTATTATACTGGATGAAAAATTATCATAATATTTAAAAATAGGTGCTATTACCTACTTAATTACTAAAATATTAGGCAGTTTATGGTCTAAAACTGATTTAATTCTAAATAATATGTATTATAATGTATTATAAGTTTTTAATTATACCTATTTTGTGCATTGTGTTACTACTAAGTATTTGTTTTCTGCATGAAAATGCAACTTTAGATGTAAATTGTAAACCATGTTTCAAACATTGACCCTCAAATAAAGCTAAAATTAAGTACCTAGATGTATATTATACCTATATAAATATGAAAAGTGAATTGTCTATATCAAGGATTATGTAAAGAAAGGAACAATATGGCCTATGGGCTATGGTCAATGATCACTTTTTTCAAGGTTATTATTTCTTTGACCGTGAAAAATGATTTTTTTCTGGATCATGTAACCTTGCGTTCTAATATTGACTCAACTCGTGGTATTTCATAATTCAATATATTTTCAAACATAGACCTAGTTATATAAATTAAAATTTAAATCATTTTTAAAAGTAGTATTTTGAATTAAAATAAAAATAAAAGTAATCAAATAAATATATATACTTATTTATTAATAATTTATACTTAATTTTTTTTTTTTTTTTTTAGCTTACGATTATCTACTCCAAATGATGGTGAAGTGTTACTTGATTATTCAAAAAATCGTGTGGATGAAAAAACTTTAGATTTATTGTTTAGTTTGGTAAGTAAATTTTTTTTTTTTTAGTCCACTGACCTTTAAAAAAAATCAAATATGAATGCCCTTGAAATTAGTTTTTAAAAGCTTATTTTATTGTTTTACTATCTTAGCTTTATAGAAAAACAGCCATACCTACATACAAGTATTCTTAAGTTTAAATATTTCCGAGGTAAAAAATTATTATTAAAACAGAAAAACTACCAACCATAATAACTAATAAGTTGAATAAATTTATATGTGAATAAAAGTATTATTAAAAGTTATATAATATAATGTTTTTTCTTAGCAAAAAATTACTTTTAATATTTTCTATTATATTAAATGATTAATTTTAATTGAATTAGGCAAAAGCTCGTAAAGTTGAAGAAGCTAGATCAGCTTTGTTTGGCGGTGAGCGAATCAATGTAACAGAAAAACGACCTGTGTTGCATATAGCCTTACGTAATCGGTCTAATAAGCCAATAGTAGTTGATGGTCAAGATGTTATGCCAGAAGTTAACAGTGTTCTGGAGCACATGAAAGAATTCACTGAACAAGTAATACTTGTACTTTAAATATTTTGAAAATTTTAAATCTTAAATACATTTTTTTAATGTGCAGGTAATATCAAAAAAATGGGTAGGATACACGGGAAAACCTATTGAAGATGTAGTCAACATTGGTATTGGAGGGTCAGATTTGGTAAGTTTTAAAACTTTCATAAACTCATAATCATTCTAGTCTCAAGCTATTTGGTAAACTTAAATCTTTTAAAATGTTAACAAAAGAATAAAGATTTCTCTTTTTGATCCTAATTGTGTACACAATAAGTTGGTAATTCAAACTAAATTAGATATGAGGGTCAAGTTGTATTCAGATTAAGTAAATTTATTTTGTGTTAATTTTATCATTATTGTATTTTAACTTCAATAGTCACTTCATTAGGTATGACATAATATTTTGTTTTTGTTTGATTATTGTTATAATTATTACCCATTATTTATAATAGTTCATCCAAAGACTAACAATAATATGGTAATCAAAGCGTTTTTATCTCATATCACGTGATTTGAGCTTCAACTTTTTCAAGGTTACAGACCAGTTGACTTCGCTATTCAGCTATTCAGTACTCAGATAATTGAATCCATGCTAAAATATTTTTTTGTTTAAACTTAGACAAATTCTGATATTATCTTATCTTTCTAATGAATAATTGGTTATTAGTTCCAATTTACAGTATAATTGTTTCACCTTTAAATGTTTGCAATGTTAATTAATTAATATATTTTAATAAGTAGTTGAGTAATTTGAATGATTTATGAATTTATTATGGACTATACTTACTTTACTAGTTATTCATACTCAATGATTTTTTCCAGGGTCCATTAATGGTGACAGAAGCATTAAAACCTTATGCCATAGGTCCCCGTGTTCATTTTGTGTCTAATATTGATGGAACACATTTAAAAGAAGTATTGAAGAAGGTTCAACCTGAAACTGTGTTATTTATAATTGCTAGCAAAACATTTACTACTCAAGAAACTATAACAAATGCAACATCCGCTAAGAAATGGTTTTTGAAAACTGCTAAAGATGTAAAATAATATACACATTTTTGTTATTTACCATTTATACGCTAATTTTAATTTACAATTCTATGTAGGAATCCAGTGTTGCTAAACATTTTGTTGCACTCTCTACTAATAAAGAGAAGGTGACCGAATTTGGAATCGATAAATGCAACATGTTTGGTTTTTGGGACTGGGTAGGTGGACGTTACTCACTTTGGTCGGCTATTGGTCTTTCAATATCCTTATCTATTGGTTTTGAAAATTTTGAATCTTTATTGAGTGGTGCACATTTTATGGATCAACATTTTGTCAACGCTCCATTGGAAAAAAATGTTAGTTTTTTTTTTTATATTACTTGCATTCTATTTTCATCATTGTATTTTTTTTTGTTTTTAGGCACCTGTTATTTTGGCTTTATTGGGAATCTGGTATCATAACTTCCACGGTGCTGAAACTCACGCACTTCTTCCTTATGATCAATACATGCATAGGTTTGCTGCATACTTCCAACAAGGTGACATGGAATCTAACGGAAAATCAGTTACTTTAAATGGTACTCCGATTTCATCGTATTCTACTGGGCCCATTGTCTGGGGTGAACCAGGTACAAATGGGCAGCATGCGTTTTACCAACTAATTCATCAAGGTACTCGTCTCATACCTGCGGATTTCATTGCTCCTGCTGTCACCCACAGTTGTATTAGTGAAGGAATTCACCACCAGGTAGCTTAAGTTCATTGCAATTAAGTTTAATTGAAATCAAAATTATACTAATAATTTATTTATAGATTTTGATGGCTAACTTTTTGGCTCAAACTGAAGCACTTATGAAAGGTAAAACTCCAGATGAAGCACGCAAAGAGCTTGAAGGGTCGAATTTAGACTGCGCTGAACTTGAAAAGCTAGTTGCACACAAAACATTCTCTGGAAATCGTCCAACCAACTCAATTGTATTCAAGCAAATTACTCCATTTACATTGGGTTTATTGATCGGTGAATACAATTTTGTTATATTATAATATTATATAGATATTTTTCACAGGTTATTTAATTATATTATTTATATATTTTATAGCTTTGTATGAACAAAAAATATTTGTCCAAGGTATTATTTGGGATATTAACTCTTTTGATCAATGGGGGTAAGTTTATTACATTAATCATACCTTTTTTAAAATCAACATACATTTTTTTTTTTTTGGATAATTTATTAACGATATCTTTTTAGTGTTGAACTGGGCAAACAGCTAGCCAAAAAAATTGAACCCGAACTTCAAACACCAAACAAGATTACAAGTCACGACTCGTCTACCAATGGTCTCATCAACTTTATCAAATCCAATTGGTCATAAACTATACAGGATTAATCCAGCCAATTTTGTTATTATTTATTAAATTGTTTATTTAGAAGGCTAGTATTTATATGTAAACAAATTATATTTTATTATTTGTTTAATTGTTGTGTAATAAATTATTAGAATGTGATTTTGAATCACTTAACATCAATCTATTAATTAACTTATTTGTATTGCTATATTTAGTCTTTATAGTTAAAATATATTAAAAAGCATATAATTTTCAAATCTTTGAAAATTTGTTTAGTATATTATTAGCTTAGCCAAATAAAGTGAAAAAGAAAATACAATTTTGCTATATACAACTGAATATTACTCATTTTAAGTTTAACTTCTTAGCAGAAACATTGTCTTTTACTTACATATTATATTGTTTTAATTTCATTTGGGATTGAAACATTATAATTTTTTGACTGCGAATAAATTCAAACTAAAATTAATAGTTATTCTAAAACAGAATAAATAAATGTTTTTTTCCGTCATGCTATAAAATCAAAAATTATTATTGACTTGAACTTAACTTAACCAGAAACATGTAAATAATACTTGACGTTGGTTTACCAAATCAGATTGATGTTAATCATAGTAAAGTCATCAGACAAATGACATGTAAATTGGTAGATGATAAAATCATTAAATATATATGAATATACAAATATACAATGATAATATACAAAGACTATAATAGTATAATACATATTCAATTATAGTTAATAGTGGTTGTAAGTAAGTATATATTAGTTTAGCAATAACTATTTTGATAAAAAACCAACAATGCATTAGAACCCAACACCTGTTTGCTGTTTGAAACAAACCCGCAAGTTAACATAGGTACATTTTATTAAAAATGTGGCCATTTTCTAATTAAATTGTCATCTTACTAAAAAAATGTTATTCAACTTCCGAGCAGTCCCGTATAATGAATATATTATTTATTGCTCTAAATTCAGCCTAATTAAATAACATAGTATGTATAAAATAAACAATCTCAATGTAGGCAAAACAATTGGGATTGGAGACATAGCCCATCAATATTCTTATAAATAACATAATATATCCACAACTCATATATTATAGTATAAAATATATAATATATTATAAAGTATTAATTATACATTAAAAACAAAACAAATCTAATATTAATCATGTGTAAATAACAAAACAAATAATCTAATAATAATGTTGTAAGTCTGTAAAGTTATAAATTGTTATAAGTCTTAATAAAAATAATTCAGTTAAATTTCCAAATACTTTAAAAAAGAATTCTTCAGTAATGATTTTTTATCCACCTTACCCAAAGCATTCCTTGGCACTTCTTCAACAATGTTAATTACTGTTGGTATACTATATGGTGGTAATACAGTTTCAGCCCAACATTTCAAATCTTTTTTCAATTTTTTATGTTCAACATTAATTGTGTGTTGTTCATCAATTACAATCAAAGCACCTATTCGCTGTCCCCATGTACTATCTGGTAATCCAACCACAGCGATGTCTTTGATAATTTTGTTTTGTAACATAATAGTTTCAACAAACAAAGCACTAACTTTATAACCTCCGGTTTTGATTATATCTATTGATGTTCGGCCTAATATTTTAAAACTATCATCAACATAGTTCACGGAGTCGCCTAAAAACAAAATAATTTATTAACGGGAGACAGGACACATAATTTATGTATAGATTTACCGGTTTTAAACCACCCGTCTTCAGTAAATTCTTTTTTTGTTGATTCAGGTTTACGCCAATATTCCTTAAACACATTCTTTCCATTTATTTGCAAATCCCCACTATAACCTTCAATGCTATCACACTTTACTGAATTGACAATTTTTATATTTTTACTGTTCCCTTCCAGTAATATAATGTCATCCTTGACAATTCGGACATTTACACCAGGTAAAGGTTGGCCTACAAAACCTGGGATAACAAGAAGTAGCACAGTTCAAAACATTCTATTTTATTTTAGAAATATCTTATCCTATCAGTCACAATGCATATTAATACATTATAATTCAGTATGTGTATTGTTACAGCTCCAAACTGTATTAATTTAGTCCAAGATACCTAATAGTAATTACTAATTAGTGATTATATTTTACATATTATATGAAAATGTAGAAAATAGTTGTAGAAGAAGTAAGAGAGTACAGCACTTAATATAACTAATTTCTGTATTATTTTATAATGAAGGAACCAGTAGAGTTCTATGTCTTTCATACTTCATATATATTTTTTTTAATGTGGGGAACATGTACTAAATTTATTTAACTTGTTTTTGTGTAGGTTGAAAAATTGTAGTAAATTATTAAATCTAATATCATTAAGACTGAAATTAGGTTAAATATATGAAATCTTATTTTAAAAATTGTAAAATTATATTAACCTGGTTTTCTTTCACCATTTAGAGGATTAGAAAGAGCCATTCCAATTTCACTCATACCATATCGTTCTAGTAATTTATGACCAGTAATCTGTTCCCAACGGCTAAACAGTGTATCGGGTAATGGTGCAGAGCCACTTACCATCAATCTAAAATATAATTTTATATTTGTTAAAAAATAAACATTGATTACAAAATATAAACTTGCCTGATTTTTTGAGAACAAACAGCTTTAACATATTCTACCATTCTATCATTTTTTTCAAACATTTTTTCATAATTTTCAATAAGTTTTACATACATAGTTGGTACACCCATAAACATGTTTACTCTGTATCCATAGTATTGTTCTATAGCTAAGAGCCATGTCCACACATCAGTAGCGTTAAACTTTGGTAGCATAACACATCTGAAAAACATTTCCTCAAATAAAAATGCTTATAAATTAACATTATAAAGCAGTTTTTAGAAATGTATGTACATTTGCACAGTAGTACCTTGCGCCTGAGTGTAATGGACACATAAGTGCATTAACAATACCGTGGATGTGATTCAAAGGCAGAGCATGGAGAATAACGTCTTTATTAGTCCAATTCCAAGCAGTTTTCAAGCAGTTGATCTGTGCATTTAAATTATGATGTGTCAACAAAACACCTAAAATAGTACAAACATACAATGTATTGTTCAAGAAAAGTATGTAGAACATGACACAAAGAGTATTTTAGTAATATAAATTAGTATAATACGTTCATATTATTACATATTACAAGTTTGAGATTGCTATTGTTTTTCATAATATAAGTAAATTGATTGTTTTATTTATACATCTTATTATTTTAAGAATTATTAATTACATATTTCAGTACTATATAAATAACTATATTTCCAAGAGAACCAATGGTACAAGAACCATAATGACAATATAATATTTAATTACCTTTAGGGGAACCGGTTGATCCAGATGTGTAAATTATCATTGCATTTGAATCAAAGAATTGCTCGTCGCTTAAATTATTGTCAATATTTAACATTTCTACTTTATCATTTTCTTCAAATGATGTTTTACCAAGTGGTTTAAAATCCATAGTAATATGGTCTTCAAGTAAAAGATACTTTTGGTTAAATTTTTCAGCTAAAGGACGTACAATATCCTCAAACTGAGCAGTAGTTAATATGACTTTAGCATCGCTATCGCTTATGAAATATTCTAACATTGCAGCTGGGTGAAGTGGACTTAAAGGTACAACTACAAACAAAAATTTAATGTAAATAATATTACTTTAAAACCATAATAAACATTAATTGAATAATGTATTACTTATTTGCCCACTCATCCATGAAGCCCACTGAGCAACTACATAAGACGCATCGTTTGGACATAAGATAGCAACGCGTTCTTGAATTTCTCCATGTAAAGATTTTTCTATTATTTTTGACAATGTGACACTGCTGTTGAATATTGAGGAATAAGTGTGTTCTCCAGACTTGTCTACAACTGCAATGTTGTTTGGCCATTGTGAAGCCAACCTATATGGTACAAATAATCATGATTAAACTAAGAAAAATGTACAATAACCTAACCATTACGAATACTATATTTGAGCTCTTAAAAATATTGTGAAAAAAAATACAAATAACCTAAATATTGGACGATTCATGCTGAGAATTGGGAAAGCTTAAGAAATGTTCAGGAATGACACAGTTATTATTTTTTTTTCTTTAATATTAATTGATCTATTGATAAGAAGGTCTTTATGTAATAAATTATTCATTAATCATTACACTATAATGTTAACCATTTTTTTTTTTATAGTTTAATCATTTAATATTTTAATGTATGTACTACTGTACTAGGGTACTGTATATTTAAAACTTGATCAATTATTATGCAAAGTGATAATATATTCAACATTTTAAAGTCTAACAATCAAACTGTATAATTTTCTTGGTTAAAAATACTGTAGGTACACTAGAACCAGAATAGATTAAATAGGTTTAACTTATTATGTATTCTAGGTGCAATAATATCATATCATTCATATATACCTATATATAGGTGATAGAGAAGAATCATCCTTGCATATGTTTTTGAATGCTTCGGAAGAAAGCTGTCGAATACAACAACTGTAAAAAGGTCTGGAAAGCAATTTCCTGCACAACACCATTTTCTAAACATGTTAAAATTTTTAACTAAATTAGTATGTATAGACGTATTATAATAATATATTAACAATAAGACATTAATTTACCATTTGGATCTACTTAGTCACAGTATAGGTGGGCCGTAGGCAGCACACCGAGTTAAATTTGCGTAAATAAAAAATATCCCGTATTCAAGTGTACCTACTAGGATTGCATGCTTTGCAAAATATTGAAGGTCAACAATACGACTCCAGCAGCCCAACGATTTAAATAAAAAAAAACAGTAACCCGAGCCCGGAGTCACAGTGTAGTGATTACTGGATAACCAGTGATAATAGGTACCACAGTCCACATATTTTGATAAAATATTATAATAATTAATATTATGACAACGTTCGTTTTTAATGATGCTACGAATTACGATTAAAACGTTAAATGATACACATTTTTGTTTTATTTTTATAGTAGGACAGTGACTGAATAACATTTTAATGTTTTTAATTATTAATGAAATAATGATAGATATAACGCAATAAGGTATATCATATGGTTAAATAATACTTTTACAACTAGCCAAGTGTAAAGCGTATTATTATAACACAAAATATAATATGACATATGAAATATAATATAACATTATATTCCGTATATTGTATTAGTCTGTGTCTTTTGGACTGTGGTTATAAATATTATTATAATATAATAGAGTAACAACTTATTGTTTATTCTTTTTTGAACAGACATGAAATTGATCCCCCTGTGTAACATGTTGCTGTAATCGGATCGTCTATAATTTATTGTTTAAGAAGCAAATAACAACCAGAATCCAGAGTCCAGAAGTGTGTGTCCACTCACTACTCGCTACTCAGTCCTCAGTCACTCAGTAGTCAATGGTAACAGGTGTCTGCTTTGACGTTTTGTGCTTACGTGAAAACTAATAAGACGTATAATATATAGACGGGTTGTTATAACAGAAGGATTCAAAATTAAAAATTAAATTTTAACATAGCCACATATATAGGTAATGTCTGATTTGGCTTGCGACTACGCCAGTACGGGTTACTTCGATAAATGGTTTAATTGGTTCTATTATTCGTATTCTTCACGCCAATAAAGTGGGTATTAAAGTTGACGACTGTTGACGGCTGTTAGCTGGGCTTTGCTCTGTAGTTTATCCGGCGAAAAAACACGCCCCGCTGCGGACCGACAAAAATCGGTTCGTTCGTCAGCGCATCCAATATCCATATTCACCACGAGGCACCATGACATAATGGAACCGGTCTCGATGGCTGGGTGTCGCGTATATATGCACAGAATCGCGGCGCGTTCTCTTGCTGGGCAGAATTTATAGGTACCCAAGTTTTATTCACAACCCGGATTATGCAGTGACGGCACGACTACGTATTTTGATTTTTGGGGCCCTGGGCAATATTTTTGGTGATTTTGGAACTATATGGTAAATACTTACACTTGATATATTTTGTTTTATATAATAGCTGACAGTCTTTAGACACTTTTCAGATACCAATTACCAGTTTACAGTGGTGATATATTTTATTATTCCTAATTGACGATTTATTTAAATAGATACAACTTATTGGATATTATTAAAACTAAAACATATATAGGTACTTATTACAATTAATATATTTTAGATTCGAAGCGGAGTGAAAGAATGTATTGATTTTACAATGTGTATTTTTTGTCCATCGGTCAGCAACATTTTGGATAATAAAAATTCTCCGATTTTCGAGATCGACGAGAACTGCGTCTTTTTTGATAGAAAAGTGAATATAGTTGGTACTTTTGGGAAGTAAAAATTGAAAATAAGTAGTTTTAAAAAGCGTAAAAAAAACAAAAAAGTGATAACGTTAATTTAACTAATATTAAAGTTTTACTACCTAATTTTTGAAAAAATTGATTTAATTTTTTTTGTTTAACTCAAAAATGAATAACCGTAGACACTTGAAATTTTCACCAAATATTTATATTAGTATTTTCTATACATGGTAAAATTTTCCAATAATTTTAACTTTTGATGAGTTATTTATATCAAATTTTCATAAAAAAATGTCAGTTAGAAATTCATACAAGTTTGTTTTTTTTAATAGCTCACATTATAAATTTTATTAAAAGGTTGAAAGGTTCCCAACAAATATTACTATCTCTATCAAAAAGAAAAGTTCATTGGAAAGTTACGCTATTTATAGTTGTGAGATATTTTCGATTTTCATAATTTTTTTTAACTTTTAAATTTAATTATTTATACAAGTATTCTAGGCTGACATAACGTCTCCGTTCAGAATCGTTTCTCGTATACTGCAATGGTGGTTTATCATTGAATTAAAATATATTTATTTTATTTTAAGTCAAAATATATAATCTATATCGGATGACATAATAAGTATAATAAATTATATAACTGATATATATCAGTTAACATGAGATTACAAAAAAAGAAGCGAGTAAAGAAGCCACCCAATGATGACACTTTATTGTTGATTTATAAAAGTTATAAAATTAATTTATTTATTTAGACATGTTTTTTTTTAAAGTTAAAATTGTAAAAGGTCTCCTCCATTTGCATTTTAGGCGTCTACGAGAGCTGCCTGGGATTGTGAGGGAGGAAAGGTTTTTAATTAAAGGGTTTGAGTGGGAGGAAAGACGGTTGTGGAATCTTTTATAAAAGTGTTTGGCTTCTTCATGGATTGTTTTTAATTTCAGGTCTGTGTGGAAAGTATGATTAGATATGTAAGGGGGAGCAATGGAGCATTGATTAGCGCAATGTTTTAGAAGGATTGAATTTTACTTAGATTTGTCTTTGTTGCGCTTCTCCATAGTGGGATACCGTACGTCCTGATTGGTTTTAGTAATGTTTTGTATATGAGAGTTTTGAGTATAAGTTTTGAGTTATGAGTAGATTTGAAGGTTTTCAGAGGCGAATATTTAAATATTTATGTAGCTTTCTGACAATTATTTTAATTCATCGAGAGAACTTATGATAAGTACCTATGTCCTATGATAATATTATGTTATGGCCAATTACTTAATTACTAACATGTTAAATTTACAGAAATATCCTAAATGTTTAAATATTATTTATTTATTATTTGGAAAATATTATAATATTTTGTAATATTGCTGACATATTATACATCAATAGAGTCATAGAGATAACACGTATCTACGATATTATGAAATACGAAAAGACGTATCTACTGTAATTTATTTAAATGTAACAGGTATTTTTGGTTAATTATTGGCAATAGAATAACAGTTATAGTTTTAAATTGTATAATTAAAAAAAATAAAAATGTATACAGTGTGAACCGTCTTATTCAGTTTTTTGGGCAAATTTTTTAACGATTAGTAAAAACACAAATATTGTAAGAAGTACTGGATGTACTGAGTTTTATCTGGTGAATATTTAAAATGAGATAGACTAATCAGATACTTCACTGTCACTATAGTATAATGGACTTGCAATTAGTATATTAGACTTGAACAGATTTATAATATACAACTTGGTTGGAAATAAGGTTAAAGAAAGAAATTACTCAAATTTATTATTTTAAAAATAAAGTGATAATAAAATCGGTGATAACTGATAACGATGTCGGCCATCTTGCAGCCGTTCGGATTCCCTGTCGATAGCATAGATAATATAAGAATATTCTTAGGTTAGGTTAATATTCTTATATTTTCTATGGTCGCTAGACGCTTGTATTATATATTTATATATATCATAGAACAATATATGATTATATCTTAGTCGGTGATTATTATTATTTACATTATTTAAGCTAAGCAACAACCATAACTTATTACAAGTGGCTTCGGGCTTATTACTTAATATAGTTATTAGTGCCTACTAGCAAGACAACTGACATATTATTATTTACATGAATACAGTTATTGATCGGTATGTGTTTTACTAATAGCAGACATTCTCAATTTTTTTAATTCCAGTTATTAAGTAGTTAATTAAGGAATAAGTTTTAATTGTGTATAACACGCTGTTTCGAGATGCCGGCTCTTCGGAGTGCCATTTGTGAAACCCTCCTAGGAGAACCTGATCAAGATGCCAATTCTGCTTTAATTGAACTCGACAAAGGCCTACGGTCCAGTCGTGTTGGGGAACAATGCGAGGCCATTGTACGCTTTCCTCGACTAATCGAAAAATACCCTTTTCCGATTCTTATTAATTCGTCGTTCTTGAAACTTGCTGATGTTTTTCGTCTCGGCAATAATTTCCTTCGACTTTGGGTGTTACGAGTATGCCAGCAGACAGAAAAGCACATTGATAAAATTTTAAATATTGATGAGTTTGTTCGTAGAATTTATAGTGTAATTTACTCCAACGACCCAGTTGCTAGAGGGTTGACTTTACGTACATTGGGCAGCGTTGCACGAATTATACCAGAAAGAGGACAAGTGCACCACAGTATACGTACAAGTTTAGATTCTCACAATGCTGTCGAAGTGGAATCTGCGATTTATGCGGCAGCACAATTTGCAGCCCAATCAAAATCATTTGCTGTAAGTATGTGCAGTAAAATTTCAAATATGATCAGAGGTATTTCAACTGATGTTGTTATGAAACTTGAACTAATTCCTATTTTAAAACATATGCATCACGACACAACTACTGCGACAATGGTCAGAACACTTTGTACTGATTTGCTAGAGAAATATCCAGCTCAAGATTTTGTTCTTGTTACATTAAAAACTCTCAATCAATTAGCTTTGTCTATTTTAGTTGATGTTCCAAAACAAATAGAATTGCTTTTGAAATTTTTGATTGAAGATAAACGACCTTTAGTTTGCAAGTGTGCTATATCCGGCCTTTATCAGATTGCCAAAGAAGGTGCACATTTTTGGTCTGAACAAACCATTAACAACTTGGTCAGTTTTTGTCAGAGCTTGAATGTTGACAATAGTTTAAAAGCAGACGCTATAAGTGTATTCGTACCATTAACAAAATCTCCAGCTATATGCCAATTTCATTACAGTACAGACAGTCTACTTATAAAAATGTGTATAGCTGAATCGAGTTCATTGCATCAGTCAGTTGCTGGAAATGCTGTTAAGGTATTGACGAACATAGCGTGTTATTGTTTTGAAGAAGAAATTATGTCAGAAAATGATGCCAATATATTGAAGGTTTGCATACAAAGCTATCTTTTGTCTGTACTATCAGCTGGACAACAACAGTTTGATGATATCAAAAATTTAAGCAACGAAGAAAAAATCCTTATTAATAATATTTTAAAATTGGATAATATTGATGAGCCAATGGATGTTGATGATGCCACTCCTGAAAACGTTGATAAAGGATCAAACTATCTTCGTGATGGTTTACGTTCGTCTGTTATGCTATGCAAGGCAAATAAAAGTTTGATCCCAGATTTTGTTTCACTTGTTGTTAAACCATTGCAACAAGATGGATTTGAACTAAATCCATTAATATGTGAAGCTATTGCTGCTTTTGGTGGTATATTACCTGGTACTTTATTACCATTTCTTCCAGTTTTTATAAAACAATTGACAAATTTAAATAAAATTAAAAATCATGAGTCCATAGCTACAAAAGTTTTGTTATGTACTGTGATTTTCCAAGCTGTGGCTGGCTATGAAGAATATGATGATGTGAAACAAGTTATTAATGATGTAATAAAAAATACCGATCTATGGACCAATTACAAAATTGGTCGAGCAGCTGTTAGATATGGTCATTTTTACATAAGTTCTAGAATTTTTGGTAGCTTGAATAACCGTGTTGGTTCAGAACAAATGCATTTTTGGTTAGCTGCATTAGAAACCATTAGTACAGCAGAATCTCAACTGACTTCAAATCCTTCAAATTTATTGGGTAACTTAGGTCAATCAATATCTACTTACTACAGAGCAATCGCTGCATTAAAAGCCGCATCATTAATGCTTATATTCCAAACAGAATACACACGTTTGCGTTGTGAACTGCTGCAATGTTTCATGCGCTTATTGTCTACATGCAACAGTTTTTGCACTACTCCGCCGCCAGCTATAGCTTCAGCAATTGTGCAAGCTACTAGAGATGAAATGCAAAGTTACGGTCATATTACAAATCAATTGAGAAAAAGAGCAAAGGAATTTAAGGGATGTGCAGATTTATATTGGAGATTATACCAATCAGCATTTGATGCTGACCCTAATACATTATATCACTTACAGCTTTTACAGCATTTGTGTTTGTTGATGGCTCATAATATTGAATCTGTAGCAGTTCCAAATAAATGTGAGAGTCCTGTCTTAGATTCTGAATTGGAAAAAGAAGGCTCTTTAGAGATACAATTGATTGTCAAATGTAGACAAGAGCTCTTAGAAATAATGAGTACAGTAAAAGAAAAAGCAATTACTCATAAACATATACGATCCCTCAAAAAACAAGCTTCCCTCTTAGTAACTACACCAATGTGTTTTCCACGTTATTTTTTCCAAACTTTACAATCTACTACAATAACATTGGCTGTATCACCTCAGCCTAGAGTTAATGGTGAACCAATTACAGTAAATATGGGGAGTAATTTTGTAGTTAAAGTGGAAGGAGTTGTACAACATGGAACCAAAGCTAAATTCCGTAAAGTTGATGGAATTCAACTAACAATTATGTCACAATTAGTGACTAGAAATCACGATACTAGACCAACTGAAGGAAATTTGATGTTAACACAAACAGTAAAACCACATAAGGACTTCTTTGCTTCAGAATTTTGTCTGAGTTTCAACCAAGGAAGTCAACATCAAGTACACATTGAAGCAGCTCTTATTGATGATACTGCATCTGTTTGGCAAATTGGAGTGCGCAACACATTAACTATAAAATGTCATTAATGAAATAACAAAATGTTTGGTTTATTATTTTTTTCTTTTTAACTAATTGTACACCTTCATCTAATTTAATAAATGTAATACATCTAACATGTTACAATCTATTTTCTCGTTCTGAATTGCTATCTTGAAGCAAAAATGCTGGCCAATATTTAACTTCTCCAGTATTTTCATCTATATATTTTAAATTTGGATTAGGGTGACTTTTTGATTTGTTACCAAGAGATGTATATCTATAAAATAAGATGTATTTGTACTTTGTAGTTATATAATCTAAGTACATAATAAAATTATTTTTTATCAGTTGATTTTTAAGTTGCTTACCCTTTATCATACAAGCTACAATATGGTATAGAGAATTGTCTCAAAAATGACCAAATATTATCATAATTCCAGTGCAATAAAGGCTGTACTCTTACTAATATAGGCCAGCCTGGATCAGTTTTCTAAAACAATAATGTATTATGTATCATTTGTATTGTATGCAAGATATATTAATATATTTGCAGAATAAGGTTGTATGTTTTAGTGGTAGAATGGAAATTGATAAAAGTTAGATGGATTAGATACTTAAGTTTCAATATTATTATTTACAAATCCAAAGATAAATTAATTTTTTCAAATTTATCAATAATAGATACAATTAATTTTTTTTGTTATTTGAATATTCATTATACAGTTAATGTTATTATATTTGTTTAAAAAACCGTTTGACTTTTTTATTAGTTAGTTTTCTGTAATACATTATTTAAATGATGTCTAGAAATATCATAAATAGTTGAGTAGTATAGTACCTACCATTATTGTATTTATGGTTAACAGAAGTAAATAAGTTCTATATTTTACTATGTTGTAAAAAATACTTTTAAAAAGTATCTGAGTAAATTAAAAAAAAATCTCTTAATAAATGTAAGCATTATCATTAAAAAAATGTTTCTATTATTATCTGACCTAAAATGAAGTAAATAAAGATTATATTGTATGATAGTGAAGTATATACCTACTAAAATATATGCAATAAACTATTAATTAAAAAAATGTTTTCGACAATATTATTTATGTTACTGCTTATGACGGGAAATCGTAAACATGGTTGATGAAAAAATTTTCTTTGTTCTAGACGGGTCTTTAGTATTAATGTTGTTTATCAAGTGATCACAGAAAAAAAAATATACATACAGTATTCAATGGTTAGGTAACCAGTAATTAAATACCTTACCAATACTGGTTTTTAAATGTCATTAGATAACACTTAAGTTTAAAATACTATTAGAAAATATTCATAAAAAATAATCAGTTTTAAACTCAATAACTTTACATATTAATAAATATTATTATTTAATTAAATATTTTTAAATTGTATTAGATAATAACTACTATTGTTAACATGAATTGATTTCCTACAATTGTGTATTAGTTTAATACCAATATTTAATAATTAAAGACATGAAATGTATTTTAATTTTAATTATAATATTTTAAAAAAAATTCTATTTTTTTTACCTTGAAAATAGTAAATTAGTTTAATGTTTTTATAAGTATAGCATTTTAATAGCGTTAATATTTAATATGAAATCAAACATTTTTATTTTACTTGAAAGAACTGAAGTTTTGTAGAACCCGTATCAGATTGTCTTGTGCCTATGATAGACGCACAAAACTGAGGATTCTCCTTCAAAAAGTCATTAAGGCCAGATTTAAGTTCACCTTTGATTACTGTTAAGTCTAAATTAAACCTAAAAATAATGATCAAAACAAAATAATAAGTAAATTATACTACTTCATAATAAAAAAAAATTTTTTCTGAATTAATATATTATTATATTTTATTTTATTATTATTGGTATTGAAGTATTTTTATCTCCAAATTATGATAAATGCACCTGTTTACTGTAGATTGTACATAGTCTTCTTCTTCAGAAAATTGGTCATCTGATTGAAAAAAAACAGCTTTGATTCGTCCATTAAATTTTAATTCTTCAAGCACAGCTTGAAACAAGTATAATAAAACGACGCAATCTTTTCCACCATTAAAACTCAAAAATATATTTTCTAATGTAAATTTGTCAATACTTTCTTTAATTACCTATAAATATGGTTTATTTATATTTCATACTAAATTACATTTATATAAAAAATAAAACCAAGTACCTGTATCGCTTCTAAAATACACCGACCAAGAGGTAAATGTGTATGTGTTTGAAACCTCCTAATATCTTCAAAATTTACTGAATTTACTGTATAATGTGGGTATATAAGTGTATTATCTGGTAATTTACTAACTAAAAACCGTTCAAACTGATTGATTACATTTTCATTATTACAATAGATTCCGAAAGAATCTATATAGACAATACATTCAAATGTATCACAGCTATTCGTTTTCAATATTTCATCCTTTATTACTTTTAAAGTTTTGATGACTAAATCTTTGCGATTGGAATCAAAATAAATAATTCGTTTAAACACATAGTTGAACACAGAGTCAGGTGTAGTTTCCATTATTGTCATCTTTTCATGTACATTTTAAATTGAGTTTTGATAGTTCTTCAACATGCAACAATTCTTAGTTCTATAAATAAATATATATATTAATAAATTATTTTGTTAATTCAAAAAGTACAAAAAAAAATATTTAATTACATAATTTAATATCTAATCATAACTATGAACGTTAAATATTTTGAATTAAAATTGAAATTAATGGTTAGTACCTCTCTTTGACTCAAAAATTAGTATTAATTTTATTCAGTTTGGGACTTAGGCATTAGCTTATTTCTTTTGGATTGACATAAAATCTAGCGGTGTTATGAAGATGTATGTAATCTTACTATAATTTCAAATATGAAATTTAAAAGTGCTAATTTTTACTCAACACGTTTGTTGTGTATCAAATTATTTAAGTATGCTTATCAAAACACTGAAAAAATCGGATTTTTTTTAAAAATTGAAAAATTAAAATATTAGTTTACGACTTACAAATACAATCAAACTATTCAATTTATGTTTAGATCTCCTATAGTTAATACTTATAGAAGACACTAACAAAAACTAATAGTTTAATATTGTAATGCTGACCAAATTATAGTGCATTTAATAACAAATTATATGACGCTAATTGATGTCTATCAGCATATGTGAACGATGTTAAATTACGCCATTTGGTGTCACCGTAATAAACGTGTTAAGAGCTTAATTTTAAATAATTAATGTTTTAAAATACTTTTTACAAATTTTTCTTTTTCTCTAATTTGAGAGCTAATTGGTAGCTAATTGGTTTTTGTAGTCATAGAAAAGTATTATCAATACAGATACAAATGTCTAGGATTTTATAAAATAACAGGAAAAACATGATTTTGTGGGATGACCCTATTTTTTTTATTTGTTGATGTTTGAGGGGGGTGGGGTGGATGTAAATTATTGCTTATTTTAATTTTTTTAACTACTTGTAATGAAGATTTAAGTTATTTTTGAAGCACCTATTTTGATAGTTGTATGGGCTTTAAATTCTAAATCCTGAAAAATTCATGAAAGTTCATAAAAGTTCATGAAAAATAATAATTACAATGAATAATGACAAATAAAAAAATACAAATCTAATTTTTGGTAACACTACTGTAAACATAGGACTGTTTTAGACATATTAAATTGTAAAAGAAATAATTAAAAAAATTCCACTGATATTTTCTTTTATAATATTTTTTTAACATTAACACATGAATAATTATCACCAATTACACGTATATTCAAACTAGATACCTATTAATTAAAGGCAAAAATAACCTGCTTTGGCACTTAGAACTTCATAAAAATAAAGTAAAATAAAATAAGCATGATTATAAAATATGAGTTAAAAAAATACAACAATATTATTACTTAATAAAAAATTATATTTTATTATTAATTATAGATATTATTAAATATTTAGTATAAAAATTACAAATATTATGAATCATCTTTGCTCTTTTTGACATCATGTTCAATTTTAATTTCATTTAATTTTCTTTTTTTAATACTTTCAGATTTACACAATATGTCTTTCCTCATTTGAAATGTAATTCGAACCATTTCCTTATTGGGTGCTACATTTCTGACTCTTATAATTTCTTGGATGTCATCATCCTTGATATTACTAAAGTATTCTTCCATTATTGATTTTAAGCCTTCTTCATAATTGTTATCAGTTTTTACAAACGTATAAACATGTAAAATTGGTAAAGAATGATCAGATATTTCTTCCCATTCTAATAAATTATTAAAATATTTAACAAAATCAACAGCAATTGCTGGTAAATTCATTGTCACGTGTACATTAGTTTCTGAAGTGATTTTCTTTGACCACAAAATGTAATGGGTCCTCAAATCTTCTTGAATAAATTTACTTCCATCTTTATTGATGATTGTTAAAAGTTCATCTTTAATGCGATTCTTTTTTTTATTTATTTCTAACCATTTACAACTATTAGGATTCAAATCATTAGCTAAAACTATACACCCCAATTTTGCAGCCGGTATAGAAAATGGTCCTATTCCGGCAAACACATCATACAAAACATCACCTGATTTAAGTTTATGTAAAATACGTTCATGTTCGGTGCATAATCTTGGATTCCAATAAACTTCTGAAAAATCTAAGTCAAATAAGCATTTATTTTCTTTAACTGTGGTTTTTAAATCAGATGAACCATAAATAATTTCATATTCGAAGTTTCTATATACATTATTTATATTATCAATTTTGTTCACAACACTTTTACACCCCTTAAGTTTGTCATTAAGTACTCGTCCAATAATATCCTTATAATCCAACAATTCTGGTTTGAGATTCACATGTACAATTGATCCGATTGCTGAATAACTTGATAACATGGATTTTTCAGGGAGAACAGCTTTGAGTATTTCATCGTGGTTCCAATTATTATAACCTACCTCAATCTGTACATATTTCAAATTTTCAGCAGAAACAAAGGTTAAATTAAGATCTTCACACGAAGAAAATTTGGCTGGATCAAGATAAAAAACACATTCAGAATCATTAGAGCCACTACGAATTGGCTTGAAGTTGTTTAGTTTAATAATATAGTTTTTTAATACTTTATTAGCACTTTCGACGTAATTTTTATTTATTACTATAACAGGAACAGTTACAGGTTTTGTGAATTTATCAATTTTAAAAACTGTCATACCTCGTACTTCATCTGGTGGCAATAATGCGTTCATAATAGTTATGTTTGATTGAATAAATTTTTCTTTTTTGTAATGACGTAGCGATTGACGACAAATTAGATTCATCAAACTTAAATTTTCAGCTTTAACTAAAATAAAACAATGCATTAAAAAAAAAAATATATACCTATTAAAAATATAAAAGTTCTTACCTCATCAAGTATGTCCACAAAGATATATAATATTAAATAAAATGAAGGCAATACAAAATAAATATTTTTGTTAAGTTTGGCAGTATAGATTTAGTGAATAACATAAACTAATTACACACAAGTTAAAATAATTTTGAAAAAAGTGTCCGCGAGTTCTACAGACTTAGCCGCGGTGACTGGTGTGCCACTTCCACGTTCCACAATCTACTTTCACACAATCAGTGATCAGTTATCAGTTTATCACTTATCATCAATCCATAGCTATAGCACGTTGTAGATGGATGCATATTATGATGTTGGAATGTTGCAATATTCAGGAAAAAGAACGCCAGAATACAAATTGACAGAATATTTAAATATAGAAAATAAAAAACAGAATTTAAAACTACTGGAATGTAAAAGTTCCAGAAAATATTGAAATAGAAAATAAAATGAACAAAAATAAATGCTACAGAATGTAAAATGATAAGAATAAAAACGTAAAATCCAGAAAATAATAATGCAGAAATTCTGCTGGGTGTATAATTCCAGAATGGAATATAATAGAACACAATTTTACAGAACGGTATAATCCATAAAAAATATTTTACATGAAAATTATATATTAGAAAATAGAAAGACAGTAAAACGTAAAACACCAGAATGATAGGGAATGACATAACGATTTTATTTTTTATTGTTATTTGACTTTGTGTTCGACTTTCAAAATAAATATCAAGATATACAAAAATAATATAGGTATATTAAATATAATATTATTATATGTGTTTAGACTTAACCTTAACGATGAGTAATGACTTCCCGAGATAACATTTTCGTAGACGGAACATTTGTATACTGTGAGGAAGTTTTTTTACAACTTTTTACAATACACTGTGTAAGAAACGGACATTATATTCCATAAGTTTTAACATTACTGCCTAACAAACCATCGAAAATGTACTAATTATTATTTAATATGTTAAAAAAAAATGCTCTTGCTTTGAACTTGAATTCAATCCGTCAATATTATTGTATCCAATTTCAAACCAAGTATATTATCCATAATATGTAGCTTCTAAAGTTGTTGGACTTTTAATTACAGTCGTGGGGTGCAGATTTCATCTAACTCAGTCATGGTGGAAACACATATACAACATTTAAGATTAAGGGGATTCGATACCCAGTGGCGTACGCAGGATTTTTCAATAAGAAGGGGGGTCTTGAAAATTAGTTACAATTTTTTATTTTGTTCCAGTCGAAATTGAAAATGCTCAGTGCTTTTTAAAATAATTGGAGAAAAAAATGAAAATGTATTAAAATTGTTTGGTAACCAGCTTAGTTATACTGTCCTCACTTGGAATTTATACTTACGTAATTACTGCGCAGCAATAAGTATAATATTATATAATAGTTCATTGTATTTGTATATACAAAACGTCAAATAAACACACACGTAACAACTGCAGTAAACAATTTTTATTTTTTATATGGCTTTACTAGAAATTAGTTTAATTTAATAAAATAACAATAATTTGTCCCGATTTGAAAATATTTGGATGGTGATTCAGGTGTACTAAAGCATATCCCATACAGTTCCACCTACGATAATAATATATTACAATATCCGTATCCCCCCCCCCCTTACAACACACGCTACAATAATAGATGAGAAGGTATAAGACATATCATATAGTATATAGGAATACATGAATATGTTTATCTATACATCTCTATATTATATTTTATTTTGTGTTTAAAGTAAAATGCACTGCGTACTATGTTTGGAAGTCCTTCTCGTCGCCTTCACTGTGGCAACGAAAACATCACGGACTCCTTCCTTGGTCTTCGAAGAACATTCTAAAAATGCGAAAGCTTTGATATCTTCGGCCACTGACTGACCGATCTCTTTGGTAGTCATGACATTATGTTCCGGTATCCGAATAGTAGTTTTTTTCGGTGTGTCCATATTGTGATTTTCTGTAGTAACTACTGATTTTTCTGGTACTTGTCTGATAATATTGTTTTGGCCAATTTCCGATACGTCGAATTTTTCTTGTCTTGTTACTATCACGCCACTGTAGCCATCCGATTTCGCCTGTACCGGCAGCCGTTCGACTGTTTCTGTCTCGCCCGGCAGATCAATACTTGTCAACGTGTCGTTTTCAGTAATCGTTTGTCCAACAGTGACTTCGGTTGCGTTGCCTATGTCCTGGTTAGACTGCGGTGGATCAATGCCCTGCAGATGGCTATCGCGGAGGTCCTTCTTATTACCAACCAATATCACCGGCACTTCCTTGCAAAAATACCGCACTTCCGGCACCCATTTATCAATTACGTTAATCAACGATTTGGGAGTATCGATTGAATAGCATAGGATCACTACATCGGCGGCCCCATATGACAGTGGTCGCAGTCTGTCGTAATCCTCTTGACCAGCAGTGTCCCACAGGTCGAGCGCAACCTTTTTCCCTTCAACTTCGATCACGGTTGAATAGTAGTCAAACACAGTTGGCACGTATACTTCTGGGAAAATATCCTCAAAAAACACGCGCAATAGGCATGTCTTACCACTCTCGCCGTCGCCGACGATCACCACTTTCTTCTTAATAGGAGACATGTTTTCCTACAGCAAACATATATAAAACGAATTTTAGGTCTGTGCATTTATTTTTGTGACCATCAGCAACATGGGTCATCGGGCGTATAGACTATGGAGGGTTACGGTTGAAACGCGTGTTATATGCGGGACAAGAACTCGTCGCCACGAAGCCGGGTGGTCACCCATCCGGAAGCCGGTGATCCCGGAAGATGCTTGACCGCAGCACACGTGAGTGTTTCTGGCCAACCACCGCACCATATCAGACCCTTTAAAGGTATGAAATTTGAAAAAAATTATTTTTCACTTTTATGAAAATAATAGACGTAATATTATATACGACAACGACAACGGTTATATGACTTGGTATGTATATGTATTGTCGTATTATGTAGGTATAGCTGACAATCAAAGCTTTCTTTTACAAGACAATGAGATCTTATTCTATTGTTATGCATATTAAAATGGATACATTTTTTGTAATTATGTATTTATGTATAGTCTAAATGTATTTTGTAGACGGTATACCAGCTATACTAATCATGTGCCTAATATGTATATATTTTTAGGGTACCGCGAAAAAATAACTCTGGAAATTTAGCCCCCCCCCCCCAAAAAAAAAAACCCCGAATAAATAACTCCGTGAAAAAATAACCCCATATGAGATTTTGCAAAATTATAAAAAGGTGGTCATGGGGAAGTGATCGATATTTAATTATTATAATAGTGTATATTTCTATCATATTATATGATTATTATTATTAACTTTTGAGTTTTGAGTCAATAACACCTTACCGTAGAACAGTGAGAATGAGTTCAATAGTATATAATAGGTAAAAATAAAATTAATCTAAATATTTGTACATCATTACGTAGGTATAGTAAAATTTATAACATAGGTACGTAAAATTGTTATGTCCCGACAAATAATGTAAAATTTGGATTCAATGGTAAATTATTTTATGCGATAAAAACGATTCAGAGCGGAGACGGTCATAGATGAAACTCCGATTCAGGCCAGTCGGCGTAGTAAGTGGGTATTATTTTGTCATTTACACATTCACGGGAATTTACAACTTCCCAAGTTGTTTACAACAGTGACGGACGACGTCCAAATGATTTTAATGGCTGATTTTTTAATATGCACTATTTGATTAATTTATGGTTATTAGATCTTTCACATTGAAAAAAAGGTCACAGGAAGATCTACCCCCTCTCGTCACCCCACTATTTGACCACCACTGGTTGACTACATAATATAACTTAAATTACCAACCTTCAACTCAATATTTTCTCGATACTTTAATATATCTTGATCAAATATTCTATAGGTAATACCTATATAATATTTTGTCAACAAGCGCACGTTCAGGAACACAACAAATAGTTTGATAAATATTTATGCGAGTTATAAATACACTATTTTATTACAGAACCAAATAAAATTAAATAGAATAATAGATAGTCTTGTTTGTTAAATAATTGTGCGGGCATGTAATAATATGTTAATTGTTAAGTGCAACAATGACAGTAAAAATACGAAAATAAATTATGGTATTGAAAATGGAAATTCTAGTTTATGGATTACGACATAGAGCACTCGCGTTGACGTGTGGTGAAAATCGCAGTGCACGTAAGAGACTCAACTTTCCAAATTATCGGAAATGACTTATAGGTGAGTACCTATAGTATAAAATAATAAGTGTACAATATTATTGTATAAAATGAATACCAATAGGTAAATAAAGTGTGATACACATTTTGAACACGACAGGGAGGGGTGACAGACAGGTGACCCTCCTGATAATTTGTAAGTTAAGCCCCAGGAGTCAAGGGCCAGTTATGTCAGTTGTTAAGCAAAAAAATGGATTTTTTCTAAAATATGTGATAGAAAAAATTATAGCTAATATAATTGTTATGATGTGGGTAATGTAGGTACAACATTTTACATTTACGATTTGCGGGGAAAAAACATTTTGTTATCAATTAGTATTTAGTAATAAAACTTGTCTTGAAATTGTTACATTTGTACACATGTATAATTAAACAAATTCGAAATACTATTTAGCCATTTAGGACGTGCGCTACTATCTATCCAACACTAATTGCCTAAATTCAATAAATATAGCTACACAGTACCTATTATAAAGGTCGCCAAATGGTGGCCCATGGACAAACTTTATGTGGCCCGTGTACATGAAATTAATTTTATTGGTTGTGAATTAGATGAGACTTTCACCATTTTTAATTAAATTCTTTTATTTAGTTTTTTGTATAGGCAAGTACATACAATTTTTGTTGCCCTCGTAAACATCCTAAATTCCTAAAGAGGCCTTCAGAAAATATTTATTGTGATCCCTGGTGAATTGTATCAATACCTACTACATGACTTAGTTGTTGACATTAATTGTATTAAAACAAATAAGTATGTACTGGTGTTATATATACCTATATATTATATTGTATACTAAAGCACAAATAACAATAAAATATTTATTCATACTTCAATCAATAATCAATATATAATACATTTAAAAAGTGCACTTAACATTATTGTTCTTTAATAAATGTTGGTATTATTTTTATTTTTATTATTTTCATACTCTCGGAGACTTGTATGTTTCAGAGGCATGCCTTTTAATACTTGCGAGTTTGATTCAATTATCTGAAAATAAAATTTAATTAAAACTTAATACAATTATTTGCGATACATATTATTGTTATACCTTGTAATTTTACAATATCAAGTACTAACCTTTACTGTAATATAATCACCAGGTTTAATGTCTTGATTTAACGATGATTCTTCAAGTGGTAATTTAGTATTTGGAATAATAACTTTTATGTTTCCATCTGTTCGTCCACATAGATCAGATGGGCCTCTACGACTTTCCTAAATTTAAACATAATTATGAGTATGATAAAAAATTATAAAATTATATATATTATGATAAATTTAAAATTAGAAATATTTCAAACTTGTATTTATAATAAACTTTATTTTATAGTTTATTTTATCATCTATCTACATTTTGTATACAAACCCTTATAAGTTATAACCCTCCATCCTTTGGAAATTTCTGTATGTGCAACTGATTTACATAGATTTTTGAAAGGACCACAAGATTTTGTTTGTGATATAAAATCAAATGTATCGATTCAAATGAATAACTGTTTAAAATTACAATAATCAATGTTGTTTTTTACTCAACGCTTTATAGACCAACAAACTGGTGAATATGTTGCGAGATGTGTCAATCAGTTTTTGGGCAGATGCTAATAATTGGGAAAGATATTTAGTATGAACAAATTCAAATAATAGTTTATGTTTTTAAATGTAAGATAATTTGCTTGCACAAAATATCAAAGGTAAAACCTTCAAACACAAATTAAAGCCGCTTCAAGAATAAATTATAGTTTTTTTTTTGTCAATGTAGCCTTACATTTTATATTTTAAAATAATTGATATAGGCCCTAAAACTACAAATAATCGAGGCAATTTATATTCCCTGTTTTCCCTTGTTGAAGTCAAATCATTAATTATACATTTTCATTCAGTCTAATCTAACCTAAGCTAGAGAAATACAATAAAACCTATGACAGTTTAAACTAGAATATAATGTAAGAGTAAATTTTTAAATATTTGTAATTTTTATGTAACATATTGAGTTTCATAAATATATTAAGAACTATATATGTATGGCTAATTTTATCTATGGATAATAATTAAAAGTACGATAAAATTAACTTACACCTTCAACCAACATAAGCTGTTCAGTATTAACAAATTGTTTGTTTAAAATTTCTGCATCTCTTCTAAATACATTAAACATCTTTTTTACTCTTTCTACTTTAATTTCATGTGGAACATCATCTTTATAACGACGATATGCTGTTGTTTTCTGGAAAACATTATAACATTTAAAAAATGATAGCTTCAGATTCATCATATCTATATTTATATTATTATTTATATATATTACTAGCTGAATTACCCGGCTTCGCCCGTGTGTAGTTTTTGTTTTATCAAAATTAAATTCTTAAATCAACACAAATTGTTGTGTTTTAAAGAAGAAAAAATGTATTTTACTTAATGCTATCAAGTGCTCAAAAAGTAGTAGTTGCTGAATTATAAAGACAACAAAAATAATAATAATAGTATTTACAAATGATACTAATGATTCTGATACACATATTGTTATTAAAAAATGTTTCTATAATTATATATAACTTTTTTTTATGAATATTTACAAATGATACGTAGTTGCTCAATTCTAATATGGTTTAAGTCAAAACCTCTTGGTATACTACATTTAGAGTTTTATTTTGTGGTGCATAAACGTACAAATGGTCAGGTCTTCCAACTCTAGAAAATGCCACATACAATTGTCCGTGTGAGAAACAGTTATTTTCTAAATCTACACCACAATAAGTTAAAGTCTGACCTTGAGCTTTGTTTATTGTCATTGCAAAACAGACTTTTATTGGAAACTGAACTCTTCTAAACTTAACTGGAAAATCGTTGGGATATAATGGTATTTTCGGTAAAAATATTTTTTCTCCCTTAGCACATCCAGTCAAAATTTTAGCTTCGATTACATTTTTTGTAAGAGAGGTGACACGAAGCCTAGTCGAAATGGGATAAACGTGTTACGACCGACGAAATGTATTATTATTTTTAGTCAGTGTTTTCTATACAACTCATTAAATAGTTTATTATATAGCCTCGGAACAATTCATAACACACACAAAAAAAAGGTCAGAGTCCAGGTAGACGGAAACCTTCGGACCGCCGTGCCGTACCGTATTTCCCGTTATCGGCCGACTGCTATTGTTATTTATTATATGAATATAGATATGCAAATTACACGTACAAATTTATTTTTGCCAATTACAACCCTTTAAAATCAAAATTTTGAAAATCGGGCGACGTGGTGACACTCACGAAGGTATTTGGAACAACTTTGTGAAAAAAAATTGGAAAAAAGTTAAATAGCGTCGTCACAAAATTGGTACATAAAAAAGGCCTGTTCTTTTATATATATAAGGATAAATAAGCTAAAATATAGTCATGAACTAACATAAATCCATAGAATTATGAGTTACTTTTAAGTTTTAACTAATGTCTATCTATATTTACATTATATTTAAAATCACTACTATTCATGGTATAATAAATAAGAAGGCAACTAATATACCACCTAATGTATTAATTGGGGATTCAAAATGTTAAAACTATTCACTATTTATATAAATTATAAAATATTAAGTTAGGTAATAAAAAAGTGTTACTTAAGTACAAAGAATGTTGGTATTAGGTCATATCTAAATATCATATACATGTTTTTTGTGTACATTTTTATTCATTGAAGAATTTTGGGTAATTTAGCTTAACATAATATATAATATAATTATGTATTTACCAGTGGCGTAACTAGGGGGAGATAGGAGGGCTTAGCCCCCCAAAAATATCCCTTATTGATTTAGATACAAGCCCCCAATGGGTTACTTTAAATAAATAAAAAAAAAAAATTTCACCCAAGTTGTGCCTATGGTATTTACATATGTAAATATATACATGTAATCCATCATACTTCTCTCATACTGTATGCAAATAAGAAAGCATTATGATATTTTACAGTTTCCATCAAGCTAATAGTATCTTCAAATTCTTCATCAGTTTCACCACAAAAACCTGCTATGAAATCACTAGAATATGTTACACCGGGTAGTCGATCTCTTATATGTTGAGCCAAGCTTAAATACGATTCACGTGTGTAACCTCTTCTCATTTTCTCCAAAACTTCTGTACTTCCACATTGAGCTGGTAAATGTAAATTTTTGCATACATTAGGTTTCTCCAAAATAATATCCAAGACCTGGATGGTAAAAATAAAACATGAAATGATTCATTAGATACTAACAATTATATTAAGTATTAACTTCATCAGGAAAATCTTTTGGATGTGGTGAAGTAAATCTTATTCGCATTTCCGGATCAACATCGGATACTCTATTTAGTAGTTCAGCAAATCGAACACCACCTTTCTTCTCTTTGTAAACAGTTTTAAATCCTGATGCTAATGTATTAGTTGAAGGCATAAAAAATGAAGAAGTACTCAAATCACGATAGCTATTAACATTTTGACCTAATATTAAAAATAAATGAGTGATACTATGATGATATATTCAAAAATAATTTACAATTACCCAAAAGAGTTACTTCCTTGAAGCCTTTTTCTGATAAATATTTGATTTCATCTAATATTGATTCAACAGGCCTAGAGCGTTCACGACCTCTGGTAAAAGGAACAATACAATAAGTACACATGTTATCACAACCTCGCATTATAGATCTGGAAAAAAAAATGTTTTCATATATATTACTTAATATTTATATAGTAATAAATAATAAAACATAATATTCATATTGATATTATAAACCATTAAAAATACATTTTTGAGTTGTCATATTATTTATTCGGACAATTGGGCTTTACATTATGGTAGATATAATTCTTTATTATATAGGTATATTTATTTCCCATAATTAAACATTTATTTACATAAATGGTAATAATTTTTTGGTTAAAAAAAAATATTAACTTACACATATGCAGTAACATTGTCATCGTTTAACTTAACAGGTTTTATTTCAGCATAAGTTTCATCAAACGAAAGTAAGACATTAATTGCTTTTTGTCCGGCTTCAGTTTTAGCTAAAAGTCTTGGCAAGTCCCTGTAACTATCAGGACCAGCTACAAGATCTACAGCTCCCTTTGAATCATTCACCAGTTTCTCTTTTAATCGCTCTGCCATACAACCTAAAACAGGAATAACAGTGATAGTAGTTCTATGAACATAAGTAATGAACAATTTTATTTTTTAATACAATATAGTTTTACCTAAAATTCCAATTTTTAATGGATCTAATTTACCTCTCCATCGTTTAACTGACCGTAATTGTTTAATACGTGTCCATATTTTATTTTCAGCACCATCACGAATAGCACATGTTACAAGTAAAATTACATCTGCTTCATAAATACTGTTTGTTTTAATGTAACCTTCATTTTGTAATATAGACCATACAATTTCAGCATCATTAACGTTCATTTGACAACCATATACTTCAATATATACTTAACAAATCAAAGAAATTTAATAATAAAAAAATTCAATATGACATTTTTAATTTTTAATTTTTAACAAAAATATTTGTTTTTAATTAGGTATTTACCTTTTCTATTTTGTCCTAAATCAACCATATCATCCACATATGGAATTTTATCTTCATTATTAACAAGCTCAATTTGTTCTTGAGGTAAATCTTTTGCAATAAAGTCTTTTAAACTCGGTCCATCAAATTTGTATTCATTTTTTTTTTTAATAGTTGTGCTACAACTTTTTACAATATTTGTTGTGTGTAATAATACGATACTTTTGTGTTTCGAAATTAATCTGGAGTAACGATAAGCCACATTGATTTTTTTTAAAATCATTTTAAGAAGTAATACATTCACAAGAAAAAATAAATACTATATACAATATTGAATATACCTAAAATTTGTAAGTTATTTAGTTATTATCATAAATTAAGATACACTTTATATTTAACTATATATTTAACTATATACCTTAATTCGAACATAGAACATAAATTAATTCAGAATTTTGTATTTTTATCTTTTGAACTTCTATCGAAATCAGCCTGTCGTTTTAAAATAAAAATTAAATTTTATTATGACTGATTACATTATCACAATAATTTCACTTTCTTTATCATGGAGTTGATAACAAATCATATTTATCACAAATGTTGATACACGTCTTCTTGTATTTTTTTAAAAATATTTTTTAGTGTACCAACTACAAATATAATGATAAAATCAGAGATAAAATTGTTATTGGGAAAATATGAGGAATACTGAATGACATTATATATTTATATAATGTATTAATATCACCAATTTTGTCGTTTGGAAGTATATTTATTCGTGTTGTAACTTTTAGTCATAGACTTTTAGAAAGTTTATGCTTTTAGTTAACTTTATAGTGTAATAATATTGTTCATTAGTATATCTGTGATACCTTGGCACTAAGCAGTAAGCACTAAGCAGACTATTTTCTTAGTAATACGCAGCGTCGCAGCTGTACTTAGCGCATTACAAAAATAATTTATTTTAACTTATTATGTCTATTTACCTATTTTTCATCAAATTGTAAAATCACAAATCATTATTTTGTTAGAAACATACTATGGTAATTTACTATTAAACATATTACACTCATCGATTCAATTTATGGATACCAGTTTTGAATTGCATTGGAAAATAATATAATGGAAAATAATCCTTGCGGCTTGGCTTTGCTACGAATAGTATCTAGAGGAAACGCTATCATTGCTGAAATATTACGGCTTAAAGATTACATCCCTCCAGCTTATAGGTAATGTTTATTAAACTAATATTTCAATTACTTGCATAAGGTTATAAAATATACTTTATGTGTTAACATTTTACAGTGGCCCAGTTGTTGGTAATTTTATTATTTTTATAGAGGATTGCTATTTTTAGTATTTTTATACTTTGATTAGTGGTTTAATTCTTAAGCACTATTCTGATAGTTATAAATAATAGTGGATAGGCTTCTAATAATAATAAAATTAGTTACAGTCGGGGTTGCAGTTTAAAAAAAACTCAATGGTTCAATTACATGAAAAAATTATTAATGTTCAATGTTTATTTGTGGTTTTAGACTAAACAGCAAGCAAGATTTACAAAAATATGGTCAAATAATATTAGATTTTTCATATTTTAATAATTCAATTGAAGTTGAAAAAAAAATTGAAACAAATCCAGTAAAAAAAAATTAATACATTTATTGAAATTTGAAAAATACCTATACATTTATTTTGATATTTTAGGTCTTAAAGGATTTAAATGAAGAATTGAAAGAAAATAATTTGGAAACCATTAACCAATTCTATTTTTTATTTGAAAATGTATATAAATACATACGCGATTTAAATGAATATCTCGATGAAGTTGAGGAAGGGTCATATATTCAACACACTATTGAAACTATGTTCCTTACAATTGAAGGAAAACAACTATTGGTAATTATATTTTGTAAAAACTACTGTACATTTTAACCTATGTCTTTTGTAAACATTTCAGTGTGAATCATTGTATTTGTATGGTGTTATATTATTATTTATTGACATTTACATTGAAGGAATTATTAGAGAGAGATTGTTGGTAGCTTACCACCGTTACAATGCACAAGACTATAATAGTGAAAATCCAATTGATGATATTTGTAAATTATTACGTTGTACAAAACAGAACTCAGTTAAATCTATATCATCATACCCAGAAAATTATTTCAAGTAACTAATATTATATTTTAAAACTATGATATTATGTAATATAAAAATATAGTATGTAAATTGTAAATCATGAATAATCTATAAAATTTGCCTAATTTAACTAATTAATTCATTATATTAGGATATCAGTAAAGTGTATGTGGTTACAAAATCAATTGACTAAACAGAGGAATATTTTTAAAATTTAAATAAATGTAATTTTTAATTAACTAATTCATTTTTAGAAGAGTACCAGTTAATAAAAATTTAATAAATTTGTCTATTGGAAGACTAAGGTCAGATGATATATACAATCAATTATCATCATATCCAAATCCAGATCATAGAAGTATTGCACTAGCTGGTCAAGCTGCAATGTTGTTTGTTTGTTTATTTTTCAAACCTAAAACATTACATGAAGAATTTGCTATTATGAGAGAAATAGTTGATAAATTTTTTCCAGATAATTGGGTACTTACCTAATTATTTAATTTAACTTGTAATATAAATTTAAAATTAAAATAAAATCACATTCATTTTGTTGAAGGTTGTTAATGTTTACATGGGTGTAACAATAAATATAATTGATTCATGGGAAGCTTTTAAAGCAGCTAAAACAGCTGTAAATAATACAATTCAAACGGCAGAAATAAGTCGTTTGGCAAGTTCTCGTTCTGTAAATCTCCAGGTAATGATGTTGATATTTAAATAAATCATTTTAATTTAGTATAGGTATTGTATTACATCATATGAATTAAATATGTTGAAGCAGAGATGAAGAATGCTAAGAGAAGTATGTGAAGTGACTAGGTAGGATATTATAAGAAGTAAATTTGTTAGGGTTAAAGTAGAAGTGTTGTCAGAAGACTGAAGATGAAATGGATAGATAGAATCTCAATGACATGAAAATAACTGGTAAAGTAGAGGTGATGAACAGACCCATGCAGTGGTATATTTACAGGAGGGATCAAGGAGATCAATCCCCCCTAAGGTTGTATATAATATGCATAAGTTTTCGGAGTCCTAACTTAAAGCCTCTTAACTTAAAAGGCACTGGATAAAAAATCATATTCCCCCCCCCCACCAATGACAAAAACCTAAATATGCCACTGGCCCAATGGAAGCTTAGGACAAAGATAGTTTACCTCATATGGTTGGGAGTGAAGGCCGAAAAGAAAGTTCTGACATAGATTAATTATGTGTAAGCTTAAAATAGTTAAGTTGAATTAATTAATTTAAAAAGGTTATAAGTTGTACTGAAAGTCAATAAAAATAACAATTGTATACTAAACAGAAATTAAGCAATAGTAAGAGCAATACAAATTTATTTTTATCAAATAACATTTTGTTACATAATATAATACAATTAGTGTATCAATAATTAATTTACTGATTTGTTGCTATAAAATTAATTTATTACTACAAAATTTAAAATTATGATTTACCAACACAGATTCCATATTTATTTATTTATATATTTTGTTTACTTTATGAATAATAATGATACAATTTGTTTATTATTTAGAAAATAATAATTGAGATAAAAAAAATACTCGGAAATCCTAATATTGAAAAAAAAATATTGGATAATATTAACTCTGTTATGAATCTTTGTCGGAGTTGTAATGTTCTGCTAAGATGGTATTTATTACATACGTCAACAAATCATCTTCGTAAGTTTATACTAATATAATCAGTCATTATTTATATTATAACTATTCTTCACAAATGTTTTTAATAATTCAGTTTCAGAAAATACCAAAAAAAGTAAACAAATCTGTGATCAAATTTATAATCAGAGCTTATATAATGATGGTCTAATTTTTGATTTATTAATAACTACTGCAGACTTTGAATTAAAAATAAAAGACACATTTAAAAGTGTAAGTTTTACTATTAAAGTTAAACATTAGTCTATCAAATAACATGTGTATTTAATTATTTATATAAGAGTAATTTTATTCATTCTGTAGCAAATTCTAAAAATAGTGTAGCAAAATGTAGCAAATTCGTAGCAAAATGTTGATACCAATTTTGAGTTGTTTGGAGAAAGTGTATTTTAATTTGAAATGGCATTCAAATTATCATCAAAGTTGTTAAACATTATTTTAACAAGCATTCCAAGCTATTTCTTAAAATATATCATAGGTGTTTCTTAAGCTAAAATAAATCTTATTCATCTTGTTCTTTTGTTCAATTGGAAAACATTTTATTTGTATCATGCCAATTGCAAAGAATATGGTACTTTATGTGATTGTAATTTATTTTAAAGAAAGAAATGAAAGTTTTAGGTGTTATAAATGTTATTAACTTGATATTTGTATTTTTTTTTTTCATTTAGTTGTTGGATGAAAAAGAGGCTAGATGGCTTAAACGGAAAGATGACTGTGTTGAACGTATGAATGAATTATCAGAAATCTTTTCGGGTTTAACAACTATGTCACGTGTAAAAAAAAATGGTAATAACATATAATATAATATTTATAGAATTGTGTGTTATATATATCTTAAAATATTTGTACTATTTATTATAATATTTTTTAAAAGAAAATTTACAGATTTGGTTTATTAATATTGGGAAACAGATTGAAAAAATTTCTATGGAAGATGAACTTGTAACTAGTAGAAAAATCACCCAAATAATCAAAGCTCTAGATGAGGTTCAAGGTATTAATTATTTTCATAGTTAATACATAATTTGCCAAGTATTTATAAATTTATATTGTTAATAGAATTTCATCAACTTGCTAATAATTATCAAGTGAGTCAAACTATTAAAGATACACATAATTATCTTCGTGAAATGATGAAAACGATAAGTGTCAAAGATAATGTCCTAATAGATCTTCAAATCATCGGAGATTTTAGTTATGCTTGGTATCATATTGATAGATTCACTGGTTTGATGCAAAATACAATAAAAGAAGAACCTTCATTTGTGATCAAACTTCGAGCAACATTTTTAAAGGTATTAATTATTATAAGTATTGATTCAATAATTTAGTTTCAAAATAGAAAATACTCTGTAACTGAGAGCATTTTAAGCATGTGTCCAACTTTTTGGTAAGGTCTTTAGACATTAGAGGAAACCAAATACTAGTTTATTTTTTCTGACTGAAATCAAATGATATCTTTATCAAATTTTTGGAAAAATGAATTTACTTTCAATAAAATTTGTTTAGTATATAATATATAAAAATTATAAACATATGTAACTATGATAATAATGATTTTTTAAATTTCAATGTGTTGAATAATAATGTTATTTATATTTTTAGCTAGTGTCATGTATGGAAGTACCTCTTATTCGTATTAATCAGTCTGGTAGTGAAAACTTAATGTCAGTTAGTAAATATTATTCACATGAGTTAATAGAATACATACGTAAAGTACTCCATATAATTCCTGAGACCATGTTCAAATATATGACTAAAATAGCTACTCTACAAACAGATGTTATTAAAGAAATACCTACTAGATTAGAAAAGGATAAACTTAATGATTATGCACAACTTGATGAAAGACTTGAGGTAAAATAATAAAATAAAATTGTTAAAATGTTATATTTATATAAATGTATTATTAAAAATATTTGTAGGTAGCCAAGCTGACTAATGCTGTGTCTGTGCTGACAGAAGGTGTATTATGTATGAAAAGCACCTTAGTTGGTGTTGTGGAAATTGATCCCAAACAACTTCTCGAAGATGGAATTCGGAAAGAGTTAGTTCAACACATTGCAGTTGCCCTCCACAATGGTCTTATATTCAACCCTAAAGCTAAGGTACATTTTTCAAAAAGTTGAATTTGCTATAACTAATCAAATAATTGTTTCAGACTAGTGAGTTATTACCTAAACTTGATGCTCTTAGTAACACTATGGCTGGTTACCGTCGTTCATTTGAGTATATACAAGATTACATTGGTATTTATGGCTTAAAGATATGGCAAGAAGAATTAAGTAGAATCATTGGCTATAATGTTGAAATGGAATGTAATAGCTTTATGCGTGCAAAAATATTAGATTGGCAAAGCGTTTACCAGAGTAAAGTTATACCTGTTCCGTCATTTGAGCCTTGTGATGGTCAATCTATGACATTTATTGGCCGGCTTGCTAGAGAACTGATTCGCATTACTGATCCAAAGTAAATGATTTATCTTAGTAAAATTATCTAGTTATATTAATCATCAGGATTCGGATTCTATAGAATTCGATAAATATTATGAAATACACATAAAACAAACAGTAAGCTAATAATTTGTTTTATACATCATCAATTCCAAATACTAAATTATTTAGTGATATTTTCTCAGTTTTAAGAAATTTTTGATATTTTGAGTTCAATATCAGATTTATTTTCTGTTTTTCACTAATTGTATTTAATTAGGAAAGTTAAAAAGACAAAATAATGTTCTGTTTCTTGGATAATTATGAAAAGTATTGCTTTAATGATCAATTAAGTTTAAGACGATTACCTATTTATTTGGGAATTTTATTTTTGTAACAATTTTATTTTAACATATTATTATCTAATAGAAATTAATTATTTAATAATTAATATAAATAAAAAACTTCCTTTTGCTCTATATTTTTAAATGTATTAGTGCATATTTCAATGTTTATTAAATGTAATTATATCATGGTACTTTATAGTGCCTTAAAATCTGAGTCCTGCTGATTATTAATCAAACTAATTATTATAATATATTATTCATAGGGTTGCTGTTTATAAAGAGCAAACTACAGCATGGTATGATTTTAAGACAAATGAGGAGATTATTAATATAAGATTTTATTCAAATATAATTAACTCAATAAACGTTTGTGGACTTACTGGCTTAGATAAACTCATTGGATTTATGATAGTTTCTGAACTTAAGGTGGGTTATAAATATAATGCTTATTTTTGCTTAATTTGTATCTTGTTATTGTTTTAATGATTTTAATTATCAAATTAACGTTTGCGAAGTTAATAAATTATTATTTTAAATAATTTTAGAAGCTGTTAGATTATTTACATACAAACATAATTAAAGATAGAGAGTGGTTACAAATTCTTGGTACAATATCAAAAGAATTGGTTTCAAATGGCAGTATTATAAGTAAGAAATAAGAATAATAAAATAATTAGTATTAAAATACAATTTACTTAAAAACAGTATTTGTCTTTATACATACTATCATATAAATTTACTTTTAAAAAGTATATAATAATATGTATGATTCATTATTATTATAATGACATAAACTATTAATATATAAAAAATTATGCAATATTAGAAAAAAAACATTAGACAATAAATTAAATCAAATAGAATTGAGCATCAACTTACTTGAATAAATTAATTGAAATTGAGCCATAAATTGGTAGAAATTTTTGTATTATTAATTTGTATAACATATTGTTTTAGGTAATCCAGTTAAGACATATCAAAAACACTGCTCAAAATTTCAAAAAATAATACCTACTATTTTGGATTCTATCATGAGAATTGGACAGCTTCAGATCATACGCAAGCAAATATTTTTTGAACTTGAAGTTTCATGTAAATTAAATGCTAGAAACTTATTTGATTGTTTAGAAGCAATGAACAAGTAATGTTATTGTTTGTTTTATGATCGTATATAAATTTATTACTATGTATATTATACTAAAATTATGAGCTGTTAGTTTATTACAAAAATGAAGATTTTTGAAATTTACATTTTTCTCACCTACGTATGTGTTACTTTGTACGTTTATAACTTATAAGTTTATGGTAATAAATCTTAAGAATTATCTTCATCTTTTACAATACAGCAAGTAGGCGTTCAGTAAAACCAATTTTGTTTTGTTAGCTTTCATGTTTATTGAAATAACCAATTATCAAATTTAAGGAAAGGCAATTAATTTTAGCATCTCATAGCTTATTATTAATGTTTAAATTTTGAACAATGTAATATGATATGAGCAATTCAAAATTGTTATATCAATAAAAGTTCTCGAAATATCCAAAATAATATTTTTGCATTTAAATTTGATAATAGGTCAATTCATTCTAATATTATGAAATAAAATTATCTAATAAAATGTTACTTTATTTTAGAGCTGTATTAAATGAAGTAAAAGCACATTTTAGAGACCCAGAAAACAAACCATACCCAGCTGATGACAACCCACTATTACCAGAACTGAGTAAAATGTTGGATTGGGCAGGAATTGGAAATCCATACTTAAAAATTTATATAACTACAAACACTACTCAATACATATCTTTAATTGCATTTTTATTAACTATTTCACAATTCTCAAAACTACAATATACAGAAAATTTAGGTTGGATAATTTTAAAATTGTTAATTAAAACAGTAAAAAATAGTTTTAATTACTATTTATATATTTATCTAATTTCATTAAAGCTTTATTGATGTGGAAAAAAATTGGAGATCCTGTTGATGGTGCTCCATTGTATATAGGTGTGCAGACATTCCTAAAACAATTTCATCCAGACATAACGACACAATATTTAGAGTATTTAGCTCAATACATCAAATCAATCATTAACCACTGTACCAAGTATGTATTATGTTCTAAATTTTTTTAATTTATGTATTTGTTTTTAGTTTTATGTGGATAAATATTTTAAGGCAATCTGTCAGCCTATATTTCCAAGTATATTTTATGATATTATTGGCTATTAGAGTAATTTATCTTATTTATACATTAGTAGTACAGTAGAATAAATTAATTTTTGCAAAAAAAATTCCATTTAAAAATATCATTGTGTGTATAAAATATAATAATATAGGTACTTAATTTTTTAATTATATTTTGTTCGACAGATCAATTGAAAAACTTGAAATACCTAATGAATATTATGTCACTCAATTTTATGTAGAAAGGTTTATTTTCGTCGGAGAATTAAATCAGCAAATATTTTTAGAAATGGTACCACACTTTTTAACTGATACACTTGAACATCTGAAGAATTTATCAATGAAGTAATAGTTATAATAAATAGGCATTTAGCATTGTAATATTAAGGTAAAAAGATAATTGTTACCATATAAATTGTAATTTTATACATTGTTTATTCCAATTTATTAAAATAAAATATATATTTTTTATAGTTACATGTTAACTATGATGTTTTATTTGAAATTGTAATTAGTTTATACATACTAGTTGATACCGCGCACTTTGTTGCCCATAAAAAATTACAGCTTTTTAAAAAGTTATGATTGTTCAACTCCTTTTGAGTGAAACTTGGCCTCCCTGTTAGGCAATCCCACTACCTACGTCGGATCGCGGACAATGTGCAACATCATATCAAGTAGACAATGTGCGAAAATTTGATATGATGCATGCTTGCATTAACTAATGGCAACCAAATAATAAACACTAATTTCTAGGTACTAACTATTTCTTCTATAACCAATAGCAACCGTTTATAAACAAAAATTTCCACCGTAAATCTCAAATCCCCCGTTTGAGCACTTCCCCGGATGGGTGGTAGGAGAGTGAAAAATACTTTACGATCTATTTTCAGACCTACTGAATATACACAGAAAATTTCATACGAATCGGTCAAGCCGTTACGGTGGAGTGTGACCCACTAACACTGTGACACAAGAATTTTATATATTAGAGAGATATATGATATACCTACGTATCTATAGCTGCACCATCTGCTGCACTAATTTTTTCGTAGAAAATAACTTTTTGAGAATCCCATGTATAATTCAAATCCCCCAATCATCAATTTTTATTTGTGAAATACTGAAATCGCTTTACGGTTACGAAAGTGAATAAATAATACTATTTTAGATAATAATAAAATAATAAAAGTTGACTACGCACCTTGAAATAATTTGATCAATTTTATACCTGATACTATAATTAATATACCTATAATAATTAAACATGAGGTTATATAATATAGGTAGGTACTATAGTACCTATGTATTGATGTACATATATATAGGTAAGTGTGACGTTAATATAAAAGTATATAAGTTTTTATTTGTTATTAAAATGTTGAATCTTAATAGCTAATGGTAGGAAGGTACCTATATATAATATACTATTATAGCTTATATAGTTATATGCATACGATATACATATACCTATATCTTTTTACCATGTTTGGATCTTTAAATTAATTCAATACCCATTATATGTTTAATGTAATAATATATAGCATATATATATATTGATATATTTCATAATATAGGTTGGTCTATAGGTTTATTTTTTCGCTGGTTTAGCCGGATATAGGTACCTAGGGGCTAGGAGTGGCTAGGACGTAGGAATATTTCAGATTATATATATATATATTCGTTTATATAGGTACGTACCTACTCCTTGAAACATATTTGTATCATTGAAAGTATGCATATCTATTAATTAAAAATTCATCGTGAAAGACGGAAATCATATTTTATTAAAGTTCATGACGTCCATGAACTTGGCCCACCCACTTTAACCAATACACATCAAAGATATTATGCCAAACAATAGCGAATAATACAAAAATAACGTAATACGAGTATATTGTATTATTGTATTCCTACAGTGGTCAGTGGCAGCTATGATACATGCCTATTAAATATATTTTATTATGCCTATTACCTAATTGAGTCCGTGAGTGCTAAGCTCGGTGGCGTACGCAGGGGTAAGGGTTCTGGGCCCATATAGGTCGAAATCCATTAAAATTTCAGGGGGGCTAACATTATTAACATCACTGTGAGCGGGGGAGCTTCGATCCTACAAAACTAAAAAAGGAGGGGGGCTTGACTATACGTCTATAGCTTGACGGACTTTTGGGATGGCTAAGTCCCCTTGAGCCCCCCCCCCCCTCCCGATTACAGCCAATGTCTGGGCCCCCTAAAATTTCTTCCTTTTATAAAAAAATCTTATTTATCACCATTTCAACACACAGAGTCGATCAATTGTTGGTCATTTTTAATAGTTAGGTACCTTAAAAAAAAAATCTGTTAAATATGACTAAGACAAGACGTCGATAATCATAGTTTTTTGGCTGATTCAGAACATTGCTAAACGTCTGCCATAATCATCGTATATGGTGTATCATCGTGACATCGTCCATCGATTATTAACATGTTTATGACGACCCGAAGAGGCTCTATAGATGACCAGATGTCCAGGTTAAACACTCAAGTGTCTAAATTTGAGACCAACTATAATTTGTTATAATCAATTATACCTATAAAAACTCTTAAGAAAAAAACAATGTAAATTATTTACTCAGGTAAAACCCTAACCGAACTAAAATCCTGCGTACGCTATATAATAATGGCTTATGGCTAAGCTGATTTTGAAATATAACAATGAGATAAAAATGAATATATAGGTAGGTCAACCAAATGGGTATACAATAATGTATAGTCTATAGTTTTTAAAGGTATGTAAACCTATAGGTAGGTACCTCATAAAATATAATGATATTAATTGTATTTCGGCTTTAAAATTGAAATTCTTAACAATTGCGTCAATTATTATTATAATATAATTTCGTAATTCGATGAACCTATATATCTATATATAATGAACCTATAGAAGTTAAATAAAAATTGTACCCAATTATTTAACTTACTCGTATTATAGCAGTATTTTTGTTAATATTATTAATTTACTATTCTTCAGCAGTGTTTCATATACATTGTATATAGATATATAAGTAGCAGGAGGCATATACTATACATATAGTGATGGCCAATGATTAAAAACTTAATTTCAAATACAAACCTATATAGGTATAGTCAAATACACTTGTATAAGATATTACCTATACCTACATTGAATCATTTGAATCATCAATCTTATAAACTACACTAAGTACCTCTATGTACCTATAGAAATAAAATAACCAAGTAATATAGGTAGGTACAGTCAGTTTCACCGTTTATATACGTAATATTATATAGGTTGGTACGCTAGGTATGTATATATAAATATATTATATACAGGCAACAGGCAATAGGATTATACCTATATTATAACGTGCAGTAAGGTGCGCCGAAGAATGCAGCTGGAATGTGACAATTGAAATATCTTGTGGCGGTAGGTATATACCATATACTAATATGCAACGCGCCGTTCGAAATGCATTATTTCTTTGATAAAATATAGGTATAGTATGAAATTCGTGCCTATGTTCTATGGTTATGAATTATGACTTGTATGATGCAGTAAAAAGTGTGGTTGTTAGTACTTATCAGTGGCAGAGCCACGGGAGATTTTGCAGGGTGCTTAACTCCCCACCCCTCCCCCCATCGACATTTTTCCAATATAATAAATGTATTATTTATATACAAAAACTGTTAAAAACTTAGTTTAGTTTATACTGCCATATATTATAATATCTATCTATACGTATACCGTATATATTAAATTTACCTATTAGCCATTATAGATACTCAATTAGGTGTACCTATGTATATAATATACATGTTAGTGCGTTATGCCGTTATGTAGGTATATATATACTCTATAGAGCATTCAGTAATTTATCGGAAACCTTAAAAGCTGTAGTCGAAGCCATGTAATATTCACATATATTACCTATATGGCTATATTATAGGTTCGGTTTGCCAGGTCATGCAGTGTGTGTGTGTGTGTGTGTCCTGTACTCCTGTATAAGCTGTATATTATCTGTATGTATATAAAACAGTAAGCTGACTGACTGATCTATCAACGCACAGCTCAAACCATTGGACGTATCGGGCTGAAATTTGGCGCACACAGATAGCTATTATGATTTATAGGTGTCTGCTAAGAAAGGTTTTTTGGAAATTCAGCCCCTAAAGGGAAAAATAAGGGGTTGTAAGAATACAAAATGTATGTAATTGATATTTGGAATAGTGATCTTTAATCATCTAGATGTCCAATAAGAGAGGATTTTCTGCTATTAATATTTTAAAGAGGTAATCAAACAGAGGGATCTTAAGATTCACCGCGGTGGAAATTGTAACTTTTTTTTTGTTTATATCAATATGGTTGTCTTTGGTTGCAGGTTATATAATATACGAATTATTTCATAAAGATATAGGGACAATTATTATACGCCAATTTGTTCGTAAAAATAAAATGAAATAAATTAAAATATAATAACCCCCAAAATATAATACTAATATATAAATATTAAATACTCCAAAATAATCGTGATGATCAACTATGACTTCAATACTATTTTAGGTACACTGTATAAACATTTTTTTCAACTACAAAGACATACTAATATAGTAATATATAGGTTTTATTTATCATCCATCACGCCGTGTCGGCAATCTGTAATCGTATTACCATATACAAAACAATAATAAATCCATGGCTAAGTAATATATTTACAACAGTCTCACGCAATGTGATACATAGGTAGATTTTATTTTTCTAGACAACAGTCTCATATAATAATACATAATTTTTAGACAGCAGTCTCATATAATAATACATATTTGTTTAGACAGGAGTCCCATATAATAATATACATAATTTCCAATGAACTATGATAATGATATAAACCTAGGGCCTGTCGTCCGGAACAAACGTAAATAATTGGTCGACACAATTACAAAAACAAGATAAATGGTATAATTTTAGTACGCGTGCCGCGGAAAACGGCGCGCGTACCAACAGCCGCAAACGCGGGAGCGAAAAACATCGGACGGACGGCCGAACGCGCACGATAATATTACAAGCTTTAAGGGTGATGGTGGGGGGGAGGGGACAGTGGCGATGGGGGAGAGGTTGAAATGTTGGTGTGAACATTATACTCTATACGTCTACGAAGGTCCGACAGAAGCGAACACCGCGGCGTGCCATGTTCGCCAACGACTTCCAAACTAACCGTTTGGTCCTCTTCCAGGCAGACCTCCGCCGACCGACAGCGGACCGCGCTGCCGGGTATTCCGGGAATCCAGCAGGTACCGGCGGTACAGTCTTCACGCTGCAGGTGACTGATGGATTCGCAGTTCGGGAGACGACCGCGAGGAATGTTCGCTCCGCCGTATCGGTATATAGCTGCTGCAGGACCTAACCGCCGCGGTGATCCTACGATCGACGGCCACGTCCAGCGCGTCAATCGACGAGGTTTCACCGTCTGCGTTGGATGTCGCGCGAAGAGGTGCAGCAGGCTCCGACGACGGTCCGCCGATAAGCGCGTAGTCCTGCGGCACGTATACGGGTGAGTTAATTCCGTATTTCGGCGACGACCGGTTACGCTCTTCTCTGCAGCGTGTTCGCGGCGCAGTATCGGTGACCCGACCGCGATCTTGAGGTTCACTGCCAAATCTAGAACGTCAACTATGGATCGACCCTCGTTGTTGGGCGTTAGTGGCGTCCATATCTTACAGTGTATAAGGCGTGTTAAACGGACGGCGAATAGAAAACTATATGAACAGGACGAAATCTAAACGCTTAATGACGGGTTTCAAAAAACTATTTGTTTCCTATACAATAATTAATAAACTATATATGGTAGTACCTATAGTGTATATTGTGGCCAGTAATCAGTATGTATACTGCGGCCCACGAGAGAGTATTACTGTTTGGCGCATGCAGACTGTAGGCATAGTATGTCAAATACGTGGCAATGCGCAAATAGTTGAAATTAAATCATATATTATTAATATTATATAATATACTATTATTTATTATTATAAATCATAATTTATTATATTAAATTATTAAATGTTATCGATAACGAATAATTATATGATACCCATAAACAACCAATTATGTCCAAATAGCAACAAATTGGTACCTATATAATATCCGCAATAACAATACACCTTTATAAACTTTCCATGTCAACACATTTTTATTATAAAATAATAAATATGTATATTATTATATACTATGTATAATATTATTTTATAATCATATATAGATTATAGCACCTTCAATTTGATATTCTGGTTGATAAAAATTAATTGACCGCAAACGGCACGAACAAGATGCCGACACCCTTATATTATATACATATTATATATGTATCTATAGATGCGCAGTACTATTATAGCCTGCTATACCGTATACGTGTGTCCGCCGGTGATATTGAATTGAGTCCATGCTACTTTTATGTGTTTGAATTGAGTCCAGGGTATTATCTTAATATCTTTGAATTGAGTCCGTATAGATAAAATGTCATAACTACTTGTTGACCATGTGATGACGAAAAAATTGATAGTTTTACAGATTACATTTTAAATAACTACGTTGACAATGATGTTGCACAGTTTCCCCCCAAAGTTTGGAGTGATTTTTCAGCAACCACTAATCGGACCACTAACAGTTGTGAAAGTTTTCATGCAAAATTAAATGCCTTTTTTCATTCGGGACATCCAAATATTTTTATTCTTGTGGACACTCTTCTGGGAATACAGTCCGATACATATATAAAACTAAGAAGCGAAGCAAAAAGACCATGTAAAAAAACATTAGAAAAAGAAAATTTTTTACGAGAGCAGACAAACAAATACATAAATATGCAAATTGGCAGATTTGACTTTTTAAAATCTGTATCATTTAAATTTTTACCAGCAACTATTTAATTATAAACATTATTACATTACACAAAATATTATTATTTTTAATTGACTCATTATACCTACTTATTATTATTTATTATATGATTAAAAAAAACAGTGTACCTATGCAATCATACATAATAATTATTATTTTTAATATTTTTTAATTAATTAACTCTATACTTATTATTATTATGATTAAAAAATACAATCACACACATTTTTTGGGAGACTACTCAGCCAACCTCAACGTGGTGTCTCCTGGGTAACGCTAATAGGCTGAAGGGACTCAACTCGAACAACCTAAAAATATTGGTCGGACTCAACTCCGATAACCCAAAAGTATTTGCGGGACTCAATTCAATATTTGGGACTCAATTCAATGTTATCCGTGTCCGCGCGAAACCGGGGTATACCCTTTGTATAATTAAATAAATTATCCCTATTACTCTGCAGTACCTATACCTAGGTATATAGCCATACCCAACCGGAAATTTACGTCTTACGCCGACACTCACAAAGGGCGCAGTAATGCGCATTTACTGGCTACCCAAAAGTCGGCTGGCCCTTACAGGCACAGTACGGGCCGAAATTGTATCCAGTACTACACCAGTACTGGCAGCCAGTGTTGACTCAATGCTGGCATAATACAGGTGCCGAATAAAAACTAAAAAGACAGCTATAGGGCCAACCTGCAGTGTATCTTGTAGTTGTGCCCGCTACCTACCACCTTCTACCTATACGTCATACATAAATTTGCATTTCTAATATATTTTACATTTACACGCAAAATACATTTTTATTTTCTGTTATACATACCTACTAATGGGTCAGGTCAGGTAGTTTTTAACCTAACCTAACCTAACCGACCACTGGGGGAGAAACTGCTGTTGGCATTGCTTCTCCTCCGCCCCCCCCCCCATCGTTTATTGACGGAAACAAAAACAAAACATGTTAACGTTACAACAAATAATAATGTAACCGGCGGTGCTATATATACGGTTATATCTATAGGCAAATACTATAGATTATAATACGAGAAGCTCTGTAGAAACCTGCTGGCGTCATAGCGCTCCAAAATGTATGTGATTGCCTATTCAGCCCCTTTCTCCTTATCGCTTTTATCTACTCGTTAACTAATACAAATAATTTGGCGCCATATTTTACCTATATTGTATTATATTATACAACTAATTATTAATTTAACGTATTATATCATAAATATAAAAATATTGTTCATACATATTTTATAATGTTCTCATACCTAAGTTCTATTTCTTTTATTATTTTGTATTTGTACATTGTACATAATATTATGACTTGTAATGATGGTGTACACTGTTGCAAATATTTAGTAGGTACCTACATTTTTTATATTGTTTTAATAATATTTTGTATTAATCTTTATGTCACAAATTTCTCACTGTACATATTTTTTAGTTAGTATAATCAATATATTTTGTGATAATTAGATAATAATTTTTTCACAACTATCGATATCATTAAAATGTTTAAAACTTAAGACCCGTATAACCGTGTAGAACTGTATCAAATTATTGTAAAAACAATAAGCTAACCATCAAGTATTACTCTATGAAATAAACCTTGTTTTAGTAATCCAGTGTCCATAATCCATATAGCCCATTTGATACAGGTAAATGGTAATGATGTATTGCACGTTTTATTATAAACTATGTATATATTTTTATATTTTAACACTAATAACACTATATAATATTAAGTACCTAAAGGCTAATGGACTATTGGACTTAATTTAAAAATTAGAAAAAAGCTAAGTAGTTGTTCTTTTGTACTAATAACTTATCGATAAGTTAATACTGATCAGTTAACTGATCAGTTAATAGTTATCAGTGTCTAAAAAAGAAATATTAAGGGGCTTCTATAGGCAACTTACTATAATTTGGAGCGCTACAGTGTCCCCTAGCAAATCTAAGAGCTTCCCGTATTCTAATCTATGTAGTATTTGTTATAGTTAGGTTATATACCCATACCTTTAAATGCCGTCACTCCAAATATTGTTTTTTCTTCTATATATTTTGGATATACCTGTATAATATATAGATGACTATATACGTACTAATTTTCGTTACCTATCATAATAGTTTTGCATGTGAAAAATCAAATATGAAATAATAATAACGATTTGTGGCCTAAGACAAAATACACCTGCATGCGTATATATTATATAGCCATAGATATAGATAGGTACCTATAATTATGAATTATTAATAATGACACGCGAAAATAAATTATTGAAAAATGTTATGCAAGCGAACAATATAATATGTAAGAAAAACACAAAATACAATTATATATATTTATACATATTTAAGTATTCAACTCGTATGTATACTTTATACCTATATAGGTATAGGTAAAAATCATAGGTAAAATATTCTATATATATATATATTATATTATATAGCAGACCTGCAGCTGTAAATACTGCAAACTGCAGGAAAGACCTGACAAATTAAATAACTTTTACGCTACGCAATCAATGTTTTAATTTTTTTTTATGTTTACATTTTTAACTTGTGCGTTACACGTATTATAATTATATAACATTTTTATTTTTAGATTCTGAACGGAGCGAGGAAGCTAGTGGTTTTATACAATGGTTTTTATTTTTTAATTCTGTATACAAGATTTCTACCAGGTAGGAGTGCTTAGATTTCAACTTATATACCTAGTATCTTATCTTTTAGCAAATTGTTTCAATTTGGTATATGTACTTTTAAGAGGTAATTTTTTGATTTTCTCAACAGTTATTTAATGCCACGGGAAAAACCACTGACAAATTACGAAAAACCGCTAAAAACGGGATTTTAATTTCTATAACTATTTGTTTATCACTTATCACCGTAGAAACGAATAAAAATAATAATAATATTATAATATTAATTCAACTTTTACAGCCTATAAATAAATCATAACTATATAAAATATCCAGACTGGCAAACAGTCTCCGCGGCTCAGAATCGTTTTTCTTATATAATATAATTATGATATTATATATCATTGAATTTAAGTTTAAATTATACATTGACCCACTTGTAACCCACTGTATAGTAGAGCGACATCCACTTATCCGCTTTTTTTTTTGCTTTTATAATTGAAAGTAGATGTATGAAAATATATGATTTTTTTAAATGTCAAATTTCAAACTCATTAATTTGTAAACGTAAAGTAATAACTTTTTCAAAATTATTTAGATTATTTTAACAATATATAGTACCTAATATTAAATAGGTATACGTTTAAAGATTCTCATTAAATATTTAAAAAAAGTTTATAATTTTTTTTACGACTCGCGACTGGATCAACTTAACTAAACAAAAATAATAAAATTTCATGCAAAAAATGTTTAAAAAATAAACTACATGGCTTAAATATCAATCAATCAATTACAATCAACATTTTTATAAAAACTAGATTAACAAATATACCCATTTTAAATATTTCCAAAAATATTATAATATATCTATTATATCAGATTTAAAATTTTTATTTTCAGTTTTAAAAATAAAAATAAAAAATTTAAATATTGATTAAAATAAATGTTAGTTTATTTGTCAGGTTTTCTGTTACACTCTGTATAGGTTCATAGTAATCTATATAATAGTACCTATATTAGTATACACTACTATACTAACATAATATGCAGAAGATATACGCGTCGTTGCCTATATAAAAAAGTTTTTTTACATTCCGAAATGCATAAAATATCCATCCTTATATAGGTACTTATATATATATATACCATTGACATTTTCCCCCCTAATAAATGTATTATTTATATATGAAAATTGTAAAAGAAACCTTTGTTTTTAACCCCCCCCCCCCTCCCCTCCAATTCCATAACCCTGGCTACGCCACTGTCTGTATACCAACGTGATGCACGTCACACAATATATAATACACACCCTCTCGTGACGGGTATAATATGCGATGTAGGTACAATAATTTATTATACCAATATACCGCATCACTGTAGATAAACTATAAAGTAGCCGGACGCTACGACGAAAAACGTAGCGCGCGCGTTTTGGGAACCCTTTGCTGTTGTTGTTTTTATGTATTCGATACGTATAGGCGCGCCGAATGCGGAGGGGATACATTTAAGTCGCTGAACTGGCGCAGGCTCGGCCGCCACCGCGCGCCCGGTGCACCGATAGACTCCGCCCAGCCGCGCCCAGTCATACAGGCCGTTGGTCGGCCGGGTCGACCAATGATCGACGCCCCGCAAAATGAAACGTTCCGACACCGACACGGACACCTCCGGTGGCGGCGGCTACGTTACAGACGTCGGTAAACCATTTTATGAAACGCTATTAGTATACACTATACCAAATTTTAATATTGTTGTGCAATATATTTTTATGATGTAAAAATAATACTTTTCCGTTATTCATTTTTCAGCGTATACTATTTAAATATATAGATTCGTATATTATGGGACATATAGGCATCGCCCATAAAATATTATTACGATTATGGTATTGTTTTAATAGTAGGTGATTACAGTTTTTTACATAATTACCTATACGCGATGTACGTATAACATACATTTCAGTCTTTGCGCGGACATTGGTTATCGATGATAATGAATGCAACAATTTTATTTATTTTCGACTTTTTGACTTAGTACATTCCACACCAAATAGGTACATATATTATATAGACACATAGTGCACAGCATCAGTACCTACCTATAATACATAATATACATTATACATATACCTACCTAATATAAAAACACGCGTTTATCACGATCACCATACATGCAGCAGACTACCAGACTTGCGTATAGGTACCTAGCTATTATATTATTTAGTCTACGAAAAATATTTAAGTATTTTGTTTATAGAGAACTATACCTATACATTTATTGTTAAATAAATAGAGATAGACATTTATATTATAATAAGCGGTAAAACGTCTATATATTATATTATTACGTACATATATATAGGTAACCTACAGAAATATAAATATATATCTACAGCAGCCAGTAGGTATACATATAGCCGTGGATATATAGGTGTAGACGTGTATTATAGTAGGGAGATAATATATAATTATATAAATATTATAGTAATTATCCTATATAGGACATAAATAGATTATAGGGCATTATATGTCATTTTTCAAGCTGCACAATATCGTAACCTTGGGTTGGTTAGAATTTTTGAGTTAAATGTTTTTTTCTGTTAAGGCCGTGGAACCTATTGCCCGTGTTGCCCATGTAAAATATTCCTTTGCTGAAACTCATATTTAACTGTAGTAATTAAATCATATTAACGACGTCATTGTAGGTACTATATATATAGGTGCCTATCCTGCGGGTACATGATAAATTATGTAATAATTGTACTTCAAGTACAGTGCTTGTACACCTGTATAACTGTTATATATATACTTACCTATGTATATGTATATACAGATTAGTGATTACTGAATACAGTCATACAGATCATAATATAATATAGGAATCTGTAGACTGCAGCCGATTATTTTAACCCGCGGGGGTGGCATAGGAATTAAGGTCCCCTAGACACTGCAGCGGTGATGGCGGTAAAATTATCTTGTCTTGTTGGTGGCGGTAAATTGTGCCCGCGGACACATTTGACCGCTCTGTTGCTGCAGTGTGTGGGGACATTTAGATTATATATATGTATATACCTTCCGCCGGCTACATGAACCTCTTGTTCCAAAAAGGGCCATGTGTTATATGGCCATGAGTAGGAATGTGTATGACGTGTCTTCTATGGGAATTAGGTGTATACGTAAATACGTATCTAATTATATAGGTAGATAGGAGGTATAGGTGCGTATATCTACAAGGAAAATTTGCTTACATTGAGGACTTGTGATATAGCCGGTATATAGGTATATATACCGGTTAAGTATGGTGTTAACGCTTGTACATTTAGTAGGTGGCTGGAGGGTATGGGTACAATGTTATAAGACTTGCTTCTTGAATTTCAGAAACTCAATCCGCCACTGCACCTAATAAGTATATTCATATAATCTAACGGGTTCCGATAAAATACAAAAAAATACATATTATATTAAGTAGGTACCTAGCCACCTAGCCAATGTACCTATTCAACGATATTCTGCGGTCTGCGACAATGCGTCACATTAACGTTGGGTATACAATATTGTAGTTAACTGTACAGGATCGTGTTCCGATAGCTCGCTTATATGGCTGTAAAGGACGCGTAGTATGTACGAAAACGCGGTTATTAATTTTCGTTCTGACAACACGCGGTTGGTGGTCGGTGCGTGTCAGGGCGGCGGTGGTCGCGACGTTGGCGGCGTTGATAGTTTGATACACACAGCCGTGAAACACGGAGCTGTTGAGTCGTGTGCGTGTGTGCGCGCCGGCGCGGCGCGCGTCCGATAGCAGTTGGCAACACTGTAATGTGCGCGCGGTGGTTGGAAAAATGCGCTTGTGCGTGCGTACGACACAGCCCGCGTCGTTTTTCTCGCCTAACGGGTGGGTGGGCGAGCGGGTGTCTGGGTCATGCGGCGGTGGTAGGGTAGCCGCACCCTATAAATGCACACGCGCGCGCGCAAAGCGGTCGAACGGAGTCAGCGGCAACGTCGCATCATCCGCGCGCGCGACGCTATACGAGCGAACCTCTCGCTCTCTCCCGTCTCGCTCGGGCCGTCCGCCGGAGCCTTTCAAGGTTGCCGCGTCCTATATCAACGGCGACGCACGCACGCACAAGCATTTCGCGCGGTGGTACATCGCTATATTATGCGACGTGGCGGCAGTTGGTGGACGAGTGGGGGCCCTGCTGTTCAGTTCGACTATACAATAGCTGTTCCACCGCCGCCGCAACAACTATATAGAACGTCTATACACCGCGACTATATTATTATTATTATTATTATTATTATTAATATTGCGTGCGTGTGCGTGTGCGTGGCATACCCTGTCGGCGGCGGCAACCGCAGCTGCAGATCGCGGCATGTTCTCACCGCCATGTTGTGTTTCGTCTTACAGGGTTGCCGTTCTTTCGCCGCGGTGTGTTCCATTTTATCAGGCGCGCGGACTCCGATGCGGACGCGTCGGAAAAACGTGTACTGCGTTTCTACGAAGCGCTCCGAGCGTGCCGTTATATGCGGTTGCCGCTTTACGTAGTCGCCGCTTATTGAACCAGCGGTGGATTGACTATATTGGCTATATTGGACTCGAACAGGCTGTTCCCGATGTTCACGTATCTAGTAACGCATAGGAAAAAATCGTCTACTGGCCATTGTGGACTCACTACCTACGTTGGTTAATGGGGTCAACGCATAAATACTTTTATGGGCATATTTCCACATTTGTCGGTCCATTTTATTATATTATCACTGCGATAAGCACACTTCAATTTTGACGATTAATAGGTAGGTACTTACTTTATCTCGAATCACCACAAATTCAATAGTAAAACAGATAATAGATAGGTATGCGTCAGTAATCTGAAATCTAAATAATCTAGACATCATCATCGGTGCAGTTTTTGTTGCACATTATAATTTATAACACATTTAAACAATAAATTTATACAATTATGATGAAAAATACGAAATTCGTGTAAATTTTAACAAAAAACACATAGGTAAATTGTTTTAAATAAATCTGAAATAAGTATACCTATAGGTATATATAGCCTCTTATAAACCTACCATATCATGTTATATTTTATACAACTTTATATGTATAAAATATGCAAAATAAAAATATTGCATCAAAGTGATCAAACACGTATTTCGTATCCTACCTACTACTATTTTTGCATCGATTTTACAAGAATATGTACATTTTATAAAAATCTTAGTCCTGGTTATCCTTCCGAACCATTTAATTTGGACTGCTGTACATTTATTTTTACATCCTTAAATGTATAATAAATAATAATATTAGAATAATTGTCATTGTCTGTATAACGTTATATTACGATAATTTTCATTTGTTAGTGACCTTTGTCTGAACCTTTTTCGGACATTTGTCGGGGGAGGGGTAATATAACTAAAATATACGTAATAAGTAGAAATCTATAAGTATAGTAAGTACCTAAATTGTTCATTTCTCAAACATAATAAACCGATTTATATTATTGTTCATACCGCCCACGCTACAACCGCCTTCCAGCAATGATCTATGGGCCGGCCCACGGGGTAGGGGGATCGCCCCCACACAAGTAGGTATATGCTCCAATAATGGTATATATATATATATATAATCATATATCTACAGGTAATAATATAGAATTCGTTATGAAATTATGTTTTGTACCTATAGGTACAGTATAATACCTACTTATAGGTACCTACCTACGTATACATGAGTGTAACCTATATATTGTACCTGCTTTACTTTAAATATATTATATATATCTATAATCTATATCAATCAAACAACTATTATTATAATATGCTGATCTACTGAAGTATTTATATTAAATATAAATACTTCAGTAGATATATACCTTATATAGTTTCAATATTTATTTAGGCGCATTGTTTACGTCAGCAGTCTGGTTATATATATAAGGGAGGAGGCTACAGCCATACCGAAACCACATTCAATGCAATATATAATATGTTGAAAAAATAGGTAGGTATATGTTAAATATAGGTACATAATACTATTAAGTATATGATATGCCCATGCATATAATTTAAACAATAAATTCTCTGAACATTTTTGTAATACAATTGTATATTATGGTAGCCGGTACAAGATAAATTTACAATCTGCACAAACCCATAATAAATGTTGATCTATATGTTTATAGAAATAAGTATACAAGTACCTAAAAAATATTAAATATAAATATTTTTTTCAAAATTATGATAGGAGGATTACCCCCATTTGTTCACTCCATACGATGAATATTTAAAATAATTTTTTTGGGGGTGGGGGACCAATTATTTAATTTTCTATCGATTCCCGTAATAAAAATGAAGATTTTTCTCATAAGAAGTTCATATATAAATAGATAGCAAAATAATTAATGAAAGAATATAGGGGCTGTATGTACGGCTAACAGTATATAGGTACATCGAGGATTTACCCATAGCAATATCTCCTGAGATAATAAATATATTATCATAAATCTGTTTTTTTTTATTAGACTCACAGAGACAAGGTCTACACATATTTTATTTTTTAATTTAATTACGTTTTTTGGTTAAAAAGTTAAAAAGTTATTATTTTTTATTTTTAAACAATTGAAGATAGCCATTATTGTATAGAGTTTATTTTTATGAATATTTTGACTTTTCGACATTTTGTTTTCATTAATCTCATGATTATGAACAATATTTTTAGTGTATAAGTAAAACGGCAAAAAACCAGTTTTTGTCTGGGTGGCGAGTCCCCCTATACGGCTAATGAGGATATCCTAACAGTACACGGTACACCCTGTTTAGGGACATATATGGGTATCCATAATAAAGGGTTTGAAAAAAATAAACAGCCCGAAATCTTAACGCTGATCGATCAAATCATATTGTAGAACCGCTGGCTAGAATAATAACAACCCGTCGTCTGCGAAATATTTGTATTTTTCGCTGAAACCTTAGGACGAAATTGTAATTTCGTATTCATTGTTTGCAATTCCGTGTCCAAACGCGCATTATACACACACAACGTTTTCGTGATGGCTTATTATTCTGTGGGTACGACGACGAAATCCTTAGGGATTACTTACCGCCACTGACGTCATCCGTGCATATTGTTATCCGAAGCCGAACGCCAATACGAACGAGATCAACCGACGAAACCCGAAATGTGCGGGGCATACATAATCGAAAAGGCGTTTAAAAACATGCCGGACGACTTTGTGGTTGAGATTGTCGGCGCTGCCGTAGCTTTGGGCGAATCTCTGCAGGCGCAGCCCCTGCACATCATCCGAACCAATGCGGCACCGGCGACTACCTGCAGCGACGCGGAAGTGTCCGCGGAACACCTGCACGACATCGGGACAACCCGGAGGTCTGTCGTTCCGGGGCCACAGCAGAAAACGGACGCGTCTCCGCGACGTGGACAGACGCGTTGTGTAGCATATATTATTATCGTATCAAGGGCGTGAAACGGGCTGGACGCCCGTTATACGCTGCTGTGCAGGTCACCGACGGGAATAGCGGCCAGCAGAATCCCGAACCCTCGCCCCCCACCCCGGCCGAAGAGCACCAGACAAGACGGTGGTGACGCGGGGAGTGGTACGCGAAAGAGCACCATACACCGTGTCCGGGGTGGTAAGTCCGCGCCCATACGTTCTCTGCAGGTCACCCGCGGAACGACGAGACATAATCGAAAAGGCGTTTAAAAAACATGCCGGACGACTTTGTGGTTGAGATTGTCGGCGCTGCCGTAGCTTTGGGCGAATCTCTGCAGGCGCAGCCCCTGCACATCATCCGAACCAATGCGGGGTCGGGCCGGCGGCACCGGTGACTACCTGCACGACATCGGGACAACCCGGAGGTCTATCGTTCCGGGGGCCACAGCAGAAAACGGACGCGTCTCCGCGACGTGGACAGACGCGTTGTGTAGCATATATTATTATCGTATCCACGGCGTGGAAGGGCGTGAAACGGGCTGGACGTCCGTTATACGCTGCTGTGCAGGTCACCGACGGGAATAGCGGCCAGCAGAATCCCGAACCCCCGCCCCCGCCCCGGCCGAAGAGCACCAGACAAGACAGCGGTGACGCGGGGAGTGGTATGTGAAAGAGCACTATACACCGTGTCCGGGGTGGTAAGTCCGCGCCCATCAGTTCTCTGCTGCAGGTCACCCGCGGAACGAGACGACACCGTCTGGCGGCGGCGGCGGCGGGTAGCTGCAATGCGACGACGATTGCAGCGTGCACGAATAAGACGCGACTCGTAAAGGCGGCGGCGGAGACCGTTGAGCACGACGGGTGGGCGATGGACCTATATATTATGCTAGGAACACGGACGTCAGCATCGTCGGACCCGCGGAAACTATATTATATTCTAACGTTTCAGGGTTCAGCGGTGTGCGACTCCTCGGCGCGGCAATGGAAGTAGACGCGGCCGAGGCGCATTGCCAAGACGAAAATCACGTAGAGTGTCAGGTATAGTACACGGCACCGATTCTCTCCATTTTTCGTCCAGTGGTAATCCCGCCGGTCGAGTCGCGCGCCGCCGATTCCGCAAGCACCTGCAGTCTTCGCTCACTCAGTGTTTTTGGTCACCATCGTCTTCGACACAACAGTCTCGTCTCCTGCAGCACTCGTACATCGTCGTCACGCACTATAGTCGCCCTATCGCCGTCGCCCGTCCGCAACCGTCTCATCGTCAAAGAAAAAAAAAAGAGCACCAGACAAAACACGACAAGCTTAGGCGAGTGGTACGTGAACACGTGATGGCGAAGTGATTAAGGCCACTGCAGGTCACCTCTATACATACGTCGTCCCGCGGTCGGACCTCGCGCACCGTCACGATGGTCGTCACCCGCTAGCAAACGCGCCATCGACTGCACTCGTCCGCCCGCGGGACGACGTATGTATAGAGGTGACCTGCAGTGGCCTTAATCACTTCGCCATCACGTGTTCACGTACCACTCGCCTAAGCTTGTCGTGTTTTGTCTGGTGCTCTTTTTTTTCTTTTTCTATCTCTTCTATCTCATTATTATTCATTTCTGTAGTTAATATTTTGTTCGGTTCAAAAAAGTTAAAGTCATAAATACCAAAATACATTTTTTTACAATTATTTTTTGTATTTTTGCCATTTTTTGGTCATTTATTAATTTTGTTTCGCAATTCTCTATAAATTATATAATAAAGTTATATACTTCGCATTGTTTCCAAAAACAACATATTGTGTCTTTTTTTTTTTGTCAAGAAGTATATTTTTATTTTTATTTATTTCAACAGAATAATGTACCCCACTGAACATGCGCTCGTGTGAGTTAATCAACAGTATTTTTGTTAAATTGCAAATCTCAATAAAATAGACTGAGATTTTTGGTCACGTGAACGTGTCACGTATAATGGTTTACCAGTGTAGTGACACTTATGAAAATTAACGGAGGTATTCTGTATATACTAAATGTATACATATTTAAAAACAAGACTGATGGTTTTGCTGATAATAATATTTGGCAATTGCCAACAATTGTTAATACTCAATAAATATTTAAATACAACTTTATACGTATATAACTACTTTTTCGATTATTTGAGACTCAATATTATAGTCAAAGAATGTAACAGTAATAACCGTACCTATCATCACACTTGCGGACGAGCGACTGATATTATTATTATGTAAATAAATCGTTTATTGCAATTTTCATTTAAGACGATATATGAGAAACGTATAAATATATTTATAAAATTGTTCAAAATGTACAAATGGATTTTCGATATTATCTGTGATATTGCACTTACCGACGTCCACTATAGCACTATAATACTATCGTATCAAGTATAGTTTCACTGGCTCGCGCATATATAGATATAGATACGCTGCATTTTTTGATTTACATTGTTCAAGTTGGGTCTGGTACGAAACATCGACAAGTACAATATGTCGACTGGTCAATATATCAACAAGTACAAATTTTCCAAAAAAAAAAGATTACATTTTATAGTTTAACGTTGAGATCGGGTGAAGAAGATCTTCTTAGTAAATGGTTGAGATTAAAGTGAACAGTATTCTTTTGGATACTGAATACTCGGTAATAGCTTTGTATACACAGATAATGATAAAATAAATAGTAACGAGAGGATAGAATCCAAAACGTGATACGTTCCAGTTATTGAGTTTTTAAGAGGAATATAATATTGTAAGCATATTACATTATAATTTTATTTTATTTATATCCTATAGTATTTTTTTTTTTGTTATTTACATACCTAATTCATATATTTATTTTAATTTAATTTGTCGACATATTGACATATTGTCATACATTTTATTTTAATTTATAATTTATATCCTATTATACTATTTTATTTTATTTATATCCTATAATATTTTTTTTATTTACATAATTTATATATTTATTTTAATGTAATTTGACGACAAACTGACCTGTCGAGATTTTGCATCACTTGTCGATTGTTCGACCGTCGACATTTTAAATTGTCGATATATTGACTGTTTCAACCGGCTCCCATTAAAGTTTGTACCTATTTAGGTACGCGCTGTCGTCATGGGTGTAAATATGATGGGGAGACTTGAGGCTGCAGAGCTTATAGTCAGTTAGTCCCCCAAATATTACCTAACATCAGTGGCGTATTTAGGGGGGGGGGGGCACGGAGGCAATTTCCTCATCGGCCAGCATTTTTTTGGCGGCAGCAAATTTTTGTGGGTGCTTTTTTTGAAAACAGATTATCATACAATGATATATAGGCAGTTAGGCAAATCAATGTCAACAAAACGTTCAATTAATATTTAAATATAAACAAAGCAATTTTACACTATGCAATCAATCTCTACATCTGATTATAATACACGCGCGAATTGGTTTGTCGTCGAATACTTAAACCAATTGTTCAGTGCCTAAACTAAAAATTTCTTGTGGGCTATACGATGTTAGTAACATCTTACTGTCAGTACAATAAGAGGGCCGTTTATCAAAAATTGTATACCTATATTGTACAGGAGAGCGGTTTTAATATTTAAAAGGTAGTTTACAGACTATAGGTACAGTAATTTTGCAATAGTTATCTTCAACCACAAAACAGTATGACAAATTGTATTGGAAAATTATTTGAAGTTTGATTATGTAATTTTAAAAAAACTTTAACTTACCAGAAATATTATTTTTTTATAAAAACAATAAATATTTTAAGATATGGACTTATTGCATTGATAATTGTATTAACTACCTAACTATTTACAATAACATAATTTTCTAATATTAAACAGTTAAGTACTGATGACAATAATATTATTATATTATATGATTCTGAGCGGAACGATGAAGACATAATGGTTTTACAATAATGATTTTTGTTTTGTGTTTGTCTACATGCACGATTAATAGTTGAAATAATGTTTTGATTTTTAACTTCAGTATCTTTTCTAGTGGGAAAGTGAATCTAGTTGGTTATTTAAAGCATATTCCAGTATTTTACAAAAGCGACGAGGAAAACAAAAAAAAAATTAAGGAAAAATGGACATTTTTAAGCAAGACGCAAGTTTTTGACAAAATTGATTTTGATAGTTTGGTGTGATTGAAAAAAATAACTGTAGTCTGTAGAATATGTACCCACATACAAATTTATTAAGATCAAAAGCAATTAATATAAGCAGTATAATTATATGTCCAAATACTAGAAGAAAAATCTGCAATGTGATCTATGGACTACGGAGTTACTACTTTTCTTACTTTTTAAAACACATATATTAATATATTAATACATCACTTTGAACAGATAATATTATTATTGTGAGAATTATATCAATAAAAGACGTGTATCTACCTACTTATTACTGATTCATCTAAGCTAATATGCAGTAATACAGATATAAGATCATTAAAACCCTTCAAAATAATTATGTAAATTTATTTTTTTGGGTTCAATAGTTTCTTCGTATAAAGAATATGATAATATAATACCATTTTTTTAATGTTAAAAAAAATATTACTCTAGCTCAACGGACTCATTTAGTATTGAAAACTGTTTAATTGTTTCCTGAAAAAGTTTTTTGAGTTACTGCTTAGTGGATTTCAGTGCCAGCTAATAAATAGGCGTGAATTGTGCAAATATACCTACCTGTTACAGTAGTTACACATTTACACATTACATCTATACCTAAATATAGCGATATAGTAATTTATCTTGGCTTAACAAAAATTCGTACGAGAATGTGACAACTCATTAGATAGATATAGCCATATAGGGTAAAACGACGTGTATATGTTCATGAAATTAGACTTACAATATATTGTGTATAATGTATTCATATATGCATATTATTATGTAAGAACCTATCACTCAATTGACAGTCGGTGCAGTACTATATCACATGTAGAGTAGGACACTAGCTATTTTAGGTTATTACCACGTCGAACACCTATAGATATGTAATAGTAGGTACCTACATATTTATTATAGTATAGAGTGCTTTATTAAGTTGGAAAATAAAATTGATTGGTATGTAATAAACTTCGGAAAAAATCGTTTATGAATTGTATTTATCTGGAACTGCAGTATTGGTTTTGAAACACATTTCGTTAGAAAAATATTATGCGTTTGGAAAGTAAACAATCGAAAGATATTATTTTGGAATCGTATTTTGTCATAATAGTGTAAGTTCATAATCGTATTTTGTTGGAAATGTATTTTTTCGGAACCGCGGTAAACCATAACCCAGTAATACACATTTCTAACAAAATATTTTTCATGAAAATACGTTGCTGGGAAAATACGATTTCAATAAAATATTATCCAGTATACTATAAAGTTCTATGGATATATTATGTTTCCAACACAATATTCTCCATAAAAATACGTTTCCAATCGAATTCGTTTCCGTCATATTCTATATATTTAAAATTCACGGATTACGATTCCAAATAAATATGAATTCAATAAAAATACAGTGGTTCCAACAATATGTGTTGAAATGTATACCTATAGTTCTTCTATATGACTATATGCTAATCTCTAAAATCATTATTCGACTTTTCGAGTAAAAACCGCGTATATATATATGTACCTAACATTGATGACGCAACTTTCCACCGTGAACTTGTTTTTGATAACCTATTCCATGGTACTCCAGCAATATTATAAGATATGAATATTTTAGCAATCAACTATACATGCTATATATTTTTTTTTTTTTTTTTTTTTTTTTTTTTTTTTTATTGGGTAACCCGCGGCAACATAGGCCATTGGGTGTGGGGAGGGCACTGTAGGTTTTTTTTTTTATATTGGGTAGGTTTGGTAGGTTTTATATTGGGTAGGTTGGTACACGTGTGTGTTGTGTTTGGCAGAATTTCTAATGGGGCACCCGTAGGTTTCTGCCGTGCCCCGGGGTGGGGGGATGGCGGCACTTGTTCTCCGGACACCGTGACTTGCACGGAGAAAAATGCCGCCCAGTGGTCGAGGATCGAACTCGGACCGGCTGTGCCGAATCCGTCGCGTTAGACCACTCGGCCACCTCGTCCCCCCATGCTATATATTATGTACCTTCTTAATAATACATATTATAATATAAATTCTGCAAAAATGCAAAATAATACAACACAATCAGATGGTCCGTTTCTGTGGATTAGTGGCGAATAAAAAAATGGTCATAGAAAATTGCAAATTGTACGTATATTGTATATAGTGTTAGTTATATATTATACATCAATAAGTATATATTATAATATGATGTAGATAACTAATATAGTATATTATATAGGTACTAAAGTTTATATTTATTTTTATAATAATTCATTTTTACATCTATGTTGTTTTGATGCTTTATAGCCTATATAGGTACCTGTATATTTCAATTTTAGTGTATATTTGAGCGTAGAATCATTCTTATATTCTGGCCATAATATAAAAAAATGCACCATTACGTGTGCCTATTATGCTTCATGGTTTTAAATACCTAGGTCTTACATATTATATATAGTTGCAGCCGATTGGCTGGTGTTGTGTACCATCATGGTGTACCCATATCGTTGTTGGTTTAGTATATAAAAAAAAATCATGGGATGCGCAAATGAAGCACGCTATTATTTCATCCAAAAAATTACTGTCTGTGTTTTAGATTTTCTGTTGCCAGTATACATATTACGATGCTATTATATATGTATAATCGGTCGTAAAATATAATACCTATACATAGAAATATCGTGCCAGTCGTGTCACTGAACTATTCAGTTTAACGTCACTCGTCGCTGTGCGTGATAATATTATTATTATAAAAATATATAATTGGTTTATGGGAATGGTGATGTACTGATGTATGTAACTATTTATATCTATATACCTACTATCACATCACAGGCCAGTACGTGTTTCGTTTACTTATCGAGGCGTTTATTCCTATATTCCTATATAGGTGGTAGATATAATAGCCAGGTTATTAGCCTGGTATATTTATATTATACATAATATTATGTATTAATACCACAAAACCGCAAACAATAAAAAATATATTATAATATAGTATAGGTGTCTAATATATACTTATATAATATATTAATTGAAAGTTACTCCCTAAAAAGTATGTATAAATACAAGTTACAATAGTTACATTGAAATAATGTAAATATATAGTTACTGCGTATATATATATACATGTATTACCCATTTAATGTTTAAGATAAATAGAGAAGGATCGTACGATAAAAGTTATGATGGACTGATAGGCCACAGGAGATAAATGTAGGTACCTATGCGTCACTGTATCTATAAACAAATATAAAGAGCAGCAAACTTGGCCACAATTTAGAACCTATAGCAATTACTTTGATAGGCAGATTTTTTTTGGGGACGGGGTGACTTGGCCCTTTTTATGGTTAGATTTTTATTCGATATCATTCTTTTTTGCTGGTTTCTGTATAGTGGGCGTTATCTCGAGTTCAATCGTAATAATATATTAACATGCAGTAGCCGACAGCCTGGTTTTGTTGTACGTCACAGTGTCAATTTAATGTCACATTATGCAATTAGAAATAAGAACTACCCTCCCTAAATTGGTATTAATTTTGAGCATTTTTTAGATTCTGAGCGAAGCGATGAATGTATTGATTTTACAATGATGTATGTTTTTTTTTTATTTTTTTTTTTTTTTGTATCTGTCATCACCTTTTAGGACAGTAAAAGTGCTTGGATTTTCTTCAATAGTAACTTTTCTGATAGGAAAGTGAATCTAGTTGGTACTTTGGGGCGTCAAAAGTAAAAATTTCCCAGTAGTTTTCACAAGCGACGTGAAAAACGAAAGAAAAATTAAGGAAAAACGGGAATTTTTACGCAAAATCTGTTTTCGAGAAAATCGATTTTGGTTTTTGGTGTAACTCTAAAACAAATGACCGTAGGGACATGAAATTTTGACTGAATGTTTATATTAGCATTTTCTATACACCATAAAATGTTGAAAATATTTTGACTCTTTTTGAGCTGTTTACGGACGTTGTCAGTTTTCAATTTTTTTAGTTTTTTTTTCTATAAATATCAATAAATTTTTATCTGTTGAGTAAAAAAGCTTGAAAATTTAATAGAAGGCTCCTAGGTTATTGTTTCAAAGGCAGATGAAAAAAATTAAAAATCCATAGGCACAATTTTTTTTAATAAGCATTTAAAGTTCAAATTTTGACAACATTTATCAAATTTATAATTTATTAATTATTTTGTGGTTAAAAATTTATAAAATGTTTAACTTTTATGGCTAAGGATTGAAAATTTAAAACAAGACTCCACGTAAATAGGTTATCTATAAATTACTTTATTCACAATAATATCATCAAATATACTTGGTAATATCATAGGCTGACTGACTGTTTTCGCTCAGAATCGTTTTTCTTATACAATGATATTATATCATTGAATTCAAATTTAACACCATCCATTACAGTGACCCACTTGTAACCTACTGTACAGCAGAGCGACATCCACTTATCCACCTTTTTTTTTTAAAATGTTCTTAACTTTTCTTAACTTGTGTAATAATGTTGCATTTACATATTGTTATTCCACTCGACAATTAACCAAGTCCATCGCGTCACTAATGTGAAAAATGATCAGAGCAAAGCTCTCGAAGAAAAAAAGTACTGCTACGGAGTGTTCCTATTGACGTAGCTCTGCAGGCTTTTGACAAAGCCTTGCACAAAGGATTCCTAATATTAAACTGCCACATGTCTGGTGTGCACTTTTTGAATCATACTTGACCGACCGTCAATTCCTAGTCATACACGTATTATACATATATTGTATAGGTATACTAATACTAACCTTAAATACTTGCACCTAACTTATAATATCTAGTATATAGTATGGTAATATAGTCTATACAGATATTAAGATATAATATCATACATGCGACACATCATATAACATTTAAAAAATAAGTAGTAACAAGTTACAGCATACACCAATCTATTATTATAATTATAAAGGTATAATAATAGCTATAGACTATAGTAATAACTATATAGTATATAATGAAATAATGAATATAAAATGAGTAACCTTGTTTTAAAATTAAAACTTCTAGTTTTAGTAGGTAATTGCAACTATAAATATATCATTCAAACATAATATAATCGAATCAATATATATATACGGTATAAATTATAAATTATAAATTTAAAGAAATATAATGTTGTACCAGTCATGTTTCTCCTACATAATTAAAATTAGAAACGTTAATGAAAAATAGTTTGGTCAAAATTACTAAATTATGCATCTTACAACATATGTATATTTATATAATAAGTTAGAATTACATAATGGATACCCCATTAATAGGCATTAATGTATTAGGTATTTGAAAAAAGTTATAATCATAAGAACAATAATTATAATTTATTGGTAACTACTTTTTATATTAAATTAGAAACTCTATCAAAAACGCAATAATTATAATTTTGATTTTTAACTAAGCATCTCATTTTAACTATAACTCGTTTTTCAAATACTATTACAATTAACATAATATACCTATATATATATATATATTGTATACGTTATTAATTAGTAAATATGCAAGCCTTCAACATTTTAACTACAAAAAAATAACACATTTATAATTAAGTACCTATACCTATATGTATTATATAATATATATTATATATTGGTATATTGATACCTATAATATTATTACCTATAATTTTCGTGTATTATTGTGTAAGAATTATTTTTTTTGGTCCACGTTTGATAAAATGTACATTGTACGTACCTATATATTCGTTGAAGTTAAAATAGTACCTACCAATTCTATGCAAATGCAATATTATGCTATATATTATATAATATTATATTATACAGTTTCCATAGGTTAATAATAATATCTCTTGCCCGGAGATATTATATATCTTAGGTAAATTCGTGTTCCTCAATATTTCTCACGCTCGTCCCCTTTCTTTGCCATATCCTCTCATAAAAACCACATGTACTCTTAATTAGATGTTAGCTTTTCTTTCTATAATGTATTATTCTATTATATCCTTATTCCTTATGTATCATTTACTGTATACTAAAAAATAATAATTGGTATTGTGGCATAGTGCATTATTATTAATGTACCTAATACCTATTAGTATACCTACCTATATACAATATTAGTGTATCATAATAATATAACCGAAACCAGCTAGGCAGGACTTGAAATCAAAACGATAAATTTTGATTTTAATATCAATGTTATACCTAGGTACTTTGTACTTATCCATATTTGTTTTTTCTGATTTAAAATAAAAATAATATATTGATTTTATAGTTTTACGATTTTTATATTTTTGCACAAAATCGATTTAATTGTATTATGATTTTAATTAGATTTTGAACATGATTTTTCTTTTTTTTTTCAATTCAAAATATCAATTTTACATTTTTATGATTTTAATTTTGATTCCTAACTATACGAGAGACCTATCATCGTTCTCACGGCCGTGTATAACAGGCTCTAGAAAACGAAATATTACTTATTTATTATTACCTATACGGCTATACATATGAACAACATTATAGGCCTATCAGCCATTGTGGATTTTTAAATTTAATTAATTGTTTTTTTTTCTCAAGCAAAGAGTCACTAGTGGATGACTTCTTAATCACGCATACCATGTTTTCAGTTTCTTTTCACATATACTTATTATGGTAAGTAGGAAATAGATAGTAGCAGTAGATTGTATATTTATTATAAAATTAAAAATTTAATAACAATTTAATCAACTTTTTTTAAAATTTTTAATCGATTTGGATGTTATAAAATTATAAAACGATTATGATTTTGGTATAAATTATTGGTTTAATTGTTTACGATTTCAATGTGAATTTTGAATATTATTAAAAAAAATATTTGATTTTGATATCACTTTTGATTTCTTAGAAGATTTTTAAGATTTTTATCGATATTGAAATAGATTTCAAGCCCTGCAGCAGTTAGGAAGTTATTTGTCTTATTTATATAATTTATTTATAAGTAGTAAGTATACCAAATATGTGCGCGTACCTATAGATCATTAGAAATGTATTCTAACATGTGCATTGTGTATATTATTGTATATAGTAGGTACATCTAAAACTATTCCGTAGCAACGATGGGGTGCGTAATATGTCATCTCTACAATTCTATATCCAATAAGCATCCAATTACAATTATATATATATATATATATATATATAAAAGGGATGCAGACATGCAGTAGCTGCAGCAGCGTACGGTACTTATATACACACACACATATATATATATATATATAATATTAGTGTGCAGTGGGGATTTGGTCACACATAGTACATACAATATACATGTATAATAATAATAATAATAATAATAATAATAGCAATATATATAATATTATGTATATACGCCATACGTACATAACGCGCATATATTATATATATATATAAATAAATATACAAGAGGGGGATTCTGCTTTCTACACACACACACCAGGATGGCGGTGTGATGCCTTTTGATCCTTCGCCGACCGGTCCCTAGAGGGCAATCGCGACCGTATATACACCGCGGTCCTTCGTTTTGAAATTATATTTATATATACGTTCAAGCTGTACACACATATATGTATATATACACACGATACGACCCGCGACCCCCACGGAAATGGTATAGTAGTAGAACAGAAGCGGAAGAGGCGAGATTCGGCGGGTCTGCCGTCGTCAAATAAAAGCGTTTTTATCATTATGTACACACTGTTATATACAAGTAGATGTGTAAAATTGTGTATGTGTGTGTGTGTGTGTGTGTGAGTGTAGGTAAACGTTACAGAAATACGCGACGAAATCACATCAATAGTTCAGAGATTGCCTTGACAAAAATGTATTGGAGATTCTGTTAGAATTGAATGTTTATGATATCTCCTCGTTTATATATTACGTATAACCTGAAATTATTCGGATCAGCCCGTTTATGTATTATATAAATATATATTATAATATGTGGGTGATTGATGTTAATACATATTGGCAAGAAAATATCGATTTACAACATAACCCGTATTGTATATACATATATAATATGTACATACATATATACAATATACGTGTACATGCCTATATATATACATGTATATAAATGCGTGTTGTGACTATATGAATATTTAAATGCGATATTTTGCGCGGTTATTTGGCTACGCCCAACTTTCGCACGCAATAAATAACCCTGTTCGGCGCACTGTGAGTAGGGGTCGGATATTGGAAGCGGAAAAACCAAATTTACATTTATTTTCACTTAAGTAGGTGTACTCACTATTCACAATTTACGGGTGGTTGAATTCTGTACGAATTGTGCCGCTGCAACGCTTTTACATATTATTATAATATTATTGAACACCCTCGGGCCATAATTTAATAATTTAGTTTTAATTTATATATTTTTCAACTGGCATATAATAACCCTGCGACGATTATTAGGTATATTACGCGAACAACAGCTCTGCGGTGGTGTTACCTATACCACGGTAATAATCGTATTACGCATACCTATATTATATACTATACTATAATATATTATAGACACTGTCTTTACATACATATATAGGTATTGTGTGGACGGTATACTTATATGTAATAAACAGCATTAAGACTGCACTATACTATAGTAGGTATGTAGATTGTGTGTACTTTCCGCTGACCTTGTCCGCACGCACGAGATAACCGAACGTATATAATAATTGGTGCACCATAATATTATATAGTACCTATAATATTATGTATACATATTACATATATTATTGAAATTACTACTATAATACTGTATACACGGTGTTCGCATATGAGTACACAAATCGTAATACATTCAAAAATCATGATAAAAACATATATCTATTTGAATATTTTGTTTCGAACACGGTTTGGTGCACTTTACGACGTTCCGTATAATATAATGTAATGACGTCATCGAATGTATCTTATTAAAATACCGATAAGAATACCGATGTACAATCGTTTTTTTTTTTTTTTTTGTATATTTTGACCAGGCTTATCATATATGCACATTAAATTGTAATTATATAATAAACTTACTTATTAAATTTATCATAAGATATAATATAGCGTTTATAATATACGGAGTGATCCATTTGACGTCACACACTCGTTATTTCAGAAAACACTATGACGTTTTTGAATATACTTCTTTTACATAATTTTGAATCGTTAGAAAACCAAATTTTGAGAAAAAATTATATTTTTAATTGTTATCATGTTTTAGTCTATTATTGATTTGAACAACAACATACATTTTTAATTTCGTATAATATAGCTTCAATCTTCATATTCCGAAACAGAATACTATTCGAAGGGTTTCTAGCCATACAATTACATTTTCGACAAGTAGTTTAATTTTCTGAAATAATGAGTGTCTTACGTAACAATGGATTCGGTGACCAGTAATGTCCGGTATGTATATATCTGACGTTTGACCAACACGCAACATGTGTAGGCAGTATAAGTATAAGATTGTATATCGCACAGCATCAAGCGAAAAATACATTTTATTTATATATTATATACGTAAGTAGTCGCAACTCGAAACGATTTTTTAATTTATTAATAGGTACTCTTACACTGTTACTCAGTACTTTTCAGTTGACTGTATAGGTTTGATTAGGTTGTAATAATTTATAGATCTAAGACGTATCTTTGTTAACGCGGCAATTTGCAGTCGAACACTTACTGATTACTTACATACTGTGTACATATTATAATATAACACAAAATATGCTCTTCGCGACAACAATCGAGTTTACAAAATAATTTGGAAAATATACGCGTCAACAAATAGTAAATAAACACAAAGTATTATAATTTATAGTATAGTAAAATCACAGTTTACATCATTACCCAGGTACGCATCCAGTGGTGTATCCGGGGATTGGGCGTTTGACCCCCCACCCCTCACATTGCCTTTCCCACCCCCCCCTAATATATTTTTTATTCATATTATTTATATGCGAAAACCGTAAAAAACTAAGTTTAATTTATACACACCCTCCCCCCTTTTCATAATCCTAGCTACCGCCACTGTGCGGATCACTTGCATCACCCAGCAACTCATCGTCGATATTATAACTTAAAAATAGGTTCATAAAATCGTACCAATATCACCTATTATAATAGGTAACCTACCTATATTAATATATTAAATTATTTAATAACACAAATAACGTTATCTGTATACATTATACATATATATTATACACACGTCATAAGCGATAAGCATATAGCCCAATACGCGCATATATAGATTGTATAATTGTGTGTATACTGTACAGTACTGTGCACGGAATATGTATATAATATGTACAACATTTTGTACATTCCCCCTGGTCACTTACCAATATTACCAATATTAAAGTACCTGCTATAACATATTTATGTATTTGATGAGTAGTAAATTATAAATTGTCATATGACTATAATATAGGGCTTTTCGGAGTGGTTAACGGTTGTCCTCCTCTAATTTACTAACTAATAGCGTATCATGACTCTTTTGATTTTCTAAACGTATTACAAATCACAAGGAAATTTCCGGGCGTACCCGACGCAAATACTTATTGTACAGTATAATATTTATATACGTTACAGATTATACGGCCATCTGTACAGTTTCTTGGTCAATTGATTACAAGTCTCAACAGACACAGTTTGGTCACCAATTGAGCTTTGGTAGCTTGCAGGTTTCATGAACTGCCAAACAAACAATGACACATTACATAGGTATGCGTATATATGACTAGCTGTATTCATCAGGGGCGGTTCCAGAGACTTGGTTGGAGGGGCCTAATAGTTATAATTTTCACAAAACTTATAATAACAAATTCAAAACAACAATTTTTACAACACAAATTCAAGCCTCTAGCCCCAACCCCCCCACCCTGGAAACAAAAAAGTTTTTGTTGAGATTTTCATAAAAGCCATAAATCTATAAAAGTGACACATTTATTGTACTTCTTGAATTGCAATCACACAATTTTATTGTTCTATTTTCTATATTTTGGATACCCGTTTCTATAATATATTTTTTCTTTCAAAAATTGTTTGGGAAACAGTTTCGTGCATAACAACAATTATATAATTATACATATCTACGCGATACGCGCCTAACTTACATTAATAAAAAACTGGTATTAACGGTATTCGATTAATTAATTAGAACAGCATAGATTAATCATACAACTAACTGTTTAATTAAAAAATATAGCACAACACCTTCCTCGGCATTCACCGATAAGAAAAAAAAAATTTCTCCTATCCAACGAACAAAATTACGACATACAGCGAACAATTTAACTAATATTTTTATTGTAAACATTTTGAATGCGGCTGAGAAACTATGACTTTACTGCTCTCGATATTCTTTTGACGCGTGTACCTTTATAATATGCAGTTTGAACACTATAACATCACATTTTGAGCTACGATTGCATTACATTTTACTTAAAATGTCTAAGTGGCGGGGGAGATAAATAAGTTGGATATAACTTATAACTTATATTACACTTTATGGCGTCGTACATGTACAAACGTACATGTATAAAGACTGCATACAAGAAAAAAGGTGGGTGTCGCTCTGTTGTACAGTAAGTTACAAGTGGGCCACTAAGTGGTAGTGGATAATGTTAAATTTAAATTCAATGATATAATATCATTGTATGTAAGAAAAACGATCCTGTGCGTACTAAATTTTTAAGCTTTTTTATACCTAACAAATAAAATTTTATTGACATTCATAGAAAAAAAAATTGGAAACTGAAAATGTCCGTTAACAGTTCAAAACAAATCCAAATATTTTGATAGGTTATCGTGTATAGAAAATGCTTATATATAAACAACTAGTGAAATTTTCATGTATCTACGGTCATTTGTTTTATAGTGTTTCACCAAAAACCAAAATCGATTTGGTCAAAAACCAATTTAGCGTAAAAATTTCCGTTTTTCCTTATTTTTTTTGTTTTTCCCGGCACTTTTGAAAATTACTAGGAATTTTAAATTTTAACCTCCCAGCTTCACATTCCCATCGAACAAGATGCTGAAGTTGAAAATTGAACCATTATTTTGACTACTTATCGTGTAAATATAGACACAAAAAATTAAAAAAAAACAAACATGTATCATTGTAAAATCAATACATTCATCGATCCGCTCAGAATCTAAAATGGAATGGAATGGACATACACTATGTCACCGGAAAAAAATGACTCAAACTCTCAACAGTCTCAACCAAATTTAACAAAGTTCAAAAAGCCACCTATTCCTGGTCCTTTCCTGAAAACACAACATTATAAAACACGAGACCTGACAACCTCAGAATGACAGAATATATAGAACATCGAGTCTTACACACTATTACACTAACACTTAATAGTTAGTGAATAATTAATATCCTCCTATAAGTATCATCAGCGGTGGCACCTCTCTTACAACTAAACTCATATTTATTATGATTGCAGAACGCACTCACGTTTTTGGTTGAATTTACATTCACCTTTTTCTTTTGGATAAACCAGTTTAGAAAAACCAAACGATATATTAAATACCTACTATTCGGATTCATATCGAGAACAAACCAACAATCAAATATCATATTATAAATTATAAATATACGTATGAATACGTATAATGTACCTAGAGTACACATTATATCATAATTTATTTTTTTGTTTTAAACACCATATTAATAATGTCACCTAATCTTAATCCATAATCAATAGTACGTCTATGCATTGGTCTAATAGGTGCCATCGGATGGCTTCTAATAATAAAAATTATTTATTTATACAATATAATAGGTATATTATATACTTAGTATATAGGTAGGTTATAATATAATAGGTACCTACTACATGGCCGTCCTTAGGATTTGCGGGGCCCAGGGCGAAAACCAATTTTTAAACTAATTTTACCACTTTTTTCAAACGCGAGGTCTCCGAATGTAAGCAAACAGCGCGAGGCCCAAGGCCCGTGCCCTGCACGCCCCCCCTCCCCCTAAGCACGGCCCTAACCTACATATGTGTACTAAGTATACCTGCAAGTACCTATATATGACGATATTTAAACTATAAACGATAACTCATATAATAATAACTAATATGTACATATACGCACCCTGCAGTACCACCCTGGTGATGCGTGTATATGAGTAAATTATGTAGGTACATATTACAATATAGGCATTGTTTTTGTTATTGTTCCACTGCTATATAATATATACTATATTATGTCCTGTGGATATTGGAAAAGCGTGTACACAATAGTACACTATTGTATGTATTTATATGTATATAATGTGTACCCCCACGACGTTAGTCGAATGGAATTCGAATCTCGTACATTCACGCGCGCGTGTGTGCGTGTGTGTGTGTGTGTGTGTGTGTGTGTGTGGCGTGTGTGGCGTGTGTGTCTAAGTATATATGCATGCGACTGAAGTATTTATATAATGGTATAATGTCGACCGGAGAACCAAATATTATTATTACACTGCTGTGCGGCTTACATTCCGCGCATTGACGGAACGTATACGCGTATGTGTAGTGTGTACCTATATATAAGTATAAAGTAACGCTTACAATACTTATTGAAATCGATACATATTATTATTGTCGTATGATTTTTTTTTTTCTTTACCTGACCTCCAGTTGGTGTATGCGTACAAATAATATATTATATTCCTACGACCAGATTTTTGTAAAACTGTAAATGAAATGATTTATGAGAGCATTTATGAACAAATCTATATACATACATATTACATATATCATATTAATATATCATAGAAATTCAACAAGCAAAGAAAAAAGAAAAAATAAGAATTTATTAATTTTTTTTTTTCGAATTTAATTGTGAACGAGAAGGTTAAAAAAGTCTATTTTGTAAAAAAATACCACACACTTGACGTATCGGCATACAAAAGTGAGTATAGTATACGTGATGTATTCTTATCTCTAAAAAGACCTTGAAAACGTTTTTGTTTTTTATATGTACATAATATATATATAAACAAATATTTTTACCATTATCAAATTGATAAATATTTAACTATACCGTACAGCAATATTCACGAGATAAAATACGGAATCGAAGTGCTTAAAATAATTTCTTGAATTTTTTATTTTATTTTAAAATCATAAATCATAATGTTATAAATGTAGACGTTTAAACTTATATAGCATAATATAAATTATTTGCTCGTAAGTTGTAACGTCAAAGATTCATCACGTTTCATAATAATACATATTATCATACCTACCAACCTCTCTATATATTTTCTTAATGTTATACAATTTGTCATCATACTCATATTGTTATGGAGCAACACACACACAAAATGTAAAAGATTAATTTAACATTGATTTAGTTTAAAATCTATTTGCCGTACAAATCATTCCACTGTACCTGTGTACAGTAGGTATACCTCACATAGGTTTAATGTATAATTTTAATGTTTAATTTATAATTTGTTTAGTTTTCGTTTTTAATGTATAATTCAAACAGTTATAAGTTGATGATGATATTATAATCAATAAACTAATAATAAGTTACAACAAACTTAAATAAAAAATAAATGTCTTATTACCTATACAATAGGTATTGAAATTTGGTTTTTATATAAAATTATGAATTAAATCTATAATAGATGACTATATTTGCATGTAGCAATTATTAAAACGCAAAGCCGGGTTTCCACTACAATCGTATTGTGTTTTATTCAACATCTCTCCGTATAATATATATGTCGGTAACACGTTATCTACAAGTTGAACAAGTGGAAACCTGACTTGACTGTTTTTTTTTTTTACTAATTAACAGTTTTTTCTTCGTCACTGACCCGTCTCTGTGGTTTAAAAACCTAAGTTAAAATCTAAATTATAATCATCAATATCACATAAAATATATTTTGATCTTACAATTTTTTCATATCTCGCGTTACTGATTAATGTAATCCAAGTGAATCAATCAAGCCAGAAACAAAGCCATTTATAAACATTTAATATTAGTCATATCTCTCCTTTCATTAAATTTAAATATGTATAGATTAATTGGCAATCGTCATTAAAATGAATCATAATATGTAGATGGGGACTATCTATCTATATATATATATGATTATATATGAGCAGTATATTATATTATTGTGTGACATGCGTATCGTATATTGTGCTTAATATAACAAATAAATGAAACGAAATGCTGCGATGAAGATTGACGATGATGTGTACATAATGGAGGTTTGTTCCGGTGAAGCGACATTGGCACACCTATATAGGGACACAAAAGAGATGGGAAAAATTATTTACGCGTCGTGTGACATATGTCACGTGCTATATATCGGTGTGATGCTGCGACGAGCACATCTCTTGTATAGTTTTTCTATATCCATAAAAACCGATTTGCCGAAAACCGAATACGCACTGCATTTATTGTGCGAGTAAAATAATTACTATGGAAATCACGAATTCGTCGAAATAACTGTACTGGAACAGCCAGGAAATGAACATATAGGTACTATAGATACTATATAGCTTAAGAGGACGTCGCACTCGCACGTGTTGTCTCCGTCTTATACATACACACGGACTACGTAGCAAATTTTCGTTCGCCGGTTTCAATAGTGCGCTGTTGGTTTTGATATTAGAGTAAATTGACCTATATATCATCAACATTTTAGGTAACAACTATGTCTGTGTTCTCTCATTCTCCCTCTCGGTTTTTTTACGATATTTTAATTTTTAAGTGAATTATAAACATTTTCAAATATTAATGTCTACATACTCATAATACTCACTTAAAAATTAAAATATCGTAAAACACCAACGAGAGAACACTGCAGATAATGTTGTTTCTTAAAAGTTTTATAATAGGTCATCAATTCATTCTTATATCAAAACCGGCGCATTCGAGTTGGGTCCCAAGTATACTAGGTGCTAATCTCAGCTGGTACAACACTAGTTGGATCCGGGATTATTTTAAGTAATACACATGTTAGGTCCTGGAATTTTTCAGGTACTACACTAGAGTTGGGTGGTTGGGTCTCTATATATTATTTTTTGGTGAATACTACACTATACTTACATTTTAACAGAATCAAAAGTCTAAATTATTTGACTCGACTCGGAGTCGGGACCCAACTCGGATGCAGCCATCCAAACAGCACCCTATATTGAAACTAGCGAACGAAAATGTACTATGTCGTTCGTGTGTAAGACGCAGACATAAGACATACGTGTGCGACGTCCTCTTATAGCTTGTCGCACGCTGTGTCACTGCAAACAACCTTCATGTTGCAGTGTCTGTCCAAAAATTCGTGATCAAAAATAGCAAAATACGCTGTCTACTTTATAGTTACCATCCAGCTAACTACAAAGGATGTCCTGTATCAAAAAATAGTTAACTTCACAAAACAAATTTTAATTTTAGAAACAAACCTACAGAGAACCTCAGAATCCATTTTAAACATCCCACCACAAATATCGCTTACTCACGAATTATTGTACACAGATAAAAAATCAATCTATAAACCAACTACTACCAAGATTATTCAACCAGTACCATACCAAAATTGTTTCAATCCGCTAATCACCCTCCTCATTACATCATGCAGTAAATAAAATTAATTTAAAAATTACATATAAACTAAATCTTGCTACATCTTTAGAAATTCTACAACTTATTCTTCGCGGAATGCTAACAAAAAATATACAAAATAAATAATATTTCGACCGTAAGCGAATTGTGAATTGCCATGTTATATTCACGGATCTGGCGGATTTTGGAATAGTCGTTTTGGAGCGGTTTTTTTAGCGTGGCTGTTTTGACGGGAAAAACTTTTCGGCGTGAAGTATAATATATTTTTTGCGTATAAACAAACTTATTATACTTACGAAATTGGAAATACGGTAATATAGTATCATTTATCGCACAATATAAATTATTGAATTTAGTAATGATAAATTAATGAAAATGTATTCGTGTTGTGTATAATTTTTTTATACACACTCGGCGATTTGCAAATTATTGTTACAACAGACACCTGAATAGTAAATATTAAAACAAATTGTAGGAACGTAGGTACGCTATCTACTCGATATTTTCCACTTCAGGGAAAATGTATGAATAATTCATAATTCATAAATATGTTTTCGGGTTCTAACGTAATTTGAAAAATATCGAAAAATATACGAAAAATCGGTCGGAAACAAAACCTTATATCCAGCTCATTAAAATATTATTTATGTTAAAAATTAATAATAATAATGACAACAGCAATCTGTGTATTCTTAATTATAATAATAGTAATAATAATAATAGTAATAATTTATATTGGGCCCTGTTGTAATACATTTATCATCGTGACACGGTGCGATGTTTGTACGCCGACTGCGATCTCGCTGCAGGCTGCGTCATCGCCGTCGAAACAACACACATGAAAACGGTAATTACACGCCAACGCTGTCTGTCGCCGTCGTATAAATAAGTAACGACGATATCGATGCAGGCAACAGGTATATAAAATCGTTAACCGCGGTACAATAACGAATCGATATGCATAAATGTACGACGTCACACCGGCAGACACGGAATTGGTTCCGGATGAGAAAATTATTTATCACCCCGTACGACTGTTGGAATTATTGGTTCCCATAGATAAAAATATGTAATAATAACAAAAATCTGACGATTGCGCGACTTTCCGCTAAAACGTGGGAAGAATTTTCGTCTATTGGTACTTTAGAACGACTATATAGGTACTTACATATTTTTGCGAACCGTTTGACGTTAAACTTAATTCATAATTTTGGTAGCCTCTACCCGTGCAAATCAGTGGCGGATTAACCACTAGGCTCGCGAGGCTCATTTTTTATGATATATTATTTTTGTTCTCAAAAAAAAAAAAAAATCCCCAAAGCTATACCTAACTTTACTGTTGAATAAAATTCAAAATCCCCAAAGCAAATACTTATAAATAATTGTATATCATAAAATAATAAATATACTCGTAACTTGCTTTAAAATTAAAATAGAATATAAAACCCTATGATATTGCCTAGATAATAATCTTAACTTTAAATTTTATAATAAGTAAATTCACTTCAGTGGCGTATATAATATATATAGAAATAATTTTTGGGGTGGGCTATAGTGCTATATAATATGATTGAATATTAAATGATACTCTAATTTTACAGTAAAATCTAAACAAATTTGTTACTTATATAATAGCCGTCGAAATTACCTCTCCAATGGCGTAATTAGGAATTTATCCTGGGGAGGATATACATTTTTTTACACACAAAATATTAAATTTTCAAGTAAATTGGTGAGAATATTATAATATAATATATAATATTATGACGGCTCTGGGGGGATCCATCCCCCCCTTAATTACACCCCTGTACCTCCCACTAAATATAAATATAATTGCGGTGTTACCTATTACTTTTTTTCGTCTAGATAATGTTATTAATTATGACTTTTATTATAAAATTGATAATTGTAGTATATAATTACATATTAATATTTAAGTTAAAAAATCATTTAAGATTTTAGGATTCATAAACAGGAATACGATTAATTTTAAAAATATTAACTCATTTATAATATAATATTATTTAATTTCAGTATAATATTTGTCAAATTGAGATTCAAATTACTGTACTTTTAATTTTTTTTACTAAAGGTACCTATCTGTTTCTTTCCATGGCAGTATCCAACTGCACCGCTGAAAGGTAATTTTCCGCGCTAAAAAGAATAAAAATGTATTTACGAGCCAATTTACTGGAAGAAAAACTCAACACTTTTTCCATACTATGTATTGAGAACCGCATCACAAACGAACTAGACTTTGACCACTTGATAAAAGATTTTTCCCAATTAAAAGCTCGAAAAGAACTGCATTAAATCATTCGTACTATTTATTTATAAATTGTAACTTGTAAGATTATATGTAATACAATATTTAAATTGAAGTGTCAATTAATAATTATTCAACCATAATACCTTTGAGCTATTTCTCATTCCCGGGACGGCTATACCCAATTACTCATCACTCTTCGATGTTAGCCCATTAAAATTACGAACTTTGGATAGTATTAGAAAAAGGGGGGTGGTAAACACTGAGCGTGCCTCAGGCCGCCTAGAAGGTTAATCCGTCACTGGTCCAAATATATTTTTATTTATTAAAAAAGAGATCCAATGTGAAACATATCTGAGGCAAAGAACCATGGTAGGTAATCAATGTCAAGAATACCCATATAGTTGAATAACAGCTGAATAGGAAAAGTTAATTGGCGAACAAAATAAAAGGGAAAATTCAATGACCATACCAAATGTTGAGTTTACAATTCCTACTTATACCATATTAATTTCTTCTATTATTATTATTTCTTTTTATTTATTTATTACTATTTAAATAACTTCGAAGTCAGTATAAGTATAGGGTATTGGGTATTAACTATTAGACTATTATATTATATTTTTGTACTTATTTTATTATTATTTATGTATTGACAAATAAGTATAATATACTTCGTATTACATAACCTATTTCAAATAAATTGACTATGTGCCAACACAAACGTATTTACCATATTATATTTTTTGAAATTGGAAATCTCCCACCCTTTCAAAATTTTTACTTAGGTAGTAAAATATTTAACAATAAGGAACAATGAATATAATCTAAATTAATTCAAAATTCACGCATCAAACACAATATGGAAGATTATCCACTCCGAAGCCAATGGGAGGGGATCTGACTCCCACGTTCCCCCTTTGTATACGCCACTGATAGACATCCCTAACTTCTAAGTCTGCATGAAATGAGAAGGATCAAGGAAACTGTTGTCGGTTGTATATTATACAATAATTCTTCAACTACAGTTAAAAAGTTGATTTTTGCAATAATGTTGTATTATTTAAATCGGAACCAAATCGTATTTTACCTAAAAATTACCCGAGAACCAATTAGCCATTAAGTGATGGGAATCAACTCGTAGGTGTCCGTTATTCACTTATACCTATCCCATATTATATGACCATGTGGTTTTAACTTGAAAGGCTATACTTGCTATACTTGCATATTTACAAACATCATGGCGAGACTGGACGGCACACATAGGTCCTATAGTTACTTTTCACGGTGAAAAATATGATTTGTCGAACATGCATCAGTTGTTGTTGTCCTATATCATAGGTATTATAGTCTATGAGTATACCTATTACACACTACGTATATAACGCTGGCTATAATATATGTTTAGGCGATAAAGGTACTTATATCACCGGCATAGATAAACGTAATATTATATTGTATATAATACGCGTGTATTATACCATATAGATTAAATATACATAGGCCACGCCAATGCAATCATTTATCGCTCATTATTCTAATTTGGATTTGACTCACTAGTGGCGCATGGTGGCAGGAGACGAATAGATACTTATTTCCCACCTCCTCCAGTGGCCCAGTCACAATGCGTCACTATAGTGAGTCAAACTCAAATTAAAATAATGAACGATTAATGATTACATTGGCGTTGCCTATCAAATAGTGTTACTCAATCTATGATTATATATTATATTATACTGTACGTCTGTATAGAAGTAGTTGCTTAACCAGTAGTTATAACTTAAGCCCGGATTAAGGTGCGGGACAAGAGGGGTGGCAATAGTCAACACTCAATTCACACCAAAATTTACCCAAAATATAATATATATACAACATGTGTACCTAATTTCCACCGACATTTTTGAAATGCATTTGTAATTTGCACATCTAGTGTACCAATAGTAAAAAATATGTACTGTAATTTGCAGAAAAATTGAAATCGTGCACGTTTCTATAGTAGAATATAAAATATCCATTTTAGTTTTTGAGTTGTTATTTCACCATAACATCTTCACACATTTACGGTACGCCATTTTTACTTTAAACTTTAAAGCCACCGAAAATGATGACAATTATAAACACTCTTTTTGACTACCTAGTACCTACGATGGTGTAAATTACAAATACGATTTTAGGCTACCTGCAATGGTGCAAATTTTTATAAATCCCCAGAGAGGCGAGAAGGCCATGGTTCCCGGGCCACAGCCCACAAGATTCCAAGGACATCAGTATCTATGCATTTATAGCAGCATAAACTATATCTTAATAAATGATATAATATTATAATATAATAATTAAAAGAATATTGTAATATACCTATACCGATCGACATTAAGAGTGAAGCCTATAAATTTGTTTCTGATCTTTTTTTTAGCCCATAAATATGTAGTTAATAATTAATAATTAATATACACAGTTTTAGTTTACGGAATCTGTGGAAAATATCGAATGAAAATAATTAAATGGATGTGTTTCCCAATTTGTACTCTGCTCTAAATACAAATTGTTCAGCCGAAAGTGCGTTTCCAAAACTTGGCAATAAGGTTTCGTCATTTTTATATTTTTTCGCTATTATTGTTTCCAACAATGTTGTACTAGAAATGTTATCGTTAGAATTTTTTTGCCGGCACAGAGGGAGTCTAACCCACTCTCTCTTGCCTTAATAGTTTTTTTGATTATTATGAAAATATGTTTTATTCAAATTACGTGTATCATTATCAGGTACCTGACCGATGATGGCGTGCTGATTCATCACGTTATTTACGTCTATACATTATTTTGACTGATACCATTTGTAGCATGCGATGGATTTCGATAATTTTGGCCTACGTTTTGTTCGTTAAAATTTGCACCTTGATTACTATTATACACATTATGTTTATAATATTGCTGACCTTTTTTGGTTTGGCATATTTTTATACCTATCATTCCACTTTGGTTGTGTATAGCCATTATTACTATTAAAATGATTTGGAGGGTTATATGTAGTTTTTCGATGGAAGTGTTTATTTGAATCTATATATTGATTCGGTTTAATTTCATTATTTGTGTTGTAATTATTATTTGGATAAAAAGTATTGTTTGGGTGATAATTTTGATTATTATCATAATTGTTTGAAATAAATGAATCATTTGCATTATACATTTGATTATTAAAATTGTTGTTTGGATTAAATGAATTATTTGAATTCTGTTTTTAATTACTATAAGTTATAACTATTATTGTTATTATTGCATGGGTCGTAATTGCACATATTATTATTGAATGCATTGTTTGGATTATTTTGAAGATTGTGATATGGGCTAGGACTATTCACATGCATATTATTATTAAATTTCTTTTTGTGGTTAAAATTTCTATAACCATTGTTAATATTATTTAATTTAGATTTTAAAAATTCATTTTCTTTCCTAAGAGTGTCAATATCTACAGAACTTATATTTTTAAAATCTGTGTGCATCAATTTCGAATTTTCTATTTTCTTTAAATTAATTTCCAAGTTGTCTAAAGTGTCATTATTCATAATAGTTACGGTGTTATAATATTCTGGTGTTAGTGCCTCTAATATTATATCAATTTTCTCGGTCTCAGGAATGGTGCAATTTGTTTGACTAATTAAGTATAAAATATCTGCTAAGAACTCCGATATTGTTTCTGTCGATTTTAATTTTTTATTTCGTAATTTGTTTCTTAACATACGATTCTTAGCCGGCGATGCAAATTTTTTCTTAAATATTTGTTCTATTTCATAAAAAGTCGGATTTAAGTTATTAATTGTTAATGTCTTGTATAATTTATAAGCGGGATTTTTTAAATATAATGGCAAGTAAGTTAATTTTATTTGCGGAGACCACTCATTACTCATTAGCAGTAGCTACCACGTTAAAGTACTCGAAAAATTCTAAAACGCATTCATCACCCGAACTGTTGAAAATATTAGGTACAAATTGTTGAGGTCTTGCCATTTTATTTTTCGTATTTAATTTAATTATATTATCAATTTTTGAACTCGCGTCCAATTGATTATTTTGATTTACCTCTACAGGTTCAAATTTTAAATTATTCGGTTGCTCAGTATTTTTAATTGGTGAAAGTGATTGGTCTATTAAGAGATTTTCTAACTGTTGGGCCACGTATTTAGGTCCAACCGTATCGGTACCTTTATTTTCTAATTCTACCTGTGAGTCTGGTTCGCTAATATTTTTTTCACAATGATTTTTCTGGCTATTATTGAAATCTAATGACAACTTATTTTCAGTAAAGGTAAGATCTGCAGTACTATCGTCATAATTATCTTCGGTATCAAGAAGTCCAACTCTAAAAGTTTTTATTGCTGATTTCGCGAGATCCCTTAAGTGAACGAGGGTTGACGATTCTTCACAATGTTTGTTACAAAATTTAAAAAAACCGACTACTTCAGATTTATCTAACAAAAGTATCCACGATACCGTTTTCTGAGATATTATGAATTCAAATTTTTTTTCTACAGATGTTAGTGCATTAAATTCATCTTTACTTAAACATTCGACTTCGTATAATGTGCAAAGCGTAAATTTTTTAACTAACTTAACCGATAAAGGTATCTTTCCAAATTTCGAATTTTCAAAAAAATCTCCTAAATTATTCTCATCGATTTGTCGTAATATGCCGATCAATTCTGTTGCATTTATTTCTGAATCAAAGTGTTCATTTAAAAATAAAATATTTAATTTTGTTACTTTAGCAATCTGATTATTAGTATTTCGTTTAATATAAAATTTGACATCCATTAAGAATTATTAGGCCAATAACTTCACATAAGATTCACATGACACCCAACAATAATATCACAACACAAGGGGTGTACCTTAGAATCGAAATTTTTCTTGAGAAAAAACAAAATATAATTTCCAAAAAAAAAATCAGGACTCCAGGAACGGGCGCCTCCGCCAACTGTAACGTCTCCTCTTCACCTGGGCTCTTACCCGTTCCGGTGTCGTTCTGTTTATATTAACGAGGTCTCGGAGACTCGACCTCGGTGTGTGATATTATTACTAGGGATCAGGGTTACCTTATGTGGAGCAAGTACTCAACGTAATATATATATATGTATATCTGAATATTAATGTATTATTATTATCTACTACAAGTTACAACATCGAAAGTATACTTATAAATTATAACTCCGGGCTACCGATCGGACCATAGTGTGTCGTGGGTGCCGATGTCCAAATGTGGGTTGAGCTGGTCGTCCGCAGGTCCTCTTCAGGTCGTTGTCAGCCCTCGAGTTCCACTATCGACCACCGACTATGACTCTTCATTCTTGACCATCCAACTATCAACCGCCGACCATATTCTATCGACTACCTCGCTGTAGACTCTATCATAACTGACTGCGCCAGGCGTCCCGGTCGGTTATTTACACGATGTGAAACATCGCGTCAGCATAATATATATTTCATACACATATACACATTTGTCATTACTAACACTCGGCATATTAGCCGTGCTCAACGTAGGGAGTAATGTACGATGTCGATGACGATAATCGTTACAGTAGAATAAAAAAAAAAATATTGAACACCTTGCACACAAGAAAACGTAACTGCACTTATAATTTATAAATTGTCATGGTATTAGCATCTAAAATTGAATATAAGGCGTCAGAAAATAATAAACGAATACAATGATTAAATGATAATAGAATATGCAAAATTAAAATCAAGGAAGAGTGTTAATGTAGTTTTTATCATAATAATTATTTTAACTATAATATATTAATACAAAATTGTTTTTATTCTTTTTGAGGGCCTCAAAATGTCTTAATCCGGGCTTTGGTGCAATGAACGTCGTCCAGCTGTAGGGCACTCCATGACGTGTATGTTTTTACTGATGTGAAAAGTGTATACGAATATATGTAGACAATTAGCTGGTATATTCAGTGTCATTATACGCCTATACGCATTATATATTATCATATGTATATTGTATATAATATATAAAATACATATATAACGTATATATAGGCACTTGGCGTGGTACGAGACTTTGTTCGATAAATCTAATAGGTAAGTATATTTTAAATGGCTCAACGATTGCGCGTCGTGTTGGTTATAGAGTATTAAGTAGGTACTTACACCTAAGCCCTAAGCTACTACATAGGTAATATAAGATTATCCTGCTGCGACCTGCAGTTAATAAAACTTTTTTTTTCATTTGCACGTTTCATTTGTTTCAACAGCCAACAGGTACCCATTAATTACCGAGTTTACAACATTTAACATGGGTATTATCTGTGAAGGTATAACCTATATATGGCTATAATATGTAGGCGCTGAACTGCATTCGAATTAATAACGAGAAAAAAAAACAAAAATAGATGGTCCAAAATAAAAAATGCTGCTAATTTATTGAAGTATATCGAAAAACCACTTTTTTTTATGTATTCATATATTATTATTGTAGAATTAAGAAAGAGTTATTAATGAATTCATTGCCGGTAGTTGATAATTGGATAAAAAATGATTCGGTCGATCAAAAACATGTAACCTAATAGGTACCAGGTTGCTTAAAAGTTTTTAATATATTAGCTATTTAAAAATATTAACGACACACAGGATCAATTATTTTTTATAAGCATTTTAAGTTCAAATGTTGACAAAATTATAGTTAATTTATAGTTAAATGTTTGTAAAATGTTTAATTTGTATAGCAAAGTCTTGAATATATAAATGTATAAAACAAGGTCCCTCTTATAAGTATCTAGTTCATACTGTTACCAAAAAATCACTGATCATTGTAGGAAAATAGGCAAAAATGAATTCATCCTACCTACATTATTACTAGGCAATAAAAGCAATATTTAGATAAAACAAAATATCGTTTAGGCGGACACTCACTGTCTTCACTCAGATTTGTTTTTAATATGTAATGATAAATAGGTATCATTGAATTCAAATTGATTACATCCATTATACATGGAGATTCGACACATATCTAATGTACAGCAGAGCGGTTCCAATCGTGGCATCGCACAGACTCATTTTTTTATTATCTAGGCATAGCTAATCCGTTAAAACTATGAATTTACGTCCTAGTTTACTATAGGTACAGTTGAAACTTGACAAATATTAAAAAAAAAAAAATAATAATATGTGAAATGGGGGAAAATGAATTCGAAGGTATCTACTTTGTATCTTTGTTTATGTCCAAATTACCAAATATAAATTTATCAATTTATTAGACGTGTGAATTTCGAAAAATGTATAAGAACCTTAAAATATTCAAATACATAGTATATGTATATAGGCACCTACTATAACATGGCTGGAACCTGCATAATATACAAACATGCGTGCGTTGGAACCTTATTGACGTTATTGTATAGTTGTATCAATACGAATTTCGAGATAATCATAATCAACATAATATTAACATTATCGACACTGACCTTCTGGCTTATATACTGAATTTAAAAACCCGGATGTCAAACGAACAGAATATATAGCATATTGTGTAAACGATAATGCAGCACTACACCATACATATTATATTACAACGACTGCAGCAAACATATTATAATATTATCTCATTTTTTTTTTTTTTTTTTAATTCCTAGTGTACAAATTATTTGTTTACAACAACGATAATCAGTACGCGTATAATTTATCGGAAATTAAACTTTAACCCTCCTCGAAAATCTTTGTCAGTTGGAAAACTACCGCCGCAAATTAGATAACACCAGACATGGTTGTAATACTTGTAAAACACAATATCGATCTTAGTATCCCTAAAACTGTGGGGTGAAGTACAATAGGTTTATAAACCAATTACGGTGTGTCGTTGGGTGTTGTTCGAGTGAGATTCAATTAGAATGCAATTTCAATAACGGAGGCACAGAGCATCATATTTGATGTATATTCTACATAGTAGGTATTTATATGTATACATACATTTATATATGTAAAGTGTATACGAATTACGAAAGCTCACGTATCAATGTCATGAGACACGAACAAAAATTATACATTATATTACATACCTATATAGGCTATATAATCTATATTGGCATATAGGTATAATACGTCATCAGTCACCATATCTATTATCAATTAGTTCCTGTTAACACAACAACCAAATGTCCAAATATATAATTTATAGGTGTGCGATTAATGTACGATGATTTGATTTTACCAAATAACTCAAAACTGTGTTGTTTTTTTTTCCTATTGATTTTGTGACAAAGCGCAACTTACCTCCTGTCATATTTCAAAATCATTGAGTTATATATATTTTTATAGTAAAATAAAACTATCATATTATGATAGTACACAAATATAGTTAGTTTTACATTATAATATTGTTTGCTCTAGGACCTTATAAGTCCGGTTTATAGTGCATCTTTCGAGTCTATAATGATCTATCTGACATAATACATATAGGTACATTATACGTAGAATTAAATGTATACAAAATTTAACGTAATGTATACCTGTGGAGTTATATACAAAAAAGTAAATTTAATGAATTTGTTTTACGATATCCACGATTGTATGTTGGGATTTTATTGCCCGAATATAAGCGATTTACACATCTAGATATTTAAATCTTGAAAACTCTTTGACGTTTGGATCAAAACTATTTTTTCATTTTTGACAAGTTCGTGTCTATAGCAAATCAATAAAATATATAAATTGTTCTTATATTTTTTTTTTTAAAAGTTGAAAAGTGGGTACTGCTCTATACTGTAGGTACAGTAGTTGTCAAGTATGTAATTGTAATGGCTAACATATTTTAATTCAATGATATAAACCATTGCATACGAAAATCCATTCTGAGCGGAGACGTAGTGTCATTCTAGCATACAGGTAATAATAGCTAATTAATTGCAGGTAATCAAAATTAAAAATTATTAAAAACGAAAATATCTCATGGCTAAAAATAGCGTAACTTACCGGTAAACTATTTTTTTTTTTGTTAAAAGTATAGAACAACTTGTGGGTAATCATCTAATAAAATTTCTAATTTTAGATATCTTTCTTTTTTTTTTCTGCGTGGTTCTCCGCCTTAAAGACCATATACCGTCCAGCATATTTGCCTCCAGCTTTCCCTTTCTAACGATAATTCCTTCCAGTCCTATCCTGGCTTAATTTTTTCCACCCCTTCTTTTACCCTGTCTTCCCATCTCAATCTTGGTCTTTTTTCTTGTGAGGCATATTCTAGTATAGTTCTCAGTATCCCTTCCTTACGCCATGCGTGTCCCGCCCTGCAGATGAAATGTCTCTTAGTATAATGTCTTCCACAATACTTGGACTTTGATACAGATATTTTAGTTCCCTATTTTTGCGGATTCTTCATTCTCCAGTGTTTACAACTACACATGGACCATATATTTTCCTAAGTACCTATTTTTCTTTCAAAAATAACCAGTGAAGTCTGTCTTCCGTATAACGTCCATGTTTCCGACCCATAATTATATAGTTACCATACCGGTTTTATTAGTGACCGATATATTATTTGAATCTTCGTTGAATCGATTTTGGTTATAAACCTTATCATGCACAAATACCTATTTAATTGTATCTAATATAGTAATCGAATTGGAAATAAAAAACATCGTAATTGTAGAATATTTGTGACGATATGCAATAGTATAGGTACATAATAATATAATCTAATGTAAAAGCAAAAAATTCCAACCCCAAATCGCCCTCCGAGTGCACCATCACAGGTGTAACTCAAATGACTTACGGTTGATACTATGTTGACTGAATGTTTATATATTATAGTATTTTCTATAAATCATAACATTTTCAAAATATTTTGACTTATTAAGAGTTGTTTAAGGACATTTTTAGTTTTCAATTTTTTTAGTTTTTTATTCTATAAATATCAATAAAATTTGTTGGGTAAAAAAGCTTCAAATTTAATAGAAGGCTCCTAATATATTGTTTCTAAGACAGATGAAAAATATTAAAAATTCAGTCACAATTTTTTTTTATAAGCATTTAAAGTTCAAACATTGACAAAATACGTAAAATTCACGAAAATGTACAAATTATTTTGAGTTGGAAATTCATAAAAAAATTTATATTTAAATCTAAGGTTTGAATATGTAATACAAGATTCCTCATAAGTTTGTCTACAAGCAAATCAAATACAATTTTTATGAGCTTTTGAAGTTCATATTTTTACAAGATTTGATATTCACTCAATTTCTTCTGTAGCGATTTTGTTATTTTGTTGTATAATTCAAAAACAAATAACTGTAGATACATGAAAATTTCACAGAATGTTTATATTTTCATTTTATATGCAGCATAAAATTTTGAAAATATTTTGTCTCTTTTTTGATCTGTTTACAGAATTTGTCAGTTTTCAATTTTTTTAGTTTTTTTTTTCTATAATTGTTAATAAAATTGTATTTGTCGGATAAAAATGTGTGAAAATTTAATACAAGGCTCCTGATATATTGTTACATTAGCAGTTGAAAAATATTAAAAATACCTAAGCACATTTTTTTTTTTATAAGCAATTAAAGTTCGAATTTTGACAACATTTATCAAATTTAAAATTTAATAATTATTTTGTAGTTAAAAATTTATAAAATGTTCAACTTTTATAGCCAAGGATTGAAAATTTAAAATAAGGCTCCGCGTAAATAGGTTATATATAAATTACTTTATTCGCAATAATATTATTAAATTTACTTAGTAAATTTGACTGAGCGTCTTCGCTCAGAATCGTTTTTCTTATACAATGATATTATACATTGAATTCAAATACCATACATTACTGATAAAAAGATGTACTTTTGCAATTTATAAATATAATAAATGCACCTATAATAAGTGGATTTGTTTTGTTATTAGTATTTACTATTTTTTAATCAAATATTTAAGATATTATATAATATTATAATGATACATTATTTGAATATTATATAGTCAAGTGCAGTTAGTTTTTAGTTAGACATTTTTCATTAAATAAGTTGTAATTAACAAATAAATATGACAAGTGGGTAAGACACTTTTGTTGGATACATAGACTCTCAAAATCCCAAATTTCATGGGGGGCTAAAATTGTATACATCAGTGTGAGCAAAGGGCTTGGTTCCCACACAACCAAAATAACTTAATATATATATTTTTTTTTGGGGGAAGGCTAATGGTATATTTGGTGGCTAAGCCCCCAACCCCCTATTTCCGCCAATGCTACATTAAAAACTAAAAGGGCCTAGAAAATATATTTTTGAACCGGGGCCTCAAAATTGTAATTGCGGCACTGTATAGATTTACATTGACGCCCTCAAAAACTCTATGGGAAATGAATAATTGAGACCGTAATGAGTCGTGTGGCTCACAAATATACATGTATTGTAATTCCACAGACTTGTGTTGCAATCATATCGAAGGAACCTGCAGCATTGCAACGTTTTACGGCGACGCGACTTGGGTCTTAATCGTGAATGCGGCACTATTACACATGAATGCACAATATTATGTATTCCGTTATATGCCCGACGCCCGTAAATAGTTGGATCCAAAAATGTGTAGTGTCCATTTTACCCGCGGGTAATGTAAGGATTACCCATAGATTAAAATATATACTATAAAAAAAAAAGGTTAGGTTAGGTTAGGTTAGGTTAGGTATTATAGTATATTTAACCTATATGCGGCCTTATACCAGCATATCCATAATATGAGCAGTGTAATGCTGTGATGGTGCGCTCAGAGGGCGATTTGGGGTTGGAGATTTTTTTGCTTTTACATTAGATTATAATATTATTATGTACCTATTCATTGCATATCGTCACAAATATTCTACAATTACGATGTTTTTTATTTCCAATTCGATTACTATATTAGATACAATTAAGTAGTTAGTTGTGCGTGATAAAGTTTGTGGCAATCGCCGGGCGATTTCGTTAAATATTATTTTTAGTTTTATTTAATTATTTATACGGGCGGCTGTATAGGTAGGTCATCGCTATTAACACGTTAATCGATTTTTTTTTTTTTTTTTAAAGTATAATATTTACAAACTGTAATTTGTGTACAATAAGTGAATGTTGAAACTATAAAACTAATAGATTTAACAACATGCGTTGAAACCCCCTGGAAAAAAAATGTACTACTGAAGTCATGTGATTAGTAGTGATTGTGTATTTGTGTGTAAGTCGTATGGGGGAGGGGGGTTTAGAAAAACATTATATGCCACCAGGGGCGTAGGTATAGATAATTAATGGGGGGAGAGGGAGGGGGGTTGGTTGACTTAAATTATTAGTTATAGGCTAACGTGAAAAACCAAATATTAATATAGGCCGTATATTAATAAAATACTTTTAATGTTATTTTTTAAAATTGAACATTATACAAGTACCTAAATGTAATCGTTTCCTACGTTGTGTTAGTTTGTTCACAACGAGTAAAGGATCAACAATTACATCTATGTTATCAAATATCAATATCATGGGAATACAAAAAAACCAAAATACAATGAATACGTAAACATGGATAGATCAAACAATGGATAGCGTCAAAAACGTGCTGTGTTGACGTGGGTTACCGTGGCAAGATCGCGAACGTCAACTATGTGTTGACATCGGCGATCGGCAGTGAACGTTTTAAATATAAATGACAAAACGAAAGACAATTTGAAATAAATAATTCTGATTGTATTTATATAATATAAATTATAAAAAGGTGGGTAAGTGGATGTCGCTCTGCTGTACAGTAGGTTACAAGTGGGTCACTGTAATGGATGGTGTTAAATTTGAATTCAATGATATAATATCATTGTATAAGAAAAACGATTCTGAGTGAAAACGGTCAGTCAGCCTATGATATTACCAAGTATATTTGATGATATTATTGTAAATAAAGTAATTTATATATAACCTATTTACGTGGAGCCTAAGAGCCTTGTTTTCAATTTTCAATCCTTAGCTATAAAAGTTGAACATTTTATAAATTTTTAACAAAAAAATAATTTTCTAATTTTCGTGATTTTTCCGTATTTTTCCGTAACTTTAAATGCTTATAAATAAAAACTGTGACTAAGGATTTTTAATTTTTTTCATCTGCCTTTGAAACAATAACCTAGGAGCCTTCTATTAAATTTTCAAGCTTTTTTACTCAACAGATAAAATTTTATTGATATTTATAGAAAAAAAAACTAAAAAAATTGAAAACTGACAATGGCCGTAAACAGCTCAAAAAGAGTCAAAATATTTTGTAAATTTTATGGTGTATAGAAAATGCTAATATAAACATTCAGTCAAAATGTCATGTCCCTACGGTCATTTGTTTTAGAGTTACACCAAAAACCAAAATCGATTTTCTCGAAAACAGATTTTGCGTAAAAATTCCCGTTTTTCCTTAATTTTTCTTTTGTTTTTCACGTCGCTTGTGAAAACTACTGGGACATTTTTACTTTTGACCCCCCAAAGTACCAACTACATAGATTCACTTTCCTATCAGAAAAGTTACTATTGAAGAAAATCCAAGCACTTTTACTGTCCTAAAAGGTGATGACAGACACAAAAATAAAAAAAAAAATAAAAAAATAAAAAAAAAAATAAAAAAAAAACACACATCATTGTAAAATCAATACATTCATCGCTACGCCCAGAATCTAAAATTAATAAATTACCTGCTTTGGCTGGAAAATAATATTTAGTTACACGCAAACCGAGGTCTGAGACAACTGCAATATGCGCAACAGCTCCAGGATAAATGACCTGATGTAAATCGGTGATTACGTAATTTCAAACACAGTGATAAATTCTTACACTACGCGAGACGACTACGCATATAGTGTTTACTGTTTTGTGCGTGTTAGATTTTAGACGAATATAATATTTCTAACGATACTCAAATTAGGATTTACCTACGTATGATGTCACTCCGCAGCATTTATAGTGTGGTTCACCGCCGTGGAAATATTTATGTCCCTGCAGTGGGTATAGAACGTATCATATTATCGAGACGTGCAGTGTACCCATAATATTTTCTATACACACACGTAGGGTGGAAGGATATTCCGAACGTTTGTTTTTTTTTTTTTTCTCATTAATATAAAGTTTTCCTGACATTCGACATCGTCTAAACTTCGAACGTTTGTATAGCACGGTAAAAAAAAAGTTCGTCACGCCACGACAATATTACTGTACGTTCGTGTGTGCGCGCGCGTGCCCGTGTGTAGTGCGCACACTAGGTGGAGTACAATATTATGCACCGTGTTCGTGGTACACCGACCTCGTCTGCGTCGCACCACACGTCCGTTTGTGTCGTATTTTCGTCCGCGTCCGTTCCAAGTTCACATTTCGTCCTTCGTACGAACAGCGTGAACGGACACGCGCAGGCGCCTCATATCACATTGGCTATATACAGTGCAATATGATATCATATAAAATATTATCTTGTGCACCTATGTGTGTATCATTACATTATACAATATATTTTTTAAATACGTACACGTATGTCCACCGTGTTTTTCAACCGCTCGCTCGTGTGCGGGGGTACGGTGACTGCGGGGGTACACTATAATGTGCGTTTATATAATTATTATTATTATTATATGCTGCAATATTACAATACGATATTATTGTATGTGCTCGTGTACAACGGAACGGTGTGGGGGAGGTGATTTTCCCGCAGTACAACAACACTCCTCGAATTTCGATCGCGGTATATCATACGGACAACAACTGGTTCCACCGACAAAATGCGTGTATTTTTATTTTTAACATTATTACATTGTTATGTACATTGTACGCGGACCCCCCTCTCCACATTCGATCTGTTCATTTTATGATTTAGTTTACACACGAGGACGCGCGTACACGGCGGCACCGTGAATTATACAGTACCTGTTACGCGTGTGCGCGCAGCTGACGGTTTCAAAAAAAATTAGATAGTCGCAAAAATTAGGCAACGCGGCTGCGTGGTGGCACCACTCCGACGCTTATCGTCGTTACCTACGTGTAGTGAAACTTTCCGATTTCGTCGCAGTCATCACAATTTCGCTGCACGCCTATTGTATTATTATGTCGACCTCAGATATGACGAGACCCGCCGGGCGGTTAGAGAGTATTTTAACATTCGATTGGTCGAAATGTATACAATAATGCTATACAATATTCCGAGTTTAGGTATACCAACGTTTCGTATGCACAAATAATTGTATCGATAGTCCAACTGCAACACACTCGTCTCGACGCCGTAATATATATAATTTAGGTACCTATAGCACACCTATATATTATTATATAATGATCATGCGCGTTCGCATACAAATGGACCTGAAGAATTTCGTTAAGATTTTGCTCTTTTGCAATATTACACATTATGCAGCGATTTTCCGCTGTAGTTGCACGCCCCAAACACGCGAGTTTGTCTATTATGCAGCGCCTCGTGTGCATGTGCACGTCTGAGTATAATAATAATACAATGCATATTATTGATGCATAAAGAAATGCAGTACCTATGTAAGTGCACTTGTCTCACTGAATTTCTATATAATATGTAATTACACGTGTATTCAACATCAACGTAGGTACCTATTGTTTTTATATACGTGCAGCGTGCACCGCATATATACGTATGCATACCAATTATTTATTATTTTATAAAATACCTATTGCACTTTTAATCTAGTTGATGGCGAAGCACGATGAAGTGTAATGTCCATCTATAATATAGATTCTATATAATATGTATACATAAACGTGCATACATTTGTTTTCGAAAATAAAGACAAAAAGACACTCAATGCAACGTGAGCGTGCGTGTGACTATTATAATATACTTAATGAGTAGGTGCTGCTGTGGTGTGCACACGTGTAGGTCTACACGATATTAATTTGACCAATTAAATGGCAGACGGAAATATGAAAAACAATAGCGTTTACCTACGATGATGTTAATTATAAAACACGCGCGAGTGGGCCGTATAGGAAGGATATACCTATCTGATGTTATAAATTATAATTTTTGACGTATTTTTGTATTGCCGTATTAAATCGCGGTGCGGTTAGTTAACTATGCGGCACTGCACACTTGACACTTGTAGAATTGCGTTTAAGAAATCAGACACGCGTGCAGCCTAGGTAAGTAGGTATAATAGCTGGCTGCTGGTATATACCTCTTATTACCTAAACCAGCTACACGCGTACACCCCATAATACTCATATACTACATAACATTATATTTACCTATAATAATATATACTAATATACATAATATAAGAACGTGTGCGCACAATACGAATTAGTGACATTGTCAACATTTCTATTAGCCCGTCGATTTTCTAATCTTGTCTCGAAATAAAAATTTCATTGTAATGTATTTTTATAATGCCCAATATAACAGTATCTATATAGGTACATACTTAACACATTATAATTCGTATTATGCATAGGTATATGTTACACGTTTGCCCCATGTACCTAGTTACCTAAGTATATGTACAGGTATTATAATATATCATATATTGTATACCTCTATACTGTGAAGCATTTACATTGTATAGGTATTCTTAATAATAGGCGTGTGCACGCGAAAAAATAATCGAATCCGTTATGTAAATATTACAACATTTCGTATATTTAATTCGTTAAAAATATAGTACCTAATACATAATCTGCAGTAAATAGGTTGGTAAATAATAGTTCCAGCATAGCCCATAGGCACACACTACTGCACCCTAGTTATTTCATCACCTAGGTAATTAATATTTAAACTGTACACTAAACAGATTTTTAAAAATAAACTTGGTCAGCGTATAAAAGATTAATGATTGTACATAGAATTATGGTTAAAGATTATAAAGGTATATATATATACCTACTTAATAGTTAATTATTTTGATATTTGGTGATTTTATTACACTCTTGTTGTGTTTTTCTATATTTTTTAAGTACTATACAATATTGTATAATATTGTAGGTACTTATATAATAAAGTTGATAGGATTTATATTTTAAGAGACTGATAATATCATTGTCACTGAAATAAAAATCACAGTAAGTACCATAAGTCCATGTATAATAATACACAACGAAAAATAAATTGAAAGGTTATATTATATTTATATCAAAGAACAATAAAAAAAAAACTCATCTACAGTCATACTAGCATGCGATTTCGAAACGCGCATCAAGACTTTGGAAGGACTGTATATTATCGTAAATAAATTATTTGACGCGTGGACCGTTACAGACTCGGTGTTTCATCCCCTTGAGTTTTGTACCGGTGACTATAGGAAACTGTACATTAATCAGGGATTGGAAAAGAACCGGTTCTGGAACCCAAAAACCCAAAAATATTGGAAACCGGAACCAAATTTAAATATTCTCAAATAACCGAAACCGAAACCGGTATCCATATTTTTAAATGAAAAAAAATATGGTTTTACAAGGATTATTTTGTATTTACCTCCGTCACTTGCACTCAATTTATATTTATATATTTATATTGGCTATCAGAAGTGCAGAAGTGCAGAAGTGCTTTGATAAACAATGATAAGTCTAGAGCTGTAAAATCTGTATAAGATGTATATGTTATTAATTCTTATAACAATATTACAGAACCTATCATTTTATTTAATAAATAAAAAAAGCTTTGAGACGTGTAATTTATACGTAAAAACTGATGTAAGCATTAATTATTCAATAGAGTTCGGACAAAAATGTACAGTTATACAGTAAGTATACCTTATGGGTATTTGGTATGTACCTAGGCTTTATGTTATACCTTGAAAATCTGATGAAAACCTAATTAAAAATTTAGCTATACATATATATATATACATATATGTAATTTATAGAGCATGATACATTTAAGTGTCTACACACATTGTTTCGAAGTTTTAACTTTTTAAAAAAATTATTTTTACATAATTTAATGTCATTTCAAAATAACATTTTTTAAAAAAGTTATATTTTTTACTATTTTTTATCGTAAATATTTTTAAGTTTTTAATTTTATGATTTATACATCTTATTTTTTCATTTCATATTCTGAAGCAAGAATATTATTCTATAAGTATTCCAATCTATAATAAAAACCTATTTTCTGACATTCAGTTTATTAGTCATAACTCATAAGCGTATAAAGTTTAAATGGCGGAGTAGTGTTACTCAGGGGTAACAATGCAAAATGTTGTCCACTATACTTCGCTATATAATCTAAACTGTAAATGCTCCTGTATAAGGTATAACTAGGGCTAGGGACTTCAGGGGCGCCATTTCAGTTTCTTTTAAGGGTGTGAAACAATTAAAGAGGCTAATTTTTCCCCACTATCAGGCCAATTGAAAAAAAAGCGTTTCTCGTGTTTCGCTATAGAATTTTTATTACTAAAAACGTACTTAGCTTTCATACATAACATATAAATTAACAAATTAAATATAAAATATTCAAATTTTAGCTATAGGTACCTACCTATTATCATTCTATTGTCATTTTATTATATTTAAATTTTTTAACGCATAAATTTGATTAATATAGTTACCTATAGTTGAAATTATATCAAACAAAACGGAAAATACACAATTAAAGATTGACAAATTGAAGGCCAAGGCGGTAAGGCCATATTAGTATCAAATATCAATGACGCCTAGGGCAATTGTAGATAAAAAAAATTTCGGGCTGTGCGAGTGCCAACCCTTCCCCACCAAAATGTCACCCCTGAGGGATTTTTAGGAGTTTGAATGTTTTCTAATATTCATTCAAAACATACGTATCGTTTAGCGATATATATAATTCTGTTTCATAATTCTAATAGCCTTTACAGACATTTTTTTTTGCATATTTTGCATATTTTACTCTTTTGCACGTGTTAGTGCACATTATTTTGTTGTATTTAAATTTAAGTTTATAGTTGAAATTACGATACGAACCACTGATATGATTTTATCAATTATAATCACACGGTGTTATTATTAATACAACTATTAGTAAGTGTAGACATTTAAATGAAACACCTGGTATGGGTAAATAAATTACATTAAATATACGGTGAGTAGATAATATCACCTATGACGACCATCAAGAGACTGTTTAAAATAAGTCATTATAAACAAAAAATAATTGAAATAAAAAAAAAAGATTATTTACATGCAATATTTTTTGAAGTACAAAAAAATTTGAAAAAAATTAAAAATATATTAAATTACAATTGCATTCTATTAAAAATATTCTGTTATTTCATTTTGTTAGGGTTTATTATTTAAATACATTTTTAATAAATTTAAATGTAATATAAGTACATTAAGAGGACGTGATACCCGCATGTGTTGTCTCCGTCTTACAAGTGCGTAACATAGCAAATTTTACGCTCAGCAAAACACGTGTAGCTCCGTTCATTTAAAAATTAGAGTGAATTGACCTCATATAAAATCTAAAGGTAAGATTATTATCTAGGCAACCTCATGGGCTTTTTATTATATTATAATTTTAACGCGAGTTATGAGTATTTTAAAATTGTACATTTTTTATACATCTTAAAATACTCATAACTCGCTTTAAAATTAAAATATACTAAAAAGCCCACGAGGTTGTCTAGATAATAATCTTACCTTTAGATTTTATATGAGGTCAATTCACTCTAATTTTTAAATGAACGGAGCTACACGTGTTTTGCTGAGCGTAAAATTTGCTATGTTACGCACTTGTAAGACGGAGACAACACATGCGGGTATCACGTCCTCTTAAGTATAGTCTCTTTCACTGATTCTTTCTTATCGACTAACTTTTTTCTAACAAATCTAACCTATCGGCGTTTCACTTTTATCAATATACGTTGCACAGTTTCAATTATTACCGATGTTATATTGGGAATTTTAAAAGTTGTTCTGTAAATGTATACGTCGTTATTACTGCAGTATCGTCGCAATAGCCGCGTTGTTATAATACCGTTTAAATAGCCTATAAATGTTAATGTGAGTAAATTTCACCGGGACGTTTGAAGTCAACAGTCGTATTACTGCCAATATGTCTTTATAAATAAACGATGTATAGCTATAGGCGACACTGTACCATATAATATATTTATAATATTTTTAACAATCCCTGTGTGGCTGCATACCTAAAATGTATACAGGGAAAACGTCATGTTTGACATTATATGGTTGATTTACGCAATACTAATACCATATTATCGACAGTAGACATCTTACTTTTGCTACCATGCAGTTCAAAATGCTATATAGGTACGCTGCAGCTGACGTATATAATATAATGTTGCAGCTATTATAAGCGCCTTGACTCGCGCTCATTGAAGGGTGATTTATTTATTCGTATACATAAATCTAATAACTCGTTTCATCTTAGCCTTTATTAGATGTTAAACTGGCGAAGCTTGCTCAATAGATCATATGTATATATATATATATATATACACACATCTTACAAGTTAGCATGTAATTGTTTTTTTTTTTTTTCTGAATCCGGTCCAGCCCAAGGCCTCGTGGTGGTTTCTTTGAAAAACCAGTATTGTTTTATTTGTATTGAGCTAAGACTGGATAACAGACAAGATACCGTGTCAATGTTGTATAAACGTAAGTGTAGTTATAATAGTAGTATATAATATGTATATGTAGTTCGCAAACTAATAATAATAACATACGTGAAAACCTAAAGCAGTTTCACGTATAATATAAAGTAAAATTAACGCATTTTTATTCACATCATATACACATAGAACGCACGCAATGCTATACGTTGAATGCGTGTGTGTACAATGTATAGATTATATTATGTATCTCGACGTATCGAATTAATGTAATAAACGATGCTGTTAGTTGATACATGTGTTAGTTATATATATATATATATATCATTATAATATATACGCATACCTAATATACATTTTATATTATTATATAGACACCTTTTATATATCGGCTATATAATATATATATATGTATTATTATATATTATATGGTTAAATACATATTATACAGATGGACAGATAGTATCCAGACATGGAATTTATACTGTATAGAAAAGCAGGGCATATTATATAATAGAGTCACCGCGCGTATATAATTATCATTATAATGGTATTATGGTGTGTATGTATATTATATATAATAGTCACTTACGTGTATCAGATGTTTATTTGAAATAAAATTATTGTATAATCATGGAAGTTTGCAAAATAATACCTATATACCTATCAGTAAAATGTATCTTTGCAGTAAAACCGAGTGTATCGAATAGCTGGTATACCTATATGTACGTGTAGTGCGTATACATGCCTAACCCATACCGTTTAATACGAGCAATGCATGATATTAGTTATTACAAATATATTTTATATACTTATAGTAAATGTTTGATTTATGAAAAGCCCCTGCATGGAAAATTTACGAAGACCTATATTTGCCTATAATATCTATATTTTTTTTTTTGTGATACAAAATAACGTAATACAGTTATATACATAAATACATTATACAGTTTGCCTAAAAGTCCCGTATCATCATAACTATATACTTATCTCCGTGGTTAATCAATCTATCTAAATACGCTTCAACATAAGAGATTATAATGGCCATCAATTTAAATTGTTAATAGGATGCGTGGTACTGTAAAAAAAAATGCATTTAAATAAATTGATGTGCCACTGCAGATATTTAGGGTGAAATGGGACTTTTGGATCATATAGATATATATACTGTATTAAATGCAGTCATACAGCTGAGATCGAAGTTGTTCAAACTACATATACAGGTACCTACTATACATATTTTTTAACTGTACCTATACTGCAGTTTACTTATATGTACACAAAGTAATAAGTTATTAGCTATTCGTTTATTAACCCTATAAAGTATACTATTGTCTATTACTCTATTATACTCAATAGTCTTAACAGCGTATTTTCACGCGGGGAGCTTTGGAGGCTATGGCCTGATAGTAATAGTCACGAAAAATGTTTTCTTCGATGAGGCAAGAACGAGTATGTTACAGTATAATAGACTTTCACAAAATTGACCGACACGTGATTTTCCGATAAATTCTATATAATTAATAAATAAATATACTTATTACTTAATAACTATAATAATAATTGACTTCATACTTATAATTAAAAATGGTAGTTATGTGGAATATTAACCACTTTATCCCTCAAATATATTATTTTAAAGTTATATCACATTTACTAAAAACTATATAAAAAAAAAAAAATCATCGAAACTATTTTTAATGTGTTACTAGGTATATATAAAATAATATGGCTTTCGATAATAAGTAATTTTATGAATGTATGCAAAAATCTACTGTATATTTTAAAGAGATATGATTATTTTTATTATTTGAACGATGGGATAAAACAAAATAACCTTGATAATTTTTTTGTTGAATTGTTCATAAATTATGGTACGGTAAAATGGCTTAAATAATTTGGTTTAACGAATTTTCATTGACGAGGACAATGGAAAATGGGAAAACGTACAAATAATCTTCGAAAGATAATCCAAATTAAGTATTCAAAACCACCACCCCAATTTCAGTTTAAAGTATAATTTTATGTTTCTTCACCCTTCCCTGATTTTATTTCCCGCAGTGGCTTGGGAATTGTTCATTCCTCGGGGTTGAAAAATACGTATCATATATATATATATTTATATAATTTGTTATATACGATTTCTCATGCATAAAGACGTATATACATCGTTAAGTCTTAGACTTCATAGTCAGTTGAAAGCATTATTTTTTCTTTCTTTACATAACAAGTACGATTTTTAATTCTGCTTGAAACACTACTTTCTTTTCTTTTGCAAATATATACCTATAATATATATTATGCATTCCTTTTAAATCCACGGCACGTACTTATACAAACTAAAATGTTATTTCGTTTTACAGTATTTTTTTTGTTTTTTAAAGTTTCAGTATAATTTAGTCGTCTATAAACTGCTGATAGTTTACAATATAAATACATTTCTCAACATTCGGATTTTATATAATGATAACAATAAATAGTAGTAAAACATTAATAATAAATACAATTTTTATAATAAAAACAGTGATTAACACATGGGTTCCATATCTTTTTTTATTTTTCTATTTTTGCTTATTTAAAGTCCACACACTACAAATAGGTGGTGGTGAAATTCTATTGTTTTGAGTAGTGGTAAATTGTGTCTTTATTTTGTCACTACCGCTGCGGCAACGGCGAGTAACCACATTTAGTGCGGTCAAGGAAGATCCAATCACTTAATGGCCGAATGGCACTTAGCATAGATTCGGCATTGTGTGAGCAAGAATGAGTGGTACAAACGATCGATCCCCTTGTCGAGGAATGTACGGTATACTTTTTTTCAGGAGGCATGAAAGGTTAGGTTTTTAGGAAACACGTCCCGCTGGCTGTGATGAATTAAAAAAATATGTGTCATACATTCGTATAAATAACTATTTCTGTTTAACACGTTACATAGATATAGTTCAATAAGGGATGAAAAATAATTTGTTTACGAGCATTTCCAGCTTAGAGAGGTTTACCGATTGATTAAGAAATAATGTAAGGTAAATTTGCTTATTCAGACCCTCTATCACACCCATTATACTCTTCACAGTATACCACCACAGCCAATTATCAACCGCTCGTTATCTAGATATTTAATTACATATATATGTATATAATAACTCTTGTAATTTGTGCATTTGCAAAAATTATTATTATATTTTAATTGATTTTATCGTGCATGTAAAATAATGTGGCTTTCAACTGTATAAGGTTATTATTTGTAAAATACATTTCTTTAAAAAGCAACAACGTCTATTTAAAATAGTCACGTTGAGAAAATATCTGATGTAGGTATATTTCTTTGAAATGCAACACCCACGGGGGTATTATTTTACAATCAATAAAATATTGTTGCAACAGTATATTAATGTGTAGGTTTTTGATGAAAAATAACTATTGTTCACACAAATTTAAAAACATTTTGGATAAAAAGTATACAAGGAATGACCCTGATATTTTTTCCCAACACGGCGGGAAATGTCCATTATTGTTACTAAATACGCAGAAAAAAAATAAAAACGACCGAAAAGAGCGTTTGATTTTAAACCTTAATAAATTATTGACATATGGTAAAAGTAATTTAAAGAAAACAACCCATGTACAAATGTCAATTTAACCCCTCTAAATTATACACTTTTTTGGAAATCTAAGTATATCTGACCGTCTATTGTTATTATTTTAGTAGACGACATGCAGCCTCGATACGATATTCGATTCTGCACTGACCGCACAGTGTTGTTTCATATTTTGATTTCGTTAAAAAGATATTTAACCAGAGAAAACCGGGAATTTCACACAAAACCCGTTTTCGACAAAATAGATTTCCTTATTTTGTTTTATTCCAAAAAACCTAATTGCAGATAATTTAAATGTTCACTAAATATGTATATGTATATACATATAGGTATTACGTACATGGATAAATTGATTATGTATATGACAAATTAACACCATAGTGTACATATTATATTATAACTATATGATTAATGATTATACTTCATTATAAAATCTATACTTTAACCGTGAAAATAAAACATTTTAATATTATTCAAAACTAATACTAACGTTGGTTGAAAAAATTATACATATTATTACGGATAATCTTGATACTATTGCAGGTAAAAAAACCATGAGCTTTCCACCCGTGTATTAACCGGCCGCTGCCCCATATGGATATATTATTATGCTGTTGTTTCCGCCCATTTTTATTTCTTAACTATTACTTAACTACAAACATTATTTAAAATTATATAAATCAAAAACAAAAAACAAACATTAAAGAATTAATTGGATTTTTAGTGCAAAATATATTGGTACCGATATAATATATGAGTGCAAATAGGCAGTCATTCGATGAAATAAGGTTATATTGTATAATATATTATTCTGAATTTCCAATAACTGCAATTGGGTCTCCGGATAAAGCACGTCACACTCTATATTAATTATAAAAGTTTTTTTTTTAATAAAATCGAATTCCTACAAGTGTCAATGTGTCATGGCATGCTGGTGTCGCACTAATTGCCAATTGGTGCTGTACTGTACTTGCGTATTGTTATTCGGTCCAAAATTCCTTTACATATTATACATATTATACAAGTATATATACAACATATTATTTACGAATCGCGGACGTCCCCCCCCCCCCCCCCCCCCGATATATTTTTGATGCGGACATCCCCCCCAAGTTTACTATTTAATAATATAATATTATTATTTAATATAAATATATTTATGCCTATTGTCTAATATTTTCAAATATTTTTATAAATATAATAAATTATGGATGTATATTTTTGATCAACTGAACTACTTGAATCAAATTCACAAGCAATTATTAAATTGTTAAATATACAAACTGGTACAGTTTTAACAAAAAATAAAAAATAAATATGAACATAGGTAGAGAATTCAAATGTTTTTTACAAAATGTATCATTTGTATGTCGGAATTTTTACCCATTTTTACAATAACAATAATTGATAATTTTCGAGTTTTTAAAAAGTGTTGTCAAAATTAGAACTATAAATACTTAAAAAATAAATCGTGCCTAATATTTATCAATTTCTATCAAAACATTCGAAACAATATATCAGGAGCCTTGTATTAAATTTTGAAGATTTTTGACCCAACGAATACAATTTTATTACAATTATAGAAAAAAAAACTAAAAAATGTTTTATCTGGTATAGGAATTAATAGAATAAACATATAATATAAATTTTAAGTATACCTACAGTATACCTACAGTTATTTGTTTTTGAATCACAACAAAATAAGGAAATATAGCTACACGAGAAATCGAGTGAATATCCAATGTTGATCCAATATGATCCAATTTGAACTTCAAACGCTCATATAAATTTAATTGGACATTCCGGTAGACATTATTTTTTGATAAGGTAATCAAACTTATGAAGAATCTTGTATTAGATTTTCAAATCTTGGATTTAAAAATTAAAATTTTTATGAATTTCTAACTCAAAGTTATTTGCACATTTCCGTGATTATTACGTATTTTATCAAAATTCAAACTTTAAATGCTTATAAAAAAAAATTGTGACATAGCATTTTTAATATTTTTCAACTGCCATTGTAAAAATATATTAGAAGCTTTGTATTAAATTTTCAAGCTTTTTGACCCGACGAATAAAATGTTATTGACATTTATAGAAAAAGATACTAAATAAATTGGAAACGGAAAATGTGCGTAAACAGCTCAAAACAAGTCAAAGTATTGTTTTGAGGTGTTAAGAAAATGCTAATATAAACATTCAGTGAAATTTCCATGAATCTACGGTTATTTGTTTTAGAGTTAGGTACACCACCAATAACTAAAATCAAATTCTTAAAAAATCAAAAACTGATTTTGAGAAAAAAATCCCCGTTTTAACTTAATTTTTTTTTGTTTTTCCCGACGCTTTTGATGACTATAGTGGGAATTAAATCCCCCATCGAACAAGATATTGAAGTTCAAAATCGAAGCACTTTTACTGGACCAAAAGGTGATGACAGACACACAAAAAAAACTAAACAAATAAAAAGAAACATACATCATTGTAAAATCAATATGAATACGTTCATCGCTCCACTCAGAATTTAAAGTGATTAAGGAATTAATTAAAAATCATACAATTAACCTAGGCGACGTTTATAATGCACGCACGTGCACCTATTAAACAATAATAAACGTTGCAGCAACCAATACAATATTAATGTATTGTATGTACAATATGTGTACAATATCTTATACCTACAATGTTAATACATACATACATAATTACTAGTTATTACTCACATATATAACTTTAAGACGTAATGCTGCAGATTCAAATTTCGACAACGATATGTGCGAGCCAGCTTTACGTTGCAGGATTTATTGAGCACTGTGAATATTTGCATGGAAATATTATGGAATATATAATATTCACGCTCGAACCCTTCCATATAATATTTATGTATAATGTATATAATGTATATAATATTGTGGCCCCGTCGATATACTCGATATCTATAAATTAGTTGTGATGTAACATAAAACAGTATAAAACGTAGGTATATAGGTATGCACAAACAACATTCTGTATATACTCCGAGTTGTATACTGCAGAATGAGAATTTCGTATAGCTCAATAAAATTCTAAAAAAATTATTTAAAATATTGCAAAAAAGCACACTAAAACTTAAAAGAGCACCAAAAATACAAATATACGTTCACTAAAAAAATGATGCATTAATTTCAAAAAAATTAAGGTGCACTTATTTTACTTTAAATTTGATATTTATACATCTATGTAGGTAATATAATGTGGTATAATTTATAATTATTATTATACAGGTCACAAGTATTGTAGTTTACAGTTCTAAATATTATCTGCAGATCAGTACGTAAATCATACATGGCGAGATAAGTCCATTAGCACACACTATATAATATACGTTATGGAAATTAATTGACCTTTCAATATTATTATCTTTCAATGATACGTGTTTGTTTAGAACATATTTCACATGTGGGTAGGTCTAATTATGGGTTGTAGTGTTGTATGAATAAAATATACAACTATATACACAATATATACCTAATATTACCTATATAAAACAAAAAATAAAGTTAAGAGGACGATACGTTTCCATGCATCCGCATTCGTTGTCCCCGTCTTACTATTGGGTGTACTTGATTTATTCTACATTTTATAATACGCCAATTATTTTTAATATCAAACATAACAGAGTTAAATGCGGATTATTCAGAACGTGCAATTTGCTGCTTTACGCGTTTGGTAGATGGAGACGATACGCATGCTGTTCTAGCGTCCTAACTCTTATCCACATATACACACACACACACACACACACACACATATATATATATATATAGACAACCAGCATCAGGACTCTAATAATAACACCTAATTTTATATAATAATATAATTTCGTAAAACGATTATTCGTTTCATTTAAAACTTCGTTATGCGAGGGCGGACGCGACGCCGGTGCAGTATAAAATAATATAATAGGTATTATATTATTATGATTTATTTCAGGCCAACGTAACGCGCCGACACTTATAATATCATACTGACGATGATGACCTTCGACCGACCGCATGTCACGAGCGTAGTGCCGTAAGCGGAAAAAAAAAATCGAACGATTGTCATTATTATATTTATTTTTTATATTATTATTGGTGGGTATTAAAGAAACGCAGTCAAATATTAATAATATCGGCGGCCCAGACACTTAAGGTACTAATAAATAATAGGTATTGTACGATATTATTATTATTCACTCGTGACGACTCGTCGTCGAGTGGCAAAAGTTTCCGCGAGGCAGCGTTCGTACTGTCGCGTCACTGCGGAGAGTCCGCGCCCTGGTCGATGTGGACGGCGCATACTGCGCGAACGCGTCCTTAACGCGCCGCCGGAAACGGTCCTTGGCGGTATACACACGATAAACGGCGTGGCCGGTTAGGTCGGAGGGTAAGGGACCGAACACAACCCTTTTTGGATAATATATATATATATATATATATATATTGTGGGTACTGCCTGTATAATTTGTAAAACTCATTTCATAATATATACCTACGCACCGCGACGACGACTTTTCGCAGCAAAAGGAGAGAAACAAATATTATAACAACTATTGACGACATATCTGTTATATAAATATTACTCACGGATAAAATATGGGTCTAACGTGGTGGAGGAATATGGCACTCAAATGATTTAGTTCGCAACTAAAATATTATCTAAAATTGAAAATAATTTCCTTAGATTTCTTTCATTAAAAAGCGGTGTCGAAAAAATTTCATATTCGAATTACACAGTTATGGAAGGATTGTTCAATCAACCCAAGGTAAAAGTAATTAAAATTCCTTATCTAATTATTGAACGCTTTGACTGCAGCGAGCATGACAGAAAGCATTGACTTTAAAATAAACACAGGATCACATGAATAGACTTCATTCTATTTGATAATATGACAAAAAATGTCTTAATAAATTCTCCGTATAATATATCTAACCGCTCAAGTAGTCAAGTTAACACTGGCAAATATGTTTATTTGATGATTTCTTGAATTTATTTATCACAGAATTTTCATTGCAGTTCTAATAAATTAGGTACAGTTACTAAATAACTATAGTATTAGGTAGGTATATATTCAAAAAAATTAATTTCATTTTTATTTTATTATATTATTATATATTATAGTTCACTGATGCCATTCACACATAGTACTTATATATTATATTATATTACATTCTACAAAGATACTATAAATGTTTGAATAATTATTAATTATTATTTGTTTCCGTTCCTGTACAGCGTAAGACTCATTTCATATTATATACACACTGCGATGATTTTTCTGCAGAAAAAAGTGAGAAACGAATACTATAAAATTTACGAATTTCCATACACATCATATACACAGGTATCATAATATTCTTAACACGTAATAAAATATTAAATACATGCAGGATTAAACAGTGAGCTAGTGTCGCGTGCGAGGAAGTATAATATAATGATGCAAGAAGTTTCTATTATATATTATATAAATATTTAATATATACATCTATTATTATGTAGGTATTATTTTATGTATATAGAAAAATATGTAGTACCTATCTAGATATAGTATATAATATCTATAATAATAAAGTAATAACATGTTTTAATAATTCACGTCGCGTCTAAAGCACTCGAGAACAACGAATTATTTTATTTTTTCACGGTCATAAGAAACGAGATTTTTTTACGAGAAGACGAATTTGCCCGTCTTTGGACAAACAGTTACTCGAATGTTTCTTTTATGGCTTATACGAGCTTATGAAGCGAGAGAATTATTATGTAGACAGTATAATTCGTAAATAATATAACTATATAATATGATGTGACTTTTTAAAACTTTTTCCATGTATTTAATATGAAATTATTTTCATTATAGTTATCTAAATGACTACATTGTACAGTACATAGTAAATGGTAAATCAACATTTTAAAAAAATCAAAATATTTTCAAAGAATTTATTACTTTGATGCTCGTTTATTCGCCTGGTCTAAGGTTTCGTATAGTAACTCAGGTAAACCATTTTCTTTTCAGCGGTCTTCATTAAAATGTTTATATTTTCAGTTTACAAATTTTTTTGTTTTACCTTAATATCAAAACGTATCAAATTTAATATAAATTGTAAAAATTATATATTTAGATATTAGCACTAAAAATATCTACATAATACCTTGCAACTATATTTTTTTACAATTTAAAGAATAATAGCTGTTAACTCGTGTGTTGTGGAATATTTTTTTAAATGTTTAAAAATTGCTTTCAATGCAAGTTGATAATAACTAAGAAGATATGAAAAATAATTAAACACATGTATAGTAGTATTTATAAAATACCTATCTATTCGATTGCATTATCATAATTGCCACAGTAGTAATAACTAATAGATGCTATATATACTGTCATTATTATGTTTATAAAAATCAATTTATATACTCTTGTCCGATCATCATATAGAATACTGTAATAGTGTACAGTTTACTGTACAATTTATACATATAAGTTATATTTCTATTAATCATGTATCATATTTTAAAATGTTTTTTATAGTTGTAACCTACAAAAATACAATATGTGTAAACATTAAGGGAAAAATGAATAACTTTTTTTTTTAATAATGCTCATGACGTAATATTTTCCGTCTGCTGCAACAAGTTTATGTACATATATATTAGGTTTTATACAAACCTAGTTATAAGTTATACCTAACCATATATTATTAAATGCTTAAACGACAAATAACAATAATTTCAGACATTTTTGAGAGGTTAATCGGTCAATGCTATAAAAAAAAAAACTCAAGTGGAGGTCACAAGCGAGATTTGTATGCAAATTCGTTTGAACGATGAATACGTTAAAACTAGCTATTTTACAATGTAATATGTTAAGTCTTAAGTGCAATTCCTGGTAACAAACCCAAAATTGAAATATTATTAATACGTACCTATATAGAAATAAGAATAGGTTAGGTAGGTACATACATATAGTTACTTACATCAATTATTTAACATGCTAGGCTAAATAGATAGGTTTACTTGAGACAGGAAAGACGGCGATTTGTATTTCAGTTTTTTAGATAAAATGTGTACAATGCGTACATATTTGTTAAAACCAGAATAAATCTATAATAATGAAAGTTACTTTTTAAAGCATAAGTCCAAGAATACTTATAATAGTTAAACATATACACCACATTTGGTATTTATACTACTTTTTAATCCATACTGTACTCATATGACACACTACATCTGTTAATTAATACATGGAACGATAAATTCATAAATATTATTGTGCTATTATCAATTAAACGGTTAACTAATCAAAATATATCAAATATTCAATAAATCATAATTATTAATATGACTGTAATGTGGTTATAATTATTATACTTTAATTATTGCGCATACAGAATTGAAAATATTGATTTGTACAGAACCTAACCTAACATAACATTATATTATTTACTCATCTAAATAGGTACTAAATAGTATATATAGTATACCTATAATAAAGTACTGTATTTAATATAGTAGGCATAGTATTCTATATATTGTATACTATAAATAAAAGATTTATTATCTTAAACTGTAAATTTTTATATAAATTATTACATAATATTATAGATTGTCCCGAAATAATCGAACGTTTAAATTTTAGAGTAAACCAATCTAATTCCAGAAATAATTCCACTTTTTATCTTTCCTCTTTCTCTTCAAACTATATGCTATATACCGCTGCAAATATACTTATGTCAGCGGCTAATTCAACTAAAGACTTAGATTTATTTAACACTACCTTATTTAATTTGTCTAATATTTGATATAATCATCTCTTATCCTTTTCTATTTCTCTGCTTTCTATATCATATTTTCCCCCTTTTTATTTCTTCTACCTACATTTATAACCACTACACTCTCAATATAATTATTTATTCATATTATGCTGCTTTTATATAATATCTTTAAGTTTAAATCGTTATTTAATATTTAAGATTTGTATACATATACTTTTTTTTTCTTTTTTCTTTTGATCTTTTCTCTATTTTGTTCTGTTTTATGTTATTTGTATTCACATACTTTTAAGTTGTAACCCATATTATGTGCACTTAACACAAACTGTCACTACAATATTTTTGTAATTGGAATTTATTTCCGTAAATAAATTATTATTATTATTATTATTATTATTATTATAGCTGTACCTATAACCCGAATTCACCCGCGAAAAAATGAACAATTAATATAAAATATGACATTATATCGGTTTTAGTTCACCTACCACAATTTAGATATTATAACTTTTGGTATATTTTCGAACGGGTTCATACTACTCTCTAAACTTTCTGGTACCTCCAAGAACAATCCCTGAAGTTTTTGTCAAAATCGGTCGAGTAGTTTTTGAGTCTATATGCAACAAACATATAGTATATAGAAGAATCATTTTATAAATAAACTCTCATATTTGTCTTAAGATATAATTTGTTTATTCAAAGTAATAAACGCGACGATTTGGTGCATGCTTTTACCTCATCTGCCCGAGTAACCAATAATGGTAACCTTTTATTTACAAAAAATTTGAATTTCTACTATTTCTATTACCTATAATGCGTAACCAATGGATACCATTTATTAACAAAATTTCTCCTTTGTGAATCTCAAAACCGTGTGTTAGCAGCTCTTTAAAATGTGAATTTCGGATTATTGTTTCTTAGTGCACCTTTGCATGTTGATGCGAAGGTACCCATGAATATTTTATGTCTCTATCAGTTAGTCAGTCAGGATATACGTCTGATTAAATCTATAAATAGTATAGTATATACAATTGTATATTATAATTTTATGGAATTTATGTAATTTTCGTAAGCATATATTATAATGTTAAAATATTTTGTTTTTATAGGTATATTTCTTAATTTTTATTTACATAGGTACAATATTATACAAATACCTACCAATATAATATACCTAGCCAGCCTATAGGAACAATGTTAACAAAATAAATTATATTAGGTACCTATAATGATTGTGATGTATGACTCGCATAGATTAATGTCTACACTCCAACACAGCTATAGTTAAACTGACCTGTAACCTTATAGTAATGTTTTATGATGTGTGCAGTCTAAAGTTTCAAGTTTAATGTATCTAATGCGGATTATATTGTAATTTATCTGTAAACTCGAATCGTTGACAAAAACACTCGTGCATATTGTGTAAAAACGTGTGCAGCGATAGCAGTTTTTTAAAAATTGTAAGCCTGCAGTAGGCAACAGCAGGTTTATATAATACATAGGATGCACCGATTACATTAACAGTTCAACACTTGTAATTTGTAGACCATAGGTAAATAAATATGTACACTTGTAGTCTGTAGATACTTGTGTAGTTGTGTAGTAATGTGTGGTAGATATTCATATTCAAACTGTACACACAATCTTATATACCTACCACGGGAGTGTACACTACGTACCTATACCTACGTAGGTATTCTGTCTCCACCTGCGACCAACAATTTCCCATGCGCGTAAAACGTTTTTTTCTTTTTTTTTTTTTTTATCATCGCGGTCTTCTCTTGTCAACCAAACACTGCGAACATCTCATATTTCCTAAACGTCGATTGTGTCCAATTTTACAAACGTTATATAATATAGTAGATACATTCACGTCGTTATTTTTGTGATTTTTGTGGACATATACCTATATAATATACCTGTAGCACTTATTTATATGAAATCTATAAATATATATCTATAAGTATACACGGTACAGATTCAGACATCTGCTCGTCGTTATCCCACTGTAGTTGTGGTAGAGTTTTTTTTGAGGAAACTGCACAGAAGACAATAGTTATTCTTATAAAATAATGTCATGTGGCTGAACTAAGTACAAATAGTAAAATTTCATACGGACAAACTGATTTTAACAAAGATATATAATTGGCGATTGCTTAGTGCTGCTCAAATTTCTTAAAATAAAAATCACCAAATTAAAAATTTGATTTTTCGCGAAATCTTAAAATAATGTTTTTGTGTATATATGTGTACACATGTATGTATGCATAATGTATAGCCAGCCATATAGGTTATTTTATATATTGGTGACCCGATTACCCGAATAATCAGTTATAGCGACTATCCAGCGTTCAAGTGGGTATCGGCGAATCGCGACCCCTCTACTAAGGATCACAATGGGAAAACCAGTAATAAAATCCTACATACAGAATGTAAAAAATTTGATTTTTGTAATATATTTCTATTGTATCATGCAACAATGATGAGAGATAAAAGTGGAAAAATTTCTCCTGTATATTTCTTTAAAATCCAACAACCGCGTAACGGTAATCTAGTCAATATAAATTATTTATGTTGCAGTATAATAGTGTAGGTGTTCGTGTTTGAAGAAAATACTATACTATGTACACACGCGGGTAATACGGAATTGGTCCCCGAGTCAAATAAAGTGTATGACTCGATAACAATTACTTATCATTATGTACAACTGTTCGAGTAGGTGTTATTCGATTTTACGATTTCTGTTCAAATGTATAAATAGAATATGTATAAATCTAATAGATTGCTGAAAAGTAAGAGTTTAATGGTGAAAATATAAAAAAATTGAATTGCTGTAAAATTTGAACTTGAATTCGTAAAAAATGTATGTGGGAAATTCTTACCATATTTATTTATCTTTTAAATACAATTTAATATAATCAACTGATTATGATGCCATATATTATTAATATTATTGTTCTATTATGATTTTCATTGAAAAAATACGTAGATATATAGCGTAATTATTATTATTTTTGTATATAAATGGTTGCAATTATTGGTGAATGACAGATGAGGTAAAAGCATGCATCAAATCGTCGCGTTTATTGCTTTAAATAAACAAATTATAACTTTAGACAAATATGAGAGCTTATTTATGAAATGATTCTTCTATACAATATGTTTTTTGAATATAGACTCAAAAACTACTTGACTGATTTTGACAAAAAATTTACAGACTGAGCTTAGGAGATATCAGGAAAGTTTAGAGAGTAGTTAGAACCACGTTCAAAAATGTACCAATATTGAATACACCAAAAACTATAATATCTGAATTGAGTTAGGTATGAATTAAAACCGAGATAAACCAATATAATGCTGGATTGTATATTAATTGTTCATTTTTTTCCCGGGTAAAGTCGGGTTATACGGCTATAGAAATATTATAATGCATATAGATTATAGACTGACCAGCACTTTTAACCATATACCTAGGTAGTAGGTATTCTATATACAGTCCTAAATCTGTGTAAAATAGGAAGGTTGAATGAAATATCATAATATAGTTTTAAAAGTTAATTTAACATAGTTGTATTGTCATTAGGAAAGTTTATCGGAATTAATTAGTATGTTACCTATATAGACAGCCCGTCAACCAATATCGATGATTGGAAACCAACTAGTTAGTATAGGGTGCCGCAGCTGGCACATATTGTTGGTTCTTCTCTCTTCATCACCAGGTGTTGGTGGGTAATGTGGGTGTGACCTATCCCAAGGCGAGTGATGATGACTGTCACCTGTTTTCTGGTGATATTTTCGGAGGAAAGCCAAGAATAGGAGGTTATTTTAATCTCGTGTAATTTGGCTGAAAACTTAAGCCATTCGTTTTCCCGTAAGCCATGCGTTTATTTGGCGATAGTTCATTTGACGTCCAGGTAATAGAGTTGTTGGATGGGTGGGAAAGTAAGGCCTTGTCAGCCTGTTTGTTTTCTTCGGTGTTTCGGTGGCCAAGGATCCACATATTACGTGTGTTTACGTTTACCCGTGTGGAAAGCTCTGAAATGGCCGTTTTGTATTTTTCTTTCTATGTCATTTGTGTCTCCATTGGTTCTGGATACTATACAATAGTGGACAGAGTCACTAAAAATTTAAATATGCCTGGCTTCAACTTTGTATGTTGTCTCAATAGCCAGCGCTCCCGCAAAATTTTTCTTCATCCTCATACTTTAGACTTCAATTGTGTTATACTGTATTGCTCTTTTATCGATCGCGTGTCAGTGAATTGTATTAAAACTAGTTAGAAATATTTTTGATACTTGTCGTCGTTGTTCCGAAGATATTATAACTACCCAACGGTGTAGGTATATACCGAACCACATTGTAGAGTATTATCATTTACCACAATTGTGTTTTACCACTTATGCATTATATTATATTAAATACAACGCAGTGTACCATATACATTTATGTAAACTTGGCCAATATAAGATACAATTACAAGGTGAATTTTTTTTTTAATTTTCCTAGCTGCACGAACGTATTGCAAGCCGGTTTATAAATTATAATATATAATTTATGTGTACGTTGCTGTGGTGTTTGGCGTTATTGTTTTTATATTTTCGTCCATTGTATTATAACAAGAGTATTATAACTCATCCTGCAGTGGGCGTGTTAGTCGCGTGCGTTATTTTATTTGAAAAAAACATTTTTTCAAGTCATTATACCGTATCATTATAATTCATGTACCTACATAATTATTAACCACCCCGTGTATACCGGAGCATATGTTACCAGAAAACATGCGAAAAATAAAAACTAAATACCTAAATAAATAATATAAAAAACAAAACACTATATTATATGATTAATGGGTGAACACAAAATAACATGCGCATACAGATGTATTAGTATAATGCTTTAGTTCAGCATAAACACATTGACACGCGCTCGTCACTTTTTCCACCCTTTTAATCCAATCGTTCATCTCGCGGTCGCACTAAATGATTGTTCTTGATATTTTTCCCTCCTCAACCCTCGTGTATATGTTTACTGCAGGATAAATAACAATTGGATTTTTAAAACCCCGGTAATATACAGGTATAGGTTACATACTAAACTCGATTTTCACTTGGTAGTTGTATCAGTGTATATCACGCGTATTCACGTTATATATACAGTGAACAAAAACTGAATTTTCAAATGTATAGGCACCTACACAATACTATATAGTATATACCATAATATAAATTCATATAAACGTACTGTACATGTTTGGTAAAATTATTTTGTTACATAAATACAGTTTCTAATTTCTATTCAATACGAATTTCTATGTATAACTAGGTACCTATTAATAAAACTAGTTTTGACTATTTTATATTTTGACTGCCAAAATGTTTATATTTTTTAAAAATCATTTAGAAAATGTGGGCCCCAAAATCTAAAATATATCAAAATGCTTAGATGGAATGGATTAGAATGGATTGATTTGGCTGTTCAAACTTAATTTAACAGTCTGGGCGTCGATGAGATATTTAAAACAAATAGGTAGGTATATGTATATTGTATATACTATATTGTACTCGGTGAAATCGGTGTCATTTGTTTACCGGCAAACTGCAAAGCATTAATAGTAGCCAGTAGGTATAATTATAGGTATAATTATGTAATATGTTGGCTGATGGCTGCATAAGAACTTATTTTCAATGAAATCTTTTAGAAAAAATTGAGTCCCGGTTGTTTTAGTTAGGTACTTACATACTAATTGAGTAAAAAAGATATAATACTAATTGAGTCCATATTTAGATACTATAATAACCGAGTCCTGTCAAACTTTGAAAAAAATATCATTATTCTTTCTATTTTTACGGACTTAGGACTGTGTGTAAGAAAAAAATTCCATAAGTCTGTCCGGTCAAAAGGTATTTTTATGTGAATCTGAAAACATTTGATGAATTTAATAAATGTGTGTTGTATATTATAATATAGCTATAGGGTAATGATGAAGTTTTTTTTTTTTTTTTTTATTAAGCTCGCGGCAACCATGGGGTAATATTTATAATGTTTTAAATTTCATAATATGTATAATGATAGATAACAATTTACGAGTTATTATAAATGACTATTAAAATACTAGCTGGTAATACGTTATATGTTAATAGGATAAAGTTATATGTTGTTCAGTAGGTTGTCGGCGATGATAAAGTTGATTGGGGAGAAAATTTAGTTGGGGCCCTGGTTGAGTGAGTGAATCCGGAACCACTGCAGTATTTTCTCTGTACTGAGCGTATGACAGTTCACATTAGGACGTCATACCATTTAATGGCATGTAATACTAACTTTGCTTAAAATAATAGATAAATGTAATGTCTTATATCGACAAAAACATTAAGCGATAAACTTTTTATACATTCAAATGTTGATAGTTATTATAATACATATATATATATATATAGGTATTTGTTTTGTTCGTATAATATGCTGCATTTTTTTCATAATTTTGGTTATTTTTTAGGTTTATTGTTATTGTACCTATTAATTTATTGTTAACAGTGAAGATAGGTGATTCTATTTCAAACATTAGTCAGAACTAAAGAAATGCACAGTTTAAACATTTAAAATAATAAAATCTACCGTAGGTATAGTAGGTAGGTACTCAAATGGTCAAATGATAATATTTATCCTAAGTACCTATACTCAATTCAGTTGCGTATTTACGGAGGTGGCCAAGGGGATCAATAACCCCCCCCCCCCCCCCATAGGCTGTATATAATAAGAAAAAGTTTTCGGAGTACTAACTTAAGGCCTCCAAGGCTCCGACTTTAAAGGCGAGGCTAATGAATAAAATATTACCCCCCCCCCCCCCCCCCCCAAGACCAAAACCTAAATACGCCACTGACTCAATTATAGATTATTCTTCGTTTCCTAAAAACTCTATTTGTATATTTTTTCGTTTATACCGGGACTCGATTAAAGTATATTTGTTTTCCTCGTTCAGGTTGTCGCAGCACTCATTGAGCATTCTTGTCTGTTCGGTATTCAAAATCTATAAAACGTTATAGGGCACTCGATAACCTAAAAAAGATACCAAGTTTGGACATAACAATCAAACGAACACTAGAAATTGTGTTAAGAAGTATATATAATTCGTAAGTAGGAATATTATGAAATGTATACCTTATTACCTTCTATTATAGGTATATCCGTTAATCTTCTAATAATTATCATATAATATAATAATAATTAAAACGGTTTAAATAAAATTGTATTTCCTTGGTATTGAATTTCCGTTATTTTTATTATCATCATGACACGTTTGAGGCTTTTTAATTTTAATCCATGCTCATTAAATTTAATATTTCTAACTTATACACTTATATATGACTTGCATGACAAAGGTTTATAGTTTACTTGAATAAAAATCCCACAATTACAGACTATTATAATATAGGTACCTAGGGCTCGTTAAGACATCAGAACAGAATAGTTCACAAACGTAATAATATCATGATTCTGTGCCCAAATGTGTCGCGTTTCGAGACCAAACGTGCTGTATCCATTCCAGTATACGCGGGGTTCCAATATATAATATTATTATTGTGTTATGCACCGGTGTATTATACGCCTTATAGGTTATTGCCGGTTTGCGTACTTGCGTCGATTAAGGTGTACAATATAATAAAGACGTATTATACAAGGCGAGGGAATTATATAAATGTTTAATGATAGAAGTGCGTTAGTTACATGCCTACATAATAATATTGACAAGACTTGCCATGGTGGCGGCGGGCGGACTGTCCGCTGTACGTGTGAAAAACACCGTCGTCGACCAGTTATCACTTGGTTGTTATTTTGGCGCGGAGAACGAAACCACGATATTGTGCCTACATAATGCGATTGTACATTTTAGTATAATACGATATTTTCGTCACGTGTAGGAATATAACATGATAATATTATGTATATTTCGCAGGTAATTTCACCCGTTCAATGTTATCGTCGTCGAAACGATAAACAAGTCGGTCGGCGGCGGCGGCGGCGGCGGCGGCGGCGGCGGCGGCGGCGGCGGCTGCAGGACGCGAGACAGTGTCAAGTAGGTATAACAATAATAATAATAATAATAATAAAAAATAATAATAATATTATTATATAACAGACGTGTTAGACCACGCCCACGTTCCGATGCCCAAGGTCGACAGGTCTGCCGACCCGGCACACCACGCACAAAACAATACGATCATTGTACACAGCGGCTATGATAATATATTATTATATTATATACGTGTCGGCGGCGCTTGTTTGAATATTATTATTATTTTTATTATAAATCTGCAGTAGGTAGGTAGGTACTTGTATGCACGCAACTACGTCTATCAGCGTACGTGTATGGTAATATTATTATTATATTATATTTGGACGCGATCATAATATACGGTGACGGCGGATTCACGGAAAATGCGCAAATGACGTGTGAAAAAAAAAACCACCCGAGCGGGAAAACTCGCGGCGGCGTTTAGACGACCATTAACACTATATTTACGACGACGGCAACGACCCTCCGACTCTCAGATCCTATATGTATATGATGATAATAATATATTATGCCGCCGAGGCCGCGTGCTCACAATAAAATCTTCGTAAGTGTTGTTGTACGGTGCGTATATGTGATAACGGCATTAACTGACCTCGGCTCACCCACACCCTCAACACAGTCACCACCGGTACTTTGCCCCTCGCCACGCCGCCGACATGATGTCCATTACTGCAGCATTGCACCATTTGATGAATGTATATGCGTCCGCACTATACAGGGGGGGGGATGCTCAGAATATAGTATTGCCGTTTTTTTTTTTTTCGGATATTATATATTATATAGTATTATCATATATTGTATATACGAGCGTACTAGTATAGTTATATATATATATATATATATATATATATATATATATATGAAGTTCCAGAAAAATTGGGGTCCGTTTCGCCGTGCAGCGTGGCGTAAGACCTTAAATCGTTGCGTTCGTATACATATATGCTATAGGTATATATAGTCGTACAGAATAACGTCTACGACCATAAACCACCATAATAAAGAGTTTACCCTCACAGGGGTGATGCGAAAAAATGTCTTGTAAATATATAGGTATGCTTCACTATCATTGTCTTCGTTTGTATAGCTATGTTGTGTGAATAATACTGTACATAAACGATGACACGCGTCCCATAACTATATAAATAATATAATATAACAACGTCATAAACTGCAGTATATTACTATAGCGGTTACTATATTATGTACAATATTGTACATAGTATTAAAAAAAAATGTGCATTGCTTTAAATACATTTTTCGAAAGGTCCATAAATCAGAATTTTTGTACGTAAGTACCTACCATACCTAGTATAACCAGCTTATATATTATTGTTATATAGAGTGTAGACACTTCAGCACTCGTAATAATATATATATTATACATGTATGTATTATTACAGATATAAGTACATACCATTTACGATATTGTATATTTGCATATGCCTTATGATACCTGTATTCATTTTTTTACTGAAGTAAACTTGCCGGGGCCACTGAAAATACCATGCATAATGTCTATAAAAAATATATTTATATAAATTTATTATTTTTATATTTATATAGTATATATTTGGTAAAGGCTCAAACTCAAAACGTTATTAGCCTACAAATTAACTGCATATTACAACAATCATATTATATTTGTATTTATAGAAAAATATCAGAAAAAATAAACAATTTAGCCATAATATGATTGCCAACCTTAGCGCCCCCCGATTTGCCTCACGTTCTCCTATCACCTGCAATTGTTGATATCACAATTTGTTAAAAAATATAATCGATTCGTTATCAGCTTACACCCGAGTACCCGACTCGTCAATTTACCCGCACACTTTCCCGTCACATATTATGTATATTTTATATACGACCCGGGTATGGTTTAAAAGTTGGAAGTATTACCCATGGGTTAGGTTAGGTTAGGTATGTGCACCTATCCTAACCTAACCTGTATATGCATATCATTCAAAGAATAAGGGAAACAAAAAAAAAAAACGCCAGTAGGTATATGAAATGTCACCCGAGAATATTGTCGATCGGACATAGTCGCTGCACGGCGTAAAATATAATACAGAGTGATACATATACATATATATATATGTGTATATATTGCATTAAGTATATACTATACGTACATGTATATGGTATACACATTCGGCACTATAGTATTATAGTATAAGCCCTGCTGTATATATGCGTTTTGTACAATTTATACTACGTACGGGGGCTGCACGACGAGCGCATTATTCGGGGCTGCTGCAGGCGCGCACAAAGAGACACAGATATATATATATAATGCATCTATAGTCTCTGAATAAAAGACGGAGGGAACGGTCTAATCTTTTTCGAGAAAAAAAGGAAGGTCTTTCGTCGATAAATCCTCGTGAATCTTTTTTTTAGTAGTTCCGCACGTTTGTGGTACATATATATATATATATATATATAAATAACATCATGTGCAATTTATGTGTAGAAAACGTTGAAAAAACGACGAAAGACTGATGGAAAAATCATCGGTAAACGGGCGTGGATGTAGTACCTATTGGACATGGGATTCGATCAAAAAAAAAAACCTATAAGTAAGTCTCCTCGTCGTTCACACCAGCGATAGATCGATGAAACAATTATTACAATCTATCATCTCCCGGTTGCACGTATATTATTTATTATTTAAAACATATCGTTTCAATGTCTTACGACTTACGATTGTGACAATATGATATAGAATACTGTGTCGAAACTACGTACACCTCACTATACCGTTGCACATAACGAGAAGTATCAAATAGTCAAACTGTCCTTGTTGTGATACCTATATCTTTAATTGTTATTTACCGCACCATCCGTGAACCTTCGATCGACGGGAATTCAACGTTATGTGCAAACCGCATGCAACTGATTTTGCCGGGCTATTCATACGCGATAGACAATTCAAAACTAATGAAATAATATTAAATAACTGATGAATATTCGTTTATTCGGTGTTGCAGAACATAGATAATGATATTATAATATTACAATCGCTTAATATCATATGGTAAGTATATACATATATTATTATTATTATTATTATCCGTTGATATTTTATATTTTCGTACGCATTTGCAAATATTCACCAATTTTCCCCGACCCGATCGCGTTAATGCTCGCGTATTTTTTTTTTATAATATAGTGTTCCGAATTGCGTACGCTCATAAAAGTACTTCTGCTGGAGACTCGTGGCTGTATCATCGTTAAAATATAAAAACGCATACCGAATACGCGGGTAACGTTGCAACAAGCACGTCGGTCGCGTATAATATATAATATCTCTTGCGGCGGCATTCGAGGCTCCAGCACACATGTATATTATACCGTATTCAGTATTGTATATTAATATTATTATTATTATTATTATTATTATTGTACGTCGGAGAAAATACCACTGGCCGAGCCCGACCGCCGTAAATCAAACGCCGAGCGCGGAACACGCGTATATACGCGGTGGCGCCGATTATAATATAATAATAATAATTTATCGTACGACGTTTTTCTTTCCCTTCTCGCGTAGCAACGTCGACAACTACAGTCGAAGCGGACGAAAAGGACGATTAGTGGGGGGGGGGGGGGGGGGGGGGTATAGGTAGTTTGTTTTTTTTTTGGCCCGCGCTTGAACCGACTATATACCTGCGCGAACCTGTACAGAGAGAATATATTTTATACGGCGAAGCCCAAACTGTCTATTTCGTTCGACGGACCAAAAGCGCGAAACGAATTTGCGCTTTTGCACCTTACAGTAATGGTATAAAAGCGCGACAAAATATTGTATTACCTGGTACGGTATTGTACTCGTTACACGATGGGTTTCGTTTTGAAATTATTAATTAATAAATTTAATTAAATAGGTATACTATACTACATATTATAGTATTTTTATGATATATTCAAAAATACGACAACAGTGAAGTTTACTTAAAAATGCATTAAAATGGACGAAAGACTACAAAACGCAGCTCTAAAGTCAACTCCAATACAAAAGCATGGAATTTATGCGTAGAAAAAAAATTTCAAGATTGGATTACTTAAAAACTGTGGGCTTCAAATTTAAAATTTAATATTAAGGTACTATTTATAATAATATACTAATTAAATAAAATAAAATAAAATCTTTTTTTTCTAATGTAAATTCTTAATTATAATGTTTTATAATTAAATTGATTATCCTGATTGCGTGGGTGTTTTTATACTAATTAATATTTACTACTAATATGTGATTTAAATTTTTTTAAATTAATTTTATAATCACGAATAGCATAGTATTAATAACTATATGATTTTAATAAAATACACTTTTTTTTATAAAATTAATTTGCGCTTATGGATTATTAAAAAGGTAATTTTCTTTGCGCTTATGGGATATTTATTTTCGCGCTTTTGGGTTGCGTTTGGGTCATATTTTGCGCTTATGGGATACAGCCATTTTATACATTATAGGTGTTATAATTCTGGCAGCGCGAAAAGTTTCGGTTTATTAAACATTTTCACCTCGTCACAAAGTGTAATAATATATTATATTATACGCCCGAATGAAAGGAATGGGGAGATTTCAGACAGAGCGAACTATAGGGAGTGAGTTTAGTGTGCGTGTAAGAGAGAGGAGAGAGAGAGAGAGAAATGGCGAGGGAGACAGTCGGTCGCAAAAGCAGTTTTTGTACTACTGTAAAGTTTACTCAGCAACTCCCACGACAAATATATTATTTATAATATTAGCTATACATTGACCTATAATAATTTTTATATGTATACATACTATATATCTTTCATGTGTGTAGCTATCTCGCTGCGAGCTAAAAACTGTTTCTGCGAGCAAAAATTCGCAACACATAATTTTCGAAAAGTCTTGGTCTTAAACACAATAATTATTGCGTGCTGATGACTATACTACAGATACGCTTGTTTCTGCGAATATTGACGAAAATTATTCGAATTACCTTAACATTGTATTGTACATTTACACGTATATAGATATCATATATTATGGATATGTCATGATTAATATGGCAGCTATATTATATTATATTATAATAATTATATAAACGAGGGAGAATTTACCATTTTCGATTCTGAGCGGAACGATGACTCTGGAATGCACTGGTTTTACGCCCGTTTACCCTAGTAATATTTCTGATTTCAACTATATTATATTACATAATATACTGTAGGCTGTAGCTGACGGAACATAATAATAATAATATACTAAACATTTCAGTTTTAAAATTGCCGTTAAACTCAGTATTTTCATCCGGCATCGGTACGCGGAAATACATATTTTATAATGTACCTATACTGTACCTACACCGTAGTAGATGGCGAGCTGCACATAGATCATATGCTCAACGGTCGATCGATATATTATACTTGGTGTGTGTAAGCACGCAGTAGGTAGGTACCGCTTCAGTATCGTTTGTCCGTGGTTTGCCGGCACGGATTTTTGAAACTGGCTTTGTGAAAAGCGTGAAAAAATCTGAATCACGCGGTCTCCGACCGTCTATTATAATAATATCATGTAGGCACAGGCGATAGATTGTGTGCTGGAAATGTATGTGCTGCACACACTGTCTATATATAGCTCACACCTACGCGGCGGACGATCGACAAATGCCGACTGTCACGTGCAGCATGCGCTTGTGTATACATATAGTAATATATGTATATAATATACAGCCGAGTAAAATAATAATATGCAAATAATTGCGGCGCGACACACGCACAGACACTCACTACAACGCTAATGCGCTATAATACCAATATCGTTAGGCATTATATATGGCATATAATATGTACGTGCAATAACACACCGCGGTCGACCGCGCCGATGTCGTCATCATCCGTATAGAATCGATTATTCCGTGGGCGGGTTAAAGTTTTCCAAACAAACTTTTTCACAGCGCCTAAATAATAAATACAATAACCGTAAATGTATATAGAATAAAAACCCGGGCAGATGCCCCCCCACTAACAATATAGAGGTAAAAACGATCGAACCCCTTCTTCGCCACCGCCTCGTGTGGAATACGTAATGAGCCGGTAATAACAATATTGTCGTAGCCGCCACATTTCTTGCTTACAAACAAGACCCTCGCCGCCGCCCCCCCCCCCCCCCACCACCCTAAGGACTATATATACAAAATCGTGACGAACGCGCGAGGGGTAGATGGGCATGATTCTAATCGTGCGCATTGTCGCTGTCTCAGAGATAATAATATTGTTGATCAGACGACGAAAAACCTATCCACAACTGATATATGCACATTTCTACTGTAGTCTGTATAATGTAAGGTTAGAATAGGCGCACAAACAAATGATAATGATTGTGCTTGACTATAACCGGCTTACCACAGTTTTCAGAAGCACCTAGGTATATAAGTTAATATTGTATATTATATTGTTTTATGAATGTCTACAATTTAGTTGACGTCGTTTATCGACGCGTCGTACTATATGTGAAAACATGTACAGTTAATTACCTAATTATATATATTATATAGATACATTATAATTTATCGAACCCTTTGTAAATGTCTACATTTCAATGGATATGTGAGTTGTATTATGCATATTTTTTGATTACCACCCAGTTGTTTACTTCCGTTTCACCGTATAAATGTACTGAAACCAATCATTTTTCATCGAACACTCGAATATTGCAATAATTAGAGTCATCAGTTATTACGCTTCAACGTAGGGATCAAACGTATATTATATTCCAACGTATAGGTGGTACAGGTTTCATAGACCGTGGCAGTTAATTAACGTTGGAAAAACTACCCGAGCGAATGTATGTATTATAAGGTTTTATAATAAAATAATAATATTCTAATAGCAATTGTCGTGTGCACACCTGTGTTCATACACGAAACACGCCCACGGGCCACCACATGGCTGCAACACAATACTTACTATCATCATTTTTTACTTCCAAAAATGTCGGTTTTGAGGTAACTCGAAAACCGGGCAGATGTAATCCGACAGGTGTGTGTTTAAAAAACGAAAAAGGAATTATGAACACGGTGACTTTTATTACACAGACGTGCCTCCCCTATACCCCTCCCAACAACGCCGATTGACGAACAGAAACAATATAATAATGATGATGAAAATTAACAATAAAGGAAGATAAGATAGAGGGAAAAGCTGGAAGACCTCAATTTATAAAACAGTTCATAGAACATTTAGACAAAACAACTTACTAATAACTCAAAGTAGCAATAGTGGATGGATAGAAAAGAGGAGTGGAGGACCATCAAAGTTCTTGAATCAATCAAAGGATTGAAAAAAAATGTAATCATGCTATTGTCCGTCGTTCGTTATCGATGTCCTCGGGGTGTTTAAAGTTAACGATAAAGTAAAGAGCAAACGTTAATTTGGTGAAGTAAAAACTACTGTAGCACAGATCTGAAGTCACGGATCTATCTGTACAGTGTACACGTTTGCATATTATACCCTTCTCTCTGGATTGAATAATACAATAAAAAAACACAAGTTTAAATATAATAATATATACCTCGGTTTATTGGTTTATACAAAATATAGTAATAATAAATATCATTGCTATACAATATTGTCACAGTTTAAGCAACATACATGGTGTGATTTATGTAAATGTACGTATAATAATAAAAATATATAATGCGATAAATATAGGGAAACAGTCTGCTATTAATATAATAGTGTAAATAATAGCATAATAATGCAGTGTTATCGTCATTTTTTCACATGTGTGTCTTGTTTGTACAGTTTATATACATAAAAAAATTTACATTTGAGCTTTGACATAACATACCGGCTCGTCAACAAAAAAAGGAATTAAATATTAGTAATAACGAATAAAAAAATAATAATTCATTTTGTACATGCCTATTTATAGGCTAACTAATATTAAATAATAACTACTATTCAATAGTATAAATGATAAATATACTAACTATAGATTCACTACACGATATCAAAAAAGATGAAGGAGACGATACCAATAATAATAATAATAATAATAATAATAATAACTCTTAAAAGGTCACCGTTCAATTGTTTAGGTTAGTAGGTGGCCTGGCGAACAGCGCAGGATTAAACATGGCTCTAGGCCACTCGACGGGTCCTTTGCCACCGTTACGCATCAGTCCATTGTTCAATGTTTCAAAATGTTGTTTCAACAGGTATGCGGCGGCCTGCCTTTGGGCCGCAAACAATAGATTAGAGTTGATGGCCGAATTAGCTGAGGTCATTGTTGACTGTATCATTGGCACAGAGCTGGTTGATTTCTTCGTGTTTGGTGAAGAAGAATTACCAGAGACGTCGGTCGCAGCTAATCGTTTTACGCAGCCATTTGGTGGAGACTTGGACAAGTCCAAGACTTTGGTCGCCGGTTGAAGTTTTGAAGTAGGTTGTTGTTTCATAGCCGAATGCTGTTTCGATGCTTGTTGCTGTTTTGGGGTAGGTTGCTGTTTTTTGGGAGGCAACAATTTAGCGTACGGTGACGAGTTGATCTCGATCAATTGCGGTACGTCATCCTTATTCAGTCCAAGTCTAGGAGGCGTCACCTTCCGTTCGGGGTCTTCCTGTTTCCTCTTGCTGACGCCACCGCCAGCAATAGGATTCAGCTCTTCAAACTTCCTCTTGTTGTTAGCGCTACTGCCAACGACGGGACTCAATTCATCAGATTTCCTCTTGTTGTTGATGCCATTGCAAACCATAGGATTCAATTCATCCAATTTCCTCTTATTGTTAGCGCCACTGCCAGCGATGGGACTCAATTCATCCAATTTCTTTTTGTTGCTAGCGCCACTGCTACCGATGGGATTCAATTCATCCGATTTTTTCTTGCTGTTACAGCTACCACCAACGATTGGACTCAATTCCGGCGCTTTCTTCACCGATTCTGTAGCGAACGTCATCAGCTTGATAGACACGTCCGGTTGTACGACTTCACGACGCTTGGCATCCATATCTTGCTTAGAAGTCTCGGTTAATAGGGAAACACTAAGAACGCCATTTTCCGTGTCCACGCGCCTCTCTATACGATTGTTGTCTGTAACGTTGTTGTGTTGTACGTTAGTGTCTTCCTTCGTCCGTTTCGTCGGCATACTGTAGAGGCTTGGGACGGGTTTCTTGTTGACCGGTTTGATCGGAACTACTACGGTATTGCCACTGTTATTACCGTTGCTAATTTCTGTAGTTGCTGTAGGTTTCGTTAACTTATCTGTGGCTGTAGGCACTCGCATTATCTGTAAGCTCGGCTGAGAATTCGAGTGATTTTCGTGAGCGACTGGCAATTGATTAGTCTCTGGCTCTGTGACTTTGGTTATTTGTAGCGACGATTCACAGTTATACTTGTCGTGCAAATCGGTGACAGTTGACGGCTTTAAGAGCCGAAGATCTTGGCCAACTTTTAAAAGACTTTGCGCCGCGTTCATTTCGTCCAAATTTTTTGACAACATACAAGTATTATTGACAGTCAGAGGAAGTTTATCAGCCATCGGTTTCTTGATAGGATTTTCTACCACCGTCATAGGTGACTTATCATTCGGCTTGTTGTCTTTCACCGAATTCGTTACAGGTGACGGATGTGGTTTGGCCGCTAAGCTTCTGGCCTTATTCCACTCATAAGACTTGCGCACCGGTATAAAAGGTGGGCGATTGGTAGACGCTTGGCTTCGAACGGGCACTGCATCCGGAGTTCTCTTGAACAGATTCATGCCGGGAAATCCAGGGCGTACGTAAGCATTCGGTTGTAGAGACGAAGATTGTTGCTGCTGTTGTTGTTGAAAGCTAGGTATGGATGTATGCATACCTATCTGTTGCATCTGCTGCAAAGTAGGAACGAATTTGGCAGCAGCTGAGGCATTCTTGTTCTTCATGATCAGTTTCGTGATGGACAGATTAAGCTTGGATTCACCGACACCAGTGTGTTTCTTCGGCAATGGCAGAGCAGAAGGTGGAGGATTACTAGCAACAGCAATAGGCAGTATTTGCTGCTGGTCAACTAGTTTTTCTAGCTTTTTCATAGGTATTTCGGCTGTTGTACTGCCGGTTTGTTGATGTTCAACAAGATCGACACATTTTTCCTCTTCTATCGCCATAGTCAGTGAGGGAATTGATTTCGACAGTTCAATGGCACAATTGTTCCTGACGTTATCTGAAACATTTTCCTTCCTCGAACTACCTTCCGGCGATATGGGAGGGTTCAGTGGTTCTATTGGCGGAGGAGATGATCGACGATCTTTTTTTGATACATCAGTTGTTGCGATCATTAATGCCGGTTCTTTTAGGCTCGATTCTGTTTTGGATTGTTGTCCTCCCACAATCACTATTGGTTCTTCGGTGACTGATAGTTTCAAAAGTTGTGGTACAGTTTTTTTCTTATCTTCTTCTGTCGATTCAACGATTGGAGTAAGACCCGACACGTTTATTTGTGGTGGCAATGGGGTCATTTCCATGGCAGTGTTGGGTACCGGTGATAATACGGGTTCTGTGGTTACGACATCTGTCAACGTTGTACTACGTTTATCCGTCGGCAATATTACGGGCACCATCATACGTGCATTAATCTTGTAAAAGAACCTCATAGGTTCGTTTCTGTTCCATGTGTAAATATATGCTATATCCATAATCGAGTACTCTTCTGGTAGGCTTTCTCGCCTGTACAGCAATTCAACCTGAAAAACAACAACAGATTATTTAAAACAACGAATCGACCTTCCAAATTTATATTACACACACGATGACAACACAAAAAAAATCCGTCCAACAACGTGGACTTCATTAATTTGAGGAATGAGTATAAGTTATTTATTAGGATTAAGTTATTATAAGCCTAAAAATTAAACTACCCAGTTTTTTATGGTGTATCAAATTCAATTTCATAGATATAAATCGTGAACAGTTCTTATTTATTTATTAAGGATTATCCTAGGGAAAAATAAACATAGGTAAGTTAATAATTGGTAAACCTAAAAATGAACAACAATTATACGATTTGCTACATTCGATTTTTTTAACAGTAACGTAATTTAAAAATGACACGTTTCACTTCACCTCACCACCCGCTATAATATCATTGTAAGCGGAGGCGGTTTGTTAGCCTAAGATATTTTATATTATATTTATATTGTTATTATTAAACGGTAGCTGGTAAGTTGAATTAATATTATTTGCATATTATCATATTTCAATATCTGTATATAATAATATAGTCATTTACCTACTTGAGAAGTTTCAAGTACCCACGAATAATATTTTTAAATTACGACAAAATAACTAAAAACATTATTCTTGGTTAAATAATATTTAATTTCGTCCAAATTTAAACTTAAAATAACATAAAAAAATCTGTGTTTATATATTTTTTTAGATTGGTAAAAAAAATTAAAAATGTCTGTAAACAACTCAAAACGAGTCAAATATTTTTGAAAATGTTATCAGTACCTATAGGAAATAATAAAATAAACATTTGGTGTAAATTTCATATATCTACGTTTATTAGTTATTGAATAACAACAAAATAAGAAAATCAATGCATAATAATTTATTAATTTACGTTAGAATATCCAATGTCTAACTTCAAACGCTCGTAAAATTTTATCTGACTTTCCAGTAAAGTTAATTTTTATATTAAATGTAAAAAAACTTAAGGGGAATCTTGTATTTAATTTTCAAAGCTTAGAGATAAATATAAAACATTTTATAAATTTCTAACTTGAAATAGCTAGGTTGCCAATTTTCGTGATTTTAATCAAAATTTTAACTTCAGACGCTCATAAACATTTATTGTGGATTTACGCTCAACTTTTTTTTTTATTTCCAGTTGTTGTTAAAACTTATGAGGAACATTTTATTACATTTTAAAGTTTTTTGGGCAAGCATCAAATATTTTATTGACAATAATTAAAAAAAAATAATAAAACTCGTAATTTTCTTATGCCTATAAATACTCAAAAATATTCGCAATATCTAGAAAATTGTATGGTGCATATAGAAATGTATAATATAAACATTTAGTGAAACTGTCATGTATCTATACGGTAATTTTTATAAGAGTTACACCATAAACCAAAATCGATTTTGCCAATAACTTTTTTCCATAATTGTTTTTGTTTTTCCAGGCGCTTTTGAAAACTATTGATAATTTTAAATTTTGACCTCCCCAAAGACACAAAAAAAACAGACACACATTGTAATCCGCTCAGAATCTAAAATGAAACCACTGAAATTAGCATTGAAAAAAAAAACAGGTACTTTAAGTTTTAACCATGTGTATCAACTTCATGTAGACAAATATTTTGTCAGTAGAAATACGGAATATAATCTAACTACTAGAGTTTACTTTTTAATAACGGGGGATTTTAAACTCAAAATGTAAATTACATATGGTTGGTATGCTTGTTGACGGTATGTGGTGTGTACGCAATAAAATATGTTCATACAATATTATCGACTATATTGTGTATAAATAACATAAATTGCTGGGAGACAACACGTCATAATAGGTAAATATATGCATCTAAATTATATGAAACACATAGTCAAGGTGGTACACGCATATCTACTATATAGGACTATAGGGAAGATTCATTTGTGATTTTATAAAATAATAGTGTGATCAAATTTCAAGTAGGTACAATTTTTTTAACAACTGCACAAGGACTTAACACTAATATTGTTGTTGTTTATTTGTACCGTCCATACAGTTGCACCAATTGTGTAATCAAAATGTGTTTTTATCGAATGAATAATAGCATGTATGTAAAAACAAAATTATACATCGAATAACCCTAAAAATTATCTACTAAGACATTTGCTTACCTTGTCCCAAGGTTTTAGGTTATACTTTAGTCGAATAAATTTCTTGAGGTGTGACATTCTAACGGCTGCGGGACACTTCAAATACCGTTTCCTCACAATACATCGTTGTGGCTTGTCAGTCTAAAAAATATAAAAATAATAACAATTATTGTAGCTATTATATTTAGTTATTCATTTTTTGGGATACAATAATTTAAGATTAACTAATTTTTAAATAATATAAAATTGATAATTGTAAGTAATATAACTTTGGTAAAGATAACTACTCTACTTACTCTCACTTTGTACTGTAAGCCTTTATCATCCGTGACGTTTTTCCACATTTCCTGTTCACATACTCTGTAAAACAAATTGGTAAAATCAAATACTTGTGAATAAAATAAAAGACATAATAAACAACTTAAAAGTAAAATAATTTTTAGAAAATTACTATTCACAAAATCATACATTATAAAATAAGCTATACCTATATTGAAATTTACTACTTCGATTAGATTATTTAATTTGTTAAAATAAATTACCAAATAGGTTTTGAATATTTTTAGACTTTTATAAACACACCTATCTATTAAATATAATATGTATTTATAATTAAAAATATATATATTATAATATATGGAAAAATATTTAACCATTCGTATTCTCATTATTGGTGCAATAAATTACAGTATGCAGTTAGCTGATATTATCTTTTTATGAGAAAATAAATGGATGAAAAGTGTATCAATTCAATAGACAGTGGATAACGGTTTTCAATAAAAAATGTAACAAACAAATTTTTCACGGGACACGTGATGTTACGTTAAATTATTTTCCTACTGTACTACCACAACGGTCCTATCCTTTTAAAATGATTACCGATACGATAATATACCTATATATATATATATATATATATATATATACAGGCACGTCGTATTATATAGTTTGCTTGCAATCCGGGGTGGCGTTGCAACAGCTGCAACAGTGCGCGCATGTGTATCGCGTGCTATACAAAAGACACGAAGAGCGAGAACAACAGTGGCGTTGCTACAGCGGTAGCAGTTGATGGTATTTGGTGTGAGGAGGAGGAAGGGGGATTAGAAAATAAGTGGCCCGTACGACAATCGAATTATGAAACCCTGAAATTCCACATGTTGAAGAGAGCTCGATGGTGGGGATATATATTCATCGCCATTTAATATAAAACGGACGGAAATTATTCGGCGAAGGGTTGAAATGTTAAACAATAGACATAGTTTTCATATAAGAATTTCGGAGGGGTGAAAAAATTACAACTGTCAATCATATCTGAATTACGTAGTAGATAAATGTTGGAATTCAGAGTTAAACATACATATCAGCAGTTTAAATGGAACCTAATGACATTAAAATATTATATCGATAAAAAAAATATATACATATTATTAGATAACCTAATTAACAAACAAGTTGATTTCTGTATCATATTTAAAATAGTACGTAATATTTATTAATTTTTTTTTAATGTTGATATTTGTTGAAATGTTTATTTTAACAGTCTAAAATGTAAGCTACGAGAAGTCAATTATAGTATATTTACGTATGGGTTTATACAACAATATAATTCGATATTACTTATTATTTTTGATTTACTATTATTATAATAATGTAACAATATATACTATTCATTTTATTGTTTAGAAAAGATAACACTAAATTAGGTAATTAAAAAAATATATAATTAGCATATACCTCTAGGTTTTAAAAGTAATAATACTATAATACCTAACTAAGAAAACATTTGTATACCCATATAATAAAAAAATAATATTGTAATATTTTACTATCAAATTAATATGTAATAATAAGTAGATACAATATTAAGGGTTGATCTTGAAAATAATAAACGGCTAGTGGAGGATCTCAGAAAAATGTGGTTTTCCGGCTTGTCGTGGTAACCTAGGTAACCGTGCTGGGCCCTGATCGATATGTATAACGCGCGAGGGAAATGCATTTGAGGGCTCTTTCTCTTTTTCTTTATACTTTGGACGTAGATGAGCACTGAAGACCTGTAGCTTCCAATAAATTGATATAGAAATTTGAGAAGAGAGTGATATGTAACCATATATTGTTAGGTTATAACAGCTTTATAAAAAAATATTCCTACATATTTAACTCATGTTGTTTTTTAGTAATTTTAACATAATATCATCAACTAGATAATGTCTATAATTTTTAATTTTTATTGACATGCATCTACAATTTTGAAAAATCATTTAAAAATTGAATTTTTGAAATTTTGTAATCACAAAGTTTGTTTTCACTTGTTTCTTTTTACATCCTACCTACTATAATTGTTTATCTTTTGTAATATTTGTATAGGCTCTTACGGGGTAAAAAAACAATTAAAATTCTGAATAATTACTCTTTTATATGTTTTCTGATCAAACTCAATATGCAGCCAATTGCAGGAAACACTTCATATATGATATATATGTACAAGATCAGTATATTACCTACCAAATTATATTATCGAATTATCCTCTCAAATAAGAAAAAATGTAATTGTTAATTACACAATATATATTATATGCATATCATCGGTTACTATAAAAATACTTAAGGAGAAAATGAGAAATTTATTTTATTTTTTAAAAGGTTAAATGCCGTTTAATTATTTTAGATAACCTAATATAAAATAAAACGTTAATTTTTTATTATAAATATAATAACTGCCATCTGTGCAGTTTCATATTTTTTTCCGATTTGGTATAAATATACCTACAATTATCAAGATATAAATTAAAGATATTCATTCTTCCCCCACTATAGCGGTTCGTGACATATATACCAGAGCGTAACTATGAATATATAATATACCTATATGCGCCTATGCTTTGACAATTAAAATTATCTTTTGTCTTATGAAAACACCATGCATGGTGTACATGTACCTATACCTGCCGTACATAATCAGACACTCAGTAGTCACTACAGGGCTGAAAATGTATTGTTTTATTGTTTCAACAATAAATATAATATTATACGGTTTGTGGTATATATTAAACCTATCACTATTAAATTTAAATTATTAAAATTTAATAAATTTCAAATAAATAAAGATATACAGGTAAATCGAAATCATATACATTACTACAACCACTTAAATCCTATTTAGAAGTATACAGTTTTATCCATATTCCTATCCGTATCAAATGCATAATTAATTTAATCATTAATTTGTTAAACACTTACTTATCGTAGTATTCCAATGACAGGCTAATTAATTCATCAGCTGTATATACGATTCGATCGACACTTACACCCCGACATTCCGGTTGTAAATGCATATCTATAGGAAAAATACAAAATAAAATATAAAACTCATAACACCTAGCTAGATCAAAATATATTACCTCTGTGAGGGTGTTTTTGATAAAATTCTTGTCTACGTTTCATTTCTGAATGATATAGTCCCGGGACTAATTTGTACACGATGTCTTGTAATGCTTTATCGGGCCTGCGAAAAAAAAAATATGATGTTACTATACATAAAATGTGTTCAATCCATATGTTAATTTCTATAAGAGTAAAAATGTACACTAATACCTAAATTATTGACTAGTGATTACAAAAGTCAATCTTATATAGTTAAAAAATAAGTAGGGTGAATAAGGAATAATTGTATAACTTATATACGTAAATTAAGCTAAGTCAACATTTCTTGTTAAAGTTATAATAGGTATATTTACTGGATTTTTATTATTATTATTAAAAAAATATTAATAACAATTATTATAAATCACCTAATGGATTTTTGATATTAAATTAATCAAATGTAATATCTAATATTGGCATACATCCAAGTATGTTTCACAAGTTATACGTTTGTTTAAAAGTAGGTTTCACTTATTAACGTATATTATTTTATTAACGTTTATTCATATTTTTCACACACATCTGCATGCATTATTTTTCCAGTCGTATTTATTCGATTAAATGACCTAGATTAGAATATTCCAGGGAGAAGGCTCCCTTTTTTTCAATAACAAAACCACGGCAGCAAGATGAAGCGGTAACGAGGCAATGGACCAATATATTATAATATACATATAGATAAAATACAAAGGGCCATATTATAATGGTTTATATTTATGTATATAAAAATATATTATAGATACACACTATGTAGGTACATTTCACATTTTATTTTGTAACTGACTTTTTAATCACGATTATATCGCAGTAATAAATTATAGACTTTCAAATAATATTATACGTACAAGTAGGTAGATTAACCTAATAGTACAAATTTATAGGTAAAATTTCAAAATTGTTAGTAAGTTGTTACTAGATACCTACCTATTTATATAGTTAATATTGGCTATAGTATAAACTATATAGTATAATATATATATATATATATATATATATGATATGTATGATATATATCTATAGTTTATTGTACTCAAGCATGTTAACCTATAAAATTTAATTTTTTTAAACGTGGTATCTTAAGTACCTGGTTGATACATACACGATTTTTTTTAAGATATAAGCACCTAGAAAGATATATATATATATAACTATCGATTTGTTTTTTAAATTCGTGTTTAATAGAATATTCGAAGTTCTTTCAATTATGCTTGAAATGCTATTAATTTAACCTTGCAGTCGGGGGTTATCGCGAGTTTATTCTTCTTACCATGTTTACTTTTTATGTATATACTTTATTTAACCCTCGGGCAGTATTCTAACTTTCAGACTTAAGTTTCTAAAGGAAATTTTCACACAAACAATACACCTACTCATTCTTACGTTTCAAACGCGATGGTTACCGTGTACATGAAAAATGGTATTATACCTACCGGATTATAAATATATCTGCGTGGAATAATAGAAAAAGACGCGCGCGTGTGTGTGTGTATATATATGGATTAAGGATACAGATACATGTAAGTACAACAATAATGGAGAATTTCCCGCAAACGACATTAATATAACGAAACGTGGATTATTGCACCAATAAATTATTACCTAAAGTCCTAACCAATCAAGTTTACCGTACATTTATGTTATCGTTTTGTTGTTGATACTTAAATTATAAAAACAGAATTAATTTTTTTTTTAATTGGTATATCTTCTAAGAGGTACAAAATAAATATACAATTTTACAATCAAGAAATATGGTGAACTTGGATTTTGGTTAAATTTAGATAATATTATGTATATACCAATGCAATTTATCAAGCTCTAGATTATAATTCGCAAACATATAATTATTATATATTATATTATACTGAACTACCGAAGAACTGCAGAATATAATATTGTATTATTTTGTTCCATTGTTCCACTTTTAGTTGTACTTAATGATTTTTCCAAAAATATAATGTAACTAATTGTTTTATTTCATTTGTTAAAATATGTGATAAATTCAGAACGCGACGGGTGTCTCAGCAGACAAAATGAAAAGGACAACGCCGACATTAACAATGTGCCAAACTAAAATTAATTACACGAAAATCCACCCTGCAAAGATAAGTGTTTAGGTGCCACAAGAATTTCAAGATTGTTTTCCTTTTATTATTATATTTGCGTGTACATTATTAAACGGTTCGTTGAGTTGTCGATAAAACAATTAGTTAGGTATTGATATAAAGAGTAAGCACAAACAAAAAAAAAATGGAAAAATAATGTACCCCCTTCCACGCGCATAATATAATTGATATGAATAATATTAATGTATACGCATGAAGGATATTAATAATGCATACAGTATGAACGTTATTTTTTGTAAGAGTAAATGTACGATGAACGAATACCGCACGCGGGCGCGTGTGATGAAATTCGATTAACGATTTTCAAATTACATATACGCAGTGTTTCCAATCACTATTAAACGCGAACACGCCGACGGTTTACGAGTGCAGGCTAGATTTAGCTAGAATAACGGTGATGCGATAATAAGCATGAACTTCGAACGCGGAAATTGTGAATATAATGTTTAGTAGACAGTAGTGTAAATTAGATAAAAATAAATGTAAATTGCAGTTTGCGATAAAAATATTTATAATCAGCGAAATATCGCATCTTATAAGAGTAAAACATTTTCAGAAATATAAAATTAAACAAGTTGTTACACAGAGAACGTGTGTAACTTTCGCGAAATTTCGTGTTTCGAACCAGAAACGACGACGTCCGCAAAGAAGAAAATCGTATGTGGCAACGAAGCGGACGCGAAAATCCGATACCTACAACGCAAAACTGCGAGCAAAGCGTGCATTATATTATACAAAAATGAAATGCTATTGTTATTTTCTCCCGCGGTCTCTCCCAGTCGGCAGCTCTCTCTCATTCACTCGTTCTCTCTCTCTCTCTCTCTCTTTCACCATCTAAACTGATGATAATAATAATAATACATATATTATGACTAGACGATTTCGAATGGCCGAATAACGCTTGCTATATTATATCTGCCAATTTTTTTATTTTATTTTTTACGACACGAAAACCGGCGGCGAACACGGCAACGCCGCCGAGAGAGAAAGAGGCCATTGACACGGGCGCCGCCAGCGCGGTAGGGAAACTCGACTTTGCCGTATAGTGTATAGGTACCGCCGTCCGCCACCACCACCACCACCATCCGTAAACATATATATTTTGTACGTGTGCGCGTCTGCCGCCAGCATAAATACACACACACACAAACACCGCTCACCGTACCGTAACACTTTTCCCGCGAGAAAAGCCCAGCGGCGGCGACTGTCGCACGTTACGCGAACCGTGAAATCACGGCGACACAGGTATGTGTGTGTGTGGGGGGTGGTTGGTTGTTGTGTGCGTGTTACTCGCTCAAACATTAAAATATTTTACGCGAACGCGTGGCTACAATATAATATAATATTATATAATATACGTTATTATAATATTATTATGATAAATAATAATATGTATATAGTTAAACTATAACAGTAAAATAGGTATAGTACAATAATATAATATTATAATAATATTAATATAAATAAATAACGTACTACAACACACGCGTCTGTTTTTTTTTTTTTTAATCCACCCTTTTCATTTATTTTTTTGTTTTTAATTTTTTTTTTTTTTCGTATTGTTTTTCTAGATGATACTAATTTTTATTAATTATACGAGTTAGGCACTTCAGTTGGTCATAACAGAAATAGTATTTGGAATATAATTTTTCACACAACACCGTTGTTTTCGAAGTTATTCATAAGAACCATAGCGGTTTCCTTACCCATTAAAACTTTTCTCGTCACCTCGGGTGAATAACTTGGACCCTAATGCTTTTCTCTCGTCGTAGACATTATCCGCTTCTTTTTCACATTGTAAATTATATGAACAAGTTTGCTCTTTTCCAAAAGCCACCCACTGTGTCAAATGGGAACTATGTATATACAACTGTCTGAAGCATTAATATTTGTCTGAAAAGTAACTTTTGAAACATTTTGTACCTATAGGTACTAGACAATTATGCACTAATCTTAGTTTTACTTACAAGAATTTATTTTTCGAATATTTTGAAGAAATTGTATCACCTATTTAAAACTGTTGAGATAAATATTTTTAATGGTTTAAAAAATTATATTTGCACATGGTGCACTTATTAATATATACATAGTGTACAGCTTATACAGGTAGGGGCTTATCGTTATTATTACAGTCGTAAAAACCAGCGGGGGGTATAAGAAACAATAGCATAATATAGATATTATTATATATGTTTATTGTTTAGTATGTATACGTACTATGTACCTATGTAGGAGTCTCCGGGCGCCTACCCTCGTAATCTCAAATGGCACACACGAATAAAATGAATAAGAGTTCAAACAGACAAAGCAATAAGTAATGACGATAAAAAATATAATATAGTGAAGTCGGTTTTCATAATTTTTTACATAGATGCACTTACTTTAAAATAAAAATAAAACCATGTAGAAAATGAATAATGTATTGATCAAATTTCAACATTAACTATTATCATATATTTATCATTTATTGTTAACTGTTGTTTAAAAAAACAATACTTTATGCTATATACATTACATTTTTATATTACTTATATAAAAAGAGAAATAGAGAAAGAGCGCAAGAGAGTGAGATTAAATTAAAAAGGCTTATTTTTGTTGAACAAAATATGTCACTAAGTGAGAAAACAAGTAAATTATTATAAACTTACTTGAGAACTTTGCTGTTCTGAATATCTTCTCGACATATCGGACAAAAATTATTCTTGTCCAAATGCAGTACAATGCAGCTCCGGCAAACTGAAACACATATAATTAATTTATTAAGTTTAGTATAGATATATTCGACTTGACGTACCTAATAAGTATAATAGGCATATTATCCATACATTTGAAACGTATGATGTTATATAAAAATATAGAATATATTTTTAGAAATTAAATGATTCTACTCAACACTAGCCGCAGCCCGCAGTGGTATAATTATCATACAAATGAAGCGAAAATTCGAGGCGATTAGCATATTGTCACTGCTATGGTTAATCGACCGAGTTTCATCCATACTATAATTTAAAGTTTTAACCTCCCCCCATGTGATGTATATAGGCCTTGAGCGTTTCGGTGCATAACCGGGGAATATTTTAATGGCATCTGCCTGGCGACTTTGAAATTCAAATGTATACGAAGAAAAAAACGCTGGTTTTAGAAAACGAATGTTATGGAGTGGAATGAATCGCTCCATAAACACATAGTGCTCTATGTTGCGACGAGTTTGCGCATAATCATATTGTGTTAGTAGTATACGCACGACGCGGTCTCGTCAACATTAGACTAGTAGATTTGATTTGTCAAACAAACGCAAATAGCGTAAACCAAATACCGATTATCACTTTTAATTTAGGTAGGTATAGGTATATAATATATACCTACCTATATACGCTATAAATTTTGAAATAATTTAAAGTTTGAAAATTATTGAAATATGCTATATTTTGTATAAGTATAATATATATTATATAGGTATATTATTTATACATTTATATATATATGGGTCTAATATTATGTATATCAATACTTTATAATAACTTTAAATTGATTTTACGTTAATTACCTTTTACACCAATCATTATAATATAAAAGTGAATAAGAATATAGAGTAAAATATTTACGTATTATTTTTGAATAAATAATACGTAAAAAGTAAAAATTTAAAACAGCATTAAGTTTTTCTAAAAACATTTTACCTAGGTATATATAATATGGCGAATAGTAGCGTGCTCAGGTTTTTTGAAAGGAGGGAGGGGATATTAATTGTTTTATTATTTTCAGACCACGTTATATATCTATTAATTTATAGCTTTAGAGTTTATCAAATATTTTATATGACAAAAATAAGCCAAAGGGGGGATATGACACCCCCTGTGAGCAAGCTCCTGATGGAAAAGAATCTATATTAAATTCTCGTATTACCTACCCGCATAATCTTACATAAATGCACTGATTTATATTGGTGATGTTTAACACGGCGTATGTTAATACTGAATGACCCTTTTTTATTCAAGTTAGAACCAAATTAAACTGTAGAAAAAAAGATTTATATTAAAATTAAAATATAATTGTAAATTTGTTTGATCTCATTAGCTTGATTTTTTAACTGACACAAAGTATACCTATAAGAGTTCTTCGGTTAGAAAATTGAACATTTTGTATAATTGTATATTATTTAATATATTATACTTATCACTTAATATAAATAAATTATTATTAATCATGAAGTTATAAATTTTAGTGAAAACTTCCTCACGAAAGACACCGCCGTAAAAAGAATCACCATGACGTTTTGTCGATTTTACTTTCTTGATTTTTAATCAAGTATTGAAATGAAGATGGGTTTTTTATTGATTTAATAGACTTGTTTAAATAGACAGATTTCGAAATAAATAACTTGTTTTTTTAAATTTGTTGTTGATATAACTGATAAGCGATAATACTATTAAGACTTTAAGCATCATACCCATAACCAGCAAAATGTCTTATTATAATTAAATCATTTAAAAATGTTATCAAATAACTTCAAAATAGTTTTTGAATTACTTATGTAAGGTTTATTACGTGCCTTTTCTGTTTCTTAAATGATTAAAACACGGTATAAGTCATAGGTATATAGGTAGCCAGAAAAGTGATTTGTCAAAGTACAGAGTGTAATTGTGTATAATGAACGCTTTTGAACCCGCAACGCGGCGCTAATGAAGTGTGAAAAAAATTCATCGTTCAACGAAAAAAACCCCCATAATAATAATAATAATGACGGAATGCTCGAGCGGAGGAGCAATAATATTATTATATAGTATAGCGTCGGTGCGCACTCGCGGGGTCGTCATTCCACCCACCGGCTCTGTATACCCCGTCCGCCCACCGACGGTGCGCGCCGTCAGTTTATTCCCTACCCACCCGCCAGACCGCTGCGAGAGAAATCCGAAAACGTTTTTCACGGTCCCTCGCCGCCGCCACCACCGTCGTCCAATTAGAGGCCCACTCGCCGGCAGAACACGGCGGACAACGGTCGGACGGAAGATCCCCTCTCTCATCGCCCCGCGGGGACACGCCGGAGCGTTGAGCGGGCCCGTACCGGACGCAGCGGCGGCGGACGAAGCACACAGGTCCTTGCGCCGAATTCACGAGCCGTAGGTTAGTAGTTGTAGTGTGGCGGCGGAATATATTATTATTATTATTATTATTATAGTGAACGATGGCGGTGGGGAAACCGAGGGTCGGAGGGAACGCCGCACAGATGGTTTTTGTTGTGTTTTCCTCGTAACGGTGTGCGGGGAGCGCCCGCGCGGTACACTTCCACTACGGAGCGCCGTTGTCGTTTTGCCGATCAAAACATACCGGCACAACGGCAACGTCGCGCAAACACACACACACACACACGCCGACAGCAGCTCTGCCGTCTACGCTTTTACTACACGCGGCGCGTCGTCGACGACCGACTACGGGTACGTAACACGAGAGCCGTCGCCGACGCTGCAATAAGCATACCGCACAGTAGGCAATCAATCACACCGCACCACGTCGCGTCATCAACCCCTCTCCGGCCGCGTGCGACGAATTTACTTTCGAAATAGCACCCACCACGCCGCTCCGCCTGCCGGATTTACACTCGCGGCGCCTTCGCGGTTTTTAAAAGTAATATCCATAAACATTCGCAAGTTTTGCAGGAAAAATACGAAAATTATTTTACATAATATAATAATTTTATGCAATACGGGGTAACCGTATAGCCGTAAATTTTACGCGCACAATTAACGTTGCCCCGGTTTTGGAAAGTATAATACACAGCGGTTGTTCTTTCATGTTTTTTTTTTTTTTTTTTAATTACTCTTTTCACTAGGTATATACGCAACCACGCTACGTGAACCTTTAGATGGTCGGCGCGAGCTGTAAAATGTATGTGGCCGGACGGTTTGTCAATGGACAACTAGGGCACGGGGCTTCTATACGCAATATTTTCAATTAGTCTAGCCTTTTTTGAAGAAAAACCACCGTATATATGTATAGGAATATATCGGATCCCTTAATGTCTCATTGACATAATTTATTCATTAGTGTCCGACATTTTTAATTGAAACACGTAATGTTTAAACCTGGTGAAAACCCCATCACTAAAACTGTGATTTTTTTTAACTGTTTGTCAGTACGTATATTACAGTCGTAATTATGTTTAATCATCTTTTTTATTCAAAATTGTATTCGTATTTACAATTTTTGCAATTGCTTGCCTATACTGTAATAATATTTTTGTTAATATAGATTATAATAATATATCATAGGTATTGTATTCTATATAGGTTACAGTAATAAACAGAAAATGCTAATACAATACGAAATGTTAAAAGCGGTTAGAAGTTCTATTATATTACCTATATTTTTATAACATTTTTCGTGTTGTAACGATTTCATTATGTCAATATTATGAATAGATAATAATAGTAAAATAATATTTGTATACCTCATACATTTTTCTCATAGATGACCATTTAGCTTTTCAATAACTATATATAAATAATAAATTTGTAGAAGATATTATATTATATAAAATAACTTGTCCTGACTGATTCATCATCGCCGAAGCTATGAGTATGAAATTTGGTCTGTATGTAGTTTCGTTTTATAATGTAGACTGTAGAGACCCACTTGGAAAGGATTTTTCAAAATTCACAATTTAAAGAGGTCCTCAATCAAATAAGGAATTTGAGATTCAAGGTGGATCAAGAACTATAAGGTACTGTGAATTGTGATATAAACAGACGAAGCCAGGTTATTCAGCTAGTAGTATCTATATAGGTACCTAGTAATAAAATATTATAGTAAACTATATGTAAATACAACAAATTTAAACAGGTAGGTATTAGTAACTTATAATATAGGTACTATAATACAAAAGATACCCACTTTTAAAAAATTAGTTTTATAGGTACAACAATATTTTTGTGCTACCTATACTAATAGTTATATTACATTGTAGGTAATTAAAAATTTTTTAGTAATTCAAATAGATATAGGTTTAGTTCTAGGTATAATCAAATAGTTACATATAAATATATCGATTTGGATTAATCTATGCACATATAAAAACAATGCATGCATTGCAGGGCTTGGCGCAACGCGGGGCCACTACTATCAATAAATTACGCTACGTAGTTGAGAGTAAGTAACGTCCACTACCACTACTCACTAGTTCCCGGATGGGTGATCACCCGGGTTCGTAGTGGCAAAAACCTTGCTACACATACACATGCTGCTAACCAACCGTCCCAACCCTACCAACCTTACAGGCTAATGGCCTAAGTCGTCGAAGCCTTAATATAATAAAAAAATAATAGTTTATAGGTTAAAACATAGGTATAATGCAAACTATATATATATGAGAAATTAAAACATGCCATAAGAATATCTTCATACAATTTATCGCCATCGATGTGACAAGATATATATATAGAAAAATTAGCAATTAAGGTACATACAATATTGTGAATTAGAATTTAGTACCTCCGTCAAGTATGCGATGAGATGATTTCTATGCTTTAAGTATACTATATATATTATATATTATATACATATATTATAAGACAGCGTGTTCATAGATTTATATACAAGTAACCAGTATATAGCAAGTATTTATTATAAGTACATGAGATAATCGAGTATAATGTAAATGTGTATAAACTTTAAGTTATTACAGATTATGATAAGTAGTCCATGATGAATATATACTTACAAGAATGAAGACATTCGACGATGGAAGTAGCGTCTACCAAGTATCCGAGGCATAAGACGCAAATTAATTGACGGTTAACGTCAGTTAGTTTAACTCTTCCACCTTTGCTAGGCACGACCGGGTCGCCGAATAATTTTTGTAGCAACCACGGTGGCGGAGGCGACGACGACATGGTGACGACGATAACAATATATCAGAAATATGGTATTAATTCTGTGGATAAAAAAAAAAGTTAATATTATTATTATTATTATTTGTAAACACAAATATATTATTAAATAAATAATATATTAGAAACATATGTACGATGGGGTAGGTAGGGGAGGTAGGGACTTGTAAAATACCTATGTATTACCTATACTGCGCATGAAGACACATATATATCATGTGTTTTCAGAGGGGGGAAAGAGGAAAGCATATATCTGGACGGGTGGTTTCCGGACTAATGACGACCCCAGTATGTGTGTGTATAAAATATAAACATGTGGGATGGAGGGGAACCTAGGGGTGAAACTACCCTAAAGCATACGAGTTTAGATGATGAGGAAAAAGGAAAACTTCTATTATACCCGGTGTACGGGGAAGACAAAACTCTATAATACTAATAGGTTAGGTACTGCCAAATTAATTGAAGGCATACCGCATAATATATACACACGGACTATACGACAGGTGGACGGGTAACTTTTGGCTGTGGAGTCTCGGCACTCGATGCGCACGCATACAACATAGACGAGGACGATTTTTCAATGAAATAGGATTCGGATCCGTGTGTGCATGTATACACGTATAAATAAGACGTTAACCTTGTCGGTTCTATGTACACTTTTTCTTCTTTGTATTTAATGGTGGCCGCACAGTCAATGACAAACGGTCTATACAGTCGGATAATTTAAAATAAAAATAGCCAATGGCAATCGGTTCATTAATATACACCTTGAGAATATATTATATTTAAACGCGCGCGAGTATGAAGAAACACTGCACAATGAAGAAAAATCATCGACCTTTATACGTTGTTGGACTGTGCGACAAGTCAATGGCATCAATACGCACCAACTAGGTATAAATGTTTAAACAGGTACAAGATTAATATCGCATATTGGGATTTCTTTTACCGAAGTCCTGGCTAAAGTAATAATAGGTAATAGGTTATGTTTTTTTTTATCGATTTATTCATTGTAAAAAGTACTTAACGTCCGTTATTATTCGAGAGGGATAAAAGCATTCGACTGCAGGAATAAGAACATCCGCCAACAACAGCCCTGACAAGCATTTTCACAGTGACTGAACATACCCGTGGGGAGAGAAGTTCGGGTCACGTAAGGTTTCCTCGTGCATGTAAATATAGGAAAGTCCAGGTGATACATCGAGAAAAAACCGATAAACCGGTTTCACCCGTTATTGTTTTATAATGCGTATATTTATAGATATTCGTAAAAGGGCAAAAATCTCAGTTTTTCTTAGAAAATAATAAAATAAAAATAAATTTGTGAATAATGGTAAGGAAACCTTAAGTATAATATGCTGCAAGTGTCTAAGTCAAACTATTTTCATCTAATTTTTCTTGTTTAATACATATTTAATAAGTGAACGCCTGATTATATATAGGTACTGCCACCCGATATTAACTAAACATAATATATAGGAGAAGAAAAAAATTAACGAATTTATACAGATAGTTTCCTATATGCATATAATATAGATTACTATATATTATACAAAAACAGAAATTTGAATAAATGGTTTTTAATGGGTTATTAATGTTATTATATAGCAAAAAACTAAATTTTTATTGTAGTTAATGTATACATTTAGTTAGGTATATACCTAGCCTATATTATAGCCTGTAGATATATATGATATTATAAAAGACGACAAAATAGTGAATAACTATTTTATATAACGCGTACCTATGACTAGAAATAATAAATTTAGTTAGTACCTATACCTAACGGTTATATAGGTTTATATGAGAAAAATTCACGTGAAAAAAATAATTTAAAAAAATTTGTTTAAAATTTAAGTAAATTTTACTTGCATGCAAAATACGACATTTTAGTTCCATATATATAATTACGCATATATAATATAATTTAAACAACCAATAATCACAGTGTTATTGAGTTTCAACTGCATACTTATGTTATTCATATTGTTTATGTGTACTTAATATACAGGATTAACAGTATTGCATAATATTTTAGGTATATACATTTAGGAACTAAAAATTATAATGTAGTATCCCTATATTCCACAAAATAATAGGGTATATCGAAATCAAATGTATATTATGTATGTACAGGGTTCCTATATCTTCACAGTACATATATACCTATATATAAAGTAGATAGGTTGTAGGTACACAAATATGATAATATTTGTAACTATGGGATATGTATATGATGTCCACTGCACGGTGCTTAAGATAATTACTTAGGTATCTACTATAGGTATCCAATCCATCATTCCATTGTCAATACGGCGTGTAACAAGAGTGAAGGAATGCAGGTATACATATATATATATAATATGTTTAAAAGGGAGAAATGATCGTGTGACAAAATTTCTATGTCCCTCCATATTGTTCAGAACGCATTATGGTAGTGTACATAATATTATATGGGAACAACCTGATAATATATAATATATACCTACATTGACATGCAAAATACTTATTTTGGCGGCAACTGAGAGCACAACACACATCTCGACAACGGTGACGGCTCAGTGGGGATATATCATATAGTATTGTGTAGCTATAATAGAGTATAGGTACACATGATTTTCAAATACATTTTTCCTCTCGCTCCACAATATGTCAACGACAGTACGTCCATGTGAGAACACAAAGAGTGTGTGTGCGTGTGTGTAAAATATACATATATGTGTATAGTACATGCACTATACAGTATACACAGCGCGGTGAGAGTATCAATAGGGGCTGCACCTTTTGTTTATTCATAATTTCCGGAACGGGAAACAGGCACACTGTATACAAGAGGGGTTCGTTTATCGTCAGTGTGCGTATGCACTATACAGAAATGCGTATATATGTATATACTATAAATATATATACCTACACATGTATATATGGGAAACCGGTTGTTTTTAGGGCCCTGAAGAATGCAATCCGGAGGGGAGTAAACATAAAAAAACCAAATTAAGATACGACGGTCTACGAAAAGAAAAAAACCAGGCGTGATAATTTATAGTCATATGGAACATGTTCAAAAAATAATTTTGCAATTTTGTATTTTCGAAACTTCTAGCTGAGTCGATAACTTTGATGTATATAGCTCTATATATAGCAATATTATATTATATAGGTACCTATAATAGTAAAACCGAACGCGATAACAAAAACTATATAAAAATATCTATATATTACGAGATATATTATGATAATATAATAATATTATAATGTCATCTGTCTCTTTTGAACGTTATAAATTATAATAATAACACCTATATATGTATATTATAATATACTTGTGGTCGTTATCACTCATAGAGTAACGCCGTGTCTTACTTAAATCCGGCGATTTCTATTCTGATCATGCTGTTTCGTCGCAATACGATGAGGCCGATGCGAACATGAAATACAAACTGTTTTGTTTTTCGTCGCATTTGTCGCATTCACGTAGGACACCGCGTTAGTACTACCTATATAACACTAAGCCGATATTCACACAACAATAATATTATGTAATTCAGTCTTCAGAGGTCACCGTAGAGTTTCATATTTATATAAAATGTCGACAATGTACCTGCACATTAGGTACACAGGTACGAATCAAAGACCAACTCTCGAAAAGAACAAAAAATAGCAAAGCTATACAATGTTGATGACATTCTTCTATACGTTCCTCCCAAAAATGTTTTTTTCATTTTTACAAGTCAATTTAAAAAAAAAATATTACTTCTCCCAAATACACGTTTATTTTTAAAAAAAAAATAGAAGGACGACTCGTATAAATGTCATCGAAATACACACAATCGCTACTGTCAGATAAAATCAGTATCCCTCCTACCGCGCCAACAATCATAAAATATATAGACATCACTATCAGGAAAACGCGTGTCCTTTCCCGTCACGTGTGTACTATAGCGGCGACCGACAACCAACACAGACGCCGCACCATGGGGTAAAAGTGTTACCAACTGTGTGAGATAAAGAGTGATGGAGAGACAGAGAGAGGGGGAATGAGAGAGAGGAAGAGACGGTCCCGAAACCGACGAGTGTATACGCAACTCCCCCTTCCCATCGTCGATCTGCAGTATATACCTATATATAGGTACAATATATTATCGTCTTATCGATGAAGCCTACGTAGGTACATTATAATTAATGTATGCATATAATAGTGTGAATTGCTAAAAACTATATTAAAGGAACGAGAATATATCGATAATCAATTTGAGACCCGGCGGGCTTAAATATCAAATAAGAATAGTGTCAACATTTATCAGTACGAAAAAAAAAAAATTGCAAATATTAAATAGTGCCTCTAATATATATAATAGATTAATTATAGGTAGGTATATAGTATGACATACCTACGTACCCATATATACTATATTATATTTGTGGACCTTAGAGTGGGCAAAGAGTTTCCCACGGCAACAACCGGTCCACAGCGCGTCGGGGGTGGGGAGGAAAAACCGTTTGATTGCGAAAGGGAAAAAAAAATTACAAAAAAAAAGTAGGCAATAGAACTGCTGACAAAAAGTCGACCGGTGCCTCACACTGTACCTACACGGGGGAGGGGGAGGGGTGACGGAAAAGAGTGAAAAAGAGAATAGGGTGAACGAGAGAAAAAAAAAATAGGGGGATATAAATTGGCCTTCATTGAATGGGTACGGCGGCGGCCGTTTGCTGGACGCGGTGAAGGGAGGAAGGAAACCTATGGGTAACGGAGGCGAGTGAATGAGCGCGGCGGGAACGGGCGGCGTGTGAGTGGCGCGGCAAGCAAGTACGGTGGGAGGGTGGCAGGCGGTGCGCGGAGGCAGCATTATATTACACACGAGACCATGTCGGGGTTTCACATGCGCTGCACGCACACACGCACACGTAAACGCACACGCACAATCAGATAGAGGGGAACCGCCAGCGTGTGCGACGTTGCCGTTTTGTGTCGGCGCACGAGTTTTCACCGTTGTCGAATAGACAACACAAAACGACCGCCGCCGCCGCCGTGTTGACGGTTTTTTTTTCCATCAACTCGGACGCAATACTGCGGCTGGACGACGAATTTCAAGTCACGTCTCCGTTGATACAAGTATTATGTCACAGTTTTTATTGTATATTTTCAATTTAGTTACTTACCACCACGGACGCCACTGACGAATGCCTGACGAGCATAATACTCTCGACTCAAGCTGTAGTGATAACGACGACGGTACGGTAGTAAGGACGCGGTTATCGCACACTAGTCGGATCGCACTACACCAACTAAGATAAACGCGCACACAACACTGCGAAACGGGTAAGGAGCGCACAGACGACTGACACTGCGACTTGGCGGCGGCGGCGGCTACGAGTGAAACGCGCGGAGAAAGGTCGTGCGGACGTGATCGCGCGACAACGGACTAGAGACTGACGCGGAACCAGACCGACGCGGCAGCGGTGGTCGGGAAACGGGTCCCGGGCCGCCGACCGGGTGGGGGAGAAGGGGTCGCCGGGCCCCGATTGGACCAGCAGGCCGGCGCCCCGCCCCGCCGCCCGGTCAGCATTGGCCCGGTGACGTCACGCCGTGCTGACAATCGGAGGGGTGCGAGGCGGCGGCGGCCGTGACAGCCGTTGGGATTTCGGCCCCCGCGTAGAATTACCCGCCACGGCTCGTGAATTATCGCACACGGCCGCGCGTGTGTCTATATCGATTTTTTTTTTCACTGCTCCGCGCGACGGCCCCCACGCGTCAAAGTCACCGAGACGCGGTCCTATTTTAAAACTGCCATCGCCGCCCCTCCGCGTCCATTCTATACTCGTACACATTATTTATAGGTATAAAACGTTTTACGCGTCTTTTTAAGTACATCGTATAGGCCGCTGCGGATCCGATGGCGCTGCAACCGTTCAAACGGACATTTTCGTTTTGGCCCAGCTGCGTATAGGTATATTATATTGCTGCTATTATATACAGCTGTAGTGATATGCACGGTTCGCGGTCACTTGAAATTAAATTGAATAGAGGCTATCTGGCTATATACCTTATGTATGCATAGATATATATATATATATAGTTCGTGTTTAAAAACGAAGTTAAAGTTCAGTCCGGTTTCAATATAGGTACCTATATTATATACGTAGGTACCTAATATTATAATTTTGGCTCATGCAAGTGCTAATTAATGATCTGTAATAATAAGTGAGAATTTTATGCAAGGGAAATTTTAAATAGTATCCTTAACGGCTTAACGTGTATATACATTTGGGTATCTATAGCAGTTCTTCTGTCTTCTCTGTCCCAATAAATGCCGGTCATTATACCAGGCGTTATGCAAGTTCCATCAGTGGGTTATAGTGGGTACCTACCTATATATATATATATATATATATAATATGATACGGGCAAAGTAGACTTTCGGGCAATGTTTACATTGCCCGGGCATTATGGTACTGCCCGATTATGACTGACAATGTAGGCGAAATTATATACATTTACCGGACTGTATAGAATTGCCCGCAGTAAAGCTTGGGCAATATAAACCAAAAGTTTTTGTTTTATAAAATTTTATAAACCTTTCTAATCTTATCAATAAAATTATAATCAAATGCTAAATAATCATCAATATTGTTAATTACTTTATTAGTTGAATATTATTATTTATTAACTTAACTATTTATTTTTACGATTAGCATTATACATTTTTGATCACAATTTATTACATTAAACAATAGGTACATAAATAATAAATATCGTCACCTTAATTATTTATTTTTGCAATTATTATTAGAATGGCATTTTGAATTGCATTTTTCCCCGACGCCTTACATTTACATTTTTTATTTGAACATTGTTGAGTACAATTACATCTATCATAACCTTGTCCTCCTAAATTTGAATACTTCCTCACTGCTTCTCTCAATGTAATTGTTAGATCAGGCACCTCCTCTACAGTAACCAATTTTTCTTTGCACGTATAGTAAACTGGTTACAACTATATGTGTATTCCAACTTTCCTTCGGTGCAGGTTCCTATCTTATAGTTATCGTCATGAACTATAATAATAAATTAAAATATTAAAATGATATGTATTATATACTTAAATTTATAGTAAAATTCGTGTTTTACCTGATATAGGATAACTCCAAGAATGCAACGAAGGTCGCTGCGAGCTCTGTCTACATCAGGTATTTTAATTTTGACGGTTTCACCCACTTTTCCTTCACAAAATCTTTTTTCGGATGCTTATCTTTCATTTGATTCGCTTGAATTTTTAAGTTTACGACTGACTTTGTTCTTATAGAAGTTATTTTATTTATTCTATTATCTATTTTTTTCTTCATTTTTTTCTTCAATCGATTCTCGGCCATTATTGTCGCTTTATAGAATCGTTGGTGCGCCGAATGTTGTAAAAATATTAAGAAGTAGGTACATATAAGGTACTTCTTCGGCACGTTTATACGTTAATGGGCGAAGCAAAACAACATTTGTCAGATGGTCCAGATACACTAAAATAAATTTATAGTTTCCGTCGGGTTGTGCCTTCATATCTATAATATCAATTTGACATCTAGAATTCAATTCATTTGAGATTATTGGTTTTACAACAAGACCTTTCTTTGAAGTGCTGCCTTTCTTTTGACAAGATATATACATAGATTTAAATACAACATAATCGATTCTCTTATTGTAATATTTTTATATTTTTTATTAATAAGCTCATATTCCATACGGTTTTCGTCCACCATTAATAATATTAAATAATTCTTCATTAAAACATAGGACCTAAAATCATTACCTTCAGTCACTGGAACAATTAATTTTTCCACATCAAATACTGTTATTACGTCATATTTTTTCAAAAGTTTATGGCCTCTTGATTTTAGTTTAAGTTGTTTTACTTTAGATATTAATTCATAATATTTGATTTTAGTTAAATATGTATACTATTAAAATTTGTTTTTTTAATGCAATTTCTAATTTTTTTAAATATTGCCCTTCCATTTCAATTAATTTAATTTAAATACCGCACACATTAATATAACGAACGCCAAATACTATACTAACACTACAATACGACACGACTATCGACTGCGCTGTACTAAATTGTATTAAGAACTCACATGTTGTACGGTTCAATGATTGTGATAATAATTATTGTACAATATCATAAAGGTAAAACCGATATACCGATAAGCCGATAGTATTGTAAATGAAAATGTAATTTTGAAACGACGATAATTGACGAGATAATATTAAGTTTTGTATATTGGTATATGTACCTGGTGGCTAATAATAATACTAGTATTTGAAGTACCTACTAACAGACAATAGTTTTATAATATTATTATACTATTAGTTCTATACTCTCGTGCCTATTACTGTACCTCATACCTGTTCTCACTATACCTACTTCTTCTTAACTGTTAGACCAAAAACCAAAATCGATTTTGTCAAAAACCAATTTTGCGTAAAAATTCCCGTTATTCCTTAATCTTTCTTTGCCTTTTCCCTGCACTTTCGAAAACTATTAGGAATTTTTTACTTTTGACCCCCAAAGTACCAACAAGATTCACTTTCTTATCAGAAAAGATGCTATTGAAGAAAATCTAAGCATTTTTACTGTCTTAAAAGGTGATGACAGATACAAAATAAATAAAAATAATAAAAAAAACACACATCGATGATGATTACAATGATTACAATGATTACAATGATTATTGTAAAATCAATACATTCATCGCTCCGCTCAGAATCTAAAATTACAAGTACCTACCTATATTTCTAAATATTTGGAAAAAACAAAAAAAAATTAGGAAAAACAGAGAATTATAAAAGAAATAAACCGCAGTTTTTGACAAAATCGGTTTTTATAATTTGTTATGTAGGTAACTCAAAAACGAAAACCTGTGCATATGTTGGTACTTGAAATTGTCTCCAAAAGCTTATATTAGTATTTTGTATAAGTATAAGTACATGGTATAATTTTCAAAATAGTTTGACTCTTATTTATAGGTAGAGATTTTAATTTTTCGATATTTAATTTTGGTTTTTTTTCTATAAATGTCAATAAAAAACTTTGACTTGTTCAAAAACCTTCAAAATCTAATACAAGATTCCTCATAAGTATTTCATACTGGAACCTAATAAATTGTAAAAATACAATATTTTTAATGGACATTTGAAATTGAAATGTTTATATAATTTTGGAATACATATACATTGGTTCTCGGCATACATTAAATCAACCTATACCTATATCGTTATATGTTAATAGTAAAATAAATTAGTTTAATAGCAATATCAAATACGTATCATAAAATATACTTAGCGGTTACCTATATATAGCTATTTATTTATTGTTTATTTAAACGGGCTGAAGCCCAACACCCAAATGTGTAATAATAATATAGGTGAGATTAGAAATAATAATTTAATATTTAGTAACAAATAAATCAAAGGAAAACAGTAGAAAAATATAAAATAATAGTACATATTAGTTTATATAGAGGAACATTTATGATATAGTTCATAGACATATAATAGTTCTGTGCAAGTGATTGTGTAAAGTATAATATTATTAGACCAAGTTTGTCGTTGAGGGATATAAACATTTATACAACTATAAGCAATTCTGGACAATTTCTACATAGCCGCATTGAGCAATCTAAATAAAAATTTCAAATCAAGTATGTTTCTTCGGACAACAAGGCTGCTCATGTTAGTGTGTCTTTAATAACGGCTTATAATAGTGAATGTGGTTGTCGTGGAATACTACACTTGTAGGGTATAAAATGAATGAAACGATATTGGATTGCTTGGAGGCATTGCAATGTATATGAATATTTGCAGGAGACGACCAGATAATAGAATTATATTCAAGTGGAGCGTACTGACAAATATAGCGTTTTTAAAGTAATGGGATTTAAAAAATCCTTACATATCCTAGATATAAATCTAAGAATGGATGATAATGTTTTGAAATATTTAAATAATGTCTATTAAAAGATTAAGTTGAGACATACATATAACACCTAAATCAGTATTTTCAAACACACGGTTAAGTAAAATATTATTTAAATAATAGTTGTGGAGAACTGGAGCACGTAAAGTAGAAAAAGACATCGCTTTACATTTATCAATGTTTAACAATTAATTATTTTGTTTGCACCAGATTGATAAAAGGTATTTAAGTCATCCTGCGAGAGGATATATATATATATATATATATAGTTATATAGGCATATATAGCTGCTTGCCCACTTTAAACATTAATTAATGATTTTTAATTTTTAAATATCACATCGGTATCGATCATATGTATTGAATGACAATATTATATACATTTTTAATATCATAGATTCCAAATCAGAATATTAATCAGAGTATTTCGGTCTATAAAAATAAAATTTCGAACAAGTAATTTATGAATTATTAGCATGTACCTATGTATTTAAAGTTAAGATTATAGCGAAGTCTTTATGTATAAAAATGTTTCTGCGTTTGTTAGAACGAGGTACTCGTTAATCTCCGAACAACTTATACGAAATTGGCACCAAATCTTGCACACGAGTATTCCTTGAGACTCGTGCACAGGAGCTTTTATAGCTTCGTTTTCAACTTCTTTTTTTTGCCGTATATAGGGGCTCACATAGTCACATAATAATAGGAATAATGTTTAGATCACGAAAATCGAATATAATTTTTTTATACATATATATTATAGCAACTTGCCATTGCTGGTTAAAGAAATACAATACAATTTTATATAATCTATATATATAAATATAATTAATATATGTGTGTATATAGCTTATATATACATACCTCTACTCAAAAACTATACATAATATGTAATATTATACCCAACCGATTTTCACGAAAATTTCAGAGACTGTTCTTAGAGATACCAAACAAGTTTAGAGAGTAGCTAGTTTGAACTACGTTAAAAAATATACCATTGTGTGCTATTTCCAATTCGCCACAGGCGCGTTTGCCAATTAAATTGCCAATTTTTTCCACAAAGCGACGTATAGTGCTGATTTTCTCGTGAACTGGCCGCACTAAAACCTAGCTATATTTATGTACAATATTACAATATATATTATAATATATAACGCCGTATATTATTTTTTCATTATTTCATTTTTTCCCTGGTGAATTCGTGTTATAAAACAAGTATTATATTATAAACAATACTATAGATACCATAGAACAATTACAGTGAAATATAACATTTTACATTTTGTAAATATATATATGAGCATCATAATTCGAATGAAATATAATCTATGGTAACTGCCGAGTATCATTTGCGTGTGATTATTAACACTCAAAAACAGTAGGCATACTACATACTGATTTTATTATTCTGAAATGCTATAAAATAAAATGGACGAAAATCAGACAAATGTGAACATGATTCTAGAAGCGGCGGGCGACGGACCCGTAAATGGAACAAGCATGCCGATAAACAGGGTTTTGCGGGTACGAATTCTGGTTCACGGCAATGGCGCTGGAGACCCTGGTATATCTATGACCGTCAATCGTATAAGAACCACAGCACCATTATTGATGATTGATACTGGACGAGCGGCCATATAATCACATATTAACAAAATATCGACTTTTTCCGCATATTTATATAAATATGTTTAAAAAACACGTAAACAAAAATATACGAAATATATAATAACTTCTATTAACTAGTAAAATAATAATATACTAATTACTTATAACCAATATGATGGGTAGGTACATAGCCGTCCCATGGGGGAGGGGAAAGGGGGCAAGTTCCCTAGGGCGTTCATGCATTTAGGGGGAGTCATTGAAACGAACGATAAAAGAAAAATTTGGTGTTTTATTTTAGATATTCATTTTTCTTTTATACTGTAATACCGAAGAAGAGTAGGTATAATACCTATTAAATTATCTATATTATTATATTAATTAAGTATAAAATTATGTAAATAATGAATTACGTTTATACATGATGCCTATAATAATATATAAATACCAATATTAACAAAGGATATAGAATATAATTGATACATTATTATTGATGATATAATATTATTATAAATTGTAACTTTATAGGTATTATACCTATACCTACATCTATACCAATTAGCCTCTTACTTATTTACGGACAATTTCAAATTTCCAATTTTTAGTTTATTTTCTATAAATATCAATAGACTTTTATCTGTTGGGTAAAAAGCGTCAAAATTAAATACAAGACTCCTGATATATTGCTTAAATAGCAGTTGAAAAATATTAAAAATACATGCACTAATTTTTTTTTATAAGAATTTATAATTCAATTTTTGACAATTTAAAAATGATTTTGTAGTTAAAAATTTATAAAATGTTCAACTTTTATAGATAAGGATTGAAAACTTACAACAAAATTCCACGTAAGTATTATAGGTTATTATTCTGTAACCGAAAATCTCTTATTTTTATAGTTATATTTTAAGTTCAAACTTGGAGGAAATTACATATTATTAAATAACCAGGCATAACGATTTTAGTTATTTTGTTGGAATTTTATAATATTAATACAACTTACCGGCTACCGTATTAATAATAACATAGTAATAACAATATAAATATAAAATAAAATATCCACACTGACAAACCGCGTCGCGTCACTGCTCCGAACCGTTTTTCGTATACAATGATATTATATCGCATTGAATTTAAAGTTAATACCATCCATTATACTGCAGTGACCCACTTGTAACCTACTGTATGGCAGAGTGACATCCATATCCACCTTTTGTTTCTAAGAATTAAAAATTTTTTTTTTATTATTAATTAACCCGGGAACATAGGCCATCGGGTGTTGTTGGAGTGGTACTTGGTAGGTGGGTAAGGTCGGTGAGGAACACGTGTATGTGTGGCAAGGTTTGTGCACATTACGAACCCGGATGGTAACCCATCCGAGTACTAGTGACAGCAGCCGTTGCTTACTCTCAACCCCGTAGCGTGATTGATTTCGCGCCGAGCGACATGTCCTACAGGATTATTATAATTGAGGTGGAACCAAATCATATTACGATTAAGATTAACTATTATATAATAATCCGCGATTATAATATATCATATTTAACTAATATTTTATGCGTCCGTATTGTTATCCTTAATATTTATTGTATACCCATAGGCACCGGCGCCGCTAGGAATTTTTTAAGGGGGGTGCATCATGCATATAGTATACGCTAATTACTAAATAATGCTTAAATCATTTAAGTTAAATACATAGAAATATTATTTTCAAATTATATGACGATACAATAAGTTTGGCTGGCTGGTGGAGACGTGGAGTCAAATACTTGGAGAGAAAGAGGCTGCAAAGAGGGAGAGGGGCAAGCTCGCAAGGAAGATGGTATTTGGCTATAAAGTAGAGCACTTATGCAATAATGCATAACAAATAGTAGCTTTGTGAGTTGAAGGCCAATTTTATAGGATGCATGGTTATAGGGGCCCCCTTTCAGCATGTATTATTTTATCTGTTAATATGTTGATGTATATAATTGGTGAATAAACGATAAATAGGGCAAAGTGGCAGTATTGTGACAAACCTCAGTTGCCACCCATCTCTACGTTATAAATAGGTGGGAGAAAGGCAGTACCTGTACTTAGGTAAGTATCAGTTATTTTTTAAAAATTATAATTCTTAACATTTTTTATGCACAAATTACATTAAACTCCGTTTCTTTTAAAAATGCTAATTATGATGAAAATGGAAGGTTTTTTACTATTGTTCGTATTCATTTTTTTTATCGAACCACGGTTGATTTCATGTATGATTTGCACTTATTTGTATGAATAAAGCATTTATATATCTTCAACTCACTATCATTTCTCTGTCACTACATTTTTAAGATAAAAAAAACTTTTACCAGTTTGAAAAAAATAATTTAATTCAAATTTGAACTCAAAAAGGGGGGCGGGTGCAATTCAGACATTTTTTTTATTACTGAGTATGCGTGTGAAAAAAATGGTTAAAAATTTGAATTTGTTCAAAAATAAAAGTAAAACACCATTCTGGCGAAATTAGTAATGCCGCCTTAAATTGTGATCATAGTACTTCATAGAATTATATGAATTATTGAATCATATGATAGATATTGACTGTAGGTATATATTAAAATATATTTTAGAAAACGCCACAAAATGATTATTTTATAGTAAAATATAATACTAGTACATATAATACATCATTTTAACTATATTTGATACAGCCGTTATATAGGTACCTATAAATGGTATAGAATAATTCTTATCTAATAATAACTCCTTTCGGAGAACTTACTTTGTAACTTACTTTATATTGGTGCGTCGTTCATACGATTTTTCTGAAAAAAAATTATTTTAGTTTGATATATTAATTATTCGTATGTATGTTTTAAATATCTCAAAAACTATTGTATACAAAAGAGTTATATATAAATTTAAAAAAATTAAGATTATGACTAATAAAATAAACATTGTAGCTATTATTTGTGAGTACGCATGTAAACTATTATTAGATTTTAAATTTCTTTTTTGTGATTTTAAATTCAACATATTTTAGTAATAATAAAACCACGATGATTAATATAAATTATATTTATAGTTATATAATATAATATATTTATTAAAATAAGATTGTACTACAAAAATTTGAAATATATACCTACTAAACCATAAATTTTTAATATCAAGAAGCCATATTTATTTAATATATCTATGTACAATGTAAAATGTAAATTTAGTGTTAATCCATAAGCTCATTTCCATTTACTTGTAAAAGGTAATCATAAATTTGGATTTGAGATCACACTTTTTAATATTTTTAAAAGGACCTCTTCTTGTGGATTTAAAGTATGATCTGTATTAGATTTGTAAGTTGTAGGATTAAACAATGAATTAAAATAAGCGTAAGATGGCGAACACGATCCACGATTTGGCGGACAATGCTTTAATGGTATATGCGAATTCGAGTAGATCACTGGTACACTACAAGGTTTTGGTTTTGGTTTTGGAATATGGATTAATGGTAGGCAAGGTGTATGGATCTTATTAATTGGTGTAAACATACATGGTGCAATAGGGTAGTGTGGTGTGGATATTGGTATATTGTCATTTGATGTGTTATCATTTGGTGTATTATCATTTGGCGTATTATCATTTGGTGTATTATTATCATTTGGTGTATTATTATCATTTGGTGTATCTTCAGTTGGTGTAGCAGTAAAATCATTAGGTATGGGTGTTACTGTAGGATTGTCTGTCGCTGGTGGATTAGGCTCGCTAGGCGTGGGAATAAGTTCAATTGGTGGAATATTGCAGCTTACATTTTGAATTTTGTTTAGCAAATATTTACAAAACCAATTATAAATAACGAACTTATGTGAATTCCCTAGAAGAGAGTTACAAAGAACATTATTTGAATTATTTGCATTTTCGGCTATAGAGTTACAAGGATTAGGTAAGATATTATTGTTAGCAGGTAGAGAGTTACTAGGATTAGGTAAGGTATTAGTGCTACCAGATACAGAGTTACAAGGATTAGTTGAGTTATTTTTGTTACCAGGTAGAGAATTACAAGGAGTAGGTAAAGTATTTGTGTTACCGGGTAGAGAGTTACAAGGAGTAGGTAAGGTATTTGTGTTACCGGGTAGAGAGTTACAAGGAATAGGTAAACTGTTTGTATTACCGGGTAAAGGGTTAAAAGAAATAGGTAAATTGTTTGAGATACCAGGTAAAGGGTAAAAAGGAATTGGTAAATTGTTTGTGTTACCGGGCAAAGAGTTACACGGAACAGTTGAGTTATTTGTATTACAGGGTAGATAGTTAGGATGATGAACCGTTGAGAATGTTAAAGGCATCTGAAAACTAAATAGTGGTGAGATAATCGAAGATGTGTTTTGTCTAATTGTTGGTGGTATTAGTGGTATCAGTAAACTAGAAATTAATTTTAATGGTAATTTAAATAAACTAAAAGAGTCTGGTTGCATTCTGTTGGCTGTGCGTGATGAGTTAGTTACTGTAGACGTCACTTTTTGAACAGTTGATGATGACTTAGTGGCCGTAGACGATGATTTTGAAACTGAAGATGGTGATTTTGATACAGAAGACGGTGATTTTGGAACTGAAGATGATGATTTTGATACTGAAGACGGTGATTTTGGAACTGAAGATGATGAATTGATGACTGAATACGATGATTTTGAAACCAAAGCTGGAGATTTTGAGGCCGTAGACGATGATTTTCTAACCGATAATGGTGGTAGTTTTAAAATAAAGGACGATATTGGTTCCGATTCCGGTTGAGGCAACGGTCTTAACGAATTACATCGATAATTTTTAGGTTGCGTTATGGCTTGCATAACCTGGAAATAATAATTTAATTAATTAAATGTTTCTTATACCTAAACATATACAAATATATTATACAACAATTTATTCAGGTACCTAATTTATTTAAACAGTTATAATAATATATTATATAATAATTATAACAATAGTAGCCAGTAGGTATAGTGTATATATATAGTAGTTTGTGAGTCTGTTAAAAATATTTATATATATATGTAACGTTCAAACTTTCAAAGTACAATATTTTACATTTTAAATTATAAGCAGCCAAATATTTATTAAGCATAAAAATGTATAGTTGCCCTTTTAAAAAAGTTGATTTTTTTCAAATTTTTGACATATACGATTAGTAACATGCACTAAGCACTTGCATTGTAAATGTACAGAATCAACATTGTACAAAATACCTGTCTGATTTTTACTTCAAATTGTATATAATTTACCACATACCTATTATGTCAAAATATACATACTTGAGTCTTATAGGTATAGGTGCATTTATACACAACGTAGCTACGTAAATTAAAATTTTTTTCTTTTTGGTAATGCTATTTTGTATTCTTATATTCCTCATTTTATCCCTCACATTTTATTCAAATATATTCTGCATAATAACTATTTAATATTCAATTAACATTATAGAGATATAAATACAATTAAATAAAAATGTGGATAAGGGGGGTACCTATATACCACTCTACTGTATTGTAGGTGTTGTGTTGGTACTTGTGTGGGTTACTATAATTGATGTGTTCAATTTAAATTCAATGATATAAAATCATTGTAGTTATACGAAAAACAATTCTGAGCAAAGACAGATAGGTCTGTCAGCTCTATATATTATAAAATCATATTTTTAAATTACAATAAAAAAACTACAAACGTTATTCTCCATTTAAATATTAAATTTAGATTTTTTTGTTAAAAATGGAAAACTTTTAAGGAATCTTGTGCTAATAGTATCCAAATCTCAGCTAGATAGATATAGCCGTATAGGCAGAAAAAAATGTATGAATTTCTTCTTTGAATTTCTAATTCACAAATTATTAATTATAATAAATTTAAATAAATTATAAGTTTAACCACCTATATAATCATTTTTTTTTAGATTTACCCTCGATTTTATTTTAAATTTCCACTAACAACAACTTATGAAGAACCTTGTATTTGAAGTTTTTTATGGAAAATAATTTTAAAAAATCAATAAATTGTAAATTTTCATATAGGTAGCTATTTTTCAAATAGCTCAAAAAAAGTCAACATATTTTGGAAATTTTATGGTAAATAGAAAATGCTAATATAAACATTCGGCGAATACTTCATGCTTAAATGGTTATTTTTTTTAAGTTAGGATAGAGTGGGGGGACGCGCCTAAGCTAAAATAATTAGTGTATGGACTTTAATAAGCAGATTATATTACCATGGCATTTTTTTCTCTTAATACATAAACATAGTAGCTATTTAATATAAATATTATTTATTTAGTTAACTATTGGTGTTATTTTATTTTATTCATTGTTTTTCAAAACGTTAAAATGTGCGGTATTACCCGAGTGGTGGGGAAATTCCGTGCAATGGTTTTAACATGAAACCACATATGGTAACTATTATTCAAATAAAAAATTGAAAAAACGACTAAATAAATTAACCAATTGTTATAAAATCTTTCAAAATTATTTATTTTGAAATACTGAATTAAAAAATGTAGTCTAATTATATTGGTATATTAAAATAAAACATAATTCAACTTTTGAATACTTTAACAACATAAAAGTATGAGATCCATTCCCCCGACTCGGACGCGCACCATTACCCCCCATCGATTTTTGTTACATAATCAACATACAATGAAATGTGTAAAATAATATTATCTAGTTGGCGGTATATTATATAAAGCTGAGAATATTTTCTACAAAACAATATTTTTAATATGTTATATAATAACTAAGTCCATATAACTTATCACGTGATGAAATCCAGTACTTTTATTCAGTTTTTTTTTGGAGATTAATGACCGGCTTGTTATCTCATCACATATTATATTGATTACATTGTTATCAAAATTTTTTCTGCTTATGAGACTAAACAGCTGATTATTTTTGGCCGCAATCACTGAATTTTAAAATATACTGGTTTATAAGATAATTACTCTGAGCGCAATTACCCAAAACGCGGTATTTCCCCACTTTCCCCTACACCTAAAACCGTTAAACCAAAATCAACACAAAAACAGATTTTGCGTGATAATTTTTTTTTTGTTTTTCTCGATACTTTTGAAAACTACTGGACATTTTCCACATTTATATCTCGAATGCACCAACTAGATTCACTTTATCACCAAAAATGTTACTGAATTTGAAAATCGATGCATTATTTCAACTACTTAGGTACCATGAACACAGACACACAAGTAACACATCATTGTAAAATCAGTACAATCATCGCTCCGCTCAAAATTTATAATTATTTAAAATTATATCACATGTATATAATTTTGACATTTATATTATATTATTATTTAGTACGTATACGCTCAATTATACATGTTTATTTTTGAATTAATGTGATTTATTTGTAATAGCTACATATTTAATTTTTATTTTATTGATATGAATGCCAAATTTGTATGAACGAATTAAATTTGTTTTTAATTTTTAGTGCATATTTTAAAGTTTTTAAATGCAAATATTCTAATGAATCTTAGTGAAGTCCTTGGCCCCTGCTTATAAATAATAAATCACAATATATAAATAATTTATAAAGATTTTATAATTGCAATTTGAAAATATAAATTTACTTGCAAGTTACAGTATACTGTATGGTCTATAATATATATTATAGATATAGGTATAATATATACTTAATAATTAATAAGACAAATATTATATTATTTTCTCTGTGTATAAAATATATAAACTAGATATATAGGTTACCTAATGGATTGTGTTGTGACTAAGACCTAAGCACATAACTTATTTTTATGTATTACAGTGAAACTTCCATAGTACGAGGTCTCATGGTGCATAAAACAAATCGCGTCTGTAAGATAGAGAGAACGCATACGGGTGTAAGGCTGTTTTTTTTACAATGTCCGGTTAAGTGTCGGTTAACATTAACCGAACTTTGTAAGAACGGCCCTTAATGTGTAGTAATAAATTATAATCATAATATTATATAGCCATAATTATTAATAATATAAATTGTCAATATAAATTTAAAAATAAACCTCTATAATAAACTGGCGATCTTAGAGTTAGCCGTCACAAGTCAACCATAGACGAATTCCATCATAATGTTCATCTGGCAATTATTGTTTATATTATTCTCTTTGCAGAAAATGTGAATGTTAATATGCTTCCCTACATGAATATAAATTAATTATAAAACTTTAAGAATGACAAATAATTGTTCAACAAGTTAATTTAATTGCAAGTCAGTTCATACCTAGTAGAAACATTACTAAAAAATAATTATTAATTAATACATAACTGTATTCGAGTGATTTGTAGGTATATAATATAATGTTAGTTAAATTTTACTTCGTATCATATATTAGGAACTAAACTGTTCAATAAACCGTTTATAAAATTGACATACCTATAATTATATAAATGTAAAAGTTTAGATTTTTAATTATGTATTGCGGTTAACCTAGAATATAGTAAAATCTAAATATATATTATATTATTAGATATGCATATTATATAATGGTAATACGAAAGTTATTATGATGAATATTGAAATACCCAATACCTAATATTATATTTAAAATAAAATAGTAAAATTGACTCTCGAGACTGTTAAACTTACTTCCAAACCACATAAAAAAGCTAAACATGTAAGTACCTACACCTATTCTACCTATATCAAACATAAAAATCGCTTAAACTGTGGGTAAATTATATACATGCAGATGACCATATACACTTTAATTATATAAGTAACGTTTTAACATACCTGGGTAGAGAACACAGCAGCTACTAGTACAATACCGAATGGAGTCATTGTGAAGTTTGACGGTGAACAGTGTAATGCGACGATTTAAGTATGCATTGGTTTCTCCGGTGTTTTGATATCTGGGCACGGACATCTTCCAAATTATATCATATTATATCAGTTATTATCAGTGATACGATTAAGTGTTACCGGATGTCATTGTCATATTACATAATATCACGATGACCGTGCTAAACAGCGCTGACCGCTGATTTCACCAAGGACTTAGGAATGATATATATATATAGGTACACTGCCCGACTGCCGTATATTTATAATGTTAATAGTTATATTTATGCATTAATAATATGTGTTCGTGTGCCGATTCATTTTATTTTTTGAGCATCGTCACACGTCGCTATATTATAACCATCATGCAAGTAGGTCGTTTGTCTGGTTTTACGTGTATGGAAGAAAACACAATATTCACGCTCTATAATACTACGCCGCAAATCCACATGCTGACGTAGATGTGTTTTTTTTCGCACAATATTGTTTGCACGTGTGATTGCATGTGTTCACTGTTCAATCGAGAGTATATATTTTATCGAATTTTCAGAGCGTGAAAAAATAATATTGTTATGAACTTATGGCATTCCTACAAAGCTTTAAAATTTAAATATTATACATAATATTTATCTATAATGTATATAAGTCTATATTTTATACCAATGTCGAAAAATTAATATTATGCAGGGCCTATTCATCTGAATAATTTCTCTATATCTAGTGATATATATATATATATATAATCTGTCCAAGAAGAGACTTGAAAATGTCAACGAATTCAATAACAGTGTTTTGAACATGTTTTATCGTATGCGCGTTTTATTTATTGACAGTTACTGGCCCGTACTGAAATTTAAAGATAATATATATGTGTTTTGCACATAAGTTTACGTCTAACAGTTTTCGTGAGTCTTCCGATTCGGAAAGACAACATTCATATACATTACGAAGCTATTGTTTCAAAATTATGCATATATATATATATTTATATTTATGTAATAGTAGTACCTACCTAAATGACGGAGATATACCTCGTAATTTATATCAGAGATTAATGTATATGTAAGGCTTATATATCATATCAACCGGGTTTATAAATAAAGATAAATAATAATTAATCAACGACACCGCAATTGCCCTTCGCACGATAATCCATTATGCATTTATGCCTATATTCCAAAAAAATGTCTTCTCACACGTGAATACGTGATCAATCACATAAGAATTTATGTATGGAGTAAAATATTCTGATTTCTGGTTTTTAAATCAAAAATCCAATTATATTTATGCACATCATATAGTACATGAAATACATTTCATTGAATCAGAATAACGCAAGTGCCTATATATAGTATACCTATTTAAACAATATTCCTTGTACCTGCTGTAACCTGTGTAGGTATTTCTTTTCTTAATCAATCCAGTCCTTGTTTTTACATCTATTTAATGTTGTAAAATATAATGAATATAGTAAGTTTCGATTTAGATCATATTATATAGCAAGCCCACGACAGTCCTGCAAGTTTCATACTCAAGTGCCCACCGGCCACCAACATATATTTTTATCATGTCAATAGTGTTCCTACTTCATTATAAGATAATATTATTGACAATAATATTGTACAGTTTAAAGAACAACATATTTGGCATTATTCCTTGTTAAATATTAATATATTATATTATAAGCCGGTTGATTAGAAACATGGTAAGTAAATAATTGTATTCGTTATAAAAGCACGTACATTTCGTAATAGGTATATTATATTCCGAAATATGTTATCAAAACTCGTATAAACAAAAGTACAAAACCTCAATGTGTTTATCTCACTCCAGAAAATAATTGTAGAAAAACACATTTCAAAGTACATTGTTTATATTTTATTTAACGATAATCCGAATGTTATGACTCGACAAAAACTAAGATACGAGACAGTGTATACCTACACAAAAAGTATTGGTATGATAGGTACAAAAAAACAACATTGATAAACGATTTGTATAAGCGTAAGCAATGTTCCAAACGTGTAATACTGCAGTAGGTATAGAATATAGGTACTCTATATATAGCGCGCACATAGCGGTCTATATCCAGCTCCAATCACGGTGTACAATCGATATAGATCATCGGACGATTTACTTGATGCGTATATATCAATCGATACCTATACCTATTATCATCAATATTATTTATCATTACATACAATATAATATCATGATATTATATCATAATAATATAGACGATCGCAATCGAGTGCCGATGCGTGGTACGACGAGTGTCGGGGGACTAATAATATTATTACACTCGAATACATCTGAGCAGCAGCGCACGAAAAAAAGTTATTCGTTGATTATCCATATTATGCACTCCCCGTATAGGCTACCCGGCTATGTGTATACATATTATACGATTATATTCTATACGGCGACGAAGAGTGTGCAATACACACACACACACACGCACGCGATATATGTATACGTATATCGATGACACACTTACACACACACACACACTAGTGCAAGCACTAAACATTACGGATATCGATCAATATATACAACATTTGTCCGTGTATTTCACGTTTATAAGGGCACGACGACTGCATACTATAATACACACGACCCTCGCTGCAGGCACACACACGCACACACACATACACACACACACACACACACACACACACACACACACACACACACATTACACGTCATGTACAGGGTAAACGCCTTCCGGCCTTCAGTGAAATCCGCCTAAAAAACCATATTATAATAATATATATTAATATACATATATATATATATTATACGAACGACTGTCGGAGGGGGGTCTTGGTCCTCTGTGTGCGGTGTGCATAGTATATACGGTATTATATTATAGGCGAAGGGGACACACAGAAATTCGTTGTTTACGCACCGCCGTATCCTTGACTACTCGCGCCCTCTCTCTCGCACACACTTCAATGCCGCTCGCTCGCCTCAGCCAAAGTCCTCTCCTGCGTGTGCATCGTCCGACACGCAGTGACGTCACATCCATACGTATATATACATAACACGGTGCGTTATTATCGAATACCGCCGCCGCCGCCGCCAGTACAACAGATGACAATCGCATCCCCGCCGCACCACGAACACCCCGCGACCGTGGCCCATCCACAATGCATTATTATTACAATTATTATTATTAAATACGCCTACTGCTCCCTATTGTACCTATATAATAGGTGTCTTCGTGTCTGACGAGTCTCTTTCGCCCGTTGACCACTGAACAAAAATTATACTATACCAATAACCGTGTAACAATAAAACATGTAATGAGAAAAAGTATGCATTACAAAAAACCAACACCAACGATTTTTCACCGATTTTCCAACATCGTAGGTAATACCATAAAAAAAGAGAAGACGATTTTCGTTTCACGTATAGATGAATAAAAGTGCACGTACGCTGTACCTATAGGCAGTGGCGAGCCGAAGCGCTCGATTTTGACGCAGTTGCGTCGACTTTTCAAAGGGGGTGGTGCCACCCCGTGACTGTGGCGCAAAATTACATGCTAAAGTCTGACCTCTTGGCACTTTTGATCACATTTAATTTACATCATAACTTTGTTATAAGTAAAAATAGGGTGGTGGTAAGTACTTAATTATGAAAATGAGTCATTTAAAATTGAAATTCAGTCCGCCACTGCCTATAGGTATATATTATTATTCTTTAGTATACTTCACTACAACGGTTTCCAATCGCCCAGCGCGTAACTTAAAATATATTTAATGTATACAATATAGTAAAGTAGGCATATAATGATGTATATACTGCAGCGGGTGATTGTATTTATAGTTGTCTCTAGCGAAATCACGGTTAGTTGTTACACTTATATGTATATACACCTATGTATATATATGTATATAATATAATATTATATTTTATTGTATATTATATTCTATCCGACTATTTGTGGTATGAGTACATCGTATAATCATTGAGTATCGTTAATTAAAACTCGTCCCCGTGGGCTGTCTGCAGAAGAATTTCACTTAGATATAACATTATGTGTCTGCACTACACCACGGTAGGTACTATATAGGTATAATACACTTCGTCTTAAAATAATATATAATATAGTACCTTCACATATATATATATATATATATATATACATATTATAATGTACATGTATATAATATGTAAGTGTAATAGTGTATAGAAAACCTGTTCGATGGTCGCGGCGCGTTGATTTTGACGATCGGTTGGCCCATACCAATTCGGGTGGGTGTAGAGTTATGCGAGTATAATATTTTATAGGTATACCTACAATGTACATAGTACAGTGAGGTACTGAGGTATGTAGGTACATATAAACCTACAGTCGTATATATTTTGTAACTTGTAAGCATATAATATTTTTGTAACGTATAAAAGTATAAATACAATGTTCAAAAAAAAACATTATATGCCATGTGTGGCGGCTCATGCATGTGTAGGGTTATAGGATTTATACTTAATATTATTATGGTATGATTTTATTTGCAGCTTCCTTTTATAAGTTCGGTTAGTTTTGTCCACGAATTGCCTCATATTGATACATGACGTATACCTAATCTTTTTTTTTTTTGAGTATTTTAACTATAAATTATCATTTATTACATACTTTAACTATATAAACTAACACAAAAAATGTATGTTGTGTGCGGTATATTTAATCAAAAGTACCAACTAGTGTAAAAGGCTTATAGATTCCACATCATAGAACACACTTAATTTCAATTTCATAAAATCAGTGGTTTTGTCTTTGACGAACATTTTTTTAATATGTTATCGGTTATTGGATTATGTACCTACCTATATAATATATAATTATTTTTATAACTATAAATTTTAATTATAGTAATTTAAAAATATTAAAGAATTAAAGATACAATGGTACGAATTTTTTTTATAAGGATTTGAAATTCGTTAAAATCATGAACATTTTAAAATTATTTTGTAGTTAAAAATGTATAAAATTTAAATTATTATACAACTTGAGACTTGAAGACTTGAAGATTTAATGCTAGGTTCCTCACAAGTAGTTCATTCTGAATTTTAAACAAAAAATAACGATGTTGATTATTTTGTTGTAATTAAAAAACATTATTGGCGGAGACTTAAACTTTAACCTATAAAATAGGTACACATTTTACTATAAAACGCAATGATAATTTCAAAATAATTAGAAACCTATTAGGTATCTGCTTATAGTTTTATACCATGGCCCATGGGTTCATGAACCTATCCACACTGCTCTAAGATTATAGGTAATTATGTGATATATTGACTCAAAATTTATTGAGAATAATATTATATGTTACAATATATAAATCTACACTATTATAATTTATGATAATTAAATATTAATAATATAAATATATAATAATTGCAATGTTCTCGGCAAAAATTAAATCAATACCTACCGTGTTATTATAATATATAGTAAAATTAATTTCTTTAATAGAAATATCAACAAAAGTTAGGTAATGGGTGCAGTTGCTTTGCAATACACATTAGGTGTCATGTGAGTCACTGTAAATGTAATGAATGAATTTATTTTATTAATTTAATTTTATAAAATCATTGCATTTGGATACGAAAAACGAGCAATTAAGGGAGTTTTCAGAAGGATTTCGTCCAAATTTAAACTTCAATATTTATTAAAAAATAATGCCTATATAATATTAGGTATCTTTTAATATTCTAGAACTACTCTTATAACAACTTATGAGGAAACTTGTACTAAAATTAATGTTCATGATTGTTGACCTAACGAAATTGTTTTTATCGGTATTTATAGAATAAAACTAAAAAAAATTGAAAATGCAAATGTCTAAATACATAACGCAAAAAGGTCAAAATATTTTTAAATTATAAGATACCAAGTATATATCCGTATAATATGTGTTTATTTGTCAAACTTTCAAACTAATAAAAGGGTTAGTATACACCGTAAATTATGTACCAATATTTTTTAAAAATATTTTACGTATATAATATATTATTATGTCCACATTAAGTACATGCACCTATAAACAATATTTGCGTAATTATTCGTTGTGAATGATATTATACCTATACCTATATATAAACCTATAACTACATAACATATATTTGTATACTTATATACCTAAATTACGAACATTCTTCTAAAAGTTATTTCTAATGAAAAAATTCCTATATTTATAATCTACGTAGTCACCTATATATATACATGCGGATACAGCATGACACCACCGTCCCCTCCCCTCGCGTTGCAGTATCTCGCCGTAGGTATATAGGTACACACATAATGCATTTATATAAGTAAATATAACCACCACAGGCATGAAAATATATCTCCCATAATATATCGAGTACCACCTATATATATATACACCCGTTACGCTGTGGCAATCTATATGTCGTGGTCAAAAAAATGTAAAGAATTTCATTTAACATCGATGCGTCAGGATTTGAAATCGGCGTGTATCATACAATACACATAAATAATTTATGTGCAGGCCGTTTCGACCTTCTATGGGAAATACAATATACCACATTTTCACCCGTTGCACATGAATACAATGGCGATGTATTCGGGTGTCATAAACCGATTTATCAGCAATGGACCCGTCACCCGTTGTTCTCGAAGGTCCATTTTTATTGTTACATCCGCTGCAGAAAGACCCATATGGGCCTGCATGACGCCACCGTATAGTGTCCGCGGTGCCGGTTTAAAATTTAAATGGAACACACTCGCTATACCCGCCGTTGCATGTGTGTGCGTGTAGGCTCGAGAAAATATAAGGCCCTATGTAATATAGGTAGGTACCCATATGTATGTGACTAAATGACATTTTTTTAATCACGGATGCCGACCCTGCAGTATCCGCGAGGTTAAAGCGACTTGACCCATTGAATTTATAGCCGACGGTTGGGTATGCCGACCATTTGACAACAAAACATGTTGACAAAGAATTCAAATATCATAAGTTCATAATTATATTATGTACATAGAGGTACCTACGTAGGTATGTCGTATATTATGTGCTTTGATATAGTAAACATAGAGATAATACGATCGTGTTTTTTTACACATTGAACGTCTACTTATTATTATGTAGGTACCTATTATGATATAATGAACGTCAAATGAATTATATTTAGTTATATATTATGTAAGTGCGTTCATTAATTAATTCCCGCGTAGTCTGCAACAGGTTATACAGCGGTGTTCCCACGGTTTAGACCATATAGACGAATATAATTTAAAGATCGTCTGGTTGCATACTTGCATAAGGTTTGATTCGTGTTTCGTGTGATTCGGCTCTTTGAGCTCTGTATCATACCCAACTCTCGTTAGTTATATTCATAATATATATTATCAATACATCAATGTCCTGTAACTTTTTTTAATTAGACGAGTCATGGACTAGGTGGGTGTATTACACAGGTGTCGTTTTTACGAACATCGCAAAATCTCTATATTATTATACAACTGTCGATTAATGACATTTATATATTTTACTGTAGATGATATTACATTACTATTTGATATTTTTTTCTCGAAATGTGTAAGGTATATAATGCGTAAGGTATAATATTATATTATAGTATAATCACAGACTATACGAATTTACAGTTCCTAGTAAACACTAGTATTATAATGGTATACACCGATTATATTATCAAAAACAAAACACAAACGTATGCATACGAAATATATCAATAGAAATATTAATTAAATTTAATAAATATGAATTAGGATTTGAGATCAATGGCCGCCAATGCTTCGCCAAATTTTTCCACGTTAAAAATAATAATACCACTCGCCCACAATACATTTGGATATATGAACATACCTAGATACACACAACACTTACACCGTGAATAAAATAAGTGAACAAACAACCGAATACCGTATGATACGGTTAACCTTAACAATAATAATATAGGTATTATACAATCCGATACAATACCGACAACAATAATACGCAATTCCGGACAACTGATCGATTTTACTACCTATCCGAGCAGGTAGCTAACGGGCGTCAACTGGGTTCGTATTTTGGCACAACCCAGATGCGTCCGTGTCATTACACCTATAATACATGGCTGGTGCGTATATTATAAAAATTCAATACCAACAATTTCACTGAAACCTATACGGTTGCGGTATATACTAATCATATATATATATATAGGTACGTGCTACAGCGTGTATTTAATTTTCAGTGTATATTGTGTAAATTATAATATTATATTATAGCGACGTGTGCATGAAACAGTGGTGCGAACAAAAAATTTAATTCATAAACGTGCGGCCGAATAAACAATACGGTAACCATACAGGAAGCGCGTAGGTATTAGATTTACAAAAAGAAAATAATGCGTTTTCTCTTTTGTCGCGTGCTGCGCGCAACACGTACCGCACACAAACGTACATTCACTACACACACAAACAGACAAACACACACACGACACGCACACACGCACACACACACACACACACATACAAAGGGAAACGTCGTTGTAATTATTATTATTATTATTATATTATAATTTATACGTCGCGCTCGCAACCGGACGGAGAGAATCATCGACACGGCCGGGCGACGCGACGTTGTCGCCCGTCGTCCTAATTACGCCGTGTCGTCCCCTCGCCGTCACCGGCGCGGTAATCGTAGCCGCCGCCACGCCGCGAGCCGTCCAGAACCGTCGAGTTGGCAACACTGCGGCAACGGCGAAATCCGCGTGTTTGTTGTGTCGGCCTTGAGTTGTTTTTGGAACGGACTGCGCTACCGTCGGCGGCACAAGCGGCGCATAGTTTTTTGAACGGCGGCGGCGGCGACGTATATATATTATATTATTTACTATATAGTCGTCGCGTCGTCGTCGTCGTCGTCGTCGGCTGTGAAATAAATGTACAATAATAATAATAATAATAATAATAATAATTGGTAGAGAGAGAGGGGCCTCCCGGGGACCGTGGTGTAGTCGACCGTCACGCGCTATAATTATTATTAATATTATTCTACGCCCGTTTGTCGCAGTGTTTCTTTTTATGAAATCTAATATTTTTACTATTCGCCAACACGACCGTTGACACTCGACTCCACAATATGAACGGATCGTAAAAAATTGACCGTCAATAATCCGTACATAGTTGATATTAAAAATGTTGTGCTGACGATGGTGAAAATAATATACTCAAACTAGATAAGTGTTCGGCGTGAATGTCGGCAATAAGGCATAATATTTTCGATTCGAACTCAAAAAGTCTTATTTGATTTCGGTGGTTTGTAGTGCTTGAAACGCCTGACCGTGGAGCGCAGAGGCTCCTCTGCTCGTTAAACCAACAAGTTTACCCCCCCCCCCCCCTTCCAATTACCTACACCACCGGTAAGAGCTCACTTGTGTGTGTGTGTGTGCGCGCGCGCGCGTGTGCCGCCGCCGCCGCGTTGTGTTACTACAACCGAGTACTGACTATATTATTATATAATATTGTAATACCGCACACGATTTTTTTTGCACGCGCATTCTGTTTACCGCCTCCCTTCCGGCTTCCGCTACAGACGGCGGTGACGGCTTAAAAAACGACGAACAGCCGCCCGTACTGTTTGTACGTGATGGGGGGGGGGAAGTATTTTTTTATTCACCACAATGTATTACATTATGTTTTTATCGTGATTTTATCGAAAACACCGCGGTATATGGATGACTTGCATAGCATACCCTGCACGCGTGTTGTCTCCGTCCTATACTATCACATAACGACAAACATGCAAAAACTTACGTTCCTCAGTTCCGACTTCCAACTCTGTGTATTGTTAGCCGTATAAAATTGTTTAAATTGTTAAAAAAAAACACACACACACACATCATTGTAAAATCAATACATTCATCGCTTCGCTCAGAATCTAAAAATAAATTGATTATAATATTATATTTTTTTATAATTATTGGACGTTTTAGCAACAAGTGAATACCTGTTTAAAGAAATGCATGTTATATGTATACGTATCTTTATTAGGCTAACTAATCGATAGCTGATATAGATAGCCGATACCAGAATGTAATCATCAACCGATAAGCGCAAAATGTGGTCCTAGCTTTACTCTATCTTTATAAAACGGAACGTAATACTACAACAAAAATATTTGCTAAAATATTGAAGGAAAATAGATATAACTTTAGTCGAAAATAATTTGGAGGAAAATGGAAACCAACTTTTTTTTTTTGTGGAGGAAAATGAACAGTGAAGGAAAACGGTATCTCGTTTTTGGAGGAAAATGGAACCGCCCGTGAGGTTCTCTGCCGTTATGTTTGTGTAATTCATCAAAGATATTGTTATTGGTGACATTTTAACAAATTGTATTTTGTTTATATTACCTATTTAGTATTTAGTATTTAGGTACACCTAAATTGCTAAGTTAATGCCATATTCCGGATTCCGGTATATTCTATAATTTTCACGTTTCACACATTTTGTAATATCTATACTGGGTGATGGGTCGATATTTATTTTGTCTTTAATCATCATCATTAAAATGAATAATTAAAATAGATACAGCTGCAGTGAGGGAATTACTAATGTAGTTTCAGGTTTATCAAATGACGACAAATGTGCACACCGAGGCCTCGAATTTTACTATACACGTTTTCTTAAAAATAAAATATAAACACATAGTGTCAAGTAACATAATATGAAACACAAGAATATAATATGACGTTTTAGAAAAATTGCATAGGTACATAAAAATTAAATAGTTCCCAATAATTTCTGTAACATTATTATTACATAGGAGTGGCTGAGTAGACTATAATACGGCATCGGTTCCGACGCTTACCGTCGCCGGTTCGAATCTCGACCACGGGCTCTTAGGAGGACATGCCACACCAGCATATTGTGTTGTCTCCGTCTTACAAACGTACAACATAGCAAAAACAGTTTTAGTTTTGCGCGGGAAAGAACCGAGAAGAATACAATCATAACTAAGAAACAAGATTTCCACCACTTAAAAAGGAGAACTTTGGTTGTGCAACGTTGTTTTTAATTTTGTTCTCTTTTTCATGTGGTGAAAATCTCGTTTCTTAGTTATGATTGTAGTCTTCTCGCTTCTTTCCCGCGCAAAACAGTTTTTTTGCTATGTTGTACATTTGTAAGACAACACGTGCGGGTATAGCGTCCTCTTAATGTGATAAACCTGTGTATTTTAGTACAGAATGTATCGAGTTCGAACCATGGTTTCGGTGAACCAACTTTTGCATTTGTTGATACTTTAGAGTTAAATTATACACTTACTTACGCACCTCGCGAGGTCCGCGATCAACCGCGGGTAGATTGCATACCTGATAATAATATACTGCTCGTATAATAACAAAAAAATTTGCAATATGCAAACGCATAGCATGTCACTGCACTATAGCCCCTTAGCCCCCCCTGGCTACGCCACTGCCATGTCAGCTAGTTTATGATAAAAATATAACATCTAATGGAAATAAAACTGTTGTTTAAAAACTCTGTTGTATCAAATTTTCAACAAGGGGTCACGATACTATCGCGTATATGCCTCTTAAATATTTTTGCACATGTCTCGAAATTGTGATTGTGGCACTGCATGATAAGTGCACACAGTAAATAAAAATATGTTATCTGAATATTTACGTTTAATATTATAACACTTTGGATAATATCCAAATTCCTAAGTATACCTATATACTTTGAATTATCTACTTGTTCTAACATAGGTATATGCTGAGAAATAGTAGTTGTATTACTTTCAGACACGTATATATAAGTAATTTACTTTTTAATATTTAATGAGTCTCGTTATAGTTATGTTATCCTTTTCAATAGACATTCAAGATCATATTCATAATTTATAATGAAAATATATATATACATTATAATATATATCTACATTTTGAAAGATTATATATATATATATAAATAAAATACTATAAAACACCTATACCTAATACATATATTATAGTCCATACTTTACACCATAATATATATATATATATATAATACGTAATATGCATACATCATATCACAATAATTTTCACAACAATTTTTATAGTATGGGTACATACACTCTACCAACTATAAAATATATTATAGGTTTATTACCGTGCAGTAGTACTATATAGGTACCTCTATACCTAAAATATATTAAAATAAATAATTAGTCATTAGATTGACCACAGTTTATGCACAAGTTCTCAGCTGGGCGACAAATAAAAATAATTAGAGATGTATAGAGGTACATCATAACATTACAACATTATAATAATACACAAATATTACAATAAATATGCCTACGTTGTATTTTTTTTTTTTAAAGATTAATGATTATTATACATATTGTATTAAAAAGTTGCAAAAGACATTTTGTTTCAAATATTTCTTAAAATTTGACGAGGTACATTTAAATCGTAAAACATTAATCTATATATACAATTATAATGGGAATTTATAATGTCCGCAAAGTCCGAAAAGTTAACACAAAACATAACTTAAAGTTGCTAAATACATTTTTACGTGATGAATGATGGTTTATGAATTATGAATGTATAATATTATAAAAATATATATTATATAAGTACCATGGTACTTATAATATAGTGTTTAATGCGTCCACCACAAATACACCAGAGTACTTGATAAAAACAATTGATACATTATATAGTAAATACTATACTAAATAATAATGCACGTAGGCTTAGCAAAACTAATTTAGAAAAATTACTAATAATTAAATAATTAAATGTACATATATCCTACAAACTCCCTATTTTGTTAAACATAATGTATCCCCATAGTTGTAAGACCAACACTCACTTAATAACTTTTTGTAATTTTTACAGGCTAATAACCTCAGGAGTTGAAGCCTTATTTAAATAAATAAAAAAAAAAAATAATGCACGTGTACACACAGGAGGGTCCATTTTCCTCCATAAACTGAGATAGGTACTGTTTTCCTCGGCAAAAAAGGTCTAGTTTCCATTTTCATTAAAATATTAAAATATCCTGCAGTGGTGTAGCTAGTAGTAGCTGTAGGTATATACTGTATATACTATAAAGGGATAGTAATAACAGTTGATAACATCTTAACATTGTATAACGTTGATCAAACCCATACAACTGATTAAAATACGGCGTAAATATTTTATTTTATTTATAAGTGTTAATAATTCAAAGGTAAATTTATTTATTTATGTTTTTTGTTTAGTATGATATGATTTAAAATATATATTTGTGATATTATATACCAATATTTTATTGGAGGAAAACGGAAAGCAGAGAAAAGTGGTATATATAACTCATTGTTAGTGGAAAATGGCTACGTCCGTACCCATGTGTATATATTATACATCCACCTGTGTAGATACTATAAATATATGTACACAAATATATTCGGTATCAATGATATATTATTATATAATTTCAAAATAAAGAGCAAAATAATTTTCCTAATAGTATACAGGTATTACTCGTATTAGTATATAATTAAAATATTATGTTCCGTAGTGTATACACCTACCTAGTAGTGATATATATAAATACATGCAGGGTGTACCATTTTCAAAATCTGTCATGTAACCACCGATGATAATAATACACGGATCGATATGGCCTCTTGCTGTGTCTGACCCCACCCATAAACGCAAATATCCGTCATATATCTGCGCTGTACAGTGGTCTAAGGTTTCGTGGTTATTGGGTATTGTGTTCGTCTTTAATAACAACAATGGGGTGTATTGTGCGTATATTTCCTTAACTAATGGTTTTCATACGTACCTATAATACCTATACCCATATATTATGATATACGCTATTACATTAATCGTGCATATTATATTAATTTTGTTATAAGTTATACGCGTCATATACGTGAGTACACCTAACCACGTAGGTATATATGGTTATAGGTATTTATATTTAGATAGTTTATGTAAGTTGTAAGGTACGCATACAGTTTACTACGGTATGGTACATTATATAGTATAGCATGTTGCCACTATAGGTCTATATTATACTATATATTTTATGGTAAACTCACGATAAAACTATGAACAACATAAACGATGTTTTAAAGATTTTCCACAATCGTCTACTACCGCACACATAATTTACGTAATAATATGACATGTTATGCACAGGCACCGAAATGTGTATGCCATAAATTATAAATTTATAATTATTTGTTGAATATATAATTATAAAATGCTCCATTCCCTGCGGCGCTTCATTTTATTTCCATTTCAATTTCACTTTTTAATCATTCGAACTGGCCTTTAAGTGAATGTTGCTGTATAATGTCAGGTAATAATATGGTTTTGCATAATCGATCGAATTCCGTTAAAAATAATATATATAGACCACACCCACCATTCACGTTGCGGTATATTACCATTGTAAATATGTATACCTATAGGCATACATTATAAATGTATAATACATATTTACTTAACTAGGTATTTAAGTACGTTTATTAAATATATATAGGTACCTATACGCGTCTATTATATATACTATACATTAATATAATATTATAATATGATCAACAACATCGACTATTTGCTTGGCAATAATTATTTTCACATATAGCATAGGATTTCGATCTATAAATTATAATATCATTTAACTTGCATGGATTGCTGAGTAGGAATCGTGGAATGAAGAATAGTATACATAAGTACTATGATATTATTGTCCGAGTGCAGAAGATGTATTATAGGCATGTACAATATTATATCCGATAGTAATGAAAATTCAAAATATCCGAAAATTGTTTTAAGAAAAATAATTTCTTGTTTCAAGACTTCAAGTTACGTGGTCCATTCATCACGAAAGCTGCAGTAGTATTTTTCACGTACCTTTACGAAAAGCTGGGCTTGCCAACTGTCCGTGACTTGCTCAAACCGAACCTTTTATAATTTCTTATAAACGAGATTGGTGGATTATAAACTATACTGAATTGCCCGGCACCCACAGACGTCCACGGAGAAAAGTTTATATATACTTATTATATGTTACGAATTACAATAAATGTATAGCCCGATAGCCGTAATCTGCCCTAAACTCTAAAGTATCATATATAAATAATATATATAGGGACACTCCTATTAATACGATACGCTGATCAGTATCTCAAGTATAGTGGCTATATAAGTTAGAAATTTAATATTGGGTAAGTGACCGTTACTCGCGGTTAGGTTAAGTACTTATATTTTATGTGTTTATATATCTTACCATAATATTATTATAAACAATAAAACAATAGGTGCCTGTATTCAATGACTATTTCTGAATCTTGTAAAATATAAAAAATTGTAAGACAAATATATTAGTTATTATTACAACTATATATAACAACAGAAGTCCTAAATCAATTTTGTTAAAAACTTGTTTTTGTAATTGTCACAATAATTATTGTAAATTTTTTGTTTGACCATGTTCAGTTATAAAAAAAAATTTAAAAAACATCAATGTACCTATGTTGTTATAATGTTGTTGTTGAATATACAAACCTATGGTTATTTCTGCGTGCATCTATTATTTATAATTGGTACCTATATTATTACATTTTATTCTAAAAATAATAAAATAAAAAAGTGTTGTAAGTTATATAAATCACAAATATAGCATTGAGTATTTTTTGTAAGTTGAACAATTTAAAAAAAATGCAACGAAAAAGAGTTTAAAAAAAAATACACGTACAATGTTATTGTATTAGGTACTAGCTGGTAAATAGTTTACCGGTAAGTGGCGGTAACATAAACGAGTTTTTAAACACGCGAATAGAAAATTAACTATCAAAATATAAAATTAGGTACTGAATAATTGTAAAAACAGCTTTACCTCTGCGGATATTTTAGAGACATAATATATCATAATAATCTATAGTTTGACATTTTAATAAACGAAGCAAGTAATTTTATAGCTAATAAATTATATTAATATTGTTAAACAATAAGTAAGGAATAGGTATAAAAGTTAGGATGAATCATAGAATATAACCAATAAGCGAGACTATAATTTTTTCGCTACCGAGTACCGGTTAGGATATTGATTGAAAGACACTTTTATAACTTTCATAAATTATTCCAATTATATAAATCAGAAATCGGAATATATCTCATCATAAATTATGTGATTTGAACTATATATTATATGTATAGGTACTCCGACACTCGTACAATATAATATTATATCGGGAGTGGCCGAACCGCGGCTCGCGTCATAGATTCATGTAGCCCATGTCCTAACATTTTTACCAATACAATTATGGGTATAGGTATCATTCCTCTTCCCGATCTTTATTATTTTATGCAACTCGCGAATATCTCTTATCGCTGCAAGCCACCCTACACATGTGTACTGTGTACAGTGTATACACTTAATATATTATACTTATACTATATACTCTGACAATAGGTACCTGTACCAGTTTTAAAATCACAATATGCAATCTGCATGTTTCAAGCAACCTGCAACTGTGTTTGGTAAATCAATTGTTGTACCAAACTAGGTCTCGCGCATATAAATTGAGCGGAAATACAAAAGCCGCGTAATAATGCGTATAGTACCTATGTATACTATGCTTACATTATAAATTATAATATACCTAAAGCGAAGGCCAATAAAAAATATCTTTCACAAAATAAATATAAAGATTTGCATGTAATGTAGGTGCCCACTACCTATAGGTATATTTTATTATTTTATTGTTGTATACAATATATATATTTAGGTATATGCTGTTTAGGTAAACAACTAATTACATATCTACCAAAGTATATGTATTTAAATCAAAATGCGTTTTCCTTGGTAAGTTGACTCTTTCTGCTATTATTTAAGAATCTATACCATAAGGGAAGAATCAATTATTTTTTTTAGAAGCTAAACAACAACATTTATATAAATTTAAACTGAGCACAAAAGTTTTGACATGATACTTAAAAAAAAATATTTTAATCCATGATGATTTTTTCGGAAATAATTTTTCAGAATTGGTAATTATAGAAATCGTACATTTGAGAGGTTTATTCTATTTCTATAAAGACGATAAACCATTGAAACATAATATATAAGAACTTACTACCTACAGCAGTACAGCCGACTAGACTTTTCTACATTCATATGTGTACAATATTTATACAATGTTCATCGATTAGTGATAACTAATATAACTATTTCATTTATTTAACCCGCTGTGTTTATCTCTACCGATTAATTTTTTTAATAAGCTATACATAATATAGGTACAACAATGTTTTTAGTATGCCAGTAAGTAATTTTGAGTATAACTTAATGAGAGTTGATTATAAATTTAACAAACAGGTTTTTTTTTCAAATTGAATAAAATGTGTACAAATCAACGCAGTTATTGTTACACCAATAGGACAATAGGTACATTCATTTTTATCACAAAATTAATCACAATCCTTTGTTAATATTACTGCTTCTATTTCATTATGTGTGGTAAATTGCGGCAAAAGTAGGCAAAGTCTAAAAGTCGATATGTAAACCTCAACACATACAAATTTAACAATACCCTATTATAGGTATAATCTGCGACAAGACCGATAAGGATACATTATACAAACTGCAGCGGAAATTTATTTTTATACCTACTATATTATTCCGTATAGTGTGCATACAAATAAATACGATAACATAAATTATATAGGTACCTATTATACCCATATGTGTTATTATGCAAATATAATGATATATTATCGTTGTTTAAATTTAAAATTGTGGAACACTAATAATTGTTTGATATTCTGGTCGTCAAACATTGTTGATGATTCCATATTGAATTAAATATTATAAACTTCTTAAACTACTTCTATACTGACTTCTAACACTAGTAACTAGTACCTAGATTCTAAGTATTATAGTATTATCACACATAAAGAAATCGATATTTAAAAGTATGTCGCGTTAAAGCTTAAAAATATACATTTGGGTTTACCTTACTGATTCGTACGCGACAGAACATAACTAATTAAAGTTTTAAACGATGTACCATGTACGTTATAATTAATGTTATCGTATCGATATTCGATAAGTATATACAATATACAATATGTCAATATATAGTAGGTACCTATATATAAAATAAATTACCGCAGTTTGTATAATATATCTTATCGGTTGTCGCAGATTGCGGTGTATAATATTAAAATTGTATTTGTCGCAGTTTACATTCAGGCCATTCAGCCAATTCAATATCGGCACTGTTTGTTTTATTGCAACATTAGTCTATACCTACCTAGGTATATCGTTGTCCTTGTAAATCATTCGTATTCAACGTGGGGTTTCGTGGAAAAAAATCAGACACGTCGGTATTTCCAATTCAAACAAATAACGTATTGGTATGGCAAAAAGTTGACCGTTTTGATGTACCTACCTATAGATGTTCAACTGCAGTTGCTGCTTCCGGAATTCCAAGCGGACGGTCCGTTGATATAGTTATAAAGGATAAAAATAATAGGTAATTATACCTACCTTTACGGCCCATATCTATGCCTGAACATTTTTTAGGTGCATCGTATACTTGCAGTTTGCACCTATATATAAATACCTTGACAGTGTTTAATAAAATTAAATAACATTAAATAAACACTTGTTTGCACCCTGTAACATTATACAATAATCAATAAATTTGGAAACATCGCAGTGAAACTATTGAATTCCTCGTTTCACTTTTTTCATAGACTTCGAACTGACAGAATAATATATAAATTATTCTGGTGAGGTTCATTCTGTTCAGCTATTGCGTCATTATTCTGGTTAGGTTAAAAATTTGATTTTTTGTCATAATACCGTCTCATCTTTAAAAGTATAAAGCAGTGGTAAAAACGATGTTTTTGGAAAATAGATCTCTAACATTACAAAAGTAAATTCCCAGTACCTATGTCTGATAACATTTTCGAAATATTTTGGACTCTTTTTGAGGTATTTCTAGACATGTGAAATTTTTGATTTTTTTTTCGCTGTTTTTTCATGAATTGTTGATAAAAAAAATCTTTGCTGGATCAACAAGCTTAAAAATGTAATACAAGGTTCCTCATAAAGTCTTACTAAAATTATAAGTACATGATTTTCTTTTAAAAGAGTTGAAGTTCAAATTTTAATGAAATTTGTGAAAATCACGGATTTTGGAAAATTATTTTGTACATTTATAAAATGTTGTATTTTTTTTTTTTATATAACTAAGACTTGAAAATGTAATATACACGGTTCATATAATAAGTAGTTTATATTCTAAAACCAAAATATCTAAAACATACATAATTACAATTCTTTTTTATGAAGAAATAAATTTGTAAATTTATCATATTGATATATGATAATATTAAACCAAAGCGCGGACTTTGGTACGAACTTTTAATAATATATACAATACCAATACATATATTCTACAACCTTTGCATTCTAAAATCAACATTTTCCAAAATGCTATAACAAAAACATTATTTTTCTAAATGTCCGTTTTCTAAGACTTGATCTCAAGTTAATGTAGGTAGGTACTGTACGACTATTATACGTGCACGTACCATATATAGTAATATATTCCGCTGTTGGACACTATTGGATGATCAGTTTGTTGTTCAAGCCTGCACGAAATTTAAATGCATATTATGTAGGTGTATCGCGTACATTATAAATTATAATGTTATATTATTGTTCACACAATAATATAGTTACAATATTTTTCCGCTATATATAGTCAACAACGGCTACACGGCACACGCGCATACAACCTACGTGTCTATAAATAAACGTCGACGTGCGTGATGTATACCGAGTACGGCGGACTGCGGACTACATAATAATATAATAATATTATGTGACGAAGACCACCCCGCGGGGATCGTCCGTGGGCGACGGCACCACTTCGTCGGTCTAAAAAACATTGATATCACCGTACCTACGTCTAAAAATAATAAATACGCGAAGCTAGGGTTCACGGCACGGATTCGAAGAATATACTGATCTCCCTCTCCCGGTGTAAAATATAATCGCGTGATAAAAATAGGCACTGCAGAGAAAGGGTACATATTATACAGCGACCGTCCGCACACGTTATTAGAGCGTACATAGTGTACACTGAAACGCGTGGTTAAACGTCGGGACATAATCGAAAAACTGTGTAAACTGTTGGAGTGTGGGTGAAGGGCGTGCGACGCATGTGTGCTCTCTCGGCGAGCGGCCTAATGGGGTGGCCACGCTAAATGTTAATCTGTTGCTGCCGCCGCAGTTGAACAAATTAATCGAATCGGAATATTGAACGGAATCGCAGCGCGATCACTGCGAGTGATGATGCCCGACCAGAATGTAATGCATGATGATATATATAATATTTAACCGTCACGCGTACAATTGCAGGACTGTGCGAGGGGGAAACAGATAGTGTACACCGCCCAACTATAAAATATGTACTAAATCACTACTTTTCAGGAATCGTAAAAAACGTAATACGTATCTACCTGTAGGAACGCAGTGACGTACCCGACGGTAACACGAAATTTCATTTTTCGTTGATAATTCAAAACACAAAAATCTAGTATTTTTATACAAAGAAACGCAACATTGTTTGTTTTTATTTTCTACAATAATAGATACCTACATAGCGTATTCTAGTAATTAAAAATTTGCTAGATTTACGTTTTGTTCTCTATAATATTATATTAGGTATTTCTCATTTACCCGCGCATGCAGACTTACCGACCAATATTATATTTATTTATTCAAAATATACGGACAATAAGTCCTATTATAGTCCTACCTAAATAGCTCATAGCAGCATGGTTGCCGCCAGTAACGTCATCGTCGGTAATACTTGGTCACTTAGACAGACTGATGAGTATATAAATTAATATGAATACATAATAATATATTATTGATATTTGATTTTGAGTTTAAATCGTTTTTACAACTCTATTATAATTATGTCTAGCAGTATTGTAAAAATATTATATTAATTTACTAATATTTACTAATTTGTGATATGCACAGATCCTATACTCATCGCAGGTATATTATATGTTTCCTAAATTAATATCTATATATTAAATCTTTCACAGTTTCATCAGTTAAAAATATAAATTGTATGCATTTACTAATTCAGTAGAGGTGGCAGAGCGCAGTCTAAAAATGATTTTTAATAGGTATAATTGTACATAATGTATTCAATTTATATAATTTAATATCTATATTAGGACCTATATATGTATATATGAGTATATGACTATAATAGGTATGTCCTATAATATCTACTGCATTAGGTACTTATTTAACTTGATAAGCTTATAAGCTTTGAATATAAATCAAGTTCTAATTTTATGATTGTAATCAGTGGTTACCCTTAAACCATATATATTATTTTGTAGCTTGCCGTTTAATCAAAATAGTTATATATAATATGTAATACGACTAATACGTACACCTTTACATTCAAATCGCAGCTTTTTTCTTGAATACTATTCATCTAACAGTAGGATATATTATACTATCTGTCTATCTATATAGGTATATAGTATAATGTAATATGTATATAGCCATATCTACTAATTTAAATTTATTTATATAATCGGTACCTATAGGTATATAAACTACAAAAACTCTAAAAATTAAAAATTATTACAAATTCTGTTCGCATACCTAATAAAATAATATATTTATAATAGCAAACAGATTATTCTCAAAAATTCACAAATTGTTTGATTATATACCTTTATATTATATTAATATGAAATACGTAACCGAACATTCGATACAACGTACAGTATGATAAATATTCATCCTGCAATAATCCAATGTGGAAATTGGTAGATACACTCAAAACTGTCGAACACTATAATACAATGACACGCTATACTTACCTAATATCTATAATATGTAATTATACAATATGTTTTTGTAAACCATTGTGTAACATTTGAATATACCTATGACAAAACTTGGGGTGAAAGTTTTTCTACATATAGATACCCCCTTTATTGAAATACAATACACACATATTCGTTTTATATAGCCCTCTGCTGTATCTAGAGGGTTCAAAATCACTCCTCCTCCTCTCCAAAAGGGACGGAAGCGACTTTTAAAAGGGTGGTCCAATTAGGTCGATTATTTTGTTTAGGGGATTTCCTTTCATGTTTTTTTTTTTTTAAATTTATTTAAATTTGTACATATCTAGCAATGACATGTTATATATAGTACAACAAAACGGACACTGTAAAAATGTATTTTCTGTGTAGGTATCTACTGTAAATACAAAAATAATACATTATTAATATACAATTTTTGTTTTCGTTAAGATTAAATTAAATTATTGATTAACTTATAATTTATATATAATAATATATATTTTATATTTATTAGTGATATTTAATTAAATTAAAACTAAGATGTATTCACCCACTTAGCCACATCGGCCACAAAAAGTTAAATATATCAATTTAGGACCAAATATTAATATGGTCTCAAAAAGTATTTAAGGTAATAAAATATGCATACGTAATTATGCACTTAAAAAGTACAAATATGCTTTAAAAATAATATATATAGGTAAATGTATTTTTTTTTACACTAAAATTTTATACAATTACTAGCTGTACCGCCTGGCGTTGCCCGCGGCAAAGATATGTTTTTATTTTATAGATTTATTTGTAAAAAAAATTAATCATAGGTTACTATTATAAACCTAATCTAACCGTATAGGTTGCCATATTTCTACTAATTATAATAGTAATAGGTATAATATGTAACCAATGGAAACCATTTAAGTAAAAAAAAAAATATTCTTTTTTCGTACACGAACTGAAAAAAAATTTATGTGTGAGGTACTTTTTAGTTATACTTACAGGAGTTTAAAAAATAAGCTATAAACACCCTCTAAGTCTCAAGGAATCTATACTGATACAACTTTTATTGAAAACAGTCCAGTATGGTTTTTGAGTATTAACTTCGGATAAACCAACATCCATTTTTAGTTGTACCTATATAACCCGATTTCACCAATGAAAAACTATAGGTGCATCTTGATTTTAGTGTACCTACCTCAGTTCACGGGAAAATTGGCGTCGGTGTACCACCTAGCTATAGCTTTGTGAAATAATTCAACCGAGATGAACAGTTCACTTGTGGTATAAATTAAAAATAGTTTGAACCAACGTACGTTTCAAACTACTCTCAAAACTTTTCTGATATCTCTAAGAACAATTGGGAATTTTACAAAATTGGTCAAGTATAGTTTTTGAGTACGCTTACCTATATAAGCTACAAACTTACATTCAATCTCAAATTTCTTATAAGATATAATTTATAAACTCGAGGCCATTAAGGAACGATTTGATGGGTATAGGTAATTTATAAACAATACAACGTTTTTCGATTTTTAATTTTCATCGTAAATCTTAAAATTCTTGTGAGACTTTTCTTCAACTTTTCTTTTCGTAAAAACCTTATTCGGATAATTGCAAACATTTTAAACATTTTAAATTGTTCAAAAAAAAAATTAGCCAAATCGATCCAGTTACTTTCCAGAGATTACCAACGAACACCATTTAATTTTAATTTATATAAATATTTTATCAGGCATATACCTATGTATACTTTGTCAATGGCAGCCAAAAAAAATTTATATTATGCAATATTTCTACTAATTAAATTGTAGGTACCTACTATATAATATGTATAACCAACGGCAATTTGCAACGCTATAAACAAACTATAAAAAAATATTCGATTTAAATAAGCCAAATAAAAATTCATGTTTCAATGAATCTATTGGTATAACTTTTACCTCAATCGGTCATGTCATTCAAAAGTTTATACACGATTAATAAGTAATTACAGAATACACTCAAGAATCCATATACTATCCATATCGGATATCCATAGTTAATACCGTAGTCATTTTCAGTCATTAGCATATATTAATATTATAAATGTTAGTTGTTCTGTCTGTTTATTACGTTTTCACGCTTAAACTGCTGAACCAATTTTGGTGAATTTTTGTATAGAGATAGATGGACCTTGGAGAAAATCGTGCAGGCCACTTTTTGTCTCGAAACTTGAAGGGAATGTAGTAGGGGTTGGTGAAATATGGAAATCTAATATTATATAAATAGTTGTTATCGGTTACAAATTGATTATAATAACAATAAAAAAAACTAGTAGGAATTATTATTTATTTTTTTTTAGTGAGATTTCTAATTTACAAACGTTATATCTCCGTCACCGTGCCGTGGGTTAAAGGGTACCTATATAGGCTATAAGTACATGTTATAACTTATTTATAAGGTATAATGGGTATAAGGCGTTAGGTATAGGTAACCGGGTGGTACATTGAGTAAAACCCTCGGCGAAAAATGTTATTTTTGCATTTTTTTTCAAATTTCCAACTATTTTGTTCGAATTTAATATATTAACTATAGGTATACTATACCTACCTAAATCATAAATAATTCAACAATAATTAATTGTTATTTTTAATTTCATCCTGATAATAGGCATATACTCCACGTAAATCATTTGTGGTGATTATATATAATATCTATAATAGCTAGACAATTTAATACATGGCTATTTCTACTTTAAAGCTTTTAATGCCCCAGAAACCACGGGACAAGCAATGGCATATTGGACCCAAGCCACCGTAGGTTGGATTAAGTATAAAAACGACCGACTCGGTTTTACTTTGAAACTTAGAGTTATCCATCACTTACGTACCTACACACTTCGCGGGATTCGTAATCTTTTCACACAATCACAAAACCTCAATCCGTATTACCTCAGCGAGTCTCGGGGGCCCTCTATTTGGCATGGGGAACGCCGGGCGGGACTGCTAGTTCTATGCATAAAGAAAATAGGTAGGTAAGCCCTATAAAGGTGATAATCTAAAAGTTATATATACAATGACCAATATCGGTATACCTATGTACCTACTCTTATTAATATTCTGCAAAAGCGATACAATATAAATTTCTAGGCATTATATGGTATACCTACGTTTCTAAAATAACTTTGAAATAAATAAATAGTTTTATATATTTTTCTTAAATACAATTACTTGTTTTCTAATTTTTCTGCATTCAATTAGGTACATCCTACGTATCTGCAGCCACTTGGTAATTGAAGAAATAAAATCTTCAAACGCGTCGTATCATTTTGTATCATAATATATATAGCGATAAGCCGATAACTCTTAAAAATTATATTATATTAAAAGCGTCCTTTTAACTATAACCGCATCGTGTTGTCTCCGTCTTCCAAACGTACCTATATATATATATTATATATTATATAGAAATATATATACGACGTAGGTATACAATTTGTGTTCAACAGTTCCAATTTCGTGTGATGATTAGAACCTATTTAATAATAGAGAAAATTGACTTATATTATTATCAAACCTATATAAAGGTATGAACATTATCTGTGGTTTCTCATAGCTTTTTTAGGGTATTTAAATTGTAAAACGATATAATATGAGTAGGTACTCTCCTATATAGATTATAGGTACCTACCTATATAAAATGTTAAAATTAAATAATTCTTAACTCGCTTAAAAATAAATATATATCATTAAAAACACTCGAGTAAACACGGATAAAACGTCTTATTTTTTACCTTTAAGTTTGATAGTAGGTCAATCACTCTATTATTAAACCTCACTACAGAAAATTGGAACTGCTGGATACAATTGTGGTATATGCTGCACATTCGTAAGACGAGAAGTGATACACGCCAGAGTCCTGCTATACCTCTACTAAGACATATATTATATGCTCATAGAGTTAAAAAAAATAAGTATGCAAAATTGTTTATAAGCGTACTATATCAAATTTTATTGAATTCTATAGATGATTTAGCAATCAATATAAAATCCCATAAAAATATACAATTGCAATAACTTCTAAGCTCTATTTATTTCACGAAAATTTATAAACATACAAACTATAGGTTAAAACATAATATAGGTGCATATATTATACCTACACCTATTATAAGATTATAGGTAAGACACTTTCCATGTACGACGCTGTACCTAAACCTATATTTTAGAATTTAAATTGATACTATTTAAATATAATATATAATAATAATTCAATGTTTCCATTATATATACCATACCTATATATACCTATTATCATAAGTAGGCACATGTTTAATATTATATATACATATACTGAATACTGCAGATATACATCATACATTAAAATAATAGCCGAACAATTCCAAATTAAAAAATGTTGTTTTGTAACTATTTAAAATTATTTAAAAAATATTAAGTATAATAATATATAGCTTTTGAAATAGTCAGTGTTTTTTGATAAAAAGAATAACCCTGTATACGGCTGTACTATAGTGTACTTGTATAATATACAACTATATAGAATATATAGACATCTATATTATATCATATTATACACTTAAGGACTTAAGATATCACGATATCACAAACATTGATAATAAGGTAAAGTGTAGATTTAAATTTAAACTTAATTTTTTTGGAAGTAACTATTTATTGAGTTTTTTGTAAGTATTTCGTTAAACAGGTTTTTAGCATTAATACGATTAACGCATTTACCTATGCTGCTATACCTAGTTGTTTTTATTTACTTAAACATTTAATAACGGCTTTACAAGTGTACAATTGTATAGGTAATATTATTATGTTTTCAGCATATAGAATCCGTACGACTGCAAAGTGCTGCAGCATCAGTCATTATCACGGTGTCCCTTGACCCGGAATAATTGTAAATTGCAGAAATTTGATTAGAGTCATGCTGATACACGTGCGCTGTATACAGAAGGCCGTCGTCGTCGTTTCAACGATATCACGTATCGACTTACCGGTTATTATTTTTTTAATCTTTATTATTATTATTCATTGTATCGAGTTACGACGCGTGATACGGTTCAGACATTACAATTGGTTTTAGAATTTAGACTTTTAGATAAGAACACAATATTATAGTATTGTACCTGTACATAAAAATATATGTAGGTATGAATCATATTATTTTACATGGGTATACCTACCTACCTGCGATGTCGGTATTACTAAATAGAAGTTTATGATAATTATTATTGAATGTTGCAGTATAACAATATGAATCCGAGATAATCAATCATACCGAGTCTTGTACAATAGCTAAACATCTGACCATGGGGATTTTTTATTTAAGCACGATTGAGCATAATATACCTTTTTAGCAAATATGAAATATTTTATGCGACGTTGCGACATTATTCTATTTACAATTAGCAATAATATACAAAAATATACAGAATTTATGGATACAAGACATGAAGAAAAACAATTCGTAATTTGGCGAAAACAACATAGGTATTAGGTACTCAATTATAGAGTATAGGTGTCTTGATTGGCCTATCTCATACAACGAGTATTACTATTATTATTGTTATATAATCAAGCAGATTTATGAAATGTGACTGTTAATTATTGACTATGAAATCATGTTATCTTTTTAACTCGTATACCATATTTTGTATTATTATTTACATAAATATTTGTTGTACAATATATAGTTCAACATTTAAAATGGCAACGTTACGGAGTTTTTGTACTCAATCGTGTGGGTTTTATTTTGTATTTCCACATCCTTTGATACGCCAACAATTTTGCTGAATCGTGTCGCAAAAAAGGTGTTTTATGCTCAATCGCGTCTTGGCCTATAATATATAACCATATAGGTAAATAGGTAGGTAGGTACCTATAATGTAATTTTTTCTAGTTGAGCCATTTTATATATTATTTTATTCTGTATGCCTAGACACTTGGTAGTTAGTGTCATGACGAAGACATATATTATGATGAGGTGAATAAATGCAAAAAAAAAAATAATCCGTATTAAAATATACGATACGCAGACATGTTAGCGGTTAACCTATACCTATTACAGACAGTCGATATACCTATACCTATATAGGTTTATTTGAACATTATTGTCGTTTTATTGACGAATCGTCATCAACTGAAATATGAATTATTGTATACATATAGTATCATGTGGAAATTATAATTTATAATGTTACAACGTTTTCAAACGACGGCGAGGCGCGTTATTATCGTTGTTGTTTTAAAGTCGTGACAATATCATGACGTGCATAGTATTATACACAAAACGTGCCTAACAATAATAATTTTATAATAATATAACATATACTGTAATCATGGTAATTTTTAATAAGTGGGTACAATTATTTTCAAAAGGTGACCGGGAATCCAAGTTTACCACGCGGCGTCTACAAGTAGACACTAAAGATTAAATGTAAAAAATAATAAAAATATGCCAACAGCTGCAGCAGCGACCGTGCGCGGCAGCACAAAATGGCGTACGTGCGGCGCCAGCATCGCGGCGAGGTCGGACACCGCGACGGCCAAACAGCTCCGCGACCGACCGCCGTCCGTCCGTCCGGCGAAACCGTTACGCCACAACTGGCAACGTCGCGGCGATGCCCCGGTCGGCTGACGTCGTCCCCGCGGTCGGCCGCCGTCGGCTACGTCCGTACCGCAAAGTATTATTTTGCACGGCGCACACGTACGCGCGCGCCCGGGACGAACGTCGCCGCGTCAGCGATAGGCGGGCGGGCTGGGGAGGTGGTGGACGCGACGAGTCGGAATGACAGCCGTCGCTACCCGCCGATTGCCACCCCATATCGAAACCCTCCACGACCGTGGAGGTGGGGGGGGGGGGGGGGGTGCATGGATACGCGGGGAAAACGCCCTCATCGCGACGAACCGTCACCCACATGCTGCGAGGATCGTAAATCATAGTCGGTAGAAATTAATACTGTGTACACAGTGCTAAAATAATATAGTGCTCTACCGCCGATCGCCTACGCATCATAAATACATATTATAATATTATATTGTATTATAGACTATAATATAGCCATATAGGTAAACATTAGACCGACCGGTAGATAGGCACTCGATAGTTCTTATTACTGTAGCGATAATAATAATATGTTGTTTGTAAATTTGCGCTGCACTTTTGTGCTAACATTTTAGCTAATATTTTTACCTCACTTAAGCCCCTATACAGCAGGTTGTAACAGGAAGACCTGATAGATGAAATAACTTTTGTTCTAATCAATATTTAAAATTGCTTTTTTATAGTTTATAGACACTTGAGATATTATATACGTATGGTATAAAAAAACTATTTTTATTTTTTAATACTCAAAATTTTGAGAAAAATTCAAATTAGCCAATTTGTAAATCTCATTATAAGAACAATTTTGGTAGAAAAAATATTTATCTAAGTTGAGTAGCTTATTTTTTAGAATTTTTTTTAAATATCAATTTTTTGAGTATATAGGTAGGTACATTCATTTAGAACGTAATAACTTTTTTCAAAATATTATTTTTCCTGACATGATATTTCTTAAATTATTTATTATTTTTCACAATTTTTTGTTATACGTTTAAGTAGCATACATTTTTTTTTGTCAGGTATACCTGCAGTTACACCCTGTAGTAGTTCCCTTGAAAACCTTATGGGCACTTAAATAAGTAAAAAAAAAAACAACTATTATATGATAAATTATAAGCAGGGCTCAAGTGGCATAGGTACTCTCAATTGTTTCTTTGCCGTGAAGGGGGGGGGGGGAGGTTCATTAAATTATTAAACAATATTTTTAAGAAAAGCACACATTTTTGTAAAACAAATATTCTTTTGATTGCTTAAAATCTAAAATGTTCATGAGTATCTCCCATAATTCCCGTGGGTAAGTCCTTTTTGGTGGGGGCCAATTTCTTTTTACTGCACCGGGGCGCAAAATGTCTAAATGCAGCACTGCATATACCTATAAGCCACCCACTTATATAGTATAATATACTATATATAGACATATACCTATACAATAAACCTACTTATAACTTGAAACTTCTATTATTAAACACAAATGCATTCATAAAAGGGTGTTTGGTTGGCAGAACATATTACCCGACCTCTGTGACAAGTGCATTACCTATATATATAGTGATAGGAAATATCCATCCTCATAAACCTTTTTAGATGCACCTCGACAACAGCAGCTCATCTCAATTTTTTTTAAATGCTTATTTTATACATAATGTAAAAATTACTATATTTCTTATTACAATAGTTTACGATTGTACTTTTAATTTCAATTATTGAACTATAATAATGTGAGTGTCCAAAGTGTTTACATGCACTAGGTACAGAGTGATTTTTTAAGCATTCTCACACCATTTTTTTGTTTAAATTATTCAAATTTTTGAGTGTATAGTAATTAAACAGCTGTTATTTTTAAAAGTTTTGATTTTCACTACATTTAAGGAATACATGTTGTGGCTATACCAACATTGTTTTTTCAAAGGAGAAGGAGAACCTATATACATGTTTCAATAAAAATTGTAAATGAGATGATTTTTCCGAAAATGTTTGTATGTATTACCCATATAATTTAAATTTTAACGAAAAGGTTCTGGGTTATTCTACTTTAATTACTAAGGATAATTGTCTATTAAATATTTTGTAAATGGATACGTGCTTGGTTAGGTACTACCTACTTTATTAATTATAATATACTCGAACAATTTTTTTAATATTGATTTAGTATTGAATATTTTCAAAACAAAAATAAGTAATATAATTTTAATAAACTATTATACTTAGTTTTTGAAACAGAATAACTATAATACATTTTTCGTTAAATTTTTGATTAGATACAAAAATAATGTACCTATATATTATATACAATACACTATATAACATTTGGGAAAAAATCATCAGATTCACAATTTGCATTAAAACATGAATGTTGTCATTTGAAAAATCAAAGTTGGTATCGTCACAGGATACTCTTAAAGTTTTGATAAAAATCTAAGCATTCAAAAACATCGTCTTTAATTATACATACAAATTCCAAAAATCGGGGTTTGAATATATTCATAGTTTAAACATAAACATAGGTGTAAGCATGCTTATAAAAAATCACCCTCTAAGTATAGGCAGTCATTGATAGCGTATTATAGCCGACTATACTCGTTTCGAGGACTCGTAGAGTCATATAGTTCATAGACTTTGGTAATAATGGAAGATGAGTTCCGATACGCTGACATATCTCAATTTCTCAAAATAGAAAATTAATCTTCATTTGGAAATCTAGAATATAATATATCTATTACAATCTATATACCAGCTACGCTATCAAAATGTTAATAAAATATTGAAACTATATACTATATAATATATAATATTGTTGTTGGTTAATAATCATTGCATCATGCATCGTCAGTTTAACGAGTGCTGAAAATAAATCTTGAGCTTGATTGCAAATGATTAGTTTTTGATAATTAATCGTACTGCTATAGAACAATATATATATAAGAGGTTCGATGTTCAAATCAATATTATAAATGTATTGATAATAATTGTAGAGGTCGAGCTATATTACCGAGAGAAGAAAATTGTGCAACGGACTCTGACTTGGACATTCATAAATCATAATTAATGTATTATATTATTTATACAACTGTATAGTGTATTAACACATAATATAATATTATATTATTATTGCAATGTGAAGCTATTTAGCTATATGATAAAATCATTACAAAACAATTGTCAACTTCAACATTATTCATAATTTTTTACTATAATAAAATAGAAATAATACATTTATTAGGTATAATATTCATAGTTTTTAATTGTTAATTGTTAAGTGATAATTTATTATTATTTATTAAATACAATAAGTTTTAATTATAATGTTTAACCGTATTATATTATAGGTAATATATCATAATTATAATTTATAATGAGTCGGCTAATCGAATTATCGGCAGATTGTTAATATGGTACGCGCCACGACGCAATAAAACATATCTTTGTATACCTATACTTCGATTATTATAATATTGCCTTTATAAATATTTTTATATTTATAATACACATAAATACATAAATTTCCTACTCTGGCATACAGCGGTACATATTGTTATATTAGATATACGTATATAAAAAACAATAACATCTTATGATACTAAAATAAGCTCGGGCATTACATCATTACGATCAATTATTATGGCCATTAGGGAGTGCTATAGCCTATGGGGGATGCTAATCAATCCTAGTAATGAATAAGCACCCCAAACTGTGAATAAATATTTACTTACAGTATAATAATGTGCCAGGGCTTCAGCGCACACTGCAGTTTTTTTTGCTTTTACTGAAATCACTATATACCCGTATAAACGAACATAATATAATATTATATGCAAGGCTGGGCAATGAACGAGTTAAAAAGTTAAAGTTAAGTTAAAAAGTTAATTTTATTTTAACTTTTTAACTTAATTAGTTACTTTTGGCTTTTCATTAACTTCACTGTTAACTTACTAAATTTCTTTCTTAATTAACGTGAAATTAACGAGTTAATTTTTCATTTTAAGAAGTAAGTTAAGTTAATTTATTTTTTTTTAATTTTATAATATTTCACTATTTCAGTCTATTTCGTTTTCATGTCAAAAAATATGTATCGTAAATTGTTTAAAGTTAAAAATTTATATCATTCGAATCTAACTTATATGGAAATACTGAATGGAGTATTAACACTATATCCTATAATTTAGTTTTGGGTTGGAAAAAAATTAAGTACGGCGCTAGCGTTGTATAAACAAATTAACTTTTTTTTAACTTAAAAAAAAGTTAACAAAAAGTGTGTATTAACTTTTAACTTTTAACTTTTTGTTATTGGTGAATATTAACTTAACTTAACTGAGTTAAAAAAAATCATTAACTTGCCCAGCCTTGATTATATGTGTAATAATGTAATATATTCCATACAAGTCATATACGTAATATACATATATTATATATCCATAATAAAGGGCGATCGACGAACGCGCCTCGGCCAAACCAGGTGCTGCAAATGACGATCACGTTGACGGGGTGCAGCGGGGGTTGCGGTATAATATAGCGGCGAAAAGCCGCAGCAAAGGACGGGCGACGGAAAGGGACACGGAAATATAAACATCTGCCGCCGCTGCAGATATTTACGCGAAACGGCCAAACGCCCAGTAGATAATATAATATACCTAAAGGTATATTATACGTAAATGGTCGGGACCAAGCATTGTATTCAATCGTTAAGCCGGGTTCACATTATAGTTACGTAATTTGTCTGGTCGTGTGCAAAAATTGAGCTCTGCCCAACTCTGGACATTTCCCGGTTGAACATGTGTATAGTTATAGTACTTATATATTTTTTTTTTTTTTTTTATTAGAACTTCCAGTATATACCTAACTATTATAGTTCGACAATTATTACAATATATAATATAGATAAGGTTTACAATATATAGTATCTTATTCTAGCATAATTTAGATAATTAGATAATTAGATAATAATATAAAATGAAATGATACAATATATTATGGTGGACGTATAACGGTATATGGAATTACAATTTACCTTTATTTAATAAAGCCGTTAGCAGAGACAGGAAGTACTTATATATATATATATATAGTCACTGTGTAGCTGCATATTGTGCGAACCCTGCTTTATCGAAGAGCGCATGTCATATTATAGGTACTATAATATGTAGTCACCAAAGTGCCGGTCACAATATGTTTAATTATATGCGGTTGCTTAACTTGTATAGTGACCGATATCCTAGCACCATTCATATTATAATATTAAATAGTTATAATAATATATAATATAATATAGGTATAGCTTTAAAAGTTAAAACACAATATGACAAATTATATAATATTCATATATTTATTACAAAATAACGATTAAATTAATCGAATTCAAAAATTGATTGGTATACCTATATACCAATATAGGGGGTTGATAAAATTGTTTTATTTATTTATAAATAGCGTATACCTATTGAATATATTAATACCGCATATTATCACAGCATATTACCATTGTGTTAACTATGTATATATAGTACATACTTCCATCACATTGTTGTACATCGTGTATATAAATTATAATAAGGTACCCATTATACAATCATCTATACGCCACTCGGTATAACAGCGATAGATACAACTAATGCCCCCTGGTAGATGTTTGTCGCAGCAGCGACAGCAGCGGCGGCGGCAGTGGTGGCAAAACGGGCAAAATATAATAATACAACACCTATATATATCGTATCCGTTATTTTGGAGGGGGGGTGGTCCCGGTACGTGTTTAATACGGATGGTATCGTTGTCAGAGCGCGTACAAGGCCGCCGCGGAGGGGATGGTTTTCGGTTTTGATCCCGCTCGCCACCGCCCCGGTCGTGTCGGGTCCGACGAACCGGACGAGGAGGAGGGTCCGGAGACGCGCGCGCAGACGATTGGCCGTGGCTACCGAAGGGTCGCGCGCTGCGCACACACACCACACATAGGTACTCGTGTATTATAGTATTATACATTGTATATAATATTATATATTATTATGCAGAGTATGTACCTACCTACTACGCAGTAAATGCCGCCACGGGAGGGTGCGTGATTCCGACGTGAAATGGCCGAACGCGCAAGCTGTTATTGCATGCACCGCTCGCGCGATATATATATATACCATTGATAAATTATTTTAACCAAACCTGCACGTCTTCATATTTTAATATATATCTAACTAGAAGTTATAGAACTCATTTTCTATATTATATATAACCGTTTTATTTTCTTGATGACTGTTTTTGACGAATAAATGTACCTATATATTATATTAGGTATATAGAGCATTGCAGGGAAATTTCCGGGCATTCTCAATGAGAAGATTTAATATGGCCATTTTTAACAGCCCATTTAATATATATATATATTAGGTATAATATAAAGTCGTTTGAAACGGATTGCAAATTATATATTATACGATCTATTCAAAGATAGATATATCCCACGTTTTACCTATATATATATATATCCCGAAATATAGGTAAATATTGAATATATATACGTATATGTTCAAAACATGTGTGTTCTTAATTTTTTTTCGTATGTCTCGTTCTATATTCAATACAGAAAGGTCTGTGCCACATACTGCAAACATACATTCTCCTTTTTCCAATCTCCAACAATATAACACATAAATAATCATTCTATATACAAAATGGTTTATATATATACGCTGAATATTCAGTATCAAAATGTTCGTAAATTATTTGGTTAAATCATAATAAAAAAATTAGGTGGACTAAATAATATGCTATAGGGGGAGATAATATAGTCTCCATTAAGACCCTCCCCCAGCATGCTACGCCAGGTCAACATGATAGGTATTTACATATGCCTAACGAACCCAACGCATTTAGAAATAGTGTACCTATATTACATATATAGATTATAGGTATAATCTGAACAAAATTTCAAAAAAAAAAATTTAATATGATGAAAAATGATTACTTATATAATATTATATAAATAATAAATTATACTTGTTTATCAGTTTCAAACTAAATTACTAAATAGTAATAACTAATAAATAATACTAATTTATAATAGCATTAATAACACAATAGCTGGTTCATGACACGTTTTGCATATTTCGAGAAAAGTTAATTAAATAATTTATTTCTTAAGTAATTATTGTATCCAATCTGCAGATATCGACTTGTTTCGACTTTCAAATAAAATAAAATGTCATCATCTGTTGACTCCATTTTTTAATGGAGGCCACAATTGCAACACTTATATAAATAAATGTCAATATACCATAAGTATATTACTTAAGTATTGCGCTACCTCTGCAGATATTATATTTATGGATTACTAAACGAGGGGGGATTGTCAATTAAAATTATAGGTAACTCTAATTGCTTTGATTGTTTGTTTTATACATAAGTACCTATATATAGATATGCATAAATCATTTAAAAAAAGTGTAATTAAGTACAGCAGTATGCCAGTATAGCTATTTGACTATACAAAGAAAATCAAACAATGAATCGTATTACAGTGTAAGTGGTGTAACCAACTGGCTGTTTTGAGAATTTTATAAATAATTATGAAAAATGGTTTTTATACTTTTAAACTTTTTTATTTGAGTATAATTATTATGCTCTCAAAGAAGAGTCTATGCTTTAGCATATATATACCTATATATTATAATATTTATATAGTATAAGTATAGTACAACTGCAAGATTTATAAGTAAAATCATTAATCCTTATATATATATTTATGTATACGGAACATAGGCACATTGCATCATCCACGAACGATCCGCCACTATATTATTGTATTAAATATAGATTCTTACGCAGTTGTACGTAATTGTATACGTAGTGATATGTATACCAATACTATATCTTTATAATATGCGTTATCTAAATAGTTTAAAGTTTAAAGACATATTACATAGTATACAATTTATTATATACACCGTGTATACACCATCATATTATACAAGTCAATAGTCATAAATCATAAACATATATAGGTGTTTGCGCATAAGCGCATTTTACGTTTTATCTCATATAATATACAGTTGTGCAGTTATTTTTTTATTAATAGTATTAAACGGTAGGAATATTATAAAAGTATGTGCCATTAATCGCTATATGTTCATTATAATATAAATATTAATTATTATGGTACCCGCGTCAGGTATAATATATTCGTGTTCGAGAATAAATTATAATAATATAACTAGAAGTCTATTTTCTATATTATACCCGTTTTATTTTCTTGATGACTGTTTTTGACGAATAAATGTACTTATATATTATTAGGTATATAGAGCATTGCAGGGCAATTTCCGGGCATTCTCAATGAGAAGATTTAATATGGCCATTTTTAATAGCCCATTTAATATGAGATATTATGTGGTCTATGGGCTGCAAAGTTTCTTCGTAAATTTATTAATAACAATTAAACCTCAACGAAATCAGTTCGATCACCATCATTGGGGTTTTGGGTTTATGAACTACCAAACAAACAATGATACATGATCGCATTCAAGCATTTTGTCAGAACAAAAACGTAAAAAATATGTTGGCCCACAATTTCGTTTGGAATTCGAGAAAGTATTTGTTGAGATTTGTATAAATGTAATAAAAGAGTCATATCGAATCATAAATACATTTTATGTATACCAAGGTGGCTAGGTAATATTATGTATTTGAATGTATATTTGACCAGACCAAAGCATGAACAGATTTTTAAACGGGCGTGATATTTTTACAGGAGCGATAAAAATTGATTGTGATTATGTACTTGTGTGGATCCGTTATTAGTGTCCACCTTAAACGCTCGCAATTATTGTTCTTTTTTCTATAATTGTATTTTTATAAACTATTTTTATTACCTATATCGTCTATCGTTTCCACCGATAATTATTGTTTGGGAAACGGTTAGGTTAGGTTACATAGCTGTACGCCTAACTACCGTTATATTTAACACAAAACTGCAGTGCCAGTATAAGGGTGCAGTTCAGTTCGAATAACGTGTATATGTATGGCATACACCCTGTGACTAATACCATACGTCCATAACGATTGTGCGGTAGGTGGCGCGCCTCGTGGAACAAAAACCGACCAAACGAGGGTAGTTTTTTAGCTTTTCTCTACTACCCTCTCATCGCCGCTTATCGGCCGTAAAATGTACGCACATTTATGATTTAATGTATATACGTCACTGTCGTACAGGGATTCAATATATTATGGTCCCGCTGTCTACCGGTCGACCAGCTTACCAAACTGCGCTGTAACGGCAGCTATATATTGTACAATGTCAATATTGGCGTTTTAGCTAAATTATTATTATATATCCGCTACGGCGCAACCGCACGGCATGTTGCACTTGACAATTTTTATTTGAAAAACATTACAACACGATTGCACATTACGCGTTATATACTATTATAGACGTAAAGTTTAATTTGAAAAAAAAATAATGTATCGTTAAATTAACATTTATATTTTAAACTTTATATTATTTAGTAATTAATAGAGAGTAGGGACAACATTTTTGTGCAAACAAGTTATGTTTGCTTTTTTTTGTTCTGGTTGTTTTATTTAAATGAATAATGATCATGTCTTATGCGTGCTTTATTAATATAAAAAAAGTTATATAATTGAATAAACATAATATATTAATATTATAGTATAATTTTCGTATTATCTAATTAAACAAAAAAAAATCGATAAAGCCTGCAGTCTTTTTTTTGTCTCGTCTACAGTCCTACATTGAAGTTATCAGTTAGAATTGTAGATAATAATATCGAACTGCTATTAATATCTAATAACCTAATTAGGTACGTATATATGTCGCATCCACTTAGTGAAATCGCTCATTTCATGAAGTGGATGTCCACTTCATGAAATGTATCCATTTAGTGAAAATGACGTTTTACTACACTATATGGACAATTTGTTGACCTTTTCATGAAGTGGATGAAATTTTTTCCACATTCTGTAATATTACTATTTATATATACGAGTATTTTTGTTATTGGGTTATTGTACGATTTGCACTAGGTAATTATGTATAATATGATAATAATTAAATAATATAATATAGGTAACCATAAATAATGAAGGATAAAAATTAAATTAAAAGTTTTCTTAAACTTTATTTTACATTTTATTATTTATTTTAACATGGTTCAGAGTTATGGCAACGACTATTGCACAAAATTTTTTTTTTTAAACAGGCACATCTTGATGTTTGACATGGGCTTTTCGATTTACATGAACAAGAAGAAAAGCCTTGTCCACCTGTTGTGACTTTAACAGTCTCTCGAACAGTTAGCTCTTTGTCCAACAAAACCTCGTCACTCGTTAAAAACTTCTCACATTTTTTTAAGCAATCTCCTCCATACCATCCTTTAATCATTCCATGTTTAGTCCCTATAGCTTATACAGTTTATTCTTTTTTTCAACAACTAAACATAAAATATTTGGTGGATCTGTAGGCCCTCTGTCGACTTTTGGAACAGCCATTACCACGCAATCGTTAATTTCGAGGTTTGGAACAGCTGCATGACTAGTCTAAAAAAGTGTATTATAATAATATTTTTATTTTATTTTTAAAATAATTGTGTTATTCAAAAATTTACCCGTAACATTTTTTTAGCAAATTTTTTAATGCCAGTTTTTTATCATGCTAAATACGCTAATAGCCATTAGAGCTATGTAGCTCTTGGATTGAGCGTACCTCAGTTTTAGTGTACGGACTAAGTTCACGGATAAATAAGCGTCAGTGCGTACCTACCTAGGTTTTTATACATTTCGACATAGGTGGACATCGTGGTTTGGATTTAGTATTATTGTTATATTTTTTAACGTGGCTTAAACTACTTACTTTCTAAACTTTTCTGACATATCTAAAAACAATCCCTGAGATTATCATGAAATTCAATCGAGTAGTTTTTGAATATATGAGCTACACATATACATTTCGTTTTAAGATTTAGTATATTTATTCGAGGCCATAACCGCGACAATTTGATGCATGTTTGTTCCTAATCTACCCGAGTAACCAATGACAACCATTTAAATACAAAAATAAATTATACTAATTTCTATTATTATTATAATCTGCAACCAATGGCAAACGTATATGAACTAAAAATAATTTTCGATTTCCACCGTGAATCTCAAGATCGGAAAAACCTTTTTATTATTGCACGTCTAGATCATTAGAGGAACCAATTTTCCAAATTTCTGATTTGTATACCTACGTATTGATGTTTTTGAAATGTAGCGATGAATAAGTGAGTGAGTGGTATAATTTGGCCTATTTATCATTAAGCTTATTCAATGCATGTAACAGACAGTCTAAATAAAAATGATGAAATAATAGTAAACGATTTAAAATTATTTAACGTGGTTATAAAATACCAATAAGTAAGTACTTATCTAATGCAGTTAGGTTAGATAGGTTATAATATTATATAAATATATTAAAAACTAAAATAATGTTTGATAATATGATAAACATTTCATAATAAATTGCAACAGTTGTAGTACAGTATATATGCACCTTTAGGTATATTTATAAACATAGAGGACGGTAATACACTTGTAATGTATATAATTGTATTATGTATATTATATTATATTATAATATATACATAACAAAATAAATATACATGTTACGATTCTACACATTTATAATAAAATCTTATCTAATTTTGGACGAACCCTGTAAAGTCTGTTTATCAACTTTAGTATACCTATACAATTAATTAAGTATACCTATCGTAAACGTTTAAAAGGCCGGAAATGAATATCACAATACAGAGGTCAGAGACTAGAACATGTTTGGCTAACGTCGGTTGGTCGGTAAAATATACAAATTATGGTGATGTGTTGTCATGAATCACATTATATATATATATCAATATATACATTTAAAACTAAAATATATAAATATATACTAGAATATACTAGTTATCATTATGACATAAAATAAAAACCGTCTTGGAGGGAATTATATAGTTCATACAGTACCTATGCAGGAAATCGATTTGCAGGTTATCATTACTTTAATCATTATTCATTTACAATGGTATATTGTCACCAGCTGTCTAGCCTGTCTGTAGTGTAGTTTTCCCTCGTGCTTATCAAATTAAAATAAATCAGAAAACAATTAACAACAATTTATAATATTAGGTACCTAACTTTTCAAAATACTTATACTGTCCAAACTAGGTTTTCGATTTTGTTAGCTATGTAGATAAATCAAAGTTTATAGCACAATTTTCTTATCCACCATTTCCCAAAAAGTGTTGACAGGAAAGATAATTATTACAATAAGGTGGGGAATATACGTATTTCTCATACTTTTCTTATGATTTAAAAACGATCTTTAGCAAAAAACAATTTGAAAAATAACATTCTAATGAGTAGTATTACGTATGATATTTGGGAAATACACTGTGCTATTTTAAAATGTGTTTCACACTATCGTCACAAAATTGTTTGCTCATCCACGTATGTCGTAATCGGTTACACAATACCTATACCGAATAACTGACCTTTGTACGCAGATTAATTACATCATGTCACTGTTATCAAAAGCTATAAAAACGGTTAAAATAATACTACGTACCTAACCTATAGGTATAAAAAAAATTATTTTAATTACAAGTATGCATAATATTATCAAACCACTCGCATCTAATATAATGTACCTAATTAATAATTACTGTAGTCTTTGAGAAATACTATAGTTGAACCACACATGCATGTGTAAGTTTTTATCCCTATAACACAGATAAAAACTAGAAAATATTATATTATGTACCTATGTTTGTTTATAAACTATGATTTAAACTTTGAAATGTCATTTCCTACAGTTTACCTACACAAAATTACATAAATTATTTCAGATTCATTGTAAATGATCAGCTGGTTTATTCAGTTAGGACGCAACTGACAACTTATATGAGTTATGGTTGCAGTGTTTAAAATGTTTTGGTTTTCGTGTGATTAATTGCTGAAATACAAGTTATTTATATAAATGGAATCAATTAAGTCAGTTGGATTTTATAATATACATAGGTACTATATATATTAATTACATCGACTATCGAAATATTATTGTAATACATTATAATATTAATATATTATCAATATGATTATAATTATTATCCAGTCGGCAGCCGTAAGCCACCAGCGGGACTTGCCCGCTTTTTTCTAAAATCGAAACTTTAACCCATAAATTGAGAAAATCGTTTTTTGTTTTTGCAATTGACATACAATGCATGAATTCGCAAACGTAATAAATTACGTGTTCGCGAAGTATTCGGCACAATCGTGGTAATTTTGAACAAATATAATACACCACCACGAATATTACCTATATTACATTATCGTCATTCGTCGAGTATCGCACGCCGCTCAATGTTCAATGGACTCGATTCAAGTATATTAAGATAATAAACTGGACTCAAGTTAAACACCTAAAAGTAGCCCGGACTCATTTCAATGTTATCCAATCTTATTATATTATTCAGATAAGTTGAGAGTGATTTAAAATTTAAAGCATCATGTACTCGCGGAACATTGTTCGGGTAACGTATGAATATACCTATGATTCAGAGTTTAAAATAAATGTAAACCTCGTTTTGGTGTAAGGGGAGATTTGAGTATATACATAAGTATATATAGCTATATAAATAAAGACTGAATTGAGCTCGACAACAGGCTATGTCACGGATTTAGCACCGTTTGTATTATTATAATATTATATAAACGAATGCTTAACATAAAAACACGTCATTCGCAATCATGGCTGCTGACTGTGTACTAGGTCCTTGGTGAATATTAATTTAAGCCAGAGGAAATATTAAATATAAGTACATAACAACTAACATTAAAATACGGGAATTCCGGTATTCATTAGTATCGGAAACGTTAAGGCCGATCGTCGACTCGTTAAATAAAGTACAACATTAAACACTTTTATAGCGTCTCTGCGCCTTTCACGATATGAACAACAAAACCGTAGCAATATCAAAGACTTATCAATCTCATTAAAGATTTTAAATACTCTGATGACTGGTCTGATTCTTTAAATACAGACAAAACATCAAAAACTATTAAAAAAAAACATATAAATATCTATGTTAATTCACATATATCACATAGCAGACGGTTCAACAATTTAGAAATTGGATATAAATATTAATTGGTATAATACTATAATTTTGTTAAAAAATATAGTTTCCAAGTTATGGGGGACAGATAAATCTGACCGAATTGTCTTTGTTGTACATATTTTTTCGTATCACAATAATATAATGTTATCTTAAATGTGCACGAACGAGTGTCCTATTTTTTATGTACATAAACAATTAACAATTATATTTTACTGTTAAAAACCAATACTCGAACAGTTATAAGCATAGGTACTTAAAAATTAAAACAATTATATAATTTGCATTTTGCATGTGTCTGAAATATGAATTATATACCTATTACCTATAGAGTCAAATATATATATATTTCTTGTTGAGCTTCTTAGTTTCAAGTTGCAGTAAAATTTACATTACATCAAATTTTGACAATATTTATTATTACATATTGTGCAAAAATACGTATTTTTCTAATCTAAAATGCATATGATAAACAATATACTTTAAATAATATATAAAATACATAAATGTATCTATATACGCGGTATATATTCCACATACGTCTATTTTCTATATACACATAACATAATATAATATTACATATATTATAGTAGGTAATTGTTTTCATTGTTAGGGTATACCAACCACCATAAATGCTGATACCTATATATAATATACTATATACATATTAAAATTTCCCGTACCTACTTAAATACTTCACTATAGTAGAATTTAGATTTTTGTAGGACCATCGTCATACTTGAAAGTAGATGCCCACAACACTGTTACAGCAAAGCTTTTTAATTAATTATCTTGTCATTTGGTTATGTCTTATGAGGACGTTATACCCGTATGTGTTGTCTCCGTCTTACAAGTGCGGAACATTGCAAAGTTTACGCTCAGCAGAACACGTGTAGCTCCGTTAATTTAAAAATTAGAGCGAATTGACCTCTTATAAAATCTAAAGGTAAGATTATAATCCAGGCAACCTCATGGGCTTTTTATTATATTTTAATTTTAACGCGAGTTATGCGTATTTTAAGATGTATACGAAATTTACGATCGATAGCCCACGAGGTTGCGTGGATTATAATCTTACCTTTAGATTTTATAAGAGGTCAATTCGCTCTAATTTTTAAATTAACGGAGCTACACGTGTTCTGCTGAGCGTAAAATTTGCAATGTTCCGCACTTGTAAGACGGAGACAACACATGCGGGTATAAAGTCCTCTTAAGTCTTATATATATTGTGTAACGTATATAGATTAAAACATGTGCTCAGACAGTGCTCTTCATATTTTTTATAATATTATAGACCAAAATCGTCCAACAACATTGTTGATTATTAATTTATACACAGCTTATGACGTATAGTGTATTCTAAATATAAATCTAGAATATATGTTTTCAAACCAATCGCAGGTTATCTATTTAAATTGCATATGCAAATATGTATATTGTATATGTAGCGATTAGCGGCTATATAATCATTGAAAATATGTTTGCACTTCAGTTAAAATGTATTTGGCCGCATCATTGGAGATGATTCGAGTAGGTACATACCTTTATATAACGCTTTTTATGCATCACTAATATATATTTTTAAACAATAGGTGATAATGGATATAACTTTGGCTACTTTAGGTACCTCCGACAATATGGATTTTACCTATATTATGGTTACATACAGTATACAGTATGAGTATATACGTGTAAAAATGTAATTATAGGAATGTATATAATGACTGAGTTAATTTATATTTATAAACAATTAGTTCAATTTTTTCTGGAAAATTATTTATCTGTCACAGACCTAACTATATGATAACCTAACCTATATGATGGTCAAAAATATATATTTAAGTATAAAATGTACGAAATTCAATATTCAGTATGCACTATATATGTATATGTCATGTTTAAAATAGGAAAACTGTTCAAATTATATTTTTAAATACTCCTATCTCTTAGATATTTATTGCTAATTATTTATTATTTGCGGACTTGCGATCCCGCAGCTATATACCTTACCTACTATTCAATAGCTTAAAATAATAATACGGCAATAGGTACTGCAAAATAAAATACTTGCATTACTTAAAGTTGTTACGATTATTATCTTTGACCTAATCGTCGATTAAAGTATCTATTTAAGTTTTCATCTGATTTTCCAACGTGGATTTTCCGAGCAAGCATGTCAAACCTAACTTTTCGATTCCTACAGTAAAATATAATTACAGCTCAAATTTTACAGTGAAACGAGTACTGACTCTACTGTTTATGTACATTTTTGACCGCAATTCCGATGTATCATATTATTCGGATTTAGGTGATAATACATAGTGCATACATAGATATAGCGGTAATAATCGATATTGATATATCGATATATGTTCACTTACAAGGTATATCAAGCACTCAAGTGCCATATAATGTTATTACATATACGATTGTATAAGAAAACTATATTCTATCAATAACACAATAAAGAATAATTTGCAAGTCAAAATGTTGACCTTGCAGGGGTCCAGGGAACGCACTTGTTGCGGTAATTAAAAATAGTATAATACTATTGTTACAATAGTAATAATATATAGCATAATAATATCAACATAGTCGGGCTCATCTATGAGATCTTGGTTATTAATAATTATTATTATTATTATATGATCATTACACAGCGCACACTATATTATATAATATATTATATTCTTATTCATTGCTTATTCATTTTTTCTCATTTAATGATTTTGAATTGATGAACAGACGTGTCTACGTACCTATATAAAAATATGTATTCGTGTTTTGAACCAATCTATTCCGTGTGGAACGATTCGAAATGAAAAAAAAAAAATCTCGTCTCACCAACCAGTTAACCGCATTATACCGGTTTTGTTGTCGGGTACGTCCGAAGGTTAAATAAAAGAATACGAACAACAAAAAAAAAAAACCTATACCTAAATAAAATAATAGTTTTTTTTTAGTTGTTTTGTTCAACGCTTGCGGTCACGTAGGTAGGTATATGCTATATACTATAATATGTATATATGTATATGCAGTATACACATGGAACGCACTGCAGGTAATAACCCATAATAACGATGTGATTTTTTTTTTTATACGCTTTTGTACATAACATATATTTTAAAGGTACCCATAGAACGTATAATAGGCCGCCGTCGGAACGAGTGTATACACGCATAAAGACGATAAATAACGACGTGAAAAATACAGTCGCACGCACACACACACACACACACCTATATATGGTAGGCGTATATAATCGTATACAATATATATATATATGTATACGACGTGCGTGTATATATATAGTGTATACTTAGATACGATCTCGGCCCTCGGGTGGGGTATATATTATACGTAATGTCGATTGTATGTATATATATATATTTACTCGTTCGGACGTCGTCGTATATAAATTATACTCGTTTGTATAAAAACCACGTCGTATATACGAAATGTGTATAGGCGTATATATTATAATATATATATATAATATATGGGGTCTCGGTCCTCTCGTCGCGTATATATATATATATATAACGAACAGACTCCCTCGAGACTACTGCAACGCGCGGGGTGAGAGTGCACAGCAGCAGCACTGCCGACGATGCATTTGTGTTTATATATATATATACACGCACTCGCCAAATATAGAGGGTTGGACCCCCTCCAAGAGCGTTCGATTCTATACATATATGTATGTGTGTGTACACTTACGGACAGACGAACGCACACACGTATAGTATATACACACGCACACATGCGCCAACGTCCTATACCAACGAAGTATAATACGCTCTCTCTTGTCGTTATATGTATAATATATACGCGCACCAGCAAGACCGTAATATAATATATTAATATATTATTATATGTACATATATAGTTGTGTACTTGTATACACTATATTATATACGTGTATATATTAAAATTACTGTACCTATACGCTTATAGCTATATATATACATATATATTATATAATATAAAATATATAGATATATTGCAGCGCGTGAAAGGGCAATTTAGACTTACACACACGTCAAATCACAAGGGGCTGACGGGGGCTTACATTCCCCCTCAATTCAAATTTAGCCCCCGCCCCGATTTATTTAAATTCAGCATAGTTATACGCTTTCTTATATAGGTACATAAGCCAACATATATTATATTATGTATTATTCATATATATTTTTAACAAATTTTACTATAGATACAAACCATGTTAAAATGTATTCATACATTTTATAAATTGAATTTATCCAAAGCGCTTATTATCGAACTTATTTCTTACTTTGAATACGGACGTTTTAAAACTCAACAACGAAAAAAGAAAAATTATGTTATAATAATAATAGATAATATTATGTAATTCGCTAGTTGATTGTTTTATTTGCAATATTGTATATATTGTGCCGCCATTGTCATATAGGTATAATGGTTTTTACTTTTTAATATATTAATACTTATACTTATACACTATATACAGGTAGTGGTGTCATTTGATTATTTTATTAATTCTCAACATTTAAGCAGGCCACTACATGAGGAGGCAATAATATAATTTCTACATAACTGGTATAATAACCGGGTTATCAATGAAACCTTAAATATTAAATAATTCTATTCTTCTAGATGGCCTATTCATTAGTTAATTGATATATGGTTTATCAAGATTATGCAATGATGCTAATACCACTTGCTGTTACAAGATAACAAAACTAGTAATTTAAAACAATAATAATATGGTAACATTCAACTGTTCAAGCTGAGGTTCAACACATATACACACACTGTATTTTACTTATATACTATAAAATATATTATTTGAATATAAAAATATATAACATTCGACGTTACCAAAATTATTATTTGTTAGCAAAGTATAAATAAGAGCAGAAGTAGTGGGAACACCATTATTCAACCCTTTAATTATAGATTACAATGCTTATAATATTTTAAATAATAAGTTCTTAAATTTAAGAAACAATAATGAATAAAGGTTTAATACTATAATGTTATTGGTGTTCTGGTCATGTGACCATCCACGCAGTGAAAAATTCTATATGTGATAATTATTATACAGAATAAATAATCTTTTATTGTTATTTCTGTTCGTTATTTGAATTAGTAATTATTATTTTATAACTTTTCAATTTTGTTTAAAGTTTAAATACTCAATATAATAACTAAAACTAAAATTCACGCACAGAAAAGTACCTATATGATAATTATTGAAATCCTCAATTTATACTTTTCTGCTACCGATTGTGAGTGAATTGTATAGTTCTAATGGGTTTATTATTATTAGATATTTATATTATACTCATAATCTCATTACATCACAATAATACATTAATTAAATTAATCAATTTATATAATTACAATTTGAAGTTTATTTTTACAATGTCTGGTTTTTTATTAGATATACATGTAGATTGTAAATAGTCAAAGTATAATTCGTCAATATAATCTTCATTTATCCACGAATCAGGATACACAATCGAAATTTTCTATTTAAATTATTATTTATTTTACAGGTATAATATACTTATAACTATCACGAACTAATATAAAAACTATGCTTCGTGTGATGCTAATACGGTGTGTGTATACGGACGTACGGTGTATAGCACATTAGTACCTATATATATACTATTACAGTATTACCATATACCTAGAGTATGCACTAAACGAAATACATTATTTAGATACACTATAGATACAATGAACACGTTTCAGGGAGTGTAAGGCGTAAGCAGCTCAATCAGTAATATCATAATAAGTTATCGGGACTCCTGCAATTCCTGGTAGTGTTGCTGTAAATTGTAATCGTAACTATATAATGTATAGGTAGATAGTATTCCCAAATAAATAAATATAATAAGATGAAGGAGAATAGCTTGATAACCCTATTGCAGCTCAACAATAATAATAATACCGAAATTATGACCTATATGACCAGTGGCGGACTGAACTTCAATTTTAAATGACGCATTTTCATAATTAAGTACTTACCACCACCACCACCACCCATTTTTACTTATAACAAAGTTATGATGTAAATAAAATGTGATCAAAAGAGCCAAGAGGTCTGACTTTAGCATGTATTTTGCGCCACAGTCACGGGGTGGCACCACCCCCTTTGAAAAGTTGACGCATTGCCTATGACTATACACTAAGCAATTTAAAATGAAATCAGTAATTGTTGCATGAAATCCGAATTAATTTATTGTTCACAAAAAATATAATTTATTTAAGTACCTATACTGCACTTGTGGACATAAATATAACAATAAATTGTTTGATTATTAGAGATTAGAGTTAAACTTTTATGATATTACAAATAAACGTTGACTTTATATTGTCTTTTATAGAATCGTAGGAATACGAGTAGATGAACTATTTCAGCTACTATAAAACAATATTAGAATACAAATAAAGAACAGGTATTATCGGTTATACGTTATAACTTATTATATTTTAGAGTCATATCACTACTGTATGCATAATTGCACAATAGTATTGCATAAATTATGAAGGGGCTTTACATACGTCATATAGTCACAAATCACATTCACGATCAAACGATGATGGGCATAATTAATATCAACGTAAGGCGGAGTCATGATGGGGTTCTTATAAAGTACCGATGAATTATAATATATTACAACACATATATTTATTTTTTAACATTGTTCTGGGTATTATATTTTATCTGCTTGCATCGTATGCAATTATCAATTAATCAAAAATATACTTAAATTGTATAGGTACACATGAATAATTACATTATTGATGTAGTACCTATACCTATAATCTATATATATACCTATATATATACTTTATATCGGTATTTTCAATAATTTTACGATTCTGTAGTAGAATATTTGAGGAATATAGAAGAACATGACCTTTCCACCACTATATATTATATTTTACACACAACAGGAAAAATATTAATAAGTTCCCCCTCACCCCCTCTCCCCTAAAAAAAAATTGTAGTTACTCCTGCAAGTTAGAAATGGATATAATTCTCATTAGAAAAAAAGAAGTTTGTATCTACGACTTTAATTGGACACACCTTAAAATTTAAACGATAGTCAAGTTTAACTATTTGAAAATACGGTTTATGCTCATATAAATTACGCATATACATCATAATTATTTTAATAAATAAATTATTATATGTATAAAGGAACAACGGGGATGATTATACTTGGTGAATCACTCTGTATATATAATATATACCACTGGGCTGTATATATAATATGGGTAATTTATAAGTCCTTTCGCTACATTGAACTGCTTGAGACGTAGAGGTATAGGTAGAGGTAATAAGTATACAGATATCAATATATAGGTACATAACATTAAAATATAGCTCGTCCATCACGCCGCGGTGGTGTTTCGAACGTGATATTCGTTTTTGATAAATATTGAATATTGAACAACTATAATGTTACATAACACGTATTATATTATAATATAATATAGGTAGTACTTATACACCTATACCTACATGCATACCATGCGTGCGTGCGTGGAACTCTACTACTTCCGTTTCCGCACATTATATAATACATGCGTATAATGTATACCTATATACCATTATCCATGTAAAAATAATCAATGTTGTAGGTAGATGTATATAAAATATTATCTGCGCGCAGTAAGAATCGGTCATGGGTACGCAATAATATACGGATGTTATAAATAACAGACGTGCCGTACTATATATACACGGAATTATACACCTATAAACAATTGCAAGGGGTTTGATCACATCACGAAAAGTTGAAATTATTATAATATATTGTATGATATCGAGTGGCTTACATAAAACGTCCGAAAATCATAAGTCGCCGACAGTATTTTATCCGACCGATATTTTGTCCGGGCTGTGTTTTTTGCCAACCGTATTTTAGCCGTCGGCCAAAATATATATTTGTCAGCTTAAATACAGTCTGCCGAAAAATTTATCGGCTGAAATAATGTTATCTAGAATATATACTGCTGGCTGAAATGGTTGTTGGCTAAAATATGGTTCTACTATAAAATACACAACTCCAATAAAAATTGTTTTACCTAAAATATTTTTCGGCCGAAATGCGGTTCGGGCACAATATCGACGATTTTTTATGCGGTCTCGCATAAGTTTTCCCGACATTTCAGGAGGAACAAAAACTGTTTTGTTGCTATAAATTTTGAAAGATTGTGTCTCTTGGAATAATTGAAACGGGTGGCCGACTGTGACTTTCAGAAAATATAAAATTACCCAAAATGTACATTTTTACTAAATAAGATTCGTGAGATTGGCCTCGAGGCTTGGTATAGTGAGCACGATAACAAACGATTTAGAATAGTCCATGATGACATTTTGATTTTCACAGTGAACATGTTGTTCTAACCTCAAACTATAATGACACAGTCTCACGCGTATAATTAATATAATATGTGAATCCATTGATATAAAAAATGTATATTCGAATTTTTCGATATTGGCATTTGGCCACGATGATGGTTGTGAAACGAGTAAACGACGATATAAATTACATGGGTAGATAGTATATTATATTATAATATGATACTATATGGTACATAATGCGATTCCTATATAATTTCCTTGTTTCTGGTATTCTGAGATACTGCACATGAACATAGTTACATATATATTACGAATGAGTATAATATATATATATGTATACTAGCATATACTTTATATTATCTATATTAGTATATACATTATTATACAATATATACCGTTATGCGACAAACAAAATATGCGATATACGACATTATTTGAATATATTAGTATATAGGTAGCTATAAATGTCATGAAGGTAAATACATAGGAAAATTTCAATTGCGAGTTTAAATCTATTTTATATATTTAACTCTTATCTATAGTTACTATTACTATACATAGGTATATATAGTGATACCTATACTACCTAGCTACTCATAAATATTGGCCATTTGCTTTTTTATGTTAGGCACTCAGTACCTACTTATTAAATAGTATACCTATACGGACATGCAGTATACATAGATACTTTATTATGGCCTACAGTGAATTTATACAATGATGATAATATTATCTACCTATGTATGTAAATTCAAATATAGCTAATATATTAGTAATTGGAAAATGGATTCCGCTTGATGTTTTGAATTTTCGGAATTCCTATAATAATATGCAGGTATTCCTATGAGTAGGTACAAATATTATAAGTAACAAAATTACTTTTAAAATCATATTATTCGTTATAGGCTATAGCCATATAGGTACTGACAATAAATATTAAACTATATGATATATACACGTATATGATTTTAAATTTTCATGTGGATACAATAGGTATAACTAATATTTTATATGCAAAATGTATAAAGCATCTTCGCACGCATAATTTTATTTAACAGTAATATGGCATGCTATGTGTAGGTACACGATTGTTTTCTGAAAATCATTTAATAATCAGTCAGTAATTGTCAGTAAATAAACATATTTAAAATTGGCTGAATTCATAATTAGATTAACAATAATTAGTAATTATTTTTATTATTGAGTAAAATCAATGTTCGATATTAAACGGTATACGGTAAACCTAATAATTTATATTCTTTATATGTATAACCAACAAATATGACGATTACCAATGATCACCAATTTGTATTTTACATTAGTGATTTAAATTTGAAACAAAACATCCTGCTGTAAAAGCCTATTCAAATATTAGGTTTCAATATTATTCACAGTTCAATTTGGTTGCATATAAGTATTAAGTATAACTTAAATTTCACAATGAGATTAAGAGACCATAAATAATCGAGCTGAATTTCGCAAATTTTATATAGGTACGTATACTGGGAATATTTGATGATTAGTAGGTATAATATGCACTTTGCTATACCAATTTATCTTATCTGCCTAATTTTGTGGTTTGTCACATCTCAAATTGTGCAATCGTAGTTCGGATAGTTGTATTCGATTTATATAACGATCATAATATGGGTAAACGGTAAGAAAGTCCGAAAAAAAATAATATTATTTATTAGGTATTTAGGTACAACACATAATTATTAATTATGCATTCATTATTATCATTATTTCAAAATTACTTAAATATTAAATTTTAATATTAAAAAATTGACGTATAAATGTAGAATAATATATTATATAAATGTAATTGCATTGCTTGTAAAAAATTAACAATAAAATATTTTATTATTTATCATTATTATAACTAGGAACATATAAGTTAATTGTCACGTGTAATTTATACCATTATCGTTACTTCTCCCTACTCCTTTTTCGTAAACAATGTGATATATTTTGTAATATCAGATCGACTGGTTCGTTATCTGCAGATCTTTGACATAATATTCGAAGACGGTGTTCCAAAGTATTTTCTTTCCTTTTTGATGTTAGCCCAATATCATTTAATTCCATTTTTGCGATATCGACACTTATTTCCTGTCGCACTTTGTCAATTAGCTTCCATATCGTAGGATGGTTATGCCCCACTACACTATCCATTATTATAAAAGTATGTATTACACTATAAACACTGACCACCGTGAACACTGCTATGGCCTATGGCACGCGGTTGACTACTAGGTAGTGCTATATATCGTAGGTATACTAGATAAGTAATAATTTTACTTGTTAGTTGTATATGGAAATACCCTTAGACCCTAATCGAGATATCATTGTGTATAAAGTATAAACCTGTCTGTATAGTAAGTAAAATTGAGTATACAGATTACAGAGCGATGCAAACATATTATCTGAAAAAAATTACTAAGCTTAATAGAACATTGTTGTTTAATAATTTATTACTAAATTTACTAATTTTATTTTAAATTAATAATTAATTTATATTTAAATAATTTTTTCTCGGACTTTTTTTCCTCGGACTTTTATTTCCTGGACTTTTTTTTCTAATATCCATAATATGCGGGTATTCATTTTTCTGGTTTTTATTATAAAACTATAACATATTATTTATAGTATATTTGTCATTGAGCTACGGCTTTTTCCAAACAGTTTTAGTCTTATTTAGAATTTAGAGAAACATTAGTCAAATATTAATCATTTTACCATTCTGACATTCGTGAACGGAATTGAGTGAAAATCGTAAAATGATAGTATATATAGATACCTATTGATATTATAATAAAATGTAATTTTATATATTTTTGCAACCCAATAACTGGCAATAACCAGTGCGCATATTCGTAACCGGAAATTATATTGTAATGTGTATAGAATTATCAAAAATAAAATACATATATGCCTAATCTAAAAACTAAAAGAGCTTTTTAATTTATTATTTATAATTAAAATAGTATATAATGGTGATTGGCGGAAATTGGTTAGTTATATTAATTATTTTTATGGTTTTTATTTCGATACTAAAAGTGATAAACTCAGGCTAACAAAATCTATTTATTGTATATTATAACAGAGTATATGTATAGTGAATAATATACTATAAGTCTATAATGTTTTATACCTACCACTTATAGCTATAAAAGTTTTATCTAATATCTATACAGTTTAGGCGTACAAGACTGTCTGTAAATTAACGATATAAATATAAGTACAATTAATATTTTTAAAAGGAGCATCATATTATATATTAAGTATATATTATAATAATATTATTATAGACGTTGTTTTAAGTTTTGTTAAAATATATTTGCAGACGTATTATAATAGTATATTAACTTTTTTTTTAGATGCCATTAAGAATAGATGATATAATATTATCTACATAGTTATACAATTGTTTACATTACCTATACGGCTATACCTATAAGCAATTTTGTATAGGTTTAGTAAATGTTGTTATATTTATAAGTACCTACTACCTAATAAATATAAAACAATATAGTTACCTATTTACTCACTGTTTAAACGTCCGTACGCTGTTATTAATACATACAAATAGGTGTTCAGACAAACTTAAAATACCTTTTATCGCTTGTAGCAAGTACGGAATGATCTACTGCTGCGGCAAGATAATTATATTAGCCATATAATATTATATATCGAGAACACTATTTTGAACATTCGCATATAATATTATACTGTTCTGGGGTATGCAAATTCCGTGGCAATAGAGCGAAAAATAATATAATGTAATATAATAATACAAGGAAGCCAATATTAATCGTATGCACGTCGTAGGTAATGATATATCGCGCGCAGTCGATTCCGCAGTCCACATTTAAATATATTATATATATTTCATGTAATTTCTGTAGGCGTTGAACGTACGGCATAACAATGTGACATACGCGTACGAAGTAATACAATCGGAATCTTATTTCCCGGTGCACGCGCGTCGTCGGCGGGTGTATTCGACGAAATCGACGAAAAAAAAAAAAACCCCTAACGATTCGATGTGCAGCGTTCATTTTCCTCCTTCCACGCCATTAAATCCATCCCCGTCGCGCGCGCCCCTCGTCGCCGCGGCCGAGTCGCCCGAGCGAGAGGGTGACGACCGCCGCCGCCGCGAGAGCTGAGCTGTTGCTGGTGCTGCAGCGGCGGTGGCGGCGACGCGCGCGCGAGGTGGCCGCCGGCGAAGGGGTGAGGAGGCGGTCGGGGTGGCGCGGGTGGAGAGACGTGAAAAATCACATAATATTAACATCTTCGGCACTAAAAATACAGACGCGGCGACCAAATGCGACGGTGGCGGCGGAGGGGTACGTCGCACGCACGCACACCGTTGACGGTATTATATCCCCACCGCGAGCTGACGTCACGGCCGGCTTTACCATTGGGCACAGGCGTGGCGTCCGCGCCGCCGCCGCCGCCGCCCGCTCGGCCGTCCGGTGGAAAGGGGTTCGATAATGTAGTAGACCGATGCGTTTGACGGCGGAGCGGGGGCGGGGTGACCCGACCGCCGCCACCGCCGCCACCCACCGACCGTCCGCTGCAGCCGCCGCCGCCGCCGTCGTCGTAGTCGCCGTCGTCGTCGCCGCCGCCGGCAGTGGTCGCGCGCGTCGCCAGTCGCCGTCGAGAGTCGAGAGCCGCTATCCGTCCGTGCATGTAGTGCGTTGTGTAGCCGCCGTCGGTCCGCGAGTCTCGTAGTACGCTCAATCGTACGTAACATCTATGTATATGTATGTACGTGATATTTTTCACGCAGAGCGCTGTTCCGTCGTGCGCATGCGCGCCGAATAACATAAAATTTTACCGACGGCCGTCGTAGTGGTGTGTGCGTGCGTGCGTGCGTGCGCGTGTGGTACAGTGTACACCGTTCGCGGTCCGTTTGTCGCGCGCTTGTGCGTCCGTACGTCCGCCGCTGTGCTCCGTGGTTTTGTGCGCGTGTGAGCGCCGCGTAGCTTTTCGCGTGGTGGAAAGTGTAGTGTGCGCGCTCCCGCTACGTTGCCGCCGCCGCCGCCGCTTCGTCTACAGCTCGTCCAGCCCGCCCGGCAACGTTGCAATGTCACGCCGTTGAACGTCGCCGCGCGCTATATTGTACCTACCTGCGTACGATACACATTATAATATTACGATAATATATTATTACAGTTGATAACAGGTAATATTTTTTAACAACAATGTTTTTTTTGTTTCGAAGCTTTATTATCGTATTGTTTTAATATTACACTGCACGTTTTCGTATAGGACTGTGTATTACAATAGGTATGTGCGGTACGACATTATATCATAATATTATAATATTATTACGTGTGTGCATGGCACGTCTTATCAATCGACCGGAATTCCGATCCACCGATTCATGTCGTCTCTCCCTCGACGACTCCGAATACACCCTCCGGAACTAGTATAGAGGGACGACCGACTATTGTCGTTGTATTTTTTTACACTCGTCTCGTATGCTATGAGCGAATGGAACCCTTTTTTTTTTCGGGGAAGTATAATATCTTTGTGTGGCCAAAGACCGTCCGCCTGGGTCGTCGTCGTTATCGATCGGTACGCCGCCCGGCGAATACAAATACACGAAGGAAAAAAGGTCGCTCCGCACTTGTTGCTCTAGGATGTCGTCGCACCCGGTGCCGGTCGTCCCGCGAGTGGGCGCTGTGCGCAAGTGTGCTGCCGCGGGTGCTACGATCAATAACGCGGCGGCCGATTTTTCCGGCACGCGGGAAACTACAGCGACGACGACGACGACACGCGTCCGGTTGGTAACACTGCGATCGCACCATTCTCGCTGACTGCACCAAACGACTCAAATGCCGGAGACTTGATTCGACTACCCACTGCTGGTGGAATTCCAAAGCTTACAACTTTGTCCGTTGAATGTTCGTTAGGGGGGTGGGGGAGGAGTTGGACAAACTGCGTGTACGAAACGAATTTAATATTTTGATAATATTTTTTTGTATATGGGTGTGTTGAGTTCGGACGTGTTAAGAGTCCGAACTCGAAAGTCGTCGAGTATGAGCCACGGGGGAGGGGTAGGTACTCGTAGAGAAAATTCACGAGCAGAAACGCGATCGTCGAGAATGAAGAAGAATGGATAACGTGAAAAAAAACTGACGTTGTGGTTCCATGGGAACGACCGCCGTCATGGGTGTTGGTCACGGTTTATGTTATATGTTTATAATATATATTATTACAATGCACCGCCACAGCAGTAGCCCAATCATCCCGATTGCGGAACGACGATAATAATATTGTTATTTAAAAGAATTCAAAAACACCGTCCCTCCGCCGCGTGAACTGCAGCTGATGTCGGTCAACGCTACGGCGGCGATCACACTGCTTTGCCGTGCCCGTATATTGCAGCCCAAGTATATTATTATATTATATAATATTATTAAGCTATCGTCATGATCATCATTGCATTTTTATCATAATATCGTGTGCCGTGTATACGGTCAGCGTCGAGTGTCGGGGACACACTGAACGTAATGATATACAACAACACGACTTACGGTTTATTTTCGACCGCCAAAAACCGTTTGAGGTTATTACATTATTACAGACGACGGGTTATCCGACCGTGCTTATTTGTAATTACGTTGCTATTTGTAAGTTTAACGGACCAAGACGTGCGCGGCGACGGGTATAATATTATAGTCGTCGTTGGCGAGGTGTGGGGGGTGGGGGGGGGGGCGGCCGTCGATTAATAAACCGACGATTGGAATACATTAATGACGCAATACGATCTATCTGCCCGGTGGAGGTGGTAAAAGAAGGATAGGTGTATTTTTATTGTATATAATACTGTACGGACGGCGTGTATTATCACACACGGCGATATAGATATATGCACAATATACGTAGTGAGCGCACTGGCAACCGATAATAAATCGCACGTGGCGCTCCGAGTACATAAATCGACGTCGTCGGCTCTCTCCCTCCGACCGTCATATGTAGACCGCACGCCACAATATCGTTCCCGTGGGTTTCGTATATTATGATACTCTCATGTGTTTCGGTTTTAAGTACACGTGTACATTATAATATTATATTATACCGAGTGTACCGAAAATGTGTCCGCGTTTGGACTGAACGGGAAACGGGAGTCACTTGCATCGGCTGTTGAACGTCGTAATGTAGGTACCTATTATACGTCTAGTAGAGGTATACCTATAACAAGTGTTGTAGCAGCCACTATAGAGGTATACGATAAACAACGATTCACTGTAGTACTCATGTATGACATATTTTTACTATTACAGTTTCTAATGTGGGCGACTATATAATTTTCGACCCGAGATCTTTTCGTTCATATCGCATACATCGCATATTCACGGATAGAACATGGTGTGATCGAAGAGCGCATATACTAGTTGCCAAAGTGGTTACATGCAGTTAAGGTCATGGTATCCTCACCACTGATAATATTAAATAACAATAATATAGAAATCATAAACCGTGACCACAACCTCGTATAACCATTATGCAGGCAAGTAGTAGACTCTTCGGTCACAGTATATACCGTGTATATTAGGTATATATAGGGATGTCCTATCCGCGTATATACATCTGGCCAGTGGCTATATGTGGTTACGCCAAAACCTAACCTAGTAGTAAGTAAACACACCCTCGTGCACCAGACGAACGATCGTCATGCACACATTATCGTCACTCGTTAAGACGGCTGCGAGCGTAATATAATATGGTGCGTAGATAACGCGTCAACTCTTATCGATCTTTCTAGTCACTTGACGTCGCCCGCCAGCCGCCAACCACGCGGTAGTGGTGGTGACAATAACAGCGTGTGCGTTTAACGATGATTTATGTGCGGGCGGCGGGGGCGTTAGCGATTTTAGGTAAAACCAACTTTTCGGTGGGCTGCCACCCCCTTCGGTAATGCGATTAAATAAAAGGCTATCTGTAATAATACTTTTACTCTGCGACCCTATATATACTCGGCGCCGTTGTCGTCGGCGGCGGGGCGTTAATCCAATTTCGTTTTGTTTTTGTTGCTGCGGTGTGGTGGCAGAGGCGCGGAAGAGAATGAGAGGGCAAACGTAGAGTTAATATTTTCTATGGTTTTTATCCCTCGGTTAAAAAAAAAATTCAGGATAAACATACCCAAATGGATCCTAAATACTACGTAACTCTGCAATTTATATCGTTTTAATGTTGTTAAAGAAATTAAATCACCTAGCACCAATACGGATATACTTAATAGCTCTCTATAATCTAGTCCTTTATATTATACGTTGTTATTTTTTAATCCTGTAGGTATATAACTATACCTACCTGCCTGCTATCATATTATATTTCAAACAAAATCGAAGATTGATTGAACGATGATATAATAACTAATCTATTATATGCATTTTCACCTCGATTTATACACTCTCCATGGCTATTGATTACGGATGTATCTAACATTTTTATTTTTATTCACCCTATTTGAACCATAGTCTTGACGACTATTATAGGTATTTTCAAGTTTAAGAGTTAGAATAACTTGTTTTTATTAATATAATATTAAAAAATAATGACACACATCGATGGCTTCAGGGTTGATCGTATTTTTTGTCGATTTATCAGTCACTTTGATATAGATGGATCTAATAGCGATAATGTCGGATGAATGGACGGCGCGGCATGCGTGACTTATAAAATATCCTTTTCGTAGACAAGGGTTATTGTAACTTATAAGTGTTAGATAATGAAAATATCCATAATGGTATGTCAAAGACAATTTTACTGATTTCTGTATTCAATATTTCGTTCCATCATTAAAATGGTTTTCGGTCAAAGCTCCGGAGATCGAGGGGAGACATTTCAAACTCCGGCTTGTGGTTTTTCAAGAACATAATGGTACAATGGAGACTAATTGTGTAAAATGAAAAGTTAGCCTATAATAACCTTTTTTTTTATTGGAGCTCATTTTTAAGGAAAAAAGATACACAATAAAGTTAAGAATGTATTACATTTTCTTTACGGTTCGTTAAACTATGTTTCTAAAACCACCGCTACTTGTGTTTTTCACTATACAGAATATCGTTTACACGTTTTAATGAAATGAATCATTGAAACCCCGTCGCGTTTGTTGCCTCGCCACCATTCGTTATTTCGTTTCCCTGGGGTAACGCGAGTACGTCTTTGTGTGCCTTACCACCACCATGAACACAAAGAGTGCGGAAAATCTTCCGCATTATATTCAGACGGTTTTTTTTTTTCAAAGTGCTTTGATAAATTCATATTTTTGCGGAACCTAAGACATTTTTTTAATGGATGAAACTTTTAAAACAAGTGCTAAAATAATGAGCATTTGAAATCAGTCTTATAAAAGTATTTCATAGGGTTGTTACTCGTCAGTCATCATTACTTTTCATTTAGGTATACTAGAAATTGTAATTAATAGAAAAACTGTGCATCTAAAATTTTAAAATTTCGAGTTCGTAGTTACTTTTAAATGGATTAGGTATATAATACATTTTATACGTGTACTTACAAAGATATTAATATTTAAACAATATTTATTTGTATACCTAATATAAAACCGTGTACCTAAAGTAATACACTAATACGTAATAATAATAAGTAGGTGCCTATAATAATTTATAATTATATATTAAAAGTTGTAAAAATATGCTAATATTTCCATAAAAAAAAAATATGTATTGTTTAATAAGTATAGGTATCATTAAATTAATCATATCATCAAATATTTTCACCTATATTAAGTTGGTTCTTTTCTATCACTTATAATATTATAGGTACCTATACTTACCAATTACAATCGATTCTTATCTGGTGACTTTTATATACAGTTAAATAACAATAAAGGTGCCTAACAGTTTTCCCAGCAATAGTTGTGACGTTATAATGAAGACTGGACCATAGTCTACAGTAGACCGGGGACGAAACCTTCGTATAACCGACGAACCATGTGGCCTCAAATTAATTTTAAAAGTCATCAAAAATATAATATATGTTTTATGAATGGTTTGTCTGGGCGTACAGTTACAGTCACGAACGTGTCAAATTTGTTTAACAAAAATATTTATTCAGTTTTTTTTATCTTCCCTTGCAGAGAGTGAGAGAGAGAGACAGCGACAGCCATGAAAGAAACAAGTCGGACTCTGGTGAAAAGCCTGAACCCGCATTTAGTATGTGTCCTGTGCGCTGGCTACTATATCGACCCTACAACAATTGTCGAGTGCCTTCATTCGTGTAAGTATTTATTTTTTTTTTTCTTTCTTCTGTTATAATATGTTATAATAAACCGTTTGAGCTTATACGACTTGTAAATCACTCTCGGTGGTTTTATATTTTAGATACGCACTGCGCGTATGTGTATACCTATACTTATATGATATAAAATATAAAATGCACCGGATTATGGCGGAAAAGGGTTACCAAATTTATGCGCACACATTTGTGAGATTTAATGTACGCAGAGAGCTCGGCGGGCCCGGAAGGCGCGTGTTCATGAAATATTAGTTTGAGTGTACGTATGTGTGTGTCGGAATAGCTCAGACACTAATTGCCGACGATTAGCGAGGGCGGCGTCCTCGACATTACTATATTATGCATACGTGAGAAGCACACCGAAGTAAAATAACGGGTCAAATGCAAGCAATGCTGCACGAATAGATTTCGAAATTTGGTTTATTTTTTTTTACGCTCGCTGTATATTATTCATATTTATAATTTATATTATTCAGTATAATTTTTTTTTTTTATTTTTTTCGGGAACGATCCCTTCGCTTATGGGAAAAACTATCAAAGACGCATCGTTTAATTGTTTTTCGTTATTACTGTGGACCGTATCGATCTTTGACAAGTCATTAGTTACATAATATACGTTTCTGTAATAAAATAATAATCGCTTTACATAAGCTATACAGTAATGTAAACGACTGCAGTTCGTGTATTCTGTGATTTGCATGATGGTCTATTATTAATTGCACCTAAAGCGTCACAACGGTCGTAATAAAATTAATTGGTTTTTAATATTGTTCTCGTGACGAATTAACCGCGGTGCACCACCTAATATATTATTATTATACATTGCCCAACGCTTTTCGCAGTGCTAATTTAAACATACATTTGTCTACGATATTATATCCGTCGTACGGCTCTCGGCGAATCCTCGTCGTCCGTAATTACTATTCTCGTTGTACACACAATGCGGCACAACTTGAGCGATTTCTATACTTGCGAGCTGTTTCGAAAAAAAAAAAACACGCCACCACGATATTCACGACTATAAGGTCAAACGCATGCGCAGTGCATAAATTAATTTCATTGTTGGTATGATGTGGTATCTGTATACGGCGTGTTCTACATGTACCGGGCATATATTATTGTATGCTATATTATATTCAACGGGAACGTACCTATAACGTGATACGATTTCCATCGGACTCGAACGGTATACACGCCAATGTGAAACGTGGGTGGGTGAAGTCGGTTATTTTTTTCGCGTGCGACAGTGAATAGTTGTACTGTGTATGATGTGTACAGGTAGTTTTAGGTCTCACATTCGTCATAATATAACGTCGAAATGACGCGACGAGGCAAAGGGTCATTGGCGTTGCATTCGAGAGATTGCAGCGACGTTTACTTGTCTATGAAATGAGTTTTATGCATATCTGTTGATGCGGTTTTGTTCATAACGTACGGACGGCCTATCGTGCGGGGGGGGGGGGGGGGGGGGGCAAGTAAATGAAAACAGTTGGGCCACATGGGTGACGAGCACGACGAGATTTCATTCAGTCGGCAGTGCATCGCGGGCGGAGTATATAATAATAATAATAATAATTTAATGTCTGCGGCCGCGTCGCTAATGATCGCGTTCCGTCGTTTGGCAACTACTGCAGGTGGAAACACAAATAAAGGAAGAGAATATATTTTCGGAATCTGTCGGTTTTTCAATCGATCGTCCTACCCCGCCAAGGTCATTTGCCCACGGTCCAACGATCTCCCGATCGTTCAACTGCTGCGGCGGCGTTGACGATAACATTTTATATTTTTGTTATAGGAGGTACGTTTATCGTTCTATATACACTACGCGCATTTAGATCCTCACAGTTAATTTCGCGCAGTTGTCTATTCGAATTTTTTTCCGTTTCGGGGTCACACACATCGCCCGTATAATTTATGTGTCCCGACCACTGTTCAACACCTAAATGGTGGGGGGGGGGGGGGTGTCGTGTAACGACATGATGCGCAGCCACATTAGACTTATCACGAACATAAAACAAAATATTTTGTATACGATAAGAACGTCGCACCCGGTTGATGTGATTATTTCTGCGGCAATCCTGCACAAGCGTATTTCCCGTGTATATAGGTTGTCCGATGGTCGTGGTAATCTATACGCCTGTACCCGCGCGTCTAATCTTCGGTTATCGCGTGTGCGCGCGTCGATCGCCGAGTACATTATAATATTATATACCTACAACTCTAAAAACAACCCCATTGCAGCACAGGGTGTTTACAAAACGCACGTGGGAAGTTCTGAGAAAGTATAGCGTGTGAAGTATATAAACAAGGCTATAGACGAGGCCTATATACTGTAGCACTTACAACCGTTGTGAGAGGGAGGTTATAGTGCGGGTTTTTTGGGGTTGCCGGTAGATATAACGTGGTATATGCTGTGCGCTGTATCGATGACGGGGGCTGTGGAAAATCGTATAGTTCGTATATTTAGAATCGTATTCGTATCAGTTCTTAGCGCGATGGCAACTGCAGAAGGTGCGTTTTGCGTAACCGAATATGCGTCGTTAATGCATCTGGTAGGGGCCCGGGAGGGGGGGGGGTTCACGTCGAACATTAATAGAGAGGTGTTAGACACGTATACCCCTCTCCCCACCCCCCCAATCAATAACTCCCGAATCTCTCGCATACATCGGTCGGTGAGTGGATCTCGTAGATAAGCGGCAATGTTCTTTTTACGATTTTCAAAAATTCCTCTCATATTTTATAAGCGCCCCGTATAGCATTATAGTGATGTGTTTTCCACGCTCGTGACGGAACGATAGTCGCGTGTACGATGCGGTCACAAGAACCGCGAGAGCGTGACGATAGTACATATTTTACATCATGGGTATATGGGCAAACCGCGGTATACCATTGTAATTTGCTCTTCTCGACGTATCGATGTCGTCGCACTCGCAATCCCCCGGGATCGTGTCTCGTATCACCCGAACTTCTCTGCAAGTCCATGTGTCGTCATAATATCGTAATTCAATAACCGTCACAAACGCACTTGTTTGCACGTATTTTAATTATCGTCCTGTTAAAAATCTCTCGCTCCGAACAAACTCGTCGCCGACGACCCGCGACCGTGCGTTCTGCTCAATGCTCGTCGTGACGAACAATATAATATTATGATGTACAGGCACAATAATTTACTATACATTCGTACAATGGTGTACCACCAAGGTGGTGGTTATATAGTAGTATCTTCGGGAATCGGGTCTCCGCCGACATCCGACAAGCGTGCATTTCATTATTTGCACCATTGCGCCGATGATTTTATTTTGATCCTGGGATTTGGCAGATTTGGATACTACAGTAGTGTACCCCCCGGCGTTTTGTCGAAAAGTGTACTATTACCGCGTTAAAGTTGTACGACACTTGATTATACATCAATCAGTAATCACCCGAGTGCGTTGGCAAGTGGGTATACTATGTTTTCTTCATCGTATATATATATATATGAAACGACGACGTAGAATAATATTTCCGGGAGGGCGTGCAAGCCGGTTTCTAGAGGTATACCTTTTTAGGATGATTGTACACGAGGGTGTACCATATACATATGTATTATAGTATAAATATAGACGTTGATCTATATATATATATACGAATGATTATAAATAACTCTCTACCGTCGGTATTTTCATTATTATTGTCGTTATTACTACCCCTCTTATCGTTTGTAAAATTATACTTATAATATTATACTGATGGTACCTGATTTGTTTTTGTACAGTTTGTCGGTCCTGCATCGTCAAGTACTTGGACACAAGTCGGTTCTGCCCGATATGCGACGTACAACTACACAAGACCCGTCCGCTGTTGAGCATCAGGTATGAAACTTTATTGTTATTGTGTGCGTGTTGGTTTGTACCGCTGTGGTTTTATAATAATAATAATAATAATAATATGTAATAACGTGGTTGGCGTTTGCAGACGGGACAAGATATTGGAACGACTCGTGTACAAAATCGTGCCCGGGCTACATGCCAAAGAGATGGCCCGCAGGGCCTTACCGAACGTTGAATTGTATTTATCGCCGGACGACCTCATCAGTCTCGTATTGCAGTACCACATCGAAGGCACTAGGTAAATATATTTTTCGTGCAACCAATAAATCATAACAAAAAAACACATTAAACAGAAAACTGAATAGGTAGGTATACCTAATATAATCGATGCAATAAACATAATATTCTGAATGCGATTTTGTGGAAATTGATTTTAAACCTTTTGGCTTTTACCGTGTTGCGATTATTACATACGTACTCCAGTTTTCAATAAATTACCGCCCGTTGTTAAACTACTTACGATTAGAAGTAACACACTTCTACTTTTTAATTGTAATTTTTCGTTCATAAAAATGCTTTATAAAAAAAAGATTGTCGTTATATATTATATATATATATATAGGTATAGTATAATATAATATAGACGTCGTGTATCAGATCCGATTATTGATCCATTGTACACTGGTCCAAAGCCAATAATCGCATGAATAAAGAATATAAATGGCTCAGGAGAATAATTGGGGTCGGTCTGATAATTTGACGTCTGTCGAAAACAATAAAAAATGCGGCCCAGGACGACATTTGCTCCGACAGACACAATATGACTGCTGTGAAAAATAACGATTACCGCCCACGTCCGTCCGTCGTTAGCACTGGAGGACTTTCACCGCGACGTGGTTTTGCGGTGCAGTTATAATTAAATATAATATTACATTATGGCATTATGCACATCTTACTGTAGTCGAGCATGGACGGAGTTTGTGTACGTCTCGGATGGCCGTAATTTTAAAACATCTCGACTTATAACCGATGAAAAACAACCATTTTTGTCTAAGACTCCGAATCGAATAAAAATAATTGCCGCGATCGAGACTATGCAAAAGATACATTTTTATCCTATTAAAAATATAATTAATACAGGTTGCACGCTTTTTTTTATCGGTCCGTTTATGCTCGATAATATTAATATAATTATATCTATATACTGCGGTTTGGAACTATAAATTATTTATTTTTATTTGTCGACTGTATAATATTATACAATATTCGGAGAAATTATCGTAATTGTGCATAATATCATCATTGCAATGACATTTTTATTTTTTTATCGAGTAGTAACGGCCAGTCGTAAATATTTCGATAGTGTCTACTCCGGTCTCTTGACAGACATTAAATGTTAAGCAATTATATGCTTTTTCACTGCAAGTGTCATAGTCAAAATTATATTTTCTACGAAAATCCATAGTAAATACTTTCGTCCACATCCTATGCTATTGAAATGCATGGACAAGTTTATGACTGTATCGTCGTCGCACAGTATTGCAATGACGACGGACCTTTATGAGTTCGTGCATCGAACAATAACGCAATAATAGTAAAATAGTAAATACCATACGTCATGTATTTATATAACACAATATTGATATTCATCGCTGTGTCCTTCTTCTATCACGTACGATGTCCCGTCACTATTCTTTATAGAATAAATTATGTTTGCGGCGAGTATAGTGCGTGGCTGGATTTTATTTTGAGCAGGGTTTTTTTTCAAACACTAGTCGTCGACGGTGGACTCATTCGCCCCTTCACGTCAAGGCCTAATCCCAATCAGTGATTTTAAACATGTAATTATATTAAACTTATGAGAGCTATGGGGAGGGGGGATACATAAATATAAACATAGGTATATACGAGGGTATATATACAAGGGTACTCCTTTGGATTTGATATTTTTGTTTTGCATTAATAAAAACTATTTAACCAATAAACATATAACAGTCGAACAGTTAATCTGATACTTAAACGTCTGCGATTTTACAGAAGAGAATTACCGTACAACTCCGACACCAAACTTACATTATAGTCATGATGAGTCTAATTGATTTTTATTAAGTACATATGCATAAGTACAAAACAACAAAAGGTATTTTCGTTTTTGTGCATATAATAATTATCCAGTCGAATGTCCGACCATCGAAGGACTATAGAAAACGTTATTTTTTGCTGTAATTATTGCTCTCATTATTTGGATTTTTGATAACGGATACTGTCCAATTACAATTAGAACGTAAAACGGGATATTTGTTTGGGATAAAAAAAAAATAATAATAATACCGCGATGCGTAATTAATTCGTGAGGGTTTTCGTATTTTGAAGATGACGCGATCGTTTCTGTAACTGACTATTTAGGAACACAAACAAAAACAACAACAAAAAAAAAAAAGAAAAATGATTGAAAAAAAAAAAAAATATGCATGTCGGTAAAGGGTCTCGTTTTATGCTCGTTCGTACTGTGACCGCAAAGTATAGGAAACACAAAGGAGGGGAAAAAAAACGTACGCAAACCGCGTGCACTGTCAAACGGAGCGTGTCATGAGTGAATCGGTGCCCACAACAAACCTCTCATATATAGGTTAGGTTAGGTTATACGGTTATAGGTTTAGGTATACGTACATAATATCTATAATAAACATAATTTACAACAATAAACGTTTTTCTCGCGCTGGTCGAGGGTCAAGTGGCGCGTGACTTGTATAGGGATGTTTATACATTTTTCCTGCAGTTCGTGCAATAACAAGGGTGTCCATAATTTCCGTCGATATTTCAATTTGCGTGTATAGTGAAAATCGAAATGGGAAAACTGCGATTCCCCGCACAACAACTGCCGCAGTCGTTGTTCTTTCGGAAGCTGTTTTTTTTTTCAAACGTTCCTCAAAATATATGGGTCAAGATTATTTTGCTGCAGCGTTAAATCGACAGTTTTAAATTCGCCAATGCCGTTATGAACGTTTGTTATAATAGTGCACATTTTATCGGACCAGACGTCACGGGCTTCTGATGCCTATAATGACCAACATGGGAAAATAATATGTAATAAGTTGAATTCCAAAAAAAAAATAAAAAATATTTCTAATTCAAACGCGCAGTACGGGTTTTCTTATGCAAGTATTGTTCATTAAATGTCACTTCCCGGCTAATCGTATAGAGGTTTTTGTCTGTTACGCTTCGACAAACTGTCCGTACAATAGTGAATCGCGGCGAACGACACGTACTTGGTGTATTGAGGTCGTCGCGTAGTGCGGTGGCCGCGAATGGCCTAAAACTAATCGTTGACTTCTTGCCGTATGGACATTATTTAGGACGAATAGTTAGTATGTTTTGATGGAATAAAAAAGGCTGTCTTAGTACACGCGATTAGGTGCAAATATTACGTGATAAGTTTTGGAGGTTGGCCAGATAAAAAAGCTAAAATACGCAATAACTATAGACCATTTCCAAATGCATATTTATATGGTCTGTATGTTGTTGACTTCATTTTAAATCCGTCAATCGAACTTTTAAAGTGTAAATAGCGATTGTATATACTCTTGTGAATAAAAACAAAGTTTCTACTGAGTTTCGTATCTGAATATTTCTACGTAATTATATCATCTATATTTTAAAGATTTAGGTATAAAAGGTACCTGATATCTATTTTAAATAATATGATTGTCGTCATGTTTTACCTATACGTGTAATTGCAAACGTCTAAAGTACTGGATGTCCTGTAAATAGTCGACCAAGTTTAACATGAGTTTACATTGAACTAAGTTAAATAATTATTAAACTATAAATTATGAACTACATTTTAGTCAACTATTCAGCGGATACTCTTTATTTATGGTACATTCATTAATTGTTTTCACGGCTTATCAAAATCATCTTGGTTTGTGTGTATTAGACCGTGTCTCACACTTCAACGGTTTCTACTTTTGATCCTGTCAGAGTATTCTTGTGTCGGATTTTGAATTAAAAATGTGAAAGAAGTATAGTAGACAGTATATAGTGGTATTAAACTGATACGGATATATGCGTTTTGATTAAAAGTCTTCCAACCCTCTGGGAGCTGTTTTTAAACTCGAACACATCGCCCCTCTGACGTCGATGTCAGCAATTTATGTGCCGAGGGGTTACTGTGTGTGTATAAAAAAAAATATATATATATAATATATTCTGGATGAAACATATTGGGTTTACGTTATTAAACAAATATGTATTTATTCCTAGTGGAACGTTGTGCCAACGATAGTGATGATAAACGTTTGTAATTTATCGGGCCGGAACTGTAGTCCTGACCCGAAGGGCAGTTAGATTAATGCCTAGATCTAATGTACCGATACATATTTATTTTTTTATTAACTACGTTTTTATTCCTTTTAGTTATGCAATTACGCGTCGATTTTGTTATTATTATCGTTTATAATATTACCTATAAACTCAGTCCGAATTATGATACCTAAATTATGTTTTAATGATAGAAATTCGAAAAACAATGTATGCAGGTATGTCACGATATTACTAAATACTGTGTTGTTTTCTTTTTCTATCATGAGACCGGTTGAGTAGCATTATAGTAATTTATACATATTATCGTCATGCCTCGACAAATAACGCAGTGTTCATACTACGTGTCTACTTACCTACTTGTTTGGTTAAATGAAAACTAATCTGTTAAGTGGTTAATATGGAATAGTATTGCGATTGGTACACACAAGTTATTTTTGACAAGGGAAACGAAAAGTTTGTTCGTGCGTAAAAAACCGGAAATGCAATAAAAGCAGCGGTCGCGGGTAGTCAACTGAAATCTTCAGCCCTAGTCTTGTTATTGATAAGCCCGTGGGTTATCGTAGTATATAGTAACTGTCCTAAACCCCCAAGGGATAAATGGATGGTCGTTTGTAACATAAAAATTACAGGTTTCGCCCCTCGACACGTCGTGTTTTCAAAACTAAAAACAAATCCATTTTCATTTTTATCTTATTTTTTTATTACAGTTCCCAAACAATGAATGTTGAAGAGAACGAGACCAACAATGCAGTGAACCAAAACTTAAAGGTGAATAAATTGATTTGTAATGTAGTGCCATTATTTAGGAGGGTTGTGATTTATATTATTTTGGATGGGTTTATTTTTTACTTTTTTCTAATGAGTGCCTATCGTTAAATACATTTTATATTTATTTAACAGGCTACTCACAAAAAATTCCTCAAATGTCCAGCTGCTGTTACTGTGGAACACCTGAAGAAGTTTTTAATACTGAAATACAATTTAACCGAACAACACCAGGTAATTAATTTAAACATATTAATTATTTGTCTATTTAAAAATCAATTCAAAAGTAAATTGTGAATACATAGTCAACACTGTGTGTACTACTCCCTTGAATGTGGCATATGAGGATACTAACTATCTACTAATTTTATAGATACAGTAGCTGTAACTTATCCAATGTCCATATATTATATTTAATTATGAACATTTTCAATATTACTGTATTTAATTAAATTTAAATATATAATATCAAAATTCTGAATTTTCGGTGGAATAATAAAATTATGGTAAATATTTCGTAATAAGAAAAAGCTTGACTAAATATAGCAAAAACTTATGGAATTATTTGAGCCATACATAATTACATATTTTAAATACATAATTTTCTTCATTTATTATGTATCCATGACACAAATTGGAAAATTGTGAGCAAATGTTTATTTTATTATTTACAATAGCTTTAATTTAAGTAGCCTATATGCTCTTGTGTAGGTGAGAAAAATTCATGTAAATCAAGTCTTGAGTGTTTGTAAACAAATTAATATAATTTTAAAGATAAATTATTGAAATTTGTTAAATTTATGTTACAGGTTGACATTTTTCATGCTTCTGAAAATTTGTCCGATGATTTATCTTTAATAGACATTGCCTACTGCTTCGAATGGAAACAGGTAATTTATAATTATAGTTAATAATTTGTAGGTATTTAAACGTTTTGTCAAGTTTCAACTTATGTCAATTTGGTTTTTCAATATTAGATTCCATAGTAAAATAGTTTCATTAATTATTTTCAGACTGCACCGATGGAATTATGTTTCCAAATCCTAGAAAAATCTACTATTGCCGTTCCAATGACAGAAGAAGTAGAGTTGGTCGAGGACGTTGATATGGACGAAGACACTCATAGTGTAGCCTCGTCTTCTTTACCTTTTTTGTCATCCAAAAGTATTTCTGAAAGCGATGATGCTTCAAATACAAGTTTGGATTCAAAGCCTTTATTTGAGAGACTGGAGTCAGAAAAGATTTACCGAAAGAGAAAGCGAAATCGAGTGATCTCTGATGAAGAACCAGAACCAAAGAAGAGTCTGTTTGACAGTCTCCTACAAAGTACAACAAATAATAATGAAAACGAGGATAAGGATTTTCAAGAGTCAGATGAAGATTATTCTAAGTATGAACAAGATATCGAAGAAATCATCGAGGAAGACGACGATGATGACATCGGTCGTTTAAGGATATCATCAAATATGTCTGAAGATGAAGTAAATAATGACGAAACAACTAGTCAGATGTTCGTCATCGATGAAGCTATCGAAGAAGTCCTCGAAGAAGAAAAATGCGAAAAAGTAATCAAGGAAAAGCACTGGAAACCAGAAGGACGAAATAAGAGAAAGAGTAAGAAGGCAAAACATCATCATCATCACAAACGGAGACTGTCGCAATCACCTCCTCCGTCGGCTACCATCGTACACTCACCCGATAGAGATATAATGAAGCTGAAGGTAAAACTGAACACATTGCCAGGGTATCGACACAAGGACGATAAACATCATAGGCATGCCAAACACTACAACGGTAGCGCGTCGTCAGCATCGTCAATTGTGTCATCTCCGGGCAGGTCGTCTTACAAAGAAGACGACTCTGTACTGTCAGAACAATCTTGCGACAGTGTTGCTTTACCCAAAAAATCTCGTGAAGAAATTAAATTACCGGATGAAAAGCAGCATGTCGGTGATGTTCGAAAATCTCAAATGTCTCGATCTTCTTCACAGGCCGTAGTCGAATCTCCCAGGTGTGAGACTTTGGCTACGGAACCACCGCAACAAGTTCGAGCTGTACGATCCAAACCCAAACTTACCGTCGAACAGCAATCCAACAACGAACCGTCACACAAAATGATCATAATGCCTCCGTCGTCAATCACAGTCAGCATAATAACGGCTGAAGAAAAGTTGAAGATGGAAAAAGACAAGACACTCATGTTAACGGGTAATCACGACTTCGAAAACAAACGACCATCGTTGGAAATTGTGCGTGTAAACGGTCCTCCCACTACTCCTCCAATAACCATCGAAGTTCCCAAATCCAGCCCCAAGCCCAAAGAACTGCACGAAGAACAACCCGCACCACCTAGGCCGAAGACCAAGAAGCCCGTGCCCGCGGTTATTCCCATAAAATCTGCTAAACCGTCAATAACCATCACACCGCAAAGTCGAAGTCCTAGCAGCATCATCAACAACAACAACAACAACAACAATGGGAACAGCAATGGTACAAAACTCGAAGAAATTAAGACCAGCGTGACGATCTCGTTGGAAAATGGATCTCACAACGACTCGGCGTTAGATTTGTCCGGAAAATCGTCCAGGAAAGACGGTGGACCACAGTATAACATAGTCAACAAAAACAATAGCAACAGTAACAACAACAACAACAACAAAGGTATATCGTCTTCACACGCAAACGGTGGTGGTGGCCAATACGAGCCTCCAGGCATGAGGAACTTGATGACGCTTTCGGACACCGCGGTACACATCAGAAACATGATGTCTACTTCGCCGTCGTCTAGTAAGGAACAGCAGCAGCAGCAGCAGGACGTGAAAAAACGGTACGGCAACTACCACCACAGTAACAACAACAACATCAACCATGGCGGAAACGGTTCGTGTTCGCCGAAACGTCACAACGGAAACGTACCGCTCCGGATTCCCGTACCACCAACTTCCGGTTCGTTCGCCAAGTCGTCCGCCGCCGCCTCTCAGAACAAACCGGTAAAAGTGTCGGTGGCATCTCGCGCTTCCGACACAAAACCCAAACATGGGCCCCCCAACCAAGCCGTCCGGCACATTCCGAACCCGTCGGTGCTGTTGTTTCGGCACCATCAGCAGCAGCACCTGGCGCAGTTTGCGGCAGCCGCCGCCAACGCCGCGGCCGCCAACAGCAACAAGAGATCAAACCCACCAGTGCCGGCCGCGTCCCGGATACCACCGCACCCGATGCCGGCCGCCATACCACTGCACACCATCCGGAAAATGGAGAACCTGACCAAAAACATCGAGAAAGTCGCAGCAGGGCTGTCGGTCAAGGCCAACGCGCTTTACAAGTAATGTGAAAACCGTTTATATTTTTTATTTTTTTCATTTTCATTTCAAATTCTTCTTCTACGTCTTCTGCTACTACTTTACTTTACCTTTCAAACAAAAAAAAAAAAAAGGCATCTCTTATCGTATAGGCCACATAATCTCGACGAGTTCTTATCGTTCTCGTCGTTCTTTTCCCCGCAAAAGTCAACTGACGATCGGCGGTAGACCGCGTTCTTGAAATTCGTGTAGTGTTTTTGGCGTGAGATTTTCGTGTCTTCTTTTCTCATCTCGCTCCGACAAAATAAAAACACTGTTATTAGCACATTCCTATAATATAATATAACGTCTCCGAAGACGTGACTAGCCTGTTCCCGTACAAAGCAATGCGTATGTACGTGTCCGCGTCTTGATACGTTGTTGTCGATCGATCTCTGTGCAAAATAACAATAATTCCGTTACCGTTCGGTTGGATTGATTTTTCGGGTTTAAATAATTCCGTGACTATAGTAAAATGTTGTTATGTTACTCACGAATATTACATTATGTCGCTATTACGAAAACTGCTTTCGTGTACGCCGTCTTCTATTGAAAAACAATAAAGCCAATACTTAGAAAAGATGCCTTAATAAATAGTTAGGTTTACCTGTGCCTATTCTTTTTTAAATGCATTTTCTATACCACGGTTATATTTCAATGGTGTGTAATATTTATTAGGCAAAATTTCATCGAGAACGGCGGACGTGCACGCTTAGAACTCCCGAGTTGAAGTACTATAAATGCTACATTCAGTGGCAGTACCACCTACCGGTGAATTATTAGTTTTGTTAGTTTTATTATTATATCACTATTATTTATTATTATTTTTATTATAATGTTTTAAGTCTATTGTAAACAAACTATATTTTTCCGTTGTCGGGCTGGACTGACAATGCGCCGGGCAATTTGCAATATCCACTGATGTTTATTATTATTTTTTGTTTATTTATTTATTAACTAATTTATTATTAATCCACTGCGTTGTTGAAGACGACCCATTATTATTAGGAGGATGGTACAAACGTTTAAATAATATTTTATCAAGGGGGCGAATATGATCCCTTACATTGTAAATGTATATATTATATTTTATTGTGGTTTCATCATTTAACTGGTAGATGTAGACTGATTTTAATTAAGAACATTTTTTTATGTTGATAAAAACGTAATATAGCGTTTACCTATGTACATATGTATAATATTTATAGTTAAATTAATAAAATATTGTTTTACTCGTATTATTATAATACATATAGACGAGTTAGATTAAATTATAATACATACTTATATTAAGTCGTAATACTATTTGGATACAATATATTTTATAATTACCGAAGTCGTGTCCGCGATAATTTTAACAATTATTTATGTACTATTTTTAGCATTAAGTATACCATAGTAATGTATTATTGTGTGTAAATAATATTAAATACAATTGATTTTCATTGTTATTACGACGCGTTGTATACATCGATTCTACCCTTCTTTAATTTTCCACTTTTCCGCTCATTAATCCTTCCAATAATCTAAACCTAGAACCTGACCCACAATCTATATGTTGGTGCAATTAATACCTTTGATTATAATTACTATAAGTACCTATTTATAATCAATGGTAATACTTACGTGGTTCCCGCCTCGGTTGTGATAACACATGAAAAAAAGACAGGCACGTCCCTGAGCTCCGCAGGTCGTGAGATGTTCTGTTTTTGCTAATAGATGAATACATCTTATACATTTTGTCAATTGTTAAAAGCGGACAGCGGTATTCAAGACTAAAATTAGTTTCCCCCCCCCCCCCCCCATGGAATTGACCTGAAGACGCCCCTGAAAAAAAAAACGTTACCCACCACCACCATCGTCTATTATATATTATGAGACATGCGACGGTAACACCTTCGCGCACCGCCGCCGCTGTCCGAAGCCCGTTTATAATTGTAATTTATCGCAACCGATATAAATGTCGGCAAATAAGCCCCTGTCTGCTTGTCCAAGTCGAATGGAGGAAAAACATCTCCATGATCAAATAGGTACAACCCGTTGGATATCCTCTACCCGTGCGATCGGTTTTTCCCATTCCCGCAGTGTTGGAATCTCCGCAGGATCACGGACGTACAAAACAATACTATTCGTTCATTTTCGGCAAACATAATATGATGAACACCCGCTGAAGTGAGTATATTGTGTGATTAATGAGTGTCCTTGATTTTGGACGTCTTGATGATTTTCATACACGTGAAAATATATTTTGTGCCGCCGAAAATTGAAATCACTTGCCCGCGACCCAAATAAAAACAGCCGAAAAACTGAAAAAGGTTGAAAACTGGTCCTTAAAATCTTTTACGGTGGTTAAACTAACAACAATAAATTGTACAGGAAATATAATAACTTTTAATATAATATAATGTAATAATATACATTATAGCACAGCCCCGACAGCTGTATACGACGACGACGATGACTAACTGGTAAGTGGTAACTTCAGATTTTTAAAACATAACATTATAATATTATATTATACACAACACAATAAATTCGACGTTAATAACGTACTTATCCGTACTATATATAGCTATACGTAATAATAAAACCTTTTAAATTGAATCGTATCTGGGTCGATAAGCGTCGGAACGCATCTAGGCGCGTCCGGTTCGAACTGTCATAAAAATCATAACATTACCATAATATCATAATATATATATATACATAAAGGTAGGTACGCGAATTGTTTTTGTTTATCGTACGACACGAATGTTCGGGACTGCTCGGGTTACGCAAGCAAGGACCATCGGCGGCGGAGGTGCTCCTCCGAATCGATAATTTTTTACGCGCTCATCGACCGTTGGTAAGCACCGAGTACCAGCTATACCACCGTGTTCGCTTTCGATATGATATTTTATAATATTATTGTAAGGCGGCCCCGATCGGTTTCAAATCATAATTTAATTTTCTAAATACCAATCTGTTGAAATCCGACACGCCAAATGACACGAGTCTGACGATGGGTCGAAGGTATATAATATGGGTCGTCGTCAGACGCATAGGCAAGGGGGAGCATGCGATCACAGTATACGCGTCGGAGACAGAAGCAGCGGCCGGTGGTAAATATTATATCGTCTATACATCACAGAAAAAGGTAATCCTGCAGCTTTTGAATTATGCTCCGTATTTATACTTTTGGGAGATATTATTGGTGGTTATTGCTTCGCAGCTCTTTAGTGAACGGCGGACATTAGAATGTAATATTATATCTTTAATAAGTCTGTAATACGTACAATTGTAGGTATTTTTTTTTTAGAAAATCATTTTTGGAGCACCAAACACAGTTTATTTTCGGTTCGATGCTAATTTTTCCCGATATCTACTCTTAAAATAATACGGTTGGGCTAATTTTTGTTAAAACACGCTTCGGGTGGCAGGCAAACCTAAGTATATATCATAATTCATAAGAGACAAATAGAGACGTTGTCACTCTCGTTTTGATTTCGAAAAACAAAGACGTCCACGGACGTATGCATGGATGTACGTACTTTCGGTACGTAGGTATGACTAATTGAACTTTTGAACCCACTCCCATTCATAATCCTTACCTATATGCATAGAAGTTGCAGCCTGTATGTATAGGATCTCTACGGTATGTATAGATCTAACGATCTCGAATCGGTATATATCTCCCTGTATGTATATAGGTATAACGATGTACAGGCATGTCCTACCGTGTAGTGTGTGCAATAATATTAATATAAGCAATTCGTCTACCACCCATGGCGCGACTATAATTTGGTCTTTGTGGTGGTTGAAGCGGTGATTAGCTGTTCGCCTGCGCCGATCCTTTTGTGATGCGATAAGGTCCCGAAAACAGATTAATATTTATCGTAAAGTCTTGCTGGGAAACGTGTGGAGTTTATAGTACACTTAAGAAGTTATAACGATACTTAAGACCCTTGTATAGGTACCGCGTACTGGTGATAAACCCTGCACGGTCCCGATGTTTTTTTTTAAATCAAAAAAGTATCAGTTCTACTAATTTGTGTGCTGCGCATGGTATTGCTCAAAAAAAAATGTTAAGAAAGTTGATATTTTCATCAACATTTATTGGAATTATTATAATACAGTGCCTAAGTTTATTTTTTCATTTCACGCGTGGGCTGACAGTAGGTAGCTTCTGGCGTTATAGGTAACATAGGAAATCATATTATAGAATACTATAGTACTATACATAGAAGGTGTATAGTGTCAGTGGCGTACATTCAATTGTCTTACGGGGAGGGGGATTAAATACTATTATATAATATATATATACCTACATGTTTATCAGAGTGCTTCATTCAATACGATATGTTATATCAAAGACGAAAGACCATATAGTTGTTAAAACATTTTAAGTTCACACTCATTTTTGTAATAATTTTTTTATTAAAAATTCGAATATAACTTAAAAAAGGTGGGCAAGTGGGTGTCGCTCTGCTGTACAGTAGGTTACTATTGGGTCATTGTAATGGGTGGTGTTAAATTTGAATTCAATTATAAAATATCAGAAGAAAGACGATTCTGAACGAAGACGGTCGCGTATGATATTAGTAAGTAAGTATATACGTATATTAATTGATGATATTGTTGTCGTGTTTTATTATAACCTATTTACGCGGAACCTTGTTTTAAATCATCAATTCCTAGCTGTAAAAGTTGAACGTTTTATACATTTTTAACTACAAAATAATTATTAAATTTTGAGAAATTTTGTCAAAAACCGAACTTTAAATGCTCATCGTGCCTATGTATTTTTAATATTTTTCAACTGCTATTGAAACAATATATCAGGAGCCTTGTATTAAATTTTCACGCATTTTTACCATGCACAACAATTATATTTTATTGACAATAATTATAGTAAAAAAAAACTATAATTTAAATTTGAAATTGTCCTTAAACAGCACAAGACAAGTTAAAATATTTTGAAAATTTTATGGTGTATAGAAATTGAGTATTTAAATATTTAGTCAAATTGTCATGTATTTACAGTTATTTGTTTTTGAATTACAACAAAATAACAAAATCGCTACATGATAAATCGAGTGAATATCCAATATTGTAAAAACATGAACTTTAAACGCTCATAAAAATTTAATTTGACTTTTCAATAGAGATTTTTTGTTGATAAAGGCAGACAAACATATAAGAAATCTTGTATTAAATTTTCAAATCTTAGATTTGATAACAAAAATTTTTATGAATTTATAACACAAAATAATTTACACATTTTCGTGATATTTACGTGTTTTGTCAACATCTGAATTTTAAATGCTTATAAAAAAAAAATTGTGTCGATGGATTTTTAATATTTTTCAAATTTTATTGTAACAATATATTAAGAGCCTTGTATTAATTGTTCAAGCTTTTTTTACCTAACATATACAATTTTATTGACATTCATAGAAAAAAAAACTAAAAAAATTGGAAACTGTAAATGTCTGTATATAAAGTTCAAAACACATCACAATATTTTGAAAATTGTATCATGTATAGAAAATATTAATATAAACAACCAGTGAACATTTCACGGTCGTGTGTCTTAGAGTTACACCAAAAACCAAAATCGGATTTTGTCAAAAACCGATTTTCCGTGAAGATTCCCGTTTTTCCTTAATTTTTTTTTGTTTTTCTCGGCGCTTTTAAAAATTACTAGGAATTTTTTTATCTGACCTCCTCAATGCACCAACTAGATTCACTTTCTCGTCGAACAAGATTCTGAAGTTGAAAATCGAAGCATTATATTTCGACTACTATCGTGCACACAGACACAAATAAACACAAAACATACATCATTGCATTATCAATACATTCATTGCACCGCTCGAAATCTAAAATAGACATATTGAATATTATTATACTATAGGTACCTACAGCAAATAATAAACATTTATTTGTATCTTTACCTCCTCGGACGAAAAATTAATATTTTTGCGATTCCATTATAATTTACAATATCCTTAATTTCATACAAATCATGACATTTTCATGACGTGTATATTATCCATTCTAACCATTTCAAAATTGGATTTTTTTGTCCTTGGGGGGGTGGGATTTATCCCGACCCCCCCCCCCCCCCCCATGTGCACGCCACTGTATAGTGTACATTAATATTCATTTCACACCAAACAAAACAGACTTTTTTTCAGCTAGGTGTAAGTCTGAAGTCATTGCAGCAATGTACCGGATTATAATTTTGAATAATTGGAAACTGCAGTCGTCAACATATAGAGGACATAGGTAATATATATTTTTCCAAATTTTCGATTTTACACCTCTGTTCTGTAATAGTAACACAAAAGTGAATTTGAAAAAATCGAACTATTATAAATGTCTACAAACCAATGTTATGATCAATTTAAAGCCAAAAAAATAAAAATGTGGAAAGTTGATCTGAAAAATGAGGGTACGAAATGTTTTCAGAACCGCATCATTATATCGATCGATACGTTTGTGGAAATGTAGACCACATTCCTGTATTGGGCGATTGATGGTCGGCGGTGACGGCAAACCTGCACCGCTATTATTCCATTTCCCGTCGAGAAAGCGATAACCACGTGGATAGTGCGACGAACGGAAATTCACAAGTGCACTTCAAAATATGCAAGTAATACATATAATATACTTATATTGTGTTTTCATATTTCCTTTACATCAAGTGGGCTGTGGCGGCGTTCCAAAATACATGTCACCTGCAGGTCGCGACCCGTAATTAATAATATTGTATTACATTTTTTCGCTTGTCGGTTGATTGTGAGCAATGCGATAAAAGAAATTAACCAACGAATATCGCCGAGCGCCTCCGTCCATAGATCGCAGATGAATATTGGAGATTGTTACACAGCACTCCTTATCTATTACCAAAACCAAAATGTTCGAATTATTCATAGATAATAATATAAGAATGGATAAGACTTGCCTATACCAGTTCCATATGGGGCCGTGTGCTTTTTTGGGGAAGAGAGAACGTAAAGAGAGAAAGACGATATGGGGCTTTTTAAGGTTATGTGCAAAACTATTTTATTAAATAATAATGATAACATGATAGTCAGTTATATTTAGATATTTGTCAGTTTTTATTTTGATCGTTGTGCCACTTGTGCCTGGAAAATTACTCTAAACTTTGTTAAATATTTAAAATATTTAAAATATTTATTATTATTTATCAATTATCATATCAATACTTGCCCCATATAACCTTAAAAATAGTATCACTAAAGTTTCATGCGATAAGTTCTTATGTCCTATCCATTCTTATATTATCTATGGAGTTATTGCACTCGATGTTTCAATGCGATCGATATATAGTTACTGCGACGTATCTATAATTTAAAAATAGACGAATATAATACAATACGCATATTTTTATATCATTATTTTAAAATCATAACTAGGACGTACTTAGAATTCAAATTATAAATATTCATTAATTATGAAAAGAGAGCTCTCACGATGTTTATGGTAAAGTAAAATTCACCGGGCTAAGTTGAATAATTATATTGTTATTGTTATAATATTGCCGCCGTTTAATAGTTTTGATAATTTATTATGATTATTATTATATATAGTTACTATACTGCAGTGACTAGTGGTGTACCGTATTGCTCGACCCGCAGCAATAACGTTAATATCAATATAAATTGTAATATAGTCAAATAACTCGTACGCGATGCGGATGTGACGCCACGGGCTTGTCAGCTAGAAATATAATTATTGTACAAAACCCATACGAATGTGTGTATGTATTGTAATATTGATAATTTTCGGGGCACAAAAAATATTTCTGTGATTTGATTGGTAAGTATTTTCTTTTATCCAAATTCGACAGTAAACATAGAATTTATACGAAATATTTTATCGTACTTAAATATTTTTAAGTTATTAGTCCCTCCCATAATTCTATTAGATTTCCGCTGAATAATCCCCCACCAAAAATAACGAAATACAAATAATTATAGGCATTATTTGGTATGGACATTTCCCAAAAAAACTTTTTTTTAAAACTCAATATTAGGTATTATGATTTATGACATTTAAAATCATGTTATCATAATATTAATATGGATATTATCATTATTAAAAACGATAAGTTTGGTGTAACACATAACTACATAAGTGTTAACATGTAATGCAAGTTTGTTTTAAAATTATTTATCTTTATTAAAAATGTAATAATATAACACGTTTGCTTATATACCCACTAGATCACCCGCATGTCATCATAACAATCACGTTAATTAAATCGCATCCAAAATTCAAACAAAACATGTGAATAAAATGTACCTGAACAAAATGTGTCATCTGAGACGCAATTAAAATAGTCTCTTGTCTCCAATATTTATGCGATTCCGAATTGTGCGAACTCGTCGAATAAATTTCCGTATCAAGAGGACGCTACACGGACATTTGTCATGTCTTTGCGTCTTACAGGTGCGTTACACAGCAGATTTTGCACTCAGCAGATCACGTCAGTTAGCTCTGTCAGTCTAAAAATTAGAGAGAATTGACCTATTATAAAATGTAAAGGTGAGATACCTAAGGCATCTCATAGGTTTTTTTGTTAAATTTTAATTATTTCAAAGCGAGTTATGAGTGTTTTGAGATGTACAAACAATTTACGATTTTTAAATACTCAACTCGCTTTAAATTTATAAAATATAATAAAAATCCTACGAGATGCCCTAGATCCCTTTGCCTTACCTTTACATTTTACAAGAAGTCGATTCACTCTAATTTTTAAACTGGCGTTTGGCTCAAACGTGATCTGCAGTGCGTAAATTAATACGCACTTGTAAGGCGTGGATACAATTCAAACGTCTGTGTAGCGTCCCCTTAAAATTTTTGGTTGGGTGTGTGGCGTGTGTCAAGGTGACTTTTCGTTTCTTAATTGGACGATCTATGATTATCGCTGTCCGGGCGATTTATGTTTGGTGTTTTTCTTTTTTTTCTTCCCAATCTCATCGACCGTTCTGATATAATAAATGACGCCGTCGTCGTTTCCGACGGTTCGTACATATAATGATATACGATTTATAGCAGCTGGCTTCGCGCCCGACGCCATACCGATTATTAGTCCACGGGAGCTGCTGCAGATTCGCCGGATCGGTCGAGCGAACTTTTAAAAACGCGGAAACCACACGTGGGAAAAAAATCAAGTTTGAACTTCGAGTCCGTGAAAATTACATATTATAATATATATGTAATGTTCGAAGTTCTGACGCAGAAATATTATAGATTTCAAAACGGCAAACCGCGCAGTGCGCGCGCGATAGTAATATCATACTTTGTCGTTTTAACACGTCCGTGGACACAATATCATTGCAGGATATTAATATGACTTACCTCCTCATATATGTGGAATCGGGTGGCCAGCGCTCTCTATATAGACAAACCTGATATGGTGTGTAACACAATGTACAGTAGGTACAACAACGATTATTGTCAGCAATGCAATGGCATTAGTTCCCACCTCCCCGTGGTGGATTTAATCGATTTGACATTTTTCCATCATCATCATTACCCATGTAGATTTTTTGTCCTGCCGCGATGGAACCCGACCGATTTTTTTTTTTTATTTCAAATGAAAAGATATTTAGGACCGGCCGCACGACCGTGTATGTACTGATGTGCCGAAATGCGTGTAATACGAAAGTTATAGAAAAAAAAAAGGTCCTGTGTAGCGAAGTCCGTACAGACTATAGGTCGTATGATAATATGTTCAGCACAAAGCTCGCTCGGCTAATGGACAACACGCGTACACGTATCGATTTCGCGACGGCTGCGAGCAATCCGCCGATTGTCCTTTGGGATTGAGCGATTGTTTTTGTTCTCGCATAGTCCTCCATATTCGTATTCGCGTGACGGCCCTGATATATACATATATATAATATATATAGTCTCGTGTACTGTTTAGAGTCTAAACGTCTAGACTTTAGACGTGTTTTTATTCTCCTCCCCCCCCCACCACCACCACTCACGATTAATTATTTAAGAATTCCACAGTGACTTTTCATATATATATATATATATACCCAGGTTCATTCTTAAGTCGTAAATCATAATAAACGTTACAAACAGAATTCAATATTCATGATAATAAATCCATTATATATTATAACATATTATTATCGCAGTGAAACTTTATTATTATTACACGATTATAATATGTACGTCAAACCTTTTTGAAGTTTGAATTTTGAAACCCCCGTAGCGTCGACATACCCAGCAGAAAGGTTCAGAATGTTCGGATGATCATTTTAAAATCGAAAAACCTTGTATATTTTCAAATAGCAGAGGACGCGCATTTAGACCTTAAAAGCACAACAAATAATAATGCTGCTAATACTACATGGCGTAAAAATCGACATTGAGCATCATTTTCTAACGGCTTGATTATAATAAATAAAATTAAAGCATCTACAATAATAACGACGTTAGGTGCTGGTCAGGTTAGCGACTTCTATGAAACTGCAGCGTTAGCATTGCTTCCACCTCAGCCGAATCGTTAATTGTACCCATACTACAGATCATACATATACAATATAGCATTAATTATTTGAACACCACATTTTAAAAGGTCGGGTGGTAGATGGGGTCACGCACACTGCCGTCTTCAGAGGTCGATTTAACTGCGGTAGCTTCTCGTGTCGACTGGAGTCCGCCGCCTTCGAAGCCTCTGGAGTGCTATATAACGACCGATTTTCCTGAGCCAGCCGGAATAAGAAAATACCTATACGACTTCGAGTATAGATAATATACACTCAAATACTCAACTGTCCCGCAGCCACTGCGCAGGGACTGAGCTGCATTATATAGAATATATGTAGGTTCATAAATGGCTAAATCGTCAAAGGTCCGTAACAGTTCACGTCATTGCAATAACTATGGTATAGTATAGCAGGTAGCATGTATTTAGTACTATGTGTTATCGGAGACCATAGAAATATTATACCTATACAAAATATGTAGGTATCTATAACTGTTGTAAATAATATTATATTGTAATCACGCCTATCAGTGGCATGAATATAGCTTATGGGAGGGGATGAATAATTATTTATTTTATTTATGGTAATCAAAAAATACAAATAAAAACACTGTACTTGATGAGTTATTGGTATAATGGTATGCATATACATTTGATTATTTTGTAAGTAATAAATTGGGTATGTAAGTAAATAGAAACATAACTAGAAGTTTTATATAGGTATACCTATAACGATATCATTTTTTTTTCCCGAAATATTCAATAACTACTAATATTACGTTTTACATATTATTTAATATTTAAAAATAATAAAATACTATTCACTTATAATATTTGATTTAAAATAACTATCGTTGAAAATAAAATTCACTTTAAATATTACCTATAGAAAATAATACAGATAAAATGACAAAAGTTACAAACTTACCAAATATAAGGGGAATACTGATAAATACATAATGCCAAAAACATCAGGCAAGATAATATAGGACTAAAAATTACAATCAACAAGGAGGATTAATTATAAAATGTTTATTAATTCATACCTGCGACGAGGTTATAATTTTAATTTACATGGTTTTAAAAGAACCATGATATGTTACTACACCAACTAAAACAAATTTCGAAATATAACTAGGATGATATCCTTCATCCGCCCCTCGGCCCCTGAACCCCTGGCTTTTGATCGTTCTAATAATTACTATACCTATTCTTGTATTTATTTTATCTTATTTGGTTGTTGTATTACATAATAAATACAGTTTGTAAACGAAATGTCTTTTATAATAGTAAGAAGGTACAACATAATAGGAGACACAAACCATCCGATAAATAACCATTAATTAATGTTGCGTTTTGATAAAATGTAATTAATTAAACATTGACACATTTAATTGTTATCAAATATAATTATAATTGATCATAATTAAATGAATAGTTCCTATGTTATTACCTAAGCAAATATACCTAAATAAATTATATTATAGCCTACATTTTTCTTCTATGTATATTCTTTAATATAATTAATCTAGGATTAATAATAAATCAAATTAATTAGGAATTATCATTATCATTTTTCATTGTAATTTTGAAAGCGTTTTGGACACACTCGACATTAAACGATAGATAAGTATTCAATTTTAAATACCTATATTGGCTAAATCGATAGTATACATAATATTATTGTATGCCGTAACTCGTAGCCCATCATATTAAATTATTAACTATACACACATATTATGACGATAAACGGATAAAGAGAATAATATTGTGATTAATAAATAATAATAAGAAATGGTAGATAAACACATACTATACACATTATAACTACTCTTTCTGAAATATTTCAATGATATCGGTCCGTAGATAATCGTATTTTTTGTATAGGTTATAATATATTATGTAATGCTATAATATTTAAATTAACAAATACATTTATCAAAAAATAATGATGAATAATATTGAAAATTTAATAAATATAGAAAGTTTAAAAGTAGGTAATAAACTAATATATTATATCACCACCAGGTTATATCTAACCTTTTAGATTCTGAGCGGAGCGAGGAAGCTAGTGGTTTTATACAATGGTGTTTATTTTTTTGTTTTTTTTTATCCTGTATACTAAATTTCCACCTGAAAGAGTGCTTAGATTTCATCATATAGTACTTCATCTTTTAGCAAATTGGATCAAGACGGTACTTTTTACAAGAGGTAATTTTTCGATTTTCTCAACAGTTATTTTAATGCCACGGGCAAAACCACCGGCAAATTACGAAAAACCGCTAAAAACGGGATTTTAATTTATAACACTTTGTTTATCACCATAGAAATGAATAAAAAATAATAATATTATAATATTAATTCAACTTACAGGGTATAATAAATAATAAAAAATCCAGACTGATAAACCAGCTCCGCTCGGAATCGTTTTTCTTATACAATGATATTATATCATTGAATTTAAGTTTCATAGAATTCATTATACATTGACCCACTTGTAACTTACTGTACAGCAGAAAGACATCCACTTGTCCGCTTTTGTTTTATTTATTTAATTAATTGTGTCATCAAACTACTTATGTATTATGTTTTTATAATGTTTGACCGGATTTTAAAATCCAAAACCAATAGAATTTTTAACAAATAATATTGTCATAATGTACATAGAACCTAATTCAAAATATTGAATATAGATACTTACGTTTAAAAAAATTCTTGTCTAACGATATTTTTATGTGTGCATTTTTAATGCTCATTATAGGTACCTATATACCTAGCTAAGCTATTAATCTTCTACTTATTTTATATTTTCAAGCCTTGAAAATGACAATTGTAACAGACCTACACATTACATAATCTACGTAAGATTGAAATAAAATCATCACATTTTCAAAATTCTAATCCAAAATTGGTTTTGTAATTGGGCCTTGGTATAATGGTACTGCCTTATTATAGATACCCCGCCTAGGACGGGTTGCATGAACGTTCTATAACGACTTACAGATCTGTAGTGCGTTAACTTGTAAATAAAATTAAGTGTTGCTTGCAGAACGGTCGGTAAAGTTACCGGCTCTGTAAATTATCGGCTACCGGACTAAACTGCAGCAGATAGGATTTTGTATCTGTACCTACTTATACAGATCGGTAAAATTATTATAATGATAAGAAAATCACATGGTCTATTATGGTTTAATTTATTTGGTGACCACGGTTATCAATAATTTAATATTTCTTTATGCAACACTAGCATAGCTTACACAATCATTAAACCCTTATACAGGGCCGGTAAATTACAGAGCCGGCAACAGATGTACAGACTGTTCTTTATGCAACCCGGCCCTAGAGCTACTGATCAGTTGTTGACCACTAACGGTTGGATACGCTCAACGATGTACCCGAGTTAAAAATTTGTATTGACCCATATCTTTATACGTCACGATCAGTTGCAATATGATATATACTTACCCACTAGAATAAATCATCTATTACATGTAGGTATGCATTAAAAACTACAAACATTATATTTGTTGAAATATACCGCAGGAGCTCTGGAAATTCTTAAAGCTATTCAGTACATTAATTCCAAAGTCGACGGACGACGACAACAATGTCAACATTTTTTAAACGACTCCCTCTCTATACCCTTACCAGGCTCCGAAATCATTAGGCATACCGCATACCGTACACTCTGGACATCGTCAGGAAAATTCAGAACGCCCATATCATAACAAAAAAATCTGGCAAAAATATTACATGATAATATACACTTGGGTCTTTGGCCACTGCAATTTAGATGCCAACGAACAAGCAGATATACAGGCCGCGAAACTAGCTCACTCATCCCTATAGATGCTCTCTTCTCTCCTACCTTCTCCTATAATGAATAATTGAAGATGACACACTACAGAAGTGTGAAACTGTCCACCTATTGAAACGAAATAAAAATATCGGTTCAACCTTTTCTCTTCTCTGTTTACACCTCAAGAAAACATGAAACCATCATCAACCGTCTTAGGATAGGACACACCTCAACACCAGTCGCACTCACGTATAATAGACCCCTTACTTGTTCATGTTGTAGGGTCTCCCCTACAGTAAAACATACTCAACCCTAAACCCAACATCGTATATAATATCCAAAACTCATCAAGTTCCTATATCAGAAACTCAACTGATCAATTAGTTGTAATGCAACCCTGCTTAGTAATATAACATCAATACCTAGAACTACTATTATTTACTATTATGTTACTAAATACTTAATATTTAAATTTATTTATTTTTCATTATTTGCTATATATACGATAAAAATGTCAGTTTGCTATTTTCATTAATTAAGTAATTATGTTATTTATAAATTATATCTGCAATATAAAATTACGTCCAGTGGCTTCTGATGCCGCAGGCAGTTTGCTTGGTAATAAATAATAATAATAATATATATATATATATTGACTATTATTTATTTATTATATAGCGGCTCGGATATTTCAAACAATAGTGATATAAATACGATCCAATGCGTAAATATCAAAATATCAACAAAAAAAATGAATTAAAAAAATCTTATGACCACGGCAGCTCGTGGTTTTTGTTTTAACCTCAACAAATAAAGTAAGTTTACAAAGTATAAACTACACGGTAATCCCAAACTAAATATTAACGAAAATATACTTGAGTCACTAAAAAACAAATTGAAGGGAAACGAACGGGCGCAGCAGACGCCAACAATATAATACTTACTAGTCTAGAGTATATTCAAGCAATAATTTACTTACCTAAATTGTATTGATAGATTAAACACAATACCAACTAAAACCCATTTGAGTCACCGTTAAATATTATGATATATATATATATGGTAACCAGGAGTACTTTTTTTCCAGGAAGGAACTTAATTTTATTGTACCTATTGCCTTATATAGTACCTATACTTTACAATACGTTTACAATATTATAGTGTTCACTACATGAGATTGAATAGGTACCATTTTTTTTTTTTTTAATATCACTGGCTAATATCTATATTATTATTTTTCTATATTAGTCTAATACCTACTCTTGTACAGTTGTACCGCATGTTTTTAACCATGGTATGAAAACAAGTAAAAAACAACAACAATAGTATCACTACTACAGCTGTACATAATATTATATTCATCCAATGTACATAACACATTTTGTATGATAGATGAGCTACGTTTTAAGGTGTGCTTTTGTTTAGATTTTTATACCTGGTCACCATAAGTTCGTAACTATAGAATGTTTAAAAATATATAAATGTTTAAAATGTGTAGATATAGAACACATTTTGTTAAAAATGTATTTAAAAAAAAAAACCAAAAAAAAAAAAATTAAATAGCTAAACAGACAAAATAAAATTCGTTTCGTAATATTAAGAATTTAATTTATAGTTGACAAGACTTCATATTGTTTACACTAGACTCATAGGAATAATACAAATGTCGGCCAAAAACACCGATCGTTTTTCATATTACGACCCATATATAACCAACCTGTAGCGGAAATCGCTCGGGCCGCAGTCGCGCGGGATTTAAAAGGAAGGGGAAAATACGAGCTGCGTTTCCACCGCACCGCACCCCGTCCGGACAGGGAGTAATTTTTTACCGTCGACCGAGTACAATGCTGTATACGACGAGCGTGTGTATAAATAATGAATTTTTCCAACGTCGAGGGGAATATTGTAGCGCCCGAAGCGGCGTTCACGCGGGCATACGTACGTGCCTCGACGACGAAGCCTTTGCGTGCACTATTATTACACGTGCGGAGTATATTATAATAATAAATAATAATATTATGTAACGCCGTTGTTTGTGTGAATCTGGCACAGCGGTTCGACAAAATAGACATCTTCTTAGACCTCAGATACGACGGCCCTCGACTGCGGGGTTACCACAAATAAGTAATGATATATATGTACGACTTGTCATTATATTATTAATTGATCCATGCGATATACCGCGGTATCGGCAAGCCCGGATTAAGGGGGAGCCAAGGCGGGCAGGGTCCCGGGGCCCATTGATTTTAGGGACCCATATTTATCCCCAAAACATATTTTTTAACGCGTCTAATACAGTTTTAAAAAAAAAAAAAAATATGTAAGTTGGTAGATAATAGGTAATGTAGGTAAATTATTATTATTAATAATTATAAAATAAAATTGTTCTCAATTTTATACCACGAAAACTTACTATAAATAATGAACTGTGTTTTCCAACAATTTTGTTTGTTTGTTTTTTTTTTTTTTTTTTGATCATTTTAGATTACCGATTTAATTGTTTAAGTATATATAAAAAGGTAGTTATAAGAAAAAAATATTAAGCTCTTGTAAATTAGGTATTTCAGTTAAAAGAATTAATGCATATTATATGTACTAAAATTTAGAGGACCATATAGTTAATAACATAGTGAACCAAAATTGATTATTTTACCGTCAAAATGATCAGAAAAAAAGCTTTACCAGAATCCATCAAAAAATATGGTGACGGTTACCATTTGAATGAAAAAAAAAAGTCAATTTTATTATTGGTACAACTGCGTGTTTAAACATTTTGAATAGGTTATAAAAAATTGTCTATTGAAAATAGAGAAACATGTCCTTTTTTTGTTTCGACGAAATTCCATATCATCGATCCATAATATTGTTAAAAAAAAAACAGCCGCGTACAATGACACAAGGCACATCCTGTATAATATTTTTTGTATAGTAAAAACTAAATATGATACAATGATATAGAGTCGTTGTAATATGTAATGATACAATTATTTTGAAGTTAAAGTTGAAAGGGGGCCCCACTAAGTGTATCGGTGTCCCGGCGCCCAATTGATCCTTAATCCGGGCCTGCGGGGTATCACGCGCATTGATATTGTGTTATTGCATAATAGTTTTTGTACCGTTTGAACTAGAAATATTATTTATCTCCCCCTATAATACGAGCTTAATAGATATATAATAGATCGATAATTTTCGCGCAATCAAAAGCGTGTACAGTATCAAACATGCCCGAAATGATAATATGTCGATTTGCTAACGCGGAATGATATAACAGTTGAGAGTACTTATTATTATTTCTAAAAATAAAAATGTAGTCGTAGGTATTACATAATATTATAAGCCGTGAAGTGCGCGATTGGGACGTAATCCTGCACGTATAGATGAACATTGTTAATGGTGAACACGATAATATATAGTAACATCCCGTAGCTTAAATGAAATTCCTTGTTGTCAAAAATGTCCTGTTTATATCCCGTTTTACTAAAAAGGTCCCATTTGTAAACCGTTATTTTAATAAATGTATTATATGTATATAATTATTAATGTATTGGTATTAATACATTAATATTGATCATTGATAGTAATTTGATACATTTGATACGTTTAAATATTTGTAGGCGTAGTCAGATCTATTGATATTCGACCAAAATATATCGATGAGTTGTATAATGAAAAATAATGGTATATATGTCGTATTTGTAGGTGCCTATACTACGTAAATATTTATAAAATTGCATGTGTCATTTGATTTATAACTTTATTAACTTTATTTCCATCGGCTATTAACACGGCAAGACTCGAGTTAAAAATATTATGTTGTAAAGTAATAAGTATAAAATATAATACATTAATACCATAAATTATAATAATTTAGAAAACCAATGTAAAAATTAACTCATTTCTCACCAAGCTAAAGATCGTTCTGAGTTCCTATATACCTACCTATATATTTGTATATAACTCAAGGTACTTTTATAAATATTTTTTAATGTTTTGACATTTAGCACTTGGAGTGCTAACAATTAGGAATTAGGCTATACATATTATATTATTGTACCTAAATTTTTTGAAGTTCGAAATCCGGCAACACAACATCACAATAATGTTATAATATTATTTTATTATAATCAATAAACACACATGCGGTGGACCTCAACGTCTTGTCATATTATAGCATTGCAATCCGAAACAACCGGTCGTAAATAGATTTGTATTCGTTTTATGTGTTCTGCAGCGCGGAACGACACTATACAGCCGTGAAATAAAGTCTGAATTGTAAAAAAAAAAAAAAACGATTATCGCTTCTAAAATATGAGTCGTTAAATTCTGCCCACGTCACTATAGACACGCATTCATCATCTTAGTTAAAAATAGTAAATACATAGGTATCTCATTGACAATTTATTAAACGCTGTAAAGCGTCGTGTATACAATATAATATGATAATTATATTAAATTATCAATAAACAGATGTCAGATGACAATATGACATCGTGTACGTTTTTTACGATTTCGTAATCACGCAAAAAACGTACCAATATATCGTCACCGTAAAAAAATCGATTCATGTACAAACAATTAATGTGAACTTGAAAATATTTTTATTTTGCATTAGTGAATACGTCAACAAACCACTGCAGTAATATAACATAATTTATTATGGGAATGTCAACTGTATTTTTGAACACTGTATTTAATACTACAGAACGCAATTACGTATATTTAGGAGATATGCTGTTGCTACAGCTGCCGCGTGTTTTGCTATTATTGGACGGTCGGTGGTCTTCCAGAACACGGTCCATACAATATAATATAATATACTTGTACGAGCGGAAAACTTATTAGACGCATACCATATATACGCGTGTCTCGTCTTGTGTTTATACATGCATAACCACATAAGTAATAGGTAGATACATCTAATATAGTAGATTGGGATAACAGGACAGTGGTCATCTTAATTGCAAATACATTTTTTGAATATATTAATAAGCGTTGGAGTACCAATATTACCCACACGGCTGTATGGAATAATAAGACATTATTCTACATTTTCACAACGAATTTAAATAATTTAACTTTTTGAGTATATTTATTTTGGTTTTTCCAAAAAGGTAATGTTTTCTCATCTCAGCCCATAGTTACGGTAATATGGACAAATGTGTGGGGTTACGACTACTAATGTAGTATTGTACTAGTATTAGTGCTTGAAAAATATCATTGATAATATTCTTCTTCACGTGTGGTCGACAAGACTTATATTCCTATGTCTGTCTAGTATGTACTTTGTGAAATCAATTTCTGTGTCGACAATTTTTCAAGCACATTTTGACCTTATACGGTATTGTATGCTATATTGCTATGTATACAATAAATTATTACTACGTAGAGCATTCAGGAATTCTAGAAAATGTCCAGATCCCTGTGGTTATCCGCAGTCACATCTTCGATTATCCTCCATTTCACTCGTCGAGGAGGGTTCGTTGAACGTTTCGTTCCCGGCGGAGCACATTGCGATCGCACGCGTGGTTCGTCCATTTGAATTTCGCAAATTGTATAACTTTTCATTTCGAATTCGCCTCGGGGGATGCACGGAATAACGACATAATATTATATTCAATGCGGGCACCACCTCTACGAGAAATATTGATCGAAAACGTTTGAGCGAAACGGGCACGTCGCAGCGTGTTTTCTTGCGAGGTTTGCAGCCCACGGGTTGCCGTAACCTGCACCAGTGCACCGCAATAAAATAATATACAAGTGCAGGTGCGGTGCAGCGCACTGGCGTCTCGCACAGTCGTAGACTTCCACACGAGATCCACTGCGATGTACCTGAGCGATTCCGTGTCATAGATAACACAAGAATGGATAGGACATAAGAACTTATGACACATGAAACTTTAGTGATACTATTTAGTAAGGTTAAATGGGGCAAATATTGATAATATGATAATTGATAAATAATAATAAATATTTAACAAAGTTTAGAGTAATATTTTCCAGGCACAAGTGTGGCACAACGATCAAAATAAAAACTGACAAATATCTAAATATAACTGACTATCATATTGTTATCGTTATTATTTAATAAAATAGTTTTGCACATAACCTTAAAAAGCCCCATATCGTCTTTCTTTCTTTACGTTCTCTCTTCCCCAAAAAAGCACACGCCCCCCCCCCCCCCATATGGAACTGGTATAGTCATGTCCTATCCATTCTTATATTATCTATGTTCCGTGTGCGGCAGTTACATATGCGTCTATTATTTCGTCCGGGCGAACGGACGAGGTCGGAGGCACGCACTTTGCCCACATATTATTATATTACTATTATAACGAGATATAATACCGTCGGACGAGTATAATAATAATAATAATAATAATAGTAGTAATTGTATACGCGTATACTTTTGTGCCGATTGTATTCACCGTTACGCCGCGCTACGTAACGGTTCGGTTACAGGTGTGTAATCTCGGACGCCGCCGCCGCCGTATTGTCTGCTATACAGCCACAAACGATGCGGGCCAGTCCGTCACGGTCCCGATGACTTGGTCCCCGTCCCGTCCCCCTCACAGCCGGGAAATCGGCACGCGCGTTTCGTGTACACAGATAATAATAATATTGTACTGTACTTGGGTCTTGGTAGTAGTAGTCCAGTGATGTAGTCGTAATTCTTAAGAGCATGTGTCAGCGCACTATTAATATTGTTCTCTATCTCTGACCCTGCAACGTGGACAAGACGCGTTTTGCGCAGAACCGTTTTTTCGATGTTTTTAAGTGATCGTATAGAGTAAAATCGCCCGTTGCACAAAAGACGGAGAACAATATTTTAGAGGGGATGACACATTATATCGGTTTTTAATATTGTATTGTTGTTTGACTTTGTATTCGATTTTCAAAATAAACAAAAAAATGTTGTAAATTTAAATTACGTTCAAATCGATCGATATGTCGTTCTCCCGACAATATTGTTCTCTGTCTTTCTTGTGATGAGTGATTTCACTCTAAGATTACTTAAAAACATAGAAAAAACGATTCTGCGCAAATGAATTTTGTCTATGTTGCGCGCGGGCTAGTAGAGAGAGAAGACAATAATAGTGCGCCGACATCCTCTTAATGAGTACATATAAGTACGCTTAAATTGGCTGAATAGATTGACGTAGGGGCTTCGCTGTCCTGCCTTCTTCCTATTACTTTGATATAATATATTATACTTATATACGTTACATTATGGCGCCAACGCGTATAGCCCGATTTTTTGTTTCTATTTTTAGGGGTTCCAAAACCACCCGACAATAATATTTTTTACAGATTGACACCAGGTCTCATACTTTCACACAGAAATATAAAACAATATGTATGATAACCTTTCATTAATAATAATTGGTATATAATTATAATCATGACAAATATGGAACATCCTTTAAGTTCTAATAAAATTATCTATGATGGTTTTCAGTCTCAATCGACGACAAACCGTATTAGATACTTATAGATAGCAAAATATTAAAAAACCCGATTTCATTGGTAGGTCTATGATTCTTTTAAATTTTAAATTTAACTATCGATTGTACTTCTAAAATAATATACAAACGGTTAACAAAACGAATAAACAAATTTATAAATTATACAATTTACCATAGACTTTTTTTCATAACTGAATTAATTAATTTCGTCTGTACAACTTTTCAAAATCTATTACCGTTTGTAGATTTGTTTGAGCCGTCAACTTCATACATAATTTGTCGGATTTCACCAGACAATGTTTCTTGTTTGTAACGGATAATATCGACCAATGAAATAGACAATTTTTTTTTTCATAAAATGTCTTATTCTTTATAGTTTATTGGTGATTTTACTGTCAAAAGCCCTACATTTTCGTTAGGTACAGAATTATAGTGCCAGTGGCTTGGTATATGAGTTGGTATTTTTGTATCAAAATTATATTATCAAAAAAGATGCTTCACTTCCGCAGTTCCGCTGTACATATTATTATGGTTTTAAATAACTTGTTAAATATTGTTACAATCAGCTACATAGTATTATTTATTTATTTTTGGTAGCTATTGAATAAGGTTGGACACTTAATCCTTATGTTCGTCTACTGCACGTACCATAAATCAATGCCTGCGGTAACACTAAACTAAACCATACTTTTGAAAATCCTCTGATTGATTTGTATTAATTTTTTCCCAATAATAATATCTAATCTTTAAAATAACAACTCCAAACATATTACGTGTATGGACACGATTGTAATATTATCTAACTCTATATTACCAACTCTGTGTATGTTATGTAACATGCAACATCAGACGGTTTTGAGTATTAAAACCGATAAGATTTGTTCAATAGTTGTATTTTTAGGTTATACTTCTATCAAATTAGTAGAAATTATTGAAGAAATGCGTCCATAATATGCCCGCGTATCACGTAATATCATTTTATTTCGTTCGATTACGGTTAAACCACCGACTATAGTGACCGGTACCTATATTGTGTCGAAAACCTATTACTTATCATGACATCGTGTTATTAGTTTATTACCATCATTAACAAATCGTTGTGATAAATAATAGTATAATATTACGGTGGATAACAGAATGTACCTACGCAGGGTCGTGACAAATGTAAAATATGACAAAATAGAACGTTTTCGTTACGTACATCTGTGGCCCGTATACATTATTATCACGATATACGTATGAATGTATGATGTATCACCGCGTCTACCAGAATAATGTACCGATTTTAAACGAAAAAAAAAATAATACTTTCACACGCATTGTCTAACGCGTGAGAGTATAATATTATAATAATAGGTGCCGTCGTAACGTCTCATACAGTTATACAGTTATACATAATAGTTATAAGAATACAATTTTTATTTTAAACCAGAACACTGCACCCTACTCTGGCCTTTGGCGCTGACCGCCGGGGATTTGGGTCTTCTGGGAGCTATAGCGCAACTCAGATGATATTAATCCGATGCATATAACTCACTGTACAAAAGCAATGACAATTATTTAAGCGTCTTGAGAAAAATGAATGTGATATTATGTAGATGAAATCATTCTTAAAAATGTACGTAAAGAGTAAAGTCAAAGTTTATTTTTGAATACCATCTTTACATATTTCTTCACTTGCTTCAAAATACTCTAGTCCATGTCTGCAACACTGCACTGCAAGATCCAACCGCTAAGCTACAATTTATCGTTGTGTCAATAATAGTCTATAATATAGCCTATACATTGCCGATTGTACACGAATTCGTAAGTGAGATTTTCAGGACAGTTTTTTTGTACGTATCGTTTGTAGGTATAGTCGAGGCCGAGAAAACCAGCAAGAGCCCTAACACGCCCCCCCCCCCCCCCCCGAGGTATTACCATCGTGTATTAACTATATTTTCTTCAAATATTTTCTGTATGCAATCCAAATGGCCAATACTACGATAATATCGTGTTTTTATTGTTATAATATAATATACCTATTTGTTTTTCTAATAATACGAAACAGTATAAACAGTACAAACATAACATTTATGATAATACCGGACATAATTATTATTATACAATTTAAAAAGTAGGCACCTATCGAAAACCGCCGTGATGTTTTTTTTTTATTTTTACGTATAACCATACAGGTATTATAGGTAGATCAATATATAATATGATTCAATCCACATCCGCGATTTTGTGTGATCGCTGCCTCACCTCAAGCTCGAATAGAAATCGGGTGGTGCGGACTCCTAAACGGATAGGGGGAGTTTTGCATACTTGCCTCCCCCGAACGCTTACGCAGTCATAATATATTATGTCACAGCACGCCGAGTTGACTTCTTGGATTTTCATCCGATACGTGTCGACACGCGTCGGACCGGACCTATGATCGGCCGGGCCAACTCCCGAGCGCACCAAGCGCAACAAGTCGTCGTGGCCCTGGGTCCGTTATCAATACGCACGCGCCGGTTGATAACGGGACCGGTTATACCGACGGCGGCGCCGTCCGTACACGACCCGAACCGGTCCGTTTGCCGCGGCCCGACGATGACGCCCCGAACAAAGGACAAGCTTTGAACAACTGTGTGTGTACGTGTGGTCTGTATTATGAAAATGTGTATACACGAGCGTGTGTGTGCGCGTGTGTGCTCGTATAATATGACATTGTTAATTCGTTGACGTTATTTATATTTGTACACACAACGTCAAATTTATCGGCTACATTGTACGAAGCGGCGGCGGCGGCGGCACGTATGTGTTCACATGATAGTATTATATGTGTGTGTGTGTGTGTGCGTGCGTGTGCGTGTGTATATGTGTGTGTATGTGTGTATGTGTGTGTGTATGTGTGTGTGTGTGTGTGTGCGTGTGTGCGTGTGTAATTACTTACAAACAGACGTATCGCGTTTTGTGATGACGCCACGCAGTGCACGCCGGCCGCGGCACCGTTGAGTTACTGCAGCCGCGAGCAACTCTATATTATTATTATTATTATTATTATTATTATTATAATACAACTCGCACAGCGTCGACAATCGTATTATTATTTTTATTATTATTACGCGACGGGACGATTGTCGCATACTATCATAATAATAATAATAATAATAATATAATTGTATCGCATTACCGCGGGAAATCTACACGTTTCGCCGCGGTTCCGGTGCGGAGTGCGGAGGTTTTATCTCTACAGCAAAATAAACCACAAAATATAATATCGATATTGTAATGTTCATAGTGTATCGCAGACATGGATCGATGGATCCTCCAACTGGCCAGAGCCCAGTTCATTTGAAACGTACGTGCAGGGCCGTGAAGTTGTACCGCTAAACAATATTAAAATATGTGCAAACATTTTTCTCCGATGTCGATAACCTGTTTGATTGAATATACAGATACCTACTTCGATCGAACGAACAAAAGAAAAGTTTTACTTTGTGACGCGAAGTTTGCGTAATGTAGGTACAACTTTCGTCAAGAATAATTTCCGAAGTATTTTCCAAAAACGCATTGAAATAAGTAGCTATTATCTAACAAGTTTACTAAACGAAACATTGGCTTTACACAAATCTCTATTGAATGACGATTTTTCTTGGCAACCTGTCCCAGTTTTGGTCCAATTAGTTGTTAAGATTTTGCTTTGACCAATGATCCATATACGTTTACTACGGTGTTTTCCCGTTTCGATATATAATAATATGCTGTGTCACATTATATCTCCAATCACTTGAAACTTTTACATGACATAATTGACAGTATAGAATATATATTGTATAGAATAGATATTACTCCCAAATCCCGTTTTATTTGGGCGTTTTTAAAAATTAAATTTATCAAACAAATCGACCAATTATTCAAAAATTATCAAAAAAAACTCTGCCGTTTAAATATCCAAAAATGTGCACTTTAAAATTTCAAATCTAATCTACCGCATATAATACATCATACGCATATTTTGGTAAAATAAAATGAGAAAAAAAATAATATAATATGCAAATGCACAAGTTCACAGACCCTGCAGCGTGTATGTATATGGTGTACCGCACGATTATTTTCATCGTGCATAATATATTGTTATAAAATATGTACATCGCATATTATTCAGTTTCACTTGACATTTTATGTACCTATAGCATGTATGTTGTAATTTTTTTTATCGACAATTTGAATTAAACACAGTGCATCATAAAATATACAGTTCGATTATTGAACTACCGCATTACTATTCACTACTGCGCATCACGTGGCCTGGATCGTATATACCTCTTACATAATACAATGTCATACGTTTATGATTTATATCCACGTACGCGTATCGCACAGATTTGTTTGGTGTTCCTATTCATACTTGGGCCGGGTCGCATGAAAAAACCCGGCCCTGTACATTTGTTTACCGGCTCTGTAATTTACCGAGGTTTTAACGATTGTGTAAACCATGCCAGTGTTGCATAAAGAAATATCAAATTGTTGACAACCGTGGTTACCGAAAAAATTGAACCATAGTAAACCATGTGATTTTCTTATCGTTATAATAATTTCACCGATCCGTAAGTAGTCGGAGATGCAAAATCCTATCTGCGGTTTACAGGTCAGGGTAGCCGATAGTTTACGGAGCCGGTAACCTAACCGACCGTTCAATCAACACCTGATTTCATTTGCAGAGCCGTCAACGCGCCTGCAACAGATCTGTAAGTCGTCGCAGAACCTAACCTTACAACAGTGGCCTACAGTCTGCAGATGCGCATGTACGACACACATCGATATTGTTACGACGAGTCCGTCCGCTCGCGCCTCTCGTCCGTTTGATTTGAATCCAACCGCGCGGGTGACCAGGCGATGTGTATATAACCTACGACGATAGACTATTATTGCACATTACACGATATTACCACGACTAGTGCAGCTGTAGGTGTGGTAATTAACACGTCTGCTCGTGAAACGACGGTCGTGCTCGGCTGCGGCTAGCGGCCAGCGGGCGTATATTATAATAATATTGTGCCGACAACTGCGAAAGCCGCGCGAAGACAGTCGCTCATTCTGCTCGTATAATTATTATCAACACTGAACAGCGTAAAAATGTATAATAATGATATATATATATTAGAAACACGCCGCGACGCGAAAAACAAATGATGCAGCAGAAATCCACATCGATTATGCGCTTTGTATACCACGAGTTATACCATATACTATACGAACTGTATAATAATATTTGTGTTATATTATATTATTATTATACATACCGCATAGCGTTGTACGCGAGACCCACGTCGTAGTAAACCTTCCACGTCGGCGGGCCCTTTCGCCCGGCTGCCGACTGCGGCGACAGCACTTCAACACACCTTTTTATACATCGTTATCAGTTATAACTTATCGTGTATACGATTATGAACACTGTCGCGTGCATCATACGCATTCGCGACGTCTATATTATTATGATTCCACTGATTTGGAGAACAGCGACAAGCGAGAAACGAAATCTGTGTACTGAGTGTGTAGGTCCATTTTCATTTTTTTTTTGCACGTATATCTGAACTCTGCAGCGGTTTTCCAAAAGGTCACCGGTCTATTATCGGTCATGACGATGATAATAATATTATTATTCTTTTCCGGTGTGTTATTCGTTGTTGTCGTCGCTTGCAAGCCGTGAAATAATCGCGTGTGACCGGTGTCGTGCTGTGACGACGCAACGTTGATAATAATAATATTATATGTAGTGTGATGTCGTCGTCATATTGTTATTATATCGAATAAACACGCAGGAAAGCCGCGAAGAACTGTTCTTTTTCGTCGAAAAACACTGTTATAATAATATTATGGCTTTATATAATATGGATTTCACAATAACCGACGATGACGGTGGCAGCACGCGGGACGCCCCAAGCGTATTATAATCGAGTGCAGCCCTCGCGGCTCGCACGGATGAAAAATTATCCGACATCGGTTATCTCTTATCGGTAGAATATGAAAAGCGAAATTTATCATCCGCCGATATCAATGATTCGTTGTTGGTGATCGATGCGATTCGCGGGGCGCACAATATAACGGGCGGGCACGTCCAGATTGTTGTCGAGGTGTTCCACATAATATTATAAACCTACACCACGGCAATTATTTCGACACGCGACCACCGACCGACACTTCCGGTACGGCGGTGACCTGTATACAATATACGGGTATTAAACTGTATTGTGGATTTGTACGCACCAAAGGGTTGCCTACGCTGTATCAGTCAATTGTCATTCGTCTGTGTATCATTACGAATAACACGAAATGACAAAAAGTCTGATTTGAAAAAAGTCCGGCGGAATCATATTTTATTTGCGCACTAAAGTTCAAAAACAAAAATCATTCAACCGACAAAATTAAAATAATCAAAACATAATAATCACGTCAAACTATCTTATATACAATATTACATTTGAATATTATTCATTATACCTACCTAAACTTAGAGTTTACAAATAATATTGTTCCATATAAAAATTAAAATATTGTTTTTTATGTAACAATAATTTTGATAATATTATTGATTCTAATCTAATGGGATTAACACTATGAGTGTACAAATTAATATACCTATTTATACCTTTGTAATGGATTTCCATTGTATTTTAATTTTCAAACTTAGTATTTTGGTTTTTTGAATTTGACTTTTTAATTATATTTTAAATTTAAATTTTGTGAATCGAACGATTTTATTGATTTGTATTTTCAAAACTTTTTCAAATCACACTTTTTGTACCCTGAATTTTTAGCCGATTACCATACAATATATTTATTTTAAAATTGACTGCAATAGTATGTAAACCGGATCGTAACAAATTTGAAATTGAATGGTTTCGCGCCCAAAACGTGATAAATGTTCGCTCGGATATCACTTGCCAGTAATTTTCGTAATTTATGGACGGTCGTGTAAGACGTGTGAACTCACGGTTCATTCCGACTATATTCGATAATCTAAATACGAATTTATCGATGATAAGAAAATCCATTAGATATACCATTTATATATATATATATATATATAACATCTGTCAACAATATTGTCGTCTGAACGACAAAAATAAGTGTGAGTATTTCACTAAAAAAAACAGTGAATGACCCATTCCAAGCGCACTGGAGCATCGTTTTATCTTATCGTAATATGATATTATTATGATATTATGTATATTGGGATGGTCGATCGACAGTGCACTCGGAAAATAAGCGCCAGGCTTCACGCGGGAACCGGTCGACCGACCGCGTGTGCCGTGCGTTTCTCGCGCCAGCTACAGATGATAATATAGCGTAGATAACACATCGGCAGTTATTCACACGTCTCGTGTCATTTGCATACGATTGATAACGCGATTTTTTTCGTAATACCGTCGGCAAGGACGTTGTTGTGTCGTCGTGCCCGTCGTCAAATATTCAACGTCGCGACAAGGGAGATTTCAATCTCGTTTATATAATATTATTGTTGTGCGCATACCGCGGGCATGTTATAAACCATGCGGTATTGCTGTCGCTGTGTGAGTGTACCGCGTACACTACCTATAGGCGTACGAAAACAGACGAGTTTGCGGAATAATCCGTTTCCGGTCCGGAGATGAGAAAAACGTTTTCGCGTGTATATATAATGGATCGTGATCAATATAATATATATATATATATTATCATATGCGTGCCGTGCATAATATTATAATCTTCGTTTTCTGTCGAGTTACGTCCCGTAACATTTACATTATGCAGGTACGGATTGCGGGTAAACGACTCGGACGATTGCTACTACAGCTGCAGCAGTAAATCGATATTATACGCATATATTAATATATTATAATCGGTATTATACCTGTATATTCTTTTTAAGATCGAGAAAAAAAAAACTATATATAATATATTAATAAGTATAATATATCACGTCATACTCGTTCTTATATACATTATTGCTGTTGTTGTGCTGTCGCCAAGTCTCGCCGAAATGAACGCGAGGGGTTCTGAATTTGTCGGTACAAACTGTTTTCTTAAATAGTATTATTATATTGTGTTCGTATAATAGTGTACCGTTAAAATATTATTATTCAACAAGGCTCCATAATGTTGCCACGTCCCGGCGTCATCATTTCTTATCTGTTCGGTATAATCAGAAAATTATAATCACACACGGGTTTTTATTTGTATCTTATACGAAGCGGACCCGAATATTTAATTATAAGCCGGTCCTTAGGTAATAACATACTTATACGTTATAGGTAGGTATAGTTACTTACACGTTATAGGTATATTGGAGGGCACGTGCATAAATATTTCATTAATTATTACGGTTTGCGTTGATTTCCGCCCACTGCAGGGATTGAAAATTCACTCGAGACGTGACGTCGTGTTTTAACAATAAAATTACATAGTTTAAATGTTTAAACTTCCAATTGAATATCCTATGCACCGGATGACTGAATACTAGTTACAATTATTATGACATAAATTTACATTTTACAAATTAACACTAAGGGGCATATCGCATGTACCTAATTTATATAATATTATGTTTAATTCAGATAGTACCATATAGGTACCTCCTACTTATATATATTTGTTATTATTATTATAACCAAATACATTATAATCACATTCACATATTATATAGATTAAAGTACAATGCTTTTACTTTAATTCACTACAATAAGCTACGCTCGTGGTGGGGTAAATGAATCATTAATATACAGTCACATCTTTAACAACAAATCTAAAATCCTATTAAACTAAATACATTAATTACAACTCATAACGACCAGCTTACTATTACTATATAATTATACCATATAGGTACATATTGTAATTGACTTACTAGTGATTAACATTTTTCATACAATAGTCAAATATTAGGTACATAATAATTTATAGCACTAGAACGTTTCACTCCACAGTACCTAATCTTAAATAAGTCACACAGGATTAGTTGACAGAATAGTTGTATCCTCTATATTATATCAAAAGCAGAACGGCAAGTAATACCATATAATAATTATTCCAGCAGTTAAGTGTTATAACGTGTACGTAGACCTACCTACACGAAATATGGCAATAAACTAATAAAGTTATAAAGTTATAATTATTATCAACATCTGAAAACGCGTTAATCGCATATATTGACTGCAATAGTGTAATCTATAATAGGTATACCTACTCATGTTTTTTTTATACATGTACGATGTAAAATGTAAATATGTACCTATTAAAAATTACCGATCACTTACAACAATAACAGAAAAAAGGAGAACTTTAACAGTCAAGGAGTATTTCTAATTTTTTATTTTATTCATCTTTCCAAATCGTATCCTAAAAGTTCTATTTCAATATGAATAATACACTTAAAATTATGCCTCATTTGTAGATACAATTTTAGAGTCGAATTTCATAGACGAGTATATTATACTTACCTAATTAAGTGGTAGTTAATTTTCGTATAATTTAATAATAATTAAAGGTAATTAACTCAAAATATTTATTAATAAACGAAAATGTTGCCCTGCCCCTGAGAAATTATTTAATCGGTTTGCAGCCGTAATGTTTCCTGGCCTTTTTCCTTAACGCCACACCGAACGTACATACCTTCGACTTACAAACGTATGACGTGCGTAATTAATTGCGTTCAACAGTTCCAAGTCTGCGTAGTAATTTTTTGAACTGACCGATTAATTATTATCAAACTTTAAGCTTAGGTTAGGTTATCTGTGCTTTCTCGTGGGGTTTTAAGATATTTCATTTTTTAAGCAAGTTATCTATACTTATGTAAAATATTATAATTTGAAAATTCTCATATTTCACTTAAAAATTAAATTATGTCGATGAACATTTTCAACTATTTATTAAAATGCAAAGCTCATTACACAACAATGAAACTGCGGAACACAACAACAAATGTCCTATGTTGTTCGTTCGTAAGACGGAGACAACACGGCGGGTGTGTCATCCTCTCGAGTCCGCTACTATAATATAAATATACAATGTACCGCATTCGCTAGTGTACAATAAGGTACTATAATATAATATTGTTTTCACAGCATGTACATCGGTATAATATTATTACATAAATGATTTTGGGCGTGTTTATATGTCATAACATTATGACATACCTACTCGCATACGTATGATACGTGATCTTATAAGTAATATTATACAAGTATTTATTGTTTCTTTTCCGTCGAATCGATAACGCGAGCGCTGCGTAGATTATGCCTATGCCTATGTATATATATATGTTATTTACAATAACGCGTTAAATCTTATCGCACTGGCACCGCACACTACGCTGTAGTTGTAGTGTACACCGAAACGCACAACAATCATGCTAGTGTAAGGTACGTCGACGGTGTAACAGTACGCGGCCGCGATGTTGTATACGGCTGGAAACTGATCGAAATTCGGCGGGATCAGAGGGGAAAGAAACGGCGAGCACGTGGACGTACCTAGATATTGTGTAATATAATATTAAGTATAATACGCGTATAATAGGTCCACGATATACGATGCGCGTCCGCGGCGCAGAGCATAATAAACCGCCGACGTCGATTATTATTATTATTATTATTATTATTATTATTATTATTATAATGTACGTCATGTACATGATGTATTGTACTGTGGGCATCCACACAAAAACGAAATATAATGACTGGTTTGGCGGGCGACGCGCGGTACCGGACGTTCATCTGCAGACTTTGAAAACTATTGCAGTCGTGCCGTGCCGGAGCGAAAATAATAGGAAAATACCTGTACATAGGGCTAGGTGTATTATACTTCCTTTTTTTTTTTTTTCCGTCCTTGCAGTCGACCCGTGAAATCACAAAGCGCGTTTGGCCAGTTCACTCAATCTCTCGTTAACTCGTGGAACGTTGCGATATAATATAATATACAAAGTACCTATATCATGAAAATATGCCCATACCCACGATATTATATACACCGAGTCACGGCCAGACACGTGTGGATATCCGACTATTGGAGTGGTCATCTCACTGCTCGCATAATATTATAGTTGTATCAAAATTATTAACCGTACACCTATTGATATTATTATTAAGTCTTTTTCGTCCTTTGTGGAACCGTTATTGATGAAATGTGTCCGTAAGACGAGTAACGAGAAAAAAAATTTTTTAAACTAGCCACGAATAACGAAACCACGCTATTAAAATTAATCGAATCATATCGCAAGACGTGTTATACATAATATTTTGTACGTATAATGTATAATATAGTGATGTACTGCAATAATGGAATATTATACTATTATACCTATTACACAATGGTGCACCGTGCACCACGCGTATTAAACGATTCGCAAATTGCAACTAAGATTTTCTACAGACAACGTTCTATGGTATAGAAATGTATAATCCGACTTGGAATATTTTATCTGAATTCCTCATGCTCAATAATATTCTACAGTGTTTGTTTTTTCCGTCCATACCAATCGGACGGAGAAAACAACGAATAATAATAATACATTACATCATGACATGTTGTTAGATGTTCGTTGATGCGTGTCAAAGGATTTCGTCGTGTGCGCGTAACGTAAGCTTATAAGTATTATGCTGTTGACTTGTAACTCATAAGTCATAACAATATTATATGGACAATAATATAGAGTATAGACATATTATATCCAGCGTGCGTTTGAAAAATGACACCTGCAGTAATCACTGATCACAATTTATTATTGCGTGCGAACGGTGGTACGGAAAAGGGAGATAACACTACATTGGCCTTTTTATTCACAATTTGACTTTTCTGATTGCGGGGCTGCAGGTATGGGGGTTAACTCTTCTATTCGCGCTGTGCTCGAGAAATAATCCAGAAATAGTCTCGTATAGTATACTCTTGTAATAATATTGTGATAATAGTGTACACGCACATTGTTGTAATCGAATAATTGGCCGTCGGGCATGGAGCCAATAAAAACGTTTATATATCAATATTGTTGTGCTTTCTGTTAGCATACAAATCGTCCGCCGCGTGTAGGTTAGGTACACGCGCGTGTAATGGATTTTCAAAAACATAATATTAATATTTACACCCGCGGGCACTTGGAATACCTTGTAATAGGTGGTACACGACTATCATAATCGAACGAGTTAACTGCGATCGTCGTCGCACCTTATTATATTATATTTTTATTGTTATTATATTATATGTATACAATTAGGCATATCCCTGTGTATTATATACATTCGAAAAATCAAACTATAATAACATGCAAGTAAACAACTGCAATATATTATATATTTTTATATTTTTATAACTATCGTTAATTTCTATTAATTTAATATCGTCGACAAAACGGACCTGCGCTTGGGAAAAATATTTAAACGCTCGGCATTAGTCAAACATGTGCAAATAAAATCGAAATAGGTAGTGACGGTAGTACATTGTACGAATATGGTTAAAAAAAAACCACAGCAAGCATTATAACTTGTTTGGTCAATAATATTATTATAATAAATAGTCGAACAACCGAACAAGCACCCGGGAACACATTTTATGAGAAAACACGAGACGGAAAAGCGTCTCGAAGAAACGGCAGCTGTACAATATTTTTAATTTAATAAAACGTAGGTGTAATCGATTAAGACCATTAATTATTACGATTTTTTGCATGATAATATAATATAGTTATATAGTATCAGCGCCGCCCAGACGCCCATACCTATCTATAATTATGTTACTGTATACATAATTATTGTTATTTGTTACTATATTTGTACGGACGCTTCGACCATAAAAAATATATCTGAAACCATATAAAAATACATATTTAAATCGCAATATGTAATTCGTACGAAATATCAGGCATAATGTATATCGCATACGTGAAAGACGGTACGGGAAATGAAAACCTTGCACACCTGTTAACAATAATATGATATTATCAACTATATTTTACTAATTAACTATTATTATAAAATTACAGATTAAAGACGTGAGGTGCCGTCGTTTGTCCGGTGTTCGACTTGATACGAAAATAATAAACGTATAAATGACTCGCGGACGAAGAATAATGATTTGTATACATACCAACCGTACATTTACGTGTGCGCCGAATATATATATTCTTGTCAGAGCTATAACTTTGTATGTGAAGCGTGCATACTGTGTAACATATACATCTATCATTTCGTCCATACAATAAGGCCGTGGGAGGGTCATCTCTATTAATCTTTCCAGTCCCCCTTATATATATATATTATTATAGTATCTAATGACCATTGAAGAAATCTCCGTTTTTATGTACTCGTCCGTCAGCATAAAACGGATCAATAAATCGTCGGTTTCCGATAGTGCGGTAATTTTCGATTCGCCTTGCTACGCCACCCTAACCACATATACCTAATAAAAGAATAAAATCGAACACAAAGCAGATCTTTTCGAATTTGATTGTACTATAATATACAATGTGGTTTTTACGCGTACGATAAATGTGTGAATTTAATAATAGACTTGAAATATATTGTAATATTATAATGGATACTTCTTAAGAGGACGCCACACCCGCATGTGTTGTCTTTGTCTTACAAACGCGTAACATACCAAATTTACGCTCAGAAATTCAAGTTTTATGCCATTACCTTAAAAGTTAGAGTAAATCGACCTATTATGAAACTCGATGATAAGAACATTATCTGTGTTTTGTTGGAAGTTTTTTTACGATACTTCAGTTTTTAAGTGAGTTATTGCGTGTGTAATAAATTTAAATTAAAAATGCTCATAAATCATTTAAAAACTGAATTATCGTAAAAAAACTTCCAACAAAACACAGATAATGTTCTTAACATCAAGTTTCGTAATATGTCGATTTACTCTAATTTTAAAGTTAATGGCATAAAACTTGAATTTCTGAGCGTAAATTTGGTATGTTACGCGTTTGTAAGACAAAGACAACACATGCGGGTGTGGCGTCCTCTTAATCTTAACATTATTGTATAAAACAAAGTCCCGCTGTCCGTCTGTATGCTTAGACCTTTAAAACTACGTAACGGATTTTGATGTGGTTTTTTTCAATTGATAGGGTGATTCAAGAGGAAGGTTTAGATTCACAATTAGACCAGGTAGGTCCAACCCGAGAAGGTGCTCAAACAGGAATTTTGAAATTTTTCTTCATAAATGGTTGCTATTGATTATTTAATATTTATCATTTTATTGGTTGCCATTGGTTATCGGGTGGATCAGGTACAAGCATGCATCAAATCGAATTTCGCACGTTGCCTACAAAGGTGGCTGAGTTGCACTTATTAGCGAGTTACACCCAAAAGGAGTTGGACAATCATAATTTTTTTAAGAGTTGTCATTTTTTACGGGCAACAAAGTGCGAGGGATTAGCTACTATATTATATTTATATTTTTGAAATACCAAAAATATCAACCCTTAAAGTTATAACTATATGACTAGGAATTTAATGCACTAAAAAACTAAAAAACCTATACAAATCTATGATAGCACTAACATTTAAAATAATATAAACTATAATGATCATGATGATAAAAAATATTTAGTATAAATCAATCATCATATTATTATTATATTTCCAAGCTTATTTACATACATATTTATTAATCATAAACTAAATATTAATTGACGTAGTAGTGTATTATATCAACGTGGGTCGAGCACAAGAATAAAGCATTGTGTATAGGTAAAATGGAACTATCTCGTCGGTAAAAATAAAATATGTAAATGGAAAATTTCCTTGTCATAATAATATAGACTTACACTGCAGCAGCTGGATGAAAAAAAAAAAACGAAAGTGCAATGAAGTTGTGTAGGTACTCATTACGTTTCAAATCCGATCAGTTGGCTGAGAAAACTAAAAAAATTATCGAAAAAAAATCGTGTACGGAAAACTATAAGTCCCTAAACTTATAAATGGATTCGGGAGGGTCGATTGGGCCGGGGTTGTTCGTTTTGCATTCACACGCGTCTCGTACATACTTCGGAGCACGCCACACGGCCATTATATTGTTGTCTCCGTCTTACAACTGCGCAACATGGCAAATTTTCGCTTGGCAGATCGATGGTTTAGCTCCGTTAGTTCAAAAACCGCAGTGAGTCGACCTGTTATGAAACTCGATGGTAAGAACTTAATCTGTGTTTGCATGTGGGTTTTTTACGATAGTTCAATTTTTTTAGCAAGTCATGTACGTGTATAATATAGTTTGAATTAAAAATACTAATAACTCATTTAATAATAGAATTATCGTAAAAAACCCACACACAAACACGGATAATGTTTCTATTGTTCAATTATTCTTACCACCTGCAAGTTTCATAATAGGTCGATTCACTCAAATTTTTAAACCATAACGTAGCTAAACGTGATCTGCCGAGCGTACATTTGCCATGGGACGCAATTGTAAGACGGAGACGACCGCAAACATCCGTGTAGCGTCCTCTCGATATTACACTATCAAGTATGGGCGAATATCTCGAAATAAACGATTCGGCGAAATCTGCTGCTGCTGATGTGGGTTATTGATATATATATAATATATTTGTATAAAACTAACGAATATAATACACATTTAACACAACATTATACATTAATAGTGTATGATATACGGTGTAATTGCTGCAGCGTATTATATTAATATTATTATCGTCGTTTTAAAAATATATTAAACCCGAGGCAACATTATATTAATATACTGCACGCAGTTCGCTAATGACGCGATATTCGTGATAATATTACGGTGTAGGTATTCCGCTGAGCTTGGTAGGTATACGCACATCCATATTATATATACAACATACGCGTAATAATATGACGTAATAACACATTGTATTTTATTATCATATTTTATAACGGTACAATTATCGCGGTTAATGTAATATCATATTATAAAGACATTAAGTGTAGCAGGTATAATATAATATAACATAAATAATATACATATGTATACACCATAGGCACCAGGCACGAAACGAGATAGCAAAACTATATAATATCAATGATATTATCGGTTTAATACTCTCTGGCCCGACATATTATTTCGCGTATCATATAAATACGAATAGATATTTTGATATAATATATTGTAGGAAGCTACATAATAATATCACGTACACGGTACACGTAGTTGTGTTTGATATAAATTTGAAAATAATGATATAATAATGTTGATACTTGTAATAATATATTATACTCACGTGGCGTTTATATTTTATCAATAAAAGTGAAAAATAGTATAGGTATCAGACCTCCACACTTCGTTGCCCGTTCAAATGACGACTCTATATTATGATTCAAACTATTGGTTCAATTAGTTATTCAATATACGGTGTAACGGTGTTCTAAACTTTAAAATGTCCATCGATCACCTTCGGATACTTGTTTAAGCATCACTTTAAAATGTGAATTTTGGAAAACGCTTTCTCGGCGCACGCTTAGATGACGGTACGAAGGTACCGCGAAAATTATAAACCTCAAGCTATCATTGTTTAGGCTCTATACGTTGATCAGTCAGTGAGTCAGTGAGAACACGTCCGATTATTTTTATTAATTTTTAGGTAGGTATAGAGCCCGGCCACTAAGGACATTAGCTATTGTAGGGGTCACGGTTGGTATGGCTGGTACGTTTAGTTGCGGCAACACGAGTACGAGTGGCGAGGTTTTTGTCACTATGGAGCCGGGTGGTCACCCATCCGGGAACTTTTAGCAGTGGCTGCTTACCCTCGATCACGTTGCGTGATCGATTTCAGCCACCTCGCCACGCTAAGCATGGTCCGATTACATTCTGGCCACGGACCCCGATGCATGATGACCGGCGTTTCCCGTGGTGAAACTTGCTTCTGATTATGTTTTGATAATATTATGTTCCCGTGCATTTCGTTGCCCGTGAAAATGCCACCACTTATATGATTCAAATTTTGTGTTAAATGCGTTACTTAATACCCGGTGTAATGATATATAAAAAAAGATTTAAGTTTAACTTTGATTTTTATTTGATTTTTAACACACATTAATCATAATTTTGCACATTTATTTTTACTTAGGACTGTGTTTATTTTTGTAAAGATTACTCCTAATACGTAAACTTAAAGATCAAGTAATTATTTTTTTTTTATTTGCTTTAGTATAATCGGCCACTTATCTAGATAAAATATAGCCTATAGATCTTTGGGATAGTCTAACCCTTAATATTTTAAAATCAGTTAATTAGTTTCAGAGATTACCCCGAAAAAAACAATCAATTTTTCATTTTTGAAATATTATTATAAAATAAATATAAATATAAATAATAATTAAATACCTATAAAGTATAAATATAATATAACATAATATAACTATTATACAAGTATACAAGGATCGTTAAAAATGCATTGTAGTACTCTTACTAAGTCACTTGTGCGTTTTATAGGTACCACCAGCAGTGCCGCAATCACATTTTTGAGACTTTCGGATACAAATAATATATTAGAAACACTTGGCCCGTAGACATAGGTATATATATGGGCGCGATTGGGGTGTGGCCCCGCATTGTTGAAGATTATCCTCCCAAATATTAGTCGACATCAATATTATAGATGTTATAATTTTTTATAATGTGCAAGTGACAGGTGGTTTTTTTATCATTCGTTACCAACTTTGAACCTATTAAAGCCGAGCTTAAATTACTGAACCGTGTCGCGTGACTCGTGCGCTGTATTTCGTGCATTTGATGCTTTTGCAACAAAAGGTCACCTAAAAGTGAAAATTAAAATACATTCAACTTCGTGGTCTCTACTCGGGGCACAGTATATATTATTATTGTGCAGGGAACGTAATTCAGATCACTGTGATTGGGCGATACTTGCAGGATCGCGGGTCCGGCGAAATCGTGAAATCTATTTCCAAACGGTTTCTTAAGCGGCCGGTACAAGCTAAAAAAAAAAAAAAAAATATGTGCACCGTACGAAAAACGAAAACCGTTACTACTGAGAGTGACGAAAGAACAACAATCGTTTGGTGACGTCGAAGCACCGTTTGAAAAAAGATGTCCAGTACCAAATCACGTATTCTATAAATATGTGCAGTGCCGCATTTTTATTGTTTTTTTTACAGGTATATCAACAGGCGGTCATTTCCAACATCGACGCATAGATTGAAATTGTCTTATACCGCTATATAGGTATTTCAAATTGTAATCTGGTTTCCGGTATTTGTTTACTGCCATTGGCAATTACCAACACACGGTATACTCGGTATCTACCACGAGAAATGGTATTTTTTAGCAATATTACCGAAATACGGTATTTTCGGTGAAATTACCAACTATAGGAAAAATTTAATATTCAAAATTAATGATGGGAACCTCTGAGCTAGAACGTTCCTCATTATGTGGATATATATATAATTCAAATTAAATCCCACTCTATTAGTAAATAAATCAAAACTTCATACATTAATTATTCATTACATTGTCAAGAGTAAAGGCGGGTTTCCAGTGTTTCTCTATGTGTACACATTTGCGCATGTGCGCACATCTATTCGAGTACGTTCGTAACGATCCCAAAAAAGTTTCACGTTGGTTAAACTAGGTAACCGTACTGATTTTATGCATAGTGTTCTTGATAATCGTCGATATCTGCGGAAGACCGAAAGCTCGTCGTGAATATCAGCCAATCGCAGCAAGTGATTTTTATACACATACACGATAAACGTGAACGCCAAGGTAAGTATTTAGAGGAAACCTACAACAATGATACAGTAATAAATTTCGTCAACTTTCACCACAGCGGTAAATACCGAATCATGGTATGCAATGGTGGCATTTCCAAGGAAACAGATTCTGGTAATTAAACAACACCGGTAAGCTGAAAATACTGTCTGACCTTACACTTCGCTGTAGAGGATGACGATGCAAAATCGGTTATTGATCGAGAAACGGCCTCTCGAATGCTGTTTTTTGGCGATTTCTGACTACCAATGAAATGCGTGTATCGTGATAATGTGCTAACATAATTTATTATTATCGCCAACGAGTAGACATCATTACTTATATATTATACAGTCGTTGCGGGTTATAGTCGGTCTGAAGCCGTTTGCCGGCCTATTTCTTCGCATCCACGCCGTGCCGATATAGGTATATTGCGACCACATCTCCCGAGTATATATTACTATATTATAAACAATGTTGCGCATATATATTTTGTGAACGTCATTACTTCCGAGTTCCGGTTCACGACAACCGTTACGACGGACGTTTACCGGGGATTTTCTTAGGACGGTGTTTCTGTATAGAACTCGCGTTAGTCGCCTTTGTTTATACTTTATTAATTATTTCTCTTCACAGCTTCGTCGCATACTTTATTCGTATTAGGAGTAACAGGATGTCCCTACGAATTTACGATTTACGAATTATTGTAGTTGCGCACAATGTGGCGCGTTATAATATAATATGCTTATTATATAGGTATTTGTAAAAATCAAGTTTTCTTTAAATAAAAAATAACCGTTTTTATGTTTTAAACATGTTTGCAGGTAGGTTTTTTCTGCTATTTTATTGTTTAATATTAATTACAACTCGTTTTACATCTAACCAACCGATGGCCGATACATTATTTATGTAACTTTGAAGGAACATAACCTCCGAATAATCAATTTGATATCACAATTATATAAAATATATTATGTGTGTATTCTAATTTCAGCCGCACAAATTATACATTGTTCTGTGTTTATATATATAAGATATTTACATATGAGTGTAACACTTATATAAGTTATAATAGACATTTTGTTTGTCATGTTTTTCCGCGTGTTTTTTCGTCCAAATGGCAAAATGCCAAATAGTTTGACGTTTATTCGTATTCCTACAATTAGTAAGTAGGTACATCAGTTCAGTGTTGACTAAAATACAAATAGCACCTAAGTCATATACATAATTTAAGCACAAGAAACTACAGTTAAACGTGCTTAAAAAATCACTATACTATGTGGAAGTCGGAGACTAAAGAGCCAACGAAATATTAAGGGGGATGCTATAGGTAAATGACCTGAATTTATAATTTTTTGTAGGCCGATATGCTATAAATATCTTCACGGAAAACTTTTTCTCTTATTTAACTTGTTATATTATGCACTGATAAATCATGTAACGACAAATGTATAATACCTAGGTGTCCCTACGAGTAAAAGCTGTGCTGCATTAATTTTCCCTAATGATAAAATGTCTGAATATATAGAAAGTATGGTAGGTGGTAACAAATAAAAACCACTCCGGAAAGTGAAAATTCTGACTGCTGAAAACTGAAAACTTGTTAGATTCTGAGCGGTGAATGTATTGATTTCACACATATATCTGTGTTAATTATTATTTTTTGTGTAATATTATTCACGATATGTATATAGTCGAAATAATGCTTTGATTTCCAACTTTTAGGCTGGTCTCTAATAGAAAATTGCATCTATCTAGTTGGTACTTTTGACCGGTCAAAATGTAAAGTGTCAAGTACTTTTCAAAAGCGTCGGGAAAAACAAAAAAAAAAAAGTGGATAAGTGGATGTCGCTCTGCTGTACAGTAGGTTACTAGAGGGTCACTGTAATGGATGGTGTTAAATTTTAATTCAATGATATAATATCATTGTATATAAGAAAACGATTCTGAGCGAAAACGGTCAGTCAGCCTATGATATTACCGAGTATATTTGATAATATTATTGTGATATTACCGAGTATATTTGATGATATTATTGTGAATAAAGTAATTTATATATAACCTATTTACGTGGAGCCTTGTTTTAAATTTTCAATCCTTAGCCATAAAAGTTAAACATTTTATATATTTTTAACTACAAAATAATTAATAAATTATAAATTTGATAAATGTTGTCAACATTTGAACTTTAAATGCTTATAAAAAAAAATTGTGCCTATGTATTTTTAATACTTTTCAACTGCTATTAGAATGATATATCAAGGGCCTTATATTAAATTTTCACGCTTTTTTACCCAACAATAAAAATTTTATTGATATTTATAGAAAAAAAAACTAAAAAAATTGAAAACTGACAATGTCCGTAAACAGCTCAAAAAGAGTCAAAATATTTTCAACATTTTATGGTGTATAGAAAATGCTAATATAAACATTCGGTAAAATTTTCAAGTATCTACAGTCATTCGTTTTTTAATTACAATAAAATAAGAAAATTGTTACATGAGAAATCGAGTGAATATCAAATGTTGTAAAAATATAAATTTCAGACGCTCATAAAAATTGAATTTAAGTTTCTTGTAGACATTTTTTTTTTGATAAAGGTAGACAAACTTATGAGTAATCTTATATTACATTTTCAAATCTTAGATTTAAAAAGAAAAAATTTTATGAATTCTCAACTCAAAATAATTTGCTAATTTTCGTGATTTTTCCGTATTTTGTCAAAATTTGAACTTTAAATGTTTGTAAATAAAAACTGTGACTAAGGATTTATAATTTTTTTCATCTGCCTTTGAAACAATAACTTAGGAGCCTTTTATTAAATTTTCAAGCTTTTTTACTCAACATATAAAATTTTATTGATATTTATAGAAAAAATAACTAAAAAAATTTAAAACTGACAATGTCCATAAACAGCTCAAAAAGAGTCAATATTTTCAAAATTTTACGGTGTATAGAAAATGCTAATATCAACATTCAGTCAAAATTTCATGTCCCTACGGTCATTTGTTTTAGAGTTACACCAAAAACCAAAATAGATTTTCTCAAAAACAGATTTTGCGTAAAAATTCCCGTTTTTCCTTAATTTTTCTTTTGTTTTTCACGTCGCTTTTGAAAACTACTGGGAAATTTTTACTTTTGACCCCCCAAAGTACCAACTAGATTCACTTTCCTATCAGAAAAGTTATTGTTGAAGAAAATCCAAGCACTTTTACTGTCCTAAAAGGTGATGACAGACACACAAAAAAACACACATCATTGTAAAATCAATACATTCATCGCTTCGCTCAGAATCTAAAATTAAGGATAAATTGGAATTTTTCCCCAAAACCAGCTTCTGACAATATTTATTATGCAGTATATTGTAAAAATAATTTTCGCGTGTATAAAACCCACGTCCACTAATGCAACGTCGATAACGGTGGAAACACGTTATACAATTGTTTATATATCATAGGTATGCATATCTTTTCTGTAATGACAATAACACTATAATATCATAACAGAGCATAATACATAATATTATATTATAATAATATAATATACGTTATAGTATGGATTTCTGCGGTGCGTGTGCGGTGCGTGCTCGTATATTTTTTTTTATGTTTACGGTTTGAAATCGGATTAAATCTCGTTTTACCGGAGGTGTAGAATTTCACTGGACCTCCTGTATTCGATGACGCCTGCAGTAAAGGTAGGTGCCTGCACCGTGTTTATGTTGTGTTCCTACCTGCAAGAGTTACGCGCGTGTAACTATGAAATTATAATTACTTGGCGGTCGGCCGACCGTCGACGATATGATATATATTATATGTACGTATACATATAGGTATACATAATCACAATACTCGTATAATGTACCATTGACGTTATATACGTATATAGAGGCATATGTGCACTCATCATTCCAGCACGCCCTGCAGCGGGTATACGCGTATAGGTATAAATTATATGATTTAAACAGCGACGATCAGATATACCGCGCGCTTATAATACAAGACGTGTACATACATCATGTACACACACATCGTAGGTTCGTAGGTACCTACGCGCTTAGGTATCTATATATAGGTAATAACAAGTGTTAGTAGGTAATAGGTGTGGACCCACACGCGTACATAGGCACGTTTAAATAAATAACATATATACGTTGAATATATTATAATATATAATATTATAAACACAACATACACACACACACACACACACACACACACACACACACACACACACACACACACACACACACACACGCACACGACTCAGCTGTATTATAATATGCGTTATGCGCCCGTCGCGTATACAGGTGCAGTAGTGTGTAATGTGTATACTGTATATTTTATATACGTACACGAAAAGATAAGTCTGCAGGCGTAGAGCTGGGTGGCGGCGGTAATGAGGGTGCATAACGCAAACTGTCGCGACCAGGACAGTGTTTTTAGGTGTACATATACCTATACCTCATTATGTGCATATATAATAATAATAATAATAATACGACGTGTATGATATATTATTTTACGGGCTTCGCGCCGACTGCTGCAGAGAGGGTGCAGTTTTGGTTGTTTAGGGTTGCCGCCGCCGTTACCCTTCGGTACGGTGTGTACGTATACGCGTGTATAATTAAAATCCGACTACACTCTGGGGCTGCTTAAATGCGCGCGCGTGACGTATATGTATAATGTATAATATGTATATATATATATAGAGAGAGAGAGAGCTATATAGGCTCGCGGCTACAGCTGTATACTTATATGTATCTCTGTAGGGGTGCACTAACGCAACCGCTTTTCCCCGCAATATCATATACCAGTACGCGCACTTGCAGGTCAAAACACGGTTACAAGAAATCATACGACTAATTGGTAGCGCATAATTAGGTATATTTGAGGACTATTAAGCGTATGGAGCCGACGTACTGCAGAACCTGCTCTATATTATATATACTATTATATTACGCCGTGGTGTACCTATACAATAATCGTAGCACCTATATAACGCCATTTCTATGATGTGCGTTTCTATGATGTGCCTACATAATGGTGCGTAATTGATAAGATGTACTCATAAATTATTGTCAAAGGTAAAGTATTTTGTTCCAACTACCTACATACCTATACATTTTTGGTGGGCGTGTTACGAAGAAGGAATAATTATTCTTGTATAGGAATTTTTGTTTCGTATCTTTTCGATTGTAATGAAGTGAACTTTGTTTTGCCTTTTTTGGCTTTTTCCCCCTACATGTACCTACTTTTTTGTTAATAAGGCTCAGATTTTATAGTACCTAAATACTTTTTGGCTGCAGGAGTGTGAAAAAAAAGTTTAAATAATATTTTATTACAATATATAAATTCGTTTTGTATCATTCCACTTGCAATGAAGTATTTAAACTTGGTTTTGCATTTTTTTTTATTATTTCCCCTAAGTATACTTTTTCGCTAATTTTTGAACAGTTTTCATGAAAACGCCATATATTATTTTCATTTATCATAATATATTTACCTACCCATATACTATTGTGTGTTCTTAGAAGTACCTAAGTCGTAGGTGACATAATTATCGTGTTTCGTCGTCGACATTATTTCGTTTGTTATCGGGAATAAAATATAATTTTCTTTTTTTGGCAATATTATAAATGCTTTTTTAACGATTTATTTTGTTACAAGAATAATTAGTGAAATGGTCGTTAATCGTTATGACATTATATGATGAGAGTCAAATTATCAAATTTAAAAAAAAGGCAAGCGCACGTCTAAAAATACAATAAAAGGCACGCGCAAGTATAGTAAGTATACGAATTACGAAGTTTACAAAGCGTAAAGATTATGTAAATATGCAATCATCGTATTTTATCACACGATAAATTATTGTTGACCGTGAGACTGCTCGTGATTATACCTATATACGCATCTATAAGTGCACTAGGTAAACCATAATACATCATCTCACTTATTATTATATAAAATAAAAAACGGAGATTGCAATAAGCGACTTGATACTTTATCTTTTATTACGTTACACCTTTACGTAAATCAATTATATAATATATAATATGTATAGGTATAGAAAAAAAAATTCACATGCACCTATGTATTCAGTGTTATCGGAACCAAACCATTTTTTAATATGATATTAATATTATTATACCGAGGTTGCCCCGCCGACTGCAGTCGCTGTTTTGGGAAGTGTGCTTTAGGCCCCTGCAGCAGTATCACGGAACGAATTCGATTAGGTATAGGTATTTATTATGATTATAATAATTATAACAATTTAACATTTATAAAAAAAAAACCGTCATTCGTTCCGCAGAGATTCTCGACCGTATATCATACTCGTTATTATATAGTCATCGCAATAATATTCATTATAGTATCATTATAATGGTTAATGAAACTATTATTATCCATCATTCGAATAACCGTTTCGGACTGCACGTGCGTTGAATACAAACAATATTTTTGTTTACTTAAGACGGGCGCGATCATCGTTAATTATTCGGGTCGATAAAAAGATTCGATCTGCTTCGGACGGCGGCGTGAAAAAAAACCGCATGTATAATATTATTATTGTCAACGAACACGCTCTTCTCGAGTACCTACCCACCTCTCTCTAGCTATATTCAAATCGTTTCGGAACGTAAACATTCCTTTGCCGCCGCCTATAATAATAATAATAATAATAATATACGACATTTACTGCGTCGTGAGTCGCGACGATGATGTATTTATCGTCATTGTAATATTTATAATATTAAACACTATACATAATAATATGATGCAGCGGCGGTATCAAATCAGTACAGCATGTTGTTCATATTATTGTCAACATCATCATCATCATCGTCGTCTTGTGCGTCGTCTAGCCGTATACAAGTGGGCCGTCGGATTCGAGTGGTGGTGTGCTGTTTCCACGCAAGTATACCTGCGACGTATAATGTCCATTTCAGCCGGTATTAACGTTAATACATAAATTATTATTTCACGTATTGTGATAATATCATACATAATAATATCAATATAGTACAATAATAATAATAATAATAATAATAATAATAATAATAATAATAATAATAATAATAATAATAATAATAATAATAATAATAATAATAATAATAATAATAATAATAATATTAATAATGATAATAATAATAATAATAATAATAATATTAATAATAATAATATTAATAATAATAATAATAATAATAATAATAATAATAATAATAATATTAATAATAATAATAATAATAATATTAATAATAATAATAATAATAATATATGTAGACACGGACGCGATGATAAATCATCAATTAGCCGCAACGGTGCACCGGTGATGATATGATAATAATAATTATTACTATCGTCTATACCGTGATATTCGTGCAATATATAATAATAATATTATTATATTATGTTATTAAAATATGCTGCGCCGCTGTCACTGTGGGTAACCAGTGCGGTTGAAACTGCTTTCAAAGCGGCAATATTGCAGTTTGACGATTATTCGAATGCAATGCCCGCAGTACATAATAATAATAATAATAATAATAATAATAATATAGTGCATACTGCAGCGTATTACTGTGTGTCTCTCTCTATGTATTACGCATTGAGTGCACCTGACCGAATCGTTCCCGCGGCGCGTATGATATTTTATTACGTATAATATGGTTATTAATAATATGGTCGTTGCCTGCACGGAGGGGTCGCTATTCGCAATACATTTTGTTTTCATAGCAATAATATGTTATGTAACATAATAAATAAGGTCCGAGCGGTGTCGGTGAAATAATATTATAATACGACCTAACCAGGTATACCTACGTGATAAACAATATTTTGATTTCGGGCGATCGGTCTATTTGTGCGGCGGCCGACAAACGGTCGCGTGTTGTAATAATGGTAATCGACTATACTAATAATCGCGGGACGTACATGTTACCGTAATATATATTTATAATAATATATTATTTACCATATTATTATATTGTACCGTATCGGGGTCGAGAAAACAAAATAATTTAAAATATATAATCAATTACATATATTTTTTTTTAAACCTCAATTTAAAAATAATATTTATTCATTTAAGTTTTAAAAGATTGCGAAAGTTCACTGCCCACAACTCAACACTTGACTCCGAAACAAAAAAAGAAAGACCACCTCTAAAAACGTATCAAGTTATAAATAATTATATATTTTACGTGAATCATATGGTACAAAATGGAGCTTATACTAAATGTAAAGGTACTTAGATAGTATATATTTTATGAACTAATTATTAATTTATTGATTTTATTGACATAACTCGTTAGATGGAAACCCGCTTTGAAAATATTGATGAACAACTGCAAGCTGAACGATTTATGAACGTGAAGTATTTAAGGAACGATATAGTTCCAGTTGAAATGTTGGGATGTAGATTTTCATTTTAATTGATAACCACATATATTACTATCAACGGCACGTAACAGGCCTCATTTAATATGTTTGGGTCTGAACGATCCGAAAACTTAGATATAAAGTCAGGACCAAAATAAATGTAGGATCTGAAAATAGGTGACTGCTCTTCTGTACAGTATAATGTGTTGAGACGTCGAGTGTACCTCGGCATTGAATAAGCCACTGTAATGTATAATTTATTTAAACGCAATATGTATGCGTACAAGTTTCAAGCTTCCCACGAATAATATATTTTAATTACAACAAAATAATTAAAATCCTTTATAATAATATATAGGTATAGGTATAGGTAGTTTCATGTTTTCATCAAAGTTTGAACTTCGAATATGTATAAAAAAAAAAAATGACACTAAATATTTTTTAGATTTTTTGGTTTCGGTATATGAACTAGATATTATGTAAGTAACCTATTGTATTAAACATTTTCAAGCTTTTTGACGGAACGAAATTTTTTGAAGCATTTATAGAAAAAAACGGTGATTGTGTGACATATATAGGTACACGTAGCGACCTACACGATATTTTCCACTTCGAAGAAATTGTATGAATCATAAATATGTATTAATAAGTAACCATTTAATTGTATATTGTATACGCAGGGGGAATTAGGAAATTTTTACATTTTATTCGTTTATATGATGATAAACAAAGCGTTACGCAAAATCGGTTGGGAAATAAAAATATTTGTACCCAGTGCAAAAACATATGTATGTTTAAAAAAAAATCAAAAATGTATAATTTTTTTAAATAGGTAGCTAAAAATAAGACACAAAATATTTTGAAAATTAAACCACGTGTGTATAGAAAATTCTTATGTGGGTAAACGCATTATTGTTGAAAATTTTAAGTATCTACCTACGGTTAAGCGTTTCCGTGAAACAAAAAAAAATCACCGGCACACATAATGTTGTAAAATCAACACATTCATCGTCCGCTCAGAATCTAAAAAAAAATTTAGCATAATATTATTATACAATGTATGCATTGCTATTAACTATTATTTATTTATATATTATTGAACAAATACCCCATATTGATATGGATGGATGTATAATTTGCCTTTCATTAAAATATTGTTTTTACCTGTAGGTGCGTGGCATGCCCGACACCTAGACATATAGGTATAATAATTAAAATATTTTATAAACATCTATAATGTGGTAGGTACTAATGACTATATTTATCGCATATATTATTATGCTCACCTGTATTTTATATGTATATATATACATGCATAATATGTGAAAACGAAGTTACAGGTCCAATCATTATTCACTAAATATGCTCTACGGATATATAATTATATATTCCGTCTGCTATTATATTTTGTAATGTATTTATATATATATATAAAACATTTAACCGATTACTGCCGCACCGTCGGTATAATAATCATAAAATGTACAATTTAATTTTTATATATATATATCAGGTGCTTAACTAATTTAATTCAACAATTATTTCGATAGAACGTTTAGAGGTACAAACAAATTAATGTGGAGAAATGTTCGGACTGTAGGTATATATATATATACACTGCTTATATTATATAGTGATATTAGTGAATATATAACTACCGTCTATTAATATACTCAATACAACTCTGCTGGTCAAAAATTAAATTGTACATTTTGTGATTATTATACCGACGGTGCGGCAGTAATCGGTTAAGTTTTCGATGTCTGTCTGGGTATATAATTATTATAACATTTTAGTATATTATAATCTTGAATTTTGACCTATTACATTTTTTTTTACGATTAAACAAATTGATTTCTACGGTTTTCTTCGTAACCTCGTTAACGCGGAAAAAAGCGTTATATTATTGCAGCCTGTGCATAATTTTCCACGCTGTTCCGTTTGAATAATATTATGTATTTATCCGTAATAAGAAGTAATCTGCATGTCTTTCAGTTTAAATGCATAAATCGAGTATATTTTTTATTTTTACCGCGGCGATTAAAGTTCGGTCACGACTCACGACGTCATGAAAATTTACCACAAGGAAATATATATGCACATATTTAATTTTACGTTTGGATTTTAATAGGTAATATACTTTATTGTTAACACTGTACGTGTGAGAGATCAGCTATAGTAAATGGTTTGTTAAAACTTAAATTGTTTTTAATTTGCATAAATTAAATAAACCTATATCACAGTCATTAAATTTGGACTTGCTGTGAGATTATCAATACGTGGATGTGAACTGCAAGTACATATCGTATTAATGTTCGGTGAGAATTTCTACAAATAATTTTTAAAATCTTATATATTATTTACAATCACGCTGTTTTTTTAAGAAGCGACAATTTTTTTATGTTTGTACATTTTTGTGACCTTTTACTATACTTCTTTTCCAAATATATGGATACAGTACATATCGTACATTACGGATACACCGCGCTTCAGTGGCTGCAATTATATTATTATACTTATTGTCAGTTATTTCATTATAGAAACTAAATCTATATTGATATATTGTTATAGCAATTAAAAATGCACTCCACGAATTACCTATTTTGAACACATAAAATGACTTTATCCTTGAAATATTTTAGTACTAAACAATACCTTTTTATATGTGACTATATATGTATGTTAGGTACCTACACATCTAAATTCCATTCCATATATTATGCCAGTATATGGCATTCATGACAACTATATATATATGTAGTATAGATGGTATACATATATATATAGTTACTAGGCCGAATAAGTCACAACTGTAGGTACAATGCTTATTCGGCAAGGTGGGATGGGGAAATAGGGGTAGTTACTTCCTTGGTATAATTATTCCACACATTTTTTACTGACGCGTATTATATTTTGGGAAAATGCGGTCATAATAATATATGGTATAATACCTGTCACCTATTTAATACGATATTAGTATTTATGCCATAAACAGTGTCCAAATCGATGTATATTAATATTTTTTATTTGTAAAATAGTATGTTGAAATTAGATAAAGTTACACAGACGATGAGAACTGATGAGGTATATAACTTCCCTTGAGTAATAATTTACTCAGGTAGTAGGTAAGCGAATTTCATATTATTTTATAGTTGCTTCGCATTATAGTTTATCGATATGAATTTACGTGTAAGTGCATTTATCTAAAAATATCATTTTATTTAAAAATTGTATTATGTACTTATATATTACCTATGTATCATATTGTATTAATGTATAATAGAAAATTGTTTGCCCATCACCCTAATAAATTCCCGTAGACGCCCTTAAGTTTAACTAAACACGTCTTGTTAAAATGTTAAATCCACAAAACTATGAAATTGCACGTATAATTCTATGAACGGAAACTGATATTTAAAATCATCGACTCTAACTGGTAAAGATTGATTTAACCGATTTACCGATATGGGCGTCGATACATTAATATTATTTATTTATGTATTATTTTCATATAGGCTATCATCTAGGTCCTCTCGGCCCTTGCTATAGAGGCTCTATAATATAGATATTATAATATCTAATTATGGGTATATTCCGATTCTTTCGACGCACATTCAAATACACAATATGTTTCCACTCGAATCCAGTTTACGATGGGTACTCATAATATGAAATATATTGTACCTATTACGATTGGCTACCGATCCAGTAGCTGGTACCTATCCTAACAGTTCGCGGTAATTCATTAAAATTAATTGTTGCCAACGAATTCGCCATTTGGCTGTGGTTTGCATTTCGTGACAACGCGTAATAATCTATCTATTATTAAACAACTATTTCGATGAGGTTATATTAACTCTAAATGATACCATACCTTTAACAATATATACATTATACATAATATGACGGAAGGTCTATTGGAGATGGAAGTGATGATATATTGAGTACATTGTAGCATATATTGCAGATTGTTCATCAGCAGACATAGCAGTTAATTGCTACGTTAATGTTTTATGTAATATTTGAAATTCTGCAAATGCAATGTAATGCTAGATATTTTTATACCATTTTATAGTTTTTTTGAATACGTTAAAAAATTACAAGAGTGTCGTATTTAAAGCATGAAATATTTAGAACGATCTTACAGGTCAATAATATTCTCAATGACTTAGGTACTATATAATATATATTATATGTATGCATAATGCATATAATCTATACGAATTATGAACTTTTTTTTCTTACATAGGTATTAATTTATGTTTTATATCAAATTGTTTGAGAGTACCTGCGAGTATATTACTTGTATATATTGAAGTCATAAAATTCACCTGCAGATGCACAGTATATACGCCATTTTAAAATATGTACATAAAATAAATCCCATGCACTGTGGACGCGGTAGTTTTTGCGGTGTGTTAACGCCCTTAATGGTATTTAATATTATCTATGAATTATTACCCTTAGGCAGGTGTAATATTATTAATGATATACATTAATTTATTTTGGAACCATGAGCGTCTGGCTTATCAAAAGATTAACGAATTCAATTTTCGAAGTACACCTACCTTTATAATATATGAGACTTACATAATATTATATACGTATGTATATTATTTGACTTTTTATCGTGCAACCATAAACCAATGACTTGTGTAATCGTTAATGTTTTTTAATGGTATTGGTCAAAATAATAACTCGACGAGTCTGTTCCATGAGCAAACATCATTCATCATGTCGTCCACTCGTCGTCCTGTCAGCCATTGCCCCATACATGTATAAATGGTTCTTATATTCTTTTATACTGCAGACTCAACAAGTCTTCCATCACAAATCACGATTACCTGTATTTTTTTGGAACTAGCTTTGTACAAACTTGTGACTTACTTAAGTACGTGTACGACAAGTAAGCACGTGTCCACAGCAAATCGTTTACCTATATACATCGTTTAATCGTTGTTATATTTGTAAATTGGTTGTAACTTATAAGTAGGTATAAGTGTAATTGTGCGTTTTCATTACCTATATGTTCTGTGTGTGTATACGTGATATACGTCTATTGGTATAGGTACAAGATGATTTTTTAATTTTTATAAACTAACAATTATATTATTATTATTATTATGTACGTTTATAACATGCCGGCTATGTTTAATACACCATACTTACGCATTAGTTATTAATAATAAATACACTCAAATAAACTTTACTCGTGTAGGTACAAATCCCTTCTGGAATACATTTTGACCTATGACCTTCAATTATTAGAAAATGTCATAATGTTTAGTCAGAAAAATATATTGTGATTTTAAAATATTACCTTTGCCTACCTACCGAAAAAAAAACTATTCGAATCCTCGCCATCATATTATAATTCGCATCTAAAAACTGTTTAGGTGGAAGCAAAACATATAGGTATTGCTTATTCAAGATCAAGAGGTATCATGCTCGTCTTGACTCTCCACGCATTTTAAATTAACCCCATGTTCCAAATTTTATCAACTAGGTAATGTAATGTCCGATAATCTTCCAAGACGCTTGAATCGCAAACGGTGCAGAGATTTATTGCTAAACTATATCAGTTAATTAGTAAAACCAAATAGGAGGAAGTGTCGCCCATTGGTCACTTAATGAATTACTTCATTCGTTATTGTTCATGCATACAATAATTTCACTTGCAGTGGCATACTCTTATTGTACCTGTAGGTGCGGGAGATCGTGTATAGAATAAATTTAACTAAAATAGTATGAAATTGGCGAAATCCATGAGAAATATAACGTTGCATACTTGTGTAGCAGGTTAAGTAGGGTTAACTGGCTTCACCGTGTCGTGTCGTATTCCATTTTACAAAATGTTGATAACGCATCATTATGCCTACCTACAATCTATAGTTGCATATACCACTATAACTCGACACGACACGGTGCGGTGTAAAGACCGGCTTTAGTCCTAAACCCGCTACAAGAGCCAATAACGTATACAGACCGGCATTGTATAGCTATAGGTAGGCGCACGTACAATAATAGTTCACGCACGACCACTGAAAATCGATCGAAACTCAAAGAAGGGGCATTGTAAGTCCGTATATACATTATAACGTTATACTCAATTATAGTATTAAAAACGCGCGTAGGTAATTCATAGGATAATATATAGGTGTACATAGTATTTGTACCTACCTATATAATTACGGAGGCGATATCGCGTGCAACTGTTGATAATGCACATAATATTATAGGTATTATATTAATATATACTACGCACGAACCTATACTTACGAGGCTTCCTGGTGCAAAGTATCTCGGGCGAAACCAAAACCTCGTGCATATAATATACCCGACTCTTGATGAGGGGTGTTACAGTGTAAGCGCACGCAGCGTATAATTTATTTATTTATTTATTCGTTTATGAATTATAATTAACGCCCAATTCGGAAAATTTGATAGAAGTAGAATAATAGTGACTTTAAATAATGCAATACAATGTCAACAGTTTAGATTTATATAATAATTTTCAGCATATAGTCTTAAAACATAACTGTCGTCGCGGAATTGGTGGCTATGAACTATGCCTATTACCCGTGTATAGGCGCTGGACTAGTTTGTCGGACGGGGCGACGATAGGGGGTGATTACGACCATAATATTATAGTTGGAGACCCGCAGGGGGACGACGAATTGAGCAGCGGAGCGGGCCGTGTGGTGTCGGGAACTCCTGACTCCTGTCGTGTACTGGATAGAAGAGTGGGTGCATCATATTATGATGCACGATCATGAAGAAAATTTAAATAGGCATCAACAAAAATAGGGTAGCTAATAATAGCTTATGACGCATGTATCCAAGTCAGGAACATAGCCGTGGGTGGTTGATATTGAGAACTACAAGAACGTGACTTTCGAAGGATTATATAGGAAGTGCCTTTATATGCACGTTCCGTAAATTATTATCGAGGAGTCGAACGTAGATAGGGTTCCCAAGACCTAGTTTATCTATTTTATATAAACGCTCGTATACCTGTTGAGAAGTGTTTACACGCGTAGAACTACGGTCACTGGGTATAAACCATAACGATTCGAACGGATATATTAGGAGGTAGACGAATACATAAAAAAAAAAAAATGTAACCATGTATTCGGTTGCGACGGACTGGAATAAAACAAATTAAATTTAAGTAGGTAGGTAGGTATACCGTATAATATTATTATATTATATCTGTACGAAGAAACCCGTTCGAGCGTCGTCGTCGTCGGTGGCGGCGGCGGTGGTCCGAAACGAGTGGTGGTCGTTAAACTCGGGAAAAAAAATAATAAAAAAAACGTGCGACGCCGACGTGCCTTCCATGCTATTATTATAGGATAATAATATATTATAATTAACATTTAGGTTGTTGCGCGTAGATTCAGGTATCTCGTCGGTTCTCGGCGTCACGAGACGATTATCTATAGCGGCTTTCGTCATTATGGTGTATAACTAACGATATTACAATCTTCTCGAAAAATAAACCCGACCGACGCGGATGAATAAATTAGTCCTTTTTACGCGTTTCGGAATATATACGATGGAGACCGTAGACGCGGCGCGCCGAAGAATATAAAAATATAATAAATCGAATGGAACCAGTCGGTGGTCGCGAGGCGTGGGCTGTGTGGGGTTTATATACGGGTTATGCATAACAATAGTGATAATGTACGCGTAACACACACACACACTCACACCGAAATACGTATATTATCGTATTATGGGTATATATGGTGTAAACGCAACTATATAATATATACAAGCGGCGTGTATTCTGTGTACAATATAATATTATAATATAATATAATATAATATTATTGTGTTATTATATTTCCGAGAAACACCGCGCCGCCGATACAGCCGGCTGCAAAGAGTGAGCATTGTATGATGTGTATTATGATATAAGTATAATATGGTGTTATGTGTATATGCGTGCGTGGGCCGCCGCCGCCGCCGGTAAAGGTGTTTTTATTCGTATCATATGTATACGTAGTGCACGCCGCACAATTGAACGCCGCAACGATATCTGATCATTATTACTTTTTTTTTTTTATGTCCTCGTTGAAATAAATAATAATAATATATTATGGGGGGACGAGGTGGCCGAGCGGTATAACGCGACGGATTCGGCACAGCCGGTCCGAGTTCGATCCTCGACCACTGGGCGGCATTTTTCTCCGTGCAAGTCACAGTGTCCGGAGAACAAGTGCCGCCATCCCCCCACCCCGGGGCACGGCAGAAACCTACGGGTGCCCCATTAGAAATTCTGCCAAACACAACACACACGTGTACCAACCTACCCAATATAAAACCTACAGTACCCTCCCCACACCCAATGGCCTATGTTGCCGCGGGTTACTCAATAAAAAAAAAAAAAAAAAAAAAAAAAAAAAAAATATATTATGAAAAAAGAGCAGCTCTTGGTGTGCACCTCTCGAGTCGTCGTCTCGCGGAGATACGCACTCGGTGATGTATACCCATAGTATATTGTATTTGTGCTCAAGTCGAGAATGTACGTCGTCGTCGATAAACACCGCACATGGTGCGCCGCTCGAGGATTATAGAGGGTGAAAAACTGATTTATACATATATAATATATATACGCGCTGGCCGTGTTTGAAATTTAAATATACACACAATATAATGTGTTATTATATATATATATATATGCCGTGCACGTGAGAACATATTATAAATTTAAAGGATTGAGCACAAAAAAATACGTCAATCACTAATATCGTCCATGTCCCTGCAGCGTCACGTTGCAGGATGATAATATGATTTATTTGTCGACGAAAAAAAATGTTTTTCGACGCAGCATCACAGGAAACGACAAATCCTAATAATTTATATGTTATCATATATTATGTTCGTTTTTCCACTCTCTTATTCGTGTGCCTATCTGTAGTCGTCTCGTCCAATATTCTAAAATGTCTGATAATTATTGCACCAAAACAATTGTAGGGGTATAAGTATAAGTATAAGTATAAGTATAAGTATAAGGGTATAGATATAACTTACTCTGTTATTGTAATACAACCTATATCTATATTCTTGATGTGACCTTGCCGTGGTACGGTGAGCACATATTATTTAAATCTAACATTCAAACATTAAACATTTTTTTAACGAATATTGAAGAGTCGCAGTATTAACAAATTATAATCATAATAAGTAGAAACTAAGTACGGACACAAAACATTTGGTTTTCATTTTTGTATGATTGATAATAAATTGTATATGTCTGCAGATATTCGATCTGACTCGTTATATAGCCGTTAAGGAGCGTGGTGTTATAATCAGAGCTTGGTCTTGCGAAACAAATAAATAGTAGAAGTATTCCGATAACACAAAAAACATTGCGTCCCAAACTGAATAATATAGGTATCTGGTATATACCTAATATAATCGTGGGGTAACTAATTATTATTACTTAAGTTACCTACTTAGTACTTACTTATAAGTTTCGACCGCACAAGCGTTTGTTTTGTGGTACATTTTTGGAGGCAATTGATGAGGTAGGCTATAGCCTAACCTAACCTGATACTGATATATTTTTTTAAATGGATCAATAATACATTTTGTTCTAAATATTTTAATTAAATCTGTTATATATAATATATATTTCTTTTTGGCTGAATACAGGTAGGTACCTACACAATACGTATAATATCTCTCGGCTAAGTAATATTGGGAGGTTAATTCAAAAATATAAACGTATCTATTAAGAAAATATTAACCAACTGAAGTGTATATACCTGCAGTGACTGATAATCGCAACTAACACATATGTTTTTATGGTAATATAATATGGTATAATATGTAGGTATCATAATAATTATGAATTTTGTTTAAAAATCTATTAATTGAATAAGCAAATTTGTTATTAATTTTATATATTATATAATTATGTATAATATATATACTTTCATTATATTATGTGAAGTATAACAATTGTTAAATTTGTAAGCTTAACCAGAATTTAGCATTAAAAATTGTGGTTTACTGGTTTACATCTTATGTATGGGTACTTTTCAAGATTTTTATAGCCTGCTTCTATAATAATTGTTCGATATGTGATGATACGCAAACGATGTATGATATTTAGTCGCAGGTAAATATACCATTTGCAAACGATATAACCATCGTAACATTGTAATTTTGTGAAAAAAATTCTAAATAAAATACCGTTATATTATGTGTCTTAATTATAAAAATTAGTTGGGGTACACTAAAATTTAGTTGAGGTTATTTTGGTTTAATAATTCTTACAAGTTACCTATGTAATAAATGTGTTCTAATATATTCTAATTTCTAATTATCATTATAATAGTTTTTTCCCCGTAACCTGATATAAAGTTATAAATAGGTTCTATTATAAAAAATAAATTATACATTCAATGGGATACTTATATACGCTTATTCCAGATAGTAAGAACGCATATCATATTGTGTGATCTGGACATGAACGAGTTAAATTTTAAATAAATCAACTTCAGGACCAGACTGGGTAGGGTCCGGCCCATTATCCCAGATAATATATAACAGTGGCCCTACCCTGAACATAGGTGTAATTGGTTGGGAGCTGGAGGGGGCTTAGCCGCCAAAATATGTTTAGCCCCCCAATTAATATATAATGGCAAATTAAAGAGAGTCATTTATGATTTAATTTTTATAGAAACTGGAACATTTTAACTATTAAAGTTTGATGACACCTCTGTCTCGTATAAATATATAATCCAATTATTATTATCATTATGTCGCATTACTTACTATGTTTATGTACCGTTGTCCTATACCTTAAAATCGTACCACTTATACAAGGCACTGGCCCAAAACCCATCCAAGGACAGCGGCCCACCGTCCTTTATAAGACAGTAGACCGCTGGGCCAGTCCACCCTAGAATGAACTTGAACGTAAACTAAGTTCTTAATTAATGTCTGGAACTTGAACTTGAACTAGCTCATTTTTAAGGAGAACTTTCCCATCACTGCAGATACATATTAATTTTGCCAACAACAATAAATTGCACAGTATCAAACCTTTTGAATGATTATTAAATATGGTATAGGTAGTTAATATAAACTTAAAACAAGTTCACACTTCATATAGTATGGTGATTTCATAAATGACCCTCACAATCGTCTCGGAAACCACGTTTGCTGGCTGCCAATCGGTTCCGTCCATGTACCATGTACATTGCAAATGTAGCTAGGTACCTATAATTTGGTTGTCCTGCACAAAAAATTATTTAACTACCGTGAATCGAGAGGACCGGAAGTTTTTACGCGTTTGAATACCTGTCGCAGAACTATACGCCCATTTACATTATATAATTAACCTAACCCAACCGCCGTTGAAAAAAACCCTCGTCCGTGGAGCACGACTGATCCAAGTTGCACTAATCAGATTTGTGATTATTTTGTAGTATTTTGACTTTTGAAACTTCGAGCTGCAGAATTAAATCGAAAATATCGAACGTTGTGCACGTACGGGCGAATTACCTCTTTTAGATCTGTTAATTATTTAAACAACTAAACACAATAATTAATGTACATGTTTTCCTAAGGAATAATGCTCGTAAAAGTTATTTAAATTTTTGTTTACTTAAAAAAAAATCCAAATCTTTACATCGTATTTGTATACGCGTTGCCTGCATTTATATAATATTACCTCGTACATATAAATGATTATATAGTGATGTATCAAATGTCAATTTTATAGTTCTATCAGCAACTAAATCCGCTGTTGCAGAAGACGAGATTTATTAATAAATAATAATTTTGTGCGTATAGTATAATAATATATGGCCACATAACATTATATAATCATATAATAATATTATATGATTATAATGTATAATGTTATTATAATATAGTCGTATGCATCGCATGATGCGCGGCGGCCAATCATTAAAATTTCATTCATTCATCAAAATTATACGTTTTTGCCCTTCGCAATGTTTGCATTCTAAGTCGAAAATAATTAACAACGTTGTGACATTGTGTATGATAAGTACAATAGGGTATCTTTTCATGCACAAATCCACACACGTGTGGGCTAATCGGGTTATATTTTTTGTGTGGGTTTGTGTTTCCGGAAGTCACTACTCATCGCTCAACAGTTAAATAAAATACGCTATAGGAAAATATGTGTATATGACAAATCATATATATATATATATTATGTAAGTGTGTGTACTGTATAGCCGTATAGTCTACTGCAGTGTGTGTGTGTGTGTGTGCATATAATGAATATATAAGGTATTATACAAACCAAAACGCATGTGCTAGAATCGTATACATGTATTATATATATATATATATAGAAACGGCGTAATTATAACTGAACAAACGTAGCCGGAGATGATGGGGCTCACTTATTACGATCGAGCTTTTGGGCCAGTGTCTCGTAACACAAAAATTTCGGACCCACACGAGAATAAAAAAAAACCGGTCCCTAAAATTCTTCTTATACGCATATAAAACATGAACCGCAGGGTGTAAGTCACACGACTTATTTAATTATTGGTTTCAAAACACTTAACGTCTTGACATATAATATTGTATCGGTTGTTTTAAACAAAAAGAATTACGATGTACTATTTATAATTATTATAGACATACCTAGGTAGATGAAAACAAATTTAATTTGAAAAGTTTTAATTTTTTTTAATTTTTTCTCGAAGTCCAATCACGCGGGGCTACAAGTTTCTATGCGCATTCTGTTGTAAGTCGTGACGCGGGTCTGCGGATGCCATGAAGTACATAAATATTGTAAAGTTTTTTCCACATAGAAGTCTACAGCCACAATTCACAAATATTCGTAGATTTCTGTACGCGGAAAGTATTCACTTTTTTTTTTGTTTATTTGGATCGAATTATTTTAAATTTTGCTGTCTGGATTTATTTAGCTTATTATAATACTAACTCTGCAAATTAAATAACAAACATTTACCCGATGTTGCTGAACTGGTCACGTTTTGCATTTGCAGTTTTCTGCAACAGAAAGCAATCTATTTTTTTAATTTTGAAATAGGAAATGTTTGCAGAGTTAATAATTGACGATGATCAACAATAACCAAAAATTCATGCAACATAAATACCTTTTTCCATCGTTTGTATATAAATGCACGGTAATTATAATAAAAAGTTAACGTTCATATGCGCATAACTTGCGCATATAGTTAAAAGTAAGACACATAACTCGTAAAAACATACATTATTTGATGCGTCATCTGTTTAGGATTTTTATTCGAACTAAATGTTCATAAAACGCGTTTATTGAAACGAAACCGCGAATAGTATTTTTGGATTTTAAACTATCAGCTGCTCATTGTGGGGTTTTGCGTATATTTTTCTAAATGCACATATTAAAAGTTTCGGGTTTATCACTTCGGACCAGCTTGGTATAGACAATTTGGAAAATTAGGGCTGAAATCTAACATTGGTTGAATTATTTTTTTGGATTGGCTTTTTTTACCTCCCGCTGGCATTTTAAAGCATTTTATGAACTATTTTCTGTTGCTCCTGACGCAGTGAAAATATAACCGTAGTGATTTGTATTTAAAATGACAGCAGATAGTATTATCCATTTATCTACCACACCTCTTCAGCGCGCGAGTTGAGTTGATCTTCAAACGAGCCAATAAGGAATGCCATTAGTCCTGCAGATTCAATTACCACCGTCACTTGAACGGCAAACTTTACAATCCACAACTGTCAATTTATAATTGTATTGTAGTATGTACTTACTGTTTATAAAGAACGCCAAACGGATATTTACTTAACACTTCAGTTAAATTGACGAAGAACGACAAAACGAAACTCTTAAGTGATTTCCAATATTAAAGCACGGAACATGTTGGTACCTACATACTATAAAAAAAAAAATCAAGATTGGAGTATTGGACAATACTTGAACATTGAAGTCCTTATTCAATCGATTTCTAATTTAATCTTAAACCACTCCGCACTAATTATAATAGCTGTAAATAGCACTAAAACCTCAACAATAACTCTGCATTTTTAAAAATCGATTTTTTGCGCTTTCGTATTGGTAATTTGTTTTCGCTTGCGAGATACAGCCACAGGGATAGGATTGACGAAACGCATATCGCGTGGATACATTATTGCCATATTTCATTCGTTTGATTTCAAATGTAGTTATATGGACGTTTAACAGTGCGTATACCGTAAATATATATACATATATAACATATATATGTAACCATAATCGTGCATTCATGCGCATTGAAAAGAGTTGGGCTTGGACGAGCAGAGATTATATATAAATGTATAAAAATGCCTATACGTATATAAAACCTATATATAATATATACCGACGTTCGCATTGTCCGTCTAGAATGTACTTATTTCATGTGAAGCGGACGGTAGTGTATTATGTAACATTATAATATATGTATATATAATACTTACCATATATTATATACACAATGGTGTACGGTTCTAAGTCGTATTCCTCGTTTTATATCACACAGACTTAAAAGATAGGCTAACGCTATATATATTATATATATACAATAATATAATTATAATATATTATATGTCCCGAACCGTGGAATGCTCATGCGTATATCGTGTCTTTATATTATACAATGTCGCGAGACTATAATATAATAATATTATAAAATAAATGCGACACGAAACAAGAGTGATTTCGGTTAATGACTGTAATAGTATATACAGGGCCTTCCAAATTTAGTGTGACAAAAATGGTGGGGATTATAATATATTGTGCGCCAGATGAAGTATATTTGGGGGATCCGATACATAATCTTTAGAAGATGTATTCATTGTGTGTGTGTACACCATTATCGTAGGTGCATGGTATAACAACGCACATATCATTTTTCCTTGTGATTCGAAAAAGCATAAACTTCGTGCGAAGCACGATCAGTGTACCTATAATACTACTTAACTATATATGTATATATATTTGTTGGCGGACGGAGGAACAGGTGGGTCTGATGATAAAATTAAGGGTAAATTTACGAGGCAGCCCTGCACATTTTTTTCTGAAACCGTTTATAGACGTACAATATACGAGACGATTGGTTTCGACGATTCAATAATGTATAATAATATTCTGTTACCCTGACATACACTACAAATGTGTGTGCGCGCGAGCGCATTACATTCAACTGCAGCAGTGCCTTTTTTAGCCGTATACTAATAAAATTGGTTCTATATTTGTGATTTTTAAACGCATTCTCCGGGGCCCGGGCGTACACGCTCGTCACCCCAATTCCGTACACACAATCGTACACTCGCAGCAGCCGATGCTCGCACACGCCTGAATTATTAATAACCCACGTAACGAGGTACAGGATTTAGGGGTCCAAATATACGTCCGAAAATAGAACGCACGAATAACGAGCCGGCCAAGAATAATAACGTTAAAGTCACGTACCGAGTAGTGTGAATAGTATAGTGAATACATGCGCGATCATGCCATTGAATATTTGCTGATGCGATACACGAATAATGCTCGGTTGTTGAGCTTTTTAATTGATCCCCGTACCCGTATAATATTATCGTTAATATTCATTGCAAACTACCCGTTTTGTCCATCTGGAATAATTAATACCTCACGAGTAGTTAATACTTATAGGTGAATGATATTTACTAAATAATATACGATAACGAATTTATTAAAAACTGTTTTCAAACAATTTATTCGACGCAGAAAATTAGCATTTTTATTGTAACGCTTTAGCGTTTATCATATCTATTACTTTAAAAAATAAATATAGGTACCAAAATGTTTTAACAGAAATATATTTTTGGGCTGGGTACAGATATTTTTATTTTCTAACCGATTTTGTTTTGTTTATCACCATAAAAACGAATAAATTGTAAAAATTACCCGATTCCCACTGTAATAGGTATATTATAGAGGTACTATTAACGATTACTCATTAATACATTTTTATGATTCATACATTTTGTTCTTAAGTAGAAAATATCGAGTATAATGTGCTACGTTTGTCATTTAATTTTTCACAAGATTTTTATTGTTTAACAATAATAGAGTAAACGGGGTAACATTGTGCGAAATCGTATACATTTTTTTTTAATATATCTATATATATAAAACTGAAATCAAGCAAAAGAGGAAATCTTTGTTACGGCTTGGCTTCGAAACTTCTTATCCGCAATTGTCATGCAGTTTTTTTTAAATGAAAGAGGATATCACGGAGCAGGTTTTAGGCATAAATAAAGTCTGATAATGTGTAGAATATTGTATGAATATTTGTGTGTAGATTAGACCTCTGGGAAAAAGATAGGCTAATTTAAAAAGTGTTAAATTTGTTTTTTTTTATTCATCGGATTTTAGTACGGTTGCGTTAGGCTTTTGTATTAATTGATCATATTAATCCTCTGAAGGTGGAATTATGTAAAAATGACAAACTCTGTACAATTTTGATACTTTAGAGTTAAATCATACACTTACGTACAAACAGCACGGGGTCCGCGATCTACCGCAGGTAGATTGCCTACCTGATAATATACTGCTGCGAATCAGAATTTTTATTCCGCGCAACAGAAAAGTTAATATACATTTTGAACACCATACACCATACACCGAATTAAATAACGAATTGAACAAAGTTTGAGTCCTATAGAATTGGTACATTTAATGGGCAACGAAGTGCCAGCGGGATCAGCTAGTATTATATATATTACATCATATACTGATATATAATGTACGTACATTTTACATATTAATTTACATATACAAAACTGATAATAGTTGGATGCCTATATAATATAATTTATTGTCAAGGGAGTAGGGACATCCGTTCGTCAAGATTATCATAGGATACCACAAAACAGTACAAACTGTGTACTGCACGCGTAAGTGGTCTCGCGATGGTTATCTTAATAATATCGGACATTTCAAAAAAAAAAAAAAATTAAAAACCATACTGTCACGAAGCCCAGTGCAGTATAATTATATTATTGTGTGCAACCAATACAGACAGGCGTAGAAATATTATACCCGTTTTGTGTTTCACACTTCGTCACCTGCTGCCGTCGTTTACCACGCGTATACACTATTCATGCAAATGTTATTTGCATAGCAATACATAAATTATATGCCACATAACAGAACACGTCAACAAGTTGCTGATAAAGACGGCAACTTTTTATTAAGATTACTCTATTTATATATTGTTTTATAACACGTGGTACCTAAAACAATGCATATTTACCTATGTTTATACTATAGGTGATACAATTGAACCACCAGATCAGTAGCGAAATTAACGTATCACAATAATTAGTAAGTATTATGTTATAATTAGGTATGAATTAAATAATAAAGTATATGCATCTAAAGATATGCATTAAAAATATAATGAAACACACATAGTCAATTTACGATGTGTATAGAAAAAAAGTGGGTAAGTGGATGTCGCTCTACAGTACAGTAGGTTACAAGTGGGTCAATGTATTGCATTAAACTTGAATTCAATGATATAATATCATTGTATAAGAAAAACGATTCTGAGCGGAGACGGTTTGTCAGTCTGGATATTTTATACTGTTGTTATTTATTACCTATATCCTGTAAGTTGGATTAATTTTGTAATATTATTCGTTTCTATAGTGACAACAAAGTGTTAGAAATTAAAATCCCATTTTTAGCGGTTTTTCGTAGTTTGTCGGTGGTTTTTTCCCGTGGCACTATTGAGAAAGTCGAAAAATTACCTCTCTAGAGTACCATCTTGATCCAATTTGCTAAAAGATGAAGTACTATATGCTGAAATCGAAGCACTCCTTCTGGTAGAAAATTTGTATACAGGATAAAAATAAAAATAAAAATAAACACCATTGTAAAACCACTAGCTTCCTCGCTCCGCTCAGAATCTAAAATAACTGTTTTAGGCGATTAGATAGGTAGACATGAGTCAACGGCAAAAGACGTTTAAAAAAAAATCTACCTATTTGTATAATGTACTTATATCCCTTTAATTATAAATTATTATAACGTATATTATCGTTTATGTAAATAGGTACTTATATTAGGTATAGTGAAGTTTCTAAATCAGATTTTATAGAGGGCAACCCGAACCCAAATCTACATTTTAAAAAACCCAAATTAATTAAATTATCACGAAAAATAAATACGAACAAATATTATATTTACCCTAACATGAACTCCATTTTCTTTTTTTATCGTTCTTCGTCAAATTTAGTTCGAATTTAAACTCATTACCTAGTTTGATTTTCGAATCACAGTTTGCGAACTATTGTGTGCACGGCAATGGTTCGGTTTGGTCAGCTCGTATAATAGGTATCAGTGTAAAACTATATTCCATATAGATGACAAGTAGGTACTATATAATTTACTCGTAGCCTGTGGGTTAAGTTTATCCAGTAGTTTATCCAGTAGTTAGCCTGTACACTAAAACAACAGATGTATTATTATTTGATAAACATTCTAAAGAAGATTTTATAGTATAATCATCGGTTTTTAATTTCAAATCATAATAATATAAGTAGATACCTACCTAGAAGCAGTATAAGAGTAAGAGAAAATATTTTATCTTGTCAGTTGTCGCGAGCGTGAAGTGCAAGATCATAATAATATATTTATAGCGCAGATAAGTATTATTATAGTAAATAAGTTCACAATATGTAAACATTTCAAATAATAAATCGACTGAAAAACGGTCGTTTGTCGTTTTGGCTATTGAATATTTTACCAGCTATACCTACTCGTCAATCGAAAACGCGAGTGTTCAGTACATAAGATTGCCATAATGCCATATATAGGTACTTGTGCCTTTTTTAAAACAACAAATTACGTTTGATGCCATTAATTTCTAGACTTGATGCTGTATATCATACACATACGTACTCGCACACATGTAATAAATGGTTTTATTGCCGTATTAAAAACATTATACGTTATATATATATAGGTATACATGCTATACGTTATAATATCGTCAACGTGGCGCGCCGTTTTATATAAATATATATAATTATTAATTGCACGGTCGCTTGTATGATACTATTCATTAGTAAATGAATAGTAACATATAATATAGTAATACATTTTAAAACAACCTGCGATGGCGGTTGACATCTATTCCCGTCCAAATTATTATCTTCTCGCGCACTTTTTAGTTTTTACCGTCGACGAGGTCATCATACCGATTTCGAGATGTACCGCAGCGTGCTAGGTACCTTATATATTACCCCGTCCGATGTGTTTCCATTGTGTTTTACAGGGATACCGTCATACGCCGGCCAACACAATACCGCAGTGTAATCGTCAGTAAATTGCTTTTAACTCGAGTCATAAGCCTGCTGCCCGTGCAGTATCTTAATGACGTTAATGATGACGACGACGATAATAATAATAGTTACAGTCATTATCTCCGTCACACCTGGGACGTGCGTCCCGGCGCTGCTATTAATCGCGACGAAGCAATTTAATACAGCTTCAGTGAGAATGGCGACGACGACTATAATATGATGTGCAGCTTTGTTTATTTTATACTATGATAATAATAATGTATGTTATATCATTGATTATAAGTCAATAATTTATTATAAGATATTATTAAATAAAAAATTCTCAATAAATGCAATTCGATGTATTAATATAACATTATAGCTTATACCTATAGGCACATGGGTGGGTACTCGGCAAAAACTCAACAATATATTTTATTACGCACATCGTACGAAACGGAATTGCCATAAAACGAAGACCAATATTGACAAACAATACAAAGTGCATTCGAATCCCATCTCTACAACCGATAAGCACCTAATATTGAAATATACCTAATAGTGTGAATGGTTTTTAGGCGGAAAAAATACATTGGTAGTCAGTCGTGTGCTCGCATGTATTTTTCACGTTGTTGATGAAAGACGTCTCTTTTGATTGATAACTCTTACACGAGTTGGATAACCTCCAAGTTCACGAAAAAAAATAATGCTTTCACTCATTAGTCAGTAAGTGGATGATGTGCTTTGACAGTGAGTTATATTAACAAATTTAATAACCTATAAATTATGTGACTTATAATCCGAGTGAAAAATAGAACGCCGATTCAGCTTATATTAATGCGACAAAAAATTACTTATACTCAAAAAAACTTTAATTTCTGTGTGTTAACATAAGCCATGAACATAAATATTGTACGACCTATTTGTCTATTATTTATAGAATCATGATCACATTCTGTGTAGGTATGACATATTGACATTCTTTCCTACAGTGGCGTAGCCAGGAATTTTGTATGGGGGGGGGGGGGCTAAGTCTCACAAAAAAATACAAGTACAATATGTCTTTTATTTACACTTTTTTATTTTTTTTTATTAATCTTGATAAAATTCAAACGTCAACACGGTCAAAGGAGGACGGGGGGGGGGGGGCGTAGCCTCCCCCTGGCTACGTTACTGCTCTCTTATTCTAATCAGACATGCAAGTTTTTCTGATTTTTAGGAGTGAAAACGAACTATCATGATAATAAATTATAATAGTTTTACAATAAAATTATTATGTGTTTTATAAGATTTTTCATTTATTAATAATATATTTTTCTAGAAGGGATGCTCCAAAATATTCTAGTTTATTACCTGTATATTTCTAATATCTAATAATAATAAATATATTATAACATATACATTACTAAACCGTGTAAATTCAGTCAACTAGACGTCTGTCTGTGGCACCTCTGATTAAAAATATTGACTTCATATACAAAATTAGATAAGATTTTAGTTACCTATTGGCTGTAAGCTATTTGTAACAAATAACAATGTATAAACAATAATTAGAAATTTACAACACGTGCAAATCTTATCTATTAATAAAATTCTATATTTTTTGTACCTGCAGTGATCTGAGTACCTGCGATTCCCTGTCGACTGGAATAGTGTTCGATATCAGGATTTTTTAGATGTAAAATGATTATTGAATGTATTAATTTCACAATGATTGTAATTTTTTTTTTTTTGTCCGTCATCACCTTTTAGGACAATAAATGTGCTTGGATTTTCTTCAACAGTAACTTTTCTGATAGGAAATTGAATCTAGTTGGTACTTTGGGGGGTCTCAGTAGTTTTCAAACGCGACGCGAAAAGTAAAAGAAAAATGAAGGAAAAAACGGGTATTTTTACGCAAAATCTGTTTTTGAGAAAATCGATTTTGGTTTTTGGCGCAACTCTAAAACAAATGACCGTTGTTACATGAAATGCTGACTGAATGTTTATATTAGGATTTTTTATACACCATAACATTTTCCAAATATTTTGACTTACTTTGAATTGTATTTACGGACATTTTCAGTTTCCATTTTTTTAGTTTTTTTTCTATAAATATCAATAAAATTTTATCTGTTGGGTAAAAAAGCTTGACAATTTAATAGAAGAATCCTAGGTTATTTTTTCAAAGGCAAATTAAAAAAATTAAAAATCCTTAGTCACAGTTTTTATTTATAAGCATTTAAAGTTCAAATATTGACAAAATACGAAAAAATCACGAAAATTAGCAAATTATTTTGAGTTGAGAATTCATAAAAATTTTTCTTTTTAAATCTAAGATTTGAAAATATAATACAATACTATCCATAAGTTTGTCTACCTTTATCAAAAAAAAAAATGTCTACCAGAAAGTCAAATTAAATTTTTATGAGCGTTTGAAATTCATATTTTTACAACATTTGATATTCACTCGATATCTCATGTAACGATTTTCTTATTTTGTTGTAATTAAAAAACGTATAAATGTAGATACTTGAAAATTTCACTGAATGTTTGTATTAGCATTTTTTTATACACCATAAAATTTGACTCTTTTTGAGCTGTTTACGGACATTGTCAGTTTTCAATTTTTTTAGTTTTTTTTTACTATATATATCAATAAAATTTTATTTGTTGGGTAAAAAAGCGTGAATATTTAATATAAGGCTCCTGATATATCGTTCTAATAGCAGTTGAAAAATATTAAAAATATATAGGCACAATTTTTTTTTTTAAACATTTAAAGTTCAAATTTTGACAACATTTATCAAATTTATAGTTTATTAATTATTTTGTAGTTAAAAATGTATAAAATGTTTAACTTTTATGGCTAAGGATTGAAAATTTAAAACAAGGCTCCACGTAAATAGGTTATATTATATAAATTACTTTATTCACAATAATATCATCAAATATACTTGGTAATATACTAATATCATAGGCTGACTGACCGTTTTCGCTCAGAATCGTTTTTCTTATACAATGATATTATATCATTGAATTCAAATTTAACACCATCCATTACAGTGACCCTCTAGTAACCTACTGTACAGGAGAGCGACATCCACTTACCCACCTTTTTTTAATTGGTTATTCACGTCTTTATAATGTACATAATGACCTATTAACTTGACCGACCAATGACTTATAGGTGCATAGGACTTAAGTATATTTATATTATATTTACTAATATAATTTTTTTGGATTTTACACTTTGATGTTATGTTTATTTCTCAATATAAGAAATAAGCGCTGCAAACATAAAACATTTAAACGAAGCGTAGCCGTTTTTATGTTCCGAATATCGCACGGTACATTTTAATGTTTGTTTATTTTATCTGTACTTGCGATAAATATATATTATGAGTACTACTGGAAACATTTGGTTCTAAATTTAAATATCAGTCATATTATATGCTTAGAATATAAATAAAACGTTAGTTAAATGACAATATAGATATAATATAATATTCATACAAATTACAATTTATAACACCCACATTTATAAACACTGTTGAAATGTAAGACCGTGAGATTTTTTCGGATTTTAAAAACACAACTTTTATAACTTCTTTTAACACTATATCGTCGTTCCTATACATCTGTCACCATTGTTTCGTCGAATATAACAGCGCGTGCTAAGGTATCGTGTACAGCACGATTTATAAGGGGCTCATAAATAAATTGTCTGGTACAGTGGTACCTATATATAATATATATACTGTGTACACGCATAAATATAAATAATTATTATGTGACGATTGCTCGTGTATAGTAGCCCTGCAGTGAAACGCAATATATTGCTTAAAGTGTGAAATGTTTCGGTAAGACCTCTAATCACCGGGCACTCTCGGACGCTGAAATTTTGTCCGATATTCAGAGGGTTCGGTTGAAAGTCTGTAGTCTGTTCCCAAAAAAAAAACGTTCACTCTCTTCAGGCGTCCAATAGGGGAGGTTTCACTGTATAAGCAAAAATGTACGTAAATACGACACGCGTATTGCGTACCTTAAATTGATTTTCGGCACATACAATATTAATTGTAATATTATAATATTTATAACACCCATTTCCACGACCGCTGTCACCCGCATCTGACACGTTGAGACGAGATTTTTCTTCTATTCTTTTTTGTTATATTGCGTCAAAAATATAGTGGAATCCCAATAGGTATATATACCATATTATACAATCCGTTTTATTTTCAGTTTTACTTAAACAGTGCTAAGCATTTTGGTAAGTCCTGAAAACTAAAGAACCGCTCAGTTATTATTGGCACGGCATGAATTAATAATCAAAACTGTTTTGACCTTTCGGTGGTGAGTAGCAAGACGACTTGCATGCCGGTCTGAGTTATCACCAACGACCAGCTTGTAAGCTTGCTGGGCCGTGAATGCACGTTCTCCAGTTCCGTTTTATTTGCAAAAGCTTAATTTCTACCGGTAAGACACTAAATGGATCGTTAATTGTGTGTGTGTGTGTGTGTGTGGGTGGGTGGGGGGTTAAGGTATAATGCCGTGTAGTCCGTGTATGATATAGTTATATCGTGGAATAACAATCATTATCCATTATCGTTCAAAAATTAAAATACATCACCCTAGGTACAAAGGATTATATTATGTTTGTTTAAATAGACATTTTTTTCTTTCACAAACGACCGCGTACAAGTTTCCCGATATTATACCTAATACTATGTTTTTTTTTTTTTTTTTATTTTTACAAGAAATATACAATCTATACAATTAAGCACAATAAGTATATGTGAGATTAGGGTACAAAACATTATGGGGTTACGTGAATAAGAAGCCACCCATCAGTAGCACTTAGCTCCTAATACTATGTAACAATATTATTTAGATAGGTACTATACCCATTATCCACTGGGTAGTATATAATATAGCGTAATATAATATTGTATGGATAGTGCTGGTATACCCATCATACAATGTGTATAATATAAAATATAGCGCGTACAAGGTGATGCAATCGGTCGCACACGACAGGTGCAGCATACAGGTATAAATGCGCGGCAGTGTATGTACGATGGCCAATGATACAATTTAAAATACGCCCATAAGAGGGGGTTAGACCGTTTTCGGACAAAAACACTATCGAAACTTTCTGTTTTTGCGGAAAAACGCAACGCGCTATAGCTTCGAGGTAAACGCGTCTCGGTCCAGTCCGAATTTTAATGACGCAGATGTGGTCGTAAACAGATAAACTCATACCTACCTATTATACAATTGAACATGGACTGCAACATCAATGCTATATTATAATATTATTGTCTACTAATATTATTCCTATACGACTTTGGCGGCGGCGGCGGTGTACAACCCTAGAAGAGCACTTGTCGTGGACCAATTTATTGGTTGTAGTGTATAACATTATGTAGGTGTATGGCATGCGGCGTCACGACCACGCGTCCCCTCGCCCACCGCGTTTGGATGGGTGACCGCTCGGCTGCTACGTATATCTCATATACAGCGTTATTCCTATATATATATATATATATATATACATATCAGAACGAGTCGCATTGTTTTTTATTCGCTGCATTCGTAAATAAAGTGGTTTATAACATTTAAGTTACGAGCAATAAACTTAACACAATCAAAATCAAAACAATGGAACATTGTTAAATAGGTGGGTATAGGTACCTGCTGGAAAAATTATACAAATCCATCACTTTTATTTATGATATAATATTTATTTGCTATAATACATAGCTGGTATTTTTAAATACCACGATCTTGCAGATTTTAAAAAACTCCAATTGAACACGTGGTCGTGTATAACATATAATATTAAAAAGTCTAGCCTGCATGTCCAGTTTTATTTTACAGGGTATGGACAGCGGTGAGATTTTAACCATTTGTCGGTACGATATTAATTATATCAGGTCTCGCAATATAGGTTTGTTAATTATTGGCTGATACCGGCCGACGCATGATTAATATTGAAAATACATTGTTCAATTTAAGTAATCTTTTCGCAATAAAATATTGTGCTATAATTTCAACGTGGTGCGTTTCCTCGCCGAACAGTGTAGTAGTGTGTACAAAGCATAATATGCTTCAAAGTGTCCATGTGAAACGGGTCTAAAATGACGTTTCATCACTAATTGTATTATAATATAGTTGTATCCCTATTTCGGTGTGACTGCGTAGTCAATTAGCGCACGGACGTTGTCGTCCCGTATCGTACAATATAATATATTTATGTTAGCCCGCACAGTTGAAATATTATGTGAACGTTTAATTATTACAGTGACTGGTACTCGAAGTAAACGAAATAAATAACGTCACGCGAGTATGCGACAACAATTTTTTACGGCGATATAATAATGTTGTAATAAACAAAATCATATTATATTACCATCGCAGTTTTTGAGTTTTATCATACGTTAAACTATATTATAATATCAAGAAACCGGTAAAGCGCTGCTCTAATTCGTATCCTGCGCGTAATAATGTACCGAAATTGTACCGATAATTCGAGATAAAAAAATAACGACGGTTTTAAACTGTTTGCGGTGTAGGTACCCATACACAACTTTGGCTACACCTCATAACGCTCTTCGTCGGTGTATTTAGTGCCTATACACATAATACTGCATGTACGCACTCTGTAACGGATTGTATGTAATCAGAACTATACAAACGAATAAAACAAACTCCGACCACAATGATATAATATCGGTGTATCAACTGAAGGAGTCAACAGTGTTTGCCGCGTCCGATGGTTCAGAGTCGTTGACATTTTTGAATAAATTGTGTACACATTCGTCGGTTCAGATTACGTGCTTGCTGGTTATCGTCGTCGACGAATCTCAATCGTCACCTATTATATATATCTGGTGTCTTAATTCGTTTTCAATTGAACGGTATTATTTTATTGCTCTACAATACGCGCGTTCTGTTGGGCTTGATCCATGCACGGACCCACATTGTCCGCGGGGTGCAGGAGCACAGGACACCCTTATTCCTAAATACCTGTAGGTACATCGTATATATACCGAAAGCAAAAAATAATACTTTTCAACGCCGTGGACGAATACTAGTGGTGATGTATCATTTTCTGCACTTGGGCATATTATGAATCTCGAATGAAAGATAAATAAAAACTGGATTCTTTGTCGTTACTGACAATCGATCAAATAATGTTACAAAGTTTGAACTTTAAAGATCCTCCTGACCCTGTTGAATTTGCAAAAAAAAAAAACAAGCAAAAAATGCTTGTTGTAATCAAACTTTGAAAAAAATGTTGTACATTACGGATTAATTTACGATTAAAAAATGTATAGTTTCACTAAGAAAATAGGCGCGCAGTGCCTTTAAATCAGACCCTGACGTCCCGAAGTGTCGGGCAACAGAGAACTTGGAAACTTTAAAGCGGACGAAAACCTATCCTGCGAGGTGTCCTGCGGACCGAGGGTTGCCGCGGCAGTGCCCGGGAACCGTGATAAGGGGCGCCGAGGCGTAAGCGGTTGACAAAATCTTTTGTTTTTACATTTCTCTCGTATTATTATTATTATTACTGTCGTCATTTATTAATTATCCGTGTCCTAGACCACAGTCGGCTCGACACAGAACAGTGGCTATACGGCGGCGGCGGCGGCGGTTCAACGCACGTCCACAAAGAGAACGCCGCGACGGGCCGGCGGGAGGAAAGTGCCGGGGAGGGGTGAAAGGAAAGGAAAAAAAAAAAAATAAAAATAAAAAATAAATAGAAAAAACAGCGCGTCGCCGACTGTAGCATGTCCGCGCGTGTATGTGTGTAATGTTTCGGAACGGGCGGCCGTGGTGCGACGTTGCCGGCTCGTGCGGCGAGGCGCGTCGTCGTGCTGACGCGGGTGTGCGCGTTTGCGTGTGGGCCCCTCTCGGGCCGCGACTGTTCGGCGCAGTAATTTACGACGGTCGTCGTCGTCTAGTCGCGGTCGCGATCGCGGGTTACGGGCGGCGGTGTCGGCGGGAGGGAGGACTGGTGAAGGAGGGGGGGGAGGGAACGGAGTAATGAGATGAGGAAAAAAAAATGAAAACGCCGCGCGACAGTGTAGCCACCGTGTCGGACGCAAAACTGTCGGACGGGCGCCCGGAGGGTTTATATTTTGATGCCGCGGCGGTCGTCGTGTTTAAGAGTTTTAATATAATAAATAATAACATGACGTATAGTTATTATTTTTGTAGCCGACGATTCTGATTGCACAATAAAAGCGCAGAGCCAAACAATGGTTTTTTGTTCTTATTTTTTTCCCAAAATATTTTTCCAACCGAACTGTCCGAACTCAATTTACCTTTATATAGTCATGCATATTGTATCTATATGTAAGTAGCCGGAGGGGACTCAGATTTTTAAGTAAAAGTAAAAGACACATTTGACCGTCTTTTCTATGCACCCACGTTGAACCCAGTTATTACAATATTTTTCATCAACCATATCACAACACTTAATATACCTATAATAGGTACATAACTAAAATAAATATTTTACTTATTTCCAAGTTTGATTTCACAATATCAAGCTAATCTGCATAATGGCATGGTCTCCTCATCTTCACAGCAAACTACTATCCTTAAACAATCGATTTCGTCTTCTCCGCTCTCTCTCCTAACCTCCAACCACATAAAACTACCAACCAAGTTTCTAATATATAAACTTTATCTTAAACCAATGTGGACGTACGGAATTTAATTATGGGACTCTGCAAAAATTTCAAACACTAACCGTATCCAACGCTTCCAATCCAAAACGCTCCAAGCCATAACTAAAGCACCTTTCTACGTGTCCAACCAGACCCTACATAACGATCTCGCCATCTCACCCGTCTGTGATGTAGCTAGAACTTTTTATAGACGATTTAACTTATCTGTTAAAAATCATGATAATCCCATAATCAAAGGACTTGCGTCGGCAAACATACCCGACAATCCTAGGAAAAGACTAAAAAGGCGGTGGTGTCGGGACCTATTAATTTAGTTATTTAATTAACTACCTAATCTTTATTTCTATTCATAACTTTATTGTTAACTTATTGAAATGTACATAAACAGCTGACAAAGTGTCTTCACTGGAAGGCTTCTTAAATCCGTCCTTTCCTCAAGCCACTTATTCTATTATCTATTTTACTTATTGTTAATTTTATTTTGTAACAGATTGTAAATAAAAATTAAAAAAATAAAAAAAAAAAAAAAATAATCTGCATAATGTATTGTTAACCAATATTTACTGAACACAATAAAAACTCATAGGTAAGTTATAAAATATAAAATTACAATCATTTTAGATTCTGAGCGGAGCGAAGAATGTATTGGTTTTACAATGATTAGTGTTTTTTTTCTGACTGTCAGCAACATTTCGGATAGTAAGCGTGGTTCAATTTTTAAGATTTTCTGATAGAAAAGTGAACTTAGTTGGTACTTTTGGGAAGTCATAATTGAAAAGTTCAAGTAGTTTTTGAAAGCGTCGAGAAAAACTACCGACAAATTAAACCGTTAAAAATGGGATTTTAATGTCTAACGATTTGTCTATTGCCATAGCAACGAATAAAAAATAATAATTAAGGATTATGCTAACCGCTCAGAATCGTTTTTTGTGTATACAATGGTTTATGATTGTATTCAAATGTAACACATCCATTACAGCTACTGTACAGCAGAGCGGTACCCACTTGTCCACTTTTTTTTAATTATTATATCCACATTATTATCACATATTATAGTATTACAGTGTTCAATGAAATATGAATATATTTAATAAGCCCTTATTTTTATTTGATAATCAATACATAGGTATTGGTTTTATAATTATTATTTCTCGACTTGAACAAATATAATGATTAGAAATTTAGAAAGACATTACATAGATATATGAGATTATGTCCACTATAAAGTAAATAACCCAAAAAGTTTTTATACAATTATATTACTCTTTATAAATTATATTGGTTAAAAACTTGACTTATAACGGGACGACATCTGGACCTGTTTTTTTTCTTACGAAAAATGTTAGTTTAATATTTACATTAATCTATATACTTTTATGCAGTTAAAAGTAAACTATACGTAAAACTAAGTAAGTACCTACCTATATAATATATATACTTACTAAATTTTAGAAAAATTATAAAAAATACAGATAAAATTACAGATTAAGCCCCACGAGGGGGTTTGAGACCCAACAATCTACATATAATAATTTCCCATCAATACTTCTAAGATTTCCAAACTATTTGCATTATCGATAATAATAAATTATATAGCTATAAAATACACTACAATTTATGGAATATTGTTCTACAGACAATTCTTAAAAATATTATCATAAGAAAATATGTAATATGACGGCATCAAGATCCTATACGTGTGGCAGTGGTGTATTTACGGGGAGAGCCCATGGGGTCCGGACCCCCTATTTTAAACGATTTATTACAATTTTATGGTGTGAGATTTTTAATCTGCAGTGTAAAACACGGTGAGCAGAATAATGATATGAGGGTAATTCCAAATGCAAAGATAATCGGTTTGAAAAAAACTCGAACATTTGAAAATCTGGCAGGTATAGTTATGTAGAATAACTTCTTAAGTTTATTTTGGTGAAAAAATCATGTTTCTACGACTAACGAGGGCTGAGGAAAATGCGAAATGCGAATAAGCATGTTTTTTACGGCCGAAATTTTGTTACCAGAACGTCTTCTTATAAAGTACTAATTCATTGTAATAAATTTAATGTCTATTTCAGTGGTGGAGTGGTGGGGAGTGTGGAGCTCCCACTTTAACGTGTTTGGAAAATATGAGCTGGACTCCCTCCATGAAAAATTCCTAAATGCTTCACTGAAGTGAGGTTGTTGTAAATTAAATGTATGCATAGAATGTATTAATACCACATATAAAATGAAAAACAAACTATGATTTTTCACATCCGGGCTTAGCCTGTTAAATTTACTTAAGTAAATTTATGATTTGCCCATTTAAGACGTAATTTATATAACCTTGGGCTATGAAGCCAAATGTACTTAGGACGCTGAACAATATATACATAATATACAAGTCAATACAATAACGATACAAATAATTACGATAATATGACGTGTATTCAAGACAAATATGGGTATTTGTTACTCCCTCGCCAAATGTAGAATTTACGACAAGGAAAGAAGACAATTCCAAATTTCCGATCACCTTGCTGAAATACTCAACCCCGAACAACGTCTTCAAGCTCATACAGTTCCTATCAAGTATCAGAAACACACCTTATGAATAAATTGTAAATTGTATATAATACTTAATATCATTGTTTTTTTTTCATTATCTGTTATTCCTAAAAATGTTATTTTGTGTATTATCAGTTTTAGTATTTATGTAATGTGTATAAATATATATCTAAAATGCATTGTTACGTCCAATGGCCACAGATGCTGCGAACAGATTGTTAAATCTATTATTAAAAAAAAAAATATAAACTATATAAATAAGTATAAGTTATACAAGCATAAAAATCTATACCTACCTAATTTTCGTTCACTGCAGAAATTTCCAACGTATTGAGTTTAAAAATTGTCTTAACCATTTTCTTTATAACTAAACCAGCCAGTCAGCTAATCAACTTTCAACGACAATAATGTTTTATTTGTATGGTTAAATCGAAAAAACCATGTGTAACGTTCGAAATTACCATCACACCCGCAGAACGTTGTTATTTATCTGCAATATACCATAGTGCTAATATAGATTCTCCTCATTCGGTCGGTGTATGATGATAACACCGCCGCGCCGCAGTATAAGCACCCTCTTCACCTCGCCATTGATGTGCAATTTTCAATCATGTAATCAGAATACCGGCCAATTAATATAATCAATTGTATTATATTCCTTTGACTTTGTTCCCGTCATTTTTTCGGCTTCGGGTGATCGTTTTTTTGAATTTAAATATCTATCTTGTAATATTTAAGCCAGTGTAAAACATACATAATATGAAGGAGTAACACCACTCATTCTCCGGCGTGTCCCTACGGATCGGGCCACTGAGGTGATGCGCAAGAGTACGTAAGTACTAAGTACCAGGTACTCATTTGTATCCATCTATATAATACATTATTATGTCTATTTTTTCACCTTGGCCGGTATTTTACATTATTCTCTCTCACATTAACCGTTTGTTTTTATATTCGTTTTTGAATATTTGTTTACGGACAAACGTCGAACTTAATATTGTATTACGAGTGTGTGGCAGCCCGAGGCGCACCGCAGCCGCAAGATATTCTTCATAAGAATTCTGGAATGTATATATGTATTGTTATATTTTGTTCATATGGGCCGTGATCGGACGCCCGTGGTATGGCCCGATATACCCTTTCATAAGGCATTATTTATTTATTATTATTAACTGTACTTTAATCATTATTATTTTTATAATCCTAATTGGCAATTATTATGATTTCCTAAATATGTTGTGTGATTATACGTCATAATGACGTTTCCAATTTTATATATTATATATAATATATATATATATTTTATATTTATAGGTATATGTATTGTTTAATTTCTCTCTCAATGAAGTTTTCAAGCTGTGAGGCTTTTCTTCATATTACCTTAAATATTCAATGATTATACTAATATAATTTAATTATCGTACCATCATCTTTTTTGTTATTATTATTCCGTTATTGACCCTCCCATATTATGGGATACTAAACAAATTCCGGAAAACTCTGACTTCGGTCTCGGTCTCTGGTTGGCGACCCTACCTATTTATCCTGTCGTCGTAAACGCTCCGCGGAACCTGGCCATTGAAGGTGTGAGATGTTACACGTGAAAAGTAGGTAAACACTCTGCCGTACAGTTAAGGTGTCGAGGGTGGTACCTTATTGTCATTGAGTAAGTGGCCACTGAATACTTTGTATAATGGATTTTTAAATTAGAATTAGAATATTCGACGATAAATCATTACGATGAAAAATGATTTTGAGTGAAATGGTACTAACTTAGAAGTTAGGATACTACACAATTATTTTAATTATAATATTAACATTTAAACAAATGGGCAATAGCCCAGTATCGGTATAAAATATTCTGAGTGGAATGATAAAATGATAAAATGATAAATTATGTATTAATTTTACAATGATTTATGTTTTTTATCATAAACACGTTTTTGGGTTGGCTATAAAGATATTTTATTTTTCCAACCGATTATATGCGCAAAATAGACGTTTTTGTTGTCATGGTTACTTATCAACAAAAACATATTTATGATTCATAGATTTTTCTTGTAGAGGAAAAATATCGAGTAACTTGGTATCGTTTTTTTCTGTCTGTCATCACTATTTGGGGCAGTAAAAATGCTCCAATTTTCTACTTCAGCATGTTTTCTGTCGGAAATTGATTTGAGGTGGTACTTAGAGGGGGTCAAAAGTAAAAATCCTGAGTTGCTTTCAAAAGCACCAGAAAAACAAAAAAAAATTGAGTAAAAACTTTAATTTTTAAGCAAAACCAGTTTTTGACAAAATCGATCTTTTAGTATATAGTAACTTAAAAACTAATACCTAACGGTAAATACTTTTCATTTTAATCAAATTTTAATATGATCATTTTCCATGCATGATATCATTTTAGATTCTGATTCTAAACTTATAAAATGTGCAACTTATATAGCTAAGGATTGAAAATTTAAAACAAGGTTCCTTGAAATAGGTTATACTCCTATTTAGGATTGGTTATATATAATATCATCAAATATACTAAGCAATATCATAGGCTGTAGATATAAAGGTTTATAGCCTATAGATACAAATTAAAGGTAAGTACTTGGTAAAATAACTTGAAAATTCAATACAATAGGTTCGTTATAAGTTGTTGTTATAGTATAATCAAAAACAAAAGTTGACCATAAAATGAGTGTTTGAAGTTAGAATTTTTACTAAAAACTCGACAAAATCACGAAAATGCACAAATTATTTTGAGTTAGAATATCACAAAAAATGTTCTTTTTATATCTAAAATTTTATAATTTGATGTAAGATTCCTCTTAATTTTGTCAACCTTAAACAAAAAAAAAAGTTAACTGGAAATTAAAATTCATTTTTTATGAGAGTTTGAACTCTAATTCATTCAACGTTGAATATTCGCACTCGTAAACTAACCATTTCTCATGTAACAATTTTCTTTATTGCTGTTAATCAAATCAAATAGCCGTAGATAGTTACTTGACATTTTCACCAAATGTTTATATTCCAAATTTTTTTGGCTCTTTTTGAGCTATTTATATAGGCTGAAAAAATGTATTTTACCACGAAATATCAATTAAAACATTTTCACTGGGTCAAAATGCTTGAAAATGTAATACATGGTTCCTCATAAGTTGTTATAATAGCGGGTAAAAAATATTAAAGATACCTACATAATATGTTCGATATTTTTAATAAGTATTTTAAGTTAAAATGTACACAAAATTCATCAAAATCAGGAAAATCTAAGGTCTGAAAATTTAAATCAAGGTTACTCATAAGTATTTCATACTCTAACCAAAAAATCTAAAAAGTATATCAACACAGTTTTTTTGATAGTCACCTATTTTAAGTGTAAATTTGTACAAAATTAGATTTATTATTTTTTTGTAATTGAAAAATATTATTTGTGAATGGTTAGCCTATTTGGAATTTATAAATTATATCAAACGAAATGTTTTTGACAAAAATTATTTCAACATACTGTTTTACTAATAGTAAAATAAATTATTTTAATAACAAACCTTCTTCGCTCTGGATCGTTTTTATATTCAATAAATTAAAATCATTTAATTCAAATTGAATACATCCGTAATGGTGTGGCCAACACGACACATATGTACAGCAAAGTGGTTCGAACTTGGATGTTGGCTACCATTTTGTGCCTTAAGACGCTTTTTCTATAATAGAGATAATACTCTGTTCATCAACTTCGATGTAGATTTCTTGTATCAAATTTATTGGTACTTTCGGGTGGTTAAAACTTAAAACTCATAGTAGTAGGATGTCGCTCTGGAGTACAGTAGGTTACAAGTGGGTCAATGTATAATGGATTGTATTAAACTTGAATTCAATGATATAATATCATTGTATAAGAAAAACGATTCAAAGCGGAGACAGTTTGTCAGTCTGGATATTTCATATTGTTATTATTTATTATAGCCCGTAAGAAATTGAATTGATATTATAATATTATAATTTTTTATTCGTTTCTATGGTGATAACAGATAAACAAAGTGTTAAAAATTAAAATCCCATTTTTAGTGGTCTTTGTAGTTTGTTGGTGGTTTTCCTCGTGGTATTAAATAATTATTGAGAAAATCGAAAAATTACCTCTCTAAAGTACCACTTTGATCCAATTTGCTAAAAGGTAAGATACTATTTGTTGAAATCGAAGCACTCCTTCTGGTAAAAATTGTGTATAATAGGATAAAAAAAAAATAAACATTATTGTAAAACCACTAATAGCTAAAATTGAAAACTGACAATGTCCGTAAACAGCTCAAAAAGTGTAAAAAAATTTTCAAAATTGTATGGTTTATAGAAAATGAAAATATAAACATTCAGTCAAATTTTCATACATTTACAGTGGTTCGTTTTTGATTTACAACAAAATAAGAAAATCGCTACATGAGAAATCGGATAAATATCCAATGTTGTAAAAATATGAACTTCAAACGCTAAAATATTTAATTTGACTTTCTTGTAGACATTTTTTTTTTTTTTTTGATAAAGGTAGACTACTTGTATTACATTTTAAAATCTTAGATTTAAAAAGAAAAATTTTTATGAATTTCTAGCTCAAAATAATTTGCTAATTTTCGTGTTTTTTCTGTATTTTGTCAAGATTTGAACTTTAAATGCTTATAAAAAAAAACTGTGACCAAGCATTTTTAATATTTTATAAATGTCGTTGTAAAAATATAGTAGAAATTTGTATTAAATTTTCAAGCTTTTTTACCGAAAAAATGTTATTAACAATCATAGAAAAAAAACCTAAAAAAGTTGGAAACTGAGCATATCCGTAAACAGCTCAAAACAATTCAAAATATTTTGAAAATTTGTTCATGTATAGAAAAGGCTAATATAAACATTCATTGAAAAATTCATGTATTTACGATCATTTGTTTTAGAATTACACCGAAAGCCAAAATCGATTTCGTCAAAAACCAATTTTGCGTAAAAATTCCATTTTTTCATTAATTTTTAATTTGTTTTTCCGGGCGCTTTTGAAAACTATTGGGAATTTTAAACTTTGACCTTCTAAAAGTACCAACTAGATTCACTTTCCCATCTAACAAAAGATACTGAAGTTAAAAATCGAAGCATTATTTCGACTACTAATTGTGAACACAGACACAAAAAAATAACACGCATCATTGTAAAACCAATACATTTATCGCTCCGCTCAGAATTTAAAATCAAAGCATCTTTTCTATTATAAAAAGTGTCTTCTGCTGACTCAAAAATAAGAAAAAAACACATCATTGTAAAATCAACACGTCATATTGCTTCGCTCAGAATCTAAAATGTACGTGAATAAAAGGTTTAGCTGATATAATATTGAATATTTAGGAAGGTACCTTTTTAGGTAGGTAATTCAAAAATAAACATTACGTTCGAATTATGAAAATATTATAATGCACCAAATAAACATCGGTTATTATAGTTATTAGTTATCTAACTCATTTTCATATTAATACCATAAATTCATAAGTCATAAGTCATGACACCAACCATTGAATATATAAATATATAATCTGTATATAAATAGCCAATAGGGATTAATATATAGATATACTCTATGATCAAATTAATCACGATAATGCAATATTCATACCTAATATATTGTATGTTATATTGTATACATTACGGTGAAACCTCCACCAACGGACACATCTAAACAATGGACAGCTCCAAATAGCGGACGTTTTTTGGGGAACAAACTATACATTTTCTACAAACTGAACCCTCTGAATAGCGAACACACCCGAATAGCTAATAAAATGTCAGTGTCATAGATTGGCTGCTATTTAGAGGTTTTACTGTAATATAGGTAATGATGGACTACTTGAATAGTATATCAATGATTAAACGTATATCAATAATATAATACTCGTAATTTATAAAATCATTTAATATATTGAATACATTATTTTTAAATTTCACAAAATTATTTTACTATACCTACCTAATACATACTTATACTATATTTACTAACTACATATTTTACGTAGGTATTATACATTATATAATATAGTTAGTTAATAGTTAGGTTTAGACATTAGGTATCACTTAAATGTTTAAACTTTTAATTATTATACCTATCCGTCACAGCCGACCTCCGTAGGTACCATCTTAGTACTTAAATATAATCAACGAACCCATACCTAAGTGACATAACTCCGACACAGCCAAATATCTAAGCCTAGTTTTCGATAAACGTCTGACATAGGCCAAACACATCCACACGAAAAAATTTAAATTAAACAAACAACTCTACCTTCTCAGACCCGTCCTCGATAAGTTCTCAAAACTAAAATGTACATCTATAATATTCTTCTCAAATCCATTTTCACAGCTCTGGGGCACTGCCGAAAAATCAAATTCACAAAAAATACAAGTTTTCCTATTAAAATCTTATCTAACTCACGACTAACGCTCCTCCATACATCCCAAACCACTCCCTTTACATAGATCTCCACATTCCTAAAGTCACTGAAACAGCCAAACTATACTACTCTAAATTCGGAAATCAATATCATACCAACCGCTATGTAAAAAGTTACCATCTATTTCCATCCTTGGAAACTCCTCCCAGAAGACTCAAGCGACAGTGGCCCCGAGACCGTATAAGTTAAACGCACAAATTCCATTAATAATCTGTAAATCCATAGTTATCTAATATGTTATGTTATTTTATAAAATATGGTATCACAATATATGGTATATTTATGAGTTGGTTAATTTGAAATTAGTAAATACGAATACATAAAACTGGTTTGTTTATGAATGATACAGAGTGATTTTTAAGCATGTTTACCTATACATTTTCCCCTTTAATGGTAAATTTATTCAAATTCTCATTTTTAGAATTTTTAGTATACATAAAAACCTACCTAAAGACCATATTTTCAAATTTCTGATATTTTTTGTATTACTTAAGGAGTGTTGTAAATTCTCAATTATATTTGTTATTACTTATTATTTATTTCTTATGACTATTGAAAAATCACCATTAAATAAAATAAAAACTTTCATTGCTATTGTGTTGAATATAATATTAGCTACTACCTATAATCTATATCCATAGTAATATAGTATAGGTAGATATACAATTGTTGACTTTATATTTTGGCGTTTGGCCTGTAAGTCCTAAATCTTAATACTACCCATATCTAAGTAATCATGTAATCCTAATGGCAAATAGTAGTATTCCTGCCTTTATAGCACGGTAGGTACTATAAGTACCTATATATATATATATATTATTTTTTGACATATAAATATAGACACTATATAATATAATATCATATTTTATCTATGAAAAATGTATATATAGATATTAAGATATTAGATACTATTGTATTAAAGAAATTCATTGCTTACATATTTCATCATTTACATACCCATACAACTTTGTCAAACTTTAGAAAAGTTATTTGCTATAAAATAAAAATATTCAATTCAATAAAAATATAGGCCTTTTCACGTTTGAATTTATTTGAAATCCAAATTAATTTATAGTACGTTGATTAAGAGGACGTCACACCCACATGTCTTGTCTCCGTCTTACACTTGTATACGACATAGACAAATCGCGTTTACGCAGTCTGAGTAGAACTTGCTCAATTTAGGTTCTACATTAAAAATACTTATTATAAAATTGATTTGAGACAATATTTCTGAGGTCAAGACGGTGCGTTTTTTCCATTATTCCCAATATAACGCCCATTATATCGTTAAGAAATAGAGAAAATGTCAATATTTTTTAATGACTTTTAACTTTTCGAAATTAAAATTTTTTTTAAAACTCACCATCTTGACCTCCAAAATATTATCATATTTTAATTTTGTAATAGGTGTTTTTATTTTAACACCAAAATTGAGCGAGTTCTACTCAGACTGCGTAAACGCGTTTTGTCTATGTCGACAGAGACAACACATGTGTGACATGTGATGTCCTCTCAATGCTAATAAGACGACTCCATTATTATTTTCGTAATTTTTTAAGTGTAACTAATCACTTTTTATATTTATGTTTATAGCAGTTTAGATGGCAATATGGCATAATATTTAATTTGGTCCTTATAGGGCTGTAGCCTCATATATTAATGTAATTTTATTTTATAATCTCATATATATATAGGTGTATGTACACTGCACTTTTTTAGGCATTAAATCTGCAGTACGTGTAAATGTATCTTTATACCCATCATATATGCAATATATTTTAAGCGTAGGTATATTACTCTTTTCGCATAGTGTATACCATACCTATACTTATTCAGCTTTTAGATTTTACTATATGTATACACTATACATATATATATGCACGCTATATTATAACGATTTTATATTTGTGACGTAAACCCGACAAAGGAGGTATTCGGCTGAACACAGATGGGGAGAGAAATGCAAATGTGTACAGTTCTGCTTAAACATAGTATTATTGCGTATATATATATACGACTACCATCTCCCTTTGTCGACTAAAACATACTACACACACACACACACACACACATTCTCTCTCTCGCGTGCGCGTGTATATATTTGTACACATATATAGGGTGTCTTCTGCACCAGCAGCCCTACCCTCTGCAGAGCCCTTTAGATATTCTCAAAAAGATTCTGTCGCACGCACCCGCGGCGGCTATACGCAAGAACGCAATCATGTATTCCCTCCATTATATATACCGTCCCCGTCCCCAACGAGTGTATATACATCGTATATTCACGGTAAAAGGATCATGCGGTAACGCTGGCACAGAGGGTGCGCCCCTCCGAATAATGCCGGAGAAAGCGTTTTTATAGGAGCGAAGAAATTGCTTTTCCCCTCTGCCTCGTCTTCGTCTTTATTGTATATATAAGTACGGACGTACGGTACACGGCCGGAATGAATAAAGTCCCCGGGCTGCATAGGGGTATACATATATATATATATATACGCAGTGTACACTATACGTATATAAATGTATGTTATGTACATACAATATATATATATATACGCACAACACGCGTATGAACAAAATCAATTGCTCGCGCGCCGTTCCAAATCGATAAAAATATATTGCGCGTTCGGAATGTCTATAAGTACATGATAATATAATATATTGTGTGGCTGCTGTATACGGAAAACGCGAATAGCAATAAATGCAAAAAATAAGCTTTACGACCGGTGTACGACCGTCTGGCCAAAGGACGGTCCGAGGAATAGTTTTTTTTTTATTTACACGCGTTTTGGTATATTTTGTCAAAAAACGATTACCTACCTACCTACGATACACAAACATTCGTGAGACACGCATGTATATAGGAAGGAGAATTTAAAATATCCCGAGAGAATAATATTTAAATCACACATCGCCGGCATCGCGTGGTTTGCTGTAGCGGGAATCAATTAATCTATACACGAGAGAAAACGTTTTAGTATTTTACCAGATAAATTATAATATACGAAAACATCGTAGGTATACATATGAATACGACATGGCGTTATAATAATATTATATACTTTGGGAAGATATGGAAATGTTGACGGAACTGTTAGGTATATGTATACACATATTGTTATTATAATATTATGTGTAGTGTGGTGCTGATAAGGTCGGATGACTCTAGGGCGATAGTGTTGCCGCTCACCGGAAATGCGAAGGATGTACAACTATACTGCGGTGACGATAGTATACACGGTGTTCCACGTGCACGAAGGGACGGGAAGTAATTGATTTTAGTGTATTGCGTGTGGTGCGTGTGCGTCGGTCACATCGAGCGCGGTGTATAACGTCGTTAGCGCGCTCAAGTAAAAGGGGAGAATGGGAAAATTGAAGATAATGAACGGGCCGTGCAGCGGTCTGCAGTGGGAGCGTATACACGACGAGGTTTAAAGAGGGTTGGGAATGGGGGGGAGGGGGGTAGAAATAATATGCCCGTCCGCCTTTTCCGCTTCGCGTTTTTATCATTATTTTTTTCATTTTTTTTTTTTCGATTTTGTGAGAAGAAAGACTTGTAAAACAATAGGCGGATGGATAGGGGGGAAATACGGTTGGTGAAGGTGTTTATTTTAGACCGTCGGAATTACTTGGTAAAATTAATTATATATAATGTATAAAACAAAGATGTTTTTTTATTTTATTTTTGATATTTCACGGCTGAAAAGTGACTTGTTTATTGTTTGATTGCCTACAGCAGAATGTATTCGATATATGACATAATATATACGCACCGTGTCTATTTTAAGTAAAATATAGGTATATAATATAATATAATAGGTACAACATTATTGCATCGCATTTGTATTGGTACAATGGTCCATATATACATGTAGCTAAATAATATTATATCAGCTTACCCATTGAAATTGGTCTATACTGAAACTGTGCAAATTTACAAATTTAATACTTAATAGGCATTGCATCCGTTATATGATATTAATTTTATTAATTTTGCACGATAAAAATATATCGTAATTAATAATTAAAATTCAACATTCATAATAATGTTACCATCAATACCTTGGTATAAAATATATGGTATAGCTTATATATAGATAATAGATGACTCTGTACCTAATGCGTAATTGAGTATTAAATAGTTTTTTCATAAATTATTTTTTTTCTCATTTTCTCTTGTAAGTATTACAGTAATATTATTATGCTTTATTAAATAATTGTTATTACTTTATTTTCAACAATTTGTTTATCCCATAAGTTAAAACCCGATCGTTAATAACATAAAAACATTAATTATAGGCATAGCATAACTTTTCCAATAGAAAGTTTGGAAAAAACGCAATTAACTGTTAAGAATTAAGTAAAATACTAATGCTTAAACGTTGGATACGTTTTAAGAATTAATTTGAAAAAGAAAACTTGTGTCTTAAATTATTGATTAGATAATAATAGAATATATATATAGAGTAAAGTAGGTACATATATATATAGAAAAATAGGATAAATGCATGCCACATTGCAGGTTATGACATTTATATGTCACACGATTGATTTAAAATGTTTTAATAAGTATTTGTGAACCTATATTATAACACTGAATAGTAGATATAGCTATTTATTCTAAACGAAATAAGTAAATTTCTATAATATTTGATGATCCACCGATAAAGGATTTGAAGAAGATAATATTGAATATTGTAAATGAAGTCGAGAAGGTTTTGATTACGTCATTATTAGGCACTAATGTAATATGTATTCAATGTATTGGTAAGGTATGAGTCAATAGATCGGATTTGTCACAATCACAGATTGATAGGCTGTTGTCGTGGCAACGAAGAGGGGGAGTGGTATACCCATGTTTTAATAGGTTCGTCTCCAAAGGATCATTATTTGGACAAAAGATATGAATGGGCGAAAATCGAATAATGTATTTCTATATTAATTGATATTGATTTAAGTGTTTATTTAGGCTTAAATCAACTACGGTGTTCGGGTGTAAATATTAAAAGTGATTTGATTATCAGACAAATTATTTTTTTTTTTAATACATTGGGTGAATAATATAAGCATATAATATGATATGATGTCTGCAGTAGCTAGAAGTTTCATAGGTATTCCAATATCGTGTTAAAAATATAAATGTATGAAAAAAAAACAAAATCTTTCCAATAAATATTGCGTACACACATATTATTTATATTCATAAATCGTAGAAGTATAATATTATATAGGCAATTTATTTGTTAATTATTTAATTGATTAAAATTAAAAATTGATTCACCTAAGCAATCACTGGTTTTAAATAGTTTTAATGCGTATGAAATATTATATTATATTGTAAAGACAGCGTAAACTAATAATTATTAAGTTTGTTGTCTTTTGTAAGTGTTCGTGGTTTTCTTCACGTTCATTATAATTTATAATTTATATTATGTCTTATGACTTCACTGGTGGCAAACCTTTTTTTGGTCATTTTTATTGAATTCAGGTAATATTGAGTGTATTTGGTATGAGCCACTTTGTTCAAAGTACAAAATATCAAGCCCGGATGTGAGCTCGAAACTTTCAACATTTTATATAATTGGTTACTTTATTGTTTAGAAATCACAAAGAATTATTTTCATTTCATGCAAGATTGAACAATAAAATAAAAATATTTTCGAAAGCCTTATAAAATGTTCCCAATTTTGCCATCTTTGGCAAGCGTACTATAGATTTGCCAATGTTGTCATCAAATAACAATAACAATAACCATAATGTCTATAATATATCATATCATTGCGCATTTTGACTATAAAAATAATAAATCATAGTAATTTTTTTAAAAGTCGGTATTTATTTAGTAAAATTTTCGATTATATTTTACAATTTAATCGTCATCGATGTATTTTTAGAACAAATGACAAATCGTTATTGTAAAATTATATTACGACGTTACGGGTTATCTGAACATGACGTAAACCATCCGTTGGCAGTTTAATGTGTAACACGGTTTACGTCATAATATTGGATTAAAATACTGCAGAAAAGCTTAAAATATTATAGTAAACTAGTAATAAAATATATGGTCAAGCGTCATTGGTAATTTTCAAATCAACTTATATTAGTGTACGCCGTCCGGTAATGACTATACAAACAATTTTTGTGCATTACGTAACGGTATATTATATCTGTTCATTGTAACATTTTATAAACGCAATCTTACATTAAGAGCACGTCACACCAGTATATGTGTTGTCTCCGTCTTACACACATACGACATAGACAAATCGCGTTTACGGAGTCTGAGTAGTGAACTCGCTCTATTTTGGTTCTAGAGTAAAAATAACCATTATAAAATTGAATTTGTGACGATATTTCTGAGGGCAAGAAGGTGCGTTTTTTCCACTTTTACCAATACAACGTTCATTTTATCGTTGAGAAATGGCGGACATTACAATATTTTTTAAATGACCTCAACTTTCAAAATCAAATTTTTTTAAAAAAAAAAACCCACCGTCTCGCTTTCCAAAATATTGTCATATTTTTTTTTTTGTAATAGGTGTTTTTATTCTAACACCGAAATTGAGTGAGTTATATTCGGACTGCGTAAACGCGTTTTGTCGATGTCGTATACGCGTGTAAGACGGAGACAACGCATGCGGTTGTGACTTCCTCTCAATAGCTATAAACTTACATAGTCAGTACTTAAATACTTTGCCCGTTAATTTTCACAATGCTTAAAAGATATTAATTATTAAAATATTAAGTCCACAAAAGCGTTTGGGTCGGCCTTATTGTTGATAGATTTCCATAATTCGCTAGTTTCGCATCACGAGCGTTACGTGTGTATATGAGTGTTATAAATTAAACTATATAGGTAATCGGAACTATCGCATTGTAACCTTGTAAAGCGCCAAATGTCTATCGATTGTAAAAATATATTGGTACTAACAATGCGAAATAATTACGTGCGCATAGCAAACGGCCGTAAATGAGGCGAATTACCGCTGTTGAATTTTGCGACTGCGAGCGTACAATAATATATCATATTATTATATCAATGTGTATTATTTTTACACCTGATTGATAACTACTACCAGCGTGTGTTTAATTAGGTCGTATTCGTAAATAATAATAATTGTCCGTTCGTGTTAAAATGTAACACAATAATTATAAAGAGTCATTAGTCGAGAGTTTTTATATTTATTTTTCCCAATGAAAACCCTGCAATTCATTCGCGATACGGCGGTCATGTCGCTGTATAATATTATAATCGTTGGCGTTTAACCATTTACACGTATTATAGTCAACGCGTATAAATTAAACGGTGTCGTAAATACGATAATAATAATAATAATAATAATAAAACAAATACTAATAACGTCGACGGAAAAAAATATTATTATTACGATATCGGGTAACTCACTCATATAGGTTATGCGACATGCGTATATATAGGTACCCAACTGTTATACTTGTAAGCCGCGTTCCGTCAAACATAATATTTGGTAACACGCTCGAACGCGACGGATATTAATTATTTATATTGTAATCCTAGTGTTACGACTGAATATATAATTGAAATAACAGCCGTTCTCGACTAATTGCTCTTCGCAAGTTTCCATCATAGTCTACGCGGCTCTATGCGTATATTGTATAATATGTAATTTGAATAATTAATTCGTGTAAAAAATAGGTTTTTTTTTGTTTTTTTTTGAACATGCCATTATACTGAAATGTAACTACAGGCCTGACCTTGACTGGGAAATGACGGTAAATCAAAAAAAAAAAAATTATAATAATATCACTAGAATAATGAGTTAACATTGTATTGATACTTGATAGACCTATAGTTGTTGTAGTGCCTGTGTAGGTGGTACTATGCAGTATGTATAGTTTTCAATAAAGAGGATTTAGTGACTTAAAACTTTTAAAAATAATCTCGGGTTAAATGAACATATTTGTACAACGCAATATTTACGTATGTCTATTTTTTGCTGTTACAATATTTTACTGATGATATTCCGAAGGCGATTCCTGTGCCGAGAACTGTTGTATATAGTTATACTAACTATGATGGTAGGTATATACTAACCACCGGGCTGATATGATTCGTGTTCCTAACATTTTTCTGTACTGAGTATACACTCAAGTGTAGGATAGTTTATAAATTAGCATGCCTATGCTACGGAGTCGGCATTCGCCACTGGCAAATACATAAATATGATAGGTATATAGTTACTAGTATCGGTTTATGGCCTTCGTATTATTTTATTAATTTCTACTGGTTTCATTAACACAATAAACTTAAGTCGCGACTTAATGCACCGGTTATAAATATTAGTATAATAAGTAAATTTGACACGGTATAAGACGTGAAAATGGAACTAAGTGAACGAACAGTACATATATATGGGAAGCCAGAACATGTCAAGTATTATTATCATCTAGAAAATATGTGAGCAATAAATGTAACCGGTAAACCACGATCGGTTTAGGCGCCCACCTGCAGATTGCCCCACGGATGAGTTGTACACTAAATGTTATATCATAACTATTAACTCATAACGACCTCCTTGTCAGTTGCCTTTCAACATTCAAACGCAATAAGACAATATACGACGACAAAACATGTTGTTCATGTAAGATTATGTACCCAATGCTAATTTTTTTTTTTAGAGAATTCACTGTCGTCAGTCGTCACGGATATCAGAATTCAAAACCTCTCGTTGAAATCTGAAACAAGTGCGATCAGGTACTGATGCGAAACGGATTTTCAATACATAGGCCATTGCCATGCATTCTTTCCGTCACGCGTGTCGGCATTGGAAATATCATTATTATTATATAATGTAAATTAACATAAATTTCATAAATCGAATCTATAGCGCGCACGTTTTGTTTTTGTATTATTAAAAAAATTCGCTACACACTGCACTGGAAAATAAAACAATGAGCAATAATGAAGTAATCGTCAAAGATGAAACTGAAAAGTGTGGAGGTTATACCTATCTAGGAATCTCGCACAATACGCGCAGTAATTTAGCTGCAGTTGAGTAGGTACAGAGCTTAGAGTTAGGTGTAAATATGAGTATAAAAAGCAGGTAAGTGGATGTCGCTCTGCTGTACAGTAGGTTACAAGTGGGTCACTGTGTAATGGATTGTATTAAATTTGAATTCAATGATATCATATCATTGTTTAAGAAAAACGATTCTGAACGGAGACGGTTTGTCAGTCTGGATATTGTTATTATATTTTATTTGAGCCTGTATGTTGAATTAATATTATGAATTACAAAAAAATAACTAAAATCGTTATTTTTATATTTTATTCGTTTCTATGGTGATAAACAAAGCGTTGGAAATAATTAAAAGCCCTTTTTAGCGGTTTTTTGTAATTTTTCGATGGTTTTTCTCGTGGCATTAAATAACTATTGAGTAAATCGAAAAATTACCCACCTAATGTACCATCTTGATCCTATTTGTTGAAAGATAAGGTACTATATGTTGAAATCCAAGCACTCCTTCTGGTAGAAATTTTGTATACAGGGTAAAAAAAATAAGAACAAACACCATTGTAAAACCACTAGATCCCTCGCTCCGCTCAGAATCTAAAATATGAAATAATATATTACTATAGACTGTTAAAAAAACAATTAATAGAATTATTAATGAAGATAATCTTCTAGCTCTCTATTCGGATAGGTATTTTACGTTCTACTACTTTTTTCTCATAATCAGCCGAACTCATAAATTTTTCCTTCTTCACTTCTTGGTGTGTCGTGTGTGATCCTGACGTATATACTATTTTATTTTAATTTCAGTTAAATGTTGTTGTTGTTTCAAACATTTATTAGTTTACATTTACAAGGATGCTGGGCAGAAAGTAAATGATAAAATCTATTGTTAAATCCTTCCCAAATTATACTGGTTATATAATATCAGTCTTCTTTATGGCATATTGGCATCAAAAACATTCCAAAGAGATATTGGAAACAATGGCGGACACCCTCGTCTTCGTTTTTTGGTTCCAATCCATGTCTGCTCAAGATATACGAGAAAAAGTGAAATAATTTAATTGGGTATATATTGGACAAAATAATCTCGTTTTAAAATGTGTTCAAAATATTTTCGTAGACAGCTGACGGCAATACAAAGTCTAAAGCAGCAAAATGATGAATTTTTGAAAAAAGTAAATGTTTTCATTGTATAGTTTTTGCATTTCCAGAATTATTTTAATTGTTTTCAAAGAGCTTTCATTAATTGAAAATTAAGACCATGTTGTTTTTAGTTCAGAAAACTTTTAGAATATGTTTTTTAGAAGCCATTTCAAAGTCTGTTATGCTTATGATGAAATGTGATTCGTAATCTCCAAGGAAATCAAACAGCCGGTATTTCCCCGAGATAATAATCACTTATTATAGCCGTCGGCCTTGCACACATGTTTTTGCCAGTAACAGATATTTATGATAAGATCATAGCGAATACATACTTTATGATGTAAGTAGGATAGATAACTGAAATCGATGAAAATTGTATCGTACATTATTATTGTTTTAAAATACGTATTAAGCACTAGCTATATTAATAACTAATAATAATTGGGGGGACGGAGTGGCCGAGTGGTCTAAGGGGTCGGTTGCGACGCAGCCGGCATCGGTTCGATTCCTTGGTCACGGGTGGCCAATCAAAAATTCTGCCAAACACAAACACTCACGTGTAAAAACCCATCACTTCAAAACCCTACCACCACCACAATACAACCCTACTAACAGCTAATGACCATAGATGCCGGGCTTAAGGATCAATAAAAACAAAATAATAATAATAATAATAATAATTGCAATTTGCGATGATAGAATAATTTTCGTATTTTCTATGTTTTGATTCTTAAGAGTTAAACATAATAATATATAATATGCGGCGTGCGTGATTAGCATGCATGGAGAATTCGCCACTGGTATTTGGTATCCACAGAACTTCAACATGGTGGAGCAGTGGTTAACTCGGCATCTGAGAGTGTATATAAATTAATTATACGTGATCATCGGATATCATACATACATGGCTACATGGCTACATTCAGTCATTACTTATGCACCACCTGTCAGTTGCATATTTGCATCGTGTATATATACGTCACACATCATCACAGTACATCACATGCCATGCTATGAGTTATGACCATATCAAGACTAGCTAGTTCTGTATTGGGAACTTTTTTATGAGACAAATTATGCCTTATATAGAAGAAAATAAATGGCATCCCAGGCCTCTTCATTATGTCCTTTCCAAAATACATTTATTTTATCTTTTATAGAAAGCCCTTGCGAGTCTAGCGATAGTTTTTCCATACAAGGTACCTATCTATTAATTTGCACCAATATTGACACAAAGTAATAAAATTAGTAATTAGTGTTGATTACGCTTACCACATAATTAGGAGGTACCATATAGATACCTAATATACTAGCCATAGTTTCAAGTAGATATCAGCTGTATAATATTTTTTCGATGATCGACCAACTGCAAAAACCGAGCAACTAATATCGTATTAAATTATATATCAAAATAACCTAGCTTTGGGGACTTTTTCACAACGGATAGATAAAGTAGATTCATTAGATAGTTCACTCTGTCTTTTTAAAGATTCCATGTGGAATCAGTAAGTTTGAAGCTCTCATTTCTACGTGAATTCTCGTATAGGTTCACATTGACATTTGTAATTGTTTTTTTGCATTGTGAATAATATTCTTTTAATTATTATTCAATGAACAATGCAACTGAGGTGAAAGTAATATAGTGATAGTGGTTCCCACGTTATGGCCTCGCGTTTACTTATGGTATAAAGTATATAGTATAGACTGATATAATATTATGTAATCGATAATTTTTGTGTAACCTACAATTCCATATATCAACTACTTACGCGTGGTGCAAATTTTCAACTGGGGGTGAAATATACATGTCTTTATTTTGGGGCAAGTTACAGACTCTATTGTTTCTTGCCGTTATAATTACCATGATCATTTTTACTGTTAGAATTGTCTAAATTGTACAAATTCTCTAAATATAGGATTTTTTCAATTTATAATTTCTTTAAACCAGCGCACACGTTTTGGAGGTCCTATATGTGGCTACTGTGCATTAAACTGTTGACATAATTTGTCAAAATATTTTGTATTTATAAAAATTCATCAAATTTTAATTTTTATAATAACTAAGGGTTATAAATATAGGCAATTCAATATTCTTAATGAGTTTTTCTTACAAATATCGAAAATACGTTAGTAGGTATAGGTAGGTACATTTTTTTATAGACATTTGAAGTTCAAAATTTGGTGAAATTGGGTGTATGACAAATTGACAAATAACCGTTTTTCCTTTAACGATTTTAGTTATTTATTTATGATTATTAAATTTTAATTATAAGGACTTCAACATTTTTGCCATTATTCAGTATACTATAATATACAATATATATTATATTATTATTCTTTATACACAATTGAATTTTCGAAATATTTATACTTATTTTAACCTGTTTATACCACGAACCTATCCACACTATTCTACTATAATAGCTGTAGATATACGTAAATATTAAATTTTAAAATATTGATTCTTTAAAATCCCTTTCCATTACAGACTACAGTGATCCGCTCAATTACGAGGTAGTCGGAGGTACACTTGATGGCTGAAACTATTACTACACAGCAGATCGACTGCCCCGTTTTTTTTATCTTAAGAATGTCTCACTTATAAGTGTTTTCTTCGACTTATAAACGTGTACACAATATAACGAATTCGCGTTCAGCAGAACTAATTTTATGTTGCTAGCATTCATATCAGAGTGCATCGACCTATTATAAAACTTAAAGATAAGAATATAATCTGTGTGTGTGTACGTTGATTTTTGCTATATTTCAGTTTCAAGCTAGTTATTTTTAAATTGCAATGATATACCTATGTCCTATACACATTAGGAAATTACACATAATATAATGCGCTTATAAATTAAAATATCATAAAAAGCCAATGTACAAACAGAGATAATGTTTTTATCAGTTTATTAATAGATCAATTTATTTTAATAACAACACATAATTGGTTCTGCTGAATGCAAATTTGCTAAGTTGTAAGATAGATACAACGCATCCTTTTAACTAGGTAGGTATAGTTTATGTGGTTTATGCAATTATGCGGTACACAGTATATGTACCTACTACGGTACAATATAGGTAAATTACAATTAATCCAGTTTACCTACGTTAATATTGATTATACATATATAAATATAGTCTATACTATGCTAGATTTTTATAGTTAATCACAGTACCGTATTTTTATTCGTGTATTAGTTTCTAAAAAATCTAAAATTACTATACCTAAACTATATATACCTATAAATCTATTATGTTTTTAATAACAATAGTTATAACTTTGTCTTCTCTATAATAATATAATAATAATGTATCGTTCTAAATAGTTTACCGCCACACATCATATTTTATTTATTATTATAAAATGCACGTAGAATCTGCTCTCGTTCTACACGTCATATATTGAATAAACCGTCTTAAACACTGTGTGAATAATGCTGCGGTATATTATAATATTACACCCCGTCGAGCGTGTCAATCGAGTTTTAATTGAAAAAAATCCATAACAAAAACATGCTTCTACCTATATATATATATAGGTACATTTCAATATAATACAGTTCTTATACACATAAACATATATATTATACCGTGATATATACAGGATCTGTGATTGGTCTATGGAACGAACTCTAAACAAGTATTGTGCATTTGCTGTGCCACAATAAATACTGGAAACAAAACAAAAGGTATATCGTACCTAGTTCCTATACACAAATTATATTATTATACCGACTATATAATATGAGTACGGCGTTCGTATTATAAAGTACATACTAAGATTTTTTTGTCTACGTGAATTTGAAAAAAAAATTGGTTTATGAATTTTGAATGGGTTATACGAGTATGTTAATAATGTAATACATTATTATGCATTTGAATTGTACGTATACGTCGAGGAAATATGTTGAATAACTTATATTTAGACGTAAACGTGAAATAATCCTTTATATTATAAAGCATTATGTTCTTTACTCAAGTTTATTTATTACAGACACATTGAAGTATAAAAAATATATATAAATTTAAATTGAAAGATGTACCGATAAATGGACAAAAAAATCTGTTTTTATATATTATATATTTTATCTCAAAATACAATTAATGCTAGTTTAATTTAAATGTATTTAATCATATAGTAACATCTTTTAGTTAGATTTTTAACAAAGCAAAATTGTATTTCCATTATGTTATGAAGAACGTATACGTTTTATATTATGTAATGCACTTTATACATGGACAAAGATTGAAGACAATCTTGTTATGCAGTACCGTCATCTTAATAAATATTATGATATCTGAAAACATTAAATTTATAATGACGTGATGATATTCATATTCATCAAAATACATATTTTCAATCTTGATATGCTTATATAGTCGTGTAAGAATTAAGTAAAAAATTAAAATATAATGGTAATGACTGTTGGCTGATAATAAATCGATGATTTTTCAACTTATTTTTGATTATATAGCTACATTATTATTTATTTCAGGTCAAACTGTAGTTTGTGTTTTATAGGTTTCAATTATTTAATTAATGCTAAAATGGTTAAATTATAAGATTTCAAATCTTTATGCGTACGTATACGATGTACCTATCTATTATAATGTAATATTATATAGGTACAATGTTATAATGTGATGATTGTGATATGAATACCTATACTTTTTTTTATGATAAAAATCATAAAAATTTTTTTGATAAAATAGTATAATATTATTATGTACCTATGATGATCGTACTCCTATATACTATTGTATAATATGATCAGAAATAAGCACTGATAAAGTATATAGGCATTTACAATACGTATACAGGCATCAACTCAACGGTTATATGATTTATATCTTTACAGTTAATGAATAACCTATTATTAATTAGTATTTAACTATAAAATTAAATTTAAAAATACTGTTCAAGTAAAACATTAAACTTTTAATGTATGGTGTAATCTTCATTTGTCACCGAAACTTTATGTAGGTATTACAGGAAATTATTAATATTGGCACTTTGAGGTGAGCACTGCTGGTAGGCTAGTGGTAGTATGGTTTTAAACCTTGGAGTAATGTTTAATCGTCAGCTTTTTTTTCATGCACACGCTACACATCGTAGAGGCAAAATGATGTTGAAGAGCCTATTTTAAAATGCTTGTAATTGTTAAACGGACGAGTTCAATAGTTTGGTGGCAAATCATCGTTTAGAGGAATATTTCATTTTTTGCATTTTGAGATCCGTGTTAGAGTATTGTGCTGTTCTATATGATGGGATACAGATTGAACGAGTAGAACCAACATTTTATTTCAAAAGAAACTGATTAATGGTGGGTACTATATTGACTCATCCCCTGAACTCCTATATCCCAAACACATTTTAAGGTTAGGTACTAATAAATTAGACGTTTGACGTTTCTTAAGAAATCATACTCGATGGTCTTTACATCCTTTGCATGTGCCTGACCTAACCTGCCACCAACTACGCACGTATAAGCAGTCTATCGAAAGAATGATTCGTATTTCTAACGAGTGTCCATCCCTTAAGAGGACGTTATACCCGCATGTGTTGTCTCCGTCTCACAAGTGCGTAACATGGCAAATTTTACGCTCAGCAGAACACGTGTAGCTCCGTTAGTATAAAAATTAGAATTGACCTCTTATAAAATCTAAAGGTAAGATTATTATCTAGGCAACCTCATGGGCTTTTCAATATGTTTTAATTTCAACGCGAGTTATGAGTATTTTAAAATTGTAAATTTTTTATACAACTTAAAATACTCATATAACTCGCTTTTTTTTTTTTAATTTTAATTTATTTAAGCATATTTACAATCCATACAATTTGTACAATAAGTAAATTTGATAACATAGGTAATATTAAAATGACTTGAATGTCTTGAGGGGGGAAAACCGTCCATCAACAGTACCTCCTATTTAATTTGATGGGTTCATATAATATGGAGACCGTTAGGCAAGAGCGTCTCTTGGCCATTTTCTTTTTAACCTCCTTGGAGGATTGTTGGGGATGGTTATAGAGGACATGCGGGAAATTAGAGGGCTTTGGTTCGAGTGCAGTTTGGAGTGAAACTTTTTGTAATGACGAGTTGCAATTTCGTTGACTGTTGGGATTTGGAGATCTTTATGTAATGCGTCGTTGGTCATATACCATGGGGCTCCAGTTATTTGTCTAAGACATATAGACTGGAAAGCTTGTATGGGTCTTATATTAGATGGTTTTGCTTGGCATAAGATTTGGATACCATATGACCAGAGGGGGGTAATTATCGTCTTGTATATTAATATTTTGTTTTTTAAATTCATCGAAGGAGACAATAATGGACGGAGGAGATGTAGACGTGTGTTTGATTGTTTTCTTTTCTGTTTTGTGTGTTGGGCCCAGGTAAGTATTTTATCTAGATGAACTCCGAGGTATTTGGTTACATTTTGGACAGTAATTGGTGAATTATTGAGCAAAAGTTGTGGACATTCGTTTATTTTAATTTTCCATTTTTGAGTCCAATCGGAGATTAGATTTAAGTGGTATTGTACATCGTGGGTGGAACTCGCTTTAAAATTAAAATATACTAAAAAACCCACGAGGTCGCCTAGATAATAATCTTATCTTTAGATTTTATAAGAGGTAAATTCACTCTAATTTTTAAATTACGGAGCTACACGTGTTTTGCTGAGCGTAAAATTTGCTATGTTACGCACTTGTAAGACGGAGACAACACATGCGGGTATAACGTCCTCTTAATTCCATCTAATATTGTCTCTTTATAGTTTACATTTTTATTTTTATTTTACATATTAACGGGCTTACGCCCAGGTAAAAAGGGTACATATATAACATAATAATATAACAATATACTCAATATAACAAATCATATAGACGGCTATAAAATAACGAGAATAAACTAAATTAACTTATAAACTAAGGAAGTGGGGGTTATAGTTAATATAATATAATATGTAAATATAAGCCACTATATTTGTATTTGTGAATTATTTCTAAATAACCCATTATTTGGACCTCACAAAATATATTTAAATGTCATAATATACCTATTATAATACGCACATAACTGTACGATTTTTTTAAATCCATCTTTAATTTGGAGTACAATTTTTGTATGAAAAAATTTTAGCAATAAATTTAAATGTTCGTCACAAATGTTCAGCTGCCGAACTGCACGAATAAAGGTATTTAAATTTTAAATAATTATGATTAATATTGGATATTTGATTGATGTGCAGTTTTATAATGCATGTATATTAAAAATTTTTTTTTTACTAAATACCCAATAGATTAATAAAATGTTTAATGAATTAAATAGTATCATATAATTGGATGGTTCCATGAGAAAAAACATAATTTTCGATAAAGATCGCATCTTATAGAGTTAACACTGATTATATAATACGTGATTTAAAATTAGGAAGCGTCAATAATGATTACATCAATTTAGCCATGTCCTTATTTATTTACGTACAACATGCGGGCATTGTTAATCGAAATCATTGGTTGATTAAATGTTCAATTGAAGAATGATCCAGTGACCAGGGATTTCGTTCATCGAACATTAAAAGACTTGTTCATTCGTTAAACTCTTTATGAACGCATTATTATTATCTTTTATTATAAATAATAGATTCAATTACTTTTTAACGTGTATAGTTTTATTCAAAACTATCGATATTAAAGGCAATGCACGTGTTTAGTCTTCCTAACTGAATGGCGAATTTAAAAATTACTAAAAAATATACCTCAATGAAATACATTTTGCAAAAACTGATGTAAATATAACGTAAAAATTACCAATAATTTAATGTTTTCAACTTCTTCAACACAGCTGCTATAATTTATTTATGTAGGAGATACATAATATGATTTGAAAAACACATACATAAATAAATAACAATACATTTTGCTTCGAACTTTTAGCTGATTATTTTATATACTAATAGGAACAGGGTTTTTTTTTTAGCTTCACTATCTTTTTAAACTGTTTTACACACTTAACACTCTATAACAGTAACTTATAAGTTATAGGTAGCATATAATTATACTGCATATAATTATTCTGTGATTAACCGTGTTATAAATACATAAGACATTGTTACTCTGTTGTAAATACATTATGTGAAAATTACGCATCTCATTATCAAATAAAATTCTAGTTACGCAACAATATCGTGCGGTTTAATGATAACAAAAATATTTTATATAAGTCGCGTGAAAACGTCTTAGAGCGAGTACTACTTCTATCTAGTACAATGAAAGACTATTGATATAAATTTAAAGAAGTTATGGACGCTAGAGCCTAGAGTAAGTACAAAGTACAAACTATACAAAGTACATGACTGCACATTATCGCCGTAGCTTAAGTAATTATTATGAAAGGTTGTTGACTAGAATGTTACCTATATGCGACTATACCGCAACAGTCCCTTACCTTATTCTGTTTAATTAGAAATATGAGCGGTTTTAGTAATTATTAATCTGTGTTAAAAATCTCATTTTAACGAAATACTGCATTATATTATAGTGTTACAATATATTATACAGATTATACTTTATGCATTGTTTTACGCACTTATACAATATATTATATAATATTATTGTTTGGCAATATTATACATACTATGCAACGATCCATTGTATAAAATATGTATCTAACACATATGTTTTTTCATCTCTCGTTATTCGCGCAGTATACACGCATATAACAATTTTAGGATTAAAAACTGAACACGATATATTTTGTAGTACCTACCTATAATAGGTAACTATGCGTATACTGGGTCTATTGCACACTGAAAGTCTTAAAATGTTTATTTTTTCCCCGTAAATTTAAATCAAATATAATTTATTATATTATTATATAACAGCTATTATATTATTATCATGTTGCACGCACGTGTACAAACCGAGAAAAAGTACATAAAGTTGTCTTGGTGTGTTGTACCCACACGCGATGGGTACTATTTTTTACAACATTATATTTACGATTATTTGTCACGAAAAAATGTTTTTGTTATTTTTTCGTCTGTTTCATTACGCAATCTGTACAACGTGCAACGTAACAATATTGGTTTTATGCTCTGTTTTTGCTGCTGTTATATTATAATATATTATATATATACCAACAGCGTTCTGAATAAAAGGACCGGAAAATGCTGTTTTTTTTTTGTGTGTGTGCGTGGAAAAAAGTGATAGATTATATGATTGGGAATTCGCGTTCATCGTGTTTAAACGTGTGGGCGAAGGGTGAACCGTCGGGGAGAACGGTCGAGGGAGAGGAAAATGCATAAACATCGATCCGCCGCCGCCGATGACGACGGTCAAAGTTCTCCCCCACATATATACAGTTTTGTACATAAAAACGAACAAATTCGTCATTTTATATACGACCCTCTGCGATGTAATAAAAAAAAAAACTACTCGTACCCCCTACTATAAACCTCCATTTATATACGAGAAAAACTTCATTTTATTTTACAACATATATTATTTCATTTTCCCCCAAGGGTTTTACGATGCATATTGAACATACTATTATTATTATTATTATTATTATACACAATACCTATACGTTTTTTTTTCAGTATATATTATGTGCGTATATATATATATGATTTTCTGAAAAAATACTGCACAGACAATGGTATTAATATTTATCGATTGTACAAATAATACGATGATTAACGACACGTTCCCTGCAGTGAATAACTATATAGTAAAAATACGTTAATGTAAACATGTTAATAATAACATGGTAATGTGTTTTAAAAACATAGGATTTATCGATTGAAATCCGAAAATCAAATAAATATCGTTTTTGTACGGTTAAATATATGGTTTTAATACACTATAGACTTGTGTGACTTATGTGATATCGAATGATATATTCGGGTTTACTCACGTTTGTCGATAACACGTTTACACAATGTCTGACAAAATATAAAGTAATTTCGTAGTTATATTATACATGTGAATACTTATTATAATATGAATATGTACAATATTAGATATATCGTTTGATATAAAATTGTAGTAACGCGTAATAAATACATTTTTTCCGAGTTCTAAAATTTGTACTATTCTATATTAGTTATTAGTTTGTTCCTCGTACCATAACTACAGCTTTCAATTATATGCTTACATCTATCATAAAGAACATGTGAAATTTGACTTTAACAATGGTTATAATGGTGATCATTTCTACTGAGAAATTATCTTACGAATATTTAATAAATCTTTCGATAAACAATATATTATATTATATACTCAACAGTAATATAGACAATAGTTTATTATATAATATACCGATTTATTTAATGACAATATATTGAATATATTGTATTTTGTATACAATTAATATTTTATATTTTGTATCTCGAATTCATTTTAGTTTATGTCAACTGGCGACATTATCAATTATTCTAGAATTTTTTTTGTTTTACTAAATAGTAGTCCTAAAGTTTAAGTAACTGGCACTTGTGCCTAACTTGTTTTTAATTTTACGGTTTAAATGCGTTTACACACGTTCCAAAAATAAAAGAAACTTTAAGGTTTTGAAAGTTATATAGCTTGTACGTATAATAGCTACTGGCTGGCGAATAGTGAAATGTATAATTATTAGAAAAGCATAATATGTGTCCATTTCAATAGTATTATATATTTTATGCAATTTTAGACTATGTAGATATAGCTTGTATACAATAGGATCCTATTGAGGCGTCAGTGCGAGGTTTAGAAATGCCCTGCATTGGCCACATACATATTTGAAAAAAATATAAACATAATTAAGTACCTACCTATTATCTTGGAATGTTCTTATTTTTTTATCTCTTCATTACTTTAAATTATAATAAGTGAACAACAGTGACGACGTAGAAATTACAGAAGGTAAATAAAAAATAATAAATAAGGTAGGTAGATATCTACAATGAAATATACCTATACAATTAATTTTGATAATTTATTATTTTTATAATAAAGAACACAACATTTATAATTTTACGGACTAATTGTTGGACTAGTTTATTTTTAAACAAAATAAATACATTTCTATTCACATATCAATACATCCGCACTACATTATATACATTTAATTTTTCTACATTTTTTAGCTATCAACATTTAAAATATGTTTGTACATTTTTCCACTGGTAATGTAGCCAAGCCATAAATATGACCTATTGTATATAGTATGTATATCTATAGAATATGTTTATTTAATGAAAAATTTAGTTCAATATATTATTTACTTTAGTTGCTGTATATTTAATATTTATGCGAATTACAAAAATATATGTACTTAGGTATATATCTAATATTTTGATTAATTTTACCATAACGAATTTCATAGATTAAGTTTTAAACTTTTAATTATTTTTATATTAATATAGATTATAGTTAATAAATGATTATCTATTACTTATATTTAAATTAAAATAATAGATGTGAATATAAAATAAAAATATGCTCGTATCTTAGGTTAGAAGGTGATATATCAGAAAATTATTTTTCTTCTTCTACTGGCATGACTATACTCTTTAAGATTTTTTGCCGTCATTACTATACACTTTGACACCTGCCTATCTCCAGTTCTCAACTCCAAGACTTTTTAAATCTTCTTATATTCCACGTCAATCAATCTTTTCTTGGGTCTTATAGTGTCTTACTCTATATCGCGGATCTTCTCCTCTATTCCTCCCTCAAGACCAGCACCTTGCATTTACATAGACTACATTAGAGACACAGTGGACCCATATAGCAGACTTGGAAATTACGATCTGCTAGGTAGCCTAGGTATGACTTAATAAATATTTAGTTTAGGTTAGGGAGGTTGCAATATAAGAGATTAAATTATAACACAATATGCCTATTACTATTTTTAAGCCAAACCAAGTTGTATTTTATCACCAACTTTTCCTCAATATGAATCTATCCCACATATATAATATTTATGATTAAAAAATGTATTATATAAGACACGGGGGGGGGGGGGGGAGTGAATGCTATAGGTGGGATGATGGTATTACATTTTTATGGTATATCGTTACAGACTTAAAAATATCAAAAATATGTGTATTTATGCATATTAAAATATAATATAGGTATAGACATAAGACAGTATATATAGGTATCATCTCAGTGTCTGGTATATATAATATATATATATACACATTACACATACTATGTATATTAGGTACTGTGTATTATTTATTTACGAGTACATGGTTAACCTCCACTGTCTAATGTCTACATATACATATATATATATAGGCGGATAACTGTACACATTGCTGCACTATACGCCACACGCTGCAGCAGTCAGTCAGTCCCCTTTGCCTAAATTAAATATTTTATTAAGTGCGAAACGCCGCCGCTGCGCCGTACACGCCAGTCCCCTTTTGCGCATTCACAGCCGCAGCGGCGTGCGCTGTCTAAAGGGATTTACACGATATTCGGATTACTTTCCATTAGGCACTCGCTGTGCAGGAGTCTATACATTATGGTGTGACGGGGGGGTGGCGATGGGTGGGAGGAGAGTAGTCAAAGGGCCAGTGTGCGTTCGAACGGTTTGAACCTCACGTCCGACTCGGCGGCGGCGCATGTCAAGTTCACCGCATCGAAGTTCTCTCGAATTCGTCGGTTTATTACTTCCGTTTCCCGGAAACTTTAAGAACATATATCGTGTACAATATACATACATCGCGTTCTTTGTGCCACAGGCTATACGACATAAGCGCCAATCTAATATTATATACCGCTGTTATGCCCAAAAAATGACATATAATTTGCGCCAAAAATGAATATATTATATAAGTAGTTAATCGCTATGATATACATATAAATATGATTTTATAAAAAAAATTTCAATAATAAATTATAATATGTATACAAGTAATCAATGAGAATTTAAACCATGGCACACAGGTAGGTACCTAGGACTTTGGCGCTTTCGTACGATACGATTTTTTTTCTCATCTAATTTTGGCGCTACATATTATGTCTTCCACCGGTGCCACACAAATTTGACCTATTGGTTAGGTTAGGTTAGGATTGGTGCAATCACTATTGCGTATGTATATATATTATGGACTGGCGTAATTCCTGCACAGCAAAGTGACCAGTAACAGTTGATTTTTATGCGTTGCAAACAAAAAAAAATGATAAACGTTACATTTAACTGTTAAAGTTTGACTGGGAATTCAGAAGCTATACATATAAATATTGTCTCATACATAGATCTATTTGGATATAATAGTATACCTATGTTTAATATGAGTATTTTTAAATTTCAAAATGACGGCGGGAATTTTTACAGGGTTGATCAAAACCCGGGTTAGGTATATATTGCTATATAATTGTTATATTGCAACTTTTCAAATTATGAGTAGGTATTTGTAAAAAATGGTGTGGGTTACATAAAAATTAAATTTACTTAGGGCTTCATTCATCAATATTCATAATTTTTTCAATACATATTTTATACTAAGCCAATATATCTTACCTATAATATTATACATTTTTATTTATTCGTCATTAATATTCAATGTGTATTATACTACTAGAACTCTTAAATTTTAATAAAATGTACTTATAGTTCGTTTGTAAAAATTTTGTTTAAAAATTAAAAACTATAGCATTAAATCAAGACATTTTTTTTCTATGGAATTTGTTCATTGTTACATATACTTTGTGTCCCCCGCTGTTCAATACCAATTTACAATTACATAAAAAATATATATATATATATATAGGTAGCCTATAAAGATTTCCGAAAATCTGAACTGAATACATTTTTATGATGTTTGATGATATTGTTTATTAAACAGCATTGGAACAATTAATTTTACACATTTTATACCTAATTTTGTTGTTTTCTAACAGGAAAAATTACTTAACCTACCTAAAGACCTAACTAAACTTTTTTAACCCACATGAAAACTGGATATAAGATGATATAGTTTGATAATAACATTATAATGTAATGCGTCACTGCATCACTATAATTTGATAATTAAAACCATTTAAAATTCCCGTGTACTTGATAAAATTTACAATGTAACTACACGTTCGTGACTTATCAATATAGGTACAATTTTCTTCATAGATACTATTTTCATAGGTTTCGTATAGGTTTTTATTAGCTTATTGATTTTGTGTGTACAAAAGTACAAATATTTGAGCCAATAATAATACTTATAATTAGTAGATTCTGTAATTGGCAGAGAGTGGTAGAAAATTATAATTAGTAGCTTATAATTTCATAAAATATTATGATATATTATAATAAATAATTATATAATTATTTTTGTTCATTGTAAGTTTATAGCTTCTATATGGCTTTCAGATCTCCTATATTGTACATTAACATCAAGGACATGCATTAAACTGTTTTATTTAAACTGTTTTGTTCGGACTCGATGCATGTACGTATAATATATCCCATTAATGACGTACATTGTATATAAACGAAGTGTGTATTATATATATAAGACAATATGCATAATTGAAGTGTACATATTCTACAAACTAGTCATAGATTATAAGTTAGGTACTTATTTTTCATAGTATTGTACATCATTCAAATTATAATTTATAGTTTTAGTTTGTACGATAATACAATGGTACTATATGTGTCATTACCAGAAGTATAATGTACATTCTGAAATAATGTTTTATTCGTAATAGATGATATCAGCTTGTATCTATATAATATAATGTAATACAAACTTATCTTTTCAGTTTAAATATCATTAGTATATCAAGCGCAAACAATATTCCAAAACCCTGTATAGCTCGTATTATGGATAGATAGTACGTAGGCTATAACCTATCTGTAGGTTTAATTTTGGGTTAACTTCACTAAACGGTAATTAGTACAAGGCACATAAGACAATAAACATTTTTTTGTAGTTTAAGTGGATGTGTCAGCGCACTTTTGTGCATTTGTCGTCGTTTTTTATAGTTTACAATATCAGGCACCGACACCTGTAACCAGTAATTAATATTTATGAAAGGTTCTCGTATTAACATTTATTCAAACTGTAGAATTTATTTCCAATACAAATATTGATAATATTTATGACAGGCCACTCAGATGTACTTTAGTACTTATCTTTTGGAAAATATTGAAATATGTATATACACCAAAGTGTTAAAAGCTTACACAATCAAGTCCACTAACGGCATAGACGATAAAAAATATGCTTTACTGACGATAATCATTAATCTATTCCATTACAGAGCGCAACACCATTGAAATGTATACTTACATAATATATTCGTCAAAAACAAGATTATTTAAACTCTTGAATTACTATAAAATACACTGTTAAAAAAAAATAAGCTGCTGATTGATTTTAAATGTTATATACACCATTTAAATCCGGTGAACTCTGGTCTTCGGATTGATTGTATTTTTAAAATTTCATCAAACCTGTTAAAAAAAAATAAAATGATAATGAACGAGCTATCTAGATAAAATTCCATTTAATTATATTTTAATATAGGTACAGTACCTATATATATAATGATATAAACATATATGTATGATTTATTTGTTGAATAAAATTAAACGAAAATGTTACGTTACCTACAAAAATAGTGGGATTAGTTTGAAGTCCCATGTTATTTTAAAAAAATATGTAATTTATTAAAATCTGCCACGTGATTCGATATAATAATTCATTATCTTGTGTAAATTTAATGTTTGTGTATAATAAATAATTACAAATGAACAACTTATATTTTAAATCAATAATCTATGTATCAGGTGTATATAGCATTAGAATCACATCTATATTTATCATATTTATCTACCTAATTTATATAATGTATTACGTTTTAATTTTGATGTATTCAAAATTATTACTTAATTTTAATATAGCATAGCGTGATAATTATAACGAGTAATGAGTAATTTTAATTCACGTTAATATATCTAATTAATGTGTAATGTAATATACAATAGTTATTAAATGTGCATAATATTATGTATACCTATGTAACTATTTTACGACGATGAATCTCTGGGGTTAGGTCTCTTCACTCGTTTTCATTGTGCACAATATATATACAAATACATGTATCAATTAAGCTTGTTGTTCAACTCGCGTACATCATATAGCCTGAATAAAAAATATGTTAAAAAATAAATTATCTGTAATAAACAGAGAGAATCATGAAAAATATCGAAACGTGTTTAGGTACCTATTTGAAAAATTATTGCACATGTAAATTATCAATGTTATTATCACAGTATTAGATTTAACTGTATGTTGATCCAATAAAATGTATATTCAGGGGTATATTCAGTAGTTAGGTACTATTGAAAATAATATTGTGACAGCGTATCCTGTTGGTTGGATCGGTTGAAATTTTGAAAATATATTTAATAAGTAATAACGTTAGTAATTTATTATTATATCAATATATATATATATTACATTTTTTACTTGTAATTTATGTACCTGTTGACTGTTGTACAGAGATCTGGCTGAATTCCCATTATGGTACAGCAGCACAATACGAGCAATGACTAATTTTAAGCACGCTATCGTGGTGTTATTAAAAAAAAAAAAAACATAATTAAGTTTATTTTTTTACTTCTTTTGGTGTAAATACATTTACAAATAATAATTTTTTTCTCAGTATAACAGGTCAGTTATAAATTATAATATTTTAAAACAGGAAATCAGATAAATAGACAAAAATACATACATTTTTACTTGTAGAAAAGGTAATACGTACCCAGTAAAAATTATTATATCTACATCCTGCACACGCGATTAAATATGAAATTGATATATCGATAATTTAACTGTAACAAGTTAGGTTAGAAACGTATTTATACAATGTTTATGAACTATATGCAGTTATTATATATATTCAAAATATTGCTATCATGATTTTCAATAGTCGAATAACAAGTATGTCAATTATTATTCGTTGAATTATCATTATTCCAACGTAATTATGGTCGTAAAATGTTATAAAATAGCGAGAAATGACCTTGGATGACTTTAAAAACGTACAATGCCATTAGAGCAATCATTAATAATGTTATTTTTTAATATCCACTTGTTTTATTATGCAAATATTACACGCTGTTTTAATTCAAAAAATAATGATAACATCATTACATGTCTGAACTCTATATGTATATAATAAAATGAATAAATTAGCATTTTAACCTCCCAACCTTGTATAATTTTTCCAATATATTTCATATATGCTTCATATTGTAATCATCACAAAAGTTGAAATTTGCTATCCCAAACAAAAATAAAGATCATAAAAACATTTCGAAGAATTGCAATTTTCGCTACACATGTATTTAGGTACTTATATTACAGTAATAACTATAGATAATAAGTTATCGATTTGTCAAGGGTCAATAAAAATTAACAATAAACAAACCGGCAGACATAATGTTTTAAATTACAAACAACTTTCACGGTTTTATATTATAAAATGAATGATGATTATTATTTTTATATAAACCTCAAGTGGTAATTTGGTCAATACATTTTAATACTTTATTGTCAGAAGTTTTTCAAAATAAAACAAACATACGGCCGTATACTATTTTATGGTTTTTCACGAAAACTAGAGATATTACAATGTATTTGAAGAGCGCATATTATGAGTATAGCGTCGAGTTCTAAACACCCGAGATATTTAACAGAATAACCAAGGATCAAAATTTTTTTCAATGCAAATGAGACTCGCTCTTATGCTATTACCGAAAAATGTAAATTGTAGGTACACCGTTGATAGAAACGGTGAGTGGTGTGGACCTCAAACAGACGAGTAATTATTAAAGACTACTGACATAGACTATAGAGTATTAAGAGTATAGACATATAGGTATAAAAATAACATTTTCCATGTTTTGTTTACAGTTTATTTGATAACGGTATGTGTCTATAATCTTCGAAATTTAAATTTGAATTAATTTTTCCCTTGTACCTACAGATATTCGCAATCTACGAGGTAAGTGTATAGAAATTTACTTCGACAAAACCCAAATAACTATGAACTCAACTAAGAATATACCTATAGAATATAGAATAACAATTTGTGTATTTTTTACCGATCCAAAAAGGTGTAAGTAATTAAAAATATTTACTAGAACAAACATGATATAAATTATTTACATTTTTTATCATAGCATTAATGTTCTCATGTTTAAAAAATAATATACACGGTGATTCACCAAGCATACCTTCCCCATTTAATCCGTTCATAATGCATATTTACTCTGCAAATTATGAATAAAAAAAATGTATAAAGAAGGGACTTATTTTTTTCTAGTTGATATCAACAACAGACCTCAATTCGCAGACGTATAGTAATATAAGCCAAATAGTTTATAATTTTATTCAGTTAAATTATTACTTAAAATTCCACACGTAATGTGTAGATAATGTTATAAATATGTTTTTATATTTTAATAGTGCGTACCTTATAATGTGTCGAATTGGTAATAATATCTATTAGTCTATTAATCTATATTCATTTATATCGTTGCCTGATATTCAGATTCAAATAGACCTGACCTAAACTATAGAGTAAATATAGTTTTTTTTTTCCGTTCAGCGTGCAGTAGCATTTGATTTGATTTAATGTCATCAAAAATTAATGCAACTCTAATCAATGAATTCTCATTTCTGACCACGTAGTAGAAATTCGGATTTGTATACGTCTTATACCGCAGTGCAGCAATACAAATTGTATAAGCATTATTTCTCATCGTAATAATATATATATATATATATCTAAGTACGGTTGACGGTTGTGAACGAGTAGTACATAGGAAGTATCCTTTAACACTTTGAGAAGGATAGAAGGCTTCAGAAGGTATTGCTATATAATATATTGCTGTATAATTTATCAACTAATATTACGGACCCGCTCCGCACAGTGTTAACAATATGCCAATGCCACTGTAGGATTTTGACGCACAAGACCGATGATTTTATTATTAATGTGTTTATAATAATGTCTACGGTGTTCAACTTGAAACAAATTATCCATTATTAGGTACCTACTTTGCACGTATTACTTATACAGCGTAATATTATATAAACGAGCTTATGTGCATTAATGTTACCATCAATATTTGGCGCAATTGATCGCAGCACGTATGTAGGTACTATTTTAGGTACCTGTAAGCACGCGTTCTCGTTATTTACTATTGAGAAACATAATTACATCGGTTATCATTATTGGACCGGTAATACGGATGCACGTGTGGTATTATAGGTACAATCATTAATTTATACTTTATAGCAATAAACTAATAAGTATATAACTACTTGGTATGTAGATATCAATATCGATTATATCTGTGAGTTATAATGTAGGCACCTATAATATAATGTCGGGTATGCACCAAGCTGCCAAACAGCAAATTTCCGTTTCCTTATCAATATTCAGACAGAGTGATTGTAACTCCGCGACATAATCCCATTCTGGCAACACTATATGTTCGTGTTTCTTGAGACATTTTCACGCGTCCACTAAAAAGCGAAAAACATCAAAGGGTTTATGTTTTGTTCATTGTTTTTGGCAACACATGTCTATTTGGATTAAACAGGTGTTGACGTGACATCCGACAAATTGTATTTGTAAGCATAATATAATAATATGTTTTGTCTGTGCAGTGCGAACAGCGAATAAAAAACCAAAACATTTTTCCCAACAAATGTTTCCATTCTCCTTTTTTCGGGGTGTAAACGGAAAATTTCTGTTTTTTCGCTGTTTCTCATATTTGTTGCCAAATTTACGATTGAGTTTGCTGCTGTCTTGTCTTCGTTTATTGTTTTGCCGGCATGATGTAAGCCTATAGTATAATAATATCTACACGAGGTCAGCCGAGGTAAAACCACCGGAATGTTTTTAAGTATATACAATATTCAATGTGACCATAATTCGTGGTTTGTAACGAAGTTACGAGGTTGAAAATATAAATCTAAGGGGATCTAGGTGATTTTTGAGTTTTTGACCAACTATTCTGCGTTGTGACCATATAGGTGCAAATCAGATAAAATTCTGGGGGCTATACGACGTTTTCTCAAACGAACGTAGGTGTTTCATGTTGAAAATATATATTATGTTGCAATCTAATGTGTTCTACCCGACAAATTTTCAACTCTAAAACATGCAATGGTCGGTCCACACTAATATCCGTTTTCACCGGTCCGTCGGTAACCGGTGTAAAACGGATCCATTTTTACCGGATTGTGCGTGTTGGAAACCATACCATCCGTTTTTGTAATCCGTTATTGACGTACAATTTTCCCGCTAAATTTAAAAACATCATTCCCACCGTGTAAGGTTATGTTATAGTCGTATAGACGTTGCAGGCGCTGTAAACAATTATCTGTGTATAACTTGATTCATAAAAAATAAATCAATGGTTTTTGTATTTTTTGATTGTGATTATCGATCTATTACCTTGGTGTATAACAATATAATAATGTATACATTTTATATAATAATTAATATGCGGATCTACGTGTACTGTGCAATCTATCTAAATATTTATACAACTGTACAATATACATATATATGCCTGTATTTAACGGTGTTAATAACGTAGGTAATAATACTAATAAGTTATAAAACGTATAAAAATTACTTATAAAACGTGTTATACAGCACTTTGGTTGTAGGGTCCCGGAACAAAACCAAAACGGTCGAACGGGATTTAAAATATACGAAAAGGTGCGTAGTATTATAGGCATACCTGTGAACTGCAGTAATAATGTAGGTACACAAACACATAATAATATGTGAACCTCGCACATGATATGAATCGAATAAAAACATGGTAATTCGTTTTTACATCCCTTCGCACTGCGAGCCCCGCAGCATAACAATAATAATATGTAACAAGTACCAAGTACCAAGTACCAAGTAGCTAACGACCATAGGCGCAACTGGGGTTAAAATTCTGAGGGGGCTAACGTAACTATTTATTAAAAATAACCTATAGGAGGCTTATATCTAAATCAATGAGGGATATTTTTTTTGGGGGGGGGGGGGGCTAAATCTTGGTCAGGCAAATCCTAGACCCTGATTGCGCCAATGCTATAACAACACGACCATTATATTATATCGTTGACTTCAAAAACCGCACAATTTTAAAAATTGTCGTATCCAAAAACCACACAGTTATTATTTTGACCCCAAAAAGGTCGATAAACAAAAACGCATATGTATATGTATAATTAATTATTTGTTCTCATTATCCTCACAGTTCATCAAAAAAAAATGTATACATTTAAACATTTAAAATATCAATTTTAAAAAAATGTCAACTTAAAAATGTATAGGTATATTCAATAATTTCAAAAAAAATGTAAAACGAAAATTGTATATAGGTATATTCAAAAATTTTAAATATTAATTTAAAAACAATTAAAACTTTCAAAGTTCGATTGGCCGAAACCGACTGCCGACGTTTTTTAAAAACTTTATACGATCTCCGTCACGTAAAAATTCTTCCCAAAATTGAAACAATAGTACATAATATATAGTACGTTTAATGTACGGTAATTTATTGTACAATGACCGATAGGCTGTGCGGTTTTTGGCTATCGACTTTTTTAGGGCTAAGATCAAAAGCGTGCGGTTGCAACCATATTATATATACCTACGACGAACGATAATAACAATATAATGTAACAGCACAATCATTATAACCATACAAGTTGTATATTATATTTATTTATGTGTGTGTGTGTGTGTGTGTGTGTGTGTGTGTGTGTGTGTGTGTGTTACTACCTACCATACATGTATAGGTACACGCACGCGATGTATCGGTCGCGATTATGTTATTTTCGGTTCACCGGTCCCGTCGCCATTAATTACCCGTCCCGAAATCGATTTATGGCGCGCGTGTACCTATACATACGCCGGCCGGGCCGCCACTGCTCAACGGACTTACACACTTATAAAATGTGCGTGTGTGTGTGTGTGTAGGACCTATACGGCTACATCGCACGCCACTGCCGCCGCCACTTACGGTTAGACAGGTTTCCTGCGCGCGGCGTAAAATTCAATAATTATACGTATAACATAATACGATACGATACGATATTAATAATGTAATATTATACATTTCGCGTTCGCGTCGCACGGCCCTGTACATGTGTATGATATTGTGATATAATGTGATATTATTATTATTATGTGTGTACGAGCACGCCCGCGCACACGTCTGGTCGGTGTACCTTAACAATACTCGATATAATAATATATTGTATAATATCATACGATATAATATATGCACGTTCGCTGCATACACGACGCCCGTCATTTTATTGATGTATACAGGGCGGTTTATTAAGCGTAAAACACTCATTATCTCGAAAAGTATTAATGTTTTTGAAAATATTTTTCAAGTTGTTAAAAAAAACAACGTTTTTATTAAAAAATTATATTTTTAAATATTTTTTGTCCTTATAATTTTTTAAGTTTTTTTACTTTTTTGAATTGCAGCATAGAGTTTTAATTTCATTTTCCAAAGCAGAATATTTTTCTAAGTATTTTAACACAAAAATATCGGACTTAGGACGAGTAGTTTACGAGTTATAAGTATTTAAGGTTTAGACAAGCGGAGTAGTGGACACACATTTGCGGGGTAACCCCATACCACTCCACTCCGCCCATCTAAACGTTAAATGCTTATACCTCATAGACTACGTGCCCTAAATTAGATTTTTATGTATCAAAATACTTAGAAAAATATTCTGCTTTGGAATATGAATTTAAAACTCTATGCTGTCATTCAAAAAAGTAAAAACTTAGAAAATTATATGGATAAAAAATATTTAAAAATATAATTTTTTAACAAAAACATTTTTAACAAATTGAAACTATGTAAAAAAATATTTTCAAAAACATTAATACTTTTTGAGATAATGAGTGTTTTACGCTTTATGAATCACCCTGTATACTATGTATAGGTATATTATTATTATAGACGCAGTATGATTTTTTTCAGCTGTAAGCTGTGAGCACTGGCTGTTATAATTAGATTTTACAGAATTCAGCAAGTGATGTACACCCACATAAAATATTCCGACACAACGTTTTTGGGAAAAAAAATATATCGCATTATTATAGGCTATATTGTAACACTTTTCGGATTCCGAAAAAGCAAATTATTATGTTATTCGTCGTCGTGACGATAACACCCTGTGTGACTTCTGCAGTTTTGCGTTAGTCGGTAGTCCTATATAATATTATAATATATTACAGACTCTGCACTATTCGTGTTTGGTATTTCGATTTGAAAATCTTACTTTATCAAGTAATTGTTTTCCAGCATAAAGAGCGACCTGATGGACGACCCTTACACTTGGGAAATTCTATGCCATTTTCCTATACATTCTATTTTCCTCCAATGTACGAAATTAAGAATATAATAATAATAATGAATATATTTTTGAGAGGACGTCAACAATTAGCTCATAATTTGCTTTAAAATTTAAATATAAAAAAACCAATGTCGTCACTAGATAATATTCTTACTTCTAGATTTGTTAATAGGTCAATTCACTTCAAAATTAAACATAACAAAGTTCAACGAATTATACAGAACGTTCAATTTTCTATTTTATGCGTATGTAAGACGGAGACAACTCACGATCTGTAAATTATAAACATTATGAATAAAATAAAATATGTACTTATATTCATTAGGCTTGATCAAAGTTACGGCGTTACATAAACCTCTGTTACTCTCCCTTTATAACACGACACTATATACATCACATTATATGGTGCCTGCTAAATATTTTATAATATTTGGAGGAAAATGGAATCTAACCTTTTTCGTGGAGGAAAACGGTATCTCACTTTCGAAGGAAAAGGGACCCGTCCTTATAATAATATAGTGCGCACAATATTTTAATCATTTAGGTTTATAACGAATACCCGTCGTAAACCATACATTTATATGATATGCCCAGGGCCGGTGCAAGGGCAGTGCAACCGGTGCCCCTGCACAGGGCCCCGCGGAAGCTGAGCTAACTCCATCATCACTAATAAAATATTATAATTTCTTAAAAGATAATATTTTTCAAACTACAGTTGAAATAATAATTCTGTCACATCCGTACGGTTATAATATGTGTAGGAAATCTGACTTTTATTAAAAATATCATTTTATACACCAATAAAAATTTAAAAAATCTCAAATATTTTTAACAATATTTAGTTTTTACGATACATTGAAGACGGTAAACAATGTAAGTCGTAATTAGGTACTGAAGTACTTAAACATTAAACGGTCTAAAACTAAATTAATATGAAACCATAGGCATACGGCGTTCGCGTAATTAAGTTCCGGTCCATTTCAATAAAATAAATTAATAACCTAACATAGTATAAGCTTACCCTACACAGTACACCTAATAGGTATTTAACAAAGCCACTCGTAAATCTCTTTGTTTATTTTTTGATTCTGATTTCTGAATGAAGCAGTACATAGACACAATATTCGGGTAGCGAACTTTGTCCAAAAGTTACGTTCAGTCACTCTATAGTTTATAAATTTACAAATTGTCCGTTTGAAAATGTTTAGGTACGGCATTTAAAAAATAACACATAATAATATATCTACAGTGTAATTCTTAGTTTTAAAACTCTTCATAAATGTATTATATTATAATTTATTAATGTAGGTATGATTCAACAAAGTATTATTTTATCTAAACAATTTTGCACAGGGCCCCGCAATTTGTAGCGCAGGCCCTGGATATGCCCCCGTGAAACCAGTCTAAACATAATATAGTAGATATATAATAATATATAATATGACTAGATGATCCCGCGCAGTTCGTTGCTCGTTAAATGTACCAACTCAATACGACTCAAACTTTGTTCAATTCGTTATATTTTAATATTCGGTGTACGGCGTTCAAAATGTATCTTAACTATTCCGTGGCCCGGAATAAAAATTCTGATTCGCAGCAATATATTATTAGGTAGGCAATCTACCTGCGGTAGGTCGCGGACCCCGTGCTGTTTGTACGTAAAGTGTATGATTTACCTAACTCTAAAGTATCAAAGTTATACCAAGTTTGTCGTATTCCACCTAGGGTGGATTAATATAATCAACTAATACATAAACCTAACCTAACCTAACCTAACCGTACCAATATCGGATAAATAAAAAAAATCAAATTTTAATTTTTAATATAATTTTTAAATTAGCCTGTCTTCTTCCCAGAGGTCTAATCTGCACACAAACATTCATTTATATATCCATATAATCAATCATCATTAATCTATATATATAAAAATGGAGCGTGAAAATTTTTCGTTACCTCATCAATCGAGAACGGCTGGTCCGATTTGGCTCAAATTTTTTTTAAGATGTTCGTAATTGCCAGAAGAAGGTTTTTACGAAAGAAAATTTTAGGAAAATCCACTAGAAAAGTAGGAAATCTGTAATGTAAAAAATACAAAAGTGGCGCAACAGTGTATTATATATTGGTTGCTATTGGTTAATGGGGGATTATTGTTTGAATGTTATTTATTTTCAGCCAGCGACTATTTCTCACTAAAAAAGGTATAGGTATACAATTTAAACATTTTTTTAAATTAAAATTAAAATTAAAAAATTCACACGATATATCTTTATAAATTGTAGCCCATGTGTTATTCTGATGTAGGTATAAGCCATATTATTGTAAAGTTTCATTAAAATCCATTCAATAGTTTTTACGTGAAAGAGTAACAAACATATACTTATACCTTTCGCGTTTATAATATTAGTGGGATATCTATAATCTATATTATAATATGATAATAATATGTTTAGTAATATGTAGTACATATACCTACCTATTATTTACATATAAACACGACGCCACGAGAATTTACTTGTCAAAATTTACAATATAATTCATTTTTTTCCTTATATACTGCGATGGAGGTGTACAGGTACATTGTATAGGTATAAACACTTACATATTATACATATATATATATTTATCGCCGTACGTAATTTAATCGTATATATTATAGCATAGGTATCTGGTATAACTATACTCTATAGTCTATATACAATAAAGTAGTCTTGGGTATATACCTTTACCTTCAAGTGAACTTGTGCAGTTATATTATGCATAGGTAATATTTTACATGTAAGTATTTCTTCGATACTGCATATATATTTGCATAGTATAATAGTATATATAATAATAATTTTATCATAATCGACTTACAGGTCGACTTTATGATAAGTAAGCACAAAATATGTTGCGTCAAAAAAGTGTGATTAAAAATACAAATTGTTTTAGAGCATATTTGTGCTAGATATTTTCACATGTAACAGTTTTTACATCAAATTTTACCGTATATTTGGTCTTTTTATATGACATTTTATTATTGCAATATCTTATAGCTGAAGAAAAATTTTACGTACAATTTCGGGAAGATATATACAAACATTTTTTTAAAGACCATCGATTTTAGTAGAAGCATAAAAGGAAAATTCTAAATTGTATTGTTTATACCTACCAGGAAATTGTTATTTTACCATATTTTTTTCTTGCACTTTACTTTAATTGTTGTACTATTTTTTTTGGAAATTATAATAATACATGAATACACGAATAAAATATAAACATTGCTGTAACTTTGTTTTATATATTGTTAAATTAAAAACAAAAAACATACTTTTTAAAATATATGGGTTTTTATGAATACATGAAAATTATACTTGAAAATTGTTGGTCTATAAAAATTAAAAGCATGCCCCCCACTTGTTACAATTATTATTCATTAGGCTATGTTTTACCCCGCTTTCAAATTCCAAACGCTTTTATTTCTGATATACATTATAATACCTATATGTTATTATTCTACAATATAGATATTATGTTATATTATAGGTATAGGTATAGATACTTGAACAGTATTATAATAATAATGTTCTTGGGAAAAATTGTCTTACACAGGCCAATAAGCCATTACGCAATGATATACAATAAAACTATATTTTGCTCAGTTGCAATTTAAACGAGAAAGTTAATCCAAACAACACGTTTATTATTATTATATTATTATTCACCTATTTTGCATCTAATACAATTTCATAACAAAAAACAATGAATAAACAAATCACATACCGATGGGCCGGTGTAGGTAACTACTAGGTATAATTAGGTATACAGGTACTCGAAAGTCTTGACTAAATAATTGGTTCCTATATTGGTTGTATTAAACAAAAAATATTGAAATTAAGTTATATTTAACCATTTACTTGGTAATTAATTGATACTACATAATATAATATTATAGTCTTCGACCGAAATTGGTTTACATCGTGCGACCAATAATATAGTACACACGAATACACGCAACGGAATGTGTTAATTCAGCACTTTTTGGTTTATTTTCACACCACTGAGCTAACTACACTATATAGGTGTATATGTACAAAAAAAAAAAAACAAACGCAATTTATAATATTCAATTGTCATCAAAATGTGTCTACACGGATACTTTATTCAACCTCGTAATCGACAATAGAATATCGTGTGGCAAGGGCGGGAAGTGAGCTATTTTAGTCGCGGGAGACGTGTGCGGCGAGGGATGCAGGGACGCCTCATTTCGCCCAAGACTGAAATTTCCTTCTCGCACGAGCCACACATACTATTTTTTGTCACGCCTCTGCGCGTTCGTCGATCACGCTATCGCGGCAGGGATCTATATGCAACAACCAGACTATTCTACGAAAACAATATTTCATGAAAGAAACGATTTGGTTTTATTTATTTTAAGCGTCGTGCATGAATATAAGGCGTAATCAAAAGTTTATGTTTTGTAACAACAGTGGTATAGATTTCAGTATAAATAATAATTGTTATATTAAAATAAAATTAAAATAAAAAAAACGTAATCACAGCAAAGGTAATGCACTACGCAGAGATCTATAATGCAATCAATCTATATGCAATCAAATTATTCTACGAGTTTCATGAAATAAAATACATTACCTATATCTTTTTTTCCGTTCACTTTAAATTACAAGACTATGTATATTATATACATAATCTTAATAGTCTATATATTATATATATATATATATATAAACGATAAGGTGGCTGACTGATCTTTTGACGCACAACCCAAACTATACTAGACAGATCTGTCTGAAATTTGGCATACAGATTGGCTATTCTGACGTAGACGTTCGCTAAGAAAGGATTTTTAGAAATTCAACCCGTTAAGGGAAAAATAAGGGGTTTTAAAAATAGAACAATGACGACATCTATCCAACCAATTCAAAATTAAATATAAAACATTGGTGCCAAAATACAAAACGTACGAACTTGACATTTGGAATAGTAGTTCCTCTAATTATCTAGATCAGTGGCGTAGACATGATTTTTGAAAGGGGGGGATTAAAAAATAAACGACATAGCTAAATGGGGATGGAGAAAATTGGAAAATCTCCCACCCTCTTATAACTTTTTACTAAGGTAATAAGAATCCAATGACCCCTCACGTCCCCCCTTGTCAACGCCACTGATCTAGATGTGCAATTATAAAGGATTTTCCGATATTCGCATTTTAAAAAGGCGGTCTCAAATAGAGATGTTGAGATTCACGGAGGAAATTTAAACTTTTTTCGTATATAAATGGTTGCCATTGGTTACTCGGGCAGATCAGGTACAAACATGCATCTAATTGTCTCGCTTGTGGCCTCGAATAAAGAAACTATATACAAGCCGAGATACATACCGGAAAAATGAATTTTTATCACTAAGAAGTCAAACAATTGCGCAGATCATTCCACCCATCCAAATATAATTGCGCATTTGTAAATTGTACCTAAGTATAACAAGGAATAATGTATTGTAATTTGTAAATGCAATAGACACCTTGCTACCTATAGGTTTATCTATCACTATTACCTATATCAGTGTTCTCTTTATACTACACATAGATTTATTGTACACATATACGAGTTACCAACACAATGGAAAATATTATTATTATTTTAAATCACCGTCCTAAAATAAGTAATATGTACCGAATGTCAAAAGCTAAACAGAACCTACTAAACATTTTAGGTTTGGTTGCATCAAAGTTAAAATCATATATATAGCATATCTTCTTATTCTTTGACAATGCCTTTCGCTCCCAACTTTGTGAGGTTCGCCATATAAGTATCTAGGCAAATGTAATATATATATATAGTCTTTTTTTCAATAAACTATTTGTCCAAAACGTGCGATCCAACGTCAAAGTGTGTGCCAAAAATCAAATTCTCACACCATATCAAAATTCCAAAATATATTCAATACCAGATAATATACAATACATTTCTCACAACTAAGACTTACTAAACATCGGTAAAATTTAGATTTTATTAATTTATCAAAGCAAACAAATCTTAATAATCTAATAGTTTATAAAATATAGTACCACAATAAATTATAATGTTCGGAAAAAGGGTTGATAACAAATCAAGTATTCAAACGTATGTACCTAACCTGTAAGTAAATATTATGTACCCAATTCATTTATTAATGGACAATGGCCTAACGCCGGACTTAGCCTTGTATAGAATAAAAAAAAACTAATCGCTTATAGCAATTTGTTGCTTGCTTTATAAAATTAAATATTTTGAGTGATTACTCATAGACCATAGGAATAGTTTTTTCAACTCTATTCATAGACGCTGGCATTGGCATGGTCAAAAATCCCTGAATTCGTTTAACATTTTTGACTTTGTTTTTATGAGCGAGTGAGAGGCCATGAAAACGTTCAAAATAGAAATTCTAAAGCAAACGTTCCAAAATGGCAATCGGCCAATTTCGTTATCGAAATGGATAAACGTATACTCTAAACAAAACGACTATATATGTATAGAAAAATAATATATTAACGGACACGTTTAATGGACGCAACTATATAGTGTTACGCGATACAGACATACAGCTGTTATATGTGGGGGGCGCTCAAACGAGTAATAAAAGGAAGAGAAGATTTCGTTTCCCAAGTGTTATCAACACGTCACATAAACAATACACTATACGAGATGATAATATACAAGCGTACTACAGATATATATATATATATATATATATTGAAAGTGGCTGTATAAAGACTTTATCGGAATGTCTGTGACTCCGTTCATTATAATATATAATTGATAATATTATAATATAATAGGTATATTGTTATTACTTATTAGAGTGACGCAGTATACGTCACAACATAATATATACTCACAGGGATATGACGTAGGATATAATGTATAATAATAATATATTATAGACAGCAGTGCCCATCATACGTTAGTGCATGTTTCATTTGCGTGTCTGAAGCTCTCTCGACTCCCGACGATTATGCAGTCAATTATGTGACCTGACAACCGACGACAGTAAATGATTATAATATCGTCCGTGTATTATATTAGCTACCTAAGAAATTATTACGTCTCAGAGCTATAAGGCGCGTTCGATTAGACGTCAATACGTTATGTCCATATGTTATGCGTGGCTTGAGTTATTGTTCAATTATTTGCTTATTATTTGCATTATCGTAATACGATTTACCAGCACTAGAGAAAACAATTGGATAATGTATTTATTATATTCACGGAAACAATTCAGACTCAAATGATTTTATTTTTATACATTGGGAGTTTTTTTTATTTCGCAATCAATAGTTTTGGACACTACAGATTATACGCAAATAATTTAACGTCTGGCCGTGAATACTACCCCCCCCCCCCCTCCCCCCATTTTACTGTAATTCCTTTTTGCCGTTTTGTACGTCTTGATCGTACCTATACACTGTATAATTTGACAAAAATGATTATTTATTTTTCTCAAGAGATTAGCTCATTATATCGAAATTTCTATTCAATGCATTTTTTTTAAGTTCGTTAAGTAGATGTTTCACTGTATCATATATCAACTATCAAGTGCTGAGGTAAATAATATTATAACATGTATATTGTATATTACTTTAAACTTGTATTGTGTCTTGTAATATAAATTGTATCAAACGGCCGCACTCATATTATTATAGGCGATTATTACATTGCATTACAATATATTATGACAATCTGGTCACGTACACAAGACGTCATGCTATAATATTATAAATTATGTCTCGTGACATAGGTACAAATAGTGTTTGTGTATGACCGTATTTGATCTCGAACATACCCGCCAACCTCTTATTTATATATATATATATATTATATTATATTATATACCTACTCGGATATTCCTCCATAAAATATTATATAGGTACTCGTATTCTGTTAAAAAAAAAAAACCTTTATAATATATATCGAAACTTTTAACCTAAATACTTTTATGTACATTGGTCGTTTGTATTGGTTAAGTTTAAGTATCTTTTTTTTTCTACAGTAGAAACAAACCATAAAATGTCGCTATTATTATCATTTTTTTCAGTCCAGGTTTTTAAAAACCAAAACACACTATACGCCTCTGTGTGGCGTAACGACCACGGTGCTGAAAAATCGTACTTGAAAAATATAAATTAGACGGTCGTAGAGAGAAAGTTGCACGGCGATACACCCTGTATATAAATATAAAATGTCATTGTTGCGCGCACATACTGTCAATCACGCGTCAATATAGAATCCATTTGCATATATTAAAAATCAGTCGTGTACGCGCGTTATACATGATTACCAGCTATATAATACACCTGTGCGCATATTATATATCTATATACATATATCGGAACGCGTGTAGCTATCCAAAGAATGTGCTCGTTGCACAGATCGTAATACACTAATATATATATATATAGGTGTATGTACTATACAACAGATTATATATATATATAGAAAATATACTACGCAGGCATGTCAACTATATACATATAATACTCGTATAACATTAACCTCTATAATATATCGAGAGACGAGAGTGGGTAAACACATTATATTTTATACAAACATACACACACATATTGTAAGTGTACTCATACCCGGCTGGCTACCTATACGTCACTGCAGTTCACTCAGCCGTTATTTGCGCAGATTTCTCGACGTTTCCAGTTTCGCTGCGTGACGGTGCGCGGATTCGGCCAGGACGGCAATAATAATATTGTTATATAATACAATATTATCATCATACTGCCGGATATGAAAAAAAAAAAAAAAATTATGAATATTTCGCATTTCTGCACGTGCCGCGAACATAATGTCACGGCACGGTATAATTCTGGTCGCGGCGTACAGATAATGTGCTTTTAAAATTGATACGGGGCTTGCAGCGATGTTTCTTGATGGTATAGTGTCCAGGAAAAAAAAATCGCAGACTGCAATATTAAGCGTGCCTAGTTTTTTATTAGATATAAATACGTGCGGGAATCGGAGGAGGAGCTTGAATACATTTTGGGAGAGTACCGCTAAAAGTTCTAAAAAGTGGGAATGTCCCACTCTGCAACATTCCAAGTTCTTACCGTATACCCACGTAATATTATAGAGGTATTATTGTTACGCATGAATGTCAAACATGATAGTTGAATATATTTTGGACAATAAATTCGTGTGCTATGAGAGAATGTTTGATGAAATAAATAAATTTACAAAAACAGTATTCGATGGTTGTACTTACGATAATATATTATATAGTTATAACTCATACGTAGCTCTGCATGCAGGTATATAATATTATATAGGTGAAAAAGAAATCAACCTCCTCTCACGCACGAGTGCATGACATTTTATCAAATTTGCTACTATATGGATATAGTATAAGTTAAAATAAATCGCTTGTAATTTGTATATAATGTTACACATGATAATATATATCGCTATTTTCGTGAACGGACATCAAACAGTTAACAGGCTTCCACGCGGGGATCGGGTGCGACGGTTCGCTATCTGTTCTGCCGGTCCGATAAACCAAAACAAACACACCGAACAGAACCTAATCATTACGTGTACGCACACACACACACACACACAAACACACACACACACGCACACACACGTGTGTTATATTAGTTTATATAAGGGGACGGCCGCCGTCAATGGTAAATGGCTTGGGGTCTGTTTGACAGATTTAGTGATGATAACGTCACCCCTGCAATGTGGTGTTTGGAATAAGATAAGATAAGGCCTAACCTAACCACGTTTAATGTAATAAAGTATATATACACTGTGTTACCGCACACTCCTGCAAACGGTATGTAATGTACACAGTATGTATTTTGTATATTTTGTAGATATTTTTCGACGTGGACCGTAAAAAACGCCTATGTACATTGTACAAGCACTTAGGTATATCACCTACTCATATTATATTATATTATATATATATATATATATTTGTGAGCAGTAAATTGTAAGCTTGACGACCCACAAACCATACCTATATATATCGTACGTGTGTTACGTCTTACGAGCATGTACATTGTATACTGTGAATCCAGATGTGATGTCCCGCAGACTCCGGAGGCTGGCCGCCGTTATAAGATCAATCGGATAATCTTGACAGGGTTCACGGGTTTTTTTTTTGGGGTTTTTGGTCAATGTCAAACGTTTCGGACTATTCTGCCATGTGCAGATACGAACGTTATAGCCGCCCTCGAGTAACGACGAATGACGATAATATCGTATATCATAGACTAACGAAGAAGTGTTTATATTTTTATCATAATATCATAATAATATATACTGCACCGAATGCATCGGCTGTCGAATATGGGAAACTTATGGAGGTTATTGTCGTTATAGGAATTTATGTAGGTATACTGGTTATAGTGGTTACAGCACAAAACCGTAAAAATTTTACCAACCGAAAATATAATAGGTATGCCGTAATCTGTAAAAGTATATTATTCCGTAATAACAAAGAACTTCTGAGGACTGTGACCAACATTATACGGCCCAAACTTAAATTAATTATTACAATATGTTTATAAAGCGTAGTCGTTATACCTACGTCTACTTTCTGGAAGTATGTCTAAGCATTTACGTTCCCAAGCCTTTAATAATATTATATGCATAAACTTTAAATGGTATATACATATAATATACTCACATCAAGTTACCTTTTACTACTAGTACGTATATATACGTATAGCATCAAGATTATATAAGGTTTTATTTTTTTAATTTATTATTGACTTCTTGTAGAGTATATTATATATTTATATACATCTGTAAAACTAATTGGTATGTTACAACAGGTAACAGGTGTTATATAGTTTTATCTGAAAGAATCAAAAACAGTTTACGAGTATCATTGTATCAATATTGATAGGTATAGGTAATGCACCTACCTATATTATCATAATTAAATAACCTAACCATGTTGTAATACGTTCGAACATCATCGGTTTACAAGTTACATTTTCTATTATAAAATTAAACTATTAGATGAACTCATAGAATAAAACTTAATGTCTCACTATATGAAAATGTCGATGAAAAAAAGTACAATTTCATTAATATAATATAACAAGTATAATTTTGTTTATATATCTCTAGTGACTTGATTAATACACTGTTGATAGTCGTCATTGGTGTATACTTAAGACTAAATGTAAGTGTATCTACTTAAAAGTGACATGGTGGAAGGAGAGCCACTCAAAAATTACTTAACATATTTTTAGAAGTATTTTAAACTGAATTTAAACTCAGTTGCTGCAGTGTTTTTTGTTCATTTATACGATTAAAACCTTATAAATTATATAATTATACACTCAGACGCCTCGGGGAAATTCATTAACTTTCATTATCGAATATAGATTTGTTGGGGCAACATATAGCAGTTACAATGAAATATTAATAATGCCCTTCAATCTCTTCACTGCAGTGAATCAATCACAATCTCTTCTTAATACATTCCTACTGGCTACTTTAGTGCGTCTATAATCCCATGCCAACCTCATAAATAATACAATTCAAAATAGAATAATATCATGTCTATTATAGGTACCTATAACAGCATTACTGCATTAGCTGTATAATAATTTATAATATATTACAAACATACTGCAATTAATAACTCGATATAATGTATTGTTCTATTGGTTCATCTCCGTAACAATAGTAGTCTGATCAGAGCTCAGTAAACTTTCTAATACAAATGTATTTATGTACGATACTTCAACCTGACACATGTATTCAGTGGCGTAGACTAGATTTTGAAATAGGGGGGGGAGGGCTTAGCTTAAATTAAACCAAGTTTTACAGTTTTTATGTACAAATTATTACTAGGGGAAAAAATGTCAACGAGTGGGGGTTTTAACACCCAAACCCTCCCCCTAGCTATGAAACTACCTGTATTGGTTGAATTTGATTGTACGTAAACTGTTCTGCATCAGCCCTTAGTTCACCAACATGTGTACGATAACATAAAATCTATTCTGTGGTGTGCAGATTAGAATCATTTGAAAAATATCTAATTTTCATTGCATTCATTTTCTATATAGTTTCTCCAAAGAACTCACAACTTAAAAAAGGCACTGAACTAATACATAATAATATATTCATTCATATACGACTTAATGTTTTGCTGAAATATTATAACGATTGTGGGACATGATTTAACCATGACAGCACCGGGAACAGCATTACCTATGTATAGTTATATGAAACATTCTGTGTATACACATTTTTATAAAAATACAATTAATCATTTCAAAGTTAGATCATTTCTTAAGTTATTACCTGTTATAAGCTTATTTCAATTGAAACCTCATGTTAAGAATAATATTTGATAACTAACATGGCCGAATTACAAACGAGCGGTTATTAAACATATAGGTACCTACAATATACATTCATACATTCAACTTCATAAACATACTTAATTATAAAGTTTCAAACTAGTCATAAAACTATATTAATAAATGATCATCTAAAACGACTAAACCACCATTGTGTTTATTAGGAATTTAGATTTTATAATATACATCTGTAGGTAATAATAATAAATAAACACGTATAGAAATGACAAAAATGATAATATCAACTATAATAGTATATAGTAAATACATTGTATTGTATGTTATATACTAATAAATAATAAATAATATATATATAATAACATATTATATATTATTAATAATTATGTATAATATATACCTATATATTATAAATATAGAGTTTAGAGCATTTTGAATAAGAATACTTGGACAACTTTCAAGCTATATAAAACGAGTTCAATTTTAATGTTCAATGTTTTTTTTTACTAAATACTAATAATGAATTGGACAATATCCAACTATGTGGACAAAAATATAAGTATTATTTTTTCTAACTCTTTTCCTATAAAACCCAATTGCGTTTATCGATTACTTCATAATACATATGCCTATTATTTATTGAAATTTTATACACCTATTTGTATAGTGTACCTACCTATAAATAATTATAATTTATGTTGAGTATTTTGTATTAAAACTATATAATTGTATTACTTATTTGATTTAATACCCTCATAAAATGCTCTTTACGAGAATTTCTATTAATATTTTATATGTTTAGTCGTCCGTTCAGTGGAGTTATTTGAACTTAAATTTTTTTATTTATCGGAAAATATTTTATTACCCGCACTGCAGTGATCAAAAAACACATAAAAATTCTACAAACACGGAATAACATGCACAAAACGGCATGCGTATCGCATGTAATTTATCAATCAACTATAGGTAATAATAATATGTACTTGTAAGTAATAATCAACAGAAAACGTTCAACAAAATAATTAATTTGAAAAAGTGATTTAATGCCTAATACCTAAATAAGAGATAACTAATTGATATTATTATTATTTATTAGATATAATAACGTATACTATAGTGTACCTTTACCTATATGAAGATAGCTAAGTGTCCTTATAAGAAATAAATGCCCCATAAATCTCCTGCAGCATATATAAGAGCTTCGTGCGTCAATTCGTGCAATCGTGCCATCCCCGTTCCTTATGAAATCATAAGACTACAAAGTCCGATACAAACAACAAATCACGATCTGCTATGTATTTCATTAAAATTAAATAAAAAAAATAGGTATAGGCGCTGGTGAAATGACAGTACTTACCTAGATCAGGAATTACTCTTGGGGAATTTTTATTTTTAAACTATAATGTTACTTTTACTATACTGTTTTTAGTTATTCGTATATAAATGTAATCATAGCATTTTAAGATTATTATAATGATATATCTACCGGGGAACTTGTTTCTGATGCAATATATAAGTATGTAGGTATTATACAGTATAAGTAGGTACGGTATATATAGGTAGTATATAAGGAGTGTAATATTATTCCTGAAGGTAGGTCACTGTAAACGACTAAAATGCGAGTCCAATGATTATTATATAATTAAATATTATTTGGATACGAGTACATGTATTTTTTCTCGACATTTTTTTATCTGGCTGTCTGTTACCGTTTTCAACAATGGGGTTAATTGATGAATAAATAAAATAAAAATAGCGACATAGAAAAAAAACGGCGTAAAGAAGTTTCCTCCAGTATGGAGGTACTTCATCTGAAGTACATATTAATATATTATGGACTAATCTTTAAAATATATGCTAGTTATGCAGGTAAGTATATGTTTTTAAAATTTTTTAAAATTCCCTGTACAAAATGAGTTGGTTGTTTGGGACGTTAAAATGTCACACTAGTGACACTGTAATTATTTGAGTTATTATAAATCAACTGATCATACTATAACAGTGTTGAGCCGAGATAAATATAATTTTATCTAGATAAAGATAAAGATAAATTATAATAATGTTGTCTAGATAAAGATGAAAAAAAATTTTCTTATCTAGATAAATTATTGGATAGTTTTTTTTTGTATTGGTTTATGGAACTCTCTGTAAGCTCGTAGAAATATAGAATTACTTAATAGTATAAATTATCAAAAATGTCGATAGTCATAAGTAAAAATCACCTATTACTTAATAAATTACTTAATATTGTCTACCTATAAACAATAATAAATAAAAGCCGTTTAATACATTTTATTATCTGGATAAATTCATCTAGATAACGGTGATTTTTATCTTGGATAACTGTGTAAATTAATAATCTCTATTTTTCTAGATAAGATAAAAGATAAAAGAATATTTATCTAGATAAACTCAACACTGCATACTAAACATGTACGAATATACTAAAGTTTGTATTGATAAAGTAATTTCATTATCGTTATTATTCTATTTCATAATTGTATGTTTTTCCGTAAAGTCTATGCGGATGTGGGTGAGCACTGTTCGATATCAAGTGCCCGTTATATAGATATTTCAACTTTGTTTAACTCGTAATTCATTCTCTACTAATACGTAGTATGTTCTACTGTATACCTATAGGCACATAATAATATACTATTTTATATTATTGTATATAAATGTACGATAATCGTTTTTCGTTTAACATACCACTGCGCTAGGTAGGTACACTTTCTACTTATACTACAGTACAGAATGTATGATAATAATAAAAATACTCGACGTTCGTGAAGTCGGGCCACCTAAGTACTTCAATTTCTTTTAAATCCACGCCATTAATCTATGTCAGAAATATTTCTTTGTGATTTCATATTTAACTGGTGAAACATCAAATATGTATATCCGTGGTCGTGTTTTTCGTGCATTTAAAGAGTGAAATATTTTAGGTTATTACTTATTGAGTTTATGCAGTTCAGTGGGGGGTGAAAATAATTATATAATTTTGTATTTTGTTAATTATAGAATTTATAGGAAACATTTATTTTACATAGGACATGAACATATTTTAGGGTTTAAAAAATATTTAGCCTATTTTTATATCTTAGAATATAATAATATATACATAGGTACCTAGTGTATTTTGTTTATAAAAAAAACCATAATATTGTTCATTTTCCTAAAAATATTTTTAAAAAAATGATAGAAATCGTTCAATAACTTGTTAAAACATCGATATTTCTAGTTTATCTTTATCTCGAAGGGTTGTAATTGTAAATTGTAATTTAATTAGTAATCTTGCTCTTAAATTGCAATAATGGTCGTTCTACAGTCCTCTCGATTATCGGACTGATATACTACGCACTGTTCGACCAAATATTCATCTTTTTTTTAGCTAATCAGGGTTCAGCCCAAGAATAATACACAGAACTATTAAGCACTATCAATATCTTAATACGTATTTATTAGTTATATAATTAATAAAATAGTGACTCAACCCAATAATGCACAACAGTTGGATGCGTGTTTTCAGCATCATGATATATTGTATTTTACCAGTTTTAAATAGACTATAAAGACAATTTTTTAAAGTTATTTATAGCACCATATTTTAAACTTTCAATAACTCAAACATTCGGTCTCTATATATAGGTACCTATAGGCACTGATGATACTTTGGAATAGGTATATTATATAAATTACAATAATATTGTATTTTAATATATTATATTTGTATTAAAATACGGTGCTTGATTATATTAACAATGTGTATTATTATATTATGCCGTATGACGAAAAGGGATGATGGTCCAATTATTGCATTATTATACGCACGACGCATTACACACACAACAATATAATATTATCGTACCTTATAATATTTTATGGTTTGTATAACTCATTAACCATTAAAAACGTCGTGTATTGTACCGCGTGTGCATGTGTGCGTATATGATGATGATGACACCAAACATCTGCCATTCGGGGTAGTAAAAATGCGATTGGATGATTAGTGGCCGGTTAGTGGGGGTACTTGGGGCCAATGTAAGGAGACAGGCAGCTCGAATACGTCGGCGGTCCGGACCCTCAGTGGCGACGACGACGATGACGACGACGACGTGTGCACTATAACAATATTATTATTTATTGTAATACAGTAATATACACGATACACGCGGGGAGACTATATACTTTCAAAACGAAACGCACGCGAATGTGTAATTATATATTATTATTATTGTGATTTGAAATGGTGTCCATATCATATTATGTATACAAGTATAATGAATGTATGATGATAAATTAAGTATAACTACCTATATGTATACGTTATTGATTGAAATCATCGTCGAAAACGATTTTCACGAGTTGACTTCTTCGATACGACAAACCGGGAATTCGATATTTAAAATCGTTATTGTGCTGCAAAAACATTTTGTTTATAGACGATCGACTTACCTACTGAAATCTCTCCCCGGACTTTAGTGTCGAAAAAGATTTTCTTATGAATATGCTATCAAAGAAAATATGACCAAGGATCCCGGTGCCAGTTTTTCAAATTTTCCACAATTCTATAAAATTTGAAAATTAAATTTTTTATTTTAGTCGTCACCTCAATTATAAGACTGTTCCACTAATCTACTACGCGAAACCTATATTTAGGGTGTATTATATCGAAAAAAATGACTTTACGGGAATAACTCTCAAGCTTTGTAGAATTGTCGGATTTTTATGACCATTTTTTTTATCTGAAAGAAGAAGACTTCCTACAGCCCGCATCGATCTCTGATTTCGTATTTTATTTCATGTAATCGTATTTAAAAATTTGTAAAAAAATGCTTTTTATCTTGTATTTTTTTTTTAGACATATAATAAAGTTTGAGAATAAAATGTTGAAAAACAGAGTTCGATGCGGGCTGTAGAATATTTGCCTCTAGCAATTAAAAAAAAAGTTATGAAATTTGGTTGATTTTACAAGGCGGTATCATTATTCGCGCTGAGTGTATTTTCGTGGACAAAATGGCATCGTCACCGGGCGCGCCTTAAGCAAAAAGTCATTACTAATATTTTTAATCTTTTAATGTTGCTGCAGCAATACCAATAACACATCCAAAATAAACCTTGTTGACATGTTAATATATATTCATGAATCTACCCAAATTGCGTATACTTTAACAAGCAGACATGTAGATACCCCGCACAACTAATATATACAAAAACTGTGGATAAATATAATATAATAGTATGTATTACAAAGTATAAGTGTAAATAAATAATAATTAAATAACTATATGTATATAAATATATAATGGACATAATATATGGGTGATTGATATGCCTTACATAGTAGGTACCTATATTATGTATAGGTATGTAATTATTATAGCCTATTATAGGAACGAAAGCCAAATTTCGAGTGGATTTTTTATAGCTTATCACCGAGGTCTTATTTTGGAAAGCATTCATTTCTCAGATAATAGTGGTCAATACTTCATATCTTTAAATTGTGTAAATATATTATAATAATACCAACAAGCTATTTAGCTATTGCTTATAGGGACCAGGGAGTATAGGTATCGGACTTATAAATGTATAAATGTAATGTTACGGAGTTGAACTGTAGTATAAAACTGCCAAACACAAAACAATAAACAACATCAGGGAGTCGGTTATCCTTATCTAGTACATTTATAATTTTTGCAGCCATACATTATAAACCCGTGATAATGACTCCTATTATATTATATAATAATAATAATAATATAATAGGCATCGTCGTAGAATAATATTACGGCCAATAATAAATAATAAATACGTATACGCGACGACGACGACGACGATTATAATATTATATAATCGGGAAACCGACAAGGACGACTGACTCGCTTTAAAATATATAAACCGGGACGAGACCGTTTCGATTAGCTTCGATGAGAAATTAATTATGGACCGCTTCAGACGACAACGCGACGACGATTGCGCAGAGGTCGGTGGCGTCTCACCTTGAGAGAGTAGCGCGGCAGGACTAACCCATCCCATCGCATGAATCATCATGAATTCCATATATTGAATATTACGAAAAACGGACGTCTTGTTCGCGGCAAATATTCAGATATGAAATTTGGTCCCCGGTATAGAAATTCGATATAATATAGGGCGTGTTTGGTCCTCTGGATATTTTAATTGATCATTGTATAAATCAATTCCATATTATTGCTATTATATTCTCGACGCGGTTATAAATACGGCTATTCCTATACCTAGTAATTGTATTTAAAAACGGAGCATTATGAGTTTTAAAACAATAGTTATTTCGTCAGCACTATAGTATAAGTGGGGATCGCTTATAATATTACCGTTTCACAAAAGTTATTGATATAATAGACACCCATCAGATTGCTATTTGGTTTTTATTTTACTTCGCATTATAAAAAGACAAAAAAAAACAGGAAAGTGGATGTCTCTCTGCTGTACGGTAGGTTACAAGAGGGCCACTGTATAACGGATTGTATTAAATTTGAATTCAATGATATGATATCATTGTATGAAAAAAACGATTCTGAGCGGAGACGGTATTTGTCAGTCCGGATATTTTATATTTTTGTTTGAGCCAGTATTATGTTGAATTAATATTATAAATTACAACAAAATATCTAAAATCGTTATTTTTATTTTTATTCGTTTCTATGGCGATAAATAAAGCGTTAGAAATTAAAATCCCATTTTTAGCGGTTTTTTGTAATTTTCCGGTGGTTTTTCTCGTGGCATTAAATAACTATTGATAAAATCGAAAAATGACCTCTCTAAAGTACCATCTTGATCCAATTTTCTATAAGATAAGATAATGTACGTTGAAATCGAAGCAATCCTACTGGTAGAAATTTTGTATACAGGATAAAAAAAAAAAATTTAACACCATTGTAAAACCACTAGATCCCTCGCTCCGCCCAGGATCTAAAATACTGTTATAATATTATAGACTATATAGTTATTTTTTGTAATCACGCTCTCCAAGAAACTGGGGGATCAAAAGTTCTATTGACTCCCGGGGACAAAATATCCTATTTACAGGAGACGAAACGTCTGTAAATTGTTTTTTTTTTTTACTAGGATAAAACAGCGGTGAAGTCGTAACGAATCCTTCTAGATTCACATAAATTATAGGGGCGCATATTATTGAATATTATACATTAATATTATGGAGTATATTTTATACAACAAAAAAGGCAAAAAAAACAATTAATAATCTCATTAAGTTCACGAGCGAGAGCATAGGTACATCTAGCTAATATATTATCAAATATTATTATTTTAAATTGAAAAAATATAATATACAGAGGTTTAGATTTGCAAATTGAAGGACATATATTTAGAGTATTTTAACTGATCGTAAAATTATCCGGGACTTATACGATCCACTTTCACTTATTATACTTCTTTGAATTAATAATAATTACTTCTTCTTTGTTTCATAAACTCTACATATAAAGTCGTAGGTATAGAGTGTGTCTTATATGATAGGTCGTAGGTATAGAGTGTGTTCTATGATGAATCGATATAAAAACTAAAAAGTATGCAACCGCCAAGTGCTAAGTTAATAAATAAAATTATATATAGCTAATATATTATACCCGGCTGGACTTGATTTTGGATTAAGTAGAGGTTATTTAGACTACAGTGGCGTGACAAGGGGGGGGGACGTGATAATCAGACCCCCCCATTGGCTTTTTATTACCTTAGTAAAAGAGAGGGTGAAGGATTTTCCAATTATCCCCTCCCATTTAGCTATGACTTTTTTATTTTTGATCCCCCCCTTTCAGGACTCATGTCTACGCCATCGATATACTATACGTATGATATAGTAGGTATTAGAGTCTATAGGAGCACAAAACTTTAAGTATAGCCTGCAGAAGTAATATATTAACTTTATTTTTTTTTTTAGAAATCTCTTAGGTAAGCGCTTTATTCGGCTAAGCTGCTCCACTCGACCGCATTATGATATATTAAATATGTTCTATAAAAAGGTTAGGTTAGGTTATTTATTTTATTATTTTTTTTATAGACGCCATTATTCATTAAATTGCATATTAGTTATTAATCATATTATGTATATATAGGTACCTACATTACCTACATATTGTGATAGGCGGTCCCAACAGTAAATTTCTGTAAATTTAGTGAATTTCTGTTTCGTAAGAACACAAAACAAGTTTATCTACCTGCAGCCAGTATAAGCGATGTACTTACTAAAAAAGTTGAAAATAACATTATTGATGTGATATATGAGTTTATTTTCAATATGATTATACACGACGTGTGACGGATTAAAGTTCGATAAAATGTCTCAATTATTTATCTAGTATAAATATCGATTCTCCCAAAAGCTATTATTAAATGATTTGAATAAATAATTCGAAAACTCGTTATATAAGTAGGTCAACAATATTTTAAACAAAAACTTTTGTCTATGGAAAGCCGTTAACGTAGAGAAAAATTATTATCGTACATATACTGTATCAAACAATTGCATGTAGTCTATTGAAGCGGAGCCAAAATATTACTATACAACCAGCAACAATAGCGTTATTATACGTACCTTGTACCTACCTACATGCGTTTAGGTTATGGGTATAGGTATGTTGTATGATAACATTGATAACCATCGAAATTACAAATTTTGTTACTGAGCATATTTTCTACGTTAGTCACATATCATAATAATGTGAATATAATACCACAGAATAGGTAACATTTCCCCTATTCTGTGATAACTACGAGAAGGTACTCGAACTGAATAATGCTATACATAATGCTATACGGCATACGCATTACACTATCTTGCATATCATACCTAAATGGCTGTATCGGAACTAATTATTTTTTTTTTATCGATTTGGCTCCGACTTAAAGGTTTTAGTAGTTATTTTATTTTTAAAATATAATTACTTATTTTATGATTTATATTAATATATTCTATTAAGTTTTATTTAAAATAATTAGCTATATCTATATGCCTATATATCTTACACTATCTTTACTCTATTAATATTTAACAGTAGGTATATTCATAATATTTATAATTTATATTCACCCGAGAAATGTATAGTGCTATACAGTGACATAATACTTACATGACGTATGTAGGTATTACCGACATTTGAATGCATCCTGAGATTGGATATTTTGTATTTATAGAATAGTCTGTATAGAATTCCAAGTTTAAGATATAAAACATTTCATATTTTTCTCTTCGAATACTATGGTCTATGAATTATGATATAATGTTTCCTATAACCTTGGTGGTCGGTAGAAGGTTATTTTATATAACTTATAATTTGATGACCAAAATCATTTTGCTTAATGATATTTAATTGTTATGCCTTTGAAATATTCTGAATAAACTGCAAGTAAAGTCTTTAATTCCTTTAAAAACAAAAAATATATATTATTTTTATTATCTTTCTTTTAAAATGTTTATGTCCTTAATATATTTATTTATGATCTATTTCTGTTTCAATACAGATTGGTTAAAACAAGGCTCGTCATTTAAATTAATGATAGTGCTCCGAGAGTTATTGTCTACTCACCGTATAAATTGTAATACTTTATTACATTAATATTATATTGATTTTAAGTACCTACCTATTCTAATAAATTTAATTTAAAATGTATTACTGAACTGCAAAATAATAATTTTTAAATTACCACGCTCTTTTTGGGAATTTCATACACACGCCGTTATAATTTATAATGATAATATTTCTAAGCTTAATCGATATTAAACTTTTTTTAGAAATTAACAGACAATATTGATGAATTTATAGGTATCTTTATATAGATATTGACACATTTTTAGTTAACAATGTAGCCTATTGTGCATTGGCCCTATGTTAACAATAAAGTTGTTAATTTGAATGTTATTTTTGTCAATACCTATACTGAGGTTTGTTGTTTTGTATACATATATATATATATATATGTTATACGCTTACATGGATTTAATTGACGAAAAATCCACTCATCAGTTTTTTGGTTTGGTCACTTTGATTTATCCCCCACTTTTATTTGCGTTTAGTTATGAACATAGGTACAGTTTATAAACCAAAAAAAATAAAACAATTAAAATAAGCAAATAAAAAATTAAATTTTGTAGTGTAGTAAAAATATACAGCGGTATCTATGTGTGCCACACAATCGCTTAACAGTTTTGTCATTCAAACCTGCAAGAATGGCACATAACTGAAATAACTCTCAGCATATAGTTGAGAGGTTTTTTATGGTATCACGAGAAACAAGTAAGCACCAAGCAATATGTACGAAACCTAAGAAGTCCCCACACTATACTGTTGTCATGTGACAAGGAGCTTAAGCATTGAAGGCTTCAAGATCGCCCGAATTCTAGCAGTGCAGATATGTGATGCGCAAGAGTGTTCTTAAGTATTGATCATGCGCGTGGCATTTGGTGCTGCGGTTGGTACTCATCAATGAGCCCAATTTATTATTATGTAGTAATTGCTATATGAACACTGGTTTTGATAATAAATTTAGCTATTCACTCTCGGGACTTTTTGAAAGTAAACCTTCTCCGGTGGTGTCCTCCAAACCATGGATTTTGTTTCAGCTACATTGCCGTATAGTGTATTAACCTTTTCACGGATAAGTGGCAAGATTCAAAAACGACAACTTCACCTTTCAACATTGGAAGTATAATACCTATATAATATGTGAACAGTAAATAATTAATCAGCACACACTGTCACACACTATAAAACAGAAGGGATCTACTAAGACAATATTATTTTAAATATTAATCCAAAACTTTGAATTTATATTGATACGAGTTTTCACAAAAAAAAAAACAGTAGTTAGAAAAATCATAGTACTTATCTATATATAATATAATATAAGAGCATTAATATTATGCTAATAGTACCTATCTGGCTTCAAAGCTCATGTAGAAGTCGTTTCGTTAAATTTTAGCTGCAACAAAATTAAAAAAAACTGTAAACTGCATCCACCAAGCATTTAAATTAAGTATACCCAGAAACTAGAAAGTATCAATAATATATTATACATTATAATGGATCTATATAAAACGCTATGCACTTGTAATACACATTATTATTTCTTCGCTGGACCTTTTGTCCGATTACCAATATAGCGTGGCCAGTGTTTCGACGTTTGTTCAAAAGTCAAAATACACTGTAAGTTGTAACATTTGTAAATTTGTAACATCATACACGTAAATTATACACTAAATACTCACTGTAAAATCGACCAATATAGGTTACTAACCAATAACCTACACTTGACACTATTTATTATTAAAATGTACATACGATAGTTCGGTTTGATAGACACCGTCGACACGAGCGCGCTCAAATAGGTATAAAATTATTAACAACCATCTTCCGATATACCTGCAATAAAGAGCTGTTTAATATATTATAATTATTATTATTCTCAAGTTGTAAACCAAACGCGTCTTCTGATTGATAAAAACATGTTGCAAAAGTGCTCGAACCTCCAGCTCTACGGAAAACTTATCCACAAGGAATATAAATCCTTTCTTAAATAACCAATATCGTAATTAAATGAACCCGACCACGTTTCATGTATATTTGTAGTTAAATTAATTAAAACTTTATTGAGATTTGAGACATTTATTCTAGACAGCTGACCGATGGATGTTAGTCGTGTTCCGCGTGGCCTGTTAGAAAAATGTAGCACCCTATTGAAAAAATGCTTTGGTTGCGACGATTTATCAAAACGATAATATATTTTCAAAAAAATGTCCACCATTTTTACACCTATACGATTATAAGTACAGTATAGTAGAATAATATATGCTTGTGTATAGTTGTACACAACTCTTAACTTGATTGCCCGTGTAATATACAATTGAATTAATGTCTTATAATAATTGTTATATGTATTTACTGCATATTAAATGCTTTAGATGCATTAAACGCACAAACTGTATTAGATTTGAATAGCTGAACGATTTTACATAGTTTTTTTTTATGTAGGTATAATTAAGTGACGCAATAATAGTGTTCAACACGATTATTTCATCGTCAAATTGAGACATAAAAAAAAAAAAAACAAAACGGATATCGTTGAAAAAATGTACCAAGTCGGCGGTTATTTCTCTTTTAGTATAGAATATACCTATATATATATATATATATATATCTCAAATTACTTCCGCGTTCCGAGCATCGAAATGACACAGCTGCAGTCACCGTAATACAATATTATAAGTAGATACCTAAGTATTTATATATAACGCAATATTATATAGGTATATACCACCTATACGCACACACGTTTCGACTTTTGTTGACGTAAAACGACAGTTGAACGCATCAAAGTCAATGCACGTTAATGTGCAGTTGGGTGGTGGCAATAAATTATTACAATTTCAAACCGTCAAAACGTAAGACCCCGAGTTTCTAATCATAATCGAGTGTGCTATTTTTACCGATCGCCGTTTCGGACCTCTGCTGCGCATCATTTCGACGACATCGGCGACCGTGTAGTATTACGTCCACGACCAAAAATACGCTGTGACGTTGAGAATCGTACAATGAACATCACGCTATGTAGTAAAGTCGAGGTCAAACGTTGGCGTGGGAAGAAAATAAACACAAACGTGGCTGTTATAACTGCTATAGTATAGTAGTAGTATTAGGTTCTATACTTGTATTATAGGTATATACCTATATATATATATATATTGTATATTAGTACATATTGTATGTATTATTATATAATTCATAAGTGTGTTGTGTGTAAAATATATACTTACATATTGTAACATATGTTATATAATAATCGACCGTGTCCTGAGTCCTGACTAACTGACTTGTCAATGTAGTGACTAAACTATGATAGCTATTATACATAATATAGTTACTTGACATATTCGTAATACCTTCGTACCACCTGCATGTAGGGGTCACTTGGAAATTATTTTCCAAAATTCGAATTTTAAACAGGTGGCTTGCACATGGGTTTTGAGATTCACGATGGGAATTATAAAAATTGGTCACAGATTATAATAGTGATATTATAGTAAAAATTAGTATTATTTTGCATATAAATGGTTTACCGTTGGTTACTCGGACAGATAAGGTATAATAGCACTAGGTACATCAAACCGTCGTGTTTGTGGCCTCGAATAATGAAATTATATCTTAAAACAAATATGAGAGCTTATTTATAAAATAATTCTTTACTACATACTTAATTGAAACTTTGTTGGACAATTAGTTTCGACAGTTAAAATATTGGTTTTCAAGATTAAAATTATTTTGGAAAATATAAATTGTACCTATACAAAAACTAAATTAAATTATATATAAACTGTATGATTAAAGATAATATGGCGAAGTTTTTTGTTCAGATGAGAATATATTTTGATTATTGAAGGGATGTCGGATGATTTAAAAAGAAACAATAGGTGGGCGCGTTTTAGTGATAATTTGTGGTATTTCAATGACACTGTAAATCGCGGGGTTGTTGTTAAGCGCACAGAGTGGGAAGTCATTCAATGAAAGTTTAAATGAATGAGAGGGAAGTAAGGTGTGGTCAAATTGGAGACGGGAGGATCTCGAATGAATGATGTTGTGCATTTCCTAGATAGATTAATGGGTTGGTAAACCGGGTTGTGGTTGATGGTTGGAGAAATATTTAGATATTAAGTGGTCAAGTGAAATGGGAGCGTTTCACAGTGTTTAGGCCTATTTAACAGTTATGTGCAGCATATTGTATTGTAAAATGTACTTGTGCGATCCGCTCACAGCCTATAGGAATACGCGATTCTAATGACTGTAAACCGAGATTGACGAGATTTAACTCATAATAATATTAACTAAATTAACTCATATAATGATTAAGTGTAGTAATCGTAAGGGCCTAGCCACACTATGCGTTTTGGCGGGTCCGGGTAAATCGGGTGCGTTTTAAGTGTATTTAGAATCGAAACGAATTTATTAAAATACATTGTTTAAGTTGAATAATTTACAGTACACCACGCTACAATAGATAATATCATGTAAATATACATAACTATACATCTGTCTTTACCTAGTTGTCTTAAAGTCACAAATATTGCTGTTTTTTTATCTATTTAAACCAAATTATTTTTCAGGAACTTTTATTACATTTGTGGAACACTGAAACGTAATTGTATATTCTAATATTTTCGTTGTACAAAATATAAAGTTTAAAACGAAAAAATTCGTCGAAGACAAATAAAATAAATCTTTAGTTCAACTTACAAACTTCAGTGAATAAGTTTCAGTCAATAACTGTATAATGAATATGCATGTTATTGTGAATATTTCTTTTAATTATACAAAATGTGGATGTTTGATGTTTTAAAATAGAAATTTTAATGACGCTTGTACTTTTTATAGTTTCCCCTTTTTGGCTTTAAAACCCACTCCGAATAAGTGTGAGCCAATAGGAAAAATTAGAATACATTTTGAGCGAGTAGGTATATAATAAAATCATTTATTATACCTCGCAGTGATGCAGGTGGGCTATTGTACTGGTATGTAACGAGTTTTTTGGAATCGTATTACTTTACTGTAACTTTACCATTTGCAACGGTTCCATAAAAGGTACGAATATTCCCATCACTCTGTGTGCGCTGATGCGCTTTCATATAATGATATTATATTATATAGTAGGTACCTAATGACTAATGATTAATGGATTAATGCGCAGTGTTGTAAAGTACTTAAGTAAAAGCATTTGAGTGAAAACATTCAAATACTTTTAAAAGCAACTACTCAAATACGTGTTTTAAATACTTTTGAAAAAAGCACTTCAACAAAGTATTTTAAATACTTTCTCGAAGCATCCGTATTTAAAATCAAATACTATAATAACTATTTTTAGTTTACCCGTATATTTTCTATTTTAATTTTGAACACGTAAAATAAAAATTAAAAATTGAGAATATAATTATAAATAATATTATGTTTTTACTGGGAACTATTCTCAACCGTTAATCAAATACTTCGACAAACAAAACAGTTGAGTACCTATCTCAAAGTTCCGCCAAATGATGCATTGTAAAATACATATGCGCTGTGTAAAATTAACGTAATTAACGTCGCTGATGACTGACGAGCATCAATGAGAAATGACAATAACAGTATTGTACTCAATACAAAAACTTGAAAAAAATACGGCGCTCATTACCCGCAGTGGGTCATTTCTTTTTCGGGTTGTCGAAAGACGAAGTGGTAGACTGGTAACCGGACCGAGCGGTGGAGCCAAAACCGGTTGTGCAGCAAGGCCCCCTCCCGGGTTGCGGCTTCGGCCGTGGCAATCCGCGGGCGTACGTCAACTATAATATTATTATTTTGATTACGAATTTTGTGTAGTATACCGTAACTCGTAAGATACTCGTAAGCGTAACTATACACGTCCCGTGATGGGAACGACGAGCATTACTATTTTTACTGTCTGTCTATGTAATAATTCTTATAATGTATACATTTATACGGCGTGTGAGTGTAGACGAACGTCATCGTAGTGCCGTTGCCTCTGGCCAGCTGGGTGCAGGTGGTCGTCGTCAGCGGAGTCAATCTACTGCAGATATACAAATGTAGTACACCCGATACGGACGCGACCACCAACGCCAGGCCAGGTGCATGCCGCCGAAGATGAAAAATGGCCGTTCGTATAATGTATAGGTATAGGTACTACGAGTGCAACTTATACTGTATCGGAGTAATCCGAAGATAGTCGCGGCATGGAACGGATAAAATGTAAACACAAGCGTGCACGTTTACACGCATATTATACAGACTTGGATTGTCCATGGCTTGCCCGTGTACCCACTTAGGTGTATATCCATATTACGCAACTTTATGTCATATAATATAAGCGAATGCACGTGTTACGTATGCCCCGTACAGACTTGGAAACTACTGAACCAATTACAGGCGTCAAATTGTCCACACATATTTTCCTTACGGGACTCGGGGAGTGTCTTTTACTTCGTTATTCAACCCCTATGGGTTGTTATGGGGTGGCTCACATATGAATTCAGTTTCGGTACACGGTAATCGAATATTTTTATTGCTTATATATAGGGTAGCCATTGTCCATAGATTACAAAAATAACATTTAAAAAAAAAATTGTTACAGACTACACTATAATTCGGAGTATATCCGACCCCCCCCCCCCCCCCCATTCGTGTTATTGGATTATTTTTAAATACAAGAAAATAATATTTAAATAATTATTTGTTATTCACATAATATGTACAACAAAAGTCTTTCACAATAAGTCATAATACTATTATAACGAATAAAAATAATTAACTGTTATCCAAAAGTCTTTAGTTATAACTAGGGCGGATGACGTCTTGTAATCATTAAAGTCACCAAATATGCATCAATACCCAAAATATGCATTTTAAAAATAAAAATTCGGGTAAGTGGATGCCGCTCTGGTGTACAGTAGGTTACAAGTGGGTCAATGTATAATGGATTGTATCAAACTCGAATTCAATGATATAATATCATTGTATAAGAAAAATGATTCTGAGCGGAGACAGTTTGTCAGTCTGGCTATTAATTTATACTGCGTTATTACCTACCTATATTTACTACAGCCTGTAAGTTGAATTAATATTATAATATTATTATTTTTTTATTCGTTTCTATGGTTATAAACAATAAGCGTTAGAAATTAACATCCCATTTTTAGCGGTTTTTCGTAATTTGCCGGTGGTTTTGCCCGTGGCATTAAATAACTGTTGAGAAAATCGAAAAATGACCTATCTAAAGTACCATCTTGATCGAATTTGCTAAAAGATAAAGTACTATATGTTAAAATTGAAGCACTCCTTCTGGTAGAAATTTCGTATACAATATAAAAAAAAAAATAAACACCATTGCAAAACCTAGGTTAGGTTAGCTATAGCTATAGCTTCCTCACTCCGCTCAGAATTTAAAATATACCTAAAATTTTCGTTTTAAAAATAAAATTGATTGCCGGCAATATAACATCACAATATCACATTATAAACAATTATCTATCAATTAATAAAATTAATACACAGCAAATTAATTTTATCGTCTTATCTTCAAGCGTTTCTAGGAAAAACGTGCACCCAGTTAAAAACCATATTATTCGACAAAAATTTAAAAATATTTATGTTTTTGTTGTATTATTTAAAATAAAAACGTCAGTGCTGGAGTGAAAAATAGATAAAATTATTAATTGAGTTAAAATATACCTCCAAAAGTATAAAATGGAAGAAATATGCCCAATAAAAACAAAAAAAAACTTAATACATGCATTTATATGCAAAATAAATATGAAAATGCTACAAGGCCTATTAGTCCTAGTTCTGTCTTAGTTATAAGTTTATAACAGTTTAAACACCGCCAACACCTATTTTGACTTGTTCATTACGATTGAGCAGAGCTTTCACGCACAACAATATAATGAATGATAATATTGTAACTCTCTATAATAATAATAATAATAATAATAATAATAATATATTATATGCACTATTCAGTAATATAATTATTGTAGATCTTACCTATAGGCATTTCAAACATATTAATAATTGATAAAACAAATTGATAACACATAACAGACGTAAATATACGCACACAAATATCGCCACTTCTTAATATTATAGATTTTCTTATGATAATATATAAACTGCATGAATATACCTACATTCATATACGTTTACGCCTGTATAATTTATATTAAATGCAAAGATGAGTTAGGTATATATATATATATATAGAGACTAGAGAGAGAGAGAGCTTTGTATAATAACTGCATCACCAACAGTCATTTATATTGTGCTCGATAAATGCAATTATTTTTTTTTTCATTCGGTTCGAGGGTCTTGGTAATTGGCGTCAGTTATGATTTATTTTACGGTCGCGTCAAGTTGTCATTGATGAGTGCAAGAGCGGGAGATATTGTCGATGTTGCGGAAAATTCAGGAGGGGTCGCGTCGTGGAACAGTCACTATAAATGCAGTCCTCGGGCGTCCCCGCGCGAACAGTCATCGCACGGAGCTAGGGGTGTGTTTTTTAATATATTAAAGCGAAATCACTCGACGTGAAAATATAACCCTCCTGATATTTGCATTTCCTTACGTCGCACGCGCGCCATTCTCGTTTTTATAATAATTGCTGTATACGCGAATATCTTCCTCTATATACATAATTTATGAAATTCGGTCGCTGTATGTATAGAAAATGCATGCAGATATATCGTTACACGAATAGGTACTTTAATATGCACTGTAATTAAACAGCCAGTGGGATACATACTCCGTGAAGTCGTTAGCGTATTATAAAATATATAAGCAATATACAGGTATAGGTACTATTAATCGTTGCAGCGATCGCGTGGAAAATTAATCGTTTTGTTCTTATACGTGTGCGCTGTATATAGCTAGATAATATGTTATACGGCTCACAACGAAAGCAGGAAAACGTAATTCACAATAGTTTCGTTGCATAATATCAGAAATCGAAAAACGCAACAGCACTGTATATATATATATATATATCAATGATGTAACGTCATCATATAATATATTATAATACCTTAAAGTAACGTTAGATGCAGTGCGAAAATAGGAAACGGACAGCCCGCCTCAACCGCGGTCGTTAGATATTATGGGAAAAAAAAAATACTAGGTATCTGTGGTAATCTGCAGTAGTTTATATTATAGTAGAATTATAATAATATGTACGATCTCTTGAACCCATAATTTCTATTTTTTAAACTATTATTATATAATGTTATAATAATATAATATTGCGTTGCATTATTTCTATGATATATTGTAATGTGTATAAATTATGTATACGTATTCCAAAATATTAAAGATATTATTATGACTTATATAGTTGGGTTAAGTATCTTATTGTTTTTATATAAATGTGTAAACGGTGGTATGAGTAGAATATAAAATATTATATAATACGGTACCGATTTACTATTTCGTATAAGCCTATCTCTTATTTGTTTCAATATTTCATTATATAACTTAGGCACTGTGAATTTCCAACGGTAAAATCGTTACCTTTATAGATTGCTCAACCCCCATCCACCGTTTTCGTTGCATGTATCCGCCCCTGCGCAAACGCTATACTCATCGCGTTTATACAACGAATCTTGTAGAAATTTAAATGGCGCGTTTGTAAATATATATATTATCTAATACTTTACCAAAAATTAAATATTCAACAGACGAGTGAACAATATATATATAAATAGTACATAAACTTACCTCGAACAAACCTTTCGTTCTTAGAACTCGTGACTATATTGAGTTGTGGACTGCAAGCTCATTGCAGATTAATTTTCAGGATTAGGAGAATTTTCGTTTGTTTTTTTATAAGACATGTAGTTTTTAAAAAACAACCATACCTACTAATATCTAAAAGTTTTAATAGACGGTATATAATAATTATACTAATTACCTACTATTGTTATATTAATTTCTATAACCGTTATAATGGTTATATAATATATCAAGTCACAAAACCGTGTCATACAATATTGTAATCAAAATAATTGGTATTTGTTTTATATGGGTAGGTACACAAGTATATATATTATATTATGGAATATAAATTTCTTCGGTCTACAAGTCGGTTACCAACCTATTTCCAAGGGGGACATTACATGTGCGCGTTTATATAAAATATAAATTGACTCGATTATGCCCCCAAACAGCAATAGTGGCTGTGCCAATGACAATATATTATTAAAAGGTACATATTATTATAAATATATAACATTATAGTATGATGTCAATGGATATTTTTTAAGCTGCTGCAGTGGCATGCATCTACGCAGTCCACATATATATGTATATTATACAATAATTACAGGGGCAATGTGCGTGTAATATAATAACAATATATAATAACGGGTATATATAACAATATAATTATTCGCACTCGTCGTGAAATTATATATATATAGTCGTATATATATATATATATATATATATTATTATTTATATATATCATAGTATGTATAAAACGCGTATATATGCGAAAGGGTGCGCTTATTGTCTCGCGGAGCAGCGGTAGGGAGGTTCAAGTATAATATATATATATATATGGTATCCGCGTCCCGCCAAAGCTCGAAGGCAAACATTCCACGTGACGGCGGCGGCGGCGGTGACTATCGATCCCAGTTGTACGTATATACCCCTCGGGAAGGAGGTGCGGGGATATGCCACGGATGCGTGCGAGGGTTATGCTTTATTATTAGGCGCCAGCGGCAGAGGCGATCAATACACGCGAGCGGCCCGGAGCGTATGATATAGTGTACCGCCGCCGCGGGTCGCAGGAACCCCTTTTTCGGCCAGTACAATATTAATGTACCTACGTACACGTACGCGAATACGATTTATAGGTAGGCAGGTGCGTATAGGTAGGTAGGTACCTATAAACACAATTCTTAATAGTAACAATAATATGACTTTTTTAAGGCTTCCGTGTTGTTGTTGTATGTACAGCCGACGAGGGCGTTTATGCGGAACTATATTCCGCGACGGTGGCGTTGAGACGGGGAGGTATTTTGGACGTTTGAACAATCCCCTCGGTCGCATTTGTAAAATATACATAAATGCTTCGGATTTCTGTACAAAATTTTCGTCGTCATGATAATATTATGGTTCTATTTCATTTTCGATATTATTTTAATATAATATATATTATATATATTATATATTTTTACGCGAAGATCGATGACTAGGTACTAGTTACCCCCACCCCCTCAAAAGTTATATCTAAATGAAAAATTAAAGCACCCCATTTAAAAAAATTCTCGTATACGCTCCTGCAATTTCGTGACGTCAAAAAGTTTTCACTGCAGAAAAACACGGTGCGAACAATATATAATATAGTAACGCGGTACTCGTGGAGTGGCAGCCCCGAAGTCATCGCGCAAGATAGCGTTATCAATATCGTCACTGTTATTATAATAATATGTATTGCATCCGATCGGTATAATAAGTCTGTCACAGCGCGCGGATGCCGGATGCCGGAAGTCGCCGACTCTGCACGTGCACCGGGCGCAGGCTCGTAGGGGACTCGGAAAACCGTGTAATAGTATAAAAAAAAAAAAAAAACAAAAATAATAATGCTCTCGCCTTCTATCGAACGGATTCCGCGTGGACGGACCTCGTCGCGGGCGTTTCGGCGCCGCGGGAGGGGGAAATCGCGATCGCGCCCGAAATAGGGCCGAAAACCCCTGCGGATGCGCCGAGTATATATATATATTATATATATTGTATACAGACGCACTAGAAATATATAGTGTGCGTGGTGATGGATGTCAAGAAGATTTCGTTGTTTATCTGTATATTATACCCGTCTGCATAATAGTGACGTATAGTATCGTATATACCACGCGATTATATAATAATATACACGTATATTATAACGCGTCAATAATAACTTGTATATTATTATTTACTATACAATAGACAATAGTGTTTACATTGTATTATATATTGATTATGTATATAACACGGTGCTACGGTAGTACCCAATCAATTAATTTAAAGATTTCAATTAAAAAAAAAAAAAAAAACATTATGATATACTATATGCACCTAAGTGCACAGGTACAGAAGTAACGAAAAATCAAAATTGATCCACAAAATCGAATTTTTTTTTAAATTTTAAAATGTATTTAAAATTTAAACCCAATAATTAGTAAACTTAATTGCTATTTCTTCCGATCTAAATGCATTTTTCGCTAAAACACTAACTCTCCTAACTAAGGAGTCATTAATCTATTTTTCTTTAATATTACCATTATCTATTATCTCGAAATGTCTTCATTAATATGTATTTATTAATTAAATTAATTATATTTATTAATATAGGTAATTTTTAATTGAAATGTTTCATATTAATATAGCTATAGAATTGTAATTGTTCACAATGTTTTATACTATTATATAATAGTTAGTAACTATATAGTTATGTTGTGTATTTTGTACCATTTGTTAAGCTATATATTATTTAATCTTAACTATAGTACAACTAAATACATTAAAAAATAATTTAGGTATATATAGCATTGAACTCTGATTTTTAATTTAATTAAAAATAATAATAGATAAAACTAATTAACTGTAAAACTTAAAGCGATGGTCGACCTAAAGACATGTACCTAATATGATAGGCGTCTATATAATATATTATCGTAAAATACCGTGTTTACGATTACTATTACGATACGATTGGGCATTGGCTTATTTAAATAAATTTAAAAAAAACATAATTTTGATTATTATGTATGTGTTTTTGAACAAAAATGACATCGGCACTAAGAGTCAGGAGTACCTAACGATCGAATACAATTAAAAATTAAAATATCTAAAATCTATTAAACAAATAATTGGTCAATACCGTGTTAGGTAGGTATAGGGACTTATTGCGCATGGTATACAGTATATTATTAAATTGTATATGTATACCTCGACATTCCACAAATCGATAAATACATGGCTATTTATACATCCTGAACCTATATTTTAGATTCTGAGAAAAATTATGTAACTTTATTGATTTTACTCTTTTACAGTGATTTTTTTTTTTTTTGGTTACAACAATAAGTGTTATCCAATAGAAGGTAGATATATATTTTATTATAGTTAACTTACAATGTATAGGTATGTGTGCACATCGCACAGCATATAGATTTAAAAAAAATTATAAAGTTTAACAATACCTATAGTTTTGCAATGCACATAAACAATTTCATCGAATTCGTGAATTCGCTATCATTTCTGATAGTTATAAGAACTAAAAGTTATAGAGTTTACACTAACATTTTAAACAAAGCTTGGACAAAGAATTGCAAGTTTGGTTCAGTACGAGTTCGATAAATTTTATAAAAGTTCGTTTTAGGTTCTTGAAAATCAGAGTTAAAATTATCACTCCTGTGTAGGCTTATACAATAATATATTATAAACTACACACATAAAAGGTAAGTACTATAATGAATAATTTTCTATGACTTGAAAACGTAATACAAATTAATAACGCTAGTGTTAAACTGCAAAGCATCAGAAATCAATAAAAATTTAATGATGTACATACATTTGTTTTGTAAGAGGTGTGCAGGTAACCTCACTTTTTCAGTATCTAATTATTATAAATTCATAATATATTGACGCGTCTGACGACAGTAAGGAATTTATGATTGTAACGGCGACTGAGTAAGTACAGGCGCACAGCAATAAATTGTAATTTATATTTTAATGCCCGTTACGCAACGATGAAACCTTTATGTTTTCTTGAATATTATCATTTATCATCAATTCACATTGTTCTTTTTTTTTTTAATATGAAAACCACAATTTGATTGCGAATGTAACACTCTAATATGACACGTCTTATAATAATTACTATTATTAAGAATTTTTTCAATAAAATACACTATCTTTATTATAATACATGTTGAATTTTAGTTCAAAATACCTATATTATTTTCGAAAATAAAGTGTTTAAAAAATGTGTTGCAGTGGTAAAAATGAACGAGAAAAGTCAATTAATGATTTAATGTTTAGCCACGAGTTGGATTTTAAAGCTACACTACTCCAACATTCATCTTTAAATCATAGTTAAATTTATAATTTATCGGTAAATTCAAAACATAGTACTTCTACAATTTTTTACATATTCATAGTCATTACTTATTAGGTATAGTATCAGTAATCAATATATAATAAGAACGCGAACAGGTTATTGTGTATTACTTAAGTTGTTACTTTTTGTGTGGTTTAAACTCCAAAGTGCGTAAGTTACCTAGTATGAACCTGCCTACATATATAATGTTCTTTTTTTCTTGTAAAACCACATACATTACCTATAGTGCAATTTACATGCACGTACACATTATATGATACTCTAGTTCCTCGAGTCTTGATTTTTTTCAAGATTGAGAAACTTATTATTGTGACTAAAAAATAATGGTTTTTAATTGAATTTATTATGTATTTATCTATCTATACGCTTCAAATAATTGTTGTCCATAATTCAAAACTCATATAAGTGATAAACATTTTCAGTAATATATAGCTAGTCTATTTTAGTAGGTAATAATAATATAGTACGAGAAAACAAAAGAAAAATAGTCGTATACAAAATTATACGCATTATTGCGTTGATGTTTTTTGATAATTATATATACTAATATCCATGGAAAATTATGTGTATAGGTATAGCTCAAATATCAAAAGATGTGTATACTTACTAAGTATAGCTATAATTTTGAAATAAAAACTATACTAACCGCATGAATAAATAAAAATTAATAAGGTGGGTAAGTGGATGTCGCTCTGCTGTACAGTAGGTTACAAGTGGGTCACTGTAATGGATGGTGTTAAATTTGAATTCAATGATATAATATCATTGTATAAGAAAAACGATTCTGAGCGAAAACGGTCAGTCAGCCTATGATATTACCAAGTATATTTGATGATATTATTGTGAATAAAGTAATTTATATAATATAACCTATTTACGTGGTGCCTTGTTTTAAATTTTCAATCCTTAGCCATAAAAGTTAAACATTTTATACATTTTTAACTACAAAATAATTAATAAATTATAAATTTGATAAATGTTCTCAAAATTTGAACTTTAAATGCTTATAAATAAAAATTGTGCCTATGTATTTTTAATATTTTTCGACTGCTATTAGAACGATATATCAGGAGTCTTATATTAAATTTTCACGCTTTTTTTTTACCCAACAAATAAAATTTTATTGATATTAATAGAAAAAAAAACTAAAAAAATTGAAAACTGACAATGTCCGTAAACAGCTCAAAAAAAGTCAAAATATTTTCAAAATTCTATGATGTATAGGAAATGCTAATATAAACATTTTTTTTTTTTTTGATAAAGGTAGACAAACTTATGAGTAATCTTATATTACATTTTCAAATCTTAGATTTAAAAAGAAAAATTTTTATGAATTCTCAACTCAAAATAATTTGCTAATTTTCGTGATTTTTCCATATTTTGTCAAAATTTGAACTTTAAATGCTTATAAATAAAAACTGTGACTAAGGATTTTTAATTTTTTTCATCTGCCTTTGAAACAATAACCTAGGAGCCTTCTATTAAATTTTCAAGATTTTTTACTCAACAGTAAAATTTTATTGATATTTATAGAAAAAAAAATGGAAATTGACAATGTCCGTTAACAGCTCAAAATAAGTCAAAATATTTGGAAAACGTTATTGTGTATAGGAAATGCAATTATAAACATTCAGTCAAAATTTCATGTCCCTACGGTCATTTGTTTTAGAGTTACACCAAAAACCAAAATCGATTTTCTCCAAGACCGATTTTGCGTAAAAATTCCCGTTTTTCCTTAATTTTTCTTTTGTTTTTCACGTCGCTTTTGAAAACAACTAAGAAAATTTTACTTTTGACTCCCCAAAGTACCAAATAGATTCACTTTCCTATCAGAAAAGTTACTGTTGAAGAAAATCCAAGCACTTTTACTGTCCTTAAAGATGATGACAGACACAAAAATAAAAAAAAACACACATATCATTGTAAAATCAATACATTCATCCCTTCGCTCAGAATCTAAAATATGTAATCTAATTTTCACCCAAAACTAGTAAAATTTAATGTATAAAGCTATAATGGCCTCTGCCGTGGAAGCTAAAAATCAATTAAAATAAAAAATATTTTCATTTGTAATGACTTTAAATGGCATTTGTAATAAATTATTTATAGTATTATAGGTTTATAGATATAATAAATTATTGATAAATGATATACATAATTAATATTTTAACGTGTTGAGTATTCATTATTAATAAAAAGAATATAAATTATACCTAATGCATACTTAACCTTCGAATGAGACATGATAATCTAACGAAGAATAGGTATGGGTACCTACAACCATTGTTTATTATAATCATTCAAAATCGTTGAATTTTCCAAAAAAGGAGCTTTTACTAAGTACCGTGACCATAATAAATTATAGTCCATCGGCATTTTACCGTTGGTAAAATACACATTATTAATTTATTATATTATATAGGTACATAATATATATATATATCATACACCTAAGCGTAATGAATTATCTAATAGAACTTAAAGAAGTTTATGGTTATATTATACTGGCGTGGCTTGGTATTGAAATAAAATTGTTTATAATAATATTATGGATATAATATGATTTGACAAGAGAAAGTCACCAGTTGATATTAGTACAATAGCAATTTCTACCAGAGAAAGTTTTGCGCACAAATTAACTGACACTATTAGGTACACTTTCCATCGTTCATTCGTACCTAAATATTAATATAATTTTATAAAGGTATTTAAGTGTTTTATTATGTTCTTATCACTAATCGCATACCAATTTATTGTTCACATAGGTATTTTTTATGACAGGTATATTGTATATAAGGTAGGTACGTATAGTAATAATCAAATTAGCATTTTTTATAATAATAATCAATTTTAAAAAAAAATCATTTTTTTTTTAATCTTATGGTTCGTATATGCGAGTGTGTAATAAAGCGAATACGTACAGTTTCAATTCCTTTCTTTCTATGCGTATGAATATTCATACGGATAAGATAAATTTCGAGTAAATAGTTCTTAGTTCGCAAGAACCATATTTGTACTATATTATACCTAAATTCTTCATTAATTTAATGATATTGTAAAATGTATTATGCACATCATATTATTGTACAAACACAATTATAATTATAATTTTTTTTTCATGTTATCGCGTGTTGGGGTTTTTAACTCCAAATGTATACATATTTAGCAACTAGCGGGTATAATTATATAACATGTTTTGTATACCTATAGGTATTATAAGATAAAAATCATATTTAATGTTCACATTAAGCCATTACATATTGTTAGATTAAATCAAGTCAGAATCGTATCAACACTTGTATATTCACACAATTATACACCGCTGTAATCGTCATAGAACGATAGAACATTGTCTTCAAATTTAAATATATTAGCTAGCCAGCTAGGTAATATTATATTCTCTGTGATCACCGATCAAATAAAAATCAAGAACTTTACAACTAGTTTATGCTTCTAGACTTTGAAACATATTGTTATTTCTTATTAGTTATTACTATAAAAATTATTGTATCTATTATTAAGTAATAACTTACTTTTAAGAGACTATATTAGGCTAATATAGAGTGAACGGTCGCTTTGTACAGTCCATCGTTCAAAATTTTGAACGGCCAAATAATCTACATTGCAAAACGTGGGCACTTCGTACGATCTGGTAAAAATGTTGATTTCAAACCGCGGACTCTTTTTATCATTATATACATAAAGTATTCAAGTATTTAGTATATATACCATATAAATATAAGTACATAAACAATATTTACTGATTTATCCAAGGCTTTTGACCGTGTAGACCACTCTCAGCCCAAGGATCCACGCTATGAGACCCTCACACAGCATCAAACTCTCTCCGACCAGAGCGCGTCCAAAGGCGTTTCTTATCATTATTGATTCCTATGTCCCAAAGATTGGTCATGCCCCACATGACTATTTCCCTGTCATCAGCGTACCCAAATTCACTCCACTGGCGGATAGGAGAGCAGCTATAACTTGTACCTTAACTCCTAGACGGTTCAATAGACGCTTCCACTCTCCTTTCTATAGTATTAACATTGGAGCACAGCGTTCCCTTCGTTTCCATGTCCCTTTCTCAGTGCCAAATTTTCCAATAACTGCGGTCGCAACAATCCTATTCATCGCATGTCTAATGAACAACCTACCTTTTTACCATCACCACCTTGTTTTATTGTTGTCTCTCTGTTAAATATACAATTTATAATATGTAATGTGTAATTATTTGGCTTTGCCTGTAATGTTATAAGTAAATAAAATGTCTTAATATGTAAATGTCATAATAATAATATATACGCATTTATATTATGACACCGTTACGCGTAATTATGTTCATTTTGTTCCCTCTTGCTCTACGAACTAAATCTTGCTAACGAGCCGTTAGCTGGATGAGTTTTGCCAACTACATAAGAACCCTTATTTTTTGCTATTTTAAAATTGTATGCTATTTATTTTGTTTTCCTGTTTCTAAAAAAAATTCAAAGCTATATATATATTATTGATTGCACTGCGTATGACTTTTGGCCGCAATGACCTGTGTATTAATGTTTATTATAAAAATATAAAATATATGCATTAATATTAATATCATAATAGTATATTAGCTAGTTTATACTATACGGGCATACAGTATACCCAAATCTATAAACCTATAGTAATTACTATTATTAATAAATACATACATTTAATAATGGTTTAGAATAACATATAATCAAATATCCACATTTATGATAAATATATCGTGTTATACATGGACGTAGTCCATTCGGCTCTCGTAGTACCCGTACTGGCAAGTGGCAACAAAGAGCAAATGCTTGCAATGGCGAGCTGTAAGTACTTGTAACGGTGAGATTTGCAACGCCGAGCATGCACTTGCAACAACGGACACGTACTTGGTAATTTTGTATACTCAGCTCGCCATCGCACACATTTGCTCTTTGTTGCCAGTATTTGCTCGTTGTTTCAAATCCTCACTCGCGACATCGTAAGTTCTTGCGCCCGGTTGAATGTCCTTATTGCTGCTCCCTGTTGCAAGTACGTAATGCGCATCCTGTTGCAATAGTCGTTGCTTGACGTTGAAAGTACTTGCTGGCTGTTGCATGAGCTTTCTAGCTGTTTTAAGTTCTTGCACCCTGTAGCAAGTCCTTGCAGATCATCGTTGCAAGCACTTGCTTTTATATTGTTGCCTGCAGTACCTACTTGCTCGTCATTGCAAGTCATGGCTCGCCCATGCAATTATTAATGATAGGTCTTTTATAAAAGTTCGTGTTTTTATAATAATTTGTATTATGGTCGTCAAAAAAGGAAACAATACGGATCAACAATAAAAAAAAAAAAAATTAAATTAACCTTGCTCTAATTCCGCCAATTTTGGGTTTAGAATACAAGTTGATAGATCAAAATTACTTGAAAAAAATCGATCAATCCAAAAATGATATTATAATATTATACTCTAATATTAAAGAATAAACCATAAGATCAGATCACATGCTGAACGCAAATGTAAGCAGATACAGCTGCTGATAACAAACTATATCTAATAAGTAATAACCTATTATAAGTAGTTCTTATCATTTGCTGTATCCAAATTGAGAATTTGAAAAATGCAACTAAAGGTTATCATCGCGCAAATGATTTTTGTGAAATTATAAAGGCTTTTAGTTTGTCGGTAGATACTATAGCTACCCATCTATACTAAATATTACTACTTCTCAATATTAAAAAATAAATAATTATGTCCAAGAACTCTTTCAAATATCTTATATTATATATTTGTATTTTTAATAGACAATAGACATATTATTGGATTAATATCATAATATTATAAGACAAAAAAAAAAAATTACTATCTACAAATTATTGATTTTTCTCGTCCACTAGTGTGTGTAGGTAGTACCTACGTATATACATATTATAAAAAAAAAAAAAATAGTAAGTAATCACTGTATAGCGGTATCGGTATGGCCGCATATGAGGTATACCGCATATAATGTGATTTATCTACACGCACTTGTATGGATTATAATATATGAATACTGTTAATGCTCATATTATATTATTTTTTTCGATTAATAATGATAACATTTTACACGTTATTGCTGATACAAACTCGATAATAATTATCAGCTTGACAGCAGCGTGTGTGTCAATAGCGGGGCTGGTGTTCGCCTGCCCGAACGCGTATGTGCAGACGGTGTGGCGAGGGGAGGTGGATCCATTAACTTTATATAATTATTATACACTATATCGTGTCGTGTGTATACGGCGGCTAGCCCATGGTTTGGCCATCAATAATGCTGCAGGTTCGCGTCAACTCTAATTATAAGGCCACGAACACTGTATATTACTTATATTATAGTTTCATGGTGCGTGCTGTATGATGGCTATGGGTACATTGTAGCGTAGTATAATATAGGTATATTATGGCGAGGTCGTGCTCTTGTCCTTATTATTTTTAATATAACATCAAGGTTGGTTTCTCGGTGTACCTATACATACGATTAAATTTTTCGAAAAATAATCAAATTAAGTTTTACGACCGTTGATGCGTTATTCAAGAGATCGGGGATATCGTTTTTTTAACAACAACAACCTATTATGCATGATTAGGTTGGTACATAATATATATATATTATCTATACCTAATCTAAAAACATTAGGCATCATACAGTCATATAGTAACCTACAAGTACGATATTTAACTTTTTTTTTTAACTTTTAAGGATATCACTTTTCACAGTTATTCATAATTAATATACATAAAATGTATAAATTAATTACTTAACTTATAAAAGTAAATACAGTTAAAAAAAACCTTCATAAAATATTATTGCTCTGACTATACGCTGAAGAAGGACCATACGATTCACGTTACGAATTTCATCCTCAATATTTGTATCATATATATATATATATATGTTGCCGGCAATGATGATGATTAGGTATTTCTGCAGTAAAGAATGACTAAGTAAAATTTAAATCTCCTATTTTATGAAATAATTGATATTATTTCCTATGGTTGGTTATTTTTTAACCATATCTACCTAATAAGTGTACAGCGATTGATACTTAGATTTTTAAAAAAATGAGTATTGACTAGGAATTTATTATGATCAATGGTTGCATCATCATGAATGATGTTCTTTAAACAATGTGATAATAAAGAGGCAAATTAATTTTTACAGAAACAAAATGGTAAATTAATTATCATTCAATTTATTTTTACAAACTACTATGCAAGCCCAGATTAAGTGCGGGGATCGTACGCCGGGGCCCATTGATTGCGGTATAGCCCATATCTCTTTCTACAAACAATTTTTTAATACACACATTCAAAAAATAAAAATGTCCACATCACGAAAATTTAGTTTAATTTAAAAATAATTATAAATCAAAGGGACGCGATTGACTTACATATAAATAGGGTTGTAGGACACTTTGTACGGTCACCCACAAAAAATGAAAACCGCGGACAGTTTGTACTATTTCAAAAAGTAATAAAATGTACATGGCGGACAGTTTGTACTATTTAAAAAAGTAATAAAATGTACATGGCGGACAGTTTGTACTATTTAAAAAAAAATGTATTATTTGTTATTACAAAACACAGGTAGTTAACATATAAAAAAAAAAAAAATAATAATAATAATATTTATGGTAGTAAATTCGTCAATAATTATTCGTGGTATGTATTTTTAAAACATTCACTGTCACATAAATCATAATATATGTATATATTTAAAAATTAAACGTATGGCAAATTATTTCGAGCAATTGTAAATTAGTTATTATTTTACTTTCGTGCTGTACACAGGCATCATGAATTTTATTTTGTGTATTTTGGTTTTTTTGTCTTCTGTTTTTGTTCAAATGACTAGAGCATTCGTCTAATTGCAAAGACCTCAAAACACTCCAGAAACTTGGATTAGCCGATCCAACCAATTTATTGAACGAACTGTTCCATCCTTCACTAAAATTATTCGTCCTGTGTGAGTTCTTAATTGTTTGGTGTCTCACATTCCAAATTTCAAGAGGGAATCTTGGTGCACCATTCTTTCCGTTAATATATGTTGATTCAAAATAAAATATTAATGGAAATAGTTCTGGAGTAAAAGTTAAATACATATTAACTATTTCATTAGGTATTTCTTCAACTGGTAAAAACGCTAAAGATGTTATTATTTTACATTGTTTTGCAATTTGTTCGTTATCTTTATACATTTTGGATAATCCTAAGTTTTGTATTTGTCTCCATACACTTTGACACAGATGGAAAAAACAGCCCTGAATTTTTACTTGATTAAAAACTAAGCTTATGGCATTTATAACTCCTATCTCAAAATCAATGATTATAGTTTCTGGTTTAACTGGAGACCTGTTCCGAATAGAAGCTAAAATAACATTGGTAAGCATTTCTTCGTATGTTGTTTGTAATTTATTTGGGAGGAATGCATAAACACATGTAAATACGTTATCTTCAAATTCAGCTCTTATAACGTATAATTGAGCGAAAACACTCGAACATTTAAAAGTTCCATCCATAAACCATAGTGAGGCTGATGACAATATAGTTAAGGCTCGAGAAGTTGCAAATATCAACATTCTATTTTCACTTTCGCTGTCGTAAATTAAAAATTCTTTTGACTCACCACCCATAGTTGTTTTCCATTTCTCGGGCAATACAAATTGCATACTCCTAGGTTCTTCAGGAACATTTTTACGACGTGCTCGACGGATAGTTCTACGTATTGAATCAGTATTTTATCTCATCTTTTAAGATATATTTCCCGGTTTATTTATACCGTACAAAACGTCCGCGATCGAATTTTACCAATTTATTATCACCGTACAAAGTGTCCGCGATCGATTTTTACCAAATTATTTTCACCGTACAAAGTGTCCGCGATATGCAACTTAAACAATAGATAGTACAAACTGTCCGTTTACCATAAATAGTGTTCAGTCTTGGTGCACAGCTAACCGGCTGTCATTAAATATCGACAAATGCAAATATATATACGCTTTTGTTAAATCGAAAATCCTATCAATTAAAACTACATTATTTCCAATTTAAATATTGAATTTTTGGCAACCTTTAAGGGCATAATTTTCGAGTCAAAACTAAATTTCTCAGCCCATACGGAAATGTTAAAAATAAGACAATGCGCAACCTAGGTTTTGTTAAACGAACTTGTTGATCATTCAATGATCATTTATGTAAGGAAATTGAAGTGATTTGAATCAGTTCAGAATAACTTTCTATGGTTTATTTCCTTTAACTTAAAAATTTATAGGCCTCCTCATGGTTCGGACGAATTAGTATAAAATTTATCAATCTCCCTCCGCTTATAAGTAGACGCACTTTATTACTATCCAAATTTTTACACAACTTACACAAGAAATAGAGATTTATTCTATCCCATCCCTTATAAAACAAATTATATGATAAACAGCCTCTCGAATATCTTATTAATGGCTGCGGGTGATTTTATTACTTTTGATTATGTTTAACGTATCTCATTTTTACATCTTTCTTTATTGTTATTTACCCATAAGTTTTTCTTCAAATTTATCTGCAACTATTTACAATTGTAATATGCATCTTAGCTTCTAATTCTGTTATATTTATGTTATCTTGCTGTATATCAGAGTTCACATACCATGTATACCTTTTACTATATGCTTGCGCTTATTATTAATAAATAAATACATTTATATTCATATTTATATTCAAAAAAATTACGTCAAAATGTTGAAAAGTTTTGATATGATACATAAACAAATGCATGATACATAATATGGTTTTGATAAAAAAAAGTTAATTGCGCCCGTATAACTTAAAAAATAAAAAAGTTAGACCCAATCTTAAAAGGGTATTTCTTCATCATTTTTGGTATACTTTCATATGACGTCGGCTGGACACTACACCTGGTCACAACACATTGTATAATATTATTAAATGGCGAATTTCTTAAACTTATCTATACCCAGCTGTATTATTACAGTTATAAATTATAATAGTTATATACATGAGTACCCCCCCACCTATATTATGACACCTTCGAAATCATAATGTAGGAAGGAACCTGTATACATGTGCCTACCACAGAATAGATAAAATTTTAATTTTATATTCAATTTATTGTATTATGCGCATATACTATAATGGTACAATTTATTTAAATTGATAAAAATCAGCACACCTATATTTTCACATGTCAGCTATGCCATTTTGGGGACTTAGCCCTTAAAACACGTTCATAGAATATTCCTTAAAAATGTCTTTTAGTCCTTACTATAAAATTTTAATAATTTACTACATTTGAAGTAGCTGCATTTTTTCAACTAAAAACCATTGAAATCTATATTATTTTTTTCTCAGACAATATGTTCACCAATATATTTCACGTGGATATAATATATTTATAGTTATAGGTACCTATATAATCGGACAAGTGTTAGCTCATGTTGAAGATATAAATGAATAAATTCAAACGTTCGGTTATAATTTATTTATTTCAGGCAATCGCGCAATGTATTCACCTAATTAACACAACATTTGAAAAAAAAAACATAGGTATTAATGTATATTATCAGTCATCACATCATACAATTCGTGTATAGGTACCTACCTACATCATGCGATTATATAAGCAATAAAGATTGCTCTGAACATTAGTTAATATGATTTATGATCATTTTTATAATTTTTATTTTTTGACAATTTTACACTTACAAAACGTGTTCTTATAAAATTTCTAAATAAATTACTATTATTTAACCAACGCGTGCGATTGAATAAAATATGTAAATTGCTTTAAATCCACGGAAATATATTATTTATTGTTTGACTAAGTTATATGTTGTTCACGATACGCCGAGAGTATCAGGGGTGAATTGTGAAGGGGGGTAATATGGGGTGATCGGCATTGACCCCTCTACTTTGGGGGAAGAAACAAACCATTCAATGTAGTTTACAATTACAACTGGGAGACGAATTCCTCTTATTGTGTTACCCTTTATATATTTGTCATTATTATATATATAGGATGTGAGTGTATTTGTGTATAATGCATCCACTATATATCCGTCTATCCATAGTATATTATTTATATTTCGATCGTCTGTGAGATATATGCTACGCGTTTCAGCATATATTATATAGCCAATAATATTTATATAATTGCAATTGAGCCGTATTGGCGACTATTATACATAAATTATGCTCGGGTATACTCGAAAACTGGTGGCTGATTTGAGCACGGTGTATTTTGTTAGGGCTATCTACTAAACTATACTATATAAGGGCTCGCGAAAAAAACTCTTATGATGTTATTCTAAAATCAGCCACTATAGTTTTCGTATCCTCGACTATATATAGATACTGATATAGGTATATATATATAGATGACTGTTCTATTATCGGATATCAATTATTCATCTAGTTCTTATACGTGTAATATAGATAACGTGTTATGGTAAGTTTCCATTGCAGCGTCTGGACTTATAGCGTCACTACCGGTCGCGGGTCCGGATCATAGATAATATAAGAATGGATAGGACATGCCTATACCAGTTCCATGTGGGGCCGTGTGCTTTTTCGGGGGAGAGAGAACGTAAAGAGAGAAAGACGGGCTTTTTAAGGTTATGTGCAAAACTATTTTATTAAATAATAATGATAACATGATATTTGTCAGTTTGTGTTTTGATTTTTGTGCCACTTGTGCCTGGAAAATTTCTCTAAACTTTGTTAAATATTTAAAATATTAAAAATATTAATTATTATTTATCAATTATATCATATCAATATTTGCCCCACATAACCTTAAAAATACTATCACTAAAGTTTCATGTGATAAGTTCTTAATATGTCCTATCCATTCTCATATTATCTATGATCCGGATACATAGGTCGGGGTCTTATATATATACGCGACGTCTGACGCGGCCGTGCCGTTCCACTGTTTGACGCTGCTGCAGAGAAACCGTAACACTTAAGTTATTCATACATAGGTATTAAATATATTTATCAGTTCATTAAAATATATTAAAAAATATGACTCTGCAGATAAAATCGTGGAGGTTTCCTGCAGCTTCGCGACCAGTGGAACAGCACGGCCGCGTCAGACGCCGACCCGTGTCCCACCGGTAGCGACGCCAGAAGCTGCGGGGAAAACGTACCTTTAGGTTTTTGTGCATTCGCCCCACGTACCTAGATGTTGGTATACCTATGCCTTCTATAACCAATATATTGCGGCTGGTGAAAAAATCTAAATTCGCCTAAACGCGCACGTCCCGCAATGGCCGAATATACTATATGTATCAATATAATTCTATGGTATATTATTGTGATTGTACAAGTCGTAATTATTTACTCGGTATAATTATCCACAGACATTCGTGTCCTGAAGATAATATGTCAAGTCTTTTGAATATACGATTATAGCACAATACAATAAAAATAATAGTAAAACAGTAATATTAATATTCAAATTATTTGATAATATTATATTTCTGAATGTGTTGTGGAATAATATTTTAGCTGGAATACATTTCTAGTTAAATTAGAAAATACATATTACGTAGCATAAACGTTTGCGTTTAATAAAAATGCAAAATAAAAGTTTCGTTTCTTAATTCCTTGATATTATACGAAACGAATTTTGTGCTCGGAAACTATTGTTTTAGCCGTTTTAGGGCATTCAGAAAAAATGCGATTTGCATCGACATCCGCTCCCAAATTATTATATTTGATATTGTATGATTGAAATATAATATTCCACGAATGAATAAATAAATATAACCAATGGGTAGATGTACTGTGTGTAATATAACCAGTGCGAGGATACATAAAAAAAAAATGTATTCGGTCCCGGGTTTGGGAAACCCTGTTTCGGCGCGCGTGCAAGAGAGCGAGACGTCGACGGAGAGCGGACGTCTACCACGAGCGGTCTAAAATATATTACGTCTATGTACATAATCTAATGTCATAGCGCAGTTCGTGCAGGGTTCGCCACATACGACGGTAATACAATATAAGAACGAGGAACAGAACAACGCACAGTGGAGGCCGCAATCATTGTCTGTACCTATAATAGGTATCGCGGTAATTCGGGGAGAGAGAAAAAAAAAACAATAATAATCATCATAACCGCGAAATCCGAGTGAGATGTGTGTCGTCATCGAATCGCGACTGTTATTATTTTATTATGGTATACATTATTATCATTCAAAAGCGAAACGTTTACGACGACGGCAACACGCGGTCGCATCGTCCTGTGGAGGGGGGTCGTCGCCGATTGCGACGGGTTCGTAGGCCGTCGCCGCCGCCGCGTTCAAAACGTGCGTTCAAGGTTTGTCGGGAAAAAAAAAAAACACATTCGTCGGGCGGATGTGCGTGCGTGTACAGACAGTGTAGTCGTCGTCGCCGGCGTCGCGCAAGTCATGCACGGCGGCGGCGGCGGCGGCGGCGGCGGGCACGTTTATTATTATTATTATTACGTTTTTTATGTAGTCGACCGGTAGTTACGTGCGGCGTCGCAGCGCAACGTTGCCGGATTGCCGCCGTCGCGCGTCGTCGTCGCCCGGCCGGAGACGATGTGCGTGTGCGTGCGCGCGTGTGTGTGTGTTGTGTGTGTGTGTGTTGTGTGTGTGTGTGTGTGTGTTTGTGTGTGTGTGCGTGTGCGTGCGTGTGTGTGTGTGCGCGCACCAGTATTTTTTTACGTTCGCGTTCGCCTTTTACCGCGCAGCAGTAAAATATATTATTATACCCCCCCCCCCCCCCCCACACACCCCAATTTCGCGAGATTTTATACTCTGAATGATTTTGTTCATCAAACCGGCTTGTACGGCGAGATGATGACGATATAACGAAAAATGAGTAATAACAATATACATAATATGATGGTGATTAGTTAATAAATCAGAATCATTTATTTGATCATTAATTGTATTAATCCCGGGTAATAATGCCCTTGATAACCTCTGCCTTATGAGAATTGCTGATAACATTTAGTTACATAATATAATTTTATACGCATCAGATGAAAAATGTTGATAACCCATATTGTATAGGTATGAATGTATATTATGATACCTACTTAATACTTTTTTGACGTCCGTGAGGATTGAACCGTTTCTGTTGCATTTGCATAGGCGTATCGCGATGAATTTATATTGGGGGCTATATGCTCTGATATTTCTGGTAGGTACACACAACATAAATTCTAAAAATGTAATTAAAAAAAAATGTACGGAATGGGGAACTAAACAAAATTCCAGTGGACTATACAGCCCCCTTAGACCCCCCTAACCCATTCTACGCCTATTATGTGCTTTTGTAAAATAATTTTCTAAACACTCGTTAAAAGTCATAATACCTATTATTCTAACCGAATACAATGCAATTTATTTAGTTATATTGTAGAATTTAAGAATAAATTAATGACAATAATATATCTAAGCATAATATATATATGCGTTGTCTAACGTTGATATTCACTATACAGCATTGACAGTGATTGACACATATCTAGATTATATATATATATATATTATACAATGAAGCAGGGTTCAGACTACAAAGCCTTAATATATAAATTATATATTATATCATTATTTATTATATATCAATATAATATAATATATATTATACATATTATCATACTAGCTGATCCCGTTAAATGTACAAACTGTATAATATGACTCAAACTCTGTTCAATGCCTTATTTAATATTCGGTGAATGATGTTCTAGATTCATCTTAACTTTTCTGTTGCCCGGAATAAAAATTCTTATTCGCAGCAGTATATATATATTGTCAGGTAGGCAATCTACCCCGTGCTGCAGTAAGTGCAGTGTGATTTAACTCTAAAGTATCAAAGTTATACCAAGTTTGTCGTTTTCACTTGATTCCACCTGCGGTGGATTAACCACCGATGATACATATAATATCAAAACACTGCAGCGCACAAAAAAATTAAATGCATTGAATGAATACACTCTGATTTCACGGCAACCAATAATTATTGTTATACTAATAGTTTTAAAACCCATGGCAACCATTTATAAACAAAAATTTCCTAAATCCCCGTTTGAGCGCATCCCCTGGTTGGACGTAGGGGTATGATTTGAGAATCTAAACCATCCGAGGCGTCGCCCAAACGCATACAAAAAAAATTCATTCAAATCGGTTCGGCCGTTCTCGAGTTTTAGCGAGACTAACGAATAGCAATTCATTTTTATATATATAGATTGAGGCTCTCTAGCCCGGGGTTTATAGGTACCTATATAATATATTGTATGGGTATTATAGGTATCCAAATATAGATTTGCTGAACGAGTGGTAAATAAAATGTATTGATTTTACTGCAATGATGATGTATTTTATTTTATTTTATATATTTTTTATTTTTTCTATTTTAGTGTTATCACGTTTTGGAGAATAAATATTTTGATTCAATCTTCGACATCGCGAAATTTTGTTGAAAATATAGGATACTCTCCTAAAATGTACTTAACAATCGGAAAAATAGTGGGGAAACGGAATATTTACGCAACACCAGATCTATATCTATACCAAATCGATTTTGTGTTCTTGTAATAGGTACAGAAAGTAATAGTCGTAGACTTGACATTTTCAATAAATACCTAGGTAAGATGTAATTATCAACATGATTATATATTTTACATATGCGCCTATATATAGACGCGCCATTTATATATAGCTATAGATATCATGTATCTGCACTCTGCAGTATGGTTGAGGAAATTTGACCAATTGACATCCTCGGTGAAGGCCATTGTAGTATATATTTTAAAGGTGATGGGAAAATATTAATTTTAAATAAGGATATAAACACATAATATTGTTATATTTATAAGAATTTTCCCCTAAAGTATATAATATACATTGTGCATTTGTATAGTTCATTTTCATTTTTATTGGCATTGGCAGGTTCATCTGCACTTTATAATATATATATTTACATACAAATTAGCATTAGATATGAAAAAGTGTATAATATACCTATGGTACTATGGATAGCCTGTATTGGTGGACGGTGGTACAGAGGTAGACATGATGAATGCGTATGACACGTGGTCGTATACTCGTATGCATATAAATACGAACCATCATCACGGTGGAAAATGTCTAAATTACATTTTTCCAGAGCGTTCCCCGTCCTTGAGAATAATGCTGGCCAATGTTGTGTCCTGCATGAGTCCAGCATCTACAATCACGAAGATTATATACACATACGCTGATGTACGCTGGTACAGATACATAGATTTATGACGTAGGGGGAGAATAGACGAGTTCGATTTCCCCAAACGACACGATTTTGCACGGCCATGTTGGCTTTTATATAAAACTATAATATAGGTAATTATAATGTATATATAAATATCAAATAACTAACATAATTAATTATGACCCTCATAATGAATGATCCGAGATAGTTTTCTAATAATGAACTTAAAAGTTTACATGATCAGGTTAGGTTAACAAAATAACAAATACCTCATTAGAGGATAAATAGTATATTGTTAAAGGTTCGAATATCATGCAGGCTGCAATGTATTATTAACATTTTAACTCCAATCACTCGTAAAAATATAATATATCATGTGGGTAGTGATGATTAGGTACCTACGCTAAACTTTTTTTGAATTTTCAGAAATGAAAACTTACGAAGAATCTTTTATTCGGTTTTCAAAAATTGGATGTTAGTATGTTACCGATAAAATGTTGTACCTATATACATTTTTATTTACTAAATAATTTGCTGCAAATGTTCGTGACTTAAACGAATTTTGTAAAAATTTGCGCAAATCTTATATAAAACATATGTAACTAAATACTTTTGATATTTTATTATTGGGTAATAATTAAAAACATATGAGGACCATTGTAAATATCGTCAAGTTGTAATACTCAAATAATACAAATATTTTATAATACCTACATAAATCAGGGAAAAAACAAATAAAAATCGAAAATATAAAATCGGTTATATTATAAATATATTATATTAATATCTCTATGTATATTGTACACAAAGCTAGAATCAAAACATTTATAAAACTTCCTCTATCATGTCTATAGTAAATGCTAATATGAAATATGAATATTTGTTGAAAACTCCATAGTCTATATATATAATCGCATCCATATTCCATATGGACAAATAAACAAAATCAATTTTGTCAAAAAATGCAATAAAAAAAGAAAAACCGTGAAAACCCGATCTATATACTATGCAGACATTTATACAGTTAAATAGCTACTATTATATATAGAAAAAATCTTTTGAATGGGCTACGCCGCATCGAAGGATATATAATATACGGGTACAGAAGCTCCCAAAATATAATAGCTTATAATCCAGCTTATTACAGCTTTACGCAAATTAATATAAATTAATACTCGTGTAAGTCGTAAGTCAAAAGCATGGTAAATACGCGGGTAAACTTCATGTGCACAAATGTAAAGGTACCTATTAGTAGGTCCATAAGGCATATACCTTAAAATATTAAACTGTAGTTGGTCCCTGATACAACCAATATGTAAAACTGCCCCTAGCTTTTTGCAAATTGACTTGGTAATATAAAATGACGTATAATCTTTGAAATGTTATATCTAAGGCTATACCCCTATAGCCCCCTCCCCCTTGTCAGCTTGTATCCCCAGTGCCCCTGTAGTGCTTAGGTATATATTTATAGGTACTATTGATAATTGTATTGTCAAAGTCAAATATTGATATTTTTAACGAAAATAAACTTTTCTTAATATTATATTTGTGGATGGGAGGGTTAGAACTGTGGCGTGAAAATTCTGAACATGTCTGCACGAGTGCGTATTATATAAAAGTTGGCTTATAATTTACCATAGGTGATAGGTATAATATGATGTCTATGCTTTATACTGTTGTTATTTATTGTGTCGCTTATATATTTACGCTGCACGCGTGACTCGAATTCCGTCATCATATTATGTACTGTACCTATATACACCGCGTACGAAACGGTGACACTCAATAATTAGGTATATATTCACTCGTACAATAGGTGTTTATACAAATATTTAATTTATTCATAACGATGTACCATGTACGATATACCTACGACCTACCTGTATGTTCCATAATATACTTATTATACTTGACTGCAGTGTTAGTATACTCCACGCGTGTTACTGACCGCCATATATTACAAAATATAATTTAATATAGCTGTATAGGTATATTCGTATGTCTCCTCAAACCTGATGCATATGAATACATTTTGATAGAACACGAACGACGAACGCGTTTACCTTGAACAACATTTTCGTCGATATTATATTATATTATCGTTATTATTATTAGTATGTAGGTATATAATGTTATGGTATAGCAACCTGTTGCAGCTTATGTGTACCCAATATGTAGGTATCTATGTACGGTATAACTCAATACCTGGGTATGTATATATAGATTTAGATTTGTCATTTGTGTAAATCGTTCGATATAATATGCTTTTATATGTTCCAACCGAACCACTATTCGTCATAGGTACTCATCACTATGTATAGGTAGGTACTAGGTATATACTATATAGTTATATATGCTCACGGCTCACAATTAGTTTACAATGGTAAAAAAAATGCCAAATTCAAAATTCAATGACGTGGAGTAATCGATCATACGTTTTTATAGATAATATGCTTATTAATTATAATATATGTTTGATACAATGTCGATGTGTATGCGATATTATACGATGATAAAAATTTTATAATATATAAGAAGATTGCCGCGTAATCTTTTATAGCCCACATTAGGTACCTATAAGCTACAGATAGGGTGGTGTATACAGAAATTAGAAACACCACATACGAATGAGATTTTCTAAACAAAAATATAGGTACTTCATGATCATTTATTTTTTAACCATGATAATTCATGTAATTCATGTGGCCTACGTATTTGTATACAATCTATTGAATTATCAGGATTTTGCGTAAGTGTATGTTATACATACGCAGATTATATCACGAATCTACATAAAAAATTCAGTTTTTAGACTTTTTTTCGGAAATCTATATATTTCAACGAGTTAAGTACAGGTACAATGCTGCAATCAGAATTTTTCGGTCGGACTATTGGTTCCAAGGTTATAATCTTTTGCAGAAGTTTGGAATTTTCAGTATTTTACGTCTATACGCAAATTTTCCATGTATCTACACCCGAAAAAGTACCAACATTTTAAAACTTTATCAGTATGTAATTATTTATTTTAATGTATGCATACCTTTATACATGTACCTACATACATTGTACTGATAACAGATCACAATGGTTGGACTGAGACCAATTTTTTATTGTAGGTGTCGGGGGGGGGGGGGGTAATTTTTTTATTAAATCCCCCTCCACGAACATGATCGAATTACGCCACTGGCATTGTGTATAGGCAGCCCACATAGGTAATATATATACCAACTGTACTCAAGTTGGATAGTAAAGTTGAATGTCCGGCTTCCTGGTTGTCAAATTACACATAATATATGTTAGGTACTAATGTACTATATATGCAGTCCATAATATATATGCTTAAGTAATTTGGAAACAGGAAACCATTATTCATTGCTATATATAATCCGACCGGTTTGTTTCATAATTCGTATAAATGTAGATAACTAATTTTTTAATAAAATACATTATATTATATTAAATATCTATAATACCTCAATATATAGATATATAAATATGTAAATATAGGTAATATGTATTATAGAATTGCATAGTCGCAAGGTCTTTAGGTATATTATTATTTTCATATGTAACTATAAAAGTTGAATTAATTGTCACAAAAAAAAAAAAAATAAGATATGAAATAGGTAGGTACAGGGGCGTACCCAAGAAGGGGGGGGGCGTCAGGTCTGGTCCACCATTTATTGACAGAATTTAAAATTCTTAAGGTACAAACCACTGATTGTATAATTTGTATAGGTTAAAAAAATTTGGACCACTCTTTGAAAAATTCCTGGGTAACGCCCATAGGTATAATGTATATACCTACTATTATACTATCTGAATTTGTGTAAGGTGTAGGCACCTAAACAGGGTAAGTGTTACATAAGTACTTATATCATTATACAACCCGTTATTTATGATGAGTTACTGCTTACCACACGTCCACACATCATAACTGAAAGCTCAAAAGTAAATTCGTTAGAAATTGTTTAGCTGCTTTATTTATAAAAGTAATTAAATTACTATTGATGGTACATCGGTACAACAACTAAAAAATACTGCAACGTATAGACAGAACTAATACTACTATATAGTGGCCAACAGTGAATTTTATAGAAATATATAGGTTTCATCGAATGTATGCAAGACTATTTATTATATTATGATAAACTATACATTATGGTTTTATTCAAAGGTAGGTATAAAAACCCTGTATAAATATAAATATTATACTTACTAAATTACTATCGTCATATACACATGTAAGTGGATTACTACGGTCGTTAATATACGCATAAAAATTTCTAATAAAAAAAAAAAAAAAAAAAAATAGGTGTGAAAATGGTCAGAAAATGTATTATAAAAATGTTATATTCTACAGTGAATGAATCTGTATAGGCCACCACAAAAGAAACCCCTCTTTCATAATATATTCGTCTTCTTTTATATTGTGTGCTAAATAAAAGATATTCTTAACCTACAAATATTTACTAAGTACAATAACTTATAAATATTGCTTAAATATTGAAACGGATATCTATTATTAACTTAAATTCTTATCAATATTAATTATTTATTTATGACAATAAATCCATTTTACTAGACTATGCCTACTAGAGATTAAATATTTTGGAACTACAGTTGAATAAATAAATAATTGTACAGCGGTTTTATTCAAAGTAAATTCATACTAGCTAGTATTAATAGGTACCAAAATTCTTTTTAAATTGTATATGGATAAAATAAAATAAAAATAAAAAATAAAAATAAGATAAGATTAACATAAGGTACAATTACAATACAATAGAATGATCAAGATATTAATAAACTATGATATTATTATATAACAAACAAACTAATACAATGACTGTATAAGATTATAGCCAAGGGTTTACAGGCAGCATTGGTAACTTTTGGAGTGCTAGTTTACAGTCTTATCTTCAGATTCTCCATCATATAATTTATAGTCAGTAAGTCACTTGTCTTGCACTACACATATATTATACAAACAATTATTTTTAGATTTTAACACTGAAAATCAGAAATTTTAAATTTGATTTAAAATTTTTTTGGACTTATTCAAAAAAGCCAATTTGTGAATCTGATTATAAGAAAAATGTTGATAGTAAACACATTTATCTAAGTTAAGTAGTTTATTTTTTAGATTTTTTTAAAATATCAATATTTTTTTGAGTAAATTAATTTGGAACGAAATAACTTTTTTCAAAATATTTTTTTGGGGAATTTTCTGCCTACGATTAATAACATCTTCTCCTTGGTATTTCACAAACAATAATCTTCACAAAGACCTACAAATTCCTACACTCATTAGCAAAAGCCCATTACTCTAAATTTCACTCCAACTTAAACTCTCACAGTAATCCATTAATAAAGAAATTTTCTTCCACCTCACTTCCTGGCAATGTAATTAGAAGACTCAAAAGACAGTGGCCTAGAGACCTACTAAAATAAAAAATAAAAAAAACCACGACATCTAAAATGTACTCGGTCGGGTGGTGCTGCTGAGTGCCTGCCCACATAATATGTTAAATTCTGCTACTTTATATTATATTAAATATCCTATTTGCTCATTGTACATAATGTTGTATATAGATTGTAAATTACTTGAATGAATAAAAAAAAAAAAATCATATAATTTTAACAAATTTTTGTCATACGTTTAAGTAGCTTCGTTTTTTTATTTTCGTTAAGTCTTTGTGTTACATCTTGTATAATGTAAAAAAAATATTCTAAGCCCACATAATATTATATAAGTTATAACCGGAAATATAAATGTGTTAAAATGATTTTAAACGAATTATTATACAACCGTCGTGTCGCCTGATAAATGTCAATGATCATAAATATTATACTTATTACCATTACTATCGTCTATCACTAACTGGCATCTATAAACTATACATTTCTCCTGAAATAGTGAAATATATATGTGTTTAAAGGCAGGTGTATACTGTATGTGTAGAATATATGAATAAAATATAATATATTAAGTGAAATTGGAATGCATGCACAATGCACATAAAATCGTTATTTTTTTTTTTCAAACAAAATAAATTATTGTTTTAAAATAAAATCGTATTCATAATATTATACCTATGTGTTATAAGATTGTCTATACTAAATAATTTGTTTAAATTATAAAAAATTAAGTAGTTGCGCTTGATTTTTTTATATAACATAGGGAAAACCTGGGTAAGACGAGGACTAGAGGTAAGATCGTCGTATCTCGGAAACTGTTGAGTTTTTGGAAAAAATGTTTTCACAAAAAATGTAGTATAATGTTGGTTATGTACTATAATAATATTATTTGATATCAACAAATAACTCAAGGGACTACCTACGGAATTTTTGTTTGAGACCAATCATAATAATTATTAAATCAAGCACCTATAGGTATACCGTGTCTACTATAAACAGCTGTTTACTTTTAGTGGTATAATCTACCACTATGAATTTTTTTAAACAGTACTTTATTTATTTTTTTTCCCTATATTTTCATATTACTGTGTTACTATATGTTGATTGTCATGATAATATTATTACTGTTTTATTTTTGTATATTGGGCTCAACCCATTGAAATAAATAAATAATAAATACATAGATCAAAGTAAAATATCACAAATATTGATACGGTCTACGCTGAACAATGTACATAGAATGTGATATATTATATATAGGTATATAATTTGGTCTTTGAAATTAAATATGTTCTATTTACTATTTATACAAAAATATGCATATTATTATTTTGATTTGTACCTACCCTTGTTTAAAATCATTGTTTTAATATATACACTCCACCGTGAGCTATTATAAATGGTAGTTTAAGTAAAATGTTGTATATATATACAACCAAATGCTTAAAACTATAGGGTTAGGATTTTTATTTTGCTTTTTTTGGAAAATTTAGTTTCTAATGACATTTTTAATAATTTTAGGGTTTTTTTATTCAATATAAAAAAATTTGTTCCAAGATTATTATGAAATTTTATATATTCCACTAGAATTCGTAAACAATTTGAAATTGTAATTTATTTCATCTTTAAATTGAAATAGTAGGTAAAACCGAAATAAAATAGCAATACAATTTTTAACCAAACGTATGGCTGTTGTTTTTAAAAGTACGCTTAAAGATAATTCTACGATATAGCTGAACATTTATTAGATGTGCATAAATTATATTGGCAAAAAATAGTCGTTTAAAACTGCAGAGTGGATGATACATGAGGTATGTTAGGTATATACATGATATTCACATAAATAATATAATAAATTGAGTAATGTATCGGAAAGCCTGGAAATGGCTGGTCTAATTGCATGTCATGGCGCAACCGGCATGAAAAGGCAGTGGCAAAATGGCCCGGACGGCTATACCTGCAGGACTATAATATATATTATATTATTGCTGTAGAGCCACATAATTGGTCCTCCATCCTCCAAGGTTGTCCCGTATAAACCTATTTTGGGGGAAAATAAAATCATATTCTACTGTATCTCCTATGGTATAGTAGTTTTATATAGTCAAAAATCAACAGTTAGGTAAATATGGCAGCAGTACACAATAATAGACATACTTCAGATTCGAATATGTTCATGGGTCGATCGTCAGATTTTTCTCCCAACGGGCACATTATCGATTTCATACAAGTCTCGTGGCTGGTCAAAAAACAATCTGCATGTCCATAATATCAACAGAATATATAATATTATATCATAAAAAAAAAAATATTAGATAGTGTCGTTATAAAAACGAATCTTATCTGATTTCAATGGGTTTACTTTGACATTTTACGGTTTTCGTAAACGGCCATCTCAAGCAACTTCGGCATACTCTGCATTTTTTGTACATATTTTTTAGCTGGTTCATCGTTTTCGTACTGTGACCACAATAATATGCTCCTCCGGAATTATCGTCCGATTTCGGACTGAAAATATCGTAGTTTTAATTTTACTGGCTGCTGCAGTCAATAATAGAGGACCCCATTCACCAATATTAATATATTATATAATATAGCCTAATATGCGATACATACTATTGTGTTCCAACAATATTAAAAAACGACTTATATATTTACGATAGTACCTATATCGCGTGTCTGGCATTTAGGACGCGTTAAAAAAAAATATCAACTCGTGTCCATTACAACTTTATAATGTTTAAGACATATTTTTAAATATTATACACTTACTGTAGGCGGTTCAGAATACGATCGATTTGATTTTTGAACGGCATTGTGTACCTAATATATATATATGTGTGTATAGTGTATTCGGTTAATGTTCTGTACCAGCAAATATAATATGGAAACCAAAATTTACACGATTACGTTAATTTCGATACTCATATTTAAAGAAAATGATTTCATCAGTAGTAATATTATTATATCGAAACGAAAATTACAAATAACAAACCATAATATTTTTAGTCCAGCTGTATTGAAAACTATAGTTACGTATATTTAGCCACAATATCATATATTATATTATATGAAAAATTAACAAGGTGACTTTTAGTTATAGGTAGGCACTTTACATAAAAATGTTTCACCACACAATTAATTTACGTAAACAAAATGTATTTAAAAAAATTAAATCTGCTGGTAATTGTTTATTTGAACAGAAAATACAGTACGTCCTAATATTATTACCTTTAAGTACGATAAGAATAAATTAATTTAAACCCTAGAAAATATAGGCAGTTTGACATTGTTTTATACCAAACACCGTTGATTATGAATTATAGTATTCATAATCAATGCTAATACAAAACATCTACTTAAATTATTTACAATATTTTGACAGATCGCACGTTTAAAATATGATATTTCCATATTACCATGTCTGAAATAGCAAGTATAAACGCCGGAGTTCCTCGAGGTGCAGGGAGGTTATCTCCATTACTCTATAATACATCTTCGTATCCGACCCAGCGGCGCAACTGAGGGCGGGGGAAGCTTAACCCCCTGATTATATTTACTATAAACAAATCATAAGTTTAGCCGTATACAATATAGCCATATACAGGTCCATTTACTATAAACAAATCATAAGTTTAGCCGTATACAATATAGCCATATTATACAGGTCCAATGTCCCTACTACTCATACTACAGTATTACACGCTATGTGTACATATTATTATATGAAGCAAACGTTTTAGACCGTACAGCAGCAGTACACGTATATTGTTATTATATATTATACACGTCAGACGGAGATTCGACAAAGTGTTCGGAGTCGTGTTGATAATAATGACCTTAGTATAATAATGTTATCAACATCTATACGAACCGATGTCGCATGTATAATGCATGAACGCTTTTGTGAGGTTCAAGTGCTGCAGCTAAACAGTGTGCAGTGCTCGTGTGTGTGTGTGTGTGTGTCGTTCCGCGCATTTATGAATAATAATTAATGCATATTATATACGTATACATTATACCTACTCAGTGACACGGTGTAAACACGAGTTGATGGTTTTAAAAAAATCGACAATGTGATTTACAAGGAGGCCCATTACCATAAAAAAAAAAAAGTATATTATTTCGATAGAAGTCGCTGAACTTTATGGTGCGCGCGCGTTTGTTTGCTGGATTCCGTTTATACACTGCGTCTATAGTGTTTGCGCCCAATTAATGATACGTCCTAATAATGTGTATTGCATTATCACACATTACTGTCAATCGACATACTTATGTAATAATGGTATACCCATCATCAATATAAATATAGGATTCCGGTGTGTCCACTGCATATAATAATATTATAATATGATAGTACTGATTTTAGTGTGTCATTAGTTAGGTAGGTACTACAGGTTTTAGGCAACCTGTATAGTTATACAGGTTGAGTCGTTCATAATTTATAACACTGTGCTTGAAATTAAATCAACACGGCTTTTATAATCATTAAGGTTCACTTCAATAAGGTTCCGTTAAGTATACCACTCGGTTATTTGTTATTTTCATTATTTTTATTATTGTTGTTTCATCTAACTTCGTGAAATAATTTTATATTGTCTATTACTTCAGCAGATAGGTACTTGTTATTTTGAACAATATGTCTGTATGCATTCGGTATTTAAGGATATATTTACTATTGTGACGTAATGTCTGTAAGTATCTATATATAATAGAACAAAATTATAAAATAATATTATGTAAGCCGTACAAGAATATAATATAATATACGTGACTAGTTTTAGATGTTGTCGAACCAAATAGGGCTTTAAACTATTTGTATACTTTTTAAATTGGATAAAAATAGCAGTGTATTGTGTATTAATTTAATATATAGGTATAGCGACGTATATATAGTCCCATTTTTAAATATTCTAATAAAAAATTAAATTGTAAAATTTTTAAATATTTTTAAATATTTTCTAATATACTGACTTATTAGCCATTGCAGAGCGTCTGTATTTAATGTAATATATACTATTAATTATATAACTATCGTATTTTTTTAACTTTTAGGCTTTGTAGTTGTGATATGGTATTGTAATTATAATATTATATATACAATATTTCTTAAATATATTTAAATATTTAATTACAATCTATACAACATCTGAACAATAAGTAATTTTGATTTAAGATATTATTTACATAGCGAGAATGACAGATAAGGGAGGGCATTCAGTAGTGCCACCCGAGATTATATATATACAATATTTAAAAACAAAATGTACCTATTATTGCACCGCACTACCGCCATTTCAGGTTGTTTGTATGGATAAAAACACATTAGGTAAGTACAATAAATCTTTTTTTTATTATTGAAACTATATATATAGTTGGGGGGGGTACACGTGTTTCATTATAAGCTGTATACATAGGACTTGGCATAACTAGGTAGGTACTTATATTTGAATGATTATAATGACCGTACAGTTTCGATGGAGGCTTAAACCCTAGTATAAATATATGCACCTGTTGCATATTATATCCAAAAGGCAGTAGCCACCAACATTTTAATCGTATAATTATATTACACATAGGTAACCTACCTACATCATAATAATTTGCGATTATGCTAAACATATATATTATATACCTACGTAGTATGTACCTACAGTGTACTATAGTCTATATATAGTATATTATAAATGTACCTGTATATTCCGAGTTATATAGATACTTCTTAATAAATGAAATAAATTTATATAAACAAAAATTATATTGGTAGGTATACCTCTAGTAAAATAGTTATCAATTACTGCAGTCTGCAGAGAAAGCTAAACTCTATATTGAATAAAAGCGTGGATACCTATCAGAATAATTATGTTAGACTTGAATCAAGTGCAAATAATATTAGGTACTTTAAGGTTAGGTTATTTATTTAATTATCTGATTTGAGAGAATCCCGCGCTCTGATTTGTTGTATGATTGTGTGCCTTGAACTATGCAACATAACAGACGGAGAAATCGTAGATCAAAAACTGTGGATTTCGATTAATAATTAGATTATGTTCTTCGCAATAAAAATATATTTATAATATACTATATTAAAATTTAAATAAATATAAAAAAAGGTGGGTAAGTGGATGTCTCTCTGCTGTACAGTATAGGTTACAAGTGGGTCACTGTATGATGGATGGTATTAAATTTGAATTCAATGATATCATATTATCATTGTATACGAAAAACGATTCTGAGCGGCGACGGTTTGTCAGTATATGGATATTTTATATTATATTTATATTGTTATTAGTTATTATTAATACGGTATAGCCAGTAAGTTGAATTTATATTATAAAATTACAACAAAATAACTAAAATCGTTATTCTTGGTTATTTAATATATAATTTCGTCCAAATTTGGACTTAAAACGATTATAAAAAAAATATGTTTTTATATATTTATTGAGATTTGTTGGTTACAGAATAACCTACTTACGTGGAACCTTAAGGTTGTTATATTGTTGTAGGTTTTCAATCCTTTGTGCCTATGTATTTTAATTATTAAAAAAAAAATTTGACACGAAGAAAAACAAATTTAAATTTGGTATTGTCCGTAAACAGCTCAAAACAAGTCAAAGTATTTTGAAAATTGTATCGAGTATAGAAATTGATAAAATAAACATAAGATATAAATCTCAAGTGTCTACCGCCGTGGTTATTCGTTTTTGAATTACAACAAAATAAGAAAATCGCTACATGACAATAATCGATTGAATATCCAATGTTATTAAAATTTGAACCTCAAACGCTCATAACAATTGAATTTGACCGTCTTAAAGATATATTTTTTTTTATATAAAAGTAGATAACCTTATAACGAATCTTGTATTATATTTTAAAATCTTATAATTATAAAAAGAAAAATTTTGGAAATTTCTAACTCAAAATAATTTAAACATTTTTGTGATTTTTACGCCTTTTGTCATAATTTTCCGTTATTTGGGTTTTCTCAACTAAGTATAAAAAACATGTCTAAAGTTAATAGTTATAATGTCCAATCATAATAACTATTTTATTTTCTGTAACCAATGGAAACAGCTGTGTACATAAAACAACAACAAAAATGATAGTTTTTCGCGATTCAACCATATTCAACATTTATGTGTTGGAACACTTAAAATTAAAAATTAAGTTATAAAACTAGCAGCCTATGATAGGTACTCTACGGATCTTGCTGAATCTATAGATTCCATTGCTTTCCATTCCTCAGATTTTCAGAGAAGATATTATATATTTCCCATTTATCTTTAATCCCCCCATTCTCCAAGCATCTCGGCGAATTCTATAATAGACCTAATTTTTAAGAAAGACATAAAGCGCCCGCTGAGAATCGCGTAATTTCTCCTAAAAATATATATGAGCAAAACTGCATAAGTGCATTTATTATTAATTAATAATATAAAAATCTAATGTTTGTATATTGTAATCAATTAATTTAATTTAATATTCATATACTTACGTAATAAAATAATTAATGCAAACCAACTTACCTCTTTTTATAGTTCATTATAAACCACAAATTGTGTATTGACTATATCAATTCAATTGTTTATAGCATTGTAGGTATATTCCTGATTAGTGAGTACATAGTATAAATTTATTATAAAGAAGCTTATATTTAAATGTATCACAACAAATCTTAGGTAGATATATACCATTTTAACCATACGTCCAACACATACATTTATTAATCACTGTATATTAAATTGTGTATAGACCAAAAAACACTATAAACTATGTAATAAGAAAACGTAAATAATAATATATTCAAATATTCAATGTAAGTATTATATACTTGAATACAATTCTGAATTCTCATAATAGGTATGTAGCGAACAAAAACAAATGTAGATCTTTACTAAAGTATAATAACTTAAGTATAATATTATTAACTGTCAAAGTTAATAAAATGTTTGTTGATCTGAAAAAACTAATTTGTTAACTTATAAATATATTTAACAACATGATTTTATCATTCAAGTTCGTTTCATTGTCGGAATGACAAAATAATCATTGATTTAAAAAAATGTATATTGCAAATGATAAATACATATATTAGTGTGTGAATAGAACAAGATTTATCAAATTGACATTTGATTGTCAAATGGATAAAGTAAACTACTACAGTATACAACAATATTTTTATTAATCTAAAAAATATTTTATCATAATTATACAAATAATATCAGCGTAATAAATGTTAGATTTGTTAATTACCTACAAAACATGTTTGTCAATGTAACTAATATAATTTTTTTCAGTGTATTGACGAAAATTTTATAAATATGGGTCAAAAAACTGTGCATTTTCATAAGCACGTGCTCATGGTACCATCCGTTTTAGGTCTTTGACTTTAATCAATTTTATATGTAGTATATAGGTATTAATTATGGCTGTATTACTTGACTTCACCCGAATTAAAAATGTACTTATTTATTTTTCTTCCGTTTTTCGTTTTTTGTTTTTCGTTTTGATTCAGTTGAAATATACCTAAAGTACACACACAATTACAATACAGGTACAATGATAATATATAAGTCACAAATAGTAACCAATACTAAACTATAGTAAGTATATAAAATATAAGCAAAATATTATGGTACATCATTATTATAAAGGTATACTTAGTATGAGATGATATACTATTGAATGTGTTTCGAACAATTTATAATAATATGTAGTTATGACTTGCCAAAACCTACAATTTCGACGTCGAAACCAAAAAAGAATAACACTTACGTAAGCACTGTTTTGGCTTCTGTATAAAATACTAAATAATATTTAGGTAAATTGAAATCCCCGGCAAGGAAGACTTTTATAAACGAACAAGGGTAATCCAATTTAATACGATTAAAATAGCCTAATGCGGTATTGTATAGGTACATATATTTCTACTCTTTTATACTTACTATATTTAACGCTCTGTACATATAATAATATAGTTAATAGTTATTATATCTATAGTAGTAATGTGAGAATTTAACTCGAAGAACTCTTTATTATAGCAGAGGGAAAAATGGTATAAGTGAAGAGCTTATCGCTAGTGACATGATATATAAAAGTGCATTATGAGCAAGAAAAAAAATATAATATCATTAGTCATTACTCACTCAACTAATAGTTATAACTTATAAGCTTTTGATTTATAGATTTTAGATAGTAGTAAAATAATATCTCAAGTCCTATTATATATACAAATATATTATATATTATATGTTACTATACATAAGATTCTATTATACACAATATATACAGTGTATATTATACACAAATGAAGACGCTGTAAACATTTTCATTTCATTTCAATTAGTCAAATTACAGGTGGGATATAGATATATATCCACATAGAGTGTGCACAACAAAATATAGAAAGGTATAGTTTTCCCTCTTGGCCACAGTGTAGTTTCAGCCCTGATTATGAGGTTCCAGTATAATATATTATACAAATTATTGTTTAATATAATCATAGCTTATTGTTCAGATATATATATATATATATATAGTGACGACCGACGAAACGTATAAATACATTAAAAAATAGTAATTAGGTAACTGAAATTGTGAATAATTATAATTATAAAACCTTACCTAAATGTATTTATTTCCATTCGGTTTTGTTAAATTGTATTAATTTTTTATGACGAACGTATTCAACTATATTATATGAGTCTACGTGACTCAAGACATTATATTATGTTGTCCATCTCATCGTGCCTATTGAATGCTAGCCGACAATAAAAGTCAAAACTTGGCACTTGCAACATTCCAATTTACAAATACACCGAATCATCGAGGATGAAATGCATGTCGTAAATTTGCAGGGGCTAGTGATTTAGTAAGTTATGTAAGGTATATAAAGCTCAAACTATAAACGTATATAAATTATAAAGTAATATAAATCATAACCGTGTTTCAAAAAAAAAAAAATAAAATATATCTCGACGAGGATATATAGAATGAACCCGGAAATTATTTCATTCCGGACATCCTTTTATATTTCAGCTCGACGCTGCAGAAGAGGTATTGATTTTTTTCTTGCGCAGCTTTCGTTACACGATTTTCATAAACCAGAAAAATCAAAGCGGGGCGACGTAAAAAGCATTTAATATAACACGAGTGCGTTTGTAGGGGGAAAACGAAAACTGGCATTTATGAACGTTGATATAAAACCTGCGGAGGGGAGAATAGAAAAAGTTTTATATTATATTATTATATTATATACGTTGTGTTATGTATATAGTCATATACTTGATACAATATAATAAAAGAGGGCTGTATATTATATCACGTCGTTTGTTACGCTCTACCGGTAACGATGTGAAAATATGTGTGGTTTCTTTAGGGCGGATGGTGTGCCTAATTATAAGTACTATCGTTGTATCGTAAGTATAGAACAGACGCGCGGGTACGATTTTCAATTAATCAATTGCAGTAAATGTAAAATAAAAATGTGCTATACCTAATTTATAATATATAGTTCATAGTTTATAGTATATTAGTATACAGTATATTATATTATGTATAAAAGTACCTATGCATAATATTATGCATATTATGTTGTATAATAAATATATGGTATTCATAGGTGTTGATATTGTAATGGAGTTGGAGAACCTGTTATGTATAGGTAGGTAATTCTGCAGTAAGGGTTTTCGGAGCCCTTTGAATTATATTTTAACCGTATAATAGCTCGAGAGCTTCAGAAAAGATAGATTAAATACCAAGTTCCAGTTGATATGTCTATTATTACTACACAGTTCTTAGTTAAATATTAAATACAATATAACGAAAGACTTACGAGTGTTATAGGTAGACTTATCACTTATACTTTATATAGTCATCCGGAGTTCTTTAGTGTGTGCGGGCTGCTGATGTTGTCCCGGAACTATCGAACTTACATTATGTGTCTTATATACCGATGATAACAGCTGAATGATATATATATGTATACCCGGACGACTAAAATATGTTTACTTGTGTGCAAATTTCCACACCACCTTTGCAAAACGACAACATTGGAATAATGAAATCCGTTTAAATGCATAATGAGATATTACACATGGCGAGTTTCTTTTCATTGTCGTATCTCCGTTAAGGCCTAATCCACACGTACAAATAAAACGTCAATTTTATCCACATTTTCAAGTAATTTACTGTTGATGATGAATGGTGGATACGATATTTTGTTATTATCGTAATGTATTTATATAAGAATTGTTTAATATGTGTTATGACGAAGGACCGTCGCGGTCGACAATAATAATTAGTAAAATAATTATGCAATTATGGTATAAAATTTGCAAAAGTCTGTCCACGATTGGATTGAACATTATGGAATTCAATAATGATGCGGCTTGAGATTTTTTTTGTATGGTGAATTTGTGGATTTAATTTTAAATCAATAGGAAATATTATAAGACTAACTATTTAAGTTATTAAACACACGCGCTGGTGAATTATTATTCAAAATAATTTATTTTAATAGGTAGGTATACTGTTAATTTTTTCTGCCAACACTCATAAATTTATAAGTTATACACGGCGGGTTCATATTATTAGGAAATTTACTTTTTTTTATACTCCCATATGGATATTGGTGAAAAATGTAACAGTAACAATAAACCAACGTTATAGAATAGTGGCAATAAATATATAAACCATTCAAGTAATTTTAAATAAATTAAATTTACTCTTCATTTGCACTTAAACTCTAGTAAAGAAGCAGCTAGCCTGTAAAAATATGTATATTATAAGTTATAAGTTATGACTATAGTGCTCGGAAGTTATAGGAGCTACAACAGGAAAAATATGCATTAAAAAAAATGCCAAATATTATGCAAAATATTTTGATAAAACATGTCGATAAAAATTTTAAACTCCAAAAAAGCCATTTTCTGTTGTCATTAAATTGTAATGCAAGTAAAAAAAAACTGTATGGAATTTTGACATATTATTGAACTGAAAAAAATAGTTGAAAAAATATATTCGAAAATATAGAACATCGGAATATAGGCGCGATAGAGATTAAATGCGTATCGCACCGTTTTCATTAAAACTTAAATGAATAGTCGATGATTGCGCGGTGATATCAATAAATACCTACCTACATTAATATGGAGTTATATATTCAATATTATTATCAAAATACACAGCTTAAAAAGAAAAAGATCAATTCATTTTTTTTTTAAGCATATAAAGATCAAGAAATTTGCACTTTATTTCCCCTAAAATTTACGAAATTTGCGAAATATGCATTTTCAATTTTTAAACGGACCGTCGTATAGCTTGGATTTTTTTAGCTTAGTGTTCTATCAATCGAGTGCATAATATACAATAATATACTACTCCTACAGTCCTACAACTTCCGAGCACTAATTATAACATTTAAAATACTATCCTCGTCACCAACTATTTTCATTTATATGTATTGTTATGAAATATTTTTAAATCATTAATGCATTATTATTAATTTCATTCCCACTGAGAACTACTAATAATGCGTAAAAAACTAAAAAATTAAAATTCTTACTCATGCATTTTCTAATCATAACCAGCGAGATGGGAGATACTTCCGTACGACCTTTTCTCTTTTTCGGTATCGACGACGTTGCTGGAACTCCTGACAACTTCCGTACGGCCTGCAGTGTTGAATGTTGATTGTTTCAAGTAGAGGAAAAACAATTAAATTAATTTACAACTTTACTTTTAAGTTTAAACACTCAATATTAAATCTGAAATTCAAAAAAATCAATTGGATACATATTTTAAAACAACTCACCACTGAAAATATTACGGTATAAACTATAAATAAACAAATAAGTTCTATTCGATTAAACATTTACGTATATACAAAACAATATTATAGTCTCCTTTTTAGCCAGCACGGTATTACAGTTATATTTATTTACTATAGCCAACATCATTGATTATAATTTACATTTTTTGATTCTGAGCGGAGCGAGGAATGTTTATAATGGTTTTACAATGATGTTTATTTCTTTTTCTTTTTTATTCTGTAAACACTTTTTCTCCCTCTAAACTTGCTCAAAAGTATCAAGTATAACATCTTTTCTGAAACGTAATGTTCTTGCGCTATATAGTAGGTACTTTAGAGAGGTCATTTTTCGCTACTCGAAATAAAAGCGGTTAAAGGAGAAAAAAAACGTACGATTTCACGATTTTCTAATATTAAATAATATTACGGACGACGTTTTCTACCAGAAATATTGCTTAAAATGAAAAACGACAAGAGATATTTTTTGTTGTATTTTGGATTTTGTTCCTTACGGTTTAAAGATTGAAAAATTTTAGCCATTTTTGAGCTATTTATAGACATTTTAATTTTGGGAGTTTTTTTTTTGTTGTAATTCAATTAAAAACATTCGAAAAAACTTCAAAATTGAAATTTGGGTTGTTTATTTATATTAGCCTTACCTAGATATGGTAAAATTTTCAAAACATTTGAGCGACTTATGAGCTTTTTCTTTTATTTTATATTTTTTTTCATTTTTATGATATTTCCTAATTATAAATTATAATTATAATTATATAAATTACCTATTTATATATACATCGTTCTTAAGCTGTTATTAAAACGCTTTGTTCATCACCATAGAAACGAATAAAATTAGATAAAAAAGATTCCCTCGTCTGCTCAGAATCGGTTTTTTATCGAATGCAATCATTGCATTCAAATCGAATACAGTAAAATTACACTATCCTGTCCGAGGCCCGAAGGGACGATGGACGAACATCCACCACCGAAATGCGCTGACCTACCCTTTTTTATGCATGGGTACAATAATATAGTGTATCGTAGTTTATTTGTATTTCAAAGTAAAGGTTAAATACTTAAATACCTACCAAAGTCCTACAGAGTTATATATATACTTAAACGTTAAAATATGTGTAAACAATTATAAATAAACAATATTAATATTCACATTATATGTAACTTATATCTTTTTTTTTTTTTTTTTATTGATCGTGAAGCCCGGCAACTATGGCCATTAGCTGTTTGTTAGTGTTTGTAGGGGAGGGAACTGTAGGTGTAACACGTGTGTGTAGTTTTGGCAGATTTTTTAGTGGGCACTCGTGAGTATCTGCCATGTCCGGGTGGGGGATGGCGGCACTTCTCTCCGGACACCGTGATTTGCCCGAAGAAAAATGCCGCCCGTGAACCGAGGTTTGAATTAGCGTCGGTGTGCATCACAACCGACGCCTTAGTCCGCTCGGCCACTCCGTCCCCCTATATCATTATATTTATGTATAATGCAATATTTATGCATTCAAAACAGTTTAAACCTAGTTTAATGTAATAAATAATAATTAAAACTAAAATTATATTAAAAAATAATACTTCAATATTAATATCATACAAATTATTCTAGTTATAACTATAATTATTTCTAGTTTTTAGCATTATTTTTACAATCTGCATTGAATCTCGTCACATAGAAGCAACGACAGTTAATTTACAAAATCGTTTGTAATGTATTATCTTGGTACAATAATTAGAAAATACTAATAAATCCCTCCAAAAGTGTAAGTATCTTGGTGCAACGCTGGAGAAAATATTAACTTGTTTGTCGCACTTATCATCTAAACTTCAACAAGCCAAGCAATAACGATGTTCCAAATTCTAAAGATGAAGTCAACATCACAGAAAAAATTATCGAAACAGTATTATATAGGTTTTTTTAGATCCAGTCCAATTTCCAGCATATACTCAATATTTCCCATATGCCGTCTTTATGTCTATAATGTGAAAAAAAAATTCCATGCTTTTAACAGGAAGACGGAGCAACCACTATATCCACCTAAGCATCAGAGCCGAACTTCAAAACCTTAGTTTTGGTTTTCTCACCATCTCCTTCGTGGATTATGAATATAAACATAAACGTTGAATTTTTATTAATGCCCAAAAGTGATACCCAGACTAATAGGCGTAAATAGGGGGGGGGCTTTAGGGGCTAAGCCCTCCAAAAATGTCCATAGCCCCCAAACATTTCCTACATTTTGTTTTATAAGCTTATTAAATATTACCAAAGTAATAGGCTTTAGCCCCCCCCCCCCCTAAATCCCAAACGCTTTTTGCGCCATGTACCCGGTCCATCATATTATATATACTCACGTTAAAACATATCATTCACTACTGCTGAAACTATATGTACTACATGCAGCGACATCAGAGTCATCCTCGAAATTGCGGACATCCAAGAAGAATAGGCCCCGTCGGTCCCGATCCAGATTCAAATCTGCAGTCATTTAATTCCTAAAAATCATCAATATAATTGATATTATTTTGATGATATTTTGTACAATATAATTTAATACCAACATATATTAATATACATTTATTTTATACATAACTTATACTATCCCCCTCTTCTGATTTTTTCTGTTATTAATATATAAGATATAATATATATTATAAATACTTTTTCCATATTATATGTAAATGATATTTAAATGTCAAAATGCCAATTATCATTGTTGTTGTGACCTATATAATTGAGTATTGTGTAGCACCTGTATATAATCATACATCATATTACATATATTATATGACTCAGTATAAATTCCGAGTAAGAGTAAACAAAGAATATAATATATTAAAATGCAGATATATCAATGTGTACATTTTACATAATATACATTATAATACATTATACACAATAATAGCATCCTACAAACTATAATGCAGTATAATTTTGTTTCAAACGAATTATTTATCAATCATAAATAATCATTGAACCGTCATTAAACAGCAATAATTTTATTGTCATTATAGGTACATTTAATGTATTATGCGGATATCATGATGATATGACAATAAACAGACAAAAATCGGTTATTTTCACTAAGGAATTTAATTTATAAAAATATAAACATTTAGTTATATTTTCCACAATATGCTGCAGCTAATTTTCACCATCAAAATACTGTAAAGTACCTATTTAGTTATACCGGAATTGGCTAAATATATATAGTACCTATACATATTATATATTTTAGTATTTATTATACTATGCGAATTTAAGCCTATTTTATTATATATAGTTATAACTTATAAGTGTTTAAAGTTTAGATGAGCGGACTATAGCGGAGCAGTTGACCAACATTTTCAGGAGTACCCGCATTGTTGGGTATAGTATATTATATGCTTTCCTATATTTAGCGTCACGAAAGCAACGCGTCATAATGTAAGTCTGTGACGTCGTTACTTTGCGTTACGTAAATTCGTCAGAACTGTTTATCCGCGGTGCACAACGAGTAATCCGATGGTTTAAAATTAAATATTTTATTTTTTAACTCTCGATCACTATACTATATAATATATGCGTAATACACCGAATATTGAATAACGGGTTTTGAACAAAGTCTGAACCATGACATAAGAGTAGGAATTTTTTGGCGGGGAAAGAAGGGCACTGGTTCAGTAATACATAATATAGTAAATAATGTATACACACGTATAGGGAATATTATATATATACATATATATACAGCTATTATATACGGATGCATACGGACGAATACAATAAAAAATATATACATATAAATGAAATAAAATACTAAAGTGTTAACAAAGGTAGAGGTGGACACCACCCCACCCCCTCCCCGGTCCATCTCTTTCGACAATTATCGATGCGGCAGCACCGGAAAATAATATGTCCGTTTCCCCGTCACCGTGCGCGTAACGCCGCAGAGATCCGGTAGAGCGCGCGCCTTGTGCATGCAAATGGTACGCATGTGGCGGACTGCGCGCCGCGGCTGCATTGGCCGGCGGACCAACGGCGGGGCGCCCGTTCGCGTCGTCGCACTGAGCGGCCCCGCAGTCTTGGATCACGCCCAGCGTGACGCCCAGTCCCCTCGATCGCGGGTCGATCGCGGTAGTCCTGTATTTGTATTTATCCGCTCCCCCCCGACCGCCGCTCGAAAACCATTTCGCTACAGCAAACAGCATTTTATACCTATGTGTGGACGTACGGTATAGCAATGCGCGGGGGGTCACCGACCCGAGGCTCGCGGGCCGGATCCGGTCCGCACCAATGCGTGGGTTCCCGGACGGCATTTTGTAACGACGGTGATATTATTATATAATACCTATAGTGTTATACATGACAACACGTCGTATGCTAATATCATTCGTCGTTACAATAACGTTAACAACGATATGTTAAAAAAAATTGCCGTCCGGGTTTTTGCGCCGGCCAAGCTAGATAATTAATGTTTTTTTTTCAATAAAATAATATATTCAATATACAATTGTTTTCATTGTTTTTTTAATTTATCGAATTAATTAAAATTAAATTTATTTATTATATTTTCTTTTGATGTTATTCACAGTATATAGTCAATAGTCATACGTAAAAATGTCGACCCGCGTTTCCAAAGCGTTTCTCGAATTCGGTTAAAAAAAAGGTTGGAGACCCCTGACTATATACCTACTATACAGTGTATACCAATAACGCCTACGATCCTATATGCATAAAATAATAAAAATGTTTATTTTACCTATTATTTGTAATTGTAATAAATAGGTGGTTGTGAGTATAAAAGCATTAAGGCACTATTAAATACGACGAATACGAACAATTTGAAGTATTTTGATATTATTTTTATTATTTCAATGCCTGACGGCAATTTTACAATGAGATATAGCGGTATATAATGCATATAATTATATATATTATTTTGATGATAAAAACCTACAACTATAATACTATACGGGAGGCGTATACCTATTTATAATTTCAAAATGTTCATATTATATTCCTATACCAACAGTAAATTATAGGTAGGCCGCAGGTATAAATTTTACAAAACAATACGTGGCGATTAATAATTTTGTCTGCATAAGAGTTACGAATATTACGATTCTGCATATAATACAGAATTTGTACAAAAATAAACATTTTAACTCAGTCCAGATTATGAATAATAAAAGTGTAGGTATTGTCATTAAAAACATGTAGTAGGAAACTCAGGAATAATCCCCAAGGTAAAAAATGTACTTTTTGTTTGCCCGCATATGGTGAGATCTATATTCGTACAAAGACTGCAAAGACAAGGAATTTGACTCCCCTTGCAGTCATTAACAGGTCGCTGTCGGGCCGGGTATATGATCTAGTTTCGGGCCTATTCGTATATATAGTAGCTAATATATAGGTGATATATTTAGGTATCCCTCTACATAATATATATTAATTATTTAGTCACTGTTATCTATATCAAAAAAACGGGTTAGGTATTTATTATGTCTATGATGGAAACCTATATATGACATTAATTACTAACTATATATAGTAAGTATATATAAAATTATGTATAGGAATGTGATTGTTATATATAGTGAGCGGTTTTTTTCTGTTTTATTACGGGCTGGTCAAAAATGTTGTCCACCTCCTCTCGAAAACTGAAATGACGTAACTGGTATATACCTTCCTATACCTATACTCCCGAACGGTTCGTATATATTATTTGATGGGTAAATTACATTTAAGTATATAGGACCTTATGGCTTGTATATATAGTATTAGGTACCGCGGTCTAAGACAGCGGTTCTCAACCTGTGGTACGTTGCACGATCTCAAGGGGTACGCGAAAAAAAATCGAGTAATGGCGGAAAAAGTGAAATTTAATGTAACTGAAATAGTTTGCTATTATAACGAAATATTTAATAATTGTGTACTGATTATACAATGTAGAGTCTGCGATTTAATGTTATTAATGCGATAACATTTGATCGTTATAATATGAACACTGTAGAAGTGTAGAACGTAGATAATTTAAGTAGATCAATTTTTGTAGATTATTTTTAGACAATTGTAGAGACTCGTTATAATCAACTATTCAGCTGTTATATGATATCTGTGAGTGGTACATGTACATGTATTTTAACTATTAGTCAGTCGCTTGTGAAATACTTAGACGTATGTGGGCGAACGCAAGTCACGGATCGGATTTAGCACTTGTTATATTTTTTAATATGGAAGATATTTTCTAAACTTTTCTGACATCTCTAAAAACAACCTTTGAGGTTTTCATCAAATTCAATTGAGTAATTTCCGAGTACATATAGGCTACACACATACATTTGGTTTTAAGGTATAGTTTCTTTATTCAAGGCCATAAGCGCAGCAACTTCATGCTGTGCTCGCACCCTGATCTGCCTGCTTTATTTCGCGAATATTACATATACCTAACCTATATTATTTGTATTCAAAATTGATATTCGGGGTACGTGAAATAGTGGTGATGAGCGGTAAAGGGGTAGGTACGTGAACGATAACACGTTGAGAACCACTGGTCTAAGATGTATCTCGGTCCGCGGTAGGTTACAACCATATATAACCATATCGGTACGCGTATAATGTTTTAGGTATATATAGGTAAACACAACTCGGGTCGACCATGTTTAAGTAGACCTTTAGGTATACATGCGTACTATATAACCTGTTGTATTTTTTTTTGTTTCCGAGAACAAAGAGGTAAAGCTTGGCGGCGGGATTATCATCACGTCTAAACACGCACGACATTCAATCCCACCGACATTGGGTGGTCCGAAAATTAAGCACGCACGCATTCACTCTGCACGTCACACCACCCTCGCCCCGCCGACACGCGTCGTTTCCGTACGAGTTTTCGCGGCTCCGCGTTTTCAGTAAGTTCGTCTATACGGCAGGGGGGGGGGGGCGGTGAAGTACTCGGCAACCGGCCTCGATCGATCCACACCACTAGTGCAGAGTAACTTTCATACCAGAGGAGGGTCCAAATACACGATCAATTCCGTTCATAGGCGTGCGCAGACTTAAATTTCTGGTCGAGCTTAGGCAATATTATAGTGCCCTAATATTTTGACAGCGTCCATATTTTTTTTTTTGAACACATCAACTTGATGTATTAACCTATTAATGTCTATATGTATTAATCCTTTATGTATTTGCATAAAGGTATAATGTTTTTGTTGGATTAATAAAATGTAGATAACGGTAGATACGCACAAATATTTTTGATTTTATTATACTTTCACGACGAACACAATTTCCGTGATCTCTACGAACATATTATTATGATAACACATTATGTACGCACATTTTACCATGCCCTTAAAAAGTTTCGGGTCGAGCCTGGGCTTGACCGGCTCGCCCCGTGCGCACGCCTATGATCCCGTTGCATATCAATGCGTAATATATTATAATATATTATTCCCCGTGTATATGATGGCACACGGGACAGGGATGGGGGCGGGCCGCGTATGCCATTTTTAACCGGTCCGGTGCAGGCGCACTTGGAAATTATTTTCTAAAAACACACGAAACAACGTCGGGATTTTTCTGCGGCGGTATTTTCATCTCATCACATTTATACCAACCGTTAGAATCGATATAATTTAGGCCGTCGTGGAAATATGAATTCTTATATTATAATATTATACACCCGGTTATATTATTCGATACACTTCGGTATTCGTATTAATATTATATTATTGACTACGGGGGTTAACATGGGTAGCGATTTTTTTTTGATTTTTTCCCGTGTTCTTTGACCCCTCTGTAGTAAGTGGCGTTGAGTTGCCCGTCCCTGATGTAAAACATAGAAGGTCTATTGGAAATATCAAAACTAAATTAATAATATGATTTATACAATATTATTGACACAACATACAATTGATCGTGTGAGGTTTACTCCACATGAACTGATCACAATTTCCCTTTTTGTACGGTGTAACGAGTGTGCGCAATGCGTAGGTACTGCCCAAGGTTCGACCGTCGCTAAATATTTAGCTATGTGTGTACTGCGGAATAAATAATAATAATTCAGCAAATAATAAGTGTTGTGTTACAGTCGCCGTAGTCTGTCTCACTCTCTCACCGTCTCTCTCACTCACTCACTCACTCTCTCTCTCTCTCTCCGTCTCTCTCTCGCACGGTTGTCCACGACGTTGCCGGATCACATGCCGTTTCCGGCGATCGATGTGACGTTGTCGGCTCTCGGGATTACCGTTGGCGACACTGCAGCGAGTCGGTGGTGTCCGGAAGTAAAGTTGTACACTTCCATTCGTACGCACTGCACAGCCACGTGGATGCACCACGGTCTGTGTTATCGCTCAATACTTATCACTCATCAGTTATCACTCGCCGCGGCTAAGACTATAATGTTTATAGTTGAATAGTTTGCTTACTACGTAATACGACGTGACATTTCGTTTTGATTTGTTTTATATTTTTGTAAATCGCAGCGAAAACTCACCATGGTTAAGTCAGGAAAAAGGAAGTTTGTTAAAAAGGAAAAGGCCAAAATCCATTTGAAAGTAGCGCATAAGACACTGCTGCCCAAAGGACAAAATGTGACGGATACAAATTTCAAAGTACGCAAGATCGTGTTGCATGGCCAACTCAAAGAACGTGGTGATCACGAAATACTTTCCAAGGGAAACTTAAACATCAAGGTACGTGCTTAAATTTGTACAACTTAAATCATAATTACTCTTATGCTCTAAATTTTTGAAGGAATTGCTGTCGAGATTAAATCATCATAACATGTGGCAAAGGCAGTCTGGACTCGAAGGTCTTATAGACTTAGTTGCTTCTTACCCTCCACAAACCATGGCCGTTCACTTGTCGTCATTCTTAGAAGCAGCTTCACGTTTGACACTAGATGGTGAGACGGACATTCGTCAATTGGCTGTTAAGTTATTATCGTCAATATTAACGGCTGTAGAAGAAAAACAGATTGCTCCTTCTTTTGAAATCGTCATTAGATATTTAGCTTGTGCAATGAGTCACATTAATTCAGCTGTAAGAGAGACGTCTCTTAATGTGTTGGACGTTCTTATAACTAAACATCCTAAACTTACAGCTGTTCATTGTCAGGTATTACATACATTTACTATTTTAATCATACAATCCAAACTGACTAGACCAAATGTTTCCTTTGTATAATTTAGACTGTAGTATTGCCGGGTTTTTTAGATTTAATATCTTCAAAACTAAGTGATACAACTTCTCGGAAACTCACTGTACAAATCAATGAACATACAACTACAAGTGTTTGGCGATTAAAAGTATTAAATAGTTTACGTTCATTGTTGAGTGCAATTGTCAAAAACACTTCATTAGGATCAGAAAGTAACTATGCATATCTATACATTGTCATTACATCAAAGCTTTAATACAGCAATTCCTAACCGATTTGCCATGGTACATCAATTTGTCGGGTGTGCCATGTAATTGTTGTCTTATTATGTGTCTAAAATATATTTCATATTATTAAGAGGATATCAGCTTACCATTTGTTTTCTCTCTCTGACCCACACATAACATAACAAATCTATGTTCAGCAGAACCAACCCTGTGGTGTTTATTTAAACATTAGAGTGAATTCTCCCATTATCAAACTTTAAGCTAAGAACATAACACGTGTCCCTACGTTGGCTATTTTATGATATTTTAATTTTCATACAATTTATAAGCATTTTTAAATTGTAATAATTTACACGTTAATAAATTACATAGTTACATACAAATTAAAATATCATTAAATAGCCAAAGTAAGAACATAGGTAATGTTCTTAACTTGTAGTTTGATAATAAATAATTCACTCTAATATTAAAAGTATTAATGCAAGGTTGATTCAACAAACATTTTCTATGTAATGTTGTGTGTGGGTCAGAGAAAGAAAACACATAGTAGTGTCCTGATATCTTCTTAAATTATATATAATATATAGAAGTCTCCACTTATTGAAATGTATATTTATTTTTATTACATGTGTGCCATGAAAGTTATTAAAAAACCAAGTATGGCTTCAAGTGAAAAAGGTTGAGAATCCCTGCTAATAATTTACACTTGTATATTTATTGTGGTTGATTCAAAAACTTTTTGACTAAAAGCTATTCTTATTTGATAAAATGTTTTATACATATATTTGTCATTTAGTAAAATATTAAACTATCAATGTAATTCTCATTAATAATGTATTATATTACTGTGGGAAGTATATTAAAGAAATATCTAAAAAAAAAAACAATGGTTCTTGTAATTAAAATTGAAAATATTTTACTATAGAACTAATTTATAGATCTAAATTTAATAAATGTAATTTTTAATTAATACATTTTTTAGATTCATCAAATCTCAATAGAACAGTGAATTGGAAAGATTCTTGTCGTTTACATGTTCCATTGTACAATTCCATTAGTTTGAAAACCGGTCCTGTGGATTTTAATATTTTTCAAAAGGCAGAAAAGAATTCTTCAACGACAGAAATACAAGTTAGAAAATTAAATTGTTTTTTTATTTATTCAAAATGAATCAAAAAGTTTTAAACATTCTTATTGAATTAAAATAAATATTACTGAGCTAATAACAAAGTACTTATTATTAAGTTATTGTTATTCAATATGTTTAGCAGACAAAAAAATGTTTGTTGCAATACATTTTTTTTTACTTTTTCATTATTTTGTAAAGTTGTACTGATATATATTTTTTAATTTTAGAATTATACAGCATCATTGATGCCTCTTTTGATTGATACTTTCATTGAAGTGGCTCCCAGCAAACGAGAAAATAAAAACAGTTCGGAAATTTCATTACAAACAGCATCAATATTAAAATGTATATTGGATATCATTCTTTTGCTATGGAAAATATATCAAAATTCTGATAATCCATCAGAAATGGTATGTATTATATCCTATAAAAAATTAAATCCCTCTGACAGTACTAATAATTATATTAATTTTAAAGTTTGGTGTGGTTTAATTTTTAGATATATCTTTAATCGTGGTTCTGCAACTATTACACATACGTTAATATTCCGATAAGAAATAGGTATCATATCATTATATTCAAATAAAATGTAGTATAATTTATTTGGTTACCACAGTTATCAATAAAATACAAATCTTTTATGCAGCTCATTTTTTTTATACATACCATTAAAACAATACAGAATGAATAAGTTACAGATGTGTTAACAAATATACAGACTGTTCTTTATGCAACCCACCCTTAAAGCTTAAATTTGAGTCAAGTTTGAGTTTGAACAGTTTAAGAATACAAATTAAGTTTGACCCAAATATTCCCTAATATTCATTATAATAATAATAATCGTCGTTACTAAGGAAAAAACTCCATTTACAAATAATAACATTTACAATGGCCAATAACAATATATAATAATTTTATATAATTTTATATTTCATATTTAAGTAATAACTATCATATTATTATGTAATAAATGTGGTGATTTAGTAAAACAGCTTATATTTGAATTTAAAATTATGGACTTAATATGTTTAAGAAGTGTAGATTATTTGATGTGAAGTATTTATTTTGTTTCAATTTGATTAAAATTAGTAGTTTAAAAAAGCCTTAAATCACACAAGTTTTTTGTTATACGTATTAATTATTTTGACATTATACAAAGTTTTATGATGTAAAATACTAAACAGGTAAATCTGTCATAAAAAGTTTAAATCCTCATGTGAAAATTAAAATGTAGCAAATAAAAATCTAACTCAAACATCTAGTATTCTAACCGTACTCAAATTAGCTCTAAGATGCAGGAAAAAGTGAATGTGGTGTTTTCAGTTAAATGATGAATGATGACCTAAGATCTTCACAACTCCTATGAACAAGCTGTGAAATGGCTGAAAAACTAAAAAGCTCCTATTCATCCATCTATGGCATTTCTTGCCGATTGTTATCAATTGGAACTTAAAATGACCTATGATGCAATAATAATACCTTATTTATCATACCTTTACTAGCTGAATATCTCAGCTTTGCCCTTGTGCACTTTTTTGTTGTGGAAAATCCTGTATAATATATATGCTACATACGTGGCTATATAGGTGTGTCTCAGTTTGAGTGGGCATATCTCAGTTTTAGTGTATCTCAGTTCACTGACAAATTGGCATCACTGTACCTAACTTTGTGAAATACTTAGACGTATGTGGGCAAACACAAGTCACGGATCGGATTTAGCACTTGTTATATTTTTTAATATGGAAGATATTTTCTAAACTTTTCTGACATCTCTAAAAACAATCTTAGAGGTTTTCATCAAATTCAATTGAGTAATTTCTGAGTATATAGGCTACACACATACATTTGGTTTTAAGATATAGTTTCTTTATTCAAGGCCATAAGCGCAGCAACTTCATGCTATGCTTGTACCTGATCTGCCTGAGTAACCAATGGCAACCATTTATAAACATAAAAAGTTTCAATTTCTTCTGTGAATCTGTTTGATCCTGTTTGACGACCTCTTTAAAACGTGAATATTGGAAAATCCTTTCTTATTGATCATCTAGATCATTAGAGGATCACTATTCCAAATTTCAAGTTCGTACGTTTTGTAGTTTTTGAGATGTAGCGATGAGTGGGTGAGTGTGTGGCATTTGGCTTATATATAATATATGTATAAGACTTTATTTCATACATGTGTGTTTACTGCTTATATATTTGTAATTATTATTATTGTTGTTGTGAATAAAAACATCCATTTGAATATACATTATACAATATACATATACCTATTTTATAATAATTTATGTAATATTCCATTTTCAGATGGCTTGGTTTAGCATTAATTATGGCCCTAAGATTTGTCAAACATTTATATCAAATGGTTTCCCCTATATTACACTCAACAGTGGTGGCCGTACTTCAGATAAAGTCAAAAAACACAAGACTGACACAGATGTAGTTTTGGATTTATTTGGAGACAGTATGGTACAATCTGACACAAAGTGTTCCAAACAAAATATAGACCTGTGTCTTGTATACTTTTTACTCAGTAAATATGAGATATTACCGATACCAGTCAAAATCATATCTTTATATATTAACAGTAAGCATAAAATTATAATTTTAAAGATTTTCAAATTTTTAATTTTTAATTTTAATAATTATTTATATTTTCAGATTCATTAAATTCATACAAGTCAATTGATCATCAATCTTTTGTTGTATTAATGCATTGTCTAGAAACTGTATCTGACAACAATGATTTGATTAAACCAAAGGACTCCTTTGACTTGAATTCTGTCATAGAAAAATTAGTTACCATTCACAATGAAATGGTAACAAATGATGGTCGTCATCGTCACGAGAAAACCAAGTTAGTGTTTAATTACTTGTGTTCAATCGCATCAAAAACACATCTAAAAATAGCTGAAGAGTAAGTAATGACTAATAATGTTTTTATATTTATCTAGTTTCCTAACTATGTTCATTAATTGCATTGTTAAAATTTCTCATTTTTTTCAGAGTCGAAGAATTTGGTAGCTGGCTGACTTTATTACCAGAATTCATGTGTCAACGTAAAGTACCATATCATTTGGTGAAAGCTTTGTCAAATGTGGCAAGATATAATTTACCAGAATTTAGCAAATCGTTATACATGTTAAAGCCAGCATTATTGGGTAAGTGATTAAATGTACATTGTATGTTTCTAATTTATTTTCTACTTGTATTTAATTTTTTTATTGTTTGTGTTTTTAGACAATGTTGATATTGTAGCAGACAACAAAGCTGACAAAATTAATGGTCAGACTTTATTAAAAGATATGATGTATACACAATTTGATTGGGAAAAAGAAATCGGACTAGTTAATTAATATGTATTTACAATTTTGTTATTAACAATAATTTTCTGTTTTCATACATTCGTCTACCTAATGTTAATAAATCTAAGTTAAGTAACTAATATTTGTTATTTATGTTTTCTAGTGTGGAATCAATGGAATCCTCTAATCATGGAACAATATAAAAAATTACTTATTTAATGACAAAAAATTGATTTTATTTAAATGTTGATTTTTCTTCAGTTATGAGTTATATCATTAATTGTTCATAATCTTATTAAGAGCCCTATCCATTCTCCTTACTTAATAGAACACATTCAATTTAGAGTCTCCGTCATCCTATTCTTTAACATATCACAATTATATTTTAAGATCTAGATTCTAGATCATTATTTTATTACCTAAAGGCTAACGTTTAATATATTATTAACCATTATATACCAATTCAATAACTAACTTTGTAATATCGTCAAATCCCTTATATTCTTAGGCCAGCCGGTTATACTTAAAAAGTAGGTACCTAATGGGGTTCCACAACAAAATATCCCAAAACCAAAATATTCCTTGACTAAATATCCCGTATAAATATTAATTCAAAATTTACCCTTCATTATAAAAGTTGCGATTAGATTAGAAGTACCTAATAATCGCACTTTACCTATCTAAATTCGTTGTTTGTTATTCGTTATTTTTTTAATGGTATAGTTTGTCGTTTGACGTTTAATATTACCTACTATGCGTGTCGTGAGTTATTAGCTAATTATACTATTAATTAATATTTAATTAACTGTTTTATAATTTTAAAATAAAAAAAATGCTAGAGTTTATCCAAAGGCAAAAGGCATTAAATTACTAATAGTTGAAGGCTATTTATTCAGTGTACACCGAAAGAGTGAAGAAAGATAAATATTTTTAATATTTATTTAATCATTTTTTAGTTGTTTTTATTTAAAAACAATTTATACGTAAATAATAAATGTATTATATTAGTATTTAATTTTGAATTATTATTTACGCGGGATATCTTGTCATGGAATATTTTGACGTGTCACCACCAGCTAATAGATGTGTTAAATTTGAATTCAGAATCAAATCATATTATTTTTTTTAAAAATGAGTAGTACATTTATACAAATTGTAAAGTGATATTTAATGATCCTAATTATACTAATAATATAGGTATTACTATCGGAAATTTCGTTTGTACTGTTGGTGGGTTGGTGTTTGAAAGAAAAAAGTAAAACTTATAAATAGGCACTATGAATTATCATTTATTTATGTAGGTAATAAAGTGGAGTGACACTCGTTTCACTTTGAACCAGTAAAGGTAGTTGTTGCTGTTATTTAAAAATTTAAACTTGCCAAGCCATTCTTAAATTATTGAATTTGAAAATAATAAAGCCTACATTCTTCTTCTCACAGGTGTCATACAGCATACAGTTATATTATTATGTGTCTATGCATATATACGATTATAGAATATAGATTACATATTAAATTCGTACTAAAATTAATTTTTCCCATTCATTGTTTTGAGCATGACCGTGACAATGTTGAAGGTTGTGGTCATCACCTGAAATTAAATTGGTATTAGTATGTATCTGCAGGTGTAATGTATAATTATGTGTCTATTAATATTCTGATATTTATGTATATAATTGTATAAAATGATTACGCTAGAAAATAGTTGTAAGTTGACGATTTTATTCGGTGTAGATTTTATCTTTAATTTATTAGCATTATTGAACTTCATGGCTAATAATAATAACTTTTTAAATCTTAAATCCATCTTCGTCCAATCACTAGAATATAATCCAAAGTTGACGGATTCTTTCTGTATTCAAACACAGAATTAATAAAAAAAAAACTCCTTCTAATAGATAGGTAATGTCGATATGTTTTACCTTATCATTTAGATCGTCAAATAAATAACAGTATAAGTATAGTTGAATTACAAAAACAAAAAACGCAGTCGAGATCTTAAGTATGTTGAAAATAGAAAATGATTCTGCTGACGAAAAAATCTATCAACGGAATAAAATCAGTATTCATTAATGAATAATCATGGTGTATTTATATATATATATATATATATAGGACATGTAAAAAGGTTATTGTTGTATATTTGTATAGTCTGTAGCAGTGCGAAATGCGAAACTTTACGAAGTAGGTTAGGTACCTCTGGTACCTATTTATCACGCCTAATATGTTTGTGTTTTGTTCGGCCGAGATGAACGAATAATAAAAAAAAAAAAACAAAAATACGTTTTTTGTTGTCTTTATTAACTTGAAATTACTTATGTACATCCTCAAAATGTTCACAACCTACCACGCATCTTTTTCATGAAACAATTCATTATCAAACATATAATTCGCATCCATCATATACCACATAATAACCAGAAGGGTCAAACGCTGAGCACTCAAAAATCTGTTAAACTTATTGGAATACCCCAGGGTATTCATGTGTATAAAAATAACATTAAGTGCCTATACCGAAGTATTGAAATGATAACCTTAACATACACGGGAAGTGGTTTATTTTTTTCCAGAAGTTGTGTTCAAGTTATTTCGTGTTATTTGTTAGATGAGTGTCGAGTAAAAATAAATTATAATAATATATCAAAGTTCTATACCTAATATAGGTACATTAATACAATAATACCTATACATTTTAACATTTATAGTGTCATTAGTGTGTATACCTATAATATTAGTGCGTGATCATTACAAACAAAACTGATAGACTTGTCTTAAATTAATTAGGTAGGCAGGTAGCTAAACACATTATAAACGAAGCATTATAGGTACCTATAACAAAATAATATTATATAAGTAAAAATATTCACTCAATGTGTGGTAACAAGTTTCCACTGACCTACTATATTTCCCAGCAACAATTGTTTCTTCCCATATATTATAACCGTATAGGTATGGTACTGACGACTGACGAGCCGTATGGCGTATACAGACTACACACGATACACACTACCTATAATCAGGCGTGGATCTAGAAATGAAAAAGGATGGGGCTAGACGAACAAATTTACTTCAAGTACATAAAAGCATAGGCGTTAAGTTTAAGTTTTTGTATAGTGAATAAAATATTTATCGTACATATATATTACAAAATAATAATGATAAAAAATACATTTTTATTGCATACTATATTATGTATAGTTACGTAGGCATTAGTGAAATAGTTTTAAGTACCTGAGGTCTAAGGGAGGAGGAATTCAGCCCCCATAACCCTCCACCCCCCGTAACCGCGTCCGATTACAATTAAGTTGTAAGGTTGTACCTATATCAGTAGTTTCATTAGTTGTAACTTGTAACCTGTAAAGAGTTTAAGATGTTGGAATCGTCAGAGTTCAAGCTTTCTTTTTTACTCAATAGGCTTTGCGTATTATTCTCTATTGTTCGGCCTTTGAATATGGTTCCGTTCTATGGAGTCCTTATACTCTCACTGCAGTGGCTCAACAATTTTAGAGTGAGCTCAAATCAATTTCCTTTCTTTTCATTTTCACTAACTTTGAATATTCACCACCATATCCACAACTACCTTACATAAGTTAGGTTAGATAATCGATAGAAGAATTATTGTTGAAAAACTTGAGAAAGACGTATCATGACCGTTCAACCGATGCACCAATCCTTCTCTCTCGTCCCTATATTATGATTAGTTATAATAATTTATACATTTGCTATGTTGTAAGTTTGTAAGACAGAGACACATATTATGAGGGTTCGGCGTTTTATTTTAATGTACCTCTAGGCTTCAGTCCTTAGTTAGGATTTTAAGAATTTAAAATAAAATATTTTTTGTATATTAAACATTACCATAATAAATGAATATGTCAGTATTATTAATAAAACTGAATCTATCATAATCAAAAATATAACTATTATCCACACCACACGATAGAATGATTTCAATTTTCTGAAAAAAAAAAAATAATAAAATATTATTTTACGTTGTTTTTAAAGATATCCAAACCGATATCTAATTGATGGTAATTTTCATATTTTAAATTTAAATATCTATTTAAAAGTTTTTTTTAAAATTCAATTGATATAATATTCAGGCAAACCTAATAAAATACTTGGAAACTATTGATACACTTAAATACTTACTAGACATTTTTATAGGTAGATATATAATCTAATGATCTATACTACTTAATGGTAAAAAATATACCTAACATGTTAGATTATAAGTTAAATACATAATATCTAAGTTAAATAACCACTAACCAGTACTAAAAAAAAAAAATATATAAAATACAAATAACAATAAAATATGACTCAACAAGGTTGTTATGTAGTATTATTTTAGTCATTAGTTAGATAGGTACTATTATACTATTATTAATCTAGAGGACGCGACGAGGCTTAAAAATTGAGTTATCGTATTTATCTTATTCTTATACAAACGTAAACAACACACCAAATTTGTGTTTATCAGAATCCATTTTATATTGATAATTTCAATATTACAGTAAATTGAAAAATTATCAGTTTTGAATGTAAGAATATTATCTATTTCTATTCTTCGAGTTTTTTATTATTTTAATTTATTTTAATATTTAAAGCAACTTACCTATATATGTATACTTGCATATAATATTGAAACTTAAAAATGCTCACAAAGACATCATTTGCTTTAAAATAAAAACAATGAAAAAACCCGGACGAGAGAACACAGTTGATAATATTATTATCTTTAATTTTTTTGACAGGTAAACTTTCCGTTATATTAAAAACATAACAACACAAAATGGATTCTGCTGAACGTAAATTTACAATGTTGTACACTTTTACAAGACGGCTACAACACGTACGGGCATCACGTTATATTAATAGTTATCGTTAGATCGTGGATTTTTATACATTAAAAAGTATCACGATAAAGTAATAAACTATAGTACAAATCACGAACATAATATGTAAAAAAAATGTACACAATAAATCGTTTGCTTGATAATTATTAATTTATTAGTTATTGACCTAACGAATAACCTTTTAGTGAAACTGCTCGACTAGATTATGAAAAAGAAATAACTTCTTGTTAAGAACAATATGATCATCCATATTATTTTACTGGAAAACGATATAGGTTTGCAATCGACAAAATATATTATTAGAATTTTCTTCTCGACGAAATATTATTTTACACCTATATTATTATGCTTTCAAAACAATATGTATACAATTTTATTTTATTTTGAGATCAAATTTTTTCGAACTAGGTCCTAGTACCTAAGTATACAATAGTCAACAAATATGCAAAAAAAAAATTGTTGTCGTTAGCTTAAAACTATTACAATTGCATAAAAATTCACAATCCAGTTATTATAGGTATACTCGCTATTGCTACTAATAAATCAATGTTATCATCAAACATTATATATTTAGAGGCATGTCAATCATTTCTGTGCTGAACTTTGTTCAATTGACGGTCACAATATGAACTAGGAAATGATTGATGTACCCTACACTGTCTAACCATTAAAAGATAAACAAAAAGCGTATAATTATTAATAATTAGTCCCAGGGGTATATGATTCTTCATGCTAAAAAAAATTAGAAATTAAAATGAATTTTACGGTAAGTATCAAATACCTAACCTTTTGCAGCGGATGGCCACACCTATAAACAAAACGTGTTTAAAAAAAATGTTATCTGTTTATTTCCCCAAAAATTTAGCGTTTCATGCACTTTCAAAATAATTTGAAAACCATAGTTATGTTGTGTCGACGTATGTACATATTAATTGCGATGTAATAATTGTTTTGTTGTGTCTTAATTTATAATATATTATAGGTGGTATATAACACAGTATAGCCAATAGGATACAAGACTAACGTGTATAGTTGGATCTGATCCATTATAATTGATTTAAGATCTTCATATGCTTCATAACTATTGTTATCTTTTTCTGAAAATCAAAAAAATATAATTTTATTAATTTTCCAGAATTTTTTTAATCACCATTACGGTAGTATATACCTATAATATAATACTCCATACCAAAACATGGTAATGGTATTATTATATTATATTTTATGTCATGCATGCAAGTGTACACGCAGTGTACCTGCCTATTAAATAGAAAAATAATACCAACAATGTAACTGTATGCAATAATATTATTAACTAATTAAAATACAATTTGAATTAAAATTAAAATATTATAATAGAAATATGTTCTTGAAAAGTGGTTTTCGGGAAGTAAAAAGGAGTATCTATCTACTAAAATACACATTCTGAGAATATGTATTTCAATTTTTTAAAGGTTTCGCGGTACGCAGTTCATGTGTAATATGCGTCTTAATACTTTTTTCAAAATATAGAAATACCTAAGTACCGATTTATTTTTTCTCAATTTGTCTATTTTGTAAGTAGGAAAAAATTACAAACATTTAAAAAATAAATATAGGTACCTCCTATATAGGTAGTACATCGGAATTTGCAGAAACAAATTGACGTTGCTATTTAAGAAAAGTAAGTGAAAACTTAACTATATATGGTTAATGGTACAACAATAATTTTTTTTAGCATTTATGATAACTATTAATAACATTATAATCCTAATACTAATGCTGTTATAGCGTAGTACCAGTAGGTATTTATAACACAACACCTGCATATATAAGTCCAAGAATTTCACTTCTTTTGCGACGTACCGTTTTGAAGGTTTGTAAGCTCGCAGTCGTTTCCGATGTTTTCCAACGCTGTGGTAATTACTTCATACTGTGCAATGACAGCCCAACATAACGATATAAGGAAATTGTCAATGATCATCGAATAATTTAAAATGAATATTCCCATTGCTATTTCCATTAAATAAAATAGGTAATAATATTGATTGTAAATATTCGCGGATACCGGATACTGCATGTTGAAAATGTTATGATAACGCTGATTCGGGCCTGCGACCACCACAAAGGTATTCAATACCAAAGGGGCGATCATCCATAAGATGAATACCGTGGTGCTGTAGTTTTGGTAAAAGTTGGTTATCGTTATCGATCTATCGCGGTATTTACAGAGAATTCCGACGTTTTTGCGGCACCGCCTGCTTGTTAAAAAATTAAGGCGCGTCAGGTCGAACAATTCCCAAATTTGATCTGCGTTGTATAGAAGGACGCCAATTTTCAATAACGAAATTACAATAACAGAGTATATAAATATTATCAGTAATAAATCAACACTGTCGATGGTGTCTATGGTATCTGTGAAAAAGCACATCGCAGAAAATATGTTGTAAGTCGTAACGGCCACAATGAACATGGCGTTTGTGAGCTTGTAAGTGTTATAATTTAATAGTTTCGATCCGTTTGGGTTGAATATATGATAAAATTGGTATCGCTTGAATAAAGCCAAGTTAATTGCTACTTCGTGATCTTGCAACCATTTCATTTTGTGATATTTTTTAGATCACGCAATCTAAAAATAAAAATAATATAGGTAGGTAGGTACGCCATATGAACAATATAATAATCCACCATAAGTATAGGTACAATATTATTATCGAGTATATGAATTGAAAGGAAATCGGGTAAGTTATATCTATTTATTATTCGTACCTATATGACAGTTTGCCAACTACGTCTTGCATCCAATTCACAACGAAGTCATAAACTTACTGAAACTATACGTTATAGTTCCCTATACCTACCTAAATTAACTAAATACAATGTAATAGAAATAACCTTGCAGAGGAGTAAATTAGAAATAAATGGTTGCCATCTTATATGTTGACAGTTTCTAGCCTGCTGTAGGTACATACCCAATGTTATTTTATGTAAGCTCATTTTTATTAGCCCCAAGAAATAACTCAAACTACCAAAAAATAATATTATATAGATACTAATTACACTACTATACCTACTTATACCAAATTGAAAGTACTACTATATTCTAGAGAAGGTTTAAGGTCTAACAAAATACAAAAAATTACGGAAATCGGACCAATCTACGAGATGTGAGAGTTTTCCCTGTAAAGTGTGTTTTTATCGATATAATACACCCTATCAACCCCCCTAAATAGGTATCGGGCAGTAGATTAGTGGAAAAGTATTATAAATGAGGTGGCAAGTAAAATATAAAATTAATTTTCAAATTGTATAGAATTGCGGAAAATTTGAAAAACTGGCACCACTTAATTAACGATGTAAAAGGGAGGCACTTCGTATAATATTTTGGGATGCAACTATAGCATGCGCCGGTATTGGCGGTATTGTATTATTGACAGTTTATGACAAGGAATATTTGGAGATATGGCTAAATATTAAAAAATCAGTGAAAAATTATATGGCTTTTTATAATAATATGAGATGTTTCAAAGCAAACTTTGAAAAAGTAGAAACGAAAACTTACACTTGACTTTTATGTAAAAAAACATGTTACAAATATGTTGCAAACAAAAATATCAAATTTATTTAATACGTAGCTAATAAATAAGAATATTATAATGATGAAAAATGAAAATACACTTTACTTTTTGATAATATAAATAATTCAAGTTAACATTTTGTGAAATAAAATGCTTTATGATAATTTCTTTTTAAAAACATTGTTTGACTGATGGCTTCTATGACCTACAGTTTCATGATTAATGATTATAAAATTTCGTACAAACAAATACACATTTCAATTATTTTCCAGAACATTTAGTCTCCACACCACCCTCTTTTTGATAAACAATAGTAGATACTAGATACCTACAATTGAGTATTGACTAGCATGTGTCAATAAATATTTTATAATTCAATATAAAATAAACGTCTTACGTACCTTCTTTATAAAGTTATGTTTGACGATAAAACTTGCATTTCAAAGTATATGGGTTTTACAATTGGAAATGTCTTATTCGACGGCCGGTGTGGTACCTACTAAAATGAAAATATTTTACTTGACATTAAGTTCATAGCACCTTTTTAAATGTATGTAATTATTAATTTCGCTAATAATCACCTAAACTTTTTGTACACTTGAAATTTACGATATTGAATAATTTCCTAAATTAATGGTCAAAAAATTAAAATATTAATAACTGTTTGTGGTATACGAAGTCTTACATAGAAACTCTATAAAACAAATTACCTATATATACGAAATAGTTAGAAAGAACAAAACGTAATAATTATCGTATAAATTATGCAAAATTATTTCGGTATTTTTTTGTGGATATTGGTAATTTCTTCAAGGTAAATATTGAGTTCTAATACACTTTACAGTCAAAATAACTATAATAATATGCAAGTACAAGGAACGAACCAAAAAAACAGAAGAAAATGTATATATCTATGACCTATACGTATAGTAAGTTTAGCCTAATGACGAAGAGTAAATATTATATTCTATATGAATTGTGTTTAAATTATATAAATGTATAATAAATATTGCATGTATGTACCTATATTATATTACACAATACACGTACAAATAAATTAAAATAATTTAATAAAATTAATATATTCATAGTAATTATTAATTAATAAATACTCATTGATGCTTTCTTGGATTTGTTTATTGCTAATATTTATTTTCGGTGATATCCTCGATAGTTATTAATCAACACGGCACTGAACAGGACTGAAGTCCCAACAGATTTATGTTGTGAACTTAAACAAATCAATTTTACCACCCAACCCATATGGAGTATGGACATTGGACCATACCAATATTGAATTATTTGAATATAAACATTTTTAATAGTACATATTATATGATACTATAATACCTACATACTATTTTTTTTCCGGGTCCTGTTAACAAAATGGGTTAAGTGCTTACCTACTGTATAATTTTTTATAAATATAAATTTATTTTTTGTTTTTTAAAATGAATTTACCTGCGGGCGCTTATGTCCTCCTTCCAAATTTTATTTTCATTAATTAAAATTTTGTTGATATTTTTATATAGATTTTTTAAACATTGGCAACCTGTTACCTGATGCCTTCTGAATTTTTCTTAAATTGGATTTCTACTTCTTGAAATGCGTTGGTCTATGGGTGCCCATCATGTCCCCCAGAACATTTTTTTTTATTTATTTAACTCTAGTTGATTAATTTGTATAAGCTGTTGAAACATTGACCACCAGGTGGCCTCTGAATGTACCTACCTACGATTTCACGGATTTAATTGGATCTAAGCAATCTGGATTTTTTATGACCTTTTTTGAATTGTGTGCAACCACTTTCTGTCGCAAACAGAGTATACTTGCAATGAGCTAAAATGTAGTTTTGGACAATATTGGACATTTTGGTTATTTACCTATTTTGCCTGTAGGTACAAACGCCGGGCAACACATTTAGATTATGTAAAAAAGTTAATACAATCAATAATATTACATTATTATAATAATAATATATATAATAGTATATATCCACTAGCTGCATTACCTGTCATTTATCGTTGAATAATAACGATGACTAATTTTTTAGCTCACAGTTTTAAATTAATTATTTAATTATCTGTTTTTACTTTTAACTGCTACCTCTAACCAATAATCTCTGATCATATTTCTATTACCTTTGCATTTAATTGTATTTAGTCTTTTTGGATTGTAATTCAAAATTTACTGCAGTCTCCAGCTTGAAAAACATTATAATTTTGTTTGCTTCATAAAATTAATTTATCTATGATAGCCTGTGCACCTCTGTACATTAAATTTTTTGCATCGTTAAAAAATGTCAATAATTTTTATATATTTATAATACATTGGAGAAATGGGAATACATGACTTGTGATCATATTTTTTCGTTTATTTTGATGTATACAATAATATTTGGTTTGTACAAATTAACTGCAGTCACTAGCTCCTATTTAAATTATTTTTTTTTTGTTTCTTAAAATAATTTTACCTGCAGGCCCCCATGTTCCCCTTTCATTTTTTTTTTTATAAATTTAAGTAGTTGATTTTGTAAAGTTTGACATTAAAGCTCTTTTAGGGAGATCTCTCTATAGTTAATTTAAATTTGAGTATCATAGAATGAGTTAACTAAATTTTAAACGAATCTGCAGATGTTATTGTTTTGAGATTCATAAAAATAATATGCGATGATTCTCATTACAATTTACAATCATTATTCATTATCAATAGTTTTTTTCTGAAATATATGAAGTACCGATGTACATTTTTATAGCAAGTTATGAGTATTTTAAAATTGTAAATTATTTGTGCATTTTAAAATACTCATAACTTGCTTTAAATTAAAATATTAAATTATAATATATATTATATAGGATTAATATATTATGTACTTATTATATCTAATTAAAATACATATATATTTTATATACAAAATACCTATTTCCGTTATGAACTTAGGACACTGTCATTAATCATTCTACATCATTAAATAGCTTTGCGTGAGGAACTGTTTACATAATATACATAGATGAACCTATATTATTAAAAATATATGGTATAATATCGAATATTACAGCCTGTTTATATTTCTATTGTAGGTTTATAGGTCAGATAAGATAGGTTGCCTATAATCAATGATATTTAAATTTTGTAATTTATAATTTATACATTTTAGTTTATTGTAAATTTTTTGCATTAGCATTGTTCTGTTTCATTATTATTCAATATTTTTATAGCAAAGATGGCTACAATAAGAAAAAATGTTGCTTCAATATTTATTAAACTTGATTGCATAATATCTACTAATAAATAACACCTTATGTGATGATTTTAGATTCTAAGTGGAGCAAAAGAATGTAGGTATTGATTTTACAACGATGTGTGTTTTTCTTCTGTCCGTCAGCAACATTTTGGCTAGGTATTAAAAATTATCCGATTTTCAAGATCAGCATCTTTTCTGATAGAAAAGTAAATCTAAGATTCTAAATATTGATTTTATTTTTGGTTTAGCTCAAAAGTTAATAACCGTAAACCCTTTTTCACTGAATATTCATATCAGCATTTCCCATAAATGGTAACATTTTTGAAATATTTTGACTCTTTTTGATCGAGTTATAGCCTTGAGAAATTTTTCAAATTCTGTGAATTTATTTTAAACTATTCTCGATAAAATCTTTTTCACTTAGTAAAACAGCTTCAAAATTTAATGCTAGGTTCCTTATAAATTTTATTAATGGAAGTTCAAAAATATTAGAGATACATAGGCTCAATAATTTTTTATATGCATTTAAAGTTTAAATTTTAACAGAATTCATCAAAATTTTGAAAATTTTCAAACTATTTTTCAGTCAGAAATTCATAAAAGTTTTTCATAGCTAACATTAGAAATTTTAATAGAATGTTTCGAACAAGTTTAACTACTTTTGCCAAAAAGAAAAAGTTCATCAGATAGTTACACTAATTACATTCATGATATATTTTCGATTTTTATTAATTTTTTTTAATTTTTAAATTTGATTATTTATACAAGTATGTTGATACAACGTCTTCGCTCGGAATCATTTTATCCATCATAACGACATGCTCGAAAACTACTGTACAGCAGAGCGGTACCCACTTGACCGCCTATTTTAAACATAAATTAGTACTTTTAGTTTTTTACACATTATGGATATTTTTTCGTATGAATAGTATAAACTATATCAATGTCAGCTGTAACTCCTTTCAATGATTTTATAACTTTAACTAATGAATGATAAGTAAATTATGACCATTGACAATAATCTAACGAAGAAATTTTTTTTTTATAAATATTACTAATTAATAACTAATATCTAATGTTGCCAAATAAAGATAATCAAATTATTGCTATAATAAAATAGGTTACAAATTTAAACAAAATTATGCTAAATAATCTAATAAATATTATAGTACTGTATGATGTCTTAGGTAATGTTTGATTATTTATTGTTGCAGCCATATCTTCTTAAACATGCAGCTTTCATTTATTCTAAAATTAATATTTTTTATTCGTTGTTTTCAGTATAAAGATTAAAGACGACAATATTGAAGATTGTAGTTATTACCTGAAATTAGATAAATATCAGGTTTTTAATGTATCCAATTGGATATAAATCAGTTACGTCAATAAATGATTGCATTTTAATGATGTTGGTCGGTGAAGCCTTCATTATCAATTTATTGACATTATTGATCTTCGTCGTTAATAATAATAATGTTTTAAATTTTAAATCCTTATTTTTCCAATCACAAGAGTATATTTCAAAGTTGACAGATTCTTTCTCTATTCAAACATATAATTTTTATTAATTAATATCAATAAACGAACTAAAAATGGTAAGAAATATAAATATTTTACTTTAATGATTAGAATGTCAATTAAATAACAATACAAAGTCAACTCAACTGCCAAAAATCAAAATGCCGAAAAAAGATTAAATATGCTAAACCTAATTGTTTTACATTTTATAGCTATACTGTTAATTTTATATAAAATATTATTAACATTATTTTTTATTGTAATTTAAATACCTATTTGAGTTTTTTAAGGTAAATTTCAATCCCAACAAAAACACTCAGACAAACTCCATGTAAAAAAAATTCTAAGCTTAAAATAAAAAAGACTCTAAAAGTTGTGATATAATTTTAAGTTTATGAACTACAGCTGATATAATTTTTGTTAAAATAGTCTGCTAAATAATTGAACTAAGCTTGGTGACTTTGGTGAAACACTTAATTAGTAATTGACTATTTATTTCAATGATAGTATACTATATTATAATGTACTCATTATTTTTAAATTTTTACTTCAGTCGCCAAGCTAAGTTAAATTATATTTAGCAGACCATTTAAACGTAAAATATATCTATAGCTCAAAGACTAATAATAATATCGCAACTTTTAGAGCCTTTTTTTTTGTACACGAACTTTGGCGGTGTGTTTTTGTTGGGATATCACTAATTGTTATTGATTTCAGCCTTAATCAGCCTTAACCAACATACTATTGGTTTTCAATGATATTTTTTAAATTATTTTATGAAATAAGTATCAGCTATATATTATTATATATTGATTTAATATTTATACAACAAATGTGATATAGGTACTTAACTAACAGATACATAGGTAGGTAAATCATTGTAATATAAAATATTTTCATTAAAAGTGTTTATTTTGTGACTATAAATAAACAATGATTTTTATTTTTAACAAATCAAAACAATTTTAAAAAGTGGATGTCGCTATGCTGTACAGTAGGTTAGAAGTGGGTCACTGTAATGGATGGTGTTAAATTTGAATTCAATGATATAATATCATTGTATAAGAAAAACGATTCTGAGCGAAAACGGTCAGTCAGCCTATGATTTTACCAAGTATATTTGATGATATTATTGTGAATAAAGTAATTTATATATAACCTATTTACTCGGAGCCTTGTTTTAAATTTTCAATCTTTAGCTATAAAAGTTAAACATTTTATACATTTTTAACCACAAAATAATTAATAAATTATAAATTTGATAAATGTTGTCAACATTTGAACTTTAAATGCTTATAAAAAAAAATTGTGCCTATGTATTTTTAATATTTTTCAACTGCTATTAGAACGATATATCAGGAGCCTTATATTAAATTTTCACGCTTTTTTACCCAACAAATAAAAATGTATTGATATTTATAGAAAAAAAAACTAAAAAAATTGAAAACTGACAATGTCCGTAAACAGCTCAAAAAAGAGTCAAAATATTTCCAAAATTGTATGGTGTATAGAAAATGCTAATATAAACATTCAGTGAAATTTTCAAGTATCTACAGTCATTCGTTTTTTAATTACAATAAAATAAGAAAATTGTTACATGAGAAATCGAGTAAATATCAAATGTTGTAAAAATATAAATTTCAGACGCTCATAAAAATTTAATTTAAGTTTCTTCTAGACATTTTTTTTTTGATAAAGGTAGACAAACTTATGAGTAATCTTATATTACATTTTCAAATCTTAGATTTAAAAAGAAATATTTTTATGAATTCTCAACTCAAAATGATTTGCTATTTTTCGTGATTTTTCCGTATTTTGTCAAAATTTGAACTTTAAATGCTTATAATTAAAAACTGTGACTAAGGATTTTTAATTTTTTTCATCTGCCTTTGAAACAATAACCTAGGAGCCTTCTATTAAATTTTCAAGCTTTTTTAATCAACAGATAAAATTTTATTAAATGCTTTTGAAAACAACTGGGAAATTTTTACTTTTGACCCCCCAAAGTACCAACTAGATTCACTTTCCTATCAGAAAAGTTACTATTGAAGAAAATCCAAGCACTTTTACTGTCCTAAAAGGTGATGACAGACACAAAAATAAAAAAAAAATATAAAAATAAATAAAAAATAAAATAAAAAAAAAAACACACATCATTGTAGAATCAATACATTCATCGGTTCGCTCAGAATCTAAAATATGACAGAATTCTTGATTACGATAAATTTTAAAAACAATCGGCTTTGGATAACTGTGGTTTCTTATGAAGGTATAATTTTACAATTTATAGAACAAAACATGATTTTCTAATCAATTTTTCCATTACTATAACGTATATGTCTATTTACCCCCCTCCCTCCCCTCTACAATTTTAATGCATAAACGAAGTTATTATAGACTTCGCGAAAAAATTTACATACTTATATGAATTACTATTACTGAATTAGACCCGAGAGAGTTTACTTTTGCCCCAACACTTAGTTGACTATATCTATGATTGTTATAGTGCATAATGACCAGATCAACATGCCGTACATGTTTTTGCCCAAAATCGACCTTTTGGTTTTCGCCCAAATAAACATTATTCATAGTTAACAAAAAAAATATTTTGTGCACTCGTTACTATTCCTTTAGTAGTTTATAATGACATAATCTTAAAATCTTTGTTGAACAAATATGTTTAATACAGCGCCATAACAAATTGAGCATTTGAGCCAGTTGTAATATTTTCCGAACCAAAATTATACTGTAGGTCTTCAAAGCAATAATTTTTTCCCCTCTTTTACTTTATAAAAACACCACGGCCATTTTAAGTTTTTAGTAAAATCTATTTAAATAAATTGTAGTTTGATTATACTTGACTTACTTGTCTTGTATATTATATCAGCACGATCGAACGACTGTATGGTACGTAATTTTATCTCGAATCGTATCCGTATTCCGTACTTTCAGCTGAATTATCGATTATAACTTATCTGGTTTATCGGCAAGATTACGATGTATAGTTTAATTTAAAATCTGGAATTTCCTCCTTTAACTGGAATACATTTTGTTGTTTTAGATTCTGAGCGAAGCGATGAATGTATTGATTTTACAATGATGTGTGTTTTTTTTTTTATTTTTTTATTATTTTTATTTTTATTTTTGTGTCTGTCATCACCTTTTAGGACAGTAAAAGTGCTTGAATTTTCTTCAATAGTAAGTTTTCTGATAGGAAAGTGAATCTAGTTGGTACTTTGGGGGGTCAAAAGTAAAAATTTCCCAGTTGTTTTCAAAAGCGACGTGAAAAACAAAAGAAAAATTAAGGAAAAACCGGAATTTTTACGCAAAATATGTTTTTGAGAAAATCGTTTTTGGTTTTTGGTGTAACTCTAAAACAAATGACCGTAGGGACATGAAATGTTGACTGAATGTTTATAATTGCATTTCCTATACACAATAACATTTTCCAAATATTTTGACTTATTTTGAGCTGTTTACGGACATTGTCAATTTCCATTTTTTTGTAAAAAAAATTGCTTTTGTGAAAAAGCTTGAAAATTTAATAGAAGGCTCCTAGGTTATTGTTTCAAAGGCAGATGAAAAAAATTAAAAATCCTTAGTCACAGTTTTTAATTATAAGCATTTAAAGTTCAAATTTTGACAAAATACGGAAAAATCACGAAAAATCGCAAATCATTTTGAGTTGAGAATTCATAAAAATATTTCTTTTTAAATCTAAGATTTGAAAATGTAATATAAGATTACTCATAAGTTTGTCTACCTTTATCAAAAAAAAAATGTCTAGAAGAAACTTAAATTAAATTTTTATGAGCGTCTGAAATTTATATTTTTACAACATTTGATATTTACTCGATTTCTCATGTAACAATTTTCTTATTTTATTGTAATTAAAAAACGAATGACTGTAGATACTTGAAAATTTCACTGAATGTTTATATTAGCATTTTCTATACACCATACAATTTTGGAAATATTTTGACTCTTTTTTGAGCTGTTTACGGACATTGTCAGTTTTCAATTTTTTTAGTTTTTTTTTCTATAAATATCAATACATTTTTATTTGTTGGGTAAAAAAGCGTGAAAATTTAATATAAGGCTCCTGATATATCGTTCTAATAGCAGTTGAAAAATATTAAAAATACATAGGCACAATTTTTTTTTATAAGCATTTAAAGTTCAAATGTTGACAACATTTATCAAATTTATAATTTATTAATTATTTTGTGGTTAAAAATGTATAAAATGTTTAACTTTTATGGCTAAAGATTGAAAATTTAAAACAAGGCTCCACCTAAATAGGTTATATATAAATTACTTTATTCACAATAATATCATCAAATATACTTGGTAAAATCATAGGCTGACTGACCGTTTTCGCTCAGAATCGTTTTTCTTATACAATGATATTATATCATTGAATTCAAATTTAACACCTTCCATTACAGTGACCCACTTGTAACCTACTGTACAGCAGAGCGACATCCACTTATCCACCTTTTTTTAAATATTATTGTTATTGTCAATTCATGGCCATTAAGCCATGGTACAATTTTTTTTGTATGTTATCTAAATTGAATAAGGTGAATACGGCTATAAGATAGTACTATTTTGTACTATCATTAATGCTATAATATCTTTAATCGTTGTGGTGAACGATCATTATATTTATCCACAGCTGACTTCTATACTAAGCTGTAGTATAGAAATGTGTGCACTTAGCAATTAGCATGGCCATTTGGTAATCAGTATGTATATTAGAGAAACACCATAATGCTGGTTTCGGCTTCCCGACATTTTTATGTTTGGTCAACGTGTTATCATATATGAGTGATACAAGTTCAGTTGTATGTTATCAATATTTGCGCGACCGATCGAGGGGGGGGGGGGGTAAAAACCGGAAATTACTTTTCAGGAAAATTAATATGAGAATGATATTTTTTAAGAACCATATTGTCATGAACATTATTCAACAAAACTTTTGTTTAACGTAATTATTTTTTAAAGAATGTTTTTTTTTTTTGGAACAATATACCTAACCATTGAATATTTTTATCAGGGAATTACTTCCTTGAAAACCATTTATAAAGGATTAGTATATTAATATAATATAGCACGATTAATATAATTATACGACACAGAATCGTACGAATCGGGACAATATTTTTAAGTACGGTGGTTTATACCACGATTAATACCGGTGATCCAGCAGGGTGCACTCTGCAGTCTGCAGTGACCTCTAAATAGTAAATACACGTGTTAAATCCATAGATATATAATATTAATATTACAATATATTCTCGGTTAAAATATCGTACCGTTCGTACATTATCTTAAATCGTGTTTGTAAATAAGACTGGATATACAGAGTACCTACTACCTACAGTGAAATCTATAAAAATATAACGAACGACATACTACTCATACTACACAGTACACACTCTGTAGTCTGTAGTCTGTTTAACATTAATTATTCCTACTAATATACTCAAATATTATTAAATTCAGGTTCAGAATGAACCGCTCGGTCGACCAAAACTCGTCGCATCCGCGCATCCCCACCGCCAGACGCCCCCCCCCCCCCCCCCCCCACCCAACTTCGAGCGTTAGTATCGGCCGCCACGAAACTGCAGCTGTGTATAGTGTATATCGATGTATACCTACTACTACAACTATGGTATCGGTATGAATGCAACTGCCAGGCGCCAGCCAGCAGCTGTGCTGTGTGTAGTCGTATTGTAGTGTATTCTCGCACGTTCCCACCGTGCGTCGCCGCGTTCTGTGTGAGACAGCTGCCACTGTGTTCATTCGTGCAACCGCGTGTACGTTCGGTTTTGCGATTACCGTTTTGTTTACAATCCACGTTGTATACTATATTTCGTTCAGTTTTTATAATATTCCATTGCAAATTTTTAATATTATTCGTGAATATGTCTTGTAATTGTTCGATTATCATGAAACAACTACAAAAACAAGCTGCTGTAGACTCTAGCCAGTCTAGCCGCTCCAGGTCTCCAATAAAAAAAAATCCAAAGGGAAAGGTCAGTAAAAAATTAATTTTGTAATTTATTTAATAATACCATCGAATATACATATTATATTGTATAGAGAAACAATTTGGATTTTCATTTTATTTCGTCATTGAGACCATATACTTTGGATAGAGCTACTGCTATATAAACGCGTACTACGTGTTGAAGACATCATAAAGACGAGTCGCAAGGTGACTGATCTCTGCACATGCGTGTGGCGTCGCATATTTATCATATATATGACTAAACTAGCGGTGATATAAATTGCGCGTGATCCTTGGATCATATACAATGGATGGAGGCATGGAGCTACTTTAATCATTTGCTGTGTCCAACATAACCCCCCACTTATTAGTTATTTTATAGTGATTGTTGGCGAAACGCATGCGTAATAACTCGTTGTTCCTTGAAATTAAATGGGTGGTGGGGATGGAATGTAAAGCGGCATATGCGCAACGCATGCTCAATAACTCGTTGTTCCTTGACATTTTTCCAAAATGTGTATTTTAGGGTGCTTTATTAGAATGTAAAAAAAAAAGCCCGGACAAACTTCGTTTTGAAATTATTGTTGAAAAAATTCATTTTTTTCGTAATGCACATATTTTTTTTTAAAAATACTTAGAATTGAATATTTTTAAAAAATTTTAATATGCTGTATTTATAATAAAACATTGTTTCAATTTCAGCGAGTTGATTCTGGTAAAAGACTATTAATAATTAATGCGTACAAATCAAAATTGGAAGCAGATCCAGAAAAGTCGATAAGAACACTCCGGCAAGAGATATCTAAAGAATTAGGCATTGGAGCAACTACAATTTCCAAAACAATCATGGTATACAACCGTTCGAAAATTGTGATATCTCCAAATAGAACACGGGTTAAGGTATCCGCCCGCATTAAATTTGATGAGTTCCAAAGAAATGTGGTTCGTAGGCACGTGCACAGTTTTTGGTTTAAACGTGAAATCCCGACTGTAGACAAAATATATCAAGTGGTTTCTAACGATGAGTCTTTACCACCGATCTCACGAACCAGCCTTTTTCGTATTTTAAAAGATATGGGTTTTAAGTACAATAAACGAAGTGGAAATGGCGCACTGACGGAAAAAACTGAAATTGTTTTGTGGCGTAGACGGTTTCTTGAAGATTTAAAAAAATACCGTGAAGAGGGTCGACATATTTACTACTTGGATGAAACCTCTGTAAATTCTGGTGAATGCACAGTAAAATCACCACAGGACGAATTTTTACCAGGTCAAACAACCGGAGTTGTAAATTCGTCGGGAAAAGATAAACACCTTATAGTCCTCAATATAGGTTCGGAAGACGGCTTTGTACCAGAAGCATTATTATGTTTTGAGTCGAAAAAAAATGCAAGGAATTCTCACGATGAAATTAATGGTGAAACATTTAACGAATGGATAGAGAGTATATTGCCTCGATTAAAAGAGAAATGTGTGATAATTATGGACAATGCCTCATACCATTCAATAAAGATTGATAAAGCACCTACGTCGAAAACCGAGAAGGCTAATATTATTAAGTGGTTGAAAGATAAGAATGAAATCATAGACAGACCTATGGTTATTCCACAACTCCTTGAAATAGTGAAAAGGGTAAAGCATGATAAATATGTAGTTGACGAATTAGCAAAACAATATGATTCTATTATACTAAGACTGCCGCCATATCATTGCGAGCTTAATCCAATGGAATTGGCTTGGTCATCGGTTAAAAATTATGTTACAACGAACAATACAACTAATAAATTAACCGATGTCGAACAATTATTAATTGAGGGCGTCGAACGTGTGAAGCCAAACATATGGAAGGATTTTATCAGTCAGACGAAAAAAGAAGAAGACAAATTTTGGAAAATTGACTTCATTGTAGATGACTTATTATCTGCAGAGGTAGAAACTCTAACGACGACAATCGGAGATACATCATCAGACGAATCCAGCATTACTGACTAATTTTTTATTTTATTATTTTGAATACATTTTTAAAAAAAATTATTGTACCTTATATATTTTTAATTTTTTTTTTTATTGTTCGTATATTGTATAATATGAATATTTATACTCTCTATTTGATATATACTTAACCAATAAAAAAACCTAATTTATAATATATTTATTGTTATTCAGTCTCATGTAAGGTTCTACCTACCTACTATTCTCTGTATACACGACGGCGAGTACCGATGATCAAAGACTGCCGCCGATAATTGTCAACCAATGACGGAACGCAAAGCGTCCGCCTGGAGGGTCAGACGGCGAACGACGCCGATGCAGAATACGCCGTGTAAGTGCCCTGGCCTAAGTGCGCGAAAGCGGTTCAATCTTAACCTGAATACAGGATAATAACATTAATATTAATGTATCACACTTGAATGACTGTGTAGGTATATTATGTATATTGCGTGATACTGGTTCCACATACACTTTGCTACAGTATAAAAAAAAACTAGTTTTGAACATGGTTACATGTTTATTATTATTAATTATTATTTATTAATTATTTTTATTATTAATATTGTAAAGATCTCATCTGCTCGATAGAAGTACCTATACTATAGGTACCTAATTAATTTTTAGTAATAATTATAATATTAATTAAATCGCTATATAAATTAATTTTTCAAAATATCGTTAAGAGGACGCTACACCCGCATGTGTTGTCTCCGTATTACAAATGTACAACATAGCAAAAACTGTTTTGCAGCGCGGGAAAGAACCGAGAAGACTACAGTCATAATTAAGAAACGAGATTTGCACCACACAAAAAGGAAAACTTTGGCTGTGCAACGTTGTTTTTATTTTTTTGATATAACTTATATGAAAAAAGTTCTTACTGTTTCAAAAACCATTATTTTTTGTGTTTTTCAAACTTGAAAAACTTTTTTTACATAAATGATATCAAAAAAATAAAAACAACGTTGCACAGCCTAAGCTTTCCTTTTTATGTGGTGAAAATCTCGTTTCTTAGTTATGACTGTAACCTTCTCGGTTCTTTCCCGCGCAAAACAGTTTTTTGCTATTTTGTACATTTGTAGGACGTTAAGAGGACGCTATACCCGCTGCGTTGTCTCCGTCTTACAAATGGGGCGTCACCGTTTTCGGCCAAAACATACTGTTCTTTTTACAATTATAACAACTGAAACTTAATAATTTTTATATTTAATTATATATGATTGTATCCAAAAATGTGATTTGTTGATAAACATTCTGAGTGAAAAAATAATAAAATAAAACAATTGGCAATAAAATGGTTTAACATATTATTAGCTTAAATTCAAATAAACTAACAATACATTTTTGTTTGAAAAATGTTACTATTTTTATTGTATACCTTTACTCTTCAATATAAGTTGAATGTCGTTCATAGTTGGTTATATTTTACTATCATAATTATTATTATATACCTTCTTATTACCTATATGTATTATATAACTATATTATTTTTTATTCGATTAATGTAAGTAATAACATTGATTATAAATACTAATATAATATAATCAATTGTAACAATAATAATATGTTATAACAGTTTATTGCCAATTGTTTTATTTTTTCAGTTTTTTTAGTTGTAGGTAATAATGTTTAAAAAAAAATCACATTTTTGGATACAATCATATTATTTAATTATATATAAAAATTGTTATATTCAGTTGTTATAATTGTAAATTTTAAAGAAAACTGTAAGTTTTGGCCGAAAAGGGGGCCGCCCCACAAATGTACAACATAGCAAAAAACTGTTTTGCGCGGGAAAGAACCTCGGTAGTATTTATAGTAGAATTACCAAAATTCCACAACGCATAGGGAACAACTTTATCTTTGTCGTAGAGTTTTTATTACTTGGATAACATAAATAAAATTAAAGTTATCAGTTTGAGAACATTAGGATTTTTTTTGTTTTTTTCATTAAATTATTAAAAAATATTGGTAAGACGACAGAAAAAGATAAAGTTGTAAATTATAATCAACGATATGTGAAGTTGTCAGAAATGTTTTCCACCGTTATGATGACTAAAATGGAATGTAGATGTTAGCCGGTAGTATAGTAATTCACGATGACTAGCAACCACGGTTTTATTAAGACAACTGTTTATTAGGTGCGTTACCCCAGCACCCGTACTTTCAAAATCATGAATTTCAATCACGCAGTATTATGTACTTTATTTTGTACAATTTTGTACAACCAAAATTAAATTTTGTACAACACTCAAACACCCCCAAAATCCAAATTCATCTTACGGGTGCTGCGGTAACGTTACCCCAGCACCCGGATCAGTTAATTTTCACGAATTTCAACTTTGAACCGTACAGTATTATGTACTTTATTTTGTATAATTTTGTACAACCAAAATTAAATTTCGTACAACACTCAAACCCCCCCAAAATCCAAATTCATCTTACGGGTGCTGCGGTAACGTTACCCCAGCACCCGGATCAGTTAATTTTCACGAATTTCAACTTTGAACCGAACAGTATTATGTACTTTATTTTGTACACTTTGTGCTGTGGTAACTATCTAAGATTAGCCCCCCCCCACAAAAAAAAAAAATACTATTTCATCTAACGGGTGTTATCGAGTATCTTGTATCAATATTGTATCTAAGATACTGCACAACCTTGTAGGTAGAAATAGTTGTTGTTGATTAATTTATAATTCTATAATTATTATAATTTTATCTTACTAGGTAGTAGGTAGATTCTAGAACTTATTTTTTAAACTTTGACTTTTTCTTTTCTCTTGAATATCATTCTCTACTTAAGCACAGAACTGTTTATTTTATATTTTTCCTTTTGTTTATTGCTCTCCAGATAATTATTATCTTCTTAATTTCCGTCTTACCTCTTATGCTATTAACACTATTGTCAATTTTAATCTAGTTCTGTCTTTTAGATTTAATGTATTGATTTTACTATGTTTTTTTTTTTTTGTGTGTCTGTGTACACGAGAACTTGTCGAAATAATGCTTCGATTTTTAACTTCATTAGCTTTTCCGGTTCGAGAGTGAATCTAGTTGGTGCAACGGGGAGCTCATTTTTTTTAAATTCCCAATATTTTTCAAAAGCACCGTGAAAAACCAAAACAAAATTAACGAAAAACGGGATTTTTTACGCAAAATCAAATTGTGAAAAAATCGATTTTAGATATTAGTGTAACTCTAAAACTAATTACCGTAGAAACATGAAATTTTCACAGAATGTTTATACTGGCAGTTTCTATACGTAAATAAAATTTTCAAATGTTTTCAAGTTATTCATAGACATTTGAAATTTTCAATATTTTTTAGTTTTTATTTTATAAATGACGATAAAATTTTATTCGTAGGGTAAAAAAGCTTCAAAATTTGATACAAGACTTCTAATATATTTTTGGAAAAGTAGTTAAAAAATATTAAAAATACATAGTCACAATTTTTTTTTAATAAGCATTGAAAGTTAGAATTTCTATAAAATATCTAAAAATCACAAAAATTTGCAATTTATTTTGAGTTAGAAATTCATAAAAAATTTTCTTTTCAAATCTAAGGTTTGAAAATTCTATACAAGATTCTTCACGAGTTTGTCTACTTTTATAAAAAAAAAATGTCTACCGGAAAGTCAAATTAAATTTTTATGAGCATTTGAATTACAATATTAGATATTCACTCAATTTCTGTTGTACCGATATTCTTATTTTGTTGTTAAATAAAAACGAATAATATTGTAGAAACTTGAAATACGAGTATACACCAAATATTTATTTTATCAATTCCTATACTTGATAAAATTTTCAAAATATTTCAACAATTTTTAAGTTATTTATAGACGTTTGAAATTTTCCGTTTCTTTAGTTTTTTATTCTATAAAGGTCAATAAAATTTTATTCAAAAAACTTGAAAATTTAATATGAGGTTCCCCATAAGATAAAAATATTAAGGCACTTTTTTTTTTTATAGCCATTTAAAGTTCAAATGTTGACAAAATTTTTTTAATTGAAAATTTACAAATTCTTTAGTTAAAAATTTATAAAATGATTAACTTTTATAGCTAAGGATTGAAAATTTGAAACAAGGTTCCACGTAACATAATGAATTTCTTTTATAGGTACCTACATTTAAAAAATAAATAATTTAATTAATATTCTATAAAATATCCAAGACTGAAAGCTCGTCTCCGATCAGAATCGTTTTTCGTATACAATGATGTTATATCATTGAATTCAAATTTAATACCATCCATTACAGTAACTCACTTGTAAACTACTATACAGCAGAGCGACATCCACTTACTTACCCTCTTTTTGATATCAAATTTGTGCTACAATATTTTAAGTAGGTAATAAAGTTATAAAAAAATAAATAATATTCATAAAAAACTTTATATTGTGTATATTAAAAATTCTACATTTTGTTTTTTTCCATGGGGATTTGTAGCTGTTTCTTTAAGGTCATCATACACTTCCCACCGCTCATTGTCTCGCCATACTATTGACTTATAATGTCCAGTGGATACTCTTAGACCAGAGCGATCCCCACTTACAAATACGATTGCACTTCTTAAATAGTATTCTTTGGTTCTTATTACTAATATTTTCGGTATTTCCTCCAAGTCCCATAAAACTGGTTTTGCATAATTTTGTGGAACATTACAGATTTCTGTAATGTCTGCATAACTTGTCGATTCTTCAAGTTCTACAAAATACAAGTTAGTCAATCAATTTTTATTTAAGAATTTTGGTAATATATAATAATTGTAAAGTATGAAAGTAATTTATTTTACCTTTTGGAAGTGACATAAGCTCAATCAATATATGGGATTTTGCATTGAATGTATTTTTCCTTCTTGACGGACATTCAATACAGTCTATTTCTTCAGTTGAAAAGTATTTTTCAATTTCTTCTTGTACATTTATGTAATCATCAAAAGCACATAACGAAATAACTGGGTATTTTTGTACAGTCATATAATTAGGACATAACATATTTTTACAACAATTCACGTTTGTATATGATGGCAATTTGTTGAATAGTTTTTTTGCTGTAGATTTTAATGTTCCCATAACATCAATTAGTTGTATATTACCTACTAGAGTATGCTCTTCATCATTATATGGGTAATGCAGTGCCAATAATTCTATTCGTTCTTTATACAAACTAGTTATTTTTACATTTTTTTTACTTAACATTCTAGTTATAAATTTTGCTGTTCTATCAGATTTTTCATGTTTTACCAAGAATGAAAGATAGTTACTACTGTCTGCAGCTGCATAGGCCAATGATGTTAATATAGAATCAACAGAACAAGTATTTCTCAATATAACTTTTCCTATGTTTTTTATTGTCTGAGGCTTGTTGTTAAAAGTATTTCCATTTTTTAAAAATACAATTTGTTTTTCTGATCCTTTTTTGTTGAGATCGAGGTTCTTAAATCCTGCTTGTGGATTAAGGTAAGATTTTTTAGATCAACTATTTTTAAATGTTGTTGACTTCCCTTTTTTTGCCATTGTTCTTCTGCATTTGTTTCTGTGTTACATTCTACACAGGTCAAACAAATCCGTGTCTCACCATATCCCTCATCACTATCTATAAAAATAAAATGTTGTGAAGTAATAAAACCACTAATAAATGAATTAAATTTAAATATTTGTAATGTGTATACAAATACATTTAATTATGCAAAGGAACCATTCTACAGCTGTACTCTTTTTTAAGAATTTGTAAAACAATTAGAACATGTTTTTGGACCACATAACTAATTTTATTTCATATTTCAGATGTTTAAGTGTACAACTATTTATTAGTTATGAATGTGTTCTATTATTACTCAATATGATAAGTACTTACAAATTACTAAAAACATTGTAAGAATCATAATTTTTTTGGCACTTATTCTGCAAACTATGTCTTATTCTTTGGAAGGTTATAACAAAGTTATCTAGTTTAATAAGAAAATAATTTATCACATTAACAATACAAGGTAAACTATTGATTTATAATGTATTTGATAAGGTTAAAACTCAAATTTGGTCAAATTTAAAACAAAAAAGTCCTTCCTTGTCTGGGAAATATAATATTGTACTCTGAACCTTCGGTGACTATTATTAAATTACCTGACAATTTTTTTTTAGTTTTTTCCAGTAATTCATATTAAACTGAATAAATTGGTAATTTTCAAATTGAATAATTACCTATATTTTTTGACTTATCTACATATTATAATACCTATAGGACTTTTTAAATTATAATCATTAATAATAAAATAATTAGTTATATTAAATTTTATCCAGTAAAGAAGTCATAATTATGATTCGTAAAATAATTGTATGATAAAAAATGTTTATGTATAAACCAGTTTAAATTTAAAATTTTAACTCTTAAATTATCACTTTTGTTGAACATTTTAATGCTATGGAAAAAAAAAACAATAAAAAGTCTGAATGTATCAATACATTACATAATTCAATTAATAGCTACCAAATCAAATAAAACTCCAGGTTAGGTACGCTTTATTTTATATTTTACATTTCTTATTAGTTATTTCTAAGTTATAAATATTGAATAGTTTCTATTATAATTATATGTATACTATATATCATTATTTATATTGTATAAATTGTATATTTTTATTTATTATTTTTTTTTAAACATTATTCTCATCTATTGGATAGGTTTTAATTCAATCACATAATATATTAATTTATTATTTTTATCAATAAAGTTATTTTTGACAATAGGTACCTACTACTATAATAATAATTGTCGTTGATAAATGATTTTCCATGTACTATGGTGGTAAGTAGTTAATAGTTTGTAATATTATTTTATTTAAATGTAATTAAACATTTTTTCAGGTAGGTATATTATAAATATTATATAGGTTTGAAGTGATAGGTACCTATATAGTATATACTATATAGTTGAGATGTTATGTGAAGATAAATATTATTTACTCACTTTACTCTTAGGTGTTTAATTAACAATAATATTATTGATAAAATTTGGGAAAAAATAAATCTAAAATCTAAAATCAAAAATCTAAAATAAACATATTATATTTTTTGGGAATTACAAATTATACCTAATAAAAGGTAATACTATCATAGATACCTACAACGGCTACAACTATATACTAGATATAACTATATATATTTAATTTTATATTGTTATTTTCTACAAGTCATTTATTGACTATTTTTTAATCAATAGAATAAATCTTTTCCTTGTGTACATAAAATTAATATAATTAATTTAATTGTAGTACCTATTATAGGTAATTGATAAGTTTAAAATGTAGAGCCTACACATTTAAAATGGTTGAATAGGTAATTGAATGTACCTATTAAAGCTGTATGTATGTTGAATCATACATTGCATTGTTTATATTATTTAGATACCTATACTAATACAATAATACTTACTATAGCCATCAAAAATAATTTGATCTTTCAAATTGAAAATTTCATCATCAATATTTTTAATTAAATTATTTGGTTTTCTTCCTCTATTATTGTTTGCCATCACTTATTACTTATTAGAGTAATGTACAAACGTTCTAACTTCTACTTATATTTTAATATAAAACAAAATAAATTCAAGTAAATAATTATACCTAATACACGTCACACGACATAAATGTAACTTACTTACACAATGATCACAATTTTGAAAAACAGAAATAGGTACATAAAGACATTTATAACTATTTTTAGATAAACAATATTATATTTTTAACAATAACAATCTCGTTATCGCGACCGCGGCCCGTAGCCGTTATCACACGTCGTTTTTTTTTCAAAACATTTTAATAAAAATCGGTTTTTTTCTCACTTTTTCCAATTTTCTTTGGTTTTTTTACGCTTTTTCGACCCCGTTCTGGTACCGGACGCTCGGGAAGAGGCATACGCTTCCGGTTTTCGTTTGCGTTCAGTTCTCGGTGGTCCGCGTCTCGCCCGATTCGATGGCAAATAGTGCCGCCTCGAGTCGTTTCGTCGCTATTATTTCTCTCTTTTTACCGTCGTTCTCGATCCGTTCCGTCTTTTTAATCGCCGTCTGTGTACTATTCGCTCGGCAGACGTCTTTTCAAAGCCACCGGTATGCGGTTCGTACGCCAATTCGGTCCGTAACCTATGCGTTCGCGTTTACAAAATTACAAACCGAGGTAGCACAAATGTAAACATATTATATACGTATTATAATATATTTTTTTTTATTCATTCAAAATAAATTATATTTACCTATTATAAGTTCAGAGTTTTTTTTCTCCACCTAATATTTTTAAACTCAGGTCAAAGTTGCGGTAACGTTTAAAAGTTTGATATAAAAAGGGTGTATGAGTCGAGTTTGTTCCGCAGCACCCGTAAGATGAATTTGGATTTTGGGGGGGTTTGAGTGTTGTACGAAATTTAATTTTGGTTGTACAAAATTGTACAAAATAAAGTACATAATACTGTACGGTTCAAAGTTGAAATTCGTGAAAATTAACTGATCCGGGTGCTGGGGTAACGTTACCGCAGCACCCGTAAGATGAATTTGGATTTTGGGGGTGTTTGAATGTTGTACAAAATTTAATTTTGGTTGTACAAAATTGTACAAAATAAAGTACATAATACTGCGTGATTGAAATTCATGATTTTGAAAGTACGGGTGCTGGGGTAACGCACCTCTGTTTATTATCTATACTAATCGATCATTTTAACAATACAATAGATAGATAACTCAATACATCAAAAAGGATACCTATTAGTTGATTTGAAAATAATTTGAATGTAAGCAATATATTAGAATTTAGCATTTTATATACATATTTCAGTATAGTATCTAATAAGTGCTCGACAAACTAAATTGTACATAATATATTTTATGTTATATGTATAATATTATTCTATATAAAGTTTTATTACTCAGAAACTACTCGTTCAAATTTTGATTTTGACATCAACATTTTCAAGAAAATTTGATAAATAGCTTACAGTAAAAAAGGGGCGGTTCTCATTAGATAAACAAAAGTTTGTATCGTCACAGAACACTCTTTAAGTGATACAACAATCCCAAGAATTTGAAAATATGGTTTTTTTAAAATTGGCACCTGCCGGCTACATTTCCTCACTGAAAGAAATAATATATACTGAAGCTTGAACTCGGCCGTAAAAACAAGCCGTCGAATTTGGCGTTACCCCCAACATCGAAGGGAAAAACATTTCATTTTTGCATATGAATATACGACGGACGTATAATAATGTTTTATTTTGATTATTTAATTAATTTTTTTACACATTAAACGTATAGTATACTAGTATAGTAGTATCATTATTTCAAGTTATAATAATAACATATATAGAGGTACATAGGTATTTTCAATCAATTACAATTAAAAATTTGGAAGGTACATTACACTAGCACCACAACCTAAACTATTTTCTTCGAATTTGGTTCCATACTTTAGTAACCGATTAGTAACCATTCATAACCAACAATTTGGAATTCGTAACCTAAACCAAGTACCAGGAAAACAGTTTTTCCCAACCGGGTGCTGACGTAACGTTACACCAGCACCCGCAGATTGAAATATCCTACTTAGGAAGTTCAAAACCAAACTAGGTTTTAGTAACTGATAAATTATTTATTTTTATTTTTTACCCTTGGAGAAGATAATGGAGCTCACTGAACATGTTCGTGTGGGGCCCATGTGTTTACAATTTTAAATATAAATTAATTAAATAGTTCATATAAATTAAATAATTACAATTTGCATTTCGCAATACTCATTTATCGAATAGACATAGGTTATAGGTACCTAATGGCTAATTCCTATAACTAGAATATCAATATATTATAGTCTATGTCTCTATATCAAATACCGATCATTAATAAGTAATGCAATAGTCCTATATATTTATTATGAGTATGTCTATATTTTGTTCTTGTAATAGCCAAAGTGTATTTTTTTTTTTTAAGAATCTTAAAAGAGTTGCTTTGTTTAATTTACAATGGTACCTTAATATATTGTAAATTTTCGGATCAATATATGAATAAAATAAAAGAATAAATAATAATTTTATAGTACAATATTGAAGTTGTTTATTTTGTTCCCTGGGTCGCATCCAAAAAATGTAGATTTAGGAGCATCTACTGGTGATACTGCCACCTAGGGCCTAGGCTACCTAACCATGAATATGTATTATCTAAAATGTATTAAATAAATAAGTAAAACATTTATTAAATAAGAATGCGTCATTACCAGGGATAATACAATTTGCGAGAGGTAGGCATAAAAAAATGGTATTTTTGAAAGAAACTCTCCAAAATAACTACACGCCCATCGTATGTAAAAATGAAATGTTTTGCTCTTCGGCGGTGAGGGAAGCGGAATTCGGACGACTCGTTTTTTGTATCATTGGGAGAATGGCGAGCCGCGCTACAGCATATATTATTATCTATCTCGGTAGCCTTCCTTAAACGTTTCTAACGTACGTCAAGTTAGGAAATGACGTGGGAGAATTTCTCAATGACTTAGCCACACATATCTTTACACACGTCGTGAGGTTAGGGGTGATAAGTTAGACCACGGAATATTTTAATACTTTGAAGTTTGAGGACACCCGAGAGATGGCGTGGATTCAGATCGTTTGTCAGTGAATTCGCGATCTGCAGTGTTTCGTCGACGATTCGATTTTACGCGATCGGTTATACGATACCGGAAACATTTTGCTAACTACGCGTGAGTAAATAGGTACGACTTTGCGATATAACGACTTCTTGTGGCAACAACCGTGGTATTTATACAGAAACGTGAGTATAAAAGTGACAATATTGCGTGTCGTATCGGTAGTAATACACCACCCTTCGACCACCAGTATGCGTTATCGAGCATCGTTTTAAATTTATAAAAAAATATCCAAAACATACCCAATACTCATCGACGACATTTAAAATTTTAAATATTAAGTAACAAATTTATTACTTACTATTTCACTACTGGTCTGTGGAACGGTATCGCATAATCTGGGCTGTGGTTCACACATTTCTTCAGTCTGCTAAAAGAAATAAAACATATTAAATACAGAACAATAACAATGCATATAAAATAGTAAATTTGTTTAAAAATTTTAAATATTAAGTAACAATAATTATTACTTACTATTTCGCTACTAGTCTGTGGAACGGTATCGCATAATCTGGGCTGTGGTTCACACATTTCTTCAGTCTGCTAAAAAAATAAATCATATTAAATACAGAACAATAACAATGCATATAAAATAGTACATTTGTTTAAAAATAAAAATACTTACCAATTGCTAATTTTTTTTTGATGATTTCGATGCTGCAAACGGGTTGCTCGGAGCACCAAAGTGTTGTATTTTAACTTTTTTCCCCTTATGCACATCACGCTCGTGTTTTAATTTGTAGTCGTTTTTAAAAACACTACCACAATCGAGACATACAGTTTTAATACGCTTGCGTTTAGATTCCATGTTTAAACAAAAATTGTCGCACAAATAAATTTAAAATATTTAAGTTAAATTGGAATCGAAGCAAATGCAGAACTTTGATAACCACTATTAATAATAATAATAACAATAAAAATATAAAATATTATTATAAATCGTGTCGTCACTCGTCGTGTCTAAATCGAATAAGAACATGTAATGCATACAATTTAAAATTTTAGGGGATATTGGAATTGGTTTAGTTTGAACCTTGAATTGATAAACAGCCGACTGCTTCGGACAGCGGAATGTTGCGTACCGACCGCGATATCGGTATTTTCCATTTCTATTTTTAGACATTAATATTTAATATTAGTGAAAACAATTTAATTACAAGAACACAATAATCTTAGCTCTTCTGGGTACTTAATCTTTAGACTGCCTTAAATAACGTAGCATATTTATTACGAGTAAATCAGTAAACCATATTATGTTGATACTTCATGCTTAATGTGTATTAGTTTTACTTATTAATAATACGGAAGTTTCAATGATCTCTTTACATATTACATTTAGCGAATTCTGAAAATTGCCGACTAGTACTTACAGTTGCCGACATTCGAGGGGTGTCAAACCCCCCCACATCCCCCGTAAAATCGCCACTGCTCATCGTCATACGGTTACGCGTTTCGATTATTATTATTATTATTCTTACCAGTCGTTATGTTTTGTTGTGATTACAACGATTTCATTGGAATTTGAAAAAAAAACGCTCTCGTTTGTTAGTCTCGCGCACAGTTTTAACCGGTCGCGACAGTAAAAATTTCTATTATTTTTTATTTTGTTAATGTGCCAGTATCGTGTCGTCTATAATTTAACAAGTCGTTGTTAAAATTACAGTGTTTTGATTGGCTGAATATTGTGGTAATCTAATTAATATACCATGTTACCAAGCGTTACCAGAATGTTGAAAAATATTCAACTTGTCGTCGAGCGGTAACAGTGGTTCAATTGTTATCAACTACCTTCTGTCAAAATAACCCGCCCTTAAGCCAAGCTCATATTATGATAAGGTTACATGATACGCGGTTACATTGGTTGACCTAATAGATACCATTCTACCGAGAACCAAAAACGTGATACAAAAATACAACATAATATGGACAACACGATACAGTAAATTACGTGTAAACTGTAAAGGCGCCTTTTGCTAATATGGCTTCATGCTCGTGCTTCATTCGATATTCTCGAATTAATAATATTTGTCTTCGTCATCACGGATCTTTCAAAATAATCATTCATTTAACATTTTCCAAGTAGGTACGTACCCGTGATATAATATTATAATACAATAATATATTCTACTGGAGGACGGAGTGGCCGAGCTAATTAAGGCGTCGGTTCGATGCCGGCCGCAGGTGGCATTTTTCTTCGGGCAAGTCACAGTGTCCGGAGAGAAGTGCCGCCATCCCCGGCATGGCAGATACCTACGGGTGTCCGCTAAAAAATCTGCCAAACCAAAACACACGTGCTTAAGCTTACAGTGCCCTCCCCCACAGTAAAAAAAACACCCAATGGCCTAAGTTTCCGCGGGTTAATTAATGAAAAAAAAAATAATAATATATGCGTATAATATTATAATCACATTATAATATTATGTGCCTTAATAACCGAACTATTTAAATTTGAAAAACTATACTGTAGGCGGTTTTCGTATAGTGAAAATAATATTTATTCGAGTGTTTTTGTTGGAATTTATAATATATAGGTACGCAAACGAAGTATTGACTTCTCCGCAGGGTATACGAAAAATGCTGTATGACGGCTACGGCGTCGACGTTTCTTATTCGTAATTTTCGCCACCTTTGCATGCAAAACACCGTGTATCGTGAATTCGAAACCACTACAATGATAACATAATAATGTACTAATGTAAATATATACTATAGACCTGCAAGGGCCGTACATTTTCGGCCCGGTCCGGTCCAAAACATTTTGTGCAAAAAAAAGTCCAGGCTCAGCCCGAAAATACTGTTAAGCTCATAAAAAGCCGGTCTGCAGGTCCAACAACTGTTTCCTTTATGCCGGTCCAAAATACTGTGAAAAAAAAAGCCCGGGCCCTGCCCGACATATTTTATTTTAAGGCTGGTGCATAACATTTTGTTAAAAAAGGCCCAGTCTAGTCTTAAGTTTTTTTGTAGGACTGGTTTAAAAATGTTATAAAAAATTCCACACGACATATTTTAATGATAACAATATAATAACTGGCGTTGATGTATTACATTTACCTGTAGTTTGATGGAAACTAGCTAGATCTAGCACTATGACCCATGCTCTACTATGCATTATGCAGGTTCCATGTGTGTGTATTTTGCAAGTTTCGCAGTATTTTTAACACAACATTTGCAAATAAAATTTGTATTACATAAAGTTAAAAAAAAATTATATACTAAATACTATACATATTTTCTTCTCTCTAGTAAATAATTACATATCAAATACCTATTGGAGAGTTGAATTAATGATAAGTATATATTCCTCAATATTGTTAAAAGTAGAGTAGAACAAATTTCAATTTTAAAAATTTTCTTGGATTTATCCCAGTTAAGATAACTACATGACTATCCTATATTATTATTATAAATAACGAAAAGTACATTACAACCTACTTATTATAGTACCTACTATACTGCGGTAATAGTTATAACTGCAATATACAGCGTGTATATAACTGTACCTTCTAATTTTAGTGAGTATTTAAATAATTTATCTAAACCTGTAGAAAATGATTATGAAATATTGTGTGAACACGTAGGTAGGTATTAAAAAAACGCATTATAATTATTTATTAATTGTGATTTTTAATTTTTATTATTTCACAGTATTAGGTATTATACCTGTAAGCGCGTGGAGTTTCATGTTCCGTATATATTTAAAGCTGAAAACATGACAAGTGGAACAATATAATTACTATTACAGTTCTACGTTTTTCGATTAGTGTAAACTACCTAGTACCTACCTATTCGAATGTTTAAACAAAAAATATATTAAGATTTTTTTTATGTTAATCAATGTTTATTAAAGAAAATGTCAATATAATATAATAAATAAATAACAGATATGATTATGTAAATAGCCCATGATAGGTACGCGTATTTAATATTCTATCGAAATTGCGCATAAGTCTGTCGTTATATTTCGACGATGGATGAGGTGTTTTAATATTTCTAATAAGTAATTAAATACAAATACAAATACATTAAAAATATTTTTAAATACTTACCTATATGTTACTTGTCGACGAGAGCTCTTCAGGACCAAAACTATTTGTTTAATGGTGAGTTTTGATGTATACTTAACCATAACTCATAAGTATTATATGAATCATTTTATGTGATGAATATAACTTTATATAAGTATAAATGTTTTATTATCCAATGGACCGGAGTGGCAAAGTCAACTAACACAATATACTCATAGAATTTATCATAAAACTATATTTTAAATTATTTTAGCACTCATTTAATATTAATACAAAAAAACCTTTCAAATGTAGGTACTATAGGCTATAACAAGTACCTATGGTTATAGTCTTACATAGCGATAGGTTTGTATAATGTTGTCGCCTTGTTAGCCCGCTGCGAACAACGTCGGCTGATTATGTATTATAAGCACCGAATGCCAATGCCGTATAATATCATATTATCATCGACACATTATATTATTATATGGTGCGAGTTTCATCATAATATCGAAACCGCCATTGCCACCACCGTAATAATTAGTTTTAAGATTATTATTACTATTATTATTTTATACATGTATACTTTAAAATATTATGTACTTGCTCTCTGGCCCCGGCCGCAATCTATAATTTCCCTTTCCATTATAATGCTTAATGCATTCTGCATTATGGTATGTTTTTCCTTCCGCCCGACTGTTGCTGCAGTAACGCTCTCTCTCGCCTTCTCTCGCGCTCTCTCGCTCTATCTCTCTCCGTTTTCTTTCTTATGGTTTAGCCGCAGAAACAGGCGCATTCTGGAAAGTGTTTCCGTTATTTATTTTCATCTCGTTTACACTGTTCACGCGTGTCACACTTCCAGGTGCCACCTAAAATTTTTACTGCCAAGTTGTACAGTCTCGTAAAGATGGAGTAGAACGCCGTCTTCTACACCCGTGGCGTGTGGCAGCGCTGGCGGGCCATTTCGTGAGGTAATATAACATTTTAAATTAAATAAAAAAAATATAAAAACATATTTCAAGTCATATCAAATGGCCATTAAGTGCGTCCCGAGTCCGTTTTATAGAAATATTATATAAGTGAGGTGAACAGAAATTTGTGTTACAAAAATGGTGGAGATATACCGTACGATTCTTTTTCTTACTACGACAATGTCTCACCCCAATTTTGTTACGCAAGTTTCTGATCAGCCCCTACATCGTATATTCGTGTGTGCTGTTCATTTGTTCTCCATTACCTACTTTTTTCTTCATACCTTTGTCTAATACATGATAATTTATTATTATTATTATTATTATTTGGATATTATTAACTGTCTATAAGATGACTATTGACTATTCAGTACACCTATAACTAATAATTAATAACATGCTGTTTAAATTCCACCTTTATTTAACCAGAGACCAGAGTGACCTATGTATCTGAAGTTATGTACCTTAAGTTATTATATTGATGATGACGATGATCTTGACATACCTATATGAGTAAAATAGTGTTTGTGTAGCTATATTTAGCCATCGTATATGACGAAGTCCACTGTGTTTTTTTTTTACACTTATAACAATAGTTTTATTTTTAATTTGCTAATTGCATTGTGTTTGGATTTAGAGTTGTACACCTGCCAAACTTTAGTCCAGAGAATAACTCGAATTCGAGTAACATAGGTATAAAATATACCTTTGTATATCAAGAACCCACATATTAATTTTTTTCTTTGTCCAACCACGAATGCGAATTATTATGATTTATGTTTATTCCCTAATTTGAGTAATTTCCCTTCACCTTTCACTTAAGTATTAGGTAAAAACCCCATGAGGCTCCAATCCACCAAGGTCTCGTGGTTTGTTAATCTGCCTGTTTTGGCGGGTTGTCCACAAGACTTGCGTGCTTGAAGGTAACGTAGTGGCTCAAGGAATGTTAGAGATCAGTACCTACTGTCAGAAATATTGGAAGCTTGGTGGTAATAGGAGAAAAAGCAGCGGACATAGAACCTATAGTTAGATTTGTGAATATAAGGTACGTACATGTGTATCGTGTACGATAATATAGCTGACAAGAAATTAAGCAAGGCGGAAGAGTAAGTATGATACGCAAATACTTACAATTCAAAATATATGTTCAAGTTAATTTATAATTCTTGGTAGGTATAGAATTTTAGCTCAGTACAATCTTAACTCATGTGTAATATTTTTACTTTTACATTTTATATTCTCAGTTTAGCAAAAAAAAATATTTAGGTCTTACTGAATTTTTGTTTGTATGTATAAACGGTGAAAAACGAATTAAGTTCAAGCAGTTCAACTGCTTAACACTTTGTCAATATATTCGTCGATATAATATATATGTCGATATATTCGTTGTGCACTCGTGCAGTCTAGAAAATTTGGAAAATCGAGTTTGTAAAGTGATCAAAATAAAAAATTAATTAAACCATTAAAAATTAATTTAGTTTTTGGGGTATGATGGTATACGAATGCCACACCGTATTTAAGGTGTTAATTAGAGACTATATATCCCACGTGAGTGCGTGTGCGTCAGTTTATCTATTATAAATTATTATTAGTGTGTGCAGCTTCAAGCGAGGCGGAGTAATCTGCGTGTTTATTTCATGTTCCCGCCTTTTACACGCACATGTATAAACTCAGAGTCATGCCACTAAACAGGTGTTATTTTTCATCAAATTTTGTAATTGTTTATTATTGTTTCGATCGACTTAATGATTCAATAAGAAATTGTAATAGAAGTTTAAATTCGTTATTACATACTTGAAATTTAATGTATTCCGATGTGGTTGTTATATGAGGGAGACTGGAAAGTAGGAAATTTATGGATGTTTGATAGAATTTGGAATGTGGTGAATTGGTTTTCTATTGATGTTTTATTAGCATTATAGCCTACTCATGTGATTCTCAAAACTTCCACAAGTCTAAATTGTTTATCCAATTAATTTAGTACTAATGATTAATAACATAATATATAATGTATGATTTTTGTATGTTGTTATCATTAAATCATTTACATTTTCTTTGTTATTAATAAATAATTTAAACAGCTCCAGTTTACTATCATCGTCCATTAAAAATAAAATGCTTAGTGTTATTCTATATAAAATACAACATAGGTACACAATATAAATGTTAAATGTACCTATATAATATAATTAAACATTGTTGTCATACAGAAATATAATTTTTTTTCAGTACCTACCTATACAGTAGTTATATAAACTACATGTATCGATGCGAATTATAAAGTGACAAACTAAAACTTAATATATGTATACATACTATACTTAGTATGGTCAACACTCACCACGACATTTTATTAAGATTTTTCAAATTTAACAAGCTCGAAATGAATCATGAAACCTTGTCATCTACACTAAGCCAATCATCTATCCTCAAGTTCCTCAACACAGCAAAACCTTCCAAAAACTTGTAAAAAAATCAAAACCGTTTAATTTTGTCGGTCTATCAATGTTTTGTATGCCTAAAAGATTTTACTTACGTCGTGTTTGATACGGCCAAAGATTGGCCTTTTTTCGTTGCTGCTGTCCAATTCAAAATTTTTATAGAAATATACATTGAAATACCACATAACGCGATAACGGCTTAACCAAAACTCGACCGAAAGGACAAGCAACGTTGATCAATATACTATACTGTTTAATCAAAGTTCATAGTCATGATAGACTTCAAGACCAAATATCCTGTTAACTTGTGGAAGGATCACGGATTGTACACCGATGATTATATTAAACTAATCAATAGCCATTGGTTAAAATTCATGCCTCCCAATCCAACGTCGCACTACGTTCTCGGACTTCTGTACACAATCATTATGGTGTTTGGATGCACCGGAAATTCTCTGGTGATTTTCATGTACTTTAAGTAAGTATATATTTTCGAAATTACAACAATATCATATTATTAAATGGGGTAGGTAATCAGTTGTCACATCTACGTATACCTACTTTAATTTGCACGATACCCACGTTGTATATACAACATACAATATACGTTCTTATAAGAACTATATTTTATTTTTACCAGATGAAATGTTTGAATTTCTATAGATAATATTGGTCTGTGCTTATTTTAATACACTTTTTCCATAGTAATTTAACTTGTGAAATTTATTCTGATTATTTCAATATATCTTATATGCTATAGAAAAAAATCAGATGAGAACTATCAAATATATATATATAATATATAATTCAAATAGATACTCAACAGAAAATAAACCTAATAATTTAATTATATTTTGGTATTTTACTAGGTAGTTAGTAGTTAATATACAGTAGATAAAATTTATGACTAGGTAATAATAAGTATTGATTATTTCATTAATATTTTGTATGTATCGTACTAAAATATAAATAGTACGATTGTTCACACTAAAAGTAATAATACATTCGATGATTCAACAACCATCTACCGCATGTAATAGCAAATGCACTAGCAAATATAAATAAATGTGATCAATATTTTAATATATATCAACTTTTTTTTCAGATGTAAATCTTTGCAAACACCGGCGAACATGTTGATAATTAACTTGGCTGTTAGCGATTTTATCATGTTAGCAAAAGCCTCGGTATTCATCTACAACAGTTATTACCTGGGACCTGCGCTAGGAAAATTGGGTACGACATTTGATATTATTATGGCATTTACAACGACTTAACGCTACTTTAATAATATATTTTGTATATCAAATTAGGATGCCAGGTATGTGGATTTCTTGGTGGCTTGACCGGGACCGTGTCAATTATGACGTTGGCGGCCATATCCTTGGACCGGTATTACGTTATAGTGTGCCCTCTGAAAGCAGCTGTGAAAACCACTAAACAAAGGGCCAGGATATGGATAGGACTGATATGGATTTACGGATTTTCGTTCTCCATCGTACCGGTACTAGATTTGGGGTACAGTCGGTACGTGTCGGAAGGATACCTGACAAGTTGCAGCTTCGATTACCTTTCGGACAACGACCAAGACAAGAGGTTTATCCTGGTATTCTTTACAGCGGCATGGTGCATACCGTTCACAATAATACTGTACTGTTACGTGAACATACTGATGGCAGTGTGGATGACCACCGAAATAGTCACCAGCAGGGTTGGCCAACAAGAAGAGAAGAGAAAAACGGATATACGACTGGGGTACATGGTGATCGGGGCTCTGGCGCTGTGGTTTGTGTCGTGGACGCCATACGCCGTGGTGGCACTGCTGGGTGTATTCGACCTGAAGGAGTACATCTCACCATTAAGCTCGATGATCCCGGCTTTGTTTTGCAAAGCTGCTAGCTGCACGGACCCGTGGTTTTATGCCATTACGCACCCGAGATTCAAAAAGGAACTGATGAAGTTGCTGGCGAAGAGTAAGAGCAGAAAGCTGGTCCGGAATTATGGCATGAAGAAGGGATGGGTTGGGTCGCATTTGAACAAAAACGGCAGTGTTAGCTCCGAGAACCGTTTGAAAACCGAATGCAAGGAAGAAAATACAACTATCTTCATGCTTGAACCCTATGACAACAACGTGCACTGGCATGAGTCCACTTCCGGTCACAAGACTGAATCAACTAAGGAGCCGGAAACCAAGTTCACTGCAAGTGCCAGCCAAGAGACTCTCAAGTATATGCTACCAAGCTGATACTAATATACAATAACAACTGCTGTATAAATAAATCGTTGAAGAACTAAATATTGGAAATTCTTCAAGCCGCTCTAGGCAAAAATAGCGAAAATAATAATAACAAAGTAAAAAGTACAAAATCCTATGCAAAAAAAGTTTCCTATAAAAATACTTATATGTCATAATTATTTACATTTAATAGCGGAAAAGGTGATGTATTATGACTAGAGTCGAAATTATTAATAGGTATTAATATTTTAATTATGATTTTAAAAATTAAATATTAAAAATTGTATAGGTACTTAAATAAATATTACTTAATTAGCCATTAAATATAGGTACTTATAGAATTAGGTTATACATGTTTGTAAATTGAGAGCTAATAGTTATGCCTTTGAGAAAATGTATATTATCATTTGAGTTATAATTATCATATAATATTTTAATTATCTTTGCAGTTTGCACACAATCTTTATACTTTTTTCCGTGGCTGCTCACCAGTAAAATATTTTTCACTTTTTGTTTCCTCCAAGTTGTATGTAAGTACGGCCATCAGTTCAACTGATGCTATCACGCATTACTTTTATTATTATTATTATTTACTATTTATACCTATCCATAATCTATATTATACTTTAATATTCCCCAATGAACTATTTCCTAATTTTGTAGACACTAGACATAATTATATTATCACAATATCACCTATGTATTTCACCTATTTAATTTTTTAACCACTGTAAATCATATTTGCTTTGATTTTAGCGACTATTAGTTTCACTATTTTAAACTACCATCAAAACCCGTATACCACTGTAAATATCGCTGTACCTCCTATACTGCACTAACACTTTTGGCAACTCTTTAAGTATGATAGCATTAAAAAGTGTATGTACTGGCAATCCTAAAAATATTGTTGGGTACCCCCAGTTTGAGAATCCCTGTCTTAAACCATGCACAATATTATCTTTTTTTTACTGATAAATAAATCGTATTTTGTTCCAAATGTACCTATTATTTTATTAAATTGTATAATAAAGACTTTAAAACAAATTCGAGTTCATCATTACAATATGTGTTGTACATAACTATTGTTCCACTTGTGTCAATTATTATTTTTCGGAACTCGTGTAAAATATCTAATGTTAAATTGTTATGATTTTTATATTCTATATATTCTAGAAATCAAAAATCTAGAGACAATTGTACCTATGAGACTTAAGTACCTATGTTAGTCACGAGAATAAAAACGATACAATGATTCTACCAATTTACTGTTAGTTGATTTGTTAAATTTATTTAAAAGACAACAGTTGGTACATACAAAACAAAAATTTGTCAATCAATAAAAACTAGATAATACCATACTTTAAATATTCTTTAAAGTGTCTATTACATTTTGAATTTGTATCGAGCCGAATTTACACTCAAACAAACTTGATCATGCAGTAATTACATAATCCAGTTTTTAAATCATCTACCACAGAAATTAAAATGTTGATAAAATTTAACAAATTAACACAGCTGCATAATATAATATGCATATTGAATAAATTATATTATTATAGACCAGGGTACCAGACAGTGATTTGAAAAAAAAAATATGTATACAATTTCTGAATCGTCTAACATCAATAAATCAAAAAAATTCATAAAACGGTCATCGGCGTGAAAACGAAACAGGTAATAATAACAGTTAAATATTATGGCACAGGTTATTCCAGAACGGCCCAGAAAGCACAGAATAATCGTCATGTTTAAGTGGTGGTTAAAATAAAAAAAATACATAAAAATAATTGAGCAATGACATAAAGACATTAACACTGCAGAGGCCCGCGGTTGTGAGCAAACCGGTCGTGCGGTGATCTGATATGGGAGGGGTGAAATCGTTGCCGTATGTAGCCTCGTGCTAAATTAAACCGAATGTCACATATTAGATAATATTTATTCGTTCAACACTATAGTTACACAATAGCCAGTGCGCAACAACGCTACTAGACAAAAAAAATTGAAAAAAAAATACAATTTTATATCAATAATGAAAGTATCTACTGCAGCTGCAGTGCTGTATATCCACGCAATTTATTATCATATTATCATATTATTCATACTTCAACGGATTTATTTTACAGTCCAGTATAGGGAATAAAAAATATAGTCAATTAACAATATCATATTGTTCGCCATCGGCGAAAGCGGTGTATATATTTCTAAATTTTTTTTTTCTAAAATGTGTGTCTTAGGGTGCTTTGTAAGAATGTAAAAAAAAAGACTGGGCAAACTTCGTTTTGAAGTTATTAATGAAAAACTTCAAAAACTACATTTTTTTCGTATAACGCGCATTTTTAAAAAAAAAATATTTATAATTGAATATTGCTCGGACAAAAAAAATCCCTCAATTTGCTAATCATATATGTAAAACAGGGCTTGAAATCGAAATAAAATTTTTCGATTTTAATTTCAATTTTGCTTATCGATTTTAGTTCTTTTTGATTTAAATTTAAAAATAATTTATCGATTTTAGTTTTTTTCGATTTCAATTTAAAAATAATATATCAATTTTAGTATTTTTTGATTTTGATTTAAAAATAATATATCGATTTCATTATATTATGATTTTGATTTTAAATATAATTTTCTTTTTTTCAATTTTAGATTACATTTTAAAATTTAAATATCAAATTTATACTATTATTATTTCAATGTCACTGAAATATTTTCAATTTATGAACTTTAACTATACATTTTTGATTATTCTTTATTACTTTTACATTTCAATCAATGTGAAATTTAGATTAGATTTTAGATTCTGATATTGATTAACTTTATCAATTAAATTTCTGTCGCAACCAGGCCCGTATTTAAGGGAGGGCTCGGAGGAGCAATTGCCCCTGGCGGCAGTATAAAAATTAGGTTTAGGGGCGGCAAAATATTGAAATGGTCAAAAATGTAAAATGAAGGTTAGCCCCTGGCGGCAATATTTGTTAATACGGGCCTGGTCGCAACCATTTAAAATTTAAATAATAATGCCCAAGATCTAACGTTTACCTAGTGTTTAGACTTTTTTAATAACAAAACACTTAAGAGCCACCAAAATTAAAGATATTACCCAATAGATTGTTATGCTTTTTCAATTTTACCTTCAATCTTACATACGGACTCATTTTTGTCAATCTTGTAAGAAAAAAATAATTTTTTCACGGGATTAGTTTGAGGTCTACCCATTTAAAATTATATAATATGACAATTTTACAACGTGATAACTAATAACCGGGCATGAGCGGCATACACGGCAAGCTTCAGCAAACTGAACAGTCAAATCGACAAAATGTAATGATTGAGATTGACGACGCGTAGCAAATTAAATTATTAAAACTATTTTAGTATTTTAGGTTATTGGTTTAAACTTAACAACATACGCGCCACGCACTAAGATATTATTATCTTACCTCCATAATACAAAATATCTATATACGGAATAAATAATGTACGATAATGGAAAAATTATTTTTCCAAGCATTTTACTTAATAATAAGTTAAATGTGTGTATGGAAATAAAACTTGCAATAACAACAACTATCGCCTGTCGAACGCTGATTCCTTTTATCCTATAATATGTAGGTACACTATATTGTAAAGATTCTATTTAAACTTTCAAGAAAACAAAATATTAGACACAAGTTATTAATTATTACTAGTAATTAGTTATTACTATTGTGCATAATACGCAATATGGTCATTATGTAAGTATATAATAGTCAATGCTATAACTTATAACTAGGGTTCGGATTTGAAGGCAAATGCCTTTCTTTTATTAATCATAATAGAAAAATAATTTTTATACAAAAATGTGTTTCATTTAATTTCTTAGACGATGGAACCTTTTTTTTTTGCCTTTTTTTGCCTTTTTACTTATAAATGCCTTTTTGCCTTTTTTTACCTTTTGTACTTATAAATGCCTATTTTTTGTTTAATTTTTCAGTTGATTTTATAATTTTATACACAGCTTGCGTATATAGCTACAAATGGGTTTTATTATTCGCAATATTTATCGATATCGTCTTATCGAGTATATTTAGGTATTTACTGAGGACAGCCTATCAAAATACATGGTAGTCAATTTTTTTTTAATACCAACTAGTTTATTTTGCATGCAGTTTTAATTTTTAATTTGTATTTGTCTCAAAATGTGTGCAATTGAAAGTGTTTAAAAAATGTTCTTTTTTTTATTTTGTAGTATATTTATGAATTGCCTTTTTATATAAATTAAATGCCTTTTTTTGCCTTTTTTTACATTTTAAATGCTTTTTTTATTGATTATATTGCCTTCAAATCCGAACCCTACTTATAACCCAATATATCAATGCGTGTGCCTATTAACAATATAAAATATAAATAGACCTGATGGCTGTATGCCTGTATACTTTTTAATTTTAAATTAAATGTTTTTTGTAATTTCTTTAAAATCGATATTATTATGATATGATTTCGATATTGATATAAATTATCGATTTCAACTTTTTTCAATTTTAATATAAATTTTGGAAATCATTAACCAGCATTAATGGTTTCGATATTACTTTTGATTTTTTAAAAATTTTTTAACGATTTTTATCGATATTTAAAATCGATTTTGAAATCGATTTCAAGCCCTGATGTAAAACCACCTTGGGCAGGCCTCGGAATTAAACAAAGTTGTTAAAAAGCACATAATTTGCTAGCGTTGCCCCTAGCTCGCTGCACTGCGCTCGGACGAAAAAATCGAAAAAACACCGGAACTTTCTCCGAGCAGCATTAAAGTAGTGTTGCGCACATGCGTATAAACGTAAAATCGCAAACTTTCAAAATAATGGTTCCGCAAAAAAAATTCAAACAGTTTCGAAATCAGCGTTAAAAACCACACATGTTGAAAAAAAATAATTTAAAAAACTATAAAAGCTACCACCGCATTGGTACATTATATAGTAAAGCTATAATCTACCGATATTAAATACGGTTTTCTATAACTCTAATTTAAAAATAAATCTCAATATTCCCAATGATACGGCCGATACGGGGAACAAAAATAAAATATATTGTTTATAGCTAAATGATTATAGTATTTTTCTTGTAGAGTGCTTAAAAATATTAAATTAGTCAATTTGCATCTTCATTAAGATTATTTTCAATCTTCATCACACAAGGTTCAGTATTTGATAAATGGTCCTAGGTCCCCCTCAGGGACGCCCCTGGCCAAGTGACTTAGACACATATTTTATTCCTGAGCGCACAATGCTTAAAATACACTAGCCCAATACAATCAGATAAGCCGCGGCCATCACATAGAATAGATAACGATAATTATTTATCGTCCTTATTTCCAATAGTTAAAATGCTAACTGCAGTGTGACGTGGAACTGTGGAGCATATATTTTTATTCCCAAAGCGACAATGTATAATAAATACGCGAGCCCGAACAATCCAAACGCCATCTCAATTTCACCAACGCACCAAGCAAAGTATAATGCAGGGCTTGAAACCGGTTACCGGTTTTTAACGGAAACCGGTTACCATGACCAATTTTGGGACTGGTAACTGCTTCCCGGTTTGTAAGTTTAAATTTTGAAAAGCGATTAACAATTATACCGGTAACCACCAAGCTCAATTAAGGGGTAACTATAGAGGACTTGAAGCCGGCAGCGTAGTCCTACCCTCCCCCCAGATGAAGACACCTAGACAAGACGGCGGTGACGGAGGAGTGGTACGCGAAAGAGTACTTTACGGTGTCCGGCGGTAAGTCGCCCTATACGTTTTCCGGCCACCCGCAGAAAGACGAGATCGCAGTTGCCGACACGCGAGACCATCAAGACGACTCGGCTGATTCGGTCAATGGCAGAGTGCATGGACACGGCTCGCAAAGGCGGAGGCGGCGGAGACTGCAAAACACGACGGGTGAGCGATATACAGCAGAGCTAGGAGGAACAAGGACGTCAGCATCGCCGGACTCGTGGAAACGGATAACGTTTCAGTATGCGGCGATGCGCGACTCCAGGACGGCCACCGGATGGTGACTCGGTCGAGTCAGGGCGAAAATCACGCGGAGAGGATCAGGACCTTTGCAGCGTGGTCCGACGATCCCCTCTCATTTTTGCCCAGTGGCAATCGGTCGAGTCACGTCTCCGGTCGCCGGCGGTTCCGTAGCACCAACAGCTGCCTTTGCTCGCTCAGTGTTTTAGGTCGCCGTCGTCACGCATCAGTCGTCTTCAGCACCTGCAAATCGTCGGTGCGCACATCATCGCGCACTAGCCGCTCGCCGTCAAAATCGTCTCATCGCTCCCGCGGCCGTCGCGGTCGGGACTTCGCCCGCCGTCACGATGGTCGTCACCCGCGAGCAAACGCGCTGGCGATTGCACTAGTCCGTCTGCGGGATGTGCCGCGAGAACGTATGGAGGTGACCTTATTATTGCTTTATGCAAGCACCTCGCCATCACGTCCCCCTGCTTATTGTGTCTTGTCTGGTGTTTCCCCCCCCCTTATTTTAGGCCGCTTTGAGCCGTTTGTTATATTAAAAAAATTATGAAAAATGATAAAAATGTAAAAAAAAAAGGCCACTTTGAGCCATTTATAAATTAAATATTGTTCAAAATTAGGCCACTTTGAGCCGTCAATCTATTTACTCTTTTGATTGTACCTAATATAATGAATGTATTCCAAAATTACATATTTTGTTGTTTGTTAATATACACAATAAAATTGTCTTAACTAAAACAAACTATTGTTTCTTTTTTACGAATTAGAGTGTATTTGTATATTTATTTATTTCAACAGAATAATGGGCTCCACTGAACATGCCCCTGTGAAGGCGCATGCAAATTATTAACTACCTACCAGCAATGTTTTTGTCACGCATCAAATATATTAATAAAATATTATAATAATGATAGGTATTTTTGGTCAGGTGAATGTATAATAATAATTAATATAAGACCGACTTTCAGGCTATAATATTACTAAGTAGGTATATATTTTATGATATTATTGTGATTAATTTTAGTATTAGACGTTAGTAGATATCTACTATAAAGTAGGTTAAATTTATTTTTGCCAAAAAGTCACATTTGAAAATGTCATTGTGTAGACTTATAAAATATTAAATTATACTCTAAAAGTTTCATATACCCACAAATAATATTTTTAAATCACAACAAAATAAGTAAAACGTTATTTTTGGTTTTAATACCTATGAAATTTACTAAAAGAATGAATGTACGATGTCAACGACGACAATCGTTACAACTGCTTATGAGAATATTTGTTTTAACCTTTAAATCCTTAGCTATAAGAATTGAACATTTTATAATTGTTTAATTACAATAATTGATAATTTTTGAGATTTTGATAAATTTAGTCAAAATATGAACTTTAAATACTTATCAAAACAATTTTACCTACGGATCTTTAATATTTATCAACTGCTATTATAACAACTTTTAAGGGACCTTGTTTCAATTTTCAAAATTTTTTAACCCAACGAATAAAATTGTATCTACATTTATAGAATAAAAAAAGAGAGACACAATAGAGCTACACTAAAAAACAAAATCGAGTTTTTTCTAAAACCTTGCGTAAAAATCTCAGTTTTTCCTTAACTTTTTGTTTGTTTTTCCTGACGATTTTGAAAACTTTTGGGAACTTTTGTCCCCCCCCCCCCCCCCCCCAAAGTACTAACTTTCTTGCCAGAAAAATTGATGTTGAAGAAAATTTAAGTATTATTTTCACCGTCCCAAAAGGTGATGCAGACACAAATATTAAAAAAAAAAAACATTGTAAAATCAGTACATTCGTTGCTTCGCTCAAAATCTAAAATTCTGATGTTCTCATAAACAAAATAGTGTTTCTTTTTTTTCGTATTAAGTATTAAGAGTGTATTTTTGTTTTTATTTATTTCAATGGAACGACTTGGGTGCGACTGAACATGTTAGGGCCTACATTGCAGGTACAATGGTACATGTTACGGTAAAAGTAAGAATACCGATGAAACCTAGGTTTTAACAGTAAATGACTGCTGCTCCACAGGTTCCTATTGTTGGGATGGATATTATAGTTATTAAAAGCGATTTAGGCAATGGCCATTATTGTGATTATAGGCTCGATTTAGAATATCAATAGATATATTAATTGTAAAATAAAATTTCAACCTTGGTAATGTCGGCGTCCGTTAAATGTATTTGCCCTTGGAACGCAGTTTTTAAATCGTTGGATTGAGCTCCTCTAGTTAATTTTTCCCAATTCGAGCACTGTTCATTGGTTCGTAGACATATTATAGAACGTACCTATTAAATGATTATTATTAATTTTATTTTATTGTGATTGTCGCCGTTGATTCACTCTGCCGTGAACTATTTTTCAATTGATGGTTAAGGGTAATTTACTAATTCAATTTAAATTTATGTTTATCCATATTATCTTCAAATGATAAAATACAGCCATATATAGGTATTTATTTTTAATTCAGCTTGTCCTGAACCATTTTATAAAGTGGATATTTGTTTTGTGTAAATTATAGTAAAACTAAAATTTTCCAAAAAAAATGTAAATGGAAAAAACCGTTTCCGAAGTGGTTGCTGGTAATCTTGAAGAATTAAAACCGCTAACCACATTTTTAGAGATAATTTTAGTAACCGGTAATCAATTACTACTAATTCTTAAAACCCCTAAAACCGGTAACCACTTACGAAAAATGTATTGACCCGGTAAGGCGGTTAGTAACCGAATTTTTCATAAGCGGTTTCATGCTCTGGTATAATGTGTACTTTTTTTGCATATACTATACGCCGGGTAATACCATAGGTTTGCGCGAAGTATTTAAAACAATATATTATTTAAATTTATACTTTATATACATTATATATTTTACAGTGAAATTATATATATTGCTATAACTATAATTATTGATTAATTTTGATCAAGACTCACTGTCTAAAAACGTACCTACGTACTATTTTCTGGAAGTTTTCGAACAAGATAATTATGATAAAAAAAAAAATTGCATCCTAGTTCATCAGCCGTATCAATTGCTAGATCAACCCATTTCACAAATTATAATGGGAATTATTCATTTTTATTTTTTACGTTTTTTGGAAAAACATATGCAATATATTTAACGATGAATTGTAAAATTAAGCGTTCATAGTTCACTACACATATAATATACAGAGGTAACTTTGTGATAATTGCCAAAAGCATAAATCTAAATTAAATTAAGAATAATAAAAAAACAATTTGTGAGAGGAACACGATTACTGCTAATATTAAAGTCTCATTATTAACAAATAAATTCAAATAATGGATATTTTAATAGGTTTTAACTATTAACATTTATTGTAAATGGTTTTTGATCGAATTATAATATGTACTGTACTACCTATAACGTTAAATTTTATTTCTGAAAAAAACCCTAACAATTTAATACAAGGATTCTAAAAAATTGATCTTACAGCAGCCTAAAAATACCAAAAAACATTTGTACAACATTTATTAAGCCTACACCTACTAAATTAAAATGTTGACTAAAATGGTTAATTCAACGAGACAGAAGAATTTTAGTTCCCTATTATAGTGTATGTAATACAAATATTAAATTATCATACAAAAACATAATTTTGTATATTATTACTTACTCAATACAATGAAACCAAAAAATAAAAAAAAATAAATATGATTCCATACTGAGTATAAGGTGTACGGGAGTATGGATTTATCATATTATAATATATCGCTATCATCTATATTCTATGACAGAGCATCACGTTGGATCCTCACACAATTTATTAGCAGTTATTGGTAATGTCGACAACGGGTTTTATAAATTATATAATTAAAATAAAATACAAAATTGAAATTTATAGGTATTTATGACGTATTTACATTTTAGGTAGTACTAATTAGGTACCGAAAATGGTGTTCTTAAACAAAAGTATATGAGATCTCAACTTGCGCCCTGCAAAAAAATTTTGCTTGATCTTAAAACTCTGATTGAATCATCTGGAGAAAAAGAGATAACACTTCAAGAAGCAGCAGGATGTAAAAGCCTAATGGGCGCACAAGGAGGTAGGAATGGACATAAGCAAAGTAACAGCAACAGCAATGAGATTCAGATGTGTTAATTTATTAAATTTGTTTTACTTTAGTTACATACAATAATTGATTTAAAGAAAAGTAGTATGTTAACTCATTATTGTAAAATCACTTACAGAAGTAATTTGTACATTGTATACTTTATTAGTCTTACAATTTTCAAAAAAATAATTTTATGATCAAACACTAATGTAAAACACAATTGGACAGTGATCACTACCTAGTACTTCGTTTCTTATAGTACTGTCACATACATTATCCATGAATCTTTTTGATGATATAAAATAGTCCAGTCTCCTAAAAAAAAAAAATAATTTATTAAATTTCATTGTATACTGTGCATTTTTCAAATACACAATATATTATGGTCATATAAAATGTATTAATAAAATAACCCTACAGAAGTACAGACTATAGTATCTCTAACAGGTATTTAATATTAGTATAATTACACAAAATAATAATAAAAAAAAAATAGAACAAAAAAAAATAACCATTAAGTTTTTGAATATCAAAAAAGTTAAAGGAAGCAACAAGATTCAGATATTTACAAAACATTGTAATTTGTGACTTAAAAAGTGCCAATTTTCAAAACAGTTTCAAGGGAAAAATCATATTCAATTTTTATACTCATTTTCTTATAAGAATTCTAAACATATAAACTTTAAACTGACAGTTACCTACCTTTGAAAAATAGCATGGCAATATATAAGGTTATTTAATATTGTGTTATAAGCACTTTATTTAGTTTATTTTTACAACATGTTAACTGCCATATTGTCATTGAACCACTTAATTGTAAAAACTTATCATAACACAGTTTAATTAAAACAACCGACTATATTTTTATACAGCTTAACAATTGTATTACTTACCATCCAACATTTTTAGCTCTTGAGTTATGAAAATAAGTCCAAAAAGTATAGGCTCCAGTTTTCTCAGGGTTTAATGTTCTAAATGTATCAATGAATCCTTGTTCAAGAAGCAATGACATATTGTCTCTTTCTTCTTTAGTAAAACCTGCACTCTTTGTATTAGTTTTTGGATTTGCGATATCTAAAAATATATTTTATCATGTAATTGGGCACTTAGGCGGTAGTTCAAAATAAATATTGAAACAAAAATTAATAAAATAATACCAATTTCTTCATGAGCAACATTCAAATCACCAGTTAACACAACTGGTTTTTTGGTATCTAACTCTTTTAAATATTTACGAAATGCCTCATCCCATTTCATTCTTTTTGGCAATGTTTTTAACCCTGCGCCAGCATTTGGAATATCTAAAACATTAAATAGTTAGTAACTACTAAAATGACTGAAAAGTTTAATGGTTTGAAGTATTACAAGTAGAAACCAGGAAAAATTGTTCATATTCTGCTTCAATCACACGACCTTCATTATCATCCAATTCTTTTATTTCTTTTCCCATTCTCACACTAATAGGCTTTGTCTTAGAATATAAAGCAACCCCTGAGTAACCAGCCTTGTCACCTATAAACAAAATAATTATATACTTCAGTTTTATCGTAGATTGTCTTAAATTAGTTATAAACTATTTAAAATTAATTTTAATTTTAATGTACTTTACAACACATATTTTGAGTTCTAACCTGAATTAATATAAATTTTATATCCAGGTAACTTTGCTTCATCCGGCATTTGTTTTTCGGTGCATTTGATTTCTTGTAAGCAAATAATATCTGGATCCTCCTTTTTAAGATATTCTACAACATCTTTCTAAAATATTTAAATAAAATATATAAATGCAAATACAAATATAGCTAAAATTGTGTTTATAATTCTATATAATTATTAAACAAATAAATAATCTTGATATTAGTTGTTTCATTACCTTAAGCCATGCTCTAAGACCGGCAACATTCCATGAAATAATTTTCAGATTCCAAGTAAGGCCTTTAGCACTTTTTTTCTCACAATCAAAATTTATTTTGTTCAAATCAACTTGTGTCGATTTGGGCTTTTTAGATTCTGAATCATCTCCATCATTGTTTCGAACTCTTTTTTTTGAGTTATCTGTGGTTGTTGTTGTGATATACTCGGCCATTTTTTTTTGTTTTGTTTTAGCACTCATTGTATTAAATATAATTTTGAATCTGAAAATACAAACAATATTTTACTTTTTAATTGTGGTGAATTAATCTTTTAAAACATGTTTACAAATCCAATTAAATGCATTACAAAAACAACTGCTGTATTTTATAAGCAATTGTAAAATCAATTTTTCCTTGTTCTTATTATAAGAGATTGAAGCTTAGAAATATCATTGATATGTTCTACATAATATGAAGTTAAATTGCCCATTATTTTTCATAAACGCTAGATACTAGATAGTTAAAAATTGTTAAGATGGTACACATATCATATTTTCCACTTTAACCCCTAACTAGTAACTACACATCGGTAGTCAGAAAAAAATCTGACAAATTAAACAAATAAATATAATTTAAGGTGTTTCAATTTAAAGTGTTTTAAATTTTTCAATATTTGTGTAAATGGTCCCTGGACATTTGAGCACTTTACTACAATGTAAAACTTTTAGCGGTATTTTTTAGAACGTATATAATACAAATAACCCTCAAAACATAATTTATTAGAATTGACTATTTTCATTGTTACAATTAGTAGACACCGAAAAATAAGATAAATTCTAATCCTGGAGATAGATCTATCAATCTAATCATCAAATTTCATTTGTATAGTATTCTCTAACTTGGAATAATTTGTCTGTCACTGATATACTGTAGCACAAATAGACAACATTATATAGTTACCACTGTAGCAAATAATATTAAGACAGACATCACCAAATAACAAATATTACATTATTCTATACATACATTTTTAACATCATAAGATGATAAAAATAATTAAAAATATTGTTTCTAACATTAGATACCACATTTAAAACAGTTGTATTTCCAGAAAAAAAAACTAAATTAATATTGCAGTATTACCAGTATTATAAATACATAAAAATTGAAATTCAGTGTAATTTGGTACCTATCTACTTTAGAGTTTAGATTCTATTTTTAACATTGATTCAGATATTTTATTTTAGGACCTTGGGTCCTATTTTGAATATAAGATAACTCAAAATAATACACAATAGTAATAGATAAAATCAAATGTCAAGGCATTTCTACTAACGCTGAAGTTGTTGATATAAATATACCTGTCAGAAAAAGTAAATTCTAAATTTTCAAAAGATCAGTAAAATAAATTACATAAGAAATTGATAAATAGTAACAGTCATGACTAAATAAACGTTTATTAGTCATGGCAATGGAACGCTAAGTAAAATGTTTGATGTGTATCAAATAAAAAAACAATACAAATATTGAAATGATAAAATTTGTACAAAAAAAAAATTTAAACCAATTATTATTTATATAGAAAAATGTACAATCTGCATTCATTTAATATACATTATAATCAATATGTAATAAATAATAATATTATAATATAGTAAGCTAAATTTTACATTCAATTTTATTACACAATGTATTAATAAAAACTGTGTTTCAGTAAAGGACTATAATATTATGTGTTTGACACATCAGCATTGAAACAGACAAATTCTTGAAAAAATAACGATAGTAATGTATCTACCTAAAGTGTCAATAAAGTTAATTATAAGTTATCTTAAAATGTAATATTACTTCAAATAATTTTCAACAAATTGATTCTGAAATAAAATCACCTATATTTTCATTTAATCTGTGGTAATGTTATTGTTATCAATAATGAATTGTTTTAATTGCACCGTGTGATTTATTATGAACACTTTAAATATTATTTTGATTCTAAATAGGTAAAGTATCTAATATTACTATTGACAGATAATTTATTTAATGGAAATAATATAATTAATTGTTTACTATCATCATAAACCTACTTAATATTATACAATTTAAAAGTATAGATAAATAAATAAATATAATTTATAGACATACTCAATAATCAATATTTATCAGTGACAAGTATCAACTGCCGTCTGTTTATAACTAATACTATAAAAACGTTGACCAATATAAATAAGCCTACCTAAATGCACACTTTTATTTTCTCCCTCTGGCTCACACGTACACAGACAAAACACATTCGTGCAAAATCTCTTTTTTTTATTTTGAGTAAAATCTCTAGTCACAAAAATTATAGAGAATAACATTTTTAAAGGTTTGAAGGTTTTTTCAATATTTTTTCACAGCTAAAATTAGCTAATTATAGAGTATTTTCTTTAAAGTTATAAATTCAAATAACAATAAAATATAAAACCTTAAAAATATTATTCATTGTAATTTATGTAATAGAGACCTAGGTGATTTCACTCTAAAATTACTCGGAAATGATAAAAACGATTTCACTTGAATGCGTTTTGTCTGTTACGAGTGGGTCGGAGAGAGAAAATATACATAATATATAGCACTGATAATATTTTAACTATAACACTTATGTTTACTTCCAAAATCTCGTTGTGGGCACATTATAATAATATGATAAAAGTGGTCCTAAAGTATAAAACCATGACATTTAAATTTCCAACGGAAAATATATTTGTACCTACACAATAAATGCACATCGTTGCCGTTTTATAAATAATGAAAATAATGCTTACACAAATGTCCTGGAACAAATTATAACTGCAATGAACTATACAAAGTATTGTTTGTTGGTTGTGTAGTGTGGCCTACCGGCGCTCACGATTAACAAGAATTTTATTCGAGTCTGGCGCCACTAGCCACTTGAAAGTTGTTAAAAAATAATTGATCGCAACAATAATCGCGCTCGGCCGCCGATAAAGTTTATTACGAAAAACACTCGAATTGATTATGGCGATTTGCGATTTTCATTACGTCTGCGTCGCGAATTTCCTCGTGAATTTCCGATAATGCCGTACAGGTATAAATTCAAAATCCGTTGCGGAATCCCAACACTCTGGTATAGGCGGTTGCTGGTAGGTCGATAGCGCTCGGCGGGACAGTACGGGCCACGGGGTTATAGAATTACCTTATTTTGATAAGCATTTGTTGTTATCACACACAATAAATATTATAGATATTATTCTATACGCTCCTTAGCTGCTTGCTCGACGTATTATTGTTATTTATTTGATTATATTTTCTATTCGTTTCCAACACTCACGATGCATACCGCGGAAAAATTCAATTGATTATATTTATGGCTATTGTACATTTAATTGTAAATAGTTGATAAGGCAAACATAATAATTCGTGAAAAATACTTTGTAGGTAAATGTTAATTAAAATTTGTAATCTTTCGCAATTAAATTTTTTTATTATTCTTTCCTTCGTATAGATTCCGTTTTATAGTACCCGCTGAAGTCTTGAAATATAATACGCGTATGGCCAACTAGCCTCTCCCCACAAACATTTTACTGCTTTCAATGTTTTAGATCATATTTGAAAAGATTGTTCGAATTTTGACGTCAATAATGAAGAGGATAGTTAACTGATGGCTGACCGAGCAAGTGTCGATTCTGGTGAATCCGTTAGCACCAGTGAGGATTACGAAATTATTCCACCGAATACATTAAATGTAAAATTCTTATCTCATCTAATACAAATTGATTCGGTAATACAAGTATCTATATGTTTTTTAATAGAAATGTGACGTTAAACCTGAGTTGAATATTGGCGGTGACGGTAATTTGGAACACATGCAGAAATGTCTTGGTGAATTATTGGATGAAGAGAATGAACGTGAATCTATAAAAACAATCATGTCCGACAAAGATATTAAAAGTGATATACCATTGACAAAAATATCAGAGCCTTTATCTGATGATCTAGGTAAATACATTTGAAATCATGTGAGGAATTAATGTTTGTTATTACATAAAAGACTTTTGAATATAGATTCAAAAACATTATACATTTATTTGATCACTATATTTTGATCACAGTTTATAAATATTAGGCATTATGCCTGTATTATGTAAATAATAATTTAGGTCAAATTGAAAAAGGTACAATGTTTGATGGAATTTCGTATCTGGGCTCAGCTAGTATTACATATCCTAAAGAAAAAACCGAAATACTAAGGATTATGGCTATATTAAATGGAGAACATGTTGCTGATCATGATATGAAAATATCAGTGTCCATCCCAATTTCATCGGATGGAGCTGTTATGTATGTAGTTCAAATATAAAGATAGTAGTAGTCGGAAAAAAGAAAAAAAATCATATACCTACTATATATTTATTTAAAGTAATACAAATAATTTGTTGTATAGTTTATTTGATGGAACAAGCAATACAATAATTGCCCGTTATGAGATCGAAAGAATAATGTTTTATGCTAATGGTGTTAACGGAACAAAAGAAGCATCATGTTTTGCATTCAGCTGGGCACATGGTGACACTAAAGAAAATGCACTATTTCAATGTCATGTTTTTCGTTGCTCAATTCCAGAAGCTGTAAGTCTCGTAGTTTTATGTACCTATATTTTATTTTAACTGATTATACTAATGGTTGATAAATACTTCTATATTCAACGTTTTAAAACACATTAGTAAATTTTATGGTTATAAAGCTTTTTTTTTCATTTTAAACAACTTGCACTGCACAATAACATTAAATTACACAGTTAAAATATTTTTATTTTATATGAAGCTTGGGTGCCATAAATACAATATTCATTTATCTGGTATAACAGTTGTTCAAACAATTTGTTTTGTTATCATAAAGCTTATATAGTTATATGTGACAGGTGAACCGTGTATCCAACTGTTTTGTGAAGGCCTTCCAAAAAGAATCAAAATTTACTTCAAGTTCTACATCACCAGAGTTAAGTTCTAATATAACTTTAGATATGCAAAGTAAAAATGGAACAACCGAGATTTTTATTTTTGAAGTGAGTTTGGAGATCAAAGAAGATGATGGAAAGGTAAAATGCTTACAATAATTGATAAAAAGAAAAATATTATGAGTAATGGTTAATCTACTATGTATATAGGGAGGATTTATATCAGTACCAAGAGATAAAAATTTCCTTAAACTTCGGGCAAATGTGGAAAAACAAGTGTGTTTAACTATTAATCAAGTAGTATCCGGAACTCAGCAAAGGATATTACATTTAGAACGATGTTTTGGAGTTCTTGTTTGCCCTGGTCGTAATGTAAAGCAAAGTGATATGCAGCTTTTAGATATGGTAAGTTGTTATAGCTTATGTTTATTTAGAATATTATTGTTTATAAATTTTAATTGACCAAACATTAGGTATCCATGGGAACCGATCTTTCAGACACCGACGGATGTAATACTACTTATTTGATTACTGGTCACTGGGATCCTTCGGATAAGGTGTTTGAACCCTTAAACAGTGAAACTCAATGTTCCTATATTACTGTAGCAGTAGATTTAGTTATGCGAAAGATTAAAGAACCCGTACGATTATCAATAGAAACTCCTATCAAAGTATACGCTGCCAATGAAAGATTTTGGGTGTTTGGACGAAGACAAGTTACTCATCAGTTTTACTTAAATTTGCAACAAGTATGTTAATTTAAATTAACTTGAGGTGGTTTTAAACTACAATTTTAATTTTTAGATTAATTCAGGAAATTCTGATATTGATTATAAACTTTTAAATATTGATTCTTCTGGAGAAATGGATAAAAGTCGTTTGAATATGACTTTAAATAATTTGGCTAATTTCATTAAAACTCAGAGTATTAACCCAATTGAACTGTCTTCTCCTAAAGATGAAGATTTGTCTGGTAATTTTACAATAGTTTGATTTACTATTTAATTTAATTAGGTATTTAATTTATAAAACTAAAAAGCGTATAAATCATTAATATTATTATTCACTGATTTTTTGTATAGTATATTTTATTTTAATTATTCATTTATAATGAATTAAAACATATTTTAATTTATTGATATTAATATATACATATTTTTATCCATTTTAAAGATAATGATGAACCTTTGGTAAGTGGTACTGGAGATGTTTCTAAAGAATGTAATGAAGTGGAATTAGAATCATGGAAAGATGTTTTATTAAAATGGGCAACATGTAAATCTCCTCCTGCACGACAATTAGCTATACTTGTTAAAGAAGGTATACCTGAAGCTTTACGTGGAGAAGTATGGTTACGTTTAGCCAAAGCTGATTTAGACCCAAAACTCATGGATACATACAGAATACTTATTACTAAGGTATTAATATAGTAACAGTCAATTTATATACTTATAAACTTATTAAACATTATTATTGTTACTGTTGTCACAATATTTATTACAGGACTGTGAATGTGGAGGAACCATTCAACGTGATATCCATCGGACATTTCCAGCTCACAATTTCTTTAAGGAAGCTGGAGGTATTGGTCAAGATAATTTATTCCATTTAACCAAAGCATATGCTGTATACGACACCGAGGTGGGGTATTGCCAAGGTCTAACGTTCTTAGCTGCTACTTTACTGTTACATGTAAGATATTTTCATTTTTTTTTAATATAGATTATATTTGTAATTATTTTTATTTGTTAATATTATAATTATTAATTTAACTTAGATGCCCGAAGAACAAGCTTTCTGTGTCCTATTAAAATTAATGTATGATTATGGCCTACGAGAATTTTACAAAGATGGTTTTGAAACAGTTTACTTAAAACTTTATCAACTAAATAAGCTCATGGAAGTTAGTTGTTTATTAGCTTAGCTTATTTTTCTTATCACATTAATTTTTTTTTTTTATTTAGGAACAAATTCCTCATCTTTTTAACCACTTCAATGCTAATGGAATTGAAGCACATATGTATGCCTCTCAATGGTTTCTTACACTTTTTACAGCTAGATTCCCATTGTTTTTTGTATTTCGCATAATGGATGTAGTACTTCTCCAAGGGCTGGATACATTATTCCAAATCGCCATTGCCTTATTACAGGTATGTGATGAACAGTTAAAAACTTAAAAATAATATCACAAATATATTTATACTAGTATTAATCATTTTTTAGTTTTGCAAAAAAGACTTGCTACAATTAGATTTCGAAAATATTCTCAAATATTTTAGAGTGACAATGCCAAAAAAAGTGCGTAATGAAGAAGTTGCTAGGCATTTAATAAAAAATGCGTGCGCTGTAAAACTAAAAAAAATTAAAAAATATGAACAACAGTTTTTAGCTCTGAAAGGTAAACAATGTTACGAACAATTAGAATTTATTAATTGTTTTTAAAAACTTAATGGTATTTAGAAGCTCAAGAGAGTGCTGAAAATTTTACTAGTGAATTAGATCAAGTAAAAATGACATTAAAGCAGACCGAAGAAGAAAAAAATCGACTTGAAGAAGAACTTACTAGGGTAAATATTAGTTGAATAATATTGTTATACATAAAAGATTGATATTATATTATTATAATATTGTTCTTCTTAGGTGAAAAATATATTAAAAAAAGAAATTACAAAAGCTGATACAGAAATTAATAGAGATCAAACAATTATTAAAGAATACAAACAAGTAAGTAGCTATAAAATAAATTTCGATAATATTAAAAGATTAGAGGCAGATAGATCCAATGACATAATTATTGACAAATGCTATTTATTTTTTTTCTCTGCTTATATTATTATTGTTTTTTTTATTGATCCGTAAGCCCGGCATCTATGGCCATTAGCTGTTTGTAGGGTTGTATTGTGGTGGTATTAGGGTTTGGAACGGTGAGTTTTTACATGTGGGTGTTTATGTTTGGCGGAATTTATAAGTGGGCACCCGTAATTATCCGCCATATTCGGGTGGGGAATGGCGGCCTTTCTCTCCGGACACTGTGACTGCCAAAAGGAAAATGCCGCTTGTAGCCGGAATTAAAACGGCGTCGGTGCGCGTCGCATCCGACGCCTTAGTCTGCTCGGCCACTCCATCCCCTGATATATTATTTTTATGTAAGTATCTAAAGACCATAGACGGAAATCCAAAATTTCAGGGGTGCAAACATTATTAACATCAATGTGAGTGGGGGATTGATCCTACTTAACTAAAAAATGAGAAGTTTTGACGGACTTTTTTTTTTTTGGGGGGGGGGGGGGGAGGCTAAGCTATCGCAGCCCTCCGATTCCGCCTATGCTAAAGACTATATTTATGTTGTTCTGGTAAAAATAAATTCATTGTAATATCACAATATTATTGTAATTATTCCTGTCACTATAAGTCTATAAATTGTTCTATTGGTCTCTGATTATATTTTATTATAATTTTTTCTATTTAAATGATGGAATAAAAAAAAAAATTCTAGATATGTCAAAGATTAGATGCCGAACAAGCATCTATGAGGGCTGTTATACAATTACTTAAAGTTAGTATATGACAACCATTTCTTTACAAATTATTTTTTTTATTTAAAAGCTAATAATATTATGTTATAGAATACATTAGGTGAATGTACTAGGTGCAGATCATTTATTGAAACACCGTTATTAAGTAATGATGTGTTATCTCAAAGTGGTGACACCTCAGGTTCTGTAATGGAAGAAAATAAACTTTCAAAACGAATTACCGAGCTTGAAATTGAACTTGCTCAAACCAAATTGGCCTTAGTAGAATCAGAGTGTAGAAATCAGGTATGAAACAGTTTCTTTCCAATGTGTTAATACAAATCACATATGATAAGCTGCCATGTTAACAGGATTTGGGGCATAGGTTGGGTGTAAAGTTTTCGGAACTCCAAGCATCCAAAAACACATTACCTCCATGGTTGCAGAAAACACTGACATCAATCAAAGAAGTAACCACCAACAAGACAAATGATCAACTACGTATGATTGTTGGCAGAAGAGATTCTGCACCTAATACTCAGTCTTTTGATCTGTAAAGAATAACCATTATACTACATAGACAACAATATCACTCACTTGAACAAATACTTAATAATTATTATACAGTATAGTATGTACTATAGTATACTAAAAATAATTTTAAATTAAATAATCAATAATTAGAAATGAGCTTATATACTAAAATAAGTTAATATTATAAAAGTGTATGATTTAACTATACATTTTGTTATAGGCTGCTAGATAATTAATTCATTTTTAATATTTATTTTCATTTATTTATTGTAACCATTCCACACAACTTCTTGTTAATATTATGTTATCAGTTATTCTAAAGATATTATTCTCTTGTGGGTAATTATTTTCTGATTGAAGAACAATTTTCACGTTCCAATATCAAATTTCTTAAAATATTAGTTATTTTGTATGTTTTTTTTTTAATTTATATAGATTTAGTAAACTGTTTTTCATAAAAAAAAAGAGATGTTAAAATTTTTTTCCTAAAAAAACAGATAAAATATTACGTTTTCAGATTTAATGAATTGTAAGGTTATTAATTAGATATTACAAATACACCAAATATTATGTTTAGTATTATCTTATATTGTTATGTATGATAATATAACATATGACTATATTATGAGTGTAAAACTGTGCAAGCCCGGATTAAGGATCAATTGGGCCCTGGTACACCATACACTTAGTGGGCCCCCTTTCAACGTTAAGTTCAAAATAATTGTATCACTACATATTGACGACTTTATAATATTATTGTGTAATTTTTTACATAATATGTCTTCTGGGGCGGATCCAGAGTTAGGAAACTGTGGGTCAGGACATTTCAAGGGGCCACTTATTAAAACCAGATTAGTAATTCTTTACTTGTGTACTAGGTATATAAAACAAAAAAAAAAAAAATTTGTACTGTATGTGTGTTTATTCGAGGGTCCAAGTGTCCCAACTACCCAATATCTGATAATAGGCCAATTTAATCAGCAAATATTAACTGTGGGTCAGCTGACTTCCTGAACCCCCCCCCCCCCCCCCCCCCCTAGATCCGCCTCTGTATGTCATTGTAAACGGGTTTTTTTTTTAACAATTATGGATCGATGATATGGAATTTCGATAAAACAAAAAACGACGTGTTACTTTATTTTTAAACACGCAGTTGTATACCAATAATAAAATTGACTTTATTTTTTCAAATGGTAACCATTATATTTTGATGGATTCTGGTAAAGTCTTTTTCCTGAACGTTTTGACAGTCAAATGATCAATTTTGGTTCGCTAGGTTATTAACTATGGTTCTCCAAAGTTTAGTATAATATGCATTAATACTTTTAACTGAAATATCTAATTTTCAAAAGCTAAATAATTTTTTCTTATGATTACCTTTTTGGCTTTTTATACACTTAAATAGTTAAATCAGTAATCTAAAATGCTCAAAAAAAAAAAAAAACAAACAAAATTGTTGGCAAACACAGTTGATTATTTATGGTAATTTTTCGTGTTATAAAATTGAGAACAATTTTATTTTATAATTATTAATCATAATTTACCTACTATACCTATACCTACTTGAATAATTTTCTTTTTTGAAAACTGTATTGGACGCATTAAAAAAAATATATTTTGGGGATAAATATGGGCTCTGGGACCGTGCCACAAGATCCGGGCTTGTTCAACTGTGTCATTATCTATATGATATTGATGCAGTCGTCGCCAGATAACTATAAGCACAAGTGCAGCACAACGACGAATACAACCTGTAATAACCACATTTTATACCTATACAACACCTAAAATAGTAAAATGTGATATTATAATATTATATTGTGAACATTTCGCGTTATTTAATGAACCCATAAATTATTATTCAATAATTAATAAAGCTACACTCAGCTAACACGTGCAAAGAACTGCGCTACAACACGATATGCTAACCTAAATAGGTAGCAATATTTATTTATTTCATAAATCGTCTTAAAAATGTTATTATTTTGGCTTGGAATAGTCTATAGTGTGTGTTGCCGTTTAATCGGATCACCCCGTGTATAGAAGAAGTTCGGCGCAGGGGCGATATAATGGGTTGACGGGGGGTGGTTCAAGGGAAAACCGAGCCGGGCGAGGAGAAACGAAAAAAAAAAAAAAAACAGAAAAGAATAAGCCGTAAAAATCGGGAATTGCTCGCAAGGGGTTGAGCGCCGGAAAAAAAGTGTTACGATCTGAGAGTGTAAATATACATATATATATATATATATATGCTCGCCAACTACAATACTGTACGCAGCGTGTTTTCATTACGACGCCGACTACGGTATCGCACGCCGAGGAGGATCCTCCGCCGCTTCGTGTCTCTTGTTAATCATAAAACCGTCGTCGTCGCTGCCTCTCCAACACTCTGCGTAAATAATATTTTATGCGGTCCTTAATTTTTTAGCCGGGTCTTGCCGCGGGAGGATTTTTCATCGGCCTCCGGGGGCCAGTTTTCCACACGGTTTTTTGCGGAGACGGCGGCGTCGCTATATATACCGTGGCTCTTTTTCCGAAGAAAATTAATTAGGTACGACGAACCGCCGCCGCCGCCACCGCCACCACCCTTTTTCGATCCTATATTCCCTGACGCCTGGGCACCTACTGATTCTGTGAGCAGTTGTGACTGTCATCGTAGGTCTACCGAGCATAATATAATTATTCGCGTCGTAAATTATTCGATGTGAGATTAAGAATAATATTATACTTACCTATAGTATAGTAACCTAATACCCATATGCTTATTAATTATATTCCGTTGTTGTTGCCGCGTCAATGTATAGGATCTCTAAGAGTTTATAAAACTGTTTTCCACGTACTATTTAGATTTAGATTATATTATTTTATTCTGTGTAAGGTAAATGTGCATCGTTATAGTAGCCAGTAGGTATTAATAATAGCCAATGGGTAATTACAATATCATCTTAGACCACTCATCGTCTCCAGAGGTTTCAGCCGATAAGTCCATTTGTCTTATAGTAAAATTTCAATATAATTTAATACGCGAACATTTGATTTATACATTAATTGTCAAGGACAGTTAATTTTAAGAAAAAATATTACGAAATTTTACCTATAAAAAGATGATAATAATGATATTTTTTTTTCATAATTTATAACAATTATTTTAAAATATGTGTAGGTAGATATCTGGTTGTTATGCTTATAACCTATAACTTAAAATAAAACTGTTCGGTACCTATCTATGATTAATTTTTTACTCATATTAAAATATTAATACCAATATAGATTATTGATACAGATGTTATCACCAGGTCTCGAAAGTTATAGGAGCTTAAATATGGAAAAATATGCATGAAAAAATGCCAAATTTGCATTCATAGAATTAATGGAAAATATGGAAAAATAAATTTATAATACCTTATACCTATTTAAAATATGACGGAGAACTGTTTGCCATTATGATATTTTATTTAACTGATAAAAATGGTTAAAAAAATAGACAAATAGTCGTTTAATTAATAGTCGACTGCGGTCAGCAACCATAGCAATAAATCAGTGGCGTATTTACGGGGGGTGGTTAATCTCCCCACTTCACCTTTTTTTTCAGCTTATATTTAATGTATAAAATTACATTTATTAGATATGTACTGTCATTATAGATATTCTGAACTTAGATAATAATTTGTTATCATATTATAACTTTACGAGATCTCGTCACCGTAAATTGTTTAACTACTTGAGAAAAATCCAATGATCTAAGTATGTCACTTTCGATACTTAACAGTGCAAAGCCTGATAGTCGAATTTGTGTCATCGAAGTTCATAGTCGGTTTTTTATTTACTTCATTCTTGAAAATGTTCGTTCCCTATTACAGTTGGACACCATAAAAACCAAATATATACTACTTATTCTATACTAGCTGATCCCGTGCACTTCGTTGCCCGTTAAATGTACCAACTCTATATGACTCAAACTTTGTTCAATTCGTTATTTAATATTCGGTGTATGGTGTTCGAAATGTATCTTATCTTTCTGTTTCCTGGAATAAAAATTCTGATTCGCAGCAGTATATTGTCAGGTAGGCAATTTACCTGTGGTAGGTCGCGGACCCAGTGCTGTTTGTACGTAAGTGTAGGATTTAACTCTAAATTATCGAAGTTATACAGTACTCCCTCGTTAACACGAACACGACGGGACCACAAAATAACCTGTTCGTGTTAAAAAAATTTGTGTAAACCGATAGGTTTAACACGAATTTGTTCGTGTTATCAGAGAAGGTTAAATCTAATACGTTATTATACACTCAAATACATTTTTTTTATTAAGTAATCTTCAAAATAAAAATTTACATTTCTTTGGTACATACTACATATAAACAAATATTTGAAATATTTTTAATTAATTAATTACTACGCTACATTACATATTATATAAAGAAATATTTTTAATACATTTTTTCAAAAAAAAATTAATTTAAAACTCACGTCGGTTTAAAAAAGTCAGTGATAGGTTTCTGGGTGAATGTAACTTCATAGTTTTCTAAGCACTGTTTTCTGATGCTGTTCAACTGGTCATCAAATTTGCAATCTAACTCTGCACTGGTTTGGGAAAATTTTACGAGGGTATCAAAGGCTGCCAACACATTGTAGTGCACAGCCCTGTCACTGCTGTGACCAATGTTTCTTTTACGACGGTGCAGCTTCGTTATTTCCGACGTACGTTTATGATGAAGATAGGTCGTATAAATAAGATACTACAATACTTTTAATTTAGTTAAAATGTATAAAGATATTTTATTAGTACAGTTTAAGTATTTGATTAAACGTACGGATACGACGACAATAAATACTCAGTAAGAGCCCGCGTATCCGTAGTGAGTCCTTACAGTAATAACTTAAGTCTAAATTATATAGTATAAAAAAACTATATTTATATGTACATTCAATGTCATTTATTGGGCTACGTGATACATGAATGAGGAAAATAGTTGAAGGATTTACCAATACATTAAACTACGTGAGCATTTTAAATAGACGTTAACAACAGTCCGAACGCATAGAATACTAATTAGTACGTGTCACCTTCAGGTTTACTACATTCCTCCCCTTTAAGAAGGAAAATCCGTATGTTTTCCTAAAATATCGTCCTCAGTTTTGGGTATAGCGCGGGATTGTTGTCATCTGTTGTTTCTCCCATTGGTACGAGCTCTGACGATTCTATTGCTGGAGCTGTTGCTTGAAGCTGGATAGATTCCTCGCTGTTTTGTATCCTGTTCGTATTCCGTTTTTTTATGGTCTCATTGATTTTCTTGATCCAAAAAATTGAAATTGTGATAAGTATTATGATGGTAATTACGTATAATAAATACCCATTATTTTTTTGTATTTCGATATATTTTCTGTGGTTTTGATCCATTTCTTTTTTATTTTGAAAATACCCTACAGGTTTTGCTACTTCGTTTAGGTTGTATATCTGGTTACTTTTGACGTGTTTGTCCTGAAACATGGTTTCATCTATTTGTGATTTTAAATGCTCCTCCAAGTGTAGTATTCTGGACGTAGGAATAAAATCTGTGTATTCTTCCTGATGGTTAATTTCTCCAGGAATGAGTATGTCCCGTTCTGAAAACCCTTTACATGTTTCGTCGAGTGAAATTACTCCTACCCCGCTTAATTTGTGATTCACGGATTGCGTCTTTTTATTGCATGTTATAAAAATGTTTTCCCCCTTTGTAACGTATAGCCAACTATTTTTATACGTTAGTTTATGATAGATTGATGTGTCCAATTTAAATTGCATTAGTTCGCAATTACTAGGAACCTCTTGAGGATCTTGAATTAGTAAGATTTCGCAAATTGGTCTACTTAATTTAGGATGAAGTGGATTAATTTCTGGACATAACAGGAATTCATGAGCACGTTTACATTTTAGTGGTTCATGTTCATCATAAGTGGCGTAAAGCTCCTTTGATCTACTTACTGCTAGGAACTTATAACTAGTTTTTATATATATACAATTGTTTAAAATACATACAGGTTTAGGGATTAAATGATAGAGTGTTAGTATGTGTTGATACACTAATGGTATATTAATCTTAAATACTATTTTGTTATCTGAATAATATATGATTACATCCGATAGTCTGAGTAATTCGTATGGATCCCCCTTATCTATATCTATGGGTAAATCTGTACCACTTGGTATGCTAACTTTTATGTCTCTTAATTGATTTATTAGTTCTTGCTTAGTGAATAGACTTGGGTGTATTTGACCTATTTTGGCTAACTGAATTATTTCGTAAAGGGTGTTTGTCTCAAAAGTGTATTGATTTAATAATGCGTTAATTCGTACGAAATGTTGCAGAATTCGGTTTCTTATTTTCATTTCGTCGGTCCATGTTTTTAATTCGTATACTTCGGCTTCTATATTCGTTGCAATATTTTCTGATTCCCTTTCTTGATCTATTTCTAAAATTTTTACCTTACTTTCCAATATTTTGGTTTCTTTTAACCCTGTGCTTTGCATTTCATTTATTTTTTTGTTAGAATTTGTGAAACAATTAAAGTCACAAATACCAAATAGTATTTGTGCCGCTTTGGCTAGCGTTGACAAGACTTTTACTTGCCTCCTACTCCTATGTGGCAAACCTATTGATTCAAAAAGGAGTTTTTCCTTTAATTCTATTTTCTTTGCGAGACCCTTGAGAGTTATATAAAGTTCGTCGCAATGGCTCTTCGTTATATTAAGCCTACTAAAATTGTCGCAAAAACTTTGTGCTAATTCTACATAATTTTTTATACTTTCGTATTGAGTTTTAAAATACGTGATGTCCAAGAATGTGGTTAGTTCCCATCTTGTAGTTACTATTTTTATAGGCCCTTGATTTTCAAAGTAAATTCCCGATTGCTGTGGCAGTTGTTCATCGCTAAACTGTTGTATTTGTCCGGTTACACATACCAGTAGAACTATTGTGAGTAATCTATAATACAATTAATTTGTTGTTATTCATTATTTCGTTATTATTATATATATATATTTTTTTTTTTTTTTTAGTTATTATTATAATTTTAATCTGTTTCAAAATATTTCTTAACCATATTTTTGTGTATACGGTAATCTTTTCTTCCTTTTTTTATCGTTATGTTCTCGTTGTCGTGGGTCATCGTAATCTCATATGGACCTAACCAGTTTTGTCCCAGAGTATTTTTTTTATTTTGGTTTTTCATCAAGACTTTATCCCCTACATGTAAATCTTGTTCATTGCTTTTTTTATCGTAGTATTTTTTGTTGTCATTTTTCTTTTTGATTAAATTCTCGCGAGCTATTTTGTGCGCCTCCTGCATAACTCGCTTAAGGTCATAAATATAATTCTCATAATTATACTGTGCTTCTGGGTTTTGATGAAAACTAGATGGAATCTGTGGCTTCCTACCGAAAATTAGTTCATATGGCGTATAATCTGTAGACGTATGGGTTGTCGTGTTATAACAGAACATGGCATAGCATATTAATCGGTCCCAGTTGTTGTCTTTATCCACAAAGTTTCGTAGATATGTTTTTAAAGTTTTGTGTGATCTTTCTAAAAAACCGTTCGTTTGGGGGTGCCATGGGGTAGTTTTTGATTTATTTATCCCCAAAAGTTTGCACATTTTCTTAAAAATGTCCGATAAAAAATTTGTTCCGCAATCCGTTAGTACCGATGTAGGGATGCCATAATTGCATACAAAGCATTCGACAAACGCCTGAGCTACTGTTTCTGCGTCGGTAGTTCTTAAAGCTACCGCGATGGCATAACGTGTTAGTTCGTCCTGCATGGTAAGTATGTATACGTTGTCTGATGAAGTTTTTGGCAGTGGCCCTACAATGTCCAAACAGATCCGTTCAAAAGGTTTGGTGACCGTAGTTGTGATTAGCATTGGTTGCCTCATTGTCTTGTTTGTCTTATTTTTTTGACATAGCTCACAATTTTTTATGTAATTTTTTACATCTTTTTTTAAGTTTTTCCACTGATATTGTGAGTTCATTCTTTTGATTGTACGCGATACTCCCGAATGCCCTCCGATTGGTGTGTCGTGAAATTCATAAATAATTTTCTTTTTCTCTGTTTCCGAAAATTGTTGTTCCTTAAAAATTTTTACCGTAATTCCTGAATTTTTAAATTTGTATCTAAACATAGTTCGAACCCGTTGGAAACTGCTTACTGTCGTCAGTCCTTCCAATCGAGTCGTTGAAAAATTTTTTATTCCGTTTTCCTCACAGTTTTTTTGGAAATTGCAGACAATATGCTTTCAGGGGTTAGCTCGCTTAAGTGCGTTGGCTTAATTTTGAAAAATATTATGTTTCTTCCATCTTTATTATATTTAATAAATTTATCATTTATGTCGTTTCTTTCTGACAAGACTATTTGATTCTTATCAATAATGTCTCTAATGGCTGTTTGGGTAATAATTAGATTCTCTGGTATAGGTAATATTAAGTTATCCGTCGGATCTGCATTTTTAATACTTCCCTCAATTTCAAATATTTGCGAATAAAATATCGGTTTTTCTTCAGCTTTTATGAATAATTCGTAGTCATCGCTACTAGTGTTTGTATCTTTTATCACGTGTATACGAGACAGGCAGTCTGCGTTGGTGTTTAATGTCCCGGCGCGGTATTTTATTTCATAATCATATTCCTCTAACTGAAGTCGCCATCTCATTAATTGAGATGAGCAGTCTTTGAGATTGAACAAGTAAGTTAAAGGTCGATGGTCCGTTATAATTGTGAACCTTCGTCCATAAAGATATGGTCTAAAATGCTTAACGGCCCATACGATTGCCAACAATTCTTTCTGGATGACGCTATAGTTATTTTCGGCCTTATTCAGAGTCCTACTTGCGTATGCAATAGGTTTATCTTCGTTCGGTTCTCCTTGGGAGAGTATGGCCCCTATCGCATATTGACTGGCATCCGTTGTTAAATTGAATTGTCCTTGTTCCCATTTCGGATAAATCAATAACGGTGGGCTTGTTAGCGCTTTCTTGAGCTCTTCGAATGCATTCTCACATAGGTCATCCCATATAAATGGTGTATCCTTTTTTAATAGGTTTGTTAAAGGCTTCGCTATTTTTGCAAAATTTTTTACGAACCTCCTGTAGTAGTTTAATAATCCTAAAAAAGATTTTATGTTTTTCACATTTTTCAATTTAGGATAATTTTGGATGCATTTTATTTTGTTTGGGTCTGGTGATACTCCGTTTTCATTTATTATATGGCCTAAATAAAGTACTTCTTTCCTTAGGAATGCACATTTACTTGGTTGTAATTGTAGCTTGTGCATCCGTAGTCGATCGAAAACTTTTCCCAATTTATTTTGATGGTCGCGTAAACTTGACCCATGTACCACGATATCGTCCAGATATGCGGTGCATAATTCTTCCAACCCTGTTAAAACGGATTTCATTGCTCTTGAAAAGGTCGCGGGCGCTGAACTCAATCCAAACGGCATTCGTAGAAACTCGTAGTGTCCGGATTTGGTTGAGAACGCAGTCTTGTGTGTGTCGTCACTGTTTATACTTATTTGATGGTAACCACTAGCTAAATCCAACGTGGAAAAATATTTAGATGATCCAAGTGACTCTAATATTTCCACTAAGTTAGGTAACCCGTATGCTTCATTTTCGGTTACCTCGTTTAACTTCCTAAAGTCGACGCATACCCGTAATTTTTGTTGTCCGTCGGTACCTGGTTTCTTTTTAACTACCACTAGTGGGAAATTAAAAGGCGAGATTGAATTTTTTATAATGTTGCTTTTTTTCATATCACTGATCTGTTTCTCGATTTCCTCTTGATATGCCCACGGGAGCCTGTACGGTCGAATGTTAATAGGTTTTACGCAGCGCGGCGTGTTTATATAATGCTTAACGACGTCTGTTGTGTTTAGACAATCACCTTCTAAAAAAAAAACATCCGAATACTTATTGCATAAATCTATAATACTGTCACGTTCTTCGATGTTTAAGTCATCAGTGCTAATAGCTTTATTTAATAATTGAATACGATTTGTTGTGTCCTTGACATGTTTTGTGTCCTGTGTTTGTTCGTCACGGTCGCTATTAATGAAATATACGTGATCGGAGTACGGTTCCCATTGTAAATTTTCGGTGGACAACTCATCGATCACGAACGGTTGTTCCGAAATATTGATTATATTACTTACGATTTTATTTCCGTGCACGGGACTGAGGCTATTGGCAATTATCACGTCTTCATTTATTTCTTGTTTTTGAATGGTAATTAAGTCGTGACCTACTGCTTCTTCTGCGTTTATTGTTACAATGCAGTTGCTCCGTGGTGGTATTACAATACTTTGGTCACTTTTGATCGAGTAAGGAATCCTCAGTAACTTATTTTCAAAATCTATGTGCATTGATTCACGTTCCAAAAATTCATAACCGAGTAACCCGTCTTGGTTTATTGGAAAATCGTCGAATACTATATCGAATCGAATCAAAAATTCTCGTCCTTCGATGCTAATAATCATATCAACAGTTCCTATGGTTTCTACTGGAAGTGAATTTATGCCTTTTAGATCCCCTTTGTTTTGTTCATTTATTATTAATTGTCCTTGTAACTTTGATATCTTTATAAGATTTTTGTTAGCACCCGTATCTATTAGAAAAGTTTGTTGATTATCGGTAAAATGGTTGGAGGCACAGCTAATGGTTGGACCATTCAGTGGACATAACGTTTCCCCCCTTTCCAATTTTCCTAAGTTATGGTTTCGTCCTGGTGGAACTATTTCCGAATCCCCTGCGATCACCCGAATATTATTGTTACTTTTGTATTCGTCTATGGACCGGTTCCCTTGTGCTTCATTAGAAATATTCCCTTGTTTCTTCTTTTGTTCGTTGTAAATTCGTTTTCTACATTCGCTTATGTCGTGGTTTGGTTTTTTACAATATTTGCATACCTTAATGTTCCCGGAATTTTCTTGTTTAACCTCAGGTTTAGAATCACGATCATAAGTTGGGTTACGGTAATTTGGTATTTTATACGCGCTTGTACGGCATTCATTCGCGTAGTGCCCTATTTTTTCACAACGATTGCATTTAATATTCTTTTTCTTCGTATCCCTATAGTTATTGGCTGACGGTGGTTGTTCCGAATAAAAAGATTTTTCCTCTTCGATGGCTATAAAAACTGCCTCCTCAAGGCGAGTTACTTGTCGAGCTTTTAGGATAATTCGGATGGAATATGATACTCCTGAGATAAATACATTTAATGCGTGCCCCTGTATTGTTTTAGCAATAATAGCTGCTTCCTCTGCAGTTCTATTCAAAGTTGAGACATGCGTAAGCTCATTGTAAGCTTTTTCTATTCTCCCGGCAAAACTAGTAATAGATTCATTTCTATTCTGTCTTATAGAATTTAATTGATTTTGCAGAAATGTCGCTGAATGTGATGCACCAAAAATAGTTCGAAAATGTCTCTTAAGTTCCTCCCATGAGGTTATTTCTCTATATCTAACGGCGTCAAAAGCTCTCCCTTTTAATTCGGATAAAATTCCTTTTAATATTTTTGGTTTATTAACGTCTGCTACGTTCTCTAATAAAAATTCACATTTTTGTTCAAATGATTTTAGGTCAGATTCGGTACCCCCTTCAAAACTTGGGATGGATTTTACAGCACTACCCAGGCTGATTGTTTCTGCGTTTGTCATTTTTATTTTAAAATTATCTGGGTTATAACTAACTATTCTCCAATCTACACTCGGACTTGACGTCATGCAATCAATATATAATTCAAGTAACTTACAATTGTTGCGTGTTCATCTGTACTGGCGTGATGGCTGGAGACCTCTGGAATTTCGCCACGATAGCTTAGAACTCGTTCGTGTGACCAAGTTCACCTGGAATTTGGGTTTGATGATGATTGATGTTGGTCGAAAATTCGGTAGCTGGTCCGTCGGTGGGTCTCAAGTCGTTGAAAATTGACCTGATGGTTGAAACAATACCCCACACCTGACACCAAATTTGTAGTGCACAGCCCTGTCACTGCTGTGACCAATGTTTCTTTTACGACGGTGCAGCTTCGTTATTTCCGACGTACGTTTATGATGAAGATAGGTCGTATAAATAAGATACTACAATACTTTTAATTTAGTTAAAATGTATAAAGATATTTTATTAGTACAGTTTAAGTATTTGATTAAACGTACGGATACGACGACAATAAATACTCAGTAAGAGCCCGCGTATCCGTAGTGAGTCCTTACAGTAATAACTTAAGTCTAAATTATATAGTATAAAAAAACTATATTTATATGTACATTCAATGTCATTTATTGGGCTACGTGATACATGAATGAGGAAAATAGTTGAAGGATTTACCAATACATTAAACTACGTGAGCATTTTAAATAGACGTTAACAACAGTCCGAACGCATAGAATACTAATTAGTACGTGTCACCTTCAGGTTTACTACAACATCAGCCCGAGAGGGTTTATCTACTGGAGGTTCAGTAGGTTCAATTTCTTGATCTGAGATTTCGGGGTTTTCATCTTCTCCATCTTCTCCAGCATTTTCATCGCAGATATCGAGATCATTATCCATTTGTATAAAACTTGAAAAAGTTTGAGCATTTTCATCAGAAGTTACAGCTAACAATTTATTCCAATCGTCCTCAATTACATCCTCAATGTGTATTTCGGGGGTTAAGTTGGCGTCGTTTTCAATGTTCCAGGCTTTCTTAAAACAATTACTAAGATATCGATAAAACTGTGTTATAAAGATTAAATTACTAAGGACTAGTATACGAGTAATAAAACGAAATTAGATACATATGTACAGATTGACATTTTTCTGTTCGTGTTAATCAACAAAACGACAATATGGTACCTAAAATTTGTTCGAGTTTCGTGTTAACCGAAATAATTCGTATAAACCGAGGAAATAAAAAAACCCCTATCTTATAGTATAGAGCCTTTCTCTGGACTGAAAAACCGGTTCGCGTTATACAATAATTTGTGTTAACCGAGTTCGTGTTAACGAGGGAGTACTGTACCAAGTTAATTTTGATATTATAATATAATTCGAATTGATGCCAGCTTGTACCTGATCCGCCCGAATAACCAATGGCAACCAATAATAAATAATTACTAATTTCTACTGTAGAGTGTAACCAATGGCAACTATTAATAAATAAAAATAAGATTTCCAATTTCCATCTTGAACCTCAATCTCCCTGTTTGAGCAGCTATTTAAAATGCGAATTTCGAAAAATCCTTTCTTAGTGCGCCTATACATAGTAATAAGTACATTTACTGAAAATGTCATATCCATAGCTTCAGCAGTTCCGGCTAGGCGATGATGAATCACCCAGGACAAGTCTTTTTATATATATAGATTATGAAATGTAAACTGCAAATTATTTTCCTTGATGATATTCTGTATAAAAACATTTCCCATTGATCATTATCTTTATGCATTTGAGCATTTCTACATACATTTTGCAAATAAACTGAACTGTACGAATTCATTACCAAGTGAAGATTCTAAATCATTGGGGTAAGTGCTAACAAGATAATTTGCAGCAGGTTGTAGCTCAGAAGTTTCTAATTTTTCAAATTTGTTAAAAAAAATGTCGACAGTGCAAAAATCTCCCATTAGGCGGAGGCCTTCATTTTGCGGAGGCCCGGGTCCGCCCCCTAAATCTGGTCCTGGTGGTTATATATAGTTATGTTTTTCCATCCAGTAGGTAATAAAAATTTTAGGGGCTATTGTAATTCCCACTTCCAGGACTTTATCATACATACAGCCGACAGCCCGATGACCTAAATTTTTGTGTTTTCTGGTCTACCCTATGATGGCCGCGAAGTAACGATCACGTCACCGTTTATCAGATTGCCCAGTTTAAAAGAGTATCCGACAATTTCATCGGATAAGTACGCCATAAATCGTGGCATAGCGCTGGGCCAGCATAATTTTGTCCGGATCAATATCTACAAAAATGACATCCCAATTATTAGAAGCTAATAATATAGGTACTTAATATTTATTATAATATAATATAATATTAAACTCATTATACCCAGTTATTACGATTAAGTAGAAATAATATTTTTCAAATAATATTACAGTGTCTTTGTCGAACAGTCAGCTGTACGAAGTTTCCGCTGCGCCACAAAACGGGCCGACGCCGGTCGCTGAACATGGGAAGTCTTCAAGTCCACCCAGAATCGTATTGATGAATCAACAATACATCTTACATCTTACATCTATCATTGCAATCTTATAATTATTCACCTGAATGCATGTAATCCTGAATGTACAGTTAATTTATTGCTATTTGCTACCCATCTACAAAGTCAACACAGTATTAATAAAAGTATTTATTGTTAAAATAAAATTGAGTTCTGCATTATTTGTAGGTACTTAATAATTATTTGGGTATAAAGGAAACATATTTTAATCATACAAAATTAGATAAACTAAAAGACAAAAATAATAAGTAAATATACGTCGTGTTAAAAATAGTTTTTAATTAATATAGGCAGGATAGGTACCTATTATGTGGGTAGGTACTTATCCAAAACTCGTTTATCAGGAATTAAATAAAAAGGGAGGTCAATAAAAAAAAAAAATTGGAAGTGACTCTGCTGAACAGTAGGTTACAAGTGGGTGACTGTTATGGATAGTGTTAAATTTGAATTCAATGATATAATATCATTGTATACGAAAAACAATTTTAAGTGGAGACGATTTGTCAGCCTAGGATATTGTATACTATACTTATATTGGTATTATTAAATATTATTAATACCGTAGCCGGTTAAGGTGAATTATTATTTATTTGTTTATTATCATATTTGTATATGATAATATATTTTAGACGTTTCAATTACCCACGAATAATATTTTTAAAATAGGTATATATATTACAAGTTACAACGAATTAAGAACGATATTGCAATAATTAATTGCCGGAAATCATTAGTTTTTAACTGAAAACGACAGGGAAGTCTGAACTTGGCGGTCAGTCTTATTTTTAAGTTATATGTATCATGGCCAATTGAAATTTTTGGTATTTTCATATGTACCCGGTGTGGTCACTCGCACACTGCGCTTGCTCGAACAATTATTAAAATCAAAAACATCCCTCGACTTGTTATGTAAAACCACCATGGGTGGGTGACAGAATTATTTTTGCATCATCAATTTTAAAACGTCGATTTACCTAGATTAAAAAAAAAATTAATTTGTAATACTTAAGCTCGGTAAACTTTAAGCGTAGTACGGGTGCGTAAAACACCGAACATCGTGAACTTCGTATAAGGCTATACCATAAAAGTCGAGTTTTGGACAAGTACCTACATAGGTAACTTATAATAATTCATATTGTAAATTAATTAGGTACCAAAAAAATATAACTTCTCAAACACTGTGTCTATTGGCACTGACGGGAGAATGTATTAGGATGTCTATAAACTTGCGGACCAGTTTGTATAGTCAAATTTGGAATGCGAACTATAATTGAAATAGAAAACCAGAATAGGTGCATTGCAGATCACAAAGATGTCTGTAAAAGAACATACGATTTATAAATATACCTAACCTAACCTATAGGTGTACTGAGTATAATACTATAATATATAAATTCTTTGGATTTATCATAGCCAATAATATATTTTATAAAATCTATGGCAATCGTCAACTGTCGAAATTCGTCGGCGACGGTTAAACAATTCTAATAATTTCAGCAAATACTATTGTATTATAAATATAATATATTGTATATTTTGATTTCAGTGAACAAAAAAATAATATAGGCCACAAATATAGACGGACAGTTCGTTAAACCGTATATATTATAATGTAAGTTTTAACACAAACTCGCAAATTTCGTTATGATCAGGTTATTTTCATAAAATATTTCGATACTTTCAAGTTTCAGCTCATCGGAGTGAGATGATTAGATGAAGATGGATGAAGATAGCAGTTTCTTCGGCGATGGCGGCACTCTATAGCTACGTTTCACCGGAAGAGTAGATGTTTACGAGTAAGTTTGTTTTCATATTATTACCTACTATTTTACATTTACTTTTTAGACTCAAATTAAATATTTATTGCCACGGACAATCTGTTAACTAGGTGACGTAGAAGCATTTATAAGTTTAATCCCAATAGCACAATGTATAAAATACGCGAGACCGTCTTCGTTTCACCACGCCAAGTTTAATACGCACCTTTTTGCATGTTATACTATACGCCGGATATCACCTTAGGTTTGCGCGAAGTATTTAAAACAGTATAATATTATTAATCTTTATATTTTATATTTTTACATATATAAATACATTATACACCTCATATATTTTATTAGCATACTTACACATTTTTTAGTGTAGTTTATACTTTATACCCTAGATGGCTATAGATACTAGGTATTAAATGTCTTACAATTATATATTTTACTATAATTATTAATTTCATTATAATATAATATAACAATACACTTTAAATTAAATTAGTTGTTATCAAGACTATCTGTCTTAAAACAAACTCTTTTCTGGACGTTTTCAAAACGTATTATGGCATTATGCTAAAAAAAGTTTCTATATCAACCCGTGTGACATCAAATAGGAATTATTCTTGTTTTTTTAAATAGTTTTTTCGAAAAATATATTTAACATGTATAGCTCATACAATTATGAATTTATAGTTAATGGAAATGCAGATGTTTATACTTCATAGATATTTTTTTGGTTAATAATCGTGTAAATAATTTGATTAAATAATCAGGTACCTACTCATCACTAGTATCAATTTTATTATATTACGTGTAAAATCACCGACACAAGGTGCTTATAAGTTTATAGGTAACTATTAATTTAGTGTCACAATTTAGTGTCACAAGTTAAGTAACTTCTATTGTTCACCTAATATCTATATTCTATATTCTATATCATAGGGATTAGAGATGTATAACCATGTACACATAAAAGTATATTCACGGAATGATCAACTGCCTATCCTGACGTGTGCAGTGCTTATGAATAACATACCTACTCATATACTCGTATAGGTATATAAATATACCTATATAAATAGTGTAATACACACACTATAATAATAGTGTAATTTACATACACGAATGTGTTACCTATTATGTCCCTAAAAGTTCAACAGTTATTATTATATTTATTAATTTTTTACATATAGGTAGGTACATTACAAGACTCTAATTAAAATCACATTTATTTTTATTTTTTAGAACACAATGTTTCAAAAATTATTAATTAATATATAATTTATTGGTATAGTACAAAATAAATTAATGAAATAAGACAAACACAACTACTATAATTATTAGTAATAATAATATATCCACGTATAAATTATTAAAATACAAAACGAACAAACAAAAAACGACTCTGAGCAAAGACATCGTTAATTAATAAATAATATTGAGACTAAAGTAATTTATTTTACTATTAGGCATTAGTACCTACAATAGTCGGTTAAAGTCATTTATGCCCAAAACATTACATTTGAAAGTATCATCGTGTACATAAATTATAATAATATACTCTAAAAGTTTCATAAATCCGCGAATACCTACTTTTTTTAAATTACAATAAAATAACTAAAATCGTTATTTTTGGTTTTAATAAGTAATTTCGTCCAAATTTTAACTTATAATATCTTTGAAAAGTAACTTTCCCGGTGGGCCGCTACTCAAAAATGATTTGTTATTGCTATATATTTATAATTATTATTAATATAGAAGATCGGTATAAATCGGTAGAAAATCGGTATAAATATGAATTATAAATATTTTTTATTTTCATACCATGACGCGTGTGTAAAAAATTGTTTATATTAAGTGTTAAAGAAGTTAGATTTCGGTTCACCCCCCTTACTCTTCAGCATCAATGCATCAGAAATTATTATTTATAAAAACTGCATTTTCTGAATTTTCTAAAACATTGCTTTCCAAGCAAAGAATTCGTTTCATATAGTATCAACGAATTGAAAAATGAAATTAGAACATTTATATGGGATCAAGTCAATTTTATAAAAACTTATTAGAAAAAAATTAAATACAATTAAATAAAGGTAATTTTTTTTCTTATATTTCTATTTTTTTACGTACCCATTATGTTCGATACTATAACTTCAGTCTTCAGTTATAGAAAACAACACTTTCCGATATGGAATTACTGTCGAAGTTTTTTATTTTAAAATATTAAATAGCATCTGATTGACTGATGTGCTATAATGAAACTCAAAATATAACGAATACACTACCTATACACTTATCTAAATTCTATTTTATATTCGTTTAAATTGGACTTAATTTTTCTGGCCATTTTATTAAGCTTTGTAATATAAGTGCATTAAATCGTATTTTTAAGGTATTTTTCTCATTTTTAATGCATTTTTAATCCACGTCCTATTTATAACTTAACGTTATTTTGTATATACCAATTGATTAGTGTACACAATAAAAAAATTAATATTATTGATGGGTTAATAGGTTGATAACTATTATGTAGGTAGGTACAGTTTTGTACGTTCAATGTCACGTTCTTAATTCAAAAAGTAGCTAAATGAGTCAAATGAGAGGGGGGGAGGATAAGGCTGATTTTTTAACATGCACTATTTCAAGGGTTTTTAATCTGAGGGGCGCACCATTCTAAGGAGGAGTGACACAATTTCGTAGGGGGGGGGGGGGGGGCGTGAAAATGTTTAAAAAAAACACGAATTTATTTAGTTATTTTGTTATTTAGGCAATACATATTAATTAATAGGTATTTCTTAATTTTTTTTTATTATTTTATTCGAAACATTGTTTTTAAATATTGGGATCAATAAAACTATTTTTATTTAATTACTATTTTATATCAATTAGAATTTGTTTATAAACCAAGTAATAAATATATGGTTACCAAGTATAAAAACCGTTATCTATATTATAAATTTGAATTCAATTTACCGCATTTGCTTCTAGTAGAAACAAATTAATGTTTTTTTGAAGATAATGTAAAAATATCCATCGGTTAGGACCATATTATATATATTTTCTATGATTGGGACGGTTAGGTTATAATTATAAATAACCTATGGCAAATGATAATCGTTTGAGACGAACAGCGATTCCAATACGTACCCACATATTTCGTTCCAATCTGGTTATTAAGCTAGGTGCCTATTTTTATAAATGTCATTAATCTCAATACTTCCAGACTGAACTTTTGGATCGGAGATATGAAGACGCGTGCTGCATTTTCCTTGACGGAGACGCACAGCTCTGACACTAGACAATATTATACACTCGAAAGGAACGCGTTTCGTCGGAATAATAAATAATTACGTAAGTTTTGTCCTTCTACTCTGTTGACGCGGACACGCGGTAGACCTAATGTAAATATTTATTGTCAGACAAACTTATATACCCGCTAGACGTAGAGTAGTTTTTAAAATCCAGTTGTTATAGGTGTACAAAAATTAGGGTATTATGAAAAATACCTTAAATTATAATACTTTGCCTACAACAGTTAATTTATTGTTCTAGTAGAATAATTTTTAAAATTTGAAAATCAATGATTAGGCAATGCTTTTATAAGTAGGAAGGTAGGTTTTTATACCTACCTAATAAAATAAGAAAATACATAATGATTAATGGTGACGATTATTTTTGTCTTATACGTTCTTCGTAATTCCGTTCCGTCACGATAGTTTTAGTTTTCGTTAAATGTGAAACATACATTTTCTATGCATACGGAATACGGGCATTTAACATTTGGGTTTTAAGAGAACACCTCAAACGTACGTTTTATTTTGGGGGTTTTACGGGATATACCTATAGGAAATTTTCTTCAAATTTTCACATTTCACTATTTGATATTGTGATATTATTTGTACCTAGGTTAAGTTTCTGTTTTAGAATCGATCGATAGGTTACCTAGGTATATCACAATCTTTAATTTAAATTCTGGTAGTCGAGTATTGGACAAGCAAGTACCTACGTAACTTATAATTCGTATCGTAATTTAATTACTAAAGAAATATAATTTCCCCAACAGTGTCTAGGGCCACCGGCAGGAGAATGCATTATAGAATGCCTATAAACTTGTGGTCTAGTATATGGTTAAAATTGGTATGCGACCAACAACTGGGGGCTTATTCTGGAAAATTTAAATGATTTAATAAGGTTCATCTCATTATTTGAATTAAATTAATTTTTAAGCGATTGTTGTGTTAATCAATTTTTTAATTTATTTCTTTCAACACACTCGTCTCAGTTTTCTAGTACCTCTAGATTTCTCACAAAATTCATATCGATCATCTCACAGCTTTTATATTCAAAACCAAAAAAATATGTATTTTTATCTTATTTCAATCTTTTTCATCGAACACCAGAATATATTACAGATCATAAAGATACTAGTATTGTATACTAGATAAGTTTCGATTAGCGAGATGTAGAGAGAGGTGGAGATGGAGCGAGATGTAGACGGATGAAGATAGCTGTTTCTTCGATGACAGCGTGTGCTGCAGTACAGCTAGGTTTCACTGGAAGAGTCGATGTTTAAGCATAAGTTTGTTTTCATATTATTTTGGGGCTTACATTTACTTTTTAGACTTGAATTAAATATTTATTGTCACGGAAAATCTGTTAACTCAGTAACGTAGAAGAATATACGTTTACTACTACCTACCAAAGGCGCAATATATAATAATAATACATTATACGCCAGTCCGAACAACCCAAACGCTGTCTTATTTGTAGTCGAGTTCTATAGTCGATAACTGACTTGTGAATAAATGGAATTTTTGTTAGGTATAAAAATTAAACTAATAAATCCTTGAGTACAACATTTAAAAATACAAACTCTGTGTAATAAAAATTAATATTATGTATTTATTGTTAGGTTCATATAATATCTGAAGACTGCAATGTATAGGTCATTAGAATATTGCAGAACATTTTACTGCATAAGATGCGTGTTATTTCAGAAATGGTATTCGTCAGTAAAAATGTTCAAACTGGGAATAATATATCATAAGCAGATTGAAATGTGTGAACGTTTCAGTGTTTCGAAGACTAAGTTTTGTAGCAGATTTTGATTCCGTCACGGGGTATGTATTTTCTTATTTATCAGTAGGTTTTTTTTTATTATTGTTAATTGATCAGGGGATGTACCTATTGCCCGAAAATGTTCAATATTTGTATTGTAATTATACTGGTATAACACTATTCCGGCTATCAATAAAGTCGTGTTCAAAATTAGAAAATTGGTGAGGTATGATATTTTTTTAAGTAATTCTTTCGAGTAGGGAATTCACTCAATGATATTTAAATATTTTCACTGATAATCAAGTACGATGACTTGTATGTAACTAGAGACTGAGTGAATAGGAATTAGGTAGTGTGTGATATGGCGAAGATAAGGAAATGGGTCAACAGGATTTCAGAATGTTTGGTGTATGAAAGGGAAAGATGAAAAAGAAATGTAAGGTTAGGGTAGGTAAGTGGAGTGAAAGTAGCAGATATGAGAATAATAAGTTAGGTGTTAAGGTACAAAAGAGGATAGAATAAGAAATTAATTAATTAAAGGTAGTCTAGGTTAGTGTACATATTGTAGTGAAAACAAGAGAGAATAGGTTTAGGTGGTTCGGTCACTGTATGATAAGAGATAGTGAGAGTGGCTATAGAAGTCAGTTAATTTAGGTGGGAAATGAGGGGCGAGAAGACTGAAGAAGATATGGATAGACAGAATACCGATCATATGGAGGTGTGGAATGAGAGTGGCTGAACCTGTATATAGCTGTGAGAGACGGGGGAAAAAAAAGTGTAAAGGTAGAATAGTTATGTTAACAATGCCGAATACGTAGGAAAAGATCTTGAATTGCAAAGGCCACTAGCTTCAACTAACCATAGGTTTACCTAACTAACCTTCTTATGACTCATTAGGACACTTTGAATAAAAAGATCCTGAGTTGCAGGTGCCGAACTTAAGTGTTAAATTATCAAGTTGATTCTTTGATTGTTGACACCTTAGTCTATGCTATGGATGAAGCCCATAGATAATAAAGATATGGATAGTCCACGCCTATGTTAAATACATTTGAGGCCGCGTTCCCGGAGGGGAAGGCAATTGAGTATACCTACCTAGTATTTGGGTAGGTAACGGATGAACCGAAAATATAAAAACATTTTAAGAAAATAAGCATAAATACGAAGACATGCAATTATATTAACTAACCAAAAAAAAAACGCATATTGGTAACAGTGTTGTAATAATAGGGATCTCCCAAAAAAAAATACGTACTTATAGTTCAAACAAATCATAAAAGCCAACTGTAATAAATATTAATTTATGAAAAAGTATATTAACCCTTTCAGGCCCAATGACTGAAATTCATTAAAATAAATTTTTTTTTTTTAATATTACTAAATAGGACTTAAATAAGAGATAAAAAAATTTTAATTTCCATTTTCATGAAAAACTTAGTTTTTCCAGACCGGATGCCTTATGGCATTATTGGTACTATTAGGATGTATATTTTACACTTTAAAATTTAACAAAGTATTTATTTGAAATAAAACATAACATAATTATCAACTTTTAAAAATTATTAAATTAATATAAAAAACATAACAATAAATATAAAAATAATTGACAAGCCTTTGTATCATATTGTTTATTAAAGGAACATAAGTTCAAAAAATGCATAGAAGTAGTATATAAAATAGATAGAAATATTAATTAATATTTAAATTTTCTATAACCTAGAGATAAAATCATTTTTGATGATAATCTTTAAAACAATTACGAGGTCCTGTGTAGCATAACACTAATTTGCATTTACTGCACCAAGTCCTGGAATAAGCCTTGATACAATGTTTACACCTCTGTTTATTATTGATATTCTCAGGCCAATGTTCATAGCAATCAAAACGTATATCATTAGCAGGTCTTGTACTGGTTTTGTACTTTTTTTGTGGTGGTGTAGTAGAATTTGAAGAACTTGGCTTACCTCTTTTCTTCACTTTGTTTTTTCCTGACAAGATTAATGCATGTGCAATATCTGATTTAAAATTTACCAAGGGATCAAATTTTTTTATACCTAGTTGCTTACAATGACGACGGTATAAAATCCAACTATTAACTATAGCCATGTCAATAAAGTGAAAAATTATTCTTAAATAAAAACGTTTACTTCTAATATCAATGCGATATATTTCTACTAACATGTCATGCAGGTCTACACCACCCATGAATGAGTTATACTCTTTTACAACAGCAGGTCTTTGAACAGGAATTCTTGTTTTAGATGTAGTGGACCAACGTTGAACTTCATCTGTAGGTTCAGGGCCAATATAGTTAGAAAATAAGTGTACAAATTTATTGTCGAACCATTTACAACCAACTATGCCAATATTAGTATCAATTTAACTGCCATATCTGCCTCTTCCTTCTTTTTTTAATTCTTTATCACTTTTGAATTGACATCCTGACATTCTATTTATTCTTACAGTTCCATTTGCCAATATTCCAAATTGTTTCAAATTGCACATCAATTGATATGATGTAAACTAGTTGTCAAAACAAAGTTTATAATTCTTGTTTCTTGGTATAATATCACACAGTCTAATAATTATGTCACCACTTAATCCCAGAGTAGATTTTGATTTTATTGTTCCTTTTCCTACATACAATTCAAAATCATGTACAAATCCATTTTTTGATGCTAATGCAAATTCTTTTATACCCCATTTGTGAGGCTTTGCTTTGTTATACTGTTTTATAGTGCTCCGGCCTTTAAATGGTATAATATTTGTTCCTAAATCAATTATAATTTATAAATAATAATAATACAGATGATTATTGAATTTACTAAATAATTTAATTCAAGATCATTTTGATGCAAAAAGTTGTCCATGTCTCTGAAAGCATCCAGGAAATCAATATTTTCTTCATCATTATCTGACTCTTCAAATTCATCAATATCTCATAAATCTCCACACAATAAATTTGCAATTTGATCATTATTGAGAGCCATAATAAGACTGAATAACAATAATCATTATTATAAATAAGTTGTTAAATAAAAAAACAATATTCAATAATAAATGTAACCAAGATACACACAGTTTGTAACCATTACAATATAAATTTATTATATTCTATACATTCTCAATGATGCCATATGGAATCATATGATATGTGACATTGTAACGTCTAAACTAAATTAAATATTATAAAATGAAATGGATATTTGCATAGATGAATGTATCTTGTTTCTTAATAAATTTACCAAATAGCAATAATTATAAATTTACTTACCTAAATTAAATAAAATTGAACACGAATGATGTCAATAGTGGAGAGTCGTAATTTACGTAAACATAATCAATGACAACTCGATAAATAATGGATTTGGTGCGAAAATGCATAAATATGATAAGAATAAACACATGTTTTTCAACCTAGCCTGGCATCACGGGGGCTGAAAGGGTTAAAAAGCATTATTATTATAAATGAAACAAAACTATCAGCTATGGACCGTGACATAATATAGGTATTTCTATATTTTTAGCTCCATAATTTCTGTTAAAATATTAGGAAAATGTATTAAGTACCGTAGAAGTGCTAAATTTGAGCTATTACTTAAAATATTATATTCATGAAAAATTATCATAGAAGGTTAACTACTGTTATTCCACATACCTATTATAGTTTAATTTTTAATTACAACATTCTAGTAGAGTCTGATAAAATTTGGTTCCACGACTTTGATCATAGGTACAAACTTTAAATACTAAACTACGGGTCTGAAATTATTTAGTTTATATAGATCTAAATAATCCAAAACATATATTGCTTCAAAATATAAAAATAAAGTGTCTTGTATTGTAGTAAGTAGGTAACTATAAAAAAAAAAAAACTAAAAAAAATCATACTTGAAATCTATGTATAATATACGTATATTGTAATAAATGTTCAAATGTTTATTATAGTACATTATAAAACATTAACTTAAGTTCAATATAATACATTATAACAGGTGTTCAAATAAACATTTCACGCCACATATTTTGTTAATTAACACAGTCTCTCTTCAATTTCAAATTGTTTTTCAATTTATCTACAAAATATAAATGTTTAGTAAATTGGAAGACTTGATTAAGTATTTAATCATTTATCTAAAAGAGATGTGCCGGGTCGCCACATTACTATATCGAGGGGCCATGGTGCAAGCGTCGTCCATGAATATCATAACATATATTATATTAGAAATACAAACTTAATATTTCACTAACAGTAAATATTATAAAAAAATATTACGAAATGTACTATACTCATATTATAATATAATGATTGTATTAGTTACAAACTCTTGAATTAAGAGTTATGTTTGAGGATTTAATTAATTTCCTAAAAGGAAATGCCTCAAGGTTGCCTTAGTATGTCGAGGGACCGTAGTTAAAGTACCCGAAAAAAAAACGATTAATTCAAATATAGAAGGTACTTATATCATATACTTTTATCAAAGTATGATTGTGTTAGTCACAGTCTTGTGTAAATGATATTGTCTTATATTTTCCCAATCTAATTATACAAAATACTGAAAATTAATGAAATCACAAATATTAGTAAAATAGAGAGACTGTGCATTGATATACAAATTTGTCTTAAATTTACTTTTTGCATAGAGAATATGAAGATGGGCTGGGCTCTTAATATCAGAGTATTGGGGATAGGGCTGGGATTTCATATTATGAATTGAAATATTTGTGGACACTGGACGACCAAAAAGACCATCCTCCATAGCATGTTTCAATAATTCCAAAATAAAATTAATCGAATACGTTATAAAGTTGCTCCCATGCTCGACATTATCCTGGTATTTTTAAAAAAATCATTAAAAATGTTGTTTTAAAAAAAACCTTTCATGTGCATGTGTTGTCTCCAAGTGTGTGTTGTGAGAGGATTTTTGCTGACAAAACATTAATAGAGACTCGTTGATCGCTTTTATGTGCTTCAAATTGTTTAAACGAATGAGCTGGGTATGGCTCTATCATAGATAATAAATATATAACATAATAGATAGGACATAATGGTCTTATCAGCGGTCTTCGAGGGGAACAATTGATGCCAAATAAAGTATACCTATATCGAGTATCGGCTATCAATGTAAAGGATATTGCCTCAAATGTATTTAACATAGGCGTCCATAGGACTATCCATATCTTTATTATCTATGGGCTAAGGGCTTCACCATAGCATGGATTAAGGTGTCAACATTCAAAGGATCAATTTGATAATCAAACACTTAAGTTCGGCAACCTGCAACTCAGGATCTTTTTATTCAAAGTGTCCTAATAAGTCATAAGAAGGTTAGTTAGGTACACCTATGGTTAGTTGAGAAGCTATGGTGATGATAGACGACTACCATCACTGGTCGTCGTGAGCTTTGTGATGATCTTTTCCTACTAACTATCAAGGGATTCGATATTGTAAACATAACAATGAAAGAAAATATTTAAATATTATTAATTTGGTTAGGTTAGGTTAGGTTAGGATAGGACAGGAAATTAGACGTTAACTAATTATCATAGTTTTTAACACGGTCTTAAAGACGGTCAGCTAGAGTTGTACCAGTATAGTTATTAAAAACTTAAATACAGCCAACATTAAATAATGATTTTTTTACCACAACAAATTTTAAAATGTATATTATTTAATATTGACTGTATAGACCCAGCCAAACACAATATTATTTTAAATTAAACATTATTTTATGTCCTTCATAAATTACAACCACATAGTAGAGTCCGTGCAGGACCTTTTTCTCATTTAATTTTTTTGCATCCTTTATAAATTACATTCATTTTTATACATTTTCTAATACCTACATATATTACGGTGATACACCTCTGATCATAATAACTGTTCGTATTATTATAATGTAAACAATACCTAGGTTTTGGATTGTAGTTAATATGTATTGCAGTGTTTAGCTTCCAGCGTTTTCTTATGTTTAGTGTTATTTTACCCAGATTTCTCAAACAATTTTTTTTCAATTCATTGAACTCTAGTAGATTTTTTTGTATAAATATTTTTCAAGATTAACCGGCTATAATACCTGGGAGTACGCTGAGTACCTGTGCACATACTATATAATTTGAAAAGAGACTGGCTAGGTTCTCTCACGTTCCCCATTCAATTTATTTTTTTATATATAATCTTTTTTTAAAACATTTACAACCTGGTGCCATATAATTTTTTTAAACATTTTTATCTGCTTCTTAAAATGCATTTGCCTGCGGGTGCCCACGTTCTCTTCTCAATTTTTTTTCATAAATTTAATTTAATTGATTTTTAATATGAATATTTTCAAATTTGTAAGTCTTCAGAGAATTTTTTTTCTGTTATTTAATTCCTATTGATCTTTCTATATAAATTTTTAAACAAGCCGGTGCCATCTACATTTTTAAAAATTTTTTTTGCCTTCTAAAATGCATTTGCATGCTGGCGCCCACATGTGTGTTTCTACTGTAAAATTTTTTCCATATTTTTTTTTGTTTTCTAAAGTGCTTTGGCCTGCGGGCGCCAACACCATTCTTCAATTTTTTTTTTTAGTAATGTAACTATAATTGAATTTTATGTATATACTTTTTGAACATTGATAACCAACTGATGCCCTATGAATAATTCTTTAATTTATAAATTCCTTAATGAACTAAATATTTCTATTTTAAAATAACATTCGTTTTATACATTTTCTAATACATATATTACGGTGATACACATCCGAACATGTTAACTATTCGTTTATAATAATGAAACAATACACACAAATGTTTTCTGTTTAAGATTCTGGACATTTTAGTTTGAACTCATTAATCTGTGTTCCTACTATATAATTTTTTCTATATTTTTTTTGTTTTTTAAAATTCATTTGCCTGCGGGTGCCGACACATCGCTTCAATTTGTTTCGAAATTTTTTTTACTGTTCTTGAATTTTTTGTAGAGACATTTTAAACATTGATAATTTGATACCCTCCCTCTGTATTATCATTCTTTAGTGAGCTTATCATTTTCAATAGTTTTTCTGTATAAGATTCTGGGAATTTAAGTTTGTAGTTTGTAATGTGTAATACTAAAGTAAATTATTATCCACATTTTTTTTTGGTTTTCTAAAATGCATTTGCCTGCGGGTGCCATCACCTCCCTTCAATTTTTTTTTTTATGATTTTAACTCTAGTCAATTTTTTAAACATGGTCAATCTGGTTCCCTTTGAATAATCCTTCTTTAATGAACTACCTATAATTAGTTTGAATAGTTTTTTCTGTTTAAGATTCTGAGCGTTTACTTTGAACTTCGTTATGTGTATTCCCACAGTAAAATTTTTTCTAAATTTTTTTTTAGTTTTCTAAAATGCATTTGCCTGCGGGCACAAACACCTCCCTTCAATTTTTTTTTTATGATTTTAACTCTAGCCAAATTTTTTAAACATAGACAATCTCGTACCCTTTGAATAATCCTTCTTTAATGAACTACCTATAATTAGTTGAAATAGTTTTTTCTGTTTAAGATTCTGAGCAATTACTTTGAACTTCGTTAAGTGTATTCCTACAGTAAAATTTTTTCTAAATTTTTTTTTTGGTTTTCTAAAAGACATTTGCCTGCGGGTGCCAACACCGTCCTTCAATTTTTTTTTTTATGATTTTAACTCTAGTCAATTTTTTAAACATGGTCAATCTGGGTCCCTTTGAATAATCCTTCTTTAATGAACTACCTATAATTAGTTTGAATAGTTTTTTCTGTTTAAGATTCTGAGCAATTACTTTGAACTTCGTTATGTGTATTCCTACAGTAAAATTTTTTCTAAATTTTTTTTTGGTTTTCTAAAATGCATTTGCCTGCGGGCGCCAACATTTCCCTTCAATTTTTTTTTTTATGATTTTAACTCTAGCCAAATTTTTTAAACATGGACAATCTCGTACCCTTTGAATAATCCTTCTTTAATGAACTAAATATTTTAAATATTTTTTTCTGTTTAAGATTTTGGAGCTTTTAGTTTGAAGTTTGAATGTGCATTGCCACACTATATTTTATTTTATTTTTTTTTTTTGATTTCTAAAATGCATTTGCCTGCGGGCGCCAAGGCCGTCCTTCAATTTTTTTTTTATGATTTTAAGTTTAGCCAAATTTTTAAAACATGGTCATTCTGGTTCCTTTTGAATAATCCTTCTTTAATGAACTACCTATAATTAGTTTGAATAGTTTTTTCTGTTTAAGATTCTGAGCAATTACTTTGAACTTCGTTATGTGTATTCCTACAGTAAAATATTTTCTAAATTTTTTTTGGGTTTTCTAAAATGCATTTGCCTGCGGGCGCCAACACCTCCCTTCAATTTTTTTTTTATGATTTTTACTCTAGCCAAATTTTTTAAACATGGACAATCTCGTACCCTTTGAATAATCCTTCTTTAATGAACTAAATATTTTAAATAGTTTTTTCTGTTTAAGATTTTGGAGCTTTTAGTTTGAAGTTTGAATGTGCATTGCCACACTATATTTTATTTTATTTTATTTTTTTTTTATTTCTAAAATGCATTTGCCTGCGGGCGCCAAGGCCGTCCTTCAATTTTTTTTTTATGATTTTAACTCAAGTCAAATTTTTGAAACATGGTCAATCTGATACCCTTTGAATAATCCTTCTTTAATGAACTAAATATTTTAAATAATTTTTTCTGTTTAAGATTTTGGAGATTTTAGTTTGAAGTGTGAATGTGTATTCCCACAATAAAATTTATTTAAATTTTTTTTTTTATTTCTAAAATGCATTTGCCTGCGGGCACAAACACCTCCCTTCAATTTTTTTTTTATGATTTTAACTCTAGCCAAATTTTTTAAACATGGTCAATTTGGTTCCCTTTGAATAATCCTTCTTTAATGAACTACCTATAATTAGTTGAAATAGTTTTTTCTGTTTAAGATTCTGAGCAATTACTTTGAACTTCGTTTTGTTTATCCCACAATATAATTTATTTAAATGCCGATCTGCAGCGTCGTGAAGCCGTCAGCCGATATTGACGTAGACAAAATAGTGATGGCTAAGCAAAATGCCGCGATTTATGGCGTACTTGAGAAGCGGATTGAGTTCGTTTTTGGAGACTTTTTCAAACTGGCAAATCAGATAAAGGGTAACGTTATAGTCTCATCGCCACCATGGGGTGGTCCAGAATACAACAAAATGGATGTTATCATCGAAAATGTGTGTATTTAAAAACTGTTTAACTCGACGTTGCTGTATGTCTGGTCCAATAATGTAAGTTATAAGTCATTGTGTATTTAATACAATAAAAGCATAGTAAAAAAATAATTAATAGACTATATTAATATGGTACCTACTTAATTATTTTAATATACCTAATCGTACCTATACATACAACAATATTATAATAATGTATTAGGTATTTATGTTTGAATTCATTAGAACAATGCCGTATCAGACGTCGCTCCCAAACCGGTCGACATCCATCTGCATAGCTGTGAGTTGAAAACGTCTATATTTAAAAATTGTTATAGTATAATATTTATCTAATAAATTAATTTTCTTTGGCATTCCGCAAGAATGAGCAGTATAGTTTGAAAACTTACCAAAGTTATCTGGTGGATGTCGATACGTTGGTGAGCACCCGTCGCACATCGGTCTGATGTACCTACGGAAAGTTATTATTGGATCGGTCATAATATTACGTTGAGAAGTTATCTGTTCATGAACTCATTTGCAGATTTGTAGGCCAATTCCGTTGCCATTTTTTAATCGTTCTTTGTTTTTATTAAGGTTGAGGTGTAACAACATTTTAGTCATAAAATGCTGGGACATTGGCATCAGGGAGGTTATAGTTAAATAAGATAAATGTATTCACGTATTTCTAGTGGAGGGAGAATAACAATTTTAATCATATATCCCTCCTCAAATAAATCCTAAATACGCTACTGCAATAAATACCTACATTAAATAATTTTGAGTTTTATATTCAATAGGTATTATTATTATTTATTAAAGTAGGTATACACAGCTTGTGAAAGAAAAAAAAACCAAATTTTTTTTATTAAATACCTATGCATAATATGCATATCAAAATCAAGAAATATATTTAATATGCCGCACTTTTTCCCTAAAATTGACAAAGTATGAAAAATACGCAGTTTAAATTTTTGATTTTTAAACTCACCATTGTATAGCTCGAAAGCATATAGAACAACACATAAACTCCTTTAAGCCCTAATAGATATTACTTTTGTTTTATTTGACGACCAACTCCGTACGACAAATTGTTGAGTAGGTATATTTTAATTAATGTATATCATAATCGTGGATCAGTGTGATTTCAAAACCAACAAAATGTTGACACGATTTTAAATTATAATATAAAGGCAATATTGTTAAACGACGAGCGGCCATGCGTGGAAGTCATAATTATTATTGTAATATAATTATAATATATAATATAATACATATTATGTATTATATAAAATGTCGATCGTAGTCAAATCGTAGTAAGTATAGATATACGACATTTTTTTTTCTTTAGTTTCACGTCACACGTGTTGTTTACAAACAAATGCCTATACTGTGCAGCATATAATGTACATTATATCATACATCATTGTTATATATTTGAGGTTGGGCGCATCGTTATATTCTTTAGGCCTACGTCGATGGTCTGCCACCGGCCGAGGCTGTAACATGCACACTGTATACACAATAATCGGTCGTACGATATGCGACACGTGCACCGGGGCCCTGCACGTTGTACCGATTATTCCCGAGTGATCGGTATGATATTCTACTGTTATATTGTGCGTGTAATATCATATTATCATGTACGACCGTTCGGCGACCTGCACATGGCGGTGTCGTTCTTATATTTTCACGATTTTAAAATCGATAATGTTCCATAAAACCGAAGTCATTATATTATCGTACGAGACACGCCGGCCTCATATAGGACAAGTCGACTAAAGTCGGCGTGTGGCCGGTGTCATATGTTATTATGTTAATATATCATATATCATATCTTATATTATTACAATGTAGAATAATACGTACTCCTCTCGCTACCGTGTATGGCGTGTTGTAACACGACTGCTACCGAACGTCTCATATTGGGATAAGAGAGTGCCGATAAAAAGATCCCTCTGTGACCTTATATTGTTTGGGCTTCCGGTGATTTAGGATAATTTGTTTTAGATTAAAAATTAAAAACAACTTAGATAATAATAATATATACTATGTTTGTGTGAAATGTGTAAATCGATATCGTATATTATAATACTGAAATAATATTTTCAATGCGACTGGTATATATTATTATAATGTTATGTGATTAAAAATGATATTCGTGTTAAATTATTTAAAGATTATGTTTTCTTATGAATTATCGATGAGATCCATTAGTTCAATATTATTAATGATTGAGCAACTGTTTCGAGAACTTAAAGTTTTGAAATGTCAATTATATTATTTATGCCTATGAACCTATACAGAATTTCGATTACCTATTTATTAAACCTTGGTATATGATTATTATTATTTAAGTACCTACATATACCTATATATAGGTTAGCTTACAATATTATTGTATAGTTGGTTCCTATTAGCGCACTACTCAAACACAATATGTTAATATTGCACAGAAAAAAAGGGTTTTTTTAATGGTAAATGTATTAAACATTTCAATATTACAACAATAGTTTATGGAAAAATAGTTTTAAATACACAATAAGATGAAGCATATTTTATTCTTTTATCATAATTCATAATAATATATACTATATAATATAGTGTCTAAGTTTAGTTCGTGTACCTACTATTATTTAAATTATTATTATTTATTATAACTGATAGGTACATACAGTACCTATCTATCTATGAGAACTATACTAGAAATACTTACCAGTTATAGGGTAAACGGTATAGGTAGCCGGTAAAAATACCCGATGATTAATGTTGTGTTTACCTTTGAAGCAGTACTAATGCTTCGATTTTCTACTCCAGCATCTTTCTGGTAGGAAAGTGAATCTAGTTGGTACTAGTTTGGGGGGAGGGGGGTGGAGTCAAAATCCCCAATAGCTTTCAAATCCGTTTGGAAAAACAAAAAAAAATTATATTAACCTATATAATATGCCCTTAGAAAATTTCGATTTTTTTTGTATTTTTAGCTGCGAGCATATAATTTATATTTATATGACTTATACTGATTTACATATAGGTGCATATTTTGTGTATATTTAGTCGAAACCCTTTTTTCGTGTCTAGTTCCACCCCCTACTTACCTATACATATATTAATAATTACTACACACCGCATTATTCGTTCGTATAATAATTAATATTTCTTTTTTTTACGTCCAAGCACACATTGTGATCTACTAATGCTTATAAATAAAAAACAATGTTTGATAAAATAATTGCTTTTTTGATCAACTTAAAACCTTATAATCTTTCAGAATAATACTAATAGGTAGTTATACAGGTAGGTACCTAAAATAGGAGTAACGTTCACATTTTTAGTCGGACACTTAAGTTGGTATAGGTAGATAAATTAACTGCCGTTCGCCAACAATATAGGTACGTAATAGTGTAAGACATGCTAATAATTAATATTGTAAAGGTTCCGAGTTCTTAGTGTCTGTTGTCTGACAAAAGAAACATAATGTAACGGTAGTTATCTATAATATGTAGATTATCTGGGTATGTTAATAAATTAGAACTAATGAAACTAAATATGAATTCGTTGTACGATATTTGTTAACAACTCATGAATTATTAAGTCTTAAGCTGCCTATTATAGTTTCTATACCTACCTACCTACCTAATAATGGCTAATGCATGGTCACTGGATAGGTATATTATTTATATTAACACACTGATATACCGACTATTGTTAGGTTGCATCAAAAAATGATTAATTTAATGGTTCACAATAATATTTAATATAGATCGGTTGATAATATTATCAGAACAATAAATACAACTTTTTTTTTTGTACGAGATATCCGGTTGCCTAGTCAAAAAGTGGCCGAGTCGATTTATTTCTGTCTACACACGTTTCATGTCGTTGCATACAACGTTAAAGCATATAAAATTATTCTACATTCATATAATTTAAAAAAAAAATCCTCATTTCATCACCGATGCGCTTTATAATAATAATATGTAGGTAACTGTGTAAATGTACCAATATATCATGTATGGGCGAGCGCACCCGAGTGAAATACTTGTATAGTTACTTACATACAAGAAGGGTACAAATAATAAAATAAAAATGTGTGTTTTAGTTAATGACAGAAATTAAATAATTTGGATTATAATAAAATGGAAAAACATAAATAATTTAATACACATTCGTTTATAATATAATGTATAGGTACTATCCGGGTAGGTGCTCACGTATTTTTTTTTATACGTAGTCATGCATAAAAATATTTAATTTTATGTTCATAAACGCGTAATACGTTCATAAACTAAAATTATTATAAATTATCTCCTATAATATGACGTCATACTATACGTACAATAATTTGTAAGGGAAAATATTTTAATTTTAAATTTGTTTTCACTAAAACGAATTTTATTAATTCTATGATTAAAAGATTATGACGAAAAATGGATCATAGGTGGTGGTTTTTATCGGCGAACAACATAATTTTTGTAAATATTATAATAATTGTTATAAACATTCAAAAATATAAAACTAATATTAATTAATTATGTTAAATTATATACAGGCGAGTACGTAAAAATATTTTATAATAGTTAAATAAATTATGATCATTGCGTTAAACCTATAGGTAACAAAATTACTCGCGATAATATATTGAAATACTCAATTACCCACCTAAAAACTCAAAAAATGTGTATTAAATTGGCTCTAAAAATTAATAAAATTAAACACCAACCTAAATATATTTAAGATTATAGCCGTTTATAGCGCCGTTCTAGAGCTTCCCAAATTAAAACGCATTTTGTATATTAAACTCCCGCGGGTCTAGACTATAAATGAGTAAATTAATAGTATTATAGCGTATGCAAAAAAAAATTTAGGTGATACTCATGTCACTTAAATTCATAATCAACTATCATACATGCTTATTGTTTAGTATAAGTGCGATATCGTGTCGTGGCAGTAACCTGCAGGGACTAAAATTGTGTGTAGTACGAAATACTAAGTGTAGAATACGAAATTAAAATGTGTATAATAATGGCCTGTAATAACTAGTAACTATTTTTTTTCAGTTTTTCTTCATTAATTGAAAAACTATTTGATGTTACATTGGGAAATAGATATAGATAAGAATTTTAAATATTAATAATAATAATTTTTATTATTATTAGGAGTCGTTTTTACAAGTTTTACTTATAGGCAGATGCAATATTTAAAATATTTAAAATATTATAAAATAAAAATATTTCGAATGATCGATACGTTAAGTATATAGTACAAACAATTATCAAACAATAGTTAATGAATGTAGGTACCTACCTATTATTTTAAAAGAAGTAAGAACCATTAACAAAGGTATGTTGTTTCAAATCGGGATATAAAACAAAATAATATTATTGTTAATGTTTGAAAATTATTTACTATAGGTATACTTTTTTTTTAATGATAAGTATTCCTATACCTTTTGAATATTTGTAATTAAATATTAACAATGTGGTAATTACACTAATTAGCTTTTAAAAAACATTTAATCAATCAATTTCATGTGATTATGACTTGTGAGTAATATAAATTGTGGTCTGGCGATCATTTTTCCTAGAATTGGGAATTTTTATACAGCAATTCATTGTCTTTATAGTTCAGTGCATTATAGTGCACTAAATATAGGTATATATATTACATTACATTTTACCAATAGTGAAATAACTAACTAATTTTTTTTTAAATATGAAAAACAACATCTATAACGTTATCATAGGACTTTTAAGATTTTTCTATAAAAGATTATAATAATATTAATTCAAAAAAAAAATTATGCCAAAAATTGTAATATTTAAATTATTTTAATATTTAAAATTTATATTATATTTATATTTCCTATATAGTCTTGTTACGATTGTATAATATCAGTATACTGTTAAAATATAGGTTTATAGTTGGAGAAAAAAATGTATGGGTACATTAAAATTGGTATATTATCAAGTATAAATGTATGACAATAAATAATATTATAAGCTATATATGGCTATAATATTTTATAATGCCTACTAAACAGACATGTGTTGTATAGATATGTATGAATTAGCTAAAAGGCAAATAAAATTTACCTAGCTATTAGGTAACTCGCATAAATTATTTTATTTGAAACAAAGAAAAAGGAATTTTTGATTTCCAACATAGGTACCTACACAAAATATGAAGTATAAAATAATACGTACTTTTAGTGCCTTAAGGAATTTCATGCACGTATAAATTTTAATTATGATCAATTTTTTTTTTACACCTTATTACTTATAAAATCGGTGTAACTCACAAGTAATGTTGCACAAAGTTTAGTATATTCACGCCATATTTTTCACAGTTTTAAAGTTTATGTCTTAATAGGTTTTTATGCCTTAAAAGAAAATCCGGCTAGGTTGTATTAATACTCTTTGGGGAGTGCTAAGCTCATACACGAGCGCGTGGTAATACGAAAAAGACCCCTGTCCCTTGTGACACGTTACAATAAAAAATGTAATTTTTAATTATCATTTTTTTCAGTTACAGTTTTTAATAACAAAACAAACACGTGTTTAATTTAATTTCGAAAACAATATTATGGTCTTTCACTGTATTTGAAAACAAATCGTAATAAATACAACGTATAAATTAAAAACCACCAGCAATATAGGAAATAATGACAATAAAATATAAAGCGTGTTTCGATAGAGGTACACGAGTGTCACTTTATTTATGAAATATAAGGGGTGTGTTTTTCATTTTATGACTCATATAAAAGATTACCAAGTCGTAGTTAATCGTCAGAATCATACACACTTTTTGAGGCAAATTTCTGGGTTTGGTGAAAAATAATGTTTTAAAGATTTCTGAAAGTTATGATAATAAGTTAGTATAATATTAATCAAATTTAAAAATACCTATATATTGTATTTTAAAAATATTAGATAATATTATACCTCTACAGACCTAACACATACTTATCTGTAATAATAATATATAGTATGCATATATTGTTTATTTTTAAATTAAATTGAAATTCTCAAAATAAACTATTATGGCTAAAAAAGCGATTAAAATATGTTGTGTTTATTAGAAAATGACTTAAGTATTAAAAATACGATTTTATGACTTCTGTAAAAAGTCAACAAAATGATTGAGTACCCCAAGGGACACCGAGCATTTAAAAACTACGTCATTTCGAACCCCTTTCGTAACAGACGATATCGTTTTACCTACCACGACCATACAGTAAAATGAAGATAAATATTTACTATAAAAACAAGATGTATATCATACGGTATTTGTAAACAGAAAGTATTTTATTTGGACTGTTAGATAGAAAAACATGATCGGCGTACCAAAATTACTCCGAAATCTCTATCATACAATACAGATAGTAGAGGTGTTTTAAAAATTTAACGTCATTTAAAATTTTAAAATATTAGAAAATAATATGCCGACTGTTCTCTTCACGTTTAAAGAAAACTCATTTTTGATAAATGTTTAGACGAATCATTATGGTTTGTTTTTTCATTAATATTTTGAATCTGGAACCTATAATTATAATATATATTATTAGTATTATTATTATCGTAATGTGTCGGTATAATTTTTATTGTGGTTGATAAATAGAATATTATTCTTATAGTTTATAGTTTATAGTCTACAATATTAAAATAATTTAATAGCTTATAATTATAGCTAATATTAAATTAAAATAATACGCTTTGCCTTACATGTTCACAATTTCTTAATGCACAATACACACATAGGTATATTATGTTTTTAAACAATTAATAATGTATGCACTATATGATAAGATTATGGTTGTAAGAGATAACTTAACTTAACGAATTGGTTACTAAAATCATTTTATGGAATAATGTCCGGGAAAATTTAAAATAAATTAATTTTTCTGTTGCTCAAGCTCTGGGTAATAAGTCAATAAGCAAAATTATTTTGTGTCAGTCAAGTAAATACGATATGTCCCTACAATATTTTAATTACCACCGTGACAGCATACCAAATATAATCCTTAGGGGCGTATTATAGGTTACTTAATGAATGGAAATAAATAATCATTGTAACAGTATACCTATACCTATTTTGATTGTAATTAAATTCTATTTTCTGAAATATATTTTACAAATTAAAATAAAAATGTATTATTATTTTGCTTTTAATAATTTGAAAATACTATTTTGCATCTAGATCAAATGTACAATATTTTAAAATTATTCATTTGTTTTACAACTGATATTTTGATTATTATAACAGATCTGCAATGATGACTTAAGTCAAAAAGCCACATAGTATGACCAAATGGAAGAAATCGACGAATTATATGATAGTTGAGTATTGAGTCAGACAATTAGTCTGTATGAATGATTGTTGATGAATAAATAAGCAATTAATTAAGATCTTTGCAACGCTCATAATATTATCTTATATACTTAAGCGTACATATATTTCACGGTATGTCGCAGTATAAACATTAAACATATTACTATAACAACGGTATTTCTTATTTCTGTGTCTGAAAACCAAATTAATTAACTTTTTGCATTATACTATACTAATATGTATCATATAGGTAGGTGCTCGTCGAAAATAACCCTGTGTCAAAACTTAATTTTAATAAGTCACGGAAGCATTGTTTCGTGTTCTTTACCAGAACCAGAATTAATATACCTATACTGCGCAGTACAAAACCCATTTGAGACTGAGTCCGGTCTGTGACCATTAACGGTTTATCCTCGTAATTCGAATCCAACGGTGCGCGTTAACCGTTTCGAATATTTTAAAAATATATCTGTGAAAATTGTATCCTATATTATACTTGGGCAGGCATGCGAGCATACAAGTTACGCAGGTAGGCGTTTACTTGTTTACCCTGTACAGTGTACAATGCACATTCTTGAGTTCTCCGTTCAAACTATTTATATTATGTGTCGTAAAGTGGTTTTATTAACAAAGACAGTTTCTTATATGTAAAGAGGTGTGAAAATATATGTTTCATGTTTTTACCGATGGCGCATTTTAAGTTTGTCGTTTGATTCTCGAGAGCGACGCGGATGTGGAGTATATTATATGGTTATAAAAGACGACGAATAAAATAATATACGTACAATAATATTATTATAGTGTAGTTTACACTAGTATTATACTGTAGCTGTTGCAGGTATACTTTTGTGTAGAGAAATATGCAAAATAAATGTTTGAAAGTGAAATGTTATTATGTGTATGTGATGAAATATATTTTATAAATATGCCTACACGAATACGCAAGTAACGTAGGTTTTTTTTTTATTAAAATAGGTTTTTGTACAATATTATAGTACGGTATATGGTCATAATATTTGGCATTCGTTTGGCGTGTGACCAGGTTGCCTACCGGTATATTTTGGTAAAGTGTGTGACTTACCGGGAAATACTCATATTATTAATTGTTAATTACTAAATTATAAAACATAAACTTTTTATATTTTTCGAACATTTTTGGAATTCTTTATTGGGCAGTTAGTTTTTAATTTTATTGAATAATGGTACCAGAATTCAGAAATATTTTCTTAATGTTGTATTAATTTCAGTTTGCATCTACTTATTAGGTACTTACGTTTTAATGAGTTCCGTGTATTTTTTCTAAGCTCTTGAATACTAATATTGACCATAAAAATTCAACTGTTTGTATATTAACCGCATTTACAGGATTTACAAAATGTTCTGAATAATAATCGACAGTTAAATGAATACAACCAATAATTTTCATTTGCCGTGGCATGATTTCCGTTCATCAGATACTATATACATATCAGTTTCCGACAAAACTTCTCTTTGGGCATTTGTGATAAATATATCATTTTTATTTACGTTCATCTTATACAATTACGGTAGATCGCGACCGGTCTAACCGTCTGAACGAATGCTCTCATAATTTATTATAACTATCGTGTGCAGAGGTTTTTTTTTAGGGTTTTGGCCAGAGTTGTATATAATATAATAACGATGATGATGATATTAACAATGCGGTTTTCCGTATATTATATTATACCTAATATAAAAACATTACTAGTTTTAATTTCGTCGGCGATGCGCAAACAATATAATATCGTGTCCAAGACGTATATATATATATACATGCGCACACCTTTTATATACATATACCTACATATATATGACCGTAATGATTGCGAGTACAGTGTGCACACAGCACACACGCGGCGGCGGAACGTTAAAAGTTTTGTTCCCCAAATTGAATCCCACGGGAACACGGCCCGGCCGAGATGGTGGTATATACCCGGGTGGCGGCGGTCTTTGGTGGCGTGTATTATAGTGTTCGGGCGGTGGTGAAAACGCGTTTGGGAAATCGCCGCGGACTTTGGTCGTTGTCCGGTGGCGCGGGCAAAATGAAAAGGGAGATCGAAAGGGATTGATGGGGCCGACAAAAACGACGTGACACATGAGGTTCATTTAGAAAGTCCGGTTGATTGCTGTTGTATACCGACTTGCGGCATGACGACCACCGTCTCCGCCGCGCAACCACCGACTCCCGATCACCTCCAACACCCGCCTCGGCACGGCCGCTGAAAACTCGCATTACACTGTGCACGGGCATGTACAAACCATATAATGTACACACACACACGCCGAGCCCGCCATGGCTGCAGTGTTAAACGAAACGACGACGACGGCGGTAGTTGTGCGTATATATATATATATAGGCGCACGAGAATAACGAGACTGCGTTAACGGTTGACATAATGTATAGATATATATTATACACTTGTATATTATATACCAGCGATTTTGTGTTTTCTCGTTTCCGCAGCGCCGTAGCAGGCTCCTCGGGAACAGTTTATGCTGTAGGGCGAACGGTGACGTGAGGCCCGAAGTTATAGCTGTGGACCGTTTCGCACGTATTTTACGATCGGACGTTCGCTGCGATTACCAAACGAAATAATAATAAGTCCGTGAAAAAAATATCGCGACTTCGTAATCACAAATATTTCGACGCAAACCGTTCCGAATTGACAAGCGCCCGAATTGGCTGGCGCCGCAATATGTCACGGGTCGTGGGCACAATTTTGGCGGAAAATACCCGTCATTCGATCGTAGCGTATTGTAAATGATTTCTTACGGATATTTTAATGTATCAACCGATAACGGCGTTTACCTTTACTCAGCGTTGTTAAAAACCACACACTCGCACCAATTACCGTTCACAACCGTTTATTCTACACCGTTTAAAATCGTTTATTTTACACCATTCAAAAACGTACAAATTGTATTTATATTAAATAAATAGTATCAGATTCACGCAAGATGTACCTACCCTCTACCCGCAGTTATATAGAGAATCACGAAGGTTGAAAATTCGAAAAATATGAAGTTATCCGGTTGTTAGAGCAAGCCCTACAATTATCCCATACGCAATAATCGACAAGACATAAAAAAATGTCGGATCGATTTGTTTGTGTCTATATATACCGTGATAATCCTACTGTGTTCCCGTCGAACGCCATCGCCAGGTCCCGGCACTTGTCGCGGATTTCGTTTTTAAGGTTTTGCTAATCACGAGTTTTTCTCATTTTCTCCGGTTACCGCGCGGGGTCTTTGCACAAATGGATTTATCATGTTAAACAGTGCCCATTACGGGGCCACTCGGGCCGCATATATATTTTATATTATATTAGTATAACGCGAAGACGGAGGGCGTATAGGCGAGCGACGGTAAAAAAAAAAAAAGAAATCGCGGATGGTAAAAAACAGAGAGAGAGAGAGAAGAAGCGAACGAGAGCAGGGGGCCGATATTAATTTCGGTGGCGCAGCCGCCGCGACATTAATTAAACCTCGTTTTTAGGAACGCATTAAAAAGACGCTCCTGTCGCGTGCTAGCGAGCCGATTGAAATATTGCCGCGGCGGCACCGGCGGAGCAGCGTGCGCTCGCGGATTATATAATAACAACCGCGGCCGTTGTAGGTTTTTTTTTTTTTTTTTATCCCCGAGCTGTATAGTACGTGTACTGTACACCACCCACGGACGCCTCCTTTGCCAAAACTAATTTAAGGTTATAACTGCACTGCAGCGACGACAACCCTAATGGCTTTTAAGTGAAATTTACGATCGACCGTTATTGATTTTTGGCCTCTGTATCGTAATGTTATCGTTATAATACAATCATTATATGCATATATATATATATATATGTGTGTATATCGTATTTAAAATTATATTTTAAATAATAATATTATGTATATCATATCGGTTATTGCCTTATTGGTGAACACTGCAGGGTTCGCCGGTGATCAGTTACACGGATCCAAGTTATATTTATAACTATATATATATAGTAACAGGTAAATTAGTGGAAATCATAGTAACATAATTTTAACGTAACTGTAGAATGTGACTGGTTAAAATTGTATCTTAAATTTAAATAAAAGATCAAAATTTATTGAAATGATCCATTCTATATTTGTAGATTTCAGGTTTAGAGTATAGTTTACGATGATGCATTAAATAAAATAATAATAATAATATTCCAAATGTATTTAATCGTACACATAAAATATGTTCTATGTGGCTTGACGGAGCACAAACAACATCTTCAACGAACGGAACTCCAATTAACTTAATGTATCCCCCCGTTGTACCTAACTGATTCCGCTAATTTTTTACCTTCTCTGTGGTTGATGATAACGGTGGTACGTACACAGTATCTTAATTAGCATATCCTCAAAATAATTAGTCTCATGATGGCGTATAAGAACAGTTGACCGAAGAAGCCAGGTTCATCGGATGATCATTTAGAATAGCTCTGTATTTTGCATAATATAAACATCTATTGCAACTATAATGCGTACTTATAAACATATAAAATGTAAATATGTTTAAAATTTTAACAGAATGATTCAACCATACACTGTCTATAGCAAGTACCTATATTTTATACATGCGGTTTTAAAAAAGAAGACACCGGGCGGCCACGGGCAAAACCAATTTTGCTACTTAAATCCGGTGTCTTCTGTTTTGGAACATTGTACAGTTTCTATTTATTTTCAGTTTTCGCTTACATAAGATGGGTTACAAGTTTACTATAAGTGTTACCTGTGATATAAAATGGTAAATTTATTTAATTTCATGATAATAATATAATATAAACTTTATTTTAAAGGATTAATATTTGCGCATAAGCGTATATTATACTGAACGGGAGCAAGCGTGTCAACATAATATTATTATATTAAGTATTATTATAGTATTATATGTTTGAATATCTTATATAGTTATATTATTATTCCTGAAATATCATGCTCCAACCATACACAATACGACGAAACATAATGTCAATTTTTACATTTTGAAATATTTTGTAACCTGTAATGTTTTAATACATTTCTATGTTAATACTTTTAAATTATTACATGCATTTCATTGGATAATTTATCGATATCCACATAATTACAGAATGCCTCCAATACGTATACGAAACCAGCATGCCTCAACATATACCCAAAACCCTAGTTGCAGCCCTCGGACCTGACGTGGACCAAATTTTAAAGTTCTTAAACAAAACCAAATTATATAACCTAATTTAACAAAAAAAAATAAAAAATTGTAACTAATGGCTATTGTTGCCGATCGTAACGAAGTTAGGTCCGGTAGTATTGTAATATTGTTCTATTGTTAAGAACAATAAAAAAAGTATATATTAATAATGATATCGACTAATTCGTATTTTTTTTTTTCTATGAAATGATAAAAAAATAATCACTTTATTGGAGTACCCATACCTTTGATTAGGTACTTGGGTTGAGGTTTAATTATTTACGCGACTTTTGAGTATAGGCGTATAACATTGTACAGTTTTAATTACTTAAAGAAAACAATATAGGTAGCAAATATTTATTTAAAATAATCACACAATTGACCGTTGAGTGATCGCAGTATCGTAATAAAGATAGGTACGTCTTGTTTACGCTGAAATGACTTTGAAAGTCGTTGACCTACGACAAGAAGCCAACAACTGATTTATGTTTATTTATATTAAAAAATGTGAACATGTCAAATCACAGTCCTATAGTTTGTTCTAACTAAAAAAAAGAAGCCAAATTATGAGTTTCGCCGGATTATTTGATTGATGCCTATATTTATGTTACGGCTTGTACTTGAGATCATCAAGAGTTTTAATGACTATATGCTGCAGTATGGGAATAATTAATATTCTTGTGGAAATAATATGTTTTATGTACAATATACATATGGTTGCGTCGATCAAATTCGAAGTGGGTGTGACCGTTTGAGTACTTTTGATAATTTTTTACCTGAAAGTATGACATCCTATATATATTTATTATTATAATTGTTAAACCAATCAAGATAAATCATTAAAATTACATCCACGTATTATGTAAAACGTATACCGGTTTCGTGCAATTTAGATTTTCACAGTTCGTTTTAATATTTTATTATAATATGAACACTAAAATATGAGAATCTTGCTTTTTAAAATGTCCAAGGACATATTATATTTAATTCCATAAATTGAACATTTTCTTGTGAGATTTAATTGAATATTTTATTTATGTATTGCAAGTTTTAAATTGTGAGCAATGCAGTAATAAATTGATTTTGTTTTATTAATTGTATATAAGCATATATATTTGATACACCCCACAGCTATAATTACCTACCTAATATTAAAATTGAGTATTTGGTGAATAGTGTCAAAACATTATTTGAAATAAAAGATGAATAAACCACTTATCTTATGTTTAAAGTTTAATTATTTTTTTTAGGTATATGTTGTTATAACTACCTAGTATTATAATAAACTGTATTTTAATTTTAAGAAACAAAATACAAAATAGGTATTCATTTTTTTTTACATAAGTAACAGGTCCTGTTTTTTGTAAAAAGCATAATGTCTACAACTCACACACCATAATAATATAATATGGTACTCACCTATTTTGTACTTGTGTAATTTAATTAATAAATTATGTTTTTTAACAACAGTCGACAGTACAATATTCATGAATGTATATGTCTTATATAGGATTTTTAAATTCATACAGTTGTACAATAGCAATCTTTCCACCCGGCGGCGTATTTACGGGGGTCTTGGTTCTTTTTTTCGCTATGATTTTAGAAGATAAGTATATATATATATATAGACACTAAATCGTGTTTAGTATTTACTAGATTAATGTATTTTTCGTTTTTGTACATAAAGTTAAAAAAAAAATCAGGTAATTAATAGCCTGTTATTACACCACTAAAACTCCGCTATGTCACAGCTATGCTATACGAGTTCGTGCGATTTCTATCAGATAACATATTATTCTATCGTTCTGAAGCTGTTCTGTATGCAGCCCGCCTCGATGCACCAGCAGAACACGGGTGTGTTACTCATTACTGAAAATTTGTAAATTTGTAATATAAAAACGAGATATTTGTAGACTTAGATGCCAAAATCAATATATTATTATGAAATGGTCTGGTACAGCGTTTCTGAAACTGTGTTCCACGAAACCCTCCGTGGAGATCACTCTAGGGTTCCCCGAAACTCTCATTAAAATTAAAATTTAGAAGTCCTGTTTGTCTGTTATCCTTTCTTAAAGTTACGCTAAAAATTACTATCGAAACAAAGTAGGGGTTCTTATTGTCGAGCTGTAATAACTTATTGTTGAAGCTAACTAAAAAAATCTAAAAAGCTAAAAAAAGAAAAGTAGATAAAAGCGGACATAAGAACACTATTCTAGTATATATTCCATACGTAATCAGGCTATCAGCGTTCTTATTTTTTTTGGAAAACAACATTCGTATATTTTTTAAATTTAAATTTTTTTATTGAAGTGCAAACGTACGCAAAAGTACGTAAGTCTGAAATTAGTTTTTTTTTATTTATCAAATGAACAATAATAATTTATACTGTTAGACCTTCTGACTAAGAATTATTATAGTAAAAATAAATATTTATGATACTATTATTTTTGTACTGATAGTAGGATGATAATTATTAAAGAGTCTAAACTCAAAGAATATTTTTTGAATGTAAATTAAAAATTGAAATTTATTTTAGATCTAATTAATAATAATACATGTGTTATTGTTATTCACTAGAAATAATGATTCAGTGTAGAATTTATGGTGTTTAAAATGTAAACTGTACATCATTTAGTGAGAAAATGTTGGAAACCTTAAAGAGGATAAGGGAGGGGGGGGGGGCCAAGCCAATTTCCTCCTCATCATTTTGAATCATATTTTGCTACATGCATAATATAATAAAATGTCTATATATTGTCTTAAAGTATAATTTTACTAACTTTGTACTACGCGTTGCACACAAAAGACAAAACAACTTACTAGTTGACTAGTATTCGATAATTAAATACCCGTGTTAACTATGTTTTGTTCTTTAAATCAAAAACTAAAGATATACATTTTAGCAACTAGTAAGTATTTACAAATTAATTAAAAAATTGAAATGTATAAATATTGGAGAAAATTTATTTTTATTCGTATGAAGTTTTGAACTTTTAAATACTACTAGTAGGCATAGCGGTACTTAAACCACAAATCATTGTAAACCGTTAATAAATCAATAGGATATAAATATATAATATAGGTATGGATCGGTACTGATGTATTGATAAGAATACGAATCAGAATCATATTACACCTTTCGAGTGTCTATCTGATTTTATCTATTTTATATTTGTGCCAATATAAATTGTATTATATATGTATGTGGTTTATACATTTTACAGCTGTATTGCTAAGTCACTCATCGGACCAGGTGGATTAATATTCAAATAGTTTCAGTAAATTATAAATAATTATGTTATAAACATAATTTCACGAATACGTCATATTGTTTGTGCTTAAGATATATAATATGTTGTAATAGTTGTATATTGGTTGGTTTAAATTATATAGACCCTTTCGTATAGTTCATAAATAAAATTTATAGTAAAGTCTATTTTAGAGGATATTTCATTATTTCTATTCTTTGTAGAAAATATAGAATCGTAGACACTTACCTAATAGTGAAACAAATATTAGCGCGGCGTATAGCGCTTATTTTTATTTTTTGGTGCAAGTAGCAAGTACCTATTTATTTTTTTTTTTTACAATGTCAAGTTTGTTTTGCAGTGTTCAAAGCTAAATAAAATGGATCAGATACAAAATTGCAGATGACAGGGTCAGATATTATAGAAACAATTTGGATTTAGGAAGGAAGGGTGGGTATATTGGCGACATAAAAGGGCAGGTTTCCTCGATAACAGACCTCAGTGTATGCATGTGTGTGTGTGTGTGTGTGTGTGTGTGTGTGTGTGTGTGTGTGTGTGTACTCGATTTTTTCCTCCTGTCCTATAGAACCCTTTTTATTCCTTGAGACAAGTATAAATTATTTAAATTTAATCACGCTTTCATTTCGATCCCCAGAGTAGTAATATTCATCTCCCATCCTCCGTGTCGTTCCAAGCAATCAGCCACTGGTACCAATCTTATTCGTTCGGATTCAATTACTTCTAGCTTTATTAACCCTTGGTCCATCGCTCGTGTCGTATAATCTTAAGTGTAAAAAATTACATCTAGAAAGTTTGTTTTAATAAAATATTTAGTTTAAAACTACACAACAAATAACAATAAGTAGTTACATTTATTTTTAATCATTAACTTTTTATAAACAACTTAAAATTTTAAAAAGACATTTCTAAAACACTATAATGTTCATTTTTGTAAAATAAAATCCACCAATAAAATAATTGGTTTTTGAAAACGAAGATTTATTAATAATTATCTTTGTATTGAAATTTGAAATATAGTATCATATTATATTAATAGGTATACCGTATACAATACCGAATATCCTATTATTTATCGTATATATTATTATCCTGCCAGGATTTCAGTACAAATCCGACTTAAAAATATAATCACAAGCTCGTATACTGTATAGACAGCTAGATAAATATAGGTAATGTAACAATTATTTTATAAACATTAAAGATGTATAATTTTTTTTAGTGTAATCATTAGGGTATTTTATTTTTTTTTTTGAATGATGTATAGTAATTTTCCTTTTTAGTCACTTAGGCGCAAGGTATTTTACGAAATTCCTTAATATTATAATATATTTAATGTTTTCACAGATTATATTTTTCTTAAACATTGACGAACTCATAATTATTATACTGTATATTAATTATTTTATTAAAATATATACTGTCGTCTTTAAATGTTATTTGTTATATACTACACATACCCAAAGTGTGTTAAAAGTTGAAAAGTCAGTAACCCGAATGTTTCCAATATTTTAGTAGAGTTTTTTTTTAATATAGTAGGTATATGAATGTATGAGTATTGAGTATAAGACTAATAGTCTCTATTTTATTATGACGATATTCTAATATAGTGTATAATAATGTCATATTTTACTAGGTGCATTAAACATTTCGTATTCATCGCGAAGGTGGATTATGTCTACAACATTTTCAATTAATTAACATACTAGTGAATAATATCTGCTGTGGGTATATCAATTATTTTATTGGTGTTTTCCAAATTCACACATAGTGCATTTTGGATCTGCCCAAAGGTAAAAAGCATTTTACCCTAGTTGACTCCTCGAACATATAAAATAGATTTGAATAATTAGATTAATGTACCTACAATAATAACAAAATTAATACCCGTCAACTGTAGTATAATATTTTTATAAGTAAATTCACTGTAGGTATTATATATTAATATATTGTATATATGCCTACATCTACTAAGAAATCCCATTGACCATTTATAAGATTTTGAACCTTTTTATTTGATTTCACGTGAAAACAATGCTGTGTGTTTTAAACGTAACACAAAGAAATACATAGACTAAAATGCGTGCAAGGAAAATATTAAATTTTGTTCAAAGAAAATCCTCAAGATGTTTCAGTGATGGATCGATTGTCATTAGGTCGAGTCGTTTTTGAGCACAACAGATGACGGCACTACGACAACCTGATAAGGGAGAGTCCTGGTTATTAATACACCCTGTTATATAAATGGGAGACTATTATAAAGGTTTGCGGGTTTGTTTTTTTTTTTATATATTCTTGTCCAAAACCGATTCCAATTAACCGCTTAAGTCTACCTACAGAAAAAAAATAACTTTACGAAAATTCTGACATCATTTTGAAAATGATTTATTTCTTCAAAATAATATGTTCAGAACTTAGACAAATTGGTTCTGATATTCGAATGATTATGCACGATTAGTAGCAATTTAAATTTAATTAAATCAATGTTTCCATTTTTATAAACATAATGTTAAAAGAAGTCATGGCTCATAGTACTGTGATGAATAACCTTACTGTATTACGTGTACCTATATTTATCTTGTATTATAATGCTTATTCACAGTTTTGTTTCAATATTAATTTTTAATAATTTTTGTTTTCATTGTGTACAGGCATTTTCTATAAATAGTTAAAGAGGTATACCTAGGTTACTGTACATTGTACATACACCGCGTTTGCACGTTAGTAAGTAAGTTAGTTGTATTGAAATTTTAAAATATGGTTTGTAGATTTTAATCAACACGGTATGGTCTCAGCAGACGTATAATATTATAACGACAGCAATGAGCCTCTAGAGTCAGGGATACGATGCCTAATATTATTTCAATTATGTACGTTCGTGGACTTTGGTAAAGTAGGGACTAGAGACACAATTCCGTAAGCTTTCATATCCTATTAATTTTATTGTTTAATAGGTGTGACATTAGTTAATATTTGAAAATGTTATTCAATTGCATTTTCATAAATGTACTACCTAGTACCTATATAGTTAATAATATAGCAGTATGCCAGTATAATATATATCAAACTCGAAAATAAGACCAATTGTTTGTACATTTTAGTAGAATATAATACGCTGGACAGGATACAGTGATGGGACATTGTGAACACTTGTTTTCCTTCAGCACTGCTTGTGTCGTGATATTTGGAAAAATATCCCAAGTGAAGCTCAGTTAACACCGTACGTCCGTACATATATATATATACACACCTACTTGCTGAAAATCATTCAAATGGTTCGAGGTTTGTAATTTTTCGATAGTTTTTCCTTACAACATTTAATACATTCATAATTTTATATTTTATAAGTAATATAAATAATATACAATAAATATAACAAATATTTTAGGAGCTATGGTTTTTAATTTTTATCTAATAAAAGTACATTTTTAAATCATTCATATTATTGCTAGTAAAATCCTCGTAACTGCATGTATAATGTTTATATATATTATATCTATAAAGATTCTCTACGTAAAATACTTAAATGTATTTATTATTTTTTTAATCTATTGATTATAAAATATTTATAGTTATGCATGCATTTGATTTAAAAACGTGTCTTTTAATACCTATTCATTTTAAATCAATGAAAAATATAATATAAAATTAGGTATTAATTGTACGCGCACGTTAAACATATAATGTACATATATTTGATTATTTTATCTTATAATCTTGAAGCTACTTTATTTTGAGGGTGAGGTACAAACTTGAATTTTACAGCTATTACACGTCAACAAATTATTATTTTCATCGTAATAATTAATGCAAGCTGAATGAGCTGAACATATATTTATGTCTATAGTTATGTTAGAAGGGTCGAGACTCGAGGGGAGAAATTTAAATTACACTTGATTCTTTTATACTAATGAGTAATTATATCTGTCGAAAAAGACTTCATGAAACCTATATTATAATATTATATACTCGTATTAATATTGGTTTGCCAAATCAAAATATTATTATATGGATTACCTACATACGTGACTTGTCTTATTATCTTGCTAGTAGAAAAACAAGACAAGTTTCTAGACATTTTACTTTTAAATGCAGATAAACATTTACATTCCTAGATATATTTATTATAAACTGTGTAATATTTCAACTGCATTAAGAACTATAGCAGGTATTAGTATAGGTACCTATGCACCTAATAATAAATAAATCAGATCACTCATATTTTTTTATCATTTGTATGAAATCATCAGTTACGCAGAGGAATTCATATTAGTATTAGTTTTAAATAACAATAACATAATATGATGTACTTTTAACTCCATTGTAACGTTGTTTTATCCACGGTTGTTTTGCTTTTGTTGATACAATAATCCCCCGACAACAATAATAACTATTGTACACAGTGATTGCAGCAAATAAAATATCCGTATTATTATGGGGTATAAATTAAGTGCAACCGGTTTGTATAACTTCACGCCGATTTCCGTGGGTATCCCGTGTGTCGTATGCGTACAAGAAAAATTGCAATTAATTCGGTATACGGGCGTAGGGCTAATGGTGGCGGCCGCCTTTGGCCATAAACTTAATGGCCTGGTGTGTATACGTACTTTTTATTAAGTGCCCACCGCCGCCCGCCCGCCCGCCCGCCGTCGTCCCTGTTAAGGGTGTGTTCCGGCAAAAGACATTCCTCACACTGGTAACGAGAACAAAATAAGGAGAAAACAATGCCTCGGTATAAATCGCCCAACACCTTATTGCCGTTAAGGTTCAGGGGTCATAAAACAACTCGCCACATTTAAAACGCACATTATGGTGGTGTATATTATACGCAAGATATCATAGTATATAGGTACGCGATTTCAAAAATATAGTATAAAACGTATCAATAGATTGTATTGCAACAATATAATATAATATTATGTATAAACAAATGATATTAAATGTATGCGTGCCGTGAGGTGGAATAATTATTGTTCTATTATACACACGATTTATGACCTTATAAAGATGTTTTATTAATACATAACTGCTGTAAGTCTATACATTCAAAAATCCTACAACCGATCATTAGTAGTTGATCGGTAATCAGTAATCACTAGATTTCTGATGTGTAGGCCTTTCATTTTTTTTCTCGAATATGTGATCCGCTGTGATCAGCTATACATTCGTTTTCATTTTACTATTATTATTTATGCGCAACATTTTACTTTGGTGGTTTTTGCTGTATTGGCATTATCATTTATTTTTATTTTAAATTGATTTTTAGAATTTTTTAGTTATCGTCGTATTAAGTAATATTTTGTTTTATAAAATGTGTTTCTACGTAATTGAAATACTTAAAACGTTGATATTTATTTTATACCATTTTTATACCATACCCATAATTATGACCACTTGATGTCCGCCGGAATGGATAGAACTGATTTTACCTAGTAATGTGCGACGAGTGTACTTATCGTTTTAATATAATTCGGGAATTATTGTTTATTTTAATTGATACAAAAACGCTGGAAGTTGAAATGCCCCATTTCACATAGTTGAGTACATATTTATTTTCAATATCAATAATTAGATAAATTTTTTATTTTTTATTTGATATAGATTCCATGTTGAGAGGACGCTACACCCGCATGTGTTGTCTCCGTCTTGCATAATATGCACAACATAGCAAAAAACTGTTTTGCGCGGGAAAGAACCGAGAAGGCTACAGTCATAGCTATGAAACGAGATTTTCACCACATAAAAAAAGAGAACTTTGCCTGTGCAACATCGTTTTTATTTTTCTGATATCACTTATATTAAACAAGTTCTTGCCGTTTCAAAAACCATTATTGTTTGTGTTTTTCAAACTTGAAAATTTTTTTTTTATATAAATTATATCAAAAAAATAAAAACAACGTTGCGCAGCCAAAGTTCTCTTTTTTTATGTGGTGAAAATCTCGTTTCTTAGTTATGATTGCAGCCTTCCCGGTTCTTTCCCGCGCAAAACAGTTTTTGCTATGTTGTGCATTTGTAAGACGGAGACAACACATGCGGGTGTAGCGTCCTCTTAAACGTGTCAATAGACCAACAAACACTAATTATAGCGGAATATTGCTATTTGCTTCTAAAATATGCAATGTAATTGCATAGGTAGTTATTACTTATCACCTATTTCGTATTTTACTTTTTCGTGGATATTAAAAAATTAAACTATTTTATTTTTATAGGTACTCACTTTTGTCTAAATATTTTTTTTCCGTGAACTTTCTTAGGTCTTTGTATCGTAGTTAATTCGATTGTTTAAAAATGGCCCTAAAATACTTTCAGTAGAACCTTTAACCTAATAATAAATTAAATAAGTTAAAATCACAATACCCACATAAATAACCTTGATCTCACCCTTATAATTTTACATAATATTGCCTATAGAAAATCATAAAAAAAAAAACCGGGAATAAAGGGTAAAATATACTTCAAATTGTTATATAATTATAAAATATTTTCGTATTTTTCCAATAAAACCGAGTTATTATACCCAAAATAAAAATAAATAATTTAAGTTTTGAATTCTCGTGTTCTTGATAATACCAATAATTATTATTTTGTATTTTAATCTTTTTATTATCTTATGCGTTACTAACTGCACCAATTCTTATATTATTATAAAGCTTGGATATTCAATTATTAACTTTTGCAGTTTGCTTGCCAATTGTAGGTATTATTCATAAAATAATTATGTGTTAAGGAATTGATTAAAATATTAAATGATCGTGTTTATTTTGAAGAGGTCCAGATGATAATATTATACTTCCTTTAGTTATTTAAACATAACAAATTATAATAACGTGAACGTTAAAAATGTATGTACATATCGTTGATTCTATTTTACAATGATACTTTCTTTCTTCTTCGAGTTATTATTATTTAATTCACAAGTGTATTTTATAATAGTTAAATAATACCTAGATTGCACAGTTACAAGTCACTGTAGTACTAAATTACTAATACATCAACATTAATAATATTATATAATATTTATAGTCAACTTATATAGGTACCTACTATATTATATATAACTATATAAGCAATAATGAGTACCTATAAATATAAGCTTATAGCTAATAAGTTATAACCAAAACGTCTAAAACTGTAAACATCCAATCTACTTCCCAATTTTTTTATTTTTTTTTAGATTAGGCATTGCAACTGTCTCATTATAGAACATGTAGGTATTTATTCATCAGTTCATCACAATATTTGTTGAGTTATATAACAAAAATAACATGTGGAGTTTAGACGTATACTCGCGTATTGATAACCAATAGTTACGTCTTGTAGGATTTGTGTTTTATATTGGAAAATGCTCAGCGTTTCCGAGCAACAAATTTCAGTGTCCGGAATTTCTGGGATAGATCTATTTCGGTGTAGCGCGTTAATGGACGGATTGTTTATAACTCAGTAGCCGATTAGAAGGGAGCGTAAACACAGCGGTGCCGTGGTGGCTGAGGAGGGGAGTCGCATGACGAACGTGTTTAATATACATAACCCTGAAATGGTTGACATTTTGTTTAGAGCATAAAAAACAGACGGAATGGTAAAAAAAAAAAAAAAACTGATTTTAGAGACAGAGGACGATCGCCAGAACGGGCACTGACTGACACAAATCCCTTCGTGCGAGCACACACGAATAAACAAAGTCGCACACAACATTATTGCCGTGTTGTTTGGGTAGAAGAGGGACCACCCATCTGTATTGTCCTATTTTTAGGGAGTTTAAAACGTAAACAAATATTTTGATACGACTTTAGTTCCATCGTCGTGGCAAAGTATACAATATATATATAATAGTAATGGGATAAAGGAGGATGTACGCGGCAATATTATGTTAAAATTACGACTTGCGTAGACGACGACATTAACGAGTGTTGGAATACAACCAAACATCAACAAAAGTTGAATATTACAATTTATAACAATTATCAGATTATTATTCTACGGGGCCGTCAGCAGGGGATGGTACCATGGTGGTGTGTCCCAGGTGTCCTGCTGAAGTGTCCCGTGGTCCTGCAAGGACACGCTAAGTCATACAAAGATGAACTGAATGAGAATAGAAGGTACGTTTTGTATAGTTTATACCACCAATTAAGATATACAGGATGCCGAACGACAGCCCGTTATCAGTATTTTTGTGAAGTCGAAAGTTTCCAGGTTCCCAAATTAACTTGTGGCGCCGAAATGGTTACGGTGGCGAAATCCTTGACTAATTTCCTATGATTACGACCATCGAGTACCGCAATAAACATGGCGGGAAATTAACGTGATGATAATTTTTACGATAAAGATACGTACAATTATAAATCTTAGTAGATGGTAGCACTGTCTTAGTTCATTAAACGCCACTGGGGCAAAAAGCGCTACAAGTCATTCTGGATTTTTGGAAACTTCCGTCTTCACCTGATAAGCTCTCGTTTGGCATCCTGTATATCTTAATTCGTGGTTTATACGTAATGTAGTAATTTCTGATATTTGAAAATAATGTATACATGTATACTTATATATAACATATAACAAAATAAAAATTGGCAATTTATTCCTATAAAACAATTTGACCGTCGACTAATATTTGTTGTCATCCTACGAAGGACTTTGCAATGTATTGTCGACTTGGCATATATGTATATTATAGGTACATAGAAAGTATTTTTTTTAAGAGTTTGATAAAAACAAAACAAAAAATACAAAACCAGTTTTAAAATTTTCACTTTTAATAGCTAAGACTTTAAAATTTAATACAATTATTATACAAGGTTCATCATAAGTTGTTATTGCCTCATCCTAAGGATTTCAAAATTTTCAAAAATACATATTAATTATTATGACATCATTTTTTTTTGATAGAAACATCAAATTCAAATTTTGACAAAATTGAATATTTAAACGAAATATAACAATTTTAGATATTTTATGTTAATATAATTTTATTCTTAGGAATTTGAAGCTTTTATTTACTACGTACCTATATATTATTATTTACAAAACACAAAATATACTCAATTAAATGTTCAAAATATTTAGATTATTTTTACCATAAACCTATTCCACCGTTCTATACCATCGATATTGACTTATAACTTAATAACAGCAAGTGATATTATATTTTATAAACGATTTGTTTTTCGAAATTTAGTTCAACCTACCGGTTCTACCGGATACCATATTACTAGGTAATAGAAAAATAAATTACTAATAACAATATAAATATATTTTTAAATATTAAAATATCTTTAGAGATATATAGGCTGACTGAATCGTTTTTCGTATACAATTATTTATGTTAAGTGTAGAGGTGTAGACTATATTTTTATACTATTTTTCTTTTGTTTTATCATTAAGCAGTTATGTTTAGACTTGAGATACAAAATACAAGCTTATTTTTTTTCAAACGAGAACTATCTATCTTTTTTTACTTTACATTTTTAAGCATAATATGTTATTTTTTGGAAAATCTAGGTATACAATATGAACGAGGGTAGTTTCTGAGTAACTAAACTTTATAACGTACTTATATATAAGGATAATAATTCTTAATAATGGTTATGCATTTACATAAAATATAAAATATATGTAATATTTAGTCTAGTGCCTCTTATAATACTCAAGACATTTTTACAAATGTTAAAACGTTAATATACCTACATATTATTGATATTAATTACCTACTATACATATATAGTTTTCAAACCGTAATAGTCCTCATAATATATTTTAAACCTAAAATGATTATGAACTTTATTATTTTTTTTTTTCAGTTTAATAATTCAGAAAATACTCGTGAGAATTTTCGATATATAAGCAAAACATTATTAAAAAAAAATCTACTCGTGCGACACCCGCCTTAAATGGTATAAATAGTCTGCAGAGTATTCGAAAATATGGTATTTACGTTTACTCAAGATTTGAGAATTACAAAAAGCAGGATTTGAATAAATGCATTATACCCATTAAAAGGAAAACACGTGCAGTGTGAGCGTGCTACAGGTGATTCACCTTGTACAACTCGAAATTTGAATATTCTGTGCGTAACCGAGTCGAACAGTACAACTGCCTGCCCATAGGTACGCGACGATACAGATGATATGATGGTAATAATAATATGCCTACCTGCCCTATAATTATTTAGTGCGTTATCTCGTTTGGACGATTACCGATTGTTCGCGGACGATTGCGTGAATGTTAACAGTAAAAAATCGTTACCGCGGATAAACGGGCCGTGCATTGTTATTTATCATGCTCGTCGTCGATTATCGATTGATATAACGTAACATTACTGCAATATAATAGGAAATATCTAATGTACTAGGTGGTGTAATGGTGTTCGGGATCGCGCGTTGTCGGACACCGAGAATATGACCGTCGGTCAGGCGATCAGCGGATTCAACTCGGCGTGAAATCCCGAACTCGATCTGATCGATTTGTCTGGATCACGAGCACACCGACCGGCGTGTCGCCTGCGCTAAATTTAATATAATTTATAAATATAAGCGCATAACGTATTGTACGAAAGAAGAATGGCACCGGGCCCGGGAGTTATGTCAAATAATATGCAGGCGACTATATTGTTATGGTATTCGATATATAGTGTGGGCACAGACTATTTTCATAACACATAAGTTATGAAGACCCGACAATACTAAGTTGCTTCAAATATGCAGCCCCAATAACTTCGGTTGACGTCGAACGTTCGTTCTCAGTCTTTAAAAATATGTCAACCGATAAACGATACAGCTTCACAGAAGAAAAACTTGAAATGCACATGATTATTCATTTTAATAATAAATAAAATTTTAAAAATAAATTAAGTTTTTCAGAAAATTCGCTACATTTTTTTTATGAAGTACCTATTTAAGTAATTAATTATTATAAATTGTATTGTAAATTTTAAATAAATAAACAATTTTTGCATATTTTTTACATATTTTTATGATTTTGACTGCATATTTTTTGCATATTTTCATGATTTTTACTGCATATTATATGGCATATTTCAATACTTTTAAGTGCATACAAATCCGCGCTCTATACATAACACAATACAGTGTATAATACACAGTGCAATACATGATAGTCAACAGCGACAAAAAAAAAAAATCAACCACAGTGATCGTATAGTATACTATTTCATCATTGTGTATTTGTGTACCTATAGTGTATATTGTATTCAGTATAATATAATAGGTATGAATGATTCACTAATAACTATTCACAGTGTCTCGAAGTGTTTGTTCGCGTACATGTATACATATCGCCCGACCACCCGACCACCGGACTGTATATTATATTCATCTTTATTAGGTATATGTACCTAAATATCAAAACTTATCTACAGATATTAGAATATTATACTTAATAAAAAATTCAATTTTAAAATAGCTCCCATATATTTGTTTTCTAGGATTTTTGTGAAAACACTGAAATGTTTATTTTTATTTTTAGTTTAAGTAAAATATTATTTACTTTAATAAATATTAGCGCTTATCGTTTATTTTATTTCTTTAATCAACCGGACTCCAATTAAATTACTTGTTGATCTCAGTCTTACATTATCAAATTAGCTAAGAGGGATATTGAATTAAGACCGAAATTGACATAGATGAAAGTGAAGTCGTTCAACATTTACAAACAAAAGTCCAAAAATCAAATAAATGATCATAATATATTTTGAGTTGACTTCGGCAACACCAGTTTTTATTTAATTAAAATTGCACCCCTGGCTGTGACAATTTACAAAAATACAGAAAACATAATAATTGTTGTGGATTAGTTTTGGACAATTCCAAAAAAAAAAACGGTTTCCATATTCTGTAATGGATATCAGTGGTATAACATAATATAACCAATACCTATCGTAGTATAATCTATCAAGTGTATTGACGCGTTCAATTATTTGCGTTTCGAACTATAGGCGCATATTATGGCTGTTTTTACAAATACACAAACTTTTGATAAACCAACCTTCATTCTTCCTAATACCAAAAACGCGTGTGGTATACGGCCGAAATAAAATATACAAAATAGAAGGAAAATACTCAAGTCATTCGTGAAACCAATGTGCATTACCCAATGAATTTAAAAGTTTTCCGCGAGCCACGACTTATTGCCGAATAAAAGCATCTATAATAGATGCTCATTGCTCGCCTCTCAATAATGAATTTAATCGAATCCTGATTTTTGGAATATTTAAGTATACTTATCCTGCAAGGACTGTAATTTCGAAAACATAGGATTTTTACAATAAACCATTTAAGGGTTATGTGGCAAATGGCAATAGAAATTTATATATTTGAAATCCTTTTATTTTTGATATTCCAACCACTTTATTTCTAACGAGTATATAGGTACTATTATTCAATCTATTGAGTTCTTTCAGTTTGTTTACTAAGGTATTTACTAAATAATTTACCTAATGCGCCCATTATAATATGGGCTTGAAAGATATGGTGGCTATAAGATGATTTGAAAATGTTAGCAATTGATCATAATTTATTAATTTGTAAAAATTGTCCTCGTATAATAAATTCTGGAACCAATAGTGCCTGCACATTATTATATTTTATAATTTTGGAAAATCAGTTTTAAGAAGGACTTAGATTATCCTTTGAATATTATTATACATAATACATTTTAATAACTTTGAAACTTATAGATTTAGTAACTTACCTCAACATTTTCATAAAAATCATTTGCAGTTTATAGTAAATATATACTTAATTTGTTATAAACAAATTACAAAAGTTGATTCTAATTTGAAAAAAAAAAAAACGTCTGTATAATATTAATATAATATGGCCGTCAAACAGATAGGTATATTATATTATGCTTAAATAGATGCCAAAAATCAGGGTTCGAATGAAATCATTATTAGACGAATGAAAGAAATGGGGGTGAGCATGCTCGGTGAATCATCGCGTATATGTAATAATATAATGTGTCGTCCCCTCCTAATGCCGACCTCTCGGCGACAGTCGTCGTTACGCGTCCGTCCGTAGGTCCGCGGCCGCAGTGCGCGATGGGTAACTGTAAATTATTATTTGTCGGAGTGAAAAGTCGGAGAACGAGCGAGCAGCGCTTATAAATTACCGTCGTATATACACATATATATATATATTATATTGAGTTTATATATATATATAGATGTACGCGTGGACCTGTATGTAGACACCGAGAGGTGTTCTTACGATGTGATCTTTTTCGTACGAGCATAATATATATATATATAACAAAACACGCGGCGTACAATATATATGATGATGACGATAATAATAATAATAATAATAATAATAATAATATCATATAAAGGCCGTCGGCCAAACATCGTCGCGTTTATAAAATATAATATGTATTATATTTTATACATGTGTGCGCGGTTAACGGTCGCGATTTATCGTCATCTCGGACGGGCGACAACGACGACGACGAGGAAGACGACGACCGCGGCAGGACGATTCCTGGTGCGAGTACCACGGTATATGTACCAGATTATACCTATACGATATATATTATTATTATTATATGTATTATATTGTATACGCGCAATGACTACACGACCGCAGCCTCCGTGTCACAGGTCCCAGATAAGAAGATCACGTTTCGCCGCCGTTGTTTGATTTACGTCTTTGCGCCCCGTCACTAAATCTCTATCCGCGCGGCACCGATTATAACGAGGAGACAAAACCGATCGCTTCGGGTCCATATAAATATATTATAATGTGTGTACTCGCGGTCGTGTATATGTGTGTATAGGTACATCTGTACGATCATATATATATATATATTTATAACACATTTGTTATAGGTCCACGTTATATTATACACATGCACGCGGACTATTATTAAAACTATATATTATATCGTATGCGCATAAACACGTCGGACGGACAGACGTTACCATTGGTCGTGCAGTACGACGACTGTGGGTTCCGTACATCCGTCTCGTACGGCCACAACAATAATATCATAATATATATTACATAATAATAATAATATATATAATATATATATTATAGAGTATTTACCTACACGCGCCAGACTCGTGTCATAATGCGCTCGTAACGAAATCGACTTAGGCAATATTATATTATATGTGTGCGTGTCGATCAATTATATTATATATTTTCTGCATTAAGAGAATAATATTTTTGAGGGAATGTCGTATCGATTTTATATTTTATTGTTATTCGACTTTGTGTTTGAGTTTCAAAATAAACAAAAAAAATTTTGTAAATTTAAATGATGTTTAAATTGTTTTGAAACAATATTTAGAGAAATCGATATGACATTCCCTCAAAAATATTATTCTCTATCTTTTTTGTGATGGGTGATTTTACTCTAAGATTACTTAAAAACATGGAAAAAACGATCTTGCGCAAATGCGTTTTGCCTACGTTGCGCGTGGGCCAGAGAGAGAAAACAAACGGTGCGCTGACATCCTCTCTTAACAGTATTTATAATATTTACTAGGTACCTATGCTTACTGCAGTTGTAGCTGTGAGTACCTACGCATCAATAGATAAGGATATCCATGATAATAGTGTATTAATATATTGGAATATACTATACCATCCCTTTATCTCTTATTACTTACCTACCAATTTCCATGTTCATTCCCGCTAGATCTGGAATCATATTGAACGCTAAATTTCGTCGAATGATTCAAAAAAAAATATGCTCGATCGAGTCGATTTTTTTTTTGTAATTAATATACTCCAACTATAATTTTTTGACGTATTGTCAAACATTTTGATATACAGTCATATTACAGGTCTGTAAAACGGGAAGGAAAATGTTTTTTTTTTTTTATACTTTGAGCACTGAAATTAGGTATACCTTCATTTGGGTTCACGGGACTCATCTGTAATACGTCTACAAAAATGACTATATTATAATATTCGAATACATACAATATTTACGTATTTGTATATTTAAAAATATTAAAATGATATTATATCTTGAAAATAAAAATCGCGTTTTCCAATAGTTTTCTAAACTATAATAAAGTAATACTATAAAATCACACCCAGAACATTTTCCGCCCTCGATAACAGCCACCTTTGTCCTCCCCCTCCTCCTCACCCACGACTGCCGCTCCTAACGCGGTACCACGAGCAGCGTAATAAATCAAATTATTGTATGTATATAGGTATAATAATTTACCACTATGATACAACAAACGTTCGCGCACGCTGTGGTAACGATAACGACAATGATCTACAATAACGATCATCGCGGAACGAGACGTGGGTAATTTGATTATTGCGATTTTCAACATAAAGAAAAAAAAAAAAAAATGATGTCATATTATTTTATTGTTTTACCTGACACAGATGTGCGGAATACGGCGCACGCACAATACACACACAACACGCATAAACACTAAAGTTGCGCAGATGAAAGTAATATTATGATCCCATCGGGTTTCCCGCGGTAGGCGCCATACCCGTGTCCGTGGCGATCACGTGTGCAAGCGATATCATTATAATATAGTGTTGTTCGGGTATTCGACGATTCGAGTAGGTAATTGTTGGTGTTCAATTAGTTTGCCAAATATCAAATACGCGCCGGCCTTTGCAATACAATATGTCTTATATAATATGTCAACAAGACGTATTCCAGTACATTTTAAACGAGTCCCACCTACGTGTATGTTACCGTATCGAATTAACTATCCTCTGAATATTTTTTTCCTATTTTGAATTCAGAATTTTCGGTATTGATATAAAAATAAACGATCATCTCCCGAAATCTTATCTTTTTTTTCGCACACTACGACCGATACAATTTTTGAACTAACGTGTTTTTGGAACGTAACAGACATTGTTACATGATGGTAATTGCTTCAATAATCAAATAGGTACATAGAGGTATGATTTAAATTTAGTCGTCAAAACCCCCGAACAAAGTAACGATGTGTTAAAATTCTGGAAATGTATGATAAAAAGACAAGTTTCTGAGTCAATGGAATTTGCTGTTAAATAAAATAATTGTAGGTATTCAAAATTTGTCTCAAATATTTTTCAAAAACAATCTTTACAACACTGATATCATTGTGGGTAACACGCGGACCGCTGTTAACGACAACATCAAAATACGCCAAGAACGCCACGTTGTTTACACTCGATGGTAACAGATAATCGCCGATCATTCGTTTATACTCAATACACTGTGTTATCTTACTTACCATGCGTATTTATAGCCGTGTCCGAATTGCTTATTTATTTGCGAACTCTGGCCGACGTGTGACGCGTAAACACGTGGAAATCGCTCAACACTTTTCACTAGCACAATACTTACTATCCAGATGCCAATGGAACACTCGACGATTAATATATTGCCTATTATTACACACACAATAATTCGTTGTAATAATAATTATCGATTTAGCTGCGCGAGCCTGTCAAAACGAACGTTTCTTTTTATTCGAATTGCGTGTACCTATTATATGGATGTATTATAATAATAATTGTAATCATTGTCGATGATCTCTAATTATAAAACATCCGGAGCCAAATAAATTATAACATCGTGGATGTATTTCATTTTTAGAACATTCACAACCCTACATTATGTAATATAAATAATAATATTTAAACAACTTTATCAAAATACTATACGATGAAAAATATAAGTAGGTAGCCTGCAATATATAGGTACTTACTACACTATAAAATATGTCGAAAAATTCAACCATGTACACATATATAGATACACGCGTTTTATTATGTAAATTGATATTCACAACATTAAATAATATGAAAAATTTGTCACGATTTACAGATAAAATCTTTTTCATATACAAATATGATACATATAGCTTGACAATTTTCATCCTTTGTTTTTTTCCATTGAGTTATTATTGTAGGTGCCCACTGTATTAATAATTTTTTTGACTAGTGGCCAGGGGGATATAATTTAGTTTAATTAGTTTAATTAATATGTGTTTAGATAAAAGTCGTAATCTTTTTAATATTCAGTATGATTAGCATTAACCATATAAAATGCATCTAGTTTTCAGAAAGTATGCCTATGTAAGCCTATATAAGACTATTTAGTGGAAACTTCTGGAAAGGGTGTAAGAAAACCATAAAATATTTACTCCTGAACTTAATTACTTAGGCTCAGCGGCGTCGACCTTTTAAGTTAACTGTCGGCGCCCTTCGATTAGAATATATTATACAACTATCGACCCGGTGCCTAAATAAAAATGCTACTTAAGGTATAGAATTAATCATTTTGTTCACTAAAGCTAATCGCGACAGTATTTACCATATTTTATTACATTATATTCATCAATATGTTTATGAGGTTGTTTCTTGTAAAGTACTCATCTACATGGTTTCGACGGTTTCGTATAGCAAAATATTTAAACAGTTAAAACTGAACGTTAGTTCTGCACTTCTACGCAGTTCACTAGATACTGAATATTAATTTTCTCCAATCTTGCTACTATATAGAGAACAACGTTTTGTGATAAACTCTCTTTGAGTTTAATTAAATAGTTGTGTTATTCTAGATGAGTGATCACTATGAGTGTTCCAGTACGTTATGATATTACTTACATTTTATAGACAAATAATTTCCCGATGAATGGATTTAATCTTAACATTCTAGGTGTACTCAGAGTCTTCAGCCATCGGCTTAAGCGCATCGCGTATTACCGTCATGGACCGACGACCGTCATCTACCTCTACATTTTTTAACATCGGAAAGCTGAAGAGAAGTTACTGGGAGTGTAACATATTGTATAATGCCGAAAAGTTTGATTTCAACAATAAACCTAAGCAATACATGGTATAAAATATTATATACCCACCGCAGGGTACTTATAGTCCACAGCGCTATGTTTTAAGCGTGAATAACGTGTTTTTTATTAATGTAGTAAAACAAAACATAACCTAACAACTGTAACGAAACCTCTAAATATTATACGTATTTCTATGACAGATGATCAAATTCATACTGTGTAATATGTAGGTATATATGTACATAATATATATATATATGTATATATAATATATAATATATACATATAATGTGTACGCTATATATTGTAACTATAATCGAAAACGATGGAATACATTAGTGTTGAAATCGGTATAAGTTAAAAGTTATCAGATAGGTAAATACTAAATACGTTGTTTTAAAAATAAAATATGTTTTATTTTTGTAATTATGTATATGCTTGTCTCGTGTCGAAACCACGACGGAACTAGAACAAACCTAGAAATTCCGGACAACCTATTTGAAGCTCTGAACTCACAAGAAAATAACTTAAAGAAAATTCTTTCTTTTATAAAAACAATTAATACGTACATCTCAATTTCGACACTATACATTGTACACAATATATTTTAGGTAAGTAGGTATACAATTTAGACACCACGTTGTATATAATATAATTTATATACTTTAGTAACATTAATTGTTTGTTTTTAAGGTAATAACCTTGGCAGTTGACGTTATAACATGAATAAAAAAATAAATACAAAAATCGTAGTCTAGCACTGAAACAAAATATAATAATATGTAGTTTGTACACAAACCAATATTCATTACTAGTTGCATGCCGAATCTGAGGATATAGCATTACGGCCGAGAAAGATGATAATGGATATAGGTAGGACTGTATAGGCGATTTTTTTTTTAGCTAGGTACAACCCAGCGTGCCACGACTGTATAATGTTGTATTTTTTATATTATCTAATATTGATCTAACAAAAAATTAAGAATCCTATACTGCGAACCAAATGAAAAACACCAGTGGTACATAGTAAATTTAAAACTATATACGGGTTTAGACCGTGTCGCGTGTTGAAATTGTAGTACACGTGCTCGACAAGAGAACAAAAAAAAAAAAAAGATCTAATAGATATTATATTATATTATATACCTTTAAACGGATTATCGCCCGCCCCGCTGCAGCGAACTATATATAATACCGATAAATTATCGACTTTTAATCGGCGCGGCCTTGTGTGAGGATTTTATTTTGTTATTTTTATTTCGGGCATTCAATTTTCGCGGGGCATTGTGCTTACGACAACGCCAAAGCCGTCAGAGTAGGTGTGCATCGGAACGGCGGGGGCGGGGGTGAGGCGAAAGTTGTGATTCTTTTGTGCCGAGCAGTTTTCCCGTGGGAAACAGTACGTGGCGGCGTCCCTTGCACCCCCCCCCCCCCCCCACCGACACAATATTGGCCTTAGATGTGTACGTATACATATATATATATATAATGCTTCTGACGATTGCGTCTTTATCACGCACACACGACGCGAAACTCGTTAACGTTTTTCCGAAGGGTCTTGTGCGCCACCAGTGTGCGTGCGTGTGTGCGTGTGCGTGTGTGTGTGCGTGTGTGCGTGCGTGTGTGTGCGAGTATGCGTCTACCTAATTACGGGGCAGAAGTTGTCGTCGTTTCGTCGTTGCCCAAATGGCCGGCTGTCGCGCGTAATTCTTAGCCGCCCCATAAATAAACTCGCGTCCGCCGCCGAGTGCGTGCTTCGATTCCCCACGTCCGTAACGGTTTTTTTTTTTTCCTCTCCGCACATTTTCTCAGCCGCGGAAAACCCGCACGAGACTTTTGGGAAAATGAACACGTGTGTGATGACGTCGAACACGGTTTATGTGCACCGCGGTGATGTACATATATTCATTATACCATAGCTCGGGTCGTTTCGCCGTCAGCAGCCGTACAACGATGATGATTTCGCGGAGAGCGTCCACAGTGGATATTTTAACCAATATAGTAACTGGGCGACCTTTCTGTCGCCCAGCAGATGATAATATATGTATTTAATTGCTGGGCGACAACCGTTTTTTGTAAAAATATCGATGTTTGAAATCACTATATAAAATCGTATTTATTGATTATTTATTATGTTTAATTTTGTTATTTATTTTATGACGCATATCATTTCGTTTGACAAATAATTATTGAGAATAGAAAATCCACGTGACCGTTCACCGTAGGCAGTACTTATCCATAGAATAACACAATCCAAAAAAGCGATTTATTTCACGCGACATGTTTTATCTGGTCGTAAGTAGTCCCGGCAAATATCTACAAATTGATTGTTTTTGATTTTATTTTAGTCCTTGTTCCTACAAGATATTAGTTGAATAAGTATTTCACTTTGAACCTTTAAACAGCTTAAACGTTTAAGTCTTCAAGGTAATATGTAATACGATATTACGACAACAGGACGACTTTCGGTAAATATAAAATAATTTAAAATCTAATATTTTATACTTGGACTTAAACTTAATACAGTTCCACATATTTTCAATAACTATAATATATTACAAAATACAAAAATACTAAATGAAATATATATACTTTGATAATATGATACGTACCTAAAAAACTTAATAAACTACTATTGGTTATAAATACTAGTAAAAATATTATTGGTGTAATATAATTAATGTTCTATTAATTTCTGTGAATATTCAATACAATAACTATTATTACAAATTATTATTTATTAGGCAATTAATATAATATTTAATATTTTGGATTATTATTACTTGTTTTTTAAATTCATTTTTACAAAATGTAATATATTTTGATCTGTGGTTTAGGAATAAAATTAACTTAACGTGACAATAAAATAAAGTAACTCATAAGACATAAGTTACTAAATAACATGGAAAAAATTTAACTATCTTTATTTAAGTTTTGAAAAAGTTTAAAAAAAAATAATATAGTTTTAATTCTTATATCTATTTTTATAGTGTTATTTATTATACTCCTATATTATGTATATTGTATGTCATTGACAATATTGGTTCCATTTTTTGTAATCAATAAGAATTAATTTACCTAACACACAAATTATTTGTAATTATTTATGTGTTGTGAGTTTTGGTGGTATTGTTAGATATAGGTAATGTTTTCTATAATATTTAATGCTGAAAAGTTTTTTATAAGCTCATTTAGTATGTTGATTTTGATAGTCAGCGTGAATTTTTTTTTTTATTTCGCCCAGTGACATATTTTCTTAAAATATCCACTGGAGCACTATAATACACATATGTACATACCGCTGCAGCTGTCCTATTATTACGTTGTTACTACTATTATTATGAAGCTATGCGCGGACGCGACAAACCTTCGGACCGACGATCAACGACCGCCCTGTATACACACCGTGACAACGTCGGTACGTTTTCATACACACATAGGCACCCGAAATCAAAGACCACGCATTGAATCATAAATGATGCCCACCATTGTTTTCTTTAAAAACGCGGTTGTTCGGAATACGATTTTTGAAACTCTGAAAATATGACACTTCAAGACCATGTCATTTTTTTTTTAATATATCTACTTGATACTTTTTGTAATAATAATTAAGAAGCGTGCAAGGGTGATAAAAACTTATGTTTTTTTCAAAACGAGATCCCACTTTCCACTAAAAATTATCCAGCGGTTATTTGTTTTTCAGAATTTTGATGTACTTATCCAAGCCGAAAGGTCAAACGAGCTGTTTCTGAATTATTAAACATTATGCACAGCCGTGTACGCGATATTAGATTATAATAATTGAAAGGTTTGGAAAATAAGGGGCTATGATTATTTAAAAATTATAGTAATTAATTAATATTAGTCGATCAACATTTTATAATTTGTAAACATTTTATCAGAATAACATATACTTGATTCAATTCTACATTTATTTTATATTGTTTTAAAACAATTTTTAAGGACTATTATCCTCATTATGTACCCATACTATAAATCCATGTTAACTTAGAAACTATACTCGTTTGAATTTCGATTTAAATACCTAAATCAAATTTTAAAAAATTACGCCTATAATAGGTCTGTGTTTATTTTTTATGAAACCAAACTAACAAGTTCATATTATATAGTACAGAACAAAAAAAAAATAGATGTACTTATTCAATTTTAATTCACCTTCTTATTGTGTACGGTTGTTTTTGGATATTTAAATATTTTCTCGGCCTAATGCTTTTAGTAGAAAATGACACATATTTGTCAATTGATAAACAAATTATCATTAGTGGAAATTACCTGCTAATGCGAATCGACAATGAAAAAAAAAACGTTACGAATATTAAAAACTATAATCTTTACGTTATATTACGTATATATAAATCACCGACCACACATAATATTAATGCATTAAACGAAAATTTAGGAATTGATTTGAGATTTTAAATACGATCATATTAGAGTGCATGTGCTTACAATATAGGAATGACCCAATTACTTATAATAAAATAAAACTTAGGTATTTATCACTCATAAATAATAATAAATTGTGTAAGTATACGTTATACTCGTAATAAGTATGTAGGTTTATCAAAGTCAGCAATAAATTAAGAAATAATTATAAAAAAATATAAAATTGTAAAATTTAAATATCTCAACATCATTATGATATCATAAACCTAGTATAACATAGTAGATATTATATAAATTATGACATAGCAAGTTGACCCCTAAAGGTTAAGTAATATGTTATCAAGTTGTCGATAAAGCACGAGATCTTGCACAAACTTACTCAAATCTAAATAATATATATCAAAAGATTTTTCATTTTTTCATTTTCTTTGCCAACAAATATTTTGATTTCGAACTGTAAAGATATTTTGTATGACAAAATTAACCTTTAAGAATCTATTTTGACACGCATACAATGAGCAATATTATATAATTTTCATACGACATCCGTGATTAACAATAATTGTTTTTATTAAATTATAATAAATGAATATAACTATGGGTTTTCACATACAAACATTAGAACAAATTCGATATCGAAAAAAAATATAACTCATAGGTACGGGAGGTGTGTTCAACATATAATTAGTCAGGATTTGCAACAGTTAAAGACGTATTAGTTTCACTTTTATTGCGTTGGCTTACGTCAAAACTATACTGGAAATTTAAAGAGAGAAAAAATTAAACAAATATTTCTTAATTAATTTCAAGTTTTGTAATTAAATAATTAAACTTTTTGATGTGTTGTTGTCATAGTTTTAATTTCTCCGTAGTTACCTACATAATTTGCACTTAATTTTCGGGAGCAGGTAGGTACACATTGCATTGTTTGATAAATCAAAGGGATATAAGAATTCTCGTGTACAGAAAAATGTCTTTTCTGATTTCTCCGTTTGTTCAAAGTACACGCAGGACGTTTTAAAAACACAAGTTGGCAAGATAGTATTTCCGGAATGCTTTTACGGCGAGCGGCGAGTAAGTGAGTGGTGGAGAAAAACAACTCGAGGGTAAAAGATTGGCGGTGGTCCTCGATTCCGGCGTGTCATTGTTTCCGCATTACTTTGCTCGAATTCCTTGTCGAATCTGGCGCAAAAATGGAAATGAAAAACCACGGTTGTGTATACAATGAAAAAGAGGGCAAAAGATCCAATGCGGCTAGTCATCCGTCGTCAAAGCCGCATTAACGGCCGTTTTGCCGACAAACCGCGGAACACACTTTCCTCCCCTGCACACTCTGTTTTCTTCGATTTCCAGCGAAGGGGTCCGCCGTAACACGTAGTACTGTAGGCCTGCCATAAAAACCTCAATATTAATACCGACGATGGAAGTTTCGAACGGGGAGCGTACAACAGTATACATAATATTATTCATGTATTTCATTTCAAATGTACCTATACGACATACGCATATATAATACTATAATAATATGTGATTATATGTGCAAATTTACGGAGATTTAAAGTATAAGTCACTAATTATTTCTGAAAATACTAACGTTTTAAAAAAAAAATTCGTACCTTATTTGCAAGTCGTTGCAAAACAAAATTTTTGGGGAAAAAAAACTATATTTTTACTATTTTTTTATCGCTATCATTTTCGAGTTTCACTCTTTTGTACAACCTATTCATTCACTTTTAACTCCATATTCCAATGCAGAATATTATTCAAAGTATTTCTATCTATACATAACATTTTTGGAAAGGCCTTTTAAATAGGTATTTTTAAGTATAATATAACTCAAACAATTATATTTTTATACATAAAAGTGTGAACTTGAAAAGTCTAAAAATATTCTGCTTCATAATAAGGAACTAAAAAAGCATGTTGTCATAAAATAAAAAGAAATTTTAATGATAGAAAATAGTAAAAATATTTCTTTTTTAGAAAAATTTTGTTTTTTAACTATAGGTAGTATAGGCAAGTTAAAATTAAGTAAAATAAAATAATGAGTGTTAAATGGATTATTACTTGGTTCGTGGATGGTTTAAGCATTCACATACAAACACTCTTATAGGTTTTGATAATTTGCACATTCGCAGTTGAATCGTGTTTTAGTTTAACCTTACATATTATGTAGATGAAATAACTCAAATAGCTCTGTTTATAAGGTAATATAATTTGCATCTTATTTGTTTAATGATTTAGAATGTGGTAAATCAATATTTGCTGAAAACGGTTGTAGACTCATAAGAAAAATAAATATTATATAAATTTATATATATTTCATAAAAATTTTAATATATTTATTATTTACCTATATAATTAAATACTGTTTATTTCACAAATTGGACGATTAGACTGTAGCTAGGTATCTATGAAAGCATTGATTTTATGTGTATGACAAAAATCAATGACGAAAGTAACCTTCGATTGCAGCATAATATACAAAGATTTAAAGTTATTCATTAAGAACTATCCACATAACCAATTTTTTTCGAACTTCGCAGAAATAAAAAATATCAAAAAGGGATGATGCAACAAGCCAAAAAGCACGGGGCTATAATATCACGAAGAGTCGACAACTATATACCTTAGAACGTATAACAAGATTTTTATAATATAATATGTTCAATCGCATGTACCATATTACGCGCTGTACGGTATGAAAATATACATTAGGTACATATAATGTGTAAAATACTAAAATGTACATACTGTTGACAGACTTATAAGTTATAATGATTGTAATTTATTAGTATGTTAAAAAAATATGTATATTATCATTAATTTGGTTTGGCTACTAAATAGCTATATTACTTCTATTGAAAATAAAATATGAAGTACAGCGTAAAGTAGGTACGTATAGATATAATTTGTTAACCGTTTAACCTATAAAATATACATTTCTTAGAATATTTATATATGTATAAAAAAAAATAACTGTAGATAAATAAATGATGACCAATTACAAATACAACGCTAATACTTGCATAGTGCATTTGTGCACTTTGATACTAAATATAATTCAAACGACAAAACCTGTGGAAAAATGTAAGTTTCTTTAAAAAAACTGTTTATGGTGTTAATCGAAGTTATCACTAATATTTAAAAGCTACGATACTCTAGTACGAAAATAATGTTGTTCATTTTTAGCGATGACATCAATTTAACGGAATATATTATTACATGTGTCAGTTTAATACTTTAAATATTATAATATTGTGTATTTGTGTACCTACCTACATTATTTTTGCTACCTACTATATATATATGTATATATATATATTATATATACTATATTTTATATTAATATTATAAACATATTATATTGTCTACCTATACATAAATATATATATATGGGTCGGGCATATCCTATTAGTATACTTACATCAAAAACCCTATAAGTGCCCATGTGTCAATCCATTTGACAGGTTAAGTGTTTGCGAACACTTTGATGTCATATATTGCGGGTGTATATATATAATATGGATGCTCGCACGAAAGCATATTTTGTTATATACTTGTATATGCAACAGCGTAGGTATATATATACACAAGCGTACGTGTAATATTATGTGTGTACTGTGTATATAGTGTGCGTATACTGCAGTATAATATATAATAATAATACATGTGTGTACCTGCAGCCCGCGAGTATAATATATATCTATAATACCTAACCGACGACCCGATGGTTGTAGTTGGAAATTAGCGGTATTTCAAACGTGGTCGCAATATGGGTAGGCACTCGGATAAACTTGTCGCGGAGAAAAAAAAAAAATTGAATGAAAAACAGCGTTTATAACCACCGGTCACAGATACAGACAGATAGGTTGCCGGGGGACCGGTGTACACGTGAAATCACCGAGACTTGAGGCCGGCTCGAGAACGCCGTTCGGCGGCTGGTTTTTTTTTTTTATTTCCACGACGCGTATATATATATAATATAATGTTCCAGAGATGTGCAACGGTGGTTTTGACAGCCAGCACACAGACACAGACACACACACACACACACACACACACTGACTGCATGTGTGCTCGAGCACGTTATAATAGTAAAGGGCAATTTGTTTGCGATTCCATCGCGGCGGCGGGCGCGAGAGAGCTTATGAATTTATTATGACCGCGTGTGGAACGCGAACGCGCGACAGTACGTCGTGCGGTGAAACGAGCTGCATAAAATATGGATACCTATCTGGGTATTGTTGTTCGTGAAATATAAAATAAAACGCATATGAACAACGTGACTTTATTACGTATTATATACAGGAGAGCGCTTTTATTTCGTTCTCGTAAATATATATATATACATATAGTTTGTTTCGTATACGCGTATCCAATAATAATAATAAACTAATTGAAACTCGATTAAAACTGACCGTCTGCTTTTTTTTGTCCGCTCCGGTTCCACGGAACCGCTGCACCGGGTGCATATCGTACAAACAATCATATTGTTAAACACAACGGCAACTTCGTTCATTAATGAGTGGAAATTTTTTTGTTTTTTTGTTTTGTTCAAATCGCCCAGGGGACTTGTAATTTGACACATAACTCTTTAGGTGCATATTTCGTAAAAAGGGTAAATTCAATTCCGATCCCGTACGACCGCGGAGCATTAAAACATAACTGTCGTTTACATTTTAATTTGTTGCGTAAATTAATGATCTATATATCGCTAATATTAATTCATGCCAAGTGTTGCCAGTGGACGGCTTCTTATTCAATTTCTCGCGTCATGTATATTCTCTTAACACATAACCTTATTGTACGTTACTTGTATATAGATTGTTTATTTCTAATAAAAAAAAAAAAAAAATAAAATAAAATTTCGCTAATTTCATTAATGTGATAATAATACACTCTTACATGCAACAACTTGAGAAAATATGATTTTGAGATTTTACACCTATTATTTTCTAGCCCGGTCGGGTGGCACTGCTTAGTGGCTGCCCATAAATGCTAACCACCTGTCAATAACCATTAATATCAAACTTACTCATTATACTCATTGTATACTGTATAAATTGTAAATAGTTAATTAATAGAAAAATAAACCTATTATTTAAAAATGTTTGATAATATATTATTTTACCAAGAACAAAATATACTATATTGATTTGTAAAAATAATTGTAATGTTGAATACATTTGTGAATAGTTTTACACAAAGGTCTTATAATTTTTTTTTTTTATTTTATTGATCACGAAGCCCGGCAACTATTGCCGTTAGCTGTTTGTTTTTGTTTGTAGTGGAGGAATTGTATAGGTTAGTAAACACGTGTGTTTTGGCTTGGCAGATTTTTTAGTGGGCACCCGTAGGTATCTGCCATTCCCAGGTGGGGCACTTCTCTCCGGACACTGTGACTTGCCCGAAAAAAAATGCCGCCCGCGGCCGGATTCGAACCGGCGCCGGTGTCCGTCGCAACCGACGCCTTAATCCACTCGGTCATTCCGTCCCCCTCTTATAATTTGTATAGCTAATTAAGTTGTATTTGATTTAGTTAGTCATAAATACAAATAGCTATTAGTATTAATTTGTCCTTCGGCAACCATCACTTTAATGGGCAATATAGCTAAATTTATAATTGAACTATTGGGAAAATAAGGAAATTGATATTGATATTTATCTTTACCACAACGAAGATGTTCACAAATTATTAATTTAATCCTGTTGTAAATGTCAATGATATTCATTTTGAATATCACATTGGTCTTGAAAAATTGATCAAACTTGTCATCATCGACATGTTGTATTGATTTATTGTTTCAAACCTACTATTAATTCCAATATTATATTTTTATATTTTTTTAATTATAAACATTATCATTTATCATATGATATAGCCTGGTGCTTGTATTGCCTATTATTATTTTGATTATTCACTTGTGCCTACATAAATGTTGGTAAACCAGATAAGTAGATAACTTTTATCGTTATACAATGTTATTTGGGTAAAATGTATACAACATGAACGTAATATTTGCCACTTATTTTAATATACGAATTGTAAAAGTATCTATAAAAGTAGGAATTCATTTTAAAAAATATTAAAAAAATGTATCGAATTTTTCTTTGGCTAATAAGTAATAGTTATAATTAGAACTGTACCATCCTACAATTAGTATAATAATTATTTTTATACATTTTATAAACATATAATATAGGTAGTTAATGAAAACTAATGTTCAATATATTATGTTTGTATACAGTGCAATTGCAGATATATAATATTTATTTTATAACGATAATTCAGTACTTAAGAAAAGTTTATGAAAACAAAATATATAGGTAGGTATACTTAGGTACCGTAGAATGGGGTAACGTTGATTTCGCGTGGTAAATTTGATACCCATACATTTTTTATGATGATTTAATTTTTTTTTCATAAATGTGGTTACTTATTGATATCACATTAAGAAATATAGGTATCAAAGTTTCCCACTATGTTGTGTAACTTTGATAGCATATTAAAATGATTGATATCTCAAAAGATAACATCAGAAATTTAAAAACTGAAACGTTAAAATATTGATCATAACTAGCTGTAACTAATATTTAATTTTGAGAGTTGTATCGTTAATACTACATAAGTTATCAATAAAATAAAAAGTAAAATTGTCATAAAACGGTAAAAAACTATCAAAGTTACCCCATTTTACGATATATATACACATATTTATAAGTAATATCAAAAGGTATGGTAAAAATTGAATAAATATAACAATATATTTATGTTATGTATATACCTATGTTTTTTAAAATTTAAATCGTTTTTAACGTAACTAATCAATTGATTATAATTTATTACCAATAAATTTATTAAATTTATTAGTAAATAATATTATAATTATGCATTGTTAAATCGGTAATATAACTGTACTGGTCGAAGTTTACTATTTTATTGAATATACGTGTTACCATTGATTATACTATACTATGTATAATCAATGGTGTTACTTTTGTTTTGTAAATTTTATAAGTTAGTATAGGCACGGACCAGAAAATTTTAAACTGAACCATTCTTGTTTATATATATTTAGTATATTTTACAATTTACATTGGTATTTTTTATGAAGGACGTCAAAAAATCTAATATATAATAAAACAATTTTAGACTTCATCTTACGTAATGTTAAACTATAATAGGCCAATTTTTTTAAAGATGACTAATACGAGTTATACGAGATGCATCAGATTCTTTATTATTCTATAATATTTCACTTCAATGGAATACAAATCTAAGATAAAAAGTAACTAAAAACTTGTTTTTTTAGTTGCTGCTGAAAAATATTTAATCACCAAACATCGCTTTAATTATCAGACCCAATAATGAGGAATACATTCTAATATTGATATGTAGGTTGGAGGTTGCTTATTATTGTACAACCTATCCATGGATTGTTAGTAATACCGACCCGAAGTTTTATTGATATTGATATTATATAGTTTTATTTGAGATAAATATTTAATATAATTTCAGACGACTGATTTTGTGTATATACTAGTAAGGTATAATAAATCATTTAAATATTAATACCGATATAAACCATCATAGACTCTTCTTATTAGATGGTATGTATTTGTATAATTATTAATTTTTACTAGGTATAAGCTGGTCCAAAATAACCTTTATATTATTGCTATTTTATGTGATATCATTATAGGAACTATTGTTTTTTAGTTTCATTAGTTGTATAACACAAGTACAGTATACAATAACGCACAAATGAAGTATTTAAAATGTAAATAATAATAATTTATTTTTGCTAAATATAGTTATTAATTATTACAGTAAAATATTGTATACTGTATTGTGTAAATTACATTGAAACTTTTAAGTTTTATTCAAAATTTATTGTTTGTATTCGGTTGGAAAAAAATTTTTTAATCATTAAAACTCGATAATTTAAGTACTAGGTATTTAAATTATAAAAATTAAATATGAAAACATTTTAATGACTAACCCCGCTCTATCCTATATAGTGTCCATAAATAGTGAATATAAAAATTAATTTCTTTCTTGTAAAATGCCAAAATAAAAATAACATTCTCTATTTTTTTGAATCTCAACCCATGAGCTAGGTATACTATATATAAATATATAATATATATGTATTATTAAGATTCAGGCATTTGCAGGGTAGCAAATAGGAACAAACGATATAGGGGCATTTTTTTTTCAACGAGTGAGGAAATTCGATTGATATTTGTCTGAAAAAAAAAGTCTTGCGAAATTCAGATAAATGTACCCTTTGTTTGCGAGAATCGTGGCGATTGCCGTAATTTCGGTGGTATTAGCGGTAATCTATAGCAAAACATTTGTCGTAAGTCGTCCGGTCGCTGCAATTGGAACAACAGGGGGGCGGAGGAGAGGAAAAGTTGATTTTTTAGGTCAGATAGTTCTCGTGAGCAATAAGCAAAAAATAAAATAAAGAAAAAAAGTCCAATCATTCTTCTATTCAGAAGTTATTACGGCAGCAGGTGTGCTAATCAGCGAACAGCTCTAGAAATCGTTAACTCAGACTACACCACACTCACACGCACACACACACACACGCACACACACACACACACACACACACACACACACACACACGCACACCCCTAATACTGCCCGCGCACGACCACTACGGCGACGTTCGTTCTCCGGCATACACCTATATGTATAGTATATATAGAATACAGCCACCGCGCCCATCTCGACACCGGATCGCCGCCTCATCGATCGTCCGCACACATTAAACGCACAAATAAAACGTCCGGAAATGACAAAGTTTGGTCGGGCCGAGTCGCAAAACCACGTCACGTATAAGCGACAAGAGTTTTCTACCCTCTCATCTGCAGCCCGCCGTCCGACGAAACAGAAGAGGGGCCCCGAACGGCATACGGTCAAAGTGCATATGTGGCCTCGGCGGATCGCCAACACGCGCTATTTATATTTAACCCATACCTACGTATACATGTGTGTGCGTGTGTGTGTGCGTGTGTGTGCGTGTGTGTGTGTGCGTGTGTGCGTGTGTGTGTTGGTAGGCATATACTCGGACGTTGTCCCGGCGCGTATGGCGATCACGTATTCGATATGAGAAGTGGACAACTGCAGCACCGGCACTCGCCCCAAATGAAAGAACCGCCGAAAATCTCGGGGGCAAAGAGGTCGTAATTAACTGTCTTCATATAAAAGGCTCTTGGACCGGACTTTTAATGAACCGCCCGCCCGCCCGCCCGCCGATGTACATAAAAGGTTTTCGGTTCCTGTATATAAAAGATGATGTATATATGTATATCTATATACGCTGTACGCGGAAATACTGCAGTATACCTACTATATGCTTCTTCTGCCGATGCTCACTTCCTGAACACAGAGTGTTGAAGAGGGTGCCGCGCTGCAGTCGCATACGCCGTTATTATTCGCCTCGTTTCGTGTATTGTTTTATTATATATATTATTATTATTATTATTATTATTATTAATGCCGTCCGTCAATCGTTATCCGAAAATGCCATTTATATACAGTATATACCAGGTTAGGTTAGGTTAGCCAGAGCGGCCGAGCCATATTATGCAAAGTCGGCGGAGGGCGTGTTAAGACATTGTTGACTGCAAACATCACCGACATCGACCAACTGTCCGACTAGAATATTTCTCTCGACTTTTCAATGCGGTTTTATCTAAGTCCGGGGCGTTAGGATAAATGTACATATATTAGAGTATACGTACCCACTATCGGTTTTTCTCTCATCGTCGCATAGTTGAATCGTCTTTGTGGTTAAATAATCAAGTGTAGACAATATAGGTTATACAATGTATCATAAAGGTATTTCTTTTTCACAAATCCATAAACTAATATGCACACGTTTAAGAACTTTTGACTTTGAAGCATAATATATAATTTATGTGAAATCATTTCGTTATATTTGTTAAACTAATTAATAAAATAAAATAAAATATGGAACTCTTGATTTATATAGAAATATTTATTTAATACTGTACTTATAAGCATTTTGATTTTGTGTTACCAGACATTTGAAGACTAAATGTATACTGAATGAGGTTAAGCAAAAAAAAATAAATTTTTAAATTCTTATATTTTATTGTTCGCCTATTATAGTTATTTTGTGAAGTAATCTATTTACACACATAGGTATATGTTTGTTTACAGACCCTTCCCGTTCTGTTGGTGAAATATTAATTTAGACAGATTCGCCATGTATATTATCGACGTATCGTTTCGAACTGAATTATTCGATATAAATGCGTCTTTTAATCCGAGCTCTCACGTCCGGATTAGGTATTGCGGTCGTGGCGGAGCTTATGGTCCATCCCGTCAATAAAATATCATGTAATTCGCATCAAGAGTTCGGGCGGTGTATGTATGATAATGGTGATGGCGCTAGTACGTGATCAGGATGTGACTGATATTTTCCTCCCGTTATTATACCCCTCGACTATTGGGAACCCGGCCGGGGCATATAAATAAAAAAGTATGGGCATCGGTACTTTCCGAGATGACACTTCCGGTAGATGGTCTTGGCCGATAAATGTGTCCCACGCGGCCATATACCATGCTCGAAGGGTTCTCCTACACGAAACTATATCCGTGATTTGTGAACACAGCACGGAAATCGTTAAACATTCACGGTCACTGTAAGAGCGGCGGGAACACGTGCCTATAGCGAAACCTCTAAATCAGCCGACCGCAGCTTTTCTACTATATTTATTATAATTGGCGTCCTACTGAAATTGAAAAATGTTGTTTTTACCTACAGCACAAAAGTTGTAATCGGTTTTCATCTCGGAATCGGGTTCGGAAATTTGGTTATTATATCGCATGCACGTCGGAACACCGTCGTAATATTATCATAGTGGTGACCGCGGGATCAGGACACCGTCTATCTTAAAATTATTTATTTTTTAATTGTTATTTTAATATAAAAAGTATTTTTTTTTTTTAGTACTAAACTGTACTAAATTTTCAAATATTGATCCAAAATGAGTCATGCGCACTATAGTGACGCTTTTGGTGGAAAAACTGATATTCTTATTTAACTTTAAACTTTGTGAATTGTATTCTTACATTTTAAGCGTGACGTATCGTAGGTACCTATATATTATACTTACTTATCATAATAATTATAGTTAATTATAAGTTGAGAAGTATATATTATACATTATACGTCAAAAACTATTTATCTGTTTTTAACAGATGTAGTGTGTTACACTTTATATAAAATATAAGTAAAAATTCGTTAGTGATGAATTATGTATTAATTATAAAATAAAAAACACGACTAAACAATAATAACACTATAAGTATTGGGTAATCGCATTAGTACAGTAAACAACAATAAATTAACATAATATATAAGTAATATAATATAGGAAGTGATGACCCTAAATATCGTAATGGATTCATTAAAAACGAAATGTGACCATAATTTTAAATAAACACAACACATGTGTTGCACAGTGAGACCTCCGGGGTTATAAAACAGTCGGGTCCGGGGCAAATATGTCATAATCGAGATAAAAACTATACAGCAGACGATTAATTCAGCAATCCAAAGGTTAGACAATCTATAATACTGATATGCTGTTATCCAAAAACTATACTAATAACGACGTTTTGCTTTTGAACGATAAATCACCTGAAAATAATTTTCTCCGTGTCTGTGTATAATATTATCAATATCTTAATATTATTAATGACTAATGGGAAATCATATCGTTGTAATTAACGAATATAACGAACATAATAGTTTACTAATAACCGTATGAATTTACCATTGCTTGAAGTGCTCGCTGTGGCTGATTGCTGAATTCAACAATAATACATGCCTACATAAGTATATAATATATATGTATATATATATATATATATATTATATTATATATATAGGCACTGATTAAGGTTTTATTTCCAATATTATATTTGACGATTAAATTATAATTTACGACCGTGAACTTAACCGACAACAATATATTAACGCAATATATCAACGATAGATAAACATTCGTTTTCGACCGTTATATACATAACAGGGCTGTTGTATCTCGCCATAATACTCAGTACTTGCAACGACTCCTCGTCGTGTTATTGCGGTGTTTGCCATATTATATACATATTATATACCTATATATGTATTGAACGGCCGTACAAACGACTTGCACGGTAAAGGTTCGCCTTGGTGGTGTACATTATGCTGCACTCCTGACAAACCGGCATTTCGGACAATGTGTTTAAAACGGCCGTTACCGGGGTCCTTATGGAGGACAATAACGACGCCATTCGCGGCATGCGCTGCGACCGCTTAAGAATCGTTTTCCCCGGTGCCGGTGCGCCCATTTACACGCGTCCGCTGTTCGGCGGTCCCTCGTAAATAATTTAAAAAGAAAAACGAACGTCGTTACCGGCAAATGGCAGCACTAAAAAACCGTCATTAAACAGCCGAAAGACACATCAAAGTGGTCCCTGTCCGCTAATTACGGGCGGGCCGGAGGATCGGCGAAAAATAAAACCTAAAGACGACACTTCAGGCCTCGGGGAGATGGTTTCACTTTGCTGGAACGCGCACCGGCACTGCTCGCCGAATTACGCACACGTATACACCACACTTACGATGCTTATACATTTCAAATGACTTGTTGAATTAGATATGATATTACCGGCCGGCGTGCAGTGTATGTGCCGTGTATATATTTTTTATCAAGACTCTCACTCCAACCCTCAGGTATCGTAGATAGAATATTATACTCCCCGTGTCGATATATGACGGTCGTACACAGATATTACACGACGCACTTAAGACCCACCACCCACGGGCAGCCTGCAGCACCCATCCGGATAAATAGCTGCAAATGCAATAGGTAGCAGTATTCGTGTCATGTTTATCAGCTGTCGGTTTGACTATGGACGGAATCTAGTGCGGTTGACCATATATTTGACCAGTTTGACCTTGTTCTAGTAATTATTATATTATACGTTTAAGATTTAAGCACAATACGAACCGTTCTTGCACTTTAAAAATACTACCAAGAACCAATCCAAACTGTCAAAGAGTCCGAAACTGAATCCTTTGCTAAAATGATTTGCACAAAAACCAGCCTCCTGCTAATGAAGGTTTCATCGAACTGTGCAACGACTGACTCAAGTGTAGTTATATTATGTATTAAAATATACGTCAGTTTAGAGGATGATATACGGTGATGTATAGTTGAAAAACCGGGGAGGTTATCACAAAGTTGGGAAACCACTCATCGGTTCTTTGTTCATATAATGTTTGTAATAGGTAACTCAGAAAAAACTGTTAAAATGTCGATTTAGATGCATCGACAATTTTCAATAAAATCGTATAAATAACAATTTCTAGTAAAAAATAAAAAGGGATGGTCCTTCTTAGATGGCATACACATCTTAGTATTTAAAAATTATTAAGTACAGACTGTACAGTCATACAGATACCAAACAATTCCGAAAATCTTAATTTTAATAAATGCACGATTAAAGAATAATATGGAGGTGAGTATGTATTACCCTGTGGCTGTATACATTATAATTTAAGTAGACAGACGACGAAAACGTGTATGCACCATGGTGGATGACTCGAGACAGAAATCTGCAATCCCCCCCCCCCCCCCCCCCCCCCCCCACCCCCCCCCCCCCAATGGTCGTGAATACAGAGTAATAGAATAATAGTCAATACTTAGACTAATACAACTACTAAATATTATGTGGGTACTCCGTACTCGTATACCTATAGCTGCGACGCCGCTCGCGCTTGTGGTTGATGTACTCAACCGGATGTGACAGTTACACAGACTTAGCGAGAGTTGTTGTCGACCACACATTATTACATATTATATTATAATATTAACAGTGCATTATCACATTATTATTATTAAAGCGTACGCTCGCGCGTGTTAATACGACTGTGAATTATTTTGCACCGTCTCTACCTATACTTGCTCGTCCGTCGCGAACTCCCAGAGGCCAACTGAATGTATCTACACGTGTTCACAACATTATGTGCGTATAATATCATCGTAATACCAAGTATATTATGTAACCGTTGTGTTTGGTATAAGAAGTACGGTGAAATTGTGCGACGACGACGTGCAGGAGCTAACCCTTTGGGCGGCGCGTGTGCTGCTGCCCCGAGTGACAGCGACGTTTTGATCGAACGTTTGGCTTGTAGTATTATATTATTACAGTCGTGTCCTGCGGCGGCGGCGGCGGCGGCGGCGGCAGGAGCAGTGCAGTGTTTATATTATAAATTACAACTGTAGTACGCGTCGTCGTCCCTATACAATGGGGGTGAAATGACATTTTTGACGTCTGTGACTGTGTATAGAGACCGCTGCAGCTCCCGCAATACGAAAGTTTAGGGTTTTGTATGAAAACATAATATTAAGGTCAAAGTGTGACGTGAAAATGCAAAGGTCTTACAAAATGCATTGCTACATTTTATGTTTTTAACAGTTATGCAATCATGCGGATAATTGTTGCATACTTATATATATACCTAGCTTTAAATCGAATGAATTGAAAAAAAAAAGTGGGTAAGTGGATGTCGCTCTGCTGTACAGTAGGTTACAAGTGGGTCACTGCAATGGATGGTGTTAAATTTGAATTCAATGATATGATATCATTGTATAAGAAAAAACGATTCTGAGCGAAAACGGTCCAGTCAGCCTATGATGATATTACCAAGTATATTTGATGACATTATATTGTGAATAAGTAATTTATATATAATACCTATTTACGCGGAGCCTTGTTTTCAATTTTCAATCCTTAGCTGTAAAAGTTGAACATTTTATAAACTTTTAACTAAAAAATAATTATTAAATTGTGCCTATGTATTTTTAATATTTTTCAAGTGCTATTAGAACGATATATCAGGAGCCTTATATTAAATTTTCACGCTTTTTTACCCAACAAATAAAATTTTATTGATATTTATAGAAAAAAAAACTAAAAAAAATTTAAAACTGACAATGTCCGTAAACAGCTTAAAAATAGTCAAATTATTTTCAAAATTTTATCGTGTATAGAAAATTCTAATACAAACATACAGTGAAATTTTCAAGTACCTACAGTCATACGTTATTTAATTACAACAGGTGAGATTTGACCGATGAGACTGATTTTACATGAGATATCGAGTGAATATAAAATATTATAAAAATATGAATTTCAAACGCTCATAAAAATTTAATTTGATTTTCTTGTAGACATTTTTTTTTTTGATAAAGGTAGACAAACTTATGGATAATCTTGTATTACATTTTCAAATCTTAGATTTAAAAAGAAAAATTTTTATGAATTCTCAACTCAAAATAATTTGCTAATTTTCGTGATTTTTCCGTATTTTGTCAATATTTGAACTTTAAATGCTTATAAATAAAAACTGTGACTAAGGATTTTTATTTTTTTTTCATCTGCCTTTGAAACAATAACCTAGGAGCCTTCTATTAAACTTTATATTAAATTTTTACCCAATAAATAAAGTTTTATTGACATCCATAGAAAAAAAAACTAAAAAAAATGGAAACTGAAAATATCCGTAAACAGCTCAAAATAAGTCAAAATATTTGGAAAATGTTATGATGTATATAAAATGCTATTATAAACATTCAGTCAACATTTCATGTACCTACGGTCATTTGTTTTAGAGTTGCAACAAAAACCAAAATCGATTTTCTCGAAAACAGATTTTGCGTAAAAATTCCCGTTTTTCCTTTGTTTTTCACGTCGCTTTTGAAAACTACTGGGAAATTTTAACTTTTGACCCCCAAAGTACCAACTAGATTTATTTTCCTATCAGAAAAGTCACTGTTGAAGAAAATCCAAGCACTTTTACTGTCCTAAAAGGTGATGACAGACACAAAAACAAAATAAAAAAAAAAATAAAAAAAAAACACACAGCATTGTAAAATCAATACATTCATCGCTTCGCTCAGAATCTAAAACATATATAGTTACAGTAGTTACACCAATTTATTTTGCCTTTTTATCGGACATTTTTTTATTTTAATTTAAATAGTCTCACTGGCAAAGCTATTCGCGTTTTTTTTTTATATCCAATATATACGTGTAATATACACGGGGCAAGTGTAATTTGCTTTTTGTTATTAATTCATTATAATATCATAATGTATTCAAAACCGATACAATATTTTTTTTTTAAAGTAAAATACTTTTTTTTTATTTATGCCACTATAATATGGACGTCATAACTTGATTGAGTATTCTGTACAGTGTTCCACTTTCCCGTTGTAGTGATTTTAATTTCTACTCATGCCCCAGCTCACATGTCCACAGGTGTATATAATCGACAAAAATATATTGATAGATAAATAGTCAAATAGACGTTAAAACGAACTTCATAAATCATAAATTACCAATAATGTATTTTTTATAAATTCATTTGAATTGTGAGATAAGGACAAGCTAATAAAACTCTAAAACGTAATATTACAGTGCGTCGTATATTGTTTATCACGTTTATTTCTGTATACATGTACTAAATGCTCAATGCATTATCAATTTATCCGAGTTTAATATCAACCCGTAGATTTGTTACAACAACGGATATATTTTATGATAATGGACAGTGGCCATTATTTCATGATTACATTTGTTCAAATTAACATACAATATTTCAACATCTCGGTAATGTTTACCGAAACCATGATTGGGCTTATATTATATTAAATTTCAAAACCATGAAATATTCAAATATAGGTATATAATATACGAGCTATAAGCCGCTGATGGTTCGTCAATGCCTTTATAACTATATTCAATGAGTAATGAGGCAAATTTCCATATTTGATCAATTGCGGTATCTGTATACTGTAGGCATTTGCATAAAATAATTCAGACGATCGAAATCATTTTACTTTTTCTTTTTTTTTTTTTTTTTTATTAACAAACCTTTGTTACACTGTTATAATATGAGAACCGATAATCTATCGTTATCCGACGAGCGTGAAAAACATAGTGTCTGCATGTCGCACTCAAAATACGTGCGGTATACGCGTTGAAACGACGGATAAGTAGGCATGCTCTATTAAATCAGTGTGTCAAGACGTGAAAAACATTTGTCAAAAGTTTCTGTACCGTTTGTATTGTATTATATAGGACCCATCTGTCTTACGGAGGCAGTAAACTGTGTAGGTACAGATGACAAAACGCTGAAATGTTGAGTCGTAAAGTATGCCAGTTATGCAGTCGTTGTTATTGTCAAACACGAATTCCGTGTGTCCTTATCGCTCGCGTTTGCAATAATAGGGTGTGCAGGAGTGAACTGAAAACACAGTGAACTCTGAAAATCGATTCCGAACGACCTTCAGTTTTAACTTTGGGGGGTTGGTTTTGTAGAGGGCTAGAAACCCCTCGGTTATTGTTATTTTTTTCAGTAGAATGTTATTATTATTAATATAATTGTCTGTTCGCGATATACATGTATACTATATTATAGTGCATAGTTTTACTATTGATACAGAGATATTAATGTATTTTGATTCAATGCTATATTTTAATAAAATTAAATAAGACATAATAGTATCAAGTTCGTTATTGGTCGTTGAGATCTGTTAAAAAACTGTGTGTGACATAAAACCAGATGTAATGAGCTTTCTTACTAATATATATTAAATAATACTATAAAAGCTTATTTTTATTGAATTATAATTTATAATTATTTTGTTTCTTTTAAGTTGATATGTCTTCATTATACCTGATAACAAAATAATATGCCCCAATATCCGTTATGCCCGTAGGTCATATTCGTTTGTCCATATCATTTTCGTTGCAAGATTATTGTTGATACGGATATAATATGCAGATCGGACAATGTACTTTCAAAGTTACAAGTTCTCAAATTAATAGTGTTAGTATTACATTTAAATTTATTCATATCCTCCAATAGTTATGTCGGAATACAAAATTATCTATAGAGTGCGTGTTTTTCTTATTACTATTGTTAAAATATGGTTTATATTCTAAACATAAATTAAAACAATCCGAAATCGAAACATAAATGTAAATTTATTTTGAAAACTAATAAATAGATGAATATTACAATTATTTAAATGATAAAATTTTAATTAATTTAAAGTTGTTGTAATACGTAGTAATAGTGCCAACGATATATTTACAACTTTCTACTATATTTTATGTAATATTTTATCGTGCCTATAATATAGTATTATTGAATGTGTATTTCAATAAAAAAAATATACTTTATAACTATTGATTACTATAGTTTAAACGGAATTTTGTTATTTCGAAAATGTATTATTTAATTTTACAACTCATTATTATATAAATAGGAGTATGAGATACAAAATAGAATATTATTACGTTTGGTTTTGCATTTTTTTTATGTAACATAATACTAAATTATATTAACATAGGTCCATATTATATCAGAAATTCAGAATTATATTATATAAAAGCAATGTTCAAATAATTGTATACCATGCGTATTGTTTTGTGCAGAATGAAAAAATGTTTATTAACTATTATGAGTGCTGCAAGGATGGTTTTGTATGGTTATAAACTATAGTTTTTATATACAGTGCGGAATGGACGTTACAAGAGTATATTACTATAATATATTTTAATTAGTTGGATAATATTAGTCCAGATAAACACTAAATAATAGCAACAGGAATTTAACGTTAATTGCGCCGTGTATATAGTTATGAACATAATAATGGTAAAAAAAAATGCTTTTTGAAAGTTTTAGAGTAATTTCTCCATTTCTTGTTCATGAAAAGTATCTTAAAATAAAGCAAAAAAACTTTTTGTGAAACTAAACTTGATTATAATTCAAATACTTTTGGAAAGAATATCTGATAAAAAATTTAAATATACGTACTCAGTACTCACTACAGATATTATTATTATTATATTATTCGTAATAGGAAAAAACATTTTTATGAATTTTAGCATTAAATATGTCGACTTAAATACTTTTAACATTGATAACTTTAAATGAATGGAACTGCATATGAATTAACATAATAAATACCTACTGATCTTTTTGAATTTCTTGTTTCACTATTAAGGTTTAGCTGCACTCTAAATAAATATGATAAAGAATTTCTAACATTTGATGGGTGCATAATATTATGAACTGTATTTAGTTTAAGGTGGACCTTTATTCATCTCTTTGCTCTTTTACATTTGAAACTTGTATAATTATGTTAGTTGGATAATTTAATCGTGCGCATTTAAATAATAACGTCAGACTTAAGTAAACGAGTAAAAGTAATTTTATACCGTTTCCTTTTAATACTCACGTAAGTTATTAAAATTGGAATAAATTTAATAACTTACGTGAGTAATAATTGGAGTAAATTATATTTTTTAAATATTTATTTTAGGCTTTAAAAACTATAACAAATAACTAAATAAAACAACTAACATTATGTACGATATACCTACTATTAGTACTATAAGCGTAAAATGTAAGTTTTAACAAAACTCTACGAAATAATATATACACGTTTTTGTTTGAACAAAGTTAATAAACAATAGTAAATCATAAAGTATACCCAATAATGATAATTTTACTTCTTAGAATATATAATATATATTTTGTGTTTCATTGCTTAACTTTATCATTATAGCCTTTGATTTATTATACTAATAATTTTTCATACACTTTATAATTATTCATAGTCAGTGAAATAAAAACTAAAATGTCGAATAATATGTGTATTCAAATTGGATTTATCAAGTTACCGTGGTAAAAGTTTTGTCTGAGGAAACTAAATTTAAAAAAAAAATTTTAGTATAAGTGATTTGAACGATGAATTCAGATGAATATGATTATAAAACAAATAGGTACTCACTTATGATTAAAGAAATTTGTATTCAATAAAAGATGAAATTGACTATCACACTTATAGGTGAATATAATATTATAGTGGTTTACCTGTCGTATTGCTTATTAGTACATATTAATACTGAACAGAAAACGTAAACAATTAGTTTAGGATTGCCTATACAAAGCGCCGTGCACACAAATTGTGCCGCGTTTAGACAAACTATTACAATTTAATCGGAAATTCGACCCGAGAAAATTATTTATGAAAATGCCGATACGTATCAATGTAAAATTATGTGTGAATCATCTAAAATATTATACGCAAGTCAGGTGTATGATTTAGTTTTCAACGTCAATTTTAAGTAATTTCGAGAAAAATATTTTCTTTTACTGTGTCTGGTGCCACCGACAATAGTATAATATATTACCCAGGTCGGCATCAGTCACTGTACAAGCATAATATTATATATAATTTTATGATCAAACAGTATGGCAGCCGGTCATTTTACTACACTGTCCCATAAACATTTAATAGCAATTATTTACATAGACGGTTGACCGGTCGTTCATCATTCTGCAGCTACCTGCACTTCCGGCCACAATCCCACAACTTAACACATTTGTGAGGCAACGCATGTTAAACAAATAAACCGCTTAAACAATAATATATTTGTAGGCATTTTATGCTGTAACAACTATCAGTGTACCTATTAGGGATAATATTTTTATGCAATTGTAGTATAATGCAGATACAGAAATGTAATTCACGGCCAGTGCGATTTACCTCGGCAGTTCTACATTTTATTGTTCTGATTGTCCATTTAATTCTCGAACTATACGGTAATATATTACACGGATCATAACTTTATGATTATATTATGATACGATACATAAGTTTACAAAAGCATAAGGTAGCGGTGAAATTATGTACGTACACATTTTATTCCACTGCAAACGCACTGACCCTCGCCCCTTAGGCCTTATTATAATATTTAATATTATTTATATAAATATACAGTACATACTTTTGTTACTTAATTTATTCCGTCTGTTGTCGTCATTTATCAACTGCATTTGGTACAGCACAGCACATGCAGACGTGTGGACAAAGCGTTATGTTTTCTAATCAGCAACGACCATTCGGACGCAGATTGTCAACAAAAATAAATATCTGTTCTTTCTTTTTTCAACAATGTATATTTATCGATTATTATTAATTAATAAGTGTCTATTGTATGATTCGTATAATACCCCTGATTAATATAATATATATATACGAATGTCGAATGGAAATACCTCTCCATGGGAAAAAACCTCTAAATGTGCATTGACAGTAAAAGTATTACGCGACTAAATAAAAACACAATATAATATTATACCATTAAAAAACTTAGCCAATACAATTTTTGTTATTTAAGAGTGATGACATATCGCCCTATGAAAGCACAAAATGTGCACGAAAAAAATGTTTTTATATTCTATAGTGGCTCAATTAATGCGTACGGGTGTCGCACAAGACACGGAAATACCTAAGTACCCATAATACACGTGTGTGCAGGGCACACCCAAATACTAAAATATAGCATCAGCACACCACACCTGAGCAAACGGGACGGGCGCATCGATGGATGTATGATGGCAACGGACGCCAATAAATTGCGGCGATCGATCGACGTGCGGGCGCGGGAGACGCGGAGATGCGACGGACAGGTGGTCGGGCCACCGATGGTCATCTATCCGTCCGGTAAAAACAAACGGGCTACGGCTGCGGCTGCGGCGTCCGTGGATTTATCTACGGGCGAAAAGGTAAAAATACTTTACGGCCGCCGCCGCCACAGTTGGCCCGGCGCCCGCGAGTTTAATTCGGGGCCGGGGCCGAAGACAAATGTTGTGGTTAACGGGACCGGACAGCGGATCCGCGGCGGGCCGGAGACCGACTTCCGCTCCACCACCGCGCGGACTCATCAATTCCACTGCGGGTCGCCCACCCAAACACCCCTCCACAGCACCGGTCCCGTCTTACCTATATATAATGTATATATATTATTCGCACCTCGCCGCTGTATTCCGGTCCGCGGCGGCAATTAATCCAATAATTGGGACCGCCGTCTCCCCTTCGCTTCGTCCCCGCGCAGCGACTCTGTGTCCCACGAGGACCACCGCCACCACGGCACACACATATAATAATAATAATAATTGTATATATATATATATAGATTGGTACGTTTTCCTTGTCTTGCACCGGGACCGGGCTGTAGACGCGGGCGGCCCGTATTTATGGCACCGAACCCCGCGCTAGAGGTATACATATAATATATATATATTATTCGAAAACGACGCTCGCACGCTGTACATATACCATATAGGTATATGCGATTTCACGCCACCGGGGCACCGACAAATTACAAAAGTGGTATATACGCGGGCGCGCCCGCGCCGGAGATTCCCCAAAGGGTTACGGCCACAGCGTCGTTTTTGCAACGTACCATATTTTCAAATTATTTTCCTTTTTCCCGGAAAATTAACTCCCGTAAAGTGTCGGAACATCACAACGTATAGTGTATAATATTTTACCGTAGGTATATCATATAATGTATACCTACGTATATGTTATGGTGGTAACTGGTGAGGCGCAGCATAAACAATATTATGTACACACGTCGTAAATCGGTAGAGTATACATAGTATGTACATATATATATATGTTATGTACGGTGGCATTGCAATGGTGATATTCGCCATCGCCGAGTGATGCGAAAAACCGCATGACTCGTCAAAGCGTATCGGCAAGGATAAAACGAAAAGAAATAATAAATAAATATAAGGGAACCGAATATTTAAATAAACGTTATTAATGTGTTTTCTCGTCTCTCCTAATGGCCGTAGACGTGCACCGTCACTCCAGGCGTCGTCGTCGCCGTTGTCGTCGTCGTCGTCGTGTCAGTCGTCGGCGTCGCCACCGCCGTCTTCGCCAACAACCCTCGAAAAGTCGCCCATGTCACTGCCGCCGCGAAAAAGGGGTCGTCCCGAGCGTGTTTGTTTTCCCTTTCACTTTACGCAACATTAGTCATTGTCCGATTGGAGTGGAGCGTAAAAAATAAAGCTTCCCTCACACACACATACATATATATATATATGTACCTAATGCAGCTGGAAATCAAATCCGAGATATCGACGGGTTTTACACACATTCACTTACCACGCTGCTTGGTGTTTATATAATGTGTGTGTGTGTGTGTGTGTGGTGCGGCCAAGAGGAATGAAATGGAATAGATCTTGACCGGACGTATATATATTAAATAATTGCACCAGGACCCTATTATATTGACTTTGCGCGTCGACATGTCGTGTTTTAAAACCACTAGCTAGTTCGATTACGCGTGAAAATTCTTGTTAAAAAAAAGTATAAAACCTATTCTTCTCTCAGATTACAGATTCAAACTATTCTTCTAAACCTATAGCAGTATACGCAATCAGTTTATATTACGAATACAATGTGTATCGGAATTAGGAAGATATAGTAATTTCACATTTTATACTTATAGGGATGGGCAGATCCGAGACATACACAATCGCATGCAAAAACGGCGTGTCTCAGACCCCTCTTCGACAGTATAATTATATTATCCGACAACAGTTTTGTTTCCAATCGGATGTTGTATTTATATTTTGTATTATAATACTATGAATAACGTTGTTAACAATGACTTTTTATCAACTTATATTTCCGATCACTGCAGTGCGCCGGCCAGATGGTGCTTGTGAGCTGTGTGTTCGCGAAATCTATTTTAAACGATTTATTTTGGTAGTTCATACAACCGACGAAATCAAAATAAATATGTGCACGGCTCGGCGCTAAATACGGAAACGGGTATCCAAGTGTCCGTGGAACTATGGAAGAACAACAAACTTTTGGCGACTGTATATACCTACTCTATACAGTATACATGCAGCGTGCTGCAGCATTGTTTTAAATCGATGTTCAGTATATCAAATCATGTATCGCATACAGTTCCGAATTTTTGTTGTAAATAGTGCTAACGGGTAAGGTCCGTTTACTGAAACATCGATGTGTATAAAAATGTCTGTGTGTATAATGTTTTCCTAAACATACCTTGCCAACTCGTTGGAAAATATTTTTAAAAGGGCAACTTCCCTCAAAATCACGGTCAACACGTCACTCTGCGAGCGATACTGATACACGTTTCCGCAAGAGTACGACGATACAACGCGTTTGATGAAACTCCTAAAGTCTCGGTTTGAAAATACTCAAGAACCCAGCTCTGTTGCCCCTGGACCCCGCAATAAACTCGGTATGCACATTATACGTCGATGCGAAAACATACAATGGTTATAGCGGAGTAGAATATTTTTGTGAACCCCTGAATAATATTATATTATACTGTGTTCACATATAATATAATATTAACAGTATAAGGATAGTGTTTGTTGGTCGACAGCTCGTTGACAGGAATCCGCTGACTAGGCGATTCGGCGTCCGGCTGAACCGTAGGCCGACGCACAGGGAGGAGGTTAGTCAGTCGTATTAGAACAGAGCATTATACATAAGTCCAGGGCTCGTAAGTTCATGCCGTAAAAAATGCCTAAATAAGCATGCACTCAAAATTGGAAAAATATGCATTGAAATATGTCTTGAAATGTTGAAAAATATGCATTTATATGCACTAAATATCTAAAATAATGCACTTAAAAAATGCTTATTTAAAAAAATCATAAACAATTTTTGAAATAACATGAATTATCCATTTATTTTTTTATAGTTAAATTTTATTTTTTATGTTACAATTAAAAAAAAATAGATTTTAAATAGATTATGAACGATCACATTTTTTTTCGTCAAATGTTGATACTTTCATAGTATTTCCATCAAAAAATGCATATTGATATAATAATATGAATAGGAATATCAAAATCATGTATAATGTGCCCGATAAAACAGAAATATGCATAAATATACCAAATAGGCAAAGAAACCTCTAAATATGCAAAAACATGCAAAATAAGACTTCACATATTTAACTGTGGTACCTTGAAATGGATTTCTATGTCAACTAGCATTGAATACAACTTAACAAGATCCTGTGACCCAACCTAACCTAACCTAACCATGTAAATGCATGAACTTACGAGCTGCCCTGTGCATAACGTGTGTTTAAGAAGAGCGTTTTATAACATTTACACAACTAGTTAAAGTTAATACCCGAAGTAAAACCCATAATTAATATTGATCTGTAATCGTGCGTTGAATTATTTGTGTCGGAACCACCGCGGTTCCATAACAATGATATGTCTTATAATATATAACACGACGATCGTCGTCCAAGCAAGGCGTTAAGTTGACGTGTGACGTCGGCGGCACCCGGTTTCGCGAAAACGATCGTCAACTCAGTGTTGCTACAACCACCACTTTACATTATTTATACTGCAAGTTGCGACTACTGCGAATGCGAGCACCCGCGAGTCGCCGGGCGAACGGTTGCCGGGGGGTGGGCAAAAACTCTCCACCGCGCTCGCCGTCCATCGAAAAGGGTTGTTTCTCATTAAGCGAGCGACGACGCTCGTTTCGTTGTCTCGCGGGGACCCGGTCATCCATCCATCCATCCATCCATCCATCCATCCATCCATCTATTGCTAACGCGCTGGCTGCAAAATGCGACAGCCTCCCTCGGCCGCGCGGAACAACAACAACACCACCACCACTTGTTATATTGTATACGCTGTCGTCGCCGCCGCCGCCGCCGCCGACGAGTTTTTATTAAAGGAAAAAACTTCCGACTGCAAAAGCGAATATAACCTCCGCGCGACGGACGGACGTCGGCTGATTATTTTGCCGTATACTGCTGTCGTCGCCCGCGGAATTTTTCCCGTTCACGAGAACTACTATTACACGCGTCGTCGTCTTGACGGACAACGTATATTTATTTTTGTATAATATGCATATAGCTGCAACGATTGCGGTTCGCGCGAAAAATCGCGAATAAAAATCGAGGCAGCTCGACGTTTTATATTTCTGCGGTTTTAGGTAAACGGACAGTTTGTACTATCTAGCTATTGTTTGAGTTGCATATCGCGGACACTTTGTACGGTGAAAATAATTTGGTAAAAATCGATCGCGGACGTTTTGTATACGGTATACATATACCGGGAAATATACCTTAAAAGATGAGATAAAATTTAATTGCTCAAAACTTTAGATTGCGAATCATGATCGCGATTAATATGTGTCGATCCAAAAATTTATAAAAATGGGTATGAATATACTATTTTAAGAAAAAATCAATCTAATATTCGTTGGAAGTGTAATAAAGTGACGTGTACGGGGAAAGTTACAACAAACCTTAATGAACCGGTGAGTTATAAGTTAAAAATCATATTATTATCATATTGTTTTTAAATACTTTTGTATGTTTTCATAGTATGAATTATTTACAAAATGGACTGATCATAACCACGAATCGAGTGATGAAATATTGAAGTTGAAAAACCAAGTAAAAATTCAGGGCTGTTTTTTCCATCAGTGTCAAAGTGTATGGAGACAAATACAAAACTTAGGATTATCCAAAATGTATAAAGATAACGAACAAATTGCAAGACAATGTAAAATGATAACATCTTTAGCATTTTTACCAGTTGAAGAAATACCTAATGAAATAGTTAATATGTATTTAACTTTTACTCCAGAACTATTTCCATTAATATTTTATTTTGAATCAACATATATTAACGGAAAGAATGGTGCACCAAGATTTCTTCTTGAAATTTGGAATGTCAGACACCAAACAATTAAGAGTGGTTTTACGCTGCCGTAATGTACATCACCGATATTATAAAAAAATTACAAGCGCGGGTTGAAATCTAAAAAAAAATTTTAAATTTTTTTTAGTGGGTAGTCTGGGCCTGCAGGAGTTGGCAACCCGTGTGTGGCCCAGATAGTTTTATGAGGCCCGCGAGTAAAGTTTAGTTATGATTTCAAATTTGTATAAAAATCACGAACTTATATAGTACAACTATAGTATGGACTGGAAACTGCGGATGAAAACGTTGTTTGTTAATTGTTTGTAGATACATATTGTTAAACTAATATACCTGACAGCTATGAACTTGAATAAACTAAATTTTGTATGATTATACATTTTTGTTTAAAATAGAATGAGGTGGGTATGTTCAAATTGACGCCAAACGTATATTTATTTTTTGGTCCTTGACATCTGATCTAGGGCAATATATTAAAATCGCAAACAAATCGATTCATACAACAGAGTTTAACAATCAAATAACTGTTCAGGATTAAAGAGAAAATATGTAAGAACTGAGAAGTCTGCTTGACTTGAGTTTATTACTCGTACCTATTAATTGAATTTTTTTTGTGGTCAGAATTGTATTTTGTTGAATTTAAATATCGGTTTAAACATTTTTAGGGCATTTATTTATTATATTGCATCATTTTTTCCAAGCATTAAATCATATTTTTTAGGGTATTAAAGTCCAAACTCTTAATATAATATATACACTATGTTTGGTACACATCGTGCAAAAGTTAAAGCAAAATTCCGATTTTTGGGACTATAAGAGTTTTTAATCATCAGCCAGCGTTGATACCATTTGTTGTAATAGTTGACACTCATTGCTAAATATTATAATATTTTAATTGGTGCAAGAAAGTTGAAAACTCATATTTTTTGTGACAGTGTGCGTATATGCCTAATACCTATACCTATATATATATTTATATACTCCGATATATTTATAGATGCCGATGTTTTTCCACGACAACAAATACTGACCTTTATAAGACCTATTTTTTACTTTTCGGCCCTCTCAGCTGCAGGTCCCTTCGTCTTTTTTTTGATTAGTTTGCTCGCTTTATAATATTAAGTATGTTCAAAACCACTTAGCAGTATCTACTCTTAATATTATAATACTAGGTATATTGTTTCCTAATAGCCAATATATAAGAGTTGATCAATTCTATATTAATATAATAACATGGTCGCCGTCTACTTTTGTTTTTACTTTTGTTACTTACAATTTACGAATAACTATTGATTTATTCACATTTAAAATACTTTTTTAATTTAACTTTGTTGATTAATTTTTTCTGTGCGTACGTACCTGTACGTACCTATACTTAATATATAATATATGCGTATACACTTTCTTCAACGTTATTTCCATACGACCATTAAACACAAGAGAAAATTAAACCCGCCTTATAATTAATTCTGTTTTTGTTAATCATCACAAATTATTATCAAGCATATGGGCGAAAAATATTTTCATACTAATTTAATAAGTCGGGTAAGGATAAGTTTTCAGAATTAACTGCAAACCAGTGACGACGACCCTTTATCACTGTGGTGCATATTGATTACTACTTTAGCATATAAAACTCTCTCCTGGGACGAGGTGTTTATAGGTTCGACAAATTATTGTTGTAGACTCCTAACACGTACGTCTGCCGACTTCCTTACACAGCAGTACAGTATTGTAATGTAATTGTATTCAATTTGTTGAAATTGAAGAAGATATAATATTACAAATTATAACTTACACGTAGGCACCAATTATTATGAACAATTTTATAAACATTGAATACAAACTTTTTTCCATCACTTGTGCTTGAAACGTATAATGATTACGACTTACGAGCTCTAATTTTCAGTTAATATTATTACTAAGCACTTATGTCAATATAAATATACGTAAAAATGTGAAATGTAAAATACTGATTAGGAACCTTATAATATTATAAACAATGGGCATAAAATAAAATGATGAATATCAATAATACATATTATTACAATTTACAACAACTAAGTAGTAATGAGCCAATAACTTAATAAATCATTATATTAGATACACTTAACACGATTCAAGTGAGTTTTCTCAGAAATATAATATAATATTGAGATTAATTGGTTTCACCGTACGGCATACATTTAAGAAAAGACACGAATGAAAACAAATTGAATATGTTACTTGAAGTTATAATAGTATAATAAAATCTTAGAGTTTAAAAAAAAAATATCAACTTAGCATCAAAGTTTTAGTTTAAGTTAAAAACTTAATATATTTCTTTAGAATTTAATTTGGTTTTTTTTTTTACGTTTTATGCAGAAAAAATATATTGAAAGAATAATGCCAGTCTTTTTTTTTTCTAATACGTATATTTTGTACAGTAGATTCCTAATATTATGTCAAATGTCGTAATCTCAAATTTTCAGTAATCTCGAACTCAATGGAGATCCCCTCGAAATAATTACCATTACAATAAAACTCGATGTTTATAGAACTTTTTTGCGTTTCCTTTGAGTTTTGACATCATAACGATGTTATGGATTTATGTAATATACTTTGATACACTATATCATATACTGTGTTTACTCAATACATATATGTATAGGTTTAGGTGTTAAAATATCGAAAAGCTACTACATTCGAATATTTTAATCGTTTCCATAGAATTGAAGTCGGTCTATTCAAAAAATTTCCGTGGGATTTTTTTTCATCCCTTTTTGGTTTCTAAACCCCATTCGTGTTTGAACTGCCGTATGTATACAGACTACGGTTTGATTGCGAGTTCGAGTTGATAATGAGTCTGCATGATGCAGTATATTATTATGTGCCTATGAAATATATTTTCATAGTCCGGCTTCTGAGGACGAATTCACGAAATTTCGCGATGTGTTCGCACCCGGCAGAAAATCTAATTATTTATTTAGCCTACATAAGTATTGATTTACGATCCGCGATGACGCGCACCTATTATGTGCACAGTGCGTTATGTATATATCGCACGGACGCATTAATTCCCATCCGTCTGGCGGTCCCTGCCTGCAGCCTTGCCGTTTTTCGGCAAAAGTTATTTATTATTTTTAATCGCGTGTTTAATTACGGGCGACGGTCAATTACAGATTTCCTAGTTGTCACGGCGCGAAGATAGCAATTCCGTGTTCCAAGAGCATCTGGTATACGCATGCATATACATATATTATCAACGTTTGGCCGGGGGTGAGTTTGGGCGAGGACTGGTGCATAATATACAGCAGCGGTCCTTTAATTACCGTACGGGCCCTGTCACGGGCACATTTCCCCTCTCTAAATCTTTCCGGCACGCAATTAGTCACTCGAGCTTCGGTCTTATACTACGCGGCGCACCTCCGTGGACAGGGGCATTTGTCCTCGAGGAGAAGCTATTTTTCGTACTTTTAATACGTTTTATATGGGTAGGCTGCACGTGCTGCTCGTGTCGCGATCGCTCGCCGTACCTACAGCGATGATGTTCTGCGGTTTCGGTCTTTATACTATTAATGTGATGATTACACCGTTAACAATGGCCTGCAATAGTTGATGCTGCGATTAGTCGTACCAAACACTGATATATGTATTATTACACAATATGTGTGCTGTTATATAACAGATATAGTTGAGAAAAACCGCTATATGATACTATATTAATCTCGATATAGGTACTATGAAAAAAAAAATCAGAAAAATCAGAAAAAAAACGATCGCACTTTACAATATTATGTGTTTAAAATATAATAGTGCATAAGTTATTAAAAGTTATCTTTTGAGTTGTCTCGACTGTTTATTTACTATATTTCATTTAATACGCGTTTATGGTATAAAGCGTAAAGTTACTATATTTTACCTCAACCACAACCGTGAACCTATTAAACGCTATGAATGTGTTTCGCGTAGGTACCTATATATTTTGCCAATGTTATTTTTTTTTTCATAAACTGTGTAAACCGTGTGCGGCATTTAAATATTGATTGTCGCATTTTTATTTTAAGATAATATAATTTTAATTTCTGATCAGAACGTCTCTGAAAATAATCTTTTAGTGTAACCATATAACCTATCAGAATAATAAAACCATAGTAGAAACTCGTTCCAAGTGAAATAATGATCAAACTAGTAAATATTATTACATACAATTATAATATAGTATAAGGTATAAACATAGTAAATTAGATTCAAAGACAAAAAGCAATACTCTTTTATTCTAAAAATTATTTTCTTTTTTTCATAACTGTTATAAAACAAAATTTTTTATATAATAAAATGCTGTTCTTTGGACTCCAATTATACCTATCTATACACTATTACACTCTATATTTATTTCTGAATGTTACTTATCTAAACAAACCAATATCAAATTACTTCATGTATTTTGATCTCTCACCTCATTTAGACACTATATAATAGTATGTTATTTGAGTTGAGTTAATCAAATATTTGTTTAGCATAACGTATTTAGATTAGCTCACAGCTATGATAAAATGTACGAATAAAATAAGTATTAACTGTGTTGGCTATTGAAACGCCGATAAAAAAAAAAAAAAACCCGAAATGAGTGTTACGAAAAACCAAACTGATAAAATACTTATACTGTTTAAAATATACGGCCATTATAAATTATAATTCCGCTGCTTTGGAGCAATCAATTCGATCGAGTCTTGTATCTGTACAAATGTAAAATGGGCTGGTACTATATAGGTACCTAACCTATATGATATTTTGTCAATGGAAGTTGTTTCACAGTAATTATTGCCGTCTCTCAACAGTCGACACAGTTGGTTATGGAGTCTGAATAATGAATGTATAATGATATGTCCCGAACGAATAACAATATTTTACGGACGATGGAACTACCGCCGCAATGCCTGCCGGGGACACGTGCCCTTGGCCGTTCGGTTCGTTTCCTATGATACACACTCGAATGCATATTACCTATGTATACTATGTGCGAGCGTGGTTATCACTGGCTGACGATAATAATTAACTACACGACAAAATGAAAAAAAAAAAATAAAATAATAATGATAAAAATAAAGTCGACGAGAGATCACGTTTCCCACCGGTCGATGATGATAATATTATGTAGGCTATACCCCTCCACCGTTATTATTTATGTATGTGTGTGTGTGTGTGTGTGTGTGTGTGTGTGTGTGTGTGTGTGTGTGTGTGTGTGGAATCGTTCATCTCGCGAGTCACGACATTTACTAGCCCGACTTCCAAGCGGTAACCTATAATTATTTCAAATGTCTGTTGTGGCCACGAAACAAAAATAATAATAATAATATAAAACTGAAACCAATCAAGGACGAAAACGGTCTTTTGACGATTACGTGACAGAGATTCGATCGGCAAGGAGACTCGTGCGCGCGAGGCGGTAGATTATTTATCGTCTGGGGGAGGGTGGAGTTTTGAAAAAAAAAAATACGATTTTCATGCTTTTATAGTTTTACAGTAAAAGTTAATCGTACCCGCACCATCATATTTTCCAGATAAATCACCGGACGGTTCGATATTCAATCAATATATACTTGCCTACAGCCAATTATGTAAGTCTATCCAATGTTATAATATAGATATGTATTATTGTATTTTGATCATTTTTTATTTTTTATTTTTAATGAAGCGATTGTACGCGTATAATAATGATTAATTAAACTATTAGTAGATATTATAATTGCATAATGCGAATGCCATATTATAATGGTCGATAATATAATGTGCATGGTTACAAAATATATTTACGTATTTTTTTAGGTACGTGTGTGAATAATATAATATAAATAATGTGCAAAAAAAAAAACACCAATATTATTTATTAGGTACTATTATACGTCATAATTATTTCTTTAAATATTGTATGCATTATAATTTTTATTGTAAAAATATTCATATATGTATAATATTATATAACATTTTTTCAAAATTAAAAAGTTTTAAGATATTTTAATACCTTGTATTTCAGTAGACGTATCATTATAAAACTCATAAATTATACTTAAGTTACTGTGATAAATTTCTTTGTACTTTTATGAGATAATTTATTTTTAATGCATAAAAATTGCAAGGCTATTATTGTCATTTGTAATAGCGTGCATTAAACTAATATTATATCAACGTAAACTTAGAATCAATATGGAATTAAGTATATATTTAAAAGGTTTAACTTTTGAAAAAATTCAAACAAAAAATCTGCTAACATGTATTGAAGTAATAGCAAGCCTCATATTTTTACCGTGGCAGACCACCTGTTAATAACTAATAAGTAATAACTAACAATAATATATTTACTGAACTATTTTAGGTACTTGTACAGTATTACCTACTATATTATATTAATGTCATTATTGTATTCAGTTATAATATATTTTATCGAAATTATTTAGTTTAAGTACCTACTACCTAGTTATAATCATTCTAAAGATTTTTCGAAAGTATAGGTATTAATTTGGTTATTCTGCTTGTCTGTTTTAACTTATTATAAGAAGCTAAGTTTAATTTATAAATAAAAATATAATAATAATACAGGTGATATAATATATTAATAATCTTATATAACTGATATTGATTGTTTAGTAAAAACTATGTAAGCACTCTATGATATGTGAACTTGTATATCTTGATATATTGAAATAATATGAATTTAAATAATTAACTGGACATGATGTTTGAGGTAATGTTATTTAAAAATTAAAATATAATACCAAAAACAAATTGTTTCACACCATCACAAATAAAGCATTAACTTATTATTATTATAATTATTTATTTTTCTTACGATGTCTATAAGCATTTGTCTATATTTAATGGGAGCCTAAGAGAAGAAGTTTGGAAAAAATGTTCTAATTTTGTTGAGAATTTTTTGTGTACAATTTAAATTATTTTATAAAATTAAAAATGTGCAATAAATGTGTAAATGTACTTTGCATATGAGATCCATAATCTATATAGGATATTATAAAGGTATTTTTTAATACTCATCATGTTTAGTAATTTAAATATTTTTTTGTATCATAAAATAAAATTCTATAAATAATAGAATATACTCTTCTTTTGGTAACTTTACATTCACTGTTTTGTATAAAAAAAAAATTACGATTAATATAATTATAACAGTGCATATTATTGTATTAGTGACTAATGACTATAATTTATAATAACTTATTTATTAAAAAAAAATTATAATAACATAATAATATAATAACATATAGAATAATAACATATTGAAATAATGAAACTATAAACATTCATATCACTACCTACGCATAGATGGGAGATATTGTGCAAAGAGTAGGTATGTCGACATTATATTGTTCAAAACACCATTATTCTTTATGTCCTAGATATTATATGAACGTGTTATTATTATTGTTATATTATTCAAAAATTTGCAATCATCAATATAGTAATAATACTATAAACAGTAATGATTAGATAGTTATCGGATTATTGTAGTACAATAAAAATCAATGATAAACTATTTATACGCGTGAGTTAAATGATGAGCCTTGTTGTATTTACATAGGTACTTCATAATTCATATTTTAGATTATAGCTATGGCTCAGATGTTAATAACTTTTGAATTATTTATAAGGACATCTTGAAGCATGCTTTCCTAGCTAAAAATGTGTTTCTCTATGGTAAACTGATTTTTATTTTGTAATTATAAGCCAGTTTTTGTATAGTTTTAGACAATTTTCCACTAGTTGGTGTACCTATTATTTTTTAGTAGTGAAGTAATTCAAGTATACTTGTATATATACAACACTTCAATGTGCACAGGTATGAAAATTAGCATTGCAATATTTAATTTATTTTACATAATTACCTACTTTCTTAAGTATATTGGAAAATTATAAAAAGAAATTATAAATTATTTTCTTAATTATAATAGGGTTTTTAATTCAAACGTCAATATCAATTTATTTTAAAAACAACCAAAATAGGTGTACGTTTTATTACTTATTACTTCAATACTTTAATAATGTATTTATTACTTTAATTATTATTAGTTAAAATAAATAAAAAACATTGTAATATTTAACAATTAAATTGTGATGTCACTTTAACAATTTTATGAGCATTTATGCACGGTTTAGGGCGATTTTTAAAGTTTTTTTTAGCATTTATTTTTTTGTATCTAAATCGAAATTCGAATGGGTAGTTTCTTAGTTATTATGCTAGGGTCTAAGAATAATAGATTTGATAAATATAGGGGCTATGATGATTTTAAAATTATAGTTATATTATTACCTAATATTAATCTATCAACATTTTATAGTTTGTAAAAATTATCTGAGTATAATGAACATTAGATTTATCACATTTATTTTATTTATGTTTTTTGTAAGACCATTTTTAAGGACAATATCCTTAGAATAAACATTCTATACATCCATAGAAACTATGAGTCTAAAATTGATTTAGATACTTCGACACGAAAAAAAAAATTATTTACTCAATAGCGGTTAAATTTTTTAAGTAGGTATAAAAGGAGACGTTCAATTGAAAAAGAAAACAGTATACCTTATACTGCCACAGGACAGTCGGGAAGCGGTACAAAAAAGCTCAAGTATTCGAAAACACATGTGTTATTATAATTTTTGATAATTGATTGATGATTGATGATTTTCCAAAATCAGATTTCGAATATATCTTTGTGTATAATTGAAGAACAAAGCGTATACATTTACGCTCCGCCAATCATCGCGTACAGTAAAAAAAAACAATACGAGGGTATTATCGGTAAACCTGAACGCAGCGCAGGCACAGGTGTGAAAAACTCCAACTATATTTGGTTAACCTAACCTATGTTATACAGGTATATTATCGTACAGATGGTCTGATCGAGAACATAATGATATTACGCCGGGAAAATATGTAAGGAAACGCGTCGGCGTTGTGATGTGCTGCGTGTTATAATCGCGTCGAAAACGCCGAACGGGCGATGCGCACAAGCCAAGCAATATGGAAATGCGTCACGAGCCAGTGACAGGGCCTTTGGCAGAGTTTCCTTTGAACGGCGGGGCAGGGTGAAACGCCTAAAATACGCGAACTTAGCCGGGGCGGGGGCGGGGGCGGACTAAGACGCGCGCGGACAGCGGGCGAGCGAACTTTCGCGCTGCGGATCAAACGGCGGACCGCGGTTCGACGCGTTGTCGGATTTACATGTCGGAGCGGTTTATCGTTCGGGCGGCAAGACCCGACGACGGCGGGGGCAGGAGTAGACACGTATAGAGCACAATACCGGGAAAACTTTTCTTTGTGCCCGTCACCGGTTCTTTTTCTTGTTTCCTATACGTTTTTACTTTTTTACTTTTTTCCCTGCGATATCAGCTGCCCGTTTGAATATGTGCCGAGGTCCGTGAGTGGACGCTAACTCTCTCGCATGTCTTACGTCTACACAATATAATAATAATATGTACGTACGCAGACAAATATATTATGTGTACCTATATATTTTATATATGTATATATATATATAGGATAAACCTTCTGAGCGCAAGTTAAAACCGAAAGCACACACACACACGCACGCATATTTACGTATGTATATATCTACTCGTGTATGTGCAGGGAAACGGAGAGCGGAAAAAGAAAAGCCGAGTTCCCGGACTCGGAAAATCATCACGATAACCCTGGTGATTTACGATTTCTGACCCTAAAAAGTAAAAACACAACAACCCCACCGCCGCAACCACTATCTCCCTCGCGTCTGGTCCGTCCTACAGGAATCGAAATTTCCGAAAAAAAAGGAAAAACCCTGAACAAATGTGAAATATTAGTTGAACTAAACATTTGCTGAAAAATCTAAAATAGCAGTAGTATTACTATCCAATTAAATTACGTTGTCGGCCCAATATAATTTTTTTCCACTTTGACCCATACGCAACATATAAATAAAACGCATTCATGTAAAATTGTTTTTCAGACATTTTTGAGTTATCTTCTACATAAATCAACTCTTTTACAAAAATTATGCAGGATAATAATTTTGAGGGTTTAACATAATATCGTTTTTATATTCTATTATTATTCGACTTTATAGGTAGGTATTCGAGTTAAAAAAAAAAAAAAAAAACAATTTTGTAAATTTAAATGGTTATTTAATTGTTTTGAGACAACATTTAGACAAATATACACTCAAAAATATTATTCTCTATAATGTATTGATAATGTTGCGCGTGGGTCGGGCATCTAGAAAATATTGAGCACTGTATATGATGTGACATCCTCTGTTGTTACAATCACTTGAAGTCTGTATAGTGGATGAAATTATACGGATTCATTATATACTTTCAAATTATAATAAAATATTTTTATTTATAATTATCAATTACCTATGATAAATTATAATATAAAGTATTTACTAAATATATATATTATACCTATTCAATATAACCACGTCCATTAAATTACACGACACTATAGCTAGTAAATAAGTATTATTTAGTAGGTAGTATAGGTACCCATACAAATTCACCATTTGTACGGACACTTCAATTTCCCAAAATCTAGTTTGTTGGATATGTATTTTTCTAAAATTGTCAATCGTTCAGTTTCTATATTTATCTACAAATATTAATTAAAAATTTTAAAACAATTACTAAGGCTCGGAACTTTAGGCATTTGCATATTTGTTTAGAAAGTACACATTTAAATTCATATTCGATAAAAATTTGATCCATAGTACGTATAAATATGTCAAATACATTTTTGATGCATAATTTTGCATATTTCGTTATTTTTTGAACGAATTCGCATATTTTAGTTTTGAGAACATTTATATGCATATCTCATGGATTTAACGAGAACAATTTTTTTTTAGACATTTATACTTTAACAAAAGAATATCATATATAAAATGACAACAAATTAATTCAAAATTAATTAATACATCAACGGCTATTTTTGTAATGCTCCCTTCCAATGCTATGTGATGCGGCGCCCTATATATATGGTTAAGCGTGGACAATCACTTATAGTTAGTACTATCTTAGTATTATCACTAGTCCTTTATACAAAAAAAACGATTCACGTGACATGCGCTGAGCAAGGTCTCCATAGGACTTCTGAAGAGGTATGTGGACAAATTAGCACTATCGATAAAATTATATCGAAAGTCAAAACATTATTTAAAAATGCGCCGTCACGTATATATATTATATGCATACATTTTGTTCAATAAATTGTATATTTTTACATATTTTCCAAATTTTTACTGCATGTCATGATGTTTTTCAACGCATATTTGAGTACTTTTTAGCGCATAAAGTTCCGAGCCTCGATAATTACATATTTTAAATATTTGTATTTTATACACCCGCACCACAGCAGTGTGCAGGGCCCCGACGATCGTCGGCCGTTCACCGGCTCTGTCGGATATAGCATTAGCCATATTATTATCATAATTTTTTTTTTTTTCATCACACGACAGACGAGCGGACGAGCGGACAAGCGTTACGTAATCGTTATAATGTTTACATATATAATAATATATAATATTATGTTTCCAAACAGTCGGTGGTGGTGCTGCAGCGCGTCTAATTAGTGTGTCCTCAAAAATATATTATATACTTACCTTCCGGTCTTGCGATTCCCCGGATAACGATTGCCCGTCCGCATTTGCATAAATACAATAAATAATTATACGTTTTCGCGAGACACCGTACGCAGTACAATATAATGTATAGCATGGGCCCCATTGTTCTAACTGAGTATAATACGACGGGCGTAGGAAATCTTATAGGACGGTGAGAGACTGCTGCAGTGGCGGCGGGGGCCCGTTGTTCCGTCCGTGTCCGTCCGCCGTAGATTTTTATCGAGATGGACATGACAAAATAAAAATCGCTTTCTCGACCCCGGCGGTCGGTCGTGTGAATCTCTGGTGTGCGCACGCGCTCGGGCGCCGTGAGATGTGCGTATATACCTAGGTATAGGTACCAGATAACCGCGGTATATAATATACAGAAACGCAAAACTGTATACGGGCTGTGTACGGTACACATTATTAATTATTATATGAACCAGCTATGAAGTTTAAATGTGTCCCACCGCACACACTATGTGCCGAATGTCCTTCCGAAAGATTGCTTACTAGTGTCTGCAAATTTATAAACTAGACTTAAAAAAACAAAATTAAAATGTGTAAAGAAGTTAATAAAAAAAAAAAAATGAATTGTGAATTCAAACTGTTTTCGTCATGACGAGTTGGTGAGAAAAAAAATAATAAATTGGCAATTTTATGCTCTTACCACATCTCTTTATTTTTTTGTCTGCGGCACTGTCTGTCTGCCGCGCGTGTGAGCGGCACACCTGTTGATTAATCGTACAAGTGTTAAATTAAATATCAAATTATAGGTACACCTTTAGTGCCTACCATCATAGTCTACGAGAAACTTTTTGGACATACTATTAAAAACATACTAAAGATAAGAAATAATAAAATACAAGATTCGCTTAAAATTTAAAAATGTGTGGATGCTTTTAAATATATTTTTTAATATAATATAACAACATAATTAAAAACTATTATTATGTATTTATAGGTATATGTACTAATTATTTGTTTGTAACAAGAAAATTAATTTTGTTATTTTTATATAGTAAAACTTTTTAATTTTTGTCTTATTTAACAAATGGTCGAGTATTATGTAAAATATTATGTATAGTCTTAGTGTTTATAATTAATTTATTAGTAAGTCTCTTACTTGGTTTTATAGTTTATTGATACTTGCACGGTTTTTATGGGGCAACACAATTAATACATTTACAACTAATATAATGGAAAATAATATTCAAAATATTATCCCACACATTATAATAACGTAGAACTACTAGATTTATTTAAAAATTGTATTATTTCATACAGTTCAAATACATGATAAAAATAATATTTTGATTTAGGATTATTTTTACAAATGCTATATATTTTGATTTTTTGAAGATAGGAAAAAATATCTTATCATATTGTTATCAAATTAATGACGCCATTTTAGAAGCGTAATTAAAGTACAAGTATATGTGCATTATATATAATATTTAAATACAGGTTTAGTTGCGTCGCTCTGTTAGTTATATGTAAGTATTTCTATGACATATGATTTTTTTTGTTTTTTTCGAACTTTTTATTGATGGGGTCTTTGATTTGGTCATCAACCACCAATCAATTGTTTGCCCTTTCCCTAACCTTTACAATAAATTGTAAAATGAAACCCAAGAGACATTATAATAATATATATATATTATACCATATATTTAATTGTATATACATCACACTCTTTTCAAGCACCCGAATATTTTGCTTTTCAACAATGTCATTGTATTAAACGTGTATATTATTCAACTGTTAAAAAAAAAAATGAATTATTCATTTCTATGGTTTAATTCTTTTTGTTGATCATTATTTGTATCAGATTTATAAATTCATCTAAAATACGAGTGAAAACTGAAGAGAGATTATAATACACCAGTCATCATTGCATATTTTATTTAATAATATTATGTATATAACATAGTGTGCGCCTATATGCAATTATGTTAAAATCTATTTACTTTGTTTACAATTTTAAATTTCTTCTTGAACATTTTTCTCGATCAATAATTGTATAATGTGAAAGATCTCATTGTGTAAAAGTGCATACTACGTAAATAACTATAGGTATAGGTACAAAGATTAATTATGAACCTGCCTATATAATCTATTTTTACTGTTTTAGTACTTAAACAGAAATAAATGTTTTTAATTTAAACTTTTTTAGACGCATTCTTTGTTTAAATAATAGGTAGGTACAATATAAATTATAATTAAACATAGGATTATATTATAATTTAGTTGGTCGAAGTCTTAAAGATTGAATAACTATAACAAGCTCCATGAGTTTTATTAATTTGTACATCGGCGAAATTCATTCTGAATTATAACAATTGAGTATAGTTAGTCGTGAGTTAAAATAAGGCTTTAATTTTGCATGTGCATATCACATGTTTATGTGTGAGTATATAAATGCACACAAATGTCCTTTTTTTCATTTTTTTACAACATATTTAGGAAAAAATTATAGGCATTTTATAGCAATAGGTACTTACCTCTATTTTATTATGATTTTTCATAATATTTTCTTATTAAGTTCATCTATTTTTTTGCATAATCTTAATGCATTTTAAATTTTGTATATAAGTACTTGGTAAAATATGTTACATGCATTATCTCGAATTAAAACTATGGGTAGAGGACAGAGGTACCCACAGTGAGTTACTTTGAGGCTAGAGAATTGAGTTTACATTATTATGGTTATTAATTCCTAACACTAGTTATTGGTATAAATTTGGTTTTGTTATTCATATTCATACAATGAGATCGGTTGAACGTTATGTAGGAGATATATACGGCCTAATTGACAGGTTTATTTGCTCTATTGTTGCTTACGGTTTCATGGTAGCCAGCTGGGAACAATAATTTTAATCTAGCAACGAAGTCGGTTAGTCTTACATTTTATTATATCTATTGAATTGTGTAGGTATTATTCTTTTAATATTTGTTATAGATGGTTAAAATAAATGATACAGTGTGAATATATTATGGTACATTTAGACTCTGTGAAGGAGAACTAAAATACCTGTATGACCAATGGCCGCGGCTCTATTTGTATAATAAAAAAAAAAAATAATATTTAGTAGACATATTACGGTACCTACTAGAATAGTGAATAATGTATTCAAACATTTCAACACACATTATACACCTCGTCTCAATATTATTGTACGAACGAACTGCAGTGGCGGATATAATACAGGCGCTACAGTTTACAGTGCGTGCGGTTTATCAACGACCGTTAAGACACAGCTGTTAAGTGCGTAGCTGCGGGTCACACGGTCGACGTAAGTGTATATATTATATATATATATATATATATATATTTAGGCGTTGATGGTGATAAAATAATATATATATATATATATAAACGCACCTATTATACACCTATACAATAATAGCATATCGCATCGGACGCGAGTTTTCTCATTTATCGCGAGATTAATTCGTCTTATTCCAGGACAATGGGCTGCAATTAGTTTCGGCCGAGGGTTTATACCGCCGCCGCCGCCGCCGCGCAGACGGAATTCGCTCGCGAAATTCTTCAGCGACAGATAAAAGACACGACTCTCGCGTCCGTCACCCTCGGCCCTGCAAGACGCGGGGGGCGGCGTGCGCGAGGGTCTGTCAAACTGCACCACGGGCTTGCCCGAACGATTGACATCCCGCATGTATATAGGCGCGTACGCGTATAGGACGGGACTCGGACGGTCGGCCGGTGCGGGAGAGAGCGAAAGGTGGAGGAGAGGGCGAGAGACAGCTAGCCGAGGGAGGGAGAGAGATCGAGAGCGAGAGAAGAAGCTCTCGAAGAAACTTCACTAGTCGTCGAATATCGGACGTGTACTCGTATAGCATATATATATATATATATAGAATACACCGCGTCCGTGTTAGACGGCCCGTGGTTAATTGTCCGGGAAATTGCGGCACTCTGCTCTATATCAGTGACAGGCAACCATCACCGCACACAATCAGCACTCACATACACCGCACTGGCACGCCGCACACTGCAGCGCTCGCCGAAAACGTCCGTCGTCGTCGTCGTCGTCGTCGTCGTATTCTATATACACATACCTACAATAATATATATATATATATATCGTATGCGTTTCTTTATATATAACGATATATATATATATATGTACACGACGAGGGCGCTTAATCTGCCATTAGCCGACGACCATATACCACGCGGCGGTCCGGCGGGGTTCTTCGGCCGCAGTTTTCCTATCTCGTGTGAAACACTTTTTTCGCAGCTATATAGACAACCGCACATATATGTATACACACGCAGTCCGATAACGTACGGTACTCGGAAACCGTACCCGCCACAGCTCACTATTTCCGTCCATCACACATCCGTCTCACGTTCTCGATACGCACACATGCACCGTAAACTGTGTACAGTTCGAGTGGCCGTCGCGCGCACAGTCCCCGCCGCGGCGAATCTCCCCGTCGACGTTTAAGGGACCTATACTATATAGAGGTACCTACCTCCGGTGACCCGTGTTTAGAACATTAATTGTAACTCCTGCAGGCGTGACATTCATGATATTATAATAGTACAAATGGACACCGATGTGTTACGAAGATAGGCTGTTACTGCACCGCCTTATATAGTCAGGCGGTCGCCTATTTCGTCGGCGGTCAGAGGCGGTAAAGATTCTTCAAAAAGCGTCCTGCGTTATATTATATCAGGCACCTTTTCAACGAGTGATATTTTTTCTGACAATAGGTGTTCACCGAAAAAAAAAACTTTACGGTCGGGAGAACAACATTTTTTTTTCTGATTTATGCGCGCGTTCGGCGATTTAACGACTAGCGGAACACCGTTTTAGACAAGTCGGTCGTCGTCGTCGTCGCATCGCTAAGGAGTCTTTAAGGAGTCGTGTGCAGCAGCATACACCAATCGCCCGTTTACCCATCGCACTCTCTCACGTAACAACAATTATAATACTATGATATTATATTGTTCTCGGCGGTGATGTTTCTGTTTTATACAATCAAAAGACTTCGAGGAGTATAATATTAAACTGCGAAAAAACGGTTTCTGTTTTTTTTTTTTCTAAACGTCGCGCTCGTTATCGTGTAATTCCGCGGATATAATAATAACACATCTTTGCGATGTACGAAACAATGCCCGGCGATATTTAAAAACACATTAGAAACACGGTGTAATATTGTTTAAGACTTTAGTTGCTAAAATATATTTTTAGGGCCACCGCACAAAAGCGCCATTATTGTTGCCGCACATCCCAACGAATCACATGGTCTGTTTTTTTTCCATACATTACAATATACTTTATGGCAATATAATCTTTGTAAATATAAAATTATGATATTTTGTTCTACAGTAGGTACACCTACTGCACGAAAAAAAAAATGTGTCTTAGGTTTTCCATAATGGGAGGCAACAATTAATAAACTCAATGTGAGCTGATCTATTTTTATTCTTTCAATTAAACTTTAAAGTATGCATTTACTAAATCCAAATATCAGTTAGTTTGTTGATTATGTAAATTATCTTACGTTTATATTAAGTCAATATAATATTATAGCCTTTTTGAGTTAGTTAATATTTTATATTTATAACACAATTTGACATTTTCATTTTTTTTAAATACTCTTTTATAGACGGGAAAGTGCCCTTAAAGTTTTATACTAATATTCAAAATGTATATATATATATATATATATATTTAATATTTATAATGTATATGGATTATACATACCTAATTTCTGATGAATATGGTAGGGAATTTAGTGTACAAATCTTGTTTTTAAATATTTTCATAAGATAATATAATTTATTCCTTTCAAAAATAATATTTAGGTACCTATGAATAAATCAAATATAAACAAATATTTTGAATCAACATAATAAGAATAATCATCATAATTGGAATCCCGAGATAGTGGCGTTAGTATTGCTTATCTACAATTAATATTATACTACTAATATAGGTATGATTTTTCAAGTTTGATAAGAATATAACTTATAAGATTTTTTTTTTAAAAAGTTTGAATTAATGGGGTTTAATATTCGATGGAATTTAAAATTGTACACTTCTCAAACGTTGGACTCTAATAAGGGTATGGATTCTTCAGATTACCTAAGGCCTAATCTTATGTTATCAATTCAAAACTTTTTATTTCCTACAGTATATAATCTGTACTTTATAGTACATTTTTTTTGTCATAAGGTTGTTGTATAAGTGAAAATGTTCTGGTGATATAACGTAGAGGGAACATACCTATTAAATTTTAATTTGTGGGTTTATGATGAGATGTATTAATATCGAATGTTTTGTTCGAATGATGATCTAAATTTTAAACGCGAGCTCGTAAATAGTCGCCAGAGGCGAAAGCGGTGACGCGGCAGTTGCAAAGGAATTATGTATCGTTAAAAGGCAAGTAAAACGAATGCATTATCATAATAAGACGTGTGTTTTAATTTGTAACCGTAAAGCTGTCAGTGTGGTTAGAATAAATAAAAACACGGTACAAATTGTTTTGACTAAAACGGTATTTTCTGTATTCATATATTATAACAATAAAATTATATACGACCACGGTAGAGAGGGGAAAAGGGCAGTATATAATATTGTTAATAATAATCGTCGTCGTCGTCGTTATTATTAGGGGATGGATTTCGCTTGTCGTGCATGTATACCTTATATCGTATATTACAACATATATAGGTGTAATATACGCCACTGCCGCTATATGGTGTGCGACGCCGCAAACACGTACTCACACAAAAGCAATATTACGTTGTAACTTGTAACATAGTGTGGCAGGCAGGTATATACATGTTTTATATATATATTATATATATATATATATTATAGGTATATATACGAGCGGTACACACGCGGCGGTTGTCGTATATATCAAAAATAATAATACATTTTTTTTTTTACCGCGCGACCCTACTACACCCCCGCCGAGTATTTTTAATAGCGTTTTGTCGATCATTATCCGATAAAACACCTTGTTTCACACACACACACACACACACACACACACTGCACACGTGACCGTACGTATAGTTTAAAGTATTATTATTATCATTATCATTATTATTATTATTATTATTATTATGGTCGTTGTGATGTTATTCGGACGGAGACCAGCTGTCCGCACGCCACCACTGCCGCCCTACAATGATGATGACCGCGTCGTCGCGGCTGGTGTCGTCGTCGTCGTCGTTGTCTTCGCCGCCGCCGCCGCCGTGATCATCGTCGTCTGAACATAGTTTGAGTTTGGTTTTTTTTTACATTACGTTCGGTTCTGGCTTGCGGGTAGCCCTCCCCCCCGGTGAGCGCGCTGCCTCTATACCGAACGCCGCCAGACCGGTTACAATAATATTATATTATATTACCTGCGGGGTCGTCTTCAAGGGGATGGCAATAAGGAGGAAATTTTTTTAAAAATATTCTCAGGTTTTATACCTAGTTCGTTTTTATATAACTGAACTGATTCTGATTACAATATAAATATTAAGGCGACGCCACACCCGCATGCATGTGTTGCCTCCGTCACGTATACGACAAATACAATTGTATATGATTGGTTAATGTGCATAAACGCTTAATAATATACTATACATATTATACCACCTAATTGGCAATTACTAATTATAGCTTAAGGGGTAGGATTTTAATACAATTATATTGTATTATATTTTTGTCTAAATAAGTGGTTAAAATTGTCTATCCGAGTATCCGACCATAGAACATGACTCAATATGAGTACGACGTAGCTGTATAGTACTCGCACGTGTATTCTCCGACTGTAACTACTAACGCTCAACATAGCAAAATTGTATGTTCAGAATAAGTAGAATAACCATTTTTGCTGTTGCTTATTAAACTAATTTGATCTGTTATCCAATTTAAAGGAAATAATATACATACTATTTATAAAAAGACTATTTTTGTAATTTAATTTTAAAACAAGTTATGATTATTTAAAAATTGTAATTTTTATTATTTACATTTAAATAGGTACCTATATACCTAATCATAACTTGCTCCAAAATTAAAATATCAAAAAACCAACTTCAAGTAAATTCACTATTGTATTAAAATAATAGTAATATAGATTATTCTGAATTACCTACCTAAATGTGTTCATGTTATGCGTTTGTATTTTTGTCAGACAGAGACTACACTTACAGTATAATACGACCTCCTATTTATAAAAAAATAAAATAAATAATATAAATATATTAAATTTTATAGTACGTAATTTAAGACCATGGTTAGTATAGGCCTCAGGTCTAGGGACGCCCCTGCGGATTATTTGTAGTGGCGGTGACGGGACATTAATAATAAACAGGTAGACGTACCTATACCTACGTACAAGAGGTACGACGGAGAAAAAATATGTGCACCGAACACGATTTCATAGTGTATTATTTATATTATATATCATTACGATGACAAGAAATAGCCGAGACCGCGCCGCAGTGTTTCGGATGGTTAAAAATTATGGCGACTGAATAGGAGGCGAGATGTGTGCGTGTGTGTGTGTGTGTGACTCGTTATTATCGTTATTAGCCGTAATATTATTATTATTATTATTATTATTATTATTATTGTGTTATTATATTATTGTATTATTATTATCGTTTTCGGTGTCAAACGAAGTGTGCCGCTCGCCGTGTCCGGTCTGTTTCGTGCGCGATTTCACGGGTCGTTTTACTGTCGCGGTCGGATTTTTCACAGTTTTTCCGGTGTCGCGGTCGTATCGCCGCAGCGACGTCCGTGCCATTGGCAGCTGCCGCCGGTGATTGATGGCGCGCGCGGCCGGAAACGGAACACGACGACAACGACGACGACGACGACGAAGATTTCGGCGGCTAACCCGTTCAGTCTACCGCGTGTCGGCGCGGCGGAGCGGTGTAATTGTTGTATTATTGTGCCGCCGCCGGACCAGCGCGAGCCGAAAACAATTCAATAAACGCGATAATATCCGTTTTCAATGGGCGCGTGGAATCGGCTTACTATTACTATTAACATTATTTTACCTCCACGCTGCTACTGTTATGCCGTAAACGCACAATTACCCGGTACAATATAATAATATTATTATTATTATTATTATTTATTTCATATTTATATATATATATATATATATATATAGGTATATACGGGTATGGCGTTTCGGAAACGAACATCCGCCGGCTCGGTCGTTCGTGTTTTTCGTGCAAATATAAACACGAAAATCGTGGGACGCCCCCCTCTCCCCATCCGTTTGTTTTGACCGGATAACACGATATTGTTATCCCACCAGGATTTCGGCCGGTCCCGCACCCAGTTGAGACCGAAATTCCAGATTGTTGGACCTATAGCGCGGGCGACTATACAGCTGCTGCATATAAAAGAGAGACGGTATTCTATCTTGTTTAACACGAGCATAAAATTAAGGCAACGACCGGAAACGATTATTTTGCAGTGCAATGTGTTACGCTGTAGACAATATATTATTATATTGTGATAAAATGTATCCATTTAACGGCAATCGACAACATTTGCAACATGTTTTCTGTTATATTGACATAATATTGTTATTGTGCCGTATTTAATTAGTAGGTATATTATGAGCAATTATATTTACTTCAAAGTTTGAATTGAATTTTGATTTCCAATTTAATTTTTTTTTTTTTTTAATTTTGTTGAAATATTCACATTGAACCACATATTATCATTTATTAAAAAACCAAATTCTTCTCCGAAATAGGCAATACGAAATATACACATAAATCGTAAAATTAAAATAATTTTACATTAAACAATATATAAATTATATTTACATCTTGAAAATAATTAGTTATATGATTAAATGTTATAAGTTATACCTAATTATAACTTATACATAACTATATTAAGATCATTAAACAAACAACAACTTATCTAATACTATTATTATTTTTCATCGAAAATATTAATTTAGTAAAACAAGAAAATCATATATATGTGATTAATTTAAAAAGTACCAATTGAAGGAAAATTCTTATTAGCTACGTCTGTTTATAAAATTAATTCGTGGTATAACTTAATAGATATTTAGAAAAACTTATAGGAAAGCTTCGATTATAATATACCTATATTTTTTTAATGTACTTACCTCTTTTAAAAAGTGCCCTATCTTAGAACCTTACAGAACAAATTTATTTGGACCTACCTATACCATATAGTTATTAAAACGTACCTATATATACATTATACATAATGCAAATGATGCAATGTATGCCTTTATTCTTACAATATAGATTCTTGATTCTACAATATTATTTATGTACGTATTCATCCGTTTTAAAATAAGAATTTAATTTAAAAAAATATTATCGTTCAGCAAAATTTAATTATTTTAATCCCAACTAAAATAATAATGCTAAAAAAAATAATGCAATTTTTTTCTGTCTATTCATTATAAAAGAAATAAACAAAAAATCTAAATATTTTACAAAATAAACATACTTAAAATCTAATATTAGTTGCTTGTTTACAAGCTCGGTAGGAATGTATAATAATATATAGGATCAAAGTTGAGGTATTTATACATTGTTATAACATTTGCATCGAGTTGGTTGAGCTGTATATTATATACCTAATATATTAAATACATAATAAGCAAACAAAAACATGTATTTTGTTTGTATTATGTATATTTGTTTTAAATTACTTAAAAAGATTTACACAATTTTACTTTCATTTAGAAATTAATATTACATAAAATGAACAATAACACCGATTAATCAACGGATTATAGGACTTTATTATAGGTGTATTAGAGTATACACAAAAGTAAGAAAAAATATTCTCGTTTGTTGTTTAAGAATATTTGGAAATTAGCAATTCTAAATTTAATTAATTATTTATAAATTAAGCAAATAAAATACCTAGTTAGTTTTTAGTTTTCCAGATTCCTTAAACTATTAGTAGTTCTTATATTAATATTGATTTTTAGTTTTTGGTTAATAGTTTAACGAGGCGTTAGCTGCACGTATATTAAAATTTATGACAGATTAGATAAACTTATTTCAAGATATCCATAACAACTATACAGCTGAATATAACAATGAACTTCTAATTAATTAATTAATATTATAATAAGTATTCGATGATTACCAGGGTTCGAATGAAACATCATAATACATAAATATAAATACAACGAACAACACTTTACAGTCTACGCCTACAATCGTAATAATAATTTACACTCTTCACGCGAAAAAAAAAATATTTTGTAACGAATACAAAATTAGTTATTAACATATGGACCTATAAAAGAACATAAAAAAAAATCCATCATACGATAAATTTAAATTGTGACTTTATGTCTTGTGATTAAATTAAACGGTCATATTTTTTTTATATAACGCTACCTATATTGCCTATTATAACTCTTAGAGAATACTTAACTTGGCCAGTTTTGTTGCTATAACTAGAATAATTAGTATTGGTTATTAATTATTATTAATTTATTACTAAATACTTCTTCATACTGTGTATTTTAACAATGGTCAATGAATCTTATAATTACTGTATAAATTATAGCAATAATTAATAAACAAAGCCTTCTATTAAATTTTCAAGATTTTTTATCCAAAAAATAAAATGTTATTGATATTTATAGAATAAAAAACTAAAAAATTGTAAACTGAAAATGTCCGTAAACATCTCAAAATAAGTCGAAATATTTTGAAAATGTTATGATGTATAGAAAATGCAAAATATAAACATTCAGTCAAAATTGAATGTTACACTAAAAACCAAAATCGATTTTGCGTAAAAATTCCTGTTTTTCCTTAATTTTTTTTTTTGTTTTTCTCGGTGCTTTTGAAAACTACTATTTTACTTTTGACCCCCTAAAGTACCAACTAGATTCACTTTCCTATCAGAAAAGATACTGTTGAAGAATATCTAACTTTACTTTTACTGTCCTAAAAGGTGATGACAGACACACAAAAAAAAAACACATCATTGTAAAATCAATACATCCATCGTTCCGTTCAGAATCTAAAATATATTATCATAGCAATCATAATGTTTAAATTACATCATAAAAAGTAATTATAATATTATTATATACATATAATATAATATATAGGTAAATACTACAGTTTAACAGTGTTTACCTGTACCTTACCACTTACCGGTATAGGTATTATATAGGTAAACTTAAATAGTTGTATAGCATATAAAATAAATAATTTAACATTTTCATAGAAATAAAAGTTTCACGTAAATTCTTTATTATATAGTAGCTATTCATTTAAAACTTTCATAACTTATTTAATTTTAAATTTTAATGACAAGTATGTAAAAGACTTTAATTGATTAAGTTTTTTCTTTGAATAATTCAATGAATATAGTCGCATAATATTTATTTACTTTTATTAGAAATATTATAATCTGATTAATATAATAAACTTGTTTAGTTTTAATTCTTCATAATATATAAATAAACATTTTACTCGCACACAGTATAGGTTCAGTTTAAATATAATAATAAAAAAAAAATGTTTTACCTTGATAAATCTGATTATATCCAGTTGGATACGGTAAATTCATTATTAATTGTTAATCTTGGTTCTTAAATTTATTTATATAATTTAAAAAGTAATTTAATGTTATTGTGCTCATTTCAGGTGACTAACCTGACGTCCTGACGTGTTAAATTTCAGACTTACATTATTAAACCGGCTATAATTACTCACTAGTGCAAATATAGTATAGGTACCTATACCTATAATTTACACTATAAGTATTATGACATTTAGATTAAGATTAAATATGTCATAGGTATGAAATTTTTAAATGTAAATTAGTATACTTACCTAGGGACTAGGGTTCTGAATTTGAAATATTTAAAAATGAAAAAATCACTCTTCTTGAAATATTTCAATGGATTTATGAAAAATATTATTTTCTTAATTTGAACGTGTTCGGTTATTAATGATTAGAAATAATATATTGATTACACACAGAAAACATTGATTATGAATAACTTATAAGTTATCCCTTATCAACCAAGGTTTACGAATTAATATAATGCGTTAATGGACAATGGTTATAATTATAAACGTATTAATTAAGTTTGTAATTGTACAATTGCATAAAATACGGTCTATTACTATATTAGCATTAATTGTATTATATTATCGGTTATCGGTTATCACTTATCAATTGAATCTCTATTGGCTATCAATTATTATTAATCGTTATATTTTTTGGAGCCGTTACGTTGTAACTGTATACCTACTTTATAGCTATTCGCCTATACCTACTTATTTTATAAGTTACAGTTGTTATTACTTATTAGCATATTACCCATATGACCATAAACTATAAATAAATACTAATATTGCAGCACAATTTATAAAAAATTATTAATATGGGCAAAAAGATTCACGATGGTCACAAATGGTTTCGTGAAAAGTATTTAAAAGAATAAAATAAGTCTCAAAATTAGTAATTAAAAAAAAAAATATGTAACTTTTGTTCTTGGTCGACATTTCCAAATGTTACGCGAAAACAAAAACATATTTTGAGTTGCACTGTCTGGCCTTCTGATGTGAAAAATAATTTTAGACACCATCACAAAGCTATTAAAAAGTCTTCTTCTATAAGTTCATATAATCATATCAGAAAAACTAGAATTTTAGGTGATAAAATCAACAATCTGATACAAATATACAATAAAGTAATACAAAGTAAGATAACTTATATCGGTATGCACAATAATGTACTTATTACTTATATTTTATAAACTTATAAAGTTAACACTGTACTTCTATAATTTGTAAATTATAATAGTATATAAATATAATATAGTTTTAAATAATAATGAAACAATTTACAATAAAAAACATTTTTTATATGAGTTTTAAATATTATGTTATGATGTTGATTTGGCTTATGAGTTTGTAACTTGAGAGTTAAAAGGCTATGTTTAATTTTGTTGTATTATAGATTTGTTAAACAACTTCTAAATTATATGATACATTAACATTTTTCTGTTACTTTTCATGGAAACCATATACTTAAATATTAATAAAATGTTCGATTGCAATCAAACATTGCACAGTTTTAACAATTAATATATATTGGTATAGGTATACAGATAACTCAATTCACTACTATTAATTATATAATATTATATTGTTTGAAACAATAATAGTTACGGTGCAATTTGCAAAGTATTGTTTTCATCATTTATTATGTACATTTACATATTATAGTAGACCATTTAAAACATTCACATGAGCCTTTCACGGAAAACAGAAAAAATACTACTTTTATTATTGGTAGTTGAAAACATTTTGGAATACATCTACTATATTGTTACAATATTATAATACACATTTAAAACAGTAACGTTTTAAAAGTAGGTACTTAAAAATCAGTTTATTTGAAATTTAAAATTTAAAACAAAAATCCTCAGTGTATGCTAAAGCTATAGAGACGGTGTTAAAATGCCAAACTCACACCAATAAATTTAAAAAAATATATTATCTGAAAGAGTTGTTAATTTTATTAAAAATTGACATGAATTACTACTAAACTCGTATAGAATTTTTTTTATTAATACTAGAGCTCGTCTTGCCAATCCCCTACATTTTTCCATAGTAATAATATACATATAGGTGTTGTCAAAAATCGAAGTCCGGATATCAAAATAATTATGTCGGAATGCCGAATTTCGTTAACGTCTTTCGTAACCAAAATCATTCTACAAAAAAATTGCATTCGGAAACGAATACATCTCGTTCAGTCATTAAATCCTAATCGTATTATATAGTATATTATTATCTCTATAAATTACGAACGCGGATTGATAACTCGCACCTACATACTAGGCATATAAATGTTCAAATGTACAAATGTCCATCCATTATGATTTATAATTGACTAGCGTTTTAAGGCACCCTCATATATCCCGTTCCTATAGAGGATACATGTGAATCAGTGCGTATATAGGTATTATGCATAGTTGGTTGTGATAAGTTTTTTCTGTGTCAGGAATTCAGTATATAACACTTTCCATTTGCAAATGATTTCATAAAACATCTCATTATTCAGCCTTTTGAGATTATAATGCTATTTGAAATCGAATCGTCATCTACACTGCAGCAGAAATCGTTCAGGGGGAACTAATAATTACCCATGTACATGTGTCTTGCAGTTGTTGCGTTAAAAAATAAACCAGACATCTTACCGTTTGTACGATGTTCAGTACCTATATGTCTAACGATCAGGTGTAACGATCTGATAATTATAAAACCATCAATCGAATAATAGGTATTATTATTATTATTACTATATTTTTAATGCACAAGTCGAAAACCAATTTTGGCCAAATGGACGTCTCTGATTATTTCCCCGAGGTATTCAATTTGTAACGACAATCACTCAATTCTGAGAAGTTCCGAAAATATCAGTATAATATAATATGTTTGGTCGGAGGATGGGATAATAAGGTGAAATCCCGTCAAATTGGCACGCCGTTCCACGCAGCGATATCAGGACCGAAACAGTCCAAGTGTTACCACTTACCATAATTATAATATAGCATAGATTATTGAAGATCCGAGAACTGCGATTTCTGTTGCCCTTCGGCTCAAAAAGTCTTAGTTGCGAAATTTGGGTCTGAGGACTCGGTTATCGGTCGTACTTACCTCGAAACACGTGCGACGTAGTGGAACGTCATAATATTATAGTGGCTCCGATCTAGGCCGAATGTATTAAGCATGATATTATATCTCGTATAATATTCGCCCGCACCGACCGAAAATTCTATTTCGTCGTTGTCACAGTCGTCGCACAGTATGTGTATTATAATAGTCGTTGGAGGGTTATTATAAAATTTAAAATTGTATGAAATATTTAATCTATGTGAGCTATTGCTTCAATATCTATATTTATACTTAGAGTGAAAGGACATTTTTAAAAATAAGTCTATATAATAATATATATGAAACAAAGATAAACTGTTAACATAGTATATAACCTGCAGAAACCACTAACCACATTATAGGCATCACAATTTAGAAGTTGCTTCATATATCAATGCAAATTGTCTTTAAGACTATGTAACCTGCTCGTAGTCTCAAACTCATGATGTTATATAATATAGTCATATACATAGCAAACAAAACCCTAACTCTATCTAAGGTTCAATGTTTTGTGTTTGTTATTTTATAGTTTGTTACTTTTATTGTTTGATTACTATTTCAAATTATAAGCTATACAATTAAGGGGACGTTACAGTGACATTTGTTGTCTCCGTCTTACAAGTCCGTAACATATCCAGTTTTACGCTCAGCAGAACACGTTTATCTCCGTTAGTTAGAATATTAGAGTGAATTGAGCTCTCGTATAATTTAAACGTTTAAATAAATTTAAACTCGCTTTAAAATTAAAATATAATAAAAAAAAGCCTATGTCGTTGTTTAGATAATAGTCTTACCTTTAAATTTTGAAATTTTAAAATTTTAGTTGACCGCATGTCAACTATTGTTGACACGGGGTATCTTAAAAATAACCGATGTCAACTATAGTTGACAGCGGCTATTGAAGTAAACAGGGTTTCCGGATACATGGTTTTTTTTAAGAACCATACAAATTGTATGGTTTTATTCAACACATTTTTCTTTATCATTTGATATCATTGGTTTTTGAATAGCTCCACTAGATCGCGTTTAACAAAATTATAAAATGCAAATTATTAAACTTATATTGCGGTTTTTTATAAGAACACACAATTTAGCTGTGGTCGTTCACGGTGTTAAAGCTCTATGTTATTTTTATTATTTGGCTACCAAAGGTTAAAATATGTGCACCTATTCAGTAGAGCCTGCATGCATTTATACAAATTTGAAATTAAAAACATTCACTTCGTGATATGAGTCCAAAAAGCATGACGAATATTAGAAAGCAGAGATGCAAGTGATAAATGATAATAGTGATAAGTTATAAGTTATATCGGACAATGTGATTCCTGAGTTACGCGGCTATCAACGTTGACAAATAATTAATTATCAATGTTCGCTATGTGTAATCACAAAATGTTTACTAATCATGTAGAAGTATAAGGAATTTTAATCAGTCGTTTGAGAAACCCGAATTATGAAAAAAAAGAAATCACGTTGTATTGCAGTTTTGGATACTTCGTATGAAAATCCGCAAATTTCGTGATAATCCCGTGACTATATATAGTTAAAAATATATTTATAATAGCAGTGCAAATAGTAACGACAAACCTCATTAGTCCAGAACACGTTATTTTCCGGAAAGTTAAGCGTTTCGGGACAAGCCGGGTTTCTCGGACGACTAATATTATTAATCCGTAAAAAAAGTAAATAATATATAGATAATTGATAGGCTCGCGGTTTATCATAGTCTTAAGTAAAGCGAGATTTTTAATTTTAAAACATTTCATACTCGGTTCACTGCTTAATAATTTGTAATAATATTTTACAGGCCACAGTTGTACCACAAGCGCGGAAAAGAAGACGCGCACACAGCAATACGCCATCACGTTACATGTATTATTATACGCTTAAATGTTCTATATGTATATACACCTCTATACGCGTATTGCACGCGTGTCGTAAACGTTACACCGAATCCGGACGCAGTGCGTATACGACGTATAATTATTAATATCATACGCGGCATACCTGCGGTGCTGGACACGTATACAAAAATATTTACCGTACTTTAATATATATATATTAAAGATACGATAGGAAGTCATATGCGATGCGATGCGATGCGATGCGATACACACAACGGCCGGAGAAAAATAAGAGCTGCGGCGGCGGAGGATGTGACTATAATAAAAATATTATATATATAACGTGTACGTAGGTACGTATAGGTAATTGGAATATATTATAATATTGTGCGCGGCCGTTTCTATGATTATATATATACACACACATATGATATTATATACGAGCGTATATACAAGTCGAGTCCGTCACCGGAACCAGTCGCCTCCCCCTCGTGTACACACGTATTGGTGTGTACGATTCACGGGTCGTTCGCATGCGCGCACAGTGTTATGGCGTATTTAATAATACAATATTGTGACGTGTATAATGTATACCGACTGCGAATACGCATACACATCATAATATACGCGTATAGGAGTCCGCGGATGAGTTAATTGTGTGTAAGAATTAATACGCGAGCTGCCGGACAAGTCCCACGGTCAACCGCATTTCTACGCCGCGCCGTGTGCGCAAGATGCGCATAGATGGCTGTGCATAAATGTATTATATTATGTATGTGCACACACACACACACACACACGCATATATATATATATGTATAACCACGCGGCACATGAAATGTATATGATATATATATATATATATATAGGACTATCGTGGGTACACCCGCTGCACCCGCGCGACGGCACATGATCACTGACCGTGTCGCGAATCGTAAACTTTTTTTTTCTCTCCTTTTTCGTGAACGCCGCAGCAGTCTTTGGTCAAACAGAGTAATAATTAGACACACCGCTCGCACGACCGACGTAATAATAATTATTTTTGTCCCCACATAATATTATTATTGTGTGTGTGTGTGTGTGTGTGTGCGCGCGCCGCAACAGATTAATGCATTATTTATACATATTATTATTACGATAATACAATGTTTTTTCGGTCGTTTATTATTCCGCCGTGCACACAATACGCGTCGCGTATATTATAGGTATATAGTTCGGTGTAATGTAGGTGCCTGTTATATACTGCGGACGCGTCTACATTATAATACACACGACCGTAAACGTATAGTCCATTACACGTATATGTTGTGCGTATTACATACCCGCCGCGGTCGTACAATATATAATATATTCGTTGTATATCATCATTATTATATTCGTATAATTTTTTCGCTTTTTAATTGACCATTTCGAGACTTTATTACACGTCTCCGTGCGGCACCAGCAGCACCGGTGTTGTGTGCGCGACCATGGGTTTCGATCTAAAACGTGAGACTCCGCCGCCGCCGCGATAATAATAACAACAATAATTTTTCGCTCCGACCGCGACGTCCCGTACATACACACATTTCTTGATTATTATTTTTCTATATTATACGTGTGAGAGAGTGTGTGTGTGTGTGTGTGTGTGTGTGTGTGTGTGTGTGTGTGTAGATGCGGAGACAGATAAATTCGTTATAATGGGATGTGTGTATATAGATTTTTACGATCGGACCATTATTCCCATGCAGCGGTGCTGCGCTCATAACGTTTTCTCTGCGCTGCCCGGTGCGGGGTAATTTATCCCCGTTCGGAAATGACTCGGGGCCACACTATATTATAATGCAGGCTCGTATCACTCCTCGTCGGTGCGCTCCACACTCGTTGGATGGCAATATCAATATTACACGAAAATCGTGCTAGCGTCATAATGCACACTCTCTCGCTTTGGCGATCGCGAGAGAGACAGTGGGAGAGACAGCGGGAGAGACTGCAGAGGGAGAGACAGATGGAGAGACAGAGGGAGAGACAGAGAGAGAGAGAGAGAGAGAGAATAATGTCGTGGCGATCGTATATTATGGTATATATTATAATATGTGCTCGTTTATTGTTGTATTTATTTATTTGTTTGTTGTGTATTTAAACGGGCTGATGCCCAATAACAGTTTTAGATATATGCGTACAATAACGGAATCATAACAGAACAATTAAATTCAAAATATAATATAATATCAAAACAATGAAAATAATAAAATTTAATAGGATAATTATAAAAAGACTTTCTAGAGTTTAAACCAAATGTATCAATTTTATAGGTATCATTGGTTGATCTCGTGGTTCTATTTGCATCTGCTACCAGAGCATAATTCAATTTTTGTGTTTAAATATAAAAATATGTGTTGTGAATCTAGTTCGACAATAAGGGATGTAAAAAGTAAAATAATTTAGTACTTATCGAATATAAATATTATATTATCCATTGACAAATTTACACAAAAACTTCAAATTGCTGGTATTTATCCTGACAAGCTAGACTGTTCATATTATTTAATATGCGTATGTGTGTTATAACGGTATAATATAACAAATGTATAATCCAGGATAACTATATAACTATTCTGTCATAAACCTGGTCATATTTCCTGAAATATTAGGAATTTCAACAATGAATACTGATAATTAAGGTTATGGTTTATATTTATTTTAAATTGGTCATAGTTAGTATATTTTTTTTATTATTTTGCATATTTGAAGTGCAATGCATATGATTGTATATTTTATCTGTAAACACGAAAAATACAAGTTGTATGGTATATTTAAACGAAAATAGTGTAAAATTTTTGACGATAAAATACCATGTGAGGGCACACTATACGAGGTTTTCATAGTAGAAACGCGCTTAAGGCAGGGGGACCCACTCACACTTCTACTTTTTAACTGAACGCTGGAAAAGGCGGTGAAAATGATATAAAATGAAACAAAAGGTTACCTAGTGGTTTAACCAACACCAAGTACAAACACTTAAGTTTTTGTTTGATGATTTGAATATCATAGACGAATCTATAGAAGACGCGATGGATGCAGCTACGGGTTTTGAAACATTTGCAGCAAAAATAAAGTTCAGATTAATACTGAAAAAGTCAAACTGTTAAATTTAATAGCGAGCTATTCCAACACGAGGTGAATTTAATAGTCCTTGAAAAATACGATGATTCAAACAGCTATAGGTGTACTATTCAGTACCAAGTGGTTCTTAGTCACGCGAAGACAAGAAAAGATGGTTATGAGCCTCATTTGCACTAGGTATAAAAGTTCCTCAAATCCAAAATATTCTCCAAGCAAACAACATCGAGATTATGTTTATACAGCAATAGTTATATAATATATTCTCATGTTTGGATGTGAAGCATGTATAACGACAAGCGTAAAAGAAAGGAGGCTGAGAACGGTGAGAATCTCTGAGAACGAAATATTGATGACGATGATTATGTGTACCAGTTCTTGATATTAGGACAAATTAAAGGCCAAAGAGGTTCAATAAAAAATTGTAAGAAGAAATGGGCTTAGCACCAATTACTATAGCTATATTATATCAAATGACCAAAGAGGAGTTCTTGAAACCCTAATAGTGCAAGAATGGAAGGTCATAGTTGAAGATCGGGAGGAATGGATGGATGTAACGATGGCAGCAAAAAAATCTAAGGGGGTTATATTATATTAGTAGATGCCAGTGAAGAAGAAACATTATCTTATGATAAAGTATATTAAAACAACACAAAATATTTCGCAGACATGTTTTACACTGTGTCACACTGTGCACACACCGCATAGACCCACATAATGTACACAGTGGTTATTTTATTAATAATTTTTCATTTTAATGGTACGGTTCCAAACAAGCCTTTGTCGGACCACAACATCCACTCTGATATGGAACAGCCTTACATAATCGCTGCGGCCTAACTGAACTCTTTTACTGTTGCAATATTGTCTTACGTCTAATTCCGTCTATATTCAATAAGCTGAAAATTGTAGTTGACCGAGAACTCAAATTTCTTCCCGTACATTTCCCTTATGATGATTTTTGTATGATTTTAGAAAATTAAATTAAATGTGAATAATAATAGCATATAATATTATATAGGTATATTATAATGTGCACACGACAGAACAGGTTTTGCTATTGAATTAAATAATTATTATTGATTTTCCGATTTATGTGTATAGGTATGCCACGATATATTCAGATATAATATTTTTATATTTTTATAATTAGGAACCTTTATATTATATAATATATATATACGTGAGATTTTAGTTGGAAACTGTCCAAACATCGCGATCCTATGGAAAATAAATCTTTTATAATAACTATCTTTATGTGTACCTATTACACAAAAATTGACTAATGGTGAAATCTGATTTATGTTTAACAAATGTAATATAGTCGTATATATTTAATATTCCCGAAGTGGTGATACACTGCGAATATAATATTTAAATAAAATTATATTATTATGTATTATTTTTTTTAGAATTTTAAAATAATATGTATTTTTTTAATGAAATAGTTTAATGTTGTAACAATTAATGTTTTAATTGCTATATCTAAAAGATGAAAAAGTGTCCTAGCGTTATTGAATACGCATTTTTTCTAAATTCATATCATATATTTTTTAAACGACTCGTATTTTTTAGAAGGAGAATATAGCAAACATTTTAAATTCATACAATATCTACATTAATATATTATAATGGAGACACGTTTTTGGGAACACTTAAACCGCATCGGTGTCAATTATGTTTATAAATCTTACACGTCCGACGAATGACGCTTCAATGTATTGATATATGTTTCAAGCATTCAACATTTCGATTCGTGATTATCAATAAATGAAGGTTCGCGCTACGGTGAAAGCAATTCGGTTGAAAAATCAAATCACAGTATCTTAGACCACAAGTGTTGATTGAAAACTTTCAAAGAAGACACAAAAATCAACAGTGAATATAATATATAGGTACGTGCTTAATAATATGCTATACAGCATACGTATAAGTATAGTTAGCGTGTTACTTGATGAACGTTATTTGTCTGATCGAACAAAATAACATTCTTGTCCACAATGTGATGAAATTAATATAATATAGTAATCTATCAACGGTCTTTTATGAAGTAAAATATCTACTATTGACGATTTATCCAAAAGCGTTAATATAAAAAAAAAAAAAAAACATAAAAACCTAACAACTAATCTAACCATCATTTAAAACTTACCACGACATAATTAATTGTTTATATTTAATCTATATGGCATAAATCTTCATGTTTTAGTATGGAAAATATAATGTAATGTAAAAATAGTTGATCACGAATACTAGTAAAAATTAAAGCTATTTCCAAAATGTATTTATACTTGCTTGATTAATAGGGATATATTAAATAATTTAAAGTTGACAAGTAAATCTCAAATGTTGACATTTTTAATGTTTGAATATTTATCTGACATTAATTAGGTCATCATGGATTCATTATAAAATACAAATTCTATGAATGTGTTAAGGTAAACATATTATATACAAATGTATACTTAGAAATATTTAATAAGACCATGAGTTTGTTAGGTATGAGTGCAATGTTAATTATACATCCTGATGTATATGATTTCACATGTAATTAAGCTAATCGTTTATATTTTGAAAAAAAGTTCAGTTCATTTGCTGAGTTATGGAATTAATGTTCTATTTCTTAGTGGATACTATAAGCCCATAACAAGTATATAATTATTTTAAAAACAAAATACGTTCAAGTCTTATTGTAGTTTTACACGACGACGGTTCATTTAAAATTATAAAAAGTTTCGTCCTGCAAGTGTAGTCAGATAGAAACTCATACATATTAATTTATTTTATTTTTTTTTTTTTTTTTTGCTGACGATAATAATGACTATAATAATAATCTTCAATTAATGATCTGCTACTGCAGAGGTCGTTAAAGATGTCCTTCGTTAGGGCTTAGGTTAAAACAGATGTGTAATTTTCAAGGCATACCTAATTTTCTCTGTTATATGTATGTTGATAATGAGGCCTGTGATAGGTACCTATACTACATACCTAGTATTTTTATGATAATATTGTACATAGTTTGAATTCGATGACTAATTAATATGTTTCAATGAACGCAATGTCACAATATCAATGTTGGATAAAATTGAAATAAAAATATAAATTATGATTAAACAATTCGAGAAAAAATATCGATGAACGCATTTTAATATTCTCATAAGTCATAACTGCATAAGTTATGCATATATAATCTAATCTATCACTGATATATTATTACGATTTACGATTACCATAAATTAATTGTTAGGTATATTTTCGTATCAAACATTAATAATTTTGGAATCAAACCCAACAATAATAATTGATATTTTAATGTCAACTTGATAATGTATAAATAATTTATTACATGCAAAAACGCAAATACATTAAAGCACTCATAACGTCATAACGAGTAACGGCTATATTGTAGTACTTGAACTTTTTCAAAATTCTAAAAAGTTACATTATTAAGTTAATTTGTTTAAGCTTCAAATCAACAATGAAATAAAAATGTTTTTGTACTAAAACATTGGTACCTCTGTTGGTATGTAATGTTTGAAATCACTACGTTTTGAAAACTTATAACAATCTACCCAAGTATATTGTACACCGTATGTAAAACATTACGCTTAGCAATTTACCAATCAATTATTAATTTAGCAAGCTCATCAATTTAAATTTCTTCATTTAAATTGAATTAGGACCATGACTTGGTCCGTATAGGACCTTTACGTCGCATACAGTGAGTGACGCTTTGCGTCAAAATGAATCATGTCAAACGCTATTAAAATATTTTGTGTAGCGGATGACCATACCGGAATTCCAGCAACTTGTTTTGTGCCTTTTGAACGATGCAAACTAAATTCCGCCTAGGAAAAGTTCAAATTTAAAAATAAATACTTTAGAGCTTAGGCACCGTATAGTCATATTAAATTAATTAAACGTTCTATACTATTATATTAAAATATATCATGTTTTATGATATTATACATAAATATCATGTCCATGTATCATGTTTTATTTGAGATATTGTGAACGGAAGTTTTTTATCTAACAAATATAACAATGCCTACTATGGAAATATTGAAGAAATATTACGCTATCTTATACCTAACTATATAGGTACAAGTATTTTGTGATCAAATTAAAACTTTTAAACATTTAAATATTATTACACCATGTTTTAATAAACGTTTTTAATCAAGATAATATAGCTATTGTGCAAAGTATACTAAAGCATTCATAAATCATATTACGCATTAGCCTTTAGAAGGAGTGGATAGAAAAATAGAAATATTGGTCAAAGGGAAATTTTTTAAATATTCATTAAAACAAATTGCGTACTTCCACTTGCATAATTATACGATTATAGTTGATAATATATATATATATATGGTCTTAAAGCAACTTTTTTTGTATTTAGTATAATATAGTATATACGAAAGAATGTCTTTTTAATTATCAAAAATGTATACATATATAATATAATACACCTATAGTAGTCATTATTTTGCATTTCTCGTATATATAATATATGTATAGTTGCATTATAATAATATTATATTCCATTGTTTATAATTTTATACGCGAAATGGTCTCATATTATGATGGAAAGCAATTTTAATTTTAATACTTTTTAATGACGTTAATTATTGTGATTTTGCTCCGGTTCGGATTGAACTGGTCGTATTTTTTTTCTCATAGGTACAGTGTACGTATAAGTAATAATATCGCATACGAGAACTCTCGTTTTTATTTTCATATTATCTATTTTATTTCATTTAGCCACATGCGGCTGCAGTTATCAATATTCAATATTCAAATACGTATTATCATACTCACTATAGTCACTCTATATAGCTATACTCTGCCCGAATGCCTTTTGTAACGCGCAGCGGTTTCGAAACCCTATTTTATCGGACCCCATTCACAACTGTTGACGAGGCCAATTACGAAAATTGGCTTTTGACCTCGAAACCTTTAATCTTAGCAATATGATATTTCCTATTGCGTTTGTTTGTTTGTTTTTTTATTATTTTTTCGTTAAATCCCGCAGAACATCATGAGCACAAAACACGAACAAATGTATATATACAATATATATTATATCCAGCTATGTATTTTTCCCCGTATAAAGTCGCTAGCATAAATTTCAATTTAGACTAATACACCTGTCATTAAACAGATGAAAGAGATGAGTTTATTTATTATTATTATTATTATTATTTTTACATCCGGCTTTTGGAAATGCAATCTCTTAATGTGTTCCCAAGCATCAAAGGGTTCACTCTTTTATATGCTACTGTAGGATTTTCATGCTTTACACAAAAAATTATACATACGCCATCATTAATATTATAGAAAAATGCTTTCAGCTGTAATGGTATAAACGGTCGATTACGCAATATCAAAATGACCCTTTTTTTTATTTATTTTTTTCAGTGGTCAAAACGTCAAGAGTATATTTTGTTTTATTTATTATTAAAACTGTTGTGACTGAACTGAACATATTTCGTTCTCGTGCAGTTATAGATCTCGAACGTCCTAAGTTAATTTATTTAAATTATTTTTCAATTACACAAAATGAACTCCGTTCTTGCATTATTAATAGTTTAAAGTCGTTGAATATAATTAATTTACATCCTCAACGTGTTAATTATTAACGACTATTACCAACACTACACAGTTTAACGAAATATATTATGTACGGTATATTTACGGTATAAAATCATTAGACCATCAAAGTAAAAAGTACGTAGGTAATTCATAAAAGAATAAAATAAATTATATCTATTTAGTTGTTGTGAATTATTTATGTTCCCGTTTGTTATAAGAATATAAATAAAAAAGTTTGGTGAGATATACAAGAATTTAGTGGATCACTGGGAAGGGCAGGTGTATTATAAATTTATAACTTTGTAACTATTTTAAAATAGTATCGAATTATTGCATACCAAAATATATTAAAAGAAAAATACTATCACCAGTATATCTACCATTTCGATTGAGTAGATTTCCGCTTGCTTTCATTATTTCATTATTTTATACAATAGCCTCTAGTTATATTCTTTTTAACAAAATAAAATATCTATCTCGTCTATAAAGTAATTACTAGCTCAATGAAACTGTCAATCAACAAATATATTATTGGCAACTTGAAACTTTTTGAAATGTTTATCACCCACAAAAGTGAAAAAAATAAATCATTGTAATACAAATATATGAATACCATTTAATTAACTTAGAGCCTAAAATATATATTATAAATAAATGATGAATGTTGAAAATACGATTTTTATAACAGCTATTCCGTATTTGAGAAATTTGAAGTTTTATTTTGTACAACATTTAAAACCAAAATGAATACACGAATAATAATTCTGAAATGTTAAATTACAGAACAAAATTAATTTGGATGTAGGTACAATCAAAATGTTATAACACATAAATAATTTTTTATCACGTGATATACTAACATTTTACTGGTGAGGAATCACATAAACGTTCTTGTATAAATATTTAAATTTTAAAATGACCTTAAATGAGTCCACACACTTATTTTACCAGTACCGTACCGTTATATCATGGTATATATAGGTACCTACTTCAATAATATAATTTTTCTGTCAAGATAATATTATATATTCACACTCCCATGAGATATATCGGACGTTGGATTACCGCCAATAATATTAAACTTGTTAAAACGGATGTTGTATACCGACCACTAACGTTTAAACTTAAAAATAAATCTTTATTAAATAACAAGTACTTAATTCAAAACAATTACAGACCTCAATATATTTTTTTAATATACAAATAGTATGTACAAACATTATTATTAATTTATATTGACGATATATTATACATGACGTATATTAATATCGAATACATCACAACACGTTTGTACGGTAAAATGATCCATATTTAAAATTTATCTACGTAGATATCGGTCGTCGTGACTTGTGGACAGGACATAATGTCATAAAATGAAAGTCTTTTAAAACATATCGTTAAATTATTATTAAGACCATACAAAATTTAAATATTTAATATAATACATATTCGCATGGAGACACACAGCAGTATAAAGATGACGTAAATCATATAATTAAACCTACATAAAATTATAATATGTATACGTACATTGTATTATGCATCCAGTACATTATGCATTTAATATGATGCTTGTATATATATATATATATTTATTATAATATTGTTATCGAGGACGAAGACGTCACAATAAATGACCGGGTGATATAACTGATATTAAAAGATAAATTAATAATTTTATTATAAAAATATAAAATACCCACCTGCTATAGGTATGATAATAAAATAATTCAAGTATATTAATATCAGATATATATAATACTATAATAATATAATGAGTACACCGTACACGTTATAATATTTATAACAATAATAATCAATCGTAAATACTATATTTCCATAAAGCCCACACCTTCATAGTGCATCGGTTCATTATTATTATTATTATTATTATTATTATACGTTTTATTTATTTAATGTGGCTGTATTCGTAGTCCCCCTACAATATTATATACACATACCTACCTATAGATATAACACTAACACATACAGCGATACAACAGTAATATTATTACAATGTACTTTCTTTGATTCCTATATAGGTACTTGTCGAACACAATAATATCATAATAACCTATGTATTATAATAGATATTAATGATATCGATATCATATTATAATAATAGAATATTATAGCCTATAGATGGACTGGCCAAACTTTATTTGATTGAGACCTTCTGAGGGAATATTTTTTTTTTTTAGGATCAATTAATGTAAAATGAAAATGATTTTATATTAATAATTATAAACATAGGTACTTGAATAAATATAATAAAATACAAGTTATCTAAAACAAGTGTTTCGTGTTAAATTTCTAAATAATTTTGAAATTTATTAACATTATTACACTGTTGATGTGGAAGCGTATCGTTGCATATCAAGGTCTGTTAATTATAATCTCGGTAAAAGTCGCTAACTTCTAAACGAAGACGCTGCTCTAACTGATCGTCAGAAAGTATATATAGCTTGATATCTACGTAGCGCTTTTATATAACTTTCATGTGAGAAAATGCCATTTCGCATTTGAACCGGTTGATCCGAAATATGTATTTAATAACTACTGTATCTACTAAATGGAAAATGTATAACAATAATATTTTATAAGCTCTAACACGGGTAAACAACTTAGAAATCGTCCAACATCGACCAGTCGACCGTTTGGCCACCGCTGGCCTATAGGTACCAAACACTGACCCGGGACTTAGCGCTCACATGCGAACAAAATAATACGCTGTTATCGTTTAAAACATTTCCAAGAGTACCTCTTATATTTCTCTTTAAATCATCGTCCCATATTATATCCGTTCCTGTGCGCAATAGTTTCAATTATAATAACATGAAAAATGCGGTGGGTGAGTGCAAATTTTCTAGAGTTTTGGGGTATATGTGGGCCAATTCGATCCTATTTACACCATTCTAATACACTTAGGCCAGTAGTATTGACTTTTAAGCGAATAACAATAACACATGCTATCATATTGTAATGCATATTATACATATTATATATGTTCTTGGCCAAAATAAGTTCAATATACCGTATTACATTATTGTACCTATATAAATATAAATTGTTTATAATAATATTATTAAATTATCAACTATCGAAACAAAGGCTAACGAATTCTATGCGTAGGTACTTATTACTTACACCCATTTCATATAGTAACTATATAATGCATTGTTAACTATTAACAATTGGAGGCCAATTATAGATAAATAATTTCATGGTATTGCATATAATATGTAGAATTGTCATATACTATTGTATATATTATATTGTTAGCTGCTACATTTTTAACTGCATATATCATTATGATTTAAGTCATTTTTTTTAAATTCCACCACATGTGAATCAGGCGGTAAGTTTGCTATAATTTCTAGGGGCTTGTCCCGCTTCAAAATATTATTATGTTGAGTGCTTAACTGCTATATGAGTGCTAATTTATAATAACTCATTGTCATATTGGCACATGTAATAATGATTTTATTTCTATAACCATGTAAGTTATAAATTAGTATGATCAGAATTGAATTAACTGTACCAGTTGAAGTATAGAACAAAAACAAATTCGAATAAAATAATAAAAAATAAGAACTATAATTGCCTTCGTAGCTCGTATGAATGTGCTGGCGTATACAGAGTGTCCCGTGAGGATATCCCCATTAGCCGTAAAGAGGGACTCGCCGCCCGGACAAAAACCTGTGTTTTGCTGTTTTACCTATAAACTAAAAAAATATTAAAAATCATGAGATCAATGAAAATAAACTGTTGAAAAGTCAAAATTTTTACAAAAACAAACTCTATAAAATGGCTATCTTCAATTGTTTTCAAATTAAAAAAATATAACTTTTTTTTAACTTTTTTACCAAAAAATTAAATTAAATTCAAAAAATAAAATATGTGCAGTCCTTGTCACTACTCACTGTGAGTCTAATAAAAAAAAAAACAGATTTATGTTATATTCATTATTTCAGGAGATATCGCAATGGGTAAATCCTTGCTGGAAACCCTGTATATAGTAATACTGACGTCGTTTCGTGAAAAAAGTATAGAAAAAAGTCTCACCTCATTAAAATAAAATATAGCCAATCCGATTTATAGTTTATACCGTCCTGTGTTCCAGATTCGTGCCTCGTATTGTTTTAATTGTTTCACAATAGAGTTAAGACTGTTTGAAACAAACATATTATATTTATCGTTAAAAATACCATTTCAAATAATTTTTTTCCCTGAAAATGACGGTTCCGTTTGGATATTTTCCCGATTTACGTGTCCCCCATGTGTCTCATCATTTAATAAAAATTCCACGTGTAAAACGATACGTCAAATCTACGAATCAACCGAATAGTCAAAAACTCCACGCAATAACTTAATCGTTAAATATTAATATAATATAATAGGAAAACATAATATTATATTTGCGATGATGTGTGTGATAAAGCTAAGATAATTTTATTTTAAAGTATAAACACGCCAAAACTCATCATCTCGGTTAATTTTTGGTCTCACGAAACCAAATTTTTGAAAATAAATAAATTCAATAAATTCAGAATAAAACGTCATTATTCTAAACAGTTTACCTTTTTATAGACCATAAAGAACTGGCGAGGGGAGTCTCCAAACTCTAAATGTTTATTAAATACAAAAAAAAAAGAAACGTTCGATATTTTAACATTTTACGAAACATATTCAGATTTATAGTCTATAGAGTATACCTGTACCTATGAGATTAAAATCAACCCTCCGTCAAGTGGGCTTAGATACCCAAAACAAGCCTAAAACAATATAATCGTGCCACTATATTCGCAGGGCGTCACTGTCGCAGTCGTGTCACGTCATTGTCGCGCGTGTTATACTATAACTCATTACAAGATATTATATATAATAATAATAATAATATCTGGAACGTATTTTATTGAACGGCCACAGTCGAATTGCACGCGATTCTCGCCATGGTAAACACTGTTGACGTCGTCCGAAATATATTGCGATAAAATAATATATTATCGTCTTTTCGTCTTTCTGCGTCGACCATTCGCATCACTCGCCGCGGTGTAAAATCGCAAAAATCATTCCGCAGCACGCATGATATATACCTAGGCGGTGTTACGATGTCAAATTATGTGTTGAAACGCGTACGTAATATTATTATCCATTCCGTTCGCCACCGCTATGTGCATAATAATAATATAATACATTGTACAGTTACACGCGTCCGCTTACAGCCAAACGAACGCGGGATTATAGAGGGAAAAAATAATAATGTTCTAACACCGATATTCTATAATATAACGCACCGTAAATATTCGCACACTCACAAGTCTTGTAATCGGATACACGCGTCCACCCGGGGTCCGTATGGCCGGTATCTAGTACCTATTATCTATCTGTATATTATAGATATATTTACCTCCGTGCGTACTGTGCATATTGCGCGCATGTGATGTCGTGTTTATCCGATGGAATATTTTTATTATTTCTATAATCGAATTCGTCCCAGTGTCCCATACGCGGTGTACCTACATAATATATAGATACCGCGATACGGACGTTATTTAGGTACAAGCGTCTGGTACGTTCCTGCTGAATATATTATTACGAATTACGATGGATGACGATTAAAAAATGATTTCGCTTTTTAAACGAACACACGCCACGCCAGTACATTACGCCGCGTATCGAGGTATATTATTATAATATACGTATATAACACATTATTTACAGTACAATCGATCTGCCGATTGATAAATGTATAATTCTTATTGAATAATTCCGTGTTTGGGTGTTTTTTTTTTTAATCTGTCATCTACGACGAAATAAATTATTGGATGATGCGGTTTCGATGCCGCGTTGAAATTCGCCGACCAGTCTACTTCCTGCAGTGCAATATAATATAATACACACACTTGTGTGTGTGTGTGTGTGCGTGTTTGTGTGTGTGTCCGAGTGTGTGTGTTTGTGTGTGTGTGTGTGTGTGTGTGTGTAAATCTGTATACGAGCGCGTATATATTATTATTTGTATGCAGCGCTGGCCATATTATTCCGAACGTCACGTGTTGCCGTAACACAAAACTGGTCTCGAAGAAATGCGTGCATCGTCGGGCACTATCAGATTTGGTATTGAACAATTATAGGTTCGCTTAGATATTTCTATTATAATAGCAATTGTGTCCGACGGTTTTCGCGCAGCACACGTTGCAGACGGTTGGCGAATTTTATTTTTCCATTCGGCGGCTGCAGAGATCCCGTGCGCACACGTCACACGCACACACGCGTTACGCACATGCGCATAACAAGTATAGGTAAGGTACCCACTGCGTTTTAAGACACAAATTATTATTTCACGCAAGTACGCGTCCCTCGGATGGACGGAATAAATCAAATCGAAATAGATTCACCCGATATAATAGTATGTCGTATAATTCGTTCTGTTCATAAACAATGACATCGTAGGATATAGTTGTACCTGCCTGTAACTCACGAGAGCTCCGCGACGTTTAATTATAAACTATTTTGATTTTATTGTACACGTATAATATACCTATACGTTCATTTTATGTTATGATATCATGTATTATATATCTAATAATACAAGCAATATTTCAAATATTTTTTTTAATGTTCAGTTTCATTATTTTTTTTTTTAATACATGTGCTGTCAATATTGTCACTGTAAACTATTGTGCTCTGAAACACGTCGGTATGCATATTATAGGTACGCACGATATATTATATATTTTTGAACAATACTGAAAGTTTTTTTGTTTGATTTATTTGTAATTCATCCGTTTAAATCCCTATAATTACAATATTAATGTTATTTAAATTATTGTGATTGTGAATGAATTTTTTAGATTATTGTTTCATCGTTGTATAATATTGTAAATTAGTTTCTCTCGAATGTCCCACGAAAACAATACAGAACTACCAAAGTACTGACTTTCACTGTATAATAAAATTTCACTCGAAAAAAATAACCGTTGAAAACACTTAATAGATGGTTGATGTTTATGATTATTGATAACAGTGACATTAAATTTTAAACAAACATTGTTAACACAACGATAATTGTATAGTGTGATATTATTATCTGGAACATAATATATATACACGTATACTGAATAATGGCCATAATAACGTATATCTGAGGGGCTATTACTGTTGAGTCTATTTTTTTTAAATTTAAACATTTTCATGCGCTAAAAATAAATGAAAATCCGTCGGCATAAAAAATGTATTATAATATTTATTTTATTATTCTGTGGATGGAATGTGAATTCAAATAAATAAGTTATACCTATATTATAAATATCTATTACATCGCAAAAAAGTGTTTTGTACCCATAGTAATTCTAAAAGTGTATATACTGGATGAATGGCCAAACATGCTCATCATATACATGGCGAGATTATCCATTTCTATAAATTATGATTTATAGAATTTTCAAATTATTGAAATACCATATTTTTATCTATTAAGCAGGAATTCTGTGGTGGTACAAATTTTCTTTTCTCAGTTAAAACCCAAACTTTTCTTCTGCATATTGTAAAGCAGATTATTTTTTTTCAAAAATTAGTATGCATCTATGCATCGAAATATTGACTAGTTTCTGAGTTATTAATATTTATACATATTAAGGATAATAATCGATATTATTATTTTTACATACAACTTAAAATAGATGTAATATTTAATCTAGTGCTATTATTATACTTGAACAATTTTTACAAATTATAACATACCTACCATTAAAGTATTAAACTAATATGAATATGTATAATTTTCAAATTATTACAGCCCCCTTATCGCCCTACCGTCTAAACATATTAGCATGGACAGTTATATACATAATAGTAAGTACTTATACAGATGAAAAAACGTCTTCTTAACGTTATAAAAGGTGGTGGATCTCATTTGGAAAAAGGGAGTTTTTACTTGGTAATATACTACTATTGCAGAATAAATATATCAGATAGAACAATCTAAGTACAACCGTATACTATATAATATATTTAAAAATATTGCCCTAACCTATACTGAAAAATTCAAAAAATCATAATTCGATTATTATATTTATAAATTGGTAAATGATATATATATATACCCATTAATAAAATAAAAATGGGAGTTATAGCATGCTCGGTCAATTACGCTGTGATAATATTACACAACGATGTGAAATAAAATAAAACTCAATATACTTTCAGCATATATAGTATATTATGTTTTAATATCTATACCTATACTGTTTTCGAAAATATTAGATAGCTCGCTTGGTCTCCTGTAATCATAAAAAAAATGTTCTCGAAATATAAATATACATATATAACTACGTTCTTCTTACGCTGTAGGTACACCATCACCTTTCTAATGTTTCCGAAGTCATCGCGAGGAAGTAAAAAATATCGCATTGTCTCCGTAAAAGTAACATTGGTCCGGTGGAATACATGTACAGCGTAAGTATAATATTTGTATGCGATGAAAAAAAAAAATCGGTATAATTTTTTCGTTATGAAATGGAACACCGTGTCATTATTCGCCAGCAGAGTGAAACGATACACCTGAACCGTGACTCGGTAAATAGGCCTTGCACTAATATATGTGCATTTTTAATGTTCGATTATATCTTCAACTCCGGACATAAATCATATTAAGACAATAATAATTCAAATACATATTATACTATACTTATATATTATATATACATGATAGCAGGTACCTGCAGTGTAGGTCCTGCGTACGCTAGCGGTGTATACATACACCCATGTTTCGTAAACAAAACATCACACTAGACACGACGAAAATAAACGAAGACGATTTTTTCCCATAACAACCACGAAACCATCATACCCAAACACACACGCACACACATACGATTTTAATTTCAAAATTCTCCACAGGTCCACGGCGTCACGTTTCGAGTTATTAAACTCGTACCTATACGTACATTACATTATCACTACCTACCAATATCATTGTGAACCGCATCCCGTCATCGTGTGATACGACTGATACGAGTATACGTTGTATGAATCCGCCTAATAATATACGTATATTATATCATGCCGTACGGAGGTAATTTTTTGTAGTATCGTGTTTACCATATTTTAGAATATCACTACAATATTACTAGCTGATCCCGTGCACTTCGTTACCCGTTAAATGTACAAACCGTATATGACTCAAACTTTGTTCAATGCGTTATTTAAAATTAAGTTTATGATGTTCTAGATTTATCTAAACTTTTCTGTTCCCGGGAATAAAAATTCCGATTCGCAGCAGTATATTGTCGGGTGGGCAATCTGCCCGCGGTAGATCGCGGACCCCGTGCTGTTTGCGCGTAAGTGTATGAGATGGATTAATATAATCAATTAATACAAAATCCTAACCCAACCTAACCGTACTAAAATCCGATATTGAAAAAACCAAATTCAACCATTTTTGAATTAGCCTATCTTCTTCCCAGAGGTCTAATCTACACACAAAAATTCATATAGGTATATATATATTGACAAAAAATAATAATGCAAATCAACAAACACGTCCGATTAACCAATAGCAACCAATATAATATAATACACTATTATTATTTTAATAATAATATTATTTTTATTTTTTTCTGGGCAACCCTTATCACTTGGGGGTATGAAAAATAGATAGTAGCCAATTCTCTGACCTATTCAGTATATAAAATTTCATAGAAATCGGTCAAACCGTTTCGGATGAGTATGGTAACTAACATTGTGACACGAGAATTGTATATAATATTATACTTATATTTTGTACATAGTGATTCACCAAACATGCTCACCCTTGTTTGTTTTCTCTAATATGGAATTTATTCGAATTCCCATTTTGGAACTTTGAAATGTACCCACTCAATTATCATAATATTTTCATATATTTAGATTTTGTATAGTATTTAATAAGAAGTGTCCTGTACTCCTGTGACAATACCAATTTAATTGTTTTCAATTGAGAATTATTTTTTCCCTGTAATTTGTTAATCAGATGACTTTTTAAAATGATGATGTAAATATCAAAATCGAAATTCGAACGATTAATTATTTAACTATTTGTGTGCTTAGGATAATATAGGATACTGAAATATAGGCTAGGGTTGCAAAATGATTTGTTGATTTCAGCAATAAATATTATTCTATTAACATTTTGTAATTTTTAATATAAGTCCGAGTTTATTACAATATACTAGTTCCAATATTACATGGATAATTTATATTTTTGCGAAACCATTTTTAAGGACTTATATCCTTGGAATATATATTTTAATTACTCACAAACTACCAAATCGACTTTTGATTTAGATACGACAACATTTTCACAAAATGTATCTGCTTGATATCAAATTATAGTGAAAAATTTTGGATTACAATTGAAAAAAAGAAATTTGTTTCTTCACTTCACACTCATTGAATGGTATAAATATATAAAAAAAATAAAAAATATGGTCCTTTTAAATGTACTTTACAGTTTAAAAAATCATGATTTGACATCACTAGAGAAAAATTAGGGTGATGTGGGGGATGGGAGGGTTGAGCATTCTTCGTGAATCACTCTGTACAGTATATAGCCGAGACTTGGGTTTTTTTTTACAAGATTTTTTTTTTTTTTTTTTGTCAACCCTATCCGGTTTATTGTACGTTGTATTAATATTGTTATTATACATCGGACACTTATTATTATTACTATGTACGTATACATACAAACATGCGCGCGTTGTCGACGAGATAATAAAAACGCGAGTTTAATCGTTTTATTAGAGTGTGTGTGGCAATAAAAATAAAAGCCGACGCGCTATATAGTAGGCGTCGGCGCACTTTGAGTTTCGGAAAACCGTACATACGTCATATACAACGACAAAAAGGAAATATTTACATCGGTACGCTAATAAAAGCGAATCCTCTGAAGCTAAACCTATATAATATAATATTATTATAATTTTATATATATATATTATAATAATGTTTTTCTCGTTCGACATTGTGCGTGCGTGCTCCTCCACAGTGACGCGGCATCCGCGCGCGTATAATATAATATTATATATACCTACTATAATAATATAATATCATTATACCATTATTATAACCCACACAATCAAACCGAATTAAACCACCGCCGATGAGTTACTTCGTAACATAATATTATAATATTATTGTTATATCGAAATACACACAATATGACGTGTTGTACAAAATTAATAGATCCGTTGTGGAAATAACGTCGAAATCGGAGATCGCGCAGCGTTATAATATAGAATCTCGAGTTTACGGTCAATCGACGACTAATTAGGGCACGTCGACTTTAAAATATTATCTATGTCTATCGCGGTATACGCCTCGACACCCATGCTGTATTGTAATACACACAGCGGGCGCGTATAAATAATTGGTCAGCCGAATGTGGTGAACGTATTAATCAACAGGTCCATCGCCATGATAACGTGCGAGCGTGCATTCGTCGTATTAGTAGCACCTACGTGTACAATATCGAACGCACGTCGAACATAATATAACAACATGCCTTACATTGTAATATAGGTATTATAATAACATCAGCGGCTATTTGCTCGCACCAAATCGTTGTCATAATCGTACATCCACAATAATAATTTCTACATGATAGTATAATGCATAATATATTGTATATGGGTAGTCGAAAATACATTAATCGTAATCTAACCACGACGAAACGTAGGTATACAGCATGGGCAGTAGTAGCAATGCAGCACTTGATAATATACAGCATAGGTCGTATATTATTATTATTGTGTTTAACGTATAACATGTTTACTGATGTTCAGTGTGTGCTCGTTGTTCTCGTACCACAGTGTCCCCTCCTGTGTCGGTCCCGGTACATCATCGCCCGTTTACTGTACAATAGTATTATATTATAATATTATTATACACATATGGACCTCTACATAATCCAAACACAAAAACTAACATGACTATATGAACGCTAAATGGCAAATAATAATTAAACTTTTAAAATATTATTATAAATTACGTGAACAAAAAAAGGCTATCAACTCAGGTCTTAAGAAATACAAAACCAAACGTCAATTTAGTTGCGTTTCAAGTAATATCACTGTTGCGGGCTACGGCCATTTATCGTTATAGTCTATATAGATAATAATAATATTGTGTAAGTGTAATTATTGTAAGTAATCTAAATACGACTCTCTCATATACCTATACATAACATAAAATATATTTATAAGAAACAAATGCACCATATCATATTGTAACTCGGCAGGTACCTATATCAAACTTAATTTTGATTTATAAATTTAGAATACATATACAATATTTATGATTGATTAACGAGTGAACGTTATTTAGGTGTTGTAGTTTGTATAATATAATAATAATATACTTATACCTATTGATGAAAAATTTTATTTTAAATTCCGTGAAAAACTAAAACCACTGGTTTTGTGATGACATGCGTGCAATAATAATAATAGTAATAATAAATAAAAGTGCCAATTTCGCCACAATGACATTAGTCTGAAGTATTATTCAAAGGGTCGATCCGGCGGAAACCTTTCGACATGTGTTGTATCTCCTACACAACAGGTGTTTGTTTTGTCGTGTATGTCCTACCGTTATATTATAATTATCAAACTGTCATGTCGGTTACTTATAAATTTTTTTAATAAGTTAATATAATTCAACAAATAGGTAATATATACAATATATATATTTTTTAAATAAACTGAATAAATGACCATATAACCGCTAAACGTCATTATAAAGTGTAGGGTTATATTTTTTTTCCAAGACTATCTCCGCCACCTGTCGTCTACAGTTTGTTATGGACTATATTACATGGTACCTACCCACTAATAACATAATTATTACAATAGTTATTGTTTCCGTGAATCATATAATATTATAATATATCATTTATATGATATAATAATCTAACAAATATATACCTAAGTAAATTTGTTGTAATCTGTTAAAATAAATTAACTATTATAACTTATGATAATTTAAGATAGGTACGTTCAGTAATAAAAATACAATTTAAAACAAGAAAAATCTCATAGCTTTGCAACGTACGATATAAGCAGTTACACGATTCACAATTATTTTATCTTCGGCGTATAGAATAAATAAATATTAATTTTGTTCAACACATTTTCGCGTTAAATTCATTCGTTCTAGTTTTTTCTCCGTTCACTGTGTATGTTGAATTATAACATGCCCTGCGTATATTATTGTGAATGAATTGGTGATCATGCAGCAATTCGTATAATAATATATGCACGCATATATATTTTGAGAATTTTCGTTACGGTACATTCGATATTTACTTAATATTGTATTTATACTTCTCAATGGAACTGTTTAATATATATATATATATATATAACAAAATTAAATTCAATCCAAGATCGAAAAAACTGTGCGATAAAATAATGAACTGAAAATTAATATATAATATATTGATAGAATGAGAACCTACAAATTAAAGTTTTTAACATTATCATTTTATCACTATTTACATTTCCTGTTATTTTAAAAGAAGACAGATTAAAATGTACGTCGATAAAAAAAAACGTACGAAGGAGATAGGCAACTTAAATAGTTAAATGATTAATTATTTTTGTATATATTATATACCTAGCTGGTATAGTGGTAAATATATCACTTCTTCACAGTTTAATGGTCTACAGTAGGTAGTTATATTATCTCGAGTAAATAATTATTTTCGTTTTATAAATAATATAATATAATATATTATATTATACTGACATAATCATTATTTTGAAAACATATATTTTTTTTTTAATATTCAGAATAAGTGGTTAATATAGGAACATTCTAGGAAAGTATATTAATTTCACTTAATGTAATTTAATTGAGTTTTACATGAGATAATTAACTATTACTTTTAACAGTTTTATATACCTATACCTACATAATTGTTTTATTGAAATTATTTTTAATGACGAATTAACAATGCCTGCAATATAAATATATAATATAAACACTATAAATAGTCCTTGTTTAGTCGAACAACTTTTCAGAAATACCATTAAGACCGTTTTAGTTTGAGAAAAAATATCATAGACCGTGTATTTCTTTTAACGTAAGATGCACACTTATTATTTCATTTATTTTATTAAGAAGTTATTATTCAAAATAATAGTTTAGAAAAAAAATGTCTTCTGCTATTTTCTATAGTTATCATATTATATTTTCTAACATTTTATTTTTTTTGAACTACAGCTTATGTGCAGATATGGCAGCTCATTTTGCGTGTTAGTGTATGTAGTATTAGTAACGCACGTTTATTTATTGCAAATCGTTTTCAGATTCATAGTAAAAAATTAATTTTACATTTTAAAATTAAACATTTGTAAATACTGCAGCGTACATGGTCAGAAACAGATATTTACACATTTTTGTATTTATTTAATAAACATTAAGCGAACAATATTATACTCGTAGTGGTTTTGTTCCTATGTATTTTGAAAATCACAATTAAAAAAAATGTATATGTATGTTTGTATATTAATTCGATACTGAATAACACCGGTCAAACTTTGTTTTGCAGCTTTTATGAAAAAAAATAATTATTATCAATACCTAAAAAATGGTTATGATTGACAATTGTTTAACACAATGGCGTATAATAATATAGCATAAGTTAGACGCGGTAATATAGACACGTGTAACCACATTTCTATTTCAAAAATAAAAATATTTAGAATGTACCATACCGAATAGTAATATAGCCAATAGTAATAAAATATAAAATTGACCATGAATTTGTATAATTTGTGTATGACAACAGTACCTATACTTTAGTCTAGAATATGTGTAACGAAAAAATGTGATTTATAATAATTATAATAAATAACGTTTCTTTAAAATGTTGTCATAATGTTATCTACTGTTACCTAACCTAACCTATATGTATATAGGTAGATATAATATAAATCGAATATTTCATATTATTTGGTGGGTATTCTTAACATGCATTAATATTGTATATATTTTTTGTAACTATCCCCCAAAAAATTATCATAATTAATTTTAAGAGAATCTAATGCAACAGTGGTGGTAATAGGTAAGTATAGTTAACAAAATGTAAATATGTACATAAAATCATGGTGAATATTTATTATATGTGCCTTCTAAATCTGGGCAAAGAGTGATTGAACAATATTTGTACCATTTACAGTTAACGGACCACTCAGTGACGTTTCTCAACCTGTACATTTTAAGTTTTCAAAAAATGCCTATAACTCTTTTACTAAAATCAAAAATATTTGTTCAGAACATTTAAACGAATATACATTTTTGTTATTACCAACATTTTCGTGTTGAAAAAAACCGGTTGTGTTTCATAAGTTATGAAAGTTTTAAGTTTGATGTTATCGCACGGCAACGTTAGGCACTCATATAGGTACTATACATATATTATCTAAAATTTGTATTTTTCAATAAAACTGGTTTTTCGATGTCGCGGAAGCGTTAGATACTTGGTTATGATATTGAATCAGACAAAATCTTAATCGAACCACCTGAAACAGGTGTTCAAACTGATGAAGACTCTGGGTAATAAAATGTTGGTGAAATTGACAACTTATCAGCTCGTAAATTACTAGCCCGAGCCGAAATCAAATTAACCAATAGTAAAAGGTACGGTAGTATGGATGATGTTGACATTGATTATGAAGCTGGTTCTAGTACCTACTGAATCCAGGACGTCAACAAAGCCACAACAACTAATGCGCACGAATAACACAAATGAGTGGACGCAAAAAAATAAAAATAAACTGGTGGAACATATCTATACTCTGTGGGGGGGGGGGGGGGAGTTTGAGATCTACAAGTGGGTATAATAGGTATATAGTAGGTATACGTTTTTAGCAAGTGGCGCACAGCTATTGTTGACGAATCGGTGCCAAAGTAATAATATAATATGTTTGAGCGGCGTCTCCTGCAGCAAACCAAACAACCCAGACAATATTATAACCGCGTTATAGGCGTAATTGGACAGGTATATCTTAAGAATTTGTCATTACCGTCATTCGTCGCCGTAGTATCACTTAATAATGTTTTCACGGGAGCAGAAAAGTTGTTGACTATCATTCCGGGCGTTAATGTGACTGTTGAAATTATGTGCATATCATCATCAGCAACACGCGACAAACAAAATAATAATAATTTCAGTTGTTTAAATATAATCTAAAAAGGAAACGTTAGTCACTATATGCCATTCTCGCCTATACGGTAGTATATCTATCTACTATCAATATCACGTGTTATTCATTAAAACGAAATTATTTAAAAAATGTCATGTCAAATAAAATATCTATATGTATAAATGGGTATTGATTCACAAGACAAAGGTCAATGTTCTATGCAATGTCACCTATATTTACTTTGTCACATTAATTACACAATCAGAGTTCAATTATTGTAAATACGAAATGGGAGAAACATATATGATTCAGATCTAACAAGATGTCCTACTTGGATGTATTATTTACTAGTTATTGTTTACCTTTAATATACCAAAAACCACAGTTATTCAGCATTCAATATGTCATCTGTAGTCTGCATATAATTGTAGTTGACGATTTGCATGTGACAAATTCTGTGAAACATCCAATGATTTCACCTATTATATACCAAATTATTAAAAATAATTATCAGTGCGGTTTTTTGCAAGGAATATTTCTCTTTTTTCATATTATTCAATTTCAAAAAACTCCAGTATTTATAAATCCCGCATTATTTATTTCGTATAGAAGACGAGCGATATAATTTAAAATTTGACAAGAATTTTAAACTGCACCAATAAGGTAAGTGAGTTTTGATTAAAACGATCAAGTATGGAGACGGTTTATTAGTTTATAATTTTTAAGGATATTTTAATATTTAATATTTGGTTTGTACATTTATATCACTATTCGATGTTTATTTTTCTTTTACTAATATGTTAAGTTGAACTAACTTGTCAAAAACAAATCGCATTATATATAGGTATTTAACAATAATAATTGTGATTTTACTACGAATCTTTAAGACAATACTGATACAAGTACCGTAGAACGGTGTGAATAGATTTGAGACGTGTATAGCAACTATTTATAGCAACTAGTCTAAATATTTTTAAAAATTCCATTTTGTGTAGTAAATCTACGCGAAAAGTTTCAAGTATCTCCGAAAGATGTTTTTTTAAATTACGACAAAATAACTAAATTTCTCATTTTTCGTTTGTATATCCAGTTTTATAAAAATTTGAACTTAAAATATCTAATATAAAACTGTGCTCATCATTATAATATTGTATTTTCGACCTTTATGCGGTAGCAGCGAGAATGTGGAACTCTGGACTACATTTTCATAAAAAAGTTATTCAAATGAAAAACTATGTATGTTTTCGACTCTACGCAATTATACGCAAATTTTCACAACTCGATGGCTTTCACGTCGAAGTCCTTCTGCGACACTCGCGAAAAACGAATGCGGATCTGTTCTCATACATTATTGTATTCATTTCGCAGGGAAATACATCTGTATAATGCCCTGCAGACATGTGTGAATCCTCGTATAAAACGGTCAATCTTGTGCAGGCATAACGCGCAACGTAGGTACAGGCTATAATACCGGGTGATTCATTTATCAAACAACACTCATTATTTCAAAAAGTGTAGATTTTTTTGCAAATATTTTTTTACATAGTTTAAAGTCGCTTATAAAACAACGTTTTTATTAAAAAATTATATTTTTAAGTATTTTTTATCCTTATAATTTTTTTACTTTTTTACTTTTTTGAATGACAACATAGGGTTTTAATTTTATATTCCAAAGCAGAATATTTTTCTTAGTATTTCGATACATGAAAATTGAATTTGGAGTGAGTAGTTTATGAGTTATAAATATTCAAAGTTTTGATGAGCGAAGTGGACAAACATTTCACGGGGTAACCCTGTACCACTCCACTCCGCTCATCAAAACTTTAAATACTTATAACTCATTAACTACTCGCCCCAAATTCGATTTTCATGTATCAAAATACTAAGAAAAATCTTCTGTTTTGGAATATAAAATTAAAACCCTATGTTGTCATTCAAAAAAGTAAAAAACTTAAAAAATTATAAGGATGAAAAATATTTAAAAATACAACTTTTAAATAAAAACGTTGTTTTAAAATCGACTTGAAACTATGTAAAAAAATATTTTCAAAAAAATTTACACTTTTTGAAATAATGAGTGTTGTTTGATAAAAGAATCACCCGGTTTATCTATCGTCGATCAATATATGCGCTTATTATGACTGTGTGCGATGCGTCCTCCGGCATCGTCGCAGGTGCGCGGGGTTGTATTATCACGTGCGAGAATTGCGAATCTCCATATTATCTTATTATCGGCATATTGTGTGTATGCGCGCGCAGCCGGACAGTGTGAATATCGGTGGACGATATCGTGATAATATCATAATATGATGTGTGGACCTAACCTATAACCGTCATTCGCACATACAATGCGGCTCCGCGTACATTACGTGTTATACACCTACCTACGTGCGAACAGTGTTCCGTGGAAAGACGTAGGCCAGGCCTATATTATATACGCCTATATGTATAATAACATCAGAATGTAATGTGCGCGGCGCGGACGCGATGAAATTTCATATCTCGCGTGGAGAAACAAATTCGTAATACTGACTTAGCATAATCGGCGGTCAATCGACCGGCACCGGACTATATAATAATACGTACATACCCGAGCAAATGCGTGAATTCACACACGCACCGGGATTTATCGATAATGAGTGCACGGACCGTGGACAAACGGGCATGCCTATTGCCGATTCATACGTGCGTTACACTTGTGTGTGTGTGTGTGCTGATCGCAGTTACAAGTGTATACCGGCACATTATATATATATATATATTAGGTATGTGCTAAACATATATATATATACATATATGTATATAGCTATTTACGGGTACCTATATCATGTACATTTGATGTTTTACTATATGTATGCCGGGCCGTGTACATATGTAATGGGTACGCGTATATACAGTGTTTATCCTCATAACCGCCGAATCGTTTGCAGCGTGCAGCGTAGAGGTACCTTATGTATACATATACCTATAAATATATTATATTATTATGAGCGTCTTTTTTTTTTTTTTTTTTTGTTTTGTTCACACGAAAACTGTTGCGGTCCTATGTGCGTACGTCGACTTAATAATATACAGGCATACTTTACAGATGTAAATATATTTTTTTTTTTTAATTCAAACGTACCTTACACGTATTATACAGGCAGGTCCCGTTCGCGTCTGACCAATTTTTCGTATACGCATTTAAAAAAAATCCGTACCCAGCATTATGTACCTCTATATCATACGACCATAATCAGCGGGGCGACAATCCATGACTGTGCGCACTATATGTTTCGTACCGCATAACGCGCAGAAATCGCAATTGTTTAGAGATGGCGAAAAAAACGGTTTCGAACATACGTTTAAACACTTCCATGCGTGTATCCTATATCTTTACAGTGTGCACTAAAATCTATTTAGTGTTTTAGATGACATTTCAATTCTTTTTTACCTTTAGTGCGTACTTTATTCGTTGTTTATTTCCACAAATTTGATGCAAAGTGAACTATAATGATAGGTAATAATATATCCGAAAATATTACGTCTTGTCATCAACAATAACGTCACACAATAATATTGCAGACTTCGTGTTTTTTGCCCATACAAATATCGGGATGAAATCATCAAGATATTTGTATTTTATAGGTGTAAACTATACTCAGATGAAAGACGTAAAACAGTTTTGGAACTCGCTTCATATTTGGAGCCCGTTAAATAGTCGTAGGTGTAGATGCGTCCACGTCTTCTAGAGCGACTCATTATTACAACTTAATATCCGACTATCTAATAATACCAAGCTACAGGACACTTTTTATATGCTTTCAAGTCAGAGTATAACTTTGCGAGAAATCCACCCCTGCTGAGTGCTGACCACCAGTGACCAAGATGATGCATTGATGTGCCAAGACGACGTACCTCACTTCAGGTACCTCCCCCCCCCCCGTTCAAAAGCCGTGAACGGGTGGGAACGGTTTATCACGATATTGCCACCCGGTCCCGTAACGTTTATTCACCAACATATTATATTTTGTTATACATATAGGTGGGGGCCTCTAACCACCCCGAAAAGCTGAACTTCGGCTCAAAAAAAACACCTCATGCGTACACTACCCGTCCAACTCTTTTCAATTTCACCTACCACTCCTCTGCCTCTTGATGACTGCTAACTTTGTGACTTCCCGCTTGCGCTCCTCGATTTTGCGCCGCTCTTCAGGTACCTATAATATTAGCTCGTATTGCTAATAAATTATAATGTAATATCATACCGCCTCGGAAGTTTGAATACATACATTTTCTTTAGATACCTAAATATCATTATTCTTGTGCTTATTTATAATAGGTAATACTTAAACGTGCATGTGATTCAATAACCGAACCAATTTTCTAGATTTTATAATACGTGGTCGCGTTGAAAAAGTGTCGATTAACATAGTAATAATATATTACTACTTTATTATTTTCTAAAACAACCATCGTTCTCGAGTATTTTATTTGGCTTGGTTAATAATTCAAACTTTCAGATTATATCTAAAAGTTTGTGTGCGCAACAACCGTTTCTCTCGTATAATTAAACTTTTACGATTAAAAATACGCCACTTGGTAACAAATTTAATTTAATTTATACTCCCGGGTAGGTTAACTTCTTAATATTAATTTTAGACTAATTTATTTATTATTGAGCATTATATAGTGTGTATGACAGCTATAATACTATACCTACACCAAAAGAAATTGTTATACTCGTCGAGAATTAATATTATGACGCGTTACCGTAATCATTTCACCAACATTGATCGATTGTAAGTCTTCAAACTATACGACACCATTTTATATAATACTAAAAGTATACATTGTAAACGAAACTTTTTTTTTTTTTTTTATTAATTGAATATAAGTTAAAATGTACTAAAATAAGAATCGTTTTGACTACGGACTCAATGAAATATGTCTGTAATCACTTTAATCCTCCGTTCTGTATATTGTTAATTAAATAATACGGTTATTATAATATATATCAATGAATAAAATATAATACACAATAGTAATTATACTTTTTTAAATATTCGAATAATTAATGATACCTATGCACAATGCAACTCTTCAAATGAAGTTCTGAAAATACCACGGTTCCTACAGCAGATGAAGTATTATGTATTATATTGTTTTATTCAAATAATTGTACCTATACAACCGTACTGCCGTTTAATTAGTTACCTACCTACTGCTGCAGTGAAATGTACTTGTTTCTGGTGTTGTGATATACTTGTGTAATAAAGTTAATTATTTGATGTTACAAAAATGAACAATCTATTAAAAACATAAATTAATTTAAAATATCGATATTCATCATACACAGACGTCTATATCATACAATTTACGTATTACACTGTCGTTAATAATAAATTATTGTTTCGTTTTAATAAAATTTAAACAGACGCACGCGTACACACACTATATAAATATTTTATATTGTGTTGTATTGCGCACATATTTATGTATGCTATAATTGTATTTATATAAGTACCTCGTAGTGTTATTAGACATGTTATGGCTAGTCATATATAGGTACGTACTGTGATTCTGTGAATATCGCATTCAATTAAAAAAATAATATAATATACATTTTGCATATTTTGAAATCCTATAGCGGCTATTATGGCAAGTGGGTTGGCCTTTACTGCTTCAATAATACAGTATGTTGTCATTGGTTTATTTAGTGTAAATCAAATGCCTATATAAGTAATGTGGACTCGTAAACTGTAAGATTGATATAATATTTTATAAACGTCGTGCCTCGCATGATAATAGATATAGATATTATCGAATATCGATACAATTGTATTTCAATGGATGGGTTCAATTAAACTTGCCATGGCTTAAAAATTAATAAACACAAAAATGTTACCGGGATTTAAATCGACGACTTTACAAAAAATTATAATATTGTTATAAAAAAACAAAAAAAAATATAACTCGTACTCTAGAATAATACAAAATGCAGGGCTACAATTAAATAATAAGGCTGTATAATATTATAATATTGAATAATTAATGCATATAATTTTCAATATTTTTTTAATATTAACATAATTTAAATTTAATATTAATATATTTTTTTAATATTTTTTTTTAATGATAACTCGAATTTTTTGTTGTAGTGTTCTACGTTTTATAATTTTAAATGTGCCGTTCGTTAAGATTCAAATAACTGTTTAACATATTTTATGATACATAAATACTTTAAAACAAAAGTTGTATTGACAACAAATGTATTGATTTTACATTTATGTGTTTTGTTTTCTGTAACCCAAAATTGATTAACTATATAGAGACTCGAACTATTCATATTGACATTTCCTAGAAATAAAATAATTTTCAAAATATTTTGTCTCTTTTTGTGCCGTTTATAGATATTTTTAATGAAATGGAATTTAAATTTTACACAACCATTAGGTACAGCGACTTGGTCAATGACAATAGATACACTCATATACTGTAGAACAGAGCGGTTACCTTACACGTCCACTTTTTAATTTTTAGTAATTATGCAGCAGGTACACGCATTAGAGAGTATACATATATTACAAAACTTTAGAGTTTATAAAATAACAGAGGATATAAAAAAAAAAATCATCATGCTATTTATTTTTAATATTTTTGTGATTGTATTAACTACGGTTAAGTCCTTAGTACTGGACACCCTGTATATCATAAACTATAATTATTTTTTAAATTCCAAGATGACGTAGTAATGATTTTGTTGTGACTTTATGTATGATTGATAAGATCAATCCTTGACTTCCCAAGGTTATGTAATATGTTCATGTTATATTCTAATGTATAGAAATATATATTTTAGTTAATAACCACATACTTTGGACTCTTTTTTTTTTAATTCCCAACTTTTAGAACACAGTTTGCAGTAACAATCACTGATTGTTACAATATTGTGAGCAAATAATTGATATAAGGTTAAATAGTTATTACTTATTACATTTGTCATTTTTTTTTTTTTTAATAATAAAATTTTACTTCCACTAGCATATTATGTACTCAAGCTTAGCTTTTAATTTACAAATACAATTATAACTTATAAGTTATAACTATTAGAGTATAGCACATTATTAACTATATTTATATACCATGACTGAACGAAATTCATTAAAATTAAAAACGGTTATCTTAATTACTGCATGTATAGTACCTATATTATTGTTATATCTTATATAGTTCAACGATAATAAGCGCATTATTTATTTACCTACTTTTTCATAATGAATTATATCATAAATTATAGTCATTAAAATAAAAATTTAACTAAGTCTGGACTACGGTGTTTATAGTATATGTATTGATAATTGATAATTCATCATTATGCGTATGCATATATGATAATATTTTCAACGTACTGTGATATTAATATTACATATAGGTACGTCTTACGATACAATAATTATATATTACACAATTTTATCAAATCATTCCATATAAAAAATTTAAATAAATATGTTTTATTTTTTCAGATAAAAACTGAAATATATATACAAAATAGATTATATTTTTACTGTAGCGAGAGTCTTAACAGTCACAGCAATTTCAGTATAAATTAGAATACAGAGTGATCAGTTTAACAGTAAACACTCATTATCTCGAAAAGTATTTACTCCTGCGTCTCCTTTGAAAATATATATTTTTTAATTACCTATTTTAGTTTTTTTTAATGATATCATACATTTTTAATTCAATATTTCTAAGCAGAATATTTTTCTGAAATTTTTGTCATAATAAAATAAAATTTCAAAAGAGTACTTTTTAGTTATAATAGTACCTCCTATTATAGCCTACCAATATATTTTAAAGTTTAGGGTTACCCTGTAATACTCCATTCCGTTAAACTATACTTTAAATGCTTATACACCTATCTATACGCCTTACTATAGTACCTACTTCTCAACATTTTTTTTACGACGGTACTCTAATTTAGATCCATACAAATAGCGACACACTTAAAATAATTAAAGGATTTTTGAAAAATCAACACTTATAAACCCAAACGTACATTCAGTATCTATCGTCACAATTGTTTTTTCTTATCTGTAGTTTACCTAGGTATTTATACTTTGAACATCCACAATATAAATAAACATTTTTTTTTTTTTTTTTTGGTGACACATCATGGCAGTGTGCGACACACCGGCCGAGAACACCACTACAGTATATGTATAGTCAGCTGCTCGTATGAAATTCAGTTTTTGTGTGTCGAAATTCTTAGATAAATATTCTACTTAGGAATATGAAATTAAAAATGTGTGTTTTGTCGTTCTAAAAAGAAAATAATATTTTTAGAACTACGAATTTTCGAGATAGTTAGTGTCTTCTGTTAATTGAATCATCCTGTATACATATATGAATATATACTAATATTTTGAATGTTATGTTTGAGACATATGTTTATATTCTTAAATCACCTCGCATCTAATAGTACCTACGTATGTAACTATACAGTGAGGTTCAATGTTCATAACTACTCTATAAAAATGATAAAAAATGTCAAAGTCTTCAATTGTGTTTTCGTTAAAAACTATTCAGTATATTAGTATATACATACCTATAATATTACTATAATATAATATTTTAATCAATAATGTTATTAATATTATATTATTATCTATCTTCTACTACCTATGTAAACGTGAAACTACTTGTATACTTATATACTTTAAAACGGCTAATCTCAGAATATACGCGACCGATTTGGCTAAATCTTTTTTTGTTGCGTTCGTAATTGTAAAGACAAAGTTATTTTGAAAGAAAATTTTAGAAAAATCCACCGGAAAAGTAGAAAATCTGGAAGGCAAAAATACAATAGTGGCGCCATCTGTCATAATATATTTTTGTCTATTCCAAGGTACCAATAGCAGGTAATTTCAGAAAACGACTTTTATTTATTTATTTAATTTTTTTAAATTGCAAATAATTTATTGAATTTTTTTTACAATATTATAACTAACATTAAAGAAATAGTATGAAGACTGTATCAATTTCAGGTGGCACTCGCACTACCGATTAGTTCAACCGAATGTTCAATGTTAAATTGTTGTAACTTATAAACAATTTTTGCTGAAAAAAGACATAACTGCCTCGTGATTATAAATTTACAGAAAATTCAGGTCTTAAGCACCCTCAGTTTTTTTTTTATTGATAATGCTCCTACGTTTGCCATAAAAAGTTAGGGCTTTTCGAACACTTTGTTATTCATCTGTCATAATATATTTTTGTTTACTGTAAGGTTGCCATTGGTTATGATTGAATATAATTTTAGACCTGTATACTTGGGAAACATCTATACCTACTTGGTCGTAACCATATAACTAAGTAAAAATGGAATTCCGTACGCTAACTTTTCGACCGTTGTCCCGAGAAGACGGAAACTAACACTGCTTGCACTTCATAGACAATGAGTTATTAAAACATTCGTAATCAATCACGTACTACGTATTATCTCGCCGGGTCTGATAGTATACTGATCGCATAATCACAGGCGCGTCTCACGGGCAACGCCGGCCATCCCGGCTGTAATATAATATAATCAAACGTGTCCTGGCTGACCACTGACTGATCAACGTAGAGCCAATAACTAATGATAGTTTGGGTCTTGGTTATATTAATCTCATAAGTCTGAGATATTTTTTGGCAAGGTATTACAGACGGGAATGGGGAGGTGCATGGTGAATATCGATGATACACAAATATTTGAAGCCGGGTAATACAGCTAGTATTATATATAACTGCAGTTATAGACATGTCTGTACAATAGTGGTCTCGAATAAAAGTCAAGTACCTTTAAAGATTTTCCGATTTTATTTATTATAACTATTTAAAAATATAAATTGTATGGTCCAAATGACCAAATATATTGCATAGATTTAAATAGATACAATGCACGTGCGGTACTGTATAAAAGTAATGCAAATTATAATGGCTAAATCATACAATATTATGTGTAATATCAAAAGTAAACTCTTTTCGTCACAACTTATAAGGTATAATCGTAAGTTTGTACTGGTATCTCATTTCAGTTCACTGTGTATGTAAGGTTTAATTATAATTCACGTTATAATAATAATATGATATACACATACAGTAATAATATATTGCTGTTATTGTTGTTACACGTGATCGAAACAATATTTGATCAGTTTTCGTTTTCTATAAAAATGGTTGTCTATTCTTTTCTTCAGAGTATAATAATTATACCTATATAGTACCTACACGTTATACGTTTTTTAAATAAATTAGTGATTTTCTCGAAAACAAAATATGCGTAGCAATAATTATAAAGTAGATACTTACATAATACATCCACACAATATGTATATAATAATATATATTATTTGATTTTAAATTTAAGTTTAAAATATATTTACTATGTAGTTTTAAAAGTATTTGAACTCGGTTACCGTATACTTCAGTTCACATTTTTAGTGTATGATAAATTATACACACAATGTATGTGTCATTATAAAACACAATCTAGTTGAATCTGTGAAAATCTGTTTTTTAATATATTAGTTTATTATTTATATTTTACTTACTATGATGATAACCGCCGAATATTTTCCAGAAAATGTCGATACACTATGCAGATGGTATATATTATTATTATCCAATATTATATGTCACATAATTGTCATTATAATTTAATAATAGATAATTATAATTTCAACTCAATAGACATAAAACGTTGATTAATTGTCTATATATCATCATACGTAATAGTATAGCCTATACAATTGACAATCGTTTGTGAAAATCAACAATCCCCTAATGATAATAAGTACTGTATCGTTTATATAAAAGGATAAACCATTTGTTGTAGTTGTAGACGATACAATTATTGAAATGACCTGGAAAATGATTTAAATTTCAATTAAACTTTAGAAAACAGTATTTTATTGTAATATTACTGTATAATACATGTTATAATTCATGTTACATGACATAACGTCTGTTAACAGTGTTTTTGATATTCACATAATTACAAAATAATTTAGTAAATAGTAATAATATTTATTTTTCGATTAAAAGCAAACAAAATACTTTCTTAAAAAACGTTTTATCTACTTATAAATATTGAATATTGAAAAATATTTCCAGTGACAATTTCAATTTTCGTGGATTTATCCCTTTTTAAACCCTATTGAATGTTAACTGCACAGATATTGTTAACACTGCGGTTATATAGTTGGGTTGTCTTTTACTAAATATAAATTACAGGTCTAAAATGATATCCAATCATAATTATTATTTGCTTGCTGAACAAACTGACGAAAATGCTTTGAAAATAATTTGAAAACTGTAGATTTGCATAAAGGTTGCATTCATTTTATACTTTATTGTCTTTGATTTTATATGGTAGATATTTTATTCGTTAATTATATAGCTGACAAATAAAATATCCGCGGATTTACCCCTTTTTAATATAGGTACCCCTTGAAATGTAAACTATGTATCAATTTTTTTAAACACAACCATTTGGGCGGTATTGACCAAGTATATATTACAGGTCTAAAATCATATCCAACTATACCTATAATCTATGTATAATATTGTATATATTATATACCGATACCTATATAGCTATGTAAAGTGTATTATATTTTTGGTATCCGCATTTGACATTTATCATACCCACTACTTTTAATAAACAATATGACGAGCCTACGAGCTACTTACTTAGTTTTAATTGGCAGTCGTTGATACAGTGATGTTAAACTGTAAGAGCTATCGCAGTTTAAAAAAAAAATACCATCAACCAACAAATTATGACATCGGATAAGATACATTGGTAGAGTATCTAAATAGTTTTAGTGCACGCAAAATAACATTAAATTATCAAACAGGTTAAATTGTTATTATAGAAGGAACTTTTTGTTTAATCATGGAACGAGTTTTGGCAGAGGTCCTATTCAGTCAAAACCGTCACGTATAGGTAACGACATGTGAGACCTTGTGTATATATAACTGCTAATATTTATAATAATCTGTCGTCATGATCACTTTATTAATTCCTATTATACATTCGTAATATAGCTATATAATACATATTATAATATATTCTTGTTTATTGGTTTTTAACATATTTTAATGTTTTGAAGGTTTAAAATTAAATTATACGTCTATTTCAAACCATTAATTAAAAATAAAACGAAATGTAGGTATTAAAAAATGTAAATAACACATTAATACATTTATACATGTATAATACACGTGTTTATAACGAAATACTTGTATTAGGTATACCTACATAATACACTGAATTGAAGTAAAATGATTTCAACTCAACAAAATAAGAATACCGAAAGGAGCTAGAGAAATTAAATGTTGAAAAGGTCAACCTCGTCATCGCATGATAATATAATGTTCCGTAGTATAACAGAACTTGCTATTTAATTGTTTAATTATGATTTATGATTGATTACATTCCATTCGTTTTGAAGTTTTAAACCAATTTTCACAGTGTACGGAAATTAAAAGGCATAGGTAATATATAGAAGTATTATTTATGTTTTTAGACTTTTTTTTATACTAATCGAACGTTGTAAATATATTTTCGTTGTTATCTAGGTACTATTAGCATATGCCTACGTATTTGCAATATTATACATAATACATAGCCACTTAGGTGAATATTATATTATGGTCAATAGTAATAGGTAGCGTCTATAATTATTATGCTTTTATCACTGTAAAAAAGTGATTAAATTCACTGCAATTAATTTTAAACATATTGTGACGATAAAATGTATCAATTATAGTATATTGTGTGGCAAGGGCGAAAGGGAAGGGAGCTATTTCAGTCGCGGGCGAGGCCCACATTTCGCCCAAAACTGAAATTGCCTTCCCGCACGAGCCACACATATAGGTACATACCAACAACAAAACTATTCTACGAAAACAATTTTCAATAGAAAAATGTTTGCGCGTCCTGCAATGAGGTTATAATATGAATATAATAGATGTAACCAAAAGTTTATGTTCCTCAAGTACCGTGGTATAGATTTCAGTGTCCGGTTGTGCAGGGGATACGGCCGGCACTTTTGGGGAATCCCACTTTACTGCCCGGCACTTTTTGGGATTTCCACATAATACACTACCCGGCACTATTGGGATTCCCACTTTACCGTCCGACGCTTCAATCGTCATCGAAAACTAAACCTTGGTTGCAGGCGTGACAAAAAAAAATGTTTAAGCGTCATGCAGTGATAGGTTATAATAAATAATAAGAAGGAACCTAAAGTTTATGTTTTGGATAAGGATGGTATATGGGTTTAAGCGTCTGGTTGTGCAGGAAATACGCCCAGCACGTTTAAGGATTTCCATTTTACCGCCCGGCACTATGGGGATTCCCGCTTTACCGCCCACTGGATAGAAATAGGTCGCTTTCCAAAGCTTTAACTGTCATCAAAAACTAAACTTTCAGTGCGGGCATGACAAAAAAATTGTTTTAATAAATTTTAGTTTTTTTATTTCACGTAGGTATTGGTGAAATTTATTTTATTATGTACACCTTCGTAATGTGTCAAAATATACATTTAGTTACTATACATACTAGCTATTAATATAATTTAAATTTATGTTAAACAAATATCAATTTATAACACTTACAGCATAATTTATTATAGGTTGTATATAGGTACTTGTATATTCATCAGCGTAATGTTTAGGTGAAATATAGATAAACATAACATATTTTTAATTTCAAATTTCAGAGTGATCCGCCAAGCATGCTCATCCCTTTTTTCTTATTGAATTACGCAAAATATTGAAATTAAATTAAATTAAATCAAAATTTGATTTTTGAGATTTTTTGATTTATGTACTCAAAGAGGGTCCTGTGGAGATAAAAACTGTTGTTTTTTTTTAAATTCCACCCCTCCCCCTACCGTTTTTTGAAAATATAGTAGTATGACAGTCGGCATTTGAACCACGAGTAGTTGTAGAGTTACTTAACTTTGAAAATAATATGGTCTTTAATTTTTAAGTACATTTAAAAGTTCTATAAAAATCGGAATTTGAATAATTTCATTATTACATGAAAAAATATGGGTGAAAATATACCCGGCGAATCGCCATGTAAAATAATGGATGATAATATTATTAAAACTTTTTAGTTAATTAATTAATTTATTTATTAGAATATAAACGCCGAACGGCTATTAAAATATTGTATTTTAATGTAAAATAATTATTTCACTTATCAGTTACCTATTACCAAATATATTATTCCTATATATTACGCTTTAATATGTCATAAGCTATAATTAGGGCCTGCTATAGGTTAGGCGTATTTTATAATATATTTTTATTATATTATATGCATTATTCATAGATTTCTTTTATTTTCACGCAATAAACTATTTTTATGAAGGGTTTATTAAAAAATATACATAGGTAAAAAAAAATTAAAAAAAAAAAAAACACACATCATTGTTAAATCAATACATTCATCGCTTCGCTCAGAATCTAAAAGCTTAAATCGTCTTTACGAGAAATCATAATACATCCAATATGATTATGTGTATATATTATGATGCGGTTATCTATTCAATTTTAAGTGGCTGCGGTATATAATTTATTATCGTCCACGCATAGATCGCTATACATCAATCATATTGATTGTACGAAAAAGTGATAATCAGCCACTTTACGTCACACTTTATTTCAACTACGTATGTAGACATGTAGTTATACACATATAAACTTATACTGCTATAATGTTATGTATGGTTATACAATGCTATATAACAATATAAGTAATTATATTGGTGTAATTGATATACCTACTGTCCATACCTACACATCGAGTAGTTATCAATTATACCTGCTGGATTTACATATAAATATATTACAATATATACGTATAATATATGGTTTCATTTATGATTTACCCACGAATCACAAATTATGTACCTATACCTATATAGTAATAGATGTATTATGTACCTACATAAAAAAACAGACAATATATATGCATGTATATATAGGCTGCACACAAAACCTATATATTATAGGGGCCTATACTTTACCTTTTCAACTGAAACCTAAAAATTTTTAATACAGTAATTATAATTTCTGACATTTATACGTATCCCTATACCACTACTAATACTTATTATTCACAACCGTTTACTATCTGTTTTAAATTGTACGCATGTTCTGCAACGATCTGCGTGCAGTCATATTATTTATCTATCTATACGCACCTATTTATAGCCTATAAACATGGATGGCAAATCCATGGCACGCGAAAAGATTTTGAGGGCACTCGAAAATTTTTACTATTATATATTATAGGATATGGATTATAGGACATTGGTAATAGGTAAAAATATTTTGAGCATACGACTTTTATCGGTCATTAACGATTGTTCAAAACATAGGGGACAAGATTTTGAAAGTGTGGAATGAAATTCCAAAAGATTATATTCCACTTTCAAAATAGTAGCGTTAGCTGTTTTATCTGTTTTTTCTTCAACTTATTCACGCGAGTCACTATTTTCAGAAATGAATTTTATAAAATCTGATTTAAGAAACCGACTAGGTAACTGATGAATGCAGTGCCGCATGTACTTTATTAAGCGACGCAGCCGACCCGAGTTCGATACCTTGGCCGCGGGTGGCATTTTTCTTCTGGCAAGTCACGGTGTCCGGAGAACAAGTGCCGCCATCCCCCCACCCGGGGCACGGCAGAAACCTACGGGTGCCCCATTAGAAATTCTGCCAAAACACAACACACACGTGTACCAACCTACCCAATTTAAAAACCTACAGTGCCCTCCCCCACACCCAATGGCCAGCTATGATGCCGCGGGTTACCCAATAAAAAAAAAAAAAAATACCAAATATCAACGAATTGGCATCAAGTGTTCAACAACAAAAATCACATCAAAATAAATAATATTATTATTTATTATATATATTATTATTATTGTGTACCTAAACTAACCTTTTTATACACTAATACATTAGTTATACAACCAAATAATAATATAACAAAATATAATATTTTTAATATTTCTTCCGTGGCATGCTCTAAAAAAAAAAAAAAAGGTAATTTTGGGCACGCAGTGTTCAAAAGGTTTGCCATTCCTGGCCTATATAATACATACCTAACCTGCATATTTATGCGTAATGTACCCTAACCTACAGCGTACTATACAACTATATATAAACCGTTGTAGTACTATTATATATTATTATGTACGTATACACATAGGTATACCTACTAAAAAATAATTAATTATATCTAACACGTTATTATTATATAATATATAGTTTTAAAAATATATTAGTGTTTCGTGAAGGCTGCGGCCACCGTCTGTACACTGCCACTGCATCCACAGCCGTGTTTTTTTCTCACTACACTTCTGTGTGGAGTGGACAGGGGGGGGGGGAAGCATGTAGTATACCCACCGCTCATCTGTTCCACGGCTTGGACGTATTTATATATACCTATATACACAACAATACATGGTATGTGTGTCTCGTGACGTATAATACGTATATTATATGAATGGATGTAATATTATGTTTGTGTGTATAGAGCGATGCTCTAGATGAATTCATCTCGCAAGCCGCGTCCTTCACGACGCACTACCTACATCCGAGGGTTGTGCATTGTTGTCGGATTTAGACGTGCATAATAAGTGTTGGATTGAAATGTTCTTCTTCTTGTGTTGTATATGTATAATATAATAATATAGTTGTGTGTTTTTGTTCGGATCGCGAAGCGTAGGAGTTTCGTCTATACGATATATATATAGGTACATGTATACATTATATACATCATATAACATAGATATACTCATGTAAAAAGGGATCTATACAATATATATATATGTGTTTACTTTTTGTGTTAAATGTGTACAAGTATTATATTATAATAGTATATATACCTACTATATGTATATATATGTATATATGTATACCTAGCTATAGCTATAGCTATATATAGCGTATATCTTCTGCTGCAATACCGGTACATATATCTAGTCGCTATATATAGTCTATATATCGACTATAGTCGCTTACATATTTTGATAAAAGATATATAGATAACAGATATAGGTATGCATAATATTATAAGAGCGCAAATGAACATTTGTTAATCAATGTACTTAAGATACTCCTGCACGCGTCATGCATTTAATACGTTTGCGTAGATAGATTTATTTACACAAATATATACAATTATACCGACTCAGCTAGTGGTTGATCTAGGAATAAACGAATCGGTGGGCTAAACACAAAATATATGGACCTTTATATAACCTTATATTATGTATAAATAAAGGTTAAATATCGATCTACCTATTATTTAATCGCGTAGCTTTAAAAAGTGTTCGCATTAAGCCCGATGGGGTATGGTCGAATTGCACTTATTTTAGTCGAACTGCACTTAAGTTTAAAAAAGGTAATGGTCGAAATGCACTCGGGTAAAAAGCAGGTAGTATGGTCGAACTGCACTTGGGCTCATCAAAAAAGGTATTCCAACAAATTTGAAGGGGTTTAAACGTTTATAGAACACTAATTTCCCTTCCCACTTACAGGCTTAGGATTAACAACGATTTTAATCACCTAACCTATGTATAGGTAAAGCGCTGTATGGTTTTACCCTAAACATTTGTTTAGTTAAAATGTCTAGAAAATTATAATATAAAATATATAAGGTGAAAATGACGGGTCTATCCCTGCTCTATTTATTTTTGAATTATTCAACTAAAAAACCAAAATCATTTTGTTGGAAACTGCGGGTGTCCGTGAATTGTTCGGTTTTGCTGCTGCGTTTTTTTTAGTTTTTCTTAATTATTATAAGAAAAGTCGGTGCTGAGATTTTCCCATAATTTTAAATGTGCTCCCGGAAACTGTAAAAAAAGATAAAGATTATATGATAAATTATATAATACACATTTATATATAATCTCTGCACCCGCGTTTTTATCTTGGTTTAAAAAAGATATATGTAATCTACGCCCTCGAGTTTTTATCTCAGTTAGAAACTTAAAAAAGATAACGTGGGGGTATCTTATAGCTATTCTGTGTCCGGGTTAACAGTAATCATTCATAAATATATAAGGCGATTATTATTGTAGGCTGTATATAGGAATGTAAAAAGAATTATTAACTTGGATCAAAACCGTGGTTTTTATACAAATGCTCGTTTATAATATTTGTCGTATGGGAAGTATTTAGATATAATATTTGTTATCGTATCAGCATCAGCTAAAATATTCTGATATTGCTTTCGCATGATTACGTGCATCATCATCATCTTGTATACCTACGTGGAACAGAAAAATATATTTTATTTCAATTGCTTGATGATTGTAATATAAATATACAGCCATATCAACAATATGATATTTAAAAACGGTAGGTTAAGTGCTGGGTAGCTTGCATAATATATTTTGAAACTATAAGAATTTATTAATCTGCAGTAAATAGTAGGTACTTGGTAAATTATTTATAAATTTAATTTTGAATTTTTTTTTTATTTATGTATTACGCGATAATTAGAGATGCGGTGCACTGCTTATATATATGTTTACCTTTTTATTTACCACGGTATATCTTAATTCATAATACTGCAAGTAGAGCCCGTGGGCGCGCACAGTCTTCGTGTGTGATATTGTATTGTATATACATTTATATAGATACCAGCAGCATTATTTAGGTACTGCAGTTTATACGTAATAGTACCTTTATGCGGCATTTTTTTTTTTTTTTATTGGTCTATATAGAGTCCGGCAACTATGTGGCCATTAGCTATTGTAGGGGTTACGGTTAGTAGGGTTGGAACGGTTGCCGGTTGGTATGGTTGATACGGTTAGTACGGTTGATTGTCAACACAATTGGAAAGGTTTTTGCCACTATGGACCCGGGTGGTCACCCATCCGGGAACTAGTGGCGGCGGTCGTTGCTTACACTGTATCTCGTTGCAATTGATTTCAGTCACTGCACCACGACGAGCCAAATGCGGCATTTATAAATTATTTCCTTGTACCTACTGTGCATGTTTTTTTATTAAGTATGCAATTTAAACTTTTTATAACGATTTGTGTTACCTACATAAATGTTATATTTTACGAATAAAACTATATATTAATCTTTGAAATCAATTTCCTTTTCGGGATTATTTAGATATATATTATATACTTATTATTAGTCAATTATACTTAAATATGAATATGATATTATATACATAAATATGATGATAATTTATATTATTATAGTTTATATAACTGATAGAATACCTACTCATGATGTATTATAGTTTTGTTGTTCATTCATGTAAAAGTATATTATACCGTATTATAATATAAACACATTTACACATACCTACATATATATACATACTAATAATTATTATATAATTGTGTGTGTAACGTAGGTACCTATATACGAGTATGTACCTACCTATAGAGCCAGATAATCGTTTTAAAATCAATCAATTATTTGTTTCTACTTCATTATTCTTTCTATTCTTACATAAAATAATGATGAGTGATTTTTTTGATATAGTTAATATATAATATGTTGTACGTGGTGCCTTATTGTGCCGCAATAGAATATGACATTGTAATAATCCATATTATGTAGGTATTATTGATATACTTGCCTATATTTTTTTTTTTTTTTATTATCAATCAACCCGCGGCAACTTAGGCCATATTGTGTGGTTTTTTACTGTGCGGGAGGGTACTGTAGGTTTTTAACACGTTTGGCAGATTTTTTTTAGTTGTCACCCGTAGGTATCTGCCATGCCCGAGTGGGGGGGTGGCGGCACTTCTTTCCGGACTCCGTGACTTGCACGTAGAAAAATGCCGCCCGCAGCCGAGGTTTTGAACCGGCGTCGGTGCGCGTCGCGACCGACGCCTTAGTCTGCTCGGCCACTCCGTCCTCCATTACCTATATTATATATACAACATTTACTCCAAGTAGAACTAAACAACAATTAATCACATCATATTTATTGTACAGTATTTTAAATTTATATCTAAAGATGATGTAGTTTGTATAGCTACATAGGTTGATATTATTATATCTTATATAGCAGTCTTGAATGATGTACCTACCAACAAATAATACTGAAGTATCGAATAAAGTTTATTCCTTAAAACTCTATAATATAATATAGTGGCCGATGGTTTATGAGTTCTAAACTGTATACCTACTAATATATTATATAGCATATAGCATATTATAGTGCCATAGCGCGGTATTGCTTATATGATAGATTATTATATTATTATTATTATTATTTTATTATAGATTAGTCATTGTGATATTGTACGGTGTAATAATAATTATAGTAAGTAATAATAATGATAATATTATGTACCTAAACCTATATAAGTGTGGGAAATATATAGGTAGGTATTTTATCTATTATCTATATCGTAGGTATGTTATAGTTATACTATGATATTTATGAGATGCGTAAACATATAAGTATATATAGGTATCTATATATAAGTCACCGAGTATAAATATACATTTTTATAAAGTCTGTATGAAAATTAAATATAATATTAAGATATCGGTGAAAAAACTTCGTAATAGTTACAGCCTGGCTATAAATAATAATATAATATATGCATGGGTATACAGCTGTTTATAGGTAAACATATATACCTATACGGCTATTATACATATAAGATATGTTTATCGATTGACTACATATATATAATATTAGAGCGTATTTATATACCTACTCACATGCACCTCATAAGCTTTAACACACTTTTATTGTATATCACAGTGATGATAAGGTAGTACGTCATAAGGTACCCATATATAATTGTGAGATTTATTCACAAAAGTAGCATCTTAAAACAAAATATAAATACCTAAATAAACAAGTTACCTATAGGATAGGTATATAATCTCCATGTAATATGAATTATAATCAATTGTAAATAATTAGTAATTATTATATAACATGAGAACTGGACGAAGGTTAAACTCTATAGCTCTTTTTTCATCCCGTATAATATCTATTTCAGCGTGTGTTAGTGTATAGGTAAAGGCCTATACTATAATATACACTTTATGTAATACCTACATATACTTTGTATATGCGCATGATTATTTTTAGGTACCTATACAGCGCTATATAACGAAACACGCGTGTGTATATGAACGAACTAACATCAATACCTACATTTCGAATTATAATTCATACCTATATATACCTATAATATAAGTCAATTCCAGTGCTGTCCCAAATAGTCGTTCTCCTACAGCAGTGATATTTTGTCACACGTGGTATATATAGATACTATTATAGATAAATGTATATAATATTGACTATACAGTACGTAATATTATATTATATGAACAATTATTTATATATAAATGTATCTAGACGACTATATTTAGCTGGTACTTTTTATATTTAATATTTGTTCCGTCTTGCAGTTTCGTAGTTTCGTACGATATATATAGGTATAGGTGCATACACTAATTATAATATATTATGTATTATAATATTATGTTATATAAACTTGTAGGCACCTATTTTATATTATAATAGTGTCGACCCGTTGCTGTTATCTTAAATTTGAATCGACGCAAATGTATAATATTCTATGACGATCGAACGAGTTTTGGATTTCTACATAGCTATATATATATATATATAAGTATAGCTACACTTACTAGCTAGTAGCTACTGCCAGAACACTTGCAGTATCATAATAGCCATAACATTATAATTTTGTTTATTACTATTATTATATATTAATATGATTATTATTATTATTATTATTATTTATACCTTTTAAGTTTTACCACGAACAACCTAGCGCGTGGTCGTAACGGGATTTCGTTTTCACGGAAAAGTGGTATAATGACCGCTGCCGTACACCCGCTAAAAAACAATATAACAATGATACCATTAATGGTTTAAAAAAACAATAGGTAGGTATACGTGTTGCTGTGTCTACCGCTGCAGTGTTAGTACTTATAATAGAATATTATTGTATTATTATCTAAAATTTTTTTTTTTTCATAAACTACCATCTTCAAACCGGCGGCCGCGTATAAATAGTAATAATTCATAATGTACGGTATACGGTATGCGGGTAAAATAATATAATATTATATTATACCACCTATACATACCAATAATAACTCGACCGACGACGACGACGACAATATTATTATTATTATTTCTGGGCGTCGTCGCGGACTGCGCGTCGTCGGCGGTGACACACGACGCCCCGCCCATCCGGCGTCCAGCGACAAATGACATCGGTCGTACGGGGCCGTCCGGCCGCTGTGTGGGGACACCGCCGCCGCCGCCGCCGCCGCAGCGGCAGCGACACTATACGGCCGCACTGACACACCGGCCGCCGCCGCATCGCATCGTCTCGTCGCACTCCGCACGGCCCACACGACGTCGCCGCCGCCGTCGTCGTCCGCGGTTCTCTGTGTGTGTGTGTGTATATGTGTCCGTGTGCGTGTGTGTGAGAGTGTCAGCGACCAGCCGCCACCGTGAGCCGCGCGCAGCAGTCACACACCGCTTCAGTACGCGGTCCGCCGTCTGTTGTGTTCGGCCGCACGTCGTAACAACGCGTCGTCGTCGTCGTCGTCGCCGCCTCCGCCGCCGCCGCCGCCGCCGTCTGTTTGTCCGTTGTCGCGTTACTATTCATCCGCAGTGCGTTTTCTCCTCCGCCGCCGCTGCCGCCGGAAACACGAAACGATAATAATACAGTCCATATAATATTGTTATTCGCGTCCGTCGTCGCACGTAATAATATATTATTGATTCGTTATTTGTTGTACGACAACATTATCGTGCGTGGTGGTGTTCGAGGAAAATACATTTTTTTTCGATTCGTCTTTTTTTGAAAAAGAAATATATTTTGTTCGCGTTTCGCTCGTGCGTGCGTTTTTTTTCCGTCGCCGTGTGTCGCTTGTTGCGCGTACCCTATATGCCCACGTATCGATACTGATGCGAATCGTTCGTCGCCGACCACCCGCACCACCGGTGCTGCCGCAGGACGGTTAAATAGATTGTAATAATAATAATATCAAAAAAAAAAAAATAAAATTATAGATCCGATTCCGAATTTTTGCCCGAGTGATATATTCCACTAGAATTCCGCGTGCGTGTTCCGATTTCGACTGTTTGATGGTTATACACGGAGCCGCCACGGGAATCGTTCCAGCCGACATTCATCGGACCACTGAATCGTTGTACAATACCGGTTAGTAAAAAATATTGGCATACCCATAACAATATATTTATAGGCATAGTATAGGTACGATCTATATTATATACTGTACGAGTAATAATATACCTACTGTCGTGTTGTATCATATAATAGATGTCGCGTTATTTATATGTGCCGGTTATATACCTATAAGTTTCAATGTATATACGTCTATAGTGTGTCTATATAGTCCATAATATTATATATTATATTAAATTAATGTCTATAAATAATATTACGATTTTGATTTATTATAATTTCTTTAGGTATATCGCGACTGTACGTATACCTATACCCACTTTATTATAACGCATAGGTACACATAATATACAGGTATGTGTTTATGATGATTTTTTACGAAGAACGTCCGCCGGCTAATCGAGCTAATTTCAATACCAGCTAGTACTACCTATATATATATTGGTGTACAACTATATCGGCCACCGGTAATTACTAATTATTCATTATAATATACTTGCCGTGTATATTATAAAACAAGCGACTTTATATGTTCAAATATTAATATAATATAATATGTATAGACGACACGGAGTTTTTATTTCCCGCTGTATATAGCTGACACCTCTATATAGTATATATATTATTGGTATAGACGTATATAGATGATACATTATGTATACCATTATAATCATTACCTATATAATATTATATTTCCATATATAGCCATATAAGAATATAATTAGGAAGATTGTAGCCATATAGTATATACATATTGAGCTAGAATTTACAATAATACCTAGCTCTGTAGGTAGGAACACGATACGCGGATCGACTGCAGTTGATGTATGATTTTTCGAACCTATTTCTCAAACACTGTATCTTCTCTATATAGACCTACCTTCTAGTACACCGTCAATATTTTATAAATAAAACCATCATAAAATTCGTCCGACAAAAATGAGAATGGATCACATGCAAAGTCTATCAACAAAATCCACACACAACTTTTGAAATATATATACTAAAATAAAATAATATTATGCTTTTTTTCAAATATTTTTTCTTTTATCACGCCAGCGGTCATAATTTTTTTTTAATTATTTGAAAATAATTTACTTATATGTATAATATTAAATAAGGTACGTATACCAATATATACGTAGAATTATTATAAGACATTAGTTCGTTTAGGTATACTTTATATCAACATTTGATATTTTAAAAAAAAAACCCAATACTCCTACCAACACCTTTATTATAGTATAATAAAGAAGTACCTACACAATTTTATTTTTAAATTAGGATTCATTATTATTAGCTATATATTTATTTATATCTATGCTCAGCAGCTGCTATATATAATATATAAGTACAAAATCAAGTCATAACATCATACTTTAAAATCTATTCAATTTTATGTTTGAACGATAATAGTATTGACTAAATAGTGACTACCTATAGGTAAATAAAAATGCATATAATTATAATATATAGAAAGCCTTAGTATCAAAATCACATTTTACATAAGTTACTTGGCTAAATAATATATTATACTAGGTACGTAAAATAGTATAGGCTCCTGCTTACTACTTATACGTTTAACTACTATATTCTTCTTATTGCCAAATTGTTCAATTCTAAATTATTATAAAATTAAAATAACATATTAGACCCATAAAATAAAAAATATTTAATATTATATTTAATTAAAATGCTAAAAAATTTTTAATATAGTATAAATATTATATAAAACGCTATTTTTTTAAATGGATTGAAAAAAATACAAAAAACATTTTATTATTCAATAGTTATTAGGTAGGTTACCTTATAGATACCTATTATAGGTTAACATTTTAATATTGACAATTTAAATTATAATGTAATATTTAACGTAGGTATACAACAAAATTCGTTAGAATTCGTAGAATCACCTATATATTATAATCTTCCTAATATATATACCAAGTTATCCATCAAAATATTTTTAAAATGAAAATGAATATAATTTCTAATATGTGGGCAGGTATATCTGTAGGTAGATGTATTATTTTATATTGTTATGTAAACATAATAATTTCTTGATATTTGACTTGTACAAATGTATTTGTCAACATATTATAAAAGACAAAATAATTCTAGGTACCTATCTTTATGTCACTGTTATTCTGCTAAATAAAAAATGTTGATTTGAATTTATTTTTAAATTGATCTTTCTATAAATTATAGTATAATATGCGGTCACATACCTTGATGTTTTATATATTTTCGATATTACAATATATTTTGTTCGAAATTCTAATTATTAATAATTTTACAATGAAAATATTGAATAGGTTTACCCTATACGAAAAACTCGTGGTGTTATGTCACTTTTTCGGTACCTATATTACTATAAAACCGTTTATATTTTATTGTATCTAAATAGGTGTAAAAGTTTTTATTAGAAAAATTATAATTCTAGATCGCGATTCGCGAACATAGTACACCTACCTATGATAAGAAGTGTAAGTTCGAAGAAACTAAAAAAATCATATTTAATTCTGAGATGTTTTATCAAATACTGCATGCATTTTCTTTTAAATAGACATATCGTGATTTTTTAAAAAATCATCAAAGTCAAAACGCGAATATTTAAATTAGTCTTAGACGCTAGTCATTCAATGACTTCGATAAAAGATAGATAATTAGGAAAACATTAAGAAAAATTTTAAATGTAGGTAGTTATATTTATATAGGAAGGCACATTATTTACGATTATATAGGTACGTAACAATTATAAAGTTCGGATAGTTACTATATTATATATAGTTACCTATTATTATTATCTTGACTTAAATATAAAAAAAATCCTCCCTTGTGCAGGCGGATACATTATACGAACTCCGCGGAGAGGAATATAATATCATCGAATACAAGAATATAAAAAAGGGGAGGCCGGCGTTGTCGCGCGCAATGACAGCGAGACCGGTGCGCGCGCGGCTCTACCTCCGCCGCTACCGGTGTCGCACGATTGTCACGCGAGTACGTACGGCTGTGGGCGGATCCCGCCGGCGTGGTCCGGATGCGCCGCGCGCGTCCCCCGTCGGACGGGCGGGTCCGGTGTCGCGTTGTCGCGGCGTCCGGGGGAGACGTCGAACGAGCGGTCCGGGTCGCGACGAGCGCGCGCGGGGGGGGCCGGACGGCTGCGAGCGACGAGAGCGCGCGCGCATGCGAATCGCTCGCGGGGACGCGGCGGCGGCGGCGGCGTCGGAGACATACCTGGCGCGCGCGGACAGTATCCCGGTCGGGCGACACTTCGGTAACCGTCTTGTCGCGTGACGCTCGTGTGCAGGAGAACAGCGCCGCCGACGACGAACAGAACGCCGCCTCACGCGTCGCGCACTCTGCGAAAACGAATCGCGCCGTCGCCGCCGCCGCTTTCCGCGTGCGTCTGTTCCGTGTCGCTGTCTTCACCCGCGCCACCGCGACAACCGCCCTCTACACAATATTATTATATTTATAAGCGCGCGCGCGCGCGCCCGCTTATATTTATATATATATATATTCACCTATAACGCGGAAACGCGCGAGACCCGTTCGCTATCGCCGTTACGCTATAGCGCCGCCGCCCGGCGTTCGATCGATTGACCCACTTTGCCGGACAACGCCTCCACCGTCGTCGTCGTCGACGTCGTATTATAGTCATCACCACCGCCCCCCCCCCCCCTTTTTACGGGCCCACAGCTATCAACCCGTGGGGGGGGCATATCAAAAGCGGGGGACGGGGGTGGGGCGCACGCCCTGTGCCACCCGCTTCATGGACCAACTGCAGCAGTGGCACCACCAGCGGCAGCAGCAGCGGCGGCCACGGCCGTCGTACCACTTCGGTGGCGGTGAGTATGGATTTTTCGGCGCCATCATTGCCGTCGCACGTCGTCTTGCAGCCTGCGTGTCTGCAGGCGGAGGTGACAATTAATATATTATTGTCATAACCCACCCACCCACCCCCTTTCAATCCCGCGTAATTTATTAAAACCCACACGTATTATACATACCTATCGCGCATATGTTGTTATTAATATATAAGTACCCATCATATAACACACCATCCTCGACCGACGACGAATACGAAAATTGTGTTTACATTTTTTAATTTGATATATTTTTTTGTACCCCGAACCCGCTATAGTTTAGGTACCTATATACCTATCCGGGGGATGACTACGGGCAACCGGAGCCGGTTATTACAACAATGGTATATATACGCATTGTTTACGAAAGACGACAGCTGCCCCGTCAAAATTAAGAGGGTTATATCATCATGCGCATGATACATATATGTATTGTTATTATACATACTTAAATATATATATATATATATAGGTATGACGTGTACCTACGCATAGATGCTCTGAAAACTAGACACTATCTAATATTGACACGGCAATTTTATGCATATGACTTCGAGCAAGAAGGTCGCGTTCGTATTTAACGTCGTTTTTCATTACCTATTCATTTCGACCATTTATTTTATACATAGGTAGAGGTGCATGGGTATATTATATATATATATAGTATTTTAGGTACATAAGTATAGGAGGAACCTACTACGTAATAACTAATAATACGCATACAACTTGAACGCGCCTTCGGCGTCCAGTTTTCAAATAATATTACATTAGATATAGGGTAATCCCCCCCCCCCGCAACGCACCACCGAGAACCTAGGCATACGCGTTTATCAAATTAAATACGTGTCGATTATCTGCGTTTATCGTCTTGCCGGGACGTGTTATTCAACGGTCGCACACCGTAACGTATTATTATAATTTATATTATATATTGTATACCTATCTGATGTACTGCTGGTTCATAATATTATACACTTTAAATTCTAAACAAATTATTATTATTATAAAGTCCATACATATTTTTAATCATTCATATCTTTATGTTTATTTACTATAAAATACATTATCTATGGAAATGGACACATTGTACCCATACAGTATACTGAATACCTGTATGACTACCTCCTTAATATGTAGACACCAAATACAACTGCAACCTATATTTATAAGTTATAGCGGTAGGTACCTGTAATATAAATATAAATCAATATTTTGTTTTAATTTCGATCTTGTACCAACAATACATCTATACATTATACATAATATATATATATATATATATATTATATATCTAGTATACAGCTGGTAGAATTCCTTGCATATATATATATATAATATATTCCATATAGGTACAACATGAACCGTTTATAAGTATTTATCCATATAACGGTCATAACCCGACTTTGTTATATTATACCTTATACATAATAACACGTAGGTATCTATTAAATAGGTAGGTACAATAGAGCGTATACATAATATTATGTAATACGGAGCGTATATTGATGAATTTCATTGAAAATGGAAGTGAAAAAACTGCATTGCCATACGAATGTACTGTTATATTATATTATTTATGACTGTAATTTGAATGACTGCAAATGTTATTATTTCCACGGTCGATTGCACTTATGTCTATCACGGATCTACAAACGACTATGAGAGTACGTTTTGCAAGTCTCATCTGCAATTTCGATTATCTATATTATGACTCGGAAAAATAACGGATTAAATAAAATAATACAGCATTAGGACCTTTATTTATCAATATACCAGCTCCTTGTACTTTCACAAATAATCTTTTGCGTTTTACAAACTAATATTTAAATAACTTATAAAAAAGTTTTGAGCTTTTAAGATTTTATAAACAAAATATAAGCACGGAGATTTATATTTGATATAATATTTAAGTAATTATTATACGCTGCGTATAATTAGGTTTATCAATTGAAATATACAATATGTATAGGCACCTATAGCACTTTAAGTCGAATTAATTTCTTCTACAAAATTGTCAAATAACAGCTGCAGTGAATTTAGGTACCTATATTATATTGTTCGATATAAATTATGTGCGTATATAGTATGATTAATTTTTTTTTTTTCGGTAGTGTTATTGTGATTAACGACGTATCCAAAATTATTTAGGTGCACTATATGGAAAAAATAAACAGGAAAATAAATCGGTGCAGATGTTATTCGTGGACGACCGAGGCGTGCTATATAGTAATGAATAATGAGATAATAGAACTGCGCGTGTCGATTAATTGGAAAACGATTTAATATTACATAAGAGAGTCAACGGGCGATTTAGACAGCCGGACTTATAAATAGTAATAATAATGATAATAATCTGTTTTGCTATGGTAGTTCGTTTTGAATAAACTCGTGTAAAAATACGATGATGTAGATGAGACGATTATTGTGGTAAAACTAATATGGCTATTTTTCATATATTATATCATGTGTTATTATACCTAATAGGTGTATGTAATAATATATAAGATATATAATATTATTATAATGAATATGAATCTTGAATAACATCTTTTAAATAAATGATGATAAACGTACTAGGTACATATTTTAATCACTAACGATACTTATATAAGTTATATAAGCTATATGTATACATCATCGGACATTTTATTTCTTTTATATGATTGAAAATAGGTGTATAAAATGTAAATTAATTTTAATTTCCTTAGGCACCTACTTTACATACTTACAAAAATAACATATTTATATTCATCAATGTTTCATAGGTACCTATACCGATATATCTATGCGTAATAATATAACAACGAGGATTATGCCATCCTCGCGATCACGTGATCACTGATCACGTTCCTAATTAAAACGATACAATTTATGAATTACTCGTAAAACGCTCGCGAAATGATGGGTAGTAAAAAAAAAAGCCTAAAAATATAAAACCTATAACGGGCTATACGTATTATATAGATCTATAGGTACACCTGTACATTATGGTAGGTATAAATTAAATCAACCATCGACCGACGATCGCGTAATCCATATTCTATATAAATTTATATTTTAACATATTATAATATAGGTAGGTATATAATACATATATATATATTTAATTATTTCGTCCGACCATTTTTGTACACACATTCCGCTTTATCGCGTCTGTCACTATAGTGCAGGTATCTAGATACAGCTGTATTAAATCGTATTATGCGTTGTTAAGTTTATTATAACTTATAAGATAAAATACATAATATAAAGTCATACATATACAAGCACATAGAACTCGTTAATTGAGACGAGACTTTTATGCGTGTACAGGTATAATATAAACGTATATTCTATTGAGATGCACGTATACATATTACATATTAATTCGTCTATATATTTACAGTATTTAATGTATATGGCTACTTAAGTACCATATTATATATATGTATGTACATATATTTAGTGAGTGGCGTATAAATAATAGCACTCGCCACTGCAACCCCGGGGGTTCTGCGATTCAGGTGATTATTTGGATGGGCGATGGGGTAGAGGGGCGCTAAAAGCTTTGGAAATGTCTTCACAGTTCATGTTTTTATTTAATTTAAATATTTAGGTATACGAATCGTTTGACTGACTGCTGCAGTCTTATACAAATAAATTATAGACTTTTATTTATTGTAGGTATTATTTATATGTATATAGCCTGGTAGCTATAATTACCTATTATATATTTAATAAATTTACCTACACTATATTATCATGTGATTTATATTCCATAGTAATCTAATCGTTACGGAAATCCTTGAAAGTGTAGGTAATTCCTAAAATGTTCGTTGCACATTTTGTTAATTAAAAATCGTTATAAATTTCAACTGAAAACTATATCGGTAGCTTAAATATTGTTAATTAATTACTTTGTATTTATAATAATAATAGCATAATATTGTTATATGATACATATGTAAAAACTAGTTGTGCAGAAAACAGATTTGTTGAAATTCTAAATATAAATTCTATATATTGTGTCGTATAGTATATATATACCAATACACGGGAGGTACGACGCCTATATTATATTATACAACTGCGCGGTTTTGTCTAAATTATTTTATTATAAGTAACTGCAATTTTAACACGGTATATGAAACTGTAATATATTTTAAATATAATAAATATTATTACTATAGGTATATAGGTGGGTTATAAATATAACAATAACGTAGGTATCTAAACCGATATTTACACACACTACACGCCTATGTATCGTAAATGATTACATTGTTACGGTATGGGATACATATCTGATTGTTTGTGTATGTGTTTTTATTTATTTATCTTTTTGTATATATATATTTTATCTCACCGTTGTCGTTGTTGTACACAGGTAATGGCAGAGTGATCGGCGCCCCGCTACGCATGCGCCGTCCAGAAGACCAATCGCCGAGCGCCGCTAGTGCCGGACTCATGATGGAGGTGGTAAGACATTATATATAGATTCGCTTGTAGTACATAATATATGTGTAGTGTATATATTTTGGGGACCCCCACCCCCCTCACCTCTCCAACATTCTCGACATCGTCTCGCCGTATATACAAATGTAGAATCCTATATAATAATAATAATAATAATAATAATAATAATAATACGATACATACCTACATAAAATATAATATGTATATAGATAGATACCGCGCCATTAGCATTTTGGTAGATGAAAAGCTCGAGTGATTGGATGAAGCTAGGATTTGTTATCGCGGTAGTTGACGGTAACGCATTTGTGTTGTATAAAATATATTCATGAGTAATATTTTGAGGTTTTAATCGTCTATAATCTATTTAGATTTAGTATAATAGCGGTGACTATAAATATTTAATACTACAATATTTATATTTTGTTATCAATGATAATAGTATAATAGTTTCTGCTTGGGCATGTATTATCTATTAGGCTGATTCTTTTAGTAAACCAAAACGAGCAGAGGTATAAATTATATTTCCGTTTCCCTTATAATATAATATAGATATATATAATAATATTAATTATGTTACATTCTTCTAAGTTTCCTTGTGTAAGATATTTATATAGATACAGTGACGGGAGGACTCTGATGGCAGGAGCATAACAACATATTAAACGCTCAAAAATGTTAGAAAAAACTGCTTTAGAATCAGTTAAATTAGCCTATTATACAGCTACATAGATAATAGATATAGTATAGTATAACTATATATATAACACCAGGACCGGCTCAAGGGAAAATAGTGAACTAGGCAAAATCAAATTTTGCCGCCCTTAACAATAGAATATTATCAGTATTTTAAAAATGCCACCCTAGGCATGGGCCTATGTCGCCTACCCCTTGAGCCGGGCCTGTATAACACTGCACAGAAATATAATTTTTTTTTTCTAATTTGCTAGAATTTAAACTTTATACACGTCTAAACGCAGACAATTATTATTTTTCCCAAATTCTATTCCTATATATGTGTAGGTAGTATAGCACAAAAATATTATATACGCATAATATTATGATGTATTGCATGCATAGTTGAGAATTTATTGTTCGTGTATGAAAGCGCTGGTCGCCATCACACCGGGTCCGAATTGTGCCACACACAGGAGGCCACTCATTACCCAAATATATTAAACGTCTGCAGTTATGTATACCATGTCTCTGCGTGTACCCACATTTAAATATGTGCATAATACATGTACACTGCGATGTACATAATGTATATATAAAGTATAAAGATTATACTGCACCGCCGCACTGTAAAATACACTTAGATACGCGTCCAAATACGGCAATTTCGTGTCGAATTACAATATATTATATATATATTTTTTTTTATCGCCGTAGGGGTACCACAACCTATACGCATACTATATATACACACATACCTTTAAAGCTATAGTGTACGGTTAATTTTATGATAAACATAATGTATATAGGTGCACTCGGTGGTTTAGGTATATAATTGTAAGTTGGGGTGGAATTATACTTACCGTCGATAAATTTTTCATTTCCACTTCTATTGTGTAAAACTTCTCTAAATGGAATTGTTTGTTATCAAATCTATGATCGAATAAAATACATAAATATAATGATATACTCGTAATTCGTGCGTGC